>NC_091283.1:755953753-760753753 GCF_032444005.1 Ranitomeya imitator | reverse complement strand
GCTGGACACACTGGGGCAATACTGGAGACCATGGGGCAGATTGCTGGACACACTGGGGCAATACTGGAGACCATGGGGCAGAATGCTGGACACACTGGGGCAATACTGAAGACCCTGGGGCAGATTGCTGGACACACTGGGGCAATACTGGAGACCATGGGGCAGAATGCTGGACACACTGGGGCAATACAGGAGACCATGGGGCAGAATGCTGGACACACTGGGGCAATACAGGAGACCATGGGGCAGAATGCTGGACACACTGGGGCAATACAGGAGACCATGGGGCAGAATGCTGGACACACTGGGGCAATAATAATAATAATAATCTTTATTTATATAGCGCCAACATATTCCGCAGCGCTTTACAGTTTAACAGTTTCAAACACAAAAGTCATAAGTAACAACGTTAACAATACAATAATTAAAGCAAAATAAGACGACCCTGCTCGTGAGAGCTTACAATCTACAATGAGGTGGGGGAGATACAAAGTACAGGTGTGTATTTACAATGATGTATTTACAATCATGGTCCAGCCATCTTCAGGGGTTGGGGAATAGATGGGGATAGTGAATGGGCTACACACAAACATAACATAACTTTGATTAGTGAACGTGATAGGCCGCTCTGAACAAATGTGTTTTGAGCGAGCGCCTAAAACTATGCAAATTATGGATGGTCCTAATATCTTGGGGTAGAGCATTCCAGAGGATTGGCGCAGCACGGGAGAAGTCTTGGAGTCGGGAGTGGGAGGTACGGATTAGTGCAGAGGTTAGCCGAAAGTCATTTGCAGAGCGCAGTGGTCTGTTAGGCTGATAGACAGAAATGAGGGAGGAGATGTAAGGGGGTGCCGCACTGTGGAGAGCTTTGTGGGTGAGAACAAGTACTTTGAATTGTATCCTGTAATGAATGGGCAGCCAGTGTAACGACTGGCGAAGAGCGGACGCGTCCGAGTAACGATTAGCCAGATGGACGACCCTGGCTGCTGCATTAAGGATGGACTGGAGAGGGGAAAGTCGAGTGAGGGGGAGGCCAATTAATAGAGCGTTACAGTAGTCCAGGCGGGAGTGGATCAGGGCGACCGTGAGGGTTTTAGCTGTCTCCATGGTGAGAAAAGGGCGGATTCTAGAGATGTTCTTTAGGTGTAAGCGGCACGAGCGGGCAAGAGATTGTATATGGGAGGTGAAGGAGAGATCGGAGTCAAACATAACACCCAGACAGCGCGCCTGCTGCCGGGGTGTTATTATGGTGCCACCCACGGAGAGGGAAATGTCAGATTTAGGGAGGTTAGTAGATGGTGGGAGCAGAAGAAGTTCAGTTTTGGAGAGGTTGAGTTTCAGATAGAGAGCGGACATGATGTTGGAGACTGCGGACAGACAGTCAGTGGCATTCTGTAGTACAGCGGGGGTAAGGTCAGGGGATGACGTATATAGTTGTGTGTCGTCGGCATAAAGATGGTACTGAAAGCCAAATCTGCTGATGGTCTGTCCAATTGGGGCCGTGTAGAGAGAGAACAAAAGGGGGCCAAGGACTGAGCCCTGAGGTACCCCAACAGTGAGAGGAAGAGGAGATGAAGTGGAGCCAGAGAACAGAACACTGAAGGAGCGGTCAGAAAGATAGGAGGAGAACCAGGAGAGAGCAGTGTCCTTAATGCCTAGTGACTGGAGCCTAGAGAGCAGGAGAGGGTGGTCAACAGTGTCAAAAGCTGCAGAAAGGTCGAGAAGAATGAGCAGAGAGTGGTCACCATTACGTTTTGCTGTCAGAAGGTCATTGGTCACTTTGATGAGTGCAGTTTCTGTCGAATGTAGGGGGCGGAAACCGGACTGTGAAGGGTCTAGGAGGGAGTGAGTGGAGAGGTAACGGGTAAGGCGGGAGTATATCAGGCGCTCCAAGAGTTTAGAGATGAAGGGGAGATTGGAGACCGGTCTGTAGTTGTTTGTGCAGGATGGGTCGAGGGTGGGTTTCTTTAGTAATGGAGTAATGATAGAGTGTTTGAAGGAGGAGGGGAAAATGCCAGAGGAGAGGGAGAGATTAAAGATTGTAGTTAGGTGACTTGTGACAACTGGAGAGAGAGACTGGAGGAGATGTGAGGGAATGGGGTCGGTAGTGCATGTAGTCGGACGAGAAGAGGAGAGGAGCTTGGAGACTTCTTCTTCTGTGATGGGATCGAATGTGGAGAGTGAGCCAGGGGCAATGAGGGGAGGGATGGGAGTCACTGAACTTAGTTGTTGGGAGCGGATTTCCTGACGGATATTGTCTATTTTCTCTATAAAGTGGGAGGCCAGGTCACCAGCACAAATATCTGTGATAGGGGCTTGTGCTTTTGGCCTGAGGAGGGAGTGAAAGGTGTCAAAAAGTTTCTTGGGGTTGTTGGATAGTGAGGAGATCAGAGTGGTAAAGTAGGTCTGTTTAGCGAAGTGAAGGGCAAAGTTATAGGTCCTTAACATAAATTTGAAGTGTATGAAGTCTTCTGGTGTGCGTGTTTTCCTCCATAAGCGTTCAGCACACCTAGAGGATCGCTGGAGAAATCGGGTTTGCGATGTGAGCCAGGGCTGTTTTATTCTGTGTTTGGAGGTCCTGAGGGTGAGGGGAGCTACTTGGTCAAGGGTGCTTCTAAGAGTGTCATTGAAGTGATGTACCGCCAGATCAGGACAGGAAAAGGAAGAGATTGGGGACAATGATAAGCGTAGGGAGTCTGAAAGTGTAAGAGGGTTAATGGCTTGTAGATTTCTGACTGAATGGTGTGTAGGAGGGTGCTGGGGTGAGCGAGGATATGTGAGTGTGAAGGAGAGAATGTTGTGGTCAGAGAGGGGAAGCGGTGAGTTATCTATGTAGGAGATTGAGCAGAGCCGGGCAAAAACCAGGTCCAGGGTGTTACCGTCCTTGTGTGTCTCAGAGGTTGAGAGCTGTGAGAGGCCGAGAGAAGTGGTTAGTGACAAAAGCTGGGATGCAGATGTGGAAGTGGGGCTGTTAATGGGGATGTTGAAGTCTCCCAGGATAAGGGTTGGTAGTTCTGAGGACATGAAGTGCGGCAGCCAGGCAGAGAAATGGTCCAGGAAGCGGGTGGGTGAGCCTGGGGGCCGGTATATGACCGCTACTCTGAGGGAGAGGGGGCGAAAGAGCCTGATGGTGTGGACCTCAAAAGAAGGGAATGAGAGTGATGGAACTGAGGGGAGGACCTGGAAAGTGCATTGTGGGGACAGGAGTATGCCAACTCCACCACCAGGTCTGTTTGTTGGTCTCGGGGAATGGGAGAATTGTAAGCCACCATGGGTAATGGCAGCAGGAGAGACAGTGTCAGAATCCTGAATCCAGGTTTCCGTGAGGGCCAGCAGATTCAGAGAGTTTTTCAGAAAGTAATTGTGTAGGAAAGGAAGCTTGTTACATACAGACCGTGGATTCCAAAGGGCACAATTAAAAGAAGGAGGGGATGAAGGAGTGCAATTAATATTAGTAAGATTAGTAAGGTTTCGATGTGAGGTAGGGTAGGGGTTGAGGTTGGTGGATGGTGGACCGGGGTTTGGGGAGATGTCTCCTGATATCAGCAGGAGTAGGAAGATAAAAAGCAAGTAGCTTTTGGGATTGTATGAAGTTTTTTTATGCAGTCTGTTTGGGTAAGATGGACTGAGGTTTTTCAGGAAGGTGAGAAGTGCATGGGAGCTGTACATGGGAGAGGGAAGGAGAGAGGAGCTGATGTATATGAGTCGTGATTGAGGGGGGATTGGGCGGTGAATGTGGATTGCAAGGGAGCTTAGGATGATAGGAATAATGCACATGGAATAACTGCGGTGTCACGACGCTTATCTTCTGTGACGCTTTGCTTATGGGACGCTAGCGTGCACCCCCACTTGCAATACTGGAGACCCTGGGGCAGATTGCTGGACACACTGGGGCAATACTGGAGACCATGGGGCAGAATGCTGGACACACTGGGGCAATACAGGAGACCATGGGGCAGATTGCTGGACACACTGGGGCAATACTGGAGACCATGGGGCAGAATGCTGGACACACTGGGGCAATACTGGAGACCATGGGGCAGATTGCTGGACACACTGGGGCAATACTGGAGACCATGGGGCAGAATGCTGGACACACTGGGGCAATACTGGAGACCATGGGGCAGATTGCTGGACACACTGGGGCAATACTGGAGACCATGGGGCAGATGGCTGGACACACTGGGGCAATACTGGAGACCATGGGGCAGAATGCTGGACACACTGGGGCAATACAGGAGACCATGGGGCAGAATGCTGGACACACTGGGGCAATACAGGAGACCATGGGGCAGAATGCTGGACACACTGGGGCAATACAGGAGACCATGGGGCAGAATGCTGGACACACTGGGGCAATACAGGAGACCATGGGGCAGATTGCTGGACACACTGGGGCAATACTGGAGACCCTGGGGCAGATTTCTGGACACATTGAGGCAATGCTGGAGACCCTGGGGCAGACTTCTGGACACACTGGGGCAGACTGCTGGACACTGGGGCAGATTGCTGGACACACTGGGGGTAATATGCTGGACATACTGGGGCAATGCTGGACACTGGGGGTAATATGCTGGACACACTGGGGCAGACTGCTGGACACACTGGGGAAAGGCTGGACACTGGGGCAGATTACTGGACACACTGGGGGCAGTGCTGGACATACTGGGGCAGATTGCTGGACACACTGGGGGTAATATGCTGGACACACTGGGGCAGATTGCTGGACAACATGGGGGTAATATGCTGGACACACTGGGGGCAGGACTTGAGGCATGGGCAGAATGTAGATACGGGGCATGATTGGAGACACGGGGCAGGATTGGATCATGGGGCAGGACGGATACGATGGAGGCTGGTGGGGCAGGATGGGGAGATCATATGGGGTAGAATGGATACTCATGAGGGCAGGATGCGAGAACATATGGCTGGAGCCAAGAATGAGACACACGGGGCCAGGATGTGGAATATTATTACCATAGGGGATAATTAAGGGATATTATTACTGCAGTGATGTATTTATTTTATTTTTTGAGTATACTGTTTTAAATGGGGGGGGCGGTCCTGTTACTGTGCAGAGTGACACTATATCACCTTTTTTTCTTCATGTGATGTAATGTAGAAGTTGTGAAAAATTAAGTAATGTGTTCTGCAAGCGGAGCTCGAGATAACTGTGTTATTTCCTGCAGAAACGAGTCCTGGCTGGAAGGAATGATGGCGGTCTGTGCTGGATGAAAGATGAAGGACTTCACCTAGAGACGTCACTGGTGAGTCAGTGTTACCTATACACTGACACTATACACTGTATACTATATAGAGGTCCTATGTATAATGTCACCAGTGATCTCTGTATTACCTCTACACAGACACTGCATACTAAGTACAGATCTCCTGTGAATACTGGCACTTATGGTGATAGTATTGTGGGGTTTTTTTTATTACTGATCAATATTGTAGTATTCAGTCACTATGTGGTGGTAATATGTGGTCTGGAAATGGTGTTGTGGTATTTGTCCCTTGTATGTAGTATTATTCGGTCACTATGTGGCCTGGTCATGGTGTGGTGGTATTAAGTCACAGGTGTGGCATGTGGGGGTGACACCATTAGGCCCAGTTTAAGTTTTACAAAACAGGAAAACCATTTTTGGTAACCTTTGTGTGTATTGAGCCGGGGGGGGCGCCAAACTCGGGAACAGCCCCGGGCGGCAAAAGCTCTAGCTACGCCTCTGAATAGGCCAATACAAAAAAGAACTGCCTGTAGGAGATCCTAATGTTCACCCAAGTACATTCAGTGTGGAAGAATGCTCCAGAGATAACCATTAATAACTTCATGGATAGCAGTTACGACTCTAAGGCTATGTGCACACGTTGCTGATTCTCTGCGGATCCGCAGCGTTTTTTGAGGTGCAGAAACACTGCAGATCCGCAATTGATTTACAGTAAAATGTAAATCAATGAGAAAAAAAATGCTGTGCACACTTTGCGGAAAATCCGCTGCGGAAACGCTGCGGTTTAAAAGAAGTAGCATGTCACTTCTTTTTTGCGAATCTGCAGCGTTTTTGTACCCATTCCATTATAGAAATCCGCAGGGGTAAAAAACGCAGCAAATCCGCAAAAAAAAAAAACGCAGCAAAAATGCACAAAATACGCTGCGGAACCGCACAAAATACGCAGCTGTGTTTTCTGCCAGGAGAGGCAGAATCCGCACCAGAAATTCCTAAGGCTAATCCGCAACGTGTGCACATAGCCTAAGTGCCGGTTTCTGCACAAAACATTTATACTCGATACTGAATCAATCGAGATGTTTTGAAAAATAAAATTCCACTTTTTTCATTTGCATATCATTAACATGTCTATCAATCCTGTCATTTCCATAATTCCGTAACTTCTTGTTGTTGCAACTTCAATTTTGAGGAGTGTAAAACTAAAATAGTGCAATCTGTACAACAGGCATAATATTTATAAGTCCCTTCTATGCAGGCTCGGACTGGCCCACCGGGGAACCGGAGGATCCTCCGGTGGGCCCTGGCACTGACACCTACTGGCAGGGCCCCCACCGCTCCAGGGCCCCCACCGCTCCAGGGCCCATCCCCCCCCCCCCCCCCCGCCCGCCTTGAATACTCACCCTGTTCCAGCGATGGTCTTGGCGTCTGCACTGCAGCTCGTCCTGAACGAGCGGTCACGTGACACCGCTCATTAAGATCATGAATATGCGCATATTCATGATCTTAATGAACGGAGTCACATGACCGCGCAAGCAGGAAGAAGCTGCTGCGCCGGTGCCGCCGCCTGGAGTCGGGACAGAGCGCGAGGGATGTCGGCACGGCCGTGCAGTGGAACAGGTGAGTATGAGGCACGGGGGGGACGGGGGGGACGGAGGGGATGAAGGAGGACATAAGCCGGCGCGCCGAGCAGGAGCGGGTGCTGGTGCAGAGAGATAAGCCGCCATGCAGGGGGGAATATAAGCCATGCAGGGGGAAATATGAGCCATACAGGGGGGAATATAAGCCATGCAGGGGGGAATATAAGCCATACAGGGGGAAATATATAAGCCATACAGGGGGGAATATAAGCCATACAGGGGGGAATATAAGCCATACAGGGGGGAATATAAGCCATGCAGGGGGGAATATAAGCCATACAGGGGGGAATATAAGCCATGCAGGGGGGAATATAAGCCATGCATACGGGGGGGAATATGAGCCATACAGGGGGGAATATAAGCCATACAGGGGGGAATATAAGCCATACAGGGGGGAATATGAGCCATGCAGGGGGAATATAAGCCATGCATACAGGGGGGGGGGTAATATGAGCTATGTATATGGGATAGGAGGGAGATGAGCCATGCATACAGGAGGGGGGTCATTATACAGTATTCAGCATCATGTGTGGCCATTATACACAGTATGGAGCATCATGTGTGGCCAATGGACATAATACAGTATGGAGCATCATGTGTGGCCGTTATACAGTATGGAGCATCATGTGTGGCCAATGGACATAATACAGTATGGAGCATCATGTGTGGCCGTTATACAGTATGGAGCATCATTTGTGGCCATTATACAGTATTGAGCATTATGTGGGATCATTATACAGTATGGAGCACTGTCTGGCCATTATACACTATGGAGCATCATGTGTGGCCATTATACAGTATGAAGAACTGTGTGTGGCCATTATACAGTATGCAGCATCATGTGTGGCCATTATACAGTATGGAGCATCATGTGTGGTGGCCGTTATACAGTATTGAGCATCATGTGTGGCCATTATACAGTATGGAGCACTGTGTGGCCATATTTTTGTTTTATATACAATAATTATAAGCAAACTGTGATCAGCAGTGCTAAAAGGCTGCGGTTGGGACATGGATATGGGTGTGACTAGTTGTGAAATGGGTCTGGTCAGAGGCGTGGCCTAAAATTTGCCGCGGCGCACTACGCGCGCCGCAAACGTTATACCTCCTTCCCTTCTTCAAAAGTTGGGAGGTATGGTACCACATTTGCCAGATCACGGCAAGTGCCGCAAATCCCATAGGGAATGAATGAGGCCGAACGCAGTGTTGCCGTAAGTAATCCGTTACGCGGCAGATGCAGAAAAACTGTAGGATCTGCTGCAAAAGGCGACTTCCACATCAGCGATTCTTGCCAAAGTCTATGCCGATAGTGTCATACTCACCAAAGGGGGAGGCAGCGCTAAAAGTGCCTAGGGCAGCAGAAACTCTAAATACGGCCCTGGGGGGCTACATTATATTCTGTGAGGGGACTGCATTATACTCAAGGTACTACATAATATTATGGGGGCTACATCATACTATATGAGGGGGCTACAGTATACTATATGGGGCTGCATTATATTCTGTGGTGGAACTGCATTCTCTCGGGACTACATTATATTCTGTGGTGGGTGGCATTATACTATATGGGGGGGCTGCATTATACCCTATGGGGTGCTACATTATATTCTATGGTGGGGACTGCGTCATACCTGAGAGGGTTGCATTATATTTTGTGGGGTGCTGCATTATATTCTATGAGAGGGGACTGCATTATATTTTATGAGGGGGCTACATTATATTCTGTGAGGGGGCTACCCCAACCCTTGCTACATTATTAAGACGTGAACTACCTTATATTATACCCTGATATTAGCGCTTTTTACCGCACAATTGGTGGTCTTGTATCTATTTCTATGTAGCTACATAGTGGGCCCCAAGAATGATTTTCTCAGGTGGACCCAAGGTGCTCCAGTCCGACGCTGCTTCTATGAATTTATAATTGGTTTCATTTGAGTTTTGGGGGTGACAAACTCTCTTTAAATCAGTGTTAGATTTGCCAGGTACTTTGGTTGAATCTTTTGGATGGATGACTAATGGGCAGTGTTTACCCAGTTCAACAGTCCTATTTGCTACCAAGACACTCCCTGCAAATCTAGAAAGCTAAACTAATATGATCCTTACACTATTCTAGTTCTTTAGCAAACTACGAGAATTTCACATGAATTAGAAGACCACCGTAGACTCTCATTTTTACTAGTAACTCCAATTTTCTCTTTTTCTCTTGGGCTAAAGAAGTGAATGCCACAGATTTCCATGCAAATGAAAAGCACACCATCTAAATACATATTCACGCCGGCCATCGTGTCATATCAGAGTAAATGTCAAGCTACAGAAAATAAACTTGGCAGACCTTTAAATATCCTGCAGGAACTAAGAAACATAAATCTTTAATAAAAACGAATGACCTTATTATCATGGTCTCTGCTCATAGGTTATACAAAAAGTCCAGTTTCCATAATTAAAAGGGGGCTTTCAACTATATGTAATGTTTATGCTGCATATTGGAGAATCAAAATATCATCTCCTACCCCTAATCGTAAATTCCACAATTGTTATATTTTGTTTTACTAAATAGTTAATCTCCATAAAGCTCTAATGTTTATTACATATTCCACCTTGATAGTGGTTTGAATCCCAGTTTAAAATATTTGTTGGGTTGAGTAGAACTGCAAAATCGCAGCCATGCTGTTCATACTAGTATAGTCAACACCAATGGCATTCATTAGCCATCTACTGGATGGCAATCCAACCATTAGCTTAGGATACCCAGTGAGAGGATCTCCATCCCTACTCTCCAGGGAAATAGTGTAAAAAAATAGATCTACAGTATAGCCCTGGAGCCAAGAATGACTGTGGTGGCTCCAGCGCAGGCGTACTTTGTCTGCCCTGTTGAGGGCAGAACAAAGTACTGCAGTGCGCAGGCGCCAGAAAGGTCAGAGAGGCCCGGCACCTGCGCACTGCAGTACTTTGCTCTGCCCTCAACAGGGCAGACAAAGTACGCCTGCGCCGGAGCCGTGGCTGAAGATCAGAAGAGGACGTCTTGGAATGAAGATGGGAGGCGCCGCAGCGGACCGGAGACACCCATCCGACCGGACCAGCAGCGGGACCGCCCCTGGGTGAGTATAATCTAACGTCTATTTCTCCTCTTTCAGGTAACATCGGGGGCTTATCTACAGCATTCCAGAATGCTGTAGATAAGCCCGTGATGCCGGTGGGCTTACCTCACACGCGATTTTCGGGGTGACCGGTTCCCTTTAACTTGTGACTGAGGCTTCATTTTGATATTATTATTGGGTCTTTGGAAACATTATTACAACAGCATCGTCATTGTATGTGTGACTGCATTACCCCTGATGAACCCCCGCCATTCCCTATGGGGGGGAAACGCGTTGGGCATTGCTGGGGAAGTATCTGACAGACGCTGGTGATGTTCATCTACACATAACCGCCCTGTGTTCTTTTGGCAACAGCCGGACCCACACCATGAGATTTCAGCAAATAGATGAGTACATTGGCTATAACATGGATCTGATTGTCTATTTGCATAAATAGGACGATTGAGTCCTTTTACCCTCATTATAAGTACTCTGAGGAGTTCTCGTGATATTATTATCGAGTGGTGGTTGTGGTTCTGACTGTGTGCCTTCTAGAGGTATTTTCCTTGTTTTTGTTTTTTGGTCCATTTCTTGTCATTGTAATTGTGCCATATTCTATGGGCATGCACTATTGGTTATTTTACATCAAGCATTTGCACTCTTATAGTGTAACAAAAATGGACTTCATCTAAGTGCTGTGTATTTTCTTGCGTGGACATATTATTGCATCCAGTATACCCGTATTTGGGTTAAGGTATCTTTACTGTACAGCACCTGAAGTATATGTTTTTTCCATCATAGCATCTCTCTATACTAGTATTATAAGGTGCTAGTATATATATTTTTTTATATATATATTTTTTTTTATATTTCTTATTCTTTGCTTTGGATATTTTTTCTATTTTTGTTTTTTCTCCTTTACGGGTATCAGTGGTGTTTGTGGGACATATCTCTTTGTCTATCCCGAACTTTAGGGACTTTTAGGGACCCTAGGGTTAGCCGTCGTTGAGTGGGGGCGCCTACCGCAGAAAATTAGGGTGCCAACCTCCACTGTTAGGCAGGGTATTAGCATAGATTTCAGCAGGGCTAATTAGTCCTTCTTTAATTATAGGTCCTTATAGGGCTTGTAAGGGCTAGCCGTCGAGGAGTGGGGGCGCCTACCGCAGTAAAGTAGGGTGCCAACCTCCACTGTCAGGCAGGGTGCATTGTAGCTCGGTCTAGGGTCTATTAGGTACATTTAATACTGTTTTATATTGATTGTGGATAAATATAGTCTTTTTTAATCATATTAATAAAAGTTATTTTTTAGGGATCTCTGTTTTTCTAAGTTGGTGTATATGCTTCTCTGGGATTCCGTATTATTGTGATTTGGTTTTTCTAAACATTATTACTTCTCTGACAGTCCAGATAACTGCTTGCGGATATGCATATGATTCATTTTCGGAAATATGTACAGTGGGTATGGAAAGTATTCAGACCCCTTTACATTTTTCACTCTTTGTTTCATTGCAGCCATTTGGTAAATTCAAAAAACTTCATGTTTTCTCATTAATATACACTCTCCACCCCATCATGACTGAAAAAAAAAAATGTAGAAATTTTTGCAAATTTATTAAAAAAGAAAAACTGAAATATCGCATGATCAAAAGTATTCAGACCCTTTGCTCAGACACTCATATTTAAGTCACATGCTGTCCATTTCCTTGTTATCCTACTTGAGATGGTTCTACTCCTTCATTGAAGTCCAGCTGTGTTTAATTTAACGGATAGGACTTGATTTGGAAAGGCCCACACCTGTCTATATAAGACCTCACAGCTCACAGTGCATGTCAGACCAAATGAGAATCATGAGGTCAAAGGAACTGACCAAGGAGCTCAGACAGAATTGTGGCAAGGCACAGATCTGGCCAAGGATACAACAGATTTTGTGCTGTACTAAAGGTTCCCAAGAGCACAGTGGCCTACATAATCCTTAAATGGAAGAAGTTTGGCACCACCAGAAGTCTTCCTAGACCTGGCCGTCCAGCCAAACTGAGCAATCGTGGGAGAAGAGCCTTGATGAGAGAGGTAAAGAAGAACACCAAGATCACTGTGGCTGAGCTCCAGAGATGCAGTAGGGAGATGGGAGAAAGTTCCACAAAGTCATCTATCACTGCAGCCCTCTACCAGTCAGGCCTTTATAGCAGAGTGGCTTGATAAAAGCCTCTCCTCAGTGCAAGACATACAGTACAGAACAAAAGTTTGAACACACCTTCTCATTTAAAGAATTTTCTGTATTTTCATGACTATGAAAATTGTACATGCACACTGAAGTCGTCAAAGCTATGAATTAACACATGTGGAATTATATACTTAACAAAAAAGTGTGAAATAACTGAAATTATGTCTTATATTCTAGGTTCTTCAAAGTAGCCACCTTTTGCTTTGATGACTGCTTTGCACTCTTGGCATTCTCTTGATGAGCTTCAAGAGGTAGTCACTAGGAATCATCTTCCAACAATCTTGAATTAGTTCCCAGAGATGCTTAGCACTTGTTGGCCCTTTTGCCTTCACTCTGTGGTCCAGCTCACCCTAAACCATCTCGATTGGGTTCAGGTCTGGTGACTGTGGAGGCCAGGTCATCTGGCGTAGCACCCCATCACTCTCCTTCTTGGTCAAATAGCCCTTACTCAGCCTGGAGATGTGTTTGGGGTCATTGTGCTGTTGAAAAATAAATGAAGGTCCAACTAAACGCAAACTGGATGGAATAGCATGCCGCTGCAAGATACTGTGGTAGCCATGCTGGTTCAGTATGCCTTCAATTTTTAAGAAATCCCCAACAGTGTCACCAGCAAGGCACCCCCACACCATCACACCTCCTCCTCCATGCTTTACGGTGGGAACCAGGCATGTAGAGTCCATCTGTTCACCTTTTCTGTGTCATACAAAGACACGGTGGTTGGAACCAAAGATCTCAAATTTGGACTTATCAGACCAAAGCACAGATTTCCACTGGTCTAATGTCCATTCCTTGTGTTCTTTAGCCCAAAATAGTCTCTTCTGCTTGTTGCTTGTCCTTAGCAGTGGTTTCCTAGCAGCTATTTTACCATGAAGGCCTGTTGCACAAAGTCTACTCTTAACAGTTGTTGTAGAGATGTGTCTGCTGCTAGAACTCTGTGTGGCATTGACCTGGTCTCTAATCTGAGCTGCTGTTAACCTGCAATTTCTGAGGCTGGTGACTTGGATAAACTTATCCTCAGAAGCAGAGGTGACTCTTGGTCTTCCTTTCCTGGGGCGGTCCTCATGTGAGCCAGTTTCTTTGTAGCGCTTAATGGTTTTTACCACTGCACTTGGGGACACTTTCAAAGTTTGCCCAATTTTTGGGACTGACTGACCTTCATTTCTTAAAGTAATGATGGCCACTCGTTTTTCTTTATTTAGCTGCTTTTTACTTCCCATAATACAAATTCTAACAGTCTATTCAGTAGGTCTATCAGCTGTGTATCCACCAGACTTCTGCACAACACAACTGATGGTCCCAACCCCATTTATAAGGCAAGAAATCCCACTTAGTAAACCTGACAGGGCACACCTGTGAAGTGAAAACCAATCCAGGTGACTACCTCTTGAAGCTCATCATTTATTGCCAAGAGTGTGCAAAG
The DNA here is from genome assembly GCF_032444005.1 of Ranitomeya imitator. Lineage (NCBI taxonomy): Eukaryota > Metazoa > Chordata > Amphibia > Anura > Dendrobatidae > Ranitomeya > Ranitomeya imitator. The sequence goes on along the minus strand of NC_091283.1, from coordinate 760,740,173 downwards.
CAGTCATCAAAGCAAAAGGTGGCTACTTTGAAGAACCTAGAATATAAGACATAATTTCAGTTGTTTCACACTTTTTTGTTAAGCATATAATTCCACATGTGTTAATTCATAGTTTTGACGACTTCAGTGTGAATGTACAATTTTCATAGTCATGAAAATACAGAAAACTCTTTAAATGAGAAGGTGTGTCCAAACTTTTGGTCTGTACTGTATGTCTTGCACTGAGGAGAGGCTTTTATCAGGCCACTCTGCCATAAAGGCCTGACTGGTAGAGGGCTGCAGTGAGAGTTGACTTTGTGGAACTTTCTCCCATCTCCCTACTGCAATCTCTGGAGCTCAGCCACAGTGATCTTGGGGTTCTTCTTTACCTCTCTCATCAAGGCTCTTCTCCCACGATTGCTCAGTTTGGCTGGACGGCCAGGTCTAGGAAGACTTATGGTGGTCCCAAACTTCTTCCATTTAAGGGTTATGTAGGCCACTGTGCTCTTAGGAACCTTTAGTACTGCACAAAATCTGTTGTAACCTTGGCCAGATCTGTGCCTTGCCACAATTCTGTCTCTGAGCTCCTTGGTCAGTTCCTTTGACCTCATGATTCTCATTTGGTCTGACATGCACTGTGAGCTGTGAGGTCTTATATAGACAGGTGTGTGCCTTTCCAAATCAAGTCCTGTCAATTTAATTAAACACACTTGGCCTCCAATGAAGGAGTAGAACCATCTCAAGGAGGATCACAAGGAAATGGTCTTCCTTTCCTGGGGCGTTCCTCATGTGAGCCAGTTTCTTTGTAGCGCTTAATGGTTTTTGCCACTGCACTTGGGGACACTTTCAAAGTTTGCCCAATTTTTTGGACTGACTGACTTTCATTTCTTAAAGTAATGATGGCCACTCGTTTTTCTTTATTTAGCTGCTTTTTACTTCCTGTAATACAAATTCTAACAGTCTATTCAGTAGGACTATCAGCTGTGTATCCACCAGACTTCTGCACAACACAACTGATGGTCCCAACCCTATTTATAAGGCAAGAAATCCCACTTAGTAAACCTGACAGGGCACACCTGTGAAGTGAAAACCAATCCAGGTGACTACCTCTTGAAGCTCATCATTTAATGCCAAGAGTGTGCAAAGCAGTCATCAAAGCAAAAGGTGGCTACTTTGAAGAACCTAGAATATAAGACATAATTTCAGTTGTTTCACACTTTTTTGTTAAGTATATAACTCCACATGTGTTAATTCATAGTTTTGACGCCTAAACTAGTCATAGTCATGAAAATACAGAAAAATCTTTAAATGAGAAGTTGTGTCCAAACTTTTGGTCTGTACTGTATGAAAGCCCGCATAGTTTGCTAAAAAACATATGAAGGACTCCCAGACTATGAGAAATAAGATTCTCTGGTCTGACGAGACGAAGATAGACCTTTTTGGTGATAATTCTAAGCGGTATGTGTGGAGAAAACCAGGCACTGCTCATCACCTGTCCAATACAATCCCAAGAGTGAAACATGGTGATGGCAGCATCATGCTGTGGTGGTGTTTGTCAGATGCAGGGACAGGATGACTGGTTGTCATTGAAGAAAACATGAATGCGGCCAAGTATATCCTGGATGAAAACCTCTTCCAGAGTGCTCTGGACCTCAGACTTGTCCGAAGGTTCAAAACGACACATACCATAAGATATGGCCTTCCCAAAACCCTGTCTGATGACAAATGCACATCTAGCAGGATGCCTCCAATAATAAAGGCAAGGGGCAGCACAGGTGCAAACTACTGATAAAAACAACCACCCCCACACCTACCAGATTATGGAGGGGTTGACTGCCTAGTGGAAAGAATTGCACATTGATATGGCTTGCGTAAGACGCCAGTCACACAGGTAAGCCCACATCTTTCTGGGTATATGTCAGCTGTTTTGAACAGCTGACATGTGCCCGCAATAGCCGCGGGTGGAGTCGTGATGGGAAAATGGCCGTGGGGCGGCGCATGCACACGTGGATATGTCGGCACCAGGATCTCGGAGATGAGATCTCAGCGCCAAGACTACATGTGGGGTACGTGCTCGTGAGAAACTGGGTAACAAATTGTGGGGTCCACTTTTTGGTATTATATCTGGCAAAATTGAGAAATTTTGGGTTAAAGCAAGATGTTTGTGAAAAAAATGAGCTTTTTGAATATGACGACCTAATGTTAACAATTTCAGTTTCATACATGTGGGTTAAAAATGTCACTATGCCCTGGATGAAGTCCTTGAGGGGTGTAGTTTCCAAAATGGGGTCACTTGTGGAGGTTTTCCACTGCTTAGGCACATCAGGGGCTCTCTAAACTCGACATGACCAATCGCCAAGGTATACCCATAATAGAGCAGTCCTATCTAATGTATATAATCCCTATCTGATGTATTTAAAAACCTGATCATCTGTATAGTACCTGTATAAGCAGGGTTCAGAGAGAAAATATTCATGTGGACATGCAGGATGGAACAGCTTTAGTGCAAATGGCCCACAGAGGAGTAGTGGACTCCCCAGTCTTGTGGAAACAAGAGAACAATTATAGAACCAAAAACACATGGGCCACTTGCACAGTGAAGAAGTCTGTAGAAACCTATTCACACCACCAAGAAACTCGAAGACACAAAAAGAGCACAGCGAGGTCAAAAATACTCTGTTGTAAAGAAGTCACAGTAAATGAGCAAGTGCTAGTCAAAAAATGAAATCTTTTTGTGTCTTCGAGTTTCTTGGTGGTGTGAACAGGTTTCTACAGACTTGTTCACTGTGCAAGTAGCCCATGTGTTTTTGGTTCTATAATTGTTCTCTTGTTTCTACAAGACTGGGGAGTCCACCACTCCTCTGTGGGCCATTTGCACTAAAGCTGTTCCATCCTGCATGTCCACATGGATATTTTCTCTCTGAACCCTGCTTATATAGGTACTATACAGATGATTAGGTTTTTAAATACATCAGATAGGGATTATATACATTAGATAGGAATGCTCTATTATGGGTATACCTTGGCGATTGATGGAGCAGCTTAATATACATTTTTTGGCAAAAAAAGTATTAACTAAATACCCTGTATTTTTTTCATTTTTTGACTAGCACTTGCTCATTTACTGTGACTTCTTTACAACAGAGTATTTTTGACCTCGCTGTGCTCGTTTTGTGTCTTAGATGTTGTCCTTGGTGGAATTTGAACTTAGCACCCATATACTGCAAATCACCCTGCCCTACACTCCTCTTTATAAAGAGAACCTGTCACCAGGTTTGGCCGATACGAGTTACGGCCACTGCCTTTCAGGGCTTATCTATAGCTTTCTATAATGCTGTATATAAGCCCCCGATCCGACCTGCAAAGGAAGAAAGATAAGTTTTATAATACTCACCCGGGGGGGGGGGAGGGGCGTTCCGATCCGATGGGCGTCGCAGGTCATGTTCCTGCTCCTCCCATCTTCTTGTGATGCCTCTCTCCTGCTTGCTTCATGTGGATGATGCGTCCATGCGTCATCCAAACAGGCTCTCCGGCATCGCGCTCCTGCGCAAGCGTACTAATCTGCCCTGTTGAGGGCAGAGCAAAGTACTGCAGTGCGCAGTAAAGGAAAAGTCAGAGAGGCCCAGTGCCTGTGCACTATAGGAATTTGCTATGCCCTCAACAGGACAGATAAGTACGCCTGCGCAGGAGCGCGATGCCAGGGAGCCAGTGAAGCAAGCAGCATGGCGGCATCGCAAGAAGATGGGAGGTGACGGACCAGGACCTGCGACACCCATAGGACTGGATTTTTCCCAGGTGAGTATAATAAAAGTTATTTTTCTACTCTTGCATGTTGGATTGGGGGCTTATATACAGCATTATAGAATGCTGTAGATAAGCCCTGAAAGGTGATGGCCGTAACTCATTTTGGCCAAACCTGGTGACAGGTTCTCTTTAAGTAGACAATAAATACCCCATGTGTTTGAAGATGGGTCAGACAAGTTTTCCACACAGACAGACCGCTGTATATGCTGTTTCCGATTGATTTGCTTGATTTGGTAAACACAAGCAAATATGTGAGACCACTTGTGACTCCCCTACAGCTCTCCCCGGAGAGGGGTTTCCATAAAACTGCCAATCAAACACATGCCCTGACAGCTTTGTACAGATCCAATGTCTTAAGTACCATTCTCCTCCCAATGCAAAAGTGAGCTGTGACAGACAACTCTTTTAACCCCTTCCCGACCCATGACGCCACGTAGGCGTCATGAAAGTCGGTGCCATTCCGACCCATGACGCCTATGCGGCGTCATGGAAAGATCGCGTCCCTGCAGATCGGGTGAAAGGGTTAACTCCCATTTCACCCGATCTGCAGGGACAGGGGGAGTGGTAGTTTAGCCCAGGGGGGGTGGCTTCACCCCCTCGTGGCTACGATCGCTCTGATTGGCTGTTGAAAGTGAAACTGCCAATCAGAGCGATTTGTAATATTTCACCCATTATAACGGGTGAAATATTACAATCCAGCCATGGCCGATGCTGAAATATCATCGGCCATGGCTGGAAATACTAGTGTGCCCCCACCCCACCCCTCCGATCGCCTCCCCACCCCCCCGATCTGGCCGGTACACTGCTCCGGCTCCCCTCCGTCCTGTGCTCCGCTCCCCCCCGTGCTCGTGTCCGCTCCCCCCGTGCTCCAATCACCCCCCCCGTGCTCCAATCACCCGCCCTGCACTCCGATCCACCCCCCCCCGTGCTCCGTTCCACCCCCCCGTGCTCCATTCCAGCCCCCCCGTGCTCCGTTCCACGCCCCCCGCGCTCCGTTCCACCCCTCCCGCGCTCCGATTCCCCCCCCCGTGCTCCGATCCCCCCCCCCGTGGTCCCCCCCCACCCTATCATACTTACCGATCCAGCCGTGGTCCCGTCCGTCTTCTCCCGGGCGCCGCCATCTTCCAAAATGGCGGGCGCATGCGCAGTGCGCCCACCGAATCTGCCGGCCGGCAGATTCGTTCCAAAGTGCATTTTGATCACTGAGATATAATCTATCTCAGTGATCAAAATAAAAAAAATAATAAATGACCCCCCCCCCTTTGTCACCCCCATAGGTAGGGACAATAAAAAAATAAAGAAATTTTTTTTTTCCACTAATGTTAGAATAGGGTTAGGGGTAGGGTTAGGGTTAGGGGTAGGGTTAGGGTTAGGGGTAGGGTTAGGGTTAAGGTTAGGGCTAGGGGTAGGGGTAGGGGTAGGGCTAGGGGTAGGGTTAGGGTTAGGGGTAGGGTTAGGGGTAGGGGTAGGGTTAGGGCTAGGGTTAGGGCTAGGGTTAGGGCTAGGGTTAGGGTTAGGAATGTGCACACGTATTCTGGTCCTCTGCGGATTTTTCCGCTGCGGATTTGATAAATCCGCAGTGCTAAACCGCTGCGGATTTATGGCGGATTTACCGCGTTTTTTTCTGCGCATTTCACTGCGGTTTTACAATTGCGATTTTCTATTGGAGCAGTTGTAAAACCGCTGCGGAATCCGCACAAAGAAGTGACATGCTGCGGAATGTAAACCGCTGCGTTTCCGTGCAGTTTTTCCGCAGCATGTGCACAGCGATTTTTGTTTCCCATAGGTTTACATTGAACTGTACACTCATGGGAAACTGCTGCGGATCCGCAGCGTTTTCCGCAGCGTGTGCACATACCTTTAGAATTAGGCCATGTGCACACGGTGCGGATTTGGCTGCGGATTCGCAGCAATGTTCCATCAGGTTTACAGTACCATGTAAACATATGAAAAACCAAATCCGCTGTGCCCATGGTGCGGAAAATACCGCGCGGAAACGCTGCGTTGTATTTTCCGCAGCATGTCAATTCTTTGTGCGGATTCCGCAGCGTTTTACACCTGTTCCTCAATAGGAATCCGCAGGTGAAATCCGCACAAAAAACACTGGAAATCCGCGGAAAATCCGCAGGTAAAACACAGTGCCTTTTACCCGCAGATTTTTCAAAAATGGTGCGGAAATATCTCACACGAATCCGCAACGTGGGCACATAGCCTTAGGGTTAGGGTTGGAATTAGGGTTGTGGTTAGGGTTAGGGGTGTGTTGGGGTTAGTGTTGTGGTTAGGGGTGTGTTGGGGTTAGGGTTGTGATTAGGATTATGGCTACAGTTGGGATTAGGGTTAGGGGTGTGTTGGGGTTAGTGTTGGAGTTAGAATTGAGGGGTTTCCACTGTTTAGGCACATCAGGGGTCTCCAAACGCAACATGGCGCCACCATTGATTCCAGCCAATCTCGTATTCAAAAAGTCAAATGGTGCTCCCTCACTTCCGAGCCCTGACGTGTGCCCAAACAGTGGTTTACCCCCACATATGGGGTACCAGCATACTCAGGACAAACTGCGCAACAATTACTGGGGTCCAATTTCTCCTGTTACCCTTGTGAATCTAAAAAAATGCTTGCTAAAACATAATTTTTGAGGAAAGAAAAATGATTTTTTATTTTCACGGCTCTGCGTTGTAAACGTCTGTGAAGCACTTGGGGGTTCAAAGTGCTCACCACATATCTAGATAAGTTCCTTGGGGGGTCTAGTTTCTAAAATGGGGTCACTTGTGGGGGGTTTCTACTGTTTAGGCACACCAGGGGCTCTGCAAACGCAACGTGACACCCGCAGACCATTCCATCAAAGTCTGCATTTCAAAAGTCACTACTTCCCTTCTGAGCCCCGACGTGTGCCCAAACAGTGGTTTACCCCCACATATGGGGTATCAGCGTACTCAGGAGAAACTGGACAACAACTTTTGGGGTCCAATTTCTCCTGTAACCCTTGGGAAAATAAAAAATTCTGGGCTAAATAATTATTTTTGAGGAAAGAAAACGTATTTATTATTTTCACGGCTCTGCATTATAAACTTCTATGAAGCACTTGGGGGTTCAAAGTGCTCACCACACATCTAGATAAGTTCCTTTCAGGGTCTAGTTTCCAAAATGGGGTCACTTGTGGGGGGTTTCTACTGTTTAGGCACATCAGGGGCTCTGCAAACGCAACGTGACGCCCGCAGAGCATTCCATCAAAGTCTGCATTTCAAAACGTCACTACTTCAATTCCAAGCCCCGGCATGTGCCCAAACAGTAGTTTACCCCCACATATGGGGTATCACCGTACTCAGGAGAAACTGGACAACAAATATTGGGGTCAAATTTCTCCTGTTACCCTTGGGAAAATTAAAAAATTCTGGGCTAAATAATTATTTTTGAGGAAAGAAAACGTATTTATTATTTTCACGGCTCTGCATTATAAACTTCTATGAAGCACTTGGGGGTTCAAAGTGCTCACCACACATCTAGATAAGTTCCTTTGGGGGTCTAGTTTCCAAAATGGGGTCACTTGTGGGGGGTTTCTACTGTTAAGCCACATCAGGGGCTCTGCAAATGCAACGTGACGCCCACAGAGCATTCCATCAAAGTCTGCATTTCAAAACGTCACTACTTCACTTCCGAGCCCCGGCATGTGCCCAAACAGTGATTTACCCCCACATATGGGGTATCAGCGTACTCAGGAGAAACTGGACAACAACTTTTGGGGTCAAATTTCTCCTGTTACCCTTGGGAAAATAAAAAATTGCAGGCTAAAAGATCATTTTTGAGAAAATAATTTTTTTTTTTATTTTCATGGCTCTGCGTTATAAACTTCTGTGAAGCACTTGGGGGTTCAAAGTCCTCACCACACATCTAGATTAGTTCCTTTGGGGGTCTAGTTTCTAAAATGGTGTCATTTCTGGGGGATCTCCAATGTTTAGGCACACAGGGGCTCTCCAAACGTGACATGGTGTCCGCTAATGATTGGAGCTAATTTTCCATTTAAAAAGCCAAATGGCGTGCCATCCCTTCCGAGCCCTGCCGTGCGCCCAAACAGTGGTTTACCCCCACATATGGGGTATCAGCGTACTCAGGACAAACTGGACAACAATATTTGGGGTCCAATTTCTCCTATTATCCTTGGCAAAATAGGAAATTCCAGGCTAAAAAATCATTTTTGAGGAAAGAAAAATTATTTTTTATTTTCATGGCTCTGCGTTATAAACTTCTGTGAAGCACCTGGGGGTTTAAAGTGCTCAATATGCATCTAGATAAGTTCCTTGGGGGGTCTAGTTTCCAAAATGGGGTCACTTGTGGGGGAGCTCCAATGTTTAGGCACACAGGGGCTCTCCAAACGCGACATGGTGTCCGCTAACAATTGGAGCTAATTTTCCATTCAAAAAGTCAAATGGCGCGCCTTCTCTTCCGAGCCCTGCCGAGTGCCCAAACAGTGGTTTACCCCCACATATGAGGTATCGGCGTACTCGGGAGAAATTGCCCAACAAATTTTATGATCCATTTTATCCTACTGCCCATGTGAAAATGAAAAAATTGAGGCGAAAAGAATTTTTTTGTGAAAAAAAATTACTTTTTCATTTTTACAGATCAATTTGTGAAGCACCTGAGGGTTTAAAGTGCTCACTAGGCATCTAAATTAGTTCCTTGGGGGGTCTAGTTTCCAAAATGGGGTCACTTGTGGGGGAGCGCCAATGTTTAGGCACACAGGAGCTATCCAAACGCGACATGGTGTCCGCTAACGATGGAAATAATTTTTCATTCAAAAAGTCAAATGGCGCTCCTTCCCTTCCGAGCCTTACCATGTGCCCAAACAGTGGTTTACCTCCACATGTGAGGTATTGGTGTACTCAGGAGAAATTGCCCAACACATTTTAGGATCCATTTTATCCTGTTGCCCATGTGAAAATGAAAAAATTGAGGCTAAAAGAATTTTTTTGCGAAAAAAAAGTACTTTTTCATTTTTACGGATCAATTTGTGAAGCACCTGGGGGTTCAAAGTGCTCACTATGCATCTAGATAAGTTCCTTGGGGCGTCTAGTTTCCAAAATGGGGTCACTTGTGGGGGAGCTCCAATTTTTAGGCACACGGGGGCTCTCCAAACGTGACATGGTGTCCGCTAAAGAGTGGAGCCAATTTTTGATTCAAAAAGTCAAATGGCGCTCCTTCCCTTCCAAGCCCTGCCGTGCGCCAAAACAGTGGTTTACCCCCACATATGAGGTATCAGCGTACTCAGGACAAATTGGACAACAACTTTCGTGGTTCAGTTTCTCCTTTTACCATTGGGAAAATAAAAAAATTGTTGCTAAAAGATAATTTTTGTGACTAAAAAGTTAAATGTTCATTTTTTCCTTCCATGTTGCTTCTGCTTCTGTGAAGCACCTGAAGGGTTAATAAACTTCTGGAATGTGGTTTTGAGTACCTTGAGGGGTGCAGTTTTTAGAATGGTGTCACTTTTGGGTATTTTCAGCCATATAGACCCCTCAAACTGACTTCAAATGTGAGGTGGTCCCTAAAAAAATGGTTTTGTAAATTTCGTTGTAAAAATGACAAATCGCTGGTCGAATTTTAACCCTTATAACTTCCTAACAAAAAAAAATTTTGTTTCCAAAATTGTGCTGATGTAAAGTAAACATGTGGGAAATGTTATTTATTAACTATTTTGTGTCACATATCTCTCTGGTTTAACAGAATAAAAATTCAAAATGTGAAAATTGCGAAATTTTCAAAATTTTCGCCAAATTTCCGTGTTTATCACAAATAAATGCAGAATTTATTGACCTAAATTTACCACTAACATGAAGCCCAATATGTCACGAAAAAACAATCTCAGAACCGCTAGGATCCGTTGAAGCGTTCCTGAGTTATTACCTCATAAAGGGACACTGGTCAGAATTGCAAAAAACGGCAAGGTCTTTAAGGTCAAAATAGGCTGGGTCTTGAAGGGGTTAAAGGAAGACTGTTAGCACAAAATGACTGTTTAAGAAAAGCATAGCTACTCTGCACACTACGTAAGGCCGAACAGTTTAGTGCACCTTTCCACTTTCTTATCTTCCATCTATCAATGTCCTTTTCTGCCTTGATTAATTGATTAACAGCTCTGACTTTACAGGAACCAGAGATCGTAACAACTCTACACACAGCTGATGACACAGGATTAACCAACCACAATAGGTGATGTCTAGTGGCACACTATTATGTACAAGGCTGGCAGCTATTAATAGGGCTTCCTGAACATGCTTTGCACAAATCACTTCCGTTATCAGATCTCAGGGAAGGCCAAGTCTTCATGCTATATACCCTATAATAGGCTGAAGACTTAGGTAGGGTCCCATGGTTACATTCACGAGTGACTAGAGAGAGTACAAAGGAGGGCAACAAAATTAATAAAGGGGATGGGAGAACTACAATACCTAGATAGATTAGCGAAATTAGGATTACTTAGTCTAGAAAAAAGACGACTGAGGGGCGATCTAATAACCATGTATAAGTATATAAGGGGACAATACAAATATCTCGCTGAGGATTTGTTTATACCAAGGAAGGTGACGGGCACAAGGGGGCATTCTTTGCGTCTGGAGGAGAGAAGGTTTTTCCACCAACATAGAAGAGGATTCTTTACTGTTTACTCCCCCCCCCCCCCGCCAGATCTATCACAATAGATGACATCACGCTTTTCCTAGCCTCACAAATCTGCTGTCTCAGTGTATTCCTTAACTTTGCTCTGACCTTCAAACAACACATCTAAGCTCTTACAACTCCTGCTTCCTCTAACTCAAAAGTGTTCCTAGAATTTGCCCTCTCCTTGACCCTCAATCTAAAATGTTAGTGGATGCCTCATCATCTCCCACCTCGACTACTTCAATATCCTCCTCTGTGGCCTCCCAACTAACTTTCACACCTCTCCAGTCTACACTCAACTACACTGCCGATTTCATGCAACGCTCCCCTACTCCCTCTTCTGCCAATCCTTTCATTGGATTTCAATTTTCCAGCAATTCCAGCATAAACTGACAAAAATGACTTCCAAGTCTTCCCATAATCTGTCTCAACCACACATATCCAAACTAATTTCAAGTCTTCACATGACCTCCCTCTCTCCTCCGCAGTCATATGCTCCTCACCCAATCGCCATCCCCATCTTCTGGAACTCAGTGCCTCACTATGTCCGAATGTCTCCCACAATTGGGACTATCTGACCTGTACCTTGAAAACTTGTGTTTTCCAGCAAAGTCACCTGCCAACTCACTACCACCAGAATTGCTGCAACCACCTGATCGACTGTCCCCTTCTCCTTTATCCCCTTTACCCCCAAGGGTGGTTTGCACGTTAATGACCGGGCCAATTTCTACAATTCTGACCACTGTCCCATTATAAGGTTATAACTCTGGAATGCTTCAACGGATCCCGGTGATTCTGACATTGTTTTCTCGTGACATATTGTACTTCATGATAGTGGTAAAATTTCTTTGATATTACCTGCATTTATTTGTGAAAAAAAAAACAGAAATTTGGCAAAAATTTAGAAAATTTCGCAATTTTCCAACTTTGAATTTTTATGCAATTAAATCACAGAGATACGTCACACAAAATACTTAATAAGTAACATTTCCCACATGTCTACATTATATTGCCACAATTTTGGAACCAAATTTTTTTTGTTAGGGAGTTATAAGAGTTAAAAGTTGACCAGCAATTTCTCATTTTTACAACACCATTTTTTTTAGGAACCACATCTCATTTGAAGTCATTTTGAGGGGTCTATATGATAGAAAATAACCAAGTGTGACACCATTCTAAAAACTGCACCCCTCAAGGTGCTCAAAACCACATTCAAGAAGTTTATTAACCCTTCAGGTGATTCACAGGAATTTTTGGAATGTTTAAATAAAAATGAACATTTAACTTTTTTTCACAAAAAATTTACTTCAGCTCCAATTTGTTTTATTTTACCAAGGGTAACAGGAGAAAATTGACCCCAAAAGTTGTTGTACAATTTGTCCTGAGTACGCCGATACCCCATATGTGGGGGTAAACCACTGTTTGGGCGCATGGCAGAGCTCGGAAGGGAAGGAGCGCCGTTTGACTTTTCAATGCAAAATTGACTGGAACTGAGATGGGACGCCATGTTGCGTTTGGAGAGCCCCTGATGTGCCTAAACATTGAAACCCCCCCACAAGTGACACCATTTTGGAAAGTAGACCTCCTGAGGAACTTATCTAGATGTGTGGTGAGCACTTTGACCCATTAAGTGATTCACAGAAGTTTATAATGCAGAGCCGTAAAAATAAAAAATCATATTTTTTCACAAAAATGATCTTTTCGCCCCCAATATGTTTTTTTCCCATGGGTAAGAGAAGAAATTGGACACCAAAAGTTGTTGTACAATTTGTCCTGAGTACGCTGATACCCCATATGTGGGAAGGGAAGGAGCGGCGTTTGACTTTTCAATGCAAAATTGACTGGAATTGAGATGGGACGCCATGTTGCGTTTGGAGAGCCACTGTGCCTAAACATTGAAACCCCCCACAAGTGACATCATTTTGGAAAGTAGACACCCTAAGGAACTCATCTAGATGTGTTGTGAGAGCTTTAAACCCCCAAGTGTTTCCCTACAGTTTATAACGCAGAGCCGTGAAAATAAAAATTATTTTTTTTCCCCACAATTATATTTTAGCCACTAGGCTTGTATTTTCCCAAGGGTAACAGGAGAAAGTGGACCCCAAAAGTTGTTGTCCAATTTGTCCTGAGTACGCTAATACCCCATATATGGGGGGGAACCACCGTTTGGGTGCATGGGAGAGCTCGGAAGGGAAGTAGCGCCATTTGGAATGCAGACTTAGATGGAATGGTCTGCAGGCATCACATTGCATTTGCAGAGCCCCTAATGTACCTAAACAGTAGAAACCCCCCACAAGTGACCCCAAATTGGAAACTAGACCCCCCACGGAACTTATAACGCAGAGCCGTGAAAATAAAAAATCATTTTTTTTCCCCAAAAATTATTTTTTATCCCCCAGTTTTGTATTTTTCCAAGGGTAACAGGAGAAATTGGACCCCAAAAGTTGTTGTCCAATGTGTCCTGAGTACGCTGATACCCCATATGTTGGGGTAAACCCCTGTTTTGACGTACGGGAGAGCTCGGAGGGGAAGGAGCACTGTTTTACCCCTGATGTGCCTAAACAGTGGAAACCCCCCAATTATAACTGAAACCCTAATCCAAACACACCCCTAACTCTAATCCCAATGGTAACCCTAACCACACCGCTAACCTTAATCCCAACCGTAAATGTAATCCAAACTCTAACCCTAACTAGAGCCCCAACCCTAACTGTAGCCCTAACCCTAGCCCCAACCCTAACCGTAGCCCTATCCCAAAACCTAGCTAACTAAGGAGGTGATGAAGGGGGATTTGATTTACTTTTATAGCGGGTTTTCTAGAGGATTTTTATGATTGGCAGCCGTCACACACTAAAAGACGCTTTTTATTGCAAAAAATATTTTTTGCGTTACCACATTTTGAGAGCTAGAATTTTACCATATTTTGGTCCACAGAGTTATGTGAGGTCTTGTGTTTTGCGGGACGAGTTGACGTTCTTACTAGTAACATTTTCGGGCATGTGACATTTTTTGATCGCTTTTTATTTCGATTTTTGTGATGCAGAATGACCAAAAACCAGCTATTCATGTATTTCATTTGTGGGGGGGGGGAGGGCATTTATACCGTTCCGTGTTTGGTAAAATGGATAAAGCAGTTTTATTCTTCGGGTCAGTACGATTACAGCGATACCTCATTTATGTCATTTTTTTATGTTTTGGCGCTTTTATATGATAAAAACTATTTTATAGAAAAAATTATTTTTGCATCGCTTTATTCTGAGGACTATAACTTTTTTATTTTTTCGCTGATGATGCTGTATGGCTGCTTATTTTTTGCGGGACAAGATGACGTTTTCAGTGGTACCATGGTTATTTATATCCGTCTTTTTGATCGCATGTTATTCCACTTTTTGTTCGTCGGTATAATAAAGCAGTTTTTTGCCTCGTTTTTTTTTTTTTACGGTGTTCACTGAAGGGGTTAACTAGTGGGACAGTTTTATAGGTCGGGTCGTTACGGACCCGGCGATACTAAATATGTGTACTTTTATTTTTATTTTTTTTAGATAATGAAATGTATTTATGGGAACAATATATATATATAGATATATATATATATATTTTTAGAATTTTTTTTTTTTTTTACACATCTGAATATTTTTTTTTCCTACACTATAACATTGCCCCGGGGGGGCATCATGTTATGGTGTAAGATCGCTGATCTGACACCTTGCTGTGCACTGTGTCAGATCAGCGATCTGACTTGCACTGCTGCAGGCTTACCAGCACCTGCTCTGAGCAGGCGCTGGTAAGCCACCTCCCTGCAGCCCCGCGGCCATTTTGGATCCGAGGCCTGAAGGGAGAAGGTAGGAGACTCTCGGAGCAACGCGATCACAGTCAGCTGACACCTGGCCGCGATCGGCCGCGCTCCCCCCGTGAGCGCAGCTGATCGCGCTGGATGTACTATTCCGTCCTTGGGAAGTAGGGCCCACCCCACATGGACGGAAAAGTACGTCCAATGGTAGAAAGGGGTTAAGCCTGTGAGGGCAGGGTCAATTTGTTTATTTTATGTATGCAATATGTATGTAACCCTCTTCACATTAATGGTGCTTTAAAAGGAATATATCACCATGTTTTTACTGTCCCATCTGAGAACAGCATTATATAAGGGCAGTGGACCTTATTCCAGCGATGGGTCATTTACTGGGCTACTTGCTACTGTTTTGTCCCTCTTATCTGCTGCAGATCTATCAGTTCTCTGAATGCTGATCTCTGTATAATCCAGCCCACACCACTGATTGGCAGCTTTATGTGAACACTGTGCATAGGAGGAAAGATGCCAAGCATTGTTAGGGTGGAGTTATACAGAGCTCATGAATATGGGGGACTACCTTGCAGCAGGTTTACTAATCCTACAGTGATACTCTCCTGCTGATAAAACAATTATTTAAAAAAAAAAACTACAGCAAACAGCCAAGTAAGTGACACATCACTTGAACCAAGGTCTCTACTCCAACATTATGCTGCTCTCAGATTTGATAACAAAAATCTGGTGACAGATTTCCTTTAAGAATAAATAATAATAACTGGGAGAAACAAGAAGCAGGCTAAACAAAGAAGAAGACCAGGCTTAGTAACATCTTACAACTAGCAGCTAGCAGACGGGGGTTTTAATAGGATATGGCCCTGCACCTGCTGTCGCTAATAACAGTGAGTGCAAGCGGCGATGGATCGGAGTATTCATCACCTGCCGCCTACGCTATAAATAAAAATTCTGGGGTGGGTTCCCCTTTAGTTTTGATAACCAGCAAGGTAAAACTCCCAGCCATAGGGGCTGCAACCCTCATCTGTCAAGAGTTAGGCTAGGTTCATATTGCGTTCAGTGTCTCCGTTAAACGGACTACGTTGCACTGCGGCATAACGTAGTCCGTTAACGGCGCCATTGAATGCAATGTCAGACGCATCGCTAGCGCACGCCCACAATGGGCGTGCACTAGCGATGCGTCCGACATTGAGTGATGGACCAGAGACGCGGACTGCAGCATTTCCGGGTCCGTCTCCGCTATAGCAGATAGAGCTAGCAGATGCTCCATCTGCGATAGCGCTGTGCAAAGTCGGCACTTGCGTCAGCGCAGTCTGTTTAACGTATGCGTTGAACGGACTGCACTAACGCAATGTGAACCTAGCCTTAGAAAGGCTGGGTATCAAGAATAGAGGGACCCCCACACTATTTTTTTTAATTATTTAAATAATTAAAAAATAACGATGTGGGGTCACCTCCATTTTTTTTACAACCAGCTTTGCTAAAGCTGACAGCCGGTATTCTCAGGCTGGTAAGGGGCCATGGATATTGCTCCCCCAGCCTAAAAATAGGAGCCTGCAAAAGCCCAGAAAAAGGCACATTAGATGCGCAAACTCTGGCGTTTTGCCCGCCTCTTCCCATTTGCCCTGTAGCAGTGGCAAGTGGGCTTCATATTTGTGAGGTTAATGTCACCTTTGTATTGTCTGGAGACATCAAGCCCACAGCTTAGTAATGGAGAGGTGTCTATAAGACATGATATGATTGGGATTAGGGGTGTGTTGGGATTAGGGCTGTGGCTAGGGTTATGGGTGTGGTGGGGTTAGGTTTGTGGTTAGGGTTATGGTTAGGGTTGTGGTTAGGGTTGTGGTTAGGGCTATGGTTGGGACTAGAGTTGTGTTGGGGTTAGGGTTATGGTTGGGATTAGGGTTGTGTTGGGGTTTTGGTTAGGGTTATGGTTAGGATTGGGATTAGGTGTGTTGGGGTTAGGGTTGGAGTTAAAATTGGGGGATTCCACTGCTTATGTACATCATGGGGTCTCCAAACGTGACATGGCGCCACCATTAATTCCAGCCAATTTTGCGTTCAAAAAGTCAAATGGTGCTCCCTCCCTTCTGAGCTCTGCCGTGCTCCCAAATAGTGGTTTACCCCCATATATCGGGCATCAGCGTACTCAGGACAAATTGGAAAACTTTTGGGGTCCAATTTCTCCTGTTACCCTTGGGAAAATAAAAAATTGGGGGCTTAAAAATCATTTTTGTGGAAAAAAAATATTTATTTTCACGACTCTGCGTTATAAACTTCTGTGAAGCACTTGGGCTTTTAAAGTGCTCACCACACATCTAGATAAGCTCCTTGGGGGGGGGTCTAGTTTCCAAAATGATGTCAGTTGTTAGGGGTTCCTACTGTTTAAGCACATCAAGGGCTCTGCAAATGCAACATGACGCCAGCAGACCATTCCATCAAAGTCTGCATTGCAAAACATCACTACTTCCCTTCCGAGCCCCGACGTGTGCCCAAACAGTAGTTGTCTCCCAAATATGGGGTACTAGCACACTCAGGAAAAATTGGACAACAAATTTTGGGGTCCAATTTCTTCTGATACCCTTGAGAAAATAAAAAATTGTGGGGTACAAAATCATTTTGAGGAAAAAAGATTATTTTTTATTTTCACGGCTCTGCGTTATAAACTTCTCTGAAGCACTTGGGGGTTCAAAGTGCTCACCACACATCTAGATAAGTTCCTTAACCCCTTTACCCCCAAGGGTGGTTTGCACGTTAATGACCGGGCCAATTTTTACAATTCTGACCACTGTCCCTTTATGAGGTTATAACTCTGGAACGCTTCAATGGATCCTGGTGATTCTGACATTGTTTTCTCGTGACATATTGTACTTCATGACAATGGTAAAAATTATTTGATAGTACCTGCGTTTATTTGTGAAAAAAACGGAAATTTGGCAAAAATTATGAAAATTTCGCAATTTTCCAACTTTGAATTTTTATGCAATTAAATCACAGAGATATGTCACACAAAATACTTAATAAGTAACATTTCCCACATGTCTACTTTACATCAGCACAATTTTGGAACCAAAATTTTTTTTTGTTAGGGAGTTATAAGGGTTAAAAGTTGACCAGCAATTTCTCATTTCTACAACACCATTTTATTTTAGGGACCACATCTCATTTGAAGTCATTTTGAGGGGTCTATATGATAGAAAATACCCAAGTGTGACACCATTCTAAAAACTACACCCCTCAAGGTGCTCAAAACCATATTCAAGAAGTTTATTAACCCTTCTGGTGCTTCACAGGAATTTTTTGAATGTTTAAATAAAAATGAACATTTAACTTTTTTTCACAAAAAATTTAATTCAGCTCCAATTTGTTTTATTTTACCAAGGGTAACAGGAGAAAATGGACCCCAAACATTGTTGTACAATTTGTCCTGAGTATGCCAATACCCCACATGTGGGGGTAAACCACTGTTTGGGCGCATGGCAGAGCTCGGAAGCGAAGGAGTGCCATTTGACTTTTCAATGCAAAATTGACTGGAATTGAGATGGGACGCCATGTTTCGTTTGGAGAGCCCCTGATGTGGCTAAACATTGAAACCCCCCACAAGTGACACCATTTTGGAAAGTAGACCCCCTAAGGAACTTATCTAGAGGTGTGGTGAGCACTTTGACACAACAAGTGCTTCACAGAAGTTTATAATGTAGAACCGTAAAAATAAAAAATCATATTTTTTCACAAAAATTATCTTTTTGCCCCCAATTTTTTATTTTCCCAAGGGTAAGAGAAGAAATTGGACCCCAAAAGTTGTTGTACAATTTGTCCTGAGTACGCTGATACCCCATATGTGGGGGTAAACCACTGTTTGGGTGGATGGGAGAGCTCGGAAGGGAAGGAGCGCCGTTTGACTTTTCAAAGCAAAATTGACAGGAATTGAGATGGGACGCCATGTTGCGTTTGAAGAGCCACTGATGTGCCTAAACATTGAAACCCCCCACAAATGACACCATTTTGGAAAGTAGACCCCCTAAGGAACTTATCTAGAGGTGTGGTGAGCACTTTGACCCACCAAGTGCTTCACAGAAGTTTATAATGCAGAGCCGTAAAAATAAAACAAAATTTTTTTCCCACAAAAATTATTTTTTTAGCCCCCAGTTTTGTATTTTCCTGAGGGTAACAGGAGAAATTGGACCCCAAAATTTGTTGCCCAATTTGTCCTGAGTGCGATGATACACCATATGTGGGGGGAACCACTGTTTGGGCACATGGGAGGGCTCAGAAGGGAAGGAGTGCCATTTGAATGCAGACTTAGATGGAATGGTCTGCAGGTGTCACATTGCGTTTGCAGAGCCCCTAATGTACCTAAACAGTAGAAACCCCCCACAAGTGACACCATTTTGGAAAGTAGACCCCCTTAGGAACTTATCTAGATGTGTGCTGAGCGCTTTGACCCACCAAGGGCTTCACAGAAGTTTATAATGGAGAGCCGTAAAAATAAAACAAAAATTTTTTCCCACAAAAATTATTTTTTAGCCCCCAGTTTTGTATTTTCCCGAGGGTAACAGGAGAAATTCGACCCCACAATTTGTTGTCCAATTTGTCCTGAGTGCGCTGATACCCCATATGTGGGGGGGAACCACTGTTTGGGCGCATGGGAGGGCTCGGAAGGGAAGGAGCTCCATTTGGAATGAGGACTTAGATGGAATGGTCTGCAGGTGTCACATTGCATTTGCAGAGCCCCTAATGTACCTAAACAGTAGAAACCTCCCACAAGTGACACCATTTTGGAAACTAGACCCCCTAAGGAACTCATCTAGATGTGTTGTGATAGCTTTGAACCCCCAAATGTTTCACTACAGTTTGTAACGCAGAGCCGTGAAAATTAAAAAAAAAAATCTTTCCCCCCAAAATTATTTTTTAGCCCCCAGTTTTGTATTTTCCCGAGGGTAAGAGGAGAAATTCGACCCCAAAAGTTGTTGTCCAATTTGTCCTGAGTACGCTGATACCCCGTATGTTGGGGGAAACCAACGTTTGAGCGCATGGCAGAGCTCGGAAGGGAAGGAGCGCCATTTGGAATGCAGACTTAGATGGAATGGTCTGCAGACGTCACATTGCGTTTGCAGAACCCCTAATGTACCTAAACAGTAGAAACCCCCCACAAGTGACCCCATATTGGAAACTAGACCCCCCAGGGAACTAATCTAGATGTGTTGTGAGAACTTTGAACCCCCAAGTGTTTCACTACAGTTTATAACGCAGAGCCGTGAAAATAAAAAATCTTTTTTTTTCCCACAAAAAATATGTTTTAGCCCCGAGTTTTGTATTTTCCCAAGGGTAGCAGGAGAAATTGGACCCCAAAAGTTGTTGTCCTATTTGTCCTGAGTACGCTGATACCCCATATGTTGGGGTAAACCCCTGTTTGGGCACACGGGAGAGCTCGGAAGGGAAGAAGCACTGTTTTACTTATTCAACGCAGAATTGGCTGGAATTGAGATCGGACGCCATGTCGCGTTTGGAGAGCCCCTGATGTGCCTAAACAGTGGAAACCCCCCAATTATAACTGAAACCCTAATCCAAACACATCCCTAACCCTAATCCCAACAGTAACCCTAACCACACCTCTAACCCTGACACACCCCTAACCCTAATCCCAACCCTATTCCCAACCGTAAATGTAATCTAAACCCTAACTGTAACTTTAGCCCCAACCCAAACTGTAGCCCTAGCCCTAACCCTAGCCCTAACCCTAATCCTAACCCTAGCCCTAACCCTAGCCCTAACCCTAGCCCTAACCCTAACCCTAGCCCTAGCCCTAGCCCTAGCCCTAACCCTAGCCCTAACCCTAACCCTAGCCCTAACCCTAGCCCTAACCCTAAACCTAACCCTAGCCCTAACCCTAACCCTAGCCCTAACCCTAGCCCTAACCCTAGCCCTAACCCTAACCCTAACCCTAGCCCTAACCCTAGCCCTAACCCTAGCCCTAACTCTAACCCTAGCCCTAATGGGAAAATGGAAATAAATACATTTTTTTAATTTTTCCCTAACTAAGGGGGTGATGAAGGGGGGTTTGATTTACTTTTATAGCGGTTTTTTAGCGGATTTTTATGATTGGCAGCCGTCACACACTGAAAGACGCTTTTTATTGCAAAAAATATTTTTTGCGTTACCACATTTTGAGAGCTATAATTTTTCTATATTTTGGTCCACAGAGTCATGTGAGGTCTTGTTTTTTGCGGGACGAGTTGATGTTTTTATTGGTAACATTTTCGGGCACGTGACATTTTTTGATCGCTTTTTATTCCGATTTTTGTGAGGCAGAATGACCAAAAACCAGCTATTCATGAATTTCTTTTGGGGGAGGCGTTTATACCGTTCCGCGTTTGGTAAAATTGATGAAGCAGTTTTATTCTTCGGGTCAGTACGATTACAGCGACACCTCATTTATATCATTTTTTATGTTTTGGCGCTTTTATACGATAAAAACTATTTTATAGAAAAAATAATTATTTTTGCATCGCTTTATTCTCAGGACTATAACTTTTTTATTTTTTTGCTGATGATGCTGTATGGCGGTTCGTTTTTTGCGGGACAAGATGACGTTTTCAGCGGTACCATGGTTAGTTATATCTGTCTTTTTGATCGCGTGTTATTCCACTTTTTGTTCGGCAGTATGATAATAAAGCGTTGTTTTTTGCCTCGTTTTTTTTTTTTTTCTTACGGTGTTTACTCAAGGGGTTAACTAGTGGGACAGTTTTATAGGTCGGGTCGTTACGGACGCGGCGATACTAAATATGTGTACTTTTATTGTTTTTTTTTTTTATTTAGATAAAGAAATGTATTTATGGGAATAATATTTTTATTTTTTTTTTCATTATTTTGGAATATTTTTTTTAATTTTTTTTTACACATTTGAAATTTTTTTTTTTTACTTTTTTACTTTGTCCCAGGGGGGGACATCACAGATCAGTGATCTGACAGTTTGCACAGCACTCTGTCAGATCACTGATCTGACATGCAGCGCTGCAGCCTTCACAGTGCCTGCTCTGAGCAGGCTCTGTGAAGCCACCTCCCTCCCTGCAGGACCCGGATCCGCGGCCATCTTGGATCCGGGGCTGGAGGGAGCAGGGAGGGAGGTGAGACCCTCGCAGCAACGCGATCACATCGCGTTGCTGCGGGGGGCTCAGGGAAGCCCGCAGGGAGCCCCCTCCCTGCGCGGTGCTTCCCTGTACCGCCGGCACATCGCGATCATCTTTGATCGCGGTGTGCCGGGGGTTAATGTGCCGGGGGCGGTCCGTGACCGCTCCTGGCACATAGTGCCGGATGTCAGCTGCGATAAACAGCTGACACCCGGCCGCGATCGGCGGCGCTCCCCCCGTGAGCGCTGCCGATCGCATATGACGTACTATTGCGTCCTTGGGAAGTAAAGCCCACCCCACATGGACGCAATAGTACGTCTAATGGCAAAAAGGGGTTAAGGGGCTAGTTTCCAAAATAGTGTAATTTGTGGGGGGTTTCCACTGTTTAGGCACATTAGGGGCACTCCAAACGCGACATGGCATCCAAACTCAATTCCAGCCATGTCTGATTTGAAAAAGTCAAACGGTGCTCCTTCCCTTCCAAGCTCTCCCATGTGCCCAAACAGTTGTTTACCCCCATATATGGGATGTTCAGGAGAAATTGCACAACAAATTTTGTGGTTCATTTTCTCTTTTTACACTTGTGAAAAAAAATTGTTTCTGAAGTAAAATGTTTGTAAAAAAAAAAAAGTTAAATATTAATTTTTTCCTTCCACATTGCTTCAGTCCCTGTGAAGCATGTATAGGGTTAATAAAGTTCTTGAATGTGGTTTTGAGCACCTTGAGAGGTGTAGTTTTTAGAATGGTATTACTTTTGGGTATTTTCTGTCATGTACACCCCTTTAAATGTGAGGTGGTCCCCAAAAAAAGGTCTTGTAAATTTTGTTGTAAAAATGACAAATTGCTGGTCAAATTTTAACCCTTATAACTTCCTAACAAAAAAAAATAGTTTCCAAAATTGTGCTGATGTAAAGTAGACATGTTGGAAATGTTATTTATTAAGTATTTTGTGTGACATATCTCTCTGATTTAAAGGCATAAAAATTCAAAGTTTGAAAATTGCAAAATTGTAAAAATTTTCACCACATTTCTGTTTTTTCAGAAATAAACCCAAGTCACATCAAAGAAATTTTACCACTAACAAGAAGTACGATATGTCATGAAAAAACAGTCTCAGAATCAGAGGGGTCCGTTAAAGCGTTCCAGAGTTATAACCTCATAAGGTGACAATGGTCAGAATTGTAAAAATTGGCCTGGTCATTAAGCTGCAAATTGGTTGTCACTAAGGGGTTAAATTATAAAGTAAAAATGTGTTTTGTTTTATTTCAAATAAAGGACTTTATTCTGGTTGTATCTTTATTTACCATATAACTATAGGATTAACAATGGATAGGTGTCTTATGGACTAGACAATACAAAGGCGACATTAACCCCACTTTCCACCACTACAGGGCAAGTGGGAAGAGCTGGGCAAAGTGCCAGAATTTGCACGGCTGATAGATGTGCCTTTTCTGAGCGGCTGCAATTTTTAGGCTTGTGGGGTCAATATCCATGGCCACTTAAAAGCCTAAGGATACTAGCCCCCAGCTGTGAGCTTTAGCAAGGCTGGTTGTCAAAAATGGGGGGACCCCACACCGTTTTTTTTAAATTATTTATTTAGATAATTAAAACACAGCATGGTGACCCCTCTATTCTTGAAAACGAGCCTTGCCCCCAGCTGTGAGTTTTGCCTGGCTGGTTATAGAAAATACAGGGGAACCCATACCAGATTTTTTATTTATA
This sequence comes from Ranitomeya imitator, assembly GCF_032444005.1. NCBI lineage: Eukaryota > Metazoa > Chordata > Amphibia > Anura > Dendrobatidae > Ranitomeya > Ranitomeya imitator. The sequence continues at coordinate 760,717,091 of NC_091283.1, read as the reverse complement.
GAGCAGGCGGGGTTGATGGATGCTCCCATCAGCAGCTCCTGCTCTCACTGTTATTAGCGGCAGCAGGTGTAGGCTGAAGAGAGTAATATTCCCATCAGCCGTCGCTTGCTGTCATCACTTGAATATAATTCTCATCATTCTCCCGTTTGTGCCGATCACTCGCAGAGCAGGGGAGAATGATGAGAGCCATCTTCAGCACCCAGCAGCGGGGAACAACGCTAATTGTACCGCTGCTTCGTAGGTGCTGGTGCGTGTCACACGGATGACATGCCAAGTATGTCATCTATGTGCACATGTCCGCGACGTTTTACGGCCCATGCTGCTGGTAAAAAAATGGACATGTCAATGTGTTTTTCCCACCGGACACACAGTGTGTGGAAACATACTGACATGTGCACAGACCCATTCACATGAATGGGTCTATGTGTGTGTGTCCGGTACGTGTTAAAACTGTTCCAGAGACATGGACTTGTGAAAGAAGCCTAAGAGTAAGGTCACACGTTCAGTATTGGGTCAGTATTTTACATCAGTATTTGTAAGCCAAAACCAGGAGTGGGTGATAAATACAGAAGTGGTGCATATGTTTCTATTATACTTTTCCTCTAATTGTTCCACTTCTGGTTTCGCCTTACAAATACTGAGGTAAAATACTGAACATGTGAACGTGGTCTAATACTGAAAATCAGGTCTTTGCAGCAATCCTTAGACACCCTGACTAGAAAGCACCACATCTCAAAGCCATAATAATGATAAACATAATCGTGCCTGCAACCCCCAGCACCATCCTATCGGCAGCAGATTAATCTTTGTACTGTTCGGCCGTTCAACAGTGAATATATATTTATTAAGGAACAAAGGTAACACAGCTTACAACTGGTATTTCTTATAGCTTAGGATCTTAGCATCTTGTTTGTCAGCTTGCAAAGTGAAAGTAAAATATGCTCCAGCTACACACAGTAAACAGGATCTTCATGTTTTTGTTTTTTAACAGTGAATTGCTGCAGACAGAAACCCATATAGTCACAGACGTTTTGCTCTCATCAATATAGTACACACCCCTCCTATATGGGGGTCAGAGTACCCATTGTACATAAATATCTCACATTTAGTGTGACCTGATAAATAAAGATGATCACCACTATGGTACTCCAATATAAAAAACCAATTTTATTAAATACAAAGATAAAAAATATATTTCAATATAAAATTTATGACAAACATGTAAACAGGGGAATAGAATCCACCAAAACAAGGGACAAAACAGCCATAGGCTACCTCACATACATCAGGATAAGCACTAGTATATAGAGAATAAATCAATTAAAGGTGACCCACTAATAAACATTGCCTAGATATATGACCAAAAGGTAATATTACAAATTTACCAGGTACTGCTATAATAGCATATATCCTAATGAAAGGCACTCTTAGCCTGCCTGCTCGCAAAAATGCTAAGCAAGGCTTAGATATGGCATAAAAAAGATGGGCAATATAAATACAATAAGTGTATACCTTAACTGTGCGTCCTGAGTAGGAGCCCCGGCGTCCCTCTGCCCCGACGCGCGTTTCGCGTTCGCTTCTTCTGGAGGCGTGTCAGGGCAGGGGGGAAACCGGATTTTATATCACCAGTGTCAGTGTTCATAGGATAATATTGATGAACAACTGCCATCAGCTGCGTGGGGGACCGAACGTGTAGAAATGCGCCTGCGCATGGTTACCGCTCGCAATGTACGGAAACCGGAAGTCCATAAATTCCCGGTCCACCACCCGATATAACCAAACAGTTCAATATTGCAAGCACAAGCATCATTTGCGGCGATCCAACGCTATAGGGGCATTTACAAACTCCTGGAATATGGAAACACATAAGGAACATACAATACTGTGTCACAACTAGTGTACGGAAACCGGAAGTATTCGAACCGGACCTCCCATAGGTAGCGCTGTTCAAACATGCATAATGAATGGGAGTATCGGCGCATGCCCAGATCTATTAGCTCCCGAAACCAATGGGAAGCTGACCCACGGTAAAGAGGCCGGCGGTGCCGGGTCGTCCGTAAGTACGACTCGGCCGCACCAAACCCCAAATGACACCGCTAGTCAGCTATCCCTCGGGGCCGCACTCCATTCATGCGCTCATCCCAAAGATATGCTGGACAATATATAAAGGTATACTGTGTATGTATGAATATATATCCTGTGAAAGTGTGCTAAGTGTATAAAAAGTGTATATTGATATCTACAACTATAATTGGTATAAACGCTTAGTAAACATAAAAATGATCAATTAATAAATTATAGCCTAAATTATGGTAAATTACCATAGTGGCCAAATATGACTAGTGACTATAGTGAAGAATTAAGACTGAGACTAATAATGTAAAACCCCAATACGGTATAGTGTGTGTAATAAATCAGGGAAACAACCTGATCTGGATGTATATAAAAAAATATATATATATATATATATTACTATGTGTTTTGTGTATGCTCAATGTAAAGACACTGAACCCTAAAGTGACTATTCAGTGAAATAAAAAACCTAAATATATGTCCCAAGTGATCTAAATTGGGCCACTAATATAAACAGCAACTAAGATTATCCTGAATCAACCTATGAACAATTAGTATACAGATAAATACTATGTAATGTGAGCAACCATATCCCATGATCCAACCTGAACAAGGGACATAATCACTCTATATTGATCTAAACATAATATTATAACCACAATAGTAAGTACACTATATGCACAGGATGCAGTCCATACAATAACCTAATTTTAAACGTCAATGTTATTTGGTTTTCCACAGATCTTCAAGATGGCCTCCCTTTGAATGACGAGAATATGATGCTTGCAGCTAGACAAGAGAGATCCTCTTCATCATGCCCAACAACTGGAACAATTTCCTGAACAACCGACACATGGATGGTAAGCTGTGATGAAAATTTATAGATGAGAAAATATTAAAATCAGCATATTACACAATATACAATTTGAAAAGGCAAAAAACCACCCAAACTAAATAATAATAATAAAAATCCTAAAAAGGATAGAAACCCCTCCCCCCCTACCCACCTACTTCCTAAAACACATTTACAAAAACGCTCCAAAGCCAAAACTCTCATTTAACCCTTGGGGTACGAGGGTACCTAGTCTGTAAATCCATTGGCTTTCTTTTTTAGCCAGTCTATTACCCATATCTCCTCCCCTTGGTCCAAGATCTAGTATGTCTATACCCGTGACCTTCAATAGTCTCGAGTTGCACTGATGATACCGCTTGAAATGTTTAGGGAGAGTCTTCAGCGTGGCATCATCGGTGACTCCCCTAGCCTTTTCTATGTCAAGGCAGTGCTCCCGTACCCTGGTCTTAAGTTCACGGCTAGTCATACCTATATAAACTTTCCCGCATGGGCACATTGCATGGTAAATAATACCTTTAGATGAGCATGTAATATATGCCCTGATGTCAAATGTCCTTGTTTTATTGTGATTGGAAAAAGTTGTGCTTCTCGTCATATTGGCACATCCTTTGCATATGCCACAGGGGAAAAATCCCCTTTTAGTCTTGGCCTTGTTATTATTGGCCCTTCTTTTGGGGTCATACATGCTATGTACTAGCATGTCCCGTAGGCTGGGAGCTCTCTTGGCCACCATAGAGGGTCGTTCAGGGAGAATCTGTTTAAGTATGGGGTCTGTAAATAAGATCCTCCAATGTTTTGAAATAACCTCACATAGATCTTTCCATTCGCTACTATAGTTGGTAATAAATCTTACCTGGTAGTCTTGTTCCGTTTTTGCTGGAATTACTTTGTTTTTATGTAATAGTTGTTGTCTAGGGGTATTTTTAGCCCTCCAATATCCATTTTGTATAGCCCGACGGTTATATCCACGGTCCTGAAAACGGCTCCTTAGTGTTTTGGCTTGTGCCTCGAATTGTTCCTCCTCCGAACAGATCCTTTTTATGCGTAAATATTGGCCTATCGGTATATTGTTGGTAATGGATCGGGGGTGCAACGATGATGCATGTAACAAGGAGTTTGTTGCTGTGGGCTTCCGGAATACTGTGGTGGATAGATGTCCCTCTGGTGATGCTATAATGGACAAGTCCAAAAAGTCAATCTTACGCCCATATTGGTATGTGAGTTTTATGTTCTTATCATTTTGGTTTAGCCTGACCATCAAGTCCCTCAACTCCTCCACAGGGCCCTCCCAAATGAACAATTATTAATTATGGATTCGCTCCATCCCCTGTATCTCACTTTCTTGAAAAATTGACCACTCCCAGGCCCCCATAAATAAATTGGCGTATGAGGGGGCACACGAGGCCCCCATTGCTGTACCTTGTTGTTGCAGGTAGACCCTCCCAGCGAACATAAAGGCATTATGGGTCAGGATAAATTTGAGGAGTTTTAGGATAAACTCAGACATATCCCTCTCAATGTTGCTATTGTAAAGGTATTTTTCCACTGCCTGTAGGCCATCAGTATGCCTGATGCTGGAGTATAAGGCCTCCACATCGGCTGTTACTAGAATCATGTCATCCGTTAGTTGTATATTTTCCAGATGGCCTAGGGCAGCATTGATGTCCTTAATATACGATGGCAATTGGACCACCAAGGGTTTCAAATAGTGTTCAATTATATCGCAGGCAATTTCACACAGTCCCTCATTGGCCGCCACTATTGGTCTACCCGGCGGATCAATAGGGTTTTTGTGTACCTTAGGCACCAAGTAAAAAGTGGCCAGTCTCGGATGCATCTTAGTATGTATTTCCAGGAGTTTTTTAGGGATGACGTCGTTTTCAAGAGCCGCGGCAAGGATGGCAATTTTATATTGAAATATATTTTTTATCTTTGTATTTAATAAAATTGTTTTTTTATATTGGAGTACCATAGTGGTGATCATCTTTATTTATCAAGACAGAAACCCATGCATTATTAAACAGTAACACATAGTTGATGCAATATATACAACAGTAAGCATTATTCCAACAAATCTGCTGTACAAGTGTGGAGCCACCTAGTGACAGCGATCATAGGAGAAAGTTCACACACATACATAGCACAGCTCACCTCCTCCCCCTCCTGTCACACACATACATAGCACAGCTCACCTCCTCCCCCTCCTGTCACAATGACCTGTACACAGGATCATTAGACGTTTCAACACAAAAGACTAGATGACCATTATGACCAGTACATGTGTTGTTTCCTGAAACAACAGGAAGTCGGACTATAAACTAGCCCTAGTCGTCAGTGTGAAAAGCGTAAGATTTCTATTTTTAACACAAATTGTGATATGTAACAAAACATTGCGAGATCCTCCTCCGTTGACACATTCCCTTTAATGCTCTGTTCACATCTGTGCCATTAAAAGTAAAGGCAAGCTAGCGAGGTCGGGGGTCTGACCGCCCTCATAACAGGACTCCGAGCCAAAGGCACATTGATAACTATGGCTACATGTATGAGTCAGTGACGGGGTAGAGCTCCATAGCTACTCAATGCACAGCACAACATGGCTACCTCACGTACATTCCCATAACATGGACCATAACAAGCTACGGTAGAGGCTAAATCCAAGTCGGCTAAGGGACCTCTGCTGACGTCGTGCCCATGTGACCGGAAGGGGCGGAGCTTCTTCCTCCATAGAGCAGACAGAGCAGACATGAGGAAGCTGTGGATGTCATGGCGGGATTTCGTGCAGGATTTGGATTTTGAGTGTTTTGTGCAGGATTTGCCTCTTCCTCCATAGAGCAGAGCAGAGCAGACAGGAGGGAGCTGTGGATGTTATGGCGGGATTTTGTACAAGATTTGGAGTGTTTTGGGTCGTTCTCCATAGTCACAGATCAGGTAAGTGGGAGTCTGCCTGGGGAGAAAGGGGTGATGCTTGCATGGGGCTGCATGTGCATGCTGGACGGGGGTCTGCCTGGGGAAAAAGGGGTGATGCTTGCATGGGGCTGCATGTGCATGCTGAACGGGGGTCTGCCTGGGGAGAAAGGGGTGATGCTTGCATGGGGCTGCATGTGCATGCTGGACGGGGGTCTGCCTGGGGAGAAAGGGGTGATGCTTGCATGGGGCTGCATGTGCATGCTGAACGGGGGTCTGCCTGAAGAGAAGGGGGTGATGCTTGCGTGGGGCTGCATGTGCACGCTGGAGGGGGGGATCTGCCTGGGGAGAAGGGGTGGCGATGCTTGCATGGGGCTGCATGTGCATGCTGGAGGGGGCTTGCATGGGGCTGAATTTGCATGCTGGAGGGGGTCTGTCTAAGGAGGAGGGGGTGATGTTTGCATGGGGCTGCATGTGCATGCTGGACGGGGGGTCTGCCTGGGGAGAAAGGGGTGATGTTGCATGGGGCTGCATGTGCGTGGGACTGCATGTGCATGCTGGACGGGGGTCTGCCTGGGGAGAAGGGGGTAATGTTGCTTGCATGGTGCTGCATGTGTATAGTGGAGGGGGGGTCTGCCTGGAGAGAAGGGGGTGATACTTGCATGGGGCTGCATGTGCACGCTGGAGGGGGGTCTGCCTGGGGAGAAGGGGTGGTGATGCTTGCATGGGGCTGCATGTGTATAGTGGAGGGGGGTCTGCCTGGAGAGAAGGGGGTGATACTTGCATGGGGCTGCATGTGCACGCTGGAGGGGGGTCTGCCTGGGGAGAAGGGGTGGTGATGCTTGCATGGGGCTGCATGTGCATGCTGGAGGGGGCTTGCATGGGGCTGCATGCACATGCTGGAGGGGGGCTTGCATGGGGCTGCATGTGCATGCTGGAGGGGGTCTGTCTGGGGAGGAGGGGTGATGTTTGCATGGGGCTGCATGTGCATGCTGGAAGGGGGGGTCTGCCAGGGGAGATGGTGCTTGCATGGCACTGCGTGCTGATGGTCTGCCTGGAGAAGGGGGTACATAGCTTGCGTGGGACTGCGTGCTGGGGGCGCTACCTAGGGAAGGTGGTGACATTGCTTGCGTGGGACTGCGTGCTGGGGGTCTGCCTGGGGAAGGGGGTGATGCTTGCGTGAGACTGCATGCTGGGGGTCTGCCTGGGGAAGGGGGTGATGCTTGCGTGAGAATGCGTGCTGGGGGTCTGCCTGGGGAAGGGGGTGATGCTTGCGTGAGACTGCGTGCTGGGGGTCTGCCTGGGGAAAGGGGTGATGCTTGCGTGGGACTGCACGCTGGAGGGGCCTGCCTAGGGACGGGGGTGATGCTTGCATGGGACTGCACGCTGGAGGGGCCTGCCTGGGGAAGGGGGTGACGTTGCTTGCCTGGGACTGCGTGCTGGAGGGGCCTGCCTGGGGAAGGGTGACTGCATGCTGGGGGTCTCTGTTGGAAGGGGGTCATGTTCCTTGCGAGCGGGGCTGTGTGTCTGTTGGGAAGGGGGGCTGCGTGCTGGGGGTCTCTGGGGAAGAGAGGCTGTGTGCTGGAGTCTCTGTTGGGAAGGGGGTCATGTTGCATGCGTGGGGGATCTGTTTGCAGGGGGGTCTACCTGCAGAGTGGGGCTGATGTTATTTGCATGGGTCTGCATGGTGTGGGGGGCTGTTGTCACGTACTGTGCAGGTCAGTGTGTGATGTCACTTGCGGTGGGGTGTGTGTAGGGAAGAATAGTGTGAGGGGGCGAACAGGGGAGGGGATGAATGATGATGGAGATCTGAGGGATTGATATTACTTAACATGAGAATCTCTGCCTGATGGTGAGTCAGTCCTGTTGTGTGTTTTGTTTTTTACATAAAACTTTCTTATTAATATTATTGGGCGCACATGACGTCAGGTTGATGACTGACCTATGACCTCTGGGAGCAAAACTGCGTGATAATGTCTCCAGATCCCGGGCTTTATTCTCTCCTCGCACGCTATTCTGTTCAGTATTAGCCTGGTGGCCACTGGTGTCAGCCACTACTTGAGTTTTCTACATGATTTTTTCTGTTTTATTCTAGGTATTGTGGCTTTTCCCCATCCTGTGTCCCTCAGAGCAGTGACCTCCCTACAGATGTCATTTCATCACTGGACTTCTCTTCACCAAGTGGAATGCTTGTGCCTCACAATCCATGTGAGGACCCAAAGTGATGACACTGTGGGTGTCTGATAATGTCGGGTCCCTCCGCCTCCCCGGCCCCGTCGGGTCCCTCCGCCTCCCCGGCCCCGTCGGGTCCCTCCGCCTCCCGGGCCCCGTCGGGTCCCTCCGCCTCCCGGGCCCCGTCGGGTCCCTCCGCCTCCCCGGCCCCGTCGGGTCCCTCCGCCTCCCCGGCCCCGTCGGGTCCCTCCGCCTCCCCGGCCCCGTCGGGTCCCTCCGCCTCCCCGGCCCCGTCGGGTCCCTCCGCCTCCCCGGCCCCGTCGGGTCCCTCCGCCTCCCCGGCCCCGTCGGGTCCCTCCGCCTCCCCGGCCCCGTCGGGTCCCTCCGCCTCCCCGGCCCCGTCGGGTCCCTCCGCCTCCCCGGCCCCGTCGGGTCCCTCCGCCTCCCCGGCCCCGTCGGGTCCCTCCGCCTCCCCGGCCCCGTCGGGTCCCTCCGCCTCCCCGGCCCCGTCGGGTCCCTCCGCCTCCCCGGCCCCGTCGGGTCCCTCCGCCTCCCCGGCCCCGTCGGGTCCCTCCGCCTCCCCGGCCCCGTCGGGTCCCTCCGCCTCCCCGGCCCCGTCGGGTCCCTCCGCCTCCCCGGCCCCGTCGGGTCCCTCCGCCTCCCCGGCCCCGTCGGGTCCCTCCGCCTCCCCGGCCCCGTCGGGTCCCTCCGCCTCCCCGGCCCCGTCGGGTCCCTCCGCCTCCCCGGCCCCGTCGGGTCCCTCCGCCTCCCCGGCCCCGTCGGGTCCCTCCGCCTCCCCGGCCCCGTCGGGTCCCTCCGCCTCCCCGGCCCCGTCGGGTCCCTCCGCCTCCCCGGCCCCGTCGGGTCCCTCCGCCTCCCCGGCCCCGTCGGGTCCCTCCGCCTCCCCGGCCCCGTCGGGTCCCTCCGCCTCCCCGGCCCCGTCGGGTCCCTCCGCCTCCCCGGCCCCGTCGGGTCCCTCCGCCTCCCCGGCCCCGTCACAATACAATTTTTGCAGCTAAAGCACAGGGGCTTTTGGTACAAAATGTGTTTTGCTTTTTTGTCATTAATCTGTCTTTAATGTTTAATTTATTGTTTTGATTTCTTAATCTCTTTATTATTCATTTGTATGTATGCATATATTTATATATCTCTTCTTTATTTCTAACTATTTGACTTGTAATAAACTTGTTTGACAGCTATGAGTTGAGTTTTCATTTCTATAATTCTTAAGCGCTGGGTGGTATTAGTGGAGGGTAACGCAGTTGGATCTGTATCAGGCTGAGTTACACATTGCAGGTTATTGGGGAAACGATCTGTAGGGACGTCCTCACCAGTAGACCAGACCCGCACTTCCATGTAGCCCATACAGCCGGACTAGCTGTATGTTTTTTTTTTTTGTTTTTTTTTTAAGTCCATAATTGTTTTTTCTTTAAAATACATAAGCTGGTTTTCTATGAGGGTTTCACTGCTGCTGGTACTGATGGGACTGGCTGTGACATTTTCCAGAGGAATAATGTATCTCTGGAATGTTAGGCAATATTCACATTTTAATTTTTTTGTACTAATGGTTTACAAAATTCTGACGACCTGTGACACAGCTGGAATGAATATGTCGAATGTATTTGTCTTGCTCTATCAATTAAGGAATGTTTCCCTTAGACCTCCTGGAGACTTCACAACCCTGGATCAGACCTAAATCACAGGACAATAAAACCTCACCCTCCTCATCTATGAACTGCTGCAATATTTCTGGCCACAACTGTTTCCCCCTCCCATATTGATAGTTCTGCATCACTTGTCTTATTTATGGCCAGTTCTGTATAATATGTCACTCTTCACATTTTATCTTGCTTTTGTTAGCATAAAAATCTGATGAGGGCAATCCTGTAAATGTCGGCTGCCCTCAGAGCAATGTTCTTCTATCAGGCCGGGCAGATCTGTATTCAGCTGCAATGTGACTGAGATCAGATGGGTGTGAGCAGAAAACATAGGATGCCGTACGGCCCATCAGTGCGACATTTATAAAGATACAATTCTGTAATATGGAAAACTGGAAATGGTCCTGCAAGATTAATAAAAACTGGGCTAATACACCAATGAGAAGTGGGAACAAATCGTGGATCCATTCTGGATGAGAGTGGGAGCGCTTTCTGTATCCACTGCTGTAAGCCTCCTCCTATACTGAGCCAGATAAAGACCGGAGGAGACTCCCAAGACGCTGGCTGCAATCATTGTTACACTTCTCCTTTAAAAGGGTATCAACCACTAATGATTCTCAAATTTTAAATTTTTTTTTTTTTTTTTAATAGAAAAATTTAGACAATTACCATATACTGTTTATTTACCACCCTTGTGCAGCATGCTGTAATAACCTGATGCATGCTGCCAGTAATGAAGCATGGTTCAGAGTGCCCTAATTCAGCCTCTTCTCTACTGGGCATTATTGTTGGGGGAGTCACATGAGGAGAGCATCAAATGAAGGTTGTGGTGGAGGTGACATAGTTGATCTGGCCCGTTACGTGTCTACATGAAACACGTTCCTCTGGTGCATGCAGTCCACGGGATGTTGTGCACCATATCCTAGGCATGAGCACCGCTGGATGGATTGTGAGGCAAGAACATGTGCAGACGGTGTTTGGATGGCTGAGAGCGCCTCTAGTTCCTTCCAATGGGTCCACTGCTGAAAGCGCAGTTTTCACCTGAGGACCGTGGGCATCTTTCTACCACCTCACCCCCTTGCAAATCGGCCAAGCAGTATCAGCCCAAAGAAGCAGTCTCTTCTGATTTTTTTTTTTTTAACATTTTCTTAACCTGAGCACCACCTGCATCTGAGTTCTAAGTACGAGCTGCAGTAGAGTAGACACCTTAAAAAACATGACAGATGTGAGCTTTCCTCCTGCTCCCTCTTCTGCTGCGGTCTTGACCTCTTCATCCAGCTCACGAACAACAGCCTACCCGCAAAGACAGGATGTGACAGCACCACCACCAGCAGTGTCACCAAGCATCTCCACCCTGTCCCATGGAAGTGTTCATTTCTCCATCACCCAAACCCCATAAAGAGGAAATACCCCACTACCCGCCCACAGGCCCTGGTCCTGAATAACAGCATTTACCAATTCCTGGCCTTTGAAACACTGCCATTCCAGCTGATGGAGAAAAACCATTTAAAAAAAGATGGTGGTGGCTGTTGCGAAGTACGTGGCTCTCATCCACCACTAATGTTTCAAGTTGGCCATCCCTGCCCAGCACACACATGTTGCAACCAAAATCAGGTGTGCACTGTGCAACGCCATCAGTGGCACGGTCCAGATAACTACCGATACGTGGACCAGTAAGTATTGGCAGGGACGTTACATCTCCCTATCTGCACACTGGGTAAATGTGGCAGCTGGGACAGAGGAGGAAGGCGTCCAAGCGCATGTCCTACATCTATTGTTGGACATTGCTCTGCCCATGTGGCCTACTCCACTTACTCCATCACCTAGCAGTAAGACTAGCACCTGCAACTTCAACACAGCCAGGGGGAAAAGACAGTAGGCTGTTCTCAAACTCATCATTTTGGGGGACAAGTTCCATACTGCGCAAGAGCTGTGGACAAGGAATAAACGAGACTGATGAGTGGTTGGTGCCGCTGGACCTAAATCCAGACCTGGTGGTGTGCAATAACGGGCGGAATCTGGTAACAGCTCTAGGCCTAGCTGGTTTGACCACATCCCTTGCCTGGCACATGTGTCAAGTTTGGTGGTGCAAATCTTTCTTAAAAATTACCCATATGTGAGAGGTCGTCTGTGCACGATTATGGCGTTCACACCCTGCAGCTGCTCGACGGTCTGCGCTGCAGCTTCACTTCTACCTTCTCGATCAGCGCCTCATATGTGACATCAACAAGGTGGAACTCAAAAGGTGAATACGCTGTAGAGGCTGTGCGAGCAGAAGCAATACTGGAATTTCAGCTGCAGCACGCACGGGCGAGTAGCTCTGTGGAACAACACTTCACCATGTCGTGAACACAACAGGGTGGCACTCAAAGTAGCTCACGGGCATCACTGGAGCATGGCAGGGAGGACATAGACCATACACCTCCCACAGAGGACAGTTTGTCTTTGCCTCTGGGCAGCCTGGCATGAATTATTATTATTTATATAGCATAATTAATTCCATGGTGCTGTACATGAGAAAGGGGTTACATACAGGGTTATAGATATCATTTACAGTGAACAAATTTACAATGACAGACGGGTACAGAGGGGAGAGGACCCTGTCCTTGCGGATTTATGTTCTATGGGATAATGGGGAAGAGACAGAAGGTCGGGGGTGCAGCAGCTCTGGTGGTGGGGAGGCGGCAGAATGGTTATTGTAGGCTTTCCTGAAGAGATGGGTTTTCAGGTTCTGTCTGAAGGATCCGAGGGTTGTGGCACTGGTGCACTGGTGGCTAATCAGACGTGTTGAGGTGTTGAATTCCAGAGGATGGGGGATATTGGGGAGAAATCTTGGAGACGGTTGTGTGAGGAATGAATAAGTGTGGAGGAGAGTAGGAGGTCTTGGGAGGATCGAAGATTACGTGAGGGAAGATATTGGGAGAATAGTTCAGAGATATAGGGAGGGGACAGGTTGTGGATGGCTTTGTAGGTGAGTGTTAGTAGTTTGAATTGGATTCGTTGGGGAATTGGGAGCCAGTGGAGGGATTTGCAGAGGGGAGGAGAGAGGTGGATTAGCCGGGCAGCAGAGTTGAGGACAGACTGGAGTGGTGCAAGAGAGTTAGCAGGGAGGCCACAGAGGAGGGTGTTGCAGTAGTCGAGGCGAGAGATGATGAGGGCATGCACAAGCGTTTTAGTAGATTGAGGGCAGAGGAAGGGACGGATTCTGGCAATATGTTTGAGTTGGAGGCGACAGGAGGTGGCAAGAGTTTGAACATGCGGTTTGATGGACAGGGCAGAGTCGAGAGTTAGGCCGGCGTCACACTAGCGAGTTTTACGGATGTATGAGAGGTGTAGAAAATACGGATTGCACACGGTACAATGATTCTCTATGGCCCAGCTCCTATCTGCCGTATTTTATAGATCCGTATTATACGGTCTTTTACGGCCGTAGAAAATCGCAGCATACTGCGTTTGTCAGCGTATTGCGCAAAAAAAAAAAACGCCAATGAAAGTCTATGGGGGCGAGAAAAATACGGATTACACACGAACCAACAGTGTGACTTGCGAGAAATACGCAGCGGTGTTCTATAGAAAAGCCGGCAATTCAGTGCGGTGTACAGTTAAATCTCACTGACAGGTTAGAATAGAATAGCTAAAATAAATGTCTATACATAGTATAGGGATATATATATATATATATGTCAGTGAGACACACACACACATATATATATTAATATTCCATGCAGCGCTAGATAGCAGAAAAGCCGGTAATTCAATTGCCGGATTTTCCTATCTCCTTCCCCAACCCGACATGATATGAGACATGGTTACATACAGTAAACCATCTCATATCTCTTCTTTTATTACATATTCCTCTTTAGTAATGTAAGAAGTGTCTTGGTGTAAAATTTGGGGGCTCTATCTATTAAATTAAAGGGTAAAATCGCGGAAAACATTGTCGTGGGCTCCCACGCAATTTTCTCCGCCAGAGTGGGAAAGCCAGTGACTGAGGGCAGATATTAATAGCCTGGAGAGGGACCATGGTTATTGCCACTCCCCCCCCCCCTCCAAGCTTAAAACATCTGCCCCCAGCCACCCCAGAAAAGGCGCATCTGGAAGATGCGCCTATTCTGGCATGTAGCCTCTCTCTTCCCACTCCCGTGTAGCGGTGGGATATGGGGTAATGAAGGGTTAATGTCACCTTGCTATTGTAAGGTGACATTAAGCCAGATTAATAATGGAGAGGCTTCAATTATGACACCTATCCATTATTAATCCAATTGTATGAAATGGTTAATAAAACACACACATTATTGCAAAGAATTTTAATGAAATAAAGACACAGGTTGTTTTAGTATTTTATTATACTCTTAATCCACCTGAAGACACTTGTCACCTGAAACAAAGTTAAACAAAACAAACAACAATATTCCATACCTTCCGTCGTTCAGTTTTGTCCCACGCTTTAAATCCATCTGAAGGGGTTAAATCATTTTACACCCAGTAGCTCTGCTAATGCAGCTGTGCTCGTGGCTGTAAAAACCCGGGGAATTAATGGAATGTAGGGGAATGACCTGTAGTTACCTCAAGTCGCGGTGATGCGCCCTCTGCTGGATGTCCTCATATGAACTCGAGCCTGGGAACTTTTCAGAATATTTTCCCATCCGCGAGGCAGCGGATTTCAGGTGTGGGAGAGAGCGTGATGCCGCTTACCATAATAGATAGATCAGGTAGGGGGGATACGCGAGATGGAGGAAAGATGATGAGTTCGGTATTGTCTACATTGAGTTTTAGGAAGCGAGAGGTGAAGAAGGAGGATATGGTTGATAGACACTTCTGCTGGTTGTCCTCATATGATCTCGAGCATGGGAACTTTTCAGAATATTTTCCCAGCCTCGAGGTCTTATGAGGACAACCAGCAGAGGGCGCATCACCGCGAATGGAGAAACTACAGGTCATTGACCTACTTTCCATTCATTCGCTGGGGTTTTACAGGCAGGAGCACAGCTGCATTATAGCAGAGCTCCTGCCTGTAAAATATTTTAACCCCTTCAGATGGATTTACACCGTGGGACGTGACAGATCATCAGAAGGTATGAGATATTGTTTTTTTTATTTTTCCTTTGTTACAGAGCGAGGGTCTTCAGGTGGATTACCAGGATAATAAAATATTCCAACAACCTGTGTTTGTATTTCATTAAAAGACTTTGTAATAATGTGTGTGTGTGTGTGTGTGTGTGTGTGTGTTTTTTAACCATTTCATACAATTGGATTAATAATGGATAGGTGTCATAATTGAAGCCTCTCCATTATTAATCTGGCTTAATGTCACCTTACAATAGCAAGGTGACATTAACCCTTCATTTCCCCATATCCCACTGCTACACGGGAGTGGGAAGAGAGTGGCCAAGTGCCAGAATAGGCGCATCTTCCAGATGTGCCTTTTCTGGGGGCAGATGTTTTTAGCCAGGGGGGCCAATACCCATGGACCCTCTCCAGGCTATTAATATCTGCCCTCAGTCACTGGCTTTACTACTCTGGCGGAGAAAATTGCACGGGAGCCCACGCCAATTTTTTCCGCCATTTAACCCTTTAATTTAATAGCTAGAGCGCCCAAATTTTGCACATACACACTACTAGCATTAGTAGTGTGGAATATGCAAAAAAATGGGGATATGCGATGGTTTACTGTATGTAAACCATGTCTCATATCATGTCGGGTTTAGGAAGGAGATAGCTTTAAAGCCGGTAATTCAATTGCCGGCTTTTGCTATCTCGCGCTGGATGAAATATTAATATATATACATATATGTGTCTACTGACATATATATATATATACATATATACATATACTAGCTATTGAACTCGTTCTACGCCCGGGTGGCGAGCATTTATATTGGTATATGGTCTCCATCCTGGTATGTGCTGCTCCATCCTGCGCCCCCATCCTGTCATGTGCTGCTCCCATCCTGCGTCTCCATCCTGTCATGTGCTGCTCCATCCTGCGTCCCCATCCTGTCATGCGCTGCTCCATCCTGCGCCCCCATTCTGACATGGGCTGCTCCCATCCTGCCACACTCAGCTCTGCTACATCTGCCACACTCAGCTCTGCTACATCTGCCACATTCTGCTCTGCTACGTTTGCCACACTCTGCTCTGCTACATCTGCCACACCCTGCCTGCTACATCTGCCACACTCTGCTCTGACCCGCTCGGCCCGCTGCCTCTGACCCGCTCGGCCCCGCTGCCTCTGACCCGCTCGGCCCTGCTGCCTCTGACCCGCTCGGCGCCGAGTGCTGGGGGGCCTGAGCAGGCGGGGACACCGGCGCGCTGTGGGGGTCAGGTGCCGGTATCGCCGCCAGCTCAGGCCCCCCAGCACTTACTATATTCACCTGTCCTCCGTTCCACCGCTGCGTGCCGCCATCTTCCCGGTCCTCTGCCTGTGACTGTTCAGTCAGAGGGTGGCGCCGGCGCGCATTAAGCGTGTCATCGCGCCCTCTGAACTGAAGGTCACAGGCCGAGGACCAGGAAGATGGCGGCGTGCAGCGGTGGAACGGGACAGGTGAATA
The DNA here is from genome assembly GCF_032444005.1 of Ranitomeya imitator. NCBI lineage: Eukaryota > Metazoa > Chordata > Amphibia > Anura > Dendrobatidae > Ranitomeya > Ranitomeya imitator. The sequence goes on along the minus strand of NC_091283.1, from coordinate 760,700,880 downwards.
TAGCCGATAATCACCCTCCTGGCGGTCCCTGACTCTCCGGTGGAGATCGCGGGGTGCGTTCAGTGTTAACGCATACCGCGATCTCCCGGGAGCGTCACTCTGTGAGGCCCAGACTGCGCCGGCGCTTGCGCAGTCTATAAAGGCTTCGGACAGAGTGACGCTCCCAGCGTTATATTATAGATATCTATATATATAATTGCCTAAGGGTTTTTCCGTCTGTCTGTCTGTCCTGGAAATCCCGCGTCTCTGATTGGTCAAGGCCGCCAGGCCTCGACCAATCATCAACGGGCACAGCGACGATGATGTCATAATGGTTGCCATGGCGACGATGATGTCATAAAGGTTGCCTCGACCAATCAGCGACGGGCACAGTCTGCCGCGAATTCTGGAATCAACATTGTCCATATACTACGGGGGCATGCATATTCTAGAATACCCGATGCGTTAGAATCGGGCCACAATCTAGTATATATATATATATATATACATATATATATATATATATAGACAGTATATATGTTGTTACGATTTTTTGAGCACATAGATCCATTGTATGTCCATATGTCGGTTTTGCAAGCCTGCGAGAAAATCTTGCAGTACGGATGCCATACGGATTACATACGGAGGATGCCATGCGCAAAATACGCTGACACATCCTGCCTACGGAGGAGATACGGACCATTATTTTGGGGACTTTTCTGCGTATTACGGCCGTAAATTACGGACCGTATTGTCTTACGCCGAGTGTGACGCCGGCCTAAGGGTGGCATGGAAGCCACCACCTGTGAGGTCACTGGAGATTACAGTTTGCAGTTATCACAGAACCCTCTGAGCTGTCAACTGTCACTTGAGGTGAACTCAAGGAGCACAGTGACCGGCAATACGCATAACCTGGCGGAAACATTGTAGTAGGTTGGATTGCCGGACTGCCCCATGCGTGACACAGGGGCACTACAGTACGGAAGTCCGACAGTGAACCAGTGGAATCATTACAGTGCATCAGATGGTGAATCACTGTTGGACTGCGTTGCCCACTAGAATTTGTTACATACAGCAAGCTAAATCTAAGTGGGCAGAAGGACCTGGTGTTTTAGCTTACTAAGGCTAGGGTCACATTGCGTTAGGGCAGTCCGTTTAGCGCATAGCGCTATGGACTGCGCTAACGCAACGTCCCAAAAGGGATCGCATTAGCCGATCCCGCTAGCGCAGATCCCCGATCTGCGCTAGCGAGGAACGGACCGCGAACGCTGCAAGCAGTGTTCGCGGTCCGTCACTCAAATCGCTAGCGCACGCCCAATATACAATACAACATAACGCAATGTGACCCTAGCCTAAGTCTGGTATTAAACCACTTCAAGGGACCTGGTCCTTTATCCCACTTGGATTTAGCTTTCTCACAGTGAGCAGGGTAAATTCAAGTTGGCAGAAGGACCTGGTCTTTTAGCCTGCTAGATCTAGTAGATCATCTTTCGTCGCAATGCGTCGGGCCGATGTACCGACGGACGTTGTGAAAGTTTTGCACGACGTGGGCAGCGGATGCAGTTTTTTGACGCATCCGCTGACCATTCTGCAGTCTGGGGAGGAGGGGGCGGAGTTTCGGCCGCGCATGCGCGGTCGAAAATGGCGGACGCGACGTACAAAAACACGTTACATTGAACATTTTTTTGTGACGACGGTCCGCCAAAACACGACGGATCCGTAGCATGACGGACGCGACGTGTGGTAAAAAAATGCATCCTGCGAGCACATTTGCAGGATCCGTTTTTGCCCAAAATGACGGATTGCGACGGATTGCAAGAAAAGGAAGTGTGAAAGAGGCCTTAGCCAAATGGGATTTAGCTTTCTCACAGAGAGCAGGCTAAATCCAAGTTGGCAGAAGGATCTGGTCCTTTAGCTTGCTGGGTCTAGTATTAAAACACTCACAGGGACCTGGTCCTTTAGCCAACTGGGATTTAGTTTTCTCACAGAGACCAGGATAAATCCAAGTTGAAAGAAGGACCTGGTCCTTTAACCTACTAGATCTAGTATTAAAACACTCACAGGGACCTGGTCCTTTAGCCCAGGGGTCCCCAACTCCAGTCCTCAAGGCCCACCAACATGTCATGTTTTCAGGATTTCCTTAGTTTTGCCCAGGTAATAATTGCACCACCTGTGCAATGCAAAGGAAATCCTGAAAACATGACCTGTTGGTGGGCCTTGAGGACTGGAGTTGGGGACCTCTGCTTTAGCCGACCGGGATTTAGCTTTCTCACAGAGAGCAGGCTAAATTCAAGCTGGCAGAAGGACCTGGTCCTTTAGCCTGCTAGATCTATTATTAAAACACTCACAGGGACCTGGTCCTTTAGCCTGCTAGATCTATTATTAAAACACTCACAGGGACCTGGTCCTTTAGCCGACCGTGATTTAGCTTTCTCACAGAGGGCAGGCTAAATCCAAGTTGGCAGAAGGACCTGGTCCATTTGGTCAATAATTATAGTATTAACCCCTTCACAACGCATGATGCAGTTACATCATATATCATAGAAATATGAGAAAAAAATATATTGCTTTTGCTCAATTAAAAAAATACACAAATTTGGAATTTAAGTGTTCAGAAAGGTCTGACCAATCAAAATGTAAAATAATCTGATCAGTAAACGGCATAACGAGAAAAAAACTCGAAACACCATAATGACTTTTTTTGGGTCGCCGCAACATTGCAATAAAATGAAATAAGAGGTGATCAAAACATGGTATCCGCACCAAAATGGCATCAATAAGAACGTCCCGCCAAAATAAAAAAAATTCCCATGTGCGATGTGGATGGAAAAATAAATAAGTTATGGGAAGGAAAAATTTTTTCTAATAAAAGGAAATTCACCCGAGGGTTAAAACACTCCTAGGTGCATGCATGTAAAAAAAAATTGTGGTTGTGTGATCTACAAAAATGATCACCAGTAAATAAAACGGGACGCAGATGAGATTGGCGCAGAATATTGTACACACTGGGATTAAGGGGAAAATTCTTGCGTATAATTGTCGCATATAAATAAATGTGTGATCAGATGTCATATTTAGTCTGCGGCTCAATATTATTGCAAAAAAAAAAATGACATGACAGGATTCATATATATCTATATACAATAAGGGTCCTTCTGTCTACTGGGATTTAGCATTCTTATATAGAGCAGGCTAAAACCAAGTCGGCTAAAGGACCTGGTCCCTCTGCCGACTTGGAAATAGCCGACTCTGTGTGAGAAAGCTAAATCCCAGTGCACAGAGGGACCTGGTCCTTTAGCCGACCGGGATTTAGCTTTCTCACAGAGAGCCGGCTAAATCCAAGTCGGCAGAAGGACCTGGTCCATTTGGCCAATAGTTATAGAATTGACCCCTTCACAACGCATGATGTAGTTACGTCATATATCATAAAAATATATAAAAAAATATCACTTTTGCTCCATTTAAAAAAAAAAAAAAAATTGGAAATTGGGACTTGTCGTGTTCAGAAAGGTCTGACCAATCAAAATGTAAAATAATCTGATCAGTAAACGGCATAACGAGAAAAAAACTCGAAACACCATAATGACTTTTTTTTGGTCGCCGCAACATTGCAATAAAATGAAATAAGAGGTGATCAAAACATGGTATCCGCACCAAAATGGCATCAATAAGAACGTCCCGCCAAAATAAAAAAAAATCCCAAAGGCGATGTGGATGGAAAAATAAGTTATGGGCAGGAAAAAAAAAATATTAAAAAAATGAAAATCGCCGGAGAGTTAAATCACTCCTGTGGTTGTGTGATCTACAAATTACGTCATATATCATAAAAATATAAGAAAAAAAAATATCGCTTTTGCTCCATTAAAAAAAATAAATTGGGAATTGATGTGTTCAGAAATGTCTGACCAATGAAAATATAAAATAATCTGATTGGTAAACGGCATAACGAGAAGTAAACTCGAAACGCCATAATTAGAAGTAAACTCGAAACGCCATAATTACGTTTTTTTTGTCGCTGCAGCATTGCAATAAAATGAAATAAGAGGTGATCAAAACATGGTATCCGCGCCAAAATGATATCAATAATAACGTCCCGCCAAAATAAAAAAAAAAATCCCAACGGCGATGCGGATGGAAAAATAAGTTATGGGAAGGAAAAAAAATGTTAAAAAACGGAAAATCGCCCGAGGGTTAAAACACTCCTAGGTGCATGCATGGAAAAAAATCTGTGGTTGTGTAATCTACAAAAATGATCACCAGAAAATAAAACGGGACGCGGATGAGATTGGCGCAGAATATTGTACACACTGGGATTAAGGGGAAAATTCTTGCGTATAATTGTCGCATATAAATAAATGTGTGATCACGATCAGATGTCATATTGTCTGCGGCTCAAAAAAATGACATGACAGGATTCATATATATCTATATACAATAAGGGTCCTTCTGTCTACTGGGATTTAGCATTCTTATATAGAGCAGGCTAAAACCAAGTCGGCTAAAGGACCTGGTCCCTCTGCTGACTGGGAAATAGCCGACTCTGTGTGAGAAAGCTAAATCCCAGTGCACAGAAGGACCAGGTCCCTTCTTAGCCGACCGAGATTTAGCTTTCTCTATACTGAGCCGGCTAAATCCCAGTGCACAGAAGGACCAGGTCCCTTAGCCGACTTGGATTTAGCCACAACCAACAAGCTACACGAGCGCGGCCATTCCGTGCCACAAAGCATGCTGGGAGATAACGTCCTGCGCGCACAAGCCTCACTCTCTCCAGGCTGCCCCGCCCCCCGGACGTGCGTCATCGCGTAGCATTTGCGTTCCACGCTTCGCCTGGCCTCCTTTTGACTTCCGCTTTGGATCCCGCGCTTTGCCGTTGCCTCGGTGGGGGAGCAGTGAGCGTGTGTCTGGCCCTGGGTGTCGCGCAGGCAGCATGTCACGGTCGTCGTCGATGCCCCGAATCTACATTGGACGCCTCAGCCATCGCGCCCGGGAGCGGGACGTGGAGCGTTTCTTCAAGGGCTTCGGGAAGATCGTGGAGGTGGATCTGAAGAACGGGTGAGTGATTGGCGGGCGGTGTGCATGGCGGCGGCTCCTGGGTGCGGGGCAGGCGCGGAGACCCCCGGCCCTGAGGGGAGCAGCGGGCGGATGTGTGACCTCCGGCCTCAGCCCGCGGGGACAGGCGCGGCCGTGAGATAAGCGGAGGCTGTGACCCGTGTGCACACTGACAGACCAATGTGAATATAACGCTTCGGATGGAATTGTACGATGGTCAGTGTGGTGTAATGAAGTGAGCACTGACCCTCCCGGTGCTGGGCCTGCTCCTCCATGTCGGCCGGCGCCATCACTGTGTAATCCGGCCGTGTGCTGCCGAGAACGGTCTGTGCCGCCTGCAAAACAAGTGTTAGACCACTGCTGACCATGTGCTGCTTGCCCCCTTACCCCTGCTGGGCGGCACCTGCTCTCCATTGCTCCACCCCAATTTCTATTAACAGGCTGCAGTGGTGATCTGATGACTGCAGCACTTGTGACCGCTGCAGCCAATCGCTGAGCTTCAACAGTGATAAGATGGCACGTGCCGCGTCCGGGGCAGCGGTCGTGTGCTGGACTTGTGGTGTCGCCAGTGCAGCCTGACAGAAGTTGGAGATCAGGAAGGACGTTAGGTTTTTTTTTTGTTTTTTTTTTCATACTTTTTACATAGGTCAAGTCTAAAAATGGAAAAGAAAGTTAAAACTGGAAAACCTCAGAAAAATGTAATCCGAAACTGTCCTACTTTCCCTGCAAGTTGAGGTAGCATTATGTCACGGCGGACATTATTGTAGTCAGTGAAGACAGATTGTTACATTGCTGAGATAAGAGATGGCAGTTACTATGTAGATGGGGGGGGAGGCAGAGCGAGCCCCTCGCTGCTCCTCCCAGGTGCGTAGCACATAGTCACTAGTACCTGCCATCTCCTATCTCCGTAACGTCACTGAATTCAGATATTACCGGTAAACTGAGGATATTGAAAATGAATGATCAGTCCCGGAGAAGAAAGATGACCGCTCTAATGAGATATGGTACAAAGTTGTTTATTTTCATGTCTACCAATGATTTATAATAAAAATTAAAAAAAAAACCTTCACCCCAAAGCCTGTTTTCACCTTCGTGATCAGGCCAAATTTTACAATTCCGACCACTGTCACTTTGAAGTAATAACTTCGGAACACTTCAACGGATCCCACCGATGGCTTTTTTTTTTTTTCCTTGACACATTGTATTATGTTAGTGGTAAGTTTAGATTGACATTTTTTTTTGCGATTATTTGTGAAAAAATTGCAACTTTACGAAACTTTAAACTTATTTTTAAACCAGTTGGCCATTCCATACACAGTAATTTATAAATAACATTTCTGTTAGGAGTTTAGAAGGACTCAAAAGTTTATCAGTAGTTTGTAAAATGTTGTTGGAAAAATGAGGAAAGTTTAGTTTTTTTCGGGACCACATCACATTTGAAGTGACTTTGAGGGGCTTATATGACCATACTCAAAGGTGACACCATTTTAAAAACTCCACCCTTCAAAGCGCTCAAAACAACATTCAAGAAGTTTAGTAAAGTGGTTGTCCACTACTAGGACGACCCCTTCTTTATCAAATTGTTTGCCCCCATGAAATAACGCCTACACTCACCTCCCGTGCCTTCGCCATTCCTGCTTTCTATTCTGGTTTTTGGGAGGCAGGATGAACAGAAACCAGCAATGCAGTAATAGTTTCGTGTTTTTTTTTTTTTTTTTTTTTTTAATGCTTTTCATTGTGTGGTAAATGTGATAAGCAGCTTTAGGCTATGTGCACACGTTGCGGAATGGGGCGTGGAATTTTCTGCACAAAATCCGCATCTCCTGGCAGAATCCGCAGGTGCAGATTTGCAGTGGATTTTGTGCGGTTTTTATGTGGAATTGATGCAGATTTTCTGTGGTTTTTACTACTGCGGATTTTTATAATGGAAGGGTGCAGAAACACTGCAGATCCGCACAACAGAAGTGACATGCACTAAATCCGCAGCGTTTCCGCACCATCTGCACAGCTTTTTTTTTTACATTGTACTGTAAATCACAGTGCGGTTCTGCAGCGTTTGAGCGGAAAATTCCGCTGCGGATCCGCACTGAATCCGCATCGTGTGCACATAGACTTATTCTTCAGGTCAGAACAATTACAGAGATATCACATTTGTAATTTTTTTTTGTTTTGCCACTTTTACTCAAAACCTATTTAATAGAAAAATGTTTGCATCGCTGTATTCTGAAACCTATAGCTTTTTATTTTTGCACTTATGGAGCTGTTTGGCAGCTTTTTTTGTGGGACAAGGTGGCCTTTTGAGTGTTATCATTTTTATTCAACTTTTTTATTTTGTTCCATTTTGTTCAGTGGTATGATGAAAAAACATAGTTTTTTGCCATGTTTTTTATTTTTCACTGAAGGGGTTTACTAGGGGGACAGTTTTAGGGTATGTGTACAGCTTGCAGATTTGACTAGAATTTTCTGTGCAGATTCTGCATTTCTTGGCAGAAAAGGCAGGTCAGAATCTGCGCCTTTTTTTGGTATGTGCATACGTTGTAGATTTTTGTGCGGATTTCTTTCTTTTTTTTACCCTTGCAGATTTCTATTATGGAATGGGTGCAGAAACGCAGCAGATCTGCAAAAAGTACGGACAAGGTCCTGTTTTGTATCTGCTGCGTTTTCCATGCAGATTTTTCCACACCATTAGCACAGCAATTTTTTTGCCATTGATTTACATTGTACTGTAAATCATTTGCAGATCTACAGCGTTTCTGCTTGGAAAAAAAGCTGCAGATCTGCAGGAAATCTGCAACGTGTGCACATACCCTTATGTCAGGTCGTTCTGGACACAGTTTATTTTTTGTATATATAATAATTACATTAAAAAAAACTTCAACTTCTCCTGCCCTGATCTCTGATCTAAAGGTACCGTCACACTAGACGATATCGCTAGCGATCCGTGACGTTGCAGCGTCCTCGCTAGCGATATCGTCCAGTGTGACAGGCAGCAGCGATCAGGCCCCTGCTGTGCTGTCGCTGGTCGGGGAAGAAAGTCCAGAACTTTATTTCGTCGCTGGACTCCCCGCAGACATCGCTGAATCGGTGTGTGTGACACCGATTCAGCGATGTCTTCACTGGTAACCAGGGTAAACATCGGGTAACTAAGCGCAGGGCCGCGCTTAGTAACCCGATGTTTACCCTGGTTACCATCGTAAAAAAACAAACAGTACATACTTACATTCAGCTGTCTGTCCCTTGCCGTCTATTTCCTGCACTGACTGCTGGCCGCAAAGTGAAAGTGAAAGCACAGCACAGCGGTGAGTCACACAGCGGTGACTCACCGCTGTGGCTGTGCTCTGCTTTCACTTTGCGGCCAGCAGTCAGTGCAGCAAACAGACGGCAAGGGACAGACAGCTGAATGTAAGTATGTACTGTTTGTTTTTTTATGATGGTAACCAGGGTAAACATCGGGTTACTAAGCGCGGCCCTGCGCTTAGTTACCCGATGTTTACCCTGGTTACCGGGGACCTCGGGATCGTTGGTCGCTGGAGAGCGGTCTGTGTGACAGCTCTCCAGCGACCAAACAGCGACGCTGCAGCGATCCGGATCGTTGTCGGTATCGCTGCAGCGTCGCTAAGTGTGACGGTACCTTAATACTTGGCTGTGCTTTTGCATTGTCGGGCATTGATCAGCGTCTCATGCATCTGGAGGAGGTGTCAGTTCCTGATCTGAGAGTAGCCTAGAGGCCACCGCACCTGGGTGACTCTGCGGCCATCTTTTGCCTTGGGGTTATCATGTAGACCATTGGCACAACGCGATCACAATCGAGTTGTGCCTATTAAAGCAGAGAGGGACCTCCCTTCCTCCGTGATGCTAATCGATGTTGGTGTCACTATTGACAGCAGCATCAGGGGTTAAATGCCCATGGGCGGCACTCACTAATTGTGGGCTTTGCTGCACATGTAACCTGTTATGTAGTGCTGACACCCACTTTAGATTGTGCTGGCACTTGCAGTGAGCCTGCACAATTGTCGCGCCGTACATGTACCATGGTTCCCACAGCACCGTATGTTTATGGTGGATGACATGAAGGAGTTAACCCCTTCCCGACCCATGACGCCACGTAGGCGTCATGAAAGTCGGTGCCAATCCGACCCATGACGCCTATGTGGCGTCATGGAAAGATTGCGTCCCTGCAGATCGGGTGAAAGGGTTAACTCCCATTTCACCCGATCTGCAGGGACAGGGGGAGTGGTAGTTTAGCCCAGGGGGGGTGGCTTCACCCCCTCGTGGCTACGATCGCTCTGATTGGCTGTTGAAAGTGAAACTGCCAATCAGAGCGATTTGTAATATTTCACCTATTATAACGGGTGAAATATTACAATCCAGCCATGGCCGATGCTGAAATATCATCGGCCATGGCTGGAAATACTAATGTGCCCCCACCCCCCCGATCTGGCCGGTACACTGCTCCGGCTCCCCTCCGTCCAGTGCTCCGCTCCCCCCCGTGCTCCAGTCACCCCCCCCCCCGTGCTCCAATCACCCCCCCTGCACTCCGATTCACCCCCCCCCCCCCACGTGCTCCGTTCCGGCCCCCCGTGCCCCGTTACAGCCACCCGTGCTCCGTTACACGCCCCCCCGTGCTCCGTTCAACCCCTCCCGCGCTCCGATTCCCCCACCCGTGCTCCGATTCCCCCCCCCCCCCCCCCGTGGTCCCCCCCCACCCTATCATACTTACCGATCCTGCCGGGGTCCCGTCCGTCTTCTCCCTGGGCGCCGCCATCTTCCAAAATGGCGGGCGCATGCGCAGTGCGCCCGCCGAATCGGCCGGCAGATTCGTTCCAAAGTGCATTTTGATCACTGAGATAATTATATCTCAGTGATCAAAATAAAAAAAATAATAAATGACCCCTCCCCCCTTTGTCACCCCCATAGGTAGGGACAATAAAAAAATAATTTTTTTTTCCCACTAATGTTAGAATAGGGGTAGGGTTAGGGGTAGGGCTAGGGTTAGGGCTAGGGTTAGGGTTTCGGTATGTGCACACGTATTCTGGTCCTCTGCGGATTTCTCCGCTGCGGATTTGATAAATCCGCAGTGCTAAACCGCTGCGGATTTATGGCGGATTTACCGCGTTTTTTTCTGCGCATTTCACTGCGGTTTTACAATTGCGATTTTCTATTGGAGCAGTTGTAAAACCGCTGCGGAATCCGCAGAAAGAAGTGACATGCTGCGGAATGTAAACCGCAGCGTTTCCGTGCAGTTTTTCCGCAGCATGTGTACAGCGATTTTTGTTTCCCGTAGGTCTACATTGAACTGTAAACTCATGGGAAACTGCTGCGGATCCGCAGCGTGTGCACATACCTTTAGAATTAGGCTATGTGCACACGGTGCGGATTTGGCTGCGGATTGGCCGCTGCGGATTCGCAGCAGTGTTCCATCAGGTTTACAGTACCATGTAAACATATGAAAAACCAAATCCGCTGTGCCCATGGTGCGGAAAATACCGCGCGGAAACGCTGCGTTGTATTTTCCGCAGCATGTCAATTCTTTGTGCGGATTCCGCAGCGTTTTACACCTGTTCCTCAATAGGAATCCGCAGGTGAAATCCGCACAAAAAACACTGGAAATCCGCGGAAAATCCGCAGGTAAAACACAGTGCCTTTTACCCGCGGATTTTTCAAAAATGGTGCGGAAATATCTCACACGAATCCGCAACGTGGGCACATAGCCTTAGGGCTAGGGTTGGAATTAGGGTTGTGGTTAGGGTTGTGATTAGGGCTAGGGTTGTGTTGTGATTAGGGTTATGGCTACAGTTGGGATTAGGGTTAGGGGTGTGGGGGGGTTAGTGTTGGAGGTAGAATTGAGGGGTTACCACTGTTTAGGCACATCAGGGGTCTCCAAACGCAACATGGCACCACCATTGATTCCAGCCAATCTCGTATTCAAAAAGTCAAATGGTGCTCCCTCACTTCCGAGCCCCGACGTGTGCCCAAACAGTGGTTTACCCCCACATATGGGGTATCAGCATACTCAGGACAAACTGCGCAACAATTTCTGGGGTCCAATTTCTCCTGTTACCCTTGTGAATCTAAAAAAAATGCTTGCTAAAACATCATTTTTGAGGAAAGAAAAATGATTTTTTATTTTCACGGCTCTGCGTTGTAAACGTCTGTGAAGCACTTGGGGGTTCAAAGTGCTCACCACACATCTAGATAAGTTCCTTTTGTGGTCTAGTTTCCAAAATGGTGTCACTTGTGGGGGGTTTCTACTGTTTAGGCACATCAGGGGCTCTGCAAACGCAACATGACGCCCGCAGAGCATTCCATCAAAGTCTGCATTTCAAAAGTCACTACTTCAATTCCGAGCCCCGGCATGTGCCCAAACAGTAGTTTACCCCCACATATGGGGTATCACCGTACTCAGGAGAAACTGGACAACAAATATTGGGGTCAAATTTCTCCTGTTACCCTTGGGAAAATTAAAAAATTCTGGGCTAAATAATTATTTTTGAGGAAAGAAAACGTATTTATTATTTTCACGGCTCTGCATTATAAACTTCTATGAAGCACTTGGGGGTTCAAAGTGCTCACCACACATCTAGATAAGTTCCTTTGGGGGTCTAGTTTCCAAAATGGGGTCATTTCTGGGGGATCTCCAATGTTTAGGCACACAGGGGCTCTCCAAACGTGACATGGTGTCCGCTAATGATTGGAGCTAATTTTCCATTTAAAAAGCCAAATGGCGTGCCATCCCTTCCGAGCCCTGCCGTGCGCCCAAACAGTGGTTTACCCCCACATATGGGGTATCAGCGTACTCAGGACAAACTGGACAACAATATTTGGGGTCCAATTTCTCCTATTATCCTTGGCAAAATAGGAAATTCCAGGCTAAAAAATCATTTTTGAGGAAAGAAAAATTATTTTTTATTTTCATGGCTCTGCGTTATAAACTTCTGTGAAGCACCTGGGGGTTTAAAGTGCTCAATATGCATCTAGATAAGTTCCTTGGGGGGTCTAGTTTCCAAAATGGGGTCACTTGTGGGGGAGCTCCAATGTTTAGGCACACAGGGGCTCTCCAAACGCGACATGGTGTCCGCTAACAATTGGAGCTAATTTTCCATTCAAAAAGTCAAATGGCGCGCCTTCCCTTCCGAGCCCTGCCGAGTGCCCAAACAGTGGTTTACCCCCACATATGAGGTATCGGCGTACTCGGGAGAAATTGCCCAACAAATTTTATGATCCATTTTATCCTACTGCCCATGTGAAAATGAAAAAATTGAGGCGAAAATAATTTTTTTGTGAAATAAAAGTACTTTTTCATTTTTACAGATCAATTTGTGAAGCACCTGAGGGTTTAAAGTGCTCACTAGGCATCTAAATAAGTTCCTTGGGGGGTCTAGTTTCCAAAATGGGGTCACTTGTGGGGGAGCGCCAATGTTTAGGCACACAGGAGCTATCCAAACGCGACATGGTGTCCGCTAACGATGGAAATAATTTTTCATTCAAAAAGTCAAATGGCGCTCCTTCCCTTCCGAGCCTTACCATGTGCCCAAACAGTGGTTTACCCCCACATGTGAGGTATTGGTGTACTCAGGAGAAATTGCCCAACACATTTTAGGATCCATTTTATCCTGTTGCCCATGTGAAAATGAAAAAATTGAGGCTAAAAGAATTTTTTTGTGAAAAAAAAGTACTTTTTCATTTTTACGGATCAATTTGTGGAGCACCTGGGGGTTCAAAGTGCTCACTATGCATCTAGATAAGTTCCTTGGGGCGTCTAGTTTCCAAAATGGGGTCACTTGTGGGGGAGCTCCAATTTTTAGGCACACGGGGGCTCTCCAAACGTGACATGGTGTCCGCTAAAGAGTGGAGCCAATTTTTTATTCAAAAGTCAAATGGCGCTCCTTCCCTTCCAAGCCCTGCCGTGCGCCCAAACAGTGGTTTACCCCCACATATGAGGTATCAGCGTACTCAGGACAAATTGGACAACAACTTACGTGGTTCAGTTTCTCCTTTTACCATTGGGAAAATAAAAAAATTGTTGCTAAAAGATAATTTTTGTGACTAAAAAGTTAAATGTTCATTTTTTCCTTCCATGTTGCTTCTGCTGCTGTGAAGCACCTGAAGGGTTAATAAACTTCTTGAATGTGGTTTTGAGTACCTTGAGGGGTGCAGTTTTTAGAATGGTGTCACTTTTGGGTATTTTCAGCCATATAGACCCCTCAAACTGACTTCAAATGTGAGGTGGTCCCTAAAAAAAATGGTTTTGTAAATTTCGTTGTAAAAATGACAAATCGCTGGTCAAATTTTAACCCTTATAACTTCCTAACAAAAAAAAATTTTGTTTCCAAAATTGTGCTGATGTAAAGTAAACATGTGGGAAATGTTATTTATTAACTATTTTGTGTCACATATCTCTCTGGTTTAACAGAATAAAAATTCAAAATGTGAAAATTGCGAAATTTTCAAAATTTTCGCCAAATTTCCGTTTTTATCACAAATAAACGCAGAATTTATTGACCTAAATTTACCAATAACATGAAGCCCAATATGTCACGAAAAAACAATCTCAGAACCGCTAGGATCCGTTGAAGCGTTCCTGAGTTATTACCTCATAAAGGGACACTGGTCAGAATTGCAAAAAACGGCAAGGTCTTTAAGGTCAAAATAGGCTGGGTCATGAAGGGGTTAAATAGGTAATTTTCTGATGATGCACGCCCTTTTAAGAGGATGATATCTATTGTCTGTCTTCCAAACACAGCTAGAGTACCCCTGTAAAGTAGTTTTGCTCTTCTACAAAGTCTGTAGTCGCTCTGTGTGTGAGGGCTGACTTCTGAATCAGCCTGACTCCTCAGTGTTGCAGGTGAGAGCCGGTTGTCACGTGTCTGAAAATGTGATTTGCATACGCATGGTCACATACTGTCTAGACGTGCTAGGCTTTCGCCCAGTTAAAGTAAAGGTACCGTTACACTTAACGATTTACCAATGATCACGACCAGCGATACGACCTGGCCGTGATCGTTGGTAAGTCGTTGTGTGGTCGCTGGAGAGCTGTCACACATACCGCTCTCCAGCGACCAACAATGCCGAAGTTCCCGGGTAACCAGGGTAAACATCGGGTTACTAAGCGCAGGGCCGCGCTTAGTAACCCGATGTTTACCCTGGTTACCATTGTAAAAGTGAAAAAAAAAAACACTACATACTTACATTCCTGTCGCGTCCCCCAACGTCAGCTTCCCTGCACTGTGTAAGCGCTGGCCGGAATGCAGAGCGGTGATGTCACCGCTGTGCTCTGCTTTATGGCCGGCCGGCACTGACACTGGGGGACGCAGGGAAGCTGACGCTGAAGGACGTGACAGGAATGTAAGTATGCAGTGGTTTTTTTTTACTTTTACAATGGTAACCAGGGTAAACATCGGGTTACTAAGCGCGGCCCTGCGTCACGCACGCCGATTCAGCGATCATTCCCCAGCCTGATCATTCCCCAGCGACCAACGATCTCCCAGCAGTGGCCTGATCGTTGGTCGCTGTCACGGATAACTATTTCGTTAACGATATCGTTGCTACGTCACAAAAAACAACGATATCGTTAACGATATCGTTGTGTGACGGTACCTTAACTGGTTGAGATAGCACTCAAGACCGTCTGTTCTCACCTTCCACCCTGGAGAATCCTGACAGTATGCGGGCTTGCGCTGTAAGGATTCAGACGTCTACAGTCACATATACAGGCTTTGAGCAGAAGACCCGACAACCTCTTTAAGACACAACCCATAGACCACAGTGGAATCCAGCCATGGAGATCTGGTGCGTCGCTAGATACTTAATTTCTCTTACGCCTCATTGGGGACACAGGACCATGGGTGTTATGCTGCTGCCACTAGGAGGACACTAAGTAATACAGAAATAATAGATCCTCCCCTGCAGTATACACCCTCCTGCTGGCTTCAAGTGAACCAGTTCTTGCTTAGTGTCTGTAAGAGTCACTTGGGTCTGCTTTCAGACCCCACCGTTTTTATTTTTATTCTATTTTTCCCTTAATGGAGCGAATGGGGTAGACGGATCCTTTCTAGGTTCCGATCTCCCCCGAACCATCAACAGGCAAGAACACGGAGCGTCCCTCCCGGTACCCTTTCCTGCACCGTTGGATGCCAGCCCTGAGCTCACTTTACGGGCGACGGTTCCTTCGCGTTCCGATATCCCCTCCATAGCAGGCGATCGCATGGAGTAGCCCTCCATCTACCTCTCCTGGACCCAGGTGAATAGCCGGTCATTTATATGGCGTCCGTGCAGCCCCTACTGCATCACCACTTTTATAGCGGATGATGGAAGGCGGCAGACTATGGCGACGGTGGATTGAGCACCGGCCCACCGCATCTACCGTGAGTACACCTGTGGGGCCGAGGCGCTGGGAGGTCCTGGTCTCTGGGATAAGGGAGGTCCGCATATATCTTAAAGCCCGGGTGCGTGAGGCAAAAATAGCGGGCGCGCCAGGCCGCAACCGCAACCTAAAAATTTAGCCCCCGCCTTTTCTCTCGTCCAGGCTGAAATATTGGCTCCGCCCACTGGCAGTTACCGCCGCCCACTTTCTGGCGCTTCTTGTTCTGCGAGAAACGCCTTGTCTTCCTAATCTCGGCGGCCATCTTTGGACACCCACAGGGCTGATGCTGCAGCGCTGCTCCAGCGTTCTGAATCACAGCTTCAGGGATTAGTGATTTTGGTGGACACAGTGCGGACCTCCCCTGGGGACTCAAGACACAGGACCTGGGTAAGCTGCAGAAACATAGCTTAACCCTTCCCCTGCTAGTAAGCGCTCTCCTCAAGGCTACACTGTCTCAATCAAAGCCTAACAAAAAGTCTGGGAAAACCCACACTTGTGTTTTTTGCTGCTTGTGCCTCTTGTAAGGTATCTCTACCCCGGGGTCACAATACTGCGTTATGCTCAGCTTGTGAACCGGTGACTGCTCAGGGACCACCTGTTACTGATACCGAACCCAGTGAGCCTAGTCCCCCTGAGTTGGCTAGCTCCCTTACCTGGTCTATGGCATCCTTGGCCAAAGCGTTAGACAACGCTTCCGATGATCAGAACCCCTTGTACACTAGGGGTCGTACCTTACCAATGAGCTCTCGCTCTTCCAGGAAAAGGACTCATGCCTTGTCCCCAGACCATCACCGGGAATCGGGCTCTGAGAGTTCTTTTTCTCGCTCCCCCTCCCTTGGAGCTAGTAGAGAACCTGGCTCAAAGGACGATTGTCACATCCCTAGATCAGGAATTTCAACACGATCAGGAGACTCTCGACTCTCTCATTGAGTCAGTACACAAGGCCCTGAAGCTAGATGAGGAACCTTTATCTAAAATGGATCATGCTGTGTCCTTTAAGAGGACCAAGCGGGCTCACGGAGTGTTCGCCAATCATCCCGAATTTAAGGAAATCGTTGATTCTCATAGGATCCGTCCAGATAAACGCTTCACAGGGCAAAAGCCCATGGAGTCAAAATATCCCTTTGCTCCTGATCTAAGAAAAGATTGGTCACAGTCTCCTCCAGTATCGCGCCTAGCTACTAAATCTATTTTATCTTCAGAGGGCGCCTCGATTTAAAAACCCCACCGAAGCCTCAGCAGCTGCACTCTTTCCATCTTTTGCCGCTACGTGGGTGGCTAAGGCTATGACCCATTGGGCTGAGGTCTTGTCTTCAGCTGTTCTAGATACCAATCTTCCCCGTAGGTAGCAGACCTTGCTACTCAGCCAGAGCTGGGGATTTTCTAGTGACCGCGTCTCTGGATGCCGCTGACTGCGCTTCTCAAGCAGCAGCAAACGCCATCACCATTTGGAGGTCCTTATGGCTCAGGGACTGGCGTGCGGATTCTGCTTCCAAAAAGTCATTGACTTCCTTACCATATCAGAGCGGTCGCCTTATTGACGAAAAACTCGATCAATTAATTTCCGACGCCACTGGAGGGAAGAGTACATTTCTCCCACAACAGAGACCCTTTCGGAACCAGCAACAGCAGGCTCGGTCCCGAATTTTTTTTTATTTTTATTTTTTCCTTCGTTCCAACTCAAATTGGTCTTCATCTTCCGGCCGGACACAATGTAGGGATAGGGGTCCCCAATCCTTCCCCTTCATGGAGAGGCAGGCCTAGGCAGTCAGGATCCAGGGGATCCAGACCCGGCAGATCTCCCACACAATGACTCCCTGTGGTATCCGGGGGACACACTCAAAGTAGGCGGCCGCCTGCTTTCCTTCAGCGACGCGTGGCTCTCGGTCGTTCACGACAAATGGGTCTGAGACCTAGTGTCCTCCGGATACAAGATAGAATTCTCCTCTCTTCCACCAAATCGCTTTTTCCTGTCTTCTCCCAGGGCAAAGGCATCAGAGTTCTTCCAGTCCATAAGCTCTCTAAAAGAAGCCTGGTTATTATCCTGGTCCCTCAAAGCGAAAGGTTTCAGGGTTTTTATTCAAACCTGTTCATTGTTCCAAAGAAGGACGGTACAGTACGGCCCATACTGGACCTAAAATTTCTGAACAAGTTCGTCAGGGTACGACGGTTCCGAATGAAATCGCTTCGTTCTGTCATCGCCTCCATGGAAAAAGGCGAGTTCCTGGCGTCTATAGACATCCAGGACGCGTACCTCCACATTCCAATTTTCCCTTCTCATCAGAGGTTCCTTTGCTTCGCAGTTCAGGAACTACACTTCCAATTCGTTGCTTTTCCCTTCGGCCTCGCCACCACTCCCAGGGTATTCACCAAGGTCATGGCGGCTGCCGTGGCCATCCTTCACACCAGAGGCGTGGTGGTGCTACCGTATCTAGACGATATCCTCATCAAAGGCCCCTCTTTCCGCGCCTGCAAGGAGGCTGTGAACATCACAATGGATTCTTTTCTATTCGCCACGACAGCACCCACTAGAGAGAGGGGATCCGCCCCTAGGAACAGGAAACCTACAGAGAGATAAAAGGGGCGGCCCCCCCTCGCTCCTCAGTTGGTTTCCTGTTCCTAGAAGGGAACCCACAGAGAAGAACTCTATGGCTAAGAAGAGGAAGACCTGCCTGGGCTACCGCCTGTATCGACTCTGCTGAGCGACAGGGGTCCCAGAGCAGGTAGACAGTGTCGGGGGAATGTTCCTGCAGGCTCCCCCCTCATCTGGTGCGGCTGACAGGGAAGCCTGAATGTACCAACGGTCTCCCTGCTGGGACACCGTTGGGTAAGTGCTAATGAAAGGCACGGCGCAGTGTGGATACCTGTGGTAATGCCCTCCTGAGTGGAGCTGAGCAGCGGTGTGGTATCCCTGGGCGGAATCTTCCCTCCGTTCCCTCCAGAGGTAAGAGGCGACATGGTGGGAAGCAGCGCTGAGAGCGCTTCCGGTTTGCAGAGACGCGGGCGCATGCGCAGTAGCGTCGGCGTCCCATGGAAGGAAGCTTGAACTTCCGGGGTCGCGGTGTCAGAGTACCATTTCCGGGGGAACCGCCATATTGGAATCCCCCATGCGATCCCAGCGTCTGGATGCCGGACTTGTGAGTAAAAAAAAAAAAAACAGGATGGGGATGTATGCAGGAGTGGCTACACTATAAAAGTCAGGATGAGAAGTGCAGTCAGTGTGCATTATGTCATCCCAAGAGGAGGTCCGTGTGCACTCCATGGAAGAGCCACTAGTACCTAGTAGCAAAACCAGGAAAAACAGCAGTGGACACTTTAAGTTAAGTGACTCCACTGATAAATCGGGAAGAAAATCATCCCGTTCCACATCCCAAACTAAGACAACCCCGCAGCCGGTAAAATTAATACGCTGGGTGAGTGTACGCATACTTCACTGAAGTATATATTGATTCCTTTGTTTGTGCTTACTCTTTCCCGTCCTTTTTGCCTAAAATAATACAAGCAATGTGCTATATGTACCGAACCCCTGCCTGACTCCTATACTAAGAGTCTATGTCAGGCATGTATAGATAACACCTTACGGCAGGAGGAATCGGTGAAAATGAACGAGATACGGCTCATAATTAGGGAAGAACTTCAGTCGTTAGGAGGCGGTTCTTCCTCGATTAATACCGAGAAAAAGAAAAGAAGAGTATCCTCACCTAGAGCCGACACGTCAGCAGAGAGTGGGGAGGTCGACTCTGAGGTCTCTCAACTGTCTGATTCTTCAGGGGAAGAAGACTTTGTTTGCTTTCCAACTGAAGGCATAAACAACTTGGTTAAATCGGTGAGAAATACGATGGGGGTATCGGAGTCAAAAGAACCCCAAACACCACAGGAAATCATGTTTGCTGGTCTTTCCCAACGGAAGGGCCACGTGTTTCCAATAAACCAGGCCATAAAGGACCTCGTTAAGAAGGAATGGGGTAAAGGTCAAAAAGGTTTTGTACCAATACCCTGTAAAAGGCGCTACCCATTTGATGACGAAGATTTAAGTACATGGACCAAAATACCAAAGGTCGATGCTGCAGTTGCATCTACATCTCGCCGGTTCTCCTTGCCCGTGGAAGATGCAGGTTCCTTAACAGATCCCATGGACCGAAAATCAGATGCGCTCCTTAAAAAATCGTGGGAGGCCTGTGTCACGGCATTCAAACCGGCAATTGCAGCCACATGTACTGGCAGATCAATGTTAGTCTGGCTGGATCAGCTGGAGCAAAATATTAAAAATGGTGTATCCAGGGAGAAGTTACGAGCGTCTATCCCTTTGATCAAGGGTGCGGCTGCCTTTATATCGGATGCCTCTATTGACTCCCTACGTCTGGCGGCCAGAACAGCTAATATCTCCAACACGGCTAGGCGGGCTTTATGGCTAAAAAACTGGAAAGGAGATGCCCAATCTAGATCAAAATTATGTGCCATACCCTGTCAGGGTGAGTACCTGTTTGGAACAGTCCTTGACGATATACTCAAGAAGGCAGGTGAAAGGAAAAAAGGATTCCCTAATCCCTTTGTTCCATCTTACAGAAGGGCCTTCAGGAAGCCACCATTCGGAAAGAAGGGAGGCTTCAGAGACAGATGGAACAATAAGGATTTTAAACAAAAAGGAAACCTGTTTAATAAACGTCCATTCAAGCCAGCCGACAAATTCCAGTAATTATATTCCTCCAGTGGGTGGAAGATTAAAACAGTTTAGGCAACAATGGGAAGAGATAACAATAAATACTTGGGCCATTAAATTAATATCTTCAGGCCTCACATTAGACTTTATTAGAACTCCACCGGACTCCTTCCTCCTTACCACCTTAAGATCCAGGCCTCAGCAAGAGGCACTTGAAACAGAGGTTAAAACCCTCCTACGCAAACAAGTCCTAGTGGAAGTCCCATCTTCCCAGAGGGGGAGGGGATTTTATTCTCCCTTGTTTCTGATTAATAAGCCGGATGGCTCTTTCAGAACCATAATTAATTTAAGAAAGCTGAACTCCTTTATAAGGCCTAAAACATTCAAAATGGAATCCATTCGTTCAGCCATAAAGAATTTATTTCCAAACTGTTACATGGTAGTATTGGATCTTAAGGATGCTTACTATCATATTCCTATACATCATTTATTCCAGCAGTTCCTTCGGGTAGCAGTCTGTATAGAGGGACAAATTCGTCATCTACAATATAAGGCGATGCCCTTCGGATTATCCATGGCCCCAAGGGTTTTCACAAAATTGCTATTGGAAGTTATGTCTTTCCTAAGAGTAAAAGATACTTTAGTCATTCCATATCTAGATGACCTATTGATTGTGGGTAAAGACCCCCTACAGTGTGAGCAGAGGTTACGGGAAGTAGTGGTTTCCTTACAATCCCTGGGGTGGCTGGTTAATTGGGAAAAATCTAGACTTCAGCCGGTTAAGTGTCAGAAATTCCTAGGGCTCCTTCTAGATTCAGCTGACCAGATTTGTAAGCTGCCTGAGGATAAGAAAATCTCCATAGTTGATAAGGTATCTTTAGCAATAGAAAATCGTAGTATGTCACTCAGACAGAGCATGTCATTACTAGGTTCTCTGACATCGTGTATCCCTGCGGTCCAGTGGGCACAGGCTCATACTAGGCCTCTACAAAAATTTATATTAGAGGAGGACATTAAGAATAGAGGCTGTCTGGATAGAACAGTTTATCTAACAACGGAAGTATTACACTCCCTTAGGTGGTGGTTAAATCAGAAAAACCTTTCAAAAGGGGTTCTCTGGATAATTTCCCCCTCTAGTATAGTGACCACAGATGCTGGTCCTAAAGGCTGGGGGGCACATTTTAAGGATCAGTGGGTTCAGGATCTTTGGTCTAGTTCGGAACTAGATAGTTCTTCAAATGTCAGAGTTGAGGGCAATATATTATTCCCTACTTCACTTTCTTCCTCAGCTCAGCGGCTCTCACACAAGAGTGTTCTCCGACAACACCACGGCAGTAGCTTACTTAAACCATCAAGGAGGTACGCGGTCGGACAGACTCAGGCAGCTGGCATCAGACATCATGGAATTAGCCGAAGGTCATCTGCTATCACTATCAGCAGTTCACATCAGGGGCACAGACAACTTTCGTGCCGATTTTCTGAGCCGTCACACCCTTCATCAAGGGGAATGGATGCTAAACAGAAAAATTTTCAAAATGATAACAGCGCAATGGGGTATTCCTCAAATAGACTTGTTTGCCACAAGAGCCAACCGACAGGTCAGGATGTTTGCCTCTCTAAACAGAGAGGACAAGCCGGACATACTCGATGCCCTCCAAGTGCCCTGGACTTTCGACCTGGCATATGCTTTTCCTCCATTGAATCTACTACCTTTGGTAATAAGAAAAATAAGAGAAGAAGGAGCAAGAATTCTATTAATAGCCCCATTCTGGCCCAAAAGGCCATGGTTCTCATGGCTGAGGGCGATGTCAGTGTCGGACCCGTGGATTCTGCCTCAATCCAAGCACCTGCTCTCTCAGGGTCCGTTCCTTCATCCTCAGGCAAAGGGCATGAATTTAACTGCATGGAGTTTGAAAGG
This sequence comes from Ranitomeya imitator, assembly GCF_032444005.1. Taxonomy (NCBI): domain Eukaryota; kingdom Metazoa; phylum Chordata; class Amphibia; order Anura; family Dendrobatidae; genus Ranitomeya; species Ranitomeya imitator. Next base: position 760,678,911 of record NC_091283.1, on the reverse strand, counting down.
CAGTTACTAAATCTCAGGGGGTTTTCTAGTGGGTTAATAGATACTCTGATGAAAAGTAGAAAACCCTCAACTACCAGGATTTATGTCAGAATTTGGAGGAAATTCCTTCAATTCCATACTACACAACTTTCCGCTGATATTCCTATATTTCCAATATTGGAATTTCTACAAAAAGGTCTGGAATTAGGACTCTCTGTAAGCACTCTGAAAGTGCAGGTGTCAGCCTTAGGAGCTCTTTTTAATTTTGATGTAGCAGGTAATAAATGGATATCTCGGTTTATATCTGCCTGTGAGAGATCGAGACCAATTAGCATACCTCGGGTCCCTCAGTGGGATCTATCAATAGTCCTAAATGCATTGACTCAATCACCTTTTGAGCCTCTCCATGCAGCCTCACTAAAAAATATTTCTTTAAAAACGGTATTATTAGTGGCATTAGTTTCTGCCAGAAGAGTAAGTGATCTTCATGCTTTATCTATAGATCCTCCCTTTTTTGTGGTAACATCAGATAGGATACTTTTAAAAAACAGATCCTTGTTATCTCCCTAAGGTGGCTTCTACCTTTCATAGATCCCAGGAGATCCAGTTACCTACCTTTTATGAGAACCACTCAACTCCAGAAGAAGAAAGACTTCACACCCTAGACGTAAAAAGGACTGTCTTAGCCTATTTAGAGAGAACTAGGGACTGGAGGAAGAGTAGGGCTCTCTTTGTGTCTTTTCAGGGTAAAACCAAGGGTGCCGGAGTCACAAAGAACACATTATCTCGCTGGATCAGAGAGGCAATAATCTTGGCGTATAAGGCTGGAGGGAAAGATCCTCCAATACATGTGGGAGCACACTCTACAAGAGCCTTGTCGACTTCCTGGGCAGAAAGGGCGAATGTGCCAATAGACCTTATATGTAAGGCTGCAACTTGGTCTTCACCGAATACCTTCTATAAGCATTATAGATTAGATCTATCCTCTACTTCTGATCTCACCTTTGGTGTATCGGTCCTTGACTCAGTAAACCCACCCAGTCTATAGTCTCTGCAATTCTCTCTAGTGGGTGCTGTCGTGGCGAATAGAAAATACCGGATTACGTACCGGTAATGCTCTTTTATAGAGCCCACGACAGCACCCGTTCACATCCCTCCCTTTTCTGTATATAGTTGCACATGGTGCTTTTTTGGTGAGGTGTAAATATTAGAAAATATAGTATGAGGTTGTAAATATGTATATATATGGATATACCCGAACCTGTTAACTAAAACCTGGCGGCGGTTCCTCCTATTCTCTGTAAAACAACTGAGGAGCGAGGGGGGGCCGCCCCTTTTATCTCTCTGTAGGTTTCCTGTTCCTAGGGGCGGATCCCCTCTCTCTAGTGGGTGCTGTCGTGGGCTCTATAAAAGAGCATTACCGGTACGTAATCCGGTATTTCTCGCCTGGGTTGGAAGATAAACTTAAAAAAATCTTCCCCAGTACCGGCTCAGCAAATTTCCTTTCTAGGAATGATACTGGACTCGTCCCAGGGGTTGGTGCTTCTTCTCCCAGAAAAGATCTCAGCCTTACAGCGGGAAGCTCCGAAGCTCTCTCAACCTCGCACTCACTCTCTGTGCTTCAGTATGAGAGTCCTCAGCAGGATGGTAGCAGCCTTCGAGGTAGTTCCATTTGCCCAATTACACCTCCATCCCTTGCAGCATGCCCTCCTGGCTGTTTGGGACAGGAACTCGTTCTCCCTCCACCGTCAGTTCTTCCTTCCCCACCGAGTCACAGTCTCTCAGGTGGTGGACATTAAAGTCCTGCCTGAATCAAGGGAAGTCTTTTCTTCCAGTACATTGGCTAGTTGTGACAACAGATGCCAGTCTTCTAGGCTGTGGAGCGGTGTTCTTACATCACACTGCTCGGGGCCGCTGGTCACTTCAGGAATCGCGCCTTCCGATCAACATCTTGGAAATTCGGGCAATCAGGTTAGCTCTTCCCCCAATTCCATCCCTTCCTGGTGGGTCGTCCCATCAGGATTCAGTCCAACAATGCCACTGCAGTGGCATTCATCAACCAACAAGGGGGAACCCGCAGCATGGCAGCCATGAACGAGGTAGGCTACATTCTCCGTTGGGCCGAGGAAAACCGCTCAATGATTTCTGCGGTTTACATCCTGGGAGTGGACAATTGGGAGGCAGATTTCCTCAGTCGTCAAGGCCTCGACTCCGGGGAGTGGTCTCTCCATCCGGAGATCTTCCACCAGATCTGCTGTCGTTGAAACTTCGGACGTGGATCTGATGACCTCACGGCTAAATTCCAAGGTTCCCGACTTCATAGCTCGGTCCCACGATCCAGCAACAATCGGGGCAGATGCACTTGTACTCCCGTGGCATAATTTTCGGCTTCCATACATATTTCGCCCGCTCCCCTTACTGCCGAAAGTCATCAAGAAGATCAGAGGAGAGGGAGTACCGGTAATCCTGATAGTGCCAGATTGGCCGCGCTGGGCGTGGTACGTGGAACTAGTTCAACTAGTCGCCGATGTTCCCTGGCAATTACCAAATCGCCCTGTGTTTGACGGCATGGCCGTTGAGTCCTGGGTTCTAACCCAGGCAGGTTTCTCTCCGGAAGTCATCTCTACCATAATCAGCGCTAGAAAGCTTACGTCTATGTGTATTTATCATCGCACTTGGAAAACCTTCTTTTCCTGGTGCAACGACCAGGGACGTTCTCTTGAATTTTCCATTCCTTCCATCCTCAAATTTTTACAAATGGGTTTGGACTTGGGTCTCGCCCTTAGTTCTCTCAAGGGGCAGATTTCAGCCCTGTCCTTTTTGTTCCAATGCAAGATTGCCAACAGATTACAAGTAAAGACGTTATTTCAGGGAGTCTCCCGTAGGGTGCCACCCTATAAGATGCCGTTGGAACCATGGGACCTTAATCTGGTCCTCGGAGTCTTTCAAGAAGCTCCTTTCGAACCTCTACTGGAGGTTTTCCCTGTCCTTTCTTTCATGGAAGGTTGCCTTCCTGGTTGCGGTCACGCCCATTAGATGAGTCTCAGAGCTGACGGTTCTGTCTTGTCAAGTTCCGTTCCTGAATTTTCATCCTTTCATCTCAATCAGGAGATTCTTACCATCTCTCTGTCCGGCACCAGTAAATCGCATCGAGGAGGCCCTCCACACACTGGATTTGGTGAGAGCTCTCAAGAGATAAGTCTCGCGGACGGCATCCTTCCGCAGGTCGGATGCCCTGTTTGTGCTCCCGGAAGGGCCAAGAAAGGGGTTTCCTGCTTCCAAGCCAATAGCAAAATGGATTCATTCAGCTATTCAGGAGTCCTACCGAGTCAGAGGTCATCCTGTCCCAGCAGGGATTAAGGCTCATTCCACTCGGTCAGTGGGTGCGTCTTGGGCCATCCGCCACCAAGCTTCGGCAGCACAAGTTTGCAGAGCTGCGACCTGGTCCAGTCTGCATACGTTTACAAAACATTACCATATTGATTCTCAGGCCTCGGCAGATACAATCGTCGGCAGATGAATTTTGCAGGCGGCTGTGCCGCATCTGTAACCTGTGGGTACAAGGAGCAATTACAGTTGATTTAGGACGTCCCATGGTCCTGTGTCCCCCAATGAGGCATAGGAGAAACAGGGATTTTTGTTTACTCACCGTAAAATCCTTTTCTCCGAGCCAATCATTGGGGGGCACAGCACCCACCCTGTTAGCCTAATGGCTTTGGTTTTCTGTGTTGGCTTGGTTTTGACATAGTTCATCCTGGTTAAATGTTAAGCTCCTACTGCTTTGTTACCGAACTGGTTCACTTGGAGCCAGCAGGAGGGTGTATACTGCAGGGGAGGAGCTATTCTTTCTGTATTACTTAGTGTCCTCCTAGAGGCAGCAGCATAACACCCATGGTCCTGTGTCCCCCAATGATTGGCTCGGAGAAAAGGATTTTACGGTGAGTACACAAAAATCCCTGTTTTCATATTGTCACTGCAAAAACTGATTTGTGACTTGACCCCCGGTTCCACCCACTAACCCCTGGCAATCTTGATACGTTGCTCGCTTACCTGTTAAAGATGGGGGTTGTGTAGGTTTTCTCTACTTCATTTGAGGTTTGCGCAAGTTTTCTACTTTGTGCTGAATGTAAACTGCAGTGTTCTTTCCCTTTTAGATACGGATTTGTGGAATTTGAAGACCTTCGCGATGCTGATGACGCAGTGTATGAAATGAATGGGAGAGACCTATGTGGTGAGCGCGTCATTGTGGAACATGCTCGCGCGCCAAGGAGGGACCTGCGCAGTAAGTATACCTATAATGCTGCCTTCGTTTTGGGAGAGCTTATGAAATATTAATTTAAATAGGATTTTCAGGTTTTCTTTGACCTGTAATGTTAGATTCTTTCCTTACAGTGATTGTAGGTACTACTGCATCAACTCTTTAGTTTAGAGGCTATTCACTGAATGCCAATTAGTCTGACCCTCTTCGTACATTTCTAATATAAGTTAAGAAGTTATCCACATAATGTGCATACAGCACACACCTTTTGTGCAACAGTACCCATGGGCACTATTTGAGGCATGTAATGGAATACTATAGGTTAGGAAGAGTTGTGCCATGACTAGTGTTGAGCGAGTGTACTCGTTGCTCGGGTTTTCCCAGGCACGCTCGGGTGACCTCAGAGTATTTATGACTGCTCGGAGATTTAGTTTTCATCGTGGCAGCTGAATGATTTACAGCTATTAGCCAGGCTGAGTACGTGTGGTGGTTGCCTGGTTGTTAGGGAATCCCCACATGTAATCAAGTTGGCTAAGAGATGTAATTCATTCAGCTGCCAGGATGAAAACTAAATCTCCGAGCAGTCATAAATACTCAGAGATCACCCGAGCGTGCTTGGGAAAACCTGAGCAACGAGTATACTCGCTCATCACTAGCCAAGACAAATACTTTAAGTTGGAAAATGTAATTTTTTTTAGTTGCAGTAGATGTGAATCTCCTCTGCTACCCTTCTTAAATTTGTTCCCACAGTAAATTTTGACATTACGTGTAGAACATATAACTGCTGCTCTCCTCCATGGGGCTCAGCACAGGATGCTCCATTATAGGGGAATGCATTTAAAAAAGGGAAAATCCTTCTCCTAATGTGGCTGAATAAGCAAGTTTTGTGATAAAGTACTGCTGCTTGCCTAAGTGCTGTAGGTTCCTCTTTTTTTCTCTAGTAACGAAGTCTGAATTCACATGCATCAAAGTTGGTGCAGTATTTCCAATTTATCAACAGGTTTTTTGTTTTTTTTTCTTCCCCAACATGTGCAAGTACCTGAAAAAAGTGAACTGCCTTATAAAAATTAAAGGTAGTCTGTCACTGGAAATGCTCTTAACTTGCAGATATAGGGTCAGTCTGTAGATTAATAGCCCGTGCTGCGGGTAGGAAATTACCTTTATTCGTCCCGTCATTCAGTGCTGTGCTGGGGGTAGTAGTTAGTTACCGCTCTCTAAACACTGCAGAGACTGAACCCGTGCCGGTGTCTCCGAGTACTGAAATCCGAGCTTTACTGGGAAGAATAAAGTTAACGGAGTATTCCCATTTCCAAGACTCTATGCCAATATGTAGCATGTGTAACATTAGATATCTGGGAAATGATGGGAATCCAGCTGGAGCTGGATTCCTCATCATTTCCTTGGTTCTTCTACGCCCTGACACAGCGGTTCCGTGCTCCGAGTTCCACAGGATGTAGACTATGGTGAGCTGGACTTTGTTTCATTTAACATTAGATATCTCCATGGATGCCAAAACTACTGCAATGCCCTGTACATGGTGTCAGCGACATGGCAAATCTCAAGAACTATATTACATTTCTAATTGGAGGTATTTTATATTATTATTAGTCCTACTATATAAAAAGATCTTGGAGATGGAAACACCGCTTTAGTTTCCTCCCGGCAGTAGGGCTTTATGTGCAGGCAGGTTCAAAACGCTATTAAAGGGAACCTGTCACCCCCAAAATGGAAGTTGAGCTAAGCCCACTAGCATCAGGGGCTTATCTACAGCATTCTGTAATGCTATAGATAAGCCCCCAATGTATCCTGAAAGATGAGAAAAAGAGGTTAGATTATACTCACCCAGGGGCGGTCCGGGGCCTTCCATCTTCTTACGATCACGTCCTCTTCTTGTCTTCACGCTGCTGCTCCGGCGCAGGCGTATTTTGTCTGCCCTGTTGAGGAGCAAAGTGCTGCAGTGCGCAGGCGCTGAGCCTCTCTGACCTTTCCCGGTGCCTGCGCACTGCAGTACTTTGCTCTGCCCTCAACAGGGCAGACAAAGTACGCCTGCGCCGGAGCCGCAGTGTGCTTACAAGAAGAGGACATCATCCTATGAAGATGGGAGGCCCCGGACCGCGACACCCATTGGATGGGACCGCCCCAGGGTGAGTATAATCTAACCTCTTTTTCTCATCTTTCAGGATACATCGGGGGCTTATCTACAGCATTACAGAATGCTGTAGATAAGCCCCTGATGCCGGTGGGCTTAGCTCACCTTCGATTTTGGGGGTGACCAGTTCCCTTTAACCTGAAGATTAACCGCCCATCTGCAGGTTAATAGCGTGTTTTTCCACATGACCGGTTCCCTTTAAAATGCTTCCCCATATTACGATTTTACCGTACGTCCATGTCAGACTGATATGCTGTGAATTTTCCACAGCACAAAAATGTGCAATGAATGGTGCAGATGTAGCTGTGAATTTAACCCATACTTTAACATCTGCATTGTGAAGAGTGGCATCTGATGAAAATCTCATCCATAGTACTGATATTCTAATAGGCAGCATGTTTTCTGTCTGGAAAATCCACTGTGTGCTTGACCCTTGATGGGCCAGATAGTCAGTGGGACTTACATAATATGTATGGGGCCACCTAATGATTCTCCAGTGTCTACCATCAAAGGAATCAAAGATCCCGGCATGGTAGACTTTTGGCATCTCTGGTATCTGCTATATCTAGATATATGATTGATTCCCCATTGTTCAATTTGTCTTTTTCTATGGAAGAAAACATGCACGCTTGTCCTTTCTGGACATGCATGTTTATTGGGAAGTTTTGCTAAAAAGTTGCTGACCTCTCAAGTGTAAGCATCCTTCTAAATCCAAAACCACCTCTCCCTCCTGCTATAGCTGCAGTGGGACCATAGATTAGTAATGCCTAGCTTTAGTCCATTCCCAGCCTTGCAGGTTGGCTTTAACCTGGTAGATTTCTATACGTTTATGCAGCGCACAGGCCTAGGTGAGTATTTGCATTTTTTTCTAACTTTAAGACCTAACACACAAAATACATTTAGGATAGTGATCTCAAATTTTTTTGCTTCACCAAAACAATTTGTGCATTGGTTTATCACAACCCACCTAACTATTACCGAATGCATTTTAACATGGTCTCAGCTGTGTGGAGAATGAATCAGTGACCATTGTAAAGACTGCCATTGGGAGATACTGCAGAGGCTAGCATGGGGCTGACTTTGGGTCTGTCTCCAAGTAATATTGACTATGCAGCCGCTTCCTTCCCCCGCCTCTCTCTTCTTCTCGTGAGATCCGAGGAGGTGCCACGGGGGGGCGCGTACGTGGGTGAGCGCGTTGGGTTTACCAGTCGGCGGGGGGCCGAGGCTGAGCGAGGGCGGAAAAGGGGAGCTCTTTACTTTTAAGGTAAGTGAATTTTGGGCTGCATGTGCGTTTTCATGAAAACTTGCATAGGGGAGGGTAGCTTGTATAAAAAAACAGGAGCTAGGCAAAGTGAGTATTTGGGCAGGGTGCTATGGTGATACTGTCTTTAAAGGATGAGATGCATCAAAACTGAGGGAAAGAAAATTGTAAGTTAGTGTGGCCAGCTATCTGTTACTGCATAGCTGCTGGTTTCTTAGTGTATAGGTGGGACAAGAGTGTGCATTTCTGCTAGACTCAATCATGGCTGCATTTCTGATCTCTCTTCTCTGTCCCCGTGTCCCAGGTGGCTATGGCTACCGTAAAAGCGGTGGTGACAAGTTTGGACCGCCAGTTCGCACAATGTATCGTCTGAGAGTGGAGAACCTGTCTACAAGGTGCAGCTGGCAAGACTTAAAGGTAGGCATTTGTGACAGAATATTAAACTTTAAACTGCAAGCTTATTAAATGAGGACCAATGCTTTAAAGCAAACCTGTCAGCAAGATTGTGCTCATTAACCTACTGACAGTGTCAGGTTGGCACCATTATACTGATTACAGTGATACCTGGGTGATGAAATCAGTCTTGTGGTTGTTGTTGTTTAATCTGTATTTTCAGTTGATGAGATTCTCGTGCTCCTGAGCTGTGGAGGGGTCTTCATGTGGTGCTCTTATGACCGGTCACTGATCTTTCCGTGACTTGCCACCTACTTTACATGCTACATAAAATAGTGTTACCAACTGAACATGAAGAGGAAGCCAGGGCGGCAGCTCATCCCAGACTTCTTTTTCATATTCAGTTTGTCAGAGACGGTAGTGCTAGGCATCACGTGTTATTCCACCGCATCACAGCCCAGGACCGCGTGTGCCAGCACTGTTGGAACGGAGCCAGAGGGGGAAGGTAAGTATAGGCTTTATTATTTTATCGGGGCTGAACATTTAATTTAAGAAACCGTTGTCCTGTTGGTGGACATCCCCTTTAATAGTGTTCTGAAACTGCCTGGCGCCTGAATGTAGAGTCTGAAAGGTGGCACCGTCATGGGTTCAGTCACCGCTCTCTGTATAGAGCAGCGTGTGTAACCGCAACCCTGTCACTGACTGGCTCTGCACAAGGCTGCCATCACACTAGCAGTATTTGGTCAGTATTTTACATCTGTGTTTGTAAGCCAAAACCAGGAGTGGGTGATAAATGCAGAAGTGGTGCACATGTTTCTATTATACTTTTCCTCTAATTGTTCCACTCCTGGTTTTGGCTTACAAATACTGATGTAAAATACTGACCAAATACTACTAGTGTGACTGTAGCCTAAGGGTTGGATGTCAGTAAGTGCCATGGGTGCGATTCCAGCCGCCACTCTCTTCGAACATAGCGGTGACTGAAACGCAAACTCTGCCAGGAGGAATAAAGTTAATTCCCTCCTGGCAACAGGGCTCTTAAGTGCAGACGCCAGGCAGCTACAGCATTCTGTTAACCTGCAGATTAAACCTGTATCTGCAGACTAATCGCTTTTTTTCATGTGACAAGTGCTTTTTTAAAGGTAACCTGTCAATAGGTAGTTGCTCACCTTCCTATGCTGACCATCTCTTTCGACTCTGCATCGTCATGAACAACTACTATTCCATTGGTTACATTGATCTAATGTCTACAAAGAGACTCAAACTCTTCCGCTGATCGACAGCCGTCTCCCTACTACATTAGATTGAGCCAGCTGTCAATCAATATGACGCAGGCAGTGATGGTCCCAGATAACCCCTTTAACAGCTCTACTGTGCCTCGTAAGATTAGTGAAAATGTTTATTTACCTTCCGGACTGGTGCCGTTTCTCTGATCACAGTGCTGTCTCCTGTGAATCTCACAACACTATCACGTGACTGCCAGGAAACAACTCAACATTCGAATGAACGGTGCTGGTCCAGGAGGCATGTACACCGCTTTTTTTTTTTTTTTTTTATAGATTCGATGTAGCTGTTAATGAAGGCTATCCAGTATTGTACAACTTGAAAATTCTTACAGTTTCTGCTGTTTGCAGCGTTGCTGTTCTTGTGTGGCAATCACTTTGTTCAAATTGGATACTGTTTTTGGGACAAGAGGGCATCCCAGTGGTGGGATCCCCAATGGCGATCAAGCTATCATCCATTCTAAATAGGTGGTAGCTTGTGAAGTTGGAGCAACCCCCTTTTATTAGTTCCATAGACCTGTATGCGTCAGGTTTATGGTAAATGTCTCTTAGGTTTTCAGATGCAAATTACCCATTCATTCACTGTAATGAAAAATGATGTCCTTTTTGCTTCCAAGCACAACAGCATAAACAAAAATCTGTTCTGACCAGTTATAACAGATATCTTCAACTTTACAAGCCATACAGTTATGTCTGCACCATCATTATTCCCTTGAGTTTTGCATTGAATGCAGCTGACAAATGTGTGAATAAAACCTTCTAGTTTTTGTTTTGTTTTTAAGGACTTCATGCGGCAGGCGGGTGAAGTCACCTTTGCTGATGCTCATCACAGGCGACCTAATGAAGGAGTCATAGAATTCCGCTCATACTCTGACATGAAGAAAGCGTTAGAAAGGTTAGATGGCAAAGAGGTGAATGGTCGAAAGATCCGTCTTGTGGAGGATAGGGCCGAATCTTGGGCCAAACGGTCGTCTTCTCGCAGCCGCTCAAGGTAAACCATTTAGTTCAAGTACTAATGGGTCCCAAGATTAATGAGATTGGGTGCACACATGACATGCACTGGGTTGAACAAAGTTCGTGTGCCAGATTTCTGATGTACAACACCTTGAAATGTTGTCAAATTTCTGCACAAGCCAGAGTTGTGCAAAAATATTCTGCCTTTTTGTGTTTTTACACCATGTACCCCATACCTGACTAGTAACATTTCTGGCAGAAGTGCATGATGGTGGTAAGATGCACCTTCTTAAGTGTCATGGTCCCCTCGTTAAGACTCGGAACACCAGTGTTAATAATCAAGGCCTTAGTGTAACATACAAAGTGCCACAGTTTGGTATGCAGTTATTGGCCACATGTTTCACTTGAAAAAACTGTCTACTGTGCTGCTGGAAGATACATGCCCTCCCCCCTTCCCCTGTGCTGCTGGAAGACACATGCCCCCCCTGTGCTGCTGGCTGTGCTGCTGGAAGACACATGATAAAATAACAAACACTTAACTCACCTTCAGATAATGGCTCTGTGCTCACAGCTTCTTGGTTGTGCTTCCTGTTTCCCAGGCATCGGATCATGTGACCTGGGCACACAGTGATGTCATCACTTTGCTGTGCCGATCACATGCTCAGATGTCCGCACAGACACAGGCAGCATAACAAAGGAGCTGGGAACACGGAGCCATCAGAAGGTGAGTTAAGTGTTATTTTATCATGTGTCTTCCAGCAGCACAAGGGGGGCATGTGCCTGCCAGCAGCACAGGGGGGGGGCATATAAGAGTGACAGGGCCATATCCATGATGGGAGGGGAGGAGATGCAGGCACATGTAATATTCGCTGCTCCCCTGTGAATCAACTGGGGCAGCTTCAGCACCAAGGTGATGGACAGCAGGTGCAGTGAATATTACATGAGGCTAATGAGCTGGCGCACAGGACCTCCTGCTGTCTCTGCAGCCAGCCCACTCCAGCCTCCTGATACCACTCCAGAACTGCTCCCCCTCTTCTACAGCACAGCACACAGATTTGGATAAGACGCACCCCCCACTTTCCCCCAAAATTTGGGGGAACAAAAATGCGTCTTATAGTCAGAAAAATACGGTACTCCCTAGAATAAAGGGCAACAGTACATATTCATAATAATTTGGTTATCCAAGAAGTATCGTTTCTCCTTTAGGAGATTGACATGCTAAGCATGCCGAGATGAGGAGACTTAAAGCTGCAATGCTCCTCTGGGAAATATGCTAATTATGCAAATTGTCTCTTCAGAGAGGAAGAGAGCTAGAACTCTAGTGCCACCTATTGGAAGGTAGCAATCCTACAAGTCAATGTTGACCCTTTAACGAGCCTTGTCCTAAGGGCAGCACGGTGGCTCAGCGTTTAGCAGCGCTGGAGTCCTGGGTTCTAATCCCACCTTGGACAACATCTGCAAGGAGTTTGTATGTTCTCTCCGTGTTTGCGTGGGTTTCCTCCGGGCACTCTGGTTTCCTCCCACCTTCCAAAGACATACTGATAGGGAATTTAGATTGTGAGCCCCAATGGGGACAGCGGTGATAATGAGTGCACACTGTAAAGCGCTGCGGAATGTGTTGGCGCTATATAAAAAATAAATATTATTATTACAGAGTTCTAGCTCTCTTCCTCTCTGAAGAGATAATTAGCATAATAATTTGGGAAAGTTATGAAATGTCCTATAAATGTCTGTTCTGTTCCTGATCTAAGGCTCTAGGCTTTTAGCTGAGATGAATCTGCACTTTGTACATGCTAAGTGGTGACAAGTGCTGGTGAGCTGGAGGCAGGACAATTGAGGAGTCGGAGGTTTGACTCCACAACCCTGGTGTCCCCCATCCTGATGCTCTACACATTAAAAGTAAATAACATATGTATTAACGTCATCTGTTTCCTCCTCTATAGCCAGTGCAGGGGAACAGGGCGACACCTTACCGTGATGTTATGCGCTGTTGTCAGCTGCTGGCCTCTGGCGGGTGGCTTGCATATCTATACATCACAAATGAAAATTTGTGTGGTGCACCATCAGCCAAAAAAGTCTTTGGTGCCCCTTCCTGACGCTATGAACCCACATGTGGTCAAAGAACATCTTAATGGAAGAGAAACAGACCACCATTAGGCTGGGAAAAAAAATCCATCAGAGGTGGCAGAAATTTTAGGAGTGCCCAAATCAACAGTCTGGTACATTCTACAAAAAGCTCACTTGTGTGGATGTCTACGGAAGACAACAGTAGTGAATGATTGCTGAATCCATGATGAAGAAAAACCCATTCACCACATCTACCCAAGCGAAAAACACTCTAGGAAGTAGATGTTTCAGTAACTAACTCTACCATAAAGAGAAGACTGAGGGTTCGCCACAAGGGTTAAACCATTAATCAGCCTGATAATTTGGCCAGATTAGACTTTGCCCCAAAAAAACATCAAAAGAAACCAGCTCTGTTCTGGAAAGGGCATTTTTAGGACAGATGAAACTAACATCAACCTGTACAAGAATGGTGGATGGAAGAAAGTATGGAGAGGGCTTCTAACTACTAATGATTGGCAAACCCCTTGATGTTCCCGTCCGGCAAGTTCTGTTGTACAGTTTAAAAAAAAAAAAAAAAGTTTGCTTCAGGTACCAGTACGCTACCTGAACCCGGTCCCCATTCACATGAATGGGGGCCGAACATCCAGTGTTTGCGAAGCTGTCATATGCTTGACAGTGCAGAAAACACTGCCTCTGATCGTTACTGACTGTCAGACAGCTGTGGTTCCCACGCAGTCAAATGACGGCATGAGCTCGCAGATGTGACCCAAGGTAAAACCTTTACCTCCAGTCACAGACATCTGCTGCTAATAACAGTTATAGTGTTCATCAGCTGGGGGTATAAATATATTAAAAAAAAAAAAAAACTGCGTGGGTTCCCCTGTATTTTTTTTTTTTTTATAACCAACCAGGCAAAACTGAGATGCGGACTGCAACCCTCCGCTGTCAGCTTTAGCTAAGCTGGTTATCATGAATAGAGTGGTCCCCATGCCGTGTTTTGAAATTATTTAAAGAAATATCAGCTGCGACTGATATTAATAGCCAATGAAGGGGCTATGGATATTTATGCCCTCCCAGATTAAAAGCATCAGTCCACATATTTGTAGGGTTGATGTCACTGTTGCATTGTCCGGTGACATCAAGCCCACGCGTAGGTAATTGAGGCATCTATAAAATGCTTATCAATTAGTAATTCTATAGTTATATTGTAAATAAACACAGCCAGTATAAAGCCCTTTATTTGAATTAAAAACAAAACGCACTTCTACTTTAACTTTAAAAAAAAAATATTTGCCTAACACCCATTCCATTGAAGCAATGGTCTTCTGTAAAAGAAAAAAAACATAACCCTCACCTGACCGTAATTCAGGTCTGCGATATATAGTTTTCAAACAGAACGGTGCCAAGATGCAACCGTCAAGGCTAAAAACCACCTGGAGAATAAGCTGCTGCAAGCTCATCCTCAGTATCTAGTGGTGGCGTCAGAGGTTATTGCAGGTCACAGAGGCTGCGGTCCCAGCCCGGCCGATTAACTGTGGTGACCTCAGTGAGAGCACCGTGAGAAAGTCTGATGTTGCAGCCCTGAGTTCACCATGAGAAATTTCTCATGGTGGACTCGCTGAGCTCCGCTCTGACCTTTTCTCATTTCTCACTGTGCTTGCGGTGATCTCTCGAAGGTCACCGCAGTTCACTGGCCTGACTGGGAACACAGCCTGTGACCTGTGGTCACCGCTAGCAGCAGCTTATTCTCCAGTGGCGTTCAGCCTGGATAGTCGCATCTTGGCACAGTCCGGTTTGAAAACTATCGCAGACATGGATTACGGCGTGGGACAGAACAGTTGAGGGAGATATGGTTGGTTGTTTATTTATTTAGTAGATGGTGGCTCGATTTTAACGCATCGGGTATTCTAGCGTATGTATGTATGTATATAGCAGCCACATAGTGTATATAGGAGCCATGTAGTATATAGCAGACACGCAGTATATAACAGCCCACATAATATATAGCACTGCCCACGCAGTATATCACACAGGCCACATATTATATAACACAGCCCACGTAGTATATAGCAGTGTGGGCACCATATTCCTGTTAAAAAAAATAATAATTAAAATAAAAAATAGTTATATACTCACCCTCCGTTGTCCAGAGAAGCTCTGTCCCGATGTGCACGCTGCTGCCGCCAGCTTCCGTTCCAGAGATGCATTGTGAAATTACCCAGATGACTTAGCGGTCTTGCGAGACCGCTAAGTCTTCTGGGTAATTTCGCAATGCATCTCTGGGAACGGAAGCTGGCGGCAGCCGCACGCGCATCGGTGGACGACGGAAGGTGAGAATAGCAGGTTTTTTGTTTTTATTATTTTTAACATTAGATCTTTTTACTATTGATGCCGCATAGGCAGCATCAATAGTAAAAAGTTGGTCATACAGGGTTAATAGCAGCGTTAACGGAGTGCGTTACCCGCAGGATAACGCGGTCCGTTAACGCTGTCATTAAGCCTGTGTGAGCGCTGAGTGGAGGCGAGTATGGAGGGGGCGCCGGGCACTGACTGAACGGAAGTAGGGAGGGACTAATTCTCGGCCGGACTGTGCCCGTCGCTGATTGGTCGCGACAGCCAGGACAGGCAGCTGGCGAGACCAAACAGTGACGCGGAATTTCCGGGACAGCCAGACAGAAGTACCCCTTAGACTATTATATAGTAGATTTTTTTTATGCAAGAGATGTTGGCTTCAATGAAATGGATGTTAGATGAGTTTAACTTTTTTTTTTTTTTAATTGTTTTTTTTCTTTCAAATAAAGAACTTTTTATTCTTGCTGTGTGTTTACTTAAAATATTATAAGATTAGCAATGGAGAGGCATCTTATAGACTCCTCTCCATTACTAAGCCCGTGGGCTTGATGTTGCCTGACAATACAAAAGTGACACCAACCCCACAAATATTTACTCCAATTGCCACAGGGCAAGAGGGGAGAGCCGGGCAAAGCGCCAGAATTGGCATATCTAGTGTATTTGCCTTTTCTGGGGTGGCTGTGGGCTGCTATGTTTAGCCGGGGAAGGGGGGGCAATATCCATGGCCCCTTATCAGCCTGAGAAATACCAGTCCCCAGCTGTCTGCTTTTAACTAGGCTGGCAGTCAAATCATTAAAAAATGAAAAGGTGTGGGACCACTCTATTCTTGATAACCAGCTTTGCTAAAGCTGACCGCTGAGGGTTACAGCCCGCAGCTGTCAGTTTTGCCTGGCTGGTTAACAAAAATACAAGGGAACACAAGCCATTTCTTTAATTTAGTCATCCTGTAGGCGCTGGCTGATGAATACACCCATCAGGCGGCACCTGCTCTTGCTGTTATCAGCAACAGCAGTCATAGGCTGATGGGAGTAGTAGTCCCATCAGTTAATGCCTGTAACCGTAGGTAAACTTTTTAAAGCTGCTGGCTCAAGCTGTCAGCGTGGGAACCGCAGCACTCTGACTTGGTGATAATGATCTTCCGCCTATCGGAGCTGCTGGTGTTTGAGGTGCCGAGCCAGAACCGTAACACAGACTTCCTGGTGAAGTCAGTTTACAGGGTCCGTGCCCGAGCAGCAGGTGTTCAGTACTTACCCCAAACTTAACTGTTCGGGTTTGCCCATCTCTACTTCTAATGACTTATGATTCAAAGCACACCACATGCTCTGTGAAACATGATGGAGGCAGTGTGATTGCTTCCAATAGCTTCGGGTCACTGGTGTTTCATTGATTGTGAAGACATAAGCAAATAGATGAATTCTGGCATGCTTAAAGGGAACTTGTCACCCCCAAAATCGAAGGTGAGCTGAGCCCTCCAGCATTCTGTAATGCTGTAGATAAGCCCCCGATGTATCCTGAAAGATGAGCAAAAGAGGTTGGGTTATACTCACCCAGGGGTGGTTCCGGTCCAGTTCTGGTCCGATGGGCGTTGCGGTCCGGTCCAGGGCCTCCCATCTTCTTACGATGACGTCCTCTTGTATTCACGCTGCGGCGCAGGCGTACTTTGTCTGCCCTGTTGAGGGCAAAGCAAAGTACTGCAGTGCGCAGGCGTCGGGACCGACCCTGAGTGAGTATAATCTAACCTCTTTTTTTCTTTCAGGATACGTGGGGGGCTTATCTACAGCATTACAGAATGCTGTAGATAAGCCCCCTGATGCTGGTGGGCTTAGCTCACCTTCGATTTTGGGTGTGACAGGTTCCCTTTAAGGAAAAAAGACTCACACAAGCACCAACTGCAGTGAAGGCCTGGCACAGCATCACAAAGGAGGAAACCTAGCGTTTGGTGACATCCATAGCTTCCAGACTTCACTCATTGCCTGCAAAGGATTCTCTGGGTCATTTCATTTCAAGTGAACAATGCAATTTTACTCTATATTTAATTATTTTAAGATTTTGTTCATTGATAAGTGTCAGAGAATGCAAAATGTGAAGAAAAATGTTTCAATATACTTTTTAGTTTTCTTAAAATTGATTTTGAAAGTTTTGAAAAAAAGCGTATTTGTGTTGCATGCCTTTTTGTTTCTCCTCATAACTCAGGCCAGAACAAAGATAAACTGGAAAAGCACCATTCCACCCCATATGTCACAAGAGTATAGTTGTTAATATTTTACCCATGTGGACTCGCATGCAAAACTTTGAAAAGCATTTCCAAAAAATCAGTGATACGGCATTTTCAAATAATTCACATGTGCTTCCTACGCACCTAGCCACATCTGTACCAAAATTCAAGTTGGAATCTCAAAGGGTTTATACTTCTAAACTTAACCATATGGACATTGTCAATTAAAAAAAAAAAACCTTGAATTCAGATCTGTTCAGCCTGTGGTCTAAAAGTGTAGGGTCTGTGTTTCCCCAAAAAGTTTCATGTCCTGATCCTAAACTATTTCGTTTGAGTTCAAAACTTGCTGACAAGCGACCTAAGAATTGTCCTGGCACACACTCTGTATGCGTATCTATGGCACGCCAGAATACAAAGCTTATGATTGAAGGAGGTAAGCTGAAAAATATTCAGATTGGTGAGGATGGCTCTTCTGCACAGTAAAAACAAGAAAAACTATATAAATGTATGCCATCCCACAAAGATTTTGGAGGGGAAGCTGAATGGCTTTTTTTTTTTTTGCCACAGCTTATGGCAAAAGTATATGTGATTGTTTGCAAGGCACTGTGAAATGCCTTGCAGCACGAGCTAACTTCTAGAGGCCGAAATGTTAACACTAGTGATGAGTGAATATACTCGTTACTCGAGATTTCCCGTGCATGCTCGGGTGTCCTCCGAGTATTTTTTACTGCTCGGAGATTGTTTTTCTTGCCGCAGCTGAATGATTTACATCTGTTAGCCAGCATAACTACATGTGGGGGTTGCCTGGTTTCTAGGGAATCCCCACATGTAATCATGCTGGCTAAGTGATGTAAATCATTCAGCTGCGGCAAGAAAAACTAAATCTCCGAGCAGTAAAAAATACTCAGAGGACACCCTAGCGTGCTCGAGAAATCTCGAGTAACAAGTATATTCGCTCATCACTAGTTAACACCCATGCAACTTTTCAACTGGAGTGAGAGATATTCCAACCAGGACCACGAAGAGGAGCGTTTGTTAAAACACTGGTTACAGGAAGCCGAACCTATCCGAGGGATTTGGCAATACCACTTTCATTCAATATAGTGAAACAGAAACAAAAATAAGGATTTTTTTTTATTTATTTTTTTTATTCAGCAACGCCCGTGAAGTGATTTAGGTGGCACGAGATAGGCTATGGATGACATGCTGGTTGTGACCTGTGAATATGATCGGCACCACTGGCTAATGTACTCGCCAAAGATTAGGACAATGAAGAAGCAGAAGTGACTTTTCTGTATCTTCTTGTCCATCACCATTCTTTGTGTATCCAAGAACACCAGACATATTAAAAGGAAACCAAAAATCAGATATTGACACAGGTGGAGCAAACACCATAACGGGGGCCGTACATACTTACACCAGGTAATGGTCATTGTTGTTGGTAAGGGATTATGGACAAATTACATTTCACCCACTAAAAAAGACATTGATAAAACATCAGTTTAAATACTTGCTATTAGTTAAGACTAGTCCATATTTTATAGCTTGATGATTTAACTACTGTACTATTTAAAAAAAAATGAAAAAGGACATGTTTAGTGTCATAATAACAAAAAATGTTAAAAGGTGCTTAAAAATATTGTTTCTTTTAATTTAGTATTAAAAATATGATTAGAATGTATTTAGAAAATCTCGCTTCAAAATATGATCCCAACTTGAATTCCTGTACAAATGTAACCAAGAATATAAGTAGCACACATCATTTCTTAAAAAATGTATATTATTTACCGACCTCTCAAATCAAAATTTAGAATTTGACTTCTCTAAAACAAAATATCAACAGTCTTGACACATCAAATTAATCTTTGTACAATTCTAAACAAAATAGTGCATTTTCTTTACACTTTTTACCATATCTCATGCTAGAATTAAGATAAAGTCATACAAGCACAACATTCAGGCTTTTTCAAAACTTAGAAATCTATAAAAAAAAAATTAACTAATGAAGATAAAAATTCAAAACGTATGATTTTAATTCATTAAAATAGCACTTGGAAACACCCTAAAGAAAATAAATATCTTAAGATGTCAGGTAAAAATAAAATTGGATTTGGATCACTTGAAATGGAATGACCCCTATACAGAATATTTAAAAAAAAAAAATGAACATTTTCTTTACAATAGTTAATTTGTCTAGTTACTTTTGAGGCCCTTCTACCTAGGAGGCTTTGTAGAAAAAAAATGGTTGCGTTTCCTAAACGTTTCATAAGATATTTTTGTGCGACCTCCTCCCCCCTTTAATTAAACCTGAAAGTTTACACTTTGATTGCATCTCCGTTTTCATTTTAAATCAATAATAGTGGCATGCAGAGCCCAAATCAAGAGGATTCGGTCACTGTCCAAATATTTCTTGACCCGAATAGGATCATACTGCATACTTTGTCAGCACAAAATGACTGTTCAGCCAAGTACATGCCTGTGGTGCACCCTTGTTGCAGCCAAACATTTAACTGCACTTTCCTATCTGATTGTTTTCTCTCTAAATGCTCTCCCCTCCTTTGACAGCTCTGGCTTATTAGAGCCAGAGAATAACGGATAGATGGAAAACAAGTACCGTAGTTGGAAATGGTGCACTTAAATGTTTATCCACGCCAAGCATGCCCCATGCACCTGAACTTTATAGCTGGCTTACAGGAGAAGCAATTAAAAGGTAGAAAATTAAGCTAAGGCTAGGTTCAGATTGCGTTAGAGCAATCCGTTTAGCGCTAAGCGCTAGCGGGTTGCGCTAACGCAATGTGATTTTCGGGGTCGCGTTTAACGTCCCCGCTCTCGCAGATCCCTGATCTGCGAGAGCGGGGAACGGACCTCGGGCGCGCCGCGGACGCTGCTTGCAGCGTCAGCGGCGCGCTACAAAACACCGGCACATCGCTAGCGCGTGCCGAAAATGGCACGCGCTAGCGATGCGCGTTCCCATTGCCTTGAATGGGCGCGCTAACGGACGCGTTGCATGGCGTTAATTTCGCCGTGCAACGCTGTCCGTTAAACGCGATCCCATAACGCAATGGGAACCCAGCCTTAAACCCCCACAACACACATTCAGCCACTCTCTTCTAGTCATTGGGCCTGCAGGGAATTTAGTCACTACTCAGTGCAGTGTAATCACTTCCCAGCACATTATCAGCCTGTTATGCACCCACACTGTATAGCGGGCTGTTAAGTGCTGGATAGCAATTCTAGTACCCTGTTTAGTGACTAACTGCTCCTTCCACCACCTTTATGACTGGAAGCAGCAGCTGCAGGGAGGACAAAGCTTCATTTTATCTCTTTTTAACCGCTGCTCCAATGAGCCACCTACACAGGGCAAAAATGCAATTTATCTGCACATTATCAATATATCTGCACTCGGTGTTTCTCAAAGTGACAGGTTCTATTTTAAGCAGGCATATGTTGGCACTGGTTTATTGGGCCCATAAGTTCTTCAGATTTCTCGCATCTGCAAAAATTGTCAAGCCCAAAATGAAAAATGTATTTTCTGCATAGAATTTAATCTAGGTATAAATTTGAAATAAATGTAGTGGTGAAGCACTTTGTTCAATATAAGATAGCTGTCCATCATGAGATCTGTAATACTAATTGGAATTTAAAATTTCAGGTCACGATCATGGAGGAGCAGCCGTTCAAGATCAAGGTACAGGAGATACAATTGACATCTTCTTGATTTATAAAACGAGAAAAGGTTTATCATGCTTTATTTTTTTTTTTTAATCTTCCAAAACATACAGATCTCGAAGCAGACAACTGGATCGAAGGAGCCGCAGCAGAGACAGGAGAGATAGCAGAAGTGTTAGCAGGGGAAGGAGAGACAGCAGAAGTCGCAGTAAAGACAGAAGCAAAAGTCGTAGCAGAAGTGTAAGCAAGAATAGGAGAGGAAGGAGAAGCCGCAGCTATAGTAAAGGAAGAAGCAGGAGTCTTAGCAAGTCACGGAAAAATAGAGATGGCAGAAGCCGAAGTGCAGAAGAAAAGAAGAGCCGAAGCAGGAGCCGTAGCAAGCACAGCAAAAGTAATGAAAGAAGCCCTAGTAAGGGGAAAGAGAAGGATGGGAGTCGGGAAAGAAGTCTAGTAAAGGAGCCTGCAGAAAAGGGGAGAAGTCTGAGCAAGGAGAGAGAGAGGAGCCATAGCAGGGAAAGGAGGGATAGTAAGCGGAGAAGGGATAGGCACAGAAGCCGAAGTAAGGGAAGGAGAGATAGAAGTAGGTCCAGAGATAGAAAGAAAAGGGACAGAAGTCGGAGCAGAAGCAAGAGTCGGAGTAATGAAAGAATGAGAAGTGGCAGCAAAAAAAGAAGCAGAAGTCGTAGCAGAGAAGAAAGGAAAAGAAAAAGAGATTATAGCAGGGATAGGAGTCGCAGCAAAGAAAGTAGAAGAAATGGTAGAAAGAGCCGTAGTCAAAGCCAGGAGGAAAATTCTAAACGTAGCCGTGGAGACCGGAGCAGAAGTGCAGACTCTTTGAGCAAAAGCAAAAAAGAGGACACTGTAGCATTTACTACAGAGTCCGATCAGGAAATTGAGGAAGGTGAAATTGTTTGCCATGATGCTAACCCTAGAAATCTGGCTCCACCATCTCAACCTGCTGTTGAAACTGATACCCTTCTTGTTGAAAATTCTCCCCCTGCTGTTGAAACTGATACCCTTCCTGTTGAAAATTCTCCCCCTGCTTTTGAAACTGCTTGTTCTCCTGTTGAACGTTCTCCCCCTGCTGTTGAAACTGCTTGTTCTCCTGTTGAACGTTCTCCCCCTGCTGTTGAAACTGCTTGTTCTCCTATTGAACGTTCTCCCCCTGCTGTTGAAACTCCTTGTTCTCCTGTTGAACATTCTCCCCCTGCTGTTGAAACTGCTGCCCCTCCTGTTGAAAATGTTCCCATGGAGGAGATTCAGGAAGAAGCTCCATCAGCAACCTCACCTCCCAAACAGTCTAGACCACCTTCCCCTACAGAGCCATGAAATCTTTCATTTTGTTTTTTAAGAAGTTGGACTCTGTCCCTAATGTGTTTTGGTTTTTCTTTCTTTTAATTTATTTTGGAAAGTAAAACATTTTAATATATCTCCTGATCTGTAAGCATCTCCCCAATATTTCATATTCAGAACAAAATGCAGATTTGATGCATGACCTTATTTGGTGAAATATTTTGTATGCTTCTTGAGTTACTTGGTAAAATGTTAGGAAACAAGGTTATAGATATCTGAGAATAACACCCTAAAATCTTGTGGTGTTGTGTAATCTTATCATTTTTTTTAATTAAATAAAATATGTTTTTGCTTTTATTTTGTTTTCTATTTCTTTGCCAGTTATTATTCTCCTGTGGTTTATATCTTCATATTGGTGAATTACCTGGTTTTCTTTCAAATTGAATAAAGAATATTTTTGCTTCAGAAAGTACCAGTGCCTTTATTGAGTATTTGGAAATACAGCTCTGCCAAAAATTAAGAGACCACCACATCAAAACCCTGTCATGGGCAGCCCAGTCGCCAGACCTGAACCCCGTTGAAAACTTCTGGAATGTAATCAAGAGGATGATGGATAGTCACAAGCCATGAAACAAACAAGAACTGCTTAAATGTTTGTGCCAGAAGCAGTGTGGAAAGCATGCCAAGACACATGAAAGCTGTGATTAAAAATCATGGTTATTCCACAAAATATTGATTTCTGAACTCTTCCTGGGTTAAAATATTAGTATTGTTTCTAAATTATTATAAACTTGTTTTCTTTGCATTATTTGATGTCTGAAAGCACTTTTGGGTTTTTTAAATTTTGACTATTTTTCTTTGTCAGAAAAAAAATACAAAATTTATTACTTGCAAATTGGGAGACATGTCAGAAGTTTATAGAATAAAATAACAATTTATGGTACGTTTTACTCTAAAATATACCTATAAAGAGAAAAATTAGACAAACTGAACATTTTGCAGTGGTCTCTTAATTTGTCAGTTGCTGTATATATTTCCAAAAGTGAATCCCTTAAAGGGAACCGGTCACCCCCAAAATCAAAGATGACCTGAGCCCACCAGCATCAGGTGCTTATCTACAGCATTCTGTAATGCTGTAGATGAGCCCCCGATGTATCCTAAAAGATGAGAAAGAGGTTATATTACACTCGCCCTGGGACAATCCCGCTGCGGTCCGGTCCGGTGCCTCCTATCTTCATCAGATGACGTCCTCTTGTCTTCACTCTGCGGCTCCAGCGCAGGCGTACTTTGCCCTTTTAAGGGCAGAGCAAAGTACTGCAGTGCGCAGGCGCCGGGCCTCTCTGACCTTTTCAGATGCCTGTGCACTGGAGTATTTTGCTCTGCCCTCAACAGGGCAGACAAAGTTTTCCTGCGCCAGAGCCGCAGCGTGAAGACAAGAAGAGCACGTCATCGTAAGAAGATGGGAGGCCCCGGACCGCGACGCCCATTGTACCAGGACTGCCCCTGGGTGAGTATAATTTAACCTCTTTTTCTCATCTTTTAGGATACATCGGGGGCTTCTCTACAGCATTCCAGAATGCTGTAGATAAACCCCTGATGCTGGTGGGCTTAGCATACCTTCGATTTTGGGGGTGACAGGTTCCCTTTAACACTTTAAAGTCGCAGCCAATTTTCGTTTTTAAGTTTACATTTTTCCTCTTTTCCCAAATGGCCATAACTTTTTTCTGTCCCCTATGACTGCACCACAGAGAGAGCGGATCCATCCATCAAGGACAGGAAACCTACAGATAAAAAGGTGGTACTCTCTCCCGTATCAGTTTGGTTTCCTGTCCTTGATAGGGAACCTGCAGCAAGTCTCACCTCAAGATCGTCGTTGGAATTCCGGAGCCAGTCAGACCGATTCAGGCAGCGAGGGTTCCCTGCCTCAGCTGGCGTGGTCTACCGACGTGCCACCGTTGGGATCGGTAGGTCTCTAGGGTGTGCGGGGAGCAGTGGCAAGAGAGCGCTGCTGCTCCTAAAGAAATCTTTCATAGCCGGCTGGAGCTCCGTAAACACCACGAGGGGTCCTTCCAGGTGTGAGTATACAGCGCAGCTAATGGATGCCCTAACTAAGCAGCTGCACTACTGAAGCCGGTACTTAAGAGTGCGTGGGGCAACGCAGCCCTTTTTGCGCAAAGCACCTCTGGGAATGAGGTAATGCACATGTGCGGGGACAATTGCGCCCTGGTGGGAGACTGGGTAACCCAGTCGTATTATTTATAGGGGATGACATACTGGCTGAATGCTTCTAATGGAGCTCAGTCAGTGTTCCCTAGTGACAGTAAGTGACCCAGAGGCACAAAACAGGTCGCCGGCACAGCAGCAGCAAAAGCATCGGCCGCAGGGAAAAAGAGCCCCTCATCGCCAACAACATGGAATGGCTGAGAAAAGACAGTCAGGATCTCAGCACAGTAAGGACTCCAGTGCAGCGTCCGGCGTGAAGGAAAATCCTATAGTAGATACGGATCATCCACGGCCTGTACTGATGGGTCCACCAGGTGGTGAGTGGTCTTCGTGAAAGCTCTGGCTTAATAGAGCCCACTCTTTTTTTTCTTTACTTATCTCTTCTGTAGGTGAGGAAAAGCTCAGGGAAATCCAATCACAGAGTCTGTGCGCTTTGTAAAGATCTGCCTGCCACATGGGAGAAAAGACTAATTCATGTATAGAGCAAACACTCTGTAAAGGGCTTCCCGAGTTTGCAACAGAACTCAAATCGTTAATTAAAACCCAAGTAGAAGATACCGTTAAATCCCTCCAGGAGGGTAAAAAACGAAAGATCAGACACAGATCTCCTGTGTCTGATTCTAATGACAGATGGTGAAGGAAGTAATTCAGACTCTTCTAATTCATCTTCATCAAGGGGGGAGGGGGAAGTAGTTGCTTCCCATTAGAGGAAACAGCCTAGTTAAAGCTGTCAGAAACACCAGCAAAAGAGGAGAGTGTTCCTGCTCAATGGTAAAATACAGGCTTTAATTAACAAAGAATGGAAAAAGCCCATAAGGAAAGCCTTACTTACGCCCAAAAGGAAATATAGTTTTGAGGACCCAGCATTCTTTTGGGAAAAAAGCTCCCAAATTGGACGTAGCCATTGCTAAGGCGTCAAAAAAGCTCGCTCTACCGTTTGAGGATATGGGGGGTCTTAAAGGACCCCATTGACAAAAAAGCGGATGCTTTTCTGAAAAGTGCTCTTGGGGAGGGGGGCTAAAACCAGCAGTGGCCGCCACCTGTACTTCCGGTTCTCTGATGGTGTGGCTGGACCAGTTAGAATCTCAGCTTGAGGGAAAAACATCCCGAGACAGCATGTTAAACACCTTGCCAGTAATGAGGGGCAGCTGCATTTCTGGCAGATGCATCAGCAGACTCTATCAGACTGGCTGCCAGATCAGCAGTCTTTTCCAATGCAGCCAGAAGAGCTCTCTGGCTTAAATGCTGGCAAGGAGACCTCCAAACAAAATCAAAACTTTGTAACATCCCCTGTGAAGGAGAATTCTTATTCGGCTCCACTCTGGGCAATATCCTGGAAAAAGCAGGAGATAAGAAAAAATCCTTCCCCATTCTCTCATACCCATCCTACAAGCGGCCCTTTCGGAGTAAGAGATTCACCCATAGAAAACCACCCAGAACGCAAGACTGATGGGAGGATAAAAAGAACCAAAACCAGGGGTTTATGTTTAACCAAAGCTCCACCGATACTAAAACATCCCCCCAATGAACTCTTGCCCCAGGTGGGAGGAAGATTGTCTCTTTCTCTCAGCCTAAGAAAAGATTACCAGCAGCGACTGGATTTAATAAAGTTGGGACTAAAGTTCAAATTTCACACTTTCAGCCATCCTTCCTGTTAACATCTCAAAGATCCTCAGCACAGGAGCGAATAGCTCTGGAACAGAAGGTCACGGCACTGCTAAACAAAGGAGTTTTTCTAAAAGTCCCCTCCCAAGAAAGGGGGAAAGGTTTTTACTCGCCAGTTTTTCTCAGGAAAAAAACAGATGGGTCTTTCAGGACCATCATAAATTTAAAAGGCTTAAACAAATACCCGATAGTGCAGCCATTCAAAATGGAAACCATAAAAACATTGATAAAAATGTTTCCGCTCTGTTTTATGGCAGTACTAGATTTAAAGGGCGCATATTACCACGTCCCCATTCACAGAGACTTCCAGAAATTCCTTAGGCTAGCGATCAAAATAAGGGGGGTCATAAAACATTTCCAATTTGCTGCTCTTGCCTTTGGACTTGCAATAGCCCCCGGGTGTTCACCAAACTGATAGCAGAAGTCATGGCACATCTGAGAGAGCAAAACACCCTAATCGTCCCATATCTAGACGATCTGGTGATTGGCAATTCTCCCCAACATTGCAAAAACCAGTTGAAGAAAGGTCATGAGTTCCTTAAAAGACTTGTGCTGGCTTCTGAATCTAGAAAAATACAAGTTAATACCAAGTCAAGTTCAGGAATACCTAGGCATCATGCTATATTCCATTCACCAAGAGTGCCGCCTACCCCTAGGGAAAATTCAAAAGATATTGGGATTAGTATCCCGGGCAAGGGAGCTCCCCTCCATATCTCTACGAGACGCAATGTCCCTCCTAGGGTCCATGACAGTCTGCATTCCTGCAGTTCAGAGGGCTCAGCTACATACGAGGGAACTTCAGTGGCAGATCTTGGCAGAGGGAATTTCTCTGGGGGGAAATTTAGAAAGTCAGTTCAGGTTCCGGGGTAGTCCCAATATCAAAGGTGGTAACCACAGATGCAAGTCCTCAGGGCTGGGGGGCTCACCTAAATGATTTTGTGGCTCAGGGGACTTCGTCAGACGACTTGAAGCCAGTATCTTCCAATATGAAAGAACTACTAGCGGCGAAATTTGCACTTACAGAATTCCTGAGCTCCCTTCACTCTCATCATGTAAGAATATTTTCAGACAACAGAGTGGTAGTGGCATACTTGAGCCACCAAGGGGGTACCCGCTCACAACCATTGATGGAAGTAACAAAATCAATCAGCCAGATAGCCGAGGACAACCTAGCATCCTTGTCGGCCCTTCACATAAAAGGGGTGGACAATTTAGGGGCAGACTTCCTAAGTTGGTCTCGTCTGAGACAAGGGGAATGGGAGTTGAACCAATCCATATTCAACCAGATCGTGGAGAAATGGGGGACACCCGATATAGACCTATTCGTGAACAATCAACCGGAAGGTGGCCACTTTCTGTCCATAACTCCAGCAGGGAACCCTGTTACATTAGACGCATTTCTAATTCCATGGAATTACAGGCTAGCCTATGCGTTTCCCCCAATCGCATTAATACCAGCAGTTCTGCGGAAGATAAGGGAAGACAGAGCTCGGGTAGTGTTAATAGCCCCTTTTTGGCCGAAAAGAATTTGGTTTTCTTGGGTCTGGAGGATGTCTATCTCCGACCCTTGGGTACTCCCATACCTGCCCAATCTTCTATCCCAGGGACCAGTAGCACATCCGCAGGTGGCAAGGCTACACATGACAGCTTGGAATTTGAAAGGGGGGTACTAAGGGATAAGGGGTTTTCACAAGGTCTAGTATCGACCCTCCTGAAAAGTAGGAAACTAACTACCAAGCAATATGGTAATCTGGAAGAAATTCCTTTCTTCCTCAGGCCCTAAAGTGTCTGAGGGAGTCCCGCTTAAAGCTATATTGGAATTCCTACAAAATGGGTTAGAAAAAAGTCTAGCTACAAATACCCTTAGGGCTTGTTTTCACTTGCGAGGAACACGTCCGTGTCTCGCATGTGGAAACGAAGCTCTGGTGCCGGCACTCCGGAGCAGAGCGTGCTGCTACATGTGTTGCTATGCGGCCGCACGCTCCGCTCCACAGTGCCGGCGCCAGAGCTTCGTTTCCACATGCAAGACACGGACGTGTTCCTCGCAAGTGAAAACAAGCCCTTAAAGTCCATGTCGCAGCACTAGGAGCATTGTTTAACTACAACCTAGCAAGGAATCACTGGGTTTCTAGGTTTATTAAGGCAGCAGAAAGATCTAGACCCTTACCTTATGGAATGCCCCACAATGGGATTTACATTTTAGTTCTCACAGCTTTAACTAAACACACCTTTGAACCCTTGGAGGAGGTTACCTTAAAGATTGTGTCCCTCAAAACCTCCCTTTTAGTAGCCCTTACTTCAGCCCTCAGGGTTAGTGACATGCAAGCCTTATCAGTTAACCCACCCTTTACACAAATCTTAGAAGACGGTGGTCCTAAAAACAGACCCAGCCTATCTACCAAAACTAACCTCCCGTTTCCACAGATCACGGGAGATTTCCCTTCCCTCCTTCTGCCCAAACCTCAAAAATGAGTTGGAAAAAACCTTACACACATTAGATGTTAGAAGGTGTCTGATTCATTACCTAGAAGCCACTAGGGAGTGTAGGGAGGATAGATCTTTTTGTGTTTTCAGGGCCCTCGGAAAGGTAAAAAAGCCTCCAAAGGTACATTAGCAAGATGGAACAAAGATGCCATCAACCTGTCATACATCTCAAGCGGAGAAGTTAAAGCTCACTCAATGAGAGCAGTGGCGGCTTCCTGGATGGAAAGAGCCGATGCTTCAATTGACCAGATATGTAGAGCTGCTACTTGATCTTCACCCTCAACATTCTTTAAGCACTATCGGTTGGACCTAACTTCTTCAGACCTTACCTTTGGTAAAAGGGTTAGCGGTGGTCCCTCTCTAAATGTACAGTCTGCAATTTTCTCTGTGGCGCCGTCATGGGGGATAGAGAAAAATAGTTACTTACCGATAACGGTATTTCTCTGAGCCCATGATGGCACCCGTACATTCCTTCCCTTCACGTGTGGGTGTGCACACTAGTATAGTATTTCGCTAGTACTTAAGTAATAATCACTCGGTATCTCTACTAAGACTTTAGTAATGTTGAATATTTTAATTATTAACCTGATATTCCCTTCATGCTCTGTAAACAAACTGATGCGGGAGAGAGGTACTGCTTTTTTATCTGTAGGGTTCCTGTCCTTGATGGGCGGATCCCCTCTCTCCGTGGTGCCGTCATGGGCTCAGAGAAATACCGTTATCGGTAAGTTAACTATATATTTTTTTTCTCAGACAGATGTGATGCTAAGCTGGGATGCTAAGTTCCATTGCACTGCCTTCATTCTGAGGTGGTTCCTGCACCCTTCAGGAGTGGGACCTCTCCACTCCTGTGCTCTAGTGCAATGCTGAGTGGTGTCAGGTTGAGGTTCTCCCGCAGCTTCTCAGCCTCATTCATATCCTTCCCTACAGCAGGTGACACTCATGTCTAAAGTACTGGAAGCTCCTAGGGCCCTTCGCGCATTAGATCCCTTCCAAATGCATTCCAGCCTGGAATGCATGGCGTCTCAAAGTGGAAAATTTGAAAACTGACCCCTGGAGCTGCATACTGCATGATCCCTGTAACCTGTGGTGCTGTTGTGGGGAGTCTTAGAATTACTCTTCCCAGTAATTAAGTTTCAAATTTTTTTTGTCCTCTTTACAAGGGTTACCTACAGGGGTGCGCTAAGCAGGGGGCATTTGCCCTTGTATGGATAAGTTCACACTAGACATTTTTTTCTTTTCTTTTGCAGCAAAACCTGATCTTTCATCAGGAAAGAAGCTGCAGATAAAAAGTTTTCCTTGGTGGTTGCGTTTTTTTTTTTGTTTTTTTTTGCGGTTTTGGCTAGCTAGATTTGTCGTGTGCATGTTGATAAAGTTTAGTGTTGAATAAAGAAAGCCCTATAGAATCAGGTTTTGGCACAAATGCAGTAAAACCTGATACCTGTGTTTTTGGTGCATTTTTTTTTCACTGCCCACTTGTTTCTATGGGTAAAAAAAAACCTCAAGTGACATGCTCCATTGTGCAAAAATACATGCAAAGCACAAAATCCTGATGACAAAAAACCCAAGGCTCTGTATGAGACTTCTGAAATCTCAATTTGCTGGTACTGTAAAATGCAGCTGAACATTTGCATAAAAAAAGCCTATTGTGAACTTGGCCTATGTAAAAAAAAATTACACAGTATAAGATATAACAGTCACCCACTATCTTGTATATAACATCTCATGTCTGTACACATAGTATAATATATACCAGTTGCATACTATCCTGTATATACAGTTAAGTCCATATATATTTGGACAGAGACAACATTTTTCTAATTTTGGTTATAGACATTACCACAGTGAATTTTAAACAAAAAGAAATTCCGATGCAGTTGAAGTTAAGACTTTCAGTTGAGGGTATATACATTAGAATTGGATGAAGGGTTTGTGAGTTTCAGCTCCTTAAAAGGACTCTGTCACCTGAATTTGGAGGGAACAATTTTCAGCCACAAGGGCGGGGGTTTTGGGTGTTTGATTCACCCTTTTCTTACCCGCTGGCTGCATGCTGGATTGTCTTGTGCAGGCATGTACTACGGAGGACAGAGAATGAACTTTAATCCAATATTGCAGCCAGCGGGTAAGGAAAGGGTGAATCAAACAACCGAAAACCCCGCCCCTATGGCTGAAAATTGTTCTGTCCAAATTCAGGTGACAGAGTTCCTTTAACATGTGCCACCTTGTTTTTAAAGGGACCAAAAGTAATTGGACAATTGACTCCAAGGCTATTTCACGGACAGGTGTGGGCAATCCCTTCATTACGTCATTCTCAATTAAGCAGATAAAAGGCCTGGAGTTGATTTGAGGTGTGGTGCTTGCATATGGAAGGTTTTGCTGTGAAGTAAACATGCGGTCAAAGAAGCTTTCCATGCAGGTGAAACAAGCCATCCTTAAGCTGCGAAAACAGAATAAACCCATCCTAGAAATTGATACAATATTAGGAGTGGCAAAATCTACAGTTTGGTACATCCTGAGAAAGAAAGAAAGCACTGGTGAACTCATCAATGCAAAAAGACCTGGGTGCCCATGGAAGACAACAGTGGTGGATGATCGCAGAATAATCTCCATGGTGAAGAGAAACCCCTTCACAACAGCCAACCAAGTGACCAACGCTCTCCAGGAGGTAGGCGTATCAATATCCAAATCTACCATAAAGAGAAGACTGCATGAAAGTAAATACAGAGGGTTCACTGCACGGTGCAGCCACTCATAAGCATCAAGAATAAAAAGGCTAGACTGGACTTTGCTAAAAAACATCTAAAGCCAGCACAGTTCTGGAAGAACATTCTTTGGACAGATGAAACCAAGATCAACCTCTATCAGAATGATGGAAAGAGAAAAGTATGGCGAAGGCGTGGTACAGCTCATGATCCAAAGCATACCACATCATCTATAAAACCCGGTGGAGGCAGTGTGATGGCTTGGGCATGCATGGCTGCCAGTGGCACTGGGTCACTAGTGTTTATTGATGATGTGACACAGGACAGAAGCAGCCGAATGAATTCTGAGGTATTCAGAGACATAGTGTGTGCTCAGATCCAGCCAAATGCAGCCAAACTGATTGGTCGTCGTTTCATACTACAGATGGACAATGACCCAAAACATAAACCCAAAGCAACCCAGGAGTTTATTAAAGCAAAGAAGTGGAATATTCTTGAATGGCCAAGTCAGTCACCTGATCTCAACCCAATCGAGCATGCATTTCTCTTGTTAATCCCATATGACGTACTATCCCGTCCAGGTGACCTGGGACTTAATTCCCAGTGACGGGATAGTACGTCATATGCGATCGGACGCGCTCACGGGGGGAGCGCGGCCGGGTGTCAGCTGCCTATTGCAGCTGACATCCGGCACTATGTGCCAGGAGCGGTCACGGACCGCTCCCAGCACATTAACCCCCGGCACACCGCGATCAAAGATGATCGCGATGTGCAGGGAAGCATCGCGCAGGGAGGGGGCTCCCTGCGGGCTTCCCTGAGACGATCGGTACACGATGATGTACTCGCCGTGTACCGAGCATCTTCTCCCTGCAGTCCCCGGATCCAAAATGGCCGCGGGGCTGCATCCGGGTCCTGCAGGGAGCACTTCCGGGTCAGGAGCAGGTTGCAGCTGCAGCACTAATCCTGCCCGGCTGTATGTCAGATCACCGATCTGACAGAGTGCTGTGCACACTGTCAGATCGGTGATCTGTGATGTCCCCCCCTGGGACAAAGTGAAAAAGTAAAAAAAAAAAATTCCACACGTGTAAAAAAAAAAAAAATTCCTAAATAAAGAAGAAAAAAAAAAAATATTCCCATAAATAAATTTCTTTATCTAAAAAAAAAAAACAATAAAAGTACACATATTTAGTATCGCCGCGTCCGTAACGACCCGACCTATAAAACTGGCCCACTAGTTAACCCCTTCAGTGAACACCGTTAGAAAAAAAAAACGAGCCAAAAAACAACGCTTTATTATCATAACGCTGAACAAAAAGTGGAATAACACGCGATCAAAAAGACGGATATAAATAACCATGGTACCTCTGAAAACGTCATCTTGTCCCGCAAAAAACGAGCCACCATATAGCATCATAACCAAAAAAATATAAAAGTTATAGTCCTCAGAATAAAGCGATGCCAAAGTAATTATTTTTTCTATAAAATAGCTTTTATCGTATAAAAGCGCCAAAACAAAAAAATGATATAAATGAGGTATCGCTGTAATCGTACTGACCCGAAGAATAAAACTGCTTCATCAATTTTACCAAACGCGGAACGGTATAAACGCCTCCCCCAAAAGAAATTCATGAATAGCTGGTTTTTGGTCATTCTGCCTCACAAAAAATCGGAATAAAAAGCGATCAAAAACTGTCACGTGTCCGAAAATGTTACCGATAAAAACGTCAACTCGTCCCGCAAAAAACAAGACCTCACATGACTCTGTGGACCAAAATATGGAAAAATTATAGGTCTCAAAATGTGGAGACGCAAAAACTTTTTTGCTATAAAAAGCGTCTTTTAGTGTGTGACGGCTGCCAATCATAAAAATCCGATATAAGAAACGCTATAAAAGTAAATCAAACCCCCCTTCATCACCCCCTTAGTTAGGCTAGGTTCACATTGCGTTAATGGGTTAACACTAACGGACAGCGTTGCATGGCGAAAATGTCACAATTAACGCCGTGCAACGGGTCCGTTAGCACACCCATTGACAGCAATGTGATTTTTGGGTGTAGCGCATCGCTAGAGCGTGCCATTTTCGGCTCGCGCTAGCAAGGTGCCGTTCTTTTGTGGCGCGCCTCGGACGCTGCTTGTAGCGTACGCGGCGCGCCCGAGGTCCGATCCCCGATCTTCCAGAGCAGGGACGTTAACGCGACACCTAAAAAGACATTGAGTTAGCGCAATCAGCTAGCGCTAAACGGATTCCCTAACGCAATGTGAACCTAGCCTTAGGGAAAAATAATAAAATAAAAAAAATTGTATTTATTTCCATTTTCCCATTAGGGTTAGGGCTAGGGGGATAGGGTTAGGGTTTGGATTACATTTACGGTTGGGATTAGAATTAGGGGTGTGTCAGGGTTAGGTGTGTGGTTAGGGTTACAGTTGGGATTAGGGTTAGGGGTGCGTTTGGATTAGGGTTTCATTTATAATTGGGGGGTTTCCACTATTTAGGCACATCAGGGGCTCTCCAAACGCGACATGGCGTCCGATCTCAATTCCAGCCAATTCTGCATTGAAAAAGTAAAACAGTGCTCCTTCACTTCCGAGCTCTCCCGTGCACCCAAACAGGGGTTTACCCCAACATATGGGGTATCATCGTACTCGAGACAAATTGGACAACAACTTTATGGGTCTAAGTTCTCTTGTTATCCTTGGAAAAATAAAAATTTGGGGGGCTAAAAATCATTTTTGTGGGAAAAAAAAAGGATTTTTTTATTTTCACGGCTCTGCGTTGTAAACTGTAGTGAAACACTTGGGGGTTCAAAGTTTTCACAACACATCTAGATAAGTTCCTTGGGAGGTCTAGTTTCCAATATGAGGTCACTTGTGGGGGGTTTGTACTGTTTGGGTACAACAGGGGCTCTGCAAATGCAACGTGACGCCTGCAGACCAATCCATCTAAGTCTGCATTCCAAATGGCGCTCCTTCCCTTCCGAGCTCTGCCATGCGCCCAAACAGTGGTTCCCCCCCACATATGGGGTATCAGCGTACTCAGGACAAATTGGACAAAAACTTTTGGGGTCCAATTTATTCTGTTACCCTTGTAAAATTACAAAGCTGGGGGCTAAAATATAATTTTTGCGAAAAAAAAATTATTTTAACGGCTCTGCGTTATAAACTGTAGTGAAACACTTGGGG
This sequence comes from Ranitomeya imitator, assembly GCF_032444005.1. NCBI lineage: Eukaryota > Metazoa > Chordata > Amphibia > Anura > Dendrobatidae > Ranitomeya > Ranitomeya imitator. The sequence continues at coordinate 760,644,784 of NC_091283.1, read as the reverse complement.
GTTCAAAGCTCTCAAAACACATCTAGATAAGTTCCTTAGGGGGTCTAGTTTCCAAAATGGTGTCACTTGTGGGGGGTTTTAATGTTTAGGCACATCAGGGGCTCTCCAAACCAACATGGCGTCCCATCTTAAAGGGAACCTGTCACCCCGTTTTTTGAGATTGAGCTATAAATACTGTTAAATAGGGCCTGCGCTGTGTGTTCCTATAGTGTATGTAGTGTACCCCAATTCCCCATGTATGCTGAGAAATAACTTACCAAAGTCGCCGTTTTCGCCTGTCAATCAGGCTGGTCAGGTCGGGAGGGCGTGGTGACATCGCTGGTTCTTCCTCAGCTTTACGTTGGTGGCGTAGTGGCGTAGTGGTGAAGACACAGCGCGCGATCTGCGCTGTCATCCCTTTCGTCGGTGGGGGCGGCCATCTTCCTGGGGCCGCGCGTGCGCAGATCGAGTGCTCTGCTGCACGGGGCTTCAGGAAAATGGCCGCGGGATGCCGCGCGTGCGCATTAGAGATCGCGGCGGCCATTTTCCCAAAGCCGAGATGCAAACTCGGCTTTGGGAAAATGGCCGCCGCGATCTCTAATGCGCACGCGCGGCATCCCGCGGCCATTTTCCTGAAGCCCCGTGCAGCAGAGCACTCGACCTGCGCACCCGCGGCCCCAGGAAGATGGCCGCCCCCACCGATGCAAGGGATTACAGCGCAGATCGCGCGCTGCTTGTTCACCACTACGCCACTACGCCACCAACGTAAAGCTGAGGAAGAACCAGCGATGTCACCACGCCCTCCCGACCTGACCAGCCTGATTGACAGGCGAAAACGGCGACTTTGGTAAGTTATTTCTCAGCATACATAGGGAATCGGGGTACACTACATACACTATAGGAACACACAGCGCAGGCCCTATTTAACAGTATTTATAGCTCAATCTCAAAAAACGGGGTGACAGGTTCCCTTTAATTCCAGTCAATTTTGCATTGAAAAGTTAAATGGCGCTCCTTCCCTTCCGAACTCTGCTATGCGCCCAAAAAGTGGTTTACCCCCACATATGGGGTATCGTCTGTTGTGAGTTCTGTTTTTGGGCTCCCTCTGGTGGTTACTGATGGTACTGGGTGACTTGTCTTTCCTGGGTTTCTGGGTTCCACCTGTTCCATCAGCATATGGGAGTTTCCTATTTAACCTGGCTTTGCTGGCATTTCCTCGCCGGTTATCAATGTATCCAGTGTGTCTTGTTACCTCTGCTCCCTGCTTCTAGAACCTTCTGGACAAGCTAAGTGTGGATTTTCCTGTTTTGTGTTTTGCTTAATTTGGTTTTTAGTCCAGCCTGCAGATATGTGATTCTCTGCTGCTGGTTGCTCTAGTGGGCTGAAATTGCTTTTCATGTACCATGAGTTGGCACATGAGTTCAAGTAATTTCAGGATGGTTTTTTGAAGGGTTTTTCGCTGACCGCGCAGTTCACTTTTGTATCCTCTGCTATCTAGCTTTAGCGGGCCTCATTTTGCTGAAACTGTTTTCATACTACGTATGTGCTTTCCTCTCATTTCACCGTCATTATATGTGGGGGGCTGCTATTTGCTGTGGGGTATTTCTCTGGAGGCAAGAGAGGTCTGTGTTTCTTCTGATGGGGGAAGTTAGATCTTCGGCTGGAGCGAGACGTCTAGGATCATCGTAGGCACGTTCCCCGGCTACTTTGATTTGTGTGTTAGGTTCAGGGTCGCGGTCAGCTCAGGTTCCATCGCCCTAGAGCTTGTTTGTATCTGTGCTTGTCCTTTTTGTGATCCCCTGCCATTGGGATCATGACAGTATAACCGGCCCACAAAGTGTTAATTGTATTGGCTGAAGTAGGAGGATAAGTAGTCTGAGGAAGTTTTTTTTTTTTTTTTTTCCCCTCAGAGTTTGCTGCCTAGCCTTATTGCAGCCTGGCTACTTCCTCCTCCTCTTAATCTTTGAATGGCTCTGATCTCAGCTGTTTATCATGGACGTCCAGAGTTTGGCTTCCAGCCTGAATAATCTTGCCACTAAGGTTCAAAATATACAGGATTTTGTTGTACATGCTCCTATGTCTGAACCTAGAATTCCTGTCCCAGAGTTTTTTTCTGGAGATAGATCTCGTTTTCTGAATTTTAGGAACAATTGCAAGTTGTTTCTTTCTTTGAAATCTCGCTCCTCTGGAGACCCTGCTCAGCAAGTCAAGATAATTATATCTTTCCTGCGGGGTGACCCTCAGGATTGGGCATTTGCATTGGCACCAGGGGACCCTGCGTTGCTTAATGCAGATGCGTTTTTTCTGGCATTGGGTTTGCTCTATGAGGAACCTAACCAAGAGATTCAGGCTGAAAAAGCTTTGTTGGCCCTCTCTCAGGGGCAAGATGAAGCAGAAATTTATTGTCAAAAATTTCGGAGGTGGTCGGTACTTACTCAGTGGAATGAGTGCGCTCTGGCTGCAAAGTTTAGAGATGGCCTTTCTGAGGCCATTAAAGATGTTATGGTGGGGTTCCCTGCGCCTGCTGGTCTGAATGAGTCTATGACTATGGCTGTTCAGATTGATCGGCGTTTACGGGAGCGCAAACCTGTGCATCATTTGGCGGTGTCGTCTGAACCGTCACCTGAGATAATGCAATGTGATAGAATTCAGTCCAGAAGTGAACGGCAAAAGTATAGGCGGAAAAAAGGGTTGTGCTTTTATTGTGGTGATTCAGCTCATGTTATATCAGCATGCTCTAAACGCACAAAAAAGGTTGATAAGTCTGTTGCCATTAGTACTTTACAGTCTAAGTTCATTCTGTCTGTGACTCTGATTTGTTCATTATCATCCATTTCCGTCGATGCCTATGTGGATTCAGGCGCTGCCCTGAGTCTTATGGATTGGTCATTTGCCAATCGCTGTGGGTTTAGTCTGGAGCCTCTGGAAGTCCCTATTCCTTTGAAGGGAATTGACTCTACACCTTTGGCTATGAATAAACCTCAGTACTGGACACAAGTGACCATGCGTATGACTCCCGTTCATCAGGAGGTGATTCGCTTCCTGGTACTGTATAATTTGCATGATGTTCTAGTACTTGGTCTGCCATGGTTACAAACTCATAATCCAGTCCTTGACTGGAAATCAGTGTCTGTGTTAAGCTGGGGTTGTCAGGGGGTTCATGATGATGCACCTCCGATTTCTATCGCTTCATCTACTCCTTCTGAGATTCCTGTGTTTTTGTCTGACTATCGGGATGTTTTTGAGGAGCCTAAGCTCAGTTCGCTTCCTCCTCACAGGGATTGCGATTGTGCTATAAATTTAATTCCGGGCAGTAAATTTCCTAAAGGTCGTTTGTTCAATCTGTCAGTGCCAGAGCATACTGCTATGCGGGATTATGTTAAGGAGTCCTTGGAAAAGGGACATATCCGTCCATCTTTGTCCCCTTTGGGAGCAGGTTTTTTTTTCGTGGCCAAGAAAGATGGTTCCTTGAGGCCTTGTATAGATTATCGTCTTTTGAATAAGATTACCGTAAAATATCAGTATCCTTTGCCATTGTTGACTGATTTGTTTGCTCGCATTAAGGGGGCTAAATGGTTCACTAAGATTGATCTTCGGGGTGCGTATAATCTTATACGAATAAAGCAAGGTGATGAGTGGAAAACCGCATTTAATACGCCTGAGGGCCATTTTGAGTATTTGGTAATGCCTTTTGGACTTTCTAATGCTCCTTCAGTCTTCCAGTCCTTTATGCACGATATTTTCCGTGAATATCTGGATAAATTTATGATTGTGTATTTGGATGATATTTTGTTTTTTTCTGATGACTGGGAGTCTCATGTTCAGCAGGTCAGGAAGGTGTTTCAGGTCCTGCGGGCCAATTCCTTGTTTGTAAAAGGCTCAAAGTGTCTCTTTGGAGTTCAGAAGATTTCTTTCTTGGGGTATATTTTTTCCCCTCCTACTATTGAGATGGATCCCGTCAAGGTTCAGGCTATTTGTGACTGGACGCAGCCTACATCTCTTAAGAGTCTACAGAAGTTCTTGGGCTTTGCTAATTTCTATCGTCGTTTTATAACTAATTTTTCTAGTGTTGTTAAGCCTTTGACGGATTTGACTAAGAAGGGTGCTGATGTTGCTAATTGGTCTCCTGCGGCTGTGGAGGCCTTTCAGGAACTTAAGCGCCGGTTTTCTTCTGCTCCTGTGTTGCGTCAGCCAGATGTTTCGTTCCCTTTTCAGGTTGAGGTTGATGCTTCCGAGATTGGAGCGGGGGCGGTTTTGTGACAGAGAAGCTCCGATGGCTCAGTGATGAAGCCATGCGCGTTTTTTTTCTAGAAAGTTTTCGCCGGCTGAGCGGAATTATGATGTTGGTAATCGGGAACTTTTGGCCATGAAGTGGGCATTTGAGGAGTGGCGTCATTGGCTAGAGGGTGCTAGACATCGTGTGGTGGTCTTGACTGATCACAAAAATTTGATTTACCTTGAGTCTGCCAGGCGTCTGAATCCTAGACAGGCTCGTTGGTCACTGTTTTTCTCTCGTTTCAATTTTGTGGTTTCATACCTGCCAGGTTCAAAGAATGTGAAGGCGGATGCTCTTTCTAGGAGTTTTGTGCCTGACTCCCTTGGAAATTCTGAGCCCTCTGGTATCCTTAGGGATGGGGTGATTTTGTCTGCTGTCTCCCCAGACTTGCGACGTGCTTTGCAGGAGTTTCAGGTGGCTAAACCTGATCGTTGTCCGCCTGAGAGACTGTTTGTTCCGGATAATTGGACCAGTAGAGTCATCTCCGAGGTCCATTCTTCTGCGTTGGCAGGTCATCCTGGAATATTTGGTACTAGAGACTTGGTGGCCAGGTCTTTTTGGTGGCCTTCCTTGTCGAGGGATGTGCGTTCTTTTGTGCAGTCTTGTGAGGTTTGTGCTCGGGCTAAGCCTTGCTGTTCTCGGGCCAGTGGATTGTTGTCACCTTTGCCTATCCCGAAGAGGCCTTGGACGCACATTTCCATGGACTTTATTTCGGATCTCCCTGTCTCTCAAAAAATGTCCGTCATCTGGGTTGTGTGTGATCGCTTTTCTAAAATGGTTCATCTGGTACCCTTGCCTAAGTTGCCTTCCTCCTCTGAGTTGGTCCCTCTGTTTTTTCAGAATGTGGTTCGTTTGCATGGGATTCCTGAGAACATCGTTTCTGACAGGGGATCCCAGTTTGTGTGTAGATTTTGGCGGACTTTCTGTGCTAAGATGGGCATTGATTTGTCCTTTTCGTCTGCATTCCATCCTCAGACGAATGGCCAGACTGAACGAACTAATCAGACCTTGGAAACTTATTTAAGGTGTTTTGTTTCTGCTGATCAGGATGACTGGGTTACCTTTTTGCCGCTGGCCGAGTTTGCGCTTAATAATCGGGCTAGTTCTGCTACCTTGGTTTCTCCTTTCTTTTGTAATTCGGGGTTTCATCCTCGTTTTTCCTCTGGTCAGGTGGAACCTTCTGATTGTCCTGGAGTGGACATGGTGGTGGATAGGTTGCATCGGATTTGGAGTCATGTGGTGGACAATTTGAAGTTGTCCCAGGAGAAGGCTCAGCAGTTTGCTAATCGCCGTCGCCGCGTGGGTCCTCGACTTCTTGTTGGTGACTTGGTGTGGTTGTCTTCTCGTTTTGTTCCTATGAAGGTCTCTTCTCCTAAGTTCAAGCCTCGGTTCATCGGTCCCTATAGGATCTTGGAAATTCTTAACCCTGTGTCGTTTCGTTTGGATCTCCCGGCATCGTTTGCTATTCATAATGTGTTTCATCGGTCGTTGTTGCGGAAGTATGAGGTACCTGTTGTTCCTTCTCTTGAGCCTCCTGCTCCAGTGCTGGTGGAGGGAGAATTGGAGTATGTTGTGGAGAAGATCTTGGATTCTCGTGTTTCCAGACGGAAACTCCAGTATTTGGTCAAGTGGAAGGGTTATGGTCAGGAGGATAATTCTTGGGTGGTTGCCTCGGATGTTCATGCTGATGATTTGGTTCGCGCTTTTCATAGGGCTCATCCTGGTCGCCCTGGTGGTTCTCGTGAGGGTTCGGTGACCCCTCCTCAAGGGGGGGGTACTGTTGTGAGTTCTGTTTTTGGGCTCCCTCTGGTGGTTACTGATGGTACTGGGTGACTTGTCTTTCCTGGGTTTCTGGGTTCCACCTGTTCCATCAGCATATGGGAGTTTCCTATTTAACCTGGCTTTGCTGGCATTTCCTCGCCGGTTATCAATGTATCCAGTGTGTCTTGTTACCTCTGCTCCCTGCTCCTAGAACCTTCTGGACAAGCTAAGTGTGGATTTTCCTGTTTTGTGTTTTGCTTAATTTGGTTTTTAGTCCAGCCTGCAGATATGTGATTCTCTGCTGCTGGTTGCTCTAGTGGGCTGAAATTGCTTTTCATGTACCATGAGTTGGCACATGAGTTCAAGTAATTTCAGGATGGTTTTTTGAAGGGTTTTTCGCTGACCGCGCAGTTCACTTTTGTATCCTCTGCTATCTAGCTTTAGCGGGCCTCATTTTGCTGAAACTGTTTTCATACTACGTATGTGCTTTCCTCTCATTTCACCGTCATTATATGTGGGGGGCTGCTATTTGCTGTGGGGTATTTCTCTGGAGGCAAGAGAGGTCTGTGTTTCTTATGATAGGGGAAGTTAGATCTTCGGCTGGAGCGAGACGTCTAGGATCATCGTAGGCACGTTCCCCGGCTACTTTTATTTGTGTGTTAGGTTCAGGGTCGCGGTCAGCTCAGGTTCCATCGCCCTAGAGCTTGTTTGTATCTGTGCTTGTCCTTTTTGTGATCCCCTGCCATTGGGATCATGACAATCGTCGCACTCAGGACAAATTGCACAACAACTTTTGTGGTCTAATTTCTTCTCTTACCATTGGGAAAATAAAAAATTGGGGGCAAAAAGATAATTTTTGTGAAAAAATAAGATTTTTTATTTTTACGGCTCTGCATTATAAACTTCTGTGAAGCATTTGTTGGGTCAAAGTGCTCACCACACATCTAGATAAGTTCCTTAAGGGGTCTACTTTTCAAAATGGTGTCACTTGTGAGGGGTTCCAATGTTTAGGCACATGAGGGGCTCTCCAAACGCAACATGGCGTCCCATCTCAATTTCAGTCAATTTTGCATTGAAAAGTCAAATGGCGCTCCTTTCCTTCCGAGCTCTGCCATGCGCCCAAACAGTGGTTTACCCCCACATATGGGGTATCGTCGCACTCAGGACAAATTGCACAACAACTTTTGTGGTCTAATTTCTTCTCTTACCCTTGGGAAAATAAAAAATTGGTGGCGAAAAGATCATTTTTGTGAAAAAATATGATTTTTTATTTTTACGGCTCTGCATTATAAACTTCTGTGAAGCACTTGGTGGGTAAAAGTGGTCACCACACATCTAGATAAGTTCCTTAGGGTGTCTACTTTCCAAAATGGTGTCACTTGTGGGGGGTTTCAATGTTTAGGCACATGAGGGGCTCTCCAAACGCAACATGGCGTCCCATCTCAATTCCTGTCAATTTTGCATTGAAAAGTCAAATGGCGCTCCTTTCCTTCTGAGCTCTGTCATGCGCCCAAACAGTGGTTTACCCCCACATATGGGGTATCAGCGTACTCAGGACAGATTGTACAACAACGTTTGGCATCCATTTTATCCTGTTACCCTTGGTAAAATAAAACAAATTGGAGCTGAAATAAATTTTGTGTGAAAAAAAGTTAAATATTCATTTTTATTTAAACATTCCAAAAATTCCTGTGAAACCCCTGAAGGGTTAATAAACTTCTTGAATGTGGTTTTGAGCACCTTGAGGGGTGCAGTTTTTAGAATGGTGTCACACTTGAGTATTTTCTATCATATAGACCCCTCAAAATGACTTCAAATGAGATGTGGTCCCTAAAAAAAATGGTGTTGTAAAAATGAGAAATTGCTGGTCAACTTTTAACCTTTATAACTCCCTAACGAAAAAAAAAATTTTGGTTCCAATAATTGTGCTGTTGTAAAGTAGACCTGTGGGAAATGTTACTTATTAAGTATTTTGTGTGACATATCTCTGTGATTTAAGGGCATAAAAATTTAAAGTTGGAAAATTGCGAAATTTTCTAAATTTTCGCCAAATTTCCGTTTTTTTCACAAATAAACGCAATTTATATCGAATAAATGTTACCACTAACATGAAGTACAATATGTCACGAGAAAACAATGTCAGAATCGCCAAGATCCGTTGAAGCATTCCAGAGTTATAACCTCATAAAGGGACAGTGGTCAGAATTGTAAAAATTGGCCCGGTCATTAACGTGCAAACCACCCTCGGGGCTTAAGGGGTTAAAGACTAAACTTCAGACAGAAAGGTCCAAGACAAACAGCAACTGAAAACCACCGCAGTGAAGGCCTGGCAGAGCACCAAAAAGGAGGAAACACAGCGTCTGGTGATGTCCATGAGTTCAAAACTTCAGGCAGTCATTGCCCACAAAGGGTTTTCAACCAAGTACTAGAAATTCATTAATATAATCATAAAGCACCACCATACATTGAGGCCGAGAGCAAACTCTACCAGCTCTCCCAGAATGACTTAAAAAGATACATTCTAATGGACCGCTCCAACCAGATACCAGCAAAAGAAAATAGAGCAGAAATGTCCAGAACATCATAGATTTATATAAAACATTCATTTATTAGAAAAATTGCATACAAAAATATATTTCAAATATAAGTGTTACATACACAAAAGGGGGATTTTAAACGGAGGAGAACCACAGGTATTCAGGGCTTAGGGAGAACAGTATAATACAATACATCCCAAGGAAGCAGATCAATAAATTATAATATAAAGCTGGTCCACTGGCTTATAGCAATCACACAATCTCCTAGTACCTTAATAAGTCACAAGCCAGCTCGGACCAAGTATAGATTTAAGGATGTGCTTACCCATTATGTGTGGGGGGACTGTCCCCACCTCGCCCCGCAGCCCCTGATGTGCATTTCAGCTTTTCAAAAAGCCTGCGCAAGTGACAATTACGTCACCATTATTCATGTGCACTAATAGCCACAACCGCGCGCTCTACCATGCAAGCGGCAGGTTCTGGTGGCAAGGATGGTATGCGACAAGGACCTGCCATGACGTCATGGTCATGTGACCGCGATGTCATCACAGGTCCTGTGAGAAGGACCTGCCATGATGTCATGGTCATGTGACCGCAACGTCATCACAGGTCCTGCACCCATACCAACCCTGGGACCGGAAGCTGCCGCGTGCACCGCACACAGGGCGAGGACTTCAACGGAGGGTGAGTATATGTTTATTTTTTATTTTAAGTCTATACTACATGGCTCTGTGCTGTATACTCTGTCGCTGTGCAATATACTACGTGGCTGGGCAATATACTACGTGACTGGGCAATATACTACGTGGCTGGGCTATATACTACGTGGCTGGGCAATATACTACGTGGACATGCATATTCTAGAATACCCGATGCGTTAGAATCGGGCCACCATCTAGTATATGTATATTTCCCCAGTTGGGACTTCCGGCCACTGTGTCCGAATCCCATAAGGCACCGCGGCAGTGTCACTTGCGTAGTCGCAGTGATGTGACCCTGAGACACGCACTGTATATATAGATATATACACTGCTCAAATAAATTAAGGGAACACTTAAACAACATAGTATAACTCCAAGTAAATCAAACTTCTGTGAAATCAAACTGTCCACTTAGGAAGCAAAACTGACAATTTCACATGCTGTTGTGCAAATGGAATAGACAACAGATGGAAATTATTGGCAATTATAAAGACATTCTATAAAGGAGTGGTTCTGCAGGTGGGAACCACAGACCACATCTCAATACTAATGCTTTCTGGCTTTTGTTTTGGTCACTTGAATGTTGGTTGTGCTTTCACACTCGTGGTAGCATAAAACGGACTCTACAACCCACACAAGTGGCTCAGGTAGTGCAGCTCATCCAGGATGGCACAACAATGCGAGCTGTGGCAAGAAGGTTTGCTGTGTCTGTCAGCGTAGTGTCCAGAGGTTGGAGGCGCTACCAGGAGACAGGCTAGTATACCAGGAGATGTGGAGGGTTGGCCGTAGGAGGGCAACAACCCAGCAGCAGGCCCGCAATATCAGCCTTTGTGCAAGGAGGAGCACTGCCAGAGCCCTGCAAAATGACCTCCAGCAGGCCACAAATGTGCATGTGTCTGCACAAACTGTTAGAAACCGAATCCATGAGGATGGTCTGAGTGCCTGACATCCACAGATGGGGGTTGTGCTCACAGCCCAGCACCGTGCAGGACCTTTGCATTTGCCACAACACCAGGATTGGCAAATTCGCCATTGGCCCCCTGTGCTCTTCACAGATGAAAGCAGGTTCACACTGAGCACATGAGACAGACTGGAGAGCGATCTGCCGCCTGCAACATCCTTCAGCATGACCGGTTTGGCAGTGGGTCAGTAATTGTGTGGGGTAGCATTTCTTTGGAGCGCCGCACAGCCCTCATGTGCTCGCCAGAGGTAGCCTGACTGCCATTAGGTACTGAGATCAGATCCTCAGACCCCTTGTTAGACCATATGCTGGTGTGGTTGGCCCTGGGTTCCTCCTAATGCAGGACAAAGCCAGACCTCATGTGGCTGGAGTGTGTCAGCAGTTCCTGCAAGATGAAGGCATTGAAGCTATGGACTGGCCCACCCGTTCCCCAGACCTGAATCCGATTGAACACATCTGGGACATCATGTCTCGCACCATCCACCAATGTCACATTGTACCACAGACTATCCAGGAGTTGGCTGATGCATTAGTCCAGGTCTGGGAGGAGATCCCTCAGGAGACCATCCGCCGCCTCATCAGGAGTATGCCCCGGCATTGTAGGGAGGTCATACAGGCACGTGGAGGCCACACACACTACTGAGCATAATTTCCTTAGCTTGAGGCATTTCCACTGAAGTTGGATCAGCCTGTAACTTCATTTTCCACTTTGATTTTGAGCATCATTCCAACTCCAGACCTCCGTGGGATATTATTTGTGATTTACGTTGATCATTTTTAGGTTTTATTCTCAACAAATTCCACTATGTAATGAATAAAGATTTACAACTGGAATATTTCATTCAGTGATACAGTCATGGCCAAAAGCATTGACACCCCTGCAATTCTGTCAGATAATACTCAGTTTCTTCCTGAAAATGATTGCAAACACAAATTCTTTGGTATTATTATCTTCATTTAATTTGTCTTAAATGAAAAAGCACAAAAAGAATTACCCAAAAGCCAAATTGGATATAATTCCACACCAATCATAAAAAAGGGTGGACAAAAGTATTGGCACTGTTCGAAAAATCATGTGATGCTTCTCTAATTTGTGTAATTAACAGCACCTGTAACTTACCTGTGGCACCTAACAGGTGTTGGCAATAACTAAATCACACTTGCAGCCAGTTGACATGGATTAAAGTTGACTCAACCTCTGTCCTGTGTGCTTGTGTGTACCACATTGAGCATGGAGAAAAGAAAGAAGTCCAAATAACTGTCTGAGGACTTGAGAAACCAAATTGTGAGGAAGCATGAGCAATCTCAAGGCTATAAGTCCATCTCCAAAGACCTGAATGTTCCTGTGTCTACCGTGCGCAGTGTCATCAAGACGTTTAAAGCCCATGGCACTGTGGCTAACCTCCCTAGATGTGGACGGAAAAGAAAAATTGACGAGATTTCAACGCAAGATTGTGCGGATGTTGGATAAAGAACCTCGACTAACATCCTAACAAGTTCAAGCTGCCCTGCAGTCCGAGGGTACAACAGTGTCAACCCGTGCTATCCGTCAACGTCTGAATGAAAAGGGACTGTATGGTAGGAGACCCAGGAAGACCCCACTTCTTACCCTGAGACATAAAAAGCCAGGCTGGAGTTTGCCAAAACTTACCTGAAAAAGCCTAAAATGTTTTGGAAGAATGTTCTCTGGTCAGATGAGACAAAAGTAGAGCTTTTTGGGCAAAGACATCAACATAGAGTTTACAGGAGAAAAAAAGAGGCATTCAAAGAAAAGAACACGGTCCCTACATCCAAACATGGCAGAGGTTCCCTGATGTTTTGGGGTTGCTTTGCTGCCTCTGGCACTGGACTGCTTGACCGTGTGCATGGCATTATGAAGTCTGAAGACTACCAACAAATTTTGCAGCATAATGTAGGGCCCAGTGTGAAAAAGCTGGGTCTCCCTCAGAGGTCATGGGTCTTCGAGCAGGACAATGACCCAAAACACACTTCAAAAAGCACTAGAAAATGGTTTGAGAGAAAGCACTGGAGACTTCTAAGGTGGCCAGCAATGAGCCCAGACCTGAATCCCATAGAACACCTGTGGAGAGATCTAAAAATGGCAGTTTGGAGAAGGCACCCTTCAAATATCAGGGACCTGGAGCAGTTTGCCAAAGAAGAATGGTCTAAAATTCCAGCAGAGCATTGTAAGAAACTCATTGATGGTTACCGGAAGCGGTTGGTTGCAGTTATTTTGGCTAAAGGTTGTGCAACCAAGTATTAGGCTGAGGGTACCAATACTTTTGTCTGGCCCATTTTTGGAGTTTTGTGTGAAATGATCAATTTTTTGCTTCATTCTCTTTTGTGTTTTTTTCATTTAAGACAAATTAAATGAAGATAATAATACCAAATAATTTGTGTTTGCAATCATTTTCAGGAAGAAAAATGAATATTATTTGACAGAACTGCAGGGGTGTCAATACATTTGGCCATGACTCTATGCTTCTTACGAAACCACTCCGTTGCTCTGGCGGTGTGCTTGGGATCATTATCATGCTGAAAGACCCATCCACGTTTTATCTTCAATGCCCTTGATGGAAGTTTGCACTCAAAATTTCACTATACATGGCTCCATTCATTCTTTCATGTACACGGAACAGTCATCCTGGTCTCTTTGCAAACAAACAGCCCCAAAGCATGATGTTACCACCCCCATGCTTCACAGTAGGTATGGTGTTCTTTGGATGCAACTCAGCATTCTGTCTCCTCCAAACACAAGTTTTGTTTCTACCAAACAGTGTTACATTGGTTTAATCAGCTCATATGACATTCTCCCAATACTTTTGAATAATCCAAATCCTCTCTAGCAAACTTCAGATGGGCCCGGACATGTACTGGTTTAAGCAGGGGGACATGTCTGGCAACGCAGGATCTGAGTCCCTGGCGGTGTAGTGTTACTTATGGTAGCCTTTGTTACGGTGGTCCCAGCTCTATGCAGGTCATTAACAAGTCCCCCCGTGTGGTTCTGGGATTTTTGCTCACCATTCTTGTGATCATTTTGACCACGGGGTGAGATCTTGCGTGGAGCCCCAGATCGAGGGAGATTATCAGTGGTCTTGTATGTCTTCCATTTTCTTATTATTTCTCCCACAGTTGGTTTCATCACACCTGCTTGCCTATTGCAGTCTTCCCAGCCTGGTGCAGGACTATAATTTTTCTTCTGGTGTCCTTATACAGCTCTTTAGTTTTCACCATAGTGGAGTTTGGAATGTGGCTGAGGTTGTGGACATGTGTATTTTATACTGATAACAAGTTCAAGCAGGTACATTACTACAGGTAATGAGTGGAGGACAGAGGAGCCTCTTAAAGAAGAAGTTACAGATCTGTGAGAGCCAGAAATCTTGCATGTTTTTAGGTGACCAAATACTTATTTTCCACCATAATATGCAAAATAAATCTTGCCAAATTAGGCAAGGTGATTTAATGGATGTTTTTTTTTTCATTTTGACTCATAGTTGTGGTCTACTCAGTGGTGTAGCTACCGGGGGGCAGAGGATGCGGGCGCCCCGAGCCCAGTGCTCAGAGGGGGCCTACCCAGAGCTACACTACTGTAACTGTATTGGTGCGCACAGCACGCCGATACAGTTACCTTCTGCGGCAGAACAGGGAGAATCGATCTCCCTGCTCTGCCGCCGGCTGCTCCTGAGCAGGCGGGCCTGGTACCAGCAGTGGGCCCGGTACCAGCAGTGGGCCCCCCGCCTGTCATCGCAAGGTCAGCTGTATCGGCATTTAGCCAATACAGCTGACCGCAATGATGAGAGAAGGAGCACTATGCTTCTTCCCCCATCATCCCCTTGTCAACGTCTGATGTCGCCGAAGCTGACAACGGGCGCGATGATGTCACTGCCCGACGCCCACTATCAGGAGATGAGCGGATGCACAGAGCAGCACAGGAACCAGGAAGAAGAGGGGTGAGTATTTTTTTATGGGGTGCTGCCTAGTTCTACATAGGGTGGTTTGCCTAATACTACAGGGTCTGCCTATATGGGGGTCTGCCTAAAACTACAGGGTCTGCCTATAGGGGGTTCTGTCTAATACTACAGGGTCTGCCTATGGGGGTGCTGCCTTATAGTACAAGGTCTGCTTATAGGGGTGCTGTCTTTTATAGTACAGGGTCTGCCTATATGGGTGGGTGCTGCCTTATACTACAGGGTCTGCCTAATACTACAGGGTCTTCCTATGGGGGTGGTGCCTTATAGTACAGGGTCTGCCTATAGGGGTGCTGCCTTTTACAGGGTATGTCTATGGGGGTGCTGTCTTATATTACAGGGTCTGCCTATAGAGTGCTGCCTTATAGTACAGGGTCTGCCTATGGAGTGCTGCCTTATAGTACAGGGTCCGCCTATAGGGGTGCTGCCTTATAGTACAGGGTTTGTCTATAGGGGTGCTGCCTTATAGTACAGGTGCTGCCTATGGGGGCTGCCTTATACTACAGGTGCTGCCTATGGGGGCTGCCTTATACTACAGGGTCTGCCTATGGGGGCTGCCTTATACTACAGGGTCTGCCTATAGGGGTGCTGCCTTATACTACAGGGTCTGCCTATACGGGTGCTTTCTTATTGTACAGGATCTGCCTAGAAGGGTGCTGCCATATAGTACAGGGTCTGCCTATGGAGTGCTGCCTTATAGTACAGGGTCTGCATAGTACAGGGTCTGCCTATAGGGGTGCTTTCTTATAGTACAGGATCTGCCTATAGTGGTGCTGCCGTATAGTACAAGGTCTGCCTATGGAGTGCTGCCTTATAGTGCAGGGTCTGCCTAATACTACAGGATCTGCCTATAGGGGTGCTGCCTTACAGTACAGGGTCTGCCTATGGAGTGCTGCCTTACAAAATAGGGTCTGTCTATGGGGGTACTGCCTTATACTACAGGGTCTGCCTATGGAGTGCTGCTTTATACTACAGGGTCTTCCTAGGGGGTGCTGCCTTGTGCTATAGAGTCTGGCTATGGGGGGTGAATTATACTATATTGAGGACTATCTGGTGCATTATACTATATAGAGGCTATGTAAGGGGCATCATACAGTGTGGAGATTACAGTAACGGGACCATTGCACAGTGTGGGGATTACACTGAAAGGGCCTTCATACAGTGTTGGAGCCATCAAACAGTTTGGAGGCTACTAAGGGGTCAGTATACTGTGTTGGTGGTACTATACAGTGAGGGGGCATTATACTGTGTATAAGAGAGCATCACACTGTGTATAGGGAAGCTGTACAGGGGGGAGGCTCGGGACATTATTAAATGTAAAGTGGGCACTTATTGTTATAGGGGAACTCAGGTTACTGTGACTATTAAAGGTGCACACAGGGCAACATTACATTCTAGGGGCAAAATATGAGCAGTGCTTTCTAGGGCACTTGCACCCGACATTACTATATTGTAGAGAGTTGCTTTAGAATTGAGGGCACAGAGAACCACACGGCAGGTGCAGTAATTGGGGTATAAGCAGGATGAGGAGTTTGCACAGGTTGGTAGTAGATGGTGATAGGGCTGGAATATGAGAAGTGAAATGTCTTTGTTGTATTCTCTGCAGCTGCGTTCTGGCTGGAAGAAGTCATGTCGGTCTGGGCCAGATGGAAAAGACGGGAAAAATAAACGATTCTATCATAAAGAACGTCAGCGGTAAGACATTATATAACTGTGCTGTTATCTCTTATATGTTCTGTAGTGCTGGTATTTACCACTGAACATATGGCGGTAATATCAATATTGGTCTTTTTAAAGAGATTATTTTCAGTAACATCGGTCATCTTCTGAGGTTCTCCTCCACTATTAGGGTGCGTCACCCAGTTGTAACCAAGGTTATCTGGTTAGGGGCCCACTCAGAAGCTTCACCCCCCTGAACCAAAACCCTAGCTACGCCTCTAGGTCTACCTATGATGTCAATTACAGGCCTCTCATCTTTTTAAGTGGGAGAACTTGCACAATTGGTGGCTGACTAAATACTTTTTTTCCCCCACTATATAACATCTGATGTCCGTACACATCGTATAAGATATACCAGTTGCATATAATCCCGTAGTCATGCTATAATACAGGTCCTTCTCAAAAAATTAGCATATAGTGTTAAATTTCATTATTTACCATAATGTAATGATTACAATTAAACTTTCATATATTATAGATTCATTATCCACCAACTGAAATTTGTCACGTCTTTTATTGTTTTAATACTGATGATTTTGGCATACAACTCCTGATAACCCAAAAAACCTGTCTCAATAAATTAGCATATCAAGAAAAGGTTCTCTAAACGACCTATTACCCTAATCTTCTGAATCAACTAATTAACTCTAAACACATGCAAAAGATACCTGAGGCTTTTATAAACTCCCTGCCTGGTTCATTACTCAAAACCCCCATCATGGGTAAGACTAGCGACCTGACAGATGTCAAGAAGGCCATCATTGACACCCTCAAGCAAGAGGGTAAGACCCAGAAAGAAATTTCTCAACAAATAGGCTGTTCCCAGAGTGCTGTATCAAGGCACCTCAATGGTAAATCTGTTGGAAGGAAACAATGTGGCAGAAAACGCTGTACAACGAGAAGAGGAGACCGGACCCTGAGGAAGATTGTGGAGAAGGACCGATTCCAGACCTTGGGGAACCTGAGGAAGCAGTGGACTGAGTCTGGTGTGGAAACATCCAGAACCACCGTGCACAGGCGTGTGCAGGAAATGGGCTACAGGTGCCTAAATGGGCTACAGAGAAGCAGCACTGGACTGTTGCTAAGTGGTCCCAAGTACTTTTTTCTGATGAAAGCAAATTTTGCATGTCATTCGGAAATCAAGGTGCCAGAGTCTGGAGGAAGACTGGGGAGAAGGAAATGCCAAAATGCCTGAAGTCCAGTGTCAAGTACCCACAGTCAGTGATGGTGTGGGGTGCCATGTCAGCTGCTGGTGTTGGTCCACTGTGTTTCATCAAGGGCAGGGTCAATGCAGCTAGCTATCAGGAGATTTTGGAGCACTTCATGCTTCCATCGGCTGAAATGCTTTATGGAGATGAAGATTTCATTTTTCAGCACGACCTGGCACCTGCTCACAGTGCCAAAACCACTGGTAAATGGTTTACTGACCATGGTATTACTGTGCTCAATTGGCCTGCCAACTCTCCTGACCTGAACCCCATAGAGAATCTGTGGGATATTGTGAAGAGAAAGTTGAGAGACGCAAGACCCAACACTCTGGATGAGCTTAAGGCCGCTATTGAAGCATCCTGGGCCTCCATAACATCTCAGCAGTGTCACAGGCTGATTGCCTCCATGCCACGCCGCATTGAAGCAGTCATTTCTGCCAAAGGATTCCCGACCAAGTATTGAGTGCATAACTGAACATTATTATTTGATGGTTTTTTTGTTTGTTATTAAAAAACACTTTTATTTGATTGGATGGGTGAAATATGCTAATTTATTGAGACAGGTTTTTTGGGTTATCAGGAGTTGTATGCCAAAATCATCAGTATTAAAACAATAAAAGACGTGACAAATTTCAGTTGGTGGATAATGAATCTATAATATATGAAAGTTTAATTGTAATCATTACATTATGGTAAATAATGAAATTTAACACTATATGCTAATTTTCTGAGAAGGACCTGTATATACAATAAGCATAGGTGACCACTGACTGTTGCAGTGTACGGCTCTGCAGAGCGCATCCTTTCAATTCCTTTTCTATGTTTTTTTTAGTGTGTACTTGTTTGGCTGATTCTTAGATTGTAATAAGCACAACCACCTTAACCCCTTAATCCCATATGACGTACTATCCCGTTGAGGTGACCTGGGACTTGATTCCCAGTGACAGAATAGTACGTCATAGTGGATCGGCCGCGCTCACGGGGGGAGAGCGGGCGATCGCGGCCGGGTGTCAGCTGACTATCGCAGCTGACATCCGGCACTATGTGCCAGGAGAGGTAACGGACCGCTCCTGGCGCATTAACCCCCAGCACACTGCGTTCAAAGATGATCGCAGTGTTCTGGCGGTACAGGGAAGCATCGCGCAGGGGCTCCCTGCGTGCTTCCCTGAGACCCTTGGAGCAACGCAATGTGATCGCGTTGCTCCGAGGGTCTCCTACCTCAGAGCAGGTGCCAGCAAGCCTCCAGCAGTGCACGTCAGATCGCTGATCTGACACAGAGCACTGCAAAGTGTCAGATCGCTGATAACATGATCCCCCACCCCGGGGCAATGTTGTAAAGTAAATATATATATATATATATATATATATATATATATATTGTTCCCATATATACATTTCTTTATCTAAAAAAAAACAATAAAAGTACACATATTTAGTATCGCCACGTCCGTAACGACCCGACCTATAAAACTGTCCTGCTAGTTAACCCTTTCAGTAAACACCGTATTAAAAAAAAAAGAGGCAAAAAAGAACGCTTTATTATCATACCGCCGAACAAAAAGTGGAATAACGCGGTCAAAAAGATGGATATAAATAACCATGGTACCGCTGAAAACATCATCTTGTCCCGCAAAAATGAGCCACCATACAGCATCATCAGCAAAAAAATAAAAAAGTTATAGTCCTCAGAATAAAGCGATGCAAAAATAATAATTTTTTCTATAAAATAGTTTTTATCGTATAAAAGCGCCAAAACATAAAAAAATGATATAAATGAGGTATCGCTGTAATCGTACTGACCTGAAGAATAAAACTGCTTTATCCATTTTACCAAACACGGAACGGTATAAATGCCCCCCCCCCCCCCCCCCCCCAATGAAATACATGAATAGCTGGTTTTTGGTCATTCTGCCTCACAAAAATCGGAATAAAAAGCGATCAAAAAATGTCACGTGCCCGAAAATGTTACTAATAAAAACGTCAACTCGTCCCGCAAGAAACAAGATTTCACATGACTCTGTGGACCAAAATATGGAAAAATTATAGCTCTCAAAATGTGGAGACGCAAAAACTATTTTTTGCAATAAAATGCATCTTTTAGTGTGTGACAGCTGACAATCATAAAAATCCGCTAAAAAAACCCGCTATAAAAGTAAATCAAACCCCCCTTCATCATTCCCTTAGTTAGGGAAAAATAATAAAATAAAAAAAAAATGTATTTATTTCCATTTTCCCATTAGGGTTGGGGCTGGGGCTAACGTTAGGGTTAGGGATAAAGTTAGGGTTTGGATTACATTTACAGTTGGGATTAAGGTTAGGGGTGTGTTGGAGTTAGGGGTGTGGTTAGGGGTGTGTTGGGGTAAGGGGGGTGGTTGAGATTAGGGTTTGGGGCATGTTCGGGTTAGGGGTGTGGTTAGGGTTATGGTTAGGGTTAGGGGTGTGTTTGGGTTAGGGTTTCAGTTAGAATTGGGGGTTTCCACTGTTTAGGCACATCAAGGGGCTCTTCAAATGCGACATGGCGTCCGATATCAATTCCAGCCAATTCTGCGTTGAAAAAGTAAAACAGTGCTCCTTCCCCTCCGAGCTCTCCCATGCGCCAAAACAGGGGTTTACCCCAACATATGGGGTATCAGCGTACTCAGGACAAATTGGACAACAACATTTGGGGTCCAATTTCTCTTGTTATCCTTAGGAAAATAAAAATTTGGGGGCCAAAAAAACATTTTTGAGGGAAAAAAATAATTTTTTATTTTCACAGCTTTGCGTTATAAATTGTAGTGAAACACTTAGGGGTTCAAAGTTCTCACCACACATCTGGATAAGTTCCTTGGGGGGGTCTAGTTTCCAATATGGGTTTACTTGTGGGGAGTTTCTACTGTTTAGGTACATTAGGGGCTCTGCAGACGCAATGTGACACCTGCAGACCATTCCATCTAAGTCTGCATTCCAAACGGTGCTCCTTCCCTTCCGAGCTCTGCCAAGCGCCCAAACGGTGGTTTCCCCCCCCACGTATCAGCGTACTCAGGACAAATTGGACAACAACTTTTGGGGTCCAATTTCTCCTTTTACCCTTGGGAAAATACAAAACTGGGGGCTAAAAAATAATTTTTGTGAAAAAAAAATAATACATTTCACGGCTCTGCGTTATAGACTGTAGCAAAACACTTGGGGGTTCAAAGCTCTCACAATACATCCAGATAAGTTCTTTAGGGGGTCTACTTTCCAAAATGGTGTCACTTGTGGGGTATTTCAAAGTTTAGGCACATCAGGAGCTCTCCAAACGCAACGTGGCGTCCCATCTCAATTCCAGTCAAGTTTGCTTCGGAAAGGCAAACGGTAATCCTTCCCTTCCGAGCTCTGCCATGCACCCAAACAGTGGTTTACCCCCACATATGGGGTATCTACGTACTCAAGACAAATTGTACAACAACTTTTGGGGTCCAAATTCTTCTTACCCTTGGGAAAGTAAAAAAAATTTGGGGCGAAAAGATTATTTTTGTGAAAAAATTATTTTTTTATTTTTACGGCTCTGCATTATAAACTTCTGTGAAGCACTTGTTGGGTCAAAGTGCTCACCATACATCTAGATAAGTTCCTTAGGGGGTCTACTTTCCAAAATGGTGTCACATGTCGGGGGTTTCAATGTTTAGGCACATCAGGGGCTCTCCAAACGCAACATGGCGTCCCATCTCAATTCCAATTTTGCATTGAAAAGTCAAACGGCACTCCTTCCCTTCCAAGCTCTGCCATGCGCCCAAACAGTGGTTTACCCCCACATATGGGGTATCGGCGTACTCAGGACAAATTGTACAACAACTTTTGGGGTCCATTTTCTCCTGTTACCCTTGGTAAAATAAAACAAATTGGAGTTGAAGTAAAAAATTTTGTGAAAAAAAAGTTAAATGTTCTTTTTTTTTTAAACATTCCAAAAATTCCTGTGAAACACCAGAAGGGTTAATAAACTTCTTGAATGTGGTTTTGAGCACCCTGAGGGGTGCAGTTTTTAGAATGGTGTCACACTTGGTTATTTTCTATCATATAGACCCCTCAAAATGACTTCAAATGTGATGTGGTCCCTGAAAAAAAAATGGTGTTGTAAAAATGAGAAATTACTGGTCAACTTTTAACCCTTATAACTTCCTAACAAAAAAAAAATTTGGTTCCAAAATTGTGCTGATGTAAAGTAAACATGTGGGAAATGTTACTTATTAAGTATTTTGTGTGACATATCTGTGATTTAAGGGCATAAAAATTCAAAGTTGAAAAATTGCCAAATTTTAAGCTTTCTGCAGCTGCGCAGTGAATTCACATTTCTGCGCATGCGCAGTTGTCCTTGACGCCGACGGCCGGTGCAGGACCTGCGGCTCACAGTGCGCACGCGCCGCATAAGCTGGAGCTACTGCCCGGTTCACAACATGTCCCCACAATTACCACCGGCCCCACAATTACCACCAATGTGATATAAAAGGTCCTTGCAGGGATATAGAGCTATCCCCTTGACAAAGCTGATATACCAATATCTTGTGCAGGCATGTACTACGGAGGACAGAGAATGAACTTCAATCCAATATTGCAGCCAGCGGGTAAGGAAAGGGTGAATCAAAAACCCCGCCTCCATGGCTGAAGATTGTTCCCTCCAAATTCAGGTGACAGTGTCCCTTTAAGATTGGACTTGTACACAAATTTAGTATTGGGACTTGTACACAAATTTAGTATTGCAGCATCTGTAAAAATGCTTATCATAAATGAGTACACTGTCTTTGAAAAATTAAAATTTTTATCAATATCTCACTTAACTACATGAGCAGTTTCCAAAAATTGACCAGGCTGAGTTTCACAAAATATTTTTTAAATCTATAACATGAAAGTACGGTTAATATAACATTACAAAATAAATCTTCAGTTTTAATCAAATAATAAAATTAATACACCATGACTTTTAAGTACAGCACCAAGTCTTTTAGTGTGGAATGTACAAGTTGGCTTGCATTTTGGAATTTCTTTTACATAATTTGTGTGTCATAAAATCCATTATATCTGTTTGGTAATAATTGCCACGCTTTTCAGTGTGGCATCGATATGTTTGCCCTATTGCCTCTGCCATAGATACATATTTTCCTTTGAATTGTGAAGAGGACGTAATTTCAGTTAGAATGAACAGGTTGGCGACATAATTAGAAGGAAACTACTTATGTGAATGAAAAGGACGGTTGCATATGAAATGGTATACCACTATTATGAACCTAGTCAGATAAATATTGACGATATGTCTACTCTACGCAGTATAAAAATCATGGGGGAAAACTGCCATCTACCAATTATGCTCCAGAGTACTATATGTATGGCTGAGAGGATCCTGGTAAAGAGCAACTGGTGATATATGGACTGAGTAGTGCTCCAGCCGGTAGCACTCTCTTAGCAGAAATGACTTGTGCGTTCCACACACAAATTCCGGGAGACAGTTCCAAGTGATGTCATTGGGTCACTACGGTTCAAGATATGGACCTTTAAAAAAAAAAAACTTTCAAGAAACACTTTCCTTTCTCAGGGATAGTTCTGGTACATGTATTGTGAGGGAGGGCCAGGGTCATAGTCGTGGAGATTAACAGGTCTTGCTCTCCCTGGCCTCCTGTCACATGCAAAGAACGTACTTCTATGATGGTACTTGCCTCTCTGTTATCCGTACTCTCCAGGTCTCTTCTGAGCTGCTGCAGACCCCCTTCGCACAATTGCACACAAATTGAGACAGTCTTGCTTTAACTTCAAACACAAAACTTTACTTCTGTTCACAGCACATCCTTCTCAGTTACATTTACAGCATTGGATTCCGTACAGTCCACATGCTCCACTTTCTCTGCTTCTCTTACGGCCTACAGTACGTGCCAGGGTCCTACCACCTCTCGCGGTAACGCAGCGTCCTCCCTGTACAAACTCACTGTGCTTTGGTGTTCCCTCAGCCGTTTCACCCCAGATCTGAGGGCATCAGCCCATGCAATAAGTTGCCACATTTTGGAGCCACATGCCCCACCGTACTGCCCTGGCACTGCTTTCAGCCTTCGTTTCAACACTGCTGCAAGCCCGCTGCTCAGCTCTACTTCAAGACCAGTGGGCCCTGGATGGCTGGGTCCTGTACTTAATCGTAGGATATCAATATACAAAAACCCAGACTCATAGTAACAGGTGACCCAGGAATAAATCCTGGCCCCTCTAGCTACAACTCCCAAAGCATGATATACACGAAACAGGAGGAAAACAGGGAGTGTTTAAAAGTAGTACATAATTTTATTACAAAAATACATTAAACCACATACATATAATAAAAACGACAAATACAGATACCAAAGGAAGGGACCTCGTACACACTGGACCGTACGAATAGTACAAAAACAGATGTTACTGTATAGCAGTATCCTCCACAAAGTGGAGGATGAATACCCTCAAAACAAAAGAAAGCCCCCACCGCAGACCGTATCAGCTGCCCATATAACTCAATCAACAGTCACACCCAAATAGGTATAAGTATGGGCAGAGAGACAATCAGGGAAAGGGGGAGGGTTAAATACTGTGAGAAGAATGGAGAGGCATAAATAACCAGCTCAGATGAGCGTTAAGGCAAACCCCACCAGATAGCACTGCTCACAGCCGGTTCTTACCCCAGGTGCTGAGGAGCCCAAGAATCGGGCAATGCCCCCGACGCGCGTTTCGCTGTGTGTCCGCTGGCTTTTTCAAGGGGGAGTGTCCCTTTGTGACAAGTCAGGGCCTTATATCCATTAGTTCACCGGTCACATGACTGGAAGAGGATCGGCGGCTGAGAATGAGCGGCGCATGCGCCCGTGGCCAGCCGCCCCGCAACCACCAGATCCGGCCAGTGCCTGGAGCCAGACGAGCAGGCGCACGGCAGGTCGCCATGGAAACCCGGTCGCCGAGCCACAGACACCAAGCGACCGCATACAGGAGGCGCGAGGAGGGGAGCCATCGGGCGCACGCGCACCACAGCCCAAAGAGAATAAGACGTACGGAATACTGTCCCATCAAAGTGCCCGTACCATTGCATAATAAACAGTCACATTACATAAATATAGAAGGTATGAATGGGGCACAAAGTCAGGACATTGTAGCACCGACACATCAGTGTAATTGATCCTCATAAGTGGATAGATGCATAGATAAAACAGGTCCATGATCCGTAGCAGATGCAGATGGCAGAAGAAGTTATATAATATATGATTAGTCCCCAAATAAGTTGTAGAAAAATCCACAATCCCAGAGGAGAGCAAAATCTAATAAGGAAAAAATATAAAACACAATAAGAAAACGCCACAAACAAACAAAAGGACAACAAAAAGCATAAAAATGGAGGGGAAGCAAAAGGAACTTTCAATAAACCATAGTGTATAGCTACAGGAAAGGGGCGAAATTCAAGGCCTCATTGAGACCATTGGGTCTGACAGTGTCTAAAGTAACTATCCATTTTAGCTCACGCTGGGCAAGGAGGCATTTAATGTTACCACCCCTTATTCCAGTATGAACCAAATCTATCCCTCTAACCTTGAAACATCTGGGGTCACAATTGTGAACTTCCCTGAAATGCCTAGGGATAGTCTGTAATTCAGATATATCCTCCACTGTCCCGGCCGCGCCAATGCCCCGCACATGTTCCCTCACTCTCACTCTTAATTCCCTGGATGTAAGGCCCACATATATCAGTGGGCAACTGCATGTGGCATAGTAGACCACATTCCTGCTACTGCAAGAAATGTAGTCCCTAATCTGATATTCTTTTTTGCCATCCGCAGAGTGAAAGGAGGTACTGCGCAGGACATTGGCGCAGGCAAGACAGTGACCACAACTATAGCAACCCATGATGCGTCGTGATGAGCCAAACAAACTAGTGGTTGGTGCCGAGTAATGACTCTTGACCAAAAGGTCCTTCAAATTTCTGGCCCTACGTGGGGTCATCTGTGGGTAGTCAGATAGGAACGGACCCAGGGAGGGCTCTGTGCCTAAAATACGCCAATGTTTGTTTAAAATGGCTCTAATATTGTCCCACTCATGATTGTATTCTGATATAAAACGTATTGTTCCATCAGTACAACTCTTGTCTCGTTTATTATACAACAAATGGTTACGTGGTGTAAATTTAGCCCTATTATACCCGTATCGAACACACCGTTTGCTATATCCCCTCTGTATGAAACGCTCCCTCAAATCATTAGCCTGTTGCTCAAAAGTATGATCAGTGGAGCAGATCCGCCTCATCCGGAGGAACTGTCCGACCGGGACGGCCCTTATGGTGGCTTGGCTGTGCCCAGATGACGCATGAACCAATGCATTAACCGCTGTTGTTTTACGGAACACATCCGTTTCAATAAACGTATCAGGACCTACCTTTAGACAAATATCCAAGAAATCGATGGTGAATGGGTCATATTTGTAGGTTAGCCTGATATTAAATGCATTGGAATTGAGCACAGCCATAAAATCCCCGAGCTGCTGCACCGTTCCACGCCAAAAAAACAAAACGTCATCTATGTAGCGTAACCAGCACAGCACATGGTCGGCGGCCCCCGCCCCTGCGTCACCAAACACTAACCTCTCCCAGAAGCCCAGGAAGAGGTTGGCGTACGCGGGCGCACAGGCCGCCCCCATGGCTGCGCCACGCTTTTGTTGATAAAATTGATCTTTAAATGTAAAAAAATTATGCGTCAGAACGAATTGCAGCAGCTCGAGGATAAGCTCACACAAAGGGCCGCCCAGGTCGGAGGTCCCCAGAAAAAAGCGGACCGCTCGCAGGCCATCGGTGTGGTCGATACAGGTATAAAGGGCCTCCACATCAGCTGTCACAAGAAGAGTCCCATCATCCACAGAGACCCCGTCAACCCTTGTTAGGACGTCCGTTGTGTCCTTCACAAAGGATGGTAGTGTTTCAACTAGTGTTTTTAGATAATAGTCGATAAATCTACATATTGGGTCACACAGACCTTGCATCCCTGATACACGAAACAGGAGGAAAACAGGGAGTGTTTAAAAGTAGTACATAATTTTATTACAAAAATACATGGTGGGGGCTTTCTTTTGTTTTGAGGGTATTCATCCTCCACTTTGTGGAGGATACTGCTATACAGTAACATCTGTTTTTGTACTATTCCGGTCCAGTGTGTACGAGGTCCCTTCCTTTGGTATCTGTATTTGTCGTTTTTATTATATGTATGTGGTTTAATGTATTTTTGTAATAAAATTATGTACTACTTTTAAACACTCCCTGATTTCCTCCTGTTTCGTGTATATCATGCTTTGGGAGTTGTAGCTAGAGGGGCCGGGATTTATTCCTGGGTCACCTGTTACTATGAGTCTGGGTTTTTGTATATTGATATTTATTTCTGTGTTTCTCACAGCAGGTCCCAGCGCTATAACAATGGACTTTCGAGCCCATGACGGCACATGGCTCACGCAAATTGATAGCGTTTTTAAAGATACCAATGAATTGGGCATGGAGGGGAATTCTAGGGGGTTACAGGAAAATATGGCCGAATTTAAGGACTTATTGAGGAAACGCACTAAGGTTTGGTGGAACCATGCTTTTTTGGATAAATATCTGCAGAAGGGTCTTATCCCCAGGGGCCTCAGGGTGCAGGTCTTCCCATCTTTCCCGGTTGACGATGTTGATATTAAGGAAAGGTGGGAGGAATGTGCCAGTAAATGTTCTGTGGGGTTTATGGAGATCTTGAAGGAAATGAACGCAAAATCTTTAAAGGAAATGGAAGTTGACATTGAGACCCTACAGTCTAGTATTAAAAAAGAAATGTCGAGTGAAAATTTAATAAAATTTAATAACGAGATTGAGAAAGAAGTTGAAAAATGGGTTGAAGATATTCAACTAACAAAATCCAAGAAATTCCAGCGTGACATGAATGATAGACAGACTGGTAAAATGTATAGATGGAGGAATGGGAATGAGCGTTCTCGCCCATATTATCGTAATGAGTCACGGTCAAGATCACGATCGACATCATACAAATCTACTACATCTGTGGATGACAGACATTTGGGAAGAAGGGGTCCCTTGGAAAAAGATAGTGATGGCCCACAAACGAGTAGGAAAATGACTACAAGGCAGAATTCCAAAAAAGGACCTGTGGGACATCAGTCGGACGGTCGGACCCAGGGGGGACTACAGGTAGTTAACCTGTCTAATCATGTCCTCTCTGAGAGTCAACTAAACGTATTAAGCAGAGGGCTCTCGTTCTCGCCGACTAATGGTTTTAATTTTTTTACAGCCTTAAAGGACCTCCACTTATTTTCGAGGAAGTTGATTTTGAAGAAGTTACATTCGGGAGGAGGAAATGGATCTGATATTCTGGGCTGCACTGAGGAGGATACCCTCCGGATTTTGGAGGAACTATTGGATGAGCAAACTAATACACCTAAAGGTGAGTTTCCGCCGGCAATTATTCCGAGGTCCACGAGGTTTCCCCCCTTGTCCCTTAGCCCTGCAGTGGAAGTGTTCACTAAACTCGTAACAGAGGATTTGAGGAAGCTCTCCACACGTAGACAGCATGATAATCTCACAGGGAGCGAAAGAGAGGCTATTCGCCAGCTACAATCGCTTAAAGATGTTGTCTTTAAGGCGGCGGATAAGGGGGGAAACATCGTGGTCTGGCCGGTGGAAAAATATGAAAAAGAAGCATTCAAACAACTTCGGAATCAAACAGTTTATGCCAAACTCACCCATAATCCGGTGGTCTCCTTCTCGGTGCAGCTGCAGAAAATTCTGCATCGTGCTTTTGATGTGGGTATAATTAATAAAAAAGTGTTGGACGGCCTGACGGTTGAGTTCCCGAAGATCCCGACCTTTTACCTCCTCCCGAAAATCCACAAAGACCTCGTCAACCCCCCGGGACGTCCGATTGTGTCAGGGATGCAAGGTCTGTGTGACCCAATATGTAGATTTATCGACTATTATCTAAAAACACTAGTTGAAACACTACCATCCTTTGTGAAGGACACAACGGACGTCCTAACAAGGGTTGACGGGGTCTCTGTGGATGATGGGACTCTTCTTGTGACAGCTGATGTGGAGGCCCTTTATACCTGTATCGACCACACCGATGGCCTGCGAGCGGTCCGCTTTTTTCTGGGGACCTCCGACCTGGGCGGCCCTTTGTGTGAGCTTATCCTCGAGCTGCTGCAATTCGTTCTGACGCATAATTTTTTTACATTTAAAGATCAATTTTATCAACAAAAGCGTGGCGCAGCCATGGGAGCGGCCTGTGCGCCCGCGTACGCCAACCTCTTCCTGGGCTTCTGGGAGAGGTTGGTGTTTGGTGACGCGGGGGCGGGGGCCGCCGACCATGTGCTGTGCTGGTTACGCTACATAGATGACGTTTTGTTTTTTTGGCGTGGAACGGTGCAGCAGCTCGGGGATTTTATGGCTGTGCTCAATTCCAATGCATTTAATATCAGGCTAACCTACAAATATGACCCATTCACCATCGATTTCTTGGATATTTGTCTAAAGGTAGGTCCTGACACGTTTATTGAAACGGATGTGTTCCGTAAAACAACAGCGGTTAATGCATTGGTTCATGCGTCATCTGGGCACAGCCAAGCCACCATAAGGGCCGTCCCGGTCGGACAGTTCCTCCGGATGAGGCGGATCTGCTCCACTGATCATACTTTTGAGCAACAGGCTAATGATTTGAGGGAGCGTTTCATACAGAGGGGATATAGCAAACGGTGTGTTCGATACGGGTATAATAGGGCTAAATTTACACCACGTAACCATTTGTTGTATAATAAACGAGACAAGAGTTGTACTGATGGAACAATACGTTTTATATCAGAATACAATCATGAGTGGGACAATATTAGAGCCATTTTAAACAAACATTGGCGTATTTTAGGCACAGAGCCCTCCCTGGGTCCGTTCCTATCTGACTACCCACAGATGACCCCACGTAGGGCCAGAAATTTGAAGGACCTTTTGGTCAAGAGTCATTACTCGGCACCAACCACTAGTTTGTTTGGCTCATCACGACGCATCATGGGTTGCTATAGTTGTGGTCACTGTCTTGCCTGCGCCAATGTCCTCCGCAGTACCTCCTTTCACTCTGCGGATGGCAAAAAAGAATATCAGATTAGGGACTACATTTCTTGCAGTAGCAGGAATGTGGTCTACTATGCCACATGCAGTTGCCCACTGATATATGTGGGCCTTACATCCAGGGAATTAAGAGTGAGAGTGAGGGAACATGTGCGGGGCATTGGCGCGGCCGGGACAGTGGAGGATATATCTGAATTACAGACTATCCCTAGGCATTTCAGGGAAGTTCACAATTGTGACCCCAGATGTTTCAAGGTTAGAGGGATAGATTTGGTTCATACTGGAATAAGGGGTGGTAACATTAAACGCCTCCTTGCCCAGCGTGAGCTAAAATGGATAGTTACTTTAGACACTGTCAGACCCAATGGTCTCAATGAGGCCTTGAATTTCGCCCCTTTCCTGTAGCTATACACTATGGTTTATTGAAAGTTCCTTTTGCTTCCCCTCCATTTTTATGCTTTTTGTTGTCCTTTTGTTTGTTTGTGGCGTTTTCTTATTGTGTTTTATATTTTTTCCTTATTAGATTTTGCTCTCCTCTGGGATTATATAACTTCTTCTGCCATCTGCATCTGCTACGGATCATGGACCTGTTTTATCTATGCATCTATCCACTTATGAGGATCAATTACACTGATGTGTCGGTGCTACGATGTCCTGACTTTGTGCCCCATTCATACCTTCTATATTTATGTAATGTGACTGTTTATTATGCAATGGTACGGGCACTTTGATGGGACAGTATTCCGTACGTCTTATTCTCTTTGGGCTGTGGTGCGCGTGCGCCCGATGGCTCCCCTCCTCGCGCCTCCTGTATGCGGTCGCTTGGTGTCTGTGGCTCAGCGACCGGGTTTCCATGGCGACCTGCCGTGCGCCTGCTCGTCTGGCTCCAGGCACTGGCCGGATCTGGTGGTTGCGGGGCGGCTGGCCACGGGCGCATGCGCCGCTCATTCTCAGCCGCCGATCCTCTTCCGGTCATGTGACCGGTGAACTAATGGATATAAGGCCCTGACTTGTCACAAAGGGACACTCCCCCTTGAAAAAGCCAGCGGACACACAGCGAAACGCGCGTCGGGGGCATTGCCCGATTCTTGGGCTCCTCAGCACCTGGGGTAAGAACCGGCTGTGAGCAGTGCTATCTGGTGGGGTTTGCCTTAACGCTCATCTGAGCTGGTTATTTATGCCTCTCCATTCTTCTCACAGTATTTAACCCTCCCCCTTTCCCTGATTGTCTCTCTGCCCATACTTATACCTATTTGGGTGTGACTGTTGATTGAGTTATATGGGCAGCTGATACGGTCTGCGGTGGGGGCTTTCTTTTGTTTTGAGGGTATTCATCCTCCACTTTGTGGAGGATACTGCTATACAGTAACATCTGTTTTCTATTCGCCACGACAGCACCCACTAGAGAGAGGGGATCCGCCCCTAGGAACAGGAAACCTACAGAGAGATAAAAGGGGCGGCCCCCCCTCGCTCCTCAGTTGGTTTCCTGTTCCTAGATGGAGACCCACAGAGAAGACTCTATGGATAGGAAGAGGAAGACCTGCCTGGACTACCGCCTGTACGACTCTGCTGAGCGGCAGGGGTTCCAGAAGCAGGTAGACAGAGTCGGGGGAATGATCCTGCGGGCTCCCCCCTCATCTGGTGCGGCTGACAGGCAGCCTGAAGTTATCCAACGGTCTCCCTGCTGGGACACCGTTGTGGAGACGCCGACAGTGCGGGTACCTGGTGCGACGTCCTCCGGTGTGCGTCTGGGCAGCGGTGAGACGGTTCCACGATACGAGGCCCTCCTGTCCCTCCAAGGTAAGAGGTGACATGGTGGGATGCAGCAGGCAGCGGCGTCTCCCGGCATACAGGACGCGGGCGCATGCGCAGTAGCGTCGGCGTCCCGGAAATGGAGAGGAACTTCCGGGGCACGGTGTTGGAGGTCATTTCCGGGGGAACCGCCATATTGGATTCCCCCATGTGGTGCCATTACTCTAAACGCCGGATCTGTAAGTAAAAAAAAAAAAAAAAAAAAAGTGGAGACAAAGCAAGGGGTGTGTACATTACTACACTATAAAGTGTAGTCAGTTAAGGCAGTCAGTGTGCCATTATGTCGTCCCAAGAGGAGGTCAGGGTGCACCCTATGGAAGAGCCATTAGTCCCTAGTGGTGAAGCCAGGAAAAGGAATAGTGGACACTCTAAAATAAGTGACTCCACTGATAAATCAGGAAGAAAATCCTCCCGTTCCACACCCCAAGCTAAGGCATCTCCGCAGCCGGTATAAATATTACGCTGGGTGAGTGCGTATATAGCTTCACTGAAGCTTATATTGATTCCTTTGCTTATATTATTTCTAGGCAAAGAGGACGGGGAAGAGTAAGCACAAACAATGTGCCATATGTACCGAACCCCTGCCTGACTCCTATCTTAAAAGTCTGTGTCAGGCATGTATAGACAACACCTTACGGCAGGAGGAATCGGTTAAAATGAATGAGATACGTCTCATAATTCGGGAAGAACTCCAGTCGTTGGGAGGTGGTTCTACTTCTTCAGTAAATATGGAGAAACGAAGGAGGAAAACATCCTCTCCTAGAGCTGACACATCAGCGGAGAGTGGGGAGGTCGACTCTGATATTTCTCAGCAATCTAATTCCTCAGAGGAAGAGGACTTCGTCTGTTTTCCAACTGAGGGCATAAACAACCTAGTAAAATCAGTGAGAAATACGATGGGGGTGTCTGAATCAAAAGAACCCCAGACGCCACAAGAAGTTATGTTCGCTGGTCTTTCTCAGAAGAAAGGCCACGTATTTCCAATAAATCAGGCCATAAAAGATCTCGTTAAAAAAGAATGGAGTAGAGGTCAAAAGGGGTTGGTCCCAATATCCTGTAAGAGGCGCTACCCCTTTGATGATGAGGATTTGAATACCTGGGCCAAGATACCAAAAGTCGATGCGGCAGTTGCGTCTACATCTCGCCGTTTCTCCTTACCAGTAGAGGATGCAGGTTCCTTATCAGATCCTATGGACCGGAAATCAGACGCACTCCTTAAAAAATCGTGGGAGGCCTGTGTCACGGCATTCAAGCCGGCTATTTCAGCCACATGTACTGGCAGATCAATGCTAGTCTGGCTGGATCAGCTGGATCAGAAGATTAAAAGTGGCGTATCTAGAGAAAAATTAAGGGCATCTATCCCTTTGATTAAAGGTGCTGCGGCTTTTATTTCAGATGCCTCAATTGATTCCCTCCGCCTGGCGGCCAGGACAGCTAATCTCGCTAATACGGCTCGGCGGGCTTTATGGTTAAAAAACTGGAAGGGGGATGCCCAGTCAAGATCCAAATTATGTTCCATACCCTGTCAGGGTGAGTACCTGTTTGGCACAGTCCTTGATGATATTCTCACTAAGGCGGGCGAGAGGAAGAAAGGATTCCCTAATCCCTTTATTCCGTCTTACAGAAGGGCGTTCAGGAAGCCACCATTCGGAAGAAAGGGAGGCTTCAGAGACAGGTGGAATAATAAGGATTTCAAACAAAAAGGAAATCTGTTTAATAAACGCCCCTTCAAGCCAACCGATAAATTCCATCAGTGATATTTCTCCGGTGGGGGGAAGACTAAAACAATTCAGTCATCAATGGAAAGAAATATCAACTAATCAATGGGCTATTAAATTAACATCCTCAGGCCTCACACTAGACTTTATTAAAACTCCTCCGGATTCTTTCCTTCTTACCACCTTAAGATCCAAGCCTCAGCAAGAGGCACTTGAAACCGAGGTTAAAACCCTCCTACGCAAACATGTCCTAGTAGAGGTTCCATCTTCTCAGATAGGGAGAGGTTTTTACTCTCCCTTGTTCCTGATTAGTAAGCCGGATGGCTCTTTCAGAACTATAATCAATTTGAGGAAGCTGAATTCCTTTATAAAACCTAAAACATTCAAAATGGAATCCATTCGTTCAGCTATAAAAAATCTATTTCCAAATTGTTACATGGTAGTATTGGATCTAAAAGATGCTTACTACCATATTCCCATTCATAATTCACACCAACAATTTCTTCGGGTAGCAGTTTGTATAGAGGGGCAAATTCGTCATTTACAATATAGAGCAATGCCCTTCGGGTTATCTATGGCCCCAAGGATTTTTACTAAGTTACTATCAGAAGTAATGTCCTTTTTACGGGTAAAGGATACTTTGGTCATTCCATATCTAGATGACCTGTTGATTGTAGGAAAGAGCCCCCTACAGTGTGAGCAGAGATTACGGGAAGTAGTCATATCCTTACAATCCCTGGGTTGGCTAGTTAATTGGGAAAAATCTAGACTTCAGCCTGTAACGTGTCAAAGATTCCTTGGGCTCCTTCTGGATTCCGTTGACCAGATTTGTAAACTGCCTGAGGATAAGAAATTCTCCATAGTTGATAAGGTGTCCTCAGCAATAAAAAGACGTAGTATGTCACTAAGACAGGTCACGTCATTGCTAGGCTCTCTAACATCGTGCATTCCTGTGGTACAGTGGGCACAGTTCCATACTAGGCAGCTACAAAAATTTGTATTGGAGGAGGACATTAAGAATAGAGGATGTCTGGATAGAACAGTTTTTCTAACATCGGAAGTATTACACTCCCTTAGGTGGTGGTTGGATCAGAATAATCTTTCAAAGGGGGTTCTATGGGTAATCACTCCTTCTAGTGTTGTGACCACAGATGCTAGTCCTGAAGGCTGGGGGGCACATTTTCAGGATCAATGGGTTCAGGATCTTTGGTCCAGCTCAGATCTTAATAATTCCTCGAATGTCAAGGAGTTGAGGGCGGTATATTACTCCCTTCTCCACTTTCTTCCCCAGCTCAGCGGCTCTCATACAAGAGTATTCTCCGACAACACCACTGCGGTGGCGTATCTGAACCATCAGGGAGGTACAAGGTCGGACAAACTCAGGGAGGTGGCATCAGACATCATGGAATTAGCCGAAGGTCATCTACTATCACTATCGGCAGTACACATCAGAGGCACAGACAACTTTCGTGCCGATTTCCTGAGCCGTCATACTCTTCATCAAGGGGAATGGATGCTGAGCAGGAAGATTTTCAAGGCAATAACAGCTCGATGGGGTGTTCCTCAAATAGACTTGTTTGCCACAAGAGCCAACCGTCAAGTCAAGATGTTTGCCTCTCTAAACAGGGAGGACAAGCCAGACATACTCGATGCCCTCCAGACGCCATGGACATTCGATCTGGCCTATGCTTTCCCTCCATGGAATCTATTACCTATAGTAATAAGAAAAATAAGGGAGGAGGGCGCAAAAGTTCTGTTGATAGCCCCATTTTGGCCCAAGAGGCCATGGTTCTCATGGCTGAGGGCGATGTCAGTGTCAGATCCATGGATTCTGCCTCAGTCCAAGGACCTGCTCTCTCAGGGTCCATTCCTCCATCCTCAGGCAAAGGGCATGAACTTAACTGCCTGGAGTTTGAGAGGCGGTTACTAAATCTCAGGGGGTTTTTCTAATGGGTTAATCGATACTCTTATGAAGAGCAGAAAACCTTCAACTACCAGGATTTATGTTAGAATTTGGAGGAAATTCCTTCAATTTCATACTACACAATTTTCCTCTGAGATTCCTATATTTCAAATATTAGAATTTCTACAAAAAGGGCTGGAATTAGGGCTCTCCGTGAGCACTCTGAAGGTGCAGGTTTCAGCATTAGGAGCTCTTTTTAATCATGACATTGCAGGAAATAAATGGATATCCCGGTTTATATCCGCTTGTGAAAGATCAAAACCAATTAACATTCCTCGGGTTCCTCAGTGGGATCTTTCGATAGTTTTGAATGCATTAACACAACCACCTTTTGAGCCTCTCCATACAGCCTCACTAAAGAACATTTCTTTGAAGACTGTTTTGCTAGTGGCATTAGTCTCTGCCAGAAGAGTGAGCGATCTCCATGCATTATCTATAGATCCTCCCTTTTTAACGGTAACATCAGATAGGATACTTTTAAAAACAGATCCTTGTTATCTCCCTAAGGTGGCTTCTACCTTTCATAGATCCCAGGAGATCTTGTTACCCACCTTTTATGAGAACCACTCAACTCTAGAAGAAGAAAGACTTCACACCCTAGATGTAAAAAGGTCTGTCCTAGCCTATTTAGAGAGAACTAGGGACTGGAGGAAGAGTAGGGCTCTCTTTGTGTCTTTCCAGGGTAAAACCAAGGGTGCCGGAGTCACAAAGAACACATTATCTCGCTGGATCAGAGAGGCCATAATCTTGGCGTATAAAGCTGGAGGGAGAGATCCTCCAATGCATGTCGGAGCACACTCTACAAGAGCCTTGTCGACTTCCTGGGCAGAAAGGGCGAATGTGCCAATAGACCTTATATGTAAGGCTGCAACTTGGTCTTCACCAAATACCTTCTATAAGCATTATAGATTAGATCTATCCTCTGCTTCTGATCTAACTTTTGGTGTATCGGTCCTTGACTCAGTAAACCCACCCAGTCTATAGTCTCTGCAATTCTCTCTAGTGGGTGCTGTCGTGGCGAATAGAAAATACCGGATTACGTACCGGTAATGCTCTTTTATAGAGCCCACGACAGCACCCGTTCACATCCCTCCCTTTTCTGTATATAGTTGCACATGGTGCTTGTTTGGTGAGGTGTAAATATTAGAAAGATATAATATGAGGTTGTAAATATGTATATACCTGAACCTGTTAACTAAAACTTGGCGGCGGTTCCTCCTATTCTCTGTAAAACAACTGAGGAGCGAGGGGGGGCCGCCCCTTTTATCTCTCTGTAGGTTTCCTGTTCCTAGGGGCGGATCCCCTCTCTCTAGTGGGTGCTGTCGTGGGCTCTATAAAAGAGCATTACCGGTACGTAATCCGGTATTTTTGTACTATTCCGGTCCAGTGTGTACGAGGTACCTTCCTTTGGTATCTGTATTTGTCGTTTTTATTATATGTATGTGGTTTAATGTATTTTTGTAATAAAATTATGTACTACTTTTAAACACTCCCTGTTTTCCTCCTGTTTCGTGTTAATCGTAGCATAGCAGCTGGGAAAGGTGTCAGAGCCCAAGCTACCCAGTAGCATATGCAGCCTCAATAGTAAAAAAGTTGGTCACACAGAGTTAGCAGCAGCGTTAATGGAGTGCGTTACACCGCGGTCCATTAGCGCTGCCATTAACCCTGTGTGTGCGCTGACTGGAGGGGAGTATGGAGCGGGCACTGACTGCGGGGAGGAAGGAGCGGCCATGTTGCCGCCGGACTGCGCCCGTCGCTGATTGGTTGTGGCAAAACGCCTATGACCATTGCCATGACCAATCAGCGATGGGCGCAGTCCGGCGGCAACATGGCCGCTCCTTCCTCCCCTTGGATTCCATGACAGACAGAGGCCGTGACCAATGAATATCCGGGACAGACAGACGGAAGTACCCCTTAGACAATTATATAGTAGATATATATATATATATATATATATATATATACACTAGCTATTGAACCCGTTCTACGCCCGGGTGGCGAGCATTTATATTGGTATATGGTCTCCATCCTGGTATGTGCTGCTCCATCCTGCGTCCCCGTCCTGTCATGAGCTGCTCCATCCTGCGCCCCCATCCTGTCATGTGCTGCTCCATCCTGCGCCCCCATCCTGTCATGTGCTGCTCCATCCTGCGCCCCCATCCTGTCATGTGCTGCACCCATCCTGCGCCCCCATTCT
Source organism: Ranitomeya imitator (assembly GCF_032444005.1). Lineage (NCBI taxonomy): Eukaryota > Metazoa > Chordata > Amphibia > Anura > Dendrobatidae > Ranitomeya > Ranitomeya imitator. Next base: position 760,607,881 of record NC_091283.1, on the reverse strand, counting down.
GTCATGTGCTGCTCCCATCCTGCGCCCCCATTCTGACATGTGCTGCTCCCATCCTGCGCCCCCATTCTGACATGTGCTGCTCCCATCCTGCACCCCCGTTCTGTCATGTGCTGCTTCCATCCTGCACCCCCGTTCTGTCATGTGCTGCTGCCATCCTGTGCCCCGTTCTGTCATGTGCTGCTCCCATCCTGCGCCCCCATTCTGTCATGTGCTGCTTCCATCCTGCACCCGTTCTGTCATGTGCTGCTGCCATCCTGCACCCCCATTCTGTCATGTGTTGCCCTATTCTGTCATGTGCTGCTCCCATCCTGCGCCCCCGTTCTGTCATGTGCTGCTGCCATCCTGCACCCCCGTTCTGTCATGTGCTGCCCTATTCTGTCATGTGCTGCTTCCATCCTGCGCCCCCGTTCTGTCATGTGCTGCTCCCATCCTGAGCCAACGTTCTGTAATTTGCTGCTCCCACCCATATGCCCCATACACTGCTCCATAAATGTTTATGGCCCCCATAAGATGCTCCATAGTATATGCCCCCGTACACTGCTCCATAAATGTTTATGGCCCCCATAAGATGCTCCATAGTATATGCCCCCGTACACTGCTCCATTATGGTTGATGGCCCCATAAGATGCTCCATAGTATATGCCCCGTACACTGCTCCATAAATGTTGATGGCCCCATAAGATGCTCCATAGTATATGCCCCGTATGCTGCTCCATTATGGTTGATGGCCTCCATAAGATGCTCCATAGTATATGCCCCGTATACTGCTCCATAAATGTTGATGGCCCCATCAGATGCTCCATAGTATATTCCCCGTATGCTGCTGCGATATATATAAAAAAAAATACCATACTCAGCTATCGTCGCTGGGCGCTGAGTGCTGGGGGGCCTGAGCAGACGGGGACACTGGGGCGCTGTGGGGGTCAGGTGCCGGAGTCGCCGCTAGCTCAGGCCCCCAACACTTGCTATATTCACCTGGCCCTGATCCAGCGCTGCGTGCCGCTCCGTCTTTCGGGTCCTCTGGCTGTGACTGTTCAGTCAGAGGGCGGCGCGCATTAAGCACGTCATCGCGCCCTCTGAACTGTGAACGTCAGAGGCAGAGGACCCGGAGGACAGAGCGGCGGGCAGCGCTGGAACGGGACAGAAAGGTGAATATAGGTTATACTCACCCTCCTGCCACGTCCCTGCTATCCGTTGGAGATCGCGGTGTGCGTTCAGTGTTTACGCATACCGCGATCTCCTGGGAGCGTCACTCTGTGGGGTCCAGACTGCGCCTGGGCTTGGGCAGTCTATAAAGGCTTCGGATAGAGTGACGCTCCCAGCGTTATATTATAGATTTATATGGGGTACCGCAGGGGTCGGTATTGGGACCTGTTCTCTTCAACATATTCATTAATGATCTGGTAGAAGGTTTACACAGTAAAATCGATATTTGCAGATGATACAAAACTATGTAAAGCAGTTAATACAAGAGAAGATAGTATTCTGCTACAGATGGATCTGGATAAGTTGGAAACTTGGGCTGAAAGGTGGCAGATGAGGTTTAACAATGATAAATGTAAGGTTATACACATGGGAAGAAGGAATCAATATCACCATTACACACTGAACGGGAAACCACTGGGTAAATCTGACAGGGAGAAGGACTTGGGGATCCTAGTTAATGATAAACTTACCTGGAGCAGCCAGTGCCAGGCAGCAGCTGCCAAGGCAAACAGGATCATGGGGTGCATTAAAAGAGGTCTGGATACACATGATGAGAGCATTATACTGCCTCTGTACAAATCCCTAGTTAGACCGCACATGGAGTACTGTGTCCAGTTTTGGGCACCGGTGCTCAGGAAGGATATAATGGAACTAGAGAGAGTACAAAGGAGGGCAACAAAATTAATAAAGGGGATGGGAGAACTACAATACCCAGATAGATTAGCGAAATTAGGATTATTTAGTCTAGAAAAAAGACGACTGAGGGGCGATCTAATAACCATGTATAAGTATATAAGGGGACAATACAAATATCTCGCTGAGGATCTGTTTATACCAAGGAAGGTGACGGGCACAAGGGGGTATTCTCTGCGTCTGGAGGAGAGAAGGTTTTTCCACCAACATAGAAGAGGATTCTTTACTGTTAGGGCAGTGAGAATCTGGAATTGCTTGCCTGAGGAGGTGGTGATGGCGAACTCAGTCGAGGGGTTCAAGAGAGGCCTGGATGTCTTCCTGGAGCAGAACAATATTGTATCATACAATTATTAGGATCTGTAGAAGGACGTAGATCTGGGGATTTATTATGATGGAATATAGGCTGAACTGGATGGACAAATTTCTTTTTTCGGCCTTACTATGTATGTTACTATGTATATATATATATACACATATATGTATATGTATATATATATATATACAGTGGGGCAAAAAAGTATTTAGTCAGTCAGCAATAGTGCAAGTTCCACCACTTAAAAAGATGAGAGGCGTCTGTAATTTACATCATAGGTAGACCTCAACTATGGGAGACAAACTGAGAAAAAAAAATCCAGAAAATCACATTGTCTGTTTTTTTTTAACATTTTATTTGCATATTATGGTGGAAAATAAGTATTTGGTCAGAAACAAAATTTCATCTCAATACTTTGTAATATATCCTTTGTTGGCAATGACAGAGGTCAAACGTTTTCTGTAAGTCTTCACAAGGTTGCCACACACTGTTGTTGGTATGTTGGCCCATTCCTCCATGCAGATCTCCTCTAGAGCAGTGATGTTTTTGGCTTTTCGCTTGGCAACACGGACTTTCAACTCCCTCCAAAGGTTTTCTATAGGGTTGAGATCTGGAGACTGGCTAGGCCACTCCAGGACCTTGAAATGCTTCTTACGAAGCCACTCCTTCATTGCCCTGGCGGTGTGCTTTGGATCATTGTCATGTTGAAAGACCCAGTCACGTTTCATCTTCAATGCCCTTGCTGATGGAAGGAGGTTTGCACTCAAAATCTCACGATACATGGCCCCATTCATTCTTTCATGTACCCGGATCAGTCGTCCTGGCCCCTTTGCAGAGAAACAGCCCCAAAGCATGATGTTTCCACCACCATGCTTTACAGTAGGTATGGTGTTTGATGGATGCAACTCAGTATTCTTTTTCCTCCAAACACGACAAGTTGTGTTTCTACCAAACAGTTCCAGTTTGGTTTCATCAGACCATAGGACATTCTCCCAAAACTCCTCTGGATCATCCAAATGCTCTCTAGCAAACTTCAGACGGGCCCGGACATGTACTGGCTTAAGCAGTGGGACACGTCTGGCACTGCAGGATCTGAGTCCATGGTGGCGTAGTGTGTTACTTATGGTAGGCCTTGTTACATTGGTCCCAGCTCTCTGCAGTTCATTCACTAGGTCCCCCCGCGTGGTTCTGGGATTTTTGCTCACCGTTCTTGTGATCATTCTGACCCCACGGGGTGGGATTTTGCGTGGAGCCCCAGATCGAGGGAGATTATCAGTGGTCTTGTATGTCTTCCATTTTCTAATTATTGCTCCCACTGTTGATTTCTTCACTCCAAGCTGGTTGGCTATTGCAGATTCAGTCTTCCCAGCCTGGTGCAGGGCTACAATTTTGTTTCTGGTGTCCTTTGACAGCTCTTTGGTCTTCACCATAGTGGAGTTTGGAGTCAGACTGTTTGAGGGTGTGCACAGGTGTCTTTTTATACTGATAACAAGTTTAAACAGGTGCCATTACTACAGGTAATGAGTGGAGGAAAGAGGAGACTCTTAAAGAAGAAGTTACAGGTCTGTGAGAGCCAGAAATCTTGATTGTTTGTTTCTGACCAAATACTTATTTTCCACCATAATATGCAAATAAAATGTTAAAAAAACAGACAATGTAATTTTCAGGATTTTTTTTTCTCAGTTTGTCTCCCATAGTTGAGGTCTACCTATGATGTAAATTACAGACGCCTCTCATCTTTTTAAGTGGTGGAACTTGCACTATTGCTGACTGACTAAATACTTTTTTGCCCCACTGTATATACATACATACACGCACATACGTCATGCGTGGTCTGTAAGCACTGCTCTACCAATGCAGTATATATGTCATGGCCATCACCTGCACACAGGAGGCTGTGGGATTTCCGCTAGGTGTCCGCTGAATATAACAGCTGACACCCGGCACGTACTGCCAGTTTAACCACCTAAATGCTGCGATTGCAGTATTTAGAATGCAGGGGCACCCCTCCCCTAGTCCTCTGATCGGCACCTCCACGACTTCATCTAGGGGGCCCGATTGTTGCCATGATGACCAGGCACTAGCATACTTAGTGATAGATCATGCTCAGTGCATGATCTAACAAGTTTGTGTGAGAGCGGACTGTCTCTTCTAATGTATGAAAACTGAACAGACTGCAAAAAGTGAAAGTCCCATAGAGGGACTAAGTTTTAAAAAAAAAAATTGTAAAAATATTTTTTTTTAAACCCAATAATTTAAAAAAAAAAATATATATATATATATTGTACCCATAAATAAGTATTGGTAAAAGCACACATTTGGTATTGCCATGTCTGAAACGACGCGACTTATAAAACTTCCACCAGTGAACACCGTAAAAAAGGGGGGCAAAAAAATTATACTTTTTTTTTCATCATACCATCGTACAAAAGTGGAATAAAATGTGATCAAAGCGATGAATGTAAAATAAAAATGGTACCGCTGAAAACATCATGTCATGCAAAAAAAAGCCACCACACAGCTCTATCTAGCAGAAGAGTAAAAAACATTATAGCTCAGAATAAAGTGATGCAAAAATAAGTTTTTTTTCTATAATAATTTTTTAGTACGTAAAAGCGCCAAAATAAAAAAAATATATAAATGTGGTATCGGTGTAATCGTACTGACCAGATGAATAAAGCTGCCTTATCAATTTTACCACACTATGAATGGCATTAGTGATGAGAGAATATACTCGTTACTCGAGATTTCCTGAGCACACTTGGGTGTCCTCCGAGTATTTTTTAGTGCTCGGAGATTTAGTTTTTCTTGCCGCAGCTGAATGATTTACATCTGTTAGCCAGCATAAGTACATGTGGGGATTCCCTAGCAACCAGGCAACCCCCACATGTACTTATGCTGGCTAACAGATGTAAATCATTCAGCTGTGGCAATAAAAACTACATTTCCGAGCACTAATGCTCGGAGGACACCCGAGCGTGCTCAGGAAATCTCGAGTAACGAGTATATTCGCTCATCACTAAACAGCATAAAAAAAGCCCTTAGCACTTAGGGGCTCTGTATATAGAGTCCACAAACTATTCTAGGAAAATCTGCCCTCCAGTAGGCAAATAGTGATCCATCCCTCCCGTCTCGCCATGTTCCCAAGCAGTACAGTACAGTCACATGGGGTATTTCAACATTTCGCATAAATTGTGGGACACATTTTGGTAGATTTTTTACCCATTTCCCACTGTGAAAATGTCAAAACTATGGCTCAAATAAAATTTTGGTGGTAAAAATGAAATTACTTCACTGCCCTATGGTATAAACTTCTGTGACCCACGTGTCTTGTCAATATGATCATTTCACTACTAGAGGAATTAATTGAAATGTGTAGTTTGTAAAATGGGGTCTCTTATGGGGGACTGCCAATGTGACATGGCACCCTCAAAACATTATGGCAAAATTTCAACTCCAATATGGTGCTTCCCTTCTGAGCTTTGCACTGTGCCTCAAAAGTTTTTTTTTTTACAACCACACATGAGATATCAGTGTACTCAGGAGAAATTGCACAACACATTTGGTGCCCATTTTCTCCTGCTATCCTTGTAAAAATGGAAAAAAAAAATTGGGGGCTAAAACAACATTTTTGTGGGAGAAAAATATATATTTTTTCATAATCACAGATCAACATTGTACAATTTTGTGACGCATCTGTGGGTGCAAGGTGCTAAATACACATCTAGATAAATTAATTCAAAGGTCTAATTTTCAAAATGAGGTCACTTATGGAGGGTGTCAACTGATTAGGCACAATCAGGTGCTCTCCAAAGATGACATGACACCCGCAGAACATTCCAACAAAATCAGAGTTGCAAAATGTCACTCCATCCTTTCTGAGCCCAAATAGTAGTTTTCCATCACATATTGAGTATCAGCGTGCTCAGGAGAAATTGCCCCACAAATTATATGGTGCATTTTCTCCTGTTACCCTTGTGAAAATACAACAAAAAATTGTCTAAAGTAACATTTTTGTGAAAAAATAAAAGTTAAATGTTTTTCCTTCCACATTCCAATAATTCCTGAGAAGCACCTAAAGGATTAATAAACTTCTTGAATGTGGTTTTAAGCACTTTGAGGGGTGTAGTTTTCAGAATGGTGTAAATTTTGGGTATTTTCGGTCGCTATTTTTAAAGTCAATTCAAGTGTGATGTGGTCTCTAATAAAAAATGGTTTTGAAAAATTTGTTGCAAAAATGAGAAATCGCTGGTAAACTTTTAATCCTTATAACTTCGTACTAAAAAAATGCTAATGTAAAATAGAATTGTGTCAAATGTTATTTATTAACTATTTTGAGTAACATATCTCTCTGATTTAAGGGCATAAAAAATTAAAAGTTAGAAAATTGTAAATTTTTGTCAAATTTCCACAAATAAAAGCAAGTCATATCGAACAAATTTTACCACTATTATGAAGTACAAAATGTCCCGAAAAAACTATCTCAAAATCAGTGGGATCTGTTGACTCATTCCAGAGTTATGACCTCAAAGTGACACTGGTCAGAATTAAAAAATTGGCCTGGTCAGGAAGGTGAAAACGGGCTTGGTGCTGAAGGTGTTAGGCTTCTTTTACACATACCGTTGTTTTGCGGCCCCAATAGATTTCTATTGGGTTGCAAAAATGGGCCGCAATAATTTCATGATGCGCCGTATGACCGTGAGGGCTGTATTTGCAGCCATGAAAAAGGATCGAGCCTGCTCAATTTTTTTCACGGTTTAGGGACACAGCCCCCATTGAAAATCAATAGGGCTGCAAAAAGAACAGAAGCTTGTTTTTGCGGTGCACCGTGACCTCCAGTTGGCGGAACGCCGTTTTTTTTTCCAATATTATTTCCATAGTATTGGAATCCTGAAAAACTGCGATCTGAAAGTTTTTTGTGGTCCGTTATTGCGGTAGACCGTGAAAATTGCAGTGATACGGCCCGCAAAAAACCCGGTATGTATAAAAGCCTTAAAAGGTTTCTATCCATGGAAAAAATTGTCATGATTTAAATTTGTTGTAAATCTGTTTTGTAGTCTATCAGGTTGCCAATCTTATGGACCTTTCCTAAAAATATAAATTGGGACGCGGTGGCTTAAAGCTCCCCGATAATTTTATCATCCTACAAAATGTCCCAGTAAATACTCTATTTTACTTGGCACTGACATGATATTGCCTTAATCCTGATTGGAACATGAAACACAACCAGAGAGGTTATCCCCTTCACGACCCTGGGCGTATTCATACGTTCAGGTTGGTTACTACTAACTGACTTTGGATGTATGGATTTGTCATGCCGTTTTTGCCTCCCAAAAATTGGAATAGAAAATGATTAAAAAAAAATGTCATGCATCTGAAAATGCTACCAATAAAAACATCAACTCGTCCCACAAAGAAAAGCAAGCCCTCACATGATTGTCGGACAAAATATGGAAAATTATAGCTATCAAAATATGGCGATTCAAAAACTTGTTTTTGCAATAAAGTGTCTTAAAGTGTGATAGCAGCCAAACCTAAAAAACTGATATAAATCTGGTATCGCTGTAATCACACCGACCTGAAGAATAAAGTCGCCTAATCTCTTATACCGCCTGAGTAATGGCATAAAAAATAATTAGAACCAGTTCTTCACCTGCTGCTGATTTTTTTATTTTTTATTTCATGCTGCCTCCCAAAGAACGCAGTAAGGCTCTGTGTACATTTATACTGCACTCTAATCTGAGCACTTACACTGGGGTTTCTGTGTAAATCTCTGAAATACATAATTCAGACGGAACCTCTGGCGGAAGATTCCCTATAATGAGCCAGATGGAGTCAATGGACGCAGTCTGTCCTACAATATTGTTTTGTGGGAAAAAGTATACTTTTTTTCGTACATTTTCACGGATCAACGTTGTAAAATTCTGTGAAGCACCTGTGGGTTCAAGGTGCTCACCACACATCTAGATAAATTCATTGAGGGATGTAGTTTCTAAAATGGGGTTACTTATGGAGGAGATCAAGCTTTCAGGTCATGCTGTTGCATAGTGTGTTCCCTTTTCCCTTTATCATTATCCTATTCTTTATGAAGTGATGAATATACACAGCACTATATCTTTTTGTGCGGTTTGTTTTTTCTTTGGTTTATTATGCATATTTTTCTTGTGAATAATTTTGTATATATTTCACTATAAAAAATGACCATTATATTTTCTGTTATCCTTGGTACAAATATACCTTAAAAAAAAGGCCTTATACGGCCTTATGTTCTTCATATGCAACTTGAGTGCCGAAGTTTTTCTCTACAGGTTTACTTCTGACCACCTACTCCACGATACATTAGAGCGAACCTATATGTTATATGGACTAATTATGACTCCCTTTGAGCCTATTAAAGGTGCATCTATAGACTTTTAACTCTAAAAGTGTTTGTTTTATAGCAATCATTATAGCTTGAACAGCAAAAACATGCCATGTTTCCAAGAACCATACCTAAATAATATTTGATGACAGTCACTTTCAAGCTGAATCATTCTTTCCTTCCCAAGGTGGTATCAAGTTTCCCTAGGTTGCAGGATATAACGCTTCCATCCTTGTGAGACAAGCTCAAGTCAGAATAGGAAAGGAAGTTTCATACACTCAAGGTAACAAGAGCAATTTTAAATTTAATTTCCATAACTAAGTCTTCAAGATCGAACAATCTCTTCCTCCTGGTCAATGGGCCAAAAGGCTTCTGTTACGCACCTGCCCTGGTCCGTTTGATTTCCTTGTGCTCCCGTGGGGCTTTGCAAGTAGCCTGACCTGTTCTTATTTGTTGTATTTCCTGGTCATATATAAGGCCTTCAAGACACATACTTGCTTCTTGATAATGCTCTAACACTAGCTAATAACTTTTGTTTTTAGTTATCTGTGCACAGTTTCTGTTCAGTCATTAAGATGTCTCCTGGCTGTCTGTGCTTTCCCGTGCATGAGTTAAGGTACCGTTACACTAAACGACTTACCAACGATCACGACCAGCGATACGACCTGGCCGTGATCGTTGGTAAGTCGTTGTGTGGTCGCTGGGGAGCTGTCACACAGACAGCTCTCTCCAGTGACCAACGATCAGGGGAAAGACTTCGGCATCGTTGAAACTGTCTTCAACGATGCCGAAGTCCCCCCTGCAGCACCCGGGTAACCAGGGTAAACATTGGGTTACTAAGCGCAGGGCCGCGCTTAGTAACCCGATATTTACCCTGGTTACCACTGTAAAAGTAAAAAAAAAAAAACAGTACATACTCACATTCCGATGTCTGTCATGTCCCCCGCCATCAGCTTCCCGCACTGACTGTGTCAGCGGCGCCGACTGTAAAGCAGAGCACAGCGGTGACGTCACCGCTGTGCTCTGCTTTACGGCCGGCGCCGCTGACATAAGTCTGACAGCGGCATTTAAATCACGCTTCCGGAAATCGGGCCGGAAATACGCACACGTGATCGAAATGGATGGAAAGGTGGGGGCCAAGATGCAAGATGACCCACACCACTTGAGCTCCCCTCCGGTGATTCTACCTTTTTTCTCCCCCGACGAAGAACTCTATCCAAAACGCACATCGGGGAGCGTGTCTGTCCGTACCGACATGACCACATAGGTAATCACTCCTTACTCTACCATTTAGCTTCAAGCATTTTGTGGCTTTCTTATCTGGGCTCTGCATTGCCACTACTGCAGTCACCTATACAGCATTGTGGCTTTTTGGTGCAAATCTGGGACATCTTATACGTGGCAGATTTGTGTATTTTCTTATTTTCATATTTGCACTCTTTGTCCTCCTGTGGTATCATGAATACCCAGCTTGCCTAAATGCATATGCACCTGCACTCTATTGCCACTTTATTTATTACCTATGTCGGTTACCTGTTTATTATGATTTTTTGAGGCACATGCCATGATTACATCTTATGTACATATCTGTTGTACTGACATACATTGATTTTTTTCAGTAATAAGTACTTATCGTTTATGATTCCTGCAGACTATATGTTTTATTAATATCCATTATGGATTAATTACAATACATCTTCTAAGTACTATTGTCAGTCACATATAGGTTATTTTTCTGGTCTGTTTTGTTTACGGCAGACATACACTTCTTGTTGTCATTATCATGGTACTATCCTCTGTTTCCCTGTGTTGTTTTAATCAATAAATTATGCTTTTTGTACTACACACATGTATTGCTTTTCAATCTTTTACGTATTGGACCTTACAGTTCGTTTTTTTCCTTAATTGTCTCATTTGATTCTTGCCGAATGGTCTGCCATTCACGCTACTAGCAGGTATTGGGTTATCCTTGTTGTGTATCACTATTGGACATCTACCATTCCTATACGTGCTGGTTTATTGCTTAGTGTGTAGTTTTTTCCTTTCTTGTTGCAGGTATATCTTTTAAGGGGCTTTTCCAGTAGCAGATTGAGTGCATTGCTCTCCTGACAGGGATTATTATTTTGATTGTGTCCTTCACCTTATTGACACAGTTTTTTGGCATTTGATTCTGATCAGAATTTCACATGCCCATTCATGATTTTTGGGGATTGAGCGAATATCTCTTTTCCCTCACTTTTTGTCAGGGACCAGACCCATACAATTCCATATCCAATTCATGCCCTTTAGGCTAATTTTTTCATTATATCTAGGGTTTGCATATATGTGGTTTTTGTGTGATCATCTATCTGTGCATATACATTGCTCAAAAAAATAAAGGGAACACAAACAACAGAATTTAACTCCAAGTAAATCAAACTTCTGTGAAATCAAACTGTCCACTTATGAAGCAACGCTGTTTGACAATCAATTTCACATGCTGTTGTGCAAATGTAATAGACAACAGATAGACATTATTGGCAATTATCAAGACACACTCAATACAGGAGTGGTTCTGCAGGTGGGGACCACAGGCCACATTTCAGTACTAATGCTTTCTGGCTGATGTTTTGGTCTCCTTGAATGTTAGTTGCGCTTTCACAATCGTGGTAGCATGAGACGGACTCTACAACCCACACAAGTGGCTCAGGTAGTGTGGCTCATCCAGGATGACACATCAATGCGAGCTTTGGCAAGAAGGTTTGCTGTGTCTGTCAGCGTAGTGGCCAGAGGCTGAAGGCGCTACCAGGATACAGGCCAGTACACCAGGAGACGTGGAGGGGGCTGTAGGAGGGCAACAATCCTCCAACAGCAGCAGGACCGCTACCTCAGCCTTTGTGCAAGGAGGAAAAGGAGCACTGCCAGAGCCCTGCAAAATGACCTCCAGCAGGCCACACATGTGCATGTGTCTGCACAAATGGTTAGAAACAGACTCCATGAGGATGGTCTGAGTGCCCGATGTCCACAGATGGGGGGGTTGTGCTCAAAGCCCAACACCGTGCAGGATGCTTGGCATTTGCCACAGAACGCCAGGATTGGCAAATTCGCCACTGGCGCCCTGTGCTCTTCACAGATGAAAGCAGGTTCACACTGAGCACATGGGACAGAGTCTGCAGACGCCGTGGAGAGCAATCTACTGCCTGCAACATCCTTCAGCATGACCGCTTTGGCAGTGGGTCAGTAATGGTGTGGGGCGGCATTTCTTTGGAGGGCTGCACAGCCCTCCATGTGCTCGCCAGAGGTAGCCTGACTGCCATTAGGTACTGAGATGAGATCCCCAGACCCCTTGTGAGACCATATGCTGGTGCGGTTGGCCCTGGGTTCCTCCTAATGCAGGACAATGCCAGACCTCATGTGGCTGGAGTGTGTCAGCAGTTCCTGCAAGATGAAGGCATTGAAGCTATGGACTGGCTCGCCCGTTCCCCAGACCTGAATCCGATTGAACACATCTGGGACATCATGTCTCGCACCATCCACCAACGTCACGTTGCACAACAGACTGTCCAGGAGTTGGTGGATGCTTTAGTCCAGGACTGGGAGGAGATCCCTCAGGAGACCATCTGCCGCTTTATCAGGAGCATGCCCAGGCATTGTAGGAAGGTCATACAGGCACATGGAGGCCACACACACTACTGAGCATCATTTCCTTGCCTTGAGGCATTTCCACTGAAGTTGGATCAGCATGTAACTTCATTTTCCACTTTGATTTTGAGCATCATTCCAACTGCAGACCTCCGTGGAATATTAGTTGTGATTTCCATTGATAATTTTTAGGTTTTATTGTTCTCAACACATTCCACTATGTAATGAATAAAGATTTACAACTGGAATATTTCATTCAGTGATAGCTAGGATGTGGGATTTATTTTTTTGAGCAGTGTATATAAATGTCATTTTACTATTAATTGGACTATGTACTATACATTATCAGTTGTATATATTTTTTTAATGCAGAGGTCTGATCTCTATATCTTTGGGGCGGTTTTTGGCCTGGGAACCCCGGTTGTAATATTTTGTTTTTATGATGCCTTTTGCTTGTTGTTTTTGTGTCCAATAAATGTAAACATTTTATGTTACTTAGAGTGTGCACATCTTTACAGGTAGCTTTTTTTTCTTTTCTCTTCCACTCCTCATTGCTATTTCTACCTTATGTGGCACCTCATGCTATTACGGTCTTGCTTAGTTATTCATATATTGCAGTGCGCCTTGAACTACACATACGCACTTGGCCATTTTGACGGAAAAATTATGGCTCTGGGAAGAAGGGGAGCGAAAAATGAATATGCAAAAAGCTCCGGGGTTAAAGCGTTCATCCAGTGGGTTGCCCCTTATGCTCTCTTTAAAAAGCATCTTATTGACCCAAGAATTTGCTTTTTTCACCTGGGCTACAGTATTGAGTTGTTCCATGGCATGCCCCACCTCCCCTCCCCCACCCGAGGTATTTTCCTGGAAAGTGACATGTCTAGCAGCTACTCCCTCCATTAACAGTGTCTCTGGGTTAGCCTCACATCCTTCTCACATCATTCCCACCAGGACAGAACACTTTTTCATCTTGTATCATCCTCTCTCCCAAAAGAAAGGCAGAACTACCAACAATGAAAAATATTGTTCTATTCCTCTTTTTGCTTTCCAGCTTTGGTCAAGGCCAATAGGGTTTAGTTATAAGTCATGAAAGACTTTCACCAATTCAGTTACTTTTTGTGAGTCCTAATAGGTTTTACAGAGGTCTGGTAACCTTCAGAAGATTATTTCCATCTGGTTTGGGTCTGCGATTGTGGAAACCTTTAGTTCCAAAGCTGAAGGCCCTCTTTCTAATTTTTCTGCTAAGTCCTCATAAGTAGCCAATATATCTCAGGCAGTAAGACATCAGGTATTTTATTTGCTCAGGTCTATATGGCAGCCATATGGACCTCTTCTACTGAAGCAAGCTAGGACATAAAGGTCTGCAAACCACTGTACGTAAGCTAGTTCACATGTTCCCCAGTTCTATTTTTCACCCTATGGAACTGCTCCAAGAGATGTCCATGGTGCTGTATACCCAAATACTGCAGATTGCAGGGGTGATGATGTAAGAATAAGCTGCTTACTGTTGTCCACTATAATAATAATCTTCTACTATATAATTGTCTAAGGGTCACTTCCGTCTGTCCTTCTGTCTGTCTGGCACAGATATTCATTGGTTGCGGCCTCTGTCATAGTAACATAGTTAGTAAGGCCGAAAAAAGACATTTGTCCATCCAGTTCAGCCTATATTCCATCATAATAAATCCCCAGATCTACGTCCTTCTACAGAACCTAATAATTGTATGATACAATATTGTTCTGCTCCAGGAAGACATCCAGGCCTCTCTTGAACCCCTCGACTGAGTTCGCCATCACCACCTCCTCAGGCAAGCAATTCCAGATTCTCACTGCCCTAACAGTAAAGAATCCTCTTCTATGTTGGTGGAAAAACCTTCTCTCCTCCAGACGCAAAGAATGCCCCCTTGTGCCCGTCACCTTCCTTGGTATAAACAGATCCTCAGCGAGATATTTGTATTGTCCCCTTACATACTTATACATGGTTATTAGATCGCCCCTCAGTCGTCTTTTTTCTAGACTAAATAATCCTAATTTCGCTAATCTATCTGGGTATTGTAGTTCTCCCATCCCCTTTATTAATTTTGTTGCCCTCCTTTGTACTCTCTCTAGTTCCATTATATCCTTCCTGAGCACTGGTGCCCAAAACTGGACACAGTACTCCATGTGCGGTCTAACTAGGGATTTGTACAGAGGCAGTATAATGCTCTCATCATGTGTATCCAGACCTCTTTTAATGCACCCCATGATCCTGTTTGCCTTGGCAGCTGCTGCCTGGCACTGGCTGCTCCAGGTAAGTTTATCATTAACTAGGATCCCCAAGTCCTTCTCCCTGTCAGATTTACCCAGTGGTTTCCCATTCAGTGTGTAATGGTGATATTGATTCCTTCTTCCCATGTGTATAACCTTACATTTATCATTGTTAAACCTCATCTGCCACCTTTCAGCCCAAGTTTCCAACTTATCCAGATCCATCTGTAGCAGAATACTATCTTCTCTTGTATTAACTGCTTTACATAGTTTTGTATCATCTGCAAATATCGATATTTTACTGTGTAAACCTTCTACCAGATCATTAATGAATATGTTGAAGAGAACAGGTCCCAATACTGACCCCTGCGGTACCCCACTGGTCACAGCGACCCAGTTAGAGACTATACCATTTATAACCACCCTCTGCTTTCTATCACTAAGCCAGTTACTAACCCATTTACACACATTTTCCCCCAGACCAAGCATTCTCATTTTGTGTACCAACCTCTTGTGCGGCACGGTATCAAACGCTTTGGAAAAATCGAGATATACCACGTCCAGTGACTCACCGTGGTCCAGCCTATAGCTTACCTCTTCATAAAAACTGATTAGATTGGTTTGACAGGAGCGATTTCTCATAAACCCATGCTGATATCGAGTTAAACAGTTATTCTCATTGAGATAATCCAGAATAACATCCCTCAGAAACCCTTCAAATATTTTACCAACAATAGAGGTTAGACTTACTGGCCTATAATTTCCAGGTTCACTTTTAGAGCCCTTTTTGAATATTGGCACCACATTTGCTATGCGCCAGTCCTGCGGAACAGACCCTGTCGGAGTCCGTAAAAATATGAAATAATGGTTTATCTATTACATTACTTAGTTCTCTTAGTACTCGTGGGTGTATGCCATCCGGACCCGGAGATTTATCTATTTTGATCTTATTTAGCCGGTTTCGCACCTCTTCTTGGGTTAGATTGGTGACCCTTAATATAGGGTTTTCATTGTTTCTTGGGATTTCACCTAGCATTTCATTTTCCACCGTGAATACCGTGGAGAAGAAGGTGTTTAATATGTTAGCTTTTTCCTCGTCATCTACAACCATTCTTTCCTCACTATTTTTTAAGGGGCCTACATTTTCAGTTTTTATTCTTTTACTATTGATATAGTTGAAGAACAGTTTGGGATTAGTTTTACTCTCCTTTACTCTGCTTCTCTGTTTCCTTTTTGGCAGCTTTAATTAGTTTTTTAGATAAAGTATTTTTCTCCCTATAGTTTTTTAGAGCTTCAATGGTGCCATCCTGCTTTAGTAGTGCAAATGCTTTCTTTTTACTGTTAATTGCCTGTCTTACTTCTTTGTTTAGCCACATTGGGTTTTTCCTATTTCTAGTCCTTTTATTACCACAAGGTATAAACCTTACAGTGCCTATTTAGGATGTTCTTAAACATTTTCCATTTATTATCTGTATTCTTATTTCTGAGGATAATTCTTATTTCTGTCTGTCATGGAAATGCAAGTCGCTGATTGGTCTCGCCAGCTGCCTGTCATGGCTGCCGCGACCAATCAGCGATGGCTACAGTCCAATTAGTCCCTCCCTACTTTCCTGCAATCAGTGCCCGGCGCCCGCTCCATACTCTCTTGCAGTCAGTGCCCACTCCATACTCCCCTCCAGTCACCGCTCACACAGGGTTAATGCCAGCGGTAACGGACCGCGTTATGCCATGGGTAACTCACTCCGTTACCGCCGCTATTAGCCCTGTGTGACCAAGTTTTTACTATTGATGCTGCCTATGCAGCATCAATAGTAAAAAGATCTAATGTTAAAAAACAAAACAAAAAAAAAACCTGCTATTCTCACCTTCCGTAGTCCGACGATGCGCTCGCGCCTGCCGCCAGCTTCAGGTCCCAGAGATGCATTGCAAAATTACTCAGAAGACTTAGCGGTCACGCGAGACCGCTAAGTGATCTGGGTAATTTCGCAATGCATCCTGGGAACGCAAGATAGCGGCAGCCGCGTGCGCATCGCCAGAGGTTTGCTGGATCCCGCTGATGGGTGAGTATATAACTATTTTTTATTTTAATTATTTTTTTTTTTAACAGGGATATGGTGCCCACACTGCTAAATACTACGTGGGCTGTGTTAGATACTGCGTTACTGCTATATACTACCTGGCCAGTGTTAGATACTATGTGGGCTGTGTTCTATACTGCGTGGGCTGCGTTATATACTACATGGCTGCTATATACTACGTGAGCAGTGTTATATACTACGTGCTATACACTACATGGCCACTGTTAGAAACTATGTGGGCTGTGCTATATATTACGTGGCCAGTGTTACATACTACGTGGCGGCTATATACTCTGTGGGCTGTGTTATATACTATGTTGGCTGTTTTATTTACTGCGTGGCCTATATTAACGCATCGGATATTCTACAATATGTATGTATGTATATAGAAGCCACATCGTATATACAACAGGCCACGCAGTACTCCTATATACTACGTGGCCTGTGCTATAAACTATGTGGCTGCTATATACATACATACATATACTAGAATACCCGATGCGTTAATCGGGCCACCATCTAGTTATTTATATAGCGCCAACATATTCTGCAGCGCTTTACAGTTTCAAACAACAGTCATAAGTAACAACGTTAACAATTAAAGCAAAATAAGACAACCCTGCTCGTGAGCGCTTACAATCTATAATGAGATGGGGGAGATACAAAGTACAGGTGTGTATTTAGAATTATGTATTTACTATGATGGTCCAGCCATCTTCAGGGGGTGGGGGATAGATGGAGATAGTGAATTGGCTACACACACACACAAACATAAAATGATTTTGATTAGTGAACGTGGTAGGCCGCTCTGACCAAATGTGTTTTGAGCGAGCGCCTAAAACTATGCAAATTGTGGATGGTCCTAATATTTTGGGGTAGAGCATTCCAGAGGATTGGCGCAGCACGGGAGAAGTCTTGGAGTCGGGAGGTACAGATTAGTGCAGAGGTCAGTCGAAAGTCATTTGCAGAGCGCAGTGGTCGGTTAGGCCGATAGAAGAAATGAGGGAGGAGATGTAAGGGGGTGCCGCACTGTGCAGAGCTTTGTGGGTGAGAGCAAGTACTTTGAATTGTATCCTGTAATAAATGGGCAGCCAGTGTAACGACTGGCAAAGAGCGCATGTGTCCGAGTAACGATTAGCCAGATGGACGACCCTGGCTGCTGCATTAACCCCTTCACCCCAAAGCCTGTTTTCACCTAAGTGACAGGGCCAATTTTTACAATTCTGACCACTGTCACTTTATGAGGTCATAACTCTGAAACGCTTCAACGGATCCCGGTGATTCTGACACTGTTTTCTCGTGACATATTGTACTTCATGATAGTGGTAAAACTTCTTCGATATGACTTGCATTTGTTTGTGAAAAAAACAAAAATTTGTCGGAAATTATGAAAATTTAGCAATTTTCAAACTCTTAGTTTTTATGCCCTTAAATTAGAGAGTTATATCACATAATATACAGGTCCTTCTCAAAAAATTAGCATATAGTGTTAAATTTCATTATTTACCATAATGTAATGATTACAATTAAACTTTCATATATTATAGATTCATTATCCACCAACTGAAATTTGTCAGGTCTTTTATTTTTTTAATACTGATGATTTTGGCATACAACTTCTGATAACCCAAAAAACCTGTCTCAATAAATTAGCATATCAAGAAAAGGTTCTCTAAACGACCTATTACCCTAATCTTCTGGATCAACTAATTAACTCTAAACACATGCAAAAGATACCTGAGGCTTTTATAAACTCCCTGCCTGGTTCATTACTCAAAACCCCCATCATGGGTAAGACTAGCGACCTGACAGATGTCAAGAAGGCCATCATTGACACCCTCAAGCAAGAGGGTAAGACCCAGAAAGAAATTTCTCAACAAATAGGCTGTTCCCAGAGTGCTGTATCAAGGCACCTCAATGGTAAGTCTGTTGGAAGGAAACAATGTGGCAGAAAACGCTGTACAACGAGAAGAGGAGACCGGACCCTGAGGAAGATTGTGGAGAAGGACCGATTCCAGACCTTGGGGAACCTGAGGAAGCAGTGGACTGAGTCTGGTGTGGAAACATCCAGAGCCACCGTGCACAGGCGTGTGCAGGAAATGGGCTACAGGTGCCGCATTCCCCAGGTAAAGCCACTTTTGAACCATAAACAGCGGCAGAGGCGCCTGACCTGGGCTACAGAGAAGCAGCACTGGACTGTTGCTAAGTGGTCCCAAGTACTTTTTTCTGATGAAAGCAAATTTTGCATGTCATTCGGAAATCAAGGTGCCAGAGTCTGGAGGAAGACTGGGGAGAAGGAAATGCCAAAATGCCTGAAGTCCAGTGTCAAGTACCCACAGTCAGTGATGGTGTGGGGTGCCATGTCAGCTGCTGGTGTTGGTCCACTGTGTTTCATCAAGGGCAGGGTCAATGCAGCTAGCTATCAGGAGATTTTGGAGCACTTCATGCTTCCATCGGCTGAAATGCTTTATGGAGATGAAGATTTCATTTTTCAGCACGACCTGGCACCTGCTCACAGTGCCAAAACCACTGGTAAATGGTTTACTGACCATGGTATTACTGTGCTCAATTGGCCTGCCAACTCTCCTGACCTGAACCCCATAGAGAATCTGTGGGATATTGTGAAGAGAAAGTTGAGAGACGCAAGACCCAACACTCTGGATGAGCTTAAGGCCGCTATTGAAGCATCCTGGGCCTCCATAACATCTCAGCAGTGTCACAGGCTGATTGCCTCCATGCCACGCCGCATTGAAGCAGTCATTTCTGCCAAAGGATTCCCGACCAAGTATTGAGTGCATAACTGAACATTATTATTTGATGGTTTTTTTGTTTGTTATTAAAAAACACTTTTATTTGATTGGATGGGTGAAATATGCCAATTTATTGAGACAGGTTTTTTGGGTTATCAGGAGTTGTATGCCAAAATCATCAGTATTAAAACAATAAAAGACCTGACAAATTTCAGTTGGTGGATAATGAATCTATAATATATGAAAGTTTAATTGTAATCATTACATTATGGTAAATAATGAAATTTAACACTATATGCTAATTTTTTGAGAAGGACCTGTAGTTAATAAACAACATTTCCCACAAGTCTGCTTTACATCAGCACAATTTTGGAAACATAATTTTTTTTTGTTAGGACGTTATAAGGGTTAAAAGTTGACCAGCGATTTCTCATTTTTGCAACAAAATTTGCAAAACCATTTTTTTACGGACCACCTCACACTTGAAGTGACTTTGAGGGGTCTATATGACAGAAAATGCCCAAAAGTGACACCATTCTAAAAACTGCACCCCTCAAGGTACTCAAAACCACATTCAAAATGTTTATTAACCCTTCAGGTGCTTCACAGGAATTTTTTGAATGTTTAAAAAAATTGAACATTTAACTTTTTTTTCACAAAATTTTTACTTCAGGTCCAATTTGTTTCATCTTACCAAGGGTAACAGGAGAAATTGGACCACAAAAGTCATTGTACAATTTGTCCTGAGTACGCCGATACCCCATATGTGGGGGTAAACCACTGTTTGGGCACATGGCAGAGCTCGGAAGGGAAGGAGCGCCATTTGACTTTTCAATGCAAGATTTGCTGGAATTGAGATCGGAGCCCATGTCACGATTGGAGAGCCCCTGATGTGCCTAAACAGTGGAAACCCCCACAAGTGACACCATTTTGGAAAGTAGACCCCCTAAGGAACTAATCTAGATGTGTGGTGAGCACTTTGAACCTCCAAGTGCTTCACAGAAGTTTATAATGTAGAGCCGTAAAAAAAAATTTATATTAATTTTCACAAAAAAATGATCTTTTTGCCCCAAATTTTTTATTTTCCCAAGGGTAAAAGGATAAATTGGACCCCAAAAGTTGTTGTGCAATTTGTCCTGAGTACGTCGATACTTCATATATGGGGATAAACCACTGTTTGAGCGCATGGCAGAGCTCGGAAGGGAAGGAGTGCCAATTGACTTTTCAATGCAAAATTGGCTGGAATTGAGATCGGACGCCATGTCGCATTTGGAGAGCCCCTGACGTGCCTTAACAGTGGAAACCCCCCACAAGTGACCCCATTTTGGAAAGAAGACCCCCTAAGGAACTTATCTAGATGTTTAGAATGTAGCATTGTGAAAACTAAAAAATCATTTTTTCTTTCCACAAAATGATGTTTTAGCCCGCAATTTTTTTTTTCCCAAGGGTAACAGGAGAAATTGGACCACAAATGTTATTGTCCAATTTGTCCTGAGTACGCTGATACCCCACATGTGGGGGGGAACCACCGTTTGAGTGCATGGCAGAGCTCGGAAGGGAAGGAGCACCGTTTGAAATGCAGACTTAGATGGAATGGACTGCAGGTGTCATGTTGCATTTGCAGAGCCCCTGATGTACCTAAACAGTAGAAACCCACCACAAGTGACCCCATATTGGAAACTAGACCCCCCAAGGAACTTATCTAGATGTGTTGTGAGAGCTTTGAACCAACAAGTGTTTCACTACAGTTTATAACGTAGAGCCGTGAAAATAAAAAATATTTTTTTTCCCACGAAAATGATATTTTATCCCCTATGTTTTTATTTTCCCAAGGGTAACAGGACAAATTGGACCCCAAAAGTTGTTGTCCAACTTGTCCTGAGAACGCTGATACCCCATATGTTGGGGGGAACCACTGTTTGGGCACACAGGAGAACTCGGAAGGGAAGGAGCCCTGTTTTACTTTTTCAAAGCAGAATTGGCTGGAATTGAGATCGGACGCCATGTCGCGTTTGGAGAGCCCCTGATGTGCCTAAACAGTCGAAACCCCCAATTATAACTGAAACCCTAACCCTAGCCCTAACCCTAGCACTAATGGGAAAATGGAAATAAATACATTTTTTTACATATTATTTTTCCCTAACTAAGGGGGTGATAAAGGGGGGTTTGATTTACTTTTATAGCTTTTTTTGGCAGATTTTTATGATTGGCAGCTGTCACACACTAAAAGACGCTTTTTATTGCAAAAAATAGTTTTTGCATCACCACATTTTGAGAGCTATAATTTATCCATATTTTGGCCCACAGAGTCATATGAGGTCTTGTTTTCTTGCGGGACGAGTTGACGTTTTTATTGGTAACATTTTCGGGCAGATGACATTTTTTGATCGCTTTTTATTCCGATTTTTGGGAGGCGGAAGGAACAAAAACCAGTTATTCCTGAATTTCTTTTAGGGGGGCGTTTATACCGTTCCACATGTGGTAAAATGGATAAAGCAGTTTTATTCTTCGGGTCAGTACGATTACAGCGATACCTCATTTATGTAATTTTTTTTATGTTTTGGCGCTTTTACACAAAAACTATTTTATATAAAAAAATAATTGTTTTTGCATCGCATTATTCTGAGAGCTATAACTTTTTTATTTTTCTGCTGATGATGCTGTATGGCGGCTTTTTTTTTGCGGGAC
Organism: Ranitomeya imitator; assembly: GCF_032444005.1. Classification (NCBI taxonomy): domain Eukaryota; kingdom Metazoa; phylum Chordata; class Amphibia; order Anura; family Dendrobatidae; genus Ranitomeya; species Ranitomeya imitator. The sequence goes on along the minus strand of NC_091283.1, from coordinate 760,585,924 downwards.
AAGATGACGTTTTCAGCGGTACCATGGTTATTTATATCCGTCGTTTTGATCGCGTGTTATTCCACTTTTTGTTCGCCTGTATGATAATAAAGCGTTGTTTTTTGCCTTTTTTTTTTTTGCGGTGTTCACTGAAGGGGTTAACTAGTGGGATAGTTTTATAGAGTGGGTCGTTACGGACGCGGCGATACCAAATGTGTACATTTATTGTTTTTTTTTTTTTTTACATAAATAAATGGATTTATTGGGAAATGTTTTTTTTTTTTTTATTTGGGTATTTTTTTTATTTTTTTTTACACATTCTATATTTTTTTTTTTTACTTTCTAACATTGTCCCAGGGTGGGACATCTCTGTATTAGATCAGATCGTTGATCTGACACTGTGCATAGCACACTGTCAGATCAACGATCTGACAGGCAGCTTAGCTGGCTTTCCAGCGCCTGCTCTCAGCAGGCGCCGGCTAGCCAGGTCACTTCATGACCCGGAAGGAGTCCGGCGGCCATCTTGGATCCGGGGACTCCTTCCGGGTCACCGGAGCAACGCGATCTCATTGCGTTGCTCAGGTGGGAGAGCGCAGGGAGCCCCCGTCCCTGCGCGATCCCCCTCTATGCCGCTGTCACTACTGACAGCGGCATCAGAGGGGTTAAATGCCCGCGATCGGCGATAGCGCCGATCGTGGGCATTGCTGCGGGGTGTCAGCTGTCATATACAGCTGACACCCGCACCCGATCACCGCGACGCTCAGCGCGAGACCGCGGTGATCGGTGCGCCGTACTAGTACTGCTGCTGGCACTAATGCAGTGCCGGCAGCGCAGTACTAGTACGGCGCATGTCACGAAGGGGTTAAGGATGGACTGGAGAGGGGAAAGTCGAGAGAGGGGGAGGCCAATTAATAGAGCATTGAAGTAGTCCAGGTTGTTTCCATGGTGAGAAAAGGGTGGATTCTAGAGATGTTCTTTACGTGTAAGCGGCGTGAGCGGGCAAGAGTTTGTATATGGGAGGTGAAGGAGAGATTGAAGTCAAACATAACACCCAGACAGCACGCCTGCCACCGGGGTGTTATGTTGCCAGAGGGAAATGTCAGATTTAAGGAGATTAGTAGACGGCTGGAGCAGAAGTTGTTCAGTTTTGGAGAGGTTGAGTTTCAGATAGAGAGCGGACATGATGTTGGAGACTGCAGACAGTCAGTGGCGTTCTGTAGTACAGCGGGGATAAGGTCAGGGGCTGACGTGTATAGTTGTGTGTCATCAGCATAAAGATGGTACTGAAAGCCAAATCTGCTGATGGTCTGTTCAATTGGGGCTGTGTAGAGGGAGAAGAGAAGGAGGCCAAGGACTGAGCCCTGAGGTACCCCGACAGTGAGAGGAAGAGGAGATGAAGTGGAGCCAGAGAACAGGACACTGAAGGAGCGGTCAGAAACATAGGAGCAGAACCAGGAGAGAGCAGTGTCCTTAATGCCTAGTGACTGGAGCCTAGAGAGTAGGAGAGGGTGGTCAACAGTGTCGAAAACTGCAGAAAGGTCGAGAAGAATGAGCAGAGTGGTCACCGTTACATTTTGCCATCAGAAGGTTATTGGTCACTTTGATGAGTGCAGTTTCTGTCGAATGTAGGGGGCGGAAACCGGACTGCGAAGGGTCTAGGAGGGAGTGAATGGAGAGGTAACGGGTAAGGCAGGAGTAGATCAGGTGCTCCAAGAGTTTAGAGATGAAGGGGAGATTGGAGACCGGTCTGTAGTTGTTTGTGCAGGATGGGTCGAGGGTGGGTTTCTTTAGTAATGGAATCATAATAGTGTGTTTGAAGGAGGAGGGGAAAATGCCAAAGGAGAGGGAGAGATTAAAGATTGTAGTTAGGCGAGTTGTGACGACTGGAGAGACTGGAGGTGGTGTAAGGGAATGGGGTTGGTGGTGCATGTAGTCGGACGAGAAGAGGAGCTTGGAGACTTCTTCCGTGATGGGATCGAATGTGAGCCAGAGGAGATGCAGGGAGGGATGGGAGTCACTGCATTTGGTGTGTGGGAGCGGATTTCCTGAAGGATATTGTCTATTTTCTCTATAAAGTGGGAGGCCAGGTCATCAGCACTAATGTCTGTGATAGGGGCCTGTGCTTTTGGCCTGAGGAGTGAAAGCTGTCAAAAAGTTTCTTGGGGTTGTTGGATAGCGAGGAGATCAGAGTGGTGAAGTAGGTCTGTTTGGCCAGTTGAAGGGCAGAGTTATAGGTCCTTAACATAAATTTAAAGTGTATGAAGTCTTCTGGTGTGCATGTTTTCCTCCATAAGAGTTCAGCACACCTAGAGCATCGCTGGAGAAATCGGGTTTGCGATATGAGCCAGGGCTGTTTCACTCTCTGTTTGGAGGTTCTGAGGGTGAGGGGAGCTACTTGGTCAAGGGTGCTTCTAAGAGTGTCATTGAAGCGATGTACAGCCAGATCAGGACAGGAAAAAGAAGAGATTGGGGACAATGATGAGTGTAGGGAGTCTGAAATTGCGTGAGGATTAATAGCATGTAGATTTCTGAATGTGTGGTACAGTAGGTAGCAGTGTGCTGGGGTGAGCGAGGAATTGTGAGCATGAAGGAGAGAATGTTATGGCCAGAGAGGGGAATCAGTGAGTTATCTAGGTCAGGGGTGTCAAACTGCATTCCTCGAGGGCCGCAAACCATGCGTGGTTTCAAGATTTCCTTAGCATTGCACAAGGTGCTGTAATCATTATGTGTGTAGGTGATTAAATTATCACCTGTGCAGTACAAGGAAATCCTGAAAACATGACCTGTTTGCAGCCCTTGAGGAATGCAGTTTGACACCTCTGATCTAGGTAGGAGATTGAACAGAGCCGGACAAAGACCAGGTCCAGGGTGTTAAGGTCTTTGTGTGCTTCAGAGGTTGAGAGCTGTTAATGGGGATGTTGAAGTCTCCCAGGTTAAGGGTTGGGAGTTCTGAGGACTTGAAGTGCGGTAGCCTGGCAGAGAAATGGTCCAGGAAGTGGGTGGGTGAGCTTGAGGGCCAGTATATGACCGCTACTATGAGGGAGAGGGGACGAAAGAGCCTGATGGAGTGGACCACTATGTCTACCTCATCTAATACTGGAGAAAGAAGAGGCCATTCACACTACTGTCTGATCTAATACTAGATATACCGGAGGTGCTGAGGTGAGATGAGGCTGCTCAGACTCCTGTCCACTATATCTTTCTGAATGTACTTGTTTTTATTATGTATACCCCTCCTCACATGTAAATAAATGGAATAAATGGGGCTATAATAATAAATAATGTTAAATGGCAGCTGTGATTTGGAGATTGCATGACAGTATAGGTTATGTTTCTGGGTCACAGCAGAGTAACTTTGTACTATACCTGTTCTACTAATATTGCAAGACAGGTATTTGTCAGTTTAACAAGACAGCGACCATTTTATTTCTGTCCAAACAGCTGCTTAGTTTTTGTGCCCTGCACTGGTGTGTTTACCATTTTGGGGTAGATACAATGTTTTGATCACCTCTTATTGTAAAAAAAAAAAACACAACATAATTCTGGTGTTTCGATTATTTTTCTTGTTACAGTTTACCGATCAGATAAATTTATTTTATATGCTGATAGATCGGACTTTTATGAATGCAACGATACCAAAAATATAAAATATATATATATATATATATATATATATATATATATATATATATATATATATATATATATTAATGGGGCAAAAGGGGGTGAATTGATATTTTGTATTTTTCTGTTATTTTTATTTCATATTTTAAAACTTTTTTTTTTTTTTACTTAACTGTATTTGTTAATCCCCTTAGTGGACTTGAAGCTGCAATCCTCTGATAGCTAGTAGAATACACAGCAGTACATCAGGACTGCTATGTATAGCTAAAATCACGGTCTCCTATGAATGCTGACTTTCACAGGAGAATTGTCATGACAAGCATAAAGGTCTTCAGCAGACCCTCAGCCGTCATGGCAAGACATCAGCGCTTTGCTATATCATAGGCGTGATGATGGGCGCATGGAATAATGCGCCTCCACACCTCCCCTGCCAGAGCGTGTTAAATGCCACAGTCAGAGATTGACAGCAGGATTTTACAGGTTAACAGCCACGGGTGGACGTCCACGCAGTTAGAGGCAGGTGATGGCTAATTAAATCAGCCATAATCATCCATGAAAGATACAGGCAAGGCATGCAGACCCGCATCAAAGTCAGGGACATGACATATTACGTAAATATACGTCATATGTTGTGAAGGGGTTAATGTCTGTACATGTTTCTGCTCAATTGTAAAGTCCTACGGAATAAGTTGGAACTATATAAATAAAATTATTTAAATTATGAAACTCTTCGGAGGCTAATTTTGTAATCAGTTACATTTAAACATTATGTAAAAAAAATTTAAAAAATTAATGCGTTGTGTAAAGTATGGAAACAGATGCATTTTAACGAAAGCATATCAGTTGTTTTCTACATGAACAATACACACTTCAGGTATTGCAGAACTGCTTTTTGAAGAGGAAGATGTCATGCCCTAACGTTGATTGTTACTCATAAACATGTCCCTCTCTTTCCAAAATCAAAGTGCCAGAATAATTATTGCATTTGCTCCTGTTTTTGCCGAGATTTTCGTACTTTGTGCCATTTTTTTATTTGTGCTTTATTCTTTCAATTTCACTGTTTTTGAGGTCTATAGTAGTTTTCGGTTTTATTTTTTTTTAAGCTCTCGACTGTGCGCAGAGTTCATATTTTCACCTCATTCATCATTTTCACCGGTTTGAAAAGTCACAAAGTTTGTTGTAAATGTACTCCTGCTTTTCCTGGTGTGATTTTATGTACTTTAGATACTTAGGCACAATTTTTGGAAAAAAATAGACTTTTTTTGCACTAATAGGTTGCAAAAAAAAGTTAAAGTCAAACAATTTTGACATCTGCGCACAATTTTATAAACACTCCATTTTGAAGAATTTGTTAGAAAAAAAATAACAGCAACGAATACCACAAGACGAAAAAGAAAGTTGACTTAGAAAAGAAAACGACAAAAAACCCCCCTGAATGAATCGAGGCCAAAGTTTGTAGAATCTGATGTGTATTATGTTCTATAACAGCTGGGACATAGTATTGTACGGCACACAACAACTGCAAAGGGATCACTTCATTGCAGTTCACGGCGGATGCAACCATAACCCAATGATGTATAGCAGCCTAGAGGAAAAAAGCACTTGTGTCCATCCGCTCACACACCTATCAATGAGGGGAGTGGATGTTTAACGCACCACTCTAGCGGTTTTTTTTAAATTTTTTATTGCAGAACTGGATAGCTGCTACTAATATAAGGTACCTGCACCTTGTCTGATGCTTACCTACCACCATCTTTACCTTTATCATCGCCACTCCTGGTGGTCTTCAGCAGTTTGACTTGACGGATTGCTCCAGAGCAAGCCGGAGGTTACACCTCCATACAAGTCTGAAAGTTTCGTTCTGGCTCTGACTTGCACTGAGAGCTTGTGACGTAGCCTCCGATGGTCGGCCAATATTCCTACAATTATAAATACTGGACCTGTATCGTTCTTAGAGGTATTCTCATCTTCTATTTTAGATATATCAACAGAATATAACAGAAATGACTTAAAAGTGAGACTTCGAGTTGTGGAACTTTCACCTACTGGGAGAAATCTGGTAGACCGACACCATTCAACATGATGTAAATGCCGCATGTTCCACTTTACATCTACAGAGCCAATGAGCCCAGTGATTGGCTGCAACTGTTACGTGGGCTGCAGCCGGTCAATAAAAACCCAAGCAGTAGTTGGAAAGGCAATCTTGAACCTAAGGATAATGAGTATTGCTGTACTTCTTTTAGACAAATATCCAAGCCTATGTATAAATAAAATTATTCCTGGATAATCCTGCACGGAGGATAGGTAATCAATATCAGATCGGTAGGGATGCGGCGCGCTCAGCACCCCCCACCAATCAGTAGTCCCTGATGCAGGCCAAATGTCATCAGTTGCAGAGAGGAAAAGCACTGCTTCATCAATTGTATAGCAGGTGCGGACGGGTACTGCAGTTCCTCCCCTGCTCGAATGAATAGGGGAGAATATGCAGTTCCCCGGTGTAGCTACTATATATCTGATTTGAGCAGCGCTGATCCACTCCACAACTGATCATATCCATCGGCCGCCATCACCGGACGCAGCTGATCGGTGGCGGTGTTGAGTCCCTACTGATCTGATATTGATGACCTAGCCTATGGATAGGTCATCAATATAAAAGTAGTGGACAATCTTTTATATCAACCACAGAAGTATAAATTATTTTCCTCTCTTAATGTCTTCCAATTTGAAAAATGTGGTAAAATATTACTACAAAACTCTCATTCCAATATAAACACCACAAGAAGCTCCCAGACTCCCATCCAACCTGATGTGAAGCCACGGACAATTCTCATATTTAAAGTTGTATGAAGTAGTCGAGGCCTCTCCTTCGTCAGCCATTTTGCTTCAGTTAGATTCTTCACACGGGACACTTATGCATTTTTTTAATTTTTGTTGCATTCAACTGAAGATGACAAATCTTGACAGAAAAGAAACCCAACTCGTATCACTAAAATAACTTAAACGCAATAAAAGTTCTATATTTTTTTTATTCAATATTACACGAGAAATTCAAAGATCTACCAATTTTGTGCATTTTCATTGGTAAAAAAGGTCTTGAATACATGTGGTAGAAAAAAAAATGTTAATTTCCGACTACTTACAGATGCATTTTCCTGATATAACAAGGCAAAATTTGTTATCATCATGTGTAAAATGATAAAGTTGTGAAGAAATCTTTTTTTTTACTTCTATATACAGTATGTAAGGCAAGAGGTTGCACATTAATTATACTAGAAGTGACAGAGCACATTCTCTGATTTGTAATGATTTTTTGGGGGAGTCAAAGATATTACAAAACCATTTTTACACAAAAAAAAAGTGCTAGATGCTCTTGTGACTCTTCCGTAAAGCAAGATTCTAAAAAGCTAGAGCCAAAAAAAGATCTCAGTGGCAGTAAGAGCATGTGCTAAAAATGTAATCTCTTTCCTTCTTCGTCCTTCTCCGCGATGAGCTCTGAGCTCTGAACCTCATTCGCTTACTTTACCAAATCAGATCAAGTGAAGAAGCCGTAAGTAGTTTGTACTTAAAAAGAAAAAACAAAAACATCATCTTCTATGAGGTTTATTTTTTTTATGTTCCTTGATCGTGCTCCTGAATATATACGGTAGGTTATTTCATTTGTTCTTGTAAGAGGTATAAACAGAAATAATCGCGGCTCTTCCCCTTTTGCTCGTAAAGATGCTTATAGTAGCAACGGACAAAACTGAAAAAGGGGGGATATTTCAGGACACTAAATCTACTGCTGCCCGCAGTCGGTAAATAGTCATCTCCTGAAAAAAAGAGTCCAGTGGGGTTCCAGTCTTTACACTTGGAGAATTGCTGCTCCGCAGTCTTCTGGTTCTGTGTAATAAGAAGAGTTTGTGTCTGAGTGATGAATGCCAAGAGCTTCTTTGCTCTCCAGATTTGGCTCAATTATTATAGTTGTTTTTTCAAATGTTTTCTTTTTACAGGTTTCGGGACAGTTCTGCACATAGATAACTCTGTTGTAAGCCTTTAGCCTCTTCCATAGCTGGACATAGACTTTGCATTGCACGTACATAAACAAAAGTCCTCCAGTAAAGCCGATGGCTACCACGACTAATTTAGTCCAAAATGGCCATTCCAGGATACCTGTTCAAAGTGGAAAGAGATGGTAAGAACTGATGTACTTGACTACGACAAAACTATTTGTAACAGTACAACATATCCCTAAGGCCTTGACGGCTCAGAAATGTTTTTCGTCTAATGTACAACTATGGTTTCATTGACCGAAATGTCACTATGGTCTCGACCCTCTGAGTTCTCTTAGGAATATCTGAAACTGTATGCATCTTTAAGGAAGCAGAGCCATCCACCTTTAAATTCAGTCTTTTACTTGCTTCATCTCCACCAAACCTTTACTTTTCCACCAAACCTTCATTTCTTCTCCACCAAACCTCAGCTCTCCTGAAATAAGAGAACTGTGTCTGCAAATGCTACTCTGTCCTGTTACTGAGGTTCTGCCTACAGATGGCCGATTCTGGTTTGGCTAGTGTCAGGTGTCAATCATGTTTGCCAGTAGAGGACTAGACCATGTGATTTTTTTATTCTCTCTATGTGATGCACTGTAATACATTTGTATTGCATAGTATTATGCAACTGTTCAAACAAAGATGGCAGCCATAGGGCATGTGTGTGATCAGCATGGCGGAAATGTATGATGTTCCGGAGCAGGATCTAGCTCCTGACTCTGTTGTATGATTTACCAAGCTACTTAGGAACCAGATATTGAAGTAGATTATTCTAAACATAAAACTTTCTGGTCTGTATGTGAGTGTCATTGGCACTTATCTGGGACGCAGAGCTTCGCATTATTTTCGGTGGGGACATGGAGTGATATTTTGGAGGGCTTTACATTTATGGTTCAAATTGTTTTAATTGGGGCTTTTTTAGAACAGTAAATACACCAAAAACCATACGGGAGGGTAAGAGAGAGGTTATAGTTCTATTTATAAAAGAGGTTCTCATTAAAATAAATTTATTTTGCACCATTATATATAGAGTTACTAAAGACAGCAGTCTGATACTGAACGCAGGCAAAGCAGTGAACGTGGCAGCAGCTCAGTAGGGGCAGTTTGTGTATTTTTTACAGCATAGGCTTCACAGGTGAGAGGCAAATGACAACTGGCCAAAGATGAAGACTGGCTGGGAGACTCTTTCATGAAGGTCTGTCCCAGAAGAAGAAATATACTTATTTCATTTAAAAAAGTAAAGGGGTTGTATCATCGACTTTAGCAAGAAAGCACTGCTCTCCCACCTACTGACTTCCTGTTTGGTGGTGGCAGTGCGCTCCTCCTGGACTGACAGTTTGGACCAGCGTCCTCATCAAGCTACTGGACCAAAATGTGCAATCTCTGATGCTGAAAGCCGAGGCAGCTGTGCCTCAGCATCACTAGAAGAGGCAATGCCACAAAAGCTGGCTATATCCAATGATCTGTCGGCTTCAGAGCAGCTCTATTACAAGCTCTACTGAAAAGATATACTACGTGGTGACTTGTAACAGTCAAACAGTACAAAAAAAAACAAGAAAATCTCTCCATAAAAGAGAACGGAGAGGAATTTTATTAAGAAGGTTGCATCGTTGCAGTTTCATATTTTTTTTATTCAATAAAAGTGCTAAAACAGTAACTAATTAAAATAAAATTAGTGTTACCTTTCATTAATTGTGGGGATACAAGAGGAAAGAGAGGAAAGTTTCAGCTAATTAAAATCTTTGCCTAGCTACACTTTACCTTTCATCATGTTGAACCACTTCAAGACCAGGTCTAATGTATTTTTCGGACTATATGACACACCTTACCATAGGACACATCCCTGCTTTAAGCAGGAGAAAACTGGAAAATATATATTTCCTACTAATTAAACTTTCCTGGCAGTGTAAAGAAGTGGAGGGGTCAAAACCATTCATTTTAATGCACTATGGTAGAAAAGGTAGGTAATAGATCTATTGTTAGTGGTTCTCTGCAGTATGTGTACTATAAATCTATCATATTATATATTTACATGTATAATCATACAGAGCTTTACAGCATGTACATCATGTACACTCTGCAGCACAAACACACACACACCTCTGCCACATGCATACATACACACACCTCTGCCACATACATACACACCTCTGCCACATGCATACATACACACCTCTGCTACATACATACACACCTCTGCCACATGCTTACATACACACACACACACCTCTGCCACATGTTTACATACACACAAACCTCTGCCGCATACATAATAATAATATAATAAAAATAATAATTTTATTTGTATAGCGCCAACATATTCCGCAGCGCTTTACAAATTATAGAGGGGACTTGTACAGACAATAGACATTACAGCATAACAGAAATCACAGTTCAAAATAGATACCAAGAGGAATGAGGGCCCTGCTCGCAAGCTTACAAACTATAAGGAAAAGGGGAGACACGAGAGGTGGATGGTAACAATTGCTTTAGTTATTCGGACCAGCCATAGTGTAAGGCTCAGGTGTTCATGTAAAGCTGCATGAACCAGTTAACTGCCTAAGTATGTAACAGTACAGACACAGAGGGCTATTAACTGCATAAAGTGTATGAGAACATGATGTGAGGAACCTGATTATGGCTTTTTTTTTTTTTTTTTTTTTTTTTTTTTATGATAGGCCACACAGGGATCGTTAGGTTAATGTGTTGAGGCGGTAGGCCAATCTGAACAAATGAGTTTTTAGGGCACGCTTAAAACTGTGTGGATTGGGGATTAATCGTATTAACCTGGGTAGTGCATTCCAAAGAATCGGCGCAGCATGTGTAAAGTCTTGGAGACGGGAATGGGAGGTTCTGATTATTGAGGATGCTAACCTGAGGTCATTAGCGGACCGGAGGGCACGGGTAGGGTGGTAGACTGAGACCAGAGAGGATATGTAGGGTGGTGCTGAGCCATGGAGTGCTTTGTGGATGAGGGTAGTAGTTTTGTACTGGATTCTGGAGTGGATGGGTAACCAGTGTAATGACTGGCACAAGGTAGAGGCATCGGTGTAACGGTTGGTGAGGAATATGATCCTGGCAGCAGCATTCAGGACAGATTGGAGCGGGGAAAGTTTGGTAAGAGGGAGGCCGATTAGTAGAGAGTTACAATAGTCCAGACGAGAATGAATAAGTGAAACAGTAAGAGTTTTTGCAGAGTCGAAAGTAAGAAAAGGGCGAATTATAGAAATGTTTTTGAGGTGCAGATAAGAAGAGCGAGCCAGTGATCGGATGTGGGGGGTGAATGAAAGCTCGGAATCAAGGATGACCCCAAGGCAGCTGGCATGTTGCTTTGGAGTAATGGTGGAACCGCACCCAGAGATGGCAATGTCAGGCAAAGGTAGGTTAGTAGAGGGAGAAAACATGAGGAGTTCCATATATCCATACATACACACACCTCTGCCACATACAATACACACACCTCTGACACATGCTTATTTACACACACACACACACCTTTGACACTTGCTTTCATACAGGGTCGTCTATCTAGCTAATCGTTACTCGCTCTTCGCCAGTCGATACACTGGCTGCCCATTCATTACAGGATACAATTCAAAGTACTTGTTCTCATCCACAAAGCTCTCCACATTGCGGCACCCCCATACATCTCCTCCCTCATTTCTGTCTATCGGCCTAACCGACCTCTGCGCTCTGCAAATGACTTTCGACTAACCTCTGCACTAATCCGTACCTCTCACTCCTGACTCCAAGACTTCTCCCGTGCTGCGCCAATCCTCTGGAATGCTCTACCCCAAGATATTAGGACCATCCACAATTTGCATAGTTTTAGGCGATCCCTCAAAACACATTTGTTCAGAGCGGCCTACCACGTTCACTAATCTCATTTTATGTTTGTGTGTGTGTGTAGCCCATTCACTATCCCCATCTATCCTCCACCCCCTGAAGATGGCTGGACCATCATTGTAAATACATCATTGTAAATACACACCTGTACTTTGTATCTCCCCCACCCCATTGTAGGTTGTAAGCTCTCACGAGCAGGGTCGTCTTATTTCGCTTTAATTATTGTATTGTTAACATTGTTACTTATGACTGTTGTGATTAAAGCTGTTAAACTGTAAAGCGCTGCAGAATATGTTGGCGCCATATAAATAAAGATTATTATTATTATTACACACCTCTGCCATATGCTTACATAAACACACACACACCTCTGCCACATGCATACACACAACTCTGACACATGCTTTCATACACACACACCTCTTCACATGCATGCATGCATACATACACACACCTCTGCCACATACACACATACATACACACACCTCTGCCACATGCTTACATACACACACCTCTGCCACATACATACACACACCTCTGACACATGCTTACATACACACACCTCTGCCACATGCATGCATACACACACACCTCTGACATACATACACACACCTCTGCCACATGCTTACATACACACACCTCTGCCACATACATACACACACCTCTGCCACATGCATGCATACATACACACCTCTGACATACATACACACACCTCTGCCACATGCTTACATACACACACCTCTGCCACATACATGCATACACACCTCTGACATACATACACACACCTCTGCCACATGCTTACATACACACACCTCTGACATACATACACACACCTCTGCCACATGCTTACATACACACACCTCTGCCACATACATACACACACCTCTGCCACATGCATGCATACATACACACCTCTGACATACATACACACACCTCTGCCACATGCTTACATACACACACCTCTGCCACATGCATGCATACACACCTCTGACATACATACACACACCTCTGCCACATGCTTACATACACACACCTCTGACATATGCTTACATACACACACCTCTGCCACATACATACACACACCTCTGCCACATGCATGCATACATACACACCTCTGACATACATACACACACCTCTGCCACATGCTTACATACACACACCTCTGCCACATGCTTACATACACACACCTCTGCCACATACATACACACACCTCTGCCACATGCATGCATACATACACACACACACACACCCTCCTCTGACACATACATGTATTTTGAGGCAGGAGATGTATTAGACAGTGGCACCATTTTGGGAAACATACAACCTAATACATAACTTTTCTTAACCCTTTATGGGAAGAAACAGAATTAACCCCCCACACACAAATGCTGTGTTTTTTTTACGTTCTAAATTTTACACTATTAACATGCTGCATAAATAAAGTGTTACATTTATTTTGGAGTGCACCCTGATTATGGAGATATGTTTTATTATTTTGCATAATAAATGCTCTGCAAAAAATAAAAAATAAATAATAATTGCCGCTATATTTTGAGTCAAAGTTTAACATTTCTCTGCTTTATGAAGGTTTATTTTTTGCATTATGCATTTTTCATTGAAAGCATCTTCAGGAACACTTGACTTTTTGATCACTCTTTCTAGTACATTGTTCTGGAGGTGAAAAACAAAAGAAATTATTCTGGACATTTTTTTGTGTGTGTTTTTTTACACCTCAACAATCCACGTAATTAAAATGCCTCTTTTCTTGCAGATTGATACAATAATGAGAATTTAACCCCTTCATGACCCAGCCTATTTTGACCTTAAAGACCTTGCCGTTTTTTGCAATTCTGACCAGTGTCCCTTTATGAGGTAATAACTCAGGAACGCTTCAACGGATCCTAGCGGTTCTGAGATTGTTTTTTCGTGACATATTGGGCTTCATGTTAGTGGTAAATTTAGGTCAATAAATTCTGCGTTTATTTGTGATAAAAACGGAAATTTGGCGAAAATTTTGAAAATTTCGCAATTTTCACATTTTGAATTTTTATTCTGTTAAACCAGAGAGATATGTGACACAAAATAGTTAATAAATAACATTTCCCACATGTTTACTTTACATCAGCACAATTTTGGAAACAAAATTTTTTTTTGTTAGGAAGTTATAAGGGTTAAAATTTGACCAGCGATTTGTCATTTTTACAACGAAATTTACAAAACCATTTTTTTTAGGGACCACCTCACATTTGAAGTCAGTTTGAGGGGTCTATATGGCTGAAAATACCCAAAAGTGACACCATTCTAAAAACTGCACCCCTCAAGGTACTCAAAACCACATTCAAGAAGTTTATTAACCCTTCAGGTGCTTCACAGCAGCAGAAGCAACATGGAAGGAAAAAATGAACATTTAACTTTTTAGTCACAAAAATTATCTTTTAGCAACAATTTTTTTATTTTCCCAATGGTAAAAGGAGAAACTGAACCACGAAAGTTGTTGTCCAATTTGTCCTGAGTACGCTGATACCTCATATGTGGGGGTAAACCACTGTTTGGGCGCACGGCAGGGCTTGGAAGGGAAGGAGCGCCATTTGACTTTTTGAATCAAAAATTGGCTCCACTCTTTAGCGGACACCATGTCACGTTTGGAGAGCCCCCGTGTGCCTAAAAATTGGAGCTCCCCCACAAGTGACCCCATTTTGGAAACTAGACGCCCCAAGGAACTTATCTAGATGCATAGTGAGCACTTTGAACCCCCAGGTGCTTCACAAATTAATCCGTAAAAATGAAAAAGTACTTTTTTTTCACAAAAAAATTCTTTTAGCCTCAATTTTTTCATTTTCACATGGGCAACAGGATAAAATGGATCCTAAAATGTGTTGGGCAATTTCTCCTGAGTACACCAATACCTCACATGTGGGGGTAAACCACTGTTTGGGCACATGGTAAGGCTCGGAAGGGAAGGAGCGCCATTTGACTTTTTGAATGAAAAATTATTTCCATCGTTAGCGGACACCATGTCGCGTTTGGAGAGCTCCTGTGTGCCTAAACATTGGCGCTCCCCCACAAGTGACCCCATTTTGGAAACTAGACCCCCCAAGGAACTTATTTAGATGCCTAGTGAGCACTTTAAACCCTCAGGTGCTTCACAAATTGATCTGTAAAAATGGAAAAGTACTTTTTTTTCACAAAAAAATTCTTTTCGCCTCAATTTTTTCATTTTCACATGGGCAGTAGGGTAAAATGGATCATAAAATTTGTTGGGCAATTTCTCCCGAGTACGTCGATACCTCATATGTGGGGGTAAACCACTGTTTGGGCACTCGGCAGGGCTCGGAAGGGAAGGCACGCCATTTGACTTTTTGAATGGAAAATTAGCTCCAATTGTTAGCGGACACCATGTCGCGTTTGGAGAGCCCCTGTGTGCCTAAACATTGGAGCTCCCCCACAAGTGACCCCATTTTGGAAACTAGACCCCCCAAGGAACTTATCTAGATGCATATTGAGCACTTTAAACCCCCAGGTGCTTCACAGAAGTTTATAACGCAGAGCCATGAAAATAAAAAATAATTTTTCTTTCCTCAAAAATGATTTTTTAGCCTGGAATTTCCTATTTTGCCAAGGATAATAGGAGAAATTGGACCCCAAATATTGTTGTCCTGTTTGTCCTGAGTACGCAGATACCCAATATGTGGGGGTAAACCACTGTTTGGGCGCACGGCAGGGCTCGGAAGGGATGGCACGCCATTTGGCTTTTTAAATGGAAAATTAGCTCCAATCATTAGCGGACACCATGTCACGTTTGGAGAGCCCCTGTGTGCCTAAACATTGGAGATCCCCCAGAAATGACACCATTTTGGAAACTAGACCCCCAAAGGAACTAATCTAGATGTGTGGTGAGGACTTTGAACCCCCAAGTGCTTCACAGAAGTTTATAACGCAGAGCCATGAAAAAAAAAAAAAATTATTTTCTCAAAAATGATCTTTTAGCCTGCAATTTTTTATTTTCCCAAGGGTAACAGGAGAAATTTGACCCCAAAAGTTGTTGTCCAGTTTCTCCTGAGTACGCTGATACCCCATATGTGGGGGTAAATCACTGTTTGGGCACATGCCGGGGCTCGGAAGTGAAGTAGTGACGTTTTGAAATGCAGACTTTGATGGAATGCTCTGTGGGCGTCACGTTGCGTTTGCAGAGCCCCTGATGTGGCTTAACAGTAGAAACCCCCCACAAGTGACCCCATTTTGGAAACTAGACCCCCAAAGGAACTTATCTAGATGTGTGGTGAGCACTTTGAACCCCCAAGTGCTTCATAGAAGTTTATAATGCAGAGCCGTGAAAATAATAAATACGTTTTCTTTCCTCAAAAATAATTATTTAGCCCAGAATTTTTTATTTTCCCAAGGGTTACAGAAGAAACTGGACCCCAAAAGTTGTTGTCCAGTTTCTCCTGAGTACGCTGATACCCCATATGTGGGGGTAAACCACTGTTTGGGCACAAGCCGAGGCTCGGAAGTGAAGTAGTGACGTTTTGAAATGCAGACTTTGATGGAATGCTCTGTGGGCGTCACGTTGCGTTTGCAGAGCCCCTGATGTGGCTTACCAGTAGAAACCCCACACAAGTGACCGCATTTTGGAAACTAGACCCCGAAAGGAACTTATCTAGATGTGTGGTGAGCACTTTGAACCCCCAAGCGCTTCATAGAAGTTTATAATGCAGAGCCGTGAAAATAATAAACACGTTTTCTTTCCTCAAAAATAATTATTTAGCCCAGAATTTTTTATTTTCCCAAGGGTTACAGGAGAAATTGGACCCCAAAAGTTGTTGTCCAGTTTCTCCTGAGTACGTTGATACCCCATGAGTGGGGGTAAACCACTGTTTGGGCACACGTCGGGGCTCAGAAGGGAAGTAGTGACTTTTGAAATGCAGACTTTGATGGAATGGTCTGCGGGTGTCACGTTGCGTTTGCAGAGCCCCTGGTGTGCCTAAACAGTAGAAACCCCCACAAGTGACCCCATTTTAGAAATTAGACCCCCCAAGGAACTTATCTAGATATGTGGTGAGCACTTTGAACCCCCAAGTGCTTCACAGACGTTTACAACGCAGAGCCGTGAAAATAAAAAATCATTTTTCTTTCCTCAAAAATTATGTTTTAGCAAGCATTTTTTTTGATTCACAAGGGTAACAGGAGAAATTGGACCCCAGTAATTGTTGCGCAGTTTGTCCTGAGTATGCTGGTACCCCATATGTGGGGGTAAACCACTGTTTGGGCACACGTCAGGGCTCGGAAGTGAGGGAGCACCATTTGACTTTTTGAATACGAGATTGGCTGGAATCAATGGTGGCGCCATGTTGCGTTTGGAGACCCCTGATGTGCCTAAACAGTGGAAACCCCTCAATTCTACCTCCAACACTAACCCCAACACACCCCTAACCCTAATCCCAACTGTAGCCATAACCCTAATCACAACCCTAACCGCAACACACCCCTAACCACAACCCTAACCCCAACACACCCCTAACCATAACCACAACCCTAATTCCAACCCTAACCCTAAGGCTATGTGCCCACGTTGCGGATTCGTGTGAGATATTTTCGCACCATTTTTGAAAAATCCGCGGGTAAAAGGCACTGCGTTTTACCTGCGGATTTTCCGCGGATTTCCAGTGTTTTTTGTGCGGATTTCACCTGCGGATTCCTATTGAGGAACAGGTGTAAAACGCTGCGGAATCCGCACAAAGAATTGACATGCTGCGGAAAATACAACGCAGCGTTTCCGTGTGGTATTTTCTGCACCATGGGCACAGCGGATTTGGTTTCCATATGTTTACATGGTACTGTAAACCTGATGGAACACTGCTGCGAATCCGCAGCCAAATCCGCACCGTGTGCACATAGCCTAATTCTAAAGGTATGTGCACATGCTGCGGAAAACGCTGCGGATCCGCAGCAGTTTCCCATGAGTTTACAGTTCAATGTAAACCTACGGGAAACAAAAATCGCTGTGCCCATGCTGCGGAAAAACTGCACGGAAACGCAGCGGTTTACATTCCGCAGCATGTCACTTCTTTGTGCGGATTCCGCAGCGGTTTTACAACTGCTCAAATAGAAAATCGCAGTTGTAAAACCGCAGTGAAATGCGCAGAAAAACCGCGGTAAATCCGCCATAAATCCGCAGCGGTTTAGCACTGCGGATTTATCAAATCCGCAGCGGAAAAATCCGCAGAGGACCAGAATACGTGTGCACATACCGAAACCCTAACCCTAACCCTAACCCTAACCCTACCCCTAGCCCTAACCCTAACCCTACCCCTAGCCCTAACCCTAACCCTAGCCCTAACCCTACCCCTAACCCTAACCCTACCCCTAACCCTACCCCTAACCCTAACCCTAACCCTATTCTAACATTAGTGGAAAAAAAAAATTTCTTTATTTTTTTATTGTCCCTACCTATGGGGGTGACAAAGGGGGGGGGGTCATTTATTATTTTTTTTATTTTGATCACTGAGATAGATTATATCTCAGTGATCAAAATGCACTTTGGAACGAATCTGCCGGTCGGCAGATTCGGCGGGCGCACTGCGCATGCGCCCGCCATTTTGGAAGATGGCGGCGCCCAGGCAGAAGACGGACGGGACCCCGGCTGGATCGGTAAGTATGATGGGGTGGGGGGGACCACGGGGGGGGGATCGGAACACGGGGGGGGAATCGGAGTGCGGGAGGGGTGGAACGGAGCACGGGGGGCGTGGAACGGAGCACGGGGGGGCTGGAATGGAGCACGGGGGGGTGGAACGGAGCACCGGGGGGGGTGGATCGGAGTGCAGGGGGGGTGATTGGAGCACGGGGGGGTGATTGGAGCACGGGGGGAGCGGACAAGAGCACGGGGGGGAGCGGAGCACTGGACGGAGGGGAGCCGGAGCAGTGTACCGGCCAGATCGGAGGGCTGGGGGGGCGATCGGAGTGGTGGGTTGGGGGCACACTAGTATTTCCAGCCATGGCCGATGATATTTCAGCATCGGCCATGGCTGGATTGTAATATTTCACCCGTTATAATGGGTGAAATATTACAAATCGCTCTGATTGGCAGTTTCACTTTCAACAGCCAATCAGAGCGATCGTAGCCACGAGGGGGTGAAGCCACCCCCCCCTGGGCTAAACTACCACTCCCCCTGTCCCTGCAGATCGGGTGAAATGGGAGTTAACCCTTTCACCCGATCTGCAGGGACGCGATCTTTCCATGACGCCGCATAGGCGTCATGGGTCGGATTGGCACCGACTTTCATGACGCCTACGTGGCGTCAAAGGTCGGGAAGGGGTTAAAAAACAAAGTTTTTTTTTTTTTTTTTTTGTTTGTTTTTTTTAGGTACATAGGACTTTATTGAGCAATTTATATATACGGTAAAAAAAATTTTGGGAGGGGAATGAACAAAAATCTGCAATTCTGGTATGGTTTTATTTATTTTTATTTTGCTCTCGGAGCGGGATAATCATGATATAGGTTCACGGTATGAGTTAATGCGATTATGGTGTTATCCAACTTCAAAGTTTTTTCTGATGTTTATGTAAAAAGCCGGTGAAGAGATGGAATCTGGTTAGATGGGCCGAAAATCTGTCAGCGCTCATTCCCAGATATTGTTTGTTATCGGCGCGTGTAAACAGGTTGGCAAATGCTTATTTGTGAGGTGATCAGAGCAACGTCACCAGAAAACACCCCACACCTCAGATTTCTGGAACACTGGGCGAGGGAGTGAGCCAGAATGTGATTTCGGGTTTAGGAAGCGGGTTAGGCTTTCCTAATCACAGGGGCAGGGCTGTTGCGTTCCTTTTAGAAGATTAATCTGTTTTGCAAGAATTAAGTTGTGCCAGCCGGTATTATGGAATTTTAGAGAAAGCAGATTAGCCATGGACCAGGCAGGATCTGACTAGAAGAACTATGTGTAACATTTTGAAGTGTAAGGGGCATGGAAGGAGTATATAATAAATGCTTGTAAAGAACATCTGTTGCTAGCACAAACCCCTTTAGGTATCTATGAAACGCTTTATAGTAAGGGGTAAGGCTAGGTTCACATTGCGTTAGTGGGTGTCCGCTAACGGACTCCGTTACATGGCGCAATTGTCGCAATTAACGCTATGTAACGGATCAGTTAGCGCACCCATTGACTGCAATGTGCTAACGGATCCCTAACACATCGCAAATGTATGCCATTTTTGGCATGCGTCTGCGATGTGCCGTTAGTTTCGGACGGACCTCGAACGCTGCTTGCATCTGCGCTAGCGGGATTGCCGAACGCAATCCCTTTTTGGACATTGCGTTAGCGTATCCGCTAAACGGATTGCACTAACGCAATGTGAACCTAGCCTAATGTAGCGGTCCATGCAAATCGGTCCGAGCATGGCCCACGAGTGCACAGACTGGCTCCGGGTCTCCCGACCCAGGCTGGACAGCTTTATGTATTTCTATGAGGCTGTCAAGCTCGGGTCGGGGGAGCTGCGGCCAGTCCACGCATTGTGGTCAGATCAGACGTCTGCATGGGCCCTAAAGGTTTAGCCAAGGTTTTTTAATCCACAGAGAAGTACTAGGTGAGCGCTTCCACCACTTCTTCAGCTCAAAACAGGAAACACCTTCTTTACCCCTCATATCTGTTAAAGGGAACCTGTCACCCCGAAAATCGCGGGTGAGGTAATCCCACCGGCATCAGGGGCTTATCTGCAGCATTCTGTAATGCTGTAGATAAGCCCCCGATGTTACCTGAAAAAGGAGAAAAAGACGTTATATTATACTCACCCAGGGGCGGTCCCGCTGCTGGTCAGGTCGGATGGGCGTCTCCGGTTCGCTGCGGTGCCTCCTATCTTCTTTCCATGACGTCCTCTTCTGATCTTCAGCCACGGCTCCGGCGCAGGCGTACTTTGCTCTGCCCTCTTGAGGGCAGAGGATAGTACTGCAGTGCGCAGGCGCCGGAAAGGTCAGAGGCCCGGCGCCTGCGCAGTGCAGTACTATCCTCTGCCCTCAAGAGGACAGAGCAAAGTACGCCTGCGCTGGAGCCGTGGCTGAAGATCAGAAGAGGACGTCATGGAAAGAAGATAGGAGGCGCCGCAGCGGACCGGAGACGCCCATCCGACCTGACCAGCAGCGGGACCGCCCCTGGGTGAGTATAATATAACGTCTTTTTCTCCTTTTTCAGGTAACATCGGGGGTTTATCTACAGCATTACAGAATGCTGCAGATAAGCCCCTGATGCCGGTGGGATTACCTCACCCGCGATTTTCGGGGTGACAGGTTCCCTTTAAAATTGAAGTGTTTTTGCAGGCCAAACCTAAATTCCTGCAAAGCCCCCAGCTCAATGCAGATAGCTGAATCCTGACAGTGTGTGTTGCCTGCTTGAATGATTATCATACTGGTGGTCAACTAACAACTTTTCCTGCTTCTCACAATCTTCCATTGAGAAAAGCGGAAGAGAAGCTTGTTGGCACATGAGTGGACATATGTAATTCTCATACGTGTGGTCACATAAAAACTACTCGAGCTGGCAACAAAGTGCAATCCTGACCGTGCATATTGTACACCGTCAGGATTCAGCTAGCTGCCGTGAAAGAGGCATTGCAGTACTTTAGGATTAGCCCGAAAACTCCCCTTACTAAAGAAGTTTACCTACCAGTGGTTTGGCCCAATTTGATCTCCTCTGCAGTCCTGTCAATTAAAACATATAAAGACCAAACAACGCAGGTGATTGCGATGATGTGGAATGTAACCGAGCACATGATTTTCCTCCGTTCACTTGAGGTCATCTGCAGCTTTTCCCACTAGAATGAAAATCAGAATTGTACATCATATCCAAGCCAACAAATGTCTCTGTATGAGAATCAGAAGCATTCTCTTTACTTGTGTTAGTCATATTAAAGAGGACCTGTCACCATGTGAAAAGTGGAAAGTTTATGCTCTTTTATGTCCGCATTTTTTTTTTTTAAAGAATATTCAGCCTTTTTTTAATCCACCATATGATTCGAGAGGTATGGACCTTTTTAATTAATTCTATTTTTTATGGTCTTTACCAAGGAGTCATTACTCACTGGGTAATATTGTAGAGCAGACTAAAGACACGCCCTAGAGGATCCTGTGAACCACGCCCCTTTGACAAATACCATAAAAAATAGCACTAAATAAGGCGGATTTCAGAAACAAAAAAAAAAGAATTAATACGTAGGGGAATGGCAGGAATAAAATAAGAGCAAAAACTGGCCACTTTGGACCTAGTGGCAGGTCCTCTTTAATTAGCCAGCAGCTATCATTCAGATATAATCCCATTGTCTGGAAGGCTATATGAATGCATTATACAGAACTGCTGACACATGTGTAAATACTACAGTCTTTGAAGAAAATCCTACTGTAGGACATCTGCAGAATTTTGTGCTCTAAATCTTCCACTCAGCAGAAAGGTGCTTCACTTACTTTTCTTAAAGGCTTTAATTTGGTTTCCATAATGAACTCAAACTTGCAAAGTTCACAGCAGCGCGTATCTGAGCTCTTGATCCATTGCTGGAGGCAAGCCTGGTGCACGAAATGAAGGCTTCCTGTACAGTGACAGGGTGTTATCAGAGGACTCTCATCATCACCTTCACAGTGACATATCCTGAATTGAAGACAAGATCCATAGTCACAAGTTTAATAGGAAGTCATTTTACTGTTTTACATTTCGTGTGCTTTTTTGTGTGAAACTTCCCATGTTACTTTATATGAACCTTCAGCTTCCCATTTGATATCAACTTGAATGGTTTTGTTCTATTAGAAAGTACGGTACCATATTTTATATCTATCTAAACAAGAGAACACAGCAGCCTTCTAAGCAGTGAGATACATGTAAACATTGACTATATGAGGTTTAAAATGCATAATTATGATATAGAATATACTAATTAAAATAAAGGTAGTTTGCGGTCTAATTGGCCGATTTATGTGTGCCCATCAACCATGGCAAGGTGACCTTTGTTTGATAGGAACCTACTAATACTTATCAAACATGCCTTTCCCAGACTATAAGCCTACAAAATTAATGGGCAGGTAGGATTCAGCATTAATTAATAACACCCTTGATGTGCACTCCTCCCATCAGCCCAAGGGTGTTTTTAATTAATGCTGGATCCTGCCTACCCATTAATTTTGTAGGCTTATAGCCCGGGAGAGGTATGTTTGATAAGTATTAGGTTAGGTTCTAGTCAAAGAAAGGTAACCTTGCCATGGTTGATGGGCACACATGAATTAACCAATTTATGCACTAAGTACCTTCATTTTGTTAAGCATATTCTATATCGTGGTTATGCATTTTAATTCTCATGCATTCAATGTTTTTAGATCTTAGAGCGCTGCTGTATTCTCCTGTTAGTATATTGTGCAGTCATGGCAGCTTGCACCTGTGCACATCAGCTTTGTTCTGTATGGAGATGCTGGTCAGTTTTTTGTTATATAGCTACTATATAATTGTCTAAGGCAGGGGTGTCAAACTGCATTCCTCGAGGGCCGCAAACAGGTCATGTTTTCAGGATTTCCTTGTATTGCACAGGTGATAATTTAATCACCTGCACAGAATGATTCCAGCACCTTGTGTAATGCAAAGGAAATCTTGAAAACAAGCATGGTCTGAGGCCCTTGAGGAATGCAGTTTGACACCCCTGGTCTAAGGGGTACTTCCGTCTTTCTGTCTGCAACTTCCGTCACGGAAATCCCACGTCACTGATTGGTCTCGCCAGCTGCCTGTCCTGGCTTCAGCGACCAATCAGCGACAGCCACAGTCTGGTCAAGAATTAGTCCCTCCCTACTCCCGTCCAGTCAGTGCTGGCGCCCACTCCATACTCCCCTCCAGTCAGCGCTCACACAGGGTTAATGAAAGCGTTAACGGACCGCATTATGCCACAGGTAATGCACTCCGTTAACGCTGCTATTAAACCCTGTGTGACCAACTTTTTACTATTGATGCTGCCTATGCAGCATCAATAGTAAAAAGATCTAATGTTAAAAATAAAAAAAACAAAAAACCTGCTATTCTCACCATCCGTCGTCCGCCGTGGTGCATGCGGCTGCCACCAGCTTCCGTTCCCAGAGATGCACTGCAAAATTACCCCGAAGACTTAGCGGTCTCGCTGACCGCTACGTCATCTGGGTAATTTTGCAATGCATCCTGGGAACGGAAGCTGGCGGTAGCCGCGCGCATCGACAGAGCTTCGCTGGACGACGGAGGGAGAGTATTGAACTATTTTTTATTTTAATTCTACTACATGGGCAGTGTTATATACTATGTGGGCTGTGTTATATACTGCGTGGGCTGTGTTATATACTACATGGCTGCTATATACTACATGGGCAGTGTTATATACTGCGTGGGCTGCGTTATATACTACATGGCTGCTATATACTACGTGGGCAGTGTTGTATACTGTATGGGCTGTGTTACACAGCCCACGCAGTATATAACACAGCCCACATAGTATACAACATTGCCCACGTAGTATATAGCAGCCATGTAGTATATAACGCAGCCCACGCAGTATATAACACAGCCCACATAGTATACAACACTGCCCATGTAGTATATAACACAGCCCACGCAGTATATTATATGCTACATGGCTGCTATATAAGACATGGGCAGTGTTATATGCTATGTGGGCAATGTTATATACTATGTGGGCTGTGTTATACACTGTTTGGGCTGTGTTATATACTGCGTGGCTGCTATATACTACGTGGGCAATGTTATATACTACGTGGGTAGTGTTATGTACTACGTGGGAAATGTTATATACTGTTTGGGCTGTGTTATATACTGCGTGGCCTGTATTAACGCATTGGGTATTCTACAATATGTCGTGGCCTGTGCTATATACTATGTGGCTGCTATATACATACATACAAGCAAAAGTTGTGAAAGACCTATCACAACTTTTGCCATATACAATATGTAGGAGTCAAATTAATGTCATGAATTGATACATTATTAATAAGCTATCCTTAGGGTGCATTTACACCCAAAGATTATGTTGAACGAGCGTTCCCAGATCACCAATCACCCTACGAACAAGCAAAACACTAGCTGATAGGGTGAAATGATCTTTTGTGCTGCACAAAAGATCATTGGTTTCAGCAGCGCATCCTCTTTTGTTAACAGGACCTGCACTGTTGAGAACAATGGAAACCTCACTAAGAGTGGTCTGACTGTGTAAACAGGTTATTAAAAGACCGCTGATCTGTAATTATTTACAAATTAGCGGTCATTTCATGTTGCAAATTGGTTAATGTAAAAACACCTATAGGATAGGCCATCATGATCTGATTGGTTGGGGTAACAATCAGCTGGCCAATTGGGTTGTAACATTTCATGAAACCTCTTTATTACTTATCAGTCACAGCTCCATAGTTCTGGTAGTGGACATAACTGGGACTGCAGCTTAGACCATTCAAGTGAAAGATACAACCATTAGCAAAAATCTGAAACTGTGCCAGGTAAACGAAAAAAGAAAAAGGGGACGCAGTATTTTCAGTAAGCTGATTGGCAGAGGCACAGGAAGTCAGATCCCACCTTTCTGAAATCAATGACGTCCTACCTAATACCTGGCTGTCAAGATTTTAGCCCCCCAAAACATTTATTTAAAAAAAAAAAAAGTGAGAAACTTTTTTCCCTTTTTTTTTTTAAATAAAGACCTTTGATAAAAGGCAATTTAGCCGTGTATACATTTTGGGCACTGTTTTTTGTGTGTGTTATTAACCCTTGATACTATCTAAAGTAAAAAAAAATAAATCTAATAATCCTTTAATCAGGCATTAATGGAACTATACAGTAGCATATTATAAATTATTACCAACTGGCTCCAAAGTAGAAAAAAAACATTTAAAATAGATCTGCCAGCGCTACTCAATATGCAATAATTTTATCCGCCAGTAAATGTTTTTAACATTTTTTTCCCCCATTAAAGGAGTATATTATTTTGTCACTTCATTCAGTTATCTAAGCTTTCCTACCAGAATGTAAGTGCACTGAATGCCAGATTAAATGAATATTATTGAAATAACGAGGGTGCTACATCTACATTAACGTGAACTTGTCAAGTACACTCACACTAATAAACATCTTGAGACATGAAGAGAAGATCACGTGAATGAAGAAAGTCACTTCAATGCAAACTACTGAAATGTTTGAGGCAGGCGATGGCTACTGAATTGGCAAGCTGGTTTACAGTTGTGTAAATCCAGTCTAAAAATTATTACATGCCAATCTGTAGGCAACAAATACACCTCGATCAGGGGTGGAGTAGAGATGATAAACTTCAGGAACCAGCCAGTCACATCTAGGATCTACAAAGACCTGGGGAGGGCCTAAGTCACATGTATATATTATAACCAATGACAAATCTGTGGGCCAAACGCAGGAACCTTCCGTTCCCATACGCATCAGCCCGTCAGTTGACCTTGCCGATATCTGCGGGTTTGTCTGATTTTAGTCTAATGTATACGGTGGCCTAAGGTTACGTTCCCATGATGAGATTTTGACGCTGCATATTTTAGGTGCGCAAAGAACGCAGGGTCTTACTAAGAATGTATGTAATCTGTACATGACTGCTACAATAAAGTTTGGTCAAAGCCAAAGCAGCTTTATTAAAAACATGACTAAACAAAAATAGCTTCAAACACGTGATAAAAATGCATGTAAAAAAGGGCAAGGAACCTGCTCGATGCAGAAAATTTGCAACATCAGAGCCTCATCCCAGGAACGTAGCCTAAAAGATACCAGTAGTACATTAGTAATAATTACCAGCGAATTATCAAAGACGGTCGGCCTGAATGTTCTAGACTTGTGATGGTGATCTGGCTCTTGAATATTCTTCAGCTTCTATCCACCACTACAAGAGTACCTAAGTAATAGTACTATATAGACAAATCTACACAAATACTCAGGGCACAAACTATCTAGATAAAGTGAACTCGGAAGACATAATCGGAATATCTGCTCTGTTCATAATCGGAATATCTGCTCCGTTCATTTTTTGATTGGTAATGCTGGCATGACCACTGAATAGCAAATTAAAATAGGAATAAAGAGATTTAATTAGATACCCAGGTTAAACAGCAGAAGTCATGCCATTGGTCCTAGGCCCAGAAAATATTCCGGAGATTATCCAATATGCAAACCATACAGAGCGATATTCAGATCATAAATACCATTATATCTATAGTGCAAACTACAATGCTGCACCCACAACTAAAACTATAACTAAAGAGATGTAACTCCATTTAAGTTTATATTGGAAAATTGACAGCCATGAAACCTAGGAATTATGTAACGGATGAGAACGTCTTTAGCCAAGGTGCTAGTTTTATTCCCTTTATATCGCTGTTCCTAGAGGATACCTCATACTAATGAATACATGACAATATAGGATACATAAATGAAATGTCACAAGTTTTTGTCACCTGCCTTTGCTAAAAACAAAACCTATGACAATGTAATGGAAACATCACTTTTTTCATCATGTTCCTGTTTGCTATATTGGTTAGAACTTTTGACTTGTCAAAACGCTACTACTAATTTTCATATCCTAAAAAGCCACCAGGTGGTAGACAGAGATTTACTCACTATAGCTGTCAATGATTCAATGTAAAACTATGGGGCTACATCTCGGAAAATAAGGTGGAGGGTGGTTCTTTTGTAAACCAACCTGCATACATCCCCAGATGCAGACACAGGGGAGGCGGGGGGAATTTTTTTGGAAGGGGAAGGACATTCAAGGTCGCTATCTTCCACTGAACATAGAGGAGCCCTTAGTTCCTTCGGATCTTCCTTGACAGCAACATTGTCCTCAAAAACATCATCATCCCCAATGTCATCAGAACAAAAATCAGTGCTTCCCAAAAGCATACTGGAAGAGGTGCCTGCGTGAAGACTTCTAGAGTAGCCATCAAGCTCTTGGAACCTGTTCAGGCTATGGACACTTGAGCTTGGTGAAAAGGAAAATAAATAGTGGAGCAATGTTTTGCTTTTTGACGAATCACTGTCAGCCTTATCATCAATAACAGGTATACATACAGATCCAAGACTAGTGTCCAGATATGGGATCATCAGTAGATTGGATGAGACAGACTGACCTCGAACACCATTACAGTTATTCATAGACACAGGATTAGCAAATTTAGCTCCATTTTCTGGAAATTGGAATTTGTTCTTCGCAAAATTATGTTCTTCAGCTGAACGCAGTTTCCCTTCCGAGCTAGTTCTTTCCACAAAATCACAGTTCCCAGGTGGCTCCTCTCTTTTTTTGTCCACATCATTGAGTGACTTTGAGAATGGGAGGGTGGATTTAGCCTTATGGGGCTTCTCGATGCTGGTATGGATTTTCGTATTTGCATTTTCAATAGAGAAGCCATCTTGACAAATAATGGTCACGGTGGCCCCTGATGTCCTAGAATTCTGGCATGTAGGATTTTTCAACACAACAGCAGACTGCAATGGACTTTGATGACAACATTCAGAAAATACAGCACTGGAACTGCATGCAGAACAGTGAAAAAAAGCATAGAAAGTAAAAAAAGAATGACAAGAGAAGACATTCATTGTGATAAACATGAAACAACACAGACAACATGGGGTGGAACAAGGCAGGACATACAGAACATACACAGACAGTATCTGATCAAAGTCTATGGGCTAAATCTGCTTTATATGTATTTTTGTGTATAAAAATGATTAGTCAATACCTGCAAATATCTTGGCTGGAAGGTGTCACTGATGTCCGTGGAAAGCTAGTTGGGGCAGTAACTGAAGTCGGGCTTCCTGCCTGAAAAATAGGAAACACTTGTTTTAATATGAACTTTTGGATGAGAAATGAAAATGAAGAATCAATAAAAACAAAAAAAAACCCCAACGATCTATTCTGATGAATAAGTGCTTATTCAGATGTCTGTTTTTCTCATGTATGAGTATACTTTTTTTTATTTTTTATTTTATATACAGTAGACACAGTATAAGAAAGCGCAGTCTGTGGAAAACAAGTTACACTGACCCAATGGATTAAAAAAAGGGCTCTGCTTAAACCTCCAGCAGTCAAATGGAGTCCGATGGATGCATTTGATTTACCGTATATGCCGGAAGGTTTTGCCAGGGTATATGCCAAATTTATGGGCTCAGATGGTCTACAACGAACCTTAACCAAATGTAATTTACTATATAGTTCCCATCATATATTCCAATTTGAGACCAGATGACTGTTTGAAGAACCCTGTAGATAGGAACAAGAGAGGATTGATGCAAAATCATTTTTAGGACTTTGGTGGATTTCTGAGGATATTCAAAAAGTATTTCAAGCTAAAGAAAGCCATTATTATAGGCATGAATGCAGCGGAGTGTCAGAAAAAAATGTATACAGTCAAATACTTATATCGTTGAGAACAAAGGGATTGTCAATCTGAAATACTGAATACTGAAATACCTGACAACATCTGTCGGTGGAAACTTGAGGGTCCCCATACATAGTACACGGTCTGCTGAGCCTTCTGATATTGGCAGGTTGAGCAGACATTAGTCTAATATGAATGGGAGCGAGCCTTAAGGAGAGACCTGTCAGTCAAAAGGAAAAAGTAGGGAGAAGCTACTGGGAACCCGCCTTGGACTAGTTAACCAAGTCACATTATTGACCCCAGGGAAGAATTAAAAGTATCTTTTCTCCGAAATGCCGCAGCACTTCATAGTATAACCTACATGGCTGCAATAACTGCATCAGACTCCAATTCATTCTGCCTATGGTTTGGGCAGCATGAATCAGCCGACTGCTTCCATCTAACAACTTTTGAACAGATTTGACTCCCGAAAAATATCTTACAATCACACAGCCTTCAGTCTATCCATAATTATTCTGCAGTTAATAGGTTAATACAGGCTACTTACAAAGTTAAGTGTGTGTACAGTAATCATCCAGTCCTAGGGATGTGACACCAATGTTACACTTTCATTTGAAGTTCAGGATTTTTAAAACGGCCAAGAGCTAGAAATGTAAATAACCATTACTTACCTATTCAACAGTCTGCAACTCCAGTGGTCCCAAGCAATTTCCTGCTTCTGCAGCAGAAACTGGGTACGATTGCCCGTGGCAAGTCGTGCTCATTTGATGGGAGCATAATATATCCCCGGAGGGAACAAAGTGCTGCCAAAAGGACCGATTTTGACATGAAGACTGTGCGAGTGCCCTATAAAGGACTGTTTGCTCCCCGGAACCAGACAGGAGCTGCTAAAGCAGAGTATCTGGATAGGGAAAGCTCAAGAACGGTTATCTTCTCTCTTTTCACAGTTATTAAAGTTCTACTGTTGGGAAAGAACTGTAACTCCGTGGTGCTTCCTGGGACCAGAATTCCAGCAGACACAGTGAGTACCCATCTCCATGTGCAAGGTGCCAGGGTGTTCACTGACTTGTCACCTTGTTACATAACTATACAAAAGAAGAAAGATGCACAAACGCAGGGATCAACAAGAAAAAATAAATCAAATTATATTCAATGTCTTTTAACCACACAGCTTAAATTTAAAAACGTATATAACCTAAAAGCACAGATAACAATTTGGTACCATACCCATATAAGCATTCATCAGGGGTAAAGTAAAGTAAAGTTTCCCCCTGATGAAGTCACTTAGGTGACGATACGCGTTGGGTGGGCTACATGGGAGCAGATTCCCCTTTTTCTCCATCTTAATTCCCTCAGCCATATACAAAGTGTGAGCATGTCCATTAGGAGCTTATTTTTGGCTATATATATTCTTGCTTAATTAATCCTTTTTTTTGCTCAACTACCGTATGTTGTTTGTCCATTGAGACGCTTAGGCCACATTCACACGTTGCGTCCTGTCCTGCGGGTTCTCCCGCAGCGGATTTGATAAATCTGCAGGGCAAACCCGCTGCGGTTATCCCTGCAGATTTATCGCGGTTTGTCCTGCGGGTTCCGCTGCGGGATTTTACCCCTACTATTGATGCTGCATATGCAGCAATATGCAGCATCAATAGTAATGTTAAAAACAATTAAATAATTATATACTTACCCTCCGACGTCCTGATCTCCTCGGCGCTGCAGGCGGCGGTCCGGTTCCAAAGATGCTGTGCGACCAGGACCTTCGTGACGTCACGGTCATGTGACCGCGACGTCAGCAAAGGTCCTGGTCGCATAACAAACCTGATACCGGACGGCCGCGTGCAGCGCTGAGACTTCAGAGGTGAG
Source organism: Ranitomeya imitator (assembly GCF_032444005.1). NCBI lineage: Eukaryota > Metazoa > Chordata > Amphibia > Anura > Dendrobatidae > Ranitomeya > Ranitomeya imitator. The sequence continues at coordinate 760,555,207 of NC_091283.1, read as the reverse complement.
TATAGCATTATTTTTTTATTTGAATTCTTTTTTTTTTTTTTTACTCAAATATGGTTCCCGGGGCCTGGAGGAGAGTCTCCTCTCCTCCACCCCGGGTATAACCTGCACATTATCCGCTTACTTCCCGCATGGTGTGCACAGCCCCATGCGGGAAGTAAGCGGATCAATGCATTTCAATGGGTGCAGAATCGCTGCGATTCTGCACAAAGAAGTGACATGCTCCTTTTTTTCCGCAGCAATTCCGCGCGTTTTTTTCCGTGATTTTCCGCAATGTGGGCACAGCGGTTTTTGTTTTCCATAGGGTAACATTGTACTGTACCCTGCATGGAAAACTGCTGCGGACCCGCAGCGGCAAAAACCGCATAGAGTGAACATACCCTTATATGGGTATGGTACCAAATTGTTATCTGTGCTTTTAGGTTATATATATTTATTTCTCCTGTTTATCGGGCTATTACCGAAACTGCACTTTGCACCTTTTTGCCTATATTGGGTACCAATCCACAATTAAAGGGCTGTTTATGGCCAAAATCAGATTTAACTATGTTTATTGAGGTATTATATGACTCATGAGGAGATTTGATAAGGGACTTTTTCCCCCATGTGTATTTTTCTTTGTCTTCCCGTATTGCCTTTTTTTGGGTGTATTCTTGAGTTATTTGTGGTTTTAGATGTTTTTAAATTTAAGCTGTGTGGTTAAAAGACATTGAATACAATTTGATATATTTTTTCTTGTTGATCCCTTCGTTTGTGCATTTTTTTTTTTTCTTCTTTTGTATTGTCTGTATTTGACATGCTGCAGGTTGAGCACATAGAATATTATTGTTGATGGTGCCCTCTATCTTTTGGTGGTTTACTTGTTACATAACTTAGGCTAGGTTCACATTGCGTTAGTACAATCCGTTTAGCGCATAAGCTAACGGAATGCGCTAACGCAATGTACAAAAAGGGATTGCGTTTAGCGATCCCGCTAGCGCAGATGCCTGATCTGTGCTAGCGAGAACGGACCCAAAAACGCTGCAAGCAGCGTTCGAGGTCCGTCAGAAAATAACGGGACATCGCTAACGCATGCCAAAAATGGCATGCATTAGCGATGCGTTAAGATACATTGCGGTCAATGGGTGCGCTAACGGATCCGTTACATTGCGTTAGTGGCGCTATGTAACGGATTCCGTTAGCGGACTGCCACTAACGCAATGTGAACCCAGCCTAAACTAGGGACTGTAGAGAATACTAAGCTAAGCAAAGTACGCCACTCTCTGGCGTCGTTTAGCAAGGTACTATTTGGGCAAAGCATGGCCCTCTGGACGGCGTTCCTAGGACTGCTCATTCCCTCATTCATTATCAACCAGTGTAAGGGTATCGTCACGCTATACGATTTACCTACGATCACGACCAGCGATATGACCTGGCCGTGATCGTAGGTAAATCGTAGTGTGGTCGTTGGGGAGCTGTCACACAGACAGCTCTCCAGCGACCAACGATGCCGAGGTCCCTGGGTAATCAGGGTAAACATTGGGTAACTAAGCGCAGGACCGCGCTTAGTTACCCGATGTTTACCCTGGTTACAAGCGTTAAACTAAAAAAAAACAAACAGCACATACTTACATCTGGTGTCCGTCAGGTCCCTTGCAGTCTGCTTCCCGCACTCAGTGACTGCCGGCCGTAAAGTGAAAGTGAAAGCACAGCCGCTGTGCTCTGCTTTCACTTTACGGCCGGCAGTCACAGTGCGGGAAGCAGACGGCAAGGGACCTGACGGACACCAGAATGTAAGTATGTGCTGTTTGTTTTTTTTTAGTTTAACGCTTGTAACCAGGGTAAACATCGGGTAACTAAGCGTGGTCCTGCGCTTAGTTACCCGATGTTTACCCTGGTTACAAGCGAACGCATCGCTGGATCGCATCGCTAGATCGGTGTCACACACACCGATCTAGCGATGACAGCGGGAGATCCAGCGATGAAAGAAAGTTCTAAACGATCTGCTACGACGTACGATTCTCAGCAGGATCCCTGATCGCTGCTGCGTGTCAGACACAGGGATATCGTAACGATATCGCTGGAACGTCACGAATCGTACCGTCGTAGCGATCGAAATAGTATAGTGTGACGGCATCTTAAATGCCCCCTCACCATCAACCTCCAACATGTACAGCTTCCTTTCATTTTAAAAGACAAGCAGATGAAGGGAAAGGAGTGAGTCACAAGTGTATGTTAATGTGTTGTCATGGCAATATGCAGCTTTAGTGAGGGCGGGAGCACACAGCTTTTTTCTTTTGTGATGACTCTTAACTGATGATTTTCTCTGGCATTAACCAAAATTGAATGATACTGAATGTACTAATTTTCCCAAATGTCAGATTTCTCTTCTGCAGATCAAGCTGCTCTTTTGTGAATTCATAGAACACTGCGCCCAAAACATAGTATAGTTTGTTGTATTTTTTTTAGAAACCAGATTTGAACTAGACAATAGAACTACTCGCGGAACTTGGCGTTTATTATTGACATTTATAAAAGGTTCGTTTTGATCAGTCTGACTGCACTGAAAAAGAAAAACCTTTTAGCATCTTAAATAGCCGTCACTGTGTCTGGTGGTCATATGGATCAAGCTGGCCTGGTGCTCGCTGCAGACCAAACTAATTGTTCTCAATACACATTCTGAAAAGCTGGGAGCAAATAATTGAGGCTGACGGATAACAAGTCCGTGGGAGGTTATTGAGGCCTGTGATGGGTTTTAAGCGCATATCTTTATTCCGGCTCTGATAAATAAATGCTCACTCAATATGATTGGTATTAAATATATACACACAGTAATTACATATATACTGTAGTATATATTCAGATAAGCAGTAGTAAATACACATGAGCGGTAGTTTAAAAATAAATATATATACACACAGTACAGACCAAAGGTTTGGACACACCTTCCCATTTAAAGATTTTTCTGTACTTTCATGACTATGAAAATTGCACATTCACACTGAAGGCATCAAAACTATGAATTAACACATGTGGAATTATATACTTAACAAAGAAGTGTGAAACAACTGAAATTATGTCTTATATTCTAGGTTCTTCAAAGTAGCCACCTTTTGCTTTGATGACTGCTTTGCACATTCTTGGCATTCTCTTGATGAGCTTCAAGAGGTAGTCACCAGGAATGGTCTTCCAACAATCTTGAAGGAGTTCCCAGAGATGCTTAGCACTTGTTGGCCCTTTTGCCTTCACTCTGCGGTCCAGCTCACCCCAAACCATCTCGATTGGGTTCAGGTCTGGTGACTGTGGAGGCCAGGTCATCTGGCTTAGCACCCCATCACTCTCCTTCTTGGTCAAATAGCCCTTACACAGCTTGGAGGTGTGTTTGGGATAGTTGTCCTGTTGAAAAATAAATGATGGTACAACTAAACGCAGACCGGATGGAATAGCATGCCGGTGCAAGATGCTGTGGTAGCCATGCTGGTTCAGTATGCCTTCAATTTTGAATAAATCCCCAACAGTGTCACCAGCAAAGCACCCCCACACCATCACACCTCCTCCTCCATGCTTCACGGTGGGAACCAGGCATGTAGGGTCCATCCGTTCCCCTTTTCTGCGTCGCACAAAGACACGGTGGTTGGAACCAAAGATCTCAAATTTGGACTCATTAGACCAAAGCAGAGATTTCCACTGGTCTAATGTCCATTCCTTGTTTTCTTTAGCCCAAACAAGTCTCTTCTGCTTGTTGCCTGTCCTTAGCAGTGGTTTCCTAGAAGCTATTTTACCATGAAGGCCTGCTGCACAAAGTCTCCTCTTAACAGTTGTATAGATGTGTCTGCTGCTAGAACTCTGTGCGGCATTGACCTGGTCTCTAATCTGAGCTGCTGTTAACTTGCGATTTCTGAGGCTGGTGACTTGGATAAACTTATCCTCAGAAGCAGAGGTGACTTTTGGTTTTTCTTTCCTGGGGCAGTCATCATGTGAGCCAGTTTCTTTGTAGCGCTTGATGGTTTTTGCCACTGCACTTGAGGACACTTTCAAAGTTAGCCCAATTTTTCGGACTGGCTGACCTTCGTTTCTTAAAGTAATGATGGCCACTCGTTTTTCTTTACTTAGCTGCTTTTTTCTTGCCATAATACAAATTCTAACAGTCTATTCAGTAGGACTATCAGCTGTGTATACACCAGACTTCTGCACAACACAACTGATGGTCCGAACCCCATTTATAAGGCAATAAATCCCACTTATTAAACTTGACAGGGTACACCTGTGAATTGAAAACCATTCCTGGCGACAAGAATAGGAAGTCCACCACCCCTTATGGGTCATTTGCATCAAAGCTGTTCCATCCAGCATGTCCACATGGATATTCCCTCTCTGAACCCTGCTTATACAGGTACTATACAGATGATCAGGTTTTTAAATACATCAGATAAGGATTATATACATTAGTTAGGACTGCTCTATATACCTTCACGATTGATGGAGCAGCTTAGTATTCCTTTTTTTGCAAAAAAGTATCAACTAAATACCCTGTTTTTTCCATCTTTTGACTAGCACTTGCTAATTACTGTAATTTTTTTTACAACAGTATTTTTGACCTCACTGTGCTCTTTTGTGTCTTGAAGTTTCTTGGTGGTGTGTGAACAGGTTCCAACAGACTTGTTCAATGTGCAAGTAGCCCATGTGTTTCTGGTTCTATAATTGTTCTCTTGATTCTACAAGACTAGGGAGTCCACCACTCTTTGTGGGTCATTTGCATCAAAGCTGTTCCATCCAGCATGTCCACATGGATATTCCCTCTCTGAACCCTGCTTATACAGGTACTATACAAATGATTAGGTTTTTAAATACATCAGATAGGGATTGCTCTACATGGGTATACCTTGACGATTGGTGGAGCAGCTTAGTATACATTTTGCCCATGTGTTTCAGGTTCTACAATTTCACATGCTGTTGTGCACATGGAATAGACAACAGTTGGAAATTATTGGCAATTATCAACACACAATAAAGTTCGTCAGGTGGGGTAGACCGACCCCATCTCAGTACCAATGCTTTCTGGCTGATGTTTTGGTCACTTTTGAATGTGGTTTGTGCTTTCACACTCGTGGTAGCATGAGACGCACTCTACAACGCACACAAGCGGCTCAGGTAGTGCAGCTCATCCAGGATGGCACATCAATGCAAGCTGTGGCAAGAAGGTTTGCTGTGTCTGTCAGCGTAGTGTCCAGAGCTTGAAGGCGCTACCAGGAGACAGGCCAGTACACCAGGAGACGTGGAGGGGGCCGTAGGAGGGCAACAACCCAGCAGCAGGACCGCTACCTCAGCCTTTGTGCAAGGAGGAACAGGAGGAGCACTGCCAGAGCCATGCAAAATGACCTCCAGCAGGCCACAAATGTGCATGTATCTGCACAAACGGTTAGAACCAGACTCCATGAGGATGGTCTGAATGCTCGACGTCCACAGATGGGGTTGTGCTCACAGCCCAACAACGTGCAGAACGCTTTGCATTTGCCACAGAACACCAGGATTGGCAAATTTGCCACTGGTGCCCTGTGCTCTTCACAGATGAAAGCAGGTTCACACTGAGCACATGTGACAGAGTCTGGAGACGCCGTGGAGAGCGATCTGCCTGCAACATCCTTCAGCATGACTGGTTTGGCAGTGGGTCAGTGATGGTGTGGGGTGGTATTTCTTTGGAGGGACGGACAGCACTCCATGTGCTCACCAGAGGTAGCCTGACTGCCACTAGGTACTGTGATGAGATCCTCAGACCCCTTGTGAGACCATATTCTGGTGCGGTTGGTTCCTCCTAATGCAGGACAATGCCAGACCTCATGTAGCTGGAGTGTGTCAGCAGTTCCTGCAAGATTAAGGCATTGAAGATATGGACTGGCCCACCTGTTTCCCAGACCTGAATCCGATTGAACACATCTGCGACATCATGTCTTGCACCATCCACCATTGTCACGTTGCACCACAGACTGTCCAGGAGACTGGCTGATGCTTTAGTCCAGGTCTGGGATGAGATCCCTCAGGAGACTATCTGCCGCCTCATTAGGAGCATGCCCAGGCATTGTAGGGAGGTCATACAGACACGTGGAGGCCACACACACACTACTGAGCATCATTTCCTTGTCTTGAGGCATTTCCACTGAAGTTGGATCAGCCTATAACTTCATTTTCCACTTTGATTTTGAGCATCATTCCAACTCCAGACCTCCGTGGGATATTAGTTGTAATTTACGTTGATAATTTTTAGGTTTAATTGTTCTCAACACATTGCACTTAATGTGACATTGCATGTAATTAATAAAGATTTACAACTGGAATATTTCATTCAGTGATATCTAGCATGTGGGATTTTAGTGTTCCCTTTATTTTTTTGTACAGAGTATGTATATACACACACACACACACACACACACACACACACACACACACGTTTCCTATACACATTGGATGATCGTAAATACAGTAGCACTGAAGTATATACACATGTATATACTTATACATATATAGGTTGCTAGTCCTAATGGGGACAGTGAGGTCGATGTCTGTAAAGAGCGGTGGAATTAATTGTGCTATATAAGGGAGTAAAGAAATAAAAATAAATAATAATTACACACAAAACTCCAAAAATGGGCCAGACAAAAGTATTGGCACCCTCAACCTAATTCTAAATGTGTAATATTTACACATCTGCGGTAATAAATATACTACCATAAATGTGTGTCAGCAACACAAGTAAGGAATGGATTTGCTTTGTTCGCATTTCATCCACTATTTGGTCATCCCTCTTAATTATTGACCTCAGGTGTTACAGCCTCACCCATTGCAAACAGAAGTGCAAATTCAAGTGATGAATCACATTGCACTATCTGGCACACTCCCGGATCAATCTGGGTTTGTCAGGTGCCCCAATAACGTTACCTACAGAAATGCATAGTGTCTGCAATAAAATTAAGTGAAAAACTGATACAGGACTTTTTTCCAGTGTTTAGGCGCCAATTAAAGGTGCAGTTAATACTGCAGCGTACACAGAAATGTTACATAATTCTGTAGCTCTGTAGAGTCTAAGTCCTCTTTTTCTCAGAAGCGGCAATTTGCATATTATAATTCTTCTTCTAACTTTGTTGCAAGTGTTTGGGAAAGACCCATAACTTTCTGCATTACTGTAATGCACAAAGCAAGGTCCATGTCGAAATTTGAGGGCGCCCCAACCTTAAAGGGAAAACCGTCACCATGAATAATGCTGTTAACCTGCAGATATGGGGTTAATCTGCAGGTTAACAGGGTTATGATGCAGTCCGGCGCCTGCATGCAGCAGGGAGTAAATGATCTTTATTCTCCCTGCCAGTATTAGGTTTCAGACATAGGGGGCAGTGCCGGTTTAGTCACCGCTGTAACCGATCCCCGGCCCTGACTGACAGCCATCCGCAATGTTCAGCCAGTGTCAGTTAGGGCCAGGAGCACAGTTACAGCGCCGCTCAGTATAATCAGAGAGTGACGCTTTCTATGGCATTCACCATTACTGAATTTAGACTGCGAGACAAATCTTCTCAACAAACATTAGTGCCTGATCTAAAATGCTTTTAAAATTTTTGTGGTTACAAATTCCCACAGATGTTACAAAATTTGATAAAAGCCTTTTAGCTAAGAGTTAGTGACAGCCATACAATGTGCCCACGCTTTAGAATTGGGATGCTCCGCAAGTTCTTTGAGGTGTGAGGGACAATTGTCCACATACATTTGATCAAATAGTGTATACGGTATATTAAACTAAATAGTAAAGTGGAGGCCATGCTTATGCACAATTATGATCACTTGCATTCACATGATGAGACATGAGGAAATCTCTAGCGGGCTAACCAGCGTTAGAGCACGTACGCCACTTCTTCCATAGGTATTAAAGTCAACTTATGTCATTAACCTTCATTATTGTGCTACACAGAATCCTGCCCCTTCTACTCAACTTTTCATTCTCTATATTATTTAAGGGTACAAACCAATTATTTAACGGCCTTCAGCTGAATCTCAAGCCATGGCAACTTGATGGATGAACACCCTGTAGGAAGATTGATCTTGTGCAAGTTCTTCTTGACATCCTTCTACTGCACCACATTTCGAAGGCGTTGTTTCTTCTTCTTCTGTCTTGTTTCTTTAAAGTCCAGGTTTCGAATCCATGTTACTACAGAAGAGACCAGACTACGTGTATGAGCCGTGTCTTAATCGCCAGTGAAATGTTCCTCGATTTGAAGACCTTGTCCAGTGACTTCATTGTTGAATTGTCCATAGCTATTCACCTTGAGTGATCATTGATCTGAGTAGGTTGAAGTCCTTTACAGCTTTCAGTTTGTCGCCATCCATCTCACATATGTCTCGGCCATACCTGGCAGTAGTCAATATCTTTGTCTTCTTTGCATTGAGTAGGAGTCCCATGTTTGAACTTTCCATCTTTACACTCTGTAATAAGTTCTTCATTCCATCTACGCTTGTTGCGATCAATGTTGTATCAACTGCGTATTGTTGATACAAGTCCAGTCTTCCTAACCAATCGCATAGGAACTTAAAATACAGGTAACCCCCATTGCGGAATGCACAATCGCTCTACAATCACATAGGTATGATCGTAGATCAGTCTTATGGCCTATTATAGGGTCATCATACGCTACAGGGTTTGTGCTCCCTGCATCAACAGCTTCACTGCCTGCCTGTATATAGGGTAAAAGACTAAATTTGTTATTCACAATCTCTTTAAAAGGATATATCCACCGAAGAGATATTTTAAGTATACTAAGTCAATTACAATTCACATATGCCCTAACTGAATTACCCAAAAAGTTAGGAAAATATTTGCTTGGAATTATTTATGAATTTTTCATCTATGGTTATAGGTCATACAAATACAGAAATATTAACAAGAATATCTGCTACAGAAGTAGAACTATGTCAACATTTTAAGTTCCTAGATGGCACCTTAACCCCTTAGTGACAGAGCCAATTTTAACATTAATGAGCAGGGAACATTTTAACCAGTGTCACTTTATGTGGTAATAACTGAGGAACACTTCAACGGATCCCACTGCTTCTGAGATTGCCTTTTCATGACATATTGTACTTCACGATAGTGGTAAAATTTATTTGATATGATTTGTGTTTATTTGTGAACATATAGGATATTTGGCTAAACTTTCACAATTTTCTAAATTTTAATTCGTATGCCTTACTAAATAACATTTACTACATGTCTACTTTACGTTTGTATCATTTTTTAAACTTCTTTATTTTTTCCAGGAAATTAGAATGGTTAAAAAGTTGATTGGCAATTTCTAATTTTTCAAACAAAATCTACAAATCCATTTATTTTTTTTTTAAAGACCACATCACATTTGAACTGACTTTGGGTATTTTCTTTTATATAGGCCCCCAAACGTTACACCATTCTAAAAATTGCAACACTTAAAGGGAACCTGTCACCCCCCCCGCCCAGGCGTTTGTAACTAAAAGAGCCACATTGTGGAGCATTTGGACAAGGTGGCTCTTTTAGTTATGCTCCCTGCACGCGCTGAAATAAACACTTATAGAATGTGACCCCTCATACCGTGAAATCGCTAGGGAGGTGGGACTTTCCTTTCTAATCAGACGCAGCACAGCCGTCATTCATACCCCATTGGCGCCGGGCGCCGCTTCCTCAGCATTGTTTGACTCTGTCCCGGAGCCTGCGCTGTTATGCTATCCCTTGGGCATGCGCAGCTAGCGCTGCCAGTCTTCTGACATCATTTTATGTCAGGCTGACTGGGCCTGTGCGGCCGCGCTGCCCGAGATCCTGCCCCGCAGAGTCTTCTGATCTATTTTCACTGCGGGGCTGGGATTCATGGGCATGCGCAGTGCATATCTTCGCCTCTCACTCATCTCCCTCCGCCTTCTTCAGACTGTGCGGTGTCAGCTGATCCCTAATCACATGCCACGGTGGGGGGGAATGAATGACGACTGCGCTGCGTCTAATTAGGGGGTAAAGACCCACCCCCCTGGCGATTTCACGGTATGAGGGGGCACATTTTATAAGTGTTTATTTCAGCGTGTGCAAGGAGCATAAGTAAAAGAGCCACCTTGTCCAAATGCAGCATTAGTGCTGCACAAGTTGGCTCTTTTAGTTACAAACGCCTGGGGGGTGACAGGTTCCCTTTAAAGTCCTTAAAATCACATTTGAGAAGTTAACTAACTCTTTAGGTGCTTCACAGGAACTAAAGCAACATGAAAGGAAAAAACTTACTTTTTTTTTCCTTCACAAAATTTTTTACATTAGCACCATTTTTTTTTTATTTTCACAAAGGTAGCAGGAGAAATGGACCATAAAATTTTTGTGCAATTTTTCCTCAAGTACGGCGATACCCAATATGTGAGGGAAACTACTGTTTGGATGCAAGGCAGGGAAGGGAAGGGAAGGAACGCTGTTTGACTTTGAACGCAAAAGTTTCTGGAATCGAGAGCAGACACCATGTCGTGTTAGGAGAGCCCCTGATGTGTCTAAAAAGTGGCCCCATTTTGGAAACTAGACCCGTCTAGGAATTTATATACTTGTATGACGAGCACCTTGAACCCCCAGGTGTTTCACAGAAGTTTATAACAGAGTTGTGAAAATAATTTAAAAAAATATATAAAATCCCCTCCCCCCCCCCCCAAAAAAAAAAAAATGTACTTTTAGCCTCAAATGTTTTATTTTCCTAAGGGCAACAGGAGAGAATGGACCCCAAAATTTGTTGTGCAATTTCTCATGAGCATGCAGATACCCCATATGTGGGGGAAAACTACTGTTTGGGAGCACGACAAGGCTCGGAAAGGAGATAGTGACTCAATCTGCTTCACAAGTGAGTGGTTCCATTGGAGATTTTGTCTGAATTGAAGTTTTGGGGAATTTGCACGGGAACTCCTAGGTAAGCGCTCACTAGAGAGTGCAGGATAAATGTGAACCGAGCCTTATTCTGATTTTTGGGAGGTAGAATGAACAAGTAGACAGCGGTACAAGAAAAGCGCGCAGATCATAGTGCGGTATAAGTGATGAGGTGGATTTATTCTTTGAGTCAGTTCAATTACAGTGATACCAGATTTATAATTTTTTTTAAAGGTTTTGCAGTAATCACACAGTAAAAATGCTTTTTTTTAAAAAAAGAAAAAAGAAAAAACAGGGGGGGGGAGGTTTCTTCAGCTGTAACTCCGAGTAACGGGAGCCACTGGGTACTAAATATCTATCATTTTTTCACACAAATTTATGTACCTGTTTACAAATTTCGTAGGCTATATGTAGGAAAGTTCCTATGTTGTAGAGTCGCTATACCCATTAGCAATACTATTTGTAGTGGTTTCCCTATATGTGATATTGGGTCCACCCATGTGTTTATATTTTTTTATATTTTATATTACAATCTAACAAAACATTTATTTTTTATTCAAACATTTTTTATTTTGGTTTATTCAGTCTTTTTGAGTAGGTATGCAGATTTTGTTTCAGTGAATATCCACACTAATGTAGTGATTTAACTGGCGATTATTGTTCACCTTGCTGTTGTATTATTTTAGAAGCATGTTGAAATTTTATCGATGTAAGAAACATAGATATTCCATTTTTTAAATCACTGGTAAGCCCTTTTGAAGGGGCTAACAATATGCATTAATTACGGTTTCCAACAACTTTGCAGTGATAACATCACCTTTCATCACTTACCCGACCATACTCACTGGCCTCAATGGTTACATGATGTCCATGCAAGTGTCATGCTGAAGTCAGTGACTGGCTGCAGCGGTCACATGTTTGATAAAAATGACATCACTGCAGGAACTACAGCAACCACCAGTGATAAAATTACAGAGCAATTTGTACGATACTGCCCTGGTCAATCCTCCTGATCGCTGTATGGGCTAGAATACTCCACATTATACATATTTGCAGATTACTAGGCGGCCTTATTTACAATTTTCTCAAATAGTTAAAATAAGTATTATATTTGGAGAATGAACGAGATTTTCCTTATGGTTTTAATAACCTATTTTTGTTGCAGACTTTATTTTTATAGGTTTCTGGTTTCCGAAACTATGCCGTTTTATTGTAAATCCCAAACATTTCCTATCTGTCTGTTTAGTTGGGTTTTATTGTCTGTTACTGGCGTATTATTATCTCAGGAGCTGCTCTAACAAAATGATTTTCTCATATTTAAGGATAAGCGCTGTGGAGTTGGTGTTTGTTATTATCGGGATCCCGGCTGTGGAAAGCTCCTGCTGGCAGGCCTTGTTCTATAATGCATTTGTTCAGCACAACAACCGATCCTTACATTTGCAGCTGAACAATGTCTATTTGAAGATGTAATTTTTTTGTTTTCTATTTGCATTCAGCGCAATGAATTTTAGATTTTTATTTTACAAAGTGCATGAACGTCTATTGCTTTTCGTTATATATTGTCTGATCTGTTACTACGATAAGTGCACATATTAGACAAAGGGATGTGTCACGATGTGACACGACCCAACGGGGGGGTGGACAGTGGACAGGGCAATACACAAAATGGGATGGAAATGGGGAGAGGAAGGCCCTACTGATAGGGAATGGTCACCACCTGAGCTCAAACCTGAGCCTGTCCCTGCACTCCCCTAACACCCTAAGCGGGTCCTTCCCCACACCGCCGTCAGGAACCTCGTCTCTAGCTGTCACCTAGCACTGCCCTGGCTAGTGCACTGGCCAGCAAGGGGCGCTAGCCTCACCACTGCAGATTGTCCCTTGAGTGGTACTGAGACAAACACAAAAGGGACAAGGATTAAACACAACACTTAGCTTCAAGACACCGCTGCCAAGCTCCACACCGCAGATGACACAGAAGCAGGACTCCAAACACCAGAAGTAGCTGACAACTGCAAGGCTGGTCTCCATAGAGAAACTATCACCAACAGCAGATGCATCAGGTGACCATCTAAAAAGGATGGTGGGAGTGGTAACCACCCATATCAGATGACCCAGCAACTCTGCAGTTACAGCAGATTACCAGCGGGGGGAAAAACTGACATTAACCCTCGCTGGTCCTGAAAGGAAAAAGGCTACATTTAAAACAGAGTGGAACCAGAGCTGCCATGAATCCTGTTTCATTGGGATGCTGGTTACACATTCACAGCCACTCTACTGAGATGAAGCAGAGTTATAAGTTTATAAGTAACATTCATAGTGCAGTTTTTAGTGGCAAAAACAGCCATAACCAAGCTGAACATGATCATATCAAAGAGACTGCCCTTCTTTACTCTGCAGGCTAAATTTCTGTGCAGATTCATTTAGATATTTAAAGTAAAGTGAAAAAAATGCTGGCTGCCTCAAGCCTCCACTGGAGGGAGCATACAGTAGTTCAGCTGGAGATATATTGCATCTGTATGCAGTAAGCTTCTAATGAAGGCTAAAGGTACCGTCACACTGGACGATATCGCTAGCTATCCGTGACGTTGCAGCGTCCTCGCTAGCGATATCGTCCAGTGTGACAGGCAGCAGCGATCAGGCCCCTGCTGTTCTGTCGCTGGTCGGGGAAGAAAGTCCAGAACTTTATTTGGTCGCTGGACTCCCCGCAGACATCGCTGAATCGGCGTGTGTGACACCGATTCAGCGATGTCTTCGCTGGTAACCAGGGTAAACATCGGGTAACTAAGCGCAGGGCCGCGCTTAGTAACCCGATGTTTACCCTGGTTACCATCCTAAAAGTAAAAAAAACAAACGCTACATACTTACCTACAGCCGTCTGTCCTCCAGCGCTGTGCTCTGCACTCCTCCTGTACTGGCTGTGAGCGTCGGTCAGCCGGAAAGCAGAGCGATGACGTCACCGTTCTGCTTTCCGGCCGCTGTGCTCACACAGCCAGAGCAGGAGGAGTGCAGAGCACAGCGCTGGAGGACAGACAGCGGTAGGTAAGTATGTAGTGTTTGTTTTTTTTTACTTTTAGGATGGTAACCAGGGTAAACATCGGGTTACTAAGCGCGGCCCTGCGCTTAGTTACCCGATGTTTACCCTGGTTACTGGCATCGTTGGTCGCTGGAGAGCTGTCTGTGTGACAGCTCTCCAGCGACCAAACAGCGACGCTGCAGCGATCCGGATCGTTGTCGGTATCGCTGCAGCGTCGCTAAGTGTGACGGTACCTTAAGGCTACTTTCACACTTGCGTTTTGTGCTGTACGTCGTTGTGGAGCAAATGACTTATCGACGGATGTTATGAAATAGGGGAAAACGTGTGTGAAGCGTGTGTGAGAGAGAGATGAAATGGATGGCCATCCGTCACAATTCGCCGCTAAAAGAAGTCTATGGGAAAATGCAGGATCCTGCATTCTCAAAAATCGACGGATTGTGACGGAAGCTGAAAAAGGCAAGTGTGAAAGTAGCCTAAGGGTTAATGTAATAGTTTAAAGGGATGTACAAGATTTACAAATGATCCTCTATCCACAGGATATGGGTCCAAACCATTCTGAAGAGCACCAGCTGAATGGATCGGAGGTCCATCAGGCGCACTACCTCTCCATCCTTAATGAGACCGCGGGAGCAGTCGGCTGATCTTTCATGCTCCGATTCGAATTAATGGAGAGGTATGATTGTAAGGACTGGTAGGAGCCACAGCGATCGAACGCTCAGCGATTGGAAAGGTATCCCGAATCCTTTGGATAGGAGATAACTTTCGATTTGAGAACGCACCTTTAATAGGATTCTTCCACTTTATTATTTTTTGTATCAGGTTTGAATTTGCTTTTCAGAAGACACCAGGCACTGATGGGTAACCAGGGCACAATCCTAAATGAATACTATAGGACGTGCGCACAGGATAAATATTTTTTTTTTCATAGATTTTTTTTATTTTAGCTTTTGGTCCAGGGACATCTAGGGGCAGGGCCGTATTTGGCCTTCATGCTGCCCTAGGCACTTTTCGTGGTCGTGCCCCTTACTGACGTCACACACTGAGTCTGTGCACACAGATCTACTCTGTAAAACACTTTAAAAAGCACTAATTAAACACTAAAAGAATGAAGGTCTGCACTTGCTTCGCACAGGTTCAGTCTTCTGAGCGTTTAACACCTTCAGCTTTTCAAAGTCATTAAGAGATTAAAATAGTTGACCTAACCATTGCTTCAGTGATGAGAGGCCTAGTGATATAGAGACATGCTATCTGCTCATTCACCCTCCTCTTTACTGAAGGCGTGCAATGTGAAGCCAAGAGCAGACAGGTGTCAGAGCGAGCCTGCTGCCACACTGTGTGCACCCACACTGACACTTGGAGCGCGCTGCTGCACTCATCCAGGGTCGCTGGTTTCACACTTGCGGTTTTTTTTTTTCAAATCAGGCAAAATCAGGTTTTTCAGCCAAATCCTGATCCTTTCAGGATCCAGTTTTTGCTGATTCACTTTAAGGGTGTCAGGCAGAATCCAGTTACTTCAGGTTGCTTCCTGACACCATTAAAGTGAATGGACAAAAAAATGGATCCTGAAAGGATCAGGATTTGGCTGAAAAAACGGATTTTGCTTGAGTTGAAAAAAAAACAGGTGTGAAACCAGCCTCAGTGAGTAAAGGCACCGTCACACTGAACGATATCGTTAACGATATCGTTGCTTTTTGTGACGTAGCAACGATATCGTTAACGAAATCGTTATGTGTGACAGCGACCAACGATCAGGCCCCTGCTGGGAGATCGTTGGTCGCTGGGGAAAGTCCAGAACTTTATTTTGTCGCTGGATCTTCCGCTGACATCGCTGAATCGGCGTGTGTGACGCCGATCCAGAGATGTCTTCACTGGTAACCAGAGTAAATATCGGGTTACTAAGCGCAGGGCTGCGCTTAGTAACCCGATGTTTACCCTGGTTACCGTTGTAAATGTAAAAAAACAAACACTACATACTTACATTCCCGGTGTCTGGTCATGTCCCCCGACGTCAGCTTCCCGCACTGACTGGTGAGCGCCGGCCGGCCGTAAAGCACGCTGTGCAGCGGTGACGTCACCGCTGTACTTTACGGTCGGCGCTCAGTCAGTGCGGGAAGCTGAAGGCGATGGACATGACCAGACACCGGGAATGTGAGTGTGTAGTGTTTTTTTTTTTACATTTACAACGGTAACCAGGGTAAACATCGGGTTACTAAGCGCGGCCCTGCGCTTAGTAAGCCGATGTTTACCCTGGTTACCCGGGGACCTCGGGATCGTTGGTCGCTGGAGAGCTGTCCGTGTGACAGCTCTCCAGCGACCAAACAGCGACGCTGCAGCGATCGACATCGTTGTCGGTATCGCTGCAGCGTCGCTTAGTGTGACGGTACCTTAAGTGCAGGCCTGCAAGCTGATTTTAGACAGCACTCACTTTTACTAACGAGCGCTGACAATAAAGACAAGCTTTAGTATACAAATACGAGTTTTTTTTTAATGTTTTTAATATTTTTGTGTGGTTTACATATAGTCTAATAAAATTTGATATTTTTTTCTATGGTGGTCCTTGCCTGAATGCATCACGGTCTATTCTCCTTTTCTCATGATCAGTATCAGGCAGCGCTTTGGACACAGCACATGTCTGCGCTGTCCAAAGTGCTGCCGGTTTTTGAACGTATGTGATTCCTCATGTGTTCATTCAACCGTGCGGAATCACCGCGTCCAAAATATTGCACGGGTGACATTTATCTTGCGTAGACCGAGTGTCTCTGCAAAATAAATAGACATGCTGCGGTCTGGAAAGACGCGTCACATGTGTACATGTGTTGCATTCTATGCAGCTGAACGCTCCGATCCAAGTGGCGGCGGCAGTGTCTGGTATTGACGTGCGAGACTTGTACGAGTTTCTCGCATGTGAGTATGAGCCCTTACACACTCATACACACACATAATGCCATGCGGCTACCCTTGTGGACTACTAACACCATGGCCCATTCCTTATACACAAATGACAGACGCAAATGACAGATCTCTAATCTTCAGCAGCTCAGCTTCTGCTCCTCATCGGAGCGCTGCTCACCATTTTTCACGCTGGCCGCTGCATCCCCGCCTCTTCTGCCCCGCTCCGTGTTGCCAGCAGCAGTGTGACGAGGTAGCAGCATGACGACCTCATCACTCTGATGCACGCTAGGCCACGATGCAGGAAAAAAACGCAATGCTCTGCTCTGTGCCGGATATCATGCATTCAAATGTATTCGTGTCTCAAAGAGGCGAATACATGTGGATGCATCATGCAAGATCAGTAAGGAACAGGAACAGGAACACATGGGCTACTTGCACAGTGAACAAGTCTGTATGATCATGTTCACACACCACCAAGAAACCTGAAGACACAAAAGAGAATAGTAAAACCAAAAACACTCAGTTTGAAAAAATGTTGCAGTAATCCGCAAGTGCTAGTAAAAGATGTAAAAAACAGGGTATTTGGTTGATACGTTTTTTGCAAGATCAGTAAGGAGTCTGCCAGCCTGGCCGCAAATTAAGTACGTTTTGGCAGCCGCAATCGAAAGTACAGTGCCAGTCCTCCTGCGGCCCTGAACAGCTGACTGGGGCCTGGCCCAGGGGGGAAAATGCATCCTTGCCACCCGGCCCAGCCTGCCACTGCCATCCTCCTCTGTTGCCCAGTATATAGCAGCTCCAGCCTCCCCTGTTCCCAGTATACAATAGCTCCAGCCTCCCGTCACTAGTCTATAGAAGCTCCAGCCTCCCCTGTTCACCAGAATACAGCCGCTCCAGCCTCCCCTTTCGCCAGTATATAGCAGCTCCAGCCTCCCGTCACTAGTATACAGCAGCTCCAGCCTCCCCTGTTCACCAGTATATAGCAGCTCCAGCCTCCCATCACCAGTATACAGCAGCTCCAGCCTCCCATCACCAGTATACAGCAGCTCCAGCCTCCCATCACCAGTATACAGCAGCTACAGCCTCCCCTGTCACCAGCATCCCCCCCATCTTCAGCTCTATGAGCGCTCACCTGCTCCTGTGTCCTCCTCCCATGTCGTCTATCTCGGACCTCCTCTGCTGTGAGTGTGCAGTGAAAGAAATGATCTCATCCTCTTCACATGCACACGCAGACTTTGCAGCACCTCAGATGCAGGGAGTGGGACCTCTCTGGCCCCCGGAAGTTGTGGCGCCACTACTTCCTGGGTCAGTCAGCTCCCTATGTCGAAGTGAACATGGAGGGGCCCTCTTGACCTCGACCCTCCCCCCTCCGAAAAGACAACAGATTTCATGGGTTGTCTAAGGGCGGGGAGATTAAAAAAACAAAACAAAAATCCTTATCTGTCTTGTAGCCGCCATTAGGCACGTGCCCTCCAGTGCCTAGTGGCAAATACGGCCCTGTCTAGGGGAATAAAATTAGTGGTAGACAAAGAGGAGTGGAGTCCAAATTAAATGCAAGACATGCTCGTCTCCGGACTCCCCCCCCAAGGGACGGGAAGGGGCTGCTTCACAAACGGGGGTACAAAAACGGGGGCTGAGCATAATACAAGTTTGTCTTTTATGTAGATGCTTCTTCTGATATCTAAGTTTTGAATTGTCTTGTACATCTTTTGATATATTGCACATTTCTTACTATCTCTAGGTTTTGATTTTCTCTTGTAGTCATTTTTTTTCCTTCCTCATTCCAGTAAACTGCATTATTACATCTCGCCATTGTGTGTAAATCCATTTATCTTGCATCTTCAAATCCATTAAAAAACAATGCTCCACCCAGTGGCAGCTGCAGGTACTTCATAATCTAACATGGCTTTTGAAACTAAAAAATGGCCGCTAGCCAAAGGATTTAAAAGGGAATGTGTCAATAGAAAATGACCAATTGTGCAAATCAGGTGTTTTATGCTACGTTGTTAATTTGTTTTTATGCATTTTTTTTTTTATTTTCTTATATCACTATCTGTATGTAAGAAAAAAATAGAATTCTTACGATTTTCACTAGGCTTAATAACAGACTCCCTTACTTTTGTCAGATGGATATTATCAGCAGAAGACAGACTCAATCTATAGAGTTGTGTTGAAGTATTCAAGAGCAAAAGATCATCAGGACAAAGGTTATTGTGGAAGGAGGTGAGCGGTAACCATAGCCTATTGTAAATAGTGGGTCCTTTGTTGTGTACTGTACAGTGCCTTGCAAAAGTATTCTGCCATCTGGAACTTTTCAACCTTTTCCCCACATATCATGCTTCAAAGATAACAAATGTAAATTTTTGCTGAAGAATCAACAAGTGGAACACAATTGTGAAGTTGAACGACATTTATTGGTTATTTAAAATTTTTGTGGAAATTCAAAAACTGAAAAGTGGTGCGTGCAATATTATTCGGCCCCTTTAACTTAATACTTTGTTGCGCCCCCTTTTGCTGTGATTACAGCTGCAAGTCACTTGGGATATGTCTCTATCAGCTTTGTACATCGAGAGACAAATTCTTGCCCATTCTTCCTTGGTAAACAGCTCAAGCTCAGTGAGATTTGATGGAGATTGTTTGTGAACAGCAGTTTTCAGCTCTTTCCACAGATTCTCGATTGGATTGAGGTCTGGACTTTGACTTGGCCATTCTAACACGTGGATACGTTTATTTGTGAACCATTCCTTTGTAGATTTTGCTTTATGTTTGGGATCATTGTCTTGTTGGAAGACAAATCTCCATCCCAGTCTCAGTCTTTTGCAGACTCAAACAGGTTTTCTTCAAGAATGGTCCTGTATTTGGCTCCATCCACCTTCCCATCAATTTTTAACCAACTTTCCTGTCCTTGCTGAAGAAAAGCAGGTGCAAAACATGATGCTGCTACCACCATGTTTGACTGTGGGGATGGTGTGTTCTTGGTGATGAGCTGTGTTGCCTTTACGCCAAACATATCGCTTGGCATTGTTGCCAAAATGTTCAATTTTGTTTTCATCTGGCCAGAGCACCTTCTTCCACATGTTTGGTGTGTCTCCCAGGTGACTTGTTGCAAACCTTAAACAACTCTTTTTATGGATACTTTTGAGAAATGGCTTTCTTCTTGCCACTCTTCCATAAAGGCCAGGTGGATTATATTTATCATCATTAGGCATTTAGGACAACATTGGATCATTCAGAGATCCACAATGAACTTCTGGAATGAGTTTGCTGCAGTGAAAGTAAAGGGGCCGAATAATATTGCACGCCCAACACTTTTCAGTTTTTGCATTTCCACAAAAATTTAAAATAACCAATACATTTCGTTCAACTTCACAATTGTGTTCCACTTGCTGATGAATACTTCACCAAAAATTTACATTTGGTA
The DNA here is from genome assembly GCF_032444005.1 of Ranitomeya imitator. NCBI lineage: Eukaryota > Metazoa > Chordata > Amphibia > Anura > Dendrobatidae > Ranitomeya > Ranitomeya imitator. The sequence continues at coordinate 760,534,993 of NC_091283.1, read as the reverse complement.
TCTTTATGTTTGAAGCATGATATGTGGGAAAAGGTTGAAAAGTTCCAGGGGGCCGAATACTTTCGCAAGGCACTGTATATAAAACGTGTTACTCTTCATTGTAATCCTGTATTTAATAAAAATTAAACTGCTGAAAAGTCTTCTAAAAAGAATACGATGCAACAGTCTAAGGCATAATAATGGCCAATATGAAAAATGCAAGATATGGAAAATTGAAAATAAAACAAATAAAATTATTATTAAAATTAAAATCTGATGTAGGTCATTTTCTGATGACACATTGCCTTTTTGGGACAGTAATTCGTATTTAATCAGATTTATCCAGACTGGCTGAATGAATTTAAAACCTTTCAAGGGAACCTGGCACGAACAAGCTGACGAGAAAGGCACGCTGGGGTTACTGTCCTCACCTTAATCTGCAGGTTACTAAGGTTATGAAGATGTCCAGCCACAATAGTTAAAGTGCAGCATCTGGGAGAAAATGAACTTTATTCCTCCCAGGAGCCGCCGGCTTTCAGTCATGTAGGTGTGTGCCGCAGCAGTTACAGTTACCGTTCACAGCACTGAGAGCGGAAATTGTAAGCATGCCCTGGCTCTGACAACTGACCAAGCACACCCTGGCACTGACTGACAGCTGGCTCAGCAGTGCCATCATGTGCTTACAGCTGCCACTCTTAGGGCTGTGAGCATTGACTATAGCTACTCTGGGAACACCTCCATGACTGAAAGCCGGCGGCTCTCAAATGAAATAATGTACATTTTTTCCTGGGTGCCACACTTTCATAATGCTAATAGCGGGCACTTTCATAACATTATTAACCTGCACATTAATTTTATATCTGCAAGATAATAAGCATTATAGGACCCGAGAAGTTCCTTTTAAACTAACTATATTTGTGAAGTTAAATAAATAATAAATCTAACGAATTTATAAAAGCCAGCTTCATACGAGCATGTCATATCATAGGTTTCTGGAGCGGAACTAGATGCATGAACCTTGTCCAATATACAAAGCCATTCAGTGATTACATTGCTCATTCCCCAGTAGAGGCTGCAATGAAATGTTTTGTAATACAGAGACAATCTGTCCAGATAAGACGGTTCCTGCACTTGTGCCATTCCCATGGTGTTGAAATATGTATACTCTAATGAGATGCGGAGGTTTAATTACTCCACAGAGATAACGGACTCACTTAATTGCTTGCAGAACAATGCGGTACTGTACCAGCTCGGTGAAATGCGGTGCTGGCTTAGTCATGTATGTGACAAGAGAAAGGGGGCTTTTAACACAATGTACATATTGCTGATAATTAAGACATGGAAAATCTAAAAAAAAAATATAAAATCATTGCACTGTGTTACAAATACAGAACATTCTTATTGAATTAGATCATCAACCCCATTATTTTTTAACTTTTGCAAAAAGTTGGGGGTAAAGAATAGAGAGCCATCAGAAGTGGCAAGTCAGATTTTTGTCATTACTGAATGGTAAAACATGGCCAGTTATGCAGTATAAGTTATTTTATTACTGCATGCCTAGGTACATTTGCCATCAAGGAGCTTGGGAAGGTTGGAAGGCATCTCCCGTGGTAGCTATAAGGACACCTCTATAGCCGGTCATCGGTTGGTCTCAGGAATACAGTAGATTTACAGGAGAATAGGCCACTTTTTTCGCTCCATCATGGTTTCCTTTCTAAGCAAGTGGCGGCATATTGCAAGGAGCCAACCCCATTTATTTGGCAGAGCTGCAATACACATCCAATGGAAAAGTGTTTTATTGCATCCGACTTTTTTTTCTCATGCCATTGTTCTGGTCAGGGACATTATATTGGTTCACCTTGACAATTTCATAAGGGTGTCAATGGAAAAAAGTAACAATAGCTATTAAGCAGGAACTGGACTTTGAACAAACAGATAAATCTGCTTACTTTCCCCCACTTCTCCTCCCCTTGCCTCCTAAACTTATCATTATCAAGAAGGACTGCCAGCACAGTGAGGAGTCAGGTTACACCTCCTGTTATACTCTATGGCAGGGATCCCCAACCTGTGGCTCCTGGGACCAAGATAACTGGCTAGAGGCTGTCAGCCAACTTGATGCATTAGCATCAGGTTTAGCAAACAGCTATAAAGAAGAAGTCTCCTCCAGGTAATTACTTCTGTGAGTAGGTCTTCAAGGAAGAGCAAATTTGTATGCGGATATATTGGCCTTGGTGATGGAAAAGTAATTAAGTGCTAAGCTGGACATAGGATGATGCTCGCAGTCAGAGGAGGTGCTTGAAGCTGGATGCAATAGTGTGGTAGGAGTGCTTGATGTGAAAACACTGAATAGGAGTAAGATGGGAATGCCTAGCTGCAAGTATACTGCCTCGGTGTCGTTTCTGTGGGAAACCTGTTATTATACCAATAATGAGGGTTCTGGGTGTCATCATTGTGGGAGGAGCTGGGTGTCACTATTTGGTGGGGCTCTGCATGTGGCTTGTGACCCTCTTTCAGAGCTGACTGTGGTGCACAAGGTAAGAAAGGTTGGGAACCACTGCTCCATGGAGAGAGGAGGAACAATGTGAAAAAAAACACTAAGAAGTCTTGTACTAGAGCTGGATTTACATCCAGGCAGCTAAGTGCTGATCTGTAATTATCCCCATGCTGCTTCCATTCTTGTGGTAAAAAAAAAGAAATGAAGAATATGAATGGGGGGTTCAAGAGAGGCCTGGATGTCTTCCTGGAGCAGAACAATATTGTATCATACAATTATTAGGTTCTGTAGAAGGACGTAGATCTGGAGATTTATTATGATGGAATATAGGCTGAACTGGATGGACAAATGTCTTTTTTCGGCCTTATTAACTATGTTACTATGTTACTATGAATCCATCTCTGAGCTCTGCAGTGAATTGGAGAGATCGTATCAGCTAGTCTCCTCCCACCAGCTTTGAGTGAACTGCAAATTAGAGAAACAGCCTATCAAAGGGGTGAAAACTGGTGAAATAAAAGGATACAAGACATTTGATAAAACAAGCTAATTCTGAAAGGTTATTTGAAAGTATTGTTTATCCTCTAAGCCAGGGGATTGTGCCACTAGGCCACCCCTATCAATGTGCCCTATTAGGACTTAACAGAATGAGGTCACCTGCTTGGAGATATACTATATAAGCCAGAAAAGAAAGCAGGTAAGCAGTAAACACCACAAGATGCTATAGACCCTGGCATTTCATGGACTGCAGGGCCAGCGGATTTGTAAAAAGGGTTGGTTGAGTTGAGCCAACCAATTTAAAACTTTCCAAAAACAATGTTTCGGGCATTTTGCAAGACTCCTAGAAAAGCAAAACAGATCCATCAACTAAAATGTTTGACTCATCCCCAACTTTCTCTACTTTCCAATCGCTCATTGAGGACAGGTTATTTTGGGACACTGAATTCTCTACACGATGCAGAAATGTTCTGTATCGTATTCCACAGCAGACTATAATCCCCTGGTGCTGCTGGAAATGTGAACAATGCTGTGCAGGTTGAACGTGTCTCTCTCTAAGGTATATCTCTTCTGTTTTCAGAGTCTTGGCAAGTTTCTGAAAGCAGCTGGATATATAAAACTTTAATTACCATAATTCATGTGAAATAAAAAAAAACAACACACAAAACAGGATTACAATAAAAGCGACAAACAGTTGGAAAATATGGAAATTCTTCTGCAGGTATCAATGTCATTTGTTATATGGATAATATTTAAAGAGCCTGGGCAAATAGATTAAATACTACTGACACATGGGACAATACAGTGCTTACAGCAAATGCAATGGTCTGTAAAATACGTGTGCTGGACCTCAATGCTCCTATGTGAAGCCAGTGGTGAAGTGTACAAATCATGGCGGCCTGATGTACAAAGTACAAATCTATATCTTTTTCTATCTAATTTGTGTTCTTCGGTAAAAGTCCTTAGGGGACTGGAAGGCTGGATAGACCATAAATGGAATTGGACCCACTGCTACCGTAAAGGAAATGTGTCATCAGAAAATGGCCTACCATTTAAATCAGGTTTTTATATTAAAATAATCCAGAGAGTCCAGTCCAGAGAGGAAAAGGTAAGCACTATTACAAATCCTGTGTCATACCAACAGTAAAGCCTCCTGAAGCCATTCATGTGTGGGGGCTTTTCATCCATGGAGGGGCTCACTCACAAGTTTGCCCAAGAACACTGCCATGAATAAAGAAAGGGGTCTAATCTTCCTCCAAGAGCAACTTCTTCCAACCATCCAAGATCAATTTGTTGATGAACAATGCTTTTTCTACCTTGATGAAGCACCATGTCACAAAGCAAAAAAGATTAAGTAAATGGCTCAGAGGAGAACCATTGAAATTTTCACACTTAGGCCAGGAAACTCCCCAGATCTTAACTCCATTGAGTACCTGTGGTCACTCGGCAAAAAAAACGGATGGATAAAGAAAAAGACGGAAATTGTGCTAAACTTCAAGCACAGATTAATCAAGAACGGGTTGCAATCAGTCAGGATTTGGCCCAGAAGCTGATATCAAGCATGGCAGGGCAAAGTGCAGGGCAAAGTGCAGAACCAAAACTGTAAACATAGAGTCTTTGCAGAAATGGAAAAAAAAAAAAACTTGTTCTATTTGTCAATGAAAGTTTAAAAACTTACAAAATGCTTATAATTGCACTTAAAGGGGTTGTCCACTATTAGGACACCCCTTCTTGATTAAAATGTTTGGCTACCATAAAATAATAAAGCCCATAGTTACCTCCCGTGCGGTCACTGTTCCTGTGGTGTAGGAACTTGCTCTCCTGGAGCTCTCGTGCTGTTGTTGTGACACGTGACAGCAACGCCAAATCAGCATTGGCGACACTGTCCCCGCCTTCAGACAAATCGAACATGGAGAGGAAGTTTGGGCTGCAGGATCTTGGACTTCCTCTCCATGCTCAATTAGACAGGAGATGGAGACCGTGATGCTGGCGCTGATTGGGCGCCGGTGTCATGTGTCACAACAACAGCATGGGAGCCCTGGGGAGAGCGACCATCGACACCGTGGGAACAGCGCCAGCACGGGAGGGGAGTAAAAGCTTTATTATTTTATGGGTGCTAAGCCACGGGTATGACAAGAATTTGTCCAAGTAGTTCTTTTTTAATAAATTTGCAAACATTTCTACATTTCTGTTTTTTTCAGTCAAGATGGGGTGCATAGTGTACATTAATGAGAAAAAATGAACTTTTTTGAATTTACCAAAAGGGTGCAATGAAACAAAGAGTGAAAAATTTAAAGGGGTCTGAATACTTTCCATACCCACTGTATAATAGCAAACAATATGCATGGCGGCAGCAGCACATAGAATGTGCTGTACAGAGGACCTGTATGGCTAGAGGGCAATGAGGCAGATGCAGAGGGCAGGGCATGTCACGGGGAGCACATACACCACAATTGTGCCCAATGTGCCAATGGAAGTGGAAGATTTTCAACACGAACCAATGACATGCATGGGGAAAAAAAATTCAGCATGGGCTACTTTGGTTCGTTTTATGGGCTAGAGCAGTGCATGTAAATAGCAAGCAGTTTGAGCACAGCAGATGAGCAAACGGAGCCAGTCACATACGCAATTTGCGAAAATGACTGGCATGAGTTTTATTATGGCAGTCTGGACACGGCCTGAAGCAGAAGCGCTGGCAGTCACGGTCCTCATATACCCTGCTGTAAGCAGGTCTTGGTATCTGCAGCATTTAATTTACATGTGCAGATTAAAAAAAGATTAGCAAAAGTCTTCCTCCATATTTAAAAAAAAAAAAAAAAAAAAGTGCCGCGAGCAGAAATCCCTTGTACGTAGTATTTTTTTTCTTTTATATTATAGATTTTATAATAAAATCTGTCTGTCGCATTTTTTACCTAAAAAAAAAGCACAGTTAAAAACACCAACAGAATCCACCATAAAAAGCAGCTACAAAGTGTGAGAATCCACCTTTGAAGGGGAATTCATCTTTGTACGTTGAGGCAACGCCTACAAGTTTAGTCTAAAGATCATGGTGGTCTTCCAAGTCAGAATCAGGCTGATCACTAATTGATGGGATATCAAAGACACAAGCCATCAATTTTTTCGCAAAACAGGAATCACTCCAGGCAAAAATACTTAAATGTTGTTACGATTTAAGACTTTCTTGCATGGATCCAAAGATACTACTCTGCTGGAGGTCATGGTATGACGTACGAGAGCATGTCTTTATATCGGTCAGTGGGTATGACATGATATGAGTGAATAATGAAGTCATGATCTTGAAGAAGCATGAAGAAGAAATTTCGGGGTGGGAAATACAACCAAATTTTATAAAACTACCGTTATTAATTAAAAAAATAAGAGACAAATCAAGGATTCAGTTCATCGAAAAGAAAGATATGGAAGAGACACCTCTCCACTCCAAGCCCATCATTCTCCAGCAATGCACCACTATTTCTTGCTAGAAAGCAAAGTTTTGCCATGAGTAGATTCTCCTGTCAAAGTGAAACTGAGGAGAGACCAATTTGAATAATGCTTGTGTGTGCAAGACCTTCATTTTGTTTGCTATTACTGCAGCAAAATTTCGCAACAACATCCCCGTTATCTAATTTTAGGGCTTCCTATATCCTGACTCACCTTTACTTTCTAAGTAGAAGACAGGGCTATGCATCAGTCCAATGGCTTAAATTTACATTTTCCGCAGTGGAAACGATCTACTGCTTTGTCATAACATCCATTTAATTTGCATATATTAAAATTTATCCCCCACTTTATTTTGCAATTAAGCTATGGAGGATTTAAAGCGACGCTCCTAGTAGAAATAAACAATTTAAAAATCAATGCCAAATGCACAGATACATTACAGAGTGTCCTCATTGTTAATATTTCTGGTACAATTCAATCTCTTCCCAGTCACCTCTTTATTCCTATAAAATAGCCACCGGTTTCTCAGGCTACTCTATGCGCACTTGACTTTGGTAGTCTGTGACACTCCCCTTTGCTCATGAATAGACCAATCAAGAGCAGAGGGCGCGTCTGACTACAAAGTGCACACTGAGTAGTCGGAGAATCTGACCGCTATTTTACAGGAAGAAAAATAGAAAAAAGTGCACCAGAAAGATTAACAAAGACCCAAGTATTACAATTATGCAATTTGCATTTATTGTATATATATAAAAAAAATTGTGAACTGGCTTTAAGTTTTTACAGTGCACGACAATATATTAGGTGATATACGAATAAACACCGTGTGCACTGCTATATATGTGGTGAAGAGACTAGGTTCCCAAACCATTAGCAATCAATATAAAAGTCTCACACTCAACTTAAGTGTCTTTGATTATTCAGTTTTTATTGGTGCAAGGTAGCACTAGATATCTAGTGCTACCTTGCACCAATAAAAACTGAATAATCAAAGACACTTAAGTTGAGTGCGAGACTTTTATATTGAATATATTAGGTGAAACACACGGCGCAATACTGCGAGATCTGTGGGCTAGTCAGCGCTTGTACTTTGCAGCTGTAGGACCCGTGTACTGTAGAAGTGATTCTGGAGAATAAGTGAGGGGCACTGTACACTGTCAAGGGTCTTTGACGTGCTGATTTCATAGCTCGTTTACACATCTTAATTTTTCTAATTTTAAAGGTGAACAACGAGAGGAGCTATAAAGTCAACTAATAGTTTTCCATAGATTATAGTCCTGCCTTACAATAAAGACTGAGGACAACCTTCTGGCATGCTGACCTCTCGACAGGTAATAAATAATAATAATAATAATAATAATAATAATAATAATTTTATTTATATAGCGCCAACATATTCCGCAGCGCTTTACAAATTATAGAGGGGACTTGTACAGACAATAGACATTACAGCATAACAGAAATACAGTTCAAAACAGATACCAGGAGGAGTGAGGGCCCTGCTCGCAAGCTTACAAACTATGGGGAAAAGGGGAGACACGAGAGGTGGATGGTAACAATTGCTTTAGTTATTCGGACCAGCTATAGTGTAAGGCTCAGGTGTTCATGTAAAGCTGCATGAACCAGTTACCTGCCTAAGTATGTAGCAGTACAGACACAGAGGGCTAATACTGCATAAAGTGTATGAGAACATGATGCGAGGAACCTTTTTTTTTTTTTTTTTTTTTTTTTTTTATTATAAATAGGCCACACAGGGATCGTTAGGTTAATGCATTGAGGCGGTAGGCCAGTCTGAACAAATGAGTTTTTAGGGCACGCTTAAAACTGTGGGGATTGGGGATTAATCGTATTAACCTAGGTAGTGCATTCCAAAGAATCGGCGCAGCACGTGTAAAGTGTGATTATTGCACCAATGCCTCTGACACTGGTCAACAACGCAGACTTTCAAAGTGTTATTCTCATAATTAAGAAAAAGAAAATGGTAGACAGTGAGAAACCAGTCAATTATGCAATTTACTTGCCATTATACAGCTTACTGCCAAGGAGTAGAGACACCACAGCGGTCTGATAGCCATGACCAGACATGCGCAGTACTTACAAGCTCTTCCGGTTGACTAGGTGAGTTTGTAAGCACAGCAGGTTGCTGGAGCGCACAGTTAACTGGGCTTCCGATGCTGCAGGCAACGCTAGATCATATAACAGCATCGGAGATCACAACTCCGGCCAACAGTACGACAATGCAACTGGGCTCAGCTGTCACTCAATCAGGAGTGACCCGAAGTCAAGGGGCTGGAGAGTGGCAGAATCTACACACTGCAGCCAAAAAGACCGCTAATACTCTAGGAGCGAGAGGACAATCCTTCTGATCTTAAATGACATTTCTGCAATCTTTATTCCAAAAAATCTCGCTTTTGTTAATTTAATGGAATATTTAATCCTGATGTAAAAACTATCCCTCACCACTACACAGGAACCAAATGTGGAAACTGCACTGTACATTCAAATAAAGCCTTCAATTTAAGAGCTTTCGGCATCATTCCTAGACATATGACCGCCAAATTATACAAAGATACCTAAAGGCAGATATGTTTCTGTAAATCAGTGACGGCTAGGGAACAAAGTAGAAATTTGTTCACAGAACTTTGTTAAAGGTGTTGTGGTTCAGGGAAATCCACACTCCACTGAGCAGCAGATTGCAAAACACAATACTTAAAAGGAGTCCGTCAGGAGGATTTCACCCCCAAACAATTTATTATATGCACATGTTGCCACTTTCACAGAGACGTCCAGCAATATCTTTACAAGGCCAGTCCGTTCCTCCATTACTGGGAAATCAGCATTTGAATTGGTATACAAATGAGGGTGAAGGATTATTTGCAGATCTATTCCCCGCCCAATGCCACCTCCTCCTGCTTGATCGACATGTCGCCTCTCTGCTGTGTGATTTCAGGCAAAGGAGCCATCAGTCAAGCAGGATGAGGCGGTGCTGGGTGGGGAATAGAGCTGGAGTGACGGAGGTTTCAGATCTAGAAAGAGCTCTCCAACCTAATTTACATATCAATTCAAATGCTAATTTCTCACTAATGGAGAAACATACAGGCCATGTAAAGGTATTGCTGGACTTGTTTTTGAAAGAGTAACACAAGCACATATACTGGTAGTTTGTGGGATTAAATCAAGTGGACAGATTTTGGAGTTAAAAAATTACCAATTGTATAAATCAATTTTTTGAAGTTAGATTTTTATTTTTCTTTTTAATTTAAACAACTTTTTTTGTCTTCATACAATCTTTATTAAAAAAAAAATGAAATTTGAAAACTTGCAATTTTCACACTGGCCACGGAAGCTTTTTTTCTGTCCTTTCAAAATGAGTTTTCAGGAGGCTCCTTATTAGCAAAGTCAGGATTAAAATGACAGTTAACACCTCTGTACAGAGCTGATAAGACAGCATCCACAAATCAAAATAAGTAATTTCACTGCTCACACTCCCATCACAATAACCTTGGTATGTTAGCTGCCTCAACGTTAGACCTTAGTACATTAGAGTCTGCTCATTACTGCTAATATACACGGCCATTTCCTGAAAACCAAAGTTAAAGTCTACCAGCAACCCTAGTGGCCAGTGTGAAAATTGCAAGATTTCTAATTTTTTTTAAAAGATTTTGATATGGGGGAGAAACAAAGTACCAAAAAGGTTTAAAAAAAAAAAAATATTTTACACAAAATCCTTATTTAAACAATATGTGTGTCTTTACTAATATATTCCTGAATGTAAGTTTGCACCATTTTAAGACATGCTTCCTTACTTAGCAAGTCTTCTGTACAATATCTCCTTGTTCTCATTGCTCCCACTCGCATCACAATTGTTCTCTTCCCCCTTGTTCTCTCTTCTATGATTTCTTATCCTTACCTTTAAAGAAGTTGTCCACTACTTTAGCACTGATGACCTATCCCTTAGGATAGGTCATCAACGTCTGAAAGGTTGGAGTCCGACACCCGGCACCCCCGCCCTATCGGTGTCTGCCAGAAGTACTCACTTGCGGAGCTGGCAGTCTTCTGATAGTAGCTAGGTTTGGTACTACACATCCGCCTCTTAGGCTACTTTCACACTAGCGTCGTGCACTGCACGTCGCAATGCGTCATTTAGGAGAAAAAAACGCATCCTGCAAAATTGCTTGCAGGATGCGTTTTTTCACCATTGACTAACATTAGCGACACTTTGCCACACGTCGCAACAGTCGTGCAACGGTTGCGTCGTGTTGTGGCGGACCATCGGCAGCAAAAAACGTTGCATGTAACGTTTTTTGCTGCGATGTGTCTGCCATTTCCGACCGCGCATGTGCGGCCGGAACTCCGCCCCCACCTCTCCGCAACTCACAATGGGTAAGCGGATGCGCTGGAAAAATGCATCCGCTGACCCCGCTGTGCGGCGCTTGCACAGTATGCGTCGGTACGTCGGGCCGACGCAGCGCGACGGCCCCGTACTGACGCTATTGTGAAAGTAGCCTAAGTCAAAGCAATAGGAAGTGGATGTGTAGAACCCTGCGGTGGCCACTATCAGAAGACAGCTAGCTCAGCAAGTGAATACTTCCAGCCAGCGGCGGATGCCGACACCGATAACAGCTGATCAGTGTGGGTGCCGGACCGCCCCCAATCCTAAGGATAGGTCATCAATGCTAAAGTAGTGGACAACCTCTTTAAGCTAGCAACTTGTGACCATCGGAGTTGTAGATTCAGATCAACTGAGGAGTCCAGTGAAAAGGTCAAATGTGTCTTCCTACCATATAGATAGACGATAGATAGATAAATATAGGATGATATTTCAATATCTAAGAAAGCCTCTACTGAGAGTTTCTAGCACTTCACAGTCATTGATTTACTATACACGATGATATAGTGACACCATTGTAATACTCACATGAACACACACATTAATGGAGGAAATAGTAACGTTACCTTGGAAATGTTACTGGACCGGCTGACTGATCGCCCCAAGGTCTTTTCATTCTGAAAAACAACATAAATGGAAAGACATGAGATGTGCTACAAGAGAATGCTCATGATAGAGAGAACAGGCAATATATGGAAATGGATTACTTGGAGTATTGGACACCAAGACACAATGAAGTCAATCAATTGAGGTTTTCTGACAAAAGTGATCGAAAACACACACAATATAGTGCACATGAACAGTTGAACACCGGTTTCTGAAACACATGAAAAATGCATGTAATCTGCACATGACTATATCAGTAAAGATTGTCAAATAACAGGAAGTTTCAAAAACAAAGCAACTTTGTTTTTACCGCCTTTTTGACGCTGCAGTTTTCGGCTCTTAGGTGTATCAAAGGTTAAAAAAAATGCCTTAAATTACAAAATAGAAGCAGAAATGGTGCAGAAAATCAGCAACATTAAAAACTCAACAAAAGCTCGTTGTGGGAACGTAGTCTTATACGGTTATAGGTTACAAGCTCTTTTTTTTTTTAGGAAATCCTGTTTTTAATTAATTTTTATTTTAACATCAGTGTGAATAATCCCCCCCGGCAGAAAATGTGCGACCGGTTAGCGGAGAACCAGCATCTCACCGTACACTGACCGCGCGGGTTCCTAAATGGATGCCAGTCACTGGAGGGATGCCATCAAGTACGGCGCTATACAGTTTGAATGACCTTTTCAGCAAGTGTCCTTTATTGTCAAGAAATTCCTCTGGTTTGCCAGCACTAAACAAACTGATCTCAGCAATTCTGATCCTGCAGGATGATGTATTATATAATATGCATTTACAAAACTATTTTGGGCTTGAAGCTTGGAACTTGCCGCTTTTCCCATGCATTTAATAGAAATGTCAGGCGAGAATGTGGCTGGATTTAGCCTCTGCGATCACTTAAACACGGGTGGCTTTTGCAGCACCCAAATACGTGACCTGTAACTGGGTATATTTCGTCCTTGTTATAACTGAAGATTTCACTGTCAAAGCTGCTGCGCCACTAAAATCTCACCCCTTCAACCTTGGATTTTTACCAAATCTCTGGTCATCATGTGGCAACTGAATGTCCTCATCTTTCAGGGGACTAATTTATCAAAGACCAATGCATCCGCCAGCCGATTCCCAGTAATGCTTGTTATATAGTGCGTGGTTTATTTATTTAAATCAAATAATCCCAATGAACTAACATTGCAAACACAACAAACAGCTGCAATACAAAAAGAAAGATCTGAAATAATATGAAATATTTTCACATTTTTTTTGTTTACAACCATGAAAATATAAGGTTTAACAATGGCCCTCACAGTCCCGATTTGAACATCATTGAAAATCTGTGGCTAGATCTCAAAAAATAACAGTGCATGCAAGACGACCCAGTAATCTCACAGAACTGGAAGAATTTTCCTAGGAAGAATGGATGAAAACCCCTCAAACAAGAATTGAAAGACTCTTGGCTGACTACAAAAAGCGTTTACAAGGTGTGATACTTGCAAAAGGGGGTGCTACTAAGTACTAACCATTCAGGGTGCCCAAATTTTTGCATCGGCCCATTGTCCTTTTTGTAATTTTAAATATGTAAAAGAAGAAAATATATATTAACGTATATACTCGAGTATAAGCCGACCCGAGTATAATCCGACCCCCCTAATTTTGCCACAAAAAAATGGGAAAACTTATTGACTCGAGTATAAGCCTAGGGTGGAAAATGCAGCAGCAACCGGTGACTTTCAAAAATAAAAATAGATGCTCCATACCATTCATTATTGCCCCATAGATGCTCCATATAAAGCTGTGCCATATATAATGCTCCATACCATTGATTATTGCCCCATAGATTATCCATATATAGCTGTGCCATATAGAATGCTCTGCACCGTTTATTATTGCCCCATAGATGCTCCATATAAAGCTGTGCCCCATATACAATGCTCTGCACCGTTCATTATGGCCCTATAGATGCTCCTTATAAAGCTGTGCCCCATATATCTATTGCTCTGCACCGTTCATTATGGCCCCATAGATGCTCCTTATAAAGCTGTGCCCTATATGCTCTGCACTGTTCATTATGGCCCCATAGATGCTCCTTATAAAGCTGTGCCATATATGCTCTGCACCGTTCATTATGGCCCCATAGATGCTTCTTATAAAGCTGTGCCATATATGCTCTGCACCGTTCAGTTTGGCCCCATAGATGCTCCACATAAATCTGTGCCATATATAACGCTGCTGCTGCAATAAAAAAAAAAAAAAAAAAAGCACGTACTCACCTTTCTTGCTTGCAGCTCTTCAGCGTCCGGTCCCGGCGTCTCTCCGCACTGACTGATCAGGCAGAGGGCGCCACGTACACTATATGTGTCATTGCGCCCTCTGACCTGCACAGTCAGAGCGGAGAGACGCCGGGAAGATGGAGCGGTGCCGGGAAGATGGAGCGGCGCCCAGCATGTGGATCGTGGACAGGTAAATATTACATACTTACCTGCTCCTGGCGATCCTGACGCTCCCCCTGCCCGTCACACTGTCTCCGGGTGCCGCAGCTCTTCCTCTGTCAGAGGTCACTGGCACCGCTGATTAGAGAAATGAATATGCGGCTCCACCCCTATGGGAGTGAAGTCCATATTCATAAGTTTAATGAGCGGTCCCACGTGACCGCTGTACAGGGGAAGAGCTCCGGCACCCGAAGACAGTGTGACGGGCAGGGGGAGCGTCAGGATCGCCGGGACTAGGTAAGTATGCCTCAGACCTCTCCCCCCCTCACCCGCCGACCCTGCCACAGACCGTGACTCGAGTATAAGCCGATAGGGGCACTTTCAGCCCAAAAATTTGGGCTGAAAATCTCGGCTTATACTCGAGTATATACGGTACTTTTTTTTGCCTAAAATACAAAGGAAATGTGTCATCTTTAACTTTATGCCTTTTAGAGATCATTTTATCTTCAACTTGCTTAACTGTTCACAATAACAGTAATTTTGACCAAAGGTGCACAAACTTTTACATGCCACTGTATGTGACAGAACATTGGCCATTGACTGGCAGAAAAATAAGATGCATTACTGATGCAAAAATAAATAGGAAAAAGCTTCTTTTCTAGAACACATTTTGTGTTATAAAAAAAGGAGTTGTGCCATAATAATGATCATCTACCCACGGAAGTTGCTGCATGCTGGGGCCTCACTAATCATGTGAACAGAGGTCCAGAGTCCACTGGAGGAATGTAGCCTCAGTCGAGCACTTGAGCTGTCATTCATTGTCTATGGAACTGACAGACTGGCTATTTCAGGGTACTATAGTCAGTGAAGAGAGCAATAGAGCACATGCAATACTGATGATCCATTCAAAGGGAGGACTTGGGACCCTAGTGATCCGCTACTCATCCACGAGTCACAACTCTAATTTTGTTACAATCCCTTTTAAGAGATTTTGCTACTATAAAATGCTAACGTTTTATTAAAGCAAGCGTCTCCTTGATTACAGACAACAATCACAATGCCTGTGGTCTGAAACCAATTAATTAGTCTGCTTGCTTTTTTTGCTAACCTACATGCAGTAGAAGAGAGGGAAGGTGGAAGGGAGTATCACGTAAAGCGGTATTCTCAAGATTGAAAGTCTTCCTCTATCCATAGGATAGATCCCAGATTGCTGGGATCCCACCGATCCTGAGGGCTGAAGAGCCACGTGTGATTGTAGTGGTAGTCAATCATGTGCACTCACTCACTCTTGTAAGAGCGCAACACTCTGCAATCCCATTACAATTGACTAGATTGGCAATGTGCATGTTCGACCATTCCACAGGTCTCCCTGGTTCTTGGAACAATGGGGGTCCCAGCATTCAGACCCCAGTGATTAAAAAGTTCTCCTATCCATAGAATAACACGAGAATACCCTTTAACCACAGGATCAGACAACATTCTGGATTTGTGTGTAGTCTGTTACCATGGATACACATCAGTCAACACAAAAGTTGTAAACACAAAATAATAAAAGAATTTTAATTACGGCATTATTATTCCTTTTTTATCTTATGTTCACTGGAGCAATGTTTTGAGGACACTCATCACCCAACAATTTATTTTTCCAATAACCACATAAAAAAAAAAAAAGAAGACAAAACCGTGAATCTGAGATTTCAGTCTCCGCCACTCACACAGATCCCTAACCGGTTTGTTCTTCTTAAACAGAGCAATGATGGAACTTAGAACATTCAAGCGAGATCAAATACAGATGTTGAGTTACAGGCAATGCTTTGTTTCGGCAGCACATGCAATTACCCTCCGCTAAGAACATCATTTTAATTGCCAAAGGTTTACATTCTGAAACTGCTCTTGGGAATTTGCAGGCTTCAAAAGCGCACCACGTGCTCCGCTAATTTCCATATGCAAAACCGCTTATTATTGTACACGCTGCAGATAAAATAACAATCTTAAAACAACAGGTAGTTGTATTTAATCATCATAGTGAGAAATATTATTTCCGATGCCAACTAATTAGGCTCGCTGGCAAAGAAACTGGGGAAAATATGCGTGCTGGGGCATGTAGAGCAAAACGAAGGAAATTTAAAAAAAAAAAAAAAAAAAAATCCCCCAAATTATTATATTTTTTAGGTTGATTTTAAAAGGGCATAGAGGCATCAAGCCCACATGCAACTGACCAGACAGTAATGAATTAACTACTTCACCTCTGCATGGGTCACATGAATATGACATGGGCCAAGAAGAAAAGAAATGACGTCGGCGCCATCACCCTGTCAAGACATAAGGGGTCCTTTCAATCTACTAACTGGTAGTAAAAGCATCTTAAGGGTCTCCCGATGAGCCAACTCCAGGCCACAAAGAAATCCATACTCTTAAATAAAAATAAAAAATCTATATTTTAAACTTTGTGCAACTTTTATTCTACTTTATTATGATGTAAAGGGAAAATCACATAAGGAAAAAAAAAGCAAACGCCATTTAGACATTTTAAAAAAAATTAGAACTATAGGAAGGCTTAGTCCACGTTAACACATTAGTATTTGTAAGCCAAAGCCATGAGTGGGTGATAAATACAGAAGTGGTGACATGTTTCTATTATACTTTTCCTCTGATTGTTCCGCTCCTGATTTGGGTTTAGAAATACTGATGTAAAATACTGACCAAATACTGAATGTGCGAACAAGGCTGTATAAAAAAAAAAAAGATGAAAAAAGTTCAAACCTATAAAACTTGAAAGTTGCATGTAAGTTTTTCATTCAAGTATGTGGAAAAGCAAACATTTACCAAAATCTATTTCTCCCAAGAGAAACAAGAATCACATAAAGTTATGAAATATGCTTAAGCCCGGGAGTGAAAAGGTTAATGGATACCGAATCGGTTGTTTATTTTTATCTTCTATCATGTCAGCCAGACCCTTTAAATGTGCTGATGAATGGCTTTATATAAACTGCTTTTGCTTGAGTAAGTAAAAAAAAACAAACAACATAATGACCTCAGAACTCTCCTTGGCTGACATTACACAATAACCAAGCAACTATTGAATTATGTTATTTAGATGCATCGTAATAAGGAGACCTAACAATGCACAAATTATATAAGCATTTAATGGCTCTAGTGGATAAAGTCGGTCATTGCTCGCGGTAGTACTAGGTGGCACTGTTTGCCTAGTTTAGCAATCATGTGTGACAAAGGCTGGGTCCACATTACGTTATGGCAGTCCGTTAGACGGACTGCGTTACACCGCAGCATAACGCGGTCTAACATAGTCCGTTAACGCTGCCATTAACCCCTATTATCGGGCGCATCGCCAACGCATGCCATAATCGGCATGCGCTAGCAATGTGCAGTCATTCTGTGACGGACCCTCGGACGCAGGCTACAACGTTTCCGGGTTTGTCACCGCTAGCACAGATAGAGCGTCTGCGCTAGCGCGATCGCATAACGCAATCCTTTTCGACACTTGCGTTAACGCAGTCCGTTTAACGCATGCGTTCAACGGACTGCACCTAATGCAATGTGAACCTGGCCTAAGCAAAAACTGTGGCATAAGTGTGCAAAGATGAGCAAGCCATTTTGTAGGTTTTACCAGGGAAGCTTCAACTGTTTCTAAAGTAAAGGAGTCCTTACCTATTTGCATGATGATGAGCAATAGCTTAGAAATCAGTTGGGGTCCAATGGCTGGGATGCCATCGATTGCCAGAAAGAGCCACTTGTATTCCCATTGGAGTGGTTACGGTATCACACATGGTCGAGGTCGACCATCTCCATGTAGTCTCTATTGGATTGCCGAGCACAGCAGACACACTGCTATTTCAGCAGCCCCATAGAGAATACATGGAGCTCGGGTTGACAATGCACACTCGTAGCTGAAGAGGATAAAAGTAGCAAGTTCAGTATATCGGTGGGGGTTGACCACTCCTTCAGATAGGTGAGCACTTCCTTTTTCTGGACAACCCAATTAATCACACAATTCAAATAACTTTTTGGCAATTAGTGACATATTTAGGTCGAACATGAGCAGCCGATGTCTTGAGAAGGCTTTGTATACAGTGGGAGTCAACTGTGGTGGATCGCCAAGAGTTGCCTGCCGGTGCCATAAAAGGAGGCAACACAGATCATGGCAGATTAACGTTCAAAATCGTCATGATCGTCACTCTGATCATGGCAATTTAAAACCTTTTAAGCTGCGATAAATATTAACACCTGCAAACTACAGGGCCCGATTCAGCAAGCAAGTCTGAAAGTTTTCTGGCATAGAACTACTTAAAATGAGTGTGCATAGCGTAGCGAGCAAAAAAGACTGATTATGTATTAGCGTTTTCACACCAGTGTCCTACAGCTCAGGCAACGGTTTATAAAGTGGGAGGAGCTCATTACTGAGGGGGCGTGGCTATGTAGAGCCAAAAATATATATATAATTAAAGGGAACCTGTCACCAGAAAAAAAAACAACCTGCAGATATGGGGATCAGTGGCAGGTTAATAACGTTACTAGCCTGCCTGGTGCCCGCACTTTGTCAAACACTGCGGGGAGAAAATGAACTATATTAACACCCCCCCCCCGCGCACGACGGTCTTACGGTTTCAGTCACGGGGGTGGCGCCGGTTCAGTCATCGCTCTGAGTATACACAGCATCCGCTGTAACCGTGCCCCCGCCACTGATTAACACTCAATCTGCTTTAGGGTCAGCTGTCAGTCAGGGCCGAGAGCGCAGTTACAGCCACTGCTCTGGAAGACTAACGCTGCTGGGGGGGAAATAAAGTTAATTTTTCCCCTGCAGTGTTTGACCAAGTGCTGGTGCTCAGTAAGTTAGTAATGCTATTAACCTGCAGATTAACCCCATATCTGCAGCTTAAAGGTACCTTCACACTCAGCGACGCTGCAGCGATACCGACAACGATGTCGATCGCTGCAGCGTCGCTGTTTGGTCGCTGGAGAGCTGTCACACAGACAGCTCTCCAGCGACCAACGATGCCGGTAACCAGGGTAAACATCGGGTTACTAAGCGCAGGGCCGCGCTTAGTAACCCGATGTTTACCCTGGTTACCATCGTAAAAGTAAAAAAAACAAACACTACATACTTACCTTCCGCTGTCTGTCCCCGGCGCTGTGCTTCCTGCAGTGACTGTGAGCACAGCGGCCGGAAAGCAGAGCGGTGACGTCACCGCTGTGCTTTCTGGCTGGCCGACGCTGACAGCCAGTGCAGAGAAGCACAGCGCCGGGGACAGACAGCGGAAGGTAAGTATGTAGTGTTTTTTTTTTTTACGTTTACGCTGGTAACCAGGGTAAACATCAGGTTACTAAGCGCAGCCCTGCGCTTAGTAACCCGATGTTTACCCTGGTTACCAGTGAAGACATCGCTGAATCGGCGTCACACATGCCGATTCAGCGATGTCTGCAGGGAGTCCAGCGACGAAATAAAGTGCTGGACTTTCTGCAGCGACCAACGACATCACAGCAGGATCCTGATCGCTGCTGCCTGTCACACTGAACGATATCGCTATCCAGGACGCTGCAACGTCACAGATCGCTAGCGATATCGTTCAGTGTGACGGTACCTTAAGAGTGTTTTCTGGCGACAGGCTCCCTTTAATACCAAATAAAAAAATAGTGTAAATTACACCAGAAAAGTACTTTCGTCCCCGACTTGAGTACATCTCTTAAAATAGTGCACATCAACTGCGCAAAATTTATTACGAGGTGCACGCCCCTTTCTCCAGCGCACATTTCATCAAAACTGGTGTATAAAATGCCAGTCTTGATGAATCTAAGCAATAGACTTTGTGGACTAGAAAGTGATGTCATCACCTACATTTATATATTTTTTTTTAGTAAATGAGTAAATATATGAGAGTAGATTTATCAATACGTTCTCTAATGCAGTCTCTTGTTTGTGAAATCAGTCATTCATTTAAGCAAGGTAATCAGAAGCGCACAGCTGCCCCTGGCAGGGTCTTCACAGCCCCACCGGAGGCGACTGACAGGTCTTTATTTTGCACGTACTAGTGAAATACCTTTCAATAACCTCTAGCAGCGCTGGGAATAGCCGGCCAAGGGCATTGTTGGACTAACCTTGTCTCCAACTATGGCCTCAGGCAACTTTTTTTTTTTTTTAAGTATAATTTCACAGAAATTCCAGAGCGCTTCAGAGAAACATATAGACCTGGCTGTAATCATGCAGGACAGCCCTGATTCACGGTGCCCGTGATTTGTGCAGCATTAATCATGTGACCAGTTCCCTTTAATTCCATACATTAAAATAGGGATGTTTCTGCAGAAAGTAGATGAATTTCAGAGGTATGGGACAGTAGGAGAAATGTCTGCAGTATGGGAACCTACAAATAAATATTTGGTCATTATAAGGGTAACTGGACATGCATCCAATATGATTAGTTTAGAGGGTTTTTTATGTGTTTTTCTCTCTTTTTTTTAAATTGTGCGGGCAGGTATAATCTAGTAGTGGGCGAAAGTCTTTGGAACAGATTTATTGCACTCCCTGTGACATGAACCCTGGAAAGATCCCTTTCCACTGTTCTGAAATACCGTACTCATTTTACTTCAGTGATCTAGTTCTTTTATTGAACAAATATGAAGGATTGTTTCTAACATTCGCTCTTCAGAAAGTTAAGGAGAGAAATAGACAAGCAGTAAAATATACAGTCTAGTCTGTACCCTTGAATTGTCCTCTTTTGCCAAGTTGATTAATACTTGACAGATTTTCCGCATATCACAGTCTAAATGTGAATGCCACAATATAGCAGCTATAAAGGATAATAAAATCTACTATATAATTGTCTAAGGGTCACTTCCGTCTTTCAGTCTGTCCTTCTGTCTGTCCCAGATATTCATTGGTCGCGGCCCTCTGTCTGTCATGGAATCCAAGTCGCTGATTGGTCTCGCCAGCTGCCTGTCATGGCTGCTGCGACCAATCAGCGACGGCCACAGTCTGATTAGTCCCTCCCTACTCCCATGCAGTCAGCGCCCGCTCCATACTCCCAGCAGTCACCGCTCACACAGGGTTAATGCCAGCGGTAATGGACCGCGTTATGCCCCGGGTAACTCACTCCGTTACCGCCGCTGTTAACCCTGTGTGACCAAGTTTTTACTATTCATGCTGCCTATGCAGCGTCAATAGTAAAAACATCTAATGCTAAAAATAATTTAAAAAAAAATAAAAAAATCATTATATACTCACCTTTTGCGACGCTCCGGTGACCGCTCCATGCAAGCAGCAGGTTCCGGTGCCAAGGATGGTATGGGAGAAGGACCTGTCATGACGTCACGGTCATGTGACCGAACTACAATGGGCCCTCGGAAGATGAGTATATGTTTATTTTTTAACCTGTGACATACGTGGCAATACACTACGTGGCTGGGCAATATACTACGTGGCTGGGCAATATACTAGGTGGCTGGGCAATATACTGCGTGGCTGGGCAATATACTGCGTGGCTGGGCAATATACTACGTGGCTGGGCAATATACTACGTGGGCTGCGTAATATACTACGTGGGCTGCGCAATATACTACGTGGGCTGCGCAATATACTACATGGACTGCGCAATATACTACGTGGCTGGGCAATATACTACGTGGCTGGGCAATATACTACGTGGCTGGGCAATATACTACGTGGCTGGGCAATATACTACGTGGCTGGGCAATATACTACGTGGCTGGGCAATATACTACGTGGCTGGGCAATATACTACGTGGCTGGGCAATATACTAGGTGGCTGGGCAATACACTAGGTGGCTGGGCAATACACTACGTGGCTGGTCAATATACTACGTGGCTGGGCAATATACTACGTGGGCTGCGCAATATACTACGTGGGCTGCGCAATATACTACGTGGGCTGCGCAATATACTACATGGACTGCGCAATATATTACGTGGACAGCGCATATTCTAGAATACCCGATGCGTTAGAATCGGGCTACCATCTAGTAGATTAATAAAAAGACTACCATACAAAAACAATATAGGTCACGAAGGGGTTAACACTGGAGTTGTTCCAAGGCGACTTCCAGTTAAGAATGTAGAAACAAAAATCAACAAAGCCTCAGAAACAGACATACTAATGGTATGATCCATATTCCGGCATATGTACATCATATGGGACAGAGCCCAGCTCAGGATGTTACACCATGTGCCAGAATGCATCATCACTCTGTGGGGGCTCCTGTTCTGGCGGACACAGAGCAGCATTATCTAATTATCTGAAGAGCAGCCTTGTAATACTACATTTCTGTACGCAGATTTCTAAGACAAAATCAGTTGCTTGTCAGGCATATCAGAAGCATATTCTTAAAGGAAAGGTCATCAGGAAATTACCTGTTCTTTAAATCTGTTATTTGTGAAATAGATCTAAACAGTGAGGAAAATAAGTAACTGCCGATTTTGCAAGTTTCCCCAACTACAAAGAATGGAGAGGTGTGTAATTTTGAGTTGAGAGAGAATCTAAAAATAAAAAAACAGAAAATCACATTGTATGATTTTTACATAATGAACTTGCATTTTATTGCATGAAATAAGACAATGATCACCTTCCAACCAGCAAGAATTCTGGCTCTCACAGACCTGTTAGTTTTTTCTTTAAGAAGCCTCCTACTCTGCACTCATTACCTGTATAAAAGACACCTGTCCACACACTCAAATCACACCCCAAACTCTCCACCATGGTCAAGACCAAAGAGCAGCCAAAGGACAGTAGAGACAAAATTGTAGATCTGCACAAGGCTGGGATGGCGTACAGGACAGCAGGCAAGCAGCTGGCGGAGAGGGCAACAACTGTTGGCAAGATTTGTAGAAAATGGAAGAAACAAGATGACAGTCAATCTTCCTCAGCCTGGGACTCCATGCATGTTCTCGCCTTGTGGGGCAAGTACGAATCTGAGAAAGATCAAGAATCAGCCCAGAATTACACGTGAGGACCTGGTCAAAGACCTGAAGATAACAGAGACAACAGTTTGAAACATTACTGTTCGTAACACACCATACCATCATGGATTAAAATCCTGCAGGGCACGCCAGCACATGCCCAGGGCTGTTTGAAGTTTGCCAATGACTATCTGGATGATCCAGATGAGGCATAGGAGAAGAAAAAGATGAGGAACAGCATCCAATCCAGGTGAAAAAATAGAAAAAAAATTATTCTGCCATCATACGTTTCGGCCGATAGTGGTCTTTATCAAGTACTTGATAAAGACCACTGTCGGTCGAAACGTTGTATGATGACGGAATAAAGCTTTTTCTATTTTTTTTTCACCTGGATTGGATGCTGTTCCTCATCTGTTTCTTGGAGTCATTCATGTCCAATTGGGTCTGTGGACTTGGAGGGTGCATCTTGATGCTTATCTGATGTGCTGTCGGCTGCCTTTCTTTTGAGGCATAGGAGAAGGTATGTGGTCAGATGAGACCAAAATAGAACTTTGGTACCAACAGCCTTGCTGTGTTTAGAGGAAGAAGGATGAGTAAAACCAGAAGGACACCGTACCAAACGTGAATCATGGTGGAGGAAACATCATACTTTGGGGGTGCTTTTCTGCAAAGGGGACCGGACGACTGCACAGTATAAAAGGAAGGATGGAGGGGGTCATGCATCGCAAGATTTTCAACAACAACCTCCTTCCCTCAGTAAGAGCATTGAAGAATGATCGCTTTTGGGTCTTCCAGCATGACAATGAACTGAAACACACAGCCAGGGCAATTAAGGATTGGCTCTGTAAGAAGAATTTCAAGGTCCTGAAGTGATCTAGCCAGTCTCCGGACCTGAAATCAACAGGAAATCTTTGCAGGAAGCTGAAACTCAATGTTGCCCAGCGACAGCCCCAGAACCTGAAAGATCTGAAGAAGATCTGTATGGAGGAGTGGGCCAAAATCCCTGATGCAGTGTGTGCAAACTTGGTCAAGATCTACAGGAAAAGGCTGACCTCTGTAATTGCAAACAAAGGTTTCTGTACCAAATATAAAGTTCTGTTGTTCTATTGTATCAAATACTTATTTCATGCTATTAAATGTAAATTAATTACCGTATGTAAAAACCATACAAAGTGATACTGTTTTTTTTTTTTAAAGATTCTGTTTCTTACAGTTGGAGTGTAACTACGATAAAAATTACAGATCTCTCCATTCTTTGCAAGTGGGAAAACTTGCAAAATACTTTCCTTACATCCACACACACACACCTACCGTATGTCTGTTTTACTGACTCCTCTTGCATGAATATTTAGAAAAAACACAAATTAAAAGAAAAAGCAGGCGGCAGATCTTTGATCCATTGATGAGGAACAGTGGGAGTCCATACGTTGTGTTTGGCAAATATCCACTAGACCAGTGCTCCCCAACTCCGGTCCTCAAGAGCCACCAACAGGTCATGTTTTCAGGATTTCCTTAGTATTGCCCAGGTGATGGAATTCTTGCCTTTCCAGGTAATGCAATGATCACGTGGGCAATACGAAGGAAATCTTGAAAACCTGACCTGCTGGTGGATCTTGAGGACCGGAGTTGGGGAACACTGCACTAGACTTTCCCGAATTTACTGGCTACACAGCGTATATAGGACCCCTCAATTTCTGCACAGAAATGGTTTAGGGAGGATGTCTTAGATGTGGAATGGCACCTGCGGATATTGTGCATATGTTTTGAAATGGTATTCCGTTGGGGCGCTTCTGCAATAATCTACTACACTATTTGCCAGAATTCTTTGCATTGCATATTACACCGGCACATTTGGTGTGCGTGTCGGGCCAAGTTGGCGAAATAACAGATGATGAAAAAGAGAATTTGCCTGAAAAGTATACACTATCAGGCCAGACGGTTTAATGCTTAAAGGTGGATTAATCCAACTGTCCTGAGGCTGAAAGAATTGGTAAGGTAAAATACTCTATCATCTAATCTATTACAATGGAAGAAAGAGTGTAAAATGCAAAATTATGAATACATTTGAGGTGATATGTGGCGCATGCAGGGCATACCATGAACATGTGGGGTCCATTTTCTCCTATTCTTAAATTTAGAATAAAGCAAAGTTATTTTTCAATTTCACAGTCACGTGTTATTAAAATTCTGTGAAGAAGCTGTAGGTTTTAAGGGAACCAGACAGTGTCAGGTCGGCGCCGTTATACTGATTACAATGATACCTAGGTTTATGAAATCCGTCTTGTGGTTGTTGTTTAATCTTTATTTTCAGTTTTGAGTTAATGATATGCTCGTGCTACGGGGCGGCCTGTGGAGGGGTCTGTATGTGGTGCTCTGATTAAGTATTAGGGTATGTGCACACGTTGCGGATTTTACTGCGGATCCGCAGCGGATTGGCCTCTGCGGATTCGCAGCAGTTTTCCATGAGTTTAAAGTACCATGCAAACCTATGGAAAACAAAATCCGCAGTGCACATGCTGCGGAAAAAAAACGCGCGGAAACGCTTCGTTGTTTATTCTGCAGCATGTCGATTCTTTGTGCGGATTCCGCAGCGGTTTACACCTGCTCCATAATAGGAATCCGCAGGTGTAAGACCGCAGGTGGAATCCGCACAAAATTCGCAAAAAAAATCGTGGCAATTCCACAGTGCGATTTACATGTGGATTTACCAAAATCAGTCTGGAAAAATCCGCAGAGTAATCGGCAACGTGTGCACATAGCCTTCGGTATATGAGAGCAGGTATCAGTATAGCTTATGACAGGTCACTGAATCCCCTTCTGCAGGCAAATGCCAGCAGTTGCCCCTGCGTTGCAGCCTGATCGCATGTGTAATGTGTATATAATTCATTTGGTTGAGGTTATCCTAAAATTAGTTAAAAAAAAACAAATCTTTGAAAATGGCGCCGGCCGCACCTGCACAGTAGCAGCTATCGGCGAGCCCTGCTGCATGACCAAACAGTTTCTGACTACATACAGGGTAATGCCACATTCGGAAAAACTGACTAACAAATTTTGTGTCCATTTTTTCCTATATATAACATCTTGTGAAATTGAAAAAAAAAAAAAAACTGAGGGAAAAACATTTTACTGTAAAAACTGAATTTGTAATTTTTTTTAATCCACTTTTTGTCAATTCTTGAGAATCACCTAAAGGGTGAAGTAACTATCTCAATGCAGTTATATATACACGGTACTTTGAGGAGTGCAGTTTTAAAACCCAATTTTTTTAAGCGTTTTAAGATGAAGTGGTCCTTAAAAAACAAGGCTTTGAAAATTGTTCTGAACAAAATTAAAAATAGAGGTTGCCCATTACTTTACCATTGATGACTTACCCTTAGGATGGGTCACTAATGTCTTATCTGTCAGCTGTTCTCACTGTGTCAGGTGCCAGCTAGAAAGGCTGAATTGCGGAGCTGCTCCGTCTTGTGATAGTGGCCGCGGCAGGGTACTGCACATCCGCCTCCTATTCAAATTAACGGAGCAGTCCCGGTGGGCGGCAGCCGCTGCCAACACCGGTAACAACTGCTTGGAGGGGGGTGCCGGGTGTCAGATCCCTGACTGATTGATGACCTATTTTACGGTTAGGCCAATAATGATAAAGTAGTCGACAACGTCTTTAATGCTAAACTTGTCAGCCTTCTACCCTTGTAACTAAATAAAAGGACGTTTCAAAAATACGGACATAAAATATACATTCTGGAAAGTGTTATTAACTATTCTGTGTAGTATGACTATCTGCTTAAGGGTAGGTTCATACGAGAGAATTAAAAAAAAAATATCCAGAGAAGTGCGGCAACTTTTCTTTTGTCATCTGTGTGGAGTCTGTATGCAAACATTCTTTTTTTTTTTTTACATAAGCAGCTATTAATTTATAGTTTCCAATGTTATAGAATTGCAATGTATTCATAAAAACGGATGCTATACTGTAACTACGTAAGGCATCCACATTTTTTGCACACCTATAGAATTCAATGGGCGAGTTTCATCAGATTTGCAGAAAAAACTAGTGCATGCTGTGATTTTTTTTCACATGAAGATTAGGTAATTGAAAAAAAAGCAAAAAAAAAAACGCTCAACACTGAATGCGGTCCGTTTTTTTTTTTTCTCCACAGACAGCACTCGAACCAAAAATACAGTCATGAGAACGAGCCCTAAAGGACATAAAAATGTAAATATTTTAAAAATTGCTACATTTTCAGTAAAAAAAATTATGATATTTTCATAAATAAACAAAGCCATACTGACCTAAATATACCAATAACAAAGTACAATGTTTCACAGAAAATAGAAAAATCTGTGCTGGTCAGGAAGGTGAAAACTGACAAACGCTGAAAGGGATTAAAGTGTAATGAAGGAAGAACAGGCAGCAGGAATAAAGGGTAATGGAGGAAGGACAGGCAGGAGGCATGAGGGGTAATGGAAGGACAGGCAGGAGGCATGAGGGGTAATGGAAGGACAGGCAGGAGGCATGAGGGGTAATGGAAGGACAGGCAGGAGGCATGAGGGGTAATGGAAGGACAGGCAGGAGGCATGAGGGGTAATGGAAGGACAGGCAGGAGGCATGAGGGGTAATGGAAGGACAGGCAGGAGGCATGAGGGGTAATGGAAGGACAGGCAGGAGGCATGAGGGGTAATGGAAGGACAGGCAGGAGGCATGAGGGGTAATGGAAGGACAGGCAGGAGGCATGAGGGGTAATGGAAGGACAGGCAGGAGGCATGAGGGGTAATGGAAGGACAGGCAGGAGGCATGAGGGGTAATGGAAGGACAGGCAGGTGGCATGAGGGGTAATGGAAGGACAGGCAGGAGGCATGAGGGGTAATGGAGGAAGGACAGGCAGGAGGCATGAGGGGTAATGGAGGAAGGACAGGCAGGAGGCATGAAGGGTAATGGACGAAGGACAGGCAGGAGAAATAAAGGGTAATGGAGGAAGGACAGGCAGGAGAAATAAAGGGTAATGGAGGAAGGACAGGCAGGAGGCATAAAGGGTAATAGAGGAAGGACAGGCAGGAGGCATAAAGGGTAATGGAGGAAGGACAGGCAGGAGGCATGAAGGGTAATGGAGGAAGGACAGGCAGGAGGCATGAAGGGTAATGGACGAAGGACAGGCAGGAGGCATGAAGGGTAATGGACGAAGGACAGGCAGGAGGAATAAAGGGTAATGGAGGAAGGACAGGCAGGAGGCATGAGGGGTAATGGAGGAAGGACAGGCAGGAGGCATGAAGGGTAATGGACGAAGGACAGGCAGGAGGAATAAAGGGTAATGGAGGAAGGACTGGCAGGAGGCATGAGGGGTAATGGAGGAAGGACAGGCAGGAGGAATAAAGGGTAATGGAGGAAGGACAGGCAGGAGGAATAAAGGGTAATGGAGGAAGGACAGGCGGGAGGAATAAAGGGTAATGGAGGAAGGACAGGCAGGAGGCAGAGTGTAATGGAGGAAGGACAGGCAGGAGGCATGAAGGGTAATGGAGGAAGGACAGGCAGGAGGCAGAGTGTAATGGAGGAAGGACAGGCAGGAGGCATGAAGGGTAATGGAGGAAGGACAGGCAGGTGGCATGAAGGGTAATGGAGGAAGGACAAGCAGGAGGCATAGAGAGTAATGGAGGAAGGACAGGCAGGAGGCATGAAGGGTAATGGACAAAGGACAGGCAGGAGAAATAAAGGGTAATGGAGGAAGGACAGGCAGGAGGCATGAAGGGTAATGGAGGAAGGACAGGCAGGAGGCATGAAGGGTAATGGACAAAGGACAGGCAGGAGGCATGAAGGGTAATGGAGGAAGGACAAGCAGGAGGCATGAAGGGTAATGGACAAAGGACAGGCAGGAGGCATGAAGGGTAATGGAGGAAGGACAAGCAGGAGGCATGAAGGGTAATGGACAAAGGACAGGCAGGAGGCATGAAGGGTAATGGAAGAAGGACAGGCAGGAGGCATAAAGGGTAAAGGAGGAAGGTCAGGCAGGAGGCACCTTTGCCTCTGGCTGCAAAACAGGTTGTAGGCTATGGTAAAATGCAATGCAATGGAAAACAAACAAGACCTCACACTACAACATGCAAATTATTTATAATGTGTATAAAAGTAATTATCTACAAAAATACAGTCATTGTAAAGTCACCATGACAATGCAGCAAGTCGTCTTTTTTGGAGACCCACAATAATGTTAACATGTCTTAGCTGTAAAAGTAACAGATAGATACTGAAAATCCAGTTTGGATAGAGGTGTGTTTAGACCCCATCTGCTCCCCCAGTTTCAATCCGATTCCTCGAAAAACAAAATGTAAAAATGCTCTTTACCTGCAGGTATAGTGGTAATGGGCAGGTAAATTAGGTTTAAAGCCAGCTTACTGGAACAGTGACTACTGGGAGAAAAATGTACTTTCCTTAAATATCCTCCCGGTAGCCACTCGCTTCCAGTCATCGAGATAATGAAGGGAGAGGTTACAGTCACTAGTCAACACAGCGAGCGCACTATAATAATTCCCTGGCACTTTGTTTGACAGACTGTTCTGAAGCGTGCGTGTAGACCAGGCTATCAATCAGTGTGCAGGAGAGTGATTAGCGGGTGCTCACAATATACTGAGCAGTGACTAATCGGTCCCTGCACCGCCCCTGGAAGCGGAAGAAAACAGCTACAGGGAGAATAAAACTTAATTTTCTCCCTGTAGCCGCTACTCCAGTAAGCCGACTACATAGGATTATTAGCACTATTTAGTTGAATATTAACACTATATGTGCAGGTAAATCTTTTCTGAATGTGACTGGTTCCATTTAAATTCAATATTGCAAACCCAGACAAAACCCCCAAACTTTGGACTATATTTGACCTTCTTTCCTGCAGTGTACATCTTTTTAGCCAGACACAATAGCGTGGTCTATTACCGTACTTCAAAAGTTGTGTAAACTTATTGATGAATTTGTATTTCCCGTTCGGTAATATTTTTTCTTGCAGTAGTTTAAAATGGCATAAAGTATCAACTTTGTTTCTGCCAAGCCTTTTTCTGGGCTGGAGCAGGCATCGGTGTATATTGTATATTGCTATTCTCCATTATTGTAACTAAAGTCCATTACGCTGCACTTAAGCCCAGTAACCCATGATTGATTCTAACATTTAGAGTCCCTTGGAAACATCGAAGCACCCTCTCATGGTTTGGTCAGAAGGGTACAGCTTTCAGAGCAGCTTGTACTGATGAAATTATTTCCTGCGGGATCTCATTTATTGACACACAAAATCGGAAATTAGACCCGTCCCAGGTGGACGGTTCGCCATTTGAAATCTTATTCTATTTCACACAACAGATCCATTGAATATTCCTCTTATTTTAAACAGTGACAAGAGTGTTTGAGATTGCAAAAATCTTTTTTTTCTCTCTCTTGAAACAGTGCCACCTCGGTCCGTGGACTTTGTCTGGTATTGCAGCTTACTTCAATTCAAGTGAATGGAACATAGTGGCAAAACTACACACAGTCCATACACAAAAAAGTGACACTATTTCTGCAAAAAAAAATGTTAATCTTCTGCAATCCCAGTGTCTATCCCCATTAAATAGTCCCTTAGGAACGGATCATGCTGTATTTCTGGAGTTTGTCCGGGAATCCCATTTGAATCGCCCTAAAACGAGATTCAGACAAATTGCCGATGGGGCCTAAGACTGCAATGACATGAGGAGTTCACATGAACGTGGTTTTTATTTTTTTTTCTCACTAACATACAAAACCCGGAGCAGAAAACCACAAAAGAAGCTTATCTGAACTCCTCGTATGATTGACGTCTTGGCCCCCCATCACCAGTATATCTGAATCCCGGTTTTAGGGGAATTCAGATCGAACCCCCAGACGCACTGCAAAGACGTAGTGTGAACAGGGTCTTACGTTTTGCCATCACCATAATAATGTAGGAATGCCCCTGTAATATATGAGTATTATACATTTATCAACTGCATACCTAAAGACATGACTAGAACAATTAACCCTATACAATTTTTAGCATGGCAAATTGATTTGGTCCTTCTGCAGTGAACTGGTAACAACACAGCTGCAGTAAGTGCACTTTCCGGACAAAGGTAAGTGGCTATAAATTAGTAGGCTGGTAGAGAGTAATACATAAGAGAACACTTGCCCCAGCATGTCGCTATTGTACGGAGTTTAATCAAGCTAGGGGACAACTAAACTACGGTATATTACTCAACTATTTGATATCTTCAATCTCCCACCTATTTTCCAATAATGTACTCCCGGTCAGGTCGCAATAAATTATAAGTCAGTACAAAAGATAAAAATGGCGGCTGGAAGAAACACTAAAGAAAGCCGCTATTTTAGACTTTAATGTCTCTATTCCCAATGAAATCGCATCATTCATTCCCCACAAAAATGTAAAGGGGTATTCCCATCCTCCAAGGATGACTTTCTGGCTCCTACCCCATGGAGAGACCATAAATGTTTATGATGTAATAACTTTTTAAAAGTAGTCAAAGATAGGTTTTCTTTTTTCCAAAAACAATGCCACCCTTGCCCATGGGCTATGCCATGTCATAGATCAGAGCCAGTGGGGTCACACAGGTCACAGACCCAGTGGGGTCACACAAGTCACAGACAAAAGGGGCACCATTTCAAGAAAGACTTCTCAGGGGTTAAGAAATTGTTCACGAGTAATAAGATTTTAGGAAAACTGCTCACTGCCATTGGTATGGTCATTTTCAATTCTGAGTTGAAATGCAGATCAAAATCCTGGTCACGTGAGGTCAGTAGCCTTGTTGTCGTGTTTTCCTACTTGATGACGGCTCGATACGGCCCTAGATCACAGAGTGCCTGCATCCGTTCCTGCTTGTGTCAGCACATCATCAAGCATGTGACCACCAATGACTCCCTGGACGCTTCATTTCAAAGCCAGCTCTCTTATTGGTCCTGGCTCTCTTGGCTAGAAAGCATCAGGGTATGTGCACACGTCAGGATTTCTGGCAGAAATTTTCCTGACAAAAAACGGACATTTCAGCCAGAAATCCGCATGCGTTTTTTTTTTTTGCGTTTTTCCCAAATGCATAGAATAAAAAACGTGAAAAAAAAAAAACGCAAAATTAATGAACATGCTGCTTTGTTTTACCACGGTGTGTTTTTTCCGCGGAAAAAAACGCATCATGTGCACAAAAATTGCAGAATGCATTTTAAATGATAGGATGCATAATGTATGCGTTTTTAATGAGTTTTTATAGCATTTTTATTGCGGGGAAAAAACCTGAACGTGTGCACATACCCTCACAGTCCCAGCGCACCTGCTGTA
Organism: Ranitomeya imitator; assembly: GCF_032444005.1. NCBI lineage: Eukaryota > Metazoa > Chordata > Amphibia > Anura > Dendrobatidae > Ranitomeya > Ranitomeya imitator. The sequence continues at coordinate 760,502,937 of NC_091283.1, read as the reverse complement.
ATGTGCATGCTCCAGAGCTTGCAGCACAATTTTTAGAATTTTTCAGTGTGCGCTGAATAACTAACGTCCACCGTAGAACTGAAAGTTGATCATTTAGGCCCGGATTCATCAGTTTGGAGCAAAAGTCCGGTGTAAAATTCTTTGAAACATCGCAACTCCTTTATTTCACTATAAAATTGTGACGGTTTTCACGACAGTTCTGGGGGCATCTTTTAAAAAAGGGACGGCAGCTCAGCAAGAAGTGGACGAGGTCGACAAATTTATCATAATTTACTAAACAAAACTGATGTAAAATTGCGTCAGAAATGTTTTCCAGACCCTATAAGGAGCTCATTTCTTTAAGATTGCGCATGGCAGCAGAAAGATGCAACAAATTCAGTAAATAGCACACACCTACGAGTTGAGCGTCCTTCTCCAGGACACCCTTCTTGAAGACTGATGTGCAAAAATGACAGTCTTGAAGAGACTCTTGAAACTCTTCCCATGTATTCTGGTTGAGGTGCAATACCAGTATCTATGAACAAGATAGGCATCGTTTCTTCAAATGAACCGATGATAATTTTTCTAAACTCAAATATCCCCTTTCGTTAGTAGATAGTGATGAGCGAGTATGCTTGTTACTCGAGTTTCTCCGAGCATGCTCAGGTGGTCTCCGAGCATTTGGGCGTGCTCGGACATTTAGTTTATGTAGATGCTGCTACATGATTTGCGGCTGCTAGACAGCCTGAATACGTGGGGATTGCCTAACTGCATGTGTTCAGGCTGTCTACCAGCCGCAAATTATGCAACTGCGTCGACAAACTAAATCTCTGAGCACGCCCAAATACTCGAGACCACCCGAAGATGCTCGGAGAAACTCTAGTAACAAGCATACTCGCTCATCACTATTAGTAAACTTGTAAAAAGTGGCTTCACTCCAGAACTACAGGTGCAGATCTAAGAACATGACACGAAAGTAATGATGCTTTGTACATTTGAAAGGGAGGACAGGTGAGACATTTAGTAGTCTGCTGTGTCCAGAACATCAATGTCGGATAATATCTGGTTAATCCATCACTGCGCTGGACTTTTATCCTTGGCATAAAAAACAGCGAACATGAACTGCATCTAAAACGCTGCTACTTCCGGATCGTTAATACTAAGGGCCAAAGGAACAAGGGAGTGAAATTCACAAATATCGGCATGCTTATAAGGTGAATGGAAGTTGCAGTTACTGCTGGGACCAGCCCGTTTCATGCAATATCATCGGGGAGGTGTCTGGTGGGCTCCAGATTCATTCTACAGCAAAACAACGACCCCAAACAAACAATGTCATTAAGTTTTATCTTCTGTGTAAAGAAGAACAAGGAGTCATGGAAGAGAAGACTTGGCCCCCCACAGTGCCCTATGTCAATATAATCAAGATTGTTTGAGATTATATGAAGAGACAGAAGAATTTGTACAAGCGACATCCACAGAAGTTCTGTGGTTAGCGCCCCAAGATGTTTGGAACAACCTGCCTGCAGAGCTCCTTCAAAAACTGCATGCAAGTGCATCTAGAATTGATGCTGTTCTGAAGGCAAAAGGCGGACAAATATTGATTTGATTTAGAGTTTCTAAAACAGTCTAACATAAAATATAGTTATAAAAATTTTAAAACACACATTGGTGTCCATTTTAATAAACTGTATCATGTGTAAGACGATGCATTAAATTTACATGAAGATGGATAACCCCTTCTCCAGACAGGCTGGTAGAATAGACTGATAGATTACAGCAGACATCTAAGTGGGACTCCTCATTAATGCTGAACACTAGAACAGATTACCACATTCTAAATGAAAGGTCTTCACCAGCACTCAGCTGAATTACCCATCTGCTTGCATCAGCAGACATGACCTGAAATACAAATCATTTTAGGATCTAATGTGCTTAAAATGTTATGTCCCTAAGACCCAGGCCGGTCATGTCCAATCACTAACTGCAATATTTTATTATTCCAGGCATAAAGGTCCAAGCATTGTGGGCGTGAAGCAACAGTTCTCATCTGGAGAAAAGACTGACTTATTACTTACCGTAAGTGGGAAACGTAAATGTCAAATAGTACGATTTATAAGCAAAGTCTTTATGAACAACTGATTATTCCCATCCAACATGTCACTTGTCAGCAAAAACGATGCATGGATGCAAAGACAATGGTGCCAACTTATACATTTGCAGGAACCATATAGAAAAGATGGACAAAAGTATTGGGACACATTTCTTAATAATGGAATCTGCCTTTCCTAAAATTTGTGAAAGAATGGGTGATTCTAAAGAGATCAAGGATACCAGCGAGGTCCCGTAATGGAACGTCACCGTGGTAACAAGTCAATTTATGAAATTTCTTCCATCCCAAATATTCCACCAACTGAAAAGTGGAAGCAATTAGGAACCACAACAACTCCGCCACAAAGTGGTAGCCACATTAAGCAACATCAAGTGCTGAGGATCATAGTGCATAAAAGTCACCAACGTTCTGCTGACTCCATAACTGCAAAGTCCAAACCTCCTGTGACATCAACCTTAGCACAACAACGGTGTCCTGCATCACCAAGTACAATGGCGAGAGATGGATGAAGTAGTTCAGAACGCACCGCCACTGGAGTCTGGAGCAGAAGGAACATGTTCTATGGAGTGACTAACCAGACTCCTCTACCTCGAGTCTAATGGAAGAGCATGGGTTTGGTGAATATCAGGAAAACATTAAATTGCCTTATTGCATTGTGCCTTCATTAAAGTTTGGTGGAGGACGGACAATAATATGGGGTTGCTTGCCAGCAAAGGAAAATCTTAATGCTTCAGTATACCAAGACATGTTAGACAATTGTAGCTTCTTATTTTGTGGGAACGGTTTGGGGAAGGCCATTTTTCTGTTCTCCATGAATGTGCCCCAGTGTCCAAAGCAAGATCCATAAAGCCATGGTTGGATGAGTTTGGTATGGAAGAACCTAACTGGCCGCTTAGAGCCCTGACCCTTAACCTCACAAATACTCTTCTGGGAGAACGGGCAACGAATCTCCCAAACACCTCCAAAATCTTGTAGAAATCCTTCCCAGAAGTGTAAACTGTTTAGGTACCTTCACACTCAGCAACTTTACAACAAGAACGACAACGATCCGTGACGTTACAGCGTCCTGGATAGCGATCTCGTTGTGTTTGACACGCAGCAGCGATCTGGATCCTGCTGTGCCATCGCTGGTCGTAGCTGAAAGTCCAGAACTTTATTTTGTCGTCAGGTCGGCGTGTATCGTCATGTTTGACAGCAAAAGCAACGATGCCAGCAATGTTTTACATGGAGCTAACAACCAGCGAGAACGATAAGTGAGTCGCCGTTACATCACTGGATCGCTCCTGCATCGTTCTGGAGTTACTGTGTTTGACGTCTCTACAGCGACCTAAACAGCGACGCTGCAGCGATCGGCTCATTGTCTATATCGCTGCTGAGTGTGACGGTACCTCAAGAGCTGCAAATAAGAACCAAACTTCTTATCAGATCTAGATTGGGATGTCATGAAAGCTCCTGTAGATGTAATGTGGACATGTCCCAATACTTTTATACACACATCTATCTGAATCCATAGTAATTCCTCGCTGGTGCAGCCTCTCCCCTCTGCAACTCCGGTCTGCAATTTCCTCATTTATTGAAGTTAACAAGGTGATTTCTAAAGATTTCAAGACAAGCTGTAAGATATTAGAAGGTGAGGAGGACCCACTCTCCCATAAAAAGATATGAGAAAAGTTTCTATAGTGACATCTACTAAATTTTGAAAAAAAATTGAATAGAAAACACTTTCAAAATTCCCAAATTGGAGCCTGTCCAAAACACCAGAAATATTAAATCTTTACGTTTCTTAGGTGAACATTTCTGAGAATGCTAAATTGAAAATCTGCCACATTGTTTACTTTCCCAGATATATTTTACTGTCTTCCACATTGTCTAAATAGGCTGAGCCGACATCTGCGGGACCATTTCACACAGCGGAAGCTGAAGACTGATGGTTTCGTTGGAATCCCCAGTGCCGAGGTTAACATGGAACTGTCCCCAGAGCACAGCGCGCGCTGCACAGTTACCATGGAAACCGCAGACACTGGCGATTAGAAAAACAACATTTGTAAATACTAAAAATATAATACATAGAAAAAAAAGGAGCAAGGCTTACGGGAAGATGGAGACGTTGTTAAACATGTTATGGTGCTCATCTAAGAGGCCGCTTTGTATTTAGGACTGTGCAGGACCATTATCAGAAAATAATCTGTTGATTAAATCAACTACTTAAACACTTTTTTTTTTTATTATCTTCATTGTTACTATCTTTTAGTGATGAGCGAACTTACTGGGATAAGAAGTTATCCGATCATGCTCGGGTTCTTGAATAATATGTTCGAGTTCCCGCGGTTGCATGTCTCATGGCTGTTCGACAGCCGCAAGACATTCAGAAATTCCCTGTTTGTTAAGTTATTCATTGCTTTCTATGGGTGAAAAAACGCTGCAAACACGCTGAAAGAAGTGAAATGCTGCAGTTTGCAAAAACGCAGCAGTTTTCCAAATCAGTCGGGAAAAAAAAAAAAATGTGTATGCATGAGACTTCGGAAATCTCATAGCTTTTGCTAGTACTGTAAAACGCAGTTTAAAAATCTGCATTAAAAAAATGCAGCAAACCCACAATGTGTGAACATGGCCTAACAATGGGTGCCTGTACTTAGACGCGCAGAGCTGTATGTACGTATTATGCAGCTGTGCAAAGAAAATGCTTTCGTGAATAGAATTTGAGATTAAAAAAATTTATCAAGTAAGATGAAAAATGAATGAGAGATCAAGAAATTAAATCAAATCAATATTTGATATTACCACCATTTTTCTTGAAAACAGTCCCAATTCTTCTAGGTACCGTATATACTCGAGTATAAGCTGAGATTTTTAGCCAGAAAAAATGGGCTGAAAGTGCCCCTCTCGGCTTATACTCGAGTCATGGAAGTCGGGGGGGGGGGGGGGGGGGTCGGCAGGTGAGGGGGAGCGACGCCTGTCAAATACCTGCTCCCGGCGCTCCTGACGTGGTCACTGCATGTCCCATGGTCTTTGGGCGCCTGCAGCTTCTTCCCCTGTTCAGTGGTCACTGGTACCGCTCATTAAAGTTATGAATATGGACTCCACTCCCATAGGGGTGGAGCCGCATATTCATTACTGTAATGAGCGGTACCATGTGACCGCTCACTACAGGAAGAAGCTGCCATTCCCGGAGACATGTGGGGACCGCGTCAGGAGCGCTGGGAGCAGGTGACGGTCATATTCACTTTTCCACGTTTCACCGCCGCCCTGTCTTCCCGTCCTCTTGCTGTGACTGTTCAGGTCAGAGGGTGCGATGACGTATTAGTGTGCGCGCCGCCCTCTGCCTGAACAGTTACTGTGGAGAGACGGGATGCTGAGGAGCAGCGACGAGAGGTGAGTATGTCATTTATTTTTTTTTTATTTATTTTTTTTTTTTTAAGAGCAGCAGCATTACATGTGGCACAATGCATAAAGAACTGCATGGAGCATTATATGGGTAATCTATGGGGCCATAACTGCATGGGGCATCTATGGGGCCATAACAAATTGCATGGAGCATTATATGGGGCATCTTTGGGGCCATAAAGAAATGCATGGAGCATTATATGGGGCATCTATGGGGCCATAACTGCATGGAGCATTACATGGGGCATCTATGTGGCCATAAAGAACTACATGGAGCATTATATGGGGCATCTATGGGGCCATAAAGAACTGCATGGAGCATTATATGGGGCATCTATGGGATCATAAAGAACTGAATGTAGCATTATATGGGGCATCTTATGGGGCCATAAAGAACTGCATGGAGCATTATATGGGGTAAATTTGTATATGGAGCATCTTATGGGGCCATAATGAACTGTATGGAGCATTATATGGGGCTCCTGATTCAATATGGATATTCAAAAACACTTAACCTACTGATGTCTCAATTAATTGTACTTTTATTGGTATCTATTTTTATTTTTAACATTTACCCGTAGCTGCTGCATTTTCCACCCTAGGCTTATACTCGAGTCAATAAGTTTTCCCAGTTTTTTGTTGCAAAATTAGGGGGGTCGGCTTATACTCGAGTATATATACATACATTTGCACAGAGCCAAGAATTTTTAAGGGATATAGTAACCAATTATACCAAACAGGTAATTATATAATGATTATTATTTTCATATGTAGGTGGAGACGCCATCATGAACTGAATCACTACAGTCAGATGCTTAAATCTGGGTGAAGAATAGCCAAACTCTACTACAAAAGCTAAGTTGTGGTAGGCAGTTTCACGTCACAGGTCACACTTCACGGAAAGACGAAGTGCAGCAACACAAGGTAGTCATACTGCATCAGCAAGGTATCTCCAAAGCAAAAGATTTCAAAGCAGACTGGGGTTTTAAGATGGTCAAGCTCTTTTAAATGTGCAACAAGAAATAGACAATATTGATAACAGCAGATGCAGTAGTCAACCAAGGAAAGTTAGTGCAGATTAAAAGAAACATCATGCTTACGGCAGGTGCAGATTAGTATATATTCTCTCATCTGAGAGAAATCGATTCAATTATGCAAATCACACTCTGATAAGAGTGAGATCAATTCTCTCTGATGAGCAGATGGAGGGAAAAAAGTCTCCATCTTCTCCATTCTGTCAGTCCGCGGAAATCGGACTGTACTCAGAAATCATCCAAGTGCAGTCCAAAAGGTTCCCATGGACTCATTGACTTGCATGGCCAAGTGCGATCTGAATATGATAAACTGGGCCATGCAATTATTTTTTTCTCACACCATCACAGTCCCAGGAAAAGATCTGACATATGCATGGCTCCTAGAATAACTAAATAACATTGGTCCAAGTGCAATGCAATGTTTTGTCAAATTGTACACGCCTTAGTCTCGTTCAAAATCATAAGCCATCCAACAGAAAAATCAGAACTAACAGCAACCAATTATCACACAGAAAAATAGGAGTACCAAGTCCAATTATATAAAAGAGTATAAATTTTATTAATCACAACAAATACGGTATTACAGACTACGATCAGGTAGTGATGGCTACCAATGTCCAGACAATCTGATCATATAATGGGTAGTCGATAAAGTGGTTAGTGCAGAGTTATATTTGAGGGAGTCCACAGTAAAGCTACCAGTATTACCACCGATCATAATAAATGCGCGCTTGATCAATGGGGTCCATAATCCCCCTTAAGTCAAAATTTGCTTACCCATAATATATCAGCGTCCGGGCACGTGCCACACCAACAACGACGCGCGTTTCGCTGTTCTTTCTCAAGGTGCGGTCACCAGTAGGATCAAGCTACACACAACTACTTTTTGGAGAAATCTGGCCTGAAGTGCTTTACAAAGAATAACTGTGGCCAAAACCTATACCTTCAACATGGAAACAAGGCCAAATGACTTGATGATGTACAAAAACATAGGAACTGGGTTGCACAAACTAGTAACTGATGCTCTGAACTGATGGGCCAAATGTTGAAATGTTTGGCTGTAACAGACAAATGTTTGTTCCCCAAAGGGCTGGAGTACAGTATAATGAGTGTCTGCAGGCAACAGTGAAGCATGGGGTAGGTACCTCAAGTTTAGGGATGTATTTCAGCAAATGGAATTGGGAACGTCGTCAGGATTAACGGAGCCCTCAATAATTAGAAATATAGGCAGACACATCATGCAAGATCATCAGGAAGATGTTTGGGATCGTTGTTCTTTTGCTGAATACATTTAAAACCAAATATATAGCCAATGCCATTAAGAACTACTCTCAATGTAAAGAATAAGAAATCCTCGAAGCAGTAGCGTAGCTACTGGGGGGGGCAGAGGGGGCCATCGCCGCGGGCTCTGTGCTCAGAGGGGGCCCACCCAGAGCTATGCTACTGTAACTGTATCTGCGATACAGTTACCTTCTGTGGCAGAGAAAGAATCGATCTCCCTGCTCTGCCGCCCGCTATGGGTCCCCTGAGCAGGCCGGGGTGGGGGGCTCGGTGCCAGTAGTGGGCCCCCCGCCCGTCACCGCACTGATAAGGGAAGGAGCGCTGCTCCGACAGTGGGCGCAATGACGTCACCACCCAGCGCCCGCTGTCAGAAGATGAGCGGGAGGTCGGAGCACCGCTGGAACAAGGAGGAAGAGAGATGAGTATTTATTGTTTTTTTTATGGGGGCTGCCTATAGGGGTGCTGCCTTATACTTCAGGATCTGCCTATAGGGGGGCTGCCTTATAGTTCAGGATCTGCCTATAGGGGTGCTGCCTTATACTTCAGGATCTGCCTATAGGGGGGCTGCTTTATACTTCAGGATCTGCCTATAGGTGGCTGCCTTATACTACAAAGTCTGCCTATGGGATGCCTTATACAACAGTGTCTGCCTATATGGGTGCTGCCCTATACTTCAGAATCTGCCTATGGGGTGCTGCCTTATACTACAGGGTCTGCCTGTGGGGTGCTGTCTTATACTACAGGGTCTACCTATGGGGTGCCGTCATACTACAGGGTCTACCTATGGGGTGCTGTCTTATACTACAGAGTCTACCTATGGGGTGCTGTCTTATACTACAGGGTCTACCTATGGGGTGCTGTCTTATACTACAGAGTCTGCCTGTGGGGTGCTGCCTTATACTACAGGGTCTGCCAGTGGGGTGCTGCCTTATACTACAGGGTCTACCTATGGGGTGCTGTCTTATACTACAGAGTCTGCCTATGGGGGTGCTGTCTTGTGCTATAGAGTCTGCCTATGGGTACTGCTTTGTGCTATAGAGTAGGCCTATGGGGAGAGCATTATACTATACTAGATTGTGGCCCGATTCTAACGCATCGGGTATTCTAGAATATGCATGTCCCCGTAGTATATGGACAATGATGATGATTCCAGAATTCGCGGCAGACTGTGCCCGTCGCTGATTGGTCGAGGCAACCTTTATGACATCATCGTCGCCATGGCAACCATTATGACATCATCGTCGCTGTGCCCGTTGCTGATTGCTCGAGGCCTGGCGGCCTCGACCAATCAGAGACGCGGGATGTCTATGTCCTTTATGACATCATCGTCGCTGTGCCCGTCCCTGATTGGTCGAGGCCTGGCGGCCTCGACCAGAGACGCGGGATTTCTACGTCGATGCTGTGCCGGTCTCTGATTGGTCGAGGCCTGGCGACCTCGACCAATCAGAGACGTGGGATTTCCAGGACAGACAGACAGACAAAGACAGACAGACGGAAAAACGCTTAGGCAATTATATATATATAGAAGATGGAGTCCTATGGGGAGTGCATTATACTATATGGAGACCTATGGGGAATGCATTATACTATATTTAGGATGATTTGGTGCATTATACTATATGGAGGCCATCTAGTGTGCCATCATACAGTGTAGAGATTACAGTGAAGGGGCCATCATACAGTGTTGGAGTCATCAAACAGTTTGGGGGCTACTAAGGGGTCAGTATACTGTGTGGATGGTACTATACAGTGAGGGGGCATTATACTGTATAGATGAGCTGTACAGGGGGGCAGACCCGGGACATTACTAAATGTAAAGTGGGCACTTCTTGTTATAGGGGATCTCAGGTTACTGTGACTATCAAAGTGGCACACATGGCAATATTACTTTCTAGGGAGCAAAATGTGGGCAGTGTTTTCTAGGGCACTTGCACCCGGCATTACTATATTCTAGAGGGTTGCTTTAGAATTTAGAGGGCACAGAGAGCTGCACAGCAGGTGCAGTAATAGGGACACATACGGCAGCAGTGGCTCAGTATTGGGGTATCAGCAGGATGAGGAGTTTGTGCAGGTTGGGAATAGATGGTGATGGGGCTGGAATATGAGAAGTGAAACGTGTCTTTGTTGTATTCTCTGCAGACGAGTCGTGGCTGGAAGAAGTTGTCAAGTCGGTCTGGGCCAGATTGAAAACACGGGAAAAGTGAACGATTCCGTCAGAGAACATCAGCGGGAAGACATTATCTGTAACTGTGCTGTGATCCCCTACATGTTCTGTAGGACTGGTATCTACCACTGACCATGTGGTGGTAGTATCCATGTTGGTCATTATATAGAGATTATCTTCAGTAAAGGTACCTTCACACTAAACGATATCGCTAGCGATCCGTGACGTTACAGCGTCCTCGCTAGCGATATCGTTCAGTTTGACACGCAGCAGCGATCAGAATCCTGCTGTGATGTCGTTGGTCGGGGCTAGAAGGCCAGAACTTTATTTGGTCGCTGGCTCTCCCGCTGACATCACTGAATCGGCGTGTGTGACACCGATTCAGCAATGTCTTCGCTGGTAACCAGGGTAAACATCGGGTTACTAAGCGCAAGGCCGCGCTTAGTAACCCGATGTTTACCCTGGTTACCACCCTAAAAGTAAAAAAAACAAACGCTTCATACTTACCTTCCGCTGTCTGTCCCCGGTGCTCTGCTTTCCTGCACTCACTGTGAGCACAGCGGCCGGAAAGCAGAGCGGTGACGGAAAGCACAGCGCCGGGGACAGACAGCGGAAGATAAGTATGAAGCGTTTGTTTTTTTTACTTTTAGGATGGTAACCAGGGTAAACATCGGGTTACTAAGCGCGGCCCTGCGCTTAGTAACCCGATGTTTACCCTGGTTACCGGCATCGTTGGTCGCTGGAGAGCTGTCTGTGTGACAGCTCTCCAGCGACCAAACAGCGACGCTGCAGCGATCCGGATCGTTGTCGGTATCGCTGCAGCGTCGTTTAGTGTGAAGGTACCTTAATAGCGCGGTCATCTGCTGAGGTTCTTCTCCACTGTTAGGGAGTGTCACCGAATTGTAATGAAGGTTACCTGGTTAGGGGCCCACTCAGAAGCTTCGCCCCCCCTGAACCAAAACCCTAGCTACGCCTCACAGAGTCCGGCTTTCAATATCATCAAGTCTATGTTGGATCACATGTAGAGACAGAAGAATTTGCGCAATCCTACATCCACAAAAGATCTGTGGTTAGTTCTCCAAGATGTTTGGAATATCTTCAAAAACTGTGTGCCAGTGTAACCCAGAGGAACTGATGCTTTGATGCAGCTTTGAAGGCAAAGGAAGATCACATCTAATACTGGTTTGATTTATCACTTGTTCATTGAAGGGGTTGTTCACCACTTGGACAACCCCTTCTCATTTCTAATGTTTGGTCCCTTTAAAATAAAAAAATCTCGTATTCCCGAGATGTGAGGTTATGTCATGTCACACGAGCCCTGCGGCCAATCAATGCCGGCGTCACTGTCCCCGCCTTCGGATGTATTGAAAATCAACAGGAAGTAAGGGCTGCGGCTACTCTGTCACTTCCTCTTGATGTTCGATTTATCAACAGGCGAGGAAAATTACATCAGGGCTGATTGGGAGCAGGATTCAGGTTACATAACGTCACGTGAACCCTGAGAACGCGAGTGCCGACACCGCTGGAACGGCGCTGGCACGTGAGGCGAGTATAAGGGTTGGCATTTTAAGAAAGCCAAACATGAGGAATAAGAAGGGGCTGTCCAAGTCGTTGACAACCCCATTAACTTTCCATTTTGATAATAAAAAATAAATAATAATACTTCATACATCTGTAAGAATTCTTGCTGTGCAGCATTTTTTTGACACCAAACTTTTTCACAGCAATGTACATATACACACTTGCATATGAAGAAGTTAATACTACTACAGGGTAGTAGTAATAATAGCACAGGGTAGTAATACATGCAAGGTATTAGCTCATCTTGTAGAGCAGATGGGAATCTCCATTTAGGCAACACATCATAATGTAAGCATAAATTATAAACTGTCCCATGATAATCTGCAGCGTGTTAACAAGCATTCTATAAGATGGGGAAGGTTATTCACCTCATTTTTAGCTAAGGATTGCTTATGCCAAACTACAACGTTATACAAGTCTTCTGCACACTTCCTATATGAATTATTCAGGGTATACAAGATCTGTCTACAGGGGCATTTATTGTTTAGTTCCAGTGGCTGTGTAATGGACTGACTATTGGAATACCCTTTACGTTTGGCACAGCTGGTCTAATAGCCAGTAAGAGACAGCCAAGAACACCTTCACATTCAACCAATATCAGTCAGAAGAAAAGTGCTAGTTTTTATTGCTAAAATTACAGGCTTTGGATGGAGTAATTGTACCTATTTTCTGTCACTTTCTTCCCACTTTTTATGGCACTACAAAATAATGGGTAGATAGTAGCACTAATTAGCTGGTGATTTGTCTGCGACTCCCCAGGACTGAATGAAGGATGACACTTTTCCATGAAGAGGACTGCTGTGAGCGACTAATAGAAATACAGTTGTCAAGAACACAGAGATCCCAGATCAATAAAGCAGAAGGAATCACGTTGCCTTGACATTTATTAAAAGGTTATGAAAAAAGCATATATTTTCCATAGTAGTTTAATAGTTTGTTCCTCTGGTAACATACATTAGATGATTTATAGGTAGACCGGTGGTGTGGTGACATCTTTGCATGGGGTTTGTTAAAGCAGTCTCTTGGCTTTCTCTAAAATGATTTAAGGAAACTTATGAGTCTCAATAATAGAAACTGACATGAGAAATTGAAGTCCGTGTTCAATGCTACAGAATATTGTAGAACTATTGAACTGTGATTTCCTGCAAAGTAAAGCTAGACTGACTGTTGCATAGGACCAGTTGCGTTGAGTTTTCCGCCATAAAACTAGATTGATATGTTGACCACATACCCCAAGAGAGGGTTGCTCACATAAGACTTGTGACTGCATAAATCATTGCCAGCTCGCACACAAGATGTGGCATACAAATTTTCACTGTGAGTGATAGCGGAGAGTTGTGGGATTTGCTCTGAATGTCGTGATAGCGGAGGGTTGCGGGAAGTCGCTCTGAATGTCGAGATCCCACAACCCGGAAGTGTTAGTCCCATTTTTTCTCTGGGGAGATTGTATAGTGTTCGGTGTACATTTCTCAATAACTTATATCTATGAAAACTACTAATCTTGACTCAAGCAGCACAACAAGTACCTGTGATTAACACCCCCACCACACATACAAGCTCGCGCACACCGGTTGCTTTCATTACTCCGATTCGCATCGTCTTACACAAAGGTGAAATGTAACAAAAATATTCCAAAAACTACACACAAACATTAAGGATTTAACCTTAGGTCACTTGTTAGTAATTAGTTTCTTTTAAGAGAGGAGTGAAAAAAATAACTAAGGCTACAATCACTGAAAACTAGTGATGAGCAAATCCGTGGATGTTCGAGTCTGGCGGGTTCTGTCGAACAGTTAAAAAAAGAAGAGTTTGGTTTGGGTACCACAGCAGTATCTGAACACATCCACTGACGCCATTCACATGAATGGGGGCCCGAAAATACAGTGTTTGCCACGCTGTCATGTAAAATTGTTGTCACCGGTCAGAGCACTGCAGTTCCCATGCTGTCAGATGACAGTGCAAGCCTGTACTATAACCAGAGGTAAAAGGCTTACCTTCGGTCACAGGTGTCAGCTGATGGAACTACTACTCTCATCAGCCTATGCCTGCTGCCGCCAATAACAGTGAGAGCAGGCAGCTGCTGATGTGAGTATTCATAAATAAATAAAAAAAAAGTTGCAGGTTCCCCTGTATTTTTGATAACCATGCAGGCAAAACTGACAGCTGCGGGCTGCATCCCTCAGCTGTCAACTTTAGCAAGGCTGGTTATCAAGAATAGGGAGCTTCCCACACAGTTTTTTTTATTATTATATAAATAATAGTGAAAAAATGGCATGGGGGTCCACCCCAATTTTTTACATGTAGCCAAGCTAAAGCAGACAGGGGGGCTGATATTTCGCAGAATAGGCGCATATATTAGATAGTAACATAGTAACATAGTTAGTAAGGCCGAAAAAAGACATTTGTCCATCCAGTTCAGCCTATATTCCATCATAATAAATCCCCAGATGAACCAATTCTGGGGTTTGACCGGCTCTTCCCACTTGCCCTGTGGTGGGGTGGTGGTGGGAAGTAGGGTTAATAGTTGTATTGCTGATGTTACCTTTGTATTGTTCGGTGACATCAAGCCCACGGGTTAGTACTGGAGAGGCATCTAGGAGAAGCCTATCCATTAGTAATCCTATAGTTATATTGTAAATAAACACACAGCCAGAATAAAGTCCTTTATTTGGAATAAAAAAAAACCAACAACAATACACTTTTACATTTAGAAAAAGTTTTATTACAGGAGACAAGGGCTTCAATGTGTTGGGCGTTAGGCGAGTGTAACTGTGTTTCTCATTATTAAATAGAAAGATAAGAGTGTGCTTTGCTTTTATTTAACCCCTTCACCCCGAAGCCTGTTTTCAACTTTCTGACCAGGCCATTTTTTCCCAATTCTGACCACTGTCACTTTATGAGGTCATAACTCAAACGCTTCAACGGATCCTGGTGATTCTGAGATTGCTTTCTCGTGACATATTGTACTTTATGATGGCTTGCGTTTATTTGTGAAAAAATGGAAATTTGGCGAAAATTTTGCAATTTTTAAACTTTTAGTTTTTATGCCCTTAAACTAGAGAGTCATATCATTCAAAATAGTTAATAAATAACATTACCCACATGTCTGCTTTACATTAGCACAATTTTGGAAACTATTTTTGTTAGGAAGTTATAAGGGTTAAAAATTGACCAGCGATTTATTTTTACAACAAAATTTGCAAAACCATTTTTTTTTTTTTAGGGACCACCTCACACTTGAAGTGACTTTCAGGGGTCTATATGACAGAAAATGCCCAAAAGTGACACCATTCTAAAAACTGCACCCCTCAAGGTACTCAAAACCACATTCAAAAAGTGTATTAACCCTTCAGGTGCTTCACAGGAATTTTTGGAATGTTTAAAAAAAAATTAACTTATTTTCACAAAATTTTTACTTCAGATCCAATTTGTTTTAGTTTACCAAGGGTAACAGGAGAAATTGGACCACAAAAGTCGTTGTACAATTTGTCCTGAGCACGCCGATACCCCATATGTTGGGGTAAACCATTGTTTGGGCACATGGCAGAGCTCGGAAGGGAAGGAACGCCATTTGACTTTTCAATGCAAAATTTGCTGGAATTGAGATCGGACACCATGTCACGTTTGGAGAGCCCCTGATGTGCCTAAACAGTGGAAACCCCCCCACAAGTGACACCATTTTGGAAAGTAGACCCCCCAAGGAACTAAACTAGATGTGTGGTGAGCACTTTGAACCTCCAAGTGCTTTACAGAAGTTTATAATGTAGAGCCGTAAAAAAAAAATCCTTTTTTTTTTTTCACAAAAAATCATCTTTTAGCCCCAAATTTTTTATTTTCCCAAGGGTAACAGGACAAATTGGACCCCAAAAGTTGTTTTGCAATTTGTCCTGAGTACGCTGAAACCCCGAGTGTGGGGTAAACCACTGTTTGGGCGCACGGCAGAGCTCAGAAGGGAAGGAGCGTCGTTTGATTTTTCAATGCAAAATTGGCTGGAATTGAGATCGGAACCCATGTCACGTTTGTAGAGCCCCTGATGGACCTAAACAGTGGAAACCCCAAACAAATGACCCCATTTTGGAAAGAAGACCCCCTAAGAAACTTATCTAGTTGTGTGGTGAGCACTTTTAACCCCCAATTGTTTCACTAAAGTTTAGAATGTAGAGCAGTGAAAATTAAAAAAAATCATTTTTTCTTTCCACAAAATGATCTTTTAGCCTGCAATTTTTTTCCCCCAAGGGTAACAGGAGAAATTGGACCGCTAAAGTTGTTGTCCAATTTCTCCTGAGTGCGCTGATACCCCATATGTGGGGGGGGACCACTGTTTGGGCGCACGGCAGAGCTCGGAAGGGAAGGAGCGCCGTTTGGAATGCAGACTTAAGGTACCGTTACACTTAACGATTTACCAACGATCACGACCAGCGATACGACCTGGCCGTGATCGTTGGTAAGTCGTTGTGTGGTCGCTGGAGAGCTTTCACACAGACAGCTCTCCAGCGACCAACGATGCTGAAGTCCCCGGGTAACCAGGGTAAACATCGGGTTACTAAGCGCAGGGCCGCGCTTAGTAACCCGATGTTTACCCTGGTTACCATTGTAAAAGTGAAAAAAAAAACACTACATACTTACATTCCTGTCGCGTCCCCCAGCGTCAGCTTCCCTGCACTGTGTAAGCGCTGGCCGGAAAGCAGAGCGGTGACGTCACCGCTGTGCTCTGCTTTACGGCCGGCGCTGACACTGGGGGATGCAGGGAAGTTGACGCTGAAGGACGTGACCGAAATGTAAGTATGTAGTGTTTTTTTTTTTTTATACTTTTACAATGGTAACCAGGGTAAACATCGGGTTACTAAGCGCGGCCCTGCACTTAGTAACCCGATGTTTACCGTGGTTACCAGTGAAGACATCGCTGAATCGGCGTCACACACGCCGATTCAGCGGTGTCAGCGGGTGATCCAGCGACTAAATAAAGTCCTGATCATTCCCCAGCGACCAACGATCTCCCAGCAGGGGCCTGATCGTTGGTCGCTGTCACGCATAATGATTTCGTTAACGATATCGTTGCTACGTCACAAAAAGCAACGATATCTTTAACGATATCGTTATGTGTGACGGTACCTTTAGATGGAATGGTCTGCAGGCGTCACGTTGCATTTGCAGAGCCCCTGATGTGCCTAAACAGTGGAAACCCCCACAAGTGACCCCATTTTGGAAAGAAGACCCCCCTAAGGAACTTATCTAGATGTGTTGTGAGAACTTTGAACCCCGAAGTGTTTCACTACAGTTTATAACGCAGAGCCGTGAAAATAAAAAATCCTTTTTTTCCCACAAAAATTAGTTTTTAGCCCCCGGTTTTGTATTTTCCCAAGGGTAACAGGAGAAATTGGACCCCAAAATTTGTTGTCCAATTTGTCCTAAGTATGCTGATACTCCATATGTGGGGGTAAACCCCTGTTTGGGCGCACGGGAGAGCTTGGAAGGGAAGGAGCACTGTTTTACTTTTTCAACGCAGAATTGGCTGGAATTGAGATCGGACGCCATGTCGCGTTTGGAGAGCCCCTGATGTGCCTAAACAGTGGAAACCCCCCTAACGGGAAAATGGAAATAAATACATTTTTTTAAATTTTATTATTTTTCTTTAACTAAGGGGGTGATGAAGGGGGTTTGACTTACTTTTATAGCATTTTTTTGGCGGATTTTTATGATTGGCAGCCGTCACACAGTAAAAGACGCTTTTTATTGCAAAAAATAGTTTTTGCATCACCACATTTTGAGAGCTACAAATTTATCCATATTTTGGCCCACAGAGTCATGTGAGGTCTTTGTTCTTTGTGGGACGAATTGACGTTTTCAGCGGTACCATGTTTGTTTATATCCGTCTTTTTGATCGCGTGTTATTCCACTTTTTGTTCGCCGTTATGATAAAGCGTTTTTTGCCTCGTTTTTTTATTGTTTTTGCGGTGTTCACTGAAGGGGTTAACTAGTGGGATAGTTTTATAGAGTGGGTTGTTACGGACGCGGCGATACCAAATATGTGTACTAGCGCCGATCGTGGGCATTGCTGCGGGGTGTCAGCTGTCATATACAGCTGACACCCGCACGCGATCGCTGCGGCGCTCACTGTGAGGCCGCGCGATTGTGCCGCCTTAGTAGTACTGCGGTTTGCGGGAACCCAATTCCCGCAAGGCAGTACTAGTACGGCGCATGTCAAGAAGGGGTTAAAATAAAGGACTTTATTCTGTGTGTGTTTATTTACAATATAACTAAAGGATTACTAATGAATAGGTGTCTTATAGACGTCTCTTCATTACCAAGTCGTGGACTTAATTTCACCGGACAATACAAAAGTAGACATTAATCTCACAAATATGTACCACACTTGCCACCGCCAAAGGATTGTAGATCGGTGGGTGAGGGCTGCAATTTTAAAGCTTGAGGGCCAATACCCATGGCCCCTTACCAGCCGGAGAATACCAGCCCCTGGCATGGCTGGTTGTCAAAAATGAGGGGGACCTCACGCAGTTTATTTTTAAATTATTTAAATAATTTAAAAAAAATTATATGGGTTCCCCTCTATTCTTGATAACCAGCCTTGCCAGAGTTGACAGCTGAGGGTTGCAGCCCGCAGCTGTCAGTTTTGCCTGGTTGGTTATCAAAAATACAGGGGAACCAACGCCATTTTTCGTTTATTTATTTATTTATTTATAGCACAGGTGGCGGCTGATGAATACTCCTATCAGCGGTCGTTTGCTCTTGCTGTTATTAGCGACAGCAGGCAGAGGCTAATGGGAGTAGTAGTCCCATCAGCTGACATCTGTGACTGGAGGTAAACTTTTCACCTCAGGTCACAGCTGCAGGCTCACGCTGTCATCTGACAGCATGGGAGCCACAGCGCTCTGACTGATGGTATTAATCTTACCGCCGAACAGAGCCGCTAGTGTTTCTCACGCTGTAATGCAGATGTTGCAGAAACCCACCAGTAACACGGACTTCCCGGTGAAGTCAGTGTTCGGGGTATGTGCTTGAACAGTAGGTGTTTGGGTTTGCCCATCTCACCTCAAGACTAAACGGAAAATTAAAAAAAGTTATTTATTAAATGAAATCATGCTGTGTTAACGTCTAAGCTCCACATTGTCCAGATTCTTGCCAAATGTTCTCACAGTAGCGGTCACATCTGAATTCCAAACATTGGAGTCCATCTCTATAAGGAGATATTCCAATATCGCCAATCTACTCTACCAATACCAATTATATAGTCTTTAATTTTTCTATTTGAATATTCTTTCAGCCATGTCTGTGCAGATGTTTAATGCTTGCGAATTACTATGGAGGGGACAATCATGTATAATTATAAAAAGTGTGCATTCTGCTAAGAGTAAAGGTACCGTCACACTCAGCAACTTTACAACGAGAATGACAACGATCTGTGACGTTGCAGCGTCCTGGATAGCGATCTCGTTGTGTTTGACACAGCAGCGATATGGATACCGCTGTGCCATCACTGGTCGGAGCAGAAAGTCCAGAACTTTATTTGGTCGTCAGGTCGGCGTGTATCGTCGTGTTTGACAGCAAAAGCAACGATGCCAGCAATGTTTTACATGGAGCTAACAACCAGCGAGAACGATAAGCGAGTCGCCGTTACGTCACTGGATCGCTCCTGCATCGTTCTAGAGCTGCTGTGATTGACGTCTCTACAGCGACCTAAACAGCGACGCTGCAGCGATCGGCTCGTTGCCTATATCGCTGCAGCGTCGCTGAGTGTGACGGTACCTTAAGACAGGTTAAATCTAATGACAGTAGGAACACTCCTGGAGCAAGGAGCAGTTAGCCCGCAGCAGACATCACAGCAAGGTGGTCACTGTGGGGAGGAAGTGCTGGGTTACAGGAATCCCTGCAATTACATTGATGGGCACAGATGGCCTGGAGGGCTGCACATTAACCACACATAGAAATGTTATGAACTGTAAAGCCACAAGAGACAGAATGGAAGAGGGTAGCTTGAGGTCAACGAAATGACGCACCGACATGGGTTCAAAAGGAGGACAGGAAGACGTAATATAGCTTCTAAAGTAAAAGCAATATTTTATGGCTTTTATTCATCTTTATATAATTTTTTTTACAAAGATGATTAATAAAACGTGGTTTGATTAAACCAAATTGTTGCAAGAGGAGCACTACATGCGTATATAGATTGGTGTAACCTGAAGCTCATGGGCCCGATTATAAAATTTTCTACACTGGCCCCATTTAGCATGAGACTTTGAGGCTATGTGCCCACGTTGCGTTTTTTGTCCGCGGTTTTCCGCTGTGGAATCGCTTACAAAATGCATTACATTATTTTTAATCGAATTCCGCAATGTTGTGCCCACGCTACGTTTTTTTCCGCAGCGCAATCGCATTGTGGGGAAAAAAACGCAGCATGTTCATTAATTTTGCTGCTATATAATTGTATTGGAACGCATGGAAAAAAAATGCGAGAAAAACAACAAATACGCGATAAATACAAAACGCTAGAAAAACGCAAGCGGAATTCCTGGCAAGGGGGTCCGGTTTTGAGGAGGAAAATTCTGCTTACATTCTGCAACGTGGCCACATAGCATAATATTACTGGTATTTTCAGCAGATGGTCTGATGTCTATGAAAGCACCAGCCGACTGATGATTGGTCGAGATGTTAAAGGGAATCTATCACCAACTTTTTCATATATAAGCTTTGGCCACCTCCATCAGGGGCTTATCTACAGCATTCTGTCCTCAACAGGGCAGATAAAGTACACCTGCGCAGGAGCCGCGACAGGAAGACAAGAAGAGGAAGTCATCGTATGAAACTAGGAGGCGCCGGCCTGGCCCTGGGCGAGTATAATCTAACTTGTTTCTCCCACCTTACAGGTTACATCGCGGGCTTATTTATAGCATTACAGAATGCTGTAGATAAGCCCCTGATGGTGGTGGCCGAAGCTTATATACGAAAAAGTAGGTGACAGATTCCCTTTAATTGCGCATGTCTGGTTTCGGACTGCTAATCGCATTGTTTTCCCTTAGATAAGCCGCTGGGCCATGTGCCAGCTGGCGACTTTCTCATAGACATCATTGGAGCGTTCTGCTGGGTGAGCGTTCTGGTATATGGGAGTGTCAGCTGAGATGGAGGTCAGCTGAACGATAGGCCGAAGCATTGTCATCGAATATGAAAAGGCCAGCCTAAATCGGGAACAGTCCTGTGAACACTTGTTTACTGAGTCTTGGTCCATCTAAATGCACCTTAGGGTACCGTCACACAGTGGCACTTTGATCGCTAGGACGGCACGATCCGTGATGTTCCAGCGATATCGTTACGATCTCGCTGTGTCTGACACGCTACTGCGATCAGGGACCCCACTGAGAATCGTTCGTCGTAGCAGATCGTTTGAAACTTTCTTTCGTCGCTGGATCTCCCGCTGACATCGCTGAATCGGCGTGTGTGACGCCGATTCAGCGATGTCTTCACTGGTAACCAGGGTAAACATCGGGTTACTAAGCGCAGGGCCGCTCTTAGTAACCCGATGTTTACCGTGGTTACCAGCGTAAACGTAAAAAAAACAAACACTACATACTTACCTTCCGTGTCTGTCCTCCGGCGCTGTGCTTCTCTGCACTGGCTGTGAGCGCTGGCCAGCCGGAAAGCACAGCGGTGACGTCACCGCTCTGCTTTACGGCTGACCGGCGCTGACTGTGCAGAGGAGAGCACAGCGCCGGAGGACAGACACGGAAGGTAAGTATGTAGTGTTTGTTTTTTTTACGTTTACGCTGGTAACCACGGTAAACATCGGGTTACTAAGCGCGGCCCTGCGCTTAGTAACCCAATGTTTACCCTGGTTACCAGGGGACTTCGGGATCGTTGGTCGTTGGTGACAGCTCTCCAGCGACCAAACAGCGACGCTGCAGCGATCGACATCGTTGTCGTATCGCTGCAGTGTCGTTTCAGTGTGACGGTACCCTTAGACACAGATCAATTTTTATAAAAGTCTTTCTGCCCATCTGAATGCAAAACTGTTGAACAATTCATCTGCAATTTCAAAACTCATCTGGAAGCTTCCATTGGAAATGTTTAGACTACTCATATCGCAAACTTTTATATTCAATAATGGATAATTACCAGTAATCCAGTTAACAGTGATACAAATGCAGAGCAGGTCCCCACCGGTTTCCTCTATATTCAGCAACCCCAAGGCTATGTTCACACGTTGCACATTATGGGTGAAAAAACACTGCAAAAAAATGCAAAAATGCAACAGTTTTCCAACTCAGTCGGGAAAAAACCCAATGTGTGGGCATGATTTTTCTGAAATCTCCAAGGTTTTGCTGGTACTGCAAAATGAAGCTTAAAATTTTCACTAAAAAAACACAGCAAAAATGCAACGTGTGAGCATAGCCTTACTGTGCTTATGATACATGGGAATGTGCAACTTTCTGTACATCTTTTCGCTTTTTAACATGTCAGACACAATTCAGAATGGGCTCACAGGGATCTTCCAAACACTAACGTGGCTCAAAGGTTGATATATTGGGACTATGCAGTCCATTTGAAATGTGGTGCTGGGGAAGGATATTCTTAATATCAGGGATGGCAAGAAGAACAAATAAAATAATTTTGGAACAAATTAAACCAGATATGTTACTCAAAGCAAGGATCACCAAGCCATGAATTGCCTACTTTGAACACATCATACAAAGAGCAATGACTGGAGAAGGACATCATGATCAGGAGACTACAAGGAACAAAAGAAAGACCAGAAACTCAATGGCTTGATGCGATCAAGATAGCGGTGGAGAAGACCCTGTGGGACCCATCCAGTCTTCACAAGATCTATCTTCCTACAGATCATTCATTCATCATGTTGCCTTGGCTTGAGATTGAGCTGAAGGCCATTAAAAAATTTTAGTTTAAAAAATGCTGTCCATTGTATAATGGATACTTCTTTGCTATTTCTTTGCGGAACTAAACAATAGAAAAAGCAACACAGGTGTTAACATACTAATAAATTACGGTAAACTAAATTAAATATTTAACAATATTAGGATATGCCATGATATACTAATCAATGAGGGGTATGTGTGACTTTATGGATCCAGAAAGACCCTCAGAATGAAGGGGACACATTTCTAGTTCATAGCTTTGGCTACCAAACATGCAAGGAACTAGAACCTGTGATTCTTCAGATCGGCAGGAGTCCTAAAGATCAGATCCCCATTGAACATAATATGTTATGGCATACCCTACATAGAATATAAAATTCAATTATGGAACTATGCCTTTAACTGCATACCTTATGAAAGGGAATAATTATGGAAAAATCTATCAACATACGGCCGGTATGACTGTACCACAATGATTGCCAATAGGACTGAAAATAGAAGGATGACAGGCAAAATGCTCATCTTCATGCCAGTTCCGCTGGCCAAGACTTCAGGAAATTCTAGAACAGAAGTGAGAGTTGGATCCAAGAATCTAAACCATGGCATGAGTTATGTAAGAGGCATGCTCAGGTCGCCATCTGCACAGCCACTCCTACGTTTCTACAGTAATGATCAGTACTTTACATTTTGAATAGAAGGAACGTGCTATTCTATATACACAGATTGGTATCCTATAAGGCTACAGGCCTTAGCGAGTGTCAGCTCCTTGGTGGACAGAAAGGTCTCGAGTTTCCTTAGGCGCCACGTTTGAATACTTAGCTCTCCAGCACGTCTCTGCATTGTGATTCCGTGTTGCGCCTCACCTATCCGATCGGTGTTGGGTTCTAGGAGCCATTGTATAATCTGACTTGTTTTCTTACAGCATGAATAAGAAGCAAACAATTGCTTCCCTTGCTGACTTTCTCAATGAGTGCTAAGGTGCAAACCTGAGATATGTCTGCAGAATGTCGAAGTAATTACATGACCTAACATATCAAATTACCCTACTGTCAGAAGGTATAATGGTATGTGCACATGACATCTTTTTCAGTCAGGTGCAATTTGAAAAGTACTTAGAAAATGCAAAATAGAATGAACATATGCACAGCAATGTCAAAGCGACTGGCTGCACATATGTCAGTCTTTTTGAGCTTCTTTTAAAGGGAAGGTGCCGCGTTTTAATATTGTAAAAAAAAAAAAAACCTCTTTAATTCCTTATTTTTATAAGTTATTTTCAAGTGCATAGTATTTATTGTTTTTTTTTTTTATTCATTTTTTTTTCTGCCACTGGGCGCCGCCATTTTGATTTGCAGGACTGTAAGTGTAGCTGCACGACACTTACAGTCTTCACATACGGCTGCCCTGGACATAGAGATCAGTAGTCGGGAGGCGACCCCATAGCTAGCATTGTGCTGTGATGTGGCCACGCCCCCTGGGCGGTCTCCACATCACAGCAGAGGCAGGAGATCGGCGCCATCTTGCTTCAGCCTACAGTGGAGTGTACCTGTGAACTCCACTGTGACTGAGCTGTGCTGTTGAAGGAGCAGCTCCATCTGTCTCCCCTCACACTCAGCGGCCATTCCTTGTCCTCTGCTGTCTGTAATCTCTAGAATCGCTAGAGAGTCTGAAGTGCTGTGGTCTGATGTCCTCTTATCAGGAGCTGCAGAGAGGTAACAGAGGGGGATGGGGGAGGCTCTGTGCTGCTCAACCTCTCACTGTAGCTCCTCACAGGACATCAGACCGTGCATCTATCACTATACTGTGCTGAGCCATGTATCTAATCCTCTCCTGTGTGATACTGTCTGGTGAGCCGTGTATCTAATCCTCTCCTGTGTGATAGTGTCTGCTGACCTGTGTATCTAATCCTCCTGTGGAATACTGACTGCTGAGCCGTGTATCTAATCCTATCCTGTGTGATACTGTCTGCTGAGCCGTGTATCTAATCATATCCTGTGCTGACCTGTGTATCTAATCCTCCTGTGGAATACTGACTGCTGAGCCGTGTATCTAATCCTCTCCTGTGTGATACTGTCTGGTGAGCCGTGTATCTAATCCTCTCCTGTGTGATAGTGTCTGCTGACCTGTGTATCTAATCCTCCTGTGGAATACTGACTGCTGAGCCGTGTATCTAATCCTATCCTGTGTGATACTGTCTGCTGAGCCGTGTATCTAATCATATCCTGTGCTGACCTGTGTATCTAATCCTCCTGTGGAATACTGACTGCTGAGCCGTGTATCTAATCCTCTCCTGTGTGATACTGTTTGGTGAGCCGTGTATCTAATCCTCTCTTGTGTGATAGTGTCTGCTGACCTGTGTATCTAATCCTCCTGTGGAATACTGACTGCTGAGTCGTGTATCTAATCCTATCCTGTGTGATACTGTCTGCTGAGCCGTGTATCTAATCATATCCTGTGCTGACCTGTGTATCTAATCCTCCTGTGGAATACTGACTGCTGAGCCGTGTATCTAATCCTCTCCTGTGTGATACTGTCTGGTGAGCCGTGTATCTAATCCTCTCCTGTGTGATACTGTCTGGTGAGCCATGTATCTAATCCTATCCTGTGTAAAACTGTCTGCTGAGCCGTGTATCTAATCATATCCTGTGCTGACCTGTGTATCTAATCCTCCTGTGGAATACTGACTGCTGAGCCATGTATCTAATCCTCTCCTGTGTGATACTGTCTGGTGAGCCGTGTATCTAATCCTCTCCTGTGTGATACTGTCTGCTGAGCCGTGTATCTAATCCTCTCCTGTGTGATACTGTCTGGTGAACCGTGTATCTAATCCTATCCTGTGCTGACCTGTGTATCTAAGGCTATGTGCACACGTCCGGATTTTTTGCGTTTTTTTTTTTTGCGGAATTTCGCCATAAAAACGCTATAAATCCGCTAAAAAACGCTAACATTATGCATCCTATCATTTAGAATGCATTCCGCATTTTTTGTGCAGATGTTAGTTTTTTCCCGCAAAAAAAAAATGCATACCGCAAAAAATCCGGACATGCTCTATCTTTTTGCGGATTTCCTATCAAAAAGGACATTCCGGAAAATTTTTTTTAAAAAAACTCAAAAAATCCGCGCAAAAAACGCGCAAATTCCACGAAAAAGCACGCGGATTTCTGGCAGAATTCTCAGGATTATGTCAGGAAAAATACGTACGCTACTCACCTGGTAGCAGTGTTTTTTCAGGAGCCATGACAGCACAACGAGAGAGGGGATCCGCCCTTCAGGGACAGGAAACCTACAGACATAAAAAGGGCGGTACCTCTCTCCCACGTCAGTTGTTTCCAGAGCATGAGAGGACCACCTTGGTTAGTAACACAGATGCAGCATGTATATAAACACATTTTATTATGCCAGTGAACATGGAATATAACGCAAAAACCAACAGGGTGTTGAAACATCCAAAATTATAGGGTAGGGAATTTAAGGGTGCTGTCATGGCTCCTGAAAAAACACTGCTACCAGGTGAGTAGCGTACGTATTTATTCAGTCGCCATGACAGCACAACGAGAGACTTTCAGAGACGAAAGATTTAGGGGGGGATAATAGCTTCTAGCACTCTTCTCCCAAACGTAAGGTCTGAGGAACTACCCAGATCTAATCTGTAATGTCTAAGAAAGGTAGAAGGGGAAGACCATGTGGCCGCCTTACATATGTCTTCGATTGACACTTCTGACCTCTCCGCCCAGGAAGATGCCATGGCCCGCGTGGAGTGTGCCTTTATACCATCTGGAACTTCGTTGCCACCTGCGGTGTAAGCGAGAGAGATCGCCTCCCTAATCCATCTGGCTAGAGTGTTTTTAGATACTCTAAGACCCTTCCTTACTCCTTGATAGGCTACAAATAAAGAGTTATCTTTTTTCCAGGAATCTGAAACTGCAATATATCTAAGGAGGCATCTCCTCACATCTAAGCAATGGAATTTACGTTCTTTATCGTTAGTAGGGTTGGAGCAAAAGGAGGGTAGGACTACCTCCTGAACCCTGTGAAATTTAGACGCAACTTTAGGCAGATATAGGGGATCGGGTTTCAATATGACCCTATCCTCCCTAACCTGCATGTATGGGGGATGTCTGGAGAGTGCCTGCAGATCACTAACCCTTCTAGCCGATGTAAGAGCAACTAACAGGGCTGTTTTGATTGACAGGATCTTCACAGGAATAGTATCAATGGGCTCGAATGGGGCTATCGTTAGGGCTGAGAGTACTAAATTTAGGTCCCATGGGACTATCCTTTGTTTAATAATTGGTCTAGACCTGGTGACTGCTTTAAAGAATCTAGAAATCCAGTGATTACTGGCTAAATTAAGATTATATAACGCTCCCAGCGCTGACACCTGAACTCTAAGAGTACTTGTGGCCAAGCCCATTTCCAGGCCTTTTTGTAAAAATTCAAGAATCTGGTTAATACATAGTTCTTGGTCAATTTGAGCCCCTGAAAATGATAAAAATTTTCTCCATACCCTCACATAAATGCCCGTTGTAGAGGGTTTCCTACTTTTAAGGAGAGTATTTACCAGATTCTGAGAGAACCCTTTCCCCCTCAGTAAGGACCTCTCAAGTTCCATGCCGGTAGGTGTAAGTTGGCTACTTGAGGATGGAGGATTGGTCCCTGGGAGAGCAGATCTGGTAGCTCTGGAAGAATCCATGGTTGGCAGACAGACATCTTCCTCAGCCAAGTAAACCAAGCCCTCTTGGGCCAAAATGGAGCTATCAAGATTACCCGGGCCTTGTCCTCCCGAATCTTCCTCAGGACTAGGGGAATCAGATTTAGAGGGGGAAAAGCATACGCGAGCCTGAAGTGCCAAGATATCAGCAGAGCGTCCACAGTGTATGGGTTGTCTTTTGGATTTAGGGAGCAGAATTGGTGTAATTTTTTGTTCTCTCTGTTGGCAAAAAGGTCTATCTCCGGACAACCCCATAACTGAATGATCTGACTGAAAATGGCTGGATTTAACGACCACTCCCCCTGTCTGAGCATGTTGCGGCTTAGATAGTCGGCTTTGGTGTTGATACTTCCTTTTATATGAAGCGCCGTCAGGGAGAGAAGATGTACTTCGGCCACCTGAAAGATATGATTTGCGACCTCCATCAATGTACTGGATCGCGTGCCACCTTGACGATTAATGTAGGCCACAGTTACCCGATTGTCTGACAAAAGCCTGACGTGTCGACCCTATAGGGGTACAAGGAATCTATTTAAGGCATGTTTTACTGCCAACAGTTCTTTCAAGTTGGAGGAAGAGTCCTGTTCAGACTGAGACCATAGTCCCTGAACCCAATCCTCCCCTAAGTGAGCGCCCCACCCTTTGGGGCTAGCGTCCGTAGTCAACACCCTAGATATGTGATTTATCCAAGGGACCCCCCTGTGTAGATTCGAAGTGTGAGTCCACCAACCAAGCGAATGTACAGTCTCCGCAGAAAGTGTGAATTTACTGTCGAGGTGAGCTTTTAGACGACGGGAATTGTGTAACACGTCCCACTGTAAAGCCCTCGTGTGGAACTGTGCCCAGAGAACTGCCGGGATGCAGGACGTAAGAGAACCCAAGATTGACATCGCACTTCTGACTGATACTAAGGGATTATTTATTGCCCTGGTGACCAACTGCTTAATCTTAGCAACTTTTGTGTCCGGCAGGCGACATTCCTGCTGACTAGAGTCAATAACATATCCTAGGAATTCTTGTACTTTTAGGGGCTGAAGGCGCGATTTTTTTATATTGACCATCCAGCCCAATTTGTGTAACGCATCCATGACTTTCTGTAGTTGGTCTGTGCAATGCGACTCAGAATGACCCACAATTAGCAAATCATCCAGGTAAGGGACTATTAATATATCCTGTTCATGCAAGTGCGCCATAACCTCCACCATGATTTTTGTGAACACCCTGGGTGCAACTGCGACTCCGAACGGAAGTGCCTGATATTGAAAGTGTTCTACTGTGCCAGCTAGGGAAACCGCCACCCTAAGAAATCTCTGATGATCAATATGAATTGGTACATGGTAATAGGCGTCTTTGAGATCTAAGACAACCATAAAACAGTGGTGAAAGAGTAATTTTATTGCTGTCTTGACCGACTCCATTTTGAAGGAGGGTATCAACAGAAAATTATTCAGGCCTTTTAAATTAATAATGGTGCGATATGAACCATCAGGTTTTTTGACCAGGAACAGAGGGGAATAAAACCCCCTACCTTCCTCGCCTGCAGGGACTTTGACTAGAACATTCTTCTGTTGGAGCTCCTGGACCTCAGACTCCAGCGCCAACTGCTCTGTAGAGGAGGAACGAACAGGTGTTAACATAAATTTGTCCCGAGGAGTATGGTGGAAGTCTAAGGTTAGGCCTTTCTCCACAATGCCTAAAATCCATGGATTGTTTGTAATCCGCACCCAGGCTGGGTAGAAGGCCGAAAGCCTACCCCCCCACCTGGTCCGCTAGTCATTGTGGTTTCTTAACCTCTCGTGAAGGATTAAACATAAATCCTCTACCCCTCCTTCTGCTGTTGTCATATCTAGTAGATTCTCTGTTGGAGTCTCTATATGGTCTTCTGCGGTTGGACCATCCTCTATTATAGTCCCGTCTGTAGAAGGGTCTTCCTAGGAAGGGAAAGCGTTTTTTATTATCCCCTGCTTTTTCCAATAGCTCGTCTAGTACTGGTCCGAACAAGTGAGCTCCTTCACAAGGAATGCTACATAATTTTGTTCTAGCTTGTAAGTCCCCTGGCCAGCATTTTATCCATAGCGCTCTCCTGGCTGCATTGGATAATGCCGAGGACCTGGCGGCCAACCTGACCGAATCTGCTGAAGCATCTGAAAGGAAGGCTGCGGCATCCTGGATTATGGGCATGGAGGACAATATTTCCGACCTAGGGACTTTATCTCTGAGCTGATCTTCGAGGTGACCCAACCATACCATCAAGGATCGAGCGGTACAAGTGGCTGCTATAGCTGGCCTCAAGGATCCCGCTGAAGTCTCCCAAGCTCCTTTAAGGAAGATGTCGGCTTTCCTATCTAACGGGTCTTTCAAATTCCCCAAGTCGTCGAAGGGGAGAGACGTTTTTTTGCATGCCTTAGCGACTGCTGCATCCAGCTTCGGGACTTTATCCCATGAGGACGAAGCCGCTTCCTCAAAGGGATACCGTCTTTTAAAGGCTGGCGGAAGCGACCCCTTCCTTTCTGGTTTCTTCCATTCTTTTGAGATTAACGATTTGATTTTATCAATCACTGGAAAGGCTCTTCGGGATTTTCGCTCAATACCCCTGAACATAACATCCTGAATGGAACATTCCGACTGGGTATCTTCTATCCCCATTGTGCCGTTAACTGCTTTGACCAGATGGTTAACCCTATCTAGGGACAAACAGGCTCGAGTAGACTCCTGATCCTCAGAGGAGGAAGTAGACGGAAGAGACCCTGAGCTTAGCTCACCCGAGTCCGAATCTACCTCAGATAAAGGGGATGATCTTTTAGCTTCTGCTCCCCGAGACTTGGATCTCTCGGCACCTTTAATTTCCTGTCTCACCATCTCTCTTATTGTAGAGGTTAGATCAGGCGCCTCCTCCTCCAGTAAACGTTGAATACATATTTTACATAACTTTCTCAAATGCCCATCTGGAAGCGGCTCTGCACATTCGGCACACTGCCTATGTTTGGCTTTGGACAAACTTTTCCTCCCCTGATAGAGGAAAAAAGACAAGGGGAACACAATCATCACTAAGTGGACTTTCACAAAGCTCACTTACCCCGTCCAGTAATGAGTGGTACCGTAGATGGGGGGTCCTTCGTAGCCGGCAAATCCTTACGGCCTGAGGACTTTGGTATAGAGATCCGTGCCTCCTTAGCTCCACCAGCGCGGCTACTGCCACTAGACCGACGCTGGGAGCTTCTACGAGGCTTATCTGACTGCTGCTGCGGCTCCTGCTGCTGCTGCTGGCTGATAGTTCCTTCTGGCGACTCCATTATGGAATGGGTGAGGAACTCTGATCATCCCAGCTTGCCGCCTTAAATACCCCCAAGGTACCGCCCCCAGATGGGGGCCAGCAGGGAATCCCAGGTGGTCATTAATCGTCCGCCGCTGCGCTACCCCTCCCCGAAGCCCCGACCACTCCCGCAGCTGGGCGCCGCCATTAGCCGGAGATGACGCTACTGCGCATGCCCAGCCGCGTCATCCGGCCGCGCCGCGTCATCCGGACACGCCCCCTTCAGGACGCGGCGGCGGCGCCAAGCCGACACGCGGACCAGGACGCCAGCAGACCCCCTCCGGACCAATGCCGCGTCCCTGCCCGGAACAGCGTGACTCCCGGGACCCCAAGTAGCCAAGCACCTCTAGGTACCTCTGCGCTGCGGACGCCCGAGAAGCTAGCCTATGTCAGAGGCTGCTTCCTCCTGCTGCCACCTACACCGCGCAGTGCCCCTGCCGTGTGGTGCTTCCTGCCTCCTGGACGGGCCGAGGTAGGGGACCCCCGCTACCTGTACCGGGCCGCCAGGAGTGGGGAGTCTTCTTAACTTCGACCCTCTTCTCAGGGCCTGTCTGAAAGAGGTTCCGCTGTCAGGGACAGGAAACCAAACTGACGTGGGAGAGAGGTACCGCCCTTTTTATGTCTGTAGGTTTCCTGTCCCTGAAGGGCGGATCCCCTCTCTCGTTGTGCTGTCATGGCGACTGAATAAAATCCTGACGTGTGCACATAGCCTAATCCTGTGAAATACTGACTGCTGAGCCGTGTATCTAATCCTCTCCTGTGTGATACTGTCTGGTGAACCGTGTATCTAATCCACTTCTATGCACTCCTCTCCCCCCTGCATATCTTTCCCCATTGCACACACAACTCAATGCGTGCGATAACAGGAGCTGCGGGCGTCATGCTGTATTATGGCATTATGTGAGATCTATATGACGGTATTATGTGATCTGCATGGTGGTATTATGCTTGATCAGTATTGTGAGGATTATATGGTGGTATTGTGTGTGATCTATATGGCGGTATTATGTGAGAACACTGGCAGCATTATGTGTGATCTATATGGTGGTATGTGAGAACACTGGCGGTATTATGTGTGATCTATATGGCGGTATGTGAGAACACTGGCGGTATTATGTGTGATCTATATGGCGGTATTATGTGAGAACACTGGCGGTATTATGTGTGATCTATATGGTGGTATTATGTGAGAACATTGGCGGTATTATGTGTGATCTATATGGCGGTATGTGAGAACACTGGCGGTATTATGTGTGATCTATATGGTGGTATGTGAGAACACTGGCGGTATTATGTGTGATCTATATGGCGGTATTATGTGAGAACACTGGCGGTATTATGTGTGATCTATATGGCGGTATTATGTGAGAACACTGGCGGTATTATGTGTGATCTATATGGTGGTATTGTGTGAGAACTGTATGACAGTATTGTGTGATCTATTTGATAGTATTGTGTGTGATCTATATGGCAGTATTATGTGAGAACACTATGGCAGTATTATCTTCAGAAAGCGGACCCATTCTATGGTGGTTCTGGCTGAGCACCTGCACGCGGGTCTGGGGTCATAGAGGGGGCAGCATGACCTCCAGTTAGGTGCAGTCAGGGCTGGTGAGGCAGCTGAAGAGAGGGGTCTCATTTTTATTGTTACTATATGGCTACATTTCCTTCCCAGCGTCACCCCAGACAGCGCCTGTCGCCTCGCTTTCACATATTGAGAAGACAGGATCTGAGGAGGGGAATGGGGTCTGCATGCAAAGTCTGGATCAGAACAGTCCATCAATCCGCAGAAATGTTTCCTGGATTTCTGTGGAGCAAACAAGCAGACGGTCCATCCATGTGTATAAAAGATAGCGCTCTATGTACAATCCCTGGCTGCTCCGCACACCGAACAGGGGGCCCCTATAGACCAGCACACTGCTCTCCTGAAATACTCTGTGCTGCTGTCACCCTGCTCCCTCCACCACATATCTCCCACAATCCTTGCTGCCTGCCATCCTCGGTGACCGTCTACTTGTCAGTATAAGGCTGCCGTCACACTAGCATCGGTACGAGCCTTTCGCAGTGCGTCGTACCGACGTATGCTGTGAAAGAAATGTCCGACGTGGGCAGCGGAAGCAATCTTACGACGCTTCCGCTGCCCCATTGTAAGGTCTGGGGAGGATGGGGCGGAGTTTCTGCCGTGCATGTGCGGTCGAAAATGGTGGACTCGATGCACAAACGTTATATGTAACTTTTTTTGTGGCGGCGGTCCACCAAAACATGACGCAACCGTCACACGGCAGTTGTGACGTGTGGCAATACGTCGCAATGCGTGGGTAATGTTAGTCTATGGGGAAAAAACGCATCCTGCAGACAACTTTGCAGGATGTGTTTTTTCTCCTGAACGACCCATTGCAACGTACAGCCAACAACGCTAGTGTGAAAGTAGCCTAAGGCTGCCGTCCACTATTAGTATTTGGTCAGTATTTTACCTCAGTATTTGTAAGCCAAAACCAGGAGTGGGTGATAAATGCAGAAGTGGTGCATATGTTTCTATTATACTTTTCCTCTATTTGTTCCACTCCTGGTTTTGGCTTACAAATACTGAGGTAAAATACTGACCAAATACTGATAGTGTGACAGCAGCCATACTCTGCAGTCACCAACAAAATGGCTGCTCACTGGGTTCCTGAATATCGTCCTCTCTAATCCCTTAGCAAACACCCAGAAGGAGAGGAGAGGAGACATCACACACACGTCAGCAGACTCCGCCCATAATTACTGCAGTGCAGTAATGTGAGCTAGTTGTACACTAGGTTTTTCTGAAATTTCAGCAGCTGCTCCCCCTAGTGTTGAAAAGTGGAAATGCCAAAACTTTTCAAATTATTTTTCATATTTTACTAAATTATAAACAAATGATAATTTTTTTTAAGAAAATGTAATCATTAATTCTTTACATTTTTACAATTTCTGAAAAAATTTTTTTTTTGATGGCACCTTCCCTTTAACAGCTTTAAGCTCCGAAAGGCGTGAATGAGCCGAAAGAAGTGACCTGACCATTCCTTAAGAAGCAGGCTGTATATATATATATATATATATATATATATATATATATATATATATATATATATATATATATATATATATACACATATACACATATACATACATATATATATATATATATATATACACATATACATATATATATATATATATATACACACATATACACACACACACGGTCATGGCCAACAGTATTGACACCCCTGCAATTCTGTCAGATAATACTCATTTTCTTCCTGACATTTATTGCAAACACAAATTCTTTGGTATTATTATCTTCATTGAATTTGTCTAAAATAAAAAAAACACAAAAGAGAATGAAGCAAAAAGCAAAACATTGATCATTTCACAGAAAACTCCAAAAATGGGCCAGACACAAGTATTGGCACCCTCAGCCTAATACTTGGTTGCACAACCCTTAGCCAAAATAGCTGCGACCAACCACTTCCAGTAACCATCAATGAGTTTCTTACAATGCACTGCTAGAATTCTAGACCATTCTTCTTTGGCAAACTGCTCCAGGTCCCTGATATTTGAAGGGTACCTTCTCCAAACTGCCATTTTTAGATCTCTCCACAGGTGTTCTATGGGATTCAGGTCTGGACTCATTGCTGGCCACCTTAGAAGTCTCCAGTGCTTTCTCTCAAACCATTTTCTAGTGCTTTTTGAAGTGTGTTGTGGGTCATTGTCCTGCTGGAAGACCCATGACCTCTGAGGGAGACCCAGCTTTCTTACACTGGGCCCTACATTATGCTGCAAAATTTGTTGGTAGTCTTCAGACTTCATAATGCCATGCACACGGTCAAGCAGTCCTGTGCCAGAGGCAGCAAAGCAACCCCAAAACATCAGGGAACCTCCACCATGTTTGACTGTAGGGACCGTGTTCTTTTCTTTGAATGCCTTTTTTTTTCTCCTGCAAACTCTATGTTGATGCATTTGCCCAAAAAGCTCTACTTTTGTCTCATCTGACTAGAGAACATTCTTCCAAAATGTTTTAGGCTTTTTCAGGTAAGTTTTGGCAAACTCCAGCCTGGCTTTTTATGTCTCAGGGTAAGAAGTGGGGTCTTCCTGGGTCTCCTACCATACAGTCCCTTTTCATTCAGATGCCGACGGGTAGTACGGGTTGACATTGTTGTACCCTTGGACTGCAGGGCAGCTTGAACTTGTTTGGATGTTAGTCGAGGTTCTTTATCCAACATCTGCACAATCTTGCGTTGAAATCTCTTGTCAATTTTTCTTTTCTGTCCACATCTAGGGAGGTTAGCCACAGTGCCATGGGCTTTAAACTTCTTGATGACACTGCGCACGGTAGACACAGGAACATTCAGATCTTTGGAGATGGACTTGAAGTCTTGAGATTGCTCATGCTTCCTCACAATTTGGTTTCTCAAGTCCTCAGACAGTTCTTTGGTCTTCTTTCTTTTCTCCATGCTCAATGTGGTACACACAAAGACACAGGACAGAGGTTGACACACGAATATATACAGTACAGACCAACAGATTGGACACACCTTCTCATTTAAAGATCTCTCTGTATTTTCATGACTATGAAAATTGTACATTCACACTGAAGGCCTCAAAACTATGAATTAACACATGTGGAATTATATAATTAACAAAAAAGTGTGAAACAACTGAAAATAAGTTTTATATTCTAGGTTCTTCAAAGTAGCCACCTTTTGCTTTGATGACTGCTTTGCACACTAAAGTTAACTCTTGGGATCGGACCCTCAAGCACGAGAAAACTATCTCCTGATCACACATGAGAGGTGTCACGACTCAGCTGTCAGGGGATCTGGGATCAGGGGCTCCTTCCCTATCCCTAACAATAGGGGGTGCTCTAGCTCACCCTATTCCCTGGGATACTTCTGAAGGTGAAGATGCCGGGGTCGCCACCCTTGCCTCATCTCCTGTATCATCCCTCTGTCCATTCTCTTCCCCCACCCAGGGAAGAGGGGTGCTAACGTGCACCGCAGTACAGGCAACACGAACAAGGGCAAATGAAAATACCAGGCATACAAATATTCACTCACATTTAACAGAGAAATGCATCAGGGAGATGAGAATGGGGATAAATCAAAATAAGATAAGGGAGTTCTCACACTTACAAACCATGCAACAGTCACAGATAACTCCTTCTCAGGTAAACACCTCTCCCTCCAAGCCAAGAAGTGTAAACTAGCTCTGACATGGGTTTCAATCAGCACCCAAATTAGAAAGGGGATGGGAGTGGCTAACCGAGCTCAGCTGAGATCTCAGACTCCCACAGCTCCCAACATGTTGGATTAACCCCTGTTCTGCCAAAAGAAAAACACCATTTAAAAAAAAGGTGGAGTGCTTCCTTTCAGCACAGGAGTAGGAGCAATCAGGAGCTGCGGTCTTCTGGCTCTTTATTGGCCATACATGGAAGATCAATGCTGGCACAACACAATAATATGAATAAGGGTCTCCTACTACCCAATGTTTTTGCTTTCATGGTAACAAATTCTCCCTAGTCGGCCAAACTGACTATCCATGTGTATGGTGGAATCGATCGTTGTCAACTATGAAAGAGCATCCCGCCTACAGCTAATTAATGTCTATGGACATTTTAAAGGGGTTTTCCCAATATTGTAAATTATCTCGTATCATGAGATTATCAGATTACTTGCTGATCACTGGAGGTCTGATGGCTGGGACCCCTACGATCAAGACAATGGGGCTTTGAATCTGAGAAATAGGCTCTTCAGAGTCTTGAATATAATGGAGGTACATGCTCTTGACCTGTGCACCATTCATTGTCTTTGGGACTGCCGGAGAAAGCAGAGTACAGACTATATCCAGCAGTCTCACTGACAAATGACTAGCGTGGAAGCCGAGCATGCGCACCTTACACTTCCATGCAAGATGCTGCAGGATCACTGTGGGTCGCAGAGATTGGACCCCCCAGCAATCAGAAAGTTATTCAGTTTCCTATGAATAGGAGATAAAAGATTTTTGCCAAAATTGCAAGATAAGAGAAGAAAAGATCTTGACACACCGGCTGTGATTGGGAGTGGGAATAATTACTATATGAAAAATTATTCTGAGAAACTTTATATCACCTAGTAATAGATACAGACGAAACAGTAACATGACCCAACGTGGATATTCTTATACTACATAGAATCAGTGCAAAAGCAAATACACAGCAGTCTAAATGCCGCAAACATAGATTTGGATCCTTTAATTTCCAATAGCTACACATATTAGCTAATATCTAGTTATGTAAACTAATATTTTGTAAAGAAGGAGCGGAACTGGGCATCATCTGAATAGGAAGAAGCAGCAAAATCAGACTCAGGAGAGAGCGCAGACACCGATCCTAATCCTGGACATCCCCATTGAAGTAGATGGACATGTGAGAGTAGAGAACTGTGACATATGGAAATGTTCTTTGCTAGTGGGCTGGTAGTGTGTATTATAAATTCAGAGCAACTAGTAAGGCCTAGATGTGCAATGTCAGGAGAGGGTTAAAGTCAAAAGAATATTAGAAAAACTATATTAAATATGTGGCAGCTTCTAAAGCCTTGGAAAATGAATATCAGATTGATTGCCATGGACCATAGAGAACGGTAATGCTCAGCCCAGTGTCATCTAGCAGCTGCCCTGATTACAGGCCCATTAATTGGCTGCTGTAGAAACAGTAAATGTTAAGGGTTACATTGTATGTCTGGTTGTTACATCGCATATCTGGTCGCTACAGCACATCTCTTGTCACTACAGAGCAACTCCAGTCATTACATCGCATATCTGGTCGCTATATTGTAGGTCTGGTCATTACATCGAAACTTGGACCATTACATCACACATTTGGTTGCTACATCGCATGTCGTCACTACAGAGCATCTCCAGTCATTACATCACATATCTGGTCGCTATATTGTATATCTGGTCGCTACAGTGCATCTCTAGCTATTCTATCGCATTTCTGGTCGCTATACTGTATATCTGGTCGCTACAGTGCATCTCCAGCCATTATATCGTATCTCTGGTCGCTATATTGCAGCTCCAGCTATTATATTGCATCTTTGATTGTAACATCACATATCTGGTCACTACAGTGCATCTCCAGTCATTATATCGCATCTCTGGTCGCTATATTGTATATCTGGTCGCTACAGTGCATCTCCAGTCATTACATCGCATCTCTGGTCGCTATATTGTATATCTGGTCGCTACAGTGCATCTCCAGCTATTTTTAAACTCGTGTGCGTTACTGGCAACGCTACATTGATGACTTATTCTTTGTTTGGACAGGGAAGTCAAGGGAATGCCAGGATTTCATTGATGTCTTAAACCACAATTCACACAACATAGCTTTGACCTACTCGATGTCCCAATCATTCAGTGACCTTTTTGGACCTTAAAGTGACAGCAGAGAATGGTTCGCTTTCCACCAGCTTATACCGTAAACCTACGGCTACAAATTCTCTCCTAGAACATGAAAGTTTCCATCCATTACATACTAAGAGAGGGGTGCCCATTGGACAGTTCCTGAGAGCTAGGAGGTACTGCACTGGGGATGATGATTTTCGTCTGGAGGCACGTGAATTGACTAAGCGACTTATCCGAGGAAATGTATTGCAGCGGCCTATCAACGGGCTAGGTCCCATACACAGGCATCCTTGCTCGCTACGAAAACCAAAGTTGGTGATTCCAAACCACGTTTTATTACTACATTCAATACCCATCGGCCACAAGTGAGAGGTATTCTTCAGAAACATTGGAGTATTTTAACTACGGACCTCCAGACTGCCAATATAGTTAGTGAACAACAGTTACTTACAGCTAGGAGGGCTCCTAATTTCAGGGACCTCCTAACCAGAAGTCATTACACAAGACCAACCAGAAAATTGCATCGTGGCGTAGTCTTGAAGGGTTCATTTGCATGTGGAGATTGCAACATTTGTCCCCATATGCATTCTAACAGATTTTTTTGTTAATCCTAGGGATGGAATTAGACATACTCTATAAACTTACATCAACTGCAAGACTAGCTGTGTCATTTACGCTTTAATCTGTCCCTGCCAACAAGTGCATGTTGGCCAGACATCCCAGGAATTTCGATGGCGAATCCAAAAACTTTTCGACTATTAATTTAGCTTCCTCTGATCAACTAAAAGGTAAACCTTTAACCTCAGTAGCCGCACATATTCTGGCCCACCACTCTGGCAAAATAAAAAACACACGTGTAGTGGGTTTGGAAAGGATTTTTATGTCCAACAGAGGGGGCTGTCCCAGGAAGCAGCTCTTGCAATCTGAGTCCCGTTGGATTTTCAGTCTGGGTTCCATCACTCCCATGGGCCTCAATGAGGAGTTACTATTTACGGGTTTCCTGGGGTGATGTGTTTTCCCTGTATGCACATGCATATATTTTTGGCTTTTGGTTTTACCGTTGATTCTTCATTGGGGGCCTGTTTTGGAATCACATTTTGGAATTTCTTTTATCTTGAGCTATTGTTCATCTGTATATATTTAATTGCTTATTGTGCTGCCAATTACCGGTCTTTCTTTTATAATGCTGGTTTTTGGCACAGGTATATATATTTATATAAAACACTCTTGGGGTTCTCTTATAAATTCTTTGAGTCCGCCTTTTTATTACCTGGGAGGCAGTAGACCTGTTTTTGGTCTTTGGAGTCTGTTGTACAATTCAATTCTAATTTAATTTGATTCCATCTTCTTTTCCATACAGGTCCCTATGAAGTCTTGCTACAATCAAGATTGCCTATTTTGAGATTCTACGGCTTGAAGTATATGGGGGTAAGGATCACCAGTTGTCTGCTGGGGATTGTTTTTTACTCTGTAAGGCTACGTTCACACTAGCGTTCGGCTAGTGTGCGTCGCTCTAGCGTCGGGCGACGCAGCGGCGACGCACGCGTCATGCGCCCCTATGTTTAACATGGGGGACGCATGCGTTTTTGCTTGTTGCGTTTTCCGACACGTGCGTCTTTTTTGACGCTAGCGTCGGACCAAGAAAACGCAACAAGTTGCATTTTTCTTGCGTCCGATTTTCGTCAAAAACCGACGCACGCGTCGAAAAACGCAGCGTTTTGCATGCGTTTGCACGCGTTTTTCGGTGCGTTGTGCGTCGCGTCGCCGACGCAGCTGCGCACAACGCTAGTGTGAACGTAGCCTTACTGGACAATGGACATACCACATGGCACTTTCTGAATTATTCTCTTGACTTATTTTGTATCATATATTGTGGTCTGTTGTTGATTGTTCTGAACCCACAATAGCATGTAGGTATGTTTTAATATAGCTGTTTCAGTGGGTTATTACGGCGGCCTT
This sequence comes from Ranitomeya imitator, assembly GCF_032444005.1. Taxonomy (NCBI): domain Eukaryota; kingdom Metazoa; phylum Chordata; class Amphibia; order Anura; family Dendrobatidae; genus Ranitomeya; species Ranitomeya imitator. The sequence goes on along the minus strand of NC_091283.1, from coordinate 760,463,134 downwards.
GTAAATATAGACCAGTTCCATATGGAGGGCGCTTGTCATGGGCATATTTCTATAGCTATTCATTTTTTCTATGTTATAGGTCAGGGTATTTTGCCCTGGACCCATGTTTTAAATGCACCCTGGCTGATATTACATTTTATAATCAATATTTATTGTATATTGACTGCCTCATATTGGACTTCATCATGGCCAGTTGCCTTTCATTTTTACTATATGCCCATCTGCATGGGTTCTGTTCATGGGTCCATCTGGGTAGGGATGTTTCATTGAGCCTTATAATATGCTCTTCAAAAGTTTTTATCGCCTTTTGGTGGATCAGTTGCCTATTTATATATATTTATTTTGTCATATATTACACATTAAATAAAAGTTCTGTTTAATACATGCATACCGCCCTATTGGGTCTTGTGTGTTTGTGTTTTGTTTTCTTTCCAGCTATATGTATTTACGTTATTATACATTTTTTGTTCATGGCATTCATTACCATGGTTTTGCTTATTATTTTGTTTCACTCACTATTTGTTTTGGAACATAATTACAAAATAATAATCCCTCTTTTCCTCCCCCCCCCCCCCTTTTTCTTTTTTTTTTCTTTTCCCCCATATGTATTATTCTTTTTATACTTCTTCTACCATTCTTATATTTCCCTCCTTTCATATTCTTATTTTGCTTCTTTTTTTTTTTTAAATCCTCCTTACACATATTGTGCTGTTTCCCCTGCCTACATTCTGGCTCTTTTCTCAGCTACGCAAGCGCTGTATTATCACCACATTTTGTCTATGCGTTCCACTGCGGGTCACTTGCGCTTCACTTCGCGCATGCGTAATTTTAGCTTAGGTTCGTGCTTGGCGTCTGGCAGTTCATTTCCAGCCTTATGACGCCGCCACCACCATGCTGTGCTACGCTCAACACCGGCGTGCGATCTATCAATTACCTTCTGGTATTACATGTTTTGGTGATTTTAACAAACACTTCCCCTGACAAAGCCGTATGGGTTACGCGATACGCGTTGGGTCCCTTTAGGGGCGCCCCACTCTCTTTCTCCCCCCTTTGGTTGGACGCTCCGACTTTAGGTACCTTCACACTGAACAATATCGCTAGCGATCCGTGACGTTGCAGTGTCCTGGCTAGCGATATCGTTGAGTTTGACAGGCAGCAGCGATCAGGATCCTGCTGTGCCATCGTTGGTCGGAGCAGAAAGTCCGGAACTTTATTTCGTCGCTGGACTCCCGCAGACATCGCTGAATCGGCGTGTGTGACGCCGATTCAGCGATGTCTTCACTGGTAACCAGGGTAAACATCGGGTTACTAAGCACAGGGCCGCGCTTAGTAACCCGATGTTTACCCTGGTTACCAGCGTAAACGTAAAAAAAACAAACACTACATACTTACATTCCGGTGTCTGTCCTCTCCGGCGCTCTGCTTCTCTGCACTGTGTAAGCGTCGGCCGGAAAGCACAGCGGTGACGTCACCGCTGTGCTCTGCTTTCCGGCCGGCGCTTAGTGCAGAGAAGCAGAGCGCCGGAGAGGACAGACACCGGAATGTAAGTATGTAGTGTTTGGTTTTTTTACGTTTACGCTGGTAACCAGGGTAAACATCGGGTTACTAAGCGCGGCCCTGCGCTTAGTTACTCGATGTTTACCCTGGTTACCAGGGGACTTCGCATAGTTGGTCGCTGGAGAGATGTCTGTGTGACAGCTCTCCAGCGACGCTGCAGCGATCGGGATCGTTGTCTAGATCGCTTCAGCGTCGCTTAATGTGACGGTACCTTTTGTCTTATTACCTTTGGACTCCAACTTCTGATCTTAGATCTTCCAGCCACATAATCATTGTGGCTGTTACTTGTCTACTTTTGGCTGTTATCGTCAGCCTTTTGAGCGCATATTTAATCACAGTTTTTACCCCCATGGGTTGTTTTTGTATCTGGCCATGTTCTAGTATCTCTATTATTGTGGGTCAGACTCATGTAGGAGTTTTTCATATGCAGGAATAAGACTATTTCCATCCGGTCCAGGGCCTTTTTTTGAGGGTGTCCACCATATAATATCATCCTATACATTCTTTTGGGTGCATTGGTCATTTATTGTACTATTATATACTTATTGGTTTTGTATTTATTTGATTGATTCACTGTTGCATCCAATTTATATGTATGCTTTATTGTGTGGGGATTTATGAGTGGGGTTCCCACATGTTTTTACTTGTTTTATGTTTTTCTTGTTATCGTGCGCCAATAAAGATTATCACCTTTTTTTATAAATACTATAATTGTGTGGTGTAGTGTGCAAGCATTACAGTAATGCTTTCCTTTTCTTGTTGCAAGTCTCCAGCTATTAGATCGCATCTCTGGTTGTAACATCACATATCTGGTCACTACATTGCATCTCTTGTCACTATAGAGCATCTCCAAAGACATACTGATAGGGAATTTAGATTGTGAACCCCAACGGGGACAGCGATGATAATGTGTGCAAAAGTGTAAAGCGCTGCGGAATATGTTAGCGCTATATAAAAATATAAAAATAAAGATTATTATTATTATTATTATTATTATTTCCAGCTTTTATATCGCATCTCTGGTTGTAACATCCTATCTCTTGCTACATTAATGTCTGATCATTACACTGCATCTCTGCTCACAGAGAAACCATGTCCCAAATTGGATTAATTGCAAGTGTAAACTGCAAACTTCTTTCCATCCTCCAACCCAACAAACAATAGCGCTACGGATCACAGCAGGGGCAGATACCAACACCTTCATGATAAAAGACTTGGGCTCTAGTCCCTTTGTCCATTGTCTATCCTTACAATGGTCAGTTTCTATCAATGAGAAAGGTGTATCATATGTTTAAGCCCACTAAGAAGCCCCTCTTCCCCAGGGATGGAGGGGGGAGGTGTTAGGTAAATCTGCTATTAACAAAATAGGGTTGCGTGTACACACGCACACAATGAAGGGTAGACAGCAATGTAATCCCCATGTGATCGAACATGGCTGCCCCCTGTAAAGCCAATCCCCAAAAGGATCCAAGTATAGAAAACAAAGTCACATAACGCTGGGAAATTCTAACACCTTAATATTAAGACGTGTAAAATATTAACATTTAGACGTAGCAGAGCGAAGTACGTAAACGGTTTGTTATTTGGCACCGCCGTGATCACGGTCTGCCGGACTTCAGAGCTTTTACAATGTGTAAACCGTGTAGTACAAAGAGTTAAATATTAACTAGGTGCAGATTTGTCGGTAAATTTAGGGGAGTATGAGGCGGATTCTCGGATATAACATGGCTATAATGAAGTGTTTCCCGGAGAACAGGTGAAATGATGAAATCAGTATAAACAGGCGCTCCGATGACTGCCAGCAGCGGAGACAAGGAAGATACTGCAAACAGCCTCAGACCCTGGCATGAAGGGGGCATTATGGGGGTCGCGTGTGGTGCCAGGTCTGCCGGGCATTGCATTGGCATTCAGGGGGCACCAATTCCCAGCAGGCATGTGATCATCCACCTTCTCTCTGGAGGTTGCACACAAAGCTCACGCTTCTCCATGGCGCAGTGATGTCATTATTCTCCTCTAGGTAACTGGCATAACATGTCCCGCTGGGTACACAGGCTGTACCGTTACATCATTATTCTCTCGTGCCCCGATTCCTTATTGTTCCATACTGCACCAGTATACAGCACCCATCGTTCTCACTGGCATACAGACAAAGCAAGCAAAGCACAGATATGACACGGGCAAAGCAGGCAGCAAATGCCACGCCAAACAAAGAGCCTTTGTGTACGGTAGATGCTCCCGGGATCCCCCGGGATATACAATGCCAACGCTGAACACACCGGCTTCCCATTACAACACATAGGACAGCATCTGCAAACAATACCGGGACCCATCTTACAACCTCACGGCAAGATGCCAGCTATGAGTGCAACCTGGTGGGCAGGAAACTTTCATCTGTGTGCCGCCATACACTGTTAGTACGACCACTGGGACACAAAAAGGTACAAGTCGTCTCCAACATTAATGCTAAGCAAGTGCTAGTAATGAAAGACCATGGACTTGTGCAGGGGAGTATTATCCCCATCTGCCATAAGCCCAGGAGGGTGAAGAATAAATGGCTGCTGACAAAGCGTTCCCCTACCTGAAGCTTCATTCTCCAACATGAATGCATCAGAGTGTCCTTATTAAAGCGTCTTCCTCTCGCATGACTCCGGTAATCCAGACTAAAAGGATGAGGTCCGCGCACATCTGTCGTCTGCCCTACATTTGCCGGTGGAGAGAGGAAGAGGAAAAGTTGACTTGCCTGGGCTTGTTAAAAGCCGGCTAGGGCTAGCAAGTGTGAGGAGTGAGGCCAGAGCACTTCTTCCAGCTGATTCCTGTGAGAAGAGGCAATGGATGAATAATGTATGTGCTCCTCTTTATCCTCCTTCAAGGCCCACTGCCCCCGCCTCCAACTAGTGCCTTCCTGAGCTGTGAGGGTGCAACCGCATGAAATATGCGGCATCATAAGGCTCTCTGAGGATGGCCACCTAAGCCGGGGGCTGGCACCTATGGACTGCATGGTCACCAACGTGCATTCATTTAGAATAAATGGCCCAAAGTAACCCCAGTCATTCACATATTATAGAGTATTCAGGAAGAACACGTGTCAACACGCACGATATAAAGGAGCATTAGGCTACGTGCACACGTCAGGATTTCTGGCAGAAATTTTCAAGACAAAAACCTGACATTTCTACCAGAAATCCGCATGCTTTTTTAATGCGTTTTTGATGCGTTTTTTGCGCTTTCTTGATGCGTTTTTTCTTGCGTTTTTTCCAAATGCATAGAATAGCTGGAAAAACGCGAAAAACCCGCAAAATTAATGAACATGCTTTTTTAACCATGATGCGTTTTTTTTTCGTGGAAAAAAACGCATCATGTGCACAAAAATTGCAGAATGCATTCTAAATGATAGGATGCATATGTCTGCAGTTTCTAATGCGGTTTTATCGCGAAAAAAAAACGCGAAAAAACCTGAACGTGTGCACATACCCTTATACTAGATTATATATATAAATATGCAAAACACAGACTGAAAAGATAGATAATCGCTACTCAACACACACACATACATATATACATATATATATATACACACACACATATATATATATATATATATATATATATATATATATATATATATATATATATATATATATACACACATACACACATATATATACACACACTAAGGAGACATCCTTCTGTCGCAACTAAAATAAGGTAGTGAATAAATGAGCAGCATCGTCATTTTGAGAAGAAACAGAATAGTGACATATATAGATGGAGTAACTCCCAAAGACAAGAATACTATTAGGTATTAACCAGATATATAAAGAATCATATATCTATAATCATATATAGGCTATGTGCACACGTTGCGGATTCTCTGTGGATCCGCAGCGTTTTTTGCAGTGCAGAAACGCTGCAGGATCCACAATTGTTTTACAGTACAATGTAAATCAATGAGAAAAAAAAAATGCTGTGCACACTTTGCGGAAACGCTGCGGTTTAAAAGTAGCAGCATGTCACTTTTTTGTACCCATTCCATTATAGAAAACCGCAGAGGTAAAAAAACGCAGCAAATCCGTGAGAAAACCGCAGCAAAAAACGCGACAAATCTGCAGGTGCGTTTTCTGCCAGGAGAGGCAGAATCCACACCGGAAATTCCTAAGCCTAATCCGCAACGTGTGCACATAGCCTTAGGACTCGCTCACACTGGTGTTTAATATGTATGGGTGCAGTGTGAGATTTTCTCACACTTCATTGTGACCAGTGGCAGATTTGTGATTTTCTCTCTCATGCCGATTCGGTATGCCGCATTCTGCATTTGTCAGTGTATCTTGCATGGCATGCACCCATCAAGACAATGGGTGCGTGCAAAACATCAAGCTGCACTCAGATGACATCCGAGTGCAGTCCGGCATACAGCAAGACAGGCAATGGAGAAAAAGGAGAGATTAACCTTTCCTTCTTCTCAACTGTGATCTGATGCTAGAGGATCGGATCACAGTAAAATGACACTCGGCTCTCGCTTGCAGCAAAGTTTGAGCCGAGTGTCATTAGCCCATCACATACGATACGCTAGTGAGACCCCGGCCTTAATAATATGTTTAGAAAGCATGCAGTTATCAAGACATATTAAATAATGGTTCCAAAGCATTAATGAGCGGTAACTTACGATCAGCAAACAGGTAACAGGTGGACTAGCGGGAAATTGGATTATCAGTCCAAATGCTGGATTTATGCAATCAATCACATCTGAAATGGGTTTCCAATTTTAATTCTTTGTGTACATTCGGTTAATAAATCCACAATATAACAAAGTTTTATTCTACAAAGGAATCCAGATTCCACTCTAAACACATGCAGAGACTGCAAGAAAAAAAAAAAATGACAGCACGCTATATACTGGAGCAAGTTCTCCCCGCAGCTAGCCATACATTAAGGGTATGTGCACACGATGCAGATTTAGTGCAGAACTGCTGCAGATTTTTCTGCAGCAGAAACGCTGCAGAACTGCACTGTGATCACAGTACAATGTAAATCAATGGGAAAAAAAAAAGCTGTGCACATGGTGCAGAAAAATCTGCGCAGAAACGCTGCAGTTTTCAAAGAAGTGCCTGTCACTTCTTTTGTGCAGTTCTGCAGCGTTTCTGCACCCCTCCATAATAGAAATCTGCAGGTGCGTTTTTGATGCGTTTTTGATGCGTTTTTCATGCGTTTTTTGTGCAGATTTGTGCTCAAAAAACGCATCAAAAACGCATAAAAAACGCATCAAAAACGCATCAAAAACGCACCTGCAGATTCTGCCAGGAGATGCAGATTTAGTGCAGAACTGCAGCAGATTTTTCTGCACTAAATCTGCATCGTGTGCACATACCCTAAGGGCAAGCACCCAGGGGAGCTTATGGCTGCAGAATGCTGGCAGCCGTGACGGTGGTGCCATCTCTGTCGCCTTATTTTTCTATTTTTTTTTTTTTTTTTAATCATGTTGCACACTGGTTCATAGTTTGAAATGATTTATGTTTCACAGTATTTGTGTTAGAAATTGCGGCTTTCACAAATTCATGCGCATGGAGTAAAGCAGAAACACCAGACACAACCGCTACAAAACACGTGCGATCAGGAGTAAAGAAAGAGCGTGGCAGGACGTGGGAGCTTCCGGTCCTACTACAACCCCTGGCAAAAATTATGGAATCACCGGCCTTGGAGGATGTTTTGTTGTGCATTTCCTGTTTTGGAGACATATTGCTTTAAGTTTCCGGTCTTGACGCTTTGATGTCTTCCTTGGTCTACCAGTATGTTTGCCTTTAACAACCTTCCCATGTTGTTTGTATTTGGTCCAGATTTTAGACACGGCCGACTGTGAACAACCAACATCTTTTGCAACATTGCGCGATGATCTACCCTCTTTTAAGGGTACCGTCACACAGTGGCATTTTGATCGCTACGACGGCACGATCCGTGACGCTCCAGCATCGTAACAATATCGCTCCAGCGTCGTAGACTGCTGTCACACTTTGCAATGTACGACGCTGGAGCGATAATTTCATGACGTATGTGCGATGTAGAAGCTGTTGGTTACTATGCGCACATCGTATACAATATCGTGCACACCTTTGCTACACCATGCGATCATGCCGCCACAGCGGGACACTAGACGACGAAAGAAAGTTTCAAACGATCTGCTACGACGTACGATTCTCAGCGGGGTCCCTGATCGCAGGAGCGTGTCAGACACAGCGAGATCGCTGGAACGTCACGGATATATCGCTGGAACGTCACAAATCGTGCCGTTGTAGCGATCAAAATGCCACTGTGTGACGGTACCCTAAGAGTTTGATAATCCTCTTTGTTTCAATTGACATCTCTGTTGGAGCCACGATTCATGTCAGTCCACTTGGTGCAACCGCTCTCCAAGGTGTGATCACTCCTTAGATGCAGACTAACGAGCAGATCTAATTTGATGCAGGTGTTAGTTTTGGATATGAAAATTTACAGGGCGATTCCATAATTTTTTCCTCAGAATTGAGTGATTCCATAATTTTTCCACTATGTTTGGTTAAAAAAGTAACCATCACTGACTACCACATTTTTTGTTCTTGATTTCGTTTACTGTTTCTCAAAGCCAGAAAGTTGCCATTTGAAATAACTAGTTTTGTGCCATGTCTGTGATCTGCCTTTTTTCTACAAAATTAAACAACTGAATTAACATCCTCCAAGGCCGGTGATTACATAAATTTTGCCAGGGGTTGTATATTTATTAGAACAAGACTAGATGGAAAACAATCAGCTACAAAAAAAAAATCTTTAGACGATTTTCATTCATAAGGTCATCTGTATCCGTATTTATGTCCGTGTGACATCCATGTGGCTTCTGATTTTATACATCCACATTTTTAATTGTACATGATGAAAAGGGCCAAGTTGAAAAACACCTGGACTGTTGCTCAGTGGTCCAAGGTGTTTACAGATTAAAGTATATTTTGGATTACATTTGGAAATCAGGGTCCCAGAGTCTGGAGGAAGAGTGGAGAGGCACACAATCCAAGCTGCTTGAGGTCTAGTGTGAAGTTTCCATAATTGGTGATGGTTTGGGGAGCCATAAGTTTAAGTGAAGGACAGCATCCAATCCAGGTGAAAAAAATCTCTTTATTGTGCCACAAATGCGACGTTTCAACCCAAAGGGTCTTTCTCAAGCCTTTGGGTTGAAACGTCACATTTATGGCACATCAAAGAGAGATTTTTTTCACCTGGATTGGATGCTGTCCTTTACTTCAACTCTCCGTTTTGTCAGTTGTGCTCTCAGCCGCCATTTTTGTATTTTTGGTTTGGGGAGCCATGTCATCTGCTGGTGTAAGTCCACTGTGTTTTATCAAGACCAAAGTCAGCGCAGTCGTCTACCAGGAAATTTTAGAGCACTTCATGCTTCCCTCTGCCAAAAAGCTTTTTAGAGATGGATATTTTATTCTCCAGCAAGACTTGGCACCTGTCCACATTGCCAAAAGTACCAATACCTGGTTTAAAGGGAATCTGTCACCTGAATTTGGTGAGACCGGTTTTCGGTCATATGGGTGGGGTTTTCGGGACAGTGCGCCGGCGCATGCGCGCTAATGCTTTTCGGCTTTGCCCGCAGTTGGGCAAAGCATACTGCACATGCGCAAGGCAAGATTGCCTTGCGCAGGCGTGTACTACCGAGAACAGAGAATGAACTTCAATCCAATATTGTGGCCATCATGCAGCCAGCGGGTAAGGAAAGGGTGAATCAAACAACCGAAAACTCCGCCCATATGACCGAAAATGGTCCCGCCAAATTCAGGTGACAGGTTCCTTTTAACCCCTTATCGGCATCGGACGTACTATACCGTCCGATGCCGGCTCCCCTGCTTTGATGCAGGGCTCCGCGGTGAGCCCGCATCAAAGCCGGGACATGTCAGCTGTTTTGAACAGCTGACATGTGCCCGTAATAGGCGCGGGCAGAATCGCGATCTGCCCGCACCTATTAACTAGTTAAATGCCGCTGTCAAACGCAGACAGCGGCATTTAACTACCGCTTCCGGCCGGGCGGCCGGAAATGACGTCATCGCCGACCCCCGTCACATGATCGGGGGTCGGCGTTGCTTGTATATTGTAACCATAGAGGTACTTGAGACCTCTATGGTTACTGATGACCGGTGGCTGTGAGCGCCACCCTGTGGTCGGCGCTCACAGCACACCTCCATTTCTGCTACATAGCAGCGATCAGCAGATCGCTGCTATGTAGCAGAGCCGATCGCGTTGTGCCTGCTTCTAGCCTCCCATGGAGGCTATTGAAGCAAAAAAAAAAGTTTAAAAAAAATGTGAAAAAAACAAAAAAAAAACAAGTTTAAATCACCCCCCTTTCGCCCCAATCAAAATAAATCAATAAAAAAAATATCAAATCTACGCATATTTGGTATCGCCGCGCTCAGAATCGCCCGATCTATCAATTAAAAAAAAGTATTTACCTGATCGCTAAACAGCGTAGCGGGAAAAAAATTTGAAATGCCAGAATTACGTTTTTTTGGTCGCCACGACATTGCATTAAAATGCAATAACTGGCGATCAAAAGAACGTATCTGCATCGAAATGCTATCATTAAAAACGTCATCTCGGCACGCAAAAAATAAGCCCTCAACCGACCCCAGATCATGAAAAATGGAGACGCTACGGGTATTGGAAAATGGCGCAATTTTTATTTATTTATTTATTTATTTTTAAGCAAAGTTTGGAATTTTTTTTCACCACTTAGATAAAAAATAACCTAGTCATGTTAGGTGTATGAATTCGTACTGACCTGGAGAATCATAATGGCAGGTCAGTTTAAGAGTATGTGTCCACTTTCAGGATGGCCGGCGGTATCGCCGGAGCGGCTTAGCCGCTCTGCGGTAAGCCCCGCCCCCTTTCTGGGACGCGATGATGCCGGATGTGTTCACAGCACACATCCGGCATCATCGCTCCCCACCATAGGGCCCTGTGCTATATCTTGCGGCGACGCAGCGTCGCTGCAAGATATACGGACATGCTGCGATCTAAAAAGATGCACAGCATGTCCGGAGTCGCAGGGCCGCCGCGTGCGTGTTACCACGCATAGTGGAGACGGGATTTCATTAAATCCCCTCCACTATGCTGTAACATCTGGACGCTGCGTCCCTATGCAGCGTCAAACACGCAGCGTTTACTGCACGTGGACACATACCCTTAGCATTTAGTTTACCTAGCAAAAAAGCCAAACAAAAAACAAGTGTGGGACTGCATTTTTTTGCCAATTTCACAGCTCTTGGAATTTTTTTCCCGTTTTCTAGTACACGACATGCTAAAACCAATGATGTCGTTCAAAAGTACAACTCGTCCCGCAAAAAATAAGCCCTCACATGGCCAAATTGACGGAAAAATAAAAAAGTTATGGCTCTGGGAAGGAGGGGAGCGAAAAACGAACACGGGAAAACGAAAAATCCCCTGGTCATGAAGGGGTTAAAGACAACAGCATCACTATACTTGATTGGCCAACAAACTCACCTGACCTTAACCCCATAGAGATTATATGGGATATTGTCAGGAGGAGATGAGAAACACCAAACCCAACAATGCAGATGAGCTGAAGGCTGCTATCAAAGCAACCTGGGCTTCCATAACACCTCAGCAGTGCCACAGGGTGATCGCCTCCATGCCACGCCGCATTGATACAGTAATTGATGGAAAAGGAGCCCCAACCAAGTATTGAGTGCATTTACTGAACATACATTTCATTAGGCCAATATTTCGGATTTTAAAATAATTTTCAAGCTGGTGTTATAAAGTATTCTAATTTACTCAGATAATGACTTATGGGTTTTCATTGGCTGTAAGATATAATCATCAACATTAACAGAAATAAACACTTGAAATAGATCACTCTATAATGACTGTATATATGAGTTTCACTTTTTGTATTGAAGAACTGAAATAAATTAACTTTTTGATATTTAATTTTGTGAGAAGCACCTCTAGAATAAATGTGTATCAGGGGGATGGATGATATCTGAATTTTAATATAATCACAATATAAAAAATATTGTACCTCCTTCTGGAAATCACATCATCACTAGCTGGAGCTTTGCTTGCAGGTCCTGGGTGAAATGGATTCCACATGGTATGTGCACAAAACTGCGGGCTTGGGGTTCACTGGACCAGGTTGCCCCATTACTATGCGACAAAGGACAACGGTCCCTATAATGGCGGACAACGGTCCCTATAATGGCGAACAACGGTCCCTATAATGGCGGACAACGGTCCCTATAATGGCGGACAACGGTCCCTATAATGGCGGACAACGGTCCCTATAATGGCGGACAACGGTCCCTATAATGGCGGACAACGGTCCCTATAATGGCGGACAACGGTCCCTATAATGGCGGACAACGGTCCCTATAATGGCGGACAACGGTCCCTATAATGGCGGACAACGGTCCCTATAATGGCGGACAACGGTCCCTATAATGGCAGACAACGGTCCCTATAATGGCGGACAACGGTCCCTATAATGGCGGACAACGGTTCCTATAATGGCGGACAACGGTCCCTATAATGGCAGACAACGGTCCCTATAATGGCAGACAACGGTCCCTATAATGGCAGACAACGGTCCCTATAATGGCAGACAACGGTCCCTATAATGGCAGACAACGGTCCCTATAATGGCAGACAACGGTCCCTATAATGGCAGACAACGGTCCCTATAATGGCAGACAACGGTCCCTATAATGGCAGACAACGGTCCCTATAATGGCAGACAACGGTCCCTATAATGGCAGACAACGGTCCCTATAATGGCAGACAACGGTCCCTATAATGGCAGACAACGGTCCCTATAATGGCAGACAACGGTCCCTATAATGGCAGACACGGTCCCTATAATGGCAGACAACGGTCCCTATAATGGCAGACAACGGTCCCTATAATGGCAGACAACGGTCCCTATAATGGCAGACAACGGTCCCTATAATGGCAGACAACGGTCCCTATAATGGCAGACATTTGGCCAATTTTAGAGAGCGGACCAGGCAAATGGAAATAAATGTGTCATGTATCTTTGCCCTAGGGGTATGTGCACACTGTAGTCTTCCACTGTGAAATTTATACAGAAGAAAATCTGCAGATTTTCCACACAATTCCCCCTTTACATTGCGAAGTATAAAATGTAATGTCACATGCTGAGGATCTGAACACCACAGTGCCGGTCAATTTATTTTGCGGATTTTCTCTGCAGCTTATGAACAAGATTTGGTGACATCTCATCCACCGTGCTACTACCATAATATGCAGATTTTCAGTCCACAAAATCTGGTTAGTAAAAATCTACTCCAAATACGACCCTTGTGCATATACTCTTAACCCTTTCCCTAGGACTCGAGATCGGGTAGACATCAACCTCCAAACAACAGAACATGGGATGTGGGTATTATTTTATGCATTTATTACATTTCAGTGGAATTTGTGCACATCCATGACCGATATAAAATGAATATCTGTTCTGTACAATTCAGGCAGAGAAAACATAGTTGCAGATGATTTAACCCCTTAGTGATCACTAATCTTTACTGACCTGACATTAAGCATAGCATCCCGCGATGGGTGAACAAGCAGCAGTTGTCAGAGGTACACTATAGTTCACACTCTTCTGCACCAACCACAATCAGTTTTGGCAGTTTTTCCGTTTAACCCTTTAGATGCTGCTGCTGTCAATAATGACAATGGCATCTAGATGGCTAACCGAGCGTGGCGGGCTTCCTCCTTTACCCCATCGGCATCCTGAGATCGTGATTTTGTGGTCCTGATGGATGCCATGGTGATCCAAGGACAAGTAAGGGTATGTATCCATGGTCAGTATTAGGCAACTGCCGGCTTTTGTACGCACGGTGATTCTGCATGTGTTCATTGAACCGTGTGGAATGACCGCATCCTAAACATAGAACCGTGATATTTATCTTGCGGAGACTGAACCTCTCCGCAAGATAAATAGACCTGCTGCTGTCTATAAAGACGCGCCACATGTGCGTATACGCAGGGAAGCCGGAGGAGTCTGTGCACGCATAGTGGAGACGGGATTTCATAAAATCCCCTCCACTATGCTGTAACATCTGGATGTTGCGGACTGGACGCTGCGGCTGTACACAGCGTCCAATCCGCAGCGTTTACTGACCGTGGAAACTTACTCTAATGGCCTTAGGGTCCTGCCCACTATAGATGCCTGTTCAGATGGTAGCAACATTTTAGCGGTAAAAATAAAATATTTTGTTCTTGTCATTGAAGCTTGTGTTCATTCCTGAAAAGTACACAAAGGGTTAATAAACTAGACAACAGCAGTCTTGCATATGTTGAGGGGTGTGGTTTTTAAAATGGTCTCACTTTTGGGGTTTTCCAATACAATGGTTTCAAAACTGAATAATCACCCTCCCCCCTCCCCAAAAAATAGGACTTCTAAATTTCCTTGAAAAAAAAAAAGAAAAATTAGTGCTAAAGAATTAAACCCTCTAATACCCTGACAAATACAAGTACATTTTAAAGATGGTGCTTATGCAAGGCAGAAATATGGCAAATGTTGTGCGCACTTGGAAAAATTTTTTTTTACCACTAATATAAAGCATAATGTGTCACGATAAAATAGCCTGAAAATTACCACGTTGGCTACGTTCACATTAGCGTTTTGCGTGTTTGTGTCGGGCGACGCAGCGGCGACGCATGCGTCATGCGCCCCTATATTTAACATGGGGGACGCATGGATATGCGTTGTGCTGCGTTGTGCGACGCATGCGGTTTTTTTGTTGCAAGCGTCAGGCACAGAAAACGCAACAAGTTGCATTTTTCTTGCGTCCAAATTTCGGCAAAAAACGACGCATGCGTCGCAAAACGCAGCGTTTTTGCGCGCGTTTTTATTTGCGTTGTGCGTTGCGTCGCCGACGCAGCGGCGCACAACGCAAATGTGAACGTAGCCAAAGTGACACGTCAGATTTAAAAATTTGATTCGGTCTTTTCTTTTGGTTGGAGGGGGGATTAAAATAAGAGCATTTGGTGCATTTTTTTTTCTTTTTAGATCCACAGCATGTCAATTTTCAGTGCAGATTTCACCCATTCATTTCAAAGGAGACTCTAAATCCAATCTCCAAATCCATGCAAACATACGAACCTAGTCTAAATGAAAAAAAAAAAAGTTACTCATGGGAATTACAATGATTACGGTAACTAAAATAAACACGGCAGAGACAGAGACTGACCCTGTACAATGGCGGTTAAACCTTTGGAATGTATTAAAAACAAAGGATACTGGGATGGAGTGGATCATTAAAACTGTTGATAAATTATTTGAGAGCATCGAGTGCTTCTGCACTCCTAAACCAAGGTCTTAAGTGATTCCCCTTTATGAAATTAACCCATTGTCTACTGTAAGTGCAGAGAGCACCAATCAGATCATCTGCTTCCCATCACTCTTCCCAGCTACCATGGAAACAAGACAGCGTGTAAACACTATTGTAGTTACTATCGAAATTGACTGGAAAAGGAGACGTCGCCGGCCTTTGTTCATTCCTGGGAATTCTAACAAATGACAGTAAATCTGTGGGGTTCATCTAAGGCTCTGTGCACATGACATTAAAGGAGTACATTTGGAATATACTTTGGGCAAAGCCATCCATAGGTCTCGATTTACGTGATGGATGCCAGAAGCGTGTCCTTGTGGCCTCCATCAGGGTGGAATGCAGTAGCATATTTTATTTCATTTTAACGGTAAGGCACAGAATACTGGCTTTCCTATACAAGGTCACAACTAAAACATATTATATATATATGTTTTTATTATTTATGGTACAGTGGGACAATCTGGACAATGTAGGATGATGCTGCACACCTATACAGTGGTGTACATCAGAGCCTTCCAGCAGATATTTACATCGGCAAATCTTGCGGATATGCAACGCCGACACAGGGCTCAGACACAATGGGCACTGAGCCAAATGAAGCTTACAAACAGGCATAATACGGGGGCTTTTTTTGTGCCTTATTATGCATAAAACACCCGGGCCTCCCGCAGTTCTGGAGATCGAGTTCTACAGGATTATATGATGCTCTAAGTCCACTTCTAATGAACAACAGAAGGAACGGTTATTGCATCTCCATTATGGACACAAAAGAAGTGCCCCTATTATGTCTTCCTGAAGGCACACTAAGATGAGGGATTTCTTCCAAGATACCCAATAGACACTAAATGTTTACTCCCACAATCACATTATTTTTCCCAAAGCACAAGAAATGTAAACTTCTTGATAATATACAGATTAAGCTCATTATATTTCTATTCTACCTTTGTGTCCTTTTTCACCCCCATCTTCCCCCTCTATTGGCAGTAATATCCACTGCTAAATTCACATTCCACAGCAGCACCCAGCTTCTCCTCAGTGCTGCAGTGCCTCTGGACTTGGCTCCCACTGAGCACATCGGAGAGGTCATTGGTCGGCAATTGCAATCAGGTCTTTATTATTTGCCAAAGTGTATTCAGCATGGTAAAACATTCCTCAGACAACCAATAACAACCTAAATGTTTAGACAAAACTGGAAAACTAAGCTCATACTTGAAATAGTTAAGTCCAATTATTGGCAGTGCCGAGAAACAACATTTAATCCTATGATTACCACCAAATATAATTAATAAATTAAACTAATCCTCATAGCAAAATTATATCAAACCACAGTTACGAGAGACCAAAAAAACCAAAATCTTACCACATAGGGGTTTTTTAAACAACATTATTTACCATAAAAGGTCAATAAGAAAACTAAATATCATGGGTACGGATATAACAAACAGTCTTTATAGAACTATATGGACAGCAAATTCTATATACAGTGCCTAGCGAAAGTATTCAGGCTCCCTGTAACTTTTCAACCTTTTCCCACATATTATGCTTCAAACAAAGATACCAAATGTAAATTTTTGGTGACGAATCAACAACAAGTGGAACACAATTGTGAAGTTGAACGAAATGTATTGGTTATTTTAAATTTTTGTGGAAATTCAAAAACTGAAAAGAGGGGCATGCAATATTATTCGGCCCCTTTACTTTTAGTGTAGCAAACTCACTGCAGAAGTTCATTGTGCATCTCTGAATGATTGTCCTAAATGCCTAATGATCATAAATATAATCCACCTGTGTGTAATCAAGTCTCCGTATAAATGCACCTGCTCTGTGATAGTCTCAGGGTTCTGTTTGAAGCACAGAGAGCATCATGAAGACCAAGGAACACAACAGGCAGGTCCGTGATACTGTTGTGGAGAAGTTTAAAGCCGGATTTGGATACAAAATGATTTCCAAAACTTTAAACATCCCAAGAACCACTGTGCAAGCGATCATATTGAAATGGAAGGAGTATCCTACCACTGCATATCTACCAAGAGTCAAGACCCGGCCGTCCCTCCAAACTTTCATCTCAAACAAGGAGAAAACTGATCAGATATGTAGCCAAGAGGCCCATGATCACTCTGGATGAACTGCAGAGATCTACAGCTGAGGTGGAACAGTCTGTCCATAGGACAACAATCAGTCGTACACTGCACAAATCTGGCCTTTATGGAAGAGTGGCAAAAAGAAAGTCATTTCTCAAAGATATCCATAAAAAGTGTTGTTTAAAGTTTGCAACAAGTCACCTGGGAGACACACCAAACATGTGGAAGAAGGTGCTCTGGCCAGATGAAACCAAAATCAAACTTTTTGGCAACAATGCCAAACGATATGTTTGGCGTAAAGGCAACACAGCTCATCACCCTGAACACCCCATCCCTACTGTCAAACATGGTGGCGGCAGCATCATAGTTTGGGCCTGCTTTTATTCAGCAGGGACAGGGAAGATGGTTAAACTTGATGGGAAGATGGAAGGAGCCAAATACAGGACCATACTTGAAGAAACCCTGTTGGAGTCTGCAAAAGACCTGAGACTGGGACGCAGATTTGTCTTCCAACAAGACAATGATCCCAAACAAAGCAAAATCTACAATGGAATGGTTCACAAATAAATGTATCCAGGTGTTAGAATGGCCAAGTCAAAGTCCAGACCTCAATCCAATCGAGAATCTGTGGAAAGAGCTGAAAACCGCTGTTCACAAACAATCTCCATCAAACCTCACTGCGCTTGAGCTGTTTGCCAAGGAAGAATGGGCAAGAATTTCAGTCTCTCGGTGTACAAAACTGATAGAGACATACCCCAAGGGACTTGCAGCTGTAATCGCAGCAAAAGGTGGCGCAACATAGTTTTAAGTTAAAGGGGCCGAATAATATTGCACGCCCCACTTTTCAGTTTTTACATTTTTGTGGAAATTCAAAATAACCAATAAATTTTGTTCAACTTCACAATTGTGTTCCACTTGTTGTTGATTCTTCACCAAAAATTTACATTTGGTATCTTTATGTTTGAAGCATTATATGTGGGAAAAAGTTGAAAAGTTCCAGGGAGCCGAATACTTTCGCAAGGCACTGTATACAAATCACTTAAAAGTTAATACCATAAGTAGTCAGGAGACCCCCCACAATATCGTCCACAATGACTGCATGACATTTTTTTTTACTCCTATACCCACCATGTGCCATCACGCATAGAAACCAATTACTAACACTCAGTGCTAGCAGCCTAGCAGAGTATGTGAATGTGTTTCTGCACATGGTGCTCATATTTGATACTGAATAAATCAAGGTGGTTTGAAAATTTCATTTTGTCATCATTTGCATATCATTAACATATCTATCCATCAAGTGATTTCCATAACTCCACATCTTTTCCTTCTTGGTGTTGCAATTTTAATGCTGAGCAGTGTAGCTAAGACATCAGGGAAGTAAAATATGGGGTATTGTGAAATGCATGCAGGATACACCATATATAATTACAAATCAGCATGTGGATTGGAGAGAAGTGGGAGAGCTGTTAGGACTTTAACCCCTTAAGCCCCAAGGTTGTTTTGCACGTTAATGACCGGGCCAATTTTTACAATTCTGACCACTGTCCCTTTATGAGGTTACAACTCTGGAACGCTTCAATGGATCTTGGCGATTCTGACAGTTTTCTCCTGACATATTGTACTTCATGATCGTGGTAAAATTTATTCGACATAACTTGCATTTGTGAAAAAAAACGGAAATTTGGTGAAAATTTTGCAACTTTGAATTTTTATGCCCTTAACCCCTTCATGACCCAGCCTATTTTGACCTTAAAGACCTTGCCGTTTTTTGCAATTCTGACCAGTGTCCCTTTATGAGGTAATAACTAAGGAACGCTTCAACGGATCCTAGCGGTTCTGAGATTGTTTTTTCGTGACATATTGGGCTTCATGTTAGTGGTAAATTTAGGTCAATAAATTCTGCGTTTATGTGTGATAAAAACGGAAATTTGGCGAAAATTTTGAAAATTTTGCAATTTTCACATTTTGAATTTTTATTCTGTTAAACCAGAGAGATATGTGACACAAAATAGTTAATAAATAACATTTCCCACATGTTTACTTTACATCAGCACAATTTTGGAAACAAAATTTTTTTTTGTTAGGAAGTTATAAGGGTTAAAATTTGACCAGCGATTTGTCATTTTTACAACGAAATTTACAAAACCATTTTTTTTAGGGACCACCTCACATTTGAAGTCAGTTTGAGGGGTCTATATGGCTGAAAATACCCAAAAGTGACACCATTCTAAAAACTGCACCCCTCAAGGTACTCAAAACCACATTCAAGAAGTTTATTAACCCTTCAGGTGCTTCACAGCAGCAGAAGCAACATGGAAGGAAAAAATGAACATTTAACTTTTTAGTCACAAAAATTATCTTTTAGCAACAATTTTTTTATTTTCCCAATGGTAAAAGGAGAAACTGAACCACGAAAGTTGTTGTCCAATTTGTCCTGAGTACGCTGATACCTCATATGTGGGGGTAAACCACTGTTTGGGCGCACGGCAGGGCTTGGAAGGGAAGGAGCGCCATTTGACTTTTTGAATCAAAAATTGGCTCCACTCTTTAGCAGACACCATGTCACGTTTGGAAAGCCCCCGTGTGCCTAAAAATTGGAGCTCCCCCACAAGTGACCCCATTTTGGAAACTAGACATCCCAAGGAACTTATCTAGATGCATAGTGAGCACTTTGAACCCCCAGGTGCTTCACAAATTGATCCGTAAAAATGAAAAAGTACTTTTTTTTCACAAAAAAATTCTTTTAGCCTCAATTTTTTCATTTTCACATGGGCAACAGGATAAAATGGATCCTAAAATGTGTTGGGCAATTTCTCCTGAGTACACCAATACCTCACATGTGGGGGTAAACCACTGTTTGGGCACATGGTAAGGCTCGGAAGGGAAGGAGCGCCATTTGACTTTTTGAATGAAAAATTATTTCCATCGTTAGCGGACACCATGTCGCGTTTGGATAGCTCCTGTGTGCCTAAACATTGGCGCTCCCCCACAAGTGACCCCATTTTGGAAACTAGACCCCCCCCAAGGAACTTATTTAGATGCCTAGTGAGCACTTTAAACCCTCAGGTGCTTCACAAATTGATCTGTAAAAATGAAAAAGTACTTTTTTTTCACAAAAAAATTATTTTCGCCTCAATTTTTTCATTTTCACATGGGCAGTAGGATAAAATGGATCATAAAATTTGTTGGGCAATTTCTCCCGAGTACGCCGATACCTCATATGTGGGGGTAAACCACTGTTTGGGCACTCGGCAGGGCTCGGAAGGGAAGGCGCGCCATTTGACTTTTTGAATGGAAAATTAGCTCCAATTGTTAGCGGACACCATGTCGCGTTTGGAGAGCCCCTGTGTGCCTAAACATTGGAGCTCCCGCACAAGTGACCCCATTTTGGAAACTAGACCCCCCAAGGAACTTATCTAGATGCATATTGAGCACTTTAAACCCCCAGGTGCTTCACAGAAGTTTATAACGCAGAGCCATGAAAATAAAAAATAATTTTTCTTTCCTCAAAAATGATTTTTTAGCCTGGAATTTCCTATTTTGCCAAGGATAATAGGAGAAATTGGACCCCAAATATTGTTGTCCAGTTTGTCCTGAGTATGCTGATACCCCATATGAGGGGGTAAACCACTGTTTGGGCGCACGGCAGGGCTCGGAAGGAATGGCACGCCATTTGGCTTTTTAAATGGAAAATTAGCTCCAATCATTAGCGGACACCATGTCACGTTTGGAGAGCCCCTGTGTGCCTAAACATTGGAGATCCCCCAGAAATGACACCATTTTGGAAACTAGACCCCCAAGGGAACTAATCTAGATGTGTGGTGAGGACTTTGAACCCCCAAGTGCGTCACAGAAGTTTATAACGCAGAGCCATGAAAATAAAAAATAAAAATTATTTTCTCAAAAATGATCTTTTAGCCTGCAATTTTTTATTTTCCCAAGGGTAACAGGAGAAATTTGACCCCAAAAGTTGTTGTCCAGTTTCTCCTGAGTACGCTGATACCCCATATGTGGGGGTAAATCACTGTTTGGGCACATGCCGGGGCTCGGAAGTGAAGTAGTGACGTTTTGAAATGCAGACTTTGATGGAATGCTCTGTGGGCGTCACGTTGCGTTTGCAGAGCCCCTGATGTGGCTTAACAGTAGAAACCCCCCACAAGTGACCCCATTTTGGAAACTAGACCCCCAAAGGAACTTATCTAGATGTGTGGTGAGCACTTTGAACCCCCAAGTGCTTCATAGAAGTTTATAATGTAGAGCCGTGAAAATAATAAATACGTTTTCTTTCCTCAAAAATAATTATTTAGCCCAGAATTTTTTATTTTCCCAAGGGTTACAGAAGAAATTGGACCCCAAAAGTTGTTGTCCAGTTTCTCCTGAGTACGCTGATACCCCATATGTGGGGGTAAACCACTGTTTGGGCACATGCCGAGGCTCGGAAGTGAAGTAGTGACGTTTTGAAATGCAGACTTTGATGGAATGCTCTGTGGGCGTCACGTTGCGTTTGCAGAGCCCCTGATGTGGCTTAACAGTAGAAACCCCCCACAAGTGACCCCATTTTGGAAACTAGACCCCCAAAGGAACTTATCTAGATGTGTGGTGAGCACTTTGAACCCCCAAGTGCTTCATAGAAGTTTATAATGCAGAGCCGTGAAAATAATAAATACGTTTTCTTTCCTCAAAAATAATTATTTAGCCCAGAATTTTTTATTTTCCCAAGGGTTACAGGAGAAATTGGACCACAAAAGTTGTTGTCCAGTTTCTCCTGAATACGCTGATACCCCATGAGTGGGGGTAAACCACTGTTTGGGCACACGTCGGAGCTCAAAAGGGAAGTAGTGACTTTTGAAATGCAGACTTTGATGGAATGGTCTACGGGTGTCACGTTGCGTTTGCAGAGCCCCTGGTGTGCCTAAACAGTAGAAACCCCCACAAGTGACCCCATTTTAGAAACTAGACCCCCCAAGGAACTTATCTAGATATGTGGTGAGCACTTTGAACCCCCAAGTGCTTCACAGACGTTTACAACGCAGAGCCGTGAAAATAAAAAATCATTTTTCTTTCCTCAAAAATTATGTTTTAGCAAGCATTTTTTTAGATTCACAAGGGTAACAGGAGAAATTGGACCCAAGTAATTGTTGCGCAGTTTGTCCTGAGTATGCTGGTACCCCATATGTGGGGGTAAACCACTGTTTGGGCACACGTCGGGGCTCAGAAGTGAGGGAGCACCATTTGACTTTTTGAATACGAGATTGGCTGGAATCAATGGTGGCGCCATGTTGCGTTTGGAGACCCCTGATGTGCCTAAACAGTGGTAACCCCTCAATTCTACCTCCAACACTAACCCCAACACACCCCTAACTCTAATCCCAACTGTAGCCATAACCCTAATCACAACCCTAACCCCAACACACCCCTAACCACAACCCTAATTCCAACCCTAACCCTAAGGCTATGTGCCCACGTTGCGGATTCGTGTGAGATATTTCCGCACCATTTTTGAAAAATCCGCGGGTAAAAGGCACTGCGTTTTACCTGCGGATTTTCCGCGGATTTCCAGTGTTTTTTGTGCGGATTTCACCTGCGGATTCCTATTGAGGAACAGGTGTAAAACGCTGCGGAATCCGCACAAAGAATTGACATGCTGCGGAAAATACAACGCAGCGTTTGCGCGCGGTATTTTCCGCACCATGGGCACAGCGGATTTGGTTTTTCATATGTTTACATGGTACTGTAAACCTGATGGAACACTGCTGCGAATCCGCAGCCAAATCAGCACCGTGTGCACATAGCCTAATTCTAAAGGTATGTGCACACGCTGCGGAAAACGCTGCGGATCCGCAGCAGTTTCCCATGAGTTTACAGTTCAATGTAAACCTACGGGAAACAAAAATCGCTGTACACATGCTGCGGAAAAACTGCACGGAAACGCAGCGGTTTACATTCCGCAGCATGTCACTTCTTTTGTGCGGATTCCGCAGCGGTTTTACAACTGCTCCAATAGAAAATCGCAGTTGTAAAACCGCAGTGAAATGCGCAGAAAAAAACGCGGTAAATCCGCAGCGGTTTAGCACTGCGGATTTATCAAATCCGCAGCGGAAAAATCCGCAGAGGACCAGAATACGTGTGCACATACCGAAACCCTAACCCTAACCCTAGCCCTAACCCTAACCCTACCCCTAACCCTACCCCTAAACCCTACCCCTAACCCTATTCTAACATTAGTGGGAAAAAAAAATTTCTTTATTTTTTTATTGTCCCTACCTATGGGGGTGACAAAGGGGGGGGGGGGTCATTTATTATTTTTTTTATTTTGATCACTGAGATAGATTATATCTCAGTGATCAAAATGCACTTTGGAACGAATCTGCCGGCCGGCAGATTCGGCGGGCGCACTGCACATGCGCCCGCCATTTTGGAAGATGGCGGCGCCCAGGGAGAAGACGGACGGGACCCCGGCTGGATCGGTAAGTATGATGGGGTGGGGGGGGACCACGGGGGGGGGGGGGGATCAGAGCACGGGGGGGGGATCTGAGCACGGGGGGGGGGGAATCGGAGCGCGGGAGGGGTGGAACGGAGCACGGGGGGGCTGGAACGGAGCACGGGGGGGCTGGAATGGAGCACGGGGGGGTGGAACGGAGCACCGGGGGGTGTGAATCGGAGTGCAGGGGGGGTGATTGGAGCACGGGGGGGAGCCGGAGCACTGGACGGAGGGGAGCCGGAGCAGTGTACCGGCCAGATCGGGGGGCTGCGGGGGCACATTAGTATTTCCAGCCATGGCCGATGATATTTCAG
Organism: Ranitomeya imitator; assembly: GCF_032444005.1. Lineage (NCBI taxonomy): Eukaryota > Metazoa > Chordata > Amphibia > Anura > Dendrobatidae > Ranitomeya > Ranitomeya imitator. The sequence continues at coordinate 760,439,301 of NC_091283.1, read as the reverse complement.
CATCGGCCATGGCTGGATTGTAATATTTCACCCGTTATAATAGGTGAAATATTACAAATCGCTCTGATTGGCAGTTTCACTTTCAACAGCCAATCAGAGCGATCGTAGCCACGAGGGGGTGAAGCCACCCCCCCTGGGCTAAACTACCACTCCCCCTGTCCCTGCAGATCGGGTGAAATGGGAGTTAACCCTTTCACCGGATCTGCAGGGACGCGATCTTTCCATGACGCCGCATAGGCGTCATGGGTCGGAATGGCACCGACTTTCATGACGCCTACGTGGCGTCATGGGTCGGGAAGGGGTTAAATCACAGAGATATATCATGCAAAATAATTAATAAGTAACATTTCCCACATGTCTACTTTACATCAGCACAATTTTGGAACCCCAAATTTTTTTTGTTAGGGAGTTATAAGGTTTGTTAAAAGTTGACCAGCAATTTCTCATTTTTACAACACCAATATTTTTTTAGGGACCACATCACATTTGAAGTCATTTTGAGGGGTCTATATGATATAAAATAACCAAGTGTGACACCATTCTAAAAACTGCACCCCTCAAGGTGCTCAAAACCATATTCAAGAAGTTTATTAACCCTTCAGGTGTTTTACAGGATTTTTTTGGAATGTTTAAAAAAAAATTAACATTAACTTTTTTTCACAAAAAATTTACTTCAGCTCCAATTTGTTTTATTTTCCCAAGGGTAAGAGAAGAAACTGGACCCCACAAGTTGTTGTACCATTTGTTCTGAGTACGCCGATACCCCACATGTGGGGATAAACCACTGTTTAGGTGCATGGCAGAGCTCGGATGGGAAGGAGCGCAGTTTGACTTTTCAATGCAAAATTGACTGGAATTGAGATGGGACGCCATGTTGCGTTTGGAGAGCCCCTGATGTGTTTAAACATTGGAACCCCCCAAAAGTGACACCATTTTGAAAAGTAGACCCCCTAAGGAACTTATCTAGCTGTGTTTTGACAGCTTTGAACCCCCAAGTGTTTAGGTACCGTCACACTCAGCAACTTTGCAACGAGAACGACAACGATCCGTGACGTTGCAGCGTCCTGGATAGCGATCTTGTTGTGTTTGACACGCAGCAGCGATCTGAATCCCGCTGTGCCATCGCTGGTCGGAGCTAGAAGTCCAGAAATTTGTTTTGTCGTCAGGTCGGTGTGTATCATCATGTTTGACATCAAAAGCAACGATACCAGCAACGTTTTACATGGAGCTAACAACCAGCGAGAACGATAAGTGAGTCGCCGTTACGTCACTGGATCGCTCTTGCATCGTTCTGGAGTTGCTGTGTTTGACGTCTCTACAGCGACCTAAACAGCGACGCTCCAGCGATCGGCTCGTTGTCTATATCGCTGCAGCGTCGCTGAGTGTGTCGGTACCTTTTCACTACAGTGTATAATGCAGAGCCGTAAAAATAAAAATTATTTTAATATTCACAAAAATTATTTTTTAGCCCCCAGTTTTGTATTTTCCCAAGGGTAACAGGAGAAATTCGACCCCAAAAGTTGTTATCCAATTTGTCCTGAATACGCTGATACCCCATATGTGGGGGGGGAGCCACCGTTTGGGCGCATGGCAGAGCTCGGAAGGGAAGGAGCACAATTTGGAATGCAGACTTAGATGGATTGGTCTGCAGGCGTCACGATGCATATGCAGAGCCCCTGATGCACCTAAACAGTAGAAACCCCCACAAGTGACACCATTTTGGAAACTAGACCCCCTAAAGAACCCCCAAGTGTTTCACTACAGTTTATAATGCAGAGTCGTGAAAATAAAATTATTATTTTTCCCACAAAAATGTTTTTTTAGCCCCCCAAATTTTTATTTTCCCAAGGGTAACAAGAGAAATTGGACCCCAATAGTTGTTGTCCAATTTGTCCCGAGTATGCCGATACCCCATATGTTGGGGTAAACCCGTTTGGGCGGACAAAGAGCTCGGAAGGGAAGGAGCACTGTTTTACTTTTTCAACGCAGAATTGGCTGAAATTGAGATCGGACGCCATGTCGCGTTTGGAGAGCCCCTTGATGGGCCTAAACAGTGCAAACCCCCAATTTTAACTGAAACCCTAATCCAAACACACCCCTAACCCTAACAATAACCCTAACCACACCCCTAACCCTAATCCCAACCGTAAATGTAATCCAAACCCTAACTTTAGCCCCAACCCTAACTGTAGCCCTAACCCTAGCCCCAACCGTAGCCCCAACCCTAACCTTAGCCCTAAACCTAACCCTAATGGGAAAATGGAAATAAATACATTTTTATAATTTTTTTGTTTCCCTTACTAAGGGAGTGATGAAGGGGCATTTGATTTACTAATTATAGCGGGTTTTCTAGTGGATTTTTATGATTGGCAGCCGTCACACACTAAAAGAAGCTTTTTATTGCAAAAAAATATTTTTTGCGTTACCACATTTTGAGACCTATAATTTTTCCATATTTTGGTCCACAGAGTCATGTGAGGTCTTGTTTTTTGCGGGACGAGTTGACGTTTTTATTGGTAACATTTTCAGGCACGTGACATTATTTGTTCGCTGCTTTGTATTCCAATTTTTGTGAGGCAGAATGACCAAAAACCAGTTATTCATGAATTTCTTTTGGGGGGTGTTTATACCGTTCCGCGTTTGATAAAATGGATAAAGCAGTTTTATTCTTCGGGTCAGTACGATTACAGCGACACCTCATTCATATCATTTTTTTATGTTTTGGCGCTTTTTAAACAATAAAAACTATTTTATAGAAAAAATTATTTTTGCATCGCTTTATTCAGAGGACTAACTTATTTTTTCGCTGATGATGCTGTATGGCGGCTCATTTTTTGCGGGACAAGATGACGTTTTCAGCGGTACCATGGTTATTTATATCCGTCTTTTTGATCGCGTGTTATTCCACTTTTTGTTCGGCGGTATAATAATAAAGCGTTTGCCTTTTTTTAAAATTACGGTGTTCACTGTAGGGGTTAACTAGTGGGACAGTTTTATGGGTCGGGTCGTTACGGACGCGGCGATACTAAATATGTGTAACTTTATTTTTTTTTATTTAGATAAAGAAATGTATTTATGGGAATAATATATATATATATATATTTTTCTTTACTTAGGATTTTTTTTTTTTTACTTTGTTCCAGGGGGGACATCACTGTATAGTGACAGATCGCTGATCTGACACTTTGCAGAGCACTGTGTCAGATCAGCGATCTGGCGTGCCCTGCTCCTGGCTTACCAGCGCCTGCTCTGGACCTGGAAGTAGTCCCTGCAGGACCCGGAAGTAGCCCCTGCAGGACCCAGAAGTAGCCCCGTGGCAATTTTGGATCTGGGGCTTGCAGGGAGGAGACGCTCGGTACAAGGTGAGCACATCGCCTTGTACCGATCATCTCAGGGAAGCCCGCAGGGAGCCCCCTCCCTGTGCAATGCTTCCCTATGCCCCCGGAACACTGCGATCATGTTTGATCGCGCTGTGTCGGGGGTTAATGTGCCGGGAGTGGTCCGTGACCGCTCCCGACACATAGTGCCGGATGTCAGCTGCGATAGTCAGCCGACACCCGGCCGCGATCGGTCGCGCTCCCCCCGTAAGCGCGGCCAATCGCATATGACGTACTATCCCGTCACTGGGAATTAAGTCCCAGGTCACCTTGACGGGATAGTAAGTTATATGGGATTAAGGGGTTAAATAAGGGGTTAAAGAAAAAGGATTTTTCTAGAATATATATATTTTTTTAATTTAATTGAGTGCCTCCTTCAACGTTGCATCTTCACTTATTTTGGAAGAATATTTTTCTTTCTGTGCACTTCCAGTACAAAGTGTATGTGACTGGTGCTCTACAGAATCCCCATCTGGGTGCATTTTTAATACTAGTAAACCACCCCCTCCATGAATTGGTAGGTTTGTGAGTGGTTGTTCCATCAGTATTTTGTACCTGTGTTGTGCCTTTATCATGAGGGTCTACTGCATCCTGCTAGGGAACTGGTAATCTGACTTGCTGTTGGTACGGCGGTTACTTTTTCTGTTACTTTTTTTAATTTATGCCCTTCTGGAAAATAGTGACCAGCTAGTTACTGCTGCTATCACAAGATGGCAAAGAGTGACCGGAGAGGCACCAAAAAAAAGAGTAGAAGGTGGCAACCTGTACATATTTTACTATACATAGAGAAAAAACATTTCTGATAACTATCCTGTGGTAAAATAGAACAAAAAACAACCTGGAGTGGTAATTTAAAGTGAACTGCAACCCTCCATGGATTCTTACGGGCATCCTCCATACTGCATTTTAAATATGACAGGCTAGTCTGCTCTCGGTCTATACTGGGGAATTATAGTTCTTTAGCACAAAAATGTGTGTGTGTGTGCACACGCGCGTGTGTGTGTGTGTGTGTGTGTGTATGTATGTGTGTGTACGCGTGTGTGTATAATATATACAGTTATATGAAAAAGTTTGGGCACCCCTATTAATCTTAAGCTTAATGTTTTATAAAAATTGTTTGTTTTGCAACAGCTATTTCAGTTTCATATATCTAATAACTGTTGGACACAGTAATGTTTCTGCCTTGAAATGAGGTTTATTGTACTAACAGAAAATGTGCAATCTGCATTCAAACAAAATTTGACAGGTGCATAAGTATGGGCACCCCACCAGAAAAGTGACATTAATATTTAGTAGATCCTCCTTTTGCAAAAATAACAGCCTCTAGTCGCTTCCTGTAGCTTTTAATGAGTTCCTGGATCCTGGATGAAGGTATTTTTGACCATTCCTCTTTACAAAACAATTCCAGTTCAGTTAGGTTTGATGGTCGCCGAGCATGGACAGCCCTCTTCAAATGATCCCACAGATGTTCAATGATATTCAGGTCTGGGGACTGGGATGGCCATTCCAGAACAGTGTAATTGTTCCTCTGCATGAATGCCTGAGTAGATTTGGAGCGGTGTTTTGGATCATTGTCTTGCTGAAAGATCCATCCCCTGAGTAACTTCAACTTTGTCACTGATTCATGAACATTATTGTCAAGAATCTGCTCATACTGAGAGGAATCCATGCGTCCCTCAACTAACAAGATTCCCGGTGCCGGCATTGGCCACAAAGCCCCAAAGCATGATGGAACCTCCACCAAATTTTACTTGGGTAGCAAGTGTTTTTCTTGGAATGCTGTGTTTTTTGGCCGCCATGCATAACGCCTTTTTGTATGACCAAACAACTTAATCTTGGTTTCATCAGTCCACAGGACCTTCTTCCAAAAAGAAATTGGCTTCTCCAAATGTGCTTTTGCATACCTCAGCTGACTCTGTTTGTGGTGTGCTTGCAGAAACGGCTTCTTTCGCATCACTCTCCCATACAGCTTCTCCTTGTGCAAAGTGCGTTGTATAGTTGACCGATGCACAGTGACACCATCTGCAGCAAGTTGATGCTGCAGGTCTCTGGAGGTGGTCTGAGGATTGTCCTTGACTGATCTCACCATTCTTCTTCTCTGCCTTTCTGATGTTTTTCTTGGCCTGCCACTTCTGGCCTCAACAAGAACTGTACCTGTGTTCTTCCATTTCCTTACTATGTTCCTCACAGTGGAAATTGACAGGTTAAATCTCTGAGACAGCTTTTTGTATCCTTCCCCTGAACAACTATGTTGAATAATCTTTGTTTTCAGATTAGACAGTTGTTTTGAGGAGCCCATGATGCCAATCTTCAGAGGAGATTCAAACAGGAGAACAACTTGCAAGTGGCCACTTTAAGTAGCTTTTCTCATGATCATACACCTGGCTATGAAGTTCAAAGCTCAATGAGGTTAGAAAACCAAAAAAAGTGCTTAAGTCAGTAAAAAGTAGGTAGGAGTATTTAAAACAAGAAAATGATAAGGGTGCCCCATACTTCTGCACCTGTCAAATTGTGTTACTGTGTCCAACAGCTATTAGATATATGAAACTGAAATAGCTGTTGCAAAATTTTTTTTATTTTATAGAACATTAAGCTTAAGATTACACACACACACACATACACCAAAGGTTTGGACAAGCATTCTCATTTAAAGATTTTTCTGTATTTTCATGACTATGAAAATTGTACATTCACACCGAAGGCATCAAAACTATGAATTAACACATGTGGAATTATATACTTAACAAAAAAAGTGTGAAACAACTGAAATTATGTCTTATAGTCTAGGTTCTTCAAAGTAGCCTCCTTTTGCTTTGATGACTGCTTTGCACACTCTTTGCATTCTCTTGACGAGCTTCAAGAGGTAGTCACTGGGAATGGTCTTCCAACGATCTTGAAGGAGTTCCCAGAGATGCTTAGCACTTGTTGGCCCTTTTGCCTTCACTCTGCCGTCCAGCTCCCCCCAAACCATCTCGATTGGGTTTAGGTCTGGTGACCGTGGAAGCCAGGTCATTTGGCATAGCACCCCATCACTCTCCTTCTTGGTCAAATAGCCCTTACACAGCCTGAAGGTCTGTTTGGGGTCATTGTCCTGTTGAAAAATAAATGATGGTCCAACTAAACGCAAACCGGATGGAATAGCATGCTGCTGCAAGATGCTGTGGTAGCCATGCTGGTTCAGTATGCCTTGAATTTTGAATAAATCCTCAAGAGTGTGTGATGCGGTGACCCATGTTACAGCCAGGGGGCGCTGTGTGTGTGCTTCAGGATGCGCTTGGAGGCATAATTATGGTGATGAGACAAAGTCCGGCAGGATTGTATATGGCCGGTATGTGTCGCAGAGGTGCTCTGCGCTGTAAGCCCGCTCTGCGCTGTAAGCCCAAAATGATATGGTTATGCTGGGACTTATAGTTCCACAAGAGTTTGTTGTGTTTACTTATAAGGGTGAGCTTATAAGGTTAGCTGGTGAGCTAGCTAACCACACACACTCCCATCTAGGGGAGTGGTTACAACCATATAATGTGACTGAGGTCTGGTGTAAGGATCTATTTGGTCCATGTGCAAGGTCCTGGACGGTCGGTGTTGGAAGCTCCTGTGAGTGGAGTTTTCCTGGAAGCACCTGAGAGACTGTAAACCTGAATGGTCAGGATGTTGGATTGTCCTGGGATGGACTGGAGTCCTGGAAGCTCATGGTGAGACCATGGACTGATGGCCTGTGTTGGAAGGTGGCTACTTTGAAGAACCTAGAATATAAGACATAATTTCAGTTTCACACTTTTTTGTTAAAGGGAACCTGTCACCCCCGTTTTTTCAGATTGAGATATAAATTCTGTTAAATAGGGCCTGCGCTGTGCGTTACTATAGTGTATGTAGTGTACCCTGATTCTCCACCTATGCTGAGAAATACATTACCAAAGTCGCCGTTTTCGCCTGTCAATCAGGCTGGTCAGGTCAGGTGGGCGTGGTGACATCGCTCTTTTCTTCCCCAGCTTTCCGTTGGTGGCGTAGTGGTGTGCGCATGTCCAAGTTCCGAATTCCCTGCGCGCACGTGAAGACACAGCGCGCGATCTGCGCTGTCATCCCTTTCATCGGTGGGGGCGGCCATCTTCCTGGGGCCGCGCGTGCGCAGATAGAGTGCTCTGCTGCACAGGGCTTCAGGAAAATGGCCGCGGGATGCCGCGCGTGCGCAGAAGAGATCGCGGCGGCCATTTTCCCAAAGCCGAGATGCAAACTCGGCTTTGGGAAAATGGCCGCCGCGATCTCTTGTGCGCACGCGCGGCATCCTGCGGCCATTTTCCTGAAGCCCCGTGTAGCAGAGCACTCTATCTGCGCACGCGCGGCCCCAGGAAGATGGCCACCCCCACCGATGAAAGGGATGACAGCGCAGATCGCGCGCTGCTTGTTCACGTGCCCACAGTGGATTAGTCACTTCAACATGCGCACACCACTATGCCACCAACGTAAAGCTGAGGAAGAAACAGCGCTGTGAACACGCCCACCCGACCTGACCAGCCTGATTGACAGGCGAAAACGGCGACTTTGGTAATGTATTTCTCAGCATAGGTGGGGAATCAGGGTACACTACATACACTATAGTAACGCACAGCGCAGGCCCTATTTAACAGTATTTATATCTCAATCTCAAAAAACGGGGTGACAGGTTCCCTTTAAGTATATAATTCCACATGTGTTAAATCAAAGTTTCGATGCCTCCAGTGTGAATGTACAATTTTCATAGTCATGAAAATACAGAAAATCTTTAAATGAGGTGTGTCCAAACTTTTGGATAGAATATATATATATATATATATATATATATATATATATATATATATATATATATATATATATATATATATATATATATATATATATATATATTCTCTATCTCTATCTCTCTATCTGAATGTGTGTGTGTATGTACAGTATGTGTGTATGTCCTGGATTGGCATCTGCACCGTCGCAGCTACAGCCACAAAATTTTGCACAGTCACACGTCTGGACCCCGAGAGCGTCATAGGCTATGTTGTGAGGCAAAATTTAAACCCCGCATGTTCCAATTCACCAAACAATTTTGCCTCTATCTACATAATGGGGAAAAAGTGAAAGGACAAGTGTTGAAGGCAAATTGACAGCTGCCAGATGTGAACAAGGGGGACTTAAAGAGTGAGAGCGATGGCGCCAAAGAGTATTTACCGTACAGTTGCTAAGGTGGGGCCCCGACATGGGATACTCACCACACACGGGGATATGAATACACACATAAAATGCGCCACACACTACCACGTGCTTGAACACATACCACCCTCAGCACACATTTCACCACACATACACCAACCTCGCCATGAAAAAGTCGAAACAAAAGTCGCCGCTCAAAACTCGCCACACGCGAAACTTGCCACATGCAAAACTAGGCTCAAGCAAAACTCGCCACACGTGCAAAACTCACCTCATGGAAAACTCGCCACACGCAAAACTTGCACACGCAGAAAAACTGCCACATGCACAAAAGTTGCAACACATGCAAAAGTTGCCTCACACAAAACTAGCACATATTCAAAATGCACCAGAGATGTGAGGGGGGAAAATGAGAGGCGTGATGGGAAAATAAGAGAAGTGAGGTGCTATAACTAACCACTTCAGCTAGTAACATATATAACACACACACACGCAAGCGCACACACATATACACACACTTGCATATACACATGTACGAGGTGGGCCATTTATAGGTGCCACAAACAGGAAGTTGATTGTCATGATCCCAATGGCAGGGGATCACTAAAGGACAAGCACAGATACAAACAAGCTCTAGGGCGATGGAACCTGAGCTGACCGTGACCCTGAACCTAACACACAAATAAAAGTAGCCGGGGAACGTGCCTACGATGATCCTAGACGTCTCGCTCCAGCCGAAGATCTAACTTCCCCTATTAGAAGAAACACAGACCTCTCTTGCCTCCAGAGAAATCCCCCACAGAAATAGCAGCCCCCCACATATAATGACGGTGAAATGAGAGGAAAGCACATACGCAGTATGAAAACAGTTTCAGCAAAATGAGGCCCGCTAAAGCTAGATAGCAGAGGATACAAAAGTGAACTGCGCGGTCAGCGAAAAACCCTTCAAAAAACCATCCTGAAATTACTTGAACTCATGTGCCAACTCATGGTACATGAGGAGCAATTTCAGCCCACTAGAGCAACCAGCAGCAAGAATCACATATCTGCAGGCTGGACTAAAAACCAAATAAAGCAAAACACCAAAACAGGAAAATCCAAACTTAGCTTGACCAGAAGGTTCTAGGAGCAGGGAGCAGAGGTAACAAGACACACTGGATACATTGATAACCGGCGAGGAAATGCCAGCAAAGCCAGGTTAAATAGGAAACTCCCATATGCTGATGGAACAGGTGGAACCCAGAAACCCAGGAAAGACAAGTCACCCAGTACCATCAGCAACCACCAGAGGGAGCCCAAAAACAGAACTCACAACAGTACCCCCCCCCCTTGAGGAGGGGTCACCGAACCCTCACGAGAACCACCAGGGCGACCAGGATGAGCCCCATGAAAAGCGCGAACCAAATCATCAGCATGAACATCCGAGGCAACCACCCAAGAATTATCCTCCTGACCATAACCCTTCCACTTGACCAAATACTGGAGTTTCCGTCTGGAAACACGAGAATCCAAGATCTTCTCCACAACATACTCCAATTCTCCCTCCACCAGCACTGGAGCAGGAGGCTCAAGCGAAGGAACAACAGGTACCTCATACTTCCGCAACAACGACCGATGAAACACATTATGAATAGCAAACGATGCCGGGAGATCCAAACGAAACGACACAGGGTTAAGAATTTCCAAGATCCTATAGGGACCGATGAACCGAGGCTTGAACTTAGGAGAAGAGACCTTCATAGGAACAAAACGAGAAGACAACCACACCAAGTCACCAACAAGAAGTCGAGGACCCACGCGGCGACGGCGATTAGCAAACTGTTGAGCCTTCTCCTGGGACAACTTCAAATTGTCCACCACATGACTCCAAATCCGATGCAACCTATCCACCACCATGTCCACTCCAGGACAATCAGAAGGTTCCACCTGACCAGAGTAAAAACGAGGATGAAACCCCGAATTACAAAAGAAAGGAGAAACCAAGGTAGCAGAACTAGCCCGATTATTAAGGGCAAACTCGGCCAGCGGCAAAAAGGTAACCCAGTCATCCTGATCAGCAGAAACAAAACACCTTAAATAAGTTTCCAAGGTCTGATTAGTTCGTTCAGTCTGGCCATTCGTCTGAGGATGGAATGCAGACGAAAAGGACAAATCAATGCCCATCTTAGCACAGAACGTCCGCCAAAATCTAGACACAAACTGGGATCCCCTGTCAGAAACGATGTTCTCAGGAATCCCATGCAAACGAACCACATTCTGAAAAAACAGAGGGACCAACTCAGAGGAGGAAGGCAACTTAGGCAAGGGTACCAGATGAACCATTTTAGAAAAGCGATCACACACAACCCAGATGACGGACATTTTTTGAGAGACAGGGAGATCCGAAATAAAGTCCATGGAAATGTGCGTCCAAGGCCTCTTCGGGATAGGCAAAGGTGACAACAATCCACTGGCCCGAGAACAGCAAGGCTTAGCCCGAGCACAAACCTCACAAGACTGCACAAAAGAACGCACATCCCTCGACAAGGAAGGCCACCAAAAAGACCTGGCCACCAAGTCTCTAGTACCAAATATTCCAGGATGACCTGCCAACGCAGAAGAATGGACCTCGGAGATGACTCTACTGGTCCAATTATCCGGAATAAACAGTCTCTCAGGCGGACAACGATCAGGTTTACCCGCCTGAAACTCCTGCAAAGCACGTCGCAAGTCTGGGGAGACAGCAGACAAAATCACCCCATCCCTAAGGATACCAGAGGGCTCAGAATTTCCAAGGGAGTCAGGCACAAAACTCCTAGAAAGAGCATCCGCCTTCACATTCTTTGAACCTGGCAGGTATGAAACCACAAAATTGAAACGAGAGAAAAACAGTGACCAACGAGCCTGTCTAGGATTCAGACGCCTGGCAGACTCAAGGTAAATCAAATTTTTGTGATCAGTCAAGACCACCACACGATGTCTAGCACCCTCTAGCCAATGACGCCACTCCTCAAATGCCCACTTCATGGCCAAAAGCTCCCGATTACCAACATCATAATTCCGCTCAGCCGGCGAAAACTTTCTAGAAAAAAACGCGCATGGCTTCATCACTGAGCCATCGGAGCTTCTCTGTGACAAAACCGCCCCCGCTCCAATCTCGGAAGCATCAACCTCAACCTGAAAAGGGAGCGAAACATCAGGCTGACGCAACACAGGAGCAGAAGAAAACCGGCGCTTAAGTTCCTGAAAGGCCTCCACAGCCGCAGGAGACCAATTAGCAACATCAGCACCCTTCTTAGTCAAATCCGTCAAAGGCTTAACAACACTAGAAAAATTAGTTATAAAACGACGATAGAAATTAGCAAAGCCCAAGAACTTCTGTAGACTCTTAAGAGATGTAGGCTGCGTCCAGTCACAAATAGCCTGAACCTTGACGGGATCCATCTCAATAGTAGAAGGGGAAAAAATATACCCCAAGAAAGAAATCTTCTGGACTCCAAAGAGACACTTTGAGCCTTTTACAAACAAGGAATTGGCCCGCAGGACCTGAAACACCTTCCTGACCTGCTGAACATGAGACTCCCAGTCATCAGAAAAAACCAAAATATCATCCAAATACACAATCATAAATTTATCCAGATATTCACGGAAAATATCGTGCATAAAGGACTGGAAGACTGAAGGAGCATTAGAAAGTCCAAAAGGCATTACCAAATACTCAAAATGGCCCTCAGGCGTATTAAATGCGGTTTTCCACTCATCACCTTGCTTTATTCGTATAAGATTATACGCACCCCGAAGATCAATCTTTTTTGTGCGTTTAGAGCATGCTGATATAACATGAGCTGAATCACCACAATAAAAGCACAACCCTTTTTTCCGCCTATACTTTTGCCGTTCACTTCTGGACTGAATTCTATCACATTGCATTATCTCAGGTGACGGTTCAGACGACACCGCCAAATGATGCACAGGTTTGCGCTCCCGTAAACGCCGATCAACCTGAACAGCCATAGTCATAGACTCATTCAGACCAGCAGGCGCAGGGAACCCCACCATAACATCTTTAATGGCCTCAGAAAGGCCATCTCTAAACTTTGCAGCCAGAGCGCACTCATTCCACTGAGTAAGTACCGACCACTTCCGAAATTTTTGACAATAAATTTCTGCTTCATCTTGCCCCTGAGAGAGGGCCAACAAAGCTTTTTCAGCCTGAATCTCTTGGTTAGGTTCCTCATAGAGCAAACCCAATGCCAGAAAAAACGCATCCGCATTAAGCAACGCAGGGTCCCCTGGTGCCAATGCAAATGCCCAATCCTGAGGGTCACCCCGCAGGAAAGATATAATTATCTTGACTTGCTGAGCAGGGTCTCCAGAGGAGCGAGATTTCAAAGAAAGAAACAACTTGCAATTGTTCCTAAAATTCAGAAAACGAGATCTATCTCCAGAAAAAAACTCTGGGACAGGAATTCTAGGTTCAGACATAGGAGCATGTACAACAAAATCCTGTATATTTTGAACCTTAGTGGCAAGATTATTCAGGCTGGAAGCCAAACTCTGGACGTCCATGATAAACAGCTGGGATCAAAGCCATTCAAAGATTAAGAGGAGGAGGAAGTAGCCAGGCTGCAATAAGGCTAGGCAGCAAACTCTGAGGGAAAGAGAAAGAAAAAAAAAAAAAAAAACTTCCTCAGACTACTTATCCTCCTACTTCAGCCAATACAATTAACACTTTGTGGGCCGGTTATACTGTCATGATCCCAATGGCAGGGGATCACTAAAGGACAAGCACAGATACAAACAAGCTCTAGGGCGATGGAACCTGAGCTGACCGCGACCCTGAACCTAACACACAAATAAAAGTAGCTGGGGAACGTGCCTACGATGATCCTAGACGTCTCGCTCCAGCCGAAGATCTAACTTCCCCTATTAGAAGAAACACAGACCTCTCTTGCCTCCAGAGAAATCCCCCACAGAAATAGCAGCCCCCCACATATAATGACGGTGAAATGAGAGGAAAGCACATACGCAGTATGAAAACAGTTTCAGCAAAATGAGGCCCGCTAAAGCTAGATAGCAGAGGATACAAAAGTGAACTGCGCGGTCAGCGAAAAACCCTTCAAAAAACCATCCTGAAATTACTTGAACTCATGTGCCAACTCATGGTACATGAGGAGCAATTTCAGCCCACTAGAGCAACCAGCAGCAAGAATCACATATCTGCAGGCTGGACTAAAAACCAAATAAAGCAAAACACCAAAACAGGAAAATCCAAACTTAGCTTGACCAGAAGGCTCTAGGAGCAGGGAGCAGAGGTAACAAGACACACTGGATACATTGATAACCGGCGAGGAAATGCCAGCAAAGCCAGGTTAAATAGGAAACTCCCATATGCTGATGGAACAGGTGGAACCCAGAAACCCAGGAAAGACAAGTCACCCAGTACCATCAGCAACCACCAGAGGGAGCCCAAAAACAGAACTCACAACAGTTGATATCACCAACCATTCTCATTTTATGTAGGTATATCCATATACATGGCCCACCCAGATGTATCCATATAAATGGCCCACCCGATAGATAGATAGATAGATAGATAGATAGATAGATAGATAGGATAGATAGACATTGTGCGCTCAACTCTTCAGTTTCTGTGTGTTACTGCACTCTTGCAACATGGTACCAAATTGCAGACATTACTCTGCTGTTTTTGTGCGACTCACAAATTTGGCACTGGTGATTCATCCAGTGTCCTACACATGTCCAGTGCTACTGGTCCTTAATTATCTACTGATCCGGATACAAGCATAGCAGGAATCCTAAGTAATGTCTATAATAACACGAACATATAAATAGGAGAAAAAGGGAGCGTACAATGTAGATAATTTTATAAACACATAACTTTATTGATACAAAAAATACTAAAAATAGTAAAGCAATTACATCTTGGGTGTCATCCACTCAGGCACAGAAGGAAAACCACCCCCATGCAAACCCCCATGTCTCTAAACATAGTAACCGGGGGGAAAAAGAACTCCCATATGTTGTAAACCGGTGAGACTAAGCCCACATGTACTAAGGTAAATTTTATTACCAATAAAAGAACAATGTTACCAGTAATGTGCAATGCATCATAATAAAACAGGTACCGTGGCTAGGCTTACCAATGGGGGATGCAGGGAGAGGGTCCGACCGGAAGAAAAGCGCCCCGACGCGCGTTTCGCGGCTCAAAAGCGCCACTTTCTCAAGGGGAGAAAGCGGCGCTTTTGAGGCGCGAAACGCGCGTCGGGGCGCTTTTCTTCCGGTCGGACCCTCTCCCTGCATCCCCCATTGGTAAGCCTAGCCACGGTACCTGTTTTATTATGATGCATTGCACATTACTGGTAACATTGTTCTTTTATTGGTAATAAAATTTACCTTAGTACATGTGGGCTTAGTCTCACCGGTTTACAACATATGGGAGTTCTTTTTCCCCCCGGTTACTATGTTTAGAGACATGGGGGTTTGCATGGGGGTGGTTTTCCTTCTGTGCCTGAGTGGATGACACCTAAGATGTAATTGCTTTACTATTTTTAGTATTTTTTGTATCAATAAAGTTATGTGTTTATAAAATTATCTACATTGTACGCTCCCTTTTTCTCCTATTTATATGCCTGCTTTGGAGCCTTTCCTGACTGATCTGGGTGCACTTTACGGTTATGTGCTATAACCCAGACCAGCATTATGATATTGGGACTTTTGTTAACAATAACACGAACATACCCAAAATGCAAATAAATGCATAAGGAAGTGTAAGGGCACGTTCCCATCTTCAAGATCTGCTGTGGTTTGGACTCTGCACATTTTTATGCAACGTCAAAAACAGATGGAATTTCTTGAAATCCCATGTCCACTGTGTGTCCATGTGCACCTGCAGATTACCAGTGGAAATTGACATGCAGATAATAATAATCTCTTTATTTATATAGCGGCAACATATTCCGCAGTACTTTACAGTTTTTGCACACATTATCAGAGGGCAATTTCTCTGGTCTCCGCAACAGAAATTTCCAAAATAGAATGTGGATTCACCTGCGTGATTAGAACACAACAATAATACGCTGCATCCAAAACTCTGCCACTTACTAATCGTGGACATATAGCCTCTGATAAAAAGTCAATATAATATATAAACTGTATAAGACTCAAAACTATTAGGCTATGTGCACACGCTGTGGATTACTCTGCAGATTATTCCGGACTGATTTTGCTAAATCCGCAGGAAATTCGCAGTGTGGATTTTCTGCGGAATTAACGCGTTTTTTTAAGTTTTTGTGCAGATTTCACCTGCTGTTTTACACCCGTGGATTCCTATTATGGAGCAGGTGTAAACCGCTGCGGAATCCGCACAAAGAATTGACATGCTGCGGAATAAAAAATGCTACGTTTCCGCGCGTTTTTTTTCTGCAGCATGTGCACTGCGGATTTTGTTTTCTATAGGTTTACATGGTACTGTAAACTCAGGGGAAACTGCTGCGAATCCGCAGCGGCCAATCCGCAGCAAAATCTGCAACATGTGCACATAGCCTTAAGCATAAAAACTCTTAATTAAATATGAAAAAAAATACATGTAAAAAAGGCGACTGCTCATAAGTAGGAAAATAAAAAGAGGCACAATGATCAGTATAAATATATATAAAGAGGAGGTACAGAATGTAAAATTGACATGCAGACTTTTTACATTAAAATAAATTAGAAATCAGGTAAACTAGAATGCCAGTAATAATGATGATAATAATAATAATTAGCTCTGCATAATATAATCTCACTATTCCAATTTCTTGGCATTTCCACTGGAAGCCAATAGAATAAGCAGAAGCAAAGTAGCTCCAATGACAAACTGGCAGATACAAACAAAGAGCTCCCAAATGAATGGAAAACAGGCCTTTGTTAACTTTTTTTCCAGAGAAAATGCAGCCTCAGCACAAGGAAGACTCTCATTGCTGGAAATTGACTTGACGGGCCAATTAATATTTATTACAGAAATTAATTGAACTTCACGCATAGCTACAGTTCTAGGAAGATCATTTCATGCGACCAACAACTGGGGCTACTTTTCCCTAAACCCCCTCAAAAAAGAACATTGTATGGGACTGGTATAATACAGCAGAAGCTAATCTGTATCTTTATATGTTCAGCATTTACCTAAATAATGGCAATACAGGTACCTTTTTTTTTTTTTGATTGTAGGTAACATTCTGTGCCTCCAAGTCATAAAGTGTGTTCTGTTAGGATTCATCAAGTTTATAATGCACCCTCTTCTAACCGATCTGGTATCCACAAAATATACTGATCTAAGATTATTGTGGTTCGTCCTGATGAAGTTTTGCATACTTCGAAACACGTTGACATATAAACTAGTTTATAATATATAATATAATATATTCTATTGCTCTCTCATTGACTAGTTGACTATTGGCAGTGCGGCATCCCATCTATTTTCCCACTTGTTTGCATCCTATATTGATCTAATATCATAGAGCAGCCTACGGATGGCCATACTTTTCAGGCAGCGGTTTGCTAAAGGAGCCGCCATTCTTTCCAAGCACTGCATATGTGGATGAGCGTATATGTATAGTAGGTGGGGTGCTGGCAGCAATAGTTGTTCACAAATGCTTGATCCACTCTTTGCTAATCTAACAGATGTCAAGAGGGCATTTTGGCATCGGCCAAGCCGGTATGGCGTATCCTCCCTATGTGTACCTTCAATAGGCTCAAAGCCTCAAAGACATGATAGATTTTTATTGTCCTTGTTGTACAGAATGAAGCCTAGATCATACCTAACTGGTATCTAAAACATATAATTAAACAATAAAAAACAAGAGGTTGCAAATAATTTATGCAACATTTATTTCCATCCGCTCTGCTTGACGTAGCTGTTGTGTAGGACGCTTTCCCAGATGATGACCCGCACGTATTCGAATGACGTGATGGATGTTATTCGATTCAAAAGAATTAAATTAGAAGGGGTAAATCACTAGGCTGAGAGAAAAATAATGCATAGCAGGGCCACATCTGGCTTCTGAGTAGCCCACAGACAGCAGGTTGTGAATGCACCAGGCCCCGTTACTGCTCCACCTTGCAGCACACCACCATAACTCATGAAGTGTAATGCACTTACTATACTTTGTTCACGAGAGAAAATATTTTCCGTTTCGTTTTTTTATTTTTTAATATTTAAATTTTCCAATAAAGAGATAAAAAACCCAAAGCAGATATAACATACAAAACAATTTTCACATATCACACAAAATAAACCAGCATCATGATTTATCTAGGATCTAATCTAGGCATAACAGCAGAGAAGTCGGACACAAATTACATAGCAGCGTCCTCCTGCCGGGGCAACGAGACCAGATTTTGTCAAACTAGTGTTGGTGGCTCGCACAGGTGTATGTGTGATGTAGCAGCATCTAATGCAGAGAAAGAGGGCCAGATGGTATAATCATCACTTTCGTAGCACATAAAAATATAAACTGGAAATAGATTCAATAATACTGAAGAAGAACCAGACTTCTGGATTAAATACTCTATTGTCATTATGAGGAATAGCAGAAACTCCGACCAATGGGGTGGTATTTGAGCACATGCCTATACAACGTATATATATGTTCCAACATCCGCCTGGCATCTAAAACAAGAGTCCAAAACAGAGGCTCCAACTTTCTTTCATCTGACCAGATTACAATATATGGAGTTTAGGGATTGAACTCGGAATAGAAGATCATGGCCGATCATCACTGTAGCAGAATAGGAGTCTTCAACTTTCTTCCAATCATCTGCTGACCAGGTAGGGAAATCTGCGACTAACATATTTATCAGAATTCTGGGTCCTGTATTTTTCAAGAGCGTATAAGCAAAGGTAACTTTGATTTTCATAAAGCGATCTTCCAAATTGGGATAGATAAGAAATAAAAAGAACCAAATTGAGTTCTGGGGGAACGACTGTCCAGAAGGTAGTGGAATAAAGCCTATCATGGGAACTTATAACCTTCTGGGCAGCACCTTGGCTCAGTGGTTAGCACAGTTGTTTTTTAGCCCTTGGGTCGAGGGTTCAAATCTCACCAAGGCAAACATCGGCAAGGAGTCTATGTTCTCTCTGTGTGTGCGTGGGTTTCCTCCGGGTTCTCTGGTTTCCCCCCACATTCCAAAGACATACTGCTAGGGAATCTCGATTGTGAGCCCCGTCGGGAACGGTGATGATAATGTGTGTAAAGTGCTGTGAATAAAGTATGTGCTATATAAAGTATGCAAAATAAATTCTATAAATGTATCAAATAAATGGAGAATATATGAGTTAGGTATTCAAATAGCTGATCTGCAGCACCTGGCAGCAGCCACTACACTTCACAGTGATGGTGTTTTGCTTTGTTCACTGCTTGCATCCTACCCTGCCAGTGCTGCTATCAGCTGATCAGTGTTGGTGCTGATTATCCGGTCACCACTGATCTGTTTATGACCCATCTTGAGGATAGGTTATCAATATCAGTGGTAAAAAAGCCAGGATGAGATACGTATGCTCAGCCAAAGAGTAGGTTGGAGAAAAGTAGTACCATAACTTTGATTGTTCTCTTTCATCTACTTTGTAGTATGACCCTTTACCCTATCCAACCCTACCCTTTGTTACTACTCCCGTACAACCCATTGGAATGCAAGGCATAATGTAAAAACTACTTGTAAATTAGCTACAAAAGATCAACATTTCTCAGATTTGTTGTTATAGAACCCCTTCCTTTATCTTCAATAAGCTCTAGGTCTCCACACACCATTTATACTGTATATGGACACTACATTCCCTGCATGACCCCATTATGGGACCTCTGCTGTACTGATATTTTATGGACCGTCGCTACAGTATAAACATATGGATCATCCAATAGCATAGAAAATCCCTGGACTTGGCTGTATGGAGGAATTCAGAATAATTGTGGTGGGATTCCCCCACATGGCTGAGATGCAGCTGTTGCTACTGTATCTGAGCACAGCCCGTGTATCTGGTAACCAGATACGATGAGACGAATTACTCCAGTCCCTCTAGACCTTTCTTCAATGTACTGTAACTGCTGATGAAATCAAAGGTAACCGCAGAGTGCGAGAGTAAACTACAGACATTGTGCTGAATACGCCCTATAAATTATATTATTTTATAGTATTACTTTATTCCGAGCACCAATTGCTGAGACTTTTCTGATCATCAAAAACGACCTAAACACAATAATACAGTAAAATCTTCTGAAACTGACAAAGTACTGTATCTAAAATTGGAGGAATTTAAAATAGACAGAAAATGGTTAGAAACCACATTAGAAGGTCTATAAATGGCCTGGAAACCTTTTCAGAAAGTCTAAGAGTTTTTGTTATCTTAACTGGACATTAATAGCATCCAGTAAATGCAATAATCTTACCTCCACTGGTTTCGTGGATGATGGATTAATGGGATTTATACTTGACATTGTCTAGTAAATGGAGTTTACAATGAGTCAGGTTCAGGGTTCTTCAAGTAATGACTATAATTCAGCAATGGTCCTAGTGTAATTATAATGTTTCATTATTATACTTTGCTTACATAGCCCCATTATACTCTGCAGTCCTTTACAGACATCATTATCACTGTTCCCATTGGGGCTCACAATCTAAATTTCATATCTGTAGGTCTTTGGAGTATGGAAGGAATCCAGGGAACCCATGGGAAATCCATACAAACATGGGGAGAACATACAATCTCCTTTCATATGTGGTCCTTAGTGGGATTTGAACCCAGGACCCCAGAGCGCAAAGCAACAGTGCTAACCACTGAGCCACTGTGCTACCTATTTGTAATCAGGTTTATTAAAGGAGCTATTGCATGCGCTCGTGCCTTAAGCAACACTTCTCCACGGATGCTGCAGTCTTTGTAGTCGGGCTACAGAGCACATGGCCTCTGCTGCTAATCGCTGGTGCATCAGTTACATGTGCTGTCAATGAGGCGACAGCATCAAAAAAGACTGGAGCAGTGGAAGACAAAAGCAGCAATGGAGCCCGGAGGCAGAGTGACAAAGCCGTTTATTGCTTTATACAACTACAAGCCTTTGGTTAACTAAAAGTTTATCACCCCTTTAATTATATTCAAAATTTTGATTACCATACATAAAGAAAGACAAATGAGGCAGAAAGGGTGGCAAATTCACCACACTGGCACCCTCTGTGTAATAATCCTGGTGTATCTTGCCGTGTAGCTGTCACCAGTGTGTCACATCCTCCTGGGAGATCTGGGGTTAGAAGATCACTGGAGAAGCGGTGCTGAATTGGAGATTGTTGTTGCTACCGGAGATTGTTGGGTGCTGTTTTTGGGTGTAGGCTTTCCTCATTGTCCTATTCCCATTTGGTTGGTGCATTCCTATCCTTCCCTATATACCTCTTTACCTTTGGTGTGTGTTTGTTTGTTGCTTCTGTTATCCCCGTCTGTCTTGTGTGTTGATACACTAGCATTTCTGTCCTGGGCCTCCTGAGGGAGGGATAGGGGACAGCTTAGGGAATAACAGGAGAAAAGCAAGGATGGTGGCCCCAACCACCTCACCTTTAGAGGTACCTTTGGGAGCAGGGATAGTTAGGACCCCTTTCCCTAATCACAAACAGTCACAGCATGACAATAGGTTAAAGTGGTTTGACATTAAAAGACCAGCAATCAGAAATTTATTGACAGTCTATGAATAACCTGCTTTCACAGGCAAACCGCACTTAAAGAAGCACTCCCATCAAAGTTTTTATCCTCAACATATTGAAATCATATTATATGGCACTGTGTACTTACAACTGCTTATTTTGCCCTTCTACCCATGTATTTCTTCTGTTTTGCAATAGGTCTATGACATCACGTGATTAAAAACTGACTAGCTGAATCCCTCTAAGCCCTATGTAGAAACAGGAGGCCAATTTTCTCTGCACAAGTCATTAGTCGCAGGAAAAGTCTATGGCAGGGGGGATAGCGGAGCAACTGGATCAGGAGTTGAAGAGGGAAATTAGTCATGCAGGGACAAGAGACTTCCTGTTTCTACATGGAGCAAAGAGAATAAGTAACTGGGTAGAAAGGCAAATTGAGCAATTGTAAGTACACAGTGCCATATAATATAATGATTGAAATTAAGAGGATAAAAACCTTCATGGCAGTGTTCCCTTAGCAATGTGCACTGTACGATCTTTAGTAGACCATTCAGTGCACACAGGCTGCCATTGTTTACACGTGACGATGCGCTGCCAAAAATAATAATCATTTTCTGTGATCATCAAAAGATTATTTCACAGTCACCAAATAAATGAGCATTTTTCATTGTTCATTAGAAGCCTTTATATGCTCCAAGATGATCGAAAACACCAAGGTTACTTACTGGTAGCCGATTTTTCCGGAGCCCATGACAGCACACCTGAGAGAGGGATCCGCCCAGTCGGGACAGGAAACCTACCGAAACAAAAGGGCGGTACCTCTCCCTCGCTTCAGTTGGTTTTCAGAGCATGAGAGGCCTCCTTGGTTAGTACACATGGTAATCCATCACCACATTATAATAATAACAAAAAACACCCAACTAAAAGTGCGCACCAAAGGGTGACAAAAGAAGGGAGGGAATATACAGGTGCTGTCATGGGCTCCGGAAAAACCGGCTACCAGTAAGTAACCTTGGTGTTTTCCCCGTCTCCCATGACAGCACACCTGAGAGATTTTTGGAGAAAGGAACACCTTAGGGAGGGACCACCGCTTGCAGCACCCTTCTACCAAAGGTAAGGTCAGTTGAGGAGGATAGATCTAGCCGGTCAGCACAAGGGTTCCCGTCAGGACAGGAAACCCAACTGAAGCGAGGGAGAGGTACCGCCCTTTTGTTTCGGTAGGTTTCCTGTCCCGACTGGGCGGATCCCTCTCTCAGGTGTGCTGTCATGGGAGACGGGAAAATTAAGTGTTCCTTGGAATGCTAATTCACGAGAATATTAGACTCTTCCCCTTCATCACCTCTTGGCAAACTGTACACCAATATTATGGGCTACGATAACGGCATATACATTTTACAATCCCACTTAAAAACAAAATAAATTTGGGTCGTGGTTTGTAAATCAGTTTTTTGGTACAGTCTGAGCCAGGATTCTAAGGGTATGTAACATAGTTATTAAGGTTGAAGGAAAACTTTAAGTCCATCTAGTTCAACCCATAGCCTAACCCAACATGCCCTAACATGTTCATCCAGAGGAAGGCAAAAAAACCCATGTGGCAAAAGAGTAAGCTCCACATTGGGGAAAAACATTCCTTCCCGACTCCACATACGGCAATCAGACTAGTTCCCTGGATCAACGCCCTATCAAGGAATCTAATATATATACCCTGTAACATTATACTTTTCAAGAAAGGCATCCAGTCCCCTCTTACATTTTAGTAATGAATCACTCATTACAACATCATACGGCAGAGAGTTCCATAGTCTCACTGCTCTTACAGTAAAGAATCTGCGTCTGTTATTATGCTTAAACCGTATTTCTATGATTAAAAAGATCATTAGAAAGGTCCTTGTACTGTCCCCTCATATATTTATACATTAACATAAGATCACCCCTTAGTCTTAGTTTTTCCAAACTAAATAGCCCCAAGTGTAATAACCTATCTTGGTATTGCAGACCCCCAGTCCTCTAATAACCTTGGTCGCTCTTCTCTGCACCCGCTCCAGTTCAGCTATGTCTTTCTTATACACCGGAGACTAGAACTGTGCACAGTATTCTAAGTGTGGTCGAACTAGTGACTTGTATAGAGATCAAATTATGTTCTCCTCATGAGCATCTATGCCTCTTTTAATGCATCCCATTATTTTATTTGCCTTTGTAGCAGCTGCCTGACACTGGCCACTGAATAGGAGTTTGTCATCCACCCATACACTCAGATCTTTTTCATTGACGTTTTTGCCCAGAGTTTTAGAATTAAGCACATAGTTATACATCTTATTACTTCTACTTAAGTGCCTGACCTTACATTTATCCCCATTAAAGCTCATTTGCCATTTATCAGCCCAAGCTTCTAGTTTACATAAATCATCCTGTAATATAAAATTGTCCTCTTCTGTATTGATTACCCTGCAGAGTTTAGTGTCATCTGCAAATATTAAAATTCTGCTCTGAATGCCGTCTACAAGGTCATTAATAAATATGTTAAAAAGAAGAGGGCCCAATACTGACCCCTGTGGTACCCCACTGCTAACCGTGACCCAGTCTGAGTGTGCTCCATTAATAACCACCCTTTGTTTCCTATCCCTCAGCAAGCTCATAACCCACTTACACATATTTTCCCCTATCCCCATTATTCTCATTTTATGTATCAACCTTTTGTGTGCACCTGTTAAGTATTTGATGCAAGCATTTCTGCATCACTTAGCATGAAAAACGTACAGGCAACAAGCTACATTTTTTACTTGAATTTTTGGTACACACTCATTATTATGGGTGAAATCTGCCGCAAAAACGCTGATAGAATGGACATCCTGCAGATTTAAATCTGAACCAAAATCTATAAGTCACAAATAAGCAAGGTGTGCATGAGACTTCAGGATTCGCATTCACTTTGCTAACATCAGAAAACCCTTTAGGTTTTATGATAAATCTGCACTGAAAAAACACAACGTGTGCACACAGCCTAAAGGATACTCACCTCTTTGTTAGGGTATGTTCACACGTTCAGGATTTCCATCCTTTTTTTTTCAGGACAGTTTTTTTAAAAAAACTGCAGCTCTTGGCAGAAAACGCAGGTCCTTTTTTTGTCCTTTTTTGATGCGTTTTTTGATGCTTTTTTTATCCTTTTTTTATGCAGTTTTCTATGCAGAGACTGTGTTTCCTAGGAAGCTTTTTAGGGCTAAAATGGCTGAAAATACCCTAACCCTACCCCTAACCCTAACCCTACCCCTAACCCTACCCCTAACCCTACCCCTAACCCTAACCCTACCCCTACCCATATTCTAACCTTAGTGAAAAAAAAAAAAAAAAATTCTTAATTTTTTTATTGTCCCTACCAATGGGGGTGACAAAGTGGGGGGGGTGTCATTTACTATTTTTTTATTTTGATCACTGAGATATAACCTATCTCAGTGATCAAAATGCACTTTGGAGCGAATCTGCTGGCCGGCAGATTCGGCGGGCGCACTGCGCATGCGCCCGCCATTTTGCAAGATGGCGGCGCCCAGGGAGAAGACGGCCGGACGGACACCGGGACGCCGGGTAAGTATAAGGGGGGGAGATTAGGGCACGGGGGGGGGCATCGGAGCACTGGGGGGGGCATCGGAGCACGGGGGGGGGGGCATCGGAGCACGGGGGGCGGGATCGGAGCACGGGGGGCAGCCACACTCCGCCCACGCACTTCCGCCTGCTCCCCCGCACTTCCTGCTGCAGCGGTTCTGCACATCAAATCGCAGTAAAACCCGCAGATATATTTTTGATCTGCGGGTTTTACTGCGATTTTGACCTCACAATGGAGGTCTATGGGTGCAGAACCGCTGCGGTTCAGGAAAAAGAAGTGACATGCTCCTTTTTTGCCGCAGCTATTCTGCGCGGCTTTTTAAACGAAATTACGGACCATGTGCACAGCAGTGACTGTTTTCCATAGGGTTACATTGTTATGTACCCTGCATGGAAAACTGCTGCGGAACCGCAGCGGCAATACCGCTGCGGTTCCGCAGTAAAAAACGCACTGTGTGAACATGGCCTTAGGATTCAAGCCGGATTTGGCTAATAAAGGGCACAACCAACAACTATACCGACACTGCACTCTGAATGAGACTCCAATAGAAAAAAGTAACATACAGTGTCTATTTCGATTTCTAGATTTTGTAAATGTACTTCAGAAAGTCTGTCTTATTATTTCGCCATTTGTTACATGCTCTGCAGGTACTAATTATCCAGTGCATACATCCTTCAGAAAATGGTGAAACAAATTACAAGGATCATTTCACAAATCAGACAAAATATGCTGTACTTTTCTAAGGATGGAAAAGAAAGTTACGGTACATGTCAAACTTTTTAGCGCCGATTCCTACAATCCCTCACCTGACGGCCATTATGAAGCAGTTCTGCACGGTGCCACGATTAACACAATCTGAGCAAGGATTGAGGTGGCCAAAGCCTGAACACCATGCCCTAATGTTAGAATCCTCTATCGCTAACCCATTTATGACCACTGCGTTGTAAGGTGAAACAGAACCAATGCCACTTGGATTCAAGGAAGAGGTTAGAGATCTTGAAAAATAAAAAAAAAATTGAGCGCAGAGTGACAGATGTCAATGGGAGGAGGTGCAAGGAGTGTTCATGTCTTTAAGCCTATTTATATATAATCTGCTGAACTTAAGATGCTAATATTTAACATGCTATTAATGGAGGGATGCTAATCTTGATGAAATGTCAAGAGGAAAAAAAAAAGCAGCAGGCTTAGAAACCAAAATTGAACATTTATGTTTAATTTTTTTTTCAGTCTGTACCCTTATTCTTGAAGCATGTAATCAAATAAAAGGGGAAACAATGGTTGGTGTGCCCAAACAACATGATAAAGAAGATATTGGTTACTTTAGATTGCATACAGAAATATCGTTGGGAGGGAATTTTGTATCGGAAGATTAATCGGATTTTCATATTTTCTATGATTTCAATGATTTTTGTGGGCACTTTTTGGGGGCACTTTGGGCTGCTACTTCCACATTACTAGGCATCAGATCGTGCGCAACCAGCTAAAATCCGTCGACTTGGACACAATTTGACTTAACATGTACAAATGACTGGAAACATTTATTACTGCCTTCCACCTTGATGCTACAATCCTTCATTCTTACTCACTACAACTTTATTGGTTAAACCAAACTCCATTACCAACCCACATATGAAAACTCCAAGGTGACAAATATCACTAATAAAATGGAATTTCGACTACTGGCAGATAGCAAAAAACTTCAGTGCTCCAGTTTTCCATGTGCCACATAAAGATCTTCTGATATATGATCACATACAAGGTCTAATCTTCGGTCTCATTGTCCCACAAAATAGGGCAGCATATGGTCAGCCTTTGGGATTACCAAACCTTGAAAGGTTTTTAGGAAATATAACATTGATGTCCTATCTTTAAGATATCTGACTAATCGGGCCGATTAGCTAATTAGTTGCTTAGCTGTCACCTTCACTGTTTACTGGGCAAGGTTGGGTATTTTTGGACCTGAGCTGCAGTGAGCTGAAAGATCAGTCATAGCCAATACCAAAACTACAGTACTGTGCGTAATAACCAACGAAGAAAATGTGACCCTTGCTGGATTGCTAAGGTTTCTTCATTTAGATAATAGTCAGGGTGCCAAGAGTAAAGGTACCGTCACATTTAGCGACGCTGCAGCGATACGACAACGATGTCGATCACTGCAGCGTCGCTGTGTGGTCGCTGGAGAGCTGTCACACAAACAGCTCTCCAGCGACCAACTATGCGAAGTCCCCTGGTAACCAGGGTAAACATCTGGTTACTAAGCGCAGGGCCGCGCTTAGTAACCCGATGTTTACCCTGTTTACCACCGTAAACATAAAAAAACCCAAACACTACATACTTACATTCCGGTGTCTGTCCCCCAGCGCTGTGCTTCTCTGCACTGACTGAGCGCCAGCCAGAAAGCACAGCGGGAGTCATATGTTATAGCGTGCGAAGCTGAGAAGATTTATATATGGTTTAGTGAGTAAAAATTCAGTGTAACCCATTTTATATCATTTAAACCTCTGGGATTTAAGTCCAGTGGGTGGTCTTATCAGTGACCGCTATCTCTCCATGTACATTTCTACAAAGAAAGCTGTCCGTCACTGATAGGACCGCCTACTGGACCAAAAATCCAAGAAACAGCAGAGGATTAAATGATTAAAACTCAGGTTATACGGAATAATTTTCACAAAACCATATATGTATCTATCAGCTCAGCTCCCCCTGTTCTATAACATGATAACTAGTGATGAGCGAATATACTCGTTACTCGAAATTTCTCGAGCATGCTCGGGGGTCCTTCGAGTATTTTTTAGTTTTTCTTGCCGCAGCTGAATGATTTACATCTGTTAGCCAGCTTGATTACATGTGGGGATTCCCTAGCAACCAGGCAATCCCCACATGTACGTATGCTGGATGACAGATTTAAATCATTCAGCTGCGGCAAGAAAAACAATCTCCGAGCACTAAAAAATACTCGGAGGACACCCGAGCGTGCTCGAGAAATCTCGTGTAACGGGTATATTCGCTCATCACTAATGATGACAACATTTTCCAGGTTATAGATTCCCTTTAATAGACATTTAAACGGACACAACATTTAAAAGCAATAGCCAACCAGACTGCCAGAGTAAGTAACATATTAAATTAGACCAATATAGCCACCTCTCCTGAATGTGTCACTTTACAATAGGAAAGAGAAGGAGATCCAGCTCAACGAAATAGTGAAAAATCCATAATTTATTTCACTTAAAATATAGTGAAAGGACAAAACATCAGCATACAGAAAAAATTATAAAAACAAGGTCAACGCGTTTCCGGTGACTAAGCACCCTTAATCATGATTAAGGGTGCTTAGTCACCGGAAACGCGTTGACCTTGTTTTTATAATTTTTTCTGTATGCTGATGTTTTGTCCTTTCACTATATTTTAAGTGAAATAAATTATGGATTTTTCACTATTTCGTTGAGCTGGATCTCCTTCTCTTTCCTGTTCGTCCACGCCCTGACACAGCGGTTCCGTGCTCCGAGCTCCTGGGAATGTCGGTATGGTGAGCTGGATTTTGTTTTTCCTGTCACTTTACAATACACAAAAGACATTATTAAACCTTTCACAACATATGTACGTATATGTACATGAGGTTATGTCCCGATCTTTGATGCAGGCTTCGGTGCTGACCCGCATCTTTCCCTGCACATAAGAGATGATTTAAATAAATCAGCATGTGCCTTTAACAGCCGCAGGAGGAGCAGAGCTGTTAATCAGTTAAATCCCACTATCAGTTTTTGGCAGCAGGATTTAACATGGGCTGGAAGAAAGTACGTGATTAATCCCACCCATCGGAGCCCCTTTCATATGATTGGGGGTGGGGGGAGTGCCGTTAGGTAGTCATGACAGCCGGGAGCTGCCGAAGACCTCCGTACCAGTCATTGTGCATCTCCTGTGGATGCCAGCGGTCATAGAGCATCATTTCTGCTATACATTGAAGACACAAGCAATCGGACAATTGCAGCTGAACGGACTATAAAAAACTTGAATAAAACGTTTTTTAAAAATATGGGGGAAAAAAAAAAGAAAAAACAGAAAAATTCAAATCAACCACCCTTTGCCCCATTGAAAAAAAAAAAATCTAGTATTGCTGAATTTGTAAAAGTCTGAACAAAATATAAAAAATTAATCAGGTTGGTAAAAAGCATAAAGAGGGAAAAAAAACTGAAACGCCCGAATTAATTTTTTTTGGCTGCAATATAATAAAATGTAATAAGAGGAGAACAAAAACATTGGGTGTACCCAAAAACGGTAGCAATAAAAACTTCAGCTGAGGGAGCAAAAAATAAACCAATACATAGCCTCAGATCCCGAATAATGAAAACACGATTGGTCTCTGAAAATGGTGACAAATGCAAAAACGTTTTTCATACAAATTTCTGAATTTTTTCTACCACTTGAGTAAAAATTAAACTATACATGTTTGGTATCTGCATACTCGTACTGACCTGAGGAATCATATTGGCATGTCAGTTGTACCGTAAAGTGAACATGGTAAATTAAAAAAAAAAAAACGTGTGGAATTGCAATTTCAAAGCACTTGGATTTTTCCCTCCTTTTTCAGTACACTACATGGTAAAATCAATGGTGCCTTTCAAAAGTACAACTCATCCTTAAAAAAGTACGGCTATAAACAGTAATAAAAAAAATTATAGACATAGGAAAAATGGGAGAAAAAAAATATAACAAAAACAGGAAAATGGCCCTGGGGTTAACAAATATGGATACTGAACATCAAACCTGTACATGAAAATGGACTCCAATATATCATGCAGATAGCATCACTTGGTGTTTGCCAGCTGTAGCTCTGATGTTTCCATGAATCACTTATGATGCTTACATCGATCACCAGTCTTCCTGTGTTACAAGACTTGCAGTGCATGTCCATCATGTTCCATCATGCACTGCAATGGCCTGTGAGCCAGCACTTATCCCGCCCCATCCATTCTACACCCAAACTCCTCCCTTCTCCATGCTTCCTTTTAGGCTATGCGCACACGTCCGGAATTGCCGTGGAAATTTATGCGGCAATTCCGCAACGGTGCCGCGGGTAATTGGCATGCATTTTCCCGCTAAACACTAGCGTTTTATAAGCGTAATTAGCTTGCAGAATGCTAGCGTTTTCCAAGTGATCTGTAGCATCGCTTGGAAAACTGATTGACAGGTTGGTCACACTTGTCAAACATAGTGTTTGACAAGTGTGACCAACTTTTTACTATTGATGCTGCCTATGCAGCATCACTAGTAAAAAGATAGAATGTAAAAAATATTTAAAAAAAAATAAAAAATCGTGATATTCTCACCTCCCGGCGGCCCCCGCAGCCTTCCCGCTCCTCGCGATGCTCCCAGCAGCTTCCATTCCCAGTAATGCCTCGCAGCAATGACCCCAGACCCCACTATGTCATCACAGGACATTGCCGCAAAGCATCCCTGGGATCGGGAGCATCGCGAGGAGCGGGATGGCTGCCGGAAGGTGAGAATATCACGATTTTTTTTTTTAATTTTTTTTTTTTTTACAGGTATATGGTTCCCAGGGCCTGGAGGAGAGTCTCCTCTCCCCCACACTGGGTACCAACCGCACATGATCTGCTTACTTCCCGCATGGTGGGCATAGCCCATGCGGGAAGTAAGCGGATCAATGCATTCCTATGTGTGCGGAATCGTGGGGATGAATGAATGAGCATGCTGCGTTTTTTTCCGGAATGTGATTCAGCTGCGGAAAAAAAAATGCAACATGTGCACAAAAATTGTGGATTGCATTCTAATAATAGAATGCTTAATGTATGCGTTTTTTTTGCGGTTTCATAGCGAAAAACCGCAAAAAAAAGCGAAAAAATCCTGAACGTGTGCACACAGCCTTATTCTGATAACATGCACCCCACTGTGTGTGTCATGTGAAGGTGTCCATGCCAGTATTCTAAATTAATAGCCTTTCACAGATTAGATTACATAATCCCTTTGCTTTTGAAATGCAGGTCACAGAACTTCACTAGCAAATGTGTCGGCCCCTTCTCTACTACTGAATCACACTGCCTGCTCAGCTTGGTGAGGCAGGCTATCATCAGGAGACATGCTCAGGTAACATGTCACTCAATCCAAAATGTCTACACCCACCACCAGCAGCACAGTGACAACATCCTTTCATTTTGTATGATTCCTATGCCGGAAACAGGAAGTATCTGACAAAACAGAGGAGAAAGAAGAAGCTCTATAACAATCTAGTACCCTGTGATCCCTGCTGAGATGGGCTCATAAAAGCTATATATTTAATACAAGCATACTACAAAAAATATTGTTTTGAAGAGATATTATATATAACAGGGGGTGAAAAAGTAGTGGAAATCCCTTTTAATTTTAATCAGCATTTTAAATCAATACATCTTTGAATAATAACAAGTTCTTCAATTGGATGTGTTTAAAAAAAATGTTCCTGTGCTGAGATAATCTTATAAATGTGCCCCTGCTGTGTACTGTGTAATGGCTGTGTCTGCCTGTGCAGAGACATGGTCTGATCATATCACAGCTCCTGTGCAGGGGAGTATACAGACATTACAGTATGTGATCACAGCTGATTCTTTATAATAATGTTTTACCTCAAAGAAACAGGCAGAGTAAGGTTTTACCTCACAAAAAGAATCAGCTGTGATCCAGTGCTGTATTGTCCGTATACTGTTTTGCGTCCTCCCCTGCTCAGGAGTTGTGGTATGATCAGACCAAGTCCCTGTACGGTCAGACACGGCCATTACACAGTACACAGCAAAGGCACATTTATAAGATTCTCAGCACAGGAACTTTTTAACACATCCAATTGTGGAATTTTTGTCCCAAGACAATGGATTGCAACCTGTCTATCCATGCTCAATGGAATTAGGAATAATAGATGTAATGCAAAGGCATCAGCTTCTTCCGATAAATACCCAGAACAAACCAACATTGTGCCATAAAGGCCCGACTGGTGAAGGGCTGCAGTGATCGTTGACTTTATGGAACTTTCTCCCATCTCCCTACTGCATCTCTGGAGCTCAGCCACAGTGATCTTGGGGTTCTTCTTTACCTCTCTCACCAAGGCTCTTCTCCCACGATTGCTCAGTTTGGCTGGGTGGCCAGGTCTAGGAAGACTTCTAGTGATCGCAAACGTCTTCCATTTAAGGATTATGGAGGCCACTGTGCTCTTAGGAATCTTGAGTACTGCAGAAATTCTTTTGTAACCTTGGCCAGATCTGTGCCTTGGCACAATTGTCTCTGAGCTCCTTGGCCAGTTCCTTTGACCTCATGATTCTCATTTGGTCTGACATGCACTGTGAGCTGTGAAGTCTTATATAGACAGGTGTCTGTCTTTCCAAATCACATCCTATCAGTTTAATTAAACACAGCTGGACTTCAATGAAGGAGGAGAACCATCTCAAGGAGGATCACAAGGAAATGGACAGCATGTGACAAATATGAGTGTCTGAACAAAGGGTCTGAATACTTATGACCATGTGATATTTCAGTTTTTCTTTTTTATTAAATTTGCAAAAGTTAGTACGTTTTTTTTTTTTCAGTCAAGATGGGGTGCAGAGGGTACATTAATAAGAAAAAAAATGAACTTTTTTTTAATTTGCCAAATGGTTGCAATGAAAAAAAAAAGTGAAAAATGTAATGGGGTCTGAATATTTTCCATACCCACTGTATATTAGATACATATACTGTACTGTATCCTCACCCATCCCTTGTAGATTGTGAGCCTTCGCGGGCAGGGTCCTCTCTCCTCCTGTACCAGTTATGACTTGTATTGTTCAAGATTATTGTACTTGTTTTTATTATGTATACCCCTCCTCACATGTAAAGCGCCATGGAACAAATGGCGCTATAACAATGAATAATAATAATAATAATAATATACACACAAAAAATCTACTACATATCAAAAATAAATGTGGTAGGTTGTTCTACTATTAAACTCAGGGGTGAAATACATTGATGGTTGTCTATCTAATGATGGAGGTATCCCATAGCATCACACCCTATCCTATAACTGCTGTGCCTCAGTGCTGGCCATCCCTCACAAGTACTGCAATTTGCCATTTCTGTTTGTGGTGCTGGTAAAAGCGGACAATTTGTTACTGGGGTACAGACTGCTTCCCCCTTTAAATGTTCTTATAGTAATGGTTATCAGGCTAGGACTAAACTACGTTGGTGACCACTGTCAGGCACTTACGCTCGGGAGGTAGGCACCTGATAGTGGCCACAGTCAAGATGGCTGTCCAGACATCCTTCCACCATGGGGACCCATTGTATACGTTTCTTTGCAGTGGCCCTCTGTAGTCTGCCGCACTTTTTTATACCGTTTAATAGTATGCAGGCACATACCATGGAAGCTGACAGAACACACTTTTGGCCTCAGTCTAGTGAATGGGGACCTATGGCAATATTACAGTACACATCGGGAAAAGCTCTGCAAATAAACTGCAGACAAGGTGCAGAGATGCAGTCTAATAACTGTAGACATTATCCACTATTGAACGGATGGTGGATTAAGAACACAGGAACATCTCAAGCCAACATTACAACCTGGCTACAACTCAATTTAAGTATTTGTCAAGCACAACACGACAGACCATGACAGCCTATTACAGACAATGAGGTAGAGTTACTGGCTCTGTACAGAGGGCACAAAGTGCTACTTGGCTGAGATATTCACGGCTAGCAGGCACTTACGGCTAATAATTCATATGTAACTTCTATAGAAAATGGGTATACGCCCCCCAAGGAAAAATTTACAGCAAAACGCGCGTCGGGGCTTCTCTCCCACGTCTGGCTCCTAGGTTAGTACTATGGCTATAATCTAATTACGGTCCTCCAAGCTCCATTCTGCTGTCATGCACATATGATTTAGTGTTAGAGGTTTTTTGGCTTGGGATAACGGTCTTTCTATAGGATTTGGCTCAAATTGTGGCTCCTCATATTACATTGTATTGATTTGATTTTTATATTTCTGTCTGCACTGGCATATCTGTGTGTGCCACGTTTCAGCCTTATAAACCTTATTATTGTCCGATGCAGCCCTGCTACTTTCCTCTATGTACTTGATTTATATTGGATGGACATTTTTTGTCACTTTATTTGTACTTGTATGCTAACCTTGCCAGGGGTGGCACTTAGGTGTCACTATCCCTGTTACTATCATTCTTTGCATGTATTTTAAGGATCATGTTTATTCAGAACTATTTATTATTAAAGTTATCATATTTGATTACATTTTGCTCTGTGATTCACTCTGTTTTGGAGTAATATTCTATATAAAATGGACAGTGACATTAAAATATATGTTAGAACATGTATATTTAATTGCCTGTTTTTTTATTTGGTTTATTTTAAGTCTATAAAACTGTAATATCTGGCTGGAGAATGAAGAGGGCACTATTAGTACAGAGTCATACCTACCGTAATTTTTGCGCTGCCACCTCACACCCTGTACTAAGAAAATGGCGCAAACTCACATTGCGCAAACATTTTGTGACTTTTCATAGCTTTTTATGCCAGAATTCTAATGAAAAAGCTTTGATGAATTGAATCTTTAGGCCCGAATCATCAAAGTGCTAACGCTAAAATACTAGGGCTAGAAAACCTAGTATAAAACAATTTGAATAGTCATTTTTTTCGCAACTTGAAGTTCCACAAAAATGTTGCGACTTTTGACAGTTTCATATGCAAATTGTCTCTTCTGAGAAAAAGAGGACTTAAACTCTATAGCGCCACCTGTTGGAAGTAGCGATCCTACAAGTCACAATCAACAATTTAACGAGTCGTGCAATAGGACTTCGGATAAAAGCCAAATTAGTATCTCAATTCGCAGACACGGTGTTTCGGGCTGTTGGCCCTCGTCAGTGCGAAGCATGAGAACTGATTTGGCTAGGTGAGAGGCTCTGGACTGGGGTCTAAGGGGTATCGTTTCTCCTTATGGAGAGTGACATGACAGTTTCAGGCACTTCTGCTAAAACAAGCATAGCTGAGGAGGAGCTGGGGCAGGATGGGATGTTGCAAAGCCCAAACTTCAAATTAATGAAAAGAGCAGCCCTTTCTTATGCCAGAAATTATGACTCCAGTTGCTGGCAAAGTGCAATCTACTGATAAGATGTGCTGAAATCATATGCCTCTTAAAAAGAATTCAGCGCAACTTACTCCTGCATGCCCCTCATTAAGATGGGTTATGAAACACCAGTCTTAATGAATTGGGGCCTTACGGTCAGGTTTCTGAGATTGCTGGAGGTCCCTGCAGGCAGACACTTTGTGATCATCTTGCTGTCAAAGAACAGAAATTGTCCAAAGCCAAAAACTTCTTTAATCTCTATTCGTGTACTTTTGTGAAGCAAAATTACTTGCCATTAAAAAGTTAATATACATTTGAAATTTTTATTGACTGACCCAATTTAACACATAGAATTACCTTTTTTGTTCGGTATAAGTTTTAAAAACTATTAATTCCAAGATGTCTCTCAAAAAACAATTGAAAATCATCATCTAATCAGTCTATTGCCCAGGAAAAATGCTCCCAGTTTGGATATAATCCAGAAGTTTGAGTGGCCCGGTATCGACAGACATGCATATTTAGCTTTCCTGAGATGATTGTCACATATGAAATTGAGCTAGTTCCTGGCTAATTGGAGGGAACTGAATCATATCCAAAGTTGGAGAAATTGACAATGGACTGTGACATTTTATCTCTCTGATGACGGTCCAATTAGTGATTTATTCCTAATTACCGTACATACTTAACAGCTTTATTTTTGGCCGTTATTCCTTTATATAGCACAGATTTCCTTCAAAACCCTCCATCCTAAACTATACTGTAAATTAACAATTATTTACCTTTTTACAGTTTTGCTGCTTTATTATGTTTTTGTATTTTCCAATGTTAGTCTTCTTATTGAAAAAAAGGACTCTCCCTATACATTCACGCAGGGAGAGACCTGCCCTCACCAGAGCATCGGGTGGGGAGAAGCTGCCGGGGACCAATCAGTCCAACTAGTCTCCACTGCGGCTCAGTCCCCTGCAGCTATTAGACTTTTTTTTCTCTGAAAAGAGTTAAACATACAGCGGGTGAAATAAGTATTGAACACGTCATCAATTTTCTAAGTTAATATATTTCTAAAGGTGCTATTGGCACAATTCTCACCAGATGCCGGTAACAACTTATTCAATCCACACAGGCAAAGTATTCAAACCATGGATGTCCATAAATTAAGGTATGTGTAATAATGAGAAATGACACAGGGAAAAAGAATTGAACACATGAAGAAAGAGGTGCAAAAAGCCATGGCAAGTCATAGCACCAGCTGAAATCTATCACTAATTATAAACCAATCCTGCCACTTAGTGAAAAATAATGTCAGTGGCTTCAACTGATGGCCTATAAAAAGGTGCCTCATTACAAGGTGCCACACAATAAACATCTCAAGATGAGTAAAACCAGTGAGCTGTCTCAAGACCTTTGCAACCTTATTACTGCAAAAACGTACTGATGGCATTGGTTACAGAAGAAATTCTAAACTACCTAAGGCTCTCGTGAGCAATAATATTGGGGTTATAATCCGGAAGCGGAAAGAACATAATTTCACCATAAACCAGCCACGACCAGATGCTCCCCGCAAGATTTCATACAGAGGAGTGAAAAGAAGAGTCATATAAGAGTCAAGGACCACCTGTGGAGAGTTACATAAAGACCTGGAATCAGCAGATATAATGGTTTTAAAGAAAACCTTAAAGTAATGCACTCAACCTCCATGGCCTGTATGCACGCTCACCATGCAAGACTCCATCGCTGAGCAAAAAGCATGTTTAAGAACATTTAAAATTTGTTCAACAACATTTAGACATGCCTGTGAAATACTTGGAGAATATCGTCTGGTCAGATGAGACCAAAGTTGAACTTTTTGGATGCCATAACACATACCATGTTTGGAGGCCGAAAGGCATTACATATCACCCCCAAAACACCATACCAACAGTGAGGTTTGGAGGCGACAACATCATGGTGTGGAGTTATTTTTCTGCATATGGTACTGGTAAACTTCATATGCTTGAAGGAAGGATGAAAGGACAAATGTACCAAGACTTTCTTGATAAAAATCTGCTTCCATCTACGAGGATAATAAAGATGAAACCCCAAGGGTGGACATTTCAGTAAGACAATGATCCCAAACACACAGCTAAGAAAACTATCAATTGGTTTCAGAGCAAGAAAGTAAAGCTCCATTAATGACCTGCATCCTGCATTAGAAATTTATGGTGGGAACTAAATCTCAAGAGTTCATAGAAGGAGCCCACGGGACCTTTAGGATTTGAAGAGTGTGGAAGAATGGGCCAAAAATGATACCTGAGCAACGCATGCGACTAGTTTCTCCATACAAGAGGGGTATTGAAGCTATCATCACCAACAAAGGTTTTTGTAAGAAGTATTAAATAGATTTCAGTAAATGTGTTCAACACGTTTTCCCCTGTGTCATTTCTCATTAGTACACATCATTTATGGACATTTATGGGTTGACTTTTCCTATGTGGATTGGATGGGTTGTTACGGACATCTGGTGAGAATTTCAGGTCCTTATCGTCTTTAAAAATATATTTACTTAAGGCCCCTTCACATTAAGCGACGCTGCAGCGATACCGACAACGATCCGGATCGCTGCAGCGTCGCTGTTTGGTCGCTGGAGAGCTGTCACACAGACAGCTCTCCAGCGACCAACGATGCCGGTAACCAGGGTAAACATCGGGTAACTAAGCGCAGGGCCGCGCTTAGTAACCCGATGTTTACCCTGGTTACCATGCTAAAAGTAAAAAAAAAACAAACGCTACATACTTACCTACCGCTGTCTGTCCTCCAGCGCTGCGCTCTGCTTCTCTGCTCTCCTCCTGTACTGGCTGTGAGCCGGAAAGCAGAGCGGTGATGTCACCGCTCTGCTTTCCGGCTCACAGCCAGTACAGGAGGAGTGCAGAGCACAGCGCTGGAGGACAGACAGCGTTAGGTAAGTATGTAGCGTTTGTTTTTTTTTACTTTTAGCATGGTAACCAGGGTAAACATCGGGTTACTAAGCGCGGCCCTGCGCTTAGTTACCCGATGTTTACCCTGGTTACCAGTGAAGACATCGCTGGATCGGTGTCACACACGCCGATCCAGCGATGTCAGCAGGAGTCCAGCGACGAAATAAAGTTCTGGACTTTATTCAGCGACCAACGATCTCCCAGCAGGGGCCTGATCGTTGGTCGCTGTCACACAACGATTTCATTAACGATATCGTTGCTACGTCACAAATAGCAACGATATCGTTAACAATATCGTTATGTGTGAAGGTACCTTTAGAAAATTCGTGACATATTCAATACATATTTCACCAGTTTTATATGGCTGTAATCGTGCAGCCACTGTCTGGTACATGCTCCGAGGATTGGCAGTACATATCAGCAATCATGTTCTCTTTAACAATGCGCACTGGCCTGTAATAGATCTCTCAGTGCACATAGGAGGCCATTGTTCTCAGCAGCACAAATCTTGTTTACACAGGACCACGCGCAGCAGATAACCATAATCTTATGAAAACCAAAAGATCATTTCACCCACACTGTTTCATTCACTGGCAGCCCGTTAAGACTGCAAGATTATTGCGAAACTACATTTCCTATGAGCTTGCTCACGATAATTTTGCAGTGTAAATGCGCCTTAAAGACGCACTCCCAGCAAAATTTTTATCCTCTTAATATTTTGCAATCATATTATATAGCACTGTTGCTTACAATTGCTCATTTTGCCTTTCTACCCAACTAATTATTCAATTAACTCTATTGCCATCACATGATAATAACAGAGTAGCGGAGTCCTTTTAAGCTCTATGTAGAGACGGGAGGTCAATTTTCCCTGCATAAGTCATTGAAAAAGTCCCTGTCAGGAGGGGGGTGTGGTAGAGCAGCAGGGTCAGGAGTTAAACAGGGAATTTATAAATGCAGGTATAAGAGACTTCCTGTTTCTACACAGTAGAGAAAAATTAGCTGGGTAGAAAGGCAAAATGAGCAATTGTAAGTACACAGTGCTATATAATATGATGACTGCATTAAGAGAATAAAAACTTTGTGCCACTTAAAGAAGCACTCCCATCAAATGCCCTCTCCACAGAATCTAAAAAAAGAATGTGACTAATCAGATCAGATCTTCTTCCAATACAATGTGTCATTTCCATCAGAACCAGCAATATCTCTGTCAATCTTTGCTACAGCAGCTCTTCTGTGGGATCAGATCAGACAACTTAGCCTTCGCTCTCCAGGTGCATCAACGAGCCTTGGATACCCATGACTGATTACATATGGAGACATATGGATGTTTTTTTTTTTTTTCATTCCATAAAAATCCAACAGTGAAAGAATCATAGCATAAATTATCACATGTGTAGCATCCAACAGGGCACCATATGGATCTAACGGGGACCTTGTGCTGTCATGCAGCCTTCTGCACAAGCCTTTCCAGATTCTTCAATACTGTGAACTTGATCATTATGAAACGTCACAGTTACAAGTGTACATGGAACTTCATGTTATGAGCAATGCTGTACATAACATGGGGACCACCTTGGTAGTCTATAGGAAAATAGACTGTTTCGAGCTCTACCCCTGTGCTCTTTGTATCATATTTATCAGACCGTGAATCTTTCCCTCACTGATTCAATTACTTAACACTGATCATCCGCCACTTACTATGATGAATCAGTGGCTGTGTAGGGCTCATCTGGCAGCTAAGCACCTCCTGAACCAAACTGCAGTGGGCTACCATCTAAACACATGTGTCTTAACACAATTATGAGACACAATCTGTCAGTCCTATACTGGAGAAGCTTTAATAGCAGTGACCAAGTATCACTAGATTTATTAGCAAGAAGCATCTCATCAGATTCTGGAGAAGTCCTTGTATTTAATAAAACTAGAGTGATACCCGGTAACAGATGTGTCCCTGTCAGGACTGACATTGATAAACAACGCCTGAATTTGGACTAATGAGTTGGTCAAAGATCTCATTGTGCCAATACATATGGTGTTGGCAAAGCCTTTTTTCCTAAACATAAGTTTTCTGTCCACTGGGTCACGTGACCCAACAGTGACCTCCTGTGAAGTCATGCGGCTTATTATGTAGGAAGGAAGTCAACATCTATCATGTCCTCCTGGCTCTCCCTGGTGAAACGCTCAACTATCTCTAACCGTTTTCATCAGATAGGCTTTGTGTTCAGGTGCAAAAGGGAGCACTTCATCTAAAAGAAGAGGCATATGCAATGAAGGTGGCTCTTGTTTGTGTCTTCCAGATCAATTGAATTCAAAGGAACGTTGACAACATGTTAAATGCTCAGCACCAACTGAGACCAATGATCTAATGTATGAGATTTCCCTGGCCTTGTTATCAAATTTGACCATTCACATTTGATTCTGATAACCAAAACCTATATACGGGTCTTAAAACAAACAAGTGAGACCAATGTTCTCTGGCCCTATACTTCTGCTCCCAGGGCATTGCACCTCTTGGGTTCCAGATGATTGTAGTTTGGCAACCAATGATCCATAAAGCACACCTGAGAGACAAAGTGCTTGAGTGAATCAAGGCTAAAGATGGTCTAATATTTTTCCAAAGAACACACACAATGAAAAAAAAAAAAAAAAAGTGTTTGGACATCGCAGTTGAGCTTCATTGGCATGCACGATACGCTCTGTAGAGACTCATGCCTTTATTTGCAGACCTATTAATTATCTAAATTGCCGTTTGACACTACTAGATGATAAGATCACACTGGGGCAGCCCTAAGATGATGCTAAAAATAATGAAATGGTTCTGTAATTTCTTAAAGACACGAATGTTGACTGGTATAATCATAGCGTGTATAGAAAACTAGCAGTTCATCAAGTACGGTATTTCTCTGATAAAAAGAAAAAAATTAAGACAAGAAGAAACAGATGTGCTCCATAGGATTCTCATCTCCTTTCATCTATGTCACAGAAGGACACATTTCTGTTATAGGTCTTTACAAAATATGTATAAAATGTACATGAGTGGACCAGAACAATAAGGATCTAAATGATATTGCAAAATGGGGTCTGCCGGGGAGTGTCCTTCTGTCAGCAATGCTGTAACCTCTTATAACTGCCATTAAAGGGGTAATGCCAATTAATTATGGCGTAAGGAAGTCAAATAAGGTGGTCCCTAACTAAAGAGCATTCCCGAACGAACCACAGTGAAAAGCCAATAAAAAGCAGCAATCACTGACAATTGTGTTCTGGGGTTTAGAATAAATGTATGGCCCTTGGCACAATCTTCATGTTGAAGAGAACCCGTCACCAGGTGAAGAGTGTCCATTTTTTACTCTTATTTTATTCCAGCTGTTTTACTGATGATTCAGTACTTTTATTTAAATACACCACCCGGTTCAAGACATATTTGCCCTTTTTCTTGTAGGATTTTTTGCTGTTCTTTTCCAAGTAGGCATGGCTAACAGGATTCTTAGGGGTGTGTCTTTAGGCTCCTCTGCATTATTACCCCGTTATCTACACCCCTGTGATAAAGACCAGAAACACCATAAGACCAGGATTTACCCCTTTGGTAAAGACCAGGCTAAGTCATAACTGGCTAATAGATGCAAGACTCACATTGGGGACCAGTATCTGTGTTGATCGAAATCAAAAATCAGTCTTGCATGGCCGCAAATGAAGAATTCTAGGGACTTCACTTTTTTTGGCGTTATTTTTCTAACTAAACATGGGATGGTAATACCACTTTAGGTGTCAGTTCACATAGATATAGCGGAACATCCGATACTTGGGTAAGGTCTAACATCTTATAAAATGTTATAATTAAAACAAGAAAGAGTAGAAATAACCTTACCTCTATTTAAGGGTATAGAAAGAAAACACCCATCTCGCTAACATTATTATGGGTCTTTTTATTCCATAAAGGCATTATTTAGCAAAACGATATATGGCAGGTCGAGTTGTCACTCATAACAAATCTCTGCTTTTCTAGGCTCCTATTGATTAGGTTTCACGGTAATGTTATTATATACATGACTGCTTACAAAGCTGATGAGATATCCCGCCAACAATATAAGCGATGCTATAACATCAGGTTCTAGCCAAGGAAGGGAAGAAAACAATGGAAGACCTTTGTAGTATTCAACAATTTTCTGTTGGACCTTATCTGAATTATCAGTAACCTCCATGCCAGTCTCCGCTGCTTCTCTTTGTTCCTCATAAACGACTTCTAAATCGAGAATTATCCATAGCAGAGCGCACTTGTCTGCAGACTTTCCTACATACAATGATCCTAATATGCAGTAGGTTTACTAGACAATGCTAATAAGGTTGTTAAAGAAAAAATATCCAAACCCCTGACATGTATTGTTTGCAAATACTTTTTATTCACCATTAACCAGTTCAACACCGACCGGGCCATTTACCCCCTTTTTTGACCAAGTACACTTTTTTTTTACCCATGCATGCTGTTCAAAGAATTATAAAAGGTTTTCTCTTTCGGAAATTCAATGATTTCTTGTTTGTTTTTTTCTGATATTGGGTGATATTAGTGGAAGAATGAGGGGAAATAGAGGTCTGCTGTTTATCTCATTTTTAAAAAAATTTTATGACCATAAAGGACCAATAGAATACATTTAAAAATATTCTGCCTATTCTGTAACAAAAACTTTTATAATGGACACTAGCAACAGCAATTTAAATTGACAGTGTTATTTTTTTTTTATTTAATAACTAAAAGATTAAGTTAGTTACTCACAATTCTACAGGTTGTTCTCCCTTAACACAATAAAAGACCTTTGATGGGCGCATTTAAATAATGAAAAAATTTTTTTTTTTCATTTTTTCCCTTGTAAATGGGGCTGGTATATTGGCCTCACTATACACAGTTATCACTTGACCACTGTGTATGGAGGAGGAAGCACTGTCAGTGGTTGCCTTTACCGTGTACACAGCGCTTCTTCGGTCTGTGCCTTCTCTATAGGGACTTAGGATCATGTGATGCAAGTAACAGCGAGACCGCCCAGACGTTTAAAGTCTATGGGTGGTTCGGAAGCTGTTAAACAATTCTGGTATTCCTCATAATCTGAAGCCATTTGTGGAGGATTCATACAAACGCTTAGAAATGAGCTCTCTGGAGCTTTGTATGGCTTCTTACCAATTTATAAAGACATTGAGGTTTGCCTCTAGAACCCAAAGAATGGATTATCAGCCCTAATGGATGGAACGTCTACAAATGTCCACATGAGCTTGACACTAATTTGACGCTTGGAGACAGCGCTGTACAGTAGATAACATGATCCACCAAGCAATTTTATCTCCCCTATTTTTGAGAAATGTCTGGATCCAGCATCCATTTATGTTAGTCTCTTACTCAGCACGTGCCCATACCCCAATACACATCTGACCACTGCGTACATACTGTCTATGGACTATCTTAGCCTTGAAGGCTAAATGTTCCCAACCATAAATAGCCAAGTACTCACCAACCAATCTTTCTGTAAGCTACTAATGACTCAATGTTAAATGTGAATTTTTTTAACAATTAAAAACAAAAAAAGTTTACTTTTTTTTTTTCAAAAAAGCTTTCATATTGCAGACTTTCAAACAATAGGTGGGATCAGCTGCTGACATTTGCCACGAAAACCCTGCATACTGCCAACTCGCATTACGACTGCAGTAAATGTGGGCAGGGTCTGCTCACGTGTGTGATGTCACCCCTCTCCTCCCCTTCTGGGTGTCTGCAAAAAAATAAGGGAGGATTTAGTTTAGGATCACATCATGGAGCCATTTTGTCGGTGACTGATGTGATATAGATGGGGAAGGAAGGGGAATTTACGGCGTTCATTGGAAGACAAA
This sequence comes from Ranitomeya imitator, assembly GCF_032444005.1. Classification (NCBI taxonomy): domain Eukaryota; kingdom Metazoa; phylum Chordata; class Amphibia; order Anura; family Dendrobatidae; genus Ranitomeya; species Ranitomeya imitator. Next base: position 760,395,570 of record NC_091283.1, on the reverse strand, counting down.
AATTACCTGTCATCATGATTTTCCAGTCCAGTATGATTACGGCGATATCAGACTTGTGTTATTTTTTTAATTAAATATTGAGAAAGGAAAAAAAAGTGTTTTTTTTTTAAATTGGTTTGCCACACCATATTCTGAGACCAGTTACCATACTTTTTTTTTCCCCCATTGATGAAGATATGTTAGGGCATGCTTTTTGAGTGGTGAGCTTCCATTTATATTAAATATCATATTAGGATATATTTAATGTGTTACAGCAGCGATGCAAATTGTTTTTTTTTTTTTTTTTTTTACATTTCTTTATTTGTAATAGGAGGCAGCGGCTGACTCGAATTTTGTTTATACATTTCTTTTTTATTTTTTACTTTGTCACCACTGCATCTACAAAGCGCATGAGTAGAGATTCCTTTGTCACCGATTACTGCGCTCTGTACATTGAAGATAATTTGCTGAGCGCTGTAGCCACTGACAAAGTCATGTCGTCTGATGAGCTTTGCAGTGAAAAGTCTCATTCAGATGTTCATTTATCACAGACATCTGAATGAGGCTTTACATCAGTGTTCCCCAAGTTCGTTCCTCAAGAGTCACCAACAGGTCATGTTTTCAGGATTTCCATAGTATCGCCTAGGTGAGAATTCCATCATCTAGACAGGCAACAATTCCATCGCTTGGACCATACTAAGGAAATCCTGAAAACATGACCTGTTAGTGGCTCTTGAGGTCTGGAGTTGGGGGGAACACTGCTTTAGATTGACTAAACAGAGCGGATTCAGTGTTCAGAGATAAGCAGTGGGATAATTACACTTCTCATTTCAAAAGCGACTTCCAGCTCACACATAGACCCCACTGTGAGTCGGCAGGTTGGAATAGAAGTCAAGTGACCCAAAAGAGGATCAGAGCAGCGCTGGAAACTGGGGAAGATGGCAATGTGAATTTATTACTGCACTTACACTACATTTGGAGGGAGATGAAAGTCTGTGTTGCCCAGCGACAGGCCCAAAACATCACTGCTCTAGAGGAGATCTGCATGGTGGAATGGGCCAACATACCACCAACAGTGTGTGCCAACCTTGTGAAGACTTACAGAAAACGTTTGACCTCGGTCATTGCCAAAGGATCTATGATAAAATATTGAGATGAACTTTTGTTAATGACCAAATACTTATTTTCCACCATAATTTGCTAAATAAATCTTGCCAAATCAGACAAGAAGATTTTTTGGATTTGTTTTCTCATTTTGACTCTCATAGTTGTGGTCTACCTATGATGTCAATTAAAGGCCTTTCTCATCTTATTAAGTGGGAGAACTTGCACAATTGTTGACTGACTAAATCCTTTTTTCCCCCACTGTGTAGTAAATCCTAATAATGGCCAACTCTCCCTGGACATCCAGGAGGCTCCTAGATAAAGAAGAGACCTCTTGTTTCCCTGAAGAGTTGACAAATTGCCACCAGAAAGTAGTCATTAAATGGAAGCACAATGTTCAAATGTACATTCAAGGGGTAGAAAAGCCTTAGAGGGGTGGAATACCTTGAAAGGAGAAATGGAGGTTAGGGATTTACTGACCCATGGAAGTTTGAATTTTGGTACCCTACCTGAACTTTTCTGAAGTTTGGTTCGGGTATCTGAACCTTATCCGAACTTGAACCAGAACCCAATTAAAAACAAAGATAATGTGCACCTTTCAGCTGGAAAATTCTCTCTCTATCCATGTTTGGATTTTACCAATGGACACTAACTGTCCGGTATGAACCCAAAACTTTTAAGTTCAGGTTCGATCATCGTTTGGGAGTCGAGTGATCTCCAGTTGAGGACAACCTTAGTTGTCAAATCTTCAATAAAAGTACAGTGAGGGAAATAAGTATTTGATCCCTTGCTGATTTTGTAAGTTTACCCACTGACCAAGACATGAGCAGTCTATAGTTTTAAGGGTAGGTTAATTTTAACATTGAGAGATAGAATATCAAAAATAAAATCCAGAAAAATCACATTGCATAAATTATATAAATTTATTTGCATTTTGCAGCGAGAAATATGTATTTGATCCCACTGGCAAACAAGACTTAATACTTGGTGGCAAACCCCTTGTTGGCAAGTACAGCAGTCAGACTTTTTTGTAGTTGATGATGAGGTTTGCTCACATGTCAGGAGGAAATTTGGTCCACTCCTCTTTGCAGATCATTTCTAAATCATTAAGATTTTGAAGCTGTTTGGCAACTCAGAGCTTCAACTCCCTCCATAAGTTTTCTATGGGAGTAAGGTCTGGAGACTGGCTAGGCCACTCCATGACCTTAATGTGCTTCTTTTTGAGCCACTCCTTTGTTGCCTTGGCTGTATGTTTTGGGTCATTGTCTTGCTGGAAGATCCAGCCACGACCCATTTTTAATGTCCTGGCAAAGGGAAGGAGGTTGTCACTCACGATTTTACGTTACATGGCTCCATCCATTTTCCCATTGATGTGATGAAGTAGTCCTGTGCCCTTAGCAGATAAACACCCCGAGAAACACCCCAACACATAATGGTTCCACTTCCATGCTTGACAGTGGGGATGGTGTTCTTAGGGTCACAGGCAGCATTTCTCTTCCTCCAAACATGGCAAGTTGAGATAATGCCAAAGACCTCAATTTTTGTTTCATCTGATCACAGCACCTTCTCCCAATCACTCACAGAATCATTCAGATGTTCATTTGCAAAGTTCAGACAGCCCGACACATGTGCCTTCTTGAGCAGGGGACCTTGTGGGCACTGCAGGATTGTAAACCTTTATGGCGTAATGTGTTAGCAATGGTTTCTTGGTGACTGTGGTCCCAGCTGCCTTGAGATAATTAAAAAGTTCCACCCAGTGTAGTTTTAGGCTGATCTCTCACCTTCCTCATGATCAATGATATCCCATGAGGTGAGATTTTGCATGGTGCCCCAGATCGGTCTATTGACAGTCATTTTGTATTTCTTCCATTTTCTTACTATTGCAACAGTTGTCTCCTTCTCGACCAGCGTCTTATGTATGGTTTTGTGACCCATTCCAGCTTTGTTCAGGTCTATGATTTTGTCCCCGACATCCATAGAAAGCTCTTTGGTCTTGCTCATGTTGTAGAGGTTAGAGTCTGACTGATTAATCGAGTCTGTGGACAGCAATTTTTTTTTTTTTTTTCATAAAGGTGACTATGTAAGACAGCTGTCTTTAATGCAGGTAAGGAGTTGATTAGGAGCGTCTAACTGGTCTGTATGAGCCAGAATTCTTAATGGTTGGTAGGGGATCAAATACTTATTTCTCACTGCAAAATGCAAATAAATTTATATCATTTATACAATGTGATTTTCTGGATTTTATTTTTGATATTCTATCTCTCAATGTTAAAATTAAATTACCCTTAAAATTATAGACTGTTCAGGTCTTTGTCAGTGGGTAAACTTACAAAATCAGCAAGGGATCAAATAATTATTTCCCCCACTGTGACACAAACCTGACATGGATATATTACATCCTAAATAGAACATTTCTTCTAATATGCTCTTTTTATTGTTCCTTTGTGTCTTCCTCTCTCAGCAGGTCGTTGCAACAGACCGTACTGCCTTCATTTACCTGGACACAAGAGCAACATGTTCCAGCATGATCCCATGTAGAAAGGCTGTTTTGTGTTCACAGTGGCTGGAATGTTGCGAGGTGATGCAGAATCTCCCATGAATATACTCGTGGAACACAAAAGCAGTTACCATGGCGATGCTTCTCTTGAAAAAGAATTGTTGCTGCCATAACCAGTGGTCACCTTTGCAATCTGTTATGTACATAGTTTTTCACCATTAGCTGTTCCTTTGAATTTTGCCATTTTTTTTTCCGTCTCTCCCTTTGAAGGCACCAGTTTTGTTAAAGGCAGTCTGACAGCCCAAATGGACAATGTAAACTAAGCATATAGGCTTGTGGGGAACATTAGCCCCTATAAAAATCTCACTTTTGTGTTTTAATCGTTGACTCCATTCTGAAGAAACTGAAGTTTAATCAAACATGCTAATTAGGGTGCTTGGTGCAGCCTTGGCGTGCCGACATGAACTGCGCCGCTCTACCCATTGGTTTCGCACATCCCGGCCTCCCTCAAAGGTGATTGCAGAAAAAGTTCAAGCAAGCCAGTGCTGTCAATCACCAATGGGGACGGTGAAGTGGGTGGGGGTCATGCAGAGTAAACGGAGCTATTTAGCACCAATCACCCTCATCAGGATTCATGATCAAACTTCAGTTTCTGCAGAATGGAGACAATTCAGCAAAGTGTTTACGATTTTTTTCTGAAGTAAGCATTTTGAAAATCTGCTATATTTTTGTGCAACGTGAAATGTTGCGACTTTAGCAGTTTCTATGCCAGTCCTGATCAGCTCCACCAAAGTGGGCGGGCCACCCGCCAAATTCACCATAGGTTACACCATATCAGTGGTGTATCTTACACCAGAAATGTTACTCCAGTCACTGACTGATCTAGTATTTCTGGTGAGGCACACGCCGCAGCGGTTGTACCAAATTTATTATGCTGCGTGCACCTCTTAATAAATGCAGCGCATCTTACCCGACCATGCACCTTCAATAAGACTAGTGTGCACAATGCCAGTCTTGATGAATGGGCCCCAAAAAGGCGGGATTATTATAGAAGCTTTACCCCCTACAGGGCAATGCGCTTACTATATATTGGAAGTCAGACAGATTGGTAGCAAAGTTCTTCTGCTCCTCAGAGAATAAAAGATGATAAAGTATTTGCAGCATTATTTCTATACAGTCGATGAGAGATCTAACAATTTCATTAGGCTACAGTCTCGCGTCTCTGTACAGCTTTACTCAAGCTGCCCTTTATAGCAGACAACCCGAAATAAAGCTACCACATTGCACAAACATTGGGGCGGGTTTACTAAAAATATAAACTACAGTATGTAAATGTGGCATAAAGTATCTGAAATGCACCATATTTGCACCAACATTTTGGCATTTGGCACACAGCACCACATGTTAAGCCAGGCACTTCCATATTGGAAGCCACACTTCTGGTCAAACAAGCAACAAAAAGTGTAACACACACAAAGGATGACCGGTATGTAGGATCATTTGTGCCAAAACTCTGGCCTATTTAGTTTAGTCTTTTTTTCCCAATTCATTTTGGACTGAGGTTGTGTTGGTTCCATGGCCAACAGCAATTATTTCTTATTTCACTATAGTTTGGCCTAGTGTATGTGAACAGGCATGTGTTTACTATAAGGAGAGGCTAATAAGTCATTTCCAGGTAGCCAAGACGAAATCCTGCATGCCAGATCATTCTTTTTAGCATACCCAATGCTCAAAGGAGGCACACAGAATACCAGCAGGTAGTAGAATGTTAACCATGATCTGGTCTGGTTGTCAAGGAGTACTAACATGGTCTCAGCACTTTAGGGACCTCGCCATCACTGTCCCCATTGGGCCTCACAATCTAAATTCTCTATCAGTATGTCTATGGAGTGTGGGAGGAAAATAGCGTACCCGGAGGAAACCAAAGCAAACGTGTGGAGAACATCAAACTCCTTGTAGATGTTGTCTTTGGTGGGATTTCATCACAGGACCTCAGTGCTGCAAAGGAACAGTGCTAACTAGTGATGAGCGATTATACTCGTTACTCGAGATTTCCCGAGCACGCTCGGGGGTCCTCAGAGTATTTTTTAGTGCTTGGAGATTTAGTTTTCATCACCTCAGCTGAATGATTTACAGCTATTAGCCAGCATAAGTACATGTGGGGGTTGCCTGGTTGCTAGGGAATCCCCACATGTAGTCAAGCTGGCTAACAGATGTAAATCATTCAGCTGCGGCAAAAAAAAACAACTACCGTATATACTCGATTATAAGCCGAGATTTTCAGCCCAAATTTTGGGGCTGAAAGTGCCCCTCTCGGCTTATACTCAAGTCAAGGTGGACGGCAGGGTCGGCGGGTGAGGGCGCTGAGGCATACTTACCTGCTTCCAGCGATCCTGGCGCTCCCCCTGCCGTCCCACGGTCTTCTGTGCTGCAGTTCTTCCCCTCTTCAGCGGTCACGTGGGACCGCTCATTAGAGAAACGAATAGGCGGCTCCACCTCCCATAGGGGTGGAGCCGCCTATTCATTTCTCTAATCAGCGGTGCCGGTGACCGCTGAAAGAGGAAGAAGCTGCGGCACCGAAGACCAGCTGTCCGGGAGAAGGAGCCGGACGCCGGGGCCAGGTAAGTATGTCATATTTACCTGTCCCCGTTCCAGCCGCCGGGCGCCGCTCCATCTTCCTGGCGTCGCTCCGCTCTGACTGTTCAGGTCAGAGGGTGTGATGACGCATATAGTGTGCGCGCCACCCTCTGCCTGATCAGTCAGTGCGCAGAGACGCCGGGACCGGACGCCGGGAGCTGCAAGCAAGAGAGGTGAGTATGGCATTTCTTTTTTTATTGCAGCGGCAGTAGCGGCACAGATTTATGTGGAGCATCTATGGGGAAATATGAACGAGGCAGAGCATATATGGCAGAGCTATGGGGCAATATGAACGGTGCAGAGCACTATATGGCACAGCTATGGGGCAGTATGAACGGTGCAGAGCACTATATGGCACAGCTATGGGACAATAATGAATGGTGCAGAGCACTATATGGCACAGCTATGGGGCAGTATGAACGGTGCAGAGCACTATATGGTACAGCTATGGGGCAGTATGAACGGTGCAGAGCACTATATGGCACAGCTATGGGGAAATAATGAACGGTGCAGAGCACTATATAGCACAGCTATGGGGCAATAATGAACGATGCAGAGCACTATATGGCACAGCTATGGGACAATAATGAACGGTGCAGAGCACTATATGGCACAGCTATGGGGCAATAATGAACGGTGCAGAGCACTATATGGCACAGCTATGGGGCAATAATGAACGGTGCAGAGCACTATATGGCACAGCTATGGGGAAATGATGAACGGTGCAGAGCACAATATGGCACAGCTATGGGGAAATAATGAACGGTGCAGAGCACTATATAGCACAGCTATGGGGCAATAATGAACGATGCAGAGCACTATATGGCACAGCTATGGGACAATAATGAACGGTGCAGAGCACTATATGGCACAGCTATGGGGCAATAATGAACGGTGCAGAGCACTATATGGCACAGCTATGGGGCAATAATGAACGATGCAGAGCACTATATGGCACAGCTATGGGACAATAATGAACGGTGCAGAGCACTATATGGCACAGCTATGGGGAAATAATGAACGGTGCAGAGCACTATATGGCACAGCTATGGGGCAATAATGAACGGTGCAGAGCACTATATGGCACAGCTATGGGGAAATGATGAACGGTGCAGAGCACAATATGGCACAGCTATGGGGAAATAATGAACGGTGCAGAGCACTATATGGCACAGCTATGGGGAAATAATGATCTATTTTTATTTTTGAAATTCACCGGTAAATGCTGCATTTCCACCCTAGGTTTATACTCGAGTCAATAAGTTTTCCCAGTTTTTGGTGGCAAAATTAGGGGGGGGTCGGCTTATACTCGGGTCGGCTTATACTCTAGTATATACGGTAAGTCTCCGAGCACTAAAAAATACTCGGAGGACCCCCAAGCGTGCTCGAGAAATCTCGAGTAACGAGTATATTCGCTCATCACTAGTGCTAACCACTGAGCCACCATGAAAAGGCTGCACAAATGCTAAACGGTGTGTGATATTTTGTGCTTACATGAATCTGATCTACTTGTTTGGTTTGAAAAGAAGAACCATCCAAAGATATCGGGGCCCAGATCAAAGCCCATGATACGGCGAACAACAACTGCACACAGCTTATAAGGAATTTGACAAAATAAAAATAAATGTTGCAAATGTGTAATAATGAATAATCCATTAACCATAAAATGCATTAAAATGGTGAAAATTAGATCTAGGCTTCCGCCTTTACCTATCTAATTGTATAAAGAAAGTTTGACACCTTTGTAACATACTTTGGTTTTTCAATCCCATGTCAACACTTTTTTGGCAGTGAATGGAGACATTTCTGTTTATATCAAGAGGATGAAAAAAACAAATGTGTCTAATACTTTTCAGTGTCTGTTAAGGTACCTTCACACATAACGATATCGTTAACAATATCGTTGCTTTTTGTGACGTAGCAACGATATCGTTAATGAAATCGTTATGTGTGACAGCGACCAACGATCAGGCCCCTGCTGGGAGATCGTTGGTCACTGAATAAAGTCCAGAACTTTATTTCGTCGCTGGACTCCTGCTGACATCGCTGGTTCGGCGTGTGCTCACAGCCAGTACAGGAGGAGTGCAGAGCACAGCGCTGGAGGACAGACGGCTGTAGGTAAGTATGTACTGTTTGTTTTTTTTACTTTTAGGATGGTAACCAGGGTAAACATCGGGTTACTAAGCGCGGCCCTGCGCTTAGTTACCCGATGTTTACCCTGGTTACCGGCATCGTTGGTCGCTGGAGAGCGGTCTGTGTGACCGCTCTCCAGCGACGCTGCAGCGATCCGGATCGTTGTCGGTATCGCTGCAGCGTCGCTTAATGTGAAGGGGCCTTTACAATGGTGCTCAGTTTACACAAAACCCTATAAGCCAAGGCTCTGTTCACACCTGCTTTAGGTAATTTGGTTTCTGAGCTTTGTCCTAAAAACACAGGAACTGAATTTACAAAACAGATGAGCTTGTTAGAGGAAGGGCTCCTTTGGGTAACCAATTCATCCTTTGAAATATTTGCTCTGTACAGGTTTCAGCCTTGTGCTGTGAGGAAGAATTTTTTCCCAATTTGTTGATAATAAGCAGAGACTATTCTTAACATGAAGGATTTGAAAACAAATGTGTGAATTATGGATGCTGCTACGATACTATACCTATTACACCTCAAACAATGCAAAAAAATGCCCAAAAGAGCCATGCCATATCCAAAAGGTGCAATATACTGTTCATTTTATGCCTCGGGTTATCAATGAGCCAATAGCCACATCTCTTAATTACGGAGGATAAGCACACACCAGACACGAGTTATATTCAGCACTCTGTTGGCAGTAGCCAGCAAAATTAATTAGCTATGGCTTTGTGTGGTCAAGTGGACATGGACAGGCTTTGTGCTGACTACTCCGACTATCAGATCCCAAGGGTGCCCTGGCCCTCACCCTTGAACCCTTCTGCAGGAATATGGACTTACACAAGGACGCTAGGTTGACTCGTCACTGGCCGATGGAGTGGGCTGACATGAATAATCAGATTGCGGAGTCAGAACTAGAAAGGCAAACAAGAAGCAAAATTGAAAGACAGAAGAATAGGAAGGTAACGGGCTGAGATCATAATGGAAATAACATAGGCTAAACAGCAGATGAACTAAAGATGTGAACCAGATCCAGTAAAACTATAACTAGCAACTCCCAACAGTAAGCTGGGTGATTTAATTGGGTGTGGTGCTGTCCCATTTACCAATAACAGGTAGTCATTATTCCGGCTGGGCAGCACACATATGCATCCTGCAAGACTGGAAAGCACTACAGGTCCCAGCCACCCTGATCTCAGTGGCTGGACAAAGAGCTTTTGATCCAGATATGCCCTCCATTTCCCGTGTGCCTACAAAATGAATGCGTCAGTTGCCTGTTGACAGAAGAAGACATCACAGGAGTAGATGTAACACTAATTAAGGTCTTAATGGTAATACTAGTTTTACTATGTTACTATCAATATAACTATGTTACTATCAATATTGTATCATACAATTATTAGGTTCTGTTGAAGGATGTAGATCTGGGGATTTATTATGATGGAATATAGGCTGAACTGGATGGACAAATGTCTTTTTTCGGCCTTACTATGTTACTATGTTACTATAGGTTCCATTAACCCAACTTTCCTCCCAGCTGCTGGAACTAAATGGAAAGTATCATGCTAAATTTAGATCAAATGTGATGCTTTTAGCTTACTCATTTATTACGTCTAGATCAGTGTTCTCCAAGCTCCTCATGGCCACTAACAGATCACATTTTCAGGATTTCCTTAGTATTGCACAAGTAATGGAATCATTTTCATCAAAGTATCAGAAATTTCCACAAGTTCTCACATGTGCAAAACGAAGGAAATGCTGAAAACTTAATATGTTGGGGGCCATGAGAACTAGAGTTTGGGAAACGCGGCTCTAGATCCTTTGCACTGTGTTCCAGCCTAAGGGCTCGTACTCGCGTGAAATGCGGCCGAGTCTCGCAGGTTAAAACCCGGCTCTGCCGCCGGCACTCCAGAGCGGTGCGTGCGGCCGCATAGCAATACATGGAGCTGCACGCTCCGCTCCCAAGTGCCGGCGGCAGAGCCGGGTGTTAACATGCGAGACTCGGTCATATTTCACGCGAGTATGAGTCCTAATCAAGATGCTTAGTAAAATCATGTTTAGACATGACCATGTGAATTTCAATACACAACCACCATCCTAGAGGGTATGTCACCCAAGTTTAAGTGGTTCAATACTAATACAAGTAATCACTTTTGTATTCCCTTACAAACGCCAGACAACCTCAGAAATTAATTATATTTAGAACTCAGTTTTATCAAGGGCTACATCAAAAAAGTTATGAGTTGACCCTTACCGGTTCTTCTCTTTCTTTGACCTTTTTCTGGAAGCATGTAGCATCTCTGGATGGTATCACTGACATCTGATGCATTTTCATCACAGCTTCTCGGTTCAATCTTTTATATATGAAATATGTCTAATTCCTCCCATTTTGGACTGTAATTTCAGAATCTATATTAAAATAAAGAAAATCAAAAGTATAAGACGCGATGTTGCCAAACATAGGAAATATCATCATTTTTGATCATCAAGAATATATGTAATTTATCAATTATATAAAAATTACATTTTATTTTACAAATCGCATTTTCTTGTGCCCCACTAGGGAATTCTGAATAATCAAAGACGGTGTGTGTTTGTACTTCTAGAGTCTCATCTCTTGGCCCGATTGGAAAGTGGTTACAATAAGAACCTCTTGCTTTGGAGGACCTTTTCTGTCCTTCAGTAAACCTACAGTCTATTGTAGTGTCATGCATTCATTTCCCTTCCCATTTCTAGCAATGTTGCCAACAAAATGATATTTTTCCCATCCAATCCAGACACTCAGAATGTATGGAAACCGGAGGACTCTTCATTTAAAAAAAACAAACCTAAACAACAAACAAAGCCCCAAATTCAAAACATGCATTTTGTAGGCCAGTCCTTGAGGAGAAGAGTGTGCTGGAGTAAGGCGTTCCAAATTCATTACGACGCGCGTGTCTACTAATGAGCTTGGTACAACTTTCAGCAGCCATGGGCCACCACAAAATATACTCCAATAGGAGACTGGATTACATGTTTAAAGTAGCTTGTGCCACTTTTTTTCATGAAATTATGATGAATTTGTTGGCAGCTCTTAATCATGTTCTCCTTCCTTCTACCAAGCTTCACTCACTAGTCAAAAAGTTGGCAGACCTGGCCAGAACTAGTGTAAAAATTCCAAAAGTACAACAAATTATACAGAATTACAAGCTGCGAAAAAATTTGGCAACATTTCTAGCAGTTTGATCACCATCAGCTCTAAGAGACTTTAACCCCAAAACAGGCTTCCTATTGATTAGGGCATCTGGGCCATCACTTAAAAACTTGAATTAGAAAGTGAAATTGTAAAGAGTAGGCAGAGAGTCAATGAGAATTCCTATTCAGCCATCCAACGAGACTTGTTTTGCCACTGACAGTTCTAATAGCTTAGAATGGAGGTTTCTAACATGTTCGGGGGTCGTACCGGACACTGCTGAATTCCAAACTTCTTTTGATAGATAGATAGATAGATAGATAGATAGATAGATAGATAGATAGATAGATAGATAGATAGATAGATAGATAGATAGGATAGATATTTGTTTCCAGCTGCAAAGTTCGGGTTCTTATTGATTTCTATGGGGTTCGGTTTCCGGTACCCGAACCAAACTTTGAACTATACTTCGGTCAAACCCAACAAACCCGAACTTACACAGGTCTGCTCATCCTTCGTGATAATAGCACCTTAGACTGTGAATAACATATCTCTAGAAGTTTCTTATTATGTCCTCAATGTATTCCCCCCAAAGGTGTGGCCAAAGTGAATTTTTCATCAGAAAATTACCACTTTTTGTACCTTAAGTTTTTGAGTTAAATGTATTTTTGAAAGAATTTGGGGCTTTTTTTTCATAGCACAATCTGCAATAAGAAATCTTATAACTTTCATTCTGGCCACTGAGGGCATTTTAGACTCCCATTTCATGTTCTCAACAGAAAATTTCAAAACTCTCATGATCTTACAAGCATTACAATGACAGATAACATCTCTAAGTCCAGGTGATAACACAGAATTCTCCATTCTCAATAGGTGATGTCACTGCTTCCATACTCCTCCCTTCACAATACACTTTGCACATGCTCATTAGATGCTTTAATACAAAAGATAGGTTTTGAGTTAAGGTACCGTCACACATAGCGACGCTGCAGCGATACCGACAACGATCCGGATCGCTGCAGCGTCGCTGTTTGGTCGCTGGAGAGCTGTCACACAGACCGCTCTCCAGCGACCAACGATCCCGAGGTCCCCGGTAACCAGGGTAAACATCGGGTAACTAAGCGCAGGGCCGCGCTTAGTAACCCGATGTTTACCCTGGTTACCATCCTAAAAAGTAAAAAAACAAACGCTACATACTTACCTTCCGCTGTCTGTCCTCGGCGCTCTGCTTCTCTGGTCTGGCTGTGAGCGCCGGGCAGCCAGAAAGCAGAGCGGTGACGTCACCGCTCTGCTTTCCGGCTGACCGACACTCACAGCCAGAGCAGGAGGAGTGCAGAGCACAGCGCTGGAGGACAGACGGCTGTAGGTAAGTATGTAGTGTTTGTTTTTTTACTTTTAGGATGGTAACCAGGGTAAACATCGGGTTACTAAGCGCGGCCCTGCGCTTAGTTACCCGATGTTTACCCTGGTTACCAGCGAAGACATCGCTGAATCGGTGTCACACACGCCAATTCAGCGATGTCTACGGGGAGTCCAGCGACGAAATAAAGTTCTGGACTTTCTTCCCCGACCAGCGATCTCCCAGCAGGGGCCTGATCGTTGGTCGCTGTCACACTGGACGATATCGCTAGCGAGGACGCTGCAACGTCACGGATCGCTAGCGATATCGTCTAGTGTGACAGTACCTTTAGTCTATTGTTGTTAATGGACACGTTTCCTGAAGAACATAAAATGAGTCTAAAATAGCTTCAGTGAGCGTAAAAGTGACAAAATCTGCATTTAAAAAAGAAAAATACATATCATGAAATAAAAAGTAAAAGTCAAGCAAACATTTTTAACCCCTTGTTGACCAAGCCAATTTTCACCTTATTGACCAGGCCAAATGTTTAATATCTGACCAGTAGTACTTCATGTATTAATAACTCTGGAACACTTCAACTTATCCCAGTGATTATTTTTTCTCATGACATACTGTACTTTATGATCGTGGTAAATTTAGGTCAATATGTTTTGCATTTTGTATTTACGAATATATTGGAATTTTGGCAAAAATTTGGAAAAATCCACAAGTTTCAGCCTATATATCTTAAACCAGTTCATCATACGGTACAAAATAATTAATAAACAGAATTTCCCATATGTCTACTTTACATCTGCATCATTTTTTAAAAGTAATTTTATTTTGTTTGGATGTTAGAAGGATTAAAAGTTTAGTAGCAATTTCTAATTTTTTCAAGAAATTTACAAAACCTGTTTTTTTAGGGACTTATTCAGATTTAAATAGAATTTCTGGGGCCTATATATTGGAAACTCCCCAAAATTGACAATTTTAAAAACTGCACCCCTCAAAAATGTCAAAACCGTTGTCAAGGAATTTTTTTTTAACCCTTCAGGTGCTGCACAGGCATTAATACAAAGTCAAGTGAAAAAAAACAGCTGTCATTTATACTTGACAATGTTGTTTTAGCCCCAATTTTTTCACTCTAAGGCTGTGTGCACACGGTCAGGATTATTCACGTTTTTTGCGATAAAATCACTTTAAAAATGCATACATTAAGCATCCCATCATTTTTAATGCATTCTGCAATTTTTTGTGCACATGATGCGTTTTTTGCCGCGAAAAAAAATGCATTGTGGTAAAAAACGCAGCATGTTCATTAATTTTGCGGATTTTTCCCGTTTTCCCGCTATTTAATGCATTGGGAAGCTCTGGAAAAAAAAACGCGCATAAAAATGCACAAAAAAACGCAAAAAAAAAAAAACACGCATGCGGATTTCCTGCAGAAAAAGTCCGGTTTTGTTCAGGAAAATTCTGCAGAAAATCCTGAACGTGTGCACATAGCCTTACAAAAAATAGCACAAGAAAATGGACCCCACAATTTGTTACCTAGTTTTTTCCAGGTTCGCTGTTACCCACATGCTCAGAAACCTCTATTTAGACAAACGTCAGAGCTCAGAAGGGAAGGAGCACCATTTGCATTTTGGAACACAAATTGGGCTGAAAGATTGTGGGCACCATGTTGCATTTGCACAGACCCAAAGGCACCAAAAGCAGGGCTGTGGAATCGGAGACGGTATAACATGGACAGGTTCAAAAACATATAATAAATTGGGTTGAGTAGTTTAGTGCAGGATGTGCTGTAAATGTTTTCACGAGAATTTGGGAAAGTTATGAAATGTCCTATAAATGTCTGTTCTGTTCCTGATCTAAGGATCTCAGCTTTTAGTTGAGAAGAATCTGTGCTGCACTTTATGTACATGCTCAGTGACCAGTGCTGTGGAGTCAGAAGTCAGGGAAATTGCGGAGTCTGAGGTTTGACTTACCGACGTCACAGGCACGCCCAAAAGGCATAAAAAAAAAAAAAAATACAAAAGATCCCGTTTTGGAAACTACACCCCTCAAGGATTTTATCCAGGGGTATAGTGAGCATTTTGAACTTACATGTAGTACGCAGAATTTGATAACATTAGGTCATCATTGAAAATTTTCATTTTTTTTTTAACAAAAATATTGTTTAGCCTCACACTTTTTTTCTTTTGCAAGAGGTAACATGAAAAAGTGGTCCGCAAAGTTTGTAACCACTTTCTACTGAGTTTGGCGACACCCCATAAGTAGTCAAAAAGTTTTGTTTGGACACACGGCAGGGCTTGGAAGGGAACAAGCAACATTCGGTATTTGGAATGTAAATTTGCCTGTAATGGATTGCAGATACCACATCTCATTTGCAAAGATTCCAAAACAGCAGAAACCTCTTCCCCCATGTGAATGCCATGGCCCCTGACATGCCAAAACAACAGAAACCCCCACATTCTGGAAACTAGACCACTCAAGGAATTCATCTATGGGTGTAGTAAGCATTTTTAACCTATGGGCAATTCACAAAACTCAATATTTAGAAGAAAAATATATTTTTTTCCACTTAAATACTGTTCTAGCACCAAATTTATACTGTAATTTCTACAAGGGATAATGGGAGAAAATGGACCCCATAATTACGGCATATGACATTTTTACTGAATGTCGCAGTACCCCATATGTTGTAAAATACTGTGTGAGCACATGGCAGGGATCGGATGGGAAGAACGGCCACTTGGCTTTTAGAACATAGATTCTGGTTGAACAGACTGTGGGCTCCATTGGCCGAGTCCCTGAGGGGCCAGATCAGCAGAAACCCTCACAAGTGACTCCATACTGGAAACTTCACTGCTTAAGGAATTCATCTAGGCGTTTACGTAGTGAGGATTTTGAATGCACAGGCGCCTCACAGAATTCAATAACATTAGGACATTGAAATTTAAATAACTTATTTGCAGCGAATTTGTCACTTACACAAGGGTTAATAGGTGAAACTGCACCCCACAATTTATTGTGCAATTTCTCCTGAACACGGTGCTGCCTCATATCTCGTCAGAAACGACTGTTTGGCCACACATCAAGGCTGAGAAGATGGAGCGCTTTTTGGCTTTTGGAGCCCAAGAATAGTTTGTAGGTGACATTTGCAGAGCCCCTAAAGGTAAATCCAAAATGAATATGCACTGCTCCCCACGCCCAAAATTCTGCCCAACTCTGCACTGATATCATTGACAGGAAAAAATCTTGCGCATGCCTCCCTTAGGTCTGCACATATGGAGTATTTCTATACTGTCACTTACTATCACTGACGCCGGCGCACAGGGTGGGAGAGACAATGGGCGTGGGGAGCAGTGTATATTCACTTTGGATTTACATATGCTTGACCAGTAGGAGCGCGGCTGTGAATTCACCAGAGCTTACAGCAAGGCAACCGGAGAAGCTACAGCAATAAAAGCTACACATTCTGAAAGGGCTGCCCAAGCCTTATTTTAGGATACCATTAGTAACATACTTATAAAAAAAAAATCACATGACAGATTCCCTTTAAAAGAGGAAACTGGGGAAAATAGGACTAAAATGGGTAGTCTCAAAAAAAAAAAAAAAATAATAATAATAGGTACCTAGGAAAAATATACTTGTGCGGTCTTTCTTGAGAGTATTCTCATTAGGGAATTTTACATATTTTGGGAGGGCCACATACCGATAATGCAGAATATTTCATAATCTGGTACTTACTGGATCCAAATATTGCTGGATTACAATATTTGTAATGGAAAAACATTAGGTTAAAAAAGAAAAAAAAAATCCACAGAGCAGATGTATTCCATAAAGTGGTCTTTCGGATGACCTGAAAAGATTTTTTCAGAAGATTATCCATCAATCTTGGCTGACACGCTCCTATAGTATAGGTGGATAGGAATAACGCCTTCTGTCCCTTGGCAGGTGATGCAACGCAGCCTGTAACACCTTGGAGAGAACACACTTTCTTTTCACCAAGCCGAGAAAATCCTTAAAAGGATTCTAGGAATTTTTCAAGTGAGATTTCTATGGAAGAAAGTACGTGGCTGTACATCCGACTATGAAAATGGTAGAGATGGATTGGTGACTGGCAACATGCCATCTTTCCAGATTAGTGTATAAACAAGTGTTTGCATCTGATCAATCTACCGTACATTATGCCACACTGAATAGGAACACTCATCTCAAACTAAAACATCACATTTATAATAATGATCATAATGATGACTTGATGGACGGGCAATTGTAATTCATTTATGTCTCATGTGACGGGATTATTAACATGCCCATCAGACGCACAGAAGCTTTGTGTCACTCAAGCATCATTGGGAAGGAAGCGGAGACCGTAAAATCTAAATATTCACTGCTACTGTATCTAACTAATAACATGCTACAGGTCGTGCAAATGTGAAAAAATTAGTGCTGTAAATTATACAAGAGAAAATCCTATTCTTTTACTTACTTTATGAGTCCCCCCCCCTATTGGTAACAACAGGAGCAGGGTCAGAGACCTTGATTCCAGGGCTGTCACTGCAATAGTTTACACAACTTCCAGCTAATAAAGTGATTTTTATCAGTCAGGAGTGGGAGTGTATCTAATACAAGTAAGGCTATGTGCACACATTGCAGATTTGCCTCTGGAATTTTCTGCGCAGATTCTACATCTCTTGGCAGAAAACACAGTTAAAAATCCATGCATTTTTATGCAGATTTTCATGCGTTTATGACAGCTAAATAAAGATCTATTTAACAAAAAAAAAAAAAAAAAAAAGAATTGTGATGTACCGTAATTTCCTTGTCCAACCTCTTACACACTCCATTGAAGAATAAGGTTAAAGGTACCTTCACACATAACGATATTGTTAACGATATCGTTGCTATTTGTGACGTAGCAACGATATCGTTAATGAAATCGTTATGTGTGACAGCGACCAACGATCAGGCCCCTGCTGGGAGATCGTTGGTCGCTGAATAAAGTCCAGAACTTTATTTCGTCGCTGGACTCCCTGGAGACATCGCTGGATCGGCGTGTGTGACACCGATCCAGCGATGTCTTCACTGGTAACCAGGGTAAACATCGGGTAACTAAGCGCAGGGCCGCGCTTAGTAACCCGATGTTTACCCTGGTTACCATGCTAAAAGTAAAAAAAAACAAACACTACATACTTACCTACCGCTGTCTGTCCTCCAGCGCTGTGCTCTGCACTCCTCCTGTACTGGCTGTGAGCCGGAAAGCAGAGCGGTGACGTCACCGCTCTGCTTTCCGGCTCCCAGACAGTACAAGAGGAGAGCAGAGAAGCAGAGCACAGCGCTGGAGGACAGACAGCGTTAGGTAAGTATGTACGGTTTGTTTGTTTTTTACTTTTAGCATGGTAACCAGGGTAAACATCGGGTTACTAAGCGCGGCCCTGCGCTTAGTTACCCGATGTTTACCCTGGTTACCGGCATCGTTGGTCGCTGGAGAGCGGTCTGTGTGACAGCTCTCCAGCGACCAAACAGCGACGCTGCAGCGATTCGGATCGTTGTCGGTATCGCTGCAGCGTCGCTAAATGTGAAGGGGCCTTAAGGCAGATAGATCTAGAGGCAGATAGATCTAGAGGCAGATAGATCTAGAGGCAGATAGATCTAGAGGCAGATAGATCTAGAGGCAGATAGATCTAGAGGCAGATAGATCTAGAGGCAGATAGATCTAGAGGCAGATAATACCAAACCAGATGTTTAGTAATAACCATCATAAAATCTACTATATAAAGCTGAATGTGTGTATGTGTGTGTGTATGTGTGTATGTATGTATGTATGTATGTATGTATGTATGTCCGGGATTGGCATCTGCACAGTCGCAGCTACAGCCACAAAATTTTGCACAGTCACACGTCTGGACCCTGAGAGCGTCATAGGCTATAATGTGAGGCGAAATTTTAACCCCGCGCGTTCCAATTCAAACAATTTTGCCCCTATCTACATAATGGGGAAAAGTGAAAGGAAAAGTGTTGGAAGCAAATTGACAGCTGCCAGATGTGAACAAGGGGGACTTAAAGAATGAGAGCGATGGCGCCAAAGAGTATATACCGATCAGTTGCTAAGGTGGGGCCCCGACATGAGATACTCACCACACATGGGGATATGAACACACACAAAATACGCACTACCACATGCTTGAACACATATACCACCCACAGCACACATTTCACCACACATACACCAACCTCGCCACATAAAAGTCGAAACACAAAAGTCGCCGCTCAAAACTCGCCACGCGCAAAACTCGTCACATGCAAAAACTAGGCTCACGCAAAACTCGCCACAAGTGTAAAACTCACCTCATGGAAAACTCGCCACACGCAAAACTTGCACACGCGGAAAAATTGCCACATGCACAAAATTTGCATCACATGCAAAAGTTGCCTCACACAAAACTTGCACATACTCAAAAGGCACCAGACATAAAACTCACCACGCGCAAAACTCGCCATGCGCAAAACTTGCTGCACACAACTTGCTACACTAACCTGTCACATGCAACTCGACACAAAAAGTTGCTACACGCATGTTGCCACACAAAACTCATCTTACAAAAGTCGCTACATGCATGTCGCCACACACAACTCAACACACACAACTTGACAAACGAAACTCGCCCTAAAACACACACAAGTCTGGTAATAGCCTTCAAAAATAAAAATTTGATTAATAAGCAGATAAACTACAAGAGCAACAAATGTACTATATAGGAAATACGGCAGCTGTCAGTCACATGACCTGTATATTATGTGTATGTGTGAGCTAATATATACTGCCAGGGGGAGGGCTTCCTGTTAGCTGGGGATTTATCAGGCTGCCAATTTAGCTTACAAATACTGAGGTAAAAATACTGAGCAAATAACGTGTTAACGAGGTCTAATACAGGAGATCACACAGGTATATACTATATACAGGGGAGATGACACACAGATATATACTATATACAGGAGAGATGAGACAGGTATATACTATATAGAGGAGGAGATGACATACAGGTATATACTATATACAGGAGGAGATGACACAGATACGGTATATACTATATACAGGGGAGATGAGACAGGTATATACTATATATAGAAGGAGATGACATACAGGTATATACTATATATAGAAGGAGATGACATACAGGTATATACTATATATAGGAGATGACATACAGGTATATACTATATATAGGAGGAGATGACATACAGGTATATACTATATACAGGGGAGATGACATACAGGTATATACTATATACAGGAGATGACATACAGGTGTATACTATATATAAGGGAGATGACAAACATGTATATACTGAGGTGAAAATGAGAGGTGTGAGGTGAAAATGAAAAGGTGTGAGTGCAAAACGAGAGGAGTGAGGGAAAATAGTGTAGTGATCGGAAAATGACAGATGTGAGGTCGAAATGACAAGTGTTAGGGGGGAATGAGAGGAGTGAGGGAGAAAATGAGAGGTGTGAGGGAGAAAATGAGAGATGCGATTGGGAAAATGAGAGGCGTGATGGGAAAATAAGAGAAGTGACGTGCTATAACTAACCACAGATTTTTACTATGCCCAGGCAACGCCGGGCTCTTCAGCTAGTGGTACATAAAGAGTTAAATAAAGACACAAAAAATCTGCATTAGGCTGGGGTCACACACCTCAGTACCCGCCACTGCCGCCGGCACTCAGACCAGAGCATTCAGCTGCATAGAAATACATGCAGCCGCACACTCCAGTCCCGTGTGCTGGTGGCAGTGCCGGGTACTGAGGTTCGAGACTTGTGCGAGTTTCTCGCAAGTGTGACCCTGGCCTTACATGCAATATCTTTTTAATTTAAAAAAAAAAAAACTAAAAAAAAAAAATGGCGTGGGCTCCCGCGCAATTTTTTGCACCAGAGAGGGAAAGTCAGTGACTGGGGGCCGATGTTTATAGCTTTGGAAGGGGTTAATATTGAATATCAGCCCGCAGTTGTATATTTAGCCTTTACTGGCTATTAAAAAATAGGGGGACCCCCCCAAAAAAATGACATGTGATCCCCCTATAATTAATAGCCAGAAAAGGCTATGCAGACAGCTGCAGGCTGATATTAATAGCCAAGGAAGGGGATATGGATATTGCTCCCCCCTGGCTACAAACACCAGATCTCAGCACCTAGCCTCTCTCTTCCCACTGCCCTGTAGTTGTTAGGGGGTTAAATAAGCACACAGCCAGAATAAAGTACCGTATTTTCCAGCATATAAGACACGACCCACCAACTTTTCCAGTTAAAATATAAAATCTTCTTAAATGTCGGGGGTCTTCTTATATGCCATGTGTCGTCTTATAGGGCCGGTGACTAATGTGCCTTTTGGTTGAGGGAGTGGTCCCGATGACGAAGAGGGGGCGTCTCACAGGAAAGTGTGAGTGGAGTATCCCCATTACCTCATTGTAGCTGCAACGTGGGGTCTCTGTGCTGGGGAGCGGTGGCGGCTGCTCCTCTGTGGCGCGTGGGTGCTGATTCTTATTCTAACACATCCACTCTATTGTAGTGGGCGGCACTTCATCAGCATTCTACCAGCACTATAGGAGTTGGGACTTTTTCCCCCTCACTTCTCAGCATATATTGTTTCAGCCATTGACAAATGGCCTGTTTGCCCTAAATTGAACGTTTGCCTTTACGCAGTTTGTCAGACAGTAAAAAGACCTAAGCTATCACCACTTCCGGCAATCCAGCTTGTCTTCTCTGCTGCTAGAGACAGACTAAACATGACAACAGGCAGTGCACATGCACAGAAAGTCAGACAGACTTGTCACTGGTATTTTACCATTTGGGGTGCTAGAACTCTAGTGCCACCCGTTGGAAGTAGCAATCCTAACAGTCAATGTCGACCCTTTAACGAGCCTTGTCACATGACTTAGGATAATAGCCAAACCAGAATCTCAGTTTGCAGACACTGTTTCGGGGCACTGCCCCTCATCAGTGCATAGGTGGCACTATAGTGCTAGTCCTCTTCCTCTTTGAAGAGACAATTTGCATATTTCCCAGCGGAGCATTGCGGCTTTAAGTCTCCTCACCTCGACATGCTTATGTCACTCTCCGCAAGGAGAAACGATACTTCTTGGATACCATTTGGGGTGAAAGACAAATTGTGTCGACAGTGCAGCGACCATGTAAACTTATTTGGACAAGTTGCAGCTAAGCTCGAGTCCCTATGCAATGCAAAGTCATCCGACCTACACCCACCTATAGCCGTGCTAGTAAACGTGTATTAGAGAGAGGTTAACTGGACAACATCCTGAATAACATTAAGGTATGCACAACACTAGATACCTGGGCAAAATAGCCACGGCATTCCCAAAGGTGAGCGCCAATCCACAAACACATCCCGGCTCACCTGCCCTAAGCCAAAATCACTGGCGGTCCATCTTGTGGCCCTGAGCTGCTGTTCCAACACATTTGTTACTGTAAAAATAAAACGGATTATTCAGAGGTGATGTTAGAATGTAGGAATGGAAACCCCAAAGTGATCAGCTCTTCCTATAAGGGCAATGGGAGGTCGTTGTATTAAACATAAAAATGTATGATAAATTAGTATACGAATGCATAAAATAAGAATTCTTCATCCGATACAGTTTTTCTCTCCACATAACATTGATTATACAATGATATAATCCAACATTTGACAACCCACATAATTTACTTATTCATTTTATTATTATACTTTTATAAACAATAGTTACTAACCAGAAGCAATCAATTAGGAGACTTAAAAAGTACTCAAAATGATAAAGGTGTATTTTGGATTCGCCAACAGCAATCCAACCTCTTATTTAATTTATTTCAAGAGAACCTGTCAGCAGGATTTTGTAATGTACAGTGAAGACAATGCAGGAGGCATCAGAGGGGTCAGAGAAATGGACAGGGAGGAGAAGACCCCGTGCACAGTCCGGCCCCTGTGCACCAAAATCTGATTAGCAGAAAACATGAAATGGTGATTAAAGAGCAGCAAAGTGGATTTCTTCTCCAAACGTATCAATGTAATCAATATTATAGGGACATTACAGGCATGTCTTTACTGTACAAAATTGTGCAGATAGGTTCTCTTTAACCCTTTCACCCCCGGGGACATTTTCCTTTTTTGCGTTTGTTTTTCGCTCCCCTCCTTCCCAGAGCCATAAGAGTTTTATTTTTTCATCAACATGGCCATATGAGGGCTTATTTTTTTGCGAGATGAGTTGCACTTTTACACGACACCATTGGTTAAACCACATAATGTACTGGAAAACACATTTTAAGTGCGGGGAATTTGCAAGAAAAGTGCAATTGCACCATTTTTTTTCTACCAAAAAAAAACAAACCACTTGCATAATTTTTCGAGACCAGTAGTGTCTCAATTTTTCGTTATCTGGGGCCAGGTGAGGGCTTATATTTTGCGCGCAGAGCTGACGTTTTTATTGATACCAATTTAGTGTACATACAAACGAAATGCTACTTCTACACCAGATGTAATGGGACATACAACTTCCAAAACGTTCAACTTTTGTCTCATCAGTCCACAGTGTATTCTCCCAAAAGTCTTGGGGATCATCAAGATGTTTTCTGGCAAATCTGAGACAAGCCTTTATGTTCTTATTGTTCATCAGTGGTTTTCGTCTTGGAACTCTACCATGCAGGCCATTTTTTCCTAGTCTCTTTCTTATGGTGGAGTCATGAATACTGACCTTAACTGAGGCATGAGGCCTGCAGTTCTTTAGATGTTGATGATGGCATAACTGCATGTTCTATTGCTGGCCAATCATTCTCCTTTGCGAAAATGCAAAAGTCACCCCCCTCCCCCCCCAAAAAAAAAAAAAAAATCATCACGGATATGAGCCTCCTGGCCTGCTAGTGCTTTCATTCTATACAATTGTTTTAAAATCCTAATAAAATAGTCTTATAAATACGAGAAGAACATATAGGCTTCATTCATAGGTTGGCCTGCTCAGATCTGACCAAAGACTAAGATACAATGTGGAACAGGTGAAGCAGAGGAAAAAAGGGATTTTCAGGCTGTTTGTTGGGGACAAAATCAAAGTAATATTCTTTATCCTTAATCTGACTTTATATGATATGCCCTCAAAGGCAAATTATATTAGGCATGAATAAGCAGCAGGCACCGATTAAAAGGCGTGTTATTCTTATATAATCTCAGAAGACAGGAACGAATACAAAATGTACATTTCTCAAGGTAACCGCCAAGGAAAATAGAAAATACTATATGATTTGTGGTCTCCTTTTCTAGTCAATGTATGGTTTATAAATATTTTTGACATGAGCTGAAGGCAAAAACTAGCCGTGGCGATGAATACTGCAAATGAAACACAAATACTTTACTTCATAGTATACTGTCACAATGTTGCACTCTGAATTTTATAATGAAGAAAGATAAACTTTCAATGACTGTCCAATAATATGGAAAATCTGATGGTTCAGAACCTGTCCGGTCCCTTTTAGGCTGCATTCATTTATATATCTTCAGTTTTAAAGCTGAAGTCTTAAACAGGTAAAGTTTTACTTTTAATCTACTTCCACATATGTAGCAAATATTTTATATGTACCTGCCTGAAATCAGCTGGGCAAGGAGTTCGTCAAGCTGGAAAGCCCCCAAGGCAACTGTTAGGATTTGTTTCAGCCTTGTGGTATTGTGCTTTGGGGTAGTGTGGTGCCACCTGCAGGTCATTTTTCCTTACTGCAGTTTTATGAAAATTAATGTTTAAAATGTATTTTATGATCACATCGTGAATGTGTGGTTTGTTTGGCCGTTTTCTTGCTGAAGGGGGCAAGTTTACCTTTCAAATGGTGTATCATTTGTGTGTGTGGGGGCAGTATGAACAGAGATACAAAGGAATCACCGAAAAAGTGTTTTCAAATAGTATAGGATTATACTACCTGTCAGAAAATTTTGAAGACCTTGAGAATTGAACACACTAACATGAAAGATTTTTTTCTATGTGTATAACATTTATCAACAGAATGTACTGAAATAAGTATTTTGCAAGAGATTAAAGAGGTTGTCCTATCTTAAACTACATGTCACTGTGACTGCAGACTCATGGATCCTCATACTGGGCACTAGGGTTCAGCGACTTTTCTTTTTATAGGATCGGGTCGGGTTTCACGAAACCAAACTTTTTCAAAAGTCGGGTCGAGTGAAATCAGTCGATCCTATAGAAAAGTCGGGGTCGGCCGAAACACGAAACCCAATGCAGTGCATTGGGTTTCTAATGGTTCCCAGGGTCTGAAGGAGAGGGAACTCTCCTTCAGGCCCTGGGATCCATATTTAAGTGTAAAATAAAGAATCAAAATAAAAAATATTGATATACTTACCCTCGGACGCGCCCCGGTTCTCACCGGCAGCCTTCCTTCCTAAGAATGAGCGCCTGAAGGACCTTCGATGACATCGCGGCTTGTGATTGGTCGCGTGAGCGGTCACATGGGCGTCACGCGACCAATCACAAGCCGCGATGTCATCTAAGGTCCTTCAGGCGCTGATTCTTAGGAAGGAAGGCTGCGGGTTATAACCAGGGCGCATCCGAGGGTGAGTATATACCTATTAGGAATATACTCACCCTCGGACGTGCCCTCGGACGCTTCCTTCCTAAGAATTAGCGCCTGAAGGACCTTAGATTACGTCACGGCTTGTGATTGGTCGCGTGACCGCCCATGTGACCGCTCACGCGACCAATCACAAACCACGACGTCATCGAAGGCCCTTCAGGAACTCATTCTTAGGAAGGAAGGCTGCCGGTGAGAACCAGGGCGCGTCCGAGGGTGAGTATATCAATATTTGTTTTATTTTTATTCTTTATTTTACACTTAAATATGAATTCCGATACCGATTCCCGATATCTTAAACATATCGGAACTCGGTATCGGAATTCCGATTCCAGATCAGAAGATCGCCGACCTCATGGCCGACCCCACACAGGGGTTGGGTCGGGTTTCATGAAACCCGACTTTGCCAAAAGTCGGCGACTTCTGAATCTGTCTGACCCGTTTCGCTCAACCCTGCTGGGCACACTAAACGCTGAGAGGATTCTCTGGAGCGGCCGGTGCATGACATTCATACGATTTGTATTCATGTGGTCACGTGCCGAATAAATGGACATAGTAACATAGTTAGTAAGGCCGAAAAAAGACATTTGTCCATCCAGTTCAGCCTATATTCCATCATAATAAATCCCCAGATCTACGTCCTTCTACAGAACCTAATAATTGTATGATACAATATTGTTCTGCTCCAGGAAGACATCCAGGCCTCTCTTGAACCCCTCGACTGAGTTCGCCATCACCACCTCCTCAGGCAAGCAATTCCAGATTCTCACTGCCCTAACAGTAAAGAATCCTCTTCTATGTTGGTGGAAAAACCTTCTATCCTCCAGACGCAAAGAATGCCCCCTTGTGCCCGCCACCTTCCTTGGTATAAACAGATCCTCAGCGAGGATCAATGCAAGTCTCGCTCAATGCAAGTGGACTGCGCGAGGCCACATAGTCTAGTCAGAATCACATACTTGCAGTCCCACCATGCCCGCTCCCAGCACTGGCACCACAGAATCCTCACAGTGTACAGTTTGGATGACTGACTGTACTTGTAGCTTTAAGACCTTGTCCACTACATTGCTTTCATTAGCCGCAAGCACGAGCTGGATACTGGGCTGGGAGGTGCGGTGAAACACTGCCCACAGCCTAGTCAGTCAATCAGGAGGGGTGCGCATGACTGGGCCACGCCTGGGGGAATGCAGGAGATTTGGAACTTGACGTGACATCAGGGGATGTTAGTGTCAGATGCAGTCGGGGGTCAGGTGATGTCAAATGAGCTGTCAGCAATAGCGCCGCTCACAAGCACAAATCGCAAAAAAGAGGCATTTATAAAAATACTTCTTTACAAGGTTTAAATCAATTGGGCATTATACAGTGTAGTGGGGAACCTCTTTAAAATTGTTAATACTCCTGATCACAGGGGTCCACTGCCACTGAGCTTCACAATCACAAGAATGAGGTTCCTGTTTCAATTAAGCAGCAGTCTTGACAATAAGTGAAGAGGCAGCATGGATGCTATAATGCTGAAGAACATCGCCAAGCCAAGCACCAGATTCAGCTATCTCAAAGAAACCTCTCCCAAAAAATTTTTTACAGACAAAACATAAAAAATGACAACCTCTCGGAAAGAGAAGTTACATACATATAATCAGAAATGCACAACATATTACCTATATGTCTCCATGATTGCAGATTATAAACCCTGTGTTTAGTCTCGTCCTGTTGTCATGTGTGGTTCCCTTTCATTGGACTACTCTTCTACTGTCAGCATACATTAATTAACATGACAGCAAGATCAGACTACATACATGGATTGTTTGTAGTCTGTAACCATGGAGACACTAGTAATCATCATCAGGAAAAGTGTTATTTTCAATAGGTTATTTCCAAACTTTCAAGCATTATGCACTTGCACAATACAAGTCACAGCCCACAACCTTTATGTTCAGCCACGGAAATACTCTCCCAATTATAACGTCATATATGTCTTAGTGCCAGAGAGGTCAATGGGCAGCAACTTGGTTCCCTTCTATGACTTTGAGCAGAATTGCCCTATATATATTGAATCTTACTTCGATTTGTATGGTAAGACCAATACATCTATCATAAATTTGAAAATGGAATTTAACAAGAAAAAACTTTTATTCGAGAAAAGGATGTACCGTAGATCAGTGCATCAACATTGTGACTCCAGAGCTTCACCAATTGGAAATCTATTCTTAGCTATTCAATTTTCTGAGTCCTTCTATTAATAAGTATTGCTGATATCATTCAGAGCCTTGAGGCATTTACTTCACTTACGTCTACTTCTTTTTTGTTGTGATCTGCTGCAGATGAATAACGCGAAGCTGTGAAATAACAAATCATTATATCCGATGTGATACATTCTGCATAACATTTGTTATCACAGACGTACATCAACCCCTTTATTCCTGAAACTCGAGGGAACGGCTACATGAGTCAGGGACTTTTCTAATCCATTCATTCAAATTTCAAAAAGAACACTTTAATAGTCAGCAAACTTTTTTTTAACAAAAGGTTTTTCCTTTCTTGTGAATGACTAGACATGCCCCATGAATACGTGTAAGAGATCAAACTGCAACACAACTGACTTCTTCCCAAAAAAATATTGCCATACCGCTTCGTAGATGCTCTGCACTGGAGCTCAGCAGCAATACCACCGGTTGCCAAATACTTTGTGGAAAACGACAGTTTGGTTTTTCTAAACTAGTAAAATAATAATAAAAAAAACTTCTGTTGCTCTTACCCCAATACTGACCATTTGTCCTGTTTCTTCTCTGACTCTGAACCCAGCTAGCCTTCCCCCTACCTCCACCCTCCTGGTATCTGACTATGGCTTTTACCCTGACTGTTTTGGCTTCCAATTCAGGCACTGGTTTCATCCTTCTTGTTTATAGCCCCGGCTAGTCTGACCATCCTTGCCTCAGGCATTTTCCCCTAGCCAGCAGCCACTCCGTGGACACAACCCAGTGGACATCAAAATAAGTCCAGATCCTTGTAAAGTGGTTAAGGATGGTTTTTAGTGATGAATGAATATACTCGTTACTCGAGATTTCCCGAGCACGCTCGGGTGACCTCCGAGTATTTTTCAGTGCTCGGAGATTTAGTTCTTCTTGCCGCAGCTGAATGATTTACATCTGTCAGCCAGCATAAGTACATGTGGGGGTTGCCTGGTTGCTAGGGAATCCCCACATGTACTTATGCTGGCTATCAGATGTAAATCATTCAGCTGCGGCAAGAAAAACTAAGACTCCGAGCACTAAAAAATACTCGGAGGTCACCCGAGCGTGCTCGGGAAATCTCGAGTAACGAGTATGTTCGCTCATCACCAATGGTGTTCTTCTGGGATCTGCTAGATGGAGTGGTTGAATCAAGTCTGTCCAAAGGTAGCGTCTTTTGGCCAACGACCTCTTCCAGACATTATACTATGCTGATGAATTATCATTACAGATTGGATCTATCCCAATTACGGTTATTCCACAAAAGCTCATTAAGAGGCAACGTCACAGAGACACTATTGCCATTATTGTTAGAAATAAGTACCGTATGTAATTTTACAAAAAAGGTTCCATTCTAAGTAATTTCCATCAGCCCAAGGTTGGACCCTGATGATAATGGCAGGAACAAGATACATTTACTTGTCTTAGCTTGATTTTATGCAGTGATTGTAATTACCAAAATACTTAAAAGCGCAAAGAACAATACATTTCTGAAGTTAAAGACACAATAACCCTGGAAGACCTTCAATCACAAAGATTGAGACAATAAGATGTTAACTTTTTGCACAGAAAATTCATGAACAATGAAACAATCACAGAAAATAACTACTGGTGCATTGTGCAAATAATGCAATAAATGCAAAATGGCTTTGTCCTTCCAAAACTGGAAAATTTAGGAGATTTTAAATAAAGATGGCACCTGGATACTGGAAGTTAGTATAATATGGTAAAACAGAATATTTCTATTTTCACATCATCTTTTGAGATTTGATCCTCTTGGCTTTATCCTTGGTATCAATGCTCGACAATTTAACTGATACCCTGACAATGCAACATAACTGTTCAGCAAAAAACTAGTACAACAAATATAAAACAAGGATGTACCCAACATAATCCTATAAAACAAACTCAAACTCAATAAAACAAACTTCTTTGCATGTATTTTCTGTGATTTTCTTTTGATTATTTTGTTATATATTTCCATTTTCGCTCAGTAACACTTACGGAAGAGAGATGTATTAGTACACTTATCCCCACATCATATTACCCAAAACAAAAAAGTGAGTCACAGAGCAAAGTATAATAAAATATAATATCTTTATTAATACAAATATTAACCATTAAAACCAAATAACAAAACGAAAATTAGCAAGGATAGTGACACCAATGTGCTATGCTCAGTAACATCCAATACAAGTGTGGGGGGGTATGCACATAATATACATTCAAAACAGATAACCCAAAAATAGGTGATGGGAAACAAAATTAGAAAAATACAGGGGTTATATATGGCGGCCTGAAATGACATGCAACATATGCAGTCATTAATGGTAAACGTCAATCAGTATGCCTATAATATACAAAGCCAAACCACCCCCCACCCCCACCCCGAGGAAGCATTGTTAGCGAAACGCGCGTCGGGGCCTCTTCTATGCTCGGTATCTAAGTCGGCATCTTTTGTACTATTCATTATTTGCCCGTATACCCATTGAGGGTGTTGGGGACTTCTGTTTATACTATTTACTATGTGGGTGTGTATGGCTTGGCTTTGTATATTATAGGCATACTGATTGACGTTTACCATTAATGACTGCGTATCTTGCATGTCATTTCAGGCCGCCATATACAGTTAGGGCCAGAAATATTTGGACAGTGACACAAGTTTTGTTATTTTAGCTGTTTACAAAAACAATTTCAGAAATACAATTATATATATAATATGGGATGAAAGTGCACACTCCCAGGTGCAATATGATAGTTTCCACATCCAAATCGGAGAAAGGGTTTAGGAATCATAGCTCTGTAATGCATAGCGTCCTCTTTTTCAAGGGACCAAAAGTAATTGGACAATGGACTCTAAGGGCTGCAATTAACTCTGAAGGCGTCTCCCTCGTTAACCTGTAATCAATGAAGTAGTTAAAAGGTCAGGGGTGGATTCCAGGTGTGTGGTTTTGCATTTGGAAGCTGTTGCTGTGAGCAGACAACATGCGGTCAAAGGAACTCTCAATTGAGGTGAAGCAGAACATCCTGAGGCTGAAAAAAAGAAAAAATCCATCAGAGAGATAGCAGACATGCTTGGAGTAGCAAAATCAACAGTTGGGTACATTCTGAGAAAAAGGAATTGACTGGTGAGCTTGGGAACTCAAAAAGGCCTGGGCGTCCACGGATGACAACAGTGGTGGATGATCGCCGCATACTTAATTTGGTGATGAAGAACCCGTTCACAACATCAACTGAAGTCCAGAACACTCTCAGTGAAGTAGGTGTATCTGTCTCTAAGTCAACAGTAAAGAGAAGACTCCATGACAGTAAATACAAAGGGTTCACATCTAGATGCAAACCATTCATCAATACCAAAAATAGACAGGCCAGAGTTAAATTTGCAGAAAAACACCTCAAGAAGCCAGCTCAGTTCTGGAAAAGTATTCTATGGACAGATGAGACAAAGATCAACCTGTACCAGAATGATGGGAAGAAAAAAGTTTGGAGAAGAAAGGGAACGGCACATGATCCAAGGCACACCACATCCTCTGTAAAACATGGTGGAGGCAACGTGATGGCATGGGCATGCATGGCTTTCAATGGCACTGGGTCACTTGTGTTTATTGATGACATAAGAGCAGACAAGAGTAGCCGGATGAATTCTGAAGTGTACCGGGATATACTTTCAGCCCAGATTCAGCCAAATGCTGCAAAGTTGATTGGACGGCGCTTCATAGTACAGATGGACAATGACCCCAAGCATACAGCCAAAGCTACCCAGGAGTTCATCAGTGCCAAAAAGTGGAAAATTCTGCAATGGCCAAGTCAATCTCCAGATCTAAACCCAATTGAGCATGCATTTCACTTGCTCAAATCCAGACTTAAGACGGAAAGACCCACAAACAAGCAAGACCTGAAGGCTGCGTCTGTAAAGGCCTGGCAAAGCATTAAGAAGGAGGAAACCCAGCGTTTGGTGATGTCCATGGGTTCCAGACTTAAGGCAGTGATTGCCTCCAAAGGATTTGCAACAAAATATTGAAAATAAAAATATTTTGTTTGGGTTATGTTTATTTGTCCAATTACTTTTGACCTCCTAAAATGTGGAGTGTTTGTAAAGAAATGTGTACAATTCCTACATTTTCTATCAGATATTTTTGTTCAACCCTTCAAATTAAACGTTACAATCTGCACTTGAATTCTGTTGTAGAGGTTTCATTTCAAATCCAATGTGGTGGCATACAGAGCCCAACTCGTGAAAATTGTGTCACTGTCCAAATATTTCTGGCCCTAACTGTATAAGCCCTGTATTTTTCTAATTTTGTTTCCCATCACCTATTTTTGGGTTATCTGTTTTGAATGTATATTATGTGCATACCCCCCTACACTTGTATTGGATGTTACTGAGCATAGCACATTGGTGTCACTATCCCTGCTAATTTTTGTTTTGTTATTTAGTTTTAATGGTTATTATTTGTATTAATAAAGATATTATATTTTATTATACTTTGCTCTGTGACTCACTTTTTTGTTTTGGGTAATATATTGTATATAATGTGATAGAGCTATATACATTTTTTTTGGCCGTGGTTTGGTAAAATTATCCCCACATCACCAGTGTAGAGATCTGAAAATGAAAAAAGGCAGTCAACGTAGCATTAAACCCCTACAATTGTCCTGGGTAACAATCATCATTTTCCAAAACACTAAATAGCAGTCTATGATCCACAAATAAGACTCTGGCAATCTATATCCTTTATGGAGTATGTGGTCCGTCTCAAATGCTGTTATTATGGCACAGCTCTTCTGAAGATTTGCACCAGACTATATATTAATTTTTTCCTGTGTTGCTTTTCTTCTGTGTTCTCACTATGGATTATTATAAACCATTTGATATAGAGCTGTGCACCATGAAGGAATCCATTTTCCACATGAGACATTTCAAAGGTTCCTTAACAACAAGCAAGTCACAGGACACAGGAGCCTTGGACCGCAGGCTGTAATCTTTGCGAAAATCTAGCATTAAAAAGACAGTCAATATTTAAAGACATCTGTGGCGCCCCAGGGTCCTGGTCGTCACAGTAGCATTGCTTTCCTCATGGGGAGAGTGTTACGTTTGGAGGCAAGAAGGGATAACTGTGTTGCATGCTTGTGTTTACCTGGTTACATTCACACTCCAGGCCACCAGGGGGAGCTTTAGATCCTATTTACTAGTTGACTCCCCATATATAAGGTAGTTTTGGAGGGAAAGGTCAGAACAGTTCTTGCCAGGAAATAGACTGGATCAGTCTGAGGCAGAAGAGGGATTACGGAGCTGTGTGGCCACAGTGCAGCAGTTCCCGGAAAGAGATTATACAGAAAGCCAAAGTGATTGCAGAGAGTGTGCAGGAGAGGATACCAGGGGGAGACCAGCCCCGAGCAGGCTGCCTCCTTCTGAGGCGCGGAAACCAGTAGCCAGAACACCAAAGTTGTAAGGACTCTCTACGACTTACATCAGAGACCGGCAGGACAGCTGAACTTCACGTTACCTGTCCGCCCTAATACCCAGGAGACACGGTGACACCTTTAGAGCCTGGGGAGTGCTAGAGTCCCTATAAACAGACTCAAGTCACCAGTCATACGGGTTATGTCCTATCCTATACGGGGGACAGAGTGAGAGAGAACATCTGTGAGGACCTTATCTGAAGCCATATGCAGTAAAGGACTACAACACCACGGCACTAGAGGAAGGCTTTCATTTCCACCTGGATAAGGGGACTCCTAACTTGCCTCCAAGCCGGCCGGACCCTGCCTGCCCTGTGATCTGGTGCCCTGGACTGTGGCTGCCTGAAGTCATCAGTAAACAAGGTAAAGAGACTGCAACCTGTGTCCTCGTTCTTTACTGCGCCATTCACCATCTTCCATCTACCCACCGGGAGCCCTGGGGATATACTTCACCTGTGGGAAGTTATACCATCTTGCTGCCATATCACCCCAGTCCCCACTGACCGAATACCACAGGTGGCGTCACGAACATAAACTTCATTCCCTTTAAAGACCTTTCCCCTTTTACATGGGCGCCCTAGGCCACGGACTGGGTCACCACCGTGACATCCCCCTGTGAAACTCAGGACCCGGTACCGAGTACCCCACGGCCCTGGCGCGGCGACTCACACCCTCCTATTAAGTTTAATGTAAGCCTCTGCAGCGTCAGAACAAGGCTCCATTCACATATGTTGTAAGGCCAGGCGCAGAAGACCGTTTTCTTACAGTCCGATTATGCTAATCACACTCAGATCAGAGTCTGATCAGAGTGAGATAAAATTTTTATTGGAGGTGCAGAAAACAAACAAGTTTGTCCATCTTCTCCATTCGGTCACTCTGTGAAAAAAATCGGACTGCACTCAGATGTCATCTGATGGCAGTAAAAAAAAATTTCATGGATCTATAAACATGAATGCTGTCGGATTCTTGGAGGTAAATTGTGCTGCGATTTTTTTCTTCAGACCACTCATTTCAAGATTGGACATGTGCAAAGCACTATAGAACAACACTGGGTCGAGTGCCATCGGTCAAAACCATGGATAGCGCTCATCTGATCAAAATTACCATCTGCACGAGCCCTAACAGACATTCGGCTCGCACAGAGTGATGAGGATACTCTGAGGAGCTGGACACCGGAGAAGGCGGCGGGGAGTAGATTAACACACGCACCCGTAGGGGAGTTTATATACACACTTACACTACAGTACATACATACCATAGATGCCCAGATTTAGTTACAAAAAAATTAAATGGAAGAGCTTCTCTAATGCTACCAGCTACTAACTGGTAAGGTGATAACTCACGTAATAGTGGGGTCCGGAAACTGGGACCCCAAATCATCTTGAGAATGAGTCTCTGAAATGCCAACATCCAATTATTCTCTATATGGGCCTGGAGATAGTAGGGCACTGCGATCCACTTTTACCGGCAACTCCTTAGAGAATTATTTGGTAATTTGGGTTGGTAGTGCTGTATTAGGAGTAATAGTTGCAATGCAGGGTAATGAATGGCTAGAATACCACTACCTTGCTAATAACCTTGGACAGTCAAGTTGTCAACTTTGCATATGCATGTTAAGCAAAACGTGTTTTTTTTTGCTTTCTTTTGTGTTAAATGCATTTAGATACAGTTTTCTTACAATCTTAAGAAGAATGTAGAGACAGGCCACTACATACTAGACGGCTTTTGCAAACGTCTTACATCAAAGATGGTTGAAAGCACTTTTTCCTAATGGACCTACGAATAGTGTCAGGCAGATGTCAATCAGACGGAGCAGCGACTGACCCTCAGCTCTTTCTTCAGTCTTCTGTAGACCAACAGGTCTCAATGACTCCTGGGAAATGTGCACAATTTTCTAGAAATCTGAAAGATCCTAGCTTTCTTGGAATTATCATAACGTTCAAGTTACAATGTAACTGCCTAATCTCACTTGGTTGATAGAAATATTTCTAAGGGCTCGTCACACAAGTGTATAACACGGCTGAGCGCTACGTGAGGCTTTATCATACTGCAGTCTGCCCAATGTTATTCTATGGGGCAGCGCAAATCTGCGATTATTTCTCATGCCGGTTCAGATCCCTTCCTGGATCAGTAATGGCCGAAAACCCCAATGTTCTCTAGTGCTGTCAACTCCTCCCTTCTCCAGTTTGCTCCAGTCTGGTCCTCTGCACCCAAGTAGAGATTAGGCTATGTTCACACATTGCATTTTTTGCTCTTTTTTTATGCAAATTTTAAGATGCCTTTTACAGTTCCAGCAAAAGCTGTGAAATTTCAAAAAAATATCATGTTCACACATTTTTTTCCCTGACTGAATTGGAAAACTGCTGGGTTTTTGAAAACTGCGGCGTGTGACTTTATTCAGCACTTTTTCACCCATAAAAAGGAATGAGTAAGTGCAAAAATGCAGGCATCAGGTTTTGCTACATTTTTAGTGAAAAAACCCCCCACATGTACAGCAGATGTTAAATCCATTTATTTCTGCGATTTTCCCAAGTTTAAACTTGAATGTCTTGGTGTCCTCACCTGAGAATGGCAGATAGGATTAGTACAGTTTAATTAAATTAGTGATTCGTGAAAAGTAAACACTGGCCAACCTAGGTGTGAAATTGAACAATACCTGACCAACTCAAGGGCTGACCAAAGTGTAAAGGTAAACAGTGTCCTACATACTCAATGCTCTGATAAATATTATAGAAAGATAAACTATTCCCAAACAATTCAAGTACCCCCGCATTTGTAATTGTGTCTTTTTTCATCAACTTATGTCAACTTTTTTTGTTCAGAATAGTCAATATTTTTTCAGACCTAGATCTTTTTTTCCACTAATTAACCCCTTTCCGACATCAGGCGTAACAGTATGCCGATGCCGGACACCCTCCCTTTGATGTGGGCTCAGGTGGTGAGCCCACATTTTTCCCGGCCCATGTCAGGTGTTTTGAACAGCTGACGTGCCGCTAATAGCCACGAGAGGAATCGCAATCAACTGACAGCGGCATTTAACAGGTGCTTCCGGCAACCACAATGAAAATCCCACCCATCAGCGCCAGTGTCACATGACCACGGGTCGCCAATGGGTTGGCATGACAAGAGGCCTCCAGCAGACCTCTATGGTTGTCACTGCTGGACTGCAATGAGCGCCACCCAGTGGTCGGTGCTCGTAGAAAGCCAGCAATTCTACTACATACAAGCGATCTGATCATGGCCTGTATGTAGCAGAGCCAATTGCGTTATAGCAGCTTCTAGTCTTCCATGGTGATTATTGAAGCATGGCAAAAGTTAAAAAAATTAAAAATAAATTTTTTTTTTAAATATATAAAAAGTTCAAATCACCTCCTTCTGCCCCATTCAAGATAAAATAAAAAGAAAAAAAAATCAAAACATACACATATTTAGTATGGCCACGTTCAGAATCGCCCAATCAATATATATATAAAAAAAAGAATTAACCTGAGCGCTAAACAACGTAACGAAAGAAAAAGTAAAACCGCCAGAATTACGTTTTGTTTGGTTGCGCAACATTGCATTAAAATGTAATACCGAGTAATCAAAAGTTCGTATCTGCACCAAAATGGCATCTTTAAAAAAGTCAGCTCGGAGAACAAAAAATAAGCCCTCACATGGCCATATTGACCAGAAAAAAAAAAAAAAAAAAAGTTATGGCTCTGGGAAAAAGGGGAACAAAAAATGAACACACAAACGAAAATACCTCCGGCCATGAAAGGGCTAATCTGATCAAATTGCCCTTTTTTCCAAAGCAGTTTTATGATTTCACAGATATGTCTTGCATTGGTGACCGAACACCTTGCATTGTTCATGCTTCCAAAGTGGAAGCAAAGCTGATCTTCGGGATCCTGAAAAAGGCAACAAAACCTGCTTTTTGTAAGAAGCTTTTTTTTTTTTTCTGCCAAGAGAGCAGGTTTTGCCTACATAAAAAAAAAAGCCAGATTACTCACCGGTAATGCTCTTTTAGTGAGTCCACGACAGCACCCCACTGGAGAGAGGGATCCGCCCCGCAGGAACAGGAAACCTACAGAGAAATAAAAGGGGGCGGTCCTCCTCTCCTCCTCAGTTTTGATTTCAGAGTACCCGGAGGACCGCCAGTATTAGGCAAATATCATTTATTTCATTTTCAAACTTATTTGCTTCTGTATGATTAAAAGAATATTACTCAGTAGTATACACTATATTACTCTGGGGAGGGATGTAAGAGGGTGCTGTCGTGGACTCACTAAAAGAGCATTACCGGTGAGTAATCCGGCTTTTTACTCTTTGCCACGACAGCACTCCACTGGAGATCTTACAGAGACTATTACCTAGGGGGAGACCACCGTCCTGAGGACAGTCCTGCCAAATAGTGATTATAGAAGGTAGAAGGATTTGACCAAGTTGCCGCCTTACATATAGTTTCAATTGGGACCTCTCCCCTTTCTGCCCAGGAGGATGCCATAGCTCTGGTAGAGTGTGCCGTTATGCCTTCCGGAGGGTTTTCTTTCCTCGCGGAATAAGCCAGTCTGATAGACTCTCTGATCCACTGGGATAAGGTGTTTTTTGTTACTCCATGACCCTTCTTGTGACCCTGGAAGGATATAAACAGAGCCCTACACTGTCGCCAGCTGCTGGTCCTTTCAATGTACTTTAACACTACTCTTAACATCTAGAGTGTGGTACTTCTGTTCCTCAGGAGTGGAAGGGTTACTGAAGAAAGTGGGCAAGATTATTTCTTGTGACCTATGGAATTTCTTTGCTACTTTGGGAAGGTAGGAAGGGTCTGGTTTAAGAATCAACTTATCCTGAAAGGTTAACAGGAAAGGTGGATCTATAGAAAGAGCTTGGATGTCACGGATTCTCCTAGCCAAAGTCAGTGCTACCAAGAGGGCCGTTTTTAGTGATAGGCTTTTGATGGGTATTGAGTCTATTGGTTCAAATGGAGAGAGTCTGTTAGGGCTTGTAAAACTAAATTTAGATCCCAGGGTGGAATTCTGGGTATGTTAACTGGATTTATTCGTTCGCAGGCTGTGATAAATCGGGATACCCATCTATTTCCCACAATGTTATGGCCAGTGCTGAAACATGAACCTTTAAAGTGTTTACAGTTAAACCTAGTTCTCTCCCTTTTTGAAGAAATTCCAGGATAGATTGTATTGGAATTTCTGACGTGTTGGGAGATGTATGGAATTGTAGAAATTTCTTCCATATTCTTGTATAAATTTTTGTGGTGGAATGTTTTCTACTCTGGAGGAGTGTGTCAATCAATCCCTCCGAGAATCCCCTTAATTTTAGCATCTGCCTCTCAAATTCCAGGCCATCAGATGGAGATTGTCCACCTTAGGGTTGAAAAACGGTCTCTGGAAGAGAAGTTTGGGTGTCGAGGGGAGGACCCAAGGGTCTGAGATCGACATGGTTTGCAGCCACGAGAACCATGGTCTCTTGGGCCAGAGTGGAGCTATCAGTATTACTCTCGCTCCTCCTTCCCTGATTTTGCGTATGACTTGTGGTAGTAATATCATCGGAGGAAAGGCGTATGCCAGACCAAACTGCCAAGGGGCTTGGAGAGCATCCAGAATGTCCGGATGATCCGCTGGAGATAAGGAGGCAAATCTACGGACTTTCTTGTTTTTCCTTGTGGCAAAGAGATCTATTTGAGGCCGACCCCATAGAGATACTATGTCTTGAAAGATATGATGGTTTAGACACCACTCCCTGTCTTAAGCCTGCTGTTTTGTTCGCATTTACTATACACTTGTAGTGTTCCGGGTCACTATGACCCAGCTTATTAAACCTTGATATTAGACACTCTAATTCCATTTTTTTTTTTTTATACTTTTTGCTTACTAGACTGTTTGTGAACATGTTTGTGATAAAAAAATTAAAGATAATAAACATTACAATGTGAATATATTTACATGATCATATAAATTTACGGATTCTTGCATGAAAAACAATACACATGATTTTTGCATAGAAATGTTTTACAGCCAGAACATGTTATACTCGTCTTGTTGTCACAAGTAGAAGGGCAATAGCTGCATCTTTTTCTTTTGATGCCGGAAGAGGCCATGGGGGTAGAAGCGCTTGTGGAGGACATGGCTTCACTGTCCTGGGCATGTTGATGGATGCTTTGTACCAGGCCTGCTGCTGCTTCTGTTCTTGGTGTAACTTTTCTGTTCTCAATATAAGGCCTAACCAGTGACTGTACCAGTGAACAGAGGTATGTACACAGCTGCTCTCCAAAGAAACTGAAAGGTAACATGTCTGGGCTAGCATATGTGTACTGATAAGAGCAGAGAAGATAAGAACCCTTCTGAAAACAAGCAGATAAGCCAGGAAGACAGACTTACTTAGCAAAAAAAAATTATTTGCAAGACTTTACAGCTCAGCTTTACAAAAAAAAAGTCTTAGACAGCGCGTTCTGAGCAGTCCGTTCTGCACATAATATACACGTGTAGTGCACACCTAGTGATCTCTCCAGATGCACTCTACATTTTAGAATAGACTGCGCACCAAAAATAATCAATATAAAGCCATTTTTATGGTGCGCAGATCTCAATGCATACCCCCGGTAGAGCGCGTGTACGACCCCATTGAAATAATTTAGGAAATAAATCAATTGATATACAATAGTAGATGCAATAAATAGACCCAACTGAGGTTATAACTCCTTTATTTCACTGAAAATATGGCCTCACAGCTGTAAAAAACGATGTCGGGTCACTATGACCCGAACACAACAAGTGTAACTTTTTGCGTGTAGCAAAAAGTAAACAAAAAAAAACAAAAAATACTCATAGGTAGGTCCCCCCAAATGAGGAAAAGTCAAGGAGTCTCAAGTTTTAGAGACTTACAGAAAAAAATCTACAGGGCCGCAAAAAGTCTGTTGGGGTCACTATGACCCGAACAGAACAGCAGGGTTAAGGTGTGTCGACTTAAGAAGTCTGCCTGCTGGTTGCTTTCCCCTCTTATGTGAAGTGCAGTAAGGGATGTCAGGTGACTTTCGGCTAGATTCAACATTTCTCCAGCAGAAGACAGAGTCTCTGATCGAGTGCCTCCTTGCCTGTTTAGATACGCCACTGTGGTGGTGTTGTCGGAAAGGATTCTGACGTCTTTTCCCCGAAGCGGTGGGAGAAAATGGTATAAGGCGTATTTTACTGCATTTAGTTCTTTAAGGTTAGATGAGTCGCAGCGTTCTTCCATGTCCCACAACCCTTGGCAAAAATCATTCCCCATATGAGCGCCCCATCCGTGAGGACTGGTGTCAGTGGTTATAGTATGAGATGGCGTTATTATCCATGGAACACCACTCATCAAATGGTCTGAATCCAGCCACTATGTTAAGGAAGTTAAAACCTCCTGTGACAAGGTTATTTTTGCATTTAGGCGACCAAGTAACAGTCTTTCTTCTTGTAAAATCTGGTGTTGCAGTGTTCAGGTATGATATTGGGCCCATTTCAGTGTAGGTATACAAGAAATAAGGGATCCCAGCAATGACATAGCTTGTCTTAGGGATATACGTGGACTACTTATTGCAGCTATGACTTTGTGTCTGATGAGTGAGATTTTTACCTGAGGGAGAAGACACTTTTGGGTTATGGAGTCTAGATGGAACCCCAAGAACGCTTGACAGGAAAGTGGAGTAAGTCTGGATTTGTTGGTATTGATGACCCAGCCTAGATCCTGTAGAGAGGAAATTACGTGAGCCAAGCGGTCAGCACATTGAGTAACTGAATTTCCTATGACTAAAAAGTCATCCAGGTAGGGCACAATTAAGGTTTCTTTTTGGCGAAGATAGGCCATCACCTCTAGCATTACCTTGGTGAAGATCCTTGGCGCTGTAGAAAGGCCGAAGGGCATGGCTGCGTACTGGAAATGACAAATCTTGCCGTTGATTGTCACTGCTACCCTGAGGAATTTCTGGCATCTGTCATGGATGGGAAGATGGTAATAAGCATCTTTTAGATCAATGCCCCCCATCATACAGTTTGGAAAAAGGATCTTTATAGTGGATCTAATGGATTCCATTTTAAATGTATGGTTTTCAATAAATAAATTGAGTTTTTTAAGGTTTATGATTGTTCTGAATGAACTGTCGGGTTTGGAAATCAGGAATAAGGGAGAATAGAATCCTCTACTTTCCTGTCCTTCAGGAACCTGGACTAAAACCCGTTTTAATAACAAGGTTTGAATTTCAAGCTCCAGCGCCTGTTGTTGTGCAGGCGAGCTGAGGGATGCTATAATATATGATTCGTGGGGAATGCGAGAGAATTGTAATTTAATTCCATCTCGGACAATATTTAAAATCCACAAACTAGATGTTATTTTCTCCCACTTGGTGGAGAAAAATTTCAATCTGCCCCCTACTGGTATATCATCAGTATTTGTTCTCTTTTGGGGGGTTGGGTCTTCTGAACATGGTACCCCTTTGTTTGTCCTCTTTAGCGGTCCATGTTGATGACCTATCCGTTTGCCTTATTTTGCCAAATGGTCTCCTCTTAAAGGCTCTCCTGTAAAAGGGAATAGAGGAATCAGGAAAAGCTTTTTTCCTGTCCTTTGCCTTCTTGAGTATTTCATCTAAGGTCTTACCAAAGAGGTACTCACCCTCACATGGGATTGCGCATATTTTAGATTTTGACTGTGCGTCCCCTTTCCAGCTTTTCATCCATAGCGCTCGTCTTGCATTATTCACGAGGCCAGCAGATCTTGCTGCCAAACTGAGAGAGTCGGCGGATGCGTCCGCCATAAAGGCTGCCACCCCTCGTATTAAGGGGATGGCCGCCCACAATTTTTCTCTCGAAACTTTATTCTCAATCTGCTCGTCTAACTGGTCAATCCAAATGAGCATTGACCGGGCAGCGCAAGTGCTGGCTACTGCAGGTTTGAATATTCCTGTAGTCGCATCCCAAGATCGCTTAAAGGATGACTCGGCTTTACGATCCAAAGGATCAACAAGTAGTCCTGCATCCTCCACAGGTAGAGTGGACTGCTTAGAGGTAGAAGCTACGGCTGCGTCGACCTTAGGGATTTTGGTCCATGTAAGAAGTTCCTCGTCACTAAACGGATATTTTCGTTTTGACGCAGATGGTAGAAAACTTCTTTGATCCTGTTTCTCCCACTCTCTTTTAATTAATGCTTTCACTGCTGGTATAACTGGAAAACATCTCCTCTCTCTGCTAAACCCGCAAACATTATGTTTGAGCACCCTTTGTCTCCTAACACCCCATGGTATTCCGAATTGATTTTACCAAATTGTCCACACTGTTTAAGGGAAAACATGAGCGTCCCTCGATCTCTGATGAAGAGGATGATGGTGATGATGATATGGAGGCTTCCGAAAATACAGCTTGGTCACTTTCAAAATCTGACACAGGTGTTGGTACTCTAGATTTACTTTTATGCGTTTTTTCCTGGGCCATAGTTTTTAGTTCCTCCCTAATAATGGCACGCAAGTCCGTAATGGACACTGCTGCTCCCTGTGTCGTTTCCTTGAAACAGTCTTTACAAAGCTTTTTGGGGTATGAGTCTGGAAGGGGCTGGCTACACAAGGCACATTCCTTATGTTTTGTTTTTTGTCGTTTTTTAGTCTGGTCGTCATAAAACATAGCAAGAGAAGGAGAAAAGAGAGAGGAGGGAGACAATGTCAGCTTAATAGGCAGAGTTAAAAACTCACCCAGTGAAGCAATTAGTACCGGATCAGAAGGCAGAGATCCTGTCCTGGATCCGTCGCTTTCACGAGCGGTCTCAGAGTATCCTCTGGCGTGATCTTTGGCGGGGGGTACTGGATCTCCTGCTATGAGGTCCATGGCACCTGGGGATGACATCTTGCATCGCCGAATTACCCTCATTTAGTGGTTTTAATAGTGCGCCCTTTCTGTGCGCAGTGCGCATGCACGAGCGGCGCTTCCTCCCCCACCCCAGATCCGGCCTGGACGCCACGGAAGTTTACCTTCCATTTCCAGGGTAGTCTGTAATACAGCGGTCGGCGCATGCGCGGGCCGGGATTTTAACACCGGACCGCAATAGGGACGCTGCCTTCACCTTACCCGACTCCAGCCGGCCAAGGCTTCATCCCGCACTGCTGCCCGCACGATGCAGATGATGCCGGGCGGCCCTCTCCGGACCCAGCCGTCTGCATGATTCTCAGACGAGGAGGGAGCAGTCTAGCGGAACTCCCCCAACGCTGCTTCCAGGCTGCAGCCCCTTCCGTTCTCGCAGATACTGCACAGGCGGCATGCAAAACCCAGGTATGTCCTGTAGATCCTGTCGTTCCCGCAGGAACAGGAAATCTAAACTGAGGACGGAGAGGAGGACCGCCCCCTTTTATTTCTCTGTAGGTTTCTTGTTCCTGCGGGGCGGATCCCTCTCTCCAGTGGGGTGCTGTCATGGCAAAGAGTAAAAAAATCACAATGTGTGAAGACAGCTTTGATGTCTCTTAGTGAGAAACACCTTCTGCTCCTATGGGCCTCAATTCCTGTACACCATGCTCCCCCTACAGGGGTAACATTACCATATTAAGAGGACATGGTTGACCCTTAACTTCTCCCATTAAGACGACTAAATACTGCACAATAGGCCTTCCCCCCCCCCCAACTGAACAACTGTTTTTTACTTTGTTGTTATATTGTCAGAGTTGTGTTTATTTTTTATTTTTTTAGATCCTTTCAAGCTCCCGTAACTTGCAACTGATGGCATCTTAGAAGCGCTGAAGAGAATCTGGTGGAGGAGGCCCCTTGGTTATTTGCCCCTCTGATGATCCTACAATGCAGTTTCATTTCCACACAGTAGTGAAGTTTAAAAAAAAATTATATAGAAGAAAGAATACTTTTCATATTGATGTAGAAAAAGTTATGGAAAACCCTCTGGCCTTTCTCTATATCAAATAAGGGTTTTGTGTAAATTATGTTAGATATTGCACGGATCTTTGAGTTGCCTCCCGAGGACAGCCTTAGGTACAGTAAGATTATTAACAGAGATCCGGAACTTTACATATATTAAAAACCCGAACTTATTTATTTTTTGCCATTTTCTAATTACTAGATGGTGGCCCGATTCTAATGCATCGGGTATTCTAGAATATGCATGTCCACGTAGTATATTGCCCAGCGACGTAGTGTATTGCCCAGCCACATAGTATATAGCACAGCCCACGTAGTATGGTATATTGGCCAGTCACGTAGTATATTGGCCAGTCACGTAGTATATTGCCCAGCCACGTAGTATATTGCCAAGCCACATAGTATATTGCCAAGCCACATAGTATATTGCCAAGCCACGTAGTATATAGCAGAGCCACATAGTATACTGCCCAGTCATGTAGTGTATTGCCCAGCACAGAGCCACGTAGTATAGAGACTTAAAAAAAATAAATAAACATATACTCACCTATAGCCCGTTGAAGTCCTGCTATACTTACCATCC
Organism: Ranitomeya imitator; assembly: GCF_032444005.1. Lineage (NCBI taxonomy): Eukaryota > Metazoa > Chordata > Amphibia > Anura > Dendrobatidae > Ranitomeya > Ranitomeya imitator. Next base: position 760,350,969 of record NC_091283.1, on the reverse strand, counting down.
GCCGCCTTTCTCGCTCCTCGCCACGCTCCCAGGACCGCTCCATTGCAAGCGGCAGCTTGCGGTCCCAGGGCTGGTGTGAGCAGGACCTATGATTACGTCGCAGTCACATGATCGTGACGTCACGGCAGGTCCTTGTCGCACACCAGCCCTGGGACGGGACCGGAAGCTGCCGCTTGCAATGGAGCGGTCCCGGGAGCGTGGCGAGGAGTGAGAAAGGCGGCGGAGGGCGAGTATAGCAGGTTTATTGTTTTTTTTTTTAATTATTTTTAACATGACATTTTTACTATTGATGCTGCATAGGCAGCATCAACAGTAAATAGTTGGGGACACACAGGGTTAATAGCAGCGGTAATGGAGTGCGTTACACCGCGGGCCGTTACCGCTGCCATTAACCCTGTGTGAGCGGTCAGCGGTGAGTGGAGGGTATTACGGAGTGGGTGCCGGGCAGTGAGTGCAGGGGAGTAGGGGAGGGACTAAATCGGACTGTGGCCGTCGCTGATTGGTCGCGGCAGCCATGACAGGCAGCTGCCGAGACCAATCAGTGAATGAATAACCGTGACAGAAGGACAGACAGACAGTCGGAAGTACCCCTTAGACAATTATGTATATAGATGTGCCCTCTTCATTCCTTTAAAGTGAACCTGACAGCTGATGCATGCTGCGTGATCTGTGGGCAGCACATGTCCGGCACTGTCTGGTTGAGCCAAGTCAAATGGAAAATCCCAAGGTCGTGAAGGGGCTAAAGGAAAATAGTGAGACCTGGACTAAGGCCGGCGTCACACTGGCGTTTTAAATGGCCGAGTGCAATGCGATCAAAGAAAAAAAAAATTGCATTGCACTCGGGACCAATGTTAAGCTATGGGGCAGCTCCCATCAGCCGACTTTGTCGGCCGTTTTCCTTGGTCCGAGACAATCGCAGCATGCTTCGATTGTCTCGAACCGAGGAAAACTCTCGGCTCACTCGCACCCATATAAGCCTATGGGTGCGAGTGAGAGCGCACACCACTCATATCATCCAAGTGATGTGCGTTATAAGCGGACCCCAGCAATGGAGGAGATGGAGAAATTAGTTTCTCCGCCTCCTCTGCAGCTGTTCTCCGATCCTCCCTGTACGAGAGAATCAGAGCACAGACGCATGACACTCAGCTCCTGCTCTGCTGCAAGCAGGAGCCGAGTGTCATTAGCATATTGCATCCGATGATCTCGCATCCGATGCAATACGTCAGTGTGACGCCGGCCTAAGGGTGAAAGTCATATTTTGCTTTATCCACCAGAAATCCTTGTCTTGTCAGTTTTTTGTTTTTGATCTCTGTTCAGAATCCTGTATGTAGGCTTCCATGTTAAATAGTCTCATTTGTAGTGATGAAATAGCTTTCCAATTCGAGCGTCAAAGGCCAACCGAAAGGGAAATTAAATTGTGCTTTGTACAGAGCCAGAGCTTTTCTAGTTATCACATCAATTGCCCACTTCAACTCAAAAGGACTAAGATCTAAAAATAACACAACTGTAACGACTGCGTTCCTACATCACAAGTAAACCAGCGAGTCTACTTAACTTCTAAACATCATGTGAACGTTCTTAAAAAAAAACCAAGAATTGCCTAAATTTATCCCAGAAATGATGCAAATACAGAACAGGGGTATTCCAATGTACCCAACACATCAGAGAGCGTACAGTATCATTTTCATTCTGCAACCCCTACAAGCAAAGAGTATAAAAATAACTTCATACGGAAATGAGACTTGGACAGCCCTCTGCCACCTCTCAGATATTTGTTTTACCTTATTGGAATGTAAACTACAGCCATTAAAAAAAATGCAAAAGCACAGAGAAACCATTCCTATCTGAAAAATATCAAAAAGAACTCTGGCACACTAGAAGTTCCAAATAAATGGTGTAGTTTATTATATGCTTCCAAAAAATTGATGATATATTTCAAAACATATCCCGCGCATGATAGCCAAACATGAAGAATGAGTCAGGTATATAGTTCAACGTTTTGGCTTTTTATAAGCCTTTATCAAGAAATACCTATATGTCTCATGAGGCGAGTTTCTGAGTGATGAGAGTCCACCGCGCCATGGACTCATCACTCGGAAACTCCCCTTATGTTTGGCTATCGTGCGCGGGATATGTTTTGAAATATATCATCAATTTTTTGGAAGCATATAATAAACTACACCATTTATTTGGAACTTCTATAGTGTGCCGGAGTTCTTTTTGATATTTATACTGTATTTTTTCTCCAGAGCACCTTTTTTCTAGCAGTGAGCACCCCTTATATATCTGATTCCTATCTGACAATTATCACAGGAAATACCCAAGAAAACCATTCCTAGAAGTAATATATTGCAGCCAACGCCTAGTGCTACTAGAAAGACCTAGAGAAAAACAAAAACAAAAAAGCACCACCGACAGCGAGGACTGAAAACAAGACAAATTAGGGAGCGGAAACGAGCCGTACTCCAAACGGCTTCAGAGACAATTCTGAAGATTAGTCCAAAATTTCAGGAGGCGCCCAGAAAAAAACCCCAAACGGAGACTTCCCAAACTCCCGGAAAAGTAGGAAAATGTTCTAGGTGCTGTTGAAATCTCCCCAAGACCTGTGGTTTCGGTAGGGTAATTAAGATGCCCCATCATCGTAGGGATCCCTGGCGTCTGATCACACATTCGGGGTGCGAACAGGAATGTGCATGGAGTTGGTGTGGCCTCTAAAGGAAGGCATATCGGTGGGCAAAAACTACACGTATCGCAAACCTGTACTTCGTGAAACACCAGCAAAAGTGCAATATTTGCAATGTTTAACCCCTTATTGTTACAGAAAGTGACACTGGTCAGATATGAAAAGTTAACTCTGGAACGCTTCAACATATAGTAGGAAAAGGTAAACGGCTCACCCGGGCGGCTCAGAGCTCGCAGGAGCAAAGGAAAACCTTAGAAAGACCGCCGGTGAGCCTTTGAAATGCGTTGTCTTTGGTCACTTTATGGATCTACTTTTTCAGTTGTTCAACTAAACTTGGAAATTTTAAAAAGGAGCTGGAATCTTCCCCTTTTCTTGTCTGGCATGTTTCAACATATCCTAGTGATTTTTAAATTCTTTTTTTCCTGATATTATATTTTATTCGAATGGTATATTTAGGTTGATATACCGTATAAATTTTTTTTTTTTAATAAACGCCAAATATCTAAAAAAAAAATTATTGTCAAAAGTTTCTAAAAATCTGCAATTTTCCAGTTTTGAATGATTATCCATTCAATCCAGATAGTTATACTACACAAAATGGTTAATAAATAACATTTCCCTCATCTCTGCTTTACATTAGCACCATCTGTAAAATGTTACTTTACTTTGTTAGGATGTTAAAAACTTTAAAACTGTAGTAGAAATGTTTCATTTTTTTTTTTTTCAAGGAAATTTACAAAACTTTTTTTTTTTGGACCTACCATATTCATTGAAGTGACTTTGGGGGTCCTATATATTGGAAAACACCCAAAAGTAATGCCATTTTAAAAACAGCACCCCTCAACATTTTCAACACTGCTGTCAGGTAGTTTACTAGCCATTCAGGTGCTTTTCAGGAATTAATGCAAAGTGGTGTAACAGGAATGAACCATGTCATTTTTACCCTCCAAATGTTGTTAAAGGTAACCTGTCACCCCCAAAATCGAAGGGGAGCTAAGCCCACTGGCATCCGGGGGCTTATCTACAGCATTCTGCAATGCTGTAGATAAGCCCCCGGTGTATCCTGAAAGATGAGGAAAAACAGGTTGTATTATACTCACCCAGGGGTGGTCTCACTGCGGTCAGGTCCGATGGGTGTCGTGGTCCGGTCCGGCGCCTCCTATCTTCTTACGATGACGTCCTCTTGTACTCATGCTGCGGCTCTGGCACAGGCGTACTTTGTCTGCCCTGTTGAGGGCAGAGCAAAGTACTGCAGTGCGCAGAGCCTCTCTCACCTTTCCCGGCGCTTGCGCACTGCAGTACTTTGCTCTGCCCTCAACAGGGCAGACAAAGTACACCTGTGCCGGAGCCGCAGCGTGAATACAAGAGGAGGACATCATCCTATGAAGATGGGAGACCCCGGACCGCGACGCCCATCGGACCAGAACCGGACCGTGACCGCCCCTGGGTGAGTATAATCTAACCTCTTTTTCTCAGCTTTCAGGATACATCGGGGGCTTCTCTACAGCATTACAGATTTTGGGGGTGACAGGTTCCCTTTAACTTCTGAGCAGATCCCTATAGCCAGCAGCATTATTTAGCAGTGAATTGCCTTGGCAAACATCAGGACCACCCAATCTGTTAACCATCTAGTTGCTGTGGTCACCATTAACAGCAGCATCTAATGGATTAAAACGAACATGGTCGGTGTCCACGCCGATCTTAATGCTGCAGGGCGTCAGCTATAGTGGGCAAGTCCTGAATTTTGATCTTTATTTGCAGGTGGAATTGTGCATTAGGATGAGCTATTGGACCACATATTGTCCTTGCACACGGGCCGTCTTCTGCCTGCGTTCGTTCCCAAGACGGACAAGCTGATCTGTAACCTTGAAATGACAGAATATGGGCAGCGCATTCTACAAGAAAAGGTCTCCATGATTACTAGCACAGGCAGTGAAGGAAGTGGCGTTTCATATTTATAGCATGAGAATAGAAAAGAAACAGGATTTACAGGTCACACGCTGACATGAGAGACTGCGTCTCTGTATACACATTTTATTCATCTATCTTTCACAATAGCAGAAAAAAAAAAAAAAAAAATCAGAAGCCGTTTGGAAATCTTGACATTTCTATAAGTTATTTCCCACTATATAGGGAGATACATTACCAAAAGCTGAACAATAATAAAATGTTTATTTTCAGGCCTTGTTTAGAGTCAAGAATAGTATTCAGAAAAGATATGGATTCAGACACACCATGCTGACATGCAGCTGAGTGATGATAAAGCTGTAGTGTAAAGGTACCGTCACACTAGACGATATCGCTAGCGATCCGTGACGTTGCAGCGTCCTGGCTAGCGATATCGTCCAGTGTGACAGGCAGCAGCGATCAGGCCCCTGCTGTGATATCGCTGGTCGGGGCAGAAAGTCCAGAACTTTGTTTTGTCGCTGGATCTCCCGCTGACATCGCTGAATCGGCGTGTGTGACGCCGATTCAGCGATGTCTTCGCTAGTAACCAGGGTAAACATCGGGTTACTAAGCGCAGGGCCGCGCTTAGTAACCTGATGTTTACCCTGGTTACCATCGTTAAAGTAAAAAAAACAACCACTACATACTTACCTACCGCTGTCTGTCCCCCGGCGCTGTGCTTCTCTGCTCTGGCTGTGAGCGCCGGGCAGCCGGAAAGCACAGCGGTGACGTCACCGCTCTGCTTTCCGGCCGCTGTGCTCACAGCTAGAGCAGAGAAGCACAGCGCCCGGGGACAGACAGCGGTAGGTAAGTATGTAGTGGTTGTTTTTTTTACTTTAACGATGGTAACCAGGGTAAACATCGGGTTACTAAGCGCGGCCCTGCGCTTAGTAACCCCATGTTTACCCTGGTTACCGGCATCGTTGGTCGCTGGAGAGCGGTCTGTGTGACAGCTCTCCAGCTACCAAACAGCGACGCTGCAGCGATCGACATCGTTGTCGGTATCGCTGCAACGTCGCTTAGTGTGACGGTACCTTTATGTAATGTAAAGCTTTAAAGGGGTTGTCCAGGGTCAGTTTGTGAGGGCCTAGCCATAGGTCTGACACCTGGTACACCAACTGATCAGATAAAATCTGCCCCGGCAGTGCCCAGGTGTAAGCAATGTATGGAGCAGAACACCGCTCTATCCTACAGCGCTCTACTGCTATTTATCCCTACATGAAGTGAATGGGAGAATCTGCAATACTTGTCAGTGGCCATTATACAATGTATGGGGCCTATATTGCCTACATCCGGCAGCTGCAGGAGCACATATCAGCTGATCAGTAGGGATCCTGGTTGGACTCCCACCGATCTTCATAGGATAGGTCATCCATAAGACAAGTCATGAACAGGACCCCCCTTCAAATGTAAGCGAAAAAAAAAAAAAATGTATTTCATGAAAAACCATGCAGAGATTTTCTAAACGGGAGGTATCCCGGTTTGTACAAACCCTATTTATTGGAAGAGTTCCCCGACGGTGATTAGAAAGTGATCCCGTTTTGACTCCCAGCAATCACATGTAATCCATGGGGAAACCAAGCAGTGTATGTTTAAGGGGTATATATAGCCTTTAGGCTGTGGTCACAGGGCCGTCGCTTCATGGGAGAGAGTCGGGCCGACTATGCTTAGGACACTCGGATCAGGGGAGGAGAAGACTAAGAACTTAATTTCTCCATCGTCTTTGTCCACAGATGTCAGACTGCACTAAGATGCCATCCCAGCGCAGTCCGATGTGTCACACGCACCCACAGACCTGTATGGGTGCACGTGATCAGGTCATCAGATGACCCCGCTTTTCTGCATCTTAAACTGACGTTTTTATTAATACCCCATTTGGGTTGCATATACCAAGTGTTTAGTATTTTTTTTTCGTTCTTTATTTTTGACAGGGGATGCGGGAAATATTTCAATATTTAGCATTAAAAATAACTTTTATAATAAGAAAAAAGTAAGTCTGAAGCTGCAATACTACAGAATAGTAGTACATAGGGAAAATTATGGCATGCTACGCAGCTCAGCCTATGTACCAAAATGGCAGCAAATGAGACGTTCAGCAGCTTCCATTGTAACCCATCGGACCCCCATGTTTGAGTCAATGCCTTTGCCAGACAGTGGTATCTAAATGGTTAATATCGGCTGCAGCTGTTAGTACGGTGACAACTATGTCATGTAGTTTGCATCATCCGATCTGAGCTCCTTCCACACATGGGGATTCCTTCCGAGGATGTGCAATGGGGCAAATAATAAAATCTACTAGAAAACTCAATTTATTAATATATAATTTTCTGAACATATATTCCCTTTACACTTCTCTACGAAACAGCTACATGGGATTCATATACAGGGCACATTCAGATCAATAGGGTTACCTGTGCGATGAAGAGAAAGACAGGTTCTACCGATGGGGACATTTTGTTAAATCCTGAACAGGGGCCCTCCTCTATCGGAATGTGACAATGAGCTGCTGGTGCGGTTCCAGCTACTAAAGTCCACTGAATGAAGACCCATGAACCGGTTAGAATGGTAAAATTAGATGATGGAACCAATTTAAAAATCGGCATGAGATGCAATATCTATGTCCCTATAAGTTGGGTGTTAGATTGCACCTTCAGGGGTCCCATAATCTTTGTGGTTATGCATTCATCACCAATTCTTTGTTCATGAGCCACCCCCTGTAGGAAAGAAAGGGCTAATATATACTGTATCTACCAGTCATGAACTTGACCAGACAGATTCCCAAACAAACTAGGAGAAAAACTCGAAGTGTGTTTCTGTTATGAGGCAAGACAGTTCCCAGGCAGAGCAATGCCAGAATTCCTATACTGCAGAGAACCAGAAATTACACCACATCTCTATACCACTTCCTTCTCAAGTTCACAGTTCTGCAGAAATCAGAATTGGGAAACATACGATACACGATCATGTGTAATTACTGACAACCATTAAATAATTTTGCAATTCACAGACACGGAAATTAAAAGTATCATCTCGCATAGTATTTTGTTTATTATGCCAACTTGCATAGCTCCATGAATTCCAGAGCAATTTACATGATCATCACTTGGGGCTCCCAATCTAAATTCCCTATCAGTAGGTCTTTGGATGGTGGGAGGAAACCGCAGTATGTAGAGGAAACCCACACAAGCACGGGAAGAACATAGAAACTCCTTGCAGATGTTGTACTTGGTGGGATTTGACCCCAGCGCCGCAAAGCAACAGTGCTAACCACTGAGCCACTTCTGCTATACTTCATCACAACTACATGACTAATGCAGCAGGCATTACAGGAATATTACATGGGTTGTCCCAAAAATGAAACCAACCGCAGCTCCATAAAAAAAAAAGTGTGACAAGTAGTCTAGGTCTGACTAAGAATCTGTAATAAGAAAGTGGCAAGCATAAGTGGCACGTCCCACTGGAAGACCTGGAGCTAGACGGTCAAGTCGGGTAATGAATCGCACTGTTCTTTAGAGATAGTGTGATTCATGTCCTATTTTAAATGGATTTGGTTTCCTATGGTGTTGAGAGGGTTAAGGACTCTTTCCACGCTGGGTGAGACCACATAGCTTGGTTGTCCTCAGCTGCAATTGCTTATCATTTACTCCCTCTTTATATACTGGCTCTGGCCGTTTAGTCCCTGCCAGTGAAAGATTTGTCTTCCTGTGCTAAATGCTAAAGCCAAGTGGTTGGAGTAGAGTTGTTGTATTGTTATAGTAGTGATCTGTAGTTTGCTGTAGTACGTGTGTGTTTACCTCCTGGTCCCTGTTCCCATTTAGTCTATTCCTCCCTGTGCCTACCCTCCCTCCCTATAGTTGGTTTGTGCTTTTGTATGATAGAGGTTTTCTGTTATCACTGTTTTGTCATTGTGGCTTGTTTACATTCCATTTCTGTACCATGCCTCATGGGGTGGTGGAGGGGACAGGTTGGGGTTTAACAGGAGCATAGTAAGGTTGGAGACCTGGGCCTCTCTGCTTTCAAGAGTACCCCGGGACAGGGATAGTTAGGGTCCCAGCTCCAGAGACAGTTTGAGGCCCCTCTCCCTTACCGAAGACCATCACAGCGTCGTAATAAGAGGAAACACATCTGGTAATTTGTTAGCATGGAGACACATACATTTGCTTAAAAGCTGTAGGCACAAAATACATTTTTCACTTTATAAATTGGAACAAACTAAAAGAAACGTTGTTTGTTTTTCCAATTTCTTTAAATTAAACCCACAATCGCACCATCTGTCCCAGTATAAAACAACACATCGTTGTGTGATATATAGGAGCCAATTAGGAAGACTGTCATAATAAGTTTCTCCTCTGACCAGCACAGTGAGATTGCAGCAATCTGACATTGTAGCACAGTGTGTGAAATGTTCCCTTTCTGCCTAGGGCACCCAGAATATCTTGTCCTGGCTCGCTGTCAGATCACCATCTTTGTTCTTCAGGTGAAAAGAAAAACTCTCCTGCACATGTTTAGCCATCTTTGAATGTTTTTGAAGCTTACAAGGGCAATACCAAGTCCTTGTGACCACCCAGAGCTGCCGGTCAGGTATTATTATTATTAATATATTCTGCATTACAAAACATTGGCAAATCTCTAGTCTCTCCTTTAAGAAGCAGTATAATAAGTCTACAATTTTCCTAAGGCCGGGGTCACACTTGCAAGTTGAATGTGAGAAACTCGAGTGAAACCCTGGCATCAATACCCGGCACTGCCGCCGGCACTCTGGACCGGAGCGTGTGGCTGCATGTATTTCTGTGGAGCTGAACGCTCCTGTCCCGAATGCTGGCGGCAGTGCCGGGTATTGATGCGCGAGTTTCTCGCATTGTACTTGCAAGTGTGACCCCGGCCTAATACTGATCTTTCCGCTAATGGGAATATCCACTTTCCCTAACCTGAACTTTTATGTTCAGCGGCTGCCTATAACGCATGGAGTCCGTGAACGCTCTTATTCCTTCACCTTCCTTAAAGCTATCCTCGCTTTCATTCACAATTGTTTTATTGTTCCAGGACATTTAATCTCAATTAGAATTACATTTTTAACAACAATCTTGAATAAAATATTAGGTGGATATGAGCTTTTCACAGCTCCTGTTCAGACCTATGTGTTTTCCTGACAACAGACAGCAAACTTGAAGCCCTATGGTTTTACCTGTCACATGGAAAAAAAATTATTTCTGCATATGTTAGTGTCATTTTAGTAACTTAAAGTAGCCACTAGGTCTCACAGCATTAAATTTCATTCATTGTGAGTTCCTACGATTATAAGTTTCCATAATCAAAAATCAGCCACTATCCACTTATAAAGCAGAAGATGACATTGCACAATGCACAAAACTATTCCACATAATAATTAATTTTATTAAATAATCACATAAAATACACTAAATTTATCATAAAAAGAATAACCTCCAATGTAAGGAACACTAATAACAAGGACTATCAACAAACACCTTCAGTAATCCTAAATAGCAATGAACACACTAAAATCCGGGCTTTAAGCAAAGAGCAATGTAGCTATCCATTGCTAGGAAATCCACATAAAGTGCCATAGTGCTGGGTTATTTGTAACCAAACTATCAATTGCTATGTAAACATATGCAAGCTATACATTAATACCCTTCATGCATAAAGGCACCTATTAGCTAAAGTTCCAGTGTTCAAATCGAAAATAACTTACATGGTGCATGATGTCCGTGTACTCGTTCCTACACCCCGACGCATATTTTAGTGTATTTAGTTAGTGTATTTTATGTGATTAATAAAATTAATTATGATGTGGAATAATTTTGTGCATTGTGCAATGTGTCATCTTTCGCTTTATATAAGTGGATAGTGGCTGATTTTTTATTATGGTAGTCTATTTGTAGCACAATGATAATTTTGGGATCATACAAATGTTTGATTTTATTATAAGTTTCCAGCCGGCTCCAAGTTTCGGATTTTTCACTTGTTGGAATGTCTCACTCGGTAAGACAGGCTGGTTGTGAGCTGTATTCTCTGCTCAACATCACAGCTTCTAACCTGCAATTATTTCCTCTTCATGTGCTTTCCTCACTTTGTATAGTCCGTTTACTCTGTCCTCTAAAGATACTTTCTCCTTTCTCCAAAATAGTGGAAATCTGTGGAAAACCTCTCCCTGTTGTTATTTCGAAGACTTAGAGAAGGGAAGGTGACGGCAGAAAGCAGTCAGAACCAGGAGCAGAAACTCTTCTGGAATTACAAGCACTCTGCAGGTCAAAAATTGTAGAGTTTTTTTTTTTTATTTATAAACACTGACCCAAATTTGCTTAACCATGCATTAAGGAAGCAAATGAACAATAAAAATAAAATTCTGTGTGAAGGTATACATAGCCTTTAAAATACAAAATCAAAAGGAGAGAGTTTAGGAGTATGTATGGGATTGTCTGCTTCCGTGAATCTTCTTGAATTTCCCCGGGTGCCTTTAGCAAGGTTTGGTCTGGAATTGCCACACATGTGATTATTGTGAATCCGCCTTTACTCCTGGATTACTTTGATTCCCTCCTTCGGAGGTTGGCCCTTGTGTCTTCTGGATGTATGTCATCTCTCTATATAACTTGTTGAGACGGTTGGGTTCCCATTTGTCAAGCTGCTAAAATTCACCTTTTGTAGGTTGCTCATACCTAGGTTTCACTTTTTTTCATTTTAAAATTTGTATTATAATAACTAAAAAGAAAAAAAAGAATGCAAAGTCAAACCCCAAAATCTATACAGCTCCCATACTCCATAATTTTTTCTGTCTATTATCTGCTCTTACAGTTATGCAAAAACGGGAAAAAAAAATAAAATAAAAAAAATAGGCTAACGAATGATTTGGGCCAATGCGAGAAGCTGGATGCAAGTTATACTCATCTTTAGTTTTAGGTATTTTTAAGAGTTAATAGTAATGTGCCAAGTCATTTTCATATCACAAAGTTTAATAAGACGAATGAGGAAGAACCATGTACATTTCACTTTTTCTTTTTGAACCAGCAGGACTATGACAAGCCTATACCTGTAGACCTAGAAATTACTTTAACCCCTTTACCCCCAAGGGTGGTTTGCACGTTAATGACCAGGCCAATTTTTACAATTCTGACCACTGTCCCTTTATGAGGTTATAACTCCGAAACGCTTCAACGGATCCTGGTGATTCTGACATTGTTTTCTCGTGACATATTGTACTTCATGATAGTGGTAAAATTTCTTTGATAGTACCTGCGTTTATTTGTGAAAAAAACGGAAATTTGGCGAAAATTTTGAAAATTTCGCAATTTTCAAACTTTGAATTTTTATGCAATTAAATCACAGAGATATGTCATACAAAATACTTAATAAGTAACATTTCCCACATGTCTCCTTTACATCAGCATAATTTTGGAACCAATTTTTTTTTTTGTTAGGGAGTTATAAGGGTTAAAAGTTGACCAGCAATTTCTCATTTTTACAACACAATTTTTTTTTTAGGGACCACGTCTCATTTGAAGTCATTTTGAGGGGTCTATATGATAGAAAATGCCCAAGTGTGACACCATTCTAAAAACTGCACCCCTCAAGGTGCTCAAAACCACATTCAAGAAGTTTATTAACCCTTCAGGTGTTTAATAGGAATTTTTGGAATGTTTAAATAAAAATGAACATTTAACTTTTTTACACAAAAAATTTACTTCAGCTCCAATTTGTTTTATTTTACCAAGGGTAACAGGAGAAATTGGACCCAAAAAGTTGTTGTCCAATTTGTCCTGAGTACGCTGATACCCCATATGTGGCAGTAAACCACTGTTTGGGCGCATGGGAGAGCTCGGAAGGGAAGGAGCGCTATTTGACTTTTCAATGCAAAATTGACAGGAATTGAGATGGGACGCCATGTTGCGTTTGGAGAGCCACTGATGTGCCTAAACATTGAAACCCCCCACAAGTGACACCATTTTGGAAAGTAGACCCCCTAAGGAACTTATCTGGATGTGTGGTGAGCACTTTGACCCACCAAGTGCTAAACAGAAGTTTATAATGCAGAACCGTAAAAATAAAAAATCATATTTTTTCACAAAAATTATATTTTTGCCCCCAATTTTTTATTTTTCCAAGGGTAAGAGAAGAAATTGGACCTCAAAAGTTGTTGTCCAATTTGTCCTGAGTACGCTGATACCCCATATGTGGCAGTAAACCACTGTTTGGGCGCATGGGAGAGCTCGGAAGGGAAGGAGCGCAGTTTGACTTTTCAATGCAAAATTGACAGAAATTGAGATGGGACGCCATGTTGCGTTTGGAGAGCCACTGATGTGCCTAAACATTGAAACCCCCCACAAGTGACACCATTTTGGAAAGTAGACCCCCTAAGGAACTTATCTAGAGGTGTGGTGAGCACTTTGACCCACCAAGTGCTTCACAGAAGTTTATAATGCAGAACCGTAAAAATAAAAAATCATATTTTTTCACAAAAATTATATTTTTGCCCCCAATTTTTTATTTTTCCAAGGGTAAGAGAAGAAATTGGACCTCAAAAGATGTTGTCCAATTTGTCCCGAGTACGCTGATACCCCATATGTGGCAGTAAACCACTGTTTGGGCGCATGGGAGAGCTCGGAAGGGAAGGAGTGCCGTTTGACTTTTCAATGCAAAATTGACAGGAATTGAGATGGGACGCCATGTTGCGTTTGGAGAGCCACTGATGTGCCTAAACATTGAAACCCCCCACAAGTGACACCATTTTGGAAAGTAGACCCCCTAAGGAACTTATCTGGATGTGTGGTGAGCACTTTGACCCACCAAGGGCTTCACAGAAGTTTATAATGCAGAGCCATAAAAATAAAACAAAATTTTTTTCCCACAAAAATTATTTTTTAGCCCCCAGTTTTGTATTTTCCCTAGGGTAACAGGAGAAATTGGACCCCAAAAGTTGTTGTCCAATTTGTCCTGAGTACGCTGATACCCCATATGTGGGGGGGAACCACCGTTTGGGCGCATGGGAGGGTTCGGAAGGGAAGGAGCGCCATTTGGAATGCAGACTTAGATGGAATGGTCTGCAGGCGTCACATTGCGTTTGCAGAGCCCCTAATGTACCTAAACAGTAGAAACCCCCCACAAGTGACACCATTTTGGAAAGTAGACCCCCTAAGGAACTCATCTTGATGTGTTGTGAGAGCTTTGAACCCCCAAGTATTTCACTACAGTTTATAACGCAGAGCCATGCAAATAAAAATATTTTTTTTTCCACAAAAATTATATTTCAGCCCCCAGTTTTGTATTTTTCCAAGGTTAGCAGGAGAAATTGGACCCTAAATGTTGTTGTCCAATTTGTCCTGAGTACGCTGATACCCGATGTGTGGGGGGGAACCACCGTTTGGGCGCATGGGAGGGCTCGGAAGGGAAGGAGCATCATTTGGAATGCAGACTTAGATGGATTGGTCTGCAGGCGTCACATTGCGTTTGCAGAGCCCCTAATGTACCTAAACAGTAGAAACCCCCCACAAGTGACACCATATTGGAAACTAGACCCCTCAATGAACTTATCTAGATGTGTTGTGAGAACTTTGAACCCCCAAGTGTTTCACTACAGTTTATAACGCAGAGCCGTGAAAATAAAAAATCTTTTTGTTTTCCCACAAAAATTATTTTTTAGCCCCCAGTTTTGTATTTTCCCAAGGGTAACAGGAGAAATTGGTCCACAAAAGTTGTTGTCCAATTTGTCCTGAGTACGCTGATACCCCATATGTTGGGGTAAACCCCTGTTTGGGCACACAGGAGAGCTCGGAAGGGAAGGAGCACTGTTTTACTTTTTCAACGCAGAATTGGCTGGAATTGAGATCGGACGCCATGTCGTGTTTGGAGAGCCCCTGATGTGCCGAAACAGTGGAAACCCCCCAATTATAACTGAAACCCTAATCTAAACACACCCCTAACCCTAATTCCAATGGTAACCCTAACCACACCTCTAACCCTGACACACCCCTAACCCTAATCCCAACCCTATTCCCAACTGTAAATGTAATCTAAACCCTAACCCTAACTTTAGCCCCAACCCTAACCCTAGCCCTAGCCCTAACCCTAACCCTAGCCCTAGCCCTAACCCTAGCCCTAACCCTAGCCCTAGCCCTAACCCTAGCCCTAACCTTAACCCTAGCCCTAACCCTAGCCCTAACCCTAGCCCTAACCCTAGCCCTAACCCTAACCCTAATGGGAAAATGGAAATAAATACATTTTTTTTTATTTTTCCCTAACTAAGGGGGTGGTGAAGGGGGGTTTGATTTACTTTTATAGCGAGTTTTTTAGCGGATTTTTATGATTGGCAGCCGTCACACACTGAAAGACCCTTTTTATTGCAAAAAATATTTTTTGCAATACCACATTTTGAGAGCTATAATTTTTCCATATTTTGGTCCACAGAGTCATGTGAGGTCTTGTTTTTTGCGGGACGAGTTGACGTTTTTATTGAAAACATTTTTGGGCACGTGACATTTTTTTATCGCTTTTTATTCCGATTTTTGTGAGGAAGAATGACCAAAAGCCAGCTATTCATGAATTTCTATTGGGGGAGGCGTTTATACCGTTCCGCGTTTGGTAAAATTGATAAATCAGTTTTATTCTTCGGGTCAGTACGATTACAGCGATACCTCATTTATATCATTTTTTTATGGTTTGGTGCTTTTATACGATAAAAACTATTTTACAGAAAAAATAATTATTTTTGCATCGCTTTATTCTCAGGACTATAACTTTTTTATTTTTTTGCTGATGATGCTGTATGGCGGCTCTTTTTTTGCGGGACAATATGACGCTTTCAGCGGTACCATGGTTATTTATATCTGTCCTTTTGATCGCGTGTTATTCCACTTTTTGTTCGGCGGTATGATAATAAAGCGTTGTTTTTTGCCTCTTTTTTTTTTTCTTACGGTGTTTACTGAAGGGGTTAACTAGTGGGACAGTTTTATAGGTCGGGTCGTTACGGACGCGGCGATACTAAATATGTGTACTTTTATTGGTTTTTTTTTATTATTTAGATGAAGAAATGTATTTATGGGAATAATATTTTTTTTTTTTTTTTCATTATTTTGGAATATTTTTTTTTATTTTTTTTACACATTTGGAAAATTTTTTTTTTACTTTGTTACTTTGTCCCAGGGGGGGACATCACAGATCAGTGATCTGACAGTTTGCACAGCACTCTGTCAGATCACTGATCTGACATGCAGCGTTGCAGCCTTCACAGTGCCTGCTCTAAGCAGGCTCTGTGAAGCCACCTCCCTCCCTGCAGGACCCGGATCCGCGGCCATCTTGGATCCGGGGCTCGAGCAGGGAGGGAGGTGAGGAGACCCTCGCAGCAACGCGATCACATCGCGTTGCTGCGGGGGGCTCAGGGAAGCCCGCAGGGAGCCCCCTCCCTGCGCGGTGCTTCCCTGCACCGCCGGCACATCGCGATCATCTTTGATCGCGGTGTGCCAGGGGTTAATGTGCCGGGGGCGGTCCGTGACCGCTCCTGGCACATAGTGCCGGATGTCAGCTGCGATAAGCAGCTGACACCCGGCCGCGATCGGCCGCGCTCCCCCCGTGAGCGCGGCCGATCGGCTATGACGTACTATCCCGTCCAGGGTCAGATAAGCCCAGGGCACCTCGACGGGATAGTACGTCTAAGGTCACAGAGGGGTTAAAGCAGTGAGATGTCATATTTTAGGTAATTCCCAAGTCTTTGACTTCAATAAGAGCATTATTGACACTGACAGATTGATCTGCTCAGTCTCATACAAAGATAAAAGAATGGAGTTATCAGAATAGTGTGCGGCCACCTGGAAGTTAAAGCAAGCACCTCACTAGCACTATTTGGGGGGTTCTAAATACTAATTAGTGAGCCCCCCTCAGCATTTCTGGCTTCTATTTGCCTATAGGAAAAATTGTAGTTGGGCTTATCAACTAGAACTGTGTTAGAGGGAATTAAAAAAAAAAAAAAAAGGTTGTGTTGAGGCTTTAATTTATAGAGGTAGTCCACTACTTTATCATTGATGACCTATCCTTAGGAGAGGTCAATGTCTGATTGGTTGGGGTCCGACACCCAGCATCCTTGCTGATCAACTGTTCTTGGTGGCAGCTGGCCAGGACCGCTAGATAGCAGAGCAGCTCCCTATTCTGACAATGGCGGGAGCAGGGTATTACACATCCACCTCCTATTGGTTTGAATGTGTAGTACCTTTGTTCAGCCACTATTAGAAAATGGCGCAGCCCCGCAATTGAGCAGTTCCAGCCGGCGGTCGCCATCGACACAGAACAGCGGATTGTCAGATGCCAGGTTCCGACTGGTCAGACAATCAATGATAAAGTAGTGGACAACCTTTTTAAAAAAATTTCTAGATCAAATCTTTACAAGTCGCGAAGATGAATGTAGGAAGCTCCAAACGGCACAACAGCCAATACAACCTCCTTACACTATGAAGAATATGGCTAATGCCCAAGACAACATCGCAAGGTTCCAAGTTTAGTTACAATATTGTACCGTCACATGGTAAAAATCATTTACTGTGCAGTGATAGGTTAGAGGAAGCCTATCTAGAACAGTAAACCATTCTAGATCACAGAACAAAATAAACCAACGTATTCTAGCTCAACACATGCATCCGCTAGGTACATGGAGCTTGATAGATGCATTTGGAATATAGAGTAAATATAGGGCTACCTTAAAGGGAACGGGTCACGTGAAAAAATACTATTAAGCTGCAGATTAATCTCATATCTGCTGGTTAATAGTGTTCTGGACCTGCCTGTACTTAGAGCCCAGCTGTCTTGAGAAAATGAAGCTCAACATTCCCCAGCCCCCCCACACGTTTTTCAATGGAATCTGAATAAAGAGATTTTCATATTTACCGGATGGTTGTGCCGTTCCCCTCCCCCCCCACCTTCCGTCTACCGCTGTGCTCCACCAGCTGGATTTAACACCCTCCAGTTTCAAGTTTCCCGGTATTATGTATGACAAGCAAGTGTTGCGAGCTTTCTGTTGATTCTAGGATTTAAATTATATCATCTTTGGGTTCATATACCTTTTTGATCGCTTTTTTAATTGTATTTTTGGGCAGTGAACGTGGGGTGACCAAAAAATGCAAGTGTGCTGATTCTTTTTTCTTCTTTATCTTTTACCGCTAGTGTTAATTTTATATTTTCACAGACCAAACTTTTCGTGGGGGACTCGAACCTTTGCTAGTACTATGTATAGCAGTAAAACAGTACTGTGAATGTTCCCCATCTCCATCATGGAGCTACATACAAGGTGAGGTGAATCAGATTTCTCACTACACAGTATTGTACTATATAGATAAAATTATGATCTCTTATGAAGCCCAGGCTGTGGCTGGATTTGACAGGAGTACCATCAATGCGGTCATGAGGCATTCGATAACCCATCGGCACCCAAGGCGTTAAACATGCCCTGTTACGGTTCAAACCCTCAGTGTGTCTGGGATGCAGTTACTGACGGTTCAGCTGTTCAATCTGCTACAGGGGCGTACTGAAGCAGTCAGTGCTTTGATTGACAGCTCGGCCATCCAATCTGAGACTGGGAGTGCTGGCTGTCTCAAGGTGTTATTTTTCGCACATGATTGCCAGGCTATTTAACTGGGCTGTTACTACTAGACCTCTGCCAGATATACATTCAGCTACTGTGTGGTTGGTCTCGCTTTGCCTTGCATTCGGTTTGTAGATCTTTCATTGCCTGACCTTGGACCTCGTTTTGACCATCCGCCTTTTTAACCCCTTCTGCTTTGATCTGCTATCCTCCTGGTATTCTGACCTTGGAATGTGACCTGACTACGCCTTTATATCTTCTGTTTATGATGTACCTTCCTGGCTTTTGACCTCGGTCACCTGACTATCCCAGTCTCACGCCTTGGCCGCGAGAAGTGACTCAGCATAACACTATCCTCAAAAGGTTGTTTACTGTCTAATTTAACATTTTCTCAAAAATGCAAACCTGCATAGAGATTTCAACCAATCTCAAAGATGAGATCTCAAATTATTAACCCAAGAATAACTTTTTCAATAGGCTTGAGGAATACGTTGCGTGGCCCAAATATTCTCATTTCCTTCTGTACCCTGAAGAATTATAGGGAACTCGTCATCCGATTCATGCTCTCCTAAAGTACTGTTCACAATTGCATAAGTTAGGAGCCTCCATTGAAAGATCACAGCCATTCTTCTCCTACAACACAATGGAGCCCAGATCAGCAATATGAGGAAATACCTTTTCAATATGTGCATAGTCTCTCCGTAACGCCACCATAGGAGAGATAAGGGATTACACAGTGCCCATTCAAACCAATAGGTTATCGGAGTAATGTAGGATAGCCTCTTTGTATTCTAATCAAGAAATAAGGATCCAGAGCCGAGGACCCCAACTCTCAAAATAATTGATAGGGTAAGTGAAAATGGGTTCATGAAAAAGTGGACAACACCCTTAAAATGCATCAATGCACTGTGATTGTAAGAAACTTTTATTTCCCCATTTCGAACACTTAAGAAGCACTCCTGGAAAGATTTTCAGCATGTGGCCCTAGTGGTAAATCTACGGCCCATGGTCGGAGATGTAGAACAGACTTGTACATAAGCCGGAAGCTAACCGTCTAGTGCGGTGGTATAACTATAGAGCTATGTAATCAGGATACCATTACAGACACAGTGCTGTGTTCTGCTGTATGATGTGAGCTTAATACCGAGTAAATGATCGAGATTGTTAAAAGGCCAACCCGTCTTCCCACTATAATAAAAATGTGCCTGTTCTAAGCAGATAGGGACGAGAGCCAACAGAAAGCACTGTCTGCTGCTTATCTCTTGTACTTCCAAGGTGTTTAACACATTTTTGGCAGAAACATTGGAACAAGTATTTTTATTACGCCTTTTTAGAAATCTATGAAAGCCAATGCAACACATAAGGTAAAGAATTTATTTACAGATAAGGCACTGGAGGCAAGGCATCATTCCTCCCACTTCAAAATACTTTCTAACCACATGATAAGCAACCTTGAAAAATTGCCTGAAAACATTTTAAAAGGGAACAGATCACATTTATTAAAATAGTTTGATTTGCAGGCATTATTTTCAAGGCAAGAGAAGCTGAACAGATTGATACATGATCTATACGCACTGTGGATTTAGGAGTCCAGTGGGCGGAGTGACTCCATCATTGACAGAATTCCCTGTAGAGCAAACATATAGGTTATCTTTATTATCCTTTAGGATCTATTGCAAAATGCTTATTAACTGTAAAAACGATTTAAAAGCAGGGTTATTTCTTCTGTAAGTTGTAGGCCGACACATTCCCTTATTAGAGAAATTCTACAAGTAACTAAAGAAAAGGGAAATCACGGAGCACAGGCTCAATTTTAGCAACCATGCAAAAATCATATTCAAATCATTATTTGCTTTCTGGATTGTTTTATTATGTATTCCCGTACATGTAATTTCCAGTACAATCTACAGAGTGTTTCTATAGCAACTTGTGAAATTTGTGATCCCTTGAACCTATTCATCTGGTGGAAATTACTTTTTTTTTTTATAAGAATATGCTACACAGGATGTCCATATAACGAAAGGTTTTGCCACATGCTAGCACACCTTCATCACGTAATGTTCAGCTGAAAAAGGCAATTAATTGTTAATGAACTCCCTTAATTGAACCAGCCGAATAATTAAAATCAACCAGTGGAAAAAATTGGAGTTTATGTATGTTTACTGTGAGTATAAAGCTCTGTGCTTACCCCTACGAGCTACGATAGGTAAAGAATGCTAGATTATTGGGGTTACAATCTGCGGGACGCCCACCGGTCGCAGGAGTTGGAACGGCGTAGTTCACATAGTTGGCGTCTACCGCTTCGGTTATTGCATTTATATCAGCGTGAGCCATCAGTCTTGTTCAGATCAACATCACTGAGCCTCTAACACAGTGTTCCCCAAGTCCAGTCCTCAAGAGCCACCAACAGGTCATGTTTTGAGGATTTCCTTAGTATTGCACAGGTGATGGAATTATTGCCTGTGCAGGTGATGCAATTATCACCTGTGCAATACTAAGGAAATCCGGAAAACATGACCTGTTGGTGGCTCTTGAGGACCGGAGTTGGGGAACACTGCTCTATACAAATATGGTCTCGCTCACCGGCTTACGTGTATCACCTACTGACAAATACAGCTCTGTTCAGCATCTTTGGTGTGCCTCCTGACAGACATACACAGCTCTGCTATTGAGGCACAGTGAACCTTCTGATAGCCAGCTCTGCTATGTTGCTGGACTCTGCTACTTCGTTAGCGAGCTCCTGCTGCATCCAATTATTCACTACTTCGGAACACTCTGGACTCTGCGACATTGTTAATGAGTGCCATCTGGTCTACTCAAATCTGCTATATCTCAGGACTCTGAGCAAAGAAGAACAAGAGGCTCACTGAAGCCATAGTGTCTCTACCAGGGCGGTGGAGTCGGAGTCCATTCTGGTGGAGTCGGAGGTTTGGCTTACCGACTCCACAGCCCCAGTCTCTACCTCGCCTTTGGTTGTCCAGTCTCTACTGTCTTTAAAGTTTTACACTATACCACCCTGTTGGACCCACATCTTCAGTCCATGTCCCATCAGTTCTTGCATACTAAGCGCTTTGAGAATCACTCATCAGATGAAACACTTTTTTAAACCGAAAATCCCCTTTCAACAATAAAAAAGGTTAATCCCACGATTGTATTATTTTTCACAAAGTACAGTAAGTGCAAACTGATTGTTAACATACAGGCTAATCCCAAGACTAAATGTTCCCCCCCCCCCCCATGTCTATCTGCCACTCGATGCATTTAGCTTCATATAGAATCCTACAAAAACAATGGAGCAATATGCCCTGAGACATGGAGATGAGATACAGTAGTATCAGTGACAAAGATTTGTATTGAATACTCACATTAAAAAGGTGTAAATAACCCGTAAACAAAATACAAGATGGGTATAAAGGGGAAAAAATATAGCAACACATATCCTTAACAAATCTTATGTTCAAAAAAATAGCAGCACAGAGCGTAATAAAGCTGGCACATGCACCTCAGAGAGATAGCATTAAGTGACGACCAGGAATATGAGTGTGCTGAATGAAAAGGTGGTGTATAACATGTAGTATGCATCTACATTTCATAGGTATAAAGTGCAATAAATGACTAGTGCTTACACATGTGGGAGAGGGTGGGTGAGTGATGAACAGTGCGTGCCACAGCCCCGACGCGCGTTTCGCATGGTGGGCTTCCTCAGGGGGGCATATATATCACCTCCAATGGGATCTGATCTGGACATGTAGCAGATAGCTCTTCTGAAGAGAGAGCTTCTTTTATACCACTCCCCATTCTTGCCAATTATTGAGAATCCTAAATACAGTATCCCCTAAAAATTCCCCCAAAAAGGATATAATGCATGTTTTGTAAATCTAGACAATGTCTTGGAAATTCATAGATTCACTCGGAAATATTTGTCAGTATAGTTTTTTAGAAAAGGATTGCGTGCAGCAGAAAAAAAAATGTTAATGAAATAGATATGAAATGTGAGGATATTAATGTAGATAATGAAGGATGACACATGGGAAACAAAATACCAGCATACCCTGAAGCGATACAGGCAGACCTTGCGGAGAAAGTAATTAAAAGAGGAGTAAAAATTAAATTAAAATTATCTAAAAAGCACAAGGAAATAAAAATGAGAACGGAGGAAGCCGGAGAAACCCGTGCAGTGCTATGCATTATATCCCCACTCTGATGCAGTTGCATACATTTGCCTCTTAGATAATATAAATCTGCAGCATGTCAATTCTTTCAGAGTTTTCACAGTGCTTTTTTTGCTTATAACAAGCAATAAAACTGAAAAAAAAAAATAAAAAAAAAAAAAACTGAGTTTTCTGTTGTCGCTGCATTTTTGGTAAATAAAACCTTATTACACATGTACTGTAGACAAAACACACATGTAATCCATACCCAAAAAAATCATTGTGAAAACACGGACAACCGGGTATTGTGAAAGCAGCGTTCTTCCTTCCAAGAGAGCAGGTTTTGGCTGCAAAAAGAAAAATGCAGCAAAAACACTGCACTGCATATGAATACAGCCTTAGTCCCACTTTTGCTTTTTTTTTTCTTTTCCCAAATACAGCCTGCGTTGGTGATGTGATGAAGGGGGCTGGCTTATCTCATGGACAACGCCAGCCCCATTCTCTGTCTCAGTTTAACAGCTATGTACATTTTTTCAACCAATTTTTTTTACCTCTTCATAAGCAGTCTTCATTAAAAACATTCCATGGGCGTACAGCCGCTTATTCCTCATACTTTGCAATCATTGTGCGTGTCAACATGCACACTATAAACAAGAAGAATGACAATGCCTAGTTTTTCAATCTACTATACAAAGGTGTGTGTGTGTGTGTGTGTGTGTGTGTGTGTGTGTGTGTGTGTGTGTGTGTGTGTGTGTGTGTGTGTGTGTGTGTGTGTGTGTGTGTGTGTGTGTGTGTGTGTGTCCGGGATTGGCATCTGCACCGTCGCAGCTACAGCCACAAAATTTTGCACAGTCACACGTCTGGACCCTGCGAGCGTCATAGGCTACGTTGTGAGGTGAAATTTTAACCCCGCGCGTTCCAATTCACCAAACAATTTTGCCCCTATCTACATAATGGGGGAAAAAGTGAAAGGAAAAGTGTAGGAGGCAAATTGACAGCTGCCAGATGTGAACAAGGGGGACTTAAAGAATGAGAGCGATGGCGCCAAAGAGTATATACCGTACATTTGCTAAGGTGGGGCCCCGACATGGGATACTCACCACACATGGGGATATGAACACACACACAAAATGCGCCACACACTACCACGTGCTTGAACACATATACCACCCTCAGCACACATTTCACCACACATACACCAACCTCGCCACATAAAAGTTGAAACACAAAAGTCGCCGCTCAAAACTCACCACGCGCAAAACTCGCCACATGCAAAAACTAGGCTCACGCAAAACGCACCACAAGTGCAAAACTCACCTCATGGAAAACTCGCCACACGCAAAACTTGCACACGCGGAAAAATTGCCACATGCACAAAATTTGCAACACATGCAAAAGTTGCCTCACACAAAACTTGCACATACTCAAAAGGCACCAGACATAAAACTCACCACACGCAAAACTCGCCATGCGCAAAACTTGCTGCACACAACTTGCTGCACTAACCTGTCACATGCAACTCGACACACAAAAAGTTGCTACACGCATGTCGCCACACAAAACTAAACACACACAACTTGACAGACGAAACTCGCCCTAAAACACACACAAGTCTGGTATTAGCCTTCAAAAATAAAAATCTGATTAATAAGCAGACAAACTACAAGAGCAACAAATGTACCATATAGGAAATACGGCAGCTGTCAGTCACATGACCTGTCTATTATGTGTATGTGTGAGCTAATATATACTGCAAGGGGGGAGGGCTTCCTGTTGGCTGGGGATCAGGCTGCCAATTTATCTTACAAATACTGAGGTAAAAATACTGAGCAAATAACGTGTGAACGAGGTCTAACACAGGAGATCACACAGGTATATACTATATACAGGGGAGATGACACACAGATATATACTATATACAGGAGAGATGACACACAGGTATACACTATATAGAGGAGGAGATGACATACAGGTACATACTATATACAGGAGGAGATGACATACAGGTATATACTATATACAGGAGGAGATGACACAGGTATATACTATATACAGGAGCAGATTACCTACAGGTATATACTATATACAGGAGGAGATGACATACAGGTATATGCTATATATAGAAGATGACATACAGGTATATACTATATACAGGAGGAGATGAGACAGATATATACTATATACAGGGGAGATGACACACAGGTATATACTATATACAGGAGGAGATGACATACAGGTATATACTATATATAGAAGGAGATGACATACAGGTATATACTATATATAGGAGGAGATGACATACAGGTATATACTATATATAGGAGATGACACAGGTATATACTATATACAGGGGAGATGACAGCAGGTATATACTATATACAGGGGAGATGACAGCAGGTATATACTATATACAGGAGATGACATACAGGTGTATACTATATATAAGGGAGATGACAAACATGTATATACTGAGGTGAAAATGAGAGGTGTGAGGTGAAAATGAAAAGGTGTTAGTGCAAAATGAGAGGAGTGAGGGAAAATAGTGTAGTGATCGGAAAATGACAGATGTGAAGTCGAAATGACAAGTGTTAGGCGGGAATGAGAGGAGTGAGGGAGAAAATGAGAGGTGTGAGGGAGAAAATGAGAGATGTGAGGGGGAAAATTAAAGATGTGATTGGGAAAATGAGAGGCGTGATGGGAAAATAAGAGAAGTGACGTGCTATAACTAACCACAGATATTTACTATGCCCAGGCAACGCCGGGCTCTTCAGCTAGTTATTCATATATTTCGAGGAGGAATGGCACAAAGCAGAAGTCTAAGATGCTCAGAATTCACATGGAAGAAAAGTATTTGCTAAGAGCATGGGAGGATAATAATGAGGTCGGAGTGGAGCGCCAAGGGAACGGGAGAGAGGTATATACTGTATATATTTTTCTAAATATATGGATGGGATGTGTGCCTGCACAGAGGGAGCTACGTGGGGGCTCATCCTGCACGGAGGGAGCTACGTGGGGGCTCATCCTGCACGGAGGGAGCTACGTGGGGGCTCATCCTGCATAGGAGGGAGCTACGTGGGGGCTCATCCTGCATAGAAGGAGCTATTTGGGGGCTCATCCTGCATACAGGGAGCTCGTCCTGTATGTCGGGGGTATTTGAGCTCTAATAATGCATATAATGAGCTATGTAGGGGCTATGTGGGGGCTTAACCTGTATATAGGGTAGCTATGTCAGGGCCTATACTGTATCTAGGGAGGCTATGTGGGGGCTCATAGTGTATATAGGGGGCTGTCTGGACTTATACAGTATATAGGGGGGGAAATGTCAGAATACTTAGCTCTGCTCAATAATAAAATGATACAATTAACATGGTAATGTTAATATTGAGCAGAATTAATTTCAGCCTATTAGTTCGGCGTCCACAACAATCAAGGTTTCATATGTGGCCCCTTGGGAAAATTAATTTCCCCACCCCTGCTTTAGTATGTATAGTGCTGTGCATAATGGAAACATTTGCGCTGTCATTTTCCATCTCCAGATGTGCAATAGAGCAGAGGTCCCCAACTCCAGTCCTCAAGGCCCACCAACAGGTCATGTTTTCAGGATTTCCTTTGCATTGCACAGGTGATGCAATTATTACCTGGGCAAAACTAAGGAAATCATGAAAACATGACATGTTGGTGGGCCTTGAGGACTGGAGTTGGGGACCTCTGCAATAGAGCACCGATCTGTTAATCAAATGATCTATCAAAAGGGAATCATGAAACATGTCACGTGATACATCAGGTACTGGGGGCCAATGCCTTCTAAACTGCCCGGGGCCCTGGTAACAACTTATTTGCAATTCTGCATATTTTTTAACACC
Organism: Ranitomeya imitator; assembly: GCF_032444005.1. Taxonomy (NCBI): domain Eukaryota; kingdom Metazoa; phylum Chordata; class Amphibia; order Anura; family Dendrobatidae; genus Ranitomeya; species Ranitomeya imitator. Next base: position 760,324,746 of record NC_091283.1, on the reverse strand, counting down.
ATTTTCTTTATAATAATAATGCTTGTATTTTGCGTATATCGAGGTGAATTTTCCGGCACGTCCTCACTGGCGCTGACTCCTTTCATGACTCCTTTGAGAGCTAGAAGAAGCAGATTTGCTCAGCCTCTGTGGACACAATATGCACCGGCTCATATAGGGAATGCAAATTCTTACTATGTGATAAATTGAAAAAACAAAAATTATTAATTACCAGCAGAAACGGCGGCTCGAATACTGGGAGCTGATGGGAAGGGGAAATGGAAACTTAGCAAAGAACGCATTATTATTTCCACTGAATTCCGCTGAGCTGCACCCGCCAGCCGGTTATGTAACATTACTGCGGTCCGCAGTCTTACTAGGAACTTTATAGTCTGTTTTATGACCTTTCTTAATTACACCGCGTAAATCAATCTATTTTACCTATGAAACGGCATTAAAAAGACTTCAAAATAAATGATCCGTTATCACAACAGCCACCCGGGATAACGCTTACACCGTCACACAGTTCACTTTTCAGCACCCCCCAGGGAAAGGGGCTCTGACAGGTCAGTCAGGCACCCAGGAAGAGAAATATACATGTGAAAAGGATTTTGTGCAGCTCCATTAACCATGTTTTATTCATACGGATCTTCTGCCGTTTCACGTTCGGAGTGGGCCACTTAAAAGTAACTTGTGTGGTATGGAAGGAGTTAGAAATCCTGCGCTTATTTCTGGAACTGGGTCAAGCATAAAGAACAGAGACAAGCTGGAGAGACAGTCACCCTCACATCACACTGGTGCAGCTGTGAAGAGGCTGGGTGCCATCCAGAATATTTCCTGCTCATCGTGTCATGAAGAAAAAGGAATACGTCTGTTCAATTAGATTATGTGTCCTGAACCGGTCTGTGATCACTACGGGCAAGAACAAACCTGACAGATTCTAAATATTCTACATAAAGTTATGTCACTTTCCATATATGCATTACGATCTGGTATGATAGTGATGAGCGAATGTGCTGGGATAAGGTGTTATCTGATCATGCTTGGGTGCTAATAGAGTGACTTGAATAATATGTTTGAGTCCCCGCAGCTGTATGTCTCGTGGCTGTTCAACAACCATGAAACATGCAGGTGCGGAGACTCGTACATATTTTTCGAGCACGCCGAAGTCACTCAATTAGCACATGAGCATGATCAGATAACACCTTATCCCAGCACCTTCGCCCATCACTATTGTATACATAATAAGCTACAGCCTATCCTACAGCCAAGAGCTGCATTGACAATTGTTAAACAGTTTACAATCTTTCCATCAGGCACTCTATTAAAAGGGTTTTCTAAGCTTAAATATGTTGTCTTAAAAGAAAAAGTCTACAGTCACTTGACATGACTGCAGACTGCCAAATCCTGACATTGTGCTCTCCGCATACTGTCACATTTCCACTGTATTCTGTGAGTAACTGCAAGTTTTTTACTTGCAGACACGTGCAACTAGTCTCCTCCAGCTTTTCTCAATTTTTTTGTTATCGTTGAGAGAAGTCGGGTGAGACAAGTCCGCACCTGACTGCAGTATAGATCTTAACGCATCATTTACATATTCCAGAGAAATCCACGTTTTTCTTAAGACATTGGATCGCAGATCATTTTATTCAGGTTTCTATGACCCATAACCCTGGGATGGAAAAGTGACTATACGTTCCTCATCTCTAGTCTCAATACCCGTCGGCCTCTGGCTGCCTCCTCTGCTCCAAATGGCGTTTCATTTCTCCTACTTCCAAGATGGCTGCTGAAGTGGCATGGGGAGTGCAGTCATTAGGGTCAGAACACGTATAACCTATCCTTGCTATACTAAGCCCCCTTTTAATATTTAGGAATTGAAGTTCTTGTAATATAGAAGGGTCTTTTTTTAGTTGTTTCCCGTCCATTTATTTTCAGGATCGATGGGAGATATACAAGCCCCATCAACGTCTTTAGCAGCTATGCTCGTATGATTTAGTAATTCGGTTACATTTACATTCATCAGAGAATCGTAAAAGTGTAATGATCACACAAATACTGATCACCAAAGTAAGATATTTCCATTCTATAAGCTACCAAGGAAGGGATAGTGCCATCTCGTACACTTATAGTATTGTCCACAGAAAGAAGATGCAGCTCCCATAAGTGGGAGCCACGTCTGTCTCAAGAATGGTGCCCACACCGCTGTCAGACAGGTGGTTTGAATGCTCATTACTGGTATGGGAATCTTCCCCACTTCCCTACTGGCAGCAGCCCAAAATGGGGCCCCAATCTCCATATTGGAACTGGTCCCATTGGTGGAACCTGCATGCACTGTTCATGTACGATACATTCGGTGTATATCCCTCACACACACAAAATAGCAATACCTTATAAAGGGGTCTTCACAACTTAAAAAGTGGTCATCTATCCCCCTTATAAGTGATAATTTGCTGATCCAAGGGGGTCCAAAGACCCTGGGAAAGAAGCTCTGAAATGCGCCGTTTGAATGGAACGAAGCCCGCACACGAGGGCCACGGTTTAATTCATGGCCTATGTGACTGCCGGTAATAACTACGCTAAGCCATGTCCTTTGGCTCTCAGGAACAGTGGGGGTTCCAGTGGCGAGACCCTCCATCGGTCAAATTATCAGCAAGTTATCTATCCTTCTAAGTTGGGACGACTAACATCTGCAGAATTGTAAATACACTGATGGAATAAAATATACTATAACCCAGGATAATTAATGCATGCATTGATGTATTGTCTGTATTATTTTGTGTCTTTCATCAAAATATTTGTATTCTGGTTTGGATTTACTTAGGTTTTTCTTTTGTTTGTCATAAAATGAAGATGCTTATATGATGCAGTAGATGGACCTGGCAGGCCAAAGTATTGTTTTTTTGTGAACAAAATCAACATAATTACAACAGTATAGAAAAATTAAAGAAAACTAGATGGGCATTTCCTGAAGGAAATACATGATGTGAATGTTGTGTATAGCGATGGCACAACCTGGGATGGGTTATATATGCAGCCAATGGGAGTGATGTAGTGATGTCACCATCATATAATATTGGGGGCAGGCTAAAGGACCGGTGTGATGTCTTCACCATTTGCTTCAAGGGGACGCTGGGACAATGATGAAATGAACGGGGTCCGGACACTTGTGAAGAACAGGCAGACTGTCCTAGGCAGAGTCTGTATGTAAGGAATTGTGGCTGCTCAGTTTGATTTATTGATTTCACTAGAAATTCTGATTGCAACTAATAATCTCTCTAGCAGCAAGTTCTCACAGGTAGACTCTGCTAATGTAAAGTCTGGAGCTTTTGGCAGATTTTAATAGGGACGGCCATAATGGAAAACTATTTTTATGTAGCTAATGAAGTCACATTTAGGACTAGTACACAGAGTCAGAATCCTTGGTAGCCACTTTGGTGCACACAGCCCCTCGGTAGCCACTTTTGCCACTTGGTAGCCACATTGGCACATTCGGTGCCATGTTAGCCACTTTGGCCAATTGGTAGCCACATTGGCACATTTGGCCTCTCAGTACTCACGAGTCAGAGTCACATTATTCTGATGTTTGACTTTGATAAATGATCATGTCCTAAAATGGACAATGTACATTTGCATAGCTGCCATCTTTGTAAGGTCAGTGCACCTGCTCTGTGGCTTCAATCCATGTCAATTGGGGGGCCTTGGAAAGGTCGCCATTAATTCCTATCGGAAAATTTTTGCTTAAAATGCAATTTAAAAAAAAAACAAACAAACAAAAAAAAAACTACAAATCGGATAGACTCCAAAAATTCATAACACACCGATCCCCACCGAGGGCTTCGAAACGCCACCTGAACGGGGTCTTTGCGCCGAGCGGTTCAGGCCGCATTAATTGCGGAAAACGTGGAGAAGTAGAATAATAATAAAATATAAGAAATGAGATTACAATATGTTGCTTGAACCTAGAGGGTTCAAGTACCATAATTATTTGGAAATGCAACCAGCATAGTAATCAGCTGATCCCCATGGGTCTGCTTACTGCAATCTTACTGTCAGAGACAGCTGCAGGCGTCACCACATTTCCCCTATATACACAACATCCATTGTGTGCCACTGGGAATAAAGGGTTTGCTGTACAGGAGGGTCTCTCTCCATTTTCTTGTATAGGAAGTAAAAAAAACTGCTGAGAAAGCATGTTCTGAAATGATAAGAACCAAATGATCCATTCCAGGTCCATTCAGCATGCCAGGATTGTCTCAAAAGGGACAATGCCTTTTGAAAGCACTTATCTTGAATATATTTTAACAAATTTCACTCTTAAGGTACCGTCACACTAAGCGACGCTGCAGCGATACCGACAACGATCCGGATCGCTGCAGCGTCGCTGTTTGGTCGCTGGAGAGCTGTCACACAGACCGCTCTCCAGCGACCAACGATCCTGAGGTCCCCGGTAACCAGGGTAAACATCGGGTTACTAAGCGCAGGGCCGCGCTTAGTAACTCGATGTTTACCCTGGTTACCATCCTAAAAAGTAAAAAAAACAAACGCTACATACTTACCTACCGCTGTCTGTCCCCGGCGCTCTGCTTCTCTGGTCTGGCTGTGAGCACAGCGGCCGGAAAGCAGAGCGGTGACGTCACCGCTCTGCTTTCCGGCTGCCCGGCGCTCACAGCCAGACCAGAGAAGCAGAGCGCCGAGGACAGACAGCGGTAGGTAAGTATGTAGCGTTTGTTTTTTTTACTTTTTAGGATGGTAACCAGGGTAAACATCGGGTTACTAAGCGCGGCCCTGCGCTTAGTTACCCGATGTTTACCCTGGTTACCAGCGAAGACATCGCTGAATCGGTGTCACACACGCCGATTCAGCGATGTCTACGGGGAGTCCAGCGACCAAATAAAGTTCTGGACTTTCTTCCCCGACCAGCGACAGCACAGCAGGGGCCTGATCGCTGCTGCCTGTCACACTGGACGATATCGCTAGCGAGGACGCTGCAACGTCACGGATCGCTAGCGATATCGTCTAGTGTGACGGTACCTTTAGCCATGTTGGCATGAAGGCCAGCAATATGGGCCATATGAAGCGTCTTCACCAACAGCTAGCCAATGGACAGTGGCAGAGTCAGGCTCTGCTCACTTCTCACGTTAGACTTCTGTTGGAGCTAGACATTCGATGGAAGACTGGAATAGATTGTGAATACAAACATAAGAAGTCATGTTTTGACCGATTGGGAAAAGTTTGGCAGCGAGTGGCTGGTTTGGATTTTCTTAAGACTGAAATTACATTAACGAGGGCTTTAAGAAAATCAGAGAAGGCTCCCAGATGGGTTGAAGTTCATTGTATTTGGAGTAAAAAAGGAAAAAAAAAAAAGAAAAAAAAAAACACTTTTTTTTTGCTATGAATTTTGTTCAATAAAAAAGGTACGTGTCCACGATGAGGAAAAATAGCGTTTTGGCGGAGACCAAAAAACCCTTAATTCTGGCATTTGATTGTTTTTTCTCGTTACACCGTTTGGTGATAACGTTAATTATTTTTTTATATTGATAGATCGGGCGATTCTGAACGCGGCGATACCAAATATTTATATATTTAATGGTTTATTGTTTTATTTTCAAAGGGGTGAAAGAGGGGTGATTTGAACTTTTATATTTTTTATATTTACAAAAACATTTTTTTTTTTCTTTTTGCATGCTTCAATAGACTCTGTGGGAAACTAGAAGCTGCAGTACTTTGATCACTTCTGCTACATACAAGCGATGATCAGATCACCTGTGTGTAGCAGAAGTTCTCATTTGCTATGAGCGCCGACCACGGGTCTGCTGCAGATCTCTCTGGTTGTCATGCCGACCCATCGGTGACCTGAGAGCATTGAAAGGGGTCACCGATGGGCAGACTTAATAGCGTGCTTCCAGTAAGCGTAAGTTAAATGTCGCCGTCAGATTGATAGCAGCATTTAACTAGTTAACAGCAGCGGGTGGATCTCGATTCCACCCGCAGCTGTTGCGGACACATGTCAGTGGTCATGTGTCCGGAAAGGTGCGGGCTCAGCGCCAGAGCCCACACTAAACAGGAGGCGTCCAACATGGGCGTACTATTATGCCAATTTCGGAAAGGGGTTAAGGAAATCCCACTGTGCTTTTTAACTCGGCATAATCTGACCTGAAGACATTTTAAAGAAGTATTGAGAGTGAATAATCAGTCCGGGAGGAAAGATATATTACAAAAGTTTCTGATCTTCGTTTGCACTATTGACTGATGGTTACTGTTGAATATTGATGGTGCTGTAATGACTTAATTACCATTTGTCCCCAAATTAACAATTCACAGGTCATTATTTTATCAACATTTTTTTCTGCCAAAAATTGGGATTAACAGCTAGGCAATTCTTGAAACTCCCGTATAAATGAATGAAGAAAGTTACACACGGATGGGCACTTCTGCATTTCCACAGTGTGCAAGTAAGGTGTCTTTCACACATCAGGTTTTTAGAATCAGTCACAATCCGTCAAAGTGTTGAAAAGACAGATCCTGTGCAGATTGTAAAAAACTGATGCTCTGGATCCATTTTTTTGACGGATCTATCGAAGAAGCTGCCGCAGGAATTTAAAGGATGAAAGAGAGAGAGGGAGGGAGAGAGAGATTCCCTGAATGGAAAAATGGGTTAAATTAAAGGAACAGAATTTCTTCCAGGCATGCTCAGTTTCAAAAAACGGTATCAGTCGCTGGATTCCGTCTTTTGAAGGACAGTGACCGATCCTGCGCCCACAGGCTTCAATTATAGCCAACGACGGATGGCGCACAATCCGTCGCTGTCCGACGGACAAAGACTTTACGACGGATCCGTCAAACGACAGATGAAACGGAAGGCCATCCGTCACTAATACAAGTCTATGAGGAAAATAAAAAAAAGGATCCAGCAGCAAAATTTGTATAAATGTACCAATAAAAATGCTCGCCACTTTGGCGTAGAATGGGTTCAATAGCTAGTTCTATTATGAAAAGCAAAAAAATCGCATGAAGGGACAGTGGAAAAGTCAGGAACTTTCATACAATGACCATACAGCACAATGGAGATCTATTTTTTTTTTTTACTCGTCTTATTTCAGTGCTCAAAAATTGGCAATGCAAATGAAGCCTTTGGGCTTTGGGGGTGAACATATGTCTTCGTTGTACTGTTATCCTTACTTTAATAGTTTGCATTTTATTTTTACACTACATAACCATGTTCTCTCTCCTCTCTATTATTTATACAGTCTAATTCATATTTAATGTTGTGATGTAGGCAAGACAATATTTTCTGAAGCCTCTAGATCTAGTCTTCCTCTGGAAAACAAGCATATATATATCTATAATTTACTCAGTTTTTCCCCAACTGTATATCATACACATGTCTACCTGACCACATTTAGACAGGCTTGATACCGCCCGGGGAAACAGACATCAGGCCCAAATAGGATCATCATAAAGGGCTACAGCAATCAGATTCCTAATGACATGATGGATTCCCTGGAGCCTCTGACCTCTTCGTGTGTGTCTGATAGGGTTACTGAATACCACATCAATTTTCATAATCCCAATGCTAACGATCAGCAAATAAGTTGATGGTACGTAACTGGGAGAACAATGTTGTCCCTACCAAGAACAACTTATGGACTGACTGAAGAGGGGCGTTGCTATATAGGACACTTGTGTACAGATATTGAGAAGTGTTTGGTAACTTCTACCCAGTGAGAACATCAAGGATTGAAGGGTTTCGGCCACCATAACGGCCTATTCTTAGTACAGGTCATCACAATTCTCAGATTGGTGAGAGCAGGACATCTGGAAACCCACTGATCAGCTGTTTCAGCTCCGGCTGCATGTAAAGCTCCAGCTCCTTTCACGGAGTAGTGGCCGAGGACTGAAGCTCAGCTCCCACTGAATCGAATAGGACTAGCTGAATCCTTCAAAGCTCTATGTACAAACAGGAAGTCTCGTTTCACCACATGAGTCAGCATTAGAACTACAATTCCACCTCACTGCAAAGTCGCAGGCAAGGGGAGAAGCGGGGCAGCTGGGTCAGGAGATGAAGAGGAGGTGGAGTTGGGCTGGCATGGACTTTGCAGTTAGGCAATATGTAATTCTAATGATAATTTGTGCAGGGAAAAAGAAACTTCCAGTTTCTACATAGAGCTTAATAGGATTCAGCTAGTCAGTTTTTATTCACGTGATGTCATAGACCTAATGGATAACAGAAGAATTAGCTGGGCAGAAAGGCAAAATGAGCAATTGTAAGTACACAGTGCTGTATAATATGATTGCAATATACGGAGAGGATAAAATCTTTGATGGGAGGAGGAGTGCTTCTTTAATTTAAGCAGCAGTTACAATTTTATATATATTTTTTTTATATACACACACACATTTATAATTTTTTCTAGATTTCAGAATATCTTTTAAAGGGACCCCCCAATAACCTATGGACAAGAAGGACGCATACTCCATATACACTCCTGCAGTTACGAGTCCTAATAGTTTGGCATCGCAAATCTCAGATCTGGATGGCTTCCAACAGTGAGCGAGGCAGAAAGTGAGCCGTGCTCAAGAAAGAGCCATCAAAAACAGGAAAACCAGAGACCTGCTTTATACACCTCAGATGTGTAAAGAGCAGAACCGTCGCTTTTTTTATTGTTGCAAAACCACAAATATTCTAAGACAATAAGGCACTGGGCATTCTGCCAACGGAAAGCTGAAATTGGAAATCAGAATAAAAAATGTATGACTTGTGACTCACACAACAGAGCCTAGCGTTGGAAAGATAAATATACAGTAAGTACTTAGTAAAGATTGGAAAAGGGCAGGAGCAAGCAGGAGACCGATCTGCTGCCTTAACAATAACCACATATTGTGAATCAACTAGCAGCAAGATGGCGCCACTGTGAAGGCACCACTGTGAAGGCACTATGCAGAAGTGTCATTAGGGCAGAAGAACTGGGCATTGTGGCGGGCAACACAGGATGGCAGTCAGGTACGGACTGGGGCTGAAATTCAGTCCTGGCATTTAAAAAAAAAAAATCACACAGGCCCATGTTGTCCCCGTCCCCATGAACCAGATGGGATATATTACTAATATTACCCTGGATGGAGGAAAGCAAGATTTACTACATGACCAATATTTCTAATGATACCCATGGAGTAGGTGACTGGGTCAGCGACTTTGTGCTCCATCACAAATTCTAACAGTATGGGTATTTTGATAACACCGATTCTGCTAACGTAGCAGACAAGGCAGCCCATGACCAGACAGGCCCTTCTGGCATTTGCCAGAATTGCCAGATGGCCAGTCCAGCCCCGATGGCAGTAATAAGCAGGCATAATGACATCAACAGGTCGTCCTGCAAGATCACCTGTCCTATGTAGGCACGGACTGTAAACAAACCATTAGTCTGTTCCTATAGATATGCTCCATTCAACTTACTTAAATACTTAAAGGGGTTGTCCAATCCAAATTGATAACTCTGCAGTAACTGTGTGACTGCAGACCGATGAATCCCCCCTGTGCGCACACTGTGCGCTAAGAGGATTGCTGGTTTCAGACCCAAGACCAGAGGGCATGTATGAGTGATACATACCCCGGCCACTGGGCTCAGCCTCGCTGCATACACTTGTATGAAGCAAGGATGTGCCCAGTCTACTGACACAATGGGCGTGGCTTTGCTCCATACAAGTGTAAAGAGCAAAGTCACGTCCATTGGCCAGGGGGTAAATATAACGCATACATGCCCTCTGCTCCCGGGAGGATTCACAAGTCTGCAGTCACACAGAGTGACTGCAGACTTATCGGTTTGGACCCCTTTAAAAGAAAAATCTGTTGTCTGAGAGCAGCATAATGTAGAGTCAGAGACCCTGAGCGATGTGATCACTTATCAAAACTACAGCAAGCAGCCCCATAAAAAAAAAAAAAGGTTTCAGCAGGAGATCATCACTAATGGACTTGTACACCTGCTACCAGGTAGTCCTCAATATTCATGAACTCTTAATAAATCTGTCCCCACCACTGTATGACACTGTGTATACACAGAAAAAGCTGCGAGTCAGGGGGTGTGATGGGTTATACAGAGCTCAGAGGACTGTTCGATTTGCAGAAGATAAAACTTTTATCAAAACTGCAGCAAGTGATACATCACTGACTCAAGGTCTTGGTCCCTAGATCATGCTGCTCTCAGATGGGGTAGCAAAGCCATACCTCCCAACCGTCCCGGATGCAGCAGGACTGTCCTGATTTTGACAGTCAGCCCCGCGATCCCGGGTGGGACATTACTTGTCCCGCACTGGTTGGGAGGTGTGTATATCACCCGGTCAGCTCCCTGAGGCCCTGCACCCGCAGAGCAGCACACCACATATTGGCTGCTCAGTGCGCACAGGACCTGTGATGAGGTCACAGGATGGGAGGACTTCCGTGTACAGGACTCTGCTGGTTGGCGCCGAGCCGCGCGGGCACGAGGTGTGCCGAGCGGAGCCGCGTGGGAACGAGGTGTGCGGAGCAGAGCCGCATGGGCACGAGGTGTGCGGAGCAGAGACGCGTGGGCACGAGGTGTGCGGAGCAGAGACGTGTGGGCACGAGGTGTGCGGAGCAGACGCTGGCTGAGTTGGATCGGAGCAGATATTGCTCCTCGCTCTGACACGGACTGGCACAGGAGACACGGAGAGGTCTTTATCAGTGGCGTATCACAGCTGCAGCGACGTGAGCAGTCAGCGGCGCAGCTGGATGACACCATTCAGCGCCGTGGGAGTGGAAGCTGCCGGCTGCTGCGAGGGAGCGCGGTGAAAGGTGTGTGTAGTGATGGAGAAGGCAATGATGGGGGTGGGGGTAACCATGTGTGGCCATTATACTGTAACCCAGCATCGTGTGGGGCCATTATACTGTACAAAGAATCGTGTGGGGCCATTATACAGTATGGAGCATAATGTGGCCATTATACAGTATGGAGCATTATGTGTGGCCATTATACAGTATGGGGCACTGTGTGGCCATTATACAGTACGCAGCATCACGTGGGGCCATTATACTGTATGGACCATCACGTGGGGCAAGTATAGTGTACGCAGCATCATGTGGGGCCATTATACAGTGTGGAGCATAATGTGGCCATTATACAGTATGGAGCATTATGTGTGACCATTACACAGTATGGGGCACTGTGTGGCCATTATACAGTACTAGATTGTGGCCCGATTCTAACGCATCGGGTATTCTAGAATATGCATGTCCCCGTAGTATATGGACAATGACGATTCCAGAATTCGCGGCAGACTGTGCCCGTCGCTGATTGGTCGAGGCAACCTTTATGACATCATCGTCGCCATGGCAACCATTATGACATCATCGTCGCTGTGCCCGTTGCTGATTGGTTGAGGCCGCCAGGCCTCGACCAATCAGAGACGCGGGATTTCCAGGACAGACAGACAGACAGACGGAAAAACCCTTAGACAATTATATATATAGATGGTGCGTCATGTGTGGCCATTATACAGTATGGAGCATCACGTGGGGCCAGTACACTGTGAGCATCATCATGTGTGGCGATTATACAGTATGAAGCATCATGTGTGGCCATTATACAGTATGGAGCATCATGTGTGGCCATTATACAGTATGGAGCATCATGTGTGCCCATTATACAGTATGGAGCATCATGTGTGCCCATTATACAGTATGGAGCATCATGTGTGCCCATTATACAGTATGGAGCATCATGTGTGGCCATTATACAGTATGGAGCATCATGTGTGGCCATATTTTTTTGTTTATAATTATTGTTTATGAAACATTGAGATCAGAAGTGCTAAATGGGTGTGGTTGGGGCGTGACTAGTTGTGAAATGGGTGTGGTCAGAGGTGTGGCTTAAAATTTGCCGCGGCACGCACAGCACGCCGCTAACTTTGTCCCTCTTTCCCTTCCTCAAAAGTTGGGAGGTATGGCAAAGCCAATGTGACAGATTCCCTTAAAATGTCTAGTATGTTACTATAAAAAAGGACAGATAAAGTGGAGAGAGGCACTGAAGGATATTACTTTAGGGATAATAAATGGATTTTGTTATTTACGTTGGCTTACTTATAAAGCTCAATGTACAACAGTATGCAGTGAATGCCACAGGCTCCCTCTAGTGGCGGCTGCAGGTAGCCTCACTGTTTCACATATACCGTACATCTAAGCAAGGCATGTGGATCTAGAACTAAAAGGTGAAGTTAGTATGTTGTCTCATAATATTGGGTACTTCATTTTTACATCTTAATATAGTGATAAAATTGTTTTGAATTAATTGAATAAAAGGTAATTCTCTCCAAAAATGAGGTGTAAACAAGAAATACAATAGCACTGAACTGAAGATGCACAAATTAGAGTATTGCGGACCCTGGGTATTGGGTCATACATGCCTAATTTAATTTGCCTTGTAACAAGAAGACAGGCAGCCATACTAACCATAAAGCGACCCCCACCCCAACTGCCATACCAAGTTCCTAATCAGAGCCCTAACTAACCTTTTCCTCCACTGCATTGCCTCCACACATGGGACTTCAGGTGGACCAGTCTGTAGGACCCCGCTTGTGACTCGCTACCTGTGGAGTGGCAGATATTCAAATTATATTTTAATCAAAAGAACTTTTTTCACTTTAAGATTTTGATCTATGGTTTATAAAAAAAGGAGCTCCGATCAAGAAACAACAAGCGCAAAATTACATAATATTAAAAAGGTGAAAATCCAAATATAAAATGGGTATTGTGGACCAAGTTATTACCTATTGAAAGGATAGGTTATAACCTTTAGACCAGTGAGGCTCCAAGCATTGGGGCCTCCACTGATCGCAAGAATGGGGCACTTTTATCCACACTGGAACATAGCAGTAAGTGTGTTTGACCAGAGCTCCATTTATTCCCCATGGGGCTGCAAAACATAGTAGGATACATAGATGGGGGTCCAACATCTTGTCCCCTACCAATTAAAGTTATCAACAATCTTGTGGATACTGGATAACGTGTTCCAATACCTCTTTAAAGTATTTTACCAAGCGGTACGATAAACCAAAAATGGTAAAGCAGCCCAAAGTGTTGTACCCACCGTGTGAGCGGCGGTAGTACGTCAGCATTAACTACATCTACTTGGGCTAAAAAGGTGCTATAGCTTTCACAGTTCACAGGCCACCTTGTTCTTACTGTGTGTGCACACTTTTTTTTTTTTTTTTGAGGAGGTCAAAATCTATGCGATTCCTAGTGCAAACTTCTTAAGGAAACTACTGTTTTGGGTGGAATTTTTCATTTTTGCAGCAATTTTAAAACCCTGCTGTTCTGTTCGTGTCATAGTGACCAGTATAGAATTTGTGAGGCCCTGTAGATATTTTTCTATGAGTTTCTAAAACTGGAGGTTACTTGACTTTTCCGCATTTGGGGGGACCCATCTATGAGTATTTATTTATTTATTTTTTACACGCCGATTTGAACACTTGTCGTGTTCGGGTCATAGTGACCAGACATCATTTTTTACAGCTGTGAGGCCATATTTTCAGTGAAATAAAAGAGTTATAACCTCAGTTGGGTCTATTTATTGCATCTACTATTGTATATCAATTTATTTATTTCCTAAATTATTTCAATGGGGTCATATACGCGCTATCTATTTAAAGAGACTGTACAAGGATAGGACCTGTCAGAACACCTGATCTACGCATTTGAGTAAAGTGTAAAATTAACAGGTAACAGACAAATTTGCTGTGTAATTTGATGATAATCATTAGTGATGAGAGAGCGTGTGCTCGTTACTTGATCGAGCATTAGGGTGCTAGGCAGAGTATCGGGGTGGTGGTGCTCGAGGGCAATGCTCGAGTCCATGTCTTGCATGTTTCAAGATGCAGAAATATTGCAAACATTTCTGCAAATACTTTGTGTACACATACCTTAAGTACCCATGTTTTTTTAATTCATTTTTTTACGTGTTTTTGGTGCAGATTTCTCCACTTATTAGGATCTGTGAAATCTGAACAAAAAACATAAAATTGTGCAGACAAAGTATTTGGTGCAGAAATGTCTGCATCTCTTGGCATGAAAAATGCTGTGTAAAATAGGCACAGGTTGAATATTTGGTGAGTTTACCTCAGTATTTGTAAGCCAAAACCAGGGAGTTGGCAAAAAAAAAAAAAAAATACTATTATACTTTTCTGCAGATTGATCAGTTTTGTACCTCAGCATTTGTAACCAACACCAGGAGTGGGAAAAATATTCAATATGTGCACGTGTGTAAGTGAAATCTGCAGCAAAAACATACCTGTTCAGACATCGGGTAGGTGGACATGTTGGGTAGGTGGACATGTTGGGTAGGTGGACATGTTGGGTAGGTGGACATGTTGGGTATATGAATGCAGAGATTTTTTTTTTTTCAAGCGTTTTTGTATGCTGTTTGTAGCTTATTCAAGCTAGTTGGGAAAAACAGGCTTAAGGTACTGTCACACTAGACGATATCGCTAGCGATCCGTGACGTTGCAGCGTCCTCGCTAGCGATATCGTCCAGTGTGACAGGCAGCAGCGATCAGGCCCCTGCTGTGCTGTCGCTGGTCGGGGAAGAAAGTCCAGAACTTTATTTCGTCGCTGGACTCCCCGTAGACATCGCTGAATCGGCGTGTGTGACACCGATTCAGCGATGTCTTCGCTGGTAACCAGGGTAAACATCGGGTAACTAAGCGCAGGGCCGCGCTTAGTAACCCGATGTTTACCCTGGTTACCATCCTAAAAGTAAAAAAAACAAACACTACATACTTACCTACCGCTGTCTGTCCTCCAGCGCTGTGCTCTGCTCTCCTCCTGCTCTGGCTGTGAGCGTCGGTCAGCCGGAAAGCAGAGCGGTGACGTCACCGCTCTGCTTTCTGGCTGCCCGGCGCTCACAGCCAGACCAGAGAAGCAGAGCGCCGAGGACAGACAGCGGAAGGTAAGTATGTAGCGTTTGTTTTTTTACTTTTTAGGATGGTAACCAGGGTAAACATCGGGTTACTAAGCGCGGCCCTGCGCTTAGTTACCCGATGTTTACCCTGGTTACCGGGGACCTCGGGATCGTTGGTCGCTGGAGAGCTGTGTGACAGCTCTCCAGCGACCAAACAGCGACGCTGCAGCGATCCGGATCGTTGTCGGTATCGCTGCAGCGTCGCTATGTGTGACGGTACCTTAAGTTAAAGCATTTGACAGATAGCTAGCTAGATAGATACTGCTGTCTGATTAAATTATTGCGTAAATAAAATTATTTAAAAAAAAAAAAAAAAAAGGATGTGGGGTCTCCCCTATTTTATTTTATTTTTTTAAACCAGCACAGATGAAGTAGATAGCTGTGGGCTTTTATTATCAGGCAGGGATGGTCCATAGTTATTGGCCTGAACCAGCCAAAAAAACCTGAGCCCGCAGCTGCCCCAGGATTTGCGCATCACAATAGCTGCACCAATTCTGGTGCAGTGGAAATCGGAGCAATATATGGGGTTGATGACAGCTGTAATTTGTCGTCAAAGCCCTAGGACTAGTAATGGAGGTGTCAGTTGTCAGCCTGACATCTCCATCACTAACCCTGTAAGTAAAAAAAAAAAAAAAAAAAAAAAATCAATAAACACACAAAAAAAAAAGTCAGTGATTTAAAAATAAAACCAAAACCCAGTCACCCTCTCTAACCAATTTATTTCCCCCCAAAATTCCCAGGCCAGTCCGCCGTAGTCCAATGGATCTGCCGTAATCCACACTGTTGTCCCACGATGAGCCCCATTCAAAATTCCAGCACATGGAGCCCTGTTCAGAGAATGGGGTTTCATAAGCACACACTGCCGGATCCCACAGCACTCCTCGATTGCCTACAGTGTCTGCGACGTCCATAAGGTTAACGACACAGACAGTCCATATGCTGGAATTTTGGACATTGTGGGACATCGACCTGGATTACGGCGGATCAATTGGACTATGGCGGACTGGCTTGGGATTTTTTTAAAGAAATAAATTGGTGAAAAGGGGCATCTTTTTAAAAAAAATAAACAAAAAGGACTTGTGCGTGCGCGCATTTATTGATTTTTACTTACAGGATTAGTAAATGGGGGTGTCTGACTGACACATCTACATTACTAACCTTAGGTTTTTTTGTGTCAGTGCCAGCTGCGGACCTCAACCACTAATCCCATTATCCCGATTGCCCCCGTACCAGTCAACTGGGATGAGCCAAGACCAAGCACATCAAATATGATGCGCCACTTCTGGAGTAGCTGCGGGCTTGAATTTTTAGGCTGGGTAGGCCCAATAAAAGCCACCAGAGCCTTCAACTGCACTGATCAGCCGCAGGGCTTCAGCCATACCGACACTGACGCATCTTCCCAAAGGTCAAGCTTGGGCTCAGGGTTTTTTTTTTACAAGCTCTAACAGATCTAGCAGCAGCCCTCACCAGCCACATCTCCTGCTCGCGTTATGAAATATCTCCATAATCTCTTAGTTGTCTCTCCGTCTGCTCACCAACAATGGTGCTGGTCTGCTGTTCTGGTGGTGCACTTTTCCATGGTTCTCCCTCTTTCTGGGTGGAGTTACTTCCGGCTCTCACCTCCCCGTTTTCTGGCAGTCTCCGCTCGTTCTCCATTAACTCACTGTAGTTTCTTTTTCTTTTGTCGAGCCCATTGGGGTACTGATCACCATAGGCCGATCTCTCTGGACAAGCCGCTTCCTAGGCTGGATGGATTTTCGTGCAGTTTCTCTTCTTGTATGTCCAATATGGGCGGGTCCATCGAGCCATTTTGCGCCAATAACTGCCATCTTGTCGGTGTTTAGCTCCATCTTTGTTTTCACTGGATCCTTCCCTGCATCTGTCAAGTTTTCTTGATGCACTACTGACTGTCAAATGTAAAGTGATACAGAGCAGTAGTGATGCCAGGGCTGCTGTCCGGTTTAGCTCTGGCACTTTACAGACAAGGGGAGTCCCAGTGTGCTGTAGGGTGAGGGGTGCATCACACTCACTTGTAGGCTACAGGCCTCCACTGCCTCCAGCCTTCTGTCCTCAGGAGCCACAGCAAACAATGCATGGGACAACAAGTTTTATTCAACAATAAACTTTTACTAAACAGTCCAAATTCATCTGTGTGACAGGTGGATTGGGCACAGCAATTCACATTTTCTTACTCCAAAGCACAACTCTTCTTCAGTCTTGTCGCTAGCTTGTCCTGGACTATCTCCCCCTTGCCCAAGTCCACTGATTCTGTCAGCCTCAGGGATTTCTCATCCACCTCGGCAGTGCACCGGGCACCGTTCATCTTCAACTGTACACCAGACGACACAATGTGTCTGGTAGTCCCTATGCCGGACTTTGGAGTCCGGACGTGACAGGAGCAACCACTCAGGATCCCAGCAATACCTCCCACTGCCTGGAACTAGTGACACATGCTGCCCCTAGCAACCTGCCGTACTTAAAATTTTGGGATTTTTTTAATAAATGGGAGAATTAGGGCATTTGTCGGGGAGTAATTTTGTGAGTAATTTTTTTTTAATTTTTTATTTCTAAAAATTACAAGGAAATACAGTGAGAGATACCAGGGTTCAATTTATTTTTATTTTGCCTGATATACAAGTCATTGTACAGGAAAGAATGTTTCCTAATTTTTTATTTACTGCAAAAATCCATTTTATCTTCGGTTTTGTATGTTTTTATTGCCAGCCCATAAAAGTGGGGTAATAATCTGACAACATTGTTCCCTGCAAAGACATGGGAGTCAAAATTGCATCCAGGGGTTATTCCCCGTTCCCATTCCATTTCAGCGATATTCTGCCCCTTCCCCAGACATCCTGGTAGGGTCTACCAGAAAATTCCTCAAGTTTCCCATTGACTTCCATTATGCTTGTTACTCGAAATGAGCATCTTAGCATTATGATTTGTTCAATTCAAGCAACGAGCATCCGACCATTTTTGTGCTCGCCCATCACTAGTAATCATATAAAACACATGTAATGCTTGATGGCAAACAGAAAACGCACGGGAGGCATAAGACATCAGATTTACAGTGATGAATGGTATTTTTTGTTATCTTATGTCATGATAAAATATGTATTAGTCACTGTCTAAGCCACTCACCCAGGTCGCAGTGCGCATGCCCAGGAATCCCAGTGTGAATAAATCATAAGACACTGAGGGGCTGGGATTCACAAGCAGGGCGGCCGCACAGGCGCCGTCAGTGAGACTGCATATGAGGACAGAGCTCACTGCGCCTGCCCCAGGCAAGACAAAAGGGCGCAGGCGCTGGCAGATTTCAAAACAGCGCTGAGGTGGCGGCCCCAAGAAGACTTGAGTGACGGCTGTGAGGAGTCTGCAGCAGGGGGGGGGGGGGCGATTACAAAGCGGATTATTTCTGCATTTACAGCACCAATAACTAAAAGAGCCACCTTGTCAGAATGCAGCATTACTGCTGCACAAGGTGGCTCTTTTAGTTTCAAACGCCTGGGGTGGGGGGGGGGGTTTGGTTAGGAGTGACAGGTTCCCTTTAAGACTTAATAGATCTCCTGCATTTCTTTTGAGTAACTGTGTAGGAGGAGTGCGGACGAATAGTGCTCAATGGAGCAATGGCAGAGAGTCTAATAGTGAAGTGTGACCTATTACCATAGTGAGCAAGCAGAGGAGCAATAATATTTTAAGCTGGGTCCAGCTAGGGGTGGATATGAAAGTATGCATCCAAATCAAGCTTTGGCTTCAAAATCAAAACACACACCGTATGACATCTTAAGCAACAAGTCACACAGCTTTCATTTCATATTCTTTTTTTAACAAAAAAAAATTCAAATTTGCATTACGATTGGCTGCTGCGGATAACCAAAGTTGCATAATTCTGCTCCGATACTTTGCCTAGTTTTCTTTCTATCTAGTGCACCTGAGTAGATTTGTTATTTTGGCATAAAGAAAAGATGAGATAAATATAACATCAAATTCCATAAACCATTTCCAAGTACAAGAATGTAAAACAGATCTGTTGTCATCTGCTACCTTTTTTTTTTTTTCCAGCAAAAATGGGACCAGTTCCCGGCAGAGGGAGCAACGAAAACATTCCTCATGGAGCAGTTTAGGGACGAGTTCTGCCTCTCCGTAGCAGGGGGTCGGATTCGCAGGCGCTCACGTCGCTGGAAATAGAAACTATGCAAAACAAGAAATCACACTGCCGGATAATGTTTTGTACCCTTCTCCTAAATCGGCCTCCTACATGTCCAGAATATCTCCAAGAAACAAGGGTATAACAAGCAAAAACTGGAGAATAACCAATTTTGGAATTCGAGGTTGCTGCATTGGATTGATATTTTTTCCTAATACTAGCGGAAAATTCGGAGTAAGTGCAGAAAGTGTTCTTCAGTGCTACACAATGGCATCCGGGCAGGTTCACATATTGCATTTTAGGTAGTTTTTCCACATGAAAAAGTCAAAATCCTACAGAGGAAGCGAGTAAGGAAATGTGTCAGCCTGGTGCCAGCATCACAGCATCAGCCTTCACAACAATTTTGGCCTTTTAATTGTGTGTTGTACATAGCAGGTTATTGTGAGAGGGATAGACCAGTCATGAACTAGCAATCTCTCCTATTAGCTGAGATTGTGGACCTTCAAGAAGTTACTAAATGGCGGCACAGTATACGGCTTATTAAAGGATGACCAACCAGTTTATACACACTATTACAGCATATTGATGTCACAGGATGGCTTATGTTTTGAGACAACCCCTTTAACATGGAACAAAAGGGACTGATGTGGTCTTAAAAGATCCTTAACCACGGATTTGCCATGTAAAGGAGGCCGAAATGTAATTCCACATTGATGCCATGGATTTTGTCTGCAGGTAAATACATGCTGTGTGAATAAAAGGCGGCCATACGCAAGGTAGCAGTCTGCCAACTGAATGTTCAGCCTACAGTTCTCTCCTGTACATGGGTGCACGGCTCAGCTGAGAGTTCATGTGCTTTCAATAGAGAGATGAAAAAGCCGCCGCCAAACACTTCTGGCAGCAGCTTATCTCCCCTGATAACAGAAGGATCAGGGAATGGAATTCCAAGTGTCCGATCCTTCCCTGCCATCATCTGGGGGTGATAGTCAGAAGGCCCCTTAGGCCCTTATACATCAGATGGTCGACTGATCCCAAAGACGGTGCATTCGGCTGGCTTATCTACTCTGTATAGTGAACAGTAGAACACGTGGCAGCATGTATTTCTATGTAAGAATGATCAAATGTCACCAGCAATAAGCAACATTTTTCTTATCATTGAACCTTTTGTGCATTTATACAAGGTAATTATTCTTAAAAGGAACCTGCTACTATGTAAATGCAATCCAATCTACCAGGATCAGGTTATAAAACAGGAAGAGCAGAGAAGACTAATACAGTACTTAGTTTGTGGAAGAAAAAAAAAAAAATTAATACATTTGTAATTTAAAATGAAAAAAAAAAAAGTTTCTTTGCTATATAGTGTGAACATGTGTGGCAATTAGTTCTATAAGCTACCATCCACGCTAATCCCCATCAATTTTGCAAATGCCTGCTTGATAAACTGAATTGTTAGTCACCCATAGAAAATTGCAGAAAAAAAAGTTATATAATCAAAACAAGCACAAATAGTTAACCCCTTAGTGACGGAGCCCATTTTGTACTTCATGACCGAGCCGATTTTTACAATTCTGACCACTCAATTTATAAGGTTATTGCTCCGGAACGCTTCAACGGATCCCACTGATTCAGAGATTGTTTTTTCGTGACATATTGTACTTAAAGTTTATTCGGTATGACAAAAAAAAAAAAAAAAAAAAAAACACGAAATTTTGAAAATTTTGCAATTTTCAAACTTTATTTTTGTGCCCTTAAATCAGAATCATAAAGAAATGGCTTATGTTTCTCCAGCGATCAGTCCAGTGGTAGAGTAAAATATAACTTATTTATCCATTAAAAATTCCAGGTTTCTTCAATGACAATTTTGCAGTCAGTCCCTTATGGATGACAGGTTTCGACACTACATGGGTCTTCCTCCAGGTCCAAAATCAGAATCATCACAAAAAATAGTTACTGGTAAATAACATTTTCCACATCTCTACTTTACATCAGCACAATTTCAGAAACAATTTTTTTTTTTTTTTAAATAGGATGTTAGAAGGGTTAAAATTTGACCAGCGATTTCTCATTTTTCCAACAAAATTTACAAATTTTTTATTTTTTTATTTTTTTTGGGACCATCTCACATTTGAAGCAACTAAATTCTAAAAACTGCACCACTCAAAGTGCTCAAAACCACATTCAAGAAGTTTATTAACCCTTCAGCAGTGTGGAAGGAACAAAAACATTTTACTTTTTCCACCCAAAAAGTTACTTTGGAACCAAACTTTATTTTCACAAGGGTATCAGTAGAAAGTGGACCACAAAATTTGTTGTGCAATTTCTCCTGAGTACACCGATACCCCCACATACGGAGTAAGCCACTGTTTGGGCGCATGCCGGGGCCCAGAAGGGAGGCAACATTATTTGACTTTTTGAACTCAAAATTGGCTGGAATCAATGGCAGGCGCCATATCGCGCTTGGAGACCCCCTGATGTACTTAAACAGTGGAAACCCTCCAATTCTAAAAGTATTGACACCCCTGTAATTCTGTCAGATAATACTTAGTTTCTTCCTGAAAATGATTGCAAACACAAATTCTTTGGTATATCTTCTCTTTTATCTGGTTTTTCATTTCATTTCTAAAGTTTCTTTACAAAATACTGGATATATCATCTAGTAATAGGATCGTATAGCCTGTTGTCTTTCCAATACTGTGTGACAAGGCAGACAACCTCCAGTCACGGAGTGCAGATTAGGAAACGCATTGAAGGATGTTGTCCAAACTAAATGTAAGAAGTTCAATCATTTTCCAGTGAAAAGTTGTGCAACTTGCTGACTTATTTGGGGAACCTGACAGCTGATGAATCAGGTACTAGCTATATGATTTTGCCAGGTATTTTTGACGCAGCCTTTCAGAGAAAAACATACGGTAC
Organism: Ranitomeya imitator; assembly: GCF_032444005.1. Taxonomy (NCBI): domain Eukaryota; kingdom Metazoa; phylum Chordata; class Amphibia; order Anura; family Dendrobatidae; genus Ranitomeya; species Ranitomeya imitator. Next base: position 760,302,747 of record NC_091283.1, on the reverse strand, counting down.
TTTAAAAGTGGGAGGACTGAGCCGCATGGAAGACTGGCCAGAAAGGAGGGCCACCCGCCAGCTCCTCCTTGCCCGCTCTTCTTGAGTGACAGGTCTCTCCTCATACACGCACACAGGGAAGGACCTATCACTGCAGGGAGAAGTCACCTGGGACCCACCTACCAGACTAGTCACCGCTTGGTCCCCGGCAACATTTGAAGTGCATTTTATTCTGTTACACTGCAGCGTTTCAGAGTCAAATATATAGCGGCAATCATACAGCCAGAGTCTGATGCATGCTGCCTACATCCTTAACTGAGAGTTCGTCACAATGTAGAAGTGTCTGTGAGAACCATCAGCCTGGAGTCCAGACTTGCTCTGCTTTGTTGAGGAGTATTGCCTAGAGTCATACAATGTGAAAAATCTATAAGAAAATAAAAGAATTATAAAAAGGGTAGAATAACTTTTTAATACATTAATCAAACATCATCCGCAACAGCAAAAATACTAATTTCCGTGAATTCTGCTCCAGAGATCCCAGGCAAATGGCTGATTTTGTCATAGGACACGGTCATTGCATGATAATTACCGATACACCTGCAGTGGTTTCTACAGGATAAATGCAGTAATAAGTGGACATCAGTCAGATATTTAGGCATCCATGTAATCCATAGAGAGCCAAGGCTGAATAGTGCAGGACAGTTAATTTTAAGAAATATCTCTCTGGTTCATTAGGGTGGGTCCTTAATGAGGACTCCCATCAATGACACCTATATTTCCTAAATGAGCATATAGAAAGAAGTCATCCAGAAAACCCTCTTTGGGCATGTGCCCACGGGGGCTTTTAGATGCTGGCACATTGCAGAGTAGGCTACGTGCACATTGAGTTTTTCCAAGGATGTTTTTTAAACTGTTTATTAAATGCACAGTAGTACATACAGGCAATGATATCCAACAATTACCATGAATTTAACACAACCTCCCCCCCCCCCCCAAAAAAAAGGAAAAAAAACAATTCAATGAGTTTTTCAAGCTACAGCTCTCCAAAAACCATAAGGTTTAATAGGACAGTTGAAGAGTTTCTGCTCTGAAAATGCAGCAAAAAAAAAAAAAACCTCAGGTGTGAACACACCTTTAACCCCTTAGTGATGGAGCCAAATTTTTAAAATCTGACCAGTGTCACTTTATGTGGTAATAACTGCAACGCTTCAACAAATCCAAGTGATTTTGATACTGTTTTTTTCGTGACGCATTATACTTTATGATAATGGTAAATTTAGGTCAATATGTTTTGTGTTTGTTTATAAAAAAAAAAAAATCAAAAATTTGAGAAAAATGTTAAAAAATTAGCAATTTTCAAAATTTGAATGATTATCCCTTTAATCCAGATGGTCATACCACAGCAAACCATTAATAAATAACATTTCCCACATGTCGGCTTTACATCAGCATTTGTAAAATGTTATTTTATTTTGTTAGCATTTTTGGAGGGTTAAAAATTTAGCAGCAATTTTGTATTTTTTCAAGGAAATTGACTAAATTTATTTTTTTAGGGACTTATCCATGTTTGAAGTGACTTTTCCATGTTTGAAGTGACTTTAGGGGACTGATATATTGGGAAACCCCCAAACGTGATACCATTTTAAAAACAGCACCCCCTGAGATATTGAAAACTGCTGTCAGGTAGTTTATTAACCCTTCAGGTGCTTTACAGGAATTAATGCAAGTGCTATGACAGAAATGAAAATGTGTATTTTTGCCACCTAAATGCCTCTAACTTCTGAACCGGTTACAACAGCCATCAGATGCTAATGCTGCTATTTGGTCATGAATTGCCACGGCAAACATCAGGACCACAAAATCATGATCTGATGGCACCAATTGGGATAAAGAGGAAGTCTCCACACTCTGTTAACCATATATAATGATGTAGTCACTATTTACAGCAGCATCTAAGGGGTTAAACAGATGTACGGTGCCAACACTGATCGTGGCTGATACAGCAAGTTGTCAGATACAGTGTACATCCGACAGCTGCTGGATTGTTACCTGTATGGGGAGGCTATTCTCTTACATCTCAGGTCAGTTAAAAGACGCATTGGCGGTCATTAAGGATTTGTTACCATTCCTAACACTACAGATTTGCTGAGTATATTCCTTATGAAATGACGGTTATAGAGAACCTTTTCTTTTAATTCTGCATTGCACTAGTCCTATATCACGCAGTACAACACTTAGTTCTCATTTTCTTAATACAGTACGTCCTCAGCATTACTATCCGTTCCTCCTGGACTATCCCTATAGTTACAGTTAGTTAGCCCCAGGGATCTCCCGACCATGCTTGCATTACATCCAGGATCCGTTACCTACCCTTCACACGATTCCACGTCCATCATACCCTGTACTCCAGAGAATAAGGCACTCTCCGCAGTACCTGTACTGAGCCTTGAGCGCTGGATATGGCAGAAATGTTGCGTATTTTGAATGAACAGTTCTGTCATGGAAACACAGCTTTCTGATGCAAATACCATGCACCGAGACTAATTCATGCCACCAACTGTTCCCCAAAATGAAGGCGAGTAATCTAATAAAGTGGGAGGACCAACTTTTCATTGGTTCCTTGTAAAATTGTGATCAGTATGGTATCCTGAGACTGTTGACCAGTGGAATGGAAGCTTAAAAAGGATTTATTTCCACATAGAACCTTACACTATCAGCAGATCATTCCCTCTGATGTGAAGAGAGGATCTAATAAAATATGTAGATACATTACATATGTGTGGATTCGCATTAGCGGAGTGTTCATCTTAAGGACAGTGTTTATCATAAAGTGAAGACTGCCTGAGGCGCATAAATGTCACTTTTCAATGCTGAAGACTAGCGCAATGGCAAGATTTTAGTCAACTGCCATTATGAAGAAGTGACTATAGAAGACACCATGAATTATCACAGAAGGGGTCCATCACAACATTCTACTACTTTTCGTTAATGCTATTCTGTGGGAGTGAAACTGCAATTCCAAGCATGCTCCATTGTCATCTCACAAGCCATCTTACCAGTAAGGATTTAGTATGACAAGACATACGCCGACAGCAGCAGGGGAATTCCAAGCATTAGACCTCAATGAGATGTCTGGTCCACTTCCCATAACGTGCAATGTAGAACACTTTCACAGTATGTCTTCAGCAGGTGAATATTGAAAGTAGGTGAGTATGTGATTTTTTTTTTTATCGCAGCAACAGCAAATGGAGCAAGTGATTGTATGGAGCATCTTATGGGGCCATAACGTTTGTGCAGCACTATAATGGGGCAAGTGTCTGTATGGAGCATCTTATGGGGCCATAACGTTTGTGCAGCATTATAAGGGGCAAGTGACTGTATGGAGCATCTTATGGGGCCATAACGTTTGTGCAGCATTATAAGGGGCAAGTGACTGTATGGAGCATCTTATGGGGCCATAACGTTTGTGCAGCATTATAAGGGGCAAGTGACTGTATGGGGCCATAATCAAGGTTTGCGCAGCACTATATGGGGCAAATATCTTTATGGAGCATCTTATGGGGCCATTATTAACCTTTATGCAGGATATGGGGCATATTTTAAAATGGAGCATCTTATGGGGCCCATCATAAACTTTATGGATCATTATATGGGGCTCCTGGGTCAATATGGATATTCAAAAACACTTAACCTACTGAGGTCTCAATTAATTTTACTTTTATTGGTATCTATTTTTACTTTTGACATTTACAGGTAGCTGCTGTATTTCCCACCCTAGGCTTATACTCGAGTCATATACGGTAATAATGATAGATGGATATTTAGATAGGCACCAGTGATACAGGTGTGAAACGTTTTTGATTTACCACCCCATTCATGGAGAATAGATGTGTCAGTGGTTGTTCTTCAGTATTTAGCACTAACCCTAATGCTTTCCAATGTCATGGGGCCTCAAAAACTAATATTGGCTGCTGTGTACCCAAAGTACAACTTATTGCTTTGATCCTAGCAATGGCACAACCTGAAAAACAACAACAACAAAAAAAGGGTATATTATACAGTGGGGAAAATAAGTATTTGATACAAGTTTTCCCACCTACAAAGAAGGGAGAGGTCTGTAATTTTTATTGTAGGTACACTTCAACTATGAGAGACATAATCTACAAATAAATACAGAAAATCATATTGCATGATTTTTAAGTTGAAATTTATTGCATGAAATAAGCATTTGATCTACCAACCAGCAAAAATTCTGTCTCTCTGACCTGTTAAGTTTTCTTTTTCTTTTAGAAGCCCTCCTACTCTGCACTCATTATCTCTATTAATTGCACGTTTGAACTTGTAATAAAAGACACCTGTCCCCATACTTTCCAACCTCTCCATCATGGCCAAGACCAAAGAGCTGCCTAAGGACATCTGGGATAAAATTGTAGACAATAGGCAATAATCTTGATGAGAAGGCTACTGTTGGCACAATTATTAGAAAATGGAAGAAAGACAAGATGACTGTCAATCTACCATGGCCTGGGGCTCCATGCAAGATTCTTGCCTGGTGGGGTAACGATGATTCTGAGAAAGGTCAGCAATCAGCCCAGAACTATACGGATGGCCTCGTCAATGACCTGAAGAGAGCTAGGACCAGTGTCTTAAACATTACAGGTTAATAACACACTACGGCATTATGGATTAGTATCTTGCAGGGATACGCAAGGTCCCCCTGCTCACAACAACATGTCCAGGCGTATATGAAGTTCGCCAATGACCATCTGGATGATCCAGAGGAGGCATGGGAGGTGGTCATGTGAACTTTTTGGCATCAACTCCACTCGCTGTATTTGGAGGAAGAAGACGGATGAGTACAATACCAAGAACACCGTCCCAACTGTGAAGCATGGCGGGGGAAACATCTTACTTTGGGTGTGTTTTCCTGCAAAGGGGACATGACGATTGCACCGTATTGAAGGGAGGATGAATGAAGTTATGGATCGTGAGATTTTGGCCAACAAACTCCTTCCCTCAGTAAGAGCATTGAAGACGGGTCGTGGTTTTGTCTTCCAGCATGACAATGACCTAAAACACATAGCCAAGGCAACTAAGGAGTAGCTCAGTAAGAAGCATTTTAGGGGCCTGGAGTGGCCTAGCTAGTCTCCACGCTTGAACCCAATAGAGAATCACTGGAGGGAGCTGAAACTCCTTCGTTGCCCAGTGACAGCCCCGAAACCAAACCTGAAAGATCTGGAGCAGATCTGTATGGACAAGTGGGCCAAAATCCCTGCTGCAGTGTGTGCAAACTTGGGTCAAATTGCAAACAAAAGGTTTCTGTACCAAATATTAAAGTTTTGTTTTTCCATGGTCTTTAAAACTTATTTCAAGCAATAAAATGCAGATTAATTATGTAAAACCACAATGTGATTTTCTGGATTTTTTTCTATATATATTTTATCTCTCAGAGTTGAAGTGTACCTAGAATAAAAATTACAGCCCTCTCCATTGTTTTTAGGTGGGAAAACTTGCAAAATAGTCAGTGTATCAAATACTTATTTTCCCCACTGTATACAAGAGGAGACATGGGTGCTGAAAGCTTTTAGTTTCTGCGCAGAAGAGAACAGAACTGAGTAAGCAATCACACTGGATAATCAAGTGACATCTTGATTGTTGTGGATGTAGCTCCACTGCCTAGAGGTGTCATGGATACATGGACAGCAGGGGCTAAAATGCAATGAAGGGGTATTTAAGATAGCTAAAATCAGAACACCGGCGTTTAGGGTATTGTAGACATTTGGCTAGAACGTGGGCAACCCTGAAATAACATGCTGCAGGCTCTGTTGCACATTTCACTTCTGCATTTTTAAATTCCATTCTAGGAACAGAGAAATAGAATTCATTTTGAATATGGAAGCAGAAAGTCCCAAATGATTTAGAAGTTGTGCCATTTTATTCCATAATCTGGTATAGTAATAAAAAGCCAACAAACCAGGGTGGATAAAAATCAATGTTTTTTTAAAAAAATAAAAATCGGATTTTTTTATTTAAATCGGATTTTTTTTTTTTATTTAAATCGGATTTTTTTCAATAAACTGCTTTTTGAGGAAAATATTTTACCATCCAAAGGTTCTTCCATCATGAGATAAAGCCGAATTGTTTAACTCAGTAGAATAAAGGCTGTATATGTGTAACATTCACAATGCCATGCTCTTCCAGAGGTTTCTGTAGGATTAGTGGGCAGTTTCTCTCCTATATTATCACAGACGCTCGCTTTACTTACGCAGTTCTCAAAACTGAATTTGACTCCGCAGAGGTCCCAGCCTCTTCTTCACGGCAAAAATGTTACAACATGAACAGAGTTGAGAAAAAGACCTTAATCCTATTGTTCTACAAACCTATGACTACAGAATCAACCCCTTCAGTGCCAAGTCCAAGAAGTTAGACAATATGTTTCTGATTGTTTGGAGTGGAATAGATCTGCACAACACAAGAAGAATGTGAATCTAAGTGTGAGGAGGAGGAAGGGCAAGCAGACAAGAAAATGAAAGTGAAACTTTGAGCACAATACTGCAGCATAGCCACAGACAGACAAGTCTGGATCTGTTTGTGTGTACGATCTGAGGTTTATTACATTCTTTCCTCATAATGGCAGCAGGCCGTAAAAGAGACCCAGTTTGGGAATATTTTAATGAAGCTCCTTCGCCTATCGGTAAGGCAGGCATGCGTGCAAAATGCAAACGATGCAACAAAGATGCAAGGCCTGGTGGCGCGAATGAGGCAACATCATGAGAAGTGCAGTGATGAAGATGAGTGGCATGGATCATGAGAAGTGCGGTGATGAAGATGACTCATCTTCATCACCGCACTTCTCATGATGTTGCCTCATTCGCGCCACCAGGCCTTGCATCGTTTGCATTTTGCACGCATGCCTGCCTTACCGATAGGCGAAGGAGCTTCATTAAAATATTCCCAAACTGGGTCTCTTTTATGGCCTGCTGCCATTATAAGGAAAGAATGTAATAAACCTCAGATCGTACACACAAACAGATCCAGACTTGTCTGTCTGTGGCTATGCTGCAGTATTGTGCTCAAAGTTTCACTTTCATTTTCTTGTCTGCTTGCCCTTCCGCCTCCTCACACTTAGATTCACATTCTTCTTGTGTTGTGCAGATCTATTCCACTCCAAACAATCAGAAACATATTGTCTAACTTCTTGGACTTGGCACTGAAGGGGTTGATTCTGTATTCATAGGTTTGTAGAACAATAGGATTAAGGTATTTTTCTCAACTCTGTTCATGTTGTAACATTTTTGCCGTGAAGAAGAGGCTGGGACCTCTGCGGAGTCAAATTCAGTTAGGTAGAAACTTTGATTTAAATCACTGATTTAAATCAAGCCTTACTGACTAGTGATTTAAATCGGGATTTAAATCAAATCCACCCTGCAACAAACTGAGTATTACCCTCCACGAGTCCAGCACGAGCTCTCCAGAGAACTGGGCAACAGCGGAGGGCAAGCTCTGGATGTCAGTTTATATTTTTATAATAACTGTATATCAGCAGCGTATGGAAGAAAGTTATCTGAAAGAGGACACCCCCTGTAATCTACTCAGATCAGAAACTTTCAGAGGTTTTCTGGAAGTTATGGCATGGGCCCCACATAACATTAAGCAGGTGGTTTTAACATTATGGATGATCAGTCAAAATATACTAATCTTTAACATTGATTTAACTCTATGCCAGCATATAAGGACACCTCAGGTACCAAAACTAAAATGGTCAAATAATATAGAAAATAAAATTGCAGATAAAAGAACTTCTTTGCAGTTTTACCGTAAGGGAACTAAAAGAATTTCCTGTTTATGGCTAATGCATCTGTAGATGTGAGGGAACAAGACCTTACTGGGCTGCTTTTACTTTCATTTTTGTAAACTCTTTAAGGATTGGAATAGAAGAGCTGCATCTGAACTTTGACCGCATTAGCCTCAGATTATACAATATCTGTACGAGGTCTCCATCACAGATTTTGCCATTTTTAGAAATAGAGAAGCATTCAGTGAGATTTTATACCGGTAGAATGGCAGACACCATGATGGAAACCTGACAGACACCAAGGTCCATCTGCATTGTTTATGTCCCTCGTGTGATGGATACGTCCCTTGCATGAATTGCATTTTTCCAATCCTATAGTGCAACAGAAAATGAAATTCCTTACACAGATGTGAACATAGCCCAAAACGTTCAAACAATAGTTTTATCTCAAAGGGAACCTGTCACTGAAAGCATGAATTAAGGTACCGTCACACTCAGCAACTTTGCAACGAGAACGACAACGATCCGTGACGTTGCAGCGTCCTGGATAGCGATCTCGTTGTGTTTGACACGCAGCAGCGATCTGGATCCCGCTGGGCCATCGCTGGTCGGAGCTTGAAGTCCAGGACTTTATTTCGTCGTCAGGTCGGCGTGTATCGTCATGTTTGACAGCAAAAGCAACGATGCCAGCAACGTTTTACATGGAGCTAACAACCAGCAAGAATGATAAGTGAGTCGCCGTTACGTCACTGGATCGCTCCTGCATCGTTCTGGAGTTGCTGTGTTTGACGTCTCTACAGCGACCTAAACAGCGACGCTCCAGCGATCGTCTCGTTGTCTATATCGCTGCAGCATCGCTGAGTGTGACGGTACCTTTAGTGTCTCACTGTACAACCACAGACCATTTAAGAGAAAAATAGAGTTTGAAGGGCCCATCAAGGACTGGACGTGGCTAGTCCGATGCCTCCCCACTTGGATTCTCTCCACGGTGCTCCAGTTGATAGAGAGGTCTACCAATGTACACATATGAAAGAACTGACAATCTCCTGGGGGGAAAAGCCAGCCATACACAATGCCAGACTAGTCAAATCTTACAGTCCCTGGCTGGCTCGTCAAACCACATTTTCTCGGAAACATTGAAGCATTACAGAGAAAACCCTACCTGGCTGCAATCTTACAGTCAGGCTCTGATTCATACTGCCCATGGTCTAGACTTTACCTTGATGCATGTGAATGCAGTCACTCTCCATTATAGTCTTACAGAAACAGATGAGCACAACCATAAAAGATGTTTTCCTAGAATAAAACCCATCACCTAACCTCAGATCTTATACAGGACCCAAGGCAGGGACCCTTACTGATCAGGAGCATAAGGATCCTGTGTCTCTGGATTGACTAGAGCAGCAGGTGAACATGTGCACTCAACGGAAGGAGACAGATTAAAGCTGACTTCAATTACTGTATGTCAGTTTCATAGACTAAATGGGATGTCAAGAGTCAAAACAAAAGAAAGTCAAAGCCGCACCCCTTTATATATAAATTGAAGGGCTCAGCGGACACAAGGGCGCACGTCCAAAACCAGGGAGCCCATCCCGGACAGTACCAAGACCACAAAGAACAAAAAGACAGCGCCACAATAGATGGTGAAAAAATAGGAGCTTACATTTATTCTGCCTCCTGTAGCGACGTTTCGGTCAACAGACCTTTATCAAGCGCTCCTATTTTTTCACCATCCATTGTGGCGTTGTCTTTTTGTTCTAAATGGAGGTGTCAGTCTGCAGTTTTGACAACATCAGATGACCTGACCTCCACCTATAGGGAAAACCTAAGTTTTCTGCAGTCGGTCCCACACTGAGCAGACACTCATTAACTTTTCTGTTGATAGATGAAGATTTGGTTATGGTTATTACCCTTTATTCGTAGGTTTTTGCAAGAAACCTCTGAATTATTTTTTGCAGTATTTTTTTTTATTTTTTGAAGAACATATGAAAAAAAGTTTTAAAGAGCTACAGCTTTTGAAAAAAAAAGTACGGTAATTATACAATAACTTAATTTTTTTTCTAACCTTTTTTGTTTTTGTGTCAATATAGATTTATGAGAGCTGGATTTTTTATTTTGGGGTGGGGGGGGAACACTACTTACTTTACCATATAATGTCCAGGAAAAAAAAAAAAATTCCACGTAGGTCGAATCATTGGGGAAAAAAAAAATTAAGTTCTCATTTATGGATTTCTCTTGTGACCTGTAGATAATCTATACCACATACTGTCAAACTTGCCTCAGGATCTCACAGAAGCAGCTGAGCATTTAAAAAGAAGTGGTGTACAGCAGTGTGAGCAGCCTATTCTTACCTCAGCACCCCAGGTATCTTCAGTATTCAGTCAGCTATACAGGCTGAGCAACCTCTTCTTACCTCAGTATCCCTGATCTATCCAGTATTCCCTCAGCCATACAGGGGGACAGCAGTGTGAGCAGCCTCTTCTTACCTCAGTACCCCTGATATCTCCAGTATTAGATCAGCCATACAGGATGGACAGCAGTGTGAGCAGCCTCTTCTTATCTCAGTACCCCTGATATCTCCAGTATTAGATCAGCCATACAGGGTGGACAGCCGTGTGAACAGCCTCTTCTTACCTCAGTACCCCTGATATCTCCAGTATTAGATCAGCCATACAGGACGGACAGCAGTGTGAACAGCCTCTTCTTATCTCAGTACCCCTGATATCTCCAGTATTAGATCAGCCATACAGGGTGGACAGCAGTGTGAGCAGCCTCTTATCGCAGTATCCCTGATATATCCAGTATTCCATCAGCTATACAGGGTGGACAGCAGTGTGAGCAGCCTCTTCTTACCTCAGTACCCCTAATATCTCCAGTATCAGGCCACTGGGAGCACATCTTATCACACATGAATGGAGGGTGGGGGCTTCCTACTGCACATGCTCACTGGCACCAGTTCTGTTGATACTCTAGGACAAGTTTCTGTCAGTGTAACAAGAAGCCGGCCACATTAATGTCCTATAGTCATTACGTCACTAGTCAAAGCAAACATGGCTTGTTAGTTAAGAGTACTTAGGAATTTGTTTAAAATTAAATTTTAATGTATATATTTTTATCTATTGTAAGAGAACCCCTTTTATAAAACTGCCTATATGTTCTTTATTTCTGGCTAAAAATCATTACAATTTCCAAATGTCTAAAAGCAGTTAGAATATTTTACTGGCTATGGTACCAGCTGGTTCCAGGGACCTTTATGATCTCACAGTCCCTGCTAGAACCATTTATCGCCTTCAGTCTTTTCGTCTTATTAAAAAAAAAAAAAAAAAAAACCAGCACAGAGAAGACGTTCTTCTGAACTGCGTCGTCATAGAAACAAAGAAAGTTTATGCAACTTGGCTACAAGAATGCATTATCACTAGACGGGCCTGCTGGCACTGAGTGTTACCTGTGGTTATCCTGCCAATGCTCCAATAAGATGGTTACTCTCACAAATGGTAGCATCCATCTAACCTCAGACCTTCTTGTAAATCAAAGGATTTTCCTTTTCAATACACAAAATTTGAGTAGTAAATTTTAATGTAAAAGCGCTGAAAGAATGATGACCCAAGAGACAGGCGCATTGGCATGCAGATATGTAATGTGTGAACTTTAAAAAATAAAAAAATAAAAATGTCACATGACTTTGGCGCAATTATCTTCAGAAAACCCTTTTCGATTTGCTGGTCAACATTTTTGTTGGCATTACATTTTAACCCCTTAATGACTACCAATATGTCTTTTTACTGACCTGAAATATAAGAGACTAGCATTCCAGATGAGAGAAAATGCAGCAGCAGTCAGCTGTATACCCTGCTGCATCAGTCACGATCAGTGTTGGCAATAGTCTTAGTTACTCACCGGTTAACGGTGTTTTTCGGAGTCCATGACAGCACCACAGAGAGGGGATCCGCCCTTCAGGAACAGGAAACCTAAAGATACATAAGGGCGGCACCTCTCCCACGCATCAGTTGGTTTACAGAGCACAAGAGGACCACCAAGGTTAACAGCATAATTAATATACAACGATACTACTGCTAATTATTCACCACAAGTGGATTATATAAAAAAAAAAGGGAAGAGGTGTACACGCAGAACTTAAAGGGACTCTGTCACCTGAATTTGGAAGGAACAATTTTCAGCCATAGAGGCGGGGTTTTCGGGTGTTTGATTCACCCTTTCCTTACCCGCTGGCTGCATGCTGGATAGCCTTGTGCAGGCATGTACTACGGAGGACAGAGAATGAACTTCAATCCAATATTGCAGCCAGCATGCAGCCAGCGGGTAAGGAAAGGGTGAATCAAACACCCAAAAACCACGCCTCTATGGCTGAAAATTGTTCCCTCCAAATTCAGGTGACAGTGTGCCCTTAAGAAGACAGGAGGGTATGTACGGGTGCTCTCATGGACTCCGAAAAACACCGTTAACCGGTGAGTAACTAAGACTTTATCGGTCCTCCATGAAAGCACCACGGAGAGAATTACAGAGAGTAACTGTTTAGGGAGGGACTACTGCTTGCAGCACCCTTACACCAAAAGAGAGGTCTGAGGAAGCACCCAGGTTTAATCTATAATGGTTATAGATTGTGTTTGGAGAAGGCCAAGTAGCCTTACATATTTGATCGATTGACACCTCTAACCTCTCCGCCCACGAAGCCGCCATAGCTCTAGTGGAATGCGCTCTTAGACCGTTAGGCGCCGGCTTGCCCTTTGAGATATATGCCAGTGAAATAGCCTCCTTGATCCACCTAGCTAGCATAGATTTTTATGCTCTATGACCTTTCCTGCTACCCTGATAATGCCCTATTCGTGTCCTATCTATCTTCCAAGGATCAGTCACTGATAGATACATCTTCTTACGTCTAACGTGTGTAGTTTCCTTTCCTTATTAGTAGGATTAGGGAGGAAAGATGGAAGAACTATCTCCTGTGTTGTATGGAATCTGGACACTACTTTAGGAAGATATACTGGATCAGGGGAAAGTATCACTCTATCATCCCTAAGTTGCATGTAAGGGGGAAGCCTGGATAACGCCTGGATGTTGCCTATCCTACGAGCTGACGTTAGGGCCACCAGGAAGGCTACTTTAAGAGACAGATTTTTAATAGAGGCTGAAGAAATTGGCTCAAATGGGGCTTCTGTCATGGCCGAGAGGACTAAGGTTTAAGTCCCACGGCCTGACTCTATTCTTCACCATTGGCCTAGACCGTTTTCTCGCCTTGATGAATCTGCTGACCCAGTAATTTTCAGAAATGTTGCAGCCAAAGAGGGCCCCTAAGGCTGACACCTGCACACTCCTTATTCTTTACTTTATCAGCACATTTTTTCCCCTAAGAAAAAACATAGGAAAAGACTGCATCAGGGCACGTTCACGAAGATCTCTTACCCAGGCAGCAGCGGTAGGTACCAGATTACTGGGGAACGAACCGGATCCTTCAGTCTAGATGAAGTCTTGCGACTGGGCTGATCACTGCGTCTGCGGGTCTTTGGCTGGCGGTTTGCATGTGACCTCTCTGAGGCTCTGTCCTGCTCCTCCAGCAGACCGACGGGAGATTCAGGCTCATCCATTGCTGCAGATGGGCTCACAAGCAGCCCTGCAACATTCTGTGCGGCTATATATAGCCCTTACCCCGGATCCGGATTGTAAGCAGGTGCGTGGCCAGGGGATCCGCCTCCTCCCCGTGTAGGTCACCGCCAGTCCCCCCATAGCCTCCGACCACCACCCCCCCATCGCTGCATGTGGCGGCAGCACAGCGGCATCTGCAGCAGAAGCCGGCCGGGGTCCGACTTCTGGTCCCTGCCGCGTCACTTCCAGTACCAGAAAGCGCGCACAGGGACGTGCAGGGAGGCCGAAGCATGGCGCCGCCGCCGGCCGACCCCGCCACGCTAAGCCCCCCGGACAGGACGATCCACGGGACGCAGGAGCTGCAGAGGCACCGGGAAGACTGAACGGATCCGGGGGGGGGGGGGGGAATACTCACCTCCGTCGCTGGCATTTGGAGGCAGACATCTTCCGGACTCCGCTCACTGCCGTGGAGCCCTACCCGGACCCACCGTAGCACTTCTAGGGACCCGCACTGACCGAGGTAGGAGACCCCCTCGCTGTCCGAGTCGGACAGCCGGCCTGGGTATTCCAGATGCCCTTCAGATATCTGCAGTTTATCCTGTCCTCCAGGAACAGGAAACCAACTGATGCGTGGGAGAGGTGGCGCCCTTATGTATCTGTAGGTTTCCTGTTCCTGAAGGGCGGATCCCCTCTCTCCATGGTGCTGTCATGGACGACCGATAAAGTGATTATGAAATCTAGATGGTTAACAGTTTGTGGGCTCCCTCTTTAACCCCATCAGCACCTTGACATCATAATCGTGCAGTCCTGATGCTTGCGTTGGCAATTAAGGGCCAAATAATGGCCTTAGAGTCTGCCGACTTTAGAGACCTGTCCAGAAGATAGCAACATTTAGGTGGTAAAAACAAAAAAGTTCTTTCCGGTCATGCCACTACAGTACTAACAGCAGTGTTGAATATCTTGAAGGGTGCCATTTTTAAAATGGAATCATTTTGTGGCGTTTTCATTATATGTAATTCCCCCCAAAGTCACTTCAAAACTGAATAGGTAGCTATATATTTGCTGCTACATTTTAAAACCTTCTAATATACTAACAAAATAAAAGAACATTTTACAAATGTTGCTGATGTAAAGCAGAAGGGAGGTAAATGAAATTTATTAAAGGGAATCTGTCACCAAAAATGATCTATAAACTAAGGCCACCGGCATCAGGGGCTTGCTTATCTACAGCATTCTGTAATGCTGTAGATAAGCCCCCGATGTATCCTGAAAGATAAGAAAAACAGGTTATATTATACTCACCCAGGGGCACTCCCGGTTCGGTCCGATGGGCGTTGCGGTCCGGTGCCTCCCATCTTCTTACGATGACGTCCTCTTCTTGTCTTCCTGCCGCGGCTCCGGCGCAAGCGTACTTTGTCTGCCTTGTTGAGGGCAGACAAAGTACGCCTGCACCGGAGCCGCAGTGTGAAGACAAGAAGAGGATGTCATCGTAAGAAGATGGGAGGCCCCGGACCGCGACACCCATTGGACCAGAACAGAACCGGGACTGCCCCTGGGTGAGGGAGTATAATATAACCTGTTATTCTTATCTTTCAGGATACATCGGGGGCTTATCTACAGCATGACAGAATGCTGTAGATAAGCCCCTGATGCCGGGGGCCTTAAGGTACCGTCACACATAGCGACGCTGCAGCGATACCGACAACGATCCGGATCGCTGCAGCGTCGCTGTTTGGTCGCTGGAGAGCTGTCACACAGACAGCTCTCCAGCGACCAACGATCCCGAGGTCCCCGGTAACCAGGGTAAACATCGGGTAACTAAGCGCAGGGCCGCGCTTAGTAACCCGATGTTTACCCTGGTTACCATCGTAAAAGTAAAAAAAAACACAAACACTACTACATACTTACCTTCCGCTGTCTGTCCCCGGCGCTGTGCTTTCCTGCACTGGCTGTGAGCACAGCGGCCGGAAAGCAGAGCGGTGACGTCACCGCTGTGCTTTCCGGCTGGCCGGCGCTCACAGCCAGTGCAGAGAAGTACAGTGCTGGGGACAGACAGCGGAAGGTAAGTATGTAGTGTTTGTATTTTTTACTTTTACGATGGTAACCAGGGTAAACATCGGGTTACTAAGCGTGGCCCTGCGCTTAGTAACCCGATGTTTACACTGGTTACCAGTGAAGACATCGCTGAATCGGCGTCACACACGCCGATTCAGCGATGTCAGCAGGAAGTCCAGCGATGAAATAAAGTTCTGGACTTTCTGCAGCGACCAACGACAGTACAGCAGGATCCTGATCGCTGCTGCGTGTCAAACTGAACGATATCGCTAGCCAGGACGCTGCAACGTCACGGATCGCTAGCGATATCGTTCAGTGTGACGGTACCTTTAATGTTATTTTTCTTAAGCCATTCAGAGGGGGACTTGCTGGTGTGTTTTGAATCATTGTCCTGCTGCATTATCCAAGTGCACTTCGGCTTGAGATCATGAACAGATGGACAGACATTCTCCATCAGGATTTTTTGGTAGACAGCAGAATTCATGGTTCCAGGTCCTGAAGCAGCAAAACGGCCTCAGACCATCACACTACCACCACTTTTTTTTTTTTTATTGTTGGTCTGATGTTTCTTTTCTAAAATGCTGTGATACTTCTACACCAGATGAAATGGGACATACACCTTCCAAAATCTTCAACTTTTGGCTCATCAGTCCACAGAGTATTCTCCCAAGCATCTTGGGGATCATCAAGATGTTTTCTGGCAAAACTGAGATGAGTCTTTATGTTCTTATTGCCCAGCAGTGGCTTTCGTCTTGGGGATTATCAAGATGTTTTCTGGCAAAACTGAGATGAGCCTTATAACCTTTTTTTAGACTAATTTGTTCCAGAATTTCTTTGGATTGCGACATTATGTCTAGCTTTTGAGGATCTTTTGGTCTACTTCACTTGAATAGGACCTACCTGATCAAATGATTTCTTGATTGAAAATCAGGCCTGGGCATGGCTAGAGAATTTGAACTCTGCTTCCCAGAGATGTGACAAACCAAAGTTGATTTATGCTATAAGGAGGGGGACTGTTTTACACAGAGCCTTGTAGGTTTGGATTTATTTTTCCCTTAATAATAAAGGCCTTCATTTAAAAACGGCATTTTGTGTTTACTTGTGTTCGTCTTGTCTAATATTTAATAAGGATTATGTTCATAAAGATTCTGGTTCTTGACTAGAAGTCTGTCTAATCAGCCTGTCAATCATCCAGCGCGAAAGGCTTGTTCCTTGGGGGTAATAATTTTTAAATCAGTTGCACGTTGCCCTGTGTAATCAGGTGATGTGCTGCCAACTTGATATTCTATGCACAAAGAACAAATGATATGAATGATATGTAGAGTATTCGTCATCAAGACCAAACATGCCAGTAAACGGCTGCCAGTGGGCTTGTACATAGCCTGGATCGCCAGTCTAAAACAAACCACTATACGAAAAACCAGGTGTGCTAAAAGTTGTTCAAACGACTACATAGTACACACAAATCTACTAATTTTAAGGCCTCTTTTCCACTTGCGAGATACACGTCCGTGTCTCGCATGTGGAAATGGAGCTCTGGTGCCGGCACTCCAGAGTGGAGCGTGAGGCTCCATGTGTTGCTATGCGGCCGCACGCTCCGCTCTGGAGTGCCGGCGCCAGAGCTTCATTTCCACATGCGAGACACGGACGTGTATCTCGCAAGTGGAAAAGAGGCCTAAGGTTAACGTCAGACAAGGGCCGAACTTTGCAGACCAACAAGGTGACTGGCTCTATGTGCTTGTCTGCTTAGATGGAAGGTCAGGACCTGCCTACAATTTACATGCACTAATCTGTTCTGTAAATCGGAAGTGCATTCTGCATTTTTTTCCCCCACGAGGAAATAGTGTTAAACAGCCTATGTATACTAGCACGCAAGCCAATATTGGTCAATGTGCGTGCAGACTGGTGTGCACACAGACCAAAAGTACACTTGTACTAACTTAGGCTACTTTCACACTTGCGTTTTTAGCAATCCGTCGTTTTGGGGGGAAAAAAACGGATCCTGCAAATGTGCTCGCAGGATGCAGTTTTTACCCATAGACTTGTATTAGCGACGGATGGCCACACGTTGCATCCGTCGTGCAATGGATCCGTCGTGTTTTGGTGGACCGTCGGCACGAAAAAAAATGGTCAAGTGAATTTTTTTTTGTTCGTCGCGTCCGCCATTTTCTACCGCGCATGCGTGGCCGAAACTCCGCCCCCTCCTCCCTGGATACAGAATGGGCAGCGGATGCGTTGAAAAACTGCATCCGCTGCCCACGTCGTGCACAAATTTCACAACGTGCGTCGGTACGTCGGCCCGACGCATAGCGACAGACCCGTACCGACGCAAGTGTGAAAGAGGCCCAAGCTTCAGCCTAAATTCATATGTCTGTCTGTTTCATGGACTGTACAGTGCCCTCCTGACTGGGATCTCCTGCCCTACATGGACAGCCTCTTATGACTTCGAGGCTGTGAGATCAAGCCCGTTGACCCTCTGAAATGCATTCACATACATACATTATACATATATTTTTATTTTACATTTTTGGCTTATGTCTTTTAAAGGAACTGTCCAGCCTTAGTAACTGCAGACTTCCAGGCTGTGACGGCAGACTTGCGCTTCATCACATTGCACGCTGTGAGGATTCTCTGGTACCGTGCGTTTGATTGCAGTCACATGCCGACTACACGTGCACGGCCTCACTCAATGCAAGTGTAATGAGCAAGGCCGGACACGTCTAGCAAACTGCATGCTTGGTCACATGCCCACCTGTTCCTGGCACCAGGAAATCCTTACAGTCCAGAGTGCGTGATGTGAGGAGTCACAAGTCTGCTGATACATAGAGTGACTGCAGACTTGTAGCCCAAGGTCGGAAACCCCTTTAAAAGGGAGTAGCCTGGATTTATGTTTTGAAAAGCATGGTTTATCCGCATTAGGTCATGGCCAGTTTTGGACAGCAGGACTAGTGAACAAAATCCATTTACATGATGTGCAAATTCTTAAGCGTCAGCAGCTAGAGGATATTCAAATCATATTGGGTGTCTATTTCGGTAAGTATCAGAAGTGAGCAAGGTGCACAGTATTCTGAAATCAGCCAGTATTACCATCCAACTCCATTCTCGGGGATTCCCATAGATCAGCACAATAGAAGTGCAGCTGTGCCCCCTCCTTGTTTACACAGGCGCAGCGGCGTGCCCATCCCAGCAATTAGCCTGGTACTGCAGCTCATCCCACACCAGATCCTTTGGTTTTTTGGCAGCCTTGCATGGTATACGCTTTTATTATAAGGTAATTGCTCTTCAAGCAGTTCTCTATTACATTCTTTACTAATCATTGCCAGAGAGGAATCGGCAGGAAGAATGCCCGACCCTTGTACTGCGACGCTAGTATGACGGGGTGACCTACAGACAGGATTTGCTTTACAGCCATTAAACACGTCCACTCAGTCACACGCATGCCCACCCGAGCCGAATCTACATCTTTACGAGGCAGTCGGGGACCATAGCTTTGGCCGCGATTATTGACAGGAAGTAAAGGAAAATTTCTGTTCTGAGATCACTTTATTTTCAGTTCAAAACACAGAACAGAACCATGGCGGCATGCAAATTCCCTGACCAGGATGACTAACAATTTTTCTTCAGCAGACATCACAGATGATAATTGATTCCAGTTCTAACAGGAAATATTTCTCACGAGTGATAACTTTATTGATCATGGCTCCCGGCCAGGGAAAAAGAGGATGCTAAGCACTTAACCCCTAGGGGGGTCGTCTAAAGGAAGCAAAATGATTCTCAGTTATAGTCATGTAACCTGCATGCAAACAGCGTGTAGTCACATAGTTACCAATATAAGGGAACATGCAGAGAAAGGAGAACTACAAGTACAGAGCGACTCACATTTACTAGTCTTGCCTCCTGCATTTTATGCATTACTTCATGGTCTTTAAAAGGTAGCAGGGGCGGACACTGACAGCTTGGGGTCCCTATGTAAGAAATGTGTCTAGGCCCCCCTCTCTGCACGACACGCAGCTTCTCATGAGGACAGTCTGGCAAAGGGAGCCTCAGGCTACGAGCGACGGGCCAGATTGCCCTCATTACTACCACAGGGGCGTGTATGGAAACCACAGGGCCCATAGAAAAAGATATATATATATTTTCTATTAGGATTTAGTTCTGCTGGTTCCAGTCAAGCGATAACTAGTGTCAGATATTTCAGGGAATACAACGCTGTGAGACGTGGCTGACACTGTAGTTGGCACATGCCAGCAAGTGTGCAAAGCGCATCCTCGTGGTTACGTGATAACTGCAGGAACCAGCAGAGGCCAACTATATACAAGCAATTCTCACAAAATTAGAATATCATCAAAAAGTTAATTTATTTCTGTTCTTCAATACAAAAAGTGAAACTCGTGTATTAAATAGTCATTACAAACAGAGTGATCTATTTCAAGTGTTTATTTCTGTTAATGTTGATGATTATGGCTTACAGTCAATGAAAACACAAAAGTCATTATCTCAGTAAATTAGAATGATTAACAAAAACTCCTGCAAAGGCTTCCTAAGTGTTTAAACAAGTCGTTTAGTCTGCACAATCATGGGGAAGACTGCTGACTTGACAGATGTCCAGAAGGCAGTCATTCACACACTCCACAAGGAGGGTAAGCCACAATAGGTCATTGCTAAAGAAGCTGGCTGTTCACAGAGTGCTGTATCCAAGTATATTAATGGAAAGTTGAGTCAAAGGAAAAAGTGTGGTAGAAAAAGGTGCACAAGCAACCACTCCACACTGCTGCTGGAGTCATTGATTCAAAAGCCACCACACACATACGTTTCCAGGACATGGGCTACACGTGTTGCATTCCTTGTGTCAAGCCACTCATGACCAATAGACAACACCAGAAGCGTCTTACCTGGATCAAGGAGAAAAAGAACTGGACTGTTGGTCAGTTGTCCAAGTTGTTGTTTTCAGATGAAAGTAAATTTTGCATTTCATTTGGAAATCAAGGTCCCAGAGTCTGGAGGAAGAGTGGAGAGGCCACAATCCAAGCTGCTTGCGTTCTAGTGTGAAGTTTCCACAATCAGTGATGGTTTGGGGATACATGTAATCTGCTGGTGTTAGGTCCACTATGTTTTATCAAGAGCAAAGTCAGCGCAACCATCTACTAAGAAATTTTAGAGCACTTCATGCTTCCCTCTGCCAACAAGCTTTTTGGAGATGGAAATTTCATTATCCAGCAGGACTTAGCACCTGTTCACACTGCCAAACGTACCAATACCTGGTATAAAAACAACAGTACCACGGTGCTTGATTGGCCAGCAAACTCACCTGACCTTAACCCCATAGAGAAACTATGGAGTATTGTCAAGAAGGAGATGAAACACCAGACGCAACAAAGCTGACGTACTGAAGGCTGCTATCAAAGCAACCTGGGCTTCCATAACACCTCAGCAGTGCCACAGGCTGATCACCCCCATGCCACGCCGCACTGATGCAGTAATTGCTGCAAAAGGAGCCCGACCAAGTATTGAGAGCATTTACTGAACATACATTTCAGTAGGCCAACATTTTGGATTTTAAAGTAATTTTTCAAGCTGGTGTTATAAAGTATTCTAATTTATTGCGATAATGACTTTTGGGTTTTCATTGGCTGTAAGCCATAATCATCAACATTAACAGAAATAAACACTTGAAAGATCACTCTGCTTGTAATGACTATATAATACATGAGTTTCACTTTTTGTATTGAAGAACTGAAATTAACTTTTTGATGATATTTTAGTTTTGTGAGACGCCCCTGTATGATATGATATGTCTGGCATCTGTATCATCTGTTATTTGCTCTACTCATTGTCTATGGAACTGACAAATGGCCAAGAGCAGCGCTCCCCAGCTCTATAGATAATGAATAGAGCAGAGGTCGAGCATGCACAACTCTGCTCCATCCAGGACGAGACTGCAGACCACTGTTCTCAGAATCTCTAGGGGGCCCAGTGGTTGAAACCCCAGCAAGACAATGAGGACCCCTTGACACAGATTGCAAAATATCAACCAATAGCTTATGCATTTTATACATCTTTTCATTGCATATTTTTTCATCTTTTGTAGGGTGCCGTGGGGCTCTTTAGTGTTAGTGTGATGAATTGGGGGTGTCTGTCCTTGTGAGGTGCACTTATATCGTGCTGGGCAGACCACCTGATCCAATAGTATGGGTGTCACTAATAAGCAGGTGGAGCGCCCCCAGACACAGGGCCGCGGTGTACTCGGTACCGGTCCTCTCTGTCTCGGTGCTGGGTTGTCACGGTGGCTGGACCCGGTCCGTGACCCTGCTAGGGGGCGTCCAATGAAAGGGTGATGTAGTTTGTCAAGGGTTCGTGAGGCCACCTGTGGTATTCGGTCAGGATGACCGACGCTGCTAGGGGTTCCGCTGGGGTGATGGAATGGCAGATAGGTGGTGTACCTTCCCACAGGTGAAGTATATCCCCAGTAATGTAGGTGGCGATGATGTGAGGCGCAATTAATAACGAGGACACAGGGTTGCAGTCTCTTTACCTTTTACTGAAGACTTCAGGATCCGCAATCCAGAGCACTGCTAACTGGGCTGGCTGAGTGCGGCCGGTCCGAAGGCACATCCAGAGTTCCCTTTGCAGGTGGAAATCAGTGCCTTCCAACTAGCGCCTGTGTGTTGTAGTTCTTCCCTGCTGAGCATTCGGGATAGCCCTCGCAACTTTCGTATCTGTTCTTTCTCTTGCTCTCCGTCCCCCAAGTTATTGTGTGGATATGACGCACACGTTTGACGGGAAGGCTCAGAGCCATTCTGGGACCCTAGAGACGCCCCTCTCCAACTTTGCCCCCTATGTCTGCTTAGGTGATGTAAAGTAGACAGCCAACCTATAATCAACTGTCCTGCCGCTGTTCGAAGTAATGCTTGGAGTCTGTCACTTCCTCGGCGTTCCGGCCACCGGCTATGCGCCTCAGTAGGATGTTGCCAATCTCGGGGCACGACTCCTACTGGATACCTCCTTGTGCTGCGATTTCGTTTCTCACTTCTCCACAATATCCTTCGCTTCGTGTCCTTCCTTTGGATGCCGCCGCAAGGTAGTGCAGGCGCGGCTCCGTAACGTTCTGTCCTTCCCGCTAGATACCTGCCAGGAACCCACCCCTGACAGGTCCTCCGTGGAGCTCTCCCAGGCTGCGTTCTGAGCTAACTTCCTATCTGACTCCTAGTTTTACCAGTGTGAGGAGTGGCCTAATACATAGTGCCTTTTGCTCCCCCTAGTGGCCGGAGTGTGAAGTGTAATGTGTGACTGGTACCTGGTCAGGTGAACTCCTTTAGTGCAATCAGACATAACATCACTCCCCTTAGCGGCAGAGCGACATTACAGTATACATTACATTATAGTATTTTGCACCCCTGCCTTTATCATGGGGGTCTGCTGTATCCTGCAGTGCATTACTATTGTAACTTCTGTGAAACAGAAAGTTAATAATAATAATAATAATAATTTTATTTATATAGCTCCAACATATTCCGCAGTGCTTAGAAAGTTCTGAAATGTATATTTTAATCACCGGAAATCATCAAAGCCTAAACAAAACGTACAGAACAGAGGCACATGCATCACACAAGTATTCATACTAAAAGGGGTTTCTCCTCAGGAGATGAGAAGTCTCTATTGATAAAGTGTGTGATATTTGGAGCCTGACCTGGTAGTCTTAGCCTACTTTCACACTAGCGTTAACTGCAATCCGTCACAATGCGTCGTTTTGCAGAAAAAACGCATCCTGCAAAAGTGCTTGCAGGATGCGTTTTTCCCCACAGACTTGTATTGACGACGCATTGCGACGGATTGCCACATGTCGCATCCGTCGTGCGACGGATGCGTCGTGCGACGGATGCGTCGTGCTTTGGCGGACCGTCGGGAGCAAAAAACGCTACATGTAACGTTTTTTGCTCCTGACGGACCGCTTTTTCCGACCGCGCATGCGCGGCCGGAACTCCGCCCCCACCTCCCCATAGGGCAGCGGATGCGCCGGAGAAACGGATCCGCTGCCTCCGTTGTGCAGTGCGTTAAACACTAGCGTCGGAATCTCTGCCTTAGGCTACTTTCACACTTCCGTCTTTTCAGATCCGTTGCAATGCGTCGTTTTGGGAAAAAAACGGATCCTGCAAATGTGCCCGCATGATCTGTTTTTTTTCCCATAGACTTGTATTAGCGACAGATCGCGACGGATGGCCACACGTCGCATCCGTCGTGTTTTGGCGGACCGTCGTCTGGAAAAAACGTTCAATGTAACGTTTTTTGTCATCGAAAAAACGTACAGCGACGGATCCTGCGGCGTTCGTCTTTGGCTAGAATGGAAGCCTATGAGCGCAGGATCCGTTGCGGTGCGTCAAATGACGGAATCCAGCAACAGATTCCGTTTTTTTACACTGCGCATGCCTGGAAGGATTTCTATTCCTTAAATTTAACACATTTTTCCTGCAGCTGCTGCATCGATGGATCCATCAAAAAACAGGATCCAGTGCATCCGTTTTTACAATCTGCACAGGATCCGTCTTTTCAATACTTTGACGGATTGTGACTGATTCTAAAAGACGGAAGTGTGAAAGTAGCCTTAGGCTACTTTCACACATCAGGTTTTTGCCGTCAGGCACAATCCGTCGAATGTTGGAAAAAATGGATCCGGCGCAGATTGTGAAAAACTGATGTGACGGATCCGTTTTTTTTATGGATCCGACTAGCATATCTAGATAATTGGATAAAACAAAATTTGGAGCATGCTCAGTTTAAAAAAGACGGAATCCGGCGCCGGAATCCGTCATTTTCCGGATCTGGCACCTTCCAGCTCCCACAGGTTTCCATTCTAGCAAACAGCTGGAAGCGCTTCTGGCTTTTTCGCCGGAGACCAAAAAAGTTGCTATGGACGTTTTTTCGGGAAAAGGCAGATTTGCCGGATCCGGCGAAAACCGGACAAAACGCAAGGTCATCCGGCACTAATACAAGTCTATGGGGAAAAAAAACTGTTCCGGCAGCAATATTCGCCAAATCCAGTTTTTTGAAAATTAGCCAGATTGAGCCGGACGGTGAAAGCCTGATGTGTGAAAGTAGCCTTATGCGTTTGTACGATATTAGACCCATGGTATGTTAAGGGCAGGGGTAAATGTGTCAGACGGTATTAATAAGCAATGGGACATGTTCTGCTCTATAATGTAGCCTTATGTTATATAATCTTCAATAAAAGGAGTTTAAAAATTAAAAAATGGGATCATCATGATTGCAGGTTCTGACTGTGCACCCATATAAAGCGACACATAACGGATTTACCTGATGCATGTTCATTCGTACCCGAGTGCACATCAGGTGTAAGACTCCTCTATGCTGTAGGCCTCCGTCACATGGACGTGTGGTATCTTTTTCCTCGTTGATCCCACACGTACCCATCATAACCCATGCAGCTATACACGTCTGTGTTTTTATAGGTGCCGCATGTCCGTACAAAGCGCACACAGACATGTCCGATATTTTCTGAAAGCACGGCTGACAAGGGCCAATACAAATCTATGGGTCCGTGAGAAGCCAGCACATGGAAGGCGTCAGTGTACAGTCTTGTGTGCTGTCCGTAATTAGAATTACACAGTATAGGAGAAGCTTTGTTATTTCATTCCTTCATTACCCATAAAGGACAAACACTGATGGCACACTGATCCAAAACACTGATGACACCGGTACTGTTTTTTCTGATACCGGTTTTATACATACATATGAAGGGAGCCGTACATGTATCTGCATAGGGAGTATGGCAAGGAACCGTTCATACTGTATTTACTGCATGCAGACAGAAAATGCAATTCTGGTAACCATTCACCCTTTCATGACTGCGCACTGTTCACTGACAGCAGATGCCAACTCTACAACATGTCTTGGCATTACTGGCCTAACCCTCCGGCAGTCCAGCATGTCAGGTGGTCCGGTTATCAGAGACAGTCGGGGTCCTGGGGATCAGTTTATCACTGCTTTAGCATTTTAGCCAACTATGCAGAGAACAGAAACATCAGGATGGCTGATACTTTGAAGGGACCGAGTGATCACAGGATCACTGGGAATCTGCTGCGTAATGCAGGAGCTTTACAGGCCCAGATAAGCTCTGCCAGTGATGCCTGGCACAGCAGGGGTCATTTTATTCCTGTAACCGAGGCACCCTAGTTGCAGGGGAAAGCGAACAAAAACTAATATATATATATATATACACACAGTTCAAAAAAAGCAGGCAGCACTCCACTTTTTAGATGCCATATAAAGGCACCATGGACTGGCATGTGTATGGCGCCTGTATACGGCATCTAAAAGGTGGAGTGCCGCCTGCTTTTTTTGAACTGTACGGACTAGAGACAGTCAGTGGACGGGCTGTCTGGGGCTTTGCACCCGAAGATAAGTAGAGGATTTGTGCTGTTCCGTAATATATATCTCCCTTAAAAAAGGTGTTCAAATACTTGCTATAAGAAATAATATGTAAAATATATGTAGAAAAATTGGATGGAGTAATAGTAAAAACCTTCCCATCAATACAAAAAAAATAAAAAATATGTTTGGTTTTTTTTATATAAAACATTTATCTATACATTACAAAAATAAAACCTACATATCAGATATACATGACTGTAATAATCAAAATAATTTACAGTTAGTCTGCACTGTGAATAAAAATAAATTCACTAAATTCAGAAAAAAAAGGAGGAATGTAATTTATACGAGCCACTGAAAGTAAAAAAATAAATAAAAAAGGGTGTGAAAGCTGGTGCGGGGTGTAATCTAGGGGCTGCCACTGCTCGCCATGCCCATGTGGTGCAGTGAGGCTGATCCAGTGCCATCCTCTGATGCCATAGCAACACCTGACACTGGGAACACCGGAGCCTCACTGAGCAGAACTGGTGCACACGATCTATTCATGAGATAGCGCATATAAAGCGTATCCACAAGCAGTGCGCCATGCTGGGACTTGTAGTGCCGCTGAGGCACTACACACTGACCTGTTGTTATCAGAAGGTTTCCCGCGGTGACGTCATCCCCAGTCCTCAGCGCTCGGAGAGCAGTGTGCAGCACCGAGCTGTCCCCGGGGCGCCCACCGCTGACTCGCGGCGTGTAATCACCATCCACACACGGAACGTGACGATCCGTGTCCGATCAGCTGCTCGCTGCACGGGGAAGTGCACAGCCCAGGTGTGTTTGGTGACGAGCAGCAGCACCAGCCAATGGCGATGCGTTACGTCACATTCACGTGGCCAATGAGAGCGCAGTACACAGGAGCCTCGTCCGTCTCTCGCTCAGTCTGCTCTGCCCAGTGCACGGCGGGCGCAGCGAGATAAGTGCGCGTCTATCAGTGTCCGCCTGTTCCTGCCGGGCTGAGGGCTGACGGGGCGGGATTCAGGGCGGAATCCAATGTCTGCTCATAACAAGCCTCCATGGCAGCACTCCGCCGTCCTGTGTGGTCTCTCTGAGGGCTGGGACTTCTCTAAAATCCATATCAAAGGCTGCTTCAAATATTCTTTGTCGTGTGTATAGCAGCAGCCGTGACTATCCCCTTAATTAAAGGGGCTGTCTAGGATGGAGAGCAAAGTCTGAGAACCTTCAGTTACTGCCGACTAGTAATAATACGGTTTAATACCACATATAATTCTGTAAATAAAATAACGATAATAGTAATAATACGGTTTATTAAACACAATTTATTTTTATTACTGTACAAAAAGAAAAAAATAGCATCCCAAAAATGAAATGAATAGTATTCCCCATTAAAACCAGACTGGACAGTCCAGATAGTAGTTTGCAGTGCACTGGTGTAGCTTACTGTACATGTATTTAATTAATAATTAAATCTCTGGAAAAAATGGCGTGGGATCCCTCTAAATGTATTAACCAGCAGAGGGAAAGCCGACAGCTGGAGGCAGATGTTTATAGGGGGTTAATAAACATGGAGCTTCTCTGCCTATTAATATGTGCCAGGCGTTTGCTGGTTATTAATTATAGGGGGACCTTAAGTAATTTTTTGGTAGGATCCCCAATTTTAATAATCAGTAAAGGCTACGTATACAGCTGTGAGCTGATATTAATAGCCTGGGAAGCTCCATGTCTATTACCCCTTTCCTAGGTTATAAATATCTG
This sequence comes from Ranitomeya imitator, assembly GCF_032444005.1. NCBI lineage: Eukaryota > Metazoa > Chordata > Amphibia > Anura > Dendrobatidae > Ranitomeya > Ranitomeya imitator. The sequence continues at coordinate 760,275,173 of NC_091283.1, read as the reverse complement.
CTCCCAGCTGTCCGCTTTCCCTCTGCTGGTTAGGCCGGTTTCACACATCAGTGGCTCCGGTACACAGGGCTGCCACTAGAAATTTTGGGGACCCATACTGGCAAAATTTTCGGGGCCCCCTTGAAACTCCGCCCAGGCTCCACCCCAGCCCCGCCTCCAGGCTCCACCCCTCAAACTGTCCACAGTACTCCCACTCTCTCTTGGAAAATCTCCACTTCTCACCTATCACACATTAACAGCTTTTGTTTTGGCCAAAAGATTTTTTAAGCCGCCACCATAACACGGTAGACACTTTTGGCCGGGCCCTACTCTGCTGTAACCTATTAAATATTTGTTAAAATATGCAATACAATTTAGGTATATTTTTATTTATTTTTCAATTTTTTAAAATGACCTATAATACTACATACAAGGAACAAATACCACAACACTATGACCAGATGACATATTACCACCACAGTGATCGAATAATATAAAATACAAGGAACAAATACCGCTACACCATGACCAGACCGCATATTACCACCAATGACTGAATACTACAATACTGATCAGTAATAAAAAAAAAAAAAACCACAATACTATCACCATCAGTGCCATTATACACAGGAGATCTATAATTAGTAAGCAGTGTCTGTGTACAGGTAATACAGTGATCACCGGTGACATTGTACACAGGACCTCTGTATATAGTATACAGTGTATAGTGTCAGTGTATAGGTAACACTGACTCACCAGTGACGTCTCTAGGTGAAGTCCTTCATCTTTCATCCAGCACAGACCACCATCACTTCATCCAGCCAGGACTCGTCTCTGCAGGAAATAACACAGTTATCTCGAGTTCCGCTTGTAGAACACATTACTTAATTTTCCCAGCCTCTACATTACACCACATGAAGAAGGCGACATAGTATCACTCTACACCAGAGGTCCCCAACGTTTCTGGCCTTGAGAGCCACACTCAGCTCTGAGAAAGGGTCGTGAGCCACATTGAGCTCAGGCCCCCCTCAAAATAGTGGCAACCAAAGCCCCCATTACAGGCATAATGGTAACCAAAGCTTTTCCACAAAAATCAATCACCACAAAGCAGTATACAAAGATCCAATACCCCCATTCAGTATTCTCCTATAAAGCACTCCCAAGACAGTGTCATATCCAGCTTCAAACACCTCCTCTGACAGGTGGTGTCATCTTGTCTTCAGCGTACCATACTTAAATCATCTCAAAACCCTAAGACCAGTAGATGTGCATGCAGATCTGCTCTTCTGTGCAGGGCTGCTCACAAAATTCAGATGTGCTCTTGATACCTATTTGCTAGAACTGGAGCTAATGCACCAAGCTGACAGACAGCCGCGAGCCACAATTCATTGGTATGCGAGCCACATGTGGCTCCCGAGCTACAGGTTGGGGACCCCTGCTCTACACAGTAACAGGCCCGCCCCCCATTTAAAACAGTATACTCAAAAAATAAAATAAATGCATCACTGCAATAATAATATCCCTTAATTAGCCCCCATGGTAATATTCACCATCCTAGCCCCCGTGTGTCTCATTCCAGGCTCCAGCCATATGTTCTCCCATCCTGCCCTCATGAGTATCCATTCTGCCCCATATGATCTCCCCATCCTGCCCCATCTGTCTCCATCGCATCCATCCTGCCCCATCTGTCTCCAATCCTGCCCCATCTGTCTCCATTCTGCCCCATCTGTTTCCAATCCTGCCCCATCTGTGTCCAGCACTCTGCCCCATCTGTGTCCAGCACTCTGCCCCATCTGTTTCCAATCCTGCCCCATCTGTGTTCAGCACTCTGCCCCATCTGTTTCCAATCCTGCCCCATCTGTGTCCAGCACTCTGCCCCATCTGTTTCCAATCCTGCCCCATCTGTGTCCAGCACTCTGCCCCATCTGTGTCCAGCACTCTGCCCCATCTGTGTCCAGCACTCTGCCCCATCTGTGTCCAGCACTCTGCCCCATCTGTGTCCAGCACTCTGCCCCATCTGTGTCCATAACTCTGCCCCATCTGTTTCCAATCCTGCCCCATCTGTGTCCAGCACTCTGCCCCATCTGTGTCCAGCACTCTGCCCCATCTGTGTCCAGCACTCTTCCCCATCTGTGTCCAGCACTCTGCCCCATCTGTGTCCAGCACTCTGCCCCATCTGTGTCCAGCACTCTGCCCCATCTGTGTCCAGCACTCTGCCCCATCTGTGTCCAGCACTCTGCCCCATCTGTGTCCAGCGTTCTTCCCTGGGCCCCCCGGATCGCCGCTCTCAAGGAAAAAAAAAAAAAAAGTTCTTCTTACCTGGCCGTGCTCCTGCGGCGGGCGAAGTTCTCTGTCTCCACGCAGCTGCAGCGTGCATTCGCCGGCGACATGCACGCACGCTGCGGCTGACGTCAGCTGCCAGACTCAGATTGGCTGGCGGCTGTTAATTATTGACGTGCGGGCCCGCGCCCGCACGTCAATAGCTTTAAACAGCTGCAGCGTCGGCGCTAAGGGCCCAGTTAGCCTGCGGCTGCCGGTAGGGGCCCGGTGAGCAGATGAGACGGGACCCAATGCGGGCCCCCTCTGCCCACCGGGCCCCATACGCCAGTCACGGCCGTCATGCCCTGATGGCGGCCCTGTCGGTACATGAGGTGTCAGTTTCCTCACGTACCGGAGACACTGACTCACATAGACACATTAAAATCAATGTGTCTCTGCACATGTCAGCGTGTTTTCACGGACCGTGTGTCCGTTTGAAAAACACGGAGACATGTCAGTGTTTGTGGGAACGCACGGATCACACGGACCCATTAAAGTCAATGGGTCCGTGTAAAACATGTACCGCACACGGATGCTGTCCGTGTGCAGTCCGTATGCCGTGCAGGAGACAGCGCTACAGTAAGCGCCGTCCCCCCAGCTTGTGGTGCTGAAGCCCCATTCATTTCTTCTCTCCAGCAGCGTTCGCTGGAGCGAAGGAATGGAAAATCGTTTTTTTTTTTGTTAAAATAAAGTTCCCGGTAATCTCCCCCCTCCCTCCCCCTGTGCGCCCGCCCGCTGGCATTAAAATACTTACCCAGCTCCCCCGATGCATCCTCTCAGCGTCGCAGCTCTTCCTGTATGAGCGGTCACGTGGTGCCGCACATTACAGTAATGAATATGCAGCTCCACCTCCCGTAGGGACAACAAAAAAATTTTTTTTCATTCCTTCTCTCCAGCGAACGGTGCTGGGAAGAAGGAATGAATTCTGGATTCAGCACCCAAAGCAGGGGACAGCGCTTAACTGTAACGCTGTCTCCTGCACGGTGCGTTTGGTACCCAGTCGGCACACGGACGGCACACGGCTGCTGCACGTGTGCCACACTGATGTGCCACGTGAGCACACGGACACACGGACACGGATAATTCCGGTACCGATTTTTCCGGTACCGAAATTATCTGGACGTGTGGGACAGGCCTTATTAAGATTTCATGGGATCCCGTGCTATTTGTTTCGGAAATTAGTTTACTTAGTAATAAAATACATATGCAGTTACTGTAGCTACACACGCAAAGCACTCATATATCTCACTCACATATTATCTATCGACCAATTTTAAAAACTCTAGTGTGACGCCGGCCTAATTAAAGTCAAGGACAAGATGCTGTGATTGGCCTTAGACTTATTTTAACCAGTTCAAGACTAGGCCCATTTTCCCCTATTTGTGACCAGTCACATTTTATTTTTTTCCATACAGGAGCTCTAAAAATATTTCTTGTTTGGATATTCAAATGATTTTTGCTTATTTTCTCGTGATATGTGCCTATTTTTAATGTAATTGTTATATACAGGTTTTTTTGTTTTGCTGATATCGAGGAAAAATGTAAAGAAAAAAGGAAATACGTACCTATTTCTCACAAATTATTATATTTTTTAGGACCACAAATATAGATTTTAAATGCTATCCCCCTTTCTATAGGGGGTGTAGTAAGGGGCAGGGCTAGAAACTGCTATTTGAACTGGCAGTGGCCTTTTTTCTTATTTTTTTAATGTATTTTAGACTTTGTGCACCTTTTTATCTCTTAGGTATGTGCACATGTCAGGATTTCTTGCAGAAATTTCCTGAACAAAACCAGACATTTTCTGCAAGAAATCCGCATGCATTTTTATTGCGTTTTTTTCACGTTTTTTTGTGCGTTTTTTTGCAGATTTTTTGCGTTTTTTTCCAGAGGTTCTGGGATGCAATAATATAGTGGGAAATTCGCAAAAAAAATGCAAAATTAATGAACATGCAGCGTTTTTTTACTGCAGCGCCCCAGAGATCTGGTCGTGGCAGTAACGTCGCTCTGCCATTAAGGGGAGTGATGGTACGTCTGATGGCACTAAAGGAGTTCATCTGGCCAGGTATCACCAGCACACATTACACTTCACACTCCGGCCACTAGGGGGAGCAAAAGGTTTTATTTATTAGGCCACTCCTCACACTGGTAAAACTAGGGGTTGGATAGGAAGTTAGTCAGAAGCTGACTGGGTTGGATTCAGGCAACATCCTGTGGCAGGGGGTGTTGCAGGGAGAAGATTCAGGGGGGTCCCTGCCAGGCGTGGGAACCTGGCAGGTACCTAGCGACAAGAACAGAACGTTACGGAACCGCACCTGCACTACCCGCGGCGGTATCCTAAGAAAGAGACACGAAGCGAAGGATATTGTGGACAGTGAGAAACGAGATCAAGCACAAAGGAGAGCCAGTAGGAGTCGTTCCCGGAGAACGGCAACATCCTACTGAGGCGCGTAGCCGGTGGCCGGAACACCGAGGAAGTAACTGACTCTATGCCCTACTTCAAACTCCGCAGGACAGTTAATTATAGGTTGGCTGTCTACCTTACATCACCTAAGCAGACATAGAGGGCAACGCGTGGAGAGGGGCATCTCTAGGGTCCCGGAAGAACTCCGAGCCTACCCGTCAAACGGGTGCGTCCTAGCCATAACATACCTGGGGGACGGAGAACTAGAAAGAACTGGAACGAATTAGAACGAACGAGAATAGAAGTTGTGAGGACTATCCCGAATGCTCAGCAGGGAAGCACTACAACACACAGGCGCTAGTGGTAGGCAATGATTTCCACCTGCAAAGGGAACTCTGGATGTGCCTTCGGACCAGCCGGTCTCAGACAGCCCTGTTAACAGTGCTCTGGATTGCGGATCCTGAAGTCTTCAGTAAAGAGGTAAAGAGACTGCAACCCTGTGTCCTCGTTATTGTCTGCACCTCACACCATCACCATCCACCTTACTGGGAAGTCCTGGGGACATACTTCACCTGTGGGAAGGTATACCATCCAGCGTCGGACTGGAGCACCTTGGGCCCACCAGAGAAAATCATTCTTGGGGCCCACTATGTAGCTACATAGAAATAGATACAAGACCACCAATTGTGCGGTAAAAAGCGCTAATATCAGGGTATAATATAAGGTAGTTCACGTCTTAATAATGTAGCAAGGGTTGGGGTAGCCCCCTCACAGAATATAATGTAGCCCCCTCATAAAATATAATGCAGTCCCCTCTCATAGAATATAATGCAGCACCCCACAAAATATAATGCAACCCTCTCAGGTATGACACAGTCCCCACCATAGAATATAATGTAGCACCCCCATAGGGTATAATGCAGCCCCCCCTCATATAGTATAATGCCACCCAGCACAGAATATAATGTAGTCCCCTGAGAGAATGCAGTTCCACCACAGAATATAATGCAGCCCCCCATAGAGTATACTGTAGCCCCCTCATATAGTATGATGTAGCCCCCATAATATTATGTAGTCCCCTGAGAGAATAATGCAGCCCCACCACAGAATATAATGCAGCCCCCCATAGAGTATACTGTAACCCCTCATATAGTATGATGTAGCCCCCATAATATAATGTAGTACCTTGAGTATAATGCAGTCCCCCCACAGAATATAATGTATCCCCCCAGGGCCGTATTTAGAGTTTCTGCTGCCCTATGCACTTTTAGTGCTGCCTCCCCCTTTGGTGAGTATGACACTATCGGCAGTGACTTTGGCAAAAATCGCTGATGTGAAAGTCGCCTTTTGCAGCAGATCCGGCAGTTTTTCTGCATCTGCCGCGTAACGGATCACTTATGGCAACACTGCGTTCGGCCTCAGTCATTCTCTATGGGATTTGCGGCACTTGCCGTGATCTTGCAAATGTGGTACCATACCTCCCAACTTTTGAAGAAGGGAAGGAGGTACAAAGTTTGCGGCGCGCGTAGTGCGCCGCGGCAAATTTTAGGCCACGCCTCTGACTAGACCCATTTCACAACTAGTCACACCCATATCCATGTCCCAACCGCAGCCATTTAGCACTGCTGATCACACTGTTTTATATACAATAATTATAAACAAAAAAATATGGCCACACAGTGCTCCATACTGTATAATGACCGCACATGATGCTCAATACTGTATAACGGCCACCACACATGATGCTCCATAGTGTATAACGGCCACACAGTTCTCCATACTGTATAATGACCACACATGATGCTCAATACTGTATAATGACCACACATGATGCTCAATACTGTATAATGACCACAAATGATGCTCCATACTGTATAACGGCCGCACATGATGCTCCATACTGTATAATGATCCCACATAATGCTCCATACTGTATAATGACCACACATGATGCTCCATACTGTATAACGGCCGCACATGATGCTCCATACTGTATAATGATCCCACATAATGCTCAATACTGTATAATGGCCACACATAATGCTCAATACTGTATAATGACCACAAATGATGCTCCATACTGTATAACGGCCACACATGATGCTCCATACTGTATAATGACCACAAATGATGCTCCATACTATATAACGGCCACACATGATGCTCCATACTGTATAATGGTCACACATGGTGCTCCATACTGTATAATGGCTACACATGATGCTCCATACTGTATAATGATCCCACATAATGCTCCATACTGTATAATGACCACACATGATGCTCCATACTGTATAACGGCCGCACATGATGCTCCATACTGTATAATGATCCCACATAATGCTCAATACTGTATAATGGCCACACATAATGCTCAATACTGTATAATGACCACAAATGATGCTCCATACTGTATAACGGCCACACATGATGCTCCATACTGTATAATGACCACAAATGATGCTCCATACTATATAACGGCCACACATGATGCTCCATACTGTATAATGGTCACACATGGTGCTCCATACTGTATAATGGCTACACATGATGCTCCATACTGTATAATGATCCCACATAATGCTCAATACTGTATAATGACCACAAATGATGCTCCATACTGTATAACGGCCACACATGATGCTCCATACTGTATAATGACCGCACATGATGCTCCATACTGTATAACGGCCACACATGATGCTCCATACTGTATAATGACCCCCCTCCTGTATGCATGGCTCATCTCCCTCCTATCCCATATACATAGCTCATATTACCCCTCCTGTATGCATGGCTCATATTCCCCCCTGTATGGCTCATATTCCCCCCTGCATGGCTCATATTCCCCCCTGCATGGCTCATATTCCCCCCTGCATGGCTTATATCCCCCCCTGCATGGCTCATATTCCCCCCTGCATGGCTCATATTCCCCCCTGCATGGCTCATATCCCCCCCTGCATGGCTCATATTCCCCCCTGCATGGCTCATATTCCCCCCTGCATGGCTTATATCCCCCCCTGCATGGCTCATATTCCCCCCTGTATGCAGCCTGCATATCTCCGCTCCTGCTCCTGCTCGGCGCGCCGGCTTATGTCCTCCTTCATCCCCCCCCCCCGTTCCCCCGTCCCTCATACTCACCTGTCTTCCCACTGCACGGCCGTGCCGACATCCCTCGCGCTCTGTCCCGACCTTCTTCCTGCTTGAGCGGTCATGTGACACCGTTCATTAAGATCATGAATATGCGCATATTCATGATCTTAATGAGCGGTGTCACGTGACCGGTCGTGCAGTGCAGACGCCGAGACCATCGCTGGAGCAGGCAGGGTGAGTATTCAAGGCGAGCAGGCGAGCGAGCGGGCGGGCGGCGGCGGGGGGGGGCCCTGGAGCGGGGGGGGGGGGCCCTGGAGCGGGGGGAGGGCCCTGGAGCGGGGGGAAGGCCCTGGAGCTGGGGGAGGCCCTGCCAGCAGATGCCAGTGTCAGGGCCCACCGGAGGATCCTCCGGTTCCCCGGTGGGCCAGTCCGAGCCTGATACCATCTAGCTGCCATGACATCACCTGTTGTGAATTCTGTGGCAGAGCTCCCTCCTGTGGTCACAAGTGGTACTTCGGCTGATTCTCTCTATGAGCTTCCGTTGGTGGAGGAAAGTGGTACTGCGGCTTCTGAGTTTCCTTCCTCAGGTGAAGTCGTTAGGTGCTGCTCTATTTAACTCCACCTAGTGCTTTGATCCTGGCCTCCAGTCAATGTTCTAGTATTGGACTTGCTTCCTCCTGGATCGTTCCTGTGGCCTGCTGCTCTGCATAGCTAAGTTCCGCTTTTGTTATTTTTGTTTGCTGTTTTTTTCTGTCCAGCTTGCTTATTTGGTTTTTCTTGCTTGCTGGAAGCTCTGGGACGCAGAGGGTGTACCTCCGTGCCGTTAGTCGGTACGGAGGGTCTTTTTGCCCCCTTTGCGTGGTTGTTTGTAGGGTTTTGTGTTGACCGCAAAGTTACCTTTCCTATCCTCGCTCTGTTCAGAAAGTCTGGCCTCACTTTGCTAAATCTATTTCATCTCTACGTTTGTCTTTTCATCTTAACTCACAGTCATTATATGTGGGGGGCTGCCTTTTCATTTGGGGTATTTCTCTGAGGCAAGGTAGGCTTATTTTCTATCTTCAGGATAGCTAGTTTCTCAGGCTGTGCCGAGTTGCATAGGGAGCGTTAGGCGCAATCCACGGCTGTCTTTAGTGTGGTTGGAGAGGATTAGGGATTGCGGTCAGCAGAGTTCCCAACGTCTCAGAGCTCGTTCTATGTTTTTGGGTTATTGTCAGGTCACTGTATGTGCTCTGACTTCTATGTCCATTGTGGTACTGAATTACCTAATCATAACAATCACCCCAGTGGACCCCAAGCAGCGTCGGTCACCCTGACCGAATACCACAGGTGGCGTCACTAAACCTTGACAGACTCGTATCACCTTTCATTGGACGCCCCTTAGCAGGGTCACGGACCGGGTCCAGCCACCGTGACGACCCCAGAACTGAGCCAGAGAGGATCGGTACCGAGTAACCCGCGGCCCTGCGTCTGGGGGCGCTCCATTACCATGATGCATTTTTTTGCGGAGAAAAACGCAACATATGCACAAAAATTGCGGAATGCATTATAAATGATGGGATGCATATGTATGCATTTTTTAAGCGTTTTTATTGCGTTTTATAGCAAAAAAACGTGAAAAATACTGAACGTGTGCACACAGCCTTAAGGACCAGTCAATTTTTCATTTCTGCACTTTTGTATTTTCCTTCCCTTGTTCCAAGAGTCATAGCTTTTTTATTTTTCCCTCAATATGGCTGAATGACACCATCCATTTTATCATGATGCACTGGAAAGCGGGGGAAAAATTCCAAGTGTGGCAAAATAGTAAAAGAAAATTAATTCTGCAATTGTTTTTTTTATTTACAGTGTTGATTTTTCAGTAAAAAATGACCCAGCAATATGACAATCCAGGTCAGTACCAGTACACAGGTAACAAACATGCATAGTTATTTAAGTGGTGAAAAATAAAATCAGAAACTTGGAAAAATAAAATTTTGCTTGTATCACCGCATTCAGAGAGCCATAATGATTTCAATTTTTCGGGATATGGACCAGTGTGAGGGACAGTTTTATGCACCCCCAATGTTTATATTGATATAATTTGGGGGTATATTTTGGGGTATTTTGGGGAACTTTTCAGAATATTTTCCCACGCTCGAGTTCATTTGAGGACATCCAGCAGAGGGCGCATCACCGCAACTGGAGGTAACTACAGGTCATTCACCTACATTCCATTCATTCACCGGGTTTTTACAAGCAGGGGCGGCTACATTAGCAGGCTTCTGCTTGTAAAATTAGTTAACCCTTTCAGATGGATTTACAGCGTGGGACGTGACTGATCGTCAGAAGGTATGGAATATTGTTGTTTGTTTTTTTTACATTTGTTCCAGGTGACAAGGGTCTTCAGGTGGATTACCAGTATAATAAAATATTACAACAACCTGTGTATTTATTTCATTAAAATACTTTGTAATAATGTGTGTGTTTTTTTAACCATTTCATACTATTGGATTAATAATGGATAGGTGTCATATTTGACGCCTCTCCATTATTAATCTGGCTTAATGTCACCTTACAATAGCAAGGTGACATTAACCCTTCATTACCCCATATCCCACCGCTACACGGGAATGGGAAGAGAGTGGCCAAGTGCCAGAATAGGCGCATCTTCCAGATGTGCCTTTTCTGGGGTGGCTGGGGGCAGATGTTTTTTTGCCAGGGGGGGGGCTAATAACCATGGACCCTCTCCAGACTATTAATATCTGCCCTCAGTCACTGGCTTTACTACTCTGGCGGAGAAAATGGCCAATTTTTTTCCGCGATTTAACCCTTTAATTTAATAGCTAGAGGGCCCAAATTTTGCACATACATACTACTACCATTAGTAGTGTGGAATATGCAAAAAAAAGGGATATGAGATGGTTTACTGTATGTAAACCATGTCTCATATCATGTCGGGTTTGAGAAGGAGATAGGAAAAGCCGGCAATTGAATTACCGGCTTTTAAGCTATCTAGCGCTGTATGATATTTTAATATATATATATATATATATATATATATATATGTGTGTGTCTCACTGATATATATAGACATAATATATATATATAGATAGATAGATAGATAGATATAGACAGTATATATGTTTTTAAGATTATTTGAGCCCATGGATCCATTGTATGTCTGTATGTCACTTTTGCAAGCCTGCGAGAAAATCTCGCAGTACGGATGCCATACGGATTACATACGGGGGATGCCATGTGCAAAATACGCTGACACACCCTGCCTATGGATGACATACCGATCACTATTTTGGGGACTTTTCTGCGTATTACGGCCGTAAATAACGGACCGTATTTTTATACACTGAGTGTGAGGCCGGCCATAGACTTTCAGTGGCGTATTTTTTGCACAATACGGTGACAAACGCAGCATGCTGCGATTTTCTACGGCTGTAGAAGACCGTATAATACGGATCAGTAAAATACGGCAGATAGGAGCTGGGGCATAGAGAAGCATTGTACCGTATGCAATCCGTATTTTCTGCACCTCTCATACATTTGTAAAACTCGCTAGTGTGAGGCCGGCCTAAGATTGTCAGTAATGTGAAGAACAAAACCAATTTCTCATGTCTCAGTTCATGCTGCCAAACCAAGCATTTACCCTGCTGCTGGCAAAAGTAATGTTCAGTGCTTAGGCGGTAAATGTACATTAAACATTTAAGAGATGAACTTTCGACTTCTATTTGAGAGTCTTGGTCTGACTCAGATTTGTGTTGATGAAAGTTCACGGGAGTTAATTTACCACTGAACCCATGTGTGGCCATGACATCAGGAAGACAAGTCCTGACACGAGAGTGACACCTATTGGCCAACAATGAAAAGGCAGCTATTTCTAAAACCCAGAAGTCTACTGTCATTTTCGGTAAACTTCTATTTATATTCAGTGCAAATTGTCTCTTCAGAGAGGAAGAGGACTAGAACTTTAGTGCCACCTATTGGAAGTAGCAATCCTAACAGTCTGTTAATTTATATTCAGTAAATGCTATATTTAGGGCTATTTTCCCCAAAAGCAATCCATTGATGAGTCTTTGTGCTGTTCTGGGCCATTGCTCACTATTTTTGAAGTGAAGTAAACAGAAATGCAATCTGGTATAATCAACCCCAGCGTTACACCAAACATTATCCTTAAAAACCAGAGAGTGAACATCTAAAACATAACTTTTATTTGTCATCACTAAAATGTTAAGACACTGTAGTGAAATACTTCAAAAATGTCTAAATCGTCTCAGGGCAGTCCCACACGTCCAGATAATTCCGGTACCGGAATTATCCGTGTCCGTGTGCCCGTGCGTTTCTGTGGCACATCAGTGTGGCACACGTGCGGCACACGTGTGCCGCCCGTGTGCCCATTGGGTACCACACGCACCGTGCAGGAGACAGCGCTAAAGTTTAGCGCTGTTCCCTGCATCTGGTGCTGAAGCCGCCATTCATATCTTCTCTGCAGCAGCGTTTGCTGTAGAGAAGATATGAATATTCCTTTTTTTTGGGGGGGGGTTTCTCGTGTTTACAATAAAGATCCATATGCCCACCCCCCTCCCACCCCCTGTGCGCCCGCCCGCTGTTCTTAAAATACTCACCCGGCTCCCTCGCTGGCTGGCCCTGCTTCCTGTTCTGGCCGCACCTTCTACTGTATGAGCGATCACGTGGTGCCGCTCATTTACAGTAATGAATATGCGGCTCCACCCCTATGGGAGCCGCATATTCATGACTGTAATCGGCGGCCCCACGTGACCGCTCATACAGTAGAAGGTGCGGGGGGTGGTAACATGGATCTTTATTGTAAACACGAGAAACCGAAAAAAAAAAGGAATATTCATATCTTCTCTACAGCAAACGCTGCTGCAGAGAAGATATGTAGCGCTGTCTCCTGCATGGCACACGGACTGCACACGGACAACGTCCGTGTGCGGTACGCGTTTTACACGGACCCATTGACTTTAATGGGTCCGTGTAATCCGTGCGCTCCCACGAACACTGACATGTCTCCGTGTTTGGCACACGGAGACACAGTCCGCAAAAAATCAATGACATCTGCACAGATGCATTGATTTCAATGTGTCTACGTGTGTCAGTGGCTCCGGTACGTGAGAAAACTGTCACCTCACGTACCGGAGCCACTGACGTGTGAAACCGGCCTCAGATACAGAACTAGCCAAGTAAATTACAGTGTTAAAAAAGAAGTAAATTTTCTGCAATTTAATCAATTTTCAAAATTTGCTTTAGGCTGTGCTATGGTGCTCCAAGGAAAGGGGGAACCTAACCATCTGTATTGTCTCCTAACCGTAGGGATATGACTAATAATAACATACAGGGGGATTGCCACTCAGACCAAATACATCTTAATCCTTACCCTTACATTCATCCAGACGGAAAAAACAAAGGAGACGCGTGCTGCCATACCGGAGTGTTACAAACCTATGGAATATTATGGTATAACAGTGGAAAACACCTTATAATATTGGTCAGGTCAGTCTTGGCCATAGAACACAGCGTTTTGATAAGCCTATAAGTCTGGGGTCTCTTTACACAATCTGGAAAAGGGGGTAATAAAATTAGCTATTATATTGAACATTATGGGTCTCATTCATCAGTTTGCGCCAATCTGGGGTAAACTCTCCTTAAATTTTTTCATGTAAATCTGAAATGTTACAGAATTTTTGTGGAGCTCATAGTTAAGGAAACTGTTGGGCAGGCAACAATTTTCTCATGATTTATGCCACAACAGTAAATTTCTTGCAGTGAAAGTAAGTAAAAAAAAATGCGCCAAAAGTTAATTTGGCGCATTTACTCCAGTATAGATTTTTATCAAGGCTGGTATATAAAACACGATTCTTGATGAATCAGCCTGTGTATTGGAAAAGTGCAATCTTTTTAGACTTTAAATTTAGAGATTTTTGTATATTCACTTAAAAATTGATTCATAATTTTTTTTTCCGAAGAATAAATACCGGATAGTTTATTGTTAGAGTAGGCCATTAATATGTAATTGTGGGGGTGGGGTGGCACTTCTTGGACCAATCACAGCTGTGGCTTCTTGGGTTTACTGATGAGGAGAGGTGGGCAACTGCCTGGACCCATCCGAGTGAGTAAGAGCAGGCACAACAGCTGTGCCTGATGCTGTAATTCAGACCCCCTTAAAAATGATCCGTTTTTCCATTTAAGTGGCCAATTTTTGCTCTTAGAACTGCTGCTCCCCTGAGTATTGTTTTCCATTTTGTTTTATTTTTTAATCTGCCATTCAGTTTTAGAGAGATGGGCCTTTTCATTTAAAGGTTCATTTAAGGAGATTGTCTGTTTTTCGGACAACCATTTCTGAATCTTTATGTTCTCCTTTTTTAATAACACTCATACTCACCTCTGGCCACTGCCATTCCAGTGATGTTGGCACTGGCGCTCACGGAGATTACGTGACATTGTGATGTCATGGGATCCCTGCAGCCAGTCAGCGCTGGCTCCACTCTCACCGCCTTCAGAAAAATCACATACATCCAGAAGAAGAGCTGCTCCTCTCTCACTTTCTCCAGATGTGTGTGATTCGTTTTATGATGGGGAGAGTGAATCCAGCCCATTGGCCACAGGGATCACATGACACAACAAAGTCACATGATCCCCGGGAGTGGCAGTGCCAACATAGCTGGAACGGCACCAGTTGTGAGCATGAGTGTTATTATTTTACAAGGAGGAAAGATAGAACCTGAGAAGGGGTTGTCCGAAAAGTGTAGATCCCCTTTTCTGCTAATTTTTATGGTTTTCATAAAGAGGCGATGCTCAAAGGGTAATACCGCAGAGCAGCCTAAAGACACGCCCCCACCAAATTCTATGAGCCATGCCTTCTTCTTAAAGACCCTAAAAAGCTGTAATAAAAAGGCCATATCTCTGGAACCATATGGTGGATTTAATATATAAAAAAATGAAAAATAGAATACTCAGGAGAGCAGTGGTAATAACATAACCTGGCCACTTTTGATCTGGTCCGCTTTTAAAGGGGTTGTCCAGTCACTCTGTGTGACTGCAGACATATGAATCCTCCAAGGACACACACTGTGCGCTGCGGGGATTTAAAGGTTTCTGAGTGTGGGTTTTCATAGTGCGTGCGCTGGGGGAATGTAGAAGTCTGCAGTCACACTGAATGACTGCAGACTTATCACAACCCCTTTAAGTGGGGTAGTAATTTTAACGAGACAAAATATAAATGCAGATAATGTATGTGGAAGACCAACTTGAATGACACCTTACCCAACTCCAATCAAAGCATGGAAATATTGCTGCAAAGGGCGCGCTATTAATTACCAAGCGTCCGTTTCTGTATCCCTATGAAACATTTTAAACCCAGTTAATGCAGCCATATCGTCCCACTGAGCTGTGCTGCCCCAGACGTGTCTACAGTCATGGACAGAAATTTTGAGAATGAGACAAATATTAATTTTTCCAAAGTCTACTGCTTCATTTTTTCTAATGGCAATTTGCATATACTCCTGAATGTCAGAGTGATCAGCTTAACAGCAATTACTGTACTTGCAAAGTCAATATTTGCCCAGAAAATGAACTTTAACCCCCAAAACACATTTCAACATCATTGCAGTCCTGCCTTAAAAGGAGCAGCTAACATCATTTTAGTGATTGATCCATTAACACAGGTGTGGGTGTTGATGAGGACAGGGCTGGCGATCAATCAGTCATGATTAATTAAGAATGACATCACTGGACACTTTAAAAGGAGGCTGGTGCTTGGTATCATTGTTTCTCTTCAGTTAACCATGGTTATCTCTAAAGAAACACGTGCAGCCATCATTGCACTGCACAAAAATGGCCTAACAGGGAAGAGTATCGCAGCTACAAAGATTGCACCTCAGTCAACAATCTATCGCATAATCAAAAACTTCAAGGAGAGAGCTTCCATTGTTGTCAAAAAGGCTCCAGGGCGCCCAAGAAAGACCAGCAAGCGCCCGGACCGTATCTTAAAACTGTTTCAGCTGCGGGATCGGACTACCAGCAGTGCTGAGCTTGCTCAGGAATGGCAGCAGGCTGGTGTGAGTGCTTCTGCATGCACTGTGAGGTGGAGACTCTTTGAGCAAGGCCTGGTTTCAAGGAGGGCAGCAAAGAAGCCACTTCTCTCCAGAAAAAACATCAGGGACCGACTGATATTCTGCAAAAGATACAGGGAGTGGACTGCTGAGGACTGGGGCAAAGTCATTTTCTCTGATGAATCCCCTTTTCGATTGTTTGGGACATCTGGAACACAGCTTATTCGGAGAAGAAGAGGTGAGCGATACCACCAGTCTTGTCTCATGCCAACTGTAAAGCATCCTGAAACCATTCATGTGTGGGGTTGCTTCTCAGCCAAGGGAATCGGCTCACTCACAGTCTTGACTAAAAACACAGCCATGAATAAAGAGTGGTACCAGAATGTCCCCCAAGAGCAACTTCTCCCAACCGTCCAAGAGCAGTTTGGCGCCCAACAATGCCTTTTCCAGCATGATGGAGCACCTTGCCATAAAGCAAAGGTGATAACTAAATGGCTCATGGAACAAAACATAGAGATTTTGGGTCCATGTCCTGGAAACTCCCCAGATCTTAATCCCATTGAGAACTTGTGGTCAATCATCAAGAGACGGGTGGACAAACAAAAACCAACAAATTCTGGCAAAATGCAAGCATTGATTATGCAAGAATGGACTGCTATCAGTCAGGATTTGGTCCAGAAGTTAATTGAGAGCATGCCAGGGACAATTGCAGAGGTCTTGAAGAAGAAGGGTCAACACTGCAAATATTGACTTGCTGCATTAACTCATTCTGTCAATATAACCTATTGGTACTCATAATATGATTGAAATTATATTTCTGTATGTGATATAAACATCAGACAAACACTAATAAAAACCAGAGGGCAGCAGATCATGTGAAATTATAATTTTGGTGTCATTCTCAAAACTTTTGGCCATGACTGTAGGCTCTCCGTAGAGTAAATAACATACTATATGCACAGTTTTTGTATATTTTTCTGACCGAAAGCTCAGCTGCTGGCCATAGTTCCATTCATGCAGAAAGCCAATTATAAGCTGTCGATCACTGAGTCCATTATTTCTGGATCCAAATCTGACAGTCTAGGCTTAGTCACAATACATAAGAGCTTCCACTGCTTGGAAATTGGTACCTGACAAGGGAAGGATCTATATCTCAGAGGGCAATGTAAGCAATATGCTTTTACTACATAGCACTTTACTGTGAGAGCCGAGTGTTGTGAAGTAGATACTTGGGAATATCGAGCTGGAAATTATAGTGTTTAAAGGCAATTAAGCACTTTGCTTTTATTGCCGCACAGTCTATCACATTGTATCAAAAATAAAGCATTTTCAAGGACTATATTGATTTTTGTTTGCAAAAAACAATTTCTGTGCAACTAATAAAATTAAGGAACTCGCAACATACTGTTCCTATGGTCCCACAACCCCATGTCAATCATGCAGGATATGTGTCTCCTGTTGTCATGTCACATCCAGAAGTTGTATGATCTGCAGATCACGTATCAATATGCCGTTTGTGCATATCAAGTGCGTACAGATTTACATGAACACCGTATGTAATTGATAGATATTAAAATGGCAGTAACCCAATATTCTTTGTGCAAAAAAAGACAGACTTTATTTACCCACAAAGTGCAATGCAATGTTTTAGCTCCAAACCACTGAGCCGTCCTTAAGACTTTAGCATGTGGTAACTTTTTATTCAATTATTATTTAATTTTTTAGCATGTGGTATATGCAATTTTTTTATTATGCTTTCTTTTATAGCTATATGATATTTCACAGCGCTTTACAGACATTATCATCACTGTCTCTATTGGGGCTCACACTCTAAATGATCTTTCAGTAGTTTCCTGGAATATGGGAGGAAACCAGAGTATCTGGAGAAAACCCACAGAAACAGGGAGAGAACATACAAACTCCTTGCAGATGTTGTCCTTGGTGCCGGGGACGCTAATGAAGGAAGAGGAGGCTGTGCTCGGCGCGCAGAGGCCATGAGTGACGGATGTGGTGCGTCTGGATTAGGTGGGGAAAGACCTGCCCCGTGGCGACTTCAAGATATGAGGGACAAATTTCAAAAACGATTATCTCAGCAGTGCCAGGGACCATAACTAAAAAGAGCCACCTTGTCAGAATGCAGCATTAGAGCTGCACAAGGCGGCTCTTTTAGTTTCAAACGCCTGGGGGCAGGGGGGGGCGGGGTTGTGACAGGTTCCCTTTAATGAACAATTTAACTTATCTAGCTTCATCTAATCTTTATTTGTATCATTGTGGCAATATAGAGCAAGCCTGTTTCTTTTGTATAGACTCTCAGCTAACCATGTTATGGAACAATTACCATGAATTGTCATGGCTCTCATTTGCCTATACTCTGTTTGCTACTGTAGATCCAGGTATTACATTATTACTTCTGAGGTTGATTTAGTATTTGATATTAATATGGGTATATTGACTTTTATATAATTTTTCCCATAATATTAACATCTTTGGCATTGTACTTTGAATGCTACAATGTGATCAGTTTATTGTCTATCATGGTTCTGGGATTATTTCTTCCTATATCAATACCTACCTTTTGGCATTGTCCACTGAATCTTTCAACCGCTTAATATCATATGCAGCGCCCCAGAGTCCTGGTCGTTGCAGTAATGTCGTTCTTCCACTAGGGGGGAGTGATGTTACGTCTGATCGCAACAAAGGCGTTCACCTTACCAGGTGTCACAGCCACACACACACTTCACACTCCAGTCCACCAGGGGGAGCTAAGGGTTCTATCTACTAGGCCACTCCTCACATAGGGTAAAACTGGTGGGTTGGTTAGGAAGTTAGTCAGTCGGAGGAGAGGAGAGTTCCTGGCTGGGGACCGACGAGAAAAGGTCTCCCGGTCGAGCTGGCTGGGGTGATCCCTGGTCAGATCCAGACTGAAGTCTGAGAAGGAAGGAAAGAAGGACACGGAGCTGCGCCTGCAACCCATGCGGCAGCATCCTAAGAAAGGACAAGAAAGGAATTGTGCTGTAGTGAGTGAGAAAAGAAGTCATAGCAACAGGAGTGAAACATCAGTGGGAGACCAGCTAGAAGCAGGCTGCCTCCATCTGAAGTGCAGATCCTGTGGCCGTAACACCGAGGGAGTAATAGACTCTACGCTTTACTTCAGAGACCGGCAGGGCAGTAAATTCCAAGTTGGCTGTCCGACCTAAACACCTAAGCAGACACGGTGAAAATTGTGGAGGAGGGGCGTCTCTAGGGTCCCTATAAAATAGCCTCCGGCCACCACCGTCATATGGGTTTGTCCTATCCATCTGGGGGACAGAGAGAGAAAAGTAACAACAGTGAGGACCTTATGGTAGCTTATGCAAGTAGGGACCTACTACGTTACTGTGCGCAAAGGGAAGGCTACTGATTTCCACCTGGATAAGGGGACTCTGGAATTGCCATCAGACCGGCCGGACCCTACCTACCCTGTCATCCGGCACTCTGGACTGTGGATGCTGAAGCCTTCAGTAAAGGTAAAGAGACTGCACCCATTGTGTCCTCGTTATTCGCAGTGCCTTACATCACCCATCATCACCATCTACACTTCTGGGAAGCCCTGGGGAAATACTTCACCTGTGGGAAGGTATACCATCTAGCTGCCATAACATCACCCCAGCGGACCCCTGAGCAGCGTCGGTCACTCTGACCGAATACCACAGGTGGTGTCACGAACACTACCATTATCTACGAACTCTGCCTTTTATTTGGTGCCTCTCATAGGGCCACGGTCCGCGTTGGGCCACCGTGACATCCTCGCTGAGGGAACTGAAGGACCCGGAACCGAGTACCTCATTGCCTTTACGTGGGGGCGCTCCAACTATTTTGGCATCACGAACAGGATGGACTTAAGCCTGAAAAATCAGGTCATGTGCACCTAAGAACTGTGAATTGCTTAAAGATTGTGTATTTCTGGTTATCGCCAAAATTCCCGCAAAAAACGCCGCCATTGCAGCACCATGTGGCGTGCTGGAGGAGTGGGGCGTGTCATCGTGGGCGTAGCATGGAAGAATGGCGTGAAAGTAAAGCCAGCCCCTCAAAGATACTACTATGTCTGGGAAATATGCCCATCAACAAAAAAGGTCCGCCTCCTGCTCTGGGATGGTGGAGGACGAAGAAGGAACCGCCCTCCGGAGGAGGAGGAGCAAGAACCACTGGACGCCATTCGGCAGAACCAGGTTAGCACCATGGCGAGTGGAGGCAGTCCGGAAGAGGGGGAGAACACCCGTCGCTGCTCCAGCCAATGGGAGCCGAGTGGAACCCTGCCAGGACGCTCAAACCAGGAGGTTCTGGGAGCGGAAGTCGGCGAGCTGTGTCAGCAGCTCCGGAACCTTTACCAACGTGCAACCGCCGGCCCTGAGAAGCAACCATGCAGCCCACCATCCGAGCCCCAGCCTGCAACAGAGGAGATCGGCACCGGAGACGCCACGGAGGCAGGTAACGACACCGACCCTGCCTCAGTAGCCGAGGGATCCCTGCTAGTGCATGTAGATTCACCCCCACCACCACCACCCGGCCGGGTGTGTAGTCGCTTAGAGTGGGAGAGGCCATGGGAGACTATGAAGACCTCAGACGTCCCGCTGCAGCCCATCAGGCAGAAAGTGGACATCCAGGGAGAGTGGGTGACCTTTAAGCGGACCCGCGCCACCACCAACCTGATCGGGTTCCCTGGGGAGGACCAGCCAGAGGGGAAGAGTCTTGCGGAAATCGCCCATGAAGAGTACCACCGGCAGGTGCGTCAGCAGGAGGAGGAGTGGGCTAGGAAGGAGCTCCAACGTCAGGCTGACCGTGAGAGAGACCTGCAGGCCAAAGCAAAGGCTAGGCAGATGGCCGAGGAGGACTGGGGCCCCCAGTATTATGGGACCGTGGTAACTTTCCGTATGCAAAGGGGTTGGGGCTTCATAAAGGAGCGCGGCCTCGCCCTTGAAGTCTTTGTGAATCGGCGCGATGTGGAGGCGCACCTCATCGAAGGACACAAAGGCCGGGATCTATACCCGGATGATCGTATCAGGTACACGTTGCATTGGGGTGACAAGGGGTGGTATGCCCTGCACGTCCGCAAGTACAAACCCGACATCACTGTATCATCGCCCTACTACTCCACACCAGAACAGGTGACCCCTGCACCGGTCACCATGTGCTCAAAGTGCACTCAGACCTCCGTGGCAAGGAGAACGGTGAGCACACAGACCCCAATCCAGAGTGAGGACGCACTCTACGTAGTACCCGGTGGTAGCCGCCAGTACCCAACAGGACTACCCCCACCGATACTACACCCAGAACTCCAATAAACCTCGGAGCCCTGAAAAACTGTACATAGTTTAAAAACATTCTCTTTTGCTTCTTCAAAACCCGTTCAGGGTTAACATTTGTTTACCCGGGATCCCTATTGTTTCAAGTTTTAACATTGTTTGAAGAACATTGGAATCATGAACTGTGCATGATTAGAACTTGTTTGTACATAGTTTGCACCTTCTTAAGGGTGCTCTCTACTGGTTTTACAAGAAAGAAGACTTTGCGAAGAAACTGTCCCTGAGGACTTTGTTAAAGTTTTGCTGTTTATCGCCGGCGTCACACTCAGCGTATAAAAATACGGTCTGTTATTTACGGCCGTAATACGCAGAAAAGTCCCCAAAATAGTGGTCCGTATCTCATCCGTAGGCAGGGTGTGTCAGCGTATTTTGCACATGGCATCCTCCGTATGTAATCCGTACGGCATCCGTGCTGCGAGATTTTCTCGCAGGCTTGCAAAACCGACATACGGACATACAATGGATCCATGTGCCCCCAAAAACATAAAAACATATGTACTGTCTAAATATATATATATATATATATATATATATATATATATATATATATATATATATAAATATTTCATCCAGCGCGAGATAGCTTAAAAGCCGGTAATTCAATTGCCGCCTTTGCTATCTCCTTCCTAAACCCGACATGATATGAGACATGGTTTACATACAGTAAACCATCTCATATCCCCATTTTTTTTTTGCATATTCCACACTACTGTTAGTAGTGTGTATGTGCAAAATTTGGGCTGTCTAGCTATTAAATTAAACTTTGAATTAGTCCACACCGGTTTTGTTTGATGTATGCTCCTGATTATGGGACATGAATAGCTTTATATATCTATTATGGGACATGATTAGCTGTATATATCTTTATATTATATTTGCAAAGGAGGTACAGTATATGCTGATTAATAGGTATGTTGCACAGGTTTTACATATAGATAACTCGTTATGAGCAAAACATGTGTCTCCGTCATTTTAAAATTGGTCTTATTGTGGCATAATAGCTAAGCCAGTGGCTGGAGGGGGATTCTATCTTGTGATATTATATTCATATATGTACATAATCCATCATTGACTATAGATCTATATATACTTAGGTACTGGATTTACATAATGATCCCATATAAGGAAGAGAGATTACCTCTAAGGGTACCGTCACACAGTGCAATTTTGATCGCTACGACGGCACGATTTGTGACGTTACATCGTCGCTTAATTATCGCTCCACTGCGGTCACACTTCACGATGTACGGCGCTGGAGCGATAATTTCATGACGTATTTGCGATGTAGAAGTCGTATGGGACAGTCGTACGGTCGTGTCACACAAGACGATTCAGAGCAAATTTTGCATAATCTGTGCGTGACGTTGTTCACTAGGGGGCGTGTCGAGCTGCTAGCTATGTGCTGATAGGCCACAGGTTCTGTGCACACAATTGGTTGGAAAATTTGTCACCTGAGCGCTATTGTTTCCAAGCCACCTCACCGGTTTCAAAATTTCCTTTCTTCACTTTGTACTTGGACACTTGTTGGACTAGGACATCGGATTCAGTATTTCACAGAATATTCCACGCTTTGCACCGCAGCTTCGAGGTATGTTACACCGCTTGGGCATAGTGGATGGAACGATGTACTGTCGTCATGAGCGCTTCGTGCCGTCGCTGAAGCGATGCGGATGGTACGCTGTTGTGACTGGTTGTGACTGGTGGGCTAGAGCGTGGTAGATGGAACGCTGTTTGGTCGGCATGACCGCTTCGTTCCGCCGCTGAAGCAATGCGGATGGTACGCTGTTGTGACTGGTTGTGACTGGTTGTGTCTGGTGAGCTACAGCGTGGCAGATGGTACAATGTATGGTCACCATGAGCGCTTTGTGTGGCTGCTGTATGGAAGCGGGCGGTACACTGTTCTGGGTTATGGTGGCCTATGGCGTGGCAGATGAAACAAGCGATGCGGATGTTACGCTGTTGTGACTGGTTGTGACTGGTGGGCTAGAGCGTGGTAGATGGAACGCTGTTTGGTCGGCATGACCGCTTTGTTCCGCCGCTGAAGCGATGCGGATGGTACGCTGTTGTGACTGGTTGTGACTGGTTGTGACTGGTGGGCTAGAGCGTGGTAGATGGAACGCTGTTTGGTCGGCATGACCGCTTCGTTCCGCCGCTGAAGCGATGCGGATGGTACGCTGTTGTGACTGGTTGTGACTGTTTGTGTCTGGTGAGCTACAGCGTGGCAGATGGTACAATGTATGGTCACCATGAGCGATTTGTGTGGCTGCTGTAGTGAAGCAGGCGGTACACTGTTTTGGGTTATGGTGGCCTATGGCGTGGCAGATGGAACAATGGATGGTAGGCATGAGCTCTTTGTGTGGCTGTTGTTGTTAAGCGTTTGGCACACTGGCAAAAGTATTGTTTAAAGGACTCTTTGTCAACCGTGTAATTTTTTTTTTTTTTATAATTATTTTTCAGATGTCAAATGGTGTGGAATTCATCAGGGAATTCATCGAAATATACCAGTCTTTTCCCTGCCTCTGGAAAATCAAATCTCCAGAGTATTGTAACAGGGAAAAGAGGCAGGAGGGTTATTTAAAGCTCATTGAGCTTTACAATCGTCATGCACCAGAAGAGCCAGCAAACGAAGCGGTTATTAAAAAGAAAATTCAGGCGCTCCGCACGGTGTGGAGGAAGGAGCTTAACAAGGTTCTTCACACTACAAAGTCCGGGGCTTCCACCAAAGATGTTTATGTGCCAAAGCTTTGGTATTTTGAACATCTGAATTTTCTGAGGGACCAAGAGGTGCCACGGACTTCCACGTGTTTTCGCTTGTTGGCACCTGTGGAACAAATTGTTTCGGAGAACCACGCCGAGCAGGAGTCACAAGGGCAACAAGTAAGTAGCTCTTTGGACGAAAGTTCACCAATGTGTCCTATAATTACATAATTTTTCTCTGCATTTTATGTTTTATACTTCTGATTATCACATCAGTTTGAAGTTATTACAAAAACATGTCCACATAAGTAACCCTGTCGCAGTAAAGTATTATATGGGGAACATAATATGTATGAAATGGTGATATTTCTAAACCATACCATCTAAGCAATATAGAAAATAGTATCGCTTCAAGCTGCCGATGTACTCTTGTTGAGACTATTTAGACTATAAAATATTCATCAGGTTCCCCTAGCAGTCAGAACAGTGTAGTTAAAAGTATTAAATAAATGGGAAGGTTAAAGAATATTACTAAGCTTAAAATATATTACAACCTTTTTTTACCTACTACGAATATATAGTTTGGATGCGGTTATGGTGGTCAAACTTTTTGTTGCCAGGTTCGTAACTTGTTTTTTTTTTTTTTCCCCCAGGATGACAGTGCGCAGGACAGTACACTGGACTGTTCACAGGACTGCACGACAACAGATTTAGTGGAGGCGGCACCTGCCAGGACTCAATCGAGGCAAGGTCCAAAGAAACGGAAAGCCACCTCAGACGTTTCACATGAACTGTTGAGCCTTGCAAAAAAGGTGTTAACAAACAATGTTAGCCCTGCGTTGCAGGGGTTTGGACACTATGTTGTTGACAAACTGGCCAAAATGGACGACAGCCAAAGAACACTAGCGGAGCGTCTAATATTGGAAGCAGTAAACAAGGGTACAGATGGCGATTTGGACAAGCACACTCGTTTGGTCTATTCCCGGCCAATGCAGCGGACAGAGCCCTCATATTACAATGGTTGGTCACAGTGTCAGACACCAATGCGACACAATGTTCCCGTTTCCCACTTCGGCCAGCCACCCCCTAACCACTCCTACACGCCAATACCTTCACATATGGCTTCGCCCGTCAGGCACCAAAGTTATCAGCCGGAAGAATCGTCGTATCACAATTTGTGATTTCCTAACTTCTTTTACATTACTTTTTATTTTATTGTCTTGTTAAAATAATGTTTCAAATAAAAGCTATTATTAGAAATTCTATCACGACTGTTTGATTGGTGTGTCTCGATCACAGCACTGTATGAGGGCACAAATTAACGTAACAAATTCATATACAGTTAACTAATACAAAAAAAATGGAATCATAGTTTAACTAAATATTTTTAATGTAACAACCAAAAATGTATTATTGGCCCGCCTCCAACTGCTGGCACATGTCCCGAAGCTTCTGCAGCTCCTCCATTGCCACATTGTGCTGCTCCTGAATCCGCGCCATAGTGTGGATAAGCCTTTCTATGCCGGCTTCAAGATCCTCCTTGTTCACACTGACGACAGCTGTGGGTCAAAAAACATAACATTAATAACACTGTAGTCTCCCGATGTGTCTTTGCTTCTGTGAAGGAAAAAAGAAAAAAAAAACAGTCAGCATATAAGGCAATACTGACTTGGGGGGGGGCGGGGGGGGGGGGTGTTTGGGTTGGGGGTGAAAGAGTGGGCCTGCCACAAAATCAAAATAACTTTATTGTGGGAACCTACTAGGATGTTGAGGCACGCAGGGCACTTCGGGATCAGAGTCCATGTTGAATGCCTTGTGATGTCGGCGGCTGCGCTGTCTCTTTGCCTCTGTGAAGGGAAAAAAAAAAAAAAGGTCTGTTAGCATATATGGCAACACTGGCTGCCGGGGGAAGAGGGGACCTGCAACTGAATCCAAATCACATAATTGTGGGAACCTACTAGGATCTGGAGGAGTTGACCCGGAGGGCACAGATCCAGAAGAGGCTGTGCGGGATGCCTCGTGGCGGCGGCGGTGCTGTCTCTTTGCCTCTGTGAAGGAAAAAAAAAAGGTAGGTCTGCAGTTAGCTGTGCCACATAGTACTTTTCACCGTTCATACTGTCCCATAGCTGTGGCACATAGTGGCTCTGCAACGTTCAAACTGTCCCATAGCTGTGCCGCATAGTGGCTCTGCAACGTTCATACTGCCCCATAGCTGTGGCACATAGTGGCTCTGCAACGTTCAAACTGTCCCATAGCTGTGCCACATAGTGGCTCTGCAACGTTCAAGCTGTGGCACATAGTGGCTCTGCAACGTTCAAACTGCCCCATAGCTGTGCCACATACTTTTGGGTACCTGCGTACTGACCTCTGCGAATCTCCTTGCGAAGCTCCTGCAGGCGCTCTGGGCTTTTGGACTTGAGATCGCCCCATTTTTTCACAATCTGGGCCTTGCTGCGAGTTATCCCAAACCGCTTCCTGAGGCCCTCAGACACCACACGGACAACTTCATCCTTGTGCTGGTTGCGGTGCAGCACCAGCCCAGTTGTCTCGTACTGCATCCGATCCATTGTTCCAATAAGGAACTTGAGCTCTGGAATGCCCATAGGAGGATCACGGCGACTGGCAGCCATTATCAAGATGTCAGGGAACCAAAACAAGCTAGCGCAGGCACGCCGGAACGCTGTAACGTCATCACGCCGTCATAGACCACGAGCGTACATTACGTGACGCTCCGGCGTTAAATAACCATCCTTCGAACGGCATTTACTATGTGCGTTCATTCCGTACCGCTCAGCCGTCACAAATGTGACGCTGTCCATAAACGGCAACGCTATTGCGATGCCGATCTGGCGGCAGGACGGCGGAGTACAGCTCCTCCTCTGGGCGTTGCTGTTCAGGGTCATTCCATCTAAAATGGCGGCGAGAATGCGTTCTGCTCCTCTGGGGCAGCCAGAGCTCCTTTTTTTTATTAGACAGATGGATGCCCTGGATTATGAGGGTCTGGAGAGCTGCCCTGCCCACCCACACATCCACAAGCGGGAAGTGCTTGGCCACATAGCCAGAATGATGGAGAGGAGGTTTAGCGTCTGCCGCAGTCAGCTTCAGCTGCGTAAAAAATGGGCTGACCTCCGCTATAAAACGCCACAAATGTTTGCTGAGTTGCGTGCGGAGGCAAGGCGAGGCAAGTACTAGTATGGGGGGATTGGGAGATGCACGCTGTCAGGAGGGGGGGGGTTTGGGAGGGAGGCTTGCGCTCATGGTCGCCAACGTGACCTCAAATGCATTAAAACACATGCCCCGTTTTTGTAAAATTTAGTTATTTTCCAAGCAGAATATGCGTTGTCCGTGAGAAAACTTGTCGGGTTCCCTAATCTCAACCACCATCTTGAAATTATTATGATGTCCATTATTTTTAGTTTCTCAATTTCCCAAAAATATTAATGGAGGAGGTTGGCCTACTGATGAAATAATACGTTTTCCAAAGACAGGAAGACCATTGAACACCAGAGCCCACATACATGTCTGAGTATCGCACCCCTGTAAAGTGTGATCTCTATTTTATGTTTGAGTATATTGTAAGCTTTGATCTGCAGCACTCAACATTTGAGTGTAAACATTGTGATTCTTTACTTTAGGTGTAGAGAGACAGCGGCGGCAAGTGAGACCCGCCATTGCCACCAGTACCCCATCTTCAGACACCAGTGGGAGCCCACAGTCCGGGACATCACGTAAGTTCACAATCATTGATTGCATTTTTTTTAACATCACACGGGACATAACAGGGTAGCTGAAATATTTGAAGACATTACAGACGCAATAATGACCCAGCGGCCTACCACGCCTCCACCATCTGTTGTGACCATGCACCCTCGCACCCCTGTGAAGTGTGATATAAATTTTATGTTTCAGTATATTGTTAGCTTTGATCTGCAGCACTCTACATGTGTTTTTAAAGATTGCGTTTGTTAACTTTATGTGTAGAGAGACAGCGGCGGCAACAGGTACCTGCCATTGCCAGCAGCACCACAGCATCCACCACCAGCGGGAGCCCACAGTCCATGACGTCACGTAAGTTAACAATCATAGATTACAATTTTTCAACTGCATACGGGACATAAGAGGGTAGCGGAAATATTTGAATACATTACAGACGCAGTAATGACCCAGCGGCCTACCACGCCACCACCAGACAGTAGACGGCCTCGCACCCCTACACCACCCTCAACACCTCCCTTCCGACACTCCTCTTCTTCCCCCGGGTCGGCGGCATTCTCCCCAGAACATAACATACGTAAGTGACCAAAACTGCGAGCGCTTCCCAACGGTGTGTTCCATAGTTAACCAGATGTTATTATTTCCTTTAAGATGCTGCAGCAGTGGCCAGATCGCTGGGGTGGGAAATTAGCAGCTCTGGTTCTGGCAATGAGGAACCGGCGTCCCTTCTCCGTAAGTATCAAGATAATACGAGTGGTTTTCTGCTGGATGTCACAATAGACAACTAAAACTGTAAAATTTAATAAAATTTACATCGCCCTGTGGTGCCAGACCAAATAGAAATTTACAACACACAAAATTTGGTCCTGCCCCAGAGGTCGAGATGTATTTTCAGCGGAATCAACGTTGGTTCTCCAACCTCTTCTATCCACAGAACCGCCCACCGTAAGAGAGCTCCTGGCGAGACAATTGCGCCTGGAGCGGACAGCAGCGCTCCTGCAGCAGACAGCAGCGCTCCTCCAGACTCAAGTAGAGCAGCAGGGCGTGACGCTGCGACACCTCTTGGGCCGTGGAAGGAGATAATTTTTTTTTTGGGGGGTTTATGTTATATTTTGTTGTTTAATAATTTAAAACCAAGAAATTGTTACAAAAAAAAACAAAAATCTTCGCATTCTTTCTTTAATGTTTACCAAGCTATAAGGGTTAACAGCACCATTTTATAGGCATCACATTTAAAGTTATTTAGAGAGGTTTATATGACAGCAAAGCAAAAAAAAATATTTTTTTATACGGCGCGATCCTGCCAGGGTACAGCTCCAGAACCATTAAAGTACTGACAGTATTTTTCGCGACAGTCCCTTGCATCGTCTGCCTGTCTGCCAGATCCAAGTGCTTGAAGAGCTGTAAAATTATCCGGTTGTGTACGCCATTCCCCGGGCACAATATCTCCGGTTCTTGCGTCCACTGCATCAATAAACGAAGGAGGAGAATAGGAGCTCGTATCATGACGTCTCAGGAAATTATGGAGCACACAGCATGCCAAAACCACAAAGTCTATAGACGGCAGCTTCAAGTTGATAGCTGTGTGGAACACTCTAAACCGATTTGCCATAATCCCAAAGGCATTTTCAACCACACGACGGGCCCTCGACAACCGGTAATTAAAGATTCTGCGCTCCGGTGTGAGTGTTCTCTGTGCAAATGGCTTCAGCAAATGTGGATGAAGAGGGAAAGCTTCATCAGCGACGAAGACAAAATTTAGGTTTGCTTTTGTGTCTTCATTTAGTGGCAACAGCAGTTCATTGTTCCTCAAGCTTTCCCCAAATGAAGTGTGTTCAAAAACACCACCGTCGGAGACTCGACCATTCATGCCAACATCCACATCGACAAACTCATAGTTCGCATTGACAAGGGCCATGAGGATCACACTGAAATATCCTTTGTAGTTGAAAAAAAAGGATCCAGAGTTGGCTGGTTGCGTGATGCGCACATGCTTTCCATCTAATGCACCACCGCAGTTTGGAAACTGCCACAGCTCATCAAAATCGGAAGCAATCCTCTTCCAGTCATCCGCCGTCTTGGGAAACTGCAAGATGAGAAGGAAACATGTACAAATTAGGTCAAATATATTATGCACATACACTCTCATGTGGACATCCTACAGTGATTGAGGCGCAGTATGGATTAGTATAACAAAGTCAACAACCCTGAGTATGCAGGCAGCCATTTTTTCAGATGGCTTCGGTGACTCAGAGGGGGTGCTAAACAATATATCTAAATTATATAATCAATAAAATTACGTTGGGAGCAGCAAATAAAAGAAGGGTGGCGCAGGGTTGGAGCAGCACATATCAGAATGGAGACGCAAAATGGTAGCAGCACATGTCAGACTGGAGGCGCAGGATCACAGCAGCACATGTCTGAATGGGGGCGCAGGATGGGAGCAGCACATGATAGAATGTAGAACATATACCAATAGAAATGCTCTCCATCAGGGCGTAGAACGGGTTCAATAGCTAGTATAATATATCGACATAACACAGCAGCCAAAAAAAATATAGTAGTACCTCCATATAATGCCTTAAGCTCTGCACAATGGCCTCGCATGTCTCCGGAATTACAACGCTCAGGAAAGGTCTGGAAACAGCGGCGGAAAACTGCAAATCCTGAAGAGACCTTCCTGTTGCCAGGAACCGCAGTGTCACCGCCAACCTTTCCTCCACGGGCACGGCTGCACGCATCGGCGTATCACGCCTTTGTATGAGTGGCGTAACAGCAGACAGTATTATTTTGAAGGATTCCTCGGACATCCGAAGGTAGTTTCGGAAATCATGAGGGTTATTGTCACGTAACTCTCTTATGAGACCCATGTGTGACAATGTGGATCTTTTCTGCAGCCAGCTCCGGGTCCACATGCGACGTTTTCGTTTAGGACGTCTCTCCTCTTGGAGACGTGCTGCCTCAAACACCAGGGCAGCAGCAACAACAGAACTCTCATCGGAAGTGAGCATAGTTCCTAAAAAGAAAACAAACGTACAATAAATACACGTGCTTACAAAACAATGTTCTGACCATTGATCTAATAACTATATGTTACTACTGGTATTAAATGGGGCAGTCAACCATCTCGATCTGTAAAAGGATTAATTAATTGGGCCACGCTACAGCTGTGTACCTGAGGTTCTCAGGCCTACCCTACTCAAAGGAACAATCGACCACACTCCAGCGTTTATCCCCGTTGAAGCGCAACATATGCTACGCTGTAGCGTTATACATACCTTTTGCGGTAAAAGTCTAGTAGTTAAAAGTCCAGGGAATCCAGCGAATTTAGGAGTTCTGTTTACAGCACGTGCTACAGAGAGAAATGAATAGCGCGCTCGAGAGCTCCGGTTTTATCCGCTGGGAACAATAGTCCTTTGTCGAATGAGCGCACAGTATTGTACCGCCCAATCAGCACACGGGAGGTGGAGAATTCAGCGCTCCTACGTAGCCAGCTCCTCCGCCCTTTACATCGTATACAATATCGTGCACACCTTTGTTACACCATGCGATCATGCCGCCACAGCGGGACACTAGACGACGAAAGAAAGTTTCAAACGATGTGCTACGATGTACGATTCACAGCGGGGTCCCTGATCGCAGGAGCGTGTCACACACTGCGATATCGTACCTATATCGCTCGAACGTCACAAATCGTGCCGTCGTAGCGATCAAAATTGCACTGTGTGACGGTACCCTAAGGCAGTGTTGTTTTATATCTTTGATGCAATACCTGTACTGATAGACTGTCCAAATTGTTTGTCGCCATACATCTATTACTAATACGTGACAATATCAACTAAGGCCTTTTTCTGTATATACGCACCCTTTTTTGTATATACACAATTTTTTTTTGTTCCTGTCTGTGCTGTATCCCCTTTTTGTAGTGTAGGGGGCAATAGCATGTCCAGGGATAACAACGTGGAGCGGGGGCACCATATTGTACAATATAGGGATAGTGTGACTGAGAAAATGAACTTTTTTGAATTTACCAAATGGCTGCAATGAAACAAAGAGTGAAAAATTTAAAGAGGCCTGAATACGTTCTGTACCCACTGTATAAACATTGCTCAAGAAAATAAAGGGAAGACTTAAACAACAGAATATAACTCCAAGTAAATCAAACTTCTGTGAAATCAAACTGTCCACTTAGGAAGCAACACTGTTTGACAAAAAATTTCAAATGCTGTTGTGCAAATGGAATAGAAACATATGGAAATGATTGGCAATCAATTACCAAGACACACTCAGTAAAGGAGTGGTTCTGCAGGTGAAGACAACAGACCACATCACAGTACCAATGCTTTCTGGCTGATGATTTGGTCACTTTTGAATGATGGTTGTGCTTTCACACTCATGGTAGCATGAGATGGACTCTACAACTCACACAAGTGGCTCACATAGTGCAGCTCATCCAGGATGGCACATCAATGCGAGTTGTGGAAAGAAGGTTTGCTATGTCTGTCAGCGTAGTGTCCAGAGGCTGGTGGTGCTACCAGGAGACAGGCCAGTACACCAGAAGACATGCAGGGGTCGGACCTCAGCGTTTGTGCAAGGAGGAACAGGAGGAGCACTGCCAGACCCCTGCAAAATGACCTCCAGCAGGCCACAAATGTGCAAGTGTCTGCACAAATGTTTAGAAACCGACTCCATGAGGATGGTCTGAGTGCCCGACGTCCACAGATGGGGGTTGTGCTATGCTGGATGTTTGGCATTTGACACAACATCAGGATTGGCAAATTCGCCACTGGCGCCCTGTGCTCTTCACAGATGAAAGCAGGTTCACACTGAGCACATGTGGCAGATGTGACAGAGTCTGGAGATGCCGTGGAGAGCTATCTGCTGCCTGCAACATCCTTCAGCATGACTGGTTTGGCAGTGGGTCAGTAATGGTGAGGGGTGGCATTTCTTTGGAGGGCCGCACAGCCCTCCATGTGCTCACCAGAGGTAGCCTGACTGCCATTAGGTAACGAGAAGAGATCCTCAGACTCCTTGTGAGACTATATGCTGGTGCAGTTGGCCCTGGGTTCCTCCTAATACAGGACAATGCCAGACCTCATGTGGCTGGATTGTGTCAGCAGTTCCTGCAAGATGAAGGCACTGAAGCTATGCACTGGCCTGCCCATTCCCCAGACCTGAATCCGATTGAACACATCTGGGACATCTTATCTCCACCATCCACCAATGTCACGTTGCACCACATACTGTCCAGGAGCTGGCAGATGCTTTAGTCCAGGTCTGGGAGGAGATCCCTCAGGAGACCATCCGCCGCCTCATCAGGAGCATGCCCAGGCATTGTAGGGAGGTCATACAGGCACGTGGAGGCCACACACACTACTGAGCATCATTTCCTTGTCTTGAGGCATTTCCACTGAAGTGGGACCAGCCTGGAACTTTATTTTCCACTTTGATTTTGAGCATCATTCCAACTCCAGACCTCCGTGGGATATTAGTTGTGATTTACATTGATAATTTGTTTTTAGGTTTTTAGGTTGTATTTTTAGGTTTTATTGTGCTCAACACATTCCACTATGTAATGAATAAAGATTTACAACTGGAATATTTCATTCAGTGATATTAGGATGTGGGATTTTAGTGTTCCCTTTATTTTTTTGAGCAGTGTATATATTTTTCACTTTTTGTTTCATTGCAGCCATTTGGTAAATTTAAAAAAGTTCATTCTTTTTCTCATTAATGTACACTCTCCACCCCATATGCAAGGAAGAATGGCAGAGGATCCCCAAATCCAGGTGTGAAAAACTTGTTGCATCATTCCCAAAAAGACTCATGGCTGTACTAGCTCAAAAGGATGCTTCTACTCAATACTGAGCAAAGGGTCTAAATACTTATGACCATGTGATATTTCAGTTTTTCTTTTTTAACAAATTAGCAAAAATTACAGTGCAGCAAACTCACTCCAGAAGTTCATTGTGGATCTCTGAATGATCCAATGTTGTCCTAAATGCCTAATGATGATAAATATAATCCACCTGTTTGTAATCAAGTCTCCGTATAAATGCACCTGCTCTGTGATAGTCTCAGGGTTCTGGTTGAAGCACAGAGAGCATCATGAAGACCAAGGAACACAACAAGCAGGTCCGTGATACTGTTGTGGAGAAGTTTAAAGCCGGATTTGGATACAAAATGATTTTCAAAACTTTAAACATCTCAAGGAGCACTGTGCAAGCTATCATATTGAAATGGAAGGAATATCATACCACTGCAAATCTACCAAGACCCGGCCATCCCTTTAAACTTTCATCTCAAACAAGGAGAAGACTGATCAGAGATGCAGCCAAGAGGCCCATGATCACTCTGGATGAACTGCAGAGATCTACAGCTGAGGTGGGACAGTCTGTCCATAAGACAAATATCAGTCGTACACTGCACAAATCTGGCCTTTATGGAAGAGTGGCAAGAAGAAAGCCATTTCTCAAAGAAATCCATAAAAAGTGTTATTTAAAGTTTGCAACAAGCCACATGGGAGACACACCAAACATGTGGAAGAAGGTGCTCTGGTCAGATGAAACCAAAATCTAACTTTTTGGCAACAATGCCAAGCGATGTTTTTCGTAAAGGCAACACAGCTCATCACCCTGAACACACCATTCCCACTGTCAAACATGGTGGTGGCAGCATCATGGTTTGGGCCTGTTTTCTTCAGCAGGGACAGGGAAGATGGTTAAAATTAATGGGAAGATGGAGTTAAATACAGGACCATTTTTTGAAGAAAACCTGTTGGAGTCTGCAAAAGACTAAACTAAATACCCTGTTTTTCTCTAGTCACCTTCCACGACGGCATATGGAGGTTGTCTCTTTGCCCTAATGGGGAACAGGAAACAGAGAGGTTAAAAGGACCTCCCACTCGCCAGTGTCTTTCCTGTTCCCCATGGGACAGGGAGAGGTTTCCATATGCTGTAGTGGCCGGCGACTACAGTTACTATTACAGGTTTTACCTCTTAAAGCCGGGCAGCTGGTGGTCGCTCCGTGCCTCTCCTTGTGCTGCTCCCGTCATCCTGCATGCCAGGTACCTCGGGACTCTTCCCGGCCTTCCCGCGCCCCCACGAGGGTAAAGCAGGCCGGGATCCCCAGCCGGGATCCTCTCTGAGCTTCCCGGCTTCTCCCCCTCCATGCTGCTCGGCTCGGCGTTCCGGAAGTGACGTCAGCGGTCGCGCGTGCGTCACTTCCGATTTTCGTATCTCCCTGAAGCCGGTACTTCCGGGTTCGCCGGCGGCGTTGTCGGAGCTATGGCTGCCCACACGTGGATCCTGGAGGGGGAATTATGTCCGCTGGAGGCAGGTGCTGGGAGCGGTGCTCCATAAAAGCCTGCTGAATCACCATTGAAGGTAAGACTAAATTTCTTCAGTATGGACGGTTCTTTATGCCCTGCGTCTGCAGAGCCCAGCGCTGCCCCTGCTACTGTGAGTACGCAGGGACTGGATCCGGGAGGTAGTTTCTTTAAGGGGTTAGCTCCTCATTCTTCTCTTCCTTTCTGTTTCAGGGAGAAAAGTCTGCCCCTAGAGCTACTAATAGGAAGAAGTGCCCGGTCTGTTCTATTAAACTCCCTCCTATCTGGGATAAAAAAACTCTGCCAGCCATGTACTGACAGGATAGTTAAAGCTGAGCAACCATCCCTTCTAGATGAAATACGCTCTCTTGTTAAACAGGAGGTACAATCTTCCTTAGCAGCTTTTACACCTCCACCCCCACCTCCGCCACCACATTCCCCAGCTAAAAAGAGGAAGATTCAGGTCGTAGAATCTGATTCTGATTCAGACCACTCTCATACTTCATCTGTTGGCTGGGAAGATCCAGCATCTTCTAAGGCTGAGGTCAGGAAATACCTCTTTTCCTCAGATTATATTGAGGACCTAGTGTCTGCTGTTCGTAACACAATGGGACTTGAAGAGGAACCTGTACCACAGTCCATACAGGATCATATGTTTGGTGGGCTCAGATCAGAGAAAAGGGCAGGGTTCCCTGTTCACACTAATGTTATTAGTATGATTGAGCAAGAATGGGAACTCCCTGAAAAGCGCCTTAGTATGTCTTCAGAGATGAAACATAGATTTCCTCTAGAAGGTGATTTTGTCAAACTTGACATTGCCAAGGTTGATGTGCAGGTGGCCAGAGTCGCCAAAAGAACAGCACTCCCCTTTGAGGATTCTTCGCAATTGAAAGACCTATGGACAGGAAGATTGAGAGTCTCCTGAAGAAGTCTTGGGAAACTTCTACGTCTGTCCTCAAGGCTAATATCGCCTCTATCTGTGTAGCTAGGACCCTCTCCTGCTGGCTAGAAAAATTAGAATCTCACATTTCTCAAGGTACCTCTAGAGGTGAGATGTTGGATTCACTCCCTATTTTACATAAAGCTACTGGGTTTCTGGCGGATGCTTCTCTGGAATCCGTTAGGATTGCCGCCAGATCTTTAGTGCTTTCCAACTCTGCCAGAAGAGCTCTCTTGCTTAAATTATGGAGTGGTGATATCACCTCTAAGGCTAAGTTGTGTGCCATCCCCTTTAACCCCTTTACCCCCAAGGGTGGTTTGCACGTTAATGACCGGGCCAATTTTTACAATTCTGACCACTGTCCCTTTATGAGGTTATAACTCTGGAACGCTTCAATGGATCCTGGTGATTCTGACGCTGTTTTCTCGTGACATATTGTACTTCATGACAATGGTAAAAATTATTTGATAGTACCTGCGTTTATTTGTGAAAAAAACGGAAATTTGGCGAAAATAATGAAAATTTCGCAATTTTCCAACTTTGAATTTTTATGCAATTAAATCACAGAGATATGTCACACAAAATACTTAATAAGTAACATTTCCCACATGTCTACTTTACATCAGCACAATTTTGGAACCAAAATTTTTTTTTGTTAGGGAGTTATAAGGGTTAAAAGTTGACCAGCAATTTCTCATTTCTACAACACCATTTTATTTTAGGGACCACATCTCATTTGAAGTCATTTTGAGGGGTCTATATGATTGAAAATACCCAAGTGTGACACCATTCTAAAAACTGCACCCCTCAAGGTGCTCAAAACCATATTCAAGAAGTTTATTAACCCTTCTGGTGCTTCACAGGAATTTTTTGAATGTTTAAATAAAAATGAACATTTAACTTTTTTTCACAAAAAATTTAATTCAGCTCCAATTTGTTTTATTTTACCAAGGGTAACAGGAGAAAATGGACCCCAAACATTGTTGTACAATTTGTCCTGAGTATGCCAATACCCCACATGTGGGGGTAAACCACTGTTTGGGCGCATGGCAGAGCTCGGAAGCGAAGGAGTACCATTTGACTTTTCAATGCAAAATTGACTGGAATTGAGATGGGACGCCATGTTTCGTTTGGAGAGCCCCTGATGTGGCTAAACATTGAAATCCCCCACAAGTGACACCATTTTGGAAAGTAGACCCCCTAAGGAACTTATCTAGAGGTGTGGTGAGCACTTTGACCCAACAAGTGCTTCACAGAAGTTTATAATGTAGAACCGTAAAAATAAAAAATCATATTTTTTCACAAAAATTATCTTTTCGCCCCCAATTTTTTATTTTCCCAAGGGTAAGAGAAGAAATTGGACCCCAAAAGTTGTTGTACAATTTGTCCTGAGTACGCTGATAGCCCATATGTGGGGGTAAACCACTGTTTGGGCGGATGGGAGAGCTCGGAAGGGAAGGAGCGCCGTTTGACTTTTCAATGCAAAATTGACAGGAATTGAGATGGGACGTCATGTTGCGTTTGAAGAGCCACTGATGTGCCTAAACATTGAAACCCCCCACAAGTGACACCATTTTGGAAAGTAGACCCCCTAAGGAACTTATCTAGAGGTGTGGTGAGCACTTTGACCCACCAAGTGCTTCACAGAAGTTTATAATGTAGAACCGTAAAAATAAAAAATCATATTTTTTCACAAAAATTATCTTTTTGCCCCCAATTTTTTATTTTCCCAAGGGTAAGAGAAGAAATTGGACCCCAAAATTTGTTGTACAATTTGTCCTGAGTACGCTTATACCCCATATGTGGGGGTAAACCACTGTTTGGGTGGATGGGAGAGCTCGGAAGGGAAGGAGCGCCGTTTGACTTTTCAAAGCAAAATTGACAGGAATTGAGATGGGACGCCATGTTGCGTTTGAAGAGCCACTGATGTGCCTAAACATTGAAACCCCCCACAAATGACACCATTTTGGAAAGTAGACCCCCTAAGGAACTTATCTAGAGGTGTGGTGAGCACTTTGACCCACCAAGTGCTTCACAGAAGTTTATAATGCAGAGCCGTAAAAATAAAACAAAATTTTTTTCCCACAAAAATTATTTTTTTAGCCCCCAGTTTTGTATTTTCCTGAGGGTAACAGGAGAAATTGGACCCCAAAATTTGTTGCCCAATTTGTCCTGAGTGCGATGATACACCATATGTGGGGGGAACCACTGTTTGGGCACATGGGAGGGCTCAGAAGGGAAGGAGTGCCATTTGAATGCAGACTTAGATGGAACGGTCTGTAGGTGTCACATTGCGTTTGCAGAGCCCCTAATGTACCTAAACAGTAGAAACCCCCCACAAGTGACACCATTTTGGAAAGTAGACCCCCTTAGGAACTTATCTAGATGTGTGCTGAGCGCTTTGACCCACCAAGGGCTTCACAGAAGTTTATAATGGAGAGCCGTAAAAATAAAACAAAAATTTTTTCCCACAAAAATTATTTTTTAGCCCCCAGTTTTGTATTTTCCCGAGGGTAACAGGAGAAATTCGACCCCACAATTTGTTGTCCAATTTGTCCTGAGTGCGCTGATACCCCATATGTGGGGAGCAACCACTGTTTGGGCGCATGGGAGGGCTCGGAAGGGAAGGAGCTCCATTTGGAATGAGGACTTAGATGGAATGGTCTGCAGGTGTCACATTGCATTTGCAGAGCCCCTAATATACCTAAACAGTAGAAACCTCCCACAAGTGACACCATTTTGGAAACTAGACCCCCTAAGGAACTCATCTAGATGTGTTGTGATAGCTTTGAACCCCCAAGTGTTTCACTACAGTTTGTAACGCAGAGCCGTGAAAATTAAAAAAAAAAATCTTTGCCCCCAAAATTATTTTTTAGCCCCCAGTTTTGTATTTTTCCGAGGGTAAGAGGAGAAATTCGACCCCAAAAGTTGTTGTCCAATTTGTCCTGAGTACGCTGATACCCCGTATGTTGGGGGAAACCACCGTTTGAGCGCATGGCAGAGCTCGGAAGGGAAGGAGCGCCATTTGGAATGCAGACTTAGATGGAATGGTCTGCAGACGTCACATTGCGTTTGCAGAACCCCTAATGTACCTAAACAGTAGAAACCCCCCACAAGTGACCCCATATTGGAAACTAGACCCCCCAGGGAACTAATCTAGATGTGTTGTGAGAACTTTGAACCCCCAAGTGTTTCACTACAGTTTATAACGCAGAGCCGTGAAAATAAAAAATCTTTTTTTTTCCCACAAAAAATATGTTTTAGCCCCGAGTTTTGTATTTTCCCAAGGGTAGCAGGAGAAA
This sequence comes from Ranitomeya imitator, assembly GCF_032444005.1. Taxonomy (NCBI): domain Eukaryota; kingdom Metazoa; phylum Chordata; class Amphibia; order Anura; family Dendrobatidae; genus Ranitomeya; species Ranitomeya imitator. The sequence continues at coordinate 760,235,996 of NC_091283.1, read as the reverse complement.
TTGGACCCCAAAAGTTGTTGTCCTATTTGTCCTGAGTACGCTGATACCCCATATGTTGGGGTAAACCCCTGTTTGGGCACACGGGAGAGCTCGGAAGGGAAGAAGCACTGTTTTACTTTTTCAACGCAGAATTGGCTGGAATTGAGATCGGACGCCATGTCGCGTTTGGAGAGCCCCTGATGTGCCTAAACAGTGGAAACCCCCCAATTATAACTGAAACCCTAATCCAAACACATCCCTAACCCTAATCCCAACAGTAACCCTAACCACACCTCCAACCCTGACACACCCCTAACCCTAATCCCAACCCTATTCCCAACCGTAAATGTAATCTAAAACCTAACTGTAACTTTAGCCCCAACCCAAACTGTAGCCCTAGCCCTAACCCTAGCCCTAATCCTAACCCTAACCCTAGCCCTAACCCTAGCCCTAGCCCTAGCCCTAACCCTAACCCTAGCCCTAACCCTAGCCCTAACCCTAGCCCTAACCCTAACCCTAACCCTAGCCCTAACCCTAGCCCTAACCCTAGCCCTAACCCTAACCCTAACCCTAGCCCTAACCCTAGCCCTAACCCTAGCCCTAGCCCTAGCCCTAACCCTAACCCTAGCCCTAACTCTAACCCTAGCCCTAATGGGAAAATGGAAATAAATACATTTTTTTAATTTTTCCCTAACTAAGGGGGTGATGAAGGGGGGTTTGATTTACTTTTATAGCGGGTTTTTTAGCGGATTTTTATGATTGGCAGCCGTCACACACTGAAAGACGCTTTTTATTGCAAAAAATATTTTTTGCGTTACCACATTTTGAGAGCTATAATTTTTCTATATTTTGGTCCACAGAGTCATGTGAGGTCTTGTTTTTTGCGGGACGAGTTGATGTTTTTATTGGTAACATTTTCGGGCACGTGACATTTTTTGATCGCTTTTTATTCCGATTTTTGTGAGGCAGAATGACCAAAAACCAGCTATTCATGAATTTCTTTTGGGGGAGGCGTTTATACCGTTCCGCGTTTGGTAAAATTGATGAAGCAGTTTTATTCTTTGGGTCAGTACAATTACAGCGACACCTCATTTATATCATTTTTTTATGTTTTGGCGCTTTTATACGATAAAAACTATTTTATAGAAAAAAAGAATTATTTTTGCATCGCTTTATTCTCAGGACTATAACTTTTTTATTTTTTTAATGATGGTGCTGTATGGCGGCTCGTTTTCTGCGGGACAAGATGACGTTTTCAGCGGTACCATGGTTAGTTATATCTGTCTTTTTGATCGCGTGTTATTCCACTTTTTGTTCGGCGGTATGATAATAAAGCGTTGTTTTTTGCCTCGTTTTTTTTTTTTTTTTCTTACGGTGTTTACTGAAGGGGTTAACTAGTGGGCCAGTTTTATAGGTCGGGCCGTTACGGACGCGGCGATACTAAATATGTGTACTTTTATTGTTTGTTTTTTTTATTTAGATAAAGAAATGTATTTATGGGAATAATATATATATTTTTTTTTCATTATTTTGGAATATTTTTTTTAATTTTTTTTTACACATTTGAAATTTTTTTTTTTTACTTTTTTACTTTGTCCCAGGGGGGACATCACAGATCAGTGATCTGACAGTTTGCACAGCACTCTGTCAAATCACTGATCTGACTTGCAGCGCTGCAGGCTTCACAGTGCCTGCTCTGAGCAGGCTCTGTGAAGCCACCTCCCTCCCTGCAGGACCCGGATCCGCGGCCATCTTGGATCCGGGCCGGGAGGGAGCAGGAAGGGAGGTGAGACCCTCGCAGCAACGCGATCACATCGCGTTGCTGCGGGGGGCTCAGGGAAGCCCGCAGGGAGCCCCCTCCCTGCGCGGTGCTTCCCTGTACCGCCGGCACATCGCGATCATCTTTGATCGCGGTGTGCCGGGGGTTAATGTGCCGGGGGCGGTCCGTGACCGCTCCTGGCACATAGTGCCGGATGTCAGCTGCGATAAACAGCTGACACCCGGCCGCGATCGGCGGCGCTCCCCCCGTGAGCGCTGCCGATCGCATATGACGTACTATTGCGTCCTTGGGAAGTAAAGCCCACCCCACATGGACGCAATAGTACGTCTAATGGCAGAAAGGGGTTAAAGGAGACTATGTGTTTGGTCCAGCTTTAGACGACATTCTTGATAAAGCTACTGATAAGAAAAAGGCGCTTCCGGAGCAAAAACAACCGAGGAAACGGTTTTTTCGTGCCCGACTGTCTCAGCCCTCTCAGCCGAGAGGTAAAGGCAAAACCGGTAGATGGAGCTATGCAAAAGGTAGAGGGAAAAATATTTTTGTCCCTGAACAACAGCAGCAGCAGCCATTCCAACAGGATAAACAATGACTCCGACCCGGTGGGGGGAAGACTCTCAAAATATGTGGATCAGTGGGAAAAGATCACCCATTCCCACTGGGTCCTCAATGTTATCAAAGAGGGCCTATTGATCGAGTTAATTCCCCCCCCCCCCTCCTCAGGGTCTAAAGATTACTACCCTTTCAACGAAGGATCACAAATTATTAACATTGGGTCTCAGAGATCTTCTAAGATCAAATGTGATCTCCCCAGTTCCACAATCAGAATGGGGTCTGGGACATTATTCCCGATTATTCCTGGTACCCAAACCATCAGGGGAAGTCCGTATCATCATAAATTTAAAGGGTCTGAATCAGTATGTGAAATATCGAAGGTTCAAGATGGAGTCTGTAAAATCAGCCATTCCTTTAATAGATCAACACTCCTTTATGGCAACCATCGACCTAAAGGATGCATATTTTCACATTCCTATTCACCTGAGACACAGAAAATATCTCAGGTTTGCGATACAGGGGAGTCATCAGGTGGAGCACTATCAGTTTGGAGTCCTTCCCTTCCGCATCTCATCAGCTCCGAGGGTATTCTCCAAAGTAATGGCAGAGGCAGTGTCATTCATCCGGAGACAAGGGGTTTGTATAGTGCCCTATCTGGACGATCTGCTGATAGTGGCTCCCACCGAGATGACCCTGGTATCCCATGTGTCAACTACATTAGAGATATTGAAGTCTCTGGGTTGGATACCGAATATAAGGAAATCTCAGCTTCAACCCTCAAAAACCAGGAAGTTTTTGGGAGTGGTTCTGGACTCGGCAAAACAAATGTCCTTTCTTCCAGACGATCACAGACTACCATTAGTAGTAAAGATCAGGAAATACAAAGATATGAGATCTCCTACACTCCGGGAGGGAATGTCGCTCTTAAGGCCCCTTCACATTAAGCGACGCTGCAGCGATACCGACAACGATCCGGATCGCTGCAGCGTCACTGTTTGGTCGCTGGAGAGCTGTCACACAGACCGCTCTCCAGCGACCAACGATGCCGGTAACCAGGGTAAACATCGGGTAACTAAGCGCAGGGCCGCGCTTAGTAACCCGATGTTTACCCTGGTTACCTTCCTAAAAGTAAAAAAAACAAACAGTACATACTTACCTAACGCTGTCTGTCCTCCAGCGCTGTGCTCTGCACTCCTCCTGTACTGTCTGTGTGAGCACAGCAGCCGGAAAGCAGAGCGGTGATGTCACCGCTCTGCTTTCTGGCTGACCGACGCTCACAGCCAGTGCAGGAGGAGTGCAGAGCACAGCGCCGGGGACAGACAGCGTTAGGTAAGTATGTAGTGTTTGTTTTTTTTACTTTTAGGATGGTAACCAGGGTAAACATCGGGTTACTAAGCCCGGCCCTGCGCTTAGTTACCCGATGTTTATCCTGGTTACCAGTGAAGACATCGCTGGATCGGTGTCACACACGCCGATCCAGCGATGTCCACGGGAGATCCAGCGACGAAATAAAGTTCTGGACTTTCTTCAGCGACCAACGATCTCCCAGCAGGGGCCTGATCGTTGGTCGCTGTCACACATAACGATTTTATTAACGATATCGTTGCTACGTCACAAAAAGCAACGATATCGTTAACAATATCGTTATGTGTGAAGGTACCTTTAGGCTCCATGACAGCCTGCATTCAGTCGGTGGCTTGGGCTCAAGCCCACTCAAGAATTCTCCAAACCCACGTTCTAGACAATTGGGATGGTCGTCCCGGCTCTTTAACCAAAAGGATTCACACAGCAGGTCGAGTGAAAGCATCCTTAACATGGTGGATGAAATCCGAAAACCTTCTCAGGGGTGTGAGTTGGATTCAATTCCCAATAACCACAATCAAATCAGATGCCAGCAAGAGAGGCTGGGGAGCCATGATAAATCAGGGTCTTATTTTGTTCCTTATCAGGGTCTTTGGGACCAGTCAATCAGAGAGAGATCGTCAAACTTCCGAGAACTCAAAGCTGTGGAAGAAGCTCTCTTAGCAGCAAATCGTCAGATTTCTGGACAACATGTTCAGATATACTCGGACAACATGACCACGGTGGCTCATATCAGACACCAGGGCAGTACAAAATTCACCAGCCTAAAGAAGATCTCTGCTCGAATTTTTGCTTGGGCCGAAAAACACGTACTGTCCCTGACGGCAACTCACCTGAAAGGTACTGCCAGTATTCAGGCAGATTATTTGAGCCGCCAGGATATTCACACGGGCGAATGGAGTCTGGATCGTCAAACATTCAACCTTCTGGTAAACAAGTGGGGTCTCCCGGAAGTCGACCTCTTTGCCTCTCACCAAAATGCAAAAGTCGAAACATATTTCTCCTTGGATCCAAGAGGAAATCCCAGAGCCGTAGATGCCTTAGTTCAAGATTGGCACTTTCATCTGGCCTACGCGTTTCCTCCCATCCCGATTCTTGCAAAGGTGCTACGGAAAATAGGGATAGAAAAGACCCCAACTATTTTGGTTGCTCCATTTTGGCCCAAAAGAAGTTGGTTCAACTTGATCATCCAACTTCAGGTGGACGGACCGGTAATGTTACCGATGAAAGACAATCTCCTCTCTCAGGGGCCAGTTCTTCACTCAGACCCTCAGAAATGGAATTTAGCGGCATGGTTTCTGAAGCCAATGTATTGAGAGCAAAAGGGTTATCAAACCCTGTCATAGCTACTCTACAAAAATCCAGAAAACCGGTAACAAACGCCATTTATAATAAAATCTGGAAAAAAATTTCATCTTTTTGTCTGCCTAACCCTCCGGACTCTCTTAGGCCAGATATACCTAGGATATTAGATTTTTTACAAAAAGGCTTGGAGATTGGTCTGAAACCCAGTACTCTGAAGGTCCAGGTTTCTGCGCTCAGTTCTATCTTTGATCAAGATCTAGCAGGACATCGTTGGATTAAAAGGTTCATGACCTCAGCAATTAGAATAAACCCTAGGAAACAAGTTATAGTTCCTCCATGGGATCTTAATATTGTGCTTCAAGGCCTTACAGGTCCACCCTTTGAACCTCTGTCTACCTGTTCCCCACAAAATCTTGCTTACAAAACTGTTTTTTTGGTAGCTATAACTTCAGCCAGAAGAGTGGGTGAATTACAGGCCTTATCAATAAGAGAACCTTATCTACTGGTTAGAAAAGACTCGATAGTGCTCCGACTTGATCCCTCTTTCCTTCCAAAAGTGGTCTCTGAATTTCATCGTTCTCAAGAAATCGTGCTACCAACCTTTTGCAATAATCCTGCAAACTCTGAAGAAAGAAAATGTAATACTCTTGATGTTCGGCGTATTCTGCTACATTACTTGGATCAAACCCGTGCTCTTAGAGTTGATCATAACCTTTTTGTCCACTCCTCAGGACAAAATAAGGGAAAGAAGGTAGCCAAGAGTACAATTGCTACATGGATTAAAAAAGCCATAACAGAATCTTACCTTGCTCAAAATAAACTACCTCCGGTAGGGATCAAGGCCCACTCAACCAGATCTACGTCGGTTTCCTGGGCAGAAAGAGCAGGCGCATCTCCAGAGCAGATCTGCAGGGCAGCTACGTGGTCCTCACTCCATACCTTCTCCAAACATTATAGATTATTGGACGTATTATCCAATAAGGATTTAGTCTTCGGCCGCAAGGTTCTTCAGGCCGTTGTCCCTCCCTAGTGCCAAATTAGTTGGTACTCCTCCATATGCCGTCGTGGAAGGTGATTAGAGAAAATAGAATTATTCTTACCGTTAATTCGGTTTCTAGGAACCTTCCACGACAGCGCTAATTTTCCACCCTCTATATTTCCTGGATCAATTCTGGGATTCAGAAGGTAAACCGGTGCTATGGTCTCAGTTGTAAGTCACTGGCGAGTGGGAGGTGGGAGGTCCTTTTAACCTCTCTGTGTTTCCTGTTCCCCATTAGGGCAAAGAGACAACCTCCATATGCCGTCGTGGAAGGTTCCTAGAAACCGAATTAACGGTAAGAATAATTCTATTTTTCCATCTTTTGACTAGCACTTGCTTATTACTGCAAGTTGCATCAAAGCTGTTCCATCTAGCATGTCCACATGGATAGTCCCTCTCCGAACCCTGCTTATACAGGTACTATACAGATGATCAGGTTTTTAAATACATCAGATAGGGATTATATACATTAGGTAGGACTGCTCTATATGGTATACATTGACGATTAGTGGAGTAGCCAAGAGTGTGCAAAGCAGTCAATGCAAAAGGTTGCTACTTTGAAGAACCTAGAATATAAGACATATTTTAAGTTGTTTCACACTTTTTTTGTTAAGTATATAATTCCACATGTGTTAATTCATAGTTTTGATGCCTTCAGTGTGAATTTACAATTTTCATAGTCAAGAAAATACAGAAAAATCTTTAAATGAGAAGGTGTGTCCAAACATTTGGTCTGTACTGCTTTTTTTTGTGGTAGTTCAACCCGGCAGTAGATGGAGGTAGAAAACTGGAACACTGTCTCTTTAAATATTCAGTTGGTTTATTATATTGCAGCATAAACCAACAAGAAGAGTAAAGTAAACACAGCCCTTCGGGCAAAAATTGGAAGACAACAAAGAAAACATAACTCTGTAACAGAGTCCATATATTTGCGGGTAGCAGCTCGCTCTAGAGCAACACATGTTCAGTTTTTCCTCCTCAGAACACATACCACTGGAGAGTCCTCTCTCCCGTTTTGCTGAACAAAGACTGCCTCTGGAGCCAAGCCATTTAAGCCCCAGACCATGTGACTCTTCCCCCATGTGACTGAACACATGACTGTGACTTCACACACATCCTGTCAGCACACCTTGGTGCCAGCTCTGCAGGTGGAGATAAGGTGGACACCCTCCCACCCACTCTATGGATGTCCACATAAAAAAAAACTCATTACGCAACTTAACTAAATCCTCACAACACTTAATGTGCTGGAGGGAAATTACTCTTATATATCACTGATCCCATTAAGCTTAGAGATACATATCACCCATCCCGCACTCTACCAGTATATATATGGTTCTCTCCCCTCTGTACCAGTCTGTCATTGTAAATTTGTTTACTGTAAACGATATCTATAACTCTGTACGCAACCCCTTTTCTCATGTACAGTACCCTGGAATTAATGGTGCTATATAAATAAATAATAATAGTATATATATATACACCGTATTTTCCGGCGTATAAGATGACTTTTTAACCCCTGAAAATGATCTCAAAAGTCAGGGCTCGTCTTATACGCCGGGTACGGCGTGTGCAGGGAGTGGTCCTGGATGGTTCCCAGGGTCTGTAGGAGAGGAGACTCCTTCAGGCTCTGGGATCCATATTCATGTAAAAAAAAGAATAAAAATAAAAAATATGGGATATACTCACCCTCCGATGGCCCCCGGCTCTCAGCGGTACAAGCGGCGGCCTCTGTTCCTAAGGATGCATCGAGCGAAGGACCATGACCGTAACGTCATCTAACAAAATCAGATGCAACCTGAAGTGAGGATGTTTAATTTATCCCAATATCAATTAAAGTCAGAGGAAGTTGAACTACTGAATAAAGGGTTATGTTTTAGTCCCACAGCCAGAACAGATACATTTAGTCTGTTCCTAGACATGAACAGTTTTATTTAGGAAATAGACATTTTCTTATATAAGCAAATAAAAAATATAGAGATATTAAAACCTATAATCTCATAATGATGATCTATAACAACACATCCCTACACACGCCCCAGTTTGTCCTATTCTCAATTTTTACCCTATTCACCAACAAGGGAGTCATTCATAGACCTTTCATTATTTAATAGTGAAGAAAATTAGAGCTTTCCCCCAGATTTCAGGGAAAACTAATATCAAACCTGGAAGACTGTTGGCACTTAGGAATCTGAAATCCAATAAGCAAATCGTTACATGAGCCGCTGACAAAGGGGGTGGAGAGGTGGCTATGGATAAGTCATCCTGCACTAATGAAGCAATAAGAAGTTTGGAAGACTGATTTTTATCAACAATTATCTCATAATCCTTCTCACTCCTATTTTCAGGAATATCTTTAATTATTAGGACCAGTTTATCAATCTAGATTATTTAGTAAAAAGGAAAAATATTTCATGTTCATTAAGCATTATTAAACCCCTCACTTACTTTTTATCCAAAAGTTCACAAAAACCTTACCCACCCCTCTGGCCGTCAGATCATATTGCGTATTAATTCTATTACAGACAGTTTGTTTCATTCTATAGATGTATTTTTACAGGCCTATGTTACTGTTACGACAATCCGTCGTTTTTTCAGAATGCAGGATCCTGCATTTTCTCATAGACTTGTATTAGCGACGGATTGTGACGGATGGCCATCTGTTTCATCCGTCTTTCACTGGATCCTGCATTAAAAAGACGGTCCGTCGGGCAGAGAAAACGTTCAGAGGAACGTTTTTTCTGCACGTCGGAAAATCGGTCGCGTCGCTGCCTGTGAAAAGCAGGAATCCAGCGACGGGTCCCACCTTTTCAAAGAGAGCATGCGTGGAAGAATTTCCCATCAGATGAAATTCTCTTTCGCTCTCTTTCTCTTTTTACTATTGATGCTGCCTATGCAGCATCAATAGTAACAAGATATAATGTTACAAACAAAAAAAAACGCAATATTCTCACCTACTGGCGTTCCCGCGCAGCATCATTGCTGTGCGGGAATGCCGGTAGGTGAGAATACTGCAATTTATTTATTTTTTAACCTGGTTTGTGTTGTGTGTGCGTTTTCACAGCATACACAACAGGTGCACATAGGCTCGACGGGTCCATCAGAAAGACGGGCCCAGTGCACACGTTTTCCACAATCTGCACAGCATCCGTCATTTCAACGTCTTGACGGATCCTGTGCAGATTTGGAAGACGGAAGTGTGAAAGAAGCCTTATACTCGAGTTGCCCCAAGTTATGCAAATCTGTTCATGGGGCATTTAGAATCTGCGCACATCTCCCAGTCCCTCCTGCCGATAGGACACATACATTTTTATAGGCGTTACATTGACGATTTACTTTTTATCTGGAATGGGACTCGTTTGGAGATGGAAATGTTTGTTTACAACCTTAATCAGAACACTTGGGGGACATAATTTTCATATTCTTTCTCAGACATGGAAAACTATCTTGATCTTGCACTCTCTAAGGCTATGTGCACACGCTGCAGATTTGCCTGTGGATCCGCAGCAGTTTTCCATGCATTGTACAGTACCATGTAAGTCTATGGAAAACAAAATCCGCAGTGCACATGCTGCGGAAAATACCGCGCAGAAACGCTGCGTTGCATTTTCTGCAGCATGTCAATTCTTTGTGCGGATTCCGCAGCGTTTTACACCTGAAACCTTTATAGGAAACCGCAGGTGAAATCGGGACAAAAACGCTGGAAACCCGCAACGTGTGCACATAGCCTAAGAATGCGCAGGGTAAGATTGTTATCAATATACAGTACATCTAAAAAATTGTAGACGTTAATAGCTACTTTGCGTTTTCTACCAGTCACGATCATATATGGATACACAGCATGGACAGTATAAAAGAATAAGAGAGACCTGTACCTATGGTCATGATTTTGAGAAAGTGGAAACATTCAAGAGTAAATTCCAGGAGAATTATTACCCCAAACAGATTTTAAAAGATGCCTATAAATGCACTAAAGTACTCGCTCAAAAAGATTGTCCAATTAGGAAAAATACTCAATCTAATGATCCTGGGCTGACGAATAGGATAAAATATAGTTTCATGACCACCTATAGTCAATCCCATAAGATATTAGATCTCTGATTAATAAATATTGGCTGATTATTAAAAATGACCCTATTCTGTCTAATAGTCTAAACGATAAACCGATCATCATTTATCATCGGAATATGAATATAAAAATTCATTTGGCACAGAGATTAAAACCTATTTGTACTTGTCACACCTGCAGGTGGCAGACGTGGTTCATGGACCCACTGTGCCACAGGGCCGGACCTGCCTAGGAAGGGGTGTAGCCAAGCGGCTACCTGGTATTCACTGAAGTCCAGATGGTGGAGACATACTGGACTGTAGGTAGCCACCAGGCACCACTCTAATAAAAACACCAGAGTAGGACTGGCAAATTGTAAGGACCCTTGACGTGGGTTGCCAGCTTAACTATTGTGGCCATAATATGAACCAACACCTTGCATTATGTCTTTGTGCACTTTATTTTTTTCCGGGTGCGGTTGGACCCTAGATGGCTCTGTACACGGGTTAGCCCGCCATATGGCGTCACTAAGAGGCTCTGAGCCAGATGCTCGGCATTTTCTGTGTGAACACGCCACATACAGATCATTTGTTTGCACTGGTGTACCAAGCGGCCAATTCCTGATTGTAGGCTGGATGCCTCATCGGTATTAGGGCCCCTTTCTGGACCGAAAAAAAAGGGATGAAAAGTATGCGTTTGTCATGCGAGTTCAATGCGATTTTTTAATCGCACCACCCGTTTTACATCCGTATGACATCCGTATGCAATCCGTTTTTTTTCTCTGCAACTATTTTTATACAGTCATTTACAGGACTATTTACAGTGTTCTATGCCACAGTATGGTAAGGTATCCGTAAAAAACGGATGGAATACGGATGGTCCGTATTCCATGCGTTTTTTCTCTCGCACCCATTGACTTGCATTGACGAGTCTCGTCCGAGCCCGATTTCAGCTGAGAAAAAAAAAAAATAATCGCAAATGGAATGTCACCTATTGAATAACATTGGTCCGAGTGCAATCCGATTTTTTATTGGATTGCACTCGTCTGTTTTCCTCGCAAGTGGAAAGGGGCCCTTACTGCACCTGTGTAGCTGCCATCTTAACCTAGGTCCGCTGCACCTTGATAGTGCATTTGTTTGGAGGCCGCAACAGGTAAGCACCTTTGTGTACTGGTTTTTATGTTTAACCCCTTTCTGCCAGCTGACGGAATAGTACGTCAGCTGGCAGATCCCCTGCTTTGAGGTGGGCTCCAGCGGTGAGCCCACCTCAAAGCCGCGACATGTCAGCTGTTTTGTACAGCTGACATGTGCGCGCAATCGCGATCCGCTCGCGCCCATTAACTAGTTAAATGCCGCCGTCAAGCACTGACAGCGGCATTTAACTAGCGCTCCCGGCCGGAAGCACTCGCACCGCTGACCCCCATCACATGATCGGGGGTCAGCGGTGCATTGCCATAACCACAGGTCTCCTTGAGACCTCTATGGTTGTTGATGGCCGATTGCTTTGATCGCCACCCTGTGGTCGGCGTTCAAAGTACACCTGCCTTTCTGCTACATAGAGGTGATCTGTACTTCACCTCTATGTAGCAGAGCCGATCGTGTAGTGCATGCTTCTATTGGCTATTGAAGCATGCCAAATAAAAAAAAAAAAAAGTGTTAAAAAATATTAAAAAAAAATATGTAAAAGTTCAAATCACCCCCCTTTCGCCCCAATCAAAAAAATAAAAAAATAAAAAAATAAAATAAAATAAAAAATACACATATTTGGTATCGCCGCATTCAGAATCGCCCGATTAATAAAAACAAAGGATTAACCTGATCGATAAATGGCATAGCGAAAAAAAAACGCCAAAATTACGTTTTTTTGGTCGCCGCAACATTGCATTAAAATGCAATAACGGGCGATCAAAAGAACGTATCTGCACCAAAATGGTATTAAAAACATCAGCTCGGCACGCAAAAAATAAGCCCTCACCTGACCCCAGATCACGAAAATTGGAGACGCTACAGGTATCAGAAAATCGCGCAATTTTTTTTTTTTTTTTTTAAGCAAACTTTGGAATTTTTTTTTCACCACTTAGATAAAAAATAACCTAGACATGTTAGGTGTCTATGAACTCGTAATGACCTGGAGAATCATAATGGCAGGTCAGTTTTAGCATTTGGTGAACCTAGCAAAAAAGCCAAACAAAAAACAAGTGTGATATTGCACTTTTTTTTGCAATTTCATCTCACTTGGAATTTTTTTCCCGTTTTCTGTTACACTGCATGGTAAAACCAATGATGTCGTTCAAAAGTACAACTCGTCCCGCAAAAAAATGGTAGTTACCTGCCGATAACGGTATTTCTCTGATCCCATGATGGCACCACGGAGGGGGGTCCGCCCCCAGGGACAGGAAACCTACAGATGAAAAAGGGCGTACCTCTCTCCCACATCAGTTGGATTACAGAGCCTTATACAGAACTTCAGCTGCAACTCAATATTTGTACAAATTAAACTTAACCTATTTAACTTAACAGAGGCACCGTGACTAAAACTAATTAGTAGTACATTATCAAGTGCACACCTGTGTGTGAAAAGGGAGGGAATATACGGGTGCCATCATGGGATCAGAGAAATACCGTTATCGGCAGGTAACTACCATTTTCTCTATCCCCATGATGGCACCACGGAGAGATTTGAATAGATAGAGCTATTAGGGAGGGACCACTGCCTCTAGAACCCTTCGCCCAAAGGTAGGATCAGAGGAGGTCAAGTCTAAGCGGTAATGCTTGAAAAATGTAGACTGGGAAGACCAAGTGGCCGCTCTACATATCTGTTGTATTGAAGCGCCAGCTCTCTCCGCCCAGGATGATGCCACTGCTCTGGTCGAGTGAGCTTTTATGTTCTCTGGGATAGCTGTCCCACAGGATGAGTAGGATAGGGCGATGGCGTCTCTTATCCATCTTGCTAACGTGGCTTTCGATGCTTTTTGTCCTTTGCGTGGACCCTGGAAGCAGACAAACAGAGCCCTATCCTTCCTGCACTCCCTAGTGGCTGATAGATATTGGACCAGACATCTTTTTACGTCTAGGGTATGCAGTGTTTTTTCCCCCTCATTTTTAGGTTTGGGACAAAAGGAGGGTAAAGAAATTTCTTGCGTTCTGTGAAACTGTGACGCTATTTTAGGGAGATAAGCCGGGTCAGTTTTTAGAATGACTCTGTCATCAAGTATCTGAGTAAAGGGCGGGCATGAAGATAACGCTTGTATATCGCTGACACGACGAGCTGAGGTTAGGGCCACTAGGAGTGTGGTTTTTAGAGATAAGATCTTTAAAGGAACTTCTGTCAGGGGCTCAAAGGGAGGTTTGGTTAGAGCGTTTAGTACGAGGTTTAGATCCCATGGGGGAGAGTTGTGGAGAGGAATGGGTCTGGACCTAGATGAGGCTTTAATAAATCGCATGACCCAACGATTTCTGGCCAGATCATAATTATACAGTGCTGCCAAGGCTGCTACCTGAACCTTTAGAGTGCTTGTAGCCAACCCTCTTTCCAGACCTTTCTGTAAAAATTCAAGGACTTTCCTTATAGGAACTTCCCCAGACGGGTCTGCCCCCGATACTGACATTAATTTTTTCCACACTTTCCCATATATTCTAGTGGTTACGGGTTTTCTACTTTGTAATAGAGTGGACACCAAGTTAGGAGAGAACCCTTTGTCCCTCAGCAACCTCCTTTCAAAAGCCACGCTGTCATGTGTAAATTTTTTACATTGGGGTGAAATACTGGACCCTGGGACAGAAGTTTCGGCGTGTCTGGTAGAACCCATGGACTTGATATGGACATTTTTCTTAGCAAAGAAAACCATATTCTGCGGGGCCAGAATGGCGCTATTAGTATCACTGTAGTCCCCTCCTCCCGAATTTTCCTCAGTACTAAGGGGATGAGTGACATTGGAGGGAACGCATAGGCAAGGTGGTAGTTCCAAGGAATTGTCAATGCGTCTAGAGCTACAGGGTTCCCCCGGGGATCGATTGAGCAGAATGTTTTTACTTTGCGGTTTTGGCTGTTCGCGAATAGGTCTATTTTTGGTAGGCCCCAGAGATTCACGATCTGATCGAAGACCGATTGGTTTAGCTCCCACTCTCCCTGCTTTAAGCATGTTCTGCTCAGGAAGTCTGCAGTTTGGTTTTCGGAGCCTTTTAAGTGGAGAGCTGTCAAGGACTTTAGACCGTGTTCCGCTATGTGGAAGATGGATTGGGTTACCTCCATCAGAGCTCGACACCTGGTTCCCCCTTGGTGATTTAGATATGCAACCACTACCTGGTTGTCCGAAAAGACTTTTACATGATAACCGTGAAGGAGATATAGAAAGTGTGTTAGGGCCAGTTTTACCGCTAGCAGTTCTTTCATGTTGGAAGAGTCTAGCTCTTGACTTTTGTTCCAACTCCCCTGTGCCACTTGATCGCCTATATGTGCTCCCCAGCCCCAGGGGCTTGCATCCGTCGTTAGAATCTTCTCCGTCGGTAGCGCCCAAGGAACCCCTTTGGTTAGATTCCCTGGGTCTGCCCACCATGCTAGGGAGTGTATCGTGTTTGGAGAAATACTTAACTGCCCGTCTAAATTTCCGTGCAGAGATATGCCTAAATTTAAAGTCTCCCATTGTAGATCCCGGGAATGAAGTTGTGCCCACTGAACTGCCGTAATGCAGGCAGTCATAGAGCCCAGGAGGGACATTGCTCTCCTCGGAGTGGTGACTGGGGATACCGTCAGCTGTAACACTGCCTGTGTCATTTTTTGTACTTTCTCCTGAGGAAGATAGCATGTCTGCGTGATCGAGTCTAGGACTATCCCCAAGTACTCCTGTACCTGGGATGGCACCATTTTGGACTTGGGTATGTTTAGCAGCCACCCTAGACTCGACAGAGAGGCTATGACCAGATTCAACTGTTGTTCGCAGTGTTGAAATGAGTTCCCTACCACGAGTAGGTCGTCTAGATAGGGAACTATTAAGATATTCTGTACCCGTATGTGAGCCATTACCTCTGACATTATTTTTGTGAATACCCGAGGAGCGATAGCTATCCCGAAGGGGAGAGCCCGGAATTGGAAGTGTTTTACTTCCCCCTGGATATTCACTGCCAGTCTGAGATATTTTTGGTAATCTCTGTGGATGGGCACATGGTAATATGCGTCTCGTAAATCTAGAACAGTCATGAAACACAAAGGAAAGAGTATTCTCACGCAAGATTTTATTGTCTCCATTTTGAAATGTTGTATCTCCAGGAAACTGTTTAGTTTTTTGAGATTTATGATCGTTCTGTATGATCCGTCCGGTTTTTTTCGGAGGAAGAGAGGAGAATAGAACCCTGTGCCTCTTTCCTGGTATGGAACTTCTTGCAATACATCTTTCTGGACTAGGCTCAGAATCTCCTTCTGGAGAGCTGACTGTTCGAGTGATTGTTTTTGAGGCGTCACCATGAAGGAGTTGCCGGGAGGAACACGAAATTTGAATTTGAGGCCTTCTCGTATAATACCTAGAATCCAAGGACTGTCTGAAATTCTTTCCCAGGCTGGAAGAAACTCGGCTAGTCTCCCTCCGACCCGGGGAGTACCTTCATTGGGATTTTTTATTATCTGGAGGGGGGGGGGGGTTTGTTGAACAAGAAGCCCCTGTTTTTGTTTCTTCTGTCTCCCCATCCGTCTTTATTTCCTTTTGGAGGTCTTCTGCGCATGAACTTTCTGTTCCGAAAGGAGCGCCTATATGACTGGTTGGGGAACCCGGGAAAAGATTTATTTTTATCTCCTGCTTTGTCGAGGATGTCGTCCAACGTTGACCCAAACAGGAATTCACCTTCGCAAGGTATTGAGCAAAGCTTGGTCTTTGTCTGCAGGTCCCCCGGCCAGCACTTTAGCCACAGGGCGCGTCTTGCGGCGTTTGAGAAAGAAGCCGACCTGGCTGATAATCTTGCTGAGTCGACCGAAGCGTCCGCCAGAAAAGCTGCTGCCCCTTTCATCATGGACACTGACTTTTGTATTGTTTCTCTTGGGACTTTCTCTTTTAGTTGCGAATCCAAATGTTCAAGCCATACCATTAGAGCACGGGCCGTGCAGGTAGCTGCAATGGCTGGCTTTAGTCCTCCTCCTGCCGCTTCCCAGGAGTTTTTTTAAGAAGGTGTCTGCCTTTTTGTCCATTGGATCCTTTAGAGTGCCCATGTCCTCGAAGGGCAGAGCGAACTTTTTAGAGGCCTTTGCTATGGCCACATCAAGTTTGGGTGCCTTGCTCCAGGATGAGCAGGCTGGGTCATCGAACGGGTACTTTCTCTTGGGGGTCAAGAGAACTTTTTTATCCGGTTTCTTCCATTCTTTCTTAATCAAAGAATGAATTTTCTCATTTATTGGAAATACTCTTCTTTTCTTTTGTTCTAGTCCGCTGAACATTATGTCCTGTGCTGTTCTTTTAGGGCGTTCGTCTATCAGACCCATAGTTGTTCTGATGGCTTTTACCAATGCGTCTGTCTCCTCGATGGGGAAGCAACTGCGTCCCCCCTCCGATGATAGTGAGGAGGTCTCGGATGTCGATGAATCATTAGAGTCAGATGTCTCGTTTTCTGATTCGTCTATACTGGACTCGGGAGACTTATGACCTGATCTATGTTTTTTCCTCGGAATTTTAATGCCTTTGAGGGCACTTTCCACTTGATTTTTTATTAGAGTTTTCAGGTCTGACGCGAACGCCGGAGATTCCTCCTGGATGGTTTTTTCTATGCAGGGCCCGCATAGCTTTTTTTCCCATGAGGAAGGAAGTTCTTCCGAACATATCGCACACACTTTGTGCTTTGATTTGCCTGTACATTTCCTTCCCTAGGAGAAAAAAGTAATCTCGTATTACATTATTACTTTCACGTAGATCACTCACCCCTTACGACTAAGAGATACCGTCTCTGGCCTCGGGACTGTATCCACTGGATTCGTCGCCGGCCGTGTATTTCCCCCAGAGACTCGGCTGCGTTGTGACCCTGAGCGTCCGCTGCTGCTGCGTTGCTGGGATGAAGCGTTCCCCTTGCGTTGATGTTGTGAGCGCGGACGCAGTACTTCCTCAGGTGATGATTGTGCACATTCCTGTGCCTCTTGTGGTTCTTTACCGCTCATAATGGCTCCGCACTGCGTTTGTCAAAAGAGAGGGTTTTCCACGTTTCCTCTACCGAGGACGCTGCTTTTTAAACTTGCCGCCGGCAGAAGTGGTCATCTGCGCATTCGCGCGCGTCACTTCCGGTTCGCGGCACAGGCGTCCTATAGGGAAGATATTATTGGGGACGCCTGTGCGCGCGTTCTAACGTTCCGCCCGAGCCCGTACTTCCGGTTTGGGCGGCGGTTCAGCGGTGCGTGCGGCGCTTTGCCTCTAGCCTCCAGGCTCCTGATAATGGTAGCGTAGCCGCCGCTACCCCCACGCACCTATTAGCGGTGCAGAGGCTGTAATGGTGACCGCCGTCACCTGCCTCTTTCCTCCCCCTTTTTTTTTTTTTTTTTTTCCTTGGGGAAGGCAGGCTCGATCCTCTTCACTGCCTTCCCCTGCAACACTCACCCGTAGGGCCCGCCGACCCCCGTGGTGGTGCCTCAGGGTCGGAGAAAAGGGGGGAGAAAACCGGCTGGACACAGCCGTGACAGGGCGCCCCCTGTCAGGAACCGACCGGCCAGCACCCTGGAATCCCACGAAGAATCTTCAGGTACGTCGCTGTAGGTTCCCCGTCAGGGACAGGAAACCAACTGATGTGGGAGAGAGGTACGCCCTTTTTCATCTGTAGGTTTCCTGTCCCTGGGGGCGGACCCCCCTCCGTGGTGCCATCATGGGGATAGAGAAATAAGCCCTCACATGGCCATATTGACGGAAGAATAAAAAAAAGTTATGGCTCTGGGAAGGAGGGGAGTGAAAAACGAAAACAGCTCTGGGGGTGAAGGGGTTAAAGCAACCAGGTACCACTCCTAGGCAGGTGCCGGTACTGCAGCTGCCAATCCCAGGGGTCGGGTTCGCTGACACGGGGAGACGTGACCAAGGTCACTGACTAGCAGCAGGAAACAGACTGACGGCTGTATGGACAACTTAGGTTTTTGTTCACACACGTAGTTATCTTTAATACCAATCAGGAAACAGTTCTGGAGCTGGCCGCATTGGGAGACCACGGGCTCAGGACTAGTCACACTGGGACCAGGAGAGATTAGGATAGCGCAGAAGCTGTCACAGGAACACAAACTATACTAAAGGGAACACAGGATACAGGAATAACTTTAAACAGACTAAGGCCTCTTTCACACTTCTGTGTCTCCAGTATATCTGATGACAGTTTTCACATGTACCAGATACAAGTACACACGTAGAACCATTCAAATGAATGGGTCTGTGCACATGTCCATGTCTTTCCACGGACCATGTGTCTGTGGGCAAAACAAGCTGACATATCAGTTTTATAGTGTCAGCACAGACAGCAAAATGTCCCGCACAAGGAGAACACACATTGATGTCCTCTGTGTGACATGGACAGCCGCCGGGGAAGAAGCGCTGCTGTAGGCGCTGTTCCCCGGTGGCAGGTGCTAAAGCCAGCTGTCATCATTCTCCCTTGCTCTGCCGGCGAGCAGAGAATGATGAGCGTTATATTAACATCTGAACAACAGCAGGTGGGGGCTTTTGGGACTGTTACCCCCATCATCTGACACCTGCTGCCGGTAATGACAGTGACAGTAGGTGCGGATGATTGGGGTGTTCCAAGCTGCATTCCATGATCGGCAGCTGTCCGTGCGGTACTGATGCAGCACACGGTTGCCACACGTAGTACACACACACACACACACACACTTCTCCGGTACTATTTCTTTCCATTATCAGAATTAAACAGACTTGTGAAAGGGGCCTAAGGATGGGGGACCTAGCAACATACAACAACACCACCAAGTCTAACTATAGGGGTTGCTCAAGCACCTGCCTATTGGGGAGGGTGCCTTTATACAAGATGCCTCCCAGCTATTTTAGGTGTGAGGAAATTTTCCACTGAAGGACTTCATATTCCCTGGAAGAAACGATTGTCCAGGCTGACTTCCCACCAGTCTGGACTTGTGTCTATGATAACTACCGGATCAGATATAACCCACAAGACCCTGCTGCAAAGATTTTACCCATTCAGCCACCGCATCAGTGAGTTCAAGATTTTTATTGACATGAAGTTTGTGTTACAGATGATCTGATCTTTTGCTCTGGACTGAAATGATCTCCAATTGAAGGGTCTGGTATGACCTTGGGCCCAATGGGATGGTGGCTGTCAGAAGTTGGTTTACTTAGAGACTTCCCAAAATCGTATGTCTTAATTTTATTAACTTTTCTTTTGAAGGAAACATTGACAAGCAAGTGGAGTCTATGTAGATCACAAGAAAAACAAAAAACCCTAAGTTTTTACAGGTTTTATTTATCCCTGTTGATAATCCAGCCTAGATCTGAAAGAAGATTCTTGGAAGCCATGGAAATACCATGGGCAAGGGCAAGCATTGATATTGAAGATGAAGACTCTCCTTGATTTTTACAGCAACCCTCAGATATATTTGGTGACTGATGAATTGGGACGTGAGAATATGTGTCTTTCAGATCCGTCACTGACATGACAGAGTAAGGGTATAGCAGCTTATTGGTATATTCTAGAGATTGCTACAATATGTCTGTTTTTGTTGGAAAAAGCAGATATCTGGCAAAGACTTCCTTCGCCACTATTCAGGTTTCTACTATTTTTGGAGGAATGGTTGGTGAAGAAAAAAACAAAAACCTTATGGGCTGAATTTGATGAGGTTCAAGAGAGTGGGCAAAATTAACCTAATGCTGTCCATTGTTGCATCAGCTAAGAAATCTACCGCTTTCAACATAGTGGATAAGGCCACCAACAGCTGTTCCCTTGGATATTACCTTATTAACTGGAAATCCAATTAATTTAGCCACTTTACAGAAGGACTTAAGGTACCGTTACACTAAACGATTTACCAACGATCACGACCAGCGATACAACCTGGCCGTGATACCGTTGGTAAGTCATTGTGTGGTCGCTGGAGAGCTGTCACACAGACATCTCTCCAGCGACCAATGATGCCGAAGTCCCCGGGTAACCATCGGGTTACTAAGCGCAGGGCCACGCTTAGTAACCCGATATTTACCTTTGTTACCATTGTACATGTTAAAAAAAAAAAACAAACAAAAAAAAAAAACAAAAAAAAAAAAAAACACTACATACTCACATTCCGGTGTCTGTCACGTCCCCCGGCGTCAGCTTCCCGCACTCACTGTGTCCGCACCGGCCGGCTGTAAAGCAAAGCACAGCGGTGACGTCACCGCTGTGCTTTATGGCCGGCGCTCACAGTCAGTGCGGGAAGCTGAAGGCGGGGGACGTGACGGACACCGGTATGTGAGTATGTAGTGTTTTTTTTTTTACTTTTACAATGGTAACCAGGGTAAACATCGGGTTACTAAGCGCGGCCCTGCGCTTAGTAACCTGATATTTACCCTGGTTACCAGTGAACACATCGCTGGATCGGCATCACACACGCCGATTCAGCAATGACAGCAGGTGATCAGCGGCCAAAAAAAAAAAAAAAAAAAAAAAAGGTTTTGATCATTCCCCACGACCAACGATCTCCCAGCAGGGGCCTGATCGTTGGTCGCTGTCACACAACGATTTCGTTAACGATCTCGTTGCTACGTCACAAAAAGCAACGATATCGTTAAAGAAATCGTTATGTGTGACGGTACCTATAGACTAGTGGCTACTTGTACAGCCAAGTTTAGGAGAGAGGCCGCCACTTCCCAAGTCCCTTTAAAAAAGGTTTTTGTTTTTTTCCCTTTTTTAAATTGGGGGACCTGCACACAATACTCTTCAGCTGAACAAATACATGTGAAAGAAATGCTGCCTTCCTGCTAATCTCAGCGCACACAAAGAATACAAATGACAAACCCATTAAAAGACAATATTTATTTATTTTTTGACAGTAATTTGCCTTTTAAAATGGAAAAAACCCTGAAGTTTAAAAATTAACGATTACAAAAGAATAAAACGCCTAATTTGGAGGCATTGTAACAGGAAACACTTCATTGCCAACTGAAATGCGTGGCTGATATTAGATATTTATACTAATTCAGACTGACAGAAGCCAATTAAAAGGCTCATTCACACGGCTGTAATACAGCTCCATACAGGATGAGGATGAAATCCAGTAAGGACACTGCCAGGAAACCTACACCAGTGCTTTTTGTGTGGTAAAGGTGCCCAGATGGGATCAGATTTTGTTCCCGTCCTACTTTGCATATTGAGAAAATAATTTAACCATACAAAAAACAGACAAGAATAAAAACAGACAAAACACATGAATACAGCACTCCTTCCATCAGAGTATCCCCCCAATTATACAGTATATCATTTTTCAGTAAAGTGCATCTTCTGTAAGATTTGTCTAGTGAAACAGTGTTTTGCCAATCTACTAACCTAAAAACACAAAAACGTGAATCATTAAGAAAGATGTTAACGTGAGGTTTTTCTTTTTTTTCACAACTTTTCACATTAAATAAACTGAATATACTTGGCAAACATTTACCTTGGAAAAAAAAAGGAAAAAAACGCATGATTAGAACAAAACGTTTCTTGGTGCAATGGTAAATACAGTGTGAACAATTAGATCTTGGGGAGTTTTGGCGCAGTTATGACTGGGTTGGACTCCTGCAGATATCTCCTGCCCGCTGTTTTGTAGTCATAGGTACAGCTGTGAGTTTCTGCATAACGGTGAGTGGCACAAAAATTGTTCCCACACCTGGAAGAAAAAACAAAAAAAACAAACAAGTATTAGGTTATGTTCACAAGTTGCGTTTTTGCAGCTTTTTTTTCCCCGCAGTTCAGAATACTAGCAAAAGCCAGAATATTTCAGAAATTGCACGCACACTTTTTTTTCCCCCAGACTGAATTGGAGAGCTGCAGCATTTATTGAAATCTGCAAAACGTCAAATTCTATGGTTTTTTTTTTTTGCAGCTCATTTTCACTCCTATAAATATCAATGAGAAAGTTCAATGACATTGCAAAGAGTGCAACAAACCAGTTTTGCTGCTTTTTTGTAGAGAAATCAAATTTTATTAAAACATGGATTCTGGCAAAAAACAGAAAAAACAAAACAAAACCCAAACATGCAGCAAAAACATTTGTAAATACCATTAATAGAGAATCAAGATAAACAGATCTATAAATGAAGTTGATGCTACCAAGTGTCCTCACAGTACTGTAATTCTTAGTTTGCCCTGTGGCAGCGCTGCAGACGCCTAAACACTTGTCCAGGTTCACCAGCAGATTCTAAGTCTATTGCCACGCAGATGCCCAGCGTATGGCATCTGATGCGATATGCCGAGGACCCTCGGCTCCAGCTGTGCTGCGAGCGGGAGCCGAGTGTCAGTGCTCTGTACTCCGATCCGCTCACATGACAGGATGGAAGCACAGCTGCGGAGGAGACGGAGAAATTACTTTCTCCATCTCCTCTGCTGCCATCGTCTGGGGGAATCGCACTGCACTCTGGCAATAGTTCACTCGTTAGAGTTAGCGGAGTCTCGCTGCAGATTGCAGCATGTTGTGATTAGTTTCTCATGCCGATTCAGCCTGAGAGAACATTCGCAGATCTGATCTGGCCCATAAAATAACAGACCAGTGCAATGCGATGTTTTATCGCACAGCACTCGGCTTTGTTATGTTAGTGTGACTCAAGCCTAAAAGAGGATACCGATGCCGGTCATGGTCCGCTCCTGCCAAAGATTCAGCTACACCCGGTCAGAGCAGCAGTTTCTCTTCCTGTTGACAGGGCGGGACTACTGGTGTCATGCTGACTGACTGCAGACTCCCGCTGCCTAATTGGGGGAAGCTGGCTGGCAATCAGCATGACTCCAGTAGTCACACCCTTTCAACAGGAAGAGAAACTGCTGCTCTGTTGAGAGGCTGAATCTCTGGCAGGAGCGGACCATGACCAGAGCTGGGTATAACAGGGAGGTAGTTGCCTCTGTTAGCAACTACATATTTTTTTCACCTTTTAAAGTCCAAGATATGCCCTTTAACGATGAGGCTGGATGTCCCCGAATCACTCTGCTCAGAGAGAAGTGTGCACCATGGATATAATCAAGTGTACCCTGTTATTGAACTAGACCCACATGTATACTGACAGTAATCCCTTCATAGCCCTGGGCCACTAGTTAACCCTTCCACTGCCCCTATATCACCAGGGCATGCCAACATTAATACCTTTCATGCCACATATATTAACCTGTGCAATTTCTTAGACCACCAGGTATTTAGACAGAATCTTCACTGCATTAGACCTGGATGCAGTGTAATACTACTTACATGGATGCCATGTAGGCCTGTTTACAGCTACATAACTTATTGATGAAGGTAAGGTAATGAATATAAACAGTTAAGGCGATTCAATATTGCCCAGCGTAGGGAACTGAGCACTCAACTACCCTGCTCACTTGCTATGAAGGCTTAGAGGAAATACGACCACAGTAAGTTATCTGCCTAGTCAGTAGCAGTCATACTAATTTTCCTCAAGTATATATATGGGTATGAGAATTTTTAGGACAGAGAAGGACAACTTAAATTGTCTACAAGTCAATTTATCTTAAAGTGATTGTCCAGGCTTGGGACAAAATTCTGCCGTCACTATGTGCGGTACGCACATTGTCATGATTGCTTGCCATTGCGGTTGGGAGCGGGCAGGTGCATGACCACACATGGGAGATTTGCATACTTGTGGTCATGTGCCGACTAGATGTGCCCCCAGGCTCTCTCAATTCACTTCCCTTGAGAAAAGCTGAATGCATCTAGTCGCCATGTGACCGCCAATGTGCAAATCGCATATACATGGTTAGGCGACCACTCGCTCTCAACGACAAAACTGAGGGGACGTTAGCCCCGCGTGCTGTCAAGATTCAGTGGTCGGCAGACAGTGCGCAGGCTGGGGACAAAGGTCTGTCATCAGTAAGGATTCTTTGGTGCCGGCACCAAGAGCGGGCAGGTGCAGGACAGCAACTATGCCATTTGCATAGAAGCAGTCATGGCCGGCTAGAGGTGCATGGACTCACTCAATACAGACAAATTCATGCATATTGAGGAGGATGGACACATCTAGTCAAAATGTGACTAGAAGGATGCAAATCGTATTTGTGCAATTGATCATATGACTCCGTGCTGGAAAATTCTTACAGTGTGCACTGTGAGGATTCAGCAGTTGGCAGACATCTGGATCATTGGTTGGAAACTGGACAGGAAGCTGCCAGCAGCGGATCTTTACGATTAGCCCAAGTGCCTTCAGTGTGGCAGAACATTCATTACACAGCCATTAATAACCTCACTGATAACAGCCAAAGTGTGCAAGTGTGGAGATTTCTGCACGTGACGTTCCTCCTCAAGATGTTTTGAAGATTCTGTGGTCATTGCTTCAACATTTGCACATAATTAACATATATCCATCAGTCCATGACTTCCCTTCATGGTGTTGTAATATATATAAAACTAAATTGCACTTCCTAGTGTTTCTAACAGCCTGTAAATAATTTCTCTCATTCTGTTAAATCCACAGGTTATACTCCACAGACATTCGGACAGCACCCAAGCAGTTACCTGCATTCATAGCTAGTCGCCAGGCCAGTTTTCTTCCCACAGAGAAAGCAGTGTTTTGTTGCCTTCTTAGTCCGAACAGACTTAACAGGAGGAAAGAGATGTGTGGCTTCAACTGTACAGGAGAGAATGGGAGGAATATCAGAACAGAGTGAGTGAGTAATGCTGCGCTCAGGAATTAGGACAAAAGGTTTCAATTATTTTGCAGTTCATTTTTTTGTTTTTAAATTTGCATTTTCTTAAACAAAGTTGAGAAGCAAAGAATAAAGGGTTGGGCAGGTTACATGTTCTCAAGGGAGGTAGCCTGCTGACTGAAGTGTCTGGCATGGCTTTACTCTGCTCTCCCCATTTAGAACACATGAAGGCTTAGCTGGATTGATGAAGCATTTGTATAGGGTGGGGGAGAACACCTATTGAATGTTTATGACCCCCTTAAGTTTACATTTAATGCCCCTATTATTTATTACTAGTGATGAGTGAGTATACTCGTTGCTCGGGTTTTCTCGAGCACGCTCGGGTGGTCTCCGAGTATTTGTTAGTGCTCGGAGATTTAGTTTTTGTTGACACAGCTGCATGATTTACGGCTACTAGACAGGCTGAATAGATGTGGGAATTCCCTAGCAACCAGGCAACCCCCACATGTACTCAGGCTGGCTGGCAGCCATAAATCATGCAGCAGAGTTGACAAAAACTAAATCTCCGAGCACTAAAATACTTGGACACCACCCGAGCGTGCGAGAGAAAACCCAAGCAACGAGTATACTCGCTCATCACTATTTATAACGCCAAAAAGTGAATGCTGGTGGGATTACCATTCTTAAAAGGCTATGATCACATTCCGTTTGTCTGCTCCCGAGACAATGCTCTTAGCTTTGTTTGGTCCTTGTGCTGCGTGGCACACAACAGGATACAAAACCGCACCGTTACTACTTTTCACTTTAGGCCGGAGTCACACTACAGCGAGATACGGCCGAGTCTCTCAGGGTAAAACCAAGCTCCGGCACGCCGGAGCGGAGCGTGCAGCTCCATGTATTGCTATGCGGCCGCACGCTCCGCTCCGGAGGGCTGGCGCCAGAGCTTGGTTTTAACCTGCGAGACTCGGACGTATCTCGGGGTGTGTGGCTCCGGCCTTACATAGGCAGACAGATTAAAAGTTTTAGACACCTGTGATGCAAATTACTAGACATCTTATTTTTGACATGTCCCTATGGTCAAATTATTTTCAATCTTCTCTAGGGGTAGAATCTTTTTTTTGTCTAGGCCATTTTCGTAAGTTTTTTTTTTATTATTATTTTGTTGAACCACAAAAAGCAAGGTCTGAATTGCTCATTACCTAATATTTAAATTCACACTGAAAATTACTTTTGGTCAGTTTAACCAATAAACTTTATACCAGGCTATTTGCGCTCCCGTGGGTGTAGGATCCAAGGCTTCTTATCATCCAAAAAAGGTTTTTAATTTCTCAAGAAAAAGTACATACAGTGCATTTCGACAGTATAGATTTCTTCCTCAGGTATAATTAATAGTGATGAGCGAGTACTCAATGCTCGGGTTTTCCCCAAGCACGCTCGGGTGAACTCCGAGTATTTGACTGCTCGGTGATTTAGTTTTCATCGCGGCAGCTGAATGATTTACAGCTACTAGCCTGCTTGATTACATGTGGAGATTCCCTAGCAACCAGGCAACCGCCAGATGTACTCAGGCTGGCTAGTAGCTGTAATTCAGTTGCCGCGATGAAAACTAAATCTCCGAGCAGTCAAATACTCAGGTCACCCAAGCAACGAGTACAGTCGCTCATCTACAGTGCCTACAAGTAGTATTCAACCCCCTGCAGATTTAGCAGGTTTACACATTTGGAATTAACTTGGCATTGTGACATTTGGACTGTAGATCAGCCTGGAAGTGTGAAATGCACTGCAGCAAAAAAGAATGTTATTTCTTTGTTTATTTATTTTTTTAAATTGTGAAAAGTCTTTTCAGAGGGTCATTTATTATTCAACCCCTCAACCCACCAGAATTCTGTTTGGTTCCCCTAAAGTATTAAGAAGTAGTTCAGGCACAAAGAACAATGAGCTTCACATGTTTGGATTAATTATCTCTTTTTCCAGCCTTTTCTGACTATTTAAGACCCTCCCCAAACTTGTGAACAGCACTCATACATGGTCAACATGGGAAAGACAAAGGAGCATTCCAAGGCCATCAGAGACAAGATCGTGGAGGGTCACAAGGCTGGCAAGGAGTACAAAACCCTTTCCAAGGAGTTGGGCCTACCTGTCTCCACTGTTGGGAGCATCATCCGGAAGTGGAAGGCTTATGGAACTACTGTTAGCCTTCCACGGCCTGGACAGCCTTTGAAAGTTTCCTCCCGTGCCGAGGCCAGGCTTGTCCGAAGAGTCAAGGCTAACCCAAGGACAACAAGGAAGGAGCTCCGGGAAGATCTCATGGGAGTGGGGACATTGGTTTCAGTCAATACCATAAGTAACGTACTCCACCGCAATGGTCTCCGTTCGACGAGCCCGTAAGGTACCTTTACTTTCAAAGCGTCATGTCAAGGCTCGTCTACAGTTTGCTCATGATCACTTGGAGGACTCAGACTGACTGGTTCAAGGTTCTCTGGTCTGATGAGACCAAGATCGAGATCTTTGGTGCCAACCACACACGTGACGTTTGGAGACTGGATGGCACTGCATACGACCCCAAGAATACCATCCCTACAGTCAAGCATGGTGGTGGCAGCAGCATCATGCTGTGGGGCTGTTTCTCAGCCAAGGGGCCTGGCCATCTGGTCCACATCCATGGGAAGATGGATAGCACGGCCTACCTGGAGATTTTGGCCAAGAACCTCCGCTCCTCCATCAAGGATCTTAAGATGGGTCATCATTTCATCTTCCAACAAGACAACGACCCAAAGCACACAGCCAAGAAAACCAAGGCCTGGTTCAAGAGGCAAAAAATCAAGGTGTTGCAGTGGCCTAGTCAGTCTCCTGACCTTAACCCAATTGAAAACTTGTGGAAGGAGCTCAAGATTAAAGTCCACATGAGACACCCAAAGAACCTAGATAACTTAGAGAAGATCTGCATGGAGGAGTGGGCCAAGATAACTCCAGAGACCTGTGCCGGCCTGATCAGGTCTTATAAAAGACGATTATTAGCTGTAATTGCAAACAAAGGTTATTCCACAAAATATTAAACCTAGGGGTTGAATAATAATTGACCCACACTTTTATGTTTAAAATTTATAAAAATTTAACTGAGCAACAAAACTTTTTGGTTTGTAAGATTTATGCATCTGTTAATAAATCCTGCTCTTGTTTGAAGTTTGAAGGCTCTAACTTATTTGCATCTTATTAAACCTGCTAAATCTGCAGGGGGTTGAATACTACTTGTAGGCAATACTACAACTATACTTGTCTAAGAGGTACTTTTGTCTGTTTTTCTGTAATTGAAATCCCAGGTCGTTGATTTCAGCGACAGGTACAGTCCAGCCGCGAATTGGCCCCTCCTTACTTCCGTCCAGTCAGTGCTCCCTCCATACTCCCCTCCAGTCAGTGGCTGTGCAATATGGTACGTGGGCCGTGCTATATACTACATACATATTCTAGAATACCCGATGCGTTAGAATCGGGCCACCATCTAGTCTATCTATATAATCATCTAAGGGTCACTACTGTGTCACGGAAATCCCCCGTCGCTGATTGGTCGCGGCCGTCAGGTTGCCCCTTCCTACTCTCAGTCAGTGCCCCCCTCCATACTCTCCTCCAGACAGCGCTCACACAGGGTTAATGGCTGCGTTACACCGCGTTGTACCGTGGTGTAATGCAGTCAGTTAATGCTGCTGTTAACCCTGTGATGCCTATGCAGCATCAATAGTAAAAAGATCTAATGTTAAAAATTATATATAATTTTTTTTTTTTATTATTCTCACCTTCCGGCGTCTTTCCCGCTTCTCGCGACGCTCCGGGCCATGCATTGCGGTCTCGCGAGACCGCTACATCATCTCGCGAGACCGCAATGCATTCTTAGGACCGGAGTGTCGCGAGGAGCATCACTAAACGCCTCGCCTGGATCTGGGGGCCGCCGGGAGTATAACAATTTTTTTTTTTTTTTTAAATCGGGGATATGGTGCCCACAGTAAAAAAATTAAAAAAAAAAAAAAAAAAAGAAGATTGTGCTCTCGCGAGACAGCCAAGTCATGTGGGTAATTTTGCAATGCATCACTGGGAACGGAAGCTGGCGGCAGCATCGCACGCATCGGGACAGCTTCGGTGGACGCCGGAGGGTGAGTATATAAATTTATTTTAATTTTAATAATAAATTTTTATTTATATAGCGCCAACTTATTCCGCAGCGCTTTACAAATTATAGAGGACTTGTACAGACAATAGACATTACAGCATAACAAATACAGTTCAAAACAGATACCAGGAGGAATGAGGGCCCTGCTCGCAAGCTTAAACTATGAGGAAAAGGGGAGACACGAGAGGTCCCTGTTTTTTTACAGGGATATGGTTCCCACAGTGCTATATACTGCGTGGCCTGTGTTATATACTGCGTGGCCTGTGCTAAGCGCAACGTACATACATATTCTAGAATACCCGATGCGTTAGAATCAGGCCACCATCTAGTCACTAATAATTGACAATATACCTGAGGAAGACATCTATACTGTCAAAACGCGTTGTATGTACTTTTTCTTGAGAAATAAAAAACCTTTTTTGGGTGATAAGAAGCCTTGGATCCTACACCCACGGGAGCGGAAATAGCCTGGTATAATGATGTTTATTGGATAAAACTCCTATGGTTACTTGGTCTGAGTGACGTACTAGCTACCAGGGATTTGCAGCATACCAACCACAGAAGAAATCCACCTTTGAACACTTAATGGTCCCAAATGACCTATATGCAAGATCTCAAGATTTATAAAAGGTGAGTGCCACCTATATTCACCTACGACCTTATTATACATTTACAGTTAGATCAGTGTGCTTTTTTCCCTTCTTCCCTAGTTAGATCAGTGTGCTTTTTTCCCTTCTTCCCCTTTACCAGAAACTTTTGGTCAGTTACAAAGTTATTTCAGTGACCATTGTAGGTTTTGCTTTCATCAACAGATGGGTACCAACAATTTTGTCCATATGTACCAAATATCTACTATATAATTGTCTAAGGGTCACTTCTGTCTGTCCTTCTGTCTGTCACGGATATTCATTGGTCACAGCCTCTGTCTGTCATGGAATCCAAGTCACAGATTGGTCTCGCCAGCTGCCTGTCATGGCTGCCGCAACCAATCAGCGATGGCCACAGTCCACCCTACTCTCCTGCAGTCAGCGCCCGGCACCCGCTCCATACTTTCCGCAGTCACCGCTCACATAGGGTTAATGCCAGCGGTAACGGACCGCGTTATGCCGTGGGTAACTCACTCAGTTACTGCCGCTATTAACCCTGTGTGACCAAGTTTTTACTATTGATGCTGCCTATGCAGCGTCAATAGTAAAAACATCTAATGTTAAAAATAAAAAAATTATATAGTCACCTTCCGCCGCCTTTCCCGCTCCTGGCTATGCTCCGGTGACCGCTCCATGCAAACAGCAGGTTCCGGTGGCAAAGATGGTATGGGAGAAGGACCTGCCATGACGTCACGGTCATGTGACCGTGACGTCACCACAGGTCCTGTGCGAGAACGACCTGCCATGACGTCACGGTCATGTGACCGAACTACAAGGAGCCCTCGGAAGGTAAGTATATGTTTATTTTTTAACCTGTGACATACGTAGCTGGGCAATATACTACGTGGACATGCATATTCTAGAATACCTGATGCATTAGAATTGGGCCACCATCTAGTAGTTATATATTTATCCACACAGACAAGATAATATAAGAGGCAACATGGATGTAGCTACCAAACAGAATATTTTTTTCATGTAGATTTTCTTATCTATATAGATTAGTTACTGGATCTGCAGTTAGGTATTTTTGTAAGAAAACGAAAATGTTAACTTGATTTTTACCTGTGCCTCTTCCACAGCTTGTATTTATCACATTCTGCCCAACTCTATGAGGTGTCTGTAAAAGATAAAGGTTTAATCAGAAAACACAAATTGACACAATGGTGTGACACCACTATACAACTTTGTGAATGAGGTAGGGATATATATTTATCTAATACACAGTAATAAGTATATTCCATATACACCCACTTCCTAATATATATATGCATGGCTTTCTTACAAATAGCCAAAATCTGATACTACTTGGTGAATGATTGGAGTAATAGGATACTCAAAGTTCAGCGTTCTCTCTCAGGAAGTGTTCGAGCAGCTCCGCCATTGGAGAAATGGAGCATTACCTGCCACCCATTTTAAAGAATGGGCCGACCAATTAATGCATTTAGATGCAGCTTCCACAGGTTTCCCCTCTTAGGTAAGGGCGTACTCAGACATCTGTGTTTCACATATGTGTTATAACTGTTTTTGGTGGCTAAAACACACTCATCATCTAAGGATCTGTTCACATGTCTGGGTTTTTTTTTTTGCGATTGTGTATGAGAAAAAAAAAAAAAGTTTATCTTGCTCACAGATTAAAAAGTCACACATAGTTGTATTTATCTGTGAAAATCACGCACAGCACACAGATGCCAGTGTACTATACATGCGCTTTGTAATGGTAATGGTACAAGAGGATTTTTTTTCCGTATGAAAAAAAAGTATATATAAAGTTTTCATCAGTATAGTTCTTCTGATAAGCTATGTCACTTACCTTGTGCAGGGTATTGCAGCAGCTTAAGTGTCCATGGTTACAACCACTCAGTGATCATAACCATGGATACCCAAGCTACTGCAATGCCCTATACATGAGGTAAGCGACATAGCGAATCAGAGGAACTATACTACATTTCTAATTGGAGGTATTTTCTATTACTCCTACTAAATATTGGTATAGGAATTTGGATATGAGAATACCCCTTTAATGAGGAGTATGAGCAAGAAGGGAGAATAGATAGGTGGAGAAAGCCATTTTTGTTATAAAATGACATATTGCAAAGTTTCTTCACTTGTGTATGAATTACAAATTAAATAAAAAAACAAAACTAACCCGTTCTATAATCCACTGCAGTATATACAGTAAGTAGATCTAATATATTTAAATATTTTGCAGTCTCTCTCAATTGAACTTTGACATGTCTTTAACTGTTCCATGTTTTTGGGGGTTTTGTTTCTATGACATTCATGGTGTAGTAAAAATGACTTGTTTGGTCATTACAAATACAGAACCAAATTTATTTAATTTCACTGGTGGGCAGGGGGAGCTTCTCCATCAGAAAAGAAAAAAAAAAAAAAAAAAAAAAAAAAAAGATACAGGTCTCCATTTCTCCATTTGAGATGCAATACATTTTTTTCGGCACCAATGCTGACGTAGCCTTAGTTAGAACCAATTAAAAGACTGTCAGCACAGAATGACGGTTCAAACCCAGTACCGCAGCTCGGTGCGGCCATCAATCTTCACCCCCCTCCTCTTTGGCTCTATGAAGCCAAGTCCCTCAAAGAAGGGTGGAGCTCGACGTAAACCAAGGAAGTTGGGAAGATGTATTAAAATGTTTGGCCCTCTCATGAAGCACAGAGTGCCTGTACTTGGTTTGACCAGTTAGTCTGTGCCGACAGTCGCTTTAAGTGAATACTTACATTGAAGATGTTCAAACTGTCATGTAAGGAGATTGCCTCTTCCTGGAGGGTTGTTGGTGGAGCGATAAGATGATTTCGTAGTCTTCCGGGATTGCTGGAACTGTTCAAGTCATCTCTACTTGTGCTTCGAGCCAGCGAAGCAAAAAATCCAAAATTGTTAAGTGATCCCATGGGTTCTTTAGATGCTTTATTAACCAACTCTGTCATATCTCTAGCCTCCATTTTCGAAATCACATCTGATCCCTTCCCTGGAGATTCCACTTTCACACCTCGGAATCTAGTAGTCCTAGAAGTGGTAGGATCGGCCATGCTTTGGAGTTGCAGAGAATGGAAATTACTGTGTGAAGCTGGTGGTCTCAAGCTTCTGAAATCAAAACACTTGGGGTGACGTGACGTCGAGAAGGTGGCATCATTTAACTTTGGAGAAAAGTGGATGGGTGACAGAAACTTGCTTCTTGGTGGACTTACTTCAGAAGTATTAAGAGATGTCTCCATCAAATCAGAGTTCAAGGATTTGGAGAGTGCAGTCTGATGTGTCTCAATGGTGGAGGCCTCTTGGTTTCCTTCCAACAGGTCAAAATCAGACTTCATTTTTCTCAAGCTGCAAAGTTCTCCATACTGCTCAGGGGGTCCTGCCTCTGCCAACAATGCAAAGGATTCAGAAATTGACCTAGATGCATCTTCAGATGAGAAAAGGTTTAGGTTCTGGTGTAAAATGGGGTCACTGTCTTTTTTCAGCACATCATTTTTGGGAAAAGGTGTAACCGGGGAAAGAACTGCATTTGTTGAATGGCTAGCATCTTCAAGTTCTACACGTGAAACCTTGGGGGGTAAATTTATACTAGAGAGTGATGGAATTAATGATGGGCTTCCCCAGGTCTCCTCTGCTTTCAGAAAGTCACTAGTGATAGACGGTATTGTCCTAGTAGCAGCAGTTAGGGTAGAAAGTGCATTGTGGGAAGACTCCGAGACGTATGGGTTCCCGGGAGGTAGAAAAGTTTGTCCAATGTGGGGGAGAACTTTTAGAAGCCTGTGACGGGAAGAAGCCATTGAGATGCTTGTAGGCCGAGGAGCATTAGGAGGCCGAGGTTTCAACTTCGAAGACATCTTCGGCTGCACAAAAACAAAAATTGAAGGGAGACATGAGAGCATCACGTAACATACATAGCATTCATCCCATATCTTAAGGATAGGTAATAAAATGTGGGAACCGGACTGCTGCGACTCACATTGATCATGAGACTCGGGGTCTTTTGTCCTGTGTAAGAGGAGTAACAGCTGGGACTCACATTGATCCTGAGAATAGGGTCTCAAGTCCCTCATGTGAATGGATCAGTAGAAAGCATGCGTAAACAGCTTTATCTCCTTCTCTTGGACAAGGGGATCGTGAATGTGCACTACCAATCCATGGATGGGGAGGGTAGAAGCAGGACCAGGATCCCCATTCTCCGGTGGGATTCCCAGAGGTTAAACCCCTTACACATACATTTATCATCTATGTGAACCCCTGTTAGACAAGAGCAGCCACTTTTCATATTTTTGATAAGTTAAACTACAAAACTAATAAAACAAAGAATCTGGCTGTCAAGTAGTTCACACAATGATAGCTATACTCTGATACAACCCCGTTGGTTTATAACACGAATGCCTGAGCGACAGCTATGCGAGTAAAGTCCTCTTAGCTGACTACCCCACATTGTTAAGATACTGTACATCCGGTTCACTATAACATTTTGTGATACTACTTAAGAGAAACAAAAACAGTTTATGGCGTTGCTTTAAAGACCTTTTTATTGAGGTTCATGTTCTCCATCTTTGATTTCAACAACTTCATTTTGTTCATAGTGATCGAATTTTCTATAATCTGTTGGCCAGATGGAGAAGCCTCAATGTCATCCTCATCTTCAGCGTACAAGTTATAGACCGAACCTCCACTAACGAGAAGACAAAAAGAGTTTGTGTACAGAGCAGAAGAAACTCAACCAGAAATTATTAATAAATGAATAGCCTTCATCCTAATGTAGACACTTTGAGATGATCCAGTGAAGACCATGCTGACAGATCAAGTGGAATATATCATCCATTATTTCAGATAGAGAATACTGTCAGTTACTTAAAAGTAAGATGGGAGCCTTGGATTACAGGCACTTAAGACCTGTTAATTATTGAGTATCTACTTCCATGCTCCTTAGAACAAACACCCAGCACACTAGAAGGAATCACATAATGAATCTCAATGTCTAGAATCACTTAATTTGAGGGCCCCAAACTATCACCATGTTATACTGCCAAAAAAAAAAAAAAATCATACATGACATTGGCCAGCACAACCTACAATATTAACCCCTTTACCCCCAAGGGTGGTTTGCACGTTAATGACCAGGCCAATTTTTACAATTCTGACCACTGTCCCTTTATGAGGTTATAACTCCGAAACGCTTCAACGGATCCTGGTGATTCTGACATTGTTTTCTCGTGACATATTGTACTTCATGATAGTGGTAAAATTTCTTTGATAGTACCTGCGTTTATTTGTGAAAAA
This sequence comes from Ranitomeya imitator, assembly GCF_032444005.1. Taxonomy (NCBI): domain Eukaryota; kingdom Metazoa; phylum Chordata; class Amphibia; order Anura; family Dendrobatidae; genus Ranitomeya; species Ranitomeya imitator. The sequence continues at coordinate 760,201,058 of NC_091283.1, read as the reverse complement.
AACGGAAATTTGGCGAAAATTTTGAAAATTTCGCAATTTTCAAACTTTGAATTTTTATGCAATTAAATCACAGAGATATGTCACACAAAATACTTAATAAGTAACATTTCCCACATGTCTCCTTTACATCAGCATAATTTTGGAACCAATTTTTTTTTTTGTTAGGGAGTTATAAGGGTTAAAAGTTGACCAGCAATTTCTCATTTTTACAACACCATTTTTTTTTAGGGACCACGTCTCATTTGAAGTCATTTTGAGGGGTCTATATGATAGAAAATGCCCAAGTGTGACACCATTCTAAAAACTGCACCCCTCAAGGTGCTCAAAACCACATTCAAGAAGTTTATTAACCCTTCAGGTGTTTAATAGGAATTTTTGGAATGTTTAAATAAAAATGAACATTTAACTTTTTTACACAAAAAATTTACTTCAGCTCCAATTTGTTTTATTTTACCAAGGGTAACAGGAGAAATTGGACCCAAAAAGTTGTTGTCCAATTTGTCCTGAGTACGCTGATACCCCATATGTGGCAGTAAACCACTGTTTGGGCGCATGGGAGAGCTCGGAAGGGAAGGAGCGCTATTTGACTTTTCAATGCAAACTTGACAGGAATTGAGATGGGACGCCATGTTGCGTTTGGAGAGCCACTGATGTGCCTAAACATTGAAACCCCCCACAAGTGACACCATTTTGGAAAGTAGACCCCCTAAGGAACTTATCTGGATGTGTGGTGAGCACTTTGACCCACCAAGTGCTTCACAGAAGTTTATAATGCAGAACCGTAAAAATAAAAAATCATATTTTTTCACAAAAATTATATTTTTGCCCCCAATTTTTTATTTTTCCAAGGGTAAGAGAAGAAATTGGACCTCAAAAGTTGTTGTCCAATTTGTCCTGAGTACGCTGATACCCCATATGTGGCAGTAAACCACTGTTTGGGCGCATGGGAGAGCTCGGAAGGGAAGGAGCGCAGTTTGACTTTTCAATGCAAAATTGACAGAAATTGAGATGGGACGCCATGTTGCGTTTGGAGAGCCACTGATGTGCCTAAACATTGAAACCCCCCACAAGTGACACCATTTTGGAAAGTAGACCCCCTAAGGAACTTATCTAGAGGTGTGGTGAGCACTTTGACCCACCAAGTGCTTCACAGAAGTTTATAATGCAGAACCGTAAAAATAAAAAATCATATTTTTTCACAAAAATTATATTTTTGCCCCCAATTTTTTATTTTTCCAAGGGTAAGAGAAGAAATTGGACCTCAAAAGTTGTTGTCCAATTTGTCCCGAGTACGCTGATACCCCATATGTGGCAGTAAACCACTGTTTGGGCGCATGGGAGAGCTCGGAAGGGAAGGAGCGCCGTTTGACTTTTCAATGCAAAATTGACAGGAATTGAGATGGGACGCCATGTTGCGTTTGGAGAGCCACTGATGTGCCTAAACATTGAAACCCCCCACAAGTGACACCATTTTGGAAAGTAGACCCCCTAAGGAACTTATCTGGATGTGTGGTGAGCACTTTGACCCACCAAGGGCTTCACAGAAGTTTATAATGCAGAGCCATAAAAATAAAACAAAATTTTTTTCCCACAAAAATTATTTTTTAGCCCCCAGTTTTGTATTTTCCCTAGGGTAAGAGGAGAAATTGGACCACAAAAGTTGTTGTCCAATTTGTCCTGAGTACGCTGATACCCCATATGTGGGGGGGAACCACCGTTTGGGCGCATGGGAGGGTTCGGAAGGGAAGGAGCGCCATTTGGAATGCAGACTTAGATGGAATGGTCTGCAGGCGTCACATTGCGTTTGCAGAGCCCCTAATGTACCTAAACAGTAGAAACCCCCCACAAGTGACACCATTTTGGAAAGTAGACCCCCTAAGGAACTCATCTTGATGTGTTGTGAGAGCTTTGAACCCCCAAGTATTTCACTACAGTTTATAACGCAGAGCCATGCAAATAAAAAATATTTTTTTTCCACAAAAATTATATTTTAGCCCCCAGTTTTGTATTTTTCCAAGGTTAGCAGGAGAAATTGGACCCTAAATGTTGTTGTCCAATTTGTCCTGAGTACGCTGATACCCGATATGTGGGGGGGAACCACCGTTTGGGCGCATGGGAGGGCTCGGAAGGGAAGGAGCATCATTTGGAATGCAGACTTAGATGGATTGGTCTGCAGGCGTCACATTGCGTTTGCAGAGCCCCTAATGTACCTAAACAGTAGAAACCCCCCACAAGTGACCCCATATTGGAAACTAGACCCCTCAATGAACTTATCTAGATGTGTTGTGAGAACTTTGAACCCCCAAGTGTTTCACTACAGTTTATAACGCAGAGCCGTGAAAATAAAAAATCTTTTTGTTTTCCCACAAAAATTATTTTTTAGCCCCCAGTTTTGTATTTTCCCAAGGGTAACAGGAGAAATTGGTCCACAAAAGTTGTTGTCCAATTTGTCCTGAGTACGCTGATACCCCATATGTTGGGGTAAACCCCTGTTTGGGCACACAGGAGAGCTCGGAAGGGAAGGAGCACTGTTTTACTTTTTCAACGCAGAATTGGCTGGAATTGAGATCGGACGCCATGTCGTGTTTGGAGAGCCCCTGATGTGCCGAAACAGTGGAAACCCCCCAATTATAACTGAAACCCTAATCTAAACACACCCCTAACCCTAATTCCAACGGTAACCCTAACCACACCTCTAACCCTGACACACCCCTAACCCTAATCCCAACCCTATTCCCAACTGTAAATGTAATCTAAACCCTAACCCTAACTTTAGCCCCAACCCTAACTGTAGCCCCAACCCTAACCCTAACCCTAATCCTAGCCCTAACCCTAGCCCTAACCCTAACCCTAGCCCTAACCCTAGCCCTAACCCTAGCCCTAACCCTAGCCCTAACCCTAGCCCTAGCCCTAGCCCTAACCCTAGCCCTAACCCTAGCCCTAACCCTAGCCCTAACCCTAGCCCTAACCCTAACCCTAGCCCTAACCCTAGCCCTAACCCTAGCCCTAACCCTAGCCCTAACCCTAGCCCTAGCCCTAACCCTAGCCCTAACCCTAGCCCTAATGGGAAAATGGAAATAAATAAATTTTTTTTTATTTTTCCCTAACTAAGGGGGTGATGAAGGGGGGTTTGATTTACTTTTATAGCGAGTTTTTTAGCGGATTTTTATGATTGGCAGCCGTCACACACTGAAAGACCCTTTTTATTGCAAAAAATATTTTTTGCAATACCACATTTTGAGAGCTATAATTTTTCCATATTTTGGTCCACAGAGTCATGTGAGGTCTTGTTTTTTGCGGGACGAGTTGACGTTTTTATTGAAAACATTTTTGGGCACGTGACATTTTTTTATCGCTTTTTATTCCGATTTTTGTGAGGAAGAATGACCAAAAGCCAGCTATTCATGAATTTCTATTGGGGGAGGCGTTTATACCGTTCCGTGTTTGGTAAAATTGATAAATCAGTTTTATTCTTCGGGTCAGTACGATTACAGCGATACCTCATTTATATCATTTTTTTATGGTTTGGTGCTTTTATACGATAAAAACTATTTTACAGAAAAAATAATTATTTTTGCATCGCTTTATTCTCAGGACTATAACTTTTTTATTTTTTTGCTGATGATGCTGTATGGCGGCTCTTTTTTTGCGGGACAATATGACGCTTTCAGCGGTACCATGGTTATTTATATCTGTCCTTTTGATCGCGTGTTATTCCACTTTTTGTTCGGCGGTATGATAATAAAGCGTTGTTTTTTGCCTCGTTTTTTTTTTTTTTTTCTTACGGTGTTTACTGAAGGGGTTAACTAGTGGGCCAGTTTTATAGGTCGGGCCGTTACGGACGCGGCGATACTAAATATGTGTACTTTTATTGGTTTTTTTTTTTTATTTAGATGAAGAAATGTATTTATGGGAATAATATTTTTTTTTTTTTTCATTATTTTGGAATATTTTTTTTTATTTTTTTTACACATTTGGAAATTTTTTTTTTTACTTTTTTACTTTGTCCCAGGGGGGGACATCACAGATCAGTGATCTGACAGTTTGCACAGCACTCTGTCAGATCACTGATCTGATAGGAGTGCAGGCTGCTTCACAGTGCCTGCTCTGAGCAGGCTCTGTGAAGCCACCTCCCTCCCTGCAGGACCCGGATCCGCGGCCATCTTGGATCCGGGGCTCGAGCAGGGAGGGAGGTGAGGAGACCCTCGCAGCAACGCGATCACATCGCGTTGCTGCGGGGGGCTCAGGGAAGCCCGCAGGGAGCCCCCTCCCTGCGCGGTGCTTCCCTGTACCGCCGGCACATCGCGATCATCTTTGATCGCGGTGTGCCAGGGGTTAATGTGCCGGGGGCGGTCCGTGACCGCTCCTGGCACATAGTGCCGGATGTCAGCTGCGATAAGCAGCTGACACCCGGCCGCGATCGGCCGCGCTCCCCCCGTGAGCGCGGCCGATCGGCTATGACGTACTATCCCGTCCAGGGTCAGATAAGCCCAGGGCACCTCGACGGGATAGTACGTCTAAGGTCACAGAGGGGTTAAAATTAATATGCAGGTGCATGTATACCGAGTCTGCAATACAAATGTATTTACACAGCAGCACTCTGCAATTAATGAATACATGAATTCGACTACTGCTACATGCATGGGAAAAAAAATAAAAAAAATAAAATGGTCTATGCTAACTTACAAAAGATAAAAGGTGACCCAATATGAGATGGGACACTAAAGATGGTGATTTTTCAGCAAAAATTGCTTGCTTTGTAAATTTAGGCCCCCAATTCATGACACCCCTCTACATGTTCCAAGCGCTCAAGTGAGCTTGGCAAGATCAGAACCCAGCTATAATTTGCCCTTATTAAAAACAGTCTTCGAAAGACGGGTGGATGGGTATAGCCACTAATGTCTTATTACTGGTGGGTGGGCGTATGCGATTATAATCACAACTGTAAAGTAAGTACTGTATTTTCTGGCGTATAAGATGACTTTTTAACCCCTGAAAATCATTTTAAAAGTCGGGGGTCGTCTTATACGCCGGGTACGGAGGAGAGGAGACTCCTTCTGGCCCTAGGATTCATATTCATGTAAAAATAAGAATACAAATAAAAAAAAATATGGATATACTAACCCTCCGACGGCCCCCGGCACTCAGGGGTGCAAGTGTCGGCCTCTGTTCCCAAGGATGCATTGTGCGACGGCCGGAAATGACGTCGCGGTCGCGTGACGTCATCTCAGGTCCTTCGCATCCTTCGGAACGGAGGCTGAAACTTGCACCGCTGAGAGCCGGGGGCCGTCGGAGGGCAAGAATATCCATATTTTTTATTTTTATTCTTTTTAACATGAATATGGATCCCAGGGCCAGAAGGAGAGTCTCCTCTCCTCCAGACCCTGGGAACCATCTGGACCGCACACGGCGTATAAGACGACTGGGCATATAAGATGACCCCCGTCTTATACGGCGGGCATATCCCAAACTCCATACTTTATATGGAAAAGTTGGGGGTCGTCTTATACGCCCAGTCGTCTTATACACCAGAAAATACGGTACCTTAAAGGGAGGGTGCCGTGATTTTAGTTTTTGTATTAATAATTATTGATATAATCAATTATTTTTAATACAAAAGTAAATGTAGTACTTTAATACTTTTTTAGTTATTCATTTTTACTTTTGCCACTGGAGGCCGCCATTTTCATTAGTGTGGGTGTAAGTGTCTGGACACGACACTTGCACACCTCACTTACGGCAGCCATGGGCATAAGAGCCAACAGTCGGGCTCCGACCGCTCCTCCTGCCTCTCAGCTGTGACTTGGGCATGCCCCCTGGGCTGCTACGTCACAGCTGTGAGAGGAGATCGTGGCCATTTTGTTTTTTTCCTCTGTCATCGCACACACAGCTCAGTGTGTGCGATCATAGCAGGAGCTGCCAGGGAGAAGCTGCTGCTGGGAGCGAGGGTCGGGGTGAGTATCTGCAGCCAGGAGCTGTGATTGCAGCCTGTACTTATTATTACAGCACAGGCTGCAATCACTGCTCACTGCCGACCTGTTCAGAGCAGAGTAGGGAGATCGTCACACTGCTCTGCCCTGAACATGACTCAGCACTTCCTGGGAGAGGACTGAAGGTAAGTACAGAGTTTTTATTTTCTTATGCATCTACCACTGCTACCTGTCCCTATATACCACTGCTACTAGCCCCTATATACCACTGCTACTAGCCCCTATATACCACTGCTACTAGCCCCTATATACCACTGCTACCTGTCCCTATATACCACTGCTACCAGCCCTTATATACCACTGCTACCTGCCCCTATATACCACTGCTACCAGCCCCTATATACCACTGCTACTAGCCCCTATATACCACTGCTACCTGTCCCTATATACCACTGCTACCTGCTCCTATATACCACTGCTACCAGCCCCTATATACCACTGCTACTAGCCCCTATATACCACTGCTACTAGCCCCTATATACCACTGCTACCTGCTCCTATATACCACTGCTACCAGCCCCTATATACCACTGCTACTAGCCCCTATATACCACTGCTACCTGCTCCTATATACCACTGCTATCAGCCCTTATATACCACTGCTACCTGCTCCTATATACCACTGCTACCAGCCCCTATATACCACTGCTACCAGCCCCTATATACCACTGCTACTAGCCCCTATATACCACTGCTACCTGCTCCTATATACCACTGCTACCAGCCCCTATATACCACTGCTACTAGCCCCCATATACCACTGCTACTAGCCCCTATATACCACTGCTACCTGCTCCTATATACCACTGCTACCAGCCCCTATATACCACTGCTACCAGCCCCTATATACCACTGCTACCAGCCCCTATATACCACTGCTACTAGCCCCTATATACCACTGCTACCTGCTCCTATATACCACTGCTACTAGCCCCTATATACCACTGCTACCTGCTCCTATATACCACTGCTATCAGCCCTTATATACCACTGCTACCTGCTCCTATATACCACTGCTACCAGCCCCTATATACCACTGCTACCAGCCCCTATATACCACTGCTACTAGCCCCTATATACCACTGCTACTAGCCCCTATATACCACTGCTACTAGCCTCTATATACCATCTACCACTGCTGCCTGTCTCTATATACCATCTACCACTGCTGCCTGCCTCTATATACCATCTACCACTGCTGCCTGCCTCTATATACCATCTACCACTGCTGCCTGCCTCTATATACCATCTACCACTGCTGCCTGCCTCTATATACCATCTACCACTGCTACCTCTGTCCTGTGTAGCTAATCTAGTCTTGTGTAGCTAATCCTGTCCTGTGTACAGTATCACACAAGATAGGATTAGATACACGGCTCAGCAGTCAGTATCTAATCCTCTCCTATGCACTCCTCTCCCCCCTGCGTGTCTTTCCCCATTGTGGTTTATTGTTTTTGTTGTGGGAGATGAGGGAGTCGAGGATTATGCGTTCGGTATGGTATAAAAAAGATTAATAAAGGACTTTATTCTGGCCGAGTCTTTATTTACAATACATGTGAGATCTATGTGGCGGCATTATGGGTGATCTATATGGCGGTATTATGTGAGAAGCATATGGTGGTATGTGAGAACACTGGCGGTATTATGTGTGATCTATATGGCGGTATGTGAGAACACTGGCGGTATTATGTGTGATCTATATGGCGGTATGTGAGAACACTGGCGGTATTATGTGTGATCTATATGGTGGTATTATGTGAGAACTGTATGACAGTATTGTGTGATCTATTTGATAGTATTGTGTGTGATCTATATGGCGGTATTATGCGAGAACACTATGGCAGTATTATCTTCAGAAAGCGGACCCATTCTATGGTGGTTCTGGCGGAGCACCTGCACGCGGGTCTGGGGTAATAGAGGGTAAAGCATGACCTCCAGTTAGGTGCAGTCAGGGCTGGTGAGGCAGCTGAAGAGAGGGGTCTCATTTTTATCGTTACTATATGGCTACATTTCCTTCCCAGCGTCACCCCGTACTTCGCCTGTCGCCTCGCTTTCACACATTGCCAGGACAGGATGGAGAAGACAGGATCTGAGGAGGGGAATGGGGTCTGCATGCAAAGTCTGGATCAGACCAGGCCATCAATCCGCAGAAATGTTTCCTGGATTTCTGTGAAGCAGACGGTCCATCCATGTGTATAAAAGACAGCGCTCTATGTACAATCCCTGGCTGCTCCGCGCACCAAACAGGGGGCCCCCATAGACCAGCACACTGCTCTCCTGAAATACTCTGTGCTGCTGTCACCCTGCTCCCTCCATCACATATCTCCCAGAATCCTTGCTGCCTGCCATCCTTGGTGACTGTCTACTTGTCAGTATAAGGCTGCCTTCACACTATCATTATTTGGTCAGTATTTTACCTCAGTATTTGTAGCCAAAACCAGGAGTGGGTGATAAATGCAGAAGTGGTGCATATGTTTCTATTATACTTTTCCTCTATTTGTTCCACTCCTGGTTTTGGCTACAAATACTGATGTAAAATACTGACCAAATACTGATAGTGTGACGGCAGCCATACTCTGCAGTCACCAACAAAATGGCTGCTCACTGGGTTCCTGAATATCATCCTCTCTAATCCCTTAGCAAACACCCAGAAGGAGAGGAGAGGAGACATCACACACGTCAGCAGACTCCGCCCATAATTACTGCAGTGCAGTAATGTGAGCTAGTTGTACACTAGGTTTTTCTGAAATTTCAGCAGCTGCTCCCCCTAGTGTTGAAAAGTGGAAATTCCAAAACTTTTCAAATTATTTTTCATATTTTACTAAATTATAAACAAATGATAATATTTTTTAATAAAATGTAATCATTAATTCTTTACATTTTTACAATTTCTGAAAAAAAATTTTTTTTGATGGCACCTTCCCTTTAAGTTTTGTTTGTACTAGAGTGGAAAAAAAAAAAAAAGTATAATTTTTAATTAGCATTTTAATGCATGAAATAAGCATTTGATACAATATAAAAACGAACTTAATATTTCGTACAGAAACCTTTGCTTGCAATTAGAGGTCAGACGTTTCCTGTAGTTTTTGCCCAAGTTTGCACACACTGCAGCAGGGATTTTGTCCCACTCCTCCATACAGATATTCCAGGTTTCAGGGCTGTCACTGGGAAACATTGAGTTTCTGCTCCCTCCAAAGATTTTCTATTAGGGCTCCTTTTCACTTGCGAGAAACACGTCCGAGTCTTGCATGTTAAAACCAAGCTCTGGCGCCGGCACTTGGGAGTGGAGCGTGCAGCTCCATGTATTGCTGTGCGGCTGCACGCTCTGTTCAGGAGTGCCAGCGCCAGAGCTTGGTTTTAACATGCGAGACTCACACGTGTTTCTCGCAAGTGAAAAGGAGCCCTTCGGTTCAGATCTGGAGACTCGCTAGGCCACGCCTTAGTTGCCCTGGCTGTGTGTTTCTGGTCATTGTCATGCTGGAAAACCCAGCCACGACCCATCTTCATTGCTCTTACTGAGGGAAGGAGGTTATTGGCCAAAATCTAGCAATACATGGCCCCTTCCATCCTCCCTTCAATATGGTGCAGTCGTCCTGTACAGTTTTCAGAAAAGCACACCTAAAGTAGGACTTCCCCCTCCCCCACCAGGCTTCACTGTTGGGACAGTGTTCATGGGGTTGTACTCAACCTTCTTCCTCCAAACATGTAGTAAATAATGGTATACAAATATTGAGAGCCTGGAGTTTGCCAATATATAGACATGTGACTACTTTTTTAATAACTTTTTATGCTTTATCTGAGCCTGGATAAGCAAGAAACAGCAATTCTGTTAGTGCTTTTCGTGATTTGTTTTTTTTAACACCTGCGTTCATTATGTGGCCTAAATAATGACATTGTTTTATAGTTTGGGTGCATAGGATTACATCGATACCCAGCAAATTTTACTACTTTTGCACATGAAAGCCACTTTAAAATACTTTTTTGCATCATGTTCCGAGAGCCATAATTTTTGTTTTGTCTACAGAGCCGTTATGAGAGCATGCATTTTGTTATAGTTTTTATTGGTGCCATTTTTGGATACGCACAACAGTTGTAATTTTGTTTTTTGCAATACTGTATGAATAGTACCTTCTAAAATAACTCGATCATTTACCTATTGGCCCACTAGATGGTCTTACTACATTATGGTGACCTTTTTCTGTGTTTTTCTTTTTTTTTTACTATCCAGATTCCCTGTATTGTACACAATGTACTTATTACAGTTTGCCCTGGCTTTAAAAATATATATTTTTTCATATTTTTAATGCAAAGAAAGTGGGGTTTACCTGAGCGATTCCGATAACGGTGTCAGGGTACCATCCCCTCTATCGACCACACGGAAGAAATTCAGTTGATCTCCTTCACGGTATACCAAAAATGTAACCTGCTTATTTGTAGGGGTCTTTTCCCACAACTCCTCCCGGACGGGGTCCATGAACTCTGCTATCTCTCGGACGGAGTCATCCAGCGGCACTGAACACAGCAAACAAATACAATAATAACAGGGCAGGATGAAGTCATCTTGTTGGCTCTCATGTGGGGAAGACTCCAAAAATGTGACATCAGCTCATTGGAGCCACTATAGGATTTTCAATGAAGACTGATGAATCATGCTTTGGCCATTTACACAGAAGCACCGGTGTGAGCCTGACCTTGATTTTCCCCATTGATCAATATACAAATCATTTATTTCATTGGGAAAGGAGGCAGGATATTCACCATGGCTTCCTGTTGAGGAACACCCTCTTCCCAATGTATTGCCATTGTTTTCACATCCTCTCCAAGAAGGAATTCGGGTATTTTATTATTATTAATTGTTATAGCGCCATTTATTCCATGGCGCTTTACATGTGAGTATTTTGTTATTAAACGTGTGTGCAAAATTGTTCTAGAAAACTTGAGAATTGGGTCACAGTGGCCAATGACATCCTCCAACTGCTAAAGAAAAACTTACATCTACTTTAATCCACAGAAGAAGAGGTGTATGTCGAAAATAGAAGTGGAAAACTAAGTGAAAACTTAAAAAAACAAAAACAAAAAAAAAAAAAACAAACACATACATGGTCATAATTTTTGTTTTATCATAAAAATGGTGCAAATAAAATAATCAAATAATGTCCTCCATCTAGAAATTTAGTACAGTTTCTGATTTGCCAGGTCCCTTTCCTTACGTGCAGGGTGTTGCAAGACTTTAGGTATCCATGGTTAAGTCAACTGATATAGCGACAGGTAGATATCCATGGTTACGACAACTAGTCAACTTAGGTTGTGCACATGAGGAAAGACACAGCGAGTCAGAAAAACTATACTACATTTCTAATTGGAGTAATTTACTAATATTATTACATCTACTACATATTGGGAGGAGAATAACCCTTTAAGGCTCTTTGTATGCAACTGATCTTAGCTGGCCAAGTATGACCAGTCAATATTTTTTTTAATCCAGTAATAAGCCTAGGATAGTATATACAGAGCCTGTCGGGACCGAGGAATCAAATTTTACTGCTGCGTGTAGCTAGGGAGTCAGAAGACAATGCAAAGTCACAGTAGTTGCACGTAGCAGTAAAATTACACATTTTGTTCCATTAGGCACGGTACATAATATCGCTGACTTTACTGCACTAGGAGACTGCCAGCCAGGATGCAGCTACAGAATGAAGCTAGACCGCGCATGCTCAGCCACCCAATATCAGATACAAGAGCCACATGGCAGGCAGCATTACTCATCTTATATGGCAAAGCCCTTATGAGAAAATGCAAGTATTTTTATAACCATGCAGAATTTTTGCTTGATTTAAAAAGATAAAATATATGGCACAACCTCCTTAATGTCTGACAACTGGGACCCCAGTGATGACTAGAAGAGTATGCTCATCGCTATAGGGCTGCAAAGAGGAGGATTTAAAAAAAGTAAAAGGTGATCCACAGTCCAGCTGTGTGTCCATTAGCTCCACTGATATTAACTAGAGCTGTAGAAGACATGCACGACCATATTCAAGCACCGTCTCACTGTGGTCATCTAGTGATTAGGAACAGGGGGTTCAGAAGCCCAGTTCTAGTAACTGTGGTGGCCCAGCTAGCAAACAGCTAGCAACCATCTTGTGGATAGGTGATAAGGGATGATCCACAATGGACATTTTTAATCTGTACATACCTCGCCGTGTGTTAATTGGACCTCCTCTCATAGCCAACACCAACTTCAGAGTGCAACCTTCTGAGATGCTGGAGGAAGGGGGAAACAATAATAATAATAATAATAATAAATAATAAATTTACAAAGCATTATGATTGGTAAATAGTTTAAAGAATGTTAAAAAAAAAAAAAAAAAAATGCACACAAAATTCAAATACTCACTTGTAGTCAGTCAAGCAAAACTCATCCTCCAATTCCGTGTTATTCCAAATTAAATGTTGTTGTGCAATGGGAATGCCTAGAACGAGATCAAGGCAACATGGTTGTCATGTACAGCGGTCGGATGCAACCAGAGAGAACACACAGATTTTTTTTCTTTATCAGAAAAGGACTTGTTAAAAGTTTAATACAAAAAAAATATTTTTATTTTTTCTGGTGTAGAATGCTCCATGTCTATTTTTAAAATATAATCGTGAAATCTTGCAGTTCTCACTCTAGTTACAGTGGCTCAAAATAAAGACTAATATCTTAAAAAAAAAAAAAAAAAAAAAGTGGGGCAAGAGCAACAGGTTTGCAGGACAAATGTAGATTATTTTCATGGCTCAATGTTATAAAATGCTATAAGGCATGTGTGGCTTCAAGGTGCTCATCACACATCAGATAAATTCCTTCAGTGGTGTAGTTTCTAAAATGGGGTCACTTGTGGGCAGGGGCAGTGGGGTTTCTACTGTTTAGGCACATGAGGGGGCTCTGCAAACATGACATGGCGTCCACTATCTATTGCAGCAAATTTTGAACTCCAAAAGTCAAATGGCGCGCCTTCCCTTCCAAGCCGTTCACCCAAACAGTTTTCCACCACATATGGGGTATCGGCGTACTTAGGAGACATTATAGAACAAGTTGTTCAGCTGTTACCCCTGTGAAACTGCTAAATTTGGGTCTAAGGCAACATTTGTGGGGGAAAAAGAAAGCATTACGTTTTTTCCCCTACATTGCTTTAATTTTTGTGAAGCATCTGAAGGGTTAAACTTCTTGAATGGTTTTTAGTACATTGAGGGGTGCATTTTTTTTTTCTTCTTTTTAGAATGGTGTCACTTTTAGGGGCCTATATGACAGAAGAGAACAGTCACTTCAAATGTGATATGGTACAAACAAAAAAAAAAAAAAAAAAACACGTGTACAAGGAGGCCCTGGATGTGTGTGACATTCTGAGCACTAAATTCAGTGATGGGTCACTGATCCAGGGAGCTAATCAGATCACTATGTTGAGTCGGAAATTAATTTTTCCCTTGATTTCAGGCAGTTCGCCTCTGTCCTATGGCGTTTTTGACTTCCTCTGGCCAACATGTTAGGTTATAGGTTGAATTCGATGGGTTTTTATCTACGTTCAGCCTGAAAAACCCTGAAAGCAGTCTACTACTCTATAGGAAGTGACATTTTCTTCATTATCTTACATTTACGCAGGGGAGGAGGGGGCATTAATATCAAACATAATTCAAGTCAAATGGTAACAGTTTTGCACAATCGATACCTTCGAGCCTCTGAATTTTGGCTTTTACGCAGACGATGGTTTCAAATGGCGACACCCGAAGTTCAAAGGAAGTTCCTGTAAGAGTTTCAATGAAGAGCTCCATGGTCTCATAGAACGGTAGTTTGTAGTGGAAGGACCCAATATTATCTTCATTAAAAAATGGGGGTTCTTTTTTGTTGGACATTGCATAGGATAAAAAAAAAAAAAACAGAAAACAAAAAAAAAAAAAACCCACAGCAACGAGAACTACTAAAATGAGAAAACCTCCGGACCGCAGACACATTGGGTGTGATCTTGTTCCATTTTTAAAATAGGGCAACCTGCAGACAAAGTAAGAAGAAGGTTAGAAATGAGGCAACTCCACAGCTGATATCAGGATATTACAAGTACTGTATGTGAGCTGAAATTCGGAACATTGGTAGCTTTGGTTTTTTTTTCCCTTCATTTAAAGTCAGTGATCACCACTACATATACTACTATCATGAGATACGGAGCTACGATTCCTGCTATCACACCACTGTTGGAGCCTCCGTCAGCAATCTCGGCTGATTTGACGGAAATAGACATTCCCCCCCCCCCCCATCTATTTTAAGGCTTTACCTCTCCATTCTAACACGGGCACAAGAATTGAACACAGAATAGATAATGCAAGAGATTGGGATTTTATGCCAATTCTAGGACTAGGTGACATAATATTATTTCCTATTGACTTTAATAGGATTTATCAGGTCTCATGTGTGAACAGAGAATAATATTTGGAAGTTCTGATGCTGCCACCTGTTAGCCGCAGTGATCTGTTTTGTAAACTTGTGCTCCAAGGCTTAAACGTCTTGCTTGCAGGACCTGTTTGGGCACATGAAAAGTAAGACTATCAGACTACAGCAGCTCTATAAAGGAAATCTGTTAGCAGATTTTGACATGTAATCTGAGTGCAGTAACATGTAAGGGCCGAGACCCTGATTCCAGGCAGGTGTCATTTACTGTGCTGTGTTTTACTGTTTCAATACAAATTAGTGTTTTATCAGCAGGAGATGATCACTGCAGGACAATATGGCCTTGTGCATTTTAGTCCAACCACACCTCCAGATTATTGCCAAAGATTAAACGTTTTTATCATAATACTTACAAGCAACACTCAGTGTCTATACATAAATCACACCACAAACAATGAAAGTGTGCTCATGACACGTGACGGGAGGGAATATACGGGTTCAGTCATGGGCTCTGAGAAATCCCGTTACTGGTAAGTAACTACGTCTTTCTCCTTCACCCATGACAGCACCATGGAAAGAATTTTAGAGGATTGTATCTTAGGGAGAGACCACAGCATGTAGAACCCTTCTCCCAAAAGGGTGGTTAGATCAGAAGAGGCTAGGTTCAGCCGATAGGATTATAAAAAGGTAGATGGTGATGACCAAGTGGCAGCCTTACAGATCTGTTTTATTGATACCTCTGACCTTTCTGCCCAGGAGGTTGCCACTGTTCTCGTGGAATGAGCTCTCACACCCTCCAGGGTGACATTCTCACTAGATGAGTAGGCCAACGAGATCGCATCTCATCCATCTTGCCAAGGTACTTTTGGAGGCCATGAGTCCCTTCCTAAGCACCTGAAAGCAAACAAAGACCCATCCTTCCTACACCCCTGGGTGGACGTTTGGTTCAGTACCCAACACCTTTTTACGTCTAGTGAGTGGAATTTCTCTTTTCTTGCAATTTTGGGGTTGGACCTAAAGGAAGGACTATTTCTTGGTACCCATGGAACCAAGATGCTACCTTTGGCAAGTGAGCAGGGTCAGGTTTTAAAATAATTCTGTCCTCCAAGATCTTCGTGAAGGGAGGGCCTGCAGATAGAGCCTGAATGTCGTTCACTCTACGGGATGATGTTAGAGCCACTAAAAAGTCAGTTTTAAAGGACAGAACCTTGAGTGAGGCAGAATCTAAGGGTTCAAGGGCGGGACCAGTTAGGGCAGATAAGACCAAATGTAAATCCCATGGTGGCAATTTCTGGCTGGTAATGGGCCTAGATCTTGCAGAGGCTCTAATGAACCTTGCTACCCAAGGATTGCCTGCTACATCATGATCGTTCAGGTGGCCGCTCTGTGGGCCCTGTACATTTAGGGCAGGGGTGGGGAACCTCATGCCCCAGGGACATTTACGGCCCTAGATTACCTTTTATCAGGCCCCCGAAGCAGATTCTGAGGTACTGCATTCTTGGGCAGGGAGATGCATTTTGATTGCCACAAGCTCATTAATTTCTTCTTGCTCTGTTAGCACGCACACACACGCTGTGTTCACTACTGAACATTGAAGGACATGCAATGAAAGATTACATCCTTAAACCAGTGCCAGAGTGAGGATGTGGGCGGAGTTTGTATGGACCCCAAAGGATAGTATAAATATCCAAATGGCCTTCGACAGAAAAAAAAAATTATTATCCCTCACCCCGTAGATGGTGATCTTGGGACCAAGATCTCAAGAGATGTGATCTCAGCACTGAAATCTCATCTCGAGATCTTGGTCCTGAGATCACATCTGCGCATGTGCCACCCCCCGGTGGCGGCCATATTTTCAGAGTCCACCACACATGCAGCCGTGGAATTACCGGGGCTCTGGAATGTTGCAAAATGTCAGCAGAGCCCCTGGCAGCGCTGGACACCCACGCAGCACCGGGCAGTAAATGCTGGTCACCCGGAGACACCCCCTCATCCCAGCCTGCGGCCTACACCCATAGTATCGGTAAGGCATGTACGCTTTGTAAGACGCACCCCCCATTTTCCCCCCAACTTTGGGAGAAAAAAAAAAAAATAGAATTAGACTTACCGGTAACTCTTTCTAGGAACCTTCCACGACGGCACACGGAGGTTGCCTCGTTGCCCTGATGGGGGGGGGGGGGGGAGGGGAAGACAGGAAAGCGAGGTTAAAAGGCCCTCCCACTTGCCAGTGAGTTATAACCAAAAACCATAGCACCGGTTTACCTTCTGAATCCCAGATTTTTTTTTTTATCCAGGAATATAGGGAGGGAATTAGCGCTTTCGTGGAAGGTGCCTAGAAACAGAGTTACCAGTGAGTCTAATTCTATTTTCTTCAGTCACCTTCCATGACGGCATATGGAGGAATACTAACCAATTTGGCGCTAGGGTGGGACAACGGCCTGGTGTACTTTCCGGCCAAAGATTAGATCTTTATTGGACAGTACATCCAGTCTATAATGCTTGGAGAATGTATGTAGTGAAGACCATGTCGCCGCCCTTCAGATCTGATCTGCAGATACACCTGCTCTTTCTGCCCAGGAGACTGATGTGGACCTGGTTAAGTGGGCCTTGACCCCACTGGGGGTGATTTTTTTTTTAAAGAGATATGCTTCTGCTATAGCTCTTTTAATCCAAATAGAGAGTGCTTTTTGCCACCTTTTTCCCCTTATTTTGACCAGACAGATGGACAAACAGATTCTGATCAATTCTACAAGAGCTGATTTGCTCTAAGTAATGTAGAACAATACGTCGAACATTGAGCGTGTGGAATTTTTCCTCAGAGTTTGCTGGATTTTGGCAAAAAGATGGTAGGACAATTTCCTGGGAACGGTGAAATTCAGAGACTACTTTTAGAAGAAAACTGTCGAGACGAAGGACTATGGAATTGTCTCTAATTGACAACTAGGGCTCCCAGTTCTCCTACCCTTCTAGCCGTGGTTATAGCCACCAAGAAAACAGTTTTGTAAGCAAGGTTTTGAGGAGAACAGGAAGACAAAGGTTCAAATGGAGGACCTGTGAGCCCTTGTAACACTAAGTTAAGATCCCATGAGGGAACCACCAACTGTCTCTTAGGGTTCATTCTGAGAGCCGATGTCGAACCTCTTGATCCAGCGATGACCTGCTAGAACTGAGAGCAGAGACCTGGACCTTTAGGGTGCTAGGCCTAAGGCTGATCTCTAAGCCCTTTTGTAGAAAATCTAGGATTTGTGACATATTTGGGGTTAGAGGATTCGGTAGGTTAGGGAGGCAGAAGGATGAAAAAATTTCTTCCAGACCTTATTGTAGATAGCATTGGTTACTTTCTTTCTGGACCTTTATAGAGGAGCAATTACTGGGTCCGATAACCCTTTGGCTCTCAGTACCTGGGCCTTAGTAACCATGCCGCTAGGTTCCACTTCTGAGGATCCAAGTGATGAATGGGCCCCTGTAAGAGGAGGTCATTTTGTACTGGAAACTGGACCGGGCCATCCACCTGCAGATCGATGATCAGGTTGAACCAACTTCTTGGCCATAACAAGGCTACCAAGATAGTTGGGGTCCGTTCTCGGATTTTCCGTAAAACCTTTGCCAAGATCGGAATTGGTGGGAATGCATAGGCTAAGTGAAGGCCCCACCTGTCTACCAGTATTTTGAAGCTCCGACTGTTTAATCTCCATTCCCCCAGCTGGATGTCTTGGCGACAGTCTGCGTGGGTGTTGGAAGAGCCTTTCAAGTGGACTGCTGTCAGCGACAGTAGGCGTTTTTCAGCCCAGCAGAATATTCGAGTGGAAATACTTTTTATGTTGTTGAACCTTGTACTGCCTTGATGCTTGATATGAGCAACTGCAGTCATGTTGTCCAAATATATTTGGATGTGCTGTCCAGCAATCTGGCAACCTGCTGCCAGAAGGGCTTCATCTATAGCTTTTAAATCTCTGAAACTGGACAACTTCCCGCTCGTTGTCTGGTTCCAGAGTCATTGGAACGGGATATTGCTTATCATGGCTCCCCAGCCCCTCCTGCTGGCATCTGATGCAATTGTAGTTAGCGGGACCAGAGTCCAGCTCACACCTCTGTGGAGGATTCTGGAATTTATCCACCATGCCAGGGAGGCTCTTACTCGACCCGGCGTGTGTAGCCTTCTGTTTAGAGTACTAGGATGGCCGTTCCACTTCCCTAAAATATAAGCTTGAAGGACTCTGGAGTTGGCCTGAGCCCAGGCTACTGATTGGATGCAGGCTGTCATGGAGCCCAAGACCGACATGCTTTCTCGGAGTGTAGGGGACCTCATGTCTCTGAACCACTTGACCTTTGTTATTAAGGTCAGACGGTGGTCTTCTGGAAGGAATGACATCTGTTTTGCAGAGTTCATGAGTACTCCCAGGAATTTTCTGGTTTGGAGGGCTGTATCTGAGACTTTCAGGTTCGGGATCCACCCCAGAGATCTTAATATATTGAGAGACTTTGATACGAGACTCCAGGGTCATCTTGGTGGAGGCTACTAACAGCAAGTCGTCCAGGTAAGGCACTATACAGATGCCTTGACTCCGGATAAAGGACACTGCTTCTGCCATTACCTTGGACAAGATTCTTGGAGCTGAGGAGATGCCAAACAGAAGGACGTTGAACTGATAGTGCTCCACCTGATGACCTCCCTGTACCGCTAACCTGACATTTTCTGTGTCTCAGGTGGATTGGAATATGGAAGTAGGCATCTTTCAAGTCGACGGTCGACATGAAGTGAGGCCCGATCAAAGGAATGGCTGATCTTACGGATTCCATCTTGTTACATGTTGGTTCAGTCCCTTCAGATTTATAATGATACGAGCCTCATCTGAGGTTTTGGCTACCAGAAACAGTCGAGAGTAGTGGCCCAGACCCCATTCTGACTCTGGAACCTGGGAGATCACATTTGATCTTACAAGGTCTGAGACCTACTAGCAGTGCTGTTTGATCTCTTGGGGTTGGGAGGGAGGAGATGAACTCTATCAATAGGCCCTCCTTGATGATATCGGAGGACCCAGTGACAACTGGTGATGATCTGCCACTGATATATGCATCTTCTTGAGTCCCCCCCCCCCCCCCGGGTCAGAGTCAGTTTCTCCTGTTGGGACTGCTGTTGCTGGAGGACGAGAATATTCTTCCCCCACGAAAAAAAAAAACCCATTTTTTAGAGTTTTTGTTCCGGGAGGGCTTTTTTCTTATCGGTGGCCTTTTCTAGAATCTTGCCTAGGGAAGGCCCAAAGACATATTCCTCTTTAAAGGGTATGGCACATAATTTGGCTTTGGAGGTGATGTCGCCAGAACACTTCTTGAGCCAAAGAGCTCTCCTAGCCGAGTTGGATTGCACAAGTGACCTGGTGGCAACTCTGATTAATTCCATTGAGGCATCTGCTAAAAACCCAGTAACCTTGAGAAGGATAGGAGGTACCCTGGAATATGTGGGTTTCAAGTTCCTCTAACCAGCAGGAGAGGGCTCTAGCTACGCAGTTGGAAGCAATGTTAGCCTTTAAGGCAAATGTAAATAACTCCCAGGACTTCAAGAGACTCAATTTTTCTGTCCATTGGATCCTTCAATTGCGAAGAATCTTCAAATGGGAGTGCGGTTCTTTTCGCAACCCTTGGTACGTGAACATCAACTTTGGGAATGTCCCATCTAAAAGAATCACATTCCAGGGGGAATCTCTTTAATCTCTGAAGGCGTGCTGAGGCGTTGCTCCGGCAGTTCCCACTCTTGAGAAAATCATGTCAAGTATATTAGCATGCAACGGGAACCCTACACGTTTCCCCGTTTTTAGCCCACCAAACATCTGAACCTGAATGGTCTGAGGCTCGGATTTGTGTTCCATCCCATAGTACTGCATACTGCAGATACCAGCTCCTCAAAACGGTCAGAGGAAAAAAGATATTTCCTGGATTCAGAGGCTTTCGGTGAAACAGGTTCCTCCTATTTAGCAGAGGACGATGTGTAGGATAGGTCTGATTCAAACTCAGACTTCAACCTGTATTTCCCTTTTCTTCCCTGGAGAAGGGGGTGGTAGGGAAGGAGGGGTAAAAGCCGCCAAGGAGGACTGCACCTCTTGCTTGACCAGTGAGAATCTCTTCCAAAAGGGAGGGTTGCTCTGTCTGATTACTTTGTCGATACATGACTGGCAGAGCTTTTTATCCCTTAGTGAGGGTAGCTTTATATTACAAATGGCGCACTTTTTCCTAATAGTGGTCTGGGGGGTAGACTTGTCTTCCTGGAACGAGAGGGAGAGAGATGTCAAAAGAAGGACCCCCTAAATTATCCACCTGAGGACCCCATCCCTGCATACACTTACTGTGGCAAGTGCAGTGCTGGGCTCTGCAGACACAGGGCACTGCTAAAACAGTTTTAGGAGGTGGAAGATAAAATATGGTTACATAAATGTGGACATCCTCTTATACTTGGGGGGAATATGGTTGTGTTCAGAAATAGCCAATCACATTTAAAAGGGAACGTAAAATCAGTCTTGTGGCTGTTTAATCTTTATTTTCAGTTCATGAGATTCTCGTGCTGCGGGACAGCCTGTGTAGACAGGGGTGTCTTCATGTGGTGCTCTGATTACCTAGTCATCTGTATGGCTTATGACAGGTCGCCTGTGCAGTAGCATGGAACTCTTACTGAGATTCTACTGCGCAAATACAATCAGTAAGAGTTGCACGATACTATACAGGCGCAGCCGCCATTTCGCGCCATGTAATTTTTTTTCTAAGCCAACAATATTATTTATATTATGTAAACTAAGGGGCAGGTCAGTGAGGGATCAGTGACCTGTCATAAGTCATCAGTATGTATATGCAAGCAGAGCACTACAAGAAGACCTCGCACAGGAATCTCTAACTGAAAAAAAATAAAAATAAAATTATATATATATATATATATATATATATATATATATATATATATATATATATATATATATATATATTAGAGCTACCGGTAATTATGTTTCCAGAAGTCCATAATCACAGCACCATGGAGGTAGTACTCCTCCTCCTCCTCACAGGGACAGGAAAAGCACACAAAAGGTTAAATGGATCCTCCCCACCCCCCTCAGTGTTTAACAAGCACCACACCATGGTTCATGCAACTCCACACATTTACTAAACCATATATCCATACATAACAATCAGGGAGGGAACCAACCCTGCTGTCAGGATAGACTCCTAGAAACAATTACCAGTATGTCCAATACCTATTTTCCAGGACATCCCTCTTGACTGCACCATGGAGAATACCAAAGTCCCTCCTCAGGGTGGGATCACTGCCTGGAGAACCTTTCTCCCAAAAGCAGTCTGTTGGCCAGATAACACGTCTAACTTATAATGCTTGCAAAACGTATCAAGCCTGGCCCAAGTTGCGGCCTTACAAATTTGGTTGACTGATGCCCCCGCCCTCTCAGCCCCGGAAGTTGACACTGCTCTTGTTGAGTGGGCTCTTAAATCTTTGAGGGGGCTGATGCCGTCTGAATGATACGCTAAGGAAATTAACCAAGTAATCCATCTTGCAATGGTGGCTTTAGAGGCCTTCTTCCCTTTATTTTTACCCCCAAACAGGGTGAACAAGTGGTCCTGTCTCCAGCTATGGAGTGGCCTCTAGATATTCAATCACTGCCTGACATCCAACGCATGAAGGGCCTGCTCCTTCTCATTTGAAGAGTTCTCGCAAGAAGGAAGGCAAAATGAAATCCTGGTTTAAAAATTTTGATAGGATGCCACTTGGGATACAAATCCTAATTTTAGGATTATACGATCCTCCGAAATCTGAAGATATAGGTCCCAAGTAGACAGAGCATGAATTTCCCCTACCCATTTTGCCATAGTGGTGGCCACTAAAAATGCCATTTTTAAAAGGTACAGATGGGCATCTCTTCCCCTGGTACATAAGGCTCCTTGCAGAGGGACCCAAGAACCAAATTTAGATCCCAAGGGGGGAAAAAAAACAAAACAAAAAACAAAAAACAGACCACCTAGTTGTAGGGCGGAATCTCTATTACTCTGATGAACCTTATTATCCATGGACGAGTGTTGTGAATTCTGTGGCAGAGCTCCCAACTGTGGTCACAAGTGGTACTTCGGCTGATTCTCTCTGTGAGCTTCCGTTGGTGGAGAGTGGTACTGCGGCTTCTGAGTTTCCTTCCTCAGGTGATGTGGTGAAGTCGTTAGGTGCTGCTCTATTTAACTCCACCTAGTGCTTTGATCCTGGCCTCCAGTCAATGTTCTAGTATTGGACCTGTTTCCTCCTGGATTGTTCCTGTGGCCTGCTGCTCTGCATAGCTAAGTTCCGCTTTTGCTATTTGTTTGCTGTTTTTTCTGTCCAGCTTGCTTATTTTGTTTTTTCTTGCTTGCTGGTAGCTCTGGGACGCAGAGGGTGTACCTCCGTGCCATTAGTTCGGTACGGAGGGTCTTTTTGCCCCCTTTGCGTGGTTGTTTGTAGGGTTTTGTGTTGACCGCAAAGTTACCTTTCCTGTCCTCGCTCTGTTCAGAAAGTCGGGCCTCACTTTGCTAAATCTATTTCATCTCTACGTTTGTCTTTTCATCTTAACTCACAGTCATTATATGTGGGGGGCTGCCTTTTCCTTTGGGGTATTTCTCTGAGGCAAGGTAGGCTTATTTTCTATCTTCAGGCTAGCTAGTTTCTCAGGCTGTGCCGAGTTGCATAGGGAGCGTTAAGCGCAATCCACGGCTGCCTCTAGTGTGTGTTGGAGAGGATTAGGGATTGCGGTCAGCAGAGTTCCCACGTCTCAGAGCTCGTTCTATGTTTTTGGGTTATTGTCAGGTCACTGTATGTGCTCTGACTTCTATGTCCATTGTGGTACTGAATTACCAGTTCATGACAGACGAGTGGCTAAAGTGCTTAATGCAGATATCTGGATCTCTAGGGTGCTGGGTCCAAGTCCCTTATTAAACCCCACCTGAAGGAAGTCTAAGACGCTTGGGATATCAGGTCTGCCTGCCACAAAGTCAGACCTGCCACCTTCTAAACAGAACCTCTTCCAGATCTTGTGGTATATTGCAGAAGTAACCGGCTCCCTGCTAGCCTGGTTCGTGGGTATGAACTGGTCTGACAACCCCCAAGCTCAAGATGTCCCCATCAGGATCCAACTGGAAAGATGAAGCCTTTCCGGGCTTTGATGGGAGACTGGACCCTGAAGGATTGTGTCTTCCCCCTAAGGAAGCAGAACTGGGTCCTCTAGAGCTATGGTTTCAAGCAGAGAAAACCCACTTCTCAGTATGGGGCAATCAGAAGCACCTTTGCCTGATCCTCCTGTATTTTCCTGAGGACAGCTGGAAAGCGCCATCGGAGGAAAGGAGAAAAAGGGACCTGCCCCATCTCGGACTCAGCACATCGACGGCTTCTGGATTGTCCGATTGATTCAGCGAATAAAACCTGGCCGTCTTAGCATTTTTCCTGATCACGAACAAATCTGAGGTGTGCCCCAGAGATGACAAAGGTACTGGAACACCTCATTGTTCAGTTAACATTTTGTTGGCAAGACCTTCCGTCTGCTCAGGTAGTCTGCCACGACATTTTGGGACCCCTCGAGATGAACTGTTGTTGACAGGCCTGTTCTCTGCCCAGGAAAGTATTTTTTCTGCCAGATCCTGGAGTGCCCGATGCCTGGGACCCCCTTGGTGTCGCAGAAATGAGACAGTCGTCACATTGCCTGAGAGGATCTTGATGTGTTGATTTCTCAACAGTGCCTGATTCCGCCTTAGAGCCTCCCACGCAGTGTAGAGCTCCCTGTAATTAGAAGGCCTGGAACAGATCTCTGATGGCCATCTGCCCTGAAGAATCCCCCCTTCCAGGTGCGGTCCCCATCCCCACTTGCTGGTGACTGTGGTAATCACCACACATGGAGAGGCAACCTAAGGGATGCCCACCTGTAGGTTTTCTGGCCGAGTCCACCAAAGTAGAGAGCTTTTCACTGCCAGGGATAAGGACATTGTTCTGTCGAGTGAAGATTGCCACCGATCCCAGACTGACAGGACATCCCTCTGCAGAGCTCTTGAATGGAACTGGGCCCAACATACACAGGAGATACAAGCTGTCATGAGGCCTAACACCTTCATTGCTGATCTGATGGAGACACGACTTCTCAGAAGTTCTCTGACTCTGCCACTGTTTCTCTATTGGTAAGAAGTATGTTCTGCAACCGGAGTCTAGTAACACACCAAGGAAAATCTTCCTGTTCTCTGGAATCAACCTCGACTTCTGTCTGTTTATAATCCAGCCAAGGAACTCCATCGTGGAAAAGGTCTCTTCTCTGTGTCGACAAAGTTATTCCGCCGAACTTGCCACCAGGAGGAAGTCGTCCAAGTACAGCACTATTATGATCCCCTGGTTTCTTAGGTAGGCCACTAATTCTGATACCACCTTGGTAAAAACTCAGGGAGCTGAAGCCAGGCCAAACGGAAGGCACTGAAACTGGAAGTGGCAGGTTAAATTCAGCAACTTTACCGCAAACCAAGTATTTTTGGGACGCTGGGTGAAAAGGAACCCGATAGTAAGCGTTTTTCAGGTAGAGGGTCCACATTAACGCGTCTGTCTATAAGGTGAATTGTAGATTTTACTGACTCCATCCGGTACCTCTTGTATCTGACCCAGAGGTTTAAGGGCTTTAGATTTATTATCGTGCAAGACTCTCCTGATCGCTTTATGATGGAGAACAGGGAGGAGTAGTGACTAGTGATGAGCGAGTATACTCGTTGCTCGGGTGATCTCCGAGTATTTGTTATTGCTCGGAGATATAGTTTATCACCTCAGTTGCATGATTTACGGCTTCCAGATACGTTGAATACATGTGAGGAATGCCTGTTAGGAAATTCCCACATGTATTCAGCCTGTCCAGCAGTCGTAAATCATGCTGCTGAGGCGATGAAAACTATATCTCCGAGCAATAACAAATACTCGGAGATCACCCGAGCAACGAGTATACTCGCTCATCACTAGTAGTGACCCTTGCCCACCTCTGCCTGGGGGACTGGGACAATGACGGCTGAGCCGACCAGCTGTTTCAAGTCCGTTAACATAGCAGAATCTGCTGCCATGGTAGTGGGCGCGATAAGACTTTCGGTTGAAGCATTAAACTATTGCATATTCCTCCGTTATGGTCCTGAGAACCCAATGATCCTTTGTAATCTGGAACCAATTTGCTGCAAAGTGCCCGAGTCGCCCCCTGATCAGAATGGAGTCATTGCCTCCTGGTCTTGAGCTTGACCCTAACAATAAGCCCTTCTCTTTCCCCCCCTGCTGTAGGTTCCTCTACTGTACTTTCCCTGACTCTTGTACTTTGGTTGTCTCCAAGAGGGGCCTGCCTTACGAAAGGACTGGTTCTTTCTAGACTTATCTTCCGGGAAACCCTTCTTTTTAATCAGAAGCCTTCTCTAGAATGTCGTCCAATGCCAGCCAGAGTACACTCAACCTGGAGAAGGGAATGGAGCACAGCTTGTTCTTAGAATGCATTATCACCAGACCAGGATTTTAATCAAATAGCTCTACGGGCCGCATTGGACAGCGAGCTATTTCTAGCAGAGAATCTCACCATTTCAGCAGACGTATCTGCCAAAAAAGCAGTAGCTGATTTCATCATGGGAAGGGAGGCTATAATATCCTCTCGGGGTTTAGTTGGTCAAATGCTCCTCCAGTTGCCCCATCCATAAAAGCAGACCTGGCAAATGAAGTAGAAGCTATGTTTGTTCTGATCAAAGCCGCGGATGATTTCCAAGTCAGTTTCAGGAGATTATCCACCTTTCTGTCCATGGGATACTTTAAACTTGAAGAGTCCTCAAAACGGATGGATGTTTTCCTGGCAACTTTAGCGAATTGCACACCGATCTTCGGAATCTCCTCCCAGATTTTACCGTCTTCAGGGTCAAAAGGTAGACGACTTTTAAAGTCCCGAGACACCACCAAGCGCCTTTCAGCATCCTCCCATTCTTCCAACACCATAGTACAAATGTGATCGCTTATCGGGAACACACGCTGCTTTTGCTCTTTGAGGCTTCCAAACATTAAGTCCTGTCTGGACTGTGGCTTTGGGACTTCTTTCACCTGCATCATATCTCTAACGGCCTGTACTAGCTCGTCCGAATCTTCAGAGGAAAACCGGATCTTCTGCCCCGTGCCCGACACTCCATTAATATTTCGCACTCTTCCTCCTGGTCTGAGCCCAGGGGTTGGGTTTCCTCATCTGAGCTTTTCCCAACTCCCACCTAGGCCTCTTAGCACACGCACCTGGACTGGTAGGCTGTGGACGAGAAAGGCTGGATATACTGTAGAAGCCTGGACCTCTTCCCGAATCAGGGACCTCATCTCAGACAGAAGGGATGGCTGTTCTTTTCTTACAACTCTGGCAGTACAGGTGTCACAGAGCATTATGCAATGGGTGTTAAGGAGTTTGACATGGCATATGGGGCATCGCCTGGACTTTGTAGAGGCTTTGCCAGACCGTTTGGGTATAGGCAGGGGCGTAGCTGGGGTTCCCTTATCCGGCACAGTGCAAGAGGGAGAACACTTGGGGCCTGTCTAGTCTGGACGGGGCTGCGCACGGCGCACTTACCCTGCCGTCCTGGTAAGTCTTGCCTGGATCCTCCTGAAGAAAGATGGGTATAGAGGATCAGAACCACGTTGTGCACAGCACCGCTGAGCGTACCTCTTGCAGAGAACAGCCACTACATTACCATTGTACTGCTGCAAGCCCTGCGAGAATTAGGAAACCAGCCTGCTGCCTGTCTCGCTGTAGTTCCGCGTTCCACTGTGGAAAGCACGCCGACCTTATTCCCTGGCGCCCAGCTGTGACGTCACCGGAAGCGCGACTTCCGGAAGTAGCGGTGGCTTGCCGACCGGCGTCCAAGCCAAGATCCTCCTATCGGGAGGAAGCGGCTCTACACAGGAGCCAGTCCGCTTGCTGATCTGTGGCTGAGGGACTCTGAATTGAAAAGTGTCAGCCCCGAGCTGCTTGACAGGGGGAAGGATTGGAGGAACTTCACGATCCCCCTGGGCTCGTTCCTCTGGTGAGCTGCGCTTCTCTTCTTGTGTGTCCCTCCATGCAGAGACAGGGAAAAAAAAAAAAAAAAAAATCACTGAGGGAGTGGGGTGGGGGGGGGCCTTTTAACCTCATGTGTTTTTCCTGTCCTTGTAAGGAGAAGGAGGACAACCTCCATGGTGCTGTCAGGAGGGACATCCTGGAAATAAAGATTACACAACAACCACAAGATGGATTTCATCACCCAGTTATCATTATAATCAGTATAATGGCACCAACCTGACAGTGACCGTAAATTATGCTTTGGGAACAATTTTCAGCAGCTGGAACTAGGGCTTTAGTTAAAGCGGAGGGAAATAGAAACCGTTCCAGATATCAGTCAATTTTGCAAAAGCAGTCAGGCCTAAGCATTCCTCCAAAAATCAACAGAAGAATGGTTTTGCCTAAAGAAGATCAAAGTTTTAGAATGGCCCAGCCAGAGCCCAGATTGATTATAATCTGTTAAATGACCTGAAGAGGGCTGTCATAATCTGACAGATTTAGAGCTAAGAGTGGGCTAGATGTGCCATGGTGAGAGACTCCTACCCACAGAGGCTGAACGCAGTCATAAATTCAAAGAAAACCTCAAAGTATAAGTTTATGAATAATATGTATATTTATTACAGTATTTTAGTTTTCTTTTTCTTTCTGAAAAGATTTCAGCTTATTTTTCAAATGAATTGTACACAGCATACGGGTCTGACAGCTGCTACCTAGGGGAATGTTTTTCAGCAGTTTGTGTGCGCTCTAAAAACCATCTCGGGAAAAAAAAATGCTTGAAATACTCCTCTGCATTATTGATAAGGTTTTTACCATTTTGCTTTACCTTTGTTCACTTTTTTGAATGCGTTTTCCCCTCCACTTCCAAGGTTTGAAAACCTTGGTGTGTAAAACAAAAAAAATGCACGTGCCATTACTTGGAAGCAGCTCCTGATGGAATCCACTCCGCCTGAGGATAGTCCCATCAAAAGGCCACAAAAATACTTGAAACGCTTTAGAAAAAAACAACAACAAAAAAAAACTACCAAAAAAAAGCAGCGCTTCCTTCAGAGACCTGTTTTTGACTGATTCAAAAAACCTGTTTGCACATGCCTTTAGGCCACATGCACACGCTGAGTAGTTGGTCAGTATTTTACCTCAGTATTAAGGCCAGGTGCACACGATCCGGACGCGGCAGCGCTTTGGACGCAGCGCATGTTCGTCTATTGAACGCAGGTAAATCCGCATGTGCTCACTGAAAAGTGCGGAATCACCACATCCAATACATTCCATGGGTCATTTCTCTTGCGCAGCGTTTACTGATCGTCTGCACATACCCTCAGAGGAAGAACATAATTGAAACCCGTCACCCCTTCTGTATTTATCACCCACTACTGGTTTTGGCTTACAGATACGGAGGTAAAATACTGACCAAATACTCAGTGTGTACAGGGCCGTAGTCTTCCACATGGACAATGATCATAGCTGTGCCCCAATACGGTTCTTCCTAAGGCTGTACTCACACGTCTGTCCTTAGAGCATAATAAAAACAACAAACATAAGCCAGCTCACCAGTAACCACCGCAGGTGCCCGGAACTACGCTGCAGACAGATGTAGTATTCAATGGAAGAAAAAAGGGGGTTGAGTTCCAGCTCCTTAAAAATACGGTAACTAGTTTTACTAGTACCATTAAAAAACATACTGTACATGGTGTACAAGCTCCCTACGGTATATGCGGATCGACAAGAGGCAACGCGTTTCGATCTAAACGATCTTTGTCAAAGCTTTGACAAAGATAGTTTAGATCGAAACGCGTTGCCTCTGTTGTCTTCTGTCCGACTCCCTGTGGATCATTTCTGCTAACCAGAGTGATCATGATGTGACCTGTCACCTGCACAGAGAGTGACCCTGTAATATGGGGACTAGTCACTTATATGGATCACCAAGTGGCAACATGTCCGCTCCTGATCTGCAAGAAAAGGGGTTTGAAGGGTGGTGAATACATGGATGAATAGCCCCTCATTGCACTAGAGGGGGGAGCGGAGTAGCTCACTCTTCTTGGCTACTAAAATAAATCATCTGTATGAAAATATTCTAAACATTATAATAACTACTCTTTTGGGAACCATAATCATATAGTGAAATATTTTATCAGAGAGAGCGGCTACCCTCCCCTTATCAGAGAGAGCACACGTGGCGGTGGCGGCTACCCCCCCCCCCCATCAGAGAGCACATGCGGCGGCTACCCTACCCCCCATCAGAGAGCGCGCGGCGGCTACCCTACCCCCATCAGAGAGCGCGCGGTGGCTACCCAACCCCCCCCCCCCATCAGAGAGCGCACGGCAGCTACCTCCCCAGAGAGCGCACGCGCGGCAGCAGCTACCCCCCCCAATCAGAGAGCACACGCGGCAGCGGCTACCCCCCCCCCATCAGAGAGCAAGTGAGCACGCGGCGGCTACCCCCCCATCAGAGAGCATGCGCAGCGGCTACCCCCCCCATCAGAGAGCATGCGCAGCGGCTACCCCCCCCATCAGAGAGCGCGGCTACCCCCATAGACAATACATGCCCCACACCTGGAGAATGACCCCTTGAGAACAGGCACTTAGAGGTCATGACCTACCTCCACACGTGACTCAGCAGATCACTCACCGGTGGGCATACCCACGAGAGGTAATAGTTGGCACAGAATGGATGGGATATCCTGGGTGAGATTTACCAGCACTAACGCCCCCGTCCCTTCCTCACCAATATTTTGCTCGTCTTTCTACCCAGGGTGAATAGACCGGCACATTACTCCGCAGCTCCCGGCTATTATCACAGGGGAGACCGAGCCCCCCACCCTGTACTCCCCTCCAACACCTGTCCGGCGACTAACCCGAATCCGCTTCCAAGCCACGCCTCTCCTTTGTGACGTCAGAAAGACAGACAGACAGTCGAACCTTTAAGCTTTGGGCTCTAACAACGACCATCCTAGGGCGGAGTGGCAGCCAATAAAAATAGTGGGCGTGGCCATACAGACAGTGGAGGGAGGCCGCCACTGGGAGGAGAGTGAGTGGCGGGACATTCTGCTCTTGTTGTTGTTACAGACATACCCGGATGTTAACCCCTGTCCTTAACAACGGCTGTCACATGACCCATCCGGCCAGGACAACGTAGGTACTGCTAGATCATGTGACTAGATGACAGCCTGGACAGAGATGTTGATGATATATAGTAGGGTAAACCATCAGCACTCAGACAACGGATGCACGCTCCAAGGTCCAAGGATCCAATCGGACACAAACGTATAAGAAAAGAAGAAAAGCAGCATCCATACCAGGTGATGAAAATCCAAAACGTATCTTTATTCTGCCATGGTAAAATACAACGTTTCGGCCAGGTTGGTACTTGACAAAGGCCAACCTGGCCGAAACGTTGTATTTTACCATGGCAGAATAAAGATACGTTTTGGATTTTCATCACCTGGTATGGATGCTGCTTTTCTTCTTTTCTTATAGAGATGTTGATGATGTCATAGTCACGTGATCGGTCACTTTTCGGGAGAACGAGGTTATCTACTGGGGATAAAGAAGCTTTAATCAAATCCGATCAGTGCATGATCCTCCTTTATGTCACGTGTGTCTGTAAAGTAGCGGCGTGCTGCAAAACTTAGTGTGCTACGTACCAGGAGATCTACTGCAGAGCTGTGTGTGCCATGTACCAGGAGATCTACTGCAGAGCTGTGTGTGCCATGTACCAGGAGATCTATTGCAGAGCTGTGTGTGCCATGTACCAGGAGATCTACTGCAGAGCTGTGTGTGCACCATCTACCAGGAGATCTATGTGCTGCAGAGCTGTGTGTGCGCCATCTACCAGATCTATGTGCTGCAGAGCTGTGTGTGCGCCATCTACCAGGAGATCTACTGCAGAGCTGTGTGTGTGCCATCTACCAGGAGATCTATGTGCTGCAGAGCTGTGTGTGCCATCTACCAGATCTATGTGCTGCAGAGCTGTGTGTGCGCCATCTACAAGGAGATCTATGTGCTGCAGAGCTGTGTGCGGCATCTACCAGGAGATCTATGTGCTGCAGAGCTGTGTGTGCGCCATCTACCAGGAGATCTATGTGCTGCAGAGCTGTGTGTGCGCCATCTACCAGGAGATCTATGTGCTGCAGAGCTGTGTGCGCCATCTACCAGGAGATCTTTGTTCTGCAGAGCTGTGTGCGCCATGTACCAGGGAGATCTACTGCAGAGCTGTGTGTGCCATGTACCAGGGAGATCTACTGCAGAGCTGTGTGTGCCATCTAGCAGGAGATCTACTGCAGAGCTGTGTGTGCCATCTAGCAGATCTACTGCAGAGCTGTATGTGCCATGTACCAGGAGATCTACTGCAGAGCTGTGTGTGCCATCTACCAGGAGATCTACTGCAGAGCTGTGTGTGCCATGGACCAGGAGACCTATGTGCTGCAGAGGTGTGTGTGCCATCTACCAGGAGATCTATGTGCTGCAAAGCTGTGTGTGTGCCATCTACCAGGAGATCTGCAGAGCTGTGTGTGCCATGTATCAGGAGATCTACTGCAGAGCTGTGTGTGCCATGTATCAGGAGATCTACTGCAGAGCTGTGTGTGCCATCTACCAGGAGATCTGCAGTGCTGTGTGTGCGATGTACCAGGAGATCTACTGCAGAGCTGTGTGTGCCATGTACCAGGAAATCTATGTGCTGCAGAGCTGTGTGTGCCATGTACCAGGAGATCTGCAGAGCTGTGCGTGCCATGGACCAGGGAGATCTACTGCAGAGCTGTGTGTGCGATGTACCAGGAGATCTACTGCAGAGCTGTGTGTACGATGTACCAGATCTATGTGCTGCAGAGCTGTGTGTGCCATGTACCAGGAGATCTATGTGCTGCAGAGCTGTGTGTGCCATGTACCAGGAGATCTATGTGCTGCAAAGCTGTGTGTGCCATCTACCAGATCTATGTGCTGCAAAGCTGTGTGTGCCATCTACCAGGAGATCTATGTGCTGCAGAGCTGTGTGTGCCATCTACCAGGAGATCTATGTGCTGCAGAGCTGTGTGTGCCATCTACCAGGAGATCTATGTGCTGCAGAGCTGTGTGTGTGCCATCTACCAGGAGATCTATGTGCTGCAGAGCTGTGTGTGCCATCTACCAGGAGATCTATGTGCTGCAGAGCTGTGTGTCATTCACATGTAGCAAAGCTGCATGTGTGTTGTACACATAGGGCAGAGCTGTGTATGTAGCCTGCATTATCTGACATAACCTCCTCTATGAAGGCTGATATATGGATATTGTATATACAGTGGAGGAAATAAGTATTTGATCCCTTGCTGATTTTGTAAGTTTACCCACTGACAAAGACATGAACAGTCTATAATCTTAAGGGTAGGTTAATTTTAACATTGAGAGATAGAATATCAAAAATAAAATCCAGAAAGTCACATTGTATAAATTATATAAATTTGCATTTTGCAGTGTGAAATAAGTATTTGATCTCTCTGGCAAACAAGACTTAATACTTGGTGGCAAACCTCTTGTTGTCAAGCACAGCAGTCAGATGACGTTTTTTGTAGTTGATGATGAGGTTTGTGCACGTCAGCAAGAATTTTGGTCCACTCCTCTTTGCAGATCATCTCTAAAGCATTACAATTTTGAGGCTGTCGCTTGGCAACTCGGAGCTTCAACTCCCTCCATAAGTTTTCTGTGGGATTAAGTTCTGGAGACTGGCTAGGCCACTCCATGACCTTAATGTGCTCCTTTTTGAGCCACTCCTTGGCTGTATGTTTTGGGTCAGTATCTTGCTGGAAGACCCAGCCACGACCCATTTTTAATGTCTTGGTGGAGGGAAGGAGGTTGGTTGTCACTCGGGAATTTATGGCACATGGCTCCATCCATTCTCCCATTGATGCGGTGAAGTAGTCCTGTGGCTTTAGAAGAGAAACACCTCCAAAACATTGTTTCCACCTCCATGCTTGACAGTAGGGACGGTGTTCT
Source organism: Ranitomeya imitator (assembly GCF_032444005.1). Taxonomy (NCBI): domain Eukaryota; kingdom Metazoa; phylum Chordata; class Amphibia; order Anura; family Dendrobatidae; genus Ranitomeya; species Ranitomeya imitator. Next base: position 760,167,615 of record NC_091283.1, on the reverse strand, counting down.
TTCGGTCATAGGCAGCATTTCTCTTCCTCCAAACACGGTGAGCTGAGTTAATGACAAAGAGCTCAATTTTTGTCTCATGTGACCACAGCACCTTCTTCCAATCACTCACAGAATCATCCAGCTGTTCATTGGTAAACGTCAGACAGGCCTGCACATGTGCCTTCTTGAGCAGGGGACCTTGCAGACAGGCAGGAGTTTAAACTTTTACCGCGTAATGTGTCACCAATGGGTTTTCTTGGTGACTGTGGTCCCAGCTGCCTTGAGATCATGAACAAGTTCCCCCTGGGGAGTTTTAGGCTGATCTCTCACCTTCCTCATGATCAAGGGTACCCCAGATTGGTCGATTGACAGTGATTTTGTATTTCTTCCATTTTCTTACTATTGCACCAACAGTTGTCTCCTTCTCACCCAGCGTCTTATGGTTTTGTAGCACATTCCAGCTTTGTGCAGGTCTATGATCTTGTCCCCGACATCGTTATAAAGCTCTTTGGTCTTGCCCATGTTGTAGAGGTTAGAGTCTGACCGAGTCTGTGGACAGGAGTCTTTTATAAGGGTGACTATGTCTTTAATACAGGTAACGAGTTGATTAAGAGCGTCTAACTGGTCTGTAGGAGCCAGAACTCTTAATGGTTGGTAGGGGATCAAATACGTATTTCTCACTGCAAAATGCAAATAAATTTATATCATTTATACAATGTGATTATCTGGATATAATTTTTGATATTCTATCTCTCAATGTTAACATTAGCCTACCCTTAAAATTATAGACTGTTCACGTCTTTGTCAGTGGGCAAACTTACAAACACAGCAAGGGATCAAATACCATATATACTCGAGTATAAGCCGAGATTTTCAGCCCACTTTTTTGGGCTGAAAGTCCCCCTCTCGGCTTATACTCAAGTCATACCCAGGGGTCGGCAGGGGAGAGGGAGCGGGGGCTGTGTAATTATAATCACCTACTCCTGGCGCGGTCCCTGCTTCTTCCAGCGCTGCAGCTTCTTCCTGTACTGAGCGGTCACATAGAGGTGGAGCCGCATATTCATTACTGTAATGAGCGGTAACTGTGACCGTTCAATACAGGAAGAAGATGCAGCGCTGAAAGAAGCAGGGACCGCGCCAGGATTAGGTGAGTATAACGTGGAGGGGAGCGCTGCGCGATATTCACCGCTCCTCGTTGCGGTGCGGCTCAGTCTTCAGCGTCCTCTGGCTGTGACGCTCAGGTCAGAGGGCGCAGTGACGTGGTCAGTGCGCGCCCTCTGCGTGAACGTCAATGCTGAAGACGGAGCCTCACCGGTACGAGGAGCAGGTGACTATTGAAAGTGCCGGGGGTCCTGAGCGACGAGAGGTGAGTATGTGATTTTTTTTATCACAGCAAAAGCATATGGGGCAAGTGACTGTATGGAGCATCTTATGGGGCAATAACGTTTGTGCAGCACTATAAGGGGCAAGTGACTGTATGGAGCATCTTATGGGGCAATAACGTTTGTGCAGCACCATAAGGGGCAAGTGACTGTATGGAGCATCTTATGGGGCCATGTGCAGCACTATATGGAGCAAGTGACTGTATGGAGCATCTTATGGGGCCATGTGCAGCATTATATGGGGCAATTATCTGTATGGAGCAATTTATGGGGCCCTTATTACCCTTTATGCAGGATTATATGGGGCATATTTTAATATGGAGCATCTAATGGGGCCCATCAAAGTTTATGGAGCATTATATGGGGCTCCTGATTCAATATGGATATTCAAAAAAACTTAACCTACTGATGTCTCAATTAATTTTACTTTTATTTGTATCTATTTTTACTTTTGTCATTTACCGGTAGCTGCTGCATTTTCCACCCTAGGCTTATACTCGAGTCATTAAGTTTTCCCAGTTTTTTGTGGCAAAATTAGGGGTCGGCTTATACTCGAGTATATACGGTACTTATTTCCCTCACCGTACTCACCCAAATCTGAGTCCAGAGAGCTGAACTTTTCAGTTCGGTGCATTTCTGCAGCCAGGTTATCTTTTTGGGTACCTCAGATGAGACAGGATTTACAGTGCTGTAAAAAAAAAAAAAGGTTTATGCAGGTGTAGAAAAAGTGCTGCAAAGAAAGGACTGGCAGTTTATTTTTTGCAAAGTGAGTGAACAAAAAAAGAAATCTGAGTCACATCAATATTTGGTTTGTCTGCACTTTGCGTTAAAGCAGCATCACTTCTTCTAAGTACGCCTGCATGCAGTTTTTGAAGGAACTCAGCATGGAGGTTGTTCCCAACATCGTGGAGAACTAACCGCAGATGGTATATGGATGTCGCTTGTGCAAATTCTTCTGTCTCTTCATGTAGTCCCAAATAGTCTCTGTGGTTGAGATCGGGGCTCTGTGGGGACCAGATCATCACTTCCAGAACTCATTGTTCTTATTTATGATGGAAATAGTTCCTAATGCATTCACGGTGTGTTTGGGGTGGTTGTCCTGCTGCAGAATACATTTCAAGCCAATCAGACGCCATCTTTATGGTACTACATAATGGGTTAAGATCTGCCTGTATTTCTCAGCATTGAGGACATCATTAATCCTGACTAATCTCCAACTCCTTTTTGCTAAAAATGCAGTCGACAACGTGCAGGATCTTCCCCTATGCTTCATGTTGCCCCTACAGACAATTTTTATTATACCACTTTCCAGCCGCAGAGCTGTGTGCACGCCATGTACCAGGCAGATCTACGCGCTGCAGAGCTGTGTGCGCGCCATGTACCAGGCAGATCTACGCGCTGCAGAGCTGTGTGCGCGCCATGTACCAGGCAGATCTACGTGCTGCAGAGCTATGTGCACGCCATGTACCAGGCAGATCTACGCGCTGCAGAGCTATGTGCACGCCATGTACCAGGCAGATCTACGCGCTGCAGAGCTATGTGCACTCCATGTACCAGGCAGATCTACGCGCTGCAGAGCTATGTGCACGCCATGTACCAGGCAGATCTACGCGCTGCAGAGCTATGTGCACGCCATGTACCAGGCAGATCTACGCGCTGCAGAGCTATTTGCACTCCATGTACCAGGCAGATCTACGCGCTGCAGAGCTATGTGCCCGCCATGTACCAGGCAGATCTACGCGCTGCAGAGCTATGTGCACGCCATGTACCAGGCAGATCTACGCGCTGCAGAGCTATGTGCACGCCATGTACCAGGCAGATCTACGCGCTGCAGAGCTATTTGCACTCCATGTACCAGGCAGATCTACGCGCTGCAGAGCTATGTGCACGCCATGTACCAGGCAGATCTACGCGCTGCAGAGCTATGTGCACGCCATGTACCAGGCAGATCTACGCGCTGCAGAGCTATTTGCACTCCATGTACCAGGCAGATCTACGCGCTGCAGAGCTGTGTGCGTGCCATGTACCAGGCAGATCTACGTGCTGCAGAGCTGTGTGCGTGCCATGTACCAGGCAGATCTACGTGCTGCAGAGCTGTGTGCGTGCCATGTACCAGGCAGATCTACGCGCTGCAGAACTGAGTGCGTGCCATGTACCAGGCAGATCTACGCGCTGCAGAGCTGTGTGCGCGCCATGTACCAGGCAGATCTACGCGCTGCCGAGCTGTGTGCGCGCCATGTACCAGGCAGATCTACGCGCTGCAGAGCTGTGTGCGCGCCATGTACCAGGCAGATCTACGTGCTGCAGAGCTGTGTGCGCGCCACCCACGTGCCAGGCAGCTCTACGTGTTGCAGTGCAGCGTGTGCACCACGTGCCAGGCAGATCTACGTGAGGCAGAGGTGTGTGTGCGCGCGCCATGTGCCAAGCAGCTCTACGTGTTGCAGAGCAGCGTGCGCGCCATGTACCAGGCAGCTCTACGTGTTGCAGAGCAGCGTGCGCACCATGTGCCAGGCAGATCTACGTGTTGCAGAGCAGCGTGCGCGCCATGTGCCAGGTAGATCTACGCGCTTCAGAGCTGTGTGTGCGCCATGTACCAGGCAGCTCTATGTGCTGCAGAGCTGTGTGCGCGCCATGTACCAGGCAGCTCTATGTGCTGCAGAGCTGTGTGCGCGCCATGTACCAGGCAGCTCTCTGTGCTGCAGAGCTGTGTGCGCGCCATGTACCAGACAGCTCTTCGTGCTACAGAGCTGTATTCGCGCCATGTACCAGGCAGCTCTTCGTGCTACAGAGCTGTGTGCGCGCCATGTACCAGGCAGCTCTACGTGCTGCAGAGCTGTGTGCGCGCCATGTACCAGACAGCTCTTCGTGCTACAGAGCTGTGGGCGCGCCATGTACCAGGCAGCTCTTCGTGCTACAGAGCTGTGTGCGCGCCATGTACCAGGCAGCTCTACATGCTGCAGAGCTGTGTTCTTGCCATGTACCAGGCAGCTCTTCTTGCTGCAGAGCAGTGTGCGTGCCATGTACCAGGCAGCTCTTCGTGCTACAGAGCTGTGTGTGCGCCATGTACCAGGCAGCTCTACGTGCTGCAGAGCTGTGTGCGCGCCATGTACCAGACAGCTCTTCGTGCTACAGAGCTGTGTGCGCGCCATGTACCAGGCAGCTCTACATGCTGCAGAGCTGTGTTCTTGCCATGTACCAGGCAGCTCTTCTTGCTGCAGAGCAGTGTGCGTGCCATGTACCAGGCAGCTCTAAGTGCTACAGAGCTGTGGTCGCACCATGTACCAGGCAGCTCTATGTGCTGCAGAGCTGTGTGTGCGCCATGTACCAAGCAGATCTTCATGCTGTAGAGCTATGTGTCATGCGCACGGGGCCGAGCTGCACGTTTCGTACTCACAGGGTCGAGAGAACTGGATCACAGTACACAGACACTCAGATCAAACTCTGATTAGAGTGTCATTAGCATAATCAACCCGATTCTCTCAGATGAACCTATGGTTCAGGGAAGGTAAAATTAGCTATTATTTGAACCAGTGGTCATCCCCCTTGTTATCTAATTTGTGTATGAGTGATTCATTACTAAAATGTAAGAGGGGACTGGATGCCTTTCTTGAAAAGTATAATGTTACAGGATATATACACTAGATTCCTTGATAGGGCGTTGATCCAGGGAACTAAGTCTGATTGCCGTATGTGGAGTCGGGAAGGAATTTTTTTCCCCAATGTGGAGCTTACTCTTTGCCACATGGGTTTTTTTTGCCTTCCTCTGAATCAACATGTTAGGGTATGTCAGGTTAGGCTATGGGTTGAACTAGATGGACTTATAGTCTTCCTTCATCCTTAATAACTATGTTACTATGTAGTTAGGTATGTTACACAAGTTTTCATAAAAGACATACAATAATCTTGAAATTCGATTACAAAATAATTTTGACCCCCTGGTATAGAATTAGTATTTATTAGTTAGACATCTGGATAGAATTATAGTTTTCAGATAAAGATGTTACAGTATTTTAGAAATGTCCTGCATCATGGATACAAGTTGGAACTGAACACTACAACACTGTATGCAATCCTTCCTGATGCGGATTTGGTTAGAATAAATATAATAATACAGCTGGAAATATGGAAATAGTATTTGGTGAAATGAAATGGCGAGAACAAGCTACTCAACATTTGCTGAAGATATGCGAGACTGGAGAATGTGCATAGTGTCACTGAAGGATGGTCTGCCATTGACAGTCAACTTTCCAACTTGAACCACATTGTGTGTAAATGCCGCTGTCAGTGGCTCCTTATCTAATTAGGTGCAATGTCACCCTTGTGGTGTCACACACATACAATGTCGTGCTAGGCCAATAAGCCAAAACAGAAGCAGTGGATACTGGCAAGTAGGAGGCGGTTTGCAGGGTTTGTATCTATCGACCACAGAAAACTGACCTGTGAATCAATTCGCCTGTCTCAGCAAGTTTTTCACTTTCTTTGCAGTTTACAAGAAGGTATTTCAAGGTAAGAACTGCTTTGAGAATGCACCAGAAATACATAAGACTGTACTCGGCGCCAATGCCAATAGAAACCACTAAAGAGCACGCGAGTAATGGAATGTGTCCTGCAATGGCCGATCCACCAGCCCTCGTTCTACACAACACGAGAGATGAGCCCGTCGTCCGGGTAAGAAAGTTTGGCACAGACATTTAAGTGCTTATAAAAACTAAAACCATTCCGACTTTAGCCTAAAATGTAAGTAAAATATCAGACTATTGATAATATTCCTGGAGTATGGAGTAATGACAAAGTTGTGCAAAGATTCTGTTGTCTGACGGCCGGCCGTTCCCACTCATTATCCAAGAGCGTTTAAGGGATCATCAAATGTTGTGGAAACCTTGCTGTCTGGCTTTGCTTCAGGCCCTGGCTGACTTGACTTAGATTTCGACTTGGTTTTCTTTACGTTAGGCACGGTTGCTGAAAATATATCATCTGCAGGGAAAAAGAAATTCACATGGTATCAAAATACATTATTGAGAAAGCAGCATCTTTTAGAGTATGTGCACATGGCGTCCTTTAGACACCAGTGTACCTCGATCGTTTTTTAAGCAGAAGACACTTCAGGAAACCGCTGGAGATGGTTTCCCCGAATTGTCTTCTCTTGAGGTGGCTTAGCCGTCGCTGTTTTTCTTCTTCTATAAGTAACAGTCGTGGCTTGGAAGCTGGCCAAAGAATGGACCAGTCATTGCTTTTAGCCATTTCACAGTATTCGAAGCTTGAAGAGGTTAAAAGTCACAAAAGACAGAACATGTGTCCAACATGTTCACGTTATTTTAGTGCTTTTTCAGGAGGGTTCCAGGGAGAATCCACCTGAAAAAGACACCGCGCACATACCCTTGTATAAGAATACTCATTGCAAAAGCTGCCTGCTAATTAAAACATTAACACGAAAGTCCCCTAGGATTAATTAACCACGTTTTTTCCTTCTCTTCTTCTGGGAACCATCAGTTTGTTATTGTTTTGTAAGCACAGATAGATGCAAACAGCAGAACACGGTCAGTATAGACCAAGCAGACATTGGCTGAATTATGCCAATGATTGTACCCACATACCCATGTCATCATCAAATATGGATTTAGGCTCGCTCTTCTTTTTGGATTTCTTCTCCTTAGGTTTGTGTGTGAAATCGGCAAAAATATCAGCATTTTCATCAAACAGATTAACTTCTGATGACGCTTTTTTCTCCTTTGGTTTCTTTACTGGTTTAAAAGCTTCTGCTGCAAATATATCATCCTTTAAAACAAAAGATGCCAAAAAGATATTAGTGGCATCGTCATTACTCGTTTATTGACATTCTTGATACATTGAATGCAAAAAGTTTTTTGTTTAGACATCTGGAGAGAAATTATCTATTGTCAGATCACTACATTTAGATATTTACATATGCAGCCATTTTAAGCTTTTTTTTTTAAATGATGAAATAATGCTCCTTGCTCTTCTTTATCACTTTATTGGGAGATCTGATGATCAGCGATTTAGGTATTTTTTATATTGGTTTCACAGTGTTTACAAATGTGGCAAGATCAATTATGTATCTTTTTTTCATTACTATTTCATACAAATAATCAAGGACATTAGATTTTCATTTTCTATATTTAAAAGTACTTTATTTCTTTATTTTTTTAAGTCTCTGGGATTTGTAAAATAAATAAATAAATACAATAAAACAATCCTTTGCTCACTCATAATATACTGCAATACTTCTGCATTACAGTGTATTATTGACCTGGATGTGCTGGATAGGATGACAGGAAGAGCCCCTTCCCTCTATCTAAGGGTGGGGTCACAGGGGCGTTAAAAAATTCAGATTGGTGCATTTCTGAGATAGGAGATGGCAGTTCCTACTGATTAGCGTTTATGTAGATGGAGGCGGAGAAGGAGGCAGGCGCTAGAGACAGCTCCACCCTCCTCCTCTTCCGTCTACATAGAATCCTAGTAGTAGCAGCTGTCATCTCCTATCTCAGTAATGTAACAATCTGCCTTCACCGAATACAGATTTTACCTGTGAATTGAGCATTTTGAAAATGAAAGATCATTCATGAGGGGAGAAATAAACATTTCTCTGATAAAATATATTATAAAGTTGCTTATTTTCATGGGTGCTATTGATTTATGAAATAAAACGACAGTTACTTAAAAAAAAAAAAAGTTACAAGAAAAAGCAAGAAATTGTAAAGAGTAGTAGAAATTCCAAATTAGTAAAAGAAAAGGCATCAACTTGATAAGAAACATCACTTACGTCAAACATGTCGCTGGTTGTGGACTTATCTGTTGAAACAGCTGGCTGAACATCTACTTTCTTCTGAGGTTTCTGAAACCCAAAAAGATCATCATCAGGTTCTTTGTCCCTTGGAGAGCTGGACTGAGAGGTCGTCTTGGGTTTGCCCTTAACAGACTTGAATAAGTCATCATCACTGCCATCACCATCAAACAACACTCCAGAAGATTTCTTCCCCCGCTCCAGGAAAGGCTTTTTAGAAAATTCACTTGTTGGAGACTCTTCTTTCTGCTGTTGAGATGCAACTGATTTAGGTAGTGAGTTATCTGCAAAAAGGTCAGATCCAAATAAATCATTTACATCAGGAGTCAGCGGATTTACAGCTGCTTTTGTGTGTGTTCTGGGCTGAATATCGTTTTCTGAGAAGGATAACTTCATACTAGAAATCTCCTCTCGATCTGTTCTCAAGTTTGATTCCAATAGTCCAGTTTCAGGCTTAGCAGCTGATGTAGACCATTCTGGAGAGGACAGATCTTCATTCTCCCCAGATTCTTGGGATGCAAGTTTTCTGTTCGCTCGTGTAGGGGGTCTTCTTTTACGACCAACTTTTGCACGAGTCTGATGAAAACAAAGCCATAAAGCAAAGAATACTTAATAAATTGGTACAAAAAAAACTCAATAAAATAATATAAATCTGATATCAAATTGTTCTGGATGATCGGATATTCGGCTTATTTTGCAGAATGCTAATCATATTAGTCTCATAGGTAACAATCAGGATGAAGCAGAAGTCTGTACACTTACTACCGAAATGATTGCTAGCATTGCTCTAGAGATAGAAAATGAGGTGCTCCAATACTTCCAACTCCTTGTTGTGCCGCCTTTCCTCTATTATTCCTCCTAAAAATGTATAAAATAAATTGACAATAGTGTTCTCTGGGAGGAAGCCACTGATGGACATCTTTGGTGGTGGCTTAAGGCCCCTTCACATTAAGCGACGCTGCAGCGATACCGACAACGATCCGGATCGCTGCAGCGTCGCTGTTTGGTCGCTGGAGAGCTGTCACACAGACAGCTCTCCAGCGACCAACGATGCCGGTAACCAGGGTAAACATCGGGTTACTAAGCGCAGGGCCGCGCTTAGTAACCCAATGTTTACCCTGGTTACCATCCTAAAAGTAAAAAAAACAAACACTACATACTTACCTACCGCTGTCTGTCCCCGGCGCTCTGCTTCTCTGCACTCCTCCTGTACTGGCTGTGAGCACAGCGGCCAGAAAGCAGAGCGGTGACATCACCGCTCTGCTTTCCGGCTGACCGACGCTCACAGTCAGTGCAGGAGGAGTGCAGAGAAGCTGAGCGCCGGGGACAGACAGCGGTAGGTAAGTATGTAGTGTTTGTTTTTTTTTACTTTTACGCTGGTAACCAAGGTAAACATCGGGTTACTAAGCGCGGCCCTGCGCTTAGTAACCCGATGTTTACCCTGGTTACCAGTGAAGACATCGCTGGATCGGTGTCACACACGCCGATCCAGCGATGTCCGCGGGAGATCCAGCGACGAAATAAAGTTCTGGACTTTCTTCAGCGACCAACGATCTCCCAGCAGGGGCCTGATCGTTGGTCGCTGTCACACATAACTATTTCCTTAACGATATCGTTGCTACGTCACAAAAAGCAACGATATCGTTAACAATATCGTTATGTGTGAAGATACCTTTAGTTCTTAAGAAGAAGAGTGGCCATCCGGCAAGCCAGATCCTTATCTCCCTCAACTTTATGTGTCAGAGGAAGAGTTTAGAGGCCACAATGTGCATTAGATTGTTGCACGAAGCTGTCGATATTGGCGGGTTTGTACTGGGAGGAGAGGTGTGAAGTAAGGGAGACAGGAGCAGAGTCCCCACTACGTACATTGACCTTAGTGGTTGGCTTCAGGAAAATGGCGCCAGCGTCCACACACACGCAGATTTAGATCTCGGCTTAATCACCATTTTACTGAAGACCTCAAGGGGGTCAATGTGAGCATGTGCCAACACCAGCACCATTTTACTGAAGCCCATTGCAAGGTGAATGTTTTTCAAGCACCGTCCACAGTTAGGACTGTGTCAGCGAGAAATTTAAACCAGTAACAAGATACTGATCCTACCCACAGTCTCGCCCCACAAGCCCGGACAACCAGGCTACGGATTTTTACAGTGAAGGTACCTATTAAACCAGTAGGACAGCGACATTATGCCCATACATTTAGTTTAATGTGCCTGATCCTGATGACAGGTTCAACATTTTTTTCCTCCTCTAAAACCTAAGTACATCTTATAGTCTGGTGGCTTAATACCATATTTTTCAATCTTGATTTTTCACATTAGGATGATATATTTAATTGTCAATTTCTAGAAAGATTAAAAGGTGTTGTTCCACTATATGTTCTACGGCCTCCTTCCCCACCATCCTGTAGAATGTAAGCCCGCAAGGGCAGGGTCCTCGCCCCTCTGTCAGTCTGTAATTGTTAGTTTTGTTTACTGTAAGTGATATTTGTGTTTGTATGTAACCCCGTCTAATGTACAGCACCATGGAATCAATGGTGCTATATAAATAAATAATAATAAATGTATGATTACTGGGGGCCAGACACTGTGAAACCCACTGACCATGAGAAAAGGGATCCTAAAATTCCCTGTATAAAAGGCACAGTAGCCTGCATGCATGTGTGAATGATGGAAAGGCCATCTCCGTCAGTTCCACGGGTGTGAATGGAGCGGAATTAAAAAATGCACACTACTGCAATATGCACAAAGAGGACTGAGATCTAATTGTAGGGATTTGTGGGGTCCCATTGGTTGGACCCTTAAGGTGTGAATAGTTGATGAGAAAACCCTTTCAATACTGGTCTATTCTACAATACCTTTGCCTACATTTTATATACACCCACTGATCAATATATAACTGAGAAAAACATTGTGACATACCTTATTAGCATTATGAAGGGTATCTACTTGCGCTGGGGTCTCGAAGCTTGCGCCCTCTAAATATTTGCTGTTAGATTTTGAATCCAAGTGGTCTTCTGCAAATGATGAAGATGCGGCTTCTGTCTCGACAGCAACAGTTCTGGGTCCTGACAGTTTTGGAATAGCGCCCGGTAACAATGCCGCTGGATTAATAAGCAAATTTGCCTGGAAAAAAAATTGTATATAGATGATGATTTTTTTTTTTTTATGTAGTTCTTATCAAGATTTTAAGATGGTAAGCTCCTGTAGTAGTAGTAATAGAGATATGGAGGAGTGTCGCATTGGTAACAGAATAAGCCACATGCACTATGCAAACAAAAGGTCAGCCCGGTTCCAAGCATCGCTAGTGGGAGAAAAAGGAAAATTGGAGGAATTTTAGATTTTAAAAATAGAAAAATCTGAAGAGGAAGAACAAGAGAATGGCAATATTTAATAGTTACTTGAAGTTTTCCAATCCGAGAGGAAGGACTTTTTGTTTTAATTGGTGCTGGGCCTGTGGTTTTCTGGTCAAGATTAATATAAAAAAAAAAAAGCAAGATTAATAAATTTCTGAAAATAATTATGAATGTGTATGGTAATTCATATAGACGTTCTCACAAAGTGTACAGATTGTCCTTGAATTTCTAGTGACAGGTAGGAAGTCTTTAAGACAATGGTCTGCGGTAAGAGTGTATGAGATAGCGCTACTTCAGAGAGAAGACAAATGTCTCACAATGCCACCCAAGGGTAAAATGTCAGATGCCACCAGACCATGTTGACTTACAATGGGGACCCTCTGGATTCTACTTTAGTATCCATTGGTTTAACATAAAACTAGTGCGGTTTCCAATGTAAGCGATTCTTACAGTCAAATCCAAATGGAGTACCCGACACAAATGGGAGCAGAGTCTGTACATGTTTCTTGATTGAAACATTCCCCAAAAAAATTGGAACAAGGGCAGTGGGCTAAAGTCTAGCCAAAGTTTTCTCAAATGAATTGTCTAATCAAAATCATAAGCCCATACAAGAATAGGTGTTAGGCACTTCACAAGTTCATTAGAAACACTAAAGAAAGGTGGTGGGTAAAAACCACCCGTTAAGAAGAGCTTCCAAACATTTTAGCGATAAAAATATATATTTTAATTGAAATACAAAATTAAAATTACTTTAAAACCTCAAAATAAGGAGGGGAATCTACTGGTAGACACTGGGAAGGTAGGACTGGTGGTGGAGTGAGGCTGTAGACAAGTATACTCTTTGGAATCTCTTCTTAACAGGTGGTTTTTCCCCACCACCTGTCTTTAGTATTTCTAATCAAATGAATTGTCTGATAATAATATTGTAAAATTATTATTATTTTTTTTTTGGCATGGATTGATTAAAAACAGGGATTTTTGTGTACTCACCGTAAAATCCTTTTCTCCGAGCCAGTCATTGGGGGGACAAAGGACCATGGGTGTTATGCTGCTACCACTAGGAGGACACTAAGTAATACAGAAAGAATAGCTCCTCCCCTGCAGTATACACCCTCCTGCTGGCTCCAAGTGAACCAGTTCGGTAACAAAGCAGTAGGAGCTTAACATTTAACCAGGATGAACTACATCAAAACCAAGCCAACACAGAAAATGAAAAGCCGTTAGGCTAACAAGGGTGGGTGCTGTGTCTCCCAATGATTAGCTCGGAGAAAAGGATTTTACGGTGAGTACACAAAAATCCCTGTTTCTTCTACGCCTCATTGGGGGACACAGGACCATGGGACGTCCTAAAGCAGTCCCTGAGTGGGGAACAATCAACTGTAATTGCTCCTTGTACCCACAGGTTGCAGATGCGGCACAGCCGCCTGCAAAATTCGTCTGCTGACAGTCGCATCTGCCGAGGCCTGAGAATGAACATGGTAATGTTTTGTAAAAGTATGCAGACTGGACCAGGTCGCAGCTCTCCAAACTTGTGCTGCCGAAGCTTGGTGGCGGATGGCCCAAGAAGCACCCACTGACCGAGTGGAATGAGCCTTAATCCCTGCTGGGACAGGATGCCCTCTGACTCGGTAGGACTCCTGAATAGCTGAACGAATCCATTTGGCTATTGTCGCCTTGGAAGCGGGAAACCCCTTCCTTGGCCCTTCCGGGAGCACAAACAGGGCATCTGACCTGCGGAATGACGCCGTCCGTGAGATGTACCTCTCACTAAATCCAGTGTGGAGGGCCTTCTCGAAGCGATGTACTGGTGCCGGACAGAGTGACGGTAAGACAATCTCCTGATTGAGATGGAAGGATGAGACAACTTTTGGCCGGGGATGTTCTCAAAACCACCTTATCCTGATGAAAATTCAGGAACAGAACTTGACAAGACAAAGCCGCCAGCTCTGAGACTCGTCTAATGGACGTGACCGCAACTGGGAAGGCAACCTTCCATGAAAGAAAGGACAGGGAAACCTCCTGTAGAGGTTTGAAAGGAGCTTCTTGCAAGACTCCGAGGACCAGATTAAGGTCCCATGGTTCCAACGGCATCCTATAGGGCGGCACTTTATGGGAGACTCCCTGAATGAACGTCTTCACTTGTAATCTGTTGGCAATACTGCGTTGGAAAAGAATGGACAGGGCTGAAATCTGCACCTTGAGAGAACAAAGGGTGAGACCCAAGTCGAAACCGGTTTGTAAAAATTCGAGAATGGAAGAAATGGGAAATTAAAGAGGAGAAAGTCCCCGGTCGTTGCACCAGGAAAAGAAGGTTTTCCAAGTGCGATGATAAATACGCATAGACGTAAGCTTTCTAGCGCTGATCATAGTAGAGAGGACTTCTGGAGAGAAACCTGCCTGGGTTAGAAACCAGGACTCAACGGCCATGCCGTCAAACACAGGGCCTCGGAGTTCTGGTGGTAAAAGGGGCCCTGTGATAGCAGGTCTGTGCGATTCGGTAATCGCCAGGGAACATTAGCGACTAGTTGAACTAGTTCCACGTACCACACCTGGCGCGGCCAATCTGGCGCAATCAGGATTACTGGTACTCCCTCTGCTCTGATCTTCTTGATGACTCTCGGCAGTATGGGTAGCAGGGGATATATGTACGAAAGCTGAAAATGATGCCACGGGAGTACGAGTGCATCTGCCCCGATGGCTGTTGGGACCGTGGGACCGAGCTATGAAGTCGGGAACCTTTGAATTTAGCCGTGAGGCCATCAGATCCACGTCCGGAGTTCCCCAACGACAGCAGATCTGGTGGAAAATCTCCGGATGGAGAGACCACTCCCTGGAGTCGAGGCTTTGACGACTGAGGAAATCTGCCTCCCAATTGTCCACTACCGGGATGTGAACCGCAGAAATCATTGAGCGGTTTTCCTCGGCCCAACAGAGAATATAGCCTACCTCGCTCATGGCTGCCATACTGCGGGTTTCCCCCCTGTCGGTTGATGTATGCCACTGCAGTGGCATTGTCGGACTGAATCCTGATGGGACGACCCGCCAGGAAGGGGTGAAACTGGAGAAGAGCCAACCTGATTGCCCGAATTTCTAAGATGTTCATCGGAAGGCGTGATTTCTGAAGTTACCAGTGGCCCTGAGCAGTGTGATGTAGGAACACCACCCCCCAGCCTAGAAGACTGGCATCCATTGTCACAACTAGCCAATGTACTGGAAGAAAAGACTTCCCTTGATTCAGGGAGGACTTCAATGTCCACCACCTGAGAGACTGTCTGACTTGCTGGGGAAGAAAGAACCAACGGTCGAGGGAGGACGGGTTCCTGTCCCAAACAGCCAGGAGGGCATGCTGTAAGGGGCGGAGGTGTAATTGGGCAAATGGAACCGCCTCCATAGCTGCTACCATCCTGCCGAGGACTCTCATACTGAAGCGCAGAGAGTGAGTGCGAGGTTAAGAGAGCTTCTGAGCTTCCCGCTGTGAGGCTGAGATCTTTTTCGGGGGGAGAAGCACCAACCCCTGGGACGAATCCAGTATCATTCCCAGACAGGAAATTTGCTGAGCCGGTACTGGGGAAGATTTTTTGAAGTTTATCTTCCAACCCAGGCGAGAAAGAGAATCCATTGTGATGTTTACGGCCTCCTTGCAGGCGCGGAAAGAGGAGCCTTTGATGAGGATATCGTCTAGATACGGTGGCACCACCACGCCTCGGGTGTGAAAGATGGCCACGGCGGCCGCCATGACCTTGGTGAATACGCTGGGAGCGGTGGCGAGGTGAAGGGCAAAGCAACGAATTGGAAGTGCTGTTCCTGAACTGCGAAGCGAAGGAACCTCTGGTGAGAGGGGAAAATTGGAATGTGGAGGTACGCGTCCTGGATGTCTATAGACGCCAGAAACTCGTCTTTTTCCATGGAGGCGATGACAGAAAGAAGCGATTCCATTTGGAACCGTTGTACCCTGACGAACTTGTTCAGCAGTTTTAGGTCCAGTATGGGCTTACTGTACCATCCTTTTTTGGAACAATGAACAGGTTTGAATAAAAACCTTGAAACCTTTTGCTCTGAGGGACAGAGATAATAACCCCGTCTTCTTTTAGAGAGCTTATGGCTTGGAAGAACTCTGATGCGCTTGCCCTGGGAGGAGAAGACAGGAAAAAATGATTTATTGGGAGAGAGGAGAATTCTATCTTGTATCCGGAGGACACTAGGTCGCGGACCCATTCGTCGTGAACGACAGAGACCCACGCGTCGCTGAAGGAAAGCAGGCGGCTGCCTACTTTGAGGGTGTCCCCCGGATACCACAGGGAGTCATTGTGTGGGAAATCTGCCCGGTCTGGACCCCCTGGATCCTGACGGCCTAGGCCTGCCTCTCCATGAAGAGGAAGGTTTGTAAGAGGTCTGGGGACTTCTATACCTACATTGTGCCCGGCCGGGTCCGGAAGATGTGGAAGTAGAGGACCAATTTGAGTTGGAACGAAAAAAATCAAGACCGAGCCTGCTGTTGCTGGTTCCGAAAGGGCCGACAGGGTCTCTGTTGTGGGAGAAATTTACTCTTCCTTTTAGAGGCGAAGGAAATTAAACCCTTAATCCCATTGGACGTACTATCCCGTCAAAGTGACCTGGGACTTAATTTACAGTGACGGGATAGTACGTCCAGTGCGATCAGCCGCGCTAACGGAGGGAGCATGGCCGATCGCGGCCGGTGTCAGCTGACTGTCGCAGCTGCCATTCAGCACTATGTGCCAAGAGCTGTCACGGACCGCCCCTGACACATTAGCCCCCGGCACACTGCGATAAAACATGATCGCAGTGTTCCGGCGGTATAGGGAAGCATCGCGCAGGGAGGGGGCTCCCTGCGGGCTTCCCTGAGACCCTCGGAGCAACGCGATGTGATCGCGTTGCTCCGAGGGTCTCTTACCTCTTCCTCCCTGCAGGCCCGACTCCAAAATGGCCGCAGGGCTGCATCCGGGTCCTGCAGGGAGGTGGCTTACCAGCACCTGCTCAGAGCAAGCGATGGTAAGCCTCCCTGCTTTGCCTGTGTGATCGTTGATCTGACACGGTGCACAGTGTCAATATAATCTGATGTCCCCCCCAGGGCAAAGTAAAAAATTTAAAATAATTTTTTTTACATGTGTAAAAAAAAAAAAAATAAAAAAAAAAATTCCTAAATAAAAAAAAAAATAAAATATTGTTCCAATAACTACATTCCATTATCTAAATTTAAAAAAAAAAAACAATAAAAGTACACATATTTAGTAGCGCCGCGTCCGTAACGACCCCACCTATAAAACTGTCCCACTAGTTAACCCCTTAAGTGAACACCGTAAAAAATAATTAAAAAAAAACGAAGCAAAAAACAACCCTTTATTATCATACCGCCGAACAAAAAGTGGAATAGCATGCGATCAAAAAGACAGATATAAATAACCATGGGACCGCTGAAAACGTCATCTTGTCCCGCAAAAAACGAGCTGCCATACAGCGTCAGTGAAAAAGTTATAGTCCTCAGAATAAAGCGATGCAAAAATAATGATTTTTTCTACAGTTTTTATCGTATAAAAGTGCCAAAACATAAAAAAATGATATAAATGAGGTGTCGCTGTAATCGTACTGACCCGAAGAATAAAACTGCTTTATCCATTTTACCAAACGCGGAACGGTATAAACGCCCCCCCCCCTCCCCCAAAAGAAAATTCATGAATAGCTGGATTTCTGTCATACTGCCTCACAAAAATCGTAATAAAAAGCTATCAAAAAGTCACGTGCCCGAAAATGTTACCAATAAAAACGTCAACTCGTCCCGCAAAAAACACAACACCTCACATGACTCTGTGGACCAAAATATGGAAAAATTATAGCTCTCAAAATGTGGTAACGCAAAAAAATATTTTTTGCAATAAAAAGCGTCTTTTAGTGTGTGACAGCTGCCAATCATAAAAATCCGCTAAAAAAAAACACTATAAAAGTAAATCAAACCCCCTTCATAACCCCCTTAGTTAGGGAAAAATAAAAAAAAAAATTAAAAAATGTATTTATTTCCATTTTCCCATTAGGGTTAGGGTTAGGGTTGGGGCTAGGGTTTGGATTACATTTACGGTTGGGATTAGGGTTAGGGGTGTGACAGGGTTAGGGGTGTGGTTAGGGTTGGGGTTAGGGGTGTGGTTGGGATTAGGGGTGTGTTTGGGTTAGGGTTTCAGTTAGAATTGGGGGTTTCCATTGTTTAGGCACATCAGGGGCTCTCCAAACGCGACATGGCGCGTTGAAAAAGCCAATTCTGCGTTGAAAAAGTAAATCAGTGCTCCTTCCCTTCCGAGCTCTCCCATGCGCCCAAACAGGGGTTTACTCCAACATATGGGGTATCCGTGTACTCAGGACAAATTGGACTACAACTTTTGGTGTCCAATTTCTCTTGATACCCTTGGGAAAATAAAAATTTGGGGGGCTCCAAAACCATTTTTGTAGGAAAAAAATGATTTTTTATTTTCAAGGTTCTGCGTTATAAACTGTAGTGAAATACTTGGGGGTTCAAAGTTCTCACAACACATCTAGATAAGTTCCTTGGGGGGTCTAGTTTCTAATATGGGGTCACTCGTGGGGGTTTCTACTGTTTAGGTACATCAGGGGCTCTGCAAATGCAACGTGACGCCTACAGACCAATCCATCTAAGTCTGCATTCCAAATGGCGCTCCTTCCCTTCAGAGCTCTCCCATGCGCCCAAACAGTGGTTTACCTCCACATATGGAGCTAAAGTACATTTTTTGTGAAAAAAAAATTAAATGTTCATTTTTTTTAAACTTTCCAAAACTTGGGGTGTGTGTCCTGACTGCCTATGTGAGCGGATGCACAGAAGAGCGCTCCCGCTGCTAACCTGCTAAAATCCTGTGCGGACGCTGCTGACCAGACCTTTCTGCCCCATACTGGCTGGCTGAGGGTCTTTGGAGTGCGGCGGTGCCGAGCGGTGGTCCCGGTGTGAGAGGAAATGACCAGAAGGCGGCAGAAGGACGTGGGAGCTGGCGATGCGGGAGCCAGCCAAGATGGCGCCAAGGCAAGAGAGGACGCTGATAAGATGAACGCCGCATGTCAGAGGCGCATGGAGGTGGCAGCGAAGCTTCAGCAGTTTGCCAGAGTGGAAGGAGCGGAGGAGGCAGAGAAGGAAACCGGAGCTGGAGCCGATATGGAGGAGGAGGATGTGAGCCTGGCAGGACAGCATGAGGTACAGACGGGGAGGGAGAAGAGCAGTATGGCGGGTGCAATAGGGGGACCTGAAGATATGATCCCAGGAGCTGAGCCGACCCTCAGGAGGTTAAAGGAGACACAGTACAGATAAGCGCAGTCCTGCAGAGGATGGACAGACGCATGGGGGTGGTGGAGGAGAGGGTGAGCACTGCAGAAGACCACATAATAAAACTGCAAAAAGCGGAGAAAAAGTTCGCCCAAGCAATATCAGAGCTGACCGCCAAAAATGAGGATTTGGAAAACAGATGGAGGGCTACTCCATGTGATCGCCTGCTATGGAGGGGAGATCGGAACGCGAAGGAACCGTCGCCCGTAAAGTGAGCTCAGGGCTGGCATCCAACGGTGCAGGAAAGGATACCGGGAGGGACGCTCCGCGTTCTTGCCTGTTGATGGTTCGGGGGAGATCGGAACCTGGAAAGGATCCGTTGACCCCATTCGCTCCATAAAGGGAAAAATAGAATAAAAATAAAAATGGTGGGGTCTGAAAGCAGACCCAAGTGCCTCTTAAGGCCCCGTCACACATAGCGAGATCGCTAGCGAGATCGCTGCTGAGTCACAAGTTTTGTGACGCAACAGCGATCTCAGTAGCGATCTCGCTATGTGTGACACGTACCAGCGATCAGGCCCCTGCTGTGAGATCGCTGGTCGTGTCGGAATGGCCTGGGCCATTTTTTGATCGTTGAGGTCCCGCTGACATCGCTGAATCGGCGTGTGTGACGCCGATTCAGCGATGTCTTCGCTGGTAACCAGGGTAAACATCGGGTAACTAAGCGCAGGGCCGCGCTTAGTAACCCGATGTTTACCCTGGTTACCATCCTAAAAGTAAAAAAACAAACGCTACATACTTACCTATCGCTGTCTGTCCTCGGCGCTTTGCTTCTCTGGTCTGGCTGTGAGCGCCGGTCAGCCGGAAAGCAGAGCTGTGACGTCACCGCTCTGCTTTCCGGCCGCTGTGCTCACAGCCAGACCAGAGAAGCAGAGCACCGAGGACAGACAGCGATAGGTAAGTATGTAGCGTTTTTTTTTTTTTTTACTTTAACGATGGTAACCAGGGTAAACATCGGGTTACTAAGCGCGGCCCTGCGCTTAGTTACCCGATGTTTACCCTGGTTACCGGGGACCTCGGGATCGTTGGTCGCTGGAGAGCTGTCTGTGTGACAGCTCTCCAGCGACCAAACAGCGACGCTGCAGCGATCCGGATCGTTGTCGGTATCGCTGCAGCGTCGCTATGTGTGACGGGGCCTTAACAGACACTAAGCAAGAACTGGTTCACTTAGAGCCAGCAGGAGGGTATATACTGCAGGGGAGGAGCTATTCTTTCTGTATTACTTAGTGTCGTCCTAGTGGCAGCAGCATAACACCCATGGTCCTGTGTCCCCCAATGAGGCGTAGGAGAAATAGGGTTGATCGAAGAGCTTCGTATAAGTGCTTACCTTCCAGCACCCCACTGATGCAACACGGGCTTCTCCGGAGGTCTGCATTGACTCCGACTGTGTCTGCTCCATTTGGATACAACAGGGTTACTGCAGCCTGTGACTGGCTGCAGCGGTCAGGTAAAGGAGCACATCATTGGATGTTTCTCCAAAGACATGCTCTTCTAGTCACTAGAGCATTGCAGCCAAGTACAGGCTGCACAGGAGATTTGACTTTCAAAAGGGGCAGACACTGCTTAGAAGCAGCCAGACAGCTTTTGGAGCATCTGCCCACCTCTGAAGTGGGCTATTTAGGAAGACGAGTATACCACACATTATTAATTTGTAATCAATACATGCCTAAAAAAAAATTAAAAAAAATAGTAATTTACTGTTGCTACTTTTGTTCATAGCAGGGCAGACTGATACACACTGTTTCAAGCAAGCAAACTGGTGTGACATGTATCACTATCTTTCCTCTTTAATTTCCATTGAGATACGAACCTCGGCCTCTTCATGTTTCACAACTGCCGCCTCACTAACTTCTGATGGTCTGACACATTCTTTAGGAGTTTCCAAGCCTTTGCTTTTGATAATGGTTTTCTTCTCTGGAACCTGATACAGTAGGAAAATATATATATATTACATCCATGAATAACGTGACAATAGAAAGCTGTGATCTTACAGATGTATTCACCCCTAAGACGAATAGCTGCTACTCTTCAGCTCTTCCATAGAGCAATTATTAAGACAGGCTCCGTTATTGCAAATATGTAATTTTCACTCTTAAACGCTGAACAAAAGAGTGTGTCCAATAGTGTTGGCTGCAAAATCATATAAATCATATATATGTGATCAGCTGTAATCACAGATATCACACCTTGATACTCATTAATATACATGGCCGTACGTGCATGTTTGGTCTATTGTAAGGGACGGAGAGGGTTTATCAGTTATGCTTTTTGTGAATGAAAAGTTAAAATGCCACAAACACTACCTACCATGGTAGCCAATCATTAGATATGTTATTCAAGTCATGTGCATAAAAACATGGTACAGTATTCTTAATATTGCACAGTAGATATTAGTTATTACTAGTGATGAGCGAATATACTCGTTACTCGGGATTTCTTGAGCATGCTCGGGGGTTCTCCGAGTATTTTTTAGTGCTCAGAGTTTTAGTTTTTCTTGCCGCAGCTGAATGATTTACATCTGTTAGCCAGCATAAGTACATGTGGGGATTCCCTAGCAACCAGGCAACCCCCACATGTACCGTGTATACTCGAGTATAAGCCGAGATTTTCAGCCCAAAATTTTGGGCTGAAAGTGCCCCTCTCGGCTTATACTCGAGTCACGGTGGGCGGCAGGGTCGGCGGGTGAGGGGGAGAGGGCGCTGAGGCATACTCACCTAGTCCCGGCGATCCTGACGCTCCCTCTGCCGTCCCACGGTCTTCGGTGCTGCAGCTCTTCCCCTGTTCAGCGGTCACATGGGACCGCTCACTAGAGAAATGAATACGTGGCTCCACCTCCTATAGGGGTGGAGCCACATATTAATTTCTCTAATCAGCGGTGCCGGTGACCGCTGATAGAGGAAGAGGCTGCGGCACCGAAGACCGTGTGACAGAGGGAGCGGGATGCCGGGAGCAGGTAAGTATGTCATATTCACCTGTCCACGTTCCACACGCCGGGCGCCGCTCTGTCTTCGCGTCCTCTTGCACTGACTGTGCAGGTCAGAGGGCGCGATGACGCATATAGTGTGCGCGGCGCCCTCTGCCTGATCAGTCAGTGCGGAGAGACGCCGGGACCGGACGCCGGGAGCTGCAAGCAAGAGAGGTGAGTATGGCATTTTTTTTTTTATTGCAGCAGCAGCAATGGCACAGCTTTATATGGCACAGCTATGGGGCAATACTGAACGGCGCAGAGCACTATATGGCACAGCTATGGGGCAATAATGAACGGCGCAGAGCACTATATGGCAGCTATGGGGCAATAATGAACGGTGCAGAGCACTATATGGCACAGCTATGGGGCAATAATGAACGGTGCAGAGCACTATATGGCACAGCTATGGGGCAATAATGAACGGTGCAGAGCACTATATGGCACAGCTATGGGGCAATACTAAACGGCGCAGATCACTATATGGCACAGCTATGGGGCAATAATGAATGGCACAGAGCACTATATGGCAGCTATGGGGCAATAATGAACGGTGCAGAGCACTATATGGCACAGCTATGGGGCAATACTGAACGGCGCAGAGCACTATATGGCACAGCTATGGGGCAATAATGAATGGCGCAGAGCACTATATGGCAGCTATGGGGCAATAATGAACGGCGCAGAGCACTATATGGCACAGCTATGGGGCAATAATGAACGGTGCAGAGCACTATATGGCACAGCTATGGGGCAATACTGAACGGTGCAGAGCACTATATGGCACAGCTATGGGGCAATAATGAATGGCGCAGAGCACTATATGGCAGCTATGGGGCAATAATGAACGGCGCAGAGCACTATATGGCACAGCTATGGGGCAATACTGAACGGCGCAGAGCACTATATGGCACAGCTATGGGGCAATAATGAATGGCGCAGAGCACTATATGGCAGCTATGGGGCAATAATGAACGGCGCAGAGCACTATATGGCACAGCTATGGGGCAATAATGAACGGTGCAGAGCACTATATGGCACAGCTATGGGGCAATACTGAACGGTGCAGAGCACTATATGGCACAGCTATGGGGCAATAATGAACGGCGCAGAGCACTATATGGCACATCTATGGGGCAATAATGAACGGTGCAGAGCACTATATGGCACAGCTATGGGGCAATAATGAACAGTGCAGAGCACTATATGGCAGAGCTTTCTATGGCACATCTATGGGGCAATAATGAACGGTGCAGAGCACTATATGGCAGAGCTTTCTATGGCACATCTATGGGGCAATATGCAGCATTATATGTGGCACAGCTTTATATGGAGCATCTTATGGGGCAATAATGAACGGTATGGAGCATCTATTTTTATTTTTGAAATTCACCGGTAGCTGCTGCATTTCCTACCCTAGGCTTATACTCGAGTCAATAAGTTTTCCCAGTTTTTTGTGGCAAAATTAGGGGGGTCGGCTTATACTCGGGTCGGCTTATGCTCGAGTATATACGGTAATTATGCTGGCTAACAGATGTAAAACATTCAGCTGTGGCAAGAAAAACTAAAACTCCAAGCACTAAAAAATACTCGGAGGACCCCCGAGCGTGCTCAGGAAATCTCGAGTAACGAGTATATTCGCTCATCACTAGTTATTACCATGAATGTAATATATTTAGATTATGAAGATTATAGAAACTTAGAATAGCCTGTAATCCCAGAAATACATTTAGTTCCCCCTACAATATACAGTCCTTAACATTCCACATTGTGGAATTATGGAAATCACAGTCTGGATAGACATTTTTGTGATCTGCAAATGATGAAAAACTGGAGATAAAATGTTATTCAGTATGGAGTATGAGCTTCATATGCAGAAATCCCAGCATTTAAACACCTTGGCTGCCATCAATAGTTGTCTGAGGAATTTTCTACCACAATCAGTGCACTTTATCAAGATCCACTGCTGGCAGCCCCTTTGCAATCGCCGACCAGTGATGTACCAGATGTGCTCGATGGTACAGAAATCTAGAGCTGCTGTAGGCCATGGTAGCACATTTAGGGCAAACGGGCTGCTCACAAAGGTCATTTATGCAAAGTGTCCCAGGAGCCTTTTTTCAGCATGACAAAACCAGGCTGCATGTTGCTCATGCTATTGTTAACAGCTTGCATGGCCTAAATGTACTTACCATGGCCTGCAGTGTCTCCAGACTGGTCTCCTATCGAGCACATCGGGGAGGTCATTAGTTGGTAATTGCACAGGGATCTGCCAGCAGCGGATCTTGATGATTTGCCAAACTGCATTCAGCGTGGCAAGAACATTCCTCAGACAGCCATTAGTAACTTCAGTGATAGCAGCAAAGGCTCTAGGTTTGGGGATTTCTGCACTTGCTGCTTATACTTAACTAGATGGTAGCCCGATTCTAACGCATCAACAAGGAAGAAAAAGACTAGACCAATAACAGTATGCACACCCATAGAATATACAAAATATCAAAAACTTTTATTCACCTCAAAAGGACAAGTACACAGTAAAATCATTTAAAAAGGCCTGGATACAGAACCATAGGCCGCCACTCCTGAATCCATGTTACAAAAAAATTATAACACACATAGATAAGGTGCTTAATATTAAATATATACAATGTCTCCTGTTTATGCAAATAATATTTTAAATCACAAAATAATACATGTCACAACCAATGAACCTACACTGGCCAGTAATCAATTTGCTGAGATTCTATAGACAGAACATATCAGTATAGTGATCACAAAATAATACAGTGGGGCAAAAAAGTATTTAGTCAGTCAGCAATAGTGCAAGTTCCACCACTTAAAAAGATGAGAGGCGTCTGTAATTTACATCATAGGTAGACCTCAACTATGGGAGACAAACTGAGAAAAAAAAATCCAGAAAATCACATTGTCTGTTTTTTTAACAATTTATTTGCATATTATGGTGGAAAATAAGTATTTGGTCAGAAACAAACAATAAAGATTTCTGGCTCTCACAGACCTGTAACTTCTTCTTTAAGAGTCTCCTCTTTCCTCCACTCATTACCTGTAGTAATGGCACCTGTTTAAACTTGTTATCAGTATAAAAAGACACCTGTGCACACCCTCAAACATTCTGACTCCAAACTCCACTATGGTGAAGACCAAAGAGCGGTCAAAGGACACCAGAAACAAAATTGTAGCCCTGCACCAGGCTGGGAAGACTGAATCTGCAATAGCCAACCAGCTTGGAGTGAAGAAATCAACAGTGGGAGCAATAATTAGAAAATGGAAGACATACAAGACCACTGATAATCTCCCTCAATCTGGGGCTCCACGCAAAATCCCACCCCGTGGGGTCAGAATGATCACAAGAACGGTGAGCAAAAATCCCAGAACCACGCGGGGGGACCTAGTGAATGAACTGCAGAGAGCTGGGACCAATGTAACAAGGCCTACCATAAGTAACACACTACGCCACCATGGACTCAGATCCTGCAGTGCCAGACGTGTCCCACTGCTTAAGCCAGTACATGTCCGGGCCCGTCTGAAGTTTGCTAGAGAGCATTTGGATGATCCAGAGGAGTTTTGGGAGAATGTCCTATGGTCTGATGAAACCAAACTGGAACTGTTTGGTAGAAACACAACTTGTCGTGTTTGCAGGAAAAAGAATACTGAGTTGCATCCATCAAACACCATTCCTACTGTAAAGCATGGTGGTGGAAACATCATGCTTTGGGGCTGTTTCTCTGCAAAGGGGCCAGGACGACTGATCCGGGTACATGAAAGAATGAATGGGGCCATGTATCGTGAGATTTTGAGTGCAAACCTCCTTCCATCAGCAAGGGCATTGAAGATGAAACGTGGCTGGGTCTTTCAACATGACAATGATCCAAAGCACACCGCCAGGGCAACGAAGGAGTGGCTTCGTAAGAAGCATTTCAAGGTCCTGGAGTGGCCTAGCCAGTCTCCAGATCTCAACCCTATAGAAAACCTTTGGAGGGAGTTGAGAGTCCGTGTTGCCAAGCGAAAAGCCAAAAACATCACTGCTCTAGAGGAGATCTGCATGGAAGAATGGGCCAACATACCAACAACAGTGTGTGGCAACCTTTTGAAGACTTACAGAAAACGTTTGACCTCTGTCATTGCCAACAAAGGATATATTACAAAGTATTGAGATAAAATTTTGTTTCTGACCAAATACTTATTTTCCACCATAATATGCAAATAAAATGTTAAAAAAACAGACAATGTAATTTTCTGGATTTTTTTTTTCTCAGTTTGTCTCCCATAGTTGAGGTCTACCTATGATGTAAATTACAGACGCCTCTCATCTTTTTAAGTGGTGGAACTTGCACTATTGCTGACTGACTAAATACTTTTTTGCCCCACTGTACATGCCACAGCTAATGGTAATACACTGACCAGGCATTGATTTACTGAGACTCTATAGGAGAGCTCTCGCCTCACCCCTGAGCTTGTCTCCTGCTTTTGCCAGGCATCCTGCTTCATGGTATACCATTACTTAGCATTGGTGCTGTATTTTTTGGCACATTCTTTTCTCCCTTTTTCATTCAATTCTATGCAGGCTATTGTGCCAGACTTGCGACAGATCTCTTTCTGCTCATTTCAATTAATAGGGGGTGACTAGTATGTGCTTGGTCAAGGTCTTGGGCGTATAGTCTATGCTCATGCTCAGATAGTCTTATTCATGCCATCAATACACTGGGCAAAGAGCATGCTCATTTAACACTTCATGCCTTTATTCTATCTATACTGAACAGGATAGTGAGCACGCTCATTTAAAACTTTATACTTTCATGTTCCACCTATAGAGTATCAGTAAATCAATGACTGGTCAGTGTATTACCATTAGCTGTGGCATGTATTATTTTGTGATCACTATTCTGGGCAAAGAGCATTCCCATTTAACACTTTATGCCATAATATTCTTTACATTGAACAGGACAGTGAGCATGCTCATCTAAAACTATACTGATATGTTCTGTCTATAGAATCTCAGCAAATTGATTACTGGTCAGTGTAGGTTCATTGGTTGTGACATGTATTATTTTGTGATTTAAAATATTATTTGCATAAACAGGAGACATTGTATATATTTAATATTAAGCACCTTATCTATGTATGTTTTTATCTATTTTTGTAACATGGATTCAGGAGTGGCGGCCTATGGTTCTGTATCCAGGCCTTTTTAAATGGTTTTACTGTGTACTTGTCCTTTTGAGGTGAATAAAAGTTTTTGATATTTTGTATATTCTATGGGTGTGCATACCATTATTGGTCTAGTCTTTTTCTTCCTTGTTTATGTATTCTACTTAACTGGCTAAGTTTTGCACCCCATTTTTCATGATCTGCGCAGGAGTGCACTGCCTATCTATATTTATACGATTCTAACGCATCGGGTATTCTAGAATATGCATGTCCATGCAGTATATTGCCCAGCCACGCAGTATATTGCCCAGTCACGCAGTATATTGCCCAGCCACGTAGAATATTGCCCAGCGACGTAGTATATTGCCCAGCCACGTAGCCACGTAGAATATTGCCCAGCCACATAGTATATTGCCCAGCCACGTAGTATATTGCCCAGTCACGTAGTATATTGCCCAGCCACGTAGCCACGTAGAATATTGCCCAGCCACATAGTATATTGCCCAGCCACGTAGTATATTGCCCAGTCACGCAGTATATTGCCCAGCCACGTAGTATACTGCCCAGTCACGTAGTATATTGCCCAGCCACGTAGTATATTGCCCAGTCACGTAGTATATTGCCCAGCGACGTAGTATATTGCCCAGCCATGTAGTATATTGCCCAATCACGTAGTATATTGCCCAGCCACGTAGAATATTGCCCAGCGACGTAGTATATTGCCCAGCCATGTAGTATATTGCCCAATCACGTAGTATATTGCCCAGCTACGTAGTATATTGCCCAGCCATGTAGCCACGTAGAATATTGCCCAGCCACGTAGTATATTGCCCAGCCACGTAGCCACGTAGAATATTGCCCAGCCACATAGTATATTGCCCAGTCACGCAGTATATTGCCCAGCCACGTAGTATATTGCCCAGCCACATAGTATATTGCCCAGCCACATAGTATATTGCCCAGCCACATAGTATATTGCCTAGCCACATAGTATATTGCCCAGCCACGCAGTATATTGCCCAGCCACGCAGTATATTGCCCAGCCACGTAGTATATTGCCTAGCCACGTAGTATATTGCCCAGCCACGTAGAATATTGCCCAGCGACGTAGTATATTGCCCAGCCATGTAGTATATTGCCCAATCACGTAGTATATTGCCCAGCTACGTAGTATATTGCCCAGCCACGTAGTATATTGCCCAGCCACGTAGTATATTGCCCAGCCACGTAGTATATTGCCCAGCCACGTAGTATATTGCCCAGCCACGTAGTATATTGCCCAGCCACGTAGTATATTGCCCAGCCACGTAGTATATTGCCCAGCCACGTAGTATATTGCCCAGCCACGTATGTCACAGGTTAAAAAATAAAAAATAAACATACTCACCTTCGGATCCGAGGGCCCATTGTAGTTCTAACATACGGATCTGGCGCAGGCGATGAGCGCGCGGCTGCCGCCATCTTCCGTTCCCAGGTTGCATTGCGAAATTACCCAGATGACCGCTAAGTCTTCTGGGTAATTTTGCAATGCATCGCCGGGAACGGAAGATGGCAGCTGGCTCTGCGGACAACGGAGGGTGAGTATAGCAGGTTTTTTTTTTATTATTATTATTTTTAACATTACATTTTTTCACTATTGATGCCGCATAGGCAGCATCAATAGTAAAAAGTTGAGGACACACAGGGTTAATAGCAGCAGTAACGGAGTGCGTTACCCGCAGCATAACGCGGTCCGTTACCACCGGCATTAACCCTGTGTTAACGGTGGCTGGAGGGGAGTATGCGGGCGCCGGGCAGTGACTGCGGGGAGTAAGGAGCGGCCATTTTCTTCCGGACTGTGCCCGTCGCTCATTAGTCGTGGCTTTTTTTTTCCGCGACTAATCAGCGACATGGATTTCCTTGACAAACAGAGGCCGCGACCAATGAATATCCGTGACAGACAGAAGGACAGAAAGACGGAAGTGACCCTTAGACAATTATATAGTAGATACTGAATTAAGATGTTTTGAAAATGTTGTTTCCATTTTTTCATAATTTCCAGATCATTAACATATCTATCCTGTGATAATTCCACGGCTTCTCCTTCTTGGTGTTGCAGTTTCAATGTTCACGATTGAATAGTAAGAGTGATACATTTAATATTTATAAAGAAATACTTACTGGGGGCTTTTTTAATTTAGGTGAACTGAAGAGGTCATCATTGTCATCATCACAAAATAATCCAGCTCCAGTTGACAGTTTGGTGCTTTGGGATTTTTCGGACTGAAATGGAACAGTTTAATTTAAAAGGTTAAAAAACAAACCATCAAAAAAACTGAATAAGATACTGGCGCGTCTCCTGCAGGAAAGAAATTGGCCATAAGACATACTGAAATACAAGAGTCCCATCCCTCCTTTCCCCCAACATTTACCACTGGGCATAGTAAGGACATCACATACGCAGAGCCGTACAGTCCTGCCAAAAATCGGAAAACCTCACCGACTCGCATATAATGTGATCTGGCCACCAGAGTACTTTTTATGTGACTGTCCAAGTGTGGTAATGAGAACATATCTGCACAAGATAAATATATATGCAAAGGAAAAAGGAAGGGGAAATGTCCAGCTTACCAGTTTGAAGCAGAAGTCCTTATGTGCAAACTCGCACAGGAACAAAAGTCTTGATTGACTTAGAATGAAATTCACGCATGGAGGTGCCAGGATCACAGGCGTTGTCCACAACAGAGAAAGAAAGGAAGTAAATCCCCAGCGTGGAACTTGGATAAAAACAGGATTTTTGGTTGATTACCGTAAAATCTGTTTCTCGGAGCCTTCATTGGGGGACACAGAAACGCATGGATGTATGCTGCTGACACTATGCACAAAAAAAGCTAGCTCCTCCTCTGCAGTGTACACCCCACCGACAGGAAGTAGGATATTCAGTTAGTGAGAAAGCAGTAGGAGAAGCAACATGTAAAACAGAAAGAAAACTAAAACTGTAACAATATAACACAATAAACAGAGCTGTTCAACTTGGGAGGGTGCTGTGTCCCCCAATGAAGGCTCCGAGAAACAGATATTACGGTAAGCAACCAAAAATCCTGTTTTCTCTATCGCTTCATTGGGGGACACAGGAACCATTGGACGTCCCAAAGCAGTCCGTGGGGAGGGTACTCCAATCAGGTCGGAGAAACTCACCACCGTCGCCTGCAAGGTCTTTCTACCTAAACCGGCATACGCCGAAGCCAGGCATGGACTCTGAAATTTTACTTATTTATTTTCTTGCGACCATGTGGAGGACCGATCAATGCTCTGTAGAAGTGCAGGGCGGAGGTCCTATGTGTAATGCCAGGAGGCGCCCACTGCCCGAGTAGAGGGCGCCTTAAACCCAGAAGAAGGAGCTCTCCTCTGACCTGGTAAACCTAAAAATTGCTGACCAGATTTAGCGAGCATTCGTTGACCTGGAGGCCGGAGGGCCTCTCTACGCCGAGTCTGTATACTGAAAAGGGGGAGGGGTGGCTTTAGCTGGATAGACGCACGTCGCCCTGGCCAGGTAGCCTGATGAGAGAACTCTACGAAGGATGAGTCCGAGCCGGACGAAAGGAAGGGAATCAAGAATGATGGACAGATCCATGGAGAACCTCAGCAAGGGAAGAGCACTGAACTGCGATCCACAGAATGTGCAAAACTGCTGTTGCAGACTCTGCGAGACTCTGGGAGTGGTTGAGAGCCCAAAAGGGAAAGCTATACAATGAAAATGGACCCAACTCTCGCCAAATGCAGGAATCTGGAGCTGGAGGTTGGTCCCAACACTACAGTAGTGAAGGGGAAGGAGCAGCTCCCCTCTCTAATATATGCCAGAGCTCTAAAATCATTGTGTTTAGAGTAATGGCTGAGCCTTGCTCTGCTGAAACCAAGGCACAGAAATCTAATAGGGGAAAAACACAACAGCAGAGTGATGTAGTGGAAAACGTGCAAGTCAAGCATTCCTCAGAGCAAACAGCGTACGGCAGGATTTATAATGCCCATCTCCCTGTTAAGGGCGCAGAGCGGGCAGTGATACAGATGACGGCAGCCTGGGGTGCACCGCCTTACCCAATACTGCTGACTGCATGGCTCAAGACCACTTAATGCACCAGTGACTGCACTGCGCAGCACTAGAGCATTTATTACACCCGTCACTGCACGGCTCAAGAGCACATAATACACCAGTGACTGCAGGGCAGAAGAGCACTTATTGCACCAGTGACTGCACGGCTAAAGATCACATAATACCCCAGTGACTGCACGGCTGAATAGCACTTAACCCCAAGGGTGGTTTGCACAATTTTTACAATTCTGACCACTGTCCCTTTATGAGGTTATAACTCTGGAACGCTACAACGGATCCCGGTGATTCTGACATTGTTTTCTCGTGACATATTGTACTTCATGATAGTGATAACATTTCTTTGATATTACCTGCGTTTATTTGTGAAAAAAACGGAAATTTGGCGAAAATTTTGAAAATTTCGCAATTTTCCAACTTTGAATTTTTATGCAATTAAATCACAGAGATATGTCACACAAAATACTTAATAAGTAACATTTCCCACATGTCTACTTTACATCAACACAATTCAAATTTTTTTTTTTGTTAGGGAGTTATAAGGGTTAAAAGTTGACCAGCAATTTCTCATTTTTCCAACACCATTTTATTTTAGGGACCACATCTCATTTGAAGTCATTTTGAGGGGTCTATATGATAGAAAGTACCCAAGTGTGACACCATTCTAAAAACTGCACCCCTCAAGGTGCTCAAAACCACATTCAAGAAGTTTATTAACCCTTCAGGTGTTTCACAGGAATTTTTGGAATGTTTAAATAAAAATTTAACATTTAACTTTTTTCACAAAAAATTTACTTCAGCTCCAATTTGTTTTACTTTACCAAGGGTAACAGGAGAAAATGGACCCCAAACTTTGTTGTACAATTTGTCCTGAGTACGCCGATACCCCCATATGTGGAGGTAAACCACTGTTTGGGCGCATGACAGAGCTCGGAAGCAAAGGAGCGCCATTTGACTTTTCAATGCAAAATTGACTGGAATTGAGATCGGACGCCATGTTGCGTTTGGAGAGCCACTGATGTGCCTAAACATTGAAACCCCACACAAGTGACACCATTTTGGAAAGTGGACCCCCTAAGGAACTTATCTAGAGGTGTGGTGAGCACTTTGACCCACCAAGGGCTTCACAGAAGTTTATAATGCAGAGCCGTAAAAATAAAACAAAAATTTTTTCCCACAAAAATTATTTTTTAGCCCCCAGTTTTGTATTTTTCCGAGGGTAACAGGAGAAATTGGACCCCAAAAGTTGTTGTCCAATTTGTCCTGAGTGCGCTGATACCCCATATGGGGGGGGGACCACCGTTTGGGCGCATGGGAGGGCTCGGAAGGGAAGGAGCGCCATTTGGAATGCAGACATAGATGGAATGGTCTGCAGGCGTCACATTGCGTTTGCAGAGCCCCTAATGTACCTAAACAGTAGAAACCCCCCATAAGTGACCCCATATTGGAAACTAGACCCCCAAGGAACTTCTCTAGATGTGTTGTGAGAACTTTGAGCCCCCAAGTGTTTCACTACAGTTTATAACACAGAGCCGTGAAAATAAAAAATCTTTTTTTCCCACAAAAATTATTTTTTAGCCCCCAGTTTTGTATTTTCCTAAGGGTAACAGGAGAAATTGGACCCCAAACGTTGTTGTCCAATTTGTCCTGAGTACGCTGATACCCCATACGTTGAGGCAAACTCCTGTTTGGGCACACGGGAGAGTTTGGAAGGGAAGGATCACTGTTTTACTTTTTCAACGCAGAATTGGCTGGAATTGAGATCGGACGCCATGTCGCGTTTGGAGAGCCCCTGATGTGCCTAAACAGTGGAAACCCCCCCAATTATAACTGAAACCCTAATCCCAACAGTAACCCTAACCACACCTCTAACCCAGACACACACCTAACCCTAATCCCAACCGTAAATGTAATCCAAACCCTAACTTTAGCCCCAGCCCTAACCCTAGCCCTAATGGGAAAATGGAAATAAATAAATTTTTTTTATTTTTCCCTAACTAAGGGGGTGATGAAGGGGGGTTTGATTTACTTTTATAGCGGGTTTTTTAGCGGATTTCTATGATTGGCAGCCGTCACACACTGAAAGACGTTTTTTATTGAAAAAAATATTTTTTGCGTTACCACATTTTGAGAGCTATAATTTTTCCATATTTGAGTCCACAGAGTCATGTGAGGTCTTGTTTTTTGCGGGACGAGTTGACGTTTTTATTGGTAACATTTTCGAGCACGTGACATTTTTTGATCCCTTTTTATTCCGATTTTTGTGCGGCAGAATGACCAAAAACCTCATTTATATCATTTTTTTATGTTTTGGCGCTTTTATACGATAAAAACTATTTTATAGAAAAAATAATTATTTTTGCATCGCTTTATTCTGAGGACTATAACTTTTTTATTTTTTTGCTGATGATGCTGTAAGGCGGCTCGTTTTTTTGCGGGACAAGATGACGCTTTCAGCGGTACCATGGATATTTATATCTGTCTTTTTGATCACGTGTTATTCCACTTTTTGTTCGGCGGTATGATAATAAAGCGTTGTTTTTTGCCTGTTTTTTTTTTTTTTCCTAACGGTGTTTACTGAAGGGGTTAACTAGCGGGACAGTTTTATAGGTCGGGTCGTTACGGACGTGGCGATACTCAATATGTGTACTTTTATTGTTCGTTTTTTTTTTATTTAGATAAAGAAATGTATTTATGAGAATAATATTTTTGTTTTCTTTAGGATTTTTTTTTAATTTTTTTAAAACATGTGGAAATTTATTTATTTTACTTTTTTACTTTGTCCCAGGAGAGGACATCACAGATCGCTGATCTGACAGTTTGCACAGTACACTGTCAGATCACCGATCTGTCTGAGAGCACTGCAGGCTTAGCAAGCGCCTGCTTTGAGCAGGCACTTGGTAAGCCACCTCCCTCCCTGCAGGACCCGGATGCCGCGGCCATCTTGGATCGGACCTGCTACAAGGAGGGAGGTAAGGAGACCCTCGCAGCAACGCGATCACATCGCATTGCTGCGGGGGTCTCAGGGAAGCCCGGAAGTGAGCCCCCTCCCTGCGCGATGCTTCCCTATACCGCCGGCACACCACGATCATGTTTGATTGCGGTGTGCCAGGGGTTAATGTGGCGGGGGCGGTCCGTGACCGCTCCTGGCACATAGCGCTGGATGTCAGCTGCGATAGGCAGCTGACACCCGGCCGCGATCGGCCGCGCTCTCCCCGTGAACGCGGCCGATCGCCTTGGACGTACTATTCCGTCCTTGGGAATTTAGGCCCACCCCACATGGACGGAATAGTACGTCCAATGACAAAGGGGTTAATGCACCAGCGACTGCACTGCTCTAGAGCATCTACAGGTCCTTCTCAAAAAATTAGCATATAGTGTTAAATTTCATTATTTACCATAATGTAATGATTACAATTAAACTTTCATATATTATAGATTCATTATCCACCAACTGAAATTTGTCAGGTCTTTTATTGTTTTAATACTGATGATTTTGGCATACAACTCCTGATAACCCAAAAAACCTGTCTCAATAAATTAGCATATCAAGAAAAGGTTCTCTAAACGACCTATTACCCTAATCTTCTGAATCAACTAATTAACTCTAAACACATGCAAAAGATACCTGAGGCTTTTATAAACTCCCTGCCTGGTTCATTACTCAAAACCCCCTTCATGGGTAAGACTAGCGACCTGACAGATGTCAAGAAGGCCATCATTGACACCCTCAAGCAAGAGGGTAAGACCCAGAAAGAAATTTCTCAACAAATAGGCTGTTCCCAGAGTGCTGTATCAAGGCACCTCAATGGTAAGTCTGTTGGAAGGAAACAATGTGGCAGAAAACGCTGTACAACGAGAAGAGGAGACCGGACCCTGAGGAAGATTGTGTAGAAGGACCGATTCCAGACCTTGGGGAACCTGAGGAAGCAGTGGACTGAGTCTGGTGTGGAAACATCCAGAGCCACCGTGCACAGGCGTGTGCAGGAAATGGGCTACAGGTGCCGCATTCCCCAGGTAAAGCCACTTTTGAACCATAAACAGCGGCAGAGGCGCCTGACCTGGGCTACAGAGAAGCAGCACTGGACTGTTGCTAAGTGGTCCCAAGTACTTTTTTCTGATGAAAGCAAATTTTGCATGTCATTCGGAAATCAAGGTGCCAGAGTCTGGAGGAAGACTGGGGAGAAGGAAATGCCAAAATGCCTGAAGTCCAGTGTCAAGTACCCACAGTCAGTGATGGTGTGGGGTGCCATGTCAGCTGCTGGTGTTGGTCCACTGTGTTTCATCAAGGGCAGGGTCAATGCAGCTAGCTATCAGGAGATTTTGGAGCACTTCATGCTTCCATCGGCTGAAATGCTTTATGGAGATGAAGATTTCATTTTTCAGCACGACCTGGCACCTGCTCACAGTGCCAAAACCACTGGTAAATGGTTTACTGACCATGGTATTACTGTGCTCAATTGGCCTGCCAACTCTCCTGACCTGAACCCCATAGAGAATCTGTGGGATATTGTGAAGAGAAAGTTGAGAGACGCAAGACCCAACACTCTGGATGAGCTTAAGGCCGCTATTGAAGCATCCTGGGCCTCCATAACATCTCAGCAGTGTCACAGGCTGATTGCCTCCATGCCACGCCGCATTGAAGCAGTCATTTCTGCCAAAGGATTCCCGACCAAGTATTGAGTGCATAACTGAACATTATTATTTGATGGTTTTTTTGTTTGTTATTAAAAAACACTTTTATTTGATTGGATGGGTGAAATATGCTAATTTATTGAGACAGGTTTTTTGGGTTATCAGGAGTTGTATGCCAAAATCATCAGTATTAAAACAATAAAAGACCTGACAAATTTCAGTTGGTGGATAATGAATCTATAATATATGAAAGTTTAATTGTAATCATTACATTATGGGAAATAATGAAATTTAACACTATATGCTAATTTTTTGAGAAGGACCTGTATTACAAGAGGCACTGCATGGCTGAAGAGCACATAATACACCAGTCACTGCACTGCTGAAGAGCATTTATTACCCCAGTCACTGCACTGCTCTAGAGCAGATATTACGCCAGCACCGCTGGGTTGATGGCTACTCTCAGCCTTGAGCCTGCAGATAGTGCTGCCCCTCAGCTTTATTTCGCTGTGCCTGGCTTGTGCACTAGCAGGTGCCAGAAGGTTAGAGAGAAGATACAGAGGTAATTCTGCAGCGCAGCTACTCACAGTAGTTGTCCTGTTTTCAGCTTCCAGGCTGTAGGACAGCTGGAAGAGGAAGGTCCCACAGGGAAGGCACTATTCAGTCCCAGGAGGCGGAACATGGTGGCCGTGAGAGGATGCCCTGGCTTCGGAGGGTAAAAGTGCACGTTACAGGGACACATGCTGAAAAACTCCACTCTGTACAAGGAGACTGACAGGCCTGGAAGAGGGGCAGAGCCAAGCGCCGGGTTCAGGAGGCTAAACATGGCGCCGGCTCAGAGGAAGAGATGAAGCCGAGGGGGGGGCGGGGCTGTAACAGGCCGGGTGTGCCAAGCTACAAAGGCCAGGAGGAACTGAGCAACGGGTGGGAAAAAATCCTGTCTGAAGGGTAGGAAGAAGGGGGCGGAGCCAGCGCTGCAGCTAGGCCCGAGTGAAGCCGGGACCTAGATTACTGCTGGTGACCGCCGGACCATGGGGGGAGCGGCGTGGTCACTGTTAAAATAGAGGAAAAATTGGTCTTCTTTCTTCTTTGATCTTCTTATCTTCTTCGCCGCACCTGGGGGGGAGAGAGAAAGTACCTCCCCATCCAAGAAAGGTCGGAAGTCCGATAATCCAGCGTTGTGAGACATCCGCGTCTCCTCAAACTGACAGGCTCTGGTTGGCGAGTGGGTGGGAGACGGAGGCAGGACCGACAATCGGATCACCTCAATATGCTTCTGTGTTAGGCTACTTTCACACTTGCGTCGGTACAGGTCCTTCGCTAAGCGTCGGCGCGACACACGTTGTGAAATTTATGCACGACGTGGGCAGCGGATGCAGTTTTTTGACGCATCCGCTGCCCATTCTAAAGTCCGGGGAGGAGGGGACGAAGTTCCGGCAGCACATGCGCGGCAGAAAATGGCGGACGCGACATACGAAAAAACGTTCCCTTGAACGTTTTTTCGTGCCGATGGTCCGCCAAAACACGATGGATTCAGTGCACAACGGATGCGGGGTATGGCCATACGTCGCGATCCGTCGGCAATACAGGTCTATTGGAAAAAACCGTATCCTGCGGGCATATTTGCAGGATCCGTTTCCCCCTTCCCCCCCAAAAAAAAAAAACAGATGGCGACGTATGTCACGCGACGCAAGTGTGAAAGAAGCCTGGGGAGCTGGGGTCCTGCCGACCAGACGTATGAGGATACGGGGTGGCATTACACGCCGTACTCATAGTCTATGTGGGAGTACAGTAGTGACCGTTCACACTGTATCCCTCCGTGGTACCTGAAAAGGAACGACCCACACTGAGGTAGATAGGGGTCTAATGAAAGACCAGTGTCCACCTCCTACCGACACTAAGCTAAACTGAATATCCTACTTCCCGTCGGTGGGGTGTACACTGCAGAGGAAAGGCTAGCTTTTTTATTTGCATAGTGTCAGCCTCCTAGTGGCAGCAGCATACACCCATGGTTCCTGTGTCCCCCAATGAAGCGATAGAGAAAGTTCATTTTATTTAGACAAATCCATTCAGATCCTTATTTCATATTGGTACAGCAAATAATGGAGTTCATGATGCGACCAATGTGTTTCGACCTGTTAAGGTCTTAATCATGGTATGGTATATGGTCAGAACAACAAAACATATATAGGAAACATTAAACTCACAACAGGTGCTTGCACCTATTGTGTGTTTAATGTTTCATATATATGTTCTATGAAATAAGGATTTGAATTTATTTGTCTAAATAAATTGAACTTTTTATCCAAGTTCCACGCTGGGGATTTACTTCCTTTCTTTCTCTGCACACCATAAAGAGGCATCCAAATTTAACTATGTCATTTCAGCCATTTACGGATCTCAAGTTAGGTATCAGTTTACACTTTTCTGTGTGGTGATATTCCATTGCAGGGTTATCTGCATTCTTTTAACCATGGCTACTAGTGATGAGCGAACGATAAGGTGTAATCTGATCATGCTCGGGTGCTAACAGTGTTTTCAGTGTGCTTGAATGAGATGTTCGAGTCCTCGCGGCCGTTAGACAGGTGCAATACATGCAGGGATTGCCTGTTTGTTAGACAATTCCTGCATGTTTCGCGGCTGTCGATTAGCATGTAGCACAAGCCATGTAGCTGCGAGGACTCGAACATATTATTCATGCATATGAAGACACCCCGTTAACACACAAACATGCTCGGATAAGACCTTATCCGAGCACAATTGCACATCACTAATGGCTACCTCTATTACACCAGTAATCACTAAAACAACTTACTGATTTTTTATTGGTGCTGGCGAATAGATCTACATCCGGGTCATTGTCCTTCTGTAGCTCTTGACTGAAGAGAAGTTCCTCATCTTGAAATACCCCAGTGCTTTTCCCCTGAGTGTTTTTTTCCACAGAATCCTAATAGAGTAAAGAAAAATGGTGTCAACGCTTTCAATTCAGGAAATGTTTTGCACAGTCCGCCTTACACACAGTATATTACCATACATCTATTAATGATTTTCTGTGACTTATATCTAGGATGCTTCAATCCAGACATATCTGTGGAGCTGGTATATTATCCTTGAATTTAAGGACTATCCAATAGTGCACCTTCAGTGTAAGATGCAGGAGATCTGGTATTGTGACTGCATAGCATTACTGCCAGAGATCGAACCCTACTCTCATGGGAGAACATTACACCCATTCTTACCTTTGGAGACCCCGACGGTACAATATTAGTTGCAAACTGATCTTCCATATCATCCTCTTCATCCCCAAAGAGACTCAGTACATTCTTACTTTTCACCTTACTTGCTTGCTTGACAGGTTGTGGTGATGCAAACAGATCCTCGCTATCTGATTCCTCAAGAGAAACTGGTTTTACCTGATAGGAGTGGAAAAAATAATCAAAAACAAATAAAAAACAAAGTCTAAATAAAGCAGTAATTGAAGACACACATTTTATGACGTCTGCACTTCTCCTTTTGTCCCTTTTTTGTTTAACCTGAATAGGTAAAGAAAACAATGTTGTGTCGACTAATTGTACAAGTTTTTTTGTAAAGGGAACCTGTCACCCCCCCAGGGCGTTTTTAAGTTAAAGAGCCACCTTCAGCATCACTAAGGCTACTTTCACACTAGCGTCGTTTGGCCTCCGTCACAATGCGTCGTTTTGGAGAAAAAACGCATCCTGCAAAGTTGCCCGCAGGATGCGTTTTTTCTCCATAGACTTTCATTAGCGACGCATTGCCACACGTCGCATCCGTCGTGCGACAGATGCGTCGTCTTTTGGCGGACCGTCGGCACAAAAAAACGCAACATGTAACGTTTTTTTGTGCGTCGTGTCCGCCACTCCCGACAGCGCATGCGCAGCCGGAACTCCACCCTCTCCTCCCCGGACCTCACAATGGGGCAGTGGATGCGTTGAAAAACTGCATCCGCTGCCCCCGTTGTGCTTTTACTTCACTTAATGCGTCAGTACGTCTGCCTGACGCACTGCGACGGGCCCGTACCGACGCTAGTGTGAAAGTAGCCTAAGGATGCATTCTGTGAAGGTGGCTCTTATGTTTAGCATCCCTAGGAATGCTGAATTAATTACTTTTATAAATTTGCCTGCGCAGTGGGGCGGGTCATCGTGCTCCATTGAAGATAGTGCTGAAGTCTTGCGAGACTTCACAGATCTCGCAAGACTTCGGCACTATCTTCAATGGAGTACGGTGACCCGCTCCACTGCGCAGGCACCCGATTCCCAGCCCCACAGTGTGAATACATCATAACACACTATGGGGCGGGATCTGGGGCCTCGGCTACACGAAGGCGCCGGTGACATCACTACAGAGAGGAGGCGGCGTCCGAGGGATGATGGACAGCTGCGAGGCGCTTGTGTCAGGGAGAAATCATACCTCCCTGACTCATAGAATGTTAGAGTTGGAAGGGACCTCCTGGGTCATCTGGTCCAAACTCAATAGAGGTATGGCGCCAAATTTATAAAAGTGATTAATTCAGCATTCCTAGGGATGCTAAACATATAAGCCACCTTCACAGAATGCAGCCTTAGTGCTGCTGAAGGTGGCTCTTTTACTTAAAACCACCCGGAGGGGGTGACAGTTTCCCTTTAAGTTACAAATCCTGTTATTTCAAAGCCATAAAGCTTAATTTGACTCATTAATAAATGATAACATTCTATTGGTCTCTCGGGGAGGGAAAAGCAGGTAGATTTATTAAGGTCCATGTGAGCGATATATACACGTGGAAGTTGCTGTATGGATACAGGATAGGAACATATTTTTGTCAATATCGATAGAGGGAAAATAAAGGAAGTACGTATCTTTTGCATTTTTATTATTTACCCCAAAGGACTATTTTAATATTTGTTCCCCTTTCTCTAGCAATTATTTTTCTACATAATTTTTTTCCAACAGATGTTGAGCTACCAATAGTGATTTGGATTGACAATATGTGAAAAAAATAAATACAAAAAAGCCAGAAATAAATAATGTTCCCCACTATAAGGTCAGAAATTACACATAGGGGTGGAGGAGGGCATTTCAACATTTAAATACTTTTTTCTCTCTTGCTTCATTAGGGACACTGGAAACCATGGTGTGGGGGAAAAATGGGAAGAAAAAGATTTTATGATGAGTACCCCAAATCTTACTTTTTTTTAAATCCGATTTCGCCTGTAACTGTTATATTAGTTCCAGTTAGGGTCCATTTATTGGTACAGCGGCAGTAAATGACCACTGATCTGTAAATATTTAATGATCAGTAGTCGTTTTAATAGCCTGCGGTAAATAATGCGCAATGTACCACCTATAGTAGATCGTTTAGTGTGCATCTGCTACCATTGTTATCGGCAGTGCTAGTATTTTTTATTTTATTCACACAAGGACGACGAGCTGCCGAGAACTTTATCCTTTTTGTGAAAAATAAAAGAGCATTTTACCCAATGAATGAATGTTTTCCTCATTTATCACTGTTAGCACTTCCTATATACTATGGACACAGTGCTTGTTCAGCTCTGTGTTTACAGCGATAGGGAAGGCAAAAAGGAGATTTTTGTGTACTCACCGTAAAATTTCTTTCTCTTAGCCTCTAATTGGGGGACACAGGACCATGGGTGTTATGCTGCTGTCCACTAGGAAATGACACTATGCATAATCTGAAAAAGAATAACCGTGGCTCCTCCTCTGCAGTATACACCCCTGGACGGCGTCAGCCTTCTCCAGTTTTAAAAGCATTAGGAGGAACGTAACATGAATAACATAACCAAGCCTATAAGAAGGCACCTTATGTACGAGCTCAAGAAAACAATATTGAGAACTCAACAGTAACAAAGGCCCGGAAAGGGCAACAGGGTGGGAGCTGTGTCCCCCAATTAGAGGTTAAGAGAAAAAATTCCACTGAGGACTGGGTATGAACCCTGTAGTGTTTAGTAAACGTGTGTAGGCTAGTCCAAGTGGCCGCCTTACACACTTGTTGTACCGAAGCCTAGTGCCGAATGGC
This sequence comes from Ranitomeya imitator, assembly GCF_032444005.1. Taxonomy (NCBI): domain Eukaryota; kingdom Metazoa; phylum Chordata; class Amphibia; order Anura; family Dendrobatidae; genus Ranitomeya; species Ranitomeya imitator. The sequence goes on along the minus strand of NC_091283.1, from coordinate 760,125,877 downwards.
CCAGGAGGCCCTTACCACCCATGTAGAGTGTGCCATAATACCGGCTGGAAGATAATTCTTAAGGCGGTAGGCCTCTTGTATGGTGGATTTGATCCACCTGGCAAAGGTAGCTTTGGAAGCTGGTAGACCCTTGCAGCCACCTTCCGGAAGAAGGAAAAGAGAATCAGACTTCCGGAAGGACGCAGTCCTAGACACATATATACGCAATGCCCTGACAAGGTCAAGCGTATGCAGAGCCTTCTCCACTCTATGAACCGGGACTGGACAAAGGGGAGGCAGAGAAATTTCCTCATTGAGGTGGACGTTGGACACAACCTTCGGAAGGAAGGATGGGACCGTACAGAGGACTATCTTGTCCTGGTCAAAAACCAGAAAAGGTCGTCTGCAGGAGAGTGCTGTCAGTTCAGACACCCAGTGTAGCGAGTTGATTGCCACCAGGAAAACCACCTTCTGGGATAGAAGGCGGAGCGGGACCTCCTTAAGGGGTTCGAAGGGTGGTTCCTGAAATGCTGTCAGGACCAGGTTGAGGTCCCACGTTTCTAGTGGTCGTCTGTAGGGGAGAACCAATCGGGAAACCCCCTGAAGGAATGTCCTTACTTGTGGATTGGTAGCAATGCGCCTTTGAAAAAGCACTGAGAGGGCTGACACCTGGCTCTTAAGCAAGCCCAGAGACAGCCTGGCCTCCAGACCCGATTGGAGAAAACCCAAGTAGTTTGGGGAGGGAATAAGGGAATGGGGTCTGGCCACAAGATTCGCACCAGGTAAAGAAAGCTTTCCAGGTACGGTAATAGGTCTTGGCAGAGGCTGGCTTCCGTGCCCTGATCACGGTCCTAATGACGTCCGGTGAGAGCTCTGCCTGGGTTAGAACCCAGGTTTCAAGGGCCACGTCGTCAAATTGAGGGCCCCTGAGTTCTGGTGGTAGAACGGGCCTTGTGATAGAAGATTCAAGTGGTCGGGGAGGTGCCAGGGGGCGTCTGCTGTAAGTTGTACGATGTCGGGGTAACATGTACGTCTGGGCCAGTCCGGTGCGATTAGGATGGTTGGAACTCCCTCTTGCTTGATCTTCCTCACCACTCTGGATATCAGGGAGAGAGGTGGAAAAATGTACAGAAGCTGGAACTGGGTCCAGGCCTGAACCAGAGCGTCTGCTCCAAGCGAACACAGATCGTGTGTTCTGGCCATGAAGTTGGAGACCTTGGCATTGAAGTGGGATGCCATTAGGTCCACATCCGGGGTCCCCCAGCGATGGCAGATCTGGAGAAAATTTTCGGGATGGAGAGACCACTCTCCCGAGTCTATTCCTTGTCGGCTGAGGAAGTCTGCTTCCCAGTTGTCCACACCTGGAATGTGGACCGCCGAGAGAACCAACCCTGTGTCCTCCGCCCAGTGGAGGATGTGTGACACGTCTCGCATCGCCTGGGTGCTGCGGGTCCCCCCTTGGTGATTCACATATGCCACGGCCGTGGCATTGTCCGACTATTCTGATGTGAGAGGCTGCCATTAAGTGATGGAAGGCCCTCAATGCCAGGAGGATGGCACAAATTTCCAGGATGTTGATGGGCATGGTCGCTTCCTCTGGTGACCACTTGCCCTGTGCCCTGTGGTGTAGGTGCACCGCACCCCAACCCGTCAGGCTCGCATCGGTGGTCAAAACCTTCCATTGACCTGTGAGAAAGGATTTCCCCTTTGCTAGCGAGGTTGGCTTGAGCCACCAGTGCAGGGACCTCCTGGCTGACGACATTAGCTGGAACTCCCTGTCGAGAGAAAAGGGATTCCTGTCCCAGGACTTGAGAATGGCTAGTTGGAAAGGCCTGAGGTGAAACTGGGCAAATAGGACCGCTTCTATTGCTGCCCCCATCCTGCAGAGGACTCTCATGGCAAACCGGAGAGATCGAGGGGGTGTGCGTAGGAGGGTGCGAACTCCTAGGCGGAGAGCCAGTGCCTTGTCCTTGGGAAGGAGCACTAGACCCTTGGAGGTGTTGAATAGCATTCCCAGGAAGGTCAGGGACTGACTCTGGGTTGGTGATGACTTTTGTAGGTTGATTAACCAGCCCATGCGACTCAGAGTGTCGATTGTGATTGAGACGCTGAGCTCGCAGTCCTTGAAGGTGGGAGCCTTGATGAGTAGATCGTCCAGGTATGGAACGACTACTATGCCTCTGGAGTGCAGGACGTCCATGGTGGCTGCCATGACTTTGATAAACACTCTGAGCCGTGGCGAGTACGAACGGGAGAGCCACGAACTGGTAGTGGTCCTGGTCGATTGCGAACCTGAGAAGTTTCTGATGGGCGGGTGCAATAGTTATATGCAGGTATGCGTCTTGTATGTCTATGGAGGCGAGATATTCTCCCTTCTCCATGGACACAATGATGGATCGAAGGGACTCCATGCGGAAGTGACGGACCCGTACATATTTGTTGAGCTGTTTTAGGTCCAGTATGGGCCGTACGCTGCCTCCTTTCTTGGGAACTACGGATAGATTGGAGTAGAACCCTCGGAAGCGCTCGGCCGTGGGGACCGGCACTATGACTCCTGTTTGAAAAAGCGAGGCGACCGCTTGGTGGAAGGCACGAGCCTTGGCTGGTGGTTTTTGGGGGGACAGAGAGGAAGAATCGGTCCGGTGGGTTGGAGGTGAGCTCTATCTTGTATCCGGAAGACACTAGTTCCCTGACCCACCTGTCTTCTGTAATAGGCAGCCAGACTTGATGAAAGCGCAAAAGTCGGCCGCCTACGGGTGTGGTGTCTTCCGGAGTCTGTGAGTCATGATGAGGAGAAAGTCTGAGATTTTCCTCCTCTGGGCTTAGACTGGCTTGCTTTTGACTGCCAGGTCTTGTCCGACCTTTGTGTCGATCGTGAGGTGTCACTGCATGGGGAACGGTTACGATTTTGTGCTGGATGCGAGACGGACCAGCCCCAAGTTTTCCGAGAGGATCGGAATAGAGTTTGGTTACGCTTCTTGTATGTGCGTTTAGGTTTCAGTTGGGGAAGAGAGGTACTCTGACCCCCGGTGGCGTTGGATATCATCGTGTCCAACTGTTCACCGAAAAGTCGCCCACTGAGATAGGGGAGGTGCGTGAGGGACTGCTTTGAGGCTGTGTCCGCTTTCCATTCCCGCAGCCAGAGGATAAGCCGAATGGCATTTGATGCTATCCCCGCTATACCTCTTGCTGAATCCAGAGCTGCATGAAGCATGTAATCTGCTACAACTGCTATTTGAACCGCTTGGTCCGACAGCGCAGGAGCGGATGCTTGGAGGCCAGCTTGTAAATTTTTGGTCCAGGCCAGAATGGCCTTGGCAGCCCAAACTGAAGCTAACGCGGGAGCCAGGGATGCCCCTGCAGCCTCAAAAATTGAACGAGCCATGCGTTCTACCTGCCGGTCTGCTGCGTCCCTGAGGTTTGAGCTATCTGGCAGTGACAGGAGGGTTTGTGCTGCTAGCCTAGAGACCGGGGGGTCAACTTCGGGTGGATCTGTTCATTCCTTGGTGTCCTTCTGCGGGAAGGGGTACCTCGCCTCCAGATATTTGCGATTAGCGAATTTTTTCTCAGGTTGTGAGAGCTGCTTTTTAAGGATCGCCTTAAACTCCGGGTGGTTAGAGAAATTCTTAGGCGGCTTCAGAGGTCCTTTAAAGGAAATCTTGTGTTCTGGGGCCTCTAGTGGCGGATCAGAAATGTCCAGCACCCGATGGATGGAAGAGATTATGTTCTCAACTAGCGCTGTATTGCTAGGGGGGATTGGGATCAGGGACCCCTCCGTTTCCTTGTCTGAGTAGGAGTCACATATGCCTTCCGAATCCTGTGTATCACTGAGGCGTCCCCTGCTGGGTGAGCTGGGTCTCTGGTCGGGGATTGCGGAGATCTGCATCGTCTACCCCTGGAAGGGGACGGTCTAGATGACCTTGAACTACGGTGCCTCTCCCTAGAAGGGGATGACCGTGTGCTATGGGATGACGCAAATGGACTTGACCTATGGGTCTGCTTGCGTCCTGAGCTAGACGTGGATGTGCCAGGGTTGTCCTGTTCCTGAGTCAAGATCTCCCTTTGCTGGGTAACGGTCATAGCCGAGGCATGACTCTGCAGAGCCTGAAGCAATGTGGAGGTTAGGTTATCTATAGACTGCGTCATAGATTGCGACATCTGAGTGACCCATTCCGGCGTGGCATTAGACACCGAAGCATTGGCAGGGGCTTCTTGGGGCTCTGACACAGTAGTCTGGATGCAGTCCTGGCAGTGCGGGTACGTGCTGCCACTGGGGAGAGCGGTCCTGCAGGCTGTGCAGAATGCATAATAGCAGTCCTGCCTGGTTCTCTTGGACCTTGAGCCCGGCAAAGTGCACAGAGTGCAGAAGGGCTGGCTATGCAGAGGAACCTATAGGGGAGCCTTATAGGGAATATGGATTCAGAGCCGAGTAACAAACCCAGCTGTGATCTTACCCCACCAGTTTGCCCCTAGGTCCAGTGCCGAAGATCCACAGTCCTGTGCCCCCCCGGAGACAGGCTGGCCTGGTCCTGCTGACTGGGAGATGCATGGTTAATCCTTGTGCTGCAGCAGAAATGACTGCCGAGAAGAAGAGGAAGAAGGGCGCGGAGAGCTGAAAAAGGGCGGCAGAGCTGTGTAAAAACGTGCCCTTTCAGTCTCAATCCGCCCCCTCTATGACACTGTAGAGTGTCATATTTGTCATCCGGGGGGGCGGAGAGGAGGCGGCAGCTTCAGCTAGGCCGAAGCCGGGGCCTAAATTAGATGCCTGATGCCCAGAAAGGCTCCAGGCTGGCGCGAAAGTCCGGGAGGGGGTCTGATCTGAACCGGACCCCCCCAGATTTAAAGGCAGGATAGCGGTAGGGCTATAAGCGGAAGGGGGGCCCGGTGAGGGGTCCCCCTGAGGCAGTATAGAGATGGTGCTGTCGCTATAAGCGGAAGGGGGGCCCGGTGAGGGGTCCCCCTGAGGCAGTATAGAGCTGGTGCTGCCGCAGAGACAGGGGCACAGGGAGCCCTGTGTCTCTATTGTGCCATGCCTGCCTGCACTCCCTCTGGCCCCAACAGGAGCCCATAGCTGGGCTGGGGTCCCGGGATGCAGCCGCAGTGTGCTGGCCCATTGCTGGGAGCTGCAGAGTGCTGCCTGTACATGCCCTACCTGAGGCGTCTCAACCTAATGCCCCCAGAAGGGGATTAGGGAGGGTGCTGTGTCACCATCAGGGGGCTTTATCCTCGCCTCGACCTCAACCCAGAGACCAAAAGGAATTGGGGAAGGAGGGGGGTCTCGACTTCGAACCAGCACCCGAGGGACTGGGAAAGGAGCGACATGGGGAATAGCCATCTCGACTTCAACTGGGCACCCTGTAGTAGGGGGCCGAGGAAGGAGCCATGCCGGGAGTCTCACAGTAGACCCACTTTTCTTCATCTGTAATCCCGTCGGAAAAAACGGGAGTAAAACATTTTAGGTGTGCCTCCTATAAGACACTAAGCAAAAACTGGAGAAGGCTGACGCTGTCCAGGGGTGTATACTGTAGAGGAGGAGCCACAGTAAATCTTTTTCAGATTATGCATAGTGCCGACTCCTAGTGGACAGCAGCATAACACCCATGGTCCTGTGTCCACCAATGAGGCGACAGAGTAAAGGGTAATAACCAATCTCTGCCTATTGCCTTACGATTAGTATGAACATCTTAGATAATGAGGTTGAAGAGCTGCATAAAACTATCAAGAAACAGTTGGCTGCTGATAATGCAGCGCCCCAGAGACCTGGTCGTTGCAGTATGGCGCTCTGCCGCTAAGGGGAGCAGCGGTACGTCTGATGGCACTAAGGAGTTCTCCTGACCAGGTATCACTAGAACACATTACACTTCACACTCTGGCCACTAGGGGAAGAAAAAGGCTTTATTTATTGGGCCACTCCTCACACTGGTAAAACTAGGGGCTGGGGAGGAAGTTAGTCAGAAGCTGACTGGGTTGGAACCAGGCAACATCCCGTGGCAGGGGGTGTTGCAGGGAGAAGGCACAGGGGGGTCCCTGTCAGGCGTGGGAACCTGGCAGGTGCCTAGCGACAGAACAGAACGTAACGGAACCGCGCCTGCACACCTTGCGGTGGTATCCTAAGAGAGAGACAAGAGGGGAAGAATACTGTGGAACAGTGTAAACGAGATCAGCACAAAGGAGAGCCAGTAAGAGTCGTGCAGAGAGAGGAAAGCGCGTAGTACTGAGGCGCGTAGTCGGTGGCCGGATCACCGTAGGAGTAACTGACTTCAGGCCTTACTTCAAATTCCGCTGGACAGTTGATTATAGGTTGGCTGTCTACCTTTTACACCTACGAAGACATAGGGGGCAACATTGGGAGAGGGGCGTCTCTAGGGTCCCGGAAGACCTCCAAGCCTTCCCGTCAAACGGGTGGCGTCCTAGCCATAACTTACCTGGGGGACATTAGAAACTAGTAACATCTGGAACCAAAGAACGAGAGAGAGAGCTGTAGAGAACGAACGAAGAGAACAGCAGTTGTGAGGACTATTTCGAATGCTCAGCAGGGTAGGACTACAACACACAGGCGCTATTGGTAGGCAACAATTTCCATCTGCGAGGGAAACTCTGGATGTGTCCATCGGACCGGCCGGTCTCTGAGAGCCCTGTTAAACATACTCTGGATTGAGGATCCTGAAGCCTTCAGTAAAGAGGTAAAGAGACTGCAACCTTGTGTCCTCGTTATTGCCGGCTCCTCACACCATCACCATCCACCTTACTGGGAAGCCCTGGGGATATACTTCACCTGTGGGAAGGTATACCATCCGGCTGCCATTCCATCACCCCAGCGGACCCCATAGCAGCGTCGGTCCCCCTGACCGAACACCACAGGTGGCGTCACGAACCATTGATAGACTGTACAAATCCCTTTACTGGACGCCCCTTAGCAGGGTCACGGACCGGGTCTAGCCACCGTGACAGCCTCAGAACCGAACCAGAGAGGCCCGGTACCGAGAACTCGTGGCCCTGTGTCTGGGGGCGATCCAATAAGATGGAGAGCTTTATAAAACAACAGAGAAAGACATTGATAAGTGGGAAAGTGAAATCAGTGAGCTTAAATTAACCCTGCTGTTCTGTTCGGGGGTCATAGTGACCCGAACAGACTTTTTGCGGCCCTGTAGATTTTTTTCTGTAAGTCTCTAAAACTTGAGACTCCTTGACTTTTCCTCATTTGGGGGGACCTACCTATGAGTATTTTTTTTTTTTTTCGTTTACTTTTTGCTACACGCAAAAAGTTACACTTGTTGTGTTCGGGTCATAGTGACCCGACATGGTTTTTTACAGCTGTGAGGCCATATTTTCAGTGAAATAAAGGAGTTATAACCCTCAGTTGGGTCTATTTATTGCATCTACTATTGTATATCAATTGATTTATTTCCTAAATTATTTCAATGGGGTCGTACACGCGCTTTGCCGGGGGTATGCATTGAGATGTGTGCACCATAAAAATGGCTTTATATTGATTATTTTTGGTGCGCAGTCTATTATAAAATGTAGAGTGCATCCGGAGAGATCACTAGGTGTGCACTACACATGTATATTATGCGCAGAACGGACTGCTCAGAATGCGCTGTCTAAGACGCTTTTTTTTTGTAAAGCTGAGCTGTAAAGTCTTGCAAATAATTTTTTTTTGCTAAGTAAGTCTGTCTTCCTGGCTTATCTGCTTGTTTTCAGAAGGGTTCTTATCTTCTCTGCTCTTATCAGTACACATATGCTAGCCCAGACATGTTACCTTTCAGTTTCTTTGGAGAGCAGCTGTGTGCTTCTACCCCCATTGCCTCTTCCGGCATCAAAAGAAAAAGATGCAGCTATTGCCCTTCTACTTGTGACAACAAGACGACTATAACATGTTCTGGCTGTAAAACATTTCTATGCAAAAATCATGTGTATTGTTTTTCATGCAAGAATCCGTAAATTTATATGATCATGTAAATATATTCACATTGTAATGTTTATTATCTTTATTTTTTTATCACAAAATGTTTGATTTGATTGTTTTGTTTTTTGTTTTTTTACAAAATATGTGTAGTTTTCTATTTTCGTTTTGCTCATTGGATGGATCTGTTTTTTCAGAATAAAAACAAAAAAAAAAGATTTCTAGTTCATTTTTTTTTTTTTACTACCAAACATGTTCACAAACAATCTAGTAAGCAAAAAGTATAAAAAAATGGAGTTAGAGTGTCTAAAATCAAGGTTTAATAAGCCGGGTCATAGTGACCCGGAACACTACAAGTGTATAGTAAATGCAAACAAAACAGCAGGGTTAAAGAAATGTATGAGAGATTCAGCTGATTTTGAAACAGACAAGATTTTTAGATGGCAATTTCCAAAGAAAAAAATCTGTGGTTGCTGGAGGAAAATTTAATGGTTCAGGATGTGAACAACCATATGCTGAGAGAAGCACTTCATGTAGTGAAGCAGAAAGTATTAATGATTACCGTATGCATACAAAGACAAGTAACCGTGAGAACCGTGAAAACAAGAAATATCCGGATATCTTTAATCATAAAGCCTTGACTACTGCAACATCCTTTTCTGTGGCCTCCCTGCTAACACCCTTGCACCTCTCCAGTCCATCCTTAACTCTGCTGCCCGACTAATCCATCTCTCTCCTCGCTACTCCTCCGCTTCCCCCCTCTGCAAATCTCTTCACTGGCTCCCATTCCCTCAGCGTATCCAGTTCAAATTGCTAATACTGACCTACAAAGCCATCCACAACCTGTCTCCTCCATATATCTCTGAACTAATCTCTCGATATCTTCCCTCACGTGACCTCCGGTCCTCCCAAGACCTCCTTCTCTCCTCCACACTTATTCGCTCCTCATCCAATCGCCTCCAAGACTTCTCCCGAATATCCCCCATCCTCTGGAACCCTCTGCCCCAACACGTCCGACTATCAACCACAGTCGGATCCTTCAGACGGAACCTGAAAACTCATCTCTTCAGGAAAGCCTACAGCCTGCACTGACACCGCTGCTGCCTCATCACCAACGAAGCTACCGCCTCACCAACACCGGAGCTACCGCCTCACCAACACCGGAGCTACCGCCTCACCAACACCGGAGCTCCTGCAACCCTCAACCTACTGTCTCCTTCCCCATAATCCTGTAGAATGTAAGCCCGCAAGGGCAGGGTCCTCGCCCCTCTGTATCAGTCCGTCATTGTTAGTTTGTTTTCTGTATGTGATATTTGTAACCCCTTCTCATGTACAGCACCATGGAATCAATGGTGCTATATAAATAAATAATAATAATAAGAAAATGAATAGGCGACATAATGATAAATCCAAGGTAATTAACCTATCTAATCATGTCTTAAGTGATTCGCAAATAAAATTGTTGGAAAAGGGTCTGACATTTTCCCCCTCCTCATATTTAGATAAATAAAGTAGTGAAGGATTTACACTTATTTGCACGTAAAATTATCTTGCAAAAGTTACATTATAGAAGTGATTTGACCATATGTTCCATACTGAGGTTGAAATGGAAGCCTTGAAAAATTTGGAGGAACTATTGGAAGAAAATGAAAAAAAATGAGGAGGGTAAGTTTTCAACTCACTTGATTGGAAAATCAAATACATTTCCAAGTTTGAGTGCACGCTTTGCTGTGGAAATATTCACAAAAATAGTCATGGAAGAGGTAGAGAATTTACCACTAATTCCGAACTGGGTCTCTAATTTAAATGTTAATGAGAATAAAGCACTGTGGGAATTACAGGTGTTAGAAGGTGTGGTTATAAACAAGGCCGACAAAGGTGGGAATACAGTAATATGGCCTAACGTAATGTATGAGAGGCAGGTAGATAAGATCTTAAATAACAATAGATGCTATAAAAAATTACATTACAACCCTTTGACACAGTTCCAACAGAAGCTAATCAGTATCCTTGAATCAGCTTATGAGGATTGGATCACCCCAAAAAGGCTAGTTGAAACAGTAAGCAAACTGTAACCAAAATTGGCCACCTTTTATATTCTACCGAAGTTGCATAAAGATCCTGTGGATCCACCCAGAAGGCCAATATTGTCTCGCATAAACCACCAATGCCAGACACTATGTGCAGTAATCGATCATTATCTTTAACCGCTAGTGCAAACATTACCGTCATACATAAAGGATACCACCATGATGTTAAAAAGGTTAGATTCTCTACAGTTGGAGGAAGGTGCAGTCTTTGTCACAGCTGATGTTCAAGCGTTCTATTCTTCAATCAGACATGTTGATAGCCTAACTGCAGCCTCTCATTATGTGTATGAAAGTAATTTGGATCCACTTTTGATGGAGCTAATTTTGACATGATTGAAATTTGTCTTAGAGCATAATATCTTTACTTTTAATAAAGATATATACTTGCAAGAACAGGGGACAGCAATGGGGGCCATGTGTGCCCCCGCATATGCAAACCTATTTATGGGGTTCTGGGAGCGGATGATTTTCCAAGAAGATGGGATTTTGGGAAATGAAGCCATACATGGGTGGAGTCGTTATATTGACGACATTATCTTTATTTGGGAAGATTCTACTATAAATCTATTATGCCTAATGGAAAGACTAAACCAAAATAATCAATATAAAATTGAAGGTTTAATTATGGCAGAAAGGTAAAGTTCCTTGATTTAAACATAGAGGTACTCCCACATGGTAAAGTTGTCACAGTTGTATTCAGAAAGAAAACGGCGACCAACACCTTGCTACATGCTTCCTCTGCTAACCATAGATCAACGGTAAATGGCATTCCCACCGGTCAATTTATGAGAATAAGAAGAATCTGTACTACAGATGAGGATTTCAAACATCAAGCATCGGATTTTATTCGAAGACTAAGCGACCGGGGGTACAGCAATAGGCAAATAAAAAAAGCATCAAAATTCACCAGAGAAGAGCTTTTGCATAAGTATAAGAAAAAGGATGAAGTAGGGGCAGTTAATTATGTGAGATTTATTACAGAGTACAACAAGTAATGGCCAGAATTGGTAACAATTATGCAGAAGCATTGGGGTATATCACAAACAGACCCAATATTAAAGAAAATTTTACCAAATTGCCTGTTGATGACTCCAAGACGTTAAAGAAATCTAAGTGATTTCTTGGCACATAGCCACTACTCGGTAATTCCACCAAAAAGAATAAAGTCAGAACTAAATGTTTTTTTTTCCCCTGTAACACCTGTAAGGCCTGCAGTAACCATTTTAAAAGTAACGCATTTGAAAATCATGATGGAACCAGAGTGTATAAAATATGGAAGACGCTGACTTGCACCTCAAGTGTATCATGCCCGCTGTCCCTGCAATAAAATTTACAAAGGTCTAACAACACGAGAAATAAGAATAATAACTAGAGAGCACATAAGGGACATAAAAAAAATCAGCCACAATTGAGGATATTAATTCTCTTAACCCCTTCATGACCCAGCCTATTTTGACCTTAAAGACCTTGCCGTTTTTTGCAATTCTGACCAGTGTCCCTTTATGAGGTAATAACTCAGGAACGCTTCAACGGATCCTAGCGGTTCTGAGATTGTTTTTTCGTGACATATTGGGTTTCATGTTAGTGGTAAATTTAGGTCAATAAATTCTGCGTTTATTTGTGATAAAAACGGAAATTTGGCGAAAATTTTGAAAATTTCGCAATTTTCACATTTTGAATTTTTATTCTGTTAAACCAGAGAGATATGTGACACAAAATAGTTAATAAATAACATTTCCCACATGTTTACTTTACATCAGCACAATTTTGGAAACAAAATTTTTTTTTGTTAGGAAGTTATAAGGGTTAAAATTTGACCAGCGATTTGTCATTTTTACAACGAAATTTACAAAACCATTTTTTTTTAGGGACCGCCTCACATTTGAAGTCAGTTTGAGGGGTCTATATGGCTGAAAATACCCAAAAGTGACACCATTCTAAAAACTGCACCCCTCAAGGTACTCAAAACCACATTCAAGAAGTTTATTAACCTTTCAGGTGCTTCACAGCAGCAGAAGCAACATGGAAGGAAAAAATGAACATTTAACTTTTTAGTCACAAAAATTATCTTTTAGCAACAATTTTTTTATTTTCCCAATGGTAAAAGGAGAAACTGAACCACGAAAGTTGTTGTCCAATTTGTCCTGAGTACGCTGATACCTCATATGTGGGGGTAAACCACTGTTTGGGCGCACGGCAGGGCTTGGAAGGGAAGGAACGCCATTTGACTTTTTGAATCAAAAATTGGCTCCACTCTTTAGCGGACACCATGTCACGTTTGGAGAGCACCCGTGTGCCTAAAAATTGGAGCTCCCCCACAAGTGACCCCATTTTGGAAACTAGACGCCCCAAGGAACTTATCTAGATGCATAGTGAGCACTTTGAACCCCCAGGTGCTTCACAAATTGATCGGTAAAAATGAAAAAGTACTTTTTTTTTTTTTCACAAAAAAATTCTTTTAGCCTCAATTTTTTCATTTTCACATGGGCAACAGGATAAAATGGATCCTAAAATGTGTTGGGCAATTTCTCCTGAGTACACCAATACCTCACATGTGGGGGTAAACCACTGTTTGGGCACATGGTAAGGCTCGGAAGGGAAGGAGCGCCATTTGACTTTTTGAATGAAAAATTATTTCCATCGTTAGCGGACACCATGTCGCGTTTGGATAGCTCCTGTGTGCCTAAACATTGGCGCTCCCCCACAAGTGACCCCATTTTGGAAACTAGACCCCCCCAAGGAACTTATTTAGATGCCTAGTGAGCACTTTAAACTCTCAAGTGCTTCACAAATTGATCTGTAAAAATGAAAAAGTACTTTTTTTTCACAAAAAAATTCTTTTCGCCTCAATTTTTTCATTTTCACATGGGCAGTAGGATAAAATGGATCATAAAATTTGTTGGGCAATTTTTCCCGAGTACGCCGATACCTCATATGTGGGGGTAAACCACTGTTTGGGCACTCGGCAGTGCTCGGAAGGGAAGGCGCGCCATTTGACTTTTTGAATGGAAAATTAGCTCCAATTGTTAGCGGACACCATGTCGCGTTTGGAGAGCCCCTGTGTGCCTAAACATTGGAGCTCCCCACAAGTGACCCCATTTTGGAAACTAGACCCCCCAAGGAACTTATCTAGATGCATATTGAGCACTTTAAACCCCCAGGTGCTTCACAGAAGTTTATAACGCAGAGCCATGAAAATAAAAAATAATTTTTCTTTCCTCAAAAATGATTTTTTAGCCTGGAATTTCCTATTTTGCCAAGGATAATAGGAGAAATTGGACCCCAAATATTGTTGTCCAGTTTGTCCTGAGTACGCTGATACCCCATATGTGGGGGTAAACCACTGTTTGGGCGCACGGCAGGGCTCGGAAGGGATGGCACGCCATTTGGCTTTTTAAATGGAAAATTAGCTCCAATCATTAGCGGACACCATGTCACGTTTGGAGAGCCCCTGTGTGCCTAAACATTGGAGATCCCCCCAGAAATGACCCCATTTTGGAAACTAGACCCCCAAAGGAACTAATCTAGATGTGTGGTGAGGACTTTGAACCCCCAAGTGCTTCACAGAAGTTTATAATGCAGAGCCGTGAAAATAATAAATACGTTTTCTTTCCTCAAAAATAATTATTTAGCCCAGAATTTTTTAATTTTCCCAAGGGTAACAGGAGAAATTTGACAACAATATTTGTTGTCCAGTTTCTCCGGAGTACGGTGATACCCCATATGTGGGGGTAAACCACTGTTTGGGCACACGTTGGGGCTCGGAAGTGAAGTAGTGACGTTTTGAAATGCAGACTTTGATGGAATGCTCTGCGGGCGTCACGTTGCGTTTGCAGAGCCCCTGATGTGCCTAAACAGTAGAAACCCCCCACAAGTGACCACATTTTAGAAACTAGACCCCCCAAGGAACTTATCTAGATATGTGGTGAGCACTTTGAACCCCCAAGTGCTTCACAGACGTTTACAACGCAGAGCCGTGAAAATAAAAAATCATTTTTCTTTCCTCAAAAATGATGTTTTAGCAAGCATTTTTTTAGATTCACAAGGGTAACAGGAGAAATTGGACCCCAGTAATTGTTGCGCAGTTTATCCTGAGTACACTGATACCCCATATGTGGGGGTAAACCACTGTTTGGGCACACGTCAGGGCTCGGAAGTGAGGGAGCACCATTTGACTTTTTGAATACGAGATTGGCTGGAATCAATGGTGGCGCCATGTTGCGTTTGGAGACCCCTGATGTGCCTAAACAGTGGTAACCCCTCAATTCTACCTCCAACACTAACCCCAACACACCCCTAACCCTAATCCCAACTGTAGCCATAACCCTAATCACAACCCTAACCACAACCCTAATTCCAACCCTAACCCTAAGGCTATGTGCCCACGTTGCGGATTCGTGTGAGATATTTCTGCACCATTTTTGAAAAATCCGCGGGTAAAAGGCACTGCGTTTTACCTGTGGATTTTCCGCGGATTTCCAGTGTTTTTTGTGCGGATTTCACCTGCGGATTCCTATTGAGGAACAGGTGTAAAACGCCGCGGAATCCGCACAAAGAATTGACATGCTGCGGAAAATACAACGCAGCGTTTCCGCGCGGTATTTTCTGCACCATGGGCACAGCGGATTTGGTTTTTCATATGTTTACATGGTACTGTAAACCTGATGGAATACTGCTGCGAATCCGCAGCGGCCAATCCACTGCGGATCCGCAGCCAAATCCGCACCGTGTGCACATAGCCTAATTCTAAAGGTATGTGCACACTGCGGAAAACGCTGCAGATCCGCAGCAGTTTCCCATGAGTTTACAGTTCAATGTAGACCTATGGGAAACAAAAATCGCTGTACACATGCTGCGGAAAAACTGCACGGAAACGCAGCGGTTTACATTCCGCAGCATGTCACTTCTTTGTGCGGATTCCGCAGCGGTTTTACAACTGCTCAAATAGAAAATCGCAATTGTAAAACCGCAGTGAAATGCGCAGAAAAAAACGCGGTTAATCCGCCATAAATCCGCAGCGGTTTAGCACTGCGGATTTATCAAATCCGCAGCGGAAAAATCCGCAGAGGACCAGAATACGTGTGCACATACCAAAACCCTAACCCTAGCCCTAACCCTAGCCCTAACCCTACCCCTAACCCTAACACATTAGTATTTCCAGCCATGGCCGATGATATTGCAGCATCGGCCATGGCTGGATTGTAATATTTCACCCGTTATAATAGGTGAAATATTACAAATCGCTCTGATTGGCAGTTTCACTTTCAACAGCCAATCAGAGCGATCGTAGCCACGAGGGGGTGAAGCCACCCCCCCTGGGCTAAACTACCACTCCCCCTGTCCCTGCAGATCAGGTGAAATGGGAGTTAACCCTTTCACCGGATCTGCAGGGACGCGATCTTTCCATGACGCCACATAGGCGTCATGGGTCGGATTGGCACCGACTTTCATGACGCCTACGTGGCGTCATGGGTCGGGAAGGGGTTAAAACCTTACCGAGGCATTTTAGATTGCATCACAATTGTGATCCGACTGGCTTAAAGATTCAAGCCATTGCTCAAGTATGCTTAGGTCTTAGAGGAGGCAACCTGGGGAAAGCTTTAGCGCAAAGAGAGAGTAGATGGATTTATTTACTAGGCACTATGGCTTCGCAAGGCCTTAATGAAACTCTGGGCTTCAATGCATTTCTATAAAAATATAGGGTCCCTATTATTAAAAAATTCCCCGTTTTTCAGTTTTTTAAAATTTGTGTAGTTGTGTGTTGTATTTCGTTGGTTTTAATTATTTATTTAATTGTTCAGTGAAGACATATTATAGGAGGTGTCTCTTTGCTATGGTGTGGATAGGATCCATGATGTCTGAATATTAGAAATTCCATTAAATTTTTGAATCCAGGAGCCCTTTCTCTTCAGCAACTCATGGAAATAGGGAATTTTGTGTACTCACCGTAAAATCCTTTTCTCCGCGCCACTCATTGGGGGACACAGGACCGTGGGTGTATGCTGCTGCCACTAGGTGGCTGACACTAAGTAAATACAAAAAGGGTTAGCTCCTCCTCTGCAGTATACACCGCCCACTGGCTCCGGATAATACCAGTTCGTAGCCAAAGCAGTAGGAGATTAACAAGATTTAACCATAGGAACAACATGTCAGAGACTAAAACACTCATCATAGGCAACAAGCCAAAATGGGTGGGTGCTGTGTCCCCCAATGAGTGGCTCGGAGAAAAGGATTTTACGGTGAGTGCACAAAAATCCCTATTTTCCATCGCCACATTGGGGGACACAGGACCGTGGGACGTCCAAAAGCAGTCCCTGGGTGGGAAATAACAACCCAACAGTGTAAACTTATGGCACCTGCTGTCTACAGGTGCGCTACCGCTGCCTGCAGAACATGCCTACCCAGGCTTGCATCTGAAGATGCCAGAGTATGGACATTGTAATGCTTTGAAAAGGTGTGCAGGATAAACCAGGTCGCAGCTTTGCAAACCTGCTCTGCAGACACTTGATTCCTTATGGCCCAGGAAGCACCCACCGACCGAGTGGAGTGTGCCCTGAAGCCCGCAGGGATAGGCTTGCCTCTGACGTGGTAAGCCTCTTGAATAGTCGACCGAATCCATCTGGCGATTGTCGACTTGGAAGCGGCCAGTCCCTTCCGGCGTCCCGCCGGGAACACGAACAGAGCATCCAGCTGTCGAAAAGATGCCGTCCTGGACACTTACTTCCTGAGAGCTCTAACAAGATCCAAGGACCTTGTCCCGAGGAAGAGGCACCAACCCTAAGGAGGTGTCCAGGGTCATGCCCAGGAAGGAGATCCGTTGAGCTGGAACAGGAGATGATTTTTTTAAAAATTGATCAACCAGCCCAGCCGAGAAAGAGTATCCAAGGAAATGCAGATGCACTCCTCGCAGCCTCGGAAAGATGGGCCTTTGACCAGTAAGTCGTCTAGGTAGGGAAGCACGACTAGACCCCGAGAATGCAGAATGGCCATGACCACCGCAATGACCTTTGTGAAAACTCTAGGGGCGGTGGCAAGGCCGAAAGGCAAGGCCGTGAACTGAAAATGTTCCTCTCCGACGGCGAAGAAACCTTTGATGAGGTGGGAAGATTGGGATGTGGAGGTACGCATCCCGGATGTCGATGGATGCGAAGAATTCGCCATGTTCCATCGAGGCATTGACGGAACGGAGAAATTCCATCCTGAAATGACGGACTTTGACAAATCTGTTCAAGAGCTTTAGGTCTAGGATGGGTCTTACTGTTCCATCCTTTTTGGTGACCATAAACAGATTTGAATAAAAATCGCAGAACCTTTTGTCCTCTGGGACAGGGACAATCACTCCGTCTTGTCGGAGCGACTGGATGGCCTGGGAAAAAAGCCTGAGCGCGCATTCCCACTTCGGGAGGGCGGGAAGCGAAAAACCGAGTTGGAGGAGGAAAGGAAAAATTGATTTTGTAACCGGAGGACACCAGATCCCTGACCCACTCGTCGTGAACGACTGCGAGCCAGGCATGACGAAACAAGAGAAGGCGTCCGCCTACTTTGCTGGTGTCGTCCGCACGAGGTTGTGAGTCGTTCAGAAGATGGTTGGGGTCTGGATCACCTGGACCTAGACTGTGTGGAGCGGCCCCTCCAGGAATGGTTGGGTCTGTATGAAGCCTGAGGGCTTTTGTCTCTGCCGGCGCAGCGCCCCGAACCAGGGGAACTGGCTGAGGAATGCCATGCGTAAGTTCCACGAAAGGGCCGAAAACGAGCCTGCGGCTGTCGTCAGAACGGTTGCCTGAATCTCTGCTGGGGAAGGCAAGTACTTTTTCCCCCTGTAGCATCTGAAATCAGTTTGTCCAGCTTTTCACCAAATAGACGGCCACTGAGATATGGCAGAGACGTGAGGGACTTTTTAGATACGGAGTCCGCTCGCCAGTCCCTCAGGCATCGCACTCTCCTAATCGCCACAGCGTTTGAAGCCATAAGTTCAGAGCAGTTTACCGCGTCCAAGGAAGCGTTTACTAAGTAATCGCCAGCCAAGGAAATTTGATTTGCTAGCTCCGCTATGTCAGAAGGAAGGTCACTGTTCTATAAGGCCTTATGCAGAGAGTCTGCCCAACAAGTCACGGCTTTGGCTACCCAGGTAGCAGCAAAGGAGGGAAAGAGTGCCGAGCCAGAAGCCTCAAAAGCTGAAAGGGCGAGACTGTCAACTAGGCGGTCTGGGGGATCTTTGATAGAAGATCCATCCGGCACGAATAGGATAGTTTAGAGGACAAACATGAGACAGGAGGAGCCACAGGAGGGGATTCTCTCCATTGTTTATGGCGATCAGGAGAAAAAGGATATTTGGACCCCAGAGATCTCTGGCCCTGAAAGCGTTTGTCTGGACGCTCCCTATGTCCCTGGACTATGTCCTGGAACTCCAGGTGATTGGCAAACACCCTGTGAGTATGTTTGGTCCTTTTGAAAGACACCGAATTATCCGTACTGGAGGTCGCCGATTCCTCATCAACCTGAAGGGACTGGTTGATGGCCTCAATGAGACTATCTATAGTGCTCTGATAACCTGGCGACTCCAGATCTTGAGGCCCATCAGACTCAGGATCAGAGTCCTGGTCGGAAGAAGTGCCTGGGGAGCGAGAGCGGGAAGAGGAGCTAATGGACGCCGAGGCACCAGAGGGCCTGGGGGACGAGCTACGGACGCGCTTCCTAGATGGCCGCTTGTGCTTAGAGTGAGAGCGGCCCCTGCAGGCTGAAGATTCCGCAGCCGTAGGGGGAAGCTTCCTGAACAGGCGGATTAGTGGTCCTGAGCCTGGTTGGATCCTGGAGGGACTCAATAGCTTTAGTCAAAGAAGCCATAGATTACGAAAGTGACAAAGCCCACTCAGGGGGACTGGTCACCGTGGGCTCGTTTGCGGCAGGGGGCTCCTGAGCGCATTTAGGGTCACAAGCATTACAGAGCGGAGCAGTATGCCCGCTTGGTAGCACAGCCTGACAGGAGGTGCAAGAAGTGAAGAACACTATGTGTTTTTGCGCACTTTTTGGGTTTAGGCAGAGACATGTCAGTTAACCTCAGTGCAGGGCTGTGGGGCACCTGTGCAGCTAGAAGGTGGAGCACTGTGTGCAGGAGTATGAGGGCCTGTGTCAGCGTGCCCCTACCCAGGTCCTGTGTCCTGTCGCAACGCTGTGACAAAGAAGGTTGATGTTGGGGGAGATCGGCCCCCTTAAAAGGGTCCGACACCCCCTTCATCCTCTTGCGCAAAGTAAAAAATAAATTAAGAACGTCTGGAAAAAACTGACGCAGTGTGCCTCCTACGGACACTAAGCAAGAACTGGTATTATCCGGAGCCACTGGGCGGTGTATACTGCAGAGGAGGAGCTAACCCTTTTTGTATTTACTTAGTGTCAGCCTCCTAGTGGCAGCAGCATATACCCACAGTCCTGTGTCCCCCAATGTGGCGATGGAGAAAATTGAAGTCATCTGGGTTGCCATCAAACTCCCCTTTTTCTTTCCTCATTTATCTACCCATGGTGTGGTTGTTCAATCGAGGCTTATTGGGGTTGCTATCAATTTCCTCATTTTTCTTCTTTTTTTGTTGTTATTATTGTATAATAATAACCATATAATGTGTTATTTAGCTAAAAAATCATGTGTATATTTAATTTATTAATTGATCTGGTAGTAAATGTCACTAGTGTAGTTCGTGTATTTAATAATTAATAATTATTTATGATTATTCACTTTATTATATGTTAATACTTATATATGAAATTTATTATTAATTTATTAATCCTGTATATTTTAGTTATTTAATAGGTATTTTTGTGTTTCTCCACTTTATTTACTTATTAGCACATTACTAGGTACACTGTTTCCTTTAATACATTTAACCCCTTAGCGACCGCCGATACGCCTTTTAACGGTGGCCGCTAAGGGTACTTAAACCACAGCGCCGTTAATTAACGGCGCTGTGGAAAAAGTGAATAGCGCCCCCCAGAGTCGGATTTTCTCCGGGGTCTCGGCTGCCGGGGGTAGCCGAGACCCCAGAGAACATGATTCGGGGGGTTTTTAACCGACCCGGCATTTGCGATCACCGGTAATTAACCGTTTACCGGCGATCGCAAAAAAACCCCCAAAAAACGCGATCTCTTTAATTTCTCTGTCCTCCGATGTGATCGCACATCAGAGGACAGAGAAAAGGGGTCCCAGATAGCCCCCCGATACTGACCTATCTCCCCAGGTGCTCCTCGTGGCTCCCGGTGGGCGCCGCCATCTTCAAAATGGCGGGCGCATGCGCAGTGCGCCCGCCGGCCGGCACCGGGAGAGTCTTTGGGATCTCGGCTGCCGGGGGTAGCCGAGACCCCAAAGAACATGATCGGCGTCGGTTTTACCGACCCCTGTTTTGCGATCGCCGGTAATTAACTGTTTACCGACGACCGCAAAAAAAAAAAAAAAAATCAAAGTGTAATTCTCTGTCCTCTGATGTGATCGCACATCAGAGGACAGAGAAATAGGGGGATTCGGGGACCCTATCATACTCACCGGTGTCCCTGGATCCTCCTGCTGCTCCTCCTGGCTGCCGGGGAAAAGAAAATGGCGGGCGCATGCGCAGTGCGCCCGCCATCTATCGCCATCTGCCGGCCGACAGAAGAGCAGTTGGGGCTAAAATTAGGGTTAGGGCTAGGGTTAGAGCTAGGGTTAGGGTTAGGGTTGGGGCTAAATTTAGGGTTAGGGTTGGGGCTAAATTCAGGGTTAGGGTTCTTTCACACTTACGTCGGTACGGAGCCGTCGCAATGCGTCGGCCCGACATACCGACGCACGTTGTGAAAATTGTGCACAACGTGGGCAGCGGATGTAGTTTTTCAACGCATCCGCTGCCCAATCTATGTCCTGGGGAGGAGGGGGCGGAGTTACGGCCAGGCATGCGCGGTCAGAAATGGCGGACGCGACGTACAAAAAAAGTTACATTGAACGTTTTTTCTGCCGACGGTCCGCCAAAACACAACTGATCCAGTGCACGACGGACGCGACGTGTGGCTATCCGTCACGATCCGTCGGCAATACAAGTCTATGGGAAAAAAAAACGCATCCTGCGGGCACATTTGGAGGATCCGTTTTTTGTCCAAAACGACGGATTGCAACGGATGCCAAACGCAAGTGTGAAAGTAGCCTTAGGGCTAGGGTTAGGGTTGGGGCTAAAGTTAGGGTTAGAGTTCTGATTAGGGTTAGGGTTTGGATTAGGGTTGGTATTAGGGTTAGGGTTGGCATTAGGGTTACGCTTGGGATTAGGGTTAAGTTTGGGATTAGGGTTAAGGTTAGGGTTGCGATTAGGGGTGTATTGGGATTAGGGTTAGGTTTGAGGTTAGGGTTGAGATTAGGATTAGGGGTGTGTTGGATTTAGGGTTTTAATTAGGATTATGGTTAGGGTTGACATTAGAGTTGTTTTGGGGTAAGGGTTGTGATTATCGTTAGGGTTAGTGATTAGGATTATGGATCGGGTTGGGATTAGGGTTAGGGGTGTGTTGGGGTAAGGGTTGGAGCTAGAATTGGGGGGTTTCCACTGTTTAGATACATCAGGGGGTCTCCAAACACGACAGCCAATTTTGCGCTCAAAAAGTCAAATGGTGCTCCCTCCCTTCTGAGCTCTGCCGTGCGCCCAAACAGTGGGTTACCCCCACATATGGGGCATCAGCGTACTCGGGATAAATTTTGGGGTCCAATTTTTCCTGTTACCCTTGTGAAAATAAAAACTTGGGGGCTACAAAATCTTTTTTGTGGAAAAAAAAATATTTTTTTATTTTCACGACTCTGCATTCTAAACTTCTGTGAAGCACTTGGGCATTCAAAGTTCTCACCACACATCTAGATAAGTTCCTTGGGGGGTCTAGTTTCCAAAATGGGGTCACTTGTGTGGGGTTATGTTGTGAATTCTGTTTTCGAACTCCCTCCTGTGGTCATGAATGGTACTTCGGCGAGTTCTGTTCATGCACTCCCTGTGGTGGCTGTGAGTGGAGCTGCTGCTTCTGAGGTTCCTTCCACAGGTGACGTAGTTTATTCTTTAGCAGAAAAAAGAAAAAAATATATGCCAGCTCACCTGTCGGCATGTGTTGTGGGGAAGCACGGATAACGTGTAGTCATCACGTGAGCAAGCAATCCAAAAAAAGAGAAAAAAATCCAGCTTCCAAAAACTTACAAATTTATTCAGGATAAAAGGCAAAGTCCAGTCCAATCCAATAAATCACATAGTGAAGAGTAGCAAGCTACGCGTTTCGAACAATGGTATGTCCTTTCTCAAAGCTAAGGTTCATGCCTTTCATTTGGCTCGTCCTGATCGGCCTGGGAGCTCTGGTGAGGGTTCGGTGAACCCTCCTCAAGGGGGGGGGTACTGTTGTGAATTCTGTTATCGAACTCCCTCCTGTGGTCATGAATGGTACTTCGGCGAGTTCTGTCCATGGACTCCCTCTGGTGGCTGTGAGTGGAGCTGCTGCTTCTGAGGTTCCTTCCACAGGTGACGTAGTTTATTCTTTGGCTGGCTGTTCTATTTAACTCCACTCAGATCGTTACTCCATGCCAGCTGTCAATGTTCTTGTACTGGTTCAGTTCGCTCTTGGATCTTTCTGGTGACCTGTCTACTCCAGCAGAAGCTAAGTCCCTGCTATTAATTATTTGTTCTTTGTTTCCTTGTCCAGCTGTCTATGATGATCTTGCCTTGCTAGCTGGAAGCTCTGGGATGCAGAGTGGCACCTCCGCACCGTGAGTCAGTGCGGAGGTCTTTTTGCACACTCTGCGTGGTCTTTTGTAGTTTTTTGTGCTGACCGCAAAGATACCTTTCCTATCCTCAGTCTGTTTAGTAAGTCTGGCCTCCCTTTGCTGAAACCTGTTTCATTTCTGTGTTTGTGACTTTCATCTTAACTCACAGTCAATATATGTGGGGGGCTGCCTTTTCCTTTGGGGAATTTCTCTGAGGCAAGGTAGGCTTTATTTTCTATCTCTAGGGCTCGTTAGCTCTTAGGCTGTGAAGAGGCGTCTAGGTCGTGTTAGGTACGCTCCACGGCTATTTCTAGTTGTGTAATAGGATTAGGGGTTGCGGTCAGCAGAGCTCCCACTTCCCAGAGCTTGTCCTGTGTGAGTTTAACCATTAGGTCGTTCCGGGTGCTCCTAACCACCAGGTCCATAACAGGGTTACTACTGTTTAGGTACATCAGGGGCTCTGCAAACGCAACATAACGCCCACAGACCATTCTATCTAAGTCTGCATTCCAAAACAGCGCTCCTTCCCTTCCGAGCTCTGCCGTGCGCCCAAACAGTGGTTTACCCCCACATATGGCACATCAGTGTACTCGGGATAAATTGGGCAACAACTATTGTGGTCCAATTTCTCCTGTTACCCTTGTGAAAATAAAAACTTGGGGGCTACAATATCTTTTTTGTGGAAAAAAAAATATTGTTTATTTTCACGACTCTGCATTCTAAACTTCTGTGAAGCACTTGGGCATTCAAAGTTCTCACCACACATCTAGATAAGTTCCTTAAGGGGTCTAGTTTCCAAAATGGGGTCACTTGTGGGGGGTTTCCACTGTTTAGGCACATCAGGGGCTCTCCAAACTCGACATGGCGTCCAATCTCAATTCCTGCCAATTCTACATTGAAAAAGTAAAACGGCGCTCCTTCACTTCCAAGCTCTGCGGTGCGCCCAAACAGTGGTTTACCCTCACATATGGGGTATCGACGTATTCAGGAGAAATCGCACAACAACTTTTGTGGTCTAATTTCTCCTGTTACCCTTGTGAAAATAAGAATTTGAGGGCGAAAAGATCATTTTTGTGTAAACAAATGCGATTTTTTATTTTCACGGCTCTACGTTATAAACTTCTGTGAAGCTCTTGGGGGTTCAAAGTGCTCACCACACATCTAGATAAGTTCCTTAAGGGGTCTAGTTTACAAAATGGTGTCACTTGTGGGGGGTTTCCACTGTTTAGGCACATCAGGGGCTCTCTAGACGTGACATGGCGTCCGATCTCAATTCCAGCCAATTCTGCATTGAAAAAGTCAAACACGCTCCTTCACTTCCAAGCTCTGCGGTGCGCCCAAACAGTGGTTTACCCCCACATATGGGGTATTGGCGTATTCAGGAGAAATTGCATAACAAAATTTATGGTTACATTTCTGTTTTTACACTTGTGAAAATAAAAAAAATGGTTCTGAATTAAAATGTTTGCAAAAAAAAGTTAAATGTTCATTTTTTCCTTCCACATCGTTTCAGTTCCTATGAGGCACGTAAAGGGTTAATAAACTTCTTGAATGTGGTTTTGAGAACCTTGAGGGGTGTAGTTTTTAGAATGGTGTCATACTTCATTATTTTCTATCATATAGACCCCTCAAAATGACTTCAAATGTGATGTGGTCCCTAAAAAAAAAGGTGTTGTAAAAATGAGAAATTGCTGGTCAATTTTTAACCCTTATAACTCCCTAACAAAAAAAAATTTTGTTTCCAAAATTGTGCTGATGTAAAGTAGACATGTGGGAAATGTTATTAACTATTTTTTGTGACATATCTCTCTGATTTAAGGGCATAAAAATACAAAGTTTGAAAATTGCAAAATTTTAAAAATTTTCGCCATATTTCCGTTTTTTTCATAAATAATTGCAAGTAATATCGAAGAAATGTTACCACTAACATGAAGTACAATATGTCACGAAAAAACAATCTCAGAATCAGCGGGATCCATAGAAGTGTTCCAGAGTTATAACCTCAAAGTGACAGTGGTCAGAATTGCAAAAATTGGCTCGGTCATTAAGTACCAAATTGGCTCTGTCACTAAGGGGTTAATGATAAGCACTATATACATGGTTCTAATGAACATCGCAGTATTATACTAACGAGGTATTGGCAGCACACTAGTTCATTTGATTTTATTCCATTAACCAACACTATTATTACCCGTATATCCTCTCCGGTTTGTAGTATACTGATTCTTTTCATTGATTCATCTCAGCATCCGGTTGATGCATGCGCAGATCAGAACAACCCCGTGACTTCCTGCTCTACTCAGATATGGTGACGTAGAGCGTTTCACGGTTGCGGTCCAGGCGCGGAGAACAGGAAGTCACTGTTTACATTGAAGGAAGTTCATGGATCAACGCATGTGCAAATATGGGACGGTAACGCTGACATTGAGATCAGCTGTGTGCGTGGGGATAAATAGATGGGCACAATGCGGCGTACACATAAGCCCCTATCTGAGGAAGCCATTACGGCGAAACGGTGCTGTCGGGGTTACTGACGGGCATCCAGGACAGGACATATACTTATGTGAGTAAGAGGATACATGGGCTGGAGGGGGGGTAATGCTTATTGAAGCACCCTTTCTGCACTAGACACTTTATCTAACAACTTGCAGCATGAATTCAGGATTACCGTATATACTTGAGTATAAGCAGAGATTTTCAGCCCATTTTTTGGGGCTGAAAGTCCCCCTCTCGGCTTATACTCGAGTCATACCCAGGGGTCGGCAGTTGAGGGGGAGCGGGGGCTGTCTAATTATACTTACCTACTCCTGGCACGGTCCCTGCAGGTCCCTGGCTTCCCGGTGCCGGCAGCTTCCTCCTGTACTGAGCGGTCACATGGTACCGCTCATTATAGTAATGAATATGCAGCTCCACCTCCCATAGGGGTGGAGCCGCATATTCATTACTGTAATGAGCGGTAACGGTGACAGCTCACTACAGAAAGAAGCTGAGGCAACGGGGAAGCAGGGACTGCACAGCGCCAGGAGCAGGTATGTATAACGGGGAGGGGAGCGCTGCGCGATATTCACCTGCTCCTCGTTCCGGCGCCGCTCCATCTTCAGCAGTGGCGCTCAAGTCAGAGGGCGAGGTGACGTGGTTAGTGCGCGCCCTCAGCCTGAACGTCAGTGCAGAAGATGGAGCGGCGCCGGAACGATCAGCACGTGAATATTGAAAGCGCTGGGGGCCTGAGCGACGGAGAGGTATGTGATGCAGCACTATATGGGCCCATAATGTTTGTGCAGCACTATAAGGGGCCATAACGTTTGTGCAGCACTATATGGGCCCATAATGTTTGTGCAGCACTATAAGGGGCCATAACGTTTGTGCAGCACTATATGGGCCCATAATGTTTGTGCAGCACTATATGGGGCCATAACGTTTGTGCAGCACTGTATGGGGCAAATATCTTTATGGAGCATCTTATGGGGCCATAATCAGCATTTGCGCAGCATTATATTGGGCAAATATGTCTATGGAGCATCTTATGGGGCCATTATTAAAGGGACTCTGTCACCTGAATTTGGGGGGAACAATTTTCAGCCATAGGGGCGGGGTTTTCGGGTGTTTGATTCACCCTTTCCTTACCCGCTGGCTGCATGCTGGCTGCAATATTGGATTGAAGTTCATTCTCTGTCCTCCATAGTACACGCCTGCGCAAGGCAAGATGGCCGCCCCTATGGCTGAAAATTGTTCCCTCCAAATTCAGGTGACAGAGTCCCTTTAACCTTTATGCAGGATTATATGGGGCATATTTTAATATGGAGTATCTTATGGGGCCATAATGAACTGTATGGAGCATTATATGGGGCTCCAGATTCAATATGGATATTCAAAAACACTTAACCTACTGATGTCTCAATTAATTTTACTTTTATTGGTATCTATTTTTACTTTTGACATTTACCGGTAGCTGCTGCATTTCCCACCCTAGGCTTATACTCAAGTGTAGTTTTCCCAGTTTTTTGTGGCAAGATTGGGGGGGGGGGTTCGGCTTATACTCGGGTCGGCTTATACTCGAGTATATACGGTATTTGATTATTTTGCTCTTAGGTTAAACTATCTAGCATACTGCATATAGCAGCGTTTAAGTGGAAGTTTTTGTACTTGGTATCCCCTTTAGCCTTTACGATTTTTTCCTGGTTTATCCTCAGTAGTTTTATGAAATTTCCTTGTCTGGCTTTATTTCTATGTTAAATAAACTGATGTTTTTATAACGCATTTATTTGCCAATGCCTTTTTTTCACCTGCAACGGGCATGGTGTATGTGAGAAGTAACTTCACTATGGGGAGTCCGGCTGTGTCTGACAGCTGGCTCTCCTCTCCTGCAGCTGTTTTAAAACATCACTGCAGAACAGAATGTGGACCACCCAGAGGATTATCATTTATGGATGATCCAGAAATAGGTAAAATACATTTCATTTGATGTTTGCCAAACTAAATAAGCAGTTGACTTCTAGTGTTGCTTGTGTTCCTAGCAAACAATGAGATTAGGCCAGTTTCCCCAGATTGTAGCCCTTGGGCAACGGTATGACTGACTCCACGAACAATCATTTCACCTACTTTCACTTTGTTATCACAGAGTTTAAAGAATATCGGTTTTCATACATTTGTTTGAAGCTTACCTTATTTTCTTCTGTCAGTGGAGGCAACTGTTCCTCCACAGCTTGTATTTTTACTTTAGGTTCGTGTTTCTTATATGAATGATCGGTTATGGATGTGTTCTCATTTTCTTCTTTTACAGTAACAGATGTCTTTGGCTGATCCTATGATAAAAGAAAAAAAGTTAGTAATTAAAAACATCCCAAAAACTTTTAAATTTGCTGAACACTGTAGCTAGCGTCATTTGCTGAAAATAAATCCTGGAATACAGTTACTAAATAACATTTTCAGATCTCAACTTGTGGATATTTCACTAGCACCGGGAGTAAATTTCAGAGGACTACATAATCTGATCATCAGCAACAAAGAAAAAACAAGAGACAGAAAGTTCCAAAGATAATTTAAATAATCAAAATTAAGTTTATTAAATGACCAGGTACAGATGGAAAAAAGGAAGAACGGGAAGGGTTAAACCCACCAACACATGCTGAGAATAGGATACTCAGGGGACATTATTGGCATTGACAGCACAGGCTGCAGGGACATATAGAGTCTTATAGAGTGTGATCACATATATATTGCACGTTACCCAAATAGCCTAGTGAATCAATATCCTAGGTCCTGTAATACAAAGCAATAAAACAGCCACATTAGCTCATGTCATTACCGGTAATCAGCCAGGAGTATGTCCACGAGCATCCTCCCCGACGCGCGTTTTGGCAATATAGCCTCTCAAGGCTCCAGGGCACCGCCATGGGTGCTTCTTTCGCACCGGCGTATGCAAATCTGTTCCTGGGCTGTGGGAGCTGGACCTCTCCCTGTCAGATCAGTCGTCGATGGACCGCATCCCCATTTTCATGCGGTATATCGACAACATATTTTTGATCTGGCAGGGAACCAGTGATCAGCTGCAGGAATTCATAAAATCATTAAATAACAATGACAAAAATATCTTCGTCACCTATCATGGTGATAGAGATAGGATTGACTTTCTTGATGTGACGATATGGAGAGATGAGAATAACATGCTGCAAACCACGATCTATAGGAAAGAGACCTCCACCAACAGCTTACTGCACGCCTCGTCTGCCCACCCCAGACACATGATTGATTCTATCCCCATTGGACAGTTCCTTCGATTACGAAGGATCTGTTCCAATGATGAGGACTTCGAGATGAAAGCTAAAGATCTAAGTGAGAGGTTCTGTGAGAGGGGTTATGGTGGACGTACTATCAAACGGGCCTACCAGAGGGCGAAATATTCTATTCTTTATGCTCGGGAGGGTCGTAGGAATACTTCCAATAAAATACGATTTATTACGAATTACCATACCCAATTCTCTCGGATGAGAGAATGCCTCCAGAAAGCATGGCCCATTTTACAAACAGACTCTATCCATAAACAGATCCTCCCAGAAACACCAAGTGTAGTCATCCGTCGTTCTAAAAATTTGAAAGACTGTCTTGTTAGGAGTCACTACAGGGGGTGTTTCTGGATCTGGATTTATTGATGGTGTGGGCCCCAGGTGTGGATGTGTGCCTTGTGGCCGGTGTGTCGCATGTCCCAATATACATTGCATTGACACATTTACTAATTCCTCTGGATCGAGGATATATGAAATTAGGAAACATATCACATGTACCACCAGGAATGTGGTTTATTTTGCTATGTGTCCTTGCAATCGGATTTATATAGATCTTAATACACGCCAATTAAAAGTGCATGTACGAGAACACGTACTTGGGATTGAGGCGGCCGCCGGCCATGATGACACATCCACACTTCGGACTTTACCTCGTCATTTTAAGTTGCATCACAACTGCGACAGTTCCACACTCAGAGATAGGGGGATTGATATGGTGGATCCGGGGATTCGTGGTGGGAAAATCAGTTCCAGATTGGCCCAGCGGGAAACCAGGTGGATCTGGACACTGGATACCGTGCATCCCAAAGGGCTGAATGAGAATATAAGTTTTGTCCCTTTTCTATAAATTACTGGTGGTTGAAATTTATACGTTTTATATGTTTTTATATTTATTTGTGTTTGTTTTATTTCATTTAGTCCCACCAATCTCTGCCTTCCTGTGATGAAGTGTTCAATATACTATGGAGATCTCTGACGGTATCATATTGATATATCTAAGTCTAGCAATGAACAGTATGATGGTGTGTCACTTTAAGGATACAGGATATTGAATGACATACAATCCTTCGTAGATCATCATACTACAGTTTATACCACCATATATTATAACTCTAACGCTATCGAAGTCCATTAATGAACAGTATGATGTTGTGGCACCAAAAGGATACTGGATAGCGAATGACAATCTTTGGTAGATCATCATACTACAATTTATACTATTATGTATTGCAACTATATAATGTATGGGGTACCTGTGACTTATGTCTCCTGTTTATATTACCATGTGGATGTACCATGACTAATTTATGATTATGGATATGAGTGTATTAACATGCGTTGGGCTATTTATGTTATTTATTGCTTTATTATATTGGAGATTCAGCTGTACATTTACTAATAACTGTATCCATAGAACATCATTCCTGTCTGAGATGTATACCACGTATTATTCAATTCGAGACTCCATTTATAGCTTATAGAGACCCAGCCATCTGTATCTAGTTATCTCATCCCGGTGAATGAACATTGCCCTTATAAGCCACAGCACGCATGCGCGCCATGGTCTCGGCCCGCCTGTCAGCTCTCGGCGTCTATTGTTGCTGCAGCGACGGTCATGTGACATGACGTCGCGCGGCAAGTGATGCTGCCACCGTCTGGCGTCCTGTCACCATGGCGCTGCACCATGCGTCACAGGAAGTGGCTGTTAAGTGTTCCGGGTGCAGGGCATCGCTGGACTCCATGTATTGAAACTGATCGTGATTGGTGTCTGGCGTCTTTGGGCACCTGTTCATTACGGAATTGGGTTCTGATTGGTTCTTGGGGCTTTTTATACCCTCACTTCCCCTCTTTTCCTTCACCCCTTGAGAAAGGCTATACTGCCGAAACACACGTCGGGGAGGACGCTCGTGGACATACTCCTGGCTGATTACCTGTAATGACATGCGATGATGTGGCTGTTTTTTTTTTGTATTACAGGAGTTAGGATATTGATTCACTAGGCTATTTAGGTAATGTGCAATGTATATGTGATCACACTCTATAAGACTCTATATGTCCCTGCAGCCTGTGCGGTCAATGCCAATAATGTCCCCTGAGTATCCTATTCTCAGCATGTGTTGGTGGTGTAAGACTCATGCTGGTGTGGTAGTTGGAGGCAGGTATATCTCGCCCAGGTGTTTGTCCTATGTGAATTAGGCCACTCAGTATCTTCAGGGTGCTAAGGGGTTAATGATTGCAGGAATAAAAGATGACCAGCTGGGGGTTTCCAGTGTCTGCCTGGGGCACACAGATTGCCTGTCTGTGTGAGACAACCGTGAGTGAGAGCTCTGCTCAAGAATTGTGTGATGTTAGCTGGGTGGGAGAAGCCCCCCCAGTTGTTAAGTTAGCAACGTGTTTGTTTAGTTAGTGCCGGACAGGCTAGGATTTATTTTTATGTTTTGTTTTTCTGTGTTGCTTTCACTTTAATAAATCTGACCTGAGGTCAGCCTACTTGGAAACCTGCTGTACGCCTCAGAAATTCAATGCACAAACCACGTGACCTTTGACCCCAGCAAAGGCGATCCCGGAGTGTTTTGTCACATTGTGGTGGAGAACGCGGGCATACCGTGGCACAGGCGACAGCATGGAAGCCGTGGTGAAAGCCTTAGTACAGTCCACTGCCGTACAGCAGCAGGCCACTGCCACACAGCACGAAGCTAATCGCTTGATGGCCGCACAGCTGAAGGAGTTAGTGGACATGACGGTTGCAGACCGCCAACTTCTCCAACAGGTGGTGCAGCGCCTGGTGAGCATGCCTGACGCTGACCCGGAAGCAGAGTCCAGAAGGATCCATGTGAGTCGATACTGGCAAAAGCTGACTGCAGAAGATGACGTCGAGGCATACCTGACAACGTTTGAGCGGACGGCATTGAGAGAGAAGTGGCCGAAGGCACGATGGGCCGATTTGATTGCCCCGTTTCTCTCCGGCGAGGCCCAAAAAGCTTACCATGATTTGGACCCGGAGGTCGCTCAGGACTTTGAGAAACTGAAAGCTGAGATCCTGGCCCGGCTGGGTGTGATGACGGCTGTCCGGGCACAGAGGGTACATCAGTGGACATACCAGCAAGATAAACCGGCGCGGTCTCAGAAGTTCGACCTGATCTACTTAAAGAAATGGCTGCAACCCGAGGTACTGACAATACCCGAAATAATCCAGCGGGTTGTCCTGGACAAGTACCTGAGAGTACTACCCCCAGCGCTGAAAAGGTTGGTAAGCCAAGGAAATCCCACGACAGCGGATCAACCTGTGGAGTTGGTCGAGCGTTATTCCGTGGCAGAAGGACTTCCCGACGACACCGCCAACCCCGGTCTGTGCCTCCTCCTCGTGGAACCGGTAAGACTGTTCCAGGGACTACGGGTGAAGGAAAATCGCTTAAAACTGTGGGGGAGGAGTCCGGGACTGCTCGCACTCCGAGTCCAAGAGTATTGGACGGTGGTCTCAGTAGGGGACCTGTTAGGTGTTTCCGCTGCCATGAGAAGGGTCATGTTTCTGCGAACTGTCCTGTTACCGCTGAACCCATGCAGTGCGACGTTATAGACTCTAGAAAACGCATGTCTTTGGTTACACAGCTAGTGAGTGTGAATGCGGGTCAAAATGATACAGTGAAACACCTGTGTGAATTATCTGTTGATGGGAAAAATGTTGAGGCATTACTAGACTCTGGAAGTGTGGTGACTCTGGTGAAAGCTAGTCTGGTGGCACTTCCGTCTGGTCCGTCTGACAAGTTTTCTGTGACGTGTGTGCATGGTGACACCCGCTCGTACTTAACAGCGGTCATATGGATTTCCACTCCCTATGGGTTGGTGCAACACAAAGTGGGACTCGTTCCCGCATTGTTGCAGGATGTAATCCTGGGCAGGGATTTTCCCTATTTCTGGCAGTTGTGGGAGAATCAGTTGCTCCTTCACGGTAGCTGTACCCGTGAATCTTCTCCCATGCCATCTGGAGGTCCCGAGTCCCTAGAGGAGACCCCACAGGAAGATGTTGCTGGGGAGGTTAGTGAATCTAACCTTCAGCACCCCTTCTCCGTCATGGCGGGGGAAACGGAGGAAACTGAGGAACCTCAGCGAGAGGCGGAGGCAGACAGCCATCCGGCACCCTGCCTGCCAGATTTGGGAGTCCAGGTGGATGACTTCCACAGCGAGCAAATGAAAGATCCTACCCTGACTCTGGCTAGGAAAAATGTAAAATAGGGATTTTTGTGTTACTCACCGTAAAATCCTTTTCTCCGAGACGCTCATTGGGGGACACAGGACTGTGGGTGTATGCTTCTGCCGCCAGGAGGCTGACACTAAGTAAACTTGAAAAAAAGTTAGCTCCTCCTCCATCGTATACACCCTGACACTGGCTACCAGAGACTCCAGTTTGGTGCAAAAAGCAGTAGGAGAACAAAAACACAAAAAATAGTATAACCGCATAAATACAGAAACTTTATGTCTAGAAAAGATCCTACTGACTAATGTAATAAGATATAACCAAAGCAGCCATAAGGCTACCAGGGAGGGAGCGGTGTCCCCCAATGAGCGTCTCGGAGAAAAGGATTTTACGGTGAGTAACACAAAAATCCCTATTTCTCCTTCGCCTCATTGGGGGACACAGGACTGTGGGATGTCCTAAAGCAGTCCCTGGGTGGGAAAAATAACTCACCAGTAAAAGACATCCAGATAATGTTTGTCTACAAATGCGCCACTGCCGCTTGAAGAATTCTTCTACCCAGACTTGCATCTGCAGAGGTCTGGGAGTGAGTATTATAATGCTTAACAAATGTGTGCAGACTAGACCAGGTCGCAGCCTTGCAAACCTGCTCTGCTGAGGCCTGGAGCCGAACGGCCCAGGAAGCCCCCACCGCTCTAGTCGAATGAGCCTTGATTCCGGCCGGAACCGTCATGCCCATGGAGCGATAAGCCTCCTGGTCGCCCTTATCCACCTGGCCAAGGTAGATTTTGAAGCCGCGCATCCCTTCCTGCGACCCTGCGGAAGGACAAACAGAGCATCTGTCTGGCGAAAAGGAGCTGTACGGGAAACGTACCTCCTCAGAGCCCTCACCAGATCCAACGTATGGAGAGCTTTTTCTACACGGTGCGCAGGTGCCGGACAAAAAGAGGGCAGAACAATATCTTCATTGATATGAAATGATGAAACAACTTTCGGCAAAAAGGACGGTGATGGTCTGAGCACCACCTTGCCCTGATGAAAACGCAAAAAAGGAGGACGACAAGAAAGGGCTGCCAGCTCCGATACCCGTCTTATGGACGTTATGGCCACTAAAAATACGACTTTCCAAGAAAGAAACATCAAAGAAACCTCTTGAAGAGGCTCAAAAGGAGCGTCCTGTAAAGCCCTTAAGACCAGATTAAGGTCCCAAGCTTCCAAAGGAGTCTTATAAGGAGGGACCTTATGAGCTACTCCCTGAAAAAAAGTCCTGACTTGACGATTAGGAGCAATCTTGCGCTGAAAGAGAACTGATAAAGCCGAAACCTGCCTTTTAAGAGTACTAGGAGCAAGCCCAGAAACCAGGCCTGCTTGAAGGAAGGCTAGAATGTTTGGAACGGAAAAATGCAGAGGAGGCAGCCCGCGTTCTCTACACCAGGAAAGAAACACCTTCCAAGTGTGATAATAAATCCTGGCCGAGACGGACTTACGTGCACTGATCATGGTATCAGCCACTTCTTGAGAAAACCCAGCCTGAGTTAAAACCCAAGATTCAACGGCCAGGCCGTCAAACGTAGGACCTCTGAGTTCTGGTGGTAGATCGGCCCTTGAGATAGAAGATCCGGCCGATCGGGGAGCCGCCAAGGAACCCCGGCGAGAAGTTGTACCAGGTCTGCATACCAGGTCCGTCGTGGCCAATCCGGAGCTATCAGGATGGCCGGCACTCTCTCTGATTTGATCTTCTTGATTACTCTCGGGAGCAGTGCCAGAGGAGGGAACAGATAAGCGAGACGAAATTGGTTCCAAGACAGTACCAGCGCATCCACAGCGATAGCCTGGGGATCTCGGTAACGAGAGACAAAACTGGGCACCTTGGCATTCAACTTGGATGCCATTAGATCCACGTCTGGAGTTCCCCAAAGATGGCGTATCTGCAAAAAAACCTCGGGATGGAGAGACCATTCCCCGGAGGCTAGACCCTGACGGCTTAAGAAATCTGCCGCCCAGTTTTCTTCGCCCGGAATGTGGACAGCCGAGATCACAGAGTGATTTCTCTCCGCCCAGAGTAGAATCTGTTTTACCTCCTGCATGGCTGCCTTGCTGCGGGTGCCCCCCTGGTGATTTATGTAGGCTACCGCCGTTGCGTTGTCCGATTGAATTCGGACAGGGCGACCCGCCAGAAGGTGGTGGAAAATCAACAAGGCTAGCCGGACTGCTCGAATCTCTAAGATATTGATGGGGAGATCTGATTCCTGAGGAGACCAGCGTCCCTGAGCTGTATGATGGAAGAACACTGCTCCCCAACCCAGGAGACTGGCATCTGTTGTGACCACTAGCCAATTGGTTGGGGGAAAAGGCTTTCCCCTGAGTAGAGATGAGCTGTTCAGCCACCAAGCGAGAGCCTGCTTGGTCTGGAAAGACAACTGAAATTTGCGGTTGAGAGAGAGAGGATTTCTGTTCCATACTGATAGGATTGCACGCTGGAGGGGTCGAAGATGAAACAGTGCAAATGGAACCGCCTCTATGGTTGCAACCATCTTTCCTAACACCCTCATCCCGGACCGAATCGTATGAGGGTATGGTTGTAGAAGATTCTTCACTTCCCGCCGAAGGGCTAAGACCTTGTCCTGGGGAAGGATAGTTAGGGCTTGAGAGGTGTCGAAGATCATGCCTAAAAAAGAGATTTTTCGAGACGGCTGTAGGGAAGACTTCTTTAAATTTACCACCCAACCTAGACGGGAAAGGGTGTCCAGAGTGATGCCGACATTTTCCCTGCAAGATAGAAATGTCGGTCCCTTGATCAGCAGATCGTCTAGGTATGGCAAGACGACTATACCTCGGGAGTGCAAAATGGACACCACAGTTGACATTACTTTTGTGAACACCCTGGGAGCGGAGGCCAGTCCGAAAGGTAATGCCGTGAACTGGAAGTGTAGATTGTTTACGGCAAACCGGAGAAATCTTTGATGGAGCGGAAAGATGGGAATATGAAGATAAGCATCCTGAATGTCTACTGAGGCCAAAAATTCTCCCTTTTCCAGAGAAGCGATGACCGACCGTAGAGACTCCATCCGAAAGTGACGAATGCGGACAAACCTGTTTAAGAGCTTGAGATCTAGGATAGGCCTCACTGCTCCATCCTTTTTGGGGACTACAAAAAGATTGGAATAAAAGCCCTGAAACCTTTCTTCCTTTGGAACAGGAGAAATGACACCGCTGATACGGAGAGACTCTATGGAATTGAACAGGCTTTGACGAAGAGATTTGCACCTGGGAAGACGGGATGGGAAGAACCGGGGAGGGGGCAGCTGAACCAGCTCTATCTTGCAACCTGAAGATACGAGCTCTGCCACCCACTGGTCGTGGATTACCTGACACCAGACCTGGCGAAATAAAAGTAGACGTCCGCCTACTTTTTTGGAGACGTCCGGAAGAGGCCTCCAGTCACTTGGCCGAAAATCTTTGCGTCCTAGAACCTCTGGATCTAGAGGACTGGGGACACATTCTTCCCCCCTGGCTGGCTGTATAAGGGGTCCGACCGTCTCGGTCCTGCTTGGGCCGACCCAGCGCAGGAGAACCTGCTGCTGGGGCCCATCTGACATAGCGAAAGGTTCTGAAACGGGCCTGGAATTGGCGCCGAAAAGGCTGTCTAGCCCTCTGCTGAGGAAGAAACTTACTTTTCCCTCCTGTGGAGTCAGAAATGAGCTGATCCAGCTTTTCTCCGAACAAACGACCACCCTGATACGGCAGGGATGTAAGAGATTTTTTAGAGGTAGAATCAGCCCGCCAGGACCTTAACCAAAGGGCCCTTCTGATGGCAATAGCATTAGACGCAGCCGAAGAAGCACAATCTGCCGCGTCCAGAGATGTGTTAATCAGATAGCTACCGGCCATAGCTACCTGAGACGCCATTTCAGCCAATTCTGCTGACACATTACCTTCTTGGAGAGCCTTAGATAATGAGTCTGACCAAGAAATCATAGCCCTGGCAACCCAAGTTGCTGCAAAGGAAGGAAAAAGTGCTGAACTTGAGGCCTCAAAGACGGAACGAGCCAAGCTCTCTATAAGGCGATCCGTAGGATCCTTAATTGATGATCCATTAGGGAGAGATAGCAACGTGTTAGAGGCTAAACGGGACACTGGAGGATCTACAGAAGGATTTTCTGCCCAATCGCTACAAAGTTCCGAAGCAAAGGGATACCTAGCCTTCAGAGCTCTTTGCCCTGAAAA
This sequence comes from Ranitomeya imitator, assembly GCF_032444005.1. Lineage (NCBI taxonomy): Eukaryota > Metazoa > Chordata > Amphibia > Anura > Dendrobatidae > Ranitomeya > Ranitomeya imitator. The sequence continues at coordinate 760,088,961 of NC_091283.1, read as the reverse complement.
GCGTTTGTCCGGGTGCTCCCGATTTCGAGGACCCGATTCGTCGCACTCAGGATGAGAGGAAAAAACTATATGGGCCCGTTTAGTCCGCTTAAACGAGACCTTATGATCGGAGGCAGAGACGAGCTCGTCCTCTATCCCCAAAGACTGATTGACAGCTTCAATTAGGCTGTCTACTGACTCCTGAAATCCAGGTTTATCAAAATTAAGAGACCCTTCCGACTCGTAGTCAGTCTCAACTTCACCGCTTTCTGCAGGGGAAGGAGAGCGAGATACGGAACTCCAAGATGCGGAAGCACCTGAGTGCCTGGGAGACGCTTTGCGAATCCGCTTTCCATGCGTCTGTCGAGTGAGAGCGCGGCCCCTGCAGGCCGAAGACTCCTGAGATCCCGAGGCCCTCTCTGAGACAGGTGGATTATCGGTCCCGACCGCCGGGGTCTGCAGAGATTTGATCGCTTCAGTAAGGGACGCCATGGATTGTGACAAGGACGTGACCCATTCCGGTGGGGCTACCACAGCGTCTGCCTGAGGGACCGGAACCGGAGAGACTACTGGAGGACTGGCAGGGGGGGCTCCTGGACACGTTCAGAGTCACAGGCCTCACATAGGCGACTAATTTGGGCGTGCGGAAAAAGGGTACTACAAGATACACAACTGGAAATAAGAACCGTGTGAGTCTTAACCTTTCTAGACATAACAATCCGTAATGCTATACCCAGGGCCAGAGACTGGGACAAAAAAGAATGCTTCAGCCAGATGCAGGAAGAAGCACTTACCCCAGTCCTGTGTCCCCACGAGTACCGAGATGGATCCTAAAGGCACGATGTGAAGCCCAACAAACGCTGTCTTAAATGTACAGCAGGCCTTAGGGGGAGGGACCGCCAGAGATGCTGCGGCCTGGAGCAGGCCCAAAGCCGGGGCTTCAATTTTCCCCCCGTACGGCACGGAGAGCCGGAACCGGAAGTGACGCGCCGGAGCCTCACAGCGTGGTCCGAAGGCCGGAAGTCCTGGCTCCAGGAAGTTGCCCCATGAGGAGAAGCAGCCAGGCAGGTCCGAAGCCTATGGGGGGATAGCGGCGCTGTACCTGCAGCGCCGCTCCTAACACCGCGCACCGCCGGACCACGCTGCAGCGCCGACAACGCTACAGCGCCGCATGACACAGCAGCCGGGACCACCCGGATCATGCCACAGCGTCGCGCCGGCCGCTGAAAAGAGGTACCGCACTCCCGGAGGATGTACAGGTAAAGCCAGGAGCCCCCCTTGTGAAGACACCGCCTCCTATAGATATTGGGGGGGGGGGGGGCTGTGAACAAATCTGGACATATCCTTTCCAGCACAAACCAGTGGACAAAGAATCCACTGGATAGACGCCGACTGTTAGATTGGTGCCGACGTCCCCGCCACTAGATCCCTCAACGAGGGGTAGAAAAAATGACGGTGCAGGAACCCTATCTCCATTATCCCCAGGATAAGGAGAGGGACCGTCATCACCCCAGCTAACACCCACAGGGGTGTAGAAATCAGGGGGAACACACGGACAACTCACAGGCACCTGTACAGCCTGGAGTCTAGGTACCTCAGGGTGGTCAGGGCTAAGTCCGGTGAATAATCCCACGTAGCGGGAAAGGATACGTGGAGAAATATCGCACGTACTTGCCCGTTGATGGTTTGGGGAGATCGGACCCTCAAAAAGGTCCGTCGCCCCTTCAATCCAAAGGTGTTGAAAAATCGGGTCCACGATCCAGGACCCAGAGATGTGCCTCCTTGAGACACTAAGCATAAACTGGAGTCTCTGGTAGCCAGTGTCAGGGTGTATACGATGGAGGAGGAGCTAACTTTTTTTCAAGTTTACTTAGTGTCAGCCTCCTGGCGGCAGAAGCATACACCCACAGTCCTGTGTCCCCCAATGAGGCGAAGGAGAAAATGATAGATGGGGTACCCGTAGAACCTGACACTAGGCTAGCGTACCCGTATATGGTTCTTGAAAATGATTTGCTCTACCAGGTAGAAAAAAAAGGGGAAGACACAGTGCAACGGTTAGTGGTACCCAAACCTTATCGGCGGAAGGTACTGGATTTGGCCCGCGGACATATAATGGGGGGACATCTGGGGGTACAGAAAACCACAGAAAGGATATTGCATTGTTTTGTGTGGCCTGGAATACATAGTGATGTGCGTAACTATTGTGAGTCCTGTCCAGAGTGCCAAATCGCGGCCCCTAAATCTCAGTTCCGTAGCCCTTTGGTACCCCTTCCTATCATCGGGGTCCCTTTTGAGAGAATTGGGATGGATTTGGTTGGGCCCCTTCCCCGATCCGCACGTAGGCACCAACATATCCTCGTCATCGTGGACTATGCCACTCGTTCCCCGGAAGCCGTCCCTTTGCGTAACACAGCTACCAAGACAATCGCCAAGGAATTGGTACAAGTGTTTAGTCGGGTGGGAATTCCAAAACAGATACTCACCGACCAGGGGACTCCCTTTATGTCGAGGGTAATGAAGGAGCTCTGCAGGCTCTTACAAATAGACCCGTTGCGTATGTCTGTCTATCATCCTCAAACAGATGGCCTGGTTGAGCGCTTCAACAAAACCTTAAAACAGATGCTCCGGAAGGCGATCGACAAAGATGGGAAGAACTGGGATTACTTGTTACCCTATTTGCTGTTTGCCATTAGGGAAGTTCCCCAGTCTTCCACAGGGTTTTCGCCTTTCGAACTGTTGTACGCCCGTCGTCCCCGGGGACTGCTGGACGTCGCAAAAGAAACCTGGGAAGGTCAAGTCACTCCCTTTAAAATGGTGATCGACCATGTAACCCAAATGCAGGATCGTATTGCCGCTGTCATGCCCATTGTTAGGGACCATATGTTACAGGCCCAGGGAGCCCAGAGGCAAAGTTATGATAGAGGCGCTAAGGTCCGTACATTTGCACCCGGCGATAGGGTGTTGGTCCTAATCCCTACGGTGGATAGTAAATTCCTGGCGAAATGGCAGGGCCCATTTGAGGTCCGAGAAAGAGTTGGTGAAGTGAACTATAAAGTGTACCAGCCGGGTAAAAGAAAACCGGAACAGATTTATCATGTGAATCTGATAAAATCCTGGAAAGACCGCTCTGCCCTAACGGCGGATCTGCCCCGTCCGGTTTGTTCACCTACTGTACCGGAGGTGCAGGTTGCCGAGACTCTCTCAGAACGACAAAAATCTGAGGTTAAGCAATTTTTGTTACAGAACCGACAGTTTTTTTCCGAAAAACCTGGCCGGACTAAGTTGGTGAAACATGAGATTGTCACAGAGCCTGGCGTCACTGTTCATGTGAAGCCCTACCGGATTCCGGAAGCCCGCCGTGAAGCCGTCTCCCGGGAAGTGATGGCAATGTTGGACTTAGGAGTCATTGAGGAGTCGCACAGCGCCTGGTCCAGTCCAATTGTGTTGATACCTAAACCGGATGGCTCCATCCGGTTTTGTAATGACTTTAGGAAACTGAATGCAGTTTCTAAATTTGATGCGTACCCTATGCCCCGGGTCGATGAGTTGATCGACCGGCTTGGTAAAGCCTGATACATTACGACCCTGGATTTAACAAAGGGGTACTGGCAGATTCCTCTGGCCGAGGCGGCCAGAGAGAAGACGGCATTTGCTACACCGGAAGGTCTGTTCCAGTATGTCTATATGCCGTTTGGACTTCACGGAGCTCCCGCAACGTTCCAGAGATTGATGGATCGAGTCTTGAGGCCTCACAGACAGTACGCTTCTGCCTACCTGGATGACATCGTAATTTACAGCATAGACTGGGAAACTCATCTCCAGAAGGTACAAGCGGTGATTGATGACCTGCGAGATGCAGGTTTAACGGCAAACCCCAAGAAATGCCACATCGGGCTTGAAGAAGCCCGATACTTGGGCTACGTGATTGGCCGAGGAGTGGTTAAACCCCAGATCGACAAAATACAGGCAATTCAGGGCTGGCCACAACCAGTGAACAAAAAACAAGTACAGGCTTTCCTGGGGATTGCCGGCTATTATCGCCGGTTCATACCCAATTTTGCAGCCATGGCTACTCCCTTGACGGATCTTACCAAGGGGAAGGGTTCCGTCACGGTAAAATGGACCTCAGCTGCTGAAGAGGCCTTCCACAGCCTGAAACGGGCTTTGTGCTCTCAGCCCGTACTAGTGACTCCTGATTTCAGCAGCGAGTTTGTGGTACAAACTGATGCCTCTGATACTGGTGTCGGAGCTGTACTTTCCCAGGTGAGGGACGGAGTCGAACACCCGGTCCTCTATCTCAGTCGGAAACTGAATGTACATGAGCAGAGATATGCGGTGGTTGAAAAAGAGTGCCTCGACTCCCTCAAGTATTACCTGGCCGGTAGGAAGTTTAGGCTGGTCACAGACCATGCCCCTCTCAAGTGGATGCACCTCCACAAAGACCGTAATAGTCGGGTAACCCACTGGTTCCTTGCCCTGCAGGCTTACTTTTTTACGGTGGAGCACCGACCTGGGGTGCAGATGGGGAACGCAGATGCCCTATCCCGAGTGCACGGTTTCAAGAGTGTTCTTGCTCGACCGGAGTGGTCTGAGCAAGGGGGGGGGGGGGGGGATATGTAAGACTCATGCTGGTGTGGTAGTTGGAGGCAGGTATATCTCGCCCAGGTGTTTGTCCTATGTGAATTAGGCCACTCAGTATCTTCAGGGTGCTAAGGGGTTAATGATTGCAGGAATAAAAGATGACCAGCTGGGGGTTTCCAGTGTCTGCCTGGGGCACACAGATTGCCTGTCTGTGTGAGACAACCGTGAGTGAGAGCTCTGCTCAAGAATTGTGTGATGTTAGCTGGGTGGGAGAAGCCCCCCCAGTTGTTAAGTTAGCAACGTGTTTGTTTAGTTAGTGCCGGACAGGCTAGGATTTATTTTTATGTTTTGTTTTTCTGTGTTGCTTTCACTTTAATAAATCTGACCTGAGGTCAGCCTACTTGGAAACCTGCTGTACGCCTCAGAAATTCAATGCACAAACCACGTGACCTTTGACCCTAGCAAAAGCGATCCCGGAGTGTTTTGTCACAGTGGGTTTAACCCTTCCCGTTCTTCCATTTTCCATCTGTACCTGGTCATTTAATAAAATTAATTTTGATTATTTAACCCCTTAATGACCGCCAATACGTCTTTTAACTGACCTGAGATATAAGAGAATAGCCTCACCATACAGGTGACAATCCAGCATCTGTCAGTTGTACACTATAGCTGACAACTTGCTGTACCAGCCACGATCAGTATTTGCACCATCTAAATCTGTTTAACCCCTTAGATGCTGCTGTCAATAGTGACTACATCATTATAAATGGTTAACAGAGCGTGGGGGCTTCTTCTTTGTCCCAATTGGTGCCCTCATATCATGATTTTGTTGTCCTGATGTTTGCCATGGCAATTCATGGCCAAATAGCGGCCTTAGAGTCTGTCGGCTGTAGTAATCTGTTTAGAAGTTAGAGACATTTAGGTGGTAAAAATACACATTTTCATTTCTGTCATACCACTTTGCATTAATTTCTGTAAAGCACCTGAAGGGTTAATAAACTACCTGACCGCAGTTTTTGATATGTCAGGGGGTGCCGTTTTTAAAATGGTATCACGTTTGTGGGTTTCCCAATATATGGGACCCCTAAAGTCACTTCAAACATGGATAAGTCCCTAAAAAAATAAATTTTGTAAATTTCTTTGAAAAAATGAAAAATTGCTGCTACATTTTTAAACCTCCTAAACTGCTAACAAAATAAAATAATATTTTACAAATGGTCCTGATGTAAAGCAGACATGTGGGAAATGTTATTTATTAATGGTTTGCTGTGGTATGACCATCTGGATTAAAGGGATAATCATTCAAATTTAGAAAATTGCTAATTTTTAACATTTTTCTCAAATTTTTGATATTTTTTATAAATAAACAAAAAATGTAGAACAAAATTTACCATTATCATAAAGTATAATGTGTCACGAAAAAACAATCTCAAAATCACTGGGATTTGTTGAAGCGTTGCAGAGTTATTACCACATAAAGTGACACTGGTCAGATTTCAAAAATTTGCCTCGGTCACTAAGGGGTTAAATTATCTTTGGAACTTTCTGTCGTTGTTTTTTCTTCGTTGTTCATGAGTATTTGCGACTGTTCCCTCTAATGTCCATGAATGTATGATCACAGTATATTAATATTAGATCTAATGATATAACTACTGTGATGTTTGTTAGTCTCATGTGGTGGTTTGATTTCACAATCTGATCATCGTAAATTTGACAGAATGCTGGCGAATTCTGTGCTGGGAAGTATGGCGCTTAGAGACAGTAACTGGCCTCAACCTTCATGTCTCCAGACAAACTTGCTGTGACTATTGGGCGATGGGCCACAAGGTCACTGCCTTCTAAAGAAGGTAGGGTAGGCAGGAAGAATCAGTTGCAAGTTGTGTGGACTACAATGTGTGATTGCTGGCTTCTAGACCTGTGTAGTCTCAGCCCCAGTATATTCACATAAAAAAATAACCCATACCGAACAGTTATAATTTGCATACTAAATACTTGATGCACCTACATTCATTTTCTTTGCATTTTGCATCATACTTAATGCAGAGCACAGGGCGCTGATGAATGCAGCACAGCAACCGAGCTGATATTTTATCACCTTTTAAGACTTACGGAAGATTTGGTCACGCCAGATGAAAACAAAGGCTCTTCACTGCCAGCATCATCTTCAAATAGCAAGGAAACACGGTGACTTTTCTTCTGACTATAAAGAAATAATGCTATCAGATCTGGTAATTACTCCTCTCCTAGCTTTAATATATATCAACAGATTGACAAGGGACAGGTGTACTGCTGGGGCCAGTGAATTGTGCCACCGTTGGCTCTGGTGATCAATACCTCGGAATATTCCTTTTATTGGCCCCTTGATTAAATGTTTATGAATTAGGAAAAAGGAGTTGGGATTAGAGAGTATAGTGATTAGACAGTACTGGTGGTAAGCGAGTGACAAGGATCCCTTCACAAGGATCTGTTAGGTGTGTCTGTCCTTTTTGATACATAGCACTATGTATTTCGGGAGTTTGCTTGTTTGACCCAATCTTTTTGTGATTCTATTGTTTCTAAGAATATTACAACATATTGAGTTTAACCCACTGTGGTTCAGTGATAGATTTTGTTTTATTTATGTACATGGGAGATTTGGCCAAATGAAATTCTCACTGCACAATCTGTAAGGGTATGTGCACACGTTGCGGATTCTCTGCGGATCCGCAGCGTTTTTTTGCGTTTTTTTGCGGTGCAGAAATGCTGCGATCCACAATTGATTTACAGTACAATCTAAATCAATGAGAAAAAAAAATCCTGTGCACTTTGCAGAAAATCCGCTGCGGAAACGCTACGGTTTAAAAGAAGTAGCATGTCACTTTTTTGTGAATCTGCAGCGTTTTTGTACCCATTCCATTATAGAAAACCGCAGGGGTAAAAAATGCAGCAAATCTTCAAGAAAACCGCAGCAAAAACCCCCAAAAACCGCTGCGGAACCGCACAAAAAACGTGACAAATCCGCAGGTGCGTTTTCTGCCAGGAGAGGCAGAATCCGCACCAGAAATTCCTAAGCCTAATCAGCAACGTGTGCACATAGCCTAACAATCCCGAAAAGAAAGAAGAATTGGAAGCATTTAAAGACCAGGATGGATGAACACAGAACTTAAACACTTGCTAAAAAGGAAAAAAGAAATGTACAGTAAATGCAAAATCGGGAATGCAGAGCAAGTGTAGAAGAGCTAATGCCAGTAATGAAGTAAAGCTTGCAAGGGAGACCAAAAGTAGCAAAAAAAGATTTTGGGGGTATGTCAAAAGCAAAAGAAAAGTCAAAAGATGCTTAAGAATTTTTACAGGATGAAAAGGGTGAAGTGGTCAAAAATCATGTTGAGAAGGATGAATTTTTAAATTCCTATTTCTCTATCGCCTTTCATTGGGGGACACAGGAACCATGGGTGTATGCTGCTGCCACTAGGAGGCTGACACTATGCAAATAAAAAAAGTTGGCTCCTCCTCTGCAGTGTACACCCCACCGACAGGAAGAAAGATCTTCAGTTTAGCTTAGTGTCAGTAGGAGGTGGACACGGGTCTTTCATTAGACCCTTATCTACCTCAATGTGCGTCGTTTCTTTTCAGGTTTTCCGGAAGGGATACAGGGTGAGCAGTCACACCCGTAGTCCCACAATACGGACTATGAGTACGGCGTGTACTGCCACCCCGTATCCTCATAGATCCCTCACCAGGACCAAGATCCTAGCACACAAGCGTGCTCAGAAGTCCGGTCCTGCACTGTGCCCTTTTCCCTCAGCGTGGCGGCCTTGCAGGCAACCGCGCCGCTTTTCCTGACATCGGCACTTTACCCGCCGCCGCCGCGGCCCTTCCGGGTGGCCTCCGGCCTCAAATTTAGGCCCCGGGTTCTCCCGGGGCCTACTTCCGGCTTCCTCCTCCGGCCACACCGTGCCCCTTTGCCGCGGCGCGGCAGCCTTGCAGGCAACCGCGCCGCTTTTCCCGCCGCCGCGGCCCTTCCTGGCGGCCACCGGCCTCAAATTTAGGCCCCGGGTTCTTCCGGGGCCTACTTCCGGCGCCGCGTCCCCTCCCACTTCCTCTCTCTCGGGCGGGCTTTTCTCCCGCCCGATTATCACGGCAAGCTCCGCCCACCGCCGCCATCTTGGTGCTCCTGGCCTGGCGGTTAAGCCCGCCCACCACTCCCAGGCAGCCACAGATACTTATTTCTGAGCCAGGAACGTTTCTCTTTGCCCATCTCAAGAGCGCAAATTTCTGGCATCCTCACATCTCACACTGGCCTGCAGGCAAGCTACATCGGACAAGAGAGTGCATCAGATGTCTGCCTGTTCTCCTAGGGGCTATCGTTCCTGAGGAGCATCTTCCAAGCCGTGCAGCCTTCCATCCGGAAACCGCAGCGTCTGCCGTGAGTACCTCTACACCGCAGTTTTACTTAATCCCCTGCCAGACCACCCCCCCCCCCCTCCCCTCCCCCTCCCCACCCCTCCCCCCCCCCCTGTCCCCTACTCTCCAGACATTTCCCTCAGGGGCCCCTTCGGGCTAATTTTAAAGGTGGTCTCTCCCGGCATCCTACTTCATCCTGTGCCTTACTGAAACACTTTCAGGGTTCGTCTTGTAACCCCAAGCTTCCCTCAGGCAGGCCCGCAGCAACCCACATTATGTTCACCGCCTAAGACTCCCTTGCTGCTCCGCCTCAGAGCGAAGTCCCCTCCCCAGGCTGGGCCTCCCCTCTGTCTCTATCAGTAGCGAATCTCACACGGGTGTCCCAGACCCTTGTGTCCGTGCTCGATCAGTTGCCCCTGCAGACTTCCGTAGTAGCCAGCGGGTCGCTAGAAGCTCCGTCCGAGTCTTCCATGCAGGCCGCGAAAGATCCAGACGGGAACGCCGGTCTGAGTTCTCTTCTCGGTCCATCTCGCCCCACGGTCCTTCTCTGTGGTCGACTTCCCCCTGATCCCCTCCCCGGAGTCAGCCGAGGCCTCGGAGGATAATTTGGGGCCGAAGTTGAACCAAATCATAGCATGAGGGATATGGTTCAAACCTTCATTGGAGCGTCCAATCTGACCTGTGGCATCAAAGATCCCTCTACGGAACCTGCAGATCAGGCGGTTTCGTTTAGACGGTCTAAACTACCTCCCAAGGGATTCGCTCCTCATCCTGACTCGAGGAGCTTCTGGCCAGAGAAAGAGAGAATTCGACCAGACATTCTCAAAGAGGCAAGCGTCTTGGAGTCTCATATTTCCTTCCTCCGGATCTCATCGCCAATCGGAACGAGAGGCGATAGAGAACGACCTCTCCCTCTGTGGATCCGCCGACTGCTAGACTTGCCACCAGCACAGTCCTCACGCTGTCCGGTGGGGCGAATCTGACAGATTCCATCAATAAGATCATGGAATCCTTTGCGAATTCAGTTTTCGCAGCTGCCGCATCATCCCTATGCCCGGCTTTCGCTTCCATTTGGGTTTCGAAGTCTATCCGAAGGGGCTAAACAACTCCGTTGGGGCATTCAGGCTGGAGCTCCACCAGACTTGCTGGCGAAAGTTGCCACCCAGATTACTCGCTCTGTTTGGCTCAAGGGTCATCAAGAAGTCCCTTACGAGCCTGCCTTTTTCAAGGATCACGTCTTTTCGGTTCCAAGCTGGACTAAATTATCAAGGATGCCACTGGTGGCACCAGTTCTCTTCTTAGGCGGCAACTTCGGTCCTTTCGGCCCTCTTTTTCGTCGTTTTCGCGGCATCTGACCCCTTTTTCGCAACAGCAGAGGCCACAGGCACGTTAAGAGAAGAAGGTAGTCTTCGACTCACTCCTTCCTGGCGTTCCCGCTACTCCTAAGGTGGATTCGCCAGGTCCAGGACTGGAAATTCTACCTAGGCAGGACCCACGACTAGGCCCCAGCCCGTTTCCTAGGCTGGGCAGCCGTTCTCCTGTTCCCCAGGGATGTCTTTGTCTCCTCAACAGAGAACGCATGGGCCAGGGAACTTGTATCCTCTGGAGACAAAATAGATTAATTTCACGGTCCTGGGATCGTTTTCTCTAATCCCAACCTCCAAGAGAACCCGTTCTAGTCCTGGGTTTCTTTACAGCCATTGTTTCCCTCCTTAAATCCGGGGTAACATTCCCGTCCCTGAACAGGAACGGTTCAACGGTTCACAGGCTTCTCTTCGAACCTATTTGTACTGAAAGAGGACGACAAGGTTCGTCCCAGTCCGGATCTGAAATTGCTGAACAGGAAGTTTCGTCTGAGACTCTTCAGGTTGATATTCCCTCGTTCAGTAATCACTTCCATGGAGGCTCAGGAATTTCGGTTTCAGGCTCCCGAAAGTCTATCCCTCTTCCCCGACAGTCTTGCCGTTGCGGTGGCTCGTCAACAGGAAGAAGTTCCGTCTTGTTGCTCCAGGGTTCTCGGCTCCCCTCCTTTCTGATGGACCATAAAGGTCCTAAGGAGGTTGGTTGCAAGATCGGAAGCAATTTTTCCCTTCGCCCGTTTCATTCAAGACTTCTTCAGCAGGCTATTCTATCACAGGAGGACAGGTCTGTCTTCTCCCTGCATCGTCCGATCCGTCTTTCTACCGGGATCAAACTGTTCCTCCACTGGTGGCCGAGGTCCCTGCTCTTATCCCAGAGCACATTCCTCACAGCATATCCTTCCTTCCAGTTTCCTGGCAGGTGGTGACGACAATCTCCAGCCTTCTCGGCGGAGGCGTGGGGCTTTGTCACCTGTTCTTTTCATGGTTGTTGGTCGGCACAGGAGTCCTCTCTGCCAATCAATGTCCTCGAGTTCCGGATCTTCTTTCTATCTTTCCTTCACTGGGGTAAGGATTCTCAGCAGCCTGCCAATTCGAATTCAGACAATGACACAGCAGTGGCATATGTCAACCACCAGGGGTGGACGCGGAGTTCTCTGGCCTTGGCCGAGTTTCCAGGATCCTCTTTTAGACAGAGGCAACGGTCCTGGTGAGATCCTCAGTGCAGGTCCCTGGCATGGACATTTTGGCCGCCGTCTTCCTCGGGCCTCGCGGCAGGGGAATGGTCCTTACTTCAGAAGGTCTCTTATCGGATTGCTCTTCGTTGGGGGACTCCAGAGGTGGTCCTCACGGCGTTCCGATTGAACAGAAAGGTCCCTCGGGTCGTCCCAAGGTCCCGCGATTCTCTCGCAGTGGTGTTGACATTTTGGCCATTCCTTGGTCGCAGTTCCTGCTCCCCTATTGATTCCCACACCTTCCCTTGCTTTCCAAGCTATCGTAAAAGATCAAGGTGGGATGGGTGCCGGTCATTCTGATCATCCCGGATTGGCCCAGGAGGTCTTGGTTTGCAGGCATCGTCAATCTTCTCGCGGACACCCCTGGTGCCTTCCAAACAGACCCGATCTGCTGTCTCAGGGTCCGATCTGCCACCCGAAATATCGGTCGCTCAGTTTAACGGCGTGGCTGTGGACTCCACAGTTTTAAGAGCGTCCGGCCTTTCGGCCCGGATGAGTCACACTATAATCCAGGCTAGGAAGCCTTCGTCTTCTTCCAGGATCTACTATTGTACCTGGAAGGCTTACTTTCGTTGATGCGAGTCCAACTGCTTTTCACTTATGTCCTTTTTCCCTGCCTTCCATTTGGTTTTCCTTTAGGCAGGACTGGATTCGGGCTTCGTTCTCAGTTCCCTAAAGGGCCAGGTTCCTGCGCTCTTCTTCCCTTTAAGAAGACTTTATCTTCTCAGCCACAGGTTAAGACCTTCCTTCAAGGAGTAGTCCAGGCTGTCCCTCCGTACAGGGCCTCTGTCGATTCATGGGAATTAAAGGTTGTGTTGGTTCTTAGGGGTTCCCCCCTTTGAGCTTCTCAGGGAGTTTTCCCTGTCAGTTCTATCTCGGAAGGTGGCTTTTCTCAGGTCCATCTCTTCGATCCGCCGCGTTTTTGAGTTGACGGCCATTTCCTGCCGACCTCCTTTCTTGATTTTCCACCAGGATAAGGTGGTCCCAGGCCTCCGCCTTCCTTCCTTTCTCGAGGTGGTTTTCATCTTTCCACCTCAACGAGGACATCGTTCTACCTTCCTTTTGTCCAGCTCCGACTCATCCTCTGGAGCGATCGTTGAACAGGCTGGACCTCGTCAGGGCAGTGAGGTTCTCCCTGGCTAGCACGGCTGCTTTCCGAAAGATGGATTCTCTTTTCACCATCCCTGATGGCGTGCGTAGAGGCCTGCCGGCTTCCAAGGCGACGATTGCTCGCTCGATCAGAACGGCAATTTTGGAAGCTTACCGGGTCAAGCACGGGAGGGCCCCTCCTGAGATGAAGGCTCACTCTACCCGGGCAGTCGGCGCTTCCAGTGCGGTACGTCACAGGGCTTTCGCCGACGGCTTTGCAAAGCGGCAACCTGGTCTTCCATCCACACGTTTCGCCGAACTACGGCGGACTCCAGCCTGGGCAGAAGGATCCTGCAGGCGGCAGTGGTGAGTCCTCGGACCTGATGGAAGTCTGTTTTTCCCACCCCAGGGACTGCTTTGGGACGTCCCATGGTTCCTGTGTCCCCCAATGAAAGGCGATAGAGAAAACAGGATTTTTGGTTGCTTACCGTAAAATCTGTTTCTCGGAGCCTTCATTGGGGGACACAGCACCCTCCCAGGTTGAACAGCTCTGTTCACTGTATACGTTTGAGTTCTTTGAACACTCTTTGGGTGTTTGAATCTGTTAATCTGTGAAGTGCCGCGGATTTTGTTGGCGCTATATAAAGTTTATTATTCTTATATTATTATTCTCTTTTACACGTTGCTTCTCCTACTGCTTTCTCACTAACTGAAGATCTTTCTTCCTGTCGGTGGGGTGTACACTGCAGAGGAGGAGCCAACTTTTTTTATTTGCATAGTGTCAGCCTCCTAGTGGCAGCAGCATACACCCATGGTTCCTGTGTCCCCCAATGAAGGCTCCGAGAAACAGATTTTACGGTAAGCAACCAAAAATCCTGTTTTTGCATCAGTGTTCTCTAAGAAAGCAATTGTAACATCAACTTATCTTCACATTGACATCGAAGGAATAAAATAATCCACTCTATCTATAAACAGAGAGATGTTAAGGGAACACTTAGCTAATTTAAATTAATTTAAATCTCCTGGTCCAGATGAATTACATCCTAGGGTACTTACAGTGTCTGCAAATTGAGATTCTGGTTTGGCTATTATCCTAAGTCATGTGACAAGGCTCGTTAAAGGGTCAACATTGACTTGTAGGATTGCTACCTTCCAATAGGTGGCACTAGAGTTCAAGCTCTCTTCCTCTCTGAAGAGACAATTTGCATAATTAGCATATTACCCAGAGGAGCATTGCGGCTTTAAGTCTCCTCATCTCGGCATGCTTAGCATGTCGATCTCCGCAAGGAGAAAAGATACTTCTTGGATAACGGTCTGATGCCTCTCACACAGCCAAACCAGATCTCTGCTTTGCACTCACGAGGGGCAGTACTCCGAAACACAGTGTCTGCAAATTGAGATTCTGGTTAGGCTTTCATCCTAAGTCATGTGATAAGGCTCGTCAAAGGGTCAACATTGACTTGTAGGATTGCTACCTTACAATAGGTGGCACTAGAGTTCTAGCTCTCTTCTTCTGTGAAGAGACAATTTACATAATTAACATCCTAGGGTACTGAGAGTTAGAGGAAATTGCAAACCATTTGCCCAAATCTTTGAAAATTCCTGGAGAACAGGAGAAGTCCCATAAAACTGAACACAGGAAAAGGTTGTCCCTATCTTCAATAAAGGAAAAGATGGAGGCAGGAAATTTCAGGCCAGTGAGCCTTACTTCTATACCAGGAAAGATCTTTGAACAAATTATTACACAGCATGTATGGAAGTACTTGAATAATTAACCAGAGTCAGCATGGGTTTGTAGTCTGGCATGACATGTTTGCTAATCTACTTTCCTTCTATGATGGAATCACCGACTGGGTAGATCAGGAAAGCATTTGATAAAGTATCTCATATTATCCTTATTGAAAAAATGACCAAGTACGGGATTGACAAGGCTAGGTGGATTCATAACTGGCTCAGTGATCGTACTCAAAGAGTGGTAATAAGTGGTTGCACCTTCAATTAGAAGGGTGTTGTGTTTCAAGTGGGGTACCACAAGGCACTGTCCTGGCCCCAGTGTTGTTCTATTTTTTTTTTTTATAAATGACCCAAATAAGGGAACTGAAGGTAACCTAATTAAATTTGCAGATGATGCAAAGCTAGGAGGGATGGCTCACAAGGTAATAATGCAGAATAGTCTAAAGGCACACCCCAGAGGATCATCTGAACAGCACTCCCTTGAAAAGACCAAATAAAATAGAACTAAACAAAATGGCCTATATATCTGGAACAGTGTTCAGAATTTAAAAAAAAAAAAATCAAGACTGTCATAAGCAAATACTGGACACTATTGAACTGGTGACATGTGACCTGTAAGGGAAAGTCATGCAAATCAGGACAAAGTTTTCTGGAGTTCTGGTGACAAGTCCTTTTCAAAAGACGGATCACATGGGGAGAAAATAAGCATACCTCTCTCTTGTAATTGCAAATAGATCATCATCATTGTCATCAAACACACTAGATTTCTTCCTGCTCTTCTCTTCTTTCTTGTGCTTTATTGGACCATCAGTATCCTTTTTATTTTTCTCAGTTGGTTTTATGCTGACAGACTGAGCAACAGGATCCTGCAGAAAAAAACAAAGTATGGTCGAATGAAAGTCTGAAATCTTTACTCGGCTCATGTATGGTGTCTCCTTGCCCATTTTTTGACTACTGGTCATTGCAGGTCTAGTTACAGTGGCATGTAAATGTTACGACACCCCTCGTCAAAATAGGGATTTTTGTGTACTCACCGTAAAATCCTTTTCTCTGAGCCACTCATTGGGGGACACAGGACCATGGGTGTTATGCTGCTGCCACTAGGAGGACACTAATTTAACACAGAAAAATTAACTCCTCCCCTGCAGTATACACCCTCTCACTGGCCAATATTCAACCAGTTCGGTAATAATGCAGTAGGAGTATTAAACACTAGAACACTAGATGGTGGCCCGATTCTAACGCATCAGGTATTCTAGCGTATGTATGTATGTATGTATGTATGTATGTATGTATGTATGTATGTATGTATGTATATAGCAGCCACATAGTATATAGCACAGGCCACGTAGTATATAGGAGCCATGTAGTATATAGCAGACACGCAGTCTATAACACAGCCCACGCAGTATATAGCACAGCCCACGCAGTATATAACACAGCCCACGCAGTATATAACACAGCCCACGCAGTATATAACACAGCCCACGCAGTATATAACACAGCCCACGCAGTATATAACACAGCCCACGCAGTATATAACACAGCCCACGCAGTATATAACACAGCCCACGCAGTATATAACACAGCCCACGCAGTATATAACTCAGCCCACGCAGTATATAACTCAGCCCACGCAGTATATAACATAGCTCACGTAGTATATAACACTGCCCACGTAGTATATAGCAGCCTCGCAGTATGTAACATCGTAACATAGTTAGTAAGGCCGAAAAAAGACATTTGTCCATCCAGTTCAGCCTATAACATAGCCCACGTAATATATAACACAGCCCAAGTAATTTATAGTACAGCTGACCCAGTACAAAAGACAGGCCACATAGTATATAACACTGCCCACGTAGTATATAACACTGCCCACGTAGTATATAACACTGCCCACGTAGTATATAACACTGCCCACGTAGTATATAACACTGCCCACGTAGTATATAACACTGCCCACGTAGTATATAACACTGCCCACGTAGTATATAACACAGCCCACGTAGTATATAACACAGCCCACGTAGTATATAACAGCCCATGCAGTATATAACACTGGCCACGTTGTATATAGCAGCCACGCAGTATATAACACAGCCCACATAGTATATAGCAGTGTGGCCACCATATTCGCTAAGTCTTCTGGGTAATTTTGCAATACATCTCTGGGAACGGAAGCTGGCGGCAGCAGCGCACACAACGGCGGACGACGGAAGGTGAGAATAGCAGGTTTTTTGTTTGTTTTTTTTAATTATTTTTAACATTAGATCTTTTTACTACTGATGCTGCATAGGCAGAATCAATAGTAAAAAGTTGGTCACACAGGGTTAATAGCAGCGTTAACAGAGTGCGTTACCCGCGGCATAACGCGGTCCGTTAACGCTGCCATTGTGTCAGCGCTGACTGGAGGGGAGTATGGAACGGGCGCCGGGCACTGACTGGACGGAAGTAGGGAGGGACTAATTCTCGGCCGGACTGTGCCCGTCGCTGATTGGTCGCGGCCTGGCGCCTGGCCAATCAGCGACGTGGGATTTCCAGGACAGACAGACGGAAGTACCCCTTAGACAATTATATAGTGAAAAAGACAATAAAACTATGTCAAAACCCAAGAAGTAACAACAAGCCAATAGGCTAACAGGGTGGGTGTTGTGTCCCCCAATGAGTGGTTCGGAGAAAAGGATTTTACGGTGAGTACACAAAAATCCCTATTTCTCCTATGCCTCATTGGGGGACACAGGACCATGGGACGTCCTAAAGCAGTCCCTGGGTGGGGAGCAACATAGCTGCTAATACCCCATGTACTATAGACTTATGGCTAAGGTACTACCGACTGCAGAATGCGCCTGCTAAGGGCAGCGTCTGCAGAGGATAGAGAATGGATGTGGTAGTGTTTTGTAAAAGTATGCAAGCTGGACCAAGTCGCAGCATTGCAAACCTGTTGTGCTGACGCATAGTGCCGGATGGGCCAAGAGGCGCCCACTGACCGAGTAGAATGGGCCTTAATCCCTTTTGGGATAGGAGCACCCCTGACACGATAGGATTCCTGAATAAAACGATCAAATCCATTTGGCTAGAGTAGCCTTGGAAGCGGGTAAGCCCTTCCTTTGTCCCTCTGCAAGTACGAAGAGAGCATCTGACTTGCGGAAGGGAGCTGTCCGTGAGATATAGCGTCGAAGGGCCCTAACCACATCCAGAGTGTGCAGAGCTTTCTCAATGCGATGGACAGAATGAAGGCAGGACAATCTCCTCATTGAGGTGGAAAGAGGAAACGACTTTGGGTAGAAAAGTGGGAGAAGTCCACAAGACTACCTTATCCGGATGAAAAAACAGAAATGGAGGACGGCAGGAGAGAGCCGCCAACTCCGAGACTCGCCTGATTGACATAATAGCCACTAGAAAAACTACCTTCCAGGAAAGGAAGGTCGGAGAGATGTCCTGGGTGGCTCGAAAGGAGGCTCCTGAAGAGCTCCAAGGACCAAATTAAGATCCCATGGATCCAAAGGCATTTTATAGGGAGGCGCCGCACGGGAAACTCCCTGAAGGAACGTCTTAACCGGTAATCTGGTGGCAATTTTTTGTTGGAATAAGACTGACAATGCTGACACTTGTCCTTTGAGGGAGCTAAGTGCAAGGCCCGACTCTAGTCCTGATTGGAGAAATTCCAATATGGAAGAGATGGAAAATACTAGAGGAGATAGTCCACGGGCGTTGCACCACGCAAAGAAGATTCTTACGGTGATAAAGGCGCATGGACACGGGCTTTCTAGCACTAATCATGGTGGAATACATCTCAGGGGAGAATCCAGCTTGGGCCAGGGCCCCGGAATTCTGGTGGTAAATCGGGCCCTGAGAGAGAAGGTCCATGCGATCTGGAAGCCGCCAGGGGACGTAAGAGACCACCTGAACCAGTTCCGCGTACCATGCCCGGTACTGGTACCCCCTCTGCCCTGATCTTCTTGATGACCCTCAGTAACAGGGGAAGAGGAGGAAAAATGTATGGAAGGCGGAATTGATGCGACGGTAGGACCAAGGCATCTGCTCCCATGCACGAGGATCGAGTGATCAGGCAATGAACTGGGGGACCTGGTTGTTTAGCCTTGAGGCCATGAAGTCCACATCCAGAGTCCCACCAGCAATGGCAAATCTGCTGGAAAACTTCTGGGTGGAGGGACCACTCGCCCGAGGTGAGACCCTGGCGACTGAGGAAGTCCGCACCCAATTGTCCACACCTGGTATGTGGATCGCTGAGATTGGCGAATGGTTGCGGCCCAGCGGAGGATGTGGATCACTTCGAGCATGGCCGCCTTGCTGCGGGTTCCCCCTTGATGGTTGATGTACGCCACCGCTGTGGCGTTGTCGGACTGGATTCTGATGGGGTGACCTGCAAGGAGATGGTGAAAACTGAGCAGAACTAGTCTAATCGCTCGTATTTCCAGGATATTGATGGGGAGACACGATTCTCGAGTGGACCACCGCCCCTGAGCTGTGTGGTGACTGTAGACTGCACCCCAGCCCAAAAAGCTGGCATTGGTGGTCACCACCAACCAGCGTACTGGGAGAAAAGACTTCCCCTGGTTCAGGGAGGACTTGAGTGTCCACCACCTGAGGGTCTGCCTGACCCGCCAAGACAGACGGAAACGACGGTTGAGAGAGGACGGGTTCCCGTTTCATGCTGACAGCAGCGCATGCTGTAAGGGACGGAGATGGAACGGCACGAACGGAACCGCTTCCATGACTGCTACCATTTTCCCGAGAATGCGCATGCTGAAACGAATGGAGTAAGAGACTGGGCGAGAGAGACTCCGTGCCCCCTGCTACTAGGACAAGGCCTTTTCTGGTGGGAGAATGACCAAGCCTCGGGAAGTGTCCAGAGATATTCCCAGGAAAGAGATCAGCTGAGCTGGGACTGGGAAAGATTTTTCGAAGTTTATCTTCCAACCCAGGCGAGAAAGAGAATCCACCGTGATGTCGACGGACTCCTCGCTGGATATGACGGGCCTTTTATCATCAGGTCGTCCAGTGCCACCACTCCCCGAGCATGAAGGATAGCCATGACGGCTGCCATGACCTTGGTGAAAACTCTGGGAGCGGTGGCAAGGCCGAAGGGTAAGGCCACAAACTGGAAGTGTTCCTCGCAAAAAGTGAAGCGAAGAAACTGTTGATGAGGAAAAATTGGGATGTGGAGGTAAGTATCCTTGATGTCTATGGATGCTAGGAACTCTCTCTTTTCCATGAATGCGATGACAGAACGGAGGGATTCCATTCTGAAGCGTCGGATTTTTACAAAGTGGTTCAGGAGCTTTAGGTCCAGTATCGGTCGTAGCGATCCGTCCTTCTTTGGGACCACGAAAAGTTTGGAATAAAACCCATTGAACCTTTAGTCTAGGGGGACCGGAATGATGACTCCGTCCTCTTGTAGTGCCCTCATGGCATGGAGAAAAGCCGTTGTTTTTGTTTTGGGAGGACAAGACTGGAAAAAACGTGTGGAGGGGGGGGGGGGGAAACTATTTTGTAACCCGGAGGACACCAACTCTCTGACCCACTCATCATGGACGACCGAGAGCCAGGCTTGGCAGAACGAAAGTAAGCGGCCGCCTACTGTGACGATGACCTCCGGATGTTGCAACGAGTCATTGAGTGGAAGATCTAAGGCATCTGGATCACTTAGGTCCAGATGACCTCGGTCTGGGTTTCCAGCTACGGTTAGGTCTGTATGAAACCTGGGAACCTCTATCTCCACACGAACCTCGTCCTGATCCGGAGGAGGTAGAAGACCAATTGGGATTGTTACGAAAAGGCAGGAATCAATGTTGTTGTTGATACCGAATCAGCCGGGCAGGCTTTTGTTGAGGAAGAAATTTACTCTTTCCTCCGGTGGCGTCAGAGATAATTTAGACCAGCTTTTCTCCGAACAAGCAACCAGCTTGGTATGACAGAGATGTCAAAGATTTTTTGGAAGCAGAATCTGCTCGCCAATCTCTGAGCCATAGGGCTCTTCTGATGGAGATTGCATTTGCGGAGCCTGTGCAGCGCAATTGGCCGCGTCTATTGAGGCGTTAACTACGAAGTCCCCAAGCTTGGGCTATCTGGTTAGCCAGGTTGATTGCATCTGGAGGGAGATTAATGTCGTGGATGGTTGAGGTCAGAACCTCAGCCCAAGCGACCAGTCTTAGCCACCCAAGTAGCGGCGAAAGATGGAAAGAGTGATGCTCCTGTCGCCTCGAAGACAGAGCGAACCAGATAGTCAATTTGGCGGTCAGAGGGGTTTTTGACTGAAGAACCGTCAGACAAAGAAAGGATCGTTTTGGAGGCGAGATGCGATACTGCAGCGTCCACTGAAGAAGACTGCAGCCAGTCCTTCATTAGTTCCTGAGAAAAGGGGTATTTGGCCTCAATAAGCTTGTGACCCGTGAAATGTTTACTGGGCCGGTCCCTGTGTTTCTGGACAATGTCCTTAAATTCAGGATGAGTGACAAATACTTTTGGGACACGTTTTGTCTTTTTAAAAGACACCATGTGTTCCTGAGTGGATACGGATTCCACGTCCACCTTCAGGGTCTTGTTGACCACCTCAATAAGAGAATCAAGCGTCTCTTGAGAAGTTGAGGAATCCTGGACTAAAGATGCATCGGACTCATATTCCAAGTCATGTGTATTGCGGTTCTCAGGAGAAGGAGAACGAGAAATTGACCTCGCTGAAGCTGAAGCACAAGCGTGGCCGTGTTCAGGGAATGTGACATGGGTCTGTTTTCTGGAGCCCTGAGCCCTTAGGGATAGAGTACGCCCCCTGCTGATGGACGGATCCATACCGTCGCCAGAGTCCTCTGTGGTAGGTTACATGGCATTCTGACTTGGAGAGGAACCCCGGAGGGAATCTATTGCCTTGGTCAGGGAAGCCATAGAACGTGATAGGGAAGCAGCCCACTCAGGGGGACTAGGTTCAGCCGGGTCAGAGACGGCACTGGCAGCGGCAGGAGGCGGCTGCACACAGGCCGGATCACAATCCGCACATAACGGGGTATTGTGAGCTCAGGGCAAGGCAGTATTACAAGTGGCACATGAGGTAAAAACAGTGTGCTTTTTGTTAGCCTTTTTAACCTCTTTGGGGGTGAGACATAGTGAGTCTTAAAAGATAAGGGCCAGATAGGCAGGGTATGTGCTTGCAGGGAAGGGGTTAAGCTCTCCTGTGCACAGCTTACCCACGGTCCTGTGCCTTGTGTCCCCAGGGAAGAATAGGAGAAGATCGGCGCCCTTGGCTGTCAGGTCAGCGTTTTCAGCGGGTTTTCCCCCGCAGAAGTGAGTCCCAATATGGCCCCCGAGATTTGCGGGGAGCTTCTCATTACAAACGAGAAGCGCCGAGATAGTGGGCGGAGCTCCGGCGGTGGGCGGAGAATTAAATCGCAGCCTAGTCCAGCCTCCTACAGACGCTAAGCAAGAACAGTGAGAGGGTGTATACTGCAGGGGAGGAGTTAATTTTTCTGTGTTAACTTAGTGTCCTCCTAATGGAAGCAGCATAACACCAATAGTCCTGTGTCCCCCAATGAGGAGTAGGGAGTAGGAGAAATTACTGTTATTGTGAAAAGTCAAGCAAGTTGAAGATGCAATAATCTCTAAAAGGCATCAATTTAAAGATGATACATTTTCGAATTTTAGGCAAAAAACAAATACTTTAATCTTTTACATTTTAAAAATTACAAAAAGGAACAAGGACTGAAGCAAAAGTTTGAGGACACTGCATGGTTAGTACCTCTGCCAGTATACTATGGGTAGTACCTAGTAGCACTCCCTTTTGAAAGTACCACAGATTATAAACACTTCTTTTAGCCAGCCAAGAATTGAAAGACTATTGACTGGCTACCTCATCGGTCTACAGGACTTTTTTAAAAATGGCTTGTTTAGATGTTCTTTTGTATACTTGTGATGCTGAATTTTATAGTGAGGATGCAGGAGAGGTTTTCTTCTGATGACTCTTCCATGAAGGCCATATTTGTGCAGGTGTCTCTGAACAGTAGAACAATGTACCACAACTTCAGGGTTTGCTCAATCTTTACAAAGGTCTTTTGCAGTCAAGCGGAGGGGGTCTGGTTTGACCTCTCTAGTAATCCTACGTACTGAAATTTTGCTTCTTAATTACACTTCGAACTGAGGAAAGGGCAACTTGAAAATGTTTTGCCATCTTCTTATAGCCTTCTCCTGCTTTGTGGGCATCCACCATTTTCAGAGTGCTAGGAAGCTGCTTAGAAGAACCCATGGATGCTGGGGTTTTTTTGGCACAAGGTTAGAGGCTAGGTTTTAACAAAGCTCTGAAACTTTCATCACTTGCCTTTTCTAACAATGATAGTGAACATCCCATATCCATAGCAGGCTAATTAAGGTCTGAAACCTTGGTCAAAGTTATCTGAGCACACATATCCAAGGGTGCCCAAACTTTTGCAGCAGCTCATTTTCCCTTTTGTCATTTTTAAAATGTAAAAGTTGAACGTATATATGTAAATAACAGTAATTTTCACCAAGGGTGCCAAACTTCTACATGCCACTGTATGTGATAACACTATTGCTAGCTTCATACCCTTGACCACAATCCAGACCTTGTAAAATAATGGTCTCTTTTCTTGACCAATGAAATGTAATACAGTTTTAAATAAGTAAGGAACAAATAAGCAAAGAGTAAATGACACTTCAAGATTCTCACTCACTTTGCTGGCATCAGGAAACCCCTCAGGTTTTGTGACAAATCTGCCAGAAAAACACAACAAATCTGCAAAATGTGCACAAGCCCTCAAGGGATTTTGCCATGAAGAAAGTACATTTGAATCAATAGATGTTGGAATAATAATAAGTTCCACAATTTGATGTGTTAAAAGAAATGTTCCTGTGCTGAGATAATGTGCCCCTGTTCTCTGTACTGTATAATGGTCGTGTCCGACTGCACAGCTGCTCCAGTTCATGGTCGGCACATACCACAGCTCCTAGCACAGCACAAGTCACTTATGATAAGTGAGTATACAGACGATGCAGCAGGGGCTGGCAGCTCCTGCATTCTGAGGTATCACATTCACAGACTTTTTATTTAGTCCCATTTTGTATGGTCTTTACCAAGTGGGCGTAGCTCACAGGATTTTCTTGTGTGCATTTAGGCAGCTCTGCATTATAACCTATTAGCCATGCCCCCTTGGAAAAACCATATAAATTTGCAGCAAAAAAAAAAAAGGCTCGTAACTTTGGAAATGTATGGTGGATTTAAAAAACAAAAAACACCACACATTACTCGGGATCAACGTAGGAATAAAACAAAACAAAAAACAACTGGCTGCTTTTGACCTTGTTGCAGTTTCTTTTTAAAGGGGTTGTCTACTAGTCCTATAACCCCTTCGGAATCTCTGTTGCCCCCTTGTAAAATAATAACGCCTATACTCTCCACTGGAGATGTTCCAGCAGTGTTGGCACAGACTCTCCCATGGGGTTGTGTGCCATTTTTCTAGCACGCAAACATTCTCCTCTCCTATGGACGTAATTGACTTCTGGAGAAAGTGACGGCAGCCATAGCTCTCACCTCCTCTGGATTTGTACGACAGAAGAGAAATGATGCCAGCACCGATTGGCCGCAGGATCACATGACATAATGACCCAATGCCAACACTCCTGCAATGGCGCCAGCACCAGAGGGGTGTATAGTTGTTATTATTTTACTGGGGGAAACAAAGGGATTCAGAAGGAGTTGTCTTCGTAGTGGACAATCCCTTCGAGGTTGTACTATAAAAAGGTACATATCTGTATGGTGCTTGGGTATCAGATTTTAATTTTTTCTTCATATTCTAAATCTTATCTTCCTAAATCAAACATTCAGAAGCTAAAACTAGCGGCACAACTGTTAAATTTATAAAAATCGGACAATTAATGAAAATCATTACCTCCTCGTCACTACTAAACAGGCCTGATTTTGGAGTCTTCACTTCAGCGGGCACAGCAGATTTTGGTACTGGCTTTGAGGCAGCGTTTGAAGCCTTTTTTTCAGGTACTGAACCAAAAAAATCCTGAACAAAAAAAAAATGTACTAGTTGACCTTAACAGGGAAGAAACAGATCTGACAGTTTAGTTTCACTTTTTTTGTCTCCTAATAATAAGCTGAAAGGAGTTCACTTTAGGCCATCAGGAAAGAAGCGGAGCAAGAAGCGGCTTTCTTTGATTCTGCCTCATACATGGCCACTGTATTAGTCACAGAAGGCAGGGAAGACAAATGTAACGTTCTGTATTTTTAGGCTAAAAATGAACATGAAAACTTGAAACATGAACACCTTTAAAGAATGAGAATATTCGCAGTACTTCCAACGTCTTACCTGCCCTCCAAATAAAAAATTACTGCACTTCTTAGAATCAAGATTGAAAGCTGGGGTGAGCATCAGCAAAAGTCACAAAATCACATAAAACCACTCACATAATGGAGAGTGAATTGAGAATGAATATCATGCCCCTTATGTTTTAGACTTTATTTTCCTGACAGGGTAACTTTCTGCAGAACCACAGGACCCCATTATAACATTTTAAAATCTTATTTTCCATGTTGAAGGTGTCCTTAGCCTTTAACCCCTTAGTGAAAGTACCAATTTGGTACTGAATGATTAGCCAATGTTTACAATTCTGACCACTGTCACTTTATGAGGTTATAGCTCTGGAACGCTTCAACGTATCCCACTGATTCTGAGAATGTTTTTTTGTGACATATTGTACTTCGTGTTAGTGGTAAAATTTATTCGATATAACTTGCGCTTACGAAAAAAAAAAATGGAAATTTAGCAATTTTTCATTTTTTACTTTTCATTTTTGTCCCCTTAAATTAGATTGGTGTCATACAAAATAGTTAATAAATAACATTTCCCACATGTCAACTTTACATCAGCACAATTTTGGAAACATTTGTTTTTGTTAGGATGTTATAAGGGTTAAAAGTTGACCAGCGATTTCTCATTTTTCCAACAACATTTACAAAACTTTTTTTTTTTTTAGGGACCACTTCACATTTGAAGTGAGTTTGGGGGGTCAATAAAAACAGAAAATACCCAAAAGTGACACCATTCTAAAACCTGCACCCCTCAAGGTGCGCAAAACCACCTTCAAGAAGTTTATTAACCCTTCAGGTGCTTCATGAGAACTAAAGCAATGTGGAGGGAAAAATGAATATTTAACTTTTTTTTTTTTTCACAAAAAAATTAGTTTGGAACTAAATTTTTTTATTTTCACAAGGGTATCAAGAGAAAATGGACCACAAAATTTATTGTGCAATTTCTCCAGAGTACTCCGATACGCCGTATGTGGGGGAAAGCCTCTGTTTGGGCGCATGGCAGGATTCAGAAGGGAGAGAGCATCATTTGACTTTTTGAATGCAAAATTGGCTGGAATCAACGGTGGGTGCTATATCGTGTTTGGAGACCCTAACCACAACCCTAACCCCAAACTAACCCCTAATCCTAATCCCAATACTAACCATAATCCTATCCCTAATCCTAACCTTATTCCCAACCATAACCACAACCACAACCATAACCTTAATCCCAACCCTTGCCCCAACCCTAAAGGAAAAATGAAAATAAATACAACTTTTTAATTTTATTATTTTACCTAACTAAGGGGGTGATAAAGGGGGGTTTGATTTACTTTTTTTTTTTTAATCACTGTGATAGACCCTATCACAGTGATCAAAATGAGCCAATAGGAAAGATTTCCTATTGTTGCCGGGTGCCGGCCGGCAGATCTCTGAAGGCGCACTGTGCAATCACCCACCATTTTCTTCCCGGAAGAAGACGCCGACGGTCAGGGGACTGGATTGGGGGATGCATGAAGGTCCAGGGACACCGGGGGTACCAGGAGGGCCCCACTTCTCTTTCCTCTGGTGTGCTAGATCATATCAGAGGAGAGTGCAATTAAATGGAAAAACAGGATTTTTGGTTGCTTACCGTAAAATCTGTTTCTCGGAGCCTTCATTGGGGGACACAGAAACCATGGGTGTATGCTGCTGCCACTAGGAGGCTGACACTATGCAAATAAAAAAGTTAGCTCCTCCTCTGCAGTGTACACCCTACCGACAGGAAGTAGGATATTCAGTTAGTGAGAAAGCAGTAGGAGAAGCAACGTGTAAAAGAGAAAGAATAATAATAACATGATAAACTTTATCCACATAGCGCCAACAAATTCCACGGGGCTCCATAGATTAACAGTTTCAAGCACTCAAAGAGTGTTCAAAGAACTCAAATGTATACAGTAAACAGAGCTGTTCAACTTGGGAGTGAGCTGTGTCCCCCAATGAAGGCTCCGAGAAA
Source organism: Ranitomeya imitator (assembly GCF_032444005.1). Taxonomy (NCBI): domain Eukaryota; kingdom Metazoa; phylum Chordata; class Amphibia; order Anura; family Dendrobatidae; genus Ranitomeya; species Ranitomeya imitator. The sequence continues at coordinate 760,062,282 of NC_091283.1, read as the reverse complement.
CAGATTTTACGGTAAGCAACCAAAAATCCTGTTTTCTCTATCGCCTTTCATTGGGGGACACAAACCATGGGACATCCCAAAGCAGTCCCTGGGGTGGGAAAAACAGACTTCCATCAGGTCCGAGGACTCACCACTGCCGCCTGCAGAATCCTTCTGCCCAGGCTGGAGTCCGCCGTAGTCCGGCGAAACGTGTGGATGGAAGACCAGGTTGCCGCTTTGCAAAGCAGTCGGCGAAAGCCCCTGTGACGTACCGCACTGGAGGCGCCGACTGCCCGGGTAGAGTGAGCCTTTATCTCAGGAGGGGGCACTCTTCTTGACCTGGTAAGCTTCCAAAATTGCCGTTCTGATCGAGCGAGCAATAGTCGCCTTGGAAGCCGGCAGGTCTCTACGCACGCCATCAGGGATGACGAAAAGAGAATCCATCTTTCGGAAAGCGGCCATGTTAGCCAGGGAGATCCTCACTGCCCTGACGGGGTCCAGCCTGTACAACGATCGCTCCAGAGGATGAGTCGGAGCTGGACAAAAGGAAGGTAGAACGATGTTCTCGTTGAGGTGGAAAGATGAAAACCACCTCGTGAAAGGAAGGAAGGAAGGCGGAGGCCTGGGACCGCCTTGTCCTGGTGGAAAAACAAGAAAGGAGGTCGGCAAGAAATGGCCGCCAACTCAAAAACGCGGCGGATCGAAGAGATGGACTTGAGAAAAGCCACCTTCCGAGATAGAACTGACAAGGGAAAAACTCCCTCAGAGGCTCAAAAGGGGGGAACCCCTAAGAACAACCAGCACAACCTTTAAATCCCATGAATCCACAGAGGCCCTGAACAGAGGGACAGCGTGGGCTACTCCTTGAAGGAAGGTCTTAACCTGTGGCTGAGAAGATAACGTCTTCTTAAAGGGAAGAAGAGCGCAGGAACCTGGCCCTTTATGGAACGGAGAGCGAAGCCCGAATCCAGTCCTGCCTGAAGGAAAACCAAATGGAAGGCAGGGAAAGGACATAGGTGAAAAGCAGTTGGACTCGCATTAACGAAAGTAAGCCTTCCAGGTACGATAGTAGATCCTGGAAGAAGACGAAGGCTTCCTAGCCTGGATTATAGCGTGACCCATCCGGGCCGAAAGACCGGACGCTCTTAGAACTATGGAGTCCACAGCCACGCCGTTAAACTGAGCGACCGATAATTCGGGTGGCAGATCGGACCCTGAGAAGCAGATCGGGTCTGTTTGGAAGGCACCAGGGGTGTCCGCGAGAAGATTGATGATGTCCGCAAACCAAGACCTCCTGGGCCAATCCGGGACGATCAGAATGACCGACACCCATCCCGCCTTGATCTTTTCGACAGCTTGGAAAGCAAGGGAAAGGGGTGGGAACCGATAGGGGAGCGCGAACTGCAACCAAGGAATGGCCAGAGTGTCAACACCACTGTGAGAGGATCGCGGGACCTTGGGCCGACCCAAGGGACCTTCCTATTCAATCGGGACGCCATGAGGTCCACATCTGGAGTCCCCCAGTCAAAGAGCAATCCGATAGGAAACCTCCTGAAGTACCAGTCCCCTGCCACAAGGCCCTCGCGGCCGAGGAAGTCGGCGGCCTAAATGTCCACGGTGGGGACAAGCACTGCGGAGCTCACCAGGACCGTTGTCTCTGTCCAAAGGAGGATCCTGGAATCTCGGCCGAGGCCAGAGACCGCCGAGTCCACCCCTGGTGGTAGACATATGCCACTGCTGTGTCATTGTCTGTCTAGGCTGCTGAGAATCCTTACCCAGTGAAGGAAAGACAGAAAGATGATCCGGAACTCGAGGACATTGATCGGCAAGGAGGACTCCTGCATCGACCAACAACCCTGAAAAGAACAGGTGACAAAGCCCCGCGCCTCCGCCGAGCGGGCTGACGTCCGTCGTCACCACCTGCCAGGGAACTGAAAGGAAGGATATGCTGTGAAGGATCTACTCTGGGATAAGAGAGGTGACCTCGGCCACCAGTCGAGGAACCATTTGACCCGGGAGAAAGCCGGATCGGACGATGCCGGGAGAAGACAGACCTGTCCCCCTGTGATAGAATAGCCTGCTGAAGAAGTCTTGAATGAAACGGGCGAAGGGAAAATTGCTCCCGATGTTGCAACCAACCTCCTTAGGACCTTTAAGGCCCATCGGAAAGGAGGGGAGCTGAAAACCCTGGAGCAAGCAAACTTCCTGACAAAGGAGGGATATCCTGTCTTCGGGAAGGAAGACTCTGGTCCGACAAGCGTCGAAGAACATGCCCGGATATACGAGGCGCTGAACAAGACGGAACTTCTTCCTGTTGACGAGCCACCCGCAACGGCTAGAGTGTCGGGAAGATGGATAGACTTTCGGGAGCCTGAAACCGAAATTCCTGAGCCTCCATGGAAGCGATTACTGAACGAGGGAATATCATCCTGAAGTGTCTCCGACGAAAACCTCCTGTTCAGCAAATTGAGATCCGGACTGGGACGAACCTTGTCGTCCTCTGATTTGAAGAGAAGCCTGTGAACCGTTGAACCGTTCCTGTTCTGGGACGGGAACGATTACCCCGGATCTAAGGAGGGAAACAATGGCTGTAAAGAAACCCAGGACTAGAGCGGGGTCTCTTGGAGGTTGGGATTCGAAGAAAACGATCCCCGGGCCGTGAAATGAAGATTTTGTATCTAGAGGATACAAGTGCCCTGGCCCATGCGTCCTCTACTGAGGAGACCCAGACGTCCCTGAGGAACAGGAGAAACGGGCTAGAGTCTAGTCGTGGGTCATGCCTAGGTGGAACTTCCAGTCCTGGACCTGAAGAATCCACCTTAGGAGTAGCGGGAACGCCAGGAAGGAGTGAGTCGAAGAACACCTTCTCTTCTTAACGTGCCTGTGGCCTCTGTTGTGAAAGGAATCTGATGCCGCGAAACGACGCAAAAAAGGCCGAAAAAGGACCGAAGTTGCCGCCTAAGAGAACTGGTGCCGCCAGTGGCGTCCTTAATAATTTGGTCCAGCTTGGAACCGAAAAGCCGTGATCCTTGAAAAAGCCAGGCTCGTAAGGGACTTCTTTGATGACTCTTGAGCCAAACAGAACGACGGCTGGCAACAACATTACAGGGTGTCTGAGCGGCAGAAGACACGACGTCCAGAGAACAAATTATTCCCCGGCATGAGTAATCTGGGTGGTAACTTCCGCCAGCCAGTCTGGTGGAGCTCCGGCTTGAATGCCCCAACGGAGTTGTTTTAGCCCCTTCGGATACCGACTTCGAAACCCAAGCGGGCATAGGGATGATGCGGCAGGTTCGAGAGCCGAATTCACAAAGGATTCCATGATCGATGGAACCTGTCAGAGTCGCCCCACCGGACAGCGTGAGAACTGTGTTGGTGGCAAGTCTAGCAGCCGGCGGATCCACAGGGGGAGAGGTCGTTCTCCATCGCCTCTCATTCCGGTTGGCGATGAGATCCGGAGGAAAGAGATATGAGACTCCAAGACGCTTTCCTCTTTGAGAACGTCTGGTCGAATTCGCTCTTTCTCTGGCCAGAAGCTCCTCGATTCAGGATGAGGAGCGAATCCCTTGGGAGGTAGTTTAGACCGTCTAAACGAAACCGCCTGATCTGCGGGTTTCGTAGAGGAATCTTTGTTGCCACAGGTCAGATTGGACGCTCCAATGAGGCTTTGAACCATATCCCTCATGTTAAAGTATGGTTCGACGGCCCCAAATTATCCTCCGAAGGCACATCAGAGAAAGCCTCGCCTGACTCCGGGGGGGAGGATAAGGGGGAACTCGACCACAGAGAAGGACCGTGGGGCGAGATGGACCAAGAAGAGAACTCAGACTGGCGTTCCCGTCTGAATCTTTCGCGGCCTGTATTGGAAGACTCGGACAGAGCTTCCTGCGACCCGCTGGCTACTACGGAAGGCTGCAGGGGCAACCGATCGAGCACGGACACGCGGGTCTGGGACACCCGTGTGAGATCCGCTACTGATAGAGACAGAGGGGAGGCCCAGCCTGGGGTGGGGACTTCGCTCTGAGGCGGAGCAGCGGGAACAAAATGTGGGTTGCTGCAGGCCTGCCTGAAGGGAGCTTGTGGTTACAACGCGAACCCTGAAAGTGTTTCACTAAGACACAGGAAAAGGTAGGAGGCCGGGAGCGACCTCCCTTAAAATTAGACCGAACGGGCCCCTGAGGGAAATGTCTGAAGATTAGGGGTTTGAGTCAAACTGCGGTGCAGAGGTACTCACGGCAGGCGCTGCGGTGTCCAGATGGAAGGCTGCACGGCTTGGAAGATGCTCCTCAGGAACGATAGCCCCTAGGAGAACAGGTAGACACATCTGGGGCACTCTTGTCCGGAACTTACTGCAGGTCTGAAGAACAGCAGTGGAACAGAAAGATGGAGCTGCTGCCCTGCGGCCTCTGGTGTAATCCGCGCAGATGATGTGCTGTGCCCCCAGGAGAAAATGCGGGCACGTTGGAATCTCCTGCCCTGTGCTCAGCAGCGATGTGGAGGAAGGGGCGGAGACAGCCCAGATGGCGCCGGTGGGCGGAGATTGCAGGGCACAGTTTGTCGGGCGGGAGAAAGCCCGCCCGAAGAAAGCGGAAGTGAAGGAGCGCGGTACCGGCGGGAGCCGGGACCTAAATTAGAGGCCGGTGCCGCTGGAAAAGAGACCGCGGCCCCGGAACAGTGCACCGCAGAGCAGCGCGGCAGCCTGCCAGGACCGCAGGGAGAACGGTATAGTCGGGACGCGGCGCCGAAGTAGGCCCCGGCTGAAGCCGGGACCTAAAGTAGAGGCCGGCGCCGCTGGAAAAGAAACCGCGGCCCCGGAACAGTGCGCCGCAGAGCAGCGCGGCAGCCTGCCAGAGAACGGGACGCGGCGCCGAAGTAGGCCCCGGCAGAAGCCGGGACCTAAATTAGAGGCCGGCGCCGCCGGAAAGGGGATCGCGGCGCCGACGCCCGCAGGGCGGCCGGAGCGGTGCCGGTGTCGCCAGAAAGGTGACATTGCGGCCGCTACGCAGTGCGGCCGCAGGGAGGGCACTGCGGCCCCGATGAAGGGGATAGCCCGTAGTGCAGAGCCACTGCTCGTCTTGGTGCCCCTAGGATCCCTTTTAAAATAAAATCAGCGCCGCCATAGAAGATTGAAGCGTATTTAGGGACAACTACTCCCCCACACCGTGAGAGAGTAAGGGGAAGATCTGGAAATTTAGGGGAAATACTCACCTAAACATCCCACGCAGTTACTAACCTGAAGGTATCAGACGTCCACGGAGCTGTGATGGACGTCCTCGTCTCCTCCAACCGACAGGCTCTGGTGGGCGAGTGGGTGGGGGACGGAGCCAAGACCGGACTTCTGAGCACGCTTGTGTGCTAGGATCTTGGTCCTGGAGAGGGATATATGAGGATACGGGGTGGCAGTACACGCCGTACTCATAGTCCGCATAGTGGGACTACAGGTGTGACTGTTCACCCTGTATCCCTCCGGAAAAAAACCTGAAAAGAAACGACGCACATTGAGGTAGATAAGGGTCTAATGAAAGACCCGTGTCCACCTCCTACTGACACTAAGCTAAACTGAATATCCTACTTCCTGTCGGTAGGGTGTACACTGCAGAGGAGGAGCTAACTTTTTTATTTGCATAGTGTCAGCCTCCTAGTGGCAGCAGCATACACCCATGGTTTCTGTGTCCCCCAATGAAAGGCGATAGAGAAATCTGACTTTTTTTTTTTTTTTTTTTGCGGTCGCCGTTATTCCGTGAATAAAGGTGATCGCAACACTGAGTCGGTAAAAATCAACCCAAATCATGTTCTCCGGGGTCTCAGCTATCCCCGGTAGCCGAGACCCCGGAGAATTTCCAACGCTAGGAACACTATAACCTTATTTCTCAGCGCCATTAAAAAGCGGCGCCGAGGAATAAATACCCTTAACTGCCACTGTTAAATGGCGTAGCGGCAGTCGTTAAGGGGTTAAAGGGAATCTGTCAGCATGTTTTTATTACTTCATCAGAGAACAGCATGATGCAGGAAAGGAGACCCTGATTCTATGGAAGCATCACATCATCATATCAGAGTTCTTATATGTAGAATGCAGCAGAGCTAAGAAAGTTGATCCTGCCCACACCAGGTTGTGTACATTGTCTATTAACAGTGAGCTGCTTATCAGAGGAGGAGGCGTGGCAGTCTAGCAGTGTGAGAGCTGTAGCCCAGGCAGGGATAAACTTCATTGTAAATAAACAACAGCACACAGCAAGATAAGCGACATCTCTGAATTCAGTGTTTTAACCCCCACATCTCGCTGTCCTTAGATTAAATAGCAAAACCTGCTGACAGATTCACTTGAAATGTGTTTGTGGATTATGCCCCAGTTTAGTGGGTAACTTGCTTTATGTTAAAGAATTGTTTGCATATGCTCTTTAATGGTTTGGATAATACTTGCAAAGTAATTTACTGTTACCTGCTGGATACAACTACTGATTACTTGGCTAACTTTATTGCACTCCAGTCCCAATTTATACTTATTAAGGAATATTACCATACTTCCCAATTAGGTATGAGATTTTGCTGGCCCACTGCCCCCAATTTTATTACTGTGTTAATATGAATTTTGAAAATGGATTGCATTATTTGCACATATTTACCTTATCGTTTGATTTATTATTATATTTATTTAAAAGGGGGTTGAGTCACTATCACAATTATGATAAAACAAGATTATGGCTCTGAGTCTTCAGTGGGGGACACAGGAAACCATGGGTGTATGCTGTTGCCACTAGGCTGAAAAAAAATTAACTTGCTCCCTAGCCGGCTACACCCACTGACTTGAACCAAGCTAATCAGTTAGTAAGAAAGCAGTAGGAAGAAGAAACAGAGTTAACATAAAACTTTAACCAACAATGGCAAAACTGAAAGCGGGTGCCGTCTTCCCCCAGTGAAGGCTCAGAGAAAAAGATTTTATGGCGAGTACCAAAATCTTGTTTTCTCTATCGCAGACCCAGGAAGCCATGGGACATCCTAAAGCAATCCCTAGGTTGGAAAAACAACTCAAGATCTAAGACCAGTCCACTGATGTAAGCAGAACCTTCCTGTCCAGGCTGGCATCAGCCAAGGCATAGGTGTGAACTCAGTAGAATTTGGAAAAACTATGGACTGAAGACCAGGTGGCGGTCTTGCAGAGCTGCAATGCAGAGGCCTGATGGTGAACTGCCCAGGAAGCCCCCACGTGTGGCGTGATCAGTGACCCCAAGTGGGGATGGTCTTCTCTTCATTTGATACGTTTCCAAGATGACAGAATAGATCCAGAGGACAATGGTAGCCTTAGAAGCAGAGAGAACTCTATGAGAACCTTCAGGAATCACAAAATGAGAATTTGAATGTCTGAAAGATGCTGTAGGGGAAACTGAGATGCAAAGCTCCTACGAGATCCCTTTTGTGTTGAGACCTCTCAAGAGGATGAGCAGGAGATTGGCGGAAGGAAAGACAATGTCCTCATTGAGATAAAAAGAGAAAGCCACCTTAGGAAGAAAGGATGGAACCGGACGTAGAACCACCTTGTTCTCGTGGAACACAAGGAAAGGCAAAAGACTAGAAATAGCTGCAAGCTTGGAGACAAGTCTTATGGAGGTGATCACTACAAGGAATGAAACCTTCCAGGAGAGAGAGAAATATCCAGAATTGGCTCAAAGGGTGCACCCTAAAGAACAAATAAGACCAAATTGTGACCCCACAGCACTACGAGAGCAGATAGGGCGGGATGGAGTGAGCCAATCCCTGCATTAAAATCCTGATTTGGGAGTAAGAAGCCAAGGCCTTGAGGAGAGAAAGGGCGGAGATCTGAGACTGGCCAGAGTCCAAACCTGACTGCAGGAAAGCCAGAAAGGAGGGAAAAGAAATGGACAGTGGAGCGACTGGATTGGAAAGTCTTTTTTCCAAAGTACGCGACTACAGTACGATGGCTTATGTGGGAGAAAGACTGGTTTCTTACTTTGATAATGTCTAAATAACTTGGCTGGAGAATCCTGCGGCTTTAAAAACTCTGTAAGGCCATGTGCACACGTACAGTATTTTTCACTTTTTTTTGCGTTTTTACGCTATAAAAACGTGATAAAAGCGCGAAAAAAACGCTTACGTATGCCTCCTATTATTTACAATGTATTCCGCATTTTTTGTGCAGATGTTGCATTTTTTTCCGCGAAAAAAATCGCATCGCGGAAAAAAAAAGCAACATGTTCATTAAATTTGCGGAATTGCGGTGACTCCGCACACCTAGGAATGCATTGATCTGCTTACTTTCCGCATGGGGCTGTGCACACCATGCGGGAAGTAAGCAGATTATGTGCGGTTGGTACCCAGGGTGGAGGAAAGGAGACTTTCCTCCACGGACTGGGCACCATATAATTGGTCAAAAAAAAAAAAGAATTAAAATAAAAAAATAGTGATATACTCACCCTCGATGTCTTCCCGCCTCTCAGCGGTGCACGCTGCCGGTTCCGTTCCTATAGATGCTCTGTGTGAAGGACCTGCGATGACTGGTCGCGCGACCGCTCATGTGACCGCTCACGGCTGTTTGCAGAGGGTGAGTATAACTTTTTTTTTTTTTGTATTATTTTTAACATGATATCCTTTACTATTGATGCTGCTTAGGCAGCATCTATAGTAAAAAGTTGGTCACACTTGTCAAACACTATGTTTGACAGGTGTGACCAACCTGTCAGTTTTCCAAGCGATGCTACAGATCGCTTGGAAAACTTTAGCATTCTGCAAGCTAATTTCGCTTGCAAAATGCTAAGAAAACCACAAAAAAACGGGGGAAAAAAAAAACGCAAAAAAAAATATGCGGATTTCTTGCTGAAAATTTCCGGTTTTCTTCAGGAAATTTCTGCAAGAAATCCTGACGTGTGCACATACCCCAACGCCCTGAGACAATCTTCTTAAGGAGTTTGGGAATTAGAGGGAGGAAACAGATAAGGGAAGCTGAACTGAGCCCAGGATATTGCCAGAGCATCAGAATCAATCGCTAGGGGATCACAAGACCTGGATAAGAACAGCAGAACGTTGCTGTTCATTCTGGACACCAACAAGCCAACATAGAGGGTGCCCCACCAGAGACAAATCTGGGAGAAGACAGTAGGGTTTAGAGACCACTCGCCGGCTGAGGTAATTATAATAATCTTTATTTATATAGCGCAAACATATTTTGCAGCGCTTTAGAATTCAAGCTCGTGGCTGAGAAAAATCGGCGGGCCCGTTCTCCATCCCGGGAATGTGTACTGTGGAGAGAGTCGGGACATTCTGTTTGGCCCAAGCCAGGATGCAGGACACCTCTGACAAAACTTGTCAGCTCCATGTTCAGCCCTCTTGGTTGATGTATGCCACAGCTGTGGTGTTTCTGCATTGAATGCGGACTGGGCGGCCTGTCAGGAGGTCCTGCCAATGGAGGCGGGTCAGGTAAATGATTCTGATCTCCAGCAGGTTGATAGTAAGAGGTTGATAGTAAGAGTATGCCCTTGAATCACTTCATGTAAGAAGTGATTCAAGGACATGATCAACCTTTCCCAATGTGAAAGAAGGGTTAGCAGACAGGATGCGTGAACTGAGCAAATGGAATGTTTCCATAGCCGCCACCATCAGGCAGAGCTAAAGAGAGCAAAGGAATAGCTCAGAGACTGAATCCCGAGAAGAAGAGCTGTTGACCGGTAGGTAGCTTCGACCTGTTGACCGGTAGGTAGCTTCCTTTTACAGGAAGAACGAGCAAAGAGTAGGATTATAAGGAGCACAGGATGAGAGGAAGAGGCCCTAATGTTAGACATATAGGTAAAACGCGTTCCAGCTGTGGGGCTGCTGAGAGGAGGCCCATGTGCCTGTAGCAGAGTCTACCAGTTCCTGAAGAGGAGCAGAACCAGATGAGGATATGACCCCAGGAGAGCACAAAAACCTATTTAGTGGGTGAGCAGGCCGGAGATAGATGGAAAGTACCAGTCCATGTGTCCTTCTGTGTGGATGCCCCAAACACTCTTGATGTATTGGGGGGATAGGGTCCTGTCTGGTAAACACGAGAGGGTACTATGTGGATCAGACCAAACTGTTCACTTGGTCTCTAGGTGGGATGACAGGCTGAGCAATTACACCCTGCTGTATATAAAAAAAGGGAAATCATTAATAAAACACAACAACAAGGTAAAGATGGGTCTGAACGCAGACCTATGCCTGCCTCCTTTGGACGCTAAGCAAAAACTGATTGGCTCGGTTCCAGCTGGTGTGGTGTACACTGCTGGGGAGGCGTTACTTTTTTTGCCTAGTGTCAGTCTCCTAGCGGCAGCAGCATACACCCATGGTTTCCTGTGTCCCCCAATAAAGTGATAAAGAGTAAAGTACCTTTTCAATTAATACATGTTAATACCAATGAATTGTTGTAAACAAAAAAAACAAACTTTTTTTTATCTCGGTGCGAATAGTGCTTCTCACAAAGCTCTGATGTACAGACAAGGGAGTGCTAGTAATGCCAGGGGAGGTGTACTAATGGTAAATCATGAATATCTATGTAACAAGGGTTTGGATTTGATAGGTGTAATAGCTAAAATACTTTTTGTTTGTTTTTTTTTACTATATATGGCATGAGGGCACAATGCCTTAATGGATTAACAGTGGCAGTAGTTTTATTATATAAAAATTAACTTACATCATCTTCATCATCAAACAGAGATAAGGATTTGCTAGTCTTGGCTGCGGGTACACTTGATGGTTTCGGAATGCTGGCAGCTTGAATTGGTGAAAACAAATCTGACTATTAAAAAGAAAGCACTAAGATATAGAAACGTGAATGTTTTCTAATATTATGATATCACCGTATAAAAGTATAAACTTGTCTTCTTCATGAATATTCTGTTCTTTAATTAGGAATCTTACCCTACCGTACCTCAGAATCCTCCTCATCAGAGAAGAGACCCTTGGTTAGCTTTTTGATTGATGGTTCAGAAGGAGCTTTTTCTGTAGGGATCTTTATGTTCTTGAAGGAAGCAAAGCAAGTTATTTAGAACAAAAGCAGCAAAATACATTTCTAGTTCAGGGTCTGTTCACATTACAAGTGCAGACATATGGTGTATTTGCCGAAAGAAGCCTCAAATACATCCATTCTGCTAATTTGAGGGATGCCAGGAAAGTGCAGTTTGGGCCCGGTTTAGCCCTGCAAACATTGCTATACATTTACGGCAGTATGGAATAGTGTAGTAAATTAGGCTGTTGACGTTTAGGATCTCGGCTTCCAATAGGGGGTGGGGAAGTTCTAGTCCTCTTCCTCTCTGAAGAGACAATATGCATATTTAATTTCCCAGAGGAGCATGCATGGCTTATGAGTCTCCTCACTCTGACATGCCAGGCTTGTCTCTCTCCACAAGTAGAAACGTTAGCCCTTATACCTATAGTCTACATGCATATGTTTTAAAGGGTAAGCTACTTCCAAGTAATATTTCAAAAATATAAGCCATCTTGTGTTTGTACATAAGGAATAACACCATTTGTGGCCATTATACGACTGGTATCCTGAATTTTCACCAGATTACAGTATGCAGGCTCTAGCATTGCATACTACAGTCATGACTCGCTGATCTACCAAATTCATAAAGAGGACTTCTCAGGGGCGTGCGTCTCGCCAGAAGTGCTACTGAAAACAGTGATTAGAGTACCATTTCTGTGGTAAGAAACACTGACTCGTTTGCTGAATTTCAAGGATGGACACAGTCAAGATCCGTCTCTTCACCATCTCTGCCCCTTTTGTCAGAGTTGCTTCAAATTGGCATGAAAACACCAAAAGCCGCATTTTGTAACTTTTCAAAGCGTTTTACGAGTTTTCTTGTACAAAAGTTTTGACGAATTGGGCCCCATTTCTTAATTTGCAATCTACTCTGAGCTGGTGGGAGGAGACTTGCTGCAATGATTTTTCTCATACATAGTAAAGCACACTGAGAGGGATTCCTACTCTTCATTCGTTTAGCACATAGAGGCAAACCGTGTCATGGAGGATTTTATACAGCATTGCTGACCGGTCTAGATGTGCATCAGCTCTGGAGTGAGATAAAGGACTTATTAGAAAGGTCACCACAACCTTTGTATGCTTCCCTCTGCCTGCTTCCTCACCCTGCTCCCACAAAGAGAGGCATAAGGCACCACAGGGAGCTGACAGTCCATCTTGTAGGAGCAAGACAGATATGTACATTGTTTTTTTGTTCTTTTTTTACAGTGGATGGTGGGTCCAAGAGGTGGAGGCAAAGAAGTGACTGATAAATGGGAAAGGAAGCAGATTTCTCCAACAACATATGTTACAAATGTTCTTATATTCACCTATATATGTATTAAAATACACCAAGTTTGATGAAACCACATTTCCATTTTAATCTCCACCAATGGTAGGCTGACGTAATCTATTACTTTCCAGCTAATCATGTGAGAATCCAAGTGATTACACAATGTATCCACGGTCATACCTTTTTATCAATGGTTTTCGGATCTGGCACGTCAGTATCTTTTGATTTAACAGTTACAGTACTGATAGAACTATGGTCATTAAACAAGTCGTCTTCATCAGCAAAGAGATCTGGTAGTTTAGATTTTCCTGTAGGAAATAAAAAGGAGAAAATTGTAAATGTATGGATAAACAGACAAAAAAGAAGGATTTGGGCCAATTTAGACGATGAACTGGAAGAAAAAGATTGTCAGGGTGCAGGATGAGTCCTGAAAATACTGGAAACCCCTTTATTAAAAACAATCTTCATTTCATATATTAAAACGAACAAATGTAGCCATATAACGTAAAAAAATAATAATTGGTGACTGATACAGTAGTTACTTGTTTAGGGTCACAAAAAGATGGCCTCATAAACCAACGTCAACAAACCAATAATAAAAGGGTTTAGGTCGGTGGGAACTTCACTGTTGTGCGCTTGCCACTCAGCCTTATTCTTATTGGTGAATACTTGGCACCTCACATTCTGGCACACAACAATTTGAAGCATGATCGTTGGAATGACCGGCCAGTCATTGTGTGAGTGCCTAGAAAGATGGCAACTTTCACCTGCCCATTAATGCTTCTTTAGGGCAAACTAGTCCTAAATACTTGGATCTTGTTCTCTGTTGGCCCCCTAAAAATGAGCAAGGAAGGTCCGGGAGAATGGCATCAGGAAAGGAGGCGTGAAAATAGGGTCACAACCTCTGTGACTAGCTAAGGCTACGTTCACATTAGCGTTGTGCGGGGCAGCGTCGGCGACGCAACGCACAACGCATGCAACAACGCATGCACAACGCAGCTTTTTGTGACGCATGCGTTCATTTTTGCATGATTTTTGGCGCAGAAAAAGCTGCATCATGCAGCGTCCTCTGCGCCCTGACGGTTGCGCCAAAATGACGCATGCGTCACAAAACGCAAGACAACGCATGTCCATGCGCCCCCCATGTTAAATATAGGGGCGCATGACGCATGCGTCGCCGCGGCTACGCCCGACGCTGCCCCGCACAACGCTAATGTGAACGTAGCCTATGGAATCTAATAAGAGATTTCAGTGGACAGTCTATACCAGTATGTTGACCCATAAGATACAAATACCGGTTCCTAACACCGTCGATATTGGGTGGTCCCATTCTATTATAGACTTATAACAATGGAAACAGCAAATTAGTGTCTTATTTTTTGCTTTGGGGGCATTGATTTATGGGGTCACAAGCAACTACTGAAAATGTGTCCAATTATAGTCTGTTACATCTGAATCACTGCTTTTGTGATCTCAGGGCTTAATCTTTTTAATATTAGTAAAGATTGGAAACGCCTTCTTATAAACAATCCCTTTCAGTAAGCTTATCATTTATTAGCCCCCTTGATATCTACACTGTGGAAGCGCTTTTTAATAGATAACCAGTTTTCCCTTCCAAGACTGTATTAATCAATATATTTCATAAATATCAGATGAATGGTAACCTTCACTATCTATATAGGACTAAAAACAGACCTGGTTAAAAGGAAAATGCTGGCAAAATAACGGAGCGGTTTATACCTGAAGTTTGTGTTGAAGCTGCGCCTGTAAATATAACATCATCGTCGTCAAACAGCCCTGAAGCAGCTGAAGGATTCGGGGCAGTATCTGTCGGCGTGGGATGTTTCTTTTTATCCTTCTCTGTGAGCACCGATGAGTTGATCACTTTCTCCCCACCTGTAACATAGGCACAGTGTACATCTGACATAGGACTGCAGATTATTACTCATCACATTGGACGAGGCCGCAAAGATCACATTCTGATTGCTTTTAATAAAATATTCCATATGTACCTTATTTTTCGCTTTATAAGACGCTCCGGATTATAAGACGCACCCCAAATTTTGAGGAGAAAAAAAAAGGAAAAAAACTTTAAAATAATAAAATGGTGGTGCTTCTTATAATCCATGCGTCTTATTGCTTACCGGGGGTGGAGGCTGAGGTGAAGCGGGGGTCCCAGGGTGGCTGGTGGAGGAGGCAGGAGTGGAGCTGTGCCGCAGGCTGGGATAAGTGGATGTTCCAAAGTGCGGCACGCCGCTGTGGGTGTCCCGGAGGCGGTGCTGCACTGTATCCACTGTCCACAGTGGCTGTGCTATGCGGTGCTGTGTCCCCGATGCTGCGGGGGGCTCTGCCGACATTTTGTGAAAGGCCAGAGCCCCCGCAAGTTCTTCCATGGTTTCCTGACTCCTGTGCGGCGGTGAACTCCAGGAAAATGGCCGCCGGGAGGTGGCGCATGCGCAGATCGAGATTTTGGCGAAGAGATCTCGGGAGATGAGATCTCAATGCTGAGATCTCATCTCACGAGATCTCAGAGCCGAGATCTCAATCTGCGCATGCGCCACCTCCTGGCCACCATTTTCCCGGAGCCCACCGTTGCACAGGAGTCAGGAAACCATGGAAGAACTTGCGGGGGGCTCTGGCCTTTCACAAAATGTCGGCAGAGCCCCAGCAGCACCGGGGACACAGTACCACACCGCCACTGTGGACACAGCACAGCACCGCCACTGTGGACACAGCGCAGCACCGCCACCGGGACAACCGCAGCGGCACGCCGATAAGGTATATCCGCATTATAAGACGCACCCCCATTTTCCCCCCAAATTTGGGTGGAAAAAAATTGCGTCTTATAATCCGAAAAATGCGGTACATCTAATATAAACAACCTGATATCCGAGAGTGATAGCAGTTAAAGAAAGTGTCAAACAAATGGGGGAATTGACAAAGAAGTTTGAGCCTGCCCATAAACTGTAGTGCTACATACCTGAAAAACGCCAGCATCAAATGCAAGCAAATCCTCAAATGCCACCTGCCATGTCCAGACCACCTGAATGTCTTCGTAATCTTTGTTAAAGGAGTTTTCCATCTTTAGAAAACACTTGTCTCCCCTTTCTCGACTGTGGTTTTTTATTTATTTTTTTTAATCCTGTGCCCCACTCAGCCACCCTAGATCCAGTGGTGAGTGTCGACATCATGTTTACAGCACTGCACTCAGTAACTGAGCTTAGTGACTCTGCTCAAGTTGATGGCACGTAACACTCAAAAATTGAGTCTAAATGCCGCTGTCAATGATTGAGAGCGGATTTTAAAGGTTAAACAGCAGTGATCAGTGCCAAGTCTGATTACTGCCATTATAGTAAAAAGGTGGCTGTGCGTCACAGCCGGCATCTCCCAGGTATGATGCAGGCTCAGCACCTGAGCCTACTCCACACACAGGCACACAACATGTGACATGCTATTATGTCATATGGTAAGGGGTTAACATATATTAAAAAGATAGATGAATTTGTATTCTCATTTTATATTTCTTTTCTTGAGCCCCACCTACTTGGGCTCCCCCCTCTATTTCCTCCTCTTTCTATCTCCCCCCTGGGTGAGCTGTTCTCCTTCCACCAGTTCGGTGTGATAGGTCTGTACCATGATTTACCAGTTACTTTTATAATTATAATAATACTATTTGCGTACATGTCTCGCTCTTGAGGACATGGGCGATCTGATTTTAGGTATGCTTTCTTTTATTTACGGTTTTGAAAGTCCTCGCCTGTTGCGGGGGCAAGGAGTTTTTGCTTATAAGTTAAAGTTACCGTAGTCATTCTGGAGGGTTTACTCCCTCTAATTTTTTTTTCCTTTTCTCTCTTTTATGTAAGATTTATGCAAGGTTTGTGAATGAGTGTTTTTTGTGTTACTCTTCTCAAATTGTATATTATAAGGAAAAGTACTTTGCTCATTGTCATAGTTTTTAACTACTGTTTTTCTTGTAAAATTCTCTTCTCTTTAATAAAAATATATTTACACAAAAAGATAGATGAATTTTACCTGGGAAAAGGGAAACTCCTCCATATGGTGGTTTCTTTTTCCCATCTGATGGTAAGGTTTCTACAGTAAAGACAGAAGTAATGACTTACACAATCTGCACACTGAGAGGTGAGAACATATACTAAGCACACACACTATGTACCTGGCCTTGCTGCCGGAGTTGGCTCTATTTTTCTGTGTTCCTTTTCCTGAACATGAGAGAACAGGTCGCCCTGCAGCCAACAAAAAGTAGAAAACAGTTTACACGTCAGTGAGAGGAGTAACCACATACCGAGCCTGATGGACAAACGACAAAGTGGCTACAACTAGGCCAAAATGTCCCCAATAGACACAGTGTTTTGGTCCTAAATCACAGCTTTTTTGTAACGCTGCATGACATGATAGTAGTTTAACCCCTGAATGCAGTTGTCTATACACTTTTAGAAAAGGAGATTTTTGTGTACTCACCGTAAAATCTTTTTCTCCGAGCCAATCATTGGGGGGGACAGGACCATGGGTGTTATGCTGCTTGCCACTAGGAGGACACTAAGTAAAACACAAAGAGTTAACTCCTCCTCTGGAGTATACACCCCTTGACTGGCCAGTAACGACTCAGTTCGGTAGTAAAGCAGTAGGAGTATAAGAAAACCAAGACAAGTAAACCATGTCAAAAACTGAGGAACAAACCACAACAACAATCAGCCATAGGCTAACAGGGTGGGTGCTGTGTCCCCCAATGATTGGCTCGGAGAAAAAGATTTTACGGTGAGAACACAAAAATTTCCTTTTCTCCTACGCCTCATTGGGGGACACAGGACCATGGGACGTCCTAAAGGAGTCCCTGGTTGGGGAGCAATTGCACTGCTAAAACCCCATGTACCACTGGCTTACTGAGGTACTGCTGTCTGCAGAATGCGCCTGCTAAGGGCAGCATCTGCCGAAGCCTGGGTATGAACGTGATAGTGCTTCATGAAGGTATGCAGACTGGACCAAGTCACAGCTTTACAAAGCTGTTGTGCGGAAGCCTGGTGCCGAATGGCCCAAGAAGCACCGACCGACCGAGTCGAATGTGCCTTCATCCCTGCTGGGACAGGGGTGTTCCTGACGCGGTAGGATTCCTGAATAGTGGAGGGAATCCACTTGGCTAGAGTGGCCTTTGAGGCTGGTAGACATTTCCTACGTCCCTCCGGAAGCACGAACAGCACATCCGACTTACGGAAGGGAGCCGTGTGAGATATGTACCGCCGAAGAGCTCTAACCACATACAGAGTATGGAGAGCTTTCTCGATACTATGGGTTGGTGCCGGACAGAATGACGGCAAGACAATGTCCTCATTTAGATGAAAGGAGGAGACGACTTTGTAGGAAAGAGGGAGAGGTTCTCAAAACTACCTTGTCTGGGTGAAATATCAGGAAAGGGGGACGGCAAGAGAGAGCCGCCAACTCAGAAACTCTCCTGATTGACGTAATCGCCACGCGAAAGACCACCTTCCAAGAAAGGAGGGTGAGAGAAATGTCCTGCAATAGTTCGAAAGGGGCCTCCTGAAGAACTCCGAGAACCAAGTTAAGGTCCCATGAAGTCAAAGGCATTCTATAGGGAGGGACCACCCGGGAGACTCCTTGGATGAACGTCTTAACCGGCAGTCTGGAAGCGATCTTTTGTTGGAATAGAACAGACAATGCGGACACTTGTCCCTTGAGCGAGCTTAGGGCAAGGCCTGACTAAGCCTGATTGGAGAAACGCCAGAATGGACGGAATGGAAAAAACCAGAGGATAACGTCCATGGGCATTGCACCATGAAAAGAAGATGCGTTAGGTGCGATGATAAATGCGCATGGATACGGGTTTCCTAGCGCGAATCATGGTAGAAGAAACCCCTGGAGAGAATCCGGCTTGGGCTAAAATCCAAGATTCAACGGCCACACCGTCAAAGACAGTGCCCGGTGTTCTGGTGGCAAATCGAGCCCTGTGAGAGAAGATCCGTGTGATCTGGAAGCCGCCAGGGGACATCGGCGACCACTTGGACGAGTTCCGCGTACCATGCTCGGTGCAGCCAGTCCGGCGCGATGAGAATCTCCTCTGCCCTGATCTTCTTGATGACTCTCGGGAGCAGAGGAAGAGGCGGAAATATGTATGGCATTTGGAACCGATGTCACGACAGGACCAGAGCATCTGCCCCGATGGCGCAAGGATCGCGGGACCGTGCAATGAACTGGGGAACCTGGTTGTTGAGCCTCGAGGCCATGAGATCCACATCCGGCGTCCCCCAGCGAAGACAAATCTGCTGGAAGAATTCCGGATGGAGGGACCACTCGCCTGAGGCAAGACCTTGACGACTGAGGAAGTCCGCTTCCCAATTCTCCACACCCGGTATGTGGATCGCCGAGATGAGCGAGTGATTGGTCTCGGCCCAGCGCAGGATGTGGGAGACTGAGCATGGCTGCCCTGCTGCGGGTTCCCCCTTACCGGTTGATATACGCCACGGCTGTGGCGTTGCCGGATTGGATTCTGATGGGATGGCCTGCGAGAAGGTGGTGAAAGTTGCGTAAGGCAAGAGTGATCACTCGAATCTCCAAGGTATTGATTGGAAGATGCGACTTGTGGACCAACGACCATGTGCCGTGTGGTGATTGAAAACTGCGCCCCAGCCCAAATGGCTGGCATCGGTGGTCACCACTAACCAGCGCACTGGGAGAAAGGACTTCCCTTGGTTTAGGGAGGACTGTAGCGTCCACCACCTCAGGGTCTGCCTGACCTGTGGGGACAGGCGAAAACGACGGTCTAGGGAAAACGGGCTCCTGTCCCAGGCTAACAGAAGCGCCTGTTGCAGAGGACGGAGATGGAACTGCGCAAACGGAACGGCTTCCATTGCCGCAACCATTTTCCCCGAGAATGCGCATTGCGAAGCGAATGGAGTGAGGGACTGGACGGGAGAGCTTGCGCGCTCCCTGTTGTAAGGACAAGACCTTCTCTGGAAGGAGAATGACTAACCCGCGGGAAGAGTCCAAAATCATGCCCAAGAAGCAGATTTGCTGAGCCGGCACTGAAGATGATTTCTCGAAGTTGATTTTCCAACCCAGGCGAGAAAGAATCCACAGTGATACTTACAGACTCCTCGCAGGCAGAATGGGACGGACCCTTGATTAATAGGTTGCCAAGATAAGGCAGAACTACCACTCCCCGAGTGTGAAGAATGGCCATGATGGCTGCCATGACATTCGTGAAGACTCTGGGGGCGGTGGCGAGTCCGAAGGGCAAGGCCACAAACTGGAAGTGTTCTTCTTGGACTGCGAAGCGCAGGAACTGCTGATGAGAGGGAAAAATTGGAATATGTAGATAAGCAACCTTGATGTCTATGGATGCAAGGAACTCTCCTTTTTCCAGGGACGCGACAACGGAATTGAGCGAGTCCATCCTGAAGTGCTGGATCCGTGCGAACTTGTTCAGCAGTTTAAGGTCCAGTATGGGCCGTAGAGTCTCATCCTTCTTTGGGACCACGAAAAGGTTGGAGTAAAACCCCTTGAACCTTTGGTCTCGAGGGACCGGAGCGATGACACCGTCCCTTTGAAGCGTCTGTATGGCCTGAAGATGTGATGCCCTTGATTTGGGGGGAGAAGACTGGAAGAAGCGTGGCGGGGGGGGGGATGGAAGAAAACTCGATATTGTATCCGGAAGACACGAGCTCTCTGACCCACTCGTCGTGAACGACCAAGAGCCAATTTTTACGGAACGAAAGAAGGCGGCCGCCTACTTTGTCGGTGTCCGCCGGACACGTCGACTAGTCATTGAGTAGAAAGTTTAAGGGATGCGGATGGCTTAGGGGCAGAAGGTCTCTCTCTGGGTTTCCAGGAACGGTTTGGTCTGTATGAGACCTGGGGATTTCTGTTTTCCCGCCATCCCGAACCAGGGGAAGAGGAGGACCAACTGGAGTTGTTACGAAAGGACAGGAATCAAATCTGCTGTTGACTCCGAAAAGGCCTGGCAGGTTTTTGCTGGGGAAGAAATTTATTCTTCCCTCCAGTAGCGTCAGAAATGATTTGGTCTAGTTTCTCCCCAAATAAACATCCAGCTTGGTAAGGTAAAGAAGTCAGCGACTTTTTAGAAGCAGAATCAGCTTGCCAATCGCGGAGCCATAAGGCCCTCCTGATGGAAATTGCGTTTGCAGCCGCTTGTGCTGCGCAATTAGCCACATCTATGGAAGCGTTAACTACGAAATCTTCGGCCTGAGCTAACTGGTTAGCTAGTCTGGCCGCCTCTGGGGGAAGATTACTGTCATGGATGGTAGAGGTTAACACCTCTGCCCAGGCCACCATTGCCTTAGCCACCCAGGTAGCGGCAAAAGATGGAAGGAGTGCTGCTCCTGAGGCCTCAAAGACTGAGCGAGCCACATAGTCAATTTGACGGTCAGAAGGATTTTTGACTGATGAACCGTCGGACAGGGATAAGACTGTTTTGGATGCAAGCTGCGATACGGCAGGATCCACAGAAGGAGAGAGAAGCAACTCTTTCACCAGATCCTTCTAGAAAGGATATTTCGCTTTGGTGGCCTTTTGAGCCGTAAAACGCTTCTCCGGGTGTTCCCTGTGTTTTTGGATAATGTCCTGAAACTCAGGGTGATTAGCAAATATCTTTTGGACGCGTTTAGTCTTTTTAAAAGATACGTGTTCCTGAGTGGAAACAGATTCGTCATCCACCATGAGTGTTTTGCTGACTGCCTCAATAAGGGTTTCAAGTGTCTCCTGACCTGAGAGGCATGTACGCAGTGACCCTCAGGGGAGGGGAAGCGAGAAGATGAGCTGACAGACACTGAAGCTCGAGCATGGACGGGAAATGAGGGAAGGGTTCTTTTTCTGGCACCCCGGGGGGTCCCGTAGTACGGTACGCCCCCTGTGGTCGGACGGCCCCGCACCGTCGCCAGATTCCGTCGCAGCCGACAGAGGTGAGTTCTGGCTTAAGGAGGACCCTCGGAAATAGTACAATGCCTTGACCAAGGACTCCATTGAACGTGACAAGGACGCGGCCCACTCAGGAGGGTTAGGCTCGGTGGGGGTCGGTGGACACATTGGAGGTGGCGGCAGAAGGTGGCTGCGCACAGGCCGGGTCACAGTTCTGGCACAAAAGGGTATTGTGGGCTCGTGGCAACGCAGAATTGCAAGTAGCACATGAAGTAAAAAACACAGTGTGCTTTTTATTGCCCCTTTTTGCCTCCTTAGATTGAGACATATAGTGAATGTCTACACTTCAATTAAACTGCGATAGCAGGGCTATGGGAGCAGAGAAGGGGTTAAGCTTTTCCCTATGGAGTGGAGCAGCTTACCCACGGTCCTGTGCTGGTGTCCCCGGGGAGGCAGAGAGGGAAGGTAGAGTTTTCGCTGAGTTTTCCCTGCAGAAGTGGAGTCCTAAGATGGCGCCCGAGATTTGCAGGGCACTTCTCGTTCAGAGCAAGGAGCGCCTGAGTAGTGGGCGGCGCTTCGACGGTGGGTGGGAATTTTAAGTTGCGGCCTAGTCCGGCAGTAGAAGCCAGGGACTAAATGTATGGAGCCAGCCGGCGGAACGCACCGGCGGGCGCGCCGCCGCGCCTGATGACCATCGCTGGCATCTAGCCAGCGGTATCTCTCCCCAGGGACCCGGACAGCACCTCCCTATGCAGGCAGCGTGAGGAAGGGTAGTACTCACCAAGGAGGGGTGCCTGCAGCTCAATCGATCCTCCCTATGCCGGGGGATGGAGAGCGTCTGCGTCTTAAGATGTGCCTGCCGCAGGGGACTAATGGCTGTGCCTGCCGCAGGGGACTTACGGGAATGCCTGCCGCAGGGGACTAAGGCTATGTGCACACGTTCAGGATTTCTTGCAGAAAATTCCTGTGAAAAACCTGAAATTTTCTGCAAGAAATCTGCATGCGTTTTTTGCACGTTTTTGGTGCGTTTTTTTCCGGACATTTCCCAATGCATTTATAGTGGGAAATCCCCCCCCCCCCCCAAAAAAAACGCAAAATTAATGAACATGCTGCAGGGACAACTCATGGTCGACGCAAAGGTCGGACAAGACCTGGCAGTCAAAAGCACGCCAGTCTAAGCCCAGAGGAGGAAAATCTCAGACTTTCTCCTCATCATGACTCACGGACTCCGGAGGACACCACACCCGTAGGCGGCCGACTTTTGCTTTTTCATCAAGTCTAGCTGCCTATTACAGAAGACAGGTGGGTCAGGGAACTAGTGTCTTCCAGATAAAAGTAGAGTTCACCTCCAACCCACCGGACTGATTCTTCCTCTCTGCCCCCCCAAAACCACCAGCCAAGGCTCGTGCCTTCCGACAAGCGGTCTCCTCGTTTTTTCAAGCAGGAGTCATAGTGCCGGTCCCCACGGCCGAGCGTTTCCGAGGGTTCTACTCCAATCTATTCGCAGTCCCCAAGAAAGGAGGCAGCGTGCGGCCCATACTGGACCTAAAACAACTCAACAAATATGTACGGGTCCGTCACTTCCGCATGGAGTCCTTTCAGTCCATCACTGCGTCCATGGAGTAGGGAAAATATCTCGCCTCCATAGACATACAAGACGCATACCTGCATATACCGATTGCACCTGCCCATCAGAAATTACTCAGGTTCGCAATTGACCAGGACCACTACCAGTTCGTGGCTCTCCCATTCGGACTCGCCAAGGCTCCCAGAGTGTTGACCAAAGTCATGGCAGCCGCCATGGACGTCCTGCACTCCAGAGGCATAGTAGTCGTTCCATACTTGGACAATCTACTCATCAAGGCTCCCACCTTCAAGGACTGCGAGCTCAGCGTCTCAATCACAGCCGACACTCTGAGTCGTATGGGCTGGTTAGTCAACCTACAAAAGTCATCACCAACCCCGAGTCAGTCTCTGACCTTCCTGGGAATGCTATTCAACACCTCCAGGGGTCTAGTGCTCCTTCCTAAGGACAAGGCACTGGCTCTCCGCCTAGGAGTTCGCACCCTCTTCCGCAAACCCCCTCGATCTCTTCGGTTTGCCATGAGAGTCCTCGGCAGCATGGGGGCAGCAATAGAAGCTGTCCCATTTGCCCAGTTTCACCTCAGACCTCTCCAACTAGCCATCCTCAAGTCCTGGGACAAGAACCCTTTCTCTCTTGACAGGGAGTTCCGGCTAACGTCGTCAACCATGGGGTCCCTGCTCTGGTGGCTCAAGCCAACCTCGCTAGCTTTGCTGGGTAACGGTCATAGCCGAGGCATGACTCTGCAGAGCCTGAAGCAATGTGGAGGTTAGGTTATCTATAGACTGCGCCATAGATTGCGACATCTGAGTGACCCATTCCGGCGTGGCATTAGACACCGAAGCATTGGCAGGGGCTTCTTGAGGCTCTGACACAGTAGTCTGAATGCAGTCCTGGCAGTGCGGGTACGTGCTGCCACTGGGGAGGGCGGTCCTGCAGGCTGTGCAGAATGCATAATAGCTGTCCTGCCTGGTTTTCTTGGACCTTGAGCCCGGCATAGTGCACAGATTGCAGAAGGGCTGGCTATGCAGAGGACCTTACAGGGGTAGCTATGCAGAGAAACCTATAGGGGAGCCTTATAGGGAATATGGATTCACAGCCGAGTAAAACAACCCAGCTGTGATATTACCCCACCAGTTTGCTCCTAGGTCCAACACTGAAGATCCACAGTCCTCTGCCCCCCGGAGACTGGCTGGCCTGGTCCTGCTGACCGGGAGGTGCAGGGTTAATCCTTCCTGCAGTAGAAATGGCCGCCGAGGAGAAGAGGAAGAAGGGGGCGGAGAGCTGAGAAAAAAGGTGGCAAAACTGTGTTAAAACGCGCCCTTTCTGTCTCGATCCGCCCCCTCTGTGACACTGTAGAGTGTCATATTTGTCATTCGGGGGCGGGCCGGGGGGCGGAGAGGAGGCGGCGGCTTCAGCTAGGCCGAAGCCGCGGCCTAAATTAGATGCCCAGAAAGGCTCCAGGCCGGCGCGGAAGTCCGGGAGGGGATCTAAACCGGACCCCCCCAGATTTAAAAGCAGGATAGCGGTGGGGCTATAAGCAGAAGGGGGGCCCTGTAATGGGTCCCCTGAGGCAGTATAGAGCTGGTGCTGCCGAAGAGACAGGGGCGCAGGGAGCCCTGTGTCTCTATTGTGCCATGCTTGCCTGCACTTCCCCCGGCCCCGACAGGAGCCCGCAGCTGGATGCAGGCACAGTGTGCTGGCCCATGGTGGGAGCTGCAGAATGCTGCCTGTTCAGGCCCTACCTGAGGCGTCTCAACCTAATGCCCCCAAAGGGGGATTAGGGAGGGTGCTGCTGTCACCTTTACCCTCTCCTCGACCTCAACCCAGAAACCAAAAGGAATTGGGGAAGGAGGGGGGTCTCGACTTCGAACCAGCACCTGAGGGACTGGGGAAGGAGCGACATGGGGAAAAAAACCATCTCGACTTCAACCAGGCACCCCATAATAGGGGGCCAAGGAAGGAGCCATGCCGGGAGTCTCACAGGAGACCCACTTTTCTTCATCTGTAATCCGTCGGAAAAAAACGGAATAAAAAAATCTTAGGTGTGCCTCCTATGCAAAACTAAGCAAAAACTGGAGAAGGCTGACGCCGTCCAGGGGTGTATACTGCAGAGGAGGAGCCACGGTTAATCTTTTTCAGATTATGCATAGTGTCGCCTCCTAGTGGACAGCAGCATAACACCCATGGTCCTGTGTCCCCAAATGAGGCGACAGAGTAAAAGGTTAACAGGTTGTCATCTGGCCTTTTATAGCCGCATAGCCCCATGCGGGAAGTAAGAGGATCAATGCATTCCCATGTGTGCAGAATCCCCGCGATTTCGCACAAAGAATGAGCATGCTGCGTTTCTTTCCGGAATGCGATTCTGCTGTGGAAAAAAACGCAGCAAGGGCATAAAAAAATGTGGAATGCATTCTAATAATAGGATGCTTAATGTATGCGTTTTTATCACGTTTTTGTAGCTAAAAAACGTGAAAATTCCTGAACATGTGCACATAGCCTAACAGCCGTGAATCATGCAGCGTTCCTCGAGCATGCCCAAGATACTCGGCTAACACAATATCTGAGCACGTTCGCTCATCACTACTGCTGATGTCTTTTTGATTGACAGCCGGCTCCCTGCTGCCCAACTGTTGCAAGCCAGCTGTCAATCAGAATGACGTCAGCAGTCACGTCCCATCGCAGAGCAGCCTGGAAGAAGAGCTGCTCTGATGATATGGAACAGCTGTATCGCTGGTGATCGCTTTGAGTCGGCGCCAGGTGAAACAGGCAGGTAGTTGCCTCTGTTACCAATTACCTACCGGTTAGCTTTTAGGCCCATAGTAAAAAAATAAAATAGTCCTGGACAACCCCATAAAATATTTATAGCAATTTAAAGTGCAGTTCACCAACCTGTCCTACATCATTATCATCATCATCATCATCGTCATCATCAAAAAGTCCCTTCCCTCCACTGAATAGCCCTCCTTTATTGCCAAAGAAATCTTCATCTGTAAGTTTGGGTGGCTTAAAAATGTCATTATCTTCATCTTTAAAAGGAAAATAAAGAGGCTTTTAATCAAATTCAAAAGGATGAGAAACTTGATCTGATGAGCGCTTTGTACGTCTATGTCCTTCAAAGTACATCTTACCATCAGAGGGAAGTCTCCGCACTTCTTTTATCTCCTTCTCTTTTTTGCTTTTGATTTTTAGGGATGATATGGCTGAAGGAAGTTAAAAATCAAACAGAAAAAAAACTCATATTGCAAAACAAATTTCTACTTTGACAAAATGATATACAGAATAGTTTTTGCAACGTACATGACTGATCCGTCTCCTGCTGCTTTGGAACTTCCGACTGTATACGAGCTGCTAACTCATCGGCAAAGGATTTTGTTCTAGTCTTTATCTAAAAGAAAGAAAAAAAATATAAACAACATCAGTCACTGCTTCAGGTAACATTAACCCCTTAGTGACCGAGCCAAATTTTTTAAATCTGACCAGTGTCACTTTATGTGGTAATAACTCTGCAACGCTTCAACAAATCCCAGTGATTTTGAGATTGTTTTTTCGTGACACATTATACTTTATGATAATGGTAAATTTAGTTCAACATTTTTTGTGTTTATTTATAAAAAATATAAAAAATTTGAGAAAAATGTTAAAAAATTTGCAATTTTCTGAATTTGAATGATTATCCCTTTAATCCAGATAGTCATACAACAGCAAACCATTAATAAATAACATTTCCCACATGTCTGCTTTACATCAGCACCATTTGTAAAATGTTATTTTATTTTGTTAGCATTTTAGGAGGTTTAAAAATGTAGCAGCAATTTTTCATTTTTTCAAAGAAATTTACCACATTTATTTTTTTAGGGACTTATCCATGTTTGAAGTGACTTTAGGGGTCTCATATATTAGGAAACCCCCAAACGTGATACCATTTTAAAAACAGCACCCCTAGACATATTGAAAACTGCTGTCAGGTAGTTTATTGACCCTTCAGGTGCTTTACAGGAATTAATGCAAAGTGGCATGACAGAAATGAAAATGTGTGTTTTTACCACCTAAATGTTGCTAACTTCTAAACAGATTACTATAGCCGTCAGACTCTAAGGCCGCTATTTGGTCATGAATTGCCATCGCAAACATCAGGACAACAAAATCATGATCTGAGGGCACCAATTGGGATAAAGAAGAAGCCCCCACACTCTGTTAACCATTTATAATGATGTAGTCACTATTGACAGCAGCATCTAAGGGGTTAAACAGATTTAGAAGGTGCAAATATTGATCGTGGCTGATACAGCAAGTTGTCAGCTATAGTGTACAACCGACAGATGCTGGATTGTCATCTGTATGGGGAGGCTATTCTCTTATATCTCAGGTCAGTTAAAAGACGTATTGGCGGTCATTAAGGGGTTAAACATCTCAATATAAAGGCACCCTATGGGCAAAAATCAACTATTGATAAGTACTGTATATACTCGAGTATAAGCCGATCCGAGTATAAGCCGAGACCCCTAATTTTGCCACAAAAAACTGGGAAAACTTAATGACTCGAGTATAAGCCTAGGGTGGAAAATGCAGCAGCTACCGGTAAATTTCAAAAATAAAAATAGATACCAATAAAAGTAAAATTAATTGAGACATCAGTAGGTTAAGTGTTTTTGAATATCCATATTGATTCAGGAGCCCCATATAATGCCCCATAAAGTTTATGATGGCCCCATAAGATGCTCCATATTAAAATATGCCCCATATAATGCTGCACAAATGTTGATTATGACCCCATAAGATTCTCCATACAGACATTTGCCCCGTATAATGCTCCACAAATGTTGATTATGACCCCATACAGATGCCCCATACAGATATTTGCCCCCATATCATGCTGCACATGGCCATATAAGATGCCCCATACAGATATTTGCCCCCATACAATGCTGCACATGACCATATAAGATGCCCCATACAGATATTTGCCCCCATATAATGCTGCACATGACCATATAAGATGCCCCATACAGATATATGCCCCCATATCATGCTGCACATGGCCACATAAGATGCTCCATACAGATATTTGCCCCATATGCTGTTGCTGCGATTAAAAAAATAAAAAAAATTACATACTCACCTCTCAGGCCCCCGGAACTTGGTATACTCACCTTTCCCGTTCTACTGCTGACCGCTGCTGTGTCTTCCCATCCTCTGCGCCGACGTTCAGGAAGAGGGCGGCGCGCACTAATCGCGTCACCGCGCCCTCTGACCTGTGCGTCACTGCGGAAGACACAGCGGCGCCGATGGTGGAACGAGGAGCAGGTGAGTATCGCGCACTGCCCCCGTCATACTTACCTGCTCCTGGCGCCGTCGCTGCACGTCTGTTCCCCGGCGCCGCATTTTTTTCCTGTAGTGAGCGGTCACCGTTACCGCTCATTTCAGTAATGAATATGCGGCTCCACCTCTATGGGAGGTGGAGCCGTATATTCATTACTGTAATGAGCGGTACCATGTGACCGCTCACTACAAGAAGAAGTTGCAGCGCTGGAAGAAGCAGGGACGTGCAGGGACCGCGCCAGGAGTAGGTGAGTATAATTAGACAGCCCCCGCTCCCCCTCCCCTGCTGACCCTTGGGTATAACTCGAGTATAAGCCGAGAGGGGGACTTTCAGCCCATAAAAGTGGGCTGAAAAATCTTGGCTTATACTCGAGTATATACGGTAACTAGTGAATCTGCTTTTTTTCATAAAATAATGGCTGCCTGAAACTGCCACTAGGGGGAGCTCACTAAAAAGCAATGTAAATAGATCCAACCAGCACAAAATTAAAACTTTTCTTGGATTTCAAGGGAAATTTTTTAACCGATTGCAGCCTGGAATGTTTTACTCTGAAATGCTCCGGCGTTCCTGAGTATACAGTACATACTTTGTAATGCCAGCGGCAACTGTATCTTGGGAAGACATATTACCGTAGTTTACAGGAACAGGGACCGTACCAAACATAACCCCTGGCCGGCTTTCCAAAGTATGTTTTCTCAAGATGTGCCCAGTAAGCTATAAAAAACAATAAAGTGGACATGGTGCTGGAGTATTATTTGGCCATCAGTATTAACCCCTCGAGACAAGCCAATTTCCAATTTTGCATTTCGTTTTTTCCTCCCCTTCTTCCCAGAGCCATAACTTATTTTTCTGTCCACAGACATACAAGGGATTGCTTTTTTTTTTTTTGCGAGAGGAGTTGCACTTTTGAATAACATCGTTCATTTTACCTCGTAGAGTACTGGAAAACAGGGGAAAAAAAATTTCATGTGGGGAGTTATGACATTGTTTTTCTGGAATTGTTTTTACGGTGAACATTTAGTGGCAAAAATGACCTTGGAATAGGATACTGCTCATCAGTACGATTGTGGCGGTACCAAAACATGTCCAGTTTTTTTTATTATTATTTTAATGGGGGCAAAAAGTTTTGGAGGTTCGGTCGCCATTTTCAGAAACCAGTAACATTTTTATATTTCGGTCGATGGAGCTGTGTGATGGCTTAATCCATATTTTATAGATACCATTTTGGGATAGAAGTGACATTTCGATCATTTGTTATGGCATTTTTAGTGGAATTGCAGTAACTAAAAAAGAAAAGGGAAAAAAAAAAACCACGTAATTTTGGCGTTCTTGATTTTTTTTTTTAATTACTGTACTTACGGCATTTACCGATGGCGTTAATTATCTTTATATCTTGATAGATCGGAAATTTCTGAACATGGCGATATCACTTGTATGTTTTTAATATCTTTATTTATAATGGGGCGTTAAAAAAGCCACGTGATTTGAACTTATGTTTTTTCATATGTTTTAAAACATGTTTTTTTTTTTCACTTTTCACTGTTCTTGTTAGTTCCCTTAGGGGACTTGAAGCTGCGATTGTCTGATCGCTTCTGCTATCTACAGTGATGCCACAGCATATAGCAAAAATTACGTTCTCCTTTCAAGCCCGGCCGCCGGTAGTGTTTCAAAGGAGCGCCATAATAAGAAGCAACGGTTATCAGATCTCCGGCTGTCAAAGCAACCCCGATGGGCGCACAAAATGATGCACCGCATACCGGCATGTGTTAAATGCCACTGTCAGAGTTTGATGTTCCTGTGAACATTATAACAGTGGCATTTAACAGGTTAACAATTGTTACAGGCAGGTCCTGGCTGTAAAAACACAACCATCACCTGCCGGTATGGGGCGAGCTCACCCCGTGACTTTGCTCCTAACACCTGCTTCCATCTTGTGCCGTATACATGTATAGTGGATGTTGTGAAGGGGTTAAAAACCCCCCCTAAATAAAAGAACTTTAACCCCTTCATGACCCAGCCTATTTTGACCTTAAAGACCTTGCCGTTTTTTGCAATTCTGACCAGTGTCCCTTTATGAGGTAATAACTCAGGAACGCTTCAACGGATCCTAGCGGTTCTGAGATTGTTTTTTCGTGACATATTGGGCTTCATGTTAGTGGTAAATTTAGGTCAATAAATTATGCGTTTATTTGTGATAAAAACGGAAATTTGGCGAAAATGTTGAAAATTTCGCAATTTTCACAATTTGAATTTTTATTCTGTTAAACCAGAGAGTTATGTGACACAAAATAGTTAATAAATAACATTTCCCACACGTCTACTTTACAACAGCACAATTTTGGAAACAACATTTTTTTTTGCTAGGAAGTTATAAGGGTTAAAATTTGACCAGTGATTTCTCATTTTTACAACGAAATTTACAAAACCATTTTTTTTAGGGACCACCTCACATTTGAAGTCAGTTTGAGGGGTCTATATGGCTGAAAATACCCAAAAGTGACACCATTCTAAAAACTGCACCCCTCAAGGTACTCAAAACCACATTCAAGAAGTTTATTAACCCTTCAGGTGCTTCACAGCAGCAGAAGCAACATGGAAGGAAAAAATGAACATTTAACTTTTTAGTCACAAAAATTATCTTTTAGCAACAATTTTTTTGATTTCACAATGGTAAAAGGAGAAACTGAACCACGAAAGTTGTTGTCCAATTTGTCCTGAGTACGCTGATACCTCATATGTAGGGGTAAACCACTGTTTGGGCGCACGGCAGGGCTTGGAAGGGAAGGAGCGCCATTTGACTTTTTGAATGAAAAATTGGCTGCACTCTTTAGCGGACACCATGTCACGTTTGGAGAGCCCCCGTGTGCCTAAAAATTGGAGCTCCCCCACAAGTGACCCCATTTTGGAAACTAGACACCCCAAGGAACTTATCTAGATGCCCAGTGAGCACTTTAAACCCTCAGGTGCTTCACAAATTGATCTGTAAAAATGAAAAAGTACTTTTTTTCACAAAAAAATTATTTTAGCCTCATTTTTTTCATTTTCACATGGGCAATAGGATAAAATGGATCCTAAAATTTGTTGGGCAATTTCTCCCGAGTACGCCGATACTTTATATGTGGGGGTAAACCACTGTTTGGGCATACGGCAGGGCTCGGAAGGGAAGGAGCGCCATTTGACTTTTTGAATGGAAAATTAGCTCCAATTGTTAGCGGACACCATGTCGCGTTTGGAGAGCCCCTGTGTGCCTAAACATTGGAGCTCCCCCACAAGTGACCCCATTTTGGACACTAGACCCCCCAAGGAACTTATCTAGATGCATACTGAGCACTTTAAACCCCCAGCTGCTTCACAGAAGTTTATAACGCAGAGCCAAGAAAACAAAAAAATAACTTTTCTTTCCTCAAAAATGATTTTTTAGCCTGGAATTTCCTATTTTGCCAAGGGTATTAGGAGAAATTGGACCCCAAATGTTATTGTCCAGTTTGTCCTGAGTACGCCGATACCCCATATGTGGGGGTAAACCACTGTTTGGGTGCATGGCAGGGCTTGGAAGGGAAGGCACGCCATTTGGCTTTTTAAATGGAAAATTAGCTCCAATCATTAGCGGACACCATGTCACGTTTGGAGAGCCCCTGTGTGCCTAAACATTGGAGATCCCCCACAAATGACACCATTTTGGAAACTAGACCCCCAAAGGAACTAATCTAGATGTGTGGTGAGGACTTTGAACCCCCAAGTGCTTCACAGAAGTTTATAACGCAGAGCCATGAAAATAAAATAAAAAATTATTTTCTCAAAAATGATCTTTTATCCTGCAATTTTTTATTTTCCCAAGGGTAACAGGAGAAATTTGACCCCAAAAGTTGTTGTCCAGTTTCTCCTGAGTACGGTGATACCCCATATGTGGGGGTAAACTACTGTTTGGGCACATGCCGGGGCTCGGAAGTGAAGTAGTGTTGTTTTGAAATGCAGACTTTGATGGAATGGTCTGTGGGCGTCACGTTGCGTTTGCAGAGCCCTTGATGTGGCTAAACAGTAGAAACCCCCCACAAGTGACCCCATTTTGGAAACTAGACCCCGAAAGGAACTTATCTAGATGTGTGGTGAGCACTTTGAACCCCCAAGTGCTTCACAGAAGTTTGTAACGCAGAGCCGCGAAAATAATAAATACGTTTTCTTTCCTCAAAAATAATTATTTAGCCCAGAATTTTTTATTTTCCCAAGGGTTACAGGAGAAATTGGACCCCAAAAGTTGTTGTCCAGTTTCTCCTGAGTACACGGATACCCCATTTGTGGGGGTAAACCACTGTTTGGGCACACGTCGGGGCTCAGAAGTGAAGTAGTGACTTTTGAAATGCAGACTTTGATGGAATGGTCTGCAGGCGTCACGTTGCGTTTGCAGAGCCCCTGGTGTGCCTAAACAGTAGAAATCCCCACAAGTGACCCATTTTAGAAACTAGACCCCCCAAGGAACTTATCTAGATATGTGGTGAGCACTTTGAACCCCCAAGTGCTTCATAGACGTTTACAAAGCAGAGCCGTGAAAATAAAAAAATCATTTTTCTTTCCTCAAAAATGATGTTTTAGCAAGCATTTTTTTATTTTCACAAGGGTAACAGGAGAAATTGGACCCCAGTAATTGTTGCGCAGTTTGTCCTGAGTATGCTGGTACCCCATATGTGGGAAGTGAGGGAGCACCATTTGATTTTTTGAATACAAGATTGGCTGGAATCAATGGTGGCGCCATGTTGCGTTTGGAGACCCCTGATGTGCCTAAACAGTGGAAACCCCTCAATTCTACATCCAACACTAACCCCAACACACCCCTAACCCTTATCCCAACTGTAGCCATAACCCTAATCACAACCCTAATCGCAACACACCCCTAACCACAACCCTAACCCCAACACACCCCTAACCCTAACCACAACCCTAATTCCAACCCTAACCATAAGGCTATGTGCCCACATTGCGGATTCGTGTGAGATTTTTCAGCATCATTTTTGAAAAATCCGTGGGTAAAAGGCACTGCGTTTTACCTGCGGATTTACCACGGATTTGCAGTGTTTTTTGTGCGGATTTCACCTGCGGATTCCTATTGAGGAACAGGTGTAAAACACCTCGGAATCCGCACAAAGAATTGACATGCTGCGGAAAATACAACGCAGCGTTTCCGCGTGGTATTTTCCGCACCATGGGCACAGCGGATTTGGTTTTCCATAGGTATACTTGGTACTGTAAACCTGATGGAACAATGCTGCGGATCCGCAGCCAAATCCGCACCGTGTGCACATGGCCTAATTCTAAAGGTATGTGCACACGCTGCGGAAAACGCTGCGGATCCACAGCAGTTTGCCATGAGTTTACAGTTCAATGTAAACCTATGGAAAACAAAAATCGCTGTACACATGCTGCAGAAAAACCGCACGGAAACGCAGCGGTTTACATTCCGCAGCATGTCGCTTCTTTCTGCGGATTCCACAGCGGTTTTACAACTGCTCCAATAGAAAATCGCAGCTGTAAAACCGCAGTGAAATGCGCAGAAAAACCGCGGTAAATCTGCCATAAATCTGCCCCCCCTGGGCTAAACTACCACTCCCCCTGTCCCTGCAGATCGGGTGAAATGGGAGTTAACCCTTTCACCGGATCTGCAGGGACGCGATCATTCTGTGACACAGCATATGCGTCACAGGTCGGATTGGCACCGACTTTCATGACGCATACGCTGTGTCACAGGTCGGGAAGGGGTTAAATTCTCATGCAACAAGATCCCATAATGTGAACGTGGTACAAGGCAGAGGAGCAGACACTGAACTCAATATATCATTTTCCCAAGAAGCACAGGTGACTAACGAAAGGAGTTTGCATATGAAGTCTTACAGATTTGTCATTGTCCTCTTCATCCTCCTTGTCCGAATCAACAAACAGGTCTGATCCATTATCCTCGTCCTCGTCACTCAGGGCTGGATGGTGCTAAACAGGGGGAAATATGGACTTAGACATAATGCTCATTCACTGGAGAATATTTCCAAATTTGAACATAACCTAATTGCTGATCAGATGGTAAGAATAGATATAGAGACTAACAGAAGAACTCTCCAGTAGCGAACACTGGCGCTGTTCACACTAGGCGTATTCTGCATAGGGTAGTCTCTCTTCTGTTGTAGAACCAAAACAGAGAAACCTCCCCAATAATTTTACAGGATTTTTTTTTTTTTATCGTAAATGCAGTAAATCGGTAGCCCTGGTTCCATAAGGTAGACTTACTGGTAGCAGGCTAGCTACTTTTAAAAGGGGCAGTCCTGGGTCAGAAAACAAGGCTACTGTATTAAAAAACAATGACACCCCCCCCTTCCCACAGGTTGTGTGAGGTATTGCAGGTCAGGATCAATTAGGCTAAACAGTGACATCATCATAGAAAAAAAGGCAACCGATGGCTGCTACTGCGCAGGAAATTACCTGCACGGCAAGCACCTGCCTGCAGAAGCGGGTTTTTTTTTTTTTGTTTCTCTCTTTCTTCAGTATGTTAGGTATTCATTATGTAAACTAGGGGGTGGGTCAGTGAGGGATCAGTGACCTGTCAGCAGGCTGCGTTATGAATATATAATCAGAGCACCACATGCACCAACCCCGAGCTGATCGGCGCCGCAGCTGCATGTGTCGCGGCTGTGTCCGGAAAACATAACATAAGAACAAACAGTATATCTCACTGGCTTCTTTTCTTCATCCGAGTTGTTGCCATAGTATTCTTCGGACTCCTGTTGTTGGAAACAACAGATTAATGTTTTGTCCAAAATATTCCAAGGAACCATATAATCCGTACCAGCAAGAAAACGCATGAAAAATAGAATTACAGCAAACACTGCCCGAGAGAAGCAACACAACTATGTATACACCAACATTACTGCATAAAAAGAAAAATGACTTCAGGAAGTGACAGCAGGGCCGGTTCCAGCTCTATACAGAATAATGAGCCCCATATATTGCTCCATACAGAATAATGAGCCCCATATAATGCTCCATACAGAATAAAGAGCCCCATATATTGCTCCATACAGAATAATGAGCCCCATATATTGCCCCATACAGAATAATGAGCCCCATATATTGCTCCATACAGAATAATGAGCCCATTATATATTTCTCCATCTACTATATAATTGTCTAAGGGTCACTTCCGTCTGTCTGTCCTTCTGTCTGTCACGGATACTCATTGGTCGCGGCCTCTGTCTGTCATGGAATCCAAGTTGCTGACTGGTCTCGCCAGCTGCCTGTCATGGCTGCCGCGACCAATCAGCGACGGCCACAGTCCGATTAGTCCCTCCCTACTCACCTGCAGTCCGTGCCCGGCGCCCGCTCCATACTCCCCGCAGTCACCGCTCACACAGGGTTAATGCCAGCGGTAACGGACCGCGTTATGCCGCGGGTAACTCACTCCGTTACCGCTGCTATTAACCCTGTGTGTCCCCAACTTTTTACTATTGATGCTGCCTATGCAGCGTCAATAGTAAAAGGATCTAATGTTAAAAATAATTAAAAAAAATAGAAAATCATTATATACTCACCTTCCGCCGCCTTTCCCACTCCTTGCGACGCTCCGGTAACCGTTCCATGCAAGCGGCAGGTTCCGGTGGCAAGGATGGTATGTGCTAAGGACCTGCCATGACGTCACGGTCATGTGACCGCGACCTCATCACAGGTCCTGCACGCCTGCGCGAGAAGGATTTGCCATGACATCACGGTCATGTGACCGCGACGTCATCTCGGGTCCTGCGCTACCAACCCTGGGACCGGAAGCTGCCGAGTGCACCGCACACAGGCGACATGACTACAAGGGCTCCCTCGGAAGGTGAGTATATGTTTATTTTTTAACCTGTGACATACGTGGCTGGGCAATATACTACGTGGCTCTGTGCTGTATACTACGTGGCTGGGCAATATACTACGTGCCTGGGCAATATACTACGTGCCTGGGCAATATACTACGTGCCTGGGCAATATACTACGTGCCTGGGCAATATACTACGTGCCTGGGCAATATACTACGTGCCTGGGCAATATACTACGTGCCTGGGCAATATACTACGTGGCTGGGCAATATACTACGTGGCTCTGTGCTGTATACTACGTGGCTGGGCAATATACTACGTGGCTGGGCAATATACTACGTGCCTGGGCAATATACTACGTGCCTGGGCAATATACTACGTGCCTGGGCAATATACTACGTGCCTGGGCAATATACTACGTGCCTGGGCAATATACTACGTGCCTGGGCAATATACTACGTGCCTGGGCAATATACTACGTGCCTGGGCAATATACTACGTGCCTGGGCAATATACTACGTGCCTGGGCAATATACTACGTGCCTGGGCAATATACTACGTGCCTGGGCAATATACTACGTGCCTGGGCAATATACTACGTGCCTGGGCAATATACTACGTGGCTGGGCAATATACTACGTGGCTGGGCAATATACTACGTGGCTGGGCAATATACTACGTGGCTGGGCAATATACTACGTGGCTGGGCAATATACTACGTGGCTGGGCAATATACTACGTGGCTGGGCAATATACTACGTGGCTGGGCAATATACTACGTGGCTGGGCAATATACTACATGCCTGGGCAATATACTACGTGCCTGGGCAATATACTACATGGGCTGTGCAATATACTACGTGGACATGCATATTCTAGAATACCCGATGCGTTAGAATCGGGCCACCAGCTAGTACAGAAAAATGAGCCCCATATATTGCTCCATACAGAATAACGAGCCCCATATATTGCTCCATACAGAATAATGAGCCCCGTATATTACACCAAACAGAATGGGCCCCATATAGCCATATATAATTTGGCCCCATAAGATGCTCCATATAGAATTGGCCCCATAAGAATTGAATTACTGATTACTATAATTTTTATGGCAACGTGAATCATGATAAACCATTATTGCTGATCTTCTCCAGCATACCATATTTGTAATAGACCAGAAAAAATGCAAATTGTGCTAACATGCAACGTACATAGGGCCATAAAGGTAGAGACTACACAGCAATAATGGCGAGTGTTCTGTAAACATCAGCCAAGGAGAAATGCTGACAACATTGTAAGAAATAAACAAAAATACCTCGTCATTATCTTTGTCGTCTTCCTCCTCACTGTCAATAGCGCTCCCTCGATCATTATCTACAGACCCTTCTGTGGGAATATAAAAGCATCACTGAGCATCATCAGTAATACAGTATGTACTCTACAAGAAAAACACACATGGGTATCTTATATAAACCTGCATAAGAAAACAGTAAATTACATTAATGCTAAAAACGGAGGAGGATGGAATATTCGCCATTTTAACCCCTTCCTGACCTTTGACGTATATTTATGTCAATGGTCGGGTCCCTGCCTTTGATGTGGGCTTGCATGCCTAGCCCACACCTATCCCCGCACATGACGGCTGATTTAATCAGTCATAATGTGCCTTTCGCGAGTGGAGCAGTTCTCTGCCCATGGCTGTTAACCTGTTAAATCTCGTTGTCAGTCTCTGAAATCGAGAGTTAACATGCACCGGCAAAAACAGGATTTTTGGTTGCTTACCGTAAAATCTGTTTCTCGGAGCCTTCATTGGGGGACACAGGAACCATGGGTGTATGCTGCTGCCACTAGGAGGCTGACACTATGCACAAAAAGAGTTAGCTCCCCCTCTGCAGTATACACCCCACCGACGGGCATTGTGAAACTCAGTTTTCCGGGTTCACATTGCGTTAACAGCAGCCCGTTCAACACATACGGTAACGGGCTGCTGTTAACGCAAGTGCCAGTACGGCAGCACGCTAGCGCAGATAGAGCACCTGCTAGCTCTATCTGCACTAGCAGTGACGGACCTGGAAACGCTGCAACCCGCGTCTCAGGGTCCGTCACTCACTGACGGCACATCCCTAGCGCACGCCCATTGTGGGCGTGTGCTAGTGATGCGTCCGACATAGGAATTAATGGCGGACTTAACGGACTACGTTAGACCGCGTTTATGCCACGGTGTAACGTAGTCCATCTAACGTGCCATATAAACGCAGTGTGAACCCAGCCTTAGTGACAAAGAAGTAGGAGAAAACAATAAAGCCGAAAGAACACAGATATTTGAACTGGTAACATGGAACATAAAAGAACCAAACATAGAACACAGAACACCAAGGAACTGAACAACATGGGGGGGGGGGGGCGCTGTGTCCCCCAATGAAGGCTCCGAGCAACAGATTTTACGGTAAGCAGCCAAAAATCCTGTTTTATCTATTCTTCTTCATTGGGGGACACAGGAACCATGGGATGTCCCAAAGCAGTCCCTGGGGAGGGAAAACCGACTTCCATCAGGTCGGAGAACTCACCACTGCCGCCTGCAAGATCCTTCTGCCTAAGCTGGCATCCGCCGAAGCGTAGGTATGGACCTTATAAAATTTGGCAAACGTGTGGATGGAAAACCAGGTTGCCGCTTTGCAAAGCTGTAGGGCAGAAGCCCTGTGGTGTACCGTCCAGGAGGCACTGACTGCCCGGGGAGAGTGAGCCTTAACCCCAGGAGGGGGCACTCTGTTCTTGACCCAGTAAGCCTCCAAAATTGCCGTTCTGATCCAGCGAGCAATAGTCGCCTTGGAAGCCGGCAGGCCTCTACGCATGCCATCAGGAATGACGAAAAGAGAGTCCGTCTTCCGCAAAGAAGTCGTTCTAGCCAGGTAAATCCTAACCACCCTGACAAAGTCTAGCTTGTTCAAAGAACGCTCCAGAAAATGAGTCGGAGCAGGGCAAAAAGAAGGTAGGACGATGTCCTCATTGAGGTGAAAGGTGGATACCACCTTTGGGAGGAAGGAAGGAAGGCGGAGGCCTCAAGGTGAGGTCAGCCACCAATTGAGGGACTGTTTGACCAGGGACAAAAGCAACTGATCAAGTACGGACACGAGGGTCCGAGACACCCTGGTGAGATCCGCCACAGATTGTGACAGAGAGGAAGCCCAACCTGGGGTAGAGGCGTCACTCACAAGCGGAGCAGCAGGGGGTTCCTGGGCGGTGGGCACAGTGGGGTTGCTGCAGACCTGACAGGGGGGAGAGGACTGACCTGAGGGAAGCCTGCCATTACAAGACGAACAGACAAAGTGTTTGACTAAGGCAGAGGAAGTAGAGGAGGAAGGAGGAGGACAAGAACGACCTCCCTTAGGGTTAGACATGGTGAGCAGACCCACTAAGTGGTGCCAGTAGGTTAGGGGGCAGAAAGGCAGAGCAGAGCTACTCACAGTACTGTGCAGTCCTGGTTCAGCATTCAGGTGCAGGGCTGCTTGTACAAAAAGAGGGTCTTCAGAAGGAGGCACCAGGAAATTGCCGCAAAGGAATGCCCAGTCACAAGGGGAGACAAAGCGTGCTGAAAAGCCCGCTCTTGAAAACAGGAAGAGGGGGCGGGGCAAGCCGCAGGACGAGGAGGCGGAGCCAAGCACAGGGGCAGAGCCAAGCATCGGCAGAAAGGAGCCGAGTAAGGCTACTTTCACACTTGTGTCGGTACGGGTCCGTCGCTAAGCGTTGAGCCGACATACCAACGCACGTTGTGAAATTTGTGTAGTTTTTCAACACATTCGCTGCCCATTCTGAAGTTCGGGTAGGAGGGGACGGAGTTCTGGCCGTGCATGCGCAGTAGAAAGTGGCGGACGCGACGTACGAAAAAAACGTTCCCTTGAACGTTTTTTCGTGACAATGGTCCGCCAAAACACGGATCCGTTGCACAACGGACGCAACGTGTGGCCATCCGTCACGATCCGTCGCTAATACAAGTCTATGGGCAAAAAACGCATCCTGCGAGCACATTTGCAGGATCCGTTTTTTGCCCAAAACGACGGATTGCGACGGATTGCTAAAAACTCAAGTGTGAAAGTAGCCTTAGAGATGGGCGGGAGAAAAGCCGGCCCGAAGAGCAGGAAGAAGAGGGGCGGAGCCAGCCATGCAGCTAGGCCCGAGTGAAGCCGGGACCTAAATTAGAGCTGGTGACCGCCGGAGGATGGGGGGAGCAGCGCGGAGGATCGAAAAAATTCGCAAAAGAATGCCTGCAAGCCCCAATACCCCAAAAATTGAAGGGGAAAAGAACGGGACCTAGATTACATCAGATGACAGTCGGAGCCTGGCAAAACAGCGAGGAGAGCCCTAAAAACGCAAAGGTAACCTGAGTTAAGGGGCCCACTATTAAATAAAGGAATTTTTTTTATTTTTTTTATTCTGATCTTCTTTCTTATTTGATCTTCTTATTTTCCACTCTGTACCTGGGGGGAGAGAGAAAGTACCTCCCCATTCAAGAAAGATCGGACATCCGATAATCCAGCGTTGTGGGACATCCGCATCTCCTCAAACCGACAGGCTCTGGTGGGCGAGTGGTTATGAGAAAGACAGGACCTGGTTCGGATCACCTAAACACGCTTCTGAGTTAGGGGCTGGGGTCCTGCCGAGTAGACCTATGAGGATACGGGGTGGCAGTACACGCCGTACTTCTAGTCTTTTGTGGGAGTACAGTAGTGACTGTTCACACTGTATCCCTCCGGGTACCTGAAAAAGAACGACCCACACTGAGGTAGAAATGGGTCTAATGAAAGACCAGTGTCCACCTCCTGCTGACACTAAGCTAAACTGAGTTTCAGAATGCCAGTCGGTGGGGTGTATACTGCAGAGGAGGAGCTAACTCTTTTTGTGCATAATGTCAGCCTCCTAGTGGCAGCAGCATACACCCATGGTTCTTGTGTCCCCCAATGAAGCGATAGAGAAAAGCACATCATTCATACAGCACATAAGTGCCCCGTCACGTGATCCCAGGCACCGATGGGTTGTTCAGACAGCCAGGGGTCAGCTGAAACCCCCCACGCCTGTCATTACGATACTCCTGTGAACGCTGGCCCGTGGCATGGAGATCTGATTTCATAGCAGTACCGAAGGCCTGCTATGCACAGCACAGGCGATCGGACGATCACAGCTTCAAGTTTTCTAAAGGGACTATTAAATAAAGTAGAAAAAAAAAGTAAAAATTAAAATTCAACTCGCCTCCTTTTACCTCATTGAAAATAATTAACTATAATAAATAAATAAAAAAGAAATCTAACATTTGGTAATGTTATGTTCATAAAAATTCTGATAAAAAACAAGTATAAAATAAATCTGATCGGTAAATGGAGTAACAAGAAGAAGAAAAATAATTAAAAAAAACAAAAAACGCCAG
This sequence comes from Ranitomeya imitator, assembly GCF_032444005.1. NCBI lineage: Eukaryota > Metazoa > Chordata > Amphibia > Anura > Dendrobatidae > Ranitomeya > Ranitomeya imitator. The sequence goes on along the minus strand of NC_091283.1, from coordinate 760,020,959 downwards.
AATTAGTTTTTTTTGGGCTGCAGGAACAGTGCAATAAAATGCAACAAGAGGAGATCAAAACATCACATACACTCCAAAATGGTATCAATAAAATCGTGAGCTCAGTACGCAAGTCACAAGCCCTAACCCAGCCCCCGATCTTAAAAAAGTGAAAACGTTATGGGTCCTGGAAAATGGCGATACAAGCAAATATTTTTTAACTTACAAATTTCTGATTTTTTTCACTATTTAAATAATAAAAATAAATTCTTACATGTTTGGTATTTGTGTACGTGTAGTAACCTGGAGGATTATAATGCCAGGTCAGTTTTTCTATATATAGCAAATATGGTAAATAAACAAAAACAATTGTGGGATTGCACTTTTTTAAAATTTAAATGCATTTAGATTTTTTTTCCCCTCACTTTCCAGTGCGTCAAATGGTAAAATGAACGGGCTCCTTGAAAAGTACAACTCGTCCTGAAAAAACAAAAAAACAACCGTCATATGACTCTGGAGAAGGAAAAATGAAAAAATGATGGTTCTTGAAAAAAGGGGAGGAAAAAACGAAAATGCAAAAATAAATAAATAAAATTGCAAGGTCATAAAGGGGCTAATGATACTCCCCAGTCAAAGTATTTGTCTAAAGTTTCTTTTTTTTCTTTCCCATGACATCTGCCATCAAGAGAGACGCCCCAATACACATAAAGTTGGATGGTTTAGCCAAAATCAGAGGGGTTTGACTGACTTTGCTCTTATGTGCATGGGGACAGCAAACAAGGCACACAATGTCTGAAAGGGAACCTGTCATGTCAAAAATGTTATCTGAACTGCCGGCAGGGGAGGAGCGATCAGCGTAGCATATTTCATTATGGGAACATTTTCAGGAAAACTGGCATTGTAATCTCTGGTGCTTGCATGCAAGAGTCCAGTGGGCGGTGCTACTCAGTGACTGACAGGTTTCTCTGTATCACTGTGCAGTAATCAATCACTAGTAGGACTTCTGACGGATTCCCTTTAACTAACTGGGTGTTAACCTCCGCTTTAGGGAAATAGTAGACAAAAAACAACAAAAAAAACATATTACCTTCACTTGATAGGTCCCCAAGACCTACATCTTCTTGCTGCATGAATAACTGAGAGCCAATTAAATACGGTAATGGGCGATCTATGTATAAATCCTAAAAATAAGCCAGACAAACTTGTTATTCAGACAAAGTAGTTTCATCACATGAAAACTTCCAAAGTGTATAAAAACACAGAAGTGAGTGAGCGAAGCAACGGATGTCAATGACCCCTCATCTGCTGCATATCTACATGCATAGATGTAATGGCCACTGCCGTTCACAGATGTGCGGCAATACATTTCTGGCAATTTTACTCAAAATTGACTATCCGCAAATCAATGTACTTATCTCTACTACTGATGTGCCTATAAAGAACGCAATCAACTAAAGCCAAATCCGCCCTTGATGTCTGCTAGCGATGGCCATTATATTTGGCAGTGACAGTTCGCTCGTGGCTGTCATCATATACAGGACAATGTGCATAATACAGCAATGTAATTTTACAATGGAACCTAAAAGGGAACCTGTTAGTTTATTCCTGCCATCCAGGCTACACGATTACAGATCGGCATGGTTTTCTCTGAGAAGATACCGATGACTGACAGGTCTCTCCCTACATACAGAGATGGAAGAGATTTGTCAATCACACGGAGCGGTACGGGAAAAATCCGCCCAGGGAGCGCATCGAACTCAGCTCATCTTCTCTAATTCCAACTAGGTTTGCTCTGGCGGAGTGGTACTTCACCTTTGGCTCCAGAATAAGTTCCACTCTTTCATTCACTTCCTCATCTTCAGAATCAGAGTTTCCTGCCTTGATGTCAAGTTGCTCAAATGCAGTTTCCAGGACTTGTAAACCAAAATTTACAGCTTCCTGGATTTTGGGGATTAATTCTACTTCCTTCTGTTCTCTGGTTTTCTCCTTTCAAAAACGAAGAAAAGTTATCAAATCAATATGAAAAACAAAACATTTAGAGAGAAGAGTAATAAAAACACTGAGAATGGTGCAAATAATGTTACAGGTACAAAATAAATGTCTAAAGATCCATTTCACCTCCTCACTTTACTTCTGTCATGTCTTCCCTGTTCACCAGGAACATCGCCACATGTTTTATAGTGGCTGTGCCAGGTATTGCAGCTTGGTCTAGAGCACATGACTAGGGCTGAGCCATAAACCTCTGAAATATTAGGCTCACACAAAAAAAAAGTACGATGTACCGTGGTGGGTCTAATTAAGCAGCTGATTACCAGGGATGCCTGTGGTTAGACACTTGCCAATATGATACTGATGGCTTAGTCTAAGTAAGGACCATCAGCATTAGGGCATGTCCACATTGCGCCTTTTTCAACCATTTTTTGTGCAGGAAAACGCTGCAGAAAGAGGGGTTTTTTATTTTCAGATAAAAAAAAAATCAAAAAGTTTGGCACGTTGTGTTTTAAGTAAAATAAGAGGAATAAATAAAGGATATATCATAGAAAACCCATTAATGTAGCTGAGTGTTTTCGTTGTCGATTGTCAGGCAAAGTTCAAGTGCTGCATATTTCACTTTTTTTTTGGTCGCCAAAACTAGCATTGACCTTCTAGACTTCCATCTTAACAAAAAAGAAGAAAACAAAATGTTTGCAGTTGAACGTGGGGTCGGCCAGCTCAGAACATTTCATTGTAAATTCCAGTGTTATCAGATAATAGCTGAATTGCATTGTATATACTGGATGCTACAGTAAGGCGTCCTGCAAACATTAACTTGAAGAGTAACTAAACTTGTATTTATTTTTGTTAATTTTGCGCAGAATGGAAAGTTAGGAAAGTTTGCAAATGACTTTATCATGGGATTTGTCTTCATTCCTGTAACATGTGTTTTCCCCAATCTATTTGCCTGCCTTCAGCTGCATTACAATCAGATCGTTCCCATTTGGAGCACAGATGATGGCAGTGCGGGTCAACACTTGTGTCCCGAGTTTTAGGCTTACCAGAGCAATCTCCTGCAACATCAGCCAGTGCTCCTGTCTCTGTGCGGTGTGAGAGGCAGAACCCACAGCAACGCATCCAGTAAGATAAAAACATCTGGATTGTGCTACAATAAACAGACCCTCGCTGCCCCCCGTGTACTGTCAGGGAAGCATTGGCTTTGCTTTTCCACAAGCACCCTGCATGCATCACTGGGAAGGACAAGGTGGAAGCAAATCCAATGCTTCCATTACTGTATACTAGGGGCTGGGGGCCTGTGGAGCAAATCCAATGCTTCCATTACTGTATACTAGGGGCTGGGGGCCTGTGGAGCAAATCCAATGCTTCCATTACTGTATACTAGGGGCAGTGAGGGCCTGTGGAGCAAATCCAATGCTTCCATTACTGTATACTAGGGGCCTGTGGAGCAAATCCAATGCTTCCATTACTGTATACTAGGGGCAGTGAGGGCCTGTGGAGCAAATCCAATGCTTCCATTACTGTATACTAGGGACAGTGAGGGCCTGTGGAGCAAATCCAATGCTTCCATTACTGTATACTAGGGGCCTGTGGAGCAAATCCAATGCTTCCATTACTGTATACTAGGGGCCTGTGGAGCAAATCCAATGCTTCCATTACTGTATACTAGGGGCAGTGAGGGCCTGTGGAGCAAATCCAATGCTTCCATTACTGTATACTAGGGGCAGTGAGGGCCTGTGGAGCAAATCCAATGCGTCCATTACTGTATACTAGGGGCAGTGAGGGCCTGTGGAGCAAATCCAATGCTTCCATTACTGTATACTAGGGGCAGTGAGGGCCTGTGGAGCAAATCCAATGCTTCCATTACTGTATACTAGGGGCAGTGAGGGCCTGTGGAGCAAATCCAATGCTTCCATTACTGTATACTAGGGGCAATGAGGGCCTGTGGAGCAAATCCAATGCTTCCATTACTGTATACTAGGGGCAGTGAGGGCCTGTGGAGCAAATCCAATGCTTCCATTACTGTATACTAGGGACAGTGAGGGCCTGTGGAGCAAATCCAATGCTTCCATTACTGTATACTAGGGGCAGTGAGGGCCTGTGGAGCAAATCCAATGCTTCCATTACTGTATACTAGGGGCAGTGAGGGCCTGTGGAGCAAATCCAATGCTTCCATTACTGTATACTAGGGGCAGTGAGGGCCTGTGGAGCAAATCCAATGCTTCCATTACTGTATACTATGGGCTGGGGGCCTGTGGAGCAAATCCAGTGCTTCCATTACTGTATACTAGGGACAGTGAGGGCCTGTGGAGCAAATCCAATGCTTCCATTACTGTATACTATGGGCAGTGAGGGCCTGTGGAGCAAATCAAATGCTTCCATTACTGTATACTATGGGCAGTGAGGGCCTGTGGAGCAAATCAAATGCTTCCATTACTGTATACTAGGGGCAGTGAGGGCCTGTGGAGCAAATCCAATGCTTCCATTACTGTATACTAGGGGCAGTGAGGGCCTGTGGAGCAAATCCAATGCTTCCATTACTGTATACTAGGGGCAGTGAGGGCCTGTGGAGCAAATCCAATGCTTCCATTACTGTATACTATGGGCTGGGGGCCTGTGGAGCAAATCCAGTGCTTCCATTACTGTATACTATGGGCTGGGGGCCTGTGGAGCAAATCCAGTGCTTCCATTACTGTATACTATGGGCAGTGAGGGCCTGTGGAGCAAATCCAATGCTTCCATTACTGTATACTAGGGGCAGTGAGGGCCTGTGGAGCAAATCCAATGCTTCCATTACTGTATACTAGGGGCAGTGAGGGCCTGCTGAAGGAGATGGAGTGATATGACTATCAGGACAGAGAAGGGCACAAGTGTACAACCTCTTACTGCCATCACCTGTACTCCAAATGATTATGTTCTCATATCAAGGCAGCCAAAGACCTGCAAATAGACTGGTGAAAAGCAGGGGTTTAAAAGACACATGCAATTTATTTATTTATTTTTACAGGAATAAAAGATACATCTACTCATAAACTGATTTGCAAAGTTTCGTAACTTTTCAAGCTGGACAAAAACTTAGAAAAATAAATAAAAAAACTAATACAGATTTCGAAAATAAGACAAGACATACCTGTTCAGGTTTCTCTCCTACATCAGTCTTTACAACATGTTCCTCAACCTCTTCATCATACACCCTCTGGGGAAAAAACATTACGTGTTACAAATCCAAATAAAGGGAGTTTCATCCGAAAATGACTTATTGAGCAAGTCAGATTATTATGTTAAACATACCTTTTTTTAATGTTTTCACCCTGGCCACTTGGAATATTTTAGATTTATACTGCATATTCTTTCAGGAAATAACTTGCACATTCCTAACAGACTGAATCAGACAAAATTTGATATCTTGGAGACTATAATGAATGCGAGCAAAGGTAATATGGAACAGAGGGGGAGTAGGGTCATCGATGATATCATGCATGGAGATTACTAATTTTGGTTTTTAGATTGTGAAATGGCAAAAAAATATATATAAAAAAAAGAAGTTCTGCTGTTATGTTACCTCTTCATTGTAACCCTATCAGTATACTTTTCTTTTGATGAGGAGGAGGGGAAGGGGAAGTGTAGAACAATGGCAGCTGTTAGCAAGAAAAAAAAAAATCAGAAACTGGATAACCCCTTTTATGATCAAGTAATTTTTTTTCTTTGCATTCAAAGACCCATAATTTTTATATTTTATAGTCAATAAAGCTATGTGCAGGATTGTTTTTAACATGATGAACGATTCCAGAATGTAGGTGTAAACCCAGTTTAACAAGTTATGATGTTCTCTACAAATGTAGACATGCCAAATATGTATATTATTTTATGTCTTAAAAGGAATGTCAGCAGGTTGTCGCTATGCAATCTGATAGAAGCATGATCTAGGGATAGAGACCCTAATTCCAGCAATGTGTCACTTAGTTTACCGAGTGCAACAGTTATAATAGAATTACAGTTTTCTCTGCTGCAGACTTAGCAGATCTCGTCATGCTGAGCTGTGTAACTTGCCCACACCACTTATTGACAGAAAGCTGCTAATCAGTGATGAGGCTGGACTAGGAAGCACTACACCCAGTCATCTAGTGATCATCTAGTACTGATAAAACAATGATTATAACAGTAAAACACAGCGCAGTAAGTGACACATTGCTGCAATGAGGGACTCATTCATCAGGGTTCTTTAAAAAAAACCAAAAAAAAAACACAACACCTTATTGAATTTGAGCTTTATTTTTGCTGTGTCTTACTAGGAGATGTGAACCAGCAAGGTCCCTTGGATAATATACTGTGGTATCCATAACATTTCAAAGCATTATTGATTATGGTTCAAAAGGCAGACCTGGCCATTGTTAGGCCCCTATCTGCCATGGTTACGCTTCAGCACCTTACAACTTCATCCCTCTCAAACTCCTTAATACTGGGATTGGAGGCAGTGGTGGTGGGGGGGGGGGGGGCTGGCTGTATATTACAGCTGTGCTCTGGTAGAGATTTGGCGAGTATGGTGGGCAGAACCAACAAGATCATTATAACAGAATGTGGAAGCAAGTATCTCACTCTCGACGGATGCACACGACATCCGAGCTTAAAGGGGCTGGCCACTATTCATCTATTGTAGCTGTGGAACTAGTTTACGTAAAACAAGCATTTCATCAATACTCTACACATTATTTAAACACAACCATTTACTTTCCCCATAACTCCAGCACCAAGGCGCGATATGGACACTGATTCGCCCATAAAATAGGGGATCATGTGACCGCATTGTCCAAGAAGAGATGCACGTTCACGAGTAGTCACATGGTCTCTAGTGATGAGTGTAAGTGCGCATTACTCGAGGTTGCCTAGGGTGTTTGGGTATGCACCTAGTGTTGCGGGTGCTCGAGTGACATGTTCGAGTTCCCGTGGCCACAAGTTTCACGGCTGTTAGCCACAAACGATGCTGCAATTGCCCGTGATTGTCAGGCAATCCCCACATGTTTTGTGATTAACAGCTGCAAAACATGTGGCCATGTGGGGAACTCGAACATGTCACTCGAGCACCCATGATACTAGGTGCGGGTATGCATCCTTGGCAAAATCCAGTAACGCGCACTTGCACTCATCACTAGTGATTTCGGTACTACCTCTAGCCACTTTGCCACTTCCCCACAGTCCAGGCTCAGAAGAAGATGGAGGAGAAAACCTCCTGACCGCCGGCGCCAGTGTTCATCACTAAGAAAGATTTACTCTCCTACAACCTCCTTTAATAATAATGAAGCCCGCTTACGGTAGTTACCTCAGGTGCTTGAGCTAGTGACGTGTTTACAACATTTTACCACATAAAATATATAAATCGTACAGAAATAGTTAATAAGCGAGACGAAAAACAGACAATGTTTCATACACTCATGTGTACTTAGCCTAAAGATGGCAAAACAGTCACTCACATTCTCTATAAATTGAGTATTGGATAGCATGAGGAAATCATTGAAGATGTTGTGCAGCCGGCACTCCGTGCTCTTGGCTTCATGGACGAGGCCATCCAGCTGCTTCTCAATCTCGTGTGTCCTGGAGATGGTCTGGTGGGAGAACTCTTGGAGATAGTTCAGGAGCTAAAAGAAAAAACACAAACAATAAGGACATTGTGGTTTATGGTGCCGCAATAGAAGAGCACTCCAATGGGAAACTACAAGCCAGACACCTCACAGGAAGATCCATGTGTATAGAAGGGAACCCCACCTGCATCACCAGCATGTAAGCAAAACCTTCACTTTAACTCTTTTCTGGAACAAGAAAGGGTTAAAGTTTTTGCACTTTAGCTTTTTCCTCCCCTTCTTGCAAGTGCCAAAACTTTAATTGTTTTCTGAATGGCAGCATATACTGAGAAACGTAGAGAAAAAAAAAGCAAAGTGCATTACGATTGTGGGAAAAAAAATGCAATCTGACTTCATTTTTTGGATTTCTTCTTTTCAGCAGCGTGCGGTAAAATGTCCTGGCAACCTGGTTCTCCAGGTCGGTCCGATCACCGTGCTACTAAGTCGATATATACATTTATATAATTGTTTAAAAAAAAATTTCAGAAACATTAAAAAATGGGGCTTGTGCTGCCATTTTCTGAGACCCGGAACTTTTTCATTTTTTTTTTGTTGACGGAGCTTGAGGGCTTGTTTTTTGCATGCACAGATGACCCTTCTATTGATACTATTTTGGGGTACATATGTTTTGATTTTTTTATTGCATTCTTTGATGCGGGTGGAAAACGTGGTGATAAAACAAACTCTGGTGTTTTGATGTTTTTCTTTATGGAGTTTCCTATATGGGTTAAATAATTTTACATTATGATAGCAAACTTTTGTGGATGTGACTATAACTAAATTATTGTTTTTTAATGTATTCTGAACAGGGGAAAATCACATTTTTTGCTTTTAATTTAATAGATTTTTCAAACATTTTTTTTCCCCCCCCTTTTGCTTTTTTGAGGCAACACGGTGGCTCAGTGGTTCGCACAGCAGCCTTGCAGCGCTGGAGTCCTGTGTTCTACTCCAACCCACATCTGCAAAGAGTTTGTATGTTCTCCCCGTGCTTGCGTGGGTTTCCTCCGGGAACTCCGGTTTCCTCCCACATTCCAAAGACATACTGATAGGGAATCTAGATTGTGAGCCCCATCAGGGACAGCGATGATAATGTGTGCAAACTGTAAAGAGCTGCAGAATATGTTGGCGCTATATATAAAGATTATTATTTATTATTACTTGATTGATTACAAGTGCTGTATACTCCCAATACTTCAGTATATATTAAATTTAAGAATCTCCCCACAGGTTTGGCATCATAGGAGCGCAAAGATGGCGGTGAAGATAATACCTGGCTACCATGACAACCCATCAGTACCCTTCCATTGCACCACTTGTGGGGGAGGGACATCCATGTTAGCATGTCTGATGGATCAAGCTTGTGACGGACAGCAGAATTTTAAGGTAAACTGCAGTGGTTGGGGCTTGTGCCAGTATTTGTGGTTAGCAGCAGGTGCTGGCTGTGTCCGGTCACGTTCAGTATTTGGTCAGTATTTTACATCAGTATTTGTAAGCCAAAACCAGGAGTGGAATAATCAGAGGAAAAGTATAATAGAAACATATGCACCACTGCTGCATTTATCACCCACTCCTGATTTTGGCTTACAAATACTGAGGTAAAAAAACTGACAAAATACTGAATGTGTGAACACGGCCTAAGGTTATGCTTCCACTGTCCAGATTCCTTCAGTGTTTGCTGCGGATTGTACATCCAGAGCATCCAATCTGCAGCGTCCAGATGTTGCAGCACAGTGGAGGGGATTTGATGAAATCCCGTCTTCACTATACGTGCAGGACCGCATCCGGAAGCCCTGTGTAAACAGACATACGGTGCGTCTTTTCAGACTGCAGCAGGTCTATTTATCTTTCAGAGACGCTCAATCTCCGCAAGAAAAATAACCCAGTCTATGAATACAATGCGGTAAGCACCGCGCGTACAACAGGAAGCGGCGCTTTGGGCGGGGCGGGGTATCCGATGCATCCAAGGCGCAGGGAATCCTGATGTTGGAAACGTAGCGTAACAGTTGGCACTTGTGCTGTGTGGAGTGGGTTGGCAAGAGCCATAAATGTCAGGCAGAGGTTAATATGGTGATGGAATAAATTGTTGGGAGCCATAAACAGTAGATAGAAGTTGGTTGATGGTTGATCATTTCTCTGATGCAGCCATAATGGACATGAGCCAGCAGATTAGCGTTGTTATTGTTTGGCATCTAGCCCGGTCCTTCATGGCAGCCGGTGTTCACTCCTGTGCCCGGCATACTAGGTGCCTCTGGCGCTTACTAACCTGTGACATGAACACTAACCTGTAACATGAACACACATCATGACATCGGGGGGCCCGATAACCGCAGAGGTGCCCAGAACGCCGGGTGCAAGAGTGAACGGCTGTCATGGAGGATCGGACTGGAGGCCGGACCAGGACTTGTGCATTGAATTGCTCATCTCTAAGCATTCACGTTCTAGCCCATGGCAGCGGTTACAGGACAGACGACACGCGCCATAGAGAAAGAATGAGGTGGGCCGGTGTGTGCACTGCTGCTCCATAGGATACCATCCCCCGGTCACACACCCATACAGCCCCCCGGTCACATACCCATACAGCCCCCCGGTCACACACCCGTACAGCCCCCCGGTCACACACCCGTACAGCCCCCCGGTCACACACCCTTACAGCCCCCCGGTCACACACCCTTACAGCCCCCCGGTCACACACCCTTACAGCCCCCCGGTCACACACCCATACAGCCCCCCGGTCACACACCCGTACAGCCCCCCGGTCACACACCCGTACAGCCCCCCGGTCACACACCCGTACAGCCCCCCGGTCACACACCCATACAGCCCCCCGGTCACACACCCATACAGCCCCCCCGGTCACACACCCATACAGCCCCCCGGTCACACACCCATACAGCCCCCGGGTCACACACCCATACAGCCCCGGGTCACACACCCATACAGCCCCCGGGTCACACACCCATACAGCCCCCCGGTCACACACCCATACAGCCCCGGGTCACACACCCATACAGCCCCCGGTCACACACCCATACAGCCCCCCGGTCACACACCCATACAGCCCCGGGTCACACACCCATACAGCCCCCGGTCACACACCCATACAGCAGCAATCCTGCAGAGGGCAGTTCTGCTTCTCTGGACAGCTCCTTTAAGTGCTGGGGGAGGGGATAAGGAGGCGTCTGTGGCCATTGCAGGAGTTGCTAGGGCTGACATGCTCTGTGTGTGTGTGGATCGTGCACACGACTCCCGGGTCTCCTGTACACAGACCGGACCACACGGGCTGCAGGTGTTGATCGCGTGCAATCACATCGCCCGATTTCTCCTGCCTGGCTGTGATCGGATTGCCGCTATCAGTGCATGGAGGGCGGAGTGCAGGACACGAGCACAGACATCGCGCTCACCCCAGCATCGGCCGCAAGAGACCAGTTCTGGCTGCTCCTCCCGATCTCCTCCAGGGACCACGGTCTCTGCCACACGGGCTCCTCCGTCCCGCCGCTCACGGGGCCGTTCATGACTTCGGAGCACACGGCCTGGAGCAGCGTCGTACGATCCGCACAGGATGTGGAGAGGACGGGGATCCCGGCGTCACATCACTTCTGGGGTGTAGTCAGCCCGGGCCGCCATATTAGAGCGGAGCTCAGGTGACCGCCGTCATGTGACATTGTGGACACGTGACCCTCCTAACGGCCGCAGCTGGGCGGGGAGATGTCACTGCTGCTGAGAGAGAGAAGCTGAACGTCAACGCTGCGACATTCACCAATCCTGTACGGCATAAACCCGGCACATGCGCCCATATAGCGCTGCCCCCAACAAGGCAGAAGTACAACGCTCTCTAATGCCTGCCAGTGTCAGGCTCTTAGACTGTGTGCACACTGTCAGTGTTACCAGCGTTCTGGACGCAGCATATTTTCGCGGCGTTGTACAGTACAAGCATGGTCGGATTAATGCAAACGTCGTGCCTTCTGTGCTGGGAAGGGTCCATAGTTATTGGACCAGGGGCAGACACTGACAGCCTGGGGCCCCTGTGCAAGAAATGGGTCTGGGCCCCCTTCCTTTAAAGGGAACCTGTCACCCCGTGTTTTGAGATTGAGCTAAAAATACTGTTAAATAGGGCCTGCGCTGTGTGTTCCTATAGTGTATGTAGTGTACTCGGCTTTGGGAAAATGGCCGCCGCGATCTCTAATGCGCACGCGCGGCATCCCGCGGCCATTTTCCTGAAGCCCCGTGCAGCAGAGCACTCGATCTGCGCACGCGCGGCCCCAGGAAGATGGCCGCCCCCACCGACGAAAGGGATGACAGCGCAGATCGCGCGCTGCTTGTTCGCCACTACGCCACCAACGTAAAGCTGAGGAAGAACCAGCGCTGTGAACACGCCCTCCCGACCTGACCAGCCTGATTGACAGGCGAAAACGGCGACTTTGGTTAGTTATTTCTCAGCATACGTGGGGAATCGGGGTACACTACATACACTATAGTAACACACAGCGCAGGCCCTATTTAACAGTATTTATAGCTCAATCTGAAAAAACGGGGTGACAGGTTCCCTTTAATGGAGAGAGGGAGAAGAGAGAGAGCTGCTGCTAGAACTCTGTGTGGCATTGACCTGGTCTCTACTGGTCTCTAATCTGAGCTGCTGTTAACCTGCGATTTCTGAGGCTGGTGACTCGGATAAACTTATCCTCAGAAGCAGAGGTGACTCTTGGTCTTCCTTTCCTGGGGTGGTCCTCATGTGAGCCAGTTTCTTTGTAGCGCTTGATGGTTTTTGCCACTGCATTTGGGGACACTTTCAAAGTTTTCTCAATTTTTCGGACTGACTGACCTTCTTTTCTTAAAGTAATGATGGCCACTCGTTTTTCTTTACTTAGTTGCTTTTTTCTTGCCACAATACAAATTCTAACAGTCTATTCAGTAGGACTATCAGCTGTGTAGCCACCAGACTTCTGCATAACACAACTGATGGTCCCAACCCCATTTATAAGGCAATGAATCCCACTTATTAAACCTGACAGGGCACACCTGTGAAGTGAAAACCATTCCCGGTGCCTAGCTATTGAAGCTCATCAAGAGAATGCCAAGAGTGTGCAAAGCAGTCATCAAAGCAAAAGGCGGATACTTTGAAGAACCTAGAATATAAGACATACCGTATATACTCGAGTATAAGCCGAGATTTTCAGTCCCAAAAAATGGGCTGAAAGTGCCCCTCTCGGCTTATAGTCAAGTCATGGTCGGCGGGTGAGGGGAAGCGACGACTGTCAAATACTTACCCTGCTCCCGGCTCTCCTGACGTGGTCCCTGCATGTCCCACGTTCTTCGGGCATGGCAGCTTCTTCCCCTGTTCAGTGGTCACTGGTACCGCTCATAAAAGTAATGAATATGGACTCCACTCCCATAGGGGTGGAGCTGCATATTCATTATTGTAATGAGCGGTATCTTGTGACCGCTCACTACAGGAAGAAGCTGTCACTCCCGGAGACCGTGGCACATGCAGGGACCGCATCAGGAGCACCTGGAGCAGGTGAGTATTTCATATTCACCTTTCCGCGTTCCACCGACGCTCCATCTTCCGCGTCCTCGGCACTGACTGTTCAGGTCAGAGGGCGCGATGACGTATTAGTGTGCGCGCCGCCCTCTGCCTGAACAGTTACTGCGGAGAGACGGGACACTTGAGGAGCAGCGACGAGAGGTATGTCATTTTTTTTTTTTTTAGTGCAGCAGCATTACATGTGGCACAATGTTATATGGAGCGTCTATGGGGCCATAATGAACTGCATGAGGCATTACAGCGTCGGACTGGAGCACCTTGGGCCCACCAGAGAAAATCATTCTTGGGGCCCACAATGTAGCTACATAGAAATAGATACAAGACTCCCAATTGTGCGGTAAAAAGCTTTAATATCAGGGTATAATATAAGGTAGTTCACAACTTAATAATGTAGCAAGGGTTGGGGTAGCCCCCTCACAGAATATAATGTCCCCTGAGAGAATGCAGTTCCACCACAGAATATAATGCAGCCCCCCATAGAGTATACTGTAACCCCTCATATAGTATGATGTAGCCCCCCATAATATAATGTAGTACCCTGAGTATAATGCAGTCCCCCCACAGAATATAATGCAGCCCCCCCAGGGCCGTATTTAGAGTTTCTGCTGCCCTAGGCACTTTTAGTGCTGCCTCCCCTATTGGTGAGTATGACACTATCGGCAGTGACTTTGGCAAGAATCGCTGATGTGAAAGTCGCCTTTTGCAGCAGATTGGGCAGTTTTTCTGCATCTGCTGCGTAACGGATCATTTACAGCAACACTGCGTTCGGCCTCATTCATTCCCTATGGGATTTGCGGCACTTTGCCGTGATCTGGCAAATGTGGTACCATACCTCCCAACTTTTGAAGAAGGGAAGGAGGTATAAAGTTTGCTGCTCACGTAGTGCGCCGTAGCAAATTTTAGGCCACGCCTCTGACCACACCCATTTCACAACTAGTCACACCCATATCCACGTCCAAACCACAGCCATTTAGCACTGCTGATCACACTGTTTTATATACAATAATTATAAACAAAAAGAAATATGGCCACACATAATAGCCACACATGATGCTTCATACTGTATAATGGCCACACATGATGCTCCATACTGTATAATGGCCACACATGATGCTCCATACTGTATAATGGCCACACATGATGCTCCATAGTGTATAATGGCCACACACAGTTCTCCATACTGTATAATGGCCACACATGATGCTCCATACTGTATAATGGCCACGCACAGTTCTCCATACTGTATAATGGCCCCACATGATGCTCCATAGTGTATAATGGCCACACATGATGCTCCATAATGTATAATGGCCACTCCGTGAGACCTGACGGAGTACAGCATGAGACCCAGCAGTGGCTGGTGCTCCAGTCTATGGGGCTCCATGTACTGGAAGATGGAGACAGATTATCATGGGACCTCCATTTATACTACATCGAATTGGTGGGTTTTTTTTTAAATAAATGGGTGAAAGAGGGAAATTGTGGGGATTTTTTTTTTAAATAATGATTTTTTTATGTGTGTTTATTTCTTTTGACTACTGGGTTAGTAGTGGGAGTGTCTGACGGACACCTCTCCATTACTAACACATGGGCTTGATGTCAGCCACAGTTGACACTAACCCCACAATCTCATAACCCCGATTTTCAGCACACTAGGGCAATCGGATGCGCTGGGGTGACTGATGGCTGGTCTTATTTGGATGAGAAGGAACCAATATATGGTTCTTACCAACCTATTACTATCAGCCTCCAGCTGTCAACTTTGCCTTAGCTGGTTATTTAAACTAGGGGGGATTTTTTTAGGGTCCACCAATTTTAATAGCCAAAGAAAGCAGACAGTTGGAGGCTGATATTAATAGGTTGGGAAGGTCCATGGGTATTGACCACTTCACATCAAAATAAGACCCCTCACAGCTGTCTGCTTTCCCTTGGCTGGATCTTAAAAATAGGGGTGACGTCACATGGTTTTTTAAATTTATTTATTTTACTCTGTCAGGCTGGGTCATGTGGTGTGCCAACCAATCGCAGCCATGCCATTATTTGGTATTGCAGTGATGGGGCTGGAAGTGACCACAGCCTTAAAGTTTGTTGATTGGCTACGCTGCGGCCTTTCATCAAGCTTTATTAGGGTGCGGAACCCAAACAGTATCCTGGAAGTACAAACCCAGAACTTTACCATTCTGGTTCACTCATCCCTAAATCTTATGTAGTTTTGTGCATTTTTGTTCATTTTTCAGCAGTTTGTCATAGGTTCTTATTTGCCTACACATATTGTTGGATTTTTTTTTATGCATTGACCATTTTAGGCATTTTCTAATGTTGTAATGTTTTATTTTTTGCTATTTATACACTATATTGGTTCCTTTGTTATTTACAAGAACTTCCAAAAATGTGATGGAAGAGAGACTCAGATACACCCTGTATTAGACATATTGGAATACCTCATACACATTCTGTTCAAATTGTCATGTTATCGTACTCCTAGGCTCATAAAGGCTATACACTAAGTGGAAACCCTACCAAAAATAAAAAATACAAGCAGGGTCATACATACACCCTTCAAAGACCCCAGCTGTAGTACCTCATTCAAAAATTGTGAACAAAGTGTAGTTGTGGAACTTCTACACTCATAAAGCTCTGCACACAGTGCAAACCCTGCTAAAAATTACAAGAATGGTTATCCATATACCTTTGAAGGCACCAACTGGAGTGCCTCATAAAAAAATAAAGTGTAGTTGTCGCAACTCTACACTCATAAAGGCTCTGCAGAGAATGCAAAGCTATGAAAAAATTATAAGGAAATTAATACAGCCGCCCATAGACTCTTGAAGGCAACAACTTGCACGCCTCATTAAAATATTTTGAAAGTGTGTTTGATGTACCCCTACACTCAAATATTTTGCACAAACTGCAAAGCCAGGAAAAAAGTATAAGTAGGGTCATCCAGCTATCCATAGACCCTTGAAGGCAACAACTGGTGGGCCTCATTCAAATATTGAAGAATAAAAACACTTTATATGCTGCTGTCATCTGGTGGTGTGGAATAATTAGGCTAATCCAAGCCTCGTTCATTTTTATTAGAGTAAGCCTGTCAGCAATTTCTGTTGACAGGCGAAAGCCCCTGTCTGTTTTGACCATCACAGTGGCACTAAAAATCTGCTCAGACAAGACACTAGCAGCAGGGCAGCACAACACCTCCAACGCTTACGGGGGCAGCTACTGCCAGGTGTTCGGCTTTGAGAACCAATAGCTTAAGGTTGCAGAGGAATTAGGGAGTATGCTGGTTTTGTCACCCAAGTATTGCTTGACCACCTTTAAAAGTTTTCTTCCATGTAAAAAATACCTGCTCATCAGGGCCTTGACACTGGGATGTTATGAAATTGGCCCAGGCCTTTGACAGTGTACCCCTGACTCTGCTGTACCTGGTGTGTGTCTCCCTCACCTCTCCTTTGCTGGGCAAGGAAGCTTGCCCCCTGCCGCTAGCATTTTTTGATGGGAATTTTTTCAACATATTTTCCTCAATCGCCTTCTGCTATAACAACATTTTAGTAGATCTCTCCACTAGGGTTGAGCGAAACGGGTCGAACATTTTCAAAAGTCGCCGACTTTTGGCTAAGTCGGGGTTTCATGAAACCCGATCCGACCCCTGTGCGGGGTCGGCCATGCGGTACGCGACTTTCGCGCCAAAGTCGCGTTTCAATGACGCGAAAAGCGCCATTTCTCAGCCAATGAAGGTAAACGCAGAGTGTGGGCAGCGTGATGACATAGGTCCTGGTCCCCACCATCTTAGAGAAGGGCATTGCAGTGATTGGCTTGCTGTCTGCGACGTCACAGGGGCTATAAAGAGGCGTTCCCGCCGACCGCCATCTTACTGCTGCTGATCTGAGCTTAGGGAGAGGTTGCTGCCGCTTTGTCAGAAGCAGGGATAGCGTTAGGCAGGGTCCATTAACCACAAAACCGCTTGTGCTGCAGCGATTTGCACTGTCCAACACCACCCTCGGTGTGCAGGGACAGTGGAATTTTTTTTTTTTTTTTTTTCCCCTCAGCGCTGTAGCTCATTGGGCTGCCCTAGAAGGCTCCCTGATAGCTGCATTGCTGTGTGTACGCCGCTGTGCAAACCAACTGCTTTTTTCAAAGCACAAATCCTCTTGTTCCTTCCTTTCTGCACAGCTATCTTTTTTGTTTGTCCACACTTTTTATTTCATTTGTGCATCAGTCCACTCCTTATTGCTGCCTGCCATACCTGGCTGAGATTACTGCAGGCAGGGAGATAGTAGCTGCCTGCCATACCTGGCTGAGATTACTGCAGGCAGGGAGATAGTAATTGTAGGACATTCCCTGTTTTTTTTTTTTTTTTTTTTTTGGTGGGAGATTAAGATTGGCAATTTGGCATTTCTGCTAGAGTGCCATCCCTGTGTGTGCCATCTCTCTCACATAGTGGGCCATAGAAAGCCTTTTCATTTTTCTGTATTTTTTTTTGTGGGGTGTATAAATTCTCCCTGATAAAAATACAGTGGGAGATTAATATTGGCCTTTGGGCTTGTGTGCCAGTCCTGAGTGTGCCATCTCTCTCACAAATAGTGGGCCATAGAAAGCCTATTTTATTTTTTTTTGGGTTTTATAAATTCTCCCTGAAAAAAAGGGAGATTAATATTGGCCTCTGGGCTTCTGTGCCAGTCCTGAGCGTGCCATCTGTGCCAGTCCTGAGCGTCCCATCTCTCTCACAAATAGTGGGCCATAGAAAGCCTATTTAATTTTTTTTTTGGTTTTATAAATTTTCCCTGAAAAAAGGGAGATTAATATTGGCCTCTGGGCTTGTGTGCCAGTTGTGAGCGTGCCATCTGTGCCAGTCCTGAGCGTGCCATCTCTCTCACAAATAGTGGGCCATAGAAAGCCTATTTAATTTTTTTTTTGGTTTTATAAATTTTCCCTGAAAAAAGGGAGATTAATATTGGCCTCTGGGCTTGTGTGCCAGTTGTGAGCGTGCCATCTGTGCCAGTCCTGAGCGTGCCATCTCTCTCACAAATAGTGGGCCATAGAAAGCCTATTTAAATATTTTTTTGGTTTTATAAATTCTCCCAGAAAAAAAGGGAGATTAATATTGGCCTCTGGGCTTCTGTGCCAGTTGTGAGCGTGCCATCTGTGCCAGTCCTGAGCGTGCCATCTCTCTCACAAATAGTGGGCCATAGAAAGCCTATTTAAATATTTTTTTGGTTTTATAAATTCTCCCAGAAAAAAAGGGAGATTAATATTGGCCTCTGGGCTTCTGTGCCAGTCCTGAGCGTGCCATCTGTGCCAGTCCTGAGCGTCCCATCTCTCTCACAAATAGTGGGCCATAGAAAGCCTATTTTATTTTTTTTTTGGGTTTCAGAAATTCTCCCTGGAAAAAAAAAGGGAGATTAATATTGCCCTTTGGGCTTGTGTGCCAGTACTAAGCGTTCCATCTCTCTCTCTCTCTCAGTCAGTGGGCCATAGAACGCATATTTTTGGTTTTATTTGTTTTCTAAATTCTCCCTGAAAAAATCATTTTATTTTATTTGGTTTCTAAATTCTTCCTGATAAAATCATATTTTTTTTATTATTTTTATTTCTAAAGTCTCCCTGAAAAAAAAAAAAAAAAAAAACAACCAAAAAAACAGTGGGAGATTAATATTGGCCTTTCTGCTTGTGTGCCAGTCTTGACTCCTGGGTGTGCCATCTCTCTCTCTCTCTCTCTCTCTCTCTCTCTCTCTCTCTCTCCAATTGTGGTCCATAGAAAGCCTATATTTTTTTTCCTTGATTTGGGTTCTAAAATCTACCAGAGAAAATAACTACATCAATCATTGGTAGAAAAATATTGGCCTCTGGGTTTGTGTGCCACTCCTGACTCCTGTGTGCGTCATCTCTCAGTCAGTGGGCCATAGAACGCCTATTTTTGGTTTTATTTGTTTTCTAAATTCTCCCTGAAAAAATTATTTTATTTTATTTGGTTTCTAAATTCTTCCTGATAAAATCATATTTTTTTTATTATTTTTTTTTCTAAAGTCTCCCTGAAAAAAAAAAAAAAAAACAGTGGGAGATTAATATTGGCCTTTCTGCTTGTGTGCCAGTCTTGACTCCTGGGTGCGTCATCTCTCAGTCAGTGGGCCATAGAACGCCTATTTTTGGTTTTATTTGTTTTCTAAATTCTCCCTGAAAAAATCATTTTATTTTATTTGGTTTCTAAATTCTTCCTGATAAAATCATATTTTTTTTATTATTTTTTTTTCTAAAGTCTCCCTGAAAAAAAAAAAAAAAAAACAACCAAAAAAAACAGTGGGAGATTAATATTGGCCTTTCTGCTTGTGTGCCAGTCTTGACTCCTGGGTGCGTCATCTCTCAGTCAGTGGGCCATAGAACGCCTATTTTTGGTTTTATTTGTTTTCTAAATTCTCCCTGAAAAAATCATTTTATTTTATTTGGTTTCTAAATTCTTCCTGATAAAATCATATTTTTTTTATTATTTTTTTTTCTAAAGTCTCCCTGAAAAAAAAAAAAAAAAAAACAACCAAAAAAAACAGTGGGAGATTAATATTGGCCTTTCTGCTTGTGTGCCAGTCTTGACTCCTGGGTGCGTCATCTCTCAGTCAGTGGGCCATAGAACGCCTATTTTTGGTTTTATTTGTTTTATAAATTCTCCCTGAAAAAATCATTTTATTTTATTTGGTTTCTAAATTCTTCCTGATAAAATCATATTTTTTTTATTATTTTTTTTTCTAAAGTCTCCCTGAAAAAAAAAAAAAAAAAACAACCAAAAAAAACAGTGGGAGATTAATATTGGCCTTTCTGCTTGTGTGCCAGTCTTGACTCCTGGGTGCGTCATCTCTCAGTCAGTGGGCCATAGAACGCCTATTTTTGGTTTTATTTGTTTTCTAAATTCTCCCTGAAAAAATCATTTTATTTTATTTGGTTTCTAAATTCTTCCTGATAAAATCATATTTTTTTTATTATTTTTTTTTCTAAAGTCTCCCTGAAAAAAAAAAAAAAAAAAACAACCAAAAAAAACAGTGGGAGATTAATATTGGCCTTTCTGCTTGTGTGCCAGTCTTGACTCCTGGGTGTGCCATCTCTCTCTCTCTCTCTCTCCAATTGTGGTCCATAGAAAGCCTACATTTTTTTTCCTTGATTTGGGTTCCAAAATCTACCAGAGAAAATAACTCCATCAATCATTGGTAGAAAAATATTGGCCTCTGGGCTTGTGTGCCACTCCTGATTCCTGTGTGCGTCATCTCTCACTCAGTGGCCCATAGAAAGCATATAGTTTGTTACATTTGTTTTCTAAATTCTCCCTGCAAAAATCTATTTTTTTTTTTTTGGGGGGTTTCTAAAGTGTTCCTGAAAAAAATAAAAATAAAAAAAAAATAATAGTGTGACATTAATATTAACATTTGTGCTTCAGTGACAGTCCTGCGTGTGGGGCATCTCTCTAATTTGCAGCCACCAAAAAAAGAGTGTGTAACATTGGGCCTGATTTTCGCTGTGGTCTCACCAACCTGTAAAGGGGTAGCTAAATCATACAGAAGTTATAGCTCACCGTGTAAGTTGTGTGACTGCAACAAATAACGTTAGTTTGGTTACGTTTTTAAAACAATGAGGAAGTCTAGTGGAAGAGGTCGTGGCCGGGGGCGTTCATTGTCAGCTGGTAATGAGGGTAGTGGTAGTGGTGGAGCATCAGGTGGTCGTGGGGGAAAAAATATTGCACCTAAGTCTGGAGCTGTGGAGCCAGGTTCGTCGTCCGGCTACACAAGGCCTCGAACGCTCCCTTTTCTGGGATTAGGAAAACCGCTTTTAAAGCCGGAGCAGCAAGAGCAAGTTTTGGCTTATCTTGCTGACTCAGCCTCTAGCTCTTTTGCCTCATCTCGTGAAACTGGTAAAAGTAAAAGCAGCGCGTCGTTAGTGGATGTTCACGGTCAGGGACAAGTCACTTCCTTGTCCTCTTCAGCAAAAACAACAACAGAGAAGAATGCAGCAGGCGACACAACGGGTTACTCCATGGAGCTCTTTACACATACCGTCCCTGGCTTAGAAAGTGAAGCAGTTAACAGTCCATGCCCATTACAAATTGAATCTGACATGGAGTGCACTGACGCACAGCCACAGCCAGACTACTATGCTGGTCCTTTGACTCAGACCACAACATTGCCCTCGCAGGGTGCTGATCAAGAATCAGACCCTGATGAGACTATGTTGCCCCATCACGAACGCTATACCACCGAACGACACGGTGACACAGACGAAGTTGCGCAGGAGGTACAAGAAGAGTTATTAGATGACCCAGTTCTTGACCCCGATTGGCAGCCATTGGGGGAACAGGGTGCAGGCGGCAGCAGTTCTGAAGCAGAGGAGGAGGAGGGGCCGCAGCAGGCATCAACATCGCCACAGGTTCCATCTGCCGGGCCCGTATCTTGCCCAAAACGCGTGGCAAAGCCAAAACCTGGTGGAGGACAGCGTGGCCATCCGGTTAAAGCTCAGTCTGCAATGCCTGAAAAGGTATCCGATGCTAGAAAGAGTGCAGTCTGGCATTTTTTTAAACAACATCCAATTGATCAGCGCAAAGTCATCTGTCAAAAATGTTCTACTTCCTTAAGCAGAGGTCAGAATCTGAAAAGTCTCAATACTAGTTGCATGCATAGACATTTAACCACCATGCATTTGAAAGCTTGGACTAACTACCAAACGTCCCTTAAGGTTGTTGCACCCTCGGCCAATGAAGCTAGTCATCAACGCAACATCCCTTCCGGCAGTGTAGGACCACCATTTAGCGCACCACCTGCTGTATCTGTGCAGGTATCTTTGCCAGGCCAAAGCAGTCAGGGTCAGGGAATCACCAGTTTCGTAGTAGGAAACACTGCATCTAGGGCACCGGCGGCAACAATACCATCTCCCACCGTCTCTCAGTCTGCCATGTCCACCGGCACCCCCGCTAGTTCCACGATCTCCAGCTCTCCAGTCCAGCTCACCCTACATGAGACTATGGTTAGAAAAAGGAAATACTTAGCCTCGCATCCGCGTACACAGGGTTTGAACGCCCACATAGCTAGACTAATCTCGTTAGAGATGATGCCCTACCGGTTAGTTGAAAGCGAAGCTTTCAAAGACCTGATGGACTACGCTGTACCACGCTACGAGCTACCCAGTCGACACTTTTTTTCCAGAAAAGCCATCCCAGCCCTCCACCAGCATGTTAAAGAGCGCATCGTCCATGCACTCAGGCAATCTGTGAGCACAAAGGTGCACCTGACAACAGATGCATGGACCAGTAGGCATGGCCAGGGACGTTACGTGTCCATCACGGCACACTGGGTAAATGTGGTGGATTCAGGGTCCACAGGGGACAGCAAGTTTGGGACAGTTCTGCCTAGCCCACGGTCTAGTAAACAGTTGTCTGTAGCCGTTCGCACCCCCTCCTCCTCCTCCTCCTCGTCCTCCTGCAGAAGCAAGAGCTCGTCCACAGACCGCAGTCGCACAAACACTCCATCCGCACCTGCCACTGTTGCACACCAGGTCTCCCATTATGGGGCAGCTACTGGCATACGTCAGCAGGCTGTATTGGCTATGAAGTGTTTGGGCGACAATAGACACACCGCGGAAGTTCTGTCCGAGTTCTTGCAGCAAGAAACGCAGTCGTGGCTGGGCACTGTAGATCTTGAGGCAGGCAAGGTAGTGAGTGATAACGGAAGGAATTTCATGGCTGCCATCTCCCTTTCCCAACTGAAACACATTCCTTGCCTGGCTCACACCTTAAACCTGGTGGTGCAGTGCTTCCTGAAAAGTTATCCGGGGTTATCCGACCTGCTCCTCAAAGTGCGTGGACTTTGCGCACATATCCGCCGTTCGCCTGTACACTCCAGCCGTATGCAGACCTATCAGCGTTCTTTGAACCTTCCCCAGCATCGCCTAATCATAGACGTTGCAACAAGGTGGAACTCAACACTGCACATGCTTCAGAGACTGTGCGAACAGAGGCGGGCTGTTATGTTTTTGTGGGAGGATACACATACACGGGCAGGCAGTAGGATGGCAGACATGGAGTTGTCAGGTGTGCAGTGGTCGAAGATTCAAGACATGTGTCAAGTCCTTCAGTGTTTTGAGGAATGCACACGGCTGGTTAGTGCAGACAACGCCATAATAAGCATGAGCATCCCCCTAATGCGTCTGCTGATGCAAAGTTTGACGCACATAAAGGATCAGGCGTCTGCACCAGAGGAAGAGGAAAGCCTTGATGACAGTCAGCGATTGTCTGGTCAGGGCAGTGTACATGACGAGGTACCGGGCGAAGAGGAGGTGGAGGATGAGGAGGATGATGGGGATGAGTATATTTTTAATGAGGAAGCTTTCCCGGGGGCACGGGAAATTGGTGGCGTGGCAAGGCCGGGTTCTGGTTTTTTGAGGGACACAAGTGACGTAGATTTGCCTGCAACTGCCCCTCAACCAAGCACAACCGCAGATTTGACAACGGGAACTTTGGCCCACATGGCGGATTATGCCTTGCGTATCCTCAAAAGGGACACACGCATTACAAAAATGATGAACGATGACGATTACTGGTTGGCCTGCCTCCTTGATCCTCGCTATAAAGGCAAATTGCAAAATATTATGCCACATGAGAACTTGGAACTAATATTAGCAACAAAACAATCAACTCTTGTTGACCGTTTGCTTCTGGCATTCCCTGCACACAGCGCCCGTGATCGTTCTCACACGAGCTCCAGGGGCCAGCAGACCAGAGGTGTTAGAGGGGCAGAAATCAGAAGTGGCGTTGGACAGAGGGGTTTTCTGACCAGGTTGTGGAGTGATTTTTCTATGACCGCAGACAGGACAGGTACTGCAGCATCAATTCAAAGTGACAGGAGACAACATTTGTCCAGTATGGTTACAAACTATTTTTCATCCCTTATCGACGTTCTCCCTCAACCGTCATTCCCATTTGATTACTGGGCATCCAAATTAGACACCTGGCCAGAATTGGCAGAATATGCATTGCAGGAGCTTGCTTGCCCGGCAGCTAGTGTCCTATCAGAAAGAGTATTCAGTGCTGCAGGTTCAATACTAACAGAAAAAAGGACTCGTCTGGCTACCCAAAATGTAGATGATCTAACCTTCATTAAAATGAACCACAACTGGATTTCAAAATCTTTTGCCCCACCCTGCCCGGCTGACACCTAGCTTTCCTATGAAAAGGTCTTGCCTGTGGACTATTCTGAATGACTTTTCCAATCTCGTAATTTTCTTCACCTGATTGTCCAGCATACGACATGTTTCCACCTCACGAAATGGCCAAACTCCCCACACGGGGCCGTGCTATCGCCACTTTGCGCTTGGACCCTTGAGAGTGCTGTTTGTCTGAAGAGGTGGGTGTGGCCGCTTTTGGTCGACGGCACTGCCACTGGGTCCCTCATAGTACAATAAAGTGTCTCTGGCGGTGGTGGTGCGCACCCAACGTCAGACACACCGTTGTAATATGAGGGGCCCTGTGCCTGTACCGCCGGCCACAAGACAGTTCCCCCCCCCAGCTCAAACAGTGCTGTACCACTAGCAAAATTATCTCTCACAGCTTCACCAATGTGTAGTCTAGCCGCTGACATCCTTCAATGCCTGGCACTGACAATACCATTGTTTTGACATTTTTGTTATGTTAGGCCTTCGAAGCCTGTCTGCGGTCCCTTCTTTCTACAACTACTACACTGACCAGGCCACTGCTGGCCGTGTTACCCTGGAACCAATTTAAAAGTGCCTACAGTCAGCCCAATTTTGTTATGTTAGGCCTTCGAAGACTGTCTGCCGTCACTCCTTCCACTAGACTTCCACTGACCATACACTGCTGCCCATGTACCCCTGGAACCAATTTAAAGTGCCTACAGCCAGCCCAATTTTGTTATGTTAGGCCTTCGAAGCCTGTCTGCGGTCACTCCTTCCACTAGACTTCCACTGACCAGACCACTGCTGCCCGTGTACCCCTGGAACCAATTTAAAAGTGCCTACAGCCATGTGTTATTATTTTAGGCCTTCGATGCCTGTCTGCGGTCACTCCTTCCACTAGGCCTCCACTGACCACACCACTGCTGCCCGTGTACCCCTGGAACCAATTTAAAATTGCCTACAGCCAGCCCAATTTTTTTATTTTAGGCCTTCGATGCCTGTCTGCGGTCCATTCTTTCAACTACTACTACACTGACCAGGTCACTGCTGCCCGTGTACCCCTGGAACCAATTTAAAATTGCCTACAGCCAGCCCAATTTTTTTATTTTAGGCCTTCGATGCCTGTCTGCGGTCCATTCTTTCAACTACTACTACACTGACCAGGTCACTGCTGCCCGTGTACCCCTGGAACCAATTTAAAATTGCCTACAGCCAGCCCAATTTTTTTATTTTAGGCCTTCGATGCCTGTCTGCGGTCCATTCTTTCAACTACTACTACACTGACCAGGTCACTGCTGCCCGTGTACCCCTGGAACCAATTTAAAATTGCCTACAGCCATGTGTTATTATTTTAGGCCTTCGATGCCTGTCTGCGGTCACTCCTTCCACTAGGCCTCCACTGACCACACCACTGCTGTCCGTGTACCCCTGGAACCAATTTAAAATTGCCTACAGCCATGTGTTATTATTTTAGGCCTTCGATGCCTGTCTGCGGTCACTCCTTCCACTAGACTTCCACTGACCAGACCACTGCTGCCCGTGTACCCCTGGAACCAATTTAAAAGTGCCTACAGCCAGCCCAAGTTTGTTATGTTAGGCCTTCGATGCCTGTCTGCGGTCCATTCTTTCAACTACTACTACACTGACCAGGTCACTGCTGCCCGTGTACCCCTGGAACCAATTTAAAATTGCCTACAGCCAGCCCAATTTTTTTATTTTAGGCCTTCGATGCCTGTCTGCGGTCCATTCTTTCAACTACTACTACACTGACCAGGTCACTGCTGCCCGTGTACCCCTGGAACCAATTTAAAATTGCCTACAGCCATGTGTTATTATTTTAGGCCTTCGATGCCTGTCTGCGGTCACTCCTTCCACTAGGCCTCCACTGACCACACCACTGCTGCCCGTGTACCCCTGGAACCAATTTAAAATTGCCTACAGCCAGCCCAATTTTTTTATTTTAGGCCTTCGATGCCTGTCTGCGGTCCATTCTTTCAACTACTACTACACTGACCAGGTCACTGCTGCCCGTGTACCCCTGGAACCAATTTAACATTGCCTACAGCCAGCCCAATTTTTTTATTTTAGGCCTTCGATGCCTGTCTGCGGTCCATTCTTTCAACTACTACTACACT
Organism: Ranitomeya imitator; assembly: GCF_032444005.1. Lineage (NCBI taxonomy): Eukaryota > Metazoa > Chordata > Amphibia > Anura > Dendrobatidae > Ranitomeya > Ranitomeya imitator. The sequence goes on along the minus strand of NC_091283.1, from coordinate 759,994,539 downwards.
GACCAGGTCACTGCTGCCCGTGTACCCCTGGAACCAATTTAAAATTGCCTACAGCCATGTGTTATTATTTTAGGCCTTCGATGCCTGTCTGCGGTCACTCCTTCCACTAGGCCTCCACTGACCACACCACTGCTGTCCGTGTACCCCTGGAACCAATTTAAAATTGCCTACAGCCATGTGTTATTATTTTAGGCCTTCGATGCCTGTCTGCGGTCACTCCTTCCACTAGGCCTCCACTGACCACACCACTGCTGTCCGTGTACCCCTGGAACCAATTTAAAATTGCCTACAGCCATGTGTTATTATTTTAGGCCTTCGATGCCTGTCTGCGGTCACTCCTTCCACTAGACTTCCACTGACCAGACCACTGCTGCCCGTGTACCCCTGGAACCAATTTAAAAGTGCCTACAGCCAGCCCAAGTTTGTTATGTTAGGCCTTCGATGCCTGTCTGCGGTCCATTCTTTCAACTACTACTACACTGACCAGGTCACTGCTGCCCGTGTACCCCTGGAACCAATTTAAAATTGCCTACAGCCAGCCCAATTTTTTTATTTTAGGCCTTCGATGCCTGTCTGCGGTCCATTCTTTCAACTACTACTACACTGACCAGGTCACTGCTGCCCGTGTACCCCTGGAACCAATTTAAAATTGCCTACAGCCATGTGTTATTATTTTAGGCCTTCGATGCCTGTCTGCGGTCACTCCTTCCACTAGGCCTCCACTGACCACACCACTGCTGCCCGTGTACCCCTGGAACCAATTTAAAATTGCCTACAGCCAGCCCAATTTTTTTATTTTAGGCCTTCGATGCCTGTCTGCGGTCCATTCTTTCAACTACTACTACACTGACCAGGTCACTGCTGCCCGTGTACCCCTGGAACCAATTTAAAATTGCCTACAGCCAGCCCAATTTTTTTATTTTAGGCCTTCGATGCCTGTCTGCGGTCCATTCTTTCAACTACTACTACACTGACCAGGTCACTGCTGCCCGTGTACCCCTGGAACCAATTTAAAATTGCCTACAGCCATGTGTTATTATTTTAGGCCTTCGATGCCTGTCTGCGGTCACTCCTTCCACTAGGCCTCCACTGACCACACCACTGCTGTCCGTGTACCCCTGGAACCAATTTAAAATTGCCTACAGCCATGTGTTATTATTTTAGGCCTTCGATGCCTGTCTGCGGTCACTCCTTCCACTAGGCCTCCACTGACCACACCACTGCTGTCCGTGTACCCCTGGAACCAATTTAAAATTGCCTACAGCCATGTGTTATTATTTTAGGCCTTCGATGCCTGTCTGCGGTCACTCCTTCCACTAGACTTCCACTGACCAGACCACTGCTGCCCGTGTACCCCTGGAACCAATTTAAAAGTGCCTACAGCCAGCCCAAGTTTGTTATGTTAGGCCTTCGATGCCTGTCTGCGGTCACTCCTTCCACTAGGCCTCCACTGACCACACCACTGCTGCCCGTGTACCCCTGGAACCAATTTAAAATTGCCTACAGCCAGCCCAATTTTTTTATTTTAGGCCTTCGATGCCTGTCTGCGGTCCATTCTTTCAACTACTACTACACTGACCAGGTCACTGCTGCCCGTGTACCCCTGGAACCAATTTAAAATTGCCTACAGCCAGCCCAATTTTTTTATTTTAGGCCTTCGATGCCTGTCTGCGGTCCATTCTTTCAACTACTACTACACTGACCAGGTCACTGCTGCCCGTGTACCCCTGGAACCAATTTAAAATTGCCTACAGCCATGTGTTATTATTTTAGGCCTTCGATGCCTGTCTGCGGTCACTCCTTCCACTAGGCCTCCACTGACCACACCACTGCTGTCCGTGTACCCCTGGAACCAATTTAAAATTGCCTACAGCCATGTGTTATTATTTTAGGCCTTCGATGCCTGTCTGCGGTCACTCCTTCCACTAGGCCTCCACTGACCACACCACTGCTGTCCGTGTACCCCTGGAACCAATTTAAAATTGCCTACAGCCATGTGTTATTATTTTAGGCCTTCGATGCCTGTCTGCGGTCCATTCTTTCAACTACTACTACACTGACCAGGGCACTGCTGGCCGTGTACCCCTGGAACCAACATCAGAAAATATAAAAATAAGTATTTTGCTTATAAAAAAGAAAATACTGGTGAGATATCAAATGCAGACATTTTAACATTAAAAACAAACACACAACTCTAATCTGGTACAGTACTAAAAATGGCCACCAGCTACAATTACTTTCTCCTGCAAGTAGTTAACTGAAAGTTTTTTTAAATTGAAAACACACATATGGCATCCACCGAGTGTTGTCCTGTCGCGTCTTCTTTATATTATTGCCGAGAAGATGCAAAATAATGAAAATAATAAAATCATTAATTACCAAAATAATAGAGAAAGTCAACACCACATTGCAAATAAACATTCATTCCAAATAAAGAAGCAGGGCGCGTCCGAGGGTGAGTATATACCTAATAAGAATATAATCACCCTCGGACGCGCAATGCTTATTTCCAACAGCCTTCCTTCCTAAGAATCAGCCCTTCCGTCGTGTAGAGAGACGTTGTGTTACACTCCAAGGTGTTCCCCAGGTTGCCTTTCCTGAGCTTCGATCTTCCGGCTCTCGTTTAGTAGTTCTTGGAAACTACTCTGCATTAGGCCTTCAAATTGGGTATGGGGTGTAGAGAGATGGTGTGTTCCACTCCAAGGTGTTCCCCAGGTTGCCTTTCCTGAGCTTCGATCTTCCGGCTCTCGTTTAGTAGTTGTTGGAAACTACGCTGCATTAGGCCTTCAAATTGGGTATGGGGTGTAGCGAGAGGGTGTGTTACACTCCAAGGTGTTCCCCAGGTTGCCTTTCCTGAGCTTCGATCTTCCGGCTCTCGTTTAGTAGTTCTTGGAAACTACACTGCATTAGGCCTTCAAATTGGGTATGGGGTGTAGAGAGAGGGTGTGTTCCACTCCAAGGTGTTCCCCAGGTTGCCTTTCCTGAGCTTCGATCTTCCGGCTCTCGTTTAGTAGTTGTTGGAAACTACGCTGCATTAGGCCTTCAAATTGGGTATGGGGTGTAGCGAGAGGGTGTGTTACACTCCAAGGTGTTCCCCAGGTTGCCTTTCCTGAGCTTCGATCTTCCGGCTCTCGTTTAGTAGTTCTTGGAAACTACACTGCATTAGGCCTTCAAATTGGGTATGGGGTGTAGAGAGAGGGTGTGTTACACTCTAAGGTGTTCCCCAGGTTTCCTTGCCATTGCTTCGGTCTTCCGACTCTCGTTTAGTAGTTGTAGAAAAGTACACTGCATTAGGCCATACAAAATGGGTATGGGGTGGAGAGAGATGGTGTGTTACACTCCAAGGTGTTCCCCAGGTTGCCTTTCCTGAGCTTCTATCTTCAGGCTCTCATTAAATTGTGGTTAAATGGAACAACTGCATTTGGCGTACTAGTTGGTTTGGGGCCTACTATCGGTGTCTGCCACTCCTTGCTGTTCTCCTCCACTGAACAAAGCTGTGCCGCCTGTTTACTACGGTTGCCAATTTTGAACTGCATTTCGACTACTTACTGATTTGGCCCTACTCTCTGTGTCAGCCTCTCATTCCAGTTGTCCTCCACTGCAATGCCCCCTGGTTATTCCTGTGTTACCAATTTTGAACTGCATTTAGCCCACTTTCTTCTTTGGGCCTATATCTGTGTTTCCACTTCATCGTGCCCATTGCCCAGCCAGTGATAGATGAGTCTGCTGGTACATTGACTCATAACGCAACATTCCCCGTGCACGCTACACAACAACATTGTGACCCTGCTGAAAGTCAGGTTGCTCTTCCCGCATACCATACCACCTTACACGGGGACAAAGAGGAAGGTGCAGATGAAAGTGCAGGTTCCTTCATCAGGTGGGGGGAGGAATACTAGTTGGCGACGTCACTGGCACAGGGCCTCTCATAGTACGCAAAAGTGTTGCTGCCGGTGGGAGGCGCCCCCGCCGTGCAAACACACCGCTGTACTTTGAGGGGCCCTGTGCCAGTGCCAATGCCAACGAGTGGGCCCCCCCTGCTTGCTCAGGTTCACAGCACTTGCAAAGTTGAAATACTTACCTCTCCCTGCTCCACTGCCGTGACGTGGTCCAGATTTCCTGGGCCCACTAATTACTTGAACCAGCCCTACCCCCCACAACTTTAGCCAAATGACCCCCAATTTCAAATGCCTTCCAATTATTATAAGGTAAATTACGCTTGACAAGCTTCATTAAGAAGAATGGATGGTTTTGACATTAAAATGGCCACTCTAGGTGTTTTCCTGGCCCCCACTCACTGCCGACTATGCTGCCCCATTGACTTGCATTGGGTTTCGTGTTTCGGTCGATCCCGACTTTACGTCATAATCGGCCGATTTCACTCGACCCGACTTTGGACATAGTCGGGTTTCGCAAAACCCGGCTCGACTCTAAAAAGGTCAAGGTCGCTCAACTCTACTCTCCACCTCAGGAAGGAGAGATGCAAGATTCTCCTTGTAGTATAGCAAGGTGAAAAAACAGTACTCTTTTTTTGGCCAAGAGGAATGTAACGCGAGGGTCATGGGAAAGGCAGCAGAACATTGTCTGCCATATGTCCAAAGGTCCCTATAGCCAACAATTCCCTGTCTACCCCATGATGACTATGGAGCATCCGCTAGAACCGTGGGGTACTGGAAACTGGGCCGCTTCTTAAAGGGATGTGTTACGGTGGCAGTGACCTGGTCCATAGCCCTGGGTGTCCAATAAAAGGGAAAAGTATATGGGAATAAAGTCTATTGTAGTAATGTTTGTGACGCCACCTGTGGTATTCGGTCAGGGATGACCGACGCTGCTTAAAGGGGTCCACTGGGGATGATGTTATTGCAGCAATGATGGTGTGGCTTCCCACAGGTGAAGCATAGTCCCCAGGGCACCTGGTGTAGTAGCAAAGGTGATAGATGGTGTGGTTCCAGAAAGAAGTGGAGGACACAAGGTTGCAGTCTTTTTACCTTTTACTGGTATACAGCCACAGTCCAGGGTACGGATCACAGGTGATAATAATAATAATAATTTTATTTATATAGTGCCAACATATTCCGCAGCGCTTTACAAATTATAGAGGGGACTTGTACAGACAATAGACATTACAGCATAACAAAAATCACAGTTCAAAATAAATACCATGAGGAATGATGGCCCTGCTCGCAAACTTACAAACTATGAGGAAAAGGGGGCGACACGAGAGGTGGATGGTAACAATTGCTTTCGTTGTTCGGACCAGCCATAGTGTAAGGATCAGGTGTTCATGTAAAGCTGCATGAACCAGATAACTGCCTAAGTATGTAACAGTACAGACACAGAGGGCTATTAACTGTATAAAGTGTATGAGAACATGATGCGAGGAACCTGATTATGGTTTAAGTTTTTTTTTGTTTTTTTTTAATGGGCCACACAGGGATAGTTAGGTTAATGCGTTGAGGCGGTAGGCCAATCTGAACAAATTAGTTTTTAGGGCATGCTTAAAACTGTGGGGATTAACCGTATTAACCTGGGTAGTGCATTCGCTGTGCAATATACTACGTGGCTGTATGCTGTAGCGCATTTACAGGTGTCCCTTCTCGTGGTGACTCTGGGCTCTATATGCTGCTGTTCCTTCAGATATAATGGTGGACAGGTGACTTGAAATCTCCTGCCCGTCGGTCTCTACTGTGGGGCATACAGTTACCCCCACAACCTCGGTATTCCGGCCATCGGTTTCTTGCGCTGATTCTGGAGTGAGCCCTTTCGCAGCTCCACTCCCAGTGTCTTTCCTCTCTTTTGCCTCTTCTTCGCTCACAGTCTCTCACAGACTGCTCTGACAGGAGCTGCAGCAACTCGTGTCTGCACGGCCCCAGCTCTTCTCTAGACTGACTACCTAACTCCTCCTCCAGCCAAAATATATAGGGAAGCCACCCACAAACTGGATCAAAGCTCCCCCTTCTAGCTTGGAGTCAGAACAATGTTGTATGTACTTGTTACCTGTTAAAGGGATCCTTGTCGCTTCCAGGCATGGCATCACACTCGCCGAAAGGAAGGCAACACCACTGTAACAACCGGCTTCCTGGGGTTTTACAACTACTCTCCATCTCCTATTCCTCCATCTCTTCCTCCTCATTTCCCTCCTCAGCCAACTCCCGTTCCTCTTTTACAGCCTCCACCTTCTCATTATTACCAAATCCATACTGAACTGATGAGATGAAGCTAGTCTATCTCATGTTTTCCTCCACCTTGTCAGCATGGAAAGCTTCATATTTAATTGTCAGCAGTAACTGTTTAAGTAGGCACAGAAGGTGGATAGTTGCTTTGATTATAGCCTCATCGCCGCTCACCATCTCTGTGGAATCCTCAAAGTCTTGGAGAACTGCACAATTGTCAGACATCTATGCTATCTTTTTAGTTGTTATGTGCAGGGGCTGACCAGAATACCAATGGGTGTGTTGGATCTGGTATTCTACAACTGACTTCTGCTGCTCACAAAGCTTTGCCAGCATGTGCAATGTGGAGTTCCTGTACGTGGAGATGTCGCACACCAGTCGGTGTTCTGGCAGCTGCATGCACTGCTGTAGCACTGCCAGACCGGTGACAGCTGTAGCTGACTTGCAGAAATGTGTGTCGATGCGGCATACCTTGACCAGAAGGCCTGGTAAATCTGGGTAGGTTTTCAGAAACCGCTGAACTACCAACTTGAGCAAGTGGGCCAAGCATGATTTGTGTGTGAGCTTGCCAAGCTTCATAGCCGCCGCCAAGTTATGGCCATTATCACACAGGACCACGCCTGGTTTTGGTTCAGCGGTGAGAGCGACAGATCTGTCTGGCCTGTTATTCCTTTTAATAACTTTGCTGCAGTGTGCAGTTTGCCTCCTTGACAAATTAGCTTCAGCAAATACTGCTGCAGCTTTGCTGAGGCAGTGATGCATAGCTTACGGCTGATGTGGTCAACATCCTCCGAGCTAGCACATCGGACATGGAGGATGAGGAGAAGCAGGAGGGGGGTGCTGGAACTGGTGTTAGAAGTGGAGTGAAACCTTGAAAGTAGTAGGGCTATCCATCCTCGCGTCGGTAGCACATGAGGGACTCTGCTCCAGCCTCCACAATTTAGGCTGGTTTCACATTTGCGGATTTTTTTTTGCGTTTTTGCTGTAAAAAACGCATGCGTTTTTTTCCCTATATTTAACATTAAAAACGCATGCGTTTTTGCATGCGTTTTGACGCGTTTTTGCAACGCATGCGTTTTTTCTCTGCATGTGTTGTGTTGCAGAAATGCAACATGTAGTAATTTTTGCGGCGTTTTTTTGCCGCAAAAAAAAGCATGCTTTTTTTGCGGCAAAAAACCTATTGATGTCTATGTAAGCGCATGCGTTTTTAAGCACATGCGTTTGTTTGCGTTAAAAACGCATGCGTTTTTATTAAAAAACACAGAAAACACACTGATATGCCACCCCCCACCATAAAGGTGATAAAGGGATCCTAACCCTAACCCTAAAGGGATCCTAACCCTAAAGGCATCCTACCCCTAACCCTACGCCTAACCATAACCCTAAAGGGATCCTCACCCTATCCCTAACCCTACCCCTAACCCTAACGGGATCCTAACCCTACCCCTAACCCTAATCCCTTTAGGGTTAGGGTTAGGATCCCTTTAGGGGTAGGGTTAGGGTTATGATCCCTAACCCTAACTATTTCTGTTTATAGTGGGTTTTTTACTTTAATTTGATGATTGGCAGCTGACACACATTTCTCAGCATGCGTTTAAAAAACGCAAACGCATGAAAAAACGCATGTAAACATGTCAAAACGCCGCGTTTTTTTCACCACATGCAAAAACGCATGCGTCAAAAAAACGCAGCGTTTGCACGCGTTTACATGCGTTTTTTCACCATGCGTTTTTTTTTAAAACGCATGCGTTTTGAAACGCAAGTGTGAAACCAGCCTTACCCAGAGTGCCGTCAGGGAAATGTAGCGTCCCTGGCCACAAGCACTTGTCCACATGTCGATCTTTAAGTGGATAATCCCAGTAAATTTATACACCTGTAGCAGGCCAATTTTTCATTTTATTTCAAACAACTGAAATTACACACAAACCATATTCTACAGTATATATGACAATAGTCAATTTTTGAACAACCAAATTTGTACACTTGTAGCAGGCCAAATTTTCTTTTTTATTTCAAACCAACGAAATTTCACACAAAGCAGGTTCTACTACCTCTTGAAGCTCATCAAGATAATGCCAAGAGTGTGCCAAGCAGTCATCAAAGCAAAAGGTGGCTACTTTGAAGAACCTAGAATATAAGACATAATTTCACTTGTTTCACACTTTTTTGTTAGGTATATAATTCCACATGTGTTAATTCATAGTTTTGATGCCTTCAGTGTGAATTTACAATTTTCATAGTCATGAAAATACAGAAAAATCTTGAAATGAGAAGGTGTGTCCAAACTTTTGGTCTGTACTAATATACACACACACACACTGTATATATATATATTTATATACACACACATATACACACAATTATGTTGTGAATAAAAATCCCTCGCACTGCACCTGTGACTACAAATATGTACCCCTCCTTAATATATGTAAGCCATGCACTATTAAAAATACTAACTGATTAGCCAGCACTGTTCCCCCATTAACTATAATCTCTGCCGCCCAATAAATATAAATTATTCAGTCTCTGTGACTCTTTCCCCCAATTAATTTGAGTCATGATTTACTTAGGAACATTAAAAAAAAAACCTTTCGGACAGTAACAGACTTTCATCAGACTAAAGGTGCAATGGATAACAAAAAGAAGAATAACAGTCATATGGGGAATTATTTGGTCAGGCTAAAGTGCACAGTATAGCATCAGGAATATGAGGATATTCAAAATTGATTAAGTCATACATAAGTAAATGGAGCAGATATGCATTAGCAATATTATAGACATACGGTATGTAAGGCTATGCACAAATAGTGATCTCTATCACAGTATAGCTCATATCTACTATATAATTGTCTAAGGGTCACTTCCGTCTGTCTGTCCTTCTGTCTGTCATGGTTATTCATTCGCTGATTGGTCTCACCAGCTGCCTGTCATGGCTGCCACGACCAATCAGCGACGGGCACAGTCCGGAATAAAATGGCCGCAGTCAGTGCCTGGCGCCCGCATACTCCCCTCCGGTCACCACTAACACAGGGTTAATGCCGGTGGTAACGGACCACGTTATGCCACGGATAACGCACTCCGTTACCGCCGCTATTAACCCTGTGTGTCCCCAACTTTTTACTATTGACGCTGCCTATGCGGCCTGCGCGCCTGCACTAGAAAGACCTGCCATGACGTCATGGTCATGTGACCTCGACATCATCACAGGTCCTGCGCTCATACCAACCCTGGGACCGGAAGCTGCCGTGGACTACAAGGGGCCCTCGGAAAGGTGAGCATATGTTTATTTTTTAACCTGTGACAAACCTGGCTGTGCAATATACTACATAGCTGGGCAATATACTGCGTGACTGGCCAATATACTACGTGGCTCTGTGCTGTATACTACGTCGCTGTGCAATATACTACGTGGCTCTGTGCTGTATACTACGTCGCTGTGCAATATACTACGTGGCTCTGTGCTGTATACTACGTCGCTGTGCAATATACTACGTGGCTCTGTGCTGTATACTACGTCACTGGGCAATATACTACGTCACTGGGCAATATACTACGTGGCTGCGCAATATACTACGTCACTAGGCAATATACTACGTAACTGGGCCATATACTACGTGGTTGCGCAATATACTACGTCACTAGGCAATATACTACGTAACTGGGCAATATACTACGTGGCTGGGCAATATACTACGTGGTTGGGCAATATACTACGTGACTGGGCAATATACTACGTGGCTCTGCTATATACTACTTCGCTGTGCAATACACTACGTGGCTCTGTGCTGTATACTACATCACTGGGCAATATACTACGTAACTGGCCAATATACTATGTGGCTCTGTGCTATATACTACGTGGCTCTGGGCTGCATACTACGTCACTGGGCAATATACTACGTCACTGGGCAATATACTACCACTAACACAGGGTTAATGCCGGTGGTAACGCACTCCGTTACCACTGGTATTAACCCTGTGTGTCCCCAACTTTTTACTATTGATGCTGCCTATGCGGCATCAATAGTAAAAAATGTAATGTTAAAAATAATTTAAAAAAAAAACCTGCTATACTCACCCTCCTTAGTTGCTCGCGCCGGCCGCCATCTTCCGTTGCAGGTTCCGGTGGCAAAGATGGTATGGGAGAAGGACCTGCCATGACGTCACGGTCATGTGACCGCGACGTCATCACAGGCCCTGCGCGAGAAGGACCTGCCATGACGTCACGGTCATGTGACCGCGACGTCATCACAGGTCCTGTGCCCATACCAACCCTGGGACCGGAAGCTGCCGTGGACTACAAGGGGCCCTCGGAAAGGTGAGTATATGTTTATTTTTTAAACCTGTGACAAACCTGGCTGGGCAATATACTACGTAGCTGGGCAATATACTACATGACTGGCCAATATACTACATGGCTCTGTGCTGTATACTATGTCACTGGGCAATATACTACGTCACTGGGCAATATACTACGTGACTGGGCAATATACTACGTGGCTCTGTGCTGTATACTACGTCGCTGTGCAATATACTACGTAACTGGCCAATATACTACGTAACTGGCCAATATACTACGTAACTGGCCAATATACTACGTGGCTCTGTGCTGTATAATACGTCACTGGGCAATATACTATGTAACTGGGCAATATACTACATGGCTCTGTGCTGTATACTACGTCACTGGGCAATATACTACGTGGCTGCGCAACATACTACATCACTAGGCAATATAATACGTAACTGGGCAATATACTACGTGGCTGGGCAATATACTGCGTGGCTGGGCAATATACTACGTGACTGGGCAATATACTACGTGGTTGGGCAATATAATACGTGGCTGGGCAATATACTACGTGACTGGGCAATATACTACGTGGCTCTGTGCTGTATACTACGTCTCAGGGCAATATACTATGTAACTGGGCAATATACTACGTCACTGGGCAATATACTACGTAACTGGCCAATATACTATGTGGCTCTGTGCTGTATACTACGTCGCTGTGCAATATACTACGTGGCTCTGTGCTGTATACTACGTCACTGGGCAATATACTATGTAACTGGGCAATATACTACGTCACTGGGCAATATACTACGTAACTGGCCAATATACTACGTGGCTCTGTGCTGTATACTACGTCGCTGTGCAATATACTACGTGGCTCTGAGCTGTATACTACATCACTGGGCAATATACTATGTAACTGGGCAATATACTACGTGGCTCTGTGCTGTATACTACGTCACTGGGCAATATACTACGTGGCTGCGCAATATACTACATCACTAGGCAATATACTATGTGGCTACGCAATATACTACGTCACTAGGCAATATACTACGTAACTGGGCAATATACTACGTGGCTGGGCAATATACTACGTGGCTGGGCAATATACTATGTGACTGGGCAATATACTACGTGACTGTGCAATTTGCTACGTGGCTGGGCAATATACTACGTCGCACAGGCGAGAAGGACCTGCCATGACGTCACGGTCATGTGACCGCGACATCATCACAGGCCCTGCGCACCTGCGCGAGAAGGACCTGCCATGATGTCACGGTCATGTGACCGAACTACAAGGGGCCCTCGGAAGGTCAGTATATGTTTATTTTTATTTTTTTTACCTGTGACATACGTGGCTGGGCAATATACTACGTAGCTGGGCAATATACTACGTGACTGGCCAATATACTACGAGGCTGGGCAATATACTATGTGGCTCTGTGCAGTATACTACGTGGCTCTGTGCTGTATACTACGTCGCTGTGCAATAAACTACATGGCTCTGTGCTGTATACTACTTGACTGGGCAATATACTACGTGGCTGGGCAATATACTACGTGGCTGGGCAATATACTACGTGACTGGGCAATATACTACGTCACTGGGCAATATACTACGTGGCTGGGCAATATACTACGTGGCTGGGCAATATACTACGTGACTGGGCAATATACTACGTCACTGGGCAATATACTACGTGACTGGGAAATATACTACGTGGTTGGGCAATACACTATGTGGCTGGGCAATATACTATGTGGCTGGGCAATATACTACATGACTGGGCAATATACTACGTGGCTGGGCAATATACTACGTGGCTGGGCAATATACTACGTGGTTGGGCAATATACTACGTGGTTGGGCAATATACTACGTGGCTGGGCAATATACTGTGTGACGGCAATATACTACATGGCTGGGCAATATACTACGTGGGCTGTGCAATATACTACGTGGCTGGGCAATATACTACGTGGCTGGGCAATATACTATGTGGCTGGGCAATATGCTACGTGACTGGGCAATATACTACGTGACTGGGCAATATACTACGTCACTGGGCAATATACTACGTGGCTGGGCAATATACTACGTGGCTGGGCAATATACTACGTGACTGGGCAATATACTACGTCACTGGGCAATATACTACGTGACTGGGAAATATACTACGTGGCTGGGCAATATACTACATGACTGGGCAATATACTACGTGGCTGGGCAATATACTACGTGGTTGGGCAATATACTACGTGGCTTGGTAATATACTATGGGGCTGGGCAATATACTACGTGGGCTGTACAATATACTACGTGGACATGCATATTCTAGAATACCCGATGCGTTAGAATCGGGCCACCATCTAGTGAGAGTATAAATCCAGAAGTGTAGTCACATATTGTAGTTACTAATTACAAGAGTTCAGAGAATAACAAGGGTGATGTTCAGAAATAAGACACCAGAGGGAGACTGAAACACATTGTTGCGGGTTCCCAAACAAGGATTAATAATAATAATCTTTATTTATATAGCGCCAACATATTCCGCAGCACTTTACAATTAGGCGGGGACATGTACAGACAATAAATTGAATACAAGTTAAGACAATTTAAACAGTGACATTAGGAGTGAGGTCCCTGCTCGCCAGCTTACAATCTACAAGGATTCATGATATGTGGGAATGGAAGTAAAAAAAAGGGGTAAAGAAGGTACCAGGGAAAGATATAATGGAAATACAGGCAGAACATGTCACCAACCAAAAACCATGCAAGAGGCTAAACGGATTGCTGAAGGAAAAAGCAAAGTGGTGTAGCTCAAGGAGGAAACGGTAGCAGCCAGTGATGAGCAGATTTGTTCTGAAATGGTGTTATCTAAGCATGGTCGGGTGTTATCTAAGCATGGTCGGGTGTTATCTAAGCATGGTCGGGTGTTATCTAAGCATGGTCGGGTGTTATCTAAGCATGGTCGGGTGTTATTTAAGCATGGTCGGGTGTTATCTAAGCATGGTCGGGTGTTATCTAAGCATGGTCGGGTGTTATCTAAGCATGGTCGGGTGTTTTCCGAGTATCTTAGGCGTGCTCTAATAATTTGTTTGCGTTCCTGCAGCTGCATGTTTTGCAGCTGTTAAACAGCTGTAACACATGCGGGGATAGCCTAACAGACAATCCTCACATGTGTTGCGGCTGTCTAGCATCCACGAATCATGCAGGCACAGGGACTCGAACAGATTATTCGAGTATGCCCAAGATACTCAGATAACACCCGAGCATGCTCGGATGACACATTGCCCGAACACATTCGCCCATCACTAGCAGCAGCCTAAAGAAGTGTTCCTAAATAGTCCCAGACAGTGCCAATTTAAAAAGCTCAGTATGATTGCTGTTTCAAGTGTTTGGCGTGGGTGTGAATCACAAGCATCACAATAGCAGAGGCACCGATAGGGCTAAGATTGAGATGACGTCAGCGGATTTAGCGGGATCCGGAAGTCATATTACTGTGGAAGTATGAGGGACTGAAGGATGAATCAGTGGAGGCTTCCATGGTAAACTACATTGTAAAATGGGATTGAATGACAAACAAAGGCATCAAAAAAATAATTGAATATAAATAGCAATGGAAAAAAGAAGCAGACATGTAGAGAGTAATACAAAAGAAAAAGGAAGGAACAAAAGGGAATAAGAGAAAAAGGGGAAGAAAGAAGGGCATACTGGATGGGAATAGAAAAATAAAGGAAAAAATATAAATAAACAAATCGGCAATGTGTACAATATAAAACATTGGTATATACAAACTTTGCCTCAAAGGATAAAATGTCATATGGAATGCCACATTAGATCCCTTGGCTGTGCCTTGTGTCTGTAAGTAAAAGGTATCTCTGAAAAGAAAAAAGTTTTCAGAACAAGTTTTAAGAGATCCATGTAAAAGGTGGTTACCCTAGATTCAGTACCCGATTGGGATTATTGGGCTGCTTTAATGCCGTTGTGGTGCAATATGGAGTTATAGGTTATTTTCAGATAAACCTTTTATTTTCAGACACAAGACATTTCCATGGGATCTAACATGCCATCCCCATTTGTCAACTGCTACATGTCGTCCTATGAGACAAAGTTTGTCTGTACCAATGTTTTATATCGTACACATTGCCAATTATGCCGCAGATACATTATAACATTTTTTGTCTATGGAAGGGCACGTCAGATTCCTTCAAGTGTTTTCATACACAACTGAACCAATCTGACCTGAGTTATAATTCACTGTACATAGTGTTTCACAACAAATCAGTTTTCTCAATACTATGGTTATTATCAAAGACATGAGTGTCTTATTATCAAAGACATTGATCTTTATGTCAAAAACACGGATCGGAACAACCTGCTTGTTTATGACAGTTGCCCTCCCACTGCAGTAAAAAGGTCCATCCGTGCCTCTCAAATTAACAGGGTTAACAGAATAGTTTCCCATCATGACACTCAAACATCTTGATGAAATGGAGTCTAAATTCCTACAAAAGGATACCCCCAAACTTTACTTTAACACTTCTGTAATTCACCGCTGTCTGAACGTCATCACATCACTGCTAATTACTTTCGTATATACTTTCCACCCATTTGTATAGAAATTACATAAACACATCCGCAGGCATTGATCCTTGTTACATTGGGTCTACCCACACATTCCTGAGTTCCAATTACCCTTTCTACCTTGCTTCAGAGGACCAGCTAACAAATTGGTCAGAGCCGATGAAGGTTTCGCACATAGAACTGCCCAACAACACTTTCTTAGTACTGAAAAAAAAGGCACTTTTCCATCCTTACAGTGCGCACAATGCACTTAAGAGGGATAAGATCTTCCATCCTCAAACAGGCAAAGGGATGCCCATCCAAGGATTTTTATACCTGTAAATCTAAGTATGTCAATTATGCAATAAAACGCTCATTCTGTAAAGTTTACGTAAAGGACAACTGGTAAAAGACTGCATATCTCTTTTCCCAATATTTTTTATTTGTTTTAACAAATGTAAGCAACAAGGAGGAGGGGTTGGGGGGGGGGAGGATTTTAATTAGGGTGGCCTTAGGAAGGCAAGGGGTATATAACAAACAAAACACACATAAGAGTGCGGATTGGCTACACGATCTAGGAACAGCCAGCAGAGGGCGCCTCACCGCAAATGAAGCTAAATATAGATCATTGACCTATATTTAGCTTCATTCGCCGGGGTTTTGCAGAAATGAGCATCCTGCATTAGCGGAGCTCGTGTCTGCAAAATATTTTAACCCCTTCAGATGGATCTACATCGTTGGACGTGCCAGATCCTCGGAAGGTATGTATATTGTTGGTTTATTATTTTTTTTTAATTTACAGATCGAGGGTCTTCAGTGAGTGGATTGAGAGTAGAATAAATTAATACAACAGCCTTTGTGATTTTTTCAATAAATTAATTTTTAATAATGTGTGTGTGTGTGTTTTTTTTAACCCTTTACTAGTATTGGATTAATAATGGATAGGTGTCATAATTGACGCCTCTCCATTATTAATTAGGCTTAATGTCACCTTACAATAGCAAGGTGACATTAACCCTTCATTACCCCATATCCCACTGCTACACGGGAATGGGAAGAGAGTGGCCAAGTGCCAGAATAGGCGCATCTTCCAGATGTGCCTTTTCTGGGGTGGCTGGGGGCAGGTGTTTTTAGCCAGGGGGGGGCCAATAACCGTGGACCCTCTCCAGGCTATTAATATCTGCCCTCAGTCACTGGCTTTACTACTCTGGCGGAGAAAATTGTGCGGGAGCCCACGCCAATTTTTTCCGCCATTTTACCCCTTATTTTACTAGCTAGAACGGCCAAATTTTGAATACACACACTACTAACATTAGTAGTGTGGAATATGCAAAAAAAATGGTGATATGAGATGGTTTACTGTATGTAAACCATGTCTCATATCATGTCGGGTTTAGGAAGGAGAAAGCAAAAGCCGGTAATTGAATTACCGGCTTTCTGCTATCTCGCGCTGTATGAAGTAATAATATATATACATATATGTGTCTACTGACATATATATATATATGTATATATATATATATAGACAGTATATATGTTTTTTTTTTTTTTAACACATGGATCCCTTGTTTAGCCGTATGTCGGTTTTGCAAGCCTGCGATAAAAACACGCATTACGGCTGCCATACGGATTACATACGGAGGATGCCATGCGCAAAAAACGGTGACACACCCTGCCTACGGAGGAGCTACGGACCACTATTTTCGGGACTTTTCAGCGTATTACGGCCGTAATATACGGACCGTATTTTCATACGCTGTGTGTGTGACGCCGGCCTTAGAATGTGAATTACCGTCATGAACTTTAAGCTTGATGTATGGTAAATGGTAGTTTATCCTGCACGGGAACACCCTTGGGTGATCCTGAGACCCTGTGGGCAGCAAAAAAGTCTGGCTCAATATCAAAGCTAATCATTGGGAAGAAATACAATTGTAACCTATAAGCGTAATATGGATATATGTTTTTATGTAAAGGACGGGACTGGAAGTCAAGTAGGACCCTTGGAGGCTCTAGAAGGATTCAGACCATGTCGCTGTAAAAAGGCCATACCCTCCTCCGGTGTTGCGATATGTACAGTTCCGGACAAGAGTTTCACCAAAAGAGTAGAGGAAGGCGACCATGAATAAGCAAAATGGGACCTCCGGAGCTCCCGTGTGACGGATGAAAAATCACGTCGCTTTTTCAAAGTTTCTTTAGACAAGTCTCTGAAGAATGTTAGGTGGCCATATGAGGAGAGCAGAAAGCTTTTTTCGGAGGAGACGTCAAACAATTTACCCCTAACCCAGGCTGGGAAAAAGGAGACTATAATGTCTCTTGGCACATCTGATGGGAGGGACACAGGTCTTTTAATTCGGTGGACTCTTTCTATAATATTGGGTTCGTTGACGTCAGGAAAGAATCTAGAGATCATTTTGTGAATATAGTTTTTCAAGTAGGGGGGTTTAACAGATTCCGGGACACCTCTAATTTTCACGTTGCTTCTACGTCTATGATCTTCGAGAGTCGCCAAGTTACATTTGAGTGAGTCTATGTCTCTTTGCAGACTTTCTAGTAGGGCTGAGGATATAGGAGGGGCTGATGAAAGATCCGAATGGGGAAAATCGCATCCCCCAGGGGAAAAATCCTCCATACTGCTGTCTGAGGAGAGTACAGAGGGTTCGTATGAATCATGTGTTAGTGAATAATGATCGCAGAGGGAAGATCTTGAGGAAGATAAGGACGAGGAGGAATCCAGGCTTTCCGCAATGGATGCCAACGCTTCTTTTATGTATGACTCTGATGCTATATCCGTACAAGATGATCTAGTGCTTGGCGGATTAAAAGAGAGTGAGAATTGTTCCTCCATTTTTCTGTTAAGACAGTCACAGAAATTCCTCATCAAATTGTCTATAAATAATTCAGTGGGAAGTCCCAGTATAGCTCTCAATCCCTCTGTATCAGAGGAAAGGCATGATGACTCTGATGGGATTCTCCCCCCCCCTTTGGTTGGAACAGACATTTGGTCTCTGTAATTGTGCCTTTTGTGGTTGATTACTTGATTGTGGTGCACCTTCCGGTCTGGCTGGTGTTATTTTTGGACCGTTATCTTTAATCCCCTCTCATCTGGGGACTGGAATGGGGCACAAACTCTGGGGCATCATAATTTAATGCTCGGTTGGCAGCCTGTTTCCTTGCCTCCCTAGTTGTTGGATTGCTGTAGTCTGTGTGCGGAGTAGTGGGCGGGGTTTCCTCCCTTCCTTCTCCCCCTCCTCGCCAGCACAGACGCAGCTGCCGCTATGTTTTTGAGTGTTGTGCCGGTCTGGGGGACCGGTGCAGAGGGACCAGGGCACTTAAGAAAAGGTGTCGCTCGTGGTGAGAGCTGAACTGGTGTCTCCCCTGCAGCTGTGGCAGTCCTTCTCCCTCCGGGAGCGGTGCCGCCGCTAGTTGTGGGCGGAGTTGTGGGCGGGACTCCTTTCCCGCCTCCTCTCCCCGGCTTCACTAGCGCGAGCTGTGCCACAGCTGAGGGTCTTGTCCCAGAAGTCGCGCTGGCCCTGGAGCGGTGATCGGAGGGTCCCGGGGTCCCGCGGCACGAGTTGCCTGGAGCGCCGACTCACCCGATATCCTCTTCACCGTCAGGTTGCGGCTCTGTCCTCTTGGGGTGGAGCCGCTGCGTATCGCGGGCAGAGCTGTGGGCGGGTCAATGGGCGGGGTCTCCTCCCCTCTCTTGCTTCCCGGGCTTGCCAGCTCAGGCGAGGTCGCGGCTTTGGGCCTACCTGCGACGGAAGCTCCGGTTCTCGTTGGGATACTGGAGGGTCCTGCAGATTTCAGTGCGGGAGTCGCTGTGGACGGGGGCTTGTCCAGGGGTCCTCCTGTGGACGAAACTGGCCTGGGGCTTGATAGCTCCGATGAGTGCAGCCTCTTGTCCTCTTGTGCACGCAGGCCTGCAGCAAGGCCGCAACTGGGGTCCACATGTCCCTGTATTGCTTGTGCCTTCTTCAAAGTCGCTTTTTTCATATTGTGTCCTAGTCTTGAACACCTTGAATAAAGTTTTGTGCAGTTTCTTCCCAAAACGTATTAAAATTGCCGCTAATAATAAGGGATTTAGCGGGAGCTCCTGTGATACAGGTCTGCTCCCGATCCCTAGCAAGCCACGCCCCAAGACTGCATATCTCAACACAAATCTGACCTCGGATGTGACAGACGCACATTGCCTAGTCTATACCACTTCCATTCAGTCGGTAATACTATTGCACAGATAAGAGATCGAGTTTTGGAACAGGTACAGTATAAAGTAATAGGAGACGGGTTAATCGGATTAAACAACTTAAATACAAAGAGGCATATTGGATTCGTTATCTCCAAACTTTAGAACCAAAATGATTTAATAGTTATGATGTAATGAGTTTCTATTAACTCTCTTTTTCCCCTTTTTCTTCTTGGTCCTGTAATGTAGAAACGATAATAACGCTTCTTCAGAAGGATATTTATACTTTTTTAATTCCTCCCGTTTGCATTACAGATTGTCACGTTTTATTTCCATCTTATACAGTACATCCACATTTGTTTGTCTATATGTTTTCCTTTATTTTTCTATTCCCATCCAATATGCCCTTCTTTCTGCCTCTTTTCCCTCCTTTCCTCTTTGTTCTTTCCTTTTTTCTCTTTTATTTCACTCTCTATATTTCCTCTTTTCCTTTTACCATTAAAATTTGTATTCCCTTTGTTGTTCGATTTCTTTGTTTCTCATTCAATCCCTTTTATATTGTAGCTTACCACTGAAGCCTCACCCATTCATCCCTCCTACTTCCACAGTAGAGCATGCCCTGTACATTCCATGGTTATGTTCAACTAATTGTCACTTTTCGTTCTGGCTGTATCCGCTGATGTCATTGCAGTCTTCAACTTCTCAGCGCCTCTATGGTGCGGTCCACACCCACACTATACACCGAAAACAACAATCATACTGAGCTATTTATTCCCTCTGGTGTCCTATTTGTGAACATCACCATGGTTATCCTCTAAACTTTGGTTATTAATAACTACAATATGTGACTACACTTATTGATTTATACTGTCATGTGAGCTATACTGTGATAGAGATCACTATTTGTGCATAATCTTACATATGTCTATAATATTGCCCAGGATCTAAAGGATAACATTTCTCCTTGTGGTGAGTGACAAGCCAGGCCTAGCATGTCAGAGTGAGGATACTTATAAGTCACGCATGCTCCACTGGAAAATTATATATGTAAATTGCCTATTCAGAGAGGAAGACTAGAATTCTTATGCCACCTATTGGAAGTAGCAATACTAAAATTCAATATTGACCCTTAAAAAAGCCTTGCCATATACGGTAATAATAATCTTTATTTATATATAGCGCTAACATATTCCGCTGCGCTTTACAGGTTGCACACATTATCGTCACTGTCCCTGATGGGGCTCACAATCTAAATTCCCTGTCAGTATGTCTTTGGAATGTGGGAGGAAACCGGAGTACCCAGAGGAAACCCACGCAAACACAGTGAGAACATACAAACTCTTTGCAGATGTTGTCCTTAGTGGGGCTTGAACCCAGGACTCCAGTGATGCAAGGCTGCTGTGCTACCCACTGCGCCACCGTGCCATATGACTTAGGATAAAAGCCAAACCAGAATCTTAATTTGCAGATATTGTGTTTTGGGGTATTGCCCCTCGTTTGTGCAAAGTATGAGATCTGATTTGGCTGAGAGGCTTAAGACTGGGTGTAGCAATATGTTATATGTTCATGTGGCCTCTAGGGGTCTCACTACTTTTATGTGTGTTCTATATTCTTTGTTTGGAACTTGTTGGATGTTGTTGTACTAGGATTTTCATGTAATGGAGGTTGAGACATGATGTGAATAAAGAGCCTGGAGATACTCACAGAGTGTGATTTATGACAGGATTCATCAAACAGAACACTGGGATCTAGGGGAAAATGTTTCTCCTTATGCAGAGTGACAATCAAGGCCTGGCATGTCGGAGTAAGGAGACTTGCAAGCTGTGCATTCTCCTCTGGGAAATTAAATATGCAAATTGCCTCTTCAGACAGGAAGAGAACTATAAGTCTAGTGCACCTTGGAAGTAGCAATCCTAAAAGTCCACCGGCGTTCTGCTTCCCTGCACTGTGTCAGCGCCGGCCGGCCGTAAAGCAGAGCACAGCGGTGACGTCACCGCTCTGCTTTACGGCTGGCACTTACACAGTGCAGGGAAGCAGAACGCCGGGGGACGCGACAGACACCGGAATGTAAGTATGTAGTGTTTGGTTTTTTTTACATTTACACTGGTAACCAGGGTAAACCTCGGGTTACTAAGCGCGGCCCTGCACTTAGTAACCCGATGTTTACCCTGGTTACCCGGGGACTTCGGCATCGTTGGCCGCTGGAGAGCTGTCTGTGTGACAGCTCTCCAGTGACCACACAGCGATGCTGCAGCGATCGGCATCGACGTATGTCTCGAGTATTGCCCAGGATCTAAGGGGTAACATTTCTCCTTGTGGAGAGTGAGAAACCAGTCCTGAAATGTCAGAGTGAGGAGACGTTCTATGCCATACATGATCCACTGGGAAAATATATATGCACATTTTCTCTTTAGAGAGGAAGAGGTCTAGAACTTTAATGCTACCTACTGGACGTAGAAATCCTAAAAGTCAACATCAACCCTTGCATATGACTTAGGATAAAAGCCAAACCAGAATCTCAATTTGCTCAATTTGCAGACCCAGTGTTTCATGGTATTGCCCTCGTCAATGCAAAGTATGAGATCTGATTTGACTAGGTGAGAGGCTTAAGGCTGGATATATGGGGTAACATTTCTCCTTGTGGAGAGTGACAAGCTAGGCCTGGCAGGTCAGAGTGATGAGACTTATACACCATGCCTACCGCTCTGGGAAATTAAAATCTAAATTGCCTCTGCCGGCAGAGCAGGGGAGAATGATGAGAGCCGGGTTCAGCACCAGCTGCCGGGGAACAGCGCTTAGTGTAGCGTTTCTTCCCCTGTGGCTGTCCGTGTGGTACTGGTGCGGCACACAGGTGGCACACTGTTGCCACATGTAGTACATACACAGAGATGGATATCTCTGGTACCGTTTTTTTTCCAGTACCGTTAATAAACGGACGTGTGAAACTGGCCTAAATGCTATAAAAACAAAATCCAAGCAACAATTGTGTTTTTTTTTTAACTCTTAAACCCTTCAGGATTTTTTATTTGTTTTTCAGTATATTATATGGAAAAATAAATGGTGTAATTCAAAACTAAAACTTGTGCTTAAAAACCAAGTCTTGTATGGCAATGATAATGGAAAAATAAAAAAAATTATAATGTTTTGAAGATGGGAAAATTAAAATTGGATAAGGTGAGAGAAGGTTGTAACAGCACAAAAACATTGAACTTTTCCTTAAAAAAGAACACTACTCTTTCATGTGAGCTGGAATTGCAGGTTAGACAAGTGACACTGTTTTAGAAAGTAAACTGAAATGCTTTTCCAATATATTTGTTTAACGTGACTTGAATTGATAGTGAGTATATATACAGTGTGGCACACACCCATGATTGATGTTTATAGTGTGACACACTGTTTAATTTTTAAAGTACAAGCAAAAACAATGTTCATTGTGTACTTTTATAAATTCTTGGGAAAGTGAGAAGAGGAAATATTGCACAATTAATTTTTACACACATAGTTATAACTCGAGTATCTATTCAACTTACCAAGACATTTTAGTACAGATGCACAGAATGATGGTTTAAGCAGGTTGAGGGATGCAGTGACAGACAACCCAAAGCAAGGGTTAACCAAATGTAACAATTTAATAGAACAGGGTATTCACTCCTCGCAGGGAGGTTAAATGGTTAAAGAATGGTTAATAAGAATAATGAAAGTAAAACAATAGCAGAACTTATCGTCCTTATGCTTCTTCTCATCAGGTGATCCCGCACGGGTTGCAGTACCGGGAGCGTCTGGGGAGATATCCTCAGATGGGGTCCTTTAACCCCTTAGCGACCGCCGATACGCCTTTTAACGGCGGCCGCTAAGGGTACTTAAACCACAGCGCCGTTAATTAACGGCGCTGTGGAAAAAGTCAATAGCGCCCCCCAGAGGCCGATTTGCTCCGGGGTCTCGGCTGCCGGGGGTAGCCGAGACCCCAGAGAACATGATTCGGGGGGTTTTTAACCCACCCCGCATTTGCGATCACCGGTAATTAACCGTTTACCGGCGATCGCAAAAAAAAAAAAAAAAAATGCGATCTCTTTTTAATTTCTCTGTCCTCCGATGTGATTGCAAATCGGAGGACAGAGAAAAGGGGTCCCAGGTGGCCCCCCAATACTCACCTAGCTCCCCCGATGCTCCTCGTGTCTCCCGGTGGGCGCCGCCATCTTCAAAATGGCGGGCGCATGCGCAGTGCGCCCGCCGGCCGGCACCGGGAGAATCTTTGGGGTCTCGGCTGCCGGGGGTAGCCGAGACCCCAAAGAGCATGATCGGGGTCGGTATTACTGATCCCTGTTTTGCGATCGCCGGTAAATAACTGTTTACCGGCGACCGCAAAAAAAAAAGTAAAGTGTAATTCTCTGTCCTCTGATGTGATCGCACATCAGAGGACAGAGAAATAGGGGGATTCGGGGACCCTAGCATACTCACCTAGGTCCCTGGATCCTCTTGCTGCTCTTCCTGGCCGCCGGCAGAAGAAAATGGCGGGCGCATGCCCAGTGCGCCCGCCATCTGTCTCCATCTGCCGGCCGGCAGGAGAACAGCAGTTGGGGCTAAAATTAGGGGTAGGGTTAGGGGTAGGGGTAGGGTTAGGGTTAGGGGTAGGGTTAGGGCTAGGGTTAGGGCTAGGGTTAGGGCTAGGGTTGGGGCTAAATTTAGGGTTAGGGTTGGGGCTAAATTTAGGGTTAGGGTTGGGGCTAAATTTAGGGTTAGGCTTCTTTCACACTTACGTCAGTACGGGGCCGTCGCAATGCGTCGGCCCGACATACCGACGCACGTTGTGAAAATTGTGCACAACGTGGGCAGCAGCTGTAGTTTTTCAACGCATCCGCTGCCCAATCTATGTCCTGGGGAGGAGGGGGCGGAGTTACGGCCACGCATGCGCGGTCAGAAATGGCGGATGCGACGTCCATAAAACATTTCATTGAACGTTTTTTTGTGCCGACGCTCCGCCAAAACACAACTGATCCAGTGCACAACGGACGCGACGTGTGGCCATCCGTCACGATCCGTCGGCAATACAAGTCTATGGGCATAAAACGCATCCTGCGGGCACATTTGCAGGATCCGTTTCTTGTCCAAAACGACGGATTGCGACGGAATGCCAAACGACGCAAGTGTGAAAGTAGCCTTAGGGCTAGGGTTAGGGTTGGGGCTAAAGTTAGGGCTAGGGTTGGGGCTAAAGTTAGGGTTAGAGCTGGGATTAGGGTTAGGGTTTGGATTAGGGTTGGTATTAGTGTTAGGGTTGGCATTAGGGTTACGCTTGAGATTAGGGTTAGGTTTGGGATTAGGGTTAAGGTTAGGGTTGTGATTAGGGGTGTATTGGGATTAGGGTTAGGTTTGAGGTTAGGGTTGAGATTAGGATTAGGGGTGTGTTGGATTTAGGGTTTTGATTAGGGTTATGGTTAGGGTTGACATTAGGGTTGTTTTGGGGTAAGGGTTGTGATTATGGTTAGGGTTAGTGATTAGGATTATGGATCAGGTTGGGATTAGGGTTAGGGGTGTGTTGGGGTTAGGGTTGGAGCTAGAATTGGGGGGTTTCCACTGTTTAGGTACATCGGGGGTCTCCAAACACGACAGCCAATTTTGCGCTCAAAAAGTCAAATGGTGCTCCCTCCCTTCTGAGCTCTGCCGTGCGCCCAAACAGTGGGTTACCCCCACATATGGGGCATCAGCGTACTCGGGATAAATTGGACAACAACTTCTGGGGTCCAATTTCTCTTGTTACCCTTGTGAAAATAAAAACTTGGGGGCTACAATATCTTTTTTGTGAAAAAAAAAATATTTTTTATTTTCACGACTCTGCATTCTAAACTTCTGTGAAGCACTTGGGCATTCAAAGTTCTCACCACACATCTAGATAAGTTCCTTGGGGGGTCTAGTTTCCAAAATGGGGTCACTTGTGGGGGGTTACTACAGTTTAGGTATATCAGGGGCTCTGCAATCGCAACATAATGCCCACAGACCATTCTATCAAAGTCTGCGTTCCAAAAAGGCGCTCCTTCCCTTCCGAGCTCTGCCGTGCGCCCAAACAGTGGTTTACCCCCACATATGGCGCATCAGCGTACTCGGGATAAATTTGACAACAACTATTGCAGTCCAATTTCTCCTGTTACCCTTGTGAAAATAAAAACTTGGGGGCTACAATATCTTTTTTGTGGAAAAAAAATATTTTTTATTTTCACGACTCTGCATTCTAAACTTCTGTGAAGCACTTGGGCATTCAAAGTTCTCACCACACATCTAGATAAGTTCCTTGGGGGGTCTAGTTTCCAAAATGGGGTCACTTGTGGGGGGTTACTACAGTTTAGGTACATCAGGGGCTCTGCAATCGCAACATAATGCCCACAGACCATTCTATCAAAGTCTGCATTCCAAAAAGGCGCTGCTTCCCTTCCGAGCTCTGCCGTGTGCCCAAACAGTGGTTTACCCACACATATGGCACATCAGCGTACTCGGGATAAATTGGACAACAACTATTGCAGTCCAATTTCTCCTGTTACCCTTGTGAAAATAAAAACTTGTGGGCTACAATATCTTTTTTGTGGAAAAAAAAAATATTTTTTATTTTCACGACTCTGCATTCTAAACTTCTGTGAAGCACTTGGGCATTCAAAGTTCTCACCACACATCTAGATAAGTTCCTTGGGGGGTCTAGTTTCCAAAATGGGGTCACTTGTGGAGGGTTTCTACTGGTTAGGTACATCAGGGGCTCTGCAAACGCAACATAATACCTGCAGACCATTCTATCAAAGTCTGCATTCCAAAACGGCGCTCCTTCCTTCCGAGCTCTGCCGTGCGCCCAAACAGTGGTTTACCCCCACATATGGGGTACCAGCATACTCAGGACAAATTGGACAACAACTTTTGGGGTCCAATTTCTCTTGTTACCCTTGTGAAAATAAAAACTTGGGGGCTAAAAAATCTTTTTTGTGGAAAAAAAAAATATTTTTTATTTTCACGGCTCTGCATTATAAACTTCTGTGAAGCAGTTGCGCATTCAAGGTTCTCACCACACATCTAGATAAGTTCCATGGGGGGTCTAGTTTCCAAAATGGGGTCACTTGTGGGGGATTTCTACTGTTTAGGCACATCAGGGGCTACCCAAACGCGACATGGTGTCCAATCTCAATTCCAGCCAATTCTACATTGAAAAAGTAAAACGGCACTCCTTCTCTTCCAAGCTCTGCGGTGCGCCCAAACAGTGGTTTACCCCCACATATTGGATATCAGCGTACTCAGGAGAAATTGCACAATAACTTTTGTGGTCTAATTTCTCCTGTTACCCTTGTGAAAATAATAATTTGTGGGCAAAAAGATCATTTTTGTAGAAAAAATGCGATTTTTTTTTTTCACGGCTCTACATTTTAAACTTCTGTGAAGCACATGGGGGTTCAAAGTGCTCACCACACATCTAGATATGTTCCTTAAGGGGTCTAGTTTCCAAAATGGGGTCACTTGTGGGGGGTTTCCACTGTTTAGGCACATCAGAGGCTCTCCAAACGCGACATGGCGTCCAATCTCAATTCCAGCCAATTCTACATTGAAAAAGTAAAACGGCGCTCCTTCACTTCCAAGCTCTGCGGTGCGCCCAAACAGTGGTTTACCCTCACATATGGGGTATCGACGTATTCAGGAGAAATCGCACAACAACTTTTGTGGTCTAATTTCTCCTGTTACCCTTGTGAAAATAAGAATTTGTGGGCGAAAAGATCATTTTTGTGTAAACAAAAGCAATTTTTTATTTTCACGGCTCTACGTTATAAACTTCTGTGAAGCACTTGGGGGTTCAAAGTGCTCACCACACATCTAGATAAGTTCCTTAAGGGGTCTAGTTTCCAAAATGGTGTCACTTGTGGGGAGTTTCCACTGTTTAGGCACATCAGGGGCTCTCTAAACGTGACATGGCGTCCGATCTCAATTCCAGCCAATTCTGCATTGAAAAAGTCAAACGGCGCTCCTTCACTTCTAAGTTCTGCGG
This sequence comes from Ranitomeya imitator, assembly GCF_032444005.1. Lineage (NCBI taxonomy): Eukaryota > Metazoa > Chordata > Amphibia > Anura > Dendrobatidae > Ranitomeya > Ranitomeya imitator. The sequence goes on along the minus strand of NC_091283.1, from coordinate 759,967,308 downwards.
TGCGCCCAAAAAGTGGTTTACCCCCACATATGGGGTATTGGCGTATTCAGGAGAAATTGCATAACAAAATTTGTAGTTACATTTCTGTTTTTACACTTGTGAAAATAAAAAAAATGGTTCTGAATTAAGATGTTTGCAAAAAAAAGTTAAATGTTCATTTTTTCCTTCCACATTGTTTCAGTTCCTGTGAAGCACGTAAAGGGTTAATAAACTTCTTGAATGTGGTTTTGAGAACCTTGAGGGGTGTAGTTTTTAGAATGGTGTCACACTTGGGTATTTTCTATCATATAGACCCCTCAAAATGACTTCAAATGTGATGTGGTCCCTAAAAAAAAATGGTGTTGTAAAAATGAGAAATTGCTGGTCAACTTTTAACCCTTATAACTCCCTAACAAAAAAAAATTTTGTTTCCAAAATTGTGCTGATGTAAAGTAGACATGTGGGAAATGTTATTTATTAACTATTTTTCGTGACATATCTCTCTGATTTAAGGGCATAAAAATACAAAGTTTGAAAATTGCAAAATTTTAAAAATTTTCGCCATATTTCCGTTTTTTTCATAAATAATCGCAAGTAATATCGAAGAAATGTTACCACTAACATGAAGTACAATATGTCACGAAAAAACAATCTCAGAATCAGCGGGATCCGTTGAAGCGTTCCAGAGTTATAACCTCATAAAGTGACAGTGGTCAGAATTGCAAAAATTGGCCTGGTCATTAAGTACCAAATTGGCTCTGTCACTAAGGGGTTAAATGATGGTCTTCTGGTGGCAGCGATCGATCTCCGGTACCTTCCGTTGAGTCCCTAGTCCATAAACACGTGTGTTGCCGAAGCGCGTTCACATATTGGGTCCCTTTGTATGCGGCTAAACAAGCATATCGGCAATTCACCGATATCTGTGGGGTCCCCATGCATCTCTTCCAAGATCTGTAACACTTTGGTGAACGTGTTCCGCTCGTGCGGGGGTCGGAACATAACAGAACATCTGGCTTCCCCGTCTAGGGCCATCACAGCAATCTTCGCCTGTATACTGGGGGTCAGGGGGTGCATCCTTACCATGCCCTTAACCCGCTCGGACCAGTCCCATAACAGTAAATTGCTCCCTGTATACTTTGGAAGATTGCTGAGCATGGCCCCCAATGGTTAGCTGGCCCTTGGGACACCCACTGCCACTTGGTCCGTCACCTCTGTACTTGTGGACTGCATCCTGCCGACTACGCCAAATGTAAGTGCAACACCCGCTAGGACCGTGGGGTACTCGGAACCGGGTTGGACGGTCCTTAAGGGGTGGTTACGGCAGCGGTGACCCGATCCGTGGCCCTGGGCGTGCAATGAAATAGATATGGATGATGGAAATAAAGTTTATAGGCAATAAAGGGAACTGTTTATGATGCCATCTGTGGTATTCGGCCAGGGATGGCCAATGCTGCTTAAAGGGACCACTGGGGCTGATGGTGTTGTAACACCCCAGGTAACCGGTTGTTACAATGATGCTACCTTCCTTTCGTGGAGGGCGATATCATGCTTGGAGGCAAGGAGGATTCCCTTTACCAGGTAAAGCACGCACATTCAACATATTCTGAACCCAGGCCAGAGGGGGGAGCTCTGAACCCGGATTCAGGGGAGCTTCCCTTAGATAGATATATCCTGGTCTGGAGGAGGAGCTAGACAGTTGGTCCAGGGAGACCAAGAAAGCAAGTTGTTTAGAGACAGTGGACAGAGAGGAAGGAGAGCAGACAGTGGAGCCGTGCAGCCAGGACTGAGCTGCGGCTCCAGGGAAGGAAGTGAACCCGAGGGGCTGGAAGTGGTGGAGCTACTGAGGAAAGGAGCACAGAAGGAGGAAAGGGGCTCAGAGGGGAATTGTGACTGGGCACCCTCAAGGCCGAAGTGCAGGAACTGGGCACCGGGAGCTGGAAGTCGTGTTGTACTCAGGACACACGGCAGAACCGGAGCGAATAGGACTGTATGTTATTTGCCCACACCACACCTGGAGGTGAAGCAGCACCTGAAGAGCCCGGGTCATGATAGAGACCCTATAAAACAGCTCAAGCTGCCCACCATACAGGTACCAGCCTCAGGACAGGAAGGAGAGGACTTTGCCAGCAAGCTACAGGCAGCAGGGACCTCACATATTAGCACAAGTAGGAAGGCTGACGGACCTCACCTGGGAGAGGTATCCACTATTGCCTCCAGGCCGGCCGGACCATACCACCACCTCTTCCTGGTACCCTGGACTGTGGACTGCTACTGCGAGTAAACCAGGTAAAGACTTTACAACCTTGTGTCCTCCACTTATGTGCCAGCATACACCACCCTTGCCATACACATTGGGAGTCCTATGGACCCCGCTTCACTTGTGGGAAGCGTCACCATCTTGCTGCAGTAACATCACCCCAGAGGACCCCTTTAAGCAGTGTCGGTCCCCTCTGACTGAGAACCACAGGTGGTGTCACAAACTTTATTAACAAAACCCCCTTTAAAGACTAACCCCCTTTTATTGGGTGCCCAGGGCCACGGACCGGGTCTCAGCCACCGTGACATCCCTTTTAAGTGTGACTGGACCCGGTACCGAGTACCCCACTGCCCTGGCGGACGACTCAGTGTTGCAGCAGAGTTGATATAGCTCAGCACAGTTGGAGCGGGGCCCCAGGGCAGCCAGTGGAGTGTGGTAAAGTTCTGATGGTGGTAGTGGTGCAGGGCAAGCATCGTAGGAAAGAATTGAGAGGACACAGCAAGATGCAGTCTTCACGTTTTACTCACAGTTCACATGTTATCACCCCAGCCGGGGTGCTGTGTCCTTCAGGTCAGTGGTCCAGGAAACTCTCTAGTAACTTGGGGCACCTGGCCATCTTACTGCGCTAGCTGACTCCTCTTCTGCCCTGTGCTTCACACCCAGTGTCCCGAGCCAGTAGATGCGGGTCCTTTCAGGAGACATCTTCACTGTCCATATTTTCAGCGAAGAAGGTGCGAGTGTGGCTGTCACACTTACAGACACGACAGCCTCCGGGTTCCTAGTTAGGAACTGTAGTTCCTCCACTAGATCAGGGGCCGGTTCCCCTACTGCGACCTGGTCCCTCCACCTGGTGATGATCAGCATGGATGCGGGCCCCACGGGTGGTTTTCACACTTCCCGTGCCCCTAGAACCCCTTTGGTCTTTCTGGAAGCTTCTTTCCTTTCTCTCTCCCTTCATACTGTCAGGAGCTTCAGAGCCACACGTCTGCTCTGCTCCACTTCTCCTCACCAACTCTCTAACTCCTTCCTCCTGTCTCCCCTGACAACTCCTCACTCTCCACCCACACCTTCTACCTAATCCCTCCCTTGCCTGGGGAGGTCTAGAGTTGGGTGCAAGTGTTAGGGTTCTGTACAGTGTTCCTTCCTTACCAGAGAGTTTGGGTACTGCACCTCTGGCTGAGATGCAGTACCTCTGTGGCGACTGGACCTTCAGGGGCGCTACATACCCCCCATTAAACACAGCAAGTCTCGGGCTGGAACAAAGCAAAATAGGTGAATACATACAAAAATTTTGTGGAATGCATTCCAACAGGTAACACGTAAGATCAACTCATCTTCCCTTTATGGGAGGTGCTTTTCTTAAACATTACATTTAAACATGCAAAACATTTTGAAAGTATAAAACATTGAAATTGCAAACATTTTGAAAAGTGCAAAACATTCATTTAAGTGGAAGAGTTTGGGAGATCCCGTAACGGGGTGTACTTCGTTCTCACTAACAGTTCCTGGTGCAATATGGGGGACCCATCTCAAACCCCCAATGTAGGTCCCGGGCGTGGCTACAGGGCATAGCTGGTCTCCACTTTGGACCACTTCTTCAGCCAAGCCAGACGGTTTTTGTTCGGTGGTACGAGGTCAAACTAAAGAAGGTTCTACTCATACTGACTATGTGAGGTAAAACCAATAAGAGGCGCTTTAAGAAGTGCTAACTGATTACATTAGAGTTCTGATCATTCACTGTTCATGATCACAATGTCTTTGCATTAACTAGAGCAACACCTTTCTTAAGAAACATAACCAGGCAGGGGCGGATTATCAGAGGGTCAATATGGGCGGTAGCCCAGGGCCCAGTGGTCTGGGGGGGCCCTGGGCTACCGCACAGATTGACCCTCCACTAATTGTCTGAATGCCCGCCGGCATTTGTGTGCCCCCGGACCAGGTGGGCAGAGAGAGGGGGCCCACATTGGTTGGGAGGTGCGTGTATCAGCCGGTCAGCTGAGAGCTCCGAGTCCCTGCACAAGGCCTGCACAGCAGCACACCACATAATGGCTGCTCTGTGCACAGGACCTGTGATGAGGTCACAGGATGGGAGGAGTCAGGGGTCACATGATCGGGAGGAGGCCCTCCGTGTACAGGACTTTGCTGGTTGCCATGGCGCCGGAGGAAGGTAAGGCAGCGTATGTGTGAGGTCAGGAGGTGTTTACAGGGTGGATGTAGCAGAGCCGTGTGTGTACGAGGTGTATGGATCAGAGCAGCGTGTGAAAGGTCTATGGAGCGGAGTCGTGTGTACGATGTGTACGGAGCCGTGTGCATGAGGTGTACGGAGCGCAGCCGCGTGTGTACGAGGTGTACGGAGCAGAGCAGCGTGTGTATGAGGTGTACGGAGCAGAGTCGTGTGTACAAGGTGTACGGAGCACAGCCGCATGTGTACGAGGTGTACGGAGCACAGCCGTGTGTGTATGAGGTGTACGGAGCGGACCCGTGTATGAGGTGTATGGAGCAGAGCCGTGTGTGTATGAGGTGTATGGAGCAGAGCCGTGTATGAGGTGTATGGAGCAGAGCCGTGTGTGTATGAGGTGTATGGAGCAGAGCCGTGTATGAGGTGTATGGAGCGGAGCTGAATGTGTACGGAGCGGAGCCGTGTGTGTATGAGATATATGGAGTGGAGCCGTGTGTACGGAGCGGAGCCGTGTATGCAAAGTTTACGGAGCGCAGCCGCGTGTGTAGGAGTAGCTATGTGTGGCCATTATCATGTGCGGCCAATATACAGTAAGGAGCATCATGTGTGGCCATTATACAGTATTATTGAGCATCATGTGCGGTCATTATACAGTATGGAGAATCATGTGCGGTCATTATACAGTATGGAGTATCATGTGTGGCCATTATACAGTATGGAGTATCATGTGTGGTCATTATACAGTATGGAGCATCATGTGTGGCCATTATACAGTATGGAGCATCATGTGTGGCCATTATACAGTATGGAGCATCATGTGCGGTCATTATACAGTATGGAGCATCATGTGCGGTCATTATACACTATGGAGCATCATGTGCGGTCATTATACAGTATGGAGCACCATGTGCGGTCATTATACAGTATGGAGCATCATGTGCGGCTATTATACAGTATGGAACATCATGTGTGGTCATTATAAAGTATGGAGCATCATGTGTGGCCATTATACAGTATAGAGCATCATGTGCGGTCATTATACAGTATGGAGCATCATGTGTGGCCATTATACAGTATGGAGCATCATGTGTGGCCATTATACAGTATTGAGCATCATGTGCGGTCATTATACAGTATGGAGCATCATGTGCGGTCACTATACAGTATGGAGCATCATGTGTGGCCATTATACAGTATTGAGCATCATGTGGGGTCATTATACAGTATTGAGCATCATGTGGGGCCATTATACAGTATTGAGCATCATGTGGGGTCATTATACAGTATTGAGCATCATGTGCGGTCATTATACAGTATGGAGCATCATGTGCGGTCACTATACAGTATGGAGCATCATGTGTGGCCATTATACAGTATTGAGCATCATGTGGGGTCATTATACAGTATTGAGCATCATGTGTGGCCATTATACAGTATTGAGCATCATGTGGGGTCATTATACAGTATTGAGCATCATGTGTGGCCATTATACAGTATTGAGCATCATGTGGGGTCATTATACAGTATTGAGCATCATGTGGGGCCATTATACAGTATTGAGCATCATGTGTGGCCATTATACAGTATTGAGCATCATGTGGGGTCATTATACAGTATTGAGCATCATGTGGGGCCATTATACAGTATTGAGCATCATGTGGGGTCATTATACAGTATTGAGCATCATGTGGGGCCATTATACAGTATTGAGCATCATGTGGGGCCATTATACAGTATTGAGCATCATGTGGGGTCATTATACAGTATTGAGCATCATGTGCGGTCATTATACAGTATGGAGCATCATGTGCGGTCACTATACAGTATGGAGCATCATGTGTGGCCATTATACAGTATGGAGCATCATGTGTGGCCATTATACAGTATGGAGCATCATGTGGGGCCATTATACAGTATGGAGCATCATGTGTGGCCATTATACAGTATTGAACATCATGTGTGGCCATTATACAGTATTGAGCATCATGTGGTCATGTGGGGTCGTTATACAGTATGGAGCACTGTGTGGCCATTATACAGTATCGAGCACTTTGTGGCCATATTTTTTTTTTTATAATTATTCTTTATGAACAGTGTGATCAGCAGTGCTAAATGGGTGTGGTTGAGACATGGATATGGGTGTGACTAGTGAATGGGTGTGGTCAGAGGTGTGTCCTAAAATTTGCTGCGGCGCGCAATGCGCGCCGCAAACTTTGTCCCTCTTTCCCAACTTCAAAAGTTGGGAGGTATGGTAATATGTGGTCTGGAAATGGTGCGGTGGTATTTGTCCCTTGTATGTGCTATTATTCGATCACTGTGGTTGTAATTTGTGGTCTGGTCATGGTGCGGTGGTATTTGTTCCTTGTATGTGATATTATTGGTCAAGATATACCGAAATTGTATTGCAGATTTTAACAAATATTTCCTAGGTTACAGTAGAGTAGGGCCCGGCCCTTTTTCTGGAATAATCTGGTTCGGGTATATCATGACCCCCGTCACATGACCCCCGTCACATGACCCCCGTCACATGACCCCCGTCACATGACCCCCGTCACATGACCCCCGTCACATGACCGGGGGGGCCCACAGTGTGTGAACAGCCCGGGGCCCTGGCTACCCTTCATCCACCCCTGTAACCAGGTTAGCCAACTTTTAACATTGTCTATCTGCCATCTTATTCACTTTCTTTTCCAGGGCATTTCCTGTTGTCCACAGCTTCCTGCCTGGGGAAGTTCTTTCTCAGATGGGACTAGTTCAGCAACCGGGGTTTGTGTTGCCTGTGACCGCACTGAATCTGTATGCTCCCCCATGTATCTTTGCACATTAAGGGCCTACCATCCCCTTTGTGCCGAGTAAATGTCAATTGATCTCCCGGGTAAAGGTCACGTACAGGTGTCCCTTTAAGAGATGCGACTCCACATCCCAGCGGTTTACAAAAAGTAAATACCCAGCCCTTGTTCAGATTAAAAGAGACCACAGTGCCCTGCTTTAGCGGACCTTGATCAGCAGGACTGACTTTGCGGGTCCGGGCCTTGGCCTGCATGTTTCGCTCCTCCATAGCCTCCCCCTTGGCCCTGCGCTCCCACTCCTCTGCTTCTAATTTCAGCAGCTGCCACTGGCAGAAGTCCTTTTTTACAGTGTTTACATGGTTTGCCCTTGCTGGAGCCTCCTCCAGAAACCCCATTAAGCCTGTCTCTGGGTGTCTCCAGTGGATCGCCTCCCCTTTACCGCACACCCCCAGGGACAAAAGTTCGGGTATCAGTGGATCTACTAGCGCAACTCCCAGGTCTGCCATCTGGTCCCAGGTTACATCCGTCACTACCTGGCCAGGTTCTAGGGTCGGCAGGGGTCTCAAAGGTCCCACCAGGGTCTCCTCCGCTACCATGGCAATGTCCATACCTGCTCCTAGGGTGCTGGTAACATAGTAACATAGTTAGTAAGGCCGAAAAAAGACATTTGTCCATCCAGTTCAGCCTATATTCCATCATAATAAATCCCCAGATCTACGTCCTTCTACAGAACCTAATAATTGTATGATACAATATTGTTCTGCTCCAGGAAGACATCCAGGACATCGACTGAGTTCGCCATCACCACCTCCTCAGGCAAGCAATTCCAGATTCTCACTGCCCTAACAGTAAAGAATCCTCTTCTATGTTGGTGGAAAAACCTTCTCTCCTCCTCCACCTCTGCTGGGGCCGGGGATGTCGGTGGCAAGGTCTGTTTCTGTGCAGTCCCCCTTCTCAGCAGGGCCTCTTTCCATGCTGTTACCACGGCCAGCTGCGACCGCAGAAGTTGTCGTGTCAGCTCCTCCATTTCAGCGCTGAGGAGCTCCAGATCGACCACTGGCAGCTGGTCCGGGGTTTTATCTTGCTGGTCGGGGAAATTCAATTTTCCTTCTGTACATTCCTGCGGCTCTTCATCGCCGCCCGCCATTGCATCCACCGGGTAGTGCTCCGCCATGCTTGCTTCACACTTTCCCATGCGCTTTTCCTCCGCTCTACCCTTTCTCCTTTTCCACCAACCATGTCGGGAGGTAGATCCATCTCCCTGATGGACAAGTTCCTTTTCCATTAAAGTCCTTACAGTGGGCGGGTCCAGCTTTTGCGCCATTTCTCGGGCTCTGCCCATGACAACACATCTCCTACGTTCCTCACATGCTATATGGTGCGACAATGGTGGCAATTGAACAATTCAATAAAGTTCATGGCACACAGGACTTGATTTTTTGGGTCAGTCCATCCTGTTCGTGATGCCAAAAGATGCAACACCTGCTAGGGCCCTGGGGCACTTAAAGGGGTGGTCACGGCAGCGGTGACCCGGTCAATGGCCCTGGGTGTGCAATGAAATAGAGATGGATGATAGAAATAAAGTTTGTAGGGAATAAGGGAAATTGTTCATGACGCCACTTGTGGTACTCCCCACAGGTGGAGCGGGGCCCCAGGGCAGCCAAAGGACTGTGGTAAATTTCTGATGGTGGTAGTGATGCAGGGCAAGCATCGCAGGAAAGAATTGAGAGGACACAGCAAGATGCAGTCTTCACGTTTTATTCACAGTTCAGATGTTATCCCCCCAGCCAGGGTGCTGTGTCCTTCAGGTCAGTGGTCCAGGAAACTCTCTAGTAACTTGGGGCTCCTGTCCAGAACTCCCTTTTGTGTGCCTTCCCTGGCCGTCTCACTGCGCTGGCTGCCTCCTCTCCTGCCCTGTGCTTTACACCCAGTGTTCCGAGCCGGTAGACGTGGGTCTTGTCGGGTGACGTCTTCACTGTCCCCTTGACCCTCATTGTCCACCTTTTCAGTGAAGTAGGTGTGAGTGTGGCTGTCGCTTTTACAGACATAACAGTCTCCGGGATCCTACTTGGGACCTGTAGTTCCTCCGCTAGATCAGGGGACGGTTCCCCTACTGCAACCTCGTCCCTCCACCTGGCGATGGTCAGCGTTCATGTGGGCCCCACAGGTGGTTTCCCCACTTCCCATGCCCCTAGGACCCCTTCGTTCTTCCTGGGAGCTTCTTTCCTTTCTCCTTTCACACTGTCAGGAGCTTCAGATTCACACGTCTTCTCTGCTCCACTTCTCCTCATCAACTCTCTGACTCCTCCCTCCTGTCTCCCCTGACAACTCACTCTCCACCCACACCTTCTACCTAATCCCTCCCTTGCCTGGTGAGGTCTAGAGTTGAGTGCAAGTGTTAGAGTTCTGTACAGTGATTCATCCTTACCAGAGAGTTGGGGTACCGCACCTCTGGCTGAGATGCAGTACCTTTGTTGCGACTGGACCTTCAGGGGTGCCACATAAGCAGGTTGCGTGATGCAATGACAGACAGAAAGCAGAGCAAGGGTTAACCAAATGTAACAATTTAATAGAATAGGGCATTCACTCCTCGCAGGGAGGTAAATGGTTAAAAAAAGTTTAATAAGAATAATAAAAGTAAAACAATAGCAGTCTAGTTAAGGAACTTATCGCATCCTTTATGCTTCTTCTCAGCAGGTGATCCCGCAAGGGTTGTAGCATCAGGGGTGTCCGGGGAGATGTCCTCAGATGGGGTCCTTTAAAGGATGGTCCATCTTCTGGCGACAGCGGTCGGTCTACCGTACCTTCCACTGGGCCCCTCGTCCATAAACACACGCAGCTGAAGCAAACAAGGCTGCAGCACTTCCAGTGTCAAATGGAATGGGCGCAAAGTCACTGGCTTGGAAAGCCGCACGATTCTGCCCGGTGCTCTGCGTTCTCTCCTCTGCTCGTGCACAGTACTTTCAGTCATTGAGAGCATGGTACCTCCTCAGCGGTCCTGCTGGAGACGGCGGGGACCAACCATTTCAGCCTGTCGCAACGCCGGTTCTCAGGGGACAGAGCACATTGCTCATCTGGCTGCGCGCTGCTGCTAGTTCACACCAAAACTACCGGCTGCTACGCGCTTTTGATTTCATCTTGCCCCTCCTACCTGGGTCATGAGGTTGGTCCAGCTCCTCATTCTTTCCCCCAGGCAACAAGGGAGGCAGCCTCAATAGTTCCGGACCTGGCTCGGTACAGGTACCGGCAGTCCGTTCTTCCTCCTTACAATGGCACCATGTAACAGCGCATTTCACGCTTTTGCAGTCCTTAGTTATAGAAATCATAAAAAGTTGCTCCAATCATCTTGTAAGACAAAGTCACATGACATGGTTCAAGTACCATGAATCAAATTTGTACATTTTCCATAGCAAAAAACTGGCAGTTCTTCAATATAGGATCTATCTTTTTTATACTATACAAAGGCACAAGTGGCAATTTCATTTTTGCATGCTTCTTTTTCAGATACCGCAGTGCTCCAACATATTGTTATAGTTAAATGTAATCTTTCCCCAGGTTTTTGCCACGTAATCTGAGAGCAGCATAAAGTAGAGGCCGAGACCCTGATTGCAGCGATGTGTCGCTTACTGGGCTGCTTGGTGTAGTTTTAATAAAATCACTGTTTTATCAGAAGGAGAATATCACTACAGGAATAGTAAATTTTCTGCCAGGTAATCAAGTATATTCATAAGATCTGTATAACCCCTCCCCCACCACTGATTGGCAGCTTTCTGTGTGGGGAGAAAGCTTTCAATCAGTGCTTTGGGCGGGTTATAGAGTGCTCAACATTCAGAGAACTGATAGATCTGCAGTAGAGAAAACAGTGATTTTATCAAAATGAGAGCAAGCAGAACAGTAAGTCACATATTGATGAAATTATTGTCTCTGTTCCTACATTATGCTGCTCTCAGATGAGGTAGCAAAAACATGGTGACAGATTCCCTTTAACTCTTTATTTACAAAATATATTGCATAAAGAAACTAAACCGTTTTAAAATAACTAAAGAACTATAACTTATTAGTTGCCCTGTATATACAGGTGCTTCTCACAAAATTAGAATATCATCAAGTTAATTTATTTCAGTTCTTCAATACAAAAAGTGAATCTCAAATATTATAAAGTCATTACAAACAGAGTGATGTATTTCAAGTGTTTATTTCTGGTAATGTTAATAATTATGGCTTACAGCCAATGAAAACACAAAAGTCATTCTCTCAGTAAATTAGAATAATTGTCAAAAACACATGAAAAGGCTTCCTAAGCATTTAAAAAGGTCTCTTAGTCTGTTTCAGTAGGCTCCACAATTATGGGTGTCACGGATCCCTTCTCCGTGGTGTCACTTATTCGTCACGTGCCTGCTCTCACACGTGACTTGGGGTTGTGCCTGCAAGGGTTAATCTATCTTCCCACTCTCGGTCCAGCATTCAACCTCCTTCCTATGCTGTAATGGGAGCATAAATCACACACCAACCCAGGCCACACACCAGCTCGTACACGCTGCCACCACTCACCGAATACATGGGCGATGAGTCCCAGACTATTAATACTCGTAATGTCTATCACTCATAAGGCTCACACACCTTAGGCTATGGATTCTTTTAGAACATTCAAGGTTCAACTTGTTACAGTTTTATACTTTAATAACAAAAGGGTCAGTGCTTACAATAAGAAAAAGGTATAAAAATATGATAATAAAAAGACATACAACGTATGCAAAACAGTAAAAAATAAAGAGGAGAACTTACAGAAATGATCTAACTGGTAGTTGCTTCTGCTCCCTGAGGGTAGGACGAATGTAGATTGGATCACACCAGCTTCTCAGGCTGCCCCCATCATGTGAACACAATTCTCTGTCTGCAGCCTAAATTTATAACTTTGGTCTGGAGGTCAGGTTTCTAGACCAGCCCCTCAGGTTAATATCATAATTACTGGCTTTCTGATTGGCCATGGCCGCGCTACTAATGAATATATTATTTTTCTCTTGAGACACTTGTGAAAAGGTTCTCAGGAATAGATACCCTCAGGTCGCAATTAACACCTCCCCTCCAAGACCTAGGAGGTGCCAAATGTTAGCTTTCTTCTTGGCCCTAGCTAGACCTCCTGGTGAGATATGGAGACACAATTTCTACTAGTCCCAAGGAAGTACCTATTAACACCTAGGTGCGACTTGCCTTCAGGACAGATGTTACATCATCACTAGTCACACATATAACCCTAGACATATGTCACTACACATATATAGATATATATATACACATATTTCACCACAATGGGGAAGACTGCTTACTTGACAGATGTCCAGAAGGCAGTCATTGACGCACTCCACAAGGAGGGTAAGCCACAAAAGGTCATTGCTAAAGAAGCTGGCTGATCAGAGTGCTGCATCCAAGCATATTAATGGAAAGTTGATTGGAAGGCAAAAGTGTGGTAGAAAAAGGTGCACAAGCAGCCGGTTAACTGCAGCCTTGAGAGGATTGTTAAGAAAAGACCATTCAAAAGTGTGAAGGAGATTCACAAGCAGTGGACTGCTGCTGGAGTCATTGCTTCAAAAGCCACCACACACGGATGTATCCAGGACATGGGCTACAAGTGTCGCATTCCTTGTGTCAAGACACTCATGACCAATAGATGCCAGAAGCGTCTTAACTGGGCCAAGGAGAAAAATAACTGGACTGTTTCTAAGTGGTCCAAGGATTTGTTTTCAGATGAAAGTAAATTCTGCATTTAATTTGGAAATCCAGGTCCCAGAGTCTGGAGGAAGAGTGGAGTAGCAAATAATCCAAGTTGCTTGAGGTCTAGTGTGAAGTTTCCACAAACAGTGATGGTTTGCGGAGCCATGTCATCTGCTGGTGGAGGTCCACTGTCATTGCATTCATCTACCAGGAAATTTTAGAGCACTTCATGCTTCCCTCTGCCGACAAGCTTTTTAGAGATTGAAATTCCATTCTCCAGCAGGACTTGGCACCTGTCCACACTGCCAAAGGTACCAATATCTGGTTTAAATACAACAGTATCACCGTGCTTGATTGGCCAGCAAACTCGCCTGACCTTAACCCATAGAGAATTTATGGGGTATTGTCAAGAGGGAGATAAGAGACACCAGACCCAACAATGCAGAGGAGCTGAAGGCTGCTATCAAAGCAACCTGGGCTTCCATAACGTCTCAGCAGTGCCACAGGCTGATCGCCTCTATGCCACGCTGCATTGATGCAGTAATTGATGCAAAAAGAGACCCAACCAAGTTTTTAGTGCTTTTACTGAACATACATTTCAATAGGCCAACAATTTGGATTTTAAAATCAGTTTTCAAGCTGGTGTTGTAAAGTTTCTAATTTACTAAGACACTGACTTTTGGGTTTTCATTGGCTGTAAGCCACAATCATCAACATTAACAGAAATAAACACTTGAAATACATCACTCTATTTGTAATGACTCCATATAATATGAGTTTCACTTTTTGTATTGAAGAACTGAAACAAATTAACGTTTTGATGATATTCTAATTTTGTGAGAAGCACCTGTGCATGCCAGGTGGTTTTTTTCTGCAGGAGGATCACAAGGAAATAGACAGCATGTGACGTAAATATGAGTGACTGAGCAAAGGGTCTGAATACTTATGACCATGTGATATTTCAGTTTTTCTTTTTTAATAAATTTGCAAAAATTTGCAAAAATTTCAACATTTCTGTTTTTTTCAGTCAAGATTTGGTGCAGAGTGTACATTAATGAGAAAAAAATGATTTTACTGAACGCTGCACATGAATTACCGGCATTTATTCTATCTTTTACCGAATGTTACCGACTTTTTCCGATTTTAAGAAAAATGCTACGTGATGTTACCGATCATGTATCCGAACGTACCATATTCGTGCCGAATTTATGTTTGGCGATCGTTTTTCCAACACAAAGCTCCCAGGCTTTCTAGGAAAGTTCCCACGATCTATGAACATCCAGCAGAGGGCGCCTCACCGCAAATGAAGCTAAATATAGCTCATTGATCTATATTTAGACTCATTCCCCGGGGTTTTGCAGCGAGGATTAGCATTGCATTAGCAAAGCTCCTTGCTGCAAAATGTTTTAACCCCTTCAGAAGGATTTACATCGTTGGACGTTACAGATCTGCGGAGGGTAAGTATATTGTTGGTTTATTATGTTTTTTCTTTCACAGAACGAGGGTCTTCAGTGACTGGATTGGGCGTAGAATAAAATACTCCAACAACCATTGTTTTTATTTCATTAAAATAATTTTAAATAATGTGTTTGTGTTTTTTTTAACCCTTTACTACAATTGGATTAATAATGGATAGGTGTCATAATTGACGCCTCTCCATTATTAATTAGGCTTAATGTCACCTTACAATTGCAAGGTGGCATTAACCCTTCATTACCCCATATCCCACCGCTACACGGGAATGGGAAGAGAGTGGCCAAGTGCCAGAATAGGCGCATCTTCCAGATGTGCCTTTTCTGGGGTGGCTGGGGGCAGATATTTTTAGCCAGGGGGGGGCCAATAACCATGGACCCTCTCCAGGCTATTAATATCTGCCCTCAGTCACTGGCTTTACTACTCTGGCAGAGAAAATTGCGCGGGAGCCCACGCCAATTTTTTCCGCCATTTAACCCTTTATTTTAAGAGCTAGAACGGCCAAATTTTGCAGATACACACTACTGACATTAGTAGTGTGGAATCTGCAAAAAAAATGGAGAGAAGACATGGTTTACTGTATGTAAACCATGTCTCAAATCATGTCGGGTTTTAGGAAGGAGAAAGAAAAAGCCGGTAATTGAATTACCGGCTTTCAAGCTGTATAGCTCTGGAAAAAATAGTAATATATATACATATATGTGTCTAATGACATATATATATATTTTTTTCTTTTTGGGACACATGGATCATTTCTATAGCGGTATGTCGGTTTTGCAAGCCTGCGAGAAAACCACGCAGTATGGATGCCATACGGATTACATACGGAGGATGCCATGCGCAAAAAACGCTGACACACCCTCCCTACGGAGGAGCTACGGACCACTATTTTCGGGACATTTCAGCGTATTACGGCCGTAATATACGGACCGTATTTTCATACGCTGAGTGTGAAGCCGGCCTAACACAAACCCCTATAAAGCCCACAGGAGGCCTATATAAAAAGGGGGGGACATAATAATTACTGTTTAGGGGAGTAGCCGCCACTGCTGGACACCGTGCGTCTGCCCCGACGCGCGTTTCGGACTCCTTTTTCAAGGGGCCTGCTGAGTGCAGTGATCCCTGTCATTTATAGTTCCAGGATCCAGTCGCGTGACCGCGACATCATCTAAAGTCCTACGCTCAATGCATTCTTAGGAGCGGAGGCCGCCGCTTGCACCGCTGAGAGCCAGGGGCCGTTGGAGGGTAAGTATATCCCTTATTTTTTATTTGTATTCTTTTTTTTTACATGAATATGGATCCCAGGGCCTGAAGGAGAGTCTCCTCTCCTTCAGACCCTGGGAACCATCCAGGATCGCTCCCTGCACACGTCGTACCCGGCGTATAAGACGACCCCGACTTTTGAGACGATTTTCAGGGGTTAAAAAGTCATTTTATATGCCGGAAAATACGGTACTTGCGTTTTTTTATTGCATTTTTGTGTGCATTTTTTTAATATGCATTTTTATTGTGTTTTTGAAACTTCGTGGTATTTGGCTTTGGCAAAAGTTTATTAATATACTTAGGTGCGAATTACTTGTGTTTTTGATGCGTATCTGCCATGGAAACGCATGTGCATCTTTTACCTGTGTAATTTCTGCACCTTATGCAAGTCTATGGGGAAATCCCGACAGAAAACTCAGTGTACCTGCAAAGAAAAAGGGAAAAATCCCATCCACTTTGCTGGAACTGTAAGATGCTTCGTTTTATATGCAGCAAAAATACAGTGTCAGAAACGAACCAAACGCTCATCGTAGGAACACAACCTCACTTTCCAGGTAATGTAAAACTGCTGCTTCTTTATGGAAAAAGCATCAAGAATGCAGCGTGTGAACAACGTTATAGTCATAGTGTCAGGGTTCCTAATATGATTAGCTTGGAATATATATTTCTATAATGTTTTTTTTACTATTTTTTAAAATATCTCCTTTATTTATCCCAAACTTTCACTAACATTTTCAGAAAAAGCTATTGGATAACATGATAATAAAAAAAATAATATTTTTTTTACATTTATATATTGGATGGGGATGTTGTGTTTTTTTTGAGAATCAAGAAGGGTCTGTCTTACAGTTCTACTATGGACCCTAACATGCTGTTTGCTCTGTATTATGGACCAGTTTGTAAATGAACTATTCCAGCTTAGCATAGTCATAGAGTGGGTGTGTTCAGATCACAAGAACAGAACAGTAAATATAACAGCTTAAGTATATATTTGATTTCAACCACATATTATATGATGTGACGTTACAGAATTCCAATGAAGTTTACAAAATATGTATAAATACCCCAGTGCAAAGCTCGGATAAAGTACAAGGAGCTTTCTCACCGATAGAGAAGATGGTAAGTATGTCATATCTGCTCTATTTATTCATACAAGAGTAAAACATATTTTGCCTTTTTTTGGACATGATTTGCTCTTTGATTACCTTATGATTCCTTCAAGCACAATATTCCTGTAACATTTTTATTGCTTGTAAAAGTGCCATACATCCCAAGTGCTTTGTTTATTTATAGTGTATGTCATAGCTACTCGATTTATTCATTCGAGTAGAACATATTTTGCCTTTTTTTGGACATGATTTGTTCTTTGATGACATTATGATTCCTTCAAACCTTCAAACACACTATGCCTGTACCATTTTTATTGCTTATAAAATGCCATGCATTGCAATTGCTATGTTTATTTATAGTGTTTTTAGATAGTCAGCTTGAATTTTTTTTAATTTGTATCATTTTATATATGTATTATTCTGGTGTTTCACAAGTCCCATGGAGAAGTCTATGCCAACAAAATGCTGCATTTTGGAATAAAAAATGCAAAAATTTCCAAATCACCACAATGTGAACGAGAAAAATGTTGTGATAAATGTTTTTAATTATTTTCTGTGGACTTTGAAGTATCATCTGGCTGCAGAGTTTTTGATAAAGGTATTCAAAACATCAGTACACATGTTGCACAAAAAAGCTACAAAATGCTGAAGACTGAATTGTGTCCTCCCGAGCTTAAAATCTACAGGGTATTGGGGCGGTGGACAGTAGGGTAAGGGATTGGAGCAGCTCCGGAGGTAGTCAGGTGGCAGCAGGGATATTGCAGGCTGCAGGCTTCCTGAAGACATGAGTTTTCAGGTTGCGACTGAAGATTTCAATTGTGGAAGACAATCTGATATTCAGGGGTAGTAAGTATCATAGGATGGGGAGGATCGGAAGAAATCAGGGAAATGGATGGAGAGATGTGAACATTCATTACAACAATGACATTTGAGGAATGTTGGAAATCGTGATGTAGATGGAAATAAACGCGGTAAATGAGGGAGATGGATGATGAGATCATGAGATAGTAAAGGTCAGATAGGAGAATATCATCCTTGAGATTACATTGCTTGTATATTTCTAATGTGCACATATAAAGCTAAACTCAAAGGGGCATTAGGAATAGACCAAGATCACCGGTATGGAGACTGAAGATTTTATATTATTGTGCTACTACTAATCAACCGTACACACCTATTAACAGAAGGGATTGAATGGTTTTCATTAGATTTATTTTTGTACCCTTTAGAAACACCTTTTGGTGATCGTGTTTGCTGCTGCGATTTGCCTGACTGTTTGCAATGCGGCTTGTTTTACGGCAGAGCCTGGATTTCAAGGAAAACCTATAAATGGTAAGTAACAGTATATGCTTAGCTACAGCATATCTGATTGATAAGGTAACATACCTCTGAATAATAAAGTGAAGCACAGCTATCAAAAAATACTGCTACACAAGTAAAGGTAAACGCCAGTTCTACACAGACACTCGTATAAGTGATGATTGTACAGATAAATCCAGTGACTCATGGGTGATGTGTCCTATGATTATAGTCGATTGTTTTGTCTTCTCCATCAGGCCCTGATCCCAATAATACTGCATCCTCAGTAATAGTTCTTTTGCCTCTGCATTGTAATACCGTCCCTTTAATTCCATCGCAGTAATATTGTCCCCTTAGTGCCTCCAAGCAGCATTGTTACCACATTGTACCACCATACAGTAATAATGATCACATTTTACTGTTAAACAAAACTAAGGACTCTGTTGTGAATTCTGTGGCTGAATTCACTCCTGTGGTCACAAGTGGTATTGCAGCCTCTGGGCTTCCTCCCTCAGGTGTTTTGGTGAGCTCGTTGGCTGCCTTGCTATTTAACTCCACCTGAGTCTGTCTTCCTTGCTCCTTGTCAATGTTCCAGTGTTGGATCTGAGCTACTGCATCTTTCCTGTGGCCTGCTGCTCTGCTAGATAAGTGTTACTTTGTTTTTGTTTCCGTTTTTTCTGTCCAGCTGTGCTATTCTCTTTTGCTGGAAGCTCTGAGACGCAAAGGGTGCACCGCCGTGCCGTTAGTTCGGCACGGTGGGTCTTTTTGCCCCCCTTTGCGTGGTTCTGCTTTAGGGTTTTTTGTAGACTGCATAGTTCTCTTTGCTATCCTCGCTCTGTCTAGAATATCGGGCCTCACTTTGCTGAATCTATTTCATTCCTACGTTTTGTCTTTTCATCTTGCTAACAGTCATTATATGTGGGGGGCTGCCTATTCCTTTGGGGTATTTCTCTGAGGCAAGTCAGGCTTGTATTTCTATCTTCAGGCTAGTCAGCTCCTCAGGCAGTGCCGAGTTGCATAGGTAGTGTTAGGCGCAATCCACTGCTGCTTTTAGTTGTGTGAGGATAGGTTCAGGTATTGCAGTCTGCAGAGATTCCACGTCTCAGAGCTTGTTCTATTGTTTTTGGGTTATTGCCATATCACTGTATGTGCGCTGATTACTGCACACTGTGTTGCCTGATAGCACAGCATAACAGGTCTCTTTGGTGCCCCATATAATAGTTATGTTCACCTTTTTAATTTTATACAAAAGTAATGCCACTCTTTTTGCCCACCCCATGCAATACTACAATAGCAATGCAGCATGTCATAGTATTGTCTTCTCATATGAGCCCTCCTGCACTTTGTTTGTGCCAATAAAAATAAAAGTCATCTAATTTGCAAAGGAAGCATTAAAATACTGTGGCACACAAGGGGGGCATTTGTACTGTGTGGGGGTACAAAGGGGCAATTATCACTATGTGAGAACCCAAAGTGGTACTGGGCAAGCTCCAGATTTGGCGCATCTAATAGATGCGCCTTTTCTGGGCAGCTGGGGGGCTGCTGTTTTGAAGCTGGGGGGCCCATATCCATGGCCCCTTTCCAGCCTGAGAATAGCAGGTGACACCTGTGAGTTTTGCCAGGTTGGTTTTAAAATATAAAGGGGACCCCATGTAGTTTTTTTCTTTCATCCCTTCTCCTCTGCTCGTGCAGCTCACCGGCCGAGCAGCCGAGCAGGTGACAATGGATAAAAGCCGCATTCAGCACCACACGCAGGGGAATAGTGGCTTACAGTAGCGCTGCTTCCCCCTGGCAGTCCGTGCACACGGAGGACAGTGTACACTGTTCTCCGTGTGCATGTGTGCGGGACGTTTGGCACCTGTGTATAAACAGACATGTCTGGGTGTCTTGCACGCGGACACATGGTCCGTCAAAACACTCTGACATCTGCATAGACCCATTCATTTTGAATGGGTCTACATGTGTCAGTGTCTCTGGTACGTGAGAAAACTGTCACTACACGTACCAGAGGCACTGACATGTGAAAGAGGCATAACAGTACATGTGTTTCTCCTGGCAGATTTTTCAGGCTCTACAAAGAAGCCTATTGGAAAAATGTCTATAAAATTCCAGCACACACTTAAAAAAAATTAAACACCGATGTCCTGTGCTTAGAATAGAATTATCAATATCAGATCAGTGAGGAGACAACACCCGGTGTAACAGGCCAGATTAACCCCCCATCCAGAATATACCCTGGGTTAAATTGGCCTAGGCTAGTTTATACCGCTCTGGGCCAGAATATTCGCCAGCTGCTGTAGATCAGACATTTCATGCTTTTGAGAACCATTGAGTGATATACTTAATAACAGGCCCCAGTCAGTGCACAGGGGCCTCAGGCAGCGCACAGGGTGAAGAGGCAGCTCATGGGGCCCCAGACAGCGCAAGGGGACCCAGACATTGCACAGGGGCCCCAGATATTGCACAGGATTGAGTGATATACTCAAGAACGGGGACCCAAACAGCATACAGGGGGGCAAAGACATCGCCCCCCTGTGCGCTGTCTCTGCCCCCCTGTGTGCTATCTGGGACACCCTGTGTGCTGTCTGGAACACCCTGTGCGATGTCTGGGGTAGGTTCTTGAGTATATAACTCAATCCTGTGAGATGTCTGGGCCCCTGTGTGCTGCCTGGGGCCCTGAGTGCTGCCTGGGGGCCCATTTGCTGTCTCTGCCCCGTGTGCTGCCTGGGGCCCTGTGCGCTGCCTGGGGCCCCAGGTGCTGCCTGGGGCCCCGTTTGCTGCCTGGGATCCCCCGTTTGCTGTCTCTGCCCCCCTGTGTGCTGCCTGGGGCTCCGTTATTGAGTATATCACTCAATGGTTCTCAAAAACCTGAAAAACCTGATCTACAGCAGCTGGGGTATATTCTGACCCAAAGCGGTATAATCTGGCCTAGGTCAGTTTATACCTCGGGTATATTCTGGGCAGGGGGTTAATTTGGCCTGTTACATCGGAACTCTCACCAATCATTTGTTATCACTAGGGTTGAGCAACTTTTAGTTTTTTAGGGTCGAGTCGGGTTTCACGAAACCCGACTTTCTCAAAAGTCGGGTCGAGTGAAATCGGCCGATCCTGTTAAAAAGTCGGGGTCGGGGATCGGCCGAAACTCGAAACCCAATGAAAGTCTATGGGGTTTTTTTTTTTTTTTATATTTCCTTCAGGGCGATATAGCTTTAAAGCCGGTAATTCAATTACCGGCTTTTGCTATCTCCTGCCAAAACCCGACATGATATGAGACATGGTTTACATACAGTAAACCATGTCATATCCCCATTTTTTTTGCATATTCCACACTACTAATGTTAGTAGTGTGTATATGCAAAATTTCGGCGCTCTAGCTCTTAAATTTAAGGGTTAAATCGCGGAAAAAATTGGCGTGGGCTCCCGCGCAATTTTCTCCACCAGAGTAGTAAAGCCATTGACTGAGGGCAGATATTAATAGCCTGGAGATGGTCCATGGTTATTGCCCCCCCCTGGCTAAAAACACCTGCTCCCAGCCACCCCTGAAAAGGCACATCTGGAAGATGCGCCTATTCTGGCACTTGGCCACTCTCTTCCCATTCCCGTGTAGCGGTGGGATATGGGGTAATGAAGGGTTAATGCCACCTTGCTATTGTAAGGTGACATTAAGCCAGATTAATAATGGAGAGGCGTCAATTATGACACCTATCCATTATTAATCCAATTGTCTCAAAGAGTTAAAAAAAAACACAAACACATTATTAAAAAGTCTTTTAATGAAATAAACACACCATTTGTTTTAATATTTTATTGTACGCTCAATCCACCTGAAGACCCTCGCTCTGTAACAAAAAAAAAATACCGTATTTTTCGGACTGCAAGACGCACTTTTTCCCCCCCAAAAATGGGGGGAAAATTGGGGGTGCGTCTAATAGTCGCAATGCAGGCTTACCATGGCGGCAGAGGTGCGGGGATGAGGAGGCGCAGTAAGCGGGGTCACTTTCTCCGGTGAGGTGATGCAGAGCCGGGTGAATTCTGTTGTTATCGGTGGGGGCGGCCATCTTCCTGAAGCCGCGCGTGCGCAGATGAAGCGCTCTGCTTCCCGGGGCTTCAGGAAAATGGCCGCCACGATCTCCATCTGCGCACGCGCGGCCTCCCGCGGCCATTTTCCTGAAGCCCCGGGAAGCAGAGCGCTTCATCTGCGCACACGCGGCTTCAGGAAGATGGCCGCCCCCACCGATAACAACAGGATTCACCCAGCTCTGCTGCTTACCGGGCTGCTGCATCACCTCACCGGGGAAAGGGACCCCTCTCACGCCATACCTCTCACTGCGCCTCTTCATCCCAGCACCTCCTCATCCCAGCACCTCCTCATCCCAGCACCTCCTCATCCCAGCACCTCTGCCGGTAATCACTGCTGCAACCCTCCCATGGACACCAGGCCGTGGCATCGCCCACCTAAGCAGGAAGGAACCCTGCTCAGGTGCACGCCACACCGCATCACCCCACCTCTGCCGACACCATGCCTCCTTTGACCCTGCTCTGCCACCGCCAGCCCTCAGGTAAGATAATGTACATTTGGACAATAAGACGGACCCTCATCTTATAAAAAATCTTTTTTTCTGCAATTTTCACCCCAAATTTGGGGTGCGTCTTATAGTCCGAAAAATACGGTAATAAACCAACAATATACATACCTTCTGAGGATCTGTAACGTCCCACGTTGTAAATCCATCTGAAGGGGTTAAAATATTTTACAGCCAGGAGCTCTGCTAATGCAGCGCTGCTCGTGGCTGTAAACCCCAGCGAATGAAGGTAATGTAGGTCAATGACCTGTAGTTACCTTCATTCGCGGTGATGCGCCCTCTGCTGGTTGTCCCTGGAGCGTGGGAAAAGTTCCAAGGCTCGAGGTCATATGAGGACATCTGTCATGATCCCAATGGCAGGGGATCACAAAAGGACAAGCACAAAAAACAAAACAAGCTCTAGGGTGATGGAAACTGAGCTGACCGCGATCCTGAACCTAAACACACAACTAGCTGTAGCCGGGGAACGTGCCTACGATGATCCTAGACGTCTCGCTCCAGCCGAAGGACTAACTTCCCCTATTAGAAGAAACACAGACCTCTCTTGCCTCCAGAGAACACCCCACAGAAATAGCAGCCCCCCACATATAATGACGGTGAAATGAGAGGAAAGCACATACGTAGTTATGAAAACAGATTCAGCAAAATGAGGCCCGCTAAAGCTAGATAGCAGAGGATACAAAAGTGAACTGCGCGGTCAGCGAAAAACCCTACAAAAAACCATCCTGAAATTACTTGAACTCATGTGCCAACTCATGGAACATGAGGAGTAATATCAACCCACTAGAGCAACCAGCAAAAAGGAATCACATATCTGCAAGCTGGACTAAGACAAAAATTAAGCAAAACGTGGAACAGGAAAATCAAAAACTTAGCTTGTCCTGAAGATTTACAGAAGCGGGAAGCAGAGGTAACAAGACACACTGATTACATTGATAGCCGGCGAGGAAATGACAAGAAAGCCAGGTTAAATAGGAAACTCCCATATCCTGATAGAACAGGTGGACACCAGAGACCGCAGAAAACACAAGTCACCCAGTACCATCAGTAACCACCAGAGGGAGCCCAAAAACAGAATCCACAACAGACATCCAGCAGGGGGCGCATCACCGCGAATGAAGGTAACTATAGGTCATTGAACTACATTACCTTCATTCGCTGGGGTTTACAGCCACGAGTAGCGCTGCATTAGCAGAGCTCCTGGCTGTAAAATATTTTAACCCCTTCAGATGGATTTACAACGTGGGACATTACAGATCCTCGGAAGGTATGTATATTGTTGGTTTATTATTTTTTCTTTGTTACAGAGTGAGGGTCTTCAGGTGGATTGAGCGTACAATAAAATATTAAAACAAACGGTGTGTTTATTTCATTAAAAGACTTTTTAACAATGTGTGTGTTTTTTTTTAACCATTAAATGCAATTGGATTAATAATGGATAGGCGTCAGAATTGACGCCTCTCCATTATTAATCTGGCTTAATGTCACCTTACAATAGCAAGGTGTCATTAACCCTTCATTACCCCATATCCCACCGCTACACGGGAGTGGGAAGAGAGTGGCCAAGTGCCAGAATAGGCGCATCTTCCAGATGTGCCTTTTCTGGGGTGGCTGGGGGCAGGTGTTTTTAGCCAGGGGGGGCCAAAAACCGTGGACCCTCTCCAGGCTATTAATATCTGCCCTCAGTCACTGGCTTTACCACTCTGGCGGAGAAAATTGCGCGGGAGCCCTCGCCAATTTTTTCCGCGATTTAACCCTTAAATTTAAGAGCTAGAGCGCTGAAATTTTGCACATACACACTACTAACATTAGTAGTGTGGAATATGCAAAAAAAGGGGGATATGACATGGTTTACTGTATGTAAACCATGTCTCATATCATGTTGGGTTTTGGCAGGAGAAATGAAAAGCCGGTAATTGAATTACCGGCTTTCCTGCTGTATCGCGCTGAAGTTAATATAAATATATATATATGTGTCTGAATGACATATATATATATATATATATATATATATATATATATATAATATATAAAGCTGAATGTGTGTGTGTGTATGTGTTTGTGTGTGTATGTATGTATGTATGTCCGGGATTGGCATCTGCAGCGTCGCAGCTACAGCCACAAAATTTTGCACAGTCACACGTCTGGACCCCGAGAGCGTCATAGGCTATGTTGTGAGGCGAAATTTGAACCCCGCGCGTTCCAATTCACCAAACAATTTTGCCCCTATCTACATAATGGGTAAAAAGTGAAAGGAAAAGTGTTGGAGGCGTCGCAGCTACAGCCACAAAATTTTGCACAGTCACACGTCTGGACCCTGAGAGCGTCATAGGCTATGTTGTGAGGTGAAATTTTAACCCCGCGCTTTCCAATTCACCAAACAATTTTGCCCCTATCTACATAATGGGAAAAAATGAAAGGAAAAGTGTAGGAGGCAAATTGACAGCTGCCAGATGTGAACAAAGGGGACTTAAAGAATGAGAGCGATGGCGCCAAAGAGTATATACCGTACAGTTGCTAAGGTGGGGCCCCGACATGGGATACTCACCACACACGGGGATATGAACACACACACAAAATGCGCCACACACTACCACGTGCTTGAACACATATTACCCTCAGCACACATTTCACCAGAAATACACCAACCTCGCCACATAAAAGTCGAAACACAAAAGTCGCCACTCAAAACTCGCCACGCGCAGAACTCGCCACATGCAAAAACTAGGCTCTTGCAAAACTCGCCACAAGTGCAAAACTCACCTCATGGAAAACTCGCCACACACAAAACTTGCACACGCGGAAAAATTGCCACATGCACAAAAGTTGCAACACATGCAAAAGTTGCCTCACACAAAACTTGCACATACTCAAAAGGCACCACACATAAAACTCGCCACGCACAAAACTCGCCATGCGCAAAACTTGCTGCACACAACTTGCTACACTAACCTGTCACATGCAACTCGACATACAAAAAGTTGCTACACGCATGTTGCCACACAAAACTCATCTCACAAAAGTCGCTACATGCATGTCGCCACACGCAACTCAACACACACAACTTGACAAACGAAACTCGCCCTAAAACACACACAAGTCTGGTATTATCCTTCAAAAATAAAAATCTGATTAATAAGCAGACAAATTACAACAAATGTACCATATAGGAAATACGGCAGCTGTCAGTCACATGACTTATGTGTATGTGTGAGCTGATATATACTGCCAGGGGGAGGGCTTCCTGTTGGCTGGGGATTTATCAGGCTGCCAATTTAGCTTACAAATACTGAGGTAAAAATACTGAGCAAATAACGTGTGAACGAGGTCTAATACAGGAGGAGATGACACACAGATATATACTATATACAGGAGAGATGACACACAGGTATATACTATATAGAGGAGGAGATGACATACAGGTACATATATATACAGGAGGAGATGACATACAGGTTTATACTATATACAGGAGAAGATGACACACAGGTATATACTATATACAGGAGCAGATGACCTACAGGTATATACTTTATACAGGAGGAGATAACATACAGGTATATGCTATATATAGAAGATGACATGCAGGTATATACTATATACAGGAGGAGATGACACACAGATATATACTATATACAGGGGAGATGACACACAGGTATATACTATATATAGGGGAGATGACACACAGCAGGTATATACTATATACAGGGGAGATGACATACAGGTATATACTATATACAGGGGAGATGACATACAGGTATATACTATATACAGGAGATGACATACAGATGTATACTATATATAAGGGAGATGACAAACATGTATATACTGAGGTGATGAGGTAAAAATGAGAGGTGTGAGGTGAAAATGAAAAGGTGTGATTGCAAAATGAGAGGAGTGAGGAAAAATAGTGGAGTGATCAGAAAATGACAGATGTGAGGTTGAAATGACAAGTGTTAGGGGGGAATGAGAGGAGTGAGGGAGAAAATGAGAGGTGTGAGGGAGAAAATGAGAGGTGTGAGGGAGAAAATGAGAGATGTGAGGGGGAAAATGAGAGGCGTGATGGGAAAATAAGAGAAGTGAGGTGCTATAACTAACCACAGATATTTACTATGCCCAGGCAACGCCGGGCTCTTCAGCTAGTATATATATATATATATATATATATATATATATATAAACGAAACCCGACTTTTCATTAGATCGGGTCGGGTGGGATCGGGTCGGGTTTCACGAAACCCGACTTTGCTAAAAGTCGTCGACTTTTGAAAAGTGCCGATCTGTTTTGCTCAACCCTAGTTATCACCTTTGGTGCCTGCCAGATAAAAACAGTGTACGGGACAGAAAAGCACAACCATGTACACTGTTTAGAGGCTGCTGATTTGTACTACAGATTAGCTCCTGAACCCTTCAATAGGAGCTGATCTGCAGCATCCAGCAGTGGTCACTACACACTGAACTGATCTGTGCTGTTGTATGGGTGGTGAAAACAGTTCAAAGTAGTTTAACTTAGTGACGGAGACAAATTTTTAAAATCTGACCAGTTTCACTTTATGTGGTAATAACTCTGGAATGCTTCAACAAATTCCAGAGAATTTGAGAGTGTTTTTTCATGACACATTATACTTTATGATAATTATAAATTTAGTTTGATGTGTTTCGTGTTTTTTTTATAAAAAAAATATCAGAAATTTGCATAAAATGTAAAAAAAAATATCATTTTTGAAACTTTGAATGATTATCCCTTTAGTCCAGATAATCATACCACAGCAAAACATTAATAAATAACAATCCCACATGCCTGCTTTACATCAGCACCATTTGTAAAATGTTATTTTATTTTGTTAGCATTTTAAGAGGTTTAAAAATGTAGCAGCAATTTTCATTTTTTCAAGGAAATTTGCAAAATGTATTTCTTTAGGGACCTATCCATGTTTCAAGTGCCTTTAGGGGTCCCATATATTGGGAAACCCCCCCAAACTTATATAATTTTAAATACAGCACCCCCTGACATATTGAAAACTGCAGTCAGGTCGTTTATTAACCCTTCAGGTGATTTTCAGGAATTAATGCAAAGTGGCATAACAGGAATGAAAATGTGCATTTTTACCACATACTCTAAGGCCACTATTTGGTCATGAATTGCCATGGCAAACATCAGGACCACAAAATCATGATCTGAGGGCACCAATTGGGTTAAAGAGGATGCCCCGACACTCTGTTAATCATTTATATGTTGTAGTCACTATTGACAGCAGCATCTAAGGGGTTAAACAGACAAGGACGGTGACAACACTGATCGTGGCTGATGCAGAAAATTGTCAGCTATAGTGCACAGCCGACAGCTGCTGGATTGTCAACTGTATGAGGATGCTATTCTCTTATATCTCAGGTCAGTTAAAAGACGTATTGGCTGTCATTAAGGGGTTACAATTAATATACCCGTATATACTCGAGTATAAGCCGACACGAGTATAAGCCGACCCCCCTAATTTTGCCACAAAAAACTGGGAAAACTTATTGACTCGAGTATAAGCCTAGGGTAGGAAATGCAGCAGCTACTGGTAAATTTCAAAAATAAAAATAGATGCTCTATACCGTTCATAATTGCCCCATAAGATGCTCCATATAAAGCTGTGCCATATATAATGCTCCATACTGTTCATTATTGCCCCATAGATGTGCCATAGAAAGATCTGCCATATAGTGCTCTGCACCGTTCATTATTGCCCCATAGCTGCCATATAGTGCTGTGTGCCGTTCAGTACTGCCCCATAGCTGCCATATAGTGCTGTGTGCCGTTCAGTACTGCCCCATAGCTGCCATATAGTGCTGTGTGCCGTTCAGTACTGCCCCATAGCTGCCATATAGTGCTGTGTGCCGTTCAGTACTGCCCCGTAGCTGCCATATAGTGCTCTGCACCGTTCATTATTGCCCCATAGCTGCCATATAGTGCTGTGTGCCGTTCACTACTGCCCCATAGCTGCCATATAGTGCTGTGTGCCGTTCAGTACTGCCCCATAGCTGCCATATAGTGCTGTGTGCCGTTCAGTACTGCCCCATAGCTGCCATATAGTGCTGTGTGCCGTTCAGTACTGCCCCGTAGCTACCATATAGTGCTGTGTGCCGTTCAGTACTGCCCCATAGCTGCCATATAGTGCTGTGTGCCGTTCAGTACTGCTCCATAGCTGCCATATAGTGCTGTATGCCGTTCAGTACTGCCCCATAGCTGCCATATAGTGCTGTGTGCCGTTCAGTACTGCCCCATAGCTGTGCCATAGAAATCTCTGCCATTGCTGCTGCTGCTGCTGTAATAAAAAAAAATGCCATACTCACCTTTCTTGCTTGCAGCTCCCAGCGTCTGGTCCCGGCGTCTCTGCGCACTGACTGATCAGGCAGAGGGCACCGCGCACACTATATGCGTCTTCGCGCCCTCTGACCTGAACAGTCAGAGCGGAGCGAAGTCGGGAAGATGGAGCGACGCCCGGCGGCTGGAACGCGGACAGGTGAATATTACATACTTACCTAGTCCCAGCGATCCGGACGCTCCCTCTGCCTGTCACAGCTGGTCTTCGGTGCCGCAGCCTCTTTCTCTATCAGCGGTCACCGGCACCGCTGATTAGAGAAATGAATACGCGGCTCCACCCCTATGGGAGGTGGAGCCGCCTATTCATTTTTCTAATGAGCGGTCCCACGTGACCGCTGAAGACGGGAAGAAGCTGCAGCACAGAAGACCGTGGGATGGCAGGGGGAGCGCCAGGATCGCTGGGACTAGGTAAGTATGCCTCAGCGCCCTCACCCGCCGACCCCACCGCTACCGTGACTCGAGTATAAGCCGAGAGGGGCACTTTCAGCCCAAAATTTTGGGCTGAAAATCTCGGCTTATGCTCGAGTATATACGGTAAGTGTAGTGTAGTACCGTAGTTTAAAATAGGTAAGAAAGGTGTTAACACCACATCATTAAATGTCATCTAGCATTGTGAATGCTCTTACAGATTATGTTAGGCAAAGTCACACGACTACCTAACTTCAAATGATTTGAATTAAGATCACATTGCTGATATTTTTTGATCCTCCTTAAAAGTTTTAATATTATTCTTTCTTAAATTAAATGTCTTTCAATTACTTGCAGGTTGTTTTTTCGAGGATGAAGTCCATCCATTTTCCAGTGACTGGGTAACAAAGGATTGTATGGATTGCAGTTGTGATTCTGATGGGATATTGAGCTGTTGTACTAAGTAAGTTAAATATTTTATTTGAAAGAATAAAAGCTGTAGTCCACAGACCCATTTTAAAAAATAAAAAACTGAGTGTACAGTCTACTGGATTCAATGCCCTGTACTTTTTCACACATCAGTCCCTGTCCCCATTAGAGTTCAAAATCTAATTTTCCAAACTCTTTATTTTTTTTCGAAGTGGGGGAGGAACAGGAAACCTTCCTCCCCAATGTTTACATGGAGAACATACAAATTCCGCATGAAGACATTGTCCTTGATTATATTCAACCCCTTGTGCCCCAGCAATTCAAGGCAATAGTTCTAATGACTGAACCAACATGTTGCCGTTAAACATTATGTAGGCTGTGTTCTGTTAACTTAGAAACAGGGGAGTATGGGAAAAAGTAGTGCATTTTTAAAACATTTAATCTGATTAACCATCAGTTATCACAAGTTAATACATCGGTTCTAACACACAGCGTGTATTCTGTTTGCACACAGGCTTGGTTTGCCAATGGAGATTGAAGGAGACGAATGTGAAGTCTTGGAAGATAAAGAGACCTGCACTATGAAAATTGTTTACAAGGATGATCATTCAAAAGAATGCTTCTAAAGCCTGCCCAATTTCAATATTATTACCTTTTTTGAAAGTTCAAATAAAAAAATCCTTAACAAAAATTGCAGAGAAAGCTATAGAAACATCTGCGGAAAACTTTGTCTTTAAATAATAAATAAATACAATCGTTAATTGTATTGATTGGTTTGGGGTCTTATTTCTATATCATTAAATGTTTGGGATTCTAGATCAGAAGACCGAAGAGGTGGCACTTCACAGAAAATGGATGGTATATTAAAGTGTAGTTCTGGACAAATCTGAAATAGTGACTCAACTGAAATGCATATCATTATTCATATGTGCTTGTACATTAACCCCTTCCCGACATGCGCCGTACATGTACTGCTCTGTGGGAGCTGTGTTCCCACATGAAGTATAGTCACGGCGCACCAATCACGTGGCCTCACGCTGAGCACCACGGCGATTGGGTACAGGTGTCAGCTATGTGTGGGAGCTGACACCCCATAGCAACCCTCAAGATCGGTGCTAGCACCAAACGCGGGCATTGAACCCCTCTGATGCTGCTGTCAGTAGTGACAGCGACATAGAGTAGCATTGCGCAGGGAGTGGGCTCCCTGTGCCCTTCCATCAGGACAATACAATGCAATCACGTTGTCCTGATGGTTTCCATAGAGACCCCTGGCCGCAAGATGGCAGCAGGGTCCTTCAGGAAAGGTGGCGTGTCTGTGCCTGCTCAGAGCAAGACCTGAGATGCCTCCTACCTCCTGTCAGATGCTGGTCTAATGCCCTTCAGTGCAGATGCATTGCAGAACATCAGATCAGGTATCTGATAATATACAGTAATGTCCCATCCTGAGACAATGTAAAAAAACGAGAAAAAAAATTCAAATGTGTAAAAATATGTTTTAAAAAATCCCCAAAGACAAATAGAACAAAACAAGCATTTTTCCAATAAATACATTAATTTATGTAAATAAAAGAATAGACAATAAAAGTACACATATTTGGCATCGCCATGTCTGTGACGACCCACTCACCGAAATGCCTTGCACCTTGTTCATGAATATCATCTGCGTGGAGCAGTCCCAGTCTCAGACTCAGTCAATGAAGGAAGAAAATGAAGGAAAGTTCTCTTGCGATGAAGAAAAAAATTGTCCCAATAAAGGGATAAAGACAGCTTTTTATTTAAACCATTTAAAATCATAAATAACCAGTATTGCTGGTTTCTGTTCATTCTGCCTCCCAAAAATCAGAATAGAAAGTGATCAAAACATTTCATGTGCCCGAAAATGGTGCCAACAAAAATGTGTCAGCTCGTCCCACAAAAAACAAGCCATCACATGACTGTCGGCTGACACTATAAACGTGCTGGCCCGAATTGATGGTATGGTATTGGAGAAAAATATGTTGTTGGTAACAGCAGACATAGATTCCTTATATACTTGCATCCATCATCATGATGGATTGGAGGCATGTCAGTTCTTTCTGGCTGGTTGCAACTGGGATGGCCAAATATGTGATCTAGTCCTCGAATTACTTAACTATATTCTTACTCATAATTTTTTTAGTTTTTCGAGACAGCTTTTATTTACAGCGATGCGACACTGCCATGGGTTATGGCCTGTACTCCCTCCTTCGCTAACCTCTTTCTGAGGTACTGGGAGAGGGAGGTTTTTTTGGGGGGGAGGATGCCGAGGCTGCCGACCATGTGCAGTTCTGGTTACGTTACATAGATGATGTGTTCATTGTGTGGCAGGGGACCAAACATCAATTGGAGATTTGAACTGTAATAGATTTAACATCAAGTTGACCTATACATGCAGTGATACTGAGGTCGACTTCCTGGACATCAAAATTCAAATTTACCAACATCTACAGCTACAAACCGATGTCTTTCGGAAATCAACTCCCTCCTCCATGTGGGCTCCTGACACCCATATGCAACCATCAAGGCCCTCCCAACTGGCCAGTATTTAAGAATGCTTTGCATTTGCTAATTAGAGGACAAATTTAAAAACAGGCGGTTGATCTTAAAGGGAACCTGTCACCCCCAAAATCACGGGTGAGATAAGCCAACCTGCATCAGGGGCTTATACAGCATTCTGGAATGCTGTAGATAAGCCCCTGATGTATCCTAAAAGATGAGAAAAAGAAGTTAGATTATACTCACCCAGGGGCGTTCCCGTTGTTGGCCCGGCGCCTCCCATCTTCATCAGATGATGTCCTCTTCTGGTCTTCCCGCTGCAGCTCCAGCGCAGGCGTACTTTGTCTGCCCTGTTGAGGGCAGAGCAAAGTACTGCAGTGCGCAGGTGCCGGGAAAGGTCAGAAAGGCCCGGCGCCTGCGCACTGCAGTACTTTTCTCTGCAAAAAAAAAGGGAAGAAGCCAGCACTGCTTATGGTCAGAACGCAATAACTGAAGTGCAATTGCACATAAATTCTAACTGTATTTCAAATATGAGACATTTAGCAAACAATTGATCAATTCTTTGAGCTACCCCGCCACTTCACGGCAATCTCATAATGGGGCAGTCCTAATCTTCGTATTTTATTTACGTTGTGCCATTATGGCTTCCTGAATGTATAAAAAAAAAAAAAAAGGACCACATTAAATGCGAACTGTACCTGGAGCATTTTCAGAATCACTCCCTTGGTGCCAGGAAAGGCAAGCGCAGGTAAAGGCCGATCAGGTCCAGTGCGGACATTTCAGATCTGGCTTCCACACTGCCAAACCCGCACCAAAGATGAAGGGTGAGACAGGCTGAGACACAGGTGCACAATTAACTTGAGCCTGAGGCGGGGCAGGGCTGCTGTGTGTGTGCACAGCAGCCTATCAATCACAGTGAACACAGAAAGAATGGCGCACATAACCCAGCGTGCGCGGCAACAGTGGTGGTCAGCCACATACCAATGCAAAGCAAAAAAAAAGGGAAGAAGCCAGCACTGCTCATGGTCAGAACGCAATAACTGAAGTGCAATTGCACATAAATTCTAACTGTATTTCAAATATGAGACATTTAGCAAACAATTGATCAATTCTTTGAGCTACCCCGCCACTTCACGGCAATCTCATAATGGGGCAGTCCTAATCTTCGTATTTTATTTACGTTGTGCCATTATGGCTTCCTGAATGTATAAAAAAAAAAAAAAAAAAGGACCACATTAAATGCGAACTGTACCTGGAGCATTTTCAGAATCACTCCCTTGGTGCCAGGAAAGGCAAGCGCAGGTAAAGGCCGATCAGGTCCAGTGCGGACATTTCAGATCTGGCTTCCACACTGCCAAACCCGCACCAAAGATGAAGGGTGAGACAGGCTGAGACACAGGTGCACAATTAACTTGAGCCTGAGGCGGGGCAGGGCTGCTGTGTGTGTGCACAGCAGCCTATCAATCACAGTGAACACAGAAAGAATGGCGCACATAACCCAGCGTGCGCGGCAACAGTGGTGGTCAGCCACATACCAATGCAAAGCAAAAAAAAAGGGAAGAAGCCAGCACTGCTTATGGTCAGAACGCAATAACTGAAGTGCAATTGCACATAAATTCTAACTGTATTTCAAATATGAGACAGTTAGCAAACAATTGATCAATTCTTTGAGCTACCCCGCCACTTCACGGCAATCTCATAATGGGGCAGTCCTAATCTTCGTATTTTATTTACGTTGTGCCATTATGGCTTCCTGAATGTATAAAAAAAAAAAAAAAAAAAAAAAGGACCACATTAAATGCGAACCGTACCTGGAGCATTTTCAGAATCACTCCCTTGGTGCCAGGAAAGGCAAGCGCAGGTAAAGGCCGATCAGGTCCAGTGCGGACATTTCAGATCTGGCTTCCACACTGCCAAACCCGCACCAAAGATGAAGGGTGAGACAGGCTGAGACACAGGTGCACAATTAACTTGAGCCTGAGGCGGGGCAGGGCTGCTGTGTGTGTGCACAGCAGCCTATCAATCACAGTGAACACAGAAAGAATGGCGCACATAACCCAGCGTGCGCGGCAACAGTGGTGGTCAGCCACATACCAATGCAAAGCAAAAAAAAAAAGGGAAGAAGCCAGCACTGCTTCAACAGGGCAGACAAAGTACGCCTGCGCAGGAGCCGCAGCGTGAAGTCATCTGATGACCAACAGCGGGAACGCTCCTGGGTGAGTATAATCTAAAGTCTTTTTCTCATCATTTAGGATACATCGGGGGCTATTCTACAGCATTCCAGAATGCTGTAGATAAGCCCCTGATGCCGGTTGACTTACCTCACCTGCGATTTTGGGGGTAACAGGTTCCCTTTAAAGAAAGATTCTAAATGAGGGGCTAAAGTAACAGATGTATTAGACAGGGTTACAACAGAGCTAGAACAAGCAGTCAAGAAGCATCACTATATAACCCATCAATAAAAAATAAAAAAAAGAACACAGGATAAGATATGCTTTATTTCCACCTATAATAGGTAATGGTCCTCTGAGGGAATGCCTTCAACGTCACTGGAACATCTTAAAGACTGAGCCCACTTTGTCCAAACATCTGTCACAACAACCGCTCATGACATCTCGGAGAAGTAGAAACCTGGGTGACATCCTGGTGCACAGCCTCTATGTCCCAATTATCAGAAACCCATTTAACTCATGTAAGAAGAGAGACCTGATCGGGGGTACCTTTTTCGTGGCGGGGCAGAAACTGTCGGGACTGTCACCTTTGTTATCCGGGGAAAAGCTTTGAGACCCAAACTGACCTTTGCACTCAAAAGCAAGGGGTGTAGCCAGGATAAAAAGGGCAGAGAGCGCAAAACAGTAGACAGACTTGGTGGGGACACGCAGCAAGCAGCAGAAGTTTGGTGCTCCATTCTCTGAGCACCGTGACAGCGCAGGTCTTCACTACTTGGTCCCTGCTGCCACCTACAAAGACTGTGACCGGAGAACTGTATTTTGCCCATTGGCCCCTTTTGCTCAAGGTACTCAATGCCATGGGTCAGTGAACAATGTGTGCATGCCGCCCAAGAGATACCGGTGACTTACAGAGAACTTAACCCTTACTCACCCACATACTACTGCCGAGCTTTGTCAAGTACTTACAGTGTGGGAGACTACTCTTCTCTTGGCGACTCAGGACCCCACACAAGATGTTGAGGACTCTTCACCACCAGGAACCAGATGGTCAACGCCTGCACGTCTACACCACCGTGTCGGGACCACCGTGTATATCAAAGATTCTGAACGCAGGAAGCCGTCGGAATGATAAGTTTTCTCTTAATGAACAGTTGTTATATCTTTTGCCCTCCCTCATTACTTCCCCCAGCACACCGATTGTGGTAATATCACCTGCCTATACTTTTCCCTTTCCCTGCGTGGAGTATACCCCTGTTACAGTAAAGTTAACTTTAACCCTTGCTCTGCGTCCTGTCCATTACTGCATCCCGTAACCTGCTCACACTCACATGATCCCCCCCAGGGATGTTTCTCCTGTGGCAATTACATTGCCTGTAAAAACATCCAACGGGCATCCTCCTTTAATGCAGTGGATGGCACAAAAACCTATTATATTAGATATAATTACCTGTACAACTATACAAGTAATTTATTATGCTGTATGTGGCAGTTGAGAAATCGCACAAGAGAGCATGTACGCGATACATTGGCAACTGAAACTGCAACTGCTTTGAATCATCTAAAAGCAGTACCTCGGCATTATAAGATGTTCCATAAATGTAACACCAAATCATTTAAAGTAAGAGCCATTCAGCATATTCAGTGTGGGGTCAGAGGAGGGGATATAAAATGTCTCCTTGCACAAAAAGAGTGCAGATGGATTACCATCTTGGGGACAATGACACCCCGTGGCCCAAATGAGTCTCCAGTAGTGATGAGCGAATATACTCGTTACTCGAGAATTCTTGAGCACGCTCGGGTGTCCTCCGAGTATTTTTTAGTGCTCGGAGATTTAGTTTTTATTGCCGTATCTGAATGATTTACATCTGTTAGCCAGCTTGATTACATGTGGGGATTCCATAGCAACCAGGAAACCTCCACATGTACTTATGCTGGCTAACAGATGTAAATCATTCAGTTGCGGTAAGAAAAACGAAATCTCCGAGCACTAAAAATACTCGGAGGACACCCGAGCATGCTCAAGAAATCTTGAATAACAAGTATATTCGCTCATCACTAGTCCCCAGGTTTTGCCTCCCTTCTGTAATATGATAGAATAGCAAATTCCACCTATTCTTGTATGGCCCCATTAGTCTCTACCTCTACTTTATCTAATATTTTAATGGCTTTTAATTTTGTTTCTCTTTTTTTATAATTAACTTCATGTTTATTCTTTCTATAGTGACACAGTCTAACTTCTGGTACTATTCTAGCCTTTGGATACTCACCTCATTGCCATATATCTTCGAATTGCATGCCTGGATAAAGTGCGCTCTGCTTTTGGTGGAAACTCCCAAACATCCAAGGGACTGTAAAACATCTTACTTAACTGTTTGTCAATGTGTATATCATAACTCTCAGTGCTATAATGTACAATATTTATATTTTGTTATGCATAAAAGTATTACATTGGTGGTGTGAAAGATATATACAAATGTGCTTTAACATGCAATGTATATTTGGAACTGCTATTTCCTCTTTGAGCACATTACACTAAGTATGTTTTGTCCCATGTACTATCCAAATCTTGTACTAGCGCACTTTATTCACATGCATCTATTTATATGTGTCCTTTTCGTGATGCATGCGCGTGCGTCCTTCTATCTCTTTCATCTGGTACGGCTGCGTGGTTGTGGCCAGGCGCTGGCCACCCCACGTAATCGCGCCAGAATGATGGATGGAGCACACTTGCAGGACCTTTCAGGCTCTGGTGATCGGAGGAACCGGACATATATTGTATAGAAGAACAACTAAAATGTGAAGCCATGCCCCCCGAGGAAGCTACCGGAAAGCGAAACGTGCTTTGGGGATAGAGAGCCGGAGTTCTGCTCCACCTATACCAATGGGTAATGGCCGCTGTATTTGACATATGCCGTTATGTTATTGCCATCCTTTATTTAAACTTTCGATTTATATAACTACATGTCATGGGTGGTACTATGCATATTTTTACTTTTAGCTTCCAGTGCGGGGGTTAAGATGGATGGACAATTGCATGTGATTTAGCTTTATTATTTACATTAATACACATTTGCAATCCATATAACGCGGCACTGAATACTTTACGATATATGTGCAATATAACTGGTTATTGTATATATTTATTCTGTTTCTATTGTCACTTTCTCATCTCTAAGCTTGCTCACTTTTTGTCTATATGTTTGTATGTTTAAACCTTTTTATGAATTGTTACAATAAAATATATATTTTTATCAAATAGCATGGTCTGGCATTCGTCTTTGTATAAAGCTTTAAGATGCTATTAACCTGCAAAATAACCCCGTAACTGCAGAATACATTTTGGGTAACAAGTTCACATTAAAAAATTTTAACACTTAATACAGTGTTCTATCTCAAAGAATTGCAATGGAGCCGTAAAAATTGGATGCTATATGGTGGCCCCATATTGAATCCAATTTTTTTCTGCACAGTTATAGACTTGAATGGGAGACCCACTTCCGTCACACAGAAGACAATAGTGCATACTGCTATTTTTCCCTTATGTAAATTCAGTCTTTCAAAAAATTTCTCATCTGCCCTGTGCCATTAATTAACATTAGTTTGAGTGCTGTTTGCGTGCTGTCCATTTTTTCATGGATAGCACTGGGACCAAAATATGCTCATTGAACCTAGGACCTGTTAACAGTTGAGCTGTTGTCTGTTATTTTATAATCGCCAAGCATCAGGGCGAAAACACTAAGTGCCAAGCGTTTGTGCTGATAGACTGTAATGGTGAAGTCTTTGTACCTTATGTCATAACCGGAAAGCTAAGCTCTAGTATTTGCTAACTGTGTAAAAGGAATCTCTCAGCATAAATTCACACCTCCAACTATTTACATGCTTATGAAGTTCTTTAAAAAACATGCCCAGCAAAATCTTTAAATAGCCGGTCCGTTCCTTCATTACTGAGAAATCAGCATTTGAAATGATATGCAAATGAGGCTGAAGAGCTTTGGTAGATCTCAAGCCACTATCACTCTGCCTCAATGAGTGACTTTGGGATGGGGGTAATATCATGATGACAGATTTCCTTTAATGTTTGTGCTTAGTTTGAGTAAAATCTGATACTATACTATTACTATTATCTGTTCCTATATAACATTTATAAGCATAACTATATATAAAAATAACTTAGTTACAGTATAAAGAACTAATAGATCATTTAAACAAACGTAAAAAGATCATAACCCCTAGTAAAG
Source organism: Ranitomeya imitator (assembly GCF_032444005.1). Classification (NCBI taxonomy): domain Eukaryota; kingdom Metazoa; phylum Chordata; class Amphibia; order Anura; family Dendrobatidae; genus Ranitomeya; species Ranitomeya imitator. Next base: position 759,928,538 of record NC_091283.1, on the reverse strand, counting down.
AATGGTGATGGAAGTCCTGTTCGCTAGGACAAATACTTTTTCTCTGGAAAATAAAAAAATACTCATAGGGAACTGAAAGTTCACTCACCTTAGCAATAGTCGAAGGCTACAAACAAAAACCTGCACACTGCACCTACACTACCGTTCAAAAGTTAAGGGTCACTTAGAAATTTCCTTATTTTTGAAAGAAAAGCAGTTTTTTCCAATGAAGAAAACTGATTTCCAATGAAGAAAAATGATTCAGAAATACACTCTATACATTGTTAATGTGGTAAATGTCTATTCTAGCTGCAAATGTCTGGTTTGTAATGCAATATCTTCATAGGTGTATAGAGGCTTGTTAAATATTCATTATTAATTGAATTATTCATATTCTCAATTCTGTACTGAGCACATTGCCTCTTACTGACATTACAAAAGCTATTTCTGTATATGTAGCTCAAAGCATAAGTCAACACCATATAGAGGGAACACGTGGTCTGTGGGACATATAAATAACGTCTCTTAGGAGGGTGTGGGGGACTGTCACGTGGGAGCTGTCACCTCCTGCCTTCACCATCATTCTCCATGGACATCAGACAAGACACACAAGGAAGGAACAGCTGGTAGCCATGATTCTACTCTATGAAAGGAAGATGACTTCTACTCCATCTCAGAAACGATGAGTAACAAGCGCTGATATTTACAAATGGACAATCTGTTCGTAACTATTTCATCTATTTTTATGTTTTGCTGCAATGTGGTTTTTCTGTGGACAATTCAATAAACCACTACATTTTTTATGAAAATATCATGATATTTTTTCTTTAAGAGTAATGCACCTGGTAAAGTCCTAATTAAATAAATGTGCGAAATAAGCATATTTAACAAGGCTCATTTCCAACATCCATCACTTCAGTGTTCTTATACAAAAAAACCCTGTTTGGGAGAGAAGAACAGACAAATCGCGGCGCCCTAAGTGCGTAAACACAATATTATAGTCTTTAAAGGGTGCACAATTTTATGCACTCACCTGATAAAAGACTAAAATGGCTTTAGATCGTGTATCCTCCAAATTCACTCTGAGATACTTTTCAATATACAGGGCTTGCAGCTTGCCTCGGGTGGATCCAAGTGAGAGAGCCAGAGTAAGGCTCACACAGGATGAGTAGTTCAAGAAAAGCACATCCAGCCCATGAATGGCAGCGCTTCCCAGGACTCACATTCAAAGATGATATTTCATATTTTTTTATTTCATAACTTAAAATAGAAGAGATACAACGCGTTTCGGATACAGTATATATCCTTCTTCAGGTATCATAAAAACACAGTACAAATCCTACTAGTATAAAATTCAATTACCTATTCAATTCAGTGTTCTTATGGTACTTTGTGTTTGCGAACTGTGTAAGTAGGCTAATGGATGGTTATAATACCCTTGAAAACCCTTGTGCAAGTATGTTAGCACAGCTGAAAACAGTTTGGCTGATTAGAGAACCTATAAACCTAATCTTCCTTTGAGCTAGTTGAGAATCTGAAGCATTACATTTATTGGCTCCATTAATCTCTCAAAATGGCCAGAAAAAAAGAACTTTCATGTGAAACTCGACAGTCTATTCTTGTTCTTAGAAATGAAGGTTATTCCTTGTGAGAAATTGCCAAGAAACTGAAGATTTCCTACAATGGTGTGTACTACTCCCTTCAGTGAAGAGCACTAACAGGGTCTATCCAGAGTAGAAAGAGAAGTGGGAGGCCCCGCTGCACAACTGAGCAACAAAAAAAGTACATTAGAGTCTGTAGTTTGAGAAATCAATGCCTCACAGGTCCTCAACAGGCAGCTTCATTAAACAGTACAGGCAAAACGCCAGTGTCAACATCTACAGTGAAGAGGCGACTCCGGGATGCTGTCCTTCAGGGTAGAGTGGCAAAGAAAAATCCATATCTGAGACAAGCTAATAAAAGAAAAAGATTAATATGGGCAAAAGAACACAGACATTGGACAGAGGAAGATTGGAAAAAAGTGTTATGGACAGACGAATCCAAGTTTGAGGTGTTTGGATCACACAGAAGAACATTTGGGAGATGCAGAACAACTGAAAAGATGCTGGAAGAGTGCCTGACGCCATCTGTCAAGCATGGTGGAGGTAATGTGATGGTTTGGGTTTGCTTTGGTGCTGGTAAAGTGAGTGATTTGTACAAGGTAAAAGGGATATTGAATAAGGAAGGCTATCACTCCATTTTGCAACACCATGCCATACCATGTGGACATATAACAGGACAATGACCCAAAGCACACCTCCAAATTATGCAAGAATTGTTTAGGGAAGAAGCAGGCAGCTGGTATTCTATCTGTAATGGAGTGGCCAGCGCAGTCACCAGATCTCAACCCCATTGAGCTGTTGTGGGAGCAGCTTGACCGTATGGTAAGTAAAAAGTGCCCATCTGGCCCAGAACGACATGACAACTTCTCCAGCCAGGACACGGCTGCAGAGAATACAACAAAGACACATTTCCCTTCTCGTGTTCCAGCCCCATCACCATCTATTCCCAACCTGCACAACTCATCATCCAGCTGATACCCCAATACTGAGCGGCTGCTGCCGTATGTGTCCCTATTACTGCACCTGATACCCCAATACTGAGCCGCTGCTGCCGTATGTGTCCCTATTACTGCACCTGATACCCCAAGACTGAGCCGCTGCTGCCGTATGTGTCCCTATTACTCCACCTGATACCCCAATACTGAGCCGCTGCAGCCGTATGTGTCCCTATTACTCCACCTGATACCCAAATACTGAGCCACTGCTGCCGTATGTGTCCCTATTACTCCACCTGATACCCAAATACTGAGCCGCTGCTGCCGTATGTATCCCTATTACTGCACCTGCTGTGTGTTACTATGTGCCCTCTAAATTCTAAAGCACCCCTCTATAATATAGTAATGCTGGGCACAAGTGCCCTAGAAAACAGTGCCCATATTTTGCCCTATTACTCCACCTGATACCCCAATACTAAGCCGCTGCTGCCGTATGTGACCCTATTACTCCACCTGATACTCCAATACTGAGCCGCTGCTGCCGTATGTGTCCCTATTACTCCACCTGATACCCCAATACCTATTACTCCACCTGATACCCCAATACTAAGCCGCTGCTGCCATATGTGTCCCTATTACTGCCCCTGATACCCCAATACTGAGCAGCTGCTGACGTATGTGTCCCTATTACTGCACCTGCTGTGTGTTACTATGTGCCCTCTAAATTCTAAAGCACCCCTCTATAATATAGTAATGCTGGGCACAAGTGCCCTAGAAAACAGTGCTCATATTTTGTCCTATTACTCCACCTGATACCCCAATACTGAGCCGCTGCTGCCGTATGTGACCCTATTACTACACCTGATACCCCAATACTGAGCCACTGCTGCCGTATGTGTCCCTATTACTGCCCCTGATACTCCAATACTGAACCGCTGCTGCCGTATGTGTCCCTATTACTGCACCTGATACCCCAATACTGAGCCGCTGCTGCCGTATGTGTCCCTATTACTGCACCTGATACCCCAAGACTGAGCCGCTGCTGCCGTATGTGTCCCTATTACTCCACCTGATACCCCAATACTGAGCCGCTGCTGCCGTATGTGTCCCTATTACTCCACCTAATACCCAAATACTGAGCCACTGCTGCCGTATGTGTCCCTATTACTCCACCTGATACCCAAATACTGAGCCGCTGCTGCCGTATGTATCCCTATTACTGCACCTGCTGTGTGTTACTATGTGCCCTCTAAATTCTAAAGCACCCCTCTATAATATAGTAATGCTGGGCACAAGTGCCCTAGAAAACAGTGCCCATATTTTGCCCTATTACTCCACCTGATACCCCAATACTAAGCCGCTGCTGCCGTATGTGACCCTATTACTCCACCTGATACTCCAATACTGAGCCGCTGCTGCCGTATGTGTCCCTATTACTCCACCTGATACCTCAATACCTATTACTCCACCTGATACCCCAATACTAAGCCGCTGCTGCCATATGTGTCCCTATTACTGCCCCTGATACCCCAATACTGAGCAGCTGCTGACGTATGTGTCCCTATTACTGCACCTGCTGTGTGTTACTATGTGCCCTCTAAATTCTAAAGCACCCCTCTATAATATAGTAATGCTGGGCACAAGTGCCCTAGAAAACAGTGCTCATATTTTGTCCTATTACTCCACCTGATACCCCAATACTGAGCCGCTACTGCCGTATGTGACCCTATTACTACACCTGATACCCCAATACTGAGCCGCTGCTGCCGTATGTGTCCCTATTACTGCCCCTGATACCTCAATACTGAACCGCTGCTGCCGTATGTGTCCCTATTACTGCCCCTGATACCCCAATACTGAGCCGCTGCTGCTGTATGTGTCCCTATTGCTGCACCTGATACCCCAATACTGAGCCGCTGCTGCCGTATGTGACCCTATTACTGCACCTGCTGTGTTACTGTGTGCCCTCTAAATTCTAAAGCACCCCTCTATAATATAGTAATGCTGGACACAAGTGCCCTAGAAAGCAGTGCCCATATTTTGTCCTCTAGAAAGTAATATTGCCCTGTGTGCTCCTTTGACAGTCACAGTAACCTGAGTTACTATAACAATAAGTGCCCACTGTACATTCAATAATGTCCCGAGTCTCCCCCCTGTACAGCTCCCCTATACACAGTATGATGCTCTCTTATACACAGTATACTGACCCCTTAGTAGCCTCCAAACTGTTTGATGGCTCCAACACTGTAATCCCCACACTGTATGATGCCCCTCTAGATAGTCTCTTTATGGTATAATTCACCAGATAGTCCTCAATATAGTATAATGCACCAGATAGTCCTCAATATAGTATAATGTACCTGATAGTCCTCAATAGATTATAATGTACCAGATAGTCCTCAATATAGTATAATGTACCAGACAGTCCTCAATATAGTATAATGCACTCCCCATAGGCCTAATCTATATTGTATAATGCACTCCCCATAGGCAGACTATGTAGTATAAGGCAGCACCCCATAGGCAGACCCTTAAGTATAAGGTAGCACCCCGCAGGCAGACCCTGTAGTATAAAGCAGCACCCCTATAGGTAGACCCTGTAGTATAAGACAGCACCCCCATAGGCAGACCTGGTACTATAAGGCAGCACCCCCATAGGCAGACCCTGTACTATAAGGCGGCACCCCCATAGGCAGACCTGGTACTATAAGGCAGCACCCCCATAGGCAGATCCTGTACTATGAGGCAGCACCCCCATAGTCAGAACCTGTACTATAAGGCAGCATCCCAATAGGCAGACCCTGTAGTATAAGGCAGACCCCCCATAGGCAGACCCTGTAGTATAAGGCAGTACCCCCATAGGCAGATCCTGTAGTATAAGACAGCACCCCCTATAGGCAGACCCTGTAGTATTAGGCAGACCCCCATAGGCAGACCCTGTAGTATAAGGCAGACCCCCCATAGGCAGACCCTGTAGTATTAGGCAGACCCCCATGGGCAGACCCTGTAGTATAAGGCAGACCCCCATAGGCAGACCCTGTAGTATTAGGCAGACCCTGTAGTATTAGGCTGACCCCCCATAGGCAGACCCTGTAGTATTAGGCAGACCCCCCATAGGCAGACCCTGTAGCATTAGGCAGACCCCCCATTGGCAGACCCTGTAGTATTAGGCAGACCCCTATAGGCAGACCCTGTAGTATAAGGCAGACCCCCCATAGGCAGATCCTGTAGTATTACGCAAACCCCCTATAGGCAGACCCTGTAGTATTAGGCAGACCCCCATAAGCAGACCCTGTAGTATAAGGCAGACCCCCCATAGGCAGACCCTGTAGTATAAGGCAGACCCTGTAGTATTAGGCAGACCCCCCATAGGCAGACCAGGTAGTATTAGGCACACACCCCCATAGGCAGATCCTGTATTATAAGGCAGCATCCCTTAAAAAAAAAAAAATACTCACCTCTTTTCTTCCTGGTTCCTGCACTGCTCTGAGCTCCCGCTTGTCTCCTGACAGCGGGCGCCGGGCAGTGACATCATCGCGCCCCCTGTCAGCGTCGCCGACGTCAGACGCTGACAGGGGGATGCACTTAAAGAGAACACCTCATATACTATGAGAAACTACCAAACAAAAGGGGGATTTTTTCCTCCACATGAATGCATATACCAATAGAGAAACTGAAGGAGTAATTCCCAATATAGCAATATTTATTATTAAAATAGTTATGATACAAAATACATAATGTACGAAATCAGTCAAAAGAGTACATATCAGATGGTACAACCATCTATAAGCTAGTAGCAGCAGAAAGAGAAAATACACAAGTACATCATACCAGGTTCAAAATGACCTACTAAAATAATACAGGATGCCTAGCACAAATGAACATGTCATATGAAACACAAGATGATGGATATAAGGTGATAAAGTAATATCTGTCCCACCAATATCAGTCACCAACACAAGTATTGCTCCATACCCATTAGCCTGAAATAACATCTATGGCTCATAGTAAGCTGTAGCTACAGTGATAAATGAATAATACCTGCGGTCATGATGGCCCTGGTATAGTGTATGAAACCCATAGAATAAACGCCTCGATGCGCGTTTCACCGCGCCAATGGCTTTGTCAAGCAGCACCCCCATAGGCAGACCCTGTACTATAAGGCAGCACCCCCATAGGCAGAACCTGTACTATAAGGCAGCATCCCTATAGGCAGACCCTGTAGTATAAGGCAGACCCCCATAGGCAGACCCTGTAGTATAAGGCAGTACCCCCATAGGCAGATCCTGTAGTATAAGACAGCACCCCCTATAGGCAGACCCTGTAGTATTAGGCAGACCCCCATAGGCAGACCCTGTAGTATAAGGCAGACCCCCCATAGGCAGACCCTGTAGTACTAGGCAGACCCCCATGGGCAGACCCTGTAGTATAAGGCAGACCCCCCATAGGCAGACCCTGTAGTACTAGGCAGACCCCCATGGGCAGACCCTGTAGTATAAGGCAGAGCCCATAGGCAGACCCTGTAGTATTAGGCAGACCCTGTAGTATTAGGCTGACCCCCCATAGGCAGACCCTGTAGTATTAGGCAGACCCCCCATAGGCAGACCCTGTAGCATTAGGCAGACCCCCCCATAGGCAGACCCTGTAGTATTAGGCAGACCCCCATAGGCAGACCCTGTAGTATAAGGCAGACCCCCCTATAGGCAGACCCTGTAGTATTACGCAAACCCCCCATAGGCAGACCCTGTAGTATTAGGCAGACTCCCATAGGCAGACCCTGTAGTATAAGGCAGACCCCCCATAGCCAGACCCTGCAGTATTAGGCAGACCCCTATAGGCAGACCCTGTAGTATTAGGCAGACCCTGTAGTATTAGGCAGACACCCCATAGGCAGACCCTGTAGTATTAGGCAGACCCCCCATAGGCAGACTGTTGTGAATTCTGTTGTCGGGCTCCCTCCTGTGGTCATGAATAGTACTTCGGCTGGTTCTGTCCATGGACTTTCTCTGGTGCCTGTGGGTGTTTCTGAGTTTCCTTCCACAGGTGACGAGGCTAATTCGTTAGTGGGCTGCTCTATTTAACTCCACTTAGATCTTTGCCCCATGCCAGCTGTCAATGTTGTACTATGGCTCTAGTTCGCTCCTGGATCGTTCTGAGTTCCTGTTGCTCCAGCAGAAGCTAAGTTCCTCTGTGCTATTTTGCTTGTTTGCTATTTTTTCTGTCCAGCTTGCTTTTGTCAATATTGCCTTGCTTGCTGGAAGCTCTGGGACGCAGAGGGGCGCCTCCCGCACCGTGAGTCGGTGCGGAAGGTATTTTTCCCTGCACTCTCTGCGTGGTTTTTTGTAGGTTTTTGTGCTGACCGCAAAGTAACCTTTACTATCCTCTGTCTGTTCAGTAAGTCGGGCCTCACTTTGCTAAATCTATTTAATCTCTGTGTTTGTAGTTTCGTCTTTGCTCACAGTCATTATATGTGGGGGGCTGCCTTTTCCTTTGGGGAAATTCTCTGAGGCAAGGTAGGCTTTATTTTTCTATCTTCAGGGCTAGCTAGTTTCTTAGGCTGTGCCGAGTTGCATAGGGAGCGTTAGGCGCAATAGGTTTAGGGATTGCGGTCAGCAGAGTTCCCACCTCCCAGAGCTCGTCCTTATTATCAGTAACAATCAGGTCCATTATTTGTCCTAACCACCGGATCATAACAGTACAGCTGGCCAAAAGTGTTGATGCATCTCAATAGAGGGATAAGTGAAGCTCTGAGACCATTTTTTTTTCTTTGCAGCGTGTTCTGTCTCACTTTTCCCCTTTACCTCTGGTGTTATGCTGTGCTATCAGGCAACACAGTGTGCAGTAATCAGCGCACATACAGTGATATGGCAATAACCCAAAAAACAATAGAACAAGCTCTGAGACGTGGAATCTCTGCAGACTGCAATACCTGAACCTATCCTCACACAACTAAAAGCAGCAGTGGATTGCGCCTAACACTACCTATGCAACTCGACACTGCCTGAGGAGCTGACTAGCCTGAAGATAGAAATACAAGCCTGACTTGCCTCAGAGAAATACCCCAAAGGAATAGGCAGCCCCCCACATATAATGACTGTTAGCAAGATGAAAAGACAAAACGTAGGAATGAAATAGATTCAGCAAAGTGAGGCCCGATATTCTAGACAGAGCGAGGATAGCAAAGAGAACTATGCAGTCTACAAAAAACCCTAAAGCAGAACCACGCAAAGGGGAGCAAAAAGACCCACCGTGCCGAACTAACGGCACGGCGGTGCACCCTTTGCGTCTCAGAGCTTCCAGCAAAAGAGAATAGCACAGCTGGACAGAAAAAACGGAAACAAAAACAAAGTAACACTTATCTAGCAGAGCAGCAGGCCACAGGAAAGATGCAGTAGCTCAGATCCAACACTGGAACATTGACAAGGAGCAAGGAAGACAGACTCAGGTGGAGTTAAATAGCAAGGCAGCCAACGAGCTCACCAAAACACCTGAGGGAGGAAGCCCAGAGGCTGCAATACCGCTTGTGACCACAGGAGTGAATTCAGCCACAGAATTCACAACAGTACCCCCCCCTTGAGGAGGGGTCACTGAACCCTCACCAGAACCCCCAGGCCGACCAGGATGAGCCACATGAAAGGCACGAACAAGATCTGGGGCATGGACATCAGAGGCAAAAACCCAGGAATTATCCTCCTGAGCATAACCCTTCCATTTGACCAGATACTGGAGTTTCCGTCTAGAGACACGAGAATCCAAAATTTTCTCCACAATATACTCCAATTCCCCCTCCACCAAAACAGGGGCAGGAGGCTCCACAGATGGAACCATAGGTGCCACGTATCTTCTCAACAACGACCTATGGAATACATTATGTATGGAAAAGGAGTCTGGGAGGGTCAGACGAAAAGACACCGGATTGAGAATCTCAGAAATCCTATACGGACCAATAAAACGAGGTTTAAATTTAGGAGAGGAAACCTTCATAGGAATATGACGAGAAGATAACCAAACCAGATCCCCAACACGAAGTCGGGGACCCACACGGCGTCTACGATTAGCGAAAAGCTGAGCCTTCTCCTGGGACAAGGTCAAATTGTCCACTACCTGAGTCCAGATCTGCTGCAACCTGTCCACCACAGAATCCACACCAGGACAGTCCGAAGACTCAACCTGTCCTGAAGAGAAACGAGGATGGAACCCAGAATTGCAGAAAAATGGAGAGACCAAGGTAGCCGAGCTGGCCCGATTATTAAGGGCGAACTCAGCCAACGGCAAAAATGACACCCAATCATCCTGGTCAGCAGAAACAAAACATCTCAGATATGTTTCCAAGGTCTGATTGGTTCGTTCGGTCTGGCCATTAGTCTGAGGATGGAAGGCCGAGGAAAAAGATAGGTCAATGCCCATCCTACCACAAAAGGCTCGCCAGAACCTCGAGACAAACTGGGAACCTCTGTCAGAAACAATATTCTCAGGAATGCCATGCAAACGAACCACATGCTGGAAGAACAAAGGCACCAAATCAGAGGAGGAAGGCAATTTAACCAAGGGCACCAGATGGACCATTTTAGAAAAGCGATCACAGACCACCCAAATGACCGACATCTTTTGAGAAACGGGAAGGTCAGAAATGAAATCCATCGAAATATGTGTCCAAGGCCTCTTCGGGACCGGCAAGGGCAAAAGCAACCCACTGGCACGTGAACAGCAGGGCTTAGCCCTAGCACAAATCCCACAGGACTGCACAAAAGCACGCACATCCCGTGACAGAGATGGCCACCAGAAGGATCTAGCCACTAACTCTCTGGTACCAAAGATTCCTGGATGACCAGCCAGCACCGAACAATGAAGTTCAGAGATAACTTTACTAGTCCACCTATCAGGGACGAACAGTTTCTCGGCCGGACAACGATCAGGTTTATTAGCCTGAAATTTCTGCAACACTCTCCGCAAATCAGGAGAGATGGCAGACACAATGACTCCTTCCTTGAGGATACTCGCCGGCTCAGATAACCCCGGAGAGTCGGGCACAAAACTCCTAGACAGAGCATCCGCCTTCACATTTTTAGAGCCCGGAAGGTACGAAATCACAAAATCAAAACGAGCAAAAAATAACGACCAACGGGCCTGTCTAGGATTCAAGCGCTTGGCAGACTCGAGATAAGTAAGATTCTTATGATCAGTCAATACCACCACGCGATGCTTAGCTCCCTCAAGCCAATGACGCCACTCCTCGAATGCCCACTTCATGGCCAGCAACTCTCGGTTGCCCACATCATAATTACGCTCAGCAGCAGAAAATTTCCTGGAAAAGAAAGCACATGGTTTCAACACTGAGCAACCAGAACCTCTATGTGACAAAACCGCCCCTGCTCCAATCTCAGAAGCATCAACCTCGACCTGGAACGGAAGAGAAACATCTGGTTGACACAACACAGGGGCAGAACAAAAACGACGCTTCAACTCCTGAAAAGCTTCCACGGCAGCAGAAGACCAATTAACCAAATCAGCACCCTTCTTGGTCAAATCGGTCAATGGTCTGGCAATGCTAGAAAAATTACAGATGAAGCGACGATAAAAATTAGCAAAGCCCAGGAATTTCTGCAGACTTTTCAGAGATGTCGGCTGAGTCCAATCCTGGATGGCCTGGACCTTAACCGGATCCATCTCGATAGTAGAAGGGGAAAAGATGAACCCCAAAAATGAAACTTTCTGCACACCGAAGAGACACTTTGATCCCTTCACGAACAAGGAATTAGCACGCAGTACCTGGAAAACCATTCTGACTTGCTTCACATGAGACTCCCAATCATCAGAGAAGATCAAAATGTCATCCAAGTAAACAATCAGGAATTTATCCAGATACTCACGGAAAATGTCATGCATAAAAGACTGAAAAACAGATGGAGCATTGGCAAGTCCGAACGGCATCACCAGATACTCAAAATGACCCTCGGGCGTATTAAATGCCGTTTTCCATTCATCTCCCTGCCTGATTCTCACCAGATTATACGCACCACGAAGATCAATCTTAGTAAACCAACTAGCCCCCTTAATCCGAGCAAACAAGTCAGATATCAATGGCAAGGGATACTGAAACTTAACAGTGCACTTATTAAGAAGGCGGTAATCAATACACGGTCTTAGCGAACCATCCTTTTTGGCTACAAAAAAGAACCCTGCTCCCAATGGTGATGACGATGGGCGAATATGTCCCTTCTCCAGGGATTCTTTCACATAACTGCGCATAGCGGTGTGTTCAGGCACGGACACATTAAATAAACGACCCTTAGGGAATTTACTACCAGGAATCAAATTGATAGCACAATCACAATTCCTATGCGGAGGTAGGGCATCAGACTTGGGCTCTTCAAATACATCCTGAAAGTCAGACAAGAACTCTGGGATGTCAGAAGGAATGGATGACGAAATAGACAAAAATGGAACATCACCATGTACTCCCTGACAACCCCAGCTGGTTACCGACATAGAGTTCCAATCTAATACTGGATTATGGGTTTGTAGCCATGGCAACCCCAACACGACCACATCATGCAGATTATGCAGTACCAGAAAGCGAATAACTTCCTGATGTGCAGGAGCCATGCACATGGTCAGCTGGGCCCAGTACTGAGGCTTATTCTTGGCCAAAGGTGTAGCATCAATTCCTCTCAACGGAATAGGACACCGCAAAGGCTCCAAGAAAAATCCACAACGTTTAGCATAATCCAAATCCATCAGATTCAGGGCAGCGCCTGAATCCACAAACGCCATGACAGAATACGATGACAAAGAGCATATCAAGGTAATGGACAGAAGGAATTTGGACTGTACAGTACCAATGATGGCAGAGCTATCGGACCGCTTAGTGCGCTTAGGACAATTAGAAATAGCATGAGTGGAATCACCACAGTAGAAACACAGCCTGTTCAGACGTCTGTGTTCTTGCCGTTCAACTTTAGTCATAGTCCTGTCGCACTGCATAGGCTCAGGTTTACTCTCAGACAATACCGCCAGATGGTGCACAGATTTACGCTCGCGCAAGCGACGACCGATCTGAATGGCCAAGGACATAGACTCATTCAAACCAGCAGGCATAGGAAATCCCACCATGACATCCTTAAGAGCTTCAGAGAGACCCTTTCTGAACCAAGCCGCCAGTGCAGATTCATTCCACAGAGTGAGTACTGACCACTTCCTAAATTTCTGACAATATACTTCTACATCATCCTGACCCTGGCATAAAGCCAGCAAATTTTTCTCAGCCTGATCCACTGAATTAGGCTCATCGTAAAGCAATCCAAGCGCCTGGAAAAACGCATCAACATTACTCAATGCAGGGTCTCCTGGCGCAAGAGAAAACGCCCAGTCCTGTGGGTCGCCGCGCAAAAAAGAAATAATAATCAAAACCTGTTGAATAGGATTACCAGACGAATGAGGTTTCAAGGCCAGAAATAGCTTACAATTATTTTTGAAGCTCAGGAACTTAGTTCTGTCACCAAAAAACAAATCAGGAATAGGAATTCTTGGTTCTAGCATAGATTTCTGATCAATTGTATCTTGAATCTTTTGTATATTTATAACGAGATTATCCATTGAGGAGCACAGAGCCTGAATATCCATGTCCACAGCTGTGTCCTGAAGCACTCTAATGTCTAGGGGAAAAAAAAAAAAAAAAAACTGAAGACAGAGCTGAGGAAAAAAAAATGATGTCAGGACTTCTTTTTTCCCTCTATTGAGAATCATTGGTCTGGCTCCTTGTACTGTTATGCTGTGCTATCAGGCAACACAGTGTGCAGTAATCAGCGCACATACAGTGATATGGCAATAACCCAAAAAACAATAGAACAAGCTCTGAGACGTGGAATCTCTGCAGACTGCAATACCTGAACCTATCCTCACACAACTAAAAGCAGCAGTGGATTGCGCCTAACACTACCTATGCAACTCGACACTGCCTGAGGAGCTGACTAGCCTGAAGATAGAAATACAAGCCTGACTTGCCTCAGAGAAATACCCCAAAGGAATAGGCAGCCCCCCACATATAATGACTGTTAGCAAGATGAAAAGACAAAACGTAGGAATGAAATAGATTCAGCAAAGTGAGGCCCGATATTCTAGACAGAGCGAGGATAGCAAAGAGAACTATGCAGTCTACAAAAAACCCTAAAGCAGAACCACGCAAAGGGGAGCAAAAAGACCCACCGTGCCGAACTAACGGCACGGCGGTGCACCCTTTGCGTCTCAGAGCTTCCAGCAAAAGAGAATAGCACAGCTGGACAGAAAAAACGGAAACAAAAACAAAGTAACACTTATCTAGCAGAGCAGCAGGCCACAGGAAAGATGCAGTAGCTCAGATCCAACACTGGAACATTGACAAGGAGCAAGGAAGACAGACTCAGGTGGAGTTAAATAGCAAGGCAGCCAACGAGCTCACCAAAACACCTGAGGGAGGAAGCCCAGAGGCTGCAATACCACTTGTGACCACAGGAGTGAATTCAGCCACAGAATTCACAACACTCTGGGTGGTTCAGAACACAGGTGTAGACATGGACATTCAAGGTCTGTCCTCTTGGATGGATAATCTCACTACAAGGGTACAAAACATTCAAGATTTTGTGGTTCAGAATCCGATGTCAGAGCCTAGGATTCCAATTCCTGATTTATTTTTTGGTGATAGATCTAAGTTCTTGAATTTCAAAAATAATTGTAAATTGTTTCTTGCCTTGAAACCTCGCTCCTCAGGTGACCCTGTTCAACAAGTAAAGATCATTATTTCTTTGTTACGTGGTGACCCTCAAGACTGGGCATTTTCCCTTGCGCCAGGAGATCCGGCATTGCGTGATGTAGATGCGTTTTTCCTGGCGCTCGGATTGCTTTATGACGAACCTAATTCAGTGGATCAGGCAGAGAAAATCTTGCTGGCTCTATGTCAGGGTCAGGATGAAGCAGAGATATGTTGTCAGAAGTTTAGAAAGTGGTCTGTGCTCACTCAGTGGAATGAATGTGCCCTGGCAGCAATCTTTAAAAAGGGTCTCGCTGAAGCCCTTAAAGATGTCATGGTGGGATTTCCCATGCCTGCTGGTCTGAATGAGCCTATGTCTTTGGCTATTCAGATCGATCGGCGCTTGCGTGAGCGTAAAACTGTGCACCATTTGGCGGTACTATCTGAGCATGGGCCTGAGCCTATGCAGTGTGGTAGGACTTTGACCAGAGCTGAACGGCAGGAACACAGACGTCAGAATGGGCTGTGTTTTTACTGTGGTGACTCCACTCACGCTGTCTCCGATTGTCCTAAGCGCACTAAGCGGTTCGCTAAGTCTGCCACCATTGGTACGGTACAGTCTAAATTTCTTTTGTCCGTTACTCTAATTTGCTCTTTGTCGTCCTATTCTGTTATGGCATTTGTGGATTCAGGCGCTGCCCTGAATTTGATGGACTTGGAGTATGCTAGGCGCTGTGGTTTTTTCTTGGAGCCCTTGCAGCATCCTATTCCATTGAGAGGAATTGATGCTACGCCTTTGGCCAAGAATAAGCTTCAGTACTGGACCCAATTGACCATGTGCATGGCTCCTGCACATCAGGAGGATATCTGTTTTTTGGTGTTACATAATCTGCATGATGTGGTCGTTTTAGGGTTACCATGGCTACAGGTCCATAATCCAGTATTGGACTGGAAATCTATGTCTGTGTCCAGCTGGGGTTGCCAGGGGGTACATGGTGATGTTCCATTTTTGTCAATTTCGTTTTCTACTCCTTCTGAAGTTCCGGAGTTTTTGTCGGATTATCAGGATGTATTTGATGAGCCCAAAGCCAGTGCCCTACCTCCTCATAGGGATTGCGATTGTGCAATTAATTTGATTCCTGGTAGTAAGTTTCCTAAGGGCCGATTGTTCAATTTATCTGTGCCAGAACACGCCGCTATGCGGAGTTATATAAAGGAATCCTTGGAGAAAGGCCATATTCGCTCATCGTCATCACCGTTGGGAGCAGGGTTCATTTTTGTGGCCAAGAAGGATGGTTCTTTGAGACCTTGTATTGATTACCGCCTTCTTAATAAAATTACAGTCAAATTTCAGTATCCTTTGCCGTTGCTGTCAGACTTGTTTGCTCGTATTAAAGGGGCTAGTTGGTTTACCAAGATAGACCTTCGAGGGGCGTATAATCTTGTGCGTATTAAACGGGGCGATGAATGGAAAACAGCATTTAATACGCCCGAGGGCCATTTTGAGTACCTGGTGATGCCATTCGGGCTTTCCAATGCTCCATCAGTATTTCAGTCTTTTATGCATGACATCTTCCGAGAGTACCTGGATAAATTCCTGATTGTGTATTTGGATGATATTTTGGTCTTTTCGGATGATTGGGAGTCTCATGTAACATAGTAACATAGTTAGTAAGGCCGAAAAAAGACATTTGTCCATCCAGTTCAGCCTATATTCCATCATAATAAATCCCCAGATCTACGTCCTTCTACAGAACCTAAATAGTAACATAGATGTGAATAAATGTGAAGCAGGTCAGAATGGTGTTCCAGGTCCTTCGTGCTAATTCCTTGTTTCTGAAGGGGTCAAATTGTCTTTTTGGAGTTCAGAAGGTTTCATTTTTGGGGTTCATTTTTTCCCCTTCTACTGTCAAGATGGACCCTGTTAAAGTCCAGGCCATTCATGATTGGACTCAGCCGACATCTGTGAAGAGCCTGCAAAAGTTCCTGGGCTTTGCTAATTTTTATCGTCGCTTCATCGCTAATTTTTCTAGTGTTGCTAAACCGTTGACTGATTTGACCAAGAAGGGTGCTGATGTGGTCAATTGGTCTTCTGCGGCCGTGGATGCTTTTCAGGAATTGAAGCGTCGTTTTTCTTCTGCCCCTGTGTTGTGCCAGCCAGATGTTTCGCTCCCGTTTCAGGTTGAGGTTGATGCCTCTGAGATTGGGGCAGGGGCTGTTTTGTCGCAAAGACGTTCTGATGGCTCGGGAATGAAGCCATGTGCTTTCTTTTCTAGAAAGTTTTCGCCTGCTGAGCGCAATTATGATGTTGGTAATCGAGAGTTGTTGGCCATGAAGTGGGCATTCGAGGAGTGGCGTCATTGGCTTGAAGGAGCCAAGCATCGCGTGGTGGTCTTGACAGATCACAAAAATTTGACTTATCTTGAGTCTGCCAAACGGTTGAATCCGAGACAGGCTCGATGGGCGTTATTTTTCTCCCGTTTTGATTTTGTGGTTTCGTACCTTCCGGGCTCTAAGAATGTGAAGGCTGATGCCCTGTCAAGGAGTTTTGTGCCTGACTCTCCGGGTGTTTCTGAGCTGGCAGGTATTCTCAAAGAGGGGATAATTTTGTCTGCCATCTCCCCTGATTTGCGGCGGGTGCTGCAAAAATTTCAGGCTGATAGACCTGACCGTTGCCCAGCAGAGAAACTGTTTGTCCCTGATAAATGGACTAGTAGAGTTATCTCTGAGCTTCATTGTTCGGTGTTGGCTGGGCATCCTGGAATTTTTGGTACCAGAGATTTGGTGGCTAGATCCTTTTGGTGGCCGTCTTTGTCACGGGATGTGCGTTCTTTTGTGCAGTCCTGTGGGACTTGTGCTCGGGCTAAGCCCTGCTGTTCTCGTGCTAGTGGGTTGCTTTTGCCCTTGCCGGTCCCGAAAAGGCCCTGGACGCATATTTCTATGGATTTTATTTCGGATCTCCCCGTCTCTCAAAAGATGTCAGTCATTTGGGTGGTTTGTGATCGCTTTTCTAAGATGGTCCATTTGGTACCCTTGTCTAAATTGCCTTCCTCCTCTGATTTGGTGCCATTGTTTTTCCAGCATGTGGTTCGTTTGCATGGCATCCCGGAGAACATCGTTTCGGACAGAGGTTCCCAGTTTGTTTCGAGGTTTTGGCGATCCTTTTGTGCTAGGATGGGCATTGATTTGTCTTTTTCCTCGGCTTTCCATCCTCAGACTAATGGCCAAACCGAACGAACTAATCAGACGTTGGAAACATATCTGAGATGCTTTGTTTCTGCTGATCAGGATAATTGGGTGTCCTTTTTGCCGTTGACTGAGTTTGCCCTTAATAATCGGGCCAGCTCGGCTACTTTGGTTTCGCCGTTTTTCTGCAATTCTGGTTTCCATCCTCGTTTCTCTTCAGGGCAGGTTGAGTCTTCGGACTGTCCTGGTGTGGATACTGTGGTGGACAGGTTGCAGCAGATTTGGACTCATGTGGTGGACAATTTGACCTCGTCCCAGGAGAAGGTTCAACGTTTCGCTAACCGCCGGCGCTGTGTGGGTCCCCGACTTCGTGTTGGGGATTTAGTTTGGTTGTCGTCTCGTTATGTTCCTATGAAGGTTTCCTCTCCTAAGTTTAAGTCTCGTTTAATTGGTCCGTATAAAATTTCTGAGGTTATTAATCCTGTGTCATTTCATTTGGCCCTTCCAGATTCTTTTGCCATCCATAATGTGTTCCATAGGTCGTTATTGCGGAGATACGTGGCGCCTGTGGTTCCATCCGTTGACCCTCCTGCTCCGGTGTTGGTTGAGGGGGAGTTGGAGTATGTGGTGGAGAAGATTTTGGATTCTCGTATTTCGAGACGGAAACTCCAGTACTTGGTCAAGTGGAAGGGTTATGGTCAGGAGGATAATTCCTGGGTTTTTGCCTCTGATGTTCATGCGGCCGATCTGGTTCATGCCTTTCATTTGGCTCATCCTGGTCGGCCTGGGGGCTCTCGTGAGGGTTCGGTGACCCCTCCTCAAGGGGGGGTACTGTTGTGAATTCTGTTGTCGGGCTCCCTCCTGTGGTCATGAATGGTACTTCGGCTGGTTCTGTCCATGGACTTTCTCTGGTGCCTGTGGGTGTATCTGAGTTTCCTTCCACAGGTGACGAGGCTAATTCGTGCTCTATTTAACTCCACTTAGATCTTTGCCCCATGCCAGCTGTCAATGTTGCACTATGGCTCTAGTTCGCTCCTGGATCGTTCTGAGTTCCTGTTGCTCCAGCAGAAGCTAAGTTCCTCTGTGCTATTTTGCTTGTTTGCTATTTTTTCTGTCCAGCTTGCATTTGTCAATATTGCCTTGCTTGCTGGAAGCTCTGGGACGCAGAGGGGCGCCTCCCGCACCGTGAGTCGGTGCGGAAGGTATTTTTCCCTGCACTCTCTGCGTGGTTTTTTGTAGGTTTTTGTGCTGACCGCAAAGTAACCTTTACTATCCTCTGTCTGTTCAGTAAGTCAGGCCTCACTTTGCTAAATCTATTTAATCTCTGTGTTTGTAGTTTCGTCTTTGCTCACAGTCATTATATGTGGGGGGCTGCCTTTTCCTTTGGGGAATTTCTCTGAGGCAAGGTAGGCTTTATTTTTCTATCTTCAGGGCTAGCTAGTTTCTTAGGCTGTGCCAAGTTGCATAGGGAGCGTTAGGCGCAATCCACGGCTATTTCTAGTGTGTTTTGATATGTTTAGGGATTGCGGTCAGCAGAGTTCCCACGTCCCAGAGCTCGTCCTTATTATCAGTAACAATCAGGTCCATTATTTGTCCTAACCACCGTATCTTAACAGCAGACCCTGTAGTATTAGGCAGACCCTGTAGTATTAGGCAGACCCCCATAGGCAGACCAAGTAGTATTAGGCAGACTCCCCATAAGCAGACCCTGTAGCATTAGGCACCCCCCCATAGGCAGACCCTGTAGTATTAGGCAGACCCCCATAGGCAGATCCTGTATTATAAGGCAGCATCCCTTAAAAAAATAAATAAATACTCACCTCTCTTCTTCCTGGTTCCTGCACTGCTCTGAGCTCCCGCTTGTCTCCTGACAGCGGGCACCGGGCAGTGACATCATCGTGCCCCCTGTCAGCGTCGCCGACGTCAGACGCTGACAGGGGGATGATGGCGGAAGGAGCGTAGCGCTCCTTCCCTCATCATTGCAGTCAGCTGTACCAGCTAAATGCTGGTACAGCTGACCCTGCAATGACAGGCGGGGGGACCCACTGCTGGCCCCGGGCCCCCCCTGCCTGCTCAGGGGCCCCTTAGCGGCCGGTGGCAGAGCAGGGAGATCGATTATCCCTGCTCTTCCGAAGAAAGTAACTGTATCGGCGCGCGCAGGTTATCGTAGCGTAGCTCCGGGTGGGCCCCCTCTGAGCACCGGGCACGGGGCACCTGCACCCTTTTCCCCCCGTTAGCTATGCTACTGTGCTGTATAGAGGAACATATAACATTATAACCACCAGGGGCATAAATCAAAGTCATGGGGCTCCATAGAAGAAGTATAATGCAGCACCATAGTCCTCCATATCGTATAATGCATCCCATAGTTCTCCATATAATATGCTGCACAGCCCATAGTGATCCATGTAGTATACTGCACAGCCCATAGTCATCCATAAAGTAAAATGCACCCACAAAGTCACCCATAGCTGTATAATGCACTTCCACAGTCATCCATAAAGTATAATGCACCCCTATAGTCATTCGTAGCAGTATAATGTACTCCCATAGTTATCCATAAAGTATAACGCACCCTCATAGTCATCCATAGTTTATGGCCACTGATTTTTTTTAATAAATAAAATACTCACCGTTCCTTAGTTCCTGCACCTCTCGCGTCCTCTTGTGCTGACTTCGGTCTGTGATGGGCACTCCGCAATACACTTCAACTGTATGTGACTCCACGTATGCGCATTCAGTTGAAGTGTTTGCTGGCCCCTCATCCCCCAGACCCCTGAGCCACCGGGCTCTGCCACAACCACGGTCATTACGCCTCTGTTTTCAACCCCTTCACAACATGTCACGTAAACTTACGCTATATGTCATGTGCCTGACTTTGGTGTGGGTTCACATGCCGAGTTAACATCTTTCTCAGCAGATGATGGCTGATTTAAGTGGATCTCTGCACGCAGCTGTTAACCTGTTAAATCCGGCTGTGAAACTCTGACAGAGGCATGTAACACATGCCAGCAGAGGGCGTGTCCATCGGCTCGCCCATGATCTAATCGCAACCGATGGGTTGCCATAACAGCCGGAGGTCTGCTGAAGACCTCTTGTGCTTGTCATGACCAGTCTCCTGTTAAAGCCAACCTATAACTAATGTTCATAGGAGGTTGTGATTTTCACTATACATAGCAGGGCTCATATACTGTTATGCATAGCATAGGCAATCACAACATTGCAGCTTCAAGTCGCCTATGGGGACTATTATATACAGTAAAAAAACATGTTTTAAAAATCTAAAAAAATACATAAAAGTTCAAATCTCCCTAATTTTGCCTCATTAAAAATATAACAAACATTAAAACTACACATTTGGTATCGCTGTGCTTGTAAAAGTGCAATCTATCAAAATATAAAGCAAATTAATCTGAACGGTAAGCAGCGTAAAAAGAAAAAAAAAAGAAAAATTCCAGAATTATATTTTTTTTGCCTCCCACTATATTATTGCACAATAAGAGATTATCAAAACATCGTATCTACCCCAAAAAGGTATCAGTAAAAACATCAGCTTAGAGGAAAAAACATAACACAGCCTCATATCCCAAAAATTTAAATCTATACGGGTCTTGGAAAATGGCCACACAAACAAAGTTGTTTTTTGTTTTTTTATTAATTTCTGTTTTTGTCCACCACTTTTTTGCAATTTCAATGTACTTGGAGTTTTCTTTCTTGCTTCCCAGTGCATAATATAATAATACAATTGATATAATTCAAAAGTACAACTTGTTCCACAAAACAAGCCCTTATTTGGCTTTGTGGATGGAAAAATAAATAAAAGTTATGGCTCTTGGAAGAAGGGGAGGAGAAAATTGGAACCTTGAAAATCGCCTGGGGGTGAAGGGGTTAATTAACCATTGAACCTTAGGCCCTTTTCACACATCCATATATTTCTGGTACCGGAAAAAAAGAGTACCGGATTTATCTGTGTCCGTGTGTCTACTACGTGTGGCACACATGTGGCAACTGTGTGCCGATCAGTACCACACGGACAGCCGCTGGGGAAGAATTGCTACAGTAAGCGATGTTTCCCAGCGGCTGGTGCTGAAGCCGGCTGTCATCATTCTCCCCTGCTCTGCCGACAAGCAGAGGAGAATGATGCGTGTTATTAAAGTCCAAACTACAGCAGGTAGGGGCTTTTGGGACTGTTGCTCTCATCAACCGACACCTGCTGTCGCTAATAACAGTGACAGTAGGTGCGGAGGATGGGGGTATTTCACAGTATTTCACTGTGATCGTTCAGAAATAAATGCATGAAAAACCTGACGTGGGTTCCTCCTATTTTATTGAACCAACCAGACAAAACTCACAGCTGGGGGCTGCAAACCCCAGTTGTCAGCTTCTGCAAGGTTGGTTATCAAGAATAGAGGGGTTCCCAAGCTGTTTTTTTAAATTATTTAAATAATTTAAAAAAACTGCATGGGGTCCCCCCCCCTTGTTGACATCCAGCCTTGCTAAAGCTCACAGCTGGGGGCTGGTATTCTCAGGCTATTATGGGGCCATTGATATAGGCCCCCAGCCTAAAAAAAGCAGCCCACAGCTGCCCAGAAAAGGCGCATTATTAGATGCTTCTTTTATGGCACTTTGCCTGGCTTTTCCCACTTGCCCTGTAGCGGTGGCAAGTGGGGTATTATTTGTGGGGTTGACGTCACCTGTCAGGTGACATCAAGCCCACAGCTTAGTAATGGAGAGGCGTCTATAAGACATCTATCCATTACTAATCCTCTAGTTGTAATGTTAAATAAAGACATGGCCAGAATAAAGTCCTTTATTTGAAAAAATTACACAAACTCCTTTAATGTTCGAAATTAAACCATACTTACTGCAACACATAATTCCCGACGCCCTTGATCTCCTGTAATAAAACTAAAATTATAGATCAACAATTTACCATACCTGTCCATCATTGTGTCCCATGCTGTAATCCAAGTCTGGGGGCTAAATAGTTTTCAACCAGGACAGTGCCAAGATGTGACCGTTCCGGGTGAAAACCACTGGTGAATTAGCTGCAGAAAGTGCAGCATCATTCACCAGCAGTGACATCATTACCGACTTTTTTCCATGGTCCAGAGGTCACCTCAGTTCACCCCAGCCATGATGATGTCACCGCTGGTGAATGATGCTGAGCTTTCTGCAGCTCATTCACCAGTGCTTTTCAGCTGGGACGGTCACATCTTGGCACCATTACTAAGCTGTGGGCTTGATGTCACCTGAAAGGTGACATCAACCTCACAAATATTACCCCACTTGCCACTGCTACAGGGCAAGTGGGAAGAGCCGGGCAAAGTGCCATAAAAGCAGCATCTAATAGATGTGCCTTTTCTAGGCAGCTGCGGGCTGCTGTTTTTAGGCTGGGAGGGCCTATATCAATGGCCCTTTACCAGTCTGAGAATAGCAGCCCCCAGCTATGAGCTTTAGAAAGGCTGTTTGTCAAAAATGGGGGGACCCCATGCCATTTTTTAAAATTATTTATTTAAGTAATTAAAAAAACAGCGTGGGAACCCCTCTATTCTTGATAATCAACCCTGCAGAAGCTGACAGCTGGGGGTTGCAGCCCCCAGCTGTGAGCTTTGTCTGGTTGGTTCAATAAAATAAGGGGGAACACACGTCAGGTTTTTCATTCATTTAGTTCCGAACGATCACACTCGGCAGCTGCAGAATACCCCTATCCTCCGCACCTACTGTCACTGTTATTAGCAGCAGCAGGTGTCGGATGATGGGGGTAAAAGTCCCAAAAGCCCCCACCTGCTGTCGTTCGGACATTAATATAATGCTCATCATTCTCCTCTGCTCGTCAGCAGAGAAGGGGAGAACGATGAGATACGGCTTTAGCACCAGCCGCAGAGGAACAGCGCTTACTGTAGCACTTCTTCTCCGGCAGCTGTCCGTATCACATGCAGGACATCAAAGTGTTTTCTCTATGTACATGTGTGCGGGACGTTTCGCTGTCCATGCTGAAGGCAAAAAACGGACAGGTCAACGTGTTTTACCCACGGACACACGATCCGTGGAAACACACTGACATGTGCACAGACCCATTCATTTGAATGGGTCTACATGTGTACGTGTCTCCGGTACATGTGGAAACTGGCACCACACATACCGGAGACACAGACTTGTGAAAGAAGCCTTACATATTGTAATAAGCTTTGTGCAATGCATAGACTTTTGTTGGTTATGACTGATGAAGACAATGTGTTTGTATGACTACATTCCTTTAGTGTTATTCTTTTTGTAAAAGCAAATAAAGAGAAGCTTTTAAAGAAAAAAAAAAAGAAAAAAACCTATTCAAAGCTAACTCGTAGTTATTTGTGTTCCGTCAGAAGAACATTTTGTGCAGAAATCAAACTGGTCATGTCTCTCTCAGAGATAAGATCTTCCTGCTGATTGAGATGTAGATCCATTCTATCACATCGCCCACTTCTTCCTCACCAATACGCTTGCTGGAGGCAAAGGTGGCCAATTGTGACCTACGTTCATTATTACTTCTCTTCCCATGGCTGATGCCAGTAGAGGTAATGGAGCTTCTGCTGCTGCTAGCAGCTGCCACATTCTTTGCCATAGTATGTTTTTTATCTGTTTCACTATCCCGCCCATTGACTTTTTTCTTTTACCATGCATTTTGTATAAACTATAACTAACTTTTGCCAATATTTTCAACCCCAATTATTGCACCTTTACTAAAAGAACAAGAAATGCTAGGTAGGTACATGAACATAAAGTAAAATGGGCAGACTGCAATATACAGGGGCTTCTCACTAAATTAGAATATCATCAAAATGGTAATTTAACTCAGTTCTTCAATACAAAAAGTGAAACTCATATATTATATAGAATCATTACAAACAGAGTGTTCTATTTCAAATGTTTATTTCTGTTAATGTTGATGATTATCGCTTACAGCCAATGAAAACCCAAAAGTCATTATCTCAGTAAATTAGAATAATTAATAAAAACACCTACAAAGGCTTTCTAAGAGTTCAAAAAGGCCCCTTAGTCGGTTTCAGTGAGCTCCACAATCATGGGGAAGAAATGACACTCCACAAGGAGGGTAAGCCACAAAAGGTCATTGCTAAAGAAACTGGCTGTTCACAGAGTACTGTATCCAGGCCTATTAATGGAAAGTTGAGTGGAAGGAAAAAGTGTGGTAGAGAAAGGTGGACAAGCAATCAGGATAACCACAGTCTTGAAAGGATTGTTAGGAAAAGGTCACTCAATAATTTGGAGTAGATACACAAGGAGTGGACTGCAGCTGGAACCATTGCTTCAAAGGCCACCACAAAGAGACATATCCAGGACATGGGCTACAAGTGTCGCATTCCTTGTGTCAAGCCACTCATGACCAATAGACAGCGCCAGAAGCGTCTTACCTGGGCCAAGGAGAAAAAGAACTGCACTGTTACTCAGTGGTCCGAGGTATTGTTTTCAGATGAAAGTAAATTTTGCATTTCATTTGGAAATCAAGATCCCAGAGTCTGGAGGAAGAGTGGAGAGGCCACAATCCAAGCTGCTTGAGGTCTATTGTGGAGTTTATTATTATTATTATTATTATTTATTATAGGTTTCCCCAATCAGTGATGGTTCGGGGAGCCATGTCATCTGCTGGTGTAGGTCCACTGTGTTTTTTCAAGACCAAAGTCAGCGCAGCGGAATACCAGGAAATTTTAGAGCACTTCATGGTCCCTCTGCCAACAAGCTTTATGGAGATGGAAATTTCATTCTCCAGCAGGACTTAGCACCCGTCCACACGCCAAAAATTACTGGCAGATAACACAAAAGGGGCATCAATTTCTCGACAGTAGAAATGGTATAATAGTGACCTAATTTTGTGAGACGCACATGTAAGTGTGGCGTGTACAGTGGTCAAATTAACACTAGTAAAACAGGTGTTCAAAAGCAACATGCACAGCTAAATGTCTCATCTTTTCCCTCCTTTTTAATTTTTGTTTTAAACTAAATTCATCCCCCTTTAAAAAAAGGATGAAGTAAGAAATGCTGTTTATCCTATTTTTTGGAATTTAAGACACACTTTTTTACCCCAAATTTGAGAGGAAAATGGGGGTACGTCTTGTAATGGGGCAGCTGCAGTGGAGCAGGGTCACAGGAGATGGGGTCCCTACTGTAGGAGGCCGGTGGTGTCAGGAGTGGAGCGAAGCTGAGAACTCTGTGCTGGAAGGAGGGGGTGTCTTGGCTCTCGACATCTCAATCAGCGCAAGTTCCGCCTCTGGTGGCCATTTTCTTGAGGCCCACCACAGGGATATCAATGGAACGGGGACTCCGCTCACCGCCGACATTTTATGACAGTCCAGTGCCCGCAGCCTTGCACTGCCAGGACACCCCCTCCTCCCAGCACGGGTCCTGCAGAATCGTTCATTTGTGCTCCTGCCGGCCTCCCGCAGCAGTGACCCTGCTTCCTGTGAAGCTACTCCACTGCAAGCTATCATAAAATCAGACTATAAAATGCACCACCATTTTGTTTAAAACTTTTTTTCCTATTTTCCTACCCCAAATTTGAGGTGCGTCTTATAACCCACAAAATACGGTACATAACCCTTCCTTATATCTACCTTATAGCAGACTTGGGCATAACAAAAACTAACAAAGTAGAAAGCTAGAAAATCAAAGCATAAAATTGAAACCTAATGATTCTGCATTTGAAGTATATTAAATTGATATATTTCAGATTAGCTGAACTTGAAATAAAATACCGTACTCTGTTCTGGATTTGAGGAAGGGAAAAAAAACATTGTTTTACATTGGAAAAAGAAATTGCTCAATATTTGCCCAATAGTTTAAATAACATTCAGTGGAAAGGGTCAGCACTCAGCTGCACAGAACACGATGGTGATGATTACTCTCTTACTATTTTACCCTCGGGTTCACACGATGTGGTTTTGATATGTATTTGATATTAGCCAAAACAAGTAAGGAACATACAAGTACGGTAATTGATTTACAACCGATACAATGATTTGAGTAAGGCATTTAGAAATTCATGCACATGTTGTAGGAACACTTCCATTCCATGTACAGAATATTTTTTTTGGGTCTGAAACCAAGTTACATGTTTAAACATTTAGGCTAAGTTCCCATGATGAGTAATTGGTGAGTTTTTGATATTGCAGATTTTCTGAAGCAATTCTGCACCTATTGGGTAAATTAGGTTAATTATTAAGTTTTCTCATTGTGTTTTCTGAGTGCGTTTTTTTTATATTTGTTTTTATCTCGCTTTTGACAATGTAAGTCTTGACTTTGTTGTGGTATGTCATGCTTTAACCCCTTTAGGATGTAGATTAATGACCAGGCCTAAACTTTGAAATCTGACCAGTGTCAGGTTATGTGGTAATAACTTTGGAACGCTTTGAAGGATCCCACTTGTTCTGAGTATTTTTTTGTGACACATTGTATTTCATGGTAGTGGCAAAATTTGTTCGATATGACTTGCGTTTATTTATGAAAAAATTGAAAATTTGGCAAAAAATTTGAAAATTTCATAATTTTCATAATTTTTATGCCCTCAAATCAGAGAGTCATACCAAACAAAATAGTTATTAAATAACTTTTCCTGCATGTATACTTTACATCAGCACAATTTTTGAAACATACCGTATTTTTAGGACTATAAGACGCACCGGACCATAAGACGCACATAGGTTTTAGAGGAGGAAATTAGGAAAAAAAACTGAAGCAAAAAAATGTGGTCAATTCTGTATTTAGGATCACCTATCCTGGTAAATATGGTCCGCTCATCCCTATCCTGGTATGTATGGCCCTCATCCCCATCCTGGTGTGCATGGCCCCATCCTTATTCTGGTATGATTGGCCCCATCCCAGTCCTGGTATGCATGGTCCCCTTCTTACTCTGATATGATTGGCCCCATCCTGTTCCTGGTTTGATTGATTGGCCCTATCCAGGTCCTGGTATGATTGATTGGTCCCATCCAGTTCCTGGTATGATTAATTGGTCGCATCCAGTTCCTGGTATGATTGATTGGCCCCATTCCTGGTATGATTGATTGGCCCCATCCAGTTCCTGGTATGATTGATTGGCCCCATCCTGTTTCTGGTATACATGGCCCCATCCAGTTCCTGGTATGATTGATTGGCCCCATCCCATTCCTGGTATGATTGTTTGGCCCCATCCAGTTCCTGCTATGATTGATTGGCCTCATCCCATTCCTGGTATGATTGATTGGCCCCATCCAGTTCCTGGTATGATTAATTGGCCGCATCCAGTTCCTGGTATGATTGATTGGCCCCATTCCTGGTATGATTGATTGGCCCCATCCAGTTCCTGGTATGATTGATTGGCCTCATCCCATTCCTGGTATGATTGATTGGCCCCATCCAGTTCCTGGTATGATTGATTGGCCTCATCCCATTCCTGGTATGATTGATTGGCCCCATCCAGTTCCTGGTATGATTAATTGGTCGCATCCAGTTCCTGGTATGATTGATTGGCCCCATCCAGTTCCTGGTATGATTGATTGGCCTCATCCCATTCCTGGTATGATTGATTGGCCCCATCCAGTTCCTGGTATGATTGATTGGCCTCATCCCATTCCTGGTATGATTGATTGGCCCCATCCAGTTCCTGGTATGATTAATTGGCCACATCCAGTTCCTGGTATGATTGATTGGCCCCATCCCATTCCTGGTATGATCGATTGGCCCCTTCCCGCTCCTGGTATGATTGATTGGCCCCATCCTTTACTGGTATGACTGATTGGCCCCTTCCAGTTCCTGGTATGATTGAATGGCCCCATCCCTTTACTGGTATGACTGATTGATTACATAACCCTTCCTTATATCTACCTTATAGCAGACTTGGGCATAACAGTTCCTGGTATGATTGAATGGCCCCATCCCTTCACTGGTATGACTTATTGGCCCCATCCAGTTCCTGGTACGATTGATTGGCCCCATCCCTTGCTGGTGTGATTGGTCCCATCCCGTTCCTGGTATACATGGCCCAATCAGAAAAGATTAAAAAACAAACCTTTATTCTTACCTTCCTCCGCTCCCTCACAGTCGCAGCGTCCTGCTCCAGTGCAGCAGCTGCTTAAAGGGAACCTGTCACCTGAATTTGGCGGGACCGGTTTTGGGTCATATGGGCGGAGTTTTCAGGTGTTTGATTCACCCTTTCCTTACCCGCTGGCTGCAATATTGGATTGAAGTTCATTCTCTGTCCTCCGTAGTACACGCTTGCGCAAGGCAAGATTGGATTGAAGTTCATTCTCTGTCCTCCGTAGTACACGCCTGCGCAAGGCAATCTTGCCTTGCGCAGGCGTGTACTACGGAGGACAAAGAATGAACTTCAATCCAATATTGCGGCCAGCATGCAGCCAGCGGGTCAGGAAAGGGTGAATCAAACACCCGAAAACTCCACCCATATGACCAGGGCCGTATTTGCCACTAGGCACTTGAGGGCACGTGCCTAAGGCGGGGACAATGCAGGGGGGCGGCACCTGAGCAAGTTTAAAAAATGTATTTATTTTTTTTAAGTCCGGGGGTCCCCCGCCCACCCACCTCAGTCCCAGCTGCTGCGGGGGGAGGGGGTCTCAAGCGCAAGGCCACCATCAGGGCATTGCTGCCCTGACTACTGTATGGGGCAGAAATGGGTGCTGTACCTTTAAGCAGCAGCAGCCCAAGTGCATCATGGTCCTCCTGACGCCGGTCATGTCACACGCTGCGCGCTCTTCTTACTGTAAGCACTGGAGCAGACTGCAGAGAAGCAGGTAATGTTTGTGGGAGAAGATACTGAAGTCGGCGGTGAGCAGGGAGAGGAGGAGGCGGGCAGTGTGTGAGGACTCAGAGGAAGCTGCAGAGAGGAGACGGGAGTCTGCTGATGTGAGTGAGTGAGGGGAGGGGATGAGAGGCTGGTAAGGAGATGAGAGGCTGGTAAGGAGCTGAGAGGCTGGAGAGGAGAGGCTGGAAAGGAGAGGCTGGTAAGGAGAGGAGAGGCTGGAGAGGAGAGGCTGGAAAGGAGAGGCTGGTAAGGAGATGAGAGGCTGGTAAGGAGCTGAGAGGCAGGAGAGGAGAGGCTGGAAAGGAGATGAGAGGCTGGTAAGGAGAGGAGAGGCTGGTAAGGAGAGGCTGGTAAGGAGATGAGAGGCTGGAAAGGAGCTGAGAGGCAGGAGAGGAGAGGCTGGAAAGGAGAGGCTGGTAAGGAGATGAGAGGCTGGTAAGGAGATGAGAGGCTGGAAAGGAGCTGAGAGGCAGGAGAGGAGAGGCTGGAAAGGAGAGGCTGGTAAGGAGATGAGAGGCTGGTAAGGAGAGGAGAGGCTGGTAAGGAGATGAGAGGCTGGAAAGGAGCTGAGAGGCAGGAGAGGAGAGGCTGGTAAGGAGATGAGAGGCTGGTAAGGAGAGGATAGGCTGGAAAGGAGAGGCTGGTAAGGAGATGAGAGGCTGGTAAGGAGTGGAGAGGCTGGAGAGGAGAGGCTGGAAAGGAGAGGCAGGAGAGGCTGGAAAGGAGCTGAGAGGCAGGAGAGGAGAGGCTGGAAAGGAGAGGCTGGTAAGGAGAGGAGAGGCTGGAGAGGAGAGGCTGGAAAGGAGAGGCTGGTAAGGAGATGAGAGGCTGGTAAGGAGCTGAGAGGCAGGAGAGGAGAGGCTGGAAAGGAGATGAGAGGCTGGTAAGGAGAGGAGAGGCTGGTAAGGAGAGGCTGGTAAGGAGATGAGAGGCTGGAAAGGAGCTGAGAGGCAGGAGAGGAGAGGCTGGAAAGGAGAGGCTGGTAAGGAGATGAGAGGCTGGTAAGGAGAGGAGAGGCTGGTAAGGAGATGAGAGGCTGGAAAGGAGAGGCTGGTAAGGAGATGAGTGGCTGGTAAGGAGAGGATAGGCTGGAAAGGAGAGGCTGGTAAGGAGATGAGAGGCTGGTAAGGAGAGGAGAGGCTGGAAAGGAGAGGCTGGAAAGGAGAGGCAGGAGAGGAGAGGCTGGAAAGGAGAGGCTGGAAAGGAGATGAGAGGCTGGAAAGGAGAGGAGAGGCAGGAGAGGAGAGGCTGGAAAGGAGATGAGAGGCTGGAAAGGAGATGAAAGGCTGGAAAGGAGATGAGAGGCTGGAAAGGAGATGAGAGGCTGGAAAGGAGATGATAGGCTGGAAAGGAGATGAGAGGCTGGAAAGGAGAGGCTGGAAAGGAGAGGCTGAAAAGGAGATGAGAGGCTGGAAAGGAGAGGAGAGGCTGGA
Source organism: Ranitomeya imitator (assembly GCF_032444005.1). Taxonomy (NCBI): domain Eukaryota; kingdom Metazoa; phylum Chordata; class Amphibia; order Anura; family Dendrobatidae; genus Ranitomeya; species Ranitomeya imitator. Next base: position 759,897,888 of record NC_091283.1, on the reverse strand, counting down.
AAGGAGAGGAGAGGCTGGAAAGGAGATGAGAGGCTGGAAAGGAGATGAAAGGCTGGAAAGGAGATGAGAGGCTGGAGAGGAGATGAGAGGCTGGAGAGGAGATGAGAGGCTGGAGAGGAGATGAGAGGCTGGAGAGGAGATGAAAGGCTGGAAAGGAGATGAGAGGCTGTAAAGGAGATGAGAGGCTGTAAAGGAGATGAGAGGCTGTAAAGGAGATGAGAGGCTGTAAAGGAGAGGAGAGGCTGTAAAGGAGAGGAGAGGCTGGAGAGGAGAGGCTGGAAAGGAGAGGAGAGGCTGGAAAGGAGATGAGAGGCTGGAAAGGAGATGTGAGGCTGGAGATGAGAGGCTGGAAAGGAGATGAGAGGCTGGAGAGGAGAGGCTGGAGAGGAGAGGCTGGAAAGGAGAGGAGAGGCTGGAAGGGAGAGGCTGGAAAGGAGAGGAGAGGCTGGAAGGGAGAGGAGAGGCTGGAAAGGAGAGGAGATGAGAGGCTGTAAAGGAGAGGAGATGAGAGGCTGGAAAGGAGATGAGAGGCTGGAAAGGTGATGAGAGGCTGGAAAGGTGATGAGAGGCTGGAAAGGAGAGGAGAGGCTGGAAAGGAGAGGATATGAGAGGCTGGTCTCATGCTGTATATGGGGAGGCTGTGTGGGGCTCTCCAGGAGAGGCTGGAGAGGAGAGGAGAGGCTGGAGAGGAGAGGCTGGAAAGGAGATGAGAGGCTGGAGAGGAGAGGCTGGAAAGGAGAGGAGAGGCTGGAGAGGAGAGGCTGGAAAGGAGAGGAGAGGCTGGAAAGGAGAGGAGAGGCTGGAAGGGAGATGAGAGGCTGGAAAGGAGAGGAGATGAGAGGCTGGAAAGGAGATGAGAGGCTGGAAAGGTGATGAGAGGCTGGAAAGGTGATGAGAGGCTGGAAAGGAGAGGAGAGGCTGGAAAGGAGAGGAGATGAGAGGCTGGTCTCATGCTGTATAAGGGGAGGCTGTGTGGTGCTCATGCTGTATTTAAGGGGCTGTGGGGGGTTTAAAGATATATAGGGGGTGTCAGCATACTTAATTCTGCTCAATATTAAGTGATACAATTAATATTGTATCACTTAATATAGGCTGGACCACGGTGAGTCATTGGACGTGGTATATCTCGATTTTTCCAAAGCGTTTGATACCGTGCCGCACAAGAGGTTGGTACACAAAATGAGAATGCTTAGTCTGGGGGAAAATGTGTGTAAATGGGTTAGTAACTGGCTTAGTGATAGAAAGCAGAGGGTGGTTATAAATGGTATAGTCTCTAACTGGGTCGCTGTGACCAGTGGGGTACCGCAGGGGTCGGTATTGGGACCTGTTCTCTTCAACATATTCATTAATGATCTGGTAGAAGGTTTACACAGTAAAATATCGATATTTGCAGATGATACAAAACTATGTAAAGCAGTTAATACAAGAGAAGATAGTATTCTGCTACAGATGGATCTGGATAAGTTGGAAACTTGGGCTGAAAGGTGGCAGATGAGGTTTAACAATGATAAATGTAAGGTTATACACATGGGAAGAAGGAATCAATATCACCATTACACACTGAACGGGAAACCACTGGGTAAATCTGACAGGGAGAAGGACTTGGGGATCCTAGTTAATGATAAACTTACCTGGAGCAGCCAGTGCCAGGCAGCAGCTGCCAAGGCAAACAGGAGCATGGGGTGCATTAAAAGAGGTCTGGATACACATGATGAGAGCATTATACTGCCTCTGTACAAATCCCTAGTTAGACCGCACATGGAGTACTGTGTCCAGTTTTGGGCACCGGTGCTCAGGAAGGATATAATGGAACTAGAGAGAGTACAAAGGAGGGCAACAAAATTAATAAAGGGGATGGGAGAACTACAATACCCAGATAGATTAGCGAAATTAGGATTATTTAGTCTAGAAAAAAGACGACTGAGGGGTGATCTAATAACCATGTATAAGTATATAAGGGGACAATACAAATATCTCGCTGAGGATCTGTTTATACCAAGGAAGGTGACGGGCACAAGGGGGCATTCTTTGCGTCTGGAGGAGAGAAGGTTTTTCCACCAACATAGAAGAGGATTCTTTACTGTTAGGGCAGTGAGAATCTGGAATTGTTTGCCTGAGGAGGTGGTGATGGTGAACTCAGTCGAGAGGTTCAAGAGAGGCCTGGATGTCTTCCTGGAGCAGAACAATATTGTATCATACAATTATTAGGTTCTGTAGAAGGACGTAGATCTGGGGATTTATTATGATGGAATATAGGCTGAACTGGATGGACAAATGTCTTTTTTCGGCCTTACTAACTATGTTACTATGTTACTATGTAACTGGATGGACAAATCTCTTTTTTCGGCCTTACTAACTAAGTTACTATATTAATATTGAGTAGAATTATTTTCATGCTATTGGTTCGGCCTCCACAACAGTCATGGTCTTTCATTTGGCCCCTCGGGAAAATAAATTGCCCACCCCTGATCTAGAGACATGGAGTGAGAAGCCCACATACGATAGCAACAGATTAGTCCGTTCTCTCACTAAATTACCCATCCAGCTCTTCAAACTATTCTCTCTGAAACGTCCCAGCATTGCAGAGATAAACTTCCCTGTTTGCAGTCTGAGTGATGCTGCCCGTGGTTTTGGTAGTATGAATCGACTGACAGGTTCCCCTTAAAGGGACTCTGTCACCTGAATTTGGCGGGACTGGTTTTGGGTCATATGGGCGGAGTTTTTGGGTGTTTGATTCACCCTTTCCTTACCCGCTGGCTGCATGCTGGCTGCAATATTGGATTGAAGTTCATTCTCTGTCCTCCATAGTACACGCCTGCGCAAAGCAATCTTGCCTTGTGCAGGCATGTACTACAGAGGACAGAGAATGAACTTCAATCCAATATTGCAGCCAGCATGCAGCCAGCGGGTAAGGAAAGGGTGAATCACACACCTGAAAACTCCGCCCATATGACCCAAAACCAGTCCCGCCAAATTCTGGTGACAGGTTCCCTTTAAAAAACTGTCAGCCAAACCTTGCAACTGTGGCAGAATCAACTGACCATGTACTGTGTATGAGATCCACCAGATTCTCACATGACAACTAATGGAAAGGTTTGCAAAGGCTACTTTCACATCAGCGATTTTCTCCGTTCGCGGCAGATACTGCAGTTTTTCCGCCTCTGTCGTGTAACATATCACTTACAGGCCGGCAACTCTGCGTTCGGCCTCATTCATTACCTATGGGACTTGCGGACATGTGCAGCACTTGAGGTGAGACAAAAAAAACACTGCTAGCAGCATTTTTTTCTTGTTGCTGCAAGTACCGCATTTGCCGGATCGCAGCAAAACCGCAAGTGCCGCAAGTCCCATAGGGAATGAATGAGGCCGAACACAGTGTTGCCATAAGTGATCCGTTATGGATGCGGAAAAACTGCCGGATCTGCCGCAAATGTCAAAAATCGCTGATGTGAAAGTAGCCTAAGTCACTGCCGATAGTATCTGCATTAGGCCGGGGTCACACTAGACCGTAATACGGACGAGTGCAATGCGATAAAAAATCGCATAGCACTCGTCCCAATGTTAATCAATGGGGCAGCTCCCATCATCCGATATTTTCTCGGCTGTATTCAGGATCCGAGTGAAATCGCAGCATGCTGCGATTGTCAGCGTTTCTCGGCCGAGAATCGCCAATGAAAGTCTATGGAAGCCCCAAAAATACGGATTACACACGGACCAGCAGTGTGACTTGCGAGAAATACGCAGCGGTGTTAGAGAGAAAAGCCGGTAATTCAGTGCGGTGTACAGTAAAATCACACTGACAGCTTCCAGTAGAATAGGTAGAATAAATATGTACACAAAGAATAGGTATATATATATATATATATATATATGTCAGTAGACACATATATGTATATATATTATTCCTTCATACAGCCGCGATATAGCAAAAAGCCGGTAATTCAATTACCGGCTTTTGCTTTCTCCTTCCTAAAACCCGACATGATATGAGACCTGGTTTACATAAAGGAAACCATCTCATATCACCATTTTTTTTGCATAATCCACACTACTAATGTTACTAGTGTGTATCTGCAAAATTTGGCCGTTCTAGCTCTTAAAATAAAGGGTTAAATGGCGGAAAAAATTGCGCGGGAGCCCACGCCAATTTTTTCCGCCATTTAACCCTTTATTTTAAGAGCTAGAACGGCCAAATTTTGCATAGACACACTACTGACATTAGTAGTGTGGAATATGCAAAAAAAATGGGGAGAAGACATGGTTTACTGTATGTAAACCAGGTCTCAAATCATGTCGGGTTTAGGAAGGAGAAAGAAAAAGCCGGTAATTGAATTACCAGCTTTCTGCTATATCGCGCTGGATGACATAATAATATATATACATATATGTGTCTACTGACACATATATATATATATATAGACAGTATATATGTTTGTTTTTTTTTGACACATGGGTCCCTTGTATTGGCGTATGTTGGTTTTGCAAGCCTGCGATAAAAACACGCAGTACGGATGCCATACGGATGTCACACGGATCATTTGATGCGAGAAAATCGCATCCTCGCACTGCACTCGGATCACTGTTTTGTAAAAATGTGTGCGATTCTCGTCCGACAAAAACGGACCGATTTTTTATACGTTGTGTGTGTCCCCGGCCTTAGTCATACTCACCAATGGGGGAGGCAGCACGAAAAGTACCTAGGGCAGCAGAAACTCTAAATACGGCCCTGCATATGACCCAAAACCGGTCCCGCCAAATTCAGGTGACAGGTTCCCTTTAATGCTTGTAAGCAGTGCATGGCAGGGACATGTGGGTAGAAAGCTTTCAATCAGTGCTTTGGGCGGGTTATAGAGTGCTCAACATTCAGAGAACTGATAGATCTGCAGCAGAGAAAACAGTGATTTTATCAAAATGACAGCAAGCAGAACAGTAAGTGACACATTGCTGGAATTATCGTCTCTGCCCCTACATTATGCTGCTCTCGGACGGGGCAGCAAAAACATGGTGACAGATTCCCTTTAATTTTTTATTTACAAAAGAAATTGCACAAAGAAACTAAACAGTTTGAAAATAACTCAAGAATTATAACTCGTTAGTTGCTCTGTATACACATGCCAGGTGGCCTTGTCTGGAGATGTCTATTTATTCCAGAGATGCGACTAGACATTGCTACTTGTCTACTCCTGGGATCCTTTATTATCCATTTGCCACTGTTGATATTCTGCACAATCACACCAAGATTCTGATAGGGAATTTAGACTGTGAGCCCCATCGGGGACAGTGATGATAATATATGTAAAGCACTGCGGAATAAGATAGCGCTATATAAGCAACGCATACTAAATAATAATAGATAATTATAAGTCCTTGTGGTTTTGATTTTACATTCTCACTGCTTTGGTGATTGTTTTATGGCTCTGACTAAGCTGCACACAGAATCTCCACACACCCAGACACTTGCTGCCTAACCAAGGTCATTTTTTAATAAAAATAATGGCCTTTTTTGTGCAAAAAAAATTAACATCTTCAAAATAAATCTTTAATTTTTCCGACTGCTATCCATCAGTTATTTGGATATATAACATGTTCTAGATTTTTAGGTATGTTACATGCTCTAGTTAAAGAGCACATATCATCTCTCTGTCACTTCCCGTTTTATTACAAAATTCACTACCTAGCCCTGGACCAATTCTTTTTCTAAGCGCTCGTGCAGACAAAACATTGGATTGCACTTGGCCCATTAATTTTCTCTGAGCTCTGTGTACGTCCGATTTTGTTCCTCAGATGTATTCTGTCCGAACCCAACATCCAGCCTACTCAGAAGCCGTATGGGGGAGTCCTTGGAACGTGAAACTTCCAGTTGCGGCACAGTAAGAAGCTTTTCATTCTTACACTTTGTTTCACTGTCTGATTTCTCTGGATTTCTGATTAAGGCTGTAAAACATGATTCAAGAACTGTCATAACTAGTGAGTTGTGTAATTTTATGTATTTCTGTAGGAGAGTTGAATAATATAGTGATAAGATAATGTGTTTGTCTACTAACTGGTTGCCTAGTACAGATTTGGGGCGATCTATGTATGATTTATTGCCGTGGCCATCTCGGATGGGCAGTACACTGTCCTAAGGCTGTGTTTAGGCAAGCGACTTTGTTCATTCCCGGTGTGTCAGTTATCACTACAGTCCCCATAAATTGTGTGCTACCCCCTAGGTAAAGTAGGCAGGCTGAGTTTTTGTATATATGTTCATGAGAACCATTGTGAATTTCTGGCTAACACAGTACCGCAATACAATTTGTTATTGTACATCATGAGAACCATTGAATGACATGAGTGGGGTATGATGGACAAATAAATAAGCCCCCTGTGTCTGTACTGTACACATACTGGCTGGTGACCGGTTCATGCAGCATACCCTATTTAGTATATTATGGGTATATCGTACAATATAAGCACATTTTATCATTTACCTTTTGTATCTCCCTTATCTCCTCATTGATTGTAGCTTTTGAGTGAGAAGCTCACTTTTTTTGGTATCTGAGTTACATGTTTTTCTATAATGTCTTTATTGTCTGTACAAGTCCCCTCTAAAACTGTAAAGACCCCTTCACACTTAGCGACGCTGCAGCGATACCGACAACGATCCGGATCGCTGCAGCGTCGCTGTTTGGTCGCTGGAGAGCTGTCACACAGACCGCTCTCCAGCGACCAACGATGCCGGTAACCAGGGTAAACATCGGGTAACTAAGCGCAGGGCCGCGCTTAGTAACCCGATGTTTACCCTGGTTACCATGCTAAAAGTAAAAAAAAACAAACACTACATACTTACCTACCGCTGTCTGTCCTCCAGCGCTGTGCTCTGCACTCCTCCTGTACTGTCTGTGAGCACAGCAGCCGGAAAGCAGAGCGGTGACGTCACCGCTCTGCTTTCCGGCTGACCGACGCTCACAGCCAGTACAGGAGTGCAGAGCACAGCGCTGGAGGACAGATGGCTGTAGGTAAGTATGTACTGTTTGTTTTTTTTTACTTTTAGCATGGTAACCAGGGTAAACATCGGGTTACTAAGCGCGGCCCTGCGCTTAGTTACCCGATGTTTACCCTGGTTACCAGTGAAGACATCGCTGGATCGGTGTCACACACGCCGATCCAGCGATGTCAGCAGGAGTCCAGCGATGAAATAAAGTTCTGGACTTTATTCAGCGACCAACGATCTCCCAGCAGGGGCCTGATCGTTGGTCGCTGTCACACATAACGATTTCATTAACGATATCGTTGCTACATCACAAAAAGCAACGATATCGTTAACAATATCGTTATGTGTGAAGGTACCTTAAAGTGCTGCTGAATGTGACAGGTGGGGGGAGGAAGAGGTACCTGTTTGTTTGCTGTGAGTACAGAGAATCGAATATTCGTCCATGCCAACCTGTGCTCTGTGCAGGAAGATCGGAGGTCACTTTTTAGTCTACATTCCCACGGTCAGTAACCGGCAGCGCTTTGGATGCAGCATATATCCGCTGTGTTCAAAACGTTGACAGCTATTGAACACAGGTGATTCCGCATGTGTTCATTGAACTGTGCGGAATCACTGCATCCAATACATTGGATGGGTGAAATCTGGAAAAACGCGTCACATGTCCGTCTCCGCAAGGAAGCCGCGGGTGTCAGAGCACGCATAGTGAACATGGAAGTTTTTGAAATCCCATCCAACATGCTGTAACATCTGGCCTCTGCAGATGTACACAGCATCCTACGCGCAGCATTTACTGACCATGGGAACATACCCTTAAGGAGTGCAAACAAATTTTTGTTCATTTTTTTATCATATCAAATATCTTAAAAATATTTTTTTTATGTTTTCTACAATTATCCAACAGTTATTTGGATACATAACATAATCTAGTTTTTTTAGATATCATTTTAAATATATTACATGCTTTAGTCTACATATTGCCTATCTATCACTATCACTACCAGTTTTATGACAAAAATCAATACCAAGCTCTAGACTGTTTTTCTAAACGTGTGTGCCTGCAAAAAAAAATACAGGAAAAAAATACTAATAAATCAAGCATTAAAGGACCCGACTTTCTAACAGAGGGTGGGTGTCAACTTTGGGTTGGGGGATGCCAGCTTAAAGGGAACCAGTCAGCAGGATTGTGCACAGTAACCTACAGACAATGTCAGGTCAGCGCTATTATACTGAATAAAATGATACCTGGGTTTATGAAGTCCATCTTGTGATTTCTTAGTCTTTATTTTCAGTTTTTAATTAATGATATGCTCGTGTCCTAAGGCGAGGTCGGTGTATGTGGAGCTCTGATTAGATATTCCTAATGCAGACTGCTGACAAGTCACTGATCACTCACTGACCTGCCCCCTGGTTTACATAATGAATATACTAATGTGTGTATGAGTCGTCCGCCAGGGCCCTGGGGTACCCAGTACCAGGTCCGGTATTCACAGGGGGATGTCACGGTGGTGACCCGGTCCGTGGCCCTGGGCGACCATGTAAAAGGGGAAATTGAATAAAGTTTATGTTCGTGATGCCACCTGTGGTATTCGGTCAGTGTGGACCAACGCTGCTTTAAGGGGTCCTCTGGGGTGATGTTATGGCAGCAAGATGGTATAACTTCCCACTGGTGAAGTATATCCCCAAGGCATCTGGTGTGTAGATGGAAGATGGTGAATAATGCAGTAAAGAACGAAGACACAGGTTTGCAGTCTCTTTACCTGGTTTACTGAACTCTTCATGCAGCTACAGTCCAGGGCACCAGATCACAGGGCAGGTAGGATTCGGCCAACTTGGAAGCGAATCCAGAGTCCCCTTTACCAGGTGGAGTTAAAAGCCTTCCTCTAGCGCGGTGGTGTTGCAGTTCCTTACTGCCTATGGCTTCAGATAAGGTCCTCACAGTTCATCTCTCTGTCCCCCATATAGCATAGGGCAATACCTGTATGACAGGTAACTCGAGCCTTTTTTTACAGGGACTCTATCACGCCCCGGGCTCTATGTGTTACTGTGTCTCAGGTGTGTGTGGCAGACAGGTAACTTGCAGTTCAGCCGTCCTGCTGGTTTCTGATGTAAGTCTTAGAGTCCCTTACAACCTCGGTGGTCCGGCTACCAGTTATCTGCGCTTTGCCAGGGAGACAGTCTGCTCGCTGCTATCCTCCCCCTGGTGTCACTCTCCTGTGTTTTGCTCTCCTGCACGCTCACTGAACGATGTTCGGCTTTCTGTATCTCTCTTTTTCCAGGAGTTGTAGTACTTCAGACTATACGGCCCCTTCAGACCTTCTGACACTCTGTGTCCATCTGCTCTCTCCTCTGTCTCTGACAATCTGACTCAAACTGAAACTAACTTTCCCTCCAAACCACAATATATATGCACTGCTATTGAACCCGTTCTACGCCCGGGTGGCGAGCATTTACATTGGTATATGGTCTCCATCCTGGTATGTGCTGCTCCATCCTGCGTCCCCATCCTGTCATGTGCTGCTCCCATCCTGCGCCCCCATCCTGTCATGTGCTGCTCCATCCTGCATCCCCATCCTGACATGTATTATGTAAGAAGAAGCGGCAACACTGACAGGTTTGAGACCCGTGGAAGCGCTATCATCAGCACGAAACGGCCGTCGTCACATCCTGCTCACCTCCTTGTTCGTCTGTTCCCCGATGCCGTGAAGATACCATGTTTGTGTTTTATCAATAAAAACTTGGACCACACAGGACCGGTGAGTGTTGCCGCTTCTTCTTACATAGTAGCAGTGGCGTGACCTTTTTCCAGCATGCACCTCGACCGGAGAGTCGGTTCCATAGAAGTGACACGCACACCGTTTGTATTGCTGTTGGTTAAGGAAGGGCTGTGCGGCAGCTTTGCTCTAGATTGCTTCCCATCCTGACATGTGCTGCTCCATCCTGCGTCCCCATCCTGTCATGTGCTGCTCCATCCTGCGCCCCCATTCTGTCATGTGCTGCTCCATCCTGCATCCCCATCCTGTCATGTGCTGCTCCCATCCTGCGCCCCGTTCTGTCATGTGCTGCTCCCATCCTGCGCCCCGTTCTGTCATGTGCTGCTCCCATCCTGCACCTCCATTCTGTCATTTGCTGCTCCCATCCTGTCATGTGCTGCTCCCATCCTGCGCCCCCGTTCTGTCATGTGCTGCTCCCATCCTGCGCCCTCGTTCTGTCATGTGCTGCTCCCATCCTGCGCCCCCGTTCTGTCATGTGCTGCTCCCATCCTGCGCCCCCATTCTGTCATGTGCTGCTCCCATCCTGCGCCCCCGTTCTGTCATGTGCTGCTCTCATCCTGCGCCCGTTCTGTCATGTGCTGCTGCCATCCTGCGCCCGTTCTGTCATGTGATGCTCCCATCCTGCGCCCGTTCTGTCATGTGCTGCTGCCATCCTGCGCCCGTTCTGTCATGTGCTGCTCCCATCCTGCGCCCGTTCTGTCATGTGCTGCTGCCATCCTGCGCCCGTTCTGTCATGTGCTGCTCCCATCCTGCGCCCGTTCTGTCATGTGCTGCTGCCATCCTGCGCCCGTTCTGTCATGTGCTTCTCCCATCCTGCTCCCCTGTTCTGTCATGTGCTGCTCCCATCCTGCGCCCGTTCTGTCATGTGCTGCTGCCATCCTGTGCCCGTTCTGTCATGTGCTGCTCCCATCCTGCTCCCCTGTTCTGTCATGTGCTGCTCCCATCCTGCACCCGTTCTGTCATGTGCTACTCCCATCCTGCTCCCGTTCTGTCATGTGCTGCTCCCATCCTGCGCCCGTTCTGTCATGTGCTGCTGCCATCCTGCGCCCGTTCTGTCATGTGCTGCTGCCATCCTGCGCCCGTTCTGTCATGTGCTGCTCCCATCCTGCGCCCGTTCTGTCATGTGCTGCTCCCATCCTGCGCCTGTTCTGTCATGTGCTGCTCCCATCCTGCGCCCGTTCTGTCATGTGCTGCTCCCATCCTGCTCCCCTGTTCTGTCATGTGCTGCTCCCATCCTGCGCCCGTTCTGTCATGTGCTGCTGCCATCCTGCGCCCGTTCTGTCATGTGCTGCTGCCATCCTGTGCCCGTTCTGTCATGTGCTGCTTCCATCCTGCACCCCCATTCTGTCATGTGCTGCTGCCATCCTGCGCCCGTTCTGTCATGTGCTGCTGCCATCCTGTGCCCGTTCTGTCATGTGCTGCTGCCATCCTGTGCCCGTTCTGTCATGTGCTGCTGCCATCCTGTGCCCGTTCTGTCATGTGCTGCTTCCATCCTGCACCCCCATTCTGTCATGTGCTGCTCCCATCCTGCGCCCGTTCTGTCATGTGCTGCTGCCATCCTGTGCCCGTTCTGTCATGTGCTGCTCCCATCCTGCTCCCCTGTTCTGTCATGTGCTGCTCCCATCCTGCACCCGTTCTGTCATGTGCTACTCCCATCCTGCTCCCGTTCTGTCATGTGCTGCTCCCATCCTGCGCCCGTTCTGTCATGTGCTGCTGCCATCCTGCGCCCGTTCTGTCATGTGCTGCTGCCATCCTGCGCCCGTTCTGTCATGTGCTGCTCCCATCCTGCGCCCGTTCTGTCATGTGCTGCTCCCATCCTGCGCCCGTTCTGTCATGTGCTGCTCCCATCCTGCGCCCGTTCTGTCATGTGCTGCTCCCATCCTGCTCCCCTGTTCTGTCATGTGCTGCTCCCATCCTGCGCCCGTTCTGTCATGTGCTGCTGCCATCCTGCGCCCGTTCTGTCATGTGCTGCTGCCATCCTGTGCCCGTTCTGTCATGTGCTGCTTCCATCCTGCACCCCCATTCTGTCATGTGCTGCTGCCATCCTGCGCCCGTTCTGTCATGTGCTGCTGCCATCCTGTGCCCGTTCTGTCATGTGCTGCTGCCATCCTGTGCCCGTTCTGTCATGTGCTGCTTCCATCCTGCACCCCCATTCTGTCATGTGCTGCTGCCATCCTGTGCCCGTTCTGTCATGTGCTGCTGCCATCCTGCGCCCGTTCTGTCATGTGCTGCATCCATCCTGCACCCCCATTCTGTCATGTGCTGCTGCCATCCTGCGCCCGTTCTGTCATGTGCTGCTGCCATCCTGCGCCCGTTCTGTCATGTGCTGCTTCCATCCTGCACCCCCATTCTGTCATGTGCTGCTGCCATCCTGCGCCCGTTCTGTCATGTGCTGCTGCCATCCTGCGCCCGTTCTGTCATGTGCTGCTGCCATCCTGCGCCCGTTCTGTCATGTGCTGCTCCCATCCTGCTCCCCTGTTCTGTCACGTGCTGCTCCCATCCTGCACCCGTTCTGTCATGTGCTACTCCCATCCTGCTCCCGTTCTGTCATGTGCTGCTCCCATCCTGCGCCCGTTCTGTCATGTGCTGCTGCCATCCTGCGCCCGTTCTGTCATGTGCTGCTGCCATCCTGCGCCCGTTCTGTCATGTGCTGCTGCCATCCTGTGCCCGTTCTGTCATGTGCTTCTCCCATCCTGCTCCCCTGTTCTGTCATGTGCTGCTCCCATCCTGCACCCGTTCTGTCATGTGCTACTCCCATCCTGCTCCCGTTCTGTCATGTGCTGCTCCCATCCTGCGCCCGTTCTGTCATGTGCTGCTGCCATCCTGCGCCGTTCTGTCATGTGCTGCTGCCATCCTGCGCCCGTTCTGTCATGTGCTGCTCCCATCCTGCGCCCGTTCTGTCATGTGCTGCTCCCATCCTGCGCCCGTTCTGTCATGTGCTGCTCCCATCCTGCGCCCGTTCTGTCATGTGCTGCTCCCATCCTGCTCCCCTGTTCTGTCATGTGCTGCTCCCATCCTGCGCCCGTTCTGTCATGTGCTGCTGCCATCCTGCGCCCGTTCTGTCATGTGCTGCTGCCATCCTGCGCCCGTTCTGTCATGTGCTGCTGCCATCCTGCGCCCGTTCTGTCATGTGCTGCTGCCATCCTGGGCCCGTTCTGTCATGTGCTGCTGCCATCCCGCGCCCCCGTTCTGTCATGTGCTGCTCCCATCCTGTGCCCGTTCTGTCATGTGCTGCTGCCATCCTGCGCCCGTTCTTTCATGTGCTGCTGCCATCCTGCGCCCGTTCTGTCATGTGCTGCTGCCATCCTGCGCCCGTTCTGTCATGTGCTGCTGCCAGCCTGTGCCCGTTCTGTCATGTGCTGCTGCCATCCTGCGCCCGTTCTGTCATGTGCTGCTGCCATCCTGCCCCCGTTCTGTCATGTGCTGCTCCCATCCTGCGCCACCATTGTATTATATGCCCCCCATAAGACGCTCCAGTGTGTATGCCCCCGTATGCTGCTGCCATATAAAAAAAAAATACCATACTCACCTATCGTCCGGCTCCACTGCAGGTGTGTCTTCAAGAAAATGGCACCGGAAAGCGCGGACTGCGCAGGCGCCGATTCCGGCAGCAGGAATCGGCGCCTGCGCAGTCCGCGCTTTCTGGCGTCATTTTCTTGAAGACACACCTGCAGTGGAGCCGGAGTGTGTCTTCAAGAAAATGGCGCCGCAAAGCACGGACTGCGCAGGCGCCGATTCCTGCTGCCGGAATCGGCGCCTGCGCAGTCCGTGCTTTCCGGCGCCATTTTCTTGAAGACACACTCCGGCTCCTCTGCCTGTGACTGGTAAGTCAGAGAACGGCGCCGGCGCGCATTAAGCGCGTCATCGCACCCTCTGAACTGTCACAGCAGAGGAGTCGGGAGACGGAGCCGCACGCAGCGCTGGAACGGGGAAAGGTGAATATACTTACCCTCCTGGCAGTCCCTGACTCTCCGGTGGAGATCGCGGTATGCGTTCAGTGTTTACGCATACCGCGATCTCCTGGAAGGGTCACTCTGTGGGGGCCAGACTGCGCCGGCGCTTGCGCCTGCGCAGTCTATAAAGGCTTCGGACAGAGTGACGCTCCCAGCGTTATATTATAGATATTAAGGGGAGTCACCTAGGAAATAGGATCAAAAGCTCCCCCTTGTGGCCTGGAGTGTGAGCATGTTGTGTGTATGGTGGTTACATGATAAAAGATATCCTTCATCACTTCCAAACGTAACATCACTCTCCCCGTGAGGAAAGCAATGCAACTGTGACGACCAGGACCCTGGGGTGTCACATGTATTTGAAAAAAAGTATGTCACATAATCACTGGCATTTTCCCCTGGTCCTGAGGTCACCGCAGTTCAGCCCGGCCTCGATGATGTCAGCGCTGGGGAATGATGCTGCTCTCTCAGCAGCTCATTCACCAGTGGTTCTCAGCTCCAGCCTGCACGGTCGCATCTTGGCACCATTCAGGTTGAAAACTATTTAGCCCCCAGACATGGATTACAGCGTGGGACTGAATGACGGACAGGTGTGATATATTGTTGTTTTATTTTACTTTAATTACAGGAGATCGAGGGCTTTGGTGGAATTAGGCATTACAGTAAGCATGGTTTAACTGAGATTATTAAAGGAGTCTGTGTCATTTTTTAAATTAAAGGTCTTTATTCTGACTGTGTGTTTATTTAACATATAACTATAGGATTAGTAATGGATAGGTGTCTCATAGACACCTTTCCATCACTAAGTCATGGGCTTGATGTCACCTGACAATACAAAGGTGACATCAACCCCACAAACATGAACCCCATTTGCCACCATTACTGGGCAAGTGGGAAGAGCCGGGCAAAGTGCAAGAATTGGCGCATCTAATAGATGCGTCTTTTCTGGGCAGCTGTGGGCTGCTGTTTTTAGGCTTGGGGGCTTATATCATTGGCCCCTTACCAGCTTGAAAATACCAGCCCCCAGCTGTGAGCTTTAGCAAGGCTGGTTGTCAAAATGGGGGGGACCCCATGCAGTTTTTTAAATTATTTATTTAGATAATTAAAAAAAAACAGTGTGGAGACCCCTCTAAAATTGATAACTAACCTTGCAGAAGCTGACAGCTGAGGGTTGCAACCCCCAGCTGTGAGTTTTGCCTGTTTGGTTAAAGAAAATAGAAGGGAACCCATGTCGGGTTATTCATTCATTAATTTAGTTATATTGCAGTTGGCGGCTGAGGAATACCCCAATCATCCGCTCCTGCTGTCACTGTTTTTAGCGGTAGCAGGTGTCGGATGATGGGAGTATGAGTCCCAAAAGCCCCCACCTGCAGTCATTGTTCAGACTTTAATTTAACTTTAATCATTCTCCTCTGCTCGTGCCAATCGCCGTCTTCACCACCTGCAGCCGGGTAACAGCATTTACTGTAGCGCTTCTTCCCCGATGCCGATGTGTGTCACACGGAGGACATCAATGCATGCTCTCCATGTGCACGTGTGCAGGACATTTTGCCGTCTGTGCTGACGGTAAAAAACTGACATGTGCACAGACCCATTCATTTGAAAGGGTGTATGTGTGTCAGTGTCTCCGGTACATGTGAAAACTGTCACCACACGTACCAGAGACACGAATGCGTGAAAGAGACCATTGATGCAGCAACAAATACAGTGTCAGAAACGAACCAAATGCTCATCGTGGGAGCAGTCTTACTTTCCAGGTACTGTAAAACTGCTGCTTTTTTACGGAAAAAAATTGTCAAGAATGCAGCGTGTAAACAACCCTTATAGTCACAGTGTCAGGGCTCCTAATATGATTAGGTTGTGATGTATTTCTACACCCAGGAAGAAGTGATTAGCGAAACACGTGTCGGGGTTTCCTTCTCCCAGCAACCTCCAAATCACAGTTACTGACAGCACGGTGTAACCGCCTTTTTACTTTGGCCTTTGGCATTCCAAAGGTTATGATGTACTTGGACTTGCTAATAAGTTATGCACTTGCACTTTAGCACAAGCTACCTTCAGTTTAGTCCTCATAGGATTTATTCCTTCAGACATTACACTTACCATTACTGACAGCACAGTGTAACCGCCTTTCCATCTTGGACTCTGGCATTCTATAGGTTATGATATACTATGCACTCGCGCTTTAGCACAAGCCACCTTCAGCCCTCATAGGATATATTCCTGCAGACCTTGCATTTACCACACTGGCATTTTTTAAATGTCTTTATTCCATTAATCCAGAGCCTGCCGTTGCACGAGAGTTTAATATATGCAGGCATTATTAATAATAATAATAATTTGTATTTATATAGCGTCAACATATTTCGCAGCACTTAACAATTAAGCGGGGACATGTACAGACAATAAATTCAGTACAAGTTAAGACAATTTAAACAGTGACATTAGGGGTGAGGTCCCTGCTCGCAAGCTTACAATCTACAAGGAAATGGGGGGACACAATAGGTGAAAAGTGCTTGTTATTTCAGGTCTGGCAATTATAATAAATAGGGATTTTCATATAAAGCTGCATGATCCGGTCATCAGCCCGTGTGTTTAAGTGCAATAGTCAAGTATCAAGTGCAGTTATCGTGTGCATGGAGGGTGTGGAGACAGATGAATAGTAGGGTGCAGATTCACATGCAGATAATATTTGGAAGGAGGTAACAGGGCAAAGTTAGTTTACTGAGTAGTTGATGTGGTAGGCTTGTTTGAAGAGATGGGTTTTTAAAGCGCGCTTGAATAGGTCGGAGCTAGGTATCAGTCTGATCGTCTGGGGAAGTGTATTCCAGAGAGCTGGCGCAGCACGAGAGAAGTCTTGGAGACGGAGGTGCGAGGTCCGGATTACAGGAGATGTTAGTCTTAGGTCATTTGTAGAACAGAGGGCGATAGACAGAGATGAGAGAGGAGATATAAGGTGGTGCAGAACTGTGGAGAGCTTTGTGGGTGGCATTCCAAAGGTTATGATACACTTAGACTTGCTTATAAGCTATGCACTCGCACTTTAGCAAAAACTGTCTTCAGTCCTCATAGGATCCACTGCCTCAGACCTTGCATGTACCATACTGGTATTTTTGATATCTCTTTATTCAATTAATCCTGAGCCTGCTGTTACACGTGCGTTCAATATATGCTGATACCACAAATAAATTTGATCTATTTTGTTGCACATTGCTCTTTATCAATTTGTATGTGGTTGTTAATATTACCAATTATGGTGCGGGTTGCTTGGAGCTGACTCTGCCCTGCTTGACCTTCCTTATTTTATACCTATGATTCTTGATTTTATCTACTTGTTAATAAAATACTTTACTTTTGGTCGTGTACTTCCCCTCTCTTTGGGTACATGTATTTCTATAATGTATATAATGTTTTTTTACTATTTTTTAAAATATCTCCTTTATTTTTTCCAAACTTTCCTAACATTTTTAGAAAAAGCTTTTGGATAACATGGTATTATTATTTTTTATTTACAGTTATATATTGGATGGGGATGTTGTGTTTTTTGAGAATCAAGAAGGGTCTGTGTTACAGTTCTACTATGGACCCTAAAATGCTGTTTGCTCTGTATTATGGACCAGTTTGTAAATGAACTATTCCAGGCTAGCATAGTCATAGCGTGGGTGTTATCAGATCACAAGAACAGAACAGTAAATATAACAGCTTAAGTATATATTTGATTTCACCCACATACTAAAAAATGTGACGTTACAGAATTCTAACGAACTTTAAATAATATGTATAAATACCCCAGTACAAAGCTCGGATAAAGTACAAGGAGCTTTCTCACCGCTACAGAAGATGGTAAGTATCTCATATCTGCTCTATTTATTCATACAAGAGTAAAACATATTTTGCCTTTTTTTGGACATGATTTGCTCTTTGATTACCTTATGATTCCTTCAAGCACACTATTCCTGTAACATTTTTATTGCTTGTAAAAGTGCCATACATCCCAAGTGCTTTGTTTATTTATATCGTTTTTACATAATCTGTTGAATTTTTTTTCATTTGTATCATTTTGGTGTTTCTCAAGTCCCATGGAGAAGTCTATAGCAAAAAAATGCTGCATTTTAGGAAAAATGCAACAAATTCCCAAATCACCACAACAATGTGAAAGAGCAAAATGTTGTGATAAACCTTTTTACTTATTTTCTATGGACTTTGAAGTATCATTGGGCTGCAGAGTTTTTGATAAAGGCATTCAAAACATCAGTACACATGTTGCACAAAAAAGCTACAAAATGCTGAGGACTGAATTGTGTCTTCCCGAGCTGACAATCTACAGGGTATTGGGGCGGTGGACAGTAGGGTAAGGGATTGGAGCAGCTCCGGAGGTAGTCAGGTGGCAGCAGGGATATTGCAGGTTGCAGGCTTCCTAAAGACATGAGTTTTCAGGTTGTGTCTGAAGATTTCAATTGTGGAAGACAATCTGATATTCAGGGGTAGTAAGTATCATAGGATGGGGAGGTTCGGAAGAAATCAGGGAAATGGATGGAGAGATGTGAACATTCATTAAAACAATGACATTTGAGGAATGTTGGAAATATTGATGTAGATGGAAACAAACGCGGTAAATGAGAGATGGATGATGAGATCATGAGATAGTAAAGGTCAGATGGGAGAATATTATCCATGAGATTACATCGCTTGTATATTTCTAATGTGCACATATAAAGCTAAACTCAAAGGGGCATTAGGAATAGACCAAGATCACCGGTATGGAGACTGAAGATTTTATATTATTGTGCTGCGACTAATCAACCGTACACACCTATTTACAGTATGGATTGAACGGTTTTCATTAGATTTATTTTTGTACCCTTTAGAAACACTTTTTCGTGATCGTGTTTGCTGCTGCGATTTGCCTGACTGTTTGCAATGCGGCTTGTTTTATGGGACTGCCTGAATTTCAAGGAAAACCTGTAAATGGTAAGTAACAGTATAGGCTTAGCTGCAGCATATCTGACTAATAAGGTAGCATACCTCTGAATAATAAAGTGAAACAGCTACAAAAAATACCACAACACAAGTAACATATCTTAAAGGTAAATGCCATTTTTACACAAACACTCGTAGAAGTGATGATTGTACAGATAAATCCAGTGACTCATGGGTGATGTGTCCTATGATTATAGTCACTTGTTTTGTCTTCTCCATCTGGCCCTGATCCCAATAATACTGCATCCTCAGTAATAGTTATTTTGCCTCTGCATTGTGATACTGTCCCTTTAATTCCATCACAGTAATATTGCCCCCTTAGCGCCTCCAGGCAGTAATGTTACCACTTTGTACCACCATACAGTAATAATGATCACATTTTACCCTTAAACAAAAAGTAATGTCTCTTTGGTGCCCCATACAATAGTTATGTCACTCTTTTTAATTTTATACAAAAGTAATGCCACTCTTTTTGTCCACCAATAGCACAAGCACTACAATAGCAATGCCCTATACCATAGTATTGTCTTCCCATGTGAGTCCTCCTGCACTTTGTTTGTGCCAATAAAAATAAAATAAAATTTATCTAATTTGCAAAGGAAGCATTAAAATACTGTGGAACATTTGTACTGTGTGGGGGCACAAAGGGGCAATTATCACTATGTGAGAGCTCAAGGTTGACACTATTGTAGCACAGAGGCACAACGTGATACTATTGTGGCGGTATAAAGGGTGCAATCTTGGTGGTGGTCACTTTTGCCCTGAGGGCACAAATTGCTGCTTGGGATTTTTTTTTTATTATGGACCAGAATAGTGCATGGAATAGAAGTCAGTTCCTGCCGCCATCTGCTAGGTGAATGAGCACAATGAGCCAATAACTTGGAACAGTGACTAGTCCATTATTTCCTACTGCTGTCTGAATATGGCCTCTACTGATTTGGACACCTTTGCAATGAATTTCAAACATTTTTCCCAGATGTCTTTCAAGAATTTTGGTTAGCGTTTTTTTGTAATCTTTCATTATATTTTGTACATCTATTTATTATTTTGCGTTGCTAATATAATATAGCGCCATTATATTCTGTAGTGCTTTATCGACATCATCATCGCTGTCCCCATTGGGGCTCACAATCTAGATTCCCCATCAGTATGTCTTTGGAGTGTGGGAGGATTCGGAGAACCCAAAGGAAACCGTCACAAACAAGGGTAGGATTAGGACTCAGGACCCCAACGCTGCAAAGTAACAGTATATGTGTTTCTCTTGGCATGTTTTTCAGGCTCTGCAAAGAAGCCTATTGGAAAAATGGCAAAAAAATTCCAGCATACAGTTAAAAAAAATAAAACGCCAATGTCCTGTACTTAGGATGCAATTATCAATATGAGATCAGTGGTGATCCAACAACTGGAACCCTCACCGATCATCTGTAATCTACTCTGTTAGCTGCCAAATAAAAACAGTGTACGGGGCAAAACAGCACAACCATGTATACTATTCAGAGGCTTCTGACTTGTACTGCAGATTAGCTCCTGTTCCCTTCAATAGGAGCTGATCTGCAGCATCCAGCTGTGGCCACTACACGCTGAACTGATCTGTGCTGCTGTCTGGGCGGTGAAAACAGTTCAAAATAGTTTAAAATTAATATAAGTGTAGTGTAGTAGTTTAAAATAGGTAAGAAAAGTGTTAACACCACATCATAAGATGTCATCCTGCATTGTGAATGCTCTTACAGATTATGTTAGGTAACGTCACACGACTACCTAACCTCAAATGATTTGAATTAAGATCACATTGCTGATATTTTTTGATCCTCCTAAAAAAAAGTTAATAATATTCTTTCTTAAATTAAATGTCTTTCAATTACTTGCAGGTTGTTTTTTCCAGGGTGAAGTCCATCCATTTTCCAGTAACTGGGTAACAAAGGATTGTATGCAATGCAGTTGTGGTTCTAATGGGATGTTGAGCTGTTGTACTATGTAAGTTATGGTATTTATTTTACTTGAAAAAATAAAAGCAGTAGTCCACAGACCCATTTAAAAAAAAATTAAAAACTAAGTGCACAGTCTACTGGATTCAATGCCATGTACTTTTTCATTTTGCTTTTATGGTGCCTAATATATTGCATAGTAGTATACAGATTGTTATGACACACATCAGACCCTTTCCCCATTAGAGCACAAAATCTAATTTTCAAAACTCTTTATATTTTTCGAAGTGGGGGAGGAACAGGAAACCTTCCTCCCAAATGTCTACATGGAGAACATACAAATTCCATGTAGACATTGTGATTGGTTATATTCAAACCTTGTGCCCCAGCAATTCAAGACAATAGTGCTTATGCCTGACCCAATATGATGCCATTGAACGTTATGTAGGCTGTGTTCTGATAACTTAAGGTACCTTCACACATAACGATATTGTTAACGATATCGTTGCTTTTTGTGAAGTAGCAACGATATCGTTAAGGAAATCGTTATGTGTGACAGCGACCAACGATCAGGCCCCTGCTGGGAGATCGTTGGTCGCTGAACAAAGTCCAGAACTTTATTTCGTCGCTGGATCTCCCGTGGACATCGCTGGATCGGCGTGTGTGACACCGATCCAGCGATGTCTTCACTGGTAACCAGGGTAAACATCGGGTAACTAAACGCAGGGCCACGCTTAGTAACCCGATGTTTACCCTGGTTACCAGCGTAAAAGTAAAAAAAACAAACACTACATACTTACCTACCACTGTCTGTCCCCGGCGCTCAGCTGCTCTGCACTCCTCCTGTACTGGCTGTGAGCGTCGGTCAGCCGGAAAGCAGAGCGGTGATGTCACCGCTCTGCTTTCCGGCCGCTGTGCTCACAGCCAGTACAGGAGGAGTGCAGAGCAGCTGAGCGCCGGGGACAGACAGCGGTAGGTAAGTATGTAGTGTTTGTTTTTTTTTACTTTTACGCTGGTAACCAGGGTAAACATCGGGTTACTAAGCGCGGCCCTGCGCTTAGTTACCCGATGTTTACCCTGGTTACCCGGGGACTTCAGGATCGTTGGTCGCTGGAGAGCTGTCTGTGTGACAGCTCTCCAGCGACCAAACAGCGACGCTGCAGCGATCCGGATCGTTGTCGGTATCGCTGCAGCGTCGCTTAATGTGAAGGGGCCTTTAGAGACAGGGGAGTATGGGAAAAAGTAGTGCATTTTTACAACATTTAATCTGATTAACCATCAGTTATCACAAGTTAATACATCGGTTCTAACACACAGCGTGTATTCTGTTTGCACACAGGCTTGGTTTGCCAATGCACATCGAAGGAGACGAATGTGAAGTCTTGGAAGATAAAGAGACCTGCACTATGAAAATTGTTTACAAGGATGATCATTCAAAAGAATGCTAATAAAACCTGCCCAATTTCAATATTATTACCTTTTTCGAAAGTTAAAATAAAAAAACCTTAACAAAAAATTGAAGAGAGAGTTATAGAAACATCTGCAGAAAACTTTATTTTTAAATAAGAAAGAAATAAAATTGCTAATTGTATGGATTGGTTTTGGGTCTTATTTCTATATCATGCAATGTTTGGGACCCTAGGTCAGAAGACAGAAGAGGTGGCACTTCACAGAAAATGGATGGTATATTAAAGTGCAGTTCTGGGCAAATCTGAAATAGTGACTGAACTGAAATGCATATTTTTATTCATATGTGCTTGTACATTAACCCCTTCCCGAAATTTGCAGTACATGTACTGCTCTGTGGGAGCTGTGTTCTCTCAAAGAGCAGTATAGGTACTGCCAATCACGCGGCCTCACGCTGAGCACCGCGGCGATCGGTTGCAATTGTCAGAGTGTCAGCGATCAAAAAATGTCATGTGACTGAAAATGGTACCAATAAAAACTGTCACCAAGTCCCGCAAAAAACAAGCCCTCACATGACTCTGTCGGTTGACACTATGGACGTCCTGGCCCAAATTGATGGTATGGTATTGGTACAAAATATGTTGTTGGTAACAGCAGACATAGAATCCCTATATATCATTATCATGATGGCTGATAGCAATTGGGATGGCCAAACATGTGATCTAGTTCTCGAATTACTTAACTATATTCTTACCCATAACTTTTTTGTTTTTCGAGACATCTTTTATTTACAGCGATGCGGCACTGCAATGGGTTATGGCCTGTGCGCCCTCCTTCGCTAACCTCTTTCTGGGGTACTGTGAGAGGGAGGTTTTCAGGGGGAGGGAAGGTGTTTGGAGCAGTGGACCTAACATGAATTACAGGACTTTATGGGAGATTTGAACAATAATAGATTTAACATCAAGTTAACCTATACATGCAGTGATACTGAGGTCGACTTCCTGGACATCAAATTCAAATTTACCAACATCTACAGCTACAAACTGATGTCTTTCGGAAGTCAACCTCATCAGTGTTTTCTCAGCAGAAGATTATCACTACAGGACTAGGTGTCTCGTGTCTCCTAGTCCAACCACTGTCCCCAGCTCTGATTAGCAGCTTTCTGTCAATATACAGTGTACACAGTAAGCAGTCCATCAGTGGTGTGGACGGGGTTATACACAACTCAACATCTGAGCTCTGCTAGATCTGCTGAAGAGAAAACTGTGATTCTATCCCACCTGCTGCACCCAGAAAACTAAGTGATACATTGCTGGAATCAGAATTTCTGTCCCTACATCATGGTGCACAGCAAAAACTTGTTGACGGATTCCCTGTAAGGCCCAGTTGTAATATCACTGTAGCTCTATCACTAGATGTGACCTCCCTATACCGGTATACCTGCTGCTGTGATTCTGCAGAAGTGTTATTCACAAAACTGCTGTGTACATCTACATCTCCTGAATGGTATTACTGCATATCTTCTATAGATATAATAGAGAGGTTCTTAGCGCACATTTTGAGCAAATTGTGCGAGCCCATCTGCCAACGACAAGGCGACCTCTTCAGATGGGACCTACACTAACCTAACACTACCTTATTAACTAATGGGACTCTGCCTCACAAATCTGTTATTATTATTACTACACTTTTTATTATTTGTTAAAAATGTACCTTTTATCATTTACTTTTTGATTTATTAGTTTTATCATTTTTATTACTCTTGTGACTCTAATAATGATATTACTAAGGTCCCTATGTCTAAAGCTTTTGATCCAGAAGAAGGCAAAAACCCCAAGACACATTCAGCCAATTTGTGTCACTGAGGGAAAATTCCTTCTCGACCCCGGGAAAAGGCGATCGGTCCTAGAACCCTGGATCAAACCTAATTATGTTATTACTAGGGATCTAACTAATATTAGAGTGCTAATTCTACTACTACTATAGTTATTATTATAATGTATAGGGGTTTGTTCTTTTTATAGGTTTTATATCTATTATTTACGTCCTGCTATCTTATTACTGTACTATTCTAACTTTTCTATAACTAGTTCACATTACAGCACTGATTGAGCTACGACTATAATTATTGTAATTTTAGGTTCTTGCCTTTTTATAGATATAATTATTTTATATTCTTACTATTATTAATACTGCTATTTTATGATTGTAATATTCTAACTTTTCCATTATCATTAATACTACCTTATTCTTACACTGTTGATCCAGAAGAAGGCAAAAACCCCAGGACACATTCAGCCAATTTGTGTCACAAGGGGAAAAATTCCTTCTTGACCCTGAGAAAAGGCGATCAGTCCTAGAACCCTGGATCACACTGCTATTCCACCTACTACTATTACTACTGGTAATTTATTACTATTTTATGACTTTCTTATTATCACTAATCTCATTACTCTTGTTAGTCTAATGCTGATATATTGTCCCTATATTACTATTATGCTGCTATTATTATTTCTAGTGTTTTTTATACTTACGGGCCGATAATGCCAATGTATCGGCAGAAGGGTCCCAGCAGGATGGTCCACATGATGTTCTTCCATGTCATGGGAGAGGCTTGGCTGACTTGGTGGTGGACGTTGTGGGGCCTGGTCCTGCTTCTTCGTGTGCTGCTTCTCGGGAGCCTAATGTCCAGTTTGATCTTCTTTGCCGCCATCTCATTTTTTTCCTTCTCTTCTTTCTCGTCCTCCTCCTCGTCCAGATAGGCCAGCATTTCTCTCAGCGTCACTTCTTCTTCCCTCTTCCTTTCCTCCCTGGCTCGGATGTTTATGGATGGCGCGGGCCGTTCTTCATCCCTTACAGCAAACCTTCTCTGGGCTTCTGGGTTGGTTGGCATGAGGCGCTAGGAAGAGAAAGATGAAGTTAGAAGGATGACTAGGAATATCTGAGTACATAACTACCTCCACTTAGATTTCTCACTGACCTCCTTCTTGTAGAGGGGTGACGGGAGAAACTTCATACAATACGCCAGTCTTCTCAGTTGCTCCTCAGGTATGAGGTAAACTGAAGAAAACACAACCAAATATTAGGATCAATCCTAACCGTACAAAGAGGATGTGAAAGAGAAGCCACTACTGAAATTTACTAAGTGGCACTGCGGAAAAAAAGATCTTAAACTTGCTTTTCAGACTGTCAGAAGGAGCTCACTGATAGATTCTCAGTTAGTTCATTCTGCAGCCAGCAATAGACAGTACAGCACAGAGATAATAGGAAGCAAATTATGGAAATTGTTTAATGAAACTCCAATGCAAAAATAATTTTTACCACAAAATACACGCATTTAAAGGGAAGGTGCCACCAGTTTTCTCGTATTTTGTTTTTTTGTGAAATTAAGCTTAAAATAGTAATTAAAATGTATTAATGCAATGTTTGCACTGTTTGCAAACATTTATATATGAAAAATATTATATATTTTTCTACAAATATACATATTTACCACTAGGGGGAGCATTTTCCGTTTTAGACCTCAGGCAGCTATAGTAAGATTTAGCAGCTCTGCCCCAGGGATATTAGACCACCCAAAAGGGGAGGGAAATGGTGATGTCAGCAGTTACTGCCCCAACAGTAAGAATGAAGAGCAGCATCACAGGGCAGCACCATTTTGTGTGTGACTGTTCTGTGACCTGCTATCACCAGCAGTTACTGCATCAGAGGCACAGCTTGTTTACAGAGGAGCAGAACACAGTGGACTCAGCAGCATCTGGACCCAAGAAGAGTGAAGACATGTGGTGTGCATGGAGCAGCATTAGGAGCTGTGTGGGAGCTCCAGCTCTGCAGTGAATAGCCAGGCATTATGGAGGGAGGGGTGAGATGCATTGTATGGCTAAGGCCGGGGTCACACTAGACCGCAATACGGACGAGTGCAATGCGCTAAAAAATCGCATAGCACTCGTCCCAATGTTAATCTATGGGGCAGCTCCCATCATCCGATATTTTCTCGGCCGTATTCAGGATCCGAGTGAAATCGCAGCATGCTGCAATTCTCAGCGTATCTCTGCCGAGAATCGCCAATGAAAGTCTATGGGGGTGAGAAAAAATAGCACAGCACACGGACCATCAGTGTGACGTGCGAGAAATTCTCAGGCATTGGGCAGGTGACAGGAAAGGCTCAGCCATTATTTGCTCATTTTGCAAGTGTGTGAGAAAATCTCACCATACGGACGCCATACGGATGTCACACGGATGCCAAACGGATCATTGGATGCGAGAAAATCGCATCCTCGCACTGCACACGGATCACTGTTTTGGTAACATTTGTGCAATTCTCGTCCATCAAAAACGGACCTTTTTTTATACGTTTTGTGTCCCCGGCCTAAGAGTGACTGATGGGAGAGAAAGAGACGTGAAGTATGATGAGTGAGACACATATGGAGTGTGATGGGGAGATACACATTGAGGCTGTGTGCACACGTTCAGGATTTTTCGCATTTTTTTGCGTTTGTTCGCTATAAAAATGTGATAAAAACAATTTAAAAATGCATACATATGCATCCCATCATTTATAATGCATTCCGCAATTTTTGTGCATATGTTGCGTTTTTTCTGGGGGAAAAACGCATCGCAGTAAAAAACGCAACATGTTTTGCGCATGTCGTGTCTCCTCCTTTGATGTGGGCTCCGGCGCTGAGCCCACATCAAAGTCACGACATGTCGGCTGTTTTGTACAGCTGACATGTGCGCGCAATAGCGTCAGGTGAAATCGCAATTCACCCGCCGCTATTAACCTGTTAAATGCCGCTGTCAAATGCTGACAGCGGCATTTAACTACCGCTTCCAGCCGCGCGGCCAGAAATGGGCGTATCGTCCACCCCCGTCACATGATCAGGGGTTGGCGATGCGTCAGGATGGTAACCATAGAGGTCCTTGAGACCTCTATAGTTACTGATGGCGGCCTGCTGTGAGCGCCTCCCTGTGGTCGGCACTCATAGCAAGCCTGTAATTCAGCTACGGAGCAGCAATCTGATGATCGCTGCTATGTAGCTGAGCCGATCGAGTTGTGCCAGGTTCTAGTTTCCCATGGAGGCTATTGAAGCATGGCAAATATAAAAAAAATGTTTTTAAAAATATGAAAAAAAAAAGTTTAAATCACCCCCCTTTTGCCCCATCAAAAATAAAACAATAAAAAAATCAAACCTACACATATTTAGTATCGCCGCGTTCAGAATCGCCCAATCTGTCAATAGAAAAAAACATGACTGACATGTGCCCGCAATAGCGGCAGGTGAGATCACGATTCAACCGTTCCTCTGTATGTGTTTTCCGTCCGGCGGAAACAGCTGTTTTGACGGATCCTGCAAAAAACGGATGAAACGTGTGGCCATCCGGCGCTAATACAACTCAATGAGAAAATAACGAATCCGGTGAAAAAAAACTGATCTGGCAGAAAAAAAAGTAAATTGTGGGAAAAAAACGGATCTGGCGTGAAAAAACGGATCCGGCGGAAAAAACTGATCTGGTAGAAAAAAAAGGAACTTGTGGGAAAAAAATGGATCCGGTGGAAAAAAACGGATTAGGCGGGAAAAAAAGGATCCGATGGAAAAAAAACTGATCTGGCAGAAAAAAAAGGAAATTGTGGAAAAAAACGGATCTGGCGGGAAAAAACAGATCAGGCGGGAAAAAAAAACCTGATCTGACAGAAAAAAAAGGAAATTGTGGAAAAAAAAGGATCAGGCGAGAAAAAAAGGATCCGATGGAAAAAAAACCTGATCTGGCAGAAAAAAAAAGGAAATTGTGGAAAAAAACGGATCCGGCGGGAAAAAACGGATCCGGCGGGAATTAACAGATCCAGCAGGAAAAAATGGATCTGGCGGGAAAAAACGGATCCGGCGGAAAAAAACGGGTCCGGCAGGAAAAAATGGATCCAGTGGAGAAAACGGATTCTGCAAATGTGCCCGCAGGATGCGTTTTTTTTCCCATAAACTTGTATTAGCGACAGATGGTGACGGATGGCCACACGTCGCATGGTCGCGTCCGTCGTGCAACGGATCCGTCGTGTTTTGGCGGACCGTCGGCACGAAAAATCGTTCAAGTGAACTTTTTTTGTCCAGCGCGTCCGCCATTTTCTACCGCGCATGCGCTGCCAAAACTCCGCCCCCTCCTTCTAGACTTCAGAATGGGCAGTGGATGTGTTGAAAAACTGCATCCGCTGCCCACGTCGGGCACAAATTTCACAACGTGCGTCGGTACGTCGGCCCGACGCATAGCGACGGACTCGTACCGACGCAAGTGTGAATGAGGCCTTTGTGAGGGTTGAATTAAAAAAAAAACAAAAAAAAAACGCGTGGGCGCCCGTGCAATTTTCTGCGCCAGAGGGGGAAAGCCGACGGCCGGGGGCCAATATTTGTAGCCTGCTATGACTATCAGCCCGCAGCTGTCTGTATAGCCTTTACTGGCTATTAAAATAAGGGGACCCCAAAAAAAAAAATTGCGTGGGGTCCCCCTATATTTTATAGCCAGAAAGGCTACGCAGACAGCTGCAGGCTGATATTCATAGCCTAGAGAGGGGTCATGGATATTGCCCCCCCCCCCCCCCCCCCCGGCTACAAATACCAGTCCGCAGCCGCCCCAGAAATGGCGCATCTGTAAGATGCGCCAATTCCGACACTTAGCCCCTCTCTTCCCACTCCCGTGTAGCGGTGGGATATGGGGTAATGAAGGGTTAATGTCACCTTGCTATTGTAAGGTGACATTAAGCCGGGTTAATAACGGAGAGGCGTCAATAAGACGCCTATCCGTTATTAATCCAATAGTAAGAAAGGGTTAAAAAAAACACGCACACATTAGGAAAAAAGTATTTTAATATTCTTCATTTCACCATACTTACCATACTTCAGCGCCTGCAAAAAACGTAAAATAATAAACTGTATACTCCCTTTCCGCCGTAGTCCAATTAATATTGAGTGTCCCACGACGATCTCCCCTATAGAACAGTGACATCGGGTGATGTCACTGCTCTATAGGACCCTCAGTGACACACTGACAGGAGACAATGGCTCCTGCAGTGCATCACTGAGAGGTTACCTTAGGACAAGGTCTCACTTTATGGCAATTGCTGCCTGGGAAATTTTCTCATACACCAATGGCATAAAGTGAGACTAGGGACTTTTTTTTTTTACAGCGGCGGAGGAATACAGTGGTGGAAGGATACTTTCCTGCTGTCATTGTGTTCCTGGAGCCCCTGGAGAGCAGTTGCATTATCTGATGCTGCTGCTCTCCACGGGAGATCGTCGTGGGACACTCGTGGATTTCTGCGGACAGGGAGTATATTGGTTGTTTGTTTTTTTAATATTTTTTTTACAGATGACACTGGCTTCGGGGAACAAAGTGACAAGTAATGGTGAGTATGAAATCTATGTTTAATGTACTGTATGTCTATATGTATGTAATGTATGAATGTATTGTATGTAGCATGTATGTAGCATGTATGTGGCATGCATGTGGCATGTATGTATGGAGTATTTTTTTTTTTTCATTCAACACAGTAGCCGGATGATGGGACTATTACTGTCCCATAATTGGCTAATGTGTCAATCACTGTCATTGTAGCAGGCATCATCCGATGGGACTTGTAGAGACCCCCCCCACGCTGCACAGAGACCCCCCCACGCCGCACAGAGGCCCCCCCACGCCGCACAGAGACCCCCCCACGCCGCACAGAGACTCCCCCACGCCGCAGAGACCCCCCCACGCCGCAGAGACCTCCCCACGCCGCACAGAGACCCCCCACGCCGCACAGAGACCCCCCCACGCCGCACAGAGACCTCCCCACGCCACACAGAGATCCCCCCACACCGCACAGAGATCCCCCACGCCGCACAGACCCCCCACACCGCAGAGACCTCCCCACGCCGCACAGAGACCCCCCCACGCCGCACAGAGATCCCCCCACGCCGCACAGACCCCCCACGCCGCACAGAGACCTCCCCACGCCGCACAGAGACCCCCCCACGCCGCACAGAGACCTCCCCACGCCGCACAGAGATCCCCCGACGCCGCACAGAGACCCCCCCACGCCGCAGAGATCCCCCCACGCCGCAGAGACCCCCCCACGCCGCAGAGACCTCCCCACGCCGCACAGAGACCCCCCACGCCGCACAGAGACCCCCCCACGCCGCACAGAGACCTCCCCACGCCACACAGAGATCCCCCCACACCGCACAGAGATCCCCCACGCCGCACAGACCCCCCACACCGCAGAGACCTCCCCACGCCGCACAGAGACCCCCCCACGCCGCACAGAGATCCCCCCACGCCGCACAGAGATCCCCCCACGCCGCACAGAGACCTCCCCACGCCGCACAGAGACACCCCCACGCCGCACAGAGACCTCCCCACGCCGCACAGAGATCCCCCGACGCCGCACAGAGACCCCCCCACGCCGCAGAGATCCCCCCATGCCGCAGAGACCCCCCACGCCGCCCAGAGATCCCCCACGCCGCCCAGAGACCCCCCCATGCCGCACAGAGACCCCCCCACGCCGCACAGAGACCCCCCACGCCGCACAGAGACCCCCCACGCCGCACAGACCCCCCCACGCCGCAGAGAGCCCCCCACGCCGCACAGAGAGCCCCCCACGCCGCACAGAGAGCCCCCCACGCCGCACAGAGAGCCCCCCACGCCGCACAGAGACCCCCCCCCACGCCGCACAGAGAGGGAGAGCGACACAGGGGGAGAGTGCAGTTTACCGGAGATCACTGGGACTCTGTGCAAGTGGGGAGGCGGAGACAGAGCAGGGGAAGCACACGGCAGAGTGTGAGAGCAGAGGATGTCTGCCCAGAACCTGCAGTGCCTGGAGTACAGAGGAGCAGTCAGTGCTTCTGTCCTGTGATAGAGAGCAAGTGGAGCTCAACAGATAGCACAGGACTATAATAAAATGGCAGCTAGTCACACCTACAGCAGTGAGTTGTGCAGCCCACAGAGGCGTGCCCAGCTCACTGCTAATGCTGCTGCAATGTTACAGATAGGGTCCGAGACGGTCTATTATCTGTTATGTCCATGGGGTGCCGTAATCTGACACTGATAGTGACGTGCTACTGCTGCAAAACCAAGATGTCAGCCCCCAGTGCATTCTTTCTACTCATATATCACACGAAATCTGTTTTACATGCATTCAAATCTGGGTTATAACAGCATGTTATGCTACATTACATTGATTAATTAATGATCTACAAACGCGGTACCTTCCCTTTAAGTAAACACAAAAATGTCCCCAAAGATAGACAACCCCTATAAAGTAAAGCCCCAGATGCCCACCCAACAGCAGTGTAGAGAGCGGTCAGTTATCACAGACTGATGGAAGCTACCTGATCCAGCGCTGGCAGAATACCCGCTCCACATGGCGACCGCTGATATCTTCTCTGACAAAATGTACCCAAATCCTATAAGACATCAGGAATAGTCAGCAGGGGTTTTGGTAATTGATTCATATTTATTTTATCATAAATTCAGGTGCAGGGAAGGGCAACATTGGGAAATATATGGGATATTGGCGGTTACATATGTGAGCTTCATTACAGGGGTATTTTCAGTTGGAGCAAGTTATTCATGGGATCGGTGATGACTTATAGATCAGTGGGGTCCGTCCACTGGAAATTCCAGCCATCACCAGCACTTTTCTCCCCATTAGAAGGTAGAGGAGGTGCACATGCTCCCCTGCTGCTCCATTCATCCTCTCTGGGACCTGCAGGAGCTGTACTCGTTGCTCTCTGGCAGTCCCGGTGGTCGGGGGAGGTACTGCTGCTGCCGTTTAATGAGATACCAGTGCCCTGTCCTGGCGATTGGTGCGGTTCCCAGTGATCGGACTCTGATCTTATCCCGCAGACAGGTGATAACTTGTCCCAATGGGATCACCCCTCCCCTTTAGCATGTGGTATATATGGAGGACGGGATATCATGCAGAGTACTAGCGATACTACACTGCGGCCATCATGTGTGTGTGCCGGGGACA
This sequence comes from Ranitomeya imitator, assembly GCF_032444005.1. Taxonomy (NCBI): domain Eukaryota; kingdom Metazoa; phylum Chordata; class Amphibia; order Anura; family Dendrobatidae; genus Ranitomeya; species Ranitomeya imitator. Next base: position 759,865,882 of record NC_091283.1, on the reverse strand, counting down.
TTCCCCATGGAGGAGCAGAGCGGAGGGTAAATATCGGGATCTTGTCTCTGAATCGATCCAGATGGGAGATGTCACGAGTACCGGCCTCACCCACTGATATCTCACCACATCATGTGTTGGGGAAATAATAACTTGGTAATGATCAGATTTATCAGAAAGTGTCAGTTGTGGTCTGTGAGTGTCTGTGATGGATGTGGGGTCCGTCCGGTGCATTATCTCACGGGTTATACCTGGAATCTCGCACTGACTGCAGGTGTCTGTCTTCACACTCCGAGGAGATGTAACAAACTGACTTTTTTTTTCAAATTCAAACTGAGCAATCCTACTGGTTGTTGATGACTGCAGTTACCATGGTGACAGAAGCGTCTGAAGATTTAAAGGGACAGGACACTGTTATAGTGCTATAGTACATTTTACTATAAAGTTAATAAAAAACTGGATATTACGTGGCTCTGTTCAGATAATGTGGGGGGCAAATATATCTCTTTATAATTTACATAGATTCATTTAGAGGATCTGCAGAGATATTTGGGGGTACAATAACTTGTGCTGAAAATTGAATGTACAAAACATCACAAAAATGCAGTCAAATAGTCCCATAAAACAGGGGTGTCAAACTGCATTCCTCAAGGGCCTCAAACCATGCGTGTTTTCAAGATTTCCTTAGCTTTGCACAAGGTGCTGTAATCATTATGTGTGTAGGTCAGGGGTGTCAAACTGCATTCCTCGAGGGCTGCAAACAGGTCATGTTTTCAGGATTTCCTTGTACTGCACAGGTGATTAAATTATCACCTGTGCAGTACAAGGAAATCCTGAAAACATGACCTGTTTGCAGCCCTTGAGGAATGCAGTTTGACACCCCTGCCATAAAATATACAAATTTATTAAATATCCAATAAAACAATAATCAAACAAAGAACAGATAAATGGACAACAAAGGGGGGGGGGGATAATGCTTATCGCAGCTGACATTCGGCACTATGTGCCAGGAGCGGTCACGGACCGCCCCCAGCACATTAACCCCCGGCACACCGCGATCAAAGATGATCGCGATGTGCCGGCGGTACAGGGAAGCATTGCGCAGGGAGGGGGCTCCCTGCGGGCTTCCCTGAGCCCCCCGCAGCAACGCGATGTGATCGCGTTGCTGTGAGGGTCTTACCTCCCTCCCTGCCTGCTCCAGACCCGGATCCAAGATGGCCACGGATCCGGGTCCTGCAGGGAGGGAGGTGGCTTCACAGAGCCTGCTCAGAGCAGGCACTGTGAAGCCTGCAGCACTGTAAGTCAGATCAGTGATCTGACAGAGTGCTGTGCAAACTGTCAGATCACTGATCTGTGATGTCCCCCCCGGGACAAAGTAAAAAAGTTAAAAAAAAAATTCCAAATGTGTAAAAAAAAATAAAAAAAAATATTCCTAAATAATGAAAAAAAATATATATATTATTCCCATAAATACATTTCTTCATCTAAATAAAAAAAAAACAATAAAAGTGCACATATTTAGTATCGCCGCGTCCGTAATGACCCGACCTATAAAACTGGCCCACTAGTTAACCCCTTCAGTAAACACCGTAAAAAAAAAAAGCGAGGCAAAAAACAAAGCTTTATTATCATACCGCCGAACAAAAAGTGGAATGACACGCGATCAAAAAGACAGATATAAATAACCATGGTACCGCTGAAAACGTTATCTTGCCCCGCAAAAAACGAGCCGCCATACAGCATCATCAGCAAAAAATAAAAAAGTTATAGTCCTGAGAATAAAGCGATGCAAAAATAATTATTTTTTCTGTAAAATAGTTTTTATAGTATAAAAGCGCCAAAACATAAAAAAAATATAAATGAGGTGTCACTGTAATCATACTGACCTGAAGAATAAAACTGATTATCAATTTTACCAAACGCGGAACGTATAAACGCCTCCCCCAAAAGAAATTCATGAACAGCTGGTTTTTGGCCATTTTTCCTCACAAAAATTGGAATAAAAAGCGATCAAAAAATGGCACGTGCCCGAAAATGTTACCAATAAAAACGTCAACTCGTCCCGCAAAAAACAAGACCTCACATGACTCTGTGGACCAAAATATGGAAAAATTATAGCTCTCAAAATGTGGTAAAGCAAAAAAATATTTTTTGCAATAAAAAGCGTCTTTCAGTGTGTGACGGTTGCCAATCATAAAAATCCGCTAAAAAACCCGCTATAAAAGTAAATCAAACCCCCCTTCATCACCCCCTTAGTTAGGGAAAAATTAAAAAAATGTATTTATTTCCATTTTCCCATTAGGGCTAGGGTTAGGGTTAGGGTTAGGGCTAGGGCTAGGGTTAGGGCTCGGGTTAGGGCTAGGGTTAGGGTTAGGGCTAGGGCTTGTTGTGAATTCTGTTGTCGAGCTCCCTCCTGTGGTCATGAATGGTACTTCGGTGAGTTCGGTCCGTGGGCTCCCTCTGGTGGCTGTGAGTGGAGCTGCTGCTTCTGAGGTTCCTTACACAGGTGACGTGGTTTATCCTTTGGTTGGCTTCTCTATTTAACTCCACTAAGATCGTTTCTCCATGCCAGCTGTCAATGTTTTAGCATTGGTTCAGTTCGCTCCTGGATCTGTCTGTCTTCTCCTGCAGAAGCTAAGTTCCTGATTGTTATTATTGTTCTTGTTTCTTTGTCCTGCTGGTTATCTTGATTTTGTCTTGCTAGCTGGAAGCTCTGGGATGCAGGGTGGCACCCCCGCACCGTTAGTCGGTGCGGAGGACCATTTTGCACACTCTGCGTGGTCTTTTGTAGGTTTTTGTGCTGACCGCAAAGATTCCTTTCCTATCCTCTGTCTATTTAGTAAGTCGTGCCCTCCCTTTGCTGAAACCTATCTCATTTCTGCGTTTGTGACTTTCATCTTTACTCACAGTCATTATATGTGGGGGGCTGCCTATTCCTTTGGGGAATTTCTCTGAGGCAAGGTAGGCTTTATTTTCTTCTCTAGGGCTAGCTAGCTCTTAGGCTGTGACGAGGCGCATAGGGAGCGTCAGGAGCGCTCCACGGCTATTTCTAGTGTGTGCGATAGGATTAGGGCTTGCGGTCAGCAGAGCTCCCACATCCCAGAGCTCGTCCTGTATGAGTTTAACTATCAGGTCGGGTGCTCCTAACCACCAGGTCATAACAGTACAGCTGGCCCAAAGTATTAATGCATCTCAATAGAGGGATAAGAGAAGTTCTGAGACCATTTTTTTTTTCTTTGCACTGTGTTTTGTCTTTCTTTTCCCCTAGACCTTTGGGTGGTTCAGGACACAGGTGTAGAGGTGGACATTCAAGGTCTGTCCTCTTGTGTGGATCATCTCACTGCAAGGGTACAAAACATTCAAGATTTTGTGGTTCAGAATCCGATGTTAGAGCCTAGAATTCCTACTCCTGATTTATTTTCTGGAAATAGATCTAAGTTTCTGAATTTCAAAAATAATTGTAAACTGTTTCTAGCTTTGAAACCACGCTCCTCTGGTGACCCCGCTCAACAAGTAAAAATCATTATTTCTTTATTACGTGGTGACCCTCAAGACTGGGCATTTTCCCTTGCGCCAGGAGATCCTGCATTGCGTGATGTTGATGCGTTTTTTCTGGCGCTAGGATTGCTTTATGATGAACCAAATTCCGTGGATCAGGCAGAGAAAAGTTTTTATCAGATTACCGGGATGTATTTGAGGAGCCCAAATCCGGTGCCCTACCTCCTCATAGGGACTGCGATTGTGCTATTAATTTGATTCCCGGTAGTAAGTTTCCTAAGGACCGACTGTTTAATCTATCTGTGCCAGAGCACGCTGCTATGCGGAGTTATATAAAGGAATCCTTGGGGAAGGGTCATATTCGCCCGTCGTCGTCACCATTGGGAGCAGGGTTCTTTTTTGTGGCCAAGAAGGATGGCTCTTTAAGACCTTGTATTGATTACCGCCTTCTTAATAAGATCACAGTCAAATTTCAGTATCCTTTGCCGCTGATGTCTGATCTGTTTGCTCGAATTAAGGGGGCTAGTTGGTTCACCAAGATAGATCTTGGAGGGGCGTATAATCTGGTGCGAATTAAACAGGGCGATGAATGGAAAACAGTATTTAATACGCCCGAGGGCCATTTTGAGTACCTGGTTATGCCATTCGGGCTTTCTAATGCTCCATCTGTGTTTCAGTCCTTTATGCATGACATCTTCCGAGAGTACCTGGATAGATTCATCTTATATATAATTGCCTAGAATACTACTTCCTGCAATTTGTGCCAACTTCCGTGGCTTTGTCCGGAGCTAATGTCCGGAGCTAATGTCCGGAGCTAATGTCCGGAGATAAGTGACGTCAACAGTGTCCAGTGTCTGATTGGTTGCCGCCTGCTGCGAGCGACCAATCAGAAATGTGCCGTACTGTGACACACTCCGCCTGCCATTTTGGTGTGATTTTTGAATTTTTACCTCACAGAAAGTTTCTACTGCGTGGAGGCGGGCCCAGTGACGTTGCTCTTCAAGCTCCTGCCGAATTTCAAGTATATATGGATTCTAGACTCCCGATTCTTTAGAATCGGGCTGCCATCTAGTGATTGTATATTTGGATGACATTTTGGTCTTTTCGGATGATTGGGAGTCTCATGTAAAGCAGGTCAGAATGGTGTTCCAGGTTCTTCGTGCTAATTCCTTGTTTGTGAAGGGGTCTAAGTGTCTCTTTGGAGTTCAGAAGGTTTCATTTTTGGGTTTCATTTTTTCCCCTTCTACTATCGAGATGGACCCTGTTAAGGTCCAGGCCATTTTGATTGGACTCAGCCGACATCTGTGAAAAGCCTACAGAAGTTCCTGGGCTTTGCTAATTTTTACCGTCGCTTCATCGCTAATTTTTCTAGTGTTGCTAAACCGTTGACTGATTTGACCAAGAAAGGTGCTGATGTGGTCAATTGGTCCTCGGCGGCTGTAGAGGCTTTTCAGGAGTTGAAGCGTCGTTTTTCTTCTGCCCCTGTGCTGTGCCAGCCAGATGTTTCGCTTCCGTTTCAGGTCGAGGTTGATGCTTCTGAGATTGGAGCAGGGGCTGTTTTGTCGCAGAGAAGTTCTGATGGCTCGGTGATGAAACCATGTGCCTTCTTTTCTAGAAAGTTCTCGCCTGCTGAGCGCAATTATGATGTTGGCAATCGAGAGTTGTTGGCCATGAAATGGGCATTCGAGGAGTGGCGACATTGGCTTGAAGAGCTAAACATCGCGTGGTGGTCTTGACGGATCACAAGAATTTGACTTATCTCGAGTCTGCCAAACGGTTGAATCCTAGACAGGCTCGATGGTCGCTCTTTTTCTCCCGTTTTGATTTTGTGGTTTCATACCTTCCGGGATCTAAGAATGTGAAGGCTGATGCCCTGTCAAGGAGTTTTGTGCCTGACTCTCCGGGTGTTCCGGAGCCGGCGGGTATTCTTAAAGAGGGGGTAATTTTGTCTGCCATCTCCCCTGATTTGCGGCGCGTGTTGCAGAAGTTTCAGGCTGATTTGTCCCTGATAGATGGACTAGTAGAGTTATCTCTGAGGTTCATTGTTCGGTGTTGGCTGGTCATCCTGGAATCTTTGGTACCAGAGATTTGGTGGCTAGATCCTTTTGGTGGCCTTCTTTGTCATGGGATGTGCGTTCTTTTGTGCAGTCCTGTGGGACTTGTGCTCGGGCTAAGCCCTGCTGTTCTCGTGCCAGTGGGTTGCTTTTGCCCTTGCCGGTCCCGAAGAGGTCCTGGACGCATATTTCCATGGATTTTATTTCTGATCTCCCTGTTTCTCAAAGGATGTCGGTCATTTGGGTGGTTTGTGATCGCTTCTCTAAGATGGTCCATTTGGTACCCTTGTCTAAATTGCCTTCCTCCTCTGATTTGGTGCCATTGTTTTTCCAGCATGTGGTTTGTTTGCATGGCATTCCAGAGAACATCGTCTCGGACAGGGGTTCCCAGTTTGTTTCAAGGTTTTGGCGGTCCTTTTGTGCTAAGATGGGCATTGATTTGTCTTTTTCTTCGGCTTTCCATCCTCAGACTAATGGCCAAACCGAACGAACTAATCAGACTTTGGAGACATATCTGAGATGCTTTGTTTCTGCTGATCAGGATGATTGATTGTCCTTTTTGCCTTTGGCTGAGTTCGCCCTTAATAATCGGGCCAGCTTGGCTACTTTGGTTTCTCCTTTTTTCTGCAATTCTGGTTTCCATCCTCGTTTCTCTTCAGGGCAGGTTGAGCCTTCGGACTGTCCTGGTGTGGATACTGTGGTGGACTGGTTGCAGCAGATTTGGACTCATGTGGTGGACAATTTGACATTGTCCCAGGAGAAGGCTCAACGTTTCGCTAACCGCCGGCGCTGTGTTGGTCCCCGACTTCGGGTTGGGGATTTGGTTTGGTTGTCATCTAGTCATGCTCCTATGAACGTTTCCTCTCCTAAGTTTAAGCCTCGTTTCATTGGGCCATATAAGATTTCTGAAATTCTTAATCCTGTGTCATTTCGTTTGGACCTTCCAGCTTCTTTTGCCATCCATAATGTGTTCCATAGGTCGTTGTTGCGGAGATACGTGGCGCCTATGGTTCCCTCCGTTGATCCTCCTGCCCCGGTGTTGGTCGAGGGGGAGTTGGAGTATGTGGTGGAAAAGATCTTGGATTCTCGTGTTTCGAGAAGGAAACTCCAGTACCTGGTCAAGTGGAAGGGTTATGGTCAGGAGGATAATTCCTGGGTTTTTGCCTCTGATGTTCATGCTGCCGATCTAGTTTGTGCCTTTCATTTGGCTCATCCTGATCGGCCTGGGGGCTCTGGTGAGGGTTCGGTGACCCCTCCTCAAGGGGGGGGGTACTGTTATGAATTCTGTTGTCGAGCTCCCTCCTGTGGTCATGAATGGTACTTCGGTGAGTTCGGTCCGTGGGCTCCCTCTGGTGGCTGTGAGTGGAGCTGCTGCTTCTGAGGTTCCTTACACAGGTGACGAGGTTTATCCTTTGGTTGGCTTCTCTATTTAACTCCACTCAGATCGTTTCTCCATGCCAGCTGTCAATGTTTTAGCATTGGTTCAGTTCGCTCCTGGATCTGTCTGGTGTCCTGTCTTCTCCTGCAGAAGCTAAGTTCCTGATTGTTATTATTGTTCTAGTTTCTTTGTCCAGCTGGTTATCTTGATTTTGTCTTGCTAGCTGGAAGCTCTGGGATGCAGGGTGGCACCCCCGCACCGTTAGTCGGTGCGGAGGACCCTTTTGCACACTCTGCGTGGTCTTTTGTAGGTTTTTGTGCTGACCGCAAAGATTCCTTTCCTATCCTCTGTCTATTTAGTAAGTCGTGCCTCCCTTTGCTGAAACCTATCTCATTTCTGCATTTGTGACTTTCATCTTTACTCACAGTCATTATATGTGGGGGGCTGCCTATTCCTTTGGGGAATTTCTCTGAGGCAAGGTAGGCCTTATTTTCTTCTCTAGAGCTAGCTAGCTCTTAGGCTGTGACGAGGCGCATAGGGAGCGTCAGGAGCGCTCCACGGCTATTTCTAGTGTGTGCGATAGGATTAGGGCTTGCGGTCAGCAGAGCTCCCACATCCCAGAGCTCGTCCTGTATGAGTTTAGCTATCAGGTCGGGTGCTCCTAACCACCAGGTCATAACAGGGCTAGGGTTAGGGTTAGGGTTAGGGCTAGGGCTAGGGTTAGGGCTAGGGTTAGGGTTGGGGCTACAGTTAGGGTTGGGGCTAAAGTTATGGTTAGGGTTTAGATTACATTTACAGTTGGGAATAGGGTTGGGATTAGGGTTAGGGGTGTGTCAGGGTTAGAGGTGTGGTTAGGGTTACCGTTGGAATTAGGGTTAGGGGTGTGTTTGGATTAGGGTTTCAGTTATAATTGGGGGCTTTCCACTGTTTAGGCACATCAGGGGCTCTCCAAACACGACATGGCGTTCGATCTCAATTCCAGCCAATTCTGCGTTGAAAAAGTAAAACAGTGCTCCTTCCCTTCCGAGCTCTCCCGTGTGCCCAAACAGGGGTTTACCCTAACATATGGGGTATCAGCGTACTCAGGACAAATAGGACAACAACTTTTGGGGTCCAATTTCTCCTGTTACCCTTGGGAAAATACAAAACCGTGGGCTAAAAAATAATTTTTGTGGGAAAAAAAAGATTTTTTACTTTCACTGCTCTGCGTTATAAACTGTAGTGAAACACTTGGGGGTTCAAAGTTCTCACAACACATCTAGATGAGTTTCCTGGGGGGTCTAGTTTCCAATATGGGGTCACTTGTGGGGGGTTTCCACTGTTTAGGTACATTAGGGGCTCTGCAAACGCAATGTGACGCCTGCAGACTATTCCATCTAAGTCTGCATTCCAAATGGCACTCCTTCCCTTCCGAGCCCTCCCATGCGCCCATACAGTGGTTCCCCCCACATATGGGGTATCAGCGTACTCAGGACAAATAGGACAACAACTTTTGGGGTCGAATTTCTCCTCTTACCCTCGGGAAAATACAAAACTGAAAGCTAAAAAATAATTTTTGGGGGAAAGTTTTTTTTTATTATTTTCACGGCTCTGCGTTACAAACTAGTGAAACACTTGGGGGTTCAAAGCTCTAACAACACATCTAGATGAGTTCCTTAGGGTGTCTAGTTTCCAAAATGGTGTCACTTGTGGGGGGTTTCTACTGTTTAGGTACATTAGGGGCTCTGCAAACGCAATGTGACACCTGCAGACCATTCCATCTTAGTCTGCATTCCAAATGGAGCTCCTTCCCTTCCGAGCCCTCCCATGCGCCCAAACAGTGGTTCCCCCCCACTTATGAGGTATCAGCGCACTCAGGACAAATTGGACAACAAATCTTGGGGTCCAATTTCTCCTGTTACCCTCGGGAAAATACAAAACTGGGGGCTAAAAAATAATTTTTGTGGGAAAAAATTTTTGTTTTATTTTTACGGCTCTGCATTATAAACTTCTGTGAAGCCCTTGGTGGGTCAAAGCGCTCACCACACATCTAGATAAGTTCCTTAGGGGGTCTACTTTCCAAAATGGTGTCACTTGTGGGGGGTTTCTACTGTTTAGGTACATTAGGGGCTCTGCAAATGCAATGTGACACCTGCAGACCATTCCATCTAAGTCTGCATTCCAAATGGCGCTCCTTCCCTTCTGAGCCCTCCCATGCGCCCAAACAGTGGTTCCCCCCACATATTCTGTATAATCGCACTCAGGACAAATTGGCCAACAAATTTTGGGGTCCAATTTCTCCTGTTACCCTCGGGAAAATACAAAACTGGGGCTGATAAAATAATTTTTGTGGGAAAAAATTTTTGTTTTATTTTTACGGCTCTGCATTACAAACTTCTGTGAAGCCCTTGGTGGGTCAAAGCGCTCACTACACATCTAGATAAGTTCCTTAGGGGGTCTACTTTCCAAAATGGTGTCACTTGTTGGGGGTTTCTACTGTTTAGGTACATTAGGGGCTCTGCAAATGCAATGTGACACCTGCAGACCATTCCATCTAAGTCTGCATTCCAAATGGCGCTCCTTCCCTTCCGAGCCCTCCCATGCGCCCAAACAGTGGTTCCCCCCACATATTGTATATAATCGCACTCAGGACAAATTGGTAAACAAATTTTGGGGTCCAATTTCTCCTGTTACCCTCGGGAAAATACAAAACTGGGGGCTAAAAAAATAATTTTTGTGGGAAAAAATGTTTGTTTTATTTTTACAGCTCTGCATTATAAACTTCTGTGAAGCCCTTGGTGGGTCAAAGCGCTCAAAACACATCTAGATAAGTTCCTTAGGGGGTCAACTTTCCAAAATGGTGTCACTTGTGGGGGGTTTCAATGTTTAGGCACATCAGTGGCTCTCTAAACGCAACATGGCGTCCCATCTCAATTCCTGTCAATTTTGCATTGAAAAGTCAAACGGCGCTCCTTCCCTTCCGAGCTCTCCCATGCGCCCAAACAGTGGTTTACCCCCACATATGGGGTATCATCGTACTCAGGCCAAATTGGACAACTTTTGGGGTCCAATTTCTTCTCTTACCCTTGGGAAAATTAAAAATTGGGGGCGAAAACATAATTTTTGTGAAAAAATATGATTTTTTATTTTTACTGTTCTGCATTATAAACTTTTGTGAAGCACTTGGTGGGTCAAAGTGCTCACTACACCTCTAGATAAGTTCCTTAGGGGGTCTACTTTCCAAAATGGTGTCACTTGTGGGGGGTTTCAATGTTTAGGCACATCAGTGGCTCTCCAAACGCAACATGACGTCCCATCTCAATTCCTGTCAGTTTTGCATTGAAAAGACAAATGGCGTTCCTTCGCTTCCGAGCTCTGTCATACGCCCAAACAGTGGTTTACCCCCACATATGGGGTATCGGTGTACTCAGGACAAATTGTACAACAACTTTTGGGGCCCATTTTCTCCTGTTACCCTTGGTAAAATAAAACAAATTGGAGCTGAAGTAAATTTTTTTGTGAAAAAAAGTTAAATGTTCATTTTTGTATAAATCATTTTTATTGGTCACAGCAGTAAAGAATAAAGGTAAACTGTACAAACTTATAAATCAGTGCAATGATAGGCAATAATTTTAAGTCAAACAAGAAGAGCATAGTTACATTTATCTCTTGCGATATACTTTTCTGATTAATAATGCTCTTGACTATCCCGAAATTATGAATTATTAACATTAGGAACTACCGGGATAGTTGGTAACAATTCTTAGATTCCTTTGTAAATATTTAAAATATAATATGTGTAATCAAAACTGGATATGAGGAGGACAAACATAGAAAGTAAGATAGAGGGAAGAAAAGAGGGTAGAAAGAAGAAGAAGAGAAGGGTAATTGAGGGGGTGAGGAATTCAGGGAAGGAGTGTGGCTACCCCCGTAGCCCAGCGGACAGGATACATGCCGAGAAACGGCCCGAAGGCATACGACAATAAGCTACATAGTGTGTCGGGTTCTGGAAACCCAGAGATCCAGTTCAGGAGTTTCCCTAAAAGCGATCCAAGGGGCCCATATGTTGTAGGTTTTCTCTACGTTACCTGGTGACTGGTTTATCAACTGCTCCATTCTATAGATGCTATTAAGTTCTGCCACAAATTCTGTACGGGTAGGAAATTTTTCTTGTTTCCAAAACCTAGGGATTAGATTTCTGACTGCGGTAAGAAAGTGTCTGAGGATACCCCTCTTGAACCTAGATATTGATAGGTCGCATAGAGACAGCAATGCTAGACCTGCTGAAGGTTGGATCTGTGTGATAGACAACTTATTATGAAGTTCAAAGACAGCCGACCACAGATCCTTTACGGGGGGGCAATCCCACCAGATATGCATGTAAGAGCCTATTTCCTTTAAACATCTCCAGCAAGAGTCAGGGGTCGTGGGGAACACCGCATGCACCATGGCGGGGCATCTATACCATCTTGCTAGAATCTTATAGCTCCTCTCCTGTGATACCGCGCATAATGACGATCTGGAAGAGAAGAGAAGAATTTTTCCCCTGTCTTCAGATGACAAGGACCTTCCCAGATCGCCCTCCCATTTCGAGAAAAACAATGGCCAACCCTGCAGTGGAGCCCTCCCCTCTTGGAAAATTTTATATAGCAGCGAGACAGTATGATCCGGGGGATTTGCTGATGTACAAAGCATCTCAAAGGGAGTTAGCGGCCTGTAGATATTGGTTTGTTTAGAGATTGAGTGGATATAACTTTTTAGTTGTTCATAGAAGAACCAATCGGTAGAGTGAGATTCTTCCTCCGGGAATAATTCCCGAAGGGACTTCATCCCAGTTTCTTTTAAGTAATGATGGATGATGGGTTTGGAGTCTTTTCTCTTATTTAGAAATGTCTCTCTATTCAGCCCTGCTGGAAAAGCAGAGTTGTCATAAATTGGAATTAAGGGGCCTGGGAGAGTTGTGATCTGAAGGTCTTTGTTCCGGTTTTTAATGAGAAGCAATATGTTTCGCGTGAGGAAAGGTATGTAGGTGCCCGATCCTAGCCCCCTGCCTCCTGTCCAAAGAACAACTTGCGGGTCACATCCGTTAAGATCGTTTTCCAGGTTTACCCACTTTTTGTTGTTTTTACTGTGATAAAGGTCTAGGATACAGGTTCCTATTGATGCATAACTATAAATCGCGAGATCCGGGAGACCCAATCCACCTGTCAGTTTAGATCTACTTAATGTTGTATATGAAATACGTGCCCGATTATGAGACCAAATAAAACGAGTAATTGTTTGTTTAAGGCGGGAAAAGAAGGAAGCTGGTAGGTATAGGGGGATTGTTTGGAAAAAATATAAGAGGCGAGGTAAGAGGTCCATCTTAACTGCATTGATCCTACCCAGCCAGGACAGTTGGAGCTTGTGCCATTAAATGTTCATTTTTATTTAAACATTCCAAAAATTCCTGTGAAGCACCAGAAGGGTTAATAAACTTCTTGAATATGGTTTTGAGCACCATGAGGGGTGCAGTTTTTGGAATGGTGTCACACTTGGGTATTTTATATCATATAGACCCCTCAAAATGACTTCAAATGAGATGTGGTCTGTTGTGAATTCTGTGGCAGAGCTCCCTCCTGTGGTCACAAGTGGTACTTCGGCTGATTCTCTCTGTGAGCTTCCGTTGGTGGAGGAGAGTGGTACTGCGGCTTCTGAGTTTCCTTCCTCAGGTGATGTGGTGAAGTCGTTAGGTGCTGCTCTATTTAACTCCACCTAGTGCTTTGATCCTGGCCTCCAGTCAATGTTCTAGTATTGGACCTGTTTCCTCCTGGATCGTTCCTGTGGCCTGCTGCTCTGCATAGCTAAGTTCCGCTTTTGCTATTTGTTTGCTGTTTTTTTCTGTCCAGCTTGCTTATTTGTTTTTCTTGCTTGCTGGAAGCTCTGGGACGCAGAGGGTGTACCTCCGTGCCGTTAGTTCGGTACGGAGGGTCTTTTTGCCCCCTTTGCGTGGTTGTTTGTAGGGTTTTGTGTTGACCGCAAAGTTACCTTTCCTATCCTCGCTCTGTTCAGAAAGTCGGGCCTCAATTTGCTATATCTATTTCATCTCTACGTTTGTCTTTTCATCTTAACTCACAGTCATTATATGTGGGAGCTGCCTTTTCCTTTGGGGTATTTCTCTGAGGCAAGGTAGGCTTATTTTCTATCTTCAGGTTAGCTAGTTTCTCAGGCTGTGCCGAGTTGCATAGGGAGCGTTAGGCGCAATCCACGGCTGCCTCTAGTGTGGTTGGAGAGGATTAGGGATTGCGGTCAGCAGAGTTCCCACGTCTCAGAGCTCGTTCTATGTTTTTGGGTTATTGTCAGGTCACTGTATGTGCTCTGACTTCTATGTCCATTGTGGTACTGAATTACCAGATCATAACAGTGGTCCCTAAAAAAAAATGGTGTTGTAAAAATGAGAAATTGCTGGTCAACTTTTAACCCTTATAACTCCCTAACAAAAAAAATTTTGGTTCCAAAATTGTGCTGATGTAAAGTAGACATGTGGGAAATGTTACTTATTAAGTATTTTGTGTGACATATCTCTGTGATTTAATTGCATAAAAATTCAAAGTTGGAAAATTGCGAATTTTTCATAATTTTCGCCAAATTTCCATTTTTTTCCACAAATAAACGCAGGTACTATCAAATAATTTTTACCACTATCATGAAGTACAATATGTCACGAGAAAACAGTGTCAGAATCACTGGGATCCGTTGAAGCGTTCCAGAGTTATAACCTCATAAAGGGACAGTGGTCAGAATTGTAAAAATTGGCCTGGTCATTAACGTGCAAACCACCCTTGGGGGTAAAGGGGTTAATGAGCGTTGAATTAAAAAAAAAACGGCGTGGGCTCCCGCGCAATTTTCTGCCGCACAGAGCCCCGGCAGCCTGCACAGAGCCCCGGCATGCCGCACAGAGCCCCGGCTGTTATGAGAGGTAATTCAGTACCACAATGGACATAGAAGTCAGAGCACATACAGTGATCTGACAATAACCCAAAAACATAGAACGAGCTCTGAGACGTGGGAACTCTGCTGACCGCAATCCCTAATCCTCTCCAACAACACTAGAGGCAGCCGTGGATTGCGCCTAACGCTCCCTATGCAACTCGGCACAGCCTGAGAAACTAGCTAGCCTGAAGATAGAAAATAAGCCTACCTTGCCTCAGAGAAATACCCCAAAGGAAAAGGCAGCCCCCACATATAATGACTGTGAGTTAAGATGAAAAAACAAACGTAGAGATGAAATAGATTTAGCAAAGTGAGGCCCGACTTACTAAACAGAGCGAGGATAGGAAAGGTAACTTTGCGGTCAACACAAAACCCTACAAACAACCACGCAAAGGGGCTAAAAGACCCTCCGTACCGAACTAACGGCACGGAGGTACACCCTCTGCGTCCCAGAGCTTCCAACAAGCAAGAAAAAAACAAATAAGCAAGCTGGACAGAAAAAAGCAGCAAACAAAATAACAAAGCAGAACTTAGCTATGCAGAGCAGCAGGCCACAGGAACGATCCAGGAGGAAACAGGTCCAATACTAGAACATTGACTGGAGGCCAGGATCAAAGCACTAGGTGGAGTTAAATAGAGCAGCACCTAACGACTTCACCACATCACCTGAGGAAGGAAACTCAGAAGCCGCAGTACCACTCTCCTCCACCAACGGAAGCTCACAGAGAGAATCAGCTGAAGTACCACTTGTGACCACAGGAGGGAGCTCTGCCACAGAATTCACAACACCCGGCAGCCTGCACAGAGCCCCGGCACGCCGCACAGAGCCCCGGTACACTGCACAGAGCCCCGGCAGCCCGCACAAAGCGCCGACAGGCCCATACAGGTCCCCTGGCAGGCCCGCACAGAGCCCCGGCAGCCCGCACAGAGCCCTGGCAGCCCGCACAGAGCCCTGGCAGCCCGCACAGAGCCCCGGGAGGCACGTACAGACCCCCGAGAGGCCCGTACAGATCCCTGGCAGGCCCGCTCAGACATAGACGCACAGTGTCCGCCCACGCACCGCCCACACTCTTCCCCCCTTCAGAACAGGATGTAGAAGGACAGAAAGGGCTTATTTACATTCCGATATTTGTGTCCCACTGACTTGCATTGGTATCGGGTATCGGTATTGGCGATATCCGATATTTTTTGAATATCAGCCGATCCAATCCGATACCGATACTTCTGGATATCGGAAGGTATCACTCAACACTACTACTGGCCTAACCAATAATTCTTAATTTTCAGTTAGTTCCCTAAGTGCTTGTCTCTCATACTGGTTAAGATTGTCAAAATCAGAATGTGATACTCTATCTAATGCCACTAGATCTTCTTCAATTAATTCTTAAAAAATATCCAACACAGCTGACCTACATTGGATGGGGTAGAAGGAAAGGTTAGACATATAAAAAGAATCATTCTTAGAATAGTCATGGGTTAACGACAGACTGGATAAGTGAATTAATAATAATAATTTTATTTATATAGCACCAACATATTCCGCAGCACTTTACAAATTATAGAGGGGATTTATACAGACAATAGACATTACAGCATAACAAAAACACAGTTCAAAATAGATATCAAGAGGAGTGAGGGCCCTGCTCGCAAGCTTACAATCTATAGGAAAAAGGGAGACACGAGAGGTGGATGGTAACAATTGCTTTCGTTGTTCGGACCAGCCATAGTGTAAGGCTCGGGTGTTCATGTAAAGCTGCATGAACCAGTTAACAGCCTAAGTATGTAACAGTACAGACACAAAGGGCTATTAACTGCATGAAGTGTATGAGAACATGATGTGAGGAACCTGATTATGTTTTTTTTTTTTAATGGGCCACACAGGGATAGTTAGGTTAATGCGTTGAGGCAGTAGGTCAGCCTGAACAAATGCTTTTTTAGGGCACGCTTAAAACTGTGAGGATTGGGGATTAATCGTATTAACTTGGGTAGTGCATTCCAAAGAATTGGCGAAGCACGTGAAAAGTCTTGGAGATGGGAATTGGAGGTTATGATTATTGATGATGCTAACCTCAGGTCACTAGCAGAACAGAGAGCACGGGTAGGGTGGTAGACTGAGACCAGGGAGGAGATGTAGCGTGGTGCTGAGCCATGGAGCGCTTTGTGGATGAGGGTAATAGTTTTGTACTGGATTCTGGAGTGGATGGGTAACCAGTGTAATGACTTTGCACAAGGTAAAGGCATTAGGGTTGAGCGAAACGGGTCGAACATTTTCAAAAGTCGCCGACTTTTGGCTAAGTCGGGGTTTCATGAAACCCGATCCGACCCCTGTGCGGGGTCGGCCATGCGGTACGCGACTTTCGCGCCAAAGTCGCGTTTCAATGACGCGAAAAGCGCCATTTCTCAGCCAATGAAGGTAAACGCAGAGTGTGGGCAGCGTGATGACATAGGTCCTGGTCCCCACCATCTTAGAGAAGGGCATTGCAGTGATTGGCTTGCTGTCTGCGACGTCACAGGGGCTATAAAGAGGCGTTCCCGCCGACCGCCATCTTACTGCTGCTGATCTGAGCTTAGGGAGAGGTTGCTGCCGCTTTGTCAGAAGCAGGGATAGCGTTAGGCAGGGTCCATTAACCACAAAACCTCTTGTGCTGCAGCGATTTGCACTGTCCAACACCACCCTCGGTGTGCAGGGACAGTGGAAGTTTTTTTTTTTTTTTTTTTCCCCTCAGCGCTGTAGCTCATTGGGCTGCCCTAGAAGGCTCCCTGATAGCTGCATTGCTGTGTGTACGCCGCTGTGCAAACCAACTGCTTTTTTCAAAGCACAAATCCTCTTGTTCCTTCCTTTCTGCACAGCTATCTTTTTTGTTTGTCCACACTTTTTATTTCATTTGTGCATCAGTCCACTCCTTATTGCTGCCTGCCATACCTGGCTGAGATTACTGCAGGCAGGGAGATAGTAGCTGCCTGCCATACCTGGCTGAGATTACTGCAGGCAGGGAGATAGTAATTGTAGGACATTCCCTGTTTTTTTTTTTTTTTTTTTTTTGGTGGGAGATTAAGATTGGCAATTTGGCATTTCTGCTAGAGTGCCATCCCTGTGTGTGCCATCTCTCTCACATAGTGGGCCATAGAAAGCCTTTTCATTTTTCTGTATTTTTTTTTGTGGGGTGTATAAATTCTCCCTGATAAAAATACAGTGGGAGATTAATATTGGCCTTTGGGCTTGTGTGCCAGTCCTGAGTGTGCCATCTCTCTCACAAATAGTGGGCCATAGAAAGCCTATTTTATTTTTTTTTGGGTTTTATAAATTCTCCCTGAAAAAAAGGGAGATTAATATTGGCCTCTGGGCTTGTGTGCCAGTCCTGAGCGTGCCATCTGTGCCAGCCCTGAGCGTGCCATCTCTCTCACAAATAGTGGGCCATAGAAAGCCTATTTAATTTTTTTTTTGGTTTTATAAATTCTCCCTGAAAAAAAGGGAGATTAATATTGGCCTCTGGGCTTGTGTGCCAGTTGTGAGCGTGCCATCTGTGCCAGTCCTGAGCGTGCCATCTCTCTCACAAATAGTGGGCCATAGAAAGCCTATTTAATTTTTTTTTTTTGTTTTATAAATTTTCCCTGAAAAAAGGGAGATTAATATTGGCCTCTGGGCTTGTGTGCCAGTTGTGAGCGTGCCATCTGTGCCAGTCCTGAGCGTGCCATCTCTCTCACAAATAGTGGGCCATAGAAAGCCTATTTAAATATTTTTTTGGTTTTATAAATTCTCCCAGAAAAAAAGGGAGATTAATATTGGCCTCTGGGCTTCTGTGCCAGTCCTGAGCGTGCCATCTGTGCCAGTCCTGAGCGTCCCATCTCTCTCACAAATAGTGGGCCATAGAAAGCCTATTTTTTTTTTTTTTTGGGTTTTAGAAATTCTCCCTGGAAAAAAAAAGGGAGAATAATATTGTCCTTTGGGCTTGTGTGCCAGTACTAAGCGTTCCATCTCTCTCTCTCTCTCAGTCAGTGGGCCATAGAACGCCTATTTTTGGTTTTATTTGTTTTCTAAATTCTCCCTGAAAAAAACATTTTATTTTATTTGGTTTCTAAATTCTTCCTGATAAAATCATATTTTTTTTATTATTTTTTTTTCTAAAGTCTCCCTGAAAAAAAAAAAAAAAAAAAAAAAAAACAGTGGGAGATTAATATTGGCCTTTCTGCTTGTGTGCCAGTCTTGACTCCTGGGTGCGTCATCTCTCAGTCAGTGGGCCATAGAACGCCTATTTTTGGTTTTATTTGTTTTATAAATTCTCCCTGAAAAAATCATTTTATTTTATTTGGTTTCTAAATTCTTCCTGATAAAATCATATTTTTTTTATTATTTTTTTTTCTAAAGTCTCCCTGAAAAAAAAAAAAAAAAACAACCAAAAAAAACAGTGGGAGATTAATATTGGCCTTTCTGCTTGTGTGCCAGTCTTGACTCCTGGGTGTGCCATCTCTCTCTCTCTCTCTCTCTCTCTCCAATTGTGGTCCATAGAAAGCCTATATTTTTTTTCCTTGATTTGGGTTCCAAAATCTACCAGAGAAAATAACTACATCAATCATTGGTAGAAAAATATTGGCCTCTGGGCTTGTGTGCCACTCCTGACTCCTGTGTGCGTCATCTCTCAGTCAGTGGGCCATAGAACGCCTATTTTTGTTTTTATTTGTTTTATAAATTCTCCCTGAAAAAATCATTTTATTTTATTTGGTTTCTAAATTCTTCCTGATAAAATCATATTTTTTTTATTATTTTTTTTTCTAAAGTCTCCCTGAAAAAAAAAAAAAAAAAACAACCAAAAAAAACAGTGGGAGATTAATATTGGCCTTTCTGCTTGTGTGCCAGTCTTGACTCCTGGGTGTGCCATCTCTCTCTCTCTCTCTCTCTCTCCAATTGTGGTCCATAGAAAGCCTATATTTTTTTTCCTTGATTTGGGTTCTAAAATCTACCAGAGAAAATAACTACATCAATCATTGGTAGAAAAATATTGGCCTCTGGGCTTGTGTGCCACTCCTGACTCCTGTGTGCGTCATCTCTCAGTCAGTGGGCCATAGAACGCCTATTTTTGTTTTTATTTGTTTTATAAATTCTCCCTGAAAAAATCATTTTATTTTATTTGGTTTCTAAATTCTTCCTGATAAAATCATATTTTTTTTATTATTTTTTTTTCTAAAGTCTCCCTGAAAAAAAAAAAAAAAAAACAAACAAAAAAAACAGTGGGAGATTAATATTGGCCTTTCTGCTTGTGTGCCAGTCTTGACTCCTGGGTGTGCCATCTCTCTCTCTCTCTCTCTCTCTCCAATTGTGGTCCATAGAAAGCCTATATTTTTTTTCCTTGATTTGGGTTCCAAAATCTACCAGAGAAAATAACTACATCAATCATTGGTAGAAAAATATTGGCCTCTGGGCTTGTGTGCCACTCCTGACTCCTGTGTGCGTCATCTCTCAGTCAGTGGGCCATAGAACGCCTATTTTTGTTTTTATTTTTTTTATAAATTCTCCCTGAAAAAATCATTTTATTTTATTTGGTTTCTAAATTCTTCCTGATAAAATCATATTTTTTTTATTATTTTTTTTTCTAAAGTCTCCCTGAAAAAAAAAAAAAAAAAACAAACAAAAAAAACAGTGGGAGATTAATATTGGCCTTTCTGCTTGTGTGCCAGTCTTGACTCCTGGGTGTGCCATCTCTCTCTCTCTCTCTCTCTCTCCAATTGTGGTCCATAGAAAGCCTATATTTTTTTTCCTTGATTTGGGTTCCAAAATCTACCAGAGAAAATAACTCCATCAATCATTGGTAGAAAAATATTGGCCTCTGGGCTTGTGTGCCACTCCTGATTCCTGTGTGCGTCATCTCTCACTCAGTGGCCCATAGAAAGCATATAGTTTGTTACATTTGTTTTCTAAATTCTCCCTGCAAAAATCTATTTTTTTTTTTTGGGGGGGTTTCTAAAGTGTTCCTGAAAAAAATAAAAATAAAAAAAAAATAATAGTGTGACATTAATATTAACATTTGTGCTTCAGTGACAGTCCTGCGTGTGGGGCATCTCTCTAATTTGCAGCCACCAAAAAAAGAGTGTGTAACATTGGGCCTGATTTTCGCTGTGGTCTCACCAACCTGTAAAGGGGTAGCTAAATCATACTGAAGTTATAGCTCACCGTGTAAGTTGTGTGACTGCAACAAATAACGTTAGTTTGGTTACGTTTTTAAAACAATGAGGAAGTCTAGTGGAAGAGGTCGTGGCCGGGGGCGTTCATTGTCAGCTGGTAATGAGGGTAGTGGTAGTGGTGGAGCATCAGGTGGTCGTGGGGAAAAAAATATTGCACCTAAGTCTGGAGCTGTGGAGCCAGGTTCGTTGTCCGGCTACACAAGGCCTCGAACGCTCCCTTTTCTGGGATTAGGAAAACCGCTTTTAAAGCCGGAGCAGCAAGAGCAAGTTTTGGCTTATCTTGCTGACTCAGCCTCTACCTCTTTTGCCTCCTCTCGTGAAACTGGTAAAAGTAAAAGCAGCGCGTCGTTAGTGGATGTTCACGGTCAGGGACAAGTCACTTCCTTGTCCTCTTCAGCAAAAACAACAACAGAGAAGAATGCAGCAGGCGACACAACGGGTTACTCCATGGAGCTCTTTACACATACCGTCCCTGGCTTAGAAAGTGAAGCAGTTAACAGTCCATGCCCATTACAAATTGAATCTGACATGGAGTGCACTGACGCACAGCCACAGCCAGACTACTATGCTGGTCCTTTGACTCAGACCACAACATTGCCCTCGCAGGGTGCTGATCAAGAATCAGACCCTGATGAGACTATGTTGCCCCATCACGAACGCTATACCACCGAACGACACGGTGACACAGACGAAGTTGCGCAGGAGGTACAAGAAGAGTTATTAGATGACCCAGTTCTTGACCCCGATTGGCAGCCATTGGGGGAACAGGGTGCAGGCGGCAGCAGTTCTGAAGCAGAGGAGGAGGAGGGGCCGCAGCAGGCATCAACATCGCCACAGGTTCCATCTGCCGGGCCCGTATCTTGCCCAAAACGCGTGGCAAAGCCAAAACCTGGTGGAGGACAGCGTGGCCATCCGGTTAAAGCTCAGTCTGCAATGCCTGAAAAGGTATCCGATGCTAGAAAGAGTGCAGTCTGGCATTTTTTTAAACAACATCCAATTGATCAGCGCAAAGTCATCTGTCAAAAATGTCCTACTTCCTTAAGCAGAGGTCAGAATCTGAAAAGTCTCAATACTAGTTGCATGCATAGACATTTAACCACCATGCATTTGAAAGCTTGGACTAACTACCAAACGTCCCTTAAGGTTGTTGCACCCTCGGCCAATGAAGCTAGTCATCAACGCAACATCCCTTCCGGCAGTGTAGGACCACCATTTAGCGCACCACCTGCTGTATCTGTGCAGGTATCTTTGCCAGGCCAAAGCAGTCAGGGTCAGGGAATCACCAGTTTCGTAGTAGGAAACACTGCATCTAGGGCACCGGCGGCAACAATACCATCTCCCACCGTCTCTCAGTCTGCCATGTCCACCGGCACCCCCGCTAGTTCCACGATCTCCAGCTCTCCAGTCCAGCTCACCCTACATGAGACTATGGTTAGAAAAAGGAAATACTTAGCCTCGCATCCGCGTACACAGGGTTTGAACGCCCACATAGCTAGACTAATCTCGTTAGAGATGATGCCCTACCGGTTAGTTGAAAGCGAAGCTTTCAAAGACCTGATGGACTACGCTGTACCACGCTACGAGCTACCCAGTCGACACTTTTTTTCCAGAAAAGCCATCCCAGCCCTCCACCAGCATGTTAAAGAGCGCATCGTCCATGCACTCAGGCAATCTGTGAGCACAAAGGTGCACCTGACAACAGATGCATGGACCAGTAGGCATGGCCAGGGACGTTACGTGTCCATCACGGCACACTGGGTAAATGTGGTGGATTCAGGGTCCACAGGGGACAGCAAGTTTGGGACAGTTCTGCCTAGCCCACGGTCTAGTAAACAGTTGTCTGTAGCCGTTCGCACCCCCTCCTCCTCCTCCTCCTCCTCGTCCTCCTGCAGAAGCAAGAGCTCGTCCACAGACCGCAGTCGCACAAACACTCCATCCGCACCTGCCACTGTTGCACACCAGGTCTCCCATTATGGGGCAGCTACTGGCATACGTCAGCAGGCTGTATTGGCTATGAAGTGTTTGGGCGACAATAGACACACCGCGGAAGTTCTGTCCGAGTTCTTGCAGCAAGAAACGCAGTCGTGGCTGGGCACTGTAGATCTTGAGGCAGGCAAGGTAGTGAGTGATAACGGAAGGAATTTCATGGCTGCCATCTCCCTTTCCCAACTGAAACACATTCCTTGCCTGGCTCACACCTTAAACCTGGTGGTGCAGTGCTTCCTGAAAAGTTATCCGGGGTTATCCGACCTGCTCCTCAAAGTGCGTGGACTTTGCGCACATATCCGCCGTTCGCCTGTACACTCCAGCCGTATGCAGACCTATCAGCGTTCTTTGAACCTTCCCCAGCATCGCCTAATCATAGACGTTGCAACAAGGTGGAACTCAACACTGCACATGCTTCAGAGACTGTGCGAACAGAGGCGGGCTGTTATGTTTTTGTGGGAGGATACACATACACGGGCAGGCAGTAGGATGGCAGACATGGAGTTGTCAGGTGTGCAGTGGTCGAAGATTCAAGACATGTGTCAAGTCCTTCAGTGTTTTGAGGAATGCACACGGCTGGTTAGTGCAGACAACGCCATAATAAGCATGAGCATCCCCCTAATGCGTCTGCTGATGCAAAGTTTGACGCACATAAAGGATCAGGCGTCTGCACCAGAGGAAGAGGAAAGCCTTGATGACAGTCAGCGATTGTCTGGTCAGGGCAGTGTACATGACGAGGTACCGGGCGAAGAGGAGGTGGAGGATGAGGAGGATGATGGGGATGAGTATATTTTTAATGAGGAAGCTTTCCCGGGGGCACGGGAAATTGGTGGCGTGGCAAGGCAGGGTTCTGGTTTTTTGAGGGACACAAGTGACGTAGATTTGCCTGCAACTGCCCCTCAACCAAGCACAACCGCAGATTTGACAACGGGAACTTTGGCCCACATGGCGGATTATGCCTTGCGTATCCTCAAAAGGGACACACGCATTACAAAAATGATGAACGATGACGATTACTGGTTGGCCTGCCTCCTTGATCCTCGCTATAAAGGCAAATTGCAAAATATTATGCCACATGAGAACTTGGAACTAATATTAGCAACAAAACAATCAACTCTTGTTGACCGTTTGCTTCTGGCATTCCCTGCACACAGCGCCCGTGATCGTTCTCACACGAGCTCCAGGGGCCAGCAGACCAGAGGTGTTAGAGGGGCAGAAATCAGAAGTGGCGTTGGCCAGAGGGGTTTTCTGACCAGGTTGTGGAGTGATTTTTCTATGACCGCAGACAGGACAGGTACTGCAGCATCAATTCAAAGTGACAGGAGACAACATTTGTCCAGTATGGTTACAAACTATTTTTCATCCCTTATCGACGTTCTCCCTCAACCGTCATTCCCATTTGATTACTGGGCATCCAAATTAGACACCTGGCCAGAATTGGCAGAATATGCATTGCAGGAGCTTGCTTGCCCGGCAGCTAGTGTCCTATCAGAAAGAGTATTCAGTGCTGCAGGTTCAATACTAACAGAAAAAAGGACTCGTCTGGCTACCCAAAATGTAGATGATCTAACCTTCATTAAAATGAACCACAACTGGATTTCAAAATCTTTTGCCCCACCCTGCCCGGCTGACACCTAGCTTTCCTATGAAAAGGTCTTGCCTGTGGACTATTCTGAATGACTTTTCCAATCTCGTAATTTTCTTCACCTGATTGTCCAGCATACGACATGTTTCCACCTCACGAAATGGCCAAACTCCCCACACGGGGCCGTGCTATCGCCACTTTGCGCTTGGACCCTTGAGAGTGCTGTTTGTCTGAAGAGGTGGGTGTGGCCGCTTTTGGTCGACGGCACTGCCACTGGGTCCCTCATAGTACAATAAAGTGTCTCTGGCGGTGGTGGTGCGCACCCAACGTCAAACACACCGTTGTAATATGAGGGGCCCTGTGCCTGTACCGCCGGCCACAAGACAGTTCCCCCCCCCAGCTCAAACAGTGCTCTACCACTAGCAAAATTATCTCTCACAGCTTCACCAATGTGTAGTCTAGGCGCTGACATCCTTCAATGCCTGGCACTGACAATACCATTGTTTTGACATTTTTGTTATGTTAGGCCTTCGAAGCCTGTCTGCGGTCCCTTCTTTCTACAACTACTACACTGACCAGGCCACTGCTGGCCGTGTTACCCTGGAACCAATTTAAAAGTGCCTACAGTCAGCCCAATTTTGTTATGTTAGGCCTTCGAAGACTGTCTGCCGTCACTCCTTCCACTAGACTTCCACTGACCATACACTGCTGCCCATGTACCCCTGGAACCAATTTAAAAGTGCCTACAGCCAGCCCAAGTTTGTTATGTTAGGCCTTGGAAGCCTGTCTGCGGTCACTCCTTCCACTAGACTTCCACTGACCAGACCACTGCTGCCCGTGTACCCCTGGAACCAATTTAAAAGTGCCTACAGCCAGCCCAAGTTTGTTATGTTAGGCCTTCGAAGCCTGTCTGCGGTCACTCCTTCCACTAGACTTCCACAGACCAGACCACTGCTGCCCGTGTACCCCTGGAACCAATTTAAAAGTGCCTACAGCCAGCCCAAGTTTGTTATGTTAGGCCTTGGAAGCCTGTCTGCGGTCACTCCTTCCACTAGACTTCCACTGACCAGACCACTGCTGCCCGTGTACCCCTGGAACCAATTTAAAAGTGCCTACAGCCAGCCCAAGTTTGTTATGTTAGGCCTTGGAAGCCTGTCTGCGGTCACTCCTTCCACTAGACTTCCACTGACCATACACTGCTGCCCATGTACCCCTGGAACAAATTTAAAAGTGCCTACAGCCAGCCCAAGTTTGTTATGTTAGGCCTTCGAAGCCTGTCTGCGTCCCGTTCTTTCAACTACAACTACACTGATCAGGCCACTGATGGCCGTGTTCCCTTGGAACCAATTTTAACTTGCCTACAGCCAGCCCTATGTTATTATGTTAGGCCTTCGAAGCCTGTCTGCGTCCCGTTCTTTCAACTACAACTACACTGACCAGGCCACTGATGGCCGTGTTCCCCTGGAACCAATTTTAACTTGCCTACAGCCAGCCCAATGTTAGGCCTTTGATGCCTGTCTGCCGTCACTCCTTCCACTAGGCCTCCACTGACCTGTCTATTGCTGCCCGTGTACCCCTTGAACCAACATCATTAAATATAAAAAAAATTAATTTGATTATAAAAAATAAGATCGTGTTGAGATCTCAAATGCAGACATTTTAACAATCAAAACAAACACACAACAAATATCTGGAACTGTACTACAAAGGTCCAACAGCTACAATTTCTTTCTCCTGCAAGAAGTTAACTGAAAGTTTTTTGGAGTTGTTAACACAGATATGGCATCCACCGAGTGTTGTCCTGTCGCGTCTCCTTTAAATTATTTCCAATAAGATGTTAAACTATTAATTTAATAAAATCAATAATTAAAAAAATAATTGAGTAAGTCAAAAGCACATTGCAAATAAACATTAATTACAAATCAAGAAGCATGGCGCGTCCGAGGGTGAGTAGATGCCGAATAAGAATATAATCACCCTCGGACGCGCAATGCTTATTTACAACAGCCTTCCTTCCTAAGAATCAGCCCTTCCGTGGTGTAGAGAGAGGTTGTGTTACACTCCAAGGTGTTCCCCAGGTTGCCTTTCCTGAGCTTCGATCTTCCGGCTCTCGTTTAGTAGCTGTTGGAAACTACGCTGCATTAGGCCTACTAATTGTGTATGGGTGAAACAGTGGCGCATCTGCGGTCCCTCCTTCCACTAGGCCTCCACTGACCTGTCTACTGCGGCCCGTGTACCCCTTGAACCAACCTAATAAAATATTTAAAAAATTAATTTGATTATAAAAAATAAGATCGTGTTGAGATCTCAAATGCAGACATTTTAACAATCAAAACAAACACACAACAAATATCTGGAACTGTACTACAAAGGTCCAACAGCTACAATTTCTTTCTCCTGCAAGAAGTTAACTGAAAGTTTTTTGGAGTTGTTAACACAGATATGGCATCCACCGAGTGTTGTCCTGTCGCGTCTCCTTTAAATTATTTCCAATAAGATGTTAAACTATTAATTTAATAAAATCAATAATTAAAAAAATAATTGAGTAAGTCAAAAGCACATTGCAAATAAACATTAATTACAAATCAAGAAGCATGGCGCGTCCGAGGGTGAGTAGATACCGAATAAGAATATAATCACCCTCGGACGCGCAATGCTTATTTACAACAGCCTTCCTTCCTAAGAATCAGCCCTTTCGTGGTGTAGAGAGAGGTTGTGTTACACTCCAAGGTGTTCCCCGGGTTGCCTTTCATGAGCTTCGATCTTCCGGCTCTCGTTTAGTAGTTGGTGGAAACTACGCTGCATTAGGCCTACAAATTTGGTATGGGGTGTAGAGACAGGTTGTGTTACACTCCAAGGTTTTCACCAGGTTGCCTTTCCTGAGCTTCGATCTTCATGCTCTCGTTTAGTAGGTGTCGGAAAGTAGGCTGCATTAGGCCTACAAATTGGGTATGGGGTGGAGAGAGATGGTGTGTTACACTCCAAGGTGTTCCCCAGGTTTCCTTGCCATTGCTTCGGTCTTCCGACTCTCGTTTAGTAGTTGTAGAAAAGTACACAGCATTAGGCCTACAAAATGGGTATGGGGTGGAGAGAGATGGTGTGTTACACTCCAAGGTGTTCCCCAGGTTGCCTTTCCTGAGCTTCGATCTTCATGCTCTCGTTTAGTAGGTGTCGGAAAGTAGGCTGCATTAGGCCTACAAATTGGGTATGGGGTGGAGAGAGATGGTGTGTTACACTCCAAGGTGTTCCCCAGGTTTCCTTGCCATTGCTTCGGTCTTCCGACTCTCGTTTAGTAGTTGTAGAAAAGTACACAGCATTAGGCCTACAAAATGGGTATGGGGTGGAGAGAGATGGTGTGTTACACTCCAAGGTGTTCCCCAGGTTGCCTTTCCTGAGCTTCGATCTTCATGCTCTCGTTTAGTAGGTGTCGGAAAGTAGGCTGCATTAGGCCTAAAAAATGGGGAATGGGGTGGAGAGAGATGGTGTGTTACACTCCAAGGTGTTCCCCAGGTTTCCTTGCCATTGCTTCGGTCTTCCGACTCTCGTTTAGTAGTTGTAGAAAAGTACACTGCATTAGGCCTAAAAAATGGGTATGGGGTGGAGAGAGATGGTGTGTTACACTCCAAGGTGTTCCCCAGGTTGCCTTTCCTGAGCTTCGATCTTCATGCTCTCGTTTAGTAGGTGTCGGAAAGTAGGCTGCATTAGGCCTACAAATTGGGTATGGGGTGGAGAGAGATGGTGTGTTACACTCCAAGGTGTTCCCCAGGTTTCCTTGCCATTGCTTCGGTCTTCCGACTCTCGTTTAGTAGTTGTAGAAAAGTACACAGCATTAGGCCTACAAAATGGGTATGGGGTGGAGAGAGATGGTGTGTTACACTCCAAGGTGTTCCCCAGGTTGCCTTTCCTGAGCTTCTATCTTCAGGCTCTCATTAAATTGTGGTTAAATGGAACAACTGCATTTGGCGTACTAGTTGGTTTGGGGCCTACTATCGGTGTCTGCCACTCCTTGCTGTTCTCCTGGTTTCCTGTCCTGAAATACCATTTTCAGCCTCTCGTTAAGTAGTTGTTAATGTTAGACTGCATTTGGCCTACTAGTTGGGTTGGGGCCTACTATCGGTGTCTGCCACTCCTTGCTGTTCTCCTCCACTGAACAAAGCTGTGCCGCCTGTTTACTACGGTTGCCAATTTTGAACTGCATTTCGACTACTTACTGATTTGGCCCTACTCTCTGTGTCAGCCTCTCATTCCAGTTGTCCTCCACTGCAATGCCCCCTGGTTATTCCTGTGTTACCAATTTTGAACTGCATTTAGCCCACTTTCTTCTTTGGGCCTATATCTGTGTTTCCACTTCATCGTGCCCATTGCCCAGCCAGTGATAGATGAGTCTGCTGGTACATTGACCCATAACGCAACATTCCCCGTGCACGCTACACAACAACATTGTGACCCTGCTGAAAGTCAGGTTGCTCTTCCCGCATACCATACCACCTTACACGGGGACAAAGAGGAAGGTGCAGATGAAAGTGCAGGTTCCTTCATCAGGTGGGGGGAGGAATACTAGTTGGCGACGTCACTGGCACAGGGCCTCTCATAGTACGCAAAAGTGTTGCTGCCGGTGGGAGGCGCCCCCGCCGTGCAAACACACCGCTGTACTTTGAGGGGCCCTGTGCCAGTGCCAATGCCAACGAGTGGGCCCCCCCTGCTTGCTCAGGTTCACAGCACTTGCAAAGTTGAAATACTTACCTCTCCCTGCTCCACTGCCGTGACGTGGTCCAGATTTCCTGGGCCCACTAATTACTTGAACCAGCCCTACCCCCCACAACTTTAGCCAAATGACCCCCAATTTCAAATGCCTTCCAATTATTATAAGGTAAATTACGCTTGACAAGCTTCATTAAGAAGAATGGATGGTTTTGACATTAAAATGGCCACTCTAGGTGTTTTCCTGGCCCCCACTCACTGCCGACTATGCTGCCCCATTGACTTGCATTGGGTTTCGTGTTTCGGTCGATCCCGACTTTACGTCATAATCGGCCGATTTCACTCGACCCGACTTTGGACATAGTCGGGTTTCGCAAAACCCGGCTCGACTCTAAAAAGGTCAAGGTCGCTCAACTCTAAAAGGCATCAGTGTAACGGTTGGTGAGGAATATGATCCTGGATTTAGATCGTGAAAGAGAAAAAAGCATGTGGTTTGTTATCTACTACATGGAAAGAATTTTCAGTAGAAGCAATACACAGACCATCATTATTAGGGGACTGATGAAAATGATATTTCAATGTCAAGTTTCTGGCTAATTTATTAGTATCCAAAATAGTCTTGAAAATACACATTTTTTTATAGGACAGAAATGTAAGCCTTTTTCTAACTAAGAGATTTGTGATTCAGATAAAATAAAGCTAGACAAGTTCCAGAAGGGACAGATTAATATTTCTTTCTGTTCCTCAGTTGATAATCTCGCCCACTTGTGCTTCCTCCCTGCACTCCTTGGTCGTTTTTTTTTAAACTTAGTATAAGGTACTAAGTATAAGGATTAAGCGACTTGTCCTTTCCTGTAAATTTACTGTGATGGTCATTCAAGGAATTATCTGAAAAATCCTCAGAAGAGTTATGAGCAGATGATGAATCAAAAGAACTGGTGAAGCTGACTCTCCGTCCCTGGTCATGTCTTTGATAATTAAACCTTCTTTTTTGGTAGAAGCTTGTATTTCTGGACTTTTCCAGGTATAGACTTGGTCTAATTCAAAGTCTCGTATATCTCTTTTAAATTTCATCTTTTTTTTATCTCCGCTATATTATCCTCAAATGTATTGAGGTTTTTCTCCATTTTTTTCTACCAATTATTCATCATTATCAGATCTGTTCAGTTCCATTTGTAACTTGTATTGTTGCATTCTGTGCAAGCCGGGGTGTGGCCTCCCTGTTTCTGAGCTAGAGATTGTATATAAGGCTTCCTCAGTCTGATGAACCCTAGTTGGGCCCAGTCCTTTTGTCTGCCCTTATTCACACTGAGGTCAACATTGACACATGGTAAGGTTTAACTTTTAATATTAGACAGTGTAGGACTGTCCCTATCTGTTGTGAATTCCGCTCTTGGGCTCCCTCCGGTGGTTGTAAGTGGCACTTTTGTGAGTTCTGCTCTTGGGCTCCCTCTTGTGGTTTCTAGTGGTATGGCTGCTCCTTGGAGTTAGCTGTCATCAGCTGCCTCCACTTATCGTCTCTTCTGCTCGGCTATTTAGGTCTGGCTCTTTCTTCTGCCAGTGCCACTTGTAAATGGTTCCTGGTTGGATTCACATCTCTTTGGAGTTCCCTGTTATCCTGACCAGTTCAGCTAAGCTAAGTTTTTGCTTGCTCTTTTCTGTCCATAGATTGTGGACTTATTCATTCTGTGCTTTCTATGTTTGTCCAGCTTATCAGTGTGAATTAATTCTGTCTTGCTGGAAGCTCTGGGAGGCAGATTTGCTCTCCACACCTTTAGTCAGGTGTGGAGATTTTTTGTAAACTCTGCGTGGATTTTTGTAGTGTTTTATACTGACCGCACAGTA
The DNA here is from genome assembly GCF_032444005.1 of Ranitomeya imitator. Lineage (NCBI taxonomy): Eukaryota > Metazoa > Chordata > Amphibia > Anura > Dendrobatidae > Ranitomeya > Ranitomeya imitator. Next base: position 759,835,728 of record NC_091283.1, on the reverse strand, counting down.
TTCCATCCTGTCCTATCTATTTAGCTAGACTGGCCTCCTGTGCTCATCCTGGTTTCATTCTGTGTATGTCTTTTCCCTCTCCACTCACAGTCATTATTTGTGGGGGGGGGGCTAAACTATCCTTTGGGGATTTTCTCTGAGGCAAGATAGTTTTCCTGCTTCTTTCTTTAGGGGTAGTTAGCTCTTAGGCTGTGACGAGATGCCTAGGGAGAGTTAGGAGCATTCCACGGCTACTTCTAGTGTTGTGTTGAGCTTAGGGACTGCGGTCAGTACAGCTACCACTTCCTTCAGAGCTCTTTCCATGTTGCTCCTAGACCACCGTATCATAACACCTATCAGAGTTACCTTGACACGGTGGGATGGCTTTTGTGCTATTTTTTTTAATCAAAAAACAGTATTACTAAAAACTCTGTTATTTAAATGCACTTTTGCTTTTTTACTTAGTTACATCAGGGTTTTTGCTTACTTTTTCTCTAGTAGGTTTTACCATTTGAAACTTTGTAATGTCCTGTTTAACATCAGTAAGTTCAAAGTCTTCATAATTAATAATTATCTCCATCGGTTGGATAGAACACGAAGTGAGAGCCTGATTTCACAATGTGGAGAAATTATCCGAATACATGCAGTTTGCTTTTTGTAAATCTACAAACTGCACGTCTATCTTCAGCACGTCTGACACTGGTAGTACGTCTGGCACCTGTAGTACATCTGACACTTGTAGTACGTCTGGTACTTGTCAGCACCTCTTAGTCCTCACTCGTAGATTCTGTCTGATCCTTGTGACTTAAAGTACTGAAGTTGAATTCCTGACACTTGTATAATAGACCTTTAGCAAAGCTCTACTCTCTTCCCCCATGTACAAGCAGAAGGAAATCCACTCAAAATAGCACAAAAAAAAATCAGAAATGGCTGGCTCATCATTGTTAAATATACTTATTTGGGATATTTATTTATACAGGACTCTTTACCAGATGCGATGCTCTAAAGAAAATGTCACAATGTTTCTTATAAAAAATGTAGTGGTTTATTGGATTGTCCACCAAAAAGAATCACTGCAGCAAAACATAAAATAGGTGAAATAGTTACGAAGAGATTGTCCATACCAAAATTTGTTCCCCATCTTTCCCGGGATCCTGAATGGTAGATTCCATCTGTCTCTGTCAAAAGCATGGCTGAATAAAGAAGCGCGTGGTTAACTCACATACCATCTGTCCAGCGTACAACCTGATGTCTGTGTAGAGTGTGTTTGAAGTGTGCGCCCCTTCCTGTGGGTCATGTGTTATATATGTCCCACAGAGCACGTGTTCTCTCTATATGGTGCTAACATCTACCCTGAGCTAAATATACAGAATACATGTAATGTCAGCTAAACCTTCCACGAGGCCATGTGCTCAGTACAGAATTGAGAATAAGAATAAATTAATAACCAACAATTAATATTTAACAGTGGTGGAGATTACAGTAAATGGGGGAACAGTGCTGGCTAATCAGTTAGCATTCTTAACCCCTTTCTGATCTCGGATAGGATAGTACGTCCGAGGTCATTTACCCTGCTTTGATGTGGGCTCCGGTGGTGAGCCTGCATCAAAGCCGGGACATGTCACCTGTTTTGAAAAGCTGACATGTGCCCGCAATAGCAGCGGGTGGAATCACGATTCACCCACCACTAATAACTAGTTAAATTGCGCTGTCAAACGCTGACAGTGGCATTTAACTAGCGCTTCCGGCCATCCACGTGAACGGGGGTCAGGGATGCATCAGCACAATAACCAGAGGTCTCCTTGAGACCTCTATGGTCGTTGATGCCGGATTGCTATGAGCACCACCCTGTAGTCGGCGCTCATAGGTATGCAACAATTCTACTACATAGGAGCGATCTGAGCTTCGCTCCTATGTAGCAGAGGTGATCGAGTTGTGCCAGCTTCTAGCCTCCCATGGAGGCTATTGAAGCATGGCAAAAGTAAAAAAATGTTTTAAAAAATGTGAAAAAATTTAAAAAATATAAAAGTTTAAATCACCCCCCTTTCGCCCCATTAAAATAAAACAAAAAAAATCAAATATACACATATTTGGTATCGTCGCGTTCATGTTCAGTAAATGCACAATATACTTGATCGGGCTACTTTTGCAGCAATTACTGCATCAATGCGGCGTGGCATGGAGGCGATCAGCCTGTGGCACTGCTGAGGTGTTATGGAAGCCCAAGTTGCTTTATTAGCAGCTTCAGCTCATCTGCTGTTGTGAATTCTGTGGCTGAGTTCACTTCTGTGGTCACAAGTGGTATTGCAGTCTCTGGGCTTCCTCCCTCAGGTGTTTTGGTGAGCTCGTTGGCTGCCTTGCTATTTAGCTCCACCTGAGTCTGTCTTCCTTGCTCCTTGTCAATGTTCCAGTGTTGGATCTGAGCTACTGCATCTTTCCTTGGGCCTGCTGCTCTGCTAGATAAGTGCTTCTAGTTTGTTTTCTGTTTTTTTTCTGTCCAGCTTGCTATTGTCTTTTGCTGGAAGCTCTGAGAAGCAGAGGGGTGCACCGCCGTGCTGTTAGTTCGGCACGGTGGGTCTTTTTGCCCCTTTGCGTGGTTTTCGTTTTAGGGTTTTTTGTAGACTGCATAGTTCTCTTTGCTATCCTCGCTCTGTCTAGAATATCGGGCCTCACTTTGCTGAATCTATTTCATTCCTACGTTTGTCTTTTCATCTTGCTAACAGTCATTATATGTGGGGGGCTGCCTATTCCTTTGGGGTATTTCTCTGAGGTAAGTCAGGCTTGTATTTCTATCTTCAGGCTAGTCAGCTCCTCAGGCAGTGCCGAGTTGCATAGGTAGTTGTTAGGCGCAATCCACTGCTGCTTATAGTTGTGTGAGGATAGATCAGGTACTGCAGTCTACAGAGATTCCACGTCTCAGAGCTCGTCCTATTGTTTTTGGTTATTGCCAGATCTCTGTATGTGCGCTGATTACTGCACGCTGTGTTGCCTGATTGCCAGCCATAACAGTACAAGGAGCCACACCAATGATTCCCAATAGAGGGAAAAAAGAAATCCTGACATCATTTTTTTTTCTTAGCTCTGTCTTCAGTCTTTTTTTTCCCCTAGACATTAGAGTGCTTCAGGACACAGCTGTGGACATGGATATTCAGGCTCTGTGCTCCTCAATGGATAATCTCGTTGTAAATGTACAAAAGATTCAAGATACTATTGATCAGAAATCGATGCTAGAACCAAGAATTCCGATTCCTGATTTGTTTTTTGGTGACAGAACTAAGTTCCTGAGCTTCAGAAATAATTGTAAGCTATTTTTGGCCTTGAAACCTCATTCTTCTGGTAATCCTATTCAACAGGTTTTGATTATTATTTCTTTTTTGCGCGGCGACCCACAGGACTGGGCGTTTTCTCTTGCACCAGGAGATTCTGCATTGAGTAATGTTGATGCATTTTTCCTGGCGCTCGGATTGCTTTACGATGAGCCTAATTCAGTGGATCAGGCTGAGAAAAATCTGCTGGCTTTATGCCAGGGTCAGGATGATGTAGAAGTATATTGTCAGAAATTTAGGAAATGGTCAGTACTCACTCTGTGGAATGAATCTGCACTAGCGGCTTTGTTCAGAAAGGGTCTCTCTGAAGCTCTTAAGGATGTAATGGTGGGATTTCCTATGCCTGCTGGTTTGAATGAGTCTATGTCCTTGGCCATTCAGATCGGTCGTCGCTTGCGCGAGCGTAAATTTGTGCACCATCTGGCGGTACTGCCTGAGAGTAAACCTGAGCCTATGCAGTGCGACAGGACTATGACTAAAGTAGAACGGCAAGAACACAGACGTCTGAACAGACTGTGTTTCTATTGTGGTGATTCTACTCATGCTATTTCTAATTGTCCTAAACGCACTAGGCGGTTCGATAGCTCTGCCGTTATTGGTACTGTACAGTCCAAATTCCTTTTGTCCATTACCTTAATGTGCTCTTTGTCATCGTATTCTGTCATGGCGTTTGTGGATTCAGGCGCTGCCCTGAATCTGATGGATTTGGATTATGCTAAACGTTGTGGATTTTTCTTGGAGCCTTTGCGGTGTCCTATTCTGTTGAGAGGAATTGATGCTACACCTTTGGCCAAGAATAAGCCTCAGTACTGGGCCCAGCTGACCATGTGCATGGCTCCTGCACATCAGGAAGTTATTCGCTTTCTGGTACTGCATAATTTGCATGATGTGGTCGTGTTGGGGTTGCCATGGCTACAAACCCATAATCCAGTATTGGATTGGAACTCTATGTCGGTAACCAGCTGGGGTTGTCAGGGAGTACATGGTGATGTTCCATTTTTGTCTATTTCGTCATCCATTCCTTCTGACATCCCAGAGTTCTTGTCGGACTTTCAGGATGTATTTGAAGAGTCCAAGTCTGATGCCCTACCTCCGCATAGGAATTGTGATTGTGCTATCGATTTGATTCCTGGTAGTAAATTCCCTAAGGGTCGTTTATTTAATTTGTCCGTACCTGAACACACCGCTATGCGCAGTTATGTGAAGGAGTCCCTGGAGAAGGGACATATTCGCCCATCGTCGTCACCATTGGGAGCAGGGTTCTTTTTTGTAGCCAAGAAGGATGGTTCGCTAAGACCGTGTATTGATTACCGCCTTCTTAATAAGATCACTGTTAAGTTTCAGTATCCCTTGCCATTGATTTCTGACTTGTTTGCTCGGATTAAGGGGGCTAGTTGGTTTACTAAGATTGATCTTCGTGGTGCGTATAATCTGGTGAGAATCAGGCAGGGAGATGAATGGAAAACGGCATTTAATACGCCCGAGGGTCATTTTGAGTATCTGGTGATGCCGTTCGGACTTGCCAATGCTCCATCTGTTTTTCAGTCTTTTATGCATGACATTTTCCGTGAGTATCTGGATAAATTCTTGATTGTTTACTTGGATGACATTTTGATCTTCTCAGATGATTGGGAGTCTCATGTGAAGCAAGTCAGAATGGTTTTCCAGGTACTGCGTGCTAATTCCTTGTTCGTGAAGGGATCAAAGTGTCTCTTCGGTGTGCAGAAAGTTTCATTTTTGGGGTTCATCTTTTCCCCTTCTACCATCGAGATGGATCCGGTTAAGGTTCAGGCCATCCAGGATTGGACTCAGCCGACATCTCTAAAAAGTCTGCAGAAATTCCTGGGCTTTGCTAATTTTTATCGTCGCTTCATCTGTAATTTTTCTAGCATTGCCAGACCATTGACCGATTTGACGAAGAAGGGTGCTGATTTGGTTAATTGGTCTTCTGCTGCCGTGGAAGCTTTTCAGGAGTTGAAGCGTCGTTTTTGCTGTGCCCCTGTGTTGTGTCAACCTGATGTTTCTCTTCCGTTCCAGGTCGAGGTTGATGCTTCTGAGATTGGTGCAGGGGCGGTTTTGTCACAGAGAGGTTCTGGTTGCTTAGTGTTCAAACCATGTGCTTTCTTTTCCAGGAAATTTTCTGCTGCTGAGCGTAATTATGATGTGGGCAACCGAGAGTTGCTGGCCATGAAGTGGGCATTCGAGGAGTGGCGTCATTGGCTTGAGGGTGCTAAGCATCGCGTGGTGGTATTGACTGATCATAAGAACTTGACTTATCTCGAGTCTGCCAAGCGCTTGAATCCTAGACAGGCCCGTTGGTCGTTATTTTTTGCTCGTTTTGATTTTGTGATTTCATACCTTCCGGGCTCTAAAAATGTGAAGGCGGATGCTCTGTCTAGGAGTTTTGTGCCCGACTCTCCGGGGTTATCTGAGCCGGCGAGTATCCTCAAGGAAGGAGTCATTGTGTCTGCCATCTCCCCTGATTTGCGGAGAGTGTTGCAGAAATTTCAGGCTAATAAACCTGATCGTTGTCCGGCCGAGAAACTGTTCGTCCCTGATAGGTGGACTAGTAAAGTTATCTCTGAACTTCATTGTTCGGTGCTGGCCGGTCATCCAGGAATCTTTGGTACCAGGGAGTTGGTTGCTAGATCCTTCTGGTGGCCATCTCTGTCACGGGATGTGCGTGCTTTTGTGCAGTCCTGTGGAATTTGTGCTAGGGCTAAGCCCTGCTGTTCACGTGCCAGTGGGTTGCTTTTGCCCTTGCCGGTCCCGAAGAGGCCTTGGACACATATTTCGATGGATTTCATTTCTGACCTTCCCGTTTCTCAAAAAATGTCGGTCATTTGGGTGGTCTGTGATCGCTTTTCTAAAATGGTCCATCTGGTGCCCTTGGTTAAATTGCCTTCCTCCTCTGATTTGGTGCCTTTGTTCTTCCAGCATGTGGTTCGTTTACATGGCATTCCTGAGAATATTGTTTCTGACAGAGGTTCCCAGTTTGTCTCGAGGTTCTGGCGAGCCTTTTGTGGTAGGATGGGCATTGACCTATCTTTCTCGGCCTTCCATCCTCAGACTAATGGCCAGACCGAACGAACCAATCAGACCTTGGAAACATATCTGAGATGTTTTGTTTCCGCTGACCAGGATGATTGGGTGTCATTTTTGCCGTTGGCTGAGTTCGCCCTTAATAATCGGGCCAGCTCGGCTACCTTGGTCTCTCCATTTTTCTGCAATTCTGGGTTCCATCCTCGTTTCTCTTCAGGACAGGTTGAGTCTTCGGACTGTCCTGGTGTGGATTCTGTGGTGGACAGGTTGCAGCAGATCTGGACTCAGGTAGTGGACAATTTGACCTTGTCCCAGGAGAAGGCTCAGCTTTTCGCTAATCGCAGACGCCGTGTGGGACCCCGACTTCGTGTTGGGGATTTGGTTTGGTTATCTTCTCGTCATATTCCTATGAAGGTTTCCTCTCCTAAATTTAAACCTCGTTTTATTGGTCCGTATAGGATTTCTGAGATTCTCAATCCGGTGTCTTTTCGTCTGACCCTCCCAGACTCCTTTTCCATACATAATGTATTCCATAGGTCGTTGTTGAGGAGATACGTGGCACCTATGGTTCCATCTGTGGAGCCTCCTGCCCCTGTTTTGGTGGAGGGGGAATTGGAGTATATTGTGGAGAAGATTTTGGATTCTCGTGTCTCTAGACGGAAACTCCAGTATCTGGTCAAATGGAAGGGTTATGCTCAGGAAGATAATTCCTGGGTTTTTGCCTCTGATGTCCATGCCCCAGATCTTGTTCGTGCCTTTCATGTGGCTCATCCTGGTCGGCCTGGGGGTTCTGGTGAGGGTTCGGTGACCCCTCCTCAAGGGGGGGGTACTGTTGTGAATTCTGTGGCTGAGTTCACTTCTGTGGTCACAAGTGGTATTGCAGTCTCTGGGCTTCCTCCCTCAGGTGTTTTGGTGAGCTCGTTGGCTGCCTTGCTATTTAGCTCCACCTGAGTCTGTCTTCCTTGCTCCTTGTCAATGTTCCAGTGTTGGATCTGAGCTACTGCATCTTTCCTTGGGCCTGCTGCTCTGCTAGATAAGTGCTTCTAGTTTGTTTTCTGTTTTTTTTCTGTCCAGCTTGCTATTGTCTTTTGCTGGAAGCTCTGAGAAGCAGAGGGGTGCACCGCCGTGCTGTTAGTTCGGCACGGTGGGTCTTTTTGCCCCTTTGCGTGGTTTTCGTTTTAGGGTTTTTTGTAGACTGCATAGTTCTCTTTGCTATCCTCGCTCTGTCTAGAATATCGGGCCTCACTTTGCTGAATCTATTTCATTCCTACGTTTGTCTTTTCATCTTGCTAACAGTCATTATATGTGGGGGGCTGCCTATTCCTTTGGGGTATTTCTCTGAGGTAAGTCAGGCTTGTATTTCTATCTTCAGGCTAGTCAGCTCCTCAGGCAGTGCCGAGTTGCATAGGTAGTTGTTAGGCGCAATCCACTGCTGCTTATAGTTGTGTGAGGATAGATCAGGTACTGCAGTCTACAGAGATTCCACGTCTCAGAGCTCGTCCTATTGTTTTTGGTTATTGCCAGATCTCTGTATGTGCGCTGATTACTGCACGCTGTGTTGCCTGATTGCCAGCCATAACAATCTGCATTGTTGGGTCTGCTGTCTCATCTTCCTCTTGACAATACCCCATAGATTTTCTATGGGGTTAAGGTCAGGCGAGTTTTCTGGCCAATCAAGCACAGTGATACTGTTGTTTATAAACCAGGTATTGGTACTTTTGGCAGTGTGGACAGGTGCCAAGTCCTGCTGGACAATGAAATTTCCATCTCCAAAAAGACTGTCAGCAGATTGAAGCATTAAGTGCTCAAAAATTTCCTTGTAGACGGCTGCGCTGACTTTGGGCTTGATAAAACACCGTGGACCTACACCAGCAGATGACATGGCTCCCCAAACCATCACTCATTGTGGAAACGTCACACTAGACCTCAAGCAGCTTGGATTGTGTGCCTCTCCACTCTTCCTCCAGACTCTGGGAACGTGATTTCCAAATGAAATGCAAAATTTACTTTCACCTGAAAGCAACACCTTGGACCACTGAGAAACGGTCCAGTTCTCTATCTCCTTGGCCCTGGTAAGATGCTTCTGGCGTTGTCTATTGGTCATGAGTGGTTTGACGCAAGGAATGTGACACTTGTAGCCCATGTCCTGGATATGTCTGTGTGTGGTGGCTCTTGAAGCAATGACTCCAGCAGCAGTCCACTCCTTGTGAATCTCCCCCAAAATTTTTAATGACCTTTTCTTATCAGTCCTTTCAAGACTGCAGTTATCCCAGTTGCTTGTGCACCTTTCTCTACCACACTTTTTCCTTCAACTCAGCTTTCTGTAACATGCTTGGATACAGCACTCTGTGATCAGCCAGCATCTTTAGCAATGACCTTTTGTGGCTTACCCTTCATGTGGAGTCCGTCAATGACTGCCTTCTGGACATCTGTCAAATCAGCAGTCTTCCTCGTGATTGAGGAACCTATTGAAGCAGACTAAGGGACCATTTTAAATGCTTAGGAAGCCTTTGCAGGTGTTTATTGTTAATTATTCTAATTTACTGAGATAATGACTTTTGGGTTTTCATTGAATGTAAGCCATAATCATCAACATTAACAGAAATAAACACTTGAAATAGATCACTCTGTTTGTAATTACGCTATATAATATATGAGTTTCACTTTTGTATTGAAGAACTGAAATAAATTGTACTAGCCTGTTACCTCTGCAGCTTTAACGCAGCGGCCAGAGATAAGCAGACCAAAGGTGGGCCGCCTCAACTCGAGGGCCACTGACTTGTGGTTGCCCCAAGGCTGAAATATGCCAGTCAGCTCCCGTGTGCCACCATACCCTGCATTATTTATATAGTGTAGTATTTAATACATTTACTATCACAAAATCTTATTATGTAAATTGCATGGAGCTTGGTGGTATACTTCATAAGTAGAGTGAGGGCTGCCTAATTGTTGCCACTTGCTACATCTGTAGTACAGGTAGAGAGTAGTGCAGTTTATGCAGTATAAATAGAGGCCATTACAGATTCATATTTTATAGCGTACAGATCAGGGGTGAAAACCATTTGTATACATGTTCAGATATCTACAGCATATTTTTGCATGAAGAAGAGCTTAAATGGAATCTGTCATCAGGTTTATGCTATGTAATCTGAGGACAGCATGATGTTGGGGTTAAAACACTAAAATCAGCTGTGTGCCACTTATTAGGCTGTGTGCTGTTGTTTACTTGTAATGAAGATTTTATCACTAGGACATTATCATTGCTGGGACTAGCTGCCTTGTTCCAAGTCATCCGACCACGCCGCCTCCTAAGCAGTACTTAGCACTTGCTTATATCTAACTTATAGCTGACTTGGACATAACAAAACAAATAAATTGGAAAAATAGATAGGCAGCACAAATAAAAATGAAACCTAGATATTCTGCACATGTTGTGTATTAAATTGGGATATTTCAGGTTAACTGTGCAAAGGAAGTATGATGAGTTACTCAGCTCTGGATTTCAGAATTGCAGCCAAATGATGAAGCCAAGAAAGATGCAATGAGAAAAACATTGTGTTTCATTGGAAAAAGACATTTCTCAATATTTGTTTAACTAAGAGTTTAAATAACATTCAGTACAAAGATTCAGCAGCTGCAGAGAACAAGTCATGATGGTGAGTACTCTATTACTATATAACCCTCAGGTTGATACAAAGCAGTTTTGATATATACTGTATGTCATATACTGTATGTTCAGGACATAGCGTCCTTTCAGTTTTACTTTGATAATAATTGAAAAAAAACATTAAAAACTCATGTGCAAAAATGTACTAAATGAAAAACATCAAAACTTTAGCAAAAATCAACTATACAATGATTATAGTGCTGTCAGTGCAGCATACACATAGGCATGAGCATGACAAATTTGCTTTGAACTTTGCTGTTACAAGTAAACAAGTGAAGAAAGTTTAGTAATAGACTATTAGCCAATACATATGCCATCTTTTTTTCAAATACAGTCATATATAGTGGACAATGAAATGGCACTCAGAAGGCAACTGAGGAAATAGAACCATAATTGTTTATTATAGCAATATATCTAGTTAAATACATTTTCTGATTATCAGTCACCTATGGGCCTTATTTGTTTTTGTTTTGAAGTTTTCTTGCATACTTTTTTGCAGTGTATTTTAAAGGGAATCTGTCAACAGGTCTGAGTGCAGAATATTGTAGACACAGAGATCCTGATTCCAGCAATGTGTTACTTACTGGGCTGCTCGCTGCAGTTTTTATAAAATCACAGTTTAATCTACTGCAGATCTACCAGTTCTCTGAATGCTGAGCTCAGTATAAACCCACCTACACCACGGATTGGAAGATTCCTGTACACACTGTGCATAGGCAGAAAGCTGCCAATCAGTGATGGGGGCAGGGTTATAAAGGCACTCAAAAATATGGAGGTCTACCTGGTTTGCCAGTCCTCCAGGAATAATCTCCTGTGGATTTGTCAAAACTGCATCAAGCAGTAAGTGACACGTCACTGGAATGAGGGTATCTGCGACTACATTATACTGCTCTCAGACCTGGTGACCGATTCCCTTTCACCCCAAGCCTATTTTCACCTTCATGACTACGCCAAATTTTACAATTCTGACCATTGTCACTTTATGAGGTAATAACTATGGAACACTGCAATGAATCTCACTGACTATGAGACTTTTTTCATGAAATTTTGTACTTCATGATAGTGGTAAAACTTGTTTGATACAACTTTCGATTCTTTGAGAAAAAAATGCTAATTTGGTGAAAAGTTTAAACATTTTGCCATTTTCAAACTTTTAATATTTATGCCCTTAAACCACAGAGAAACATGACACAAATAGTTACCGTACCGGCTCTGTGCTGTGGCAGGGGCTCTGTGCTGGGGCAGGGGTGGTGGCTCTGTGCTGGGGTAGAGGCTCTGTGTTGGGGCAGGGGCTCTGTGCTTTGGCTCTGTGCTGGGGCAGGGGCTCTGTGCTCCGGGGCAGGGGCTGTGCTCCACTGCAGTGGCAGCAGCTCTCTGTGCTCTGTGGGGGGCTCGCTGGCATGGGAACATGGTCTCCGTGCCAGTGTCAGCACATGCTCAGATTCAGATCTCATCTGTAGATCTTGGGAGATGAGTTCTCGGGACGAGATCTCGTTGCCGAGATTTGAATATGAGCATGCACCACCCCCGGCCCAGCGGCCATGTTCCCGGAGGCCATGTTCCCGGAGGCCACCGCAGCATGGCAGCAACGGATATGCGGGGGCCTCCGGGCTTTTACAAAATGCCGACGGAGCCCCCAACGAAGCACAGAGAGCTGCTGCTACTTCCACGGTGCACAGCCCGCCACTACCACACCACAGAGCCCCACCGCACTGCCACAGTCGCAGGATTTGTAAGTATATTGCGACCATAAGACCCCCATTTCCCCCAGAATTTTTTGGGGAAAAAGTGCATCTTATGGTCCAAACAATACGGTAATAAATAACATTTCCCACATGTCTACTTTACATCAGCAGAATGAAACAATTTGAAATAATTTTTCTTTGTTAAGAAGTTATAAGGGTTAAAAGTTGACCAGCGATTTCTCAATTTTCCAACAAAATATACAAAACCATTTTTGGGGGGCCACATCACATTTGAAGTGACTTTGAAGGATCTATATGACAGAAAATATCCCTCAGGGTACTCAAAACCACATTCAAGTAGTTTATTAACCATTCAGCTGCATCACAGGAATTAATAGAATGTGGAAGGAAAGAATGAACATTTAACTTTTTTTCCCCAAAATTTTACTTTAGACCCAATTTTTTTTTTTTTACAAGGGTGACAGAAGAAAATCGACTCCAAAATGTATTGTACAATTTTTTTGAGCACATCGGTATACCATATATGGTAAAAAAGCACTGTTTGGGTGCACAGCAGGGCTTGGAAGGGAAGGAGCGCCATTTGACATTTTGTATGTAAAATTTACTGAAATAATTAGCGGACGCCATGTTGCGTTTGGAGAGCCCCAAATGTGCCTAAGTAATAGAAACCCCCCACAAGTGACACCATTCTGGAAAGTAGACTCCTCAGGGAACTTATCTAGATGTGTGGTGAGCACCTTGAAACCCCAGGTGCTTCACAGAAGTTTACAACATTGAGCCGTAAAAATCAATATTTCACATTTGCCAACAAAAATGTTTTTAGCCCCAAATTTTGCATTTTCACAATGGAGGAAAACTACTGTTTTGGCTCACGTTAAGGCTTAGAAGGGAAAGAGCGCCATTTGACTTTTTAAATGCTGATATAATTAGCGGATGTCATGTCTCATTTGGAGAGCCCCTAATGTACCTAAATAGTGGAAACACCCACAAGTTTATAATGTAAAGCCGTGGAAATAAAAATATCACATTTTTCCCATGAAATGGTCATTAAGTCCCAAAATTTTTATATTCACAGGAGTAACAGGAGAAAATACACCTGAAATAATTGTTGTGCAAACTCTCCTGAGTATGCAGATACCCCATATGTGGGGGAAAATTACTGTTTGTGCAAACAACAGGGCTCAGAAAGGAAGGAGTGGAATGCAGACTGGTGTGAGGGGGTCATGTCGCATTTGGAGAACCCTTGATGTCACTCAACAGTGAAAAAAACCCCACAAGTGACCCCATTTTTTAAACTAGATCCCTCCCACAGGTGTTTCGCGGAATTTTACAACGTTGATCTGTGAAAATGAAAAATAAATATATTTTCCCACAAAAATGTTGTTTTAGCCCACAATTTTTTCATTTTCACAAGGATAGCAGGAGAACTTAGATCTGAAAATTTGTTGCACAATTTCTGCTGAGTATGCCAAACCCCATATTTGGTCAGAAACTACTTTTGAGACACAGTGAAAAGCTCAGAAGGAAAGAAGCGCCATACTGGAGTTCAGATTTTGCTGGACTATTCTGAGGGTGGCATGTCACATTGGCAGAACCCCTGAGGAGCCAGAGCAGCAAAACCATTCATAAGAGACCCCATTTTACAAATTACACCTCTCAATGAATTTATCTAGGTGTGCAGTGATCATATTGAAAGCACTGAATTTTATACTATTGGGGAGGAAAGAAAAAAATAATTATGTTTTTACTACCAACATTTTGTTTTTTCACATTGGGTGGCGGATAAAAATGGCGCCAAAATTTGTCCCACAATTTCTGCTGAATGTAGAAATTCCTCATATGTGACTGTATAGTACTGCTTAACCACACAGCGAGCCTCTGGAAGGATGGAGCGCTAATTGCCTCCTGGAGTGCAGATTTTCCTAGAATAGTTTGTGGACTTCATATACAGAGCCCCTAACTGCTAGAAGAGCAAAATCCCCCTGAAGTGACCAAATTTTGGAAAGTATACCCCTTTGGAAATTTATTTACAGGTGTAGTGACAGGTGTGTTATCCAGAAAAAAGCAGCAGTGGATGTTGCTGATTGAAAATTGCAAACTGCCATTGTAATGAAGAGTACGTTGTAGTGAGCAATATGTTGTAGTGACCAGTACATTGTAGTGACCAGTATGTTGTTTTTCCCAGCTCATGATTCTGGAGACACGCGCCCGTAAATTAGGTGGGCTCTCATCAAAACAGAAATGCCAAACATGTGAATACTAAATGTGGTTTAGGCACACTGTGGGGCTCAGGAGATAAGGGGGTATTTGGATTTGGGAGCACAGAATTAGCTGAATATCTTTTTCGGACGAGGAGCCATTGTGCTTTTACTGAGCCTTTATACAACCAGTAACATGGAATTTCTATTAAGAGATGATGGACCTGAGTGGGGACTTGTTTTTGTTAGAAACATTTTACATAACATTTGGGATCACATGCTAAGCACTTTATTGGGGTTTCCATCTAAATCTATGAGTGGCATGATTCAGATGAAACATCCTAGGGATCCATTCACTATAATGAGACAGAAGAGTTACTCTGGACTCTGCCTGGCCTCTGCTCAGCCTTCCCCTTCTTTTCAGAAGTGCACAAAATTATGGCGGACTGTGTTTTCATATATGCCTAAGAAGACGGACATGACTGGATCACAGGTAAGATTGTGTCCACAGTGCCTCCATCAGCCTCTTTATAGGGAATCTTCCACCGGGTTCCGTCTGAATCACGTTTTTCAGAGATGTACATGGAAATCCCGGTGTAAGTGCTCAGTGCAGAGTGCAGGATAAATGTGAGCCGAGACTTGCTGTGATTTTTAGAAGGCAGAATGAGCAAATCAACAGAAGTGAAGAATTGGTTTTATTTATTTTTTTTTACACAATTTTTTTAAGTGATTAGATGACTTTATTCTTAAGTTTCGTGGTATTACAATGATACCAGGTTTATAGCATTTTTTTTCTGTTTGGCTGCTGTCACACACTAAAAGATGCTTTTAAGGAAAGGAGAAAAAAGATCCAGCAGTAGGCGTGAGTGAGTTAAAAAATAACTTTTATTCCATAGTGATTAAAAAAATTGAAAAAACATAATGTCAGGCACTCTACACCATTGGAACCGATCAACGGTCATGATCATGAAGAAGACTAACGTCGAAACGCGTTGATCTGTGCCTGACGTCCACAGATGGGGGTTGTGCTCACAGCCCAACACCGTGCAGGATGCCTGGCATTTGCCACAGAACACCACGATTGGCAAGTTCGCCACTGGCGCCTTGTGCTCTTCACAGATGAAAGCATGTTCACACTGAGCACGTGATAGACGTGACATAGTCTGGAGACGCCGTGGAGAGCGATCTGCTGCCTGCAACATCCTTCAGCATGACCGGTTTGGCAGTGGGTCAGTGATGGTGTGGGGTGGCATTTCTTTGGAGGGCCGCACAGCCCTCCATGTGCTCGCCAGCGGTAGCCTGACTGCCATTAGATACCGAGATGAGATCCTCAGACCCCTTGTGAGACCATATGCTGGTGCATTTGGCCCTAGTTTTCTCCTAATGCAGGACAATGCCAGACCTAAATCAAATGGGAATGGTGACAGTTTTCTTGTGTAGGGTGTCTTGCATTGAAATCTGCTGCAATGACCCGGGTACTGCGTTCACCAGACAGCGACACAATATCTGTCCACTGCTCACGTGTTAACCTCTTTGACATATCAATGGCTGTAAACAAAGGGAAACATGTTTATAACTCATGAAAGAATAAAGTTACGTTAAAACCAAGCACACCGTTGTTTTTCTTGTGAAATTCTCAATAAGTTTGATGTGTCACATGACCCTCTTCCCATTGGAAAAAATGAAGTTGGATTCAAAATGGCCGACTTCAAAATGGAAGCCATGGTCACCACCCATCTTGAAAAGTTTTCCCCCTCCCATATACTAATGTGCCACAAACAGAAAGTTGATATAACCAACCATTCCCATTTTATTTATGTGTATCCATATTCATGGCCCACCCTGTATACACAGCTCTGGCAAAAATTAAGCGACCACCACATCAAAACCCTGTCATGTGCAGCCCAATCTCCAGACGTGAACCCCATTGAAAACCTCTGAGTGTAATCAAGAGGATGATGGATAGTAACATGGCCATCAAACAAAGAAGAACTGCTTAAATCTTTGCGCCAGAAGCAGTGTGAAAGACTGGTGGAAAGCATGCCAAGACGCATGTGATAAAAATCATGGATATTCCACAAAATATTGATTTCTGAGCTCTTCCTGAGTTAAAACATTAGAATTGTTGTTTCTAAATGATTATATATATATATATATATATATCTATTCCTTACTTTTTTTTACTTTGTCCCATTATGGGGCTTTCACATTTTTGCAGTCTGGATCGCTTGTGAAGTATATCAAAGCAGGAGCATTGCTATGCTTTACAAACTGACAGCGCTGCACTGACAGACAAACTTGCCACACTATGCTCTGTGCATGTTGTAGCAAGTCTGCTAGCTCTTGTGACTGATGATGATAGGCCCCTCGCGATGACGTTGCAGGGGGAGAGCAGAGGGGGCTCCCTCCTTTGGCATGCCTTCTAAATGCTGCGATCAATATCGTGGGGGATCCAGTTGGAGAACAGATGGGGCTCTTTAACTCAGCATGTCTGCTAAATGCAGCCTTTGCTATCGATCGCAGAATTTAGGGGGTTAAAGTGACGGGAGTGGTGCAGGGGTACCTGGCACTGACTGCTGACACCCTGCGGCGATCGCACACACACACAGCCTCCTGTGCACGGGTGATCGCATGACGTATATATACTGCTTCAGTCATGAAGTCTTTCTCAACCATGGCGTATACATGCCTCAAATTTCGGGAAGTGGTTAAAATTAAAAAGTAAAAAAATACAAGAAAACTTCAAGTGATAACAAATAAGGCCTGAGAGCAGCATAATGTAGGGGCAGAGACCCTAATTCCAGATTTCTGCCTATGTAAAGTATGCACAGAAGCTGTCACCCAGTGGTGTGGGCGGGGTTAGACAGAGCTCAACATTCAGAGAACTGGTAGGTCTGCAACAAATAAAACTTATTTTATCAAACCTGCAGCAAGCAGCCCAGTAAGTGACTCATTACTGGAATCAGGGTTTCTGCCCCTACAACATGCTGCTCTCAGATGGGTTAGCAAAAACCTGCCGACAGATTCCCTCTATTTGAAAACCAAGAGTGAAACATATCTATGAAAAAAAGACAGACTTAGGCCAGATTCAGAGGGATGTATTTCATGGTCCGTGTACGGATTGCAGTGTTAGGACTGACTGTGGATCTACGTATCCAAACTTACAGATTCATATGTATCTATGAGGCTATAACTTCAGGTCAGAAAACCCACAGTCAGCCCTGGCATTGTGGTCTATATACGGACTGTGAAATATGTCCGCTTGAACACTGCCTTACTGATAGAAGTGTGAAACTCTAGTTCACCGGTATCAGTAAGCATGGAATGTTTTTACTCATGTAATTTTAGTCCATTTTCTGTGAATCGCTTTCAAAATGTGAAGTTTGTACTATACAGAAAAAAACAAGGGATTTGTCAGCCATGCTCACACATTGAACTTTAAACATTTTTCATTGTAATGTTTTCAAAAGTTTTAGGTTATTTTTTTTATTTTCCTGCCATTTTCTAAGTTTTGTGAAGAAGTCTAAGGAAACAAAACACCAGAAAAAAATGCCAAAAATTTGCTAAATAACACAGTTATCTGCCGCGAAAGGTGTGGGCTCAGCTTGTGAGCCTACATCAAAGTCACGGAGGCAGCTTGTGATGTACTAGTACGTAAGAGGTTAATAAAAACAACAACTTTGTAGTGTCTGTTTGAAAAGCGAGCGCTATATGGATGTAAAAACCTGACGTGAAGTGGTTGTCCGGTCACCAGATATTGATGATAAATCCTTAGGGTAAGGCTCATGCAGAGGTCTGTGCAAATTGGTCCAAGCATGGACCGCTAATGCATGGACTGGCCAAGGGTCTCCTGCCCCGAGCGTGACAGCTTCATAGAAATATACGAAGCGTTGCGGTCCATGATCGAACCGATTGACCTGGAAGCCTACATGAGCCCTCAGTTATAAATATCAGATTGCATTTCAAAAACCTGACCTGCACATCCAAACATAGACTGAGTGTGAACAGATGCTGAACCCAGAGTCGCCAACTCGTATATAGTTAAGTAAAAAGGGGGGCAGCACACTGCAGCGCCAAAACATGCAAACTTGAAAACACGAAATTTGAACTGCATTACTGCACTAGAAATATGAAAAATGAGAGCTTTTAGCGCATAAAAATGGCCATATTTATGTGTACCTCGTAGCCACTTTACGGCATCTCTCTTATACGAGGTCCTACGCTTGACCTACCTCACCGAGAATAAACGTCTCCATCTGAATGGGTACATGTGAAACCTCTTCTTGGACTCAAATTCTCTCTTTCTGTGGAGGGGTATTGGATCTACTATAATTAAAACACCTGTGGCTAGGAGGCGGGGAGTGCACGATCAGAAGGCTAAAGAATACATTTCAAAAACCTGACCTGCACATCCAAACATAGACTGAGTGTGAACAGGTGCTGAACCCAGAGTCGCCAACTCGTATATAGTTAAGTAAAAAGGGCAGCACACTGCAGCGCCAAAACATGCAAACTTGAAAACACGAAATTTGAACTGCATTACTGCACTAGAAATATGAAAAATGAGAGCTTTTAGCGCATAAAAATGGCCATATTTATGTGTACCTCGTAGCCACTTTACGGCATCTCTCTTATACGAGGTCCTACGCTTGACCTACCTCACCGAGAATAAACGTCTCCATCTGAATGGGTACATGTGAAACCTCTTCTTGGACTCAAATTCTCTCTTTCTGTGGAGGGGTATTGGACCTACTATAATTAAAACACCTGTGGCTAGGAGGCGGGGAGTGCACGATCAGAAGGCTAAAGAATACATTTCAAAAACCTGACCTGCACATCCAAACATAGACTGAGTGTGAACAGGTGCTGAACCCAGAGTCGCCAACTCG
Organism: Ranitomeya imitator; assembly: GCF_032444005.1. Lineage (NCBI taxonomy): Eukaryota > Metazoa > Chordata > Amphibia > Anura > Dendrobatidae > Ranitomeya > Ranitomeya imitator. The sequence continues at coordinate 759,816,921 of NC_091283.1, read as the reverse complement.
TATATAGTTAAGTAAAAAGGGCAGCACACTGCAGCGCCAAAACATGCAAACTTGAAAACACGAAATTTGAACTGCATTACTGCACTAGAAATATGAAAAATGAGAGCTTTTAGCGCATAAAAATGGCCATATTTATGTGTACCTCGTAGCCACTTTACGGCATCTCTCTTATACGAGGTCCTACGCTTGACCTACCTCACCGAGAATAAACGTCTCCATCTGAATGGGTACATGTGAAACCTCTTCTTGGACTCAAATTCTCTCTTTCTGTGGAGGGGTATTGGACCTACTATAATTAAAACACCTGTGGCTAGGAGGCGGGGAGTGCACGATCAGAAGGCTAAAGAATACATTTCAAAAACCTGACCTGCACATCCAAACATAGACTGAGTGTGAACAGGTGCTGAACCCAGAGTCGCCAACTCGTATATAGTTAAGTAAAAAGGGCAGCACACTGCAGCGCCAAAACATGCAAACTTGAAAACACGAAATTTGAACTGCATTACTGCACTAGAAATATGAAAAATGAGAGCTTTTAGCGCATAAAAATGGCCATATTTATGTGTACCTTGTAGCCACTTTACGGCATCTCTCTTATACGAGGTCCTACGCTTGACCTACCTCACCGAGAATTAACGTCTCCATCTGAATGGGTACATGTGAAACCTCTTCTTGGACTCAAATTCTCTCTTTCTGTGGAGGGGTATTGGACCTACTATAATTAAAACACCTGTGGCTAGGAGGCGGGGAGTGCACGATCAGAAGGCTAAAGAATACATTTCAAAAACCTGACCTGCACATCCAAACATAGACTGAGTGTGAACAGGTGCTGAACCCAGAGTCGCCAACTCGTATATAGTTAAGTAAAAAGGGCAGCACACTGCAGCGCCAAAACATGCAAACTTGAAAACACGAAATTTGAACTGCATTACTGCACTAGAAATATGAAAAATGAGAGCTTTTAGCGCATAAAAATGGCCATATTTATGTGTACCTCGTAGCCACTTTACGGCATCTCTCTTATACGAGGTCCTACGCTTGACCTACCTCACCGAGAATAAACGTCTCCATCTGAATGGGTACATGTGAAACCTCTTCTTGGACTCAAATTCTCTCTTTCTGTGGAGGGGTATTGGACCTACTATAATTAAAACACCTGTGGCTAGGAGGTGGGGAGTGCACGATCAGAAGGCTAAAGAATACATTTCAAAAACCTGACCTGCACATCCAAACATAGACTGAGTGTGAACAGGTGCTGAACCCAGAGTCGCCAACTCGTGTATAGTTAAGTAAAAAGGGCAGCACACTGCAGCGCCAAAACATGCAAACTTGAAAACACGAAATTTGAACTGCATTACTGCACTAGAAATATGAAAAATGAGAGCTTTTAGCGCATAAAAATGGCCATATTTATGTGTACCTCGTAGCCACTTTACGGCATCTCTCTTATACGAGGTCCTACGCTTGACCTACCTCACCGAGAATAAACGTCTTCATCTGAATGGGTACATGTGAAACCTCTTCTTAGACTCAAATTCTCTCTTTCTGTGGAGGGGTATTGGACCTACTATAATTAAAACACCTGTGGCTAGGAGGCGGGGAGTGCACGATCAGAAGGCTAAAGAATACATTTCAAAAACCTGATCTGCACATCCAAACATAGACTGAGTGTGAACAGGTGCTGAACCCAGAGTCGCCAACTCGTATATAGTTAAGTAAAAAGGGCAGCACACTGCAGCGCCAAAACATGCAAACTTGAAAACACGAAATTTGAACTGCATTACTGCACTAGAAATATGAAAAATGAGAGCTTTTAGCGCATAAAAATGGCCATATTTATGTGTACCTCGTAGCCTCTTTACGGCATCTCTCTTATACGAGGTCCTACGCTTGACCTACCTCACCGAGAATAAACGTCTCCATCTGAATGGGTACATGTGAAACCTCTTCTTGGACTCAAATTCTCTCTTTCTGTGGAGGGGTATTGGACCTACTATAATTAAAACACCTGTGGCTAGGAGGCGGGGAGTGCACGATCAGAAGGCTAAAGAATACATTTCAAAAACCTGACCTGCACATCCAAACATAGACTGAGTGTGAACAGGTGCTGAACCCAGAGTCGCCAACTCGTATATAGTTAAGTAAAAAGGGCAGCACACTGCAGCGCCAAAACATGCAAACTTGAAAACACAAAATTTGAACTGCATTACTGCACTAGAAATATGAAAAATGAGAGCTTTTAGCGCATAAAAATGGCCATATTTATGTGTACCTCGTAGCCTCTTTACGGCATCTCTCTTATACGAGGTCCTACGCTTGACCTACCTCACCGAGAATAAACGTCTGAATGGGTACATGTGAAACCTCTTCTTGGACTCAAATTCTCTCTTTCTGTGGAGGGGTATTGGACCTACTATAATTAAAACACCTGTGGCTAGGAGGCGGGGAGTGCACGATCAGAAGGCTAAAGAATACATTTCAAAAACCTGACCTGCACATCCAAACATAGACTGAGTGTGAACAGGTGCTGAACCCAGAGTCGCCAACTCGTATATAGTTAAGTAAAAAGGGCAGCACACTGCAGCGCCAAAACATGCAAACCCATTCAGATGGAGACGTTTATTCTCGGTGAGGTAGGTCAAGCGTAGGACCTCGTATAAGAGAGATGCCGTAAAGTGGCTACGAGGTACACATAAATATGGCCATTTTTATGCGCTAAAAGCTCTCATTTTTCATATTTCTAGTGCAGTAATGCAGTTCAAATTTCGTGTTTTCAAGTTTGCATGTTTTGGCGCTGCAGTGTGCTGCCCTTATATATAAATATCAGATTGGTGACAACCCCCACTGGTCAGCTGTTAAAAGTTCCGGCAGCTTATAAAAAAAGTAAGACAAGCGGTTGGGGTAAGCAATTTAGGAATTACGCAGAAACTGTTCACTACAAAATGGTATTAATGTTTAGTATTCGTAATCAGAAATTCCCATTCACAGTCTCCATCTTCCTTTGTGTAAGTACACATAGTACAACTTTTGTTCTTTCCAAAGTGAAGTGAACATCAGAAAATATTTTCATTTGGTCAAAAATTCACTTTCCCAAAATATATTCTTTTATGTTTTTACCTGTGCTAGTTTTACAGTCACCCATGTAGTAAGACATCAATGCATGGAGCTTCCACAACATTTGACACAAATGTTCAGATACCCAACATTACTGGTCAAAATGATATTGACATTTACGACACTGATGTGCGTGACATCACATCCACCATAAATCCTCATAAATAATAGGTTTATTACAGATCTAGAGAGCGGAGGATTTATATAAATTACCTTTGTGTTTTTGAATGAGTGAAATTGACCAATCTTAGGTCCCCAGAGGCTGTAAAACTTTGCCTTTTATTTCAGAAATCCTATTTGGTGATTGCTTGGTTTGGTGCTGGGGTCTTTATGGGTGTATGCAATGCCGCCTGCTTTTTCCAAGGATCTATGGATGGAGATCCTGGGGGTAAGAATTGTTTTTTATATATATCTTTTTTTTTTTTTTGGGGGGGGGGGGAGGGAGTGTGTGGGATTAAATTAGGTGGACGACTAGACTATATAACTTTATAAAATGCAACTTTTAGCACCAGCCACATATTGTGTGTAAATTCAGGATTCCCCTGTCCTCGTATAAAATTATAAGAAGAAACTCTCCATACAATGTTTTAATTTACATTTCAAATATTTTGATGTATTAAACATTCACTTTCACATATGCAAATATATACACATTTACAACATAGACTTTTACAATATTCCCCCGCGGTGTATGGCTATCCAGGTAGAAGGGTCGTTCTTGGTTTCCAAAATAAAGATCTTAATTTATTGACGATGCTGAGATGTAAAAAAAATGTTTTGTTTTCTTTTTTTTCTGGTCGAGGTGCCATGACTGATTATAGGCTTTATCTGGTATTGTAACCATTCCAGTATAATACCAGGACAACGTTTCTGGACCAGTGTGGTGTTTTTTTTCTGCATGAGAATTTTGTTGTGAATGAGTATTTTTATTTTCTAGGATGCAGTTATCAAGGAGAGCTGCATAATTATCGTTCATCGTGGACAACAAAGGACTGCCTAGACTGTGACTGCTATAATGATGGGACTATGAGATGTTGCTCTAAGTAAGTTGTTTATGAAGTTCACTATTAATAAAGTAGTTTGCAGTCATTTTATATGAAATGTCATGATTCCCTTGTATTCTCGCAGAGAGGATGGTCACATTACATGTGCCATCTAAATTCCCATCCAGCTTCTCTCAATAGACAAGTGGATGAGAGCCTAGTCAGCATTTGACCACAACTATGCAACTTGCGTACTTAACGTCACATTACCGCCCACTCGTACAATGAATACATGGGAAATCTGACAGTATGCGCAGAACACACGATTCAGCAGTCTGGAGTTACATTTCGGAAATGTATTATTAGATTTCTATCAATCTGAAGTTTTCCATAATGCTTATTTATAGCGAGAACAGTGGCTTATTTTAGACCTAGTTTTCTTTTGCAGATTTAAAAGTGAAATAGACCTCTCTTTCTCCAGGCAGTAACTGTACAGGGTCTTAGATTTGATAAGGCCGGTTTCACACGTCAGTGACTCCGGTACGTCTGGTGACAGTTTCCTCACGTACCGGAGACACTGACTCACGTAGACACATTAAAATAAATGTGTCACTGCACATGTCAGCGTGTTTTCACGGACCGTGTGTCCGTTTGCAAAACACGGAGACATGTCAGTGTTTGTGGGAGCGCACGGATCACACGGACCCATTAAAGTCAATGGGTCCGTGTAAACACATACCGCACACGGATGCTGTCCGTGTGCCGTCCGTGTGCGTTTTTCCTGTCATAGGGTTAAAATTGTAAAATTTGTTGCAAGACACGGACACATGTACAGCACACGTACAGTACACGTACAGCACACGGACTCTAAAAACGTACTCGCGGACATCACACGGATCCCACACGGATGGCCTACGTGAGCACACGGACACACGGACACGGATAACTCCGGTACCGTTTTCTCCGGTACCGGAATTATCTGGACGTGTGAGACTGGCCTAAGATAGTATATGCCTTGGAGCTGGCGTATACAGGGAAAGATTTCTCTGATTCTAAAAAGGTTTATTCCCATCACCAAAAGTCATTACCCATGTAATAGATAGGTGACAACATAGGGATTGGTAAGATTGATGGGGACCCACACCAAAACCAATAACAAATTTCTGAAATTATTTGTTGCAATGAAGCGGTAGCCATTCATGTGAGTCACAGCTCCATTCATTGGGTGAGGAACTAAGGCTAGTTTCACACGGCAGGGCAGATGTATGCAGATGCCTCCGCAATGTTTCTTTTTGAAGCTGTGCTGACCTGCATCGAACGCAACATGCTGCATTTTGTTGTGGTCGGCGCAGCCCCAAAACGACGCATGCGGAGGCATCTGCATACATCCACATGGCCTGCGTACCCAATGTTAAAGATGGGGTACGCAAGACGCTTGCAGACGTAGGCGGAGCTGAAGGAAGAGGCGTGGCAGTGGGCGGGACTTAACGGAGGAAGAAGGCATTTTTCGGCAGCCCTGCCAAATGCAAGTCTGAAACCAGCCTAACATACTCGTCTCTCTCAGGCAGTCCCACAAAGAATGAAAGGAGCAGTGTCCGATTAAGCATTTCAGAGACAGAGATATTCCATGCTCAGGAACGCACTGCTGTCAGACACACACCACTCTGTAAGTTGTCATCTATCATTTGGATAGGTGATCACTTTCAATGATGTGAATAACTGTTTAACTAGATGTATACCATAACTGCAGAAAAAAAGAGACATGGGCCATCCAAATGATATACGTGTGCTAAGCCATTTTTTTAGAAATGAAAATGAAGTTCTCAGTTGACATTTAGATCAAAGTGTACAAGCACAAGGCCACATCAAGACCTCTTAACCCTTTAAAGACTGAACCACTTTGTACGTTAATGACCAAGCGTGATTTTTCAAGTCTGACCAGCGTCACCTTATGAGGTAATAACACTAGGACACTTCAGCATATCCCAGTGATTCTGATACCGTTCTTTCATGACACATTGTACTTCATGTTAGCGGTAAATTTTGGTTGATATGATTTACGTTTATTTATGAAAATATTGAAAATTTGACCAAAAAAATTTACATAACATGATAACATGATTTACGTCTGTTAGCCAGCATAAGTACATGTGGGGATTCCGTAGCAACCAGGCAACCCCCACATGTACTGCTGGCTAACAGATGTAAATCATTCAGCTGAGGCAATGAAAACTAAATCTCCAAGCACTAAAAAATACTCGGAGGACCCCCAAGCATGCTCGAGAATCTCGAGTAACGTGTATATTCGCTCATTACTATTAGTTAAGTTAAAAGTTAATCAGCAATTTTTCATTTTTCCTACAAAACCTATTTTTTGGGGATCACAGCAAATTTGAAACGGCTTTGAAGGGCTATAGAAAATACCCAAAAGTTACACTATTTTAAAAACTGCACCCCTCAAAGTACTCAAAACTACATACACTGATACCCCATAGGTGGTGGAAAACTACTGTTTTGGACACATGACAGGATTCGGAAGGGAAGGAGCACCATTTTCATTTTGGAGTGCAAAATTATCTGGAATAGATAACGTATGCCATGTCACGTCTGCAGAGCCCCTGATATTCCTAACCAATTTAAACCCACGAGCAAGTGACCCCAATTTGGAAACTGCACCCCTCAAGGAATGTATCTAGAGGTTTGATGTGCACCTTGAACCCACAGATGCTTCACAGAATTTTATAACGTTGAACTGTGAAAAATGGAATGGGGGCACCACCAAATGAATGGGATCACCTATGGCATATCAATACATTTTTTCCCACAAAAATGTTGCTTTTGCCCCAATTTTTTTCATTTTCACAAGGAAGCAGAAGAAAATAGACCGTACAATTTATTGTGCAATTTCTCCTGAATAAACCAATGCTTCATATGTGATGGAAAACTATTGTTTGGGCACATGGCAGGGCTCTGAAGAAAATAAGCTCCATTTAACTTTTGGAACGTAAAATTGGCTGGAATAAGAGCCTTCAAGGTTCCAAAACAGCAGAAACCCCCATAAATGACCAAATTTTGGAAACTACACCCCTCAAAGAATTTCTCTAAGGGTGTAGTGAGCATTTTCAACCCACAGGTATTTCAAAGAATTGTATAACATTGGGTTGTGAAAAGGAAAAAGTACATTTTTCCACTAAAATATTGTTTTAGCCCCATGTTTTTAATTTTGAAAAGTGCTAATAGGACTAAATGAACCACAAAATTTGTTACGCATTTTCTGATGAATACAGCAATACCACATATGTGATCCAAAACTACTTTTTAGGCAGAGTGCAAGGTTCAGAACAGAAGTGGTGCCATATTGAAGTGCAGATTTGCCCGGAATGGTTTGCTGGTGCCATGTCACATTGGTAGAGCCTCTGAGGTGTCAGAACAGCAAGATCCCCCATAACTCACCCCATTTTACAAACTACACCTGTTAGCGAAATTATCTGATGGTGCAGTAAAGGTACCTTCACACTAAACGATATCGCTAGCGATCCGTGACGTTGCAGCGTCCTCGCTAGCGATATCGTTCAGTGTGACACGCAGCAGCGATCAGGATCCTGCTGTGATGTCGTTGGTCGGGGCTAGAAGGCCAGAACTTTATTTGGTCACTGGCTCTCCCGCTGACATCGCTGGATCAGCGTGTGTGACGCCGATTCAGCGATGTCTTCGCTGGTAACCAGGGTAAACATCGGGTTACTAAGCGCAGGGCAGCGCTTAGTAACCCGATGTTTACCCTGGTTACCATCCTAAAAGTAAAAAAAACAAACGCTTCATACTTACCTTCCACTGTCTGTCCTCCGGCGCTCTGCTTTCCTGCACTCACTGTGAGCACAGCGGCCGGAAATCAGAGCGGTGACGTCACCGCTCTGCTTTCCGGCCGCTGTGCTCACAGCCAGTGCAGAGAAGCACAGCGCCGAGGGACAGACAGCGGAAGGTAAGTATGAAGCGTTTGTTTTTTTTACTTTTAGGATGGTAACCAGGGTAAACATCGGGTTACTAAGCGCGGCCCTGCGCTTAGTAACCCGATGTTTACCCTGGTTACCGGCATCGTTGGTCGCTGGAGAGCTGTCTGTGTGACAGCTCTCCAGCGACCAAACAGCAACGCTGCAGCGATCCGGATCGTTGTCGGTATCGCTGCAGCGTCGCTTAGTGTGAAGGTACCTTTAGTATAGTGACGCCACATGTGCTTCACAAAATTTAATACCATTGAGAGATAAAGAAATAAGAATGACATTTTACTGTTAAAATGTTATTTTAGCCCCAGAATTTACATTTTCCCAAGGCAAAATAGGTAAAAATGAACACATAATTTGTTACACAATTTCTCATATATGTCTGTACAGTACTGTTTGGCCACATGATAAGACTCAGGAGGGAAGGAGTGCTATTTGACTTTTGGAAAGCAGATTTTTCTAGAGTACTTTACAGACTCCATTTGCAGAGCCCCTAAGTATGAGAAGAGCAGAAACCTCCCTCAATTGAACCCAATTTGAAAATGACACCCCTCTGGAAATTCATCTACGGGTGTAGTAATAATTTGACTCTATACAGTAGGTGTTTTCCAGAAACAAGCAGAAATGGACGTTGCAGAGTGAAAATGCAAATATGCCATTGTAGTGCCTGTGCATTGTAGTGCCCAGTTCATTTTAGTGTCCGTACATTGTGCCCAGCTTGTGCTGCTGGAGATATGCACTCGTAAATTACGTGGTATCTCCTCGCTACCATAATGCCAAACATGACAATGCTAAGTGTGGTTTATGCACACTGTGGAGCTCAGGAGGAGGGGGCAGCATTTGGATTTGAAAGCACAGATTTAGCTGGATTTCTTTTGGTGGGAGCCATGTCACTTTTACAGAGCCTTTGTGCTACCAGTTACGTGGAAGCTCCTTATATTTCTGTGAAGTGATAATAAACCTGAATGGGGACTTGTTTTTTGTGGATTGATTGGAAGCTTTTATTTGGTTGCATTTTGGGGTACAGAACATTTTCGATCAGTTCACATTTATCCTGCACTCTATGCTGAGCACTTACATCAGCATTTCCATCTAAATCTGAAATGTACGTGATTAGGAATAAACCCCTGATGGATCCATTCACTAAGGAGGCAGCAGAGATACTATGGATTCTGTGTGGCTTCTGTTTGGTGGTATCCGGCTTTTAAGAGCTACAAAAAAACTGTGCTTTTATGTAAAAAGATGGACACAGCTGCATCACAGACCAGTCAGCATCCAGGGGTTCAGTATGAATCATGTATTACAGAGATTTTCATGGAAAACCCGGTGTAAGTGCTCAGTGTAGAGCGCAGGATAAATGTGAGCCGAGCCTTACTGCGATCTTTGGGAGGCAAATAAATAAATCAACAGCAGGTAAAGAATTGGTTTTATTTTTTTCACGACATTTCTTGTGCAGTAAAAGCGATAAGAAGACTTTACTCTTTGGGTGGGTGACAAAACAGCGATACCAGATTTATATACTTTGTTAAGATTTTGCTACTATCACACACTAAAACCCCTTTTTTTTTGCAAAAAAAAGTTTTTGCATTGCCATATTTTGAGAGGTATAATATTTCTATATTTCTGCTGGCAGAGTCATGAAAGGGCTAGTTTTTTTGTGGGAATTGAAGTTCATACAGTATTAGTACCATTTTTGTGCAGATAATATTTTTTGATCACTTTCTATTCTGGTTCTTTGAAGGCAGAATGAACAAAGATAAGCAACCATGGTGGTTCATGGCTAGCATAGCAGTCTTGCAGCGCTGGGGTCCTGGGTTCAAATGCCACCAAGCACAACATCTGCAAGGAGTTTGTATGTTCTCCCTGTGCTTGTGTGGATTTTATTCCACTTTTTTTCCTGAGGAATGATGAAAAAGCAGTTTTTTGCCACGTTATTTATTTATTTATTTATGTAGGTGTAACTACTATGACAGTGTTATGGATTGGATCGTTTTGGGTGCAACAATACCAAATATGTGTACTTTTGTTTCTACATACATATGTGTACTTATTGTACATCATGATACAGGAACTGACACCTTCTTATGACGTACTATACCCGTCATTAGTTGTGAAGGGGTTGAAGGGGTTATCTAGGAATGTTATAATTTTGCATATGGGGCTAAGAACTAACAGGCAGGTATTTCCTGTTCTGCTTGGCGATGATTTCTCCTGGCTCAGAATGGTCAGGGACCACTTCTGTTGATGATTCCCCTGCTTTCATTTTCGTCAAGCCAAGAGAGCAACATCTTCTCTTCCACTCTGGTCTGTTAATGGGGCGTCTCTGCCGATATCATGGTGATTGACAGCTGGCTCCCGGCTGACTAATTGTGGGAAACTGGCTGTTAATTAGGATGATGTCTGCAGTGATACCCTGTCAGCAGAGCAGAGTGGAAGAAGAAGATCTGCTCTGTATGAAGAGATGTGAAATAAAGCAAGGGAATTGCTGGCTGAGCCAGCAGACATCATCCCAGTGCAGAACAGGCAGTTAATTATAAACTCAATGATATGTCGTAGCAATCTCTTTTTAAGTGGATCCCTGCAAAAGGATTGTGACTTTTGAAAGTGTTTTACTTCAAAGTGTTTTACGCCAGACAACAATCATAAAATACTTTGCTTAATCGTCCCCCCCAAATCCTCCTGGGTCTTGCAGTGGTTGAGTGTTTTCCTTTAGCCTCTCACATTTTTCCCCTTCCTATACCTCCCCTGTTTCCCACTCTGTTGTTATATTTGTATGACTGTAGTTTTCTTTTATCCCTGTCTGTTAAACCTGTCTATTTGGTTAGTGTTATCCTATACACTTCGGCTCCTTACCTCCCTGGATGGGGAGATATCAGATTAGGATTAGGAGCATAGATAGGTACTAGAACCTGGTGTCTCCACCTTGAGGAGTAATTTGGGAGACAGGGATAAACTAGGATGCCCCTGGTTTGCGGGATCGGGTTTGTGCCCACAGTCCCTTGACACTATGTTACAGACACTGAGTGCACACAACCTTATTGAAATATGGCTTTGGGAGTCAGTTCACAGGATGGATGAAACAATTGAGTAACCCAGCCAGGGCAGTGGGGTACTCGGTACCGGGTCCTGTCGGCTGTTAAAGGCAATGTCACAGTGGCTGCGACCCGGTCTGTGGCCCTGGGGCTCAATGTTAAAGGGGGTTGGGTCTTTAAAGGGGAAAATGTTCAAAGCCTGTTGTGACGCTACCTGTGGTGTTCGGTCAGTAGTGGGACCGACGCTGCGTTGAAGGGGTCCCCTGGGGGATGTTGATGCAGCATGGGTGTTACACTTCCCACAGGTGAAGCAGGGTCCCCTGGGGTCCTATGGTGTAAGGCGTGGATGATGGTATGTGCCGATGAATAAATGGAGGAGACAAGTTGTAAGTCTTTACCTGGTTTACTGTAGGTTGCTGGCCACAGTCCAGGGTACCAGGCACAGGTGATGGTGGTCTGGCCGGCTCAGAGGCAATGTAGGGTCCCCCTCTCCAGGTGAGGTCCGTGAGCCTTTCCTCTAGCGCCATTTAAGGTGAAGTTCCTGCTGCCTGAAGCTTCCTACAGGGTCCTACAGTTTCCCACCTGTCCTGAGACAGGTACCTCGACGACGAGCAGCTTGAGCCATTTTACAGGGACTCTAACATGTCAGGTGTGGTGTGGGCTAATTACATACAGTTCCTATCCCTTCGGTTCTGCTCTGTCCTAGAGTCTCACAAAAGCCTCGGGCTCCCGATTCCTGGTACTGTGCTTCAGCTCTGATGGTGCCCTGCCACAGTTCCCCTCTGAGCTCTGTTCCTCTCCTTTGCTCCTTTCCTCTCTAGGCACTCCACATTCAACCCTTCCAGGTTATCTGTCCTTCCAGAGGCTGCAGCTCCCTCATGGCTACCAGGCCCCTCTGTCTGCACTCAGTTCCAGACTTCCTTCTCCTTCAGTGTCTCTGAAGAACTCCCTAACTCCTCCTCCAGGTCATGATACATAAAGCCTAGGGAAGCTCCCCTGAAGCCAGGTCTTGAGCTCCCCCTCCTGGCCTGGATTCAGAATGTGTTGCATGTGTGTGCCTCACCTGGTGAGAACTCTATTGCCTCTGAGCATGACATTACCCTCCCCGAAGGAAAAGCAACATCACTGCAGCAACCGGTCACCTGGGGTGCTGCACAATCATATAACAGTGCCTCTGCCAAACTGTGTAAAATGTCAAAGCCTTTTTTTATTTGCCTAAATAATATTGCAAGTTTATGGCTATAAATATTTTTGATCAGCATTTAGCTACTGACATACAGTACAGACAAAAAGTTTGGACACACCTTCTCATTTAAAGATTTTTCTGTATTTTCATGACTATGGAAATTGTATATTCACACTGAAGGCATCAAAACTATGAATTAACACGTGGAATTATTTAGTTAAAAAAAGTGTGAAACAACTGAAATTATGTCTTATATTCTAGGTTCTTCAAAGTAGCCACCTTTTGCTTTGATGACTGCTTTGCACACTCTTGGCATTCTCTTGATGAGCACCCCCACACCATCACACCTCCTCCTCCATGCTTCACGGTGGGAACCAGGCATGTAGAGTAGATCCGTTCACCTTTTCTGCGTTACACAAAGACACGGTGGTTGGAATCAAAGATCTCAAAGTTGGACTCATCAGACCAAAGCACAGATTTCCACTGGTCTAGTGTCCATTCCTTGTGTTCTTTAGCCCAAACAAGTCTCTTCTGCTTGTTGCCTGTCCTTAGCAGAGGTTTCCTAGCAGCTATTTTACCATGAAGGCCTGCTGCATAAAGTCTCCTCTTAACAGTTGTTGTATAGATGTGTCTGCTGCTAGAACTCTGTGTGGCATTGACCTGGTCTCTAATCTGAGCTGCTGTTAACCTGCGATTTCTGAGGCTGATGACTCGGATAAACTTATCCTCAGAAGCAGAGGTGACTCTTGGTCTTCCTTTCCTGGGGCGGTCCTCATGCGAGCCAGTTTCTTTGTAGCGCTTGATGGTTTTTGCCACTGCACTTGGGGACACTTTCAAAGTTTGCCCAATTTTTCGGACTGACTGACCTTCATTTCTTAATGCAATGATGGCCACTCATTTTTCTTTACTTAGCTGCTTTTTTCTTGCCATAATACAAATTCTAACAGTCTATTCAGTAGGACTATCAGCTGTGTATCCACCAGACTTCTGCAGAACACAACTGATGGTCCCAACCCCATTTATAAGGCAAGAAATCCCACTTATTAAACCTGACAGGGCACACCTGTGAATTGAAAACCATTCCCGGTGATTAGCTCTTGAAGCTCATCAAGAGAATGCCAAGAGTGTGCAAAGCAGTCATCAAAGCAAAAGGTGGCTACTTTGAAGAACCTAGAATATAAGAAAATTTCAGTTGTTTCACACTTTTTTGTTAAGTATATAATTCCACATGTGTTCATTCATAGTTTTGATGCCTTCAGTGTGAATGTACAATTTTCATAGTCATGAAAATACAGAAAAATCTTTAAATGAGAAGGTGTGTCCAAACTTTTGGTCTGTACTGTAAATAATATGGAAACCCAGGATATAAGAGGATTCCCTATTTGAGTATCACATGGATAACATGTTATACTAGTGAGTGTGAACAGACAACTCAATGTGTAATAGCTTCTACTCTAATAGTGTTTTCTTTTTTATTTACCGTAGTTTTGGCAGACCAGTCAATTACAACAAGGTAAAATGTGAAGCAATCTTTGACAAGGAGGCCTGTGTTTACACGGTGGTTAGAAAAGATAATCCAAAGAAGACCTGTAAGCACGCAATGGTGGGATAAATCCATTCACAAATATCAGCAATGTAACTTGTAATAAATACAGCATTTATATTCTGTGTATAATGACATCAGTTACACTATTACTTGCCATATACATTATTTTCAGCAGTGTGTGTGATCATATTATGTGCTAAATAAATAAAACAGCTTATTACTAATGATGACATGAGAAATGTTTGATTTCTTGACCTAATAACATGAAGACTAGTAATAAAAGTTGATAGATTTGCTTTGTCGTGGACTACTGAGCACAGGTAATATCTCTTACATCTCATGTAGCTATTCCAAAGGAAAGAAATAACATCAAGCTCATCCCATAAAAGTGTATGGAAGCGAGGCCATGCCCACTGGCCAGGAGTATGTATAACAAATACATAACCTCCAGTCCTGGCTCAGAAACCGGAGAATCCTTGCAGCGCACAGTGTGACTGCAGACTTATCAATTTGGATTTAAAACATGGCCTTGTAATTAAATGGTTTGTCATTTTCATACAAGTATCACAAGGGTTATCAGGGATATTTTTCCCTAGCTTTCCCATTATACTTACCCACCTCTGCCAATGCTCCGGTCTGTGTTGACAGACTGCTGCAGTGCACATGAACGATGCAGCCAATCACGAGCCTCAGTGCTTCTTCCAATGTAGATGACACAAGCTGCTGATTGGCTGCCTCAGTCATGGGAGCAGAAGTCATGATGTCACTATTGTAGCCAGTGACCGGAGCAGCAGGCAACACCCTTAATCACTGTAAAATGAAAAGTTCTGCAGCTTTCTAAAAGCATAACAAACGTTATACAAGCTTCCATATTACAGGCACATTTAGCTTCCATATTGCATCCGTGATTTCCAGCTTGCCCACAGGTCTCAGGGCCCGAGCTAACAGCAATAAAGGCAAATATTTAAATCATAAGTCTCTCATCTGCACTGGAAATTGCAAGCTTAATTAGCACAATCATGTGAACAAGCCCTATAGCAGCTACAAAGGAAGGAAACAAATCTAATCCAGAATAGAAAAAAATTAAATACTTTTCCCACTTCTACACCAAAATAAGAGTTATTTTTAACCGGTTTGTCTGTTGTGTGAGCCAACACCCTGCCAGTGCTTATTCCTTATTGTGTCTTTCTTACTTGGGACTTGTTGCCACCATCATTGCAACAACATTTTGCTCACTAATGCTGAATCCTCTCTTAAAACCTGTCCGTGTCTGTATTGAACCACCATCAGGATATTTTTGCAGGGCCAATTGGTCATTTGTTGCTGGAACATGGCAGGCACATTGATGATAACTTGCAAGGGGGAATTTGAGTTGTTCTTTCTTTTGCTACTTGTCAGGGGGGCGGATGTTGTACAACGTACATGATCAATTTTGTTGAGGGGTTGGTTTAGCTTAGCTGCTTGTCTGTTTGGAGAAGGCTACTGTTGTAGATAAGTGGACATTTGTTGTTTGCCAAGGGATTGTTAGGCATCAAGATATGTTTATTAATTGTTACTAGAGAGTGTAATTTGATTTTTTTATGTCTCTGATCTTACACGAGGAATTGGAGTTTAGGGTACAACTTTGCTAAATATATTTACCGTAAGTGGTACTCCCATTTTGTACATTTATGGCACATCTATACTTATCAATTGCAGTTCCAAATACCTTTCCATTGATAACAGCATACATAACAACCTATTGCTGGGATCTGCATTTTCTAGAGATAAGTGAATCATTTGAAATTCAAAATCAGCAAGGAAAGACAAAGAATAAATCTTCTTACCCAGTGGAATCTAGAAACTGAAATTGACTATGCTGTGCAAGTCCTGTTCCTGGCTGTTCTCAAATGGGAACACTGTTCCCTAATAGAGTTAAGCGGGTTTTGCTTTTTTAGGATCGAGTCGGGTTTCGCGAAACCCGACTTTGTCAAAAGTCGGGTTGGGTAAAATCGGCCGATTATTGCGAAAAGTCGAGGGCCGACCGAAACACGAAACCCAATGCAAGTCAAAGGGGAATCAAAGTCGGCAGTGAGTGGAGGACAGAAAAACACCTACAGTGTGCATTTTAATGCCAAAAACATCAATTCTTATTTCTTAAGCTTGTGAATCTTAATTTACTTTATAATAATAGTTAGGCATTGAAAACAGGGGGTCATTTGGCTAAAGTTGTGGGGGGGTAGGGCTGGCTCAAAATTTTCGTGGGCCCAGGAAACGTGGAATATGTCAAGGCGGTGGAGCAGGGAGAGGTAAGTATTTCAACTTTGCAAGTGCTGTGATCCTGAGCAAACAGGGGGGCCCACTCGTTGGCACTTGGCACTGGGCCCCCCATAGTACGGCGGTGTGTTTGATGGCGGGTGGCGCCTCCCACTGCCAGAGACACTTTTGCATACTATGAGGGGTCCTGTGCCAGTGACGTTGCCAACAAGTATGCCCTCCTCACCTAATGAAGGAACCTGCACTTTCATCTGAACCTTCCTCTTTGTCCCCGTGTAAGGTGGTATAGTATGCAGGAAGGGGAACCTGACTTTCAGCAGCGTCAGATTCTGGCTGTGTAGAGTGCAAGGGGAAATAGTGGTCTGGGTCAATGTATCAGCAGACTCATCTAGCAGTGGCTGGGCAATGGGCAGGATGAGGAGGAAACACAGATATAGGCCCAAATAAAAAAGTAGGCTAAATGCAGTTCAAAAATGGTAACAGGACTAAACAGGCGGCCTAGCTTTGTTCAGTAGAGGACAACTATAATGAGTGGCGCAGACACAGTTAGTAGGCCCAAATACAAAAGTAGGCTAAATGCAGTTCAAAATTGGTAACAGGACTAAACAGGAGGCATAGCTTTGTTCAGTGGAGGACAACTGTAATGAGTGGCGCAGACACAGTTAGTAGGCCCAAAATAAAAAAGTAGGCTAAATGCAGTTCAAAATTGGTAACAGGACTAAACAAGCGGCCTAGCTTTGTTTAGTGGAGGACAACAGTAATGAGTGACGCAGACACGGTTAGTAGGCCCAAATACAAAAGTAGGCTAAAAGCAGTTCAAAATTGGTAACAGGACTAAACAGGCGGCATAGCTAGGTACTGGGGTGGGCTCCTCTGCTAAGTAGCAGACAGTGGTAGAAGACGCAAAGTATTAACTGGTCTAAATGGAGGCCAGGGCCCCTGTATATTTTAACTATCATCTATCATTTCAACAAATTTGTATTGGCAGTGCCATTGAAGGATTTAACAGCACAGACTACACAGTGGTGGAGCAGGGAGAGGTAAGTATTGCAAGTTGTAGAGCACTGTTCGAGCTGGGGGGAACACTCTCTCGTGGGCGGCAGTACTGGCACAGGGCCCCTCATATTACAACGGTGTGTCTGACGTTGGTTGTGCACCACCACCGTTAGAGACACTTCATTGTACTATGAGGGACCCTGTGCCAGTGCCGTCGCCCAAGAGTGGGCGCACCCACCTGTCCAGGCAAACGGCACTCGCACGGGTGCTTGCGCCAGGTGGTGACCACGGCCCTGTGGGAGGAGTCAGCCCATTTAGGGAGGTATAAAAATGACCTATGGTGGACATTCAGCAGCTGCAAATGGCGGAATTGGAGAAGTCAGTAAGAGGAGGCCAAAAGCAAGACATTTTTCAGGCAAGCTACATGTCAGCCAGAGAAGGTTGGGCAAAATAATTTAAAATCCATGATTGGTTCATTTTAATGAAGGTTAGATCATCAACATTCTGGGTAGCCAGATGTGTCCTTTTTTCTGTCAGTATTGAACCAGCAGCACTGAAGACTCTTTCTGATAGCACACTAGAAGCAAGGCAAGTGAGCTCCTGTAATGCATATTCTGCCAATTCAGGCCAGGTGTCTATTTTAGATGCCCAGTAATCAAAGGGGAATGACCTGTGAGGGAGAACATCGATAAGGAAGGAAAAGTAGTTCGTAACCACACTGGACAAATGCTGTCTCCTGTCACTTTGAATTGATGCAGTACTACCTGTCGTGTCAGCGGTCTTTGCAAAATCACTCCACAACCTGGTCATAAAACCCCTCTGTCCAACGCCACTTCGGATTTGTGCACCTCTAACACCTCTGCCATGTTGCCCCCTACGGCTCGTGTGAGAACCATCACCGCCGCTGTGTGCTGGGAATGCCTGAACCAAACGGTTTACAAGAGTTGCTTGTTTGGTAGCCAATATTTGCTCAAGGTTCTCATGGGGCATGATATTTTGTAATTTTCCTTTATATCATGGATCCAGGAGGCAGGCCAACCAGTAATCGTCATCTGTCATCATTTTGATAATGCGGGGGTCCCTTTTTAGGATACGCAAGGCATACTCAGCCATGTGGGCCAATGTTCCAGGTGTCAATTTACTCGTTGTGCTGGGTTGGGGAGCACTTTCTTGCAAATCAACATTACTTGTGTCCCACAAAAACTCTGTACCTGTTGCAACGCTACCAGTTTCTATTGCCACCTATGAAGCATCCTCCTCCCATAAATATTCATCCCCATCATCCTCCTCCTCTTCGTCCGCCACCTCGTCCAGGAGAGTTCCCTGAGCAGACAATGGCTGACTGTCATCAAGGCTTCCCTCCTCCTCGGCTGCAGACGCCAGCTCCTTAATGTGCATCAAACTTTACATCAGCAGACGAATTAGTGGGATGCTCAATGACATTACTTCAACGACCAGGACCCTGGGGCGCTGCACATGCTTATGATGGCGTCGTCTGCACTTACCAGCTGTGTGCATTCCTCAAAACACTGAAGGACTTGACAGAGGTCTTGGAGCTTCGACCACTGCACACCAGACAACTCCATGTCTGCCATCCAACTGCCTGCCCATATATGTGTATCCTCATACAAATTAATTACAGCACGCCTCTGTTCGCACAGCCTCTGAACCATGTGCAGTGTGGAGTTCCACCTTGTTGCAACGTCGATTATTAGGCGGTGCTGGGGAAGATTCAGCGATCACTGATGGTTCAGCATATGGCTGGAGTGTACGGGCGACCAGCAGATGTGCGAGCAAAGTCTTCGCACCTTCAAGAGCAGGGCTGGTAACTCCGGATAATTTTTGACGAAGCACTGCACCACCAGGTTCAAGGTGTGAGCCAGGCAAGGTACGTGTTTAAGTTCTGAAAGGGCTATGGCAGCCATAAAATTCCTTCCTTTATCACTGACTACCTTGCCTGCCTCAAGATGTACACTGCCCAGCCATGACTGAATTTGTTGCTGCAAGTACTCGGCCAGTACTTCCGCGGTGTGTCTGTTGTCGCCCAAACACTTAATTTCTAACACAGCCTGCTGACGCCTCACTAGCTGTTCGATAATGGGACACCTCATGTGCAACACTGGCAGCTGCGGATGGAGTGGTCGTGCGACTGCGCTCTGTGGATGAGCTTTCGCTTCTGGAGGAGGAGGATGAGGAGGGGTGGCGAACGCCTACAGCCAACTGTTTCCTAGACCGTGGGCTAGGCAGAACTGTCCCACTATGGCTGTCCCCTGTGGAGCCTGCATCCACCACATTAACCCAGTGTGCCCTAACGTCCCTGGCCATGCCTACTGGTCCATGCATCTGTTGTGAGGTGCACCTTTCTACTGACTGATTGCCTCAGTGCATGGACAATGCGGTCTTTGACATGCTGGTGGAGGGCTGGGATGGCTTTTCTCGCAAAGAAGTGTCGACTGGGTAGGTCATAGCGTGGTACTGCGTAGGTCATCAGGGCTTTGAAAGCTTTGCTTTCAACCAATCGGTAGGGCATCATCTCTAATGAGATTAGTCTAGCAATGTGGGCATTCAAACCCTGTGTACGCGGATGAGAGGATGAGTACTTTCTTTTCCTAACGAGAGTCTCTTGTAGGATGAGCTGGACTGGAGAGGGGCATATGGTGGAACTAGCAGTGGTGGTGGTGATGGACATGGCGGATTGGTGATGGTATTCTTGATGTTGTCCTCCATACAGTCTTCCTACCAATAACCTTGTGATTCCCTGACTGCTTTGGCCTTGCGACGATACCTCCACATTTGCTGCTGGTGGTGTCCTACAGTGAGGGAAGCAATGTAGCGTTGCTGACTACCTTCATTCTGAGCAGGTGCACCAACGGTACGGGACGTTTGGTAGTTAGTCCAGGCTTGCAAGGGCATGCTGGTTAAATGTCTAAGCATGCACGTTGTATTTCAATTTTGAAGATTCTTCCTTCTGCTAAAGGTCTTTGAGCATTTCTTACAGATAACTTTTGACTGATGATTCGGATCTTGGTTAAAAAATTGCCACACTGCACTCTTCCTACTATGGAATACCTTTTCAGGCATTGCACGCTGTGCTACTTTCACCGGATGGCCACGCTGTCCTAAAACTGTTTTTGTTTTTGACAAACGTTTTTGGCCTGATACGGGCCTGCCAGATGACAGCTGTTGTGATGTAGATGGCTGCTGCGGATCATCCTCCTCCGCTTCTGAGCTACTGGCAGCGGCACCCTCTTCCCCCAATGGCTGCCAATCTGGGTCAACAACTGGGTCATCTATCACCTCCTATTCAATGTCATGTGCACCTTCCTCTGTGTCACCATGTAAGGTGCTATAGCGTTCAGGACGGGGCACCATAGTCTCATCAGGTTCAGATTCTGGCTCAGTACACTGTAAGGGCAATGTAGTGATCTGAGTCAATGGAAGAGCATTATAATCTAGCTGTGGCTGTGCATCAGTGCACTCCAGGTCCGATTCATCTTGTAAAGGGCAGTTAACAATTTCCCATTCTAACCCAGGCACGGTATGTGTAAAGAGCTCCATGGAGTAACCTGTAGGGTCGCCTGACGCATCCTTCACTTTTGGTTTGGGTGAAGGACACAAGGAAATGTCTTGTTCCTGACCGGGAGCATCCACTGATGACTCGCTGCTTTTATATTTGGAACTTTCTGAAGAAGAGGTGAAAGAGCTAGAGGCTGAGTCAGCAAGGAAAGCCAAAACTTTTTCCTGGTGCTCCAGCTTTAAAAGCCGTTTTTCTACTCCCAGATAAGGGAGACTTCGAGGCCTCATGGAGCCAAACGATGACGCTGGCACAACATCTCCAGCCTTAGGTGCTATTGTGCTTTTGCCACTACCACCAGATGCACCACCACCACCATCAGTACCAGCTGGCAACCACCGCCCACGGCCTCTTCCACCTGACTTCCTCATTTTTTGGAAAATCTAACCAAAATAACAACCGTTATATGGTACTGTAAAGCAAGGTAGAAGGTGTATATAAACGTATTGAGATTTTAAATCTCCCTTTTTTTTTTGTTGGGGGGGGGGGAGACTGAACAAAAAATCAGGCCCTGTGCAAAAAACAACACAATGTAAGTGGCAGAAAGTGGCTGGCTAATATACCACAAACTAACAGGACTTAAATATATCCATTTTGTGATAATTTGAATCTCACTTTTTTTTGGGGGGGGAGACTAAACCAAACCTCAGGCCCTGTGCATAAAACAACACAATGTAAGTGGCAGAAAGTGGCTGGCTGATATACCACAAACTAACAGGACTGCAGTATATCCACTTTGTGAAAATTTGAATCTCACTTTTTTTTGGGGGGAGACTAAACCAAACCTCAGGCCCTGTGCATAAAACAACACAATGTTAGTGGCAGAAAGTGGCTGGAAGATATACCACAAACTAACAGGACTGAAATATATCCACTTTGTGATAATTTGAATCTCACTTTTTGGGGGGGAGACTAAACCAAACCTCAGGTCATGTGCATAAAACAACACAATTTAAGTGGCAGAAAGTGGCTGGAAGATATATGAAAAAATACAAGGACTGTAGTACAATTTCAATCTCCCTACAATGATCTCAGGACAAGTATGGCAGCAATAAAAAGGACTGCTGCACACAAAAGTGTGGACAAATAAACAAGATAACTGTGCAGAAAGGAGCAACAGGATTTTTGCTTTTAAAAAAGCAGTTGGTTTGCACAGCGGCGTGCAAACAGCAATGCAGCTATCAGGGAGCCTTATAAGGCAGCCTAATAAGCTACAGAGCTGATGCACAAAAATATAAACTCCACTGTCCCTGCAAACAAATGGTGGTGTTGGACAGTGGAAATCGCTACAGCGCAAGCAGTTTCGGGGCTTAATCGTCCCTCCCTAACTATATCCCTCCTTCTGATGGAGCTGCGGCTTTCTCTCCCTATGCTACGATTGGCAGAAGTAAGATGGCGGTCGGCGTGCACGCCCCTTTATAGCCCCTGTGACGCCACAGAAAGCAAGCCAATCACTGTCATGCCCTCTTCTAAGATGGTGGGGACCGAGACCTTGGCTGAAAAATGGCGCTGAATGCGTCATACAAAATGCGACTTTGGCGCGAAGATTGCCGACCTCATGGCCGATCCCACACTAGGATCAGGTCGGGTTTCATGAAACCCGACTTTGCCGACAGTCGGCGATTTTTGAATTTGTCTAATCCGTTTCGCTCAACCCTACTCATCACCTGTCCAATACAATCCCCAAAGTGAAACATGGTGGTGGAAGCATCATGCTATGGGGGTGTTTTTCAGCTACAGGCACAGGACGACTGGTTGCAATTGAAGGAAACATGAATACAGTACAGAGTTACTCTGGATGAAAATCTCTTTCAGAGTGCTCTGGACCTCAGACTTGGCCGAAGATTCACCTTTCAACAAGACAATGACCCTAATCACACAGCTAAAATAACAAGGGAGTGGCTTCAGAGCAACTCTGCGACCATTCTTGACTGGCCCAGCCAGAGCCCTGACCTAAACCCAACTGAGCATCTCTGGAGAGACCTGAAATTGGCTGTCCACCAACATTCCCCTTCCAACCTGACAGAACTGGAGAGGATCTGCAAGGAAGAACGGCAGAAGATCCTCAAACCCAGGTGTGAAAAACTTGTTGCATCATTCCCAAGAAGACTCATGGCTGTACTAGCTCAAAAGGGTGCTTCTACTCAATACTGAGCAAAGGGTCTGAATACTTATGACCATGTAATATTTCAGTTTTTCTTTTTTTTTTTACATGTGCAAACATTTCTACATTTCTGTGTTTTTTTCAGTCAATTAAAGTGGTCTGAATACTTTCCGTACCCACTGTATATCTATAGAACGATATATCTATAGGTAGATGGATAGATATATCTATAGTTGGATAGATAGATCGATATACAGTGGGGCAAAAAAGTATTTAGTCAGTCAGCAATAGTGCAAGTTCCACCACTTAAAAAGATGAGAGGCGTCTGTAATTTACATCATAGGTAGACCTCAACTATGGGAGACAAACTGAGAAAAAAAAATCCAGAAAATCACTGTCTGTTTTTTTATCATTTTTTTTTGCATATTATGGTGGAAAATAAGTATTTGGTCAGAAACAAACAATCAAGATTTCTGGCTCTCACAGACCTGTAACTTCTTCTTTAAGAGTCTCCTCTTTCCTCCACTCATTACCTGTAGTAATGGCACCTGTTTAAACTTGTTATCAGTATAAAAAGACACCTGTGCACACCCTCAAACAGTCTGACTCCAAACTCCACTATGGTGAAGACCAAAGAGCTGTCAAAGGACACCATAAACAAAATTGTAGCCCTGCACCAGGCTGGGAAGACTGAATCTGCAATAGCCAACCAGCTTGGAGTGAAGAAATCAACAGTGGGAGCAATAATTAGAAAATGGAAGACATACAAGACCACTGATAATCTCCCTCGATCTGGGGCTCCACGCAAAATCCCACCCCGTGGGGTCAGAATGATCACAAGAACGGTGAGCAAAAATCCCAGAACCACGCGGGGGGACCTAGTGAATGAACTGCAGAGAGCTAGGACCAATGTAACAAGGCCTACCATAAGTAACACACTACGCCACCATGGACTCAGATCCTGCAGTGTTGTGAATTCTGTGGCTGAATTCACTCCTGTGGTCACAAGTGGTACTGCAGCTTCTGAGCTTCCTCCCTCAGGTGTTCTGGTGAGCTCGTTAACTGCTTCATTACTTAACTCCGCCTGATGCTGCTATCCTTGCTCCTTGTCAATGTTTCAGTGTTGGATCTGAGCTTCTCCTGATTGTTCCTGTGACCTGCTGCTCTGTATAGCTAAGTGCTTTTTGCTTTTTTGTTGCTTTTTTTCTGTCCAGCTTGTCTTTTGTTTTGCTGAAAGCTCTGAGACGCAAAGGGTGTACCGCCGTGCCGTTAGTTCGGCACGGTGGTTTTTTTTGCCTTATAAATGGGGTTGGGACCATCAGTTGTGTTGTGTAGAAGTCTGGTGTATACACAGCTGATAGTCCTACTGAATAGACTGTTAGAATTTGTATTATGGCAAGAAAAAAGCAGCTAAGTAAAGAAAAACGAGTGGTCATCATTACTTTAAGAAATGAAGGTCAGTCAGTCTACTGTTGTGAATTCTGTGGCTGAATTCACTCCTGTGGTCACAAGTGGTACTGCAACTTCTGAGCTTCCTCCCTCAGGTGTTCTGGTGAGCTCGTTAACTGCTTCATTACTTAACTCCGCCTGATGCTGCTATCCTTGCTCCTTGTCAATGTTTCAGTGTTGGATCTGAGCTTCTCCTGATTGTTCCTGTGACCTGCTGCTCTGTATAGCTAAGTGCTTTTTGCTTTTTTGTTGCTTTTTTTCTGTCCAGCTTGTCTTTTGTTTTGCTGAAAGCTCTGAGACGCAAAGGGTGTACCGCCGTGCCGTTAGTTCGGCACGGTGGGTTTTTTTGCCCCCTTTGCGTGGTTTTGCTTTAGGGTTTTTTGTAGACTGCAAAGTTCGCTTTACTGTCCTCGCTCTGTCCTAGAATATCGGGCCCCACTTTGCTGAATCTATTTCATCCCTACGTTTTGTCTTTTCATCTTACTCACAGTCATTATATGTGGGGGGCTGCCTTTTCCTTTGGGGAATTTCTCTGGGGCAAGTCAGGCCTATTTTTCTATCTTCAGGCTAGCTAGTTTCTTAGGCTGTGCCGAGTTGCCTAGGTAGTTGTTAGGCGCAATCCACAGCCGCTTTTAGTTGTGTTTAGGATAGGATCAGGTGTGCAGTCTACAGAGTTTCCACGTCTCAGAGCTTGTTCTTGTATTTTTGGGTATTTGTCAGATCACTGTGTGCGCTCTGATCGCTAAGCACACTGTGTTTCTGGATTGCCTTCATAACACCTGTCATTAGCAAACATAACAGTACAAGGAGCCAAGGATAGCAGCATCAGGCGGAGTTAAGTAATGAAGCAGTTAACGAGCTCACCAGAACACCTGAGGGAGGAAGCTCAGAAGCTGCAGTACCACTTGTGACCACAGGAGTGAATTCAGCCACAGAATTCACAACAGTAGTCCTGTGGGCAGGGGCGGTTTTGTCACAGAGAGGTTCTGATTGCTCAGTGATGAAACCATGTGCTTTCTTTTCCAGGAAGTTTTCGCCCGCTGAGCGTAATTATGATGTGGGCAATCGAGAGTTGCTGGCCATGAAGTGGGCATTCGAGGAGTGGCGTCATTGGCTTGAAGGAGCTAAGCATCGCGTGGTGGTATTGACTGATCATAAGAACTTGACTTATCTCGAGTCTGCCAAGCGCTTGAATCCTAGACAGGCCCGTTGGTCGTGATTTTTTGCCCGCTTCGACTTTGTGATTTCGTACCTTCCGGGCTCTAAAAATGTGAAGGCGGATGCTCTGTCTAGGAGTTTTGTGCCCGACTCTCCGGGTTTATCTGAGCCAGCGGGTATCCTCAAGGAAGGAGTCATTGTGTCTGCCATCTCCCCTGATTTGCGGCGGGTGCTGCAAAAATTTCAGGCGAATAAACCTGATCGTTGTCCAGCAGAGAAACTGTTCGTCCCTGATAGGTGGTTCTAATAAACTTATCTCTGAACTTCATTGTTCGGTGTTGGCTGGTCATCCTGGAATCTTTGGTACCAGAGAGTTAGTGGCTAGATCCTTCTGGTGGCCATCTCTGTCACGGGATGTACGTACTTTTGTGCAGTCCTGTGGGATTTGTGCTAGGGCTAAGCCCTGCTGTTCTCGTGCCAGTGGGTTGCTTTTGCCCTTGCCGGTCCCAAAGAGGCCTTGGACACATATTTCGATGGATTTCATTTCTGACTTTCCCGTTTCTCAAAAGATGTCAGTCATTTGGGTGGTCTGTGATCGCTTTTCTAAAATGGTCCATCTGGTGCCCTTGGCTAAATTGCCTTCCTCCTCTGATTTGGTACCTTTGTTCTTTCAGCATGTGGTTCGGTTGCATGGCATTCCTGAGAATATTGTTTCTGACAGAGGTTCCCAGTTTGTTTCAAGGTTTTGGCGAGCCTTTTGTGGTAGGATGGGCATTGACCTATCCTTTTCCTCGGCTTTCCATCCTCAGACTAATGGCCAGACCGAACGAACCAATCAGACCTTGGAAACATATCTGAGATGTTTTGTTTCTGC
This sequence comes from Ranitomeya imitator, assembly GCF_032444005.1. Classification (NCBI taxonomy): domain Eukaryota; kingdom Metazoa; phylum Chordata; class Amphibia; order Anura; family Dendrobatidae; genus Ranitomeya; species Ranitomeya imitator. The sequence continues at coordinate 759,790,651 of NC_091283.1, read as the reverse complement.
AGACCAGGATGATTGGGTGTCCTTTTTGCCGTTGGCTGAGTTCGCCCTTAATAATCGGGCCAGCTCGGCTACCTTGGTTTCTCCATTTTTTTGCAATTCTGGGTTCCATCCTCGTTTCTCTTCAGGACAGGTTGAGTCTTCGGACTGTCCTGGTGTGGATTCTGTGGTGGATAGGTTGCAGCAGATCTGGACTCAGGTAGTGGACAATTTGATCTTGTCCCAGGAGAAAGCTCAACTTTTCGCTAATCGCAGACGCCGTGTGGGTCCCCGACTTCGTGTTGGGGATCTGGTTTGGTTATCTTCTCGTCATATTTCTATGAAGGTTTCCTCTCCTAAATTTAAACCTCGTTTTATTGGTCCGTATAGGATTTCTGAGGTTCTCAATCCTGTGTCTTTTCGTTTGACCCTCCCAGACTCCTTTTCCATACATAATGTATTCCATAGGTCGTTGTTGCGGAGATACGTGGCACCTATGGTTCCATCTGTTGAGCCTCCTGCCCCGGTTTTGGTGGAGGGGGAATTGGAGTATATTGTGGAGAAGATTTTGGATTCTCGTGTTTCTAGACGGAAACTCCAGTATCTGGTTAAATGGAAGGGTTATGCTCAGGAAGATAATTCCTGGGTTTTTGCCTCTGATGTTTATGCTTCCGATCTTGTTCGTGCCTTTCATGCGGCTCATCCTGGTCGGCCTGGGGGCTCTGGTGAGGGTTCGGTGACCCCTCCTCAAGGGGGGGGTACTGTTGTGAATTCTGTGGCTGAATTCACTCCTGTGGTCACAAGTGGTACTGCAGCTTCTGAGCTTCCTCCCTCAGGTGTTCTGGTGAGCTCGTTAACTGCTTCATTACTTAACTCCGCCTGATGCTGCTATCCTTGCTCCTTGTCAATGTTTCAGTGTTGGATCTGAGCTTCTCCTGATTGTTCCTGTGACCTGCTGCTCTGTATAGCTAAGTGCTTTTTGCTTTTTTGTTGCTTTTTTTCTGTCCAGCTTGTCTTTTGTTTTGCTGAAAGCTCTGAGACGCAAAGGGTGTACCGCCGTGCCGTTAGTTCGGCACGGTGGGTTTTTTTTGCCCCCTTTGCGTGGTTTTGCTTTAGGGTTTTTTGTAGACTGCAAAGTTCACTTTACTGTCCTCGCTCTGTCCTAGAATATCGGGCCCCACTTTGCTGAATCTATTTCATCCCTACGTTTTGTCTTTTCATCTTACTCACAGTCATTATATGTGGGGGGCTGCCTTTTCCTTTGGAGAATTTCTCTGGGGCAAGTCAGGCCTATTTTTCTATCTTCAGGCTAGCTAGTTTCTTAGGCTGTGCCGAGTTGCCTAGGTAGTTGTTAGGCGCAATCCACAGCCGCTTTTAGTTGTGTTTAGGATAGGATCAGGTGTGCAGTCTACAGAGTTTCCACGTCTCAGAGCTCGTTCTTGTATTTTTGGGTATTTGTCAGATCACTGTGTGCGCTCTGATCGCTAAGCACACTGTGTTTCTGGATTGCCTTCATAACACCTGTCATTAGCAAACATAACACTGCAGTGCCAGACGTGTCCCACTGCTTAAGCCAGTACATGTCCGGGCCCGTCTGATGTTTGCTAGAGAGCATTTGGATGATCCAGAGGAGTTTTGGGAGAATGTCCTATGGTCTGATGAAACCAAACTGGAACTGTTTGGTAGAAACACAACTTGTCGTGTTTGGAGGAAAAAGAATACTGAGTTGCATCCATCAAACACCATACCTACTGTAAAGCATGGTGGTGGAAACATCATGCTTTGGGGCTGTTTCTCTGCAAAGGGGCCAGGACGACTGATCCGGGTACATGAAAGAATGAATGGGGCCATGTATCGTGAGATTTTGAGTGCAAACCTCCTTCCATCAGCAAGGGCATTGAAGATGAAACGTGGCTGGGTCTTTCAACATGACAATGATCCAAAGCACACCGCCAGGGCAACGAAGGAGTGGCTTCGTAAGAAGCATTTCAAGGTCCTGGAGTGGCCTAGCCAGTCTCCAGATCTCAACCCTATAGAAAACCTTTGGAGGGAGTTGAAAGTCCGTGTTGCCAAGCGAAAAGCCAAAAACATCACTGCTCTAGAGGAGATGTGCATGGAGGAATGGGCCAACATACCAACAACAGTGTGTGGCAACCTTGTAAAGACTTACAGAAAACGTTTGACCTCTGTCATTGCCAACAAAGGATATATTATAAAGTATTGAGATGAAATTTTGTTTCTGACCAAATACTTATTTTCCACCATAATATGCAAATAAAATGTTAAAAAAAGCAGACAATGTGATTTTCTGGATTTTTTTTTCTCAGTTTGTCTCCCATAGTTGAGGTCTACCTATAATGTAAATTACAGACGCCTCTCATCTTTTTAAGTGGTGGAACTTGCACTATTGCTGACTGACTAAATACTTTTTTTGCCCCACTGTATATCTATAGATAGATAGATAATACCAAGCCCGATGTTTAGTAATAAACATAATAAAATGGTACATAGAGAGTTAAATAAAGACACACACAAAATCTGCGTTAAGCTGGGGTCACACTTGCGAGAAACTTGCACGAGTCTCGCACCTCAATACCTAGCACTGCCACCGGCACTAGGACTGGAGCATTCAGCTGCATAGAAATACATACAGCCACACACTCCAGTCCCGTGTGCTGGTGGCAGTGCTGGGTATTGAGGTGCGAGACTCGTGCGAGTTTCTTGCAAGTGTGACCCCGGCCTTAAACACAATATCTGTTTAATTGAAAAAAAAATTGAAAAAAAATGGCGTGGGCTCCTGTGCAATTTTTTGCGACAGAGATGAAAAGCCAGTGACTGGGGCCGATGTTTATAGCCTTGGAAGGGGTTAATACCCATGGATATTCCCAGGCTATTAATCTCAGCCCGCAGCTGTATATTTAGCCTTTACTGGCTATTAAAATAGGGAAACCCCCCCTAAAAACGACGTGAGGTCCCCCTATAATTAATAGCCAGAAAAGGCTATGCAGACAGCTTTGTGCTGATATTCATAGCTTAAGAAGGGACCATGGATATTGGCCCCCCTTGGCTACAAACACCAGCACACAGCCGCCCCAGAAATGGCACATCTCTAAGATGCACCAATTCCGGCACTTAGCCTCTCTCTTCCCACTGCCCTGTAGTGGTGGCATTTGGGATAATATTTGTGGGGTTGATGTCACCTTTGAATTGTAAGGTGATGTCAAACTGGCTTAGTAATGTAGAGGTATCAATAAGACACCTAACCATTACTAATCCTATAGTTGTGAAAAGGTTAAATAAACACACAGGCAGAATAAAGTATTTTAGTGAAATAAAACAGTACACAATTTGCCATCTTTATTGTACGCCTAATTCCTGCGACACCCTCGATCTCCTGCAACAAAATAAAATAATAAACCAACACAATGTAACCCATTTAATAAAGACTGTCCCACAACAATCTCCTCTATAGAGCTGTCACATCAGGAGATGGGACCGCTGTACAGGGCCTCCAGTGACATGGTGACAGGAGATAATGGCTCCTGCAGTGTTATCACTGAGGGTTTAATGAAGTTCATGCTTTCACTTTACGGCACTGCTGCGTGAGAATTTTCCCACGCAGCGGGGCCGCAAGTGACAGTATGAACTCTGCTGAACTCACGGCGGCAAAGGGACACAGTGAGGAGGATTATCTCCTGTCATTGTATCACTGGAACCCCAGGAGAGTGGTCACATCTGCTGATGTGACAGCTCTCCATGGAGGATCATCGTGGGACACTCGTTATTAAATGGATTACATCGGAACACGGAGAATACTGTTGTTTTTTTTGTTTTTTTACAGGTGATCGAGGACGTTGGGGACTAAGTGATTGTTGAGTATGTACTGTATATGTGTGTATTTTTTACACTTGAACACAGTAACAGGATGATGGGACTACTACTGTCCCAACATTGGCTAGCTGTCACTGTGGCAGGCATAGCCGGATGGGACTAGTAGTCCCATCGAACGATGCCTGCCTACATACAGACCCCCCCCACACACACAGATAGACATACATAGACACACACAGCCCCGCAGACCTCGAAGACACACACAGACAGACACAAACACCCGCACACAGACATGCACATGCACATATTCTCCACACACACACACATTCTCCCACACACATAGTCTCCGCCCACACTCTTCCTCCCGATCTGCAGCGTTTCTCGCACGCAACTCCGCAGCAAAACTGCAGATCTTTTTAAATCTGCGGTTTTGCTGTAGATTTGCCTTACTCAAAGGTAGTCAATGGGTGCAGAAACGCTGCAGATCCGCAAAAATAATTGACATGCTGCAGAAAATAAAACGCTGCAAATGCATGCATTTTTTCTGCAGCATGTGCACAACAATTCTCAATTTCCCACTGACTAACATTGCTTTTGCACTACACTGCGGATTTGATGCAATTCCGCGCATCCAAAAATGCTGCAGAAATGCATTAAAATCCGCAACGTGTGCACACAGCCTAAACCCTTCTGGTAGTCCACAACTAGCTATGTTTTTTGTATTTTAGTCACAGCTGCTATCCCTTAAATACTGACATGGTGTTGTGAATAGGGTTATTTAGCCTTTTACTGCCTTCATATTGTGCATGTTTTTTTGCACATCTATTGGTTCATGGGTTTAACCATTTACTAAGAGTACATATTAATGTTCTGTTTTCTCATGAATCTTTGTTTATGTGAATTTTTTCTGCTGGTATTATATACTAATATATTGCCATTTGGATTTTTGTGAACTTCTGTGGAGGTAGGTTATTACCATATTGTTTTTTTAATCTTGTTTTTAGTCTGTCTTGTTGCACGTGATCTGTTGTTATTTACATCAATAAAGTTCAAATTGTATATATTTTCCTGGGAGTTTCCTATTTTTTAGCATGCATCTTTTCTCTTCTATTTTCTCCATTGCTATGCAGCATCTTTTAGGAGAACCCCTTTAGTTCAATTATGAATTAGCGGTGTCCTCAGTTTCTTAGTCTTGCAATAAGCTAAATGCAATCAGTAAATACTTTTCAGGCACAGTGCAAGGCTCAGAAGAGAAGGAGCGCCATACTATAGTGCAGATTTTACTGTTAGGCTGAGGTCACACTTAGCACAGGGAAATACGGTCTGTTTTTTACAGGCGTAATACGCAGAAATGATCTCAAAACAGTGATCCGTATGTAATCCGTAGGCAGGGTGTGGCTGCGTTATTTACGCATGTCATCCTCCATATGTAATCAGTATGTTATCCATAATGCGTTTTTTTTTTTCACGCAACCTTACAAAATGGACATTTAATGGTTTTGAGGCCTGAAATTAATTTAAATCATCAGCAGCAACCCTATTTAAGGCCTATACAATAGGTGGCACCCTCCTATCTGGCCATTTTGTTGCTGTGCTTGTGTAGGTGTTTTGGTGGTACTTGGGCAACATGTGTGACCTCCTGCATTTCTCACCAACTCAGCAGGTGTTATTTAATTGGGTGTTGCCTGTTATGAAAGGCAATTCAGAATCACAATGGACATGGAGGTCAGAGCACATACAGTGAACTGACAATAATCCAAAATAATAGAACGAGCTCTGAGACGTGGGAACTCTGCAGACCGCAATCCCTAAGCCTATCAAACCACACTAAAGGTAGCCGTGAAGCGCTCCTGACCAGAACCTAGGCGCCTCGTCACAGCCTGAGAAACTAGCTAATCCTGAAGATAGAAAAATAAGCCTACCTTGCCTCAGAGAAATTCCCCAAAGGAAAAGGCAGCCCCCCACATATAATGACTGTGAGTAAGATGAAAACACAAACATAGAGATGAAACAGATTTAGCAAAGTGAGGCCCGACTAGCTGAACAGAACGAGGATAGGGAAGATAACTTTGCGGTCAGCACAAAAACCTATAAAAAAACCACGCGGAGGGGACAAAAAGACCCTCCGCACCGACTAACGGTACGGAGGTGGTCCCTCTGCGTCTCAGAGCTTCCAGCAGGCGAGAAAAACCAATAAAGCAAGCTGGACAGTAAAATAGCAACAAAATAACATAAGCAAAACTTAGCTTTGCAGAGCAGCAGGCCACAGGAATGATCCAGGGAAAAAAACAAGTCCCACACTGAAACATTGACAGGAAGCATAGATCAAAGCATCAGGTGGAGTTAAGTAGAGAAGAAGCTAACGAGCTCACCAGATCACCTGAGGGAGGAAACTCAGAAGCTGCAGTACCACTTTCCTCCACAAACGGAAGATCCCAGAGAGAATCAGCCGAAGTACCACTTGTGACCACAGGAGTGAACTCTGCCACAGAATTCACAACAGTTGCCACACCGCTTTGGCCAGCCATACCCCGTGATAGTGGATCCGCGAAGGAGGAGAAGAATGTGGGTGCATCCACCTTTGAGGCAATGCCTCACCAAAGGCCATTTTCACGGGCTGTATACAGCTCTGTGAACACATCCGGGCAAATTCTTTCAGTACTGTCGCATGACAATACCCACCTTTGACATCTTGTTGGAGACAGTACGTCCAGGAATAACATATCAGGATACCATGATGTGGAAATGCATATCCGCAGAGGAGCATCTTCTCCTTACCTTACGGTATGTATTCATCATCCTCACATACTGTATGTTGATGATGTTTTTTGTCCTATTTTGACAAAATTATATTAATTATATTTAAATTCATAGCCTGGGAAGATCCATGGGTATTAACCCCTTCCCAGGCTATAAACATCGGCCCCCAGTCACTGGCTTTCTCTCTCTGTCGGAGAAAATTGCGCAGGAGCCCACGCAATTTTTTTTTCAATTTTTTTTTCAATTAAACAGATATTGTGTTTAAGGCCGGGGTCACACTTGCAAGAAACTCGCAAGAGTCTCGCACCTCAATACCCGGCACTGCCACCAGCACGCGGGACCGGAGTGTGTGGCTGCATGTATTTCTATGCAGCTGAATGCTCCAGACTTGCGAGACTCGTGCAAGTTTCTCGCAAGTGTGACCCCAGCCTAATGCAGATTTTGTGTGTGTGTGTCTTTATTTAACTCTCTATGTACCATTTTATTATGTTTATTACTAAACATCGGGCTTGGTATTATCTATCTATCTATCTATCTATCTATCTATCTATCTATCTATCTATCTATCTATAGATATATTTATCTATCTATCTATAGATATATCTATCCATCTACCTATAGATATGTCTTTCTATAGATATTCAGCAGGTACGGAAAGAATTCATACCACTTTAATTGTTTAACTCTTCGTTTCATTTCAGGCATTTGGTAAATTCAAAAAAGTTCATTTTTTCTCATTAGTGTGCACTCTGCATGACATCTTGACTAAAAAAACCAGAAATGTAGAAATTTTTGCAAATTTTTTTAAAAAGAGAAAATCTAATATATCACATGGTCATAAGTATTCAGACCCTTTGCTCGGTATTGAGTAGAAGCACCCTTTTGAGCTAGTACAGCCATGAGTCTTCTTGGGAATGATGCAACAAGTTTTTCACACCTGGATTTGGGGATCCTCTGCCATTCTTCCTTGCAGATCCTCTTCAGTTCTGTCAGGTTGGAAGGTGAATATTGGTGGACAGCCATTTTCGGGTCTCTCCAGAGATGCTCAGTTGGGTTTAGGTCAGGGCTCTGGCTGGGCCAGTCAAGAATGGTCGCAGAGTTGCTCTGAAGCCACTCCTTTGTTATTTTAGCTGTGTGCAACCAGTCGTCCTGTGCCTGCAGCTGAAAAACACCCCCATAGCATGATGCTTCCACCACCATGTTTCACTTTTGGCATTGTATTGGACAGGTGATGAGCAATGCCTGGTTTTCTCCACACATATCACTTAGAATTATCACCAAAAGTTCTGTCTTCATCTCATCAGACCAGAGAGTCTTATTTCTCATAATCTGGGAGTCCTTCATGTGTTTTTTAGCATACTCTACAGTATGCAGGCTTTCATATGTCTTGTACGTACATGTAATCCCCTTAAAACTTCACTTTTAATATTCACATACATAAAACCCAGACCCAGTATTCAAATTTGGTTAGATACCATATAGATAGAAAAAGTATAATAACCAAAGCAGTGGCGTAGGAAGGGGGGTGCGGGGGGGGCGGTCCGCCCCGGGCGGCACAATGCGGGGGGCGGCCGGCGCTGCAGGAGAAGAAAAAAAAAAAAAAAAAGACGCCCCTTTAAATCTTCGGGCGGCGCCGTCCGCCGCCACGACCAGGGCCAGCTCCCCCCACCCCCGGGTCCCGCCCCCGCCCCCACCCCCGCCCCCCGCTCTAATACTCACCTCTCCTGGTTCCTGCGGCTTCAGCGTCCTCTGACTCTGCGACGTCTCAGAGCAGAGGGCGCGATGACGTCACTACTGTGCGCGCCGCTCTGCCTCTCTGTCCTGAGCGTCGCAGAGCCGGAGAGACGCTGACTGCACCGGACCTACGCTAGGAACGGGAGAGGTGAGGATTTTTCTTTTTTTTTTTTTTCTTTATGTCTGACTGTCTGGGGCTGGGGCAATGCTGGACACACTGGGGCAATACTGGAGACCATGGGGCAGATTGCTGGACACACTGGGGCAGTACTGGAGACCATGGGGCAGAATGCTGGACACACTGGGGCAGTACAGGAGACTATGGGGCAGATTGCTGGACACACTGGGGCAATACAGGAGACCATGGGGCAGATTGCTGGACACACTGGGGCAATACATGAGACCATGGGGCAGATTGCTGGACACACTGGGGCAATACATGAGACCATGGGGCAGATTGCTGGACACACTGGGGCAATACAGGAGACTATGGGGCAGATTGCTGGACACACTGGGGCAATACTGGAGACCATGGGGCAGATTGCTGGACACACTGGGGCAATACAGGAGACCATGTGGCAGAATGCTGGACACACTGGGGCAATACAGGAGACCATGGGGCAGATTGCTGGACACACTGGGGCAATACTGGAGACCATGGGGCAGAATGCTGGACACACTGGGGCAATACAGGAGACCATGTGGCAGAATGCTGGACACACTGGGGCAATACAGGAGACCATGGGGCAGATTGCTGGACACACTGGGGCAATACAGGAGACCATGTGGCAGAATGCTGGACACACTGGGGCAATACAGGAGACCATGGGGCAGATTGCTGGACACACTGGGGCAATACAGGAGACCATGGGGCAGATTGCTGGACACACTGGGGCAATACTGGAGACCATGGGGCAGAATGCTGGACACACTGGGGCAATACAGGAGACCATGTGGCAGAATGCTGGACACACTGGGGCAATACAGGAGACCATGGGGCAGATTGCTGGACACACTGGGGCAATACTGGAGACCATGGGGCAGAATGCTGGACACACTGGGGAAATACTGGAGACCATGGGGCAGAATGCTGGACACACTGGGGCAATACAGGAGACTATGGGGCAGATTGCTGGACACACTGAATACTGGAGACCATGGGGCAGATTTCAGGACACATTGAGGCAATGCTGGAGACCCTGGGCAGACTTCTGGACATACTGGGGCAATACTGGAGACCATGGGGCAGATTGCTGGACACACTGGGGCAGTACTGGAGACCATGGGGCAGAATGCTGGACACACTGGGGCAGTACAGGAGACTATGGGGCAGATTGCTGGACACACCGGGGCAATACTGGAGACCATGGGGCAGATTGCTGGACACACTGGGGCAATACTGGAGACCATGGGGCAGAATGCTGGACACACTGGGGCAATACAGGAGACCATGTGGCAGAATGCTGGACACACTGGGGCAATACAGGAGACCATGGGGCAGATTGCTGGACACACTGGGGCAATACTGGAGACCATGGGGCAGAATGCTGGACACACTGGGGAAATACTGGAGACCATGGGGCAGAATGCTGGACACACTGGGGCAATACAGGAGACTATGGGGCAGATTGCTGGACACACTGAATACTGGAGACCATGGGGCAGATTTCAGGACACATTGAGGCAATGCTGGAGACCATGTGGCAGAATGCTGGACACACTGGGGCAATACAGGAGACCATGGGGCAGATTGCTGGACACACTGGGGCAATACTGGAGACCATGGGGCAGAATGCTGGACACACTGGGGCAATACAGGAGACCATGTGGCAGATTGCTGGACACACTGGGGCAATACAGGAGACCATGTGGCAGAATGCTGGACACACTGGGGCAATACAGGAGACCATGGGGCAGATTGCTGGACACACTGGGGCAATACTGGAGACCATGGGGCAGAATGCTGGACACACTGGGGCAATACAGGAGACCATGTGGCAGAATGCTGGACACACTGGGGAAATACTGGAGACCATGGGGCAGAATGCTGGACACACTGGGGCAATACAGGAGACTATGGGGCAGATTGCTGGACACACTGAATACTGGAGACCATGGGGCAGATTTCAGGACACATTGAGGCAATGCTGGAGACCATGTGGCAGAATGCTGGACACACTGGGGCAATACAGGAGACCATGGGGCAGATTGCTGGACACACTGGGGCAATACTGGAGACCATGGGGCAGAATGCTGGACACACTGGGGCAATACTGGAGACCATGGGGCAGATTGCTGGACACACTGGGGCAATACAGGAGACCATGTGGCAGAATGCTGGACACACTGGGGCAATACAGGAGACCATGGGGCAGATTGCTGGACACACTGGGGCAATACTGGAGACCATGGGGCAGAATGCTGGACACACTGGGGCAATACAGGAGACCATGTGGCAGAATGCTGGACACACTGGGGCAATACAGGAGACCATGGGGCAGATTGCTGGACACACTGGGGCAATACAGGAGACCATGTGGCAGAATGCTGGACACACTGGGGCAATACAGGAGACCATGGGGCAGATTGCTGGACACACTGGGGCAATACAGGAGACCATGGGGCAGATTGCTGGACACACTGGGGCAATACTGGAGACCATGGGGCAGAATGCTGGACACACTGGGGCAATACAGGAGACCATGTGGCAGAATGCTGGACACACTGGGGCAATACAGGAGACCATGGGGCAGATTGCTGGACACACTGGGGCAATACTGGAGACCATGTGGCAGAATGCTGGACACACTGGGGAAATACTGGAGACCATGGGGCAGAATGCTGGACACACTGGGGCAATACAGGAGACTATGGGGCAGATTGCTGGACACACTGAATACTGGAGACCATGGGGCAGATTTCAGGACACATTGAGGCAATGCTGGAGACCCTGGGCAGACTTCTGGACATACTGGGGCAATACTGGAGACCATGGGGCAGATTGCTGGACACACTGGGGCAGTACTGGAGACCATGGGGCAGAATGCTGGACACACTGGGGCAGTACAGGAGACTATGGGGCAGATTGCTGGACACACCGGGGCAATACTGGAGACCATGGGGCAGATTGCTGGACACACTGGGGCAATACTGGAGACCATGGGGCAGAATGCTGGACACACTGGGGCAATACAGGAGACCATGTGGCAGAATGCTGGACACACTGGGGCAATACAGGAGACCATGGGGCAGATTGCTGGACACACTGGGGCAATACTGGAGACCATGGGGCAGAATGCTGGACACACTGGGGAAATACTGGAGACCATGGGGCAGAATGCTGGACACACTGGGGCAATACAGGAGACTATGGGGCAGATTGCTGGACACACTGAATACTGGAGACCATGGGGCAGATTTCAGGACACATTGAGGCAATGCTGGAGACCCTGGGCAGACTTCTGGACATACTGGGGCAATACTGGAGACCATGGGGCAGATTGCTGGACACACCGGGGCAATACTGGAGACCATGGGGCAGAATGCTGGACACACTGGGGCAATACAGGAGACCATGGGGCAGATTGCTGGATACACCGGGGCAATACTGGAGACCATGGGGCAGAATGCTGGACACACTGGGGCAATACAGGAGACCATGGGGCAGATTGCTGGACACACTGGGGCAATACTGGAGACCCTGGGGCAGATTTCTGGACACATTGAGGCAATGCTGGAGACCCTGGGGCAGACTTCTGGACACACTGGGGCAATGCTGGACACTGGGGCAGATTGCTGGACACACTGGGGGTAATATGCTGGACACACTGGGGCAATGCTGGACACTGGGGGTAATATGCTGGACACACTGGGGCAGACTGCTGGACACACTGGGGAAAGGCTGGACACTGGGGCAGATTGCTGGACACACTGGGGGCAGTGCTGGACATACTGGGGCAGATTGCTGGACAACATGGGGGTAATATGCTGGACACACTGGGGCAGATTGCTGGACAACATGGGGGTAATATGCTGGACACACTGGGGCAGATTGCTGGACAACATGGGGGTAATATGCTGGACACACTGGGGGCAGGACTTGAGGCATGGGCAGAATGTAGATACGGGGCATGATTGGAGACACGGGGCAGGATTGGATCATGGGGCAGGACGGATACGATGGAGGCTGGTGGGGCAGGATGTGGAGATCATATGGGGTAGAATGGATACTCATGAGGGCAGGATGCGAGAACATATGGCTGGAGCCAGGAATGAGAAACGGGGCCAGGGTGGGGAATATTATTACCATAGGGGCTAATTAAGGGATATTATTACTGCAGTGATGTATTTATTTTATTTTTTGAGTATACTGTTTTAAATGGGGGGGCGGTCCTGTTACTGTGCAGAGTGACACTATATCACCTTTTTTTCTTCATGTGATGTAATGTAGAAGTTGTGAAAAATTAAGTAATGTGTTCTGCAAGCGGAGCTCGAGATAACTGTGTTATTTCCTGCAGAAACGAGTCCTGGCTGGAAGGAATGATGGCGGTCTGTGCTGGATGAAAGATGAAGGACTTCACCTAGAGACATCACTGGTGAGTCAGTGTTACCTATACACTGACACTATACACTGTATACTATATAGAGGTCCTGTGTATAATGTCACCAGTGATCTCTGTATTACCTCTACACAGACACTGCATACTAAGTACAGATCTCCTGTGAATACTGGCACTTATGGTGATAGTATTGTGTTTTTTTTTTATTACTGATCATTATTGTAGTATTCAGTCACTATGTGGTGGTAATATGTGGTCTGGAAATGGTGTTGTGGTATTTGTCCCTTGTATGTAGTATTATTCGGTCACTATGTGGCCTGGTCATGGTGTGGTGGTATTAAGTCACAGGTGTGGCATGTGGGGGTGACACCATTAGGCCCAGTTTAAGTTCTACAAAACAGGAAAACCGTTTTTGGTAACCTTTGTGTGTATTGAGCCGGGGGGGGGGGGGGGGGGGGGTGCCAAACTCGGGAACAGCCCCGGGCGGCAAAAGCTCTAGCTACGCCTCTGAACCAAAGGCAGTTGCCTAATAAGGCCCTATATCAGGCCTACTACTCACACCTGCCTTGCTGTGGAGGTTGGCTCCCTAAGAGGCGATTTTTTGGTGCCCCCACTCAATGCAGACTCTCCCTCTCTTCCCTACAATCACCCTATCAATATAGGTGGGAAAACAATACAGCCAAGAGCAGTGATGAAACATAGATAACAATTATTAGTATGTAGTGTTGAGCATTCCAATACTGCAAGTATCGGGTATCGGCCGATATTTGCTGTATCGGAATTCCGATACCGAGTTCCGATATTTTTGTGATATCGGAAATCGGAATCGGAAGTTCCTATAAGTTCCCAGTCATCTTCGGCGTGTGCGGTGCGTATGGTTCCCAGGGTCTGGAGGAGAGGAAACTCTCCTTCAGGCCCTGGGATCCATATTAATGTAAAAAATAAAGAATAAAAATAAAAAATATGGATATACTCACCCCTCCGACGAACCCTTGCTGTCACCGCTGCAAGCATCTGCCTCCGTTCATAAGAAGGCAGAGAGTGAAGGACCTTCGATGACGTCGCGGTCAGGTGACCGGTCAGGTGACTGGTCACCTGACCGCAACGTCATCGAAGGTCCTTCACTCTCTGCCTTCTTATGAACGGAGGCAGACGCTTGCAGCGGTGACAGCCAGGGTTCGTCAGAGGGGTGAGTATATCCATATTTTTTATTTTTATTCTTTATTTTTTACATTAATATGGATCCCAGGGCCTGAAGGAGAGTTTCCTCTCCTTCAGACCCTGGGAACTATCCAGGATACATTCCGATATTTGTGTCCCATTGACTTGCATTGGTATCGGGTATTGGTATCGGCGATATCCGATATTTTTTGAATATCGGCTGATACCATCCGATACCGATACTTTCAAATATCGGAAGGTATCGCTCAACACTATTAGTAAGCAAAACGATCTCCATTTAGGCCTTGTGAGGCACCTCTGAATAGCAAAAAACTATACCAACACAATGATTCGATTCACAATAAGCTGTCAATTCCTATCGTCATGTGTTGGTATCACACATGCTAAGTTATTTTATTCTATACCATTTTATGGCTGTTCTATGACCCGAAATAGAGTCTGGTTTGATATATATCTGGAAAATGATTACATGCTGTGGCGATAGGAATAGACAGCTTATTGTGAATCGAATCATTATCTGTCTGAACTATGTGTATTTTGTTGGTATAGTTTTTTGCTATTCAGAGGTGCCTCACAAGGCCTAAATGGAAATCGTTTTGCTTACTAATAATTATTATCTAAATGATTTAAAATATATTACTCAATGTAACCAAAATCAGATACAAATATGTATTTATTGTAAAATGTAAGTAGCCAGTGTACCTTTTGGAAGGTACACTGGTATCCTGCCTTTTTATATCCTCATATTACTTGGCTTTACTATGCTTTTTATCAAGCATTCTTACATTGCTAATATATTTTTTGGTTGCCCAAAAGGGAGGATTGGCTGAAAATAACCCATGGATTTAATGACTCTTGTGATTTTCCCCACTGTATTGGAGCCCTGGATGGGACACATATCAGGGTGCGTAAGCCGCCGAACTCGGGCTCCTAATTCTACAATTATAAGCAGTTTTTCTCTGTAGTTCTGCTAGCTGTAGTTGACAGTCACTACAGGTTTATAATTGTAGATATTGGGTCCTATGGGCGAATTGGAGAATCTAGAGTCTTCAATTCGTCCATTATGGGTTGGCGGCTACGTGAAAACCAGTTGGACCTCCCACCACCACGACAACTCCCAGGCTCCAATGCTGAGGCAGTGCCATATGTACTTGTGGCAGATGAGGCCTTCCATTTGACCAGGCATGTCATGAGGCCTTATCCCCGGCGCAACCTGGACCACCGGCGGTGGGTGTTTAATTTGAGACTTTCACGGGCGCGACGACTGGTAGAGTGTGCCTTTGGGACTGTGTGCCAAATGGCGGGTCCTCCAGTCTGCCATTCAGTTGAGTGAGGCAAATGTTAATGAAGTTATAAAAGCTTGTGTTGTTTTACACAACTTCACAAGAATTCATGAGTGCTCCTCAGCTGATAGTGATGAAGGCATGTTGGTCAATGTGGGTAGGCCTACACCACGTGGCCTTCCTCAGCGGCGTCCCCTTTCTGGCCTTAAAGTTAGGGATATTTATATAAATTATTTTGTTTATCCTCAGGGTGCTACTCCCTGGCAAGATAATGCTGTCTCTATGTTGTGATTTATTTTTTTTACCTATATATACATCCCCAAATATAAAATTATGTTACTTTATTGTGTGTTTTGGTTTTTTATATTTGTTATATTTTTATGTTTCTAAATGTTTGAATTGTGTGTGGTGTAATAATGATTTTGCAAACAAAAAGAAATTGGCTTGTTAATTTGTTTTGTAAATGATATCATAAGCCAAATTAGTTATTTATCACACCACATTGCCATCATATGGCTTTTGTGGCCATTTAAACTTGGCCAAAGTAAATTAAATAATGATATAGAAGGGTTAATAGTTTGCCTTTAAGTGCCTTTTGCCTTTAATTGCTACAATTGCTAGAATCTGTTGATGCAGTAGTCTTAGTGTCTCCAATTCAAGGAGACCATACTTCTTATCATGTATGTTCCCAATAGTCAGTCACAACATGCTCTGGGTACGTTAGAGAATAAAGGTCAGTATGACCCTGGGTGATGGTGGGGGCTACATGAATTACATTAGAGTTACAGTTGTTGTAAATGGTATATAATATTGCCTCTTGCTCTATTACTTCAGATAAAAGTGACTTGCTCACAGGATATGTGTGAGGTGTCTTTTTGTCTCCAAGCGCGCTTGTAAAATGACGGGCGTAACTCCACAATTTGGCCCTCACTGGTGATCTGTCAGCTGACATTTGGGTCAGAATGAAAAACAGCTATAACAGTTTTGGCGCCCGACCGGGGCCGTGTATCCAGCCTATTCGGAATCCGTATGGGGGAGCTTCTGGGAGATTGGACATGCAAAACACTAGCTGCAGCAAGGTGAGAAATGTTATTCTTACAAACCTGTTTTGCACCAGCAATCTTTCATCTGGATCTCTCCATACCTCTGGGTAAAAGGCTGCGAACATGGTTCAAAGAATCCACATCACCAGTGAGTTTTGTGTTTGTTTTCTGTTTATGTCCGTATGAGAGTTGAATAATAGAGTTATAAGATGATAATTGTTATCTGTATCATTTGTCATTACCCTAATTGGTTGTGTATTTGCGTAGTGTGTAATGCAGAGCTGGGATAGACTCTGTGCAGTGTTGTTATTTTGGTCATTTTGGATTGGCAGTACATTATATGAAGCTGTATTTTGTATTAAGGCCGTGGTTTTTGTTGTTTGGCCTTAAAGTGCTTTCAGAGTGTCAGTGGACACTGCTGCAGTTTTTGTTATATAGAGTTGTGTTAATTCCAAAGTGCAAAATAGGCAGGCTGTGTGAGCCTTGTATGTCTATGAGAACTCTGAATGGGATGACAGGTGAGTAAATGAGTATAAGGAATAAACATAAATCCCTGATTGATTAGGGGTTCCGTTAGGTGTGGTCCTCTGTATGTGACAGAAGACATTATTCAGCGCAGTTTGAGCTGAATTAGGTGAAGTGATTGAGATAAGGGATTTTCTTCTTGTAAAAATCAACTGAAAAGTGGAAGTAAAAGAAACAACAATCCCTGAATGAACATGTATGTATGAGTGATCACATAAGTATCATTACTTATCATTACTTATCTAACTGTTGTTAATTGTCCAGGATGAATGAGTTGTGGATATTTTTAATGTACATTTAATTTACATCTGAGATTCTGTGAAACCCGTGTTATGTGTAGTTTGACATTGGATAGGTTTCTATATGTGTTTTGGCCGGACGCGGTCAGAATCAGCTTATTCAAGTTGTGCAGTGATCTGCCTGTATAGAGAAACTGTTTTTAATCCCGAGAGAATGAATGTTTTGTAGAGATTAAGTCTGAAAACTGCTGCATTCTGTTTGAGTGTGTGTTAGACAACAAGCTTATCAGAGCGAAATAGCTGATGGGAGGGGTAAGCTGAGCCCCTGCGCGACTTGCTTGAGACTTCTCCCTTTTGTGCTGTGGGCCAGAGGAAGGGGGTCCACATAACTGCATTCTAAAGTTTCTCTGTCTTTGGTTTAGTACACGCTGAGAGATTGTGTTTAAAGCAATAAGTACTGTAGGTATTGAAGAAAAAGGGAATGTTGTACAATTGAAGTTGGAATTTGAAAATGAAAGAATTGTGCCTATTTTAGGGAAAATTTGTAAGTGATTGAAAAGATTCTCCTGCTTCAAGTTGAGTAATTGATATAGCGAATTGAGGATCAACAGAGGAGGTAGCCAACTGCACGGCTGATGTAGTGTACGGAGCAACCTGCTACAGTCAGTCTACGGCATTAGGTGGTGTAACCTTGCCGTCCATGAAGCTGTGCTAGCCAGCTGATTTACCGAGTGGTAGGTAGTGAACCTGCTTGGTAAAATCCTTTAAGTCCACCGAGTGGTAGGTAGTGCACCTGCTCGGTGCCACCGAGTGGTAGGTAGGGAACCTGCTCGGTGTTGTTGAGCGGATAAGTTGAAGCCATGGGCAACTTATTCTGTGTGCAGTCAGGGCCTCAAATGCGATCCAAAAACCGCTGTACAGATTGGAAAAAGGAAGCAGTGAAAGATGTGAGACCAATATTGAAACAGGCAAAAATGCCAGTGAGTGGATGGATGTTTGGATGTTCAAAAAGGCACAGACAAATGAGGAAAATAGCATGTGAATAAATGGCATCTGAGAGAGTGCAGCAGGACGGAAGTAAGGTGTATTATGAATGTTTTGATGCTCAAAAGTCCGATTATGACCGACACATTACTGCTACGGTCATACCTTTGTATAACCAGAGACCAAGACAAGACAGATGGACTTGTAAACATTGCGGTCAGACAAACCCAGACTGGAGAAATACTTGTATGATCTGTGATGTAATCAGGTAGTGTAAGACAGATACATGAGTATTATCACTGGAAGCCCTCTGACTAGCTAGCTATGCTAAAATGATTGGCTGACCCTGAGAACAAACCTTTCCAAAGACAATATGATGGACGTATAAGTGCACCTGAGCAGACCTAGAGAGTTGGTGAGCACCAAAGCAGGTGACGTACTAGGATGCAAATTAAGAATTTTACAGATGTGACTGAAGGAGAGAGAGTAGAGATGTACTCTGGACGGTTACAGCTGAAATGGGCAGACATGGGGTACAGTCCAGTAAACCCACTCGATGTTAAAATATTGGTAAATACATTCACCTCAGGGAAACTTGAGGGAAAGCCCACCTGGATCCATGCCAGTCACTGCAAAAAGATCTTTTCACCAGCAGAATGACTGTTGTCCTAATCACCTTGCTGGCAGTGGTAGGATGTTTGCACCTTACAGAGACACTGGATAAACAAACTTATTCAACATCTTGCTTTTCTTATAAAAGACGCGGAAGGACAAAAACTGCTTGACTGTTGGATCTGTGCACACAGCCCAGTATCTGCAAGGACTATGCTGTACTTAGCCTTACCCCAGGACCCAAGGAAGGTATTAACACCACACTGCATGCACAGTGAGACTTGGACTCAGATTTTCGTGGTTCCTTAAGGCTCTTAATGAGACTAATACAATATAGAGACTCCTTTTTAAATCCAGCCAATTGGCTTAGCGGCCTAGCGGATGGATTATTTTTGGTATTTTACAGACTTGTATGCAAATTTTGTTGCTTTGCTTATTGTTTTATGTAGCCGTAAAAGCGCTAATATATGTATTACCTAAGCTATGGAATAATGTATGTGTAGAAAAAAACCCTAAGGCTAAACCTTCTGTAGTATATCATAGGCCCCGTATGGCCACTGTTGATGGGGGAGGTGAGTGTCCACACTGAGGGTGGATGGGTGAAGCAGGTAGGAAGTCCCCTTGTGGGTACTAGACCCATGAGACAGGAGCTCCTTTGTGGACATCAGCTGACCCCGTAGCAGAGGTTATACCATTTACAAAAGGGGGAAATTGATATAGAAGGGTTAATAGTTTGCCTTTAAGTGCCTTTTGCCTTTAATTGCTACAATTGCTAGAATCTGTTGATGCAGTAGTCTTAGTGTCTCCAATTCAAAGAGACCATACTTCTTATCATGTATGTTCCCAATATTCAATCACAACATGCTCTGGGTACGTTAGACAATAAAGGTCAGTATGACCCTGGGTGATGGTGGGGGCTACATGAATTACATTAGAGTTACAGTTGTTGTAAATGGTATATAATATTGCCTCTTGCTCTATTACTTCAGATAAAAGTGACTTGCTCACAGGATATGTGTGAGGTGTCTTTTTGTCTCCAAGCGTGCTTGTAAAATGACGGGCGTAACTCCACAATTTGGCCCTCACTGGTGATCTATCAGCTGACATTTGGGTCAGAATGAAAAACAGCTATAACAATAACAAAAAAAAAAATTGCTATCACAGCAGATTAAACAATTTGTGCATATTACACAAAATTGCCAAAGATAAAACAGTTTTTAAAGATTAAGATACGTTGGTGGAGGTGATGGCGGCAGTTCGGGTTGCTGCTCTTGTGGCCTTTGTTGGGCAAATTGTCCTTCACCCTGTTGGTGTGATCTCTGTTAGGCCTGCTCCAAAATATGGCCATGTTCAGATTGCCCAGTTGAGTACTAACCAAAAGGCTTGATACTATGGGCATCATGACGAGAGTAAAAATCACGTCAGTCATAACCCCCACCAATATGGCCATGTCGTCCAAACCCAGGTTGGGACCAGCCTCCAACACTGGGTCTAGACAAGTGGCCATATTGGTAAGGTTGCTGGAAGGATGCCATTTGGTAAGGTGTAGGCATTGGGGGGTTACGTTGGGGAAATGGTTGAGTTGTAGGCACACATGGAGGAGGTGCTTCAGATCCCTCTTGAGCATGCACTGGTTGATTTGTTTGCATACGCATGAGGTTACATGGTGACAGCTGCCACCTCTCAATGTACTCAAACAAATCATCAGGGCTATTTGGGGGGGGGGGTGCATGCATCAAGAAGAATTTGAAAGCACCCTCTCACACGTAGCCTCACCTCACGGGGTAGTGGATACCGGGCCAGGCTTCGTGAAAATGCCTCCTCACCCTCATCCTGAGCAGCCCTGGCTAAATAATTCAACACGCCAGTGTGCACATTCCTTCAGCTTTCAATTAGCTCTCTCCTTCTGCGGCCATGGCGTGAGGTCACAGCAGGCTGTGGGGAGGCCTCCAGCGGAACAGTGGGGCTGCTGCTGTGGCCAGGATCTTCGGGCATCACTGAAGCTGGTGCATCTGTGGGTGGGCCTGCAGCATCTGGCCCAGGTGGTTGTGGAACATGGGGGCAGCCGAAGAAGGATCCGAAGGGATAAACATGGTAGGAGCCGTAGATGGGCCAGCCACCTCTTCTCCTTCCCCAACAGGATCGATCAATGGCTCTGATTCGGACCCTGTTGTCTCCCTCTCAGTGAGGTTGGATTGTGTTCTGTTATGAAAATCTAAAAATTAAGTTTTAAAATTCATCTATGAGCATTCCAAACATATGTGTAATGTGGTGTGAGGTTTGTTCTTACGGTCTGAGATCCATACTGGGATCCAGAAAGGACAGCCGGTCAAAATAGATATATTTTATTTTTGCCGGAGCAGATGACCCACTTCTGGCCAGCTGCTGCCTTTCTCTCCGGTACTGGTCCCGAATGCTGCGCCAACATCTCATAACGCGGGCAGCACGGTGGCGCAGTGGTTAGCACTACAGCCTTGCAGCGCTGGGGTCCTGGGTTCTAATCCCACCCAGGACAACATCTGCAAAGAGTTTGTATGTTCTCTCCGTGTTTGCGTGGGTTTCCTCCGGGCACTCCGGTTTCCTCCCACATTCCAAAGACATACTGATAGGAATTCTAGATTGTGAGCCCAATCGGGGACAGTGATGATAATGTGTGCAAAACTGTAAAGCGCTGCGGAATATGTTAGCGCTATATAAAAATAAAGATTATTATTATTATTATTATAACATCTTCCACTGCAATGACAGAGAAGAAAATAATGTATAAGGCCATTGTGCACATTGGTAACACAAGGTGTTAGTGATTTTACACATTGTAATATGCCCTAGTAAGCTGCATTTCTTACTAAATATCTTCAGCAATCAAATTTACCACCCAAATACCACAATACCATAAAAGGGGAACACCATACAAGGTAAGTACACAATGACAGTGTCCTCTCCCCTCTATACCAGTCTGTCATTGTAAATTTGCTTACTGTAAGCGACTTCTGTATATGCTGTATGTAACCCCTTTCTCATGTCCAGAACCCAGGGCCGCCATCAGGGCATGACAGCCATCATCACAGTATGGGGCCCGGTGGTCAGAGGCAAAAAGGGGGGCCCGAACACGCTGGCAGGTCACTCCGCTCGGGCCCCCTTCTCTTTGTTTCTGTTCATCGGGCCCCTGGACATTTTGTTCTGTGTTCTGCCGAACGCCCGATGCATAACAACACTGTGGTGATTTAAAGATACACCTACAGTGTTGTTAATGCATCGGGCGGACGTAAATAGGCACTGTACCTTTAAGTTGACACTGGCCCGGGGACATCATGGTCCTGACGTCACTCTGCTCGTGCTCACACTTCCTCATGCCGAGCAGCAGAGCAGCATACAGTCACGGTGTGCCAGGTGTCAGCGGGCTGACGAAGTAGGTTGAGGAGGAGGGGGAGGCGGCGGGCGGGCTGTCAGAGTTACTGCAAGTTAGGCTACTTTCACACTAGCGTTTTCTGCAATCCGTCACAATGCGTCGTTTTGCAGAAAAAACGCATGCTGCAAAAGTGCTTGCAGGATGCGTTTTTTTCCCCATAGACTTGTATTGACGACGCATTTGCGACGGATTGCCACACGTCGCATCCGTCGAGTGACGGATGCGTCGTGCTTTTGCGGATCGTCGGGAGCAAAAAACGCTACATGTAACGTTTTTTGCTCCTGACGGACCGCTTTTTCCGACCGCACATGCGCGGCCGGAACTCCGCCCCCACCTCCCCGCACCTTACAATGGGGCAGCGGATGCGCCGGAGAAATGCATCCACTGCCTCCATTGTGCAGTACGTTAAACGCTAGCGTCGGAATCTCTCCCCGACGCATTGCGAGTGTGAAAGTAGCCTTAGGAGACTGCACTGCGGCCAGTCTCTCGGAGTCTAATGAGCAGATGAGGCTTCAGGTGGCTGTGCCTGGCAGCGTGTGGCTGATGAGGGAAGGCGAGTGGGGGCTGCATCCTACAGGGTTCAGTGGAAGGATAATGGGGAGTGGGACTGCCAGCCCCTACTAGCCTCCCCCTGGGCCCTGCAGCCCCCACTAGCTGCTGCTTCCCCCTGGCCCCTGCAGCCCCCCAGCCCCCACTAGCCTCCCCCTGGGCCCTGCAGCCCCCACTAGCCGCTGCTTCCCCCTGGACCCTGCAGCCCCCACTAGCCTCCCCCTGGGCCCTGCAGCCCCCACTAGCCCCTGCCTCCCCCTGGACCCTGCAGCCCCGCAGCCCCCACCAGCCTCCCCCTGGGCCCTGCAGCCCCCACTAGCCGCGGCCTCCCCCTGGACCCTGCAGCCCCGCAGCCCCCACCAGCCTCCCCCTGGGCCCTGCAGCCCCCACTATAAGCTGCCTCCCCCTGGACCCTGCAGCCCCCCAGTCCCCACCAGCCTCCCCCTGGGCCCTGCAGCCCCCACTAGCTGCTGCCGCCCCCTGGACCCTGCAGCCCCCACCAGCCTCCCCCTGGGCCCTGCAGCCCCCACTAGCCGCTGCCTCCCTCTGGACCCTGCAGCCCCCCAGGCCCCACCAGCCTCCCCCTGGGCCCTGCAGCCCCCACCATCCTCCCCCTGGGCCCTGCAGCCCCCACTAGCCCCTGCCTCCCCCTGGACCCTGCAGCCCCCCAGTCCCCACCAGCCTCCCCCTGGGCCCTGTAGCCCCCACTACCGCTGCCTCCCCCTGGACCCTGCAGCCCCCCAGTCCCCACCAGCCTCCCCCTGGGCCCTGCAGCCCCCACTAGCCGCTGCTTCCCCCTGGACCCTGCAGCCCCCAGCCCCCACTAGCCTCCCCCTGGGCCCTGCAGCCCCCACTAGCAGCTGCCTCCCCCTGGACCCTGCAGCCCCCCAGTACCCCCCTAGCCTCCCCCCAGACCATGCAGCCTCCAGTCCCCACTAGCCTCCCCTCTGGGCCCTGCAGCCCCCAGTCCCACTAGTCTCCCCCTGGGCCCTACAGCCCCCAGTCCCACTAGCCTCCTGCTGGACTCTGCAGCCCCCAGTAGCCTCCCCCTGGACCCTGCAGCCCCCAGTCCCCACTAGCCTCCCCCTGGGCCCTGCAGCCCCCAGTCCCACTAGCCTCCCCCTGTGCCTTGCAGCCCCCAGTCCCACTAGCCTCCCCCTGGGCCCTGCAGCCCCGAGTCCCACTAGCCTACCCCTGGGCCCTGCAGCCCCCAATCCCACTAGCCTCCCCCTGGGCCCTACAGCCCCAAGTCCCCACTAGCCTCCCCCTTTGCCCTGCAGCCCTCTAGCCTCCCCTGGGCCCTGTTGGATGTGGCAGCCAGTCATGGACTGGGGCCGCATCCAACAGGGCCCAGGGTGAGGCTAGTGGGAACTGGGGGCCACGTCCAACAGGGTGAGGGGAGGCTGCTCAGTGGAGTGAGGGGAGGCTAGTAGGGTAAGGGTGCTAAGGGGAGTGTGTATTCAGCAGGTGGAGATTGCTAGGGGGAGTCTGCGTCCTGCAGGGGGAATCTGTTGCGGGGAGTCTGTGTCCCATTGGTGGAGGCTGCTAGGGTGAATCTGCATTCCGCAGGAGGAATCTGCTGCAGGGAGGCTGTGGAGACGGCGAGGACAACCAGGGCTAGTCGACGATGCGTTTCAAGAGGGTGCCAACCTCTGCAAACAGGTAGCAAACAAGAATAGTTGACAATTGTAAATAGTTGTGGAATTAATGGTGCTATAAAAGTAAGTAAAATAATAATAATTCTTATTTATATAGCGCCAACATACTCCACAGCACTTTACATTATATAGGGGACTTATACGGACAATAAACATTACAGCATAACAATAAACACAAATCAAAACAGATGCATGTAAAGAAGCTGCGGAGACACCATCACGTGTTTCTCGACGCAAGCAGTGAATAGCCAGGCCTTTCCCCGGGAAGGAACAACCACGGGAAGGGCAGCATCCTATGAAGGAAAGCCACCTATGCCAAGCATGGTATCCATCCACAGACAGCTGTTTCGGGGTTTTTGCCCCTCATCAGTGTGGAGTAGGAATCTGGCTATTAGGAGCAGTGCCTAGTAAAAAGGCTATAAAGGCACAGATGATTGGCCTCGGAGAGACCAAAACATCCAACACCGCGGAGACACCATCACGTGTTTCTCAACGCAGTGATTCCAGAACACTGCCCCCATCCCTTATGGGAAATATGCAGATGCATGTAAAGAAGCTGCGGAGACACCATCACGTGTTTCTCGACGCAAGCAGTGAATAGCCAGGCCTTTCCCCGGGAAGGAACAACCACGGGAAGGGCAGCATCCTATGAAGGAAAGCCACCTATGCCAAGCATGGTATCCATCCACAGACAGCTGTTTCGGGGTTTTTGCCCCTCATCAGTGTGGAGTAGGAATCTGGCTATTAGGAGCAGTGCCTAGTAAAAAGGCTATAAAGGCACAGATGATTGGCCTCGGAGAGACCAAAACATCCAACACCGCGGAGACACCATCACGTGTTTCTCAACGCAGTGATTCCAGAACACTGCCCCCATCCCTTATGGGAAATATGCAGATGCATGTAAAGAAGCTGCGGAGACACCATCACGTGTTTCTCGACGCAAGCAGTGAATAGCCAGGCCTTTCCCCGGGAAGGAACAACCACGGGAAGGGCAGCATCCTATGAAGGAAAGCCACCTATGCCAAGCATGGTATCCATCCACAGACAGCTGTTTCGGGGTTTTTGCCCCTCATCAGTGTGGAGTAGGAATCTGGCTATTAGGAGCAGTGCCTAGAAAAAAGGCTATAAAGGCACAGATGATTGGCCTCGGAGAGACCAAAACATCCAACACCGCGGAGACACCATCACGTGTTTCTCAACGCAGTGATTCCAGAACACTGCCCCCATCCCTTATGGGAAATATGCAGATGCATGTAAAGAAGCTGCGGAGACACCATCACGTGTTTCTCGACGCAAGCAGTGAATAGCCAGGCCATTCCCCGGGAAGGAACAACCACGGGAAGGGCAGCATCCTATGAAGGAAAGCCACCTATGCCAAGCATGGTATCCATCCACAGACAGCTGTTTCGGGGTTTTTGCCCCTCATCAGTGTGGAGTAGGAATCTGGCTATTAGGAGCAGTGCCTAGTAAAAAGGCTATAAAGGCACAGATGATTGGCCTCGGATTGGCCAATCATCTGTGCCTTTATAGCCTTTTTACTAGGCACTGCTCCTAATAGCCAGATTCCTACTCCACACTGATGAGGGGCAAAAACCCCGAAACAGCTGTCTGTGGATGGATACCATGCTTGGCATAGGTGGCTTTCCTTCATAGGATGCTGCCCTTCCCGTGGTTGTTCCTTCCCGGGGAAAGGCCTGGCTATTCACTGCTTGCGTCGAGAAACACGTGATGGTGTCTCCGCAGCTTCTTTACATGCATCTGCATATTTCCCATAAGGGATGGGGGCAGTGTTCTGGAATCACTGCGTTGAGAAACACGTGATGGTGTCTCCGCGGTTTTGGATGTTTTGGTCTCTCCGAGGCCAATCATCTGTGCCTTTATAGCCTTTTTACTAGGCACTGCTCCTAATAGCCAGATTCCTACTCCACACTGATGAGGGGCAAAAACCCCGAAACAGCTGTCTGTGGATGGATACCATGCTTGGCATAGGTGGCTTTCCTTCATAGGATGCTGCCCTTCCCGTGGTTGTTCCTTCCCGGGGAAAGGCCTGGCTATTCACTGCTTGCGTCGAGAAACACGTGATGGTGTCTCCGCAGCTTCTTTACATGCATCTGCATATTTCCCATAAGGGATGGGGGCAGTGTTCTGGAATCACTGCGTTGAGAAACACGTGATGGTGTCTCCGCGGTTTTGGATGTTTTGGTCTCTCCGAGGCCAATCATCTGTGCCTTTATAGCCTTTTTACTAGGCACTGCTCCTAATAGCCAGATTCCTACTCCACACTGATGAGGGGCAAAAACCCCGAAACAGCTGTCTGTGGATGGATACCATGCTTGGCATAGGTGGCTTTCCTTCATAGGATGCTGCCCTTCCCGTGGTTGTTCCTTCCCGGGGAAAGGCCTGGCTATTCACTGCTTGCGTCGAGAAACACGTGATGGTGTCTCCGCAGCTTCTTTACATGCATCTGCATATTTCCCATAAGGGATGGGGGCAGTGTTCTGGAATCACTGCGTTGAGAAACACGTGATGGTGTCTCCGCGGTTTTGGATGTTTTGGTCTCTCCGAGGCCAATCATCTGTGCCTTTATAGCCTTTTTACTAGGCACTGCTCCTAATAGCCAGATTCCTACTCCACACTGATGAGGGGCAAAAACCCCGAAACAGCTGTCTGTGGATGGATACCATGCTTGGCATAGGTGGCTTTCCTTCATAGGATGCTGCCCTTCCCGTGGTTGTTCCTTCCCGGGGAAAGGCCTGGCTATTCACTGCTTGCGTCGAGAAACACGTGATGGTGTCTCCGCAGCTTCTTTACATGCATCTGCATATTTCCCATAAGGGATGGGGGCAGTGTTCTGGAATCACTGCGTTGAGAAACACGTGATGGTGTCTCCGCGGTGTTGGATGTTTTGGTCTCTCCGAGGCCAATCATCTGTGCCTTTATAGCCTTTTTACTAGGCACTGCTCCTAATAGCCAGATTCCTACTCCACACTGATGAGGGGCAAAAACCCCGAAACAGCTGTCTGTGGATGGATACCATGCTTGGCATAGGTGGCTTTCCTTCATAGGATGCTGCCCTTCCCGTGGTTGTTCCTTCCCGGGGAAAGGCCTGGCTATTCACTGCTTGCGTCGAGAAACACGTGATGGTGTCTCCGCAGCTTCTTTACATGCATCTGCATATTTCCCATAAGGGATGGGGGCAGTGTTCTGGAATCACTGCGTTGAGAAACACGTGATGGTGTCTCCGCGGTTTTGGATGTTTTGGTCTCTCCGAGGCCAATCATCTGTGCCTTTATAGCCTTTTTACTAGGCACTGCTCCTAATAGCCAGATTCCTACTCCACACTGATGAGGGGCAAAAACCCCGAAACAGCTGTCTGTGGATGGATACCATGCTTGGCATAGGTGGCTTTCCTTCATAGGATGCTGCCCTTCCCGTGGTTGTTCCTTCCCGGGGAAAGGCCTGGCTATTCACTGCTTGCGTCGAGAAACACGTGATGGTGTCTCCGCAGCTTCTTTACATGCATCTGCATATTTCCCATAAGGGATGGGGGCAGTGTTCTGGAATCACTGCGTTGAGAAACACGTGATGGTGTCTCCGCGGTGTTGGATGTTTTGGTCTCTCCGAGGCCAATCATCTGTGCCTTTATAGCCTTTTTACTAGGCACTGCTCCTAATAGCCAGATTCCTACTCCACACTGATGAGGGGCAAAAACCCCGAAACAGCTGTCTGTGGATGGATACCATGCTTGGCATAGGTGGCTTTCCTTCATAGGATGCTGCCCTTCCCGTGGTTGTTCCTTCCCGGGGAAAGGCCTGGCTATTCACTGCTTGCGTCGAGAAACACGTGATGGTGTCTCCGCAGCTTCTTTACATGCATCTGCATATTTCCCATAAGGGATGGGGGCAGTGTTCTGGAATCACTGCGTTGAGAAACACGTGATGGTGTCTCCGCGGTGTTGGATGTTTTGGTCTCTCCGAGGCCAATCATCTGTGCCTTTACAAATCAAAACAGATACCGAGAGGAGTGAGGGCCCTGCTGCTCACAAACTACAAACTATGAGGAAAAGGGGAGACACGACAGGTGGATGGTAACAATTGCTTTATTCGCACCAGCCATAGTGTAATGGTACCGTTACACTTAACGATTTACCAACGATCACGACCAGCAATACGACCTGGCCGTGATCATTGGTAAGTCGTTGTGTGGTTGCTGGAGAGCTGTCACACAGACAGCTCTCCAGCGACCAACGATGCCGAAGTCCCCGGGTAACCAGAGTAAACATCGGGTTACTAAGCGCAGGGCCGCGCTTAGTAATCCAATGTTTACCCTGGTTACCATTGTAAAAGTAGAAAAAAAAAACAAACACTACATACTTACATTCCTGAAGACACAAAAGAGAATGGTAAAACCAAAAACACTCAGTTTGAAAAAATGTTTGCAGTAATCCGCAAGTGCTAGTAAAAGATGTAAATAACGGGGTATTTGGTTGATACGTTTTTTGCAAAAAATGTATACTAAGCTGCTCTACCAATCTTCACGGTATACCCATATCAGAGCAGTCCTAACTAATGTATGCAATCCCTATCTGATGTATTTAAAAACCTGATCATCTGTATATTACCTGTGTGAACAGGGTTCAGAGAGGAAAAATCCATGTGTGCATACAGGGCAGAACAGCTTTTGTGCAGCTAGCCCAAGAGGAGTGGTGGAACTCCCCAGTCTTGTAGACACAAGAGAACAATCATGGAAACAGGAACACATGGGCTACTTGCACAGTGAACAAGTCTGTAAGAACATGTTCACACACCACCAAGAAACCTGAAGACACAAAAGAGAATGGTAAAACCAAAAACACTCAGTTTGAAAAAATGTTTGCAGTAATCCGCAAGTGCTAGTAAAAGATGTAAATAACGGGGTATTTGGTTGATACGTTTTTTGCAAAAAATGTATACTAAGCTGCTCTACCAATCTTCACGGTATACCCATATCAGAGCAGTCCTAACTAATGTATGCAATCCCTATCTGATGTATTTAAAAACCTGATCATCTGTATATTACCTGTGTGAACAGGGTTCAGAGAGGAAAAATCCATGTGTGCATACAGGGCAGAACAGCTTTTGTGCAGCTAGCCCAAGAGGATTTTTCCTCTCTGAACCCTGTTCACACAGGTAATATACAGATGATCAGATTTTTAAATACATCAGATAGGGATTGCATACATTAGTTAGGACTGCTCTGATATGGGTATACCGTGAAGATTGGTAGAGCAGCTTAGTATACATTTTTTGCAAAAAACGTATCAACCAAATACCCCGTTATTTACATCTTTTACTAGCACTTGCGGATTACTGCAAACATTTTTTCAAACTGAGTGTTTTTGGTTTTACCATTCTCTTTTGTGTCTTCAGGTTTCTTGGTGGTGTGTGAACATGTTCTTACAGACTTGTTCACTGTGCAAGTAGCCCATGTGTTCCTGTTTCCATGATTGTTCTCTTGTGTCTACAAGACTGGGGAGTTCCACCACTCCTCTTGGGCTAGCTGCACAAAAGCTGTTCTGCCCTGTATGCACACATGGATTTTTCCTCTCTGAACCCTGTTCACACAGGTAATATACAGATGATCAGGTTTTTAAATACATCAGATAGGGATTGCATACATTAGTTAGGACTGCTCTGATATGGGTATACCGTGAAGATTGGTAGAGCAGCTTAGTATACATTTTTTGCAAAAAACGTATCAACCAAATACCCCGTTATTTACATCTTTTACTAGCACTTGCGGATTACTGCAAACATTTTTTCAAACTGAGTGTTTTTGGTTTTACCATTCTCTTTTGTGTCTTCAGGTTTCTTGGTGGTGTGTGAACATGTTCTTACAGACTTGTTCACTGTGCAAGTAGCCCATGTGTTCCTGTTTCCATGATTGTTCTCTTGTGTCTACAAGACTGGGGAGTTCCACCACTCCTCTTGGGCTAGCTGCACAAAAGCTGTTCTGCCCTGTATGCACACATGGATTTTTCCTCTCTGAACGCTGTTCACACAGGTAATATACAGATGATCAGGTTTTTAAATACATCAGATAGGGATTGCATACATTAGTTAGGACTGCTCTGATATGGGTATACCGTGAAGATTGGTAGAGCAGCTTAGTATACATTTTTTGCAAAAAACGTATCAACCAAATACCCCGTTATTTACATCTTTTACTAGCACTTGCGGATTACTGCAAACATTTTTTCAAACTGAGTGTTTTTGGTTTTACCATTCTCTTTTGTGTCTTCAGGTTTCTTGGTGGTGTGTGAACATGTTCTTACAGACTTGTTCACTGTGCAAGTAGCCCATGTGTTCCTGTTTCCATGATTGTTCTCTTGTGTCTACAAGACTGGGGAGTTCCACCACTCCTCTTGGGCTAGCTGCACAAAAGCTGTTCTGCCCTGTATGCACACATGGATTTTTCCTCTCTGAACGCTGTTCACACAGGTAATATACAGATGATCAGGTTTTTAAATACATCAGATAGGGATTGCATACATTAGTTAGGACTGCTCTGATATGGGTATACCGTGAAGATTGGTAGAGCAGCTTAGTATACATTTTTTGCAAAAAACGTATCAACCAAATACCCCGTTATTTACATCTTTTACTAGCACTTGCGGATTACTGCAAACATTTTTTCAAACTGAGTGTTTTTGGTTTTACCATTCTCTTTTGTGTCTTCAGGTTTCTTGGTGGTGTGTGAACATGTTCTTACAGACTTGTTCACTGTGCAAGTAGCCCATGTGTTCCTGTTTCCATACTTACATTCCTGTCGCGTCCCCCGGCGTCAGCTTCCCTGCACTGTGTCAGCGCTGGCCGGAAAGCAGAGCGGTGATGTCACCGCTGTGCTCTGCTTTACGGCCGGCCGGCGCTGACACAGTGCAGGGAAGCTGACGCCGGGGGACGTGACAGGAATGCAAGTATGTAGTGTTTTTTTTTTTTTACTTTTACAATGGTAACCAGGGTAAACATCGGGTTACTAAGCGCGGCCCTGCGCTTAGTAACCCGATGTTTACCCTGGTTACCAGTGAAGACATCGCTGAATCGGCGTCACACACGCCGATTCAGCGATGTCAGCGGGTGATCCAGCGACGAAATAAAGTCCTGGACTTTCCCCAGCGACCAACGATCTCCCAGTAGGGGCCTGATCGTTGGTCGCTGTCACGCATAACGATTTCGTTAACGATATCGTTGCTACGTCACAAAAAGCAACGATATCATTAACGATATCGTTATGTGTGACGGTACCTTTATGCTCAGGTGTTCATGTGCAGCTGCATGAACCAGTTAACTGCCTAAGTATGTAACAGTACAGACACAGAGGGCTATTAACTGCATAAAGTGTATGAGAACATGATGCGAGGAACCTGATTATGGTTTAGGTTTTTTGAATGGGTCACACAGGGATCGTTAGGTTAATGTGTTGATGCGGTAGGCCAATCTGAACAAATGAGTTTTTAGGGCACGCTTAAAACTGTGGGGATTGGAGATTAATCGTATTAACCTCGGTAGTAAATAAATGGGGTGATCTTCCCTTTACTATTGACTACTTTTTATTTTTTATACGATCACTTTGAGTTAAGTTTTGAGGTGTATTTATGTTCTACAATTTATAGATTTTTAATAAATGCCAATAAAGATATTTTTTAGTTTTGCATAATTGGTAATTATATATGCAATAATATACACTGTTTCCATTTATTTGGTGGGCAGGCTGAGGCGGCAGCGGTGGGCAGACCTAGGTGACCATTAGGTTCTTCTTGACTGGGTGGTGCACGCTGTGGCAACATCGGCTGTGTGAGTAAATAACAAGTCCATGTATTCGTTTGTCCACCATTTCAGTATGTGATTGTATGATACAATCATTCCTTTCCCCTCCCACTCCCCAACAGCAATGTATATATGTTACTGGATGAGCCTGAGCTGCTGCAAAACCTAATGCCCAATTACAACATCAGGCAGCAGCTCAGGATCATCCAGTAACTTACAACTTTTGGTTGGGGTTGGGAAGTGGGGTGGAGAATAATTGATGCAAGAGAGTATATATGATTGGGAAGCATCTTTATTATTATGGCAGCGTAATGTTTGAAAGGGGAAAATCGGTCTGTGCTCACACAGCAGTGCAAGGATCGGGCGCCGATCTCCTGACCAGCATCCTCATACATGCTGTGAGGCTGCTGAGTTCAGGTCAGGAGACCCGCAGCCCGTCCCATGTGCAGACTGATATTCACCAATGGTTCCTCTAGTCAGATTCCTGTAGTTAGATCAACAGTCTACCTTGTCGTGGTGGCAGCTTAAAAAATCTTTTGGTCAAAACAAAAGCTGATGGCTATGTATATGATATGGTGTTAATGTTTGATTGGTGAGGACGTGGTGCAGAAGTGGAGTTTTTCCAAGAGTGGGTGGTGGGACTGTAGAAGGTTCGATGGGTGGAGGCGGAGCTAGGGTGGAGGTGAAACTGGGGTGGAGCCTGGGCGGAGTTTGAGGGGGGGCCCCGAAATTTTGACAGTATGGGGCCCTGAAATAGACTTTCATTGGCGGATTTTTTACGCAGTGCGCTGACAAATGCAGCATGCTGCGATTTTCTACTGCCGTAAAATACGGCTGCAAAATATACACCAGATAGGAGCTTCCCCATAGAGAATCATTGGTCCGTGTGCAATGCGTAGTTTTTGCGCCTCTAATACGTCCGTAAAACTCTCTAGTGTGATGCCGGCCTTATGGTTTGCAGGAGCCATGACCCACAGGGAAAGCCCCTGAGTTGGCAGAACAGCAGAAACCCCCATAAATTGCCCGATTTTACAAACTACACCTCTCAATGAATTCATCTAGGGGTGCAGTGATCATATTGAGACTATGATTGTGTCATAGAATTTTATACTACTGGGCAGAGAAGAAAAAATAATTACATTTTTACCAATAAAAATGTATTTTAGCCCCAGATTTTACATTTTCATACAAGAAGTGGGTAAAAATGGCACCAAAATTTGTCCCCCAATTTCTACTGAACGTGGCAAAACTCCATATGTGGCTGTACAGTACTGCTTAGCCATACGGAGAGACTTGGGAGGTACAGAACGCTATTTGCCTCCTGGAGACATCACCATATTTTGAGAGCTAACATTTTTCGGCCAACAGAGTTATGTGTTGGCTTGCTTTTTACGGGGTGAGTTGATGTTTTTATTGGCACCATTTTCAGACACATGACATTTTTTGATCACTTTTATTCTGATTTTTGGGTGGCAGAATAAACAAATAACAGCATTTTTTTGTCATTTTGCTTGTGGAAAAATTGATAAGGCAGTTCTATTCTTCAAGTCAGTACGATTACAGTGATATCACATTTTTAGCATTTTTTATGTTTTGGCACTTTTACACAATAAAAACTATTTCATAGAAAAAATAATTATTTTTGCATCACTGTATTCTGAGAGTGTTAACTTTTTAATTTATTCGCTGATGGAGCTATACGATGGTTTGTTTTTTGTTGGACAAGATGGCATTTTCAGGGGTATCATGTTTATTTATATTGATATTTTTAATCACGTTTAATTCCACTGTTTGTTCGGCGGTATGATGATAAAGCATTGCTTTTTGCCTTGTTTTTTATTTATTTTTTATGGTGTTTACTAAAGGGGTTAACTAGTGGGACAGACACTTGCTACATCTGTAGTACAGGTAGAGAGTGGTGTAGTATATGCAGTACAAATAGAGTCCACTACAGACCCATATTTTAGAGCGTACAACTAAGGCTTCTTTCACCCTTCCGTATTTACAATCTGCACACGATCCGTCATTTCAACATTTTGACGGATCCTGTGCAGATTGTAAAAAATGGGTGCACTGGACCCGTTTTTCTGACGGACCCGTCGAGGCTATTTGCACCTGTTGCATATGCATCTTTGCAGCGGTTTTCCGGTGCGAAAATGCGTACACAACACAACCCAGGTTAAAAATAATTAAAAAAATATCGCAATATTCTTACCGTCCGGCGTCCTGCGCAGCGTTACCAATGCTCGTGAGTCGTGATGCTCCCGGCAGCTGGCGTTCCCAGTAATGCCTGCTTGCATAGGCAGCATCAATAGTAAAAAGAAAGAGAGAGAGAGAGAAATTCCTTGACTGGAAATTCTTCCACGCATGCTCAGTTTCAAAAGACGGAACCCGTCGCTGAATTCCTGCTTTTGACTGTCAGCGACGTATCCTGCATCCATAGGCTTCCAATATAGCCCACGACGGGCAGCGCAGGAACCATCAATGAGCGATTTTCCGACGTGCAAAAAAAGATTGCCTTACGCAGGCGAGGACATAAAATGAACTTCAATCCAATATTGCGGCCAGCATGCAGCCAGCGGGTAAGGAAAGGGTGAATCAAACACCCGAAAACTCCGCCCATATGCCAAAAACCGGTCCTGCCAAATTCAGGTGACAGGTTCCCTTTAAGGTACGTAATAATTGTAAATACTATTAAAAACTACATGACACAACATATAATGACAAACTCGTGCATTGACCACACAGGTCAACAGGACAAGGAACTGATAAACAGTCCAAAAGAGGAAAAATCAGTAGTCAATTTGGAACTCAACACAGCCTTAAGGGCTTATTATCACAATGTACACCCTGTCCAGTAAAGCAGAGGAACCAAAAATACCAATGTATGCTACTGTTACAGAAAATTTACTTAAGGTTCTCTATAAGGTGAAAGAAAAAACAGCACCCACCGCTATTTATCACCAATGAGAAACCTCAAATACACGAGGACACACATAGAGCTATTGGAACAATCTCACCCAAATGTGGCGCTGCAGCATACTGAAATGTGTTCCCCATGTCAAGGTAAGAGTTTCATCTCAGGGAACAAAAAAATCTCCAGGGAGCCTCTGGAGATTATAAACTCCCTGGAGATTTTTTTGTCTCGGTTGAGCACTCCATCAAGTCCTGACCACATACTTACTGCCTTATCCCCTGATGATTCTTCCCTGAGATGAAATGCGTAGGGAGGTGGTCTTTAACGCAGGAGGTGGTCTTGGAGTCCAACGGATCCTAGATGGACGGAATTTGATCCATGGGACTCTTACCTTGACATGGGGAACACATTTCAGTATGCTGCAGCGCCACATTTGGGTGAGATTGTTCCAATAGCTCTATGTGTGTCCTCGTGTATTTGAGGTTTCTCATTGGTGATAAATAGCGGTGCTGTTTTTTCTTTCACCTTATAGAGAACCTTAAGTAAATTTTCTGTAACAGTAGCATACATTGGTATTTTTGGTTCCTCTGCTTTACTGGACAGGGTGTACATTGTGATAATAAGCCCTTAAGGCTGTGTTGAGTTCCAAATTGACTACTGATTTTTCCTCTTTTGGACTGTTTATCAGTTCCTTGTCCTGTTGACCTGTGTGGTCAATGCACGAGTTTGTCATTATATGTTGTGTCATGTAGTTTTTAATAGTATTTATTAAACGTTATATTTTAGGTTCCCTTTTGCTATTTACAATATAATTTTTCTGGGCACCCTTTGTTCAGTTTGAGTGGTTTATTACCCCCCTTTTTTTGCTATACTATAACGTAATAATTGTAAACAAATGCCAGTCATAATTATTATTGGTCTGCCATGTATTATTTGTATTTTCCTTTATGTCTTTAGGTAAACACCACCATAAATGGAATTGATTGTAATTTTATTTTTTTATTTTTATTTCAGATTTCTGGCAACCGGAGAGAGCTTATCATCCCTCCACTTTCAGTACCGGCTTGGAATTTCCACCCTGTCTGGAATAGTTGCGGACACCTGCCGGGCTTTGTGGAATGTTCTCCGGGATGAGTTTATACCCCTACCCACGGAGGACGTGTGGATTGAAATTGCAGAAAAATTCTGGAGTGTGTGTGATTTCCCCAACTGTTTGGGAGCGGTGGATGGAAAGCACATACGCATTATCAAACCCGCATGAACTGGATCGGAGTACTTCAACTACAAAAAATATTTTTCAGTTGTGCTCATGGCAATAGCAGATGCGGACTGTCGCTTCATCGCTGTGGACATTGGAGCTTTTGGCCGTGGCAATGACTCTCAGACTCAAGAACTCAGATATGGGCCGACGTGTGTATGGAAGAAATTTAAATTTTCCACTGCCACGACCTCTCCCCAACACTCAAGGCCTACCGATGCCATTTGTTATGGTTGGGGATGAGGTCTTCCAGATGTGTGAAAACCTACTGAAACCAATTTCCAGTCAGGACTTGAACCACACTAAAAGGATTTATAACTACAGAGTGACCAGGGCCCGAAGAACAGTAGAGTGTAGCTTTGGGATTCTAGTCTCAAAATGGTGCATCCTTGCGACAGCCATTAATCTAAAAATGGAGACAGTCGATGAGGTGGTCAAAGCCTGTGTGGTTCTCCACAATTACATAATGGCTAAGGAGCGACCCAACATTGAACTGGATGAACCAGTTGCAAACCCATTGCCAGATTACCAGCATCACCCGCTACGGTCAACTATGGAAGTTGGCCATATGCAAGACCAATTTGCTGCCTATTTTGATTCTGATATTGGACGTGTGGCATGGCAAGACAGTATTGTGTAAAATTTCCTGTTGGGTTTGGCCCTGTACCAGTTATGTTCTAAATGTTAGTATTTTTTGTTAATAAAATTTGTGTTTTGATATCTTGACCGAGTCTCCTATGTATTTCCTCTAAAAACTACTTATGTTGTTAGTGGAAAGGTAGTTGACGTCATTACGTCCTAATTCTGTTCTGCAGTATCTATGGGACGCAGACTGAAGATACTATAGAGGTATAATACAAAGCAGATCTACACTCATCAAGTCAGGTGTCATAAATAATGAATTCATGATGCACAAATAACAGCCTCATGAATTCACTATTTCTGACACCTGTCCAGGTGAGTATAGATATGCCTTGTATGACCTACATCGTCTCTTCGGTTTGTGTGAAATAGATTACGTACACTGAAGAAAAAAATGGAGGTTATACAAGGCAGTTCTCTACTCACCAGGTCAGGTGTCATATATAATGAGTTCATGACGCAGAGCTTTGTGCATCATGAACTCACTATTTATGACAAATGACCTGTTGAGTATAGTTCTGCTTTGTATTACCGCCATTTTCTCTTCAGTCTGCGACACCGTATTAATCAGACTGAAGAGATTACGGAGAAAATACAAGCTATATTTATTTTTTGCCACCTCATAGCTGTATACCAAACACACAAAGCTGCAATCTTGTACTTAATAACTACTGGAGCTATGATTTGGCAAAAAAATATAGTGTGCAGCGCAGTGTTTTATTAAGGACACGGTGTGTGTTGCCGGCGCCGAAATACACAAATAAGCAAACATTATTGGGGGCAAAAAACATTATTATTTATTTTTAAACCATAAAAAAAAAAAATTAACTGCACCTGCTTGGGGTAGAGTGACAGAACTGGGGTGTGTGTAGCTGTGGACGATGCAGGGGTGGCAGGAGAAGGGGCAATCAACCTAGTGGGATCTGGGAGTTCGGGGATGGGGCTTGACGCATGAGAGGGCTGAGACACACTGGAAGGGTGAGACAAACCTGACATTAGAGACACATTGGGAGGTGAGGGGGGAGGAATATTGATAGCTGCTTTTTATTTTTTTTCCCCTTTTGGGATCTAGATAGTCTGGGGAGCCTCGGTGGGCTCATTTGTTCCGGCCTGGTCGTGCTGGCTGACCTGTCAGGGTCCGACTGCTGCAGCTGCATTGTGCTCGTAGAGCGGACAGCCATACCAGAGTCCTGCTGCACATGGTGGTGGTGGAGCAGAAGGCCATGCCAGAGTCCTGCTGCATCGTGGTGGTGGAGCGGAAGGCCATACCAGAGTCCTGCTGCATCGTGGTGGTGGAGCGGAAGGCCATGCCAGGGTCCTGCTGCTGCATGGTGGAGCGGAAGGCCAAGCCAGGGTCCTGCTGCTGCATGGTGGAGCAGAAGGCCATGCCAGGGTCCTGCTGCTGCATGGTGGTGGATTGGTGGTGGAGTGGTGGTGGAGCGGAAGGCCATGCCAGGGTCCTGCTGCTGCATGGTGGTGGCAGTGGAGAAGGTTCAAGCAGGAGCAGCAGTTGTCATGGTGGTGGCTGTGGGCTGTCCAACAGCACTCGGCATGGTGGTGGTGCTGTAGTGGTGTCTGGCAGTGCTTGGAATGGAGGTGGCCGTGCAGTGGTATGCAGCAGAGCTTGGCATTGAGGTCAAGCGTGACAGTGTTGGCACTGGTGGATATGCCGCCACTGTCTGCTGAAAATACCAACTCTGCTGCATAGCCTGCACGTAAGCAGCATTGCAGGCCTGCATGACACTAAGCTGAAGATCAGGAGTAAGGTGTTCCGACATGCCCTGTTCAACTTGATTGAAAAAAAAATGATGTGCTGGCCTCTGGAGGTTGGCTTTCACTTGGTCAAGGCTTTTGGTGACCTCCTGGATATGTGTATTCATATTGTTTATGGCACTATCCAGTCAGTCACCAATCGCCTTGAGTCCATCATGAAAGACCGAGCTCAACTGCAAAAACCTCAGGCATGAGTGATCTATCCGAGGCACTCTGCCGCTGCCAGGAAGAGCCCCCCAAAAAAGAGGCAGAGGCAGAGGACTGGGACAGGGGAACACCTGATGGACCAGCTTCCTGGTCTCCAGTCTATGTCGCAGGCCCACTTGCTGCAGCGCTGCTGGAAGGCTGGGACGGGTCCGTGGCTGTTTGATGAAGGACCGCTCCAGAACCAGGGTCAAGAGTGCTGCTCCATGTGCTGTGAAAAAAAGAAGAAAAAAGCACTTTACTGCCAAACATTTGCAATAGTAAAGCACCAACTCCTGAGGAATAGAAAAGTACAGATTAGGCAATCCAACACAACCCATTACACCACAAACAATACTTACGTTCTCTGGGCAAGGACCGGTCTCAAAAATGCAAGGATGCGGTGATACTTGTATTTGCGGATCCTTGCTCCAAAACCACTAGGAAGCCGGCTCTCTTGACGAAGGTCCTTGTTGAAGCGATCCTTCATTGAACGCCAACGTGTTTTAACTTTGAGCACTGTTGAAAAATATAAATAATGGTTAGACAATGCACTTTTGACCGTGA
Organism: Ranitomeya imitator; assembly: GCF_032444005.1. NCBI lineage: Eukaryota > Metazoa > Chordata > Amphibia > Anura > Dendrobatidae > Ranitomeya > Ranitomeya imitator. Next base: position 759,751,162 of record NC_091283.1, on the reverse strand, counting down.
TCATACAACTATGTGTGATGATAGAAACTCTCAGGAGTTTCTCTCATCACACACAGTTGTGTGATCCCGGCCAAGGTCACTGCTACAGCACACTGCATTGCAATACTTACAAAATGCATTTCGGACCTGAGTCGGGGCATTGTCCCAGGCATCCCACATCGCTTTGGCCACCTCATTCCATAGCCGCCGGATCGTCACGTTGTCCGAGTGCTGCGGAACCCGGGTGTCCCACAACGGGACTCGCTCATGGACAAGGGAGATGAGGAGGTCATTTTCAATGAGGTCCTCATCCTGTTCTGGAACCTAAAAAATAAATAAAGACATTAATGTTGGAGACATTAACATAAGGAAAAGAAAGAAAACAGAGACAGAAAACTGGCATGAATATTGAAAGTCAAGAAAAACAGGAGTCAAGAAGAAAAAGGTAAAGAAAGTGGAAAGTAAAGAAATTAATATTCAAGAATATTAAAGTCAGGATACAATAGTCAGCTAGGTATACTTACACCCTGCCGCCTTGCCACCCGACCGTGACCCTGCTGCTCCTGCTCAGCCTCTGCCGCAGTGGAAGAAGTGCTCTAAAAAAAGGAAAAAAAAAAATTGTCATATGTGTAGATATGACAGTGAATACTTACCAATCTGAGGCGAGTACTCACTTCACTGACATGTTCGGCTTGTGCAGGCCCAGGACGTTGCTCCTCCTCAGAAGAAGATGACATTCTGATGCATGCAGAAAGAAAATAATTTCAGAAATTAGGACATATAGAGACAGAAAATAGAAAATAAAGACATTGGCTAGGATATACTCACATAGTTCAGTGTCTTGTTTCCTCCAAGGTTCTTGCCTGCGTCTGCTCTGCTTTTCTGTCTGCTGGGTAGTGATCTGCAAATGCCCACTCCCTCCTTTTATCAGTTTGTATGTGGGGGGTGGCTAATCAGTGTCTAGACATGTTTTCCTGTGGTGCAACGCTGTAATGTATTGTACATAGTCTGTTAAGAGTCTTGTGCTTGGGTGCGAGGAAGACACAGGAGACAGAGGTTTAGTTATAACTTGCTTGTATTACTTCATACAAGTAGGTCACAGGGAAAAGGGCTTCACACAATTGCAGGTACACAGGCAGGAGACACGGCAGATGGCACGGCAGGTCGGAGTAAACATTAAGTCCAACATTTAGCACAAACTGGTTCCAAGTCTCTCTCTGTTACTTCCCTTGCAAATGTAGATCAGCATGCAGCAGAGTTCCAGTGTCCAGAGATCCTCAGTAGTAGATGGAGAGTCCAAGGCTTCCAGGAGCAGGTAACAGGCTGACTGCAGACATGTTTCAGAAGCACTGATTGAACAGCTGTGGCTGCTGAAAAAGGCAAGAGGCTGAGAACAGGGCGGAAACACAGAAGCTAGAAACTCCATACTGACTCAGGGCAAAGTAGCTGCAGCAGGACAAAGCAAAATGGCCGACGGAAAAACCAGATTACAATAGCAGAAAATCACAGCAGATATAACAAAGAGACAGAGAACCTTACATTACTCCCCCCTTAGGGACAGCCTCTGGATGACCTCAGACCAGGCTTGTCTGGGTACCTCTGATGGAATTGGCGGAGTAAGCGAGGAGCATTAATGTTATCAACCGGTTCCCATGAGTTGTCCTCAACTGGGTAGCCCTGCCATTTAATCAGGTATTGTAGCTGATTTCTATATAACCTGGAATCCAGAATCTTCTCCACCACAAATTCCTCCTGACCATCAATCAGCACTTGATCAGGTTGAGGAGAAGAACGTCCAGGAAACGTATTAGGTACTGCTGCCTTTAGTAGAGAAACGTGAAAGACAGGATGAATTCTCATAGTTCTGGGCAGTTGAAGACGACAAGCAGCGGCACTTACAATCTTATTGATCTTGTAGGGTCCAATGTACTTATGTCCCAATTTGGACGATGGGATTCTCAATTTAAGATTTTTAGTTGATAGCCAGACAGAGTCTCCTATCTTGAAGGTTGGTGCGGGTTTACGAAATTTATCTGCTGCTCTCTTATACCTTTCCTGAGCCAATTCCAGATTTTCCTTTAGAAGAACAATATTCTGTTGTAAAGACTTGATTCTTTCAGCCACAGCTGGCAATGGCGTATCTATGGGAAATTGAGGAAGAATGTTAGGATGATAACCAAGATTAGCGTAAAAAGGAGACTGTTTAGTGGAAGCGCTCTGAGAGTTATTATAAGAGAACTCGGCCAGTGGAAGTAAATCCACCCAATCATCCTGTAGGTGGCAGATAAAGCAGCGAAGATACTGCTCCAGGGTCTGATTAGTCCGTTCTGTTTGTCCATTTGTCTGGGGATGAAAAGCAGAAGAAAGGTTTATTTTAATGTCCAATGCGGCACAGAAATTCTGCCAAAACCTTGAAGTGAATTGCACCCCTCGATCAGAAATAACTTCATCCGGTACTCCATGCAAGCGAAACACGTTTTGAATCATTAAATCTGATGTCTGTTTAGCAGTGGGTAAGCCGACGCAGGGAATAAAGTGAGCCGCCTTTGTTAACCGATCTACTACCACTAAAATGGTGTTCTTCCCTTGAGAGGTTGGTAACTCCACAATGAAATCCATGAAAATGGATCCCCATGGACTGGAAGGGGTGGGTAGGGGTTGCAATAGACCTGTTGGCGAGGAACGTGGTGTGTTGCATCTCGCACAAACTTCACATGAAGTGACATAGTTTAGAACGTCCTTTCTGCAAGTGGGCCACCAAAAGAAACGTGAAAGAAATTCCTGTGTCTTTAGAATTCCTCTATGCCCAGCAATCTTAGAATCGTGGATGAGTTGCATTACTCTTAATCTGACCGTTTCAGGAATATACAGGCGTTGCCCCTGAATCCACACACCACTTTTATAAACAAGGCTTACGTCTCTAGGAGGTTGTGCCAGCAAAGAATCTGAATGGTATGCGTCTTTGATGTCCTTAAGTAGGTCATGATTATGAATCACTCCCAGGAATCTAGAATCAGGAAGATTAGTCTTAGGAGGAGTAGATGGACGGGTCTCCGTTGAATGGATCCTAGAGAGTGCATCAGCCTTTCCATTGCGTGATCCTGGCCTGTAAGAGATTACGAAATCAAATTGGTTTAAGAAAAGATTCCAACGGGCCTGGCGAGGAGTCAGGCACTTAGCCGACCTTATAAATTCAAGGTTGCGGTGGTCAGTTAGGACGACTATTTGCTGTGCAGCACCCTGAAGAAGGTGTCTCCATTCCTTGAATGCGGCAATAATAGCTAGCAATTCTCTATTGCCTACATCATAGTTCCTCTCAGCCACAGATAACCGCTGGGAAAAGAAAGCACAGGGATGCAAGACACTCTTCTCACCTGTTCTCTGGGAGAGTATAGCTCCGATGGTACAGTCTGAGGCATCCACCTCTATTGTAAAAGCAAGTTCAGGGTTGAGATGCACTAGGATAGGTGCTGTGGTGAATTTATCCTTCAGACTGGAAAATGCTTCTTGGGCTTGAGGGGTCCAAGTGAAGCTAACCTCTTTCCGGGTAAGTTGTGTGATAGGTTTCACTACCTCAGAAAAATTTCTAATAAAACGCCTGTAGAAATTGGCAAACCCGATGAAGCGCTGCACTTCCTTCACATTCCTGGGAACTGGCCAATTCTTGATGGCTTGGGTCTTGCTTCCATCCATACTAATTCCCTGTGTAGACATTACATACCCCAGAAATTGAATTTCGTTCCGATGGAATTCACACTTCTCCAGTTTAATGTAAAGATGGTTTTGTCGTAGACGTTCTAAGACCATTCTCACGTGTCCATGATGTTCCTCTGTGGAGTTATAAAAAATTAAAAAGTCATCCAGATAAATCACCACGAATGTATCTAAGAGATCCCTGAAAATGTCATTCACTAAGTGTTGGAAAGTGGCTGGGGCGTTACACAGACCGAACGGCATAACTAGATATTCAAAGTGTCCATAGCGTGACCTGAATGCAGTCTTCCATTCATCCCCAGGTCTAATACGGACCAAATTATAGGCCCCTCGGAGATCCAGTTTAGAAAAAATCTTGGCATGCTGTACTCTCTCCAATAGCTCAGGGATCAATGGCAGTGGGTAACGGTTTCTAATAGTGACCTTATTGAGTTCCCGATAATCTATGCAGGGTCTAAGAGATCCATCTTTTTTCTTCACAAAGAAGATGGGTGCACCTGCAGGAGATGAAGAGTGGCGTATGAAGCCCTTGGCTAGATTTTCGTCAATATAGTCCTTCAACGCCTTTAGTTTGGGCCCTGCCAGAGGGTAGATTTTACCAAAGGGTATTCCTGCTCCGGGCAATAATTCAATCGGACAATCGTATGGACGATGAGGGGGAAGCTGGTCAGCGTTCCTCTTGTCACATACATCCGCATACTCCTGGTATATAGCTGGTAGTTCAGAGACTGACGTGGGTATCTTAGGAACCGAACAAGCTGAAACTTTGGAACCCATCTGTTTCTCTGGAAAATGCAGCTCCTTGGTCTCCCAGTTAATTGTAGGGTTTTGAGCCTGCAGCCATGGTAGCCCTAGAATAATGGGGAAGTGAGGAGAAGAGATGAGCAAAAAAGACAGCCTCTCCTGATGATCCTTACCCATAAAGACCTTCAAAGGCTCTGTTTCCTGATCCACTGGCCCAGAGGTTAGCAGGGAACCATCCACAGTCTCCATCTGTAAAGGGGTAGCCTTCTTCACTGAGCGTATCCCATGTTTCTGGGCAAAGGAGATGTCCATAAAATTACCGCTTGCCCCTGAGTCAATCATAGCAGAGCTAGACACCCAGACCGAGTCAACCCAGAGCTTGATGGAAATAAAACAATGAGACTTGTTCTTCTTACAGCTCAGCTGGGACACTGCTGAGGAAACTTGAACAACTGCGGCATTTACACAGTCATCAGAATCTGAAATAACGGAGTTTAAGTCTGAGAAATCAACGTCTATAGCTGCAGACCTTTCTGGAGCCTGAGGTTCGGACATGACTGATCTCCTTTCGCAACACTCACAGTGAATGACTGCTGCAGTAGTCTTACGAGAACGGCTGGGGCAGTTTATAATGAAGTGCCCTGACTTACCGCAATAGAAACACAGATTTTCTTTTAGGCGATGTTCTTTGCGTGCATCACTAACCCGTCTCTGTAAAGAGTCCACCTGCATGGGTTCAGGTTCTGGTTCCCGTGTGATCCTGCTCAGAGGTTCACTAGCTGGGGAGGAAGGTAGGAAATGGTTAATGCGATTACTTTCAGACCATCTCTCCTGTCTGCGTTCAGTAAGACGGGCATCAATGCGGATGCAGTAGTTAATAAAGTCACCTAACGCATTGGGAGGGCCAGCACGCGCAAGTTCATCCTTAATCATGGGAGACAACCCTTTCCGGAAGATAGGTTTTTTGGCGGAACTGTCCCAAGTGGTATCGAGGGCCCATCTCTTGAAATCCAAGGCATATTCGGCTACTGAGCGCTTACCTTGGCGCAAAGTTAACATGGCTGCTTCAGCTGTCGCACCTCGGTTAGGGTCATCAAACACCTGCCCCATGGCTAAAACGAAAGCATCCAGATTATTCAAGCACTCATCTTCAGTCTCAATCAGGGGATTTGCCCACATTAGAGCTTTGTTAGAGAGCAGCATGATTATGGTAAGCACTTTGGATCGTTCTGAGGTAAATTGCGAAGCATGTGCAGAAAAAAAAAAAAGTTTGCATTGGTTTATAAACCCCCTGAATTTTTCACGTTCACCACCAAAACGAAAAGGGGGTAACTTGGGAAACCCAGAACCTGGAGGTGGGGATGGTGCCTGGACTCGTTCCTCCAGAGCCTCAATCCTGGCTCGTAAATCCTGGGTATTTTGTCCGAAAACTTGCAGATTGTGATTGTTAAGATCCTGTAGACTTGTAAAGCGGGTCTTTAAAGCCTGTATATCCGCAAGGATTGTATCGGTGACTTCACACAATTCCTTTACGCGAGCCTCCATCTTTCCAGATCCTTTAAGGCAGAAGTGCTAGAAAAGAAAAAGGCGCACAATAGTGTTTACCCGTGGTAACACACCTGACTGGAAAGAAGGGAATGCGCTCACCTGAAATGGTTGTAAGAAGTCACAACCACAATCATCACAGAAGGTATAAATGAAATATCTTCCCAGATCCTCTAAGGCAGAAATGCTGGAAGAGAAACAAGGGCGCACAATAGTGTTCACCTGTGGTAACACACCTGGCTGAAAAGAAGTGAATGCGCTCACCTGAAATGGTTGTGAGAAGTCACAACCACTGTCATCACAGAAGGAGTATACAGATGCACGGTCCACAGCAGACTCGGCGTCATCAGACCCAGCAGACTCTAAAGTTGGCTTCTGAATCTTGTAATGTATTGTACATAATCTGTTAAGAGTCTTGTGCTTGGGTGCGAGGAAGACACAGGAGACAGAGGTTTAGTTATAACTTGCTTGTATTACTTCATACAAGTAGGTCACAGGGAAAAGGGCTTCACACAATTGCAGGTACACAGGCAGGAGACACGGCAGATGGCACGGCAGGTCGGAGTAAACATTAAGTCCAACATTTAGCACAAACTGGTTCCAAGTCTCTCTCTGTTACTTCCCTTGCAAATGTAGATCAGCATGCAGCAGAGTTCCAGTGTCCAGAGATCCTCAGTAGTAGATGGAGAGTCCAAGGCTTCCAGGAGCAGGTAACAGGCTGACTGCAGACATGTTTCAGAAGCACTGATTGAACAGCTGTGGCTGCTGAAAAAGGCAAGAGGCTGAGAACAGGGCGGAAACACAGAAGCTAGAAACTCCATACTGACTCAGGGCAAAGTAGCTGCAGCAGGACAAAGCAAAATGGCCGACGGAAAAACCAGATTACAATAACAGAAAATCACAGCAGATATAACAAAGAGACAGAGAACCTTACAAACGCATGCATTCACAAACACAAGCAAACGTATGTGCTTGTGAACGCATGCGTTCACATAAACTGATATGCGTTTTTTTGCCGCATTCCTTTTGCTAACAACCGCATACGTTTCTAGGCGGCAAATTGAAGCCTCTAAAATTACTACATATAGCGTTTACCGTGCCAAACCACAGACGACGAAACGACTCATGTGTCGTCTAACGCGTCAAAGCGCAACTGATCACAGACACATGCGTCCCTAATGTTAAAGATAGTGCAGCGCCCCAGAGACCTGGTCGTTGCAGTAATGTCGCTCTGCCGCTAAGGAGGGTGATGTTATGTCTGATTGCACTAAAGGAGTTCACCTGACCAGGTATCACAAGCACACATTACACTTCACACTCTGGCCACTAGGGGGAGCAAAAGGCACTATGTATTAGGCCACTCCTCACACTGGTAAAACTAGGGGTCGGATAGGAAGTTAGAGCAGAACGCAGCCTGGGGAGAGTCCAGGGAGGACCTGTCAGGGGTGGGTTCCTGACAGGGGCCTAGCAGAACGAATAGAAAGCAACGGAACCGCGCCTTCACTACCTTGTGGCGGTATCCTAAGAAAGGACAAGACGAGAAGGATATTGTGGAAAGTGAGAAACAAGATCAAGCACAAAGGAGAGCCAGTAGGAGTCGTGCCCCGGGAACGGGAACATCCTACTGAGGCGCGTAGCTGGTGACCGGAACACCGAGAAAGTAACTGACTTTATGCCTTACTTCAAATACCGCAGTACAGTTAATTATAGGTTGGCTGTCTACCATACATCACCTAAGCAGACATAGGGGGCAAGCATGGAGAGGGGCATCTCTAGGGTCCCAGAATAGCTCCGAGCCTTCCCATCAAATGGGTGCGTCCTATCCAGATAAACTTGGGGGACGGAGAGAGAGAGAGAGAAAGAGAAAGAACGAGAACAGAAGTTGTGAGGACTATCCCGAATGCTCAGCAGGGAAGAACTAACACACACAGGTGCTAGTGGTAGGCAACGATTTCCACCTGCAAAGGGAACTCTGGATGTGCCTTCGGACCGGCCGGTCTCAGACAGCCCAGTTAGCAGTGCTCTGGATTGAGGATCCCGAAGTCTTCAGTAAAAGGTAAAGAGACTGCAACCCTGTGTCCTCGTTATTAACTGCGCCTCACATCATCACCACCTACACTACTGGGAAGCCCTGGGGATATACTTCACCTGTGGGAAGGTATACCATCCAGCTGCCATAACACCACCCCAGTGGACCCCAAGCAGCGTCGGTCACCCTGACCGAATACCACAGGTGGCGTCACAAAACCTTGGCCGACTTTCATCACCCTTTTTATTGGATGCCCCTTAGCAGGGTCACGGACCGGGTCCAGCCACCGTGACGACCCTAGAACCAAGATAGAGAGGACCGGTACCGAGCACTCCAACTTGGCATCACGAACAGGATCGTACTTAAGCCTGAGGAATCAGGTCATGTGTGCCTTGGAACTGTGTTGCAATTGTGCTTGAACTGTGATTTATTGCAACGACTGTGTATTGTTATTTGCCGCCAAGATTCCCGCCAAATCTGCCGCCATTACAGCGTCACGAGGAGCGCTGGAGAAGAAGAAGGGCGTGGAGTTGTGGGCGTGAACGAACTGAGAAGCGTGAAGAGCAATGGCTGCCCAGTCTAAATATTTCTGTACCTTGAGGACGTGTCCGTCAGCAGCCGAGATCCGCCTCCTGATCCTCAATGGTGGGCAGAGACAAAGAAAGCGAAGCCGCCCACAGAGGAGAGAGCGGGAAAAGGACGAGGGAAAAGAAGTGAGCCACGTGGGAGACGCCATGGCCAGCCGACCGGGATCGGAGCATGGGGTCGGAGCAGAGGACTCCCCCAGCTACCCAGAGAGATACCGTGGCCAAGTGAACAAAAACAAGAGAAAAGAAGCTGCTCAATTGAATGCACACCCAAGATTAATAAAGAAGAATGCATAAGCTATAACCGCAAGAGTTTTTATTAACACACAACAACTTCAAACACATAAAACATAATTAAAAACAACAGTACAAAGTACATTTGGCACACATAAAACAATAACATGTTAGAAATACAAATGCAAAAAGCAAGTCTGCAAACCTGGATATATATTACACAAGTAATAACCCTCTGGCTCATGGAGCTAATACCGAGAAAACGGGCAAACGTATATAGCCCTATAGCAGCAAAAATATGCCTACCAAAACCAGGGGAAAGAATATATTTCAAAGGACCACCATAGTGGCCAAGCCACTCAAATCTAGTGGCTCAGACCGTGATAAGCCATGGGGTCTCAACGTACCACATGCCCCTAATGAGGCAACCAAGATGTAACATACCCAAAGTGGGAAAGAGAAGCACGCCGTCCCCAGGTGCAGACAAGTGTGAGCCAAAAAGAAACTACTCAACGCGTATCGCCCTACTAGCGAGGGCTTCGTCAGGGGAAGATGTTGTGTGTCAAATGCCCCCTGTATAAATAGTAGCCATATGGCTTACCTGATGAGGTGCAGGTGAACGAAAATGCCGGCGTGACCGGAAGTGCGGCGCTCAGGGAGAACAGGACGCCCGTCACAAGACAGGACATGGGGTAGACACGCCCCCCAACTAAGTAAGGGGCGCGCACGCGCGATCACACGGCTGGGAGGAGCGAAGCTCCTCCTGTAGCCGGGGACATAACCAGCCGGTGTAAGTGTCCACACAGATAGTGCGCAGGCGCAAACAAGCAGCTGAGAGAAGCCCAGGTCCTCATCTGAATAAGGAGTGCGCACGTGCAATCGCGCAGCTGGGAGGAGTAAAACTCCTCCCGTAGCCGGAGATATAGCCGACCGGCAAGAGTGTCCATGCACAGATTGCGCAAGCGCAAAATAAACAGCTGAGAGGAGCCCAGCTCCTCCTATCGCCGGAGATGTAACCGGCCAGTATGGATGACCATATAACACCACGAAAAGCTAAGGGGCCCGAGGCTATACCTTGGCTGCTTATTTGCACCCCGATTGATATTTTATTCTAGTTGGTACGAGTAGTGCGCTCTATTTTTCTATTTTTCCTGATACCGTGGCCAAGTGACACCTGTGGGCCCCGGCTTCCTGCAGGCCAGAGTGGACGAGCTCAGCGATCAACTCCGGCGGATGCAGCTGAGCACTGAGGCCGGGTGGAAGGAGACTGTCATCGGGGGCCTCACCCGACGTCTGTTGGCTGCCTCGTCTGGTCCGGAGCAAGAAAGAAGTTCAAGCGCTCCGAAGCCAGAAAGCAAGGCCCTGCCGGAAAGCCAGATACTGCAAACAGAGATGACAACGCCACAGCGCAAGTCCCTGCAGTCAGCGTTCCAGAGCCCGCCGTCGGCAGAGTCGGCCGACCCCGAGGACACCGTGGTGGCAGGTAAGGATGCCGACCCTGCCCCAGTGACAGAAGACCTACTGGTAGGCCCCGTAGCAGCGCCACCTGCTGCCATGACTAAGACTAACTCTGAACTGACAAATCCTAATACTACTACCACAGTGGGCATTATTGCCGCTACTGAACCTACTACCAAAATTGACATTCGAACCCAGATTATACCTGAAAAACCAATTAGTGACATTTATACCGCATCGGATGAGAAGTCGAACACAGATCTTTCCAGGCCAGGAAGTGTTCACTACCAACTGATGCCTTGCAACCTACCGTCCTGAGAATAAACCTCGAAACTCCAACAAATGTAAATGGTTAACTGTTTGTTTCCTGCTCTTTTGCTGCCTAAGCCCGTTTAGGATTAACTCTTAAAGGGATCCCTTTGTTGACCCGGGATCTCTATTGTTTCGAGTTTTGCAATCTTTCTACTAAAGACTGCCGAATCATGGACGGTGAATGATTCACAAACTGTGTTGTATATAGTTCGCACCCTCTTAAGAGTGCTCTCTACTGGTTTTACAAGGAAAGAAAACTTTGTGAAGAGACGATTCCAGATGACGACGTGGAAGTTTCTCGAGTCTTGCAGTTCCTTAGTGACTTGATTATTGTTTGCACTACCTCAGAGAAGACTGATTTCCCCTCTTAAAGGAATGTTATTTGTTGCCTTTTTGATAATGATGCCTTAAGTAGTAAGATAGTGATAATGTTTGCATAGTAGATACCATGTAGCTAGAAGAGCTAGAAAGTGAACCCATAGGGGTTAGTGAGTCTGAGAACCATAGAGAGATGGTTGCTGTGGACTTAGAAGAAAAGAGGTAGTAGGCCTGGACGAATAGCCAGGCGGTCCTGCATCTGTGTGAAGTTAGAAGAAGTAAAGAAAACGTTAGATTTGTACTGTAATGTTTTATAGTAAGCCTTTAGTGGGTTCAGCTTATACGCCCTTAAAGGAGAAGTTAAATTATTGTTCAAAGATTTGCACTTAGTAGAATACCCGGCTGGGTAATAGGAATTATTTATAGTCTGTAGAATAGAATGTTATTTAAAATATTTAAACATGTTTCTGTTTGTAACGTTAAAGTGACCTCACCTCCCATAAGGGGAAGTATTGTAATGTTTACATTGTTCAAAGCATTTAAAAATTTTGTATGTCCTTTTCTAATAACTATTGTTGTTCTTCTTTTCCCAGTCCGGGAGTACTGGATTTAACCAGGGGGGAGTGCAGCGCCCCAGAGACCTGGCCGTTGCAGTAATGTCGCTCTGCCGCTAAGGAGGGTGATGTTATGTCTGATTGCACTAAAGGAGTTCACCTGACCAGGTATCACAAGCACACATTACACTTCACACTCTGGCCACTAGGGGGAGCAAAAGGCACTATGTATTAGGCCACTCCTCACATTGGTAAAACTAGGGGTCGGATAGGAAGTTAGAACAGAACGCAGCCTGGGGAGAGTCCAGGGAGGACCTGTCAGGGGTGGGTTCCTGACAGGGGCCTAGCAGAACGAATAGAAAGCAACGGAACCGCTCCTGCACTTCCTTGCGACGGTATCCTAAGAAAGGACAAGAAGAGAAGGATATTGTGGAACGTAAGAAACGAGATCAAGCACAAAGGAGAGCCAGTAGGAGTCGTGCCCCGAGAATGGCAACATCCTACTGAGGCGCGTAGCCGGTGACCGGAACACCGAGGAAGTAACTGACTTTATGCCTTACTTCAAATACAGCAGTACAGTTAATTATAGGTTGGCTGTCTACCATACATCACCTAAGCAGACATAGGGGGCAAGCGTGGAGAGGGGCGTCTCTAGGGTCCCAGAATAGCTCCGAGCCTTCCCGTCAAACGGGTGCGTCCTATCCAGATTATCTTGGGGGACGGAGAGAGAGAGAAAGAGAAAAAACGAGAACAGAAGTTGTGAGGACTATCCCGAATGCACAGCAGGGAAGAACTACAACACACAGGCGCTAGTGGTAGGCAACGATTTCCACCTGCAAAGGGAACTCTGGATGTGCCTTCGGACTGGCCGGTTTTAGACAGCCCAGTTAGCAGTGCTCTGGATTGAGGATCCCGTAGTCATAAGTAAAAGGTAAAGAGACTGCAACCCGGTGTCCTCGTTATTAACTGCGCCTCACATCATCACCACCTACACTACTGGGAAGCCCTGGGGATATACATAGTAACATAGTAACATAGTAACATAGTTAGTAAGGCCGAAAAAAGACATTTGTCCATCCAGTTCAGCCTATATTCCATCATAATAAATCCCCAGATCTACGTCCTTCTACAGAACCTAATAATTGTATGATACAATATTGTTCTGCTCCAGGAAGACATCCAGGCCTCTCTTGAACCCCTCGACTGAGTTCGCCATCACCACCTCCTCAGGCAAGCAATTCCAGATTCTCACTGCCCTAACAGTAAAGAATCCTCTTCTATGTTGGTGGAAAAACCTTCTCTCCTCCAGACGCAAAGAATGCCCCCTTGTGCCCGTTACCTTCCTTGGTATAAACAGATCCTCAGCGAGATATTTGTATTGTCCCCTTATATACTTATACATGGTTATTAGATCGCCCCTCAGTCGTCTTTTTTCTAGACTAAATAATCCTAATTTAGCTAATCTATCTGGGTATTGTAGTTCTCCCATCCCCTTTATTAATTTTGTTGCCCTCCTTTGTACTCTCTCTAGTTCCATTATATCCTTCCTGAGCACCGGTGCCCAAAACTGGACACAGTACTCCATGTGCGGTCTAACTAGGGATTTGTACAGAGGCAGTATAATGCTCTCATCATGTGTATCCAGACCTCTTTTAATGCACCCCATGATCCTGTTTGCCTTGGCAGCTGCTGCCTGGCACTGGCTGCTCCAGGTAAGTTTATCATTAACTAGGATCCCCAAGTCCTTCTCCCTGTCAGATTTACCCAGTGGTTTCCCGTTCAGTGTGTAATGGTGATATTGATTCCTTCTTCCCATGTGTATAACCTTACATTTATCATTGTTAAACCTCATCTGCCACCTTTCAGCCCAAGTTTCCAACTTATCCAGATCCATCTGTAGCAGAATACTATCTTCTCTTGTATTAACTGCTTTACATAGTTTTGTATCATCTGCAAATATCGATATTTTACTGTGTAAACCTTCTACCAGATCATTAATGAATATGTTGAAGAGAACAGGTCCCAATACTGACCCCTGCGGTACCCCACTGGTCACAGCGACCCAGTTAGAGACTATACCATTTATAACCACCCTCTGCTTTCTATCACTAAGCCAGTTACTAACCCATTTACACACATTTTCCCCCAGACCAAGCATTCTCATTTTGTGTACCAACCTCTTGTGCGGCACGGTATCAAACGCTTTGGAAAAATCGAGATATACCACGTCCAATGACTCACCGTGGTCCAGTCTATAGCTTACCTCTTCATAAAAACTGATTAGATTGGTTTGACAGGAGCGATTTCTCATAAACCCATGCTGATATGGAGTTAAACAGTTATTCTCATTGAGATAATCCAGAATAACATCCCTCAGAAACCCTTCAAATATTTTACCAACAATAGAGGTTAGACTTACTGGCCTATAATTTCCAGGTTCACTTTTAGAGCCCTTTTTGAATATTGGCACCACATTTGCTATGCGCCAGTCCTGCGGAACAGACCCTGTCGCTATAGAGTCCCTAAAAATAAGAAATAATGGTTTATCTATTACATTACTTAGTTCTCTTAGTACTCGTGGGTGTATGCCATCCGGACCCGGAGATTTATCTATTTTAATCTTATTTAGCCGGTTTCGCACCTCTTCTTGGGTTAGATTGGTGACTCTTAATATAGGGTTTTCATTGTTTCTTGGGATTTCACCTAGCATTTCATTTTCCACCGTGAATACCGTGGAGAAGAAGGTGTTTAATATGTTAGCTTTTTCCTCGTCATCTACAACCATTCTTTCCTCACTATTTTTTAAGGGGCCTACATTTTCAGTTTTTATTCTTTTACTATTGATATAGTTGAAGAACAGTTTGGGATTAGTTTTACTCTCCTTAGCAATGTGCTTCTCTGTTTCCTTTTTGGCAGCTTTAATTAGTTTTTTAGATAAAGTATTTTTCTCCCTATAGTTTTTTAGAGCTTCAATGGTGCCATCCTGCTTTAGTAGTGCAAATGCTTTCTTTTTACTGTTAATTGCCTGTCTTACTTCTTTGTTTAGCCACATTGGGTTTTTCCTATTTCTAGTCCTTTTATTCCCACAAGGTATAAACCGCTTACACTGCCTATTTAGGATGTTCTTAAACATTTCCCATTTATTATCTGTATTCTCATTTCTGAGGATATTGTCCCAGTCTACCAGATTAAGGGCATCTCTAAGCTGTTCAAACTTTGCCTTCCTAAAGTTCAATGTACCTGTGGGAAGGTATACCATCCAGCTGCCATAACACCACCCCAGTGGACCCCAAGCAGCGTCGGTCACCCTGACCAAATACCACAGGTGGCGTCTCGAAACCTTGGCCGACTTTCATCACCCCTTTTATTGGACGCCCCTTAGCAGGGTCACGGACCGGGTCCAGCCACCGTGACGACCCTAGAACCGAGATAGAGAGGACCGGTACCGAGTAACCCGCGGCCCTGCGTCTGGGGGCGCTCCAACTGGAAAACACGACACATGCAGATAATTGCGGCACAAGCGCTGCGGACACAACCCCAAATGTGAAACCGGCCTAATACAAGTCTATGGGAAAAAACAGGATCCAGCAGAAAAATTTGCTGGATCCTGTTTTTTAAAAAAATCGACGGATTTCGATGGGAGCTCAAAGACGGAAGTGTGAAAGAGGCCTAAAGGGTGACAACAATTTGTATACATGTTCAAGTATGTGCAGCATATTTCGGCAGTTTAAAGGAATCTGTCAGCAGGTATATGCTATGTAATCTGAGAACAGCATGATGTAGGGGTTAAAACATTGTGACAGTTTCCCTTTAATTTGTTTATCTTTAACTACATAGCACTTGCTTATATCGACATTATAGCTTACTTGGACATTAAAAAAACTAATAAGGCTGAAAAGTAGATTGGCAGCACAAATAAAAATGAGACCTAATTATTCTGCACATGTAGTGTATTAAATTGGAATATTTCAGATTAACTGTGCAAAGTTACTCTGCTCTGGATTTCAGAATTGCAGCCAAATGATGGAGCCAATAAAGATGCAATGAGAAAAACATTGTTTTTGGTTGGAAAAAGAAATTTCTCAATATTTGTGCAACAAAGAGTTTAAATAACATTCAGTACAAAGGTTCAGCAGCTGCAGAGAACACGTCACGATGGTGAGTACTCTATTACTATATTCATTTTAGGTCCCAAAAGGCAATTTTGATATATATGTGATCAGGGTCGGCTCCAGGTTTTCGTGGGCCCTAGGTGAAAGAGTTTCAGGGGGCCCCTTTAACACATACCACAATTCATGATGTACAGATACAGCAGAGAAATATAGGTATAGTACAATGCCAAAGATTTCACTTACTTCTTACATTACATGAGTGATATCTCTTGTAAATTCTACAATATGTCAGGAACCAGACAGTATTGTCCTCCGTACAATATAATGGGCACCACTTTGTGCTCCATACATTATATTGAACCCCCTATATTGCTCTATACAGTATTATTAGCCCCATATATTGCTCCATACAGAATAATGGACCCCATATAATGCTCTATACAGAATAATGAGCCCCATATTTTGCGCCATACTGAATAATGGACCCCATATAATGCTCTATACAATATAACGAGCCACATATATTGCTCCATACAGAATATTGGACCCCATATAATTCTTTATACAGTATATTGTGCCACATATAATGTTCCATATAATATAATGAACCCCATATATCGCTCCATACAGAATACTGGACCCCATATAATTCTTCATACATTATATTGTGCCACATATAATGTTCCATGTAATATAATGAACCCATATATTGCTCCATACAGAATAATGAACCCATATAATGCTCTATACAGTATAATGAGCCCCATATATTGCTCCATTCAGAATAATGGACCCCATATAATGCTCTATACAGAATAATGAGCCTCATATTTTGATCCATACAGAATAATGGACCCCATATAATGCTCTATACAGTATAATGAGCCATATATATTGCTCCATACAGAGTAATGAACCCCATATAATGATCCATACAGTATATTGATCCACATATAATGCTCCATATAATACACTGCTCAAAAAAATAAAAGGAACACTAAGGCTATGTGCACACGTTCAGGAATTTTCACTATAAAAACGCAATAAAACCGCTAAAAAAATGCATACATTAAGCATCCTATTATTAGAATGCATTCCGCATTTTTTGTGCACATGCTGCATTTTTTTCCGCGGTGGAATCGCATTCCGGAAAAAAATGCAGCATACTCATTCTTTGTGTGGAATTGCGGGGATACAGCACACATGGGAATGCATTGATCCGCTTACTTTCCACATGTGGCTATACCCACCATGCGGGAAGAAAGCAGATCATGTGCGGTTGGTACCCATGGTGAAGGAGAGGAGACTCTCCTCCAGGCCCTGAGGACCATACTAATGCTAAAAAAAAGAATTAAAATAAAAAATCATGATATTCTCACCTTCCGGCATCCCCGGCAGTCTTCCCACTCCTCGCGTTGCTCCCGTTGCCAATAATGCCTAGAGCGGCAATGACCTGTGATGACGTAGCACCCCCTCTCAACGTGCTGTTCTGATGCCAGCAACTGCTTTATGATTGTAAGCAGTGCATGGCAGGGACATCATGTGCTGCTTGCAAGCTGAAGGGCCAGCTGCCGGAATACTCAATGCTCTGCATGCTGGGACTGTGTGCGTGCAAAGCAGTGATTATTGATTGCTCTCTAGCGCACACAATGTCAGCCGGAGACTTTCTTCATCTAAGAGAAATGAATATTCACACCATTCCATGAATATTTATTTCTTAAGTATTGTCACATGTGACCGGCGTCATCGGAGTAGGACGCTGGGAGGGAACGCCGGGAAGGTAAGTACAATGGTTTGTTTATTTTAATGTTTTCTTATGGGGCCATGCATACCACGATGGGGGTGAGGGCCAATCATACCAGGATAAGGAAAGGATGGGACCATTCATACCAGGACCGGGATGGGGGCTCATCATATCAGAATGCCATTAAAGAGAAATGAATATTTATTGCCATCCATGCCAATGGGCGTGGAATACAGTGAATATTCATTTTTTTTAGCAGCGGGCACAGGGGTTAGCCGCAGCAGCCGACTCCTACCTCTGTAAGTCGCTGTTCTGCCGAAACCGCTTCCCTGCCACCTCAGCCGGTACATTGGGACTATAATACGCACCACCCCATCTTCCTCCACATTTTTTGTAGTAAAAAAGTGTCCCATATAGTCTGAAAAATATGATGTATGTATGTATATATATATATATATATATATATATACATACATACACACACACACACACACACACACACACACACACACACACACACGTGCACGTTATTTTGTGGCTAACAGTAGTATGGTCAATACAGCATGTTATGACACAGCGATGTGACTAATTATAATATCCATGCAACATTCTATTACCATATATACTTGAGTATAAGCTGACCCGAGTATAAGCCGACCCCCCTAATTTTGCCACAAAAAACTGGGAAAACTTATTGACTCGAGTATAAGCCTAGGGTGGAAAATGCAGCAGCTACCGGTTAATGTCAAAAATAAAAATAGATACCAATAAAAGTAAAATTAATTGAGACATCAGTAGGTTAAGTGTTTTTGAATATCCATATTGAATC
This sequence comes from Ranitomeya imitator, assembly GCF_032444005.1. Lineage (NCBI taxonomy): Eukaryota > Metazoa > Chordata > Amphibia > Anura > Dendrobatidae > Ranitomeya > Ranitomeya imitator. Next base: position 759,733,003 of record NC_091283.1, on the reverse strand, counting down.
AGGAGCCCCATATAATGCTCCATACAGTTCATGATGGGCCCCATAAGATGCTCTATATAAAAATGTGCCCCATATACAATGCTCCATACAGTTCATTATTGCCCCATAGATGCTCCATATAAAGCTGTGCCCCATATACAATGCTCTGCACCGTTCATTATTGCCCCATAGCTGTGCCATATAGTGCTCTGCACCGTTCATTTTTGCCCCATAGCTGTGCCATATAGTGCTCTGCACCATTCATTATTGTCCCATAGCTGTGCCATATAGTGCTCTGCACCGTTCATTATTGCCCCATAGCTGTGCCATATAGTGATCTGCACCGTTCATTATTGCCCCATAGCTGTGCAATATAGTGCTCTGCACTGTTCATTATTGCCCCATAGCTCTGCCATATAGTGCTCTGCACCGTTCATTTTTGTCCCATAGCTGTGCTATATAGTGCTCTGCACCGTTCATTATTGCCCCATAGCTGTGCCATATAGTGCTCTTCACTGTTCATTATTGCCCTATAGCTGTGCCATATAGTGCTCTGCACCGTTCATTATTGCCCCATAGCTGTGCCATATAGTGCTCTGCACCGTTCATTATTTCCCCATAGCTGTGCAATATAGTGCTCTGCACCGTTCATTTTTGTCCCATAGCTGTGCCATATAGTGCTCTGCACCGTTCATTATTGCCCCATAGCTGTGCCATATAGTGCTCTGCACCGTTCATTTTTGCCCCATAGCTGTGCCATATAGTGCTCTGCACCGTTCATTATTGTCCCATAGCTGTGCCATATAGTGCTCTGCACCGTTCATTATTGCCCCATAGCTGTGCCATATAGTGATCTGCACCGTTCATTATTGCCCCATAGCTGTGCAATATAGTGCTCTGCACTGTTCATTATTGCCCCATAGCTCTGCCATATAGTGCTCTGCACCGTTCATTTTTGTCCCATAGCTGTGCTATATAGTGCTCTGCACCGTTCATTATTTTCCCATAGCTGTGCCATATAGTGCTCTTCACTGTTCATTATTGCCCTATAGCTGTGCCATATAGTGCTCTGCACCGTTCATTATTGCCCCATAGCTGTGCCATATAGTGCTCTGCACCGTTCATTATTTCCCCATAGCTGTGCAATATAGTGCTCTGCACCGTTCATTTTTGTCCCATAGCTGTGCCATATAGTGCTCTGCACCGTTCATTATTGCCCCATAATAAAAAAGAGAAAACATACCAGTAACAATAATCAATAAATATAATCATAAATCGTAGAACCTGGCACTGAATAAGACTTATAGTGGACAGACTGCAACTCAGAATAACATCAAACACCACAAGAACAAAAGCAGTCAAAAGGTCCAGTTATATGCAAATTATCAAAAAATCTTTATTAGAAATATAGGTGAACAGACAGCAGGGAATGGATTCCCCATGATAGCCTCAACACATATAGAAAGGGCACAGGTAGGTGTGCAACAGAGTATCCGATGCAAGGTATAATATACCACCCATTAAGGACACATATAACAGTCAAGTGACATGAATCACCATGAAGCATAAATACTTGGATGGTACATACCCGTAGCTGGAAATAATGGTTACTGCGCACACCCTATCGCGCCCACCCCGACGCGCGTTTCGGCGGATGCCTTTCTCAAGGGGTACCATCTTGTACTAACGGATTTAATTTATAGCTCCCAGACACTCCCGATTTGTGCAAAAACGGCTTCCTATGATGTCATCAGCTCCGGACACCGGCGCACAGTGCGGCGACACCGGAAACACATGGGCCCATGTGATCCAGGGTCACCAGCCCTGCAGCGTCCGCGGCCGGAAGTGACGTGTGCGCAAGCGCACATTGCAGACTCGGCGCCATGATAGTATAGAGGGCTGTGACATACAGCTATCCAGCTACAGGCATATCCGCCCACAACGTCCGAAACCGGAAGTGTGGTGCCCACATATGCGCACAATGTAGGAGCAGGCGCCATATTGGTACAGGAGGCTGTACAACACAGCCATCATGGTACAGTGCGGAGACATATAATCCTATATCTAACCACCATGTACAGCAAGTGGCAGATCGCACCAAACTCAATACAAATAAATCATTGGCGCTTTTAAATTCTATCATCCACCAGTGTAAGAATATCCCACCTGGTAGATCAATCAAACGGGGGCGGATCTAGGATATATCTGAAGCATATATATAGTACATACACAGCTAATAATATATTATGGAACACAAGACTAAAAACTATTAACACACATAAATACATACATCAAAGGGACAATGGAACGAAGAAACATCTATGCATGTGGACATATTGTACGGCCCACGGACATGGATACATTCACATATCACAGGAGAAATATAAAGTTGACTATACACGGCAGATAATGCAGCATTCATATGGATAATACTATAAATATCGACATTCTAAGTATAACAGTACGAATCCATATGATTAAGACACAGTAATTACAATATAATAAGATGTTCTAACATACTAAATGAAAAATTACATGTATAGACTATACAAAATACATACATCTATAAATACATATATCCACATATGGACAACTGTCCTATTAACATATTCTCCGGTGATCCTTTTTATCCGAGGTCCGGCGATGAAAATGTTGTCACGTCGTTCAACAGGTGGCCCACACTTGCGATACCACAAGAAAATACTAAAAAGTAAAAACAATCCTTAAAATCAAAATATAAAAACATATGAGAAGAGGATAACAATGTGGAAAGCGCAGCAGCCGATGGACTAAAGATATGGTGCAAAGGATAGATTTTCATTCAATCCGTCCGGTTGGACGGTCTGGAGGCGCCAAATCCATTGGGTTTCCAATTTTCCCAACCTTTTGAACAGTTGGCCGCCTCTAATGTTAATTTTCAGGGCATCAATGCCCCTAACCCTTAATAGCGATGAATTACAGTCATGAAATTCCCAAAAATGTCTCGGTATAGTTTTAAGCATTGATCCATCCATGTGGCCAGAGGCCGCCTGTATCCCAAGTACGTGTTCCCTAATTCGCACCTTAAATTGACGGGTCGTCATACCAACATAGATCAACCCGCAGGGACATGTAGCATAGTATATAACATATCGTGTATATAGTGCTCTGCACCGTTCATTATTGCCCCATAGCTGTGCCCCATATAGTGCTCTGCACCGTTCATTATTTCCCCATAGATGCTCCACATAAATCTGTGCCATTGCTGCTGCTGCTGCTGCAATATAAAAAAAAGCCATACTCACCTTTCTTGCTTGCAGCCAGGCTCGGACTGGCCCACCGGGGAACCGGTGGGCCCTGGCACTGACACCCCCGCTCCAGGGCCACCCCCCGCTCCAGGGCCCCCCCCCCCCGCTGCCCGCCTTGAATACTCACCCTGCTCCAGCGATGGTCTCGGCGTCTGCACTGCAGTTCGTCCTGAACGAGCGGTCACGTGACACCGCTCATTAAGATCATGAATATGCGCATATTCATGATCTTAATGAACGGTGTCACGTGACCGCTCAAGCAGGAAGAAGGTGCTGCGCCGGCGCCGCCGCCTGGAGTCGGGACAGAGCGCGAGGGATGTCGGCATGGCCGTGCAGTGGGACAGGTGAGTATGAGGGACGGGGCCGGGGGACGGGGGGACGGGGGGACGGGGGGGGGATGAAGGAGGACATAAGCCGGCGCGCCGAGCGGGTGCAGAGAGATAAGCCGCCATGCAGGGGGGAATATATATGAGCCATACAGAGGGGAATATATGAGCCATACAGGGGGGAATATATGAACCATACAGGGGGGAATATATGAGCCATACAGGGGGGAATATGAGCCATACAGGGGGGAATATATGAGCCATACAGGGGGGAATATATGAGCCATACAGGGGGAATATATGAGCCATACAGGGGGCAATATATGAGCCATACAGGGGGGAATATATGAGCCATACAGGGGGGAATATGAGCCATACAGGGGGGAATATATGAGCCATACAGGGGGGAATATATGAGCCATACAGGGGGCAATATATGAGCCATACAGGGGGGAATATATGAGCCATACAGGGGGGAATATATGAGCCATACAGGGGGCAATATATGAGCCATACAGGGGGCAATATATGAGCCATACAGGGGGAATATATGAGCCATACAGGGGGGAATATATGAGCCATACAGTGGGCAATATATGAGCCATACAGTGGGCAATATATGAGCCATACAGGGGGGAATATATGAGCCATACAGGGGGGAATATATGAGCCATACAGGGGGGAATATATGAGCCATACAGGGGGGAATATATGAGCCATACAGGGTGGAATATATGAGCCATACAGGGGGGAATATATGAGCCATACAGGGGGGAATATATGAGCCATACAAGGGGGAATATATGAGCCATACAGGGGGGAATATGAGCCATACAGGGGGGAATATGAGCCATACAGGGGGAATATGAGCCATACAGGGGGGAATATGAGCCATACAGGGGGGAATATGAGCCATACAGGGGGGAATATGAGCCATACAGGGGGAATATGAGCCATACAGGGGGGAATATGAGCCATACAGGGGGGAATATGAGCCATACAGGGGGGAATATGAGCCAAACAGGGGGGAATATATGAGCCATACAGGGGGGAATATATGAGCCATACAGGGGGGAATATATGAGCCATACAAGGGGGAATATATGAGCCATACAGGGGGGAATATATGAGCCATACAGGGGGGAATATGAGCCATACAGGGGGGAATATGAGCCATACAGGGGGCAATATATGAGCCATACAGGGGGAATATATGAGCCATACAGGGGGGAATATATGAGCCATACAGTGGGCAATATATGAGCCATACAGTGGGCAATATATGAGCCATACAGGGGGGAATATATGAGCCATACAGGGGGGAATATATGAGCCATACAGGGGGGAATATATGAGCCATACAGGGGGGAATATATGAGCCATACAGGGTGGAATATATGAGCCATACAGGGGGGAATATATGAGCCATACAGGGGGGAATATATGAGCCATACAAGGGGGAATATATGAGCCATACAGGGGGGAATATGAGCCATACAGGGGGGAATATGAGCCATACAGGGGGAATATGAGCCATACAGGGGGGAATATGAGCCATACAGGGGGGAATATGAGCCATACAGGGGGGAATATGAGCCATACAGGGGGAATATGAGCCATACAGGGGGGAATATGAGCCATACAGGGGGGAATATGAGCCATACAGGGGGGAATATGAGCCAAACAGGGGGGAATATATGAGCCATACAGGGGGGAATATATGAGCCATACAGGGGGGAATATATGAGCCATACAAGGGGGAATATATGAGCCATACAGGGGGGAATATATGAGCCATACAGGGGGGAATATGAGCCATACAGGGGGGAATATGAGCCATACAGGGGGAAAATGAGCCATGCATACAGGGGGGAATATAAGCCATACATACAGGGGGGAATATGAGCCATACAGGGGGGAATATATGAGCCATACAGGGGGGAATATATGAGCCATACAGGGGGGAATATATGAGCCATACAGGGGGGAATATATGAGCCATACAGGGGGGAATATGAGCCATACAGGGGGGAATATATGAGCCATACAGGGGGGAATATATGAGCCATACAGGGGGGAATATATGAGCCATACAGGGGGGAATATATGAGCCATACAGGGGGGAATATATGAGCCATACAGGGGGCAATATATGAGCCATACAGTGGGCAATATATGAGCCATACAGGGGGGAATATATGAGCCATACAGGAGGGAATATGAGCCATACAGGGGGGAATATGAGCCAAACGGGGGAATATATGAGCCATACAGGGGGGAATATATGAGCCATACAGGGGGGAATATGAGCCATACAGGGGGGAATATATGAGCCATACAGGGGGGAATATATGAGCCATACAGGGGGGAATATATGAGCCATACAGGGGGGAATATATGAGCCATACAGGGGGGAATATATGAGCCATACAGGGGGCAATATATGAGCCATACAGTGGGCAATATATGAGCCATACAGGGGGGAATATATGAGCCATACAGGAGGGAATATGAGCCATACAGGGGGAATATGAGCCAAACAGGGGGGAATATATGAGCCATACAGGGGGGAATATGAGCCATACAAGGGGGAATATGAGCCATACAGGGGGAATATGAGCCATGCATACAGGGGGAATATAAGCCATACATACAGGGCGGAATATGAGTCATGCATACAGGGGGGGGGATATGAGCCATGCATAGGGGGGGGGGTCATTATACAGTATGGAGCATCATGTGTGGCCGTTATACAGTATGGAGCATCATTTGTGGCCATTATACAGTATTGAGCATTATGTGGGATCATTATACAGTATGGAGAACTGTGTGGCCGTTATACACTATGGAGCACTATGTGTGGGTGGCCATTATACACTATGGAGCACTGTCTGGCCATTATACAGTATGGAGCAATGTGTGGCCATTATACACTATGGAGCATCATGTGTGGCCATTATACACTATGGAGCATCATGTGTGGCCATTATACAGTATGGAGCATCATGTGTGGCCATTATACAGTATGAAGAACTGTGTGTGGCCATTATACAGTATGCAGCATCATGTGTGGCCATTATACAGTATGGAGCACTGTCTGGCCATTATACAGTATGGAGCAATGTGTGGCCATTATACAGTATGGAGCATCATGTGCGGTCATTATACACTATGGAGCATCATGTGTGGCCATTATACAGTATTGAGCATCATGTGTGGCCTTATACAGTATGTATGGAGCATCATGTGTGGCCATTATACAGTATGGAGCATCATGTGTGGTGGCCGTTATACAGTATTGAGCATCATGTGTGGCCATAATACAGTATGGAGCATCATGTCTGGTGGACATTATACAGTATTGAGCATCATGTGTGGCCATTATACAGTATGGAGCACTGTGTGGCCATATTTTTGTTTGCTTATAATTATCGTATATAAAACAGTGTGATCAGCAGTGCTAAATGGCTGTGGTTGGGACGTGGATATGGGTGTGACTAGTTGTGAAATGGGTCTGGTCAGAGGCGTGGCCTAAAATTTGCCGCGGTGCACTACGCGCGCCGCAAACTTTATACCTCCTTCCCTTCTTCAAAAGTTGGGAGGTATGGTACCACATTTGCCAGATCATGGCAAGTGCCGCAAATCCCATAGGGAATGAATGAGGCCGAACGCAGTGTTGCCGTAAGTGATCCGTTACACGGCAGATGCAGAAAAACTGCCCGATCTGCTGCAAAAGGCGACTTTCACATCAGCGATTCTTGCCAAAGTCACTGCCGATAGTGTCATACTCACCAAAAGGGGGAGGCAGCACTAAAAGTGCCTAGGGCAGCAGAAACACTAAATACGGCCCTGGGGGGCTACATTATATTCTGTGGGGGGACTGCATTATACTCAAGGTACTACATTATATTATGGGGGCTACATCATACTATATGAGGGGTTACAGTATACTCTATGGGGGGCTGTATTATATTCTGTGGTGGGTTGCATTATTCTCTCAGGGGACTACATAATATTATGGGGGCTACATCATACTATATGAGGGGGCTACAGTATACTCTATGTGGGGCTGCATTATATTCTGTGGTGGAACTGCATTCTCTCGGGACTACATTATATTCTGTGGTGGGTGGCATTATACTATATGGGGGGGGGGCTGCATTATACCCTATGGGGTGCTACATTATATTCTATGGTGGGGACTGCGTCATACCTGAGAGGGTTGCATTATATTTTGTGGGGTGCTGCATTATATTCTATGAGGGGGGACTGCATTATATTTTATGAGGGGGCTACATTATATTCTGTGAGGGGGCTACCACAACCCTTGCTACATAATTAAGACGTGAACTACCTTATATTATACCCTAATATTAGCGCTTTTTACCGCACAATTGGTGGTCTTGTATCTATTTCTATGTAGCTACATAGTGGGCCCCAAGAATGATTTTCTCTGGTGGGCCCAATGTGCTCCAGTCCGACGCTGCTTGCAGCTCCCAGCGTCCGGTCTCTGCGTCTCTCCACACTGACTGATCAGGCAGAGGGCGCCGCGCACACTATATGCGTCATCGCGCCCTCTGACCTGCACAGTCAGAGCGGAGAGACGCCGGGAAGATGGAGCGGCGCCCGGCGGCTGGAACGGGAACAGGTAAATATGCGATACTTACCTGGTCCCGGCGTCCGGCTCCTTCTCCCGCACAGCTGGTCTTCGGTGCCGCAGCTTCTTCCTCTATCAGCGGTCACCGTTACCGCTGATTAGAGAAATTACTATGTGGCTCCACCCCTATGGGAGGTGGAGCCCTATATTCATTTCTCTAATGAGTGGTCCCATGTGACCGCTGACAGGAAGAGCTGCGGCACCCGAAGACAGTGTGACAGGCATGGGCAGCGTCAGGATCGCTGGGACTAGGTAAGTATGCCTCAGCGCCCTCACCCCCTCACCCGCCGACCCTGCCACCCACCTTGACTCGAGTATAAGCTGAGAGGGGCACTTTCAGCCCAAAAATTTGGGCTGAAAATCTCGGCTTATACTCGAGTATATACGGTATATACACTCCTCTTAATGTTGTAGCGGTTAAAGGGAAGGTGCCATAAAGAAATAATTTTTCAGCAACTGAAAAAATGTAAGGTATTAATGTTTTTTAAAAAGTTATTTGTTTTTAAACAACGTAAAACTTGCTGAAAAGGAAAAAAATCAATGTATATTAAATGGAAAGAGTAGGGGCATATCTAAAGATGAATATAAAGCTGTCTGCTGGGAATTCCAGGCCAAGCAATAGAAGAGCTAAAGAAAGTAATGAAGTGAGGCTTGCAAGCGAGACAAATTGCAATAACAAAGGATATGTTAAAAGCAAAAGAAAAGGCAAAGTTGCTATAGGATTTTTATAGGATGAAAAGGTTCTGAAGTGCTCAAAAATGAGGTTGAGAAGGCCGAACTTTTAAATTTCTATTTTGCATTTGTAACATTAACTGATCTTCACGGTGACATTGAAGGAGTAAAAGTATCCACACTATCTATAAACAGATAGATGGTGATGGAACGATCAGCAAATTTATAGGAATTTAAATCTTTTGGTCCAGATGAATTACATCCTAGGGTAATAATGGATAATAATAATAATAATAATAATAATAATATATTATTAATAATAATAATAATCTTTATTTATATAGCGCCAACATATTCCGCAGCGCTTTACAGTTTAACAGTTTCAAACACAAAAGTCATAAGTAACAACGTTAACAATACAATAATTAAAGCAAAATAAGACGAACCTGCTCGTGAGAGCTTACAATCTACAATGAGGTGGGGGAGATACAAAGTACAGGTGTGTATTTTCAATGATGTATTTGCAATGTTGATCCAGCCATCTTCAGGGGTTGGGTAATAGATAGGGAAAGTGAATGGGCTACACACACACAAACATAAAATGACTTTGATTAGTGAACGTGATAGGCCGCTCTGAACAAATGTGTTTTGAGCGAGCGCCTAAAACTATGCAAATTGTGGATGGTCTTAATATCTTGGGGTAGAGCATTCCAGAGGATAGGCGCAGCACGGGAGAAGTCTTGTAGTCGGGAGTGGGAGGTACGAATTAGTGCAGAGGTTAGTTGAAAGTCATTTGCAGAGCGCAGTGGTCTGTTAGGCCGATAGACAGAAATGAGGGAGGAGATGTAAGGGGGTGCCGCACTGTGGAGAGCTTTGTGGGTGAGAACAAGTACTTTGAATTTTATCCTGCAATGAATGGGCAGCCAGTGTAACGACTGGCGAAGAACGGACACGTCCGAGTAATGATTAGCCAGATGGACGACCCTGGCTGCTGCATTAAGGATGGACTGGAGAGGGGAAAGTCGAGTGAGGGGGAGGCCAATTAATAGAGCATTGCAGTAGTCCAGGTGGGAGTGGATCAGGGCGACAGTGAGGGTTTTAGTTGTCTCCATGGTGAGAAAAGGGCGGATTCTAGAGATGTTCTTTAGGTGTAAGCGGCACGAGCGGGCAAGCGATTGTATATGGGAGGTGAAGGAGAGATCGGAGTCAAACATAACACCCAGACAGCACGCCTGCTGCCGGGGTGTTATTATGGTGCCACCCACGGAGAGGGAAATGTCAGATTTAGGGAGGTTAGTAGATGGCGGGAGCAGAAGAAGTTCACTTTTGGAGAGGTTGAGTTTCAGAAAGAGAGCAGACATGATGTTGGAGACTGCGGACAGACAGTCAGTGGCGTTCAGTAGTACAGCGGGGGTAAGGTCAGGGGATGACATGTATAGTTGTGTGTCATCAGCATAAAGATGGTACTGAAAGCCAAATCTGCTGATGGTCTGTCCAATTGGGGCTGTGTAGAGGGAGAAGAGAAGGGGGCCAAGGACTGAGCCCTGAGGTACCCCGACAGCGAGAGGAAGAGGAGATGAAGTGGAGCAAGAGAACAGAACACTGAAGGAGCTGTCAGAAAGGTAGGAGGAGAACCAGGAGAGAGCAGTGTCCTTAATGCCTAGTGACTGGAGCCTAGAGAGTAAGATAGGGTGGTCAACAGTGTCGAAAGCTGCAGAAAGGTCGAGGAGAATGAGCAGAGAGTGGTCACCATTACGTTTTGCTGTCAGAAGGTCATTGGTCACTTGGATGGTCACTTGGATGTGATTATGTGACAAAGTCCGGCATTGTGGTGAATGGCCGATATGTGTGTCGCAGAGGAGGAGACTCTGCGCTGCCAGCCTGAAGCGATGTGGTGTTGTGGGACTATAGGTCCCAGAAGTATTTTGTATGTTTATAATGGGAGGTTGGCAGGGCTAGTTATGTGAGATGGGCGGGACAAACTAGCCACACACCAACACTCCCACCCAGGGGAGTGGTTAGAGGTATATGATGTGACCAGGATGTGGGTTACAGGTCACTGTGAGTTTCCTGTTTGAAGCCTGTGTTGGAAGACCTGGGAGGAGGCTTCCTGAAGAGCACATGGTGGGGCTTTGCTACTGATGGCCTGGGTATTGGACGGTCCCGGCCGGGGATGGATGTCCTGAATAGTACCCGGACAGGCCACCTGTGTGATCCTGAGTAACCTGGGTGTTGGGAGGTCCTGGGAGTAGGACCGGATCCCTGAATAGCACGAGGTGAGGACAGGGATCTGCAGAGCCAGTGACAGCTACTGTGTGGGGAAGCTACAGTCCTTCGGTGGGTCTGGACTGACTAATATGTGCCGACCTGGCAAGTTGGTGATCCCCGTGAGGCAGCCTTCCCAAGTGAGAGGACTGACAAGGAGTCAGCAGGTGGAGCAGGAGCTCCCATAAGGTTGTTGGTGCTTCTTATGTTATATGAACTGTGTGGTAACCCATGGCAACTGGTTAGAGGAGGACCAGAGTGTTTAGTTGCCACAGACTTAATGTGATATCCTGATGGAATGTGTAATGGACTGTTCCTGATACGGTTTATGAGTCTTTACTAAACCAAAGGGACTGTTTGTTCAAAAAAACATGCCTGTCTATGTTTATCCTGCTGCCAAGCGAGTGTCCCCCAATACACTCATTAAGAGCAATCTTACAATACAGATTAGATATTAGAAAAAACTTTTTGACTGTGAGAGTGATCATTGAGTGGAACAGGCTTCCAAGAGAAATGGATATATCTGTCTGAGATGGTTTAGGGAATTCTGCATTGAGAAGGGGGTTGGACACGATGACCTAGGAGGTCCCTGCCAAGTCTAATGTGGCCACCCCAAGAGTTCAGTTGCCACAATGGCATTGCCTTCATCACAGGGGGGTGATGTCATGCCTGGAGGTAAGGAGGTATCCCCTTGTCAGGTAACACAAACATACAACACCAATAATCATTGCTCAGTGGCAGCACAATGGCATGTAGTCATGTTCTATCCGCAATGCTTACCCATACTGAGGTGTAGTGCCGGACCTGTGTATCGCCGCTACCAGGTAGGTAGGTAGCGGCGATACACAGGTCCGGCACTACACCTCAGTATGGGTAAGCATTGCGGATAGAACATGACTACATGCCATTGTGCTGCCACTGAGCAATGATTATGTGATGTGTCACTGTGTCTGATTGTAGGGACACAGTGTAGATGCTTCTCTGACTGATATTTGAGCACTAAGCACTTTATCTCATTATACTTGGCTTGGCATATACCTGTGGCTGACCTGATCCCTTATCTTTGTACTTGTTGTTATTTTGATCTATATGTAATTAATGATTTATTTAATAAGATTTGTATATTTTTACATATGTTTTGTGGACTCAATGCTCCGTATTTTTCTCTTGGTGGCCATTGTATTCAGGAGTGTCCTCTCTTATTGAGACTGCTGTAGGCATTGTGTCAAATTGTGATGTATGTTCTAGGCATCCCATTATTTAAAGTGTTCCCTTTGGGTTGGAGTTATATCATTCTATCATTATACAGTATTATACAGTATCTGTATCCATTTGAATTCAGTGAACTCCTTACTAGCAGTGCACCTACATCTTCCTTTGGTGCAAAACACCAAAGTGTAATGATAATGAACATTGCATGCAGTGTTATTGATATTTCGATATAGACTTTAAAATAACATCTTGTTGCAACATTTTTGAAACAGAAAAAACTTTAACACCCCATAAAATATTACAATAACTCCCCAAATAGGTTTTTATTTTATAGAAAATGCAAACAGAAGCACAAATAATTGAAGCTTATTGATTGTATCCTATTTATTTGAAGCCAACAGTCATTACATAGAGCTTGTAAACAAGTAGGACAGGCAGCGGTGTTATTGAATAGTTTGGGAATGACACAGAATAAATACATCTTCTTAATATATACTTGCCTTGTAATGTCTTCACATCCTGTTCCGTCCAGATGTGTCCGGATCCCAGAATTCCAAGCGGCAGAAGTTCACAGATCTCCATATTGGGACACGCAAGTGATGGGTGTCTCAATATGGAAACTGCTCGTGGTACCAGCCTCTTGTGCGGTTAACGCAACACCATCGCACCACACACACACACACACACCGTATACGCCATACGCAGCCTCTTGCGCGGAACCACGAGCGGAACACCGTCGTGAACACGCCGCCGCTGGGATCAGCGAATGATTCACTGACCGCCGCCATCTTTGTACAGGAGAAGCGCATGCACAGTTTTAACGTGACTGCCGCTATCTGTCTGCACAAAGATGGCAGTGGTCTGATTTACTGCGCCTGCATGAATTCCGCGCAGGCGCAGTGAATCATTTGGCTGATCCCGGCGGCAGACACGCGACGTTTCTACAGGCAATGTTTTTAAAAACATTAAAGGGGTTTTTCAACAAACAAAAGTTCATTTTAAAAATCGTCTGTGACCGTGTACGGAGCATACCACATCTCCTGGGCAGGGGAGGAAGCAAAAGACAATACTGACATTACGGCAGGGGATCACAGCGGATTTCTTTTGTCAGGTAAAATATTTCACTGTCTGTTTTTAAACAATATTTTACCTCATAAAATGTATCATCTGTGATCTCCTGCTGTAATGTCAGATCACAGTCAGACAAAGAAAATTCACAGGACAAAGAAGAGATGACATGAGAGGAGAAGACAGCAGATGGGGGAGAGAGAAAGCGCACAGGGGTGAGAGAGAAAGAGCACAGGGGGAGACAGCTCAAATGGGACAGCACATGAGGGGAAAACACAGCACAGGAAGAAGAGAGACAGCAGACAAGGGGGATAACACATGGGGTAGACAGGTCAAAGAAGAGAGCACAGACGAGAGAAGTCAGCACATGGGGAAAGAGAGAGTGGATAGGTGGGAGAGATACATGGGGGAGAGATTCTCAATGCTGCAAAGCCTGCCCCCTTCGTGACATTACCGCCCTCCTGATGCGATAGCATCGGGCTTCCATCTAGTTTACTATAATTCTATAAAAAAAATTAGGATTATCAGCTGGAAAAAAATAAAAATATCCCATTCGCAGTCCTCTCTTACCATTCTTTATCATACATAGTGGATATAAAAAGTCTACACACTCTTATTAAAATGTCCGTTTTGTCATATAAAAAATCATGCCAAGAAGAATCATTTCAGAATTTTTTGTCCTTTAATATAGATCATAATCTGTATAAATGCCCTTTTATAATTGGAGATGTGGTTATGTTCTGAATAAGGCACAAGATCTGACAAAAATGTCCAGATAGATCTTACATTTACTTTTGAGCCTGATATTGAAGTTTATTACTAACTAGATGGTGGCCCGATTCTAACGCATTGCGTATTCTAGAATATCTATGTATATAGCAGCCACATAGTATATAGCACAGGCCACGACATATTGTTTAATTCCCGATGCGTTAATACAGGCCACGCAGTATATAACAGTGGCCACGCAGTATATAACACAGCCCAAACAGTATATAACTCAGCCCACGCAGTATATAACATTGCCCACATAGTATATAACACTGCCCACGTAGTACATAGCAGCCATGTAGTATATAACACAGCCCAAGCAGTATATAACATTGCCCACATAGTATATAACACTGCCCACGTAGTACATAGCAGCCATGTAGTATATAACACAGCCCACGCAGTATGTAACACAGCCCACGTAGTACATAGCTATGTGGGCACTATATGCGTGGTTAAAAAAGACTTAAAATAAAAAATAAACATATACTCACCTTCCGAAGGCCCCTTGTAGTCCTGGCACCTGTGTGCGGTGCACGCGGCAGCTTCCGGTCCCAGGGTTGGTATGAGGGCAGGACCTGTGATGACATCGCAGTCACATGACCATGACGTCATGGAAGGTCCTTCTCGCATAGCATCTTTGGAACCGGAACCTGCCGCTTGCACTGCCAAGGACAGCGTGCACGTCGGAGGGTGAGAATAACTTTTTTTTTTATTATTATTATTTTTAACATTAGATCGTTTTACTATTGATGCTGCATACGCAGCATCAATAGTAAAAAGTTGGTCACACAGGGTTAACAGCTGCGTTAATGGAGTGCGTTACACCGCGGTCCATTAACGCTGCCTTTAACCCTGTGTGTGCGCTGACTGGAGGGGAGTATAGAGCGGGCACTGACTGTGGGGAGGAAGGAGCGGCCATGTTGCCGCCGGACTGCGCCCGTCGCTGATTGGTCGTGGCAATGGTCGTGGGCGTTTTGCCACGACCAATCAGCGACTTGGATTTCCATGACAGACAGAGGCCGCGACCAATGAATATCCGTGACAGACAGACAGAAGGACAGACAGAAAGACGGAAGTGACCCTTAGACAATTATATAGTAGATGTGTCAATGACAACACTTCCATCACAAATCCTCACGAGGCTTACTACCATTTTGAGGAGAGTGGGTCAATTTATGCAAAATACTAATGTCCTTGTGGGCACATACTGTAAATGATCAGTTACACTTACAGGCTGGAAAACTTTGTCTTTTATTTCAGAAATTCTCCTTGACAATTGCTTTGTTTGGTGCTGGGATCTTTGTCGGTGTTTGTCATGCTGCCTGCCTTTTGATTCCAAATGAGAGTCTTAGTGATGGAAATCCTGGAGGTAAGTTTGAGAGTAGGACGATGACAAGATCATGTACAATCTGGCTGGTTTTTACTTTACATTTTTTACCGGGAATCTGTCATGTGTAAAAAATCTATCTACCTGCACATATAGGGTTAATCTCCAGGTTGACAGTTTTACTTAAAGCACAGTTATGGGGAGAAAATGAACTTGCATCCTTCTGGGAGAAGCTCGCTTTCAGCCATAGTTGTTTTTTGAGCTGCCACCACTCCCAGTAGTAAATGATGACTGTAACCAATCACACACCCTGGAGTGAAAGTGAGAAAACTCCCACAAGGAATAATGTTCATTTTCTCTTGGAAGACATGCTTTCTGTAAGGTGGTTGAACAGTATTGTAATGCTATTTACCTGCAGAATAATGTTTGTAAGTAAATTGCGTTTTTGCACGTGACATGTTCGCCTTAAATAAAATCTCTCTTTGTTGGACACTTTCAGGAAGTAGACAACCTATGTTAGTAGTTATATATACAGTACCATTCACTCTATTCGGAAGGGATTTTCAAAATCTTTATAAACACCTAGTTAAAGGGGTTATCCAGAATAATAAGAGTTTTTTGGCTATTTATTGGCATTATAGCTTATCCCAATAAAAGCCAATGCTATACGAGAAAAAGTAATGGACAAGAGGGCTGCTGGTTCTGCATGAGCAATTTGTTATTAATAAGTACTTTTATTTTCTAGGATGTAATTATGATGGAAAACTTCATGAATATGGATCATCGTGGAGAACAAAAGACTGTCTAGAATGTAAATGTGATGATGATGGGAACATACATTGTTGCCATAGGTAAGTTGTTTACTTTTGAGTTGAAATCACCTGTAAAAAAGGAACTTTACTTATAGGTGAATATAGGAAAGCATGACATTTATTTTATCACAGAAGCCTACTCCCATCCCCACTAATCAGACATGTCTTCTCCTCCTGCCTTCCTCCTGAACTTATCATTCACTCACAAACACTAAAAAAAACAGCTTGAGTCTTCTTACCAAGACATGATAGACTGCAAGTGTCATGTGGATTAGCCAAGGGGGAGGAGAAGTGAGGAGCAGTGAGAGGAAACAGGCAGAGAAGACATGGAAACAGCAGTAGTGAGCTTTCTAACAACTCTTTTACTTCACCCCAGAGCAGATTTAAAGAGAACCTGTCATGTGCAATAATGCTATTAACCTGCACTTATGGGGTTATTATGCAATTTAATAAAGTTCTGACTTTGGGCGGCCGCAACACTGATAGACCTGCTACCGGGAGGAAATGAACTTTAGTCCCCCCAGCACCACCATGCCGGCTCCACCTCTGTGAAAGAGCGAGCCTGCAAGGGTAAATAAAGTTCAATACCTCCTGGAAGAGGGGCTTTCGGTGCCTTACCAATACTGTTTATACTTGATAAACCCGCCACTTTGAGTGCAAACAAGCAAATACTGCACGATTTGTGGCTATGTAAAAAACAGATAAGCAGATAAATCAACACACTTGGGGTTTAGCCCAAGCTTAGCTTCTCGCCTCGACGCGTTTCCCCGCCCATACGGTTCTTCAGTGGCGGGTTTATCATATATAAACTGTATTGGTAAGGCTAGTCATATGGCCCCTTGGTTGTTGTTCTTTGGTGTACAGGCTTTGATTAACTAATAAGGATCCATAAGGTTCATTTGTGTTATATGGGTTATATATAAAAAATTGCCTGGCACGTAATACCTATGGACAAGGGTGTCAATTAGCACATAACCTACTCTGTTATCTAATAAGTACTATCCCTTCATCTCTTTAATTTTCTTGTTGTTTTCCCACCTATAGCATATCAGGGAATTATCAGGGTTAGTCAGGGATAGCCACCGTTGAGTGGGGGCGCCAAAAAATCGACTCTTTTAGGGTGCCAACCCCCGCTGTTAGGAAGGGTTAACAGGCCAATTATAGGGTTGTTTGTAGGTTATGTCAGACCATATATATGTATATAGTATTTGCAATGGGAGGGTGTGTTTTCTAATATTTTTTCATTAAAGTTACATTTTTACAAGGAATTACTTGATTTACACTTTGATTTTTTTCTCCCCCGGCTTTAATATTTTGTCTTAACCATATAAGCCAGCTCAGCCAGTTCCATATGTCTGTCCTGATACAGGTTCAGCCATCGAATTCTCTCCTTCTCTGCCCTCCTGGGCCTTTTATAATTACTACTGTGTCACAGCTATCACCTGACCTGGTGTCTCCTCCAATCTCTTCCCACAGGAAACATACGCTTTGCTCTACAATTCCTAATGCAATTCTCTCGGCTTTCCCTTTTCCTATAATATTTGACCGGCAGATGGCGATGTTTGCTTGCAGACAAGTTTGCTATTGCAGATTGAAAAGTGAAGTAGACTTTTGTCTAGGCAGTGGCCTTACAGTTTCCTGCATTTGGGACTGGATTTCTCAGGAAAAGAGATTTTAATGATTCTCTAATTACTGCTTTAGATGCTTCGATTACATTAAAGAGTAATTGTCATTTTTTCTTAATAAATCAATAGTACACATGAAAATAAGAAATGTTGTAATTTATCTTATTAAAGAAATCTACTTGTTTCTTGTCCTGGACTGATCAGTCATTTTCAAAATTCTCAATTCATGAATATAATCTGTCTTCAGCGATTACAGACTCACCCATTACTGAGATAGGATATGATAGCTGCTACAGATGAGATTCTATGTAGCGAAGAGGGGGTATAAGGAGGGAGGAGCGAGAGCCAGCATCCCTTCCTCTCCCCCTCCCGTCTACATAGAATCTTATTAGCACCAACTGCATTGTCCATCTGTCAATTACAAATCTGTATTCACTGAATGCAGATTTTACCTATAAACTGGGGATCAGTTGGATCACAACCGCTGAGACCCACACCAATGAATAGGCTTCTGAAATGTTTTGTCAGAATGAAGCTATGGCAGTGCATGTGCATGTGCATCACTACTCCATTCATTCTTTGTGGGACTTCTGAGAAAAGCCGAGAACTGTCCTCGATTGTCTCCAGCATTTCCATAGTAAATGAATGGAGCACGTCTACCCTTGTTTTCTGATGCAGCATTTCATAAACTCATTCTCAGCAATTCCCTGTGATCAAACTCATAACAATCTTTAAGTTGTCATCCATCCTATCTATAGGTAATAACTTTTAATGATGGAAATAACCCATTTAAGTAGATGTATATTATTACTGCTGAGCTGAATGCTCCTGTGTTGTCTAAAGGTACCTTCACACTGAACAACTTAACAACGATAACGATAGCGATCCGTGACGTTGCAGCGTCCTGGATAGCGATATCATTGTGTTTGACACGCAGCAGCGATCTGGATCCTGCTGTGACATCGCTGGTCGGAGCTAGAAGGTCAGAACTTTATTTCGTCCAGCGTCGGACTGGAGCACCTTGGGCCCACCAGAGAAAATCATTCTTGGGGCCCACTATGTAGCTACATAGAAATAGATACAAGACCACCAATTGTGCGGTAAAAAGCGCTAATATCAGGGTATAGTATAAGGTAGTTCACGTCTTAATAATGTAGCAAGGGTTGGGGTAGCCCCCTCACAGAATATAATGTAGCCCCCTCATAAAATATAATGCAGTCCCCTCTCATAGAATATAATGCAGCACCCCACAAAATATAATGCAACCCTCTCAGGTATGACACAGTCCCCACCATAGAATATAATGTAGCACCCCCATAGGGTATAATGCAGCCCCCCCCTCATATAGTATAATGCCACCCAGCACAGAATATAATGTAGTCCCCTGAGAGAATGCAGTTCCACCACAGAATATAATGCAGCCCCCCCATAGAGTATACTGTAGCCCCCTCATATAGTATGATGTAGCCCCCATATTATGTAGTCCCCTGAGAGAATAATGCAGCCCCACCACAGAATATAATGCAGCCCCCCATAGAGTATACTGTAACCCCTCATATAGTATGATGTAGCCCCCCATAATATAATGTAGTACCTTGAGTATAATGCAGTCCCCCCACAGAATATAATGTAGCCCCCCAGGGCCGTATTTATTGTTTCTGCTGCCCTAGGCACTTTTAGTGCTGCCTCCCCTTTTGGTGAGTATGACACTATCGGCAGTGACTTTGGCAAGAATCGCTGATGTGAAAGTTGCCTTTTGCAGCAGATCGGGCAGTTTTTCTGCATCTGCCGCGTAACGGATCACTTATGGCAACACTGCGTTCGGCCTCATTCATTCTCTATGGGATTTGCGGCACTTGCCGTGATCTGGCAAATGTGGTACCATACCTCCCAACTTTTGAAGAAGGGAAGGAGGTATAAAGTTTGCGGCGCGCGTAGTGCGCCGCGGCAAATTTTAGGCCACGCCTCTGACTAGACCCATTTCACAACTAGTCACACCCATATCCACGTCCCAACCACAGCCATTTAGCACTGCTGATCACACTGTTTTATACAATAATTATAAACAAAAAAATATGGCCACACAGTGCTCCATACTGTATAATGACCGCACATGATGCTCAATACTGTATAATGGCCACACATGATGCTCCATACTGTATAATGACCGCACATGATGTTCCATACTG
Source organism: Ranitomeya imitator (assembly GCF_032444005.1). Lineage (NCBI taxonomy): Eukaryota > Metazoa > Chordata > Amphibia > Anura > Dendrobatidae > Ranitomeya > Ranitomeya imitator. The sequence continues at coordinate 759,712,810 of NC_091283.1, read as the reverse complement.
TATAATGGCCGCACATGATGCTCCATACTGTATAATGGCCGCACATGATGCTCCATACTGTATAATGGCCACACATGATGCTCAATACTGTATAACGGCCACACATGATGCTCCATACTGTATAATGACCGCACATGATGCTCAATACTGTATAATGGCCCCACATGATGCTCAATACTGTATAATAGCCACACATGATGCTCCATACTGTATAATGGCCACACATGATACTCCATACTGTATAAGAGCCATACATGATGCTCCATACTGTATAATGGCCACACATGATGCTCCATACTGTATAACAGCCACACATGATGCTCCATACTGTATAATGGCCACACATGATGCTCCATACTGTATAATGGCCACACATAATGCTCAATACTGTATAATGGCCACAAATGATGCTCCATACTGTATAACGGCCGCACATGATGCTCCACACTGTATAATGACCCCCCTCCTGTATGCATGGCTCATCTCCCTCCTATCCCATATACATAGCTCATATTACCCCTCCTGTATGCATGGCTCATATTCCCCCCTGCATGGCTCATATTTCCCTCTGCATGGCTCATATTCCCCCCTGCATGGCTCATATTCCCCCCTGCATGGCTCATATTCCCCCCTGCATGGCTCATATTCCGCCCTGTATGCATGGCTCATAGTCCCCCCTGCATGGCTCATATTCCCCCCTGTATGGCTCATATTCCCCCCTGTATGGCTCATATTCCCCCCTGCATGGCTCATATTCCCCCCTGCATGGCTCATATTCCGCCCTGTATGGCTCATATTCCCCCCTGTATGGCTCATATTCCCCCCTGCATGGCTCATATTTCCCCCTGCATGGCTCATATTCCCCCCTGCATGGCTCATATTCCCCCCTGCATGGCTCATATTCCGCCCTGTATGCATGGCTCATAGTCCCCCCTGCATGGCTCATATTCCCCCCTGTATGGCTCATATTCCCCCCTGTATGGCTCATATTCCCCCCTGCATGGCTCATATTCCCCCCTGCATGGCTCATATTTCCCCCTGCATGGCTCATATTCCCCCCTGCATGGCTCATATTTCCCCCTGCATGGCTTATATCCCCCCCTGCATGGCTCATATTCCCCCCTGCATGGCTCATATTCCGCCCTGCATGGCTCATATTCCCCCCTGCATGGCTCATATTCCCCCCTGCATGGCTCATATTCCCCCCTGCATGGCTCATATTCCCCCCTGTATGCAGGCTTATCTCTCCGCACCCGCACCTGCACCTGCTCCTGCTCCTGCTCCTGCTCCTGCTCGGCGCGCCGGCTTATGTCCTCCTTCATCCCCCCCCCTTCCCCCGTCCCCCCGGCCCTCATACCCACCTGTCCCACTACACGGCCGTGCCGACATCCCTCGTGCTCTGTCCCGACTCCAGGCGGCGGCGCCGGCGCAGCACCTTCTTCCTGCTTGAGCGGTCATGTGACACCGTTCATTAAGATCATGAATATGCACATATTCATGATCTTAATGAGCGGTGTTACGTGACCGCTCGTTCAGGACGAGCTGCAGTGCAGACGCCGAGACCATCGCTGGAGCAGGCAGGGTGAGTATTCAAGGCGGGCGGCGGCGGCGGCGGGGGAGGGGGCCCTGGAGCGGGGGGAGGGCCCTGGAGCGGGGGGAGGCCCTGCCAGCAGATGCCAGTGTCAGGGCCCACCGGAGGATCCTCCGGTTCCCCGGTGGGCCAGTCCGAGCCTGATTTCGTCGCTGGATCACCTGCTGACATCGCTGGATCGGCGTGTGTGACGCCAATCCAGCGATGTGTTCACTGGTAACCAGGGTAAATATCGGGTTACTAAGCGCAGGGCCGCGCTTAGTAACCCGATGTTTACCCTGGTTACCATTGTAAATGTAAAAAAAAAAACACTACATACTTACATTCCGGTGTCTGTCACGTCCCTCGCCGTCAGCTTTCCGCACTGACTGTGAGCACCGGCCGTAAAGCACAGCGGTGATGTCACCGGTGTGCTCTGCTTTACGGCCGGCCAGCGCTCACAGTCAGTGCGGGAAGCTGACGCCAGGGGACGTGACAGACACCGGAATGTAAGTATGTAGTGTTTTTTTTTTTTACATTTACAATGGTAACCAGGGTAAACATCGGGTTACTAAGCGCGGCCCTGCGCTTAGTAACCCGATGTTTACCCTGGTTACCCGGGGACTTCGGCATCGTTGGTCGCTGGAGAGCTGTCTGTGTGACAGCTCTCCAGCGACCACACAACGACTTTCCAACGATCACGGCCAGGTCGTATCGCTGGTCGTGATCGTTGGAAAGTTGCTGAGTGTGACGGTACCTTAAGAGAGAGCCTCTGTCAGACTTCTCTATCCACTACTTTTTTTTAAGAACTAAAGGATCTGCAGTCTGGACATGCCAGATCTTTATCTGCCACAACAATCATCTGTCAGGGGCCCCCACACACATTATATTGTCGTCTGAACCCATCAATATCTGCAGGATCGGCTGACGTTTGTTGAATATTAGGACCTAACTACTATCTACAGCTTATTGGCACTTTTAGTTTGAATTACTAGAAGGGAACTTAAAGTTCCAAATATGGCCCTGAGTAGGACTCCGCCTGCCATGACTACATATTGGCTGCCTTATTGAAATATGGTTTATTTAGGGGATACGTTTATAGGATGAATTAAATCATATTAAATCATAGTGACTTGGCAAGGCTGTGTAAAATGCAAAGGCCTCACTAAAGATTGAAAGACAATTGCCATAAATACTTGTTTTCACCATTTATCCATTGGCAAAGATAATATGGAAACCCAGGATATTAGAGGATTCTTATTTGAGCATTACATAGATACTGTCTTACACTCGTGAGCTTTTCAATAGTCAATTCAATGAATAATAGATTTCTTACTCTATTAGTGTTTTCTTTTTTTATTTAGTATCGGCACACCAGTCGGATATGACCGGGTAAAATGCAAAGAAGTGTTTTACAAGGAAGCCTGTGTTTACATCGTGGTTCGAAAAGATAATCCAAAGAGGAGCTGTAAACACGCACTGGTGGGATAAATCCATTCACAAATATAAACAATGTAACTTGATATAAATACAGCATTTACATTCTGTGTATAATGACATCAGTTACACTAAATCTTGATATATACATGATTTTCATCACTGTGTGTATTTTTATGCGCTAAATAAATAAACTTATTCCTTATGATAAAATGAGATACGCTTTACAAATATTTCATCTATTGACCCAGTAACAAGTTCATAAAAGAGTCACAGTTTGCTTTATCTTGGTGTGCTGAGCACAAATAGCAATGTCTGCCATAAATGCTTCATTAAAGCGATTGTCTGGAACTTTAACATTGATGACCTATCCTTAGGATAAATCATCAATGTCTGATCAACCCTTGGTATCGATGTCGGTGTCAAGGGAACAGTGTCCACTGCTGGGTACTGCACATTCACCCCCTGTCGATTGGAAAAGGCGTCAGATGTGCAGCACCCAGCTGCTGCTGCTACTCTGTCGATGGAGCTGTGCTGTGCAGCTCCGCAACTGAGCAGCTCCAGCGACTGCCAACATCGGGAATAGCTGATTGGCAGGGATGCCACTGTTTAGCACCATCTCCAATCAGAGATTGACGACCTATCCTAAGGATAGAGCATCAATGTCAAAGTTCTTGACAACCCCTGCTGTCACCTGTGTTAGGGCTAGCGGAATGCACCAAATAATTAAATAGATATAATAAGGTGCGTTCGCAGCCCGGGGTCCACCGTGCAGAGATGGAACCTGCTGCTAAGTAATGACGGACTATATGGCGGTACAATGAGGATACACACATGGGTTAACTTCACCCTGTATGAAGAAAGCGATCCCTGTTAAGTCACAGGGTCGCGGTACTGCACAGAGAGCGCAAGCAAGGAACCACAGAACTCTATCCCAGGACACAGGATTAGAGTTAGTGTAGACCTCTTGCGATCGACACCACAATTTGGGTATCAGAGGTAACTAATATGCACAGAAGTGCATGCTGTGCCACACTAGCGGATGCCACTAACCACCCAGACTTGGGTAAGGTAAGCGCTCTAATAGCGCACGGCGCCGCACTGGCGGTCACAGCAGTTAGACGCTGTTTCGTGTGTTAAAGCTGTGAGTTTAGCCGGGCGCTAGATTGCAGCCATACACCTTACGCGAACAGTCATACACAAGGGATGGGTTTTTTAAGGAACGACTTGCACTCATCAACACACACACGATAACAATTGTATACTAGCGCATGGCCGTGCGGCCATGTAAACCTTTTATAGCTGCAGCAAGTACAAGACCTTCCGAGAAGGACCAATGGGAGTCTGCCACAGAAGAACACCTTTAGGACCTTCCTAGAGGACCAATGGGATTAGCTGCAGTATCTAAGCATGTGACCCTCGACCTCCAATGGGAGGTCATCCCGTGGGCATGCTCAAAAAGGGAAAATCTGGACTTAGTCCCAGAAAGACCTGCTCGCTGCTGAACATTGCTGGCTACAAGAACAGAGGCTGGAAGGGCAGTAGTAACCAGTCGTCCAGTATTAGCCTGAGCTAGACGCTGGGACCGACGTCTCCGCTGAGCAGACTCCACTGCGGCTGGAGAAGAATGGGAGACCGCAACGGAGATGGTTCGAGATTCCCCCTGTGCAGAGGTGGGAACTCGACACATAACAACCTGCTTAACCAAACAGGAAGTACATCATCACATCAAAGAAATCAACAAGTCTTTAGCACTGCATGAACTGAGTACTGTAATAGACCCCACATTATATATACAATATAAAAGGATTACATAAAAACAGACTGTACCACAGGACTAGAGCATATGTGGCACTAATATTCTAAACGGGATAAAAAACTGAACCTGAAAACTATGGGTCTGTGGGTTTAAATTTGAGGGGAATCTGTCAGCAGGTTTTTGCTGAGACACGGATTTCAGGCATGCATCACGTATTAGGTTAAGTGTTATTGTTTCCATACAATAAATGTTTTATCACAAGAGATTATCAATGCTTGGACCACAATGCATGTGAGCCCTGGTCCGACCACACCTTCTCCTCTGATAAGCAGCTCACTGTTAATAGACAATGTACATATAAAGTGTGTGTGGTGATGTGGTGTGGGTGGCGTTAGCTATCTGAGCTCTGCTTCATGCTGCATCTAAAAACTAACTCTGATTGTGTCACAACTACTGCACCGAATAAACTAGGTGACACATTGCTGGAACAAGGGTCTCTTTTCCTGCATTATGCTGTTCTCAGATGATGTATCAAAACCTGGTAACAGATTCTGTTTAAGCTTAAAAAGGAGGTAAGTTCCTGACTGAAACGGTGTAAGGCTGTGGGTGTTGTCTATCTGGCCTTTTCAAAGGTGTTTGATTCAATGTCTCATAAAAGGTTAGAACTGTACATAAAATGAGATTTATATAGGGATAATGGTGTGCACTCAGGTCAGGGACAAGCAGGTGCTGGTAAAACGGACCGTGTGGTCCAGTTAATCCAAATAGAAAAAAATTACCGCACACAATACTGGTATGATGCGAAAAAAGGTATATGCCAGGTTTTATTTAAACAAAGAATTTCAAAGTTGCCACAGATTTTGTAGACAGAAATATATACAGACAGAGACCCAACGTTTCGACCCTCCTGGGTCTTATTCATGGGGTTTTACTGGGGAGACAAGGAGACAACATAAGTGGCTGTTTGTCATATAACATAATAATCATAAAAGAAAAAAACACACTGGATAAATAACTGATAAGTACTACCTAAAAAGAAAACAAACCAAAAAACATGCAAAGGAAACAATATATACAGTGGTACAACAAATTTAAAAGTCGCCAATAATGGTGGAGGGCTGGCGGTAAGGAGCAGCGTCCGCTACTATGATTACATTAGGTAAGCAATGGCAAGGAAAACATAAGTATTTTACCTCTGATCCTATGAAACAAATAGACAAGAGTGGCAATAGTAGAAGGTAGGCGACCAATTCCTCTAAAGCATAACCTGTCATCATGATAAAGCATAAAATGTATAGGTAGCTGGACAGTATACAGTGAGGAGTAATACTACACTAGTATGTGGGAGAAGGGGGTCCGGGGATCCCTAACAAGTAACGTCTAACCCAGGGGATAAATATGAACAAGGTGGTATCTATAAATCTAATGGTAGAGTCCCCATACTAATGAATCCAGTGGTAAATGGAGGGATGCAAGTGAAGGTCCCAGAGCAGCCTCGTAATAGTTAAAAAGTTATGATAACAATGGTAAAAGGAGGGCCGTGGTTGTAATGAAAAACACCCCCTAATATAATAAGCACGGTGGGAGTAAAAGCGCTGTGAGATACCTTGTAGTAGGGCCAGTATAAGGCCTATGTGTCCAGGGTGGAGGAAGGTTGGTAACAGGAGCCATCACACTTAAGGATGGCCTGTAATGTAAAGGTACCCATAGGTCAGTGTGCGGTAATGCCTGGAAGGGAGATGAGGGGACAAGCGCCGTAATACCTGTAAGTCCTGTATATAGGTGTGTGATCAGCGGCGCTCCCGCGCCCTGTTGCAGCGATGAACAGGAGAGGAAGTGAGGGTAGACAGCGGTGTCTCCCTGAAATACCGCCAGACCGGAAGTGAGCGCTCCCGGACCGGAAATGACGCGGCGTCATGTTACAGAGGGAGCCGCGCATGCGCAGATGGCGCTGCAGGCTAGTAAGGGCATGGAGATGCCCAGATGTGGGAGTGTGTAGAGGTTAGCCGCCCTATGAGTACTGAGAGGAGGTGTAGTGGGTGCGGCATAGTAATCTGCATAGTGTGAGGCTAATGAATGGCATGGGAGGAGTAGGTTGATGGAAACAAAGGGTGGAACAGAAAACAAGCATGTAAAAGAGGGGGGGAAGGAATGGAAACAAAAAGTGGTAGAAAAAATATAATATATAAACAGAACCTGTATAAGCAAATAATGGCAAAAAATAGAAAAAACTAAAAAGCAAAAATAAAAATAGAAATAAATATAAAAATAAAAATGAAAAAATAGAAAAATATATATAAATAATCAAAAAAAAATAAAAATAAAAAAAAATTGAGGATATTATGCAAAATAAAGAACAAAAAAAGAAGAATAGGGGAAATAAAAAATATAAATAAAAATTCAAATAAAAATCGGTAATATGGAAGATGAAGGGGATTCACCTAAAAGATAGTGGATTCAACGTGTCTGGAAAGCAAAATGGTACAAAGGTTAATATGATGTTACAGCAGCCAGTCCATTTCCCCGTTGAGGCCTTTAGGAGTTAGGGTCTCAAGTTTGTGGATCCAAAATGCTTCTCTCAATTTTAATTGTTTAATATGGTTACCCCCTCGTCTCGGTCTGGGTACCTGTTCAATCACCTGGTACTGTAGTTGTGCTACCGTATGTCTACACTTAGCAAAATGTTCAGGAATTGGTAGCCATGTTTTATTACAACGGATGGTAGATTTGTGACTCGCTATTCGGTCCTTAATGTGTTGGGTTGTTTCCCCTACATACAGGAGGCCGCATGGACACTTTATGACGTAAACCACGAAGTTCGTGTTACATGTGTAATAACCCCGGATGGGGTATGTTTTACCCGTTCTGGGATGTGTCACGCTATCGGATTTAATTATGTTTGAGCAGGAGGCACAACTCAGACAAGGAAATGTCCCCTGGCGGCGTGGAGTCAATACACTTTGGCTATTGGGGGAGCGTGTGCTGCCAATGTCAGCCCGAACAAGTTTGTCTTTAATGTTGGTGGCTCTCCTATTGCACATAAGGGGTGGTTTTGTGAAACTCGGAATATTGGGATAAGCCCTAGCCAAAAGGGGCCAGTGTTTTTTAATGGCGGTCTCTATCTTGGGCATGAGAGGGTTGAAGGTGTGGACGAACGGTACTCTCTCTTCATTGGTAGGTCTCAGTGATGGTGATTGTGGTTGAAGAACCCGTGATTTCTCCTGGTCTAGAAGACGCTGGGGATAATTTCTTTCCCGAAATTTTTCGGACATGTTGTCTAAGCGTGTAGGGAGTATGTCCCGATCCGATACAATCCTGGCTACTCTGGTGAACTGGGAACGTGGGAGGCTATTGCGTGTAGCTTTAGGGTGGCTACTCGAGTAGTGCAGAAGACTGTTGCAGTCTGTAGGTTTGGAAAAAATGTCAGTCGAGAGGTGACCCTGATCGTCCCTCTGTACAAGGGTATCCAAAAAGGAGATCCGGGCCGAGTCATACTGCATTGTGAAATGAAGCTCTGGATAGACAGAATTGAGGGTCTGATGAAATGCTTGTAGTATGTCCGTGGGCCCTGTCCAAATCAAGAAAATATCATCTATATAATGGAGATAACAATCTACATACTGCTTAAATCTATCATCCGTGTAGACAAAGGTCTCCTCAAATGAGTCCATATAGGCGTTAGCATACGCCGGTACGACGTTGGAGCCCATCGCGGTCCCTTGGCGCTGTACATAGTAGGTGTCCCCATAGAGAAAAAAGTTTTCATATAAGACTAGTCTTAATAGGTCCAGACAAAGTTGTGTGGAATTACTGGATCTATCAGACTTTTCCAATAGCCGTTTTGATGCTGCAATGCCCTTCTCGTGTATAATGGACGTGTAGAGGCTAGATACGTCCATGGTGACCAGGAGGCTGTCTGGGGGTATGTTACCATGCTGAGGGTGGAAGGTGTGGACGAACGGTACTCTATCTTCATTGGTAGGTCTCAGTGATGGTGATTGTGGTTGAAGAACCCGTGATTTCTCCTGGTCTAGAAGACGCTGGGGATAATTTCTTTCCCGAAATTTTTCGGACATGTTGTCTAAGCGTGTAGGGAGTATGTCCCGATCCGATACAATCCTGGCTACTGAGGAAATGACCTGTGTCTAATACAAAAGATTTAGTGGTTTTGATCAGTGGTGTTAGGATTTTTTCTAAAAAGATAGATAGGGGCGCAAGTACGGATTCGGTAGACGCCACTATGGGACGTCCGGGGGGATTAGTTAGAGATTTATGGACTTTTGGAAGAACATAAAAAACAGGGGTTATTGGGTGCGGGTTAGTCAGGAACCTAGCTGTCTGCTGATCAATCGTGCCATTGTCGATGTAAGTATTAATAACCGACTGAATTTTCCTGTGAATCTCAAAAGTAGGGTCCCTTGGGATGATACTGTATGTGTTTGTGTCTGACAACTGACGTAGTACCTCAGCAGTGTATAGTGTGTGGTCCATGACTAGCCTGCAGCGCCATCTGCGCATGCGCGGCTCCCTCTGTAACATGACGCCGCGTCATTTCCGGTCCGGGAGCGCTCACTTCCGGTCCGGCGGTATTTCAGGGAGACACCGCTGTCTACCCTCACTTCCTCTCCTGTTCATCGCTGCAGCAGGGCGCGGGAGCGCCGCTGATCACACACCTATATACAGGACTTACAGGTATTACGGCGCTTGTCCCCTCATCTCCCTTCCAGGCATTACCGCACACTGACCTATGGGTACCTTTACATTACAGGCCATCCTTAAGTGTGACGGCTCCTGTTACCAACCTTCCTCCACCCTGGACACATAGGCCTTATACTGGCCCTACTACAAGGTATCTCACAGCGCTTTTACTCCCACCGTGCTTATTATATTAGGGGGTGTTTTTCATTACAACCACGGCCCTCCTTTTACCATTGTTATCATAACTTTTTAACTATTACGAGGCCGCTCTGGGACCTTCACTTGCATCCCTCCATTTATCACTAGATTCATTAGTATGGGGACTCTACCATTAGATTTATAGATACCACCTTGTTCATATTTATCCCCTGGGTTAGACGTTACTTGTTAGGGATCCCCGGACCCCCTTCTCCCACATACTAGTGTAGTATTACTCCTCACTGTATACTGTCCAGCTACCTATACATTTTATGCTTAATCATGACGACAGGTTATGCTTTAGAGGAATTGGTCGCCTACCTTCTACTATTGCCACTCTTGTCTATTTGTATCATAGGATCAGAGGTAAAATACTTATGTTTTCCTTGCCATCGCTTACCTTATGTAATCATAGTAGCGGACGCTGCTCCTTACCGCCAGCCCTCCACCATTATTGGTGGCTTTTAAATTTGTTGTACCACTGTATATATTGTTTCCTTTGCATGTTTTTTGGTTTGTTTTCTTTTTAGGTAGTACTTATCAGTTATTTATCCAGTGTGTTTTTTTCTTTTATGATTATTATGTTATATGACAAACAGCCACTTATGTTGTCTCCTTGTCTCCCCAGTAAAACCCCATGAATAAGACCCAGGAGGGTCGAAACGTTGGGTCTCTGTCTGTATATATTTCTGTCTACAAAATCTGTGGCAACTTTGAAATTCTTTGTTTAAATAAAACCTGGCATATACCTTTTTTCGCATCATACCAGTATTGTGTGCGGTAATTTTTTTCTATTTGCATAAAATGAGATTAACGGGACTCGAGGAAAAAAATAGTGTCTGTGTCCAGCTATCGTCTCATATCGCTGCTCCCGTTTGCCTCCAAACTTTCCTCCCATCTCGCATCTATCTCACTCTTTGACAACCTATAGTTCAGCTTTCATCCCCACTACTCCACCAAAACTGCCCTGACCAAAATGTCTAAAGATTTAACACCAAAGCTAAACTCCTCCTTCTAGATCTGTCCACTGCCTTTGACACAGCTGACCAATTCCTCATGCTACATATTCTCTCTTCCCTTGGCACCAAAGACCTTGCCTTCTCCTTGATCTCCCCATACTTTTCTAATGGCACATTTAGCATCTCTCCTCCCATAAGACCTTCTCATCCCACCGTCACTCTGTTAGTGTCCCTCTAGGCTCTATATTGGCCCCCCTAACCTTCTCAATCTATACCTATAGCTCATAAAGTCCCATGGCTTCCATTCGCACCTACCTCTCTGACTCAGATGTCACCTTTCTGCTGTCCAGAATGACAGAGTGTCTATCAGCCATATCCTCCTCCTTCTCCCCTCACTTCCAAAAACTTAATGTGGCCTAAATTGAACTCATCATCTTTCCTACATCTCACCTAACCCTATATATATATATATATATACAGTATATATATACATACATATATACATATATATATATACTGTATATATATATATATATATATATATATATATACTACCGCTCAAAAGTTTAGGGTCATCCAGACAATTTTGAGTTTTCCATGAAAACTTTTATTAATCAAATGAGTTGCCAAATACATTGAAAATCTAGTCCAGACATTGACAAGGTTCAAAAAAAAGATTTTTATTTGAAATAATAATTTTCTCCTTCAAACTTTGCTTTTGTCAAAGAATGCTCCCTTTGCAGAAATTACAGCATTGGAGACCTTTGGCATTCTAGCAGTTAATTTGCGGAGGTAATCTGCAGAAATTTCACCCCATGTTTCCAGAAGCCCCTCTCACAAGTTGGTTTGGCTTGATGGGCACTTTTTGCTTACCATACGGTCAAGCTGCTCCCACAACAGCTCAATGGGGTTGAGATCTGGTGACTGCGCTGGCCACTCCATTACAGATAGAATACCAGCTGCCTGCTTCTTCCCTAAATAGTTCATGCATAATTTGGAGGTGTGCTTTGGGTCATTGTCCTGTTTTAGGATGAAATTGGCTCCAATCAAGCACTGTCCAGAGGGTATGGCATGCCATTGCAAAATGGAGTGATAGCCTTCCATATTCAAAATCCCTTTTACATTGTACAAATCTCACACTTTACCAGCACCAAAGCAACCCCAGACCATCACATTACCTCCACCATGCTTGACAGATGGCATCAGACACTCTTCCAGCATCTTTTCAGTTCTGCGTCTCACAAATGTTCTTCTGTGTGATCCAAACACCTCAAACTTGGATTCATCTGTCCATAACACTTTTTTCCAATCTTCCTCTGTCCAATGTCTGTGTTCTTTTGCCCATATTAATCTTTTCCTTTTATTAGCCAGTTTCAGTTACGGCTTTTTCTTTGCCACTCTGCCCTGAAGGCCAGCATCCCGGAGTCGCCTCTTCACTGTAGACATTGACACTGGCGTTTTGTGTGTACTATTTAATGAAGCTGCAGTTGAGGACCTGTGAGGCATCGATTTCTCAAACTACAGACACAAATGTACTTGTCGTGATGCTCAGTTGGGCAGCGGGGCCTCACACTTCTCTTTCTACTGTGGTTGGAGCCTGTTTGTGCTCTCCTCTGAAGGGAGTAATACACGCCGTTGTAGGAAATCTTCAGTTTCTTGGCAAATTCTCACATTGAATAGCCTTCATTTCTAAGAACAAGAATAAACTGTCGAGTTTCACATGAAAGTTCATTTCTTCTGGCCATTTTTTGAGTTTAATGGAACCAACAAATGTAATGCTCCAGATTCTCAACTAGCTCAAAGGAAGGTCAGGTTTATAGGTTCTCTAATCAGCCAAACTGTTTTCAGCTGTGCTAACATACTTAGCAAACAAAAAGTACCATGAGAACACTGGAGTGATGGTTGTTGGAAATGGGCCTCTATACACCTATGAAGATATTGCATTACAAACTAGACGTTTGCAGCTAGAATAGTCATTTACCACATAAACAATGTATAGAGCATATTTCTGAATCATTTAATGTTAGCTTCATTGGAAAAACTGTGCTTTTCTTTAAAAAATAAGGACATTTCTAAGTGACCCTAAACTTTTGAATGGTAGTGTATATACACATATATACACATATATAAAAAATACTTATCAGCACCTTCTAAGTGTAAACATGTGCAAGCAGCTTGCACATGTTCACACTTAGGAGGTGCTGATAAGTCTTTTTGTATATTTAGCTATTGGATGTTGGCTGCATCCAGCCTAATTGTGCACTCCTCCCATTGACCTGCAGGTTGCCGTAATCATCTCTACTTGCCAATAAATTGTAGGCTAAACCCAGGAGCAGACATGAGTGTCCAAAATTGTAGGTTGATAGTTGAAGAGAAGGCATGTACAATAGAGAAGGGACCCATCAGAGGGAGGTCACTTTGTCGTGGTTGATGGGCATACATGAATTGGCCAAGAACCTTAATTTCCGTAAGTTTCAAAAAAACATTTTTTTGAAAAAAAATGTGAGTAGCAAAATCCAGATTATGTTTTTTAATGTTTTTCTGTGTTTTCACATGGCTTAAACTTATACATAGTGCAGGTGTGCTCTCCTTTCTCTCTCTCTCTAAAATCCAAACCCTAATGATTATATTTACCAAATCATATCTATAATCAATTCAATATATCAGATCTACACTAAAGGGATAGCCTCATATCATGTAGCACTCATAGTCTATTTTGTATAATCAACCACAGATAATATAACGACTAGTGTTGAGTATTCTGATACTGCAAATAACGGGTATCGGCCGATATTCGCTGTATCGGAATTGCGATACTGAGTTCCGATACTTTTAAGATATCGGATACCGGAATCAGAAGTTCCTATAGTGCAATGATGCACTATAATGAAGTGTGGGCGGTGTGTGGGCGGAGACTGCGTGTCTGTGTGTGCGGGCGGGGTCTGTGTGTGACCGTGGGGAGTCTGTGCGGGTCTGCCGGGAGTCTGTACAGGCCTACCGGGGGTCTGTGCGGCCTGCCGGGTGTCTGTGCGGGCCTGTCAGGGGTCTCTGTGGGCTGCCGGGGGGTCTGTGCGGGCTGCCGGGGGTCTGTACGGGTCTGCACGGGCCTCTCGGGGGTCTGTGCGGCCTGCTGGGGGTCTGTGTGGCCTGCCAGGGATCTGTATGGGCCTTTCGGGGGTCTGTGCGGCCTGCCGGGGGTCTGTGCGGGTGTGCAGGCATCGTCCGATGGGACTACAAGTCCCATCTGGCTATGCCTTCTACAATGGCAGTGATTAACACATGAGCCAATGATGGGACAGTAGTAGTCTCATCAACCGGCTAATGTGTTGAATGTAAAAAAAACAAAAAAAACATACATACTACATACAACATGCTACATACATACTACATACCACATACTACATACAACATACATACATACATACTACATACTACATACATACTACATACATACAGTTGTGCCCAAAAGTATTGACACCCCTGCAATTCTGTCAGATAATACTCAGTTTCTTCCTGAAAATGATTGCAATCACAAATTCTTTGGTATTATTATCTTCATTTTATTTGTCTTAAATGAAAAAACACAAAAGAGAATGAAGCAAAAAGCAAAACATTGATCATTTCACACAAAACTCCAAAAATGGGCCAGACAAAAGTATTGGCACCCTCAGCCTAATACTTGGTTGCACAACCTTTAGCCAAAATAACTGCGACCAACCACTTCCGGTAACCATCAATGAGTTTGTTACAATGCTCTGCTGGAATTTTAGACCATTCTTCTTTGGCAAACTGCTCCAGGTCCCTGATATTTGAAGGGTGCCTTCTCCGAACTGCGATTTTTAGATCTCTCCACAGGTGTTCTATGGGATTCAGGTCTGGACTCATTGCTGGCCACCTTAGAAGTCTCCAGTACTTTCTCTCAAACCATCTTCTACTGCTTTTTGAAGTGTGTTTTGGGTCATTGTCCTGCTGGAAGACCCATGACCTCTGAGGGAGACCCAGCTTTTTCACACTGGGCCCTACATTATGCTGCAAAATTTGTTGGTAGTCTTCAGACTTCATAATGCCATGCACACGGTCAAGCAGTCAAGTGCCAAAGGCAGCAATGCAACCCCAAAACATCAGGGAACCTCCACCATGTTTGGCTGTAGGGACCGTGTTCTTTTCTTTGAATGCCTCTTTTTTTCTCCTGTAAACTCTATGTTGATGCCTTTGCCCAAAAAGCTCTACTTTTGTCTCATCTGACCAGAGAACATTCTTCCAAAACGTTTTAGGCTTTTTCATGTAAGTTTTGGCAAACTCCAGCCTGGCATTTTTATGTCTCGGGGTAAGAAGTGGGGTCTTCCTGGGTCTCCTACCATACAGCCCCTTTTCATTCAGATGCCGATGGATAGTACGGGTTGACACTGTCGTACCCTCGGACTGCAGGGCAGCTTGAACTTGTTTGGATGTTAGTCAAGGTTCTTTATCCAACATCCACACAATCGTGCGTTGAAATCTCTTGTCAATTTTTCTTTTCCGTCCACATCTAGGGAGGTTAGCCACAGTGCCATGGGCTTTAAACTTCTTGATGACACTGCGCATGGTAGACACAGGAACATTCAGGTCTTTGGAGATGGATTTGTAGCCTTGAGATTGCTCATGCTTCCTCACAATTTGGTTTCTCAAGTCCTCAGACAGTTCTTTGGTCTTCTTTCTTTTCTCCATGCTCAATGTGGTACACACAAGGACACAGGACAGAGGTTGAGTCAACTTTAATCCATGTCAACTGGCTGCAAGTGTGATTTAGTTATTTCCAACACCTGTTAGGTGCCACAGGTAAGTTACAGGTGCTGCTAATTACACAAATTAAAGAAGCATCACATGGTTTTTCGAACAGTGCCAATACTTTTGTCCACCCCCTTTTTTATGTTTGGTGTGGAATTATATCCAATTTGGCTTTAGGACAATTCTTTTTGTGTTTTTTCATTTAAGACAAATTAAATGAAGATAATAATAACAAATAATTTGTGTTTGCAATCATTTTCAGGAAGAAACTGAGTATTATTTGACAGAATTGCAGGGGTGTCAATACTTTTGGCCACAACTGTAGGTAGTTTACAGTTCTAGGTGGGTGTTTTGGCACTTCTGGACTGGGAATCCTGATCCTGGAGCAGAGATGGAGGGTCTTCCATATGAATTTGCTGGCAGTGCAGGCAGTACCTGACCCCTGGCTGCAATTGAGCCCAGGGATAGCCCTGGTGATACAATCAAGCTGTGGATGGGAGAGACAGGTGAAGGTGCCCCTACAAAGGGACCTGAAAATAATTCCTGTAGGGGCCGCAATGCCCGCATGTATCCCAGAAGCTGTCAATCCAGACCATGGCTTGCAAACTTGTGAAGGCGGTACTGGAGAAAATCTAGCCAAAAAGGTCCCCCACTGCGATGAGTTTGTAATCTGGCGGCGGTTGGTTCTGGAAGAAGCTGATCCCTCCCAGTAAGAGTCTACTCTTATCGCTACATTGGCCCCACCACCAAGAAACTTTCATTTTTTAAATAGATAATATGCTGCTTATGTTTTCTTTTCTTTCACTCTTCTGGTTTGGTTTAATTGTCTTTTAGAATTTTTTATTAAATTTTTCAACTTACAATATGAGATTTAGCATTTATTTTATTTGTATTTCTTTTCTTACTATGTCAAAGCACACATATGTATAGCTATAACATGTACTTTTCTATGAGTTAATTGTTCAGTGAGAAATTATTTACTGCATTGTTTTACTAAATGTGAAAGCCACAATTCAATACATTTGATTGAAACTAAACAAAATCAAATAAAAAAAAAAAAACGTGACAAAATGGTATGCAATGTTGTAATGTTTAGAAGTCAACATGACGTTTTGCTAACTTGGTCCTCCTCCAAGTATAAAATCAAGCTCAAAGTGCAAAACGTTCAGTGGCTGCAAAAGTATTCCAGGATGGTGAGTAGTGTTTTATTCTTGCTGGTTGAATTGAATTTTTATTTTATCTATTAGACAATGGAAGTGACTTTTGTAGCCTATTTTTAAAAAATGGATTTGAGTGTCTTTTTGTATTCTTGTTTATATAATAAGTCTGTAAGCATCTTGTAGTGTTTATAATTGGTTTAATAATGGTAGTGATTGAAAGGATACCAGGGAAGCGAATGAAATTAAAACATACTGAAATGTTACAAGAGCAATTGAATATAAGCCAGGGTTTCCAACTTAACTTTTTATTTTTCAAAAAAATCACAGACAGACAATATTTTTTAGGGACACATTGGAAAACCATAATAAATTATTATCATTATAAGTAGAAATGAGTGAACCCAAATTGTAAAGTTCGGGGTTTCATACAGGACACCTAGTGTCCGGTGCTGAACTCCGAACAGACTTCTGGGAGAAGGAAAGCGCGAGAGAGATAGAGATAGAGAAAAAGAGAGAGACTTTGGCAGCCCCTTAGCCCTTACAACAACCATTTTACAGCACCAAATTTCAGGTCCCGATTGACTTCTGTGGGGTTCGAGTTCAAGTTCAAGGCTAGTACTGGTACCCGAACCGAACTTTGGACTAAAGTTACAGACGAACCCGAAATTCCACTGGTCTGCTCATCCCTAATTAAAATTACTCTGCAAAACAGCCTCTGTGTGTGTATTCTGCAAAACAGCCTAGTTGGGGGTACTCTGCAAAACAGCCTCTGTAGGGGTACTTTGCAAAACAACCCCTCTGTGAGGTTACTCTGAAACCAGCCTCTGTGGTGATACCACTTTAGTGGTGTGTGACGATCGCTTTTTTAAATGTAGATAATCCAAGTTGAGTATCCTTCATGTGTGGTGCTTGTAACAGAAGGGCTCCCAGGTGGGCAGGCATGCACTTACTTTCAGTCAACAACCTGTGTTACTATCCTTACATTTTTTTAACATTAGTGCTTTACTAAGCTGATATTTGTGCCATCTGAGTGTGGCTGTGAAAATAACATTGAGCTGTTGCATGAGGTATCAGGGCTCCAAGCAAAGAAGGCTTGCATCACTCTTTTACCCACCAACTTCAATTCAAAGCTCTACATGCTGGCAAAGACCCTGATACCTCATGCATGACCCATGGCTGACTACTTCTGTGCCATTATTAAATGTTCTACTGTGGGTCAATTGATCAGTCAACTACCTGTGGTACTATCCTCACATTTTTCTAACATTAGTACTCTACCAAGCTGACTGATATTTAGGCCACCTGAGTGTGGCTGAGCAAAAAAGTAGGTTGAGGTGTTGCATCAGGGCTCTGAGTAAAGCAGGCTTACACCAGTACCTCACCCAACTCATCTTAATTGAAACATAAATTCAAAGCTATAAATGCCGTCCCAGGCCCTGATACCTCATGCATGGCCTATGCTTGACTGCTGCACCATTATAACATTTCTACTGTAGGTCAATGATGCCACCTTTCCTGGTGTCTACTCTTAATTTTTGGAAATGTTTAGACTCCAAGTTGGGTCTCATTCATGTGTGTTGCCTGAATTTGGTAGGCCTCTCAGAACACCAGGCCTACACTTGTCACTCATCCACCTGTTACTGATCAATGTTTCAGCTAGAAATACTAGTCCAAGTCCTTTCCCAGGTCCTGTCCCATTCATCCATGCTGCGCAATTATACTATTTGTACTATGGGTCAATTCATGCCACTTTCCATATGTTTGCCGCTGATTTGAGCAGTTTGGGAAGCATTTTGGCTCCCCTTAACCCCTTACCGACCTCTGCCGTACTATTACTGCGGAGGTCAGATCCCCTACTTTGATGTGGGCTCCGGCGGTGAGCTCGCATCAAAGCAAGGACATGTCAGCTGTTTTGAACAGCTGACATGTGCCCGCAATAGCAGCGGGTGAAATCGCGATTCACCCGCTGCTATTAACTAGTTAAATGCCACTGTCAAATGCTGACCCCTGCCTGTAAAAACCCGGCGAATGAATGGAATGTAGGTAAATGACCTGTAGTTACCTCGAGTTGCCGTGATTCTCCCTCTGCTGGATGTCCTCATATGAACTCGAGCCTGGGAAAATATTCTGAAAAGTTCCCAGGCTCGAGTTCATATGAGGACATCCAGCAGTCAGTGTGATTTTACTGTACACCGCGCTGAATTGCCGGCTTTTTTATAGAACACCGCTGCGTATTTCTCACAAGTCACACTGCTGGTCCGTGTGTAATCCGTAATTTTCTCGCCCCCATAGACTTTCATTGGCGATTTTGGGTGGAAAGAGATGATTTGCATAGCTCCGCCTACTGCAAAGGATTCTGGGTAAACCTGCTATTCTTTGTATTATGCTGCTTGCAAGTACTTTTCGTTTTAGGAAAGCATCCACTATGTATTTCCTTTAAGTAGAGGGCTTTTCGGTCTCTTTCGTCCCGCTACATTTAGCCCAACTTGGGTCTCTCCCTAAGGTGGCTAGCATATATGTATCGCTTGCTCACCGAGCCCCACTCCATACAGCCAACCAATTCCAGCCCTGTGCTGATGAGGGCCTAAAGCCCGAAACACGTGTCCACAGGTAGGAATTGGTTGGCTGTGTAAATTTAGAAACTAATCCGCAGCATTGCACGCTTGGCGGTTCCAAGCGCTGTGGATTAGATTGGGGTGGAAAGAGATGATTTGCATAGCTCTGCCTACTGCAAAGGATTCTGGGTAAACCTGCTATTCTTTGTATTATGCTGCCCACAATATAAAAAGTGAAATTCATATATTACAGAGTCATTACAAACAGAGTGATCTATTTCAAGTGTTTATTCTGTTAATGTTGATGATTATGGCTTACAGCCAATGAAAACCCAAAAGTCATTATCTCAGTAAATAAGAATACTTTATAACACCAGCTTGAAAAATGATTTTAAAATGTTGGCCTACTGAAATTAATGTTCAGTAAATACACTCAATACTTGGTCGGGTCTCCTTTTGTATCAATTACTGCATCAATGCAGCGTGGCATAGAGATGATCAGCCTGTGGCACTGCTGAGGTGTTATGGAAGCCCAGGTTGCTTTGATAGCAGCCTTCAGCTCGTCTGCATTGTTGGGTCTGGGGTCTCTCATCTTCCTCTTGACAATACCCCATAGGTCAGGTGAGTTTGCTGGCCAATCAAGCACAGTGATACTGTTGTTTATAAACCAGGTATTGGTACTTTTGGCAGTGTGGACAGGTGCCAACTCCTCCTGGAGAATGAAATTTCCATCTCCAAAAAACTTGGCAGAGGGAAGCATGAAGTGCTGTAAAATTTCCTGGTAGACGGCTGCACTGACTTTGGTCTTGATAAAATATAGTGGACCTACACCAGCAGATGACATGGCTCACCAAACCATCACTGATTGTGAAAACTTCATACTAGACCTCAAGCAGCTTGGATTGTGTGCTTTTTGATGTATACATAATATGTCTTCTCCCGAATTATTAACCATAGAAATATATTGACTTAGCCGAAAATGGTATATTTTAAAAAGTTAATATTTCACTGAATAAACGTGGAATGAACAAGTTGGCGACATATTGCAACATCTATCTTTTTCCATTCTTCAAGAGCGACCACTTTTAGATCCTGGATGCTGGATGGAGAGTGATGCTCAACTTGTCTCTTCAGAATTCTGTTCATTTGGGTTCAGATTAGGATACATACTTTCAATCAATCAATCACTTTTACCCTGTTTTCCTAAGAAATGAAGAAATGCAACAGTTGTGTGTTCTGGATTATTATTATGTAGGAAAAGTGCAGGTCTACAAAGGACATGGAATAACGGTAACATCTTTTTTAATACAGAGCAGTACATCGGTGCAGATGTTGCAATATGTCACCAATTTGATCATTTCTTGCTTATTTAGTATTTTACTAGATGTGGGGTGTATTCATTTTTGCATCAACTAATTTGAGTAAAACGGAAGATTTTGTAATGAAAGTTATATCATTAACCGTAATCTCATGTTATGGGTTAAAACTATTTTCCATGAAACTCAGTCTTGTCAAAATTTTGGAGATTGTTCTTGTGTTCATTGAGAAAGTGATTAAAATCTTACTTTTCATAGGGGTGTACTCATTTAAGCTGAGGTTTATGCGTATATATCTCAGACTTGTCTACATTTAGCTTTCTATTAGTATTGTCAATAACCTCTGCATTCCTATTATTTCAGGTATATTCACTGTACTACTCACTACCATAATTTTATTCATCTCTATACGTTTAGAATAGACTTGGTAGTGGATAGGGAAAGGATTAGGAGCAGTTTAGGAGCAGGATTGCCACTAATGACCCACTTTATACTTTATTAGTGAGTCATAGTTATGATATGTACTCCTCTTTTTTGTACACAAGTATATATAGTAAGCATTATTATCACAGCTGTTTTTGATTGTTTATTCTTTTCAATACTCTTTCTATTTGTCTGTTGGATACATTGTGTTTTGGCGTTGTTTGCTTCTTTTAACAAGTGTATTATAAAAAGTTTCAGTTCAAACAGGATGATTTTTACTGATAAATATGTCACCTCTGTATCACATGGTCTTATTTTTAAGTATTAAAGGAATGTAATTATAACACAACAGGAAATTATAGTTTATGCTATATATTATAGAAGAGACAAGAATAGAAAAACATCAAACACTGTATCCATATATCTAAATGTCATTGTGTCCTAACCAGAGCTTACCCAGGAAATAATAAAGAATATGGCACAATCACATATAAGAATGCTATCTACAGCAGCCAAATGAAGCAAGTTTCCAGAGAAATTGATACACTTGTTTTACTGCCATTTGAACTGGAACATCAAACATGAAGATAAATATTAACCAGTTACCAATGAAATCATAAACAATATGGTGCTGGCAAAGTAAAGTTAAAGATTAACTTTCCACTAAAGTTTAAACATGAAAAGAATCTCTGTTAGTGTTCTTCCCAATATCAGAAAGTTATCAAATCATTTTCTACATATATATATATATTTGTAGCAATGGCTAAAGGAGTTGTCCGGTACAAATCAATAAATCTGCAGTCAGTGTATGGAGAACGAGGCAGTATCCACTGCCCGGGAGTATGTACTGTATAATACATACATACCCTCCGGTCCAGGGGCAGAAATCGCAGTGCACAGCACGTGACAGAGTGACTATAGACTTATCAATTTGGACCAGACAACCCGGACAACATTATTCTTTACTCTATAGGATTCACTGTATCACTTGCCCTCTTAGGCCTCTTTCACACTCTCCCGTTGAGATACGTCGTTTTTTGAGAAAACAGGATCCTGCAAAAAAAATTTGCAGGATCCTACATTTTCCCATAGACTTGTATTAGCGACGTATGGCCACGCGTTTCGTCCGTCGTGCACTGGATCCTGCGGTATTTGACGGCCCGTCGTTTGGAAAAAATGTTCAAAGGAACATTTTTTTGCTGCAGTGGAAAAACGTGCCAGGACGCCTCCTGCGTGATACGTCGTTCCACAGAATGGGAGCCTATGGACGCAGGATCCTGCGGTCACGGTGAAACGCAGGAATCCAGTGATGGATCCTGTTTTTACATTTGAGCATGCCTGGAAGCATTTTCCAACCCGAGGAAAAATCTCTCTCTCTCTCCTCCCCAGAAATTTCTCCATTGAAATTCAGGCAAGAACACAAACGACGCATCCGTCAAAACGCTGGATGCGTGACACATGTTTTTCACTATTTTCAAAACGTACGTCGATCTGTCGCAACAACGCATTACGACGCCCGCCAGAAGACGAAAGTGTGAAACAAGCCTTACAGGTCTGCGGGAGCAAATGCAGTGAACTAATTTTCACTCACACATTAAACAGGATGTGTCCAGTCTCACCCAACAATCTGTAAGGCCTGTAAGCTCAACTGCGCTGTCATTGACTTGGTAATATTGTGCAGTTCTCATGCTGGGCTTAGTGGTGTGCAGTGTTGGTCCATTCTCTATTGCGCAGGTCTAAAATATACTGTTTGACGCTTAAATGATTATGGAGCTCTATGCATTTATTAAAACTAAAGTAAAATAGTATTCATAAATATAAAACTAGTCTACAGTTTACATTTATATACTGATGTTTTTATAAATATGTAAGAGAAATAGATAAAACTACATAACAGCAATACAGATCTGTATTGTACATTGTTACATCATCTATATTACAATTATGTAATAGTAACATATCAGTAATATACAAGAAAATGATGTTCTCTTTTGAGTGCAGGAGATGTAGATGGGGGTGTTGCAATTTAGTAGAGTAGATGGAGGGTTCTGTAGCACTGAGGAGAAGCAGTGTGCTGCTGGGAAATGTAGTTCTAGTAGAATAGAACTGTCCATTCTGTTCTGTAAAGCTGGATATACAGAAAGACAGTAGACAAAAAAATTCAAAAAGGTACAAGAAAGAGATTGTATTCTTGGATTAGTCTGTAGAATAACAATAGATTTACTGTTATTCTGCTTTGTGAAAAATAATGCAATTGGGAGAATAACCTTTCAACTACCAGATAAACAAGAGAGCATCAGGCATAATTAGAAGTTCCCCAGTTCACCAGGATTTTCCTAGGAAATTAGATCCGCAATTAAATTATCCTCAGCGAATATCCAGGTCCCAGAGCATAATAAACATAACATATGAAAAAAAAATTCTGACTCCTCCGCTTCTTACCATTGTTACCTTTCATGCGCTTGCACAGAACCATCCCTTGCCTCATCAGAGCTAGTCTAATGCTTAGAGGACTGGGATCTCAGTGCCACTGGTAGTGATAAGAAAATGGGACAGGGATGGTGAGGATCAGCGGGGCTATGGAAGTGAGTGATTAGGTGAATATGTGTTTTTATTTTTATTTTAACCTTTTGATGGCCCTTTTTTTTCATCTCTACTATCAGAAACACAACATGGAGATTCTAGATCTGTACACAAAACATGGACTCCTATCATTTAACCCTGCTGTTCTGTTCGGTCTGGGGAGACCTATTTTGAACTTTGGTATTTTTTGGGGTGTTCAAGATGCGGTTCTGAAACTTGTGGTTGATTGACTTAAATGAGGATGGGTCGGTCGGCCACGGGTTTCAGAGCCGCATCTTGAATATTTTAAAGAATATTGAAGTTCAAAGTCGGTCATTTTTGACCAACAGAACAGCAGGGTTAACCCTGCTGTTCTGTTCGGTCTGGGGAGACCTATTTTGAACTTTGGTATTTTTTGGGGTGTTCAAGATGCGGTTCTGAAACTTGTGGTTGATTGACTTAAATGAGGATGGGTCGGTCGGCCACGGGTTTCAGAGCCGCATCATGAATATTTTAAAGAATATTGAAGTTCAAAGTCGGTCATTTTTGACCAACAGAACAGCAGTTAAAAAAATGACCGACTTTGAACTTCAATATTCTTTAAAATATTCAAGATGCGGCTCTGAAACCCGTGGCCGACCGACCCATCCTCATTTAAGTCAATCAACCACAAGTTTCAGAACCGCATCTTGAACACCCCAAAAAATACCAAAGTTCAAAATAGGTCTCCCCAGACCAAACTGAACAGCAGGTTACCCTGCTGTTCTGTTGGTCAAAAATGACCGCCTTTGAACGTCAATATTCTTTAAAATATTCAAGATGCGGCTCTGAAACCCGTGGCCGATCGACCCATCCTCATTTAAGTCAATCAACCACAAGTTTCAGAACCGCATCTTGAACACCCCAAAAAATACCAAAGTTCAAAATAGGTCTCCCCAGACCGAACAGAACAGCAGGGTTAACACATCATTTATATTACTTGTATCCTCTTTTAGGTTATTTCAGGCAGTTTATACCTTTGCGTACCCATAGAGTTAGGCCCCTCCTAATTACAGTTAAAGGGAATCTGCCACAAGTTATACTTCTTCGTTTGAGTGCAGCTTAAAATAGCAAAATAGAATTTTATTACAGAGGTACGTGACTTACTGTGCTTTTTACTGTACTTTTCATACTATAACTGGTTTATCAGTGGCAGCTCTGCTAATCTTCTCAATGACGAGCTCAGTCAAACCAGCAGGACCACTACACTGTGCATAGTCGGAAAACTGTTCCTCAATGGTAGAGAGCAGGGCCTCATAAATATACAGGTGCTTCTCACAAAATTAGAATATCATCAAAAAGTTAGTTTATTTTAGTTCTTCAATACAAAAAGTGAAACTCATTATATAGAGTCATTAGTACAAACAGAGTGATCCATTTAAACTGTATATTTCTGTTAATGTTGATGATTATGGCTTACAGCCAATGAAAACCCAAAAGTCAGTATCTCAGTAAATTTGAATACTTTATAACACCAGCTTGAAAAATGATTTTAAAATGTCAAATATAGATTCTCTATAGGGTTAAGGTCAAGCAAGTTTGCTGGCCAATCAAGCACAGTGATACTGTTGTTTTTAAACCAGGTATTGGTACTTTTGGCAGTGTGGACAGGTGCCAAGTCCTGCTGGAGAATTAAGTTTCCATCCCCAAAAAGCTTGTCAGCAGCGGGAAGCATGACGTGCTCTAAAATCTCCTGGTAGATGGCTGAGCTGACTTTGGTCTTGATAAAACACAGTGGACCTACACCAGCAGATGACATGGCTCCCCAAACCACTGATTGTGGAAACTTCACACTAGACCTCAAACAGCTTGGATTGTGTGCCTCTCCACTGTGTGCCTCTCTTCTTTTTTAAATAATTTGCAAACATTTCTACAATTGTTTTTTTTTTCAGTCAAGATGGGGTGCAGAGAGTACATTAATGTAAAAAAAATTTACTTTTTTGAATTTACCAAATGGCTGCAACGAATCAAAGAGTGAAAAATTTAAAGGGGTCTGAATACTTTCCGCACCCACTGTACATTTGGTTTGGCCTCCCATTGAGATTAGTAGGGTTCAGGTACGTTCATTGAACAGTTCGTGAACGTCTAAACGTTCGGCAAATCGAACCGAACCTTGAAAGGTTCGCTCATCTGTACTCAGCATTCCAAGCAATACTACAGCTGCAGCACAAAAAACTGTGATTCTCTCATAAATGCTGCACCCAGTAAACTAAGTGATTAATAGATGGAATCATGATCTCTTTCCCTACATGATGCTGCTGTCAGATTACACAGCAAAAACCTGCTGACAGACTCTCTTTAAGGATGAAGAGCAGGAATTCATCTCCATGTTCTGTGCTATGTATGGGGGGCATCATTGGAGCTTGTCTTCTCCCACCAGCTCAGAGTCAATTGCAAATCAAGAAATAGACCCTGCAAGTGATGAAGGGGGGGGGGGAGGGCAGTGGTAAAAATGCAGGATACAAGTTGTATAATACCCAAAGATGGTGTTTTTCTTTTCATTAATATTCACTAATTTTAACAATTTCATACTTTTTACACATTTCAGAAATTCCTTCTAGCAATTGCCTTTGGTACTGGAATCCTTGTGGTTGTATGCAATGCTGCTTGTTTTAGTAGTGAAAGTAAAATAAAGGCGGGTAAAGAACCTAAAGGTAAGTGTGATTAATTACCATGAATTAGCAGTTTAATGTTATTATTAGTTAGATACAAGTTTTTACTTGTATTTGTTGTTTAATAGTGTTGATGTTTTAGCAGTAATTACATTGAAATTTAATAATCAGTAGTTTACTGACGAGGACTATTTAGATAAATTCTATGGAATACAACATTTTTTTTATAAATTCAACAAAGTAAGTGTTTTTCTATATGAAGAGACAACTTCTCTTTACTTTTAGAAGCACGAGAATCTTTTGTGCCACAATTGTTGTCGACTTTCATTTTGAACTATATATATAGAATTGTAGATTTTATGCAGCAAAATTAAGTAAAGTTTAGATCTTCCAGATGAGATCCCGCACAGAAGATCAAGGATGTGCATAAAGCAGGAGAATGCAAATATAATGTAAACTATTGGAAATTTTATTAATAAATCCCAAAATACATATTTGAAAACACCTAGAAAAGGTGCATAGAGGCACAATAATATGTAAGAATGTGGTTAAGGTAAGCCAACAATCTTATCTCACACTCAGCTATAATAAAATCAAATAAATAATCGTATGAATAATTTATATCAAGCTGTGGTCAGATCAAAACCAGAATATGAAATTACCATAAAAAATAAAATAAATACATCTTCATGAAATATTAAAAAGCTCTGCAATTTCACAGATAGAAATGTGACATAGCATATTTAATGACAATAGACAGTATATACTCGTGTTTTTCAGCACATATTTTTGTGCTGAAAACGCCCCCTTCGGCTTATACACGAGTCACAGTACAGAAAGCCGGCGAGAGTAGGGGGAATGGCGGAGCAGCGGGTGCTAGGAGACGATGCACACATCATACTCACCTACCTGTGTGCTTTGGGTGCTGGCACTGCATCTCGTTCCGGCCACCAGCGCCTGTCTGCAGCTCTTCCTGTGCTCAGCGGTCATGAGGTAACGCTCATTAAGGCGATGAACATGGACGCGTCTCCACTTCCATAGGCATGGAGCGCATATTCATTACCTTAATGAGCGGTACCATGTGACCACTGAGCACAGGAAGAGCTGCAAGCAGGCACCTGAGGCCGAAACGAGATGCAGTGCCAGCACCCAGGGAGCGCAGGTAGGTGAGTATGATGTTTTTTTTTTCAATACGAAACATGCACACAGGGATAGGGGATAAGGAGGCATCCATACAGGGAAGGAAGGATGGAACGGGAAGACATTCATACCAGGATAGGGATGGGGGAGGCATGCAGACAGGGGCAGGAAAGGGGGAAGCATGCATACAGGGACAGGGAAGGGGGAGGCATGCAGGGACGGAATGGGGGAGGCATTCCTACCAGGACAGAGAAGGAAGAGGCATGCAGACAGCGGTAGGGATAGGGAGGTATGCATACAGGGGCAGGGAAGGGGGAGGCATACAGACAGGGGCAGGGATGGGGAGGCATTCATACCAAGACAGGGAAGGGGGAGGCATGCGTAGCCGGACAAGGAGGAGGGGACAATGTATACCCGGCTTATACTCGAGTCAATAAGCTTACAGAGTTTTCTGTGGCAAAATTAGGTGCCTCGGCTTATACTCGGGTTGGCTTATACTCGAGTATCGTATATACTCGAGTATAAGCCGACCCGAGTATAAGCCGACTCCACTAATTTTGCCACAAAAAACTGGGAAAACTTAATGACTCGAGTATAAGCCTAGGGTGGAAGATGCAGCAGCTACTGGTAAATTTCAAAAATAAAAATAGATACCAATAAAAGTAAAATTAATTGAGACATCAGTAGTTTAAGTGTTTTTGAATATTCATATTGAATCAGGAGCCCCATATAATGCTCCATACAGTTCATGATGGCCCCATAAGATGCTCTATACAAAATACACCCCATATAATGCTCCAAACAGTTTATGATGGGCTCCATAAGATGCTCCATATTAAAATATGCCCCATATAATGCTGCACAAATGCTGATTATGGCCCCATAAGATGCTCCATAGACACATTTGCCCCGTATAATGCTCCACAAATGCAGATTATGGCCCCATAAGATGCTCCATTGAGATATTTGCCCCCATATAATGCTGCACATGGCCCCATACAGATATTTGCTCCATATAATGCTGCACATGACCCCATACAGATATTTGCCCCATATAATGCTGCACATGGCCCCATAAGATGCTCCATACAGATATTTGCTGCATATAATGTTGCACATGGCCCCATAAATTGCTCCATAGAGATATTTGCCCAAGATAATGCTGCACATGGCCCCATAAGATGCTCCATACAGATATTTGCCCCATATAATGCTGCACATGGCCCAATACAGATATTTGCCCCATATAATGCTGCACATGGCCCCATAAGATGCTCCATACAGATATATGCCCCATATAATGCTGCACATGGCCCCATAGGATGCTCCATAGAGATATTTGCCCCCATATAATGCTGCACATGGCCCCATAAGATGCTCCATACATATATTTGCCCCCATATAATGCTGCACATGGCCCCATAAGATGCTCCATACAGATATTTGCCCCATATAATGCTGCACATGGCCCCATGAGATGCTCCATACAGATATATGCCCCATATAATGCTGCACATGGCCCCATAAAATGCTCCATACAGATATTTGCCCCATATAATGCTGCACATGGCCCCATAAAGATATTTGCTCCATATAATGCTGCACATGACCCCATACAGATATTTGCCCCATATAATGCTGCACATGGCCCCATAAGATGCTCCATACAGATATATGCCCCATATAATGCTGCACATGGCCCCATAAGATGCTCCATACAGATATTTGCTGCATATAATGCTGCACATGGCCCCATAAGATGCTCCATAGAGATATTTGCCCCCATATAATGCTGCACATGGCCCCATAAGATGCTCCGTACAGATATTTGCCCCATATAATGCTGCATATGGCCCCATAAGATGCTCCATACAGATATATGCCCCATATAATGCTGCACATGGCCACATAAGATGCTCCATACAGATATTTGCCCCATATGCGGTTTCTGCGATTACAAAAAAAAAAATCAGATACTCACCTCTCAGGCCCCCCGGCATTTGCTATATTCACCTGCTCTCCGTTCCGGTCACATGGTACCGCTCATTACAGTAATGAATATGCTGCTCCACCCCTATGGGAGTGGAATCTGGTCCATATTAATTGCTGTAATGAGCGGCACCATGTGACTGCTCACTACAGGTAGAAGCTCATGGCGCCGAGAACCAGGGACGTGCAGGGACAGCACCAGGAGCAGGTGAGTATTATTACACAGTTGCCGCTCCCGCTCCCCTGCCGACCCCTGGGTATGACTCGAGTATAAGCCAAGAGGGACAATTTCAGCCTAAAAAAATGGGCTGCAATTCTCGGCTTACACTCGAGTATATACGGTAAGTAAAAAAAGAATGATTAGCAAAGAGTGGAGAAAACAGGTTGTAATCAATGGCCAATAGTGTCTTACAAAGAATAAATAACACAAATAGCATTTCAGAATGTCAAAACAGGTGATGATAAACAACAACCAATGGTACATTATAGTATTCAAGTAAAACGTCCAAGTATTGTCCTATTAATGTGTGCCTAATATGTAACATAAGAAAAGAAAAAGTAATGTTTACCAAAACAGGCGCAACAAAGGTTGGGAGAAAAAGAATGCACCACATTTTTCACCACGCAAGTGGCTATGTCAGGGGTAGATTGAAAATAACAAAAGAATATGGTCTATTTATAATAGAAAAAAAATGAAAAACTATTAAAACAAAAATGGTGTTTCATTCTAAATGTATCAATTTGAGACCCTGAGTCATTTCTTTGTCCTTGCTGCATGATACCTCTGTGGGATGGTTATCACTTAACCCAGAAGTGGAGAACTTCTGCTCCATGGGCCATCATTTGCACCCCGCGATGACCTTCTCTTATTCTCCCAGGAGGATTCTTGGGGACCGCAGTGCTCAGGCCAGTGGTCGCATTTTGACAGCCCTTTCATTCCTTATTGCACTGTGAGCATGCAGCATTCACTACTGTATGCTGCGGAGCATGCATTGAGAGATTATGTCTTGACGCGGGCCAGTGTCAGTGTCTGGCTGTACTTTGTTGGTAGAGTTAGAACACAGTGCTCTCCAGATCCACAAATGAATAAAACAATGCCAGCCCCCATGTCTCCTGTGATGTACATACCCCAGCTTGACTTTCTCCTGTGATATATGTACTCCAGCCCTACTGTCTTCTGTGATAAAACTGCTGCAGCCCCAAC
Source organism: Ranitomeya imitator (assembly GCF_032444005.1). Taxonomy (NCBI): domain Eukaryota; kingdom Metazoa; phylum Chordata; class Amphibia; order Anura; family Dendrobatidae; genus Ranitomeya; species Ranitomeya imitator. The sequence continues at coordinate 759,682,422 of NC_091283.1, read as the reverse complement.
ATCTCCTGTGAGCTATATATGCTGCAGCCCCAGCATCTCCTGTGTGATGTATATGCCCCTGGGTCTCCTATGTGATTTGTATGGTCTAGCACCATTGCCTCTATGTGATTTATATGCTCAAGCCCCAGTGCCTTTTATGTAATATACACGCTCCAGCATCTCCAAAGTGATGTATTTTCTCCAGCTCTAGAATTTTTATGTGATGTATAATGATCCAGCCACAGTTTTACCTATGTCATGCGTATACTCCAGCCCCAGTGTCTCCTATGTAATGTATATATTGCAGACCTCCCACTGCTAGCCTTCTATAAATGTGAAGTGAGCAGTGATTACGGTAATTTCCCACATGTACACACGTGGTCAAAATTGTTGGTACCCCTCGTTTAATGACAGAAATATCCAAAATGGTCACAAAAACAACTTGAATCTGACAAAAGTAATAATAAATAAAAAGTCTATGAAAATGAACAAATTAAAGTCAGACATTGCATTTCAACCATGCTTCCACAGAATTAAAAAAATAAAATAAAACTCATGGACTAGGCCTGGACAGAAATGATGGTACCCTTAACTTAATATTTTGTTGAACAACCTTTTGAGGCAATCACTGTAATCAAACGATTCCTGTAACTGTCAATGACAATCCTGTACCTCTCGACAGGTATTTTGGCCCACTCCTCAAGAGCAAAGTAATCCAGTTGTCTCGTGTTTGAAGGTTGCCTTTTCCAGATGACATGTTTCAGCTCTTTCCAAAGATGTTCAATAGGATTTAGGTCAGGGCTCATAGAAGGCCACTTCAGAATAGTCCAATGTTTTCCTCTTAGTCATTCTTGGCTGTTTTTAGCTGTGTGTTTTGGGTCATTATCATGTTGCAAGACCCATGACCTGTGACTGAGATCAAGCTTTCTGACACTGGGCAGCACATTTCTTTCTAGAATCCTTTGATAGTCTTGAGATTTCATTGTACCCTGCACAGCTTCTAGACACCCTGTGCCAGATACAGCAAAGCAGCCCCAGAATATAACAGAGCCTCCTCCATGTTTCACAGTAGGGACAGTGTTCTTTTCTTGATATGATTCATTTTTCCATCTGTGAACATAGAGCTGATGTGCCTTGCCAAAAAGTAAAATTTCTCCCAGAAGCTTTGTGGCTTGTCAACATGTAGTTTGGCAAATTCCAGTCTGACTTTTTTATGTTTTTTTTCAACAATGGTGTCCTCCTTAGTCGTCTCCCAGGAAGTCCACTTTGGCTTTAACAATGACGGATGGTGCGGTCTGACACTGATGTTCCTTGAGCTTGAAGTTCACCTTTAATCTGTTTAGAAGTTTTTCTGGGCTCTTTTGTTACCATTTGTATTATTCGTCTCTTTTATTTGTCATCAATTTTCCTCCTGTGACCACGTCCAGGGAGGTTGGCTACAATTCCATGGCTCTTAAATTTTTGAATAATATGTGCAACTGTAGTCACAGGAACATCAAGCTGCTTGGAGATGGTCTTATAACTTTTACCTTTAACATGTTTGTCTATAATTTTCTTTCTAATCTCCTGAGACAACTCTTTCCTTTGCTTCCTCTGGTCCATGTTGAGTGTGATACACACCATGTCACCAAACAGCACAGTGAGTATCTGTAGCCCTATATACAGGCCCACTCACTGATTCCAGGACTGTAGACACCTGTGATGCTAGTAAGGCCTATTTCACACATCAGTTTTTTAGAATCAGTCACAAACCGTCAAAGTGTTGAAAAGACTGATCCTGTGCAGATTGTAAAAAAACTGATGCACTGGATCCGTTTTTTTAAAGGATCCGTTGAAGCAGCTGCTGCAGGAATTTAAAGGAACAGGATTCTGGAGAGAGAGAGAGACCCTGAATGGAAAAATGGTTAAATTAAGGGAACAAAAATTCTTCCAGGCATGCTCAGTTTCAAAAAAACGGAATCCGTTGCTGGATTCCGTCTTTTGACTGACAGCGACGGATCCTGTGCCCACAGGCTTCAATTATAGCCATCAACAAACGGCGCGGGATCCATCGCTGTCCGACTTTTCGATGTACACTAAAACGTTACTATGTCCGTTGTCTCTGGCCAACGGACATAGACTTTACGACGGATCCGTCAAACGACGGATGAAACGGAAGGCCATCCGTCACAATCCATCGCTAATACGAGTCTATGAGAAAAAAACGGATCCAGCAGCAACATTTGCTAGATCCATTTTTTTAAAAAACGACAGATTTTGATGGAAACAATAAGACTGATGTGTGAAAGAGGCCTTAGTGGACACACCGTGATTTAACATGTCCTTTTTATCACATTATTTTCAGAGGTACCATCATTTCTGTCCAGGCCTATTTCATGAGTTTTATTTTTTTTTATTCTGTGGAAGCATGGTTGAAAAGCAATGTCTGACTTTCATTTGTTCATTTTCCTAGATCTTTTATTCGTTATTACTTTTGTCAGACTCAAGTCATTTCTGTGACCATTGTGTATTTTTCTGCCATTAAATGAGGGGTACCAACAATTTTGACCACATGTATAATATACATCTGTGTTCAGAACAACTTACTGCAGCGAGTTCTTTACAAAACTATTCCCAACGAGTTGACTGCGCTTCAGACCAATGCAAAAACAGTTATGAGTAGCAACATGTCAAGTATCACCTAACATCACACATCTCCCCAAAGAAAAGCAGTTCTAGACATCACATTAGGGGTAAGTTATTTGACCAAATATAGCAGGATCATTTTCAAGTTGATAATTTTGTGATGGCATAAATATCCAAATGGCTCTTGGCTGAAAAAAGGTTGCCCATCCCTGACCTAACCCATCAAGCACCTTGGGTCTGCCACTTAGAGTGTTTTTCTGTATTCAGAAGTGCACAGATACTCAGGCCTTCTGGTTTCCTGTGTGCCAGAGACATGACTTTTGCACTAAAATAAATACACAAAACACACTATTTTGGTTGTCAAAATGGCCACAGCTTTTATTTAAATCACAGGATTAAATAATCACAGTAGGAATCAAGTGGAGTGCTAGTACATTGGGATTCACAAGTACTGTGATACCCAAAGCTGTCTGACATACATCACCAGGACAGACAGCCATAAAGGGGCAGCACTCACTGGCTTGCCATTCAAGCAGAGCCAGTAAACTTTCAGGGCACCAATGACCCTATTATCATCACTCCTGTGCTTAACCACTGTGCCTGCCCCAATTAACGTAACCATTACATCGTTCCTGAGGCTGGCCACCAAAGCTGAGCCTGTTCACCACCATGAGGTTTTACATCCTCTATGAGTTAAAATGAGTCTACCTTAATTTGTCTGCAACTTCTACCTGACTCCTAAACCGCAAAGCCGTGACGAGTTATAAATTCCAAGTCACATTTGACACTTTTTTTTTTAAATTAAATCACTTTTGTAAAGTTAAAAACTAGTAGTCCCTGGAAAAACATTAAGGGGACTAAACTTGGCTAACCTCCGACTCACAAAGAGTCATCCTACAGTGCTAAGGAGAGGAAAAAACCATGTGGAGGAAACATCTAGGGAACCATGGCTGATGGATTGCCCTTCCCTTGGGATTAGAAGGTTAATGCAAATGATAACTCTTTATAGCCAATATAAAATTGAACCTGGTACAATATATTCAATGGCAAATTCAAAAATACAATAAAGCATTCATCATTATACAAGCATTAATTAAAATGATTTATGATAGAGATTATAAACAGGGCGGGAAGGTGGGTAATTTTCCTCCAGTTCATCCAGAGAGAAAGAGGAAGTGAGAGCCAGAGTTACCTCACCTATATAAGCCCCCACCCTCCTCACAGTAATACACCAGGCACAAACATACTAAGCTCCTTCATCTTAACATAGTAACATAGTAACATAGTTAGTAAGGCCGAAAAAAGACATTTGTCCATCCAGTTCAGCCTATATTCCATCATAATAAATCCCCAGATCTACGTCCTTCTACAGAACCTAATAATTGTAAGATACAATATTGTTCTGCTCCAGGAAGACATCCAGGCCTCTCTTGAACCCCTCGACTGAGTTCGCCATCACCACCTCCTCAGGCAAGCAATTCCAGATTCTCACTGCCCTAACAGTAAAGAATCCTCTTCTATGTTGGTGGAAAAACCTTCTCTCCTCCAGACGCAAAGAATGCCCCCTTGTGCCCATCACCTTCCTTGGTATAAACAGATCCTCAGCGAGATATTTGTATTGTCCCCTTATATACTTATACATATTTGATCGCCCCTCAGTCGTCTTTTTTGTAGACTAAATAATCCTAATTTCGCTAATCTATCTGGGTATTGTAGTTCTCCATCCCCTTTATTAATTTTGTTGCCCTCCTTTGTACTCTCTCTAGTTCCATTATATCCTTCCTGAGCACCGGTGCCCAAAACTGGACACAGTACTCCATGTGCGGTCTAACTAGGGATTTGTACAGAGGCAGTATAATGCTCTCATCATGTGTATCCAGACCTCTTTTAATGCACCCCATGATCCGGTTTGCCTTGGCAGCTGCTGCCTGGCACTGGCTGCTCCAGGTAAGTTTATAATTAACTAGGATCCCCAAGTCCTTCTCCCTGTCAGAATTACCCAGTGGTTTCTTAAAGCCACATCACTCTTGTTTAAAATCCACACCTCAATACAAACAAAGCTGCAGGAGTTAAAGGTCCACCCATCCCCATATCATGTCCTCCTCCATCTAGTCTCCGGTGGTTTCTGTCTGCACCTACAGTTAGGTCCATATATATTTGGACAGAGACAACATTTTTCTAATTTTGGTTATAGACATTACCACAATGAATTTTAAACAAAACAATTCCACTGCAGTTGAAGTTCAGACTTTCAGCTTTCATTTGAGGGTATCCACATTAAAATTGGATGAAGTGCTTAGGAGTTTCAGCTCCTTAACATGTGCCACCCTGTTTTTAAAGGGACCAAAAGTAATTGGACAGATTCCATAATTTTAAATAAAATGTTAATTTCTAGTACATGGTTGAAAACCCTTTGTTGGCAATGACTGCCTGAAGTCTTGAACTCATGGACATCACCAGACGCTGTGTTTCCTCCTTTTTGATGCTCTGCCAGGTCTTCACTGCGGTGGTTTTCAGTTGTTGTTTGTTTGTGGGCCTTTCTGTCTGAAGTTTAGTCTTTAACAAGTGAAATTCATGCTCAATTTTGTTGAGATCAGGTGACTGACTTGGCCATTCAAGAATATTCCACTTCTTTGCTTTAATAAACTCCTGGGTTGCTTTGGCTTTATGTTTTGGGTCACTGTCCATCTGTAGTATGAAACGACGACCAATCAGTTTGGCTGCATTTGGCTGGATCTGAGCCCACAGTATGTCTCTGAATACCTCAGAATTCATTCGGCTGCTTCTGTCCTGTGTCACATCATCAATAAACACTAGTGACCCAGTGCCACTAGCAGCCTTGCATGCCCAAGCCATCACACTGCCTCCACCGTGTTCTACCGATGATGTGGTATGCTTTGGATCATGAGCTGTACCACGCCTTCGCCATAATTTTCTCTTTCCATCATTCTGGTAGAGGTTGATCTTGGCTTCATCTGTCCAAAGAATGTTCTTCCAGAACTGTGCTGGCTTTTTTAGATGTTTTTTAGCAATGTCCAGTCTAGTCTTTTTATTCTTGATGCTTATGAGTGGCTTGCACCGTGCAGTGAACCCTCTGTATTTACTTTCATGCAGTCTTCTCTTTATGGTAGATTTGGATATTGATATGCCTACCTCCTGGAGAGTGTTGTTCACTTGGTTGGCTGTTGTGAAGGGGTTTCTCTTCACCATGGAGATAATTCTGCGATCATCCACCACTGTTGTCTTCCGTGGGCGCCCAGGTCTTTTTGCATTGATGAGTTCGCCAGTGCTTTCTTTCTTTCTTAGGATGTACCAAACTGTAGATTTTACCACTCCTAATATTGTAACAATTTCTCGGAAGGGTTTTTTCTGCTTTCGCAGCGTAAGGATGGCTTGTTTCACCTGCATAGAGAGCTCCTTTGACCGCATGTTTACTTCACAGCAAACCTTCCAAATGCAAGCACCACACCTCAAATCAACTCCAGGCCTTTTATCTGCTTAATTGAGAATGACATAACGAAGGGATTGCCCACACCTGTCCATGAAATAGCCTTGGAGTCAATTGTCCAATTACTTTTGGTCCCTTTAAAAACAGGGTGGCACATGTTAAGGAGCTGAAACTCCTAAACCCTTCATCCAATTTTAATGTGGATACCCTCAAATGAAAGCTGAAAGTCCGATCTTCATCTGCATCTGAATTGTTTTGTTTAAAATTCATTGTGGTAATGTCTATAACCAAAATTAGAAAAATGTTGTCTCTGTCCAAATATATATGGACCTAACTGTATAACAACTGCTGCACCCACTAGACATTGCTGGATAGCAAAAACCTGATCGCAAATTCCTTTAAATATGTAAAAAATGCAGTTGAAAGAAAAGTCCTTTGGTTTGATTTTTTCAATCATTTTATTTCTAGGTTGTTACTTTAGAAAAAAGATGTATCCTCTCCAAAGTCAATGGCGGACTAAAGATTGTTTGGACTGTTCATGTAATTTTTATGGGAGTTACAAATGCTGCACAGCGTAAGATAATCCCTTCACTAATCACTCATAATTAATAGTATATCAACATTAAGAACTGTGTATGATAAAATGTGCCTTATAGCTGCAATAAATGCATGTAGAAAGATAGAATATGTTTAACAACATGGATATACCACACTATAAAAAAAATAAATACAAAGAGGAAGGTTTATAAGGAAGCATTTTCCATCTTTAAACACTATTGAGTATTAGGCTGCCGTCACACTAGCAGTATTTGGTCAGTATTTTACATCAGTATTTATAAGCCAAAACCAGGAGTGGAACAATCAGAGGAAAAGTATAACAGAAACATATGCACCACTTCTGCATTTATCACCCATTCCTGGTTTTGGCTTACAAATACTGATGTAAAATACTGACCAAATACTGCTAGTGTGACGGCAGCCTTAGGCCAGTCTCACACGTCCAGATAATTCTGGTACCGGAAAAATCGGTACCGGAATTATCCGTGTCCGTGTGTCCGTGTGCTCCCGTGCACATCAGTGTGGCACACGTGCGGCATCCGTGTGCGCCCGTGTGCCGATTGAGTACCACATGCACCGTGCAGGAGACAGCGCTACAGTTAAGCGCTGTCCCGTGCATCTGGTGCTGAAACCGCCATTCATTTCTTCTCTCCAGCATCGTTCGCTGGAGAGAAGATATGAAAAATCTTTTTTTTTTTTTTTGGTATTTAAAAAAAAGATCCCTGTTCCCAACCCCCTCCCACCCCCTGTGCGCCCCTCCTCCCCCCCCCCCCCCCCCCCGCTGTTAATAAAATACTTACCCGGCTCCCTCGCTGCTTCTTCTCCTCGTCACAGCTTCTCCTGTATGAGCGGTCACGTGGTGCCGCCCATTACAGTGATGAATATGTGGCTCCACCCCTACTGTAGCGCTGTCTCTTGCACGGCACACGGACAACATCCGTGTGCGGTACGTGTTTTACACGGACCCATTGACTTTAATGGGTCCGTGTAATACGTGCGCTCCCATGAACACTGACATGTCTCCGTGTTTTCCAAACGGACACACGGTCCGTGAAAACACGCTGACATGTGCAGAGACACATTGATTTTAATGTGTCTACGTGAGTCAGGGTCTCTGGTACGTGAGGAAACTGACACCTCACGTACCGGAGCCACTGACGTGTGAAACCGGCCTTATTCTTTGAAATTACTTTTTTTTAAAATAATTAACAGGACTGAGAACTGCTTGCTCGAAATGTGTAGACCCACTGTCTCTCTTCCCCCTTTTTCATCATGCTTTTAATTTTTTCTTGGATTTAGCTTTTCCAATAAATGTGTTGTTTTAATTTTACAACTATGTTTTGTGGTTGCTGGAACGAACATTTCCTTCATAGATGTATTTATCCTAATTGTACCTCAGCTTTATCACCATGATGATTCATGTCACACATATAAAATACCTTAGACACTATTCACGTGTAAGAATTTGGTCAGTATTATTGCATCAGTATTATTACGCCAAAACAGGAGTGGAAAACATATAACTTAGTTTACAATTACTAATGAAATACTGGCCCAAAATACGGAAGTGTGAATAAGGGTTAAAGTGTTGTTTCTCATCTTATACACAGCACTGCATAGATGTGGCTTGCATTGTATAGCGGTTATTTTTTTACAATTGCAGTACATAATGTGTTTTTATTGCTCCTCTGTTCCATATAGTTACGGCAGACCAGTAAATTATGATGAAGAGAGATGCAAATTTGTGTTTGACGAAAAGGAATGTGAATACAAACTGATTCCAAACGAAGATCCAAACAAACAGTGTTTGTCGTACGGAATGGTGGGATGAGTCTATTGTCTGCAACGTCCACATCAATACTCCTCTTTATAAAAGATAATTAACAATGTGTAGGCACCTAAATAAAAAATGTGCTTTTTTCATCATCTTACCACTATTGGAATTTTTCCTCTTTTTCAGAATGTTACATGGTAAAATGAATGGGGTCGTTCAAAACTACAACTCTTCCAGCGAAAAAAACAAACCCAAATTGTTATATAGCTATGTCAACGAATAATAAAAATGTTATAGCTCTTGGAAGAAGGGGAGTGAGGCAATGTGCTCACAATGCGTTTTTTTTACACTTGTGTTTTTGCTGCATTTTGCATTTCCAGTAAAGTGGATGGGATTTATAGAAATCTCCTGCCCAGTGTGCTTCTTTTTTACTCAGCGTAAACTGAGCTGTGTTGTGGGTTTCAAATCCGCATCATATCAATTTCTCTTGCAGGTACACTGAATATTCCTGTGCAGATTTTAGCCAAAGACTTGCATTAGATGTGGAAAAACCGCACTTAAAAACCTCACATGCGCACATGACTGTATGAATAAAATTCTGGCAAAATCAAATGTCAGGACGTATAAAAAACAAAGCAGCTTTCTTTAGAGAACAACACATAAAAAAAAGAGACAAAAACCACAGCACTCAAAAACGCAATTGAAAAATGCAAGTAACCAAATTTACTTAATAGGTGCAGAAAATCTGCATGATCAAGAACACATCAAAAGCTTTTTTGGGGAACGTAGTCTAAAAGCAAAAAATTAAAAGCGAAAAATTCCCCGGTTATGAAAGGGTTAAAATTGTAGGGGCTCTGAGTCTTTCTTTGTAATCGAGAGAAGGAGGGCCATCTGTACTCAGAAACTTCATCTCTATCTTATCCCAGCCTGATAATAGCAAATGCGAGAGATGGAATAGGTGATAAATATTCCAGTTATGGAAACTCCTTTTACACTCTAAGGCCGGGATCACACATGCGAGAAATACGACCGAGTCTTGCATGGTAATACCCGGCATTGCCGCCGTCACTCATATAGCAATACATGCGGCCGCACGCTTCGCTCCTGAGTGATGGCGGCAATGCCGGGTATTACCATGCGAGACTCAGATGTATTTCTCGCATGTGTGATCCCGGCCTAAGGGTATGTTTCCACGTTCAGGAAACGCTGCGTGTTTGACGCTGCGTAGAGCCGCAGCGTCAAACACGCAGCGTCCAGATGTTACAGCATAGTGGAGGGGATTTCATGAAATCCTGTCTCCACTATGCATTAAAAGACGCATGCGGCATACCCGCGGAAATGGACATGCTGCGCGTCTTTTAAGAACGCAGCATGTCCTTACTATGCTGAAACAACGCAAGAACAACGCAGGTGACCTGCCAGTGACCTCAGGTGCAGATTTGGTCAGAATTTTACCTGCATAAAATCCTGACCAAATCCTGATGCAATCCTGAATGTGGACACATACCCTTAGGCTGCAGTCACACAGTCAGTATTTGGTCAGTATTTTACATCAGTATTTGTAAGCCAAAACCAGGAGTGGAACAATCAGAGGAAAAGTATAATAGAGACACGTCACCACTTCTGGATTTATCACCCACTCCTGGTTTTGGCTTACAAATACTGATGTAAAATACTGACCAAATGCTGCTAGTGTGACGGCAGCCTAAAATTGAATTTATTATTCATAACTTATAATAGAAAATCATGCTTTACAGCTAAAGCTTAAATTTGAGAATCTGAAATAATTTGCATGTTTGTAATATATAGTTATTAGTATTACCAAAATAGTGCATGTGGAGATTTCCAATTAGCAGACCATGGGTCCGCATGTAAAATCAGCCATGTGCATTGGCACATCGGCTATAATGTAGCCTACGTGTTTGTATTTTGTTGTGCACAGTGCACACAGGCAGCATGTGGACTCATAAGGGTGTTTTCATGTCCAGTATTTGCTGCGGATTGGACGCTGTGCACAGCCGCAGCGTCCAGATATTACAGCATAGTGAATGGGATTTTATGAAATCCCATCTCCACTAGTGCAGCAACCAGGCAACCCCCACATGTACTTATGCTGGCTAAGGCCGGTTTCACACGTCAGTGGCTCCGGTACGTGAGGTGACAGTTTCCTCACGTACCAGAGACACTGACTCACGTAGACACATTAAAATCAATGTGTCTCTGCACATGTCAGCGTGTTTGTCCCCTGCGTGCGGTGCTGAAGCTGGTATTCATCCCTTCTTACCAGCAGCGTTCGCTGGAGAGAAGGAATGAATAATCTTTTTTTTTTTTTTTTCCTTAACCCTGCTGTTCTGTTCGGTCTGGGGAGACCTATTTTGAACTTTGGTATTTTTTGGGGTGTTCAAGATGCGGTTCTGAAACTTGTGGTTGATTGACTTAAATGAGGATGGGTCGGTCGGCCACGGGTTTCAGAGCCGCATCTTGAATATTTTAAAGAATATTGAAGTTCAAAGTCGGTCATTTTTGACCAACAGAACAGCAGGTTAAAAATAAAGTTTGTGCGTCCCCTCCCGCCTCCCATCCCCTGTGCGCCCCCCTCCCCCGCTTGCCAGGAAATACTCACCGACACCCAGCTCCAGCGATGTCTCCTCTCAGCGGCTGCAGCCTGTGCTGTGTGAGCGGTCACGTGGTTACAATGAGGAGCTCTGTGCCAGTGTCAACAAGTATGCCCCCTACCTGATGAAGGAACCTGCACTTTCACCTGCACCTTCCTCTTTGTCCCCGTGTAAGGTGGTATAGTATGCGGGAAAAGGAACCTGACTTTCAGCAGGGTCAGATTCTGGCTGTGTAGAGTGCAAGGGGAATGTAGTGGTCTGGGTCAATGTACCAGCCGACTCATCAAGCAGTGGCTGGGCAATGGGCAGGATGAGGAGGAAACACAGATATAGGCCCAAATAATAACGTAGGCCAAATGCAGTTCAAAATTGGTAACAGGAGTACACAGGCGGCATTGCTTTGTTCAGTGGAGGACAACTGTATTGAGTGGTGCAGAGAGACTTAGTAGGCCCAAAATAAAAAAGTAGGCTAAATGCAGTTCAAAATTGGTAACAGGAGTACACAGGCGGCATTGCTTTGTTCAGAGGAGGAGGACAACTGTAATGAGTGGCTGACAGCCAGACACAGGAAGTAGGCCCAAATGATAAAGTAGGCTAAATGCAGTTCAAAATTGGTAACAGGAGTACACAGGCGGCATTGCTTTGTTCAGTGGAGGACAACTGTATTGAGTGGTGCAGAGAGACTTAGTAGGCCCAAAATAAAAAAGTAGGCTAAATGCAGTTCAAAATTGGTAACAGGAGTACACAGGCGGCATTGCTTTGTTCAGTGGAGGACAACTGTATTGAGTGGTGCAGACAGACTTAGTAGGCCCAAAATAAAAATGTAGGCTAAATGCAGTTCAAAATTGGTAACAGGAGTAGAGGCGGCATTGCTTTGTTCAGTGGAGGAGGACAACTGTAATGAGTGGCGCAGAGAGACTTAGCAGGCCCAAAATAAAAAAGTAGACTAAATGCAGTTCAAAATTGGTAACAGGAATAAACTGGCGGCATTGCTTTGTTCAGCAGAGGACAACTGTAAGGAGTGGCTGACACAGTTACTAGGCCCAAATAAGTAAGTAGGCTAAATGCAGTTCAAAATTGGAAACAGGGCTAAAAAGGCGGCATTGCTTTGTTCAGCGGAGGACAACTGTAATGAGAGGCTGACACAGTTAGTAGGCCCAAAAAAGTAAGTAGGCTAAATGCAGTTCAAAATTGGTAACAGGACTAAACAGGCAGCATTGCTTTATTCAGTGGAGGACAACTATATTGAGTGGCTGACACAGTTAGTAGGCCAAAATAATAAAGTGGGCTAAATGTCTGCCAAAAAATTGTTCATAAATAAACAGGTGGCATAGCTAGGTACAGGGGTGGGCTCCTCTGCTGAGTAGCAGACAGTGGTAGTTGGCGCAAAGTATTAAGGGGTCTAAATGGAGGCCAGGGCCCCTGTATATTTTTACTATCATCTATCATTTCAACAAATTTGTATTGGTAGTGCCATTGATGGATTTAACTGCACAGACTACACAGTGGTGGAGCAGGGAGAGGTAAGTTTTGCAAGTGGTAGAGCACTGGGGGGGAACACTTTCTTGTGGGCGGCGGTACTGGCACAGGGCCCCTCATATTACGACGGTGTGTCTGACGTTGGTTGTGCACCACCACCATCAGAGACACTTCATTGTACTATGAGGGACCCTGTGACAGTGCCGTCGCCCAAGAGTGGGCACACCCACCTGTCCAGGCAAATGGCACTCGCACGGGTGCTTGCGCCAAGTGGTTACCACGGCCCTGTGGGGGGAGTCAACCCATTTAGGGAGGTATAAAAATGGCCTATGGTGGACATTCAGCAGCTGCAAATGGAGGAATTGGAGCAGTCAGTAAGAGGAGGCCAAAAGCAAGACATTTTTCTGGCAAGCTACGTGTCAGCAAGGGAAGGTGGGGCAAAATAATTTGAAATCCATGATTGGTTCATTTTAATGAAGGTTAGATCATCAACATTTCGGGTAGCCAGACGTGTCCTTTTTTCGGTCAGTATTGAACCAGCAGCACTGAAGACTCTTTCTGATAGCACAATAGCAGCTGGGCAAGCGAGCTCCTGTAATGCATATTCTGCCAAGTCAGGCCTGGTGTCTATTTTAGATGCCCAGTAATCAAAGGGGAATGACCTGTGAGGGAGAACATCGATAAGGGAGGAAAAATAGTTCGTAACCATACTGGACAAATGCTGTCTCCTGTCATTTTGAATCGATGCAGCAGTACCTGTCGTGTCTGCGGTCATTGCGAAATCACTCCACAACCTGGTCATAAAACCCCTCTGTCCAACGCCACTTTGGATTTGTCCACCTTTAACACCTCTGCCATGTTGACCCCCAACAGCTCATGTGAGAACCATCACCGCCGCTGTGTGTTGGGAATGCCTGAACCAAACAGTCTATAAGAGTTGCTTGTTTGGTAGCCAAAATTTGCTCAAGGTTCTCATGTGGCATGATATTTTGTAATTATCATCTCTGCATCCACCACATTAACCCAGTGCGCCGTGATGGACACGTAACGTCCCTGGCCATGCCTACTGGCCCATGCATCTGTTGTGAGGTGCACCTTTCTACTGACTGATTGCCTGAGTGCATGCGGTCTTTGACATGCTGGTGGAGGGCTGGGATGGCTTTTCTCGCAAAGAAGTGTCGACTGGGTAGGTCATACCATGGTACTGCATAGGCCATCAGGGCTTTGAAAGCTTCACTTTCAACTAACCGGTAGGGCATCATCTCTAACGAGACTAGTCTAGCAATGTGGGTGTTCAAACCCTGTGTACGCGGATGAGAGGATGAGTACTTACTTTTCCTAATGAGAGTCTCTTGTAGGGTGAGCTGGACTGGAGAGCTGCATATGTTGGAACTAGCGGGGTTGGTGGTGGACATGGCAGATTGAGAGAGGGTTGGTGATGGTATTCTTGATGTTCAAGTAAACAAGGCAGCACACTGCAGCGCTAAAACATTAGTTAAAAGACACAGTACCCACCTAATATACCCACAAATCTTGCCTAAACATAAATATAGATCATAATATATCTCATGGGGTAAAGGTGCACTGTGAAAGTTTCAGTGGATAACCACTGAGAAAGGGGAACCAAACCACCTGCCCACCACAGGATAAGAAATCACCAGAGGGTACCACAGCACTGATATCATTAATATGCCTTTATTACATATACTTTGGCAATTCATACAACAATTAATATATATATATTTTAAAAAATGAATACATATATGAATAAAAACAAAAACAAACCGCAGGAATAGTATTTGTATGGGGCCCAGAAATCTCAAAAAAATATAAATTAAAAACCCACCAGGGATAACAAAGCCAAATACTCGCCGTGCTACACAATTAAATGGTTCTTTAGTAAATCCAAAATAAAATCAAATCAAATTATATGTGACCCATATAAGATCTAATATATATAGAAAAAGGTGAAACCAAAAAAAAACTACTACACAGAATCTATTGTATTTTTTTAAAAAAATATAAAAAAGTGAAACTCCAATAAAAACCATATAATGTTTCAAAAACAACAAGAGTGCCGAAAAAATCAGATAAAAATTTATACAAGTGGGATTATAACAGCGTACCTCCTATAAAGTGTGCAAGTGCAAAAAGTGTTAATAACACAATGAGGTAGATGGAATATGTGTTAGTTCATTGATTATAAAGTGTCAGAGTGCAAAGAGTAATGATGGCAGTGATGGCACAGTGAGGTAGATGGGGATTGTATATACGCTCACTGCATATATCTATGCTAAATAGCCAAATTAAGCCGTGGGTACATAGGCATACAATCTATTAACACATTATAAATGTATACCCACGTGCAGACAAATGACTAAATCGGTAAAGCAAAGCCGCAAGTGAGCTCCCTGTATAATAGCAGATTAATAGCTAGGCGAGCAAACCATAGCCGCACATAAATTTTCCATAGCTACCTGTGGGGTAAGACTGGGTCCCGGACCTGCATGCGCCCGACGAGCGTTTCGGATGTCTTTCCTTCGTCAGGGGGTAGTTAATAATGATCCCAGAGGGGTTTATATAGCACACTCACTAGACGCTGCGGTCCGGATGTACGCGGCGCATGCGCAGCTTGGAGGCCGGCAAGTTCCGGTCTCCACGTCACATGATCCGTCACCACGGGAACGGAGTACCCGGCGTGACTAACAAATCAAGGACGCAGAGCGCCAGGACCCGCAGGCACGAACCGCGCATGCGCACCACCGGGACCACAGCGTGAGTGAAGTAGTACTCAGCTGTAAGTCTAGTGGAGCGCAAAAGATACCGACATGAAATAGCTGGATGACAGCGGGGCTGAATGAAATAGTACTCAGCTGTGAGTTTAGTGGAGCGCAAAAGATACTGACATGAAATAGCTGGATGACAGCGGGGTTGAATGAGTATGAGCGGGGGGGGGGAAGGGGAGGGGGGGTAATTTAAGTGAATATACTATAGCTCTCCAATATATTGGATGAAATAAGCCAGTTGGAGACATCCATAAAGGCTAATTAGAAAAGAAAAAAGAGGAAAAGGGGAAAAATAATGATACAAAAATAATAAACTTAATAAACAAAGGGGGAACTTCGGCCTTGGTAAAAACATGTGTAAATATACGTATATAGGTATATCGTGCACTATGACACGTGCACATACATTAACACATGACTGAAATATCCCACACTCATACAATACAGCTATCCCATCGTTCCTTACCAACACAAAAACAGCACCGGGGTGCAAACCTTGCGGCCAATGTGTGGCCTGTAATAATATTAAAAGAACCAATACTTTTTGTAACTATAATGGTAATACTACATACAAAATCAAACAGACAATTAATTGCACCTCAAAAGCTGTTATTTATCATGCCACCTGTCCATGCTCCCTGGTGTTTGGCGCGGTTATACCCCTTTTTCACTGACCGCTTACTATACCCTCTTTCCAAGAATCTTTCTTTTAAGTCATTTGATTGGTTTTCAAAGTCTACTTCATTTGAACAGATCCTCCGTAGACGTAGAAATTGGCCTATTGGAATTGAATTAATCATGTTGGGAGGATGCGACGAAGAGGCGTGTAATAGTGCGTTTACTGCTGTCGACTTACGAAAAATATTTGTATACAGGCAACCACTCTCATCTCTATGTATACCCACGTCCAGAAATTCCATGAATTCCATATCACATTTGTATGTTAGACGGATGTTTAGCTCATTTTTATTCAAATGCTCCATAAAAATATGGAGTGAATCCATGGTGCCCTGCCAGACAAAAAATATGTCATCAATAAACCGCACCCAAATTGGGATGCGGTCCATTGACGACTCAAGCCCGGCGTGGAATAGGTCCCTCTCCCACAGCCCCAGGAACAGATTTGCATATGAGGGCGCAAAAGATGCGCCCATTGCTGTTCCCTGGAGCTGTAGGTAGAGGGACCCCTTGAAGAAAAAGAAATTTTTTGAGAGCGAAAATTCAAGCATCTGAACCATGAATTGTTTCATGGACGTGGGCATAGATGAGGAGTTCAAAACATATTCAGTGGCGCGAATGCCATCACTGTGGCGAATGTTGGTATACAGACTCTCTACGTCGCAGGATACCAGAAGTGTATTCTCGCCAATATAGAGTCCATCGATCTTTTTTAAGAATTCGTTTGTATCCTTTATAAATGAGGGCAAGTTCTCGACCAAGGGTTGTAATTTTGAATCAATAAACTTATTGATTTTTTCAAGGTAATTGCCACATCCAGATATGATGGGTCTACCAGGTGGTGTTTTTTGGTTTTTATGTACCTTGGGTAATAGGTAGAAGGTCGGTACAGTTGGTTCCGACACTTGAAGGGCTGTGAATAATTGTTTCAAGATCACTTCAGTTTCAAGGGCATCCTTCAAAATTATCGAAAGTTCGGTTCTGAATTTCCCCAAGGGATTAAATGTCATTTTCTTATAGTAAGTACTGTCCCTCAACTGGCGGAACACCTCAGTTTCATACATCTGTCTAGGCCAAATTACTATATTTCCCCCCTTGTCAGCCGGCTTAATTACCACATCACTTAATTGACTCAAATTTTTCAACGCTATTTTTTCTTTTTTATTTAAATTCTCGATACCTGGAAAACGGGGAATCTTGTCAAACTCCCTACTAACTGTTTTCACAAAAGTATCAATGACAGGACAGGCTGACAAGGGGGGAAATTTACGAGACTTTGGTCTGATGGAGGGTGGAATCTTACCTCCTAATTAGTGTTGAGCATTCCGATACCGCAAGTATCGGGTATCGGCCGATACTTGCGGTATCGGAATTCCGATACCGAGATCCGATATTTTTGTGATATCGGGTATCGGTATCGGAAGTGTAAAATAAAGAATTAAAATAAAAAATATTGTTATATTCACCTCTCCGGCGGCCCCTGGACATCAGCGGGAGGATCCGGCGTCCGGCACGGCTTCTTTCTTCAAAATGCGCGCCTTCAGGACCTGTGGAATGACGTCCCGGCTTCTGATTGGTCGCGTGCCGCCCATGTGACCGCCACGCGACCAATCAGAAGCCGCGACGTCATTCCTCAGCTAAAGTCCTAGAATGAGCGCCTTCTAGGACCTGAGGAATGACGTCGCGGCTTCTGATTGGTCGCGTGGCGGTCACATGGGCGGCACGCGACCAATCAGAAGCCGGGACGTCATTCCACAGGTCCTGAAGGCGCGCATTTTGAAGAAAGAAGCCGTGCCGGACGCCGGATCCTCCCGCTGATGTCCAGGGGCCGCCGGAGAGGTGAATATAACAATATTTTTTATTTTAATTCTTTATTTTACACTTTAATATGGATCCCAGGGCCTGAAGGAGAGTTTCCTCTCCTTCAGACCCTGGGATCCATGAGGATACATTCCGATACTTGATGTCCCATTGACTTGTATTGGTATCGGATATCGGTATCGGCAATATCCGATATTTTTCGGGTATCGGCCGATACTATCCGATACCGATACTTTCAAGTATCGGACGGTATCGCTCAACACTACTCCTAATGGATCATTATGTTCGCGGGCTAGTTCGTCCAAAATCTCTAGTGTCTCCTGCTCCGCCTCTGTTGGGAACAATTTAAGCAATTCTTCATTATGGAAATGTTTTTTTAAAAATTAGCTTCCTGGCAAATAAATGTAGGTCCTTAATGGCTACAAACTTATCAAATTGTGCTGTAGGGCAGAACGTGAGACCCTTCTTAGGGACATCTATTTCAAATTCAGTTAAAACATGATCACTCAGATTAATCACCTTTAAGTTGTTGTCAGGATTGGGTCGATAATTCCGTTTAGCAGGTGTATAGCGGGGTTCGCGCTTGCGTTTGGGCGTAGAAGCCATTGAAGCCAAGGTAGATACAGAGACGGACGAGGAGGCACCAGAGACGTCAACCGTAGCCAAGTTAGATGTGGTAGAGTCTATACGATCACGTGTATTGCCCTCTTGATGTTGTTTACGCCACCTATAAATTTTACCACTGGAAAAATCTCTTTGATCTCTCATTAATTTGCTTTTTTGGGTGGTCTGGATATCTTTAATCCATTGATCCATTTGCTTTTCAAGTAGGCTATCCATGGATGATAATTGTTCGACTGTTAGGCAATTCTTAGCTTTTACATATAGTTCATCTAATGATTTATCGATGGTGATTATATTTTGAGAGTTATACTTCACCAATAACTCCATCAGTTGCTTTGAAGCGATATTACACACACCTTCCCAGCTTTTTATAAAATCCTCGTCGGTGACAGGAAAAGCAGGTGTGACATGTATTCTTAATCCCCTAGGGATTAATTGGTGTTGTATATAATTTTCTAGAAAAGCCTTACTCCACCAGGCCCTAGTTCTTTTATATGTCAGATTCTTAATATTTTTAAAAAAAATCATCAAATTGCAAACCGTCTGTAACCACAATATTCGTATTGCCATGTGAGAATACGGCATTAATCTGTCCTTGCCATGACGCCTCTCTGGCTTTGAAATCCATATCCGGATGGTAAGGTAAAGAAACCTGTGCAGAACACAGCAGTATATAGTTAAAAGACACAGTACGCACCTAATATACCCACAAATCTTGCCTAAACATAAATATAGATCATAATATATCTCATGGGGTAAAGGTGCACTGTGAAAGTTTCAGTGGATAACCACTGAGAAAGGGGAACCAAACCACCTGCCCACCACAGGATAAGAAATCACCAGAGGGTACCACAGCACTGATATCATTAATATGCCTTTATTACATATACTTTGGCAATTCATACAACAATTAATATATATATATTTTAAAAAATGAATACATATATGAATAAAAACAAAAACAAACCGCAGGAATAGTATTTGTATGGGGCCCAGAAATCTCAAAAAAATATAAATTAAAAACCCACCAGGGATAACAAAGCCAAATACTCGCCGTGCTACACAATTAAATGGTTCTTTAGTAAATCCAAAATAAAATCAAATCAAATTATATGTGACCCATATAAGATCTAATATATATAGAAAAAGGTGAAACCAAAAAAAAAACTACTACACAGAATCTATTGTATTTTTTAAAAAAAATATAAAAAAGTGAAACTCCAATAAAAACCATATAATGTTTCAAAAACAACAAGAGTGCCGAAAAAATCAGATAAAAATTTATATAAGTGGGATTATAACAGCGTACCTCCTATAAAGTGTGCAAGTGCAAAAAGTGTTAATAACACAATGAGGTAGATGGAATATGTGTTAGTTCATTGATTATAAAGTGTCAGAGTGCAAAGAGTAATGATGGCAGTGATGGCACAGCGAGGTAGATGGGTAGGACCTGGTATAAGAGAGATGCCGTAAAGAGGCTACCAGGTACACATAAAATTGGCCATTTTTATGCGCTAAAAGCTCTCATTTTTCGTATTTCTAGTGCAGTAATGCAGTTCAAATTTCGTGTTTTCAAGTTTGCATGTTTTAGCGCTGCAGTGTGCTGCCTTGTTTACTTGACTATATGCGAGTTGGCGACTCTAGGTTCAGCACCTGTTCACACTGTGTCTAAGTTTGGATGTGCAGGTCAGGTTTTTGAAAAGGTATTCTTGATGTTGGCCTACCTACAGTGTTTCCTACCAAGAACCTTGTGATTCCCTGACGGCTTTGGCCTTGCGACGATACCTCCACATTTGCTGTTGGTGGTGTCCTTACCAGTGGGCTTACAGTGAAAGAAGCAATGCAGCGTTGCTGACTACCTTCATTCTGAGCGGGTGCACCAATGGTACGGGATGTTTGGTAGTTAGTCCAGGCTTGCAAGTGCTTGCTGGTTAAATGTCTACACATGCATGTTGTATTTAAATTTTGCTCATTCTTCCCTCTGCTAAAGGTCTTTGAGCATTTCTTACAGATAACTTTACGCGGATCATTCGGATCTTGGTTAAAAAATTCCCACACTGCACTCTCCCTACTATCGAATACCTTTTCAGGCATTGCACGCTGTTCTCCTTTCACCGGATGGCCACGCTGTCCTAAAAGTGTTTTTGGTTTTGTCAAACGTTTTTGGCCAGATACGGGCCTGCCAGATGACAGCTGTTGTGATGTAGATGGCTGCTGCAGATCATCCTCCTCCGCTTCTGAGCTACTGCTAGCGGCACCCTGTTCCCCCAATGGCTGCCAATCTGGGTCAACAACTGGGTCATCTATCACCTCCTATTCAATGTCATGTGCACCTTCCTCTGTGTCACCGTGTACGGTGCTATAGCGGTCGGGACGGGGCACCATAGTCTCATCAGGGTCAGATTCTGGCTCAGTACACTGCGAGGGCAATGTAGTGATTTGAGTCAATGGAACAGCATAATAATCTAGCTGTGGCTGTGCATCTGTGTACTCCATGTCCGATTCATCTTGTAATGGGCTGTTAACTATTTCCCTTTCTAACCCTGGAACGGTATGTGTAAAGAGCTCCATGGAGTAAACTGTAGTGTCGCCTGCCGCATCCTTCACTTTTGGTTTGGGTGAAGGACACAAGGAAGCGACTTGGTCCTGACTGGGAGCATTCAGCGACGACTCGCTGCTTTTATATTTTGAACTTTCGGAAGAGGAGGCAAAAGAGCTAGAGGCTGAGTCAGCAAGGAAAGCCAAAACTTTTTCCTGCTGCTCCGACTTTAAAAGCTGTTTTCCTACTCCCAGATAGTGGAGCCTTCGAGGCCTTGTGTAGCCAGACGATGAAGCTGGCTCAACACCTCCAGCCTTAGGTGCTATTTTGCTTTTCCCACTACCACCAGATGCTCCACCACCACCACCACCATCAGTACCAGCTGGCAACGACCGCCCACGGCCTCTTCCACCAGACTTCCTCATTTTTTGGGAAAATCTAACCAAAATAACAACCGTTATATGGTACTGTAAAACAAGGTAGAAGGTGTATATAAACTTGTTGTCAATTTAAATCTCACTTTTTTTGGGGGGAGACTGCGGGAAAAAACAGGCCCTGTGTATTACAATACACAATGTAAGTGGCACAACGTGGCTGGCAGATATACGACAAACAGAACTGACATAAAGAAACTTGTTGTCAATTTAAATCTCACTTTTTTTGGGGGGGAGACTGCTGCAAAAAACAGGCCCTGTGTTTTACACTACACAATGTAAGTGACACAACGTGGCTGGCAGATATACGGCAAACAGAAATGACGTATAGAAACTTGTTGTCAATTTAAATCTCACTTTTTTGGGGGGGGAGACTGCTGTAAAAAACAGGCCCTGTGTATTACACTACACAATGTAAGTGGCACAACGTGGCTGGCAGATATACGACCAACAGAACTTACGTATAGAAACTTGTTGTCAATTTAAATCTCATTTTTTGGGGGGGAGACTGTCGCAAAAAACAGGCCCTGTATATTACACTACACAATGTAAGTGGCACAACGTGGCTGGCAGATATACGACCAACAGAACTGACGTATAGAAACTTGTTGTCAATTTAAATCTCACTTTTTTGGGGGGAAAACTGCGGAAAAAAACAGGCCCTGTGTATAACACTACACAATGTAAGTGGCACAACGTGGCTGGCAGATATACGGCAAACAGAAATGACGTATAGAAACTTGTTGTCAATTTAAATCTCACTTTTTTGGGGGGGAGACTGCAGCAAAAAACAGGCCCTGTGTATTACAATACACAATGTAAATCTCACTTTTTTTGGGAGGGAGACTGCAGAAAAAAACAGGCCCTGTGTATAACACTGCACAATGTAAGTGGCACAACGTGGCTGGCAGATATACGACAAACAGAACTGACGTATAGAAGCTTGTTGGCAATTTAAATCTCACTTTTTTGGGGGGAAACTGGGGAAAAAAACAGGCCTGGTGTATTACACTAGACAATTTAAGTGGCACAACGTGGCTGGCAGATATACGACCAACAGAACTGGCGTATAGAAGCTTGTTGTCAATTTAAATCTCACTTTTTTTGGAGGGAGACTGCAGCAAGAAACAGGCCCTGTGTATTACACTACACAATGTAAATGGCACAACGTGGCTGGCAGGTATACGACCAACAGAACTGACGTATAGAAACTTGTTGTCAATTTAAATCTCACTTTTTTGGGGGGGAGACTGAAGCAAAAAACAGGCCCTGGGTATTACACTACACAATGTAAGTGGCACAACATGGCTGGCATATATATCAAAAAATACAAGGGCTGTAGTACAATTTCAATCTCCCTACATGATCAAAGGACAAGTATGGCAGCAATAAAAAGGACTGC
Source organism: Ranitomeya imitator (assembly GCF_032444005.1). NCBI lineage: Eukaryota > Metazoa > Chordata > Amphibia > Anura > Dendrobatidae > Ranitomeya > Ranitomeya imitator. The sequence goes on along the minus strand of NC_091283.1, from coordinate 759,659,660 downwards.
TGCACACAAAAGTGTGGACAAAGAAACAAGAGAACTGTGCAGAAAGGAGCAACAGGATTTTTGCTTTTAAAAAAGCAGTTGGTTTGCACAGCGGCATACAAACAGCAATGCAGCTATCAGGGAGCCTTATAGGGCAGCCTAATAAGCTACAGCGCTGATGCACAAGAAAAAAAAACTCCACTGTCCCTGCAAACAAAAGGTGGTGTTGGACAGTGGAAATCGCTACAGCACAAGCAGTTTCGGGGTTAATCTTCCCTCCCTAACTATATCCCTTCTTCTGATGAAGCTGCAGCAACCTCTCCCTATGCTAAGATCGGCAGAAGTAAGATGGCGGTCGGCGTGCACGTCCCTTTATAGCCCCTGTGACGCCACAGAAAGCAAGCCAATCACTGTAATGCCCTTCTCTAAGATGGTGGGGACCGAGACCTATGTCATGACGCTGCCCACACTCTGCGTCCGCCTTCATTGGATGAGAAATGGCGCTGAAAGCGTCATACGAAACGCGACTTTGGCGCGAAGATCGCCGACCTCATGGCTGATCCCACACTAGGATCGGGTAGGGTTTCACGAAACCCGACTTTGCCAAAAGTCGGCGATTTTTTAAATTGTCCGATTCGTTTTCCTCAACCCTACTTAGAAGTAATTGCTGCAGTGTCAGTATTTGAGTCCTCCAGCTCCCCGCTATTCTCTTGGGGGAAGCATCTGATGGTGGCCCAGGGTGTAGAGCTGAGTTATTTTCGGTGCTGTCACATTCGGCACACTTTGCACTAACCTCACAGTCCCTGGTGAAGTGGGAGGTTGAAGAGCAGCATTTATAGCAGATGTGGTTCTCCTTAAGGAATGCCTTCCGTTCTTCCAATGACTTTTCTCTGAAAGCTCTGCACTTAAGTAAGGAATGTGGCTTCTTGTGTAAGGGACTCTGCCTGCTGGGGTCCTTGGATTTGTCTTCTCATTGAGGGGAAATGAACTCTTTGTGAACTGAACCTGTGGAAGAAATGTTAGTTTTGTGGACCTCTACAGTTGTTCTACGAGGTTTACTAACAGAGTTATTGGCACATGACAGCGTGAAATCAAAGCTAGGATCATTTCTAATTTTCAATTCTTCTGAGACAAAATCTACAAACACATTGAATGGAGGAAATGGTACATTTTAAGTCTGTTTATACCTAGAACCATATGTAACCCATTTGTCTTGCAGGTTATATGGGAGTTTTTGAACTATGGGGTTCACACCTCTAGCAGTGTCGAAATATGTCAACCCCTCCGGACTCACATCCCCTGGTATGCCCTCGTTCGCTAGGCTAGGAATGGTGTCTTGTCAGTGGCACAGGAAGTCACTGGGGCTGGAGCGGCGGCTGGTGGTTGGTCATGGTCTGGGCGGGGAGCGGTCACTGGAGCAGGATTGGTCGGTGGGGCAGGGGCGTTTTCTGTACCTGCGTCTGATGTGGTTCCACCGATGTCGATCCGCCCCGCTGACAAGAACTCTGGAGTCTGCTGCTGCTCAGACCACGGTTCTTCCAGTGCAATCTTCCGGCACAGCTCCGACTTCCATTTCTTCACTGCTGTCGGCTCTGCGTCCAGGAGGGGATGGCTTGGCTCCTCCACCTGCGGATCCAAGAAGTCTGGATCCTCCGGCAGCGGCGAGTTCGGGCTCACCTCCGGTCGCCTGAGATGGTCCTGGGTCACTTTGTCGTCGTTCAGGTACCTGCTGGTCGCCATCTCTGCTCCTGGACCTTCGGCAGCACACGCACGCTGTTCCTCCATTTTCTGGGGGAGGAGCTCCTTGACTGCTGGGCACGTCGTCATCTCGTAGCAGTAGTCAGAGGGGGCGGTCGTCACTTTTGGCGCCGCTTTGGTAGTCTCCTCCCATGTTGGCCCGCCCTTCTTCTTCTCCTGCGCTCCCCATGGCGCTGTAATGGTGGCAGTTTTGGTGGGAATTTTGGCGGCAAATGGCAATACACAGTTCTTTAGTACAAACAGTTCAAATACGGTTCTGGCACAGTTCTTAGGAGCACATGACCTGATTTTTCAAGCTTAAGTAGATCCTGTTCGTGACTCCAAAAGATTTGGAGCGCCCCCGTAGGGCTAGGGGTACTCGGAGCCGGGCCCTTCGGTTCCCAAAGGGGGATGTCACGGTGGCTGACCAGGTCCGTGGCCCTCGGGAGGTCCGTTGATAAAAGAAGGGAAAGGTCTTTAAAGGGATAATGTTCGTGACGCCACCTGTGGTATTCGGTCAGGGTGACTGACGATGCTTAGGGGTCTGCTGGGGTGATGTTATGGCAGCTAGATGGTATACCATCCCACAGGTGAATTATGTCCCCAGGGCTTCCCAGTGTATAGATGGTGGATGGTGGATGGTGCAAGACGCAGTGAAGAACAAGAACACAAGGGTGCAGTCTCTTTACCTTTACTGAAGGCTTTAGTGTCCACAGTCCAGAGCACCAGATCACAGGGCAGGCAGAGTCCGGCCGGTCTGAAGGCAAATCCAAAGTCCCCTTACCAGGTGGAAATCAGTAGACTTCCTCTAGCGCCTGAGTGTTGTAGTACCTCCCTGCTGTGCATCTCGGTAAGGTCCTCACAACTGTTGTGGATGTTCTAGATGTTATGTCTCTTTCTCTCTCTGTCCCCCTGATGGATAGGATGGGACAAACCCGTATGACTGGTGGCCTGAGGCTTTTTACAGGGACTCTATCACGCCCGGCCCTCACAGTTGCCACCGTGCCTCCTGGGTATAAGGTCTGGCAACTAATATGGAACTAGCTGTCCTGCCGGTCTCTGGAGCCAGGCTTGGAGACGATGACTCCCTCGGTGTTCCGGCTACCGGGTTCTGCGCCTCAGAGGGAGGCAGTCTGTTGCAGGGCAGGGCAGAACTCCCTCTGGTTTCCTCTCCTTTTGCTATGACCTCGTTTCTCACTCTCAGCAACGCAAATCCCTTCAATGTCTCTTTCTTACAATGCTGCCACACGTGAGTAGGCACAGCTCCGTAACCTTCTGGCTAGGCCTCTGACAGGATCCCACCCCTGTCAGGGACCTCTCTGTCTGCAGCTGGTTGATGTTCCTCCTTTCCCCTGTCTGCCTGACAGGTGCTGCCTGGGTGAAGCCCAGTCAGCTTCTCACTAACTTCCTATCCAGACCACCAGTTTTACCTAATTGTGAGGAGTGCCCTAATAGATAGGAGCATGGCTCCCCCTGGCAGCCTGGAGTGTGAAGTGTGTTGTGTGGTTTGTGATACCTGGTAAAGAGATCTCCTTTATTGCCATCAGACGTAACATCACTCCCCCTGGTGGAAGAATGACATTACTGCAACGACCAGGACCTTGGGGCGCTGCACAGCCATAGCCTTATTGTCTCCCCCCAGTTTTTAACAATACTGTCCATCCTTGATAACAAAGCAGTTTTATAGACATGACTAACTACTTAAAAATGACTTCTTAAAAGAAATAGACTTGTGTTACTGCTCATGTAGAAACTTTCCTTGAACTGTATCCTGCAGGATGTGCAACTCAAATATTAATCTCATCACTCCATAGCAAGATTATCTGGTGACTGATAACAGAAGCATAACATTTGTAGTTCTAATCCTGCCCGCCATTTGCTGCCATTCTAGCCATCATTTTATGTTGCTAATTGTACATTTTTCTTTTTAAAGGATTAGAATAATTAAAGTAAGAATTTATATTGTGCATTAGTTAAATGAAGCAAACATATGGCCATATTTACTATCATTACTATTATTTTTACTTAGGTTTTTTTTTTCAGAAACAGCTGAAAATAAAAATTTCCCAGGAGTCCTATTATGTAAAGGCCACAGTATAAATTATGTGGTTATGAGAAGAGCACAGTTCCGGACCCAACATTACAGTCTAAGATGGTAGGTTTCTTCTTCATCAGCAATAGATATCATTAATAGAATGTAATATATCGCTATGGATGTGCTTCACAATTTATGCAAGTTAAAATTTCCAATGCATCTCTCTGTAATTCCTGATAAATTGCATTTCCTTGTATTGTAATTCTTTCTGCAATTGTAAGGAATATTGTTCCACAATCTTCTGTACATTTCTTTGGCCCCTTGTACTATATTTTTCACGATCCAAAGAGCCATCATTTTTTTAATAAAGTAGCTTATTTTTTGCAGGATGGAGATTGTGTTATTTTAATAACCCCATTTGAGTCACATTGAAATTGTTTATTAAACTCTTATTACCTTTTTGGGGAGAATTGGGATAGATTCTGCCAAAGCATAAATACCATATTACCTTTTACCAAATATATAAAATATAGTTATTTTTCATGTTTTACTACTCTTTCAAATTTCATCTAAAAAATGTGTTTTTTTTTTATATGTGTCGCCTTATTCCAAGAGCCATGCGCTTTATTTTTTTAATTTATGCAACGGTATTTGTTAGGACAATTTTGTAGCATATATAAACTATTGATTACCGTAAATTAAATAATTTTAGGGTATGTGCACACGTCAGGATTTCTTGCAGAAAATTCCTGAAGAAAACCGGACATTTTCTGCAAGAAATCCACATGCGTTTTTTTCACGTTTTTTCCGCGTTTTTTGTGCATTTTTTTCGCGTTTTTTTCCTGAGCTTCACAATGCATTATATAGGGGGAAAAATGCTAAAAATCAGCAAAATTAATAAACATGATGCGTTTTTTACCGCAATGCATTTTTTTAGCGGAAAAAAATGCATCATGTGCACAAAAATTGCGGAATGCATTCTAATTGATGGGATGCATATGTATGCATTTTTTATGCGTTTTTATCATGCTTTTGTAGCGAAAAAATGCAACGTGTGCACACAGCCTTAGGGTAGATTAGAAAAATAAAACAATTAGCTATTTTCTTTTCATGTCACCCTAAGTTTTGGGCAGAGTTAGGATGACCAGGAGAGCTCCCTCCCTCTGTCTGACCACCTAGAAGCACTGGTTACTATGCATCCCAGCATCCAAGTGGTTAAACAGCTAAGATTGAAATAATCTTGTATATCACAGTTGAAACCAGCAAATGTCTTGAATACAGCTCTTCTGTAATGCACAGAAAAAGACACCCATTTGCAGGAAGAGTTTAAAGTGAATCTCGCAGATCCGATAATGCTATTAACCTGCAAATATAGGTCTAATCTTCTAGTTAATTGCATTATGAAAATTTTTTTCTCTGAGGAGCTACTGGCTTTCAGTCATGCAGGCGTACGTGGAGCAATTACAGTCACCATTCATAGCACTTGAGCGTTGGCTGTCACCAGTACATTATGCCCAGCTCATGCTTCTAGAGACATGCACTCATAAGTTAGGCGGGCCCTCCTCACTACAAAAATGTACATGTGGGTGCTAAATGTGGTTTAGGCACACTGGGGCTCAGAAGGGAGGAGGGCATTTGGATTTGGGAGCGGCGAATTTGCTGAATTTCTTTTGGAGGACGATGAGCCATTTAGCTTTACCAGAGCCTTTGTAGTACCAGTAACGAGGAAGCCCCCTATATTTCCATTAACTGATGACAGACCTGAGTGGAGACTTGCTTTTCTTGTGGACAGAGTTGAATCTTTTATTGGGAACATTTTACATAAGGTTTGGGATCACATTTATCCGGCACTCTACGCTAACTACTTACTTTGGGGTTTCCATCTAAATCTGCAAGTGACGTGACTGATGAAACTCCTGAGGGATCCATTCACTATAATGAGGCAGCAGAGTTACTCTGGACTCCGTCTGGCCTCTGTTCAGCATTGTCCTTTTCAGAAATGCAAAAAACTGGCTGAAGGCACTTTTATGCAGTCCTAAAAAAACAGACACCGCCAGCTCACAGGTCAGACTGCCTCCACAGTGCCTCAATCTGCCTCAGTATAGGTAATCTTCCGCCGGGGGTTCTGTCTGAATCACATATTTCAGAGATTTACACGAAAACCCCTGTGTAAGCGCTCAGTGTAGAGCGCAGGATAAATGTGCGCTGAGCCTTACTGCAACCTTTGGGAGGCAGAATGAAAAAATCAACAGCAGGTGAAGATTTGTTTTTATTTATTTTTTATGCTGTTCATTGTGCGGTATAAGTGATTAAGTGACTTTATTCTTCAGGTTGGTGCGATTACAGCGATATCAGATTTATATGGGGTTTTTATGTTTGGCTGCTGTCACACAGTAAAAGATGCTTTTTTATTGTGAAAACTAGTTTTTGCATCTCCATATTTTGAGAGCTATAATATTTTAATATTTCGACAGACAGTCATGTGAAGGCTTGTTTTTTGCGGGACGAGCTAACGTTTTTATTGTTACCATTTTAGGGCACATGACATTTTTTGATCGCTTTCTATTCTGATTTTTGGGAACCAGAATGAACATAAAACAGCAATTCAGTAATTGCTTTTTGTTTTGTTTTATTTATAATGTTCCACGTGTGGTAAAATTTGTAAGGCAGCTTTATTCTTTGGGTCAGTACAATTACAGCCATACCTCATTTATATAGTTTTTTATGTTTTGGCACTTTTACACAATAAATACTATTTTATAGAAAAAATTATTATTTTGCATCGCTTTATTCTGAGAGCTAACACTTTTTTATTTTTCTTCTAATGGAGCTGTATCGTGGCTTGTTTTTTGTGGGACAAGATAACGCTTTCAGCGGTACTATTTTTAATTACATCCATATTTTCGATCGCTTTTTATTGCACTTTTTGTTCGGCGGTATGATGATAAAGCATTGTTTTTTGCCTCGTTTTTTATTTATTTTTTATGGTGTTCACTGAAGGGGTTAACTAATTGGACAGTTTTATAGAGTGGGTCATTACGGATGCGGTGATACCAAATATGTGTACTTTTATTGTTTTTTATTTTTTAATATACATAAAAAATGTTTTTATTGGAAAAATATTTTTTTTCTTTATCTTTTCTTTATTTTCCTTTATTTAGAGATATTTAAAAAATATATATTTTTACACATTGTACTTTTAAAAAAAAAGCTTTTTACATTGTCCCAGTATGGGACATCACTATATAATGTCATATCGCTGATCTAACACTTTGCACGATCTGATAGGCAGGTAAGGAGGCATGTCGGCACCTGCTCTTAGCAGGTGCTCACAAGCCACCTTCCCTGCAAGACCTGGAAGGACCCTGCAGCCATATTCATGCCAGGGGTCTCCATGGAGACCATCAGGACATCGCGATGCGATTGCGATGTCCTGATAGAAGCGCGCAGGGAGCCCCTTCCCTGTGCGATGCTTCTTTATGCCGCTGTCCCTACTGACAGCAGCATCAGAGGGGTTAAATGCCTGCGATAAGTGCTAGCACCGAGTGTGGGCATTGCTGTGGGGTGTCAGCTGTCACATACAGCTGACATCCACACCCGATCACCGTGGCACTCAGCGTGAGGCCGCGTGATTGGAGTGCCATACATATACTTCTCTTTGTGGGAACCTACCTCCCGCAGAGCAGTATATGTACAGTGCATGTCAGGAAGGGGTTAAAAAATAATATAAATTCAGTATCACCATAGTGGTATTGACCGGAAAAGTTAAGTTATCAATGATTTCCTATTTTTCTGGTAAAGTGAATGGTTTTCTTCAAATAGTCTCTCATACACCTTTGTTGATGGGGAGGGAGTTATGGCTCTTGGAAGAAGGAAAAATCCTAAACCCAAAAGCAAAATTGTCCCAGTAAGAAAGGGGTTCAAATATTCTTAAGCAGTGCCACCACATAGCTTTAATCTGTTATATATTAAATAAGATCATTTTAAAAAGTAATAGTGAGCCAATAGTGTGATTGGGAGCTCAAAATCCCCTGAAGAAACATAGAACCAATTCATCCTTATTTATTAGCCACCTTTCTTTTTTTGTCTTCTGATATTCACTGACATTTTTGAGTCGATTTTTTCAAAATGGTGCATGTGGTTCATGAATTTTGTGCAAAATTAATAATGGTCTTTATTTTTGTCCTATAATTTTTTTGCACGTTTAGAGTAAAAAGTCTCATATTCTGCTAAAATGTTGAAATATTTGAAAGAAAAAGAAGCCCAAGGGTACGTAAAATAACTCCAAGATGTGACTGGAGTACATTTGGCGAAAAAAATTTAGACTTTTTAATAACTCAAAATTAATTAATTAGGTAAAAGATCTGGAAAACAAAAAAACATGCCCACATGAACATAAAAGACTTAGAAGTGAACACTTATAAAACAGTCTTCAACAAAGGTGCTAACCAAAAAAAGCATTTGGAACATATAAAAAAGGGTAAAAGCACCAAAAAAACAGACCAAAAAAGGCACAAAGGCAGTGAGTGATTGGGCCCATAGATTTTACAGATTACAGCCACAACTAAAGGGTGATATGGAGCACATGTACAGTCACAAGTACTGTATTTTGCGGATTATAAGATGCACCCCAAATTTTGAGGAGAAAAAAACCTTTTTAATAAAATGGTGGTGCTTCTTATAATCCGTGCGTCTTATTGCTTACCGGCGGTGGTGGCTGTGGTGAAGCGGGGTCCCATGGTCGCTGATGGAGGAGGCAAGAGTGGAACGTTGCTGCAGGCCCAGGCTTGGATGAGGGGGTGTTCCAATGTGCGCTGTTGTGGGTGTTCAGTAGTGTGGGGGCTCTACCGACATTTTGTGAAAGCCCAGAGCCCCCGCACTTACATGGTTTGCTATGTGGTGGGCTCCTGTAAAATGGCTGCCAGGAGAGTCGGTCTCGGCACCAAGATCTCGGGAAATGAGATCTCAGTGCGTCTTATAATCCGAAAAATATGGTACTATATACTGTATATATATTGTTCATCAGTGAGATTATTGCCCACAGTAGGAAAAATACTAGCATGCACCAGACAGGGAGCACACAGTGCATGCGCAATATTTCAATTTCAATTGGCATGCAGTTTCTGACCTTGAAGAGTGCCATATGAAATGTATTCTAAAAGGATAGGCATGATGGAGGCAAGGGAAGTGGAGATTGGAATAGCAGAGGGACAGTAATGGGAGGAAAGTGCACACTGTAATAAATATGGAATTGTCTTCTGAAGTAATCTGGGGTAAAGATCACAACACTGGTAGTGGACAGATATCTGATCCTACATTAAAAAACAGTAACGAGTGTATACCATTTCTATGTATCTTTCAGAAGTGTCTTGTGGTTCTACTACTCTATGCTGGAGTCTTCATCACTCTGAGTGATGCAAGCTGCTATTTTGCACTACCTAAAGCGGGTGTTGAAGGTGAGATGCTCAAGGTTAAGTAAATATTTCACCAACAGTCCATAATGTGATTTTTGGTAATGTACAAACATCAAAATTGGTTTCTCTACAATATGTTTATAGACATTTTTCCAATATTCATGAACTTTCAAGAATAGATCATTAAGACGGCTCTAGTATAAAATGAAAAAAAAAAGCATCCAATAAAAAGACATTTTAGAACTTGTATGTCTGTTACCATATGATATAAAACATTGGACAGCACATATTGTATGGTGTCCATATATCGCACCTGTATTATGCCTGAAAACAGAGAATCAGGTAGCCAAGACAGTTTACTGCATGTTATGTGGGAGGATGTTAAACGCCTGGATATGAATGAACCTTGTTACAACCTGTATTACTATCACTGTACTGTATAGTGGGAGATAGATAGATAGATAGATAGATAGATAGATAGATAGATAGATAGATAGATAGATAGATAGATAGATAGATAGATAGATAGATAGATAGAATGAAGAAAAAGGTATCACTCCAAAATCTAAAAAGGATTACTGTGATTTATTGACACCAAGTCATAATGGCGACATTTCATTCTGAAGCAATGATAGTGTACACAAAGCAATCATTTACGACAATATCATGTGACACTGATCAATAATCCGATATGACAATAAAGCATATTTACAATGCAAGATATCATATACATAAAGTGATGGTATGTGACATTGGGACATAATCTATGCAAGAAAGTGCCTAATATCTAACATTTATATACATTATAGAGAGTGTAGTATAAGTGTAGTAATTGATGATCAGGTACAAGTAAACAAAAAACAATACAAAGTTATAGCTTACCATTCCGTTGATCCGACCAATCATAGAGAGAAATAGCCAAAGTCAGGGCATACAGATCTCTACTGTGCATGTCACATCTACCGTTCCGCTATCCGCTGGGCACCTACTATGCAACTAAATTGGTGCGCGCCTTAGTAGAAATGGGGGCCTGTATACAGTAAAGGAGACCATGTGTGTGTACTAGCCACTTGGGAAATAGCATGATATAATAAGCACGGACACACATAACCTCCAACATCCTGAAGATAGGTACATGTCGTAAAAAATCCTGAACATGTAGTGTGTAGGCGTCCCAGTGCCTTTGTCCGTGCATATAATAATAGATTTTAAAAATGCTGTAAGTTAAATTGCCAGTATACTTTTTTCATTTATTAAGAATTACTTCTTTTTTACTGAACAACACACAATGATGGTGTGCTGAACACTTGTGGGCATAGGAAAATATGGATGAAAGGTGACCCTAATTTTTATACTGGAGCTCTATCAGCCATGACTGTATACAATCTATGCGTGAAATAGGAGACTAGAAAATGACAAGATCCTGTGTCCATAGCATCTTTTCAGAAGTGTAAGCATCTCAGTTCAAAGCACCACTCCAATATCCACTCCAGCACCATTCCAGTGCTGAAAAACAAAGAAAGCTGACGTGATGCATTAAAGAAGGCTCATAAAAAATGTAATTTCATAACCCCCCCCCCTAATTATGTATATAAATGTGTGGAACTATATTAAAATACTTATCAATCGTCGCCTTTCCTGATCTCCTTTGCTGCTCCAGTGTAAGGAGATGGCCAAGTGAGAAGATTCGCACTGTTAATGCCTAGTCAACTGTGCAAGAGAGAACTGACATCTGCTGATCAAAGATAATAGGAAAAGAGGAAGCAGGAACTGAAGAGTGAAGCGCATGTTCCCTGAGGGAAGAAATTGGAGGAGACATCGGGTCAGGTGATAGCTGTGGTGCAGTTAAAAATGATAAAAGGCCCAGGAGGTCAGGAGTCAGGCCCAGGACCTGTGGCAGGATGAACGAGCAGTGCAGCAGAGTTGGTTTTCAGCCATCATTACGAGTGAGGAACCGAGTCACCAGACCTGATTGAAGCCAAGTGACCAGAACCGGAGACGAGAGACCAGAACCGGAGACGAGAGACCAGAACTGGGAGATAGGAGAGGATCAGGTCACCAGCTGGGAAAGGGTCCATGACAAATTTACAGCAATTGTTTTACAGGTTGCTTGACTTGAGTACATTTTCATATTACCCGTATTTATTGGTCAATAATGAGAAATATGAAAAAATATTTTTTTTTCTTAGCAATGGAAAATCAGGCATTACAAAATATTTAACTTTCTATTATTATTATTATTATTATTATATGGGGAAAAATGTGTAACACATTATCATTAAGCAAGAGTGTTGCACGCACCTCTCACCAATATTTCATATGGGTCTTACTGTATGCATAATGCAAAACAATGCTCTTTCATAAAACTCATTGCTTCTTTTTTTTTCTATAATGCCAGAAGTGATTTATTTTTCTCATGCCATTTTTACAGTCTTATTATGCTTCATATTCTAGGTTGTGTTCATGATGGCAAATTATATGAAAGAGGTGCGAACTGGAGGGATGACGATTGTTCAGACTGTTTTTGTAGTAAAACTGGAGAGAAGAGTTGTTGTAAAAAGTAAGTTGTTTATACATAATGTTAGAAATAACCAACAATTACTTAAGCAGCTCTCTGAAAACGTTTTTTTGCCTTCATAGTGTAGTATAGGCTGAATGGTGGGCAACTGGGAGTTATGAGCTGTACACAGGGCCTTACACAGTGGAATATTTATTTATTTTACTTACATATATAGCGTCATCATATTCCCCAGCGCTTTACATATATAATCATCACTGTCCCCATTGGGGCTCACAATAAAAATTCCGTTTTACAATTTATTCTGGAGTGTGGGAGGGTAAACTCCTTGCAGATGTTGTCCTTGGTGGGAGATTTGAACCCAGGACCCCAGCACTGCATAGCTACAGTGCTAACCACTGAGCCACCATGCTGCCCTACCTATTGTTAGAACTACGGTTTTGCATTATTCATGTCTGTAAATATTTGTGGAATTAATGGCACTATATAATTGAGTAAAATAAAGAAATAAAATAAATAAATTATTCAACAATAGAGATGAGTGAATCTGTTAGTCAAATTGAATTAAGGTAAATTCACCACAAATCTAACAAAAATTGGAATTCTGCAGAAATAGAATTTCTTGCAAATGACCTAGTGATCTATAGCTCCTGTGCATCTTCTTCCATGAGCTTCATGCCGACATTGTGCCTTGATAACGTCTGAGGCCTACTTGGTGCCAAAAGCCCGGTACTCAGTCAAGATTGTGGAAGAAGATGTGTGCAGAGCATCAGACGGTAGGCTGTGTAACAGGTAAATAGCAAGGTGCGTATTTACTTATTTTTTCCACCCCATGTTTATTATTCCCTAGGGTCTGGAGAGACCCCAGAATAATAAAGAAAATTCAAATGATCTCAAATCTCGAGTCATTTGCTGTAATGAGAATATATGAACCCTTTTAATGTATTTATTAGGGGAAAGCAGTCTACAATTATTTTATTCCAGCATGCGGAATCTTTGCCTACTCACAATCCTCCTCTGTGTCATAAGATCTGTTTAAGAAACAGTAAACACTAAACTGGGAGGAGGGGTATGCAGCTGCAGTATTTCTTTTTCCATTTTCAGAGAAATATCAAAAGGGCAAGACAGAGCAGCAGGGGCCATCTTATTACAGAGAGCATTCCTGACAATAACAAGAAAAGATAGCCTATTCAGCATAAAGTTAAAAAAAATGCAAACTTATTAACCCCTTTCCGACATCGAATGTCCATTTACGCCAATGTCGGACTCCCTCCCTTTGATGTGGGCTCTGACAGCGACATTTAACAAGCGCTTCCGCCAATCGTGCCAGAAATCCGCACACAGGTGACACACATTACGTGATCGCGGGTCACTGGTGTGTTGGCATCACAATCGGAGGTCTCCAGGAGACTCATAGCAAGTGAGTCATTCTGCTATATAGAGGCGATCTGTTTATCGCCTCTATGTAGCAGAGCCGATGGGGCTATGGCAGCTTCTAGAGACTATTGAGGCATGCCAAAAGTTAAAAAAAATGTTTTTAGAAATATTAAAAATTTAAAAAATGTAAAAGTCCAAATCACCCCCCTTTCGCCCGATTTGAAATAAAATAAAATAAAAAAAGAAACATAAACATATTTGGTATCGCCGCGTTCAGAATTGCCCGATCTAGCAATAAAAAAAGATTAACCTGATCGCTAAATGGCGTAGCGGGAAAAAAGTCAAAACACCAGAATAACGTTTTTTTGGTCGCCGCGTCATTGCATTACAATACAATAACATGCGATCAAAAGTTCGTATCTGCACCAAAATGGTATCATTAAAAATATCAGCTCGGCACACAAAAGAAAGCCCTCACCTGACCCGAGATCTCAAAAAATGGAGATGCTACAGGTCTTGAAAAATGGTGCAATCTTTTTTTTTTTTTTTTAACAAAGTTTGGAATTTTTTTTCACCACTTAGATAAAAAAAAAGAACCTAGACGTGTTTGGTGTCTATGAACTCGTAATGACCTGGAGAATCATACTGGCAGCGCACTTTTAGCATTTAGTGAACGTAGTAAAAAAGCCAACCAAAAAACAAGTGTGGGATTGCCCTTTTTTCGCAATTTCACCGCACTTGGAATTTTTTTCCTGTTTTCTAGTACACGGCATGGTAAAAGCAATATTGACAGAAAAATAAAAAAAAGTTATCGCTCTGGGAAGAAGCGAAGCAAAAAACAAAAACGCAAAACCGAAAAAAGCTCCAAGGGTTAAGCGGTTAAAGAAGTACTCCCATCAAAGTTTTATCCCCTTAATATGTTGCCGTCATCATATTATTTAGCACAGAGTACTTACTCATTTTACCCTTGTATCCAGCTAATTCTTCTCTTTTCTATTAATAATCTTAATAATCTTTATTTTTATATAGCGCTAACATATTCCGCAGCACTTTACAGTTTGCACACATTATCATCACTGTCCCTGATGGGGCTCATAATCTAAATTCCCTATCAGTATGGCTTTGGAATGTGGGAGGAAACCGGAGAACCCGGAGGAAACCCACGCAAACACGGAGAGAACATACAAACTCTTTGCAGATGTTGTCCTGGGTGGGATTAGAACCCAGAACCCCAGCGCTGCAAGGCTGCAGTGCTAACCACCATAGACCACCATTAGGTCTATGACATCACATGATTAAAAACTAGCGAATCCTTCTAAGCTTTATGTAGCAACAGAAGGTCAATTTTCCCTGCACAAGTCATGAGTCACTGCAAAAGTCTATGGCAGGGGAGATAAATAGCGCAGCTGGGTCAAGTGTTAAAGAGGGGAATGAATTATGCATGGAAAAGAGACTTCCCGCTTCTACATACAGCAGAGAAAAGAAAACTATTAGCTGGTTAGAAATGCAAAATGAGCAATTGTAAGTACACAGCACTATGTACCGTAATATAATGACTGTAATATATTAAGTGAATAACAACTTTGATGAGAGTGCTTCTTTAACCTCTACCCGACCTCCACCGTACTATTACCGCGGAGGTCGGGTCCCCTGCTTTGATGTGGGCTCCGGCGCTGAGCCCACCTCAAAGCTGGGACATGTCAGCTGTTTTGGCGCCTGTGATCGGCGCTCATTGCAAGCCTGCAATTCAGCTACATAGCAGCGATCTGATGATCGCTGCTATGTAGCAGAGCCGATCCGGTTGTGCCAGCCTCCTCCCATGGAGGCTATTGAAGCATGGCAAAAGTTAAAAAAAAAGTTTTGCCCCATTCAAAATAAAACAATAAAAAAATCAAACCTACCCATATTTGGTATCTCTGCATTCAGAATCGCACGATCTATCAATAAAAAAAGATTAACCTTATCGCTAAATGACATAGCGAGAAAAAAATTAGAAACGCCAGAATTACGTTTTTTTGGTCGCCGCGACATTGCATTAAAATGTAATAACAGGCGATCAAAAGAACATATCTGCACCAAAATGGTATCATTAAAAATGCCAGCTCTGCATGCAAAAAATAAGCCCTCACCTGACCCTAGATCACAAAAAGTGGAGACGCTACGCGTATTGGAAAATTGCGTTTTTTTTTTTTTTTTTTCAGCAAAGTTTGGAATTTTCTTTTACCACTTAGATAAAACTTAACCTAGACATGTTTGGTGTCTATGAATTCGTAATGACCTGGAGAATCAACATGGCAGGTCAGTTTTTGCATTTAGTGAACCTAGCAAAAAAGCCAAACAAAAAATAAGTGTGGGATTGCACTTTTTTTGCAATTTCACCGCACTTGGAATTTTTTTCCTATTTTCTAGTACACGACATGCTAAAACCAATGATGTCGTTTAAAAGTGCAACTAGTCCCACAAAAAACAAGGCCTCACATGGCCATATTGACGGAAAAATAAAAAAGTTATGGCTCTGGGAAGGAGGGGAGCGAAAAACGAGATCGCAAAAGCGGAAAAGGGCAAGGTCGTGAAGGGGTTAAAACACACAGTGAAGGAAAAAAATAACCAAAAATTTGGCTCCTGTACACATCTAATACATCCCTTGCAAATAAGAGATTCTTATCTCTTTAAAACATATGTTGAACCTTCACATTTCCTGATAAAGAGCTGTTCTTTTGTGTATATTGAAGTCATAATGTGAGCTTTCAAACTAATATATTTCTTTATATTTCCATAGTTTTCACAAGCCCACTAAGTATGACCACGAGAAATGTACTTTAAATTTTAATAAGGAAACCTGTAATTATGAGGTCATTTCTAAAGAAGATCCTGAGAAGCAATGCATGGCTTTTGAATCAGTGGGCTGAATATCCGGCTTACAAGATGAAGACATGTTTAATACATGAATAGGCATCAGTCTACAATGTGTTTAAAGCATCTCTCTGCCAAACAAATAAAAGAATACATTCTCAGCTCTCAGTCTACATAGAGTACTCTACTTGTTATTTTCTGCAGCTTGTTATGTTCTTATATAATAATGGCGGGCTATTCTGCTGCATTCCTAACCCTGCAGGCAACAATCACGCTATGTGTATAGTGTCATGCAGTCTTACAATAAGGCTAAGTGCACACGTCCGGAATTGCTGCGGAAATTTCCGCAACTGTGCCGCGGGTAAAACGCATGCAGAATTGGCATGCGTATTCCCGCTAAACACTAGCGTTTTACAAGCCTAATTAGCTTGCAGAATGCTAGCGTTTTACAAGTGATCTGCAGCATTGCTTGGAAAACTGATTGACAGGTTGGTCACACTTGTCAAACATAGTGTTTGACAAGTGTGACCAACTTTTTACTATTGATGCTGCCTATGCAGCATCAATAGTAAAAAAAATCTAATGTTAAAAATAATTAAAAAAATTAAAAAATCGTGATATTCTCACCTTCCGGCGTCCCCGACAGCCTTTCCTACTCCTCACGATGCTCCCGTTCATAATAATGCCTTGCGGCGATGACCCCAGATGACGAAGCAGTCTCGCGAGACCGCTACATCATCACAGGTCATTGCCGCAAAGCAACCCTGGAAACGGAAGCATCGCGAGGAGCAGGAAGGCTGCCGGGGCCACTGGAAGGTGAGAATATCACGATTTTTTATTTTAATCCTTTTTTTAGAGGTATATGGTTCCCATGGGCCTGGAGGAGAGTCTCCTCACCTCCACCCTGGATACCAACCGCACATGATCCACTTACTTCCCGCATGGTGGGCATAGCTGTTATGATACGGTGGTCTAGGAGCAACATGGAACGAGCTCTGAAGGACGTGGTAACTGTACTGACCGCAGTCCCTAAGCTCAACACAACACTAGAAGTAGCCGTGGAATTCTCCTAACTCTCCCTAGGCATCTCGTCACAGCCTAAGAGCTAACTACCCCTAAAGAAAGAAGCAGGAAAACTATCTTGCCTCAGAGAAAATCCCCAAAGGATAGATAAGCCCCCCACAAATAATGACTGTGAGTGGAGAGGGAAAAGACATACACAGAATGAAACCAGGATGAGCACAGGAGGCCAGTCTAGCTAAATAGATAGGACAGGATGGAATACTGTGCGGTCAGTATAAAACACTACAAAAATCCACGCAGAGTTTACAAAAAAAACTCCACACCTGACTAAAGGTGTGGAGGGCAAATCTGCCTCCCAGAGCTTCCAGCAAGACAGAATAAATTCACACTGATAAGCTGGACAAACATAGAAAGCACAGAATGGATAAGTCCACAATCTATGGACAGAAAAGAGCAAGCAAAAACTTAGCTTAGCTGAACTGGTCAGGATAACAGGGAACTCCAAAGAGATGTGAATCCAACCAGAAACCATTTACAAGTGGCACTGGCAGAAGACAGAGCCAGACCTAAATAGCCGAGCAGAAGAGAAGATAAGTGGAGGCAGCTGATGACAGCTAACTCCAAGGAGCAGCCATACCACTATAAACCACAAGAGGGAGCCCAAGAACAGAACTCACAAAAGTGCCACTTACAACCACCGGAGGGAGCCCAAGAGCGGAATTCACACCAGATACCCCAATACTGAGCCGCTGCTGCTGTATGTGTCCCTATTGCTGCACCTAATACCCCGATACTGAGCCTCTGCTGCCGTATGTGTCCCTATTACTGCACCTGATACCCCAATACTGAGCCTCTGCTGCCATATGTGTCCCTATTACTGCACCTGATACCCCAATACTGAGCCTCTGCTGCCTTATGTGTCCAAGAGCAGAATTCACAACACATAGCCACATGCGGAAAGTAAGCAGATCAATGCATTCCTATGTGTGCAGAATCGCCGTGATTCCACACAAAGAATGAACATGCTGCGTTTTTTTCCGGAATGCGATGCCGCCACGGAAAAAAAACGCAGCATGTGCACAAAAATTGCCGATTCCATTCTAATAATAGTATGCTTAATGTATGCGTTTTTTTGCAGCTTTATCGCGTTTTTATAGCAAAAAAACGCAAAACAAAACCTTAAAAATCCTGAACATGTGCACACAGCCTTAATGTGAATAGTGATGTGCGTCTTACATAATGTGTTATGGTAATGTACAGCATATGAGTGATGTAGAATGTGAGTACTGCAGAGTTGCAGCGCCCCCCAGGGCTAGGGGTTACTCAGATCCGGGCCCTTCTTCTGTACTCAGTGGGGATGTCACGGTGGCTGACCCGGTCCGTAGCCCTAGGGGAACGTCCGCTGTAAATTGTGGGGGAAAGGTCTTTCAAGGGATAATGTTCGTGACGCCACCTGTGGTATTTGGTCAGGGTGACCGACGCTGCTTAGGGGTCCGCTGGGGTGATGTTATGGAAGCTAGATGGTATACCTTCCCACAAATGAATTATGTCCCCAGGGCTTCCCAGAGTGTAGATGGTGGATGATGTAAGGAGCAGTGAATAACGAGGACACAAGGTTGCAGTTTCTTTACCTTTACTGAAGGCTTCAGCATCCACAATCCAGGGTAGGGACCACAGGGTAGGCAAAGTCCGGCCGGTCTGAAGGCAAATCCAGAGTCCCCTTATCCAGGTGGAAATCAATAGCCTTCCTCTAGCGCATGGGTGTTGTAGTACCTCCCTGCTGAGCAACTCGGTAAGGTCCTCACAACTATTTCAGATGTTAAGTCTTCTCTCTGTCCCCCTGACGGATAGGACAAACCCGTATGACTGGTGGCCTGAGGCTTTTTATAGGGACCCTAGAGACGCCCTGGCCCCCACAAGTTGCCACCCTGCCTCCTGGGTATATGGTCAGCAGTCAATGTGGAATCAACTGTCCTGCCAGTCTCTGAAGTAACGGCATAGAGATCCTTACTCCCTCGGTGTTCTGGCTACCGGTAGTGCGCTTCAGAAGGAGGCAGCCTGCTTCTAGCTGGTCTCCCTCTGATGTTCCTCTCCTTTTGCTATGACTTCGTTTCTCACTCACTGCAATACAATTCCTTTCGTGTCCTTTCTTAGGATGCTGCCGCGTGGGATGCAGGTGCAGCTCCGTGTACCTTCATCTTCCGCAGGCCGCAGTCTGGAGCTGGCTGGAACCCACTCCAACCAGCCTCTGCCAAACTCGGTCAGGACTCACTGACTGACTCCTACTCCCTCCAGTCAGCTTCTGTCTAACTTCCTAACCAACCCACCAGTTTTACCTAAGTGTGAGGAGTGCCCTAATAGATAGAAGCATGGCTCCCCCTGGCGGACTGGAGTGTGAAGTGTGTTTTGTGGTTGTGATACCTGGACAGAAGATCTCCTTCATTGCCTTCAGACGTAACATCACTCCCCCTGATGGAAGAACAACATTACTGCAACGACCAGGACTCTGGGGCGCTGCACAGAGTTAGCACAGGATTAGGCTAGCGATAACTATACAGTATAAACTGTACTTATGCTAAGTGGTTTAGCAATAGAATAGGATATAAAATAAGAACAATAGGATAGGATATAATTATTGATAGAACTTGCCCAGTGGATGGAAACTAGTGTTAATAAAATGCTTGTTGCCCAGGAGAGGTGTCTAATCAGGACAGGGACCCAACAATGAAGGACACCTGTTGGGTTCACATGTATTAGCCAAACTATGCACTAGGAACCTTCTGTTTTACTGTAATTTTTCATAGCAATATTGCAGTTTCATTTTTCCAATATTCCATATGTACATAATGTAGCATTTTCTTATTTTCTATGGCACTAATGCAGTTTCAATTTTCTAAAGTCATCGTTCTTAACAATTCAGAGTGCAACTTTATCCTTTTTTATAGTTGTATTTTTTTATCTAGCACCTGTTCACACAAGTTTGGATGAGCTGGTCATTTTTTTCTATCTTTAATAAAAGATGGGCACTTCTTGGTAGTGGGGAGATTAAAAAAAAGTGTTATGACAAGGTCAAGTTCAGGTGCAGTGGGCTGCAAGATGCAGCATGTACCAATCTTGAGGCAGTTGCAAAAAGAGTGGGGAGACAAAAAAGCTCAATAGGGTCTTATCCACGTTGCAAAGGAGAGAATATACCTTGAAATTTGCTCACCTGGTAAAGATGAGATAAGAGTGCAGCGCCCCAGAGACCTGGTCATTGCAGTATGGCACTCTGCCGCTAAGGGGAGTAGCGGTACGTCTGATGGCACTAAGGAGTTCTCCTGACCAGGTATCACCAGAACACATTACACTTCACACTCCGGCCA
The DNA here is from genome assembly GCF_032444005.1 of Ranitomeya imitator. Lineage (NCBI taxonomy): Eukaryota > Metazoa > Chordata > Amphibia > Anura > Dendrobatidae > Ranitomeya > Ranitomeya imitator. Next base: position 759,639,362 of record NC_091283.1, on the reverse strand, counting down.
CTAGGGGGAGGAAAAGGATTTATTTATTGGGCCACTCCTCACACTGGTAAAACTAGGGGCTGGGGAGGAAGTTAGTCAGAAGCTGACTGGGTTGGATTCAGGCAACATCCCGTGGCAGGGGGTGTTGCAGGGAGAAGGCACAGGGGGGCCCCTGTCGGGCGTGGGAACCTGGCAGGTGCCTAGCGAACAGAACAGAACGTAACGGAACCGCGCCTGCACACCTTGCGGCGGTATCCTAAGAAAGAGACACAAAAGGAAGGATATTGTGGAACCGTGTAAACAAGATCAAGCACAAAGGAGAGCCAGTAAGAGTCGTGCCGAGAGAAAGACAGGCAACATCTTACTGAGACGAGTAGTCGGTGGCCGGAACACCGTAGGAGTAACTGACTTCAGGCCTTACTTCAATCTCCGCTGGACAGTTAATCATAGGTTGGCTGTCTACCTTACTACACCTACGAAGACATAGGGGGCAACATTGGGAGAGGGGCGTCTCTAGGGTCCCAGAAGACCTCCAAGCCTTCCCGTCACACGGGTGGCGTCCTAGCCATAACTTACCTGGGGGACATTAGAAACTAGTAACATCTGGAACCAAAGAACGAGAGAGAGAGCTGTAGAGAACGAACGAACGAGAACAGCAGTTGTGAGGACTATTCCGAATGCTCAGCAGGGTAGGACTACAACACACAGGCGCTAGTGGTAGGCAACGATTTCCATCTGCGAAGGAAACTCTGGATGTGCCCATCGGACCGGCCGGTCTCTGAGAGTCCTGTTAAACGTACTCTGGATTGAGGATCCTGAAGCCTTCAGTAAAGAGGTAAAGAGACTGCAACCTTGTGTCCTCATTATTGACTGTACCTCTCACCATCACCATCCACCTTACTGGGAAGCCCTGGGGACATACTTCACCTGTGGGAAGGTATACCATCCAGCTGCCATTCCATCACCCCAGTGGACCCCATAGCAGCGTCGGTCATCCTGACCGAACACCACAGGTGGCGTCACGAACCTCTGACAGACTGTTCCACTACTTTCATTGGACGCCCCTTAGCAGGGTCGCGGACTGGGTCTAGCCACCGTGACAGCCTCAGAACCGAACCAGAGAGGCCCGGTACCGAAACGCGTGGCCCTGTGTCTGGGGGCGCTCCAACTTGGCGTCATGAACAGGATTGTACTTAAGCCTGAAGAATTGGGTCATGTGTGCCTTGGAACTGTGATTGAAACGTGTTGGACTGTGATTTATTACAAAGAATATGTACTGCTATTGTTGCATGATTCCCGCCAAAACCGTCGCCATTGCCGCGCCACGAGGAGCGCAGGAGAAGAAGGAGGGCGTGTCATGGGAGGAGATCGAGAAAATTGCGCGAACAGCAACGACCGCCCACTCCGACTACGGCTGCAGGATGACGAGCTCAGGAATGGAGGAGCTCAAACCCCAGAAAATGGCGGAGCCTCGTGTGTGTGCTGCTGCAGACCAAGGGGCAGAGCTGATGACCAGCGGGTACCTGAATGACTACAGAGTGACCCGGATCACCGCAGCCCAGCGGAGCCGGATCAGGGCTTGCCATCACAGGGGAACCCGGATCCCCTGGAGTTGCCGGAGGAGGCATCGGATCACCCGACTCCAGACGGGGGGTCGGCGACGGCGAGGAAATGGAAGTCGGAGCTGTGCTGGAAGGCCACCCGGGAGGAGCTGTGGTCAGGGCCGCAGCGGACTCTAGCATCCTCGTCAATGGAGCCGACCAACATCGGTGGAACCACATCAGACACAGGTACCAACAGCGACCCTGCCCCACCGACCACTCCGGCTCCGGTGACCGCTCCCCAGCCCATTGATGACTGGTCTCCCGCCACTGAGATTGTGGTGGCGGCCCTTTACGCCATGAAGGGGATCCTGCCCCCGCTGCCGACACCTCTGGGTACACCGATAGACATCAGCCCCAGGGGGGTGGTCTTGAGTGGAATGCTCCCCGGTTCCGACCAGACGGGTCCCGACAGGAGGGCTCCTATGTCATCAGGCTCACCTGGGATCAGTATAGACGAAGTTTGATTTCACAATGGGAAGACCGAGAACGAATGGAACAGACTGTCCGACCAGAAGAACGGGTGCCCCTTGTCAACTGCTGCCCTGAGAGTTTGATAAAACAGGGGATTGTGCTGGCCTTCCACCGGGGGAGGGGTTGGGGCTTCATATTAGAGCCAGGGCTGCTGACCGAGGTCTATGTGACTAGCTGCAACGTGGAACCCCAGTCCCGCAGTGTACCTCCACTCCGAATCTTGTACAGAGGGGACCATGTGACCTACACCCGCCACTGGAGTGAGCAAGGGTGGTATGCCAAGAGAGTCAAACGCTGCGTGCTCGTGGTCGCGCCATCCACGATCACGACCAAAACCGGTGGCGGGACCCCGCTGACTCCGGACCCCGCCGGACCCAGCGCAACCACCCCGGCAGGTGGTGTCCTGCTTACGGAGTCTGCCACCGGCATCACCGCTCGTACCCAGACCGCTGCTGATCCGATGGAGACGGTGCTGGACTGTGACACAGGGCCAGACCTTCCCCGGCCGGGACGTGGTCACCACTGGCTGATGTCGTGTCACCTATTACAGCACTAAACCTCAGAGACCCGAAATGTATATAGTTAACTGTTTCCTGCTGTTGCTGCTACTTTAAACCCATCCAGGGTTAACTCCTAGGGATCCCTTTGTTTACCCGGGAACCCTAGTGTTTTCTATTTCTTTCCTACGTTTGCACAAGTTATCACTGTTTAAAAGACTGCCGGATCATGGACGGTGAATGATTCAAAACTGTTTTTGTATATAGTTTGCACCTTCTTAAAGGTGCTCCCTACTGGTTTTACAAGCGAGAGAAGACTTTGCGAAGATGATGCTTCAAGATATGACGCAGAAGGTCTTGCTTTCGGTGGACTGGCAGACAGAGAGAGAATCTGCACTGGAGACTTGGGTCCCTCTTAAAGGGAATGTTTATATGATGGCTTTAATAAAAGTTGAACGTTAATAATGTTAAAATTTAGAAAGTTTGATAATGTTAATAAAGATTGAGGACAGGAAAGCTTGAAGTGAACCCGTAGGGGTTAGAGAGAGAGTCCTCCTGAGAGATGTAGAAAGATGGTCGACACAATGGCAGTAGGCCCAGTCAAGGAGCTAGGCGGTCCTGCATTGGGAAGGTTAGAACGGAAAGAGAAGTTGAGTTATTTAGTATTTTATGGTAGGCCTTTAGTGGGTTCAGCGTATACACCCTTAAAGGAAAAGTTAACTTATTGTTCAAAGTTTGCACTTAGTAGAATACCCGGCTGGGTACTGAGAGTTATTTATAGTCAAAATGTTATTTAAAAATATTTAATCCTGTTTTTGTTTGTAACGTTCAAGTGTCCTTACCTCCCATAAAGGGAAGCAACTTTTCTATTTACTTGTTCTAAGCATTTCAAAAATTTGTATGTCTTTTGCTGTATTATATTGTTGTTCTTCTTCCCAGTCCAGGAGTACTGGATTTGACCGGGGGGGAGTGCAGCGCCCCAGAGACCTGGTCGTTGCAGTATGGCACTCTGCCGCTAAGGGGAGTATCGGTACGTCTGATGGCACTAAGGAGTTCTCCTGACCAGGTATCACCAGAACACATTACACTTCACACTCCGGCCACTAGGGGGAGAAAAAGGCTTTATTTATTGGGCCACTCCTCACACTGGTAAAACTAGGGGCTGGGGAGGAAGTTAGTCAGAAGCTGACTGGGTTGGATTCAGGCAACATCCCGTGGCAAGGGGTGTTGCAGGGAGAAGGCACAGCGGGGCCCCTGTCGGGCGTGGGAACCTGGCAGGTGCCTAGCGAACAGAACAGAACGTAACGGAACCGCGCCTGCACACCTTGCGGCGGTATCCTACGGACACGAAGGGAAGGATATTGTGGAACCGTGTAAACGAGATCAAGTACAAAGGAGAGCCAGTAAGAGTCGTGCCGAGAGAAAGAGAGGCATCATCTTACTGAGGCGCGTAGTCGGTGGCCGGAACACCGTAGGAGTAACTGACTTCAGGCCTTACTTCAAACTCCGCTGGACAGTTAATCATAGGCTGGCTGTCTACCTTACTACACCTATGAAGACATAGGGGGCAACATTGGGAGAGGGGCGTCTCTAGGGTCCCGGAAGACCTCCAAGCCTTCCCATCACACGGGTGGCGTCCTAGCCATAACATACCTGGGGGACGTTAGAAACTAGTAACATCTGGAACCAAAGAACGAGAGAGAGAGCTGTAGAGAACGAACGAACGAGAACAGCAGTTGTGAGGACTATTCCGAATGCTCAGCAGGGTAGGACTACAACACACATGCGCTAGTGGTAGGCAACGATTTCCATCTGCGAAGGAAACTCTGGATGTGCATATCGGACCGGCCGGTCTCTGAGAGTCCTGTTAAACGTACTCTGGATTGAGGATCCTGAAGCCTTCAGTAAAGAGGTAAAGAGACTGCAACCATGTGTCCTCATTATTGACTGTACCTCTCACCATCACCATCCACCTTACTGGAAAGCCCTTGGGACATACTTCACCTGTGGGAAGGTATACCATCCAGCTGCCATTCCATCACCCCAGTGGACCCCATAGCAGCATCGGTCATCCTGACCAAACACCACAGGTGGCGTCACGACCTTCTGACAGACTGTTCCACTACTTTCATTGGACACCCCTTAGCAGGGTCGCGGACCGGGTCTTGCCACCGTGACAGCCTCAGAACCGAACCCGAGAGGCCCGGTACCGAAACCCGTGGCTCTGTGTCTGGGGGCGCTCCAAGAGCATATATGCTGGCGGCTGCTGCAGAGCCACAGGTCCTCAACGACCAGAAAAAATAGCGTATTCACTATGAATCTTGAGGCAGTGACAGGCCGTACTGACATCCCTTGTGGACATTTCTGTAACATCTGGAGCCTAGGACTCAGCCCAGGTACCAAGGAGAGGGCTTGGTCTTTTGACATGAAATCTCGAGGTCGGTGAACATGGAATCACGTGAAGAGCAGGTGGCTAGTCCCGGAGTAACAGGCCAGATTAACCCCCCCAGCCAGAATATACCCAGGGTTAAAGTGGCCTAGGCCAATTTATACCCCTCTGGGGCAGAATATACCCTGGGCATATTATGGCCTAGGCCAAACTATACCCCGGGGTATAAATTGGCCTAGGCCAGATTATACCCCTCCAGGTCAGAATATATGTTAGCATGCTATGACTAAGGGCACTACTTCCTGCAACGCGTCAGCTTGTTTTTATGATGCACTAATAAAGGACAAGATTTTTATTCTATTTTCATCTCCTCCATTCAATATTTGCATGAGCTGGACAAGTGAGTGATTTACATTGCAATGTAGCCCAGCTGTGCCAACTCTGCATGCACTCAGACAACACCACTATCTACTGGCTCCACTCCATAACTGCTGTAGTATAGAAAAGATATATATATATATTGTGACTAACAGGCTGCACTGGATTTCTCTAACTGCTGCCCTACTCCTGGATATTATGCCTTATACTGTAAGCAGAGCAGGCTGTGCGGGAGAAGTAGAGTCCAGTGCGGGACTGCGGGGCACAGCCTCAAAATCGGGACTGCGGGGCACAGCCTCAAAATCGGGGCAGTCCCACAGTATGAGGGACGGTTGGGATTTATACACACGGTCGAACTGCTTCTGGTGGCAGCGGGCGGTCTCCGGTTTTGCCTGCTGAGCCCCTAGTCCATATAACTGTGGAACAAAATGATAAAGCTCTCCACAAGATCTCACGTGGTGCATATCTCTCTGGGCAGCTGCCGGCCCGTCACCTGAATGGCTGCGCTGCAATGCTCTGCCCGGCGTGTGCCTCTCTGGGTGTCATTGTGCTACCCGCCAGGGCCTAGGTGTATTCGGTACCGGGTTCGGTCGACGTTAGAGGTGGTAACAGTGGCCGCGATCCGGTCCATGGCCCTGGGCACCCAAGTAAAAGGGAAAGTTTTAAAGGGAGTTGTAAAGCAATAAAAGTTCGTGATGCCACCTGTGGTACTCGGTCAGGGGTGACCAACGCTACTTAAAGGGGTCCTCTGGGGGTGATGGTACGGCATTAAGATGGTATCGCTTCCCACAGGTGAAGCGGGCTCCCGATGCGCTGGGCAGGGATGGTGTGGTGCCGGTAATAAATGGAGGACACGGGGTTGCAGTTTCTTTGCCTGGTTTACTGTTCTAGACAGCCTCAGTCCAGGGTATCGGGAACAGGTGTCGATGGATTCCAGGCAGCCTGAAAACAAGTGGGAATCCCTTTGCCAGGTCTGTTTGGGAGCCTTCCACTATGCGCTGATTACTATTCCCTTGCTGCCTGTGGCTTCCTGACAAGGTCCTTATTTACTCTCTGTCCTGGGACAGTCCCTGCATGGTAGGCAACACGAGCCGTTCCCTTGGGGTCTCTATACACGGTGACTCCAGGCTCTGGATGTTGCTGTACCTCAGGTGTACTGTGAGCAAGTCACTTTCAGCTTCCTGCCCTCTGGTTCTGCCATGGGACTTGTAGTTCCACACCGCCTCGGCCTCCCGGTCCCCAGTTTCTAAGCCTCTGCCTGGAAGGAGCCCAGTCACGGCTCCGTTCCAGCTCTGTAATTCTCATGTGCTCCTTCACTGTTCCTTGTCTGCACCAGACTAACTAACTCCTCCTCCAGACCAGAATGTATAAAGGGAAGTTCCCCTTATACTGGGTTCAGAGCTCCCTCTTCAGGCCTGGAGTCAGAATGTGTTGAATGTACAGCCTAGGCCTCTTCCACACTTCCGTCGTGCATTCCCCGTCACAATGCATCATTTTGAGAAAAAAACGCATCCTGCAAATTTGCCTGCAGGATGCGTTTTTTTCCCATGGACTTGTACTAGCAACGTATCGCGACGCATGGCCACACGTTTCTTCCGTCCTGCACTGGATCCTGAGCAATTTGACGGCACATCGTCTGGAAAAAACCTTCAATGAAACGTTTTTTGTCAGCATCAGAAAAATGTGCAATGACGCATCCTGCGGCATACGTCGTTGGCTATAATGGCAGCCTATGGACGCAGGATGCGTTGTTGCCTGTGAAAAGCAGGAATCCTGTGATGTATTGCGTTTTTCTATTCTGAGCATGCCTGGAAGGATTTTCTAGTCTGGGGAATATCTCTTTCTCTCTTTCTCTCTCTCCAGAAATGTATACCTACGAATTCAGGCACTTCCTGATTCGACGGGTCCGACAAGACACTGGATGCGTTGTATCAATTTTTCTTTATTTTCCTGACATCCGTCGATACGTCACAACAACGCATTGTGATGGCCACCGAATGACGGAAGTGTGAAAGAAGCCTTACCTGCCAAAGGGACTCTCCTCATTTCCAGGCATGGCATCACCCTCCCCAAGAGGAAGGCAATACCACTATGGTACCTGAACTCCTGGGGTGCCACATCAGCCGACACCAGAATGTCTGTACTGCGATGCTCTGCCTCACGCGCGTTCCCCTACTCACCCGCCAGTATGGGCAAGTCTCTCATGTGGCCACCCAGTCTCTGTGTGCCACGGCCTGTTGCTCCCCTCACAGCGGCTGCGGTCTGCACCTGTCTTGTGTTCTGGTGGGAAGCCCTTCTCTGTTCCTGTGCAGCACCTTTTTGCTTACTGTCCCTGGACACGCCCCCTTCCCCTAGGTTACCGGCTCACTCCAGCTGAAATTGCATTCCCTCCGGCAACTGTAGGTGCGGCACCAGCAGTTCTGGACCCGGCATTTCAGCAAGTACCCACAGCCTAGTCTTCCTCCTTACACAGCTGCACAGGGGTCCAGAAGGTAAGGGTGACCACTTCTGCCCCAAAGCAAATGAAATTGTGCATTATGACAGACCTTCCAACCGTCCCGGATCCAGCGGGACTGTCCCGATTTTGACAGTCAGCCCCGCGATCACGGGTGGGACATTAGTTGTCCCGCACTGGTTGGGAGGTGTGTAATATCAACCGGTCAGCTCCCTGAGTCCCTGCACCAGCAGAGCAGCACACCACATACTGGCTGCTCTGTGCGCACAGGACCTGTGATGACGTCACAGGATGGGAGGAGTCAGGGGTCACATGATCTGGAGAAACTCCGTGTACAGGACTCTGCTGGTTGTCATTGCGCTGGAGGAGTGTAAGCGTATGTGTGAGGTCAGGAGGTATTTACAGTGTGGATGTAGCAGAGCCGTGTGTGTACGAAGTGTATAGATCGGAGCAGCGTGTGAAAGGTGCATGGAGCAGAGTCGTGTGTGTAAAAGGTGTACGGAGCCATGTGTATGAGGTGTACAGAGCACAGCCACGTGTGTACAAGGTCTACGGATCTGAGTAGCGTGTGAAAGCTGTATGGAGCGGAGCCATGTGTGTAAGAGGTGTACGGAGCGGAGCAGCGTGTGAAAGGTGTATGGAGCGGAGTTGTGTGTGTACGAGGTGTACGGAGCGGAGCTACGTGTGTACGAGGTGTACGGAGCAGAGCCACATGTGTACGGAGCGGAGCCGTGTCTGTACAAGGTATACAGAGCAGAGGAGAGTGTGCAATGTGTATGGAGCGGAGTCGTGCGTGTACGAGGTGTACAGAGTGGAGCCGTGTGTGTACGAGGTGTACGGATTGGAGACGCGTGTGTATGAGGTATACGGAGTGGAGTCATGTGTGTGTACGAGGTGTACGGAGCAGAATCATGTGTGTGTACGAGGTGTACGGAGCGGAGACGCATGTGTACGAGGTGTACAGAGCAGAGTCGTGTGTGTGTACGAGGTTTACAGAGCGGAGTCGTGTGTGTGTACAAGGTGTACGGAGTAGAGTCGTGTGTGTGTATGAGGTGTATGGAGTGAAGCCTTGTGTGTACGAGGTGTACTGAGCAGAGCCGTGTATGCAAGGTGTATGGAGCGAATTTGTGTGTGTACAAGGTGTGCGGAGCGGACGCTAGCTGTGTCGGATCGGAGCAGATATTGCTCCTCGCTCTGACACTGACTGGCACAGGAGACACGGAGAGGTCTTTATCAGTGGCGTATCACAGCTGCAGCGACGTGAGCAGTCAGCGGCGCAGCTGGATGACATCATTCAGCGCCGCAGGAGTGGAAGCTGCCGGCTGCTGCAAGGGAGCGCGGTGAAAGGTGTGTGTGTAGTGATGGAGAAGGCAATGATGGGGGTGGGGTATCCATGTGTGGCCATTATACTGTACCCAGCATCATGTGGGGCCATTATACTGTATGGACCATCACGTGGGGCCATTATACAGTATGGTGAACTGTGTGGCCATTATCCCCTTTACCCCCAAGGGTGGTTTGCACGTTAATGACCGGGCCAATTTTTACAATTCTGACCACTGTCCCTTTATGAGGTTATAACTCTGGAACGCTTCAATGGATCCTGGTGATTCTGACATTGTTTTCTCGTGACATATTGTACTTCATGACAATGGTAAAAATTCTTTGATATTACCTGCGTTTATTTGTGAAAAAAACGGAAATTTGGCGAAAATTATGAAAATTTCGCAATTTTCCAACTTTTAATTTTTATGCAATTAAATCACAGAGATATGTCACACAAAATACTTAATAAGTAACATTTCCCACATGTCTACTTTACATCAGCACAATTTTGGAACCAAAATTTTTTTTTGTTAGGGAGTTATAAGGGTTAAAAGTTGACCAGCAATTTCTCATTTCTACAACACCATTTTATTTTAGGGACCACATCTCATTTGAAGTCATTTTGAGGGGTCTATATGATAGAAAATACCCAAGTGTGACACCATTCTAAAAACTACACCCCTCAAGGTGCTCAAAACCATATTCAAGAAGTTTATTAACCCTTCTGGTGCTTCACAGGAATTTTTTGAATGTTTAAATAAAAATGAACATTTAACTTTTTTTCACAAAAAATTTAATTCAGCTCCAATTTGTTTTATTTTACCAAGGGTAACAGGAGAAAATGGACCCCAAACATTGTTGTACAATTTGTCCTGAGTATGCCAATACCCCACATGTGGGGGTAAACCACTGTTTGGGCGCATGGAGAGCTCGGAAGCGAAGGAGTGCCATTTGACTTTTCAATGCAAAATTGACTGGAATTGAGATGGGACGCCATGTTTCGTTTGTAGAGCACCTGATGTGGCTAAACATTGAAACCCCCCACAAGTGACACCATTTTGGAAAGTAGACCCCCTAAGGAACTTATCTAGAGGTGTGGTGAGCACTTTGACCCACCAAGTGCTTCACAGAAGTTTATAATGTAGAACCGTAAAAATAAAAAATCATATTTTTTCACAAAAATTATTTTTTCGCCCCCAATTTTTTATTTTCCCAAGGGTAAGAGAAGAAATTGGACCCCAAAAGTTGTTGTACAATTTGTCCTGAGTACGCTGATAGCCCATATGTGGGGGTAAACCACTGTTTGGGCGGATGGGAGAGCTCGGAAGGGAAGGAGCGCCGTTTGACTTTTCAATGCAAAATTGACAGGAATTGAGATGGGACGCCATGTTGCGTTTGAAGAGCCACTGATGTGCCTAAACATTGAAACCCCCCACAAGTGACACCATTTTGGAAAGTAGACCCCCTAAGGAACTAATCTAGAGGTGTGGTGAGCACTTTGACCCACCAAGTGCTTCACAGAAGTTTATAATGTTGAACCGTAAAAATAAAAAATCATATTTTTTCACAAAAATTATTTTTCGCCCCCAATTTTTTATTTTCCCAAGGGTAAGAGAAGAAATTGGACCCCAAAAGTTGTTGTACAATTTGTCCTGAGTACGCTGATACCCCATATGTGGGGGTAAACCACTGTTTGGGCGGATGGGAGAGCTCGGAAGGGAAGGAGCGCCGTTTGACTTTTCAAAGCAATATTGACAGGAATTGAGATAGAACGCCATGTTGCGTTTGAAGAGCCACTGATGTGCCTAAACATTGAAACCCCCCACAAATGACACCATTTTGGAAAGTAGACCCCCTAAGGAACTTATCTAGAGGTGTGGTGAGCACTTTTACCCACCAAGTGCTTCACAGAAGTTTATAATGCAGAGCCGTAAAAATAAAACAAAATTTTTTTCCCACAAAAATTATTTTTTTAGCCCCCAGTTTTGTATTTTCCTGAGGGTAACAGGAGAAATTGGACCCCAAAATTTGTTGCCCAATTTGTCCTGAGTGCGATGATACACCATATGTGGGGGGAACCACTGTTTGGGCACATGGGAGGGCTCAGAAAGGAAGGAGTGCCATTTGAATGCAGACTTAGATGGAATGGTCTGCAGGTGTCACATTGCGTTTGCAGAGCCCCTAATGTACCTAAACAGTAGAAACCCCCCACAAGTGACACCATTTTGGAAAGTAGACCCCCTTAGGAACTTATCTAGATGTGTGCTGAGCGCTTTGACCCACCAAGGGCTTCACAGAAGTTTATAATGGAGAGCCGTAAAAATAAAACAAACATTTTTTCCCACAAAAATTATTTTTTAGCCCCCAGTTTTGTATTTTCCCAAGGGTAACAGGAGAAATTCGACCCCACAATTTGTTGTCCAATTTGTCCTGAGTGCGCTGATACCCCATATGTGGGGGGGAACCACTGTTTGGGCGCATGGGAGGGCTCGGAAGGGAAGGAGCTCCATTTGGAATGAGGACTTAGATGGAATGGTCTGCAGGTGTCACATTGCATTTGCAGAGCCCCTAATGTACCTAAACAGTAGAAACCTCCCACAAGTGACACCATTTTGGAAACTAGACCCCCTAAGGAACTCATCTAGATGTGTTGTGATAGCTTTGAACCCCCAAGTGTTTCACTACAGTTTGTAACGCAGAGCCGTGAAAATTAAAAAAAAAAATCTTTCCCCCCAAAATTATTTTTTAGCCCCCAGTTTTGTATTTTCCCGAGGGTAAGAGGAGAAATTCGACCCCAAAAGTTGTTGTCCAATTTGTCCTGAGTACGCTGATACCCCGTATGTTGGGGGAAACCACCGTTTGAGCGCATGGCAGAGCTCGGAAGGGAAGGAGCGCCATTTGGAATGCAGACTTAGATGGAATGGTCTGCAGACGTCACATTGCGTTTGCAGAACCCCTAATGTACCTAAACAGTAGAACCCCCCACAAGTGACCCCATATTGGAAACTAGACCCCCCAGGGAACTAATCTAGATGTGTTGTGAGAACTTTGAACCCCCAAGTGTTTCACTACAGTTTATAACGCAGAGCCGTGAAAATAAAAAATCTTATTTTCCCCACAAAAAATATGTTTTAGCCCCGAGTTTTGTATTTTCCCAAGGGTAACAGGAGAAATTGGACCCAAAAAGTTGTTGTCCTATTTGTCCTGAGTACGCTGATACCCCATATGTTGGGGTAAACCCCTGTTTGGGCACACGGGAGAGCTCGGAAGGGAAGAAGCACTGTTTTACTTTTTCAACGCAGAATTGGCTGGAATTGAGATCGGACGCCATGTCGCGTTTGGAGAGCCCCTGATGTGGGGTTTCCACTGTTTAGGCACAATTATAACTGAAACCCTAATCCAAACACATCCCTAACCCTATCCCAACAGTAACCCTAACCACACCTCTAACCCAGACACACCCCTAACCCTAATCCCAACCCTATTCCCAACCGTAAATGTAATCTAAACCCTAACTGTAACTTTAGCCCCAACCCAAACTGTAGCCCTAGCCCTAACCCTAGCCCTAACCCTAGCCCTAACCCTAACCCTAGCCCTAACCCTAGCCCTAGCCCTAACCCTAGCCCTAACCCTAGCCCTAACCCTAACCCTAGCCCTAACCCTAGCCCTAACCCTAACCCTAACCCTAGCCCTAACCCTAGCCCTAACCCTAGCCCTAACTCTAACCCTAGCCCTAATGGGAAAATGGAAATAAATACATTTTTTTAATTTTTCCCTAACTAAGGGGGTGATGAAGGGGGGTTTGATTTACATTTATAGCGGTTTTTTAGCGGATTTTTATGATTGGCAGCCGTCACACACTGAAAGACGCTTTTTATTGCAAAAAATATTTTTTGCGTTACCACATTTTGAGAGCTATAATTTTTCTATATTTTGGTCCACAGAGTCATGTGAGGTCTTGTTTTTTGCGGGACGAGTTGACGTTTTTATTGGTAACATTTTCGGGCACGTGACATTTTTTGATCGCTTTTTATTCCGATTTTTGTGAGGCAGAATGACCAAAAACCAGCTATTCATGAATTTCTTTTGGGGGAGGCGTTTATACCGTTCCGCGTTTGGTAAAATTGATAAAGCAGTTTTATTCTTCAGGTCAGTACGATTACAGCGACACCTCATTTATATCATTTTTTTATGTTTTGGCGCTTTTATACGATAAAAACTATTTTATAGAAAAAATAATTATTTTGGCATCGCTTTATTCTCAGGACTATAACTTTTTTATTTTTTTTCTGATGATGCTGTATGGCAGCTCGTTTTTTGCGGGACAAGATGACGTTTTCAGCGCTACCATGGTTATTTATTTCTGTCTTTTTGATCGCGTGTTATTTCACTTTTTGTTCGGCGGTATGATAATAAAGCGTTGTTTTTTGCCTCGTTTTTTTTTTTTTTCTTACGGTGTTTTCATTATTTTGGAATATTTTTTTTTATTTTTTTTTACACATTTGAAAATTTTTTTTTTTACTTTTTTACTTTGTCCCAGGGGGGGACATCACAGATCAGTGATCTGACAGTTTGCACAGCACTCTGTCAGATCACTGATCTGACATGCAGCACTGCAGGCTTCACAGTGCCTGCTCTAAGCAGGCTCTGTGAAGCCACCTCCCTCCCTGCAGGACCCGGATCCGCGGCCATCTTGGATCCGGGGCTTGAGGAAGCAGGGAGGGAGGTGAGACCCTCGCAGCAACGCGATCACATCGCGTTGCTGCGGGGGCCTCAGGGAAGCCCGCAGGGAGCCCCCTCCCTGCGCGGTGCTTCCCTGCACCGCCGGCACATCGCGATCATCTTTGATCGCGGTGTGCCAGGGGTTAATGTGCCGGGGGCGGTCCGTGACCGCTCCTGGCACATAGTGCCGGATGTCAGCTGCGATAGGCAGCTGACACCCGGCCGCGATCGGCGGCGCTCCCCCCGTGAGCGCCGCCGATCGCGCTGGACGTACTATCCCATCCATGGTCATAGGGGCCCACCCCACATGGACGGGATAGTACGTCCGATGTCAGAAAGGGGTTATACAGTATGGAGCATCATATGTCGCCATTATACAGTATGGAGCATCATGTGGGGCCATTATACAGTATGGAGCATCATGTGTAGCCATTATACAGTATGCAGCATCATGTGTGGCCATTATACAGTATGCAGCATCATATGTAGCCATTATACAGTATGGAGCATCATGTTTGGCCATTATACAGTATGGAGCATCATGTGGGCCCATTATACTGTATGGAGCATCACGTGGGGCCAGTACACTGTACGCAGCATCATTTGGGGCGATTATACAGTATGGAGCACTATGTGTGGCCATTATACAGTATGGAGCATCATGTGTGACCATTATACAGTATGGAGCATCATGTGTGGCGATTATACAGTATGGAGCATCATGTGTGGCCATTATACAGTATGGAGCATCATGTGTGGCCATTATACAGTATGCATCATGTGTGACCATTATACAGTATGCAGCATCATATGGAGCCATTATACAGTATGGAGCATCATGTGTGGCGATTATACAGTATGCAGCATCATGTGGGCCCATTATACTGTATGGAGCATCACGTGGGGCCAGTACACTGTACACAGCATCATTTGGGGCCATTATACAGTATGGAGCACTATGTGTGGCCATTATACAGTATGGAGCATCATGTGTGGCCATTATACATTATGGGGCATCATGTGGGGCCATTATACAGTATGGAGCATCATGTGTGGCCATTATACAGTATGGAGCATCATGTGTGGCCATTATACAGTATGGAGCACTGTGTGGCCATATTTTTTTTTTATTATAATTATTGTTTATGAAACATTGTGATCAACAGTGCTAAATGGGTGTGGTTGGGGCGTGACTAGTTGTGAAATGGGTGTGGTCAGAGGCGTGGCCTTCAATTCGCCGCAGCGCGCTGTGCGCACCACTAACTTTGTCCCTCTTTCCCTTCCTCAAAAGTTGGGAGGTATGCATTATGATGAGCTTTTAGACTGCAAATGACTGATGTTATTATTCTTGAGCAGAGGCCCTCTTCTTTCTGTGTCCTCCACTGCCACTGATAACACAGAATCCACCAACCACAATAGGCGGTCACAGCTCACCCTGCATCCCCTCCCTTCACAATGACCTTTGCACAGGATTGGAGTCTGTTTATTTTGGCTAGTGTACATATCAATTTCGTAAAACAACAGTAAGTTAAGAATCCAAAAACACCCAGTGGCCAATGTGAAAATTGCAAGAATTATAATTTTTATTTTAATGAGGAATGAGAAATATATCTAAAAAAAAATTAGGACAAAAACTTGATTTTAACAAAAGGTCATTTTATCATTATGCATTCTATTTAACTAGGTTATCCACAACAATGTTAAAGATATATCCTTGTCATTAATCAACGTAATGGATGAGTGAATAGGAGCTATACTGCATTACTAAAGAGGAGCCGCTAGATGGTGTATGGCTCTGTAGTGTTCTGTCCCACTACACTGTTGACATTGTAGCCACAGTAGGAGGTAATAACAGCTGATGATGGTGGTGTCAAATGTTGGACTCCTACCGATCTGATGATGATGATGTTATCAGTATCAAAATACTGGAAAAACCCTTTAGTTGTAGTCAATACATTAATGTTGGGATGTGGATCTTTGCAAAAAACTGTGAAAATTCAGTTACAAAAGAGAGACAAAAGACCCATAGCGAAAGAACTGTCAATTACGTGCAGTGGTGTGGGAGAAATCAGTTGGGGCAGAGCCAGAGTAGTCTGGTCTACTGTTATGGTCTCTGACCAGATCTTCAAAGTATATTTTCTATGAAATGTCGGAGTATTTCAGAAAAAAATTATACCTAACCTCAATCATGTAGCACGGCTGTCCATGGTTTGAGCATCATGAATCAAGTGACAGCAGAGCCGGTTTTAGTGAGGTACTGGGCAAAAGTTAAAGTGAGGCCCCAAATGGTCACATATTGCACCATCACATAGAAACTTTTCTGTTGTATTTACAAGCGCTAACTTCAGGCCGGAAAACGAGCGTGATCGACAAAATTGAAGTCGTTAGATGCTTGTTTCCCGGCCTCTTTAAGGTATGTGCACACGTTCAGTAATTGGCAGCACTTTGGACACAGCACATGACCGCTGCATCCAAAGCACTGCTGTCTATTGAACGCAGGTGAATCCATATGTGAGCATTGAATCCTGCGGATTCCAATACATTGCATAGGTGAAATTTATCTTGCGGAGACTTGCATCTCCGCAAGATAAATAGACATGCTGTGGTCTGGAGAGAGGCGCCACATGTCAGTCTCCACAGGTGACCTGCGGCCATCTGTGCATGCATAGTGGGCATGGGATTTCTTAAAATCCCATCCACTATGCTGTAACATCTGGACAGTGCACAATCACGCAGCGTCGAACCCGCATCATTTACTGACCGTGTTCACATACCCTTATTCCGGCTGAGGAAGAATGATTGGTACAGATAGTCCTCAACACAGTATAATGCAGTGTTGAGGGCTATACATACTATAGTACGTATAGTAAAATGCACTCCCCATGCTCCTTGATAGAGTATACTGCAGCCCCACTCATAGTATAATGCAGCCCCCTTAGAGTATACTGCAGCGCCCCTCATAGAGTATAATGCAGCCCCCTCAGAGTAAACTGCAGCCCCCTCAGAGTATAATGCAGCCTTCCCAGAGTATGATGCAGCCCCCTCAGAGTATACTGCAGCCTCCCTCATAGAGTATAATGTAGTCCCCTCATAGAGCATAATGCAGTCCCTCTTGGAGTATAATGCAGCCCCCTCAGAGTATAATGCAGCCCCTCACACACAGTATAATGCAGCTCCCTCAGAATATAATGCAGCCCCTTCACAGTATAATGTGGCCCCTTAGGATGTATAATGCAGCCTCCAGAGTATAATGCAGCCCCTTCAGAGTATAAAGCAGCCCCTCAGAGTATAATGCAGCCCCCTGAGAGTATAATGCAGCCCCATACACACACAGTATAATGCAGCCCCTCACACACAGTATAATGCAGCTCCCTCAGAATATAATGCAGCCCCTTCACAGTATAATGTGGCCCCTAGGATGTATAATGCAGCCTCCAGAGTATAATGCAGCCCCTTCAGAGTATAAAGCAGCCCCTCAGAGTATAATGCAGCCCCCTGAGAGTATAATGCAGCCCCATACACACACAGTATAATGCAGCCCCTCACACACAGTATAATGCAGCCCCACCACATACACAGTATAGTGCAGGCCCCCACACACAGTCTAATGCAGCCCCCCACACACAGTATAATGCTCCACACATAGTATAGTGCAGAAGACACACACAACACAGTATAGGGCAGTCCCCTACACAGTATCATGCAGCAGACACATATATATACACGCACACAATACTTAGCTCCCCTCCCTGTCCCCCTGCTACTCTGGCTTCTGCAGAGTGTCTCAGTGTCTCATCAGTTCCACTGCTGACACACACTGAATCAGAGGCAGAGGGGGAGTGATGGGAGAGAGCATCACATGACACTCTCTCCTCCATAACTGCTTTCAACTGTATCAGCATCTATGATGCCATTAAGTTGAATGTGTGATTGGGTGGAGGGGGCAGCATGGTGCCGGCCCCCTCTTTCTCAGGGGCCCCATAGCGGCTGTGTGCTTTGCCGCTGTTAGCGGCCCGCCACTGGCTGGGAGCCCCTGGAGGAGCGGGGGCCCTAGGCGGTTGCCTGGTCTGCCTGCCCCTAATGCCGACCCTGAGTGACAGGTTCCTTTTGAATTAATTATCAACTGATCCCTACACATGAACTCTTAGAGCAGATAGAACAGTTCTAGTCTTTGTGAGTAAATGTTAGAACATTGTACTATATTAGTTTGTAAATGTGTTTTTAATTGATTATGATTTGATCTGAATACTTATTATGTTTGATGTAGCATTTACTAAAAAATGCAAACTGCTTTTTTTTTATTAATACATTTTGAATTATTATTTTATTTCTCATCATGGAAGGATGACTTCATAATTTCAAACTTCCCCCCACTGCCATCAAATTATGAAACCCTGAACTTTCAATTTTCCATAGCTTTCTATCATTATTCCCTTTCTTTTTGGTGAAAAAAAAGTGTTTTAATGGTCATAGCTAGTAATGGTGTGAATTGATTCACAGAACCTGATAGCTTTATCACATCAGTAATCTGTAGTATAAGAAATTTGGCACTCCAGATAATGGTGCAAAAATAATTTATTTCATGTAGTAACAACTCTGTTGCAAAAACACCAAGGTTACTTACCAGTAGCCATTTTTTCCAGAAGCCATGACAGCACACCAGAGAGAGGGATTTGCCCAGCCATGAGGTTACAACTATATAATGCACCCAAAGCAGACACCTGGACCTTAGGGGTACCCCAGTTCAAACCCGACTGAAGGAACTCTAGGATGGGACCGATTGGAGGCTTTGGGCCTAATGGCTTTCCTAAAAATTCCAAGAATTTTTTCCATGTCCTACCATAGATTTTTGTTGTTATGGGTTTCCTACTTTTTAGCAAGGAGGAAACTAATCCCGTCGAAAACCCCATGCTACTCAGCACTGCCCTTTCAAATTTCATGCTGCTAGATGGAAGCCCTTTACCTGAGTGTGGAATATTAGCCACTGCATAAGAAGGTCCAGGATCTCCGGCAGGATCCATGGATCTGATAGTGACATTGTCCTTAACAGGGAAAACCAAGGTCTTTTTGGCCAGAAGGGGGCAATCATAATCACTCTCACCTGATTCTCCCTGATCTTCCTCATGACTGCTGGGACCATCGCTATTGGAGGAAAGGCGTAAGGAATCCTGAGGTCCCAGGGAATCTGGAGAAAGTCTACTGCAAATGGGTTTTCCCTAGGGTTCAGAGAACAGAACCTTTTTACCTTCCTGTTCTGTCTGTCGGCAAACAGATCTGTTTCCAGCAACCCCCATAGATGTACTATCTCCTGGAACAGTTTGGGGTATGGGGCCCATTCGCCCTGTTTTAGTTTGTTGCGGCTTAGAAAGTTTGCCTCGACATTCTCTGCTCCCCTTATGTGGAGTGCTGTAAGGAACAAAATATGTTAATCTTCCATCTGGAGGATGTTGTTTGCTGCTACCATTAGGGAGTGGGACCTGTTGTGAATTCTGTGTCAGAGCTCCCTCCTGTGGTCACAAGTGGTACTTCGGCTGATTCTCTCTATGAGCTTCCGTTGGTGGAGGAAAGTGGTACTGCGGCTTCTGAGTTTCCTTCCTCAGGTGATGTGGTGAAGTCGTTAGGTGCTGCTCTATTTAACTCCACCTAGTGCTTTGATCCTGGCCTCCAGTCAATGTTTTAGTATTGGACTTGTTTCCTCCTGGATCGTTCCTGTGGCCTGCTGCTCTGCATAGCTAAGTTCCGCTTTTGTTATTTTTGTTTGCTGTTTTTTCTGTCCAGTTTGCTTATTTTGTTTTTCTTGCTTGCTGGAAGCTCTGGGATGCAGAGGGTGTACCTCCGTGCCGTGAGTCGGTATGGAGGGTCTTTTTGCCCCCTTTGCGTGGTTGTTTGTAGGGTTTTGTGTTGACCGCAAAGTTACCTTTCCTATCCTCGCTCTGTTCAGAAAGTCGGGCCTCACTTTGCTAAATCTATTTCATCTCTACGTTTGTCTTTTCATCTTAACTCACAGTCATTATATGTGGGGGGCTGCCTTTTCCTTTGGGGTATTTCTCTGAGGCAAGGTAGGCTTATTTTCTATCTTCAGGCTAGCTAGTTTCTCAGGCTGTGCCGAGTTGCATAGGGAGCGTTAGGCGCAATCCACGGCTGCCTTTAGTGTTGTTGGAGAGGATTAGGGATTGCGGTCAGCAGAGGTCCCACGTCTCAGAGCTCGTTCTATGATTTTGGGTTATTGTCAGGTCACTGTATGTGCTCTGACTTCTATGTCCATTGTGGTACTGAATTATGTAATCATAACAGTACTGGAGGCCAAAAGTACTAATGATTCTCAATAGAGGGAAAAAGGAAGTTCTGAGACCATTTTTTTTTCTCTGCACTGTGTTTTGCCTTTTTTTTCCCCTAGACATTTGGGTGGTTCAGGACACAGGTGTAGCGATGGACATTAAAGGTCTGTCTTCATGTGTGGATCAGCTCACGGCAAGAGTACAAAATATTCAAGACTTTGTGGTTCAGAATTCTATGTTGGAACCAAGAATTCCTATTCCTGATTTGTTTTTTTGAGATAGAACTAAATTTCTGAGTTTCAAAAATAATTGTAAACTATTTCTGGCTTTGAAACCTCGCTCCTCTGGTGACCCAGTTCAACAAGTTAGGATCATTATTTCTTTTTTATGAGGCGACCCTCAAGACTGGGCATTTTCTCTTGCGCCAGGAGATCCTGCATTATGTAATATTGATGCGTTTTTCCTGGCGCTTGGATTGCTGTACGATGAACCTAATTCAGTGGATCAGGCAGAGAAAAATTTGCTGGCT
Organism: Ranitomeya imitator; assembly: GCF_032444005.1. Classification (NCBI taxonomy): domain Eukaryota; kingdom Metazoa; phylum Chordata; class Amphibia; order Anura; family Dendrobatidae; genus Ranitomeya; species Ranitomeya imitator. The sequence continues at coordinate 759,618,734 of NC_091283.1, read as the reverse complement.
CTGTGTCAGGGTCAGGATGAGATAGAGGTATATTGTCAGAAATTTAGAAAGTGGTCCGTACTCACTCAATGGAATGAAGGTGCGCTCGTAGCTATTTTCAGAAAGGGTCACTCTGAAGCCCTTAAGGATGTCATGGTGGGATTTCCTATGCCTGCTGGTCTGAATGAGTCTATGTCTTTGGCCATTCAGATCGGTCGACGCTTGCGTGAGCGTAAATCTGTGCACCATTTGGCGGTATTATCTGAGCATAAACCTGAGCCTATGCAGTGCGATAGGACTTTGACCAGAGTTGAACGGCAAGAACACAGACGTCAGAATGGGCTGTGTTTCTACTGTGGTGATTCCACTCATGCTATCTCTGATTGTCCTAAGCGCACTAAGCGGTTCGCTAGGTCTGCCACCATTGGTACGGTACAGTCAAAATTTCTTTTGTCCGTTACCTTGATCTGCTCTTTGTCATCTTATTCTGTCATGGCATTTGTGGATTCAGGCGCTACCCTGAATTTGATGGACTTGGAGTATGCTAGGCGATGTGGGTTTTTCTTGGAGCCCTTGCAGTGTCCTATTCCATTGAGAGGAATTGATGCTACGCCTTTGGCCAAGAATAAGCCTCAGTACTGGACCCAGCTGACCATGTGCATGGCTCCTGCACATCAGGAGGTTATTCGCTTTCTGGTGTTGCATAATCTGCATGATGTGGTCGTGTTGGGGTTGCCATGGCTACAAGTCCATAATCCAGTATTAGATTGGAAATCCATGTCTGTGTCCAGCTGGGGTTGTCAGGGGGTACATGGTGATGTCCCATTTCTGTTTATTTCGTCATCCACCCCTTCTGAGATCCCAGAGTTCTTGTCTGATTACCGGGATGTATTTGATGAGCCCAAGTCCGATACCCTACCTCCGCATAGGGATTGTGATTGTGCTATCGATTTGATTCCTGGTAGTAAATTCCCAAAAGGTCGACTCTTTAATTTATCTGTGCCTGAGCACGCCGCTATGCGTAGTTACGTGAAGGAGTCCTTGGTGAAGGGGCACATTCGCCCGTCATCGTCGCCATTAGGAGCGGGATTCTTTTTTGTGGCCAAGAAGGATGGTTCGCTGAGACCTTGTATAGATTACCGCCTTCTAAATAAGATCACGGTTAAATTTCAGTACCCCTTGCCACTGTTATCTGATTTGTTTGCTCGGATTAAGGGGGCTAGTTGGTTCACCAAGATAGATCTTCGTGGTGCGTATAATCTTGTGCGTATTAAGCGAGGCGATGAATGGAAAACTGCATTTAATACGCCCGAGGGCCATTTTGAGTACCTAGTAATGCCATTCGGACTTGCCAATGCTCCATCAGTGTTTCAGTCCTTTATGCATGACATCTTCCGAGAGTACCTGGATAAATTCCTGATTGTATACTTGGATGATATTTTGGTCTTCTCGGATGATTGGGAGTCTCATGTGAAGCAGGCCAGAACGGTGTTTCAGGTCCTGCGTGCTAATTCTTTGTTTGTGAAGGGATCAAAGTGTCTCTTTGGTGTTCAGAAGATTTCATTTCTGGGGTTCATTTTTTCCCCTTCTACTATCGAGATGGACCCTGTTAAGGTCCAAGCCATCCATGATTGGACTCAGCCGACATCTCTGAAAAGTCTGCAAAAGTTCCTGGGCTTTGCTAATTTTTATCGTCGCTTCATCTGCAATTTTTCTAGTATTGCTAAACCATTGACCGATTTGACCAAGAAGGGTGCTGATGTGGTCAATTGGTCTTCTGCTGCTGTGGAAGCTTTTGAAGAGTTGAATCGTCGTTTTTCTTCTGCCCCTGTGTTGTGTCAACCAGATGTTTCGCTTCCATTCCAGGTCGAGGTTGACGCTTCTGAGATTGGAGCGGGGGCTGTTTTGTCGCAGAGAAGTTCTGATTGCTCGGTGATGAAACCATGCGCCTTCTTTTCCAGGAAGTTTTCGCCTGCTGAGCGAAATTATGATGTTGGCAATCGAGAGTTGCTGGCCATGAAATGGGCATTCGAGGAGTGGCGTCATTGGCTTGAAGGAGCTAAGCATCGCGTGGTGGTCTTGACTGATCATAAGAACTTGACTTATCTCGAGTCTGCCAAGCGGTTGAATCCTAGACAGGCTCGTTGGTCGCTGTTTTTTGCCCGTTTTGACTTTGTGGTTTCGTACCTTCCGGGCTCTAAAAATGTGAAGGCGGATGCCCTGTCTAGGAGTTTTGTGCCCGACTCTCCGGGTTTATCTGAGCCGGCGGGTATTCTCAAAGAGGGAGTAATTGTGTCTGCCATCTCCCCTGATTTGCGGCGGGTGCTGCAAAAATTTCAGGCTAATAAACCTGATCGTTGCCCAGCGGAGAAACTGTTTGTCCCTGATAGGTGGACGGATAAAGTTATCTCTGAGGTTCATTGTTCGGTGTTGGCTGGTCATCCTGGAATCTTTGGTACCAGAGAGTTAGTGGCTAGATCCTTTTGGTGGCCATCTCTGTCGCGGGATGTGCGTTCTTTTGTGCAGTCCTGTGGGATTTGTGCTCGGGCTAAGCCCTGCTGTTCTCGTGCCAGTGGGTTGCTTTTTCCCTTGCCGGTCCCGAAGAGGCCTTGGACACATATCTCTATGGATTTTATTTCAGATCTTCCTGTCTCTCAAAAAATGTCAGTCATTTGGGTGGTTTGTGATCGCTTCTCTAAGATGGTCCATTTGGTACCCTTGTCTAAATTACCTTCCTCCTCTGATTTGGTGCCATTGTTCTTCCAGCATGTGGTTCGTTTACATGGCATTCCAGAGAATATCGTTTCTGACAGAGGTTCCCAGTTTGTTTCGAGGTTTTGGCGAGCTTTTTGTGCTAGGATGGGCATTGACTTGTCTTTTTCCTCGGCTTTCCATCCTCAGACCAATGGCCAGACCGAACGAACCAATCAGACCTTGGAAACATATCTGAGATGCTTTGTTTCTGCTGATCAGGATGACTGGGTGTCCTTTTTGCCTTTGGCTGAGTTCGCCCTTAATAATCGGGCCAGCTCGGCTACCTTGGTTTCGCCGTTTTTCTGCAACTCTGGGTTCCATCCTCGTTTCCCTTCAGGGCAGGTTGAGTCTTCGGACTGTCCTGGTGTGGATACTGTGGTGGACAGGTTGCAGCAGATTTGGACTCATGTAGTGGACAATTTGACCTTGTCCCAGGAGAAGGCTCAACGTTTCGCTAATCGCAGACGCTGTGTGGGTCCCCGACTTCGTGTTCAGGATTTGGTTTGGTTGTCTTCTCGTCATATTCCTATGAAGGTTTCCTCTCCTAAGTTTAAACCTCGTTTCATTGGTCCGTATAGGATTTCTGAGGTTCTTAATCCTGTGTCTTTTCGTTTGACCCTTCCAGATTCTTTTTCCATCCATAACGTATTCCATAGGTCATTGTTGCGGAGATACGTGGCACCTATGGTTCCATCTGTTGATCCTCCTGCCCCGGTTTTGGTGGAGGGGGAGTTGGAGTATATTGTGGAGAAGATTTTGGATTCTCGTGTTTCAAGACGGAAACTCCAGTATCTGGTTAAGTGGAAGGGTTATGCTCAGGAAGATAATTCCTGGGTCTTTGCCTCTGATGTCCATGCTCCCGATCTTGTTCGTGCCTTTCATATGGCTCATCCTGGTCGTCCTCTCTATGAGCTTCCGTTGGTGGAGGAAAGTGGTACTGCGGCTTCTGAGTTTCCTTCCTCAGGTGATGTGGTGAAGTCGTTAGGTGCTGCTCTATTTAACTCCACCTAGTGCTTTGATCCTGGCCTCCAGTCAATGTTCTAGTATTGGACTTGTTTCCTCCTGGATCGTTCCTGTGGCCTGCTGCTCTGCATAGCTAAGTTCCGCTTTTGTTATTTTTGTTTGCTGTTTTTTCTGTCCAGTTTGCTTATTTTGTTTTTCTTGCTTGCTGGAAGCTCTGGGACGCAGAGGGTGTACCTCCGTGCCGTGAGTCGGTACGGAGGGTCTTTTTGCCCCCTTTGCGTGGTTGTATGTAGGGTTTTGTGTTGACCGCAAAGTTACCTTTCCTATCCTCGCTCTGTTCAGAAAGTCGGGCCTCACTTTGCTAAATCTATTTCATCTCTATGTTTGTCTTTTCATCTTAACTCACAGTCATTATATGTGGGGAGCTGACTTTTCCTTTGGGGTATTTCTCTGAGGCAAGGTAGGCTTATTTTCTATCTTCAGGCTAGCTAGTTTCTCAGGCTGTGCCGAGTTGCATAGGGAGCGTTAGGCGCAATCCACGGCTGCCTTTAGTGTTGTTGGAGAGGATTAGGGATTGCGGTCAGCAGAGTTCCCACGTCTCAGAGCTCATTCTATGATTTTGGGTTATTGTCAGGTCACTGTATGTTCTCTGACTTCTATGTCCATTGTGGTACTGAATTACGTAATCATAACAGGGACCATGCTCCCCCCTGGTGGTTTATGTATGCCACTGTGGCCCTGTTGTCTGACATAATGCGGATGTGGCGATCCAGGAGGCGAGGGAGAAAGCTTTCTAGAGCCCTTTCTACCACCCCCAAAATTCATTTAGATTTGATGACCTTTGCAGCTCTGGAGGTGCCCAAGACCTCTGAACTGCCTGACCTCTCAGATGTGCCCCCAACCTGAGATGCTTGTTTAACACCCCAGGAATCCAGTTGTCACAGTGGTATTGCCTTCCTCATGGGGAGGGTGATGCCATGCCTGGAAGCGAGAAGGATCCCCTTAACAGGTAACACTTACATGCAACACTTTTCTGACTCTAGGCCAGAAGGGGGAGCTCTAGACCCGGTTTCAGGGTAGCTTCCCTAGATATATTCTGGCTTGAGGAGGAGTTAGGGGAGATTGTAGGAGACAGTGAGGGGAAAAGGAGCACAGGAGGAGAGAGAAACTGGAGTGGAGCTGCAAGTGGGCTCCCTCCAAGTTTAAGCGCAAGAAACCGGAGGCTGGAAGTCCGAGGTTGTGTGGGGAACTGTATGCCCCACAGCAGAAATAAGCGGGCAGGAGATTCCAAGTCTCCTGGCCACAATTACACCCGAAGGCACAGCAACAGATTGGAGTCCGGAGTTACGAGAATGGACACCTGTAGAAAGGCTCGAGTTGCCTGCCATGCGGGTAGTGTCCACCTAAAAGGACAGACAGAGAGGACCTTGTGGGAAGCCTCAGGCAGCAAGGGACTGAGAATACAGCGTAGTAAGTAAGGCTTCCAACCCCACCTGGCAAGGGGGATTCTGAATCACTTCCAGGCTGCCCGGATTCCAAAGATCACCTGTAACCTGTACCTGAACTTCACCAGTAAGGCTGCCGTCACACTAACAGTATTTGGTCAGTATTTTACATCAGTATTTGTAAGCCAAAACCAGGAGTGGAACAATTAGAGGAAAAGTATAATAGAAACATATCCACCACTTCTGCGTTTATCACCCACTCCTGGTTGTGGCTTACAAATACTGATGTAAAATACTGAACAAATACTGCTAGTGTGACGGCAGCCTAAAAAGTTGAGACTGCAACCCTGTGTCCTCCAATTCTTTCCTGCACGTCACATCTATCATCCTTACCAACTACAGCGGGAGCCCTGGGGGCTAAGCTCCACCTGTGGGGAGCTATACCAACCCTGCAGCAATACCATCATCTCCAGTGGACCCCTTTAACCCCTTTCTGCCAGCTGACGGCATAGTACGTCAGCTGGCAGTATCCCCCACTTTGAGGTGGGCTCCGGCGGTGAGCCTACCTCAAAGCCACGACATGTCAGCTGTTTTCAAAAGCTGACATGTGCATGCAATGATGGCGAGCGGAATCACGATCTGCCCACGCCCATTCAAACTGACAGCGGCATTTAACAAGCGTTGCTGGCCGCGTGACCAGAGGTACGCGCACCGCGGACCCCCCTTATGTGATCGTTGCCATCACAACCTCGTTGCCATCTCCTCGAGACCTCTATGGTTGTTGATGGCAGATTGCTATGAGCGCCACCCTGTGGACGGCGCTCATAGCAAGCCTGTAATTCTACTGCATAGAGATGATCTGTGCATCACCTCTATGTAGCATAGGCGATCGAGTAGTGGATGCTTCTAGCCTTCCATGAAGGCTATTGAAGCGTGCCAAAATTTTAAAAAAATGTGTTTAAAAATATAAAAAAATAAAAAAGATATAAAAGATCAAATCACCCCCCCTTTCACCTCAATCAAAATAAAACAATAAAAAAATCAAACCTACACTGTTGTGAATTCTGTGGCTGAGTTCACTTCTGTGGTCACAAGTGGTATTGCAGTCTCTGGGCTTCCTCCCTCAGGTGTTTTGGTGAGCTCGTTGGCTGCCTTGCTATTTAGCTCCACCTGAGTCTGTCTTCCTTGCTCCTTGTCAATGTTCCAGTGTTGGATCTGAGCTACTGCATCTTTCCTTGGGCCTGCTGCTCTGCTAGATAAGTGCTTCTAGTTTGTTTTCTGTTTTTTCTGTCCAGCTTGCTATTATCTTTTGCTGGAAGCTCTGAGAAGCAAAGGGGTGCACCGCCGTGCTGTTAGTTCGGCACGGTGGGTCTTTTTGCCCCTTTGCGTGGTTTTCGTTTTAGGGTTTTTTGTAGACTGCATAGTTCTCTTTGCTATCCTCGCTCTGTCTAGAATATCGGGCCTCACTTTGCTGAATCTATTTCATTCCTACGTTTGTCTTTTCATCTTGCTAACAGTCATTATATGTGGGGGGCTGCCTATTCCTTTGGGGTATTTCTCTGAGGTAAGTCAGGCTTGTATTTCTATCTTCAGGCTAGTCAGCTCCTCAGGCAGTGCCGAGTTGCATAGGTAGTGATAGGCGCAATCCACTGCTGCTTATAGTTGTGTGAGGATAGATCAGGTACTGCAGTCTACAGAGATTCCACGTCTCAGAGCTCGTCCTATTGTTTTTGGTTATTGCCAGATCTCTGTATGTGCGCTGATTACTGCACGCTGTGTTGCCTGATTGCCAGCCATAACAGTACAAGGAGCCTCACCAATGATTCCCAATAGAGGGAAAAAAGAAATCCTGACATCATTTTTTTTTCTTAGCTCTGTCTTCAGTCTTTTTTTTCCCCTAGACATTAGAGTGCTTCAGGACACAGCTGTGGACATGGATATTCAGGCTCTGTGCTCCTCAATGGATAATCTCGTTGTAAATGTACAAAAGATTCAAGATACTATTGATCAGAAATCGATGCTAGAACCAAGAATTCCGATTCCTGATTTGTTTTTTGGTGACAGAACTAAGTTCCTGAGCTTCAGAAATAATTGTAAGCTATTTTTGGCCTTGAAACCTCATTCTTCTGGTAATCCTATTCAACAGGTTTTGATTATTATTTCTTTTTTGCGCGGCGACCCACAGGACTGGGCGTTTTCTCTTGCACCAGGAGATTCTGCATTGAGTAATGTTGATGCATTTTTCCAGGCGCTGGGATTGCTTTACGATGAGCCTAATTCAGTGGATCAGGCTGAGAAAAATCTGCTGGCTTTATGCCAGGGTCAGGATGATGTAGAAGTATATTGTCAGAAATTTAGGAAGTGGTCAGTACTCACTCTGTGGAATGAATCTGCACTAGCGGCTTTGTTCAGAAAGGGTCTCTCTGAAGCTCTTAAGGATGTAATGGTGGGATTTCCTATGCCTGCTGGTTTGAATGAGTCTATGTCCTTGGCCATTCAGATCGGTCGTCGCTTGCGCGAGCGTAAATCTGTGCACCATCTGGCGGTATTGTCTGAGAGTAAACCTGAGCCTATGCAGTGCGACAGGACTATGACTAAAGTAGAACGGCAAGAACACAGACGTCTGAACAGACTGTGTTTCTATTGTGGTGATTCTACTCATGCTATTTCTAATTGTCCTAAACGCACTAGGCGGTTCGATAGCTCTGCCGTTATTGGTACTGTACAGTCCAAATTCCTTTTGTCCATTACCTTAATGTGCTCTTTGTCATCGTATTCTGTCATGGCGTTTGTGGATTCAGGCGCTGCCCTGAATCTGATGGATTTGGATTATGCTAAACGTTGTGGATTTTTCTTGGAGCCTTTGCGGTGTCCTATTCCGTTGAGAGGAATTGATGCTACACCTTTGGCCAAGAATAAGCCTCAGTACTGGGCCCAGCTGACCATGTGCATGGCTCCTGCACATCAGGAAGTTATTCGCTTCCTGGTACTGCATAATTTGCATGATGTGGTCGTGTTGGGGTTGCCATGGCTACAAACCCATAATCCAGTATTGGATTGGAACTCTATGTCTGTAACCAGCTGGGGTTGTCAGGGAGTACATGGTGATGTTCCATTTTTGTCTATTTCGTCATCCATTCCTTCTGACATCCCAGAGTTCTTGTCGGACTTTCAGGATGTATTTGAAGAGTCCAAGTCTGATGCCCTACCTCCGCATAGGAATTGTGATTGTGCTATCGATTTGATTCCTGGTAGTAAATTCCCTAAGGGTCGTTTATTTAATTTGTCCGTACCTGAACACACCGCTATGCGCAGTTATGTGAAGGAGTCCCTGGAGAAGGGACATATTCGCCCATCGTCGTCACCATTGGGAGCAGGGTTCTTTTTTGTAGCCAAGAAGGATGGTTCGCTAAGACCGTGTATTGATTACCGCCTTCTTAATAAGATCACTGTTAAGTTTCAGTATCCCTTGCCATTAATTTCTGACTTGTTTGCTCGGATTAAGGGGGCTAGTTGGTTTACTAAGATTGATCTTCGTGGTGCGTATAATCTGGTGAGAATCAGGCAGGGAGATGAATGGAAAACGGCATTTAATACGCCCGAGGGTCATTTTGAGTATCTGGTGATGCCGTTCGGACTTGCCAATGCTCCATCTGTTTTTCAGTCTTTTATGCATGACATTTTCCGTGAGTATCTGGATAAATTCTTGATTGTTTACTTGGATGACATTTTGATCTTCTCAGATGATTGGGAGTCTCATGTGAAGCAAGTCAGAATGGTTTTCCAGGTACTGCGTGCTAATTCCTTGTTCGTGAAGGGATCAAAGTGTCTCTTCGGTGTGCAGAAAGTTTCATTTTTGGGGTTCATCTTTTCCCCTTCTACTATCGAGATGGATCCGGTTAAGGTTCAGGCCATCCAGGATTGGACTCAGCCGACATCTCTAAAAAGTCTGCAGAAATTCCTGGGCTTTGCTAATTTTTATCGTCGCTTCATCTGTAATTTTTCTAGCATTGCCAGACCATTGACCGATTTGACCAAGAAGGGTGCTGATTTGGTTAATTGGTCTTCTGCTGCCGTGGAAGCTTTTCAGGAGTTGAAGCGTCGTTTTTGCTGTGCCCCTGTGTTGTGTCAACCTGATGTTTCTCTTCCGTTCCAGGTCGAGGTTGATGCTTCTGAGATTGGTGCAGGGGCGGTTTTGTCACAGAGAGGTTCTGGTTGCTCAGTGTTCAAACCATGTGCTTTCTTTTCCAGGAAATTTTCTGCTGCTGAGCGTAATTATGATGTGGGCAACCGAGAGTTGCTGGCCATGAAGTGGGCATTCGAGGAGTGGCGTCATTGGCTTGAGGGTGCTAAGCATCGCGTGGTGGTATTGACTGATCATAAGAACCTTACTTATCTTGAGTCTGCCAAGCGCTTGAATCCTAGACAGGCCCGTTGGTCGTTATTTTTTGCTCGTTTTGATTTTGTGATTTCATACCTTCCGGCTCTAAAAATGTGAAGGCGGATGCTCTGTCTAGGAGTTTTGTGCCCGACTCTCCGGGGTTATCTGAGCCGGCGAGTATCCTCAAGGAAGGAGTCATTGTGTCTGCCATCTCCCCTGATTTGCGGAGAGTGTTGCAGAAATTTCAGGCTAATAAACCTGATCGTTGTCCGGCCGAGAAACTGTTCGTCCCTGATAGGTGGACTAGTAAAGTTATCTCTGAACTTCATTGTTCGGTGCTGGCCGGTCATCCAGGAATCTTTGGTACCAGGGAGTTGGTTGCTAGATCCTTCTGGTGGCCATCTCTGTCACGGGATGTGCGTGCTTTTGTGCAGTCCTGTGGAATTTGTGCTAGGGCTAAGCCCTGCTGTTCACGTGCCAGTGGGTTGCTTTTGCCCTTGCCGGTCCCGAAGAGGCCTTGGACACATATTTCGATGGATTTCATTTCTGACCTTCCCGTTTCTCAAAAAATGTCGGTCATTTGGGTGGTCTGTGATCGCTTTTCTAAAATGATCCATCTGGTGCCCTTGGTTAAATTGCCTTCCTCCTCTGATTTGGTGCCTTTGTTCTTCCAGCATGTGGTTCGTTTACATGGCATTCCTGAGAATATTGTTTCTGACAGAGGTTCCCAGTTTGTCTCGAGGTTCTGGCGAGCCTTTTGTGGTAGGATGGGCATTGACCTATCTTTCTCCTCGGCCTTCCATCCTCAGACTAATGGCCAGACCAAACGAACCAATCAGACCTTGGAAACATATCTGAGATGTTTTGTTTCCGCTGACCAGGATGATTGGGTGTCATTTTTGCCGTTGGCTGAGTTCGCCCTTAATAATCGGGCCAGCTCGGCTACCTTGGTCTCTCCATTTTTCTGCAATTCTGGGTTCCATCCTCGTTTCTCTTCAGGACAGGTTGAGTCTTCGGACTGTCCTGGTGTGGATTCTGTGGTGGACAGGTTGCAGCAGATCTGGACTCAGGTAGTGGACAATTTGACCTTGTCCCAGGAGAAGGCTCAGCTTTTCGCTAATCGCAGACGCCGTGTGGGACCCCGACTTCGTGTTGGGGATCTGGTTTGGTTATCTTCTCGTCATATTCCTATGAAGGTTTCCTCTCCTAAATTTAAACCTCGTTTTATTGGTCCGTATAGGATTTCTGAGATTCTCAATCCGGTGTCTTTTCGTCTGACCCTCCCAGACTCCTTTTCCATACATAATGTATTCCATAGGTCGTTGTTGAGGAGATACGTGGCACCTATGGTTCCATCTGTGGAGCCTCCTGCCCCTGTTTTGGTGGAGGGGGAATTGGAGTATATTGTGGAGAAGATTTTGGATTCTCGTGTCTCTAGACGGAAACTCCAGTATCTGGTCAAATGGAAGGGTTATGCTCAGGAAGATAATTCCTGGGTTTTTGCCTCTGATGTCCATGCCCCAGATCTTGTTCGTGCCTTTCATGTGGCTCATCCTGGTCGGCCTGGGGGTTCTGGTGAGGGTTCGGTGACCCCTCCTCAAGGGGGGGGTACTGTTGTGAATTCTGTGGCTGAGTTCACTTCTGTGGTCACAAGTGGTATTGCAGTCTCTGGGCTTCCTCCCTCATGTGTTTTGGTGAGCTCGTTGGCTGCCTTGCTATTTAGCTCCACCTGAGTCTGTCTTCCTTGCTCCTTGTCAATGTTCCAGTGTTGGATCTGAGCTACTGCATCTTTCCTTGGGCCTGCTGCTCTGCTAGATAAGTGCTTCTAGTTTGTTTTCTGTTTTTTCTGTCCAGCTTGCTATTATCTTTTGCTGGAAGCTCTGAGAAGCAAAGGGGTGCACCGCCGTGCTGTTAGTTCGGCACGGTGGGTCTTTTTGCCCCTTTGCGTGGTTTTCGTTTTAGGGTTTTTTGTAGACTGCATAGTTCTCTTTGCTATCCTCGCTCTGTCTAGAATATCGGGCCTCACTTTGCTGAATCTATTTCATTCCTACGTTTGTCTTTTCATCTTGCTAACAGTCATTATATGTGGGGGGCTGCCTATTCCTTTGGGGTATTTCTCTGAGGTAAGTCAGGCTTGTATTTCTATCTTCAGGCTAGTCAGCTCCTCAGGCAGTGCCGAGTTGCATAGGTAGTGATAGGCGCAATCCACTGCTGCTTATAGTTGTGTGAGGATAGATCAGGTACTGCAGTCTACAGAGATTCCACGTCTCAGAGCTCGTCCTATTGTTTTTGGTTATTGCCAGATCTCTGTATGTGCGCTGATTACTGCACGCTGTGTTGCCTGATTGCCAGCCATAACACTACACATATTTGGTATCTCCGTGTTCAGAATTGCCCAATCTATCAATAAAAAAGGATTAACCTGATTGGTAAATGGCGTAACGTGAAAAAAAATCGAAACACCAAAATTACGTTTTTTTGGTCGCCGCAACATTGCATTAAAATCCAATAACGGGCGATTAAAAGAACGTATCTGCACAAAAGTTGTATAGTTAAAAACGTCATCTTGGCAAGCAAAAAATAAGCCCTCACCCGACCCCAGATCACGAAAAATGGAGACGTTACGGGTATTGGAAAATTGCGCAAACTTTAGCAAACTTTGGAATTTTTTAACCACTTAGATAAAAGAGAACCTAGACATGTTTGGTGTCTATGAACTCGTTATGACCTGGAGAATCATAATGGAAGGTCAGTTTTAGCATTTAGTGAACCTAGCAAAAAAGCCAAACAAAAAACGAGTGTAGGATTGCACTTGTTTTTGCAATTTGATCGCACTTGGAATTTTTTTTCCCGTTTTCTGCTACACGACATGATAAAACCCATGGGGCGTTAAGGGGTTAAGCAGCGTCGACCATCACTGGTTGAGTACCACAGGTGGCGTCATGAACACTACTACATTAGACTTTATTTCCTCTTTCATTTACCCCCTTTTAATGGACGCCCAGGGCCACGGATCGGGTCACTGCTGCCGTGACACATTGCTTTAAGAACCAGCCCGGTTCCGAGTACCCCATGGTCCTAGCAGGCACTCCATTTTGGTGTCATAAACAGATTGGACCGATCCATTAAAATGGGTCTTGTGCGCCTCAAAGACTGTGTTTAACAAAACATTGAACTGGACAATTGCCGCCATTGCAGCACCATGTGGCATGCAGGAAGAGCAGGGTGTGTTTTTGTGGGCAGAGCATGGAGGAATGGCTCAAAAGCTATGACCGCCCCTCACCAATACTACTATGTCATAGAGATCTGCCGTCCACTAGAGAGATCCGCCTCCTGGTCTGGGATGGCGGGAAGTGAGAAGGGACCACCCACGGAAGAGAACATGGGAACAACAGGAAGGTGCTGCCCAGAACCTAGCCTGCAAGATGGCGAGCGGAGGTCACCCAGAGGAAGGGGAGGAAGCAGGAAACTGACCCGGTCAATGGGAGGAAGTATATGACCAGCCATCAGCAATGAACCCGGAGGTTCTAGGAGCCAAAGTGGAGGAGCTGCGCTGTCAGCTCCAGCGGTCCCAGCTCATCACAGAGGAGAAAGTATAGGAGTAGCAGACAACCAGGCACACAGCATCTCCACCCCCTACGGAGGAGTCCGGCACCGGAGACACAGCGGTAGAAGGTTAGCTGACCAATCCTGTTCCGGTGGCCGAGGACCTCCTCATAGGGCCCTTTGACGCTCCGCCAACCTCTCCACCCAACCGGGTATACAGACACCTTGATTGGGAGCAGCCCTCGGGTATCGTACACACCTTGACAGACCCGGCTGCAGCATCAGACTCCCTAAATGCATCAGTCCCTACAGGAACAGAAACAGGCCAGTTACTCAGCGTCATCAGTCCACCCAGACACCCATGGTGAAATCAATTGACTTGGCTTATGACAATTTACCCATGGCCAGGTATGACCCGGTGCTTGCGCATTCAGAGGGTGGCAGTAGTCAGGTCTTAGCAAGTAATGGTAAACTGACTGAACAGAGAACTAGTCTGAACTTGTGCGTAACCAAAAACAAATTGCATAGCAAATAGATAAATGGCTGCACTCAATTGTACTAAAGCAAATGAATGTGTGATCACAGCATATTTTTGGTTACGCACCAGTTCAGACTAGTTCTCTGGTCAATCAGATTACCATTACTTGCTATGTACTATTTTTTCTGACTTGAACACCCCAACCTTCACCATGCTGTGATTTTAATTACATCCAAACACATTTGGTTCTGACCTTCCTATAAATACAGGCTTTACCATGACATTAGCCAGAGGTAAGTGTTCACAATAGGCAGTTAGGTCAGGAACTCATCCGATTCATGAGATTACCTTGACGTTGGTTGATGGGCTCACATATTTTGGCCAAATTTTGTGCTAAGCATCTCATGTTTTTTTTTCATAGATTTCACAAGCCATTATGCTATTCACATTTCATGTATCACACATTAATTTGCTTTAGTACTCAGGTCTTGCCCTGGAAAAAGAAGTAAATTGACTGCAGAGGCAAATGTGAATAATTGAAAGTTACTGTTACCTGGTTAGGTGTTGCAACTTGAAAAGACTGAGGAATCATGAACAATGCATGATCAAAACTGTTGGTGTACATAGTTAGCACTTATTAACCCCTTCATGACCCAGCCTATTTTGACCTTAAAGACCTTGCCGTTTTTTGCAATTCTGACCAGTGTCCCTTTATGAGGTAATAACTCAGGAACGCTTCAACGGATCGTAGCGGTTCTGAGATTGTTTTTTCGTGACATATTGGGCTTCATGTTAGTGGTAAATTTAGGTCAATAAATTATGCGTTTATTTGTGATAAAAACGGAAATTTGGCGAAAATTTTGAAAATTTCGCAATTTTCACATTTTGAATTTTTATTCTGTTAAACCAGAGAGTTATGTGACACAAAATAGTTAATAAATAACATTTCCCACATGTATACTTTACATCAGCACAATTTTGGAAACAAAATTTTTTTTTGCTAGGAAGTTATAAGGGTTAAAATTTGACCAGCGATTTCTCATTTTTACAACGAAATTTACAAAACCATTTTTTTTAGGGACCACCTCACATTTGAAGTCAGTTTACGGGGTCTATATGGCTGAAAATACCCAAAAGTGTCACCATTCTAAAAACTGCACCCCTCAAGGTGCACAAAACCACATTCAAGAAGTTTATTAACCCTTCAGGTGCTTCACAGCAGCAGAAGCAACATGGAAGGAAAAAATGAACATTTAACTTTTTAGTCACAAAAATTATCTTTTAGCAACAATTTCTTTGATTTCACAATGGTAAAAGGAGAAACTGAACCACGAAAGTTGTTGTCCAATTTGTCCTGAGTACGCTGATACCTCATATGTAGGGGTAAACCACTGTTTGGGCGCACGGCAGGGCTTGGAAGGGAAGGAGCGCCATTTGACTTTTTGAATGAAAAATTGGCTCCACTCTTTAGCGGACACCATGTCACGTTTGGAGAGCCCCCGTGTGCCTAAAAATTGGAGCTCCCCCACAAGTGACCCCATTTTGGAAACTAGACACCCCAAGGAACTTATCTAGATGCATAGTGAGCACTTTGAACCCCCAGGTGCTTCACAAATTGATCCGTAAAAATGAAAAAGTACTTTTTTTTCACAAAAAAATTCTTTTAGCCTCATTTTTTTCATTTTCACATGGGTAACAGGATAAAATGGATCCTAACATTTGTTGGGCAATTTCTCCTGAGTACACCGATACCTCATATGCGGGGGTAAACCACTGTTTGGGCACATGGTAAGGCTCGGAAGGGAAGGAGCGCCATTTGACTTTTTGAATGAAAAATTATCTCCATCGTTAGCGGACACCATGTCGCGTTTGGAGAGCCCCTGTGTGCCTAAACATTGGAGCTCCCCCACAAGTGACCCCATTTTGGAAACTAGACCCCCCAAGGAACTTATCTAGATGCCTAGTGAGCACTTTAAACCCTCAGGTGCTTCACAAATTGATCTGTAAAAATGAAAAAGTACTTTTTTTTCACAAAAAATTTCTTTTCGCCTCAATTTTTTCATTTTCACATGGGCAATAGGATAAAATGGATCCTAAAATTTGTTGGGCAATTTCTCCCGAGTACGCCGATACTTTATATGTGGGGGTAAACCACTGTTTGGGCACACGGCAGGGCTCGGAAGGAAAGGCGCGCCATTTGACTTTTTGAATGGAAAATTACCATATATACTCGAGTATAAGCCGAGATTTTCAGCCCATTTTTTTGGGCTGAAAGTCCCCCTCTCGGCTTATACTCGAGTCATATACCCGGGTGTCAGCAGGGGAGGGAGAGCGGGGGCTGTGTAATCATACTTACCTGCTCCCAGCGCGGTCCCTGCAGTCCCTGGCTTCTCCGGCGCTGCAGATTCTTCCTGCACTGAGCGGTCACATGGCACCGCTCATTACAGAAATGAATAGGCAGCTCCACCCCCATAGGGGAGGAGCCGCATATTCATTTCTGTAATGATCGGTGCCATGTGACCGCTCAATTACAGGAAGAAGCTGCAGCGGCGGAGAAGCCAGGGACTGCAGGGACCGCGCCGCAGCAGGTAAGGGGAGCGCAGCGCTATAATTACCTGCTCCTCGCTCCGGCTCCGTCTGCAGCGTCCTCTAGCAGTGACGCTCAGGTTAGAGGGCGCTGTGACGTAGTCAGTGCGCGCCCTCTGCTGAGCGTCAGTGCTGGAGACGGAGCCGCACGAGGAGCAGGTAATTATTGAAAGCGCCGGCGTCCTGAGAAGAGAGGTGAGTATGTGATTTTTTTTTTTTTATGGCAGCACCAGCAGCATTCTAAGGAGCACCTATGGGGCCATAAAGGTGCAGAGCATATATGGGGCACAGCATTCTAAGGAGCACCTATGGGGCCATAAAGGTGCAGAGCATATATGGGGCACAGCATTATAAGGAGCACCTATGGGGCCATAAAGGTGCAGAGCATATATGGGGCACAGCATTATAAGGAGCATCTATGGGGCCATAAAGGTGCAGAGCATATATGGGGCACAGCATTATAAGGAGCACCTATGGGGCCATAAAGGTGCAGAGCATATATGGGGCACAGCATTATAAGGAGCATCTATGGGGCTATAAAGGTGCAGAGCATATATGGGGCACAGCATTCTAAGGAGCACCTATGGGGCCATAAAGGTGCAGAGCATATATGGGGCACAGCATTATAAGGAGCACCTATGGGGCCATAAAGGTGCAGAGCATATATGGGGCACAGCATTATAAGGAGCACCTATGGGGCCATAAAGGTGCAGAGCATATATGGGGCACAGCATTATAAGGAGCATCTATGGGGCCATAAAGGTGCAGAGCATATATGGGGCACAGCATTATAAGGAGCACCTATGGGGCCATAAAGGTGCAGAGCATATATGGGGCACAGCATTATAAGGAGCATCTATGGGGCTATAAAGGTGCAGAGCATATATGGGGCACAGCATTATAAGGAGCACCTATGGGGCCATAAAGGTGCAGAGCATATATGGGGCACAGCATTATAAGGAGCACCTATGGGGCCATAAAGGTGCAGAGCATATATGGGGCACAGCATTATAAGGAGCACCTATGGGGCCATAAAGGTGCAGAGCATATATGGGGCACAGCATTATAAGGAGCACCTATGGGGCCATAAAGGTGCAGAGCATATATGGGGCACAGCATTATAAGGAGCATTTATGGGGCCATAATCAAAGGTGCAGAGCATATATGGCACAACATTATAAGGAGCATTTATGGGGCCATAATCAAAGGTGCAGAGCATTCTATATAGCACAGTTGTATATGGAGCATCTATGGGGCAATAATGAACGGTATGGAGCATCTATTTTTATTTTTGAAATTCACCGGTAGCTGCTGCATTTTCTACCCTAGGCTTATACTCGAGTCAATAAGTTTTCCCAGTTTTTTGTGGCAAAATTAGGGGGGTCGGCTTATACTCGGGTCGGCTTATACTCGAGTATATACGGTAGCTCCAATTGTTAGCGGACACCATGTCGCGTTTGGAGAGCCCCTGTGTGCCTAAACATTGGAGCTCCCCCACAAGTGACCCCATTTTGGACACTAGACCCCCCCAAGGAACTTATCTAGATGCATATTGAGCACTTTAAACCCCCAGCTGCTTCACAGAAGTTTATAACGCAGAGCCAAGAAAATAAAAAATAACTTTTCTTTCCTCAAAAATGATTTTTTAGCCTGGAATTTCCTATTTTGCCAAGGGTATTAGGAGAAATTGGACCCCAAATGTTATTGTCCAGTTTGTCCTGAGTACGATGATACCCCATATGTGGGGGTAAACCACTGTTTGGGCGCACGGCAGGGCTCGGAAGGGAAGGCACGCCATTTGGCTTTTTAAATGGAAAATTAGCTCCAATCATTAGCGGACACCATGTCACGTTTGGAGAGCCCTTGTGTGCCTAAACATTGGAGATCCCCCACAAGTGACCCCATTTTGGAAACTAGACCCCCAAAGGAACTAATCTAGATGTGTGGTGAGGACTTTGAACCCCCAAGTGCTTCACAGAAGTTTATAACGCAGAGCCATGAAAATAAAATAAAAAATTATTTTCTCAAAAATGATCTTTTAGCCTGCAATTTTTTATTTTCCCAAGGGTAACAGGAGAAATTTGACCCCAAAAGTTGTTGTACAGTTTCTCCTGAGTACGGTGATACCCCATATGTGGGGGTAAACTACTGTTTGGGCACATGCCGGGGCTCGGAAGTGAAGTAGTGACGTTTTGAAATGCAGACTATAATGGAATGCTCTGCGGGCATCACGTTGCGTTTGTAGAGCCCTTGATGTGGCTAAACAGTAGAAACCCCCCACAAGTGACCCCATTTTGGAAACTATACCCCGAAAGGAACTTATCTAGATGTGTGGTGAGCACTTTGAACCCCAAGTGCTTCACAGAAGTTTATAACGCAGAGCCGTGAAAATAATAAATATGTTTTCTTTCCTCAAAAATAATTATTTAGCCAAGAATTTTTTAATTTTCCCAAGGGTAACAGGAGAAATTTGACCCCAATATTTGTTGTCCAGTTTCTCCTGAGTACGGTGATACCCCATATGTGGGGGTAAACCACTGTTTGGGCACACGTTGGGGCTCGGAAGTGAAGTAGTGACGTTTTGAAATGCAGACTTTGATGGAATGCTCTGCGGGCGTCACGTTGCGTTTGCAGAGCCCCTGATGTGGCTAAACAGTAGAAACCCCCCACAAGTGACCCCATTTTGGAAACTAGACCCCGAAAGGAACTTATCTAGATGTGTGGTGAGCAATTTGAACCCCCAAGTGCTTCACAGAAGTTTATAACGCAGAGCCGTGAAAATAATAAATATGTTTTCTTTCCTCAAAAATAATTATTTAGCCCAAAATTTTTTAATTTTCCCAAGGGTAACAGGAGAAATTTGACCCCAATATTTGTTGTCCAGTTTCTCCTGAGTACGGTGATACCCCATATGTGGGGGTAAACCACTGTTTGGGCACACGTTGGGGCTCGGAAGTGAAGTAGTGACGTTTTGAAATGCAGACTTTGATGGAATGCTCTGCGGGTGTCACGTTGCGTTTGCAGAGCCCCTGATGTGGCTAAACAGTAGAAACCCCCCACAAGTGACCCCATTTAGGAAACTAGACCCCGAAAGGAACTTATCTAGCTTCGTGGTGAGCACTTTGAACCCCCAAGTGCTTCACAGAAGTTTATAACGCAGAGCCGTGAAAATAATAAATACGTTTTCTTTCCTCAAAAATAATTATTTAGCCCAGAATTTTTTATTTTCCCAAGGGTTACAGGAGAAATTGGACCCCAATATTTGTTGTCCAGTTTCTCCTGAGTACGCTGATACCCCATGTGTGGGGGTAAACCACTGTTTGGGCACACGTCGGGGCTCGGAAGTGAGGGAGCACCATTTGACTTTTTGAATACAAGATTGGCTGGAATCAATGGTGGCGCCATGTTGCGTTTGGAGACCCCCTGATGTGCCTAAACAGTGGAAACCCCTCAATTCTACCTCCAACACTAACCCCAACACACCCCTAACCCTAATCCCAACTGTAGCCATAACCCTAATCACAACCCTAACCCCAACACACCCCTAACCCTAACGACAACCCTAATTCCAACCCTAACCCTAAGGCTATGTGCCCACGTTGCGGATTCGTGTGAGATTTTTCAGCATCATTTTTGAAAAATCCGCGGGTAAAAGGCACCGCGTTTTACCTGCGGATTTACTGTAGATTTCCAGTGTTTTTTGTGCGGATTTCACCTGCGGATTCCTATTGAGGAACAGGTGTAAAACGCCGCGGAATCCGCACAAAGAATTGACATGCTGCGGAAAATACAACGCAGCGTTTCCGCGTGGTATTTTCCGCACCATGGGCACAGCGGATTTGGTTTTCCATAGGTATACTTGGTACTGTAAACCTGATGGAACACTGCTGCGGATCCGCAGCCACATCCGCACCGTGTGCACATGGCCTAATTCTAAAGGTATGTGCACACGCTGCGGAAAACGCTGCGGATCCGCAGCAGCTTCCCATGAGTTTACAGTTCAATGTAAACCTATGGAAAACAAAAATCGCTGTACACATGCTGCGGAAAAACTGCACGGAAACGCAGCGGTTTACATTCTGCAGCATGTCGCTTCTTTCTGCGGATTCCGCAGCGGTTTTACAACTGCTCCAATAGAAAATCGCAGTTGTAAATCCGCAGTGAAATGCGCAGAAAAACCGTGGTAAATCTGCCATAAATCCGCAGTGGTTTAGCACTGCGGATTTATCAAATCCGCAGCGGAAAAATCCGCAGAGGACCAGAATACGTGTGCACATACCGAAACCCTAACCCTACCCCTACCCCTAACCCTACCCCTAACCCTACCCCTACCCCTACCCCTAACCCTACCCCTAACCCTAACCCTAACCCTACCCCTAACCCTAATTCTTACCCCAATTTTAGTGGAAGAAAAAAAAAATCGTTATTTTATTATTGTCCCTACCTATGGGGGTGACAAAGGGGGGGGGTCATTCAGTATTTTTTTTATTTTGATCACTGCGATAGGTTTTATCGCAGTGATCAAAATGCACTTGAAACGAATCTGCCGGCTGGCAGATTCGGCGGGCGCACTGCGCATGCGCCCGCCATTTTGGAAGATGGCGGCGCCCAGGAAAGAAGACCACGGACCACGGGAGGCCCGGTAAGTATGATGGGGTGGGGGGGAGCACGGGGGGTGGATCGGAGCATGGGGGGGTAAATCGGAGCACGGGGGGGTGGATCGGAGCACGGGGGGGTGCATTGGAGCATCGGGGGGTGGATCGGACTGCAGGGGGGGTGGATCGGACTGCAGGGGGGGTGGATCGGACTGCAGGGGGGGTGGATCGGAGTGCAGGGGGGGTGGTTGGAGCACGGGGGGGTGATTGGAGCACGGGGGTGAGCGGACAAGAGCACGGGGGGGAGCGGACAGGAGGACGGAGGGGAGCGGAGCCGTGTAAAGGAGAGATCGGGGGGCTGGGGGGTGATCGGTGGGGTGGGGGCACATCAATATTTCCAGCCATGGCCGATGATATTGCAGCATCGGCCATGGCTGGATTGTAATATTTCACCAGTTATAATAGGTGAAATATTACAAATCGCTCTGATTGGCAGTTTCACTTTCAACAGCCAATCAGAGCGATCGTAGCCACGGGGGGGGTGAAGCCACCCCCCCTGGGCTAAACTACCACTCCCCCTGTCCCTGCAGATCGGGTGAAATGGGAGTTAACCCTTTCACCCGATCTGCAGGGACGCGATCATTCTTTGACACAGCATATGCGTCACAGGTCGGATTGGCACCGACTTTCATGACGCATACGCTGTGTCACAGGTCGGGAAGGGGTTAAGGTGCTTCTTACTGGTTTTACAGGTAACCGGAGAAGAAACCGTTGTTTACTCTAAAAGTGCCTTAAAATGACCAAGAACTAAAACTATCTGGCATGGCCGAAGCAGAGATCTAAGAGGGAGTCCAACCACGCCTTGTAGCCATGCCCAAGTCCTACATTGGGGGTTTGAGAAGGGTCTCCCATCTTGCATTCAAGAGAAGCACTACCTCAGTTTCAGAATATGTTGACTTTGTTGCACTTTGCTAGGGAAAAGTGTTAGTATTTCATGTAGCCAGAGAAAGTTTACCTATAAGGGGAATCATATTTTATATTGCTAGGGAAAAGTGTTAGTATGTCATCATGTAGGCAGAGAAAGTTTACCCGTAAGGGAAATGGGAAATCGTATTTTATATTTCAGACAGTTTAATATATGAACAAGTAATATTTTGTGTCACAGAAAGTTCTGTTTTTGGTAAAGCTATTTTTCACCTTATATTATAGTTATTTGCAACGTTCAAGAAAGTAACCTCCCATAAAGGGAAGAAAAGTTTATATTACAATGCATATTTAAAAAATGTTTGCATGTCTAAACCTGTTTATTGTTTATGGGTTTTTTTCCCCAGTCCGGGAGTACTGGATTTAACGGGGGGGAATGTGACACACCCCAGGAATCCGGTTGTCACAGTGGTATTGCCTTCCTCATGGTTAGGGTGATGCCATGCCTGGAAGCGAGAAGGATCCTCTTGACAGATAACACTTACATGCAACACATTTCTGACTCCAGGCCAGAAAGCGGAGCGCTAGACCCGGTTCCAGGGTAGCTTCCCTAGATATATTCTGGCAGGAGAAGTTAGGAGAGATTGTAGGAGACAGCGAGGGGAGAAGGAGCATATGAGGAGAGATAAATTAACCCCTTTACCCCCAAGGGTGGTTTGCACGTCAATGACCAGGCCAATTTTTACAATTCTGACCACTGTCCCTTTATGAGGTTATAACTCCGAAACGCTTCAACGGATCCTGGTGATTCTGACATTGTTTTCTCATGACATATTGTACTTCATGATAGTGGTAAAATTTCTTTGATAGTACCTGCGTTTATTTGTGAAAAAAACGGAAATTTGGCGAAAATTTTGAAAATTTCGCAATTTTCAAACTTTGAATTTTTATGCAATTAAATCACAGAGATATGTCACACAAAATTCTTAATAAGTAACATTTCCCACATGTCTCCTTTACATCAGCATAATTTTGGAACCAATTTTTTTTTTTGTTAGGGAGTTATAAGGGTTTAAAGTTGACCAGCAATTTCTCATTTTTACAACACCATTTTTTTTTAGGGACCACGTCTCATTTGAAGTCATTTTGAGGGGTCTATATGATAGAAAATGCCCAAGTGTGACACCATTCTAAAAACTGCACCCCTCAAGGTGCTCAAAACCACATTCAAGAAGTTTATTAACCCTTCAGGTGTTTAATAGGAATTTTTGGAATGTTTAAATAAAAATGAACATTTAACTTTTTTACACAAAAATTTTACTTCAGCTCCAATTTGTTTTATTTTACCAAGGGTAACAGGAGAAAATGGACCCCAAAAGTTGTTGTCCAATTTGTCCTGAGTACGCTGATACCCCATATGTGGGAGAGCTTGGAAGGGAAGGAGCGCCGTTTGACTTTTCAATGCAAAATTGACTGGAATTGAGATGGGACGCCATGTTGCGTTTGGAGAGCCCCTGATGTGCCTAAACATTGAAACCCCCCACAAGTGACACCATTTTGGAAAGTAGACCCCCTAAGGAACTTATCTGGATGTGTGGTGAGCACTTTGACCCACCAAGTGCTTCACAGAAGTTTATAATGCAGAACCGTAAAAATAAAAAATCATATTTTTTCACAAAAATTATATTTTTGCCCCCAATTTTTTATTTTTCCAAGGGTAAGAGAAGAAATTGGACCTCAAAAGTTGTTGTCCAATTTGTCCTGAGTACGCTGATACCCCATATATGGCAGTAAACCACTGTTTGGGCGCATGGGAGAGCTCGGAAGGGAAGGAGCGCCGTTTGACTTTTCAATGCAAAATTGACAGAAATTGAGATGGGACGCCATGTTGCGTTTGGAGAGCCACTGATGTGCCTAAACATTGAAACCCCCCACAAATGACACCATTTTGGAAAGTAGACCCCCTAAGGAACTTATCTGGATGTGTGGTGAGCACTTTGACCCACCAAGGGCTTCACAGAAGTTTATAATGCAGAGCCATAAAAATAAAACAAAATTTTTTTCCCACAAAAATTATTTTTTAGCCCCCAGTTTTGTATTTTCCCTAGGGTAACAGGAGAAATTGGACCCCAAAAGTTGTTGTCCAATTTGTCCTGAGTACGCTGATACCCCATATGTGGGGGGGAACCACCGTTTGGGCGCATGGGAGGGCTCGGAAGGGAAGGAGCGCCATTTGGAATGCAGACTTAGATGGAATGGTCTGCAGGCGTCACATTGCGTTTGCAGAGCCCCTAATGTACCTAAACAGTAGAAACCCCCCACAAGTGACACCATTTTGGAAAGTAGACCCCCTAAGGAACTCATCTTGATGTGTTGTGAGAGCTTTGAACCCCCAAGTATTTCACTACAGTTTATAACGCAGAGCCGTGCAAATAAAAAAAAATTTTTTTTCCACAAAAATTATATTTTAGCCCCCAGTTTTGTATTTTTCCAAGGTTAGCAGGAGAAATTGGACCCTAAATGTTGTTGTCCAATTTGTCCTGAGTACGCTGATACCCGATATGTGGGGGGGAACCACCGTTTGGGCGCATGGGAGGGCTCGGAAGGGAAGGAGCATCATTTGGAATGCAGACTTAGATGGATTGGTCTGCAGGCGTCACATTGCGTTTGCAGAGCCCCTAATGTACCTAAACAGTAGAAACCCCCCACAAGTGACCCCATATTGGAAACTAGACCCCTCAATGAACTTATCTAGATGTGTTGTGAGAACTTTGAACCCCCAAGTATTTCACTACAGTTTATAACGCAGAGCCGTGAAAATAAAAAATCTTTTTGTTTTCCCACAAAAATTATTTTTTAGCCCCCAGTTTTGTATTTTCCCAAGGGTAACAGGAGAAATTGGTCCACAAAAGTTGTTGTCCAATTTGTCCTGAGTACGCTGATACCCCATATGTGAGGGTAAACCCCTGTTTGGGCACACAGGAGAGCACGGAAGGGAAGGAGCACTGTTTTACTTTTTCAACGCAGAATTGGCTGGAATTGAGATCGGACGCCATGTCGTGTTTGGAGAGCCCCTGATGTGTCTAAACAGTGGAAACCCCCCAATTATAAATGAAACCCTAATCCAAACACACCCCTAACCCTAATCCCAACAGTAACCCTAACCACACCTCTAACCCTGACACACCCCTAACCCTAATCCCAACCCTATTCCCAACTGTAAATGTAATCTAAACCCTAACTGTAACTTTAGCCCCAACCCAAACTGTAGCCCTAGCCCTAACCCTAATCCTAACCCTAATCCTAACCCTAGCCCTAACCCTAGCCCTAACCCTAGCCCTAACCCTAGCCCTAGCCCTAACCCTAACCCTAGCCCTAACCCTAGCCCTAACCCTAGCCCTAACCCTAACCCTAGCCCTAACCCTAGCCCTAACCCTAGCCCTAACCCTAACCCTAGCCCTAACCCTAGCCCTAACCCTAACCCTAGCCCTAACCCTAGCCCTAGCCCTAACCCTAACCCTAGCCCTAACCCTAGCCCTAGCCCTAACCCTAGCCCTAACCCTAGCCCTAATGGGAAAATGGAAATAAATACATTTTTTTTTTCCCTAACTAAGGGGGTGATGAAGGGGGGTTTGATTTACTTTTGTAGCGGGTTTTTTAGCGGATTTTTATTATTGGCAGCCGTCACACACTGAAAGACCCTTTTTATTGCAAAAAATATTTTTTGCAATACCACATTTTGAGAGCTATAATTTTTCCATATTTTGGTCCACAGAGTCATTTGAGGTCTTGTTTTTTGCGGGACGAGTTGACGTTTTTATTGAAAACATTTTCGGGCACGTGACATTTTTTGATCGCTTTTTATTCCGATTTTTGTGAGGAAGAATGACCAAAAACCAGCTATTCATGAATTTCTATTGGGGGAGGCGTTTATACCGTTCCGCGTTTGGTAAAATTGATAAATCAGTTTTATTCTTCGGGTCAGTACGATTACAGCGACACCTCATTTATATCATTTTTATGTTTTGGCGCTTTTATACGATTAAAACTATTTTACAGAAAAAATAATTATTTTTGCATCGCTTTATTCTCAGGACTATAACTTTTTTATTTTTTGCTGATGATGCTGTATGGCGGCTCGTTTTTTGCGGGACAATATGACGCTTTCAGCGGTACCATGGTTATTTATTTCTGTCCTTTTGATCGCGTGTTATTCCACTTTTTGTTCGGCGGTATGATAATAAAGCGTTGTTTTTTGCCTCGTTTTTTTTTTTTTTTCTTACGGTGTTTACTGAAGGGGTTAACTAGTGGGACAGTTTTATAGGTCGGGTCGTTACGGACGCGGCGATACTAAATATGTGTACTTTTATTGGTTTTTTTTTTTTTATTTAGATGAAGAAATGTATTTATGGGAATAATATATATATTTTTTTTTTCATTATTTTGGAATATTTTTTTTAATTTTTTTTACACATTTGGAAATTTTTTTTTTTACTTTTTTACTTTGTCCCAGGGGGGGACATCACAGATCAGTGATCTGACAGTTTGCACAGCACTCTGTCAGATCACTGATCTGATAGCAGTGCAGGCTGCTTCACAGTGCCTGCTCTGAGCAGGCTCTGTGAAGCCACCTCCCTCCCTGCAGGACCCGGATCCGCGGCCATCTTGGATCCGGGGCTGGAGGGAGCAGGGAGGGAGGTGAGACCCTCGCAGCAACGCGATCACATCGCGTTGCTCCGGGGGTCTCAGGGAAGCCCGCAGGGAGCCCCCTCCCTGCGCGGTGCTTCCCTGCACCGCCGGCACATCGCGATCATCTTTGATCGCGGTGTGCCAGGGGTTAATGTGCCGGGGGCGGTCCGTGACCGCTCCTGGCACATAGTGCCGGATGTCAGCTGCGATAAGCAGCTGACGCCCGGCCGCGATCGGCCGCGCTCCCCCCGTGAGCGCGGCCGATCGGCTATGACGTACTATCCGTCCAGGGTCAGATAAGCCCAGGGCACCTCGACGGGATAGTACGTCTAAGGTCACAGAGGGGTTAAAGTGGAGCTGCGAGTGGGCTCCCTCCAGGTTTAAGTGCAAGAAACCAGAGGCCGGAAGTCCAAGGTTGTGGGGGGAACTGTATGCTCTATTATTATTATTATTTATTTATTTATTTATATTAATTCCATGGTGCTGTACATGAGAAGGGGTTACATCAAAATACAAATATCACTTACAGTAAACAAAACTAACAATGACAGACTAATACAGAGGGGCGAGGACCCTGCCCTTGCGGGCTTACACCCTACAGCAGAAACCGGCGGGCAGGAGATTCCAAGTCTCCTGGCCACAATTACATCGGAAGGCACAGTAACAGTTTGGAGCCCTGAGTCACCACGAGAAGGGACACCTGTAAAAAGGCTTGAGTTGCCTGCCATGTGGGTAGTGTCCACGTAAAAGGACAGATTGAGAGATGACCTTGTGGGAAGCCTCAGGCAGCAAGGGACTGAGAAAACAGCGCAGTAAGGAAGGCTTCCAACTCCACCTGGCTAGGGGGATTCCAAATTGCTTCCAGGCTGCCCAGATTCCTAAGATCACCTGTAACCTGTACCTGAACTTCACCAGTAAAAGGTAAAAAGACTGCAACCTTGTGTCCTCCAATTCTTTCTGGGACTACACCATCTGTCATCTTTACCCACTACACCGGGAGCCCTGGGGACTAAGCTCCACCTGTGGGGAGCTATACCAACCCTGCTGCAATACCATCATCCCCAGTGGACCTCTTTAAGCAGCGTTGGCCATCCCTGGCCAAGTACCACAGACATCACAAACACTACTATATTAGACTTTGCTTCCACTTCCATTTACCCCCTTTTATTGGACGCCCAGGGACACAGACTGGGTCACTGCTGCCGTGACACATCCCTTTAAGAACTGGCCCGGTTCCGAGTACCCCATGGTCCTACTGGGCGCTCCACTTGTGTTTGTCGTGATTATGTCGCTTACTGGCCTTACCCATGGGACTCCTGATGTCAAGTTTGCCCTGTCTGTTCTCCATCTGAGGGAGTTCATGACCTCTGAAGAAAGATCTGCCCTCCCTTCTAAATGCCCTTTTAGCGATCTCTGTGCATACAGCATCTCCCATTGCAGCTGCTTGGTGTGGAATTGGGCTCATATGACTGCTGGAATACAGGATATTAAGGTTCCCGACAGGGACATTGTTTTCCTCAGGGCCATCTGTGGAAGCTCTATGGCAGCCGAGAGTAGGTTCATCACCTTCT
Organism: Ranitomeya imitator; assembly: GCF_032444005.1. Lineage (NCBI taxonomy): Eukaryota > Metazoa > Chordata > Amphibia > Anura > Dendrobatidae > Ranitomeya > Ranitomeya imitator. The sequence goes on along the minus strand of NC_091283.1, from coordinate 759,590,823 downwards.
CTACCTTGTTGTCGGGCAAGAAGCAAGCCTGCAGCTCCGAGTTCAGTTCAAGGCCCAAAAAGGTCTGTACTCTTAGGGGTTGTAGCCTTGATTTTTGAGCATTCATAATCCAGCCCAGCTCTTGTAAGACTACTGAAAACTCTTTCAACTGTTTAGCACAGTGGCCCTCCGATCTTCCTACTATTAGAAAATCGTTCAGTTAAGGAACGATGACTGTGTTCCAGATACGAAAGAAGGCAGTCATCTCTGCACCACTTTTGTGAACACTCTCGGGGCTAGTTCCAACAAAGTGTTAATCCGCACAGCGGGGAAGCCCACTCAGTGCACAGGTAATTGCATGAACTGATGCTGCAAGCATGTATACAGCAGTAAGTGCTCCGTGAGCCGGGGTGCCACTCCAAAGAAAATAGCCACAATGGATACAAGAATTGAAAGGAACGGATGGCACTCACTGGTTAGAAAAATGTCTTTATTCCAATACTTTAAAACATCGGCGTTGGGAGGATGGGAGCAGGAGTGGAATGAACGACAGCCTTTTCGTGCTGCCCCCGATACTTTAAAACATCGGCGTCGGGAGGATGGGAGCAGAAGTGGAATGGACAACAGCCGTTTCGCGCTCTCGAGGCTAGTGACAACACAAAGGGAAGAGCTCGGAACTAAAAATTTCTGACTTCTCCTTGAATGTATATGGCTACCCTCAAGTATTTCTGATGGTCTGGATGGATCGGGATGTGTGTGATAGTAAGCATCCTTTAAGTCGAATTCCACCATAAAACAATTGTTATGAAGAAGCTTTATTGATGTATTCACTGATTCCATCTTGAAGGTTGGATTTTTTTTATTGAGCAATTGAGATTTATGATGGCTCTGAATGAGCCATCCTGCTTCTTTATCAAAAAGATTGGGGAATAAAATCCCCTTCCTATTTTTTTGCCCAAAACCTCACGTAGGATCTGTTTGTCCACTTGGACCAGAATCATTGTCTCTAGGGCAAGTTGTTCTCATGCCAATCTTCTGAAGGGAGTTACTACAAATGTTTGATGTGGCAGAACCCAAGTGCTGGAGGAGATTTTCTCTCAGGCTTTAACAAAGAGGGAAAGCCTACCCCCTACTGCTGTTCTGGCATCATTGTGAGGACTTCTTGGAAGTGGAGGAAGGTCCGCCGAACATGATTCAGGACTCCCTTTTACCTCTATCTTCCCACTTCCTTCTTCCCCCCGAAGGACGCCCCCTATTGAATTTTTTCCCCCGAAAGGAAGATCTTTTCGGCTCCCCTGAGATCCTGGGAAAGCCCTTCTTCCTGTCACCAGCTTTCTCCAGGATGTCATCGAGCTTTTTCCCGAACAAAAACTGGCCATCACACGGAAAAGGACATTACTTGTTCTTTGACTGCAGATCTCCTTGGCAACCCTTGAGCCATAAGGCCTGTTTTGCCATGTTTGATAGACCAGCAGACCTGGCCGCCAGTCTCACAGAATCAGTGGATGTATCCAGGAATTCTGCGGCTTCATGCAACAGAGACATGTTTGACAAGATTCTATCTCTAGACACCTTGGACTTAAAGGTACCTTCACACTAAACGATATCGCTAGCAATCCGTGACGTTGCAGCATCCTCGCTAGCGATATCGTTTAGTTTGACACACAGCAGCGATCAGAATCCTGCTGTGATGTCGTTGGTCGGGGCTAGAGGGCCAGACCTTTCTTTGGTCGCTGGCTCTCCCGCTGACATCGCTGAATCGGCGTGTGTGACACCGATTCAGCGATGTCTTCGCTGGTAACCAGGGTAAACATCGGGTAACTAAGCGCAGGGCCGCGCTTAGTAACCCAATGTTTACCCTGGTTACCATCCTAAAAGTAAAAAAAACAAACAGTACATACTTACCTAACGCTGTCTGTCCCCGGCGCTCAGCTTCTCTGCACTCCTCCTGTACTGGCTGTGAGCGTCGGTCAGCCGGAAAGCAGAGCGGTGACGTCACCGCTCTGCTTTCCGGCCGCTGTGCTCACAGCCAGTACAGGAGGAGTGCAGAGCACAGCGCTGGAGGACAGACAGCGTTAGGTAAGTATGTACTGTTTGTTTTTTTTACTTTTAGGATGGTAACCAGGGTAAACATCGGGTTACTAAGCGCGGCCCTGCGCTTAGTTACCCGATGTTTACCCTGGTTACCTGCATCGTTGGTCGCTGGAGAGCGGTCTGTGTGACAGCTCTCCAGCGAACAAACAGCGACGCTGCAGCGATCCGGATCGTTGTCGGTATCGCTGCAGCGTCGCTTAATGTGAAGGGGCCTTAAGCTGTTCCTCCAGTCCTCCAAATCATTAGGGAACGTGCCGTACAAGTTCTGGCGATTGCTGGTTTCAGTTCTCCCACTGCCACTTCCCATGTGCGTTTTAGATAAATGTCCGCCTTCTTATCTAATGGGTCCCTGAGTACCCCCGAATCTTCCAAGGGAAGCACTGACCTGTTAGGCAACCTGGACACAGCAACATTGGTCCCAAAAGTATGTATCCTTCTCCTCAAAAGGATATTTCCTTTATGAGGATGAGGGCTCCACTAATAAGAGCCTGGACCTTAGTTTTGACCGGGATGGTGCATTTTTTTCTTTTCTTCTAATCCTGCAAGCATCACGTCCTCAAAAGACTTGGTTGCCTTCTCCTCCTTTAGGCCTATAGTTGTTCTAACAGCCTTAAGTAGCTTATCTGTGTCCTCCACAGGAAAGCATGCTCCCCATGTAACTGTCAGTGGAGAACGAGGACTCAGTATAGCATTGTCCCTGTGATGTTTTTAGAGAGGAGTCAAGAGTTAGAGGAAAACTACATTTTTTTCTTCCCTTTTTTCAACAGGGTTTTAAGGGAGCCTTCCACTTTGGATCAAATAATGGACAGAAGGCTTGCTGAAAAGTCAGGGGTCTCCTCACTAATCATTCTGTGGATGCAGCCGAAGCTGGGACGGCTGCTGCTCTTACCACTCCAACGGCTGCTTTTCTTGTATCCATGCTGATGGTGAGCTGTTGTATGCTTTTGCTGCTGCTGCTGTTGAAGATTGCCTTGGTCCATGTTCACCTGGTATGATGACCCAGGTCTTTAGCAGCCACCTGCTCTGCTGCACTCCCTTAAGAAGATGTAGCCAGCGCCATCTTGTGGGGTCTCCCTTCCAGTTCCGCCCTCTCCCTCCCACCGCGAAAGCCAGCCAGGCACACTGTCGTGTCCAGTATCCCAGCCGGCGTCGCGTTGGGCACCGCTATTTTCTTTCCGGTGCACCCATCTGATGTCACTTGGGCACGCCCATACCCACCGTGCTCTGCGCCTGTGACATCAGCAGTACTCGCCGCATGTTGCTCTGGCCACTCTATCATTTTGAGACCAGTGAGGAGTCGGCATGGAGAGTGCAGCAGGGGTAGAGCAGTGCGGCGGACCAAGCCAGGACAGCACTGACTGTGCTGCCCCTGTCCACACATACAAGCCCCCGGGGGGTCCGTGGATGGCACTTCCAGCCACCTGAAGGCCAATATCACAGGTACGCAGCCTGCTCTTCTGACACCGGTGCAGACCTGGGACAATCCTTTTCTCTTCATCCATTATAGGTTACCACCAATTTTAGCACAGGAATCCCATCAAGGACAGGAACACAACTGAAGCGGGGGAGAGGTACCGCCCTTTTATTTCAGTAGGTTCCTGTCTTAGCCGAGCAGATCCCTCTCTCAGCTGTGCTGTCATGGGTGATGGCCATGATGCCATTCTCCTGCGCTGTTTCTGGAGCACCCGCTAGAATGGCACAGTACTTTGGCCGGATCCGATGATTTTTAAGGGGGTGGTCACGGCAGCAGTGACGCGGTCCGTGGTCCTGGGCATCCAATAAAAGTCAATTAAAGGGGAAATAAAGTTTATAGGGGGTTTGTTCATGACGCCACCCGTGGTGTTCGGCAATGAGTGGCCAACACTGCTTAAGGAGACCGCTGGGGCTGATGGTGATGCAGCTCTCCACTGGTTGTTACGGCTCTCCATGGGTAGAGTTGGCCCCCAGGGCAATTATAGTGTTAAAGCTATTAGTGATGGTTTTAGCGCAGGCTGGATGGTGCAGTAATAATTCAGAGGACACAGCCCGAGAGTGGAGTACCACACCTCTGGATGAGGTGCAGTACCTCTGTGGCGACTGGACCCTCAGGGGCGCCACATTTCTACATCCATTCCAGTCATTCACACTCTTTGGAACTCTCTGTTCTGAAGAAGGCTGTTTGTGGCCGAAACCTCAATTTTTTGCAATGGAGTTGTTACTACATGAAATAAATTATTTTTGCATCATTATCTGGAATGCCAAATTTCTTATATATCTTAGAGTGGATTCCTATTTGAGCACCCATTATAAGTGGGTGTGCCTCAAATGCTTCTTTCAATCTGTAGCCATTGGATGGGAGCCATGTGAACCACCTCTTACCACCCTTTTGACTAGCTGGCCTGGTGAGACATCAATAGGAGCTGGCAGGGCCATCGGGTAAGTGGTGGTTCACAAGGCTTTACCTTTATATTTTATCTTTTATATTTATCATCAAACTTGGTATTATATATTTTAAAAGGTTATTGCCATAATTCTACCCAAGTCACCTACCACTGGTGGTAGGGTTCCATAAGCAGCCAAGACAAACAGAACCTCTCTGGTTGCATAACTCCCATATATATGAATGTTAACTTTTATACCAATTTTTTCTCAATTGCATGCTCTACTTAAACTTACGTGTTCTCTGCAATAGTGCTAAAATCCTTCACTCATTTGCAAATATTGGAGATTCAGCTGCCTGAAAGCTTTCTGATGCAGTAAAGGACATATCCAACAAAGTTCTCTCATTGATGAATCATGTGACTGACACTATCTTAAGTGTCTTCTTCCTCTGTGAATAGTCAATTTGCATATTTAAATTTCCCAGAGAGAGGAGAATTGTATGGCCTATTGTCATAATTCTGGACGGGATTATCCAGCCTCCGTCCTGGTCAGGGCAGGGTTAAATAGGATTGCCTCTCTCTGGTTCGGTGGCAGCTATTTAATGCTGCTGGTTCCTGGGTCAGGTGTCGGTGATACTTCCGTTTACTCGGCTTTTGGTTGCTGACCCAGGTTACTCTCTGTAATCGCTGTGCCTCAGTGTGTGTGTGCTTTGCTGTGTATGTTCCCTGACTCCTGTCTCTGTTTTCTGCTAGGTACTGTTCTGTCTTTCCTGGTTCTCTAACCCCTTGGCTCGTCTCAGTTTACTCTTTGGTTTTGTCCCTGGTACCTCGTTCTCATCTGGCTTTTGACCCTCGGCTCCCCACTGACTACATCATTGTTTTCTGTCCTGTGCTCCGTGCTCTCAGCCGTCTCCCCGTCATCTCGCATGGTATCTCTACCCCTTTGTGGTCACGTGACTGTCTAGTCTCAGGTCCTGTGCTTACTGCATACCTTAGTTTCTGGTCCTGTGCGCACTGCGTGAACTGCTCCTTACACTTCCGTCCCTTGGTCCCAAACTCTCTGCTTGCGCCATCTAGGCTTTCCACAGTGACACTGTCAGTGTCACTACAATTATAATTCTTTTTACAGCGGCTTGGCACTATCCACAGGGAGAGATGTTCCACCTTAGACCCTCGGCTGAGGCAACTCATCTAGCCAAATCGGACCTCTGGCTTTGCAATGAGGAGGAAGAAAACACCATAAAATATGTGTCTGCCAATGGAGTATCTGGTTTGCATTTCATGCTAATCTAGTTGTAAGGCTTGATAAAGGGTCTGTATTGACTTTTAGGATTTTCCTCTTTGAAGAGACAATTTGGATAGAGCTATTTACACACTTGCAACCTATTTGGCCCTATAGATGGAGCTAAAGAGCTTGCTGCATATTGTCTTATTATGGAGTTTAACACCGTAAATAGTAGCATGCTGTAAACTTCCTTATCTCCCTTCTAACATGTAGAGAATTTTGGATATGGTGATCCATTTTAGGTTTCCACTCAGGAATAAAACTGCAAAACCAAGTCAGCACAATCTATACAATCTATATGAACAAGGACTTACATTGTCCATTTTGTATCAGATTTGATACAAGGGTATGTACCATGTTATTAATATTTGAGCATTGCTGAATGATTTATGAACTCCCTTGTTTGCTAAAGTCATATTTAAGCCTTCCTCTAATAAAGAAAATCCTTGTTTAAATATTTCAAATCTGATAAACTTCAAGGATGTAAGTGAAACCTGAAAAATATTTAGTAAGTTAATAAATCCTGATATGCAGTACATGAGACAATACGAATACACCCTATGGGGTTTGACCCTAATACAATTTTATTTTTAAACAATCCTGTAACTCCATATTTACTAAACAAACCATCTTAAATGGAACCTGTCATTCATTTCATATTGCCAAAACCATGGGCACCATGAATCAAAGCCTGGCTGAACAATTGAAGCCAGGTATATATTTTTCTATAACACTCTACATAATTCTTAGTCTTGGTTTTCTTTTTTAATCTGGGGAAGCCAGAATACAAGAGAAAATCCCCTTGGTAAGAATAATAAAATCATTAAATTCACGAGTTAGCATTAAAAACAGCAAACAGAAATAGGGAAAAAAACAAATATGAAAAAAAATGTACAAATTTATTTCTTCAAATTTGTTATTTTTTCCCATTTCTTTTTGGTGTTTTTAACCCTTTCGCCCCGAGGCCTGTTTTCACTTTCCTGACCAGGCCAATTTTTACAATTCTGACCACTGTCAATTAATGAGGTCATAACTCTGTAAATCTTCAATGGATCCCACTGATTATATTTTCTTGTGACATATTGTACTTAATGATAGTGGTAAAATTTATTTGATATGACTCTAATGTTTGTTTGTGAAAAAAACGGAAATTTGGGGAAAATTTTGAAAATTTCACAATTTTCAAACTTTTAATTTTTATGCCCTTAAATCAGAGAGCTATATCACACAAAATAGTTAATAAATAATATTTCCCACATGTCTACTTTACATCAGCACAATTTTTGAACCACAATTTTTTTTTGTGTTCGGAAGTTATAAGGGTTAAAAGATGACCAGCGATTTCTCATTTTTACAACAAAATTTGCAAAACTATTTTTTTTATAGGGACCACCTCACATTTGAAGTGACTTTGAGGGGTCTATATGACAGAAAACACCCCAAAATGACACCATCTAAAAACTGCACCCCTCAAAGTACTCAAAACCATATTCAAGAAGTTTACTAACCCTTCAGGTGCTTCACAGGAATTTTTGGAGCGTGGAAGGAAAAAATAAACATTTACTTTTCTTTCACAAAAATATGCCTTTAGACCTAATTATTTTTTTTTAACTTTCGCAGGGGTAACAGGAGAAACTGGACCATGCAATTTGTTGTGAAATTTTTCTTGAGCATGCCGATAGCCCCTATGTGGGGGACATCTACTGTTTGGGCACACAGCAGGGCTCGGAAGGGAAGGATAATCTATATATATAATTGTCTAAGGGTTTTTCCGTCTGTCTGTCTTTCTGTCTGTCTGTCTGTCTGTCTTTCTGTCTGTCTGTCTGTCTGTCCTGGAAATCCCACGTCTCTGATTGGTCGAGGCCGCCAGGCATCGACCAATCAGAGACCGGCACAGCATCGACGTAGAAATCCCACGCCTCTGATTGGTCGAGGCCGCCAGGCCTCGACCAATCAGCAACGGGCACAGCGACGATGATGTCATAAAGGACGTAGACATCTCACGTTTCTGATTCAGCGACGGGCACAGTATCGACGTAGATGTCATAATGGTTGCCATGGCGACGATGATGTCATAAAGGTTGCCTCGACCAATCAGTGACGGGCACAGTCTGCCGCGAATTCTGGAATCATCATTGTCCATATACTACGGGGACATGCATATTCTAGAATACCCGATGCGTTAGAATCGGGCCACAATCTAGTAATTATCATAATTAGCCTGATTAGCGGACGCCATGTCATGTTTGGAGAGCCCCTGGTGTGCCTAAACAGTGGAAACCCCCAACAAGTGACACCATTTTGGAAACTAGATGCCTTAGGGAATTTATCTAGATGTGTACTGAGCACCTTGAATCCACAGGTGCTTCACAGAAGTTTATAACGTAGAGCAGAGAAAATAAAAAAATTACATTTTTCCAGATAAATATTTTTTAGCTCAAAATGTTCCATTTTTGTAAGGGTAAAAGGAGAAATTGCTCCATACAATTTGTTGTGCAATTTCTCCTAAGTGTGCAAATACCCAATATGTGGAGGAAATCTACTGTTTGGGCACACGGCAGGGCTCGGAAGGCAAGGAGCGCCATTTCACTTTTTGAATGTAAAATTTGTACATTTTCAGAAGTGCACTAAACTGTGGCGGACGGCCCTTTTCTGTAATCCTAAAAAGATGGACACCGCCAGATCATAGGTCCTATGGCATCCACAGTGCCTCCATCTGCCTCATTATAGACACTCTTCCACCTGAGATTCCATCTGAATCACATATTTCAGAGATTTACACGCTATTTGTAATCTTGCCTGAAGAAGGAGCCACTGTGCTCTGAAAGCTTGCAAACATATTATTTTCTGGTTAGCCAATAAAGGTATCATTCCTAGAATACTTCTGTCATCATTGGGCAGAAAAGTATTCACATCGATTTTTCTGGCTAACATGGTACCACAATACAATTTGTTATTGTACATCAGAGATTTAAACGGAAAGCCCTGAGTATGCGCTCTGCGCTGAGCGCAGGATAAATGTGTGCCGAGCCTTACTCCAATGTTTGGGAGTCAGAATAAAAAAATCAACCACATGTGAAGAATTGGTTTTATTTATATTTTACGCCGTTCCTCGTGCAGTAGAAGTGATTACGCGACTTTATTCTTCAGATCGGTGCGATTACAGTGATACCAGATATATATCAGGTTTTTATGTTTGGCTTCTGTCACACAGTTTTTCCATCACCACATTTTGAGAGCCATAATTTTTCCATATTTCAGCCGATAGAGTCATGTTATGGCTTGTTTTTTGTGGGATGAACTGACGTTTTTATTAGTATAATTTTTGGGCACATGACATTTTTTGATTGCTTTCTATTCCGATTTTTGGGAGATAGAATGAACAAAAACCAGCAATTCAGGAATTGCATTTTATTTTTTTCTTGTTTTTTTTATACCATTCCGCGTGTGGTAAAATTGGTAAGGCAGCTTTATTCTTCAGGTCAGTACAATTACACTGATACTCAAACTACGGTATTTTATAGAAAAAAATATATTTTTGCATTGCTTTAACTTTTTTATTTTTTTATGGAGCTGTGTTACAGCTTGTTTTTTGCGAGACAAGATGATGTTTTCAGCTGTATGATTTTTAGTTACATTCATCTTTTTGATCGAGTTTTATTGCACATTTTGTTTGGCGATATGATGATAACGCATTGCTTTTTGCTTAGTTTTTTTTTTAATTTTACGGTGTTCACTGAAGGGGTTAACTAGTGGGCCAGTTTTATAGAGTAAGTCATTATAGACGCGGTGACACCATATATCTGTACTTTTATTGTTTAATTGTTTTCATTTACACAAATTAATGTATTTATTGAAAAATATTTGTTTATTTTTTTTCTTTATTTGAGGATATAAAAAAAATATTTTTACACTTTTTAATATTTAAAAAAAAAACTTTTTTACATTGTCCTATCCTGGGACATCCATCACTGTATGGTGTCAGATCGCTAATCTGATACTCTGCACTTCAGAGTATCACATCAGCATCTGACAGGCAGGAAAGAAGACATGTCAGCGCTTGCTGAGCAAGAGCTAACAAGCCACCTTCCCTGCAGGACCCTGTAGGACCCAGCGGCCATCTTGTGGCCGAGCATCTCCATGGAGACCATCAGGACAACGTGATAGCGTTGCGTTGTCCTGATGGAAGCACACAGGGAACTGATTCCCTGTGCGATGCTCATCTATGCCGCTGTCAGTTGTGACAGAGGCATCAGATGGGTTAAATGCTTGCGATCGGGGCTAGCACCGATCGTGGGTGTTCCTGCCTGGTGTCAGCTCTCATACAGAGCTGACACCCATACCCCGGTGCTCAGTGTGAGGTCGCGCGATTTGTGTGCCGTACCTGTGTCGCTGTTTGTGGGAGCGCAGCTCCCACAGAGCAGTACATGAACAGTGCATGTCGGGAAGTGGTTAATTAATACCCATTAACCCATTCACAACCTTAGACATATCCATATGTACAGGTTGGGAAGGACTTCCTGGCCCGGGCGGGCGACTGCATGTGCCCCTGTCACACACCACTAGGTATGTTGGGATAAGCATGATATTCATATTTTGAGTGTTATTTTCCATATTTGTTATGCTTCTACTCCTGTGACATCGGGCACTATGTGCGGTCTCCCACCGCTTGTGCTTTGACATGGTTCACCGCTTGTTTTCGCTTCAATCCTGTCTGTTAACATTTGTATTAGTAATAAAATTTATATTGCATATTTCTTTATTTGTTTTGGACATTTTTTCCCCTGATTTCCTTGTGGTGTGTCTTCCTAAGTAGCTGACTGCCATCATGACAAAGCTGCCATGTATTCCTCTGCTTCACCGGCAATCGTTACTCCTAGGCCCTGGACAAGCTGGGCTCCTTGACTTGAGAAATGTTACGTGGCTCAACTGCCCTGTATGGGCTCTGAGGCCCTTCTGACTAAATGCGGGAAGCTCTCTACACCTTACACAGTTGGCCCCTCCTAATTAGCTAGTTCCTACCCTCTTGCTATCTTTTACTATTGCTCCCCCCCCTCTAGTGGGCAAATCTGAGCACTACACTTTCCCTACACAATTACATTTAACAGTCATATACAATATAGCAGCATTATACAGTTCACAGCATAACGTATTACCGTAAATATACCAGCTTTTCAGGGACGTAAAATCTCGGGTGAGGGAGAGTGAGCACAACTAGTCCTTGTACCCCCTTACAGTTCCACTGTTTAGGCTCTCCAAACATAACATGGCTTTCACTAACGAGTCCATCATGTTTTGTGTTAAAAAAAGTCCAAACAATGGATTTCCTCCACATATTAGGCATCGGCATACTCAGGAGAAATTGCATGACAAATTGTATAGTATATTTTCTCTTGATACCCTTGTGAAAATACAAAAGTTTTGGGCTAAAGTAAATTTTTTATGAAAAAAGTAAAATGTTTATTTTTTCCTTCCACATTCCATTAATTCCTATGAAGCATCTGAAGGGTTAATAAACATCTTGAATGTGGTTTTGAGGACTTGCAGGAGTGCAGATTTTGGAATGGTGTCACTTTTGGGTATTTTCTGCCATATAAGCCCCCTAAGTAACTTCAAACATGATGTAGTCCCACAAAAAATGGTTTTCTTTGGTGCATAGTTGCTTTGTTCAATTGAGTACAGATCTACAGCAGCTCAGTGGTTATCTCCAAAGAAATTAGCACCCTATGGAAATTCACACTATCCACTAAGGGTGCACTACCAACCCTATTGATTATACAGTAAAATCGATGTTAAAGTCAGTGTTGTGCACATAGCTCTCTCATACACAGTTAATGGGTATGATAAAACCTACAAGACAGAGAAGTCACACCCTACTGGTCCCTGTAGAATAAAAAAAGTTTACAAGGGTTTCATTAAAAAAAAAATTGATTTTTCTCTGTCCAAATAGTGCTTGGGAACTGGACATATCACAATGTGCAAACAATGAAATGATGTATGAACACTGAATAATAAAGTAAATACATGCACAGCCAATTTACATAATAAAGGTGCAAGTTAAAGAAATGCATTACACACTGTTATGAGAAAACTATTAGAAAAGCTCTCCATGGAGAAGGGCATGGTTTGCGGGGGACAGGAGCAGACGTGTTTTCACGTAGCTCCTAATATTCCCCTATTTCAGCTACTTAAAGCATATTAAATTGTGGAATACCTGGTTATAAAACCTACTAAAACATGCCTGGACTGGGTTATAAGAATAAAAAAGAACATTCAACCAAGAAAATCCCTTTATTAAAACGGAGGGACACCTGGAGAAGATCTAATGAAAGCCTCCTCTCATCTGAGGTAAAGGTGACAAAGCCTTTGCCTCACAATATGGATCCCTGCAAAAAAACAGAGTCACAGCTTCTCAACAGTCATATGGCCTGTAAGACATCTGTTATAAAACATCCTGCACTCTCCGTCATCAGCTGATGCTGTCCTGCAAAGAAATCGGAGGAGCGCGGGGGATTCTGAGGCAATGAAGAAACAGCGGAGAGAGGAGAATGGTGACAAGGCAACAACTCCCGCCTTTTCCGGAGCTCCAGCTGACAGATATCCGAAGATGCACCGAGGGATCGCGATGGCTGCCGGAGCTGTGACACAGCGGAAAGGAGGAAGCTGGAGAAGACGGGGAGACGACGGAGATCCTCGCTCCTATCGAGACTCCAATGCAAGCTGCCAAACATAAGAAGAGGAGCAGGGGAGCCGCGGAGTTCTCGCAAGGTATGATGCAGCAAACAGAAAAAGAAGGTTATTCACCATCTTCAGTGCTGCACAGACACAAAGAGTTCTCCTCAGCTCTCCGTGTCCAAAGAAGTGATCACAGACATGACGCTGCGACGATGCAGAGGAGAAAGGAAGGAGAATCACTGGCATTAACACCACACGGTGGGGGGGAATCTCTTCAGCTCCCATAGATCAAAGAAGTAATTTGAGACATGATGCACCGGTGTTTGTGCCAGGGCCGATAAGCGCTGAGGGAGGCAGATCATTTAATGCGACAAAGGAAAAGGAAGGAAGTGTTATACAACTGCGGGGCTTGTCAGAAACACCCCATATTGGCTGGTCAGAGAAAAAACCCTCTGAAAATCACAGTGTACAGGGACACAGAGGGAAAGACCCTCTTCCATAATTCAGATAGAAAGGAAGAAAGAAAATATCAAAGAGGTGGCATTATCAGACAATCATATGGAGCAGTTAGCAAAATACCGATATTGAAAAATAAAAATCATCAACCATCACTTAATGTAAAGAATGGTGCCACTTCTACTTCTTTACATAATAGCCATAAAAACACAGAGTATTTAAAGGTGAACCCTACACATACAAAACAATTGTATAACCAGGTAATCACAGGAGATGGATCTTTCAAAGAATCATCTAATCTAAAGACAGATGAGGCCAAAATGTTATCTGATGATGGGGGTGTTGATCTGCATCTGATTTCTCTACCTGAAAAAAATTCCCCTTCTAAATCCTCATACAATACTAGATATTACAATTTAGGGAAAATTAAAGGGAAGTTTCCTAATATAGCTCCTTATTCTGCTAAATCTGTTAAAGAAACAGCAAATATCTCCAACACAGACAAATGTGTTTCCTACCAATCAGATGAATCAATTAACTCATCAGGACAGATGGAAAATGGTCATTTTGGGGAGTTTTATAGCGATATAGATTCATCTGATTATTGAGGTGACTTTTTTTCAGATGATATGGCCCTTGATGACATCTATTCTTCAGAGTCATATTCTTCCTCAGAACACAAATCTAGTAGTGAAAACTCTGAATTTTATGAAAAATGGAAGCAAAAAACTAAAACAAATCAAATCAAACAAAATCAGAAAAAATTACAAGGGCACTCTAACAACAACAACTCATTGATAAACGATATCCAAGCAACAGATGATAATCCAACATAAAAATTTATGATTAGCATATGTAAAGCCCTCCTAGTTTCAGTGAAAAATATTACTAGGTGATGATGACTCAAAAATATCTGAAACCGATTTGGAATCTGAAGACTCTATACTCTTAAACAATACCAAAGCGTCTGAGAGTTTCATTAAAGAGCTCTTTAAAGATATGTTATCATACATAGCTGTTAACACACACTCAAATTCTTATGGAGTTTCTGATAACTCCTTCTATAACTCAAAAAAAAAAAAATCTCTTCAGTCAAAAATCAAAGGTCCTCCTCATATCCTAATGAAGACCAAAATCTTGCTACACTCTCTAATTCATTGAAAAATATCCAAAATGATATCAACTCTTTTAGAAAAAATCTAAACAATCTTGAAGACTTTAAAAAGAAAAATAATGCAAAAATTAGAGGGATTCCAAAGTCAGCCCAGAACTCCCAACTAAAAGATTACATCTCTTCATTAATTTCTTATCTACTTCCTAACGCCAAAGAGGAAAATGTAATTGAAAAGGCCTTTATAGTACGCAGACCATCTGCTCTTCCACCTGATGTCGAAACAGATGTCATTGTCTCCTTCTACCCCAATTGGGTTAGAAATGCTTTACTAAGTTTTCCAAAGGGGCCGAAATTCCTTTCTTCTCCATATAACCACTTTGTATTTTTCAAAGACCTGTCTAAAGAAACATTACAAAAGCGAAAATTATTTCAGTCCACTACCTGTGAACTCCGAAAAGCTGGAATACCTTACAACTGGTCTCAGATCTCAACGCTAAAAATTAAATTTGCATCCAAATTGATCGATATTTCATCTCCGGCAGAGGGAGCTGACTTCCTGATAGGTGCAGGCATAATATCCTACATGGACTCCCACGGACTCCTCTCTAAGGTCCAAATCTGATCTTCGTCCCAAATGAAGAAATACTACAAACAAACAACACCTTATTGAACATAATGACTCTATTATTTGAATGCCCAGAAAGACTTTTCTTCATTTATTCCTCAATTGTAGCCTGTTTTTGAACCGTACTTTGCCCCACAAGGTCATAGGAACACCTAAAGGTGATTCCAGACATCCCGGGACGTATATATTTTTCCTTTTGAACCATATTTGACTTTTGAGTAAGCAACAGTTGTCCTGGTTCTATTTGAGTAAGCTACAGTATGTTAAAGTATGGAAGTCCTGTATTTTATTTCCCCTTTCTGTCCCTATTATCCCATGTATCCTTTTTTCCCCGCACCCTTTACCCTTACCTTTGTTAAATTTGTAAAACCAATAAAAATTTGTTGAAAAAGAAAAGCTCTCCATGATGCTATTCCTATCACTTGTGTCCCTTACTTTAAGAACATCCTAAATAGGCAGTGTAAGCGGTTTATACCTTGTGGGAATAAAAGGACTAGAAATAGGAAAAACCCAATGCGGCTAAACAAAGAAGTAAGACAGGCAATTAACAGTAAAAAGAAAGCATTTGCACTACTAAAGCAGGATGGCACCATTGAAGCTCTAAAAAACTATAGGGAGAGAAATACTTTATCTAAAAAACTAATTAAAGCTGCCAAAAAGGAAACAGAGAAGCACATTGCTAAGGAGAGTAAAACTAATCCCAAACTGTTCTTCAACTATATCAATAGTAAAAGAATAAAAACTGAAAATGTAGGCCCCTTAAAAAATAGTGAGGAAAGAATGGTTGTAGATGACGAGGAAAGAGCTAACATATTAAACACCTTCTTCTCCACGGTATTCACGGTGGAAAATGAAATGCTAGGTGAAATCCCAAGAAACAATGAAAACCCTATATTAAGGGTCACCAATCTAACCCAAGAAGAGGTGCGAAACCGGCTAAATAAGATTAAAGTAGATAAATCTCCGGGTCCGGATGGCATACACCCACGAGTACTAAGAGAACTAAGTAATGTAATAGATAAACCATTATTTCTTATTTTTAGGGACTCTATAGCGACAGGGTCTGTTCCGCAGGACTGGCGCATAGCAAATGTGGTGCCAATATTCAAAAAGGGCTCTAAAAGTGAACCTGGAAATTATAGGCCAGTAAGTCTAACCTCTATTGTTGGTAAAATATTGGAAGGGTTTCTGAGGGATGTTATTCTGGATTATCTCAATGAGAATAACTGTTTAACTCCATATCAGCATGGGTTTATGAGAAATCGCTCCTGTCAAACCAATCTAATCAGTTTTTATGAAGAGGTAAGCTATAGGCTGGACCACGTTGAGTCATTGGACGTGGTATATCTCGATTTTTCCAAAGCGTTTGATACCGTGCCACACAAGAGGTTGGTACACAAAATGAGAATGCTTGGTCTGGGGGAAAATGTGTGTAAATGGGTTAGTAACTGGCTTAGTGATAGAAAGCAGAGGGTGGTTATAAATGGTATAGTCTCTAACTGGGTCGCTGTGACCAGTGGGGTACCGCAGGGGTCAGTATTGGGACCTGTTCTCTTCAACATATTCATTAATGATCTGGTAGAAGGTTTGCACAGTAAAATATCGATATTTGCAGATGATACAAAACTATGTAAAGCAGTTAAAACAAGAGAAGATAGTATTCTGCTACAGATGGATCTGGATAAGTTGGAAACTTGGGCTGAAAGGTGGCAGATGAGGTTTAACAATAATAAATGTAAGGTTATACACATGGGAAGAAGGAATCAATATCACCATTACACACTGAATGGGAAACCACTGGGTAAATCTGACAGGGAGAAGGACTTGGGGATCCTAGTTAATGATAAACTTACCTGGAGCAGCCAGTGCCAGTCAGCAGCTGCCAAGGCAAACAGGATCATGGGGTGCATTAAAAGAGGTCTGGATACACATGATGAGAGCATTATACTGCCTCTGTACAAATCCCTAGTTAGACCGCACATGGAGTACTGTGTCCAGTTTTGGGCACCGGTGCTCACGAAGGATATAATGGAACTAGAGAGAGTACAAAGGAGGGCAACAAAATTAATTAAGGGGATGGGAGAACTACAATACCCAGATAGATTAGCGAAATTAGGATTATTTAGTCTAAAAAAAAGACGACTGAGGGGCGATCTAATAACCATGTATAAGTATATAAGGGAACAATACAAATATCTCGCTGAGGATCTGTTTATACCAAGGAAGGTGACGGGCACAAGGGGGCATTCTTTGCGCCTGGAGGAGAGAAGGTTTTTCCACCAACATAGAAGAGGATTCTTTACTGTTAGGGCAGTTAGAATCTGGAATTGCTTGCCTGAGGAGGTGGTGATGGCGAACTCAGTCGAGGGGTTCAAGAGAGGCCTGGATGTCTTCCTGGAGCAGAACAATATTGTATCATACAATTATTAGGTTCTGTAGAAGGACGTAGATCTGGGGATTTATTATGATGGAATATAGGCTGAACTGGATGGACAAATGTCTTTTTTCGGCCTTACTAACTATGTTACTATGTTACTATGTTACTCGTTTCTGCAGGCCTGCCACTTGGGCGGTAGTACAATAGTTATTCATTCTTCCCTACACAATAGCAACAACCCCTTTACCAATAAAAGAACCCCACCTCTACATTACCAATAGTCACAGCAGCCCTCCGCATAAGTTCACATACATTACAGCTGTCTTCTCCCCATAGAACTCCACGGGCACTACTCTGCATACAATAAGGATAATTATACACCAGATCTCATTACATTATCATATACTATAATTCATTGTTCATTAATATTTATGTAGTTGAAAATGTAGGAACATATTCAAATTAGAAAATTACCTCATCCTAATATTAGCTATATTAGGCAGCAACAAGTGATGCATTAGACAACTGGGTCAGGGTTTTGGGGGTATTCCTGCTATGAGGTGTTTAGTAGAAAAAAAAGTAAAAAGTAGGACAACATACAGTATTATATAATCCTGTCAAAGGGTCATAGGGGCACAAACTTCAGGAGTTTGCTGCTTATTGTGGTATTATTGAGTTAAGTACCGTACTGTATATAACAATATTTAGTTATCTCTTAACCTTCCTCCAGCGGTGGTTGCAGGTTGCTGAAATTACCTTAGAAACTATATGCATAAAAATTAATCAGCACACCATTTTGGACCAGATATGGTGATAAAAAGTGTAGATGTCTTATTAGGGTTTCAATCAGATCTAAGGCCCCAATTCATCAAGCCTGGCATTATTTAAGCCAGAGTTCATGAGGGGGCGTGTTGGAGTCAGTGGTTCAGGATTTTAATAAATCAGGCATATCCAAAAAGTGGTGTGTGCCTCTGTGCTCCTCACCACAAATCTTACTGTTGTCAGGGAATGAATAAGATTTATGGCATAAGACACACCACAGCTCATCATGAATTAGACGAGCTGACATCACCATGCTCCATTCCGCTCCTGTCCCACCCTAACTCTACTCATGTTGGCGGGGTTGGCTAAAACTGGCGTGAAAGCTCCAAAAGTTTGAGGAGCCTCATATTTCTCAAACATTTTACAACGTTTCGAACTGTTTTATGCCAAATTTTTGGCTTGAACTCTGATGAATTGGGGTCTAAAAGTTTAAAACCAAATCTGTAATGTATGAACAAGACCTTCCTTTGGCAAATTTGTGTCAAAATTTGTACAAGGAATTAGTGGATTCTATTAAAGGGAGTATGGCAGCCCCAAATGACTTTTCAATAAAAGCACAGTACCTTGTAGGATATGGAACAGTAATAAAAGTCATACCATTTTTTACCATTACCATTACCATTTTCTCACCATTGAAACTGCTAAGACTCTTACTGTTGCTCTTATTCATTCCCGTCTGGACTACTGCAACTCTCTTCTGATTGGTCTCCCTCTTACCAAACTTTCTCCTCTCCAATCCATCTTGAATGCTGCAGCCAGAGTCATATTTCTGTCCAGCGGTTTCATTGATGCCTCCATCTTGTGCCAGTCATTACACTGGCTACCCATTCGCTACAGGGTCCAGTATAAACTCATCTCTCTCACCCTCAAAGCTCTCCACAGTTTTGCACCGCCTTATATCTCCTCTCTCATCTCTGTCTATTGCCCTACACGTGCCCTCCGTTCTACAAATGACCTAAGACTAACCTCACACCTGTAATCCGAACCTCACACCTCCGTCTCCAAGACTTCTCTCGTGCTGCGCCAGCTCTCTGGAATGCACTTCCCAAGACAATCAGGCCGATACCTAGCCCTGACTTATTCAAGTGCGCTTTGAAAACCCATCTCTTCAAACAAGCCTACCACATCAACTACTCAGTAAACTAACTTTGTCCTGTTCCCTCCTT
The DNA here is from genome assembly GCF_032444005.1 of Ranitomeya imitator. Lineage (NCBI taxonomy): Eukaryota > Metazoa > Chordata > Amphibia > Anura > Dendrobatidae > Ranitomeya > Ranitomeya imitator. The sequence continues at coordinate 759,571,870 of NC_091283.1, read as the reverse complement.
CCAAATATTACTCTGAATCTGCACCCTACTATTCATCTGTCTCCACAAACTCCATGCACATGATAACTGCACTTGATACTTGACTATTGCACTTAAACACACGGCTGATGACCGGATCATGCAGCTTTGTATGAAAATCCCTATTATCATTGCCAGACCTGAAATTAGAAGCACTTTTCACCTATTGTGTACCCCCATTTCCTTGTAGATTGTAAGCTTGCGAGCAGGGACCTCACCCCTAATGTCACTGTTTAAATTGTCTTAACTTGTACTGAATTTATTGTCTGTACATGTCCCCGCTTAATTGTAAAGTGCTGCGAAATATGTTGGCGCTATATAAATAAAAATTATTATTATTATTACCATTAGCTTCCAAATTATTCTTTATCCATATTGTCTAATGAGGCGCTTGGTGCATTTTTGACATCGCCAAGCAGTTCAGTGCACTTTCCCACCTACTTAATTTTCATCTATCTCCGCCCTCCTGTTTTTCTGCAAATCACAAACTGTCAATCAATGTGGAGTTGTGAATCAAGGTAGAGCGGAGATAAATGGAAAACCAGAAGGTGGGAAGGTTCACTGAACACCAAGAGTACATTGAGCACCTCATTAACATGTGTCAATAAAGAACAATTTCTGGCAAAATCAGCAATAGATTTGGACACTAAAGGTGCTATTTGCATTAAGGCTATATCACCTATAAGGTGGTGTGCTTAGTTTGAACAGTCATTTTGTGCTGACTGAGTCCATTTAACCCCTTCACCCCAAAGCCTGTTTTCACCTAAGTGACAGGGCCAATTTTTACAATTCTGACCACTGTCACTTTATGAGGTCATAACTCTGAAACGCTTCAACGGATCCTGGTGATTCTGACATTGTTTTCTCGTGACATATTGTACTTCATGATAGTGGTAAAACTTCTTCGATACGACTTGCATTTATTTGTGAAAAAAACAAAAATTTGTCGGAAATTATGAAAATTTAGCAATTTTCAAACTCTTAGTTTTTATGCCCTGAAATTAGAGAGTTATATCACATAATATAGTTAATAAACAACATTTCCCACATGTCTGCTTTACATCAGCACAATTTTGGAAACATAATTTTTTTTGTTAGGACGTTATAAGGGTTAAAAGTTGACCAGCGATTTCTCATTTTTGCAACAAAATTTGCAAAACCATTTTTTTACGGACCACCTCACACTTGAAGTGACTTTGAGGGGTCTATATGACAGAAAATGCCCAAAAGTGACACCATTCTAAAAACTGCACCCCTCAAGGTACTCAAAACCACATTCAAAAAGTTTATTAACCCTTCAGGTGCTTCACAGGAATTTTTTGAATGTTTAAAAAAATTGAACATTTAACTTTTTTTTCACAAAATTTTTACTTCAGGTCCAATTTGTTTCATTTTACCAAGGGTAACAGGAGAAATTGGACCACAAAAGTTGTTGTACAATTTGTCCTGAGTACGCTGATACCCCATATGTGGGGGTAAACCACTGTTTGGGCACATGGCAGAGCTCGGAAGGGAAGGAGCGCCATTTGACTTTTCAATGCGAGATTTGCTGGAATTGAGATCGGAGCCCATGTCACGATTGGAGAGCCCCTGATGTGCCTAAACAGTGGAAACCCCCCACAAGTGACACCATTTTGGAAAGTAGACCCCCTAAGGAACTAATCTAGATGTGTGGTGAGCACTTTGAACCTCCAAGTGCTTCACAGAAGTTTATAATGTAGAGCCGTAAAAAAAAAATTATATTTAATTTTCACAAAAAATGATCTTTTTGCCCCAAATTTTTTATTTTCCCAAGGGTAAAAGGATAAATTGGACCCCAAAAGTTGTTTTGCAATTTGTCCTGAGTACGTCGATACTTCATATATAGGGATAAACCACTGTTTGAGTGCATGGCAGAGCTCGGAAGGGAAGGAGCGCCATTTGACTTTTCAATGCAAAATTGGCTGGAATTGAGATCGGACGCCATGTCGCATTTGGAGAGCCCCTGACGTGCCTTAACAGTGGAAACCCCCCACAAGTGACCCCATTTTGGAAAGAAGACCCCCTAAGGAACTTATCTAGATGTGTGGTGAGCACTTTTAACCCCCAATTGTTTCACTAAAGTTTAGAATGTAGCATTGTGAAAATTAAAAAATCATTTTTTCTTTCCACAAAATGATGTTTTAGCCCGCAATTTTTTTTCCTCCCAAGGGTAACAGGAGATAGTGGACCACAAATGTTATTGTCCAATTTGTCCTGAGTACGCTGATACCCCACATGTGGGGGGGAACCACTGTTTGAGTGCATGGCAGAGCTCGGAAGGGAAGGAGCACCGTTTGAAATGCAGACTTAGATGGAATGGACTGCAGGTGTCATGTTGCATTTGCAGAGCCCCTGATGTACCTAAACAGTAGAAACCCCCCACAAGTGACCCCATATTGGAAACTAGACCCCCCAAGGAACTTATCTAGATGTGTTGTGAGAGCTTTGAACCAACAAGTGTTTCACTACAGTTTATAACGCAGAGCCGTGAAAATAAAAAATATATTTTTTTCCACGAAAATGATATTTTATCCCCTATGCTTTTATTTTCCCAAGGGTAACAGGACAAATTGGACCCCAAAAGTTGTTGTCCAACTTGTCCTGAGAACGCTGATACCCCATATGTTGGGGGGAACCACTGTTTGGGTGCACGGCAGAGCTCGGAAGGGAAGGAGCGCCATTTGGAATGCAGACTTAGATGGATTGGTCTGCAGGCGTCATGTTGCATTTGCAGAGCCCCTGATGTACCTAAACAGTAGAAACCCCCCACAAGTGACCCCATATTGGAAACTAGACCCCCCAAGGAACTTATCTAGATGTGTTGTTAGAGCTTTGAACCAACAAGTGTTTCACTACAGTTTATAACGCAGAGCGGTGAAAATAAAAAAAAATTTTTTTTCCACGAAAATGATATTTTATCCCCTATGCTTTTATTTTCCCAAGGGTAACAGGACAAATTGGACCCCAAAAGTTGTTGTCCAACTTGTCCTGAGAACGCTGATACCCCATATGTTGGGGGGAACCACTGTTTGGGCACACAGGAAAACTCGGAAGGGAAGGAGCACTGTTTTACTTTTTCAAAGCAGAATTGGCTGGAATTGAGATCGGACGCCATGTCGCGTTTGGAGAGCCCCTGATGTGCCTAAACAGTGGAAACCCCCAATTATAACTGAAACCCTAACCCCAACCCTAACCCTAACCCTAGCCCTAGCCCTAGCCCTAACCCTAACCCTAGCCCTAACCCTAGCCCTAACCCTAGCCCTAGCCCTAACCCTAGCCCTAACCCTAGCCCTAATGGGAAAATGGAAATAAATACATTTTTTTACATTTTATTATTTTTCCCTAACTAAGGGGGTGATGAAGGGGGGTTTGATTTACTTTTATAGCGTTTTTTTGGCGGATTTTTATGATTGGCAGCAGTCACACACTAAAAGACGCTTTTTATTGCAAAAAATAGTTTTTGCATCACCACATTTTGAGAGCTATAATTTATCCATATTTTGGCCCACAGAGTCATATGAGGTCTTGTTTTTTGCGGGACGAGTTGACGTTTTTATTGGTAACATTTTCGGGCAGATGACATTTTTTGATCGCTTTTTATTCCGATTTTTGGGAGGCGGAATGAACAAAAACCAGCAATTCCTGAATTTCTTTTAGGGGGGGCGTTTATACCGTTCCACGTGTGGTAAAATGGATAAAGCAGTTTTATTCTTCGGGTCAGTACGATTACAGTGATACCTCATTTATGTAATTTTTTTATGTTTTGGCGCTTTTACACAATAAAAACTATTTTATATAAAAAAATAACTGTTTTTGCATCGCATTATTCTGAGAGCTATAACTTTTTTATTTTTCTGCTGATGATGCTGTATGGCGGCTTTTTTTTTGCGGGACAAGATGTCGTTTTCAGCGGTACCATGGTTATTTATATCCGTCGTTTTGATCGCGTGTTATTCCACTTTTTGTTCGCCTGTATGATAATAAAGCGTTGTTTTTTGCCTTTTTTTTTTTTTTTTTTTTTTTCGGTGTTCACTGAAGGGGTTAACTAGTGTGATAGTTTTAAACGATCTGACAGGCAGCTTAGCTGGCTCTCCAGCGCCTGCTCTCAGCAGGCGCCGGCTAGCCAGGTCACTTCATGACCCGGAAGGAGTCCGGCGGCCATCTTGGATCCGGGGACTCCTTCCGGGTCACCGGAGCAACGCGATCTCATTGCGTTGCTCCGGTGGGAGAGCGCAGGGAGCCCCCATCCCTGCGCGATCCCCCTCTATGCCGCTGTCACTACTGACAGCGGCATCAGAGAGGTAAAATGCCCGCGATCGGCGATAGCGCCGATCGTGGGCATTGCTGCGGGGTGTCAGCTGTCATATACAGCTGACACCCGCACCCGATCACCGCGGCGCTCAGCGCGAGACCGCGGTGATCGGTGCGCCGTACTAGTACTGCTGCTGGCACTAATGCAGTGCCGGCAGCGCAGTACTAGTACGGCGGCTGGCGCGAAGGGGTTAATATTTGAGCATCTTGTTTGTTTGCTTGTCTGTTGTTTGACAATGCATATTTAATTCTTTCTCTAGTAAGAAAATCCTTATATAAATCTTTGAAATATGCTAAACATCAAGGATGTAAATTAATTACTACTTAATATTTAGTGAGTAAATATTTCCTGATATACGTGTGACTATATCTAAACAATGTTGCAACCGAAGGAGGACACCACCTCAAGGCAAAAGCATTCCCTAACATGAGTGGCCTCCTTAATCCGAATAATGTATTCTGCAGACTACAGAAATAGTTCAGGAATGATCATATGAACATGATAAATAGTTCATTTTATTGAATTAATGTCCAAATTCACCAGACCTCAATTCGATGGAGAATCTGTGGGACAGGCTGCATCATGGCTGATGAAATCCCACCATGGATAACATGAGCAACGAGATTGTATGTTCTGCCTTTTTTTGCGTGTGTTTCCTCTGGGTTTTCTGGTTTCCTCTCAGACATACTGATAGGAAATTTAGATCATGAGCCCCAAAGGGGCCAAAAACCCAAAGAAGCCCACGCAAAATGAGCATCGGGCTGCGGGCACACACCAGGGATCTGAAATTATGAGTAAGTGTTAGCATTTTCTAATTCATAGGTATACTTATATTCTTTGAAGCATGCCACATATTGCTCTTAAAGTATTTTTTATTTAGCAAAATTTGAGGGCCACAGTCACCCTTTGTAGTTTTGAAATACCCTTTGATACAGTGGGGAAAAAAGTATTTAGCCAGTAACCAATTGTGCAAGTTCTCCCACTTAAAAAGACGAGAGAGGTCTGTAATTGACCACAACTATGAGAGTCAAAATGAGAAAACAAATCCAGAAAATGACCTTGTCTGATTTGTCAAGATTTATTTGGAAATTATGTTGGAAAATAAGTATTTGGTCATTAACAAAAGTTCATCACAACATTTTGTTATATATTCTTTGTTGGCAATGACAGTGGTCAAAAGTTTCCTGTAAGTCTTCACTAGGTTGGCACACACTGTTGGTGGTATGTTGGCCCATTCCTCCATGCAGATCACCTCTAGAGCAGTGATGTTTTGGGCCTGTCACTGGGCAACATGGACTTTCAACTCCCTCCAAAGGTTTTCTATGGGGTTGAGATCTGGAGATTGGCTAGGCCACTCCAGGACCTTCATATGCTTCTTACGAAGTCACTCCTTTGTTGCCGTGGCGGTGTTCTTGGGATGATTATCATGCTGAAAGACCCATCCATGTTTTATCTTCAATGCCCTTGCTGATGGAAGGAAGTTTGCACTCAAAATCTCATAATACATGGCCCCATTCATTCTTTTATGTACACAGAACAGTCGTCCTGGTCCATTTGCAGAGAAACAGCCGCAAAGCATGATGATGCCACCCCCATACTTCACAGTAGGTATGGTGTTCTTTGGATGCAATTCAGCATTCTGTCTCCTCCAAACACAACACGTTTTGTTTCTAACAAACAGTTCTACTTTGGTTTCAACAGACCATATGACATTCTCCCAATACTTTTCTGGATAATCCAAATACACTCTAGCAAACTTCAGATGGACCCAGACATGTACTAGCTTAAGCAGGGGAACACGTCTGGCACTGCAGGATCTGAGTCCCTGGCAGGAGAAGTGTGTCACTGATGGTAGCCTTTGTTACGGAGGTCCCAGCTCTTTGCAGGTCATTCACTAGGTCCTCCCGTGTGGTTCAGGGATTTTTGTTCAACGTTCTTTTGATCATTTTGACCCCACGGGATGAGATTTTTTGTGGAGCCCCAGATCGAGAGAGAATATTAATGGTGCTGTATGTCTTCCATTGTCTTATTATTGCTCCCACAGTTGATTTCATCACACCAAGCTGCTTGCCTATTGCAGATTCAGTCTTCCCAGCCTGGTGCAGGGCTACAATTTTGTTTCTTGTGTCTTCAACAGCTCTTTGGTCTTCACCATAGTGGAGTTTGGAGTGTGACTGTTTGAGGTTGTGGACAGGTGTCTTTTATACTGATAACAAGTTTAAGCAGGTGCCATTACTGCGGGTACTGAGTGGAGGACAGAGGAGCCTCTTAAAGAAGAAGTTACAGGTCTGTGAGAGCCAGAAATCTTGAATGTTTTTAGGTGACCAAATACTTGTTTTCCACCATATTTTGCAAAATAAATCTTGCAAATCAGACAAGGTGATTTTCTGGATTTGTATTCTCATTTTGACTCTCATAGTTTTGGTTTACCTTTGATGTCAAATACAGGTCTCTCTCATCTTTTTAAATGGGAGAGCTTGCACAATTGGTCACTGACTAAATATTTTTTTTCCCTACTGTATCTGTCTGTATACAGCCAATGCGCAGATTTGTACTTTTGCTGCATGGATAGCTACAGTCATGGCCAAAAGTGTTGGCACCCTTGAAATTGTTCCAGAAAATGAAGTATTTCTCCCAAAACCTTATTGCAATTACACATGTTTTGTTATACACATATTTATTCCCTTTGCGATTATTGTAGCAACAGAAAAAAAGGCAAATTGGACATATTTTCACACAAAACCCCAAAAATGTGTCAGACAAAATTGTTGGCATCTTTCCAAAATTGTGGATAAACAACATTGTTTAAAGCATGTAATGGTCATTCAAACTCACTTGTAGCAAGTAACAAATGTGGGTATTATGAAAATCATATACCCCAAAGAAAATATTTACTAACAACAAATGCCAAAAACATTTTTTAATTAATAAATAAAATTTATTAATTAATTTTTTTTTTTTGCATTTGTTGTTAGTAAATATTTTCTTTGGGGTATTTGCTTGTTGTTGAATATTTACTTTTTTGGATATTTTCAATATTATTTGGTATTTCTTTTCTATATAGGATTTCTTTATTATGAAAATCATACCTGAAACCAGATAAAAACGAGGGACGTTGACTTAATCTTTGCATTGTTTGTCTGTGTGTGCCACACTAAGCGTAGAGAACAGAAATAGAATAAGAGAACTGTCTGAGAACTGTCTGAGAACTGTCTGAGTACTTGAAAACCAACATTTTTGAAAAGTATCAACAATCTCAAGATTACAAGTCCACCTGTAGAGATCCTGATGTTCCTTTGTCCACAGTGAGCAACATAATCAAGACGTTAACAACCAATGGCACTGTAGCTAATCTCCCTGGATGTGAACGGCAGAGAAAAATTGATGAAATGTTGCAAACGTTGGTGAAAGGATAGTCTGGATGGTGGACAAGCAGCGCCAATCAAGTTTCAAAGAAATCCAAGCTGTCCTGCAGGCTCATGGTGCATCAGTGTCAATGCGAACTGTTTGTCGACATTTTAATGAAATTAAACACTATAGCAGGAGAACGAGGAGGATCCCACTGCTGGAAAAGAGACTGAAAAAAGCTAGACTGATAGACGATCAAATATGGTGGAGGTTCAAAGATGTTTTGGGGTTGCTTTACTGCCTCTGGCATTGGATATCTGGACTCTGTGCAAGGCATCATGAAGATTACCAAAGCATTTTGGGTTGCAATGTGGTGTCCAGTGTCAGAAAGCAGAGTTTGCATCCTAGGTCATGGGTTTTCCAGCAGGACAATAACCCCAAACATACATCAAGAAGCAACCAGAAGTGGATAGAAAGTTAGCACTGGAGAGTTCTGAAGTAGACAGCAATAAGTCTGGATCTACATCCCATTGAGGAGATTGATCTTTAAATTGCTGCTGGAAGAAGGTAACCTTCAAACTAGAGACACCTAGAGCAATTTACAAAAGATGAGTGGTCCAAAATTCCTGCTGAGAGGTGTAAGATGATTGTTGATGGGTATATGAAGCGATTGATTGCTGTTCTTTGTTCCAAAGGGTATGCAACCAAATATTAAGTTAAAGGTTCCAATATGTTTGCCCGGCCCATTTTTGTAATTTTGTGTGAAATTATGTCCAATGTACCTATTTCTCCTCTGTTTTTTTTGTGTTGTTCCAATACACACAAAGGAAATAAACATGTATAACATGTAATTGCAATAATTTTCTGGGAGAAATACTTCATTTTCAAGAACAATTTCAAGGATGGAAACACTTTCGGCCATGACTGTATATGTGTACTGAATTTATTCTGCATAATTTTATTACTTGCTACACTTCCATATACATATTTGTGCCTCCACTGGTCCCTTTGTTTCTGGAGTCTTCACACTCGATTCCTTGTTTTTTTAATATATTATAATTGTGTATTTTGGTCTTATTTTATATATAATTAGCTGTACTACCCGGCTTCGCCCAGGTTAATAACTGCTGTTAGCAAAATAGAATATGTTAACAAAAATTTATTCTGCGCACAAAAACCACAAAACAAATAGAAATATAATTATTAAAAGGCAAAAACTAAGCTATGGAGCATGGAGATTGTAAATTGATTCCAACTACTTTCAAGGACTGTCCCTGAGCCTTGTTGATGGACATAGCAAATGCCAGTCGAACAGGAAACTGGAGGCCTTTAAAATCAAAAGGCAAATCAGATGGAATGAGAGGAATTGTTGGAATGAAAACATCTTCTCCTGTGGCACATCCTGTCAAAATGGTTGCCTCAATTACTTGTGGAAACAGGTTCTTAATCAAGAGTCTTCTTCCATTACACAGCTTTGGTGGATCCTTATTTCTCAATAGCAGAATAGGTGTTCCAGGTTTTAGAAAGAGGTTGTGAGGAGGAAGTCCTTGTGGCTCCAAGGAATTGAGGAACTCAGTTGGATAAAATAATGCTTGAGCAGTGTCTATTACTGTATCCACTGACTTGTAGGTTGTGAACACACCTGGAAACCTGGAAGGAGATTTAGTATTTGAAGATTTATCTTGTTGACGCTGTCATTTTTTGGAGCTAGAATAGACCTTTCACACAGCCAGCCAGAATTTTTGAAGTGGAGTTGTGCAAATTGTCTCTTCAGAGAGGAAGAAGACTAGAACTCTAGTACCACCTATTATAAGTAGCAATCCTAACAGTCAATGTCGACCCTTTAATGAGCCTTGTCACATGACTTAGGATAATAGCCAAACCAGAATCTCAATTTGCAGACACTGTGTTTCGGGGTACTGCCCCTCATCAGTGCAAAGTGGAGATCTGGTTTGGCTGATTGAGAGGCGTCTGACCGGGATCCAAGAAGTATCGTTTCTCCTTGCAGAGAGTGACATGATAAGCATGTCGAAGTGAGGAGACTTAAAGCTGCAATAGTCCTCTGGGAAATATGCAAATTGTCTCTTCAGAGAGGAAGAAGACTAGAACTCTAGTGCCACCCTTTGGAAGTAGCAATTCTAACAGTCAATGTCGACCCTTTAACGAGCCTTGTCACATGACTTAGGATAATAGCCAAACCAGAATCTCAATTTGCAGACACTGTGTTTCGGGGTACTGCCCCTTGTAAGTGCAAGTGGAGATCTAGTTTGGCTGATTGAGAGGTGCCTGACCGGGATCCAAGAAGTATCGTTTCTCGTTCTAGTCTTCCTCTCTGAAGCCGAGGAGGAGGGAAGCCTTGATGACAGTCAGCCATTGTCTGCTCAGGGAACTCTCCTGGACGAGGTGGCGGATGAAGAGGAGGAGGAGGATGATGGGGATGAATATTTATGGGAGGAGGATGCTTCTCAGGGGGCAATAGAAACTGGTGGCATTGCAAGGTCAGGTACAGGGTTTCTGCGGGACACAAGTGATGTTGATTTGCAAGAAAGTGCTCCTCAACCCAGCACAAGCAGTGAATAGACACCCTGAACATTGGCCCACATGGCTGAGTATGCCTTGCGTATCCTAAAAAGGGACCCCTGCATTATCAAAATGATGACCGATGACGATTACTGGTTGGCCTGCCTCCTGGATCCGCGATATAAAGGAAAATGACAAAATATCATGCCACATGAGAACCTTGAGCAAATATTGGCTACCAAACAAGCAACTCTTGTAGACCGTTTGGTTCAGGCATTCCCAGCACACAGCGGCGATGATGGTTCTCACATGAGCTGTAGGGGGCAACATGGCAGAGGTGTTAGAGGTGCACAAATCTGAAGTGGCATTGGACAGAGGGGTTTTATGACAAGGTTGTGGAGTGATTTCGCAATGACCGCAGACATGACAGGTACTGCTGCATCGATTCAAAGTGACAGGAGACAGCATTTGTCCAGTATGGTTACGAACTATTTTTCCTCCCTTATCGATGTTCTCCCTCACAGGTCATTCCCCTTTGATTACTGGGCATCTAAAATAGACACCTGGCCTGAATTGGCAGAATATGCATTACAGGAGCTCACTTGCCCAGCTGCTAGTGTGCTATCAGAAAGAGTCTTCAGTGCTGCTGGTTCAATACTGACCGAAAAAAGGACACGTCTGGCTACCCGAAATGTTGATGATCTAACCTTCATTAAGTTGAACCAATCATGGATTTCAAATTATTTTGCCCCACCTTCCCCTGCTGACACGTAGCTTGCCTGAAAAATGTCTTGCTTTTGGCCTCCTCTTACTGACTGCTCCAATTCCTCCATTTGCAGCTGCTGAATGTCCATCATAGGGCATTTTATACCTCCCTAAATGGGCTGACTCCCCCCACAGGGCCGTGATCACCACTTGGTGCAAGCACCCGTGCGAGTGCCGTTTGCCTCGACAGGTGGGTGTGCCCACTCTTAGGCGACGACACTGGCACAGGGTCCCTCATAGTACAATGAAGTGTCTCTGACAGTGGTGGTGCACAACCAACGTCAGACACACCGTCGTAATATGAGGGGCCCTGTGCCAGTACCGCCGCCCACGAGAGAGTGTTCCCCCCAGCTCGGACAGTGCTCTACCACTTGCAAAACTTACCTCTCCGTGCTCCACCACTGTGTAGTCTGTGCTGTTAAATCCATCAATGGCACTGCCAATACAAATTTGTTGAAATGATAGATGATAGTAAAAATATACAGGGGCTCTGGCCTCCAATTAGACCAGTTAATACTTTGCGCCAACTACCACTGTCTGCTACTCAGCAGAGGAGCCCACCGCTGTACCTAGCTATGCCACCTGTTTATTTATGAGCAATTTTTGGGCAGACATTTAGCCCACTTTATTAGTTTGGCCTACTAATTGTGTCATCCACTCATTACAGTTGTCCTCCACTGAATAAAGCAATGCCACCTGTTTAGTCCTGTTACCAATTTTGAACTGCATTTAGCCTACTTACTTATTTGGGCCTAGTAACTGTGTCAGCCACTCATTACAGTTGTTTTCCTCCACTGAACAAAGCAATGCTGCCTGTGTACTCCAGTTACCAATTTTGAACTGCATTTAGCCTACTTTTTAATTTTGGGCCTACTAAGTCTCTCTGCGACACTCAATACAGTTGTCCTCCACTGAACAAAGCTATGCCATCTGTTTACTCCTGTTACCAATTTTGAACTGCATTTAGCCTATTGTTTTATTTTAGGCCTAGTAAGTCTGCCTGCGCCACTCATTACAGTTGTCCTCCTCCACTGAACAAAGCAATGCCGCCTGTGTACTCCTGTTACCAATTTTGAACTGCATTTAGCCTACTTTTTATTTTGGGCCTACTAAGTCTGTCTGCGCCACTCAATACAGTTGTCCTCCACTGAACAAAGCTATGCTGCCTGTGTACTCCTGTTACCAATTTTGAACTGCATTTAGCCTACTTTTTTATTTTGGGCCTACTAAGTCTGTCTGCGCCACTCAATTCAGTTGTCCTCCACTGAACAAAGCTATGCCGCCTGTGTACTCCTGTTACCAATTTTGAACTGCATTTAGCCTACTTTATTATTTGGGCCTATATCTGTGTTTCCTCCTCATCCTGCCCATTGCCCAGCCACTGCTTGATGAGTCTGATGGTAAATTGACCCAAACCACTACATTCGCCTTGCACTCTACACAGCCAGAATCTGACCCTGCTGAAAGTCAGGTTCCCCTTCCCGCATACTATACCACCTTACACGGGGACAAAGAGGAAGATGCAGATGAAAGTGCAGGTTCCTGTTATGATCCGGTGACCTAGGAGCTGCATGAGAACTTTCACTGGAGAAAGTGGCCACTGTACTGACCGCAATCCTAAACTTAACACCGCAACTAGAAGTAGCCGTGGAGTGTACCTAACACACCTAGACACCTCGTCACAGCCGGAGAACTAAATACCACTAAAGATGGAAATAGGAATACTATCTTGCCTCAGAGAAAATCCCCAAAGGATAAACAGCCCCCCACAAATATTGGCGGTGAGTCGGAGAGGAAAAAACATACACAGGCAGAAAAACAGGATTAGCACAGGAGGCCACTCTAGCTAGATAGGACAGGATAGGACAGAGTTCTGTGCGGTCAGTATAAAAACCCTTCAAAACATCCACAGCAGAATATACAAAAACTTCCTACATCTTACTAAAAGATGTAGGAGCGTAAATCTGCAACTCCAGTGAATCCTACAATCAGAGCAGGAATAAAACTGAAACAAGCACACCGGCAGTGTGCCACAGAAACAAAAACCAAACACTTATCTTTGCTGAAATTGGCAGCGGGCAGGAGAAGCCAGAAAGTGATCCAACACTTCACAAGGAACATTGACTACTGGCAAGGGCTAAAGGATCCTGCCCACTTAAATATCCCAGTCTGAATTGTAATCATCCGATACACCTGGCCAGGTCTGTGACTCAGAGACAACTGCATTCCCACCTACAACCACTGGAGGGAACCCAAGAGCAGAATTCACAACAGGTTCCTTCATCAGGTGGGGGGCATACTCATTGGCGACGTCACTGGCACAGGGCCCCTCATAGTATGCAAAAGTGTCTCTGCCAATGAGAGGCGCCACCCACCGTCAAACACACTGCCGTACTATGAGGGGACCTGTGCCAATTCCAACTAGTGCCCCCCCCTGCTTGCTCAGGATCACAGCACTTGCAAAGTTGAAATACTTACCTCTCCCTGCTCCACCGCCGTGACGTATTCTGCGTTTCCTGGGCCCACGAAAATCTTGAGCCAGCCCTACCCCCCCACAACTTTAGCCAAATGACCCCCTGTTTTCAATGCCTAACTATTATTATAAAGTAAATTAAGATTGACAAGCTTCAGTAATACGAATTGATGTTTTTGGCATTAAAATGGGCACTGTAGGTGTTTTCCTGTCCTCCACTCACTGCCGACTTTGAATCCCCATTGACTTGCATTGGGTTTCGTGTTTCGGTCGGCCCCCGACTTTTCGCAATAATCGGTCGATTTCGCAAAACCCGACTCGATCCCAAAAAAGTAAAAGTCACTCAACTCTAGTGTACACAATTTCTCTGCGAGTACTGATATGTCGTATTTTGCGGATTATAAGACGAACCGGATTATAAGACGCACCCCAAATTTTGAGGGGATAAATAGCAAAAAATCTTTTTTTAATAAAATGGTGGTGCTTATAATCCATGCGTCTTATTGCTTACCGGGGGTGGTGGCTGCGGTGAAGCGGGGTCCCAGGGTCACCGCTGGAGGAGGCAAGAGTGGAGCGTTGTTGCCGGCCGCAGGCTGGGATGAGGGGGTATTCGGATGTGCGGCGCACCGCTGCGAGTGTTCTGTGCTGCAGGTGTTTGGTGCTGCAGGGGCTCTGCCAACATCTTGTGAAAACCCAGAGCCCCCAAAATTACATGTTTGCCTAGGTGGTGGACTCCGGGAAAATGGCTGCGCACACGCAGATGGAGATCTCGGCACCAAGATTTTGGGAGATGAGATCTCAGCGCAGAGCTCCCACAGCACTAAACACCAGCAGCATCGAACACCAGCAGCGGTGCGCCACACATCTGCACACCCCCTCATCCCAGTCTGCAGCCTGCAGTAACGCTCCACTCTTGCATCCTCCAGCAGCGACCCTGGGACCCTGCTCTACCAGTAAGGTATATTTGCATTTTAAGATGCACCCTCTTTCCTCCCCAAATTTTGGGGAAAAAAGTGCATCTTCCAATCTGAAAAATATGGTAGCTGTTAAATGACATCTGCAGTCAACAAAATTCCATGCAACCAAAGCTTCTTAGTTAAAATTGATTGACTAAGTCCCCAAAAATCTTTAGGTAAGTCAGGCCTTAATTATGCATTTTCAGAAGAAATAAAATGAACTTTACAAAAGGGGGTTAACTTGCTCCAGGATTGATATCTCATGGTAAATGCAGGGCGTAAGTATAATAGACACCTCAGGAGAGATTTACAGGTTATGCCTTTTCTGATTAATAATGTTCCCCTTTATTTTCTTCTCTTCCAAACCAGACACATGACAACGTCTTCTAACTTCTGGAGAGTTTGCTGCCTAGACATTGTTTGCTCCTCAATATTTATAGAAACACAAATTATTTCAGACTCCAATTCACTATAGCCATCAGTGGGGTCAGTCTGGCACTATTTGTATCCATCATGAGAAGGATTGGTTTCTTGCAGGTGTCCTGTTTTTTTTTCTCTTATAACAAAACATAAAAACGGAACTCTGATCGACAGTGTGACTCTAGCCTTACCAAGATGGTACTTATTCCATAATACAACCCTTACTGCCATCCATGTGAGCTTCTGCTTCTTTTTTAGCTTTGAAGTTAAGATTTGTTACCTAATATTTTAATTTTCAATGACATGTTTTCTCTGCATGCAAATTGTTGTTGCTGCTTAGTATGCAAATCTACTTATTATGTCAAATGTTGAACAGTCACATGTGGTACAGGACAAAACACTCACTACTGGCTGATACATATATTCTAGTACTGTCCAGATCTGTCTACCCCATTACAGCATAAAGTAGCACAACATAATCAAGAAAGGCCGTACTGGGCCCCCAGCCATAGGGGAGAGCCGACATGACAGGGTGACGTGGGAAGATAGGGAGCTGACAGGGCTATGGGGTTTTTAGGTTCTTTCCCTAATGGGGTTAATATTACATGCTGGGAGGGGTAATGGGTTCAGTTATAAAAGAAGGAGGGGTTGGAGCAGGGCCGGCTCCAGGTTTTTGAGGGCCCCGGGCAAAAGAGTCTCAGTGGGCCCCACCCCCTTTAACACATACCACGATTCATGATCGCATATAACACAGCCCACGTAGCATACAACACAGCCCATGTAGCATATAACACAGCCACGTAGCATATAACACAGCCACGTAGCATATAACACAGCCACGTAGCATATAACACAGCCATGTAGCATATAACACAGCCATGTAGTATATACCAGCCCACGTAGCATATAACACAGCCACGTAGCATATAACACAGCCATGTAGTATATAACAGCCCACGTAGCATATAACACAGCCACGTAGCATATAACACAGCCATGTAGCATATAACAGCCCATATAGTATATAGCACAGCCACATATTATATAACACAGCCCACGAAGTATATAGCACAGCCCATGTAGTATATAACACAGCCGACGTAGTACATAGAACAGCCATGTAGTATACAGCACGGACATGTAGTATACAGCACAGCCCACCTCCCCCAAGAATGGCCCCATAGTCCAGTCCAGCACTCACTGTTATAGTTAAAAAAAACACTCCTCACCTCTCAACATGCCTGCGCTGCTCCCTGCTCCGGTCTCAGCTGCTGCCACTGCACTGCCTGACACACAGCGAGTGCGCGATGACGTCATCGTGCACCCACAGTGTCAGAGGTAGAGTGAGGAATGATGGGAGAGGGAGCGTCAGGTGACGCTTTCTCCTCCATCATTTGCTTTGAACTTTACCGGCAGATGCCGGTATAGCTCAATGCAGCAGGGGAGTCGGCACTGGCGGCAGGCGGGCCCCCCTGCCTCACAGGTGCCCCATAGCGGCTGTGTGATGTGCCGCTAGCTGAGGGACCCTGGGGGAGCGGGCAGCTGCCTACCCCTAACGCTGGCCCTGAATGGGCCCCCCTGTCTCGCCAAGGCCCCGGTGCTTGCCCGGGTACACTGGGTGCTAATGCAGGCCCTGGGTTGGAGGAGGAGTTACAGGGGGGACATTGTAAGAAGGGGCAGACATTTTAGTAGAGCAACTATTTTGAGTACCCACCTTTGTGACAAGAAGCTCCCACCCACCCTCCCCTTTTTTACTTGAGGATCAGGCCATGGGCTTGTTTATAAGGAACACCCCCTTTTTCTTTATTAAAAGAGCTGGTGCAAAGCGGCTGGGACAGAGGCGTAGCTAGGGGTTTGATCCAGGGGGGGCGAAGCTTCTGAGTGGGCCCCTAACCAGGTAACCTTGATTACAACTGGGTGACGCCCCCTAATAGTGTAGGAGAACCTCAGCAGATGACCGCGCTGTTACTGAAGATAATCTCTATATAACGACCAACAAGGATATTACCGCCATATGGTCAGTGGTAGATACCAGCCCTACAGAACATATAACAAATCACAGCACAATTACATATAATGTCTAACCGCTGACGTTCTTTATGATGGAATCGTCACTTTTCCCGTATTTTCCATCTGGCCCAGACCGACATGACGACTTCTTCCAGCTACAACTTGTCTGCAGAGAAAACAACAAAGACACATTTCACTTCTCACATTCCAGCCACATCAGCATCTATTCCCAACCTGCACAAACCCCTAATCCTGCTGATACCCCAATACTGAGCCGCTGCTGCCGTATGTGTCCCTATTACTGCCCCTGATACCCCATTACTGAGCCGCTGCTGCCGTATGTGTCCCTATTACTGCCCCTGATACCCCATTACTGAGCCGCTGCTGCCGTATGTGTCCCTATTACTGCCCCTGATACCCCATTACTGAGCCGCTGCTGCCGTATGTGTCCCTATTACTGCCCCTGATACCCCATTACTGAGCCGCTGCTGCCGTATGTGTCGCTATTACTGCACCTGATACCCCAATACTGAGCCACTGCTGCCGTATGTGTCCCTATTACTGCACCTGATACCCCATTACTGAGCCGCTGCTGCCATATGTGTCCCTATTACTGCACCTGATACCCCAATACTGAGCCACTGCTGCCGTATGTGTCCCTATTACTGCACCTGATACCCCAATACTGAGCCGCTGCTGCTGTATGTGACAGAGCCCACATTTTGCCCCCTAGAAAGTAATAATGCCCTCTGTGTGCCCCTTTGATAGTCACAGTAACCTGAGTTCCCCTATTTCAATAAGTGCCCACTTTACACTTAATAATGTCCCGAGTCTCCCCCCCGTACAGCTCCCCTGTACACAGTATAATGCCCCCTAACTGTATAGTACCACCCACACAGTATACTGACCCCTTAGTAGCCTTCAAACTGTTTGATGGCTCCAACACTGTAATCCCCATACTGTATAATGGCCCCATAGATAAACGCCATATAGTATAATGTGCCAGATAGTCCTCAATATAGCACAAGGCAGCACCCCTATAGGCAGACCCTGTAGTATAAGGCAGCACCACCCCATAGGCAGATCCTGTAGAATAAGGCAGCACACCCCCCTAATAGGCAGATCCTGTAAATAAGGCAGCACACACCCCCGCCCCCCAATAGACAGATCCTGTAAATAAGGCAGCACCCCCCCCCCCCCAATAGGCAGATCAGATCTTATAAATAAAGCAGCACCCCCCCCAATAGGCAGATCATGTAAATAAGGTAGCACCCCCCCCCCAATAGGCAGATCATGTAAATAATGCAGCACCCCCCCCCCCAATAGGCAGATCATGTAAATAATGCAGCACCCCCCCCCCCCCAATAGGCAGATCATGTAAATAATGCAGCACCCCCCCCTCCCAATAGGCAGATCATGTAAATAATGCAGCACCCCCCCCTCCCAATAGGCAGATCATGTAAATAATGCAGCACCCCCCCTCCCAATAGGCAGATCATGTAAATAATGCAGCACCCCCCCCCCTCCCAATAGGCAGATCATGTAAATAATGCAGCACCCCCCCAATAGGCAGATCATGTAAGTAATGCAGCACCCCCCCCCCAATAGGCAGATCATGTAAATAATGCAGCACCCCCCCCAATAGGCAGATCATGTAAATAATGCAGCACCCCCCCAATAGGCAGATCATGTAAATAATGCAGCACCCCCCCTCCCAATAGGCAGATCATGTAAATAATGCAGCACCCCCCCCCTCCCAATAGGCAGATCATGTAAATAATGCAGCACCCCCCCCCCCCAATAGGCAGATCGTATAAATAAACTAAACAAATACTCACCTCTCTTCCTCCCTGTTCCAGCGGCGCTCCCTGCTCCCGCTCATCTACACTGACTGCGGGCGCCGGACAGTGACGTCATCGCGCCCGCTGTCAGTGTGGGGGATGATGGGAGAAGGAGCGCAGCGCAGCGCTCCTTCCCTCATCACTGCGGTGAGCTGTATCGGCTAGATGCCGGTACAGCTCACCTTGCGATAACGGGCGGGGGGGGGCCCACTGCTGGCACCGGGCCCCCCCCCCGCCTGCAGTGCTCAGGGGCCCTATAGCGGCAGAGCAGGGAGATCGATTCTCCCTGCCCTGTCGCAGAATGTAACTGCATCGGCGCGCGCAGCAGTTACAGTAGCGTAGCTCCGGGTGGGCCCCCTCAGAGCACGGGGCCCGGGGCGATGGCCCCCTCTGCCCCCCCCGGTAGCTACGCTACTGGGCTGGGGGCAAGACTTAACCAGAAGGGTCAAAAGTTGGGATTTGGATATTTGAGGTTTACATTGTTGGGGCCTCAAGGACCACCCCCCTTTCCTTGGGAGGTTAATGTTTTGATGTTTATGTGTTTATTGGGGTGGATTTTATTTAGTGGATTGGACCTTTAGTGCTTTGTTAAAGGGAAGGTGCCGCAATTTTGTTTTTGTATTAAAAATAATTGTTTATATAAACAATTATTTTTAATACAAAATTATTTTTTTTAACTTTAATATATTTTTTATTATTAATTATTTTTGCAGCCACTGGGCGCCGCCATTTTGCTTTGCAGCAGTGTAAGAGTCCCAGAACGACACTTACACTGTGCAAAATACGGCAGCCCTGGACATAGGAGGCTGCAGTCGGGAGCCGACCCCATAGCTATCATTGTGCTGTGATGTGGTCACGCCCCCTGGGCTGTCTCCACATCACAGCAGAGGCAGGAGATCGGCGCCATCTTGCTTCAGCCTACAGTGGACGGAGTGCACCTGTGAGCTCCACTGTGACTGAGAGCCGTGCTGTTGGATGGGCAGCTCCATCTGTCTCCCCTCACACTGTCAGCGGCCGTTCCCTGTCCTCTGCTGCCTGGTGTGTGGCTGTAATCGCTATAGAGGGTGAAGGAGTGCTGCCGTCTGATGTCCTCTATCAGGAGCTGCAGAGAGGTAACAGAGGGGGATGGGGGAGGCTCTGTGCTGCTCCGACCTCTCACTGCAGCTCCTCACAGGACATCAGACCGTGCATCTCTCACTATACTGTGCTGAGCCGTGTATCTAATCTTCTCCTGTGTAATACTGTCTGCTGGCCCCTGTATCTAATCCTCTCATGTGTGATACTATGCTGAGCCATGCATCTAATCCTCTTCTGTGTGATACTGTCTGCTGAGCCGTGTATCTAATCCTCTCCTGTGTGATACTGTCTGCTGAGCCGTGTATCTAATCCTCTCCTGTGTGATATTATGCTGAGCCATGTATCTAATCCTCTCCTGTGTGATACTGTCTGCTGAGCCATGAATCTAATCTTCTCCTGTGTGATACTGTCTGCTGAGCCGTGTATCTAATCCTCTCCTGTGTGATACTGTCTGCTGAGCCGTGTATCTAATCCTATACTGTGTGATATTATGCTGAGCCGTGTATCTAATCCTCTCCTGTGTGATACTGTCTGCTGAGCCGTGTATCTAATCCTCTCCTGTGTGATACTGTCTGCTGAGCCGTGTATCTAATCCTATACTGTGTGATATTATGCTGAGCCGTGTATCTAATCCTCTCTCGTGTGATACTGTCTGGTGAACCGTGTATCTAATCCTCTCCTATGCACTCCTCTCCCCCCTGCATATCTTTCCCCATTGCACACACAACTCAATGCGTGCGATAACAGGAGCTGCGGGCGTCATGCTGTATTATGGCATTACGTGAGATCTATATGACGGTATTATGTGATCTGTATGGTGGTATTATGCTTGATCAGTATTGTGAGAATTATATGGTGGTATTGTGTGTGATCTATATGGCGGTATTGTGAAAACACTGGCAGTATTATGTGTGATCTATATGGCGGTATTATGTGAGAACACTATGGCAGTATTATGTGTGATCTATATGGCGGTATTATGTGAGAACACTGGCAGTATTATGTGTGATCTATATGGCGGTATTATGTGAGAACACTGGTGGTATTATGTGTGATCTATATGGCGGTATGTGAGAACACTGGTGGTATTGTGTGATCTATATGGCGGTATTATGTGAGAACACTATGGCAGTATTATGTGTGATCTATATGGCGGTATTATGTGAGAACACTGGCAGTATTATGTGTGATCTATATGGCAGTATTATGTGAGAACACTATGGCAGTATTATCTTCAGAAAGCGGACCCATTCTATGGTGGTTCTGGCTGAGCACCTGCACGCGGGTCTGGGGTAATAGAGGGGGCAGCATGACCTCCAGTTAGGTGTAGTCAGGGGAAGGCTGGTGAGGTAGCTGAAGAGAGGGGTCTCATTTTTATCGTTACTATATGGCTACATTTCCTTCCCAGCGTCACCCCGACTGCGCCTGTCACCTCGCTTTCACATATTGCCAGGACAGGATGGAGAAGACAGGATCTGAGGAGGGGAGTGGGGTCTGTATGCAAAGTCTGGATCAGACCAGGCCATCAATCCGCAGAAATGTTTCCTGGATTTCTGTGAAGCAGACGGTCCATCCATGTGTATAAAAGACAGCGCTCTATGTACAATCCTTGGCTGCTCCGTGCATCAAACAGGGGGCCCCTATAGACCAGCACACTGCTCTCCTGAAATACTCTGTGCTGCTGTCACCCTGCTCCCTCCACCACATATCTCCCAGAATCCTTGCTGCCTGCCATCCTTGGTGACCGTCTACTTGTCAGCATAAGGCTGCTTTCACACTAGCGTCGGTAGGGGCCCGTCGCAGTGTGTCGGGCGATGTACCGACGCATGCTGTGAAAGAAATGTCCGACGTGGGCAGCAGAAGCAGTCTTACGACGCTTCCGCTGCCCCATTGTAAGGTCTGGGGAGGATGGGGCGGAGTTTCTGCCGTGCATGCGCGGTCGAAAATGGCGGACTCGATGCACAAACAAACGTTACATGTAACTTTTTTTGTGGCGGCGGTCCACCTAAACATGACGCAACCGTCGCACGACAGTTGCGACGTGCGGCAATACGTCGATAATGTTAGTCTATGGGGAAAAAACGCATCCTGCAGACAACTTTGCAGGATGTGTTTTTTCTCCTGAACGACGCATTGCAACGTACAGCCAACAACGCTAGTGTGAAAGTAGCCTAAGGCTGCCGTCCACGCTCAGTATTTGGTCAGTATTTTACCTCAGTATTTGTAGCTAAAACCAGGAGTGGGTGATAAATGCAGAAGTGGTGCACATGTTTCTATTATACTTTTCCTCTAATTGTTCCACTCCTGGTTTTGGCTTACAAATACTGAGGTAAAATACTGACCCAAATACTGCTAGTGTGACCGCAGCCATACTCTGCAGTCACCAACAAAATGGCTGCTCACTGGGTTCCTGAATATCATCCTCTCTAATCCCTTAGCAAACACCCAGAAGGAGAGGAGAGGAGACATCACACACGTCAGCAGACTCCGCCCATAATTACTGCAGTGCAGTAATGTGAGCTAGTTGTACACTAGGTTTTTCTGAAACTTCAGCAGCTGCTCCCCCTAGTGTTTAAAAGTGGAAATTCCAAAACTTTTCAAATTATTTTTCATATTTTACTAAATTATAAACAAATGATAATATTTTTTAAGAAAATGTAATCATTAAATCTTTACATTTTTACAATTTCTGAAAAAAAATTTTTTTTGATGGCACCTTCCCTTTAAGGAGTGGAGGATCAAGGGGTCGTTAGTTTAGCTTACCTGAGTCACGTACAGTATACCCTTATGTCATGCCATCACACAATCTATATCAGAGTGCTCATCACTTGATTGAGTCCTGAAATCTTGGTAGAATAATTGTCAAGACACCACCAAAAGTTATCTGCCATCCATAACTTGATGATTTTAATATTGTGGCTCACTGGTGTACATTTGCCATACGATATGGCCCTCTGTAACTAGAATATGTGTGATGGCTTATACTAATTGAATGTAATAATGGAATGTACTAATTTAGTGCAAAGCTCAATAATCCGCATGTTTAATATGACAACAAGTTAAAAGCTTTAACACCTAGAATTTGTCTATAGTTTCTTGCCAACACAAATACCACTTGATTACATAAAACATAGCAATTCACAGTTGTGAATATATTAAATGCTTATTGCCATGGATAATAAAACTACTACAATGATTCATGATTTGCACTTCTTAGCTTATTATTAATGTTGCTTGGGTTACATTTGATACTACACTGATTAAATAAATCCAATACTTTAAACTGTTTAAAATAAAATTATAAGGAACTGAAGTGAGTGCCTAGTAAAGATGAGCGAACCTTTCAAGGGTCGATTTGGTTCGATTCACCGAACGATTAGACATTCGCTGAACAAGTTCGATGAACGATTCGACGATCGTACCTGAACTCTATTAGATTCAGTAGGAGGCCAAACCAAACGTATCCACAACACCTTAAGGGGTTAAGGGGTTACCAAACAGCTAAAATTAGGGGCAGACACCATGGAAACTGGTATCAATTGACCCACAGTACAAATTTGCAAATGTCATAGCAGCAGTCAGCCATGGGCCATGCATGATGTATCAGGGGGTGTGGGCAGCATTTACAACTTAGAATTGAAGTTTCAATTAAGATGAGGTGGGTGAGGGACCGGTGTAAGCCTTCTGTGCTGGGAGCCCTGATACCTCATGCAACATCTTAAACGTGATTTTTGATCAGCCACACTCAGGTGGCAAAAATATCAGCTTCATATAGCACAAATGTTATAAAAATTTAAGGATAGTAAGACAGGTAGTTGACCGAAAGTAATTGCAGGCCTGCCTGTCTGGGAACCCTACTGCTATAGGCAACACACATGAAGGAGATCCAACTTGGAGTACAAACATTTTCCCGAAATTATTAACACACACCACTAAAATGTCATCAATTTCCCAGAGTAGAAATCTTATAATTGTGCAGATTTTTGAAAACTTTAGTTACTGTACGGTCTACTCGACAAAATTCCTTTGGCAGCCACACAGCGGTATTATTATTATTAATTGTTATAGCGCCATTTGTGTGAAAAGGGTATATATAATAAAAAGAAGTACAATAATGTTCAACAATACAAGTCACCGACTGCTACTGGAGGAGAGAGGACCCTGCCTGTGAGGAATCACATTCTACAAAGGATGGTGAGGATACAATAGGTAAGGGTAGATCTGCTTGAACAGCGGTATGGTGGAGCGATGGTTAGAGTAGGTTGTAGGTTTGTCGGAAGAGATATTGTTTCATGTTCCTTTTGTAGGTTTCCATAGAAGGCGAAAGTATATGTTGAGGGACACAGTTCCAGAGAAGAGGGGATCTACGGGAGAAATCTATTATGCGATTGTGGAAAAAGGAGATAAAAGGGGAGTAGAAAGGGAGATCTTGTGAAGAACGAAGGTTGCATGCTGGCAATTACGAGGAGACTAGGTCACAGATGCATGGAGGCAGGGCCGCCATCAGGGCATTACAGGCATCACTACCATATGGGGCCCGGTGATGAGGAGCAAAAAGGGGGGCCCGAGCGAGCACACTGGCAGCCGGTCCGGTCCGCGCTCTGCTCGGGCCCCCCCTGACATTTTTATTCAGGCTGCGGCTGCCACTGTGCTGGGCCTGCCTAAATGAGCCTTGTACCTTTAAGGCGGCTGGGCCCGCGGTGCATCATGGGCCCGCCCGCCGCAAGTTAGTGATGTCACACGCTGCCCTGCTCCACTTCCTCATTCCGGGACCGGAGCAGAGCAGCGTGCGGCGGTGTGCCACCACGTGGACGGCGGAGGGAGCAGAGAAGAGGCAGCGGGGGACCACCGGACGACGAGGGACCCGGCGGAGGAGAAGAGGCAGGCTCTGGCGGCAGCAGGGGACCGGCGGAGAAGAGGCAGGCGCCGGCGGCAGCGGGGGACCGGCGGTCGGCGGAGGACCAGTCAGACGGCGGAGGAGAAGAGGCAGGCGGGGGAGGGGACCACCGGACGACGAGGGACCCGGCGGAGGAGCAGACGACAGCGGGGGACCACGGTCACCGGACGAAGAGGGACCGGACGGACGAGGCGATGGGGGAGACACTGTCTGGCAGCCAGGTTCATATGTGCAGGCTGCAGCAAGTGGAGGCGGCAGGCGAGCAGGGGGTGAGTACCTGGGACCTGGGAGGAGGAGACAGGTTTTGGATTGCTTTGAATACCAAACTTAGGGTTTTGAACATGAGTCTCTGGGCAATGGGGAGCCAGTGCAGGGATTGACAGAGGGGAGAAGGCAGGAAATAGCGGGGTGACAGGTGGATTAGTCGGGAATCAGAGTTTAGGATAGATTGGTGTGATAGTGTTAGAAGGGAGGCCACAGAGCAGGAGGTTGCAAAAGCCGAGGCTGGAGATGATGAGGGCATTCATTAGTGTTTTTTCTGATTCATGGTTGAGGAATCTGGTCAGGAGATATTTTTGAGTTGGAGTCAGCAGGAAGGGGAAAGTGCTTGGATCTCAGATTTGAAGGAGATATCAAAGTCTAGCCATTGATTTTGATGGATAGGTCAGTTGGGAATTGAAAGAGATGGTGGAAAAGATGATGAATTTGGTTTTATCCATGTTAAGTTTTAGAAACCTAGCAGAGAAGAAAGATAAAATAGAGTACTGACATTGTGGGATTCTGGTAAGTAAGGAGGTGATATCCGTTTCAGAGGGGTAGATCTGTGTTTCATCAGCATAGAGATGATACTGAAAGCCGTGAGACTCCATGAGCTGTTCCAGTCCGAAGGTATAGATGGAGTAGAGCAGGGGCCCAAGGACTGAACCTTGGGGGACACTGACAGATAGGGAGCGAGATAAGGAGGTGGTGTGTGAGTGAGAGACATTGAATGCCCTGTCCATTAGGTATGAGAAGATGATAGGTCCAGAAGGAGGAGTTTTCAAAGAGAGAGCAGGAAGATACATTTAAGGACAGTTCAAAATGGATGTGTTCTTCCACTAGTTTTGAAGCATAGGGGAGAAGTGATATGGGGCGATAGCTATGCACAAAGGATGGGTCAAGGGAGGACTTTTTGAGGATTGGTGTGATCAAGGTACTGTATGTCTGAAATATGAGGGGAAGACAACAGTTGTTAGTCACAGGCTGAAGTGGTGGGTTAGTTTTGGGATGAAGACTGTTGTAAGGATTGAAATGAGGTGGGACAGGATTGGGTCAAGTTCACAGGTGGTGAGACATGATTTATAATAATGATAATCTTTTTTATATATATAGCACTAACATATTCCTCAGATCCTTACAGGTTGCACACATTATCATCACTGTCCCCGTTGGGGCTCACAATCTAAATTACCTATCAGTATGTCTTTGGAATGTGGGAGGAAACCGGAGTACCTGAAGGAAACTCACGCAAACAGGGAGAGAACTCTTTGCAGATGTTGTCCTTGGTGGGGTTTGAACCCAGGACTCCAGCACTGCAAGGCTGCTGTGCTAACCACTGCACCACCGTGCTGCCCATGGACAGTAAAGAGGAAAGTTGATCTTCCGTGATGGTGAAGTTGGTTTTGGAGGCGGAGAGTTGAATACTTATGAGAGGTGGCTGTAGCAAAGGCTTTGCCTTATGTTGTCATTCTTCTGCTTATTGAATGAGGCAAAGTCTTCAGCTGAAATGAGTCTATAAGGAGGAGGAGCTGGGGGACGATGAGAGAATTCAAAGTACTAAATAGCTGTTTAGTGTTGTGAGACATGGATGATATGAGAGATGAGAACAGGGGCGGATTATCAGAGGGTCAATATGGGCGGTAGCCCAGGGCCCAGTGGTCTGGGGGGCCCTGGGCTACTGCACAGATTGACCCTCCGCTAATCGTCTGTGAATGCCCGCCGGCATTTATGTGACCCCGGACCCGGTGGGCAGAGAGAGGGGGCCCGCACCGGGCCCCTTCTCATCTGCTCACCGGGCCCCTTCTGGCGCTGCGGCAAGCGCCCGCACGTCAATAGTTATCAACAACAGCCGCCAGCCAATTGGAGGCTGGCAGCTGAAGTCGGCCGCAGCGTACAAGTCGCCGGCGTCTGACGTCATTGTCAGTCGCCGGCGAGTGTGCGCTGCTGGAGGGAGCTCGCCGCCTGGAACGCGGACAGGTGAGGAGGTTTTTTTTTGTTTTTTGATAAGCTAACGGTGGACACACTGGGGGGCAATGCTGGAGGACACACTGGGGCAATGCTGGAGACACAGGGGGCAATGCTGGAGACACAGGGGGCAATGCTGGAGACATTGGGGCAATGCTGGAGACACTGGGGCAGATTGTTGGAGGACACACGGGGCAATGCTGGAGACACTGGGGCAGATTGCTGGAGACATTGGGGCAATGCTGGAGACACTGGGGCAGATTGCTGGACACACTGGGGCAGATTGCTGGAGACATTGGGGCAGATTGCTGGACACACTGGGGCAATGCTGGAGGACACACTAGGGCAGATTGCTGGAGACACTGGGGAAATGCTGGAGACACTGGGGCAATGCTGGAGACACTGGGGCAATGCTGGAGACACTGGGGCAGATTGCTGGACACACTGGGGCAATGCTGGAGACACGGGCAGATTGCTGGAGACACTGGGGCAATGCTGGAGACACTGGGGCAGATTGCTGGACACACTGGGGCAGATTGCTGGAGACACTGGGGCAATGCTGGAGACACTGGGGCAGATTGCTGGAGACACTGGGGCAGATTGCTGGAGACACTGGGGCAATGCTGGAGACACTGGGGCAGATTGCTGGAGACACTGGGGCAGATTGCTGGACACACTGGGGCAATGCTGGAGGACGCACTAGGGCAGATTGCTGGAGACACTGGGGCAATGCTGGAGACACTGGGGCAATGCTGGAGACACTGGGGCAATGCTGGAGACACTGGGGCAGATTGCTGGACACACTGGGGCAGATTGCTGGACACACTGGGGCAATGCTGGACACACTGGGGCAGATGATTGCTGGACACACTGGGGCAGCTTGCTGGACACAACTGGGCAGATTGCTGGAGGACACACTGGGGCAATGCTGGAGACACTGGGGCAATGCTGGAGACACTGGGGCAGACTGCTGGACACACTGGGGCAATGCTGGAGGACACACTGGGGCAGATGATTGCTGGAGACACTGGGGCAATGCTGGATACACTGGGGCAATGCTGGAGACACTGGAGCAATGCTGGAGACACTGGGAAAGACTGCTGGACACACTGGGGCAATGCTGGAGGACACTATGGGGCAGATGATTGCTGGAGACACTGGGGCAATGCTAGAGACACTGGGGCAATGCTGGAGACACTGGAGCAATGCTGGAGACATTGGGCCAGATTGCTGGACACACTGGTGGTAATATGCTGGACACACTGGGGCAGATTGCTGGACACACTTTCTGGGGGCAATGCTGGACACACTGGGGCAATATGCTGGACATACTGGGGCAGATTGCTGGACACACTGGGGGTAATATGCTGGACACACTGGGGGTAATATGCTGGACACACTGGGGCTGATTGCTGGACACACTGGGGGCAGGACTGGAGGCATGGGCAGAATGTAGACACGGGGCATGATTGGAGACACAGGGCAGAATGAAAAACATGGGGCAGGATTGGATCATGGGGCAGGATGGATACGATGGAGACAGATGGGGCAGGATGGGGAGATCATATGGTGTAGAATGGATACTCATGAGTGCAGGATGGGAGAACATATGGCTGGAGCCAGGAATGAGACACACGGGGCCAGGGTGGGGAATATTATTACCATAGGGGCTAATTAAGAGATATTATTACTGCAGTGATGTATTTATTTTATTTTTTGAGTATACTTTTTCAAATGGGGGGGCGGTCCTGTTACTGTGCAAAGTGACACACACTATAGCGCCTTTTTTCTTCATGTGTTGTAATGTAGAAGTTGTGAAAAATTAAGTAATGTGTTCTGCAAGCGGAGCTCGAGATAACTGTGTTATTTCCTGCAGAAACGAGTCCTGGCTGGAAGAAATGATAGCGGTCTGTGCTGGATGAAAGATGAAGGACTTCACCTAGAGACGTCACTGGTGAGTCAGTGTTACCTATACACTGACACTATACACTGTATACTATATACAGAGGTCCTGTGTACAATGTCACCAGTGATCACTGTATTACCTATACATTATATACAGAGCTCCTGTGTATAATGTCACCGGTGATCTCTGTATTACCTCTACACAGACACTGCATACTAAGTACAGATCTCCTGTGAAGACTGGCACTTATGGTGATAGTATTGTGTTTTTTGTTTTTTTTTATACCTGATCAATATTGTAGTATTCAGTCACTATGTGGTGGTGATATGTGGTCTGGAAATGGTGTTGTATTATTTGTCCCTTGTATGTGCTATTTGGTCACCAAGTGGTAATATGTGGTCTTGACATGGTGCGGTGGTATTTGTTCCTTGTATGTGATATTGTTCGATCACTGTGGTTGTAATTTGTGGTCTGGTCATGGTGCGGTGGTATTTGTTCCTTGTATGTGATATTATTCAATCACTGTGGTTGTAATTTGTGAGGGGCGCACATACTACTGGACCTATTAACCCCTGGAAGGTATATCCAATTCATTGTGTAAACGCTTCTGCTGTTTTTTATCACATGCACTTGTTCATTCTATGTGCTTTAGAGGTGCAATGACCTTTTTGGGCCAGCGGACCCCCACTCTATATTGCACTACTTATTGATTAACTGACACCTTGCACTTTCTGAGGCTAATGTGTTTTTTTTATATAGTTTTAGTCCTCACTTCCCTATATTTGGAAATTTTTCTCTTTATATTTACACATTTTTTACCTTGTCCTTCCCCACATTTTGTTTTTTACACAGCACGTGGATTTTTTATGAAATATATTATATTTATTTTACCTTCAGGGGTTTCTTAAATTAATTTGTTCTTTTGCCTATATATATTTATGTGATTGGCACACTCTCTTTGGTCCAGCATACGTGCGCATTTTGTGTATATTATATGAATTATTTTTCTTGTGGATTATTGCTTACCATATTTTCATTATAATAAAACTTAAATTTTAAATATCACCTATCTCCTTTTGACTGGTCCCTTGTTTTGTCCACTGCTCAGGTTTTGGGTTGTAATTTGTGGTCTGGTCATGGTGCGGTGGTATTTGTTCCTTGTATGTGATATTATTGGTCAAAATATACCTAAATTGTATTGCAGATTTTAACAAATATTTAATAGGTTACAGTAGAGTAGGGCCCGGCCATTTTTCTGGAATAATCTGGTTCGGGTATATCATGACCCCCGTCACGTGACCCCCGTCACATGACCCCCGTCACATGACCGGGGGGCCCACAGTGTCAGAACAGCCCAGGGCCCTGGCTACCCTTAATCCACCCCTGGATGAGAAGTAGGCTTGTTTTGCTACAGTGAGAAATTGTGCTGCATTTTGACAACTTCTGTTTCCGGCTACTCGACTCCCTTTGGCACAGGGGTATGCTTTGTACATGAGGGCCAGAATGTACTCCAGTGGATGGCAAGCTCTGCATCAAGTGACCTCTCTTCCTCTTCCTCCACCTTAACATCACACATGGTACAGTCCTCATAAGTGGCATCCCAATTACCGTTGTTTCCCCCGCATCACAACTCCCCACAGATTGGCGAGTCTTTAACCCCTTAATGACGGTCAATACGTCTTTTAACTGACCTGAGATATAAGAGAATAGCCTCCCCATACAGATGACAATCCAGCATCTGTCGGTTGTACACTATAGCTGACAACTTGCTGTACCAGCCACGATCAGTATTTGCACCATCTAAATCTGTTTAACCCCTTAGATGCTGCTGTCAATAGTGACTACATCATTATAAATGGTTAACAGAGTGTGGGGGCTTCTTCTTTGTCACAATTGGTGCCCTCAGATCATGATTCTGTTGTCCTGATGTTTGCCATGGCATTTCATGACCAAATAGTGGCCTTAGAGTCAGACGGCTGCAGTAATCTGTTTAGAAGTTAGCAACATTTAGGTGGTAAAAATACACATTTTCATTTCTGTCATACCACTTTGCATTAATTCCTGTAAAGCACCTGAAGCGTTAATAAACTACCTGACCGCAGATTTCAATATGTCAGGGGGTGCTGTTTTTAAAATGGTATCACGTTTGTGGGTTTCCCAATATATGGGACCCCTAAAGTCACTTCAAACATGGATAAGTCCCTAAAAAAATCAATTTTGTAAATTTCTTTGAAAAAATGAAAAATTGCTGCTACATTTTTAAACCTCCTAAAATGCTAACAAAATGAAATAACATTTTACAAATGGTGCTGATGTAAAGCAGACATGTGGGAAATGTTATTTATTAATGGTTTGCTGTTGTATGACTATCTGGATTACAGGGATAATCATTCAAATTTAGAAAATTGCTAATTTTTTAACATTTTTCTCAAATTTTTGATATTTTTTATAAATAAACACAAAAAATGTTGAACAAAATTTACCATTATCATAAAGTATAATGTGTCACGAAAAAACAATCTCAAAATCACTGGGATTTGTTGAAGCGTTGCAGAGTTATTACCACATAAAGTGACACTGGTCAGATTTCAAAAATTTGGCTCGGTCACTAAGGGGTTAAAGCTGTTGGCACATTCTATTCCATGGGCATCACAGTTCTGCTCCAAAGGTTCACAGAATCAAGAGGAGGAAAGCATCTGCACTGATGGGCAAAATTTTGTGCAGCTTGGATCCGAGGATGGATGAAGTAGAGTCCAAGCAGAATCCACACCCTTGGCATCAGACGTAAAACCCTGGGGGTGGAGGTGATCCTGATGAGACTCAGATACTCATATACCTGAGGCACACATGGATTGTACTGTATATCAGGTCAAGAAGAGGAGTATGGGGATTCTCAGGGTGAGAAATGGGAGAACCAAAAGGATGATGATTAGGTTGTACAGTAGATCCCACTTGGTGTGAACCCAGAGGCACACAGGTAAGTAGCTCATCAGAGGAGGTATAAAAGGAGGAATTTGAATATGTTACATTGCAGCCTCACACACAGACAGTGAGTGATGCAACCACAACAAGCACTGCATCTTCAGAAAAAACTCTAGCTGTGCCAAACAGCAGTTACAGGTCTGAAATTCGCAGAGGCGGCAAGGCTAGTCTGGCCCTTTTTTGAGACCACAAATGATGGCTCAACTCATGTTATCTAGCAACTTTGTAAAAAAATGACTGATTAGAGGCAAAAAATCCAATAATTTGCCTATTTCATGGATGAACTACCGTAGAATATGCACGATTAACATTCGTCAGTCTGGGAATCTCACTGCCCTAAAATATGGACTAGCGGGCCTCACCAACCTCCGGCCGTCCCATTAACCACATCTGCTGCTTCTTTCTCCTCTTTCAATGTGGCAAGTGTTCTCGCACAGTTCTCAGTCTGCAGAACCTCCACTTGTTTACCCACTACAGTCATGATGAGTGAGAGCCCATCAGCTGTTACAGAAGTGGACATGCCTGCTGTTCTTGACCGATCTCAGACACCGAGCACATCACATCTTTCTCAATCCACCATAACATCCGCTCCTGCACCTCAATCACAGTCCAGCAGTTTGTCGTATTTTACCTACTCCACCATCTATCAGCACAGCAGTCGGCCTTCGTTTGTGCAGACATATTCCATAGAGATTTACAAGTCAGCAGTTCATATAAAATAGTCATAAGTTGCAAAGTTAACTATAATACAACAATTAAAGCAAATATAATGACGATGCTGCTCTTAAGAGTTTACAATTTACAATGAGGTGGGAGTGACATAAAGTACAGGTGGTAATTTACAATGATGGTTCAGCCATCTTGAGGAAATAGGGAGTAGATATAGACTGCATGAGGTAGTCACCAGACAATAGTTGTAGTACATTTGGGTGCGGTTGAGTTTAATGGCAAATTATGTTCAGAGAAGCAGAAAATAGGCTATATATATATAAAAAGGACTTTGATTAGGGAATGTGATAGGCTGCCCTAAACAGATGTGTTTTTAAGGAGCGCCTAAAAATGTGTAAATTGTGGTTAGTCCTAATATCATGGGGTAGAAAGGGGAAGGGGTGAGTTAGCTAGATAAGAGATTGAACAGAGCCAGACAAAAATCAGATCAGGGCTGTTACAGTCTTTGTGTGTCTCAGAGGTTGAAAGTTGTGAGAGGCCACGAGAAGTGGGTAGGTAGAGATAGAACCTGGGATGCAGTTGGGGAGGTGGGGCTGTTGAAGTCTCCCAGGATAAGGGTTGGCAATTCTGAGGACATGAAGAGTGGCGCAAGACAGAAAAGTGGTCAATGAAGTGTGTGAGTCTGGGGGACTATATAAGACTGCTACTCTGAGGGAGAAGGGATGGAAGACCCTGATGGTGTAAACCCCACCAAGGACAACATCTGCAAGGTGTTTGTATGCTTTCCCTGTGTTTGCGTTGGTTTTCTCCGGTTTCTCTGGATTTCTCCCACACTCCAAAGATATACTGATAGGAAATTTAGATTGTGAGCCCCAATGGGGACAGTGCCGAAAATGTCTGTGAAGCGCCATGAAAGTAATGGTGCTATATAAGTGAGTAAAATAACTAAAAATTAAAATAAGCATTTTCTGTGAATCGTTTCACACATTTTTAGACCAGCCAGTGCACCGGCAGAACAGACTACAAGTCTGACAGGCAATGAACGACTGGAGAAGATGGTGCAGTAGTATTTCGAGGTCAAAATAAATGTTATCAGGGGGTTTGGACCCTTTGCATTTTGATCTTCAAAAATGGATGAGTGGCCTGAGCTTGCCTGTCATGCCATGGAGGTTTTGTCATGCCCAGCACAAAGCGTTCTCTAAGAATGTATCTTCAGCACTGCTGGTGGTGTCCTGATGGATAAGAGCATCCGCCTGACCCCTCAAAGTGTAGACTGCCTAACTTTCATCAAGATGAATAAGTCATAGATCTCTAATGACTTTTCACCCCAGTTTTAGACTGGGCAGACTAGGTGATGGTGTCGTTTTTAGTGTGCTGCATTGATTTCACGTTATTGCAGTCTGTGACACCTTTGTTGTGGCTTCTGTGCCTGCTGTTGCTACTACTTATGAGTAGAGTTGAGCGACCTTGACCTTTTTAAAGTCGAGCCGGGTTTCGCGAAACCCGACTATCTCAAAAGTCGGGTCGAGTGAAATCGGCCGATTATGGCGAAAAGTCGGGATCGACCGAAACACGAAACCCAATGCAAGTCAATGGGGCAGCATAGTCGGCAGTGAGTGGGGGCCAGGAAAACACCTAGAGTGCCCATTTTAATGTCAAAACCATCCATTCTTCTTAATGAAGCTTGTCAAGCTTAATTTACCTTATAATAATTGGAAGGCATTTGAAATTGGGGGTCATTTGGCTAAAGTTGTGGGGGGTAGGGCTGGTTCAAGTAATTAGTGGGCCCAGGAAATCTGGACCACGTCACGGCAGTGGAGCAGGGAGAGGTAAGTATTTCAACTTTGCAAGTGCTGTGAACCTGAGCAAGCAGGGGGGGCCCACTTGTTGGCATTGGCACTGGCACAGGGCCCCTCAAAGTACAGCGGTGTGTTTGCACGGCGGGGGCGCCTCCCACCGGCAGCAACACTTTTGCGTACTATGAGAGGCCCTGTGCCAGTGACGTCGCCAACTAGTATTCCTCCCCCCACCTGATGAAGGAACCTGCACTTTCATCTGCACCTTCCTCTTTGTCCCCGTGTAAGGTGGTATGGTATGCGGGAAGAGCAACCTGACTTTCAGCAGGGTCACAATGTTGTTGTGTAGCGTGCACGGGGAATGTTGCGTTATGGGTCAATGTACCAGCAGACTCATCTATCACTGGCTGGGCAATGGGCACGATGAAGTGGGAACACAGATATAGGCCCAAATAATAAAGTGGGCTAAATGCAGTTCAAAATTGGTAACACAGGAATAACCAGGGGGCATTGCAGTGGAGGACAACTGGAATGAGAGGCTGACACAGGGAGTAGGGCCAAATCAGTAAGTAGTCGAAATGCAGTTCAAAATTGGCAACCGTAGTAAACAGGCGGCACAGCTTTGTTCAGTGGAGGAGAACAGCAAGGAGTGGCAGACACCGATAGTAGGCCCCAAACCAACTAGTACGCCAAATGCAGTTGTTCCATTTAACCACAATTTAATGAGAGCCTGAAGATAGAAGCTCAGGAAAGGCAACCTGGGGAACACCTTGGAGTGTAACACACCATCTCTCTCCACCCCATACCCAATTTGTAGGCCTAATGCAGTGTAGTTTCCAAGAACTACTAAACGAGAGCCGGAAGATCGAAGCTCAGGAAAGGCAACCTGGTGAACACCTTGGAGTGTAACACAACCTCTCTCTACACCCCATACCCAATTTGTAGGCCTAATGCAGCGTAGTTTCCAACAACTACTAAACGAGAGCCGGAAGATCGAAGCTCAGGAAAGGCAACCTGGGGAACACCTTGGAGTGTAACACAACCTCTCTCTACACCACGGAAGGGCTGATTCTTAGGAAGGAAGGCTGTTGGAAATAAGCATTGCGCGTCCGAGGGTGATTATATTCTTATTAGGTATATACTCACCCTCGGACGCGCCCTGCTTCTTTATTTGTAATGAATGTTTATTTGCAATGTGGTTTTGACTTACTCGATTATTTTTGTAATTAATGATTTTATTAATTTCATTGTTTTACATCTTCTTGGCAATAATATAAAGAAGACGCGACAGGACAACACTCGGTGGATGCCATATCTGTGTTTTCAATTAAAAAAACCTTTCAGTTAACTACTTGCAGGAGAAAGTAATTGTAGCTGGTGGACATTTTTAGTACAGTTCCAGATTTTTGTTGTGTGTTTGTTTTTAATGTTAAAATGTCTGCATTTGATATCTCACCAGTATCTTCTTTTTTATAATCAAAATAATTATTTTTTTATTTTATGATGTTGGTTCAAGGGGTACACGGGCAGCAGTAGACAGGTCAGTGGAGGCCTAGTGGAAGGAGGGACCGCAGATGCGCCACTGTTTCCCCCATACCAAATTTGTAGGCCTAATGCAGCGTAGTTTCCAACAACTACTAAACGAGAGCCGGAAGATCGAAGCTCAGGAAAGGCAACCTGGGGAACACCTTGGAGTGTAACACAACCTCTCTCTACACCACGGAAGGGCTGATTCTTAGGAAGGGAGGCTGTTGGAAATAAGCATTGCGCGTCCGAGGGTGATTATATTCTTATTAGGTATATACTCACCCTCGGACGCGCCCTGCTTCTTAATTTGTAATGAATGTTTATTTGCAATGTGGTTTTGACTTACTTGATTATTTTTGTAATTAATGATTTTATTAATTTCATTGTTTTACATCTTCTTGGCAATAATATAAAGAAGACGCGACAGGACAACAGTCGGTGGATGCCATATCTGTGTTTTCAATTTAAAAAACCTTTCAGTTAACTACTTGCAGGAGAAAGTAATTGTAGCTGGTGGACATTTTTAGTACAGTTCCAGATTTTTGTTGTGTGTTTGTTTTTAATGTTAAAATGTCTGCATTTGATATCTCACCAGTATCTTCTTTTTTATAATCAAAATAATTATTTTTTTTTTTTATGATGTTGGTTCAAGGGGTACACGGGCAGCAGTAGACAGGTCAGTGGAGGCCTAGTGGAAGGAGGGACCGCAGATGCGCCACTGTTTCCCCCATACCAAATTTGTAGGCCTAATGCAGCGTAGTTTCCAACAACTACTAAACAAGAGCCGGAAGATCGAAGCTCAGGAAAGGCAACCTGGGGAACACCTTGGAGTGTAACACAACCTCTCTCTACACCACGGAAGGGCTGATTCTTAGGAAGGAAGGCTGTTGGAAATAAGCATTGCGCGTCCGAGGGTGATTATATTCTTATTAGGTATATACTCACCCTCGGACGCGCCCTGCTTCTTTATTTGTAATGAATGTTTATTTGCAATGTGGTTTTGACTTACTCGATTATTTTTGTAATTAATGATTTTATTAATTTCATTGTTTTACATCTTCTTGGCAATAATATAAAGAAGACGCGACAGGACAACACTCGGTGGATGCCATATCTGTGTTTTCAATTAAAAAAACCTTTCAGTTAACTACTTGCAGGAGAAAGTAATTGTAGCTGGTGGACATTTTTAGTACAGTTCCAGATTTTTGTTGTGTGTTTGTTTTTAATGATAAAATGTCTGCATTTGATATCTCACCAGTATTTTTTTTTTTTTATAAGCAAAATACTTATTTTTTTAATTTATGATGTTGGTTCAAGGGGTACACGGGCAGCAGTAGACAGGTCAGTGGAGGCCTAGTGGAAGGAGGGAACGCAGACAGGCTTCGAAGGCCTAACATAATAAAATGGGCTGGCTGTAGGCAATTTATAATTGGTTCCATGGGAACACGGGCAGCAGTAGACAGGTCACTGGAGGCATAGTGGAATGAGGGACCGCAGACAGGCTTCGAAGCCCTAACATCATAAATTGGGCTGCCTGTAGGCACTTTTAAATTGGTTCCAGGGGTACACGGGCAGCAGTGGTCTGGTCAGTGTAGTAGTAGTTGAAAGGAGTGACCGCAGACAGGCTTCGAAGGCCTAACATAACAAAATTGGGCTGGCTGTAGGCACTTTTAAATTGGTTCCAGGGGTACACGGGCAGCAGTGGTCTGGTCAGTGGAAGTCTAGTGGAAGGAGTGACGGCAGACAGGCTTCGAAGGCCTAACATAACAAAATTGGGCTGGCTGTAGGCACTTTTAAATTGGTTCCAGGGGTACACGGGCAGCAGTGGTCTGGTCAGTGGAAGTCTAGTGGAAGGAGTGACGGCAGACAGGCTTCGAAGGCCTAACATAACAAAATTGGGCTGGCTGTAGGCACTTTTAAATTGGTTCCAGGGGTACACGGGCAGCAGTGGTCTGGTCAGTGGAAGTCTAGTGGAAGGAGTGACGGCAGACAGGCTTCGAAGGCCTAACATAACAAAATTGGGCTGGCTGTAGGCACTTTTAAATTGGTTCCAGGGGTACACGGGCAGCAGTGGTCTGGTCAGTGGAAGTCTAGTGGAAGGAGTGACCGCAGACAGGCTTCGAAGGCCTAACATAACAAAATTGGGCTGGCTGTAGGCACTTTTAAATTGGTTCCAGGGGTACACGGGCAGCAGTGGTCTGGTCAGTGGAAGTCTAGTGGAAGGAGTGACCGCAGACAGGCTTCGAAGGCCTAACATAACAAAATTGGGCTGGCTGTAGGCACTTTTAAATTGGTTCCAGGGGTACACGGGCAGCAGTGGTCTGGTCAGTGGAAGTCTAGTGGAAGGAGTGACGGCAGACAGGCTTCGAAGGCCTAACATAACAAAATTGGGCTGGCTGTAGGCACTTTTAAATTGGTTCCAGGGGTACACGGGCAGCAGTGGTCTGGTCAGTGGAAGTCTAGTGGAAGGAGTGTCGGCAGACAGGCT
The DNA here is from genome assembly GCF_032444005.1 of Ranitomeya imitator. Lineage (NCBI taxonomy): Eukaryota > Metazoa > Chordata > Amphibia > Anura > Dendrobatidae > Ranitomeya > Ranitomeya imitator. Next base: position 759,533,621 of record NC_091283.1, on the reverse strand, counting down.
TCGAAGGCCTAACATAACAAAATTGGGCTGGCTGTAGGCACTTTTAAATTGGTTCCAGGGGTACACGGGCAGCAGTGGTCTGGTCAGTGGAAGTCTAGTGGAAGGAGTGACGGCAGACAGGCTTCGAAGGCCTAACATAACAAAATTGGGCTGGCTGTAGGCACTTTTAAATTGGTTCCAGGGGTACACGGGCAGCAGTGGTCTGGTCAGTGGAAGTCTAGTGGAAGGAGTGACCGCAGACAGGCTTCGAAGGCCTAACATAACAAAATTGGGCTGGCTGTAGGCACTTTTAAATTGGTTCCAGGGGTACACGGGCAGCAGTGGTCTGGTCAGTGGAAGTCTAGTGGAAGGAGTGACCGCAGACAGGCTTCGAAGGCCTAACATAACAAAATTGGGCTGGCTGTAGGCACTTTTAAATTGGTTCCAGGGGTACACGGGCAGCAGTGGTCTGGTCAGTGGAAGTCTAGTGGAAGGAGTGACGGCAGACAGGCTTCGAAGGCCTAACATAACAAAATTGGGCTGGCTGTAGGCACTTTTAAATTGGTTCCAGGGGTACACGGGCAGCAGTGGTCTGGTCAGTGGAAGTCTAGTGGAAGGAGTGACGGCAGACAGGCTTCGAAGGCCTAACATAACAAAATTGGGCTGGCTGTAGGCACTTTTAAATTGGTTCCAGGGGTACACGGGCAGCAGTGGTCTGGTCAGTGGAAGTCTAGTGGAAGGAGTGACGGCAGACAGGCTTCGAAGGCCTAACATAACAAAATTGGGCTGGCTGTAGGCACTTTTAAATTGGTTCCAGGGGTACACGGGCAGCAGTGGTCTGGTCAGTGGAAGTCTAGTGGAAGGAATGACGGCAGACAGGCTTCGAAGGCCTAACATAACAAAATTGGGCTGGCTGTAGGCACTTTTAAATTGGTTCCAGGGGTACACGGGCAGCAGTGGTCTGGTCAGTGGAAGTCTAGTGGAAGGAGTGACCGCAGACAGGCTTCGAAGGCCTAACATAACAAAATTGGGCTGGCTGTAGGCACTTTTAAATTGGTTCCAGGGGTACACGGGCAGCAGTGGTCTGGTCAGTGTAGTAGTAGTTGAAAGAACGGACCGCAGACAGGCTTCGAAGGCCTAACATAACAAAAATGTCTAAACAATGGTATTGTCAGTGCCAGGCATTGAAGGATGGCAGCGCATAGACTAAACATTGGTGAAGCTGTGAGAGATAATTTTGCTAGTGGTAGAGCACTGTTTGAGCTGGGGGGGGGGAACTGTCTTGTGGCCGGCGGTACAGGCACAGGGCCCCTCATATTACAATGGTGTGTCTGACGTTGGGTGCGCACCACCACCGCCAGAGACACTTTATTGTACTATGAGGGACCCAGTGGCAGTGCCGTCGACCAAAAGCGGGCACACCCACCTCTTCAGACAAACAGCACTCTCACGGGTGCTGGCGCAAAGTGGCGATACCACGGCCCCGTGTGGGGAGTTTGGCCATTTTGTTAGGAGTAAACATGTCGTATGCTGGACAATCAGGTGCAGAAAATTACGAGATTGGAAAAGTCATTCAGTAGAGTCCACAGTCAAGACCTTTTCATAGGAAAGTTAGGTGTAAGCCGGGCACGGTGGGGCAAAAGATTTCGAAATCCAGTTGTGGTTCATTTTAATGAAGGTTAGATCATCTACATTTTGGGTAGCCAGACGAGTCCTTTTTTCAGTTAGTATTGAACCTGCAGCACTGAATACTCTTTCTGATAGGACACTAGCTGCCGGGCAAGCAAGCTCCTGCAATGCATATTCTGCCAATTCTGGCCAGGTGTCTAATTTGGATGCCCAGTAATCAAATGGGAATGAAGGTTGAGGGAGAACGTCGATAAGGGATGAAAAATAGTTTGTAACCATACTGGACAAATGTTGTCTCCTGTCACTTTGAATTGATGCTGCAGTACCTGTCCTGTCTGCGGTCATAGCAAAATCACTCCACAACCTGGTCAGAAAACCCCTCTGGCCAACGCCACTTCTGATTTCTGCCCCTCTAACACCTCTGGTCTGCTGGCCCCTGGAGCTCGTGTGAGAACGATCACGGGCGCTGTGTGCAGGGAATGCCAGAAGCAAACGGTCAACAAGAGTTGATTGTTTTGTTGCTAATATTAGTTCCAAATTCTCATGTGGCATAATATTTTGCAATTTGCCTTTATAGCGAGGATCAAGGAGGCAGGCCAACCAGTAATCGTCATCGTTCATCATTTTTGTAATGCGTGTGTCCCTTTTGAGGATACGCAAGGCATAATCCGCCATGTGCCCCAAAGTTCCTGTTGTCAAATCTGCGGTTGTGCTTGGTTGAGGGGCAGTTGCAGGCAAATCTACGTCACTTGTGTCCCTCAAAAAACCAGAACCCGGCCTTGCCACGCCACCAATTTCCAGTGACCCCGGGAAAGCTTCCTCATTAAAAATATACTCATCCCCATCATCCTCCTCATCCTCCACCTCCTCTTCGCCCGCTACCTCGTCCTGTACACTGCCCTGACCAGACAATGGCTGACTGTCATCAAGGCTTTCCTCTTCCTCTGGTGCAGACGCCTGATCCTTTATGTGCGTCAAACTTTGCATCAGCAGACACATTAGGGGGATGCTCATGCTTATTATGGCGTTGTCTGCACTAACCAGCCGTGTGCATTCCTCAAAACACTGAAGGACTTGACACATGTCTTTAATCTTCGACCACTGCACACCTGACAACTCCATGTCTGCCATCCTACTGCCTGCCCGTGTATGTGTATCCTCCCACAAAAACATAACAGCCCGCCTCTGTTCGCACAGTCTCTGAAGCATGTGCAGTGTTGAGTTCCACCTTGTAACAACGTCTATGATTAGGCGATGCTGGGGAAGGTTCAAAGAACGCTGATAGGTCTGCATACGGCTGGAGTGTACAGGCGAACGGCGGATGTGTGCGCAAAGTCCACGCACTTTGAGGAGCAGGTCGGATAACCCCGGATAACTTTTCAGGAAGCACTGCACCACCAGGTTTAAGGTGTGAGCCAGGCAAGGAATGTGTTTCAGTTGGGAAAGGGAGATGGCAGCCATGAAATTCCTTCCGTTATCACTCACTACCTTGCCTGCCTCAAGATCTACAGTGCCCATCCACGACTGCGTTTCTTGCTGCAAGAACTCGGACAGAACTTCCGCGGTGTGTCTGTTGTCGCCCAAACACTTCATAGCCAATACAGCCTGCTGACGTTTCCCAGTAGCTGCCCCATAATGGGAGACCTGGTGTGCAACAGTGGCAGCTGCGGATGGAGTGGTTGTGCGACTGCGGTCTGTGGACGAGCTCTCGCTTCTGCAGGAGGACGAGGAGGAGGAGGGGGTGCGAACGGCTACAGCCAACTGTTTCCTAGACCGTGGGCTAGGCAGAACTGTCCCAAACTTGCTGTCCCCTGTGGACCCTGAATCCACCACATTTACCCAGTGTGCCGTGATGGACACGTAACGTCCCTGGCCATGCCTACTGGTCCATGCATCTGTTGTCAGGTGCACCTTTGTGCTCACAGATTGCCTGAGTGCATGGACGATGCGCTCTTTAACATGCTGGTGGAGGGCTGGGATGGCTTTTCTGGAAAAAAAGTGTCGACTGGGTAGCTCGTAGCGTGGTACAGCGTAGTCCATCAGGTCTTTGAAAGCTTCGCTTTCAACTAACCGGTAGGGCATCATCTCTAACGAGATTAGTCTAGCTATGTGGGCGTTCAAACCCTGTGTACGCGGATGGGAGGCTAAGTACTTCCTTTTTCTGACCATAGTCTCATGTAGGGTGAGCTGGACTGGAGAGCTGGAGATCGGGGAACTAGCGGGGGTGCCGGTGGACATGGCAGACTGAGAGACGGTGGGAGATGGTATTGTTGGCGCCGGTGCCCTAGATGCAGTGTTTCCTACTACGAAACTGGAGATTCCCTGACCCTGACTGCTTTGGCCTGTCAAAGAAACCTGCACAGATACTGCAGGTGGTGCAGAAAATGGTGGCCCTACACTGCCGGAAGGGATGTTGCGTTGATGACTAGCTTCATTGGCCGAGGGTGCTACAACCTTAAGGGACGTTTGGTAGTTAGTCCAAGCTTGCAAATGCATGGTGGTTAAATGTCTATGCATGCAACTTGTATTGAGACTTTTCAGATTCTGCCCTCTGCTTAAGGTAGTTGAACATTTTTGACAGATTACTTTGTGCTGATCAATTGGATGTTGTTTAAAAAAATGCCAGACTGCACTCTTTCTAGCATCGGATACCTTTTCAGGCATTGCAGACTGAGCTTTAACCGGATGGCCACGCTGTCCTCCAACAGGTTTTGACTTTGCCACGCGTTTTGGCCAAGATACGGGCCCGGCAGATGGAACCTGTTGCGATGTTGATGCCTGCTGCGGCCCCTCCTCCTCCGCTTCAGAACTGCTGCCGCCTGCACCCTGTTCCCCCAATGGCTGCCAATCGGGGTCAAGAACTGGGTCATCTATTACCTCTTCTTGTAGCTCGTGTGCAACTTCGTCTGTGTCACCGTGTCGGTCGGTGGTATAGCGTTCGTGATGGGGCAACATAGTCTCATCAGGGTCTGATTCTTGATCAGCACCCTGCGAGGGCAATGTTGTGGTCTGAGTCAAAGGACCAGCATAGTAGTCTGGCTGTGGCTGTGCGTCAGTGCACTCCATGTCAGATTCAACTTGTAATGGGCATTGACTGTTAACTGCTTCACTTTCTAAGCCAGGGACGGTATGTGTAAAGAGCTCCATGGAGTAACCCGTTGTGTCGCCTGCTGCATTCTTCTCTGTTGTTGTTTTTGCTGAAGAGGACAAGGAAGTGACTTGTCCCTGACCGTGAACATCCACTAACGACGCGCTGCTTTTACTTTTACCAGTTTCACGAGAGGAGGCAAAAGAGCTAGAGGCTGAGTCAGCAAGATAAGCCAAAACTTGCTCTTGATGCTCCGGCTTTAAAAGCGGTTTTCCTACTCCCAGAAAAGGGAGGGTTCGAGGCCTTGTGTAGCCAGACGACGAAACTGGCTCCACAGCTCCAGACTTAGGTGCAATATTCTTTTTCTCACGACCACCTGATGCTCCACCACTACCACTACCCTCATTACCAGCTGACAATGAACGCCCCCGGCCACGACCTCTTCCACCAGACTTCCTCATTGTTTTAAAACCGTTACCAAACGATCGGTATTTGTTGCTGTCACACAACTTACACGGTGAGCTATAACTTCACTATGATTTAGCTACCCCTTTACAGGTGGGTGAGACCACAACGAAAATCAGCCACAATGTTACACACTCTGTTGTTGTTGGCAACAAATGAGATACCACACACGCAGGACTGTCACTGAAGCGCAAATGTAAATATTTATCTCCCACTGTTTTTTTTTTTTTTAAAGGGAGACTTCAGAAAAAAAAAAAAAAAAAAAAATTTTTTACAGAAGAATTTATAAAACAAATAAAATGAAATGATTGCTTCAGGGAGAATTTAGGAAAAAAAAAAAATTCTAGGGCCCACTGAGTGACAGATGACGCACACAGGAGTCAGGAGTGGCACACAAGCCCAGAGGCCAATATTAATCTCCCACTGATTGATTGTGTGTTTTTGTCTGGTAGATCTTGGAACCCAAATCAAGCAAAATAATTAATAGGCTTTCTATGGCCCACAATTGGGGAGAGAGAGAGAGATGGCACACCCAGGAGTCAAGACTGGCACACAAGCAGAAGGGGCAATATGAATCTCCCACCGAATTTTTTTTTTTTTTTTTTTCAGGGAGACTTTAGAGAAAAAAAACAAAACAAAAAAAATGATTTTTTCCAGGAATAATTTAGAAACCAAAGAAAATAAAATGATTTTTTAAGGGAGAATTTAGAAAACAAATAAAACAAAAAATAGGCTTTATAGGGCCCACTGAGTGACAGATGACGCACACAGGAGTCAGGAGTGCCACACAAGCCCAGAGGCCAATATTAATCTCCCACTGATTGATTGTGTGATTTTTTCTGGTAGATTTTGGAACCCAAATCAAGCTAAATAATTAATAGGCTTTCTATGGCCCACAATTGGGGAGAGAGAGAGAGATGGCACACCCAGGAGTCAAGACTGGCACACAAGCAGAAGGGGCAATATGAATCTCCCACAGATTTTTTTTTTTTTTTCAGGGAGACTTTAGAGAAAAAAAAACAAAACAAAAAAAATGATTTTTTCCAGGAATAATTTAGAAACCAAAGAAAATAAAATGATTTTTTCAGGGAGAATTTAGAAAACAAATAAAACAAAAAATAGGCTTTCTAGGGCCCACTGAGTGACAGATGACGCACACAGGATTCAGGAGTGCCACACAAGCCCAGAGGCCAATATTAATCTCACACTGATTGATTGTGTGATTTTTTCTGGTAGATTTTGGAACCCAAATCAAACAAAAAAATTAATAGGCTTTCTATGGCCCACTATTTGTGAGAGAGATGGCACGCTCAGGACTGGCACACAAGCCCAGAGGCCAATATTAATCTCCCACTTCTTTTTTTTTTTTTCCAGGGAAAATTTATAAAGCCAATAAAAAAAATAAAAATAAATAGGCTTTCTATGGCCCACTATCTGAGAGAGAGAAATGGCACGCTTAGGACTGGCACACAAGCCCAAAGGCCAATATTAATCTCCCACTGATTGATTGATTGATTTTTTCAGGTAGAATTATGAACCCAAATCAACCCAAAAAATAAATAGGCTTTCTATGGCCCACTATTTGTGAGAGAGATGGCACGCTCAGGACTGGCACACAAGCCCAGAGGCCAATATTAATCTCCCACTTTTTTTTTTTTTTCCCCAGGGAAAATTTATAAACCCAATAAAATAATTAAAAAATAGGCTCTCTATGGCCCACTATCTGAGAGAGAGAGAGAGATGGCACGCTTAGGACTGGCACACAAGCCCAAAGGCCAATATTAATCTCCCACTGATTGATTTATTGATTTTTTCAGGTAGAATTTAGAACCCAAATCAAGCAAAATAAAAAAAAAAATAGGCTTTCTAGGGCCCACTGAGTGACAGATGACGCACACAGGAGTCAGGAGTGCCACACAAGCCCAGAGGCCAATATTAATCTCCCACTGATTGATTGTGTGATTTTTTCTGGTAGATTTTGGAACCCAAATCAAGCAAAATAATTAATAGGCTTTCTATGGCCCACAATTTGGGAGAGAGAGAGAGATGGCACACCCAGGAGTCAAGACTGGCACACAAGCAGAAGGGGCAATATGAATCTCCCACAGATTTTTTTTTTTTTTTTTCAGGGAGACTTTAGAGAAAAAAAACAAAACAAAAAAAATGATTTTTTCCAGGAATAATTTAGAAACCAAAGAAAATAAAATGATTTTTTAAGGGAGAATTTAGAAAACAAATAAAACAAAAAATAGGCTTTATAGGGCCCACTGAGTGACAGATGACGCACACAGGAGTCAGGAGTGCCACACAAGCCCAGAGGCCAATATTAATCTCCCACTGATTGATTGTGTGATTTTTTCTGGTAGATTTTGGAACCCAAATCAAGCAAAATAATTAATAGGCTTTCTATGGCCCACAATTGGGGAGAGAGAGAGAGATGGCACACCCAGGAGTCAAGACTGGCACACAAGCAGAAGGGGCAATATGAATCTCCCACAGTTTTTTTTTTTTTCAGGGAGACTTTAGAGAGAAAAAACAAAACAAAAAAAAAGATTTTTTCCAGGAATAATTTAGAAACCAAAGAAAATAAAATGATTTTTTCAGGGAGAATTTAGAAAACAAATAAAACAAAAAATAGGCTTTATAGGGCCCACTGAGTGACAGATGACGCACACAGGAGTCAGGAGTGGCACACAAGCCCAGAGGCCAATATTAATCTCCCACTGATTGATTGTGTGATTTTTTCTGGTAGATTTTGGAACCCAAATCAAGCAAAATAATTAATAGGCTTTCTATGGCCCACAATTGGGGAGAGAGAGAGAGATGGCACACCCAGGAGTCAAGACTGGCACACAAGCAGAAGGGGCAATATGAATCTCCCACAGATTTTTTTTTTTTTTTCAGGGAGACTTTAGAGAAAAAAAACAAAACAAAAAAAATGATTTTTTTCCAGGAATAATTTAGAAACCAAAGAAAATAAAATGATTTTTTCAGGGAGAATTTAGAAAACAAATAAAACAAAAAATAGGCTTTCTAGGGCCCACTGAGTGACAGATGACGCACACAGGATTCAGGAGTGCCACACAAGCCCAGAGGCCAATATTAATCTCACACTGATTGATTGTGTGATTTTTTCTGGTAGATTTTGGAACCCAAATCAAACAAAAAAATTAATAGGCTTTCTATGGCCCACTATTTGTGAGAGAGATGGCACGCTCAGGACTGGCACACAAGCCCAGAGGCCAATATTAATCTCCCACTTCTTTTTTTTTTTTTCCAGGGAAAATTTATAAAGCCAATAAAAAAAATAAAAATAAATAGGCTTTCTATGGCCCACTATCTGAGAGAGAGAGATGGCACGCTTAGGACTGGCACACAAGCCCAAAGGCCAATATTAATCTCCCACTGATTGATTGATTGATTTTTTCAGGTAGAATTATGAACCCAAATCAACCCAAAAAATAAATAGGCTTTCTATGGCCCACTATTTGTGAGAGAGATGGCACGCTCAGGACTGGCACACAAGCCCAGAGGCCAATATTAATCTCCCACTTTTTTTTTTTTTTCCCCAGGGAAAATTTATAAACCCAATAAAATAATTAAAAAATAGGCTTTCTATGGCCCACTATCTGAGAGAGAGAGAGAGATGGCACGCTTAGGACTGGCACACAAGCCCAAAGGCCAATATTAATCTCCCACTGATTGATTTATTGATTTTTTCAGGTAGAATTTAGAACCCAAATCAAGCAAAAAAATTAATAGGCTTTCTAGGGCCCACTGAGTGAGAGATGGCACACACAGGAGTCAGGAGTGGCACACAAGCCCTGAGGCCAATATTTTTCTCCCACTGATTGATGTTGTGATTTTTTCAGGTAGATTTTGGAACCCAAATCAAGATAAAAAAAAAATAGGCTTTCTATGGCCCACTGAGTGAGAGATGGCACACACAGGAGTAATGAGTGGCACACAAGCCCTGAGGCCAATATTTTTCTCCCACTGATTGATGTTGTGATTTTTTCTGGTAGATTTTGGAACCCAAATCAAGATAAAAAAAAAATAGGCTTTCTATGGCCCACTGAGTGAGAGATGGCACACACAGGAGTAATGAGTGGCACACAAGCCCTGAGGCCAATATTTTTCTCCCACTGATTGATGTTGTGATTTTTTCTGGTAGATTTTGGAACCCAAATCAAGCAAAAAAATAAATAGGCTTTCTATGGCCCACTGAGTGAGAGATGACACAGACAGGGATGGCACTCTAGCAGAAATGCCAATTTTAATCTCCCACAAAAAAAAAAAAAAGGAACTGTCGTTCAATTACTATCTCCCTGCAGTAATCTCAGCCAGGTATGGCAGGCAGCAATAAGGAGTGGACTGATGCACAAATTAAATAAAAAGTGTGGACAAACAAACAAGATAGCTGTGCAGAAAGGAAGGAACAAGAGGATTTGTGCTTTGAAAAAAGCAGTTGGTTTGCACAACGGTGTACACACAGCAATGCAGCTATCAGGGAGCCTTCTAAGGCAGCCCAATGAGCTACAGCGCTGAGGAAAAAAAAAAAAAAAGGAGCTTCCACTGTCCCTGCACACCGAAGGTGGTGTTGGGCAGTGGAAATCGCTACAGCACAAGCGGTTTTGTGGTTAATGGACCCTGCCTAACGCTATCCCTGCTTCTGACGAAGCGGCAGCAACCTCTCCCTAAGCACAGATCAGCAGCAGTAAGATGGCGGTCGGCGGGAACGCCCCTTTATAGCCCCTGTGACGCCGCGGACAGCAAGCCAATCACTGCAATGCCCTTCTCTAAGATGGTGGGGACCAGGACCTATGTCATCACGCTGCCCACACTCTGCGTTTACCTTCATTGGCTGAGAAATGGCGCTTTTCGCGTCATTGAAACGCGACTTTGGCGCGAAAGTCGCGTACCGCATGGCCGACCACGCACAGGGGTCGGATCGGGTTTCATGAAACCCGACTTTGCCAAAAGTCGGCGACTTTTGAAAATGTTCGACCCGTTTCGCTCAACCCTACTTATGAGGTTACAAAGAATTTTATGAAATGTGGAGACTCCAAGTTGAGTCTCAATCTGGTGGGCTTCCTGTAGTGGAAGGGGTGCCAGAGCCCCATTATACTACTATTATTTCTACTCTGGGGGAATTTATAATATCTGCAAAGCACTGTGGAATTATTGATGCTATATAAGTGAGTAAAATGAATAAATAAAGTGAATTGATGCCACTTTAGTGGTGTCTGCCCCTAATTTTTGAAAATGTTTGGAGTCCAAGTTGGGTCTCCTTCATGTGTTTTGCCTGAATTTGGCAGACCTTTCAGACCAGGCCAACACCTGCCACTGATCTATGTTTAAGCTATAAATGCTGCTCCAAGCTTTATCCAAGTCCCTATCCCTTGCTGAAATCTGAAATGTGGCCTGCTGTCTGGAACACACAGTTAGCACAAAGAATTTATATACTGAAATGTATTCTGCTTTCTGTAGCTTGTTATTAGTTAGAACAATTTAGATTCGGAAATATGGACTCCTGGCTGGAGATATACACTTTCGACTGGATAGGGGATAACTTTCCAATTGCTGGAGATCTGACTGCTGGGACCCCTATGATCCTGAAAATCGAAGCTCTGTAGAACACCATGTAAATGCCATAGTGGTTGATCATACGCACTGTGGCGCCATTCACATGTGGCTCTTGAAATAACTGTTTTTAGGAGAGTGAGGGGCACGCAAATGAAAGCAAAATTCACTGATCGGGGTGAGGAGTGTTATAGTTTGTGGGCTGGTGGGGTTTGTGCGGCAGGGCTCCTAATTTGTCCCAGACCGGCCCTGCATGACAGTATAATAAATGCTAGGTAGATACGCAACCAGAAAGCCAGTAGATACCACAGGGTGCTGTATTGGTGTAATGTAAAATTGCCTAGTAAAACATGTGCAAAATAAATTGGTTTGACACACTTGCAGTTAAATATTTGGATTTTTGAGAATTTTCTTTTCTATATTTAAAAAAAAAATCAATTATTCCTTCCTTCACAAAAACAATTGCACAAAAAATACAAAAATTGTGACCAGCAAGCTTACCATCTGACTGTTTTCAGATTCTATTTTTCTGTAAAAACTATTGTTTTGTCTCGCTTTTGCATTTTACTGAATTAAGAAAAAAATATGTAATTGTAATACTATAACAGTAGAACAGATGCCAGCAATCCAAATCAATGATCAATCATACTCTGGAATGCTTCAATAAATGCCTGTGATTATGAGATTATTTTTTAGTGACACATTGTACTTCATGATAATGATAAAATTTGTTCCATATGACTCTTGTTTATTTGTAAAAATATCAGAAATTTGTGGAAAAATTCGGAAATATCAAACTTTTCATTTTTATGCCCGTAAACCAACTAATTCTAATTTATCTGCTCTATAAAAATATAAAATTGGAGAAACATAGGAGTTTGAATAAAAAATCCAAAAAGCTTTGTTGTCACAACTCACAATACAAAAGGTAGAAAAACACACACATGGGTAAAAAGATGTGTTATATATAAGACACCAAAAATTGTGGCACTCAGTGCATAATATTACATCATATAAAATATCTAGTAGCTGGTGAGAGGAGTCTCCTCCTTTGAGTTAACCCATAACATGTCCTTGTACAAAGTTTATCAAAGCCATTTCAATCATTGAGCTTCCATTATGGCCACCTGGGGCAATAATCCCATATGCAACCACCATCTTTCTAAGGCGTTAAACCATATCACATGTGCCCAGCATGGGGGACATAGAGGGGGAAAGAGGGAAGAAAAACTCTCACCATGTACTGAAGTGCCCATCGAACACACCCCTGCGAGTTTTTCTTCCCTCTTTCCCCCTCTATGTCCACCATTTGATATGATTTAACGCCTTTGAAAGCTGATGGTTGCATATGGGATTATTGCCCCAGGTGGCCATAATGGAAGCTCAATGATTGAAATGGCTTTGATAAACTTTTTACAGGGACATGTTATGGGTTAACTCAAAGTAGGGGACTCCTCTCACCAGCTACTAGATATTTTATATGATGTAATATTATGCGCTGAGTGCCACAATTTTTGGTGTCTTATATATAACAGATCTTTTTACCCATGTGTGTGTATTTTTACCTTTTGTGATGTAACAATAAAGCTTCTTGTATTTTTTATTCAAACTCCTATGTTTCTCCAATTTTTTGCATTGTTATTTAAGGAGTTATACTTAGTGGCCAAAAGATTCACATAGGTCACGTTATGAGTCTGGATATTGTGGTATTAATTATCTGCTATATGTAGAAGCAGGAAGTCTTTTCCCTGCAGAAATAATTCCCCTGGCTTAATAGTTTATGCTAAAAGCACAATCAGTCAGCTTTTTTTTACCGTTAGTGAATCGCGTCTCAACCACACTTTCTGGTTTCACCCTAAGGCTATGTCCCCACGGTCCGTAATCGGCAGCGCTTTGGACGCAGCACATGTCCGCTGCATCCAAAGCACTGCTGGGTAGGGTTGAGCAAAACGGATCGGACAAATTCAAAAATCGCCGACTTTCGGCAATGTCGGGTTTCATGAAACCCGAACCGATCCTAGTGTGAGATCGGCCATGAGGTCGGCGATCTTCGCGCCAAAGTCACGTTTCATATGATGCTTTCAGTGCCATTTTTCAGCCAATGAACGAGGACACAGAGTGTGGGCAGCATGATGACATAGGTCTCGGTCCCCACCATCTTAGAGAAGGGCATGACAGTGAATGGCTTGCTTTCTGCGCCGTCACAGGGGCTATAAAGGGGCGTGCACGCCAACCGCCATCTTACCTCTGCCGATCGTAGCATAGGGAGAGGTTGCTGGAGCTTCATCAGAAGAAGGGATATAGTTAGGGAGGGAAGATTAACCCCGAAACTGCTTGTGCTGTAGCGATTTCCACTGTCCAACACCACCATTTGTTTGCAGGGACAGTGGAGGCTATATTTTTGTGCATCAGCGCTGTAGCTTATTAGGCTGCCCTAGAAGGCTCCCTGATAGCTGCATTGCTGTTTGCATGCCGCTGTGCAAACCAACTGCTTTTTTAAAAGCAAAAATCCTGTTGCTCCTTTCTGCACAGTTATCTTGTTTATTTGTCCACACTTTTGTGTGCAGCAGTCCTTTTTATTGCTGCCATACTTTTCCTGAGATCATTGTAGGGAGATTGAAATTGTACTACAGTCCTTGTATTTTTTCATATATCTTCCAGCCACTTTCTTCCACTGCATTGATTCAAAGTGACAGGAGACAGCATTTGTCCAGTATGGTTACGAACTACTTTTCCTTCCTTATCGATGTTCTCCCTCACAGGTCATTCCCCTTTGATTACTGGACATGTAAAATAGACACCTGGCCTGAATTGGCAGAATATGCATTACAGGAGCTCGCTTGCCCTGCTTCTAGTGTGCTATCAGAAAGAGTCTTCAGTGCTGCTGGTTCAATACTGACCGAAAAAAGGACACGTCTGGCTACCCAGAATGTTGATGATCTAACCTTCATTAAAATGAACCAATTATGGATTTCAAATTATTTTGCCCCACCTTCTCCTGCTGACACATAGCTTGCCTGAAAAATGTCTTGCTTTTGGCCTCCTCTTAGTGACTTCTCCAATTCCGCCATTTGCAGCTGCTGAATGTCCACCATAGGCCATTTTTATACCTCCCTAAATGGGCTGACTCCCCCCACAGGGCCGTGGTCACCACCTTGCGCAAGCACCCATGCGAGTGCCGTTTGCCTGGACAGGTGGGTGCGCCCACTCTTGGGCGACGGCACCGGCACAGGGTCCCTCATAGTACAATGAAGTGTCTGACGGTGGTGGTGCACAACCAACATCAGACACACCGTCGTAATATGAGGGGCCCTGTGCCAGTACCGCCACCCACGAGAGAGTGTTCCCCCCAGCTCAAACAGTGCTCTACAACTTGCAATAGTTACCTCTCCCTGCTCCACCACTGTGTATTCTGTGCTGTTAAATCCTTCAATGGCACTGCCAATACAAATTTGTTGAAATGATAGATGATAGTTAAAATATACAGGGGCCCTGGCCTCCATTTAGACCAGTTAATACTTTGCGCCTACTACCACTGTCTGCTACTCAGCAGAGGAGCCCACCCCAGTACCTAGCTATGCCACCTGTTTAGTCCTGTTACCAATTTTGTTTCAATAATTTTTTATTTGAAAGATATCACAAAGATCTCCCAACATAGGAGTATTGAATGTACATAAATCACATAAATATCAACAATAACATGGTATTATATGAAGGGGTTATAAATGTTGATTAATTTAAGACAAGACAAAGACAAGACAGAAACAAAAGGGGTTATGCTCAAGATCATGAACAATATAAAACCACTCTACGATATTACAAAAAATTTCTCTCGTATCAACAAGTATCAGACGGACATCAACACCGGCCAGATCAGGTACCCTTAGTCCACCAAAGAGGAAGAAAGGAGTCAATGCCTCACGGAGAAAGGGTGAGAGCCAACTTCATTTGATCATCCGGATATAGTTCCAGCCATGGTGATTAGATTTGAAAAAAGGAATTCCAGTTATCGGTTCTCGTCACTTGGATGCGCTCATATATCATGATAGTGTTCATTCTATCTTTGACAAGAGATATTTAGAGTGAAGGAGACCTCCATTTTGACGCTATATGTATTTTGGTCGCCATTCCCAACAGGACCACCAGTCTGTGTAAATTTTTGGATAAACCCTGCGGTTTTAATCCTAGGAGTAAGGTCAATGGGTTCATTGGTGTCTCTTTTCCATACATCCTATCCACCAAGAGCTTTACCTCCTGCCATTTGAACTGCTTTTAGCCTACTTTTGTATTTGGGCCTACTAACGCCACTCATTACATTTGTCCTCCACTGAACAAAGCTATGCCGCCTGTTTAGTCCTGTTAATTTTGAACTGCATTTAGCCTACTTTTTATTGTGGGCCTACAGACTGTGTCTGCGCCACTCATTACAGTTGCCCTCCACTGAACAAAGCAATGCCACCTGTTTAGTCCTGTTAACAATTTTGAACTGCATTTAGCCAACTTTTTTATTGTGGGCCTACAAACTGTGTCTGCGCCACTCATTACAGTTGTCCTCCACTGAACAAAGCAATGCCACCTGTTTAGTCCTGTTACCAATTTTGAACTGCATTTAGCCTACTTTATTATTTGGGCCTATATCTGTGTTTCCTCCTCATCCTGCCCATTGCCCAGCCACTGCTAGATGAGTCTGCTGGTACATTGACCCAGACCACTACATTCCCCTTGCACTCTACACAGCCTGAATCTGACCTTGATCAAAGTCAAGTTCCCCTTCCAGCATACTATCCCACCTTACACAGGGACAAAGAGGAAGGTGCAGATGAAAGTGCAGGTTCCTTCATCAGGTGGGGGGGCATACTCGCTGGCGACGTCACTGGCACAGGGCCCCTCATAGTACGCAAAAGTGTCTCTGGCAGTGGGAGGCGCCACCCGCCGTCAAACACACCGCCGTACTATGAGGGGCCCTGTGCCAGTGCCAACGAGTGGGCCCCCCTGCTTGCTCAGGATCACAGCACTTGCAAAGTTGAAATACTTCCCTCTCCCTGCTCCACTGCCGTGACGTATTCAGCGTTTCCTGGGCCCACGAAAATCTTGAGCCAGAACTACCCCCCCCACAACTTTAGCCAAATGACCCCCTGTTTTTAATGCCTAATTATTATTATAAAGTAAATTAAGATTGACAAGCGTAAGAAATAAGAATTGATGTTTTTGGCATTAAAATGGGCACTGTAAGTGTTTTCCTGTCCTCCACTCAGTGCCGACTTTGATTCCCCATTGACTTGCATTGGGTTTCGTGTTTCGGTTGGCCCCCGACTTTTCGAAATAATCGGCTGATTTCACCCGACTCGACTTTTGACAAAGTCGGGTTTCGCGAAACCCGACTCTATCCTAAAAAAGTAAAAGTCTCTGAACTCTACTTCCGGATATTGCCCGCAGATGATTCCACATGTGTTCATTGAACTGTGCGGAATCACCGCATCCTATACATTGACGGGTGAAATTTATCTAGCAGAGACTCACATCTCCGCAAGATAAATAGACATGCTACTGCAATCTGGAAAGACATGCCACATCTCTGTCTCTGTGGGCGCTCCGAGGGCGTCAGTGCACACATAGTGGAGATAGGATTTCTTGGAATCCCATCCACTATGCTGTAACATCTGGACGCTACGGGTTGGACACTGCGGATGTACACAGCGTCCAACCCACATAGTTTACTAATCATGGGAGCATACCCTAACAAGCAGAAGAATATAAACAGTTGAATGTCTCAGGGCACCAGCTTCAAGCACACAAAATCTATGCTATAGCAATAGAGACATACTGTATAATAGTCATCCTATACTTTGGCTTAGAGGAGGATTGCAACATATTTAATAAGTGATACAGACAATTACATTTAATTTCTGCTTGTGTCTCAATAACATTATGCAGAGAATTGCTTTCTCAAGCATAGGATATTCGAATAAGGACTTGTCATCATGAAATGATTTCTTACATTTCTTATTTCAAAATGCTGTACACCATGCCAAGTAAACTAATTGTGGATTTAAAAAATATATATTATTATTATGAATGTTAACTCGATCAACATTATATAAATGAACTCTTGCCAATTCCAACTCAAAAACATTTCTCAGATCCGTGCATTCCTTGACCATGAAACCACAAAAACACTAGTGCATGCCCTTATCATCTCCTGCCTCGACTCCTGCAACCTCCTACTCTCTGGCCTCCCCTCTAGCAGTCTGGCACCCCTCCAATCCATCCTACACTCTGCTGCCCAACTAATCTACCCGTCTCCCTGCTACTCTCCAGCCTCTCCTCTCTGCCAGGCTCTTCATTGGCTTCCTATTGCCCAGAGGCTACTGTTCAAAACACTAACAATGACATACAAAGCCATTCACAACCTGTCTACTCCATACATCTGTGACATAGTCTCCCGGTACCTACCTACCGACACGCAACCTTTGATCCTCTCAAGATCTCCTTCTCTACTCCCCTCTTATCTCTTCTTCCCACAACCGCATCCAAGGCTTCTCCCTTTCTTCCCATATACTCTGGAACTCTCTACCCCAACACATCAGGCTCTCGCCTACCACGGAAAGCTTCAAAAAGAATCTGAAGACCCATCTCTTCCGACAAGCCTACAACCTGCAGCGATCATCTGTCTGCTTAACCGCCGCATGACCAACTCTACCCTCTCCTGGTGTATCCTCACCCATCTCCTGTAGACTGTGAGCCCTCACGGGCAGGGTCCTCTCTCCTCCTGTACTTGTGTGTGCCTTGTTTTACTCATGTTTATTGTCTATATTTGCCCATTCACATGCAAAGCACCATGGAATAAATGGCACTATAAAAATCTATAATAATAATAATAATAATAATAATAAAAAGTGTGGACAATAATGCAACTGCTTTCACAATAATCACCCATTTATATAATTACATCACGTTCTAAATTATTATGCAAATTGGGTTTAAGTGTCATAAAGATGTAATTATCTGTTTTCCAAATAAACTCATGTATATTATTGTGGCTCTGTGGATCACTGAAATTAATCTCAAACACCTGAGATAATTTGACGGTGAGCCCAATTAAAGGAAAACTACTTAAAGGGACTCTGTCACCTGAATTTGGAGGGAACAATCTTCAGCCATAGGGGCGGGGTTTTTGGGTGTTTGATTCACCTTTATTCTCCTTCATTCATGACTTCTTCCTTTCTAACTGTCTTAATCTCCTGGCCCTTACTGAAACCTGGATCCAGCAGTCAGATACCACCGCTGCTGCTGCTCTTTCATATGGTGGACTACACTTTTCTCATACCCCAAGATCAGACAACAGAGCAGGTGGAGGCGTTGGTCTGCTCCTTTCACCCAAATGTACCTTCCAAACTATCCCCCAAGTACCCTCACTTGTATTCCCTTCCTTTGAGGTCCATGCTGTCAGACTCTACGTCCCCTTCTCCATGCGAGTGGCGGTGGTGTATCGTCCTCCCGGCCCCTCTCATCAGTTCCTGGATCACTTTGCCACCTCGCTTCCACACTTTCTCTCCTGTGACACCCCCACCCTTATCATGGGTGATTTCAACATCCCCATTGCTTCTCCCCTCTCCCCATCTGCTTCTCATCTTTTATCTCTAACCTCCTCTTTCGGCCTCTTGCAGCATACTAACTCTCCAACACATGAAGATGGAAACTCCCTTAACTTGGTCTTCTCCCGGCTTTGCTCAGTGGATGATTTCACAAACTCCCCTCTCCGGCTCTCTGACCACAACCTTCTTTCATTCTCTATCAAGAACTGCCATCCCGCTCAGGTCACCCCCGCTTTCCACACTTATAGAAACATACAGGCCATTAACACCCAGAAACTTATGAAGAACTTGCAGTCATCATTGGCTCCAATCTCCTCCATCTCATGTCCTGATTCTGCTCTGAAGCATTACAATGAAACCATGCAAAGTGCCCTGGATGAAGCTGCACCTCCTTTACATAGAACAACTCAGCACAGACGGCGACAACCGTGGCACACGCTGCAAACACGTTTCCTGCAGCGGTGCTCCAGGTGCGCTGAACGTCTGTGGAGAAAATCTAATCTACCCGAAGATTTCATCCATTATAAATTCATGCTAAAAACATACAACTCTGCCCTTCACCTCTCCAAACAAACCTATTTCAACACCCTCATCACCTCACTGTCAAATAAACCTAAACGTCTCTTTGACACTTTCCAGTCCCTACTCAACCCAAGAGTGCAGGCCCCAACCACGGATCTCCGCGCTGACGATCTGGCCAATTACTTCAAAGAAAAAATTGACCACATTCGACAGGAAATTATCTCCCAATCTCTTCATACC
The DNA here is from genome assembly GCF_032444005.1 of Ranitomeya imitator. Classification (NCBI taxonomy): domain Eukaryota; kingdom Metazoa; phylum Chordata; class Amphibia; order Anura; family Dendrobatidae; genus Ranitomeya; species Ranitomeya imitator. The sequence continues at coordinate 759,514,520 of NC_091283.1, read as the reverse complement.
ATGCACTGTCCTCCCTCCCCCACTGCATCTAGTTCACTCTCTGACTTTGAACCAGTTACAGAAGAAGTAATCAGGCTCCTTGCATCTTCTCGCCCAACCACTTGCACCAGTGACCCCATTCCGTCATAGCTCCTCCAGTCCCTTTCCCCGGCTGTCACCTCTCACCTAACAAAAATATTCAACCTTTCTCTCACTTCCGGTATTTTTCCCTCCTCATTTAAGCATGCCATCATACATCCATTACTTAAAAAACCATCCCTCGACCAAAACTGTGCCGCTAACTATAGACCTGTCTCTAATCTTCCCTTCATCTCTAAACTCCTCGAACGCCTGGTCCACTCCCGTCTTACCCGCTATCCCTCAGATAACTCTCTTCTAGACCCTCTTCAATCTGGTTTCCGCTCTTTACACTCTACTGAAACTGCCCTCACTAAAGTCTCTAATGACCTACTAACAGCTAAATCTAATGGTCACTACTCCATGCTAATTCTCTTGGATCTCTCCGCAGCATTCGATACTGTGGATCATCAGCTCCTCCTCTTTCTTTTCTTTTCAATGTTCTTTTTATTGAAAGGTATTCCAAATAGACAGAAAAAAGAAAACATTTGTAATAACAAATAATAAGTATGTCATTTAACTCTTTTAACAATAAACGATGGAGATGGAGCTCCTTTTTACAGAGTAATCAGCTCAATTAAGAATGATAGTAGAACTAGAGTCAAGGTCTCCATCAATAAGTAGAATATAACAATTCCTTAAAGTCTAATATAGTAGCAAAGAAGATTAAGAGATAGAGGGGAGAAAGAGAGGGTAGAAAGGGTTGAGAGTTTAGGTAGAGGAGGGGGGGGGGTGCATCGTAGGCACTGTTATTTGGTTCGATCAGTCTTCAACTGCAGCCAGCTTGGTGGACGATCTGAATGTGACCCAAGGGAGCCAGATTCCCTCAAATTTAGGTTGAGAATGGTTAACCAAGGCTACCAGTTCAGCCATGTGGTATAATTGGTCTATCTTCTTCAGCATTTGTTGGTATATCGGAACGTTCGTGGTTTTCCAGAATGTAGGGATTAACAACTTGGCTGCAGCTAATATGTTTTGAGCTAGTATGGTGAGCCATGTGTACCTAGGCCACACAGGGAAATTTAAGAGCGCTATTTCTGGGGACAATTGTATCTTCTTCCCAGTCACGTCTCTTATCAATTGTTCTATCATTGTCCAGAAACCACGAATCTCCGGACAGGACCACCAAAGGTGAAGGTATCCGCCCTCTCCTGATTCGCATCTCCAGCAGTTGTCGTGTGAACTCAATCTCCAGGCCCGAAGTTGCGTTTGTGAGATATACCATCTAGAAACTATCTTATAAGAATTTTCCTGGGTTTTAACGCAACTTGTAGGGCCATGTGAATATTTATAAATGTGCGTTACTTGCGCCTGCGTGAAGGTGCATCCTAAATCTTTTTCCCATCCTAAAATATATGCTCTCTTGAGATTTAGCTCGTCAAGTATAAGTGTTTGATAGATTATGGAGAGTATTTTAGTGGGTCTGGACGACTTAGCACACAGTGTTTCAAACGAGGTAGGCTTGCGTGTAGTATCCGAAAAATATTGCATTTTTTTCAGCGTTTCTTTAAGCGTTGAGTACTGCAGGAAATTAAGGTTTGTCAGATCAGGCCTTTCACGCAATTCTGTTAGTGTAAGAAGTGTTCCCTCACTTATCATTTGATCTATTGGGTAGCATTTAGCTCGGTTTCCAATTGTATGAGTTATGATATCAGAGAGGGTTAACAATGGTGAAGAGGGGGGTGATAGGATGCTGTATGTTTTCGATCATATTTTTATGAGTGTACGGGTAAGCGGATTAGGGTGTGGAGGAAATGGTCGTCAATAAAAATGGTCTGAGAGGGAAGGTGAAATTCCTCTTTCTATGTCTATTGCTAGGCTTCCTTGGGAGTGTTTGATTAGACCTACTGACCTAGATAGTACTGCGGCATAGTAATATTTCCTTATGTCCGGGGCTCCCATCCCCCCCAGTTCCTAGGTAAAGTCAATGTGCAGAAGGCTATGCGGGGTTTCATATTTTTCCAGATATATTTAGAAAACAGGGAGTTTACTTTAGTTAAGAAAGTGGACGGGATATGTATGGGCAGTGCCTGGAACATATATGTGAATTTGGGCAATATCAAGCTTTTTATTAAGTTCTTCCTACCCGTCCAGGAGAGATATGGGTCCCTCCAGGATTGGATGTTTGCAGCTGCTTGTTTAAGCAGTGGGTAATAGTTGATTTCCAACAGCTCTTTATCTGTTCTTCCTATTTTAATCCCTAGGTAGTTAATGTATCGTTTGGGCCATGCAAATGGGAATGTGTTTTTCGCTTTTTTAAGGATGTTTTGTGGAATATTTAGGTCTAGTGCCTCGGATTTGGACATGTTAACCTTGAAATTTGACATATCTCCAAATCTATTCAAAAGCCCCAAGAGGGCGGCTAAGCCCCCAAGGGGCTTGGTCATCAAGACCAAGAGGTCGTCACCAAAAGCCGCAGTTTTATGATGTGTTTCCCCAATTCTGATGCATTCTATTTCTTGGCACTGTTGTATAGTAGTCAGCAGCGGTTACATTGTTAGCACGAATAACAGAGGGGACAGTGGGCACCCCTGTTGTGTTCCATTTCTGATGAAGAATCTATCAGTCACTGAGCAATTGATTTTTATGCGAGCTGATGGATCCCTATACATCTTCATTATAGTGGAGATCAGTTGCTCAGGAAGCCAAAGCTCCTCATTGTCTCTTCAAGGTAGGTCCAGTCCACCCTATCAAAGGCCTTCTCCGCGTCTGTTCCCAGAAGGACCAGAGGGAGTTTGTTTATTTTCGCATAGTGCATAAGATGCAGTATTTTGTGCGTGTTATCCTTCCCCTCTCTTCCTCCCACAAAACCCGTCTGATTCAGAGAAATTATCGTCGGCAAGAATTCAGCTATCCTGTGAGCCAAAAGACTGGCAAATATCTTCAGATCTACGTTCAATAGTGAGATTGGTCTGTAGCTACTACAGAGCTCCTGATCCTTACCATCTTTGTAAATTAATGAGATTCGTGCTTCCAGTGTCTGTGTGGGAAAACAATCGCCCCCTTGTATATCATTATACGTTTTCAGCAGGTGTGGGAGGAGAGTGGGTGAAAAGTATTTATAATAAGTTATTGGTAGTCCATCCGGACCAGGAGCCTTACCAGGCCGACACCCCGACAGGGTGGACTGGAGTTCCCTCATGCTAAAAGGTCTGGTCAATTGGTACCGCTGTAAATTCTGTCAATTGGGGTAGGTTCAGGCGCGCCAAGAAGGCTCTAAAATCATGTCTCCTTTTTAGGTTTTCTGGTTCTGACTCAGTTGGGCGTAAATTGTATAGTTGTTTGTAATAGTTTAAGAACTCTGCTTCTATTTGTGAGTAGTTGTGCGTGCTTTGTCCGTTGGTTTTTTTTAATGGCATGTATATACCGTATATACTCGAGTATAAACCGACCCGAGTATAAGCCGACCCCCCTAATTTTGCCACAAAAAACTGGGAAAACTTATTGACTCGAGTATAAGCCTAGGGTAGAAAATGCAGCAGCTACCGGTGAATTTCAAAAATAAAAATAGATGCTCCATACCATTCATTATTGCCCCATAGATGCTCCATATACAACTGTGCTATATAGAATGCTCTGCACCGTTCATTATTGCCCCATAGATGCTCCATAGAAAGCTGTGCTATATAGAATGCTCTGCACCATTTATTATTGCCCCATAGATGCTCCTTATAAAGCTGTGCCATATATAATGCTCTGCACCATTCATTATGGCCCCATAGATGCTCCTTATAAAGCTGTGCCATATATAATGCTCTGCACCGTTCATTATGGCCCCATAGATGCTCCTTATAATGCTGTGCCATATATGCTCTGCACCTTTGATTATGGCCCCATAGGTGCTCCTTATAATGCTGTGCCACATATGCTCTGCACCTTTGATTATGGCCCCATATATGCTCTCCACCTTTGATTATGGCCCCATATATGCTCTGCACCTTTGATTATGGCCCCATATATGCTCTCCACCTTTGATTATGGCCCCATATATGCTCTGCACCTTTGATTATGGCCCCATATATGCTCTGCACCATTGATTATGGCCCCATATATGCTCTGCACCTTTGATTATGGCCCCATAGATGCTCCTTATAATGCTGTGCCATATATAATGCTGCTGCAATAAAAAAAAAATCACATACTCACCTCTCTTCTCAGGACGCCGGCGCTTTCAATAATTACCTGCTCCTCGTGTGGCTCTGTCTCCAGCGCTGACGCTCCTCAGAGGGCGCGCACTGACTACGTCACAGCGCCCTCTAACCTGAGCGTCACTGCTAGAGGACGCTGCAGACGGAGCCGCACCGGAGCGGGGAGCAGGTAATTATAGCGCTGCGCTCCCCTTACCTGCTGCGGCGCGGTCCCTGCAGTCCCTGGCTTCTCCGGCGCTGCAGCTTCTTCCTGTAATTGAGCGGTCACATGGCACCGATCATTACAGCAATGAATATGCGGCTCCTCCCCTATGGGGGTGGAGCCGCCTATTCATGACTGTAATGAGCGGTGCCATGTGACCGCTCAGTACAGGAAGAATCTGCAGCGCCGGAGAAGCCAGGGACTGCAGGGACCGCGCTGGGAGCAGGTAAGTATGACTACACAGCCCCCGCTCCCCCTCACCTGCCGACCCCCGGGTATATGATTCGAGTATAAGCCGAGAGGGGGACTTTCAGCCCAAAAAAATGGGCTGAAAATCTCGGCTTATACTCGAGTATATACGGTAAGTGCGGGCCTGTCGGTGTCTTATTCTAGATAGCATGAGTTTAGAGGCCTTATCTCCATGCACAAACATCCTATTACGCCATGAAGTGTACCATTTTGCTGATTTTTTGTTTAGCATATCTTTCAATTCCTTTCGTTTTATCGTCAGTTTAGACATCACCTGTGCATTTGTTTGTTTCTTATGTTGTTTTTCCAGGGAATATATTTCATTGTAAAGCTCTGCTATTTCCTGTTGCCTCTTTTTGTTTAGGTGTGAGGAAACTGAAATAAGCTCCCCTCTGATGACTGATTTATGTGCTTCCCAAACCACCAGAGTCGGTAGTTCCCCTGTATCATTGTGGTCAAAATATTGTGTGATAGTTTTGGCGATGCGCGCGCGTATTTTTGGGCAAGTTAGTATTGATTCGTTTAGTTGCCATGTTCTGTTTATTTTGAAGGGTTTCGCTAACGTTATTTGTAATGTAACCACTGAGTGGTCCGAATGTATGTTAGGAAGAATATTAGCAATGCGTGCATTGGAAAAAAGTTGTCTGGGGATAAATATATAGTCCAATCGGTGATATGTTCCATGCGGATGGGAATAGTAGGAGTAGTCACGGTCTGTCGGGTGTAAGTATCTCCAAACGTCTAGCATCTGCATAGAACTGAGTTGGATTTTAATTCTAGTGAGATCCTTAAGGGATATTGCACTTTTTCTCGCCGTGGTGTCCAACAAGGGCTCCAGCGCGATATTTAAGTCGCCCCCTATGATAAGAGTTCCTTCTCTGAAGTTTTCTATTGCCCTAAGTGTTCTCAGTATCCATTTCAAATGTTTTTTGTTGGGAGCGTATAGGCTACAAATAGTTGTTAGATTACCGGCGAGGAGACCTTTAACTAACATATAACGACAACAAGGGTCTTTCAGAGTTTTATGAGCTTGGAAGGGTATTCCTTGTGCTGTAGTGGCGTGAAACCATGTATCATAGTAATTGTTTTCAAAGTTGGGTAACTTTTCGGGCTTAAAGTGAGTTTCTTGTATCAATAAGATGTCAACTTTCTGCTTTTTAAGATGGTCTAGTGTGTGTCGCCTAGGTATTGGCGAGTTAAACCCATTTGCATTGAGAGAGGCGAATGTAATTACCTTATCATGGGTAGCCATTGGAGATGGTTTGATGTCGCGATTGGAGTCGTCGCCTGGAAGCCTGCAGGAATTCTAGAAGGCTCACGATACAAGGGGAGATACGATGGGGAGAGAGGTGGGTAGGAGAAGAGAGGATATGAGTCAGGGAGGGATAGAAAAAGAGAATTAGATTAAGTTTTTTGAAAAACAAATCTAGTACCAAGCAAACAGTAAAGGTCATGGTTTAGCACAGTAACTATGCCATCCAGAGAGAGAATATAATGAGGTTATTATCACCTCAAACCAACCCAAAAAGAAACTGCAACAAAAGAGTCACATCTGGGGATATAACTCTAACATAAACTAACTAACAGTTCTTTAATGTCTTCCGGGTCTTACTGATGTGTCTTACTGATGTGCGGTCTGCACGAGAGAGCTGGCCCCCAGATTAATCCACCTCAGTGGGTTATGCGGTGTACATATAGGTGGGATCCGGTATTATTTATGGGGTCCGGTGGGTCAGTGACAGTTACCGCTTACAGGCGGCTGTGCCTAGTGCGCTCTGCACTGCTGCAGGTGGCTGGGACATAAGATGGCGCCCGCCCCGGGTCAGGAGGAAACCCCCGCTTGGCGCTACAATGCCGGTTCGGAACTCCCGGTGATATGCGGCAGGTTCGCCCGCTCGGCGTTCGACTCACCGCCGCAGACAGGGATCCCGGCACAGCTTCCCAGCAGTTCCGTTTCTTCAACGCAGAGCTTCAATCAGGCGCGTGCCGACCAGTCAGGCGCGCTCCCCGGGATCTCTGCTCAGCCGCACGGGTCAGTCCAGGATCTCAGCAGGTAGTCTCGCTGCGTTCTTGGAGGCAAGTCGGGGCAGGCGGGTCAGACCACAGCAGGGTTCGGGTCGCCGCTATTACCTTTGCAGGCCGATCCTCCCGCTCGACTCTCCCGCCAGGAGCGGCCCCTCAGTTGTTAAAGATGGCGCCCGTCTTCACCCCTCACACCACTCTGGGTCTCCGATCCAGCTCAAGCCTCTGGCTCCTTTCTGGTCGCACTTGCGTTGCCGCTTTTGTGCAGGCAGCTCTGGGGGACACTTCAGTGGTCTTTGTCGCCAATATAAGACCTCCAGATCTTTAAATAGTTAACTTTTTGCAGGAGCTCTCTTCTGGCACGTCTTTCCTCTCGTGCAGTAAGGCCACGCCCCCATCAGCTCCTCCTCAATATGCTCCGCTCCATCGGCCTCAAGGACAACATTCTCTCCTGGTTCTCCTCCTATCTCTCTGACCGATCCTTCACTGTATGTTTTGCTGGTTCCTCCTCCTCTCACCTTCCCCTTACTGTTGGGGTTCCTCAAGGATCAGTCCTAGGCCCCCTCCTCTTCTCTTTGTATACTGCCCCTTTTGGACAAACAATTAGTAGATTTGGTTTCCAGTACCATCTCTATGCTGACGACACCCAATTATACAACTCTTCTCCTGTTATCACGCCGACCTTTTTAGAAAACACCAGTGATTGTCTTACCACTGTCTCTAACATCATGTCCTCCCTCTATCTGAAACTGAACCTGTCAAAAACTGAACTCCTCATGTTCTCTCCCTCTATTAACCTACCTTTGCCTGACATTGCCATCTCCGTGTGCGGTTCCACCATTACTCCAAAGCAACATGCCCGCTGCCTTGGGGTCATCCTTGATTCCGAGCTTTCATTCACCCCCCACATCCGATCACTGGCTCGCTCTTCTTATCTGCACCTCAAAAACATTTCTAGAATTTGCCCTTTTCTTACTTTCGACTCTGCAAAAACTCTTACTGTTTCACTTATTCATTCTCGTCTGGACTATTGTAACTCTCTACTAATCAGCCTCCCTCTTACCAAACTCTCCCCGCTCCAATCTGTCCTGAATGCGAATGCTGCAGCCAGGATCATATTCCTCACCAACCGTTACACCGATGCCTCTACCTTGTGCCAGTCATTACTCTGGCTACCCATCCACTCCAGAATCAAGTACAAAACTACTACCCTCATCCACAAAGCACTCCATGGCTCAGCACCACCCTACATCTCCTCTCTGGTCTCAGTCTACCACCCTACCCGTGCCCTCCGCTCCGCTGATGACCTCAGGTTAGCATCCTCAATAATGAGAACCTCCCATTCCCGTCTTCAAGACTTTACATGTGCTGCGCCGATTCTTTGGAATGCACTACCTAGATTAATACGACTAATCCCCAATCCACAGTTTTAAGCGTGCCCTAAAAACTCATTTGTTCAGATTGGCCTACCGCCTCAATGCATTAACCTAACGATCCCTGTTGTGATTTCTGTGGCTGAATTCACTCCTGTGGTCACAAGTGGTACTGCAGCTTCTGGGCTTCCTTCCTCAGGTGTTCTGGTGAGCTCATTAGCTGCTTCGTTACTTAACTCCACCTGATGCTGCTATCCTGGCTCCTAGTCAATGTTCCAGTGTTGGATCTGAGCTTCTCCTGATTGTTCCTGTGTCCTGCTGCTCTGTATAGCTAAGTGCTTTTTGCTATTTTGTTGTTTTTTTTCTGTCCAGCTTGTCTTTTGTTTTGCTGGAAGCTCTGAGACGCAAAGGGTGTACCGCCGTGCCGTTAGTCCGGCACGGTGGGTCTTTTTGCCCCCTTTGCGTGGTTTTTGCTTTAGGGTTTTTTGTAGACTGCAAAGTTCGCTTTACTGTCCTCGCTCTGTCTAAGATTATCGGGCCCCACTTTGCTGAATCTATTTCATCCCTACGTTTTGTCTTTTCATCTTACTCACAGTCATTATATGTGGGGGGCTGCCTTTTCCTTTGGGGTATTTCTCTGGGGGCAAGTCAGGCCTATTTTTCTGTCTTCAGGCTAGCTAGTTTCTTAGGTTGTGCCGAGTTGCCTAGGTAGTTGTTAGGTGCAATCCACAGCCACTTTTAGTTGTGTTTAGGATAGGATCAGGTGTGTGGTCTACAGAGTTTCCACGTCTCAGAGCTCGTTCTTGTTTTTGGGTATTTGTCAGATCACTGTGTGCGCTCTGATCGCTAGGCACACTGTGTCTCTGGATTGCCTTCATAACACCTTTCATTAGCAGACATAACAGTACTAGGAGCCATCTAATGATTCTCAATAGAGGGAAAGAAAAAGTTCTGACATCATTTTTTTTTTTTTTTTTCCTCTGCTCTGTGTTCACTTTTTTTTCCCCCTAGACATTTGGGTGTTTCTGGACACAGGTGTGGACATGGATATTCAGGGTCTGTGCTCTTCAATGGATAATCTCGTTATAAATGTATAAAAGATTCAAGATACTATTGATCAGAAATATATGCTAGAACCAAGAATTCCTATTCCTGATTTGTTTTTTGGAGATAGAACGAAGTTTCTAAGTTTCAAAAATAATTGTAAGCTATTTCTGGCCTTGAAACCTCATTCTTCTGGTAATCCTAGTCAACAGGTTTTGATTATTATTTCTTTTTTGCGCGGCGACCCTCAAGACTGGGCATTTTCTCTTGCGCCAGGAGACCCTGCATTGAGTAGTGTCGATGCGTTTTTCCTGGCGCTCGGATTGCTGTACGATGAGCCTAATTCAGTGGATCAGGCTGAGAAAAATTTGCTGGCTTTGTGCCAGGGTCAGGATGATATAGAAGTATATTGTCAGAAATTTAGGAAATGGTCAGTACTCACTCAGTGGAATGAATCTGCTCTGGCAGCTTTGTTCAGAAAGGGTCTCTCTGAGGCTCTTAAGGATGTCATGGTGGGATTTCCTATGCCTGCTGGTTTGAATGAGTCTTTGTCTTTGGCCATTCAGATCGGTCGACGCTTGCGTGAGCGTAAATCTGTGCACCATTTGGCGGTATTGCCTGAGGTTAAACCTGAGCCTATGCAGTGCGATAGGACTATGACCAGAGTTGAACGGCAGGAATACAGACGTCTGAATGGGCTATGTTTCTACTGTGGTGATTCCACTCATGCTATTTCTGATTGTCCTAAGCGCACTAAGCGGTCCGCTAGGTCTGCCGTCATTGGTACTGTACAGTCCAAATTCCTTCTGTCCATTACCTTGATATGCTCTTTGTCGTCGTTTTCTGTCATGGCGTTTGTGGATTCAGGCGCTGCCCTGAATCTGATGGATTTGGATTATGCTAAACGTTGTGGGTTTTTCTTGGAGCCCTTGCAGTGTCCTATTCCATTGAGAGGAATTGATGCTACACCTTTGGCCAAGAATAAACCTCAGTACTGGGCCCAGCTGACCATGTGTATGGCTCCTGCACATCAGGAAGTTATTCGCTTTCTGGTGTTGCATAATCTGCATGATGTGGTCGTGTTGGGGTTGCCATGGCTACAAACCCATAATCCAGTATTGGATTGGAATTCCATGTCGGTATCCAGCTGGGGTTGTCAGGGGGTACATGGTGATGTTCCATTTTTGTCGATTTCGTCATCCACCCCTTCTGAGGTCCCAGAGTTCTTGTCTGATTATCAGGATGTATTTGAAGAGCCCAAGTCCGATGCCCTACCTCCGCATAGGGACTGTGATTGTGCTATCAATTTGATTCCTGGTAGTAAATTCCCTAAAGGTCGATTATTTAATTTATCCGTGCCCGAACACGCCGCTATGCGCAGTTATGTGAAGGAATCCCTAGAGAAGGGACATATTCGCCCATCGTCGTCACCACTGGGAGCAGGGTTCTTCTTTGTAGCCAAGAAGGATGGTTCACTGAGACCGTGTATTGATTACCGCCTTCTTAATAAGATCACTGTTAAATTTCAGTATCCCTTGCCATTGTTATCTGACTTGTTTGCTCGGATTAAGGGGGCTAGTTGGTTCACTAAGATAGATCTTCGTGGTGCGTATAATCTGGTGAGAATCAGGCAAGGAGATGAATGGAAAACTGCATTCAATACGCCCGAGGGTCATTTTGAGTATCTAGTGATGCCGTTCGGACTTGCCAATGCTCCATCAGTGTTTCAATCCTTTATGCATGACATCTTCCGTGAGTACCTGGATAAATTCCTGATTGTTTACTTGGATGACATTTTGATCTTCTCAGATGATTGGGAGTCTCATGTGAAGCAGGTCAGAATGGTTTTTCAGGTCCTGCGTGCTAACTCTTTGTTTGTGAAGGGATCAAAGTGTCTCTTCAGTGTGCAGAAAGTTTCATTTTTGGGGTTCATCTTTACCCCTTCTACTATCGAGATGGATCCAGTTAAGGTCCAAGCCATCCAGGATTGGATTCAGCCGACATCTCTGAAAAGTCTGCAAAAGTTCCTGGGCTTTGCTAATTTTTATCGTCGCTTCATCTGTAATTTTTCTAGCATTGCCAAACCATTGACCGATTTGACCAAGAAGGGTGCTGATTTGGTTAATTGGTCTTCTGCTGCTGTGGAAGCTTTTCAAGAGTTGAAGCGTCGTTTTTGTTCTGCCCCTGTGTTGTGTCAGCCAGATGTTTCTCTTCCGTTCCAGGTCGAGGTTGATGCTTCTGAGATTGGAGCAGGGGCGGTTTTGTCACAGAGAGGTTCTGATTGCTCAGTGATGAAACCATGTGCTTTCTTTTCCAGGAAGTTTTCGGCCGCTGAGCGTAATTATGATGTGGGCAACCGAGAGTTGCTGGCCATGAAGTGGGCATTCGAGGAGTGGCGTCATTGGCTTGAAGGAGCTAAGCATCGCGTGGTGGTATTGACTGATCATAAGAACTTGACTTATCTTGAGTCTGCCAAGCGCTTGAATCCTAGACAGGCCCGTTGGTCGTTATTTTTTGCCCGCTTCGACTTTGTGATTTCGTACCTTCCGGGCTCTAAAAATGTGAAGGCGGATGCTCTGTCTAGGAGTTTTGTGCCCGACTCTCCGGGTTTATCTGAGCCAGCGGGTATCCTCAAGGAAGGAGTCATTGTGTCTGCCATCTCCCCTGATTTGCGGCGGGTGCTGCAAAAATTTCAGGCGAATAAACCTGATCGTTGTCCAGCGGAGAAACTGTTCGTCCCTGATAGGTGGACTAATAAACTTATCTCTGAACTTCATTGTTCGGTGTTGGCTGGTCATCCTGGAATCTTTGGTACCAGAGAGTTAGTGGCTAGATCCTTCTGGTGGCCATCTCTGTCACGGGATGTACGTACTTTTGTGCAGTCCTGTGGGATTTGTGCTAGGGCTAAGCCCTCCTGTTCTCGTGCCAGTGGGTTGCTTTTGCCCTTGCCGGTCCCAAAGAGGCCTTGGACACATATTTCGATGGATTTCATTTCTGACCTTCCCGTTTCTCAAAAGATGTCAGTTATTTGGGTGGTCTGTGATGGCTTTTCTAAAATGGTCCATCTGGTGCCCTTGGCTAAATTGCCTTCCTCCTCTGATTTGGTACCTTTGTTCTTTCAGCATGTGGTTCGGTTGCATGGCATTCCTGAGAATATTGTTTCTGACAGAGGTTCCCAGTTTGTTTCAAGGTTCTGGCGAGCCTTTTGTGGTAGGATGGGCATTGACCTATCCTTTTCCTCGGCTTTCCATCCTCAGACTAATGGCCAGACCGAACGAACCAATCAGACCTTGGAAACATATCTGAGATGTTTTGTTTCTGCAGACCAGGATGATTGGGTGTCCTTTTTGCCGTTGGCTGAGTTCGCCCTTAATAATCGGGCCAGCTCGGCTACCTTGGTTTCTCCATTTTTTTGCAATTCTGGGTTCCATCCTCGTTTCTCTTCAGGACAGGTTGAGTCTTCGGACTGTCCTGGTGTGGATTCTGTGGTGGACAGGTTGCAGCAGATCTGGACTCAGGTAGTGGACAATTTGACCTTGTCCCAGGAGAAGGCTCAACTTTTTGCTAATCGCAGACGCCGTGTGGGTCCCCGACTTCGTGTTGGGGATCTGGTTTGGTTATCTTCTCGTCATATTCCTATGAAGGTTTCCTCTCCTAAATTTAAACCTCGTTTTATTGGTCCGTATAGGATTTCTGAGATTCTCAATCCTGTGTCTTTTCGTCTGACCCTCCCAGACTCCTTTTCCATACATAATGTATTCCATAGGTCGTTGTTGCGGAGATACGTGGCACCTATGGTTCCATCTGTTGAGCCTCCTGCCCCGGTTTTGGTGGAGGGGGAATTGGAGTATATTGTGGAGAAGATTTTGGATTCTCGTGTTTCTAGACGGAAACTCCAGTATCTGGTTAAATGGAAGGGTTATGCTCAGGAAGATAATTCCTGGGTTTTTGCCTCTGATGTTCATGCTCCCGATCTTGTTCGTGCCTTTCATGCGGCTCATCCTGGTAGGCCTGGGGGATCTGGTGAGGGTTCGGTGACCCCTCCTCAAGGGGGGGGTACTGTTGTGATTTCTGTGGCTGAATTCACTCCTGTGGTCACAAGTGGTACTGCAGCTTCTGGGCTTCCTTCCTCAGGTGTTCTGGTGAGCTCATTAGCTGCTTCGTTACTTAACTCCACCTGATGCTGCTATCCTGGCTCCTAGTCAATGTTCCAGTGTTGGATCTGAGCTTCTCCTGATTGTTCCTGTGTCCTGCTGCTCTGTATAGCTAAGTGCTTTTTGCTATTTTGTTGTTTTTTTTCTGTCCAGCTTGTCTTTTGTTTTGCTGGAAGCTCTGAGACGCAAAGGGTGTACCGCCGTGCCGTTAGTCCGGCACGGTGGATCTTTTTGCCCCCTTTGCGTGGTTTTTGCTTTAGGGTTTTTTGTAGACTGCAAAGTTCGCTTTACTGTCCTCGCTCTGTCTAAGATTATCGGGCCCCACTTTGCTGAATCTATTTCATCCCTACATTTTGTCTTTTCATCTTACTCACAGTCATTATATGTGGGGGGCTGCCTTTTCCTTTGGGGTATTTCTCTGGGGGCAAGTCAGGCCTATTTTTCTGTCTTCAGGCTAGCTAGTTTCTTAGGTTGTGCCGAGTTGCCTAGGTAGTTGTTAGGCGCAATCCACAGCCACTTTTAGTTGTGTTTAGGATAGGATCAGGTGTGTGGTCTACAGAGTTTCCACGTCTCAGAGCTCGTTCTTGTTTTTGGGTATTTGTCAGATCACTGTGTGCGCTCTGATCGCTAGGCACACTGTGTCTCTGGATTGCCTTCATAACACCTTTCATTAGCAGACATAACAGATCCCTGTGTGGCCTACCATAAAAAAAAAAATCTATCATGTTCTCATACACTTTATGCAGTTAATAGCCCTCTGTATCTGTACTGTTACATACTTAGGCAGTTATCTGGTTCATGCAGCTTTACATGAACACCTGAGCCTTACACTATGGCTGGTCCGAATAACTAAAGCAATTGTTACCATCCACCTCTCGTGTCTCCCCTTTTCCTCATAGTTTGTAAGCTTACGAGCAGGGCCCTCATTCTTCTTGGTATCTATTTTGAACTGTGATTTCTGTTATGCTGTAATGCCTATTGTCTGTACAAGTCCCCTCTATAATTTGTAAAGCGCTGCGGAATATGTTGGCGCTATTTAAATAAAAATATTATTATTCACCCTTTCCTTACCCGCTGGCTGCATGCTGGCTGCAATATTGGATTGAAGTTCACTCTCTGTCCTCCATAGTACACGCCTGCGCAAGGCAAGATTAACCCGGCCGTTGGCTTTCCCCCTCTGGCGCAGAAAATTGCGAGGGAGCCCACAACGTTTTTTGTTTTTTTTTAAATTCAACACTCATTAGGGCCTCTTTCACTCTTGCGTCGGTACGGGTCCATTGCTATGCGTCGGGCCGACGTACTGACGCACGTTCTGAAATTTCTGCACGATGTGGGTAGCGGATGCAGTTTTTCAACGCATCCACTGCCCATTCTGAAGGGAGGAGGGGGCGGAGTTTTGGCCGTGCATTGGATAATGTGTCAATCACTGTCACTGTAGTAGGCATCGTCCGATGGGACTTGTAGTCCCATCGGACGATGCCTGCACACACGCACAGAGCCACAGCACGCCTCACAGAGCCCCAACACGCCGCACAGAGCCTCGGAATACCGCACAGAGCCCCGGCACAATAGCACAGAGCCCCGGCAGCCTGCATAGAGCCCCGGCACGCCGCACAGAGCCCCGGCACGCCGCACAGAGCCCTGGCACGCCACACAGAGCCCCGGCACACACGCACAGTGCCCCGGCAGCCCGCCCAGAGCCCCGGCATGCCGCACAGAGCCCCGGCACGCCGCACAGAGCCCCGGCAGGCACGCACAGATCCCCAGCAGGCACGCACAGACCCCCAACAGGCACGCAGAGACCCCCAAGAGTCCCGTACAGATCCCCTGCAGGCCCGCACAGACCCCGCCCTCACACACAGACACGCACAGTGTCTGCCCACGCACCGCCCACACTCTTCCCCCTCTGGAACAGGATGTAGAAGGACAGAAAGGGCTTATTTACATTCCGATATTTGTGTCCCATTGACTTGCATTGGTATCGGGTATCGGTATCGGCTATATCCCATATTTTTTTGTCAGATACTGATTCTACCATTCTATTATATTTGTTTGTATTCTAGTCTGATGAAGGTCAAAGAAAGGACCGAAATGTTGTATAATTTGGGATTATGTCTCTCAAATTAAATATTTTGAATAGCATTAATCTTTTGAGTGCTGGACCTTTTTGAAATTACTGTGACTAGTGGATCCTGTGTTATCAGCTGTAAATAGAGGTGGTAGCGGTCATTGCAATCCTGCCTGTTATGATAATGAAACTGGTAAGATATCAGGAGGTGCAAGTCACTAGGTATAAGACCTAGAGGCTAGTGTAAAAACTGCAAGATTTCTGTTTATTTATTTTGTGAAATGGAAAATTAAAAAATATAAAATATAAAGATACATTTAACATAAAAGCATGTTTTAAACAATAAATTATGTACCTAACAAGGTGAAAAATGGAAAGGTCTTTGTTGTGAGGCTGCCAGACAGGTTAGGTACTGACATACAGCCAGCTAATACTGGAAAGAAGAATGCCTACCGTAATTGCAGTTTTGTTTCTTTCACAAATTCCATAAAACTTAATCATCTATTGATCATCTATGAAATGTGTACCAAGTGCATTATTTACCTCTGTGAATAGGATCTCATCAATCATAATTAACTGTGTGAAACATAGGAATGACATGGGGGAAAACACTTTGCCTTGTGGATCATAATTTATTTTATTTTTATTTTTAATTCGTGAGTGTTTTTTATTCAAATTTGGAACAGCTCTATCTCTTTGTGCAGATTTCCTACAGAACTGCTAGCCAATAAAAACAGATTAAAAACAAATGACAGGGCATAAAAAAAAATTTTTTTACAATGTGCACCCACGATGCCTTTTTAGCGAGTTTTTGATGTTGCGCATGTTTGCTTTTGCAAAAACGTACAGCAAATTGGAGAGAAATCTTTCTGATGCGGTGGAAATGCGTCAAACATGCAGAAAGAAGTATAAAAAAGCATATTAATTGACAACATGACAAACCAACAAGAGACAAACTCAGCAAAAACGCGATAGAAACACATGTAAAAAAATTAATTAAAAAAATGCAAGCAGCCTAATTTACATAAGGCATCGTGCCCACGATGAGTTTCTGACGCTGCATATTTTCACTGCATCAAAAACACAGAGTCTTACAATTCCAGCAAAGTAGATGGGATTTATAGAAATCTCCTGCCCACTGTGCCTTTATTTTACTCAGTGTAAACGGATATCCCCAATGTGTCTATTTCTCTTGTGAGTTTGCTCAGTTCTATGTGCAGATTTTTCCCATAGACTTGAAATATCCACAGGTAACGCACATGCGTTTTTAATGTATTTCTGCGGCGGAAATGCATCAAAGACACATGTAATACACACATGACTATCAATAAAGTTTTCTCAGAGCCAAAATATTAATATCTATCAAAAACAAAGCAGTTTTGTTTAAAATATGACACACCAAAAATAGACAAGAATAAAGACAAACTAAAAAAAAATGCAAATAACCTTATGAGTAAGGCTCCCAGGAGCTGAAACATGTCGGTCCCACTTCTGGTAAATGGGGTATCCTAGACAGCGCATCGGCATTTGCATTCTTGTGCCCTGCATGGTACTTGATGGTGAATTCGTAGTTGGACAACCGGGCCATCCATTGCTGCTCCAATGCACCTAGTTTTGAAGTTTCCAGCTGGGTCAGCAGATTGTTGTCTTGTAGGAATTGGTTGGCTGTGTAAATTTAGAAACTAATCCGCAGCATTGCACGCTTGGCGGTTCCAAGCGCTGTGGATTAGACAGGGGTGGAAAGAGATGATTTGCATAGCTCCGCCTACTGCAAAGGATTCTGGGTAAACCTGCTATTCTTTGTATTATGCTGCTTGCAAGTACTTTCCGTTTCAGGAAAGCATCCACTATGTATTTCCTTTGAGTAGAGGGCTTTTCGGTCTCTTTCGTCCCGCTACATTTAGCCCAACTTGGGTCTCTCCCTAAGGTGGCTAGCATGTATGTATCGCTTGAAAACAGTGAATTTTGCTGAGGCCAGGTAGTGTTTGAACCGCTCTATTACAGCCCAGACTATGGCGAGGAACTCCAGCTTAAAGGAACTGTAGTTTTCGGGGTTCCTTTCAGTGGGATGAAGCTTCCTGCTGGCGTAGGCAATTACTCTTTCTTTGCCTTTCTGCACCTGGGACAATACTGCTCCCAGTCCCACATTGCTGGCGTTTGTGTAGAGCACAAACGGATGGTCATAGTCAGGGTAGGCCAGTACCTCATCTCCCGTGAGAGACAGAGACAACTTCAACCAAGTGAAGGATCCTTCCAGCCTGTCATTCCATTCAATCGGAGAGTCCTTGCTCTTGGTCTTCTTGGATTGGCCCACTAACAGGTCTTGCAGTGGTACAGCTATCTTAGTGAAGTCCTTAATGAACCTTCGGTAGTAGCCTACCAATCCGAGAAACTGACGGACTTCATGGATGTTGCTGGGTTTCGGCCAGTCCCTGATCACAGTGACCTTGTCAGGGTCTGATGCCACTCCTTCAGCGCTTACCACATGGCCCAGGTACTGTACTTTGGGCTTTAACAGATGACATTTGGATGGCTTTACCTTCAAGCCAAAGTTAGACAGAACTTTTTCCTGATGAGGACTAATGGAGCTGCCCAGGGGCTACAACTATCTCTGATTACCACAGCCTCCTTCATCCCTCGTAACATACTCTTGGCACATTGGTAGTGAGCTGGAGGTACAGGCCAGTACCTCTCTTTAATGGGCGGATGACTTCCAGTGGGGATATGATGTTGAACCCCTTTTACCTGCCCAAAATCTAGTGGGTGTTTGCTGAATACCCGCTCATACTCGTGGACCACCCAGTAAACCCCATGTTTTTGGTGTGAAGGGGTAGAATCAGTGCCCATGTGTAATTTCCGACACCAATCCTCCAACTGTCCTGCAGAGCCATTGTCCTCTGCTTGGTCTTATGGGACCAAAGGTTCTGTTGCCTGTATTGCATTATTATTAACAGTAAACAGTTTGACAAGTGTGTCATATCTGGGTAAGTGGACCTCTTACTCTCCACAGTTAAGGACACGTACTGGTACCCTCCCCTTGCGGACATCAACCACCCCTGTGGCTGTCAGGATTGTGGGCCTACTATCTGAATACACAGGTTCTACCAGGGCCCAGTAGTCTTTATCTCTGAGGCCTATTGCTGCCCGACACCAGACTAGCATTTCACTCCTGAGGGGTATTGCAATGGGGATTGGATCACTCATTGTGAGGAGGCCAATTTCTCCACCATACAATTCTACCTGTTGTCTCTGTACCAGGGCTCTGATTTCTTTTTGCAGGACACGTTGCTCACTGGAACGAGCAGTTTCGGCAACCTGTTGTAACAAGACAATAACCTCGCCAAGACAGTTTTCTATGACATTAGTACCTAAGGTCATCATAGGGTTACATTCTCGATGGTGAATATCAACAATCACCATTCCTTGGGCCTTCAATTCTACCCGTCCCACCTTAATGGTTACCTCTTTGTACCTCACCTGTGGCAAAGACTGACCATTACTGGCTACTATTGTCAAATCACTATCTGGGCCACGGTTAATATCGGAGTCACCCCGATACCCTTTGTAGAGAATGTAAGGCATAGTCATCGCCTGAGAACCGGTGTCCAGTAAAGCGTTCATTGGGATGCCGTCGATCATAAAGGGGTGGACCGGTCGTCCTCCGACATACTTGGCTCTCCACTTTTGTGGGCCTGGTCATTTTACTCCTAGGGGTTGGCCCTCTGCCCCAGGGGTTGCTCGTTTAAATGGCAGAATCTTGCGATGTGCCCAGCCTGATTGCAGCGGTGGCAGATGGGTCATCCATCCTGATGATAGCGTTCGTTGTTTCTTCCTCTGATCGATGGGATCCTCTTCTGTTGTCGCCAAGGGATGACCTCCTGACTGGAAGCAAGCTGGATCTTTTCCTTTGGAGATTCCTGCAGGGACTGCATGGTCCTGGATAGTGCAGCTACGCTTTTAGTCAGTTCCTGGACCTGGAGGCGCAATTCGGTGGAGGGATCATCATCCAGCATCTGTGCGTCGGCCTTAATAGGGACCTGAGGAAAGGGTGCCACCTCCTGGTGGTATGTGAGGGCTGGACTGAGGTTCATGCAGCACCTGGATGGCCCTGTGTATAAATTGTGCAAAGTCCACGTCAGGGTTATGCAAGGCCAGGATGTGCAGCTGTGTCCTGTGGGTGCTGGATAGGAGTCCCTCAACGAACTGTTCCTTTAATAGCTTGTCCCCATCCTGCATGCTGTTAGGGTCAACCTGATTAATGGCTCGTAGTGCCTCCTGGAGATTAAGGGCATAGTCCCGTATGCTTTCCTGTGCTCTTTGTTTGCACCCGAAAAACCTCATTTTGATTTCTGCAGCTGTGCGGGTGTCAAAAGTGGTTTTAAGTTTGGCAAATATCTGCTTAACAGTTTCCTTTTCAAAATCCAGCCAGGATTTCACTTCTCTTTGTGCTGCGCCACTTAATTGACCACACGATGTTGACCTTTTGATGTTCTCTCAGGGGAAATGCTTCAAACAGGCTGCATAGCCTTTCTTTAAAGTCACTTAGCATATGGACTCCCCTGAATATTGTGGCAGCCAGGCAGCTCCTGTTATATAGGGCATGGATAGTGGCATTATAGGAGCTGTTACTAAGGTGGGGTCCTGCCGGTTTATAGGAGCTACGGGCACCACGGGGCCTGGTGGAATCATGGGGCCTGCGGCTGCGTCCACCGCTAGGCCTGGGGGCATTATGGGACCTGTGGCTGCGACCGCCGCTATTTCTCCTCCCGGGTCTGACATTTTCCTTTCCCCCTTTGCTAACCTTTAAGCAGGCCTGATGTTCCACCACCAGAGTCTGTAGCAGTATCTTCTGTGCACGGTGCGGTGCTTCTCCCGGTCCTTCTTCTGGGGCTTCCAGCATCTTCACTTGTGACTTTCCTGTCAACACAGCGTCTGCTTCCTCCTCACACTCTCTGTTCAGGCTATGACTACAATGGCACATCCTCTTTTCCTGCACTCCTCACAGCGCTCTTTCTGGTGGCCGCTTTTGGCGTCTATTTTTTAAAATAAACTGCACGCACTGTGTGACGCAGTTATGGCGATGTTTTGATAGCGATGTTTTAAAAGCTCATTAAAGTCTCTGACACACAATGTAATAAAGTTTTTATTTTAAGTACAGTCTATTAGGCGCACAAGACCCACTTCAAACGGTCAGTCCATCCTGTCCGTGACACCAAGTTGAGTCGTCCGCCAGGGCCGTGGGGAGCTCGGTACCGGGTCCGGTCGCAATTAAAGGGGTGCTCACGGTGGCAGCGACCCGGTCTGTGGCGCACAAGTAAAACATTCAGTTTTTAAAGGGGTTGTAGAAATAATGAAAGTTTGTGACGCCACCTGCTTAAAGGGGTCCTCTTGGGTCGATGGTGCTGCAGCAAAGATGGTGCCGCTTCCCACAGGTGAAGCGGTGTCCCCAGGGCGCCCGGTGTATTTGGCAGGGATGGTGAATGCCATCAAATAAATGGAGGACACAGGGCTGCAGTTTTTATCTGGTTTACTGGTGTTAAGCAGCCTCAGTACAGGGTACCGGCAACAGGTATGGATGGAGTCCAGGCAGCCTGAAGACAAGTGTAAATCCCCTTGACAGGTCAGTTTTGGAGCCTTCCACTATGCTCTTTGGTGTGTAGTCCCTTGCTGCCTGTAGTTGTCTAACAAGGTCCTCTTTCTTCCGATAGGCAACTTAAGCCGTCTGTTTGGGGTCTCTGTCTATGGTGACTCCAGACTCTGATTGCTGCTGTACCTCCGGTATTATGTGGGCAAATCCTTTTTACTTTCCTGCCCTCCAGTTCTGCCTTGGGACCTGTAGTCCCTCACGACCTCAGGCTCCCGGTGCCCAGTTTCTGCGCTCAGCTTAGAGAGGCCCAGTCGCAGCCCTTCTCTAGCATCTAAGTCCTTCTGTGCTCCTTCACTGTCTGCTATCAACTGTCAACTATCCGCTTGTCTGCACCAGACTAACTGACTCCTCCTCCAGACTAGGATGTTTAAATGGAAATTCCCTTTGAACTGGGTTTAGAGCTCCCCCTTCTGGCCTGAAGTCAGAATGTGTTGCATGTAAGGTTACCTGCCAAAGGGATCCCTCCTGTCTCCAGGCATGGCATTACCCTCCCCGAGAGGAAGGCAGCACCACTGTGGTAACCAAACTCCTGGGTTGCCACACATACATATATACAGAGCTATACATATAGGCACACCTGATTTACCCATAAAGTTGGGAAACTCACAGACACAATGAAAAATTAAAAAAATATATATTTTTTCACATACAATAAGAAAAAATACACAAAATTGGCACAGATGGCACCCAAAAGTATTGCAGCTATACCTTGAGAATAAACCCTAAGTAGCCTTTATTCAGACTTGGCAAATGCGCTTTTACAAAACATTTTTCATCATTGAGATTAATAAATGAAAGTGATCATCCAAATGTGTCATGTGTAACACAATGACCAATTATTTACAGCATCTTTGACAAAATTGGCTTTCACCTTCCATGGATTAAGAGGATGAAATGGATGTTCCTTCAAATATTTAGAGACATTAGTGGATTACGAATTAGTGTGTGAAGAAAAAACATTGCTCATGTTTTCTGGCAAGAAACTACATTTACAATCTGAATTAAACCCTTTTGCTGGTTGAAACACACGTTTCAGAAAGGAAATGTGTTCTTATTTACCATTTTGCAACTTCAACCATCTCTAACATTAAAATTACTTCCCAGACACACATATAGTATTACCTACACTTACACACCCACAGCACACACACCTGCTATAGAAATACCTTATGGGAATGACATGTTGAAAACATTCCTAATCTCCTTTGCAAATAGATAATGTGTCAGGTCATTAATTACCATCACTCACATGGTATAAATAGAGTCTGCTGAACACTGGGATTTGCACCTCCAGCAGTTGTTCAGCCACAGTGACAATGGTAAGGCCTTTAGCTTTGATTAATATTACATGGTTATGCTTTGAAAAGAAGAGTTGGTGGGGTGGTAGACTCAAAACAATATTTGATTTGAAAACTTCTTGTAATGGAATAACCACTTTTGCAGGTTTTGTGCAAACTGAGGAATAGTTTGGGTTGGTGTCTATGGGCACCTTTGTAAAACCCATCTATAATATTGTCTTGTGTCTGAGCCCTTGGTACAACTGTAGCTCAAGTCTTACCTTGAGATTCTATAATTTACAGTAGTTACACCAGGAGTTCATGTGTAACTCTTGGTGGCCACTTATCATTTCACCTACTGCAATTCTTAGGACATTCTAATGTTTTGGGTTTGCGCAAGATGAATTTCCTGCATCAAGTGTATAAACATGACTATTGACTTGATCCAGGTTAAATTAGGGTCCTCTGTTGTATTGTTTAATCCATTGTCTTAGGTTTTGCAATGACTTTGATATGTCTCAATACTTTTCTTTGACATCTTTAAAATACATTAAAGGGTTATTTCTACAGTTGTATTTGTCATAAAGTACAATTTTTTTTTTTTTTTTTTTTTTTTTTTTGTTGCTTTAAAGCCCTCCCCAGCTCCAACATAAAGGTGTGTGGTTTTTTTTTTTTTTTTTTTTTGGACAGGTCCAGTTGGGGTGGCTCTCATGTAAGCAGTGTATACACTTCTAAGGGGATTCTGCTTGCTGGATAGGACAATTTATCAGTTCTTAATCCAACTACCTCTATTGAGAGAATTATGTATAGCCTATAAATGTCTTCACATATAAATTTTTTTTTTTTTTTTTCTCCACACAATACAAAAAAAAAAATAAGACCAAACCGTGCTAAAAAATCTTGTCATGCTCACTGACGGAAATCTGTATTGTCAGTCTGTTCCAGCCTGACTTTTCTTGTAAACTCAACCTTCTTGCTGATTGCAGAACAGCCTGTAATTACTTTGGGTGGCGACTCCCAATTTGTTAAAAAGGAGCGTAAACTGCAATGTTTTTGATGTTTTGTGACATCGTTAAAGCAAACCATCCTGTATAACCAGAAACCTTGCATGCTTTTAGATTTGGTTACTAATTGGACTAGGATTTAAGGCTGCTACATGAGCACAAAAAGATTTGTGCATAGTATAAACTCCACCTCCGTGATGGAATCTTCTACTGTATGTTAGATAGGCAGATAAATATATTTGTGTAATGTCCACCCTGCCTGCATTTTAGAAACTATGTAAATAAAGGTGAATATCTAATTGTTCTGTATTGTCCCTGATTCTCTCTGTTGCAGAAAGTTCTCTTGGCTCTCGGTGTTGTGCTCGCAGTCTCTGTTGCACTGTCTAGTGCTGCCTGCTACTCCGCTAAACCGAAATTTAATCGGCAAGAAAAAGCCACAGGTGAATTATTATCTCCTATATACTCGTTCAAAATTAAGTTCACGTATTTATTGGGAGCAAGTGGGATGTGATACATCTGGGACCCCACTGATCCTAGGTGGTCTAGAGGTCAGTGTGTCTGGTATGTGTGGTGACAGTTTTCACCCGTACCAGAGAAACTTGCACATGTCAGAGTGTATCTACTGAATGTGTCTGTGGGCAAAACCCTGCCATGTCTGTGTGGTTTTGTTTTTTAAACAGCGGCACAGCCGTGTGACATGTACTGACCCCTGGGAAGCAGTGGTCCCCCCCCCCCCCACTATAAAGTAGGAGAAAAAGCTATAGAAACTTGATTCCAGCTCACCCAGTAGCCCTATGCTCATCCACCTGGGGCTCAGACATCGGTGTTGCCCTGGCCTCATATCAAGGAAAATAGTAAAAAAAAAAAATTGTAGTTTGTCTCAACAGGACTGGTTTTTCCTTTTTTATTTTTCAAAAGAAATTATAGTGCATACAAAAGAGAGAATTTACATGGTCGACATGACCCGGTTGACGTGTTTCAACTGCCCTAGTTTCTTTTGAAAGAAAAAAAAAAAAAAAAAAAAAAAAGGAAAATCCAGTCCTGTTGAGCCGGACAACTTTTTTTTTTTTTTTTTTTCTATTTTCCTAGAAGAAAAAGCTGTTGGATTCCCCTGCATTTTTTGATGACCAACCAGGCAAAACTGCGGGCTGCAACCTTCAACCTGTTGGCATCAGCAAGGTTGGTTCTCAAGAATAGAGCATGGAGAGGATGGTATTCCCAAGCCACCACCCCCATCCACCCGGCTTTTTTTTTTTGTTAGCCAGCCATGTAAAGGACAGCTGGGGGCTGGCATTCCCCGGCTGGTAAGGGGCAGCTGGAAAAAAAAAATGGCATCCTGCAGACATACATTAGATCTGCCAATTACAGCATTCTGGGTGTGCGCCCCTGGTGTTATCTATCTTGTTTTGATATCCTTGACTTATCACCTAACTTAAAAAAGAAAATATATGTTGTCTCACTATTTCTGACACACTGGGAATTTATTGGTTGACTTTGCTCTTCATTTTTGAGTATACAGTGCGGCCGCTGTAACTGCGCCCCTGGCCATGACTGAAACTGGCTCTGCATTAGCGTCATCTGTCTGTCACATCTGGGGGCGCAGTTCCAGCGGCTGCTCTGTATACTCAGAGCGGTGACTGAACCACTGCTGACCCCATGACTGAATGCCAAATGCTGACTAGGAGAATAAAGATTGTTTTCTCCCCACTGCGTGCAGGAGCCAAACAGCATCATAACTCTGTTAACTTGCAGATTAACGGTGTTATTCCTGGTGACCGGTTCCCTGATGAACTAGAACTAACTTTCCAATGTCCACATGCCTTAAGTCAAAGCCATGTCAGTCGATTGTCGCCATACCATCATGCTGCCCGGGTGCTTTTGCCTAAAACTCATCATAATCATTAACCCCTTAGTGACAGAGCCAATTTGGTACTTAATGACCGAGCCAATTTTTACAATTCTGACCACTGTCACTTTATGAGGTTATAACTCTGGAACGTTTCAACGGATCCCGCTGATTCTGAGATTGTTTTTTCGTGACATATTGTACTTCATGTTAGTGGTAACATTTCTTCGATATTATTTATGAAAAAAAACGGAAATATGGCGAAAATTTTTAAAATTTTCAAACTTTGTATTTTTATGCCCTTAAATCAGAGAGATGTCACGAAAAATAGTTAATAAATAACATTTCCCACATGTCTACTTTACATCAGCACAATTTTGGAAACAATTTTTTTTTTTTTTGTTAGGGAGTTATAAGGGCTAAAAGTTGACCAGCAATTTCTCATTTTTACAACTTTTTTTTTTTTTTTTTTGGGACCACATTTGAAGTCATTTTGAGGGGTCTATATGATAGAAAATAATGAAGTGTGACACCATTCTAAAAACTACACCCCTCAAGGTTCTCAAAACCACATTCAAGAAGTTTATTAACCCTTTACGTGCTTCACAGGAACTGAAACAATGTGGAAGGAAAAAATGAACATTTAACTTTCTTTTGCAAACATCTTAATTCAGAACCATTTTTCTTTATTTTCACATGTGTGAAAACAGAAATGTTACCATAAATTTTGTTATGCAATTTCTCCTGAATACGCCAATACCCCATATGTGGGGGTAAACCACCTTTTGGGCGCACCGCAGAACTTGGAAGTGAAGGAGCGCCGTTTGACTTCTTCAATGCAGAATAGGCTGGAATTGAGATCGGACGCCATGTCACGTTTAGAGAGCCCCTGATGTGCCTAAACAGTGGAAACTCCCCACAAGTGACACCATTTTGGAAACTAGACCCCTTAAGGAACTTATCTAGATGTGTGGTGAGCACTTTGAACCCCTAAGTGCTTCACAGAAGTTTATAAACGTAGAGCCGTGAAAATAAAAACGCATTTTTTCTACAAAAAAGATATTGTAGCTCCCAAGTTTTTATTTTCACAAGGGTAACAGGAGAAATTGGACTGCAATAGTTGTTGTCCAATTTATCCTGAGTACGCTGATGTGCCATATGTGGGGGTAAACCACTGTTTGGGTGCACGGCAGAGCTCGGAAGGGAAGGAGCGCCGTTTTGGAATGCAGACTTAGATAGAATGGTATGTGGGCGTTATGTTGCGATTGCAGAGCCCCTGATGTGGCTAAACAGTAGTAACCCCCCACAAGTGACCCCATTTTGGAAACTAGACCCCTTAAGGAACTTATCTAGATGTGTGGTGAGAACTTTGAATGCCCAAGTGCTTCACAGAAGTTTAGAATGTAGAGTCGTGAAAATAAAAAAATATTTTTTTTCCACAAAAAAGATATTATAGCCCCAAGTTTTTATTTTCACAAGGGTAACAGGAGAAATTGGACCCCAAAAGTTGTTGTCCAATTTATCCCGAGTACGCTGATGCCCCATATATGGGGGTAACCCACTGTTTGGGCGCACGGCAGAGCTCAGAAGGGAGGGAGCACCATTTGACTTTTTGAGCGCAAAATTGGCTGTCGTGTTTGGAGACCCCCTGATGTACCTAAACAGTGGAAACCCCCCCCCCCAATTCTAGCTCCAACCCTAATCCCAACCCGATCCATAATCCTAATCACTAACCCTAACGATAATCACAACCATTACCCCAAAACAACCCTAATGTCAACCCTAACATAACCCTAAATCCAACACACCCCTAATCCTAATCACAACCCTAACCCTAATACCAACCCTAATCCCAACTCTAACCCTAACCTTTGCCCCAACCCTAGCCCTAAGGCTACTTTCACACTTGCGTCGTTTGGCATCCGTCGTTTTGGACAAGAAATGGATCCTGCAAATGTGCCCGCAGGATGCGTTTTTTTGCCCATAGACTTGTATTGCCGACGGATGGCCACACGTCGCGCCCGTCGTGCACTGGATCAGTTGTGTTTTGGCAGACTGTCGGCACAAAAAACGTACAATGTAACGTTTTTTTGTACGTCGCGTCCGCCATTTCTGACCACGCATGCGTTGCCGTAACTCCGCCCCCTCCTCCCACTCCTCCCCAGGACATAGATTGGGCAGCGGATGCGTTGAAAAACTACATCCGCTGCCCACATTGTGCACAATTTTCACAACATGCGTCGGTATGTTGGGCCGACGCATTGCGACGGCCCCGTACCGACGGAAGTGTGAAAGAAGCCTAACCCTAAATTTGGCACCAACCCTAACACTAAATTTAGGCAGATGGAGACAGATGGCGGGCGCACTGCGCATGCGCCCGCCATTTTCTTTTCCCCTGAAGACGCCGGCGGCCAGGAGGAGCAGCAGGAGGACCCAGGGACACCGGTAAGTATGGCAGTCCCCAAATCCCCCTATTTCTCTGTCCTCTGATGTGCGATCACATCAGAGGACAAAGAATTACACATTACTTTTTTTTTTTTTTTTTGCGGTCGCCGGTAAACAGTTAATTACCGGCAATCGCAAAACAGGGGTCAGTAAAACCGACCCCGATCATGTTCTTTGGGGTCTCGGCTACCCCGGCAGCCGAGACCCCAAAGATTCTCCCGGTGGCGGGCGCACTGCACATGCGCCCGCCATTTTGAAGATGGCGGCGCCCATCGAGAGTCACGAGGAGCACCGGGGAGACAGGTGAGTGTCGGGGGGCGATCGGGGACCCCTTTTCTCTGTCCTCTGATGTGCGATCACATTGGAGAACAGAGAAATTAAAAAGAAATCGCATTTATTTATTTTTTTGCGATCGCCGGTAAACGGTTAATTACCGGCGATCGCAAATGCGGGGTCGGTAAAAACCCCCGAATCATGTTCTCTGGGGTCTCAGCTACCCCCGGCAGCCGAGACCCCAGAGAAAATCGGACTCTGGGGGTCGCTATTTGCTTTTTCCACAGCGCCGTTAACTAACGGCGCTGTGGTTTAAGTACCCTTAGCGGCCGCCGTTAAAAGGCATATCGGCGGTCGTTAAGGGGTTAATAATGAGACAATACAAAGGGATGCTAACTATAGGTTGCCGCAACACTCTGGTGATAAAGGTGCATCTTTTTTTTTTTTTTTCCTTGCTCCTTCCTGAATTTTGATTTTCTTTCTCATCTTGTTCTCTTTCAGTATGTGAGCACAAAGGAAAACTTCACTCAGTAGGGGAAGATTGGACCGCAGACTGTGAGAAGTGCTCATGCGGCCCAAAAGGCATGCGGTGTTGTTCACTGTAAGTTCTATATACCGTATTTTTCGCTTTGTAAGACGCTCCGGATTATAAGACGCACCCCAAATTTTGAGGAGAAAAATAGGAAAAAACTATTTTTTAATAAATTGGTGGGGCGTCTTATAATCCATGCGTCTTATTACTTACCGGGGGTTGTGGTTGTGGTGGATCAGGGTCCCAGGCTCGTTGCCGGAGGCAGGAGTGGAGCATTGCTGCAGGCTGGGATGAGGGGGTCTGCAGGGGGCTCCTGTGCTGCAGGGGGGCTCCTGTGCTGCAGGCTGGGATGAGGGGTCTGCAGGGGGGTCCTTTGCTGCAGGCTGGGATGAGGGGTCTGCAGGGGGCTCCTTTGCTGCAGGCTGGGATGAGGGGTCTGCAGGGGGCTCCTGTGCTGTAGGGCTGTCTCCGGTGCTGCGGGGGGCTCTGGCGACATTTTGTGAAAGACCAGAGCCCCCCGGCAGTTCTTCCATGCGTTCCAGTATGACTAATTCCGGGAAAATGGCCGCCGGAATCTCGAGAGATGAGATCTCAGCGCTGAAATCTCATCTCCCGAGATTCCGGCGGCCATTTTCCCGGAGTCAGTCATACTGGAACTAACTCCGGGAAAATGGCCGCCGGAATCTCGAGAGATGAGATCTCAGCGCTGAAATCTCATCTCCCGAGATTCCGGCGGCCATTTTCCCGGAATTAGTCATACTGGAACGCATGGAAGAACTGCCGGGGGGCTCTGGTCTTTCACAATATGTCGCCAGAGCCCCCCGCAGCACCGGGGCAGCAGCGGACAACCCCGGCAGTGGCGGCGGACGACAGCGGCGGCAGGCGGTAGCGGCGGCGGACACCCCCTCCTCCCAGCCTGTAATGGTAAGCGGTATATCCGCTTTGTTAGACGCACCCACATTTCCCCCCCAAATTTGGGGGAAATAAAGTGCGTCTTACAAAGCGGAAAATACGGTAGTTTTACTTGTAAGCACATTGATGGGCTGTTGCATATAACATCTTTAATTGTTGATCTAATCTCCCACTGGCAGCGTTTGGGTATGTGCACCTGTGAGGAGATAATAAATTTTGTCTATATTAGTTTTGCACAAAAAAGTCACTTTAAAGAAATCTAGAACTGACAATTACAACATGTGGATGCATACAAAAATTTTGACTTATTTTGTTTTTTTTTTTTGTGTGTGTTAGGACGAACACTCCAATTTATGATGAACAGATCTGTGAAGCTACTTTTCATGAGGAATCATGCAGTTACACAGTGACCAAAAAAGATAATCCATCTGAGGAATGTGAGATCACAGGAATGGTTGGATAATGCACCTGACAATCCTCCAGTAGTCTATTTTTTTTTTTTTTTTTTTTTTTTTCCTTTTTTCAAGCTTGTTTGTCACACTTTATTAAATTATGCCACAATGCAAAAAGCTTTAATAACATAGTGATATTTTGCAGATAGTGCAAAAAAGGTACCACTGACATTCTTTCCAATGTGTTTCTCATCTCATTTGTTTGCAGTGCAATAGAATCTATAAGTT
This sequence comes from Ranitomeya imitator, assembly GCF_032444005.1. Classification (NCBI taxonomy): domain Eukaryota; kingdom Metazoa; phylum Chordata; class Amphibia; order Anura; family Dendrobatidae; genus Ranitomeya; species Ranitomeya imitator. The sequence continues at coordinate 759,484,527 of NC_091283.1, read as the reverse complement.
GTCCTAGTTTTTATTACATGAAAACCTTATAATATACCAGTAAGTATATGTAATGAAGCCTAGATACAATAAAAAAAATCTCACTTTATTTTGCTTACTAGTTAATTCTTTAGTTGATATGATTTACTTAATTTTTTTTTTCCGCCATGCTTCAATAGCCTCACAATATCAGTTTTGTAGACAACCATTGTCAGAAAAATGTAAGGATAGTAACACAGGTAGTGGAGGCCTGACGGTGTCAGAGGCCTACTGCTACAGGTAACACGCATTAAGGAGACCCAACAAGGAATGTTCACATTTCCAAAATATATTGGCAGGCACCACCAAAGTGGCATCAATTTCACTGCAGTAGAAATAGTCTAATGGGCATCGACAGGTCTTCCACTACACCCAATCCAGCAGATGGACATCCAACCAGGAGTCCTCACTTATTAAAAAATGAGGGCCTGACACTAGAGTTGAGCGACCTTGACCTTTTTAGAGTCGAGCCGGGTTTCGCGAAACCCGACTACTCAAAAGTACGATTATGACGTAAAGTCGGGATCGACCGAAACACGAAACCCAATGCAAGTCAATGGGGCAGCATAGTCGGCAGTGAGTGGGGGCCAGGAAAACACCTAGAGTGCCCATTTTAATGTCAAAACCATCCATTCTTCTTAATGAAGCTTGTCAAGCGTAATTTACCTTATAATAATTGGAAGGCATTTGAAATTGGGGGTCATTTGGCTAAAGTTGTGGTGGGTAGGGCTGGTTCAAGTAATTAGTGGGCCCAGGAAATCTGGACCACGTCACGGCAGTGGAGCAGGGAGAGGTAAGTATTTCAACTTTGCAAGTGCTGTGAACCTGAGCAAGCAGGGGGGGCCCACTCGTTGGCACTGGCACAGGGCCCCTCAAAGTACAGCGGTGTGTTTGCACGGCGGGGGCGCCTCCCACCGGCAGCAACACTTTTGCGTACCATGAGAGGCCCTGTGCCAGTGACGTCGCCAACTAGTATTCCTCCCCCCACCTGATGAAGGAACCTGCACTTTCATCTGCACCTTCCTCTTTGTCCCCGTGTAAGATGGTATGGTATGCGGGAAGGGGGACCTGACTTTCAGCAGGGTCACAATCTTGCAGTGTAGCGTGCACGGGAAATGTTGCGTTATGGGTCAATGTACCAGCAGACTCATCTATCACTGGCTGGGCAATGGGCAGGATGAGGAGGAAACACAGATATAGGCCCAAAGAATAAAGTGGGCTAAATGCAGTTCAAAATTGGTAACACAGGAATAACCAGGGGGCATTGCAGTGGAGGACAACTGGAATGAGAGGCTGACACAGAGAGTAGGGCCAAATCAGTAAGTAGTCGAAATGCAGTTCAAAATTGGCAACCGTAGTAAACAGGCGGCACAGCTTTGTTCAGTGGAGGAGAACAGCAAGGAGTGGCAGACACCGATAGTAGGCCCCAACCCAACTAGTAGGCCAAATGCAGTTGTTCCGTTTAACCACAATTTAATGAGAGCCTGAAGATAGAAGTTCAGGAAAGGCAACCTGGAGAACACCTTGGAGTGGAACACACCATCTCTCTACACCCCATACCCAATTTGTAGGCCTAATGCAGCGTAGTTTCCAACAACTACTAAACGAGAGCCGGAAGATCGAAGCAATGGAGAGGAAACCTGGGGAACACCTTGGAGTGGAACACACCATCTCTCTACACCACGGAAGGGCTGATTCTTAGGAAGGAAGGCTGTCGGAAAGAAGCAGGGCGCGTCGGAGGGTGATTATATTCTTATTAGGTATATACTCACCCTCGGACGCGCCCTGCTTCTTTATTTGTAATGAATGTTTATTTGCAATGTGGTTTTGACTTACTCTATTTTTTTGGTAAATAATGATTTTATTATTTTCATTGTTTTGCATCTTCTTGGCAATAATATAAAGAAGACGCGACAGGACAACACTCGGTGGATGCCATATCTGTGTTTAAAATTGAAAAAACCTTTCAGTTAACTACTTGCAGGAGAAAGTTATTGTAGCTGGTGGCCATTTTTAGTACTGTACCAGATTTTTGTTGTATGTGTTTGTTTTTAATGTTAAAATGTCTGCATTTGATATCTCTCCAGTATTTTCTTTTTTATAAGCAAAATACCTATTTTTATATTTTCTGATGTTGGTTCCAGGGGTACACGGGCAGCAGTGGTGTGGTCAGTGGAGGCCTAGTGGAAGGAGTGACCGCAGACAGGCATCGAAGGCCTAAAATAATAACACATGGCTGTAGGCAATTTTAAATTGGTTACAGGGGTACACGGGCAGCAGTGGTGTGGTCAGTGGAGGCCTAGTGGAAGGAGTGACCGCAGACAGGCATCGAAGGCCTAAAATAATAACACATGGCTGTAGGCAATTTTAAATTGGTTACAGGGGTACACGGGCAGCAGTGGTGTGGTCAGTGGAGGCCTAGTGGAAGGAGTCACCGCAGACAGGCATCGAAGGCCTAAAATAATAACACATGGCTGTAGGCAATTTTAAATTGGTTCCAGGGGTACACGGGCAGCAGTGGTGTGGTCAGTGGAGGCCTAGTGGAAGGAGTCACCGCAGACAGGCATCGAAGGCCTAAAATAATAACACATGGCTGTAGGCAATTTTAAATTGGTTCCAGGGGTACACGGGCAGCAGTGGTGTGGTCAGTGGAGGCCTAGTGGAAGGAGTCACCGCAGACAGGCATCGAAGGCCTAAAATAATAACACATGGCTGTAGGCAATTTTAAATTGGTTCCAGGGGTACACGGGCAGCAGTGGTGTGGTCAGTGGAGGCCTAGTGGAAGGAGTGACGGCAGACAGGCATCGAAGGCCTAAAATAATAACACATGGCTGTAGGCAATTTTAAATTGGTTCCAGGGGTACACGGGCAGCAGTGGTGTGGTCAGTGGAGGCCTAGTGGAAGGAGTCACCGCAGACAGGCATCGAAGGCCTAAAATAATAACACATGGCTGTAGGCAATTTTAAATTGGTTACAGGGGTACACGGGCAGCAGTGGTGTGGTCAGTGGAGGCCTAGTGGAAGGAGTGACCACAGACAGGCATCGAAGGCCTAACATAACAAAAATGTCAATACAATGGTATTGTCAGTGGCAGGCATTGAAGGATGTCAGCGCATAGACTAAACATTGGTGGAGCTGTGAGATAATTTTGCAAGTGGTAGAGCACTGTTTGAGCTGGGGTGGGGGGAAACTGTCTTGTGGCCGGCGGTACAGGCCCAGGGCCCCTCATATTACAACGGTGTGTCTGACGTTGGGTGCGCACCACCACCGCCAGAGACACTTTATTGTACTAGGAGGGACCCAGTGGCAGTGCCGTCAACTAAAAGCGGGCTCACCCACCTCTTCAGACAAACTGCACTCTCACGGGTGCTGTCGCCAAGTGTCGATACCACGGCCCCGTGTGGGGAGTTTGGCCATTTAGTGAGGTGTAAACATGTCGTATGCTGGACAATCAGGTGCAGAAAATTACGAGATTGGAAAAGGCATTCAGAATAGTCCACAGGCAAAACCTTTTCATAGGAAAGCTAGGTGTCAGCCGGGCAAGGTGGGGCAAAAGATTTCGAAATCCAGTTGTGGTTCATTTTAATGAAGGTTAGATCATCTACATTTTGGGTAGCCAGACGAGTCCTTTTTTCTGTTAGTATTGAACCTGCAGCACTGAATACTCTTTCTGATAGGACACTAGCTGCCGGGCAAGCAGGCTCCTGCAATGCATATTCTGCCAATTCTGGCCAGGTGTCTAATTTTGATGCCCAGTAATCAAATGGGAATGACGGTTGAGGGAGAACATCGATAAGGGATGAAAAATAGTTTGTAACCATACTGGACAAATGTTGTCTCCTGTCACTTTGAATTGATGCTGCAGTACCTGTCCTGTCTGCGGTCATAGCAAAATCACTCCACAACCTGGTCAGAAAACCCCTCTGGCCAACGCCACTTCTGATTTCTGCCCCTCTAACTCCTCTGGTCTGCTGGCCCCTGCAGCTCGTGTGAGAACGATCACGGGCGCTGTGTGCAGGGAATGCCAGAAGCAAACGGTCAACAAGAGTTGATTGTTTGGTTGCTAATATTAGTTTCAAGTTCTCATGTGGCATTATATTTTGCAATTTGCCTTTATAGCGAGGATCAAGGAGGCAGGCCAACCAGTAATCGTCATCATTCATCATTCATCATTTTAGTTATGCGTGTGTCCCTTTTGAGGATACGTAAGGCATAATCCGCCATGTGGGCCAAAGTTCCAGTTCTCAAATCTGCGGTTGTGCTTGGTTGAGGGGCAGTTTCAGGCAAATCCACGTCACTTGTGTCCCTCAAAAAACCAGAACCCGGCCTTGCCGCGCCACCAATTTCCAGTGGCCCCGGAAAAGCTTCCTCATTAAAAATATAATCATCCCCATCATCCTCCTCGTCCTCCTCCTCCTCTTCGCCCGCTATCTCGTCCTGTACACTGCCCTGGCCAGACAATGGCTGACTGTCATCAAGGCTTTCCTCTTCCTCAGCTGCAGACGCCTGATCCTTTATGTGCGTCAAACTTTGCATCAGCAGACGCATTAGGGGGATGCTCATGCTTATTATGGCGTTGTCTGCACTAACCAGCCGTGTGCATTCCTCAAAACACTGAAGGACTTGACACGTCTTGAATCTTCGACCACTGCACACCTGACAACTCCATGTCTGCCATCCTACTGCCTGCCCGTGTATGTGTATCCTCCCACAAAAACATAACAGCCCGCCTCTGTTCACACAGTCTCTGAAGCATGTGCAGTGTTGAGTTCCACCTTGTTGCAACGTCTATGATTAGGCGATGCTGGGGAAGGTTCAAAGAACGCTGATAGGTCTGCATACGGCTGGAGTGTACGGGCGAACGGCGGATATGTGAGCAAAGTCCATGCACTTTGAGGAGCAGGTCGGATAACCCCGGATAACTTTTCAGGAAGCACTGCACCACCAGGTTTAAGGTGTGAGCCAGGCAAGGAATGTGTTTCAGTTGGGAAAGGGAGATGGCAGCCATGAAATTCCTTCCGTTATCACTCACTACCTTGCCTGCCTCAAGATCTACAGTGCCCAGCCACGACTGCGTTTCTTTCTGCAAGAACTCGGACAGAACTTCCGCGGTGTGTCTGTTGTCGCCCAAACACTTCATAGCCAATACAGCCTGCTGACGTTTGCCAGTAGCTGCCCCATAATGGGAGACCTGGTGTGCAACAGTGGCAGCTGCGGATGGAGTGGTTGTGCGACTGCGGTCTGTGGACGAGCTCTCGCTTCTGCAGGAGGATGAAGAGGAGGAGGAGGGGGTGCGAACGGCTACAGCCAATTGTTTCCTAGACCGTGGGCTAGGCAGAACTGTCCCAAACTTGCTGTCCCCTGTGGACCCTGCATCCACCATATTTACCCAGTGTGCCGTGATGGACACGTAACGTCCCTGGCCATGCCTACTGGTCCATGCATCTGTTGTCAGGTGCACCTTTGTGCTCACAGATTGCCTGAGTGCATGGACGATGCGCTCTTTAACATGCTGGTGGAGGGCTGGGATGGCTTTTCTGGAAAAAAAGTGTCGACTGGGTAGCTCGTAGCGTGGTACAGCGTAGTCCATCAGGGCTTTGAAAGCTTCGCTTTCAACTAACCGGTAGGGCATCATCTCTAACGAGATTAGTCTAGCTATGTGTGCGTTCAAACCCTGTGTACGCGGATGCGAGGCTAAGTACTTCCTTTTTCTAACCATAGTCTCATGTAGGGTGAGCTGGACTGGAGAGCTGGAGATCGTGGAACTAGCGGGGGTGCCGGTGGAAATGGCAGACTGAGAGACGGTGGGAGATGGTATTGTTGCCACCGGTGCCCTAGATGCAGTGTTTCCTACTATGAAACTGGTGATTCCCTGACCCTGACTGCTTTGGCCTGGCAAAGAAACCTGCACAGATACTGCAGGTGGTGCGGAAAATGGTGGCCCTACACTGCCGGAAGGGATGTTACGTTGCTGACTAGCTTCATTGGCCGAGGGTGCTACAACCTTAAGGGACGTTTGGTAGTTAGTCCAGGCTTGCAAATGCATGGTGGTTAAATGTCTATGCATGCAACTTGTATTGATACTTTTCAGATTCTGTCCTCTGCTTAAGGTAGTTGAACATTTTTGACAGATGACTTTGCGCTGATCAATTGGATGTTGTTTAAAAAAATGCCAGACTGCACTCTTTCTAGCATCGGATACCTTTTCAGGCATTGCAGACTGAGCTTTAACCGGATGGCCACGCTGTCCTCCAACAGGTTTTGGCTTTGCCACGCGTTTTGGGCAAGATACGGGCCCGGCAGATGGAACCTGTTGCGATGTTGATGCCTGCTGCGGCCCCTCCTCCTCCGCTTTAGAACTGCTGCCGCCTGCACCCTGTTCCCCCAATGGCTGCCAATCGGGGTCAAGAACTGGGTCATCTATTACCTCTTCTTGTAGCTCGTGTGCAACTTCGTCTGTGTCACCGTGTCGGTCGGTGGTATAGCGTTCGTGATGGGGCAACATAGTCTCATCAGGGTCTGATTCTTGATCAGCACCCTGCGAGGGCAATGTTGTGGTCTGAGTCAAAGGACCAGCATAGTAGTCTGGCTGTGGCTGTGCATCAGTGCACTCCATGTCAGATTCAACTTGTAATGGGCATGGACTGTTAACTGCTTCACTTTCTAAGCCAGGGACGGTATGTGTAAAGAGCTCCATGGAGTAACCCGTTGTGTCGCCTGCTGCATTCTTCTCTGTTGTTGTTTTTGCTGAAGAGGACAAGGAAGCGACTTGTCCCTGACCGTGAACATCCACTAACGACGCGCTGCTTTGACATTTACCAGTTTCACGAGAGGAGGCAAAAGAGCTAGAGGCTGAGTCAGCAAGATAAGCCAAAACTTGCTCTTGCTGCTCCGGCTTTAAAAGCGGTTTTCCTACTCCCAGAAAAGGGAGCGTTCGAGGCCTTGTGTAGCCAGACGACGAACCTGGCTCCACAGCTCCAGACTTAGGTGCAATATTTTTTTTCCCACGACCAGCTGATGCTCCACCACTACCACTACCCTCATTACCAGCTGACAATGAACGCCCCCGGCCATGACCTCTTCCACCATACTTCCTCATTGTTTTAAAAACGTAAACAAACTAACGGTATTTGTTGCTGTCACACAAATTACACGGTGAGCTATAACTTCAGTATGATTCAGCTACCCCTTTACAGGTGAGTGAGACCACAACGAAAATCAGGCACAATGTTACACACTCTGTTGTTGGTGGCAACAAATGAGAGAGATGCCACACACGCAGGACTGTCACTGAAGCACAAATGTAAATATTAATCTCCCACTGATTTGATTTTTTTTTTTTTTTAAGGGAGACTTTAGGAAAAAAAAAATAGAATAAAATGATTTTTTCAGGGAGAATTTAGAAACCAAATAAAATAAAATGATTTTTTCAGGGAGAATTTAGAAAACAAATAAAACAAAAAAAGGCTTTCTATGGCCCACTGAGTGAGAGATGACGCACACAGGAGTCAGGAGTGGCACACAAGCCCAGAGGCCAATATTTATCTCCCACTGATTGATGTAGTGATTTTTTCAGGTAGATTTTGGAACCCAAATCAAGCTAAAAAAAATAATAGGCTTTCTATGGCCCACAATTGGAGAGAGAGAGAGAGATGGCACACCCAGGAGTCAAGACTGGCACACAAGCAGAAAGGGCAATATTAATCTCCCACTGATTTGTTTTTTGGGGGGTTTTTTCAGGGAGACTTTAGGAAAAAAAAAATAGAATAAAATGATTTTTTCAGGAAGAATTTAGAAACCAAATAAAATAAAATGATTTTTTCAGGGAGAATTTAGAAAACAAATAAAACAAAAAAAGGCTTTCTATGGCCCACTGAGTGAGAGATGACGCACACAGGAGTCAGGAGTGGCACACAAGCCCAGAGGCCAATATTTATCTCCCACTGATTGATGTAGTGATTTTTTCAGGTAGATTTTGGAACCCAAATCAAGCTAAAAAAATAATAGGCTTTCTATGGCCCACAATTGGAGAGAGAGAGAGAGATGGCACACCCAGGAGTCAAGACTGGCACACAAGCAGAAAGGGCAATATTAATCTCCCACTGATTTGTTTTTTGTTTTTGTTTTTTTCAGGGAGACTTTAGGAAAAAAAAAAATAGAATAAAATGATTTTTTCAGGAAGAATTTAGAAACCAAAGAAAATAAAATGATTTTTTCAGGGAGAATTTAGAAAACAAATAAAACAAAAAAAGGCTTTCTATGGCCCACTGAGTGAGAGATGACGCACACAGGAGTCAGGAGTGGCACACAAGCCCAGAGGCCAATATTTATCTCCCACTGATTGATGTAGTGATTTTTTCAGGTAGATTTTGGAACCCAAATCAAGCTAAAAAAAATAATAGGCTTTCTATGGCCCACAATTGGAGAGAGAGAGAGAGATGGCACACCCAGGAGTCAAGACTGGCACACAAGCAGAAAGGGCAATATTAATCTCCCACTGATTTGTTTTTTTTTTTTGTTTTTTTTTCAGGGAGACTTTAGGAAAAAAAAATAGAATAAAATGATTTTTTCAGGAAGAATTTAGAAACCAAATAAAATAAAATGATTTTTTCAGGGAGAATTTAGAAAACAAATAAAACAAAAAAAGGCTTTCTATGGCCCACTGAGTGAGAGATGACGCACACAGGAGTCAGGAGTGGCACACAAGCCCAGAGGCCAATATTTATCTCCCACTGATTGATGTAGTGATTTTTTCAGGTAGATTTTGGAACCCAAATCAAGCTAAAAAAATAATAGGCTTTCTATGGCCCACAATTGGAGAGAGAGAGAGAGATGGCACACCCAGGAGTCAAGACTGGCACACAAGCAGAAAGGGCAATATTAATCTCCCACTGATTTGTTGTTTTTTTTTTTTTTTTTCAGGGAGACTTTAGGAAAAAAAAAATAGAATAAAATGATTTTTTCAGGAAGAATTTAGAAACCAAAGAAAATAAAATGATTTTTTCAGGGAGAATTTAGAAAACAAATAAAACAAAAAAAGGCTTTCTATGGCCCACTGAGTGAGAGATGACGCACACAGGAGTCAGGAGTGGCACACAAGCCCAGAGGCCAATACTTATCTCCCACTGATTGATGTAGTGATTTTTTCAGGTAGATTTTGGAACCCAAATCAAGCTAAAAAAAATAATAGGCTTTCTATGGCCCACAATTGGAGAGAGAGAGAGAGATGGCACACTCAGGAGTCAAGACTGGCACACAAGCAGAAAGGGCAATATTAATCTCCCACTGATTTGTTTTTTTTTTTGTTTTTTTTCAGGGAGACTTTAGGAAAAAAAAAAAATAGAATAAAATGATTTTTTCAGGAAGAATTTAGAAACCAAAGAAAATAAAATGATTTTTTCAGGGAGAATTTAGAAAACAAATAAAACAAAAAAAGGCTTTCTATGGCCCACTGAGTGAGAGATGACGCACACAGGAGTCAGGAGTGGCACACAAGCCCAGAGGCCAATATTTATCTCCCACTTTTTTTTTTTTGTTCCAGGGAAAATTTATAAACCCAATAAAAAAAATAATAAATAGGCTTTCTATGGCCCACTATCTGAGAGACAGAGAGAGATGGCACGCTTAGGACTGGCACACAAGCCCAAAGGCCAATATTAATCTCCCTTTTTTTTTTAAGGGAGAATTTATAAAACCAAAAAAAAAAAAATAAATAGGCTTTCTATGGCCCACTATTTGTGAGAGAGATGGCACGCTCAGGACTGGCACACAAGCCCAGAGGCCAATATTTATCTCCCACTTTTTTTTTTTTGTTCCAGGGAAAATTTATAAACCCAATAAAAAAAATAATAAATAGGCTTTCTATGGCCCACTATCTGAGAGACAGAGAGAGATGGCACGCTTAGGACTGGCACACAAGCCCAAAGGCCAATATTAATCTCCCTTTTTTTTTTAAGGGAGAATTTATAAAACCAAAAAAAAAAAAATAAATAGGCTTTCTATGGCCCACTATTTGTGAGAGAGATGGCACGCTCAGGACTGGCACACAAGCCCAGAGGCCAATATTAATCTCCCACTTTTTTTTTTTTTCCAGGGAAAATTTATAAACCCAATGAAAAAAATAAATAAATAAATAGGCTTTCTATGGCCCACTATCTGAGAGAGAGAGATGGCATGCTTAGGACTGGCACACAAGCCCAAAGGCCAATATTAATCTCCCACTGATTGATTTATTGATTTTTTCAGGTAGAATTTAGAACCCAAATAAAGCAAAAAAAAAAAAAAATGGGCTTTCTATGGCCCACTGAGTGAGTGATGATGCACACAGGAGTCAGGAGTGGCACACAAGCCCTGAGGCCAATATTTTTCTCCCACTGATTGATGTAGTGATTTTTTCAGGTAGATTTTAGAACCAAAATCAAGCAAAAAAATAAATAGGCTTTCTATGGCCCACTGAGTGAGTGATGATGCACACAGGAGTCAAGAGTGGCACACAAGCCCTGAGGCCAATATTTTTCTCCCACTGATTGATGTAGTGATTTTTTCAGGTAGATTTTATAACCCAAATCAAGCAAAAAAATAAATAGGCTTTCTATGGCCCACTGAGTGAGAGATGACACAGACAGAGATGGCACTCTAGCAGAAATGTCAATCTTAATCTCCCACAAAAAAAAAAAAAAAAACAGGGAGTGTCCTTCAATTACTATCTCCCTGCAGTAATCTCAGCCAGGTATGGCAGGCAGCAATAAGGAGTGGACTGATGCACAAATTAAATAAAAAGTGTGTACAAACCAAAAAGATAGCTGTGCAGAAAGGAAGGCACAAGAGGATTTGTGCTTTGAAAAAAGCAGTTGGTTTGCACAGCGGCGTATACACAGCAATGCAGCTATCAGGGAGCCTTCTAGGGCAGCCCAATGAGCTACAGCGCTGAGGGGGAAAAAAAAAAAAATGTAGCTTCCACTGTCCCTGCACACCGAAGGTGGTGTTGGGCAGTGGAAATCGCTACAGCACAAGCGGTTTGGTGGTTAATGGACCCTGCCTAACGCTATCCCTGCTTCTGACGAAGCGGCAGCAACCTCTCCCTAAGCTCAGATCAGCAGCAGTAACATGGCGGTCGGCGGGAACTCCCCTTTATAGCCCCTGTGACGCCGCAGACAGCAAGCCAATCACTGCAATGCCCTTCTCTAAGATGGTGGGGACCAGGACCTATGTCATCACGCTGCCCACACTCTGCGTTTACCTTCATTGGCTGAGAAATGGCGCTTTTCGCGTCATTGAAACGCGACTTTGGCGCGAAAGTCGCGTACCGCATGGCCGACCCCGCACAGGGGTCGGATCGGGTTTCATGAAACCCGACTTTGCCAAAAGTCGGCGACTTTTGAAAATGAACGACCCGTTTCGCTCAACCCTACCTGACACCACTGAAGTGGAATAACTGTTATGAGAATAGAAATAGTATAATTGGGACTGAGACGTCTTCCACTACAGCTAACTCAGCAGATGTAGACCAACCATGACTGTTCACATTTCCACAAATTTGTGTTAACATCAGCAGCAGAAGCCACACTAAAGATATCAGAGTGCAGTTATGTGACATAAAAAATGCAATATCACCTAGTCTGCAATTGGGGTGCAAAAGTCCTTGGAGATCCATGACTTGTTCATGTTGATGAAAGTTAGGCGGTCTACACTTTCAGGGGACAGCTGGCTGTGCTTATCCGTCAGGACATTACCAGTAGGGCTGAAGACACGTTCTGAGAGAACACTGGCTGCTGGGCACGATAAAACCTCCAGGGCATAAGAGGCAAGCTCAGGCTACTCATCCATTTTCGAAGACCAAAATGTGAAGGGGTCCACACTCTCCCTGATGGTATAGATATTCAGTTCTAGAAACTCCTGCACCATCCTCTCCCTTCATTCACCACGTGAAAGATTTGGACTCTGTTGTGCTTTTGCACAACTTGTCTAAAAAAAAAAAAAAAAAAAAAAAAAATCAAAGGACTCACAGAAATTGCTACTTTCACCACTGCTGCTGCTAATGTTTTGGCATTGACAAATTGACGTGACAGAGGGTGGAAGTCTAGAGCTGAAATGCGAACTGTGCTTCACTGCTGTCTTGGGGAAAAGCTCTCTAAGGTTGTGTAAAAGCGTGTTTTGATACTCCAGCATTTGCGGATCCCTTTCCAGGGCAGGAAGCATTGGGCAAAAAAAAAAAAATTTTATAACATGGATCTAAAAGAGTGGCAACCCAGTAGTCAGCAGTATTCTTAATCATTACTATACGGGGATCATGTTGCAGATAGTGTAGCAAAAAGGCACTCATATCTCGGGCTCTACCATGAGGTCCAAGCCCATGCTGTGTTGGTGGCTGGGTAACAATGAGGCTGGTTTACTCCATCCTCTCCCGCCAACCACAAACAACAGAGGAGAGAATTATCCTCTTCATCTGACAGTTACTCACCCATCACCTCTTCCTCCTCCATTTGTTCCACAGATCTTGCACCTTCGATAACAGACAAAATGCTATCCCCAGCCCCCCTCGATCACACTAATCCACCCTCCCTTGGCACCCGCCTGTGTAACTATAGTCTTGAACTTAAGGTACCGTCACATTTAGCGACACTGCAGCGATATAGACAACAATGCCGATCGCTGCAGCGTCGCTGGAGAGCTGTCACACAGCTCACCGCTGTGCTCTGCTTTACGGCCGGCCCTCAGTCAGGGCAGGGAAGCTGACGCCGGTGAACGCGGCAGACACCGGAATGTAAGTATGTAGGTTTTTTTTTTTTTTTTTTACATTTACAATGGTAAACATCGGGTTACTAAGCATGGCCCTGCGCTTAGTAACCCTATATTTACCCTGGTTACCAGTGAACATGGATCGCCCCAGACACAGGGCCACGGGTTCTCGGTACCGGGCCTCTCTGGTTCGGTTCTGAGGCTGTCACGGTGGCTAGACCCGGTCCGCAACCCTGCTAAGGGGTGTACAATAAAGGTGGTGCAGTCTGTCAGGGGTTTGTGATGCCACCTGTGGTGTTCGGTCAGGGTGACCGACGCTGCTGCGGGGTCCACTGGGGTGATGGAATTGCAGATGGATGGTATACCTTCCCACAGGTGAAGTATGTCCCCCAAGGCTTCCTGTTCTAACTTCCCCAATGCAGGACCGCCTAGCTCCTTGGCTGGGCCTATTGTCATTGTACCGACCATCTTTCTACAGTTCTCAGGAGGACTCTCTTTCTAACCCCTACGGGTTCACTTTCAAACTTTCCTGTCAGTCTCTGTCAACATTATCAAACTATCTAATTTTTTTTTTTTTAACATTATTAACGTTTCAACCTTTATTAAGGCAATCATGAAAACATTCCCTTTAAGAGGGACCCAAGTCTCTAGTGCAGATTCTCTCTCCGTCTGCAAGTTCACTGCAAGCAAGACCTTCTGCATCATGTCTTCACAAAGTCTTCTTTTGCTTGTAAAACCAGTAGGGAGCACCTTTAAGAAGGTGCAAACTATATACAAAGCAGTTCTGAATCATTCACCGTCCATGATCCGGCAGTCTTTGAAACAATGATGAACTTTGTGCAAAAGTAGAAAACAATAGGGATCCCGGGTAAACAAAGGGATCCCTAGGAGTTAACCCTGGACGGGTTTAAGGTAGCAGCAAGAAACAGTGAACTATTTACACAACCGTGTTTTCGAGGTTTACTTCTGCTCTGGCGGCCTCTGCCAGGGTCTAACCTCGAGGGTCTGGGAAGCCTCAAATCCCAGCCTATTTCAGGCAGTGCGGGAGTCCAGTGAGCGATCCGAGGAACAGCAGCTGCCGCTGCTTCAGCCAGTTCTTCCTCCAAGGACTTGGCAGCAACCAGGACGGAGGTACAGCGCTGGATATCCCGAGCCCACCAGCCGTGGCCCTTCTGGTATCTGCAGTAGCTTACCGCATCCCCCGGCAGCAGGACAGGACCCTTACTGTCGCCCTGCAGGCCAGCCTCCACCACCTCCCGGGTGATATGGACCCTTATTGTCGATCCGATTTCCTGAACAAAGCCTCTTCCTCCCTGGGGCTGGTAAACGATCACCACTCCCCATTTCGGCAATGACCCATCCAGCAGCTCACCGTGGGCCTCCCGTTCCATGTCCCTGGCATGCTCAGCTATGAGGTGCTTCCGATAATCCCCCTAGGGGAAAAAGCCCATGTCCCACTCACGCGTTTCCGGGTCGAATGATGCGGACTCCGGAACTCCACCAACCGCGCCGGTAGTTGGGTCATGCGTCGGCGGAACACCGATCCCCGATCGGCCAGGGTACCGAGCTCTCTCGTAAGTGGGGGCTCTGGCAGCTCCACGCCGTTCCTCAGGGGTGGCTACCTGGTCTGGTACAGGTAGCGGGGGCTCCGCAGACAGCTCCCAGGACTCAATCTTCTCCAGCGGCGGCATGCCGGTATAATCCTCCGGTGATGGGGACCTAGACTGGGCCATCTTTCTCCGCAAGCCTCCCCGGCTTTCCAGCTCCACTCCATCTGAGTCATAGTTTCATTTCTTCGGTCTCCGCCTGCCATAGAAGATGAGAAGGCGGACCTCAGCCGCTGACGGACCCGCCCTCAGGATACAGCAATACTTAGACTGGGCGGCCATTATCTTTCGCGCTCTCCAGCCCACTCACGCCCACTTCCACGCCCTTCCTCTTCTCCTGCGCTCCTCGTGGCACTACAATGGCGGCAGTTTTGGCGGGAATCTTGCGGCAGATAGCAATACACAGTCCTTGCAATAAATTACAGTCCAACAAGTTTCAATCACAGTTCCAAGGCACACATGACCCAATTCTTCAGGCTTAAGTACGATCCTGTTCGTGACACCAAGTTGGATCGCCCCCAGACACAGGGCCATGGGTTCTCGGTACCGGGCCTCTCTGGTTCGGTTCTGAGGCTGTCACGGTGGCTAGACCCGGTCCGCGACCCTGATAAGGGGCGTTCAATAAAGGTGGTGCAGTCTGTCAGGGGTTCGTGACGCCACCTGTTATGATCCGGTGGTTAGGACAAATAATGGACCTGATAGTTACTGAAAATAAGGACGAGCTCTGGGACGTGGGAACTCTGCTAACCGCAATCCCTAAACCTATCAAAACACACTAGAAATAGCCGTGGATTGCGCCTAACGCTCCCTATGCAACTCGGCACAGCCTAAGAAACTAGCTAGCCCTGAAGATAGAAAAATAAAGCCTACCTTGCCTCAGAGAAATTCCCCAAAGGAAAAGGCAGCCCCCCACATATAATGACTGTGAGTAAAGATGAAAACACAAACACAGAGATGAAATAGATTTAGCAAAGTGAGGCCCGACTTACTGAACAGACCGAGGATAGAAAAAGTTACTTTGCGGTCAGCACAAAAACCTACAAAAGACCACGCAAAGAGTGCAGGGAAAAATACCTTCCGCACCGACTCACGGTGCGGGAGGCGCCCCTCTACGTCCCAGAGCTTCCAGCAAGCAAGGCAATATTGACAAAAGCAAGCTGGACAGAAAAAATAGCAAACAAGCAAAATAGCACAGAGGAACTTAGCTTCTGCTGGAGCAACAGGAACTCAGAATGATCCAGGAGCAAACTAGAGCCATAGTACAACATTGACAGCTGGCATGGGGCAAAGATCTAAGTGGAGTTAAATAGAGCAGCCCACTAACGAATTAGCCTCATCACCTGTGGAAGGAAACTCAGAAACACCCACAGGCACCAGAGAAAGTCCATGGACAGAACCAGCCGAAGTACCATTCATGACCACAGGAGGGAGCCCGACAACAGAACTCACAACAGTACCCCCCCCTTGAGGAGGGGTCACCGAACCCTCACGAGAGCCCCCAGGCCGACCAGGATGAGCCAAATGAAAGGCACGAACCAGATCGGCCGCATGAACATCAGAGGCAAAAACCCAGGAATTATCCTCCTGACCATAACCCTTCCACTTGACCAAGTACTGGAGTTTCCGTCTCGAAATACGAGAATCCAAAATCTTCTCCACCACATACTCCAACTCCCCCTCAACCAACACCGGAGCAGGAGGGTCAACGGATGGAACCACAGGCGCCACGTATCTCCGCAATAGCGACCTATGGAACACATTATGGATGGCAAAAGAATCTGGAAGGGCCAAACGAAATGACACAGGATTGATAACCTCAGAAATTTTATACGGACCAATGAAACGAGGCTTAAACTTAGGAGAGGAAACCTTCATAGGAACATAACGAGACGACAACCAAACTAAATCCCCAACACGAAGTCGGGGACCCACACAGCGCCGGCGGTAAGCGAAACGTTGAGCCTTTTCCTGGGACAATGTCAAATTGTCCACCACATGAGTCCAAATCTGCTGCAACCTATCCACCACAGTATCCACACCAGGACAGTCCGAAGACTCAACCTGCCCTGAAGAGAAACGAGGATGGAAACCAGAATTGCAGAAAAACGGCGAAACCAAAGTAGCCGAGCTGGCCCGATTATTAAGGGCAAACTCAGCCAATGGCAAAAAGGACACCCAATCATCCTGATCAGCAGAAACAAAGCATCTCAGATATGTTTCCAACGTCTGATTAGTTCGTTCGGTTTGGCCATTTGTCTGAGGATGGAAAGCCGAGGAAAAAGACAAATCAATAATAATAATAATAATAATAATAATTTTATTTATATAGCGCCAACATATTCCGCAGCGCTTTACAAATTATAGAGGGGACTTGTACAGACAATAGACATTACAGCATAACAGAAATACAGTTCAAAACAGATACCAGGAGGAGTGAGGGCCCTGCTCGCAAGCTTACAAACTATGGGGAAAAGGGGAGACACGAGAGGTGGATGGTAACAATTGCTTTAGTTATTCGGACCAGCTATAGTGTAAGGCTCAGGTGTTCATGTAAAGCTGCATGAACCAGTTACCTGCCTAAGTATGTAGCAGTACAGACACAGAGGACTAATACTGCATAAAGTGTATGAGAACATGATGCGAGGAACCTTTTTTTTTTTTTTATTATTATAAATAGGCCACACAGGGATCGTTAGGTTAATGCATTGAGGCGGTAGGCCAGTCTGAACAAATGAGTTTTTAGGGCACGCTTAAAACTGTGGGGATTGGGGATTAATCGTATTAACCTAGGTAGTGCATTCCAAAGAATCGGCGCAGCACGTGTAAAGTCTTGGAGACGGGAGTGGGAGGTTCTGATTATTGAGGATGCTAACCTGAGGTCATTAGCGGAGCGGAGGGCACGGGTAGGGTGGTAGACTGATACCAGGGAGGAGATGTAGGGTGGTGCTGAGCCATGGAGTGCTTTGTGGATGAGGGTAGTAGTTTTGTACTGGATTCTGGAGTGGATGGGTAGCCAGTGTAATGACTGGCACAGGGTAGAGGCATCGGTGTAACGGTTGGTGAGGAATATGATCCTGGCTGCAGCATTCAGGACAGATTGGAGCGGGGAGAGTTTTGCAAGAGGGAGACCGATTAGTAGAGAGTTACAATAGTCCAGACGAGAATGAATAAGTGAAACAGTCAGAGTTTTTGCAGAGTCGAAATTAAGAAAAGGGCGAATTCTAGAAATGTTTTTGAGATGCAGGTAAGAAGAGCGAGCCAGTGATCGGATGTAGGGGGTGAATGAAAGGTCAGAATCAAGGATGACCCCAAGGCAGCGGGCATGTTGCTTTGGAGTAATGGTGGAACCGCACACGGAGATGGCAATGTCAGGCAAAGGTAGGTTAGTAGAGGGAGAGAACACGAGGAGTTCAGTTTTTGACAGGTTTAGTTTCAGATAGAGGGAGGACATGATGTTAGAGACAGCGGTAAGACAATCACTGGTGTTTTCTAAAAAGGTCGGTGTGATATCGGGAGCAGAAGTGTATAATTGGGTGTCGTCAGCATAGAGATGGTACTGGAAACCAAATCTACTGATTGTTTGTCCAATAGGGGCAGTATACAACGAGAAGAGTAGGGGGCCTAGGACTGATCCTTGAGGAACCCCAACAGTAAGGGGAAGGTGAGAGGAGGAGGAACCAGCAAAACATACAGTGAAGGATCGGTCAGAGAGATAGGAGGAGAACCAGGAGAGAACGGTGTCCTTGAGGCCGATGGAGCGGAGCATAGTGAGGAGGAGCTGATGATCCACAGTGTCGAATGCTGCAGAGAGATCCAAGAGAATTAGCATGGAGTAGTGACCATTAGATTTAGCTGTTAGTAGGTCATTAGAGACTTTAATGAGGGCAATCAATGCCCATCCTAGCACAAAAGGATCGCCAAAACCTCGAAACAAACTGGGAACCTCTGTCCGAAACGATGTTCTCCGGGATGCCATGCAAACGAACCACATGCTGGAAAAACAATGGCACCAAATCAGAGGAGGAAGGCAATTTAGACAAGGGTACCAAATGGACCATCTTAGAAAAGCGATCACAAACCACCCAAATGACTGACATCTTTTGAGAGACGGGGAGATCCAATATAAAATCCATAGAAATATGCGTCCAGGACCTCTTCGGGACCGGCAAGGGCAAAAGCAACCCACTAGCACGAGAACAGCAGGGCTTAGCCCGAGCACAAGTCCCACAGGACTGCACAAAAGAACGCACATCCCGTGACAAAGACGGCCACCAAAAGGATCTAGCCACCAAATCTCTGGTACCAAAGATTCCAGGATGCCCAGCCAACACCGAACAATGAAGCTCAGAGATAACTCTATTAGTCCATTTATCAGGGACAAACAGTTTCTCTGCTGGGCAACGGTCAGGTCTATCAGCCTGAAATTTTTGCAGCACCCGCCGCAAATCAGGGGAGATGGCAGACAAAATTATCCCATTTTTGAGAATACCTGCCGGCTCAGAAACACCCGGAGAGTCAGGCACAAAACTCCTTGACAGGGCATCAGCCTTCACATTCTTAGAGCCCGGAAGGTATGAAACCACAAAATCAAAACGGGAGAAAAACAACGCCCATCGAGCCTGTCTCGGATTCAACCGTTTGGCAGACTCAAGATAAGTCAAATTTTTGTGATCTGTCAAGACCACCACGCGATGCTTGGCTCCTTCAAGCCAATGACGCCACTCCTCGAATGCCCACTTCATGGCCAACAATTCACGATTACCAACATCATAATTGCGTTCAGCAGGCGAAAACTTTCTAGAAAAGAAAGCACATGGCTTCATTCCCGAGCCATCAGAACTTTTTTGCGACAAAACAGCCCCTGCCCCAATCTCAGAGGCATCAACCTCAACCTGAAACGGAAGCGAAATATCTGGCTGGCACAACACAGGGGCAGAAGAAAAACGACGCTTCAATTCCTGAAAAGCAGCCACGGCCGCAGAAGACCAATTGACCACATCAGCACCCTTCTTGGTCAAATCAGTCAACGGTTTAGCAACACTAGAAAAATTAGCGATGAAGCGACGATAAAAATTAGCAAAGCCCAGGAACTTTTGCAGGCTCTTCACAGATGTCGGCTGAGTCCAATCATGAATGGCCTGGACTTTAACAGGGTCCATCTCGACAGTAGAAGGGGAAAAAATGAAACCCAAAAATGAAACCTTCTGAACTCCAAAGAGACACTTTGACCCCTTCACAAACAAGGAATTAGCACGAAGGACCTGGAACACTATTCTGACCTGCTTCACATGAGACTCCCAATCATCCGAAAAGACCAAAATATCATCCAAATACACAATCAGGAATTTATCCAGGTACTCTCGGAAGATGTCATGCATAAAAGACTGAAATACTGATGGAGCATTGGAAAGCCCGAATGGCATCACCAGGTACTCAAAATGGCCCTCGGGCGTATTAAATGCTGTTTTCCATTCATCGCCCCGTTTAATACGCACAAGATTATACGCCCCTCGAAGGTCTATCTTGGTAAACCAACTAGCCCTTTTAATACGAGCAAACAAGTCGGACAGCAACGGCAAAGGATACTGAAATTTGACAGTAATTTTATTAAGAAGGCGGTAATCAATACAAGGTCTCAAAGAACCATCCTTCTTGGCCACAAAAAAGAACCCTGCTCCCAACGGTGATGACGATGGGCGAATATGGCCTTTCTCCAAGGATTCCTTTATATAACTCCGCATAGCGGCGTGTTCTAGCACAGATAAATTGAACAATCGGCCCTTAGGAAACTTACTACCAGGAATCAAATTAATTGCACAATCGCAATCCCTATGAGGAGGTAGGGCACTGGCTTTGGGTTCATCAAACACATCCTGATAATCCGACAAAAACTCCGGAACCTCAGAAGGAGTAGAAGACGAAATTGACAAAAATGGAACATCACCATGTACTCCCTGGCAACCCCAGCTGGACACAGACATAGATTTCCAGTCCAATACTGGATTATGGACCTGTAGCCATGGTAACCCTAAAACGACCACATCATGCAGATTATGTAACACCAAAAACGGATATCCTCCTGATGTGCAGGAGCCATGCACATGGTCAATTGGGTCCAGTACTGAGGCTTATTCTTGGCCAAAGGCGTAGCATCAATTCCTCTCAATGTAATAGGATGCTGCAAAGGCTCCAAGAAAAAACCACAGCGCCTAGCATACTCCAAGTCCATCAAATTCAGGGCAGCGCCTGAATCCACAAATGCCATAACAGAATAGGACGACAAAGAGCAAATTAGAGTAACGGACAAAAGAAATTTAGACTGTACTGTACCAATAGTGGCAGACTTAGCGAACCGCTTAGTGCGCTTAGGACAATCAGAGATAGCATGAGTGGAGTCACCACAGTAAAAACACAGCCAATTCTGACGTCTGTGTTCCTGACGTTCAGCTCTGGTCAAAGTACTATCACACTGCATAGGCTCAGGCCCATGCTCAGATAGTACCGCCAAATGGTGCACAGTTTTACGCTCACGCAAGCGCCGATCGATCTGAATAGCCAAAGACATAGACTCATTCAGACCAGCAGGCATGGGAAATCCCACCATGACATCTTTAAGGGCTTCAGAGAGACCCTTTCTGAAGATTGCTGCCAGGGCACATTCATTCCACTGAGTGAGCACAGACCACTTTCTAAACTTCTGACAATATATCTCTGCTTCATCCTGACCCTGACATTGAGCCAGCAAGATTTTCTCTGCCTGATCCACTGAATTAGGTTCGTCATAAAGTAATCCGAGCGCCAGGAAAAACGCATCTACATCATGCAATGCCGGGTCTCCTGGCGCAAGAGAAAATGCCCAGTCTTGAGGGTCGCCACGTAATAAGGAAATAATGATCCTTACCTGTTGAACAGGATCACCTGAGGAGCGAGGTTTCAAAGCTAGAAACAATTTACAATTATTTTTGAAATTCAAGAACTTAGATCTATCACCAAAAAATAAATCAGGAATTGGAATCCTAGGCTCTGACATCGGATTCTGAACCACAAAATCTTGAATGTTTTGTACCCTTGTAGTGAGATTATCCATCCAAGAGGACAGACCTTGAATGTCCATGTCTACACCTGTGTTCTGAACCACCCAGAGGTAAAGGGGAAAAGTGAGACAGAACACGCTGCAAAGAAAAAAAAATGGTCTCAGAGCTTCACTTATCCCTCTATTGAGATGCATAAATACTTTTGGCCAGCTGTACTGTTATGATCCGGTGGTTAGGACAAATAATGGACCTGATAGTTACTGAAAATAAGGACGAGCTCTGGGACGTGGGAACTTTGCTGACCGCAATCCCTAAACCTATCAAAACACACTAGAAATAGCCGTGGATTGCGCCTAACGCTCCCTATGCAACTCGGCACAGCCTAAGAAGCTAGCTAGCCCTGAAGATAGAAAAATAAAGCCTACCTTGCCTCAGAGAAATTCCCCAAAGGAAAAGGCAGCCCCCCACATATAATGACTGTGAGTAAAGATGAAAACACAAACACAGAGATGAAATAGATTTAGCAAAGTGAGGCCCGACTTACTGAACAGACCGAGGATAGAAAAGGTTACTTTGCGGTCAGCACAAAAACCTACAAAAGACCACGCAGAGAGTGCAGGGAAAAATACCTTCCGCACCGACTCACGGTGCGGGAGGCGCCCCTCTGCGTCCCAGAGCTTCCAGCAACCAAGGCAATATTGACAAAAGCAAGCTGGACAGAAAAAATAGCAAACAAGCAAAATAGCACAGAGGAACTTAGCTTCTGCTGGAGCAACAGGAACTCAGAACGATCCAGGAGCGAACTAGAGCCATAGTACAACATTGACAGCTGGCATGGGGCAAAGATCTAAGTGGAGTTAAATAGAGCAGCCCACTAACGAATTAGCCTCGTCACCTGTGGAAGGAAACTCAGAAACACCCACAGGCACCAGAGAAAGTCCATGGACAGAACCAGCCGAAGTACCATTCATGACCACAGGAGGGAACCCGACAACAGAACTCACAACAGCCACCTGTGGTGTTCGGTCAGGGTGACCGACGCTGCTGTGGGGTCCACTGGGGTGATGGAATTGCAGCTGGATGGTATACCTTCCCACAGGTGAAGTATGTCCCCAGGGCTTCCCAGTAAGGTGGATGGTGATGGTGTGAGGTGCAGGCAATAACGAGGACACAAGGTTGCAGTCTCTTTACCTCTTTACTGAAGACTTCAAGATCCTCAATCCAGAGCACGTTTAACAGGGCTATCAGAGACAGGCCGTTCTGACGGGCACTTCCAGAGTTTCCCTCGCAGATGAAAATCGTTGCCCACCACTAGCACCTGTGTGTTGTAGTTCTACCCTGCTGAGCATTTGGAATAGTCCTCACAACTGCTGTTCTCGTTTCGTTCGTTCTCTACAGCTCTCTTTCTCTTTTTAGTTCCAGATGTTGCTAGTTTCTCGTCCCCCAGTATGTTTTGGCTAGGACGCACCCGTATGACGGGAAGGCTTGGAGGTCTTCCGGGACCCTAGAGACGCCCCTCTCTCAATGTTGCCCCCTATGTCTTCTTAGGAAATTTAAGGTAGACAGCCAACCTATAATTAACTATCCTGCGGAGTTTGAAGTAAGGCCTGAAGTCAGTTACTCCCGCGGTGTTCCGGCCACTGGCTACGCGCCTCAGTAGCATGTTGCCTCGGTCTCACGGCACGACTGCTACTGGTACTCCTTTTTTTTGCTAGATCTCGTTTACACTGTTCCACAATATCCTTCCTTTCTTGTCTCTTTCTTAGGATACCGCCGCAAGGAGGTACAGGCGCGGTTCCGTAACGTTCTATTCCCACGCCTGACAGGGACCCCTGTTGTGATAGGCAATTCAGGATCACAATGGACATAGCGGTCAGAGCACATACAGTGATCTGACAATAACCCAAAATAATAGAACGAGCTCTGAGACGTGGGAACTCTGCTGACCGCAATCCCTAATCCTCTCCAAACAACACTAGAGGCAGCTGTGGATTGCGCCTAACTCTGCCTATGCAACTCGGCACAGCCTGAGAAACTAACTAGCCTGAAGACAGAAAATAAGCCTACCTTGCCTCAGAGAAATACCCCAAAGGAAAAGGCAGCCCCCCACATATAATGACTGTGAGTTAAGATGAAAAGACAAACGTAGGGATGAAATAGATTCAGCAAAGTGAGGCCCGACTTTCTTAACAGAGTGAGGATAGGAAAGATAACTTTGCGGTCTACACAAAACCCTAAAGAAAACCACGCAAAGGGGGCAAAAAGACCCTCCGTACCGAACTAACGGCACGGAGGTACACCCTTTGCGTCCCAGAGCTTCCAGCAAAACAAATAGACAAGCTGGACAGAAAAAATAGCAAACAAATAGCAAAGAAGAACTTAGCTATGCAGAGCAGCAGGCCACAGGAATGATCCAGGGAAAAACAAGTCCAACACTGGAACATTGACAGGAAGCATGGATCAAAGCATTAGGTGGAGTTAAGTAGAGAAGCACCTAACGACCTCACCAGATCACCTGAGGGAGGAAACTCAGAAGCCGCAGTACCACTTTCCTCCACAAACGGAAGCTCCCAGAGAGAATCAGCCGAAGTACCACATGTGACCACAGGAGGGAGCTCTGCCACAGAATTCACAACAGTACCCACCCCCCTTGAGGAGGGGTCACCGAACCCTCACCAGAGCCCCCAGGCCGACCAGGATGAGCCACATGAAAGGCACGAACAAGATCGGGAGCATGGACATCAGAGGCAAAAACCCAGGAATTATCTTCCTGAGCATAACCCTTCCATTTAACCAGATACTGGAGTTTCCGTCTTGAAACACGAGAATCCAAAATCTTCTCCACAACATACTCCAATTCCCCCTCCACCAAAACCGGGGCAGGAGGGTCAACAGATGGAACCATAGGTGCCACGTATCTCCGCAACAATGACCTATGGAATACGTTATGTATGGAAAAAGAATCTGGGAGGGTCAGACGAAAAGACACAGGATTAAGAACCTCAGAAATCCTATACGGACCAATGAAACGAGGTTTAAACTTAGGAGAGGAAACCTTTATAGGAATATGATGAGAAGATAACCAAACCAGATCCCCAACACGAAGTCGGGGACCCACACGGCGTCTGCGATTAGCGAAACGTTGAGCCTTCTCCTGGGACAAGGTCAAATTGTCCACTACATGAGTCCAAATCTGCTGCAACCTGTCCACCACAGTATCCACACCAGGACAGTCCGAAGACTTAACCTGTCCTGAAGAGAAACGAGGATGGAACCCAGAATTGCAGAAAAATGGCGAAACCAAGGTAGCCGAGCTGGCCCGATTATTAAGGGCGAACTCAGCCAAAGGCAAAAAGGACACCCAGTCATCCTGATCGGCAGAAACAAAGCATCTCAGATAGGTTTCCAAGGTCTGATTGGTTCGTTCGGTCTGGCCATTAGTCTGAGGATGGAAAGCCGAGGAAAAAAAAGACAAGTCAATGCCCATCCTACCACAAAAGGCTCACCAAAACCTCGAAACAAACTGGGAACCTCTGTCAGAAACGATATTCTCTGGAATGCCATACAAACGAACCACATGCTGGAAGAACAATGGCACCAAATCAGAGGAGGAAGGCAATTTAGACAAGGGCACCAAATGGATCATCTTAGAAAAGCGATCACAGACCACCCAAATGACTGACATCTTTTGAGAAACGGGAAGATCTGAAATAAAATCCATAGAGATATGTGTCCAAGGCCTCTTCGGGACCGGCAAGGGCAAAAGCACCCCACTGGCACGAGAACAGCAGGGCTTAGCCCGAGCACAAATCCCACAGGACTGCACAAAAGTACGCACATCCCGCGACAGAGATGGCCACCAAAAGGATCTAGCCACTAACTCTCTGGTACCAAAGATTCCAGGATGACCAGCCAACACCGAACAATGAACCTCAGAGATAACTTTATTCGTCCACCTATCAGGGACAAACAGTTTCTCAGCTGGACAACGATCAGGTTTATTAGCCTGAAATTTTTGCAGCACCCGCCGCAAATCAGGGGAGATGGCAGACACAATAACTCCTTCCTTGAGGATACCCGCCGGCTCAGATAAACCCGGAGAGTCGGGCACAAAACTCCTAGACAGAGCATCTGCCTTCACATTTTTAGAGCCCGGAAGGTATGAAATCACAAAGTCAAAACGGGCAAAAAACAGCGACCAACGAGCCTGTCTAGGATTCAAACGCTTAGCAGACTCGAGATAAGTCAAGTTCTTATGATCAGTCAATACCACCACGCGATGCTTAGCTCCTTCAAGCCAATGACGCCACTCCTCGAATGCCCACTTCATGGCCAGCAACTCTCGGTTGCCCACATCATAATTTCGCTCAGCAGGCGAAAACTTCCTGGAAAAAAAAGCGCATGGTTTCATCACTGAGCAATCAGAACCTCTCTGCGACAAAACAGCCCCTGCTCCAATCTCAGAAGCATCAACCTCGACCTGGAACGGAAGAGAAACATCTGGTTGACACAACACAGGGGCAGAAGAAAAACGACGCTTCAACTCTTGAAAAGCTTCCACAGCAGCAGAAGACCAATTGACCAAATCAGCACCCTTCTTGGTCAAATCGGTCAATGGTTTGGCAATACTAGAAAAATTGCAGATGAAGCGACGATAAAAATTAGCAAAGCCCAGGAACTTTTGCAGACTTTTCAGAGATGTCGGCTGAGTCCAATCATGGATGGCTTGGACCTTAACAGGATCCATCTCGATAGTAGAAGGGGAAAAGATGAACCCCAAAAATGAAACCTTCTGCACACCAAAGAGACACTTTGATCCCTTCACAAACAAAGAATTAGCACGCAGGACCTGAAAAACCGTTCTGACCTGCTTCACATGAGACTCCCAATCATCCGAGAAGATCAAAATGTCATCCAAGTACACAATCAAGAATTTATCCAGGTACTCTCGGAAGATGTCATGCATAAAGGACTGAAACACTGATGGAGCATTGGCAAGTCCGAATGGCATCACTAGATACTCAAAATGACCCTCGGGCGTATTAAATGCAGTTTTCCATTCATCGCCTCGCCTGATTATACGCACCACGAAGATCTATCTTGGTGAACCAACTAGCCCCCTTAATCCGAGCAAACAAATCAGACAACAATGGCAAGGGGTACTGAAATTTAACAGTGATCTTATTAAGAAGGCGGTAATCTATACAAGGTCTCAGCGAACCATCCTTCTTGGCTACAAAAAAGAACCCTGCTCCTAATGGCGACGATGACGGGCGAATATGCCCCTTCTCCAGGGATTCCTTCACATAACTGCGCATAGCGGTGTGCTCAGGCACGGATTAATTAAACAGTCGACCTTTTGGGAATTTACTACCAGGAATCAAATTGATAGCACAATCACAATCCCTATGCGGAGGTAGGGCATCGGACTTGGGCTCATCAAATACATCCCGGTAATCAGACAAGAACTCTGGAACCTCAGAAGGGGTGGATGACGAAATTGACAGAAATGGAACATCACCATGTACCCCCTGACAACCCCAGCTGGACACCGACATGGATTTCCAATCCAATACTGGATTATGGGCTTGTAGCCATGGCAACCCCAACACGACCACATCATGCAGATTATGCAACACCAGAAAGCGAATAACCTCCTGATGTGCAGGAACCATGCACATGGTCAGCTGGGTCCAGTATTGAGGCTTATTCTTGGCCAAAGGCGTAGCATCAATTCCTCTCAATGGAATAGGACACTGCAAGGGCTCCAAGAAAAACCCACAACGCTTAGCATATTCCAAGTCCATCAAATTCAGGGCAGCGCCTGAATCCACAAACGCCATGACAGAATACGATGACAAAGAGCAGATCAAGGTAACGGACAGAAGAAATTTTGACTGTACTGTACCAATGGTGGCAGACCTAGTGAACCGCTTAGTGCGCTTAGGACAATCAGAGATAGCATGAGTGGAATCACCACAGTAGAAACACAGCCCATTCAGACGTCTGTGTTCTTGCCGTTCAACTCTGGTCATAGTCCTATCGCACTGCATAGGCTCAGGTTTAATCTCAGGTAATACCGCCAAATGGTGCACAGATTTACGCTCACGCAAGCGTCGACCGATCTGAATGGCCAAAGACATAGACTCATTCAAACCAGCAGGCATAGGAAATCCCACCATGACATCCTTTAGGGCTTCAGAGAGACCCTTTCTGAATATAGCTGCCAGCGCAGATTCATTCCATTGAGTGAGCACGGACCACTTTCTAAATTTCTGGCAATATATCTCTACCTCATCCTGACCCTGACAAAGAGGCAGCAATTTTTTTTCTGCCTGATCTACTGAATTAGGCTCATCGTACAGCAATCCAAGCGCCAGGAAAAACGCATCGATATTACTTAATGCAGGATCTCCTGACGCAAGAGAAAATGCCCAGTCCTGAGGGTCGCCACGCAAAAAAGAAATGACGATCCTAACCTGTTGAACTGGGTCACCAGAGGAGCGAGGTTTCAAAGCTAGAAATAGTTTACAATTATTTTTGAAACTCAGAAATTTAGTTCTATCTCCAAAAAACAAATCTGGAATAGGAATTCTCGGTTCTAACAAAGAATTCTGAACCACAAAATCTTGAATATTTTGAACTCTTGCCGTGAGCTGATCCACACATGAAGACAGACCTTTAATGTCCATTGCTACACCTGTGTCCTGAACCACCCAAATGTCTAGGGGAAAAAAAAGGCAAAACACAGTGCAAAGAAAAAAAAATGGTCTCAGAACTTCTTTTTTCCCTCTATTGAGAATCATTAGCACTTTGGCTTCCTGTACTGTTGTGATAGGCAATTCAGGATCACAATGGACATAGCGGTCAGAGCACATACAGTGATCTGACAATAACCCAAAATAATAGAATGAGCTCTGAGACGTGGGAACTCTGCAGACCGCAATCCCTAATCCTCTCCAAACAACACTAGAGGCAGCTGTGGATTGCGCCTAACTCTGCCTATGCAACTCGGCACAGCCTGAGAAACTAACTAGCCTGAAGACAGAAAATAAGCCTACCTTGCCTCAGAGAAATACCCCAAAGGAAAAGGCAGCCCCCCACATATAATGACTGTGAGTTAAGATGAAAAGACAAACGTAGGGATGAAATAGATTCAGCAAAGTGAGGCCCGACTTTCTTACCAGAGCGAGGATAGGAAAGATAACTTTGCGGTCTACTCAAAACCCTAAAGAAAACCACGCAAAGGGGGCAAAAAGACCCTCCGTACCGAACTAACGGCACGGAGGTACACCCTTTGCGTCCCAGAGCTTCCAGCAAAACAAATAGACAAGCTGGACAGAAAAAATAGCAAACAAATAGCAAAGAAGAACTCAGCTATGCAGAGCAGCAGGCCACAGGAATGATCCAGGGAAAAACAAGTCCAACACTGGAACATTGACAGGAAGCATGGATCAAAGCATTAGGTGGAGTTAAGTAGAGAAGCACCTAACGACCTCACCAGATCACCTGAGGGAGGAAACTCAGAAGCCGCAGTACCACTTTCCTCCACAAACGGAAGCTCCCAGAGAGAATCAGCTGAAGTACCACATGTGACCACAGGAGGGAGCTCTGCCACAGAATTCACAACAGACCCCCCTGTGTCTTCTCCCTGCAACACCCCTTGCCACGGGATGTTGCCTGAATCCAACCCAGTCAGCTTCTGACTAACTTCCTATCCAACTCCTAGTTTTACCAGTGTGAGGAGGGGCCCAATAAATAAAGCCTTTTGCTCCCCCTAGTGGCCGGAGTGTGAAGTGTAATGTGTGCTGGTGATACCTGGTCAGGAGAATTCCTTCAGTGCCATCAGACGTACCATCTCTCCCCTTAGTGGCAGAGTGTCATACGGCAACGACCAGATCTCTGGGGCGCTGCAAACACATCGCTGGATCGGCGTATCCTTCTTTGCTTCCTCCTCTTCTGGGACCACCATCTCCTCCCGCCGGCTATTCAATGTCTGCTCCAGCATATAGATGACCGGAATAGTCATGCTGATGATGGTGTTGTCAGCGCTATCCATCCATCTTAGTAGCCATTTCCAAACTGTGCAGAGGTCCTTAATCTGTGCCCACTCTGTAAACGTGATATGCACCACATACATACCACGTTGGCCCAGGCTATGCAACATGACATCCTGCATCAGGGCTCGTTGCTGCTGCAACATGTGCAGAGTGGAAATCCACCGTGTCGGCACATCGTATATCAACCTGTTAACTGGAATTGACAAAGACCTCTGTATCGATACAAGTTGATGGCCAGAGGGGTGGAAATGAGCATACAGCTTATGTGCTCTGAAGCAGCTCACCCAGGCCAGGATAGTAATGGAGAAAATGCTGTACCTCCAGGTTGAGGACATGAGCCATGCAAGGCATGTGTGTGAGCTTTTCCCACCATAGGTCCGCCGCAAGATTTCCACCATTATCATGCACAGCCTTCCCTGGATGTAAGTTCAGTGGAGACAGCCATTGATCAATCTCAGCTTGGTGAGCTGTCCACAACTCTTCAGCTGTATGACTGCGATCCCCAAGGCATATCAATTTTAATACTGCCTGATTGTGATGAGCCCTGGCTGCGCAGTACACAGGTGGTGGGGATTAACTTTGCACTATTGGAACATGTGTCTCGTTAAGGCAGAGGTTGAGGGCGCAGGTAGAGGCCCTAGAGGAGATAAAGGAGGAGGCAGAAGCAGTAGAGGAAGAAATAGAAAAAAGAATATAAACAACATGAGTGGTCCTGCAGGACATCCTGCAGGACATCCAACACCATGAACATGGGGTTTACCTCGCAATTCGGAGGAGCCATTTTGGTTTTTTTGGATGTTAAATTGCAAATTAATGATAAGGGTATCTCCACAGAAGTATACCGAAAACCTTCCGCATCCAACTCATTATTACATTACAATAGTGCCCATCCGTCGCACATGAAACGATCTTTGCCGTATAGTCAATTTCTTAGGGTAAAGAGAATTAATAGTGACTCTATGGGGTTTGCGCAGCAGTCAGCGGATTTGATTGATAGATTCAGAAAACGGGGGTATCCCCCCTCCGTTTTAAGCACTGCCTATGAAAGGGCAGTTGCTACAGAGATTTCCATCATCCCCAAGAAAAAACAAGAAAAAAAGTTTGTGTTCAGTTTTAAATTCGGCCCGCTGGACAATTACATCAGAACAGTCATTCGTAAAAATTGGCAGATTTTGCGACAAGATAATGATCTAAAGGAAATAGTGGATAGGGGACCCCTTTTTGCCAGTCGTCGTACTAGAAACATTAGGGACAGTATAGTCCGCAACTGTTTTGTGACAAATAGAAATAATTGGCTCACAGATAGCATTCCTAAAGGAAACTTTAAATGTGGGGGTTGTAACTTCTGTAGGTACCATTTCACAGGAAATAGGGTTAGAGTGGGTCATATACAGCATATAGTGCGGGATTTTATATCCTGCAGGACCACTCATGTTGTTTATATTCTTTTTTGCCCATGTAGGAATTTTTATATTGGCAAAACGATCCGTCCTTTGTTTGTCCGCATTAGGGAGCATTTTAATTCCGTTAAAACAGGTAAGGGAGCTCCGAGGTTAATAGATCATATTCGTACTCACCATGCGGGCAATACCCAGGTATTGAGGTTTGCTGGTTTAGAGCAGGTCTCTCTACCGGAGGGAGGAGGCGATTCTGCGCGCAGACGCAGCAGGACCATCTGGTCTAAATGAAAAAGTCGATATGTCGGTTTTTTTGTAATATGTTTATTGTTAACCTTTAACGTTTAATTCTGTCTTTATTGATCTTCACAGTGTTTGCTGTTTTTAAATTTCCTGTTGTTTTTAAAAGTAACATTGTTTATGTTTTGAGCATTGGGGGGAGGAGTTTGGGGCTCAGGTGGGTCTATAAAACACTCCCTCGATCCATTCAGCGTCTGGACCCGTTGAAGTGCCGTTGAGCACGAAACGGCCGTTGTCCGTAGCTTACCTCATCCCTCCCTGCTGTTCGTTTTTCTAAATGTCCAAATAAAGTGATGTTAACCACACCAGGGTAAGTGCGCTCCTACTTTTTTTCTATTTTTTCATTGGACTCTGCATATATTTTCTGGATGCGGCAACCCTACGGTTCAGGTGTGGAGGATATGTACAGCCGTGACAACTCTTACAAGTGCCGGATCGGCAGTTATATACTGTTGATGGGTTCGACATATTAGCAGTACGGATGTGTGTTTCTTCATTCATTGGAGCAGTAGAGGAAGTGTTAAATGCAGAGGTTTGGCCTGCAAGCCTTGGGGATTCCAAGACTTGTGGAGCAGCGCCTGTCCCCACAGCCACCCAATGTCCAGTCAGCGAGATGTAACGCTTTTGACCATGCTTACTCGGCCAAGTGTCTGTGGTGAAATTCACCCTGGCAGACAGAGATTTAGTCAAGGAATGGGTGATGTCTGCGACATGCTGGTGTAGCGCAGGCACAGCTTTCTTAGAAAAGTAATGGCGACTTGGCAATTGGTACTGGGGGACTGTGAAGGCCATCAGCTTTTGGAAACTGTCTGAATCTACCAGGAAGAAAGGCAGCATTTCCGTAGCCAACAGATTTGAGATAGTGGAGTCTTAGCTTTTTCATGCGTAGGAGGAAGCAATCATTTACATGACCACAACTGTGGAACCGTGGGCTGGCTGCAGTGCTGAGAGGGCGGAGTACGGTGAACCGGACAAACTGCTGGACCATGAGAGAGGTGCAGGCGGAGATGTTTCAGTGGATTGAGAAACTTGTGGTGTGCTCGTTCTCTGAGATCAGTCAAAAACAGCAGGCATGTCCTCTTCCATTACAGCTGATGGCGGGCTCTCGGTCAGCATGACTGTAGCGGGTAATGAACCAGAGGTTCTGCGTTTGAAGACCTGCATCTCAATAGTTGGCACGGTAACAGTGGAGGAGGAAAAAGCAGCAGATACGATTGATGGGGCGGCTGATGGTTATTGAGATCCGCTGATCTGCATTTTTGCACAGTGGGATTGCCACAGTAAAGCATGTTGATTGTGCATGTGAAAGTTCATACATGTAGTAGTCAAATTATTGAACTTTTTACCTCAACTCAGGTTTTTTTTGCAAAGTTGGCAGATTACGTGAGTTGGCTCATCCTTTGCAGTGTCAAAAAAGGCACAGGCTAGGCAACCCTTGCCACCCCTGCAAGCTGCAGACCCATGGACGCTGCTGGTCAAAGGCACAGTTGTGGCTGAGGATGCATTGCTCCTCATGACTGCATCACTATGTGTCTGCGATGTACGGCGCAATGTAACCTCCTCGTCTTCCTCCTCAGATGACCCACTCAGCTGTGTGCCTCTATGTTCATGCCAACTTGGATCTAACACCTCATCATCATCATCATCATCCCCTGTGTTATCACATGCCTGTTATGTTTGCTAATGACAGGTGTTATGAAGGCAATCCAGAAACACAGTGTGCTTAGCGATCAGAGCGCACACAGTGATCTGACAAATACCCAAAAATACAAGAACGAGCTCTGAGACGTGGAAACTCTGTAGACTGCACACCTGATCCTATCCTAAACACAACTAAAAGCGGCTGTGGATTGCGCCTAACAACTACCTAGGCAACTCGGCACAGCCTAAGAAACTAGCTAGCCTGAAGATAGAAAAATAGGCCTGACTTGCCCCAGAGAAATTCCCCAAAGGAAAAGGCAGCCCCCCCACATATAATGACTGTGAGTAAGATGAAAAGACAAAACGTAGGGATGAAATAGATTCAGCAAAGTGGGGCCCGATATTCTAGGACAGAGCGAGGACAGTAAAGCGAACTTTGCAGTCTACAAAAAACCCTAACGCAAAACCACGCAAAGGGGCAAAAAAAAACCACCGTACCGAACTAACGGCACGGCGGTACACCCTTTGCGTCTCAGAGCTTCCAGCAAAACAAAAGACAAGCTGGACAGAAAAAAAGCAACAAAAAAGCAAAAGGCACTTAGCTATACAGGGCAGCAGGTCACAGGAACAATCAGGAGAAGCTCAGATCCAACACTGAAACATTGACAAGGAGCAAGGATAGCAGCATCAGGCGGAGTTAAGTAATGAAGCAGTTAACGAGCTCACCAGAACACCTGAGGGAGGAAGCTCAGAAGCTGCAGTACCACTTGTGACCAAGGAGTGAATTCAGCCACATAATTCACAACAGTACCCCCCCCTTGAGGAGGGGTCACCGAACCCTCACCAGAGCCCCCAGGCCAACCAGGATGAGCCGCATGAAAGGCACGAACAAGATCGGAAGCATGAACATCAGAGGCAAAAACCCAGGAATTATCTTCCTGAGCATAACCCTTCCATTTAACCAGATACTGGAGTTTCCGTCTAGAAACACGAGAATCCAAAATCTTCTCCACAATATACTCCAATTCCCCCTCCACCAAAACCGGGGCAGGAGGCTCAACAGATGGAACCATAGGTGCCACGTATCTCCGCAACAATGACCTATGGAATACATTATGTATGGAAAAGGAGTCTGGGAGGGTCAAACGAAAAGACACAGGATTGAGAACCTCAGAAATCCTATACGGACCAATAAAACGAGGTTTAAATTTAGGAGAGGAAACCTTCATAGGAATATGACGAGAAGATAACCAAACCAGATCCCCAACACGAAGTCGGGGACCCACACGGCGTCTGCGATTAGCGAAAAGTTGAGCTTTCTCCTGGGACAAGATCAAATTGTCCACTGCCTGAGTCCAGATCTGCTGCAACCTATCCACCACAGAATCCACACCAGGACAGTCCGAAGACTCAACCTGTCCTGAAGAGAAACGAGGATGGAACCCAGAATTGCAAAAAAATGGAGAAACCAAGGTAGCCGAGCTGGCCCGATTATTAAGGGCGAACTCAGCCAACGGCAAAAAGGACACCCAATCATCCTGGTCTGCAGAAACAAAACATCTCAGATATGTTTCCAAGGTCTGATTGGTTCGTTCGGTCTGGCCATTAGTCTGAGGATGGAAAGCCGAGGAAAAGGATAGGTCAATGCCCATCCTACCACAAAAGGCTCGCCAAAACCTTGAAACAAACTGGGAACCTCTGTCAGAAACAATATTCTCAGGAATGCCATGCAACCGAACCACATGCTGAAAGAACAAAGGTACCAAATCAGAGGAGGAAGGCAATTTAGCCAAGGGCACCAGATGGACCATTTTAGAAAAGCGATCACAGACCACCCAAATGACTGACATCTTTTGAGAAACGGGAAGGTCAGAAATGAAATCCATCGAAATATGTGTCCAAGGCCTCTTTGGGACCGGCAAGGGCAAAAGCAACCCACTGGCACGAGAACAGCAGGGCTTAGCCTAGCACAAATCCCACAGGACTGCACAAAAGTACGTACATCCCGTGACAGAGATGGCCACCAGAAGGATCTAGCCACTAACTCTCTGGTACCAAAGATTCCAGGATGACCAGCCAACACCGAACAATGAAGTTCAGAGATAAGTTTATTAGTCCACCTATCAGGGACGAACAGTTTCTCTGCTGGACAACGATCAGGTTTATTCGCCTGAAATTTTTGCAGCACCCGCCGCAAATCAGGGGAGATGGCAGACACAATGACTCCTTCCTTGAGGATACCCGCTGGCTCAGATAAACCCGGAGAGTCGGGCACAAAACTCCTAGACAGAGCAACCGCCTTCACATTTTTAGAGCCCGGAAGGTACGAAATCACAAAGTCGAAGCGGGCAAAAAATAACGACCAACGGGCCTGTCTAGGATTCAAGCGCTTGGCAGACTCGAGATAAGTCAAGTTCTTATGATCAGTCAATACCACCACGCGATGCTTAGCTCCTTCAAGCCAATGACGCCACTCCTCGAATGCCCACTTCATGGCCAGCAACTCTCGATTGCCCACATCATAATTACGCTCAGCGGGCGAAAACTTCCTGGAAAAGAAAGCACATGGTTTCATCACTGAGCAATCAGAACCTCTCTGTGACAAAACCGCCCCTGCTCCAATCTCAGAAGCATCAACCTCGACCTGGAACGGAAGAGAAACATCTGGCTGACACAACACAGGGGCAGAACAAAAACGACGCTTCAACTCCTGAAAAGCTTCCACAGCAGCAGAAGACCAATTAACCAAATCAGCACCCTTCTTGGTCAAATCGGTCAATGGTTTGGCAATGCTAGAAAAATTACAGATGAAGCGACGATAAAAATTAGCAAAGCCCAGGAACTTTTGCAGACTTTTCAGAGATGTCGGCTGAATCCAATCCTGGATGGCTTGGACCTTAACTGGATCCATCTCGATAGTAGAAGGGGTAAAGATGAACCCCAAAAATGAAACTTTCTGCACACCGAAGAGACACTTTGATCCCTTCACAAACAAAGAGTTAGCACGCAGGACCTGAAAAACCATTCTGACCTGCTTCACATGAGACTCCCAATCATCTGAGAAGATCAAAATGTCATCCAAGTAAACAATCAGGAATTTATCCAGATACTCACGGAAGATGTCATGCATAAAAGACTGAAACACAGATGGAGCATTGGCAAGTCCGAACGGCATCACTAGATACTCAAAATGACCCTCGGGCGTATTGAATGCAGTTTTCCATTCATCTCCTTGCCTGATTCTCACCAGATTATACGCACCACGAAGATCTATCTTAGTGAACCAACTAGCCCCCTTAATCCGAGCAAACAAGTCAGATAACAATGGCAAGGGATACTGAAATTTAACAGTGATCTTATTAAGAAGGCGGTAATCAATACACGGTCTCAGCGAACCATCCTTCTTGGCTACAAAGAAGAACCCTGCTCCCAGTGGTGATGACGATGGGCGAATATGTCCCTTCTCCAGGGATTCCTTCACATAACTGCGCATAGCGGCGTGTTCGGGCACGGATAAATTAAATAATCGACCTTTAGGGAATTTACTACCAGGAATCAAATTGATAGCACAATCACAATCCCTATGCGGAGGTAGAGCATCGGACTTGGGCTCTTCAAATACATCCTGATAATCAGACAAGAACTCTGGGACCTCAGAAGGGGTGGATGACGAAATCGACAAAAATGGAACATCACCATGTACCCCCTGACAACCCCAGCTGGATACCGACATG
Source organism: Ranitomeya imitator (assembly GCF_032444005.1). NCBI lineage: Eukaryota > Metazoa > Chordata > Amphibia > Anura > Dendrobatidae > Ranitomeya > Ranitomeya imitator. The sequence continues at coordinate 759,447,998 of NC_091283.1, read as the reverse complement.
GAATTCCAATCCAATACTGGATTATGGGTTTGTAGCCATGGCAACCCCAACACGACCACATCATGCAGATTATGCAACACCAGAAAGCGAATAACTTCCTGATGTGCAGGAGCCATGCACATGGTCAGCTGGGCCCAGTATTGAGGTTTATTCTTGGCCAAAGGTGTAGCGTCAATTCCTCTCAATGGAATAGGACACCGCAAAGGCTCCAAGAAAAACCCACAACGTTTAGCATAATCCAAATCCATCAGATTCAGGGCAGCGCCCGAATCCACAAACGCCATGACAGAAAACGACGACAAAGAGCATATCAAGGTAATGGACAGAAGGAATTTGGACTGTACAGTACCAATGACGGCAGACCTAGCGGACCGCTTAGTGCGCTTAGGACAATCAGAAATAGCATGAGTGGAATCACCACAGTAGAAACACAGACCATTCAGACGTCTGTATTCCTGCCGTTCAACTCTAGTCATAGTCCTATCGCACTGCATAGGCTCAGGTTTAACCTCAGGCAGTACCGCCAAATGGTGCACAGATTTACGCTCGCGCAAGCGTCGACCGATCTGAATGGCCAAAGACAAAGACTCATTCAAACCAGCAGGCATATGAAATCCCACCATGACATCCTTAAGAGCCTCAGAGAGACCCTTTCTGAACAAATCTGCCAGCGCAGATTCATTCCACTGAGTGAGTACTGACCATTTCCTAAATTTCTGACAATATACTTCTATATCATCCTGACCCTGGCACAAAGCCAGCAAATTTTTCTCAGCCTGATCCACTGAATTAGGCTCATCGTACAGCAATCCGAGCGCCAGGAAAAACGCATCGACACTACTCAATGCAGGGTCTCCTGGCGCAAGAGAAAATGCCCAGTCTTGAGGGTCGCCGCGCAAAAAAGAAATAATAATCAAAACCTGTTGAATAGGATTACCAGAAGAATGAGGTTTCAAGGCCAGAAATAGCTTACAATTATTTTTGAAACTTAGAAACTTAGTTCTATCTCAAAAAAACAAATCAGGAATAGGAATTCTTGGTTCTAACATAGATTTCTGATCAATAGTATCTTGAATTTTTTGTACATTTATAACGAGATTATCCATTGAAGAGCACAGACCCTGAATATCCATGTCCACACCTGTGTCCAGAATCACCCAAATGTCTAGGGGAAAAAAAAAAAATGAACACAGAGCAGAAAAAAAAAAAAAAATGATGTCAGAACTTTTTCTTTCCCTCTATTGAGAATCATTAGTTTGGCTCCTTGTACTGTTATGTTTGCTAATGACAGGTGTTATGAAGGCAATCCAGAAACACAGTGTGCTTAGCGATCAGAGCGCACACAGTGATCTGACAAATACCCAAAAATACAAGAACGAGCTCTGAGACGTGGAAACTCTGTAGACTGCACACCTGATCCTATCCTAAACACAACTAAAAGCGGCTGTGGATTGCGCCTAACAACTACCTAGGCAACTCGGCACAGCCTAAGAAACTAGCTAGCCTGAAGATAGAAAAATAGGCCTGACTTGCCCCAGAGAAATTCCCCAAAGGAAAAGGCAGCCCCCCACATATAATGACTGTGAGTAAGATGAAAAGACAAAACGTAGAGATGAAATAGATTCAGCAAAGTGGGGCCCGATATTCTAGGACAGAGCGAGGACAGTAAAGCGAACTTTGCAGTCTACAAAAAACCCTAAAGCAAAACCACGCAAAGGGGGCAAAAAAAAACCACCGTGCCGAACTAACGGCACGGCGGTACACCCTTTGCGTCTCAGAGCTTCCAGCAAAACAAAAGACAAGCTGGACAGAAAAAAAGCAACAAAAAAGCAAAAGGCACTTAGCTATACAGGGCAGCAGGTCACAGGAACAATCAGGAGAAGCTCAGATCCAACACTGAAACATTGACAAGGAGCAAGGATAGCAGCATCAGGCGGAGTTAAGTAATGAAGCAGTTAACGAGCTCACCAGAACACCTGAGGGAGGAAGCTCAGAAGCTGCAGTACCACTTGTGACCACAGGAGTGAATTCAGCCACAGAATTCACAACACATGCCTCACCTTTGGAGTCATCCTCCTCCTCTTCCTGCCCTGAAAGCACAGTACAGTCCACGTGAGCCTCAGATATGAGTCTCATCGGGATCACCTCCCCCAAGGGTTAACGTCTGATGACGAGTGTCAGGATGCTGTTTAGACCCTACTTCATCCTGCCCTGGATCCAAGCTAAGAAAATGTGGGCATCAGTGCAGATTTCCTCCTCTTGACACTGTGAAGCTTTTGAGTACACTTCTGATGACCATGGCATAGAATGTGTGAACAGCTCTTCACACTCACCCATCTGTGGTTCCGTACAGTCAGTTGTACGGTTGGAGAGTTGGGAACATGGGGGGAAGCAAGGGGAATTTAGGTGCCACCTCTGTGGACTGTACTGGGTGTGATGTTGAGGTGGAGGAAGAGGAGAGGCCACTTAAGGCTGCGTTTGCCATTCACTGGAGCATATGCGCTTTCTGGGCATTATCGACAAGGCGTAGCGCTGTGTGTCTGCCAAAGAAAGGTAGTGGAGTAACTCGTCCAGTAACAGAAGTTGTCAGTTGTCTTTAAATAGGACTTGATGTTGGTTCACTAGTGCTTTCACAAACACTACCACCTACCCTACGTACACCTTGTACACCAATCGTAATTCCCCTTCCACCACGGCCTCACTTTTTCCCAGTCATATTGCTCAGATAGTGTGGTAGGAGCACTGTATTAGCAACAAAAAATTAGATTTTAAACTCCGCACCACCTCTGTAAACAGCTGAATTTCAGCGACAGTAAATTCCAAATTGAAATATGGTGTCCTGTATCATGTTATTAACAGAAAAAAGAAATGTTTGAGTGTGGATGAGGCCTGTATGAGAAAAGGACTGTATGACACTAGGTACAGAAGGATTTTTTGGTGGCCTCTGTATGAGGCCTGTATAGCACACTAGATGCTGCAAACTATTTGAAAGTCAGGTACCCTACTGTATGACACTGGGAACTGAAGAATTTTTGTGGCCTCTATATCAGGCCTCTATAACAAACTATATGCTGCAACCTAGATCAGGTCTCTACAGCTTAATTTCAACCCAACAAAATGACAAAGTGTGGAATTATATATAGTTTTTAATGTGCCTTAGGTCTGCAGACAGTTTCACATCACCGCAGCCAGGGGCGGCTTGGGCCGGATTGCAGTGAGGCAAATGCCCCCCGAGCCGCTCCCCCAGCAGCTGTGCAGGGCCAGCTGCCTGATGGCCATGCAAAACAAAATGCGTGCGGCCTTGTCTGCTGTGCTGTGATGTAGCCGGCAGCAGACACTGCCGTGCGGCTCACATCACAGTCTGTCTCATAATAAAGCCACAGACCACGGCTGAGACTTCAGTGTGCGCATGCAGGCTGCGCGATGACGTCATTGTCTCGCATCGCTATACAGGCTGGAAGAGAAGATGGAGGCTGCTGTGCCGGGCTTCAGGATGTGGTGAGAATAAACTTCATTATTTTTTATATGAACGGGCTATGGGGCCATCATATTATATATATGGGGGGAACTGGTGATATCCTACCATATATATGGGGAGAACTGGGGCATTCATACTATATATATGGGTCTGTGGGGCCATCATACTATATATATGGGGCTGTGGGACCATCATACTATACATATGGGTCTGTGAGGCCATCATACTGTATATATGGGGTGAACTGGGGATATCTGTTATGGACCTGGTAGTTAGGAGCACCCGGAACGACCTGATGGTTAAACTCACACAGGACAAGCTCTGGGAAGTGAAAGCTCTGCTGACCGCAACCCCTAATCCTATCACACACACTAGAAATAGCCGTGGAGCGTACCTAACACGACCTAGACGCCTCTTCACAGCCTAAGAGCTAACTAGCCCTAAAGATAGAAAATAAAGCCTACCTTGCCTCAGAGAAATTCCCCAAAGGAAAAGGCAGCCCCCCACATATATTGACTGTGAGTTAAGATGAAAGTCACAAACACAGAAATGAAACAGGTTTCAGCAAAGGGAGGCCAGACTTACTAAACAGACTGAGGATAGGAAAGGTATCTTTGCGGTCAGCACAAAAAACTACAAAAAGACCACGCAGAGTGTGCAAAAAGACCTCCGCACCGACTCACGGTGCGGAGGTGCCACTCTGCACCCCAGAGCTTCCAGCTAGCAAGGAAAAATCATGATAGCCAGCTGGACAAGGAAACAATGAACAAATAATTTAACTAGCAGGGACTTAGCTTCTGCTGGAGGAGACAGGTCACCAGAAAGATCCAATAGCGAACTGAACCAGTACAAGAACATTGACAGCTGGCATGGAGTAACGATCTGAGTGGAGTTAAATAGAGCAGCCAGCCAAAGAATAACCTACGTCACCTGTGGAAGGAACCTCAGAAGCAGCAGCTCCACTCACAGCCACCAGAGGGAGTGCATGGACAGAACTCGCCGAAGTACCATTCATGACCACAGGAGGGAGTTCGATAACAGAATTCACAACAGATATCCAACTATATATATGAGGGAACTAGGGTCATACTACAGTTAGGTCCATATATATTTGGACAGAGACAACATTTTCCTAATTTTGGTTATAGACATTACCACAATGAATTTTAAACAAAACAATTCAGATGCAGTTGAATTTCAGACTTTCAGCTTTCATTTGAGGGTATCCACATTAAAATTGGATGAAGGGTTTAGGAGGTTCAGCTCCTTAACATGTGTCACCCCTGTTTTTAAAGGGACCAAAAGTAATTGGACAGATTCAATAATTATAAATAAAATGTTCATTTTTAGTACTTGGTTGAAAACCCTTTGTTGGTAATGACTGCCTGAAGTCTTGAAATCATGGACATCTCCAGACGCTGTGTTTCCTCCTTTTTGATGCTCTGCCAGGCCTTCACTGCGGTGGATTTCAGTTGCTGTTTGTTTGTGGGCCTTTCTGTCTGAAGTTTAGTCTTTAACAAGTGAAATGCATGCTCAATTGGGTTGAGATCAGATAACGGACTTGGCCATTCAAGAATATTCCACTTCTTTGCTTTAATAAACTCCTGGTTGCTTTGGCTTTATGTTTTGGGTCATTGTCCATCTGTAGTATGAAACGACGACCAATCAGTTTGGCTGCATTTGGCTGGATCTGAGCACACAGTATGGCTCTGAATACCTCAGAATTAATTTGGCTGCTCCTGTCCTGTGTCACATCATCAATAAACACTAGTGACCCAGTGCCACAGGCAGCCATGCATGCCCAAGCCATCACACTGCCTCTGCTGTGTTTTATAGATGATGTGGTATGCTTTGGATCTTGAGCTGTACCATGCCTTCGCCATACTTTTCTCTTTCCATCATTCTGGTAGAGGTTGATCTTGGGTTCATCTGTCCAAAGAATGTTCTTCCAGAACTATGCTGGCTTTTTTAGATGTTTTTTAGCAAAGTCCAGTCTAGCCTTTTTATTCTTGATGCTTATGAGTGGCTTGCACCATGCAGTGACCCCTCTGTATTTACTTTCATGCAGTTTTCTCTTTATGGTAGATTTGTATATTGATACGCCGACCTCCTGGAGAGTGTTGTTCACTTGGTTGGCTGTTGTAAATGGGTTTCTCTTCACCATGGAGATTATTCTGCGATCATCCACCACTGTTGTCTTCCGTGGGGGCCCAGGTCTTTTTGCATTGATGAGTTCACTAGTGCTTTCTTTCTTTCTCAGGATGTACCAAATTGTAGATTTTGCCACTCCTAATATTGTAGCAATTTCTCGGATGGGTTTTTTCTGTTTTCGCAGCTTAAGGATGGCTTGTTTCACCTATATGGAGAGCTCCTTTGACCTCATGTTTACTTCACAGCAAAACCTTCCAAATGCAAGCACGACACCTCAAATCAACTCCAGGCCTTTTATCTGCTTAATTGAGAATGACATAACGAAGGGATTGCCCCCACATGTCCATGAAATAGCCTTGGAGTCAATTGTCCAATTACTTGTGGTCCCTTTAAAAACAGGGTGGCACATGTTAAGGAGCTGAAACTCCTAAACCCTTCATCCAATTTTAATGTGGATACCCTCAAATGAAAGCTGAAAGTCTGAACTTCAACTGCACCTGAATTGTTTTGTTTTAAATTCATTGTGGTTATGTCTATAACAAAAATTAGAAAAATGTTGTCTCTGTCCAAATATATATGGACCTAACTGTATATATTCGGAGGAACAGGGGTGATCATACTATTTATATGGAGGAACTGGGGCCATCTTACTATATGCAAGGGGGGATCTAGGGCCATCATACTATATATATATATGAGGGAACTGGGGTCATCATACTATATATTTATGGGGCTGTGGGACCATCATACCGCTAAGTCATCTGGGTAAATTCGCAATGCCTCACTGGCAACGGAAGCTTCGTTGGACGCCGGAGGGTGAGTATATAACTATTTTTTATTTTAATTTTTTTAACAGGGATGTGGTGCCCACACTGCTATATACTACATGGGCTGTGTTATATGCTGCATGGGCTGTGTTATATACTGCGTGGCCTGTGTTATATACTGCGTGGCCTGTGTTATATACTATGTGGGCTGTGTTATATACTACGAGGGCTGTGCTATATATTACGTGGGTTGTGTTATATACTACTTGGCTGCTATATACTACGTGGGCAGTGTTATATACTGCGTAGCCTGTGTTATATACTATGTGGGCTGTGCTATATATTACGTGGCCTGTTATATACTGCCTGGCTGCTTTATACTATGTGGGCAGTGTTATATACTGCGTGGCCTGTGTTATATACTAAATGGCCTGTGTTATATACTGCGTGGGCTGTGCTATATATTACGTGGCCTGTGTTATATACTGCATGGGCTGTGTTATATGCTACGTGGCTGCTATATACTACGTGGTTGCTATATACTACGTGGCTGCTATATACTACATGGCTGTGCTATATACTACGTGGCTGTCTGTGTTACGTGATCTGTGCTATATACTATGTGGCTGCTATATACTACGTGGCTGTCCTATATACTACGTGGTTGTGCTATATACTATGTGGCTGTGCTATATACTACATGGCTGTGCTATATACTACATGGCTGTCTGTGTTATATAAAACGTGACTGTGCTATATACTACGTGGCTGGCCGTGCTATATACTACGTGGCTGGCTGTGCTATATATTATGTGGTGGGGTATATACTACATGGCTGTGTTATATACTACGTCGCTGTGCTATATACTTCGTGGCTGTGCTAAGCACGACGTACATACATACATACATATTCTAGAATACCCAATGCGTTAGAATCGGGCCACCATCTAGTCTATATATATAATTGCCTAAGGGGTACTTCTGTCTGTTTCTACCTTCCGTCTGTTTGTCTGTAACGGAAATCCTGGGTCGCTGATTGGGGCGGGATTTAAACACCGCTTCACTTTTTACTATTGATGCTGCCTATGCAACATCAATAGTAAAAACATAGAATCTTAAAAATAATTTTAAAAAAAACCTTTATATTCTCACCTTCCAAAGTCCGCCGCAGCCTTTCCCGCTCCTCGTGCTCCGGTCCCAAGAATGTATTGCGGCAATGGCTCGAGATCACGTAGCGGTCTTGCGAGATGATGACGTAGCGTCCTTGCGAGACCGCTACATGATCAGGTGTTATTACCACAAGGCATTACTGGGAACAGAGCGTCACGAGGAGTATCGGTAAAGGCCTCGGCTGGATCCGGGGGCCGACGGAAGGTGAGTATATAGCTATTTTTTATTTTAATTGTTTTTTAGCAGGGATATGGTGTCTACATTGCTATATACTACGTGGGCTGTGTTATATACTACGTGGCCTGTGTTATATACTGCGTGGCCTGTGTTATATACTATGTGGGCTGTGCTATATACTGCGTGGGCTGTGCTATACAGTACGTGCCTGTGCTATATGCTACGTGGCTGTGTTATACACTGCGTGGGCTGTGTTATATACTGCATGGCTGTGCAATATACTACGTGGCTATGTTATATACTACGTGGGCTGTGATATATACTACATGTCTGTGCTATATGCAATGTGGTTGTGCATTCTAGAATACCCGATGTGTTAGAATCGGGCCACCATCTAGTACTATATATATGGGGCTATGGGACCATCATACTATATATATGGGTCTGTGGGGCCATCATACCATATACATGGGGTGAACTGGGGATATCCTACTATATATATTGGGAGAACTGGGGCCTTCATACTATATATATTGGGCTGTGGGACCATCATACTATATGTTAGGGGTCGAGTTCCCACCTCTGCACAGGGGGAATCTCGGGCCATCTCCGCTGTGGTCTCCCATTCTTCTTCTGCCGCAGTGGAGCCTGCTCAGCAGAAACGTCGGTCCCAGCGTCTCGCTAGGTCTGACTCTGTACAAACAGTTACTGCTGCTTTTCCTGCTTCTGCCATTGAAATCAGTGCTGGGCAGCGGCGAGCAGACGCTTTTAGGACTAAGTCCTGCTTTTCTCGTTCTGGGCATGCCCAGAGTAAGTTCTCTCAGTGGAGATCGGGGGTCACATGTTCAGATACTGCAGCTAAATCCATTGGTCCTCCAGGAAGGTCCTGTAGGTGCTCTGGCTCTGTAGCAGCTTCTCATTGGTCCTTCTAGGAAGGTCCTGTACGTGCTGCAACTATTTAAGGCTCGCATGGCCGCACGGCCATGCGCTAGTATCTTTCTAAGTTATGTGCTTTGCGCCTGTGTGGTCATGTAAGATTGTGTTCAGGGACCCGGCTGAAATAAGCCCCTAGAATGCTGGCACCTCCGGCGAGGAGTTTTGTGTGCATGCATGACCACTGACTGCTCTCATTTGGGTAGTTAGCCTGTGCCTCTGTGAAGTCTAACAGGGCGCAGTGCTTTGCTTTCACGGCTACTCTGTGAAATAACAGAGCTAGTTCATACCGCCATATAGTGCCGCCATTTGCTAGCAGTAGGTTCTCCTGCACGGTGGACCCCCAGCTGCGAACGCATCAATTACAGTAACATATATGCTAGCAATTGGTTGGCTGTGTAAATTTAGAAACTAATCCGCAGCATTGCACGCTTGGCGGTTCCAAGCGCTGTGGATTAGACTGGGGTGGAAAGAGATGATTTGCATAGCTCCGCCTACTGCAAAGGATTCTGGATTCCTGCTATTCTTTGTATTATGCTGCTTGCAAGTACTTTCCGTTTCAGGAAAGCATCCACTATGTATTCAATTACAATAAAACATCTATATTTACTCGGTGCGTTCCGCTTGCCCTAACACTATATTTATGAGAGAACTGGGGTTATCATACTATATATATGGGGTGAACTGGGGCCATCTTACTATATACATGGAGTATACGTATATGAAACTGAAATAGCTGTTGCAAAAAAAAATAATTTTTATAAAACATTAAGCTTAAGATTAATAGGGGTGCCCAAACTTTTTCATATTTTTAACAGTTGTTTTGAGGAGCCCATGATGCCACTCTTCAGAGGAGATTCAAACAGGAGAACAACTTGCAAGTGGCCACTTTAAGTAGCTTTTCTCATGATTGCATACACCTGGCTATGAAGTTCAAAGCTCAATTAGGTTAGAAAACCAAAAAAAGTGCTTTAGTAAGTCAGTAAAAAGTAGGTAGGAGTATTTAAAACAAGAAAATGATAAGGGTGCCCATACTTATGCAGCTGTCAAATTTTGTTTGAATGCAGATTGCACATTTTCTGTTAGTACAATAAACCTCATTTCAAGGCAGAAACATTACTGTGTCCAAAAGTTATTAGATAGAAACTGAAATAGCTGTTGCAAAAAAAACAATTTTTATAAAACATTAAGCTTAAGATTAATAGGGGTGCCCAAACTTTTTCATATAACTGTATATCAGGGAACTGGGGCTATCATAGTATATATATGGGGGAACTGGGGCCATCTTACTATATACAAGGGGGGAACGGGGGCCATCATACTATACATATGAGGGAACTGGGGTCATCATACTATATATTAGGGGCTGTGGAACCATCATATTTTATATATGAGGAAACTGGGATCATCATACTATGTATATGGGTCTGTGGGGCCATTATACTATATATATATGGGGTGAACTGGGGATATCCTACTATATATATATATGGGGAGAACTGGGGCCTTCATATTATATATATGGGGCTGTGGAACCATCATACTTTATATATGAGGGAACTTGGGTCATTATACTATGTATATGGGGGAACTGGGACCATCCTACTCTATACATGGGGGAAACTGGGGCCATCAAACTATTTATGGTGATCAGAAAAATGCCCACAGGAAAAATGCCCACAGGAAAATTTCCCAAACGAAAAATTACCCACACGGAAAATTGCCCACACGGAAAATTGCCCACAAGGAAGATTACCCACACAAAAAATTGCCAATTGCAGCATTACAAAGTTTCAGATCTATGATATTTGAGGTGCAAGGTGAGGATGTTCACATAATATGTGAAAAATGCCCACAGAAAATTGCCAATAGACATGAATACTCACAGGAAAACAGTAGAGACTAAGAGTTATAGGTGATATGCTCTGCATTACAGAGAATAGAATAGATCTATAGGCTAAATGCTCAGCAGGACAGGGGGGGTAGTATGCATGTATATGCGAGATGCTCTGCAGGGCAGAATAATAATATAGAATTATTGGTGAGATGCTCTGCAGAACAGAGAATAGTATAGAATTATAGGTTAAATGCTCTGCAGGACAGGGATAGTATACAGGTATAGGTGAGATGCTCTGCAGGGCAGGAGAATAATATAGAATTATAGATGAGATGCTCTGCAAGACAGAATGGTATAGAATTATAGGTGAGATGCTCTGCAGGGCAGGAGATTAATATGCCAGTCAATGCAGTGAATATGCATGAGGCTTAATGGGCGGGAGACTGGTAAGCCTGATCTACCTTTTCTAGCATTTAACTGTCTACTAGATGGTGGCCAGATTCTAACGCATCAGGTATTCTAGAATATGTATAGTAGTATATAGCACAGCCCACGCAGTATATAACACAGCCCACGTAGTATATAGCAATGTGGGTACCATATCCCTGTTAATAAAAGAATTAAAATAAAAAATAGTTATATACTCACCTTCCGGCAGCTCCCAGGTCCAGCCCAGACGTTTAGCGATGCTCCTCGCTAATGTTATTTTTAACATTAGATCTTTTTACTATTGATGCTGCATAGGCTGCATCAATAGTAAAAAGTTGGTCACACAGCGTTAATAGCAGCGTTAACAGACTGCATTACACCGCGTTATGCCACGGTGTAACGCAGTCTGTTTAACGGACTGCTAAACCGCTATGGGGCACTGACTGGGGAGTAGGGACGGGGTACTGACTGGAGGGGAGTAGGGAAAGGCAAATTCACGTCCGGACTATGCTCGTCGCTGATTGGTCGCGGCCGGCCGTGACCAATCAGCGACGTGGGATTTCCGTTACAGACAGACAAACAGACGGAAGTGCCCCTTAGACAATTATATATATAGATTCTATCTGTCTGTCCTCTCTTTTCAAACTTTATACAGCATGGGAAAGACCGTGTTAAAACGCATTGCACACGGACACCACACAGATGTCACATGGATGCCACACTGATGTTGGCTGAGAAAAAAATGCAAAATCTTATCACATGACCATACTGAAAGCAGTCACGTGACTGTCATGTATCAAAATCGCTCCGATAACACATACTCTGGTGTCTTTGTGGTGGCTACAAAATACACTGGGTGACATGGAAGCAGAGGAAAGGTGAGTAGAATGTTTTTGTTTCTAATTATGCATTAGAGGCAGAACGGGGACACATACACTAGGATTGGGGACCATGTAAACCAGGATGGGGACAGACATACCAGGAAGGGGGCATATATAGCAGGATTGAGACCATGTGGACCGTACATACCAGGATGGGGACCATATATACCTGCATTGGGACATGTATACCAGGTTGTGGACATAGTCACCAGGATGATGGGCATATATACCAGGATGGGGACATTACCATATAATGAAGGGGGAGGGGGGCAATTCATAAGTCTTTATAGAATTTAGAATGCTACAGGGGCCCATACATCTGACAAACGTGAGTGTGGGGGGGAGCAGATCCAAATTTCGCACTGGGGCCCATCGGACTCCAGTTACACCACTGCAAAACCATATCATACATTTTCAGCAAGAACACAAGGTGGTACAAGTGACAGAATCTCACTTTTCTGCTGTGCCTTCTGGGCTTCCAGGCCAACTATCTCTGCCAGCAGCACCCTGCTTTTGGTGGGTTCCCACTGAGATGATAATGTATTAGATGTGACTTGCAGTCCCATGTAACTCCTCAGATAATACAGTGATAGTTTTGTGAGTACTGATAGCAGTGATGGCTCCTCTGGATCACACTGCTGCTGGTTCTGCATGTGCTGCTGCTTTGGGCTGGTGGGAGGAGTAAGGCTACGTTCACACTAGCGTTGTGTGCCGCTGCGTCGGCGACACAACGCACAACGCACGCAAAAACGCGGCAAAACGCACGCAAAAACGCTGCGTTTTGCGACGCATGCGTCGGTTTTTGCCAAAATTTGGACGCAAGAAAAATGCAACTTGTTACGTTTTCTTGGTCCGACGCTAGCGGCAAAAAAGACGCATGCGTCGCACAACGCAACAAAAAAAAACGCATGCGTCCCCCATGTTAAATATAGGGGCGCATGACGCATGCGTCGCCGCTGCGTCGCCCGACGCAAACACGACGCAAAACGGGAAACGGTAGTGTGAACGTAGCCTTAGACAGAATCAGTGAGAGATGAGTGCAGACTATATCTATCTATTGCTGATAATGACAGACTGCTACAAACCACAGATCTTCAGCATTTTTACAGTTTTGTACTAGGTCAACTGTAAATCACAAGTTGATCAGATATCATGTGAACATCCTCACCTTTCACCTCAAATATCATATATCTGAAACTTTGTGATGCTGCAATTGGCAATTTTCCGTGTGGGCAATTTTCCTTTGGGCCATTTTCATGTGGGCAATTTTCCTGTGTGGATTTTTCAGGGAACCGCTGCAGAAAAAAAACGCTGTGAATCCGCACATTTTTTTCCGCAGCATGTGCGCAGCCTTTATGAATTTCCCATTGATTAACATTGTGTGCACAACGCACTGTGGATTTGAGGCAATTCCCCGCGTCCAAAAACGCCACAGAAACGCATTAAAAAACCGCAACATATGCACATACCCTTAAACATTTATTCTATATATAATTTCCAATCATTATGTTTTCTTGCTATTGTTTATAACGTAACTAAACAGTAAAATATTTTTTTCCATTGGAATTCCATTAAGTTTTTTGTAGATGTTTATTGAACATCTGCATAATAAAATGAGAAAGGTTTACACAAATTTGATTAAGAACACAAATCAGAAGCCACAAGTACAGTATATGTAATAATCAACATTTATTCTTATCAGGCAGACCAACTTTTTATAACAAAAATAATCACTTTAGTTTGTCAGACCAGGGACACATTTCTTAACTAATTATATGAAGCATGGTCACGGCTTTCCGCAAATTCACGGTTCATTTCTTCTTCTTGGTTTTCTTCACAGTTGTCAGCATTTTCCAAGTATTCAAGTAACGCCAAATAATCGTCAAGATTAACTTTCATTTCATCGCTGTCGTTACTTTCATTACTGTTGCTCTTGCTTCTGCTCTTCTTTTTGTCACCTTCAATACCCTTTTCTTCGGTACTGTCACTACTGTCAGTACTATCACTGTTTTTCACTATTACTTTGTGAGGACATATTACGCTGGGATCTTTCTTTTTCACAACCGTTGCAGTGCAATTTATTACCATCCGCTTGCAAATCTTAGGATTGAATCCTACGACAACTGTTTCTCTGTTAGATTAAGAGAAAGAACATAAAAAAATGTCAAAGACATTGTCATTTTTTTAACTTTGAATAAATTCCTTAGCAATTTAAAAAAAAATGGCAAAATTTGTTTTTAAAGCTCTCAAGAGAGAAGCTGCAGGTCGAGTGCCTAGTTGAAAAAGGAAGATGGAGACCGTGTAAAGAAGGCAGAAACAGGTTTGCATTTTTCATCATGAGTGCTATAAAGAGAATATAAGAAGAAACAGTTAATCTTGTTGAGATCTCACTGCCCATGAAGCCCAAGGTGCTGCTGAGATTGCAGCATACGGTATGCATATAATCGAGCATACCATTTTTTACATTCATTACAGCACAGGTTCACATGAAACTATAAAGAGTGTGATAGAAAATGTATATTAGCCTTAGTTGATATTTTCTTTTGTTGGCTTTTATTTTTATTTTTAAGTGAAGCAGGGTTGTGTCATTATAAATATTTATGGATCTTTATAAATATTTATGGATCTTTATTAAAAAAAAAGGGTTAATTTATATCATGTTTATATTATATTATGAATATTCTTATCTTTTCTTGAATGATCTATGGCTCTAGCTGTGTTAATAGTTTCCAATACTTATTTCTCACTGCAAAATGCAAATAAATTTATACAATTTATACAATATTATTTTCTGGATTTTATTTTTGATATTCTTTCTCTTAAAGGGAACCTGTCACCCCCAAAGATGAGCTGCATCCACCAGCATCAGGGGCTTATCTACAGCATTCTGTAATGCTGTAGATAAGCCCCCGATGTATCCTGAAAGATGAGAAAAAGAGGCTAGATTATACTCACCCAGGGGCGGTCCCGCTGTGGTCCGGTCCGATGGGCGTCGCGGTCCGGTCCGAGGCCTCCTATCTTCAAAGGATGACGTCCTCTTCTTGTCTTCACGCTGCGGCTTCGGCGCAGGCGTACTTTCTCTGTCCTGTTGAGGGCAGTGCAAGTTACTGCAGTGCACAGGCGCCGGGCCTCTCTGACCTTTCCCGGCGTCTGCGCACTGCAAAACTTTGCTCTGCCCTCAATAGGGCAGACAAAGTACGCCTGCGCCGGAGCCACAGCGTTAAGACAAGAAGAAAACGTCATCGTAAGAAGTTAGGAGGACCCGGACCGGACCGCGACGCCCATCGGATCGGACCTCCCGCCCAGGTGAGTATAATCTAACCTCTTTTTCTCACCTTTCAGGATACATCGGGGGCTTATCTACAGCATTCCAGAATGCTCTAGATAAGCCCCTGATGCTGGTGAGCTTAGCTCATCTTCAGTTTTGGGGGTGACAGGTTCCCCTTAATGTTAAAATGAACCTACCCTTAAAATTATAGACTGTTCATGTCTTTGTCAGTGGGCAACTTACAAAATCAGCAAGGGATCAAATACTTATTTTCCCCACTGTAAACTAAACCTCTAAAAGACATAGACCATAACTATGTCAATATTTTCAGAAATATATATTGGAAGCAAAGATAAGTAATTTATTTTGTAATATTTGTTAAAACAGACTCCTCCCCTTCCGCCTGCTTCCTGTACTGATCACTCGCTCAAATTACTGGTAAAATCTTTAATCAGAAGAAAGAAGAAGGGAGCCGCGGTAATGAGAGATGGAGTCAATCACACAGAGGTTGCAGCTTGTAGTACATATTCGATTTCACCCCTGCTACACTGCTTATTTCTGCTGTATAATTTCTTCCACTCTGCTGCCTCTTATAAAGATCTGTTATGGAGCGAGATGGAAGCGCAGGATCTCCTCTGTGTGCTATATATGATAGACCTAATAGCAGTCAGTTACTTTGGAACTGAGTTGGAAAAAGACTGAATATTTCATCGAATAAATATGATTACTAACTGGTATATTTGGAGATGGGTTCACCAATATATATTAAAAACACTAGACTGCCCTAACCATCTACATGTATACCAAGGCAGGGACAAGCACTGATCAATTTTCTTTTGAGAAACAATTTCCTATTGTCACTTTAACCTTATTTTCATGAGGACCAATGAGCCTTTGATCAACGCCTATTCTGACCTTGGTATATATGTAGATGGAAGGAACAGTTTCTAACATTTAGGATTAACTGGGATGTGTTAGGATCAGCCATTTTTGAGTGGAGGCGTCCTCATCAACTTAATTGCTTTTTAGTGGATATCTACTATAATATTGTTCCCAATAAGTATGTGTCGGTGAATCAGTTAAGAAAAAACTGCCAATTAGAGATGGAATGCACAGAAGGAAATACTGTTGATAAAACAGGAAACTAATGGTATAATAGTCAAAAATAGAGTTCTTCCACATGTTATTTTCATACGCTCTAACCCATATTCAGAAAGGAAACCTGAACCCACAGTTATCATTTTAAGAAACTATTCGAAAAACAATACGTATCCATTGTTGTAGCAGGCATTCCAGCAAAACCCCTTTTCTATTTAACTGCCATACTAAACTGAAGCCATAGAAATGTTGCTCTGTTTATGGGAAAAAAGTAAACGTCATTTTCTAATTTTGATCAAACCTATTATTAAGAGTGAACAACGTTTATTTGTTTCCCCAGTTAGCATCCTGAAAGTTATAATGTTTAATTTGTAAAGTTTAATATTGATATCCATAACCAACATGTCTCATAAATCTTGGAAACTTACTCAGTACAGCATTCAAATCCTTTTTGGTGACAAGTACACTTTTCACAGGTTTCCAATTGCCACTTTGAATGCAAGGGATGCAACTCACCATTGTGCCGGCAACCTAATGATACAGAATATTGAAATCACATTTGTGTTTAGAAAATGTACTATTCTCATGTATTTTGCATAATTGCACCATCTTAGTTTTGATTTTAGTGCAATATGAAGCGTACACTGAAGTCATGAAGGTTCAGAACCCTGACCTGAAGTTGATACCTCTTGGTGACTGTCATCTACTGATGTGCAAGATGCAATGAAAAAAAAGAGTTTTCAACCTAATGTTTTAATTATTTTGCACACTTTCTGAATTCTGTAGTCTGCCATAGGAATTTGGAAGAGGGGCGCAGTTCCGATTAGTCCCACCTTTAATTTCTAATAATTTGTATAAAGCTATGTAAGACTCGTTTAATAACCTGCATTGGTAGCTAACAAGAGGATGAAAAATTAGACCAATGGTCATATAAATGGGCGGAGGAAGCTTAAAACAGGGTTTTTTTTTACAAAAGCTGGCACCAAAACTGAGAGCCACAGATATCTGCTGTGCGCCCTCTCACTTCTTCATATGTCACCCTCAAATCCTTCTAAATAACCCCAGTAAGGGTTTGCTTACACATACGCATTGCAATGATGTTACAGTTCTTCTAGCAAATAAAAAAAAAAAATCATGACAAAAAATTGTAACCCTACCATGATGTGTGAATAGTAGGCCCTAAGTATAACAGAAGATTGCGCTCAGAAGTCCAGCATGCAAATGTTATTTAGCAGCAAATGTTTGCTCTGATACCCTACCTCAGAGGAGTATCCATGGGGGGGGGGGGCAGCCGGTGCATGTATCCTGGGCGCAGTCAGACCACCTAATGCAGCGGCCCAAAATGTCTCCCCTGGCAGCCACATTCTGCCACCCAGTAGACTGGGAGTCGGCCATTCTCTGTGCTGGCTGACACGAGGCTCACAGAGGCTGCGGTGCTCCATCTCCCAGTGAACATTTGTCAGGTCATGTGATCACAATGCTGACGTCACTTGATGGCACCCAGAAGCGCGAAGAACATCAATGGTAAGTACTCCACTGTTATGTTTGCTAATGACAGGTGTTATGAAGGCAATCCAGAAACACAGTGTGCTTAGCGATCAGAGCGCACACAGTGATCTGACAAATACCCAAAAATACAAGAACGAGCTCTGAGACGTGGAAACTCTGTAGACTGCACACCTGATCCTATCCTAAACACAACTAAAAGCGGCTGTGGATTGCGCCTAACAACTACCTAGGCAACTCGGCACAGCCTAAGAAACTAGCTAGCCTGAAGATAGAAAAATAGGCCTGACTTGCCCCAGAGAAATTCCCCAAAGGAAAAGGCAGCCCCCCACATATAATGACTGTGAGTAAGATGAAAAGACAAAACGTAGGGATGAAATAGATTCAGCAAAGTGGGGCCCGATATTCTAGGACAGAGCGAGGACAGTAAAGCGAACTTTGCAGTCTACAAAAAACCCTAAAGCAAAACCACGCAAAGGGGGCAAGAAAAACCCACCGTGCCGAACTAACGGCACGGCGGTACACCCTTTGCGTCTCAGAGCTTCCAGCAAAACAAAAGACAAGCTGGACAGAAAAAAAGCAACAAAAAAGCAAAAGGCACTTAGCTATACAGAGCAGCAGGTCACAGGAACAATCAGGAGAAGCTCAGATCCAACACTGAAACATTGACAAGGAGCAAGGATAGCAGCATCAGGCGGAGTTAAGTAATGAAGCAGTTAACGAGCTCACCAGAACACCTGAGGGAGGAAGCTCAGAAGCTGCAGTACCACTTGTGACCACAGGAGTGAACTCAGCCACAGAATTTACAACACTCCACTATGGAGCTGAAGACACCAATGATCAAATGTAACTGTGGGGGAGACTTATTCTGTGGGAAGGGGTATTCTATGGGGGGAGATTCATAATGTTGGGGGGATTTATTTTGTGGGGGAAGATTTATTCTTTGTGGAAGATTTATTCTGTGGGGGGGATTTATTCTGTGAGGAGGGATTTATTCTGTATGTGAAGATGTATTCTGTGGGGGAAGATGTATTATGTGGGGAGAGATTTACTGTATGGAGGGGGAAGTTTAGTGTAACGGTGAAAAGATTTGATGACACAAGTTTGTGGAGCAAGGGAGGAACAGGTGTTGACGCAATGTGGAGAGTGGGAAAGATTTTAAGCAAAGCATGACGGGCAAGTGGGGTGATGGGGAGCATGTACAAGGAAACAGTATGGGGGAGATTGGTGCATTCACAGCATGATGATTGGGAGAGATGGGTGCAGACACAGTATGGTGAGTGGACGATTATGGGTGCAAACGCAGTATGGGGAGTGTAGGGGGATAGGTGCAGACACAGTATGGGGAGTCAGGAGGTTTGTGAGGAGACAGTATAGTTAGCAGGGGGTATGTGAGAGAAGACAGCATGAGGAGGGGGGAGGGGGAAATGTGTGAGGAGACTATTGAGGGGAATAATGTAAAGAGACAGTATGGGAGGAGAAAAGTGTGAGTGGGCACAGAATGAAGACTGAGTAGCGTAGGTGGGGAGCATGGAGGGACAGTGTAAGGTCACAGCCAGGAAGGGGGAGTGAGGTGAGGGGCATAGTATAGAGGCCCTAAAGGGGGAAACAGGGTGAAAAAGAGCCCCAATATAGAAAGGAGAGGACAGTGTGGAGGGCATGTACCATAAGAGGGTCAGCGTTGGGGATCATATTTTGTGCAGGGTATATAGTAAGGGGCAATTATTTATTCAGGGGTTCAGCATAGGACACATATATTTATTCAGGAGCATTATAATGACACTGCTCTCTTTAAGGGCATCATGTGGGGATGTGCTGCACATGACTGGAGAAGATGGAAGTTTGCAGATACAAGCTGAGGATGAGAAAAGTCATCATGTCGTCTGGACAAAATAAAGATGCAAAGAAAGAGAAGTTGCCTTTGGAGTCATTCATCTTAAAAGGTATCTGGATGTAAAAAAAATGTGATACTAATTCTTAGATTTTTATTTATGTTAGAAGCATTAAAGAGGTTTTCCAAGTTTGTAATGAGTCTACAGTCATTCTATGTGACTGCAGACTTCTGATTTCTCACAGGGCGCGCTGCACGCTATCAGGATTCTCTGTTGCCAGCGATTTTTATACATTCAGTAAGGTGCTGACTAGACATGAGTGGCTTCACTCAATGAAAATGAATTGAGTGAGCCCAGATATGTCCAGTTGGAATGTGGCAGAAGTATGCAAATCACAGACATGTGCTGACAAGACCGTCCACTCTTGCCCCTGGCAAAGGAGAATCCTAAAAGCGCGCAGTGCATGCACTGTGAGAATTCAGGAGCCTGCAGTCACATAGATCGACTGCAGACTTTCATCTCAAAACGGGACAAGCTCTTTAATCATAAAATTAAGCGTGTGCAGCCAATCCTAACAGCGTGTCATATTCTCACTGTTAGGCCGGGGTCACACTAGACCGTAATACGGACGAGTGCAATGCGCTAAAAAAATCACATTGCGCTCGTCCCAATGTTAATTTATGGTGCAGCTCCCATCATCCAATTTTTTTCTCGCCCGTATTCAGGATCCGAGTGAAATCGCAGCATGCTGCGATTGTCAGCGTATCTCGGCCGAGAATCGCCAATGAAAGTCTATGGGGGCGAGAAAAAATAGCACAGCACACGGACCATCAGTGTGACTTGCGAGAAATTCTCAGGCATTGGGCAGGTGACAGGAAAGGCTCAGCCATTATTTGTTCATTTTGCAAGTGTGTGAGAAAATCTCGCCATACGGATGCCATACGGATGTCACACGGATGTCAAACGCATGAGTTGATGTGGGAAAATCGCATCCTCGCACTGCACACGGATCACTGTTTTGGTAACATTTGTGCGATTCTCGTCCGTCAAAAAAGTACCATTTTTTTATACGTTGTGTGTGTCCCCGGCCTTAAGATTCAGCTCTGCTTGCAGGTTCCAGCCACATCACTCATATGCGATTTTCTTGCTTATGCTAGCATTTCTTCCTGCTTCTCTCAGCTTTTCACTGAACATTGAGAGAATTAGAGTCAGCAGCTCGTCGGCACATGACTGAGTGTGCAAATCGCTTATGTGCTTTGGGGGGTACACCAAACTGAATTCTTGCCCCGGGTGCCAGAAAACCTAGATACACCTCTGCCCTACCTAAAAATACAACTTTCTGATAGTGAGTTACATCTTGTAAAATCTCTGACCTGTTTCAATTTTTCCTCTTACAGCCATCCCTTTCTTAGTAAAATGACAATCAGTGCTGCATGATGTTACAAGGAATCCGAGTCCTACCGCGAAGATCAGAAGTAAAGCCTGTAAAACAACATGCAATATGTATAAATTCCTATGAAAATGAGTTTTAAGGTATTATTATTCAGATATGGTATTGTATTATTAATTTAAAGAAGCACTCCCATTAAAGTTTTATTTCATATGGCATTATGTACTTTCAATTTTTCATTTTGCCTTTCTTACCAATTGTTTCTTCTGATTTCCATTAGGTCTATGACATCCCTTGATTAAAAACTGAGTAGCTGAATCCTTCTAAGCTCTATGTAGAAAAAGGAAGTCAGTTTTCCCTGCAAGACTCATGAGTCATTGCAAAAGTCCCTGGTAGGGGAGGAGCAGAGCAGCTGGGTGAGGAATTGAAGAGGGGAATGATTTGTGCAGGGAAAAGAGACTTCCAGTTTCTACATAGAGCAGATAAACAGAATAATTAGCTGGGTAGAAAGGCAAAATGAGCAATTGTGACTACACAGTGCTATATAATGACTTCAATATATTAACCCCTTAATGACCACGATACGCCTTTTTTTTATGGCAGCCGCTAAGGGTACCTATTTTCAGCACCACTTTTAACGGCGCTGAGAAATAAGGGTATGGTGCCTCCCAGTGTAGGAGAATCTCCAGGGTCTCAGCTACAAGGGTGTCACTTTTGGGTATTTTCTATCATATAGACCCCTCAAAGTCACTTCAATTGTGATGTGGTCCCTAAAAATAATGGTTTGTATGTTTTGTTGTAAAATGAGAAATCGCTGGTCAACTTTTAACCCTTTTAACTTTCTAACAAATAAAAATTATGTTTCCAAAATTGTGCTGATGTAATGTAGACATGTGGGAAATGTTATTTATTAACTACTTTGTGTGACACCACTCTCTGATTTAAGGGCACAAAAATTACAAGTTTGAAAACTGCAAAATTTTCTACATTTTTGCCAAATTTCCTTTCCTTTTTTATAAAAAAACACAAGTCATATCGAAGGACTTACCACTAACATGAAGTACAATATGTCACGAAAAAACAGTCTCAGAATCACTGAAGCGTTCCAGGGTTAATACCACAGAAAATGACAGTGGTCAGAATTGTAAAAATTGGGTTGGTCATTAAGGTCAAAATTGGCTCAGTCACTAAGGTGTTAAGAGGATAAAACATTGATGGGAGTGCTTCATTAACTACAGTCACTAATAGAATATTGTGAAATGTTCACTTTACCGTAAGTTTAAGCCAATTAAAAATTACATTATACTATGTATCCTACTAAAAGTAGAAATATCCAGTAATCATATACAGAATTTCGTTACATTAAGGAAAATAACATCATGAGTTCTATCATTTTACTGATAGATATAATAAAACTCTAGTTCTGGAAACTGAAGGTGTATGCATTTCATAAAGTCGGATATAGCCAGGTGCGTGAAGGCAACATAAATCAGAAACAGATTAAGAGATGATCACCTTTCACACTATTTTTTCTTTTAAACTGCATACATAATTAGAAAGGGGAAAGTACTGATTTTTTTTCTCCACTGCATTGCAAAGATTTAGACATTGATTCATTCCTTGATGAGGGGGGTGTTGATGTCAAACGCTCCTTATTTATTAAGCGGCAAAAGTCTCATCTGGAAAGTGGCATGTGAATTAGATGAGATGTGATGTCATGCCCTTCTTTTGCTCTGTTGGCGGCGGATTAAGCTTTACTCTGTCCAGGCCATCAACAGTGAAACTATATTGATTCAGGAACAAAGATAACACAGCTTACAACTGGTATTTCTTATAGCTTAGGATCTTGGCATCTTGTCTGTCAGCTTGCAAAGTGAAAGTAAAATGTGCTCCAGCTACACACAGTGAGTGAACAGGAACTTCCTGTTTTGGGGGGATAACAATGCATTATTGGCAATATAACACTATTGAGACAGAAACTCATGCACTACATTAGTAAATAGTAGCTATTGCAATAAATACAATAATACATTTTTTTGCGGCAGCCCTCCACCCCCTGTACCACCCCATCTCATAGATCTATCCAAAACTAGAGTGAAGAAGCTAAAAGTTACAACATTTTTGTTCAACCTCAAGATACACAAAAATGTTGCAACTTATTAAAGTGTTTTACTCCAAATTTCGGGCGAAAACAGTTTGATGAAATAGCGCCAAAAGGAAAATGGTCCAATGCAAAAGTTTTGCACCTTGAATGGTTAGTACATAGTAACACCCCCTTTTGAAAGTATCACAGCTTGTAAATGCTTTTTGTAGCCAGACAAGAGTCTTTCAGTTCTTGTTTGAGAGATTTTCATCCATTCTTCCTTGAAAAATTCTTCTAGTTCTGTGAGATTCCTAGGTCGTCTTGCATGCACTGATATTTTGAGGTCTAGCCACATATTTTCAATGATGTTCAGATGAGGGGACTGTGAGGGCCATTGTAAAACCTTTAGTTTGAGGTAGTCTATTATGGATTTTGATGTGTGTTAAGGATCATTATCCATTTGTAGAAGCCATTCTATTTCAACGTCAGCTTTTTTTTACAGATGGTGTTATGTTTGCATAAAAAATTTGTTGAAATTTCATTGAATCCATTCTTACTTCTACCCTTGAAACGTTCCCTGTGCCATTGGCTGCAACACAAACCCAAAGCATGATTGATCCACACTCCTGCTTAATGGTTGGTGTAATGTCTTTTCCTGAAATTCTGTGTCCTTTTTTTGCACACATACCTTTGATCATTGTGGCCAAAGTGTTCTAATTTAACCTCATTGGTCCACAGGACTTGTTTCCAAAATGCATTGGACTTGTCTAGATGTTCTTTTTTAAACTTCTAATGCTGAATTTTATGGAGAGGACACATGAGAGGTTTTTTCTTATGACTTTTCCATGCAGGCCATATTTGTGCAGGTGTCTCTGAACAATGTACCACAACTCCAGAGCCTGCTAAATCTTTCTGAAGGCCTTTTGCAATCAAGCAGCGGTTGCCTCTTTAGCAATTGTGGCACCCCTAGGGGTATTTGCCACAAAAATAGTTACTGACAGTAAATACAAATACTAAAATAGCAAGACTGCACTACTACCTCCGGCCAGAAGGGGGAGCTCCAGAGACTCCCCTTGACCCATTCTGGTCTGAGAGAAGAAATGGCAGTTGGGCCAAGGAGCTGAAAGTGAGAGGTCATACAGTTGAATCTCTAACAGCCCTGTGACTGTTACCAGGCCTAAATCACCGGCCTGAGGAGAAGAGGGATAGAGAAAAAGGACATTGTGAGAACCGGGTAGCATTAATCACTACCCAGAACAGGCGCAAAGACGGATACCGGATCCGTGGCTGTATTCATTACATATAATACAGCAACCGGAAAAACGTGAGGTGATATCAGCTTCACTAGGGTCGGACGCAGCAACAGACACAGAGTTCAGCGGTACTCCTGGAGGGGGTAAGCCGATAAAAGGACTCGGGTTGCCCGTCGAACCAGGACCCGGAGGGGACAGATTGGGCCGGCAGCCAGTTCACATACAGCAGCAGGGCCACACAGATATTGCGTACAATAAGAGGCGAAGACCCCGGCAGGGTCAAAGTAACTCAGAGTTCCCATACAGACTCCGGTGACAGGACTGGTTGTAAATCCTTTTTTGTTAAAGTAAACTGGTTAAACGTTTCAGTGCCTCAGTCTTTCATTTGGACAATAGCCATCTATCCAGGATCGGGATCATCGCCGCTGGGAGAACCTGCTGCTGATCAAGTAAGTGCCTGTTCCCTCACGATACCCTTTACACTGTGCATTGCCTGAGGCCACAGCACCGGGTCAAGCCACCCGTGACACCCCCCTCAAGAGACAGACTCCATTGGTCCGGTGCTGGGTATCCCGGTCTCCTGGGCGTCACAATTGGCGTCACGAACAGGATTCAGCCAGCCCGTATACCGGGTATTGTGTGCCATGATTGGAGTCCAAAATTGTGAAAATCTTGAAAATTGACTTTATTAAAGCAAATTCCATTTCCCATTGAAAACTATTGAAAGTGACTTTTCCCCATTGGTTATAATGGAGTAAAGATGGCCGCCATCCCCTGAGGTAATCACCTCATAACCGTTAGGCACGAGACTGTTAATTGAGCTACGCCATCACCTGAGCCCCAGTCTAACTGAAAAACTTCATAATCCGCCATTACAGAGCGCACGGCGGGTGGGAGCAGCAGGGGGCGTGTCATTGTGGGCGGCACCAAGCTGAGCGCTCTGACGTCAGAGCAAGGGGAAAATCGATCCTGCTGCACAGCGGAACGAATCTACACTATCCCGACGGAAGCGGAGGACCGGAAGGGTCCGGATTAACTAAGGGGGCAAAATATGTCGCAGCACGGAGACGCCGCAGCACCCGGCGACGCTAATGCAGCTGAAAGACAGAGTGTCGATAGAGAGTCCGGTAGCGCAGCGGTGCAAGGAGTGGCGCCCATCATGCCGGTGCTGATGCCATATACCCCGGGTGGTCCATGGCTTCCAATGTATGAAGGTGAGCCTAATACCCTTGACGATTTCAGAGAAAAGATGCTGGCCCATTTTGACATGTTCCCCGTGGGTGAAGTTCAGCGTGTTAGTCTCCTGATGATGCAGTTAAGTGGCCATGCTAAGCGAGAAGTCACAGCATGGGCAGCTGATCTAAAAGGCACTGTTGAACGCATATTTGCTGGATTAAAAGCTACATTTGAAACCACTGCCAGCAGCAAAGCTAAAGTACGATTCTTTAATTGCAAACAAAAAGTTAATGAGTGCGTGAGAGACTTTGCCTTAAACCTGCAGGAAGCCCTTAAATCACTTACACTGGCTGAACCCATTTTTAACACCGGAGCGGATAAACTGCTAAGAGATCAATTTATTGAGGGACTCTACACCCCTTCTCACCGGGGGCATGTGAGCATGCTTGTTTTTAAGAACCCTGAATTGACATTTGCCCAATTAAAGGAGAGCGTTATACGTCTCCAGCTGGCAGAAGCACCTCGGGATCAGGAGCCTGCGCAACTCATGGCAGAGGCTCCTCAACAACATGGAGTACCAGTGACATCAGCTATGTCCGGGGCCATTGCTAAGCCCCTGGGGCCCAGTACTAATGAGGCTCTTCAACAAAAGCTTGACTCTTTAACTGATGTTGTTGCTTCAATGGCTAAAACCATGCAGGAGATGAGAGGACCCAAGATGGAGTTGGCAAACCGTAGAGAAGATGTTCCATGGATGAGACCCCGGAGATACCCGACATGGAGAGGACGACCCAGCGACCGCTACCAACCAGATGGACAGCCCATTTGCCGCCGTTGCCAGCAGCCAGGCCACTTTGCACGAGATTGTGATTTAAATGGGAATCCCCTGGGAATGCGGGCCGCTTCGCAGGAATGAACTTTCAAGGCCCAACACCCTGGCACGACAGGTACATCGGAGGACGACCCATTATCCCTATCGTGCTGGACGGAATTCCCCTCAACGCTTTGCTGGACACAGGTTCCCAGATTTCATCTATACCGTATATCCTTTATAAGAGGTACTGGGCTGATGCAGATATTGATAAAGGGCCCTCTGATGTTGAACTAGATATATGGGCCAGTAATGGTAAGTTGGTACCGAAACTAGGATTCAGGGAGATGACCATAAAGATTGGTAAAGTAGAATTGAAGAAACAGGGTATAATTGTTGTTGATGTTGACCGGCGGAACTGTGAACCCACTGTATTGATAGGAATGAATGTGTTAGAGAACTGCTTTTCCGAAGTTATTTCTGTGTTACAGCAAATTGCTGAAACTGCCCAATCCTGCCAGCAGAGAGTTCTCCGAAGGGAAATAAAAGTATTGATGTTAAGGCAACAGGTAGAAGTTGCAGGTGGAGAAATCGGCAGTGTGAGGGTAAGTGATCCGACATCTATTGTAATCCCACCAAAAACAGAAATGCTGGTATGGTGTAGAGCAGCCATTGGTACTAAGGGACGAGATTATCAAGCCTTAATAGAACCAGTGTACACCGACAGCAGGCCCACTATACTCACAGCACGAGGGGTAGTCGAGGTACACCGGGGACGAGTGCCGGTACGACTTTTGAACTGTGGAGAGGAAGAGGTCACTTTGCCAAGGTATGCTACAGTGGCAAAGCTATATACTGTTGACAACAATGCCATCACAACCATTGAGCCCTTAGAACCAACCTGTCAGGTGGAAGGCAACGGCTCAGATGGAGAATTGGAGGATTGGTGCCAACAGCTACACGTGGGCATAAATTCAACACCTACCCATCAAAAGCAAGGGGTGTACAGGCTAGTGACGGAATATGAACAAGTCTTCAGTAAACACCCATTGGACTTCGGACGGATAGAAGGGGTAGAACACACAATCCCCACCGGTGACCATCCCCCAATAAAAGAAAGATATAGACCCATACCGCCCGCTCACTATCAATGTGCAAAATATATGCTGAGGGAGATGAAACAGGCCGGGGTAATAAGAGACAGCTGTAGCCCCTGGGCGGCCCCTCTAGTGATTGTCAAAAAAAAAGACGGAACCATGAGAATGTGCGTAGACTACCAGCAGATTAATAACATCACCCATAAAGACGCCTACCCCTTGCCTAGGATAGAAGAGTCCTTGACCGCTTTGAAATCTGCTAATTATTTTTCCACCTTAGACTTAACAAGCAGGTATTGGCAAGTCCCTGTGGCTGAGAGAGATAAGGAAAAGACGGCATTCACCACACCAATGGGTCTAAGTGAATTTAATCGCATGCCGTTCAGACTCTGCAATGCATCCGGTACCTTCCAGCGGCTGATGGAATGCTGCCTCGGACACAAGAACTTCGAGACCGTCCTCCTGTACCCAGATGATGTGATCGTCTACTCAAAGACTTACGAACAACACTTAAAAGACTTGGCAGAAGTGTTCGAAGCCTTATCCAGGTATGGCATGAAAATCAAGCCATCCAAATGTCACCTTCTCAAGCCAAAGGTACAGTACCTGGGACACATCGTGAGTTCGGAGGGAGTAGCACCGGATCCCGAGAAAATAACCGCCATAAGGGATTGGCCGAGACCTACCAGCGCAAAAGAAGTGAGGCAATTCCTGGGATTGGTGGGTTACTATCGCAGATTTATAAAAGGATTTACCAAGTTGGCAGCACCCTTGCAAGACGCCTTGGTAGGGCAGACGAAGAAACCTTCAAACCGAAACCCTCCTTTCCAGTGGAACGACGAAAGGGAAGACTCCTTTGAACAACTAAAGAAGGCACTAACCGGAGAAGAGGTTCTGGCATACCCAGATTACCATCAACCTTTCATCCTCTACACCGATGCCAGTAATGTGGGACTAGGAGCGGTGCTGTCACAAAAGCAAGAAGGTCGGGAGAAAGTCATCGCCTTTGCAAGTAGAAAGCTCCGGCCTACTGAAAGAAATCCAGAAAATTATAGCTCCTTCAAATTGGAACTACTGGCAGTAGTGTGGGCTGTGACTGAACGTTTCAAACACTATCTGGCCGCTGCAGAATTTATTGTCTATACTGACAACAATCCGTTGACCCACCTGGACACAGCCAAATTAGGTGCGTTAGAACAGCGATGGATAGCCCGGTTATCTAATTACAACTTCAAAATCAAGTATCGAGCAGGTCGCAAGAATGGAAATGCTAATGCCCTATCCCGGATGCCACACTTGAGAGATGTAGAAGAAGAAACGGGGGAGCTTGAAGAAATTGAACTACCAGCCTTCCATCATCCCAAGGCAAAACATCATCAGTCAAGTACCTATCAGAAACAACAAGAGGTGAATTTTAATCCGTTAGCACACCATAGATGGGCTGACACCCAAGACAGCAATCCGGCTGTGAAGTTGGTGAAGGAAATGTTAACTGACCAAAGTGCATATCCCGATGAGGATGCCCCAGAAGAGACGCATCAACTCTGGAAAGAGAGAGGCAAAATGTTCCTGTATCAAGAGAAGCTCTGTAGAAGGTACACCAATCCGAAAACACATGAATTGGTTTGGCAGATTATCGTGCCTAAACAAGATGTCAAGATGGTCCTCGAAGCTTACCATAATGGTGCTGGTCACTTCGGTTGGAAAAAGTTAGAAGTACTTCTAAGAGAAAGATTTTACTGGGTCGGGATGAGAAAATCAATCGAACAGTGGTGCAGAAATTGTGGCCCGTGCAACCTCAGAAGAAACGATCAAAAGAACCAAAGAGCACCACTGCAGCCCATAATCACCAAACAACCACTTGAACTTGTAGCCATAGACCACGTGAAGTTAATACCAAGCCGGTCCGGCTATGTCTATGCCTTGACCATCGTGGACCATTATTCACGCTTCTTGGTAGTAGTACCCGTAAAAGATCTGACAGCAAAAACAGCAGCCAAAGCGTTCCAAACGTACTTTTGTAGACCCCATGGATATCCGGAACAGGTTCTCACCGACCAAGGTACAGCCTTTGAATCAGAGATCTTCAGAGAATTCTGTAATATGTATGGTTGCAAAAAGATCCGGACGACGGCCTATCATCCACAAACAAACGGCTTATGCGAGAAGATGAACCATATTGTAATAGACCTACTAAAGACTTTACCTGAGACAGAAAGGAATCAATGGCCAGAGAAATTGCCTGACTTGGTGGATCTGTATAATCATGTCCCGGTGAGCTCCACCAACTGCACCCCAGCTTACCTTATGCGTGCAAGACCCGGCCAATTACCAATCGATCTAGAAATGGGAATTCTGAAACCAGACGCAGAAGTTCAAGACTCCAATTGGGATATCATACGGCAAAAGCAGTATCGCCAAGTGCAAGAGAGTGTGGAAAGAAGCCTTCAGCAAACTAGAGAAAGACAAGAGCGAACTTTCAACCAGAATGCTCTAGCGACCCCATTAAGACCGGGTGACCAAGTGCTCAAGAGAAATCGTCGAACCAATAAACTGGACAATCAGTGGGAAGCCGTACCCTACACAGTTTTACCAACAAGAGTGGATAATCCTAAAATGTGTCTCATTAGCAAAAACGGAGGCTTAACATCTGTACTAGTGTCAAGAGACAATCTTAAATTATGTCCGGAAGCATTGAAAGAGCCAGACGTTGTCCAGCCAGAACCAGAAGTTATTCAACCCATACAGGTTCAACCAGTAAAGGAAAAAGAAGAGGAAGTGTATCACACCTGTATAGGAGACTTTCCCAAAACCCTACTAACATACCATGGTGCAGGAGTGGTTCCCATGGTGGCCTTTTACCCAACACCGAACCCAATACCAGAAGTCCCAAGACAGGAAGAGGCTGACCCCGTACTACAGGAGGTTCCAGGCCAGGAAGAACAGATTCCTGGTCAGAGTAATCCCATTCACGGTGGACTTGCCAACTCCATAGTCGTGGAATTATCTTTAGCAGAGCGGGCAGATACTACATCCGCAGTAGACAGTAGTACACCACATGAAGAGACACCGCTATTACGTAGATCACAGCGTAGTACCCAGGGTCAATTACCGGCCAGGTATGCAGATTACCAACTATAAAGCTCATAATGTGAATTGTATATATGTTATGCCGTATATAGTTAAACAGAAAATGTAGTATAGTCATTGTTATCAGTCTGCAACGTTTAAGCCCAGTACCTACAGAGACTTGTCTGTATGAACTTCTTGCATATTCTTGAACTTTTTATCAGCCCGGAGGCACTAAATCAAAGCTCCGGAAAGACTGCTTTTTGAACTTTGCTTTTTGCTCTTTTTGAACTTTCTTTAGACTTTATATTGATAACTCCGTTGGAAAAATGGAACTAAATTCCTGGACACTAAGTACAGTGCCTTTCCTAATACCTTCAATGATAGAACTGTATTAATGGACGCTATTTGAAGTGACTTTTTACAGAACTCTATTTTTGTTTCCTTGAGTGGTTTTTGTAACTTTTCATTTTTAAGAATCTGTACATATTAATTGTTATTTCAAAATGTTATTGTCCCACAGTCCCGGAGTACTGTTCTTAACTAAGGGGGAATGTGGCACCCCTAGGGGTATTTGCCACAAAAATAGTTACTAACAGTAAATACAAATACTAAAATAGCAAGACTGCACTACTACCTCCGGCCAGAAGGGGGAGCTCCAGAGACTCCCCTTGATCCATTCTGGTCTGAGAGAAGAAATGGCAGTTGGGCCAAGGAGCTGAAAGTGAGAGGTCATACAGTTGAATCTCTAACAGCCCTGTGACTGTTACCAGGCCTAAATCACCGGCCTGAGGAGAAGAGGGATAGAGAAAAAGGACATTGTGAGAACCGGGTAGCATTAATCACTACCCAGAACAGGCGCAAAGACGGATACCGGATCCGTGGCTGTATTCATTACATATAATACAGCAACCGGAAAAACGTGAGGTGATATCAGCTTCACTAGGGTCGGACGCAGCAACAGACACAGAGTTCAGCGGTACTCCTGGAGGGGGTAAGCCGATAAAAGGACTCGGGTTGCCCGTCGAACCAGGACCCGGAGGGGACAGATTGGGCCGGCAGCCAGTTCACATACAGCAGCAGGGCCACACAGATATTGCGTACAATAAGAGGCGAAGACCCCGGCAGGGTCAAAGTAACTCAGAGTTCCCATACAGACTCCGGTGACAGGACTGGTTGTAAATCCTTTTTTGTTAAAGTAAACTGGTTAAACGTTTCAGTGCCTCAGTCTTTCATTTGGACAATAGCCATCTATCCAGGATCGGGATCATCGCCGCTGGGAGAACCTGCTGCTGATCAAGTAAGTGCCTGTTCCCTCACGATACCCTTTACACTGTGCATTGCCTGAGGCCACAGCACCGGGTCAAGCCACCCGTGACACCCCGCTCAAGAGACAGACCCCATTGGTCCGGTGCTGGGTACCCCGGTCTCTTGGGCGTCACAATCCTATGAGCAGCTCTCACTGAAATTTTGCTTGGAGACTTCCAGACCTTATTTTGACCTCCACTGTTCTGTTAGCTGCCATTTTGTAATATCATTTCGAATTGAGGAAAGGGCAACTTGAAAATGCTTTGATATCTTTTTATAGCCTTCTGCATTGTGGGTTTTCACAATTTTCCTTTTCAGAGTTCTAGGCAGCTTCTTAGAAGAACCCATGGCTGCTGTTTTTGCCAAAAAGTTAGAGGAGGCTGAGTTTTTATAAAGCTAGGAAATTTGCATCGCCTGGCCTTTCCTAACGATGATAATGAACAAGCCATAACCCTAACAGGCTGAAACCTTTGTCAAAGTTATCTAAGCACACCAGTCTCAAAGTGTGCCCAAACTTTTTCATCGGTCCATTTTCCTTTTTGTAATTTTTTTAAACATAAAAAATGACTATTTTTTTCCCTCTAAAATACAAAAGGAAATGTGTCATCTTTAACTTTCAGCCTTTTAGAGATCATTTCATCTTCAACTTGCTTAACTATTCACAATAACAATAATATTGAACAGGGGTGTCCAAACTTTTACATGCCACAGTAGCTAATAAAAATCCATATTTTAAGTGTTTTTTTTCTGTTATGTTCGTTCTGGATACTTACAGCCTCCTATTGATGTATTCATGTTTAGTGCTTTTTTTCTATGATAAGAAGGCAGCTTCATGTAGCTGGGATGAAAAAAATAATAGCCCACAGAGAATGTAAAAACAGATAATTTCAGCACAAAATAGTGAAACTTGATGCATCTCACTTGACCATGGTATGAACTCCTCACGGTCTTTACTTCCTGTCATTACACCGCTGAGAGAGTAGATTGTATAGTGAGGTATGTGGCGATTAGAGGCTGCACAGTCCATCAGTGAATGCCGTGGCACTCACTGATGCTCCGCTGTCACTAGGATATTCTCTGCAGTTGCCATTTACATTATGCTGTTTACAGTAATGGGTCCATGTAAAGTCACACACCGACTACCTATGTATTCATCCAATGCTTTGCAGCTTGTATAGTGTCACATAAAGTCATGTGTAACGGGACCCCTTCCAGTAATAATGTCCCCCATCCTTGCCCTTTCCTATAATAATAACGCCTATTTTGTCCCCTTCATTTAAAAATGTACCCCACCCTGGGCCCCTTGCTATGGGAATGTGCCCCATACTGGGCTCCTACGTGACATATTGTCCACCATCCTGGTCCCTTCCAGTAATATCTACTGTTCTACTGCTTTTTTCCAACACATTAAAAAAATACCTTTCCCCACTTCCATTATTCTCATCATTCACTGAAATAGCCGGTGTACAAACCAGAAGCTAGCTTCAGCATGCCTGCCACAGGCTGCGCAAGATGTAATTTCCATGCGCCTGTGATGGGCACTCTGATATCAGCTGCCGGCCTCGGACTGGCTGACAGTATGTAATACAATGCAAAGAACCGGCATCTCTCTGTGCCGCAATACACTACAGCTGAATGTGCTTCATCAGATGAATACACAGCCGAAATAGGCAATAGCGTTGGCGGACCCCTCTACCGCATTGGTCACAATCGTTACACCACTGTCTGTGAAAATCATTGGGGGAACATGCAACAATATGGACCTACTTTAAGTATTGGAATATAAGGGGATTGCCAGTATGAACTGATAGCTGTACTTGGTCCAGCTGTTTCTAGGCTGCTATTAGTATTGACTGCTTGCACGCTGCTGATCTCCTCCTCTCCTCGCATTCTAGTGACAGGAAGGAATGAAAGCGAGGAGCTCTCAAAGTGATTAAGAATGAAAAAGCCTATTCTGGCCATCTCTCATGGCATTTATTTTTTTCCACTCTATGATGATGCCTTATTCTTATTGGACAGAGTCATAGAGGGGGGTAAGTAAACGTCCCAGAGAACAATCTATGTTATCACCCCCTTGGATGATGAAGAAGAAAGGTGTTTTAATCAGCCCCTGTGCCCCTTTTACTGAAATATACTGAAATATACTTTTTGAAACAGATCAGCACGGTGGCGCAGTGGTTAGCATTGCAGCCTTGCAGCGCTGGGGTCCTGGGTTCTAATCCTACCCAGGACTACATCTGCAAAGAGTTTGTATGTTCTCCCCGTGTTTGCGTGGGTTTCCTCCCACACTCCAAAGACATACCGATAGGGAATCTAGATTGTGAGCCCCATCGGGGACAGTGATGATAATGTGTGCAAACTGTAAAGCGCTGCGGAATATGTTAGCGCTATATAAAAATAAAGATTATTATTATTATTATTATCTCTCAATCAACCATATTTCACAATCCAAACTGCATAGATTGCTACACAGATCTTTGGCACGACTAGTGTACATATTTTAAGAATGCATGTCAAAATGGCTGTATCATAATTTTACAAAGTTTACAAAGTTTTCATGCCAAATTATAAAATGGGCATTTTATAGAACATAAAATGTTCATTAAAAGTAAACTTTCAAAAAGGATTATACAGCCTTTCTGCCATGGATTATTAATGTAAGTACACCAGCCATATGCAGCTTGTATTGTATTCGCTTTGATATTGACAGCTACATACATTGATTGAGTGGTAAAGAGAGATAGAAAGTACTGTAAATAAAATTGCTACCGACACAGTCTGGAGGACCAGAAATCTGTGAACTGAAAAATAGAGCAGAGCTTTAATCTAACCTTCCCAGCTCTGAATGAGATTTTAACAGCTAGATAAAAGTATAAATACATGTTAGGCTACTTTCACACTAGCGTTTTTTTCAATACGTCGCAATGCGTTGTCTGCAGGATGCGTTTTTGCCCCAAAGACCAACATTGGCGACGCATTGTGACGCATTGACACACGTCGCAACCGTCGTGCGTTGTGGCGGTCCGCCGGGAGCAAAAAACGTTACATTTTTTTGCTGCCGACGGACCGCTTTTTCCGACCGCGCATGCGTGGCCAGAACTCCGCCCCCACATCCCCGCACCTCACAATGGGGCAGCGGATGCGCTGGAAAAATGCATCCGCTGCCCCAGTTGTGCGGCGCATTCACCGCTAGCGTCGGAACGCTAGTGTGAAAGTAGCCTTAGGCTAGTTTCCCACATTTTAGGCTACATTTACCCTTAGATAGATAATGAACACTCAAACAGAAACCTAGCAGACCTCATTATAGTTAATATGACAGTCTTAAGTTGGAGCCATTTCTTGCCAACTTATGTTTTTCTGTTGCTATAAGCTTTGAATGCTGGTGTGAACCAAGTCATGGAAGTACATCCCACATAACAGTATATTCATAAATAATAATAGTAATAATAATATTTTGTAACAATTGATTATGAGATTTTTTTTTATTTCCTACAACGCAGAATAACTTATGGAAATAAAAATGAAAGTAGTAAAAAAGCACTAAATAGTAAACATATTATTGATGTCAACTTCTAAATATATTTATATGTTACTGCAATATATCCATTGTTGCAAATATCAAGTCTTGGTCTGCCAAATCATTATGCTCATGGCAAAGATTTCTTGCCGAATTTGTAGCATAAACCATAGGACGATAAGACTTTATTTTTGCTTTGAGAACCTTTGTTGGAGATTTTGATTGTCATTCCGATATTACAGACATAAAACATTGTACGATTCTGCAATATTTTGGGTGTCCATAAACAGTAAGACTGTATTTTGTAGCTAAGTTTATTCTGTCTACAGTAGAGACGGATAACTTGTGAGATAAATCACTCATCATCATGATTCATGTTTTCACTTTAAAGCAAAATAGTGTAGTATGTAGCATAATTTTTGCCATGAAAACAATAGTAAGCGAGAGACCCAATTCCATTTATTAAGGTCTGCTGGTAGCCTGCTACTGTTTGAACGAATCCAATGTAGTTGTCATATTTCCATTTGTAAATGGAAGCAAAGCTTAATATTGCTCCTCAATAGTAATTGTGAAATATCTATTGTGTTTGTATATATATATATATATATATATATATATATAATATATATTTTAGTAAACTCGCTAACTTACCATTGTTAGATGCCTTCCCTCCAGACACAGGACGGCATGTTTGTGTTTGACGATTTTGTATATATAGAGAGAGTGTTGCCAATGGACAGTAAAATATGTAAATGAATAGAAAGAGCAAATATTTAATGAAATATTATTCTAGTGTCAGTGTTGTCATCATCATAATCTCTTCCGATCAAAGATTTGCTGGCAGGCACATTCAAACATGGCATTTAATTTCTTGAATAATATAGGGTTAAGCTGTCCATGAAACAGATTTGGCTGAACTTTGCACCCAGAAAGATAATTTGTGCAATACTTATCTGAATTGACGTGATATTTAAACGCGAGTTTACACAGCGTAAGGCTTCCGTCACACTAGCAGTATTTGGTCAGTATTTTCCATCAGTATTTGTAAGCCAAAACCAGGAGTGGGTGATAAACGCAGAAGTGGTGAATATGTTTCTATTATACTTTTCCTCTGATTGTTCCACTCCTGGTTTTGGCTTACAAATACTGATGTAAAATACTGACCAAATACTACTAGTGTGACGGCAGCCTAACAATGAGGGGATCATAACCCTATCCATGTTCACTTGTGCAACGTGCTGTGAAACCCATTTCATACACTGTATTGTTTCCTAAAGGTTTTTTAAATAAAATATTATTAGGCAAGTAAAAGTCTAATGTTCACTGGACGTGTTTTGTGATTTGGTATTGCATTTATTTACAGATGATTTTCATTAAGAAAGTCCATTTTCTACCAGATCACACATTAAAAAGCAGCAATTTAATTGCATAAGTATTTCCATTTTTGTCTTTTAACCCCTTAGTGACAGAGCCAATTTGGTACTTAATGACCGAGCCAATTTTTGCAATTCTGACCACTGTCACTTTATGAGGTTATAACTCTGGAACGCTTCAATGGATCCCGCTGATTCTGAGATTGTTTTTTCGTGACATATTGTACTTCATGTTAGTGGTAACATTTCTTCGATATTACTTGCGATTATTTATGAAAAAAACGAAAATGTGGCGAAAATTTTTAAAATTTTGCAATTTTCAAACTTTGTATTTTTATGCCCTTAAATCAGAGAGATATGTCACGAAAAATAGTTAATAAATAACATTTCCCACATGTCTACTTTACATCAGCACAATTTTGGAAACAAAATTTTTTTTGTTAGGGAGTTATAAGGGTTAAAAGTTGACCAGCAATTTCTCATTTTTACACCATTTTTTTTTAGGGACCACATCACATTTGAAGTCATTTTGAGGGGTCTATATGATAGAAAATAATGAAGTGTGACACCATTCTAAAAACTACACCCCTCAAGGTTCTCAAAACCACATTCAAGAAGTTTATTAACCCTTTACGTGCTTCACAGGAACTGAAACAATGTGGAAGGAAAAAATGAACATTTAACTTTTTTTTGCAAACATTTTCACAAGTGTAAAAACAGAAATGTAACCATAAATTTTGTTATGCAATTTCTCCTGAATACGCCAATACCCCATATGTGGGGGTAAACCACTTTTTGGGCGCACCGCAGAACTTAGAAGTGAAGGAGCGCCGTTTGACTTTTTCAATGCAGAATTGGCTGGAATTGAGATCGGACACCATGTCACGTTTAGAGAGCCCCTGATGTGCCTAAACAGTGGAAACTCCCCACAAGTGACACCATTTTGGAAACTAGACCCCTTAAGGAACTTATCTAGATGTGTGGTGAGCACTTTGAACCCCCAAGTGCTTCACAGAAGTTTATAACGTAGAGCCGTGAAAATAAAAAATCGCTTTTGTTTACACAAAAATGATCTTTTCGCCCACAAATTCTTATTTTCACAAGGGTAACAGGAGAAATTAGACCACAAAAGTTGTTGTGCGATTTCTCCTGAATACGTCGATACCCCATATGTGAGGGTAAACCACTGTTTGGGTGCACCGCAGAATTTGGAAGTGAAGGAGCGCCGCTTTACTTTTTCAATGTAGAATTGGCTGGAATTGAGATTGGACGCCATGTCGCGTTTGGAGAGCCCCTGATGTGCCTAAACAGTAGAAATCCCCCACAAGTGACCCCATTTTGGAAACTAGACCGCCCATGGAACTTATCTAGATGTGTGGTGAGAACTTTGAATGCCCAAGTGCTTCACAGAAGTTTATAATGCAGAGTCGTGAAAATAAAAAAAAAATTTTTTTTCCACAAAAAAGATTTTTTAGCCCCCAAGTTTTTATTTTCACAAGGGTAACAAGAGAAATTGGACCCCAAAAGTTGTTGTCCAATTTGTCCTGAGTATGCTGGTACCCCATATGTGGGGGTAAACCACTGTTTGGGCGCACGGCAGAGCTCGGAAGGAAGGAGCGCCGTTTTGGAATGCAGACTTTGATAGAATGGTCTGCGGGCATTATGTTGCGTTTGCAGAGCCCCTGATGTACCTAACCAGTAGAAACCCTCCACAAGTGACCCCATTTTGGAAACTAGACCCCCCAAGGAACTTATCTAGATGTGTGGTGAGAACTTTGAATGCCCAAGTGCTTCACAGAAGTTTAGAATGCAGA
This sequence comes from Ranitomeya imitator, assembly GCF_032444005.1. Lineage (NCBI taxonomy): Eukaryota > Metazoa > Chordata > Amphibia > Anura > Dendrobatidae > Ranitomeya > Ranitomeya imitator. The sequence goes on along the minus strand of NC_091283.1, from coordinate 759,409,580 downwards.
GTCGTGAAAATAAAAAATATTTTTTTTTTCACAAAAAAGATATTGTAGCCCCCAAGTTTTTATTTTCACAAGGGTAACAGGAGAAATTGGACCACTAAAGTTGTTGTCCAATTTATCCTGAGTATGCTGATGCCCCATATGTGGGGGTAAACCACTGTTTGGGCGCACGGCAGAGCTCGGAAGGGAAGGAGCGCCGTTTTGGAATGCAGACTTAGATAGAATGGTCTGTGGGCGTTATGTTGCGTTTGCAGAGCCCCTGATGTACCTAAACAGTAGTAACCCCCCACAAGTGACCCCGTTTTGGAAACTAGACCCCCCAAGGAACTTATATAGATGTGTGGTGAGAACTTTGAATGCCCAAGTGCTTCACAGAAGTTTATAATGCAGAGTCATAAAAAAATATACAGTGGGGCAAAAAAGTATTTAGTCAGTCAGCAATAGTGCAAGTTCCACCACTTAAAAAGATGAGAGGCGTCTGTAATTTACATCATAGGTAGACCTCAACTATGTGAGACAAACTGAGAAAACAAAATCCAGAAAATCACATTGTCTGTTTTTTTAACATTTTTTTTTTGCATATTATGGTGGAAAATAAGTATTTGGTCAGAAACAAACAATCAAGATTTCTGGCTCTCACAGACCTGTAACTTCTTCTTTAAGAGGCTCCTCTTTCCTCCACTCATTACCTGTAGTAATGGCACCTGTTTAAACTTGTTATCAGTATAAAAAGACACCTGTGCACACCCTCAAACAGTCTGATTCCAAACTCCACTATGGTGAAGACCAAAGAGCTGTCAAAGGACACCAGAAACAAAATTGTAGCCCTGCACCAGGCTGGGAAGACTGAATCTGCAATAGCCAACCAGCTTGGAGTGAAGAAATCAACAGTGGGAGCAATAATTAGAAAATGGAAGACATACAAGACCACTGATAATCTCCCTCGATCTGGGGCTCCACGCAAAATCCCACCCCGTGGGGTCAGAATGATCACAAGAACGGTGAGCAAAAATCCCAGAACCACGCGGGGGGACCTAGTGAATGAACTGCAGAGAGCTGGGACCAATGTAACAAGGCCTACCATAAGTAACACACTATGCCACCATGGACTCAGATCCTGCAGTGCCAGACGTGTCCCACTGCTTAAGCCAGTACATGTCCGGGCCCGTCTGAAGTTTGCTAGAGAGCATTTGGATGATCCAGAGGAGTTTTGGGAGAATGTCCTATGGTCTGATTAAACCAAACTGGAACTGTTTGGTAGAAACACAACTTGTCGTGTTTGGAGGAAAAAGAATACTGAGTTGCATCCATCAAACACCATACCTACTGTAAAGCATGGTGGTGGAAACATCATGCTTTGGGGCTGTTTCTCTGCAAAGGGGCCAGGACGACTGATCCGGGTACATGAAAGAATGAATGGGGCCATGTATCGTGAGATTTTGAGTGCAAACCTCCTTCCATCAGCAAGGGCATTGAAGATGAAACGTGGCTGGGTCTTTCAACATGACAATGATCCAAAGCACACCGCCAGGGCAACGAAGGAGTGGCTTCGTAAGAAGCATTTCAAGGTCCTGGAGTGGCCTAGCCAGTCTCCAGATCTCAACCCTATAGAAAACCTTTGGAGGGAGTTGAAAGTCCATGTTGCCAAGCGAAAAGCCAAAAACATCACTGCTCTAGAGGAGATCTGCATGGAGGAATGGGCCAACATACCAACAACAGTGTGTGGCAACCTTGTGAAGACTTACAGAAAACGTTTGACCTCTGTCATTGCCAACAAAGGATATATTACAAAGTATTGAGATGAAATTTTGTTTCTGACCAAATACTTATTTTCCACCATAATATGCAAATAAATTGTTAAAAAAACAGGAGAAATTGGACCACTAAAGTTGTTGTCCAATTTATCCTGAGTATGCTGATGCCCCATATGTGGGGGTAACCCACTGTTTGGGCGCACGGCAGAGCTCAGAAGGGAGGGAGCACCATTTGACTTTTTGAGCGCAAAATTGGCTGTCGTGTTTGGAGACCCCCTGATGTACCTAAACAGTGGAAACCCCCCAATTCTAGCTCCAACCCAACTCCAACACACCCCTAACCCTAATCCCAACCCGATCCATAATCCTAATCTCTAACCCTAACGATAATCCCAACCCTTACCCCAAAACAACCCTAACCATAACCCTAATCAAAACCCTAAATCCAACACACCCCTAATCCTAATCTCAACACTAACCTCAAACCTAACCCTAATCCCAATACACCCCTAATCACAACCCTAACCTTAACCCTAATCCCAAACCTAACCCTAATCCCAAGAGTAACCCTAATGCCAACCCTAACCCTAATACCAACCCTAATCCAAACCCTAACCCTAATCCCAACTCTAACCCTAACTTTAGCCCCAACCCTAACCCTAGCCCTAAGGCTACTTTCACACTTGTGTTGTTTGGCATCCGTCGCAATCCGTCATTTTGGACAAGAAACGGATCCTGCAAATGTGCCCGCAGGATGCGTTTTTTGCCCATAGACTTGTATTGCCGACGGATCGTGACGGATGGCCACACGTCGCGTCCGTAGTGCACTGGATCAGTGTTTTGGCGGACCGTCAGCACAAAAAAAGTTCAATGTAATGTTTTTATGTACGCCATTTCTGACCGCGCATGCGTGCCCATAACTCCGCCCCCTCCTCCCCAGGACACAGATTGGGCAGCAGATGCGTTGAAAAACTACATCCGCTGCCCACGTTGTGCACAATTTTCACAACGTGCGTCGGTATGTCGGGCCGATGCATTGCGACGGCCCCGTACCGACGTAAGTGTGAAAGAAGCCTAACCCTAAATTTAGCGCCAACCCTAACTCTAAATTTAGCCCCAACCCTAACCCTAAATTTAGCCCTAACCCTAACCCTAGCCCTAACCCTACCCCTAACCCTAGCCCTAACCCTACACCTAGCCCTAACCCTACCCTTAACCCTAGCCCTAACCCTAGCCCTAACCCTAGCCCTAACCCTACCCCTAACCCTACCCCTAACCCTAGCCCTAACCCTAACCCTAGCCCTAACCCTAACCCTACCCCTAACCCTAGCCCTAACCCTACCCCTAACCCTACCCCTAACCCTAGCCCTAACCCTAACCCTAACCCTAACCCTACCCCTAACCCTACCCCTAACCCTACCCCTAACCCTACCCCTAACCCTAATTTTAGCCCCAATTGCTCTTCTCCTGCCGGCCGGCAGATGGAGACAGATGGCGGGCGCACTGCACATGCGCCCGCCATTTTCTTTTGCCCAGAAGATGCCGGCGGCCAGGAGGAGCAGCAGGAGGATTCAGGGACACAGGTGAGTATGATAGGGTCCCCGAATCCCCCTATTTCTCTGTCCTCTGATGTGCGATCACATCAGAGGACAGAGAATTACACTTAGCTTTTTTTTTTTTTTTGCGGTCGCCGGTAAACAGTTAATTACTGGTGATCGCAAATCAGGGGTTGCTAAAACCGACCCCGATCATGCTCTTTGGGGTCTCGGCTACCTCCGGCAGCCGAGACCCCAAAGATTCTCGCGGGGCCGGCCGGCGGGCGCACTGCGCATGCGCCCGCCATTTTCAAGATGGCGGCGCCCACCGGGAGCCACAAGGAGCATCTGGGGAGATAGGTAAGTATTGGGGGGCTACCTGGGACCCCTTTTCTCTATCCTCCGATGTGCGATCACATCGGATGATAGAGAAATTAAAAAGAGATTGCGTTTTTTGGGGTTTTTTTGCGATCGCCGGTAAACGGTTAATTACCGGCGATCGCAAATGCGGGGTGGGTTAAAAACCCCCCGAATCATGTTCTCTGGGGTCTCGGCTACCCCCGGCAGCCGAGACCCCGGAGAAAATCCGACTCTGGGGGGCGCTATTTACTTTTTCCACAGCGCCGTTAATTAACGGCGCTGTGGTTTAAGTACCCTTAGCGGCCGCCGTTAAAAGGCGTATCGGCGGTCGCTAAGGGGTTAAACAGTCGTGGTTGATAGCTTTGACATCAATGTCTAGACACCAGTAACTACTATGTCTGCTGCCGCCATTTTTGCAAACATAAACTCCATAACTGTATAGAAAAAGATACAAACAATCTAATGCCAACTGTAATAGATTTTATTTTGCTAATACATGATCAGTTCATAATGTCAATAGAAATCCATTCTAAAAATAGCTATCAGCAGTTTTAATTGCTGAGTGATAGTCAGGAGACCCCCACCCCCCTGTACATAGCAAATTAGTTGCAATATGACTCTTCAAAAAAAAGTTTTATTCTGGCTCCTACCACTCCTTCAAATGCACTGAAAGGGGTCAATATTTCTGAAATTCTTTTTGGTCTCTGTAACCCAGTAAGAGAAGAGTTGAATGATTATGGAGCACCCACTACAAATGCACATGTGACAATCTTCAATCTCAAATGTATATAATAATGAACTGTGTATATTGTTAAATATTGTCTGCGCATATAAGAACGTGGTGGCCTACTCTTGCAAAGGAACCCACCAGAGGATTATCCTGTTCTCCTGAGGGCCAGTCCTAGCTTGTGTGTGCCTCATAGTGCTGTACCAGTGTGACCAACTCTCCATACATTACTGGACAGTCAGTAAAAATAGAGGACTTTTTACCAATGTGAATTCTATGTTCAGCACCATACTATGGAATTTGGAATCTTTCATACCTCCCTTGTTTAAAAAAAAAAAAGACTCACTAAAAATAAGTGTAAACAAAATCTAATTATCTTTTATAGTATAGATCCACTATACTATAAAAAATGTATTTAACAATATAAAAAACATAAAATGTTACTTTCGATGCACACACAGCTTATGCAGTATATGCAGAGTTTAAAAAAAAATGTCAATATATGATTTAGTGAGTCCAAATGCCCTGCAAGCAGCGGCTTCCCGCCAATGGTGATAGGCCATGAGGTCATTATGGTGACCGTGAGCGAGCACCCACACCAGGACCCCTCCACCCATCATTGCACTGAACCTGTAGCAGGATGAAATTAAGATACAGTGGGCTGGCCTATAGCCACCATTACAAAAGACCAGACCAGAGTAAAGGAATCAAGAGACCAGATCTGAGAGAAAACCTAAGAGAGAGCAGACGCAAGAGAGACCAGACCCGAGTGAAGACCTGAGAGAGATCAGAGCCAGGAGAGCTGAGACAAGTGATCAGAGTGAGTGCCAAGAGTGAGATGACTACACGGCAACAGAGGAACATCTGTGTGAGACGTTGCTTCCAGAATATGCATACAACACAAAGTGGAGACAAGGGTCGTGCTTCAGGGAATGAAGGAGGCCATTGCGATTAGTGACCCTGGGACTTGTGGCATTTTGTATTGCCTGGAGAGTGATGACTGTGATGAACCCAGCAGTGACAGTGACAACCCTGTGGGTTGGGGTATTAGGTCTAAGACATCACTGATGATAACTGTTATTTAATGGTAATACTAGAACGATAGTGTGTAAATTGCATTGTGTCAATATCCTCTTGATCTCAATTACTGTATTCTTCTTATAGTGCTTCTTCTTGTAGCGCAGATTATTGCTCCGGCGCTCAGAGGCAGCTCGTGCGATTGTCAGGCCGTACCTGTAGTTTTCAGGAATGTACCTCCCGCAGTGCTGTAGATGTATGGTGGATGTCATGAAGGGGCTAAGATTGAAGCTTCCTTCCATGTATAGAAACTAGACAAGTGACCCCATGCTGCATAGAGTCAAGTGTGCGCATTTTGCATGCATCTATTTTTTTATTTACTTTACTCATTTATATAGCGCCATTAATTCCACAGCGCTTTACAAACATTATCAGCACTGTCCCCATTGAGGCTCACAATTCAGATTCCCTATCAGTATGTCTTTGGAGTGTGGGAGTAAACCGGAGAACCCGGAGGAAACCCACGCAAACACGGGGAGAACATACTGTACAAACTCCTTGCAGTTTCAGTATGAATTCACACCAAAATGATAAAGGAGTAATGGGATACTGTTTCTGAGCTCCTCTGATCTGATTTATGAACACAGACCACACTATGATTGTTTGTTGCCTGTAAAAGAGAAACTGTGCAAAATTTGTAATGAAACCAACCTCAAAAATTATGTTTACCCCAAAACACATGTATGTAAGTAAGGAAAAAATGGCCCCAAAGGTGGTCAACCCTTTTAACCCCTACACGACATATGACGTGTATATTTATATATATATATATATATATATATATATATATATATATACACACACATCATATGTCAAGTCTTCCTCTTTGATTCGGGCTCTGGCACCAAACCCGCATATTTTCTGGCACATGACAGTCGATTTCATCGGCTGATATGTACCCCTAACAGCAGCGGGTGGAATCTGTGACAGCGGCATTTAACAACATGACTAGCTCCGCCCATTGGGGCCCGTCACATGATCACGGGGCACAGATGGGTTGGCATGACAACCCGGGGTCTGCTCTGCTTTACTATGGGCACCTCCCCATGACCGGCGTTTGTTACACATAGCATGCATGTCTCCTAAGGAGACTATTGAAGGAAGTAAAAAGTGTAAAAAAAAGTTTTAAAAAATATTACAAACATAGAAAAATATGAAAGTTCAGATCACCTCCCCTTTTGCCCTATTCAAAATAAAACAATAAAAAAAATGTAAAATACACATGTTTGGCAGCACTGAGTTCAGAAATGCCCGATCTATCAAAATATAAAAAGAATTAATCTGTTCGGTACATGGCGTACCGAGAAATAAAAAACCCACCAAAATTATGGTGGTTGCCGCAATAACAGGCGATCAAAAAATCGTATGTATCCCAAAATGGTATTGATAAAAACGCCAAGCCCTCATCCATACACAGATGCCGAAAACTGGAGACGCAACGGGCCTCGGAAAATGGCGCCTTCTTTTAGAACACATTTTTTTCTCCACTTAAATAAAAAGAATACTTGTTTGGTGTCTATGAACTCGCAATGACCTGGAGAATCATAATGGCAGGTCAGTTTTAGCATTTAATGAACATGGTAAAAAAAGGCAAAAAAAAAATTATCTGCACTTGGATTTTTTTTCCCATTTTCCAGTACATTATGTCATTCAAAATTACAATTTGTCTCATAAAAACAAGCCCTTACATTGCCATATTAAAGGAAAATTAAAAATGTTTTGGCTCTGAGAATAAGGGGAGAGAAAAACAAAACTGAAAAAATGGAAAAAGGCCCAGAGGTGAAGGGGTTAATACTTTGCAGGGCACAACTCTGAGCATTATTATTGTGACAGGGGCACAGTCCACAGATGTGCATTATTGCTATTTATGTGATACAAATGGGAGCAATATTGTATTCAGGGCACAGAGAAGGCACTGGTACTGTTTCCGAGTGATGAGCTAAACTATTAGGCCGGCATCACACTCAGCGTATGAAAATACGGTCCGTTTTTTACGGCCGTAATACGCAGAAATGTTCCCAAAATAGTGATCCGTATGTCATCCGTATGCAGGGTGTGTCAGCGTATTTTGCGCATGTCATCCTCCGTATGTAATCCGTATGGCATCCGTACTGCGAGATTTTCTCGCAGGTTTGCAAAACGGACATACAATGGATCCATGGGCTCAAATATTCGTTAAAACATATATACTGTCTATATATATCTACTATATAATTGTCTAAGGGTCACTTCCGTCTTTCTGTCCTTCTGTCTGTCACGGATATTCATTGGTTGCGGCCTCTGTCTGTCATGGAATCCAAGTCGCTGATTGGTCTTGCCAGCTGCCTGTCATGGCTGCCGCGACCAATCAGCGACGGCCCCAGTCCAATTAGTCCCTCCCCTGCCGTCAGTGCCCGGCGCCCGCTCCATACTCCCCGCAGTCACCGCTCACACAGGGTTAATGCCAGCGGTAACGGACCGCGTTATGCCACGGGTAACTCACACCGTTACCGCCGCTATTAACCCTGTGTGACCAAGTTTTTACTATTGATGCTGCCTATGCAGCGTCAATAGTAAAAACATCTAATGTTAAAAATGATAACAAAAAATAAAAAATCATTATATACTCACCTTTCGCGATGCTCCAGTGACCGCTCCATGCAAGCGGCAGGCACCGGTGCCAAGGATGATATGGGAGAAGGACCTGCCATGATGTCACGGTCATGTGACCGCGACGTCATCACAGGCCCTGCGCGCCTGTGCGAGAAGTACCTGCTATGACGTCACGGTCATGTGACCGCGATGTCATCACAGGTCCTTCTCGCGCAGGGCCTGTGATGACGTCGTGGTCATATGACCGTGACATCATGGCAGGTCCTTCTTGCACAGTGCCTGTGATGACGTCACGGTCATGTGACCGCGACATCATCACAGGTCCTGCGCGCCTGTGCGAGAAGGACCTGCCATGACGTCACGGTCATGTGACCGAACTACAAGGGGCCCTCGGAAGGTGAGTATATGTTTATTTTTTAACCTGTGACATACGTGGCTGGGCAATATACTACGTAGCTGGGCAATATACTACGTGACAGGCCAATATACTACATGGCTGGGCAATATACTACGTGGCTCTGTGCTGTATACTACGTGGCTCTGTGCTGTATACTACGTCACTGGGCAATATACTACGTCACTGGGCAATATACTACATGACTGGGCAATATACTACGTCACTGGGCAATATACAACAAATATAAGGATGAATGACCTCGGGGAGATCAAAACATCCAACACCGCGGAGACACCATCACGTGTTTCTCAACGCAGTGATCCAGAACACTGCCCCCATCCCTTATGGGAAATATGCAAATGCATGTAGAAAAGCCGCGGAGACACCATCACGTGTTTCTCAACGCAAGCAATAAATAGCCAGGTCTTTCACCGGGAAGGAACAACCACGGGAAGGGCACTAGGGCAGCATTCCAAAAGGGAAACCCACCTATGCCAAAACATGGTATCCATCCACAGACAGCTGTTTCCTGAAATCCTGAAAACATGACCTGTTTGCGGCCCTCGAGGAATACAGTTTGACACCTCTGTTCTAGAATACCCGATGGGTTAGAATCAGGCCACCATCTAGTATATATATATATATATATATGTCAGTGAGACACATATATGTATATATATTAATATTTCATACAGCGCTAGATAGCAGAAAAGCCGGTAATTCAATTGCCGGCTTTTCCTATCTCCTACTCAAACCCGACATGATATGAGACATGGTTTACATACAGTAAACCATCTCATATCCCTTCTTTTATTACATATTCCTCTTTAGTAATGTAAGAAGTGTCTTGGTGTAAAATTTGGGGGCTCTAGCTATTAAATTAAATTGACGTGGGCTCCTGCGCAATTTTCTCCGCCAGAGTGGGAAAGCCAGTGACTGAGGGCAGATATTAATAGCCTGGAGAGGGTCCATGGTTATTTCCCCCCCCGGCTAAAAACATCTGCCCCCAGCCACCCCAGAAAAGGCACATCTGGAAGATGCGCCTATTCTGGCACTTAGCCTCTCTCTTCCCACTCCCGTGTAGCAGTGGGATATGGGGTAATGAAGGGTTAATGTCACCATGTTATTGTAAGGTGACATTAAGCCAGATTAATAATGAACAGGCGTCAATTATGACACCTATCCATTATTAATCCAATAGTACGAAATGGTTAATAAAACACACACACATTATTACAAAGTGTTTTAAAGGGACTCTGTCACCTAAATTTGGAGGGAACAATCTTCAGCCATAGAGGCGGGGTTTTCGGGTGTTTGATTCACCCTTTCCTTACCCGCCGGCTGCATGCTGGCTGCAATATTGGATTGAAGTTAATACTCTGTCCTCCATAGTACACGCCTGCGCAAGGCAAGATTGCCAATAACCATGGACCCTCTCCAGGCTATTAATATCTGCCCTCAGTCAAACTGGCCTGGACAAACCTAGCATTGATCAAACTAAACCCCACCCCACTGTCCAGAAAGGCAGAAATGATAACCTTATGTTTGCCGAGATGGATCTCGGCTGGTAGAAAAAAAAATGAGACCTACCAACATAGGAGACAGGTACACCCGATTTGCAAACCTCGCCGCAACCCAGGCTGGCTTCTGAGTTTTCTGATGGCTGTTAACAGGGGGATTAGGAAAAACAAGTTCACTGTGGCGTCCACACAGTCTTAGAATGCTAGTAACCTGAAGATTAACCCCATATCTGCTGGATATTAGCATTTTTTTGCATGACAGGTTCCCTTTAATTGATTGGTATGAAGTGCTGACCCTATACCTTCTATCAAAGGGTATGGTGATGCTTTCTTTCTGGGGTGAGGGAATTGACCCGTGACTGCATGTCGTATTTGTAAAAACCTGTAAAAAGCTGAATGTGGGATATCACATTAAGCTTGCAGTTAATCAAAAGAAGGATAGACTAAATTTAAAAGAATGTGATTATTCTAGTATTAATTCATTACTACAACCTCTTGCGATTTGCATTGCTTTATTCTTCCATGCTATGGTGAAGCATTTGGAGAGATGTTTAATGATACTTATGATTTCTTGGAAAGGATTAAGGATCTGGATGTTTCCTCTGTAAGCTTTCTCTATACTTTAGACATAAAAGTCTACTGTAAATACGAACATCACTTGAATTACAGATAGACATTGTGTGACTTTGTCATACTTTGGATAATTATTCTATTGTGTGTTTTAGCTTAATTTTGGAGATGTCCAATAATTATTTTATGTTTGCTATTACTTGCAGCTACAAAGGTCTTCGATGATGTCACGTGTAGCTCCAGGTGCAGTTAATATTTTTATGTGCACATATCAGAATGAATTTGTATTCACTAACAAATTTGCTCCTCAAACCATGTGGCGTCACCATAACGTAGAACCAGACCCCAATCAGGACAATAAAACATTCACACTCCTTATCTATGAACTGTTCTAATATTTATGGACATAACTGTTTATCACTCATGTAATGGTAATTCTGCTTCACGTCACCTATCTTATCGATGGCATCTTTCTGTGATGTGTTGTGCATAAATATGTGATTCTCCAGAATTTCTATTAGTCTATGCCTGATGAAGAGACCTGAGTAGTCTGCTTGCAATTTGTTACCATCTTTTCAGTTAGCCATTAAAAGGTATCAACCACTGAGGACTCTCGATTCTAAATATTTTTCTATCCTTCTATTCGATGTTGAAAGTTTTACCTCCGAAATCTCAAAATGATATAGATAATTCAATGATGTGTTTCTGTAGTGGGCTCTGCCTAAATAACTGCCATGATAAGATTGAGTTTCCAATTGAATATTATGCATATCACAGTGTAATTATCAAGATGGTCATCTTAACAAAGCCAACAGATAAAAATAAGTATACTAAATTAGCAAAGTTACGATTCACATCAAATTTTTGAAAGCCTACCCCATGCAAATATTTGGAGATCCTAAAGAATGATCACAAGTTCAGTGTCATGTTTCATGTTGAACCCTTATTTGCACATCAGAAGAGATCTAAACCTATGTCTAGACAAACATTCTTAAACACTAGAAGAAAAGGACATTTGCACGTCTTGGTGCCCAAAATTGAAATTCCATGGTGTGTTGCATTAATGCTATGTGTGTGAGCGTGCTCCAGTGGCTTGGGAGAAAGCATGAGGACATAAAAGCCTATTTCCCACCACACAGGCCTGTTGCAGATGTGAAGAACTCTGCATCCAGAGCATCTGCAACTTGTACATGGGGTATGGACACATTTGTATGTGCGTTGTGCAGCCCCACTGGAGGGGATATAGCCTCTAAGACAGTCTTAAATGAATAAGACCCTTCCATTAAATTAAATGTATCCACTATCCTGAAAGGAAAAGAATTAGTAAAGTGAGAACTTCGTAAAAATGTGTGATTTTGCGGAGGGCAGTGAGAAAAAGAAATCTGTAATAGACACAAGTTTATTTGCAAGGTTGCTATGATGAGTGCTGGAGGTGAAAGTGCTCAGTCTTGGATTTGTAGAGGACATAGCAGCACCTGATGCACATCTTACAGACTGAGTTATGCAACTGCCAACCTTTCTTCTCCTTTCCGGTGGATTAAAGTGAGGTTTATTATGACATTTATAACAAAGCCTGTCTCGGGTTCTGTGTTTGTTTTTGGATGTTCAGTACTTTATTGCTCAGGGTACAGAAATGCCTTTCACCACTGGATTTCCAAATATTTTGATACAGATCAAGACTCTTGAAGCATAAATGTAAACAAGAGATTTCACCTATGGTGAACAGACAATAATATACTAGGAAGCTGCTCATGCTGCCATTCCATGATGTATTATTATCATCAGAATTGCTTCATATATCAGTTAGACATTCAAATAGCACATGTAATAGCACATAACCCTGCTCTCCTTCCTTATCACTGCCCCTATTGTGTAGAGTAGAGCACTCCTATGTGTTGTTAAAAAACCTGTTGCAGCTTTTATCTCACAGCAGACAGTGTGAGGGGATGGGGATTAGAGCAGAGATGACAGAGTCATGAGATGAAAGCTGCAAAAGGTGTTTGCAAAGACATATTTCCAGACTCTACTCCCCACCACTGACCACCCTGATGAAAGCTGCAGGAAGTATTTGTAAGGAGACATAGCTCAGCTTTGCTCTATTCTCTCACACTGACTGCTGTGACATGGAAGCTGCAAGAGGTGTTTGTAATGATACATAGCTCTGCTCTACTCTCCCACACTGATTGCTGTGAGTTGAAACTACAAGAGGTGTTTGTAATAACTAGAGATGAGCGGTGTTCGAGTCGAACTGTTCGCCATTTATAAATTCGAGCTGTTTTGGGCGGTGTTCGAGTCGTTCGATGAACCCGAACAATTTGCTTAAAATTCGGCTGCTCGAGTTTCTGTTCGATAACTGTTCGTTCACCAACAGCCTAGCTTGATTTGCACATTAAAACTGTTTATCATTGTTAATAGACTGTTTCAGTGTATAGCAAGGGGGGGGGGAATAGATATGTGCCGAAATAACGCCGATCTCCATTTTCTTCTTTCCCCCATTTACAGTGGGGCGGTGCAGCCTCTCAGCCTATCAGCAGTGTGCACACACACAGCAATGTGCATGTGATGCACACAAGCAAGGGCATGTGTCATTGGCTCCGAAACGCGCGTCAGGGTCGGGTCCAGTCGCCCATCCATCCTGTCTATCCTTTATAAGCTGGGTATGTAAACTATACTGATATGATATCTAATGTTTCCCATATGGTGGCACTGCTCCATTATATATATTTTTTTGTGATCGTGGGTTGGGGTCCTGGCCCGCTATTTATGGCCGTTTGGAACGCACGTTTATTCCCCTGTGCTGCATTTCTGTATCCTGTCTGGTGGTTTTAATGTTATTTAATAAAAATATACTTTTTATGTGACTTTATGGCTGTTTGTTTTCCTTTTGTTCTTTCCAATTTATGTTTGGCAGCTGGTCCCTATATGTCCTTTATGCATATTGGCTATTTTGAGCCCTGGTATGATATACTGATAATTTACACATAACTATTTAATATGCTTGCTTCAATACTATTTTGCTTTAGTCAGCAGAGTAGCCCAGCCACCCACCGCCTGTTTACCTAAGTACTATTTTTTAACGGCATCTAGCCGAGGAAATCCTTTTGGGCCTAGTAGAATTTGGTGCAACTCAGCAGCGTACCCCACCCATGAAGCAAGCTACACCGCCTGTTTACCTAAGTACTATTTTTTAATGGCATCTAGCCCAGGAAATCCTTTTGGGCCTAATAGAATTTGGTGCTACTCAGCAGCATACTTCACCCATGAAGCAAGCTACACCGCCTGTTTACCTATCTACTATTTTGTAATGGCATCTAGCCCAGGAAATCCTTTTGGGCCTAGTAGAATTTGGTGCTACTCAGCAGCGTACTTCACCCATGAAGCAAGCTACACCACCTGTTTACCTAACTACTATTTTTTAACGGCATCTAGCCCAGGAAATCCTTTTGGGCGTAGTAGAATTTGGTGCTACTCAGCAGCGTACCAAACCCATGCAGCAAGCTACACCGCCTGTTTACCTAACTACTATTTTGTAACGGCATCTAGCCCAGGAAATCCTTTTGGGCCTAATAGAATTTGGTGCTACTCAGCAGCGTACCCCACCCATGAAGCAAGCTACACCACCTGTTTACCTAAGTACTATTTTTTAACAGCATTTGGCCCAGGAAATCCTTTTGGGCCTAGTAGTAATTTCTGCTACTCAGCAGAGTACCCCACCCATGAAGCAAGCTACACTACCTTCTTTCTTTCTCAATCTAACCCCTCGGCTCTGGGGTGTCCACTCTCCCTCCAGCTCTCTCCTTCTCACAGGTGGACTACCGCTTGTTTTCACGCTGTGGCGAATCTTTTGGGCCCAGGCATAAGAAGTCGTCGAGGTAATGGATAATATGTGCCGCCTTACAAACGTCCATGACGACACATTCGAGGATGCAACTAAACGCCTCAAATAGTGAGCAGGATATGGAGCACCCCATGGGCAAACAGCGATCTATGTAGTATGCTCCTTCACAGAAGCAGCCCAATGGGAGGACACTATTCGGAGACACCGGTGGTAACCGGAACGCCCCCTCAATGTCTGTTTTGGCCATTATGGTGCCCCTTACCAACTTCTTGACCCGCTTGATTGCCTCGTCAAAGGAGGTACAGTACATAGTACTGTACTTGGTTCCGCGTTGATGTTGTCATTTACTGACCTGCCCCTTGGATATGACAAATGGTGGATTAGTCTGAATGTATTGGGTTCATTTTTTGACACAACTCCCAACGGGGGTACCACTACGTCTTCTAAGGAAAGTGTTATGAATGGACCCGCCGCCATTCTACCTAAAGATATTTATTTTTTAATTTTTTTTGTCAAGACGTCTGGGTGTTGGTAGAGTGAGTTTACATTTTTACTCCAGCCTTTCTTTATTTTAGAATGGCCTGACATGCCTATATCTGTGTCTCCTCCTCCTTTTACTCCTCCACCTCTTTTCTTTTCGTGTGACTATATGAAGTTGTGACTTTTCCATGGGTTTGTTGTGTCTTCTGAGCAGTTTGTCAGCTTTTAGACACCTTTTAAGGTGTTTTCTATGTGTTTTCCATGTGTTTGTATGTGTTTGTGTTTGCTTGCCATTGGTTTCAATGGGGTTCGACGGTGTTCGTTGAACGTTCAACGAACATTTCGTCGAACACGTCCCTGAACCGAACCGAACCCGAACACTAGGGAGGTGGCTCAACACTAGTAATGACGCATATCTTTGCTCTACTCTCCTACTGACTGCTATGAGATAAAAGCTGCAAGGGGTGTTTGAAGTGACACATAATACTTCTCTACTCTATAAAATAGGTGCTGAGATCATAGAGAAATGTAGAGCTGTGTGTCAATACCTGTGTCACATGAGAACTCATGTTCTGACTTTTTTGTGAAGCATGGGTTTTTTACTGGTTATGATTGGGTAATGTCATCTACAAGAAAAAGTACATGGCCCGAGAAAAGAATCTTTGCAGATGCCTGCTTGGTCTTAGCAAAAAGTAGAAACTAAACTTTACAAGCTAATATCTCTGCAACATACATGATAAATTAAATAAATGTAGATATATACACTGCTCGAAAAAAGAAAGGGAACACTTAAACAACAGAATATAACTCCAAGTAAATCAAACTTCTGTGAAATCAAACTGTCCACTAAGGAATCATCACTGTTTGACAATCAATTTCACATGCTGTTGTGCAAATGGAATAAACAACAGATGGAAATTATTGGCAATTATCAAGACACACTTAATAAATGAGTGGTTCTGCAGGTGGGGACCACAGACCACATCTCAGTACCAATGCTTTATGGCTGATGTTTTGGTCACTTTTGAATGTTGGTTGTGCTTTCACACTCGTGGTAGCATGAGACGGACTCTACAACCCACACAAGTGGCTCAGGTAGTGCAGCTCATCCAGGATGGCACATCAATGCGAGCTGTGGCAAGAAGGTTTGCTGTGTCTGTCAGCGTAGTGTCCAGAGGCTGGAAGCACTACCAGGAGACAGGCCAGTACACCAGGAGATGTGGAGGGGGCCGTAGGTGGGCAACAACCCAGCAGCAGGACTACTACCTCAGCCTTTGTGCAAGGAGGAACAGGAGGAGCACTACCAGAGCCCTGCAAAATGACCTCCAGCAGGCCGCAAATGTGCATGTGTCTGCACAAACGGTTAGAAACTGACTCCATGAAGATGGTCTGAGTGCCCGACGTCCACAGATGGGGTTGTGCTCACAGCCCAACACTGTGCAGGACGCTTGGCAACTGCCACAGAACACCAGGATTGGCAAATTCACCACTAGTGCCCTGTGCTCTTCACAGATGAAAGCAAGTTCACACTGAGCACAAACGTGACAAATGTGACAAACGTGACAGAGTCTGGAGATGCCGTGGAGAGCGATCTGCCTGTAACATCCTTCAGCATGACCGGTTGGGCAGTGGGTCAGTAATGGTGTGGGGTAGCATTTCTTTGGAGGGCCGCACAGCCCTCCATGTGCTCGCCAGAGGTAGCGTGACTGCCATCAGGTACCGAGATGAGATCCTCAGAGCCCTTGTGAGACCATTTGTTGGTGTGGTTGGCCCTGGGTTCCCCCTAATGCAGGACAATGCCAGATCTCATGTGGCTGGAGTGTGTCAGCAGTTTCTGCAAGATGAAGGCCATGAAGCTATGGACTGGCCCGCCCATTCCCCAGACCTGAATCCGATTGAACACATCTGGGACATCATGTCTCGCACCATCCTCCAACGTCACGTTGCACCACAGACTGTCCAGGAGTTGGCGATGCTTTAGTCCAGGTCTGGGAGGAGATCCCTCAGGAGACCATCCGCTGCCTCATCATGAGCATACCCAGGCCTTGTAGGGAGGTCATATAGGCACGTGGAGGCCACACACACTACTGAACATCACTTCTTTGTCTTGAGGCATTTCCACTGAAGTTGGATCAGCCTGCAACTTCATTTTCCACTTTGATTTTGAGTATCATTCCAACTCCAGACCTCCATGGGATATTAGTTGTGATTTACGTTGATAATTTTTAGGTTTTATTGTTCTCAACACAATCCACTTTGTAATGAATAAAGATTTACAACTGGAATATTTCATTCAGTGATATCTATGATGTGGGATTTTAGTGTTCCCTTTATTTTTTTGAGCAGTGTATGTTACTCAGCTCTGTAGCCACTATTCTGTTATGTGGTTTATCATGTTAAAACTGGTGAAAAGTCCTATTTAAGATGGAAAATCAGATACAGAATGCAACAAAAGCACCAAATAGTAAAATAATGTTTATAAACATTATGATGAATATTTTAGTTTCACTACAGAACTTGAAGTTAAATAAGCTTGAACACTCAGAACCTAAGATAAAAATAAAATAAGCAAATTACCTGAAATAAGTTCATCAATAAATAAATAGTAACTGTAAATAACATTGGGTACTTTTTACTAGAAACGTAAAAACCATCTCACTGCGACAAGGTGTACCAAATCAGAATGGTCCATAACTCTTGAAGTTCACATGGGCAGGTATCTGAACAGTAAAGTGTGACAACACATCATTTCTTCTTAATTATGCCAGACGTAAATTCTATAGGCCCCAAATTATAAACTGTTGTCTGAAGTATTGACTCTTCTTGTAGGTTGATTGATATTTGTAAATGGATAAATAGTTGTTATTTACATCTTATATGAGCTCCTACAGTTTATTGTAATGTTATCTTTGCAAAACAGGCATGCAGGGTCACTTAATAATGATGTTTGCTAATATGCTGAGTATACATTGTACCGAGCCATGCAGTTTGCTAACTTGCAAACATTGAATGATAATGTATAAATAATCAAACAATGCGAGTTAACCTCATCACACCTGTCCCTTGACCTGTGAATGATGACTTGAAAGACAATTGAGAACTATATAAAGGAGATTTTGCCTCTGTTCCAAGAGACTCTACATGATGTCAGCTTAGGGGGCCACTGCCCCAGTTGAAAAACACAGATTTGCTTCATTGACCATCACTGAACCCTCAGAGACATCTTGAAGAATCTAGGTTGTGCCAATCAAGTCACCTGGCCACATACCTCACTGCTCTTGGTTAGATTACTAAGCTTGTCTTTACCTCCTCCCTGTGGGGGCCCGCCAAAAGCGGGGTGACATTGGTGGGGCTAGTCGGCCCTGAAAGCAGCTCTAAGACGGACGAGTCAACGGAAGGGTGAGACTCTGTAATTTGCACCACCTTGGATGTTTTGCTGGGACTGTCATATATGCTAATGTTTGTTGTTGGTTCAATAAATTATTGACACACTGTTTTAACCTTACCTTGTGTTGACTGAATAGTGTTCTGCCCATGGCGAAAATAGAGCAGGCGTTCAGTGGAATGAGACCTGGTCCATGCAGTCTTTCTAAAGACAGCCGGGACAGTGAACGAGAGCACCCACTGTGTCTCCACATATGGTGGCAGCGGTGGGACACTACTAAGCCTGTCGGATCCGGGGGGCTAGAGAGGACTAGTGTTTGTACACATGGTCCAAAGACTCCACAACCAGGGAGGCATATGGGCAGACCCACCAGACCATAGGTGAGGCATACACAGAAGGTTTCAGATGTCCAACCCCACCAGCTCTGCCTTGGGAAGAGGACCAAAATGGATGTATAATAATCTTTATATAGCGCTAACATATTCTGCAGCGCTTTACAGTTTGCACACATTATCATCACTGTCCCCGATGGGGCTCACAATCTAAATTCCCTATCAGTATGTCTTTAGAATGTGGGAGGAAACCGGAGGAAACCCACGCAAACACGGAAAGAACATACAAACTCTTTGCAAATGTTGTCCTTAGTGGGATTTGAACCCAGGACTCCAGAGCTGCAAGGCTGCAGTGCTAACCACTGCGCCACCGTGCTGCCCATGACCTGAACATCGCCTCTATGTAGCAGAGCCGATCGGGTTGTGGCAGCTTCTAGTCTCCCACGGAGACTATTGAAGCATGCCAAAAGTAAAAAAAAATGTTTTTAAAAATATATATAAAAAGAAATATAAAAGTTTAAATCACCCCCCTCTCACCCCATTCAAAATAAAACAATTTAAAAAAAATCAAACAAACACATATTTGGTATCGCAGCATTCAGAATTGCCAAACCTATCAATAAAAAAAGGATTAACCTGATCATTAAACAGCGTAGCAAAAAAAAGTCAAAACTCCAGATTTACGTTTTTTGGTCATCGCAACATTGCATTAAAATGAAATAACGGGTGATCAAAATATCGTATCTGCACCAAAATGATATAATTAAAAACGTCAGCTCGGTGCGCAAAAAATAAGCCCTCACACAACCTAACATCACGAAAAATGGAGACGCTACGGGTATTGGAAAATGGCACAAGTTTTTTATTATTTTTTTTTTACAAAGTTTGGAATTTTTTTTTCACCACTTAAAATAGAGCCTATACATGTTTGGGGTCTATGAACTAGTAATGACCCGGAGAATCATAATGTCAGGTCAGTTTAAGCATTTTGTGAACCTAGTAAAAAAGCCAAACAAAAAAACAAGTGTGAAATTGCACTTTTTTGCAATTTCACCGCACTTGGAATTGTTTTCCCTTTTGAGTACCCGACATGGTAAAACAAATGGGGTTGTTCAAAAGCCATTTTGACCAAAAATTAAAGAAAATAGTTATGGCCGTGGGAAGAAGGGGAATAATAAATGGAAACGCAAAAACGGAAACTACCCCTGGTCCTTAAGGGGTTAAAGCTGTTGTCTCAACATGGATCTTCAGGTGTTCACCTCTCCTCTGACTCCTGGTTTCCTGCTTGCTTGAGGGAGTACATTCCTGATTGATTAACCATTCAGACCTGTGGCATTGTCGAGCTACTGGCCTCAACTGCATGCTTTCTGATGCTGTAAGCAACTGCAGTTTTGCGTCCGCAGCATTAAATGAATGCACTAGATCAGTCAGGATCCAGTGGTCCATTCAGCTTTGAAACAGCACTTGCAAGCTTTATAGCAGGGTTCCCCAACCTGTAGCTTGGGAGCCACGAGTGGCTAGAAGACTCGTGATGTGTGGCTCGCGATTGTCTGCCAGTTTGGTGCATTAGCACCAGTCCTGGCAACTAACTAGGTTACTTTTGAAAGTAGCTTAGCAAAGAGCAGGTCTGTATGGCTGGAGATAATCTCAGTGTGCTTTCTGCAGGGAAGATTTGGTTATCATCACAGCGGGCTCTGTGGGGCTCTGCCTGTCACTACTGTGTGGGAGGGCGGTGGATGTGGATTGCAACCACCTCTCAGAGCTGAATGTGTCTCTCAACATAGCGAACGTTGGTGACCACTCCCCTATAGAAAAGTTTTATATGTCCTTGCTCAGGAGACCAATCATGGCTGATAAACTGCATTGGTGGCTGGGAACCTAGACAATGATCAATAGACAATAAAAATTAAAAATTAATTAACACTTGAGAACAGAGAGGTATTTTAATAAGATATAACTTACAAAGTTGCTTGTTTTTGCAAGCACTTTGCAAAAACCCTTAAAAAGGCTCTATATGACAAAAGACAGCAGCCGTAAAGGTGCCTCATATAACTTCTTTTGGAAAAAATATGTATGTGGTCAATTTAAGGAGCGCTATGGCTATAGAGCATCCTGCAATGGATTAGTGGTAAACAAGCCTTTTATTAAACCACTACGCGTTTCGGCAGCGGGCTGCTGCCTCCCTCAGGTGGATTCCTCTATTTATGTTTTTCTAAAAGTGTCTGTGGAAGCTCATTTGAGTCGATGGATATGCTACATCACGTGAGTGTAATCCTCCGTTTAGAATCCTCATCACTTGATTGAAGGGTAGATCATGAAAATAAGTAAACGAAGCGCACTACCATTATATGAATATTAGAGTACGGGGTGCAAGTGAGTGGTAAAACTAAACGACAAACAAGAGAACAGCACCACTCCAATTATGCACACCACATGCATCAGGGGAGAACTGATGAAGCCCTATCAGTGAGGGCGATACGCGTGGGGCTGCATTGGCCCTGGTCCATTTAGCTTCTTTGCCTGGGGTCCTCCTGGTTTGTGCATTTTGCACTTTAGGTAATTCAGCCTTATGGTCTCCTGGGACTCAATGTGTTGTGAATTCTGTGGCTGAGTTCACTTCTGTGGTCACAAGTGGTATTGCAGTCTCTGGGCTTCCTCCCTCAGGTGTTTTGGTGAGCTCGTTGGCTGCCTTGCTATTTAGCTCCACCTGAGTCTGTCTTCCTTGCTCCTTGTCAATGTTCCAGTGTTGGATCTGAGCTACTGCATCTTTCCTTGGGCCTGCTGCTCTGCTAGATAAGTGCTTCTAGTTTGTTTTCTGTTTTTTTTTGTCCAGCTTGCTATTAACTTTTGCTGGAAGCTCTGAGAAGCAAAGGGGTGCACCGCCGTGCTGTTAGTTCGGCACGGTGGGTCTTTTTGCCCCTTTGCGTGGTTTTCGTTTTAGGGTTTTTTGTAGACTGCATAGTTCTCTTTGCTATCCTCGCTCTGTCTAGAATATCGGGCCTCACTTTGCTGAATCTATTTCATTCCTACGTTTGTCTTTTCATCTTGCTAACAGTCATTATATGTGGGGGGCTGCCTATTCCTTTGGGGTATTTCTCTGAGGTAAGTCAGGCTTGTATTTCTATCTTCAGGCTAGTCAGCTCCTCAGGCAGTGCCGAGTTGCATAGGTAGTGATAGGCGCAATCCACTGCTGCTTATAGTTGTGTGAGGATAGATCAGGTACTGCAGTCTACAGAGATTCCACGTCTCAGAGCTCGTCCTATTGTTTTTGGTTATTGCCAGATCTCTGTATGTGCGCTGATTACTGCACGCTGTGTTGCCTGATTGCCAGCCATAACAGTACAAGGAGCCACACCAATGATCCCCAATAGAGGGAAAAAAGAAATCCTGACATTTTTTTTTCTTAGCTCTGTCTTCAGTCTTTTTTTTCCCCTAGACATTAGAGTGCTTCAGGACACAGCTGTGGACATGGATATTCAGGCTCTGTGCTCCTCAATGGATAATCTCGTTGTAAATGTACAAAAGATTCAAGATACTATTGATCAGAAATCGATGCTAGAACCAAGAATTCCGATTCCTGATTTGTTTTTTGGTGACAGAACTAAGTTCCTGAGCTTCAGAAATAATTGTAAGCTATTTTTGGCCTTGAAACCTCATTCTTCTGGTAATCCTATTCAACAGGACTGGGCGTTTTCTCTTGCACCAGGAGATTCTGCATTGAGTAATGTTGATGCATTTTTCCAGGCGCTGGGATTGCTTTATGATGAGCCTAATTCAGTGGATCAGGCTGAGAAAAATCTGCTGGCTTTATGCCAGGGTCAGGATGATGTAGAAGTATATTGTCAGAAATTTAGGAAGTGGTCAGTACTCACTCTGTGGAATGAATCTGCACTAGCGGCTTTGTTCAGAAAGGGTCTCTCTGAAGCTCTTAAGGATGTAATGGTGGGATTTCCTATGCCTGCTGGTTTGAATGAGTCTATGTCCTTGGCCATTCAGATCGGTCGTCGCTTGCGCGAGCGTAAATCTGTGCACCATCTGGCGGTATTGTCTGAGAGTAAACCTGAGCCTATGCAGTGCGACAGGACTATGACTAAAGTAGAACGGCAAGAACACAGACGTCTGAACAGACTGTGTTTCTATTGTGGTGATTCTACTCATGCTATTTCTAATTGTCCTAAATGCACTAGGCGGTTCGATAGCTCTGCCGTTATTGGTACTGTACAGTCCAAATTCCTTTTGTCCATTACCTTATTGTGCTCTTTGTCATCGTATTCTGTCATGGCGTTTGTGGATTCAGGCGCTGCCCTGAATCTGATGGATTTGGATTATGCTAAACGTTGTGGATTTTTCTTGGAGCCTTTGCGGTGTCCTATTCCGTTGAGAGGAATTGATGCTACACCTTTGGCCAAGAATAAGCCTCAGTACTGGGCCCAGCTGACCATGTGCATGGCTCCTGCACATCAGGAAGTTATTCGCTTTCTGGTACTGCATAATTTGCATGATGTGGTCGTGTTGGGGTTGCCATGGCTACAAACCCATAATCCAGTATTGGATTGGAACTCTATGTCGGTAACCAGCTGGGGTTGTCAGGGAGTACATGGTGATGTTCCATTTTTGTCTATTTCGTCATCCATTCCTTCTGACATCCCAGAGTTCTTGTCGGACTTTCAGGATGTATTTGAAGAGTCCAAGTCTGATGCCCTACCTCCGCATAGGAATTGTGATTGTGCTATCGATTTGATTCCTGGTAGTAAATTCCCTAAGGGTCGTTTATTTAATTTGTCCGTGCCTGAACACACCGCTATGCGCAGTTATGTGAAGGAGACCCTGGAGAAGGGACATATTCGCCCATCGTCGTCACCATTGGGAGCAGGGTTCTTTTTTGTAGCCAAGAAGGATGGTTCGCTAAGACCGTGTATTGATTACCGCCTTCTTAATAAGATCACTGTTAAGTTTCAGTATCCCTTGCCATTGATTTCTGACTTGTTTGCTCGGATTAAGGGGGCTAGTTGGTTTACTAAGATTGATCTTCGTGGTGCGTATAATCTGGTGAGAATCAGGCAGGGAGATGAATGGAAAACGGCATTTAATACGCCCGAGGGTCATTTTGAGTATCTGGTGATGCCGTTCGGACTTGCCAATGCTCCATCTGTTTTTCAGTCTTTTATGCATGACATTTTCCGTGAGTATCTGGATAAATTCTTGATTGTTTACTTGGATGACATTTTGATCTTCTCAGATGATTGGGAGTCTCATGTGAAGCAAGTCAGAATGGTTTTCCAGGTACTGCGTGCTAATTCCTTGTTCGTGAAGGGATCAAAGTGTCTCTTCGGTGTGCAGAAAGTTTCATTTTTGGGGTTCATCTTTTCCCCTTCTACTATCGAGATGGATCCGGTTAAGGTTCAGGCCATCCAGGATTGGACTCAGCCGACATCTCTAAAAAGTCTGCAGAAATTCCTGGGCTTTGCTAATTTTTATCGTCGCTTCATCTGTAATTTTTCTAGCATTGCCAGACCATTGACCGATTTGACCAAGAAGGGTGCTGATTTGGTTAATTGGTCTTCTGCTGCCGTGGAAGCTTTTCAGGAGTTGAAGCGTCGTTTTTGCTGTGCCCCTGTGTTGTGTCAACCTGATGTTTCTCTTCCGTTCCAGGTCGAGGTTGATGCTTCTGAGATTGGTGCAGGGGCGGTTTTGTCACAGAGAGGTTCTGGTTGCTCAGTGTTCAAACCATGTGCTTTCTTTTCCAGGAAATTTTCTGCTGCTGAGCGTAATTATGATGTGGGCAACCAAGAGTTGCTGGCCATGAAGTGGGCATTCGAGGAGTGGCGTCATTGGCTTGAGGGTGCTAAGCATCGCGTGGTGGTTTTGACTGATCATAAGAACCTTACTTATCTTGAGTCTGCCAAGCGCTTGAATCCTAGACAGGCCCGTTGGTCGTTATTTTTTGCTCGTTTTGATTTTGTGATTTCATACCTTCCGGGCTCTAAAAATGTGAAGGCGGATGCTCTGTCTAGGAGTTTTGTGGCCGACTCTCCGGGGTTATCTGAGCCGGCGAGTATCCTCAAGGAAGGAGTCATTGTGTCTGCCATCTCCCCTGATTTGCGGAGAGTGTTGCAGAAATTTCAGGCTAATAAACCTGATCGTTGTCCGGCCGAGAAACTGTTCGTCCCTGATAGGTGGACTAGTAAAGTTATCTCTGAACTTCATTGTTCGGTGCTGGCTGGTCATCCAGGAATCTTTGGTACCAGGGAGTTGGTTGCTAGATCCTTCTGGTGGCCGTCTCTGTCACGGGATGTGCGTGCTTTTGTGCAGTCCTGTGGAATTTGTGCTAGGGCTAAGCCCTGCTGTTCACGTGCCAGTGGGTTGCTTTTGCCCTTGCCGGTCCCGAAGAGGCCTTGGACACATATTTCGATGGATTTCATTTCTGACCTTCCCGTTTCTCAAAAAATGTCGGTCATTTGGGTGGTCTGTGATCGCTTTTCTAAAATGGTCCATCTGGTGCCCTTGGTTAAATTGCCTTCCTCCTCTGATTTGGTGCCTTTGTTCTTCCAGCATGTGGTTCGTTTACATGGCATTCCTGAGAATATTGTTTCTGACAGAGGTTCCCAATTTGTCTCGAGGTTCTGGCGAGCCTTTTGTGGTAGGATGGGCATTGACCTATCTTTCTCCTCGGCCTTCCATCCTCAGACTAATGGCCAGACCGAACGAACCAATCAGACCTTGGAAACATATCTGAGATGTTTTGTTTCCGCTGACCAGGATGATTGGGTGTCATTTTTGCCGTTGGCTGAGTTCGCCCTTAATAATCGGGCCAGCTCGGCTACCTTGGTCTCTCCATTTTTCTGCAATTCTGGGTTCCATCCTCGTTTCTCTTCAGGACAGGTTGAGTCTTCGGACTGTCCTGGTGTGGATTCTGTGGTGGACAGGTTGCAGCAGATCTGGACTCAGGTAGTGGACAATTTGACCTTGTCCCAGGAGAAGGCTCAGCTTTTCGCTAATCGCAGACGCCGTGTGGGACCCCGACTTCGTGTTGGGGATCTGGTTTGGTTATCTTCTCGTCATATTCCTATGAAGGTTTCCTCTCCTAAATTTAAACCTCGTTTTATTGGTCCATATAGGATTTCTGAGATTCTCAATCCGGTGTCTTTTCGTCTGACCCTCCCAGACTCCTTTTCCATACATAATGTATTCCATAGGTCGTTGTTGAGGAGATACGTGGCACCTATGGTTCCATCTGTGGAGCCCCCTGCCCCTGTTTTGGTGGAGGGGGAATTGGAGTATATTGTGGAGAAGATTTTGGATTCTCGTGTCTCTAGACGGAAACTCCAGTATCTGGTCAAATGGAAGGGTTATGCTCAGGAAGATAATTCCTGGGTTTTTGCCTCTGATGTCCATGCCCCAGATCTTGTTCGTGCCTTTCATGTGGCTCATCCTGGTCGGCCTGGGGGTTCTGGTGAGGGTTCGGTGACCCCTCCTCAAGGGGGGGGTACTGTTGTGAATTCTGTGGCTGAGTTCACTTCTGTGGTCACAAGTGGTATTGCAGTCTCTGGGCTTCCTCCCTCAGGTGTTTTGGTGAGCTCGTTGGCTGCCTTGCTATTTAGCTCCACCTGAGTCTGTCTTCCTTGCTCCTTGTCAATGTTCCAGTGTTGGATCTGAGCTACTGCATCTTTCCTTGGGCCTGCTGCTCTGCTAGATAAGTGCTTCTAGTTTGTTTTCTGTTTTTTCTGTCCAGCTTGCTATTAACTTTTGCTGGAAGCTCTGAGAAGCAAAGGGGTGCACCGCCGTGCTGTTAGTTCGGCACGGTGGGTCTTTTTGCCCCTTTGCGTGGTTTTCGTTTTAGGGTTTTTTGTAGACTGCATTGTTCTCTTTGCTATCCTCGCTCTGTCTAGAATATCGGGCCTCACTTTGCTGAATCTATTTCATTCCTACGTTTGTCTTTTCATCTTTTCATCTTGCTAACAGTCATTATATGTGGGGGGCTGCCTATTCCTTTGGGGTATTTCTCTGAGGTAAGTCAGGCTTGTATTTCTATCTTCAGGCTAGTCAGCTCCTCAGGCAGTGCCGAGTTGCATAGGTAGTGATAGGCGCAATCCACTGCTGCTTATAGTTGTGTGAGGATAGATCAGGTACTGCAGTCTACAGAGATTCCACGTCTCAGAGCTCGTCCTATTGTTTTTGGTTATTGCCAGATCTCTGTATGTGCGCTGATTACTGCACGCTGTGTTGCCTGATTGCCAGCCATAACATCAATGCTCTTATTTGCTATATGATTCACCCCTTGCCATTTTTATGTTTTTTTGGGATCTATATAAGAGTTATGTTGCCATTTAGGTGGGCTACTGAGCATGCTGTTGCTAGCCCCATGAGCCAGTAGGTATAGAGGTGGGTTTTCAGGCATTATATATTATTATACTTCATATGTATAGGTGTTAATATGTACAAACACTTGATATGGACAAGGTGTTCTTTGCTGTTTATAAATATGTTTTAAATTGTGGGGTGTGCCAATAAAGACCTCTTTTTTTCTATATATGGTTTATTGTTACCTATGTACTCATGTATGGGGTGTGCACAATTGGAGTGGTGCTGTTCTCTTGTTTGTTGATTAAAGGGTAGAGCTGATAAGGTACCGTCACACTAGACGATATCGCTAGCGATCCGTGACGTTGCAGCGTCCTGGCTAGCGATATCGTCCAGTGTGACAGGCAGCAGCGATCAGGCCCCTGCTGTGCTGTCGCTGGTCGGGGAAGAAAGTCCAGAACTTTGTTTCGTCGCTGGACTCCCCGCAGACATCGCTGAATCGGCGTGTGTGACACCGATTCAGCGATGTCTTCGCTGGTAACCAGGGTAAACATAGGGTAACTAAGCGCAGGGCCGCGCTTAGTAACCCGATGTTTACCCTGGTTACCATCGTTAAAGTAAAAAAAACAAACGCTACATACTTACCTACCGCTGTCTGTCCTCGTCGCTCTGCTTCTCTGCTCTGGCTGTGAGCACAGCGGCCGGAAAGCAGAGCGGTGACGTCACCGCTCTGCTTTCCGGCTGCCCGGCGCTCACAGCCAGAGCAGAGAAGCAGAGCGCCGAGGACAGACAGCGGTAGGTAAGTATGTAGCGTTTGTTTTTTTACTTTTAGGATGGTAACCAGGGTAAACATCGGGTTACTAAGCGCGGCCCTGCGCTTAGTTACCCGATGTTTACCCTGGTTACCGGGGACCTCGGGATCGTTGGTCGCTGGAGCGCTGTCTGTGTGACAGCTCTCCAGCGACCAAACAGCGACGCTGCAGCGATCCGGATCGTTGTCGGTATCGCTGCAGCGTCGCTTAGTGTGACGGCACCTTTACTCTGGAGGACCTCTCCTGTTGTGCACTATAGGGACAACTGAGTAATGCTTCAATTTTCCTTTGGTGGCGCTGCAGGGAAGTCGATTATTTAGTCCCATTTTTTTCAAGAGATACCACCTAATTGCTGGGGATCATGCCCTACTTATGTGGACGTAGCCAGCTAAAGAGTAGTGATTGTCCAAAGCAGGGAACCCATTTATTTTTTAATCCTTTATGTATACACTATTTATAGGGATACAAAGTCCCCGGCTAAGAGAACCCTTTTAAAATATTGGTTATGTTTGTATACTGCTAAAACTTTATCTGTTCACAAAAAAAAAATTTGGCAAATATAAAATAAAAATATTACTGACCCTTACAATATGTCATTTTGTCATGGTATAGCTTTAGGATAAAGTCATCATTTCTGATTGGTGGGACTTAAACTGTCAAGACTGCCACTAATTTTTTTCAATATTTTTTCAATTGCAATGTTAGCAATTACCCAGAGCAACAAGGAATAACACAATGTAAAGAACCTTTATTTAAGTCCAATGAAGCGTCTATTTCTAATACAAACATAACTTGAATGTGGGATTTTCTACTGTCACTAGTGATGATATTTCATAATATTGTCAGAATGGAGACCCTTTAAAGATGATGGACACAAAAGGGCAAACTGCGAAACAAACAGAAAACTACATACCATGTACAATCTTTCATAACCTGTAATCCAAACGATTTACTGGATTTCTTCACAGTTGCTTCCCTGACTAACATAAATGTCAACTATGACATGACTATTTACAGAAAAAAAATACAAAATAGAGTATAAATATCTCGACTAATCTAAGTCATGCCGTTTCACAGGAAATCGCCTTTGTTGACAGATTTTGAAGTAGATTACAAACATCAGGAATGAAATGCCTGATTTTTTTGCACGGTTGTCTGCAACATTCTTAAAATAGTTGTTCAGGATTAGAAAAACAAGGCTACATTTGATTTTTCCCAAAATAGAATCACTTCTGTCTATGGCTGTGCATTGCAGCTAAAGATCACTGTAGTGAGCAGGGCTGGATGCAATACCAATCTTTGGACAAGTGTGGCACTGTCTTTGGAAGAAAGCAGATGTGTTATTAATCATGTCTTTCTCCTTAACTCTTCCCTTCATCATGTTAAAAACAAACTCTCACTAATCAGTTTAAGGCTAAGTTCACACTGGGCGTTTTTGCAGCACGTTTTTTATGCCTTTTTTTTATGTAAATTTTCAGCTGCCTGTTACAGTACAAGCAAAATCTATGAGATTTCAGAAATCTCATGCACACGTCATTAGGATTTTGTGCTTTGCATGCTTTTTTGCACAACGGAGAATGTCACTTCTTTCAGTGTTTTTCAGCGCTTTTTTCAAGCGTTCTTCCCCTTTTGAAATGAATGGGTGGTGAAAAAAAGCTGAAAAACTGCACCAAAAATGCAGGTATCAAGTTTTGCTGCATTTTTTTTGTCAAAACCTGATTCGATAGAATGGGTCTTTAATTTTCAGCACTAAAATTTATCAGGATGCACAAGAGATAAAACTAGAATGCCAAAAAAACGCAGCTTTTTTCCTGCCTGTTTAGATTTTGAGGATCTTTTGGTCTACTTTATTTTGTCAGGCAAGTCCTATTTAAGTGATTTCTTGATTGAGAATAGGTGTAGCAGTAATCAGGCCTGCGTGTGGCTAGGGAATTTGAACTCTGCTTCCCAAAGATGTGATAAACCACAGTTAATTTATGTATTAAGGGGGGAGGGGGCAATCACTTTTTCACACAGGGCCCTGTAGGTTTGGATTTCTTTTTCCCTTAATAATAAAGACCTTTATTTATAAACTGCATTATGCGTTTACTTGTGTTGTCTTTGTCTAATATTTACATTTGTTTGGTGATCTGAAACATATAAGTGTGACAAACATGCAAGAGAAAAGGTAATCCGGAATGGGGCAAACACTTTTTCACACCACTGTAGGTAGGAAAACTTATTGAAAGTAACATGTGGCAGAAGGCACATAGGCAGGGCCGGCTCCAGGTTTTCGAGGGCCCCGGGCGAAAGAGTCTCAGTAAGCCCCTTTAACACATACCACAATTCATAATGCACAGATACAGCAGAGAAATATAGGTATAGTACATTGCCAAAGATTTCACTTTTTCCATTACATGAGTGATAGCTATTGTAAATTCTTCAATAGGTCAGAAACCGGAAAGTATAGTCCTCCATATAGTATTATGGGCATCATATAATGCTCCATGCAGAATAATGTGCCCCATATATTGCTCCTTACAGTATTATGGGCACCACATAGTGCTCCATACAGAATAAAGTGCCCCATATATTGCTTCCTTACAGTGTTATGAGCACCACATAATGCTCCATACATATTAATGAGCCCCACATATTGCTCCATACAGAATAATGAGCCCCACATATTGCTCCATACAGAATAATGAGCAACATACAGTTACGTCCATATATATTTGGACAGAGACAACATTTTTCTAATTTTGGTTATAGACATTACCACAATGAATTTTAAACAAAACAATTCAGATGCAGTTGAAGTTCAGACTTTCAGCTTTCTTTTGAGGGTATCACTGTGCACTAGCACAGACACTGGGCCCCCATAGTGCGCAGGTGTCCCCGACGGTGAGTGGGCCCCCGCCTGCTCAGGGCCCTGGCACTTGCCCGGGTATGCCCGGTGCTGATGGTGACCCTGCACATATAGTTGTCAAATTGGTCTAATGAAACAGTTTTCAAAAACAGACATACACAGTTAAATGTCTATATTTAGTATATTTTTTAACAATATTATCTCACTTTACAAGCAAGACTGGTTCTTATGATTGGCATGCTTGCAGGAATCTTCAAATTACCATAACTTTTCATGGAAATCTGTCTGCGGTATACAAAGTGAAGTCAATGAATTCAGGACAGTAGCGTAGTCACTGGGTGGGGTGGGGGCAGAGGGTGCAGTCACTCACTCAGAGGGGCCCACCCAGAGTTATTGCCACTGTTAGCTACATCTGTGTGCACAGCATGCCCATATTGTTAAGCTCCATGGTAGAGCAGGGAGACATGATCTCCCTGTATTATTGCTCTCTGTTCTGTAGACCACACAGGACTTCAGAGTCCTGATGTAAGCACAGAACTTTAGAGTTCTGTCATGGTGATGTCATTCCGACGCACCGGGACTCTGATGTCCTGTATGTGCAATAACAGCGCGTTGGTCTGCCCGCACTTTGAGGGGTGGACTCGTCAGGATCCTGGATTTGGTGAGTATAGGATGTTTTTATTTTATATAAAATGTGTGGTGGGACTGTGGGGCATCATAAAGTATGAAGAACCCTCATGCACTGTGGGAGCTACCATGGGTGGCCCCCTCATACATTGTAGGTACTACTTTTGGGGGCTATTATACAGTGTGAAAGCTAATGTGGGGCTATTATACAGCGTGAGTGCTAATGCAGTGGTCATTATACAGCATGGGAATTAATTTGGAGGCCATCATACAGCATGGGAGCTAATACAGGGGCCATTTTCCAACATAGGAACTAATGCAGGGGCCATTATACAGCATGGGAGTTAATACAGGGGCCATTATACATCATGGGAGCTTATTTGGGGGCCATTATATAGTGTGGGAGCTAATGTGGGGGCCATTGTACAGTTTGAAGGCTACTGTGGGGACCATCATACAGTGTGGGATCTAATGTGTGGGCCATTATACAGTTTGGTGGCTACTTTGGTTATCTTCAGAGTGTGGGTTCTACTGTGAGGGCCATTATATAGTATGGGGGCACTATGGGGACCATTAAACAGTGTGGATGCTACTATGGGGGCTATTGTACAGTGTAGTTGCTACTGTGTGGGCCATTTTATAGTGTGGGGGCCATGATACAGTGTGTAGGGCCCATCATACTGTGTATAGGGGAGCTGTGGGCTCGTCTTACTGTATAAAGGGGAGCTGTAGAATCATCATACTGCATATAAAGGAGCTGTGGGCTCACCTTACAGTGTATAAGGGAGGTGTAAGGGCATCATGCTGTGCACAGGGTAGCAGTGGACCATCATGCTGTGCATAAGGGAGCTGTGGGTCCATCATACTGTGTATGAGGGGATTAAGGGGATATTATTAAATGTTAAGTGGATACTTAAGAACCATTTTTGTTATAAGGGTGCTCAGGGTACCGTCAAAAGTGCCCATGGGGCATTATTACGTGGGGCAGTAGAGGAACACTGTTTTTGTACCACACAGCGTGTGCAGTAATAGGGACACATTTGGCAGTAGTTCAGTATTAAGATGACAGTAGGATGAGGAGTTTGTGCAGGTTGGGAATAGATGGAGACAGTGCATAAACATGAGAAGTCAAATGTAATCTCTGAAGCCGAGTCCTGGTTGGAGGAGTAGTCTTGTCGGTCTGAGCGACATGAAAAAGACGTGAAAAGTGAACAATTCCATCAGAAAGAATGTCAACGGTAAGTCACATTATATAACTGTACTGTGATCTCTTATATGTTCTGCAGAGCTGATATCTACCACTGTACAGTCACCATTAGTTGGTAATATCAGTGTTGGTCTTTGTGTATCAATTTTTAGGGTCCGCAAGCATAGTTGTAATCAGGACTACCGCTTAGGGGCCCCTCAGATGTTTTGTCCTCCCCCTGAGTTGCACCCTTAGTTACGCCTCTGATTCAGGACTACAGGCTGCAATAAAATCACCGTGTCTAATGATAGTGATCTAATAAGAGCTAAAACTTAGATGACTAAAATGTGTGTAATTCATTAATATACGAGTAACAGTTAATATATATGAGTATTGCTAAGGCTAAATCTGTGCTACATCACACAATTCATACAGCTACAGGCTGATAAGTGATTTGCCTGATACAGTCCTTCTACTGTACCTGCTATTTACACCGACACTCAGTGTCAGTTATAGAGATATTACAGCAACTGACCGTATCGGAAACTGATTTACTATGTTAAATCTGTCTCATTTGGCTGCCAAAATGCAGATCGCAAATAGTACTGTGTTTGCATAACATTATTGAATAGAGTCACATGGCCAACAGCCAGTATATAAATTAACGAAGCCACAAGAATATCTGGCCATTAAGCTTAGCAGTAATATGGGCAGTACGATGGTAAGTCTGATCTGATGCTCTTTTATCACATGAATATTTTCCTATTTTCCAATGTATGTTTTTCGTTACATTTAGCCAGTATAATATGATAATGATGTACTTTATATAGACCAATAGTATTTTATAAATTAAATGGAAGATAAGCAAAAACTCTGCCCTGACTGTGAATGGAACACAAGCAGAGAATTAGGGGACTGCATTGAAAGACCCCGTGAGAACATAAATAGAGTGCAGAAATATTGATGGGTGGGGGTCCCAGCACTCAGATGCATCAAAGTTCTTCTACTACATCAGTTTCCCTTTAATCTTGTAGGAGAGGCACACAGGTAAAAAGAGTATAAGAATTTTAACACAATCAAAAATTAATTAGTGTCATGCACTCTGAATATATAACCTACAAATAAATTTTAATTATTTATTGAAACAATTTTTTAAAATCATTGGAACATGACACCAAGAAACAGACACAACAGGAAATCAAACGGAGCAGGAGAGGAGCAATTAATATAATAATGTACCCATAGATCACTAAACCTCAACATCATAGGAACATAAGAAACCATCAATGGCTAAATGTCCATATTTCACCGAAATGTAATTATATTAATAGAATAATTAATAAATAATTAATACCGTAATACATAATTAACAATATTAGTAAAAAATCGAAAAATCGCAAATCCTTGAAAAAGGCGCGTGTTTTCTAAAAAGGCGTCAAATTGAAAACTTTTGCTTGTAACCGTACTTCAGGCAGTAAATGTGGTGAGATTCACACAAAACAAATGAGACATTTGGTAAAAGTCACAATTCATGAATCTCTCAAACATCTGGATTAGTAAAGTTGGAGAGGAAAAATCCCAAAAGACTTAAAGTAAGCCAATTTAAAAAATGGTATAAAACGAATAGAGAATATGGTGCAAATACTAAAGCCACTAAAAAGGAGGAGCTTACTCCAAGAAACTAGAAAAACAGCATTGATGAATTGGGGCTGATACCGCACCTCCTAAATTCAACAAATCTAATAATGCTGGGATAGGCGTTGGCATACTCCATAATGTTGTTTAGTTATGTCTAATGTAATATTGTAATACAAGCAACAATCACTATATGCTGTAATGTATATATATATATATATATGTATATATATATACATATATATATATATATATATCTACTATATAATTGTCTAAGGGTCACTTCCGTCTCTCTGTCTGTCACGGATATTCATTGGTCTCGGCCTCTGTCTGTCATGGAATCCAAGTCGCTGATTGGTCTCGCCAGCTGCCTGTCATGGCTGTCGCGACCAATCAGCGACGGGCACAGTCCGATTAGTCCCTCCCTACTCCCCTGCAGTTACTGCCCGGTGCCCGCTCGCTCCATACTCCCCTCCGGTCACCGCTCGCACAGGGTTAATGCCAGCGGTGACGGACCGCGTTATGCCGCAAGTTACGCACTTCGTTACCACTGCTATTAACCCTTTGTGTCCCCAATACACATGCAGCGTCAATAGTAAAAAAATCTAATGTTACAAATAATAATAATAAAAAAAAACCTGCTATACTCACCCTCCGTTGTCCGAAGATGCGCTCGCGCCTTCCGCCAGCTTCCGGTCCCAGAGATGCATTGCGAAATTACCCAGCGAGACCGCTAAGTCTTCCGAGTAATTTCGCAATGCATCCTGGGAACGGAAGATGGCTGCAGCCGCGCGCCCATCGCAATAGTGCCGTTGTAACCCAGGGGGTGAGTATGTAACTATTTTTTATTTTAATTCTTTTTTTTAACAGGGATATGTGCCCACACTGCTAAATACTGCGTGGGCTGCGTTGTCTACATGGCTGCTATATACTACGTGGGCAGTACTATATACTACATGGCTGCTATATACTATGTGGGCAGCTGCCTATCATGGCTGCCACGACCAATCAGCGACGGGCACAGTCCGATTAGTCCCTCCCCTACAGTCACAGTGCCCGCCGCCCGCTCCATACTACCCACAGTCAGTGTCCCTGGCGCCTGCTCCATACTCCCCGCAGTCAGTGTCCCCGGCGCTCTGCTCCATACTCCCCGCTCCATGCTCCCCGCAGTCAGTGTCCCCAGCGCCCGCTCCATACTCCCCACAGTCAGTGTCCCCGGCAGCCGCTCCATACTCCCCACAGTCAGTGTCCCCGGCACTCCGCTCCATACTCCCTGCTCCCCGCAGTCAGTGTCCCCGGCGCTCTGCTCCATACTCCCCGCAGTCAGTGTCCCCGGCGCTCCGCTCCGTACTCCCCGCAGTCAGTGTCCCCGGCGCCCGCTCCATACTCCCCACTCCATACTCCCCACAGTCAGTGTCCCCGGCACTCTGCTCCATACTCCCCACAGTCAGTGTCTCCGGCGCCCGCTCCATACTCCCCACAGTCAGTGTCCCCGGCAGCCGCTCCATACTCCCCACAGTCAGTGTCCCCGGCACTCCGCTCCATACTCCCTGCTCCCCGCAGTCAGTGTCCCCGGCGCTCTGCTCCATACTCCCCGCAGTCAGTGTCCCCGGCGCTCCGCTCCGTACTCCCCGCAGTCAGTGTCCCCGGCGCCCGCTCCATACTCCCCACTCCATACTCCCCACAGTCAGTGTCCCCGGCACTCCGCTCCATACTCCCCACAGTCAGTGTCTCCGGCGCCCGCTCCATACTCCCCACAGTCAGTGTCTCCGGCAGCCGCTCCATACTCCCCACAGTCAGTGTCCCCGGCACTCCGCTCCATACTCCCTGCTCCCCGCAGTCAGTGTCCCCGGCGCTCTGCTCCATACTCCCCGCAGTCAGTGTCCCCGGCGCTCTGCTCCGTACTCCCCGCAGTCAGTGTCCCCGGCGCCCGCTCCATACTCCCCACTCCATACTCCCCGCAGTCAGTGTCCCCGGTGCCCGCTTCATACTCCCCGCAGTCAGTGCCCGGCGCCCGCTCCCTAATCCCCTCCAGTCACCGCTCACACAGGGTTAATGCCAGCGGTAACGGACCGCGTTATGCTGCGGGTAACGCACTCCGTATCTGCTGCTATTAACCCTGTGTGACCAAGTTTTTACTATTGATGCTGCCTATGCAGCATCAATAGTAAAAAGATGTAATGTTAAAAATAATAAAAAACAAAACAAAAAACCTGCTATTCTCACCTTCCTTCGTCGGACGATGCGCTCGCGAGACCGCTAAGTCATCTGGGTAATTTCGCAATGCATCTTGGGAACGGAAGATGGTGGCCACATTACACAGCTTCGCTGGATCCCAGGGGTGAGTATATAACTATTTTTTATTTTAATTATTTTTTTTAACAGGGATATGGTGCACCCACTGCTAAATACTGCGTGGGCAGTGTTATGTACCTACGTGACTGGGCAATATACTACGTGACTGGGCAATATACTACGTGGCTCTGTGCTGAATACTACGTCGCTGGGCAATATACTACGTGACTGGGCAATATACTACATGACTGGGCAGTATACTACGTGGCTCTGTGCTGAATACTACGTCGCTGGGCAATATACTACGTGACTGGGCAATATACTACGTGACTGGGCAATATACTACGTGACTGGGCAGTATACTATGTGACTGGGCAATATACTACGTGACTGGGTAATATACTACGTAGCTCTGTGCTGAATACTACGTTGCTGGGCAATATACTACGTGGCTGTGCAATATACTACATGACTGGGCAATATACTACGTGGCTCTGTGCTGAATACTACGTGGCTGGGCAATATACTGCGTGACTGGGCAATATACTATGTGACTGGGCAATATACTACGTGGCTCTGTGCTGAATACTACGTCGCTGGGCAATATATTACGTCGCTGGGCAATATACTACGTTGCTGGGCAATATACTACGTGACTGGCCAATATACTACGTAGCTGGGCAATATACTACGTTACTGGGCAATATACTATGTGACTGGGCAATATAGTACGTAGCTGGGCAATATACTACGTTACTGGGCAATATACTATGTGACTGGGCAATATACCACGTAGCTGGGCAATATACTACGTGGTTGGGCAATATACTATGTGACTGGGCAATATACTACGTGGACATACATAATCTAGAATACCCGATGCGTTAGAATCGGGCCACCATCTAGTATATATATATAAAAATCATTACTGGAGTAAAGGTCTATTGGCAACAAGGTCAATCATAAGTACTAAGCATAACCTGAGCACATTTTACTATCCACAGGTGTCCTTGCTGCACATTTTGGTGGTGGCGATTATGATATCTTTATGTAGTGCTCAGTGCATGACGGAACAAAATGGGAAAGTTGCTCACAATGTTCATGCACACTCAGTATATGGTCAAAACAAAAATGGTGAGTTGTGAAATATCTTCTGCTTGGTTTTCATTTTTATAAACATGATTGTACTATACATTTTTTTTGTTTGGGTTTTTAGTCCAAAAATCACGCACAAAATACGCACATTTTTCTAAACATTTTTTTGTTATGTAAATGTTTTAGTATTTATTGCATTTTAAATATTACAAGACATGTGATTCATAGATCATGTGATTTTAAGATCCTCGAAAAATAACATGATTTGTAATTCCCGAAATTTATAAAAAAGAATTACAACAAAAAATTGAATTCATTGACCTGTGCATTATTTAACAGAGGGTTTACATGCAGCGCTTTGCTGCATTCTTTTCTGCAGCCAAATCTTGCTCTCTTGGCAGTAAAAATGCTGTGCCCATTTTTCAGCATTTTTGTTGTGTTTTTAGCAGCAAATTTGGGCGCAAATTAGATGTATCCTTTGTCTATGATATATATTGAATAGTTATTTTTATTTCCCAAAAACACAACAAAACCGATGTTACATTTTTTGCAGCATTTTTTCATTGCTTTCTATGAGTGAAAAATTGTTAAAAAAAAATTAAAAACGATGCAGTTCTCAACTTCAGTCAGGAAAACAAAACAAGCGTGTGAATTAGTGATGAGCGAATATACTGGTTGCTCCGGTTTTTCCCCAGCACGCTCGGGTGACCTCCAAGTATTTATGACTGCTCAGAGATTTAGTTTTCATCTCCGGCAGCTGAATGATTTACAGCTATTAGCCTACTTGATTACATGTGGGGATTCCCTAGCAACCAGACAACCCCCACATGTACTCAGCCTGGCTAATAGCTGTAAATCATTCAGCTGCCCTGATGAAAACTAAATCTCCGAGCAGTCATAAATACTCGGAGGTCACCCGAGCGTGATCAGGAGAACCCGAGCAACGAGTACACTCGCTCATCACTAGTGTGCATACAATTTTTTAAAATCTCATAGCTTTTAATTTACATAATAAAAAAACGCAGCTAAAAAAAAGCGTCATGTGAACATAGCCTTTCCATTGCGGTTTTGAGCAATAGTTTGTTTTGCATGAAAAAAAAGAAGCAATGGATGACAATAATTCTCCTGTAAATGCATCATCGCAGAATGGCTGGTGACTTCACCCTCATTATTGACCACAGCAGTACTCAGAAAAATCTACTAGAAATCTCTAAAGAATGGGTACAGTGCTATGCTGTATTAGGCCTCTTTCACACGTCCAGATAATTCTGGTACCGGAGAAATCGGTACCGGAGTTATCCGTGTCCGTGTGTCCGTGTGCTCACGTAGCACATCAGTGTGGCACACGTGCGGCAGCCGTGTGCCGCCCATGTGCCGACTGGGGACCACACGGACCATGCAGGAGACAGTGCTACAGTTAAGCGCTGTCCCCTGCTTTTGGTGCTGAAGCCGGCATTCATTCCTTCTCCCAGTTTGCTGGAGAAAAGGAATGAAAAATCAAGGTTTTTTTTTTTGTTTTTTTTTCTTAAAAATAAAGTTTGTGGGTCACCTCCTGCCTCCCATCCGCTGTGCGCCTGCCCACTTGCCTACAAATACTCACCCAGCTCCTGCGATGTATGCTCTCAGCGCCGGCAGCCTTTCCTGTGTGAGCGGTCACGTGGTACCGCTCATTACAGTGATGAATATGCGCATATTCAGGACAAGCTGCCGGCGGCCGCTGAGAGGAGACATTGCAAGAGCTGGGTGAGTATTTCTAGGCAAGCGGGCAGGCGCACAGGAGATGGGAGGCGGGAGGTGACCCACAAACTTTATTTTTAAGAAAAAAAACACAAAAAACCTTGATTTTTCATTCCTTCTCTCCAGCGAATGCTGCTGGAGATAAGGAATGAATGCCGGCTTCAGTACCAAAAGCAGGGGACAGCGCTTACTGTAGCGCTGTCTCTCCTGCAGGCGGTACATGCACACGGAGGAGAGTGCACACTGTTCTCTGTGTGCACGTGTGCAGGACGTATTGTGGTACGTGCTGCCGGAGAAAAGCGGACATGTCTCCGTATTTTGCACACGGACACACAGTCCGTGAAAACACGGAGACATGTCCATAGACCCATTCATTTGAATGGGTCTACATGTGTCAGTGTCTCCGGTACGTCAGAAAACTGTCAGTACACGTACCGGAGACACTAACGTGTGAAAGAGGCCTTATAGATACCTCAGTTTTACTTTGTTGTGAGGCATTATGTTGTCATATGATACTATGGTATGTTCATCATAATAGGAGCAATTTGCTATGTGACACTGCAGTAGATGTGCTCTGTGGCACTATGTCTTGACTTTAGGTATATGGGCTGAGCACTGTGCGCACAATTTAGCTATTTATATTTTTGGTGATTAATTTTATTGCTGGACAATTACATAGCTGTCAGTTGATCCAAAAGGTTAACAAATCTGAATATTTAAAAAAGTGGAAACGATGTTTTGTCTTTCTTAGGCCGGGATCACACATACGCGAGACACGGCCGAGTCTCGCAGGTGAAAACCCAGCTCTGGCACCGGCACTCCGGAGCGGAGCGTGCAGCCGCACAGCAACACATGGAGCTGCACGCTCCGCTCCCAAGTCCCGGTGCCAGAGCTGGGTTTTCACCTGCGAGACTCGGCCGTATCTCGCGTATGTGTGATCCCAGCCTTAGGAGAATATCTATTACTAGATGGCAGCCCGATTCTAAAGAATCGGGAGTCTAGAATCCATATATACTTTATTTATTCAAATGTAAGAATAATACAATTAATAAATAATAGTAAGAAAGAACAAAAATAATAGGCAGTATATGGAGAAAACACCAAACAAAAGTTCAAAATTGGTGTGAAAATGTCACTGAACCACTTCACAACTAAATACAGTGGGGCAAAAAAGTATTTAGTCAGTCAGCAATAGTGCAAGTTCCACCACTTAAAAAGATGAGAGGCGTCTGTAATTTACATCATAGGTAGACCTCAACTATGGGAGACAAACTGAGAAAAAAAAATCCAGAAAATCACATTGTCTGTTTTTTTAACATTTTATTTGCATATTATGGTGGAAAATAAGTATTTGGTCAGAAACAAAATTTCATCTCAATACTTTGTAATATATCCTTTGTTGGCAATGACAGAGGTCAAACATTTTCTGTAAGTCTTCACAAGGTTGCCACACACTGTTGTTGGTATGTTGGCCCATTCCTCCATACAGATCTCCTCTAGAGCAGTGATGTTTTTGGCTTTTCGCTTGGCAACACGGACTTTCAACTCCCTCCAAAGGTTTTCTATAGGGTTGAGATCTGGAGACTGGCTAGGCCACTCCAGGACCTTGAAATGCTTCTTACGAAGCCACTCCTTCGTTGCCCTGGCGGTGTGCTTTGGATCATTGCCATGTTGAAAGACCCAGCCATGTTTCATCTTCAATGCCCTTGCTGATGGAAGGAGGTTTGCACTCAAAATCTCACGATACATGGCCCCATTCATTCTTTCATGTACCCGGATCAGTCGTCCTGGCCCCTTTGCAGAGAAACAGCCCCAAAGCATGATGTTTCCACCACCATGCTTTACAGTAGGTATGGTGTTTGATGGATGCAACTCAGTATTCTTTTTCCTCCAAACACGACAAGTTGCGTTTCTACCAAACAGTTCCAGTTTGGTTTCATCAGACCATAGGACATTCTCCCAAAACTCCTCTGGATCATCCAAATGCTCTCTAGCAAACTTCAGACGGGCCCGGACATGTACTGGCTTAAGCAGTGGGACACGTCTGGCACTGCAGGATCTGAGTCCATGGTGGCATAGTGTGTTACTTATGGTAGGCCTTGTTACATTGGTCCCAGCTCTCTGCAGTTCATTCACTAGGTCCCCCCGCGTGGTTCTGGGATTTTTGCTCACCGTTCTTGTGATCATTCTGACCCCACGGGGTGGGATTTTGCGTGGAGCCCCAGATCGAGGGAGATTATCAGTGGTCTTGTATGTCTTCCATTTTCTAATTATTGCTCCCACTGTTGATTTCTTCACTCCAAGCTGGTTGGCTATTGCAGATTCAGTCTTCCCAGCCTGGTGCAGGGCTACAATTTTGTTTCTGGTGTCCTTTGACAGCTCTTTGGTCTTCACCATAGTGGAGTTTGGAGTCAGACTGTTTGAGGGTGTGCACAGGTTTCTTTTTATACTGATAACAAGTTTAAACAGGTGCCATTACTACAGGTAATGAGTGGAGGAAAGAGGAGACTCTTAAAGAAGAAGTTACAGGTCTGTGAGAGCCAGAAATCTTGATTGTTTGTTTCTGACCAAATACTTATTTTCCACCATGATATGCAAAAAAAATGATAAAAAAACAGACAATGTGATTTTCTGGATTTTTTTTTCTCAGTTTGTCTCCCATAGTTGAGGTCTACCTATGATGTAAATTACAGACGCCTCTCATCTTTTTAAGTGGTGGAACTTGCACTATTGCTGACTGACTAAATACTTTTTTGCCCCACTGTATATATAGTTTTGGTAAATGGTATTATCATTTTTTTGACGAAATTCGGCAGGAGCTTGAAGAGCAACGTCACTGGGCCCGCCTCCACGCAGTAGAAACTTGCTGTGAGGTAAAAATTCAAAAATCACACCAAAATGGCGGGCGGAGTGTGTCACAGTACGGCACGTTTCTGATTGGTCGCTCGCAGAAGGCGGCAACCAATCAGACACTGGACACTGTTGACGTCACTTATCTCCGGACATTAGCTCCGGACATTAGCTCCGGACATTAGCTCCGGACAAAGCCACGGAAGTTGGCACAAATTGCAGGAAGTAGTATTCTAGGCAATTATATATTAGATTATGCAATGTAAATTATGAAAACCATGAATTTTCCCATCTCAATAATTTATTTTCATCTGTTACAGTGAAAGTAATAACTAAACAACTCAAAAGGCACAAAAATACGTTTCTGACATTTATAAAAAAAAAAATATCAGTGACCACTATGAGTCGCCCTTCTTTTCACTAACAGCCATAAGCTTTCCATCCATGGAGTGTGTCAGTTTCTTAACCCTTTCACGACCAGAGGTTATTTCTGTTTTTGTGTTTTTTGTTTCCCTTCTTCCCAGAGCCATAACTTTTTTTATTTTTGGTCAATATGGCCATGTGAGGGCTTGTAATTTGCGGGACAAGTTGTAATTTTGAACTACAGCATTGGTTTTAACATATCATGTACTGGAAAACAAAAAAATTCCAAGTGGGGTGAAATTGCAAAAAAAAATGCAATTCCACTGTGGGTTTTTTTTTTTACCATGTTCACTAAATGCTTAACTTGCCCTGCCAATATGATTCTCCATGGCATTACAAGCTCAGAGACACCAAACATGTCTAGGTTCTTTTTTATTTAAGTGGTTGAGTGGCAAGTATTTTCTGCGCGTTTTTATTGATACCATTCTAGTGTGGATACGATCTTTAGATTGCCCATTATTGCATTTTATTGCAATGAAGCAGCAACCAAAAAATTTTCTTGTTACGCCGTTTAGCAATCGGGTTAATTCTTTTTATATATTGATAGATTGGGCGATTCTGAAGCGGCAATACCAAATATGTGTATATTTGAATTTTTTATTGTTTTATTTTGAATGGGGCGAAGAGGGGCGATTTGAACTTTTTATATTTTTTTATTTTTTATTATTTTTAAAACCATTTTTTTTAGCTTTTGCATGCTTCAATAGTCTTCATGGGAGACTAGAAGCTGCAGTACTTTGATCGCCTCTGCTACAGACAGGCGATGATCAGATCACCTGTGTGTAGCCGAAATGCTCATTGCTTCAGACCTCTGGTTGCCATGCCAACCCATCGGTGACCCATGATCATGTGACGAAGTCACCAATGGGCGGGATTTACAATGCACTTTCGGTAAACGCGAGTTAAATGCTTCTGTCAGTAATTGACAGCGGCATTTAACTAGTACACAGCTGCAGGTGGATCACAATTCCACCTGCGGCTGTTGCGGGCACGTCAGCTGTATAGATCAGCTGTCATGTGCCTTCACCAAATAGGGGGAGTTCGACATCAGCATACTATTATGCCCGAAGTCAAAAAAGGGTTAATCTGTTGATGATCAACTTTTTGGGCAGCACCAACCACAGCCTTCCAGACAGTGTTCAGAGGGGAGGACTTGTTTCCTTCACTGTAAATTTCTTGTTGAAAGGGACTCTAGCAGCACAAAATGACTGTTCAATCCAAGTACAGATGCTTGAAACATCACAACAGGGCCAATAATTTTTAAACACATTCCCACCTGTGAGGCAGTGACACCTGTTACAGCTAGGGTGCGCTGTATGTGCTTTCAGAATGTGCATGGAAGCGTAGTGAGGCCATGAGGGTGTACTACAGACACAGGTGTGGCTGTAATTAGAATAGTGAAGCAGTGACTGATTAAAAAGCCCTGTAGTAGGGGGGAAGTGTGTCAGTGTGTTCTTGGAAGCAGACAGGGCAGTTGTTTGCAGAGCTCTCTCTGTGTGGAACAACACATAGGCTAAAGGAACCAGAGGGACTGACACACTGTGTCTTGGGCTGTCTTATGTGTACCCGGCTGCACTCCAGAGGATAAAGAGTGCAGTGCGCTGAGTGAGTACAGAGACTTGTTACCGGCGTACAGCCACCCAGGGAAACTGGACAGAGGGAGGTTCGGCCTGTGTATTGACTGCATCGTCATTATTAATGGACTGTATGAAGAAGCCATATACTGTATTGACTGTGTGAAGTAACACAATAAAAGAACGTTTTGTTTGAACTTGCTTGGGTCACTGCTGTTTCACGGTGTATGGTCCTACCGCTGCATCACATATTGTGGAAAGAATGCGGGCCATGCAGGGGCGGATTATCAGAGGGTCAATAAGGGCGGTAGCCCAGGGCCCAGTGGTCTGGGGGGGCCCTGGGCTACCGCACAGATTGACCCTCCGCTAATCGTCTGTGACTGCCCGCCGGGCGGCGTTTGTGTGCCCCCGGACCCGGTGGGCAGAGAGAGGGGGCCCG
This sequence comes from Ranitomeya imitator, assembly GCF_032444005.1. Taxonomy (NCBI): domain Eukaryota; kingdom Metazoa; phylum Chordata; class Amphibia; order Anura; family Dendrobatidae; genus Ranitomeya; species Ranitomeya imitator. Next base: position 759,365,194 of record NC_091283.1, on the reverse strand, counting down.
CATCGGGCCCCTTCTCATCTGCTCACCGGGCCCTTTCTGGCGCTGCGGTGGTTTCCTATTGACGTGCGGGCACGCGCCCGCACATCAATAGTTAACAACAACAGCCGCCAGCCAATTGGAGGTTGGCAGCTGAAGTCGGCCGCAGCGCACACGTCGCCGGCTTCTGACGTCATTGTCAGTCGCCGGCGAGTGTGCGCTGCTGCAGGGAGCTCGCCGCCTGGAGCGCGGACAGGTGAGGAAACTGCTTGGTTTTTTGTTTTTTTTTGGATCAGTTATCGGTGGACACACTGGGGGGCAATGCTGAAGGACACACTGGGGGGCAATGCTGGAGGACACACTGGGGGGCAATGCTGGAGACACTGGGGCAGATTGGAGGACACACTGGGGGCAATGCTGGAGACACTGGGGCAGATTGGAGGACACACTGGGGGGCAATGCTGGAGACACTGGGGCAGATTGGAGGACACACTAAGGGCAATGCTGGAGACACTGGGGCAGATTGGAGGACACACTGGGGGCAATGCTGGAGGACACACTGTGGGGCAATGCTGGAGACACTGGGGCAGATTGGAGGACACACTGGGGGCAATGCTGGAGACAGTGGGGCAGATTGGAGGACACACTGGGGGCAATGCTGGAGACAGTGGGGCAGATTGGAGGACACACTAAGGGCAATGCTGGAGACACTGGGGCAGATTGGAGGACACACTGGGGGCAATGCTGGAGGACACACTGTGGGGCAATGCTGGAGGACACACTGTGGGGCAATGCTGGACGACACACTGTGGGGCAATGCTGGAGACACTGGGGCAGATTGGAGGACACACTGGGGGCAATGCTGGAGACAGTGGGGTAGATTGGAGGACACACTGGGGGCAATGCTGGAGACAGTGGGGCAGATTGGAGGACACACTGGGGGGCAATGCTGGAGACACTGGGGCAGATTGGAGGACACACTAATGGCAATGCTGGAGACACTGGGGCAGATTGGAGGACACACTGGGGGCAATGCTGGAGACAGTGGGGCAGATTGGAGGACACACTGGGGGGGGAATGCTGGAGGACACACTGTGGGGCAATGCTGGAGGACACACTGGGGGGCAATGCTGGAGACACTGGGGCAGATTGGAGGACACACTGGGGGCAATGCTGGAGACAGTGGGGCAATGCTGGAGACAGTGGGGCAGATTGCTGGAGGACACACTGGGGGGCAATGCTGGAGGACACACTGGGGGCAATGCTGGAGACAGTGGGGCAGATTGCTGGAGGACACACTGGGGGGCAATGCTGGAGGACACACTGGGGGCAATGCTGGAGACAGTGGGGCAGATTGCTGGAGACAGTGGGGCAGATTGCTGGAGACAGTGGGGCAGATTGCTGGAGGACACACTGGGGGCAGATTGCTGGAGACACTGGGGGCAGATTGCTGGAGACACTGGGGGCAGATTGCTGGAGGACACACTGGGGGCAGATTGCTGGAGACACTGGGGGCAGATTGCTGGAGACACTGGAGGCAGATTGCTGGAGACACTGGGGGCAGATTGCTGGAGACACTGGGGCAGATTGCTAGAGACACTGGGGCAGATTGCTGGACACACTGGGGGTAATATGCTGGACACACTGGGGGTAATATGCTGGAAACACTGGGGCAGATGATTGCTGGACACACTGGGGCAATGCTGGAGACACTGGGCCAGATTGCTGGACACACTGGTGGTAATATGCTGGACACACTGGGGCAGATTGCTGGACACACTGTCTGGGGGCAATATGCTGGACATACTGGGGCAGATTGCTGGAGACACTGGGGGTAATATGCTGGACACACTGGGGGTAATATGCTGGACACACTGGGGGCAGGACTGGAGGCATGGGCAGAATGTAGACACGGGGCATGATTGGAGACATGGGGCAGGATTGGATCATGGGGCAGGATGGATACGATGGAGACAGATGGGGCAGGATGGGGAGATCATATGGTGTAGAATGGATACTCATGAGTGCAGGATGGGAGAACATATGGCTGGAGCCAGGAATGAGACACACGGGGCCAGGATGGGGAATATTATTACCATAGGGGCTAATTAAGAGATATTATTACTGCAGTGATGTATTTATTTTATTTTTTGAGTATACTGTTTTAAATGGGGGGGCGGTCCTGTTACTGTGCAGAGTGACACTATATCGCCTTTTTATCTTCATGTGGTGTAATGTAGAAGTTGTGAAAAATTTAAGTAATGTGTTCTGCAAGCGGAGCTCGAGATAACTGTGTTATCTCCTGCAGAAACGAGTCCTGGCTGGAAGAAATGATGGCGGTCTGTGCTGGATGAAAGATGAAGGACTTCACCTAGAGACGTCACTGGTGAGTCAGTGTTACCTATACACTGACACTATACACTATATACTATATACAGCGGTCCTGTGTACAATGTCACCAGTGATCACTGTATTACCTATACATTATATACAGAGCTCCTGTGTATAATACCACCAGTGATCTCTGTATTACCTCTACACAGACACTGCATACTAATTACAGATCTCCTGTGAATACTGGCACTTACGGTGATAGTATTGTGATTTTTTTTTTTTTATTACTGATCAGTATTGTAGTATTCAGTCACTATGTGGTGGTAATATGTGGTCTGGAAATGGTGTTGTGGTATTTGTCCCTTGTATGTGCTATTTGGTCACCAAGTGGTAATATGTGGTCTTGACATGGTGCGGTGGTATTTGTTCCTTGTATGTGATATTATTGGTCAAGATATACCTAAATTGTATTGTAGATTTTAACAAATATTTAATAGGTTACAGTAGAGTAGGGCCCGGCCATTTTTCTTGAATAATCTGGTTCGGGTATATCATGACCCCCGTCACATGACCCCCGTCACATGACCCCCGTCACATGACCGAGGGGGCCCACAGTGTGTGAACAGCCCGGGGCCCTGGCTACCCTTAATCCACCCCTGGGGCCATGTGAACTGAGGCATACCCAAAGCGTACTGCATGTCAGTGATTAAGCCTGCAAAGCAACAGTTTAAGCCAGCTGATAAAATGGAGGAGCTTTTGAAGCAGTTTGCCCGCTCACAGCAGCAGCAGCAAGAGGCGCTGCAGTTGCAGCGGCAACAGTTGGTGCTACAAAAGCAGCAACAGCAGCAGACTACTGAATTGTTGATGCAGCAGATCGCGGCTATGGGAGAGGCAGGTTCACCAGGGACAGCATTCCGGTCTGAGGCACAGTACAAGGTCTGGTCAGCGCTGAGGAAGATGGAGCCTGAGGAAGACATGGAGGCTTTTCTCACCATCTTTGAACATACTGCGGTGCGGGAGAGCTTGCCGGTGACTCAGTGGGCTGAGGTGGTGTCCAATTTCCTTACGGGAGATGCCCAGAAAGCCGTCATAGACCTCAGTCAGGACGATGAAATGGACTATGGGAAGCTGAAAGGTGAGATCCTTGTTAGACTGGGGGTTAATACATATGTGCGGGCCCAACGGGTGTTCCAGTCGTCCTTTTCCGAGACTCGCCCTTCCCGATCTCAGGCACATGACTTGCTGCAACTGGTTAAAAAATGGCTTCAGCCTGAGACATTAACCCCATTCTAGATGGTAGAGAGGGTGGTGGTTGACCGCCTGGTGAGGGCTCTGCCAGCAGCCATACAGCGTTGGGTGGGACAAGGGGACCTAGGCATTCTGGGTGAAGTGGTGGGACTGGTAGAGTGATATACAGCCACTCAGGACTTTATACAGGACACTGCTCCATTTCGGCTGTCACGTAAGGTTTCCCCAGCTCAGGAGCTGGGGAAAACTAAAACGGTACCTGGGCACAGTCGTGCCGCAGCGATCAGGTGTTGGCACTGCCAAGGGCCCGGCCATGTGGCTGCTAACTGCCCTTTGGTGTCTGAACCCATGGACTGCAGGTATGGTCGCCGTATTTCTATGTATGCTCAGCCAATCGGTACCACCACTACAGGCACTGCTGACAGCGAATCCCAGCTGTGCCAGGTACTTGTGAACGGGTACCAAACAGAGGTCCTCCTGGACTAGAGGAGCATAGTGACCTTGGTTCATGGGTCCCTTATTGCCGGTGATAACCCCAAAGGACCGAAAGTGGAGGTGATGGGTATCCACGGGGAAATCCCAGAGTACCCGACCATGGAGGTTAAAGTTTCCACACCATGTGGGGACATTAAACATGTGGTGGGAGTGGTGAAGACGCTTTCATATGGGGCTGTGTTGGGGAGAGATTTGCCCCTGTTTTGGTCCCTGTGGGAGACCAGGGTCAACCCTCTCAAGGAAAGTGTTGTACCGGGTGCAGAACCCAAAGATATTGAGATACCTGCCATAGGGGTCACCAACCTAGGGACAGAGTGTAATCCCAATAGGCTCCCTCTAGAGGTTGTGGGGCCCCATTGAACCCTGAGCCGGAGGTGTTCCCTGGAAAGGTCGGGACAGCTCAGATCCAGGGTCCCTTTCGGAGACGCAGATATAGAAGACGCAGGTATGAGAAGAGCCAAGAGTGTATGGTCGCAGAGGCGACTGGGGACATGCGCACGAGGAACCCTCTGGCACCGGTCAAGGATGGGGCCGGCGGTCAGGGTAAATTAGATAGAGCACTAGCTAGACAGCAGTGTCGGGAGGCTCAGGTTCAGATGCAGCGTAGTACAGATATATGCTCAGAGTTGCGCGGTCCGCGGCATTTCAGCGTGATATAGTCACTGAGGCACGGGTAAGAGTTCAGAGGAAACGGTACCAGGGGCCCAAAAGCAGATACTTAGGTGACAGGATGACCCGTGGGGTTAGTGAACCTTAACCCTGAAGTAAACAAAGTAAAGACCACCCAAAACTGGCCCAAATCTGCGATTAATCAGAAAAGAGGGTTTGGCTTCTGCAGTGGAGATCGGGGTGGGTGTTCCGTAATGAAATATGGAGGAGAAACGGGAGGGATGCGTGCGCCAATCGATGGTTCCGGTCCCTACTTTGGTTTCTTAATGTAATGTTGAGCGGGGATGTCAGGGGGGCATACCGATGCCCTGTCTTTCACCCTTACGGGGTAACAAATGTTCAACCCCACAGCTATGAACAGGGGGGAGGATATGTGAGGCAGTGACCCATGTTACAGCTAGGGGGCACTGTATGTGCTCTCCAGAATGTGCATGGAAGCGTAGTGAGGCCATGAGGGCATTCTACAGACACAGGTGTGGCTGTAATTAGAAAAGTGAAGCAGTGACTGTAGTAGGGGGGAGGTGTGTCAGTGTGTTCTTGGAAGCAGACAGGGCAGTTTACTGCAGAGCTCTCTCTATGTGGAGCAACACAGAGGCTAAAGGAACCAGAGAGACTGACACACTGCGTCTTGGGCTGTCTTATATGTACCCGGCTGCACTCCAGAGGATAAAGAGTGCAGTGCGCTGAGTGAGCACAGAGACTTGTTATCGGCGTGCAGTCACCCAGGGAAACTGGACAGAGGGAAGTTCGGCCTGTGTATTGACTGTATCATATAGCCATGCATTATTAATGGACTGTATGAAGAATCCGTATACTATATTGACTGTGTGAAGTAACACAATAAAAGAACATTTTGTTTGAACTTGCTTGGGTAACTGCCGTTTCACTGTGTATGGTCCTACCGCTGCATCACACACCTGATTGTTGTCCCTCAACCTTCACCCCCCTCTTTTTTGCTTAATAGAGTCAAAGAAGGGCAGAGGTATATGGAAAACAATCAGGTGGGAAGGTGTATATAAATGATTGGCCCGGCCATGGAGCATCGAGCACCTATATGAACAGTTATCCTGTGCTGACAGTTCCTTTACAAAGGGCCCATAGTTTCTCAAAAGGTTTTAGGTCAAGTGAGGGATGGGCCTTGTCATTATCTTTTTTAACCTTTAATGCCCTTATAGACTTTAATGCATGTGATGGCGCATTGTCCTGTATACAAATCATGGTTTTCTTGAAAGATACACTTTTTCCTGTACGACTGCTTGAAGAAAGTGTCTTCTAATAACTGACAGTAGGTTGAGAAGTTGATTGTCAGTCGATCTTCAACCAAAAAAGGTCCAACTAGATCATCTTTAGTAATACCAACTTTGCATCCCGAACAATTTTCTTGGCTTTTGTCCCAGGTCATAGGTGAGGATGTTACCTTTAGTAGCCATTCAAACTTCTGTGCGTGTCATCAGGCCAAAATCATTAGGGCATGTGAACTTTTGATCAGGGTCATTTGGATGTTTTAGGTTGTCATTATGATTTAAAAAGAGAATACACAGTAGTTTGACAATAAATGGCTTCACCCAACCATGAGTGGAGAAAAAGTTTTGGTGTTATCATTCATATTCTCTGAAAAAAGGCCAAGAAAGCAAACATTCTCCCGGGGTATGTAATCTTTTAAGCATAACTGTATTAACACTACGAGATTACATTATGATGCATCATTTTTCAGGTTGCTGGAAGGATGGTGATTTTCATACTCTGGGAGAAGAGTGGGAGGAAAGTGATTGCACTACATGCAAATGTGATGCCGAATGCATAAGTTGCTGCACTAAGTAAGTATTTATTCTTTATTTAAAGAGGTTGTCCACTACTTTTTCATTGATGACCTATCTTTACGATAAGTCGTCAATGTCTGATCGACCGGGGTCCGACAGCCACAAATACTTACTTGCAGAGCTGCTCAGTCTTCTGGAAGTGGCCGTTGCATGATACTACATATCGCCTCCCATTCAAATCCTGAAGGCAGATGTGTAATGCCCTGCCACAGCCATTATCAGAAGACAGACCGCTCCGCAAGGATAGATTATCAATGAAGAAGTAGAGGACGACCTCTTTAACCTTTGTTTAGCAGTAAGGCCATATTTTATTTTACATTCATCCCTCCAGTTACAAGTAAAATACTACCAATAGCTTAACTAGAAATGTCAAGGGTTCCATATGGTAATTTCTGTTAATTTAGGTTTTTTCAAATGACCCCAATTAAGACCAGGATTTATCAGTCTTTAGTGAGCAGGCAAACATTGCAAAAACATAATTTTTTATGACAGATCTGGCTTTTATGCAGCTGTATTACAGAACAGTATTGTATTCTACCCTAGAAACAATGCTCTATACTTAAGTAATACGGCTTATGATAGAAAATGCAGTAATAGAAAAATATCAGAAGTCACATTCATTACCTCCATATTTCATTCTATATATGGCAGTTTGTAAGGGCCCTAAAATATCCTATAGCCTCATTCAGCCATCCGTGATTCATGGATTTGTTCTGTGTGTGATTTTCATGGGTAGTACAAGCTCTCATTATAGTTGCTGGGGCTGTCCACATGTCCGTATTTCTTTGCAGACCAAGTGGTCCGTATAAAATCAAGGTTATGTGTTTTTTTTTTTAAAATCTGAATCATGTATAAAACTGATCCATACAAGTCTAAGGTACCTTCACACTGAGCAACTTTAGAACAATAACGATAGCGATCCGTGACGTTGCAGCGTCCTGGATAGCGATATCGTTGTGTTTGACACGCAGCAGCGATCAGGATCCTGCTGTGACATCGCTGGTCGGAGCTAGAAGGCCAGAACTTTATTTTGTCGCTGGATCTCCCGCAGACATCGCTGAATGGGCATGTGTGACGCTGATCCAGCGATGTGTTCACTTGTAACCAGGGTAAACATCGGGTTACTAAGCGCCGTGTCAGCGCCGGCCGGCCGTAAAGCAGAGCACAGCGGTGACGTCACCGCTCTGCTTTACGGCCGGCGCTTACACAGTGCAGGGAAGTGGACGCCAGGGGACGCGACAGACACCGGAATGTAAGTATGTAGTGGTTTTTTTTTTTACATTTACAATGGTAACCAGGGTAAACATCGTGTTAGTAAGCGCGGCCCTGTGCTTAGTAACCCGATGTTTACCCTGGTTACCCGGGGACTTCGGCATCGTTGGTCGCTGGAGAGCTGTCTGTGTGACAGCTCTCCAGCGACCACACAACGACTAAACAGCGACGCTGCAGCGATCGGCATCGTTGTCTATATCGCTGCAGCGTCGCTTAATGTAACGGTACCTTAAGAATCCATGAAAATCACAGACAGCACATGGATGGCTAAATAAATTACAATGGAGAAGTTTTATATTTATCTTATTAATTTATTAATTTATTTTTTCATCTGTAAAAATCTCTGATGTTAAAACCTGACACACTGAACAAACACTGCTGAAAATTAGAGCCAAAACATTGATGAACAATGTTCTGCATTTTTACATACAAGGAAAAATCATGGACGTCGGAGTGAGGCCTTAAGCAGTTTTTTTTATTGTTTTTTTCCCTCATTAAGGGGGTATTCCCATCTCCAAGCTCCTATCCCAATATTCGCTATGTCGCTTACCCCATGTGCAGGGCATTGAAGTAACAGGTATCCATGGTTATGACCACTAACAACTAATTGTCACTATATGACTGGTTGTAACCATAGATATCTAAGCTACTGCAATGCCCTGAAGATGGGGTAAGTGCCATAGCGAATCAAGAGAACTACAGTGGGTAAGGAAAGTATTTAGACCCCTTTAAATTTTTCACTCTTTGTTTCATTTCAGCCATTAGGAAAATTCAAAATAGTTGACTTTTTTTTCTCATTAATGTACACTCTGCACTCCATCGTGACTGAAAAAAAAAACAGAAATTTTGAAATTTTTGCAAATGTATTAAAAAAGAAAAACTGAAATATTACATGGTCATAAGTATTCAGACCCTTTGTCTGGTATTGAGTAGATGCCCCCTTTTGAGCTAGTACAGCCGTGAGTCTTCTTGGGAATGATGCAACAAGTTTTTCACACCTGGATTTGGGGATCCTCTGCCATTCTTCCTTGCAGATTCTCTCCAGTTCCGTCAGGTTGGATGGTGAATGTTGGTGGACAGCCATTTTCAGGTCTCTCCAGAGATGCTCAATTGGATTTAGATCAGGGCTCTGGCTGGGCCAGACAAGAATGGTCACAGAGTTGTTCTGAAGCCACTCCTGTTATTTTAGCTGTGTGCTTAGGGTCATTGTCTTGTTGGAAGGTGAACCTTCAGCCAAGTCTGAGGCCCAGAGCACTCTGGAAGAGGTTTTGATCCAGGATATCTCTGTACTTGGCCACATTCATGTATCCTTCTGTCACGCTCACGCCCTGACTGGTGGGCGTGAGCTCGGGGGTTTTGTGGCCCCACTGTGCCACAAACCCGACTACCCTGCAAGGGGCGTGACTACGACAGCTGCCCGGGTTTTCACTGGAGCCTCTGATGGTGAGGACAGGCTTGTGCAGCAGGCAGCTGCCAGGTGCTACTCCAGGGTGGTGTCTGGCTGTGGCTGCTGATCCCACTTGGGAGACAGGAACACCTGGATTGGTGCGGGCATTAGGCAGGACTGGCAGAAGAGCACGGCTGGAACACAGACGAGTAGGCTGGCACGGCTGAGACAGGGCTGGCAGAGACACGGCAGAGAACTCAGGGCTGGCAGAGACACGGCAGGAAACAGGACTGGCTAGGACAGCAGGAACACAGGACTGGCAGGAACACAGGATTGGGAGGCACTGCAGAGAACACAGGACTGGAAGGCAGGGCAGGAACGGCAGGAACACAGGATACACAGGACGGGCTGATGTGATGTATGAATCAGGCTGCACTCTGATGACACCCGAGTGCAGTCCTATTGTGAGTGTGATGAAGGAACAGGTAGGGACCTGTACACACAGAAGATGCAGGTACGGAAACAAGCCAGAAGGAAAGGAGAATGAAGGAACAGGTAGGGACCTGTTCACACAGGAGGACCAAGTAACAAGTAGAAGGTGGAACTAAGAGAAGAGAAGGAGAAGGCAGAGCCAAGGACGGAGCCGCAAGAGGCGGAGCCAAGGGCGGAGACGCTGGAAGCGGAGCCAAGAGCGGAGACGCTGGAGGCGGAGCCAAGAGCGGAGATGCTGGAGGCGGAGCCAAGAGCGGAAACGCTGGAGGCGGAGCCAAGAGCGGAGACGCTGGAGGCGGAGCCAAGAGCGGAGACGCTGGAGGCGGAGCCAAGAGCGGAGACGCTGGAGGCGGAGCCAAGAGCGGAGATGCTGGAGGTAACGCCAAGAGCAGAGACGGAGCCAAGTGCAGAAACACAGGAGGCGGAGCCAGATAGTACCGCAAAGAGCGGGGCCAGATAGAACCGCAAAGAGCGGAGCCACAGAGCAAAGCCAGAGAGTGCGAAGCAAGGTCTAAGTACAGAGCCGCAAGAGTGCGGAGTGAAAGCAGACAGAAAACACAAGGAAAGAAAGCAGGGAAGAAAGCCACAGAAAAGGAGACCGAGAACAGACAAAGTACAGACAAGGCAATAGAACAAGACACAGGGACAAAGACACAGGGACCAGGATATTCTGCCTCCTGGAGGGCGGACTGCAAGAACAAGGCAAAAGCACAGAGAAAAGCTCAGAGGGAATAACTCAGAGCAAGGCCAGGCAAACTCAGCAGCTAAACACTAACTGAGCTAACACATTGCACAGGACCAGACCACAGGGTGGAGCTGCACTATATACAGGAGGCCTCTTGGTAATTGGTCAGGAACTGATTAGACAGATGCACCTGATTCCTATAAGAACCAGAGAGTTCAGGCGCCGGCCCCCTATACACATAGCCATGAAGCATGTACAGAGCAGAGACACAGAACATGGAGATGGCATTAAAGAGAAAGCACATCATGGCCTGGAGCAGTGGGTAAGATTGTGTGAGAGATGTGAGGCCATGCTGTGATGCCAGCAGAGTTGTTACACCTTCAATGACAACCAGTCATCTGGTCCCAGCAGCTGAAAAACACCCCCATAGAAAGATGCTGCCACCACCATGCTTCACTGTTGGAATTGTATTGGGCAGGTGATGAGCAGTGCCTGGTTTTCTCCACACATACTGCTTATAATTATCACAAAAAAGGTCTATCTTCATCTCATCAGACCAGAGAATCTTATATCTCATAGTCTGGGAGTCCTTTATGTGTTTTTTAGCAAACTCTATGCAAGCTTTCATATGTCTTACACTGAGGAGAGGCTTCCGTCGGGCCACTCTGCCATAAAGGCCCAACTGGTGGAGGGCCGCAGTGATAGTTGACTTTGTGGAACTTTCTCCCATCTCCCTACTGCATCTCTGGAGCTCAGCCACAGTGATCTTGGGGTTCTTCTTTACCTCTCTCACCGAGGCTCTTCTCCCACGATTGCTCAGTTTGGTTGCGTGGCTAGGCCTAGGAAGACTTATGGTGGTCCCAAACTGCTTCCATTTAAGGACAATGGAGGCCACTGTGTTCTTAGGAACCTTGAGTACTACAGAAATTCTTTTGTAACCTTGGCCAGATCTGTGCCTCCCACAATTGTCTCTGAACTCCTTGACCAGTTCCTTTGACCTCATGATTCTCATTTGGTCTGACATGCACTGCTGTGAGGTCTTATATAGACAGGTGTGTGCCTTTCCAAATCAAGTCCTATCAGTTTAATTAAACATAGCTGGACTCCAATGAAGGAGTAGAACCATCTCAAGGAAATGGACAGCATGTGACTTAAATATGAGTGTCTGAGCAAAGGGTCTGAATACTTATGTGATATTTCGTGTTTTCTTTTTTTAATAAACTTGCAAAAATTACTATTCTGTTTTTTTCTCAGTTAAGATGGGGTGCAGAATGTACATTAGAAAAATATTTAGAATTGAGAGTCCTCAGTGGTTGATACCTTTTAATGGCTAACTGAAAAGATGGTAACAAATTTAATTTGTTACCATCTTTTCAGTTAGCCATTAAAAGGTATCAACCACTGAGGACTCTCAATTCTAAATATTTTTCTATCTACTGGGTAACACGGTACCAAGATATATTTCTTTCCTGTATCAGAATGTACATTAATGAGAAAAAAAATAACTTTTTTGAATTTACCAAATGGCTACAATGAAACAAAGAGTGAAAAATTTAAAGGGGTCTGAATACTGTCTGTACCCACTGTATTCTACATTTCAAATTGGAGGTATTTGCTAATATTATTATTATTATTACACCTACTACATATTAGGATAGGATCTAAGAGATGGGAATATTCCCTTAAAGAGGTTGTCCACTGCTAGCACAACCCCATCTTGATCAAAATGTTTGGCACCCACAAAATAAAAGCCTATGATCACATCCCATGCTGGAACAGTTGTCACGGTGTTGGCACTCGCTCTCCTGGGGCTCTTGTGCTTTAGTTGTGAGATGTGACACCAGCACCCGATCAGCGCTAGCGTCACTGTCCCTTTGCAGCGCCCCAGGGTCCTGGTTTTTGTTGTAATATCATTCTCCTCTAGGGGGGAGTGATGTTACGTTTGGAGGCAATAAAGGAGATCTCTTTGCCAGGTACCACAAACATACAACACATTTCATACTCCAGTCCACCAGGGGGAGCTATGCTCCTATTTATTAGGGCACTCTTCACACTTTGGTAAAACTGGTGTCCTGGAGAGGAAGTGAGGCAGTTGCTGGCTGAGCTTCGCTCAGGTAGTTGGTCCCTGACAGGGGTGGGAGCCTGTCAGAGTCCCAGACAGAAGGTCACGGAGCTGCGCCTGCCCCACGTGGGACATTTTGTAAGAAAGGACACGAACAGAGAACTGTATTGTAGAGAGGGTGAAGAAGTCATAGCAAAGGAGTGGATACCAGAAGGAGTTCTGCCCCGCACAGGCTGCCTTCTTCTGAGGCGCAGGATCCCTGTAGCCGGGACACCAAGGGAGCAACAGTCCTTTATGCCTTGCTCCAGAGACCGGCAGGACCGCTAATTGCAAGTTACTGATCCGCCCTATACCCAGGAGGCAAGGTGGCACCCACGAGAGGCCGGGGCATGATAGAGTCTCTGTAAAAAGCCTCAAGCCATCGGTCATACGGGTTTGTCCTATCCATCTGTGGGACAGAGAGAGAGATAACGTCTACAACATCTGTGAGGTCCTTATGAGAGGCTTAGCATTAAGGTACTTCAACACCAAGGCGCTGGAGGAAGGCTACTGATTTCTATCTGGATAAGGGGACTCTGGATTTGCCTCCAAACTGGCCGGACTCTGCCTGCCCTGTGATCTGGTGCTCTGGACTGTGGATGCTGAAGCCTTCAGTAAAAGGTAAAGAGACTGCAACCTTGTGTCCTCGTTCTTCACTGCGCCTCACACCATCCACCATCTACACACTGGGAAGACCTTGGGACATACTTCACCTGTGGGAAGGTATACCATCTAGCTGCCATAACATCACCCCAGTGGACGCCTTAAAGCAGCGTTGGTCACTCTGACCGAATACCACAGGTGGCGTCACGAACATTTCCCCTTTAAAGACCTTTCCCTTTTACCATGGACCTCCCGAGGGTCAGTCACCGTGACATCCCCCCGAGATCCGAAGGACCCGGTACCGAGTACTCCTAGCCCTTGGGGGCGCTCCACCCGCCTTCGGACAAATCGAACTGGAAGAGGAAGTCTGGGCTGCAGCTAATGTCGGACTTCCTCTGTATGCTCAATTTGACAGGAGGTGAGGACAGTGACGCCAGCGCTGATTGGGCACCGGGAACCACGTTTCACAACAACAGCACTGGAGCACCAGAGTTAGCGAGTGTTGACACCACGGGAACAGCGCCAGCACGGGAGGGGAGTATAGGCTTTATTATTTTTGGGGGGTCAAGTGAAGGGAATGAGAAGAGTTGTCCTAGCAGTGGACAACTTCTTTAGGGCTACGGTCACACTGGCAGTATTTGGTCAGCATTTCACATCAGTATTTGTAAGCCAAAATCAGGACTGGGTCAAAAATTCAGAAGTGGTTACGTGTTTCTATTATACTTTTTCTCTGACTTTTCTTCACCTGATTTTTACTTACAAATACTGTTGTAAAATACTGACCAAATACTGATAGTGTGAACATGGCCTAAGTCACTTATGTCTCATAGCTGGATTGTCTATAGGCAGTGTAGCAGTTGCAATTATATGTAGGCTTTGGTACCTTGCACCACATCAGTAACCAAATGCAAGTAATCTAATTTTAATAACACAGGTCTGCGACTAAAAAGCTGTTTGATTATTTTCATCTAATTTCCATGTATTTTGGTGTGCTGAAAACGAAAAAAATATTGAAAAAAATCCTGGACGTCAGGATTTGCCACAAAATGCAAAATTCTCTTCAAATTTAGTATATTTTTCTCAATTTTTGGTATTTTTATCTTAGGGTTTTGAAAGTCAAAATTACTATTAATTAATTCACATCAATGCATTGAAGATATACAATGCCAAAAAAATATAACTTTCAAAGAAAAGAACTTTCAGAGTGAGCTAATGAAACCAGCATCAACATGTTGCAAGCTGAGCGAGCAGGCTCTGACATGCCCGGGCTTGATTCAATTGTTTTATCTTGGTTCTCGCCTGTTCACACTTTTTCATCTCAGTTTGTGTTAGCTCGTCATATTCTACCGTGTTTCCCAAAATTAGCATTATGGCTCAGCGGAAGTGTATTAATTCGCCTGACAGTTTCTGTTATATTTGTGGTGAATATCCTCAAAAAGAAGGGTGGTTTGCATTTAAAGGGGTCGTAGAGAAATTTTTAGGCAATAACAAAGACCCTGACTACAAAGAAATCGTCGGACGAATGCTGAAAGCATTTCAAGCTTTAGGTTGCCTGATGAGTTTCAAAGTGCATTTACTCCATTCCCACCTTGACAACTTTCCTGAAAATTTTGGGAGCTGTGAGTGAAGAGCAAGGTGAACGATTCCACCAGGACATTAAAGAGATGGAAAGAAGATACCAGGGAAGAGGGAGCATTGCAATGATGGCAGACTACTGTTGGACGCTTCAGAGAGACATTCCAGATGCTACTCACAAGCGTAAATGTACCAAGAGAAGCCTCACAAGGAAGAAGAATTGATTTTAGTGTGTTAGTGAGCTCATTGCAGTTAAAAAATGATTTTCATGAAACATTTGTAATAAAAAATTAATTTTATGAGTCTATTTTAATTTATTTTGAGGTATTGTCTTATTTAACATAGTTACTTAAATTGTAAGAAAACGTGTGTCCTATGCCAAAACGGAGGTAATTTTCGGATTCAGCGTGTTTAAAAACATAAAGACTACGTGGAATAACCAAAACAGCTCTTGAAAAAATTTTTTTTGCAGACCTGTGTAATAGGTGCAGATATTCTGCAGTGTGAAAAACTCAACAAAAGTTCATTGTGGGAACTGAAATACCTGGGCCTCAACTAGTGCACTAGGTAGCATTTGGCTCTAGTAAATTGACAACAAGCTGAGTGGCTCTGAGCTCAGTGTGATGTCGGCACTGCAAACCATAACAGACACCAGAAACACCATTTATTTTTTTGAACAAATCTGCCCGATGGTGTTTATAACCTGTATGTTTTCTGTAGAGAATAGGGAGCTCTTGTGGCACCCCATGAGTCCAGTTGCCACAATAGCATTGCCTTCCTCCCGGGGGGGGTGATGTCATCCCTGGATGCAAGGAGGGATTCCCTAATCAGGTAACAATTACATGCAAAACCTTCCTGACTTTAGACCAGAAGGGGGAGCTCTAAACCGGCTTCAGGGGAGCTTCCCTATAAATTGTGGCCTGGGGTGGGGCTAGAGGAGAGTATTGTGTGTGTGTGGAGGCAAGAAGAGAGGAGCCTGGGGTGGGGAGCTGTGATTGGGCTCACCTCAAGATGAGGCGCTTAGAGACCGGACACCGGAGTCCATGGTGGTGAGAGGATTGCATACCCAGCTACCGAATCCGGAGGGCAGGAGATCCCAAGTCTCCTGTCCCCAACTGACACCCGGAGGCAACACAGCAGGTCAGGAGCTTGGGGCTGCCAGTGAGAAGGCAGTGCCCATGACTGGCTCAGGCTGTCAGTCATATGGGTTGGGTGTACAGACACTGAGAGGACTTGTGCAAAGCTTCTGGCAGCAAGGGTCAAGAGTACAAAGTGCAGAAGGAAGGCCTCCGAACCCACCTTCTTAGGTGGATCGGAAGTTGCTTCCAGGCTGCCAAGATCCCATCATCACCTCTTATCTGTACCCTGGACTGTACCTGTATTTCATCAGTAAAAGGTAAAGGAAACTGCCACCCTTGTGTTCCTCAATCATTACCTGCACCATCAGTCCTGCACCCCATCGTTTACCATCCCTTACCAACTGTACCAGGTAGCCCTGGGGCCCCGCTCCACCTGTGGGGAGCAGAACAATCCAAGCTGCATAACCATCAGCCCCAGTGGTTCCTTTAAGCAGCGTCGGCCATCCTGGCCGAACACCACAGGTGGCGTCACAAATTATCCGTTAAAGACTTTATTTCCACTTTCATTCACACCCCCTTTAACTGGACGCCCAGGGACATGGACCGGGTCACTGCCACTGTGACCACCCCTTTAAGTACCACCGGACCCGGTACCAAGTACTCCATGGTCCTAGCGGGCGCTCCACTCTTCTCGCCTCTCCTTATGATAATTTGTCCAACTTTCTTTATTACTTTGGCGGTCTGCCCATTTAGACTAATATAGTTTAACGTGAATGTATCTTTGCTTTCTTTCAGGTACGCAAGACCAGTTTTAAAAGATCCAGAAAATTGTGCAGCAGTTCTCAACAAGAAGACCTGTCAAATGGAAGTTAAGCGAAAGGACAACTCCGGAGAAATGTGCGAAGTTGATTCTTGGGTCGCTTAAATTTGATGTTCATATTAAAATAAGACCAATAAATTGGACAACGCATAATATGTAGCATGGAATAAAATCAAATATTAGCATAAATAAATCTTACTGTATTCAGGCTGCAATATATAAAATATCAACACTTCAGTAATAGAAGGGGTGAGTATATAAAACTTCCATTCTTAACAATGAATTAAAAATAAGCAAACTTTAACCACATAGATTTCTGTATGTTCTCAGCTTTTTAAGGATATCAGTGATGTATCACTCACAGCCAGTCTATATAAAAATGTTAAAGGAAAGGTGACTTAAAAAAAAACCATTTTCAACAACTTCCACTTATAAACACTAGGGGGAGCAGCTTCTGAAATTTGCCATGAAAACCTAGTGTACAATGTACAACTAGCTCACATTACAACTGCAGTAAATGTGGGCGGGGTCTGGTCACATGTGTGACGTCTCCTCTCCTCCCCTTCTGGGTGTTTGCTAAGGAATAACAGAGGATGAAGTTTAGGGTCACAGTGAGGAGCTATTTTGTTGGTGACTGCAAAGTGATACTGACAAGTACACTTTCACCAGGGCTGGCCGGCAGCACCGAATCAGTTAGTGCTGCTCCCTGTATCACAAGCTGGGGTTAGATACGTGAGGTGTATCACTTGTACAATTAGATACGTTTAGAGTAACACACACTAGGATTATATAGAGAACCATTTGTAGTTTATCACATGATGGGATTAGATATTGGGCTCAGCGGAGTGTATCACACAGAATGGGATTAGATACACTGACCCCTCTCCGTCCACTTCTATGGGGCCAGTGATGTAATGTGTGACCCCGCTCCATCCGCTATATTACTACTTCCATAGAAGTAGACAGAAGTAGATACATTACACCACTGCTCCCATAGAAGTAGAGAAAGCGGTTATTACACATTACACCACTGCTCCCATAGAAGTAGAGAAAGCGGTTATTACACATTACAACACTGTTCCCATAGAAGTGGACAGAGTAGAGTCACACATTACACTACTGCTCTCATATAAGTGGACGTAACAGGGTCACGCATTACATCACTGCTCCCAAAGAATTGGACGGGGCAGGGTCACACATTACACTACTGCTCCAATAGAAGTGGAAAGAGCAGGTTCACGCATTACACCACTGCATCCATAGAAGTGGACAGAGCAGGGTCACACATTTCTAACACATTTCTAAGGGAGCAGTAGTGAAATGTGTGACCCCATTAAATATTATTTTTTGGAGGGGGTAAGGCGGGCAATTAATGTGTGGCCTCTCTCCGTCCACTTCTATCAGAGCAGTGGTGCAATGTGTGACACTGCTCCATCCACTTCTATGGGAGCAGTGGTGTAATATGTGACCCCGCTGTGTCCACTACATTACTGCTACCATAGAAGTAAACAGAGCGGGTTCACACATTACTCCACTGCTTTCAAAGAAGTGGACGGAGCGGGTTACATATTAAATATTCAGTGGGGTCACAGAAAAGCATACTTCATAACTATGCAGCCTTTACACAGTAATATTTGTCCTATTGATCCCCCTAGATTCCCATATAGTTCTCCATATAATACAATGGGCCCCATATTGCCTTCCATGTGCCATCCTCTATTCCATGTTTCTCCCCCATCACATTCCATGTCTCTCTCAACATCACATTCCCATACCTCCCAACCGTCCCGGATCCAGCGGGACTGTCCAGATTTTGACAGTCAGCCCCGCGATCCTGGGCAGGACATTAATTGTCCCGCACTGGTTGGGAGGTAATGTGATATCACCCGGTCAGCTGAGAGCTCCCTGAGTCCCTGCACAGGCTGCATCAGCAGAGCAGCACACCACGTAATGGCTGCTCTGTGCGAACAGGACCTATGATTAGGTCACAGGATGGGAGGAGTCAGGGATCACATGATAGATCGGGAGGACCTCCGTGTACAGGACTCTGCTGGTTGCCACGGCGCCAGAGGAGGGTAAGTGTATATGGGTGAGGCCAGGAGGTGTTTACAGTGTGGATGTAGCAGAGCCGTGTGTGTACGAGGTGTATGGATCGGAGCAGCGTGTGAAAGGTGTATAGAGCTGAGTCGTGTATGTAAGACGTGTACGGAGCGGAGCCGTGTAAGTAAGAGGTGTACAGAGCGCATCCGTGGGTGTACAAGGTGTACGGAGCGGAGTCGTGTGTGTAAGACGTGTACGGAGCGGAGCCGTGTGTAAGAGGTGTACGGAGCTGTGTGCATGAGGTGTACGGAGCGCAGCCGTGTGTGTACGAGGTGTACGGAACAAAGCCGTGTGTGTAAGAGGTGTACGGAGCCATGTGCATGAGGTGTACGGAGCGCAGCCATGTGTGTAAGACGTGTACGGAGCGGAGCCGTGTGCATGAGGTGTACGGAGCGCAGCCGTGTGTGTACGAGGTGTACGGAGTGGAGCCGTGTAAGAGGTGTACGTAGCTGTGTGCATGAGGTGTGCGGAGCACAGCCGTGTGTGTACGAGGTGTACGGAACAGAGCCGTGTGTGTAAGAGGTGTACGGAGCCGTGTGCATGAGGTGTGCGGAGCAGAGCCGTGTGTGTACGAGGTGTACGGAACAGAGCCGTGTGTGTAAGAGGTGTACGGAGCCGTGTGCATGAGGTGTACGGAGCACAGCCGTGTGTGTACGAGGTGTACAGAGCGGAGTAGCATGTGAAAGGTGTACGGAGCGGAGTCGTGTGTAAGAGCTGTACGGAGCCATGTGTACAAGGTGTACGGAGCGGAGCCGTGTGTGTACGAGGTGTACGGAGCGAAGCCGTGTGTGTATGAGGTGTATGGAGCGGAGCCGTGTGTGTATGAGGTGTATGGAGCGGAGCTGAATGTGTACGAGGTGTATGGAGTGGAGCTGTGTGTGTATGAGATGTATAAAGCAGAGCCGTGTGTGTATGAGGTGTATGGAGCGGAGCAGTGTGTGTATGAGGTGTATGGAGTGGAGCCATGTGTGTACGAGGTGTACGGAGCGGAGCCATGTGTGTATGAGATGTATGGAGTGGAGCCGTGTGTGCGGAGCTGTGTGTGCAAAGTATACGGAGCGCAGCCGCGTGTGTATGAGAAGCTATGTGCGGCCAATATACAGTATGGAGCATCATGTGCAGTCATTATACAGTATGGAGCATCGTGTGCAGTCATTATACAGTATGGAGCATCATGTGCAGCCAATATACAGTATGGAGCATCATGTGCGGTCATTATACAATATGGAGCATCATGTGGGGCCAGTATACAGTATGGAGCATCATGTGGGGCCATTATACAGTATGGAGCATCATGTGCGGCCATTATACAGTATGGAGCATCATATGCAGTCATTATACAGTATGGAGCATCATGTGCAGTTATTATACAGTATGGAGCATCATGTGCAGCCAATATACAGTATGGAGCATCATGTGTGGCCATTATACAGTATGGAGCATCATGTGTGGCCATTATACAGTATGGAGCATCATGTGTGGCCATTATACAGTATCGAGCATCATGTGCGGCCATTATACAGCATGGAGCATCATGTGCAGCCATTATACAGTATGGAGCATCATGTGCAGTCATACAGTATGGAGCATTATGGAGCATCATGTGCTGCCATTATACAGTATTGAGCATCATGTGTGGCCATTATACAGTATGGAGCATCATGTGTGGCCACTATACAGTATGGAGAATCATATGCAGTCATTATAAAGTATGGAGCATCATGTGCAGTCATTATACAGTATGGAGCATCATGTGCAGCCAATATACAGTATGGAGCATCATGTGTGGCCATTATACAGTATGCAACATCATGTGTGGCCATTATACAGTATGGAGCATCATGTGCGGCCATTATACAGTGTGGAGCATCATGTGCAGTCATATAGTATGGAGCATCATGTGTGGCCATTATACAGTATCGAGCATCATGTGCGGCCATTATACAGCATGGAGCATCATGTGCAGCCATTATACAGTATGGAGCATCATGTGCAGTCATTATACAGTATGGAGCATCATGTGCTGCCATTATACAGTATTGAGCATCATGTGTGGCCATTATACAGTATGGAGCATCATGTGTGGCCACTATACAGTATGGAGAATCATATGCAGTCATTATAAAGTATGGAGCATCATGTGCAGTCATTATACAGTATGGAGCATCATGTGCAGCCAATATACAGTATGGAGCATCATGTGTGGCCATTATACAGTATGCAACATCATGTGTGGCCATTATACAGTATGGAGCATCATGTGCGGCCATTATACAGTGTGGAGCATCATGTGCAGTCATATAGTATGGAGCATCATGTGCGGCCATTATACAGTATTGAGCATCATGTGTGGCCATTATACAGTATGGAGCATCGTGTTTGGCCATTATACAGTATATGTGGCCATATTTTTTGTTTATAATTATTCTTTATGAACAGTGTGATCAGCAGTGCTAAATGGGTGTGGTTGGGACGTGGATATGGGTGTGACTAGTGAATGGGTGTGGTCAGAGGCGTGGCCTAAAATTTGCCGCGGTGCGCAACGATCTCTCCTCCATCACATTCCATGTCTCTCCCCTCATCACATTCCATCTTTCTCTCCCTTATATTCAATGTCTTGCCCCATCACATTGCATGTCTCTCTCCATTATATTCCATGTCTCCCTCCCCCTCATATCCCATATCTTTCCCCATCATATTCCATGTCTCTTTCCCCATCACATTCCATGTCTCTTTCCCCATCACATTCCATGTCTCTACTCCATCACATTCCATGTCTCTCTCCCCATCACATTCCATGTCTCTCCCCATCACATTCCATGTCTCTCCCCATCACATTCAATATCTCTCTCCCCATCACATTCCATGTCTCTCCCCATTCCATTCCATGTCTCTCCCCCTCATACCCCATGGTTCTCTCCCATCACATTACATGTCTCTCTTCCCATCACATTCCATGTCTCTCCCCCATCACATTCCATGTCTCTCTCCCCATCACATTCCATGTCTCTCCCCATCACATTCCATTTCTCTACCCCATCACATTCCATGTCTCTCCCCATCACATTCCATGTCTCTGTCTCCATCACATTCCATGTCTTTCCCCATCACATTCCATGTCTCTCCCAAATCAAATTACATATCTCTCACAATACATGTCTCTCTCCCCATCACATTCCATGTCTCTCTCCCCATCACATTCCATGTCTCTTCCCCAACACATTCCATGTCTCTCCCCCTCATATCCCATGTCTCTCCCCATCACATTCCATGTCTCTTCCCCATTACATTCCATGTCTCTCCCCATCACATTCCTTGTCTCTCCTCCATCACATTCCATGTCTCTGTCCCCATCACATTCCATGTCTCTGTCCCCATCACATTCCATGTTTCTCTTCCCATCACATTCCATGTCTCTCCCCATCACATTCCATGTCTCTCCCCATCACATTCCATTTCTCTACCCCATCACATTCCATGTCTTTCCCCATCACATTCCATGTCTCTCCCAAATCAAATTACATATCTCTCACAATACATGTCTCTCTCCCCATCACATTCCATGTCTCTCTCCCCATCACATTCCATGTCTCTTCCCCAACACATTCCATGTCTCTCCCCCTCATATCCCATGTCTCTCCCCATCACATTCCATGTCTCTTCCCCATTACATTCCATGTCTCTCCCCATCACATTCCTTGTCTCTCCTCCATCACATTCCATGTCTCTGTCCCCATCACATTCCATGTCTCTGTCCCCATCACATTCCATGTTTCTCTTCCCATCACATTCCATGTCTCTCCCCATCACATTCCTTGTCTCTCCTCCATCACATTCCATGTCTCCCCCATTACATTCCATGTCTCTCCACATCACATTCAATATCTCTCTCCCCATCACATTCCATGTCTCTCCCCATCACATTCCATGTCTCTCCCATCACATTCCATGTCTCTCCCCATCACATTCCATGTCTCTGTCTCCATCACATTCCATGTCTCTCCCCCATCACATTCCATGTCTCTCCCTCATATCCCATGTCTTTCCCCATCACATTCCATGTCTCTCCCAAATCAAATTACATATCTCTCACAATACATGTCTCTCTCCCCATCACATTCCATGTCTCTTCCCCAACACATTCCATGTCTCTCCCCCTCATATCCCATGTCTCTCCCCATCACATTCCTTGTCTCTCCCCATCACATTCCATGTCTCTCCTCCATCACATTCCATGTCTCTCTCCCCATCACATTCCATGTCTCTGTCCCCATCACATTCCATGTCTCTCTCCCCATCACATTCCATGTCTCTGTCCCCATCACATTCCATGTTTCTCTTCCCATCACATTCCTTGTCTCTCCTCCATCACATTCCATGTCTCTCCCCATCACATTCCATGTCTCTCCTCCATCACATTCCATGTCTCCCCCATTACATTCCATGTCTCTCCACATCACATTCAATATCTCTCTCCCCATCACATTCCATGTCTCTCCCCATCACATTCCATGTTTCTCTTCCCATCACATTCCATGTCTCTCCCCATCACATTCCTTGTCTCTCCTCCATCACATTCCATGTCTCTCCCCATCACATTCCATGTCCCTCCCCATCACATTCCTTGTCTCTCCTCCATCACATTCCATGTCTCCCCCATTACATTCCATGTCTCTCCACATCACATTCAATATCTCTCTCCCAATTACCTTCCATGTCTCTCCCCATCACATTCCATGTCTCTCCCCATCACATTCCATGTCTCTCCCCATCACATTCCATGTCTCTCCCCATCACATTCCATGTCTCTCTCCCCATCACATTCCATGTTTCTCTCCCCATCACATTCCATGTTTCTCTTCCCATCACATTCCATGTTTCTCTCCCCATCACATTCCATGTTTCTCTTCCCATCACATTCCATGTCTCTCCCCATCACATTCCATGTCCCTCCCCATCACATTCCTTGTCTCTCCTCCATCACATTCCATGTCTCCCCCATTACATTCCATGTCTCTCCACATCACATTCAATATCTCTCTCCCAATTACCTTCCATGTCTCTCCCCATCACATTCCATGTCTCTCACCCTTTACATTCCATGTTTCTCTCCCCATCACATTCCATGTTTCTCTCCCCATCACATTCCATGTTTCTCTCCCCATCACATTCCATGTCTCTCACCCTTTACATTCCATGTCTCTCCCCCATCACATTCCATGTTTCTCTCCCCATCATATTCCATGTCTCTCTATTTTTTAAATGATAAAAAAATCGGCATCTTCATTTTAAGTTTTTCCTCTTCAGATCTTCTTCTTCCAGGTTTGCCCTGTTGACAGGGCGTGACTGGCCACGTTATGCTGATAGACTACCGGCTTCATGTAGTTAGGCAGTGGCTGGTCAATCAACAGGACATTGGCAGTCACACCCTGGCAACAGAGCAGAAAAGAAGCAGCTGCTCTGTCACCCCGATGTCACCAGAAGCCAGAGAATCACAGTCAGGACCAATCCGTGACCGCTCAGAGCCGGTGTAGATTGGCACGGGCACAACAGACAGGTAGTTAACCACTACCTGCCTGTAAGTTATTAAGTCCATGAAAAGAAAAAAATAGTTCCTGATAACACCTTTAATGGGAACCTAGCAAAGAAAGGCTATAGTGCTAACCACTGAGCCACCTTGCTGCCCATCTTGCAGCATGTGCTTTATCATCATTCTCCCCCTTTTATTAAAATCAGCTCTCAGGTATAAGGGGCATCACCAGGGCAGCAGTCATGGCCGAGCACTCCAGCGTATCCATGCCCTGGCCTCCCATTACATGAAAACATTGTCCATCACTTTGCGTACCTGTGGCTCCACTTTCTGCGCCGTCAGGGTCACCTCTGTTTCATTGTAGGCTCCCATCAGTTGATGTTACAAATATTGAGACAAATTCCTGTTCAACTTTCCAATAAACAACTTTACTGTTTCCTTAACGCAGCACATCCATATTCTTCACAGCATTAACAGTAAGATTCACATTACTCATCTCTACTTCTTTCCCTGCGCTTTCCTTTCTGCCACACAGCACACACCCGGGTCGGACCATGCCGCACGGTTCCTCAGAGTCCTCCCAATTCAGCTCTGCAAAGGTTAGTCCTTCCTTAGCCTGTTTTGCCCCAGGCAAGAGAATTTCTGCCTCCGAAGCTAGTTGATACTTGGCGAGCGACCTGCCATCCTGTACTGTGCTTTGTGATGACCCAGCGTACTCCTGTTCCACGCTCACTGCATCTGGGAGTTCCCTCAGCGGCCGTTTTGCCCTGGTATTGAGGGCATCTGCCCAAGCTATAAGCTGCCACATCATGGAGCTACCTGTGTCCCTGTCCTGTCAATGCTTCTGTCTTATTTCTCCTTTCCCGCTGCTGTACTGGCCTCTGCTGTTCCGGCCCGAAGCTAAGGATGACTGGGCTTCTCTCTTAATAAACGTTCCGTGGTTGCTGCTATTATCCTGGGCACTCAAGCCCGTGTGGACTGTTTGGGCACCCTGGCCCTTCTCCTCCAATGAGGAAGTCCTCCCTTTCTTAGCTGCTGCTGACCGCTCCTACATTAACTAGTACCTAACTATGTGAAACTCCTTTCTAGTACTATGTACACTATTCTAAGGTACTCCATCTAGTGGGCAAACTTGAGTAACTGCACTTACTCTATACACTATATCTAGCAGCATTACAACAGTATAAAATTACAAACATATACATTAAGCAAGACACGGTAATACACATAACGGTATAGCAGTAACATTGTATAGGCATGGTAATACACTAAATCGTGTAGCAGGACCATCATATGTTAACAAATATGCAAACACTGGCACCGGGACGAAAGAGAAAGGCAAAGGTATAAACGTAATATATCATACCCCCTACATTTCCCCTTCCCTTTAATTTGGTCATCTCAGACCAAGTACCACATAAATCTTTATTGTTACAACTTATACTCCATGCAGGGAGGCAACATGAGGTAGTCCTAATGTTAATAAGAGTGACTCATTATGAGTCAAACCTACAAAAAAATGGTGCAGCACTGTCTGTGTTGCCAGAACATAATTCCTGGTTCCAGAGGTGTAGCTAGGGTTTTGGTCCAGGGGGGGCGAAGCTTCTGAGTGGGCCCCTAACCAGGTAACCTTGATTACAATTCGGTGATGCACCCTTATACTGGAGGAGAACCTCAGCAGATGACCGCACTGTTACTGAAGATAATCTCTATATAAAGACCAGTATTGATATTACCGCCATATGGTCAGTGGTAGATACCAGTCCTACAGAACATATAAGAGATTACAGCACAGTTACAGATAATGTCTTACCGCTGACGTCCTTTCTGATGGAATCGTTCATTTTTCCCGTCTTTTCTATCTGGCCCAGACCGACATGACAACTTCTTCCAGCCAGGATTCGTCTGCAGAGAATACAACAAAGACACATTTCACTTCTCATATTCCAGCCCCATCACCATCTACTACCAACCTGCACAAACTTCTCATCCTGCTTATACCCCAAGACTGAGCCGTGCTGCCGTATGTGTCCCTATTACTGCACCTGATACCCCAATACTGAGCCCCTGCTGCCGTATGTGTCCCTATTACTGCACCTGATACCCCAATACTGAGCCGCTGCTGCCGTATGTGTCCCTATTACTGCACCTAAGACCCCAATACTGAGCCTCTGCTGCTGTATTTGTCCCTATTACGGTACCTGATACCCCAATACTGAGCCGCTGCTGCTGCCGTATGTATCCCTATTACTGCCCCTGCTGTGTGTTTCTGTGTGCCCTCTAAATTCTAAAGCACCCCTCTATAATATAGTAATGCCGGGTGCAAGTGCCCTAGAAAACAGTGCCCATATTTTGCCCCTAGAAAGTGCCCACTTTACATTTAATAATGTCCCGAGTCTCCCCTGTACAGCTCCCCTTTACACAGCATGATGCTCTCTTATACACAGTATAATGCACCCACACAGTATACTGACTCCTTAGTAGCCCCCAAACTGTTTAATGGCTCCAACAATGTATAATGACCCCTGTGGAGAAACGGGGTCAGTGGGTGCTCTCGTCCGCTGGCCCGTCTTTAGCAAGACTGCATGGACCACGGCTCATACCACTGAACGCCCGCTCTATCTCCCAGTGGGCAATAGACTACACAGACAACACAGGGTTAAGGTAAAACAGTGTGGCAATACTTTATTGAACCGCAACACACAATAGCAAACAGAACAATCCCACCATGGCTGGGATTGCTTGGTTACATGGGCGCATATAAAAGATCACTGTGTCTCCACCTATTTCCAGTATGAGATGATGTCAGAGCTCCCAGGGTCACTATTCCACCTGTGATACACACACAGAGAAGAGGTAACGACAAGCATAGGGGGATGACCAACAACTGTCCATAGAGTCCATTCAAGGTCCAAAGCCAGTTGACAGCTACATGGGCGCATATAAAAGATCACTGCGTCTCCACGTATTTCCAGCATAACCTGATGTCAGAGCTCCCAGGGTCGCTATTCCACCTGTGATACACACATAGAGAAGAGGTAACGACAAGCATAGGGAGATGACCAAGAACTGTCCATAGAGTCCATACAAGGTCCAAAGCCAGTTGACACGAGAGTCACCACCTGACTTATCTGACCATCTCTATTGAACCAGGCGACCAGCAGGTCCCAATCCTGGCTTTCTCCAAACATATCTATGGTTCAGAGATGGTCACTAGATCAGATCTGTGTCCTTCCAACAGGAGCCGAAAATCCCTAGGTTTCCTATAGAATCATAGATCAGTGTCCCTCGTGATGGTGCCATGATGAATTGGCTGCAGTCCTTTCTCTTGTCTGTTGGGTGGTTTGCAAAATGTCCGGCTGGTAGCTCTGTGTTACTTCCATCTCCCAGGATGTGATCTCTGAGTCTTTTTATACCCAAGGCATGTAAGCTATTTTTAGAATGACCTTCAGTCCAACATCAAGATAAGGTAAACAATGGTGATGGGATTAAGTAGCACTATTAGCATATAAGCACACATCAATAAACAAAGCTTAACACACCCTATGTACAGTCACTATTACAGACTTAAGGCCCCTTCACATTTAGCGACGCTGCAGCGATACCGACAACGATCCGAATCGCTGCAGCGTCGCTGTTTGGTCGCTGGAGAGCTGTCACACAAACAGCTCTCCAGTGACCAACGATGCCGGTAACCAGGGTAAACATCGGGTAACTAAGCGCAGGGCCGCGCTTAGTAACCCGATGTTTACCCTGGTTACCATGCTAAAAGTAAAAAAAAACAAACACTAGATACTTACCTACAGCCGTCTGTCCTCCAGCGCTGCGCTCTGCTTCTCTGCTCTCCTCCTGTACTGTCTGGGAGCCGGAAAGCAGAGCGGTGACGTCACCGCTCTGCTTTCCGGCTCACAGCCAGTACAGGAGGAGTGCAGAGAAGCAGAGCGCAGCGCTGGAGGACAGACAGCGGTAGGTAAGTATCTAGTGTTTGTTTTTTTTAACTTTTAGCATGGTAACCAGGGTAAACATCGGGTTACTAAGCGCGGCCCTGCGCTTAGTTACCCGATGTTTACCCTGGTTAGCAGTGAAGACATCGCTGGATCGGTGTCACACACGCCGATCCAGCGATGTCTCCAGGGAGTCCAGCGACGAAATAAAGTTCTGGACTTTATTCAGTGACCAACGATCTCCCAGCAGGGGCCTGATCGTTGGTCGCTGTCACACATAACGATTTCATTAACGATATCGTTGCTACGTCACAAATAGCAACGATATCGTTAACAATATCGTTATGTGTGAAGGTACCTTTAGGGTACCGTCACACAGTGGCATTTTGATCGCTACGACGGCACGATCCGTGACGCTCCAGCATCGTAACAATATCGCTCCAGCGTCGTAGACTGCTGTCACACTTTGCAATGTACGACGCTGGAGCGATAAATTTCATGACGTATGTGCGATGTAGAAGCCGTTGGTTACTATGCGCACATCGTATACAATATCGTGCACACCTTTGTTACACCATGCGATCATGCCGCCACAGCGGGACACTAGACGACGAAAGAAAGTTTCAAACGATCTGCTACGACGTACGATTCTCAGCGGGGTCCCTGATCGCAGGAGCGTGTCAGACACTGCGAGATCGCTGGAACGTCACGGATATATCGCTGGAACGTCACAAATCGTGCCTGTAATAAGGCAGCATCCCCATAGTCAGACCCTGTAATAAGGCAGCTCCCCCATAGGCAGACCCTGTAATAAGGCAGCACCCCCATAGTCAGACCCTGTAATGAGGCAGCACCCCCATAGTCAGACCCTGTAATAAGGCAACACCCCTATAGGCAGACCCTGTAATAAGGCAGCGCCCCCATAGTCAGACCCTGAAATAAGGCAGCACCCCTATAGGCAGACCCTGTAATAAGGTAGCACCCCCATAGTCAGACCCTGTAATGAGGCAGCACCCCCATAGACCCTGTAATAAGGCAGGAGCCTATAGTCAGACCCTGTAATAAGGCAGCACCCACATAGGCAGACCCTGTAATAAGGCAGCATCCCCATAGTCAGACCCTGCAATAAGGCAGCTCCCCCATAGGCAGACCCTGTAATAAGGCAGCACCCCCATAGTCAGACCTTGTAATGAGGCAGCACCCCCATAGTCAGACCCTGTAATAAGGCAACACCCCTATAGGCAGACCCTGTAATAAGGCAGCGCCCCCATAGTCAGACCCTGAAATAAGGCAGCACCCCTATAGGCAGACCCTGTAATAAGGTAGCACCCCCATAGTCAGACCCTGTAATAAGGCAGCACCCCTATAGGCAGACCCTGTAATAAGGCAGCACCCCCATAGTCAGACCCTGTACTAAGGCAGCACCCTTATAGGCAGACCCTGTAATAAGGCAGCACCCTTAGTCAGACCCTGTAATAAGGCAGCACCCCCATAGTCAGACCCTGTAATAAGGCAGCACCCCTATAGGCAGACACTGTAGTAAGGCAGCACCCCCATAGTCAGACCCTGTAATAAGGCAGCCCCCAATAGTCAGACCCTGTAATAAGGTAGTACCCCTACAGGCAGACCCTGTAATAAGGCAGCACCCCTATAGTCAGACCCTGTAATAAGGCAGCACCCCTATAGTCAGACCCTGTGCACACCGATACAGTTACAGTAGCGTAGCTCCGGGTGGGCCCCCTCAGAGCACCGGGCCCGGGGCACACACACTCTCTGCCCCCCCCCCCCCCCCGGTAGCTACGCTACTGCCTGGTTCGCAGTCCTCCAGGTGCAGTTCACCAATATGCAGTCTCATTCATTGAGTTAACACAGAAATGTACAGCATGACCCATGCATAGGGTCAGTAGTCCTTGGGGATAAACACCCCCTTCCCTTTAAGAGAGTATGGTTCCAACTTATTCACAGATGAATCGACCTGCGCATTAGGTCAACAGTCCTTAAGCGGGAAGGCATCCCCCTCCCTTTACATTGAGCATTACCCTTTTAATGCCGGATGCACTGCCTGTCCAGGAAAGAGTCCGTTGCTGCTGTCGCAGATAAGTCAGGGCTCAGTCCCTGGTCAAGTTCCTGCTTTCCAGCAGAAAGGGTGCAACAGGCGCAACAAAACAAAAGAAACAAACTCAAGGTGGGGGTTCCCACTTAACAATTACAAAGTTTAGGGCCTTTTCGACCTTAGTGCACCACTGCTGTGGTGCTGCAGGGCTCCTTTGCCCATCAGGACGTGAAACAGTCCCGCATATCAGGAGCAACCAGCACTAACTATGCATATTTTTCAAAATTTTACTGGAGTCCATTCTTTCAGGCACCTGTCCCATGTCGCATGGTCTCCTTTACAGTCTGGTGCTCATGCTCGAGCTGACGTTCACACTGCAGCCACAGTCATCAAAGGTGGCCATTGTCTGGCCTGGGCATCCCTAGGCTGCACATTGGCCTGGTGGTTAGGTTCTGTGTGGGCCAACTCAATGTCCGCACACAGTCCCGGTTCCCCTTCCTCCTGACGAGCTAAGGCAACCGCAAAGAATCCCCGGGGGCCATCCTCCCGGTAGAAAGTGACCCAGTCGCCTACTTTCAAGGGCCTACCAAATTTTACCGAGGCAGTGTTCACATACACCTTCGCGCTGGTGTCATCCTCCCAGATAAATCCATACCCGCGTTCCACATCAGTGCATATCAACTGCCCGCTGTTGTGCCATCCGGCCATAGCGCCCCCTCCTGGTTGTCTCAACTCTGCCCACACCTCATTCTCTTGTTGTTTCTTGTGGTGGATGACCTCCTTGATCCAGGTGGCTGTGTGGGGGATGGGAAGGGACGTTCTGACGGAGGATAAGTGTGGGAAGACCCCCGGGTTACAATATTACTGAACGCGGACCTGTCCTCGATGGTCTGGGGCTGCGGGTTACTCACCGCCTCCTGTGGTCAGACCGCATCAGTCGCGTGGCTGTCAGTCTTCACCACTACGACAGCAGCACACTCCATCTACTTCACTCTCAGCGCTGGCTCCGCCGAGGCGGTCGCAACTTCTGGCCCTCTGGCCTCCACCTTCTGACTCTGATGTTCCGGACCCAGACAATGAACTCTGGCTCTAGCAGCCGCCGCCATCGCTTCTCTGCTGGACTAGGGAAACGGTGGGTACAAAATTCATCCGCAACCCTGTTCTGTCTCCCGGGCCGAGTCTTTTCCTCCTCTAGCCTCCATATCCACTTGATATGGCCTATGCCTCCGCAGCTCCGCATACATGAGTGCTCCATTGCTGCCTGTCTCGTAGCTTGTGATGGGACGGCGCAGCTGTACGCGAGGTTTTCTTCTGGGCCCCACCCATTCCAGGGTGGGGTTGCTTCTGGCCACTCCACCCATTTTCTAGCAATCTGTGGAAAGGGACCAGTACTACTCTTCTTCAGACACTCCCATTAGGGGCAGACACCATATTTAGTAAGGAATTTAAGAAAACATACATGCACATAACAGGGATCATCCAAAACAATCAAGATTTCAAAAAGTGTAAGGACTGAGACTGCATACCTGTTTTTGTCTGTTCTTGCCCTTGGTTCTGTTGGATTCTGCCCTTACCCAAGATGGAGTGGCTGGCTTCATGGGGGCCATCTTGTTTCCTGTCTGCTGCATATATAAAGGAACTCTGCACACTATACCTTGCTTGTGTATCTTGTATCTCACTTGCTGCCAAGCTCAAGGACTTGCAACCTGCTTGTTCTTCTACTCCTCGGGATACCCCGCTTGCTTTTGGATCTACGTACCACCGGAAAGACTCTGTTACTCTTCACCTGCTCTGCACCCACCTCTGCTACGGTCTGCCCCTCAGCTGGGAGCCAGCCTGGACTCTGACCTCTGGATACTGCATTGCTGGACTTGTACTTGCACCCTCGGTCTGTACTTCTAATATCTGCATATTCTTGAGACTGTTTAATTGCTTATCTGTAAAGCTGCAGTTTGCATCAGTTATCTGAAGTTCATCTTCCTACAATATGAACTGTGATATACCGTGTTTGTCGTCATTCTGACTCATGTCATCGGTCTCCATAGAACAATAGCATAATCTTATTACAGAATACACAAGCCTCAAAGAAAATGGAGATCACTGGGTCAGATTCTATGGAGGCGCGGGTGAAAAAGCTGTGCTCATTTGTCACAGGACTGCATGCGGAGCTTCAGGCAATTAAGACACAGCTGGGGGCATTGGAGTCTCAAACTAATCATAATGCAAATGTGGCTGATACATCTATCCAGTTTCTAGCCACTCGCCTCTCAAATGTGGAGACTACAGATGTAGCTGCGGTTCCAGCCCCAGTTCCAAGTCCAGCTCCGGGTCCGGTTTTTCTCAAACTCCCACCATTCAGGTTTGGTGGAGAAAGAGAGAAATTCCGTGGGTTTCTGAATCAGTGTCAGTTATATTTTTCAGCACGTGCAGCTCAGTTCTCATCTGAACGGGACAAGGTGTTAACCATGATAATGTTGCTGACAAACAAAGCCTTAGCCTGGGCTAATCCTCTGATTGAAACCAATGATGCATGTCTAAATTCTCTGAATGACTTTATTACTGCAATGTGTCAGATGTTCAACGATCCCAACCGAAACCTCACTGCAGCCGCTTTATTAACACTTCGTCAAGGAAAGCGTCCTGTCCTGGAATATGCTATGGAATTTCGGAGGTGGGTGCTGGACATTACATGGTGTGACTCAGCAAAATATGCAGTATTCAGGAGGGGTTTGTCTGCTACTATTAAGGATGAATTGGCTCGGGGTGAATCACCTACTAATCTGACTGACTTTATAAATCATTGTATCCGGATAGATATTCGTCTCACCGAACGCCGGCAAGAGAAGTGGGCGGAGGCCAACCGTAATAACCCTATATTCCTCTCATCCTCCTCCAGGGAAACTCAAAACAGATCGTCTTCTCCAGCAGAGCCTGAACCTATGCAGGTTGATGCGGTTTGAAGGAGTACCATCGACACACGCAAGGAACATCGCTTCAGAGAAAATTTATGTTTCTACTGTGGAAAATCGGGTCACTACATCTTGGTCTGTCCGGGAAAAAATCGCAAGTCCGCAGCTGCGGTAATCGAATGTGACTTTTCTGATGTCTCTTCTGTATGCTCTCAGTCAATTTCTTGCGCAAAAGTGATGTCAGATGAAAATCCAGACTTTCCTGATTGTAGTTCAGTAGCATCGTCACCTGTGGGTGGGGATGTATTTTCAATAAGTTCTGCTACGTCAATCTCAGGCGATGTCAGAAAAGACTCACTTTGTACTATTCCCATTAAGATCTGGGTGCAATCCTGTTGGGTTACTAGTACAGCCATGATTGACTCTGGGGCTAGCGGCAATTGCATGGACATTGCATTCGCTAAAAAACATGGTATACACTCGCAGAAGAGACGCTCACCGGTGTTAATGGAGACCGTAGATGGGTCTCCGTTGGTATCTGGGCCAGTAGACTTTCAAACAACACCTCTGAAAATTCGTATGGGAGCAGATCATTCTGAAAAACTGTCGTTTTTGCTAATTTCCTCTCCTCACTTCCCTATAATTCTAGGGTTACCATGGTTACAGCGACAAAATCCCACTATCGATTGGAAGACGAAAGAATTGCAGTTTCCAAGTAAACAGACATCATCTGGAGAATTAACTTCAGTCAGGTCAGCAATTACAGTTGAGTTAAAATTACCAATTGAATATCAAGATTTTGCGGATGTATGCGATAAAAAAAATGCAGACAAATTGCCACCACACCGACCATACGACTGCCCTGTAGAACTACTCCCTGGTGCCGCGATTCCATTTGGGAATATTTATCCCTTGTCTGCACCTGAATTAAAAGCTCTTAAAGAGTATATTGACGAGAACTTAGCAAAGGGATTTATACGACCATCTTCCTCCCCAGCAGGTGCCCCAATCTTCTTTGTCAAAAAGAAGGATGGCTCTCTCCGCCCGTGTATTGACTACCGTGAACTTAACAAGGTTACTATTAGAAACTCTTATCCACTTCCACTAATTCCCGAATTACTCGAGAGGGTGCGACACGCCAAGATCTTCACAAAATTAGATCTCCGTGGTGCCTACAATTTAGTACGGATTCGACCCGGGGACGAGTGGAAAACAGCTTTCCGGTCACGTTATGGACATTTTGAGTATCTCGTTATGTCTTTTGGTTTGCGCAATGCACCGGCTACATTCCAACATCTGGCAAATGATATTTTTAGAGACATACTCGATATTTTTGTTGTGATTTATTTGGATGACATTTTAATTTTTTCCAGCAATATCGAGGATCACCAGCGGCATGTGAGAATGGTTCTGGATCGTTTACGGCAAAACCATTTATACATCAAACTGGAGAAATGTGAGTTTCACAAAACGGAAATACAATTTCTGGGCTATGTTATTTCTCCCCAGGGCCTCAGCATGGATGTGAGCAAGACACAAGCTATTCAAGAGTGGCCAATTCCCAGTTCTGTGAAGGAGGTCCAACGATTCATTGGATTCGCCAATTTTTACAGGCGGTTCATTAAAAACTTTTTGGAGATCGTCGCACCCATCACTCAATTGACTCGGAAGAAGACGCCGTTTGTTTGGTCACCACAGGCACAACTAGCATTTTCTAAATTGAAGGCTAAATTTACTTCGGCCCCTATTCTCGTGCATCCAGACCCAGATCGGGCCTTCATGGTGGAAGTCGATGCCTCGGACTGTGCTATAGGGGCCATACTCTCGCAGAGAACAGGTGAGAAAGATCTTCTACACCCTTGTGCTTTTCTCTCCCAAAAGTTGTCACCTGCAGAAAAGAATTACGACGTTGGGAATAAAGAGTTGTTGGCGATTATAGCCGCATTCAAAGAATGGAGGCATCTGCTACAGGGAGCATCCCAACAGACTGTTGTGCTCACGGATCACCGAAATCTTGAATTCATGAGGTCGGCAAGGTGTCTAAAACCCAGACAAGCTCGGTGGAATCTGTTTCTTAACCAATTTGATTTCATTATTTCCTATAGACCAGGCTCTCGCAATGGGAAGGCCAACGCTCTATCCAGGATTCATTCGGATGACGCAACCTCAGCTTCACCTTCAAGGACCATACTATCAGAACGAAACTTTGTAAGTATGCTGCATAATCAAGATCTATTAAAGGATATTAAGGAGGCCTACGCCACAGATTCACTTCTAATTCAACCACCTAATCAGGTAAATTTAACCTTGAAAAATGGCCTTTGGCTTCAGGGACAACGTCTGTATGTCCCGGAAACAATGAAGAGTACTGAAACTGATGCATGACTCTAAGATTGCCGGTCATAGAGGAGTTCAGAAAACTCAAGAATTTGTGTCTCGTTTCTTTTGGTGGCCAACTTTCCAAAAAGACGTGCGACTGTACGTGTCATCATGTGAGGTATGTGCCAGATCAAAAGTTCCTCGCTCCTCGCCTACTGGACTATTGCAACCTCTTCCTATTCCATCTCGTCCCTGGGGGTCTATATCAATGGACTTTATCGTAGAGTTGCCTACATCCCAAGGGAAGAGCACGATTCTAGTAGTAGTTGACCGATTAACCAAAGCTGCTCATTTCATTCCTTGTACCGTGTTACCGACGGCCAAACAGACTGCGGATCTTATCGTACAAAATATTTTTCGATTACATGGAGTCCCAGATGAAGTAATATCTGATCGAGGGGTCCAATTTACTTCAAAATTTTGGCAAAGTTTTTGTGCTGCTCTGGACATCAAGGTAAATTTGTCATCTGCTTTCCATCCGCAGTCTAATGGCCAAACTGAACGGACCAATCAAACTTTGGAGCAATATCTGCGTTGCTATGTCTGTCACTTACAGGATGATTGGGTGAATCTGCTTCCGCTGGCTGAATTCACATACAATAACTCACAGAGTGCATCCACCAAAATGTCTCCATTTTTTGCTAATAAGGGATATCATCCCAGCATTCTTCCTAGACTTCCGATAGACATGTCTGTACCTGCGGTAGCCGACCGCATTTCGTCTCTGCAGCAGAATCTGGTAGTTCTAAAGCAGAAGCTGACCACAGCACAAGAAAGATACAAGAAGGCAGCAGACAGATTCCGTAAACCAGTACCCACATACAAGGTAGGAGACATGGTCTGGCTCTCAACAAAGAACTTGAAACTCAGAGTTCCAACATCTAAATTAGGGCAAAAATATGTTGGTCCGTACAAGATCAGTAGCATAGTGAGTTCTGTAGCATGCCGACTCAAGTTGCCTAATTCTTTAAAAATACATCCTGTCTTTCATGTTTCCCTGCTTAAACCGGTAGTGGCAAATCCTTTCTCCGGGCGCACATCTGCTCCTCCTGATCCAATTCTCATAGATGGGCAGGAGGAATTCATCGTGGAGAAGATCATCGATTCTCGGATTCATAGGGGACGACTTCAGTATCTGGTAAAGTGGCAAGGATATTCATCTGAGGAGAATTCCTGGGAACCTCTAGAAAATATTCACGCTCCTCATCTGATCAGACAGTTCCACAGCAGATATCCCAATAAACCAGATATAAGAACGTCCAGAGGACATCTTTAAAGAGGAGAGTAATGTAAGGACTGAGACTGCATACCTGTTTTTGTCTGTTCTTGCCCTTAGTTCTGTTGGATTCTGCCCTTACCCAAGATGGAGTGGCTGGCTTCATGGGGGCCATCTTGTTTCCTGTCTGATACTCCTTGTTTCCTGTCTGCTGCATATATAAAGGAACTCTGCACACTATACCTTGCTTGTGTATCTTGTATCTCACTTGCTGCCAAGCTCAAGAACTTGCAACCTGCTTGTTCTTCTACTCCTCGGGATACCCCGCTTGCTTTTGGATCTACGTACCACCGGAAAGACTCTGTTACTCTTCACCTGCTCTGCACCCACCTCTGCTACGGTCTGCCCCTCAGCTGGGAGCCAGCCTGGACTCTGAGCTCTGGATACTGCATTGCTGGACTTGTACTTGCACCCTCGGTCTGTACTTCTAATATCTGCATATTCTTGAGACTGTTTAATTGCTTATCTGTAAAGCTGCAGTTTGCATCAGTTATCTGAAGTTCATCTTCCTACAATATGAACTGTGATATACCGTGTTTGTCGTCATTCTGACTCATGTCATCGGTCTCCATAGAACAATAGCATAATCTTATTACAAAAAGCTTTATTATAGAACCAGAAAACACACATAAAAACAATTAAAAGTCCTTTAAGGATAATTCACATAGATACAGATTCTTGAATAAATGGTAAAATACCCAAAAAGAGGTTACCCCTAGGCTGGAGATAACAACATGTACAAAAATTCACAGCAGCGCAAGGTAGGCTTAGGAGCGTGTTGTGAATTCTGTGGCTGAATTCACTCCTGTGGTCACAAGTGGTACTGCAGCTTCTGAGCTTCCTCCCTCAGGTGTTCTGGTGAGCTCGTTAACTGCTTCATTACTTAACTCCGCCTGATGCTGCTATCCTTGCTCCTTGTCAATGTTTCAGTGTTGGATCTGAGCTTCTCCTGATTGTTCCTGTGACCTGCTGCTCTGTATAGCTAAGTGCTTTTTGCTTTTTTGTTGCTTTTTTTCTGTCCAGCTTGTCTTTTGTTTTGCTGGAAGCTCTGAGACGCAAAGGGTGTACCGCCGTGCCGTTAGTTCGGCACGGTGGGTTTTTTTTTTTGCCCCCTTTGCGTGGTTTTGCTTTAGGGTTTTTTGTAGACTGCAAAGTTCGCTTTACTGTCCTCGCTCTGTCCTAGAATATCGGGCCCCACTTTGCTGAATCTATTTCATCCCTACGTTTTGTCTTTTCATCTTACTCAGTCATTATATGTGGGGGGCTGCCTTTTCCTTTGGGGAATTTCTCTGGGGCAAGTCAGGCCTATTTTTCTATCTTCAGGCTAGCTAGTTTCTTAGGCTGTGCCGAGTTGCCTAGGTAGTTGTTAGGCGCAATCCACAGCCGCTTTTAGTTGTGTTTAGGATAGGATCAGGTGTGCAGTCTACAGAGTTTCCACGTCTCAGAGCTCGTTCTTGTATTTTTGGGTATTTGTCAGATCACTGTGTGCGCTCTGATCGCTATGCATACTGTGTTTCTGGATTGCCTTCATAACACCTGTCATTAGCAAACATACCAGTACAAGGAGCCCAACTAATGATTCTCAATAGAGGGAAAGAAAAGGTTCTGACATCACTTTTTTTTTTTTCTGCTCTGTGTTCACTTTTTTTTTTTTTCCCCTAGACATTTGGGTGATTCTGGACACAGGTGTGGACATGGATATTCAGGGTCTGTGCTCTTCAATGGATAATCTCGTTATAAATGTACAAAAAATTCAAGATACTATTGATCAGAAATCTATGTTAGAACCAAGAATTCCTATTCCTGATTTGTTTTTTGGAGATAGAACTAAGTTTCAAAAATAATTGTAAGCTATTTCTGGCCTTAAAACCTCATTCTTCTGGTAATCCTATTCAACAGGTTTTGATTATTATTTCTTTTTTGCGCGGCGACCCTCAAGACTGGGCATTTTCTCTTGCGCCAGGAGACCCTGCATTGAGTAGTGTCGATGCGTTTTTCCTGGCGCTCGGATTGCTGTACGATGAGCCTAATTCAGTGGATCAGGCTGAGAAAAATTTGCTGGCTTTGTGCCAGGGTCAGGATGATATAGAAGTATATTGTCAGAAATTTAGGAAATGGTCAGTACTCACTCAGTGGAATGAATCTGCGCTGGCAGCTTTGTTCAGAAAGGGTCTCTCTGAGGCTCTTAAGGATGTCATGGTGGGATTTCCTATGCCTGCTGGTTTGAATGAGTCTTTGTCTTTGGCCATTCAGATCGGTCGACGCTTGCGCGAGCGTAAATCTGTGCACCATTTGGCGGTACTGCCTGAGGTTAAACCTGAGCCTATGCAGTGCGATAGGACTATGACTAGAGTTGAACGGCAGGAATACAGACGTCTGAATGGTCTGTGTTTCTACTGTGGTGATTCCACTCATGCTATTTCTGATTGTCCTAAGCGCACTAAGCGGTCCGCTAGGTCTGCCGTCATTGGTACTGTACAGTCCAAATTCCTTCTGTCCATTACCTTGATATGCTCTTTGTCGTCGTTTTCTGTCATGGCGTTTGTGGATTCGGGCGCTGCCCTGAATCTGATGGATTTGGATTATGCTAAACGTTGTGGGTTTTTCTTGGAGCCTTTGCGGTGTCCTATTCCATTGAGAGGAATTGATGCTACACCTTTGGCCAAGAATAAACCTCAATACTGGGCCCAGCTGACCATGTGCATGGCTCCTGCACATCAGGAAGTTATTCGCTTTCTGGTGTTGCATAATTTGCATGATGTGGTCGTGTTGGGGTTGCCATGGCTACAAACCCATAATCCAGTATTGGATTGGAATTCCATGTCGGTATCCAGCTGGGGTTGTCAGGGGGTACATGGTGATGTTCCATTTTTGTCGATTTCATCATCCACCCCTTCTGAGGTCCCAGAGTTCTTGTCTGATTATCAGGATGTATTTGAAGAGCCCAAGTCCGATGCTCTACCTCCGCATAGGGATTGTGATTGTGCTATCAATTTGATTCCTGGTAGTAAATTCCCTAAAGGTCGATTATTTAATTTATCCGTGCCCGAACACGCCGCTATGCGCAGTTATGTGAAGGAATCCCTGGAGAAGGGACATATTCGCCCATCGTCATCACCACTGGGAGCAGGGTTCTTCTTTGTAGCCAAGAAGGATGGTTCGCTGAGACCGTGTATTGATTACCGCCTTCTTAATAAGATCACTGTTAAATTTCAGTATCCCTTGCCATTGTTATCTGACTTGTTTGCTCGGATTAAGGGGGCTAGTTGGTTCACTAAGATAGATGTTCGTGGTGCGTATAATCTGGTGAGAATCAGGCAAGGAGATGAATGGAAAACTGCATTCAATACGCCCGAGGGTCATTTTGAGTATCTAGTGATGCCGTTCGGACTTGCCAATGCTCCATCTGTGTTTCAGTCTTTTATGCATGACATCTTCCGTGAGTATCTGGATAAATTCCTGATTGTTTACTTGGATGACATTTTGATCTTCTCAGATGATTGGGAGTCTCATGTGAAGCAGGTCAGAATGGTTTTTCAGGTCCTGCGTGCCAACTCTTTGTTTGTGAAGGGATCAAAGTGTCTCTTCGGTGTGCAGAAAGTTTCATTTTTGGGGTTCATCTTTACCCCTTCTACTATCGAGATGGATCCAGTTAAGGTCCAAGCCATCCAGGATTGGATTCAGCCGACATCTCTGAAAAGTCTGCAAAAGTTCCTGGGCTTTGCTAATTTTTATCGTCGCTTCATCTGTAATTTTTCTAGCATTGCCAAACCATTGACCGATTTGACCAAGAAGGGTGCTGATTTGGTTAATTGGTCTTCTGCTGCTGTGGAAGCTTTTCAGGAGTTGAAGCGTCGTTTTTGTTCTGCCCCTGTGTTGTGTCAGCCAGATGTTTCTCTTCCGTTCCAGGTCGAGGTTGATGCTTCTGAGATTGGAGCAGGGGCGGTTTTGTCACAGAGAGGTTCTGATTGCTCAGTGATGAAACCATGTGCTTTCTTTTCCAGGAAGTTTTCGCCCGCTGAGCGTAATTATGATGTGGGCAATCGAGAGTTGCTGGCCATGAAGTGGGCATTCGAGGAGTGGCGTCATTGGCTTGAAGGAGCTAAGCATCGCGTGGTGGTATTGACTGATCATAAGAACTTGACTTATCTCGAGTCTGCCAAGCGCTTGAATCCTAGACAGGCCCGTTGGTCGTTATTTTTTGCCCGCTTCGACTTTGTGATTTCGTACCTTCCGGGCTCTAAAAATGTGAAGGCGGATGCTCTGTCTAGGAGTTTTGTGCCCGACTCTCCGGGTTTATCTGAACCAGCGGGTATCCTCAAGGAAGGAGTCATTGTGTCTGCCATCTCCCCTGATTTGCGGCGGGTGCTGCAAAAATTTCAGGCGAATAAACCTGATCGTTGTCCAGCAGAGAAACTGTTCGTCCCTGATAGGTGGACTAATAAACTTATCTCTGAACTTCATTGTTCGGTGTTGGCTGGTCATCCTGGAATCTTTGGTACCAGAGAGTTAGTGGCTAGATCCTTCTGGTGGCCATCTCTGTCACGGGATGTATGTACTTTTGTGCAGTCCTGTGGGATTTGTGCTAGGGCTAAGCCCTGCTGTTCTCGTGCCAGTGGGTTGCTTTTGCCCTTGCCGGTCCCAAAGAGGCCTTGGACACATATTTCGATGGATTTCATTTCTGACCTTCCCGTTTCTCAAAAGATGTCAGTCATTTGGGTGGTCTGTGATCGCTTTTCTAAAATGGTCCATCTGGTGCCCTTGGCTAAATTGCCTTCCTCCTCTGATTTGGTACCTTTGTTCTTTCAGCATGTGGTTCGGTTGCATGGCATTCCTGAGAATATTGTTTCTGACAGAGGTTCCCAGTTTGTTTCAAGGTTTTGGCGAGCCTTTTGTGGTAGGATGGGCATTGACCTATCCTTTTCCTCGGCTTTCCATCCTCAGACTAATGGCCAGACCGAACGAACCAATCAGACCTTGGAAACATATCTGAGATGTTTTGTTTCTGCAGACCAGGATGATTGGGTGTCCTTTTTGCCGTTGGCTGAGTTCGCCCTTAATAATCGGGCCAGCTCGGCTACCTTGGTTTCTCCATTTTTTTGCAATTCTGGGTTCCATCCTCGTTTCTCTTCAGGACAGGTTGAGTCTTCGGACTGTCCTGGTGTGGATTCTGTGGTGGATAGGTTGCAGCAGATCTGGACTCAGGTAGTGGACAATTTGATCTTGTCCCAGGAGAAAGCTCAACTTTTCGCTAATCGCAGACGCCGTGTGGGTCCCCGACTTCGTGTTGGGGATCTGGTTTGGTTATCTTCTCGTCATATTCCTATGAAGGTTTCCTCTCCTAAATTTAAACCTCGTTTTATTGGTCCGTATAGGATTTCTGAGGTTCTCAATCCTGTGTCTTTTCGTTTGACCCTCCCAGACTCCTTTTCCATACATAATGTATTCCATAGGTCGTTGTTGCGGAGATACGTGGCACCTATGGTTCCATCTGTTGAGCCTCCTGCCCCGGTTTTGGTGGAGGGGGAATTGGAGTATATTGTGGAGAAGATTTTGGATTCTCGTGTTTCTAGACGGAAACTCCAGTATCTGGTTAAATGGAAGGGTTATGCTCAGGAAGATAATTCCTGGGTTTTTGCCTCTGATGTTCATGCTTCCGATCTTGTTCGTGCCTTTCATGCGGCTCATCCTGGTCGGCCTGGGGGCTCCGGTGAGGGTTCGGTGACCCCTCCTCAAAGGGGGGGGTACTGTTGTGAATTCTGTGGCTGAATTCACTCCTGTGGTCACAAGTGGTACTGCAGCTTCTGAGCTTCCTCCCTCAGGTGTTCTGGGGAGCTCGTTAACTGCTTCATTACTTAACTCCGCCTGATGCTGCTATCCTTGCTCCTTGTCAATGTTTCAGTGTTGGATCTGAGCTTCTCCTGATTGTTCCTGTGACCTGCTGCTCTGTATAGCTAAGTGCTTTTTGCTTTTTTGTTGCTTTTTTTCTGTCCAGCTTGTCTTTTGTTTTGCTGGAAGCTCTGAGACGCAAAGGGTGTACCGCCGTGCCGTTAGTTCGGCACGGTGGGTTTTTTTTTTTGCCCCCTTTGCGTGGTTTTGCTTTAGGGTTTTTTGTAGACTACAAAGTTCGCTTTACTGTCCTCGCTCTGTCCTAGAATATCGGGCCCCACTTTGCTGAATCTATTTCATCCCTACGTTTTGTCTTTTCATCTTACTCACAGTCATTATATGTGGGGGGCTGCCTTTTCCTTTGGGGAATTTCTCTGGGGCAAGTCAGGCCTATTTTTCTATCTTCAGGCTAGCTAGTTTCTTAGGCTGTGCCGAGTTGCCTAGGTAGTTGTTAGGCGCAATCCACAGCCGCTTTTAGTTGTGTTTAGGATAGGATCAGGTGTGCAGTCTACAGAGTTTCCACGTCTCAGAGCTCGTTCTTGTATTTTTGGGTATTTGTCAGATCACTGTGTGCGCTCTGATCGCTATGCATACTGTGTTTCTGGATTGCCTTCATAACACCTGTCATTAGCAAACATAACAGGAGCGGTGCTGTCGCAAGAGGTGAACGGGGATGAGCATCCAGTCACCTATTTGAGCCGGAAACTGACCCAGGCAGAGAAAAATTATAGCATAGTGGAGAAGGAGTGCTTGGCGAATAAATGGGCCTCGGAGTCCCTAAGCTACTTTTTGCTCGGGTGTCAGTTTCAGTTGGTAACGGACCATTCACCCCTCATCTGGATGGGAAATGCAAAAGAGAGGAATGCCTAAGTCACCAGATGGTTCTTGTCCCTACAAAACTTCAGTTTCTCAGTGGAACATCAGGCGGGGAAATCACAGGTAAATGCGGATACCCTGTCACGGGCCCCCTGTATGATGACAAATGTTCAACCCCACAAGTTTGAACAGGGGGGTATGTGAGGCAGTGACCGGTATGTGAGGGTCGCTATGTGTCCCACAGGATGTGCTCAGAAGCGTATTAGATCCGCTGGAGTGCCCTGTGCTCACAACAGCTTGCCTGTGAGTCACAAGGCAGAATAAAAGTGAGTGTGAACTTGGTCAAGTTATTTGATCAAGAAATTGTTCAGGAAAACCAGGTATGGGCTTTTATTTTTTTAAACGGACTGAAAGAAGGTAGTGGGGCCGGTCCGTTTCCTCCAGCCCAGATCTTATAAGTGGCTCATGGCCAGAGTCTGGAGGAAAGAAAAAAACCTGAAAAAGGGTTTGGGTGTGTCAGTTTTGAGCTTGTTGGTAAACAGAGCAGTCAGTCTGCGGAGCCTTCCCTGTGTGAGGCAACACAGAGCCAAACGGAGCCAAAAGGTCTGGCACCTCTGCATGCACAGTAGTGTGGTCGCTCACAGCAACCGAACCCGGACTGTCTTTTGCTTTTCCGATTGAGACAAGCGGGGATTCCGTGTCTGGACACAAGCACAGCACCTATCAGCGTGAATAAGTCCAGTCTGTGTGCCTAAATC
Source organism: Ranitomeya imitator (assembly GCF_032444005.1). Lineage (NCBI taxonomy): Eukaryota > Metazoa > Chordata > Amphibia > Anura > Dendrobatidae > Ranitomeya > Ranitomeya imitator. Next base: position 759,320,984 of record NC_091283.1, on the reverse strand, counting down.
TATCTGCGCAAATACCAGACGCAGACCATGCTGTGCCTTATATGACACTACAGTCATTGACTTTTTTCATCATAGTACGTAACTGATGAAGGTCCAGATATAGGACCGAAACGTTTTTTGGCTACTACGATTAAAATCTCACGAGCATTAAGTTGAGTGCCAGGTTCTTTCTTTTAGTATCACATGGTGTGGGAACCTACCTGGGCACCACTAGTAGTAGTGCACACGGCTTTATCATTGAAACTGGCTGCAAGTGTGATTTAGTTATTGCTAACACCTGTTAGGTGCCACAGGTAAGTTACAGGTGCTGTTATTTACACAAATTAGAGAAGCATCACATGATTTTTCGAACAGTGCCAATACTTTTGTCCACCCCCTTTTTTATGTTTGGTGTGGAATGATATCCAATTTGGCTTTAGGACAATTCTTTTTGTGTTTTTTTCATTTAAGACAAATTAAATGAAGATAATACCGAATAATTTGTGTTTGCAATCATTTTCAGGAAGAAAATTAGTATTATCTGACAGAATTGCAGGGGTGTCAATACTTTTGGCCATGACTGTATGTATATATATATATATATATATATATATATATATATATATACATACATATATACAATCTGTAGCTTTGTCACCATAAAAGGAGGGGGGCCCAGACACATTTCTTGCAAAAGGGCCCCAAGCTGTCAGTGTCTGCCCCTGCTATACATAGAGCTTGGATTGCCATATGATATAATCTTGCCTCATGAAACCGTGAGCACATGTTCTGTTGCAATTAAAGCAATTAGAATACAAGTTATATAAATTTCTTGTTCTGTGTTTCCTCTGTTAGAATGAAGGTATTCACCACAACACATAATTATAAAATACACTCTTACACACTCTTAAAAAATTCAGTCTCCTATTTTCACAAGTCTAATTTTCAGTATAGCGACAGTCAGGGGTGGATTAAGGGTAGCCCCCTCTGCCCACAGGGCCCATATGCCAGTCAGGGCAGTAATGCCCTGGGCCCTGGGCTACCGCCCAGATTGACCTCATTATAATCCCCCACTGGCGACAGTGCTCATGACCAGTGTAAAGAATCAAAGGGATTTTGAATTTTCAGGATGTTAAAGGAGTTTTTAAGTATAACTAGATGGGTATTTCCTGAAGGAACTACAGATAGTGCTTTGGAATGGTGCCCGGGCTGCCCCTGCAAGACTTTCACACTTGGGTGCCCTTCAGGCACTGATTTGGTGGGTGGGGCCCCTCAGTGTCCGATTTGGTGGGCGGGGTCACTCTGGGTCCGATTTGGTGGGCGGGGTCACTCTGGGTCCGATTTGGTGGGCGGGGTCACTCTGGGTCCGATTTGGTGGACGGGGTCACTCTGGGTCCGATTTGGTGGGCGGGGTCACTCTGGGTCTGATTTGGTGGGCGGGGTCACTCTGGGTCCGATTTGGTGGGCGGGGTCACTCTGGGTCCGATTTGGTGGGCGGGGTCACTCTGGGTCCGATTTGGTGGGCGGGGTCACTCCGGGTCCGATTTGGTGGGCGGTCACTCCGGGTCCGATTTGGTGGGCGGGGCCACTCCGGGTCCGATTTGGTGGGCGGGGCCACTCCGGGTCCGATTTGGTGGGCGGGGTCACTCCGGGTCCGATTTGGTGGGCGGGGCCACTCCGGGTCCGATTTGGTGGGCGGGGTCACTCCGGGTCCGATTTGGGGGGCGGGGGCGCACTTACTTTTTCACACACGGGACCTGGGTGCACTTACTTTTCACCCACGGGACCAGGGGTGCACTTACTTTTCACCCACGGGATCGGGGGTGCACTTACTTTTCACCCACGGGATCGGGGGTGCACTTACTTTTCACCCACGGGACCGGGGGTGCAATTACTTTTCACCCACGGGACCAGGGGTGCACTTACTTTTCACTCACGGGACCGGAGGTGCACTTACTTTTCACCCACGGGGGAGGGGGTGCACTTACTTTTCACCCATGGACCGGGAGTGCACTTACTTTTCACACATGGGGGGGTGCACTTACTTTTCACCCACGGGACAGGGGGTGCACTTACTTTTCACCCATGGGACTGGGGTGCACTTATTTTTCACACACCGGACCGGGGGTGCACTTACTTTTCACCCACGGGACCGGGGGTGCACTTACTTTTCACACCCGGGACCAGGGATGCACTTACTTTTCACACACGGGATCGGGGTGCACTTACTTTTCACCCACGGGACCGAGGGTGCCCTTATTTTTCACACACGGGACCGAGGGTGCACTTACTTTTCACTTACGGGACCTGGGGTGCGCTTACTTTTCACACTCAGGACCGGGGGTGCACTTACTTTTCACACACGGGACTGGGGTGCACTTAATTTTCACCCACGGGACTGGGGGTGCACTTACTTTTCACAAACGGGATCGGGGTGCACTTACTTTTCACCCACGGGACCGAGGGTGCACTTACTTTTCACTTACGGGACCTGGGGTGCGCTTACTTTTCACACTCAGGACCGGGGGTGCACTTAATTTTCACCCACGGGACTGGGGTGCACTTAATTTTCACCCACGGGACTGGGGGTGCACTTACTTTTCACAAACGGGATCGGGGTGCACTTACTTTTCACACAAGGGACCGGGGGTGCACTTACTTTTCACACACATGGGACCGGGGTGCACTTACTTTTCACACCAGGAACGGGGGTGCACTTACTTTTCACACACGGGACTGGGGGTGCACTTACTTTTCACAGACGGGATCAGGGGTGCACTTACTTTTCACAGACGGGATCGGGGGTGCACTGGGCACCTCAGGGTCAGATTTGGTGTGCGGGTCACTTTAAGAGCTGATATTATCTGGCAAAACTGTGTCCTGGTGGGGTCATGTAGAGTTCGTAGGCGTTGTCATAGTAACTGGGTCTGGCTTCGCATATCAATGAGCTGATCAGCCAGGTGGCAGTTGGCAGTTATTTTTTAAATTGCCTCAGTAATCAGCCATTATACCTTATGGCAAAATTTCCCTATTGAAATGCATTGGCAATGCATTCCAATGAGAGAAAAACAATTTTCAAACGTTAATTGCGCCAAAACTACACATCCGATCGACACGAAAAATACTTAGCACACCTCTCATGGACGCTGGCTTCGAAATGACACCTCACTGGAGTCTGTGCGTGCAGCGGTTCGGGCCGCATTAATTGCGGAAAAAAGCCTAATAATAAGGCCGGCGTCACACACAGCGTAATACAATACGGTCCGTATATTACGGCCGTAATACGCTGAAAAGTCCCCAAAAAAATGGTCCGTTGCTCCTCCGTAGGCAGGCTGTGTCAGCGTTTTTTGCGCATGGCATCCTCCGTATGTAATCCGTATGGCATCCGTACTGCGTGGTTTTCTCGCAGGCTTGCAAAACCAACATACCGCTATAGAAGTGATCCATGTGTCCCAAAAAGAAAAGAATATATATATATATATATATATATATATGTCAGTAGACACATATATGTATATATATTAATACTTATTCCAGCGCTATACAGCTTGAAAGCCGGTAATTCAATTACCGGCTTTTTCTTTCTCCTTCATAAAACCCGACATGATTTGAGACATGGTTTACATACAGTAAACCATGTCTTCTCTCCATTTTTTTTGCAGATTCCACACTACTAATGTCAGTAGTGTGTATCTGCAAAATTTGGCCGTTCTAGCTCTTAAAATAAAGGGTTAACTGGCGGAAAAAATTGGCGTGGGCTCCCGCGCAATTTTCTCCGCCAGAGTAGTAAAGCCAGTGACTGAGGGCAGATATTAATAGCCTGGAGAGGGTCCACGGTTATTGGCCCCCCCTGGCTAAAAATATCTGCCCCCAGCCACCCCAGAACAGGCACATCTGGAAGATGCGCCTATTCTGGCACTTGGCCACTCTCTTCCCATTCCCGTGTAGCGGTGGGATATGGGGTAATGAAGGGTTAATGCCACCTTGCTATTGTAAGGTGACATTAAGCCTAATTAATAATGGAGAGGCGTCAATTATGACACCTATCCATTATTAATCCAATTGTAGTGAAGGGTTAAATCAAACACAAACACATTCTTTAAAATTATTTTAATGAAATAAAAACAATGGTTGTTGTAGTATTTTATTCAACGCCCAATCCAGTCACTGAAGACCCTCGTTCTGTGAGTAAAGAAACATAATAAACCAACAATATACTTACCCTCCGCAGATCTGTAACGTCCAACGATGTAAATCCTTCTGAAGGGGTTAAAACATTTTGCAGCAAGGAGCTGTGCTAATGCAGGCTGCTCCTCGCTGCAAAACCCCAGGGAATGAGGCTAAAAATAGATCAATGATCTATATTTAGCATCATTTGCGGTGAGGCGCCCTCTGCTGGCTGTTCATAGATCGTGGGAAATTACCTAGAAAGCTCCCTGGCTCCCTGGCTTTCTAGGTAATTTCCCACGATCTATGAACAGCCAGCAGAGGGCGCCTCACCGCAAATGATGCTAAATATAGATCATTGATCTATTTTTAGCCTCATTCCCTGGGGTTTTGCAGCGAGGAGCAGCCTGCATTAGCACAGCTCCTTGCTGCAAAATGTTTTAACCCCTTCAGAAGGATTTACATCGTTGGACGTTACAGATCTGCGGAGGGTAAGTATATTGTTGGTTTATTATGTTTCTTTACTCACAGAACGAGGGTCTTCAGTGACTGGATTGGGCGTTGAATAAAATACTACAACAACCATTGTTTTTATTTCATTAAAATAATTTTAAAGAATGTGTTTGTGTTTGATTTAACCCTTCACTACAATTGGATTAATAATGGATAGGTGTCATAATTGACGCCTCTCCATTATTAATTAGGCTTAATGTCACCTTACAATAGCAAGGTGGCATTAACCCTTCATTACCCCATATCCCACCGCTACACGGGAATGGGAAGAGAGTGGCCAAGTGCCAGAATAGGCGCATCTTCCAGATGTGCCTTTTCTGGGGTGGCTGGGGGCAGATATTTTTAGCCAGGGGGGGGCCAATAACCGTGGACCCTCTCCAGGCTATTAATATCTGCCCTCAGTCACTGGCTTTACTACTCTGGCGGAGAAAATTGCGCGGGAGCCTACGCCAATTTTTTCCGCCAGTTAACCCTTTATTTTAAGAGCTAGAACGGCCAAATTTTGCAGATACACACTACTGACATTAGTAGTGTGGAATCTGCAAAAAAAATGGAGAGAAGACATGGTTTACTGTATGTAAACCATGTCTCAAATCATGTCGGGTTTTATGAAGGAGAAGGAAAAAGCCGGTAATTGAATTACCGGCTTTCAAGCTGTATAGCGCTGGAATAAATATTAATATATATACATATATGTGTCTCACTGACATATATATATATATATATATACCTATTCTATGTGTACACATTTATTCTACCTATTCTACTGTAAGCTGTCAGTGTGATTTTACTGTACACCGCACTGAATTACCGGCTTTTCTCTCTAACAGCGCTGCGTATTTCTCGCAAGTCACACTGCTTGTCCGTGTGTAATCCGTATTTTTCACGCTTCCATAGACTTTCATTGGCGTATTTCTTGCGCAGTACGGTGACAAACGCAGCATGCTGCGATTTTGTACGGCCGTAGAAAGCCGTATAATACTGATCAGTAAAATACGGCAAATAGGAGCAGGGGCATAGAGAATAATTGTGCCGTATTTTTTGCGAGTTTTACGGACGTAGATTCTGCGCTCTTACGTCCGTAAAACTCGCATGTGTGACGGCGGCCTAATAAGAATAAGAAGAATAAGAAGTTGTCTACGGGGGAATAACAATATAGTGCTTTTTACAAAAGCACTATAACTAGATGGGTATTTCCTGAAGGAACTACAGATAGTGCTTTGGAATGGTGCCCGGGCTGCCCCTGCAAGGCTTTCACACTTGAGTGCCCCACTCTGGGTCACATTTGGTGGGCGGGGTCACTCTGGATCACATTTGGTGGGCGGGGTCACTCTGGGTCACATTTGGTGGGCGGGGTCACTCTGGGTCACATTTGGTGGGCGGGGTCACTCTGGGTCACATTTGGTGGGCGGGGTCACTCTGGGTCACATTTGGTGGGCGGGGTCACTCTGGGTCACATTTGGTGGGTGGGGTCACTCTGGATCACATTTGGTGGGCGGGGTCACTCTGGATCACATTTGGTGGGTGGGGTCACTCTGGATCACATTTGGTGGGTGGGGTCACTCTGGATCACATTTGGTGGGCGGGGTCACTCTGGATCACATTTGGTGGGCGGGGTCACTCTGGGTCCGATTTGGTAGGCGGGGCCACTCTGGGTCCGATTTGGTGGGCGGGGCCACTCGGGTCCGATTTGGTGGGCTGCGCACCTCAGGTGCCAATTTGGTGCGCGGGTCACTTTAAGAGCTGATATTATCTGGCAAAACTGTGTCCTGGTGGGGTCATGTAGAGTTCGTACGCGTTGGCATAGTAACTGGATCTGACTTCGCATATCAATGAGCTAATCAGCCAGGTGGCAGTTGGCAGTTATTTTAAAATTGCCTCAGATATCAGCCATTATACCTTATGTCAAAATTTCTCTATTGAAATGCATAGTGGCAATGCTTTCCAATGAGGGGGAATCAATTTTTAAACGCACATTGCGCCAAAACTACAAATCCGATCGACACGAAAAATACTTAGCACACCTCTCATGGACGCTGGCTTCGAAATGACACCTCACTGGAGTCTGTGCGTGCAGCGGTTCGGGCCGCATTAATTGCGGAAAAAAGCCTAATAATAATAAGAATAAGAAGAACTAGATGGGTATTTCCTGAAGGAACTACAGATAGTGCTTTGGAATGGTGCCCGGGCTACCCCTGCAAGACTTTCACACTTGGGTGCCCTTCAGGTGCTGATTTGGTGGGCGGGGCCCCTCAGGGTCCAATTTGGTGGGCGGGACCCCTCAGGGTCCGATTTGGTGGACGGTGCCCCTCAGGGTCCGATTTGGTGGACGGGGTCCCTCAGGGTCCAATTTGGTGGACGGGGTCCCTCAGGGTCCGATTTGGTAGAAGGGGTCCCTCAGGGTCCGATTTGGTGGACGGGGCCCCACAGGGTCCGATTTGGTGGGCGGGGTCACTCTGGGTCCGATTTGGTGGGCGGGGTCACTCTGGGTCCGATTTGGTGGGCGGGGTCACTCTGGGTCCGATTTGGTGGGCGGGGTCACTCTGGGTCCGATTTGGTGGGCGGGGTCACTCTGGGTCCGATTTGGTGGGCGGGGTCACTCTGGGTCCGATTTGGTGGGCGGGGTCACTCTGGGTCCGATTTGGTGGGCGGGGTCACTCTGGGTCAGATTTGGTGGACGGGGGGTCCCTCAGGGTCCGATTTGGTGGACGGGGTCCCTCAGGGTCCGATTTGGTAGAAGGGGTCCCTCAGGGTCCGATTTGGTGGACGGGGCCCCACAGGGTCCGATTTGGTGGGCGGGGTCACTCTGGGTCCGATTTGGTGGGCGGGGTCACTCTGGGTCCGATTTGGTGGGCGGGGTCACTCTGGGTCCGATTTGGTGGGCGGGGTCACTCTGGGTCCGATTTGGTGGGCGGGGTCACTCTGGGTCCGATTTGGTGGGCGGGGTCACTCTGGGTCCGATTTGGTGGGCGGGGTCACTCTGGGTCCGATTTGGTGGGCGGGGTCACTCTGGGTCAGATTTGGTGGGCGGGGCCACTCTGGGTCAGATTTGGTGGGCGGGGCCACTCTGGGTCAGATTTGGTGGGCGGGGCCACTCTGGGTCAGATTTGGTGGGCGGGGTTACTCTGGGTCAGATTTGGTGGGCGGGGTCACTCTGGGTCCAATTTGGGGGGCGGGGCCACTCGCGGTCCGATTCGGGGGTCCGGGTCACTCGGGGTCCGATTCGGGGGCGGGGTCACGCAGGGTCCGATTTGGGGGGCGGGGGCACACTTACTTTTTCACACACGGGACCTGGGTGCACTTACTTTTCACCCACGGGACCAGGGGTGCACTTACTTTTCACAAACGGGATCGGGGTGCACTTACTTTTCACACACATGGGACCGGGGTGCACTTACTTTTCACACAAGGGACCGGGGGTGCACTTACTTTTCACACCAGGAACGGGGGTGCACTTACTTTTCACACACGGGACCAGGGGTGCACTTACTTTTCACTCACGGGACCGGGGGTGCACTTACTTTTCACCCACGGGACCGGGGGTGCACTTACTTTTCAACCACGGGACCGGGGGTGCACTTACTTTTCACACCCGGGACCAGGGATGCACTTACTTTTCACACACGGGACCGGGGTGCACTTACTTTTCACCCACGGGACCGAGGGTGCACTTACTTTTCACTTACGGGACCTGGGGTGCGCTTACTTTTCACACTCAGGACCGGGGGTGCACTTACTTTTCACACACGGGACTGGGGTGCACTTAATTTTCACCCACGGGACTGGGGGTGCACTTACTTTTCACAAACGGGATCGGGGTGCACTTACTTTTCACACAAGGGACCGGGGGTGCACTTACTTTTCACACACATGGGACCGGGGTGCACTTACTTTTCACACCAGGAACGGGGGTGCACTTACTTTTCACACACGGGACCGGGGGTGCACTGGGCACCTCAGGGTCAGATTTGGTGTGCGGGTCACTTTAAGAGCTGATATTATCTGGCAAAACTGTGTCCTGGTGGGGTCATGTAGAGTTCGTAGGCGTTGGCATAGTAACTGGGTCTGACTGCACATAGCAGTGAGCTAATCAGCCAGGTGGCAGTTGGCAGTTAGTTTGAAATTGCCTCAGAAATCAGCCCATTATAAGCTTATAGGAAAATTTACCCATAGAGAAATTGCATTCCAATCAGGGGAAAAACGCAAATTGCGCCAAAACTACAAATCCGATCGACACGAAAAATACTTAGCACACCTCTTGGGAACGCTGGCTTCGAAATGACACCTCACTGGAGTCTGTGCGTGCAGCGGTTCGGGCCGCATTAATCGCGGACTGAATAATAATAATAACTAGATGGGTATTTCCTGAAGGAACTACAGATAGTGCTTTGGAATGGTGCCCGGGCTGCCCCTGGAAGACTTTCACACTTGGGTGCCCCTCAGGCGCTGGTTTGGTAGTTGTAGCCCCTCAGGGTTGAGGATTTAGTGGGCGGGGCCCCTGGGGGTCCGATTTGGTGGGCGGGGCCCCTGGGGGTCCGATTTGGTGGGCAGGGCCCCTGGGGGTCCGATTTGGTGGGTGGGGCCCCTGGGGGTCCGATTTGGTGGGAGGGGCCCCTCTGGGTCAGATTTGGTTGGCGGGCACCTCTGGGTCAGATTTGGTGGGCAGGGCACCTCTGGGTCAGATTTGGTGGGCGGGGCACCTCTGGGTCAGATTTGGTGGGTGGGGCACCTGTGGGTCAGATTTACTGGGCGGGGCACCTCTGGGTCAGATTTGGTAGGCTGGGCACCTCTGGGTCAGATTTGATGGGCGGGGCGCCTCTGGGTCAGATTTGGTGGGTGGGGCACCTCTGGGTCAGATTTGGTTGGCGGGGCACCTCTGGGTCAGATTTGGTGGGCGGGGCACCTCTGGGTCAGATTTGGTGAGCGGGGCACCTCTGGGTCAGATTTACTGGGCGGGGCACCTCTGGGTCAGATTTGGTAGGCTGGGCACGTCTGGGTCAGATTTGATGGGCGGGGCGCCTCTGGGTCAGATTTGATGGGCGGGGCACCTCTGGGTCAGATTTGGTTGGCGGGGCCCCTCTGGGTCAGATTTGGTGGGCGGGGCACCTCTGGGTCAGATTTGGTTGGCGGGGCACCTCTGGGTCAGATTTGGTGAGCGGGGCACCTCTGGGTCAGATTTGATGGGCGGGGCACCTCTGGGTCAGATTTGGTGGGCGGGGCACCTCTGGGTCAGATATGATGGGCGGGGCACCTCTGGGTCAGATTTGATGGGCGGGGCACCTCTGGGTCAGATTTGGTGGGCGGGGCACCTCTGGTTCAGATTTGGTGGGCGGGGCACCTCTGGGTCAGATTTGGTGGGCGGGGCACCTCTGGGTCAGATTTGGTGGGTGGGGCCCCTGGGAGTCCGATTTGGTGGGCGGGGCCCCTGGGGGTCAGATTTGGTGGGCGGGGCCCCTCTGGGTCAGATTTGGTGGGCGGGGCCACTCTGGGTCAGATTTGGTGGGCGGGGCACCTCTGGGTCAGATTTAATGGGCGGGGCACCTCTGGGTCAGATTTGGTGGGCGGGGCCACTCTGGGTCAGATTTGGTGGGCGGGGCCACTCTGGGTCCGATTTGGTGGGCGGGGTCACACTGGGTCCGATTTGGTGGGCGGGGTCACTTGGGGTCCGATTTGGTGGGCGGGGTCACTCGGGGTACGATTTGGGGGCCGGGGGCGCACTTACTTTTCACACAGGGGACCGGGGGTGCACTTACTTTTCACCCACGGGACAGGAGGGTGTCATAGTCACTTTATTCTGATGTTTGACTTTGATAAATGATCATGTCCTAAAATGGACACCGTACATTTGCATAGCTGCCATCTTTGGAAGGTCAAGTTGGGGGTAATGGAAAGTTCGCCATTATTTCCTATGGGAATTTTTTTTTTTTAAATGCGATTTTTAAAAAAAACTACAAATCGGATCAACATGAAAAATACTTAGCACACCTCTCGTGGACGCTGGCTTCGAAACGACACCTCAATGGAGTCTGTGCGTGCAGCGGTTCGGGCCGCATTAATTGCGGAAAAAAGCCTAAAAATAATAAGTTAACCACGTTCGGATTACAATATTAATACTAGATGGGTATTTCCTGAAGGAACTACAGATAGTGCTTTGGAATGGTGCCCGGGCTGCCCCTGCAAGACTTTCACACTTGGGTGCCCTTCAGGCGCTGATTTGGTGGGTGGGGCCCCTCAGTGTCCGATTTGGTGGGCGGGGCCCCTCAGGGTCCGATTTGGTGGGCGGGGCCCCTCAGGGTCCGATTTGGTGGACGGTGCCCCTCAGGGTCCGATTTGGTGGGCGGGGCCCCTCAGGGTCCGATTTGGTGGGCGTGGTCACTCTGGGTCCGATTTGGTGGGCGGGATCACTCTGGGTCCGATTTGGTGGGCGGGGTCACTCTGGGTCCGATTTGGTGGGCGGGGTCACTCTGGGTCCGATTTGGTGGACGGGGTCACTCTGGGTCCGATTTGGTGGGCGGGGTCACTCTGGGTCTGATTTGGTGGGCGGGGTCACTCTGGGTCCGATTTGGTGGGCGGGGTCACTCTGGGTCCGATTTGGTGGGCGGGGTCACTCTGGGTCCGATTTGGTGGGCGGGGTCACTCTGGGTCCGATTTGGTGGGCGGTCACTCCGGGTCCGATTTGGTGGGCGGGGCCACTCCGGGTCCGATTTGGTGGGCGGGGCCACTCCGGGTCCGATTTGGTGGGCGGGGTCACTCCGGGTCCGATTTGGTGGGCGGGGCCACTCCGGGTCTGATTTGGTGGGCGGGGTCACTCCGGGTCCGATTTGGTGGACGGGGTCACTCTGGGTCCGATTTGGTGGGCGGGGTCACTCTGGGTCTGATTTGGTGGGCGGGGTCACTCTGGGTCCGATTTGGTGGGCGGGGTCACTCTGGGTCCGATTTGGTGGGCGGGGTCACTCTGGGTCCGATTTGGTGGGCGGGGTCACTCTGGGTCCGATTTGGTGGGCGGTCACTCCGGGTCCGATTTGGTGGGCGGGGCCACTCCGGGTCCGATTTGGTGGGCGGGGCCACTCCGGGTCCGATTTGGTGGGCGGGGTCACTCCGGGTCCGATTTGGTGGGCGGGGCCACTCCGGGTCTGATTTGGTGGGCGGGGTCACTCCGGGTCCGATTTGGTGGGCGGGGTCACTCCGGGTCCGATTTGGTGGGCGGGGTCACTCTGGGTCCTATTTGGTGGGCGGGGTCACTCTGGGTCCGATTTGGTGGGCGGGGTCACTCTGGGTCCGATTTGGTGGGCGGGGTCTCTCTGGGTCCGATTTGGTGGGCGGGGTCACTCTGGGTCCGATTTGGTGGGCGGGGTCACTCTGGGTCCGATTTGGTGGGCGGGGCCACTCTGGGTCCGATTTGGTGGGCGGGGCCACTCTGGGTCAGATTTGGTGGGCGGGGCCACTCTGGGTCAGTTTTGGTGGGCGGGGCCACTCTGGGTCAGATTTGGTGGGCGGGGCCACTCTGGGTCAGATTTGGTGGGCGGGGTTACTCTGGGTCAGATTTGGTGGGCGGGGTCACTCTGGGTCCAATTTGGGGGGCGGGGCCACTCGGGGTCCGATTCGGGGGTCCGGGTCACTCGGGGTCCGATTCGGGGGCGGGGTCACTCAGGGTCCGATTTGGGGGGCGGGGGCGCACTTACTTTTTCACACACGGGACCAGGGTGCACTTACTTTTCACCCACGGGACCAGGGGTGCACTTACTTTTCACCCACGGGATCGGGGGTGCACTTACTTTTCACCCACGGGATCGGGGGTGCACTTAATTTTCACCCATAGGACCGGGGGTGCACTTACTTTTCACCCACGGGACCGGGGGTGCACTTACTTTTCACCCACGGGACCGGGGGTGCACTTACTTTTCACCCACAGGACCGGGGGTGCACTTACTTTTCACCCACGGGACCGGGGGTGCACTTACTTTTCACCCACGGGATCGGGGGTGCACTTACTTTTCACCCATAGGACCGGGGGTGCACTTACTTTTCACCCACGGGACCGGGGGTGCACTTACTTTTCACCCACGGGACCGGGGGTGCACTTACTTTTCACCCACAGGACCGGGGGTGCACTTACTTTTCACCCACGGGACCGGGGGTGCACTTACTTTTCACCCACGGGACCGGGTGTGCACTTACTTTTCACCCACGGGACCGGGGGTGCACTTACTTTTCACCCACGGGACCGGGGGTGCACTTACTTTTCACCCACGGGACCGGGGGTGCACTTACTTTTCACCCACGGGTACGGGGGTGCACTTACTTTTCACCCACGAGTCCGGGGGTGCACTTACTTTTCACACACGGGATCGGGGTGCAATACTTTTCACCCACGGGAGCGGGGGTGCACTTACTTTTCACCCATGGGACTGGGGGTGCACTTACTTTTCACCCACGGGACCTGGGGTGCACTTACTTTTCACACCCGGGATCGGGGGTGCACTTACTTTTCACACACGGGAACGGGGGTGCACTTACTTTTCTCTCACGGGAACGGGGGTGCACTTACTTTTCACCCACGGGACCGGGGGTGCACTTACTTTTCACCCACGGGACCGGGGGTGCAATTACTTTTCACCCACGGGACCAGGGGTGCACTTACTTTTCACTCACGGGACCGGAGGTGCACTTACTTTTCACCCACGGGACCGGGGGTGCACTTACTTTTCACCCATGGACCGGGAGTGCACTTACTTTTCACACATGGGGGGGTGCACTTACTTTTCACCCACGGGACAGGGGGTGCACTTACTTTTCACCCATGGGACTGGGGTGCACTTATTTTTCACACACCGGACCGGGGGTGCACTTACTTTTCACCCACGGGACCGGGGGTGCACTTACTTTTCACACCCGGGACCAGGGATGCACTTACTTTTCACACACGGGATCGGGGTGCACTTACTTTTCACCCACGGGACCGAGGGTGCCCTTATTTTTCACACACGGGACCGGGGGTGCACTTACTTTTCAACCACGGGACCGGGGGTGCACTTACTTTTCACACCCGGGACCAGGGATGCACTTACTTTTCACACACGGGACCGGGGTGCACTTACTTTTCACCCACGGGACCGAGGGTGCACTTACTTTTCACTTACGGGACCTGGGGTGCGCTTACTTTTCACACTCAGGACCGGGGGTGCACTTACTTTTCACACACGGGACTGGGGTGCACTTAATTTTCACCCACGGGACTGGGGGTGCACTTACTTTTCACAAACGGGATCGGGGTGCACTTACTTTTCACACAAGGGACCGGGGGTGCACTTACTTTTCACACACATGGGACCGGGGTGCACTTACTTTTCACACCAGGAACGGGGGTGCACTTACTTTTCACACACGGGACTGGGGGTGCACTTACTTTTCACAGACGGGATCGGGGGTGCACTGGGCACCTCAGGGTCAGATTTGGTGTGCGGGTCACTTTAAGAGCTGATATTATCTGGCAAAACTGTGTCCTGGTGGGGTCATGTAGAGTTCGTAGGCGTTGTCATAGTAACTGGGTCTGGCTTCGCATATCAATGAGCTGATCAGCCAGGTGGCAGTTGGCAGTTATTTTTTAAATTGCCTCAGTAATCAGCCATTATACCTTATGGCTAAATTTCCCTATTGAAATGCATTGGCAATGCATTCCAATGAGAGAAAAACAATTTTCAAACGTTAATTGCGCCAAAACTACACATCCGATCGACACGAAAAATACTTAGCACACCTCTCATGGACGCTGGCTTCGAAATGACACCTCACTGGAGTCTGTGCGTGCAGCGGTTCGGGCCGCATTAATTGCGGAAAAAAGCCTAATAATAATAAGAATAAGAAGAAGAACTAGATAGGTATTTCCTGAAGGAACTACAGATAGTGCTTTGTAATGGTGCCCGGGCTGCCCCTGCAAGACTTTCACACTTGGGTGCCCCTCAGGCGCTGGTTTGGTGGGCGGGGCCCCTCAGGGGATGATTTGGTGGGCGGGGCCACTCTGTGTCTGATTTGGTGGACGGGACCACTCTGGGTCCGATTTGGTGGGCGGGGCCACTCTGGGTCAGATTTGGTGGGCAGGGCACCTCGGTCAGATTTGGTGGGTGGGGCACCTCTGGGTCAGATTTAGTGGGCGGGGCACCTCTGGGTCAGATTTAGTGGGCGGGGCACCTCTGGGTCAGATTTTATGGGCGGGGCACCTCTGGGTCAGATTTGGTGGGCGGGGCACCTCTGGGTCAGATTTGGTGGGCGGGGTCACTCTGGGTCAGATTTGGTGGGCGGGGTCACTCTGGGTCAGATTTGGTGGGCGGGGTCACTCTGGGTCAGATTTGGTGGGCGCGGTCGCTCTGGGTCAGATTTGGTGGGCGGAGTCACTCTGGGTCAGATTTGGTGGGCGGGGTCACTCTGGGTCAGATTTGGTGGGCGGGGTCACTCTGGGTCAGATTTGGTGGGCGGGGTCACTCTGGGTCCAATTTGGTGGGCGGGGTCTCTCTAGGTCCAATTTGGTGGGCGGGGTCACTCGGGTCAGGTTTGGGGGCGGGGTCACTCGGGGTCCGATTTGGGGGGTGGGGTCACTCGGGATCCAATTTGGGGGGCGGGGTCACTCGGGTCCGATTTGGGGGACGGAGTCACTTGGGGTCCAATTTGGTGGGCAGGGCCACTCGGGATCCGATAAGGGGGCGGGGCCACTCGGTGCACTTTTCACACACGGGATCGGGGTGCACTTACTTTTCACACACGGGATAAGAGAGTGTCATAGTCACTTTATTCTGATGTTTGACTTTGATAAATTATCATGTCCTAAAATGGACACCGCACATTTGCATAGCTGCCATGTTTGGAATGTCAAGTTGTGGGTAATGGAAAGTTCGCCATTATTTCCTATGGGAAATTTTTTTTTTAAATGCAATTTTTTTAAAAAAACTACAAATCGGATCAACATGAAAAATACTTAGCACACCTCTCGTGGACGCTGGCTTCGAAATGACGCCTCAATGGAGTCTGTGCGTGCAGCGGTTCGGGCCGCATTAATTGCGGAAAAAACTGAATAAGTTTACCACGTTCGGATTACAATAATAATACTAGATGTGTATTTCCTGAAGGAACTACAGATAGTGCTTTGGAATGGTGCCCGGGCTACCCCTGCAAGACTTTCACACTTGGGTGCCCTTCAGGTGCTGATTTGGTGGGCGGGGCCCCTCAGGGTCCAATTTGGTGGGCGGGGCCCCTCAGGGTCCGATTTGGTGGACGGTGCCCCTCAGGGTCCGATTTGGTGGAGGGGGTCCCTCAGGGTCCGATTTGGTGGACGGGGTCCCTCAGGGTCCGATTTGGTAGAAGGGGTCCCTCAGGGTCCGATTTGGTGGACGGGGCCCCACAGGGTCCGATTTGGTGGGCGGGGTCACTCAGGGTCCGATTTGGTGGGCGGGGTCACTCTGGGTCCGATTTGGTGGGCGGGGTCACTCTGGGTCCGATTTGGTGGGCGGGGTCACTCTGGGTCCGATTTGGTGGGCGGGGTCACTCTGGGTCCGATTTGGTAGAAGGGGTCCCTCAGGGTCCGATTTGGTGGACGGGGCCCCACAGGGTCTGATTTGGTGGGCGGGGTCACTCTGGGTCCGATTTGATGGGCGGGGTCACTCTGGGTCCGATTTGGTGGGCGGGGTCACTCTGGGTCCGATTTGGTAGAAGGGGTCCCTCAGAGTCCGATTTGGTGGACGGGGCCCCACAGGGTCCGATTTGGTGGGCGGGGTCACTCAGGGTCCGATTTGGTGGGCGGGGTCACTCTGGGTCCGATTTGGTGGGCGGGGTCACTCTGGGTCCGACTTGGTGGGCGGGGTCCCTCAGGGTCCGATTTGGTGGATGGGGCCCCACAGGGTCCGATTTGGTGGGCGGGGTCACTCAGGGTCCGATTTGGTGGGCGGGGTCACTCTGGGTCCGATTTGGTGGGCGGGGTCACACTGGGTCCGATTTGGTGGGCGGGGTCACTCTGGGTCGGATTTGGTGGGCGGGGTCACTCTGGGTCCGATTTGGTGGGCGGGGTCACTCTGGGTCCGATTTGGTGGGCGGGGTCACTCTGGGTCCGATTTGGTGGGCGGGGTCACTCTGGGTCCGATTTGGTGGGCGGGTTCACTCTGGGTCCGATTTGGTGGGCGGGGTCACTCTGGGTCCGATTTGGTGGGCGGGGTCACTCTGGGTCCGATTTGGTGGGCGGGGCCCCTCCGGGTCCGATTTGGTGGGCGGGGCCCCTCCGGGTCCGATTTGGTGGGCGGGGCCCCTCCGGGTCCGATTTGGTGGGCGGGGCCCCTCAGGGTCCGATTTGGTGGGCGGGGCACCTCTGGGTCCGATTT
Organism: Ranitomeya imitator; assembly: GCF_032444005.1. Lineage (NCBI taxonomy): Eukaryota > Metazoa > Chordata > Amphibia > Anura > Dendrobatidae > Ranitomeya > Ranitomeya imitator. The sequence continues at coordinate 759,303,963 of NC_091283.1, read as the reverse complement.
GGTGGGCGGGGCACATCTGGGTCCGATTTGGTGGGCGGGGCACCTCTGGGTCCGATTCGGTGGGCGGGGCACCTCTGGGTCCGATTCGGTGGGCGGGGCACCTCTGGGTCCGATTCGGTGGGCGGGGCACCTCTGGGTCCGATTCGGTGGGCGGGGTCACTCTGGGTCCGATTCGGTGGGCGGGGTCACTCTGGGTCCGATTTGGTGGGCGGGGTCACTCTGGGTCCGATTTGGTGGGCGGGGTCACTCTGGGTCCGATTTGGTGGGCGGGGTCACTCTGGGTCCGATTTGGTGGGCGGGGTCACTCTGGGTCCGATTTGGTGGGCGGGGTCACTCTGGGTCCGATTTGGTGGGCGGGGTCACTCTGGGTCCGATTTGGTGGGCGGGGACACTCTGGGTCCGATTTGGTGGGCGGGGTCACTCTGGGTCCGATTTGGTGGGCGGGGCACCTCTGGGTCCGATTTGGTGGGCGGGGCACCTCTGGGTCCGATTTGGTGGGCGGGGCACCTCTGGGTCCGATTTGGTGGGCGGGGCACCTCTGGGTCCGATTTGGTGGGCGGGGTCACTCTGGGTCCGATTTGGTGGGCGGGGTCACTCTGGGTCCGATTTGGTGGGCGGGGTCACTCTGGGTCCGATTTGGTGGGCGGGGTCACTCTGGGTCCGATTTGGTGGGCGGGGTCACTCTGGGTCAGATTTGGTGGGCGGGGTCACTCTGGGTCCAATTTGGGGGGCGGGGCCACTCGGGGTCCGATTCGGGGGTCCGGGTCACTCGGGGTCCGATTTGGGGGCGGGGTCACTCAGGGTCCGATTTGGGGGGCGGGGGCACACTTACTTTTTCACACACGGGACCTGGGTGCACTTACTTTTCACCCACGGGACCAGGGGTGCACTTACTTTTCACACTTGGGACCGGGGTGCACTTACTTTTCACCCACGGGACCGAGGGTGCACTTACTTTTCACTTACGGGACCTGGGGTGCGCTTACTTTTCACACTCAGGACCGGGGGTGCACTTACTTTTCACACACGGGACTGGGGTGCACTTAATTTTCACCCACGGGACTGGGGGTGCACTTAATTTTCACCCACGGGAATGGGGGTGCACTTACTTTTCACAAACGGGATCGGGGTGCACTTACTTTTCACACACATGGGACCGGGGTGCACTTACTTTTCACACAAGGGACCGGGGGTGCACTTACTTTTCACACCAGGAACGGGGGTGCACTTACTTTTCACACACGGGACCAGGGGTGCACTTACTTTTCACTCACGGGACCGGGGGTGCACTTACTTTTCACCCACGGGACCGGGGGTGCACTTACTTTTCAACCACGGGACCGGGGGTGCACTTACTTTTCACACCCGGGACCAGGGATGCACTTACTTGTCACACACGGGACCGGGGTGCACTTACTTTTCACCCACGGGACCGAGGGTGCACTTATTTTTCACACACGGGACCAGGGATGCACTTACTTTTCACACACGGGACCGGGGTGCACTTACTTTTCACCCACAGGACCGAGGGTGCACTTACTTTTCACTTACGGGACCTGGGGTGCGCTTACTTTTCACACTCAGGACCGGGGGTGCACTTACTTTTCACACACGGGACCGGGGTGCACTTAATTTTCACCCACGGGACTGGGGGTGCACTTACTTTTCACAAACGGGATCGGGGTGCACTTACTTTTCACACACATGGGACCGGGGTGCACTTACTTTTCACACAAGGGACCTGGGGTGCACTTACTTTTCACACACATGGGACCGGGGTGCACTTACTTTTCACACCAGGAACGGGGGTGCACTTACTTTTCACACACGGGACCGGGGGTGCACTGGGCACCTCAGGGTCAGATTTGGTGTGCGGGTCACTTTAAGAGCTGATATTATCTGGCAAAACTGTGTCCTAGTGAGGTCATGTAGAGTTCGTACTCGTTGGCATAGTAACTGGGTCTGACTGCACATAGCAGTGAGCTAATCAGCCAGGTGGCAGTTGGCAGTTAGTTTGAAATTGCCTCAGAAATCAGCCCATTATAAGCTTATAGGAAAATTTACCCATAGAGAAATTGCATTCCAATCAGGGGAAAAACGCAAATTGCGCCAAAACTACAAATCCGATCGACACGAAAAATACTTAGCACACCTCTTGGGAACGCTGGCTTCGAAATGACACCTCACTGGAGTCTGTGCGTGCAGCGGTTCGGGCCGCATTAATCGCGGACTGAATAATAATAATAATAATAATAATAAGTTGTCTACGGGGGAATAACAATATAGTGCTTTTTACAAAAGCACTATAACTAGATGTGTATTTCCTGAAGGAACTACAGATAGTGCTTTGGAATGGTGCCCGCGCTACCCCTGCAAGACTTTCACACTTGGGTGCCCTTCAGGCGCTGGTTTGGTGGGCGGGGCCCCTCAGGGGATGATTTGGTGGGCGGGGCCACTCTGTGTCCGATTTGGTAGACGGGACCACTCTGGGTCCGATTTGGTGGGCGGGGCCACTCTGGGTCAGATTTGATGGGCGTGGCCACTCTGGGTCAGATTTGGTGGGCAGAGCACCTCTGGGTCAGATTTGGTGGGCAGGGCACCTCGGTCAGATTTGGTGGGCGGGGCACCTCTGGGTCAGATTTGGTGGGCGCGGCACCTCTGGGTCACATTTGGTGGGCGGGGCACCTCTGGGTCACATATGGTGGAACAATTTCCCATTGAAATGCATTGAGACGAAATTTTCAAACGCCAATTGCGCCAAAACTACAAATCCGATCGACACGAAAAATACTTAGCACACCTGCCAGGAACGCTGGCTTCGAAATGACACCTCACTGGAGTCTGTGCGTGCAGCGGTTCGGGCCGCATTAATTGCGGACTGAATAATAATAAGAAGAAGAATAAGTTGACTACGGTGGAATAACAATATAGTGCTTTGTCCCAAAGCACTATAATAAGTTGTCTACGGTGGAATAACAATATAGTGCTTTTTACAAAAGCACTATAACTAGATGGGTATTTCCTGAAGGAACTACAGATAGTGCTTTGGAATGGTGCCCGGGCTGACCTGCAAGACTTTCACACTTTGGTGCCCCTCAGGCGCAGGTTTGGTGGGCGGGGTCACTCAGGGTCCGATTTGGTAGGTGGGGTCACTCAGGGTCCTATTTGGTGGTCAGGGTCACTCAGGGTCCGAATTGGTGGACGGGGCCCCTCAGGGTCCGATTTGGTGGACGGGGTCCCTCAGGGTCCGATTTGGTGGGCGGGGCCCCTCAGTGTCCGATTTAGTGGGCGGGGCCCCTCAGGGTCCGATTTGGTGGGCTGGGCCCCTCAGGGTCCGAATTGGGGGTCGGGGGCGCACTTACTTTTCACACACGGGACCGAGGGTGCACTTACTTTTCACCCACCGGACCGGGGTGCACTTACTTTTCACCCACGGGACCTGGGGTGCGCTTACTTTCACACTCGGGACCGGGGGTGCACTTACTTTTTACACACGGAACCGGGGTGCACTTACTTTTCACCCACGGGACTGGGGGTGCACTTACTTTTCACCCACGGGATCTGGGGTGCACTTACTTTTCACACCCGGGACCGGGGGTGCACTTACTTTTCACACACGGGACCGGGGTGCACTTACTTTTCACCCACAGGACCGGGGGTGCACTTACTTTTCACCCACGGGACCGGGGGTGCACTTACTTTTCACCCACGGGACCGGGGTGCACTTACTTTTCACCCACAGGACCGGGGGTGCACTTACTTTTCACCCACGGGACCGGGGGTGCACTTACTTTTCACCCACGGGACCTGGGGTGCGCTTAATTTTCACACTCGGGACCGGGGGTGCGCTTACTTGTCACACACGGGACTGGGGTGCACTTACTTTTCACCCACGGGACTGGGGGTGCACTTACTTTTCACCCACGGGACCTGGGGTGCACTTACTTTTCACATACGGGATCGGGGGTGCACTTACTTTTCACCCACGGGACCTGGGGTGCACTTACTTTTCACATACGGGATCGGGGGTGCACTTACTTTTCACACACGGGATCGGGGGTGCACTTACTTTTCACATATGGCAGAAGGGGTGCACTTACTTTTCACTCACGGGACCGGGGGTGCACTTACTTTTCACCCAAGGGACCGAGGGTGCACTTACTTTTCATCCACGTGATCGGAGGTGCACTTACTTTTCACACCCGGCACCGGGGGTGCACTTACTTTTCACCCACGGGACCGGGGGTGCACTTACTTTTCACACACGGGACCGAGGGTGCACTTACTTTTCACACACGGGACCGAGGTGCACTTACTTTTCACACACGGGACCGGGGGTGCACTTACTTTTCACACACGGGACCGAGGTGCACTTACTTTTGACCCACGGGACTGGGGGTACACTTACTTTTCACCCAAGTGACCGAGGGTGTACTTACTTTTCACACACGGGACCGGGGGTGCACTTACTTTTCACACACGGGACTGGGGTGCACTTACTTTTCACCCACGTGACTGGGGGTGCATTTACTTTTCACCCAAGGGACCTTCGGTGCACTTACTTTTCACACCCGGGACCGGGGGTGCACTCACTTTTCACACACGGGACCGGGGTGCACTTACTTTTCACCCATGGGAGCAGGGGTGCGCTTACTTTTCACCCACGAGACCGGGGGTGCGCTTACTTTTCACACATGGGGCTGTGGGGCACTTAATTTTGCACACACTGGACCGGGGGTGCACTTACTTTTCACACACGGGACGAGAGGGTGTCATAGTCACTTTATTCTGATGTTTGACTTTGATAAATGATCATGTCCTAAAATGGACACCGTACATTTGCATAGCTGCCATGTTTGGAAGGTCAAGTTGGAGGTAATGGAAAGTTCGCCATTATTTCCTATGGGAAATTTTTTTTTTTAAATGCGATTTTTAAAAAAACTACAAATCGGATCGACACGAAAAATACTTAGCACACCTCTCGTGGGCGCTGGCTTCGAAATGACGCCTCACTGGAGTCTGTGCGTGCAGCGGTTTGGGCCGCATTAATTGCGGAAAAAAGTCTAATAATAATAAGAATAAGAAGAAGAAGAATAAGAAGTTTACTACGGTGGAATAACAATATAGTGCTTTGTGCCAAAGCACTATAATAAGAAGTTGTCTACGGGGGAATAACAATATAGTGCTTTTTACAAAAGCACTATAACTAGATGGGTATTTCCTGAAGGAACTACAGATAGTGCTTTGTAATGGTGCCCGGGCTGCCCCTGCAAGACTTTCACACTTGGGTGCCCCTCAGGCGCTGGTTTGGTGGGCGGGGCCCCTCAGGGGATGATTTGGTGGGCGGGGCCACTCTGTGTCCGATTTGGTAGACGGGACCACTCTGGATCCGATTTAGTGGGCGGGGCCACTCTGGGTCAGATTTGGTGGGCGGGGCCACTCTGGGTCAGATTTGGTGGGCTGAGCACCTCTGGGTCAGATTTGGTGGGCAGGGCACCTCGGTCAGATTTGGTGGGTAGGGCACCTCTGGGTCAGATTTGGTGGGCGGGGCACCTCTGGGTCAGATTTGGTGGGCGGGGCACCTCTGGGTCAGATTTGGTGGGCGGGGGACCTCTGGGTCACATTTGGTGGGCGGGGTCACTCTGGGTCACATTTGGTGGGCGGGGTCACTCTGGGTCACATTTGGTGGGCGGGGTCACTCTGGGTCACATTTGGTGGGCGGGGTCACTCTGGGTCACATTTGGTGGGCGGGGTCACTCTGGGTCACATTTGGTGGGCGGGGTCACTCTGGGTCACATTTGGTGGGCGGGGTCACTCTGGGTCACATTTGGTGGGCGGGGTCACTCTGGGTCACATTTGGTGGGCGGGGTCACTCTGGGTCACATTTGGTGGGCGGGGTCACTCTGGGTCACATTTGGTGGGCGGGGTCACTCTAGGTCACATTTGGTGGGCGGGGTCACTCTGGGTCACATTTGGTGGGCGGGGTCACTCTGAGTCACATTTGGTGGGCGGGGTCACTCTGGGTCCGATTTGGTGGGCGGGGTCACTCTGGGTCCGATTTGGTGGGCGGGGTCACTCTGGGTCCAATTTGGTGGGCGGGGCACCTCTGGGTCCGATTTGGTGGGCGGGGCCACTCGCGGTCTGATTTGGTGGGCGGGGCCACTCGCGGTCCGATTTGGTGGGCGGGGTCACATTTGGTGGGCGGGGTCACTCTGGGTCACATTTGGTGGGCGGGGTCACTCTGGGTCACATTTGGTGGGCGGGGTCACTCTGGGTCACATTTGGTGGGCGGGGTCACTCTGGGTCACATTTGGTGGGCGGGGTCACTCTGGGTCACATTTGGTGGGCGGGGTCACTGTCACATTTGGTGGGCGGGGTCACTCTGGGTCACATTTGGTGAGCGGGGTCACTCTGGGTCACATTTGGTGGGCGGGGTCACTCTGGGTCACATTGAGTGGGCGGAGTCACTCTGGGTCCGATTTGGTGGGCGGGGGTCACTCTGGGTCCGATTTGGTGGGCGGGGTCACTCTGGGTCACATTTGGTGGGCGGGGTCACTCTGAGTCACATTTGGTGGGCGGGGTCACTCTGGGTCACATTTGGTGGGCGGGGTCACTCTGGGTCCGATTTGGTGGGCGGGGTCACTCTGGGTCCGACTTGGTGGGCGGGGTCACTCTGGGTCCGACTTGGTGGGCGGGGCACCTCTGGGTCCTATTTGGTGGGCGGGGCCACTCGCGGTCCGATTTGGTGGGCGGGGTCACATTTGGTGGGCGGGGTCACATTTGGTGGGCGGGGTCACTCTGGGTCACCTTTGGTGGGCGGGGTCACTCTGGGTCACCTTTGGTGGGGGGGTCACTCTGGGTCACATTTGGTGGGCGGGGTCACTCTGGGTCACATTTGGTGGGCGGGGTCATTCTGCGTCACATTTGGTGGGCGGGGTCACTCTGGGTCCGATTTGGTGGGCAGGGGTCACTCTGGGTCACATTTGGTGGGCGGGGTCACTCTGGGTCACATTTGGTGGGCGGGGTCACTCTGGGTCACATTTGGTGGGCGGGGTCACTCTGGGTCACATTTGGTGGGCGGGGTCACTCTGGGTCACATTTGGTGGGCGGGGTCACTCTGGGTCACATTTGGTGGGCGGGGTCACTCTGGGTCACATTTGGTGGGCGGGGTCACTCTGGGTCACATTTGGTGGGCGGGGTCACTCTGGGTCACATTTGGTGGGCGGGGTCACTCTGGGTCACATTTGGTGGGCGGGGTCACTGGGTCACATTTGGTGGGCGGGGTCACTCTGGGTCACATTTGGTGGGCGGGGTCACTCTGGGTCACATTTGGTGGGCGGGGTCACTCTGAGTCACCTTTGGTGGGCGGGGTCACTCTGGGTCACATTTGGTGGGCGGGGTCACTCTGGGTCACATTTGGTGGGCGGGGTCACTCTGGGTCACATTTGGTGGGCGGGGTCACTCTGGGTCACATTTGGTGGGCGGGGTCACTCTGGGTCACATTTGGTGAGCGGGGTCACTCTGGGTCACATTTGGTGGGCGGGGTCACTCTGGGTCACATTTGGTGGGCGGGGTCACTCTGGGTCACATTTGGTGGGCGGGGTCACTCTGGGTCACATTTGGTGGGCGGGGTCACTCTGGGTCACATTTGGTGGGCGGGGTCACTCTGGGTCACATTTGGTGGGCGGGGTCACTCTGGGTCACATTTGGTGGGCGGGGTCACTCTGGGTCACATTTGGTGGGCGGGGTCACTCTGGGTCACATTTGGTGGGCGGGGTCACTCTGGGTCACATTGGGTGGGCGGAGTCACTCTGGGTCCGATTTGGTGGGCGGGGGTCACTCTGGGTCCGATTTGGTGGGCGGGGTCACTCTGGGTCACATTTGGTGGGCGGGGTCACTCTGGGTCACATTTGGTAGGCGGGGTCACTCTGGGTCCGATTTGGTGGGCGGGGTCACTCTGGGTCACATTTGGTGGGCGGGGTCACTCTGGGTCACATTTGGTGGGCGGGGTCACTCTGGGTCCGATTTGGTGGGCGGGGTCACTCTGGGTCCGATTTGGTGGGCGGGGTCACTCTGGGTCACATTTGGTGGGCGGGGTCACTCTGGGTCACATTTGGTGGGCGGGGTCACTCTGGGTCACATTTGGTGGGCGGGGTCACTCTGGGTCACATTTGGTGGGCGGGGTCACTCTGGGTCACATTTGGTGGGCGGGGTCACTCTGGGTCACATTTGGAAGGCGGGGTCACTCTGGGTCACATTTGGTGGCCGGGGTCACTCTGGGTCCGATTTGGTGGCCGGGGTCACTCTGGGTCCGATTTGGTGGGCGGGGTCACTCTGGGTCACATTTGGTGGGCGGGGTCACTCTGGGTCACATTTGGTGGGCGGGGTCACTCTGGGTCACATTTGGTGGGCGGGGTCACTCTGGGTCACATTTGGTGAGCGGGGTCACTCTGGGTCACATTTGGTGGGCGGGGTCACTCTGGGTCACATTTGGTGGGCGGGGTCACTCTGGGTCACATTTGGTGCGCGGGGTCACTCTGGGTCACATTTGGTGGGCGGGGTCACTCTGGGTCACATTTGGTGGGCGGGGTCACTCTGTGTCCAATTTGGTGGGCGGGGCACCTCAGGGTCACATTTGGTGTGCGGGTCACTTTAAGAGCTGATATTATCTGGCAAAACTGTGTCCTGGTGGGGTCATGTAGAGTTCGTAGGCGTTGTCATAGTAACTGGGTCTGACTTCGCATATCAATGAGCTGATCAGCCAGGTGGCAGTTGGCAGTTATTTTGAAATTGCCTCAGAAATCAGCCATTTCCCCATTGAAATGCATTGAGACAAAATTTTCAAACGCCAATTGCGCCAAAACTACAAATCCGATCGACACGAAAAATACTTAGCACACCTGCCAGGAACGCAAGCTTCGAAATGACACCTCACTGGAGTCTGTGCGTGCAGCGGTTCGGGCCGCATTAATTGCGGACTGAATAATAATAATAACTAGATGGGTATTTCCTGAAGGAACTACAGATAGTGCTTTGTAATGGTGCCCGGGCTGCCCCTGCAAGACTTTCACACTTGGGTGCCCTTCAGGCGCTGGTTTGGTGGGCGGGGCCCTTCAGGGGATGATTTGGTGGGCGGGGCCACTCTGTGTCCGATTTGGTAGACGGGACCACTCTGGGTCCGATTTGGTGGGCGGGGCCACTCTGGGTCAGATTTGGTGGGCGGGGCCACTCTGGGTCAGATTTGGTGGGCAGAGCACCTCTGGGTCAGATTTGGTGGGCGGGGCACCTCGGTCAGATTTGGTGGGCGGGGCACCTCTGGGTCACATTTGGTGGGCGGGGTCACTCTGGGTCACATTTGGTGGGCGGGGTCACTCTGGGTCACATTTGGTGGGCGGGGCCCCTCAGGGGCCGATTTGGTGGGCGGGGCCCCTCAGGGGCCGATTTGGTGGGCGGGGCCCCCCAGGGGCCGATTTGGTGGGCGGGGCCCCTCAGGAGCCGATTTGGTGGGCGGGGCCCCTTAGGGGACAATTTGGTGGGCGCGGCCCCTCAGGGGTCGATTTGGTGGGCGGTGCCCCTCAGGCGCTGATTTGGTGCGCGGGGCCCCTCAGGGGCCGATTTGGTTGGCGGGGCCCCTCAGGGGCCGATTTAGAGGGCGGGGCCCCTAAGGGGCCGATTTGGTGGGCGGGGCCACTTAGGGGCCGATTTGGTGGGTGGGGTCCCTCAGGGTCCGATTTGGTGGACGGGGCCCCTCAGGGTCCGATTTGGTGGGCGGGGCCCCTCAGGGTCTGACTTGGTGGGCGGGGCCCCTCAGGTGCCGATTTGGTGGGTGGGGCCCCTCAGGGGCCGATTTGGTGGGCGGGGCCCCTCAGGGTCCGTTTTTGTGGACGGGGCCCCTCAGGGTCCGATTTGGTGGGCGGGGCCCCTCAGGGTCCGATATGGTGGGCGGGGCCCCTCAGGGTCCGATTTGGTGGGCGGGGCACCTCAGGGTCCGATTTGGTGGGCGGGGCCTCTCAGGGTCCGATTTGGTGGGCGGGGCCCCTCAGGGTCCGATTTGGTGGGCGGGGCCCCTCAGGGTCCGATTTGGTGGGCGGGGCCCCTCAGGGTCCGATTTGGTGGGCGGGGCCCCTCAGGGTTTGATTTGGTGGGTGGGGACCCTCAGGGTCCGATTTGGTGGGCGGGGCCCCTCAGGGTTTGATTTGGTGGGTGGGGACCTTCAGGGTTCGATTTGGTGGGCGGGGCACCTCAGGGTCCGATTTGGTGGGCGGGGCCCCTCAGGGTTCGATTTGGTGGGTGGGGCACCTCAGGGTCAGATTTGGTGTGCGGGTCACTTTAAGAGCTGATATTATCTGGCAAAACTGTGTCCTGGTGGGGTCATGTAGAGTTCGTAGGCGTTGGCATAGTAACTGTGTCTGACTGCGCATATCAATAAGCTAATCAGCCAGGTGGCAGTTGGCAGTTATTTTGAAATTGCCTCAGAAATCAGCCATTATACCCTATTGGAACAATTTCCCCATTGAAATACATTGAGACAAAATTTTCAAATGCCAATTGCGCCAAAACTACAAATCCAATTGACACGAAAAATACTTAGCACACCTCTCAGGAACGCTGGCTTCGAAATGACGCCTCACTGGAGTCTGTGTGTGCAGCGGTTCGGGCCGCATTAATTGCGGAAAAAAACTGAATAATTTTACCACGATCGGATTACAATAATAATACTAGATGGGTATTTCCTGAAGGAACTACAGATAGTGCTTTGGAATGGTGCCCGGGCTACCCCTGCAAGACTTTCACACTTGGGTGCCCTTCAGGTGCTGATTTGGTGGGCGGGGCCCCTCAGGGTCCAATTTGGTGGGTGGGACCCCTCAGGGTCCGATTTGGTGGACGGTGCCCCTCAGGGTCCGATTTGGTGGACGGGGTCCCTCAGGGTCCAGTTTGGTGGACGGGGTTCCTCAGGGTCCGATTTGGTAGAAGGGGTCCCTCAGGGTCCGATTTGGTGGACGGGGCCCCACAGGGTCCGATTTGGTGGGCGGGGTCACTCTGGGTCCGATTTGGTGGGCGGGGTCACTCTGGGTCCGATTTGGTGGGCGGGGTCACTCTGGGTCCGATTTGGTGGGCGGGGTCACTCTGGGTCCGATTTGGTGGGCGGGGTCACTCTGGGTCCGATTTGGTGGGCGGGGTCACTCTGGGTCTGATTTGGTGGGCGGGGTCACTCTGGGTCAGATTTGGTGGACGGGGGGTCCCTCAGGGTCCGATTTGGTGGACGGGGTCCCTCAGGGTCCGATTTGGTAGAAGGGGTCCCTCAGGGTCCGATTTGGTGGACGGGGCCCCACAGGGTCCGATTTGGTGGGCGGGGTCACTCTGGGTCCGATTTGGTGGGCGGGGTCACTCTGGGTCCGATTTGGTGGGCGGGGTCACTCTGGGTCCGATTTGGTGGGCGGGGTCACTCTGGGTCCGATTTGGTGGGCGGGGTCACTCTGGGTCCGATTTGGTGGGCGGGGTCACTCTGGGTCCGATTTGGTGGGCGGGGTCACTCTGGGTCAGATTTGGTGGGCGGGGCCACTCTGGGTCAGATTTGGTGGGCGGGGCCACTCTGGGTCAGATTTGGTGTGCGGGGCCACTCTGGGTCAGATTTGGTGGGCGGGGTTACTCTGGGTCAGATTTGGTGGGCGGGGTCACTCTGGGTCCAATTTGGGGGGCGGGGCCACTCGCGGTCCGATTCGGGGGTCCGGGTCACTCGGGGTCCGATTCGGGGGCGGGGTCACGCAGGGTCCGATTTGGGGGGCGGGGGCACACTTACTTTTTCACACACGGGACCTGGGTGCACTTACTTTTCACCCACGGGACCAGGGGTGCACTTACTTTTCACAAACGGGATCGGGGTGCACTTACTTTTCACACACATGGGACCGGGGTGCACTTACTTTTCACACAAGGGACCGGGGGTGCACTTACTTTTCACACCAGGAACGGGGGTGCACTTACTTTTCACACACGGGACCAGGGGTGCACTTACTTTTCACTCACGGGACCGGGGGTGCACTTACTTTTCACCCACGGGACCGGGGGTGCACTTACTTTTCAACCACGGGACCGGGGGTGCACTTACTTTTCACACCCGGGACCAGGGATGCACTTACTTTTCACACACGGGACCGGGGTGCACTTACTTTTCACCCACGGGACCGAGGGTGCACTTACTTTTCACTTACGGGACCTGGGGTGCGCTTACTTTTCACACTCAGGACCGGGGGTGCACTTACTTTTCACACACGGGACTGGGGTGCACTTAATTTTCACCCACGGGACTGGGGGTGCACTTACTTTTCACAAACGGGATCGGGGTGCACTTACTTTTCACACAAGGGACCGGGGGTGCACTTACTTTTCACACACATGGGACCGGGGTGCACTTACTTTTCACACCAGGAACGGGGGTGCACTTACTTTTCACACACGGGACCGGGGGTGCACTGGGCACCTCAGGGTCAGATTTGGTGTGCGGGTCACTTTAAGAGCTGATATTATCTGGCAAAACTGTGTCCTGGTGGGGTCATGTAGAGTTCGTAGGCGTTGTCATAGTAACTGCATCTGACTGCACATAGCAGTGAGCTAATCAGCCAGGTGGCAGTTGGCAGTTAGTTTGAAATTGCCTCAGAAATCAGCCCATTATAAGCTTATAGGAAAATTTACCCATAGAGAAATTGCATTCCAAACAGGGGAAAAACGCAAATTGCGCCAAAACTACAAATCCGATCGACACGAAAAATACTTAGCACACCTCTTGGGAACGCTGGCTTCGAAATGACACCTCACTGGAGTCTGTGCGTGCAGCGGTTCGGGCCGCATTAATCGCGGACTGAATAATAATAATAACTAGATGGGTATTTCCTGAAGGAACTACAGATAGTGCTTTGGAATGGTGCCCGGGCTGCCCCTGCAAGACTCACACTTGGGTGTCCCTCAGGCGCTGGTTTTGTGGGTGGAGCCCCTCAGGGTCCGGTTTGGTGGGCGGGGCCACTCTGGGTCCGATTTGGTGGGCGGGGCCACTCTGGGTCCGATTTGGTGGGCGGGGCCACTCTGGGTCCGATTTGGTGGGCGGGGCCACTCTGGGTCCGATTTGGTGGGCGGGGCCACTCTGGGTCCGATTTGGTGGGCGGGGCCACTCTGGGTCCGATTTGGTGGGCGGGGCCACTCTGGGTCCGATTTGGTGGGCGGGGCCACTCTGGGTCCGATTTGGTGGGCGGGGCCACTCTGGGTCCGATTTGGTGGGCGGGGCCACTCTGGGTCCGATTTGGTGGGCGGGGCCACTCTGGGTCCGATTTGGTGGGCGGGGCCACTCTGGGTCCGATTTGGTGGGCGGGGCCACTCTGGGTCCGATTTGGTGGGCGGGGCCCCTCAGGGTCCGATTTGGTGGTCGGGGCCCCTCAGGGTCCGATTTGGGGGTCGGGGCCCCTCAGGGTCCGATTTGGGGGTCGGGGACCCTCAGGGTCCGATTTGGGGGTCGGGGACCCTCAGGGTCCGATTTGGGGGTCGGGGCCCCTCAGGGTCCGATTTGGTGGTCGGGGCCCCTCAGGGTCCGATTTGGTGGTCGGGGCCCCTCAGGGTCCGATTTGGTGGACGGGGCCCCTCAGGGTCCGATTTGGTGGTCGGGGCCCCTCAGGGTCCGATTTGGTGGTCGGGGCCCCTCAGGGTCCGATTTGGTGGTCGGGGCCCCTCAGGGTCCGATTTGGTGGTCGGGGCCCCTCAGGGTCCGATTTGGTGGTCGGGGCCCCTCAGGGTCCGATTTGGTGGTCGGGGCCCCTCAGGGTCCGATTTGGTGGTCGGGGCCCCTCAGGGTCCGATTTGGGGGTCGGGGCCCCTCAGGGTCCGATTTGGTGGTCGGGGCCCCTCAGGGTCCGATTTGGGGGTCGGGGCCCCTCAGGGTCCGATTTGGTGGACGGGGCCCCTCAGGGTCCGATTTGGTGGTCGGGGCCCCTCAGGGTCCGATTTGGTGGTCGGGGCCCCTCAGGGTCCGATTTGGTGGTCGGGGCCCCTCAGGGTCCGATTTGGTGGTCGGGGCCCCTCAGGGTCCGATTTGGTGGTCGGGGCCCCTCAGGGTCCGATTTGGTGGTCGGGGCCCCTCAGGGTCCGATTTGGTGGTCGGGGCCCCTCAGGGTCCGATTTGGTGGTCGGGGCCCCTCAGGGTCCGATTTGGTGGTCGGGGCCCCTCAGGGTCCGATTTGGTGATCGGGGCCCCTCAGGGTCCGATTTGGTGGTCGGGGCCCCTCAGGGTCCGATTTGGTGGTCGGGGCCCCTCAGGGTCCGATTTGGTGGTCGGGGCCCCTCAGGGTCCGATTTGGAGGTCGGGGCCCCTCAGGGTCCGATTTGGAGGTCGGGGCCCCTCAGGGTCCGATTTGGTGGTCGGGGCCCCTCAGGGTCCGATTTGGTGGTCGGGGCCCCTCAGGGTCCGATTTGGTGGTCGGGGCCCCTCAGGGTCCGATTTGGTGGTCGGGGCCCCTCAGGGTCCGATTTGGTGGTCGGGGCCCCTCAGGGTCCGATTTGGTGGTCGGGGCCCCTCAGGGTCCGATTTGGTGGTCGGGGCCCCTCAGGGTCCGATTTGGTGGTCGGGGCCCCTCAGGGTCCGATTTGGTGGTCGGGGCCCCTCAGGGTCCGATTTGGTGGTCGGGGCCCCTCAGGGTCCGATTTGGTGGTCGGGGCCCCTCAGGGTCCGATTTGGTGGTCGGGGCCCCTCAGGGTCCGTTTTGGAGGTCGGGGCCCCTCAGGGTCCGATTTGGTGGTCGGGGCCCCTCAGGGTCCGATTTGGTGGTCGGGGCCCCTCAGGGTCCGATTTGGTGGTCGGGGCCCCTCAGGGTCCGATTTGGTGGTCGGGGCCCCTCAGGGTCCGATTTGGTGGTCGGGGCCCCTCAGGGTCCGATTTGGTGGTCGGGGCCCCTCAGGGTCCGATTTGGTGGTCGGGGCCCCTCAGGGTCCGATTTGGTGGTCGGGGCCCCTCAGGGTCCGATTTGGTGGTCGGGGCCCCTCAGGGTCCGATTTGGTGGTCGGGGCCCCTCAGGGTCCGATTTGGTGGTCGGGGCCCATCAGGGTCCGATTTGGTGGTCGGGGCCCCTCAGGGTCCGATTTGGTGGTCGGGGCCCCTCAGGGTCCGATTTGGTGGTCGGGGCCCCTCAGGGTCCGATTTGGTGGTCGGGGCCCCTCAGGGTCCGATTTGGTGGTCGGGGCCCCTCAGGGTCCGATTTGGTGGTCGGGGCCCCTCAGGGTCCGATTTGGTGGTCGGGGCCCCTCGGCCTCCGATTTGGTGGTCGGGGCCCCTCAGGGTCCGATTTGGTGGTCGGGGCCCCTCGGCCTCCGATTTGGTGGTCGGGGCCCCTCAGGGTCCGATTTGGTGGTCGGGGCCCCTCAGGGTCCGATTTGGTGGTCGGGGCCCCTCAGGGTCCGATTTGGTGGTCGGGGCCCCTCAGGGTCCGATTTGGTGGTCGGGGCCCCTCAGGGTCCGATTTGGTGGTCGGGGCCCCTCGGCCTCCGATTTGGTGGTCGGGGCCCCTCAGGGTCCGATTTGGTGGTCGGGGCCCCTCGGCCTCCGATTTGGTGGTCGGGGCCCCTCGGCCTCCGATTTGGTGGGCTGGACACCTCAGGTAACAATTTAACAATTTGGTGGGTTGGTCACTTTAAGAGCTGATATTATCTGGCAAAACTGTGTCCTGGTGGGGTCATGTAGAGTTCGTAGGCGTTGCCATAGTAACTGGGTGTGACTGCACACAGCACTGAGCTAATCAGCCAGGTGGCAGTTGGCAGTTAGTTTGAAATTGCCTCAGAAAACAGCCATTTTAACTTATGGGAAAATTTACCCATTGAGAAATTGCATTCCAATCAGGGGAAAAACGCAAATTGCGCCAAAGCTACAAATCCGATCGACACGAAAAATACTTAGCACACCTCTTGGGGACGCTGGCTTCGAAATGACACCTCACTGGAGTCTGTGCGTGCAGCGGTTCGGGCCGCATTAATCGCGGACTGAATAATAATAATAATAATAATAATAAGTTGTCTACGGGGGAATAACAATATAGTGCTTTTTACAAAAGCACTATAATAATAAGTTGTCTACGGTGGAATAACAATATAGTGCTTTTTACAAAAGCACTATAACTAGATGGGTATTTCCTGAAGGAACTACAGATAGTGCTTTGTAATGGTGCCCGGGCTGCCCCTGCAAGACTTTCACACTTGGGTGCCCTTCAGGCGCTGGTTTGGTGGGCGGGGCCCCTCAGGGGATGATTTGGTGGGCGGGGCCACTCTGTGTCCGATTTGGTAGACGGGACCACTCTGGGTCCGATTTGGTGGGCGGGGCCACTCTGGGTCAGATTTGGTGGGCGGGGCCACTCTGGGTCAGATTTGGTGGGCAGAGCACCTCTGGGTCAGATTTGGTGGGCGGGGCACCTCGGTCAGATTTGGTGGGCGGGGCACCTCTGGGTCAGATTTGGTGGGCGGGGCACCTCTGGGTCAGATTTGGTGGGCGGGGCACCTCTGGGTCACATTTGGTGGGTGGGGCACCTCTGGGTCACATTTGGTGGGCGGGGCACCTCTGGGTCACATTTGGTGGGCGGGGCACCTCTGGGTCACATTTGGTGGGCGGGGCACCTCTGGGTCACATTTGGTGGGCGGGGCACCTCTGGGTCACATTTGGTGGGCGGGGCACCTCTGGGTCACATTTGGTGGGCGGGGCACCTCTGGGTCACATTTGGTGGGCGGGGTCACTCTGGGTCACATTTGGTGGGCGGAGTCACTCTGGGTCCGATTTGGTGGGCGGGGTCACTCTGGGTCACATTTGGTGGGCGGGGTCACTCTGGATCACATTTGGTGGGCGGGGTCACTCTGGGTCACATTTGGTGGGCGGGGTCACTCTGGGTCACATTTGGTGGGCGGGGTCACTCTGGGTCACATTTGGTGGGCGGGGTCACTCTGGGTCACATTTGGTGGGCGGGGTCACTCTGGGTCACATTTGGTGGGCGGGGTCACTCTGGGTCACATTTGGTGGGCGGGGTCACTCTGGGTCACATTTGGTGGGCGGGGTCACTCTGGGTCACATTTGGTGGGCGGGGTCACTCTGGGTCACATTTGGTGGGCGGGGTCACTCTGGATCACATTTGGTGGGCGGGTTCACTCTGGGTCACATTTGGTGGGCGGGGTCACTCTGGGTCACATTTGGTGGGCGGGGTCACTCTGGGTCACATTTGGTGGGCGGGGTCACTCTGGGTCACATTTGGTGGGCGGGGTCACTCTACGTCACATTTGGTGGGCGGGGTCACTCTACGTCACATTTGGTGGGCGGGGTCACTCTGGGTCACATTTGGTGGGCGGGGTCACTCTGGGTCACATTTGGTGGGCGGGGTCACTCTGGGTCACATTTGGTGGGCGGGGCACCTCTGGGTCCGATTTGGTGGGCGGGGCCACTCGCGGTCCGATTTGGTGGGCGGGGCCATTCGGGGTCACATTTGGTGGGCGGGGCCACTCTGGGTCCGTTTTGGTGGGCGGGGTCACTCTGGGTCCGTTTTGGTGGGCGGGGTCACTCTGGGTCCGTTTTGGTGGGCGGGGTCACTCTGGGTCCGTTTTGGTGGGCGGGGCCACTCTGGGTCAGATTTGGTGGGCGGGGCCACTCTGGGTCAGATTTGGTGGGCGGGGCCACTCTGGGTCAGATTTGGTGGGCAGGGCCACTCTGGGTCAGATTTGGTGGGCGGGGTTACTCTGGGTCAGATTTGGTGGGCGGGGTCACTCTGGGTCCAATTTGGGGGGCTGGGCCACTCGGGGTCCGATTCGGGGGTCCGGGTCACTCGGGGTCCGATTCGGGGGCGGGGTCACTCAGGGTCCGATTTGGGGGGCGGGGGCGCACTTACTTTTTCACACACGGGACCTGGGTGCACTTACTTTTCACCCACGGGACCAGGGGTGCACTTACTTTTCACACACATGGGACCGGGGTGCACTTACTTTTCACACAAGGGACCGGGGGTGCACTTACTTTTCACACACATGGGACCGGGGTGCACTTACTTTTCACACCAGGAACGGGGGTGCACTTACTTTTCACAGACGGGATCGGGGGTGCACTGGGCACCTCAGGGTCAGATTTGGTGTGCGGGTCACTTTAAGAGCTAATATTATCTGGCAAAACTGTGTCCTGGTGGGGTCATGTAGAGTTTGTACGCGTTGGCATAGTAACTTGGTCTGGCTTCGCATATCAATGAGCTGATCAGCCAGGTGGCAGTTGGCAGTTATTTTTTAAATTGCCTCAGATATCAGCCATTATAGCTTATGGCAAAATTTCCCTATTGAAATGCATTGGCAATGCATTCCAATGAGAGAAAAACAATTTTCAAACGTTAATTGCGCCAAAACTACAAATCCGATCGACACGAAAAATACTTAGCACACCTCTCGTGGACGCTGGCTTCGAAATGACACCTCACTGGAGTCTGTGCGTGCAGCGGTTCGGGCCGCATTAATTGCGGAAAAAAGCCTAATAATAATAAGAAGAATAAGAAGTTGTCTACGGGGGAATAACAATATAGTGCTTTTTACAAAAGCACTATAACTAGATGGGTATTTCCTGAAGGAACTACAGATAGTGCTTTGTAATGGTGCCCGGGCTGCCCCTGCAAGACTTTCACACTTGGGTGCCCTTCAGGCGCTGGTTTGGTGGGCGGGGCCCCTCAGGGGATGATTTGGTGGGCGGGGCCACTCTGTGTCCGATTTGGTAGACGGGACCACTCTGGGTCCGATTTGGTGGGCGGGGCCACTCTGGGTCAGATTTGGTGGGCGGGGCCACTCTGGGTCAGATTTGGTGGGCAGAGCACCTCTGGGTCAGATTTGGTGGGCAGGGCACGTCGGTCAGATTTGGTGGGCAGGGCACCTCTGGGTCAGATTTGGTGGGCGGGGCACCTCTGGGTCAGATTTGGTGGGCGAGGCACCTCTGGGTCACATTTGGTGGGCGGGGTCACTCTGGGTCACATTTGGTGGGCGGGGTCACTCTGGGTCACATTTGGTGGGCGGGGTCACTCTGGGTCACATTTGGTGGGCGGGGTCACTCTGGGTCACATTTGGTGGGCGGGGTCACTCTGGGTCACATTTGGTGGGCGGGGTCACTGAGTCACATTTGGTGGGCGGAGTCACTCTGGGTCCGATTTGGTGGGCGGGGTCACTCTGGGTCACATTTGGTGGGCGGGGTCACTCTGGGTCACATTTGGTGGGCGGGGTCACTCTGGGTCACATTTGGTGGGCGGGGTCACTCTGGGTCACATTTGGTGGGCGGGGTCACTCTGGGTCACATTTGGTGAGCGGGGTCACTCTGGGTCACATTTGGTGGGCGGGGTCACTCTGGGTCACATTTGGTGGGCGGGGTCACTCTGGGTCACATTTGGTGGGCGGGGTCACTCTGGGTCACATTTGGTGGGCGGGGTCACTCTGGGTCACATTTGGTGGGCGGGGTCACTCTGGGTCACATTTGGTGGGCGGGGCACCTCTGGGTCACATTTGGTGGGCGGGGCACCTCTCGGACCGATTTGGTGGGCGGGGAATCTCTGGGTCCGATTTGGTGGGCGGGGCACCACTGGGTCCGATTTGGTGGGCATGGCACCTCTGGGTCCGATTTGGTGGGCAGGGTCACTCTGGGTCCGATTTGGTAGGCGGGGTCACTCTGGGTCACATTTGGTGGGCGGGGTCACTCTGAGTCACATTTGGTGGGCGGGGTCACTCTGGGTCACATTTGGTGGGCGGGGTCACTCTGGGTCACATTTGGTGGGCGGGGTCACTCTGGGTCACATTTGGTGGGCGGGGTCACTCTGGGCCAAAACTGTGTCCTGGTGGGGTCATGTAGAGTTCGTAGGCGTTGTCATAGTAACTGGGTCTGACTGCACATAGCAGTGAGCTAATCAGCCAGGTGGCAGTTGGCAGTTAGTTTGAAATTGCCTCAGAAATCAGCCATTATAAGCTTATAGGAAAATTTACCCATAGAGAAATTGCATTCCAATCAGGGGAAAAACGCAAATTGCGCCAAAACTACAAATCCGATCGACACGAAAAATACTTAGCACACCTCTTGGGAACGCTGGCTTCGAAATGACACCTCACTGGAGTCTGTGCGTGCAGCGGTTCGGGCCGCATTAATCGCGGACTGAATAATAATAATAATAATAATAACTAGATGTGTATTTCCTGAAGGAACTACAGATAGTGCTTTGGAATGGTGCCCGGGCTACCCCTGCAAGACTTTCACACTTGGGTGCCCTTCAGGTGCTGATTTGGTGGGCGGGGCCCCTCAGGGTCCAATTTGGTGGGCGGGGCCCCTCAGGGTCCGATTTGGTGGACGGTGCCCCTCAGGGTCCGATTTGGTGGAGGGGGTCCCTCAGGGTCCGATTTGGTGGACGGGGTCCCTCAGGGTCCGATTTGGTAGAAGGGGTCCCTCAGGGTCCGATTTGGTGGACGGGGCCCCACAGGGTCCGATTTGGTGGGCGGGGTCACTCAGGGTCCGATTTGGTGGGCGGGGTCACTCTGGGTCCGATTTGGTGGGCGGGGTCACTCTGGGTCCGATTTGGTGGGCGGGGTCACTCTGGGTCCGATTTGGTGGGCGGGGTCACTCTGGGTCCGATTTGGTAGAAGGGGTCCCTCAGGGTCCGATTTGGTGGACGGGGCCCCACAGGGTCTGATTTGGTGGGCGGGGTCACTCTGGGTCCGATTTGATGGGCGGGGTCACTCTGGGTCCGATTTGGTGGGCGGGGTCACTCTGGGTCCGATTTGGTAGAAGGGGTCCCTCAGAGTCCGATTTGGTGGACGGGGCCCCACAGGGTCCGATTTGGTGGGCGGGGTCACTCAGGGTCCGATTTGGTGGGCGGGGTCACTCTGGGTCCGATTTGGTGGGCGGGGTCACTCTGGGTCCGACTTGGTGGGCGGGGTCCCTCAGGGTCCGATTTGGTGGATGGGGCCCCACAGGGTCCGATTTGGTGGGCGGGGTCACTCAGGGTCCGATTTGGTGGGCGGGGTCACTCTGGGTCCGATTTGGTGGGCGGGGTCACACTGGGTCCGATTTGGTGGGCGGGGTCACTCTGGGTCGGATTTGGTGGGCGGGGTCACTCTGGGTCCGATTTGGTGGGCGGGGTCACTCTGGGTCCGATTTGGTGGGCGGGGTCACTCTGGGTCCGATTTGGTGGGCGGGGTCACTCTGGGTCCGATTTGGTGGGCGGGTTCACTCTGGGTCCGATTTGGTGGGCGGGGTCACTCTGGGTCCGATTTGGTGGGCGGGGTCACTCTGGGTCCGATTTGGTGGGCGGGGCCCCTCCGGGTCCGATTTGGTGGGCGGGGCCCCTCCGGGTCCGATTTGGTGGGCGGGGCCCCTCCGGGTCCGATTTGGTGGGCGGGGCCCCTCAGGGTCCGATTTGGTGGGCGGGGCACCTCTGGGTCCGATTTGGTGGGCGGGGCACATCTGGGTCCGATTTGGTGGGCGGGGCACCTCTGGGTCCGATTCGGTGGGCGGGGCACCTCTGGGTCCGATTCGGTGGGCGGGGCACCTCTGGGTCCGATTCGGTGGGCGGGGCACCTCTGGGTCCGATTCGGTGGGCGGGGTCACTCTGGGTCCGATTCGGTGGGCGGGGCACCTCTGGGTCCGATTCGGTGGGCGGGGTCACTCTGGGTCCGATTTGGTGGGCGGGGTCACTCTGGGTCCGATTTGGTGGGCGGGGTCACTCTGGGTCCGATTTGGTGGGCGGGGTCACTCTGGGTCCGATTTGGTGGGCGGGGTCACTCTGGGTCCGATTTGGTGGGCGGGGTCACTCTGGGTCCGATTTGGTGGGCGGGGACACTCTGGGTCCGATTTGGTGGGCGGGGTCACTCTGGGTCCGATTTGGTGGGCGGGGCACCTCTGGGTCCGATTTGGTGGGCGGGGCACCTCTGGGTCCGATTTGGTGGGCGGGGCACCTCTGGGTCCGATTTGGTGGGCGGGGCACCTCTGGGTCCGATTTGGTGGGCGGGGTCACTCTGGGTCCGATTTGGTGGGCGGGGTCACTCTGGGTCCGATTTGGTGGGCGGGGTCACTCTGGGTCCGATTTGGTGGGCGGGGTCACTCTGGGTCCGATTTGGTGGGCGGGGTCACTCTGGGTCAGATTTGGTGGGCGGGGTCACTCTGGGTCCAATTTGGGGGGCGGGGCCACTCGGGGTCCGATTCGGGGGTCCGGGTCACTCGGGGTCCGATTTGGGGGCGGGGTCACTCAGGGTCCGATTTGGGGGGCGGGGGCACACTTACTTTTTCACACACGGGACCTGGGTGCACTTACTTTTCACCCACGGGACCAGGGGTGCACTTACTTTTCACACTTGGGACCGGGGTGCACTTACTTTTCACCCACGGGACCGAGGGTGCACTTACTTTTCACTTACGGGACCTGGGGTGCGCTTACTTTTCACACTCAGGACCGGGGGTGCACTTACTTTTCACACACGGGACTGGGGTGCACTTAATTTTCACCCACGGGACTGGGGGTGCACTTAATTTTCACCCACGGGACCGGGGGTGCACTTACTTTTCACAAACGGGATCGGGGTGCACTTACTTTTCACACACATGGGACCGGGGTGCACTTACTTTTCACACAAGGGACCGGGGGTGCACTTACTTTTCACACCAGGAACGGGGGTGCACTTACTTTTCACACACGGGACCAGGGGTGCACTTACTTTTCACTCACGGGACCGGGGGTGCACTTACTTTTCACCCACGGGACCGGGGGTGCACTTACTTTTCAACCACGGGACCGGGGGTGCACTTACTTTTCACACCCGGGACCAGGGATGCACTTACTTGTCACACACGGGACCGGGGTGCACTTACTTTTCACCCACGGGACCGAGGGTGCACTTATTTTTCACACACGGGACCAGGGATGCACTTACTTTTCACACACGGGACCGGGGTGCACTTACTTTTCACCCACAGGACCGAGGGTGCACTTACTTTTCACTTACGGGACCTGGGGTGCGCTTACTTTTCACACTCAGGACCGGGGGTGCACTTACTTTTCACACACGGGACCGGGGTGCACTTAATTTTCACCCACGGGACTGGGGGTGCACTTACTTTTCACAAACGGGATCGGGGTGCACTTACTTTTCACACACATGGGACCGGGGTGCACTTACTTTTCACACAAGGGACCTGGGGTGCACTTACTTTTCACACACATGGGACCGGGGTGCACTTACTTTTCACACCAGGAACGGGGGTGCACTTACTTTTCACACACGGGACCGGGGGTGCACTGGGCACCTCAGGGTCAGATTTGGTGTGCGGGTCACTTTAAGAGCTGATATTATCTGGCAAAACTGTGTCCTAGTGAGGTCATGTAGAGTTCGTACTCGTTGGCATAGTAACTGGGTCTGACTGCACATAGCAGTGAGCTAATCAGCCAGGTGGCAGTTGGCAGTTATTTCTAAATTGCCTCAGAAAACAGCCATTATAAGCTTATAGGAAAATTTACCCATAGAGAAATTGCATTCCAATCAGGGGAAAAACGCAAATTGCGCCAAAACTACAAATCCGATCGACACGAAAAATACTTAGCACACCTCTTGGGAACGCTGGCTTCGAAATGACACCTCACTGGAGTCTGTGCGTGCAGCGGTTCGGGCCGCATTAATCGCGGACTGAATAATAATAATAACTAGATGGGTATTTCCTGAAGGAACTACAGATAGTGCTTTGGAATGGTGCCCGGGCTGCCCCTGCAAGACTTTCACACTTGGGTGCCCCTCAGGCGCTGGTTTGGTGGGCGGGGCCCCTCAGGGGATGATTTGGTGGGCGGGGCCACTCTGTGTCCGATTTGGTAGACGGGACCACTCTGGGTCCGATTTGGTGGGCGGGGCCACTCTGGGTCAGATTTGGTGGGCGGGGCCACTCTGGGTCAGATTTGGTGGGCAGAGCACCTCTGGGTCAGATTTGGTGGGCAGGGCACCTCTGGGTCAGATTTGGTGGGCGGGGCACCTCTGGGTCACATTTGTTGGGCGGTCTCACTCTGGGTCACATTTGGTGGGCGGGGTCACTTTGGGTGACATTTGGTGGGCGGAGTCACTCTGGGTCCGATTTGGTGGGCGGGGTCACTCTGGGTCCGATTTGGTGGGCGGGGTCACTCTGGGTCACATTTGGTGGGCGGGGTCACTCTGGGTCACATTTGGTGGGCGGGGTCACTCTGGGTCACATTTGGTGGGCGGGGTCACTCTGGGTCACATTTGGTGGGCGGGGTCACTCTGGGTCCGATTTGGTGGGCGGGGTCACTCTGGGTCACATTTGGTGGGCGGGGTCACTCTGGGTCAAATTTGGTGGGCGGGGTCACTCTGGGTCACATTTGGTGGGCGGGGTCACTCTGGGTCACATTTGGTGGGCGGGGTCACTCTGGGTCACATTTGGTGGGCGGGGTCACTCTGGGTCACATTTGGTGGGCGGGGTCACTCTGGGTCACATTTGGTGGGCGGGGTCACTCTGGGTCACATTTGGTGGGCGGGGTCACTCTGGGTCACATTTGGTGGGCGGGGTCACTCTGGGTCACATTTGGTGGGCGGGGTCAGTCTGGGTCACATTTGGTGGGCGGGGTCAGTCTGGGTCACATTTGGTGGGCGGGGTCAGTCTGGGTCCGATTTGGTGGGCGGGGTCACTCTGGGTCCGATTTGATGGGCGGGGTCACTCTGGGTCACATTTGGTGGGCGGGGTCACTCTGGGTCACATTTGGTGGGCGGGGTCACTCTGGGTCACATTTGGTGGGCGGGGTCACTCTGGGTCACATTTGGTGGGCGGGGTCACTGAGTCACATTTGGTGGGCGGGGTCACTGAGTCACATTTGGTGGGCGGGGTCACTCTGGGTCCGATTTGGTGGGCGGGGTCACTCTGGGTCACATTTGGTGGGCGTGGTCACTCTGGGTCCGATTTGGTGGGCGGGGTCACTCTGGGTCACATTTGGTGGGCGGGGTCACTCTGGGTCACATTTGGTGGGCGGGGTCACTCTGGGTCACATTTGGTGGGCGGGGTCACTCTGGGTCACATTTGGTGTGCGGGGTCACTCTGCGTCACATTTGGTGGGCGGGGTCACTCTGGGTCACATTTGGTGGGCGGGGTCACTCTGGGTCACATTTGGTGGGCGGGGTCACTCTGGGTCACATTTGGTGGGCGGGGTCACTCTGGGTCACATTTGGTGGGCGGGGTCACTCTGGGTCACATTTGATGGGCGGGGTCTCTCTGGGTCACATTTGGAGGGCGGGGTCACTCTGGGTCCGATTTGGTGGCCGGGGTCACTCTGGGTCGGATTTGGTGTGCGGGTCACTTTAAGAGCTGATATTATCTGGCAAAACTGTGTCCTGGTGGGGTCATGTAGAGTTCGTAGGCGTTGGCATAGTAACTGGGTCTGACTTCGCATATCAATGAGCTAATCAGCCAGGTGGCAGTTGGGCTGATTTCTGAGGCAATTTCCAAATAACTGCCATTATAAGCTTATGGCAAGATTTCCCTATTGAAATGCATTGAGACAACATTTTCAAACGCAAATTGCGCCAAAACTACAAATCCGATCGACACGAAAAATACTTAGCACACCTCACAGGAACGCTGGCTTCGAAATGACACCTCACTGGAGTCTGTGCGTGCAGCGGTTCGGGCCGCATTAATTGCGGACTGAATAATAATAAGAAGAAGAATAAGTTGTCTACGGGGGAATAACAATATAGTGCTTTTTACAAAAGCACTATAACTAGATGGGTATTTCCTGAAGGAACTACAGATAGTGCTTTGGAATGGTGCCCGGGCTACCCCTGCAAGACTTTCACACTTGGGTGCCCTTCAGGTGCTGATTTGGTGGGCGGGGCCCCTCAGGGTCCAATTTGGTGGGTGGGACCCCTCAGGGTCCGATTTGGTGGACGGTGCCCCTCAGGGTCCGATTTGGTGGACGGGGTCCCTCAGGGTCCAGTTTGGTGGACGGGGTTCCTCAGGGTCCGATTTGGTAGAAGGGGTCCCTCAGGGTCCGATTTGGTGGACGGGGCCCCACAGGGTCCGATTTGGTGGGCGGGGTCACTCTGGGTCCGATTTGGTGGGCGGGGTCACTCTGGGTCCGATTTGGTGGGCGGGGTCACTCTGGGTCCGATTTGGTGGGCGGGGTCACTCTGGGTCCGATTTGGTGGGCGGGGTCACTCTGGGTCCGATTTGGTGGGCGGGGTCACTCTGGGTCTGATTTGGTGGGCGGGGTCACTCTGGGTCAGATTTGGTGGACGGGGGGTCCCTCAGGGTCCGATTTGGTGGACGGGGTCCCTCAGGGTCCGATTTGGTAGAAGGGGTCCCTCAGGGTCCGATTTGGTGGACGGGGCCCCACAGGGTCCGATTTGGTGGGCGGGGTCACTCTGGGTCCGATTTGGTGGGCGGGGTCACTCTGGGTCCGATTTGGTGGGCGGGGTCACTCTGGGTCCGATTTGGTGGGCGGGGTCACTCTGGGTCCGATTTGGTGGGCGGGGTCACTCTGGGTCCGATTTGGTGGGCGGGGTCACTCTGGGTCCGATTTGGTGGGCGGGGTCACTCTGGGTCCGATTTGGTGGGCGGGGTCACTCTGGGTCAGATTTGGTGGGCGGGGCCACTCTGGGTCAGATTTGGTGGGCGGGGCCACTCTGGGTCAGATTTGGTGGGCGGGGCCACTCTGGGTCAGATTTGGTGGGCGGGGTTACTCTGGGTCAGATTTGGTGGGCGGGGTCACTCTGGGTCCAATTTGGGGGGCGGGGCCACTCGCGGTCCGATTCGGGGGTCCGGGTCACTCGGGGTCCGATTCGGGGGCGGGGTCACGCAGGGTCCGATTTGGGGGGCGGGGGCACACTTACTTTTTCACACACGGGACCTGGGTGCACTTACTTTTCACCCACGGGACCAGGGGTGCACTTACTTTTCACAAACGGGATCGGGGTGCACTTACTTTTCACACCAGGAACGGGGGTGCACTTACTTTTCACACACGGGACCAGGGGTGCACTTACTTTTCACTCACGGGACCGGGGGTGCACTTACTTTTCACCCACGGGACCGGGGGTGCACTTACTTTTCAACCACGGGACCGGGGGTGCACTTACTTTTCACACCCGGGACCAGGGATGCACTTACTTTTCACACACGGGACCGGGGTGCACTTACTTTTCACCCACGGGACCGAGGGTGCACTTACTTTTCACTTACGGGACCTGGGGTGCGCTTACTTTTCACACTCAGGACCGGGGGTGTACTTACTTTTCACACACGGGACTGGGGTGCACTTAATTTTCACCCACGGGACTGGGGGTGCACTTACTTTTCACAAACGGGATCGGGGTGCACTTACTTTTCACACAAGGGACCGGGGGTGCACTTACTTTTCACACACATGGGACCGGGGTGCACTTACTTTTCACACCAGGAACGGGGGTGCACTTACTTTTCACACACGGGACCGGGGGTGCACTGGGCACCTCAGGGTCAGATTTGGTGTGCGGGTCACTTTAAGAGCTGATATTATCTGGCAAAACTGTGTCCTGGTGGGGTCATGTAGAGTTCGTAGGCGTTGTCATAGTAACTGCATCTGACTGCACATAGCAGTGAGCTAATCAGCCAGGTGGCAGTTGGCAGTTAGTTTGAAATTGCCTCAGAAATCAGCCCATTATAAGCTTATAGGAAAATTTACCCATAGAGAAATTGCATTCCAAACAGGGGAAAAACGCAAATTGCGCCAAAACTACAAATCCGATCGACACGAAAAATACTTAGCACACCTCTTGGGAACGCTGGCTTCGAAATGACACCTCACTGGAGTCTGTGCGTGCAGCGGTTCGGGCCGCATTAATCGCGGACTGAATAATAATAATAATAATAATAACTAGATGGGTATTTCCTGAAGGAACTACAGATAGTGCTTTGGAATGGTGCCCGGGCTGCCCCTGCAAGACTCACACTTGGGTGTCCCTCAGGCGCTGGTTTTGTGGGTGGAGCCCCTCAGGGTCCGGTTTTGTGGGCGGGGCCACTCTGGGTCCGATTTGGTGGGCGGGGCCACTCTGGGTCCGATTTGGTGGGCGGGGCCACTCTGGGTCCGATTTGGTGGGCGGGGCCACTCTGGGTCCGATTTGGTGGGCGGGGCCACTCTGGGTCCGATTTGGTGGGCGGGGCCACTCTGGGTCCGATTTGGTGGGCGGGGCCACTCTGGGTCCGATTTGGTGGGCGGGGCCACTCTGGGTCCGATTTGGTGGGCGGGGCCACTCTGGGTCCGATTTGGTGGGCGGGGCCACTCTGGGTCCGATTTGGTGGGCGGGGCCACTCTGGGTCCGATTTGGTGGGCGGGGCCACTCTGGGTCCGATTTGGTGGGCGGGGCCACTCTGGGTCCGATTTGGTGGGCGGGGCCACTCTGGGTCCGATTTGGTGGGCGGGGCCCCTCAGGGTCCGATTTGGTGGTCGTGGCCCCTCAGGGTCCGATTTGGGGGTCGGGGACCCTCAGGGTCCGATTTGGGGGTCGGGGACCCTCAGGGTCCGATTTGGGGGTCGGGGACCCTCAGGGTCCGATTTGGGGGTCGGGGACCCTCAGGGTCCGATTTGGGGGTCGGGGCCCCTCAGGGTCCGATTTGGTGGTCGGGGCCCCTCAGGGTCCGATTTGGTGGTCGGGGCCCCTCAGGGTCCGATTTGGTGGACGGGGCCCCTCAGGGTCCGATTTGGTGGTCGGGGCCCCTCAGGGTCCGATTTGGTGGTCGGGGCCCCTCAGGGTCCGATTTGGTGGTCGGGGCCCCTCAGGGTCCGATTTGGTGGTCGGGGCCCCTCAGGGTCCGATTTGGTGGTCGGGGCCCCTCAGGGTCCGATTTGGTGGTCGGGGCCCCTCAGGGTCCGATTTGGTGGTCGGGGCCCCTCAGGGTCCGATTTGGTGGTCGGGGCCCCTCAGGGTCCGATTTGGTGATCGGGGCCCCTCAGGGTCCGATTTGGTGGTCGGGGCCCCTCAGGGTCCGATTTGGTGGTCGGGGCCCCTCAGGGTCCGATTTGGTGGTCGGGGCCCCTCAGGGTCCGATTTGGTGGTCGGGGCCCCTCAGGGTCCGATTTGGAGGTCGGGGCCCCTCAGGGTCCGATTTGGAGGTCGGGGCCCCTCAGGGTCCGATTTGGTGGTCGGGGCCCCTCAGGGTCCGATTTGGTGGTCGGGGCCCCTCAAGGTCCGATTTGGTGGTCGGGGCCCCTCAGGGTCCGATTTGGTGGTCGGGGCCCCTCAGGGTCCGATTTGGTGGTCGGGGCCCCTCAGGGTCCGATTTGGTGGTCGGGGCCCCTCAGGGTCCGATTTGGTGGTCGGGGCCCCTCAGGGTCCGATTTGGTGGTCGGGGCCCCTCAGGGTCCGATTTGGTGGTCGGGGCCCCTCAGGGTCCGTTTTGGAGGTCGGGGCCCCTCAGGGTCCGATTTGGTGGTCGGGGCCCCTCAGGGTCTGATTTGGTGGTCGGGGCCCCTCAGGGTCCGATTTGGTGGTCGGGGCCCCTCAGGGTCCGATTTGGTGGTCGGGGCCCCTCAGGGTCCGATTTGGTGGTCGGGGCCCCTCAGGGTCCGATTTGGTGGTCGGGGCCCATCAGGGTCCGATTTGGTGGTCGGGGCCCCTCAGGGTCCGATTTGGTGGTCGGGGCCCCTCAGGGTCCGATTTGGTGGTCGGGGCCCCTCAGGGTCCGATTTGGTGGTCGGGGCCCCTCAGGGTCCGATTTGGTGGTCGGGGCCCCTCAGGGTCCGATTTGGTGGTCGGGGCCCCTCAGGGTCCGATTTGGTGGTCGGGGCCCCTCAGGGTCCGATTTGGTGGTCGGGGCCCCTCGGCCTCCGGTTTGGTGGTCGGGGCCCCTCGGCCTCCGATTTGGTGGGCTGGACACCTCAGGTAACAATTTAACAATTTGGTGGGTTGGTCACTTTAAGAGCTGATATTATCTGGCAAAACTGTGTCCTGGTGGGGTCATGTAGAGTTCGTAGGCGTTGCCATAGTAACTGGGTGTGACTGTACACAGCACTGAGCTAATCAGCCAGGTGGCAGTTGGCAGTTAGTTTGAAATTGCCTCAGAAAACAGCCATTTTACCTTATGGGAAAATTTACCCATTGAGAAATTGCATTCCAATCAGGGGAAAAACGCAAATTGCGCCAAAGCTACAAATCCGATCGACACGAAAAATACTTAGCACACCTCTTGGGGACGCTGGCTTCGAAATGACACCTCACTGGAGTCTGTGCGTGCAGCGGTTCGGGCCGCATTAATCGCGGACTGAATAATAATAATAATAATAATAATAAGTTGTCTACGGGGGAATAACAATATAGTGCTTTTTACAAAAGCACTATAACTAGATGGGTATTTCCTGAAGGAACTACAGATAGTGCTTTGGAATGGTGCCCGGGCTGCCCCTGCAAGACTTTCACACTTGGGTGCCCCTCAGGCGCCGATTTGGTGGGCGGGGCACCTCTGGGTCACATTTGGTGGGCGGGGCACCTCTGGGTCACATTTGGTGGGCGGGGCACCTCTGGGTCACATTTGGTGGGCGGGGCACCTCTGGGTCACATTTGGTGGGCGGGGCACCTCTGGGTCACATTTGGTTGGCGGGGCACCTCTGGGTCACATTTGGTGGGCGGGGCACCTCTGGGTCACATTTGGTGGGCGGGGCACCTCTGGGTCACATTTGGTGGGCGGGGCACCTCTGGGTCACATTTGGTGGGCGGGGCACCTCTGGGTCACATTTGGTGGGCGGGGCACCTCTGGGTCACATTTGGTGGGCGGGGCACCTCTGGGTCACATTTGGTGGTCGGGGCCCCTTAGGGTCCGATTTGGTGGTCGGGGCCCCTCAGGGTCCGATTTGGTGGTCGGGGCCCCTCAGGGTCCGATTTGGTGGTCGGGGCCCCTCAGGGTCCGATTTGGTGGTCGGGGCCCCTCAGGGTCCGATTTGGTGGTCGGGGCCCCTCAGGGTCCGATTTGGTAAGTGGGGCCCCTCAGGGTCCGATTTCGTAAGTGGGGCCCCTCAGGGTCCGATTTGGTGGTCAGGGCCCCTCAGGGTCCGATTTGGTGGTCGGGGCCCCTCAGGGTCCGATTTGGTGGTCGGGGCCCCTCAGGGTCCGATTTGGTGGTCGGGGCCCCTCAGGGTCCGATTTGGTGGTCGGGGCCCCTCAGGGTCCGATTTGGTGGTCGGGGCCCCTCAGGGTCCAATTTGGAGGTCGGGGCCCCTCAGGGTCCGATTTGGTGGGCGGGGGCCCTCGGCCTCCGATTTGGTGGGCGGGGCCCCTTGGCCTACGATTTGGTGGACAGGGCCCCTCGGCCTACGATTTGGTGGGCGGGGCCCCTCTGCCTCCGATTTGGTGGGCGGGGGCCCTCGGCCTCCGATTTGGTGGGCGGGGGCCCTCGGCCTCCGATTTGGTGGGCGGGGCCCCTCTGCCTCCGATTTGGTGGGCGGGGCCCCTCTGCCTCCGATTTGGTGGGCGGGGGCCCTCGGCCTCCGATTTGGTGGGCGGGGGCCCTCGGCCTCCGATTTGGTGGGCGGGGCCCCTCTGCCTCCGATTTGGTGGGCGGGGTTTCTCGGCCTCCGATTTGGTGGGCGGGGACCCTCGGCCTCCGATTTGATGGTCGGGGCCACTCGGGGTCTGATTTGGTGGGCGAGGCCTCTCGGCCTCCGATTTGGTGAGCTGGACACCTCAGGTAACAATTTGGTGGGTCGGTCACTTTAAGAGCTGATATTATCTGGCAAAACTGTTGGCATAGTAACTGGGTCTGACTGCACATAGCAATGAGCTGATCAGCCAGGTGGCAGTTGGCAGTTATTTTTAAATTGCCTCAGAAATCAGCCATTATACCTTAGGCAATGCTTTCCAATGAGAAAAAAAAAATTTTCAAACGACAATTGTGCCAAAACTACAAATCCGATCGACACGAAAAATACTTAGCACACCTCTCATGGACGTTGGCTTCGAAATGACACCTCACTGGAGTCTGTGCGTGCAGCGGTTCGGGCCGCATTAATTGCGGAAAAAAACTGAATAATAAATTTACCATGTTCGGATTACAATAATAATACTAGATGGGTATTTCCTGAAGGAACTACAGATAGTGCTTTGTAATGGTGCCTGGGCTGCCCCTGCAAGACTTTCACACTTGGGTGCCCCTCAGGCGCTGGTTTGGTGGGCGGGGCCCCTCAGGGGATGATTTGGTGGGCAGGGCCACTCTGTGTCCGATTTGGTAGACGGGACCACTCTGGGTCCGATTTGGTGGGCGGGGCCACTCTGGGTCAGATTTGGTGGGCGGGGCCACTCTGGGTCAGATTTGGTGGGCAGGGCACCTCGGTCAGATTTGGTGGGTGGGGCACCTCTGGGTCAGATTTGGTGGGCGGGGCACCTCTGGGTCAGATTTGGTGGGCGGGGCACCTCTGGGTCACATTTGGTGGGCGGGGTCACTCTGGGTCACATTTGGTGGGCGGGGTCACTCTGGGTCACATTTGGTGGGCGGGGTCACTCTGGGTCACATTTGGTGGGCGGGGTCACTCTGGGTCACATTTGGTGGGCGGGGTCACTCTGGGTCACATTTGGTGGGCGGGGTCACTCTGAGTCACATTTGGTGGGTGGGGTCACTCTGGGTCCGATTGGTGGGCGGGGTCACTCTGGGTCACATTTGGTGGGCGGGGTCACTCTGGGTCACATTTGGTGGGCGGGGTCACTTTGGGTCACATTTGGTGGGCGGGGTCACTTTGGGTCACATTTGGTGGGCGGGGTCACTCTGGGTCACATTTGGTGAGCGGGGTCACTCTGGGTCACATTTGGTGGGCGGGGTCACTTTGGGTCACATTTGGTGGGCGGGGTCACTCTGGGTCACATTTGGTGGGCGGGGTCACTCTGGGTCACATTTGGTGGGCGGGGTCACTCTGGGTCACATTTGGTGGGCGGGGTCACTCTGGGTCACATTTGGTGGGCGGGGTCACTCTGGCTCACATTTGGTGGGCGGGGTCACTCTGGTCACATTTGGTGGGCGGGGTCACTCTGGGTCACATTTGGTGGGCGGGGTCACTCTGGGTCACATTTGGTGGGCGGGGTCACTCTGGGTCACATTTGGTGGGCGGGGTCACTCTGGGTCACATTTGGTGGGCGGGGTCACTCTGGGTCACATTTGGTGGGCGGGGTCACTCTGGGTCACATTTGGTGGGCGGGGTCACTCTGGGTCCGATTTGGTGGGCGGGGTCACTCTGGGTCCGATTTGGTGGGCGGGGCCACTCGCGGTCCGATTTGGTGGGCGGGGCCACTCGGTGTCACATTTGGTGGGCGGGGTCACATTTGGTGGGCGGGGTCACTCTGGGTCACATTTGGTGGGCGGGGTCACTCTGGGTCCGATTTGGTGGGCGGGGTCACTCTGGGTCACATTTGGTGGGCGGGGTCACTCTGGGTCACATTTGGTGGGCGGGGTCACTCTGGGTCACATTTGGTGGGCGGGGTCACTCTGGGTCACATTTGGTGGGCGGGGTCACTCGGGGGTCACATTTGGTGGGCGGGGTCACATTTGGTGGGCGGGGTCACATTTGGTGGGCGGGGTCACATTTGGAGGGCGGGGTCACATTTGGAGGGCGGGGTCACATTTGGTGGGCGGGGTCACTCGGGGTCACATTTGGTGGGCGGGGTCACTCTGGGTCACATTTGGTGGGCGGGGTCACTCTGGGTCACATTTGGTGGGCGGGGTCACTCTGGGTCACATTTGGTGGGCGGGGTCACTCTGGGTCACATTTGGTGGGCGGGGTCACTCTGGGTCACATTTGGTGGGCGGGGTCACTCTGGGTCACATTTGGTGGGCGGGGTCACTCGGGGTCGCATTTGGTGGGCGGGGTCACATTTGGTGGGCGGGGTCACATTTGGTGGGCGGGGTCACATTTGGAGGGCGGGGTCACGTTTGGTGGGCGGGGTCACATTTGGTGGGCGGGGTCACTCGGGGTCACATTTGGTGGGCGGGGTCACTCGGGGTCACATTTGGTGGGCGGTGTCACTCGGGGTCACATTTGGTGCGCGGGGTCACTCGGGGTCACATTTGGTGGGCGGGGTCACTCGGGGTCACATTTGGTGGGCGGGGTCACTCGGGGTCACATTTGGTGGGCGGGGTCACATTTGGTGGGCGGGGTCACTCGGGGGTCACATTTGGTGGGCGGGGTCACTCGGGGTCACATTTGGTGGGCCGGGTCACTCTGGGTCACATTTGGTGGGCGGGGTCACATTTGGTGGGCGGGGTCACTCGGGGTCACATTTGGTGGGCGGGGTCACTCGGGGTCACATTTGGTGGGCGGGGTCACTCGGGGGTCCGATTTAGTGGGCAGGGCCATTCTGGGTCCGAATTCGTGGGTGGGGTCCTCGGGGTCCGAATTGGTGGGTAGAGTCACTTTGGGTCCGAATTGGTGGGCGGGGTCACTCTGGGTCCGATTTGGGGGTGGAGCCACTCGGTGCACTTACTTTTAACCCACATGATTGTAGTGCACTTACTTTTCACAGACGGGAGCGGGGATGCACTTACTTTTCACACACGGGACGGGAGGGTGTCATAGTCACTTGATTCTGATGTTTGACTTTGATAATTGATCATGTCCTAAAATGGACACCGTACATTTGCATAGCTGCCATCTTTGGAAGGTCAAGTTGTGGGTAATGGAAAGTTCGCCATTAATTCCTATGGGAATTTGTTTTTAAAAAAATGCAATTTTTTAAAAAACTACCAAACGGATCGACACGAAAAATACTTAGCACACCTCTCATGGATGCTGGCTTCGAAATGACGCCTCACTGGAGTCTGTGCGTGCAGCGGTTCGGGCCGCATTAATTGCGGAAAAAAACGAATAAGTTTACCACGTTCGGATTACAATAATAATACTAGATGGGTATTTCCTGAAGGAACTACAGATAGTGCTTTGGAATGGTGCCTGGGCTGCCCCTGCAAGACTTTCACACTTGGGTGCCCCTCAGGCGCTGGTTTGGTGGGCGGTGTCACTCTTGGGCTGATTTGGTGGGTGGGGTCACTCTGGGTCAGATTTGATGGGCGGGGCACCTCTGGGTCAGATTTGATGGGCGGGGCACCTCTGGGTCAGATTTAGTGGGCGGGGCACACCTGGGTCAGATTTGGTGGGCGGGGCACCTCTGGGTCCGATTTGGTGGGCGGGGCACCTCTGGGTCCGATTTGGTGGGCGGGGTACCTCTGGGTCCGATTTGGTGGGCGGGGCCCCTCTGGGTCAGATTTGGTGGGCGGGGCCCCTCTGAGTCAGATTTGGTGGGCGGGGCCCCTCTGGGTCAGATTTGGTGGGCGGGGCCCCTCGGTCAGATTTGGGGGGCGGGGCACCTCTGGGTCAGATTTGATGGGCGGGGCACCTCTGGGTCAGATTTGGTGGGCGGGGCACCTCTGGGTCAGATTTGGTGGGTGGGGCCCCTGGGAGTGAGATTTGGTGGGCGGGGCCCCTGGGGGTCAGATTTGGTTGGCGGGGCCCCTCTGGGTCAGATTTGGTGGGCGGGGCCCCTCTGGGTCAGATTTGATGGGCGGGGCACCTCTGCGTCAGATTTGGTGGGCGGGGCACCTCTGGGTCAGATTTGGTGGGCGGGGCACCTCTGGGTCAGAATTGGTGGGCGGGGCAACTCTGGGTCAGATTTGGTGGGCGGGGCACCTCTGGGTCAGATTTAATGGGCGGGGCACCTCTGGGTCAGATTTGTTGGGCGGGGCACCTCTGGGTCAGATTTAGTGGGCTGGGCCACTCTGGGTCAGATTTGGTGGGCGGGGTCACACTGGGTCCCATTTGGTGGGCGGGGCACCTCTGGGTCAGATTTGGTGGGCGGGGCACCTCTGGGTCAGATTTGGTTGGCGGGGCACCTCTGGGTCAGATTTTGTGGGCGGGGCACCTCTGGGTCAGATTTGATGGGCGGGGCACCTCTGGGTCAGATTTGGTGGGCGGGGCACCTCTGGGTCAGATTTGGTGGGCGGGGCACCTCTGGGTCAGATTTGGTGGGCGGGGCACCTCTGGGTCAGATTTGGTGGGTGGGGCCCCTGGGAGTGAGATTTGGTGGGCGGGGCCCCTGGGGGTCAGATTTGGTGGGCGGGGCCCCTCTGGGTCAGATTTGGTGGGCGGGGCACCTCTGGGTCAGATTTGATGGGCGGGGCACCTCTGGGTCAGATTTGGTGGGCGGGGCACCTCTGGGTCAGAATTGGTGGGCGGGGCACCTCTGGGTCAGATTTGGTGGGCGGGGCACCTCTGGGTCAGATTTAATGGGCGGGGCACCTCTGGGTCAGATTTGGTGGGCGGGGCACCTCTGGGTCAGATTTGGTGGGCTGGGCCACTCTGGGTCAGATTTGGTGGGCGGGGTCAGATTTGGTGGGCGGGGTCACACTGGGTCCGATTTGGTGGGCGGGGTCACTTGGGGTCCGATTTGGTGGGCGGGGTCACTCGGGGTATGATTTGGGGGCCGGGGGCGCACTTACTTTTCACACAGGGGACCGGGGGTGCGGGGGACCGGGGGTCCCGACCCACGGGACGGGAGGGTGTCATAGTCACCTTATTCTGATGTTTGACTTTGATAAATGATCATGTCCTAAAATGGACACTGTACATTTGCATAGCTGCCATCTTTGGAAGGTCAAGTTGGGGGTAATGGAAAGTTCGCCATTATTTCCTATGGGAATTTTTTTTTTTTAAATGCGATTTTTAAAAAAAACTACAAATCGGATCAACATGAAAAATACTTAGCACACCTCTCGTGGACGCTGGCTTCGAAACGACACCTCAATGGAGTCTGTGCGTGCAGCGGTTCGAGCCGCATTAATTGCGGAAAAAAGCCTAAAAATAGTAAGAAGTTAACCACGTTCGGATTACAATATTAATACTAGATGGGTATTTCCTGAAGGAACTACAGATAGTGCTTTGGAATGGTGCCCGTGCTGTCCCTGCAAGACTTTCACACTTGGGTGCCCTTCAGGCGCGGATTTGGTAAGTGGGGCCCCTCAGGGTCCGATTTGGTTGTCGGGGCCCCTCAGGGTCCGATTTGGTGGGCGGGGCCCCTCAGGGTCCGATTTGGTGGGCGGGGTCACTCTGGGTCACATTTGGTGGGCGGGGTCACTCTGGGTCACATTTGGTGGGCGGGGTCACTCTGGGTCACATTTGGTGGGCGGGGTCACTCTGGGTCACATTTGGTGGGCGGGGTCACTCTGGGTCACATTTGGTGGGCGGGGTCACTCTGGGTCACATTTGGTGGGCGGGGTCACTCTGGGTCACATTTGGTGGGCGGGGTCACTCTGGGTCACATTTGGTGGGCGGGGTCACTCTGGGTCACATTTGGTGGGCGGGGTCACTCTGGGTCACATTTGGTGGGCGGGGTCACTCTGGGTCACATTTGGTGGGCGGGGTCACTCTGGGTCACATTTGGTGGGCGGGGTCACTCTGGGTCACATTTGGTGGGCGGGGTCACTCTGGGTCACATTTGGTGGGCGGGGTCACTCTGGGTCACATTTGGTGGGCGGGGTCACTCTGGGTCACATTTGGTGGGCGGGGTCACTCTGGGTCACATTTGGTGGGCGGGGTCACTCTGGGTCACATTTGGTGGGCGAGGTCACTCTGGGTCACATTTGGTGGGCGAGGTCACTCTGGGTCACATTTGGTGGGCGGGGTCTCTCTGGGTCACATTTGGAGGGCGGGAACACTCTGGGTCCGATTTGGTGGCCGGGGTCACTCTGGGTACGATTTGGTGGCCGGGGTCACTCTGGGTCCGATTTGGTGGCCGGGGTCACTCTGGGTCACATTTGGTGGGCGGGGTCACTCTGGGTCACATTTGGTGGGCGGGGTCACTCTGGGTCACATTTGGTGGGCGGGGTCACTCTGGGTCACATTTGGTGGGCGGGGTCACTCTGGGTCACATTTGGTGGGCGGGGGCACTCTGGGTCACATTTGGTGGGCGGGGTCACTCTGGGTACGATTTGGTGGCCGGGGTCACTCTGGGTACGATTTGGTGGCCGGGGTCACTCTGGGTACGATTTGGTGGCCGGGGTCACTCTGGGTCTGATTTGGTGGCCGGGGTCACTCTGGGTCACATTTGGTGGGCGGGGTCAGTCTGGGTCACATTTGGTGGGCGGGGTCAGTCTGGGTCACATTTGGTGGGCGGGGTCAGTCTGGGTCACATTTGGTGGGCGGGGTCACTCTGGGTCACATTTGGTGGGCGGGGTCACTCTGGGTACGATTTGGTGGCCGGGGTCACTCTGGGTACGATTTGGTGGCCGGGGTCACTCTGGGTCTGATTTGGTGGCCGGGGTCACTCTGGGTCACATTTGGTGGGCGGGGTCAGTCTGGGTCACATTTGGTGGGCGGGGTCAGTCTGGGTCACATTTGGTGGGCGGGGTCACTCTGGGTCACATTTGGTGGGCGGGGTCACTCTGGGTCACATTTGGTGGGCGGGGTCACTCTGGGTCACATTTGGTGGGCGGGGTCACTCTGGGTCACATTTGGTGGGCGGGGTCACTCTGGGTCACATTTGGTGAGCGGGGTCACTCTGGGTCACATTTGGTGGGCGGGGTCACTCTGGGTCACATTTGGTGGGCGGGGTCACTCTGGGTCACATTTGGTGGGCGGGGTCACTCTGGGTCACATTTGGTGGGCGGGGTCACTCTGGGTCACATTTGGTGGGCGGGGTCACTCTGGGTCACATTTGGTGGGCGGGGTCACTCTGGGTCACATTTGGTGGGCGGGGTCACTCTGGGTCACATTTGGTGGGCGGGGTCACTCTGGGTCACATTTGGTGGGCGGGGTCACTCTGGGTCACATTTGGTGGGCGGGGTCACTCTGGGTCACATTTGGTGGGCGGGGTCACTCTGGGTCACATTTGGTGGGCGGGGTCACTCTGGGTCACATTTGGTGGGCGGGGTCACTCTGGGTCACATTTGGTGGGCGGGGTCACTGGGTCACATTTGGTGGGCGGGGTCACTCTGGGTCACAATTGGTGGGCGGGGTCACTCTGGGTCACATTTGGTGGGCGGGGTCACTCTGGGTCACATTTGGTGGGCGGGGTCACTCTGGGTCGCATTTGGTGGGCGGGGTCACTCTGGGTCACATTTGGTGGGCGGGGTCACTCTGGGTCACATTTGGTGGGCGGGGCACCTCTGGGTCACATTTGGTGGGCGGGGCACCTCTCGGACCGATTTGGTGGGCGGGGCATCTCTGGGTCCGATTTGGTGGGCGGGGCACCACTGGGTCCGATTTGGTGGGCATGGCACCTCTGGGTCCGATTTGGTGGGCGGGGTCACTCTGGGTCCGATTTGGTGGGCGGGGTCACTCTGGGTCACATTTGGTGGGCGGGGTCACTCTGGGTCACATTTGGTGGGCGGGGTCACTCTGGGTCACATTTGGTGGGCGGGGTCACTCTGGGTCACATTTGGTGGGCGGGGTCACTCTGGGTCACATTTGGTGGGCGGGGTCACTCTGGGTCACATTTGGTGGGCGGGGTCACTCTGGGTCACATTTGGTGGGCGGGGTCACTCGGTCACATTTGGTGGGCGGGGTCACTCGGTCACATTTGGTGGGCGGGGTCACTCGGTCACATTTGGTGGGCGGGGTCACTCTGGGTCACATTTGTTGGGCGGGGTCACAATGGGTCACATTTGGTGGGCGGGGTCACTCGGGGTCCGATTTGGTGGGCGGGGCCACTCGGGTCCGATTTGGTGGGCTGCGCACCTCAGGTGCCAATTTGGTGCGCGGGTCACTTTAAGAGCTGATATTATCTGACAAAACTGTGTCCTGGTGGGGTCATGTAGAGTTCGTACGCGTTGGCATAGTAACTGGATCTGACTTCGCATATCAATGAGCTAATCAGCCAGGTGGCAGTTGGCAGTTATTTTAAAATTGCATCAGAAATCAGCCATTATACCTTATGTCAAAATTTCTCTATTGAAATGCATAGCGGCAATGCTTTCCAATGAGGGGGAATCAATTTTTAAACGCACATTGCGCCAAAACTACAAATCCGATCGACACGAAAAATACTTAGCACACCTCTCATGGACGCTGGCTTCGAAATGACACCTCACTGGAGTCTGTGCGTGCAGCGGTTCGGGCCGCATTAATTGCGGAAAAAAGCCTAATAATAATAAGAATAAGAAGAAGAATAAGAAGTTTACTACGGTGGAATAACAATATAGTGCTTTTTACAAAAGCACTATAACTAGATGGGTATTTCCTGAAGGAACTACAGATAGTGCTTTGGAATGGTGCCCGGGCTGCCCCTGCAAGACTCACACTTGGGTGTCCCTCAGGCGCTGGTTTTGTGGGTGGAGCCCCTCAGGGTCCGGTTTTGTGGGCGGGGCCACTCTGGGTCCGATTTGGTGGGCGGGGCCACTCTGGGTCCGATTTGGTGGGCGGGGCCACTCTGGGTCCGATTTGGTGGGCGGGGCCACTCTGGGTCCGATTTGGTGGGCGGGGCCACTCTGGGTCCGATTTGGTGGGCGGGGCCACTCTGGGTCCGATTTGGTGGGCGGGGCCACTCTGGGTCCGATTTGGTGGGCGGGGCCACTCTGGGTCCGATTTGGTGGGCGGGGCCACTCTGGGTCCGATTTGGTGGGCGGGGCCACTCTGGGTCCGATTTGGTGGGCGGGGCCACTCTGGGTCCGATTTGGTGGGCGGGGCCACTCTGGGTCCGATTTGGTGGGCGGGGCCACTCTGGGTCCGATTTGGTGGGCGGGGCCACTCTGGGTCCGATTTGGTGGGCGGGGCCCCTCAGGGTCCGATTTGGTGGTCGTGGCCCCTCAGGGTCCGATTTGGGGGTCGGGGACCCTCAGGGTCCGATTTGGGGGTCGGGGACCCTCAGGGTCCGATTTGGGGGTCGGGGACCCTCAGGGTCCGATTTGGGGGTCGGGGACCCTCAGGGTCCGATTTGGGGGTCGGGGCCCCTCAGGGTCCGATTTGGTGGTCGGGGCCCCTCAGGGTCCGATTTGGTGGTCGGGGCCCCTCAGGGTCCGATTTGGTGGACGGGGCCCCTCAGGGTCCGATTTGGTGGTCGGGGCCCCTCAGGGTCCGATTTGGTGGTCGGGGCCCCTCAGGGTCCGATTTGGTGGTCGGGGCCCCTCAGGGTCCGATTTGGTGGTCGGGGCCCCTCAGGGTCCGATTTGGTGGTCGGGGCCCCTCAGGGTCCGATTTGGTGGTCGGGGCCCCTCAGGGTCCGATTTGGTGGTCGGGGCCCCTCAGGGTCCGATTTGGTGGTCGGGGCCCCTCAGGGTCCGATTTGGTGATCGGGGCCCCTCAGGGTCCGATTTGGTGGTCGGGGCCCCTCAGGGTCCGATTTGGTGGTCGGGGCCCCTCAGGGTCCGATTTGGTGGTCGGGGCCCCTCAGGGTCCGATTTGGTGGTCGGGGCCCCTCAGGGTCCGATTTGGAGGTCGGGGCCCCTCAGGGTCCGATTTGGAGGTCGGGGCCCCTCAGGGTCCGATTTGGTGGTCGGGGCCCCTCAGGGTCCGATTTGGTGGTCGGGGCCCCTCAGGGTCCGATTTGGTGGTCGGGGCCCCTCAGGGTCCGATTTGGTGGTCGGGGCCCCTCAGGGTCCGATTTGGTGGTCGGGGCCCCTCAGGGTCCGATTTGGTGGTCGGGGCCCCTCAGGGTCCGATTTGGTGGTCGGGGCCCCTCAGGGTCCGATTTGGTGGTCGGGGCCCCTCAGGGTCCGATTTGGTGGTCGGGGCCCCTCAGGGTCCGTTTTGGAGGTCGGGGCCCCTCAGGGTCCGATTTGGTGGTCGGGGCCCCTCAGGGTCTGATTTGGTGGTCGGGGCCCCTCAGGGTCCGATTTGGTGGTCGGGGCCCCTCAGGGTCCGATTTGGTGGTCGGGGCCCCTCAGGGTCCGATTTGGTGGTCGGGGCCCCTCAGGGTCCGATTTGGTGGTCGGGGCCCATCAGGGTCCGATTTGGTGGTCGGGGCCCCTCAGGGTCCGATTTGGTGGTCGGGGCCCCTCAGGGTCCGATTTGGTGGTCGGGGCCCCTCAGGGTCCGATTTGGTGGTCGGGGCCCCTCAGGGTCCGATTTGGTGGTCGGGGCCCCTCAGGGTCCGATTTGGTGGTCGGGGCCCCTCAGGGTCCGATTTGGTGGTCGGGGCCCCTCAGGGTCCGATTTGGTGGTCGGGGCCCCTCGGCCTCCGGTTTGGTGGTCGGGGCCCCTCGGCCTCCGATTTGGTGGGCTGGACACCTCAGGTAACAATTTAACAATTTGGTGGGTTGGTCACTTTAAGAGCTGATATTATCTGGCAAAACTGTGTCCTGGTGGGGTCATGTAGAGTTCGTAGGCGTTGCCATAGTAACTGGGTGTGACTGTACACAGCACTGAGCTAATCAGCCAGGTGGCAGTTGGCAGTTAGTTTGAAATTGCCTCAGAAAACAGCCATTTTACCTTATGGGAAAATTTACCCATTGAGAAATTGCATTCCAATCAGGGGAAAAACGCAAATTGCGCCAAAGCTACAAATCCGATCGACACGAAAAATACTTAGCACACCTCTTGGGGACGCTGGCTTCGAAATGACACCTCACTGGAGTCTGTGCGTGCAGCGGTTCGGGCCGCATTAATCGCGGACTGAATAATAATAATAATAATAATAATAAGTTGTCTACGGGGGAATAACAATATAGTGCTTTTTACAAAAGCACTATAACTAGATGGGTATTTCCTGAAGGAACTACAGATAGTGCTTTGGAATGGTGCCCGGGCTGCCCCTGCAAGACTCACACTTGGGTGTCCCTCAGGCGCTGGTTTTGTGGGTGGAGCCCCTCAGGGTCCGGTTTTGTGGGCGGGGCCACTCTGGGTCCGATTTGGTGGGCGGGGCCACTCTGGGTCCGATTTGGTGGGCGGGGCCACTCTGGGTCCGATTTGGTGGGCGGGGCCACTCTGGGTCCGATTTGGTGGGCGGGGCCACTCTGGGTCCGATTTGGTGGGCGGGGCCACTCTGGGTCCGATTTGGTGGGCGGGGCCACTCTGGGTCCGATTTGGTGGGCGGGACCACTCTGGGTCCGATTTGGTGGGCGGGGCCACTCTGGGTCCGATTTGGTGGGCGGGGCCACTCTGGGTCCGATTTGGTGGGCGGGGCCACTCTGGGTCCGATTTGGTGGGCGGGGCCACTCTGGGTCCGATTTGGTGGGCGGGGCCCCTCTGGGTCCGATTTGGTGGTCGGGGCCCCTCAGGGTCCGATTTGGGGGTCGGGGCCCCTCAGGGTCCGATTTGGGGGTCGGGGACCCTCAGGGTCCGATTTGGGGGTCGGGGCCCCTCAGGGTCCGATTTGGGGGTCGGGGCCCCTCAGGGTCCGATTTGGTGGTCGGGGCCCCTCAGGGTCCGATTTGGTGGTCGGGGCCCCTCAGGGTCCGATTTGGTGGTCGGGGCCCCTCAGGGTCCGATTTGGTGGTCGGGGCCCCTCAGGGTCCGATTTGGTGGACGGGGCCCCTCAGGGTCCGATTTGGTGGTCGGGGCCCCTCAGGGTCCGATTTGGTGGTCGGGGCCCCTCAGGGTCCGATTTGGTGGTCGGGGCCCCTCAGGGTCCGATTTGGTGGTCGGGGCCCCTCAGGGTCCGATTTGGTGGTCGGGGCCCCTCAGGGTCCGATTTGGTGGTCGGGGCCCCTCAGGGTCCGATTTGGTGGTCGGGGCCCCTCAGGGTCCGATTTGGTGGTCGGGGCCCCTCAGGGTCCGATTTGGTGGTCGGGGCCCCTCAGGGTCCGATTTGGTGGTCGGGGCCCCTCAGGGTCCGATTTGGTGGTCGGGGCCCCTCAGGGTCCGATTTGGTGGTCGGGGCCCCTCAGGGTCCGATTTGGTGGTCGGGGCCCCTCAGGGTCCGATTTGGAGGTCGGGGCCCCTCAGGGTCCGATTTGGAGGTCGGGGCCCCTCAGGGTCCGATTTGGTGGTCGGGGCCCCTCAGGGTCCGATTTGGTGGTCGGGGCCCCTCAGGGTCCGATTTGGTGGTCGGGGCCCCTCAGGGTCCGATTTGGTGGTCGGGGCCCCTCAGGGTCCGATTTGGTGGTCGGGGCCCCTCAGGGTCCGATTTGGTGGTCGGGGCCCCTCAGGGTCCGATTTGGTGGTCGGGGCCCCTCAGGGTCCGATTTGGTGGTCGGGGCCCCTCAGGGTCCGTTTTGGAGGTCGGGGCCCCTCAGGGTCCGATTTGGTGGTCGGGGCCCCTCAGGGTCCGATTTGGTGGTCGGGGCCCCTCAGGGTCCGATTTGGTGGTCGGGGCCCCTCAGGGTCCGATTTGGTGGTCGGGGCCCCTCAGGGTCCGATTTGGTGGTCGGGGCCCCTCAGGGTCCGATTTGGTGGTCGGGGCCCATCAGGGTCCGATTTGGTGGTCGGGGCCCCTCAGGGTCCGATTTGGTGGTCGGGGCCCCTCAGGGTCCGATTTGGTGGTCGGGGCCCCTCAGGGTCCGATTTGGTGGTCGGGGCCCCTCAGGGTCCGATTTGGTGGTCGGGGCCCCTCAGGGTCCGATTTGGTGGTCGGGGCCCCTCAGGGTCCGATTTGGTGGTCGGGGCCCCTCAGGGTCCGATTTGGTGGTCGGGGCCCCTCAGGGTCCGATTTGGTGGTCGGGGCCCCTCAGGGTCCGATTTGGTGGTCGGGGCCCCTCGGCCTCCGATTTGGTGGTCGGGGCCCCTCGGCCTCCGATTTGGTGGGCTGGACACCTCAGGTAACAATTTAACAATTTGGTGGGTTGGTCACTTTAAGAGCTGATATTATCTGGCAAAACTGTGTCCTGGTGGGGTCATGTAGAGTTCGTAGGCGTTGCCATAGTAACTGGGTGTGACTGCACACAGCACTGAGCTAATCAGCCAGGTGGCAGTTGGCAGTTAGTTTGAAATTGCCT
This sequence comes from Ranitomeya imitator, assembly GCF_032444005.1. Taxonomy (NCBI): domain Eukaryota; kingdom Metazoa; phylum Chordata; class Amphibia; order Anura; family Dendrobatidae; genus Ranitomeya; species Ranitomeya imitator. The sequence goes on along the minus strand of NC_091283.1, from coordinate 759,259,097 downwards.
CAGAAAACAGCCATTTTACCTTATGGGAAAATTTACCCATTGAGAAATTGCATTCCAATCAGGGGAAAAACGCAAATTGCGCCAAAGCTACAAATCCGATCGACACGAAAAATACTTAGCACACCTCTTGGGGACGCTGGCTTCGAAATGACACCTCACTGGAGTCTGTGCGTGCAGCGGTTCGGGCCGCATTAATCGCGGACTGAATAATAATAATAATAATAATAATAAGTTGTCTACGGGGGAATAACAATATAGTGCTTTTTACAAAAGCACTATAATAAGTTGTCTACGGGGGAATAACAATATAGTGCTTTTTACAAAAGCACTATAATAATAATAATAAGTTGTCTACGGGGGAATAACAATATAGTGCTTTTTACAAAAGCACTATAACTAGATGGGTATTTCCTGAAGGAACTACAGATAGTGCTTTGGAATGGTGCCCGGGCTGCCCCTGCAAGACTTTCACACTTGAGTGCCCCTCAGGTGCCCGTTTGGTGGTTGGGGCCCCTCAGGGGCCGATTTGGTGGGCGGTGTCAATCTGGGTCCGATTTTGTGGGCGGGGGTCACTCTGGGTCCGATTTGGTGGGCGGGGTCACTCTGGGTCCGATTTTTTTGGGCGGGGTCACTCTGGGTCCGATTTGGTGGGCCGGGTCACTCTGGGTCCGATTTGGTGTTCGGGGCCGCTCAGGGGGCCAATTTGGTGGGCGGGGCGACTCTGGGTCCGATTTGGTGGGCGGGGTCACTCTGGGTCCGATTTGGTGGGCGGGGTCACTCTGGGTCCGATTTGGTGGGCGGGGTCACTCTGGGTCCGATTTGGTGGGCGGGGTCACTCTGGGTCCGATTTGGTGGGTGGGGTCATTCTGGGTCCGATTTGGTGGGCGGGGTCACTCTGGGTCCGATTTGGTGGGCGGGGTCACTCTGGGTCCAATTTGGTGGGCGGGGTCACTCTGGGTCCGATTTGGTGGGCGGGGTCACTTTGGGTCCGATTTGGTGGGCGGGGTCACTCTGGGTCCGATTTGGTGGGCGGGGTCACTCTGGGTCCGATTTGGTGGGCGGGGCCCCTCAGGGGCCGATTTGGTGGGCGGGGCCCCTCAGGGGCCGATTTGGTGGGCGGGGCCCCTCAGGGTCCGATTTGGTGGGCGGTGCCCCTCAGGGTCCGATTTGGTGGTCGGGTCACTTTAAGAGCTGATATTATCTGGCAAAACTGTGTCCTGGTGGGGTCACTTGGGGCCCACTTAGTTTTGCACACCCGGGGCGCACTTAGTTTTGCACACCCGGGGCGCACTTACTTTTGCACACCCGGGGCACACTTACTTTTGCACACCCGGGGCCGGGGCGCACTTACTTTTGCATACCCGGGGCCGGGGGCGCACTTACTTTTGCACATCCTGGGCTGGGGGCGCACTTACTTCTCACACACGGGGCAGGGTGCCCTTACTTTTGCACACACGGGGGCGGGGGTGTACTTACTTTTGCACACACGGGGGCGGGGGCGCACTTACTTTTGCACACCTGGGACCGGGGGTGCACTTACTTTTGCACACCCGGGGTCGGGGGCGCACTTAATTTTGCACACCCGGGGCCGGGGGCGCACTTACTTTTGCACACATGGGGTCGGGGCGCTCTTACTTTTGCACACCCGGGGCACACTTACTTTTGCACACCCGGGGCGCACTTACTTTTGCACACCCGGGGCACACTTTTGCACACCCGGGGCCGGGGCGCTCTTACTTTTGCATACCCGGGACCGGGGTTGCACTTACTTTTAACTCACGGGACCGGGGGTGCACTTACTTTTCACCCACGGGACCGAGGGTGCACTTCCTTTTCACCCATGGGAGCGGTGGTGCACTTACTTTTCACCCACAGAATTGGGGGTGCACTTACTTTTCACACCCGGGACCGGGGGTGCACTTACTTTTCACACCCGGGGCCGGGGGCGCACTTAATTTTGCACACCCGGGGCCGGGGGCGCACTTACTTTTGCACACATGGGGTCGGGGGCGCTCTTACTTTTGCACACCCGGGGCGCACTTACTTTTGCACAGCCGGGGCCCACTTACTTTTGCACACCCGGGGCGCACTTACTTTTGCACACCCGGGGCACACTTACTTTTGCACACCCGGGGCCGGGGCGCACTTACTTTTGCATACCCGGGGCCGGGGGCGCACTTACTTTTGCACATCCTGGGCTGGGGGCGCACTTACTTCTCACACACGGGGCAGGGTGCCCTTACTTTTGCACACACGGGGGCGGGGGTGTACTTACTTTTGCACACACGGGGGCAGGGGCGCACTTACTTTTGCACACCTGGGACCGGGGGTGCACTTACTTTTGCACATCCGGGGCCGGGGGCGCACTTACTTTTGCACACATGGGGTCGGGGCGCTCTTACTTTTGCACACCCGGGGCACACTTACTTTTGCACACCCGGGGCGCACTTACTTTTGCACATCCGGGGCACACTTTTGCACACCCGGGGCCGGGGCGCTCTTACTTTTGCATACCCGGGGCGCACTTACTTTTGCACATCCTGGGCCGGGGGCGCACTTACTTCTCACACACGGGGCAGGGTGCACTTACTTTTGCACACACGGGGGCGGGGGCGTACTTACTTTTGCACACACGGGGGCGGGGGCGCACTTACTTTTGCACAACTGGGACCGGGGGTGCACTTACTTTTGCACATCCGTGGCCGGGGGCGCACTTACTTTTCACACACGGGGTCGGGGGTGCACTTACTTTTGCACATCCAGGGCCGGGGGCGCACTTACTTTTCACACACGGGGGCGGGGGTGCACTTACTTTTGCACACACGGGGGCGGGGGTGCACTTACTTTTGCACACACAGGGCGGAGGTGCACTTACTTTTATACACTTGGGGTGGGGGTGAACTTAGTTTTGCATACACAAGGGGTGCACTTACTTTTGCACACACGGGGCGGGGGTGCACTTACCCTCTGGGTCCAATTTGGTGGGCGGGGTCACTCGGTCCGATTTGGTGGGCTGACACCTCAGGTAACAATTTAGTGGGTAGGTCACTTTAAGAGCTGATATTATCTGGCAAAACTGTGTCCTGGTGGGGTCATGTAGAGTTTGTACGCGTTGGCATAGTAACTTGGTCTGACTTCGCATATCAATGAGCTGATCAGCCAGGTGGCAGTTGGCAGTTATTTTTTAAATTGCCTCAGATATCAGCCATTATAGCTTATGGCAAAATTTCCCTATTGAAATGCATTGACAATGCTTTCCAATGAGGGAAAAACAATTTTCAATCGCACATTGCGCCAAAACTACAAATCCGATCGACACGAAAAATACTTAGCACACCTCTCATGGACGCTGGCTTCGAAATGACACCTCACTGGAGTCTGTGCGTGCAGCGGTTCGGGCCGCATTAATTGCGGAAAAAAGCCTAATAATAAGAATAATAATAAGAACTAGATGGGTATTTCCTGAAGGAACTACAGATAGTGCTTTGGAATGGTGCCCGGGCTGCCCTGCAAGACTTTCACACTTGAGTGCCCCTCAGGCGCAGGTTTGGTGGGCGGGGTCACTCAGGGTCTGATTTGGTGGGCAGGGTCACTCAGGGTCCGATTTGGTGGGCAAGGTCGCTCAGGGTCCGATTTGGTGGGTGGGACACCTCTGGGTCCGATTTGGTGGTCGGGGCCCCTCAGGGTCCGATTTGGTGGGCGGGGCCCCTCAGGGTCCGATTTGGTGGGCGGGGTCACTCTGGGTCCGATTTGGTGGGCGGGGTCACTCTGGGTCACATTTGGTGGGCGGGGTCACTCTGGGTCACATTTGGTGGGCGGGGTCACTCTGGGTCACATTTGGTGGGCGGGGTCACTCTGGGTCACATTTGGTGGGCGGGGTCACTCTGGGTCACATTTGGTGGGCGGGGTCACTCTGGGTCACATTTGGTGGGCGGGGTCACTCTGGGTCACATTTGGTGGGCGGGGTCACTCTGGGTCACATTTGGTGGGCGGGGTCACTCTGGGTCACATTTGGTGGGCGGGGTCACTCTGGGTCACATTTGGTGGGCGGGGTCACCCTGGGTCACATTTGGTGGGCGGGGTCACCCTGGGTCACATTTGGTGGGCGGGGTCACTCTGGGTCACATTTGGTGGGCGGGGTCACTCTGGGTCACATTTGGTGGGCGGGGTCACTCTGGGTCACATTTGGTGGGCGGGGTCACTCTGGGTCACATTTGGTGGGCGGGGTCACTCTGGGTCACATTTGGTGGGCGGGGTCACTCTGGGTCACATTTGGTGGGCGGGGTCACTCTGGGTCACATTTGGTGGGCGGGGTCACTCTGGGTCACATTTGGTGGGCGGGGTCACTCTGGGTCACATTTGGTGGGCGGGGTCACTCTGGGTCACATTTGGTGGGCGGGGTCACTCTGGGTCACATTTGGTGGGCGAGGTCACTCTGGGTCACATTTGGTGGGCGAGGTCACTCTGGGTCACATTTGGTGGGCGGGGTCTCTCTGGGTCACATTTGGAGGGCGGGAACACTCTGGGTCCGATTTGGTGGCCGGGGTCACTCTGGGTACGATTTGGTGGCCGGGGTCACTCTGGGTCTGATTTGGTGGCCGGGGTCACTCTGGGTCACATTTGGTGGGCGGGGTCACTCTGGGTCACATTTGGTGGGCGGGGTCACTCTGGGTCACATTTGGTGGGCGGGGTCACATTTGGTGGGCGGGGTCACTCTGGGTCACATTTGGTGGGCGGGGTCACTCTGGGTCACATTTGGTGGGCGGGGTCACTCTGGGTCACATTTGGTGGGCGGGGTCACTCTGGGTCACATTTGGTGGGCGGGGTCACTCTGGGTCACATTTGGTGGGCGGGGTCACTCTGGGTACGATTTGGTGGCCGGGGTCACTCTGGGTACGATTTGGTGGCCGGGGTCACTCTGGGTCACATTTGGTGGGCGGGGTCACTCTGGGTCCGATTTGGTGGGCGGGGTCACTCTGGGTCCGATTTGGTGGGCGGGGTCACTCTGGGTCCGATTTGGTGGGCGGGGTCACTCTGGGTCCAATTTGGTGGGCGGGGCCACTCGGGGTCCGATTTGGTGGGCGGGGCCACTCGAGTCCGATTTGGTGGGCTGCGCACCTCAGGTGCCAATTTGGTGTGCGGGTCACTTTAAGAGCTGATATTATCTGGCAAAACTGTGTCCTGGTGGGGTCATGTAGAGTTCGTACGCGTTGGCATAGTAACTGGATCTGACTTCGCATATCAATGAGCTGATCAGCCAGGTGGCAGTTGGCAGTTATTTTTTAAATTGCCTCAGATATCAGCCATTATACCTTATGTCAAAATTTCTCTATTGAAATGCATAGCGGCAATGCTTTCCAATGAGGGGGAATCAATTTTTAAACGCACATTGCGCCAAAACTACAAATTTGATCGACACGAAAAATACTTAGCACACCTCTCATGGACGCTGGCTTCGAAATGACACCTCACTGGAGTCTGTGCGTGCAGCGGTTCGGGCCGCATTAATTGCGGAAAAAAGCCTAATAATAATAAGAATAAGAAGAAGAATAAGAAGTTGTCTACGGTGGAATAACAATATAGTGCTTTTTACAAAAGCACTATAACTAGATGGGTATTTCCTGAAGGAACTACAGATAGTGCTTTGGAATGGTGCCCGGGCTGCCCCTGCAAGACTTTCACACTTGGGTGCCCTTCAGGCGCTGATTTGGTGGGTGGGGCCCCTCAGTGTCCGATTTGGTGGGCGGGGCCCCTCAGGGTCCGATTTGGTGGGCGGGGCCCCTCAGGGTCCGATTTGGTGGACGGTGCCCCTCAGGGTCCGATTTGGTGGGCGGGGCCCCTCAGGGTCCGATTTGGTGGGCGTGGTCACTCTGGGTCCGATTTGGTGGGCGGGATCACTCTGGGTCCGATTTGGTGGGCGGGGTCACTCTGGGTCCGATTTGGTGGGCGGGGTCACTCTGGGTCCGATTTGGTGGACGGGGTCACTCTGGGTCCGATTTGGTGGGCGGGGTCACTCTGGGTCTGATTTGGTGGGCGGGGTCACTCTGGGTCCGATTTGGTGGGCGGGGTCACTCTGGGTCCGATTTGGTGGGCGGGGTCACTCTGGGTCCGATTTGGTGGGCGGGGTCACTCTGGGTCCGATTTGGTGGGCGGTCACTCCGGGTCCGATTTGGTGGGCGGGGCCACTCCGGGTCCGATTTGGTGGGCGGGGCCACTCCGGGTCCGATTTGGTGGGCGGGGTCACTCCGGGTCCGATTTGGTGGGCGGGGCCACTCCGGGTCTGATTTGGTGGGCGGGGTCACTCCGGGTCCGATTTGGTGGGCGGGGTCACTCCGGGTCCGATTTGGTGGGCGGGGTCACTCGGGGTCCGATTCGGGGGCGGGGTCACTCAGGGTCCGATTTGGGGGGCGGGGGCGCACTTACTTTTTCACACACGGGACCAGGGTGCACTTACTTTTCACCCACGGGACCAGGGGTGCACTTACTTTTCACCCACGGGATCGGGGGTGCACTTACTTTTCACCCACGGGATCGGGGGTGCACTTAATTTTCACCCATAGGACCGGGGGTGCACTTACTTTTCACCCACGGGACCGGGGGTGCACTTACTTTTCACCCACGGGACCGGGGGTGCACTTACTTTTCACCCACAGGACCGGGGGTGCACTTACTTTTCACCCACGGGACCGGGGGTGCACTTACTTTTCACCCACGGGATCGGGGGTGCACTTACTTTTCACCCATAGGACCGGGGGTGCACTTACTTTTCACCCACGGGACCGGGGGTGCACTTACTTTTCACCCACGGGACCGGGGGTGCACTTACTTTTCACCCACAGGACCGGGGGTGCACTTACTTTTCACCCACGGGACCGGGGGTGCACTTACTTTTCACCCACGGGACCGGGTGTGCACTTACTTTTCACCCACGGGACCGGGGGTGCACTTACTTTTCACCCACGGGACCGGGGGTGCACTTACTTTTCACCCACGGGACCGGGGGTGCACTTACTTTTCACCCACGGGTACGGGGGTGCACTTACTTTTCACCCACGAGTCCGGGGGTGCACTTACTTTTCACACACGGGATCGGGGTGCAATACTTTTCACCCACGGGAGCGGGGGTGCACTTACTTTTCACCCATGGGACTGGGGGTGCACTTACTTTTCACCCACGGGACCTGGGGTGCACTTACTTTTCACACCCGGGATCGGGGGTGCACTTACTTTTCACACACGGGAACGGGGGTGCACTTACTTTTCTCTCACGGGAACGGGGGTGCACTTACTTTTCACCCACGGGACCGGGGGTGCACTTACTTTTCACCCACGGGACCGGGGGTGCAATTACTTTTCACCCACGGGACCAGGGGTGCACTTACTTTTCACTCACGGGACCGGAGGTGCACTTACTTTTCACCCACGGGACCGGGGGTGCACTTACTTTTCACCCATGGACCGGGAGTGCACTTACTTTTCACACATGGGGGGGTGCACTTACTTTTCACCCACGGGACAGGGGGTGCACTTACTTTTCACCCATGGGACTGGGGTGCACTTATTTTTCACACACCGGACCGGGGGTGCACTTACTTTTCACCCACGGGACCGGGGGTGCACTTACTTTTCACACCCGGGACCAGGGATGCACTTACTTTTCACACACGGGATCGGGGTGCACTTACTTTTCACCCACGGGACCGAGGGTGCCCTTATTTTTCACACACGGGACCGGGGGTGCACTTACTTTTCAACCACGGGACCGGGGGTGCACTTACTTTTCACACCCGGGACCAGGGATGCACTTACTTTTCACACACGGGACCGGGGTGCACTTACTTTTCACCCACGGGACCGAGGGTGCACTTACTTTTCACTTACGGGACCTGGGGTGCGCTTACTTTTCACACTCAGGACCGGGGGTGCACTTACTTTTCACACACGGGACTGGGGTGCACTTAATTTTCACCCACGGGACTGGGGGTGCACTTACTTTTCACAAACGGGATCGGGGTGCACTTACTTTTCACACAAGGGACCGGGGGTGCACTTACTTTTCACACACATGGGACCGGGGTGCACTTACTTTTCACACCAGGAACGGGGGTGCACTTACTTTTCACACACGGGACTGGGGGTGCACTTACTTTTCACAGACGGGATCGGGGGTGCACTGGGCACCTCAGGGTCAGATTTGGTGTGCGGGTCACTTTAAGAGCTGATATTATCTGGCAAAACTGTGTCCTGGTGGGGTCATGTAGAGTTCGTAGGCGTTGTCATAGTAACTGGGTCTGGCTTCGCATATCAATGAGCTGATCAGCCAGGTGGCAGTTGGCAGTTATTTTTTAAATTGCCTCAGTAATCAGCCATTATACCTTATGGCTAAATTTCCCTATTGAAATGCATTGGCAATGCATTCCAATGAGAGAAAAACAATTTTCAAACGTTAATTGCGCCAAAACTACACATCCGATCGACACGAAAAATACTTAGCACACCTCTCATGGACGCTGGCTTCGAAATGACACCTCACTGGAGTCTGTGCGTGCAGCGGTTCGGGCCGCATTAATTGCGGAAAAAAGCCTAATAATAATAAGAATAAGAAGAAGAATAAGAAGTTGTCTACGGGGGAATAACAATATAGTGCTTTTTACAAAAGCACTATAACTAGATGTGTATTTCCTGAAGGAACTACAGATAGTGCTTTGGAATGGTGCCCGGGCTGCCCCTGCAAGACTCACACTTGGGTGTCCCTCAGGCGCTGGTTTTGTGGGTGGAGCCCCTCAGGGTCCGGTTTTGTGGGCGGGGCCACTCTGGGTCCGATTTGGTGGGCGGGGCCACTCTGGGTCCGATTTGGTGGGCGGGGCCACTCTGGGTCCGATTTGGTGGGCGGGGCCACTCTGGGTCCGATTTGGTGGGCGGGGCCACTCTGGGTCCGATTTGGTGGGCGGGGCCACTCTGGGTCCGATTTGGTGGGCGGGGCCACTCTGGGTCCGATTTGGTGGGCGGGGCCACTCTGGGTCCGATTTGGTGGGCGGGGCCACTCTGGGTCCGATTTGGTGGGCGGGGCCACTCTGGGTCCGATTTGGTGGGCGGGGCCACTCTGGGTCCGATTTGGTGGGCGGGGCCACTCTGGGTCCGATTTGGTGGGCGGGGCCACTCTGGGTCCGATTTGGTGGGCGGGGCCACTCTGGGTCCGATTTGGTGGGCGGGGCCACTCTGGGTCCGATTTGGTGGGCGGGGCCACTCTGGGTCCGATTTGGTGGGCGGGGCCACTCTGGGTCCGATTTGGTGGGCGGGGCCACTCTGGGTCCGATTTGGTGGTCGGGGCCCCTCAGGGTCCGATTTGGTGGTCGGGGCCCCTCAGGGTCCGATTTGGTGGTCGGGGCCCCTCAGGGTCCGATTTGGTGGTCGGGGCCCCTCAGGGTCCGATTTGGTGGTCGGGGCCCCTCAGGGTCCGATTTGGTGGTCGGGGCCCCTCAGGGTCCGATTTGGTGGTCGGGGCCCCTCAGGGTCCGATTTGGAGGTCGGGGCCCCTCAGGGTCCGATTTGGAGGTCGGGGCCCCTCAGGGTCCGATTTGGTGGTCGGGGCCCCTCAGGGTCCGATTTGGTGGTCGGGGCCCCTCAGGGTCCGATTTGGTGGTCGGGGCCCCTCAGGGTCCGTTTTGGAGGTCGGGGCCCCTCAGGGTCCGATTTGGTGGTCGGGGCCCCTCAGGGTCCGATTTGGTGGTCGGGGCCCCTCAGGGTCCGATTTGGTGGTCGGGGCCCCTCAGGGTCCGATTTGGTGGTCGGGGCCCCTCAGGGTCCGATTTGGTGGTCGGGGCCCCTCAGGGTCCGATTTGGTGGTCGGGGCCCCTCAGGGTCCGATTTGGTGGTCGGGGCCCCTCAGGGTCCGATTTGGTGGTCGGGGCCCCTCAGGGTCCGATTTGGTGGTCGGGGCCCCTCAGGGTCCGATTTGGTGGTCGGGGCCCCTCAGGGTCCGATTTGGTGGTCGGGGCCCCTCAGGGTCCGATTTGGTGGTCGGGGCCCCTCAGGGTCCGATTTGGTGGTCGGGGCCCCTCAGGGTCCGATTTGGTGGTCGGGGCCCCTCAGGGTCCGATTTGGTGGTCGGGGCCCCTCAGGGTCCGATTTGGTGGTCGGGGCCCCTCAGGGTCCGATTTGGTGGTCGGGGCCCCTCAGGGTCCGATTTGGTGGTCGGGGCCCCTCAGGGTCCGATTTGGTGGTCGGGGCCCCTCGGCCTCCGATTTGGTGGGCTGGACACCTCAGGTAACAATTTAACAATTTGGTGGGTTGGTCACTTTAAGAGCTGATATTATCTGGCAAAACTGTGTCCTGGTGGGGTCATGTAGAGTTCGTAGGCGTTGCCATAGTAACTGGGTGTGACTGCACACAGCACTGAGCTAATCAGCCAGGTGGCAGTTGGCAGTTAGTTTGAAATTGCCTCAGAAAACAGCCATTTTACCTTATGGGAAAATTTACCCATTGAGAAATTGCATTCCAATCAGGGGAAAAACGCAAATTGCGCCAAAGCTACAAATCCGATCGACACGAAAAATACTTAGCACACCTCTTGGGGACGCTGGCTTCGAAATGACACCTCACTGGAGTCTGTGCGTGCAGCGGTTCGGGCCGCATTAATCGCGGACTGAATAATAATAATAATAACTAGATGGGTATTTCCTGAAGGAACTACAGATAGTGCTTTGGAATGGTGCCCGTGCTGTCCCTGCAAGACTTTCACACTTGGGTGCCCTTCAGGCGCGGATTTGGTAAGTGGGGCCCCTCAGGGTCCGATTTGGTTGTCGGGGCCCCTCAGGGTCCGATTTGGTGGGCGTGGCCCCTCAGGGTCCGATTTGGTGGGCGGGGTCACTCTGGGTCACATTTGGTGGGCGGGGTCACTCTGGGTCACATTTGGTGGGCGGGGTCACTCTGGGTCACATTTGGTGGGCGGGGTCACTCTGGGTCACATTTGGTGGGCGGGGTCACTCTGGGTCACATTTGGTGGGCGGGGTCACTCTGGGTCACATTTGGTGGGCGGGGTCACTCTGGGTCACATTTGGTGGGCGGGGTCACTCTGGGTCACATTTGGTGGGCGGGGTCACTCTGGGTCACATTTGGTGGGCGGGGTCACTCTGGGTCACATTTGGTGGGCGGGGTCACTCTGGGTCACATTTGGTGGGCGGGGTCACTCTGGGTCACATTTGGTGGGCGGGGTCACTCTGGGTCACATTTGGTGGGCGGGGTCACTCTGGGTCACATTTGGTGGGCGGGGTCACTCTGGGTCACATTTGGTGGGCGGGGTCACTCTGGGTCACATTTGGTGGGCGAGGTCACTCTGGGTCACATTTGGTGGGCGAGGTCACTCTGGGTCACATTTGGTGGGCGGGGTCTCTCTGGGTCACATTTGGAGGGCGGGAACACTCTGGGTCCGATTTGGTGGCCGGGGTCACTCTGGGTACGATTTGGTGGCCGGGGTCACTCTGGGTCCGATTTGGTGGCCGGGGTCACTCTGGGTCACATTTGGTGGGCGGGGTCACTCTGGGTCACATTTGGTGGGCGGGGTCACTCTGGGTCACATTTGGTGGGCGGGGTCACTCTGGGTCACATTTGGTGGGCGGGGTCACTCTGGGTCACATTTGGTGGGCGGGGGCACTCTGGGTCACATTTGGTGGGCGGGGTCACTCTGGGTACGATTTGGTGGCCGGGGTCACTCTGGGTACGATTTGGTGGCCGGGGTCACTCTGGGTACGATTTGGTGGCCGGGGTCACTCTGGGTCTGATTTGGTGGCCGGGGTCACTCTGGGTCACATTTGGTGGGCGGGGTCAGTCTGGGTCACATTTGGTGGGCGGGGTCAGTCTGGGTCACATTTGGTGGGCGGGGTCAGTCTGGGTCACATTTGGTGGGCGGGGTCACTCTGGGTCACATTTGGTGGGCGGGGTCACTCTGGGTCACATTTGGTGGGCGGGGTCACTCTGGGTCACATTTGGTGGGCGGGGTCACTCGGTCACATTTGGTGGGCGGGGTCACTCTGGGTCACATTTGGTGGGCGGGGTCACTCTGGGTCACATTTGGTGGGCGGGGTCACTCTGGGTCACATTTGGTGGGCGGGGTCACTCTGGGTCACATTTGGTGGGCGGGGTCACTCTGGGTCACATTTGGTGGGCGGGGTCACTCTGGGTCACATTTGGTGGGCGGGGTCACTCTGGGTCACATTTGGTGGGCGGGGTCACTCTGGGTCACATTTGGTGGGCGGGGTCACTCTGGGTCACATTTGGTGGGCGGGGTCACTCTGGGTCACATTTGGTGGGCGGGGTCACTCTGGGTCCCATTTGGTGGGCGGGGTCACTCTGGGTCCGATTTGGTGGGCGGGGCCACTCGAGTCCGATTTGGTGGGCTGCGCACCTCAGGTGCCAATTTGGTGTGCGGGTCACTTTAAGAGCTGATATTATCTGGCAAAACTGTGTCCTGGTGGGGTCATGTAGAGTTCGTAGGCGTTGTCATAGTAACTGGATCTGACTTCGCATATCAATGAGCTGATCAGCCAGGTGGCAGTTGGCAGTTATTTTTTAAATTGCCTCAGATATCAGCCATTATACCTTATGTCAAAATTTCTCTATTGAAATGCATAGCGGCAATGCTTTCCAATGAGGGGGAATCAATTTTTAAACGCACATTGCGCCAAAACTACAAATTTGATCGACACGAAAAATACTTAGCACACCTCTCATGGACGCTGGCTTCGAAATGACACCTCACTGGAGTCTGTGCGTGCAGCGGTTCGGGCCGCATTAATTGCGGAAAAAAGCCTAATAATAATAAGAATAAGAAGAAGAATAAGAAGTTGTCTACGGTGGAATAACAATATAGTGCTTTTTACAAAAGCACTATAATAAGTTGTCTACGGGGGAATAACAATATAGTGCTTTTTACAAAAGCACTATAACTAGATGGGTATTTCCTGAAGGAACTACAGATAGTGCTTTGGAATGGTGCCCGGGCTGCCCCTGCAAGACTTTCACACTTGGGTGCCCTTCAGGCGCTGATTTGGTGGGTGGGGCCCCTCAGTGTCTGATTTGGTGGGCGGGGCCCCTCAGGGTCCGATTTGGTGGGCGGGGCCCCTCAGGGTCCGATTTGGTGGACGGTGCCCCTCAGGGTCCGATTTGGTGGGCGGGGCCCCTCAGGGTCCGATTTGGTGGGCGTGGTCACTCTGGGTCCGATTTGGTGGGCGGGGTCACTCTGGGTCCGATTTGGTGGGCGGGGTCACTCTGGGTCCGATTTGGTGGGCGGGGTCACTCTGGGTCCGATTTGGTGGACGGGGTCACTCTGGGTCCGATTTGGTGGGCGGGGTCACTCTGGGTCTGATTTGGTGGGCGGGGTCACTCTGGGTCCGATTTGGTGGGCGGGGTCACTCTGGGTCCGATTTGGTGGGCGGGGTCACTCTGGGTCCGATTTGGTGGGCGGGGTCACTCTGGGTCCAATTTGGTGGGCGGGGTCACTCCGGGTCCGATTTGGTGGGCGGTCACTCCGGGTCCGATTTGGTGGGCGGGGCCACTCTGGGTCAGATTTGGTGGGCGGGGTTACTCTGGGTCAGATTTGGTGGGCGGGGTCACTCTGGGTCCAATTTGGGGGGCGGGGCCACTCGGGGTCCGATTCGGGGGTCCGGGTCACTCGGGGTCCGATTCGGGGGTCCGGGTCACTCGGGGTCCGATTCGGGGGCGGGGTCACTCAGGGTCCGATTTGGGGGGCGGGGGCGCACTTACTTTTTCACACACGGGACCTGGGTGCACTTACTTTTCACCCACGGGACCAGGGGTGCACTTACTTTTCACCCACGGGATCGGGGGTGCACTTACTTTTCACCCACGGGATCGGGGGTGCACTTACTTTTCACCCATAGGACCGGGGGTGCACTTACTTTTCACACACGGGACCGGGGGTGCACTTACTTTTCACCCACGGGACCGGGGGTGCACTTACTTTTCACCCACAGGACCGGGGGTGCACTTACTTTTCACCCACGGGACCGGGGGTGCACTTACTTTTCACCCACGGGACCGGGTGTGCACTTACTTTTCACCCACGGGACCGGGGGTGCACTTACTTTTCACCCACGGGACCGGGGGTGCACTTACTTTTCACCCACGGGACCGGGGGTGCACTTACTTTTCACCCACGGGTACGGGGGTGCACTTACTTTTCACCCACGAGTCCGGGGGTGCACTTACTTTTCACACACGGGATCGGGGTGCAATACTTTTCACCCACGGGAGCGGGGGTGCACTTACTTTTCACCCATGGGACTGGGGGTGCACTTACTTTTCACCCACGGGACCTGGGGTGCACTTACTTTTCACACCCGGGATCGGGGGTGCACTTACTTTTCACACACGGGAACGGGGGTGCACTTACTTTTCTCTCACGGGAACGGGGGTGCACTTACTTTTCACCCACGGGACCGGGGGTGCACTTACTTTTCACCCACGGGACCGGGGGTGCAATTACTTTTCACCCACGGGACCAGGGGTGCACTTACTTTTCACTCACGGGACCGGAGGTGCACTTACTTTTCACCCACGGGACCGGGGGTGCACTTACTTTTCACCCATGGACCGGGAGTGCACTTACTTTTCACACATGGGGGGGTGCACTTACTTTTCACCCACGGGACAGGGGGTGCACTTACTTTTCACCCATGGGACTGGGGTGCACTTATTTTTCACACACCGGACCGGGGGTGCACTTACTTTTCACCCACGGGACCGGGGGTGCACTTACTTTTCACACCCGGGACCAGGGATGCACTTACTTTTCACACACGGGATCGGGGTGCACTTACTTTTCACCCACGGGACCGAGGGTGCCCTTATTTTTCACACACGGGACCGGGGGTGCACTTACTTTTCAACCACGGGACCGGGGGTGCACTTACTTTTCACACCCGGGACCAGGGATGCACTTACTTTTCACACACGGGACCGGGGTGCACTTACTTTTCACCCACGGGACCGAGGGTGCACTTACTTTTCACTTACGGGACCTGGGGTGCGCTTACTTTTCACACTCAGGACCGGGGGTGCACTTACTTTTCACACACGGGACTGGGGTGCACTTAATTTTCACCCACGGGACTGGGGGTGCACTTACTTTTCACAAACGGGATCGGGGTGCACTTACTTTTCACACAAGGGACCGGGGGTGCACTTACTTTTCACACACATGGGACCGGGGTGCACTTACTTTTCACACCAGGAACGGGGGTGCACTTACTTTTCACACACGGGACTGGGGGTGCACTTACTTTTCACAGACGGGATCGGGGGTGCACTGGGCACCTCAGGGTCAGATTTGGTGTGCGGGTCACTTTAAGAGCTGATATTATCTGGCAAAACTGTGTCCTGGTGGGGTCATGTAGAGTTCGTAGGCGTTGGCATAGTAACTGGGTCTGGCTTCGCATATCAATGAGCTGATCAGCCAGGTGGCAGTTGGCAGTTATTTTTTAAATTGCCTCAGTAATCAGCCATTATACCTTATGGCAAAATTTCCCTATTGAAATGCATTGGCAATGCATTCCAATGAGAGAAAAACAATTTTCAAACGTTAATTGCGCCAAAACTACACATCCGATCGACACGAAAAATACTTAGCACACCTCTCATGGACGCTGGCTTCGAAATGACACCTCACTGGAGTCTGTGCGTGCAGCGGTTCGGGCCGCATTAATTGCGGAAAAAAGCCTAATAATAATAAGAATAATAAGAAGAACTAGATGGGTATTTCCTGAAGGAACTACAGATAGTGCTTTGGGGTGGTGCCCGGGCTGCCCCTGCAAGGCTTTCCCACTTGGGTGCCCTTCAGGTGCTGATTTGGTGGGCGGGGCCCCTCAGGGTCCGATTTGGTGGGCGGGGCCCCTCAGGGGCCAATTTGGTGGGCGGGGCCCATCAGGGTCCGATTTGGTGCGCGGGGCCCCTCAGGGACCGATTTGGTGGGCGGGGCTCCTCAGGGACCGATTTGGTGGGCGGGGCCCCTCAGGGGCCGAATTGGTGGGCAGGGCCCCTCAGGGGCCGAATTGGTGGGCAGGGCCCCTCAGGGGCCGATTTGATGGGCGGGGCACCTCAGGGTCCGATTTGGTGGGCGGGGCCCATCAGGGTCCGATTTGGTGGGCGGGGCCCCTCAGGGTCCGATTTGGTGGGCGGGGCCCCTCAGGGTCCGATTTGGTGGGCGGGGCCCCTCAGGGACCGATTTGGTGGGCGGGGTCACTCTGGGTCCGATTTGGTGGGCGGGGCCCCTCAGGGTCCGATTTGGTGGGCGGGGCCCCTCAGGGACAGATTTGGTGGGCGGGGCCCCTCAGGGTCCGATTTGGTGGGCGGGGCCCCTGTGTTCAATTTGGTGGGCGGGGCCCCTCAGGGGCCAATTTGGTGGGCGGGGCCCCCCAGGGGCCAATTTGGTGGGCGGGGCCCCTCTTGGTCCGATTTGGGGGACGGAGTCACTCTGGGTCCGATTTGGGGGCGGGGTCACTCGGGTTCCGATTTGTGGGGCGGGGTCACTCGGGGTCCGATTTGGGGGCCGGGAGCGCACTTACTTTTCACACACGGGACGAGAGAGTGTCAGTCACTTTATTCTGATGTTTGACTTTGATAAATGATCATGTCCTAAAATGGACACCGTACATTTGCATAGCTGCCATCTTTGGAAGGTCAAGTTGTGGGTAATGGAAAGTTCGCCATTATTTCCTATAGGAAATTTTTTTTTTTAAATGCGATTTTTTAAAAAAACTACAAATCGGATAGACATGAAAAATACTTAGCACACCTCTCGTGGGCGCTGGCTTCGAAATGACACCTCACTGGAATCTGTGCGTGCAGCGGTTCGGGCCGCATTAATTGCGGAAAAAAACTGAATAAGTTTACCACGTTCGGATTACAATATTAATACTAGATGGGTATTTCCTGAAGGAACTACAGATAGTGCTTTGTAATGGTGCCCGGGCTGCCCCTGCAAGACTTTCACACTTGGGTGCCCTTCAGGCGCTGGTTTGGTGGGCGGGGCCCCTCAGGGGATGATTTGGTGGGCGGGGCCACTCTGTGTCCGATTTGGTAGACGGGACCACTCTGGGTCCGATTTGGTGGGCGGGGCCACTCTGGGTCAGATTTGGTGGGCGGGGCCACTCTGGGTCAGATTTGGTGGGCAGAGCACCTCTGGGTCAGATTTGGTGGGCAGGGCACGTCGGTCAGATTTGGTGGGCAGGGCACCTCTGGGTCAGATTTGGTGGGCGGGGCACCTCTGGGTCAGATTTGGTGGGCGAGGCACCTCTGGGTCACATTTGGTGGGCGGGGTCACTCTGGGTCACATTTGGTGGGCGGGGTCACTCTGGGTCACATTTGGTGGGCGGGGTCACTCTGGGTCACATTTGGTGGGCGGGGTCACTCTGGGTCACATTTGGTGGGCGGGGTCACTGAGTCACATTTGGTGGGCGGAGTCACTCTGGGTCCGATTTGGTGGGCGGGGTCACTCTGGGTCACATTTGGTGGGCGGGGTCACTCTGGGTCACATTTGGTGGGCGGGGTCACTCTGGGTCACATTTGGTGGGCGGGGTCACTCTGGGTCACATTTGGTGGGCGGGGTCACTCTGGGTCACATTTGGTGAGCGGGGTCACTCTGGGTCACATTTGGTGGGCGGGGTCACTCTGGGTCACATTTGGTGGGCGGGGTCACTCTGGGTCACATTTGGTGGGCGGGGTCACTCTGGGTCACATTTGGTGGGCGGGGTCACTCTGGGTCACATTTGGTGGGCGGGGTCACTCTGGGTCACATTTGGTGGGCGGGGTCACTCTGGGTCACATTTGGTGGGCGGGGTCACTCTGGGTCACATTTGGTGGGCGGGGTCACTCTGGGTCACATTTGGTGGGCGGGGTCACTCTGGGTCACATTTGGTGGGCGGGGTCACTCTGGGTCACATTTGGTGGGCGGGGTCACTCTGGGTCACAATTGGTGGGCGGGGTCACTCTGGGTCACATTTGGTGGGCGGGGTCACTCTGGGTCACATTTGGTGGGCGGGGTCACTCTGGGTCACATTTGGTGGGCGGGGTCACTCTGGGTCACATTTGGTGGGCGGGGTCACTCTGGGTCACATTTGGTGGGCGGGGTCACTCTGGGTCACATTTGGTGGGCGGGGCACCTCTGGGTCACATTTGGTGGGCGGGGCACCTCTCGGACCGATTTGGTGGGCGGGGAATCTCTGGGTCCGATTTGGTGGGCGGGGCACCACTGGGTCCGATTTGGTGGGCATGGCACCTCTGGGTCCGATTTGGTGGGCAGGGTCACTCTGGGTCCGATTTGGTAGGCGGGGTCACTCTGGGTCACATTTGGTGGGCGGGGTCACTCTGAGTCACATTTGGTGGGCGGGGTCACTCTGGGTCACATTTGGTGGGCGGGGTCACTCTGGGTCACATTTGGTGGGCGGGGTCACTCTGGGTCACATTTGGTGGGCGGGGTCACTCTGGGTCAGATTTGGTGGGCGGGGTCACTCTGGGTCAGATTTGGTGGGCGGGGCCACTCTGGGTCACATTTGGTGGGCGGGGCCACTCTGGGTCAGATTTGGTGGGCGGGGCCACTCTGGGTCAGATTTGGTGGGCGGGGTTACTCTGGGTCAGATTTGGTGGGCGGGGTCACTCTGGGTCAGATTTGGTGGGCGGGGTCACTCTGGGTCCAATTTGGGGGGCGGGGCCACTCGGGGTCCGATTCGGGGGTCCGGGTCACTCGGGGTCCGATTCGGGGGCGGGGTCACTCAGGGTCCGATTTGGGGGGCGGGGGCACACTTACTTTTTCACACACGGGACTTGGGTGCACTTACTTTTCACCCACGGGACCAGGGGTGCACTTACTTTTCACACACGGGATCGGGGTGCACTTACTTTTCACCCACGGGACCGAGGGTGCACTTATTTTTCACACACGGGACCGGGGGTGCACTTACTTTTCAACCACGGGACCGGGGGTGCACTTACTTTTCACACCCGGGACCTGGGATGCACTTACTTTTCACACACGGGACCGGGGTGCACTTACTTTTCACCCACGGGACCGGGGGTGCACTTACTTTTCACAAACGGGATCGGGGTGCACTTACTTTTCAACCACGGGACCGGGGGTGCACTTACTTTTCACACCCGGGACCAGGGGTGCACTTACTTTTCACACCCGGGACCAGGGATGCACTTACTTTTCACACACGGGACCGGGGTGCACTTATTTTTCACACACGGGACCGGGGGTGCACTTACTTTTCACACCCGGGACCGGGATGCACTTACTTTTCACACACGGGACCGGGGTGCACTTACTTTTCACCCACGGGACCGAGGGTGCACTTACTTTTCACTTACGGGACCTGGGGTGCGCTTACTTTTCACACTCAGGACCGGGGGTGCACTTACTTTTCACACACGGGACTGGGGTGCACTTAATTTTCACCCACGGGACTGGGGGTGCACTTACTTTTCACAAACGGGATCGGGGTGCACTTACTTTTCACACACATGGGACCGGGGTGCACTTACTTTTCACACAAGGGACCGGGGGTGCACTTACTTTTCACACACATGGGACCGGGGTGCACTTACTTTTCACACCAGGAACGGGGGTGCACTTACTTTTCACACACGGGACCGGGGGTGCACTGGGCACCTCAGGGTCAGATTTGGTGTGCGGGTCACTTTAAGAGCTGATATTATCTGGCAAAACTGTGTCCTGGTGGGGTCATGTAGAGTTCGTAGGCGTTGTCATAGTAACTGGGTCTGACTGCACATAGCAGTGAGCTAATCAGCCAGGTGGCAGTTGGCAGTTAGTTTGAAATTGCCTCAGAAATCAGCCATTATAAGCTTATAGGAAAATTTACCCATAGAGAAATTGCATTCCAATCAGGGGAAAAACGCAAATTGCGCCAAAACTACAAATCCGATCGACACGAAAAATACTTAGCACACCTCTTGGGAACGCTGGCTTCGAAATGACACCTCACTGGAGTCTGTGCGTGCAGCGGTTCGGGCCGCATTAATCGCGGACTGAATAATAATAATAATAACTAGATGGGTATTTCCTGAAGGAACTACAGATAGTGCTTTGGAATGGTGCCCGGGCTGCCCCTGCAAGACTTTCACACTTGGGTGCCCCTCAGGCACTGGTTTGGTGGGTGGGGTCACTCAGGGGCCGATTTGGTGGGCGGGGTCACTCTGGGTCAGATTTGGTGGGCGGGGTCACTCTGGGTCACATTTTGTGGGCGGGGTCACGCGGGGTCACTCTGGGTCACATTTGGTGGGCGGGGTCACTCTGGGTCACATTTGGTGGGCGGGTTCACTCTGGGTCACATTTGGTGGGCGGGGTCACTCTGGGTCACATTTGGTGGGCGGGGTCACTCTGGGTCACATTTGGTGGGCGGGGTCTCTCTGGGTCACATTTGGTGGGCGGGGTCACTCTGGGTCACATTTGGTGGGCGGAGTCACTCTGGGTCACATTTGGTGGGCGGGGTCACTCTGGGTCACATTTGGTGGGCGGGGTCACTCTGGGTCACATTTGGTGGGCGGGGTCACTCTGGGTCACATTTGGTGGGCGGGGTCACTCTGGGTCACATTTGGAGGGCGGGGACACTCTGGGTCACATTTGGTGGGCGGGGTCACTCTGGGTCACATTTGGTGGGCGGGGTCACTCTGGGTCACATTTGGTGGGCGGGGTCACTCTGGGTCACATTTGGTGGGCGGAGTCACTCTGGGTCACATTTGGTGGGCGGGGTCACTCTGGGTCACATTTGGTGGGCGGGGTCACTCTGGGTCACATTTGGTGGGCGGGGTCACTCTGGGTCACATTTGGTGGGCGGGGTCACTCTGGGTCACATTTGGTGGGCGGGTTCTCTCTGGGTCACATTTGGTGGGCGGGGTCTCTCTGGGTCACATTTGGTGGGCGGGGTCACTCTGGGTCACATTTGGTGGGCGGGTTCACTCTGGGTCACATTTGGTGGGCGGGGTCACTCTGGGTCACATTTGGTGGGCGGGGTCACTCTGGGTCACATTTGGTGGGCGGGGTCTCTCTGGGTCACATTTGGTGGGCGGGGTCACTCTGGGTCACATTTGGTGGGCGGGGTCACTCTGGGTCACATTTGGTGGGCGGGGTCACTCTGGGTCACATTTGGTGGGCGGGGTCACTCTGGGTCACATTTGGTGGGCGGGGTCACTCTGGGTCACATTTGGTGGGCGGGGTCACTCTGGGTCACATTTGGTGGGTGGAGCACCTCAGGGGCCGATTTGGTGGGCGGGGCACCTCAGGGGCCGATTTGGTGGGCGAGGTCCCTCAAAGGCTGATTTGGTGGGCGGGGTCACTCTGGGTCAGATTTGGTGGGCGGGGTCACTCGGGGTCGGATTTGGTGGGCAGGGTCACTCGGGGTCCGATTTGGTGGGCGGGGCCACTCGGGGTCACATTTGGTGGGCGGGGCACCTCTGGATCCGATTTGGTGTGCAGGTCACTTTAAGAGCTGATATTATCTGGCAAAACTGTGTCCTGGTGGGGTCATGTAGAGTTCGTAGGCGTTGGCATAGTAACTGGGTCTGACTGCGCATATCAATTAGCTAATCAGCCAGGTGGCAGTTGGCAGTTATTTTGAAATTGCCTCAGAAATCAGCCATTATCCCCTATTGGAACAATTTCCCCATTGAAATGAATTGAGATGAAATTTTCATACGCATATTGCGCCAAAACTACAAATCGGATCGACACGAAAAATACTTAGCACACCTCTCATGGACGCTGGCTTCGAAACGACACCTCAATGAAGTCTGTGCGTGCAGCGGTTCGGGCCGCATTAATTGCGGAAAAAAGCCTAAAAATAATAAGTTAACCACGTTCGGATTACAATAATAATACTAGATGGGTATTTCCTGAAGGAACTACAGATAGTGCTTTGGAATGGTGCCCGTGCTGTCCCTGCAAGACTTTCACACTTGGGTGCCCTTCAGGCGCGGATTTGGTAAGTGGGGCCCCTCAGGGTCCGATTTGGTTGTCGGGGCCCCTCAGGGTCCGATTTGGAGGTCGGCGCCCCTCAGGGTCCGATTTGGAGGTCGGGGCCCCTCAGGGTCCGATTTGGAGGTCGGGGCCCCTCAGGGTCCGATTTGGTGGTCGGGGCCCCTCAGGGTCCGATTTGGAGGTCGGGGCCCCTCAGGGTCCGATTTGGTGGTCGGGGCCCCTCAGGGTCCGATTTGGTGGTCGGGGCCCCTCAGGGTCCGATTTGGTGGTCGGGGCCCCTCAGGGTCCGATTTGGTGGTCGGGGCCCCTCAGGGTCCGATTTGGTGGTCGGGGCCCCTCAGGGTCCGATTTGGTGGTCGGGGCCCCTCAGGGTCCGATTTGGTGGTCGGGGCCCCTCAGGGTCCGATTTGGAGGTCGGGGCCCCTCAGGGTCCGATTTGGTGGTCGGGGCCCCTCAGGGTCCGATTTGGTGGTCGGGGCCCCTCAGGGTCCGATTTGGAGGTCGGGGACCCTCAGGGTCCGATTTGGTGGTCGGGGCCCCTCAGGGTCCGATTTGGAGGTCGGGGCCCCTCAGGGTCCGATTTGGAGGTCGGGGCCCCTCAGGGTCCGATTTGGAGGTCGGGGCCCCTCAGGGTCCGATTTGGAGGTCGGGGCCCCTCAGGGTCCGATTTGGAGGTCGGGGCCCCTCAGGGTCCGATTTGGAGGTCGGGGCCCCTCAGGGTCCGATTTGGAGGTCGGGGCCCCTCAGGGTCCGATTTGGAGGTCGGGGCCCCTCAGGGTCCGATTTGGAGGTCGGGGCCCCTCAGGGTCCGATTTGGAGGTCGGGGCCCCTCAGGGTCAGATTTGGTGGGCGGGGTCAGTCTGGGTCACATTTGGTGGGCGGGGTCACTCTGGGTCACATTTGGTGGGCGGGGTCACTCTGGGTCACATTTGGTGGGCGGGGTCACTCTGGGTCACATTTGGTGGGCGGGGTCACTCTGGGTCACATTTGGTGGGCGGGGTCACTCGGTCACATTTGGTGGGCGGGGTCACTCTGGGTCACATTTGGTGGGCGGGGTCACTCTGGGTCACATTTGGTGGGCGGGGTCACTCTGGGTCACATTTGGTGGGCGGGGTCACTCTGGGTCACATTTGGTGGGCGGGGTCACTCTGAGTCACATTTGGTGGGCGGGGTCACTCTGGGTCACATTTGGTGGGCGGGGTCACTCTGGGTCACATTTGGTGGGCGGGGTCACTCTGGGTCACATTTGGTGGGCGGGGTCACTCTGGGTCACATTTGGTGGGCGGGGTCACTCTGGGTCACATTTGGTGGGCGGGGTCACTCTGGGTCACATTTGGTGGGCGGGGTCACTCTGGGTCCGATTTGGTGGGCGGGGTCACTCTGGGTCCGATTTGGTGGGCGGGGTCACTCTGGGTCCAATTTGGTGGGCGGGGCCACTCGGGGTCCGATTTGGTGGGCGGGGCCACTCGAGTCCGATTTGGTGGGCTGCGCACCTCAGGTGCCAATTTGGTGTGCGGGTCACTTTAAGAGCTGATATTATCTGGCAAAACTGTGTCCTGGTGGGGTCATGTAGAGTTCGTACGCGTTGGCATAGTAACTGGATCTGACTTCGCATATCAATGAGCTGATCAGCCAGGTGGCAGTTGGCAGTTATTTTTTAAATTGCCTCAGATATCAGCCATTATACCTTATGTCAAAATTTCTCTATTGAAATGCATAGCGGCAATGCTTTCCAATGAGGGGGAATCAATTTTTAAACGCACATTGCGCCAAAACTACAAATTTGATCGACACGAAAAATACTTAGCACACCTCTCATGGACGCTGGCTTCGAAATGACACCTCACTGGAGTCTGTGCGTGCAGCGGTTCGGGCCGCATTAATTGCGGAAAAAAGCCTAATAATAATAAGAATAAGAAGAAGAATAAGAAGTCTACGGTGGAATAACAATATAGTGCTTTTTACAAAAGCACTATAATAATAATAAGTTGTCTACGGGGGAATAACAATATAGTGCTTTTTACAAAAGCACTATAATAATAAGTTGTCTACGGGGGAATAACAATATAGTGCTTTTTACAAAAGCACTATAATAAGAAGTTGTCTACGGGGGAATAACAATATAGTGCTTTTTACAAAAGCACTATAATAAGTTGTCTACGGGGGAATAACAATATAGTGCTTTTTACAAAAGCACTATAACTAGATGGGTATTTCCTGAAGGAACTACAGATAGTGCTTTGGAATGGTGCCCGGGCTGCCCCTGCAAGACTTTCACACTTGAGTGCCCCTCAGGTGCCCGTTTGGTGGTTGGGGCCCCTCAGGGGCCGATTTGGTGGGCGGTGTCAATCTGGGTCCGATTTTGTGGGCGGGGGTCACTCTGGGTCCGATTTGGTGGGCGGGGTCACTCTGGGTCCGATTTTTTTGGGCGGGGTCACTCTGGGTCCGATTTGGTGGGCCGGGTCACTCTGGGTCCGATTTGGTGTTCGGGGCCGCTCAGGGGGCCAATTTGGTGGGCGGGGCGACTCTGGGTCCGATTTGGTGGGCGGGGTCACTCTGGGTCCGATTTGGTGGGCGGGGTCACTCTGGGTCCGATTTGGTGGGCGGGGTCACTCTGGGTCCGATTTGGTGGGCGGGGTCACTCTGGGTCCGATTTGGTGGGTGGGGTCATTCTGGGTCCGATTTGGTGGGCGGGGTCACTCTGGGTCCGATTTGGTGGGCGGGGTCACTCTGGGTCCAATTTGGTGGGCGGGGTCACTCTGGGTCCGATTTGGTGGGCGGGGTCACTTTGGGTCCGATTTGGTGGGCGGGGTCACTCTGGGTCCGATTTGGTGGGCGGGGTCACTCTGGGTCCGATTTGGTGGGCGGGGCCCCTCAGGGGCCGATTTGGTGGGCGGGGCCCCTCAGGGGCCGATTTGGTGGGCGGGGCCCCTCAGGGTCCGATTTGGTGGGCGGTGCCCCTCAGGGTCCGATTTGGTGGTCGGGTCACTTTAAGAGCTGATATTATCTGGCAAAACTGTGTCCTGGTGGGGTCACTTGGGGCCCACTTAGTTTTGCACACCCGGGGCGCACTTAGTTTTGCACACCCGGGGCGCACTTACTTTTGCACACCCGGGGCACACTTACTTTTGCACACCCGGGGCCGGGGCGCACTTACTTTTGCATACCCGGGGCCGGGGGCGCACTTACTTTTGCACATCCTGGGCTGGGGGCGCACTTACTTCTCACACACGGGGCAGGGTGCCCTTACTTTTGCACACACGGGGGCGGGGGTGTACTTACTTTTGCACACACGGGGGCGGGGGCGCACTTACTTTTGCACACCTGGGACCGGGGGTGCACTTACTTTTGCACACCCGGGGTCGGGGGCGCACTTAATTTTGCACACCCGGGGCCGGGGGCGCACTTACTTTTGCACACATGGGGTCGGGGCGCTCTTACTTTTGCACACCCGGGGCACACTTACTTTTGCACACCCGGGGCGCACTTACTTTTGCACACCCGGGGCACACTTTTGCACACCCGGGGCCGGGGCGCTCTTACTTTTGCATACCCGGGACCGGGGTTGCACTTACTTTTAACTCACGGGACCGGGGGTGCACTTACTTTTCACCCACGGGACCGAGGGTGCACTTCCTTTTCACCCATGGGAGCGGTGGTGCACTTACTTTTCACCCACAGAATTGGGGGTGCACTTACTTTTCACACCCGGGACCGGGGGTGCACTTACTTTTCACACCCGGGGCCGGGGGCGCACTTAATTTTGCACACCCGGGGCCGGGGGCGCACTTACTTTTGCACACATGGGGTCGGGGGCGCTCTTACTTTTGCACACCCGGGGCGCACTTACTTTTGCACAGCCGGGGCCCACTTACTTTTGCACACCCGGGGCGCACTTACTTTTGCACACCCGGGGCACACTTACTTTTGCACACCCGGGGCCGGGGCGCACTTACTTTTGCATACCCGGGGCCGGGGGCGCACTTACTTTTGCACATCCTGGGCTGGGGGCGCACTTACTTCTCACACACGGGGCAGGGTGCCCTTACTTTTGCACACACGGGGGCGGGGGTGTACTTACTTTTGCACACACGGGGGCAGGGGCGCACTTACTTTTGCACACCTGGGACCGGGGGTGCACTTACTTTTGCACATCCGGGGCCGGGGGCGCACTTACTTTTGCACACATGGGGTCGGGGCGCTCTTACTTTTGCACACCCGGGGCACACTTACTTTTGCACACCCGGGGCGCACTTACTTTTGCACATCCGGGGCACACTTTTGCACACCCGGGGCCGGGGCGCTCTTACTTTTGCATACCCGGGGCGCACTTACTTTTGCACATCCTGGGCCGGGGGCGCACTTACTTCTCACACACGGGGCAGGGTGCACTTACTTTTGCACACACGGGGGCGGGGGCGTACTTACTTTTGCACACACGGGGGCGGGGGCGCACTTACTTTTGCACAACTGGGACCGGGGGTGCACTTACTTTTGCACATCCGTGGCTGGGGGCGCACTTACTTTTCACACACGGGGTCGGGGGTGCACTTACTTTTGCACATCCAGGGCCGGGGGCGCACTTACTTTTCACACACGGGGGCGGGGGTGCACTTACTTTTGCACACACGGGGGCGGGGGTGCAGTTACTTTTGCACACACAGGGCGGAGGTGCACTTACTTTTATACACTTGGGGTGGGGGTGAACTTAGTTTTGCATACACAAGGGGTGCACTTACTTTTGCACACACGGGGCGGGGGTGCACTTACCCTCTGGGTCCAATTTGGTGGGCGGGGTCACTCGGTCCGATTTGGTGGGCTGACACCTCAGGTAACAATTTAGTGGGTAGGTCACTTTAAGAGCTGATATTATCTGGCAAAACTGTGTCCTGGTGGGGTCATGTAGAGTTTGTACGCGTTGGCATAGTAACTTGGTCTGACTTCGCATATCAATGAGCTGATCAGCCAGGTGGCAGTTGGCAGTTATTTTTTAAATTGCCTCAGATATCAGCCATTATAGCTTATGGCAAAATTTCCCTATTGAAATGCATTGACAATGCTTTCCAATGAGGGAAAAACAATTTTCAATCGCACATTGCGCCAAAACTACAAATCCGATCGACACGAAAAATACTTAGCACACCTCTCATGGACGCTGGCTTCGAAATGACACCTCACTGGAGTCTGTGCGTGCAGCGGTTCGGGCCGCATTAATTGCGGAAAAAAGCCTAATAATAAGAATAATAATAAGAACTAGATGGGTATTTCCTGAAGGAACTACAGATAGTGCTTTGGAATGGTGCCCGGGCTGCCCCTGCAAGACTTTCACACTTGGGTGCCCTTCAGGCGCTGATTTGGTGGGTGGGGCCCCTCAGTGTCTGATTTGGTGGGCGGGGCCCCTCAGGGTCCGATTTGGTGGGCGGGGCCCCTCAGGGTCCGATTTGGTGGACGGTGCCCCTCAGGGTCCGATTTGGTGGGCGGGGCCCCTCAGGGTCCGATTTGGTGGGCGTGGTCACTCTGGGTCCGATTTGGTGGGCGGGGTCACTCTGGGTCCGATTTGGTGGGCGGGGTCACTCTGGGTCCGATTTGGTGGGCGGGGTCACTCTGGGTCCGATTTGGTGGACGGGGTCACTCTGGGTCCGATTTGGTGGGCGGGGTCACTCTGGGTCTGATTTGGTGGGCGGGGTCACTCTGGGTCCGATTTGGTGGGCGGGGTCACTCTGGGTCCGATTTGGTGGGCGGGGTCACTCTGGGTCCGATTTGGTGGGCGGGGTCACTCTGGGTCCAATTTGGTGGGCGGGGTCACTCCGGGTCCGATTTGGTGGGCGGTCACTCCGGGTCCGATTTGGTGGGCGGGGCCACTCTGGGTCAGATTTGGTGGGCGGGGTTACTCTGGGTCAGATTTGGTGGGCGGGGTCACTCTGGGTCCAATTTGGGGGGCGGGGCCACTCGGGGTCCGATTCGGGGGTCCGGGTCACTCGGGGTCCGATTCGGGGGTCCGGGTCACTCGGGGTCCGATTCGGGGGCGGGGTCACTCAGGGTCCGATTTGGGGGGCGGGGGCGCACTTACTTTTTCACACACGGGACCTGGGTGCACTTACTTTTCACCCACGGGACCAGGGGTGCACTTACTTTTCACCCACGGGATCGGGGGTGCACTTACTTTTCACCCACGGGATCGGGGGTGCACTTACTTTTCACCCATAGGACCGGGGGTGCACTTACTTTTCACACACGGGACCGGGGGTGCACTTACTTTTCACCCACGGGACCGGGGGTGCACTTACTTTTCACCCACAGGACCGGGGGTGCACTTACTTTTCACCCACGGGACCGGGGGTGCACTTACTTTTCACCCACGGGACCGGGTGTGCACTTACTTTTCACCCACGGGACCGGGGGTGCACTTACTTTTCACCCACGGGACCGGGGGTGCACTTACTTTTCACCCACGGGACCGGGGGTGCACTTACTTTTCACCCACGGGTACGGGGGTGCACTTACTTTTCACCCACGAGTCCGGGGGTGCACTTACTTTTCACACACGGGATCGGGGTGCAATACTTTTCACCCACGGGAGCGGGGGTGCACTTACTTTTCACCCATGGGACTGGGGGTGCACTTACTTTTCACCCACGGGACCTGGGGTGCACTTACTTTTCACACCCGGGATCGGGGGTGCACTTACTTTTCACACACGGGAACGGGGGTGCACTTACTTTTCTCTCACGGGAACGGGGGTGCACTTACTTTTCACCCACGGGACCGGGGGTGCACTTACTTTTCACCCACGGGACCGGGGGTGCAATTACTTTTCACCCACGGGACCAGGGGTGCACTTACTTTTCACTCACGGGACCGGAGGTGCACTTACTTTTCACCCACGGGACCGGGGGTGCACTTACTTTTCACCCATGGACCGGGAGTGCACTTACTTTTCACACATGGGGGGGTGCACTTACTTTTCACCCACGGGACAGGGGGTGCACTTACTTTTCACCCATGGGACTGGGGTGCACTTACTTTTCACCCACGGGACCGGGGGTGCACTTACTTTTCACACCCGGGACCAGGGATGCACTTACTTTTCACACACGGGATCGGGGTGCACTTACTTTTCACCCACGGGACCGAGGGTGCCCTTATTTTTCACACACGGGACCGGGGGTGCACTTACTTTTCAACCACGGGACCGGGGGTGCACTTACTTTTCACACCCGGGACCAGGGATGCACTTACTTTTCACACACGGGACCGGGGTGCACTTACTTTTCACCCACGGGACCGAGGGTGCACTTACTTTTCACTTACGGGACCTGGGGTGCGCTTACTTTTCACACTCAGGACCGGGGGTGCACTTACTTTTCACACACGGGACTGGGGTGCACTTAATTTTCACCCACGGGACTGGGGGTGCACTTACTTTTCACAAACGGGATCGGGGTGCACTTACTTTTCACACAAGGGACCGGGGGTGCACTTACTTTTCACACACATGGGACCGGGGTGCACTTACTTTTCACACCAGGAACGGGGGTGCACTTACTTTTCACACACGGGACTGGGGGTGCACTTACTTTTCACAGACGGGATCGGGGGTGCACTGGGCACCTCAGGGTCAGATTTGGTGTGCGGGTCACTTTAAGAGCTGATATTATCTGGCAAAACTGTGTCCTGGTGGGGTCATGTAGAGTTCGTAGGCGTTGGCATAGTAACTGGGTCTGGCTTCGCATATCAATGAGCTGATCAGCCAGGTGGCAGTTGGCAGTTATTTTTTAAATTGCCTCAGTAATCAGCCATTATACCTTATGGCAAAATTTCCCTATTGAAATGCATTGGCAATGCATTCCAATGAGAGAAAAACAATTTTCAAACGTTAATTGCGCCAAAACTACACATCCGATCGACACGAAAAATACTTAGCACACCTCTCATGGACGCTGGCTTCGAAATGACACCTCACTGGAGTCTGTGCGTGCAGCGGTTCGGGCCGCATTAATTGCGGAAAAAAGCCTAATAATAATAAGAATAATAAGAAGAATAAGAAGTTGTCTACGGGGGAATAACAATATAGTGCTTTTTACAAAAGCACTATAACTAGATGGGTATTTCCTGAAGGAACTACAGATAGTGCTTTGGAATGGTGCCCGGGCTGCCCCTGCAAGACTTTCACACTTGGGTGCCCCTCAGGTGCTGATTTGGTGGGCGGGGCCCCTCAGGGTCCGATCTGGTGGGCGGGGTCACTCTGGGTCGATTTGGTGGGCGTGGTCACTCTGGGTCCGATTTGGTGGGCGGGGCCCCTCAGGGTCCGATTTGGTGGGCGGGGTCACTCTGGGTCCGATTTGGTGGGCGGGGTCACTCTGGGTCCGATTTGGTAGGCGGGGTCACTCTGGGTCCGATTTGGTGGGCGGGGTCACTCTGGGTCACATTTGGTGGGCTGGGTCACTCTAGGTCACATTTGGTGGGCGGGGTCACTCTGGGTCACATTTGGTGGGCGGGGTCACTCTGGGTCACATTTGGTGGGCGGGGTCACTCTGGGTCACATTTGGTGGGCGGAGTCACATTTGGTGGGCGGGGTCACTCTGGGTCACATTTGGTGGGCGGGGTCACTCTGGGTCACATTTGGTGGGCGGGGTCACTCTGGGTCACATTTGGTGGGCGGGGTCACTCTGGGTCCGATTTGGTGGGCGGGGTCACTCTGGGTCCGATTTGGTGGGCGGGGTCACTCCGGGTCCGATTTGGTGGGCGGTCACTCCGGGTCCGATTTGGTGGGCGGGGCCACTCCGGGTCCGATTTGGTGGGCGGGGCCACTCCGGGTCCGATTTGGTGGGCGGGGTCACTCCGGGTCCGATTTGGTGGGCGGGGCCACTCCGGGTCCGATTTGGTGGGCGGGGTCACTCCGGGTCCGATTTGGTGGGCGGGGCCCCTCAGGGTCCGATTTGGTGGTCGGGGCCCCTCAGGGTCCGATTTGGTGGTCGGGGCCCCTCAGGGTCCGATTTGGTGGTCGGGGCCCGTCAGGGTCCGATTTGGTGGTCGGGGCCCCTCAGGGTCCGATTTGGTGGTCGGGGCCCCTCAGGGTCCGATTTGGTGGTCGGGGCCCCTCAGGGTCCGATTTGGTGGTCGGGGCCCCTCAGGGTCCGATTTGGTGGTCGGGGCCCCTCAGGGTCCGATTTGGAGGTCGGGGCCCCTCAGGGTTCGATTTGGAGGTCGGGGCCCCTCAGGGTCCGATTTGGTGGGCGGGGTCACTCTGGGTCAAATTTGGTGGGCGGGGTCACTCTGGGTCACATTTGGTGGGCGGGGTCACTCTGGGTCACATTTGGTGGGCGGGGTCACTCTGGGTCACATTTGGTGGGCGGGGTCACTCTGGGTCACATTTGGTGGGCGGGGTCACTCTGGGTCACATTTGGTGGGCGGGGTCACTCTGGGTCACATTTGGTGGGCGGGGTCACTCTGGGTCACATTTGGTGGGCGGGGTCAGTCTGGGTCACATTTGGTGGGCGGGGTCAGTCTGGGTCACATTTGGTGGGCGGGGTCAGTCTGGGTCCGATTTGGTGGGCGGGGTCACTCTGGGTCCGATTTGATGGGCGGGGTCACTCTGGGTCACATTTGGTGGGCGGGGTCACTCTGGGTCACATTTGGTGGGCGGGGTCACTCTGGGTCACATTTGGTGGGCGGGGTCACTCTGGGTCACATTTGGTGGGCGGGGTCACTGAGTCACATTTGGTGGGCGGGGTCACTGAGTCACATTTGGTGGGCGGGGTCACTCTGGGTCCGATTTGGTGGGCGGGGTCACTCTGGGTCACATTTGGTGGGCGTGGTCACTCTGGGTCCGATTTGGTGGGCGGGGTCACTCTGGGTCACATTTGGTGGGCGGGGTCACTCTGGGTCACATTTGGTGGGCGGGGTCACTCTGGGTCACATTTGGTGGGCGGGGTCACTCTGGGTCACATTTGGTGGGCGGGGTCACTCTGGGTCACATTTGGTGTGCGGGGTCACTCTGCGTCACATTTGGTGGGCGGGGTCACTCTGGGTCACATTTGGTGGGCGGGGTCACTCTGGGTCACATTTGGTGGGCGGGGTCACTCTGGGTAACATTTGGTGGGCGGGGTCACTCTGGGTCACATTTGGTGGGCGGGGTCACTCTGGGTCACATTTGATGGGCGGGGTCTCTCTGGGTCACATTTGGAGGGCGGGGTCACTCTGGGTCCGATTTGGTGGCCGGGGTCACTCTGGGTCGGATTTGGTGTGCGGGTCACTTTAAGAGCTGATATTATCTGGCAAAACTGTGTCCTGGTGGGGTCATGTAGAGTTCGTAGGCGTTGGCATAGTAACTGGGTCTGACTTCGCATATCAATGAGCTAATCAGCCAGGTGGCAGTTGGGCTGATTTCTGAGGCAATTTCCAAATAACTGCCATTATAAGCTTATGGCAAGATTTCCCTATTGAAATGCATTGAGACAACATTTTCAAACGCAAATTGCGCCAAAACTACAAATCCGATCGACACGAAAAATACTTAGCACACCTCACAGGAACGCTGGCTTCGAAATGACACCTCACTGGAGTCTGTGCGTGCAGCGGTTCGGGCCGCATTAATTGCGGACTGAATAATAATAAGAAGAAGAATAAGTTGTCTACGGGGGAATAACAATATAGTGCTTTTTACAAAAGCACTATAACTAGATGGGTATTTCCTGAAGGAACTACAGATAGTGCTTTGGAATGGTGCCAGGGCTGCCCCTGCAAGAATTTCACACTTGGGTGCCCCACAGGTGCTGGTTTGGTGGGCAGGGCCCCTCAGGGTCCGATTTGGTGGGCGAGGCCCCTCAGGGACCGATTTGGTGGGCGGGGCCCCTCAGGGACCGATTTGGTGGGCGGGGCCTCTCAGGGACCGATTTGGTGGGCTGGGCACTTCAGGGTCCGATTTGGTGGGTGGGTTCACTCTGGGTCCGATTTGGTGGGCGAAGTCACTCGGGGTCCGATTTGGTGGGCGGGGCCTCTCGGGTCAGATTTGGGGGGCGTGGCCACTCGGTGCACTTACTTTTCACCCACGGGATTGGGGTGCACTTACTTTTCACCCACGGGATCGGGGGTGCACTTACTTTTCACACACGGGACGAGAGGGTGTCATAGTCACTTTATTCTAATGTTTGACTTTGATAAATGATCATGTCCTAAAATGGACACCGTACATTTGCATAGCTGCCATCTTTGGAAGGTCAAGTTTTGGGTAATGTACAGTTCGCCATTATTTCCTATGGGAATTTTTTTGTTTTTTTAATGCAATTTTTTAAAAAAACTACAAATCGGATCAACACGAAAAATACTTAGCACACCTCTCGTGGACGCTGGCTTCGAAATGACGCCTCACTGGAGTCTGTGCGTGCAGCGGTTCGGGCTGTATTAATTGCGGAAAAAAACTGAATAAGTTTACCACGTTCGGATTACAAAAATAATACTAGATGGGTATTTCCTGAAGGAACTACAGATAGTGCTTTGGAATGGTGCCCGGGCTGCCCCTGCAAGACTCACACTTGGGTGTCCCTCAGGCGCTGGTTTTGTGGGTGGAGCCCCTCAGGGTCCGGTTTTGTGGGCGGGGCCACTCTGGGTCCGATTTGGTGGGCGGGGCCACTCTGGGTCCGATTTGGTGGGCGGGGCCACTCTGGGTCCGATTTGGTGGGCGGGGCCACTCTGGGTCCGAT
Organism: Ranitomeya imitator; assembly: GCF_032444005.1. Taxonomy (NCBI): domain Eukaryota; kingdom Metazoa; phylum Chordata; class Amphibia; order Anura; family Dendrobatidae; genus Ranitomeya; species Ranitomeya imitator. The sequence continues at coordinate 759,225,386 of NC_091283.1, read as the reverse complement.
TTGGTGGGCGGGGCCACTCTGGGTCCGATTTGGTGGGCGGGGCCACTCTGGGTCCGATTTGGTGGGCGGGGCCACTCTGGGTCCGATTTGGTGGGCGGGGCCACTCTGGGTCCGATTTGGTGGGCGGGGCCACTCTGGGTCCGATTTGGTGGGCGGGGCCACTCTGGGTCCGATTTGGTGGGCGGGGCCACTCTGGGTCCGATTTGGTGGGCGGGGCCACTCTGGGTCCGATTTGGTGGGCGGGACCACTCTGGGTCCGATTTGGTGGGCGGGGCCACTCTGGGTCCGATTTGGTGGGCGGGGCCACTCTGGGTCCGATTTGGTGGGCGGGGCCACTCTGGGTCCGATTTGGTGGGCGGGGCCACTCTGGGTCCGATTTGGTGGGCGGGGCCACTCTGGGTCCGATTTGGTGGGCGGGGCCACTCTGGGTCCGATTTGGTGGGCGGGGCCACTCTGGGTCCGATTTGGTGGGCGGGGCCCCTCTGGGTCCGATTTGGTGGTCGGGGCCCCTCAGGGTCCGATTTGGGGGTCGGGGCCCCTCAGGGTCCGATTTGGGGGTCGGGGACCCTCAGGGTCCGATTTGGGGGTCGGGGCCCCTCAGGGTCCGATTTGGGGGTCGGGGCCCCTCAGGGTCCGATTTGGTGGTCGGGGCCCCTCAGGGTCCGATTTGGTGGTCGGGGCCCCTCAGGGTCCGATTTGGTGGTCGGGGCCCCTCAGGGTCCGATTTGGTGGTCGGGGCCCCTCAGGGTCCGATTTGGTGGACGGGGCCCCTCAGGGTCCGATTTGGTGGTCGGGGCCCCTCAGGGTCCGATTTGGTGGTCGGGGCCCCTCAGGGTCCGATTTGGTGGTCGGGGCCCCTCAGGGTCCGATTTGGTGGTCGGGGCCCCTCAGGGTCCGATTTGGTGGTCGGGGCCCCTCAGGGTCCGATTTGGTGGTCGGGGCCCCTCAGGGTCCGATTTGGTGGTCGGGGCCCCTCAGGGTCCGATTTGGTGGTCGGGGCCCCTCAGGGTCCGTTTTGGAGGTCGGGGCCCCTCAGGGTCCGATTTGGTGGTCGGGGCCCCTCAGGGTCCGATTTGGTGGTCGGGGCCCCTCAGGGTCCGATTTGGTGGTCGGGGCCCCTCAGGGTCCGATTTGGTGGTCGGGGCCCCTCAGGGTCCGATTTGGTGGTCGGGGCCCCTCAGGGTCCGATTTGGTGGTCGGGGCCCATCAGGGTCCGATTTGGTGGTCGGGGCCCCTCAGGGTCCGATTTGGTGGTCGGGGCCCCTCAGGGTCCGATTTGGTGGTCGGGGCCCCTCAGGGTCCGATTTGGTGGTCGGGGCCCCTCAGGGTCCGATTTGGTGGTCGGGGCCCCTCAGGGTCCGATTTGGTGGTCGGGGCCCCTCAGGGTCCGATTTGGTGGTCGGGGCCCCTCAGGGTCCGATTTGGTGGTCGGGGCCCCTCGGCCTCCGATTTGGTGGTCGGGGCCCCTCGGCCTCCGATTTGGTGGGCTGGACACCTCAGGTAACAATTTAACAATTTGGTGGGTTGGTCACTTTAAGAGCTGATATTATCTGGCAAAACTGTGTCCTGGTGGGGTCATGTAGAGTTCGTAGGCGTTGCCATAGTAACTGGGTGTGACTGCACACAGCACTGAGCTAATCAGCCAGGTGGCAGTTGGCAGTTAGTTTGAAATTGCCTCAGAAAACAGCCATTTTACCTTATGGGAAAATTTACCCATTGAGAAATTGCATTCCAATCAGGGGAAAAACGCAAATTGCGCCAAAGCTACAAATCCGATCGACACGAAAAATACTTAGCACACCTCTTGGGGACGCTGGCTTCGAAATGACACCTCACTGGAGTCTGTGCGTGCAGCGGTTCGGGCCGCATTAATCGCGGACTGAATAATAATAATAATAATAATAATAAGTTGTCTACGGGGGAATAACAATATAGTGCTTTTTACAAAAGCACTATAACTAGATGGGTATTTCCTGAAGGAACTACAGATAGTGCTTTGTAATGGTGCCCGGGCTGCCCCTGCAAGACTTTCACACTTGGGTGCCCTTCAGGCGCTGGTTTGGTGGGCGGGGCCCCTCAGGGGATGATTTGGTGGGCGGGGCCACTCTGTGTCCGATTTGGTAGACGGGACCACTCTGGGTCCGATTTGGTGGGCGGGGCCACTCTGGGTCCGATTTGGTGGGCGGGGCCACTCTGGGTCAGATTTGGTGGGCAGAGCACCTCTGGGTCAGATTTGGTGGGCGGGGCACCTCTGGGTCAGATTTGGTGGGCGCGGCACCTCTGGGTCACATTTGGTGGGCGGGGCACCTCTGGGTCACATTTGGTGGGCGGGGTCACTCTGGGTCACATTTGGTGGGCGGGGTCACTCTGGGTCACATTTGGTGGGCGGGGTCACTCTGGGTCACATTTGGTGGGCGGGGTCACTCTGGGTCACATTTGGTGGGCGGGGTCACTCTGAGTCACATTTGGTGGGCGGAGTCACTCTGGGTCCGATTTGGTGGGCGGGGTCACTCTGGGTCACATTTGGTGGGCGGGGTCACTCTGGGTCACATTTGGTGGGCGGGTCACTCTGGGTCACATTTGGTGGGCGGGGTCACTCTGGGTCACATTTGGTGGGCGGGGTCACTCTGGGTCACATTTGGTGGGCGGGGTCACTCTGGGTCACTTTTGGTGGGCGGGGTCACTCTGGGTCACATTTGGTGGGCGGGGTCACTCTGGGTCACATTTGGTGGGCGGGGTCACTCTGAGTCACATTTGGTGGGCGGGGTCACTCTGGGTCACATTTGGTGGGCGGGGTCACTCTGGGTCACATTTGGTGGGCGGGGTCACTCTGGGTCCGATTTGGTGGGCGGGGTCACTCTGGGTCCGATTTGGTGGGCGGGGTCACTCTGGGTCCGATTTGGTGGGCGGGGCACCTCTGGGTCTGATTTGGTGGGCGGGGCCACTCGCGGTCCGATTTAGTGGGCGGGGCCACTCGGGGTCACATTTGGTGGGCGGGGTCACTCTGGGTCACATTTGGTGGGCGGGGTCACTCTGGGTCACATTTGGTGGGCGGGGTCACTCTGGGTCACATTTGGTGGGCGGGGTCACTCTGGGTCACATTTGGTGGGCGGGGTCACTCTGGGTCACATTTGGTGGGCGGGGTCACTCTGGGTCACATTTGGTGCGCGGGGTCACTCTGGGTCACATTTGGTGGGCGGGGTCACTCTGGGTCACATTTGGTGGGCGGGGTCACTCTGGGTCACATTTGGTGGGCGAGATCACTCTGGGTCACATTTGGTGGGCGGGGTCACTCTGGGTCACATTTGGTGGGCGGGGTCACTCTGGGTCCGATTTGGCGGGCGGGGTCACTCTGGGTCCGATTTGGCGGGCGGGGCCACTCTGGGTCACATTTGGTGGGCGGGGCCACTCGGGTCCGATTTGGTGGGCTGCGCACCTCAGGTGCCAATTTGGTGCGCGGGTCACTTTAAGAGCTGATATTATCTGGCAAAACTGTGTCCTGGTGGGGTCATGTAGAGTTCGTAGGCGTTGGCATAGTAACTGGGTCTGACTGCACATCGCAATGAGCTAATCAGCCAGGTGGCAGTTGGCAGTTATTTTGAAATTGCCTCAGAAATCAGCCATTATCCCTTATTGTTGGAACAATTTCCCATTGAAATGCATTGAGACGAAATTTTCAAACGCCAATTGCGCCAAAACTACAAATCCGATCGACACGAAAAATACTTAGCACACCTGCCAGGAACGCTGGCTTCGAAATGACACCTCACTGGAGTCTGTGCGTGCAGCGGTTCGGGCCGCATTAATTGCGGACTGAATAATAATAAGAAGAATAAGTTGACTACGGTGGAATAACAATATAGTGCTTTGTCCCAAAGCACTATAACTAGATGGGTATTTCCTGAAGGAACTACAGATAGTGCTTTGGAATGGTGCCCAGGCTGCCCTTGCAAGACTTTCACACTTGGGTGCCCTTCAGGCGCTGATTTGGTGGGCAGGGCCCCTCAGGGGCCGATTTGGTGGGCGGGGCCCCTCAGGGTCCGATTTGGTTGGTGGGGCCCCTCAGGGGCCGATTTGGTGGGTGGGGCCCCTCAGGGTCCAGTTTCGTGGACGGGGCCCCTCAGGGGCCGATTTGGTGGGCGGGGTCCCTCAGGGTCCGATTTGGTGGGCGGGGCCCCTCAGGGTCCGATTTGGTGGGCGGGGCCCCTCGGGGTCCGATTTGGTGGTCGGGGCCGCTCGGGGGCCGATTTGGTGGTCGGGGCCGCTCGGGGGCCGATTTGGTGGTCGGGGCCGCTCGGGGGCCGATTTGGTGGTCGGGGTCGCTCGGGGGCCGATTTGGTAGTCGGGGCCGCTCGGGGGCCGATTTGGTAGTCGGGGCCGCTCGGGGGCCGATTTGGTGGTCGGGGTCGCTCGGGGGCCGATTTGGTGGTCGGGGGCCGCTCGGGGCCGATTTGGTGGTCGGGGCCGCTCGGGGGCCGATTTGGTGGGCGGGGACCCTCGGCCTCCAATTTGGTGGGCGGGGTCACTCTGGGTCCGATTTGGTGGGCGGGGTCGCTCTGGGTCCGATTTGGTGGTCGGGGCCGCTCGGGGGCTGATTTGGTGGTCGGGGCCCCTCGGGGGCCGATTTGGTGGGCGGGGCCCCTCAGGGGCCGATTTGGTGGGCGGGGCCCCTCAGGGGCCGATTTGGTGGTCGGGGCCCCTCAGGATCCGATTTGGTGGGCGGGGCCCCTCAGTGTCTGATTTGGTGGGCGGGGCCCCTCAGCGTCCGATTTGGTGGGCGGGGCCCCTCAGGATCCGATTTGGTGGGCGGGGCCCCTCAGGATCCGATTTGGTGGGCGGGGCCCCTCAGGATCCGATTTGGTGGGCGGGGCCCTCAGGATCCGATTTGGTGGGCGGGACCCCTCAGCGTCCGATTTGGTGGGCGGGTCACTTTAAGAGCTGATATTATCTGGCAAAACTGTGTCCTGGTGGGGTCACTCGGGGCCCACTTAGTTTTGCACACCCGGGGCGCACTTAGTTTTGCACACCCGGGGCGCACTTACTTTTGCACACCCGGGGCGCACTTACTTTTGCACACCCGGGGCACACTTACTTTTGCACACCTGGGGCCGGGGCGCACTTACTTTTGCATACCCGGGGCCGGGGGCGCACTTACTTTTGCACATCCTGGGCTGGGGGCGCACTTACTTCTCACACACGGGGCAGGGTGCCCTTACTTTTGCACACACGGGGGCGGGAGTGTACTTACTTTTGCACACACGGGGGCGGGGGCGCACTTACTTTTGCACACCTGGGACCGGGGGTGCACTTACTTTTGCACACCCGGGGCCGGGGGCGCACTTAATTTTGCACACCCGGGGCCGGGGGCGCACTTACTTTTGCACACATGGGGTCGGGGCGCTCTTACTTTTGCACACCCGGGGCACACTTACTTTTGCACACCCGGGGCGCACTTACTTTTGCACACCCGGGACACACTTTTGCACACCCGGGGCCGGGGCGCTCTTACTTTTGCATACCCGGGACCGGGGTTGCACTTACTTTTAACTCACGGGACCGGGGGTGCACTTACTTTTCACCCACGGGACCGAGGGTGCACTTCCTTTTCACCCATGGGAGCGGTGGTGCACTTACTTTTCACCCACAGAATTGGGGGTGCACTTACTTTTCACACCCGGGACCGGGGGTGCACTTACTTTTCACACCCGGGGCCGGGGGCGCACTTAATTTTGCACACCCGGGGCCGGGGGCGCACTTACTTTTGCACACATGGGGTCGGGGGCGCTCTTACTTTTGCACACCCGGGGCGCACTTACTTTTGCATAGCCGGGGCCCACTTACTTTTGCACACCCGGGGCCGGGGCGCACTTACTTTTGCATACCCGGGGCCGGGGGCGCACTTACTTTTGCACATCCTGGGCTGGGGGCGCACTTACTTCTCACACACGGGGCAGGGTGCCCTTACTTTTGCACACACGGGGGCGGGGGTGTACTTACTTTTGCACACACGGGGGCAGGGGCGCACTTACTTTTGCACACCTGGGACCGGGGGTGCACTTACTTTTGCACATCCGGGGCCGGGGGCGCACTTAATTTTGCACACCCGGGGCCGGGGGCGCACTTACTTTTGCACACATGGGGTCGGGGCGCTCTTACTTTTGCACACCCGGGGCACACTTACTTTTGCACACCCGGGGCGCACTTACTTTTGCACACCCGGGGCACACTTTTGCACACCCGGGGCCGGGGCGCTCTTACTTTTGCATACCCGGGGCCGGGGGCGCACTTACTTTTGCACATCCTGGGCCGGGGGCGCACTTACTTCTCACACACGGGGCAGGGTGCACTTACTTTTGCACACACGGGGGCAGGGGCGTACTTACTTTTGCACACACGGGGGCGGGGGCGCACTTACTTTTGCACAACTGGGACCGGGGGTGCACTTACTTTTGCACATCCGGGGCCGGGGGCGCACTTACTTTTCACACACGGGGTCGGGGGTGCACTTACTTTTGCACATCCAGGGCCGGGGGCGCACTTACTTTTCACACACGGGGGCGGGGGTGCACTTACTTTTGCACACACGGGGGCGGGGGTGCAGTTACTTTTGCACACACAGGGCGGGGGTGCACTTACTTTTATACACTTGGGGTGGGGGTGAACTTAGTTTTGCATACACAAGGGGTGCACTTACTTTTGCACACACGGGGCGGGGGTGCACTTACCCTCTGGGTCCAATTTGGTGGGCGGGGTCACTCGGTCCGATTTGGTGGGCTGACACCTCAGGTAACAATTTGGTGGGTAGGTCACTTTAAGAGCTGATATTATCTGGCAAAACTGTGTCCTGGTGGGGTCATGTAGAGTTCGTACGCGTTGGCATAGTAACTTGGTCTGACTTCGCATATCAATGAGCTGATCAGCCAGGTGGCAGTTGGCAGTTATTTTTTAAATTGCCTCAGATATCAGCCATTATAGCTTATGGCAAAATTTCCCTATTGAAATGCATTGACAATGCTTTCCAATGAGGGAAAAACAATTTTAAATCGCACATTGCGCCAAAACTACAAATCCGATCGACACGAAAAATACTTAGCACACCTCTCATGGACGCTGGCTTCGAAATGACACCTCACTGGAGTCTGTGCGTGCAGCGGTTCGGGCCGCATTAATTGCGGAAAAAAGCCTAATAATAAGAATAATAATAAGAACTAGATGGGTATTTCCTGAAGGAACTACAGATAGTGCTTTGGAATGGTGCCCGTGCTGCCCCTGCAAGACTTTCACGCTTGGGTGCCCTTCAGGCGCCGATTTGGTAAGTGGGGCCCCTCAGGGTCCGATCTGGAGGTCGGGGCCCCTCAGGGTCCGATCTGGAGGTCGGGGCCCCTCAGGGTCCGATTTGGTGGTCGGGGCCCCTCAGGGTCCGATTTGGTGGTCGGGGCCCCTCAGGGTCCGATTTGGAGGTCGGGGCCCCTCAGGGTACGATTTGGTGGTCGGGGCCCCTCAGGGTACGATTTGGTGGTCGGGGCCCCTCAGGGTCCGATTTGGTGGTCGGGGCCCCTAAGGGTCCGATTTGGTGGTCGGGGCCCCTCAGGGTACGATTTGGTGGTCGGGGCCCCTCAGGGTCCGATTTGGTGGTCGGGGCCCCTCAGGGTACGATTTGGTGGTCGGGGCCCCTCAGGGTCCGATTTGGTGGTCGGGGCCCCTCAGGGTCCGATTTGGTGGTCGGGGCCCCTCAGGGTCCGATTTGGTGGTCGGGGCCCCTCAGGGTCCGATTTGGTGGTCGGGGCCCCTCAGGGTCCGATTTGGTGGTCGGGGCCCCTCAGGGTCCGATTTGGTGGTCGGGGCCCCTCAGGGTCCGATTTGGTGGTCGGGGCCCCTCAGGGTCCGATTTGGTGGTCGGGGCCCCTCGGCCTCCGATTTGGTGGTCGGGGCCCCTCGGCCTCCGATTTGGTGGTCGGGGCCCCTCGGCCTCTGATTTGGAGGTCGGGGCCCCTCGGCCTCCGATTTGGAGGTCGGGGCCCCTCGGCCTCCGATTTGGTGGTCGGGGCCCCTCTGCCTCCGATTTGGAGGTCGGGGCCCCTCGGCCTCCGATTTGGTGGTCGGGGCCCCTCGGCCTCCGATTTGGAGGTCGGGGCCCCTCGGCCTCCGATTTGGTGGTCGGGGCCCCTCGGCCTCCGATTTGGTGGTCGGGGCCCCTCGGCCTTCGATGTGGTGGTCGGGGCCCCTCGGCCTCCTTTTTGGTGGGCTGGCACCTCAGGGTCCGATTTGGTGGACGGGTCACTTTAAGAGCTGATATTATCTGGCAAACTGTGTCCTGGTGGGGTCATGTAGAGTTCGTAGGCGTTGGCATAGTAACTGGGTCTGACTGCACATAGCAATGAGCTAATCAGCCAGGTGGCAGTTGGGCTGATTTCTGAGGCAATTTCAAAATAACTGCCATTATAAGCTTATGGCAAGATTTCCCTATTGAAATGCATTGAGACCAAATTTTCTAACGCAAATTGCGCCAAAACTACAAATCCGATCGACACGAAAAATACTTAGCACACCTCCCAGGAACGCTGGCTTCGAAATGACACCTCACTGGAGTTTGTGAGTGCAGCGGTTCGGGCCGCATTAATTGCGGACTGAATAATAATAAGAAGAAGAAGAAGTTGACTACGGTGGAATAACAATACAGTGCTTTGTTCCAAAGCACTATAATAAGTTGACGACGGTGGAATAACAATATAGTGCTTTTTACAAAGCACTATAACTAGATGGGTATTTCCTGAAGGAACTACAGATAGTGCTTTGGAATGGTGCCCGGGCTGCCCCTGCAAGGCTTTCACACTTGAGTGCCCCTCAGGTGCCCGTTTGGTGGTTGGGGCCCCTCAGGGGCCGATTTGGTGGGCGGTGTCAATCTGGGTCCGATTTGGTGGGCGGGGGTCACTCTGGGTCCGATTTGGTGGGCGGGGTCACTCTGGGTCCGATTTTTTGGGCGGGGTCACTCTGGGTCCGATTTGGTGGGCCGGGTCACTCTGGGTCCGATTTGGTGTTCGGGGCCGCTCAGGGGGCCAATTTGGTGGGCGGGGCGACTCTGGGTCCGATTTGGTGGGCGGGGTCACTCTGGGTCCGATTTGGTGGGCGGGGTCACTCTGGGTCCGATTTGGTGGGCGGGGTCACTCTGGGTCCGATTTGGTGGGCGGGGTCACTCTGGGTCCGATTTGGTGGGCGGGGTCACTCTGGGTCCGATTTGGTGGGCGGGGCCCCTCAGGGGCCGATTTGGTGGGCGGGGCCCCTCAGGGGCCGATTTGGTGGGCGGGGCCCCTCAGGGTCCGATTTGGTGGGCGGGGCCCCTCAGGGTCCGATTTGGTGGTCGGGTCACTTTAAGAGCTGATATTATCTGGCAAAACTGTGTCCTGGTGGGGTCACTCGGGGCCCACTTAGTTTTGCACACCCGGGGCGCACTTAGTTTTGCACACCCGGGGCGCACTTACTTTTGCACACCCGGGGCGCACTTACTTTTGCACACCCGGGGCACACTTACTTTTGCACACCCGGGGCCGGGGCGCACTTACTTTTGCATTCCCGGGGCCGGGGGCGCACTTACTTTTGCACATCCTGGGCTGGGGGCGCACTTACTTCTCACACACGGGGCAGGGTGCCCTTACTTTTGCACACACGGGGGCGGGGGTGTACTTACTTTTGCACACACGGGGGCGGGGGCGCACTTACTTTTGCACACCTGGGACCGGGGGTGCACTTACTTTTGCACACCCGGGGCCGGGGGCGCACTTAATTTTGCACACCCGGGGCCGGGGGCGCACTTACTTTTGCACACATGGGGTCGGGGCGCTCTTACTTTTGCACACCCGGGGCACACTTACTTTTGCACACCCGGGGCGCACTTACTTTTGCACACCCGGGGCACACTTTTGCACACCCGGGGCCGGGGCGCTCTTACTTTTGCATACCCGGGACCGGGGTTGCACTTACTTTTAACTCACGGGACCGGGGGTGCACTTACTTTTCACCCACGGGACCGAGGGTGCACTTCCTTTTCACCCATGGGAGCGGTGGTGCACTTACTTTTCACCCACAGAATTGGGGGTGCACTTACTTTTCACACCCGGGACCGGGGGTGCACTTACTTTTCACACCCGGGGCCGGGGGCGCACTTACTTTTGCACACATGGGGTCGGGGGCGCTCTTACTTTTGCACACCCGGGGCGCACTTACTTTTGCACAGCCGGGGCCCACTTACTTTTGCACACCCGGGGCCGGGGTGCACTTACTTTTGCATACCCGGGGTCGGGGGCGCACTTACTTTTGCACATCCTGGGCTGGGGGCGCACTTACTTCTCACACACGGGGCAGGGTGCCCTTACTTTTGCACACACGGGGGCGGGGGTGTACTTACTTTTGCACACACGGGGGCAGGGGCGCACTTACTTTTGCACACCTGGGAACGGGCGTGCACTTACTTTTGCACATCCGGGGCCGGGGGCGCACTTAATTTTGCACACCCGGGGCCGGGGGCGCACTTACTTTTGCACACATGGGGTCGGGGCGCTCTTACTTTTGCATACCCGGGGCACACTTACTTTTGCACACCCGGGGCGCACTTACTTTTGCACACCCGGGGCACACTTTTGCACACCCGGGGCCGGGGCGCTCTTACTTTTGCATACCCGGGGCCGGGGGCGCACTTACTTTTGCACATCCTGGGCCGGGGGCGCACTTACTTCTCACACACGGGGCAGGGTGCACTTACTTTTGCACACACGGGGGCAGGGGCGTACTTACTTTTGCACACACGGGGGCGGGGGCGCACTTACTTTTGCACAACTGGGACCGGGGGTGCACTTACTTTTGCACATCCGGGGCCGGGGGCGCACTTACTTTTCACACACGGGGTCGGGGGTGCACTTACTTTTGCACATCCAGGGCCGGGGGCGCACTTACTTTTCACACACGGGGGCAGGGGTGCACTTACTTTTGCACACACGGGGGCGGGGGTGCAGTTACTTTTGCACACACAGGGCGGGGGTGCACTTACTTTTATACACTTGGGGTGGGGGTGAACTTAGTTTTGCATACACAAGGGGTGCACTTACTTTTGCACACACGGGGCGGGGGTGCACTTACCCTCTGGGTCCAATTTGGTGGGCGGGGTCACTCGGTCCGATTTGGTGGGCTGACACCTCAGGTAACAATTTGGTGGGTAGGTCACTTTAAGAGCTGATATTATCTGGCAAAACTGTGTCCTGGTGGGGTCATGTAGAGTTTGTACGCGTTGGCATAGTAACTTGGTCTGACTTCGCATATCAATGAGCTGATCAGCCAGGTGGCAGTTGGCAGTTATTTTTTAAATTGCCTCAGATATCAGCCATTATAGCTTATGGCAAAATTTCCCTATTGAAATGCATTGACAATGCTTTCCAATGAGGGAAAAACAATTTTCAATCGCACATTGCGCCAAAACTACAAATCCGATCGACACGAAAAATACTTAGCACACCTCTCATGGACGCTGGCTTCGAAATGACACCTCACTGGAGTCTGTGCGTGCAGCGGTTCGGGCCGCATTAATTGCGGAAAAAAGCCTAATAATAAGAATAACTAGATGGGTATTTCCTGAAGGAACTACAGATAGTGCTTTGGAATGGTGCCCGGGCTGCCCCTGCAAGACTTTCACACTTGGGTGATCCTCAGGCGCTGGTTTGGTGGGCGGGGCCCCTCAGGTGCCGATTTGGTGGGCGGTGCACCTCGGGGTCCGATTTGGTGGGCGGGGTCACTCTGGGTCACATTTGGTGGGCGGGGTCACTCTGTGTCACATATGGTGTGCGGGGTCACTCTGGGTCACATTTGGTGGGTGGGATCACTCGGGTCCGACTTGGTGGGCGGGGTCACTCTGGGTCACATTTGGTGGGCAGGGTCACTCTGGGTCACATTTGGTGGGCGGGGTCACTCTGGGTCACATTTGGTGGGCGGGGCACCTCAGGGTCCGATTTGGTGGGCTGGGCCCCTCAGGGTCCGATTTGGTGGGCGGGGCCCCTCAGGGTCCGATTTGGTGGGCGGGGCCCCTCAGGGTCCGATTTGGTGGGCGGGGCCCCTCAGGGTCTGATTTGGTGGGCGGGGCACCTCAGGGTTCGGTTTGGTGGGCGGGGCCCCTCAGGGTCCGATTTGGTGGGCTGGGCCCCTCAGGGTCCGATTTGGTGGGTGGGGCCCCTCAGGGTCCGATTTGGTGGGCGGGGCCCCTCAGGGTCCGATTTGGTGGGCGGGGCACCTCAGGGTTCGATTTTGTGGGCGGGGCCCCTCAGGGTCCGATTTTGTGGGCGGGGCCCCTCAGGGTCACATTTGGTGGGCAGGGTCAGTCTGGGTCACATTTGGTGGGCGGGGTCACTCTGGGTCACATTTGGTGGGCGGGGCACCTCAGGGTCCGATTTGGTGGACGGGGCCCCTCAGGGTCCGATTTGGTGGGCGGGGCACCTCAGGGTCCGATTTGGTGGGCGGGGCACCTCAGGGTCCGATTTGGTGGGCGGGGCCCCTCAGGGTCTGATTTGGTGGGCGGGGCCCCTCAGGGTCCGATTTGGTGGGCGGGGCCCCTCAGGATCCGATTTGGTGGGCTGGGCACCTCAGGGTCCAATTTGGTGGGCGGGGCACCTCAGGGTCCGATTTGGTGGGCGGGGCCCCTCAAGGTCCGATTTGGTGGGCGGGGCCCCTCAGGGTCCGATTTGGTGGGCGGTTCCCCTCAGGGTCCGATTTGGTGGACGGGGCCCCCCAGGGTCACATTTGGTGGGCGGGGTCACTCTGGGTCCGATTTGGTGGGCGGGGTCACTCTGGGTCACATTTGGTGGGCGGGGTCACTCTGGGTCACATTTGGTGGGCGGGGTCACTCTGGGTCACATTTGGTGGGCGGGGTCACTCTGGGTCACATTTGGTGGGCGGGGTCACTCTGGGTCACATTTGGTGGGCGGGGTCACTCTGGGTCACATTTGGTGGGCGGGGTCACTCTGGGTCACATTTGGTGGGCGGGGTCACTCTGGGTCACATTTGGTGGGCGGGGTCACTCTGGGTCACATTTGGTGGGCGGGGTCACTCTGGGTCACATTTGGTGGGCGGGGTCACTCTGGGTCACATTTGGTGGGCGGGGTCACTCTGGGTCACATTTGGTGGGCGGGGTCACTCTGGATCACATTTGGTGGGCGGGGTCACTCTGGGTCCGATTTGGTGGGCGGGGTCACTCTGGGTCCGATTTGGTAGGCGGGGTCACTCTGGGTCCGATTTGGTGGGCGGGGCCCCTCAGGGTCACATTTGGTGGGCGGGGTCACTCTGGGTCCGATTTGGTGGGCGTGGTCACTCTGGGTCCGATTTGGTGGTCGGGGCCCCTCAGGGTCCGATTTGGTGGTCGGGGCCCCTCAGGGTCCGATTTGGAGGTCGGGGCCCCTCAGGGTCCGATTTGGTGGTCGGGGCCCCTCAGGGTCCGATTTGGAGGTCGGCGCCCCTCAGGGTCCGATTTGGAGGTCGGGGCCCCTCAGGGTCTGATTTGGAGGTCGGGGCCCCTCAGGGTCCGATTTGGTGGTCGGGGCCCCTCAGGGTCCGATTTGGAGGTCGGGGCCCCTCAGGGTCCGATTTGGTGGTCGGGGCCCCTCAGGGTCCGATTTGGTGGTCGGGGCCCCTCAGGGTCCGATTTGGTGGTCGGGGCCCCTCAGGGTCCGATTTGGAGGTCGGGGCCCCTCAGGGTCCGATTTGGTGGTCGGGGCCCCTCAGGGTCCGATTTGGTGGTCGGGGCCCCTCAGGGTCCGATTTGGTGGTCGGGGCCCCTCAGGGTCCGATTTGGAGGTCGGGGCCCCTCAGGGTCCGATTTGGTGGTCGGGGCCCCTCAGGGTCCGATTTGGTGGTCGGGGCCCCTCAGGGTCCGATTTGGTGGTCGGGGCCCCTCAGGGTCCGATTTGGAGGTCGGGGCCCCTCGGCCTCCGATTTGGAGGCCGGGGCCCCTCGGCCTCCGATTTGAAGGCCGGGGCCCCTCGGCCTCCGATTTGGAGGCCGGGGCCCCTCGGCCTCCGATTTGGAGGCCGGGGGGCCTCGGCCTCCGAATTGGAGGCCGGGGCCCCTCGGCCTCCGATTTGGAGGCCGGGCGCCTCGGCCTCCGATTTGGAGGCCGGGGCCCCTCGGCCTCCGATTTGGAGGCCGGGGCCCCTCGGCCTCCGATTTGGAGGTCGGGGCCCCTCGGCCTCCGATTTGGAGGCCGGGGCCCCTCGGCCTCCGATTTGGAGGTCGGGGCCCCTCGGCCTCCGATTTGGAGGCCGGGGCCCCTCGGCCTCCGATTTGGAGGGCGGGGCCCCTCGGCCTCCGATTTGGAGGCCGGGGCCCCTCGGCCTCCGATTTGGAGGTCGGGGCCCCTCGGCCTCCGATTTGGAGGCCGGGGCCCCTCGGCCTCCGATTTGGAGGCCGGGGCCCCTCGGCCTCCGATTTGGAGGCCGGGGCCCCTCGGCCTCCGATTTGGAGGCCGGGGCCCCTCGGCCTCCGATTTGGAGGCCGGGGCCCCTCGGCCTCCGATTTGGAGGCCGGGGCCCCTCGGCCTCCGATTTGGAGGCCGGGGGGCCTCGGCCTCCGAATTGGAGGCCGGGGCCCCTCGGCCTCCGATTTGGAGGCCGGGGCGCCTCGGCCTCCGATTTGGAGGCCGGGGCCCCTCGGCCTCCGATTTGGAGGCCGGGGCCCCTCGGCCTCCGACATGGAGGCCGGGGCCCCTCGGCCTCCGATATGGAGGTCGGGGCCCCTAGGCCTCCGATATGGAGGTCGGGGCCCCTCGGCCTCCGATATGGAGGTCGGGGCCCCTCGGCCTCCGATATGGAGGCCGGGGCCCCTCGGCCTCCGATATGGAGGTCGGGGCCCCTCGGCCTTCGATTTGGAGGTCGGGGCCCCTCGGCCTCCGATATGGAGGCCGGGGCCCCTCGGCCTCCGATTTGGAAGTCGGGGCCCCTCGGCCTCCGATATGGAGGTCGGGGCCCCTCGGCCTCCGATTTGGAGGTCGGGGCCCCTCGGCCTCCGATATGGAGGTCGGGGCCCCTCGGCCTCCGATTTGGAGGTCGGGGCCCCTCGGCCTCCGATGTGGTGGTCGGGGCCCCTCGGCCTCCTATTTGGTGGGCTGGACACCTCAGGTAACAATTTGGTGGGTTGGTCACTTTAAGAGCTGATATTATCTGGCAAAACTGTGTCCTGGTGGGGTCATGTAGAGTTCTTAGGCGTTGTCATAGTAACTGGGTGTGACTGCACATATCAATGAGCTGATCAGCCAGGTGGCAGTTGGCAGTTATTTTTTAAATTGCCTCAGTAATCAGCCATTATACCTTATGGCTAAATTTCCCTATTGAAATGCATTGGCAATGCATTCCAATGAGAGAAAAACAATTTTCAAACGTTAATTGCGCCAAAACTACAAATCCGATCAACACGAAAAATACTTAGCACACCTCTTGGGGACGCTGGCTTCGAAATGACACCTCACTGGAGTCTGTGCGTGTAGCGGTTCGGGCCGCATTAATTGCGGAAAAAAGCCTAATAATAATAAGAAGAATAAGAAGTTGTCTACGGTGGAATAACAATACAGTGCTTTTTACAAAGCACTATAATAATAAGAACTAGATGGGTATTTCCTGAAGGAACTACAGATAGTGCTTTGGAATGGTGCCCGGGCTGCCCTGGAAGACTTTCACACTTGGGTGCCCCTCAGGCGTTGGTTTGGTAGTTGTAGCCCCTCAGGGTTGAGGATTTAGTGGGTGGGGCCCCTGGGGGTCCGATTTAGTGGGTGGGGCCCCTGGGGGTCCGATTTGGTGGGCGGGGCCCCTGGGGGTCCGATTTGGTGGGCAGGGCCCGTGGGGGTCCGATTTGGTGGGTGGGGCCCCTGGGGGTCCGATTTGGTGGGAGGGGCCCCTCTGGGTCAGATTTGGTTGGCGGGCACCTCTGGGTCAGATTTGGTGGGCAGGGCACCTCTGGGTCAGATTTGGTGGGCGGGGCACCTCTGGGTCAGATTTGGTGGGCGGGGCACCTGTGGGTCAGATTTACTGGGCGGGGCACCTCTGGGTCAGATTTGGTAGGCTGGGCACCTCTGGGTCAGATTTGATGGGCGGGGCGCCTCTGGGTCAGATTTGATGGGCGGGGCACCTCTGGGTCAGATTTGGTGGGTGGGGCACCTCTGGGTCAGATTTGGTTGGCGGGGCACCTCTGGGTCAGATTTGGTGGGTGGGGCACCTCTGGGTCAGATTTGGTTGGCGGGGCACCTCTGAGTCAGATTTGGTGAGCGGGGCACCTCTGGGTCAGATTTACTGGGCGGGGCACCTCTGGGTCAGATTTGGTAGGCTGGGCACCTCTGGGTCAGATTTGATGGGCGGGGCGCCTCTGGGTCAGATTTGATGGGCGGGGCACCTCTGGGTCAGATTTGGTTGGCGGGGCCCCTCTGGGTCAGATTCGGTTGGCGAGGCACCTCTGGGTCAGATTTGGTGAGCGGGGCACCTCTGGGTCAGATTTGATGGGCGGGGCACCTCTGGGTCAGATTTGATGGGCGGGGCACCTCTGGGTCAGATTTGATGGGCGGGGCACCTCTGGGTCAGATTTGGTGGGTGGGGCACCTCTGGGTCAGATTTGGTTGGCGGGGCACCTCTGGGTCAGATTTGGTGGGTGGGGCACCTCTGGGTCAGATTTGGTTGGCGGGGCACCTCTGAGTCAGATTTGGTGAGCGGGGCACCTCTGGGTCAGATTTACTGGGCGGGGCACCTCTGGGTCAGATTTGGTAGGCTGGGCACCTCTGGGTCAGATTTGATGGGCGGGGCGCCTCTGGGTCAGATTTGATGGGCGGGGCACCTCTGGGTCAGATTTGGTTGGCGGGGCCCCTCTGGGTCAGATTCGGTTGGCGAGGCACCTCTGGGTCAGATTTGTTGAGCGGGGCACCTCTGGGTCAGATTTGATGGGCGGGGCACCTCTGGGTCAGATTTGATGGGCGGGGCACCTATGGGTCAGATTTGATGGGCGGGGCACCTCTGGGTCAGATTTGATGGGTGGGGCACCTCTGGGTCAGATTTAGTGGACGGGGCACGCCTGGGTCAGAGTTGGTGGGCGGGGCACCTCTGGGTCAGATTTGATGGGCGGGGCACCTCTGGGTCAGATTTGGTGGGCGGGGCACCTCTGGGTCAGATTTGGTGGGCGGGGCACCTCTGGGACAGATTTGGTGGGTGGGGCCCCTGGGAGTCCGATTTGGTGGGCGGGGCCCCTCTGGGTCAGATTTGGTAGGCGGGGCCACTCTGGGTCAGATTTGGTGGGCGGGGCACCTCTGGGTCAGATTTGGTGGGCGGGGCACCTCTGGGTCAGATTTGGTGGGCGGGGCCACTCTGGGTCAGATTTGGTGGGCGGGGCCACCCTGGGTCCGATTTGGTGGGCGGGGTCACACTGGGTCCGATTTGGTGGGCGGGGTCACTTGGGGTCCGATTTGGTGGGCGGGGTCACTCGGGGTACGATTTGGGGGCCGGGGGCGCACTTACTTTTCACACAGGAGACCGGGGGTGCACTTACTTTTCACCCACGGGACAGGAGGGTGTCATAGTCACTTTATTCTGATGTTTGACTTTGATAAATGATCATGTCCTAAAATGGACACCGTACATTTGCATAGCTGCCATCTTTGGAAGGTCAAGTTGGGGGTAATGGAAAGTTCGCCATTATTTCCTATGGGAATTTTTTGTTTTTAAATGCGATTTTTAAAAAAAACTACAAATCGGATCAACATGAAAAATACTTAGCACACCTCTCGTGGACGCTGGCTTCGAAACGACACCTCAATGGAGTCTGTGCGTGCAGCGGTTCGGGCCGCATTAATTGCGGAAAAAAGCCTAAAAATAATAAGAAGTTAACCACGTTCGGATTACAATATTAATACTAGATGGGTATTTCCTGAAGGAACTACAGATAGTGCTTTGGAATGGTGCCCGGGCTGCCCCTGCAAGAGTTTTACACTTGGATGCACCTCAGGATCGATTTGGTGGTCGGGGAACCTCAGGTGCCAATTTGGTGGGCGGGGAACCTCAGATGCCAATTTGGTGGGCGGGGCCACTCTGGGTCTGATTTGGTGGGCGGGGCCAATCTGGGTCTGATTTGGTGGGCGGGGTCACTCTGGGTCACATTTGGTGGGCGGGGTCACTCTGGGTCACATTTGGTGGGCGGGGTCACTCTGGGTCACATTTGGTGGGCGGAGTCACTCTGGGTCCGATTTGGTGGGCGGGGTCACTCTGGGTCCGATTTGGTGGTCGGGGTCACTCTGGGTCACATTTGGTGGGCGGGGTCACTCTGGGTCACATTTGGTGGGCGGGGTCACTCTGGGTCACATTTGGTGGGCGGGGTCACTCTGGGTCACATTTGGTGGGCGGGGTCACTCTGGGTCACATTTGGTGGGCGGGGTCACTCTGGGTCACATTTGGTGGGCGGGGTCACTCTGGGTCACATTTGGTGGGCGGGGTCACTCTGGATCACATTTGGTGGACGGGGTCACTCTGGGTCACATTTGGTGGACGGGGTCACTCTGGGTCACATTTGGTGGGCGGGGTCACTCTGGGTCACATTTGGTGGGCGGGGTCACTCTGGGTCACATTTGGTGGGCGGGGTCACTCTGGGTCACATTTGGTGGGCGGGGTCACTCTGGGTCACATTTGGTGGGCGGGGTCACTCTGGGTCACATTTGGTGGGCGGGGTCACTCTGGGTCACATTTGGTGGGCGGGGTCACTCTGGGTCACATTTGGTGGGCGGGGCACCTCTGGGTCCGATTTGGTGGGCGGGGCCACTCGCGGTCCGATTTGGTGGGCGGGGCCACTTGGGGTCACATTTGGTGGGCGGGGTCACATTTGGTGGGCGGGGTCACTCTGGGTCACATATGGTGGGCGGGGTCACTCTGGGTCTGATTTGATGGGCGGGGTCAATCTGGGTCACATTTGGTGGGCGGGGTCACTCTGGGTCACATTTGGTGGGCGGGGTCACTCTGAGTCACATTTGGTGGGCGGGGTCACTCTGGGTCACATTTGGTGGGCGGGGTCACTCTGGGTCCGATTTGGTGGGCGGGGTCACTCTGGGTCCGATTTGGTGGGCGGGGTCACTCTGGGTCCGATTTGGTGGGCGGGGCACCTCTGGGTCCGATTTGGTTGGCGGGGCCACTCGCGGTCCGATTTGGTGGGCGGGGCCACTCGGGGTCACATTTGGTGGGCGGGGTCACATTTGGTGGGCGGGGTCACTCTGGGTCCGATTTGGTGGGCGGGGCACCTCTGGGTCCGATTTGGTGGGCGGGGCCACTCGCGGTCCGATTTGGTGGGCGGGGCCACTCGGGGTCACATTTGGTGGGCGGGGTCACATTTGGTGGGCGGGGTCACTCTGGGTCACATTTGGTGGGCGGGGTCACTCTGGGTCACATTTGGTGGGCGGGGTCATTTTGGGTCACATTTGGTGGGCGGGGTCACTCTGGGTCACATTTGGTGGGCGGGGTCACTCTGGGTCACATTTGGTGGGCGGGGTCACTCTGGGTCACATTTGGTGGGCGGGGTCACTCTGGGTCACATTTGGTGGGCGGGGTCACTCTGGGTCACATTTGGTGGGCGGGGTCACTCTGGGTCACATTTGGTGGGCGGGGCACCTCTGGGTCAGATTTGGTGGGCGGGGCACCTCTGGGTCAGATTAGGTGGGCGGGGCACCTCTGGGTCAGATTAGGTGGGCGGGGCACCTCTGGGTCAGATTAGGTGGGCGGGGCACCTCAGGGTCAGATTTGGTGGGCGGGGCACCTCAGGGTCCGATTTGGTGGGCGGGGCCACTCTGGGTCACATTTGGTGGGTGGGGTCACTCTGGGTCCGATTTGGTGGGCGGGGCCCCTCAGGGTCCGATTTGGTGGGCGGGGCCCCTCAGGGGCCAATTTGGTGGGCGGGGCCCCTCAGGGGCCGATTTGGTGGGCGGGGCCCCTCTGGGTCCGATTTGGGGGACGGAGTCACTCGGGGTCCGATTTGGGGGGCGGGGTCACTCGGGTCTGATTTGGGGGCGAGGTCACTCAGGTTCCGATTTGTGGGGCGGGGTCACTTGGGGTCCGTTTGGGGGCCGGGGGCGCACTTACTTTTCACACACGGGAGGGTGTCATAGTCACTTTATTCTGATGTTTGACTTTGATAAATGATCATGTCCTAAAATGGACACCGTACATTTGCATAGCTGCCATCTTTGGAAGGTCAAGTTGGGGGTAATGGAAAGTTCGCCATTATTTCCTATGGGAAATTTTTTTTTTTAAATGCGATTTTTAAAAAAAAACTACAAATCGGATAGACATGAAAAATACTTAGCACACCTCTCGTGGGCGCTGGCTTCGAAATGATGCCTCACTGGAGTCTGTGCGTGCAGCGGTTCGAGCCGCATTAATTGCGGAAAAAAACTGAATAAGTTTCCCACGATCGGATTACAATATTAATACTAGATGGGTATTTCCTGAAGGAACTACAGATAGTGCTTTGGAATGGTGCCCGGGCTGCCCTGCAAGACTTTCACACTTGAGTGCCCCTCAGGCGCAGGTTTGGTGGGCGGGGTCACTCAGGGTCTGATTTGGTGGGCAGGGTCACTCAGGGTCCGATTTGGTGGGCAAGGTCGCTCAGGGTCCGATTTGGTGGGTGGGACACCTCTGGGTCCGATTTGGTGGTCGGGGCCCCTCAGGGTCCGATTTGGTGGGCGGGGCCCCTCAGGGTCCGATTTGGTGGGCGGGGTCACTCTGGGTCCGATTTGGTGGGCGGGGTCACTCTGGGTCACATTTGGTGGGCGGGGTCACTCTGGGTCACATTTGGTGGGCGGGGTCACTCTGGGTCACATTTGGTGGGCGGGGTCACTCTGGGTCACATTTGGTGGGCGGGGTCACTCTGGGTCACATTTGGTGGGCGGGGTCACTCTGGGTCACATTTGGTGGGCGGGGTCACTCTGGGTCACATTTGGTGGGCGGGGTCACTCTGGGTCACATTTGGTGGGCGGGGTCACTCTGGGTCACATTTGGTGGGCGGGGTCACCCTGGGTCACATTTGGTGGGCGGGGTCACCCTGGGTCACATTTGGTGGGCGGGGTCACTCTGGGTCACATTTGGTGGGCGGGGTCACTCTGGGTCACATTTGGTGGGCGGGGTCACTCTGGGTCACATTTGGTGGGCGGGGTCACTCTGGGTCACATTTGGTGGGCGGGGTCACTCTGGGTCACATTTGGTGGGCGGGGTCACTCTGGGTCACATTTGGTGGGCGGGGTCACTCTGGGTCACATTTGGTGGGCGGGGTCACTCTGGGTCACATTTGGTGGGCGGGGTCACTCTGGGTCACATTTGGTGGGCGGGGTCACTCTGGGTCACATTTGGTGGGCGGGGTCACTCTGGGTCACATTTGGTGGGCGAGGTCACTCTGGGTCACATTTGGTGGGCGAGGTCACTCTGGGTCACATTTGGTGGGCGGGGTCTCTCTGGGTCACATTTGGAGGGCGGGAACACTCTGGGTCCGATTTGGTGGCCGGGGTCACTCTGGGTACGATTTGGTGGCCGGGGTCACTCTGGGTCTGATTTGGTGGCCGGGGTCACTCTGGGTCACATTTGGTGGGCGGGGTCACTCTGGGTCACATTTGGTGGGCGGGGTCACTCTGGGTCACATTTGGTGGGCGGGGTCACATTTGGTGGGCGGGGTCACTCTGGGTCACATTTGGTGGGCGGGGTCACTCTGGGTCACATTTGGTGGGCGGGGTCACTCTGGGTCACATTTGGTGGGCGGGGTCACTCTGGGTCACATTTGGTGGGCGGGGTCACTCTGGGTCACATTTGGTGGGCGGGGTCACTCTGGGTACGATTTGGTGGCCGGGGTCACTCTGGGTACGATTTGGTGGCCGGGGTCACTCTGGGTCACATTTGGTGGGCGGGGTCACTCTGGGTCCGATTTGGTGGGCGGGGTCACTCTGGGTCCGATTTGGTGGGCGGGGTCACTCTGGGTCCGATTTGGTGGGCGGGGTCACTCTGGGTCCAATTTGGTGGGCGGGGCCACTCGGGGTCCGATTTGGTGGGCGGGGCCACTCGAGTCCGATTTGGTGGGCTGCGCACCTCAGGTGCCAATTTGGTGTGCGGGTCACTTTAAGAGCTGATATTATCTGGCAAAACTGTGTCCTGGTGGGGTCATGTAGAGTTCGTACGCGTTGGCATAGTAACTGGATCTGACTTCGCATATCAATGAGCTGATCAGCCAGGTGGCAGTTGGCAGTTATTTTTTAAATTGCCTCAGATATCAGCCATTATACCTTATGTCAAAATTTCTCTATTGAAATGCATAGCGGCAATGCTTTCCAATGAGGGGGAATCAATTTTTAAACGCACATTGCGCCAAAACTACAAATTTGATCGACACGAAAAATACTTAGCACACCTCTCATGGACGCTGGCTTCGAAATGACACCTCACTGGAGTCTGTGCGTGCAGCGGTTCGGGCCGCATTAATTGCGGAAAAAAGCCTAATAATAATAAGAATAAGAAGAAGAATAAGAAGTTGTCTACGGTGGAATAACAATATAGTGCTTTTTACAAAAGCACTATAACTAGATGGGTATTTCCTGAAGGAACTACAGATAGTGCTTTGGAATGGTGCCCGGGCTGCCCCTGCAAGACTCACACTTGGGTGTCCCTCAGGCGCTGGTTTTGTGGGTGGAGCCCCTCAGGGTCCGGTTTTGTGGGCGGGGCCACTCTGGGTCCGATTTGGTGGGCGGGGCCACTCTGGGTCCGATTTGGTGGGCGGGGCCACTCTGGGTCCGATTTGGTGGGCGGGGCCACTCTGGGTCCGATTTGGTGGGCGGGGCCACTCTGGGTCCGATTTGGTGGGCGGGGCCACTCTGGGTCCGATTTGGTGGGCGGGGCCACTCTGGGTCCGATTTGGTGGGCGGGGCCACTCTGGGTCCGATTTGGTGGGCGGGGCCACTCTGGGTCCGATTTGGTGGGCGGGGCCACTCTGGGTCCGATTTGGTGGGCGGGGCCCCTCAGGGTCCGATTTGGTGGTCGGGGCCCCTCAGGGTCCGATTTGGGGGTCGGGGCCCCTCAGGGTCCGATTTGGGGGTCGGGGACCCTCAGGGTCCGATTTGGGGGTCGGGGACCCTCAGGGTCCGATTTGGGGGTCGGGGCCCCTCAGGGTCCGATTTGGTGGTCGGGGCCCCTCAGGGTCCGATTTGGTGGTCGGGGCCCCTCAGGGTCCGATTTGGTGGACGGGGCCCCTCAGGGTCCGATTTGGTGGTCGGGGCCCCTCAGGGTCCGATTTGGTGGTCGGGGCCCCTCAGGGTCCGATTTGGTGGTCGGGGCCCCTCAGGGTCCGATTTGGTGGTCGGGGCCCCTCAGGGTCCGATTTGGTGATCGGGGCCCCTCAGGGTCCGATTTGGTGGTCGGGGCCCCTCAGGGTCCGATTTGGTGGTCGGGGCCCCTCAGGGTCCGATTTGGTGGTCGGGGCCCCTCAGGGTCCGATTTGGAGGTCGGGGCCCCTCAGGGTCCGATTTGGAGGTCGGGGCCCCTCAGGGTCCGATTTGGTGGTCGGGGCCCCTCAGGGTCCGATTTGGTGGTCGGGGCCCCTCAGGGTCCGATTTGGTGGTCGGGGCCCCTCAGGGTCCGATTTGGTGGTCGGGGCCCCTCAGGGTCCGATTTGGTGGTCGGGGCCCCTCAGGGTCCGATTTGGTGGTCGGGGCCCCTCAGGGTCCGATTTGGTGGTCGGGGCCCCTCAGGGTCCGATTTGGTGGTCGGGGCCCCTCAGGGTCCGATTTGGTGGTCGGGGCCCCTCAGGGTCCGATTTGGTGGTCGGGGCCCCTCAGGGTCCGATTTGGTGGTCGGGGCCCCTCAGGGTCCGTTTTGGAGGTCGGGGCCCCTCAGGGTCCGATTTGGTGGTCGGGGCCCCTCAGGGTCCGATTTGGTGGTCGGGGCCCCTCAGGGTCCGATTTGGTGGTCGGGGCCCCTCAGGGTCCGATTTGGTGGTCGGGGCCCCTCAGGGTCCGATTTGGTGGTCGGGGCCCATCAGGGTCCGATTTGGTGGTCGGGGCCCCTCAGGGTCCGATTTGGTGGTCGGGGCCCCTCAGGGTCCGATTTGGTGGTCGGGGCCCCTCAGGGTCCGATTTGGTGGTCGGGGCCCATCAGGGTCCGATTTGGTGGTCGGGGCCCCTCAGGGTCCGATTTGGTGGTCGGGGCCCCTCAGGGTCCGATTTGGTGGTCGGGGCCCCTCAGGGTCCGATTTGGTGGTCGGGGCCCCTCAGGGTCCGATTTGGTGGTCGGGGCCCCTCAGGGTCCGATTTGGTGGTCGGGGCCCCTCGGCCTCCGATTTGGTGGTCGGGGCCCCTCAGGGTCCGATTTGGTGGTCGGGGCCCCTCGGCCTCCGATTTGGTGGTCGGGGCCCCTCAGGGTCCGATTTGGTGGTCGGGGCCCCTCGGCCTCCGATTTGGTGGTCGGGGCCCCTCGGCCTCCGATTTGGTGGGCTGGACACCTCAGGTAACAATTTAACAATTTGGTGGGTTGGTCACTTTAAGAGCTGATATTATCTGGCAAAACTGTGTCCTGGTGGGGTCATGTAGAGTTCGTAGGCGTTGCCATAGTAACTGGGTGTGACTGCACACAGCACTGAGCTAATCAGCCAGGTGGCAGTTGGCAGTTAGTTTGAAATTGCCTCAGAAAACAGCCATTTTACCTTATGGGAAAATTTACCCATTGAGAAATTGCATTCCAATCAGGGGAAAAACGCAAATTGCGCCAAAGCTACAAATCCGATCGACACGAAAAATACTTAGCACACCTCTTGGGGACGCTGGCTTCGAAATGACACCTCACTGGAGTCTGTGCGTGCAGCGGTTCGGGCCGCATTAATCGCGGACTGAATAATAATAATAATAATAATAATAAGTTGTCTACGGGGGAATAACAATATAGTGCTTTTTACAAAAGCACTATAACTAGATGGGTATTTCCTGAAGGAACTACAGATAGTGCTTTGGAATGGTGCCCGGGCTGCCCTGCAAGACTTTCACACTTGAGTGCCCCTCAGGCGCAGGTTTGGTGGGCGGGGTCACTCAGGGTCTGATTTGGTGGGCAGGGTCACTCAGGGTCCGATTTGGTGGGCAAGGTCGCTCAGGGTCCGATTTGGTGGGTGGGACACCTCTGGGTCCGATTTGGTGGTCGGGGCCCCTCAGGGTCCGATTTGGTGGGCGGGGCCCCTCAGGGTCCGATTTGGTGGGCGGGGTCACTCTGGGTCCGATTTGGTGGGCGGGGTCACTCTGGGTCACATTTGGTGGGCGGGGTCACTCTGGGTCACATTTGGTGGGCGGGGTCACTCTGGGTCACATTTGGTGGGCGGGGTCACTCTGGGTCACATTTGGTGGGCGGGGTCACTCTGGGTCACATTTGGTGGGCGGGGTCACTCTGGGTCACATTTGGTGGGCGGGGTCACTCTGGGTCACATTTGGTGGGCGGGGTCACTCTGGGTCACATTTGGTGGGCGGGGTCACTCTGGGTCACATTTGGTGGGCGGGGTCACCCTGGGTCACATTTGGTGGGCGGGGTCACCCTGGGTCACATTTGGTGGGCGGGGTCACTCTGGGTCACATTTGGTGGGCGGGGTCACTCTGGGTCACATTTGGTGGGCGGGGTCACTCTGGGTCACATTTGGTGGGCGGGGTCACTCTGGGTCACATTTGGTGGGCGGGGTCACTCTGGGTCACATTTGGTGGGCGGGGTCACTCTGGGTCACATTTGGTGGGCGGGGTCACTCTGGGTCACATTTGGTGGGCGGGGTCACTCTGGGTCACATTTGGTGGGCGGGGTCACTCTGGGTCACATTTGGTGGGCGGGGTCACTCTGGGTCACATTTGGTGGGCGGGGTCACTCTGGGTCACATTTGGTGGGCGAGGTCACTCTGGGTCACATTTGGTGGGCGAGGTCACTCTGGGTCACATTTGGTGGGCGGGGTCTCTCTGGGTCACATTTGGAGGGCGGGAACACTCTGGGTCCGATTTGGTGGCCGGGGTCACTCTGGGTACGATTTGGTGGCCGGGGTCACTCTGGGTCTGATTTGGTGGCCGGGGTCACTCTGGGTCACATTTGGTGGGCGGGGTCACTCTGGGTCACATTTGGTGGGCGGGGTCACTCTGGGTCACATTTGGTGGGCGGGGTCACATTTGGTGGGCGGGGTCACTCTGGGTCACATTTGGTGGGCGGGGTCACTCTGGGTCACATTTGGTGGGCGGGGTCACTCTGGGTCACATTTGGTGGGCGGGGTCACTCTGGGTCACATTTGGTGGGCGGGGTCACTCTGGGTCACATTTGGTGGGCGGGGTCACTCTGGGTACGATTTGGTGGCCGGGGTCACTCTGGGTACGATTTGGTGGCCGGGGTCACTCTGGGTCACATTTGGTGGGCGGGGTCACTCTGGGTCCGATTTGGTGGGCGGGGTCACTCTGGGTCCGATTTGGTGGGCGGGGTCACTCTGGGTCCGATTTGGTGGGCGGGGTCACTCTGGGTCCAATTTGGTGGGCGGGGCCACTCGGGGTCCGATTTGGTGGGCGGGGCCACTCGAGTCCGATTTGGTGGGCTGCGCACCTCAGGTGCCAATTTGGTGTGCGGGTCACTTTAAGAGCTGATATTATCTGGCAAAACTGTGTCCTGGTGGGGTCATGTAGAGTTCGTACGCGTTGGCATAGTAACTGGATCTGACTTCGCATATCAATGAGCTGATCAGCCAGGTGGCAGTTGGCAGTTATTTTTTAAATTGCCTCAGATATCAGCCATTATACCTTATGTCAAAATTTCTCTATTGAAATGCATAGCGGCAATGCTTTCCAATGAGGGGGAATCAATTTTTAAACGCACATTGCGCCAAAACTACAAATTTGATCGACACGAAAAATACTTAGCACACCTCTCATGGACGCTGGCTTCGAAATGACACCTCACTGGAGTCTGTGCGTGCAGCGGTTCGGGCCGCATTAATTGCGGAAAAAAGCCTAATAATAATAAGAATAAGAAGAAGAATAAGAAGTTGTCTACGGTGGAATAACAATATAGTGCTTTTTACAAAAGCACTATAACTAGATGGGTATTTCCTGAAGGAACTACAGATAGTGCTTTGTAATGGTGCCCGGGCTGCCCCTGCAAGACTTTCACACTTGGGTGCCCTTCAGGCGCTGGTTTGGTGGGCGGGGCCCCTCAGGGGATGATTTGGTGGGCGGGGCCACTCTGTGTCCGATTTGGTAGACGGGACCACTCTGGGTCCGATTTGGTGGGCGGGGCCACTCTGGGTCAGATTTGGTGGGCGGGGCCACTCTGGGTCAGATTTGGTGGGCAGAGCACCTCTGGGTCAGATTTGGTGGGCAGGGCACGTCGGTCAGATTTGGTGGGCAGGGCACCTCTGGGTCAGATTTGGTGGGCGGGGCACCTCTGGGTCAGATTTGGTGGGCGAGGCACCTCTGGGTCACATTTGGTGGGCGGGGTCACTCTGGGTCACATTTGGTGGGCGGGGTCACTCTGGGTCACATTTGGTGGGCGGGGTCACTCTGGGTCACATTTGGTGGGCGGGGTCACTCTGGGTCACATTTGGTGGGCGGGGTCACTCTGGGTCACATTTGGTGGGCGGGGTCACTGAGTCACATTTGGTGGGCGGAGTCACTCTGGGTCCGATTTGGTGGGCGGGGTCACTCTGGGTCACATTTGGTGGGCGGGGTCACTCTGGGTCACATTTGGTGGGCGGGGTCACTCTGGGTCACATTTGGTGGGCGGGGTCACTCTGGGTCACATTTGGTGGGCGGGGTCACTCTGGGTCACATTTGGTGGGCGGGGTCACTCTGGGTCACATTTGGTGGGCGGGGTCACTCTGGGTCACATTTGGTGAGCGGGGTCACTCTGGGTCACATTTGGTGGGCGGGGTCACTCTGGGTCACATTTGGTGGGCGGGGTCACTCTGGGTCACATTTGGTGGGCGGGGTCACTCTGGGTCACATTTGGTGGGCGGGGTCACTCTGGGTCACATTTGGTGGGCGGGGTCACTCTGGGTCACATTTGGTGGGCGGGGTCACTCTGGGTCACATTTGGTGGGCGGGGTCACTCTGGGTCACATTTGGTGGGCGGGGTCACTCTGGGTCACATTTGGTGGGCGGGGTCACTCTGGGTCACATTTGGTGGGCGGGGTCACTCTGGGTCACATTTGGTGGGCGGGGTCACTCTGGGTCACATTTGGTGGGCGGGGTCACTCTGGGTCACAATTGGTGGGCGGGGTCACTCTGGGTCACATTTGGTGGGCGGGGTCACTCTGGGTCACATTTGGTGGGCGGGGTCACTCTGGGTCACATTTGGTGGGCGGGGTCACTCTGGGTCACATTTGGTGGGCGGGGCACCTCTGGGTCACATTTGGTGGGCGGGGCACCTCTCGGACCGATTTGGTGGGCGGGGCATCTCTGGGTCCGATTTGGTGGGCGGGGCACCACTGGGTCCGATTTGGTGGGCATGGCACCTCTGGGTCCGATTTGGTGGGCGGGGTCACTCTGGGTCCGATTTGGTAGGCGGGGTCACTCTGGGTCACATTTGGTGGGCGGGGTCACTCTGAGTCACATTTGGTGGGCGGGGTCACTCTGGGTCACATTTGGTGGGCGGGGTCACTCTGGGTCACATTTGGTGGGCGGGGTCACTCTGGGTCACATTTGGTGGGCGGGGTCACTCTGGGTCACATTTGGTGGGCGGGGTCACTCTGGGTCAGATTTGGTGGGCGGGGCCACTCTGGGTCACATTTGGTGGGCGGGGCCACTCTGGGTCAGATTTGGTGGGCGGGGCCACTCTGGGTCAGATTTGGTGGGCGGGGTTACTCTGGGTCAGATTTGGTGGGCGGGGTCACTCTGGGTCAGATTTGGTGGGCGGGGTCACTCTGGGTCCAATTTGGGGGGCGGGGCCACTCGGGGTCCGATTCGGGGGTCCGGGTCACTCGGGGTCCGATTCGGGGGCGGGGTCACTCAGGGTCCGATTTGGGGGGCGGGGGCACACTTACTTTTTCACACACGGGACTTGGGTGCACTTACTTTTCACCCACGGGACCGGGGGTGCACTTACTTTTCACACCCGGGACCGGGATGCACTTACTTTTCACACACGGGACCGGGGTGCACTTACTTTTCACCCACGGGACCGAGGGTGCACTTACTTTTCACTTACGGGACCTGGGGTGCGCTTACTTTTCACACTCAGGACCGGGGGTGCACTTACTTTTCACACACGGGACTGGGGTGCACTTAATTTTCACCCACGGGACTGGGGGTGCACTTACTTTTCACAAACGGGATCGGGGTGCACTTACTTTTCACACACATGGGACCGGGGTGCACTTACTTTTCACACAAGGGACCGGGGGTGCACTTACTTTTCACACACATGGGACCGGGGTGCACTTACTTTTCACACCAGGAACGGGGGTGCACTTACTTTTCACACACGGGACCGGGGGTGCACTGGGCACCTCAGGGTCAGATTTGGTGTGCGGGTCACTTTAAGAGCTGATATTATCTGGCAAAACTGTGTCCTGGTGGGGTCATGTAGAGTTCGTAGGCGTTGTCATAGTAACTGGGTCTGACTGCACATAGCAGTGAGCTAATCAGCCAGGTGGCAGTTGGCAGTTAGTTTGAAATTGCCTCAGAAATCAGCCATTATAAGCTTATAGGAAAATTTACCCATAGAGAAATTGCATTCCAATCAGGGGAAAAACGCAAATTGCGCCAAAACTACAAATCCGATCGACACGAAAAATACTTAGCACACCTCTTGGGAACGCTGGCTTCGAAATGACACCTCACTGGAGTCTGTGCGTGCAGCGGTTCGGGCCGCATTAATCGCGGACTGAATAATAATAATAATAATAATAATAAGTTGTCTACGGGGGAAT
Organism: Ranitomeya imitator; assembly: GCF_032444005.1. Taxonomy (NCBI): domain Eukaryota; kingdom Metazoa; phylum Chordata; class Amphibia; order Anura; family Dendrobatidae; genus Ranitomeya; species Ranitomeya imitator. The sequence continues at coordinate 759,195,446 of NC_091283.1, read as the reverse complement.
AACAATATAGTGCTTTTTACAAAAGCACTATAACTAGATGGGTATTTCCTGAAGGAACTACAGATAGTGCTTTGGAATGGTGCCCGGGCTGCCCCTGCAAGACTCACACTTGGGTGTCCCTCAGGCGCTGGTTTTGTGGGTGGAGCCCCTCAGGGTCCGGTTTTGTGGGCGGGGCCACTCTGGGTCCGATTTGGTGGGCGGGGCCACTCTGGGTCCGATTTGGTGGGCGGGGCCACTCTGGGTCCGATTTGGTGGGCGGGGCCACTCTGGGTCCGATTTGGTGGGCGGGGCCACTCTGGGTCCGATTTGGTGGGCGGGGCCACTCTGGGTCCGATTTGGTGGGCGGGGCCACTCTGGGTCCGATTTGGTGGGCGGGGCCACTCTGGGTCCGATTTGGTGGGCGGGGCCACTCTGGGTCCGATTTGGTGGGCGGGGCCACTCTGGGTCCGATTTGGTGGGCGGGGCCACTCTGGGTCCGATTTGGTGGGCGGGGCCCCTCAGGGTCCGATTTGGTGGTCGGGGCCCCTCAGGGTCCGATTTGGGGGTCGGGGCCCCTCAGGGTCCGATTTGGGGGTCGGGGACCCTCAGGGTCCGATTTGGGGGTCGGGGACCCTCAGGGTCCGATTTGGGGGTCGGGGCCCCTCAGGGTCCGATTTGGTGGTCGGGGCCCCTCAGGGTCCGATTTGGTGGTCGGGGCCCCTCAGGGTCCGATTTGGTGGACGGGGCCCCTCAGGGTCCGATTTGGTGGTCGGGGCCCCTCAGGGTCCGATTTGGTGGTCGGGGCCCCTCAGGGTCCGATTTGGTGGTCGGGGCCCCTCAGGGTCCGATTTGGTGGTCGGGGCCCCTCAGGGTCCGATTTGGTGGTCGGGGCCCCTCAGGGTCCGATTTGGTGGTCGGGGCCCCTCAGGGTCCGATTTGGTGGTCGGGGCCCCTCAGGGTCCGATTTGGTGGTCGGGGCCCCTCAGGGTCCGATTTGGAGGTCGGGGCCCCTCAGGGTCCGATTTGGAGGTCGGGGCCCCTCAGGGTCCGATTTGGTGGTCGGGGCCCCTCAGGGTCCGATTTGGTGGTCGGGGCCCCTCAGGGTCCGATTTGGTGGTCGGGGCCCCTCAGGGTCCGATTTGGTGGTCGGGGCCCCTCAGGGTCCGATTTGGTGGTCGGGGCCCCTCAGGGTCCGATTTGGTGGTCGGGGCCCCTCAGGGTCCGATTTGGTGGTCGGGGCCCCTCAGGGTCCGATTTGGTGGTCGGGGCCCCTCAGGGTCCGATTTGGTGGTCGGGGCCCCTCAGGGTCCGATTTGGTGGTCGGGGCCCCTCAGGGTCCGATTTGGTGGTCGGGGCCCCTCAGGGTCCGTTTTGGAGGTCGGGGCCCCTCAGGGTCCGATTTGGTGGTCGGGGCCCCTCAGGGTCCGATTTGGTGGTCGGGGCCCCTCAGGGTCCGATTTGGTGGTCGGGGCCCCTCAGGGTCCGATTTGGTGGTCGGGGCCCCTCAGGGTCCGATTTGGTGGTCGGGGCCCATCAGGGTCCGATTTGGTGGTCGGGGCCCCTCAGGGTCCGATTTGGTGGTCGGGGCCCCTCAGGGTCCGATTTGGTGGTCGGGGCCCCTCAGGGTCCGATTTGGTGGTCGGGGCCCATCAGGGTCCGATTTGGTGGTCGGGGCCCCTCAGGGTCCGATTTGGTGGTCGGGGCCCCTCAGGGTCCGATTTGGTGGTCGGGGCCCCTCAGGGTCCGATTTGGTGGTCGGGGCCCCTCAGGGTCCGATTTGGTGGTCGGGGCCCCTCAGGGTCCGATTTGGTGGTCGGGGCCCCTCGGCCTCCGATTTGGTGGTCGGGGCCCCTCAGGGTCCGATTTGGTGGTCGGGGCCCCTCGGCCTCCGATTTGGTGGTCGGGGCCCCTCAGGGTCCGATTTGGTGGTCGGGGCCCCTCGGCCTCCGATTTGGTGGTCGGGGCCCCTCGGCCTCCGATTTGGTGGGCTGGACACCTCAGGTAACAATTTAACAATTTGGTGGGTTGGTCACTTTAAGAGCTGATATTATCTGGCAAAACTGTGTCCTGGTGGGGTCATGTAGAGTTCGTAGGCGTTGCCATAGTAACTGGGTGTGACTGCACACAGCACTGAGCTAATCAGCCAGGTGGCAGTTGGCAGTTAGTTTGAAATTGCCTCAGAAAACAGCCATTTTACCTTATGGGAAAATTTACCCATTGAGAAATTGCATTCCAATCAGGGGAAAAACGCAAATTGCGCCAAAGCTACAAATCCGATCGACACGAAAAATACTTAGCACACCTCTTGGGGACGCTGGCTTCGAAATGACACCTCACTGGAGTCTGTGCGTGCAGCGGTTCGGGCCGCATTAATCGCGGACTGAATAATAATAATAATAATAATAATAAGTTGTCTACGGGGGAATAACAATATAGTGCTTTTTACAAAAGCACTATAACTAGATGGGTATTTCCTGAAGGAACTACAGATAGTGCTTTGGAATGGTGCCCGGGCTGCCCTGCAAGACTTTCACACTTGAGTGCCCCTCAGGCGCAGGTTTGGTGGGCGGGGTCACTCAGGGTCTGATTTGGTGGGCAGGGTCACTCAGGGTCCGATTTGGTGGGCAAGGTCGCTCAGGGTCCGATTTGGTGGGTGGGACACCTCTGGGTCCGATTTGGTGGTCGGGGCCCCTCAGGGTCCGATTTGGTGGGCGGGGCCCCTCAGGGTCCGATTTGGTGGGCGGGGTCACTCTGGGTCCGATTTGGTGGGCGGGGTCACTCTGGGTCACATTTGGTGGGCGGGGTCACTCTGGGTCACATTTGGTGGGCGGGGTCACTCTGGGTCACATTTGGTGGGCGGGGTCACTCTGGGTCACATTTGGTGGGCGGGGTCACTCTGGGTCACATTTGGTGGGCGGGGTCACTCTGGGTCACATTTGGTGGGCGGGGTCACTCTGGGTCACATTTGGTGGGCGGGGTCACTCTGGGTCACATTTGGTGGGCGGGGTCACTCTGGGTCACATTTGGTGGGCGGGGTCACCCTGGGTCACATTTGGTGGGCGGGGTCACCCTGGGTCACATTTGGTGGGCGGGGTCACTCTGGGTCACATTTGGTGGGCGGGGTCACTCTGGGTCACATTTGGTGGGCGGGGTCACTCTGGGTCACATTTGGTGGGCGGGGTCACTCTGGGTCACATTTGGTGGGCGGGGTCACTCTGGGTCACATTTGGTGGGCGGGGTCACTCTGGGTCACATTTGGTGGGCGGGGTCACTCTGGGTCACATTTGGTGGGCGGGGTCACTCTGGGTCACATTTGGTGGGCGGGGTCACTCTGGGTCACATTTGGTGGGCGGGGTCACTCTGGGTCACATTTGGTGGGCGGGGTCACTCTGGGTCACATTTGGTGGGCGAGGTCACTCTGGGTCACATTTGGTGGGCGAGGTCACTCTGGGTCACATTTGGTGGGCGGGGTCTCTCTGGGTCACATTTGGAGGGCGGGAACACTCTGGGTCCGATTTGGTGGCCGGGGTCACTCTGGGTACGATTTGGTGGCCGGGGTCACTCTGGGTCTGATTTGGTGGCCGGGGTCACTCTGGGTCACATTTGGTGGGCGGGGTCACTCTGGGTCACATTTGGTGGGCGGGGTCACTCTGGGTCACATTTGGTGGGCGGGGTCACATTTGGGTCACATTTGGTGGGCGGGGTCACATTTGGTGGGCGGGGTCACTCTGGGTCACATTTGGTGGGCGGGGTCACTCTGGGTCACATTTGGTGGGCGGGGTCACTCTGGGTCACATTTGGTGGGCGGGGTCACTCTGGGTCACATTTGGTGGGCGGGGTCACTCTGGGTCACATTTGGTGGGCGGGGTCACTCTGGGTACGATTTGGTGGCCGGGGTCACTCTGGGTCACATTTGGTGGGCGGGGTCACTCTGGGTCCGATTTGGTGGGCGGGGTCACTCTGGGTCCGATTTGGTGGGCGGGGTCACTCTGGGTCCGATTTGGTGGGCGGGGTCACTCTGGGTCCGATTTGGTGGGCGGGGTCACTCTGGGTCCAATTTGGTGGGCGGGGCCACTCGGGGTCCGATTTGGTGGGCGGGGCCACTCGAGTCCGATTTGGTGGGCTGCGCACCTCAGGTGCCAATTTGGTGTGCGGGTCACTTTAAGAGCTGATATTATCTGGCAAAACTGTGTCCTGGTGGGGTCATGTAGAGTTCGTACGCGTTGGCATAGTAACTGGATCTGACTTCGCATATCAATGAGCTGATCAGCCAGGTGGCAGTTGGCAGTTATTTTTTAAATTGCCTCAGATATCAGCCATTATACCTTATGTCAAAATTTCTCTATTGAAATGCATAGCGGCAATGCTTTCCAATGAGGGGGAATCAATTTTTAAACGCACATTGCGCCAAAACTACAAATTTGATCGACACGAAAAATACTTAGCACACCTCTCATGGACGCTGGCTTCGAAATGACACCTCACTGGAGTCTGTGCGTGCAGCGGTTCGGGCCGCATTAATTGCGGAAAAAAGCCTAATAATAATAAGAATAAGAAGAAGAATAAGAAGTTGTCTACGGTGGAATAACAATATAGTGCTTTTTACAAAAGCACTATAATAAGAAGTTGTCTACGGTGGAATAACAATATAGTGCTTTTTACAAAAGCACTATAATTACAAAAGCACTATAACTAGATGGGTATTTCCTGAAGGAACTACAGATAGTGCTTTGGAATGGTGCCCGGGCTGCCCCTGCGAGACTTTCACACTTGGGTGCCCCTCAGGTGCTGATTTGGTGGGCGGGGCCACTCTGGGTCCGATTTGGTGGGCGGGGTCACTCTGGGTCTGATTTGGTGGGCGGGGCCCCTCAGGGTCCGATTTGGTGGGCGGGGTCACTCTGGGTCCGATTTGGTGGGCGGGGTCATTCTGGGTCCGATTTGGTAGGCGGGGTCACTCTGGGTCACATTTGGTGAGCGGGGTCACTCTGGGTCACATTTGGTGAGCGGGGTCACTCTGGGTCACATTTGGTGGGCGGGGTCACTCTGGGTAACATTTGGTGGGCGGGGTCACTCTGGGTCACATTTGGTGGGCGGGGTCCCATTTGGTGGGCGGGGTCACTCTGGGTCCCATTTGGTGGGCGGGGTCACTCTGGGTCCCATTTGGTGGGCGGGGTCACTCTGGGTCACATTTGGTGGGCGGGGTCACTCTGGGTCCGATTTGGTGGGCGGGGCCCCTCAGGGTCCGATTTGGTGGGCGGGGTCACTCTGGGTCCGATTTGGTGGGCGGGGTCACTCTGGGTCAGATTTGGTAGGCGGGGTCACTCTGGGTCAGATTTGGTAGGCGGGGTCACTCTGGGTCACATTTGGTGGGCGGGGTCACTCTGGGTCACATTTGGTGGGCGGGGTCACTCTGGGTCACATTTGGTGGGCGGGGTCACTCTGGGTCACATTTGGTGGGCGGGGTCACATTTGGTGGGCGGGGTCACTCTGGGTCACATTTGGTGGGCGGGGTCACTCTGGGTCACATTTGGTGGGCGGGGTCACTCTGGGTCACATTTGGTGGGCGGGGTCACTCTGGGTCACATTTGGTGGGCGGGGTCACTCTGGGTCACATTTGGTGGGCGAGGTCACTCTGGGTCCGATTTGGTGGGCGGGGTCACTCTGGGTCACATTTGGTGGGCGGGGTCACTCTGGGTCACATTTGGTGGGCGGGGTCACTCTGGGTCACATTTGGTGGGCGGGGTCACTCTGGGTCACATTTGGTGGGCGGGGTCACTCTGGGTCACATTTGGTGGGCGGGGTCACTCTGGGTCACATTTGGTGGGCGGGGTCACTCTAGGTCACATTTGGTGGGCGGGGTCACTCTGGGTCCGATTTGGTGGGCGGGGTCACTCTGGGTCCGATTTGGCGGGCGGGGCCACTCGGGGTCCGATTTGGTGGGCGGGGCCACTCGGGTCCGATTTGGTGGGCTGCGCACCTCAGGTGCCAATTTGGTGCGCGGGTCACTTTAAGAGCTGATATTATCTGGCAAAACTGTGTCCTGGTGGGGTCATGTAGAGTTCGTAGGCGTTGGCATAGTAACTGGGTCTGACTGCACATCGCAATGAGCTAATCAGCCAGGTGGCAGTTGGCAGTTATTTTGAAATTGCCTCAGAAATCAGCCATTATCCCTTATTGTTGGAACAATTTCCCATTGAAATGCATTGAGACGAAATTTTCAAACGCCAATTGCGCCAAAACTACAAATCCGATCGACACGAAAAATACTTAGCACACCTGCCAGGAACGCTGGCTTCGAAATGACACCTCACTGGAGTCTGTGCGTGCAGCGGTTCGGGCCGCATTAATTGCGGACTGAATAATAATAAGAAGAACTAGATGGGTATTTCCTGAAGGAACTACAGATAGTGCTTTGGAATGGTGCCCGGGCTACCCCTGCAAGACTTTCACACTTGGGTGTGCCACTCTTGGTCCGATTTGGTGGGCGGGGCCACTCTGGGTCCGATTTGGTGGGCGGAGTCACTCTGCGTCCAACTTGGTGGGCGGAGTCACTCTGGGTCCGATTTGGGGGGCGTGGTCACTCGGGGTCCAATTTGGTGGGCGGGGTCACTCGGGGTCCGATTTGGGGGACGGAGTCACTCGGGGTCCGATTTGGGGGCCGGGGGCGCACTTATTTTTCACACACAGGATCGGGGGTGCACTTACTTTTCACACACGGGACCGGGGGTGCACTTACTTTTCACACACGGGACGAGAGGGTGTCATAGTCACTTTATTCTGATGTTTGACTTTGATAAATAATCATGTCCTAAAATGTACATTTGCATAGCTGCCGTCAAGTTGGGGGTAATGGAAAGTTCGCCATTATTTCCTATGGGAATTTTTTTTTTTTAAATGCGATTTTTAAGAAAAAACTACAAATCGGATCGACACGAAAAATACTTAGCACACCTCCCGTGGACGCTGGCTTCGAAATGACGCCTCACTGGAGTCTGTGCGTGCAGCGGTTCGGGCCGCATTAATTGCAGAAAAAAGCCTAATAATAATAAGATCGGATTACAATTTTAATACTAGATGGGTATTTCCTGAAGGAACTACAGATAGTGCTTTGGAATGGTGCCCGGGCTGCCCCTGCAAGACTTTTCACACTTGGGTGCCCCTCAGGAGCTGGTTTGGTGGGAGACTGACAGCAGGACAGGGGAATGGCTGATAATAGCCACTGGAGTCTGTGCGTGCAGCGGTTCGGGCCGCATTAATTGCGGAAAAAAACTGAATAATAATAAGTTTACCACGTTCGGATTACAATAATAATACTAGATGGGTATTTCCTGAATGAACTACAGATAGTGCTTTGGAATGGTGCCCGGGCTGCCCCTGCAAGAGTTTTACACGTGGATGCCCCTCAGGACCGATTTGGTGGGCGGGGCACCTCAGGTGCCGATTTGGTGGGTGGGGTCACTCTGGGTCCGATTTGGTGGGCGGGGTCACTCTGGGTCCGATTTGGTGGGCGGGGTCACTCTGGGTTCGATTTGGTGGGTTGGGTCACTCTGGGTCCGATTTGGTGGGCGAGGTCACTCTGGGTCCGATTTGGTGGGCGGGGTCACTTTGGGTCCGATTTGGTGGGCGGGGTCACTCTGGGTCCGATTTGGTGGGCGGGGTCACTCTGGGTCCGATTTGGTGGGCGGGGTCACTCTGGGTCCGAGTTTGTGGGCGGGGTCACTCAGGTCCGATTTGGTGGGCGGGGTCACTCTGGGTCCGATTTGGGGGGCGGGGCCTCTCGGGGTCCGATTTGGTGGGCGGGGTCCGATTTGGTGGGCGGTTCCCCTCTGGGTCCGATTTGGTGGGCGGGGTCACACTGGGTCCAATTTGGTGGGCGGGGTCAATCTGGGTCAGATTTGGTGGGCGGGGTCAATCTGGGTCTGATTTTGTGGGCGGGGTCACTCGGGTCTGATTTGGGAGGCGGGGAACCTCGGGGTCCGATTTGGTGGGCGGGGCCACTCGGGGTCCGATTTCGTGGGCAGGGTCACTTGGGGTCCGATTTGGTGGGCGGGGCCCCTCAGGGTCTGATTTGGTGGGCGGGGCCCCTCAGGGTCCGATTTGGTGGGCGGGGCCCCTCAGGGACAGATTTGGTGGGCGGGGCCCCTCAGGGACCTATTTGGTGGGCGGGGTCACTCTGGGTCCGGTTTGGTGGGCGGGGTCACTCTGGGTCCGGTTTGGTGGGCGGGGTCACTCTGGGTCCGGTTTGGTGGGCGGGGCCCCTCAGGGTCCAATTTGGTGGGCTGGGCACCTCAGGGTCAGATTTGGTGTGTGGGTCACTTTAAGAGCTGATAATATCTGGCAAAACTGTGTCCTGGTGGGGTCATGTAGAGTTCGTAGGCGTTGGCATAGTAACTGGGTCTGACTGCACATAGCAATGAGCTAATCAGCCAGTTGGCAGTTATTTTGAAATTGCCTCAGAAATCAGCCATTGGAACAATTTCCCCATTGAAATGCATTGAGACAAAATTTTCAAACGCCAATTGCGCCAAAACTACATATCCGATCGACACGAAAAATACTTAGCACACCTGCCAGGAACGCTGGCTTCGAAATGACACCTCACTGGAGTCTGTGCGTGCAGCGGTTCGGGCCGCATTAATTGCGGACTGAATAATAATAAGAAGAATAAGTTGACTACGGTGGAATAACAATATAGTGCTTTTTACAAAGCACTATAATAAGTTGACTACGGTGGAATAACAATATAGTGCTTTGTCCCAAAGCACTATAACTAGATGGGTATTTCCTGAAGGAACTACAGATAGTGCTTTGGAATGGTGCCCGGGCTGCCCCTGCAAGGCTTTCACACTTGAGTGCCCCTCAGGTGCCCGTTTGGTGGTTGGGGCCCCTCAGGGGCCGATTTGGTGGGCGGTGTCAATCTGGGTCCGATTTGGTGGGCGGGGGTCACTCTGGGTCCGATTTGGTGGGCGGGGTCACTCTGGGTCCGATTTTTTGGGCGGGGTCACTCTGGGTCCGATTTGGTGGGCCGGGTCACTCTGGGTCCGATTTGGTGTTCGGGGCCGCTCAGGGGGCCAATTTGGTGGGCGGGGCGACTCTGGGTCCGATTTGGTGGGCGGGGTCACTCTGGGTCCGATTTGGTGGGCGGGGTCACTCTGGGTCCGATTTGGTGGGCGGGGTCACTCTGGGTCCGATTTGGTGGGCGGGGTCACTCTGGGTCCGATTTGGTGGGCGGGGTCATTCTGGGTCCGATTTGGTGGGCGGGGTCACTCTGGGTCCGATTTGGTGGGCGGGGTCACTCTGGGTCCGATTTGGTGGGCGGGGTCACTCTGGGTCCGATTTGGTGGGCGGGGTCACTCTGGGTCCGATTTGGTGGGCGGGGCCCCTCAGGGGCCGATTTGGTGGGCGGGGCCCCTCAGGGGCCGATTTGGTGGGCGGGGCCCCTCAGGGTCCGATTTGGTGGGCGGTGCCCCTCAGGGTCCGATTTGGTGGTCGGGTCACTTTAAGAGCTGATATTATCTGGCAAAACTGTGTCCTGGTGGGGTCACTCGGGGCGCACTTAGTTTTGCACACCCGGGGCGCACTTACTTTTGCACACCCGGGGCGCACTTACTTTTGCACACCCGGGGCACACTTACTTTTGCACACCCGGGGCGCACTTACTTTTGCATACCCGGGGCCGGGGGCGCACTTACTTTTGCACATCCTGGGCTGGGGGCGCACTTACTTCTCACACACGGGGCAGGGTGCCCTTACTTTTGCACACACGGGGGCGGGGGTGTACTTACTTTTGCACACACGGGGGCGGGGGCGCACTTACTTTTGCACACCTGGGACCGGGGGTGCACTTACTTTTGCACACCCGGGGCCGGGGGCGCACTTAATTTTGCACACCCGGGGCCGGGGGCGCACTTACTTTTGCACACATGGGGTCGGGGCGCTCTTACTTTTGCACACCCGGGGCACACTTACTTTTGCACACCCGGGGCGCACTTACTTTTGCACACCCGGGGCACACTTTTGCACACCCGGGGCCGGGGCGCTCTTACTTTTGCATACCCGGGACCGGGGTTGCACTTACTTTTAACTCACGGGACCGGGGGTGCACTTACTTTTCACCCACGGGACCGAGGGTGCACTTCCTTTTCACCCATGGGAGCGGTGGTGCACTTACTTTTCACCCACAGAATTGGGGGTGCACTTACTTTTCACACCCGGGGCCGGGGGCGCACTTACTTTTGCACACATGGGGTCGGGGGCGCTCTTACTTTTGCACACCCGGGGCGCACTTACTTTTGCACAGCCGGGGCCCACTTACTTTTGCACACCCGGGGCCGGGGCGCACTTACTTTTGCATACCCGGGGTCGGGGGCGCACTTACTTTTGCACATCCTGGGCTGGGGGCGCACTTACTTCTCACACACGGGGCAGGGTGCCCTTACTTTTGCACACACGGGGGCGGGGGTGTACTTACTTTTGCACACACGGGGGCAGGGGCGCACTTACTTTTGCACACCTGGGAACGGGGGTGCACTTACTTTTGCACATCCGGGGCCGGGGGCGCACTTAATTTTGCACACCCGGGGCCGGGGGCGCACTTACTTTTGCACACATGGGGTCGGGGCGCTCTTACTTTTGCATACCCGGGGCACACTTACTTTTGCACACCCGGGGCGCACTTACTTTTGCACACCCGGGGCACACTTTTGCACACCCGGGGCCGGGGCGCTCTTACTTTTGCATACCCGGGGCCGGGGGCGCACTTACTTTTGCACATCCTGGGCCGGGGGCGCACTTACTTCTCACACACGGGGCAGGGTGCACTTACTTTTGCACACACGGGGGCAGGGGCGTACTTACTTTTGCACACACGGGGGCGGGGGCGCACTTACTTTTGCACAACTGGGACCGGGGGTGCACTTACTTTTGCACATCCGGGGCCGGGGGCGCACTTACTTTTCACACACGGGGTCGGGGGTGCACTTACTTTTGCACATCCAGGGCCGGGGGCGCACTTACTTTTCACACACGGGGGCGGGGGTGCACTTACTTTTGCACACACGGGGGCGGGGGTGCAGTTACTTTTGCACACACAGGGCGGGGGTGCACTTACTTTTATACACTTGGGGTGGGGGTGAACTTAGTTTTGCATACACAAGGGGTGCACTTACTTTTGCACACACGGGGCGGGGGTGCACTTACCCTCTGGGTCCAATTTGGTGGGCGGGGTCACTCGGTCCGATTTGGTGGGCTGACACCTCAGGTAACAATTTGGTGGGTAGGTCACTTTAAGAGCTGATATTATCTGGCAAAACTGTGTCCTGGTGGGGTCATGTAGAGTTTGTACGCGTTGGCATAGTAACTTGGTCTGACTTCGCATATCAATGAGCTGATCAGCCAGGTGGCAGTTGGCAGTTATTTTTTAAATTGCCTCAGATATCAGCCATTATAGCTTATGGCAAAATGTCCCTATTGAAATGCATTGACAATGCTTTCCAATGAGGGAAAAACAATTTTCAATCGCACATTGCGCCAAAACTACAAATCCGATCGACACGAAAAATACTTAGCACACCTCTCATGGACGCTGGCTTCGAAATGACACCTCACTGGAGTCTGTGCGTGCAGCGGTTCGGGCCGCATTAATTGCGGAAAAAAGCCTAATAATAAGAATAATAATAAGAACTAGATGGGTATTTCCTGAAGGAACTACAGATAGTGCTTTGTAATTGTGCCCGGGCTGCCCCTGCAAGACTTTCACACTTGGGTGCCCTTCAGGCGCTGGTTTGGTGGGCGGGGCCCCTCAGGGGATGATTTGGTGGGCGGGGCCACTCTGGGTCAGATTTGGTAGACGGGACCACTCTGGGTCCGATTTGGTGGGCGGGGCCACTCTGGGTCAGATTTGATGGGCGGGGCCACTCTGGGTCAGATTTGGTGGGCAGAGCACCTCTGGGTCAGATTTGGTGGGCAGGGCACCTCGGTCAGATTTGGTGGGCGGGGCACCTCTGGGTCAGATTTGGTGGGCGCGGCACCTCTGGGTCACATTTGGTGGGCGGGGCACCTCTGGGTCACATTTGGTGGGCGGGGTCACTCTGGGTCACATTTGGTGGGCGGGGTCACTCTGGGTCACATTTGGTGGGCGGGGTCACTCTGGGTCACATTTGGTGGGCGGGGTCACTCTGGGTCACATTTGGTGGGCGGGGTCACTCTGGGTCACATTTGGTGGGCGGGGTCACTCTGGGTCACATTTGGTGGGCGGGGTCACTCTGAGTCACATTTGGTGGGCGGAGTCACTCTGGGTCCGATTTGGTGGGCGGGGTCACTCTAGGTCACATTTGGTGGGCGGGGTCACTCTGGGTCACATTTGGTGGGCGGGGTCACTCTGGGTCACATTTGGTGGGCGGGGTCACTCTGGGTCACATTTGGTGGGCGGGGTCACTCTGGGTCACTTTTGGTGGGCGGGGTCACTCTGGGTCACATTTGGTGGGCGGGGTCACTCTGGGTCACATTTGGTGGGCGGGGTCACTCTGAGTCACATTTGGTGGGCGGGGTCACTCTGGGTCACATTTGGTGGGCGGGGTCACTCTGGGTCCGATTTGGTGGGCGGGGTCACTCTGGGTCCGATTTGGTGGGCGGGGTCACTCTGGGTCCGATTTGGTGGGCGGGGCACCTCTGGGTCCGATTTGGTGGGCGGGGCCACTCGCGGTCCGATTTAGTGGGCGGGGCCACTTGGGGTCACATTTGGTGGGCGGGGTCACATTTGGTGGGCGGGGTCACATTTGGTGGGCGGGGTCACATTTGGTGGGCGGGGTCATTTTGGGTCACATTTGGTGGGCGGGGTCACTCTGGGTCACCTTTGGTGGGCGGGGTCACTCTGGGTCACATTTGGTGGGCGGGGTCACTCTGGGTCACATTTGGTGGGCGGGGTCACTCTGGGTCACATTTGGTGGGCGGGGTCACTCTGGGTCACATTTGGTGAGCGGGGTCACTCTGGGTCACATTTGGTGGGCGGGGTAACTCTGGGTCACATTTGGTGGGCGGGGTCACTCTGGGTCACATTTGGTGGGCGGGGTCACTCTGGGTCACATTTGGTGGGCGGGGTCACTCTGAGTCACATTTGGTGGGCGGAGTCACTCTGGGTCCGATTTGGTGGGCGGGGTCACTCTGGGTCACATTTGGTGGGCGGGGTCACTCTGGGTCACATTTGGTGGGCGGGGTCACTCTGGGTCACATTTGGTGGGCGGGGTCACTCTGGGTCACATTTGGTGGGCGGGGTCACTCTGGGTCACATTTGGTGGGCGGGGTCACTCTCGGTCACATTTGGTGGGCGGGGTCACTCTGGGTCACATTTGGTGGGCGGGGTCACTCTGGGTCACATTTGGTGGGCGGGGTCACTCTGGGTCACATTTGGTGGGCGGGGTCACTCTGGGTCCGATTTGGTGGGCGGGGTCACTCTGGGTCCGATTTGGTGGGCGGGGCACCTCTGGGTCTGATTTGGTGGGCGGGGCCACTCGCGGTCCGATTTAGTGGGCGGGGCCACTCGGGGTCACATTTGGTGGGCGGGGTTACATTTGGTGGGCGGGGTCACATTTGGTGGGCGGGGTCACTCTGGGTCACATTTGGTGGGCGGGGTCACTCTGGGTCACATTTGGTGGGCGGGGTCATTTTATGTCACATTTGGTGGGCGGGGTCACTCTGGGTCACCTTTGGTGGGCGGGGTCACTCTGGGTCACATTTGGTGGGCGGGGTCACTCTGGGTCACATTTGGTGGGCGGGGTCACTCTGGGTCACATTTGGTGGGCGGGGTCACTCTGGGTCACATTTGGTGAGCGGGGTCACTCTGGGTCACATTTGGTGGGCGGGGTCACTCTGGGTCACATTTGGTGGGCGGGGTCACTCTGGGTCACATTTGGTGGGCGGGGTCACTCTGGGTCACATTTGGTGGGCGGGGTCACTCTGGGTCACATTTGGTGGGCGGGGTCACTCTAGGTCACATTTGGTGGGCGGAGTCACTCTGGGTCACATTTGGTGGGCGGGGTCACTCGGGGTCACATTTGGTGGGCGGGGTCACTCTGGGTCACATTTGGTGGGCGGGGTCACTCTGGGTCACATTTGGTGGGCGGGGTCACTCTGGGTCACATTTGGTGGGCGGGGTCACTCTGGGTCACATTTGGTGGGCGGGGTCACATTTGGTGGGCGGGGTCACTTTGGGTCACATTTGGTGGGCGGGGTCACTCTGGGTCACATTTGGTGGGCGGGGTCACTCTGGGTCACATTTGGTGGGCGGGGTCACTCTGGGTCACATTTGGTGGGTGGGGTCACTCTGGGTCACATTTGGTGGGCGGGGTCACTCTGGGTCACATTTGGTGGGCGGGGTCACTCTGGGTCACATTTGGTGGGCGGGGTCACTCTGGGTCACATTTGGTGGGCGGGGCCACTCTAGGTCCGATTTGGTGGACGGGGTCACTCTGGGTCACATTTGGTGGGCGGGGTCACTCTGGGTCACATTTGGTGGGCGGGTTCACTCTGGGTCACATTTGGTGGGCGGGGTCACTCTGGGTCACATTTGGTGGGCGGGTTCACTCTGGGTCACATTTGGTGGGCGGGGTCACTCTGGGTCACATTTGGTGGGCGGGGTCACATTTGGTGGGCGGGGTCACTCTGGGTCACATTTGGTGGGCGGGGTCACTCTGGGTCACATTTTGTGGGCGGGGTCACTCTGGGTCACATTTGGTGGGCGGGGTCACTCTGGGTCACATTTGGTGGGCGGGGTCACTCTGGGTCACATTTGGTGGGCGGGGTCACTCTGGGTCACATTTGGTGGGTGGGGTCACTCTGGGTCACATTTGGTGGGCGGGGTCACATTTGGTGGGCGGGGTCACATTTGGTGGGCGGGGTCACATTTGGTGGGCGGGGTCACATTTGGTGGGCGGGGTCACTCTGGGTCACATTTGGTGGGCGGGGTCACTCTGGGTCACATTTGGTGGGCGGGGTCACTCTGGGTCACATTTGGTGGGCGGGGTCACTCTGGGTCACATTTGGTGGGCGGGGTCACTCTGGGTCACATTTGGTGGGCGGGGTCACTCTGGGTCACATTTGGTGGGCGGGGTCACTCTGGGTCACATTTGGTGGGCGGGGTCACTCTGGGTCACATTTGGTGGGCGGGGTCACTCTGGGTCACATTTGGTGGGCGGGGTCACTCTGGGTCACATTTGGTGGGCGGGGTCACTCTGGGTCACATTTGGTGGGCGGGGTCACTCTCGGTCACATTTGGTGGGCGGGGTCACTCTGGGTCACATTTGGTGGGCGGGGTCACTCTGGGTCACATTTGGTGGGCGGGGTCACTCTGGGTCCGATTTGGTGGGCGGGGTCACTCTGGGTCCGATTTGGTGGGCGGGGTCACTCTGGGTCCGATTTGGTGGGCGGGGCACCTCTGGGTCTGATTTGGTGGGCGGGGCCACTCGCGGTCCTATTTAGTGGGCGGGGCCACTCGGGGTCACATTTGGTGGGCGGGGTTACATTTGGTGGGCGGGGTCACATTTGGTGGGCGGGGTCACTCTGGGTCACATTTGGTGGGCGGGGTCACTCTGGGTCACATTTGGTGGGCGGGGTCATTTTGGGTCACATTTGGTGGGCGGGGTCACTCTGGGTCACCTTTGGTGGGCGGGGTCACTCTGGGTCACATTTGGTGGGCGGGGTCACTCTGGGTCACATTTGGTGGGCGGGGTCACTCTGGGTCACATTTGGTGGGCGGGGTCACTCTGGGTCACATTTGGTGAGCGGGGTCACTCTGGGTCACATTTGGTGGGCGGGGTCACTCTGGGTCACATTTGGTGGGCGGGGTCACTCTGGGTCACATTTGGTGGGCGGGGTCACTCTGGGTCACATTTGGTGGGCGGGGTCACTCTGGGTCACATTTGGTGGGCGGGGTCACTCTAGGTCACATTTGGTGGGCGGAGTCACTCTGGGTCACATTTGGTGGGCGGGGTCACTCGGGGTCACATTTGGTGGGCGGGGTCACTCTGGGTCACATTTGGTGGGCGGGGTCACTCTGGGTCACATTTGGTGGGCGGGGTCACTCTGGGTCACATTTGGTGGGCGGGGTCACTCTGGGTCACATTTGGTGGGCGGGGTCACATTTGGTGGGCGGGGTCACTTTGGGTCACATTTGGTGGGCGGGGTCACTCTGGGTCACATTTGGTGGGCGGGGTCACTCTGGGTCACATTTGGTGGGCGGGGTCACTCTGGGTCACATTTGGTGGGCGGGGTCACTCTGGGTCACATTTGGTGGGCGGGGTCACTCTGGGTCACATTTGGTGGGCGGGGTCACTCTGGGTCACATTTGGTGGGCGGGGTCACTCTGGGTCACATTTGGTGGGCGGGGCCACTCTAGGTCCGATTTGGTGGACGGGGTCACTCTGGGTCACATTTGGTGGGCGGGGTCACTCTGGGTCACATTTGGTGGGCGGGTTCACTCTGGGTCACATTTGGTGGGCGGGGTCACTCTGGGTCACATTTGGTGGGCGGGTTCACTCTGGGTCACATTTGGTGGGCGGGGTCACTCTGGGTCACATTTGGTGGGCGGGGTCACATTTGGTGGGCGGGGTCACTCTGGGTCACATTTGGTGGGCGGGGTCACTCTGGGTCACATTTGGTGGGCGGGGTCACTCTGGGTCACATTTGGTGGGCGGGGTCACTCTGGGTCACATTTGGTGGGCGGGGTCACTCTGGGTCACATTTGGTGGGCGGGGTCACTCTGGGTCACATTTGGTGGGCGGGGTCACTCTGGGTCACATTTGGTGGGCGGGGTCACATTTGGTGGGCGGGGTCACATTTGGTGGGCGGGGTCACATTTGGTGGGCGGGGTCACTCTGGGTCACATTTGGTGGGCGGGGTCACTCTGGGTCACATTTGGTGGGCGGGGTCACTCTGGGTCACATTTGGTGGGCGGGGTCACTCTGGGTCACATTTGGTGGGCGGGGTCACTCTGGGTCACATTTGGTGGGCGGGGTCACTCTGGGTCACATTTGGTGGGCGGGGTCACTCTGGGTCACATTTGGTGGGCGGGGTCACTCTGGGTCATATTTGGTGGGCGGGGTCACTCTGGGTCACATTTGGTGGGCGGGGTCACTCTGGGTCACATTTGGTGGGCGGGGTCACTCTGGGTCACATTTGGTGGGCGGGGTCACTCTGGGTCACATTTGGTGGGCGGGGTCACTCTGGGTCACATTTGGTGGGCGGGGTCACTCTGGGTCACATTTGGTGGGCGGGGTCACATTTGGTGGGCGGGGTCACTTTGGGTCACATTTGGTGGGCGGGGTCACTCTGGGTCACATTTGGTGGGCGGGGTCACTCTGGGTCACATTTGGTGGGCGGGGTCACTCTGGGTCACATTTGGTGGGCGGGGTCACTCTGGGTCACATTTGGTGGGCGGGGTCACTCTGGGTCACATTTGGTGGGCGGGGTCACTCTGGGTCACATTTGGTGGGCGGGGTCACTCTGGGTCACATTTGGTGGGCGGGGCCACTCTAGGTCCGATTTGGTGGACGGGGTCACTCTGGGTCACATTTGGTGGGCGGGTTCACTCTGGGTCACATTTGGTGGGCGGGGTCACTCTGGGTCACATTTGGTGGGCGGGTTCACTCTGGGTCACATTTGGTGGGCGGGGTCACTCTGGGTCACATTTGGTGGGCGGGGTCACATTTGGTGGGCGGGGTCACTCTGGGTCACATTTGGTGGGCGGGGTCACTCTGGGTCACATTTGGTGGGCGGGGTCACTCTGGGTCACATTTGGTGGGCGGGGTCACTCTGGGTCACATTTGGTGGGCGGGGTCACTCTGGGTCACATTTGGTGGGCGGGGTCACTCTGGGTCACATTTGGTGGGCGGGGTCACTCTGGGTCACATTTGGTGGGCGGGGTCACATTTGGTGGGCGGGGTCACATTTGGCGGGCGGGGTCACATTTGGTGGGCGGGGTCACTCTGGGTCACATTTGGTGGGCGGGGTCACTCTGGGTCACATTTGGTGGGCGGGGTCACTCTGGGTCACATTTGGTGGGCGGGGTCACTCTGGGTCACATTTGGTGGGCGGGGTCACTCTGGGTCACATTTGGTGGGCGGGGTCACTCTGGGTCACATTTGGTGGGCGGGGTCACTCTGGGTCACATTTGGTGGGCGGGGTCACTCTGGGTCACATTTGGGCGGGGTCACTCTGGGTCACATTTGGTGGGCGGGGTCACTCTGGGTCACATTTGGTGGGCGGGGTCACTCTGGGTCACATTTGGTGGGCGGGGTCACTCTGGGTCACATTTGGTGGGCGGGGTCACTCTGGGTCACATTTGGTGGGCGGGGTCACTCTGGGTCACATTTGGTGGGCGGGGTCACATTTGGTGGGCGGGGTCACTCTGGGTCACATTTGGTGGGCGGGGTCACTCTGGGTCACATTTGGTGGGCGGGGTCACTCTGGGTCACATTTGGTGGGCGGGGTCACTCTGGGTCACATTTGGTGGGCGGGGTCACTCTGGGTCACATTTGGTGGGCGGGGTCACATTTGGTGGGCGGGGTCACATTTGGTGGGCGGGGTCACATTTGGTGGGCGGGGTCACATTTGGTGGGCGGGGTCACATTTGGTGGGCGGGGTCACTCTGGGTCACATTTGGTGGGCGGGGTCACTCTGGGTCACATTTGGTGGGCGGGGTCACTCTGGGTCACATTTGGTGGGCGGGGTCACTCTGGGTCACATTTGGTGGGCGGGGTCACTCTGGGTCACATTTGGTGGGCGGGGTCACTCTGGGTCACATTTGGTGGGCGGGGTCACTCTGGGTCACATTTGGTGGGCGGGGTCACTCTGGGTCACATTTGGTGGGCGGGGTCACTCTGGGTCACATTTGGTGGGCGGGGTCACTCTGGGTCACATTTGGTGGGCGGGGTCACTCTGGGTCACATTTGGTGGGCGGGGTCACTCTGGGTCACATTTGGTGGGCGGGGTCACTCTGGGTCACATTTGGTGGGCGGGGTCACTCTGGGTCACATTTGGTGGGCGGGGTCACTCTGGGTCACATTTGGTGGGCGGGGTCACTCTGGGTCACATTTGGTGGGCGGGGTCACTCTGGGTCACATTTGGTGGGCGGGGTCACTCTGGGTCACATTTGGTGGGCGGGGTCACTCTGGGTCACATTTGGTGGGCGGGGTCACTCTGGGTCACATTTGGTGGGCGGGGTCACTCTGGGTCACATTTGGTGGGCTGGGTCACTCTGGGTCACATTTGGTGGGCGGGGTCACTCTGGGTCATATTTGGTGGGCGGGGTCACATTTGGTGGGCGGGGTCACTCTGGGTCACATTTGGTGGGCGGGGTCACTCTGGGTCACATTTGGTGGGCGGGGTCACTCTGGGTCACATTTGGTGGGCGGGGTCACTCTGGGTCACATTTGGTGGGCGGGGTCACTCTGGGTCACATTTGGTGGGCGGGGTCACTCTGGGTCCGATTTGGTGGGCGGGGTCACTCGGGGTCCGATTTGGCGGGCGGGGCCACTCGGGGTCCGATTTGGTGGGCGGGGCCACTCGGGTCCGATTTGGTGGGCTGCGCACCTCAGGTGCCAATTTGGTGCGCGGGTCACTATAAGAGCTGATATTATCTGGCAAAACTGTGTCCTGGTGGGGTCATGTAGAGTTCGTAGGCGTTGGCATAGTAACTGGGTCTGACTGCACATCGCAATGAGCTAATCAGCCAGGTGGCAGTTGGCAGTTATTTTGAAATTGCCTCAGAAATCAGCCATTATCCCTTATTGTTGGAACAATTTCCCATTGAAATGCATTGAGACGAAATTTTCAAACGCCAATTGCGCCAAAACTACAAATCCGATCGACACGAAAAATACTTAGCACACCTGCCAGGAACGCTGGCTTCGAAATGACACCTCACTGGAGTCTGTGCGTGCAGCGGTTCGGGCCGCATTAATTGCGGACTGAATAATAATAAGAAGAACTAGATGGGTATTTCCTGAAGGAACTACAGATAGTGCTTTGGAATGGTGCCCGGGCTGCCCCTGCGAGACTTTCACACTTGGGTGCCCCTCAGGTGCTGATTTGGTGGGCGGGGCCACTCTGGGTCCCATTTGGTGGGCGGGGTCACTCTGGGTCCGATTTGGTGGGCGGGGCCCCTCAGGGTCCGATTTGGTGGGCGGGGTCACTCTGGGTCCGATTTGGTGGGTGGGGTCACTCTGGGTCCGATTTGGTAGGCGGGGTCACTCTGGGTCACATTTGGTGAGCGGGGTCACTCTGGGTCACATTTGGTGAGCGGGGTCACTCTGGGTCCCATTTGGTGGGCGGGGTCACTCTGGGTCCCATTTGGTGGGCGGGGTCACTCTGGGTCACATTTGGTGGGCGGGGTCACTCTGGGTCCCATTTGGTGGGCGGGGTCACTCTGGGTCACATTTGGTGGGCGGGGTCACTCTGGGTCACATTTGGTGGGCGGGGTCACTCTGGGTCCCATTTGGTGGGCGGGGTCACTCTGGGTCCCATTTGGTGGGCGGGGTCACTCTGGGTCACATTTGGTGGGCGGGGTCACTCTGGGTCCCATTTGGTGGGCGGGGTCACTCTGGGTCACATTTGGTGGGCGGGGTCACTCTGGGTCACATGTGGTGGGCGGGGTCACTCTGGGTCACATTTGGTGGGCGGGGTCACTCTGGGTCACATTTGGTGGGCGGGGTCACTCTGGGTCACATTTGGTGGGCGGGGTCACTCTGGGTCACATTTGGTGGGCGGGGTCACTCTGGGTCACATTTGGTGGGCGGGGTCACATTTGGTGGGCGGGGTCACATTTGGTGGGCGGGGTCACTCTGGGTCACATTTGGTGGGCGGGGTCACTCTGGGTCACATTTGGTGGGCGGGGTCACTCTGGGTCACATTTGGAGGGCGGGGTCACTCTGGGTCACATTTGGAGGGCGGGGTCACTCTGGGTCCGATTTGGTGGCCGGGGTCACTCTGGGTCCGATTTGGTGGCCGGGGTCACTCTGGGTCCGATTTGGTGGGCGGGGTCACTCTGGGTCACATTTGGTGGGCGGGGTCACTCTGGGTCACATTTGGGGGCCGGGGGCGCACTTACTTTTCACACATGGGACCGGGGGTGCACTTACTTTTCACCCACGGGACCGGGGGTGCACTTACTTTTCACACACGGGATGAGAGGGTGTCATAGTCACTTTATTCTGATGTTTGACTTTGATAAATGATCATGTCCTAAAATGGACACCGTACATTTGCATAGCTGCCATCTTTGGAAGGTCAAGTTGGGGGTAATGGAAAGTTTGCAATTATTTCCTATGGGAATTTTTTTTTTTTTAAATGCGATTTTTAAAAAAACTACAAATCGGATCGACACGAAAAATACTTAGCACACCTCTCGTGGACGCTGGCTTCGAAATGAAACCTCACTGGAGTCTGTGCGTGCAGCGGTTCGGGCCACATTAATTGCGGAAAAAAGCCTAATAATTATAACTAAAGATTGCAAAGTTAATACTAGATGGGTATTTCCTGAAGGAACTACAGATAGTGCTTTGGAATGGTGCCCGGGCTGACCTGCAAGACTTTCACACTTTGGTGCCCCTCAGGCGCAGGTTTGGTGGGCGGGGTCACTCAGGGTCCGATTTGGTAGGTGGGGTCACTCAGGGTCCTATTTGGTGGTCAGGGTCACTCAGGGTCCGAATTGGTGGACGGGGCCCCTCAGGGTCCGATTTGGTGGACGGGGTCCCTCAGGGTCCGATTTGGTGGACGGGGCCCCTCAGGGTCCGATTTGGTGGGCGGGGCCCCTCAGGGTCCGATTTGGTGGGCGGGGTCACTCTGGGTCCGATTTGGTGGGCGGGGCACCTCAGGGACCGATTTGGTGGGCGGGGCACCTCAAGGACCGATTTGGTGGGTGGGGCCACTCTGGGTCCGATTTGGTGGGCGGGGTCACTCTGGGTTTGATTTGGTGAGCGGGGTCACTCTGGGTCCGATTTGGTGGGCGGGGTCACTCTGGGTCCGATTTGGTGGGCGGGGTCACTCTGGGTCCGATTTGGTGGACGGGGTCACTCTGGGTCCGATTTGGTGGGCGGGGTCACTCTGGGTCCGATTTAGTGGGCGGGGTCACTCTGGGTCCGATTTGGTGGGCGGGGTCACTCTGGGTCCGATTTGGTGGGCGGGGTCACTCTGGGTCCGATTTGGTGGGCGGGGTCACTCTGGGTCCGATTTGGTGGGCGGGGTCACTCTGGGTCACATTTGGTGGGCGGGGTCACTCTGGGTCACATTTGGTGGGCGGGGTCACTCTGGGTCCGATTTGGTGGGCGGGGTCACTCTGGGTCCGAATTGGTGGGCGGGGTCACTCTGGGTCTGATTTGGTGGGTGGGGTCACTCTGGGTCCGATTTGGGGGGCGGGGCCAATCGTTGCACTTACTTTTCACACACGGGATCGGGGGTGCACTTACTTTTCACACACGGGATGAGAGGGTGTCATAGTCACTTTATTCTGATGTTTGACTTTGATAAATGATCATGTCCTAAAATGGACACCATACATTTGCATAGCTGCCATCTTTGGAAGGTCAAGTTGGGGGTAATGGAAATTCACCATTATTTCCTAGGGGAATTTTTGTTTTAAAAAAATGCAATTTTTAAAAAAAACTACAAATCGGATCGACACGAAAAATACTTAGCACACCTCTCGTGGATGCTGGCTTCGAATTGACGTCTCACTGGAGTCTGTGTGTGCAGCGGTTCGGGCCGCATTAATTGCGGTAAAAAAATGAATACGTTTACCACGTTCGGATTACAATAATAATACTAGATGGGTATTTCCTGAAGGAACTACAGATAGTGCTTTGGAATGGTGCGGGGCCCCTCAGGGGCCGATTTGGTGGGCGGGGCCCCTCAGGGTCTGATTTGGTGGGCGGGGCCCCTCAGGGTCCGATTTGGTGGGCGGGGCCCCTCAGGGTCTGAATTTGTGGGAGGGGCCCCTCAGGGTCCGATTTGGTGAGCGGGGCCCCTCAGGGTCCGATTTGGTGGGCGGGGCCCCTCAGGGTCCGATTTGGTGGGCGGGGCCCCTCAGGGTCCGATTTGGTGGGCGGGGCCCCTCAGGGTCCGATTTGGTGGGCGGGGCCCCTCAGGGTCCGATTTGGTGGGCGGGGCCCCTCAGGGTCCGATTTGGTGGGCTGGGCCCCTAAGGGTCCCATTTGGTGGGCGGGGCCCCTCAGGGGCCGATTTGGTGGGCGGGGCCCCTCAGGGTCCAATTTGGTGGGCGGGGCCCCTCAGGGTCCTATTTGGTGGGCGGGGTCCCTCAGGGTCCTATTTGGTGGGCGGGGCCCCTCAGGGTCCTATTTGGTGGGCGGGGCCCCTCAGGGTCCGATTTGGTGGGCGGGGCCCCTCAGGGTCCTGTTTGGTGGGCGGGGCCCCTCAGGGTCCTATTTGGTGGGCGGGGCCCCTCAGGGTCCGATTTGGTGGGCGGGGCCCCTCAGGGTCCGATTTGGTGGGCGGGGCCCCTCAGGGTCCAATTTGGTGGGCGGGGCCCCTCAGGGTCCGATTTGGTGGGCGGGGCCCCTCAGGGTCCAATTTGGTGAGTGGGGCCCCTCAGGGTCCGATTTGGTGAGCGGGGCCCCTCAGGGTCCGATTTGGTGGGCGGGGCCCCTCAGGGTCCGATTTGGTGGGCGGGGCACCTCAGGGTCCGATTTGGTGGGCTGGGCCCCTCAGGGTCCGATTTGGTGGGTGGGGCACCTCAGGGTCCGATTTGGTGGGCGGGGCCCCTCAGTGTCCGATTTGGTGGGCCGGGCCCCTCAGGGTCCGATTTGGAGGGCGGGGCCCCTCAGGGTCCCATTTGGTGGGCGGGGCCCATAAGGGTCCCATTTGGTGGGCGGGGCCCCTCAGGGGCCGTATTGGTGGGCGGGGCCCCTCAGGGGCTGTATTGGTGGGCGGGGCCCCTCAGGGTCCAATTTGGTGGGCGGGGCCCCTCAGGGTCCGATTTGGTGGGCGGGGCCCATCAGGGTCCGATTTGGTGAGCGGGGCCCCTCAGGGTCCGATTTGGTGAGCGGGGCCCCTCAGGGTCCGATTTGGTGGGCGGGGCCCCTCAGGGTCCGATTTGGTGGGCGGGGCCCCTCAGGGTCCAATTTGGTGGGCGGGGCCCCTCAGGGTCCGATTTGGTGGGCGGGGCCCCTCAGTGTCCGATTTGGTGGGCGGGGCCCCTCAGGGTCCGATTTGGTGGGCGGGGCCCCTCAGGGTCCCATTTGGTGGGCGGGGCCCCTCAGGGGCCGTATTGGTGGGCGGGGCCCCTCAGGGGCCGTATTGGTGGGCGGGGCCCCTCAGGGGCCGTATTGGTGGGCGGGGCCCCTCTGGGTCCGATTTGGTGGGCTGGGCCCCTCAGGGTCCGATTTGGTGGGCGGGGCACCTCAGGGTCCGATTTGGTGGGCGGGGCCCCTCAGTGTCCGATTTAGTGGGCGGGGCCCCTCAGGGTCCGATTTGGTGGGCGGGGCCCCTCAGGGTCCGATTTGGTGGGCGGGGCCCCTCAGGGGCCGTATTGGTGGACGGGGCCCCTCAGGGGCCGATTTTGTGGGCGGGCCCCTCAGGGTCCGATTTGGTGGGCGGGGTCCCTCAGGGTCCGATTTGGTGGGCGGGGCCCCTCAGGGTCCGATTTGGTGGGCGGGGCCCCTCTGGGTCTGATTTGGTGGGCGGGGCCCCTCAGGGTCCGATTTGGTGAGCGGGGCCCCTCAGGGTCCGATTTGGTGGGTGGGGCCCCTCAGGGTCCGATTTAGTGGGCGGGGCCCCTCAGGGTCCGATTTGGTGGGCTGGGCCCCTCAGGGTCCGATTTGGTGGGCTGGGCCCCTCAGGGTCTGATTTGGTGGGCGGGGCTCCTCAGGGTCCGATTTGGTGGGCGGGGCCCCTCAGGGTCCGATTTGGTGGGCGGGGCCCCTCAGGGTCCCATTTGGTGGGCGGGGCCCCTCAGGGTCCCATTTGGTGGGCGGGGCCCCTCAGGGTCCCATTTGGTGGGCGGGGCCCCTCAGGGGCCGATTTGGTGGGCGGGGTCACTCTGGGTCCAATTTGGTGGGCGGGGTCACTCTGGGTCCAATTTGGTGGGCGGGGTCACTCTGGGTCCAATTTGGTGGGCGGGGCCACTCGGGGTCCGATTTGGTGGGCGGGGCCACTCGGGGTCCGAATTGGGGGTCGGGGGCGCACTTACTTTTCACACACGGGACCGAGGGTGCACTTACTTTTCACCCACCGGACCGGGGTGCACTTACTTTTCACCCACGGGACCTGGGGTGCGCTTACTTTCACACTCGGGACCGGGGGTGCACTTACTTTTTACACACGGAACCGGGGTGCACTTACTTTTCACCCACGGGACTGGGGGTGCACTTACTTTTCACCCACGGGATCTGGGGTGCACTTACTTTTCACACCCGGGACCGGGGGTGCACTTACTTTTCACACACGGGACCGGGGTGCACTTACTTTTCACCCACAGGACCGGGGGTGCACTTACTTTTCACCCACGGGACCGGGGGTGCACTTACTTTTCACCCACGGGACCGGGGTGCACTTACTTTTCACCCACAGGACCGGGGGTGCACTTACTTTTCACCCACGGGACCGGGGGTGCACTTACTTTTCACCCACGGGACCTGGGGTGCGCTTAATTTTCACACTCGGGACCGGGGGTGCGCTTACTTGTCACACACGGGACTGGGGTGCACTTACTTTTCACCCACGGGACTGGGGGTGCACTTACTTTTCACCCACGGGACCTGGGGTGCACTTACTTTTCACATACGGGATCGGGGGTGCACTTACTTTTCACCCACGGGACCTGGGGTGCACTTACTTTTCACATACGGGATCGGGGGTGCACTTACTTTTCACACACGGGATCGGGGGTGCACTTACTTTTCACATATGGCAGAAGGGGTGCACTTACTTTTCACTCACGGGACCGGGGGTGCACTTACTTTTCACCCAAGGGACCGAGGGTGCACTTACTTTTCATCCACGTGATCGGAGGTGCACTTACTTTTCACACCCGGCACCGGGGGTGCACTTACTTTTCACCCACGGGACCGGGGGTGCACTTACTTTTCACACACGGGACCGAGGGTGCACTTACTTTTCACACACGGGACCGAGGTGCACTTACTTTTCACACACGGGACCGGGGGTGCACTTACTTTTCACACACGGGACCGAGGTGCACTTACTTTTGACCCACGGGACTGGGGGTACACTTACTTTTCACCCAAGTGACCGAGGGTGTACTTACTTTTCACACACGGGACCGGGGGTGCACTTACTTTTCACACACGGGACTGGGGTGCACTTACTTTTCACCCACGTGACTGGGGGTGCATTTACTTTTCACCCAAGGGACCTTCGGTGCACTTACTTTTCACACCCGGGACCGGGGGTGCACTCACTTTTCACACACGGGACCGGGGTGCACTTACTTTTCACCCATGGGAGCAGGGGTGCGCTTACTTTTCACCCACGAGACCGGGGGTGCGCTTACTTTTCACACATGGGGCTGTGGGGCACTTAATTTTGCACACACTGGACCGGGGGTGCACTTACTTTTCACACACGGGACGAGAGGGTGTCATAGTCACTTTATTCTGATGTTTGACTTTGATAAATGATCATGTCCTAAAATGGACACCGTACATTTGCATAGCTGCCATGTTTGGAAGGTCAAGTTGGAGGTAATGGAAAGTTCGCCATTATTTCCTATGGGAAATTTTTTTTTTTAAATGCGATTTTTAAAAAAACTACAAATCGGATCGACACGAAAAATACTTAGCACACCTCTCGTGGGCGCTGGCTTCGAAATGACGCCTCACTGGAGTCTGTGCGTGCAGCGGTTTGGGCCGCATTAATTGCGGAAAAAAGTCTAATAATAATAAGAATAAGAAGAAGAAGAATAAGAAGTTTACTACGGTGGAATAACAATATAGTGCTTTGTGCCAAAGCACTATAACTAGATGGGTATTTCCTGAAGGAACTACAGATAGTGCTTTGGAATGGTGCCCGGGCTGCCCCTGCAAGACTTTCACACTTGGGTGCCCCTCAGGCGCTGGTTTGGTGGGCGGTGTCACTCTTGGGCTGATTTGGTGGGTGGGGTCACTCTGGGTCAGATTTGGTGGGCGGGGTCACTCTTGGGCTGATTTGGTGGGTGGGGTCACTCTGGGTCAGATTTGGTGGGCGGGGTCACTCTGGGTCAGATTTGGCGGGCGAGGTCACTCAGGGTCCGATTTGGTGGGCGGGGCCCCTCAGGGTCCGATTTGGTGGACGGGGCCCCTCAGGGTCCGATTTGGTGGGCGGGGCCCCTCAGGGTCCGATTTGGTGGGCGGGGCCCCTCAGGGTCCGATTTGGTGGGCGGGGCCACTCTGGGTCCGATTTGGTGGGCGGGGTCACTCTGGGTCCGATTTGGTGGGCGGGGTCACTCTGGGTCCGATTTGGTGGGCGGGGTCACTCTGGGTCCGATTTGGTGGGCGGGGTCACTCTGGGTCCGATTTGGTGGGCGGGGTCACTCTGGGTCCGATTTGGTAGGCGGGGTCACTCTGGGTCCGATTTGGTGGGCGGGGTCACTCTGGGTCCGATTTGGTGGGCGGGGTCACTCTGGGTCCGATTTGGTGGGCGGGGTCACTCTGGGTCCGATTTGGTGGGCGGGGTCACTCGGGGTCCGATTTGGTGGGCGGGGTCACTCGGGGTCCAATTTGGGGGGCGGGGCCACTCGGGGTCCGATTCGGGGGTCCGGGTCACTCGGGGTCCGATTCGGGGGCAGGGTCACTCGGGGTCCGATTTGGGGGGCGGGGGCGCACTTACTTTTTCACACACGGGACCTGGGTGCACTTACTTTTCACCCACGGGACCGGGGGTGCACTTACTTTTCACCCACGGGACCGGGGGTGCACTTACTTTTCACCCACGGGACCGGGTGTGCACTTACTTTTCACCCACGGGACCGGGGGTGCACTTACTTTTCACCCACGGGACCGGGGGTGCACTTACTTTTCACCCACGGGACCGGGGGTGCACTTACTTTTCACCCATGGTACGGGGGTGCACTTACTTTTCACCCACGAGTCCGGGGGTGCACTTACTTTTCACACACGGGATCGGGGTGCAATACTTTTCACCCACGGGAGCGGGGGTGCACTTACTTTTCACCCACGGGACCTGGGGTGCACTTACTTTTCACACCCGGGATCGGGGGTGCACTTACTTTTCACACACGGGAACGGGGGTGCACTTACTTTTCACTCACGGGAACGGGGGTGCACTTACTTTTCACCCACGGGACCGGGGGTGCACTTACTTTTCACCCACGGGACCGGGGGTGCAATTACTTTTCACCCACGGGACCAGGGGTGCACTTACTTTTCACTCACGGGACCGGAGGTGCACTTACTTTTCACCCACGGGACCGGGGGTGCACTTACTTTTCACCCATGGACCGGGAGTGCACTTACTTTTCACACATGGGGGGGTGCACTTACTTTTCACCCACGGGACAGGGGGTGCACTTACTTTTCACCCATGGGACTGGGGTGCACTTATTTTTCACACACCGGACCGGGGGTGCACTTACTTTTCACCCACGGGACCGGGGATGCACTTACTTTTCACACACGGGATCGGGGTGCACTTACTTTTCACCCACGGGACCGAGGGTGCCCTTATTTTTCACACACGGGACCGGGGGTGCACTTACTTTTCAACCACGGGACCGGGGGTGCACTTACTTTTCACACCTGGGACCAGGGATGCACTTACTTTTCACACACGGGACCGGGGTGCACTTACTTTTCACTTACGGGACCTGGGGTGCGCTTACTTTTCACACTCAGGACCGGGGGTGCACTTACTTTTCACACACGGGATCGGGGTGCACTTACTTTTCACCCACGGGACCGAGGGTGCACTTACTTTTCACTTACGGGACCTGGGGTGCGCTTACTTTTCACACTCAGGACCGGGGGTGCACTTACTTTTCACACACGGGACTGGGGTGCACTTAATTTTCACCCACGGGATCGGGGTGCACTTACTTTTCACACACATGGGACCGGGGTGCACTTACTTTTCACACAAGGGACCGGGGGTGCACTTACTTTTCACACACATGGGACCGGGGTGCACTTACTTTTCACACAAGGGACCGGGGGTGCACTTACTTTTCACACACATGGGACCGGGGTGCACTTACTTTTCACACCAGGAACAGGGGTGCACTTACTTTTCACAGACGGGATCGGGGGTGCACTGGGCACCTCAGGGTCAGATTTGGTGTGCGGGTCACTTTAAGAGCTGATATTATCTGGCAAAACTGTGTCCTGGTGGGGTCATGTAGAGTTCGTAGGCGTTGTCATAGTAACTGGGTCTGGCTTCGCATATCAATGAGCTGATCAGCCAGGTGGCAGTTGGCAGTTATTTTTTAAATTGCCTCAGTAATCAGCCATTATACCTTATGGCTAAATTTCCCTATTGAAATGCATTGGCAATGCATTCCAATGAGAGAAAAACAATTTTCAAACGTTAATTGCGCCAAAACTACAAATCCGATCGACACGAAAAATACTTAGCACACCTCTCGTGGACGCTGGCTTCGAAATGACACCTCATTGGAGTCTGTGCGTGCAGCGGTTCGGGCCGCATTAATTGCGGAAAAAAGCCTAATAATAATAAGAAGAATAAGAAGTTGTCTACGGTGGAATAACAATATAGTGCTTTTTACAAAAGCACTATAACTAGATGGGTATTTCCTGAAGGAACTACAGATAGTGCTTTGTAATGGTGCCCGGGCTGCCCCTGCAAGACTTTCATACTTGGGTGCCCCTCAGGCGCTGGTTTGGTGGGCGGGGCCACTCTGTGTCCGATTTGGTAGACGGGACCACTCTGGGTCCGATTTGGTGGGCGGGGCCACTCTGGGTCAGATTTGGTGGGCGGGGCCACTCTGGGTCAGATTTGGTGGGCAGAGCACCTCTGGGTCAGATTTGGTGGGCAGGGCACCTCGGTCAGATTTGGTGGGTGGGGCACCTCTGGGTCAGATTTGGTGGGCGGGGCACCTCTGGGTCAGATTTGGTGGGCGGGGCACCTCTGGGTCACATTTGGTGGGCGGGGTCACTCTGGGTCACATTTGGTGGGCGGGGTCACTCTGGGTCACATTTGGTGGGCGGGGTCACTCTGGGTCACATTTGGTGGGCGGGGTCACTCTGGGTCCGATTTGGTGGGCGGGGTCACTCTGGGTCCGATTTGGTGGGCGGGGTCACTCTGGGTCCGATTTGGTGGGCGGGGCCACTCTGGGTCCGATTTGGTGGGCGGGGCCACTCTGGGTCCGATTTGGTGGGCGGGGCCACTCTGGGTCCGATTTGGTGGGCGGGGCACCTCGTGGTCCGATTTGGTGGGCGGGGCCACTCGGTGCACTTACTTTTCACACATGGTATCGGGGGTGCACTTACTTTTCACACACGGGATGAGAGGGTGTCATAGTCACTTTATTCTGATGTTTGACTTTGATAAATGATCATGTCCTAAAATGGACACCATATATTTGCATAGCTGCCATCTTTGGAAGGTCAAGTTGGGGGTAATGGAAAGTTTGCCATTATTTCCTATGGGAATTTTTTTTTTTTAAATGCCATTTAAAAAAAAAACTACACATCGGATCGACACGAAAAATACTTAGCACACCTCTCGTGGACGCTGGCTTCGAAATGATGCCTCACTGGAGTCTGTGCGTGCAGCAGTTCGGGCCGCATTAATTGCAGAAAAAAACGGAATAATAATAAGTTTACCACGTTCGGATTACAATAATAATACTAGATGGGTATTTCCTGAAGGAACTACAGATAGTGCTTTGGAATGGTGCCCGGGCTGCCCCTGCAAGGCTTCACACTTGAGTGCCCCTCAGGCGCCCGTTTGGTGGGTGGGGCCCCTCAGGGGCCGATTTGGTGGGCGGGGTCACTCTGGGTCCGATTTGGTGGGCGGGGTCACTCTGGGTCACATTTGGTGGGCGGGGTCACTCTGGGTCACATTTGGTGGGCGGGGTCACTCTGGGTCACATTTGGTGGGCGGGGTCACTCTGAGTCACATTTGGTGGGCGGGGTCACTCTGGGTCCGATTTGGTGGGCAAGGTCACTCTGGGTCCGATTTGGTGGGCGGGGTCACTCTGGGTCACATTTGGTGGGCGGGGTCACTCCGGGTCCGATTTGGTGGGCGGGGTCACTCTGGGTCCGATTTGGTGGGCGGGGCACCTCTGGGTCCGATTTGGTGGGCGGGGCCACTCGCTGTCCGATTTGGTGGGCGGGGACACTCTGGGTCACATTTGGTGGGCGGGGTCACATTTGGTGGGCGGGGTCACTCTGGGTCACATTTGGTGGGCGGGGTCACTCTGGGTCACATTTGGTGGGCGGGGTCATTCTGGGTCACATTTGGTGGGCGGGGTCACTCTGGGTCACCTTTGGTGGGCGGGGTCACTCTGGGTCACATTTGGTGGGCGGGGTCACTCTGGGTCACATTTGGTGAGCGGGGTCACTCTGGGTCACATTTGGTGGGCGGGGTCACTCTGGGTCACATTTGGTGGGCGGGGTCACTGGGTCACATTTGGTGGGCGGGGTCACTCTGGGTCACATTTGGTGGGCGGGGTCACTCTGGGTCACATTTGGTGGGCGGGGTCACTCTGGGTCACATTTGGTGGGCGGGGTCACTCTGGGTCACATTTGGTGGGCGGGGTCACTCTGGGTCACATTTGGTGGGCGGGGTCACTCTGGGTCCGATTTGGTGGGCGGGGTCACTCTGGGTCCGATTTGGTGGGCGGGGCACCTCTGGGTCCGATTTGGTGGGCGGGGCCACTCGCGGTCTGATTTGGTGGGCGGGGCCACTCGGGGTCACATTTGGTGGGCGGGGTCACATTTGGTGGGCGGGGTCACTCTGGGTCACATTTGGTGGGCGGGGTCACTCTGGGTCACATTTGGTGGGCGGGGTCACTCTGGGTCACATTTGGTGGGCGGGGTCACTCTGGGTCACATTTGGTGGGCGGGGTCACTCTAGGTCACATTTGGTGGGCGGGGTCACTCTGGGTCACATTTGGTGGGCGGGGTCACTCTGGGTCACATTTGGTGGGCGGGGTCACTCTGGGTCACATTTGGTGGGCGGGGTCACTCTGGGTCACATTTGGTGGGCGGGGTCACTCTGGGTCACATTTGGTGGGCGGGGTCACTCTGGGTCACATTTGGTGGGCGGGGTCACTCTGGGTCACATTTGGTGGGCGGGGTCACTCTGGGTCACATTTGGTGGGCGGGGTCCCTCTGGGTCTGATTTGGTGGGCGGGGTCACTCTGGGTCACATTTGGTGGGCGGGGTCACTCTGGGTCCGATTTGGTGGGCGGGGTCACTCTGGGTCACATTTGGTGGGCGGGGTCACTCTGGGTCACATTTGGTGGGCGGGGTCACTCTGGGTCACATTTGGCGGGCGGGGTCACTCTGTGTCCAATTTGGTGGGCGGGGCACCTCAGGGTCACATTTGGTGTGCGGGTCACTTTAAGAGCTGATATTATCTGGCAAAACTGTGTCCTGGTGGAGTCATGTAGAGTTCGTAGGCGTCGGCATAGTAACTGGGTCTCACTTCGCATATCAATGAGCTGATCAGCCAGGTGGCAGTTGGCAGTTATTTTGAAATTGCCTCAGAAATCAGCCATTTCCCCATTGAAATGCATTGAGATAAAATTTTCAAACGCCAATTGCGCCAAAACTACAAATCCGATCGACACGAAAATTACTTAGCACACCTGCCAGGAACGCAAGCTTCGAAATGACACCTCACTGGAGTCTGTGCGTGCAGCGGTTCGGGCCGCATTAATTGCGGACTGAATAATAATAATAATAATAATAATAAGTTGTCTACGGTGGAATAACAATATAGTGCTTTTTACAAAAGCACTATAACTAGATGGGTATTTCCTGAAGGAACTACAGATAGTGCTTTGGAATGGTGCCCGGGCTGCCCCTGCAAGACTTTCACACTTGGGTGCCCCTCAGGTGCAGGTTTGGTGGACGGGGCCTCTCAGAGGCCGAATTGGTGGGCAGGGCCCCTCAGGGGCCAATTTTGTGTGCGGGATCACTCTGGATCTGAATGGTGGGCGGGGCACCTCAGGGTCCAATTTGGTGGGCGGGGCATCTCTGGGTCCGATTTGGTGGGCGGGGCCCCTCAGGGTTCGATTTGGTGGGCGGGGCCCCTCAGGGGCCAATTTGGTGGGCGGGGCCCCTCAGGGGCCAATTTGGTGGGCGGGGCCGCTCTGGGTCCGATTTTGTGGGCGGGGTCGCTCTGGGTCAGATTTGGTGGGCGGGGCCACTCTGGGTCCGATTTGGTGGGCGGGGCCACTCTAGGTCCGATTTGGTGGGCGGGGCCACTCTGGGTCCGATTTGGTGGGCGGGGCCACTCTGGGTCCGGTTTGGTGGGCGGGGTCACTCGGGGTCCGATTTGGGGGGTGGGGTCACTCGGGGTCCGATTTGGGGGTTGGCGTCACTCGGGGTCCGATTTGGGGGACGGATTCACTCGGGGTCTGATTTGGGGGGCGGGGTCACTCGGGGTCCGATTTGTGGGGCGGGATCTCTCGGGGTCCGATTTGGGGGCCGGGGGCGCACTTACATTTTACACATGGGACCGGGGGTGCACTTACTTTTCACCCACGGGACCGGGGGTGCACTTACTTTTCACACATGGGATGAGAGGGTGTCATAGTCACTTTATTCTGATGTTTGACTTTGATAAATGATCATGTCCTAAAATGGACACCGTACATTTGCATAGCTGCCATCTTTGGAAGGTCAAGTTGGGGGTAATGGAAAGTTTCCAATTATTTCCTATGGGAATTTTTAATTTTTAAACGCGATTTTTAAAAAAACTACAAATCGGATCGACACGAAAAATACTTAGCACACCTCTCGTGGACGCTGGCTTCGAAATGACACCTCACTGGAGTCTGTGCGTGCAGCGGTTCGGGCCGCATTAATTGCGGAAAAAAGCCTAATAATTATAACTAAAGATTGCAAAGTTAATACTAGATGGGTATTTCCTGAAGGAACTACAGATAGTGCTTTGGAATGGTGCCCAGGCTGCCCCTGCAAGACTTTCACACTTGGGTGCCCCTCAGGTGCTGATTTGGTGGGCGGGGCCCCTCAGGGTCCGATCTGGTGGGCGGGGTCACTCTGGGTCGATTTGGTGGGCGTGGTCACTCTGGGTCCGATTTGGTGGGCGGGGCCCCTCAGGGTCCGATTTGGTGGGCGGGGACACTCTGGGTCCGATTTGGTGGGCGGGGTCACTCTGGGTCCGATTTGGTAGGCGGGGTCACTCTGGGTCTGATTTGGTGGGCTGGGTCACTCTGGGTCACATTTGGTGGGCTGGGTCACTCTGGGTCACATTTGGTGGGCGGGGTCACTCTGGGTCACATTTGGTGGGCGGGGTCACTCTGGGTCACATTTGGTGGGCGGGGTCACTCTGGGTCACATTTGGTGGGCGGGGTCACTCTGGGTCACATTTGGTGGGCGGGGTCACTCTGGGTCACATTTGGTGGGCGGGGTCACTCTGGGTCACATTTGGTGGGCGGGGTCACTCTGGGTCACATTTGGTGGGCGGGGTCACTCTGGGTCACATTTGGTGGGCGGGGTCACTCTGGGTCACATTTGGTGGGCGGGGTCACTCTGGGTCACATTTGGTGGGCGGGGTCACTCTGGGTCACATTTGGTGGGCGGGGTCACTCTGGGTCACATTTGGTGGGCGGGGTCACTCTGGGTCACATTTGGTGGGCGGGGTCACTCTGGGTCACATTTGGTGGGCGGGGTCACATTTGGTGGGCGAGGTCACTCTGGGTCACATTTGGTGGGCGGGGTCACTCTGGGTCACATTTGGTGGGCGGGGTCACATTTGGTGGGCGCGGTCACATTTGGTGGGCGGGGTCACTCTGGGTCACATTTGGTGGGCGGGGTCACTCTGGGTCACATTTGGTGGGCGGGGTCACTCTGGGTCACATTTGGTGGGCGGGGTCACTCTGGGTCACATTTGGTGGGCGGGGTCACTCTGGGTCACATTTGGTGGGCGGGGTCACTCTGGGTCTGATTTGGTGGGCGGGGTTACTCTGGGTCCGATTTGGTGGGCGGGGCACCTCTGGGTCCGATTTGGTGGGCGGGGCCACTCGTGGTCCGATTTGGTGGGCGGGGCCACTCGGGGGTCACATTTGGTGGGCGGGGTCACATTTGGTGGGCGGGGTCACTCTGGGTCACATTTGGTGGGCGGGGTCACTCTGGGTCACTTTTGGTGGGCGGGGTCACTTTGGTTCACATTTGGTGGGCGGGGTCACTCTGGGTCACCTTTGGTGGGCGGGGTCACTCTGGGTCACCTTTGGTGGGCGGGGTCACTCTGGGTCACATTTGGTTGGCGGGGTCACTCTGGGTCCGATTTGGTGGGCGGGGTCACTCTGGGTCACATTTGGTGGGCGGGGCCCCTCAGGGTCCGATTTGGTGGGCGGGGTCACTCTGGGTCCAATTTGGTGGGCGGGGTCACTCTGGGTCCGATTTGGTGGGCGGGGCCCCTCAGGGTCCGATTTGGTGAGCGGGGTCACTCTGGGTCCAATTTGGTGGGCGGGGTCACTCTGGGTCCGATTTGGTAGGCGGGGTCACTCTGGGTCCGATTTGGTGAGCGGGGTCACTCTGGGTCACATTTGGTGGGCGGGGTCACTCTGGGTCACATTTGGTGGGCGGGGTCACTCTGGGTCCCATTTGGTGGGCGGGGTCACTCTGGGTCCCATTTGGTGGGCGGGGTCACTCTGGGTCCCATTTGGTGGGCGGGGTCACTCTGGGTCCCATTTGGTGGGCGGGGTCACTCTGGGTCCCATTTGGTGGGCGGGGTCACTCTGGGTCCCATTTGGTGGGCGGGGTCACTCTGGGTCCCATTTGGTGGGCGGGGTCACTCTGGGTCCCATTTGGTGGGCGGGGTCACTCTGGGTCCCATTTGGTGGGCGGGGTCACTCTGGGTCCCATTTGGTGGGCGGGGTCACTATGGGGCCCATTTGGTGGGCGGGGTCACTCTGGGTCCCATTTGGTGGGCGGGGTCACTCTGGGTCCCATTTGGTGGGCGGGGTCACTCTGGGTCCCATTTGGTGGGCGGGGTCACTCTGGGTCACATTTGGTGGGCGGGGTCACTCTGGGTCACATTTGGTGGGCGGGGTCACTCTGGGTCCCATTTGGTGGGCGGGGTCACTCTGGGTCCCATTTGGTGGGCGGGGTCACTCTGGGTCCCATTTGGTGGGCGGGGTCACTCTGGGTCACATTTGGTGGGCGGGGTCACTCTGGGTCACATTTGGTGGGCGGGGTCACTCTGGGTCACATTTGGTGGGCGGGGTCACTCTGGGTCACATTTGGTGGGCGGGGTCACATTTGGTGGGCGGGGTCACTCTGGGTCACATTTGGTGGGCGGGGTCACTCTGGGTCACATTTGGTGGGCGGGGTCACTCGGTCACATTTGGTGGGCATGGCACCTCTGGGTCCGATTTGGTGGGCGGGGTCACTCTGGGTCCGATTTGGTGGGCGGGGCCCCTCAGGGTCCGATCTGGTGGGCGGGGTCACTCTGGGTCGATTTGGTGGGCGGGGTCACTCTGGGTCCGATTTGGTGGGCGGGGCCCCTCAGGGTCCGATTTGGTGGGCGGGGTCACTCTGGGTCCGATTTGGTAGGCGGGGTCACTCTGGGTCCGATTTGGTGAGCGGGGTCACTCTGGGTCACATTTGGTGGGCGGGGTCACTCTGGGTCACATTTGGTGGGCGGGGTCACTCTGGGTCACATTTGGTGGGCGTGGTCACTCTGGGTCACATTTGGTGGGCGGGGTCACTCTGGGTCACATTTGGTGGGCAGGGTCACTCTGGGTCACATTTGGTGGGCGGGGTCACTCTGGGTCACATTTGGTGGGCGGGGTCACTGGGTCACATTTGGTGGGCGGGGTCACTCTGGGTCACATTTGGTGGGTGGGGTCACTCTGGGTCACATTTGGTGGGCGGTGTCACTCTGGGTCACATTTGGTGGGCGGGGTCACTCTGGGTCACATTTGGTGGACGGGGTCACTCTGGGTCACATTTGGTGGGCGGGGTCACATTTGGTGGGCGGGGTCACTCTGGGTCACATTTGGTGGGCGGGGTCACTCTGGGTCACATTTGGTGGGCGGGGTCACTCTGGGTCACATTTGGTGGGCGGGGTCACTCTGGGTCACATTTGGAGGGCGGGGTCACTCTGGGTCCGATTTGGTGGCCGGGGTCACTCTGGGTCCGATTTGGTGGCCGGGGTCACTCTGGGTCACATTTGGTGGGCGGGGTCACTCTGGGTCACATTTGGTGGGCGGGGTCACTCTGGGTCCGATTTGGTGGGCGGGGTCACTCTGGGTCACATTTGGTGGGCGGGGTCACTCTGGGTCA
Source organism: Ranitomeya imitator (assembly GCF_032444005.1). Lineage (NCBI taxonomy): Eukaryota > Metazoa > Chordata > Amphibia > Anura > Dendrobatidae > Ranitomeya > Ranitomeya imitator. The sequence continues at coordinate 759,158,004 of NC_091283.1, read as the reverse complement.
CATTTGGTGGGTGGGGTCACTCTGGGTCACATTTGGTGGGCGGGGTCACTCTGGGTCACATTTGGTGGGCGGGGTCACTCTGGGTCACATTTGGTGGGCGGGATCACTCTGGGTCACATTTGGTGGGCGGGGTCACTCTGGGTCACATTTGGTGGGCGGGGTCACTCTGGGTCACATTTGGTGGGCGGGGTCACTCTGGGTCACATTTGGTGGGTGGGGTCACTCTGGGTCACATTTGGTGGGCGGGGTCACTATTGGTCACATTTGGTGAGCGGGGTCACTCTGGGTCACATTTGGTGGGCGGGGTCACTCTGGGTCACATTTGGTGGGCGGGGTCACTCTGGGTCACATTTGGTGGGCGGGGTCACTCTGGGTCACATTTGGTGGGCGGGGTCACTCTGGGTCACATTTGGTGGGCGGGGTCACTCTGTGTCCAATTTGGTGGGCGGGGCACCTCAGGGTCACATTTGGTGTGCGGATCACTTTAAGAGCTGATATTATCTGGCAAAACTGTGTCCTGGTAGGGTCATGTAGAGTTCGTAGGCGTTGTCATAGTAACTGGGTCTGACTGCACATAGCAATGAGCTGATCAGCCAGGTGGCAGTTGGCAGTTATTTTGAAATTGCCTCAGAAATCAGCCATTTCCCCATTGAAATGCATTGAGACAAAATTTTCAAACGCCAATTGCGCCAAAACTACAAATCCGATCGACACGAAAAATACTTAGCACACCTGCCAGGAACGCAATCTTCGAAATGACACCTCACTGGAGTCTGTGCGTGCAGCGGTTCGGGCCGCATTAATTGCGGACTGAATAATAATAATAATAATAAGTTGTCTACGGTGGAATAACAATATAGTGCTTTTTACAAAAGCACTATAACTAGATGGGTATTTCCTGAAGGAACTACAGATAGTGCTTTGTAATGGTGCCCGGGCTGCCCCTGCAAGACTTTCACACTTGGGTGCCCTTCAGGCGCTGGTTTGGTGGGCGGGGCCCCTCAGGGGATGATTTGGTGGGCGGGGCCACTCTGTGTCCGATTTGGTAGACGGGACCACTCTGGGTCCGATTTGGTGGGCGGGGCCACTCTGGGTCAGATTTGGTGGGCGGGGCCACTCTGGGTCAGATTTGGTGGGCAGAGCACCTCTGGGTCAGATTTGGTGGGCGGGGCACCTCGGTCAGATTTGGTGGGCGGGGCACCTCTGGGTCAGATTTGGTGGGCGGGGCACCTCTGGGTCAGATTTGGTGGGCGGGGCACCTCTGGGTCACATTTGGTGGGCGAGGCACCTCTGGGTCACATTTGGTGGGCGGGGCACCTCTGGGTCACATTTGGTGGGCGGGGTCACTCGGTCACATTTGGTGGGCGGGGTCACTCTGGGTCACATTTGGTGGGCGGGGTCACTCTGGGTCACATTTGGTGGGCGGGGTCACTCTGGGTCACATTTGGTGGGCGGAGTCACTCTGGGTCCGATTTGGTGGGCGTGGTCACTCTGGGTCACATTTGGTGGGCGGGGTCACTCTGGATCACATTTGGTGGGCGGGGTCACTCTGGGTCACATTTGGTGGGCGGGGTCACTCTGGATCACATTTGGTGGGCGGGGTCACTCTGGGTCACATTTGGTGGGCGGGGTCACTCTGGGTCACATTTGGTGGGCGGGGTCACTCTGGGTCACATTTGGTGGGCGGGGTCACTCTGGGTCACATTTGGTGGGCGGAGTCACTCTAGGTCCGATTTGGTGGGCGTGGTCACTCTGGGTCACATTTGGTGGGCGGGGTCACTCTGGATCACATTTGGTGGGCGGGGTCACTCTGGGTCACATTTGGTGGGCGGGGTCACTCTGGGTCACATTTGGTGGGCGGGGTCACTCTGGGTCACATTTGGTGGGCGGGGTCACTCTGGGTCACATTTGGTGGGCGGGGTCACTCTGGGTCACATTTGGTGGGCGGGGTCACATTTGGTGGGCGGGGTCACTCTGGGTCACATTTGGTGGGCGGGGTCACTCTGGGTCACATTTGGTGGGCGGGGTCACTCTGGGTCACATTTGGTGGGCGGGGTCACTCTGGGTCACATTTGGTGGGCGGAGTCACTCTGGGTCCGATTTGGTGGGCGTGGTCACTCTGGGTCACATTTGGTGGGCGGGGTCACTCTGGATCACATTTGGTGGGCGGGGTCACTCTGGGTCACATTTGGTGGGCGGGGTCACTCTGGGTCACATTTGGTGGGCGGGGTCACTCTGGGTCACATTTGGTGGGCGGGGTCACTCTGGGTCACATTTGGTGGGCGGGGTCACTCTGGGTCACATTTGGTGGGCGGGGTCACTCTGGGTCACATTTGGTGGGCGGGGTCACTCTGGGTCACATTTGGTGGGCGGGGTCACTCTGGGTCACCTTTGGTGGGCGGGGTCACTCTGGGTCCGATTTGGTGGGCGGGGTCACTCTGGGTCACATTTGGTGGGCGGGGTCACTCTGGATCACATTTGGTGGGCGGGGTCACTCTGGGTCACATTTGGTGGGCGGGGTCACTCTGGGTCACATTTGGTGGGCGGGGTCACTCTGGGTCACCTTTGGTGGGCGGGGTCACTCTGGGTCCGATTTGGTGGGCGGGGTCACTCTGGGTCACATTTGGTGGGCGGGGTCACTCTGGATCACATTTGGTGGGCGGGGTCACTCAGGGTCACATTTGGTGGGCGGGGTCACTCTGGGTCACATTTGGTGGGCGGGGTCACATTTGGTGGGCGGGGTCACTCTGGGTCACATTTGGTGGGCGGGGTCACTCTGGGTCACATTTGGTGGGCGGGGTCACTCTGGGTCACATTTGGTGGGCGGGGTCACTCTGGGTCACATTTGGTGGGCGGGGTCACTCTGGGTCACATTTGGTGGGCGGGGTCACTCTGGGTCACATTTGGTGGGCGGGGTCACTCTGGGTCACATTTGGTGGGCGGGGTCACTCTGGGTCACATTTGGTGGGCGGTGTCACTCTGGGTCACATTTGGTGGGCGGTGTCACTCTGGGTCCGATTTGGTGGGCGGGGTCACTCTGGGTCACATTTGGTGGGCGGGGTCACTCTGGGTCACATTTGGTGGGTGGGGTCACTCTGGGTCACATTTGGTGGGCGGGGTCACATTTGGTGGGCGGGGTCACATTTGGTGGGCGGGGTCACATTTGGTGGGCGGGGTCACTCTGGGTCACATTTGGTGGGCGGGGTCACTCTGGGTCACATTTGGTGGGCGGGGTCACTCTGGGTCACATTTGGTGGGCGGGGTCACTCTGGGTCACATTTGGTGGGCGGGGTCACTCTGGGTCACATTTGGTGGGCGGGGTCACTCTGGGTCACATTTGGTGGGCGGGGTCACTCTGGGTCACATTTGGTGGGCGGGGTCACTCTGGGTCACATTTGGTGGGCGGGGTCACTCTGGGTCACATTTGGTGGGCGGGTCACTCTGGGTCACATTTGGTGGGCGGGGTCACTCTGGGTCACATTTGGTGGGCGGGGTCACTCTGGGTCACATTTGGTGGGCGGGGTCACTCTGGGTCACATTTGGTGGGCGGGGTCACTCTGGGTCACATTTGGTGGGCGGGGTCACTCTGGGTCACATTTGGTGGGCGGGGTCACTCTGGGTCACATTTGGTGGGCGGGGTCACTCTGGGTCACATTTGGTGGGTGGGGTCACTCTGGGTCACATTTGGTGGGCGGGGTCACTCTGGGTCACATTTGGTGGGCGGGGTCACTCTGGGTCACATTTGGTGGGCGGGGTCACTCTGGGTCACATTTGGTGGGCGGGGTCACTCTGGGTCACATTTGGTGGGCGGGGTCACTCTGGGTCACATTTGGTGGGCGGGGTCACTCTGGGTCACATTTGGTGGGCGGGGTCACTCTGGGTCACATTTGGTGGGCGAGGTCACTCTGGGTCACATTTGGTGGGCGGGGTCACTCTGGGTCACATTTGGTGGGCTGGGTCACATTTGGTGGGCGGGGTCACTCTGGGTCACATTTGGTGGGCGGGGTCACTCTGGGTCACATTTGGTGGGCGGGGTCACTCTGGGTCACATTTGGTGGGCGGGGTCACTCTGGGTCACATTTGGTGGGCGGGGTCACTCTGGGTCACATTTGGTGGGCGGGGTCACTCTGGGTCACATTTGGTGGGCGGGGTCACTCTGGGTCACATTTGGTGGCGGGGTCACTCTGGGTCACATTTGGTGGGCGGGGTCACTCTGGGTCACATTTGGTGGGCGGGGTCACTCTGGGTCCGATTTGGTGGGCGGGGTCACTCTGGGCCCGATTTGGTGGGCGGGGTCACTCTGGGTCCCATTTGGTGGGCGGGGTCACTCTGGGTCCGATTTGGCGGGCGGGGCCACTCGGGGTCCGATTTGGTGGGCGGGGCCACTCGGGTCCGATTTGGTGGGCTGCGCACCTCAGGTGCCAATTTGGTGCGCGGGTCACTTTAAGAGCTAATATTATCTGGCAAAACTGTGTCCTGGTGGGGTCATGTAGAGTTCGTACGCGTTGGCATAGTAACTGGGTCTGGCTTCGCATATCAATGAGCTGATCAGCCAGGTGGCAGTTGGCAGTTATTTTTTAAATTGCCTCAGATATCAGCCATTATACCTTATGTCAAAATTTCCCTATTGAAATGCATTGGCAATGCATTCCAATGAGAGAAAAACAATTTTCAAACGTTAATTGCGCCAAAACTACAAATCCGATCGACACGAAAAATACTTAGCACACCTCTCGTGGACGCTGGCTTCGAAATGACACCTCACTGGAGTCTGTGCGTGCAGCGGTTCGGGCCGCATTAATTGCGGAAAAAAGCCTAATAATAATAAGAAGAATAAGAAGTTGTCTACGGGGGAATAACAATATAGTGCTTTTTACAAAAGCACTATAACTAGATGGGTATTTCCTGAAGGAACTACAGATAGTGCTTTGTAATGGTGCCCGGGCTGCCCCTGCAAGACTTTCACACTTGGGTGCCCTTCAGGCGCTGGTTTGGTGGGCGGGGCCCTTTCGTGGGATGATTTGGTGGGCGGGGCCACTCTGTGTCCGATTTGGTAGACGGGACCACTCTGGGTCCGATTTGGTGGGCGGGGCCACTCTGGGTCAGATTTGGTGGGCGGGGCCACTCTGGGTCAGATTTGGTGGGCAGAGCACCTCTGGGTCAGATTTGGTGGGCGGGGCACCTCGGTCAGATTTGGTGGGCGGGGCACCTCTGGGTCACATTTGGTGGGCAGGGTCACTCTGGGTCACATTTGGTGGGCGGGGTCACTCTGGGTCACATTTGGTGGGCGGGGTCACTCTGGGTCACATTTGGTGGGCGGGGTCACTCTGGGTCACATTTGGTGGGCGGGGTCACTCTGGGTCACATTTGGTGGGCGGGGTCACTCTGGGTCACATTTGGTGGGCGGGGTCACTCTGGGTCACATTTGGTGGGCGGGGTCACTCTGGGTCACATTTGGTGGGCGGGGTCACTCTGGGTCACATTTGGTGGGCGGGGTCACTCTGGGTCACATTTGGTGGGCGGGGTCACTCTGGGTCACATTTGGTGGGCGGGGTCACTCTGGGTCACATTTGGTGGGCGGGGTCACTCTGGGTCACATTTGGTGGGCGGGGTCACTCTGGGTCACATTTGGTGGGCGGGTTCACTCTGGGTCACATTTGGTGGGCGGGGTCACTCTGGGTCACATTTGGTGGGCGGGGTCACTCTGGGTCACATTTGGTGGGCGGGGTCACTCTGAGTCACATTTGGTGGGCGGGGTCACTCTGGGTCACATTTGGTGGGCGGGGTCACTCTGGGTCACATTTGGTGGGCGGGGTCACTCTGGGTCCGATTTGGTGGGCGGGGTCACTCTGGGTCCGATTTGGTGGGCGGGGCACCTCTGGGTCCGATTTGGTGGGCGGGGCCACTCGCGGTCCCATTTGGTGGGCGGGGCCACTCGGGGTCACATTTGGTGGGCGGGGTCACATTTGGTGGGCGGGGTCACTCTGGGTCACATTTGGTGGTCGGGGCCCCTCAGGGTCCGATTTGGTGGTCGGGGCCCCTCAGGGTCCGATTTGGAGGTCGGGGCCCCTCAGGGTCCGATTTGGTGGTCGGGGCCCCTCAGGGTCCGATTTGGTGGTCGGGGCCCCTCAGGGTCCGATTTGGTGTCGGGGCCCCTCAGGGTCCGATTTGGAGGTCGGGGCCCCTCAGGGTCCGATTTGGTGGTCGGGGCCCCTCAGGGTCCGATTTGGTGGTCGGGGCCCCTCAGGGTCCGATTTGGTGGTCGGGGCCCCTCAGGGTCCGATTTGGTGGTCGGGGCCCCTCAGGGTCCGATTTGATGGTCGGGGCCCCTCAGGGTCCGATTTGGTGGTCGGGGCCCCTCAGGGTCCGATTTGGTGGTCGGGGCCCCTCAGGGTCCGATTTGGTGGTCGGGGCCCCTCAGGGTCCGATTTGGTGGTCGGGGCCCCTCAGGGTCCGATTTGGAGGTCGGGGCCCCTCAGGGTCCGATTTGGTGGTCGGGGCCCCTCAGGGTCCGATTTGGAGGTCGGGGCACCTCAGGGTCCGATTTGGTGGTCGGGGCCCCTCAGGGTCCGATTTGGAGGTCGGGGCCCCTCAGGGTCCGATTTGGAGGTCGGGGCCCCTCAGGGTCCGATTTGGAGGTCGGGGCCGCTCAGGGTCCGATTTGGAGGTCGGGGCCCCTCAGGGTCCGATTTGGTGGTCGGGGCCCCTCAGGGTCCGATTTGGTGGTCGGGGCCCCTCAGGGTCCGATTTGGTGGTCGGGGCCCCTCAGGGTCCGATTTGGTGGTCGGGGCCCCTCAGGGTCCGATTTGGTGGTCGGGGCCCCTCAGGGTCCGATTTGGTGGTCGGGGCCCCTCAGGGTCCGATTTGGTGGTCGGGGCCCCTCAGGGTCCGATTTGGTGGTCGGGGCCCCTCAGGGTCCGATTTGGTGGTCGGGGCCCCTCAGGGTCCGATTTGGTGGTCGGGGCCCCTCAGGGTCCGATTTGGAGGTCGGGGCCCCTCAGGGTCCGATTTGGTGGTCGGGGCCACTCTGGGTCCGATTTGGGAGGCAGGGCCACTCGGTGCACTTCCTTTTCACACACGGGATCGGGGGTGCACTTACTTTTCACACACGGGATGAGAGGGTGTCATAGTCACTTTAATCTGTTTGATTTTGATAAATGATCATGTCCTAAAATGGACACCGTACATTTGCATAGCTGCCATCTTTGGAAGGTCAAGTTGGGGGTAATGGAAAGTTTGCCATTATTTCCTATGGGAATTTTTTTTTTTTAAATTCAATTTTTTTTTAAAAAAACTACAAATCGGATCGGCACAAAATATACTTAGCACACCTCTCGTGGACGCTGGCTTCGAAATGACGCCTCACTGGAGTCTGTGCGTGCAGTGGTTCGGGCCGCATTAATTGCGGAAAAAAACTGAATAAGTTTACCACGTTCGGATTACAATAATAATACTAGATGGGTATTTCCTGAAGGAACTACAGATAGTGCTTTGGAATGGTGCCCGTGCTGTCCCTGCAAGACTTTCACACTTGGGTGCCCTTCAGGCGCGGATTTGGTAAGTGGGGCCCCTCAGGGTCCGATTTGGTTGTCGGGGCCCCTCAGGGTCCGATTTGGAGGTCGGCGCCCCTCAGGGTCCGATTTGGAGGTCGGGGCCCCTCAGGGTCTGATTTGGAGGTCGGGGCCCCTCAGGGTCCGATTTGGTGGTCGGGGCCCCTCAGGGTCCGATTTGGAGGTCGGGGCCCCTCAGGGTCCGATTTGGTGGTCGGGGCCCCTCAGGGTCCGATTTGGTGGTCGGGGCCCCTCAGGGTCCGATTTGGTGGTCGGGGCCCCTCAGGGTCCGATTTGGTGGTCGGGGCCCCTCAGGGTCCGATTTGGTGGTCGGGGCCCCTCAGGGTCCGATTTGGTGGTCGGGGCCCCTCAGGGTCCGATTTGGTGGTCGGGGCCCCTCAGGGTCCGATTTGGTGGTCGGGGCCCCTCAGGGTCCGATTTGGTGGTCGGGGCCCCTCAGGGTCCGATTTGGAGGTCGGGGCCCCTCAGGGTCCGATTTGGTGGTCGGGGCCCCTCAGGGTCCGATTTGGTGGTCGGGGCCCCTCAGGGTCCGATTTGGTGGTCGGGGCCCCTCAGGGTCCGATTTGGTGGTCGGGGCCCCTCAGGGTCCGATTTGGTGGTCGGGGCCCCTCAGGGTCCGATTTGGTGGTCGGGGCCCCTCAGGGTCCGATTTGGTGGTCGGGGCCCCTCAGGGTCCGATTTGGTGGTCGGGGCCCCTCAGGGTCCGATTTGGTGGTCGGGGCCCCTCAGGGTCCGATTTGGAGGTCGGGGCCCCTCAGGGTCCGATTTGGTGGTCGGGGCCCCTCAGGGTCCGATTTGGAGGTCGGGGCCCCTCAGGGTTCGATTTGGAGGTCGGGGCCCCTCAGGGTCTGATTTGGAGGTCGGGGCCCCTCAGGGTCCGATTTGGAGGTCGGGGCCCCTCAGGGTCCGATTTGGAGGTCGGGGCCGCTCAGGGTCCGATTTGGTGGTCGGGGCCCCTCAGGGCCCGATTTGGTGGTCGTGGCACCTCAGGGTCCGATTTGGAGGTCGGGGCCCCTCAGGGTCCGATTTGGAGGTCGGGGCACCTCAGGGTCCGATTTGGTGGTCGAGGCCCCTCAGGGTCCGATTTGGTGGTCGGGGCCCCTCAGGGTCCGATTTGGAGGTCGGGGCCCCTCGGCCTCCGATTTGGAGGTCGGGGCCCCTCGGCCTCCGATGTGGTGGTTGGGTCCCCTCGGCCTCCGATGTGGTGGTTGGGGCCCCTCGGCCTCCTATTTGGTGGGCTGGACACCTCAGGTAACAATTTGGTGGGCTGGCACCTCAGGGTCCGATTTGGTGCGCGGGTCACTTTAAGAGCTGATATTATCTGACAAACCTGTGTCCTAGTGGGGTCATGTAGAGTTCATAGGCGTTGGCATAGTAACTGGGTCTGACTTCGCATATCAATGAGCTAATCAGCCAGGTGGCAGTTGGGCTGATTTCTGAGGCAATTTCAAAATAACTGCCATTATAAGCTTATGGCAAGATTTCCCTATTGAAATGCATTGAGACAACATTTTCAAACGCAAATTGCGCCAAAACTACAAATCCGATCAACACGAAAAATACTTAGCACACCTGCCAGGAACGCTGGCTTCGAAATGACACCTCACTGGAGTCTGTGCGTGCAGCGGTTCGGGCCGCATTAATTGCGGACTGAATAATAATAAGAAGAAGAATAAGTTGACTACGGTGGAATAACAATATAGTGCTTTTTACAAAAGCACTATAACTAGATGGGTATTTCCTGAAGGAACTACAGATAGTGCTTTGTAATGGTGCCCGGGCTGCCCCTGCAAGACTTTCATACTTGGGTGCCCCTCAGGCGCTGGTTTGGTGGGCGGGGCCCCTCAGGGGATGATTTGGTGGGCGGGGCCACTCTGTGTCCGATTTGGTAGACGAGACCACTCTGGGTCCGATTTGGTGGGCGGGGCCACTCTGGGTCAGATTTGGTGGGCGGGGCCACTCTGGGTCAGATTTGGTGGGCAGAGCACCTCTGGGTCAGATTTGGTGGGCGGGGCACCTCGGTCAGATTTGGTGGGTGGGGCACCTCTGGGTCAGATTTGGTGGGCGGGGCACCTCTGGGTCAGATTTGGTGGGTGGGGCACCTCTGGGTCACATTTGGTGGGCGGGGTCACTCTGGATCACATTTGGTGGGCGGGGTCACTCTGGGTCACATTTGGTGGGCGGGGACACTCTGGGTCACATTTGGTGGGCGGGGTCACTCTGGGTCACATTTGGTGGGCGGGGTCACTCTGGGTCACATTTGGTGGGCGGGGTCACTCTGGGTCACATTTGGTGGGCGGGGTCACTCTCGGTCACATTTGGTGGGCGGGGTCACTCTGGGTCACAATTGGTGGGCGGGGTCACTCTGGGTCACATTTGGTGGGCGGGGTCACTCTGAGTCACATTTGGTGGGCGGGGTCACTCTGGGTCACATTTGGTGTTCGGGGTCACTCTGGGTCACATTTGGTGGGCGGGGTCACTCTGGGTCCGATTTGGTGGGCGGGGTCACTCTGGGTCCGATTTGGTGGGCGGGGCACCTCTGGGTCCGATTTGGTGGGCGGGGCCACTCGCGGTCCGATTTGGTGTGCGGGGTCACATTTGGTGGGTGGGGTCACTCTGGGTCACATTTGGTGGGCGGGGTCACTCTGGGTCACATTTGGTGGGCGGGGTCACTCTGGGTCACATTTGGTGGGCGGGGTCACTCTGGGTCACCTTTGGTGGGCGGGGTCACTCTGGGTCACATTTGGTGGGCGGGGTCACTCTGGGTCACCTTTGGTGGGCGGGGTCATTCTGGGTCACATTTGGTGGGTGGGGTCACTCTGGGTCCGATTTGGTGGGCGGGGTCACTCTGGGTCCGATTTGGTGGGCGGGGTCACTCTGGGTCCGATTTGGTGGGCGGGGCCACTCTGGGTCCGATTTGGTGGGCGGGGCCACTCTGGGTCCGATTTGGTGGGCGGGGCACCTCGTGGTCCGATTTGGTGGGCGGGGCCACTCGGTGCACTTACTTTTCACACATGGTATCGGGGGTGCACTTACTTTTCACACACGGGATGAGAGGGTGTCATAGTCACTTTATTCTGATGTTTGACTTTGATAAATGATCATGTCCTAAAATGGACACCATATATTTGCATAGCTGCCATCTTTGGAAGGTCAAGTTGGGGGTAATGGAAAGTTTGCCATTATTTCCTATGGGAATTTTTTTTTTTAAAAATGCCATTTAAAAAAAAAACTACACATCGGATCGACACGAAAAATACTTAGCACACCTCTCATGGACGCTGGCTTCGAAATGACGCCTCACTGGAGTCTGTGCGTGCAGCAGTTCGGGCCGCATTAATTGCAGAAAAAAACGGAATAATAATAAGTTTACCACGTTCGGATTACAATAATAATACTAGATGGGTAATTCCTGAAGGAACTACAGATAGTGCTTTGTAATGGTGCCCGGGCTGCCCCTGCAAGACTTTCACACTTGGGTGCCCTTCAGGCGCTGGTTTGGTGGGCGGGGCCCCTCAGGGGATGATTTGGTGGGCGGGGCCACTCTGTGTCCGATTTGGTAGACGGGACCACTCTGGGTCCGATTTGGTGGGCGGGGCCACTCTGGGTCAGATTTGATGGGCGGGGCCACTCTGGGTCAGATTTGGTGGGCAGAGCACCTCTGGGTCAGATTTGGTGGGCAGGGCACCTCGGTCAGATTTGGTGGGCGTGGCACCTCTGGGTCAGATTTGGTGGGCGCGGCACCTCTGGGTCACATTTGGTGGGCGGGGCACCTCTGGGTCACATTTGGTGGGTGGGGTCACTCTGGGTCACATTTGGTGGGCGGGGTCACTCTGGGTCACATTTGGTGGGCGGGGTCACTCTGGGTCACATTTGGTGGGCGGGGTCACTCTAGGTCACATTTGGTGGGCGGGGTCACTCTGGGTCACATTTGGTGGGCGGGGTCACTCTGGGTCACTTTTGGTGGGCGGGGTCACTCTGGGTCACATTTGGTGGGCGGGGTCACTCTGAGTCACATTTGGTGGGCGGGGTCACTCTGAGTCACATTTGGTGGGCGGGGTCACTCTGGGTCACATTTGGTGGGCGGGGTCACTCTGGGTCCGATTTGGTGGGCGGGGTCACTCTGGGTCCGATTTGGTGGGCGGGGCACCTCTGGGTCCGATTTGGTGGGCGGGGCCACTCGCGGTCCGATTTAGTTGGCGGGGCCACTCGGGGTCACATTTGGTGGGCGGGGTCACATTTGGTGGGCGGGGTCTTTTTGGGTCACATTTGGTGGGCGGGGTCACTCTGGGTCACCTTTGGTGGGCGGGGTCACTCTGGGTCACATTTGGTGGGCGGGGTCACTCTGGGTCACATTTGGTGGGCGGGGTCACTCTGGGTCACATTTGGTGGGCGGGGTCACTCTGGGTCACATTTGGTGAGCGGGGTCACTCTGGGTCACATTTGGTGGGCGGGGTCACTCTGGGTCACATTTGGTGGGCGGGGTCACTCTGGGTCACATTTGGTGGGCGGGGTCACTCTGGGTCACATTTGGTGGGCGGGGTCACTCTGAGTCACATTTGGTGGGTGGAGTCACTCTGGGTCCGATTTGGTGGGCGGGGTCACTCTGGGTCACATTTGGTGGGCGGGGTCACTCTGGGTCACATTTGGTGGGCGGAGTCACTCTGGGTCACATTTGGTGGGCGGGGTCACTCTGGGTCACATTTGGTGGGCGGGATCACTCTGGGTCACATTTGGTGGGCGGGGTCACTCTGGGTCACATTTGGTGGGCGGGGTCACTCTGGGTCACATTTGGTGGGCGGGGTCACTCTGGGTCACATTTGGTGGGCGGGGCACCTCTGGGTCTGATTTGGTGGGCGGGGCCACTCGCGGTCCGATTTAGTGGGCGGGGCCACTCGGGGTCACATTTGGTGGGCGGGGTCACATTTGGTGGGCGGGGTCACATTTGGTGGGCGGGGTCACTCTGGGTCACATTTGGTGGGCGGGGTCATTTTGGGTCACATTTGGTGGGCGGGGTCACTCTGGGTCACCTTTGGTGGGCGGGGTCACTCTGGGTCACATTTGGTGGGCGGGGTCACTCTGGGTCACATTTGGTGGGCGGGGTCACTCTGGGTCACATTTGGTGGGCGGGGTCACTCTGGGTCACATTTGGTGGGCGGGGTCACTCTGGGTCACATTTGGTGAGCGGGGTCACTCTGGGTCACATTTGGTGGGCGGGGTCACTCTGGGTCACATTTGGTGGGCGGGGTCACTCTGGGTCACATTTGGTGGGCGGGGTCACTCTGGGTCACATTTGGTGGCGGGGTCACTCTGGGTCACATTTGGTGGGCGGAGTCACTCTGGGTCACATTTTGTGGGCGGGGTCACTCTGGGTCACATTTGGTGGGCGGGGTCACTCTGGGTCACATTTGGTGGGCGGGGTCACTCTGGGTCACATTTGGTGGGCGGGGTCACTCTGGGTCACATTTGGTGGGCGGGGTCACTCTGGGTCACATTTGGTGGGCGGGGTCACTCTGGGTCACATTTGGTGGGCGGGGTCACTCTGGGTCACATTTGGTGGGCGGGGTCACTCTGGGTCACATTTGGTGGGCGGGGTCACATTTGGTGGGCGGGGTCACTTTGGGTCACATTTGGTGGGCGGGGTCACTCTGGGTCACATTTGGTGGGCGGGGTCACTCTGGGTCACATTTGGTGGGCGGGGTCACTCTGGGTCACATTTGGTGGGCGGGGTCACTCTGGGTCACATTTGGTGGGCGGGGTCACTCTGGGTCACATTTGGTGGGCGGGGCCACTCTAGGTCCGATTTGGTGGGCGGGGTCACTCTGGGTCACATTTGGTGGGCGGGGTCACTCTGGGTCACATTTGGTGGGCGGGTTCACTCTGGGTCACATTTGGTGGGCTGGGTCACTCTGGGTCACATTTGGTGGGCGGGGTCACATTTGGTGGGCGGGGTCACTCTGGGTCACATTTGGTGGGCGGGGTCACTGGGTCACATTTGGTGGGCGGGGTCACTCTGGGTCACATTTGGTGGGCGAGGTCACTCTGGGTCACATTTGGTGGGCGGGGTCACTCTGGGTCACATTTGGTGGGCGAGATCACTCTGGGTCACATTTGGTGGGCGGGGTCACTCTGGGTCACATTTGGTGGGCGGGGTCACTCTGGGTCCGATTTGGTGGGCGGGGTCACTCTGGGTCCGATTTGGCGGGCGGGGCCACTCGGGGTCCGATTTGGTGGGCGGGGCCACTCGGGTCCGATTTGGTGGGCTGCGCACCTCAGGTGCCAATTTGGTGCGCGGGTCACTTTAAGAGCTGATATTATCTGGCAAAACTGTGTCCTGGTGGGGTCATGTAGAGTTCGTAGGCGTTGGCATAGTAACTGGGTCTGACTGCACATCGCAATGAGCTAATCAGCCAGGTGGCAGTTGGCAGTTATTTTGAAATTGCCTCAGAAATCAGCCATTATCCCTTATTGTTGGAACAATTTCCCATTGAAATGCATTGAGACTAAATTTTCAAACGCCAATTGCGCCAAAACTACAAATCCGATCGACACGAAAAATACTTAGCACACCTGCCAGGAACGCTGGCTTCGAAATGACACCTCACTGGAGTCTGTGCGTGCAGCGGTTCGGGCCGCATTAATTGCGGACTGAATAATAATAAGAAGAATAAGTTGACTACGGTGGAATAACAATATAGTGCTTTGTCCCAAAGCACTATAACTAGATGTGCATTTCCTGAAGGAACTACAGATAGTGCTTTGGAATGGTGCCCGGGCTACCCCTGCAAGACTTTCACACTTGGGTGCCCTTCAGGTGCTGATTTGGTGGGCGGGGCCCCTCAGGGTCCAATTTGGTGGGCGGGGCCCCTCAGTGTCCGATTTGGTGGACGGGGCCCCTCAGGGTCCGATTTGGTGGACGGGGTCCCTCAGGGTCCGATTTGGTGGACGGGGTCCCTCAGGGTCCGATTTGGTGGACGGGGCCCCACAGGGTCCGATTTGGTGGGCGGGGTCACTCTGGGTCCGATTTGGTGGGCGGGGTCACTCTGGGTCCGATTTGGTGGGCGGGGTCACTCTGGGTCCGATTTGGTGGGCGGGGTCACTCTGGGTCCGATTTGGTGGGCGGGGTCACTCTGGGTCCGATTTGGTGGGCGGGGTCACTCTGGGTCCGATTTGGTGGGCGGGGTCACTCCGGGTCCAATTTGGTAGGCGGGGTCACTCCGGGTCCGATTTGGTGGGCGGGGTCACTCTGGGTCCGATTTGGTGGGCGGGGTCACTCCGGGTCCGATTTGGTGGGCGGGGTCACTCCGGGTCCGATTTGTTGGGCGGGGTCACTCCGGGTCCGATTTGGTGGGAGGGGTCACTCCGGGTCCGATTTGGTGGGCGGGGTCACTCCGGGTCCGATTTGGTGGGCGGGGCCCCTCCGGGTCCGATTTGGTGGGGGGCCCCTCAGGGTCCGATTTGGTGGGCGGGGCACCTCAGGGTCCGATTTGGTGGGCGGGGCACCTCTGGGTCCGATTTGGTGGGCGGGGCACCTCTGGGTCCGATTCGGTGGGCGGGGCACCTCTGGGTCCGATTCGGTGGGCGGGGCACCTCTGGGTCCGATTCGGTGGGCGGGGCACCTCTGGGTCCGATTCGGTGGGCGGGGCACCTCTGGGTCCGATTCGGTGGGCGGGGCACCTCTGGGTCCGATTTGGTGGGCGGGGTCACTCTGGGTCCGATTTGGTGGGCGGGGTCACTCTGGGTCCGATTTGGTGGGCGGGGTCACTCTGGGTCCGATTTGGTGGGCGGGGCACCTCTGGGTCCGATTTGGTGGGCGGGGCACCTCTGGGTCCGATTTGGTGGGCGGGGCACCTCTGGGTCTGATTTGGTGGGCGGGGCACCTCTGAGTCCGATTTGGTGGGCGGGGCACCTCTGGGTCACATTTGGTGGGCGGGGTCACTCTGGGTCACATTTGGTGGGCGGGGTCACTCTGGGTCACATTTGGTGGGCGGGGTCACTCTGGGTCACATTTGTGGGCGGGGTCACTCTGGGTCACATTTGGTGGGCGGGGTTACTCACGGTCACATTTGGTGGGCGGGGTCACTCTGGGTCACAATTGGTGGGCGGGGTCACTCTGGGTCACATTTGGTGGGCGGGGTCACTCTGAGTCACATTTGGTGGGCGGGGTCACTCTGGGTCCGATTTGGTGGGCGGGGTCACTCTGGGTCCGATTTGGTGGGCGGGGTCACTCTGGGTCCGATTTGGTGGGCGGGGTCACTCTGGGTCACATTTGGTGGGCGGGGTCACTCTGGGTCACATTTGGTGGGCGGGGTCACTCTGGGTCACATTTGGTGGGCGGGGTCACTCTAGGTCACATTTGGTGGGCGGGGTCACTCTGGGTCACATTTGGTGGGCGGGGTCACTCTGGGTCACATTTGGTGGGCGGGGTCACTCTGGGTCACATTTGGTGGGCGGGGTCACTCTGGGTCACATTTGGTGGGCGGGGTCACTCTGAGTCACATTGGGTGGGCGGAGTCACTCTGGGTTCGATTTGGTGGGCGGGGGTCACTCTGGGTCCGATTTGGTGGGCGGGGTCACTCTGAGTCACATTTGGTGGGCGGGGTCACTCTGGGTCACATTTGGTGGGCGGGGTCACTCTGGGTCACATTTGGTGGGCGGGGTCACTCTGGGTCACATTTGGTGGGTGGGGTCACTCTGGGTCACATTTGGTGGGCGGGGTCACTCTGGGTCACATTTGGTGGGCAGGGGGCACTCTGGGTCACATTTCGTGGGCGGGGTCACTCTGGGTCACATTTGGTGGGCGGGGTCACTCTGGGTCACATTTGGTGGGCGGGGTCACTCTGGGTCACATTTGGTGGGCGGGGTCACTCTGGGTCACATTTGGTGGGCGGTGTCACTCTGGGTCACATTTGGTGGGCGGTGTCACTCTGGGTCACATTTGGTGGGCGGAGTCACTCTAGGTCACATTTGGTGGGCGGGGTCACTCTGGGTCACATTTGGTGGGCGGGGTCACTCTGGGTCACATTTGGTGGGCTGGGTCACTCTGAGTCACATTGGGTGGGCGGAGTCACTCTGGGTCCGATTTGGTGGGCGGGGTCACTCTGGGTCCGATTTGGTGGGCGGGGGTCACTCTGGGTCACATTTGGTGGGCGGGGTCACTCTGGGTCACATTTGGTGGGCGGGGTCACTCTGGGTCTCATTTGGTGGGTGGGGTCACTCTGGGTCACATTTGGAGGGCGGGGTCACTCTGGGTCACATTTGGTGGGCGGGGTCACTCTGGGTCACATTTGGTGGGCGGGGTCACTCTGGGTCACATTTGGTGGGCGGGGTCACTCTGGGTCACATTTGGTGGGCGGGGTCACTCTGGGTCACATTTGGTGGGCGGGGTCACTCTGGGTCACATTTGGTGGGCGGGGTCACTCTGGGTCACATTTGGTGGGCGGGGTTACTCTGGGTCAGATTTGGTGGGCGGGGTCACTCTGGGTCAGATTTGGTGGGCGCGGTCACTCTGGGTCCGATTTGGTGGGCGGGGTCACTCTGGGTCCGATTTTGTGGGCGGGGTCACTCTGGGTCCGATTTGGTGGGCGGGGTCACTCTGGGTCCGAATTGGTGGGCGGGGTCACTCTGGGTCCGAATTGGTGGGCGGGGTCACTCTGGGTCCGAATTGGTGGGCGGGGTCACTCGGTGCACTTACTTTTCACACATGGTATCGGGGGTGCACTTACTTTTCACACACGGGATGAGAGGGTGTCATAGTCACTTTATTCTGATGTTTGACTTTGATAAATGATCATGTCCTAAAATGGACACCGTACATTTGCATAGCTGCCATCTTTGGAAGGTCAAGTTGGGGGTAATGGAAAGTTTGCCATTATTTCCTATGGGAATTTTTTTTTTTAAAAATGCCATTTTAAAAAAAAACTACACATCGGATCGACACGAAAAATACTTAGCACACCTCTCGTGGACGCTGGCTTCGAAATGACGCCTCACTGGAGTCTGTGCGTGCAGCAGTTCGGGCCGCATTAATTGCAGAAAAAAACGGAATAATAATAAGTTTACCACGTTCGGATTACAATAATAATACTAGATGGGTATTTCCTGAAGGAACTACAGATAGTGCTTTGTAATGGTGCCCGGGCTGCCCCTGCAAGACTTTCACACTTGGGTGCCCCTCAGGCGCTGGTTTTTTGGGCGGGGCCCCTCAGGGGATGATTTGGTGGGCGGGGCCACTCTGTGTCGGATTTGGTGGGCGGGGCCACTCTGGGTCAGATTTGGTGGGCGGGGCCACTCTGGGTCAGATTTGGTGGGCAGAGCACCTCTGGGTCAGATTTGGTGGGCAGGGCACCTCGGTCAGATTTGGTGGGTGGGGCACCTCTGGTTCAGATTTGGTGGGCGGGGCACCTCTGGGTCAGATTTGGTGGGCGGGGTCACTCTGGGTCACATTTGGTGGGTGGGGTCACTCTGGGTCACATTTGGTGGGCGGGGTCACTCTGGGTCACATTTGGTGGGCGGGGTCACTCTGGGTCACATTTGGTGGGCGGGGTCACTCTGAGTCACATTTGGTGGGCGGGGTCACTCTGGGTCACATTTGGTGGGCGGGGTCACTCTGGGTCCGATTTGGTGGGCGGGGTCACTCTGGGTCACATTTGGTGGGCGGGGTTACTCTGGGTCACAATTGGTGGGCGGGGTCACTCTGGGTCACATTTGGTGGGCGGGGTCACTCTGGGTCACATTTGGTGGGCGGAGTCACTCTGGGTCACATTTGGAGGGCGGGGTCACTCTGGGTACGATTTGGTGGCCGGGGTCACTCTGGGTCCGATTTGGTGGCCGGGGTCACTCTGGGTCCGATTTGGTGGCCGGGGTCACTCTGGGTCACATTTGGTGGGCGGGGTCACTCTGGGTCACATTTGGTGGGCGGGGTCACTCTGGGTCACATTTGGTGGGCGGGGTCACTCTGGGTCACATTTGGTGGGCGGGGTCACTCTGGGTCACATTTGGTGGGCGGGGTCACTCTGGGTCACATTTGGTGGGCGGGGTCACTCTGGGTCACATTTGGTGGGCGGGGTCACTCTGGGTCACATTTGGTGGGTGGGGTCACTCTGGGTCACATTTGGTGAGCGGGGTCACTCTGGGTCACATTTGGTGGGCGGGGTCACTCTGGGTCACATTTGGTGGGCGGGGTCACTCTGGGTCACATTTGGTGGGCGGGGTCACTCTGGGTCACATTTGGTGGGCGGGGTCACTCTGGGTCACATTTGGTGGGCGGGGTCACTCTGTGTCCAATTTGGTGGGCGGGGCACCTCAGGGTCACATTTGGTGTGCGGGTCACTTTAAGAGCTGATATTATCTGGCAAAACTGTGTCCTGGTGGGGTCATGTAGAGTTCGTAGGCGTTGGCATAGTAACTGGATCTGACTTCGCATATCAATGAGCTGATCAGCCAGGTGGCAGTTGGCAGTTATTTTGAAATTGCCTCAGAAATCAGCCATTTCCCCATTGAAATGCATTGAGACAAAATTTTCAAACGCCAATTGCGCCAAAACTACAAATCCGATCGACACGAAAAATACTTAGCACACCTGCCAGGAACGCAAGCTTCGAAATGACACCTCACTGGAGTCTGTGCGTGCAGCGGTTCGGGCCGCATTAATTGCGGACTGAATAATAATAATAACTAGATGTGTATTTCCTGAAGGAACTACAGATAGTGCTTTGGAATGGTGCCCGGGCTGCCCCTGCAAGACTTTCACACTTGGGTGCCCTTCAGGTGCTGATTTGGTGGGCGGGGCCCCTCAGGGTCCAATTTGGTGGGCGGGGCCCCTCAGGGTCCGATTTGGTGGACGGTGCCCCTCAGGGTCCGATTTGGTGGACGGGGTCCCTCAGGGTCCGATTTGGTGGACGGGGTCCCTCAGGGTCCGATTTGGTAGAAGGGGTCCCTCAGGGTCCGATTTGGTGGACGGGGCCCCACAGGGTCCGATTTGGTGGGCGGGGTCACTCAGGGTCCGATTTGGTGGGCGGGGTCACTCTGGGTCCGATTTGGTGGGCGGGGTCACTCTGGGTCCGATTTGGTAGAAGGGGTCCCTCAGGGTCCGATTTGGTGGACGGGGCCCCACAGGGTCTGATTTGGTGGGCGGGGTCACTCTGGGTCCGATTTGATGGGCGGGGTCACTCTGGGTCCGATTTGGTGGGCGGGGTCACTCTGGGTCCGATTTGGTAGAAGGGGTCCCTCAGGGTCCGATTTGGTGGACGGGGCCCCACAGGGTCCGATTTGGTGGGCGGGGTCACTCAGGGTCCGATTTGGTGGGCGGGGTCACTCTGGGTCCGATTTGGTGGGCGGGGCCCCTCCGGGTCCGATTTGGTGGGCGGGGCCCCTCCGGGTCCGATTTGGTGGGCGGGGCCCCTCCGGGTCCGATTTGGTGGGCGGGGCCCCTCCGGGTCCGATTTGGTGGGCGGGGTCACTCTGGGTCCGATTTGGTGGGCGGGGCACCTCTGGGTCCGATTTGGTGGGCGGGGCACCTCTGGGTCCGATTTGGTGGGCGGGGCACCTCTGGGTCCGATTTGGTGGGCGGGGCACCTCTGGGTCCGATTTGGTGTGCGGGGCACCTCTGGGTCCGATTTGGTGGGCGGGGTCACTCTGGGTCCGATTTGGTGGGCGGGGTCACTCTGGGTCCGATTTGGTGGGCGGGGTCACTCTGGGTCCGATTTGGTGGGCGGGGTCACTCTGGGTCCGATTTGGTGGGCGGGGTCACTCTGGGTCACATTTGGTGGGCGGGGTCACTCTGGGTCCGATTTGGTGGGCGGGGCCACTCTGGGTCAGATTTGGTGGGCGGGGCCACTCTGGGTCAGATTCGGGGGTCCGGGTCACTCGGGGTCCGATTCGGGGGCGGGGTCACTCGGGGTCCGATTTGGGGGCGGGGGCACACTTACTTTTTCACACACGGGACCTGGGTGCACTTACTTTTCACCCACGGGACCAGGGGTGCACTTACTTTTCACACACGGGACCGGGGTGCACTTACTTTTCACCCACGGGACCGAGGGTGCACTTACTTTTCACTTACGGGACCTGGGGTGCGCTTACTTTTCACACTCAGGACCGGGGGTGCACTTACTTTTCACACACGGGACTGGGGTGCACTTAATTTTCACCCACGGGACTGGGGGTGCACTTAATTTCACCAACGGGACCGGGGGTGCACTTACTTTTCACACACGGGACCGGGGGTGCACTGGGCACCTCAGGGTCAGATTTGGTGTGCGGGTCACTTTAAGAGCTGATATTATCTGGCAAAACTGTGTCCTGGTGGGGTCATGTAGAGTTCGTAGGCGTTGTCATAGTAACTGGGTCTGACTGCACATAGCAGTGAGCTAATCAGCCAGGTGGCAGTTGGCAGTTAGTTTGAAATTGCCTCAGAAGTCAGCCATTATAAGCTTATAGGAAAATTTACCCATAGAGAAATTGCATTCCAATCAGGGGAAAAACGCAAATTGCGCCAAAACTACAAATCCGATCGACACGAAAAATACTTAGCACACCTCTTGGGAACGCTGGCTTCGAAATGACACCTCACTGGAGTCTGTGCGTGCAGCGGTTCGGGCCGCATTAATCGCGGACTGAATAATAATAATAATAATAATAATAAGTTGTCTACGGGGGAATAACAATATAGTGCTTTTTACAAAAGCACTATAACTAGATGGGTATTTCCTGAAGGAACTACAGATAGTGCTTTGGAATGGTGCCCGGGCTGCCCCTGCAAGACTCACACTTGGGTGTCCCTCAGGCGCTGGTTTTGTGGGTGGAGCCCCTCAGGGTCCGGTTTTGTGGGCGGGGCCACTCTGGGTCCGATTTGGTGGGCGGGGCCACTCTGGGTCCGATTTGGTGGGCGGGGCCACTCTGGGTCCGATTTGGTGGGCGGGGCCACTCTGGGTCCGATTTGGTGGGCGGGGCCACTCTGGGTCCGATTTGGTGGGCGGGGCCACTCTGGGTCCGATTTGGTGGGCGGGGCCACTCTGGGTCCGATTTGGTGGGCGGGGCCACTCTGGGTCCGATTTGGTGGGCGGGGCCACTCTGGGTCCGATTTG
The DNA here is from genome assembly GCF_032444005.1 of Ranitomeya imitator. Lineage (NCBI taxonomy): Eukaryota > Metazoa > Chordata > Amphibia > Anura > Dendrobatidae > Ranitomeya > Ranitomeya imitator. The sequence goes on along the minus strand of NC_091283.1, from coordinate 759,136,346 downwards.
GTGGGCGGGGCCACTCTGGGTCCGATTTGGTGGGCGGGGCCCCTCAGGGTCCGATTTGGTGGTCGGGGCCCCTCAGGGTCCGATTTGGGGGTCGGGGCCCCTCAGGGTCCGATTTGGGGGTCGGGGACCCTCAGGGTCCGATTTGGGGGTCGGGGACCCTCAGGGTCCGATTTGGGGGTCGGGGCCCCTCAGGGTCCGATTTGGTGGTCGGGGCCCCTCAGGGTCCGATTTGGTGGTCGGGGCCCCTCAGGGTCCGATTTGGTGGACGGGGCCCCTCAGGGTCCGATTTGGTGGTCGGGGCCCCTCAGGGTCCGATTTGGTGGTCGGGGCCCCTCAGGGTCCGATTTGGTGGTCGGGGCCCCTCAGGGTCCGATTTGGTGGTCGGGGCCCCTCAGGGTCCGATTTGGTGATCGGGGCCCCTCAGGGTCCGATTTGGTGGTCGGGGCCCCTCAGGGTCCGATTTGGTGGTCGGGGCCCCTCAGGGTCCGATTTGGTGGTCGGGGCCCCTCAGGGTCCGATTTGGAGGTCGGGGCCCCTCAGGGTCCGATTTGGAGGTCGGGGCCCCTCAGGGTCCGATTTGGTGGTCGGGGCCCCTCAGGGTCCGATTTGGTGGTCGGGGCCCCTCAGGGTCCGATTTGGTGGTCGGGGCCCCTCAGGGTCCGATTTGGTGGTCGGGGCCCCTCAGGGTCCGATTTGGTGGTCGGGGCCCCTCAGGGTCCGATTTGGTGGTCGGGGCCCCTCAGGGTCCGATTTGGTGGTCGGGGCCCCTCAGGGTCCGATTTGGTGGTCGGGGCCCCTCAGGGTCCGATTTGGTGGTCGGGGCCCCTCAGGGTCCGATTTGGTGGTCGGGGCCCCTCAGGGTCCGATTTGGTGGTCGGGGCCCCTCAGGGTCCGTTTTGGAGGTCGGGGCCCCTCAGGGTCCGATTTGGTGGTCGGGGCCCCTCAGGGTCCGATTTGGTGGTCGGGGCCCCTCAGGGTCCGATTTGGTGGTCGGGGCCCCTCAGGGTCCGATTTGGTGGTCGGGGCCCCTCAGGGTCCGATTTGGTGGTCGGGGCCCATCAGGGTCCGATTTGGTGGTCGGGGCCCCTCAGGGTCCGATTTGGTGGTCGGGGCCCCTCAGGGTCCGATTTGGTGGTCGGGGCCCCTCAGGGTCCGATTTGGTGGTCGGGGCCCATCAGGGTCCGATTTGGTGGTCGGGGCCCCTCAGGGTCCGATTTGGTGGTCGGGGCCCCTCAGGGTCCGATTTGGTGGTCGGGGCCCCTCAGGGTCCGATTTGGTGGTCGGGGCCCCTCAGGGTCCGATTTGGTGGTCGGGGCCCCTCAGGGTCCGATTTGGTGGTCGGGGCCCCTCGGCCTCCGATTTGGTGGTCGGGGCCCCTCAGGGTCCGATTTGGTGGTCGGGGCCCCTCGGCCTCCGATTTGGTGGTCGGGGCCCCTCAGGGTCCGATTTGGTGGTCGGGGCCCCTCGGCCTCCGATTTGGTGGTCGGGGCCCCTCGGCCTCCGATTTGGTGGGCTGGACACCTCAGGTAACAATTTAACAATTTGGTGGGTTGGTCACTTTAAGAGCTGATATTATCTGGCAAAACTGTGTCCTGGTGGGGTCATGTAGAGTTCGTAGGCGTTGCCATAGTAACTGGGTGTGACTGCACACAGCACTGAGCTAATCAGCCAGGTGGCAGTTGGCAGTTAGTTTGAAATTGCCTCAGAAAACAGCCATTTTACCTTATGGGAAAATTTACCCATTGAGAAATTGCATTCCAATCAGGGGAAAAACGCAAATTGCGCCAAAGCTACAAATCCGATCGACACGAAAAATACTTAGCACACCTCTTGGGGACGCTGGCTTCGAAATGACACCTCACTGGAGTCTGTGCGTGCAGCGGTTCGGGCCGCATTAATCGCGGACTGAATAATAATAATAATAATAATAATAAGTTGTCTACGGGGGAATAACAATATAGTGCTTTTTACAAAAGCACTATAATAATAAGTTGTCTACGGTGGAATAACAATATAGTGCTTTTTACAAAAGCACTATAACTAGATGGGTATTTCCTGAAGGAACTACAGATAGTGCTTTGGAATGGTGCCCGGGCTGCCCCTGCAAGGCTTTCACACTTGAGTGCCCCTCAGGTGCCCGTTTGGTGGTTGGGGCCCCTCAGGGGCCGATTTGGTGGGCGGTGTCAATCTGGGTCCGATTTGGTGGGCGGGGGTCACTCTGGGTCCGATTTGGTGGGCGGGGTCACTCTGGGTCCGATTTTTTGGGCGGGGTCACTCTGGGTCCGATTTGGTGGGCCGGGTCACTCTGGGTCCGATTTGGTGTTCGGGGCCGCTCAGGGGGCCAATTTGGTGGGCGGGGCGACTCTGGGTCCGATTTGGTGGGCGGGGTCACTCTGGGTCCGATTTGGTGGGCGGGGTCACTCTGGGTCCGATTTGGTGGGCGGGGTCACTCTGGGTCCGATTTGGTGGACGGGGTCACTCTGGGTCCGATTTGGTGGGCGGGGTCATTCTGGGTCCGATTTGGTGGGCGGGGTCATTCTGGGTCCGATTTGGTGGGCGGGGTCACTCTGGGTCCGATTTGGTGGGCGGGGTCACTCTGGGTCCAATTTGGTGGGCGGGGTCACTCTGGGTCCGATTTGGTGGGCGGGGTCACTCTGGGTCCGATTTGGTGGGCGGGGTCACTCTGGGTCCGATTTGGTGGGCGGGGCCCCTCAGGGGCCGATTTGGTGGGCGGGGCCCCTCAGGGGCCGATTTGGTGGGCGGGGCCCCTCAGGGGCCGATTTGGTGGGCGGGGCCCCTCAGGGTCCGATTTGGTGGGCGGTGCCCCTCAGGGTCCGATTTGGTGTCCTGGTGGGGTCACTCGGGGCCCACTTAGTTTTGCACACCCGGGGCGCACTTAGTTTTGCACACCCGGGGCGCACTTACTTTTGCACACCCGGGGCGCACTTACTTTTGCACACCCGGGGCACACTTACTTTTGCACACCCGGGGCCGGGGCGCACTTACTTTTGCATACCCGGGGCCGGGGGCGCACTTACTTTTGCTCATCCTGGGCTGGGGGCGCACTTACTTCTCACACACGGGGCAGGGTGCCCTTACTTTTGCACACACGGGGGCGGGGGTGTACTTACTTTTGCACACACGGGGGCGGGGGCGCACTTACTTTTGCACACCTGGGACCGGGGGTGCACTTACTTTTGCACACCCGGGGCCGGGGGCGCACTTAATTTTGCACACCCGGGGCCGGGGGCGCACTTACTTTTGCACACATGGGGTCGGGGCGCTCTTACTTTTGCACACCCGGGGCACACTTACTTTTGCACACCCGGGGCGCACTTACTTTTGCACACCCGGGGCACACTTTTGCACACCCGGGGCCGGGGCGCTCTTACTTTTGCATACCCGGGACCGGGGTTGCACTTACTTTTAACTCACGGGATCGGGGGTGCACTTACTTTTCACCCACGGGACCGAGGGTGCACTTCCTTTTCACCCATGGGAGCGGTGGTGCACTTACTTTTCACCCACAGAATTGGGGGTGCACTTACTTTTCACACCCGGGACCGGGGGTGCACTTACTTTTCACACCCGGGGCCGGGGGCGCACTTACTTTTGCACACATGGGGTCGGGGGCGCTCTTACTTTTGCACACCCGGGGCGCACTTACTTTTGCACAGCCGGGGCCCACTTACTTTTGCACACCCGGGGCCGGGGCGCACTTACTTTTGCATACCCGGGGTCGGGGGCGCACTTACTTTTGCACATCCTGGGCTGGGGGCGCACTTACTTCTCACACACGGGGCAGGGTGCCCTTACTTTTGCACACACGGGGGCGGGGGTGTACTTACTTTTGCACACACGGGGGCAGGGGCGCACTTACTTTTGCACACCTGGGACCGGGGGTGCACTTACTTTTGCACATCCGGGGCCGGGGGCGCACTTAATTTTGCACACCCGGGGCCGGGGGCGCACTTACTTTTGCACACATGGGGTCGGGGCGCTCTTACTTTTGCATACCCGGGGCACACTTACTTTTGCACACCCGGGGCGCACTTACTTTTGCACACCCGGGGCACACTTTTGCACACCCGGGGCCGGGGCGCTCTTACTTTTGCATACCCGGGGCCGGGGGCGCACTTACTTTTGCACATCCTGGGCCGGGGGCGCACTTACTTCTCACACACGGGGCAGGGTGCACTTACTTTTGCACACACGGGGGCAGGGGTGTACTTACTTTTGCACACACGGGGGCGGGGGCGCACTTACTTTTGCACAACTGGGACCGGGGGTGCACTTACTTTTGCACATCCGGGGCCGGGGGCGCACTTACTTTTCACACACGGGGTCGGGGGTGCACTTACTTTTGCACATCCAGGGCCGGGGGCGCACTTACTTTTCACACACGGGGGCGGGGGTGCACTTACTTTTGCACACACGGGGGCGGGGGTGCAGTTACTTTTGCACACACAGGGCGGGGGTGCACTTACTTTTATACACTTGGGGTGGGGGTGAACTTAGTTTTGCATACACAAGGGGTGCACTTACTTTTGCACACACGGGGCGGGGGTGCACTTACCCTCTGGGTCCAATTTGGTGGGCGGGGTCACTCGGTCCGATTTGGTGGGCTGACACCTCAGGTAACAATTTGGTGGGTAGGTCACTTTAAGAGCTGATATTATCTGGCAAAACTGTGTCCTGGTGGGGTCATGTAGAGTTTGTACGCGTTGGCATAGTAACTTGGTCTGACTTCGCATATCAATGAGCTGATCAGCCAGGTGGCAGTTGGCAGTTATTTTTTAAATTGCCTCAGATATCAGCCATTATAGCTTATGGCAAAATTTCCCTATTGAAATGCATTGACAATGCTTTCCAATGAGGGAAAAACAATTTTCAATCGCACATTGCGCCAAAACTACAAATCCGATCGACACGAAAAATACTTAGCACACCTCTCATGGACGCTGGCTTCGAAATGACACCTCACTGGAGTCTGTGCGTGCAGCGGTTCGGGCCGCATTAATTGCGGAAAAAAGCCTAATAATAAGAATAATAATAATAAGAATAAGTTGACGACGGTGGAATAACAATATAGTGCTTTTTACAAAGCACTATAATAAGTTGACGACGGTGGAATAACAATATAGTGCTTTTTACAAAGCACTATAACTAGATGGGTATTTCCTGAAGGAACTACAGATAGTGCTTTGGAATGGTGCCCGGGCTGCCCCTGCAAGAATTTCACACTTGGGTGCCCCTCAGGTGCTGGTTTGGTGGGCAGGGCCCCTCAGGGTCCGATTTGGTGAGCGGGGCCCCTCAGGGTCCGATTTGGTGGGTGGGGCCCCTCAGGGTTCGATTTGGTGGGCGGGGCACCTCAGGGTCCGATTTGGTGGGCGGGGCACAACTGGGTCCGATTTGGTGGGCTGGGCACCTCAGGGTCCGATTTGGTGGGCGGGGCCCCTCAGGGGCCGATTTGGTGTGCGGGGCCCCTCAGGGTCTGATTTGGTGGGCGGGTCCCCTCAGGGTCCGATTTGGTGGGCGGGGCCCCTCAGGGGCCGATTTGGTGGGCGGGGCCCCTCAGGGTCCAATTTGCTGGGCGGGGCCCCTCAGGGGCCGATTTGGTGGGCGGGGCCCCTCAGGGGCCGATTTGGTTGGCGGGGTCCCTCAGGGTCCGATTTGGTGGGCGGGGCACCTCTGGGTCAGATTTGGTGGGCGGGGCACCTCTGGGTCAGATTTGGTGGGCGGGGCACCTCTGGGTCAGATTTGATGGGCGGGGCAACTCTGGGTCAGATTTGGTGGGCGGGGCACCTCTGGGTCAGATTTGGTGGGCGGGGCACCTCTGGGTCCGATTTGGTGGACGGGGTCACTCGGGTCCGATTTGGTGGGTGGGGTCACTCGAGGTCCGGTTTGGGGGGCGGGGTCACTCGAGGTCCGGTTTGGGGGGCGGGGTCACTCGGGGTCCGATTTGGGGGGCGGGGTCACTCGGGGTCCGATTTGGGGGACGGAGTCACTCGGGGTCCGATTTTGTGGGGCGGAGTCACTCGGGGTCCGATTTGGTGGCCGGGGGCGCACTTACTTTTCACACACGGGACGAGAGGGTGTCATAGTCACTTTATTCTGATGTTTGACTTTGATAAATGATCATGTCCTAAAATGGACACTGTACATTTGCATAGCTGCCATCTTTGGAAGGTCAAGTTGGGGGTCAGGGTCCGATTTGGTTGGCGGGGTCACTCTGGGTCCGATTTGGTGGGCGGGGTCACTCTGGGTCCGATTTGGTGGGCGGGGTCACTCTTGGTCCGATTTGGTGGGCGGGGTCACTCTTGGTCCGATTTGGTGGGCGGGGTCACTCTTGGTCCGATTTGGTGGGCGGGGCACCATAGGGACTGATTTGGTGGGCAGGGCCCCCCAGGGTCCGATTTGGTGGGCGGGGCCCCTCAGGGTCCGATTTGGTGGGCGGGGCCCCTCAGGGTCCGATTTGGTGGGCGGGGCCACTCTGGGTCCGATTTGGTGGGCGGGGTCACTCTGGGTCCGATTTGGTGGGCGGGGTCACTCTGGGTCCGATTTAGTGGGCGGGGCCCCTCAGGGTCCGATTTGGTGGGCGGGGCCCCTCAGTGTTCAATTTGGTGGGCGGGGCCCCTCAGGGGCCAATTTGGTGGGCGGGGCCCCTCAGGGGCCAACTTGGTGGGCGGGGCCCCTCTGGGTCCGATTTGGGGGACGGAGTCACTCTGGGTCCGATTTGGGGGCCGGGGTCACTCGGGGTCTGATTTGGGGGCGGGGTCACTCGGGTTCCGATTTGTGGGGCGGGGTCACTCGGGGTTCGATTTGGGGGCCGGGAGCGCACTTACTTTTCACACACGGGACGAGAGAGTGTCAGTCACTTTATTCTGATGTTTGACTTTGATAAATGATCATGTCCTAAAATGGACACCGTACATTTGCATAGCTGCCATCTTTGGAAGGTCAAGTTGTGGGTAATGGAAAGTTCGCCATTATTTCCTATGGGAAATTTTTTTTTTAAATGCGATTTTTAAAAAAAACTACAAATCGGATTGACATGAAAAATACTTAGCACACCTCTCGTGGGCGCTGGCGTCGAAATGACGCCTCACTGGAATCTGTGCGTGCAGCGGTTCGGGCCGCATTAATTGCGGAAAAAAACTGAATAAGTTTACCACGTTCGGATTACAATATTAATACTAGATGGGTATTTCCTGAAGGAACTACAGATAGTGCTTTGTAATGGTGCCCGGGCTGCCCCTGCAAGACTTTCACACTTGGGTGCCCCTCAGGCGCTGGTTTGGTGGGCGGGGCCCCTCAGGGGATGATTTGGTGGGCGGGGCCACTCTGTGTCCGATTTGGTAGACGGGACCACTCTGGGTCCGATTTGGTGGGCGGGGCCACTCTGGGTCAGATTTGGTGGGCGGGGCCACTCTGGGTCAGATTTGGTGGGCAGAGCACCTCTGGGTCAGATTTGGTGGGCAGGGCACCTCGGTCAGATTTGGTGGGTGGGGCACCTCTGGGTCAGATTTGGTGGGCGGGGCACCTCTGGGTCAGATTTGGTGGGCGGGGCACCTCTGGGTCACATTTGGTGGGCGGGGTCACTCTGGGTCACATTTGGTGGGCGGGGTCACTCTGGGTCACATTTGGTGGGCGGGGTCACTCTGGGTCACATTTGGTGGGCGGGGTCACTCTGGGTCACATTTGGTGGGCGGGGTCACTCTGGGTCCGATTTGGTGGGCGGGGTCACTCTGTGTCACATTTGGTGGGCGGGGTCACTCTGGGTCACATTTGGTGGGCGGGGTCACTCTGGGTCACATTTGGTGGGCGGGGTCACTCTGGGTCACATTTGGTGGGCGGGGTCACTCTGGGTCACATTTGGTGGGCGGGGTCACTCTGGGTCACATTTGGTGGGCGGGGTCACTGTGGGTCACATTTGGTGGGCGGGGTCACTCTGGGTCATATTTGGTGGGCGGGTCACTCTGGGTCACATTTGGTGGGCGGGGTCACTCTGGGTCACATTTGGTGGGCGGGGTCACTATGGGTCACATTTGGTGGGCGGGGTCACTCTGGGTCACATTTGGTGGGCGGGGTCACTCTGGGTCACATTTGGTGGGCGGGGTCACTCTGGGTCACATTTGGTGGGCGGGGTCACTCTGGGTCACATTTGGTGGGCGGGGTCACTCTGGGTCACATTTGGTGGGCGGGGTCACTCTGGGTCCCATTTGGTGGGCGGGGTCACTCTGGGTCCGATTTGGTGGGCGGGGTCACTCTGGGTCCGATTTGGTGGGCGGGGTCACTCCGGGTCCGATTTGGTGGGCGGGGTCACTCTGGGTCCGATTTGGTGGGCGGGGCACCTCTGGGTCCGATTTGGTGGGCGGGGCACCTCTGGGTCCGATTTGGTGGGCGGGGCCACTCGCGGTCCGATTTGGTGGGCGGGGCCACTCTGGGTCACATTTGGTGGGCGGGGTCACTCTGGGTCACATTTGGTGGGCGGGGTCACTCTGGGTCACATTTGGTGGGCGGGGTCACTCTGGGTCACATTTGGTGAGCGGGGTCACTCTGGGTCACATTTGGTGGGCGGGGTCACTCTGGGTCACATTTGGTGGGCGGGGTCACTCTGGGTCACATTTGGTGGGCGGGGTCACTCTGGGTCCGATTTGGTGGGCGGGGTCACTCTGGGTCCGATTTGGTGGGCGGGGTCACTCTGGGTCCGATTTGGTGGGCGGGGTCACTCTGGGTCACATTTGGTGGGCGGGGTCACTCTGGGTCACATTTGGTGGGCGGGGTCACTCTGGGTCACATTTGGTGGGCGGGGTCACTCTGGGTCACATTTGGTGGGCGGGGTCACTCTGGGTCACATTTGGTGGGCGGGGTCACTATGGGTCCGATTTGGTGGGCGGGGTCACTCTGGGTCACATTTGGTGGGCGGGGTCACTCTGGGTCCGATTTGGTGGGCGGGGCCCCTCAGGGGCCGATTTGGTGGGCGGGGCCCCTCAGGGGCCGATTTGGTGGGCGGGGCCCCTCAGGGTCCGATTTGGTGGGCGGTGCCCCTCAGGGTCCGATTTGGTGGTCGGGTCACTTTAAGAGCTGATATTATCTGGCAAAACTGTGTCCTGGTGGGGTCACTCGGGGCCCACTTAGTTTTGCTCACCCGGGGCGCACTTAGTTTTGCACACCCGGGGCGCACTTACTTTTGCACACCCGGGGCGCACTTACTTTTGCACACCCGGGGCGCACTTACTTTTGCACACCCGGGGCACACTTACTTTTGCACACCCGGGGCCGGGGCGCACTTACTTTTGCATACCCGGGGCCGGGGCGCACTTACTTTTGCATACCCGGGGCCGGGGGCGCACTTACTTTTGCACATCCTGGGCTGGGGGCGCACTTACTTCTCACACACGGGGCAGGGTGCCCTTACTTTTGCACACACGGGGCGGGGGTGTACTTACTTTTGCACACACGGGGGCGGGGGCGCACTTACTTTTGCTCACCTGGGACCGGGGGTGCACTTACTTTTGCACACCCGGGGCCGGGGGCGCACTTAATTTTGCACACCCGGGGCCGGGGGCGCACTTACTTTTGCACACATGGGGTCGGGGCGCTCTTACTTTTGCACACCCGGGGCACACTTACTTTTGCACACCCGGGGCGCACTTACTTTTGCACACCCGGGGCACACTTTTGCACACCCGGGGCCGGGGCGCTCTTACTTTTGCATACCCGGGACCGGGGTTGCACTTACTTTTAACTCACGGGATCGGGGGTGCACTTACTTTTCACACACGGGACCGAGGGTGCACTTCCTTTTCACCCATGGGAGCGGTGGTGCACTTACTTTTCACCCACAGAATTGGGGGTGCACTTACTTTTCACACCCGGGACCGGGGGTGCACTTACTTTTCACACCCGGGGCCGGGGGCGCACTTAATTTTGCACACCCGGGGCCGGGGGCGCACTTACTTTTGCACACATGGGGTCGGGGGCGCTCTTACTTTTGCACACCCGGGGCGCACTTACTTTTGCACAGCCGGGGCCGGGGCGCACTTACTTTTGCATACCCGGGGCCGGGGGCGCACTTACTTTTGCACATCCTGGGCTGAGGGCGCACTTACTTCTCACACACGGGGCAGGGTGCCCTTACTTTTGCACACACGGGGGCGGGGGTGTACTTACTTTTGCACACATGGGGGCAGGGGCGCACTTACTTTTGCACACCTGGGACCGGGGGTGCACTTACTTTTGCACATCCGGGGCCGGGGGCGCACTTAATTTTGCACACCCGGGGCCGGGGGCGCACTTACTTTTGCACACATGGGGTCGGGGCGCTCTTACTTTTGCACACCCGGGGCACACTTACTTTTGCACACCCGGGGCGCACTTACTTTTGCACACCCGGGGCACACTTTTGCACACCCGGGGCCGGGGCGCTCTTACTTTTGCATACCCGGGGCCGGGGGCGCACTTACTTTTGCACATCCTGGGCCGGGGGCGCACTTACTTCTCACACACGGGGCAGGGTGCACTTACTTTTGCACACACGGGGGCAGGGGCGTACTTACTTTTGCACACACGGGGGCGGGGGCGCACTTACTTTTGCACAACTGGGACCGGGGGTGCACTTACTTTTGCACATCCGGGGCCGGGGGCGCACTTACTTTTCACACACGGGGTCGGGGGTGCACTTACTTTTGCACATCCAGGGCCGGGGGCGCACTTACTTTTCACACACGGGGGCGGGGGTGCACTTACTTTTGCACACACGGGGGCGGGGGTGCAGTTACTTTTGCACACACAGGGCGGGGGTGCACTTACTTTTATACACTTGGGGTGGGGGTGAACTTAGTTTTGCATACACAAGGGGTGCACTTACTTTTGCACACACGGGGCGGGGGTGCACTTACCCTCTGGGTCCAATTTGGTGGGCGGGGTCACTCGGTCCGATTTGGTGGGCTGACACCTCAGGTAACAATTTGGTGGGTAGGTCACTTTAAGAGCTGATATTATCTGGCAAAACTGTGTCCTGGTGGGGTCATGTAGAGTTTGTACGCGTTGGCATAGTAACTTGGTCTGACTTCGCATATCAATGAGCTGATCAGCCAGGTGGCAGTTGGCAGTTATTTTTTAAATTGCCTCAGATATCAGCCATTATAGCTTATGGCAAAATTTCCCTATTGAAATGCATTGACAATGCTTTCCAATGAGGGAAAAACAATTTTCAATCGCACATTGCGCCAAAACTACAAATCCGATCGACACGAAAAATACTTAGCACACCTCTCATGGACGCTGGCTTCGAAATGACACCTCACTGGAGTCTGTGCGTGCAGCGGTTCGGGCCGCATTAATTGCGGAAAAAAGCCTAATAATAAGAATAATAATAAGAACTAGATGGGTATTTCCTGAAGGAACTACAGATAGTGCTTTGGAATGGTGCCCGGGCTGCCCCTGCAAGACTTTCACAATTGGGTGCCCCTCAGGTGCTGATTTGGTGGGCGGGGCCACTCTGGGTCCGATTTGGTGGGCGGGGCCACTCTGGGTCCGATTTGGTGGGCGGGGTCACTCTGGGTCGATTTGGTGGGCGGGGTCACTCTGGGTCCGATTTGGTGGGCGGGGTCACTCTGGATCCGATTTGGTGGGCGGGGCCCCTCAGGGTCCGATCTGGTGGGCGGGGTCACTCTGGGTCGATTTGGTGGGCGGGGTCACTCTGGGTCCGATTTGGTGGGTGGGGCCCCTCAGGGTCCAATTTGGTGGGCGGTGTCACTCTGGGTCCGATTTGGTAGGCGGGGTCACTCTGGGTCCGATTTGGTGAGCGAGGTCACTCTGGGTCACATTTGGTGGGCGGGGTCACTCTGGGTCACATTTGGTGGGCGGGGTCACTCTGGGTCACATTTGGTGGGCGGGGTCACTCTGGGTCACATTTGGTGGGCGGGGTCACTCTGGGTCACTTGGTGGGCGGGGTCACTCTGGGTCACATTTGGTGGGCGGGGTCACTCTGGGTCACATTTGGTGGGCGGGGTCACTCTGGGTCACATTTGGTGGGCGGGGTCACTCTGGGTCACATTTGGTGGGCGGGGTCACTCTGGGTCACATTTGGTGGGCGGGGTCACTCTGGGTCACATTTGGTGGGCGGGGTCACTCTGGGTCCGATTTGGTGGGCGGGGTCACTCTGGGTCACATTTGGTGGGCGGGGTCACTCTGGGTCACATTTGGTGGGCGGGGTCACTCTGGGTCACATTTGGTGGGCGGGGTCACTCTGGGTCACATTTGGTGGGCGGGGTCACTCTGGGTCACATTTGGTGGGCGGGGTCACTCTGGGTCACATTTGGTGGGCGGGGTCACTCTGGGTCACATTTGGTGGGCGGGGTCACTCTGGGTCACATTTGGTGGGTGGGGTCACTCTGGGTCCGATTTGGTGGGCGGGGTCACTCTGGGTCCGATTTGGTAGGCGGGGTCACTCGGGGTCTGATTTGGTGGGCGGGGTCACTCGGGGTCCGATTTGGTGGGCGGGGCCACTCGGGGTTCGATTTGGTGGGCGGGGCCACTCGGGTCCGATTTGGTGGGCTGCGCACCTCAGGTGCCAATTTGGTGCGCGGGTCACATTAAGAGCTGATATCTGGCAAAACTGTGTCCTGGTGGGGTCATGTAGAGTTCGTACGCGTTGGCATAGTAACTGGATCTGACTTCGCATATCAATGAGCTAATCAGCCAGGTGGCAGTTGGCAGTTATTTTTAAATTGCCTCAGAAATCAGCCATTATACCTTATGTCAAAATTTCTCTATTGAAATGCATAGCGGCAATGCTTTCCAATGAGGGGGAATCAATTTTTAAACGCACATTGCGCCAAAACTACAAATCCGATCGACACGAAAAATACTTAGCACACCTCTCATGGACGCTGGCTTTGAAATGACACCTCACTGGAGTCTGTGCGTGTAGCGGTTCGGGCCGCATTAATTGCGGAAAAAAGCCTAATAATAATAAGAACTAGATGGGTATTTCCTGAAGGAACTACAGATAGTGCTTTGTAATGGTGCCCGGGCTGCCCCTGCAAGACTTTCACACTTGGGTGCCCCTCAGGTGCTGATTTGGTGGGTGGGGCCACTCTGGGTCCGATTTGGTGCACTTACTTTTCACCCATAGGACCGGGGGTGTACTTACTTTTCACACACGGGACCGGAGGTGCACTTACTTTTCACCCATAGGACCGGGGGTGTACTTACTTTTCACCCACGGGACCGGGGGTGCACTTACTTTTCACCCACGGGACCGGGGGTGCACTTACTTTTCACCCACGAGTCCGGGGGTGCACTTACTTTTCACACACGGGATCGGGGTGCAATACTTTTCACCCACGGGAGCGGGGGTGCACTTACTTTTCACCCATGGGACTGGGGGTGCACTTACTTTTCACCCACGGGACCTGGGGTGCACTTACTTTTCACACCCGGGATCGGGGGTGCACTTACTTTTCACACACGGGAACGGGGGTGCACTTACTTTTCACTCACGGGAACGGGGGTGCACTTACTTTTCACCCACGGGACCGGGGGTGCACTTACTTTTCACCCACGGGACCGGGGGTGCAATTACTTTTCACCCACGGGACCGGAGGTGCACTTACTTTTCACCCACGGGACCGGGGGTGCACTTACTTTTCACCCATGGACCGGGAGTGCACTTACTTTTCACACATGGGGGGGTGCACTTACTTTTCACCCACGGGACAGGGGGTGCACTTACTTTTCACCCACGGGACTGGGGTGCACTTATTTTTCACACACGGGACCGGGGGTGCACTTACTTTTAACCCACGGGACCGGGGGTGCACTTACTTTTCACACCCGGGACCAGGGATGCACTTTTCACACACGGGATCGGGGTGCACTTACTTTTCACACCCGGGAACGGGGGTGCACTTACTTTTCATACCCGGGACCGGGGGTGCACTTACTTTTCACCCACGGGACCAGGGGTGCACTTACTTTTCACCCACGGGACAGAGGTGCACTTACTTTTCACCCACGGGACTGGGGTGCACTTATTTTTCACACACGGGACCGGGGGTGCACTTACTTTTAACCCACGGGACCGGGGGTGCACTTACTTTTCACACCCGGGACCGGGGGTGCACTTACTTTTCACCCACGGGACCAGGGGTGCACTTACTTTTCACCCACGGGACAGAGGTGCACTTACTTTTCACCCACGGGACTGGGGTGCACTTATTTTTCACACACGGGACCGGGGGTGCACTTACTTTTAACCCACGGGACCGGGGGTGCACTTACTTTTCACACCCGGGACCAGGGATGCACTTTTCACACACGGGATCGGGGTGCACTTACTTTTCACACCCGGGAACGGGGGTGCACTTACTTTTCATACCCGGGACCGGGGGTGCACTTACTTTTCACCCACGGGACCAGGGGTGCACTTACTTTTCACCCACGGGACAGAGGTGCACTTACTTTTCACACACGGGACCTCGGGTGCACTTAGTTTTCACACATGGGACCGGGGTGCACTTATTTTCACAAACGGGACCGGGGTGCATTTATTTTTCATCCACGGGACCGAGGGTGCACTTACTTTTCACCCAAGGGACCGGGGGTGCACTTACTTTTCACACACGGGACTGGGGTGCACTTACTTTTCACCCACGGGACTGGGGGTGCACTTACTTTTCACCCACGGAACCTGGGGTGCACTGACTTTTCACACCTGGGACCGGGGTTGCACTTACTTTTCACACACGGGACAAGAGGGTGTCATAGTCACTTTATTCTGATTTTTGACTGATAAATGATCATGTCCTAAAATGGACACCGTACATTTGCATAGCTGCCATCTTTGGAAGGTCAAGTTGTGGGTAATGGAAAGTTCGCCATTATTTCCTATGGGCATTTCTTTTTTTTAAAATGCAATTTTTAAAAAAAACTACAAATCGGATCGACACGAAAAATACTTAGCACACCTGTCGTGGACGCTGGCTTCGAAATGACGCCTCACTGGAGTCTGTGCGTGCAGCGGTTCGGGCCGGATTAATTGCAGAAAAAAGTCTAATAATAATAAGATCGGATTACAATAATAATACTAGATGGGTATTTCCTGAAGGAACTACAGATAGTGCTTTGGAATGGTGCCCGGGCTGCCCCTGCAAGACTCACACTTGGGTGTCCCTCAGGCGCTGGTTTTGTGGGTGGAGCCCCTCAGGGTCCGGTTTTGTGGGCGGGGCCACTCTGGGTCCGATTTGGTGGGCGGGGCCACTCTGGGTCCGATTTGGTGGGCGGGGCCACTCTGGGTCCGATTTGGTGGGCGGGGCCACTCTGGGTCCGATTTGGTGGGCGGGGCCACTCTGGGTCCGATTTGGTGGGCGGGGCCACTCTGGGTCCGATTTGGTGGGCGGGGCCACTCTGGGTCCGATTTGGTGGGCGGGGCCACTCTGGGTCCGATTTGGTGGGCGGGGCCACTCTGGGTCCGATTTGGTGGGCGGGGCCACTCTGGGTCCGATTTGGTGGGCGGGGCCACTCTGGGTCCGATTTGGTGGGCGGGGCCACTCTGGGTCCGATTTGGTGGTCGGGGCCACTCTGGGTCCGATTTGGTGGGCGGGGCCACTCTGGGTCCGATTTGGTGGGCGGGGCCACTCTGGGTCCGATTTGGTGGGCGGGGCCACTCTGGGTCCGATTTGGTGGGCGGGGCCACTCTGGGTCCGATTTGGGGGTCGGGGCCCCTCTGGGTCCGATTTGGGGGTCGGGGCCCCTCAGGGTCCGATTTGGGGGTCGGGGCCCCTCAGGGTCCGATTTGGGGGTCGGGGACCCTCAGGGTCCGATTTGGGAGTCGGGGCCCCTCAGGGTCCGATTTGGGGGTCGGGGCCCCTCAGGGTCCGATTTGGTGGTCGGGGCCCCTCAGGGTCCGATTTGGTGGTCGGGGCCCCTCAGGGTCCGATTTGGTGGACGGGGCCCCTCAGGGTCCGATTTGGTGGTCGGGGCCCCTCAGGGTCCGATTTGGTGGTCGGGGCCCCTCAGGGTCCGATTTGGTGGTCGGGGCCCCTCAGGGTCCGATTTGGTGGTCGGGGCCCCTCAGGGTCCGATTTGGTGGTCGGGGCCCCTCAGGGTCCGATTTGGTGGTCGGGGCCCCTCAGGGTCCGATTTGGTGGTCGGGGCCCCTCAGGGTCCGATTTGGTGGTCGGGGCCCCTCAGGGTCCGATTTGGTGGTCGGGGCCCCTCAGGGTCCGATTTGGTGGTCGGGGCCCCTCAGGGTCCGATTTGGTGGTCGGGGCCCCTCAGGGTCCGATTTGGTGGTCGGGGCCCCTCAGGGTCCGATTTGGTGGTCGGGGCCCCTCAGGGTCCGATTTGGTGGTCGGGGCCCCTCAGGGTCCGATTTGGTGGTCGGGGCCCCTCAGGGTCCGATTTGGAGGTCGGGGCCCCTCAGGGTCCGATTTGGAGGTCGGGGCCCCTCAGGGTCCGATTTGGTGGTCGGGGCCCCTCAGGGTCCGATTTGGTGGTCGGGGCCCCTCAGGGTCCGATTTGGTGGTCGGGGCCCCTCAGGGTCCGATTTGGTGGTCGGGGCCCCTCAGGGTCCGATTTGGTGGTCGGGGCCCCTCAGGGTCCGATTTGGTGGTCGGGGCCCCTCAGGGTCCGATTTGGTGGTCGGGGCCCCTCAGGGTCCGATTTGGTGGTCGGGGCCCCTCAGGGTCCGATTTGGTGGTCGGGGCCCCTCAGGGTCCGATTTGGTGGTCGGGGCCCCTCAGGGTCCGTTTTGGAGGTCGGGGCCCCTCAGGGTCCGATTTGGTGGTCGGGGCCCCTCAGGGTCCGATTTGGTGGTCGGGGCCCCTCAGGGTCCGATTTGGTGGTCGGGGCCCCTCAGGGTCCGATTTGGTGGTCGGGGCCCCTCAGGGTCCGATTTGGTGGTCGGGGCCCCTCAGGGTCCGATTTGGTGGTCGGGGCCCCTCAGGGTCCGATTTGGTGGTCGGGGCCCCTCAGGGTCCGATTTGGAGGTCGGGGCCCCTCAGGGTCCGATTTGGAGGTCGGGGCCCCTCAGGGTCCGATTTGGTGGTCGGGGCCCCTCAGGGTCCGATTTGGTGGTCGGGGCCCCTCAGGGTCCGATTTGGTGGTCGGGGCCCCTCAGGGTCCGATTTGGTGGTCGGGGCCCCTCAGGGTCCGATTTGGTGGTCGGGGCCCCTCAGGGTCCGATTTGGTGGTCGGGGCCCCTCAGGGTCCGATTTGGTGGTCGGGGCCCCTCAGGGTCCGATTTGGTGGTCGGGGCCCCTCAGGGTCCGATTTGGTGGTCGGGGCCCCTCAGGGTCCGATTTGGTGGTCGGGGCCCCTCAGGGTCCGTTTTGGAGGTCGGGGCCCCTCAGGGTCCGATTTGGTGGTCGGGGCCCCTCAGGGTCCGATTTGGTGGTCGGGGCCCCTCAGGGTCCGATTTGGTGGTCGGGGCCCCTCAGGGTCCGATTTGGTGGTCGGGGCCCCTCAGGGTCCGATTTGGTGGTCGGGGCCCCTCAGGGTCCGATTTGGTGGTCGGGGCCCCTCAGGGTCCGATTTGGTGGTCGGGGCCCCTCAGGGTCCGATTTGGTGGTCGGGGCCCCTCAGGGTCCGATTTGGTGGTCGGGGCCCCTCAGGGTCCGATTTGGTGGTCGGGGCCCCTCAGGGTCCGATTTGGTGGTCGGGGCCCCTCAGGGTCCGATTTGGTGGTCGGGGCCCCTCAGGGTCCGATTTGGTGGTCGGGGCCCCTCAGGGTCCGATTTGGTGGTCGGGGCCCCTCGGCCTCCGATTTGGTGGTCGGGGCCCCTCGGCCTCCGATTTGGTGGGCTGGACACCTCAGGTAACAATTTAACAATTTGGTGGGTTGGTCACTTTAAGAGCTGATATTATCTGGCAAAACTGTGTCCTGGTGGGGTCATGTAGAGTTCGTAGGCGTTGCCATAGTAACTGGGTGTGACTGCACACAGCACTGAGCTAATCAGCCAGGTGGCAGTTGGCAGTTAGTTTGAAATTGCCTCAGAAAACAGCCATTTTACCTTATGGGAAAATTTACCCATTGAGAAATTGCATTCCAATCAGGGGAAAAACGCAAATTGCGCCAAAGCTACAAATCCGATCGACACGAAAAATACTTAGCACACCTCTTGGGGACGCTGGCTTCGAAATGACACCTCACTGGAGTCTGTGCGTGCAGCGGTTCGGGCCGCATTAATCGCGGACTGAATAATAATAATAATAATAATAATAAGTTGTCTACGGGGGAATAACAATATAGTGCTTTTTACAAAAGCACTATAACTAGATGGGTATTTCCTGAAGGAACTACAGATAGTGCTTTGTAATGGTGCCCGGGCTGCCCCTGCAAGACTTTCACACTTGGGTGCCCCTCAGGCGCTGGTTTGGTGGGCGGGGCCCCTCAGGGGATGATTTGGTGGGCGGGGCCACTCTGTGTCCGATTTGGTGGACGGGACCACTCTGGGTCCGATTTGGTGGGCGGGGCCACTCTGGATCAGATTTGGTGGGCGGGGCCACTCTGGGTCAGATTTGGTGGGCAGAGCACCTCTGGGTCAGATTTGGTGGGCGGGGCACCTCGGTCAGATTTGGTGGGCGGGGCACCTCTGAGTCAGATTTGGTGGGCGGGGCACCTCTGGGTCAGATTTAGTGGGCGGGGCACCTCTGGGTCAGATTTTATGGGCGGGGCACCTCTGGGTCAGATTTGGTGGGCGGGGCACCTCTGGGTCAGATTTGGTGGGCGGGGCACCTCTGGGTCAGATTTGGTGGGCGGGGCACCTCTGGGTCAGATTTAGTGGGCGGGGCACCTCTGGGTCAGATTTTATGGGCGGGGCACCTCTGGGTCAGATTTGGTGGGCGGGGCACCTCTGGGTCAGATTTGGTGGGCGTGGCACCTCTGGGTCAGATTTGGTGGGCGGGGTCACTCTGGGTCAGATTTGGTGGGCGGGGTCACTCTGGGTCAGATTTGGTGGTCGGGGTCACTCTGGGTCAGATTTGGTGGGCGGGGTCACTCTGGGTCAGATTTGGTGGGCGGAGTCACTCTGGGTCAGATTTGGTGGGCGGGGTCACTCTGGGTCAGATTTGGTGGGCGGGGTCACTCTGGGTCAGATTTGGTGGGCGGGGTCACTCTGGGTCAGATTTGGTGGGCGGGGTCACTCTGGGTCCGATTTGGTGGGCGGGGTCTCTCTGGGCCCAATTTGGTGGGCGGGGTCACTCGTGGTCAGGTTTGGGGGCGGGGTCACTCTGGGTCCGATTTGGGGGGTGGGGTCACTCAGGATCCAATTTGGGGGGTGGGGTCACTCGGGGTCCGATTTGGGGGACGGAGTCACTTGGGGTCCAATTTGTTGGCCGGGCCACTCGGGGTCCGATAAGGGCGGTGGGGCCACTCGGTGCACTTTTCACACACGGGATCGGGGTGCACTTACTTTTCACACACAGGATAAGAGAGTGTCATAGTCACTTTATTCTGATGTTTGACTTCGATAAATGATCATGTCCTAAAATGGACACCGTACATTTGCATAGCTGCCATCTTTGGAAGGTCAAGTTGTGGGTAATGGAAAGTTCGCCATTATTTCCTATGGGAATTTTTTTTTTTTAAATGCAATTTTTAAAAAAACTACAAATCGGATGAACACGAAAAATACTTAGCACACCTCTCGTGGACGCTGGCTTCGAAATGACGCCTCACTGGAGTCTGTGCGTGCAGCGGTTCGGGCCGCATTAATTGCGGAAAAAACTGAATAAGTTTACCACGTTCGGATTACAATAATAATACTAGATGGGTATTTCCTGAAGGAACTACAGATAGTGCTTTGGAATGGTGCCCGGGCTGCCCCTGCAAGACTTTCACACTTGGGTGATCCTCAGGCGCTGGTTTGGTGGGCGGGGCCCCTCAGGTGCCGATTTGGTGGGCTGTGCACCTCGGGGTCTGATTTGGTGGGCGGGGTAACTCTGGGTCTGATTTGGTGGGCGGGGCCACTCGGATCCGATTTGGTGGGCGGGGCCACTCTGGGTCCGATTTGGTGGGCGGGGTCACTCTGGGTCCGATTTGGTGGGCGGGGTCACTCTGGGTCACATTTGGTGGGCGGGGTCACTCTGGGTCACATTTGGTGGGCGGGGTCATTTTGGGTCACATTTGGTGGGCGGGGTCACTCTGGGTCACATTTGGTGGGCGGGGTCACTCTGGGTCCGATTTGGTGGGCGGGGTCACTCTGGGTCCGATTTGGTGGGCGGGGTTACTCTGGGTCCGATTTGGTGGGCGGGGCACCTCTGGGTCCGATTTGGTGGGCGGGGCCACTCGCGGTCCGATTTGGTGGGCGGGGCCACTCTGGGTCACATTTGGTGGGCGGGGTCACTCTGGGTCACATTTGGTGGGCGGGGTCACTCTGGGTCACATTTGGTGGGCGGGGTCACTTTGGGTCACATTTGGTGGGCGGGGTCACTCTGGGTCACATTTGGTGGGCGGGGTCACTCTGGGTCACATTTGGTGGGCGGGGTGACTCTGGGTCACATTTGGTGGGCGGGGTCACTCTGGGTCACATTTGGTGAGCGGGGCACCTCTGGGTCCGATTTGGTGGGCGGGGTCACTCTGGGTCACATTTGGTGAGCGGGGCCACTCTGGGTCACATTTGGTGGGCGGGGTCACTCTGGGTCACATTTGGTGAGCGGGGCACCTCTGGGTCCGATTTGGTGGGCGGGGCACCTCTGGGTCCGATTTGGTGGGCGGGGCCACTCGCGGTCCGATTTGGTGGGCGGGGCCACTCTGGGTCACATTTGGTGGGCGGGGTCACTCTGGGTCACATTTGGTGGGCGGGGTCACTCTGGGTCACATTTGGTGGGCGGGGTCACTTTGGGTCACATTTGGTGGGCGGGGTCACTCTGGGTCACATTTGGTGGGCGGGGTCACTCTGGGTCACATTTGGTGGGCGGGGTGACTCTGGGTCACATTTGGTGGGCGGGGTCACTCTGGGTCACATTTGGTGAGCGGGGCACCTCTGGGTCCGATTTGGTGGGCGGGGTCACTCTGGGTCACATTTGGTGAGCGGGGCCACTCTGGGTCACATTTGGTGGGCGGGGTCACTCTGGGTCACATTTGGTGGGCGGGGTCACTCTGGGTCACATTTGGTGGGCGGGGTCACTCTGGGTCACATTTGGTGGGCGGGGTCACTCTGGGTCCCATTTGGCGGGCGGGGCCACTCGGGGTCCGATGTGGTGGTCGGGGCCCCTCGGCCTCCTATTTGGTGGGCTGGACACCTCAGGTGCCAATTTGGAACTACAGATAGTGCTTTGGAATGGTGCCCGGGCTGCCCCTGCAAGACTTTCACACTTGGGTGCCCCTCAGGTGCTGGTTTGGTAGTTGTAGCCCCTCAGGGTTGAGGATTTGGGGGGCGGGGCCACTCGGAGTCCGATTTGGTGGTCGGGGCCGCTCGGGGGCCGATTTGGTATGCGGGGCCGCTCGGGTCCGATTTGGTGGACAGGGCCCCTGGGGGTCCAATTTGGCGGGCGGAGCCCCTCGGGGTCCGATTTGGTGGGCGGGGTCACTGAATCTGATTTGGTGGGCGGGGTCACTCTGGGTCACATTTGGTGGGCGGGGTCACTCTGGGTCACATTTGGTGGGCGGGGTCACTCTGGGTCACATTTGGTGGGCGGGGTCATTCTGGGTCCGATTTGGTGGGCGGGGTCACTCTGGGTCCGATTTGTTGGGCGAGGTCACTCTGGGTCCGAATTTGTGGGCGGGGTCACTCTGGGTCCGATTTGGTGGGCGGGGTCACTCGAGGTCCGATTTGGTGGGCGGGGCCACTCGGCGTACGATTTGGTGGGCAGGGCCACTTGGGGTTGATTTGGTGGGTGGGGCCACTCGGTGCACTTACTTTTCACACAAGGGATCGGGGGTGCACTTACTTTTCACACACGGGATGAGAGGGTGTCATAGTAACTTTATTCTGATGTTTGAGTTTGATAAATGATCATGTCCTAAAATGGACACCATACATTTCCATAGCTGCCATCTTTGGAAGGTCAAGTTGGGGGTAATGGAAAGTTCGCCATTATTTCCTATGGGAAACTTTTTTTTTTTAAATGCAATTTAAAAAAAAAACTACAAATCGGATCGACACGAAAAATACTTAACACACCTCTCGTGGACGCTGGCTTCGAAATGATGCCTCACTGGAGACTGTGCGTGCAGCGGTTCGGGCCGCATTAATTGCGGAAAAAAGCCTAATAATAAGAAGTTAACCACGTTCGGATTACAATAATAATACTAGATGGGTATTTCCTGAAGGAACTACAGATAGTGCTTTGTAATGGTGCCCGGGCTGCCCCTGCAAGACTTTCACACTTGGGTGCCCTTCAGGCGCTGGTTTGGTGGGCGGGGCCCTTCAGGGGATGATTTGGTGGGCGGGGCCACTCTGTGTCCGATTTGGTAGACGGGACCACTCTGGGTCCGATTTGGTGGGCGGGGCCACTCTGGGTCAGATTTGGTGGGTGGGGCCACTCTGGGTCAGATTTGGTGGGCAGAGCACCTCTGGGTCAGATTTGGTGGGCGGGGCACCTCGGTCAGATTTGGTGGGCGGGGCACCTCTGGGTCACATTTGGTGGGCAGGGTCACTCTGGGTCACATTTGGTGGGCGGGGTCACTCTGGGTCACAATTGGTGGGCGGGGTCACTCTGGGTCACATTTGGTGGGCGGGGTCACTCTGGGTCACATTTGGTGGGCGGGGTCACTCTGGGTCACATTTGGTGGGCGGGGTCACTCTGGGTCACATTTGGTGGGCGGGGTCACTCTGGGTCACATTTGGTGGGCGGGGTCACTCTGGGTCACATTTGGTGGGCGGGGTCACTCTGGGTCACATTTGGTGGGCGGGGTCACTCTGGGTCACATTTGGTGGGCGGGGTCACTCTGGGTCACATTTGGTGGGCGGGGTCACTCTGGGTCACATTTGGTGGGCGGGGTCACTCTGAGTCACATTTGGTGGGCGGGGTCACTCTGGGTCACATTTGGTGGGCGGGGTCACTCTGGGTCCGATTTGGTGGGCGGGGTCACTCTGGGTCCGATTTGGTGGGCGGGGTCACTCTGGGTCCGATTTGGTGGGCGGGGCACCTCTGGGTCCGATTTGGTGGGCGGGGCCACTCGTGGTCCCATTTGGTGGGCGGGGCCACTCGGGGTCACATTTGGTGGGCGGGGTCACATTTGGTGGGCGGGGTCACTCTGGGTCACATTTGGTGGTCGGGGCCCCTCAGGGTCCGATTTGGTGGTCGGGGCCCCTCAGGGTCCGATTTGGAGGTCGGGGCCCCTCAGGGTCCGATTTGGTGGTCGGGGCCCCTCAGGGTCCGATTTGGTGGTCGGGGCCCCTCAGGGTCCGATTTGGTGGTCGGGGCCCCTCAGGGTCCGATTTGGAGGTCGGGGCCCCTCAGGGTCCGATTTGGTGGTGGGGGCCCCTCAGGGTCCGATTTGGTGGTCGGGGCCCCTCAGGGTCCGATTTGGTGGTCGGGGCCCCTCAGGGTCCGATTTGGAGGTCGGGGCCCCTCAGGGTCCGATTTGGTGGTGGGGGCCCCTCAGGGTCCGATTTGGTGGTCGGGGCCCCTCAGGGTCCGATTTGGTGGTCGGGGCCCCTCAGGGTCCGATTTGGTGGTCGGGGCCCCTCAGGGTCCGATTTGGTGGTCGGGGCCCCTCAGGGTCCGATTTGGAGGTCGGGGCCCCTCAGGGTCCGATTTGGTGGTCGGGGCCCCTCAGGGTCCGATTTGGTGGTCGGGGCACCTCAGGGTCCGATTTGGTGGTCGGGGCCCCTCAGGGTCCGATTTGGAGGTCGGGGCCCCTCAGGGTCCGATTTGGAGGTCGGGGCCCCTCAGGGTCCGATTTGGAGGTCGGGGCCGCTCAGGGTCCGATTTGGAGGTCGGGGCCCCTCAGGGTCCGATTTGGTGGTCGGGGCCCCTCAGGGTCCGATTTGGTGGTCGGGGCCCCTCAGGGTCCGATTTGGTGGTCGGGGCCCCTCAGGGTCCGATTTGGTGGTCGGGGCCCCTCAGGGTCCGATTTGGTGGTCGGGGCCCCTCAGGGTCCGATTTGGTGGTCGGGGCCCCTCAGGGTCCGATTTGGTGGTCGGGGCCCCTCAGGGTCCGATTTGGTGGTCGGGGCCCCTCAGGGTCCGATTTGGAGGTCGGGGCCCCTCAGGGTCCGATTTGGTGGTCGGGGCCCCTCAGGGTCCGATTTGGAGGTCGGGGCCCCTCAGGGTCCACTTTGGTGGTCGGGGCCCCTCAGGGTCCGATTTGGAGGTCGGGGCCCCTCAGGGTCCGATTTGGAGGCCGGGGTCCCTCGGCCTCCGATTTGGAGGCCGGGGCCCCTCGGCCTCCGATTTGGAGGCCGGGGCCCCTCGGCCTCCGATTTGGAGGCCGGGGCCCCTCGGCCTCCGATTTGGAGGCCGGGGCCCCTCGGCCTCCGATTTGGAGGCCGGGGCCCCTCGGCCTCCGATTTGGAGGCCGGGGCCCCTCGGCCTCCGATTTGGAGGCCGGGGCCCCTCGGCCTCCGAATTGGAGGCCGGGGCCCCTCGGCCTCCGATTTGGAGGCCGGGGCGCCTCGGCCTCCGATTTGGAGGCCGGGGCCCCTCGGCCTCCGATTTGGAGGCCGGGGCCCCTCGGCCTCCGATTTGGAGGCCTGGGCCCCTCGGCCTCCGATTTGGAGGCCTGGGCCCCTCGGCCTCCGATTTGGAGGCCGGGGGGCCTCGGCCTCCGAATTGGAGGCCGGGGCCCCTCGGCCTCCGATTTGGAGGCTGGGGCCCCTCGGCCTCCGATTTGCAGGTCGGGGCCCCTCGGCCTCCGATTTGGAGGTCGGGGCCCCTCGGCCTCCGATTTGGAGGCCGGGGCGCCTCGGCCTCCGATTTGGAGGCCGGGGTCCCTCGGCCTCCGGTTTGGAGGCCGGGGCCCATCGGCCTCCGATTTGGAGGTCGGGGCCCCTCGGCCTCCGATTTGGAGGTCGGGGCCCCTCGGCCTCCGATTTGGAGGCCGGGGCCCCTCGGCCTCCGATTTGGAGGCCGGGGCCCCTCGGCCTCCGATTTGGAGGCCGGGGCCCCTCGGCCTCCGAATTGGAGGCCGGGGCCCCTCGGCCTCCGATTTGGAGGCCGGGGCCCCTCGGCCTCCGATTTGGAGGCCGGGGCCCCTCGGCCTCAGATTTGGAGGTCGGGGCCCCTCGGCCTCAGATTTGGAGGTCGGGGCCCCTCGGCCTCCGATTTGGAGGTCGGGGCCCCTCGGCCTCCGATTTGGAGGTCGGGGCCCCTCGGCCTCCGATTTGGAGGTCGGGGCCCCTCGGCCTCCGATTTGGAGGCCGGGGCCCCTCGGCCTCCGATTTGGAGGCCGGGGCCCCTCGGCCTCCGATATGGAGGCCGGGGCCCCTCGGCCTCCGATATGGAGACCGGGGCCCCTCGGCCTCCGATATGGAGGTCGGGGCCCCTCGGCCTCCGATATGGAGGCCGGGGCCCCTCGGCCTCCGATATGGAGGTCGGGGCCCCTCGGCCTTCGATTTGGAGGTCGGGGCCCCTCGGCCTCCGATATGGAGGCCGGGGCCCCTCGGCCTCCGATTTGGAAGTCGGGGCCCCTCGGCCTCCGATTTGGAGGTCGGGGCCCCTCGGCCTCCGATTTGGAGGTCGGGGCCCCTCGGCCTCCGATATGGAGGTCGGGGCCCCTCGGCCTCCGATTTGGAGGTCGGGGCCCCTCGGCCTCCGATATGGAGGTCGGGGCCCCTCGGCCTCCGATTTGGAGGTCGGGGCCCCTCGGCCTCCGATGTGGTGGTCGGGGCCCCTCGGCCTCCTATTTGGTGGGCTGGACACCTCAGGTAACAATTTGGTGGGTTGGTCACTTTAAGAGCTGATATTATCTGGCAAAACTGTGTCCTGGTGGGGTCATGTAGAGTTCGTAGGCGTTGTCATAGTAACTGGGTGTGACTGCACATATCAATGAGCTGATCAGCCAGGTGGCAGTTGGCAGTTATTTTTTAAATTGCCTCAGTAATCAGCCATTATACCTTATGGCTAAATTTCCCTATTGAAATGCATTGGCAATGCATTCCAATGAGAGAAAAACAATTTTCAAACGTTAATTGCGCCAAAACTACAAATCCGATCGACACGAAAAATACTTAGCACACCTCTTGGGGACGCTGGCTTCGAAATGACACCTCACTGGAGTCTGTGCGTGTAGCGGTTCGGGCCGCATTAATTGCGGAAAAAAGCCTAATAATAATAAGAAGAATAAGAACTAGATGGGTATTTCCTGAAGGAACTACAGATAGTGCTTTGGAATGGTGCCCGGGCTGCCCCTGCAAGACTTTCACACTTGGGTGCCCCTCAGGCGCCGATTTGGTGGGCGGGGCCGCTCTGGGTCCGATTTGGTGGGCGGGGCCGCTCTGGGTCAAATTTGGTGGGCGGGGTCACTCTGGGTCACATTTGGTGGGCGGGGTCACTCTGGGTCACATTTGGTGGGCGGGGTCACTCTGAGTCACATTTGGTGGGCGGGGTCACTCTGAGTCACATTTGGTGGGCGGGGTCACTGAGTCACATTTGGTGGGCGGGGTCACTCTGAGTCACATTTGGTGGGCGGGGTCACTGAGTCACATTTGGTGGGCGGGGTCACTCTGGGTCCGTTTTGGTGGGCGGGGTCACTCTGGGTCCGATTTGATGGGCGGGGTCACTCTGGGTCCGATTTGGTGGGCGGGGTCACTCTGGGTCCGATTTGGTGGGCGGGGTCACTCTGGGTCACATTTGGTGGGCGGGGTCACTCGAGGTCCGATTTGGTGGGCGGGGCCACTCGGGGTACGATTTGGTGGGCAGGGCCACTTGGGGTTGATTTGGTGGGCGGGGCCACTCGGTGCACTTACTTTTCACACAAGGGATCGGGGGTGCACTTACTTTTCACACACGGGATGAGAGGGTGTCATAGTAACTTTATTCTGATGTTTGAGTTTGATAAATGATCATGTCCTAAAATGGACACCATACATTTCCATAGCTGCCATCTTTGGAAGGTCAAGTTGGGGGTAATGGAAAGTTCGCCATTATTTCCTATGGGAAACTATTTTTTTTTAAATGCAATTTAAAAAAAAACTACAAATCGGATCGACACGAAAAATACTTAGCACACCTCTCGTGGACGCTGGCTTCGAAATGACGCCTCACTGGAGACTGTGCGTGCAACAGTTCGGGCCGCATTAATTGCGGAAAAAAGCCTAATAATAAGAAGTTAACCACGTTCGGATTACAATAATAATACTAGATGGGTATTTCCTGAAGGAACTACAGATAGTGCTTTGGAATGGTGCCCGGGCTGCCCTGCAAGACTTTCACACTTGAGTGCCCCTCAGGCGCAGGTTTGGTGGGCGGGGTCACTCAGGGTCTGATTTGGTGGGCAGGGTCACTCAGGGTCCGATTTGGTGGGCAAGGTCGCTCAGGGTCCGATTTGGTGGGTGGGACACCTCTGGGTCCGATTTGGTGGTCGGGGCCCCTCAGGGTCCGATTTGGTGGGCGGGGCCCCTCAGGGTCCGATTTGGTGGGCGGGGTCACTCTGGGTCCGATTTGGTGGGCGGGGTCACTCTGGGTCACATTTGGTGGGCGGGGTCACTCTGGGTCACATTTGGTGGGCGGGGTCACTCTGGGTCACATTTGGTGGGCGGGGTCACTCTGGGTCACATTTGGTGGGCGGGGTCACTCTGGGTCACATTTGGTGGGCGGGGTCACTCTGGGTCACATTTGGTGGGCGGGGTCACTCTGGGTCACATTTGGTGGGCGGGGTCACTCTGGGTCACATTTGGTGGGCGGGGTCACTCTGGGTCACATTTGGTGGGCGGGGTCACCCTGGGTCACATTTGGTGGGCGGGGTCACCCTGGGTCACATTTGGTGGGCGGGGTCACCCTGGGTCACATTTGGTGGGCGGGGTCACTCTGGGTCACATTTGGTGGGCGGGGTCACTCTGGGTCACATTTGGTGGGCGGGGTCACTCTGGGTCACATTTGGTGGGCGGGGTCACTCTGGGTCACATTTGGTGGGCGGGGTCACTCTGGGTCACATTTGGTGGGCGGGGTCACTCTGGGTCACATTTGGTGGGCGGGGTCACTCTGGGTCACATTTGGTGGGCGGGGTCACTCTGGGTCACATTTGGTGGGCGGGGTCACTCTGGGTCACATTTGGTGGGCGGGGTCACTCTGGGTCACATTTGGTGGGCGGGGTCACTCTGGGTCACATTTGGTGGGCGAGGTCACTCTGGGTCACATTTGGTGGGCGAGGTCACTCTGGGTCACATTTGGTGGGCGGGGTCTCTCTGGGTCACATTTGGAGGGCGGGAACACTCTGGGTCCGATTTGGTGGCCGGGGTCACTCTGGGTACGATTTGGTGGCCGGGGTCACTCTGGGTCTGATTTGGTGGCCGGGGTCACTCTGGGTCACATTTGGTGGGCGGGGTCACTCTGGGTCACATTTGGTGGGCGGGGTCACTCTGGGTCACATTTGGTGGGCGGGGTCACATTTGGTGGGCGGGGTCACTCTGGGTCACATTTGGTGGGCGGGGTCACTCTGGGTCACATTTGGTGGGCGGGGTCACTCTGGGTCACATTTGGTGGGCGGGGTCACTCTGGGTCACATTTGGTGGGCGGGGTCACTCTGGGTCACATTTGGTGGGCGGGGTCACTCTGGGTACGATTTGGTGGCCGGGGTCACTCTGGGTACGATTTGGTGGCCGGGGTCACTCTGGGTCACATTTGGTGGGCGGGGTCACTCTGGGTCCGATTTGGTGGGCGGGGTCACTCTGGGTCCGATTTGGTGGGCGGGGTCACTCTGGGTCCGATTTGGTGGGCGGGGTCACTCTGGGTCCGATTTGGTGGGCGGGGTCACTCTGGGTCCAATTTGGTGGGCGGGGCCACTCGGGGTCCGATTTGGTGGGCGGGGCCACTCGAGTCCGATTTGGTGGGCTGCGCACCTCAGGTGCCAATTTGGTGTGCGGGTCACTTTAAGAGCTGATATTATCTGGCAAAACTGTGTCCTGGTGGGGTCATGTAGAGTTCGTACGCGTTGGCATAGTAACTGGATCTGACTTCGCATATCAATGAGCTGATCAGCCAGGTGGCAGTTGGCAGTTATTTTTTAAATTGCCTCAGATATCAGCCATTATACCTTATGTCAAAATTTCTCTATTGAAATGCATAGCGGCAATGCTTTCCAATGAGGGGGAATCAATTTTTAAACGCACATTGCGCCAAAACTACAAATTTGATCGACACGAAAAATACTTAGCACACCTCTCATGGACGCTGGCTTCGAAATGACACCTCACTGGAGTCTGTGCGTGCAGCGGTTCGGGCCGCATTAATTGCGGAAAAAAGCCTAATAATAATAAGAATAAGAAGAAGAACTAGATGGGTATTTCCTGAAGGAACTACAGATAGTGCTTTGGAATGGTGCCCGGGCTGCCCCTGCAAGACTTTCACACATGGGTGCCCCTCAGGGTTGAGGATTTGGTGGGCTGGGCACCTCGGGGTCCAATTTGGTGGGCTGGGCACCTCAGGGTCCGATTTGGTGGTCGGGGCCCCTCAGGGTCCGATTTGGTGGTCGGGGCCCCTCAGGGTCCGATTTGGTGGTCGGGGCCCCTCAGGATCCGATTTGGTGGTCGGGGCCCCTCAGGGTCCGATTTGGAGGTCGGGGCCCCTCAGGGTCCGATTTGGAGGTCGGGGCCCCTCAGGGTCCGATTTGGTAAGTGGGGCCCCTCAGGGACCGATTTGGTGGTCGGGGCCCCTCAGGGTCCGATTTGGTGGTCGGGGCCCCTCAGGGTCCGATTTGGGGACCGATTTGGTGGTCGGGGCCCCTCAGGGTCCGATTTGGTGGTCGGGGCCCCTCAGGGTCCGATTTGGTGGTCGGGGCCCCTCAGGGTCCGATTTGGTGGTCGGGGCCCCTCAGGGTCCGATTTGGAGGTCGGGGCCCCTCAGGGTCCGATTTGGTGGTCGGGGCCCCTCAGGGTCCGATTTGGAGGTCGGGGCCCCTCAGGGTCCGATTTGGTGGTCGGGGCCCCTCAGGGTCCGATTTGGTGGTCGGGGCCCCTCAGGGTCCGATTTGGTGGTCGGGGCCCATCAAGGTCCGATTTGGTGGTCGGGGCCCCTCAGGGTCCGATTTGGTGGTCGGGGCCCCTCAGGGTCCGATTTGGTGGTCGGGGCCCCTCAGGGTCCGATTTGGTGGTCGGGGCCCCTCAGGGTCCGATTTGGTGGTCGGGGCCCCTCAGGGTCCGATTTGGTGGTCGGGGCCCCTCAGGGTCCGATTTGGTGGTCGGGGCCCCTCAGGGTCCGATTTGGTGGTCGGGGCCCCTCAGGGTCCGATTTGGTGGTCGGGGCCCCTCAGGGTCCGATTTGGTAAGTGGGGCCCCTCAGCGTCCGATTTGGTAAGTGGGGCCCCTCAGGGTCCGATTTGGTGGTCGGGGCCCCTCAGGGTCCGATTTGGTAAGTGGGGCCCCTCAGGGTCCGATTTGGTGGTCGGGGCCCCTCAGGGTCCGATTTGGTGGTCGGGGCCCCTCAGGGTCCGATTTGGAGGTCGGGGCCCCTCAGGGTCCGATTTGGAGGTCGGGGCCCCTCAGGGTCCGATTTGGTGGTCGGGGCCCCTCAGGGTCCGATTTGGAGGTCGGGGCCCCTCAGGGTCCGATTTGGTGGTCGGGGCCCCTCAGGGTCCGATTTGGTGGTCGGGGCCACTCAGGGTCCGATTTGGTGGTCGGGGCCCCTCAGGGTCCGATTTGGTGGTCGGGGCCCCTCAGGGTCCGATTTGGTGGTCGGGGCCCCTCAGGGTCCGATTTGGAGGTCGGGGCCCCTCAGGGTCCGATTTGGTGGTCGGGGCCCCTCAGGGTCCGATTTGGTGGTCGGGGCCCCTCAGGGTCCGATTTGGTGGTCGGGGCCCCTCAGGGTCCGATTTGGTGGTCGGGGCCCCTCAGGGTCCGATTTGGTGGTCGGGGCCCCTCAGGGTCCGATTTGGTGGTCGGGGCCCCTCAGGGTCCGATTTGGTGGTCGGGGCCCCTCAGGGTCCGATTTGGTGGTCGGGGCCCCTCAGGGTCCGATTTGGTGGTCGGGGCCCCTCAGGGTCCGATTTGGAGGTCGGGGCCCCTCAGGGTCCGATTTGGTGGTCGGGGCCCCTCAGGGTCCGATTTGGTGGTCGGGGCCCCTCAGGGTCCGATTTGGTGGTCGGGGCCCCTCAGGGTCCGATTTGGTGGTCGGGGCCCCTCAGGGTCCGATTTGGTGGGCTGGCACCTCAGGTTCCGATTTGGTGTGCGGGTCACTTTAAGAGCTGATATTATCTGGCAAACCTGTGTCCTAGTGGGGTCATGTAGAGTTCGTAGGCGTTGTCATAGTAACTGGGTCTGACTGCACATAGCACTGAGCTAATCAGCCAGGTGGCAGTTGGGCTGATTTCTGAGGCAATTTCAAAATAACTGCCATTATAAGCTTATGGCAAGATTTCCCTATTGAAATGCATTGAGACCAAATTTTCAAACGCAAATTGCGCCAAAACTACAAATCCGATCGACACGAAAAATACTTAGCACACCTCCCAGGAACGCTGGCTTCGAAATGACACCTCACTGGAGTCTTTGAGTGCAGCGGTTCGGGCCGCATTAATTGCGGACTGAATAATAATAAGAAGAAGAATAAGTTGACTACGGTGGAATAACAATACAGTGCTTTTTCAAAGCACTATAATAAGAAGTTGTCTACGGTGGAATAACAATATAGTGCTTTTTACAAAAGCACTATAATAAGAAGTTGTCTACGGTGGAATAACAATACAGTGCTTTTTACAAAGCACTATAACTAGATGGGTATTTCCTGAAGGAACTACAGATAGTGCTTTGGAATGGTGCCCGGGCTGCCCCTGCAAGACTTTCACACTTGGGTGCCCTTCAGGCGCTGATTTGGTGGGTGGGGCCCCTCAGTGTCCGATTTGGTGGGCGGGGCCCCTCAGGGTCCGATTTGGTGGGCGGGGCCCCTCAGGGTCCGATTTGGTGGACGGTGCCCCTCAGGGTCCGATTTGGTGGGCGGGGCCCCTCAGGGTCCGATTTGGTGGGCGTGGTCACTCTGGGTCCGATTTGGTGGGCGGGATCACTCTGGGTCCGATTTGGTGGGCGGGGTCACTCTGGGTCCGATTTGGTGGGCGGGGTCACTCTGGGTCCGATTTGGTGGACGGGGTCACTCTGGGTCCGATTTGGTGGGCGGGGTCACATGGGTCTGATTTGGTGGGCGGGGTCACTCTGGGTCCGATTTGGTGGGCGGGGTCACTCTGGGTCCGATTTGGTGGGCGGGGTCACTCTGGGTCCGATTTGGTGGGCGGGGTCACTCTGGGTCCGATTTGGTGGGCGGTCACTCCGGGTCCGATTTGGTGGGCGGGGCCACTCCGGGTCCGATTTGGTGGGCGGGGCCACTCCGGGTCCGATTTGGTGGGCGGGGTCACTCCGGGTCCGATTTGGTGGGCGGGGCCACTCCGGGTCTGATTTGGTGGGCGGGGTCACTCCGGGTCCGATTTGGTGGGCGGGGTCACTCCGGGTCCGATTTGGTGGGCGGGGTCACTCTGGGTCCTATTTGGTGGGCGGGGTCACTCTGGGTCCGATTTGGTGGGCGGGGTCACTCTGGGTCCGATTTGGTGGGCGGGGTCTCTCTGGGTCCGATTTGGTGGGCGGGGTCACTCTGGGTCCGATTTGGTGGGCGGGGTCACTCTGGGTCCGATTTGGTGGGCGGGGCCACTCTGGGTCAGATTTGGTGGGCGGGGCCACTCTGGGTCAGTTTTGGTGGGCGGGGCCACTCTGGGTCAGATTTGGTGGGCGGGGCCACTCTGGGTCAGATTTGGTGGGCGGGGTTACTCTGGGTCAGATTTGGTGGGCGGGGTCACTCTGGGTCCAATTTGGGGGGCGGGGCCACTCGGGGTCCGATTCGGGGGTCCGGGTCACTCGGGGTCCGATTCGGGGGCGGGGTCACTCAGGGTCCGATTTGGGGGGCGGGGGCGCACTTACTTTTTCACACACGGGACCAGGGTGCACTTACTTTTCACCCACGGGACCAGGGGTGCACTTACTTTTCACCCACGGGATCGGGGGTGCACTTACTTTTCACCCACGGGATCGGGGGTGCACTTAATTTTCACCCATAGGACCGGGGGTGCACTTACTTTTCACCCACGGGACCGGGGGTGCACTTACTTTTCACCCACGGGACCGGGGGTGCACTTACTTTTCACCCACAGGACCGGGGGTGCACTTACTTTTCACCCACGGGACCGGGGGTGCACTTACTTTTCACCCACGGGATCGGGGGTGCACTTACTTTTCACCCATAGGACCGGGGGTGCACTTACTTTTCACCCACGGGACCGGGGGTGCACTTACTTTTCACCCACGGGACCGGGGGTGCACTTACTTTTCACCCACAGGACCGGGGGTGCACTTACTTTTCACCCACGGGACCGGGGGTGCACTTACTTTTCACCCACGGGACCGGGTGTGCACTTACTTTTCACCCACGGGACCGGGGGTGCACTTACTTTTCACCCACGGGACCGGGGGTGCACTTACTTTTCACCCACGGGACCGGGGGTGCACTTACTTTTCACCCACGGGTACGGGGGTGCACTTACTTTTCACCCACGAGTCCGGGGGTGCACTTACTTTTCACACACGGGATCGGGGTGCAATACTTTTCACCCACGGGAGCGGGGGTGCACTTACTTTTCACCCATGGGACTGGGGGTGCACTTACTTTTCACCCACGGGACCTGGGGTGCACTTACTTTTCACACCCGGGATCGGGGGTGCACTTACTTTTCACACACGGGAACGGGGGTGCACTTACTTTTCTCTCACGGGAACGGGGGTGCACTTACTTTTCACCCACGGGACCGGGGGTGCACTTACTTTTCACCCACGGGACCGGGGGTGCAATTACTTTTCACCCACGGGACCAGGGGTGCACTTACTTTTCACTCACGGGACCGGAGGTGCACTTACTTTTCACCCACGGGACCGGGGGTGCACTTACTTTTCACCCATGGACCGGGAGTGCACTTACTTTTCACACATGGGGGGGTGCACTTACTTTTCACCCACGGGACAGGGGGTGCACTTACTTTTCACCCATGGGACTGGGGTGCACTTATTTTTCACACACCGGACCGGGGGTGCACTTACTTTTCACCCACGGGACCGGGGGTGCACTTACTTTTCACACCCGGGACCAGGGATGCACTTACTTTTCACACACGGGATCGGGGTGCACTTACTTTTCACCCACGGGACCGAGGGTGCCCTTATTTTTCACACACGGGACCGGGGGTGCACTTACTTTTCAACCACGGGACCGGGGGTGCACTTACTTTTCACACCCGGGACCAGGGATGCACTTACTTTTCACACACGGGACCGGGGTGCACTTACTTTTCACCCACGGGACCGAGGGTGCACTTACTTTTCACTTACGGGACCTGGGGTGCGCTTACTTTTCACACTCAGGACCGGGGGTGCACTTACTTTTCACACACGGGACTGGGGTGCACTTAATTTTCACCCACGGGACTGGGGGTGCACTTACTTTTCACAAACGGGATCGGGGTGCACTTACTTTTCACACAAGGGACCGGGGGTGCACTTACTTTTCACACACATGGGACCGGGGTGCACTTACTTTTCACACCAGGAACGGGGGTGCACTTACTTTTCACACACGGGACTGGGGGTGCACTTACTTTTCACAGACGGGATCGGGGGTGCACTGGGCACCTCAGGGTCAGATTTGGTGTGCGGGTCACTTTAAGAGCTGATATTATCTGGCAAAACTGTGTCCTGGTGGGGTCATGTAGAGTTCGTAGGCGTTGTCATAGTAACTGGGTCTGGCTTCGCATATCAATGAGCTGATCAGCCAGGTGGCAGTTGGCAGTTATTTTTTAAATTGCCTCAGTAATCAGCCATTATACCTTATGGCTAAATTTCCCTATTGAAATGCATTGGCAATGCATTCCAATGAGAGAAAAACAATTTTCAAACGTTAATTGCGCCAAAACTACACATCCGATCGACACGAAAAATACTTAGCACACCTCTCATGGACGCTGGCTTCGAAATGACACCTCACTGGAGTCTGTGCGTGCAGCGGTTCGGGCCGCATTAATTGCGGAAAAAAGCCTAATAATAATAAGAATAAGAAGAAGAACTAGATAGGTATTTCCTGAAGGAACTACAGATAGTGCTTTGTAATGGTGCCCGGGCTGCCCCTGCAAGACTTTCACACTTGGGTGCCCCTCAGGCGCTGGTTTGGTGGGCGGGGCCCCTCAGGGGATGATTTGGTGGGCGGGGCCACTCTGTGTCTGATTTGGTGGACGGGACCACTCTGGGTCCGATTTGGTGGGCGGGGCCACTCTGGGTCAGATTTGGTGGGCAGGGCACCTCGGTCAGATTTGGTGGGTGGGGCACCTCTGGGTCAGATTTAGTGGGCGGGGCACCTCTGGGTCAGATTTAGTGGGCGGGGCACCTCTGGGTCAGATTTTATGGGCGGGGCACCTCTGGGTCAGATTTGGTGGGCGGGGCACCTCTGGGTCAGATTTGGTGGGCGGGGTCACTCTGGGTCAGATTTGGTGGGCGGGGTCACTCTGGGTCAGATTTGGTGGGCGGGGTCACTCTGGGTCAGATTTGGTGGGCGCGGTCGCTCTGGGTCAGATTTGGTGGGCGGAGTCACTCTGGGTCAGATTTGGTGGGCGGGGTCACTCTGGGTCAGATTTGGTGGGCGGGGTCACTCTGGGTCAGATTTGGTGGGCGGGGTCACTCTGGGTCCAATTTGGTGGGCGGGGTCTCTCTAGGTCCAATTTGGTGGGCGGGGTCACTCGGGTCAGGTTTGGGGGCGGGGTCACTCGGGGTCCGATTTGGGGGGTGGGGTCACTCGGGATCCAATTTGGGGGGCGGGGTCACTCGGGTCCGATTTGGGGGACGGAGTCACTTGGGGTCCAATTTGGTGGGCAGGGCCACTCGGGATCCGATAAGGGGGCGGGGCCACTCGGTGCACTTTTCACACACGGGATCGGGGTGCACTTACTTTTCACACACGGGATAAGAGAGTGTCATAGTCACTTTATTCTGATGTTTGACTTTGATAAATTATCATGTCCTAAAATGGACACCGCACATTTGCATAGCTGCCATGTTTGGAATGTCAAGTTGTGGGTAATGGAAAGTTCGCCATTATTTCCTATGGGAAATTTTTTTTTTAAATGCAATTTTTTTAAAAAAACTACAAATCGGATCAACATGAAAAATACTTAGCACACCTCTCGTGGACGCTGGCTTCGAAATGACGCCTCACTGGAGTCTGTGCGTGCAGCGGTTCGGGCCGCATTAATTGCGGAAAAAACTGAATAAGTTTACCACGTTCGGATTACAATAATAATACTAGATGTGTATTTCCTGAAGGAACTACAGATAGTGCTTTGGAATGGTGCCCGGGCTACCCCTGCAAGACTTTCACACTTGGGTGCCCTTCAGGTGCTGATTTGGTGGGCGGGGCCCCTCAGGGTCCAATTTGGTGGGCGGGGCCCCTCAGGGTCCGATTTGGTGGACGGTGCCCCTCAGGGTCCGATTTGGTGGAGGGGGTCCCTCAGGGTCCGATTTGGTGGACGGGGTCCCTCAGGGTCCGATTTGGTAGAAGGGGTCCCTCAGGGTCCGATTTGGTGGACGGGGCCCCACAGGGTCCGATTTGGTGGGCGGGGTCACTCAGGGTCCGATTTGGTGGGCGGGGTCACTCTGGGTCCGATTTGGTGGGCGGGGTCACTCTGGGTCCGATTTGGTGGGCGGGGTCACTCTGGGTCCGATTTGGTGGGCGGGGTCACTCTGGGTCCGATTTGGTAGAAGGGGTCCCTCAGGGTCCGATTTGGTGGACGGGGCCCCACAGGGTCTGATTTGGTGGGCGGGGTCACTCTGGGTCCGATTTGATGGGCGGGGTCACTCTGGGTCCGATTTGGTGGGCGGGGTCACTCTGGGTCCGATTTGGTAGAAGGGGTCCCTCAGAGTCCGATTTGGTGGACGGGGCCCCACAGGGTCCGATTTGGTGGGCGGGGTCACTCAGGGTCCGATTTGGTGGGCGGGGTCACTCTGGGTCCGATTTGGTGGGCGGGGTCACTCTGGGTCCGACTTGGTGGGCGGGGTCCCTCAGGGTCCGATTTGGTGGATGGGGCCCCACAGGGTCCGATTTGGTGGGCGGGGTCACTCAGGGTCCGATTTGGTGGGCGGGGTCACTCTGGGTCCGATTTGGTGGGCGGGGTCACACTGGGTCCGATTTGGTGGGCGGGGTCACTCTGGGTCGGATTTGGTGGGCGGGGTCACTCTGGGTCCGATTTGGTGGGCGGGGTCACTCTGGGTCCGATTTGGTGGGCGGGGTCACTCTGGGTCCGATTTGGTGGGCGGGGTCACTCTGGGTCCGATTTGGTGGGCGGGTTCACTCTGGGTCCGATTTGGTGGGCGGGGTCACTCTGGGTCCGATTTGGTGGGCGGGGTCACTCTGGGTCCGATTTGGTGGGCGGGGCCCCTCCGGGTCCGATTTGGTGGGCGGGGCCCCTCCGGGTCCGATTTGGTGGGCGGGGCCCCTCCGGGTCCGATTTGGTGGGCGGGGCCCCTCAGGGTCCGATTTGGTGGGCGGGGCACCTCTGGGTCCGATTTGGTGGGCGGGGCACATCTGGGTCCGATTTGGTGGGCGGGGCACCTCTGGGTCCGATTCGGTGGGCGGGGCACCTCTGGGTCCGATTCGGTGGGCGGGGCACCTCTGGGTCCGATTCGGTGGGCGGGGCACCTCTGGGTCCGATTCGGTGGGCGGGGTCACTCTGGGTCCGATTCGGTGGGCGGGGTCACTCTGGGTCCGATTTGGTGGGCGGGGTCACTCTGGGTCCGATTTGGTGGGCGGGGTCACTCTGGGTCCGATTTGGTGGGCGGGGTCACTCTGGGTCCGATTTGGTGGGCGGGGTCACTCTGGGTCCGATTTGGTGGGCGGGGTCACTCTGGGTCCGATTTGGTGGGCGGGGTCACTCTGGGTCCGATTTGGTGGGCGGGGACACTCTGGGTCCGATTTGGTGGGCGGGGTCACTCTGGGTCCGATTTGGTGGGCGGGGCACCTCTGGGTCCGATTTGGTGGGCGGGGCACCTCTGGGTCCGATTTGGTGGGCGGGGCACCTCTGGGTCCGATTTGGTGGGCGGGGCACCTCTGGGTCCGATTTGGTGGGCGGGGTCACTCTGGGTCCGATTTGGTGGGCGGGGTCACTCTGGGTCCGATTTGGTGGGCGGGGTCACTCTGGGTCCGATTTGGTGGGCGGGGTCACTCTGGGTCCGATTTGGTGGGCGGGGTCACTCTGGGTCAGATTTGGTGGGCGGGGTCACTCTGGGTCCAATTTGGGGGGCGGGGCCACTCGGGGTCCGATTCGGGGGTCCGGGTCACTCGGGGTCCGATTTGGGGGCGGGGTCACTCAGGGTCCGATTTGGGGGGCGGGGGCACACTTACTTTTTCACACACGGGACCTGGGTGCACTTACTTTTCACCCACGGGACCAGGGGTGCACTTACTTTTCACACTTGGGACCGGGGTGCACTTACTTTTCACCCACGGGACCGAGGGTGCACTTACTTTTCACTTACGGGACCTGGGGTGCGCTTACTTTTCACACTCAGGACCGGGGGTGCACTTACTTTTCACACACGGGACTGGGGTGCACTTAATTTTCACCCACGGGACTGGGGGTGCACTTAATTTTCACCCACGGGAATGGGGGTGCACTTACTTTTCACAAACGGGATCGGGGTGCACTTACTTTTCACACACATGGGACCGGGGTGCACTTACTTTTCACACAAGGGACCGGGGGTGCACTTACTTTTCACACCAGGAACGGGGGTGCACTTACTTTTCACACACGGGACCAGGGGTGCACTTACTTTTCACTCACGGGACCGGGGGTGCACTTACTTTTCACCCACGGGACCGGGGGTGCACTTACTTTTCAACCACGGGACCGGGGGTGCACTTACTTTTCACACCCGGGACCAGGGATGCACTTACTTGTCACACACGGGACCGGGGTGCACTTACTTTTCACCCACGGGACCGAGGGTGCACTTATTTTTCACACACGGGACCAGGGATGCACTTACTTTTCACACACGGGACCGGGGTGCACTTACTTTTCACCCACAGGACCGAGGGTGCACTTACTTTTCACTTACGGGACCTGGGGTGCGCTTACTTTTCACACTCAGGACCGGGGGTGCACTTACTTTTCACACACGGGACCGGGGTGCACTTAATTTTCACCCACGGGACTGGGGGTGCACTTACTTTTCACAAACGGGATCGGGGTGCACTTACTTTTCACACACATGGGCCTGGGGTGCACTTACTTTTCACACAAGGGACCTGGGGTGCACTTACTTTTCACACACATGGGACCGGGGTGCACTTACTTTTCACACCAGGAACGGGGGTGCACTTACTTTTCACACACGGGACCGGGGGTGCACTGGGCACCTCAGGGTCAGATTTGGTGTGCGGGTCACTTTAAGAGCTGATATTATCTGGCAAAACTGTGTCCTAGTGAGGTCATGTAGAGTTCGTACTCGTTGGCATAGTAACTGGGTCTGACTGCACATAGCAGTGAGCTAATCAGCCAGGTGGCAGTTGGCAGTTAGTTTGAAATTGCCTCAGAAATCAGCCCATTATAAGCTTATAGGAAAATTTACCCATAGAGAAATTGCATTCCAATCAGGGGAAAAACGCAAATTGCGCCAAAACTACAAATCCGATCGACACGAAAAATACTTAGCACACCTCTTGGGAACGCTGGCTTCGAAATGACACCTCACTGGAGTCTGTGCGTGCAGCGGTTCGGGCCGCATTAATCGCGGACTGAATAATAATAATAATAATAATAATAAGTTGTCTACGGGGGAATAACAATATAGTGCTTTTTACAAAAGCACTATAATAAGAAGTTGTCTACGGGGGAATAACAATATAGTGCTTTTTACAAAAGCACTATAACTAGATGGGTATTTCCTGAAGGAACTACAGATAGTGCTTTGGAATGGTGCCCGGGCTGCCCCTGCAAGGCTTTCACACTTGAGTGCCCCTCAGGTGCCCGTTTGGTGGTTGGGGCCCCTCAGGGGCCGATTTGGTGGGCGGTGTCAATCTGGGTCCGATTTGGTGGGCGGGGGTCACTCTGGGTCCGATTTGGT
The DNA here is from genome assembly GCF_032444005.1 of Ranitomeya imitator. Taxonomy (NCBI): domain Eukaryota; kingdom Metazoa; phylum Chordata; class Amphibia; order Anura; family Dendrobatidae; genus Ranitomeya; species Ranitomeya imitator. Next base: position 759,096,094 of record NC_091283.1, on the reverse strand, counting down.
GGGCGGGGTCACTCTGGGTCCGATTTTTTGGGCGGGGTCACTCTGGGTCCGATTTGGTGGGCGGGGTCACTTTGGGTCCGATTTGGTGGGCGGGGTCACTCTGGGTCCGATTTGGTGGGCGGGGTCACTCTGGGTCCGATTTGGTGGGCGGGGCCCCTCAGGGGCCGATTTGGTGGGCGGGGCCCCTCAGGGGCCGATTTGGTGGGCGGGGCCCCTCAGGGTCCGATTTGGTGGGCGGTGCCCCTCAGGGTCCGATTTGGTGGTCGGGTCACTTTAAGAGCTGATATTATCTGGCAAAACTGTGTCCTGGTGGGGTCACTCGGGGCCCACTTAGTTTTGCACACCCGGGGCGCACTTAGTTTTGCACACCCGGGGCGCACTTACTTTTGCACACCCGGGGCGCACTTACTTTTGCACACCCGGGGCACACTTACTTTTGCACACCCGGGGCCGGGGCGCACTTACTTTTGCATACCCGGGGCCGGGGGCGCACTTACTTTTGCACATCCTGGGCTGGGGGCGCACTTACTTCTCACACACGGGGCAGGGTGCCCTTACTTTTGCACACACGGGGGCGGGGGTGTACTTACTTTTGCACACACGGGGGCGGGGGCGCACTTACTTTTGCACACCTGGGACCGGGGGTGCACTTACTTTTGCACACCCGGGGCCGGGGGCGCACTTAATTTTGCACACCCGGGGCTGGGGGCGCACTTACTTTTGCACACATGGGGTCGGGGCGCTCTTACTTTTGCACACCCGGGGCACACTTACTTTTGCACACCCGGGGCGCACTTACTTTTGCACACCCGGGGCACACTTTTGCACACCCGGGGCCGGGGCGCTCTTACTTTTGCATACCCGGGACCGGGGTTGCACTTACTTTTAACTCACGGGACCGGGGGTGCACTTACTTTTCACCCACGGGACCGAGGGTGCACTTCCTTTTCACCCATGGGAGCGGTGGTGCACTTACTTTTCACCCACAGAATTGGGGGTGCACTTACTTTTCACACCCGGGACCGGGGGTGCACTTACTTTTCACACCCGGGGCCGGGGGCGCACTTAATTTTGCACACCCGGGGCCGGGGGCGCACTTACTTTTGCACACATGGGGTCGGGGGCGCTCTTACTTTTGCACACCCGGGGCGCACTTACTTTTGCACAGCCGGGGCCCACTTACTTTTGCACACCCGGGGCGCACTTACTTTTGCACACCCGGGGCACACTTACTTTTGCACACCCGGGGCCGGGGCGCACTTACTTTTGCATACCCGGGGCCGGGGGTGCACTTACTTTTGCACATCCTGGGCTGGGGGCGCACTTACTTCTCACACACGGGGCACGGTGCCCTTACTTTTGCACACACGGGGGCGGGGGTGTACTTACTTTTGCACACACGGGGGCAGGGGCGCACTTACTTTTGCACACCTGGGACCGGGGGTGCACTTACTTTTGCACATCCGGGGCCGGGGGCGCACTTAATTTTGCACACCCGGGGCCGGGGGCGCACTTACTTTTGCACACATGGGGTCGGGGCGCTCTTACTTTTGCACACCCGGGGCACACTTACTTTTGCACACCCGGGGCGCACTTACTTTTGCACACCCGGGGCACACTTTTGCACACCCGGGGCCGGGGCGCTCTTACTTTTGCATACCCGGGGCCGGGGGCGCACTTACTTTTGCACATCCTGGGCCGGGGGCGCACTTACTTCTCACACACGGGGCAGGGTGCACTTACTTTTGCACACACGGGGGCGGGGGCGTACTTACTTTTGCACACACGGGGGCGGGGGCGCACTTACTTTTGCACAACTGGGACCGGGGGTGCACTTACTTTTGCACATCCGTGGCCGGGGGCGCACTTACTTTTCACACACGGGGTCGGGGGTGCACTTACTTTTGCACATCCAGGGCCGGGGGCGCACTTACTTTTCACACACGGGGGCGGGGGTGCACTTACTTTTGCACACACGGGGGCGGGGGTGCAGTTACTTTTGCACACACAGGGCGGGGGTGCACTTACTTTTATACACTTGGGGTGGGGGTGAACTTAGTTTTGCATACACAAGGGGTGCACTTACTTTTGCACACACGGGGCGGGGGTGCACTTACCCTCTGGGTCCAATTTGGTGGGCGGGGTCACTCGGTCCGATTTGGTGGGCTGACACCTCAGGTAACAATTTGGTGGGTAGGTCACTTTAAGAGCTGATATTATCTGGCAAAACTGTGTCCTAGTGAGGTCATGTAGAGTTTGTACGCGTTGGCATAGTAACTTGGTCTGACTTCGCATATCAATGAGCTGATCAGCCAGGTGGCAGTTGGCAGTTATTTTTTAAATTGCCTCAGATATCAGCCATTATAGCTTATGGCAAAATTTCCCTATTGAAATGCATTGACAATGCTTTCCAATGAGGGAAAAACAATTTTCAATCGCACATTGCGCCAAAACTACAAATCCGATCGACACGAAAAATACTTAGCACACCTCTCATGGACGCTGGCTTCGAAATGACACCTCACTGGAGTCTGTGCGTGCAGCGGTTCGGGCCGCATTAATTGCGGAAAAAAGCCTAATAATAAGAATAATAATAAGAATAAGTTGACGACGGTGGAATAACAATATAGTGCTTTGTTCCAAAGCACTATAATAAGTTGACGACGGTGGAATAACAATATAGTGCTTTTTACAAAGCACTATAACTAGATGGGTATTTCCTGAAGGAACTACAGATAGTGCTTTGGAATGGTGCCCGGGCTGCCCCTGCAAGGCTTTCACACTTGAGTGCCCCTCAGGTGCCCGTTTGGTGGTTGGGGCCCCTCAGGGGCCGATTTGGTGGGCGGTGTCAATCTGGGTCCGATTTGGTGGGCGGGGGTCACTCTGGGTCCGATTTGGTGGGCGGGGTCACTCTGGGTCCGATTTTTTGGGCGGGGTCACTCTGGGTCCGATTTGGTGGGCCGGGTCACTCTGGGTCCGATTTGGTGTTCGGGGCCGCTCAGGGGGCCAATTTGGTGGGCGGGGCGACTCTGGGTCCGATTTGGTGGGCGGGGTCACTCTGGGTCCGATTTGGTGGGCGGGGTCACTCTGGGTTCCGATTTGGTGGGCGGGGTCACTCTGGGTCCGATTTGGTGGGCGGGGTCACTCTGGGTCCGATTTGGTGGGCGGGGTCATTCTGGGTCCGATTTGGTGGGCGGGGTCACTCTGGGTCCAATTTGGTGGGCGGGGTCACTCTGGGTCCGATTTGGTGGGCGGGGTCACTTTGGGTCCGATTTGGTGGGCGGGGTCACTCTGGGTCCGATTTGGTGGGCGGGGTCACTCTGGGTCCGATTTGGTGGGCGGGGCCCCTCAGGGGCCGATTTGGTGGGCGGGGCCCCTCAGGGGCCGATTTGGTGGGCGGGGCCCCTCAGGGTCCGATTTGGTGGGCGGTGCCCCTCAGGGTCCGATTTGGTGGTCGGGTCACTTTAAGAGCTGATATTATCTGGCAAAACTGTGTCCTGGTGGGGTCACTCGGGGCCCACTTAGTTTTGCACACCCGGGGCGCACTTAGTTTTGCACACCCGGGGCGCACTTACTTTTGCACACCCGGGGCGCACTTACTTTTGCACACCCGGGGCGCACTTACTTTTGCACACCCGGGGCACACTTACTTTTGCACACCCGGGGCCGGGGCGCACTTACTTTTGCATACCCGGGGCCGGGGCGCACTTACTTTTGCATACCCGGGGCCGGGGGCGCACTTACTTTTGCACATCCTGGGCTGGGGGCGCACTTACTTCTCACACACGGGGCAGGGTGCCCTTACTTTTGCACACACGGGGCGGGGGTGTACTTACTTTTGCACACACGGGGGCGGGGGCGCACTTACTTTTGCTCACCTGGGACCGGGGGTGCACTTACTTTTGCACACCCGGGGCCGGGGGCGCACTTAATTTTGCACACCCGGGGCCGGGGGCGCACTTACTTTTGCACACATGGGGTCGGGGCGCTCTTACTTTTGCACACCCGGGGCACACTTACTTTTGCACACCCGGGGCGCACTTACTTTTGCACACCCGGGGCACACTTTTGCACACCCGGGGCCGGGGCGCTCTTACTTTTGCATACCCGGGACCGGGGTTGCACTTACTTTTAACTCACGGGACCGGGGGTGCACTTACTTTTCACACACGGGACCGAGGGTGCACTTCCTTTTCACCCATGGGAGCGGTGGTGCACTTACTTTTCACCCACAGAATTGGGGGTGCACTTACTTTTCACACCCGGGACCGGGGGTGCACTTACTTTTCACACCCGGGGCCGGGGGCGCACTTAATTTTGCACACCCGGGGCCGGGGGCGCACTTACTTTTGCACACATGGGGTCGGGGGCGCTCTTACTTTTGCACACCCGGGGCGCACTTACTTTTGCACAGCCGGGGCCGGGGCGCACTTACTTTTGCATACCCGGGGCCGGGGGCGCACTTACTTTTGCACATCCTGGGCTGGGGGCGCACTTACTTCTCACACACGGGGCAGGGTGCCCTTACTTTTGCACACACGGGGGCGGGGGTGTACTTACTTTTGCACACATGGGGGCAGGGGCGCACTTACTTTTGCACACCTGGGACCGGGGGTGCACTTACTTTTGCACATCCGGGGCCGGGGGCGCACTTAATTTTGCACACCCGGGGCCGGGGGCGCACTTACTTTTGCACACATGGGGTCGGGGCGCTCTTACTTTTGCACACCCGGGGCACACTTACTTTTGCACACCCGGGGCGCACTTACTTTTGCACACCCGGGGCACACTTTTGCACACCCGGGGCCGGGGCGCTCTTACTTTTGCATACCCGGGGCCGGGGGCGCACTTACTTTTGCACATCCTGGGCCGGGGGCGCACTTACTTCTCACACATGGGGCAGGGTGCACTTACTTTTGCACACACGGGGGCAGGGGCGTACTTACTTTTGCACACACGGGGGCGGGGGCGCACTTACTTTTGCACAACTGGGACCGGGGGTGCACTTACTTTTGCACATCCGGGGCCGGGGGCGCACTTACTTTTCACACACGGGGTCGGGGGTGCACTTACTTTTGCACATCCAGGGCCGGGGGCGCACTTACTTTTCACACACGGGGGCGGGGGTGCACTTACTTTTGCACACACGGGGGCGGGGGTGCAGTTACTTTTGCACACACAGGGCGGGGGTGCACTTACTTTTATACACTTGGGGTGGGGGTGAACTTAGTTTTGCATACACAAGGGGTGCACTTACTTTTGCACACACGGGGCGGGGGTGCACTTACCCTCTGGGTCCAATTTGGTGGGCGGGGTCACTCGGTCCGATTTGGTGGGCTGACACCTCAGGTAACAATTTGGTGGGTAGGTCACTTTAAGAGCTGATATTATCTGGCAAAACTGTGTCCTGGTGGGGTCATGTAGAGTTTGTACGCGTTGGCATAGTAACTTGGTCTGACTTCGCATATCAATGAGCTGATCAGCCAGGTGGCAGTTGGCAGTTATTTTTTAAATTGCCTCAGATATCAGCCATTATAGCTTATGGCAAAATTTCCCTATTGAAATGCATTGACAATGCTTTCCAATGAGGGAAAAACAATTTTCAATCGCACATTGCGCCAAAACTACAAATCCGATCGACACGAAAAATACTTAGCACACCTCTCATGGACGCTGGCTTCGAAATGACACCTCACTGGAGTCTGTGCGTGCAGCGGTTCGGGCCGCATTAATTGCGGAAAAAAGCCTAATAATAAGAACTAGATGGGTATTTCCTGAAGGAACTACAGATAGTGCTTTGTAATGGTGCCCAGGCTGCCCCTGCAAGACTTTCACACTTGGGTGCCCCTCAGGCGCTGGTTTGGTGGGCGGGGCCCCTCAGGGGATGATTTGGTGGGCGGGGCCACTCTGTGTCCGATTTGGTGGACGGGACCACTCTGGGTCCGATTTGGTGGGGGGGCCACTCTGGGTCAGATTTGGTGGGCGGGGCCACTCTGGGTCAGATTTGGTGGGCAGAGCACCTCTGGGTCAGATTTGGTGGGCAGGGCACCTCGGTCAGATTTGGTGGGCGGGGCACCTCTGGGTCAGATTTGGTGGGCGGGGAACCTCTGGGTTAGATTTAGTGGGCGGGGAACCTCTGGGTCAGATTTTATGGGCGGGGCACCTCTGGGTCAGATTTGGTGGGCGGGGCACCTCTGGGTCAGATTTGGTGGGCGGGGCACCTCTGGGTCAGATTTGGTGGGCGGGGCACCTCTGGGTCAGATTTGGTGGGCGGGGCACCTCTGGGTCAGATTTGGTGGGCGGGGCACCTCTGGGTCAGATTTGGTGGGCGGGGTCACTCTGGGTGAGATTTGGTGGGCGGGGTCACTCTGGGTCAGATTTGGTGGGCGGGGTCACTCTGGGTCAGATTTGGTGGGCGGGGTCACTCTGGGTCAGATTTGGTGGGCGGGGTCACTCTGGGTCAGATTTGGTGGGCGGGGTCACTCTGGGTCAGATTTGGTGGGCGGGGTCACTCTGGGTCCGATTTGGTGGGCGGGGTCTCTCTGGGTCCAATTTGGTGGGCGGGGTCACTCGTGGTCAGGTTTGGGGGCGGGGTCACTCGGGGTCCGATTTTTGGGGTGGGGTCACTCGGGATCCAATTTGGGGGCGGGGTCACTCGGGGTCCCATTTGGGGGACGGAGTCACTTGGGGTCCAATTTGGTGGGCAGGGCCACTCGGGGTCCGATAATGGGGGCGGGGCCACTCGGTGCACTTTTCACACACGGGATCGGGGTGCACTTACTTTTCACACACAGGATAAGAGAGTGTCATAGTCACTTTATTCTGATGTTTGATTTGATAAATTATCATGTTCTAAAATGGACACCGCACATTTGCATAGCTGCCATGTTTGGAATGTCAAGTTGTGGGTAATGGAAAGTTCGCCATTATTTCCTATGGGAAATTTTTTTTTTTAAATGCAATTTTTTAAAAAACTACAAATCGGATCAACACGAAAAATACTTAGCACACCTCTCGTGGACGCTGGCTTCGAAATGACGCCTCACTGGAGTCTGTGCGTGCAGCGGTTCGGGCCGCATTAATTGCGGAAAAAACTGAATAAGTTTACCACGTTCGGATTACAATAATAATACTAGATGGGTATTTCCTGAAGGAACTACAGATAGTGCTTTGTAATGGTGCCCGGGCTGCCCCTGCAAGACTTTCACACTTGGGTGCCCTTCAGGCGCTGGTTTGGTGGGCGGGGCCCCTCAGGGGATGATTTGGTGGGCGGGGCCACTCTGTGTCCGATTTGGTAGACGGGACCACTCTGGGTCCGATTTGGTGGGCGGGGCCACTCTGGGTCAGATTTGATGGGCGGGGCCACTCTGGGTCAGATTTGGTGGGCAGAGCACCTCTGGGTCAGATTTGGTGGGCAGGGCACCTCGGTCAGATTTGGTGGGCGGGGCACCTCTAGGTCAGATTTGGTGGGCGCGGCACCTCTGGGTCACATTTGGTGGGCGGGGCACCTCTGGGTCACATTTGGTGGGCGGGGTCACTCTGGGTCACATTTGGTGGGCGGGGTCACTCTGGGTCACATTTGGTGGGCGGGGTCACTCTGGGTCACATTTGGTGGGCGGGGTCACTCTGGGTCACATTTGGTGGGCGGGGTCACTCTGAGTCACATTTGGTGGGCGGAGTCACTCTGGGTCCGATTTGGTGGGCGGGGTCACTCTGGGTCACATTTGGTGGGCGGGGTCAGTCTGGGTTACATTTGGTGGGCGGGGTCACTCTGGGTCACATTTGGTGGGCGGGGTCACTCTGGGTCACATTTGGTGGGCGGGGTCACTCTGGGTCACTTTTGGTGGGCGGGGTCACTCTGGGTCACTTTTGGTGGGCGGGGTCACTCTGGGTCACATTTGGTGGGCGGGGTCACTCTGGGTCACATTTGGTGGGCGGGGTCACTCTGAGTCACATTTGGTGGGCGGGGTCACTCTGGGTCACATTTGGTGGGCGGGGTCACTCTGGGTCCGATTTGGTGGGCGGGGTCACTCTGGGTCTGATTTGGTGGGCGGGGTCACTCTGGGTCCGATTTGGTGGGCGGGGTCACTCTGGGTCCGATTTGGTGAGCGGGGCACCTCTGGGTCCGATTTGGTGGGCGGGGCCACTCGCGGTCCGATTTAGTGGGCGGGGCCACTCGGGGTCACATTTGGTGGGCGGGGTCACATTTGGTGGGCGGGGTCACATTTGGTGGGCGGGGTCACATTTGGTGGGCGGGGTCACATTTGGTGGGCGGGGTCATTTTGGGTCACATTTGGTGGGCGGGGTCACTCTGGGTCACCTTTGGTGGGCGGGGTCACTCTGGGTCACATTTGGTGGGCGGGGTCACTCTGGGTCACATTTGGTGGGCGGGGTCACTCTGGGTCACATTTGGTGGGCGGGGTCACTCTGGGTCACATTTGGTGGGCGGGGTCACTCTGGGTCACATTTGGTGGGCGGGGTCACTCTGGGTCACATTTGGTGGGCGGGGTCACTCTGGGTCCGATTTGGTGGGCGGGGTCACTCTGGGTCCGATTTGGTGGGCGGGGCACCTCTGGGTCTGATTTGGTGGGCGGGGCCACTCGCGGTCCGATTTAGTGGGCGGGGCCACTCGGGGTCACATTTGGTGGGCGGGGTCACATTTGGTGGGCGGGGTCACATTTGGTGGGCGGGGTCACATTTGGTGGGCGGGGTCACTCTGGGTCACATTTGGTGGGCGGGGTCACTCTGGGTCACATTTGGTGGGCGGGGTCACTCTGGGTCACATTTGGTGAGCTGGGTCACTCTGGGTCACATTTGGTGGGCGGGGTCACTCTGGGTCACATTTGGTGGGCGGGGTCACTCTGGGTCACATTTGGTGGGCGGGGTCACTCTGGGTCACATTTTGTGGGCGGGGTCACTCTGGGTCACATTTGGTGGGCGGGGTCACTCTAGGTCACATTTGGTGGGCGGGGTCACTCTGGGTCACATTTGGTGGGCGGGGTCACTCTGGGTCACATTTGGTGGGCGGGGTCGCTCTGGGTCACATTTGGTGGGCGGGGTCACTCTGGGTCACATTTGGTGGGCGGGGTCACTCTGGGTCACATTTGGTGGGCGGGGTCACTCTGGGTCACATTTGGTGGGCGGGGTCACATTTGGTGGGCGGGGTCACTTTGGGTCACATTTGGTGGGCGGGGTCACTCTGGGTCACATTTGGTGGGCGGGGTCACTCTGGGTCACATTTGGTGGGCGGGGTCACTCTGGGTCACATTTGGTGGGCGGGGTCACTCTGGGTCACATTTGGTGGGCGGGGTCACTCGGTCACATTTGGTGGGCGGGGTCACTCGGTCACATTTGGTGGGCGGGGTCACTCGGTCACATTTGGTGGGCGGGGTCACTCTGGGTCACATTTGGTGGGCGGGGTCACTCTGGGTCACATTTGGTGGGCGGGGTCACTCTGGGTCACATTTGGTGGGCGGGGTCACTCTGGGTCACATTTGGTGGGCGGGGTCACTCTGGGTCCGATTTGGTGGGCGGGGCCACTCGGGTCCGATTTGGTGGGCTGCGCACCTCAGGTGCCAATTTGGTGCGCGGGTCACTTTAAGAGCTGATATTATCTGGCAAAACTGTGTCCTGGTGGGGTCATGTAGAGTTCGTAGGCGTTGGCATAGTAACTGGGTCTGACTGCACATCGCAATGAGCTAATCAGCCAGGTGGCAGTTGGCAGTTATTTTGAAATTGCCTCAGAAATCAGCCATTATCCCTTATTGTTGGAACAATTTCCCATTGAAATGCATTGAGACGAAATTTTCAAACGCCAATTGCGCCAAAACTACAAATCCGATCGACACGAAAAATACTTAGCACACCTGCCAGGAACGCTGGCTTCGAAATGACACCTCACTGGAGTCTGTGCGTGCAGCGGTTCGGGCCGCATTAATTGCGGACTGAATAATAATAAGAAGAATAAGTTGACTACGGTGGAATAACAATATAGTGCTTTGTCCCAAAGCACTATAACTAGATGGGTATTTCCTGAAGGAACTACAGATAGTGCTTTGGAATGGTGCCCGGGCTGCCCCTGGAAGACTTTCACACTTGGGTGCCCCTCAGGCGCTGGTTTGGTAGTTGTAGCCCCTCAGGGTTGAGGATTTAGTGGGCGGGGCCCCTGGGGGTCCGATTTGGTGGGCGGGGCCCCTGGGGGTCCGATTTGGTGGGAGGGGCCCCTCTGGGTCAGATTTGTTTGGCAGGCACCTCTGGGTCAGATTTGGTGGGCAGGGCACCTCTGGGTCAGATTTGGTGGGCGGGGCACCTCTGGGTCAGATTTGGTGGGCGGGGCACCTGTGGGTCAGATTTACTGGGCGGGGCACCTCTGGGTCAAATTTGGTGGGTGGGGCACCTCTGGGTCAGATTTACTGGGCGGGGCACCTCTGGGTCAGATTTGGTAGGCTGGGCAACTCTGGGTCAGATTTGATGGGCGGGGCGCCTCTGGGTCAGATTTGATGGGCGGGGCACCTCTGGGTCAGATTTGGTTGGCGGGGCACCTCTGGGTCAGATTTGGTGAGCGGGGCACCTCTGGGTCAGATTTGATGGGCGGGGCACCTCTGGGTCAGATTTGATGGGCGGGGCACCTCTGGGTCAGATTTGGTGGGCGGGGCGCCTCTGGGTCAGATTTGATGGGCGGGGCACCTCTGGGTCAGATTTGATGGGCGGGGCACCTCTGGGTCAGATTTGATGGGCGGGGCACCTCTGGGTCAGATTTGGTGGGCGGGGCACCTCTGGGTCAGATTTGATGGGCGGGGCACCTCTGGGTCAGATTTGGTGGGCGGGGCACCTCTGGGTCAGATTTGGTGGGCGGGGCCCCTGGGAGTCCGATTTGGTGGGCGGGGCCCCTGGGGGTCAGATTTGGTGGGCGGGGCCCCTCTGGGTCAGATTTGGTGGGCGGGGCCACTCTGGGTCAGATTTGGTGGGCGGGGCACCTCTGGGTCAGATTTGGTGGGCGGGGCACCTCTGGGTCAGATTTGGTGGGCGGGGTCACACTGGGTCCGATTTGGTGGGCGGGGTCACTTGGGGTCCGATTTGGTGGGCGGGGTCACTCGGGGTACGATTTGGGGGCCGGGGGCGCACTTACTTTTCACACAGGGGACCGGGGGTGCACTTACTTTTCACCCACGGGACGGGAGGGTGTCAGTCACTTTATTCTGATGTTTGACTTTGATAAATGATCATGTCCTAAAATGGACACCGTACATTTGCATAGCTGCCATCTTTGGAAGGTCAAGTTGGGGGTAATGGAAAGTTCGCCATTATTTCCTATGGGAATTTTTTTTTTTTTTTAAATGCGATTTTTTAAAAAAACTACAAATCGGATGAACATGAAAAATACTTAGCACACCTCTCGTGGACGCTGGCTTCGAAACGACACCTCAATGGAGTCTGTGCGTGCAGCGGTTCGGGCCGCATTAATTGCGGAAAAAAGCCTAAAAATAATAAGAAGTTAACCACGTTCGGATTACAATATTAATACTAGATGGGTATTTCCTGAAGGAACTACAGATAGTGCTTTGGAATGGTGCCCGGGCTGCCCCTGCAAGGCTTTCACACTTGAGTGCCCCTCAGGTGCCCGTTTGGTGGTTGGGGCCCCTCAGGGGCCGATTTGGTGGGCGGTGTCAATCTGGGTCCGATTTGGTGGGCGGGGGTCACTCTGGGTCCGATTTGGTGGGCGGGGTCACTCTGGGTCCGATTTTTTGGGCGGGGTCACTCTGGGTCCGATTTGGTGGGCCGGGTCACTCTGGGTCCGATTTGGTGTTCGGGGCCGCTCAGGGGGCCAATTTGGTGGGCGGGGCGACTCTGGGTCCGATTTGGTGGGCGGGGTCACTCTGGGTCCGATTTGGTGGGCGGGGTCACTCTGGGTCCGATTTGGTGGGCGGGGTCACTCTGGGTCCGATTTGGTGGACGGGGTCACTCTGGGTCCGATTTGGTGGGCGGGGTCATTCTGGGTCCGATTTGGTGGGCGGGGTCATTCTGGGTCCGATTTGGTGGGCGGGGTCACTCTGGGTCCGATTTGGTGGGCGGGGTCACTCTGGGTCCAATTTGGTGGGCGGGGTCACTCTGGGTCCGATTTGGTGGGCGGGGTCACTCTGGGTCCGATTTGGTGGGCGGGGTCACTCTGGGTCCGATTTGGTGGGAGGGGCCCCTCAGGGGCCGATTTGGTGGGCGGGGCCCCTCAGGGGCCGATTTGGTGGGCGGGGCCCCTCAGGGTCCGATTTGGTGGGCGGTGCCCCTCAGGGTCCGATTTGGTGGTCGGGTCACTTTAAGAGCTGATATTATCTGGCAAAACTGTGTCCTGGTGGGGTCACTCGGGGCCCACTTAGTTTTGCACACCCGGGGCGCACTTAGTTTTGCACACCCGGGGCGCACTTACTTTTGCACACCCGGGGCGCACTTACTTTTGCACACCCGGGGCACACTTACTTTTGCACACCCGGGGCCGGGGCGCACTTACTTTTGCATACCCGGGGCCGGGGGCGCACTTACTTTTGCACATCCTGGGCTGGGGGCGCACTTACTTCTCACACACGGGGCAGGGTGCCCTTACTTTTGCACACACGGGGGCGGGGGTGTACTTACTTTTGCACACACGGGGGCGGGGGCGCACTTACTTTTGCACACCTGGGACCGGGGGTGCACTTACTTTTGCACACCCGGGGCCGGGGGCGCACTTAATTTTGCACACCCGGGGCCGGGGGCGCACTTACTTTTGCACACATGGGGTCGGGGCGCTCTTACTTTTGCACACCCGGGGCACACTTACTTTTGCACACCCGGGGCGCACTTACTTTTGCACACCCGGGGCACACTTTTGCACACCCGGGGCCGGGGCGCTCTTACTTTTGCATACCCGGGACCGGGGTTGCACTTACTTTTAACTCACGGGACCGGGGGTGCACTTACTTTTCACCCACGGGACCGAGGGTGCACTTCCTTTTCACCCATGGGAGCGGTGGTGCACTTACTTTTCACCCACAGAATTGGGGGTGCACTTACTTTTCACACCCGGGACCGGGGGTGCACTTACTTTTCACACCCGGGGCCGGGGGCGCACTTAATTTTGCACACCCGGGGCCGGGGGCGCACTTACTTTTGCACACATGGGGTCGGGGGCGCCCTTACTTTTGCACACACGGGGGCAGGGGCGCACTTACTTTTGCACAACTGGGACCGGGGGTGCACTTACTTTTGCACATCCGGGGCCGGGGGCGCACTTAATTTTGCACACATGGGGTCGGGGCGCTCTTACTTTTGCACACCCGGGGCACACTTACTTTTGCACACCCGGGGCGCACTTACTTTTGCACACCCGGGGCACACTTTTGCACACCCGGGGCCGGGGCGCTCTTTCTTTTGCATACCCGGGGCCGGGGGCGCACTTACTTTTGCACATCCTGGGCCTGGGGCGCACTTACTTCTCACACACGGGGCAGGGTGCACTTACTTTTGCACACACGGGGGCAGGGGCGTACTTACTTTTGCACACACGGGGGCGGGGGCGCACTTAGTTTTGCACAACTGGGACCGGGGGTGCACTTACTTTTGCACATCCGGGGCCGGGGGCGCACTTACTTTTCACACACGGGGTCGGGGGTGCACTTACTTTTGCACATCCAGGGCCGGGGGCGCACTTACTTTTCACACACGGGGGCGGGGGTGCACTTACTTTTGCACACACGGGGGCGGGGGTGCAGTTACTTTTGCACACACAGGGCGGGGGTGCACTTACTTTTATACACTTGGGGTGGGGGTGAACTTAGTTTTGCATACACAAGGGGTGCACTTACTTTTGCACACACGGGGCGGGGGTGCACTTACCCTCTGGGTCCAATTTGGTGGGCGGGGTCACTCGGTCCGATTTGGTGGGCTGACACCTCAGGTAACAATTTGGTGGGTAGGTCACTTTAAGAGCTGATATTATCTGGCAAAACTGTGTCCTGGTGGGGTCATGTAGAGTTTGTACGCGTTGGCATAGTAACTTGGTCTGACTTCGCATATCAATGAGCTGATCAGCCAGGTGGCAGTTGGCAGTTATTTTTTAAATTGCCTCAGATATCAGCCATTATAGCTTATGGCAAAATTTCCCTATTGAAATGCATTAACAATGCTTTCCAATGAGGGAAAAACAATTTTCAATCGCACATTGCGCCAAAACTACAAATCCGATCGACACGAAAAATACTTAGCACACCTCTCATGGACGCTGGCTTCGAAATGACACCTCACTGGAGTCTGTGCGTGCAGCGGTTCGGGCCGCATTAATTGCGGAAAAAAGCCTAATAATAAGAATAATAATAAGAACTAGATGGGTATTTCCTGAAGGAACTACAGATAGTGCTTTGGAATGGTGCCCGGGCTGCCCTGCAAGACTTTCACACTTGAGTGCCCCTCAGGCGCAGGTTTGGTGGGCGGGGTCACTCAGGGTCTGATTTGGTGGGCAGGGTCACTCAGGGTCCGATTTGGTGGGCAAGGTCGCTCAGGGTCCGATTTGGTGGGTGGGACACCTCTGGGTCCGATTTGGTGGTCGGGGCCCCTCAGGGTCCGATTTGGTGGGCGGGGCCCCTCAGGGTCCGATTTGGTGGGCGGGGTCACTCTGGGTCCGATTTGGTGGGCGGGGTCACTCTGGGTCACATTTGGTGGGCGGGGTCACTCTGGGTCACATTTGGTGGGCGGGGTCACTCTGGGTCACATTTGGTGGGCGGGGTCACTCTGGGTCACATTTGGTGGGCGGGGTCACTCTGGGTCACATTTGGTGGGCGGGGTCACTCTGGGTCACATTTGGTGGGCGGGGTCACTCTGGGTCACATTTGGTGGGCGGGGTCACTCTGGGTCACATTTGGTGGGCGGGGTCACTCTGGGTCACATTTGGTGGGCGGGGTCACCCTGGGTCACATTTGGTGGGCGGGGTCACCCTGGGTCACATTTGGTGGGCGGGGTCACTCTAGGTCACATTTGGTGGGCGGGGTCACTCTGGGTCACATTTGGTGGGCGGGGTCACTCTGGGTCACATTTGGTGGGCGGGGTCACTCTGGGTCACATTTGGTGGGCGGGGTCACTCTGGGTCACATTTGGTGGGCGGGGTCACTCTGGGTCACATTTGGTGGGCGGGGTCACTCTGGGTCACATTTGGTGGGCGGGGTCACTCTGGGTCACATTTGGTGGGCGGGGTCACTCTGGGTCACATTTGGTGGGCGGGGTCACTCTGGGTCACATTTGGTGGGCGGGGTCACTCTGGGTCACATTTGGTGGGCGAGGTCACTCTGGGTCACATTTGGTGGGCGAGGTCACTCTGGGTCACATTTGGTGGGCGGGGTCTCTCTGGGTCACATTTGGAGGGCGGGAACACTCTGGGTCCGATTTGGTGGCCGGGGTCACTCTGGGTACGATTTGGTGGCCGGGGTCACTCTGGGTCTGATTTGGTGGCCGGGGTCACTCTGGGTCACATTTGGTGGGCGGGGTCACTCTGGGTCACATTTGGTGGGCGGGGTCACTCTGGGTCACATTTGGTGGGCGGGGTCACATTTGGTGGGCGGGGTCACTCTGGGTCACATTTGGTGGGCGGGGTCACTCTGGGTCACATTTGGTGGGCGGGGTCACTCTGGGTCACATTTGGTGGGCGGGGTCACTCTGGGTCACATTTGGTGGGCGGGGTCACTCTGGGTCACATTTGGTGGGCGGGGTCACTCTGGGTACGATTTGGTGGCCGGGGTCACTCTGGGTACGATTTGGTGGCCGGGGTCACTCTGGGTCACATTTGGTGGGCGGGGTCACTCTGGGTCCGATTTGGTGGGCGGGGTCACTCTGGGTCCGATTTGGTGGGCGGGGTCACTCTGGGTCCGATTTGGTGGGCGGGGTCACTCTGGGTCCAATTTGGTGGGCGGGGCCACTCGGGGTCCGATTTGGTGGGCGGGGCCACTCGAGTCCGATTTGGTGGGCTGCGCACCTCAGGTGCCAATTTGGTGTGCGGGTCACTTTAAGAGCTGATATTATCTGGCAAAACTGTGTCCTGGTGGGGTCATGTAGAGTTCGTACGCGTTGGCATAGTAACTGGATCTGACTTCGCATATCAATGAGCTGATCAGCCAGGTGGCAGTTGGCAGTTATTTTTTAAATTGCCTCAGATATCAGCCATTATACCTTATGTCAAAATTTCTCTATTGAAATGCATAGCGGCAATGCTTTCCAATGAGGGGGAATCAATTTTTAAACGCACATTGCGCCAAAACTACAAATTTGATCGACACGAAAAATACTTAGCACACCTCTCATGGACGCTGGCTTCGAAATGACACCTCACTGGAGTCTGTGCGTGCAGCGGTTCGGGCCGCATTAATTGCGGAAAAAAGCCTAATAATAATAAGAATAAGAAGAAGAACTAGATGGGTATTTCCTGAAGGAACTACAGATAGTGCTTTGGAATGGTGCCCGGGCTGCCCCTGCAAGACTTTCACACTTGGGTGCCCTTCAGGCGCTGATTTGGTGGGTGAGGCCCCTCAGTGTCCGATTTGGTGGGCGGGGCCCCTCAGGGTCCGATTTGGTGGGCGGGGCCCCTCAGGGTCCGATTTGGTGGACGGTGCCCCTCAGGGTCCGATTTGGTGGGCGGGGCCCCTCAGGGTCCGATTTGGTGGGCGTGGTCACTCTGGGTCCGATTTGGTGGGCGGGATCACTCTGGGTCCGATTTGGTGGGCGGGGTCACTCTGGGTCCGATTTGGTGGGCGGGGTCACTCTGGGTCCGATTTGGTGGACGGGGTCACTCTGGGTCCGATTTGGTGGGCGGGGTCACTCTGGGTCTGATTTGGTGGGCGGGGTCACTCTGGGTCCGATTTGGTGGGCGGGGTCACTCTGGGTCCGATTTGGTGGGCGGGGTCACTCTGGGTCCGATTTGGTGGGCGGGGTCACTCTGGGTCCGATTTGGTGGGCGGTCACTCCGGGTCCGATTTGGTGGGCGGGGCCACTCCGGGTCCGATTTGGTGGGCGGGGCCACTCCGGGTCCGATTTGGTGGGCGGGGTCACTCCGGGTCCGATTTGGTGGGCGGGGCCACTCCGGGTCTGATTTGGTGGGCGGGGTCACTCCGGGTCCGATTTGGTGGGCGGGGTCACTCCGGGTCCGATTTGGTGGGCGGGGTCACTCTGGGTCCTATTTGGTGGGCGGGGTCACTCTGGGTCCGATTTGGTGGGCGGGGTCACTCTGGGTCCGATTTGGTGGGCGGGGTCTCTCTGGGTCCGATTTGGTGGGCGGGGTCACTCTGGGTCCGATTTGGTGGGCGGGGTCACTCTGGGTCCGATTTGGTGGGCGGGGCCACTCTGGGTCAGATTTGGTGGGCGGGGCCACTCTGGGTCAGTTTTGGTGGGCGGGGCCACTCTGGGTCAGATTTGGTGGGCGGGGCCACTCTGGGTCAGATTTGGTGGGCGGGGTTACTCTGGGTCAGATTTGGTGGGCGGGGTCACTCTGGGTCCAATTTGGGGGGCGGGGCCACTCGGGGTCCGATTCGGGGGTCCGGGTCACTCGGGGTCCGGGTCACTCGGGGTCCGATTCGGGGGCGGGGTCACTCAGGGTCCGATTTGGGGGGCGGGGGCGCACTTACTTTTTCACACACGGGACCAGGGTGCACTTACTTTTCACCCACGGGACCAGGGGTGCACTTACTTTTCACCCACGGGATCGGGGGTGCACTTACTTTTCACCCACGGGATCGGGGGTGCACTTAATTTTCACCCATAGGACCGGGGGTGCACTTACTTTTCACCCACGGGACCGGGGGTGCACTTACTTTTCACCCACGGGACCGGGGGTGCACTTACTTTTCACCCACAGGACCGGGGGTGCACTTACTTTTCACCCACGGGACCGGGGGTGCACTTACTTTTCACCCACGGGATCGGGGGTGCACTTACTTTTCACCCATAGGACCGGGGGTGCACTTACTTTTCACCCACGGGACCGGGGGTGCACTTACTTTTCACCCACGGGACCGGGGGTGCACTTACTTTTCACCCACAGGACCGGGGGTGCACTTACTTTTCACCCACGGGACCGGGGGTGCACTTACTTTTCACCCACGGGACCGGGTGTGCACTTACTTTTCACCCACGGGACCGGGGGTGCACTTACTTTTCACCCACGGGACCGGGGGTGCACTTACTTTTCACCCACGGGACCGGGGGTGCACTTACTTTTCACCCACGGGTACGGGGGTGCACTTACTTTTCACCCACGAGTCCGGGGGTGCACTTACTTTTCACACACGGGATCGGGGTGCAATACTTTTCACCCACGGGAGCGGGGGTGCACTTACTTTTCACCCATGGGACTGGGGGTGCACTTACTTTTCACCCACGGGACCTGGGGTGCACTTACTTTTCACACCCGGGATCGGGGGTGCACTTACTTTTCACACACGGGAACGGGGGTGCACTTACTTTTCTCTCACGGGAACGGGGGTGCACTTACTTTTCACCCACGGGACCGGGGGTGCACTTACTTTTCACCCACGGGACCGGGGGTGCAATTACTTTTCACCCACGGGACCAGGGGTGCACTTACTTTTCACTCACGGGACCGGAGGTGCACTTACTTTTCACCCACGGGACCGGGGGTGCACTTACTTTTCACCCATGGACCGGGAGTGCACTTACTTTTCACACATGGGGGGGTGCACTTACTTTTCACCCACGGGACAGGGGGTGCACTTACTTTTCACCCATGGGACTGGGGTGCACTTATTTTTCACACACCGGACCGGGGGTGCACTTACTTTTCACCCACGGGACCGGGGGTGCACTTACTTTTCACACCCGGGACCAGGGATGCACTTACTTTTCACACACGGGATCGGGGTGCACTTACTTTTCACCCACGGGACCGAGGGTGCCCTTATTTTTCACACACGGGACCGGGGGTGCACTTACTTTTCAACCACGGGACCGGGGGTGCACTTACTTTTCACACCCGGGACCAGGGATGCACTTACTTTTCACACACGGGACCGGGGTGCACTTACTTTTCACCCACGGGACCGAGGGTGCACTTACTTTTCACTTACGGGACCTGGGGTGCGCTTACTTTTCACACTCAGGACCGGGGGTGCACTTACTTTTCACACACGGGACTGGGGTGCACTTAATTTTCACCCACGGGACTGGGGGTGCACTTACTTTTCACAAACGGGATCGGGGTGCACTTACTTTTCACACAAGGGACCGGGGGTGCACTTACTTTTCACACACATGGGACCGGGGTGCACTTACTTTTCACACCAGGAACGGGGGTGCACTTACTTTTCACACACGGGACTGGGGGTGCACTTACTTTTCACAGACGGGATCGGGGGTGCACTGGGCACCTCAGGGTCAGATTTGGTGTGCGGGTCACTTTAAGAGCTGATATTATCTGGCAAAACTGTGTCCTGGTGGGGTCATGTAGAGTTCGTAGGCGTTGTCATAGTAACTGGGTCTGGCTTCGCATATCAATGAGCTGATCAGCCAGGTGGCAGTTGGCAGTTATTTTTTAAATTGCCTCAGTAATCAGCCATTATACCTTATGGCTAAATTTCCCTATTGAAATGCATTGGCAATGCATTCCAATGAGAGAAAAACAATTTTCAAACGTTAATTGCGCCAAAACTACACATCCGATCGACACGAAAAATACTTAGCACACCTCTCATGGACGCTGGCTTCGAAATGACACCTCACTGGAGTCTGTGCGTGCAGCGGTTCGGGCCGCATTAATTGCGGAAAAAAGCCTAATAATAATAAGAATAAGAAGAAGAATAAGAAGTTGTCTACGGGGGAATAACAATATAGTGCTTTTTACAAAAGCACTATAATAAGAAGTTGTCTACGGTGGAATAACAATATAGTGCTTTTTACAAAAGCACTATAATAAGTTGACGACGGTGGAATAACAATATAGTGCTTTTTACAAAGCACTATAATAAGTTGACGACGGTGGAATAACAATATAGTGCTTTTTACAAAGCACTATAATAATAATAAGTTGTCTACGGGGGAATAACAATATAGTGCTTTTTACAAAAGCACTATAATAAGAAGTTTACTACGGTGGAATAACAATATAGTGCTTTTTACAAAGCACTATAATAACTAGATGTGTATTTCCTGAAGGAACTACAGATAGTGCTTTGGAATGGTGCCCGGGCTACCCCTGCAAGACTTTCACACTTGGGTGCCCTTCAGGTGCTGATTTGGTGGGCGAGGCCCCTCAGGGTCCGATTTGGTGGGCGGGGCCCCTCAGGGTCCGATTTGGTGGGCGGGGTCACACTGGGTCCGATTTGGTGGGCGGGGTCACTCTGGGTCCGATTTGGTGGGCGGGGTCATTCTGGGTCCGATTTGGTGGGCGTGGTCACTCTGGGTCCGATTTGGTGGGCGGGGTCACTCTGGGTCCGATTTGGTGGGCGGGGTCACTCTGGGTCCGATTTGGTGGGCGGGGTCACTCTGGGTCCGTTTTGGTGGGCGGGGTCACTCTGGGTCCGATTTGGTGGGCGGGGTCACTCTGGGTCCGATTTGGTGGGCGGGGTCACTCTGGGTCCGATTTGGTGGGCGGGGTCACTCTGGGTCCGATTTGGTGGGCGGGGCCACTCTGGGTCAGATTTGGTGGGCGGGGTTACTCTGGGTCAGATTTGGTGGGCGGGGTTACTCTGGGTCAGATTTGGTGGGCGGGGTCACTCTGGGTCCAATTTGGGGGGCGGGGCCACTCGGGGTCCGATTCGGGGGTCCGGGTCACTCGGGGTCCGATTCGGGGGCGGGGTCAATCAGGGTCCGATTTGGGGGGCGGGGGCGCACTTACTTTTTCACACACGGGACCTGGGTGCACTTACTTTTCACCCACGGGACCAAGGGTGCACTTACTTTTCACCCACGGGACCAGGGGTGCACTTACTTTTCACCCACGGGATCGGGGGTGCACTTACTTTTCACCCATAGTTCCGGGGGTGCACTTACTTTTCACACACGGGACCGGGGGTGCACTTACTTTTCACCCACAGGACCGGGGTGCACTTACTTTTTACCCACGGGACCGGGGGTGCACTTACTTTTCACCCACGGGACCGGGGGTGCACTTACTTTTCACCCACGGGACCGGGGGTGCACTTACTTTTCACCCACGGGACCGGGGGTGCACTTACTTTTCACCCATGGTACAGGGGGTGCACTTACTTTTCACCCACGAGTCCGGGGGTGCACTTACTTTTCACACACGGGATCGGGGTGCAATACTTTTCACCCACGGGAGAGGGGGTGCACTTACTTTTCACCCATGGGGCTGGGGGTGCACTTACTTTTCACCCACGGGACCTGGGGTGCACTTACTTTTCACACCCGGGATCGGGGGTGCACTTACTTTTCACACACGGGAACGGGGGTGCACTTACTTTTCACTCGCGGGAACGGGGGTGAACTTACTTTTCACCCACGGGACCGGGGTGCACTTACTTTTCACCCACGGGACCGGGGGTGCAATTACTTTTCACCCACGGGACCGGAGGTGCACTTACTTTTCACCCACGGGACCCGGGGTGCACTTACTTTTCACCCATGGACCGGGAGTGCACTTACTTTTCACACATGGGGGGGTGCACTTACTTTTCACCCACGGGACAGGGGGTGCACTTACTTTTCACCCACGGGACTGGGGTGCACTTATTTTTCACACACGGGACCGGGGGTGCACTTACTTTTCAACCACGGGACCGGGGGTGCACTTACTTTTCACACCCGGGACCGGGGATGCACTTACTTTTCACACACGGGACCGGGGTGCACTTACTTTTCACCCACGGGACCGAGGGTGCACTTACTTTTCACTTACGGGACCTGGGGTGCGCTTACTTTTCACACTGAGGACCGGGGGTGCACTTACTTTTCACCCACGGGACTGGGGGTGCACTTACTTTTCACAAACGGGATCGGGGTGCACTTACTTTTCACACACATGGGACCGGGGTGCACTTACTTTTCACACAAGGGACCGGGGGTGCACTTACTTTTCACACACATGGGACCGGGGTGCACTTACTTTTCACACCAGGAACGGGGGTGCACTTACTTTTCACACACATGGGACCGGGGTGCACTTACTTTTCACACCAGGAACGGGGGTGCACTTACTTTTCACACACGGGACCGGGGGTGCACTTACTTTTCACACACATGGGACCGGGGTGCACTTACTTTTCACACCAGGAACGGGGGTGCACTTACTTTTCACACACATGGGACCGGGGTGCACTTACTTTTCACACCAGGAACGGGGGTGCACTTACTTTTCACACACGGGACCGGGGGTGCACTTACTTTTCACAGACGGGATCGGGGGTGCACTGGGCACCTCAGGGTCAGATTTGGTGTGCGGGTCACTTTAAGAGCTAATATTATCTGGCAAAACTGTGTCCTGGTGGGGTCATGTAGAGTTCGTAGGCGTTGTCATAGTAACTGGGTGTGACTGCACATATCAAAGAGCTGATCAGCCAGGTGGCAGTTGGCAGTTATTTTTTAAATTGCCTCAGTAATCAGCCATTATACCTTATGGCAAAATTTCCCTATTGAAATGCATTGGCAATGCATTCCAATGAGAGAAAAACAATTTTCAAACGTTAATTGCGCCAAAACTACAAATCCGATCGACACGAAAAATACTTAGCACACCTCTCATGGACGCTGGCTTCGAAATGACACCTCACTGGAGTCTGTGCGTGCAGCGGTTCGGGCCGCATTAATTGCGGAAAAAAGCCTAATAATAATAAGAACTAGATGGGTATTTCCTGAAGGAACTACAGATAGTGCTTTGGAATGGTGCCCGGGCTGCCCCTGCAAGACTTTCACATTTGGGTGCCCCTCAGGTGCTGATTTGGTGGGCGGGGCCACTCTGGGTCCGATTTGGTGGGCGGGGCCACTCTGGGTCCGATTTGGTGGGCGGGGTCACTCTGGGTCGATTTGGTGGGCGGGGTCACTCTGGGTCCGATTTGGTGGGCGGGGTCACTCTGGGTCCGATTTGGTGGACGGGGCCCCTCAGGGTCCGATTTGGTGGGCGGGGCACCTCAGGGTCCGATTTGGTGGGCGGGGCACCTCAGGGTCCGATTTGGTGGGCGGGGCCCCTCAGGGTCCGATTTGGTGGGCGGGGCCCCTCAGGGTCCGATTTGGTGGGCGGGGCCCCTCAGGATCCGATTTGGTGGGCTGGGCACCTCAGGGTCCAATTTGGTGGGCGGGGCACCTCAGGGTCCGATTTGGTGGGCGGGGCCCCTCAGGGTCCGATTTGGTGGGCGGGGCCCCTCAGGGTCCGATTTGGTGGGCGGTTCCCCTCAGGGTCCGATTTGGTGGACGGGGCCCCCCAGGGTCACATTTGGTGGGCGGGGTCACTCTGGGTCACATTTGGTGGGCGGGGTCACTCTGGGTCACATTTGGTGGGCGGGGTCACTCTGGGTCATATTTGGTGGGCGGGGTCACTCTGGGTCACATTTGGTGGGCGGGGTCACTCTGGGTCACATTTGGTGGGCGGGGTCACTCTGGGTCACATTTGGTGGGCGGGGTCACTCTGGGTCACATTTGGTGGGCGGGGTCACTCTGGGTCACATTTGGTGGGCGGGGTCACTCTGGGTCACATTTGGTGGGCGGGGTCACTCTGGGTCACATTTGGTGGGCGGGGTCACTCTGGGTCACATTTGGTGGGCGGGGTCACTCTGGGTCACATTTGGTGGGCGGGGTCACTCTGGGTCACATTTGGTGGGCGGGGTCACTCTGGATCAGATTTGGTGGGCGGGGTCACTCTGGGTCCGATTTGGTGGGCGGGGTCACTCTGGGTCCGATTTGGTAGGCGGGGTCACTCTGGGTCCGATTTGGTGGGCGGGGCCCCTCAGGGTCACATTTGGTGGGCGGGGTCACTCTGGGTCCGATTTGGTGGGCGGGGTCACTCTGGGTCACATTTGGTGGGCGGGGTCACTCTGGGTCACATTTGGTGGGCGGGGTCACTCTGGGTCACATTTGGTGGGCGGGGTCACTCTGGGTCACATTTGGTGGGCGGGGTCACTATGGGTCACATTTGGTGGGCGAGGTCACTCTGGGTCACATTTGGTGGGCGAGGTCACTCTGGGTCCGATTTGGTGGGCGGGGTCACTCTGGGTCACATTTGGTGGGCGGGGTCACTCTGGGTCACATTTGGTGGGCGGGGTCACTCTGGGTCACATTTGGTGGGTGGGGTCACATTTGGTGGGTGGGGTCACATTTGGTGGGCGGGGTCACATTTGGTGGGCGGGGTCACTCTGGGTCACGTTTGGTGGGCGGGGTCACTCTGGGTCACATTTGGTGGGCGGGGTCACTCTGGGTCACATTTGGTGGGCGGGGTCACTCTGGGTCACATTTGGTGGGCGGGGTCACTCTGGGTCACATTTGGTGGGCGGGGTCACTCTGGGTCACATTTGGTGGGCGGGGTCACTCTGGGTCACATTTGGTGGGCGGGGTCACTATGGGTCACATTTGGTGGGCGGGGTCACATTTGGTGGGCGGGGTCACATTTGGTGGGCGGGGTCACATTTGGTGGGCTGGGTCACTCTGGGTCACATTTGGTGGGCGGGGTCACTCTGGGACCGATTTGGTGGGCGGGGTCACTCAGGGTCCGATTTGGGGGGCGGGGGCGCACTTACCCTCTGGGTCCGAATTGGTGGGCTGGGCACCTCAGGAAACAATTTGGTGGGCGGGGTCACTTTAAGAGCTGATATTATCTGGCAAAACTGTGTCCTGGTGGGGTGATGTAGAGTTCGAAGTCGTTGGCATAGTAACTGGGTCTGGCTTCGCATATCAATGAGCTAATCAGCCAGGTGTCAGTTGGCAGTTATTTTGAAATTGCCTCAGAAATCAGCCATTATACCTTATTGGAACAATTTCCCTATTGAAATGCATTGAGACAAAATTTTCAAACGCCAATTGCACCAAAACTACAAATCGAATCGACACGAAAAATACTTAGCACACCTCTAGTGGACGCTGGCTTCGAAACGACACCTCAATGGAGTCTGTGCGTGCAGTGGTTCGGGCCGCATTAATTGCGGAAAAAAGCCTAAAAATAATAAGAAGTTAACCACGTTCGGATTACAATATTAATACTAGATGGGTATTTCCTGAAGGAACTACAGATAGTGCTTTGTAATGGTGCCCGGGCTGCCCCTGCAAGACTTTCACACTTGGGTGCCCCTCAGGCGCTGGTTTTTTGGGCGGGGCCCCTCAGGGGATGATTTGGTGGGCGGGGCCACTCTGTGTCCGATTTGGTAGACGGGACCACTCTGGGTCGGATTTGGTGGGCGGGGCCACTCTGGGTCAGATTTGGTGGGCGGGGCCACTCTGGGTCAGATTTGGTGGGCAGAGCACCTCTGGGTCAGATTTGGTGGGCAGGGCACCTCGGTCAGATTTGGTGGGTGGGGCACCTCTGGTTCAGATTTGGTGGGCGGGGCACCTCTGGGTCAGATTTGGTGGGCGGGGTCACTCTGGGTCACATTTGGTGGGTGGGGTCACTCTGGGTCACATTTGGTGGGCGGGGTCACTCTGGGTCACATTTGGTGGGCGGGGTCACTCTGGGTCACATTTGGTGGGCGGGGTCACTCTGAGTCACATTTGGTGGGCGGGGTCACTCTGGGTCACATTTGGTGGGCGGGGTCACTCTGGGTCCGATTTGGTGGGCGGGGTCACTCTGGGTCACATTTGGTGGGCGGGGTTACTCTGGGTCACAATTGGTGGGCGGGGTCACTCTGGGTCACATTTGGTGGGCGGGGTCACTCTGGGTCACATTTGGTGGGCGGAGTCACTCTGGGTCACATTTGGAGGGCGGGGTCACTCTGGGTACGATTTGGTGGCCGGGGTCACTCTGGGTCCGATTTGGTGGCCGGGGTCACTCTGGGTCCGATTTGGTGGCCGGGGTCACTCTGGGTCACATTTGGTGGGCGGGGTCACTCTGGGTCACATTTGGTGGGCGGGGTCACTCTGGGTCACATTTGGTGGGCGGGGTCACTCTGGGTCACATTTGGTGGGCGGGGTCACTCTGGGTCACATTTGGTGGGCGGGGTCACTCTGGGTCACATTTGGTGGGCGGGGTCACTCTGGGTCACATTTGGTGGGCGAGGTCACTCTGGGTCCGATTTGGTGGGCGGGGTCACTCTGGGTCACATTTGGTGGGCGGGGTCACTCTGGGTCACATTTGGTGGGCGGGGTCACTCTGGGTCACATTTGGTGGGTGGGGTCACATTTGGTGGGCGGGGTCACATTTGGTGGGCGGGGTCACATTTGGTGGGCGGGGTCACTCTGGGTCACGTTTGGTGGGCGGGGTCACTCTGGGTCACATTTGGTGGGCGGGGTCACTCTGGGTCACATTTGGTGGGCGGGGTCACTCTGGGTCACATTTGGTGGGCGGGGTCACTCTGGGTCACATTTGGTGGGCGGGGTCACTCTGGGTCACATTTGGTGGGCGGGGTCACTCTGGGTCACATTTGGTGGGCGGGGTCACTATGGGTCACATTTGGTGGGCGGGGTCACATTTGGTGGGCGGGGTCACATTTGGTGGGCGGGGTCACATTTGGTGGGCTGGGTCACTCTGGGTCACATTTGGTGGGCGGGGTCACTCTGGGACCGATTTGGTGGGCGGGGTCACTCAGGGTCCGATTTGGGGGGCGGGGGCGCACTTACCCTCTGGGTCCGAATTGGTGGGCTGGGCACCTCAGGAAACAATTTGGTGGGCGGGGTCACTTTAAGAGCTGATATTATCTGGCAAAACTGTGTCCTGGTGGGGTGATGTAGAGTTCGAAGTCGTTGGCATAGTAACTGGGTCTGGCTTCGCATATCAATGAGCTAATCAGCCAGGTGTCAGTTGGCAGTTATTTTGAAATTGCCTCAGAAATCAGCCATTATACCTTATTGGAACAATTTCCCTATTGAAATGCATTGAGACAAAATTTTCAAACGCCAATTGCACCAAAACTACAAATCGAATCGACACGAAAAATACTTAGCACACCTCTAGTGGACGCTGGCTTCGAAACGACACCTCAATGGAGTCTGTGCGTGCAGTGGTTCGGGCCGCATTAATTGCGGAAAAAAGCCTAAAAATAATAAGAAGTTAACCACGTTCGGATTACAATATTAATACTAGATGGGTATTTCCTGAAGGAACTACAGATAGTGCTTTGGAATGGTGCCCGGGCCGCCCCTGCAAGACTTTCACACTTGGGTTCCCCTCAGGCACTGGTTTGGTGGGCGGGGTCACTCAGGGGCCGATTTGGTGGGCTGGGTCACTCTGGGTCACATTTGGTGGGCGGGGTCACTCTGGGTCACATTTGGTGGGCGGGGTCACTCTGGGTCACATTTGGTGGGCGGGGTGATTCTGGGTCACATTTGGTGGGCGGGGTCACTCTGGGTCACATTTGGTGGGCGGGGTCACTCTGGGTCACATTTGGTGGGCGGGGTCACTCTGGGTCACATTTGGTGGGCGGGGTCACTCAGGGGCCGATTTGGTGGGCGGGGTCACTCTGGGTCACATTTGGTGGGTGGGGTCACTCTGGGTCACATTTGGTGGGCGGGGTCACTCTGGGTCACATTTGGTGGGCGGGGTCACTCTGGGTCACATTTGGTGGGCGGGGTCACTCTGGGTCACATTTGGTGGGCGGGGTCACATTTGGTGGGCGGGGTCACTCTGGGTCACATTTGGTGGGCGGGGTCACTCTGGGTCACATTTGGTGGGCGGGGTCACTCTGGGTCACATTTGGTGGACGGGGTCACTCTGGGTCACATTTGGTGGGCGGGGTCACTCTGGGTCACATTTGGTGGGCGGTGTCACTCGGTCACATTTGGTGGGCGGTGTCACTCTGGGTCACATTTGGTGGGCGGTGTCACACTGGGTCACATTTGGTGGGCGGGGTCACTCTGGGTCACATTTGGTGGGCGGGGTCACTCTGGGTCACATTTGGTGGGCGGGGTCACTCTGGGT
This sequence comes from Ranitomeya imitator, assembly GCF_032444005.1. Classification (NCBI taxonomy): domain Eukaryota; kingdom Metazoa; phylum Chordata; class Amphibia; order Anura; family Dendrobatidae; genus Ranitomeya; species Ranitomeya imitator. The sequence goes on along the minus strand of NC_091283.1, from coordinate 759,068,061 downwards.
CACATTTGGGGGCGGGGTCACTCTGGGTCCGATTTGGTGGGCGGGGTCACTCTGGGTCCGATGTGGTGGGCGGGGCCACTCGGTGCACTTACTTTTCACACATGGTATCGGGGGTGCACTTACTTTTCACACACGCGATGAGAGGGTGTCATAGTCACTTTATTCTGATGTTTGACTTTGATAAATGATCATGTCCTAAAATGGACACCATATAATTGCATAGCTGCCATCTTTGGAAGGTCAAGTTGGGGGTAATGGAAAGTTTGCCATTATTTCCTATGGGAATTTTTTTTTTTTAAATGCCATTTTTAAAAAAAACTACATATCGGATCGACACGAAAAATACTTAGCACACCTCTCGTGGACGCTGGCTTCGAAATGACGCCTCACTGGAGTCTGTGCGTGCAGCAGTTCGGGCCGCATTAATTGCAGAAAAAAACTGAATAATAATAAGTTTACCACGTTCGGATTACAATATTAATACTAGATGGGTATATCCTGAAGGAACTACAGATAGTGCTTTGGAATGGTGCCCGGGCTGCCCCTGCAAGACTTTCACACTTGGGTGCCCCTCAGGTGCTGATTTGGTGGGCGGGGCCACTCTGGGTCCGATTTGGTGGGCGGGGCCACTCTGGGTCGATTTGGTGGGCGGGGTCACTCTGGGTCTGATTTGGTGGGCGGGGTCACTCTGGGTCCGATTTGGTGGGCGGGGTCACTCTGGATCCGATTTGGTGGGCTGGGTTACTCTGGGTCACATTTGGTGGGCGGGGTCACTCTGGGTCACATTTGGTGGGCGGGGTCACTCTGGGTCACATTTGGTGGGCGGGGTCACTCTGGGTCACATTTGGTGGGCGGGGACACTCTGGGTCACATTTGGTGGGCGGGGACACTCTGGGTCCGATTTGGTGGGCGGGGTCACTCTGGGTCCGATTTGGTGGGCGGGGTCACTCTGGGTCGATTTGGTGGGCGGGGTCACTCTGGGTCTGATTTGGTGGGCGGGGTCACTCTGGGTCCGATTTGGTGGGCGGGGTCACTCTGGGTCCGATTTGGTGGGCGGGGTCACTCTGGGTCACATTTGGTGGGCGGGGCCCCTCAGGGGATGATTTGGTGGGCGGGGCCACTCTGTGTCCGATTTGGTAGACGGGACCACTCTGGGTCCGATTTGGTGGGCGGGGCCACTCTGGGTCAGATTTGGTGGGCGGGGTCACTCTGGGTCACATTTGGTGGGCGGGGTCACTCTGGGTCACATTTGGTGGGCGGGGTCACTCTGGGTCACATTTGGTGGGCGGGGTCACTCTGGGTCACATTTGGTGGGCGGGGTCACTCTGGGTCACATTTGGTGGGCGGGGTCACTCTGGGTCACATTTGGTGGGCGGGGTCACTCTGGGTCACATTTGGTGGGCGGGGTCACTCTGGGTCACATTTGGTGGGCGGGGTCACTCTGGGTCACTTTTGGTGGGCGGGGTCACTCTGGGTCACATTTGGTGGGCGGGGTCACTCTGGGTCACATTTGGTGGGCGGGGTCACTCTGAGTCACATTTGGTGGGCGGGGTCACTCTGGGTCACATTTGGTGGGCGGGGTCACTCTGGGTCCGATTTGGTGGGCGGGGTCACTCTGGGTCCGATTTGGTGGGCGGGGCACCTCTGGGTCCGATTTGGTGGGCGGGGCACCTCTGGGTCCGATTTGGTGGGCGGGGCCACTCGCGGTCCGATTTAGTGGGCGGGGCCACTCGGGGTCACATTTGGTGGGCGGGGTCACATTTGGTGGGCGGGGTCACATTTGGTGGGCGGGGTTATTTTGGGTCACATTTGGTGGGCGGGGTCACTCTGGGTCACATTTGGTGGGCGGGGTCACTCTGGGTCACATTTGGTGGGCGGGGTCACTCTGGGTCACATTTGGTGGGCGGGGTCACTCTGGGTCACATTTGGTGGGCGGGGTCACTCTGGGTCACATTTGGTGGGCGGGGTCACTCTGAGTCACATTTGGTGGGCGGGGTCACTCTGGGTCACATTTGGTGGGCGGGGTCACTCTGGGTCCGATTTGGTGGGCGGGGTCACTCTGGGTCACCTTTGGTGGGCGGGGTCACTCTGGGTCACATTTGGTGGGCGGGGTCACTCTGGGTCACATTTGGTGAGCGGGGTCACTCTGGGTCACATTTGGTGGGCGGGGTCACTCTGGGTCACATTTGGTGGGCGGGGTCACTCTGGGTCACATTTGGTGGGCGGGGTCACTCTGGGTCACATTTGGTGGGCGGGGTCACTCTGGGTCACATTTTGTGGGCGGGGTCACTCTGGGTCACATTTGGTGGGCGGGGTCACTCTAGGTCACATTTGGTGGGCGGGGTCACTCTGGGTCACATTTGGTGGGCGGGGTCACTCTGGGTCACATTTGGTGGGCGGGGTCACTCTGGGTCACATTTGGTGGGCGGGGTCACTCTGGGTCACATTTGGTGGGCGGGGTCACTCTGGGTCACATTTGGTGGGCGGGGTCACTCTGGGTCACATTTGGTGGGCGGGGTCACTCTGGGTCACATTTGGTGGGCGGGGTCACATTTGGTGGGCGGGGTCACTTTGGGTCACATTTGGTGGGCGGGGTCACTCTGGGTCACATTTGGTGGGCGGGGTCACTCTGGGTCACATTTGGTGGGCGGGGCCACTCTAGGTCCGATTTGGTGGGCGGGGTCACTCTGGGTCACATTTGGTGGGCGGGGTCACTCTGATTCACATTTGGTGGGCGGGTTCACTCTGGGTCACATTTGGTGGGCGGGGTCACTCTGGGTCACATTTGGTGGGCGGGGTCACATTTGGTGGGCGGGGTCACTCTGGGTCACATTTGGTGGGCGGGGTCACATTTGGTGGGCGGGGTCACTTTGGGTCACATTTGGTGGGCGGGGTCACTCTGGGTCACATTTGGTGGGCGGGGTCACTCTGGGTCACATTTGGTGGGCGGGGCCACTCTAGGTCCGATTTGGTGGGCGGGGTCACTCTGGGTCACATTTGGTGGGCGGGGTCACTCTGGGTCACATTTGGTGGGCGGGTTCACTCTGGGTCACATTTGGTGGGCGGGGTCACTCTGGGTCACATTTGGTGGGCGGGGTCACATTTGGTGGGCGGGGTCACTCTGGGTCACATTTGGTGGGCGGGGTCACATTTGGTGGGCGGGGTCACTCTAGGTCACATTTGGTGGGCGGGGTCACTCTGGGTCACATTTGGTGGGCGGGGTCACTCTGGGTCACATTTGGTGGGCGGGGTCACTCTGGGTCACATTTGGTGGGCGGGGTCACTCTGGGTCACATTTGGTGGGCGGGGTCACTCTGGGTCACATTTGGTGGGCGGGGTCACTCTGGGTCACATTTGGTGGGCGGGGTCACTCTGGGTCACATTTGGTGGGCGGGGTCACTCTGGGTCACATTTGGTGGGCGGGGTCACTCTGGGTCACATTTGGTGGGCGGGGTCACTCTGGGTCACATTTGGTGGGCGGGGTCACTCTGGGTCACATTTGGTGGGCGGGGTCACTCTGAGTCACATTTGGTGGGCGGGGTCACTCTGGGTCACATTTGGTGGGCGGGGTCACTCTGGGTCCGATTTGGTGGGCGGGGTCACTCTGGGTCACCTTTGGTGGGCGGGGTCACTCTGGGTCACATTTGGTGGGCGGGGTCACTCTGGGTCACATTTGGTGGGCGGGGTCACTCTGGGTCACATTTGGTGAGCGGGGTCACTCTGGGTCACATTTGGTGGGCGGGGTCACTCTGGGTCACATTTGGTGGGCGGGGTCACTCTGGGTCACATTTGGTGGGCGGGGTCACTCTGGGTCACATTTGGTGGGCGGGGTCACTCTGGGTCACATTTTGTGGGCGGGGTCACTCTGGGTCACATTTGGTGGGCGGGGTCACTCTGGGTCACATTTGGTGGGCGGGGTCACTCTGGGTCACATTTGGTGGGCGGGGTCACTCTGGGTCACATTTGGTGGGCGGGGTCACTCTGGGTCACATTTGGTGGGCGGGGTCACTCTGGGTCACATTTGGTGGGCGGGGTCACTCTGGGTCACATTTGGTGGGCGGGGTCACATTTGGTGGGCGGGGTCACTTTGGGTCACATTTGGTGGGCGGGGTCACTCTGGGTCACATTTGGTGGGCGGGGTCACTCTGGGTCACATTTGGTGGGCGGGGCCACTCTAGGTCCGATTTGGTGGGCGGGGTCACTCTGGGTCACATTTGGTGGGCGGGGTCACTCTGATTCACATTTGGTGGGCGGGTTCACTCTGGGTCACATTTGGTGGGCGGGGTCACTCTGGGTCACATTTGGTGGGCGGGGTCACATTTGGTGGGCGGGGTCACTCTGGGTCACATTTGGTGGGCGGGGTCACATTTGGTGGGCGGGGTCACTTTGGGTCACATTTGGTGGGCGGGGTCACTCTGGGTCACATTTGGTGGGCGGGGTCACTCTGGGTCACATTTGGTGGGCGGGGCCACTCTAGGTCCGATTTGGTGGGCGGGGTCACTCTGGGTCACATTTGGTGGGCGGGGTCACTCTGGGTCACATTTGGTGGGCGGGTTCACTCTGGGTCACATTTGGTGGGCGGGGTCACTCTGGGTCACATTTGGTGGGCGGGGTCACATTTGGTGGGCGGGGTCACTCTGGGTCACATTTGGTGGGCGGGGTCACATTTGGTGGGCGGGGTCACTCTAGGTCACATTTGGTGGGCGGGGTCACTCTGGGTCACATTTGGTGGGCGGGGTCACTCTGGGTCACATTTGGTGGGCGGGGTCACTCTGGGTCACATTTGGTGGGCGGGGTCACTCTGGGTCACATTTGGTGGGCGGGGTCACTCTGGGTCACATTTGGTGGGCGGGGTCACATTTGGTGGGCGGGGTCACTTTGGGTCACATTTGGTGGGCGGGGTCACTCTGGGTCACATTTGGTGGGCGGGGCCACTCTAGGTCCGATTTGGTGGGCGGGGTCACTCTGGGTCACATTTGGTGGGCGGGGTCACTCTGGGTCACATTTGGTGGGCGGGTTCACTCTGGGTCACATTTGGTGGGCGGGGTCACTGTGGGTCACATTTGGTGGGCGGGGTCACATTTGGTGGGCGGGGTCACATTTGGTGGGCGGGGTCACATTTGGTGGGCGGGGTCACTCTGGGTCACATTTGGTGGGCGGGGTCACTCTGGGTCACATTTGGTGGGCGGGGTCACATTTGGTGGGCGGGGTCACTCTGGGTCACATTTGGTGGGCGGGGTCACTCTGGGTCACATTTGGTGGGCGGGGTCACTCTGGGTCACATTTGGTGGGCGGGGTCACTCTGGGTCACATTTGGTGGGCGGGGTCACTCTGGGTCACATTTGGTGGGCGAGATCACTCTGGGTCACATTTGGTGGGCGGGGTCACTCTGGGTCACATTTGGTGGGCGGGGTCACTCTGGGTCCGATTTGGTGGGCGGGGTCACATTTGGTGGGCGGGGTCACATTTTGTGGGCGGGGTCACTCTGGGTCACATTTTGTGGGCGGGGTCACTCTGGGTCACATTTGGTGGGCGGGGTCACTCTGGGTCACATTTGGTGGGCGGGGTCACTCTGGGTCACATTTGGTGGGCGGGGTCACTCTGGGTCACATTTGGTGGGCGGGGTCACTCTGGGTCACATTTGGTGGGCGGGGTCACTCTGGGTCACATTTGGTGGGCGGGGTCACATTTGGTGGGCGGGGTCACTTTGGGTCACATTTGGTGGGCGGGGTCACTCTGGGTCACATTTGGTGGGCGGGGTCACTCTGGGTCACATTTGGTGGGCGGGGCCACTCTAGGTCCGATTTGGTGGGCGGGGTCACTCTGGGTCACATTTGGTGGGCGGGGTCACTCTGGGTCACATTTGGTGGGCGGGTTCACTCTGGGTCACATTTGGTGGGCGGGGTCACTGTGGGTCACATTTGGTGGGCGGGGTCACATTTGGTGGGCGGGGTCACATTTGGTGGGCGGGGTCACTCTGGGTCACATTTGGTGGGCGGGGTCACTCTGGGTCACATTTGGTGGGCGGGGTCACTCTGGGTCACATTTGGTGGGCGGGGTCACTCTGGGTCACATTTGGTGGGCGGGGTCACTCTGGGTCACATTTGGTGGGCGGGGTCACTCTGGGTCACATTTGGTGGGCGGGGTCACTCTGGGTCACATTTGGTGGGTGAGATCACTCTGGGTCACATTTGGTGGGCGGGGTCACTCTGGGTCACATTTGGTGGGCGGGGTCACTCTGGGTCACATTTGGTGGGCGGGGTCACTCTGGGTCACATTTGGTGGGCGGGGCCACTCGGGGTCACATTTGGTGGGCGGGGTCACATTTGGTGGGCGGGGTCACATTTGGTGGGCGGGGTCACTGGGTCACATTTGGTGGGCGGGGTCACTCTGGGTCACATTTGGTGGGCGGGGTCATTTTGGGTCACATTTGGTGGGCGGGGTCACTCTGGGTCACCTTTGGTGGGCGGGGTCACTCTGGGTCACATTTGGTGGGCGGGGTCACTCTGGGTCACATTTGGTGGGCGGGGTCACTCTGGGTCACATTTGGTGAGCGGGGTCACTCTGGGTCACATTTGGTGGGCGGGGTCACTCTGGGTCACATTTGGTGGGCGGGGTCACTCTGGGTCACATTTGGTGGGCGGGGTCACTCTGGGTCACATTTGGTGGGCGGGGTCACTCTGGGTCACATTTTGTGGGCGGGGTCACTCTGGGTCACATTTGGTGGGCGGGGTCACTCTAGGTCACATTTGGTGGGCGGGGTCACTCTGGGTCACATTTGGTGGGCGGGGTCACTCTGGGTCACATTTGGTGGGCGGGGTCACTCTGGGTCACATTTGGTGGGCGGGGTCACTCTGGGTCACATTTGGTGGGCGGGGTCACTCTGGGTCACATTTGGTGGGCGGGGTCACTCTGGGTCACATTTGGTGGGCGGGGTCACTCTGGGTCACATTTGGTGGGCGGGGTCACATTTGGTGGGCGGGGTCACTTTGGGTCACATTTGGTGGGCGGGGTCACTCTGGGTCACATTTGGTGGGCGGGGTCACTCTGGGTCACATTTGGTGGGCGGGGTCACTCTGGGTCACATTTGGTGGGCGGGGTCACTCTGGGTCACATTTGGTGGGCGGGGTCACTCTGGGTCACATTTGGTGGGCGGGGTCACTCTGGGTCACATTTGGTGGGCGGGGTCACTCTGGGTCACATTTGGTGGGCGGGGTCACTCTGGGTCACATTTGGTGGGCGGGGCCACTCTAGGTCCGATTTGGTGGGCGGGGTCACTCTGGGTCACATTTGGTGGGCGGGGTCACTCTGGGTCACATTTGGTGGGCGGGGTCACTGGGTCACATTTGGTGGGCGGGGTCACTCTGGGTCACATTTGGTGGGCGGGGTCACATTTGGTGGGCGGGGTCACTCTGGGTCACATTTGGTGGGCGGGGTCACTCTGGGTCACATTTGGTGGGCGGGGTCACTCTGGGTCACATTTGGTGGGCGGGGTCACTCTGGGTCACATTTGGTGGGCGGGGTCACATTTGGTGGGCGGGGTCACTCTGGGTCACATTTGGTGGGCGGGGTCACTCTGGGTCACATTTGGTGGGCGGGGTCACTCTGGGTCACATTTGGTGGGCGGGGTCACTCTGGGTCACATTTGGTGGGCGAGATCACTCTGGGTCACATTTGGTGGGCGGGGTCACTCTGGGTCACATTTGGTGGGCGGGGTCACTCTGGGTCCGATTTGGTGGGCGGGGTCACATTTGGTGGGCGGGGTCACATTTGGTGGGCGGGGTCACTCTGGGTCACATTTGGTGGGCGGGGTCACTCTGGGTCACATTTGGTGGGCGGGGTCACTCTGGGTCACATTTGGTGGGCGGGGTCACTCTGGGTCACATTTGGTGGGCGGGGTCACTCTGGGTCACATTTGGTGGGCGGGGTCACTCTGGGTCACATTTGGTGGGCGGGGTCACTCTGGGTCACATTTGGTGGGCGGGGTCACTCTGGGTCACATTTGGTGGGCGGGGTCACTCTGGGTCACATTTGGTGGGCGGGGTCACTCTGGGTCACATTTGGTGGGCGGGGTCACTCTGGGTCACATTTGGTGGGCGGGGTCACTCTGGGTCACATTTGGTGGGCGGGGTCACTCTGGGTCACATTTGGTGGGCGGGGTCACTCTGGGTCACATTTGGTGGGCGGGGTCACTCTGGGTCACATTTGGTGGGCGGGGTCACTCTGGGTCCGATTTGGCGGGCGGGGCCACTCGGGGTCCGATTTGGTGGGCGGGGCCACTCGGGGTCCGATTTGGTGGGCGGGGCCACTCGGGGTCCGATTTGGTGGGCGGGGCCACTCGGGTCCGATTTGGTGGGCTGCGCACCTCAGGTGCCAATTTGGTGCGCGGGTCACTTTAAGAGCTGATATTATCTGGCAAAACTGTGTCCTGGTGGGGTCATGTAGAGTTCGTAGGCGTTGGCATAGTAACTGGGTCTGACTGCACATATCAATGAGCTAATCAGCCAGGTGGCAGTTGGCAGTTATTTTGAAATTGCCTCAGAAATCAGCCATTATCCCTTATTGTTGGAACAATTTCCCATTGAAATGCATTGAGACGAAATTTTCAAACGCCAATTGCGCCAAAACTACAAATCCGATCGACACGAAAAATACTTAGCACACCTGCCAGGAACGCTGGCTTCGAAATGACACCTCACTGGAGTCTGTGCGTGCAGCGGTTCGGGCCGCATTAATTGCGGACTGAATAATAATAAGAAGAAGAATAAGTTGACTACGGTGGAATAACAATATAGTGCTTTGTCCCAAAGCACTATAACTAGATGGGTATTTCCTGAAGGAACTACAGATAGTGCTTTGTAATGGTGCCCGGGCTGCCCCTGCAAGACTTTCACACTTGGGTGCCCCTCAGGCGCTGGTTTTTTGGGCGGGGCCCCTCAGGGGATGATTTGGTGGGCGGGGCCACTCTGTGTCCGATTTGGTAGACGGGACCACTCTGGGTCGGATTTGGTGGGCGGGGCCACTCTGGGTCAGATTTGGTGGGCGGGGCCACTCTGGGTCAGATTTGGTGGGCAGAGCACCTCTGGGTCAGATTTGGTGGGCAGGGCACCTCGGTCAGATTTGGTGGGTGGGGCACCTCTGGTTCAGATTTGGTGGGCGGGGCACCTCTGGGTCAGATTTGGTGGGCGGGGTCACTCTGGGTCACATTTGGTGGGTGGGGTCACTCTGGGTCACATTTGGTGGGCGGGGTCACTCTGGGTCACATTTGGTGGGCGGGGTCACTCTGGGTCACATTTGGTGGGCGGGGTCACTCTGAGTCACATTTGGTGGGCGGGGTCACTCTGGGTCACATTTGGTGGGCGGGGTCACTCTGGGTCCGATTTGGTGGGCGGGGTCACTCTGGGTCACATTTGGTGGGCGGGGTTACTCTGGGTCACAATTGGTGGGCGGGGTCACTCTGGGTCACATTTGGTGGGCGGGGTCACTCTGGGTCACATTTGGTGGGCGGAGTCACTCTGGGTCACATTTGGAGGGCGGGGTCACTCTGGGTACGATTTGGTGGCCGGGGTCACTCTGGGTCCGATTTGGTGGCCGGGGTCACTCTGGGTCCGATTTGGTGGCCGGGGTCACTCTGGGTCACATTTGGTGGGCGGGGTCACTCTGGGTCACATTTGGTGGGCGGGGTCACTCTGGGTCACATTTGGTGGGCGGGGTCACTCTGGGTCACATTTGGTGGGCGGGGTCACTCTGGGTCACATTTGGTGGGCGGGGTCACTCTGGGTCACATTTGGTGGGCGGGGTCACTCTGGGTCACATTTGGTGGGCGGGGTCACTCTGGGTCACATTTGGTGGGTGGGGTCACTCTGGGTCACATTTGGTGAGCGGGGTCACTCTGGGTCACATTTGGTGGGCGGGGTCACTCTGGGTCACATTTGGTGAGCGGGGTCACTCTGGGTCACATTTGGTGGGCGGGGTCACTCTGGGTCACATTTGGTGGGCGGGGTCACTCTGGGTCACATTTGGTGGGCGGGGTCACTCTGGGTCACATTTGGTGGGCGGGGTCACTCTGGGTCACATTTGGTGGGCGGGGTCACTCTGGGTCACATTTGGTGGGCGGGGTCACTCTGGGTCACATTTGGTGGGCGGGGTCACTCTGGGTCACATTTGGTGGGTGGGGTCACTCTGGGTCACATTTGGTGAGCGGGGTCACTCTGGGTCACATTTGGTGGGCGGGGTCACTCTGGGTCACATTTGGTGGGCGGGGTCACTCTGGGTCACATTTGGTGGGCGGGGTCACTCTGGGTCACATTTGGTGGGCGGGGTCACTCTGGGTCACATTTGGTGGGCGGGGTCACTCTGTGTCCAATTTGGTGGGCGGGGCACCTCAGGGTCACATTTGGTGTGCGGGTCACTTTAAGAGCTGATATTATCTGGCAAAACTGTGTCCTGGTGGGGTCATGTAGAGTTCGTAGGCGTTGGCATAGTAACTGGATCTGACTTCGCATATCAATGAGCTGATCAGCCAGGTGGCAGTTGGCAGTTATTTTGAAATTGCCTCAGAAATCAGCCATTTCCCCATTGAAATGCATTGAGACAAAATTTTCAAACGCCAATTGCGCCAAAACTACAAATCCGATCGACACGAAAAATACTTAGCACACCTGCCAGGAACGCAAGCTTCGAAATGACACCTCACTGGAGTCTGTGCGTGCAGCGGTTCGGGCCGCATTAATTGCGGACTGAATAATAATAATAACTAGATGGGTATTTCCTGAAGGAACTACAGATAGTGCTTTGGAATGGTGCCCGGGCTGCCCCTGCAAGACTTTCACATTTGGGTGCCCTTCAGGCGCCGATTTGGTGGGCGGGGCCCCTCTGGGTCCGATTTGGTGGGCGGGGCCCCTCTGGGTCCGATTTGGTGGGCGGGGCCCCTCTGGGACCGATTTGGTGGGCGGGGCCCCTCTGGGTCCGATTTGGTGGGCGGGGCCCCTCTGGGACCGATTTGGTGGGCGGGGCCCCTCTGGGACCGATTTGGTGGGCGGGGCCCCTCTGGGACCAATTTGGTGGGTGGGGCCCCTCTGGGACCGATTTGGTGGGCGGGGCCCCTCTGGGACCGATTTGGTGGGCGGGGCCCCTCTGGGACCGATTTGGTGGGCGGGGCCCCTCTGGGACCGATTTGGTGGGCGGGCCCCTCTGGGTCCGATTTGGTGGGCGGGGCCCCTCTGGGTCCGATTTGGTGGGCGGGGCCCCTCTGGGTCCGATTTGGTGGGCGGGGCCCCTCTGGGACCGATTTGGTGGGCGGGGTCACTCTGGGTCCGATTTGGTGGGCGGGGCCCCTCTGGGTCCGATTTGGTGGGCGGGGCACCTCTGGGTCCGATTTGGTGGGCGGGGCCCCTCTGGGTCCGATTTGGTGGGCGGGGCCCCTCTGGGACCGATTTGGTGGGCGGGGTCACTCTGGGTCCGATTTGGTGGGCGGGGTCACTCTGGGTCCGATTTGGTGGGCGGGGCCCCTCTGGGACCAATTTGGTGGGTGGGGCCCCTCTGGGACCGATTTGGTGGGCGGGGCCCCTCTGGGACCGATTTGGTGGGCGGGGCCCCTCTGGGACCGATTTGGTGGGCGGGGCCCCTCTGGGTCCGATTTGGTGGGCGGGGCCCCTCTGGGTCCGATTTGGTGGGCGGGGCCCCTCTGGGACCGATTTGGTGGGCGGGGTCACTCTGGGTCCGATTTGGTGGGCGGGGTCACTCTGGGTCCGATTTGGTGGGCGGGGCCCCTCAGGGTCCGATTTGGTGGGCGGGGCCCCTCAGGGTCCGATTTGGTGGGCGGGGCCCCTCTGGAACCGATTTGGTGGGCGGGGCCCCTCAGGGTCCGATTTGGTGGGCGGGGCCCCTCAGGGACCGATTTGGTGGGCGGGGCCCCTCAGGGACAGATTTGGTGGGCGGGGCCCCTCAGGGTCCGTTTTGGTGGGCGGGGCCCCTCAGGGACTGTTTTGTTGAGCAGGGTCACTCTGCGTCCGATTTGGTGGGCGGGGCCCCTTTGGGGCCGATTTGGTGGGCGGGGCCCCTCTGGGACCGATTTGGTGGGCGGGGCCCCTCTGGGACCGATTTGGTGGGCGGGGCCCCTCAGGGTCCGATTTGGTGGGCGGGGCCCCTCAGGGACAGATTTGGTGGGCGGGGCCCCTCAGGGACCGATTTGGTGGGCGGGGTCACTCTGGGTCCGATTTGGTGGGCGGGGCCTCTCAGGGACAGATTTGGTGGGCGGGGCCCATCAGGGACCGATTTGGTGGGCGGGGCCCATCAGGGACCGATTTGGTGGGCGGGGCCCATCAGGGTCCGATTTGGTGGGCGGGGCCCCTCAGGGTCCGATTTGGTGGGCGGGGCCCCTCTGGAACCGATTTGGTGGGCGGGGCCCATCAGGGTCCGATTTGGTGGGCGGGGCCCCTCAGGGTCCGATTTGGTGGGCGGGGCCCCTCTGGAACCGATTTGGTGGGCGGGGCCCCTCAGGGACCGATTTGGTGGGCGGGGTCACTCTGGGTCCGATTTGGTGGGCGGGGTCACTCTGGGTCCGATTTGGTGGGCGGGGCCCCTCAGGGTCCGATTTGGTGGGCGGGGCCCCTCAGGGACAGATTTGGTGGGCGGGGCCCCTCAGGGTCCAATTTGGTGGGCGGGGCCCCTCAGTGTTCAATTTGGTGGGCGGGGCCCCTCAGGGGCCAATTTGGTGGGCGGGGCCCCTCAGGGGCCAATTTGGTGGGCGGGGCCCCTCTTGGTCCGATTTGGGGGACGGAGTCACTCTGGGTCCGATTTGGTGGGCGGGGTCACTCTGGGTCCGATTTGGTAGAAGGGGTCCCTCAGGGTCCGATTTGGTGGACGGGGCCCCACAGGGTCCGATTTGGTGGGCGGGGTCACTCTGGGTCCGATTTGGTGGGCGGGGTCACTCTGGGTCCGATTTGGTGGGCGGGGTCACTCTGGGTCCGATTTGGTGGGCGGGGTCACTCTGGGTCCGATTTGGTGGGCGGGGTCACTCTGGGTCTGATTTGGTGGGCGGGGTCACTCTGGGTCAGATTTGGTGGACGGGGGGTCCCTCAGGGTCCGATTTGGTGGACGGGGTCCCTCAGGGTCCGATTTGGTAGAAGGGGTCCCTCAGGGTCCGATTTGGTGGACGGGGCCCCACAGGGTCCGATTTGGTGGGCGGGGTCACTCTGGGTCCGATTTGGTGGGCGGGGTCACTCTGGGTCCGATTTGGTGGGCGGGGTCACTCTGGGTCCGATTTGGTGGGCGGGGTCACTCTGGGTCCGATTTGGTGGGCGGGGTCACTCTGGGTCCGTTTTGGTGGGCGGGGTCACTCTGGGTCCGATTTGGTGGGCGGGGGCACACTTACTTTTTCACACACGGGACCTGGGTGCACTTACTTTTCACCCACGGGACCAGGGGTGCACTTACTTTTCACAAACGGGATCGGGGTGCACTTACTTTTCACACACATGGGACCGGGGTGCACTTACTTTTCACACAAGGGACCGGGGGTGCACTTACTTTTCACACCAGGAACGGGGGTGCACTTACTTTTCACACACGGGACCAGGGGTGCACTTACTTTTCACTCACGGGACCGGGGGTGCACTTACTTTTCACCCACGGGACCGGGGGTGCACTTACTTTTCAACCACGGGACCGGGGGTGCACTTACTTTTCACACCCGGGACCAGGGATGCACTTACTTTTCACCCACGGGACCGAGGGTGCACTTACTTTTCACTTACGGGACCTGGGGTGCGCTTACTTTTCACACTCAGGACCGGGGGTGCACTTACTTTTCACACACGGGACTGGGGTGCACTTAATTTTCACCCACGGGACTGGGGGTGCACTTACTTTTCACAAACGGGATCGGGGTGCACTTACTTTTCACACAAGGGACTGGGGGTGCACTTACTTTTCACACACATGGGACCGGGGTGCACTTACTTTTCACACCAGGAACGGGGGTGCACTTACTTTTCACACACGGGACCGGGGGTGCACTGGGCACCTCAGGGTCAGATTTGGTGTGCGGGTCACTTTAAGAGCTGATATTATCTGGCACAACTGTGTCCTGGTGGGGTCATGTAGAGTTCGTAGGCGTTGTCATAGTAACTGCATCTGACTGCACATAGCAGTGAGCTAATCAGCCAGGTGGCAGTTGGCAGTTAGTTTGAAATTGCCTCAGAAATCAGCCCATTATAAGCTTATAGGAAAATTTACCCATAGAGAAATTGCATTCCAAACAGGGGAAAAACGCAAATTGCGCCAAAACTACAAATCCGATCGACACGAAAAATACTTAGCACACCTCTTGGGAACGCTGGCTTCGAAATGACACCTCACTGGAGTCTGTGCGTGCAGCGGTTCGGGCCGCATTAATCGCGGACTGAATAATAATAATAATAATAATAATAAGTTGTCTACGGGGGAATAACAATATAGTGCTTTTTACAAAAGCACTATAATAAGAAGTTGTCTACGGTGGAATAACAATATAGTGCTTTTTACAAAAGCACTATAACTAGATGGGTATTTCCTGAAGGAACTACAGATAGTGCTTTGGAATGGTGCCCGGGCTGCCCCTGCAAGGCTTTCACACTTGAGTGCCCCTCAGGTGCCCGTTTGGTGGTTGGGGCCCCTCAGGGGCCGATTTGGTGGGCGGTGTCAATCTGGGTCCGATTTGGTGGGCGGGGGTCACTCTGGGTCCGATTTGGTGGGCGGGGTCACTCTGGGTCCGATTTTTTGGGCGGGGTCACTCTGGGTCCGATTTGGTGGGCCGGGTCACTCTGGGTCCGATTTGGTGTTCGGGGCCGCTCAGGGGGCCAATTTGGTGGGCGGGGCGACTCTGGGTCCGATTTGGTGGGCGGGGTCACTCTGGGTCCGATTTGGTGGGCGGGGTCACTCTGGGTCCGATTTGGTGGGCGGGGTCACTCTGGGTCCGATTTGGTGGACGGGGTCACTCTGGGTCCGATTTGGTGGGCGGGGTCATTCTGGGTCCGATTTGGTGGGCGGGGTCATTCTGGGTCCGATTTGGTGGGCGGGGTCACTCTGGGTCCGATTTGGTGGGCGGGGTCACTCTGGGTCCAATTTGGTGGGCGGGGTCACTCTGGGTCCGATTTGGTGGGCGGGGTCACTCTGGGTCCGATTTGGTGGGCGGGGTCACTCTGGGTCCGATTTGGTGGGCGGGGCCCCTCAGGGGCCGATTTGGTGGGCGGGGCCCCTCAGGGGCCGATTTGGTGGGCGGGGCCCCTCAGGGTCCGATTTGGTGGGCGGTGCCCCTCAGGGTCCGATTTGGTGGTCGGGTCACTTTAAGAGCTGATATTATCTGGCAAAACTGTGTCCTGGTGGGGTCACTCGGGGCCCACTTAGTTTTGCACACCCGGGGCGCACTTAGTTTTGCACACCCGGGGCGCACTTAGTTTTGCACACCCGGGGCGCACTTACTTTTGCACACCCGGGGCGCACTTACTTTTGCACACCCGGGGCACACTTACTTTTGCACACCCGGGGCCGGGGCGCACTTACTTTTGCATACCCGGGGCCGGGGGCGCACTTACTTTTGCACATCCTGGGCTGGGGGCGCACTTACTTCTCACACACGGGGCAGGGTGCCCTTACTTTTGCACACACGGGGGCGGGGGTGTACTTACTTTTGCACACACGGGGGCGGGGGCGCACTTACTTTTGCACACCTGGGACCGGGGGTGCACTTACTTTTGCACACCCGGGGCCGGGGGCGCACTTAATTTTGCACACCCGGGGCCGGGGGCGCACTTACTTTTGCACACATGGGGTCGGGGCGCTCTTACTTTTGCACACCCGGGGCACACTTACTTTTGCACACCCGGGGCGCACTTACTTTTGCACACCCGGGGCACACTTTTGCACACCCGGGGCCGGGGCGCTCTTACTTTTGCATACCCGGGACCGGGGTTGCACTTACTTTTAACTCACGGGACCGGGGGTGCACTTACTTTTCACCCACGGGACCGAGGGTGCACTTCCTTTTCACCCATGGGAGCGGTGGTGCACTTACTTTTCACCCACAGAATTGGGGGTGCACTTACTTTTCACACCCGGGACCGGGGGTGCACTTACTTTTCACACCCGGGGCCGGGGGCGCACTTACTTTTGCACACATGGGGTCGGGGGCGCTCTTACTTTTGCACACCCGGGGCGCACTTACTTTTGCACAGCCGGGGCCCACTTACTTTTGCACACCCGGGGCCGGGGCGCACTTACTTTTGCATACCCGGGGTCGGGGGCGCACTTACTTTTGCACATCCTGGGCTGGGGGCGCACTTACTTCTCACACACGGGGCAGGGTGCCCTTACTTTTGCACACACGGGGGCGGGGGCGCACTTACTTTTGCACACCTGGGACCGGGGGTGCACTTACTTTTGCACATCCGGGGCCGGGGGCGCACTTAATTTTGCACACCCGGGGCCGGGGGCGCACTTACTTTTGCACACATGGGGTCGGGGCGCTCTTACTTTTGCATACCCGGGGCACACTTACTTTTGCACACCCGGGGCGCACTTACTTTTGCACACCCGGGGCACACTTTTGCACACCCGGGGCCGGGGCGCTCTTACTTTTGCATACCCGGGGCCGGGGGCGCACTTACTTTTGCACATCCTGGGCCGGGGGCGCACTTACTTCTCACACACGGGGCAGGGTGCACTTACTTTTGCACACACGGGGGCAGGGGTGTACTTACTTTTGCACACACGGGGGCGGGGGCGCACTTACTTTTGCACAACTGGGACCGGGGGTGCACTTACTTTTGCACATCCGGGGCCGGGGGCGCACTTACTTTTCACACACGGGGTCGGGGGTGCACTTACTTTTGCACATCCAGGGCCGGGGGCGCACTTACTTTTCACACACGGGGGCGGGGGTGCACTTACTTTTGCACACACGGGGGCGGGGGTGCAGTTACTTTTGCACACACAGGGCGGGGGTGCACTTACTTTTATACACTTGGGGTGGGGGTGAACTTAGTTTTGCATACACAAGGGGTGCACTTACTTTTGCACACACGGGGCGGGGGTGCACTTACCCTCTGGGTCCAATTTGGTGGGCGGGGTCACTCGGTCCGATTTGGTGGGCTGACACCTCAGGTAACAATTTGGTGGGTAGGTCACTTTAAGAGCTGATATTATCTGGCAAAACTGTGTCCTGGTGGGGTCATGTAGAGTTTGTACGCGTTGGCATAGTAACTTGGTCTGACTTCGCATATCAATGAGCTGATCAGCCAGGTGGCAGTTGGCAGTTATTTTTTAAATTGCCTCAGATATCAGCCATTATAGCTTATGGCAAAATTTCCCTATTGAAATGCATTGACAATGCTTTCCAATGAGGGAAAAACAATTTTCAATCGCACATTGCGCCAAAACTACAAATCCGATCGACACGAAAAATACTTAGCACACCTCTCATGGACGCTGGCTTCGAAATGACACCTCACTGGAGTCTGTGCGTGCAGCGGTTCGGGCCGCATTAATTGCGGAAAAAAGCCTAATAATAAGAATAAGAATAAGAACTAGATGGGTATTTCCTGAAGGAACTACAGATAGTGCTTTGGAATGGTGCCCGGGCTGCCCCTGCAAGACTTTCACACTTGGGTGCCCCTCAGGCGCCGATTTGGTGGGCGGGGCCGCTCTGGGTCCGATTTGGTGGGCGGGGCCGCTCTGGGTCAAATTTGGTGGGCGGGGTCACTCTGGGTCACATTTGGTGGGCGGGGTCACTCTGGGTCACATTTGGTGGGCGGGGTCACTCTGAGTCACATTTGGTGGGCGGGGTCACTCTGAGTCACATTTGGTGGGCGGGGTCACTGAGTCACATTTGGTGGGCGGGGTCACTCTGAGTCACATTTGGTGGGCGGGGTCACTGAGTCACATTTGGTGGGCGGGGTCACTCTGGGTCCGTTTTGGTGGGCGGGGTCACTCTGGGTCCGATTTGATGGGCGGGGTCACTCTGGGTCCGATTTGGTGGGCGGGGTCACTCTGGGTCCGATTTGGTGGGCGGGGTCACTCTGGGTCACATTTGGTGGGCGGGGTCACTCGAGGTCCGATTTGGTGGGCGGGGCCACTCGGGGTACGATTTGGTGGGCAGGGCCACTTGGGGTTGATTTGGTGGGCGGGGCCACTCGGTGCACTTACTTTTCACACAAGGGATCGGGGGTGCACTTACTTTTCACACACGGGATGAGAGGGTGTCATAGTAACTTTATTCTGATGTTTGAGTTTGATAAATGATCATGTCCTAAAATGGACACCATACATTTCCATAGCTGCCATCTTTGGAAGGTCAAGTTGGGGGTAATGGAAAGTTCGCCATTATTTCCTATGGGAAACTATTTTTTTTTAAATGCAATTTAAAAAAAACTACAAATCGGATCGACACGAAAAATACTTAGCACACCTCTCGTGGACGCTGGCTTCGAAATGACGCCTCACTGGAGACTGTGCGTGCAACAGTTCGGGCCGCATTAATTGCGGAAAAAAGCCTAATAATAAGAAGTTAACCACGTTCGGATTACAATAATAATACTAGATGGGTATTTCCTGAAGGAACTACAGATAGTGCTTTGGAATGGTGCCCGGGCTGCCCCTGCAAGGCTTTCACACTTGAGTGCCCCTCAGGTGCCCATTTGGTGGTTGGGGCCCCTCAGGGGCTGATTTGGTGGGCGGTGTCAATCTGGGTCCGATTTGGTGGGCGGGGGTCACTCTGGGTCCGATTTGGTGGGCGGGGTCACTCTGGGTCCGATTTTTTGGGCGGGGTCACTCTGGGTCCGATTTGGTGGGCCGGGTCACTCTGGGTCCGATTTGGTGTTCGGGGCCGCTCAGGGGGCCAATTTGGTGGGCGGGGCGACTCTGGGTCCGATTTGGTGGGCGGGGTCACTCTGGGTCCGATTTGGTGGGCGGGGTCACTCTGGGTCCGATTTGGTGGGCGGGGTCACTCTGGGTCCGATTTGGTGGGCGGGGTCACTCTGGGTCCGATTTGGTGGGCGGGGTCATTCTGGGTCCAATTTGGTGGGCGGGGTCACTCTGGGTCCAATTTGGTGGGCGGGGTCACTCTGGGTCCAATTTGGTGGGCGGGGTCACTCTGGGTCCGATTTGGTGGGCGGGGTCACTCTGGGTCCGATTTGGTGGGCGGGGTCACTCTGGGTCCGATTTGGTGGGCGGGGTCACTCTGGGTCCAATTTGGTGGGCGGGGTCACTCTGGGTCCAATTTGGTGGGCGGGGTCACTCTGGGTCCAATTTGGTGGGCGGGGTCACTCTGGGTCCGATTTGGTGGGCGGGGTCACTCTGGGTCCGATTTGGTGGGCGGGGTCACTCTGGGTCCAATTTGGTGGGCGGGGTCACTCTGGGTCCGATTTGGTGGGCGGGGTCACTCTGGGTCCGATTTGGTGGGCGGGGTCACTCTGGGTCCGATTTGGTGGGCGGGGTCACTCTGGGTCCGATTTGGTGGGCGGGGTCACTCTGGGTCCGATTTGGTGGGCGGGGTCACTCTGGGTCCGATTTGGTGGGCGGGGTCACTCTGGGTCCGATTTGGTGGGCGGGGTCACTCTGGGTCCGATTTTTTTTTGGGCGGGGTCACTCTGGGTCCAATTTGGTGGGCGGGGTCACTCTGGGTCCGATTTGGTGTTCGGGGCCGCTCAGGGGGCCGACTTGGTGGGCGGGGCGACTCTGGGGCCGATTTGGTGGGCGGGGTCACTCTGGGTCCGATTTGGTGGGCGGAGTCACTCTGGGTCCGATTTGGTGGGCGGGGTCACTCTGGATCGATTTGGTGGGCGGGGTCACTCTGGGTCCGATTTGGTGGGCGGGGTCACTCTGGATCGATTTGGTGGGCGGGGTCACTCTGGGTCCGATTTGGTGGGCGGGGTCACTCTGGGTCCGATTTGGTGGGCGGGGTCACTCTGGGTCCGATTTGGTGGGCGGGGTCACTCTGGGTCACATTTGGTGGGCGGGGTCACTCTGGGTCACATTTGGTGGGCGGGGTCACTCTGGGTCACATTTGGTGGGCGGGGTCACTCTGGGTCACATTTGGTGGGCGGGGTCACTGAGTCACATTTGGTGGGCGGGGTCACTCTGGGTCCGATTTGGTGGGCGGGGTCACTCTGGGACACATTTGGTGGGCGGGGTCACTATGGGTCACATTTGGTGGGCGGGGTCACTCTGGGTCACATTTGGTGGGCGGGGTCACATTTGGTGGGCGGGGTCACATTTGGTGGGCGGGGTCACATTTGGTGGGCGGGGTCACTCTGGGTCACATTTGGTGGGCGGGTCACTCTGGGTCACATTTGGTGGGCGGGGTCACTCTGGGTCACATTTGGTGGGCGAGATCACTCTGGGTCACATTTGGTGGGCGGGGTCACTCTGGGTCACATTTGGTGGGTGGGGTCACTCTGGGTCACATTTGGTGGGCGGGGTCACATTTGGTGGGCGGGGTCACATTTGGTGGGCGGGGTCACATTTGGTGGGCGGGGTCACTCTGGGTCACATTTGGTGGGCGGGGTCACTCTGGGTCACATTTGGTGGGCGGGGTCACTCTGGGTCACATTTGGTGGGCGGGGTCACATTTGGTGGGCGGGGTCACATTTGGTGGGCGGGGTCACATTTGGTGGGCGGGGTCACTCTGGGTCACATTTGGTGGGCGGGGTCACTCTGGGTCACATTTGGTGGGCGGGGTCACTCTGGGTCACATTTGGTGGGCGGGGTCACTCTGGGTCACATTTGGTGGGCGGGGTCACTCTGGGTCACATTTGGTGGGCGGGGTCACTCTGGGTCACATTTGGTGGGCGGGGTCACTCTGGGTCACATTTGGTGGGCGGGGTCACTCTGGGTCACATTTGGTGGGCGGGGTCACATTTGGTGGGCGGGGTCACTGGGTCACATTTGGTGGGCGGGGTCACTCTGGGTCACATTTGGTGGGCGGGGTCACTCTGGGTCACATTTGGTGGGCGGGGTCACTCTGGGTCACATTTGGTGGGCGAGATCACTCTGGGTCACATTTGGTGGGCGGGGTCACTCTGGGTCACATTTGGTGGGTGGGGTCACTCTGGGTCACATTTGGTGGGCGGGGTCACATTTGGTGGGCGGGGTCACATTTGGTGGGCGGGGTCCCATTTGGTGGGCGGGGTCACTCTGGGTCACATTTGGTGGGCGGGGTAACTCTGGGTCACATTTGGTGGGCGGGGTCACTCTGGGTCAGATTTGGTGGGCGGGGCACGCCTGGGTCAGATTTGGGGGGCGGGGCACCTCTGGGTCAGATTTGATGGGCGGGGCACCTCTGGGTCAGATTTGGTGGGCGGGGCACCTCTGGGTCAGATTTGGTTGGCGGGGCACCTCTGGGTCAGATTTGGTGGGCGGGGCACCTCTGGGTCAGATTTGATGGGCGGGGCACCTCTGGGTCAGATTTGGTGGGCGGGGCACCTCTGGGTCAGATTAGGTGGGCGGGGCACCTCTGGGTCAGATTTGGTGGGTGGGGCACCTCTGGGACAGATTTGGTGGGTGGGGCTCCTGGGAGTCCGATTTGGTGGGCGGGGCCCCTGGGGGTCAGATTTGGTGGGCGGGGCCCCTCTGGGTCAGATTTGGTAGGCGGGGCCCCTCTGGGTCAGATTTGGGGGGCAGGGCACCTCTGGGTCAGATTTGATGGGCGGGGCACCTCTGGGTCAGATTTGGTGGGCGGGGCACCTCTGGGTCAGATTTGGTGGGCGGGGTCACTCGGGGTACGATTTGGGGGCCGGGGGCGCACTTACTTTTCACACAGGGGACCGGGGGTGCACTTACTTTTCACCCACGGGACGGGAGGGTGTCATAGTCACTTTATTCTGATGTTTGACTTTGATAAATGATCATGTCCTAAAATGGACACTGTACATTTGCATAGCTGCCATCTTTGGAAGGTCAAGTTGGGGTAATGGAAAGTTCACCATTATTTCCTATGGGAATTTTTTTTTTTTTAAATGCGATTTTTAAAAAAAACTACAAATCGGATCAACATGAAAAATACTTAGCACAACTCTCGTGGACGCTGGCTTCGAAACGACACCTCAATGGAGTCTGTGCGTGCAGCGGTTCGGGCCGCATTAATTGCGGAAAAAAGCCTAAAAATAATAAGAAGTTAACCACGTTCGGATTACAATATTAATACTAGATGGGTATTTCCTGAAGGAACTACAGATAGTGCTTTGGAATGGTGCCCGGGCTGCCCCTGCAAGACTTTCACACTTGGGTGCCCTTCAGGCGCTGATTTGGTGGGTGGGGCCCCTCAGTGTCCGATTTGGTGGGCGGGGCCCCTCAGGGTCCGATTTGGTGGGCGGGGCCCCTCAGGGTCCGATTTGGTGGACGGTGCCCCTCAGGGTCCGATTTGGTGGGCGGGGCCCCTCAGGGTCCGATTTGGTGGGCGTGGTCACTCTGGGTCCGATTTGGTGGGCGGGATCACTCTGGGTCCGATTTGGTGGGCGGGGTCACTCTGGGTCCGATTTGGTGGGCGGGGTCACTCTGGGTCCGATTTGGTGGACGGGGTCACTCTGGGTCCGATTTGGTGGGCGGGGTCACATGGGTCTGATTTGGTGGGCGGGGTCACTCTGGGTCCGATTTGGTGGGCGGGGTCACTCTGGGTCCGATTTGGTGGGCGGGGTCACTCTGGGTCCGATTTGGTGGGCGGGGTCACTCTGGGTCCAATTTGGTGGGCGGTCACTCCGGGTCCGATTTGGTGGGCGGGGCCACTCCGGGTCCGATTTGGTGGGCGGGGCCACTCCGGGTCCGATTTGGTGGGCGGGGTCACTCCGGGTCCGATTTGGTGGGCGGGGCCACTCCGGGTCTGATTTGGTGGGCGGGGTCACTCCGGGTCCGATTTGGTGGGCGGGGTCACTCCGGGTCCGATTTGGTGGGCGGGGTCACTCTGGGTCCTATTTGGTGGGCGGGGTCACTCTGGGTCCGATTTGGTGGGCGGGGTCACTCTGGGTCCGATTTGGTGGGCGGGGTCTCTCTGGGTCCGATTTGGTGGGCGGGGTCACTCTGGGTCCGATTTGGTGGGCGGGGTCACTCTGGGTCCGATTTGGTGGGCGGGGCCACTCTGGGTCAGATTTGGTGGGCGGGGCCACTCTGGGTCAGTTTTGGTGGGCGGGGCCACTCTGGGTCAGATTTGGTGGGCGGGGCCACTCTGGGTCAGATTTGGTGGGCGGGGTTACTCTGGGTCAGATTTGGTGGGCGGGGTCACTCTGGGTCCAATTTGGGGGGCGGGGCCACTCGGGGTCCGATTCGGGGGTCCGGGTCACTCGGGGTCCGATTCGGGGGCGGGGTCACTCAGGGTCCGATTTGGGGGGCGGGGGCGCACTTACTTTTTCACACACGGGACCAGGGTGCACTTACTTTTCACCCACGGGACCAGGGGTGCACTTACTTTTCACCCACGGGATCGGGGGTGCACTTACTTTTCACCCACGGGATCGGGGGTGCACTTAATTTTCACCCATAGGACCGGGGGTGCACTTACTTTTCACCCACGGGACCGGGGGTGCACTTACTTTTCACCCACGGGACCGGGGGTGCACTTACTTTTCACCCACAGGACCGGGGGTGCACTTACTTTTCACCCACGGGACCGGGGGTGCACTTACTTTTCACCCACGGGATCGGGGGTGCACTTACTTTTCACCCATAGGACCGGGGGTGCACTTACTTTTCACCCACGGGACCGGGGGTGCACTTACTTTTCACCCACGGGACCGGGGGTGCACTTACTTTTCACCCACAGGACCGGGGGTGCACTTACTTTTCACCCACGGGACCGGGGGTGCACTTACTTTTCACCCACGGGACCGGGTGTGCACTTACTTTTCACCCACGGGACCGGGGGTGCACTTACTTTTCACCCACGGGACCGGGGGTGCACTTACTTTTCACCCACGGGACCGGGGGTGCACTTACTTTTCACCCACGGGTACGGGGGTGCACTTACTTTTCACCCACGAGTCCGGGGGTGCACTTACTTTTCACACACGGGATCGGGGTGCAATACTTTTCACCCACGGGAGCGGGGGTGCACTTACTTTTCACCCATGGGACTGGGGGTGCACTTACTTTTCACCCACGGGACCTGGGGTGCACTTACTTTTCACACCCGGGATCGGGGGTGCACTTACTTTTCACACACGGGAACGGGGGTGCACTTACTTTTCTCTCACGGGAACGGGGGTGCACTTACTTTTCACCCACGGGACCGGGGGTGCACTTACTTTTCACCCACGGGACCGGGGGTGCAATTACTTTTCACCCACGGGACCAGGGGTGCACTTACTTTTCACTCACGGGACCGGAGGTGCACTTACTTTTCACCCACGGGACCGGGGGTGCACTTACTTTTCACCCATGGACCGGGAGTGCACTTACTTTTCACACATGGGGGGGTGCACTTACTTTTCACCCACGGGACAGGGGGTGCACTTACTTTTCACCCATGGGACTGGGGTGCACTTATTTTTCACACACCGGACCGGGGGTGCACTTACTTTTCACCCACGGGACCGGGGGTGCACTTACTTTTCACACCCGGGACCAGGGATGCACTTACTTTTCACACACGGGATCGGGGTGCACTTACTTTTCACCCACGGGACCGAGGGTGCCCTTATTTTTCACACACGGGACCGGGGGTGCACTTACTTTTCAACCACGGGACCGGGGGTGCACTTACTTTTCACACCCGGGACCAGGGATGCACTTACTTTTCACACACGGGACCGGGGTGCACTTACTTTTCACCCACGGGACCGAGGGTGCACTTACTTTTCACTTACGGGACCTGGGGTGCGCTTACTTTTCACACTCAGGACCGGGGGTGCACTTACTTTTCACACACGGGACTGGGGTGCACTTAATTTTCACCCACGGGACTGGGGGTGCACTTACTTTTCACAAACGGGATCGGGGTGCACTTACTTTTCACACAAGGGACCGGGGGTGCACTTACTTTTCACACACATGGGACCGGGGTGCACTTACTTTTCACACCAGGAACGGGGGTGCACTTACTTTTCACACACGGGACTGGGGGTGCACTTACTTTTCACAGACGGGATCGGGGGTGCACTGGGCACCTCAGGGTCAGATTTGGTGTGCGGGTCACTTTAAGAGCTGATATTATCTGGCAAAACTGTGTCCTGGTGGGGTCATGTAGAGTTCGTAGGCGTTGTCATAGTAACTGGGTCTGGCTTCGCATATCAATGAGCTGATCAGCCAGGTGGCAGTTGGCAGTTATTTTTTAAATTGCCTCAGTAATCAGCCATTATACCTTATGGCTAAATTTCCCTATTGAAATGCATTGGCAATGCATTCCAATGAGAGAAAAACAATTTTCAAACGTTAATTGCGCCAAAACTACACATCCGATCGACACGAAAAATACTTAGCACACCTCTCATGGACGCTGGCTTCGAAATGACACCTCACTGGAGTCTGTGCGTGCAGCGGTTCGGGCCGCATTAATTGCGGAAAAAAGCCTAATAATAATAAGAATAAGAAGAAGAATAAGAAGTTGTCTACGGGGGAATAACAATATAGTGCTTTTTACAAAAGCACTATAACTAGATGGGTATTTCCTGAAGGAACTACAGATAGTGCTTTGGAATGGTGCCCGGGCTGCCCCTGCAAGGCTTTCACACTTGAGTGCCCCTCAGGTGCCCATTTGGTGGTTGGGGCCCCTCAGGGGCTGATTTGGTGGGCGGTGTCAATCTGGGTCCGATTTGGTGGGCGGGGGTCACTCTGGGTCCGATTTGGTGGGCGGGGTCACTCTGGGTCCGATTTTTTGGGCGGGGTCACTCTGGGTCCGATTTGGTGGGCCGGGTCACTCTGGGTCCGATTTGGTGTTCGGGGCCGCTCAGGGGGCCAATTTGGTGGGCGGGGCGACTCTGGGTCCGATTTGGTGGGCGGGGTCACTCTGGGTCCGATTTGGTGGGCGGGGTCACTCTGGGTCCGATTTGGTGGGCGGGGTCACTCTGGGTCCGATTTGGTGGGCGGGGTCACTCTGGGTCCGATTTGGTGGGCGGGGTCATTCTGGGTCCAATTTGGTGGGCGGGGTCACTCTGGGTCCAATTTGGTGGGCGGGGTCACTCTGGGTCCAATTTGGTGGGCGGGGTCACTCTGGGTCCGATTTGGTGGGCGGGGTCACTCTGGGTCCGATTTGGTGGGCGGGGTCACTCTGGGTCCGATTTGGTGGGCGGGGTCACTCTGGGTCCAATTTGGTGGGCGGGGTCACTCTGGGTCCAATTTGGTGGGCGGGGTCACTCTGGGTCCAATTTGGTGGGCGGGGTCACTCTGGGTCCGATTTGGTGGGCGGGGTCACTCTGGGTCCGATTTGGTGGGCGGGGTCACTCTGGGTCCGATTTGGTGGGCGGGGTCACTCTGGGTCCAATTTGGTGGGCGGGGTCACTCTGGGTCCGATTTGGTGGGCGGGGTCACTCTGGGTCCAATTTGGTGGGCGGGGTCACTCTGGGTCCAATTTGGTGGGCGGGGTCACTCTGGGTCCGATTTGGTGGGCGGGGTCACTCTGGGTCCGATTTGGTGGGCGGGGTCACTCTGGGTCCGATTTTTTTTTGGGCGGGGTCACTCTGGGTCCAATTTGGTGGGCGGGGTCACTCTGGGTCCGATTTGGTGTTCGGGGCCGCTCAGGGGGCCGACTTGGTGGGCGGGGCGACTCTGGGGCCGATTTGGTGGGCGGGGTCACTCTGGGTCCGATTTGGTGGGCGGAGTCACTCTGGGTCCGATTTGGTGGGCGGGGTCACTCTGGATCGATTTGGTGGGCGGGGTCACTCTGGGTCCGATTTGGTGGGCGGGGTCACTCTGGATCGATTTGGTGGGCGGGGTCACTCTGGGTCCGATTTGGTGGGCGGGGTCACTCTGGGTCCGATTTGGTGGGCGGGGTCACTCTGGGTCCGATTTGGTGGGCGGGGTCACTCTGGGTCACATTTGGTGGGCGGGGTCACTCTGGGTCACATTTGGTGGGCGGGGTCACTCTGGGTCACATTTGGTGGGCGGGGTCACTCTGGGTCACATTTGGTGGGCGGGGTCACTGAGTCACATTTGGTGGGCGGGGTCACTCTGGGTCCGATTTGGTGGGCGGGGTCACTCTGGGACACATTTGGTGGGCGGGGTCACTATGGGTCACATTTGGTGGGCGGGGTCACTCTGGGTCACATTTGGTGGGCGGGGTCACATTTGGTGGGCGGGGTCACATTTGGTGGGCGGGGTCACTCTGGGTCACATTTGGTGGGCGGGTCACTCTGGGTCACATTTGGTGGGCGGGGTCACTCTGGGTCACATTTGGTGGGCGAGATCACTCTGGGTCACATTTGGTGGGCGGGGTCACTCTGGGTCCAATTTGGTGGGCGGGGTCACTCTGGGTCCAATTTGGTGGGCGGGGTCACTCTGGGTCCGATTTGGTGGGCGGGGTCACTCTGGGTCCGATTTGGTGGGCGGGGTCACTCTGGGTCCGATTTGGTGGGCGGGGTCACTCTGGGTCCAATTTGGTGGGCGGGGTCACTCTGGGTCCAATTTGGTGGGCGGGGTCACTCTGGGTCCAATTTGGTGGGCGGGGTCACTCTGGGTCCGATTTGGTGGGCGGGGTCACTCTGGGTCCGATTTGGTGGGCGGGGTCACTCTGGGTCCGATTTGGTGGGCGGGGTCACTCTGGGTCCAATTTGGTGGGCGGGGTCACTCTGGGTCCGATTTGGTGGGCGGGGTCACTCTGGGTCCAATTTGGTGGGCGGGGTCACTCTGGGTCCAATTTGGTGGGCGGGGTCACTCTGGGTCCGATTTGGTGGGCGGGGTCACTCTGGGTCCGATTTGGTGGGCGGGGTCACTCTGGGTCCGATTTTTTTTTGGGCGGGGTCACTCTGGGTCCAATTTGGTGGGCGGGGTCACTCTGGGTCCGATTTGGTGTTCGGGGCCGCTCAGGGGGCCGACTTGGTGGGCGGGGCGACTCTGGGGCCGATTTGGTGGGCGGGGTCACTCTGGGTCCGATTTGGTGGGCGGAGTCACTCTGGGTCCGATTTGGTGGGCGGGGTCACTCTGGATCGATTTGGTGGGCGGGGTCACTCTGGGTCCGATTTGGTGGGCGGGGTCACTCTGGATCGATTTGGTGGGCGGGGTCACTCTGGGTCCGATTTGGTGGGCGGGGTCACTCTGGGTCCGATTTGGTGGGCGGGGTCACTCTGGGTCCGATTTGGTGGGCGGGGTCACTCTGGGTCACATTTGGTGGGCGGGGTCACTCTGGGTCACATTTGGTGGGCGGGGTCACTCTGGGTCACATTTGGTGGGCGGGGTCACTCTGGGTCACATTTGGTGGGCGGGGTCACTGAGTCACATTTGGTGGGCGGGGTCACTCTGGGTCACATTTGGTGGGCGGGGTCACTCTGGGTCACATTTGGTGGGCGGGGTCACATTTGGTGGGCGGGGTCACATTTGGTGGGCGGGGTCACTCTGGGTCACATTTGGTGGGCGGGTCACTCTGGGTCACATTTGGTGGGCGGGGTCACTCTGGGTCACATTTGGTGGGCGAGATCACTCTGGGTCACATTTGGTGGGCGGGGTCACTCTGGGTCACATTTGGTGGGTGGGGTCACTCTGGGTCACATTTGGTGGGCGGGGTCACATTTGGTGGGCGGGGTCACATTTGGTGGGCGGGGTCACATTTGGTGGGCGGGGTCACTCTGGGTCACATTTGGTGGGCGGGGTCACTCTGGGTCACATTTGGTGGGCGGGGTCACTCTGGGTCACATTTGGTGGGCGGGGTCACATTTGGTGGGCGGGGTCACATTTGGTGGGCGGGGTCACTCTGGGTCACATTTGGTGGGCGGGGTCACTCTGGGTCACATTTGGTGGGCGGGGTCACTCTGGGTCACATTTGGTGGGCGGGGTCACTCTGGGTCACATTTGGTGGGCGGGGTCACTCTGGGTCACATTTGGTGGGCGGGGTCACTCTGGGTCACATTTGGTGGGCGGGGTCACTCTGGGTCACATTTGGTGGGCGGGGTCACTCTGGGTCACATTTGGTGGGCGGGGTCACATTTGGTGGGCGGGGTCACTGGGTCACATTTGGTGGGCGGGGTCACTCTGGGTCACATTTGGTGGGCGGGGTCACTCTGGGTCACATTTGGTGGGCGGGGTCACTCTGGGTCACATTTGGTGGGCGAGATCACTCTGGGTCACATTTGGTGGGCGGGGTCACTCTGGGTCACATTTGGTGGGCGGGGTCACTCTGGGTCACATTTGGTGGGCGGGGTCACATTTGGTGGGCGGGGTCACATTTGGTGGGCGGGGTCCCATTTGGTGGGCGGGGTCACTCTGGGTCACATTTGGTGGGCGGGGTAACTCTGGGTCACATTTGGTGGGCGGGGTCACTCTGGGTCAGATTTGGTGGGCGGGGCACGCCTGGGTCAGATTTGGGGGGCGGGGCACCTCTGGGTCAGATTTGATGGGCGGGGCACCTCTGGGTCAGATTTGGTGGGCGGGGCACCTCTGGGTCAGATTTGGTTGGCGGGGCACCTCTGGGTCAGATTTGGTGGGCGGGGCACCTCTGGGTCAGATTTGATGGGCGGGGCACCTCTGGGTCAGATTTGGTGGGCGGGGCACCTCTGGGTCAGATTAGGTGGGCGGGGCACCTCTGGGTCAGATTTGGTGGGTGGGGCACCTCTGGGACAGATTTGGTGGGTGGGGCTCCTGGGAGTCCGATTTGGTGGGCGGGGCCCCTGGGGGTCAGATTTGGTGGGCGGGGCCCCTCTGGGTCAGATTTGGTAGGCGGGGCCCCTCTGGGTCAGATTTGGGGGGCAGGGCACCTCTGGGTCAGATTTGATGGGCGGGGCACCTCTGGGTCAGATTTGGTGGGCGGGGCACCTCTGGGTCAGATTTGGTGGGCGGGGTCACTCGGGGTACGATTTGGGGGCCGGGGGCGCACTTACTTTTCACACAGGGGACCGGGGGTGCACTTACTTTTCACCCACGGGACGGGAGGGTGTCATAGTCACTTTATTCTGATGTTTGACTTTGATAAATGATCATGTCCTAAAATGGACACTGTACATTTGCATAGCTGCCATCTTTGGAAGGTCAAGTTGGGGGTAATGGAAAGTTCACCATTATTTCCTATGGGAATTTTTTTTTTTTTAAATGCGATTTTTAAAAAAAACTACAAATCGGATCAACATGAAAAATACTTAGCACAACTCTCGTGGACGCTGGCTTCGAAACGACACCTCAATGGAGTCTGTGCGTGCAGCGGTTCGGGCCGCATTAATTGCGGAAAAAAGCCTAAAAATAATAAGAAGTTAACCACGTTCGGATTACAATATTAATACTAGATGGGTATTTCCTGAAGGAACTACAGATAGTGCTTTGGAATGGTGCCCGGGCTGCCCCTGCAAGACTTTCACACTTGGGTGCCCCTCAGGGTTGAGGATTTGGTGGGCTGGGCACCTCGGGGTCCGATTTGGTGGGCGGAGCACCTCAGGGTCTGATTTGCTGGGCGGGGCCCCTCGGCGTCCAATTTGGTGGGCGGAGCCACTCTGGGTCCGATTTGGTGGGCGGGGCCGCTCGGGGGCCGATGTGGTGGGTGGGGCCGCTCGGGAGCCAATTTGGTGGTCGGGGCCCCTCGTGGTCCAATTTGGCGGGCGGAGTCACTCTGGGTCACATTTGGTGGGCGGGGTCACTCTGAGTCACATTTGGTGGGCGGGGTCACTCAGGGTCCGATTTGGTGGGCGGGGTCACTCAGGGTCCGATTTGGTGGGTGGGGTCACTCTGGGTCCGATTTGGTGGGCGGTGCCACTCTGGGTCCGATTTGGTGGGCGGGGCTACTCGGGGTCAGATTTGGTGGGCGTGGCCACTCGGCGCACTTACTTTTCACACACGGGACGACAGGGTGTCATAGTCACTTTATTCTGATGTTTGACTTTGATAAATGATCATGTCCTAAAATGGACACCGTACATTTGCATAGCTGCCATCTTTGGAAGGTCAAGTTTTGGGTATTGTACAGTTCGCCATTATTTCCTATGGGAATTTTTTTTTTTTTAAATGCAATATTTTAAAAAACTACAAATCGGATTGACACGAAAAATACTTAGCACACCTCTCGTGGACGCTGGCTTCGAAATGACGCCTCACTGGAGTCTGTGCGTGCAGCGGTTAGGGCCGTATTAATTGCGGAAAAAACTGAATATTGCCACGTTCGGATTACAATAATAATACTAGATGGGTATTTCTGAAGGAACTACAGATAGTGCTTTGGAATGGTGCCCGGGCTGCCCCTGCAAGGCTTTCACACTTGAGTGCCCCTCAGGTGCCCGTTTGGTGGGTGGGGCCCCTCAGGGGCCGATTTGGTGGGCGGTGTCACTCTGGGTCAGATTTGGTGGGCGGGGTCACTCTGGGTCACATTTGGTGGGCGGGGTCACTCTGGGTCACATTTGGTGGGCGGGGTCACTCTGGGTCACATTTGGTGGGCGGGGTCACTCTGGGTCACATTTGGTGGGCGGGGTCACTCTGGGTCACATTTGGTGGGCGGGGTCTCTCTGGGTCACACTTGGTGGGCGGGGTCTCTCTGGGTCACACTTGGTGGGCGGGGTCACTCTGGGTCACATTTGGTGGGCGGGGTCACTCTGGGTCACATTTGGTGGGCGGGGTCACTCTGGGTCACATTTGGTGGGCGGGGTCACTCTGGGTCACATTTGGTGGGCGGGGTCTCTCTGGGTCACATTTGGTGGGCGGGGTCACTCTGGGTCACATTTGGTGGGCGGGGTCACTCTGGGTCACATTTGGTGGGCGGGGTCACTCTGGGTCACATTTGGTGGGCGGGGTCACTCTGGGTCACATTTGGTGGGCGGGGTCACTCTGGGTCACATTTGGTGGGCGGGGTCACTCTGGGTCACATTTGGTGGGCGGAGCACCTCAGGGGCCGATTTGGTGGGCGGGGCACCTCAGGGGCCGATTTGGTGGGCGAGGCCCCTCAAAGGCTGATTTGGTGGGCGGGGTCACTCTGGGTCAGATTTGGTGGGCGGGGTCACTCAGGGTCGGATTTGGTGGGCAGGGTCACTCGGGGTCCGATTTTGTGGGCGGGGCCACTCGGGGTCCGATTTGGTGGGCGGGGCACCTCTGGATCCGATTTGGTGTGCAGGTCACTTTAAGAGCTGATATTATCTGGCAAAACTGTGTCCTGGTGGGGTCATGTAGAGTTCGTAGGCGTTGGCATAGTAACTGGGTCTGACTGCGCATATCAATTAGCTAATCAGCCAGGTGGCAGTTGGCAGTTATTTTGAAATTGCCTCAGAAATCAGCCATTATCCCCTATTGGAACAATTTCCCCATTGAAATGAATTGAGATGAAATTTTCATACGCATATTGCGCCAAAACTACAAATCGGATCGACACGAAAAATACTTAGCACACCTCTCATGGACGCTGGCTTCGAAACGACACCTCAATGAAGTCTGTGCGTGCAGCGGTTCGGGCCGCATTAATTGCGGAAAAAAGCCTAAAAATAATAAGTTAACCACGTTCGGATTACAATAATAATACTAGATGGGTATTTCCTGAAGGAACTACAGATAGTGCTTTGGAATGGTGCCCGGGCTGCCCCTGCAAGACTTTCACACTTGGGTGCCCTTCAGGGTCCGATTTGGTAAGTGGGGCCCCTCAGGGTCCGATTTGGTAAGTGGGGCCCCTCAGGGTCCGATTTGGTAAGTGGGGCCCCTCAGGGTCCGATTTGGTGGTCGGGGCCCCTCAGGGTCCGATTTGGAGGTCGGGGCCCCTCAGGGTCCGATTTGGTGGTCGGGGCCCCTCAGGGTCCGATTTGGTGGTCGGGGCCCCTCAGGGTCCGATTTGGTGGTCGGGGCCCCTCAGGGTCCGATTTGGAGGTCGGGGCCCCTCAGGGTCCGATTTGGAGGTCGGGACCCCTCAGGGTCCGATTTGGAGGTCGGGGCCCCTCAGGGTCCGATTTGGAGGTCGGGGCCCCTCAGGGTCCGATTTGGTGGTCGGGGCCCCTCAGGGTCCGATTTGGAGGTCGGGGCCCCTCAGGGTCCGATTTGGTGGTCGGGGCCCCTCAGGGTCCGATTTGGTGGTCGGGGCCCCTCAGGGTCCGATTTGGTGGTCGGGGCCCCTCAGGGTCCGATTTGGAGGTCGGGGCCCCTCAGGGTCCGATTTGGAGGTCGGGACCCCTCAGGGTCCGATTTGGAGGTCGGGGCCCCTCAGGGTCCGATTTGGAGGTCGGGGCCCCTCAGAGTCCGATTTGGAGGTCGGGGCCCCTCAGGGTCCGATTTGGTGGTCGGGGCCCCTCAGGGTCCGATTTGGAGGTCGGGGCCCCTCAGGGTCCGATTTGGAGGTCGGGGCCCCTCAGGGTCCGATTTGGAGGTCGGGACCCCTCAGGGTCCGATTTGGAGGTCGGGGCCCCTCAGGGTCCGATTTGGAGGTCGGGGCCCCTCAGAGTCCGATTTGGAGGTCGGGGCCCCTCAGGGTCCGATTTGGTGGTCGGGGCCCCTCAGGGTCCGATTTGGTGGTCGGGGCCCCTCAGGGTCCGATTTGGAGGTCGGGGCCCCTCAGGGTCCGATTTGGAGGTCGGGGCCCCTCAGGGTCCGATTTGGAGGTCGGGACCCCTCAGGGTCCGATTTGGAGGTCGGGGCCCCTCAGGGTCCGATTTGGAGGTCGGGGCCCCTCAGGGTCCGATTTGGAGGTCGGGGCCCCTCAGGGTCCGATTTGGAGGTCGGGGCCCCTCAGGGTCCGATTTGGAGGTCGGGGCCCCTCAGGGTCCGATTTGGAGGTCGGGGCCCCTCAGGGTACGATTTGGAGGTCGGGGCCCCTCAGGGTCCGATTTGGAGGTCGGGGCCCCTCAGGGTCCGATTTGGAGGTCGGGGCCCCTTGGCCTCCGATTTGGAGGTCGGGGCCCCTCAGGGTCCGATTTGGAGGTCGGGGCCCCTCGGCCTCCGATTTGGAGGTCGGGGCCCCTCGGCCTCCGATTTGGAGGTCGGGGCCCCTCGGCCTCCGATTTGGTGGTCGGGGCCCCTCGGCCTCCGATTTGGTGGTCGGGCCCCCTCGGCCTCCGATTTGGAGGTCGGGGCCCCTCAGCCTCCGATTTGGAGGTCGGGGCCCCTCGGCCTCCGATGTGGTGGTTGGGGCCCCTCGGCCTCCTATTTGGTGGGCTGGACACCTCAGGTAACAATTTGGTGGGTTGGTCACTTTAAGAGCTGATATTATCTGGCAAAACTGTGTCCTGGTGGGGTCATGTAGAGTTCGTAGGCGTTGTCATAGTAACTGGGTCTGACTGCACATAGCAATGAGCTAATCAGCCAGGTGGCAGTTGGCAGTTATTTCTAAATTGCCTCAGAAAACAGCCATTATAAGCTTATGGCAAAATTTCCCTATTGAAATGCATTGGAGGCAATGCTTTCCAATGAGTGGAAAACAATTTTCAAACGCTAATTGCGCCAAAACTACAAATCTGATCGACACGAAAAATACTTAGCACACCTCTCATGGACGCTGGCTTCGAAATGACACCTCACTGGAGTCTGTGCGTGTAGCGGTTCGGGCCGCATTAATTGCGGAAAAAAGCCTAATAATAATAAGAAGAAGAATAAGAATAAGAAGTTGTCTACGGTGGAATAACAATACAGTGCTTTGTTCCAAAGCACTATAACTAGATGGGTATTTCCTGAAGGAACTACAGATAGTGCTTTGGAATGGTGCCCGGGCTGCCCCTGCAAGACTTTCACACTTGGGTGCCCCTCAGGCGCCGATTTGGTGGGCGGGGCCGCTCTGGGTCCGATTTGGTGGGCGGGGCCGCTCTGGGTCAAATTTGGTGGGCGGGGTCACTCTGGGTCACATTTGGTGGGCGGGGTCACTCTGGGTCACATTTGGTGGGCGGGGTCACTCTGAGTCACATTTGGTGGGCGGGGTCACTCTGAGTCACATTTGGTGGGCGGGGTCACTGAGTCACATTTGGTGGGCGGGGTCACTCTGAGTCACATTTGGTGGGCGGGGTCACTGAGTCACATTTGGTGGGCGGGGTCACTCTGGGTCCGTTTTGGTGGGCGGGGTCACTCTGGGTCCGATTTGATGGGCGGGGTCACTCTGGGTCCGATTTGGTGGGCGGGGTCACTCTGGGTCCGATTTGGTGGGCGGGGTCACTCTGGGTCACATTTGGTGGGCGGGGTCACTCGAGGTCCGATTTGGTGGGCGGGGCCACTCGGGGTACGATTTGGTGGGCAGGGCCACTTGGGGTTGATTTGGTGGGCGGGGCCACTCGGTGCACTTACTTTTCACACAAGGGATCGGGGGTGCACTTACTTTTCACACACGGGATGAGAGGGTGTCATAGTAACTTTATTCTGATGTTTGAGTTTGATAAATGATCATGTCCTAAAATGGACACCATACATTTCCATAGCTGCCATCTTTGGAAGGTCAAGTTGGGGGTAATGGAAAGTTCGCCATTATTTCCTATGGGAAACTATTTTTTTTTAAATGCAATTTAAAAAAAAACTACAAATCGGATCGACACGAAAAATACTTAGCACACCTCTCGTGGACGCTGGCTTCGAAATGACGCCTCACTGGAGACTGTGCGTGCAACAGTTCGGGCCGCATTAATTGCGGAAAAAAGCCTAATAATAAGAAGTTAACCACGTTCGGATTACAATAATAATACTAGATGGGTATTTCCTGAAGGAACTACAGATAGTGCTTTGGAATGGTGCCCGGGCTGCCCTGCAAGACTTTCACACTTGAGTGCCCCTCAGGCGCAGGTTTGGTGGGCGGGGTCACTCAGGGTCTGATTTGGTGGGCAGGGTCACTCAGGGTCCGATTTGGTGGGCAAGGTCGCTCAGGGTCCGATTTGGTGGGTGGGACACCTCTGGGTCCGATTTGGTGGTCGGGGCCCCTCAGGGTCCGATTTGGTGGGCGGGGCCCCTCAGGGTCCGATTTGGTGGGCGGGGTCACTCTGGGTCCGATTTGGTGGGCGGGGTCACTCTGGGTCACATTTGGTGGGCGGGGTCACTCTGGGTCACATTTGGTGGGCGGGGTCACTCTGGGTCACATTTGGTGGGCGGGGTCACTCTGGGTCACATTTGGTGGGCGGGGTCACTCTGGGTCACATTTGGTGGGCGGGGTCACTCTGGGTCACATTTGGTGGGCGGGGTCACTCTGGGTCACATTTGGTGGGCGGGGTCACTCTGGGTCACATTTGGTGGGCGGGGTCACTCTGGGTCACATTTGGTGGGCGGGGTCACCCTGGGTCACATTTGGTGGGCGGGGTCACCCTGGGTCACATTTGGTGGGCGGGGTCACTCTGGGTCACATTTGGTGGGCGGGGTCACTCTGGGTCACATTTGGTGGGCGGGGTCACTCTGGGTCACATTTGGTGGGCGGGGTCACTCTGGGTCACATTTGGTGGGCGGGGTCACTCTGGGTCACATTTGGTGGGCGGGGTCACTCTGGGTCACATTTGGTGGGCGGGGTCACTCTGGGTCACATTTGGTGGGCGGGGTCACTCTGGGTCACATTTGGTGGGCGGGGTCACTCTGGGTCACATTTGGTGGGCGGGGTCACTCTGGGTCACATTTGGTGGGCGGGGTCACTCTGGGTCACATTTGGTGGGCGAGGTCACTCTGGGTCACATTTGGTGGGCGAGGTCACTCTGGGTCACATTTGGTGGGCGGGGTCTCTCTGGGTCACATTTGGAGGGCGGGAACACTCTGGGTCCGATTTGGTGGCCGGGGTCACTCTGGGTACGATTTGGTGGCCGGGGTCACTCTGGGTCTGATTTGGTGGCCGGGGTCACTCTGGGTCACATTTGGTGGGCGGGGTCACTCTGGGTCACATTTGGTGGGCGGGGTCACTCTGGGTCACATTTGGTGGGCGGGGTCACATTTGGTGGGCGGGGTCACTCTGGGTCACATTTGGTGGGCGGGGTCACTCTGGGTCACATTTGGTGGGCGGGGTCACTCTGGGTCACATTTGGTGGGCGGGGTCACTCTGGGTCACATTTGGTGGGCGGGGTCACTCTGGGTCACATTTGGTGGGCGGGGTCACTCTGGGTACGATTTGGTGGCCGGGGTCACTCTGGGTACGATTTGGTGGCCGGGGTCACTCTGGGTCACATTTGGTGGGCGGGGTCACTCTGGGTCCGATTTGGTGGGCGGGGTCACTCTGGGTCCGATTTGGTGGGCGGGGTCACTCTGGGTCCGATTTGGTGGGCGGGGTCACTCTGGGTCCAATTTGGTGGGCGGGGCCACTCGGGGTCCGATTTGGTGGGCGGGGCCACTCGAGTCCGATTTGGTGGGCTGCGCACCTCAGGTGCCAATTTGGTGTGCGGGTCACTTTAAGAGCTGATATTATCTGGCAAAACTGTGTCCTGGTGGGGTCATGTAGAGTTCGTACGCGTTGGCATAGTAACTGGATCTGACTTCGCATATCAATGAGCTGATCAGCCAGGTGGCAGTTGGCAGTTATTTTTT
Source organism: Ranitomeya imitator (assembly GCF_032444005.1). Lineage (NCBI taxonomy): Eukaryota > Metazoa > Chordata > Amphibia > Anura > Dendrobatidae > Ranitomeya > Ranitomeya imitator. The sequence continues at coordinate 759,030,534 of NC_091283.1, read as the reverse complement.
AAATTGCCTCAGATATCAGCCATTATACCTTATGTCAAAATTTCTCTATTGAAATGCATAGCGGCAATGCTTTCCAATGAGGGGGAATCAATTTTTAAACGCACATTGCGCCAAAACTACAAATTTGATCGACACGAAAAATACTTAGCACACCTCTCATGGACGCTGGCTTCGAAATGACACCTCACTGGAGTCTGTGCGTGCAGCGGTTCGGGCCGCATTAATTGCGGAAAAAAGCCTAATAATAATAAGAACTAGATAGGTATTTCCTGAAGGAACTACAGATAGTGCTTTGTAATGGTGCCCGGGCTGCCCCTGCAAGACTTTCACACTTGGGTGCCCCTCAGGCGCTGGTTTGGTGGGCGGGGCCCCTCAGGGGATGATTTGGTGGGCGGGGCCACTCTGTGTCTGATTTGGTGGACGGGACCACTCTGGGTCCGATTTGGTGGGCGGGGCCACTCTGGGTCAGATTTGGTGGGCAGGGCACCTCGGTCAGATTTGGTGGGTGGGGCACCTCTGGGTCAGATTTAGTGGGCGGGGCACCTCTGGGTCAGATTTAGTGGGCGGGGCACCTCTGGGTCAGATTTTATGGGCGGGGCACCTCTGGGTCAGATTTGGTGGGCGGGGCACCTCTGGGTCAGATTTGGTGGGCGGGGCACCTCTGGGTCAGATTTGGTGGGCGGGGCACCTCTGGGTCAGATTTGGTGGGCGGGGTCACTCTGGGTCAGATTTGGTGGGCGGGGTCACTCTGGGTCAGATTTGGTGGGCGGGGTCACTCTGGGTCAGATTTGGTGGGCGCGGTCGCTCTGGGTCAGATTTGGTGGGCGGAGTCACTCTGGGTCAGATTTGGTGGGCGGGGTCACTCTGGGTCAGATTTGGTGGGCGGGGTCACTCTGGGTCAGATTTGGTGGGCGGGGTCACTCTGGGTCCAATTTGGTGGGCGGGGTCTCTCTAGGTCCAATTTGGTGGGCGGGGTCACTCGGGTCAGGTTTGGGGGCGGGGTCACTCGGGGTCCGATTTGGGGGGTGGGGTCACTCGGGATCCAATTTGGGGGGCGGGGTCACTCGGGTCCGATTTGGGGGACGGAGTCACTTGGGGTCCAATTTGGTGGGCAGGGCCACTCGGGATCCGATAAGGGGGCGGGGCCACTCGGTGCACTTTTCACACACGGGATCGGGGTGCACTTACTTTTCACACACGGGATAAGAGAGTGTCATAGTCACTTTATTCTGATGTTTGACTTTGATAAATTATCATGTCCTAAAATGGACACCGCACATTTGCATAGCTGCCATGTTTGGAATGTCAAGTTGTGGGTAATGGAAAGTTCGCCATTATTTCCTATGGGAAATTTTTTTTTTAAATGCAATTTTTTTAAAAAAACTACAAATCGGATCAACATGAAAAATACTTAGCACACCTCTCGTGGACGCTGGCTTCGAAATGACGCCTCACTGGAGTCTGTGCGTGCAGCGGTTCGGGCCGCATTAATTGCGGAAAAAACTGAATAAGTTTACCACGTTCGGATTACAATAATAATACTAGATGTGTATTTCCTGAAGGAACTACAGATAGTGCTTTGGAATGGTGCCCGGGCTACCCCTGCAAGACTTTCACACTTGGGTGCCCTTCAGGTGCTGATTTGGTGGGCGGGGCCCCTCAGGGTCCAATTTGGTGGGCGGGGCCCCTCAGGGTCCGATTTGGTGGACGGTGCCCCTCAGGGTCCGATTTGGTGGAGGGGGTCCCTCAGGGTCCGATTTGGTGGACGGGGTCCCTCAGGGTCCGATTTGGTAGAAGGGGTCCCTCAGGGTCCGATTTGGTGGACGGGGCCCCACAGGGTCCGATTTGGTGGGCGGGGTCACTCAGGGTCCGATTTGGTGGGCGGGGTCACTCTGGGTCCGATTTGGTGGGCGGGGTCACTCTGGGTCCGATTTGGTGGGCGGGGTCACTCTGGGTCCGATTTGGTGGGCGGGGTCACTCTGGGTCCGATTTGGTAGAAGGGGTCCCTCAGGGTCCGATTTGGTGGACGGGGCCCCACAGGGTCTGATTTGGTGGGCGGGGTCACTCTGGGTCCGATTTGATGGGCGGGGTCACTCTGGGTCCGATTTGGTGGGCGGGGTCACTCTGGGTCCGATTTGGTAGAAGGGGTCCCTCAGAGTCCGATTTGGTGGACGGGGCCCCACAGGGTCCGATTTGGTGGGCGGGGTCACTCAGGGTCCGATTTGGTGGGCGGGGTCACTCTGGGTCCGATTTGGTGGGCGGGGTCACTCTGGGTCCGACTTGGTGGGCGGGGTCCCTCAGGGTCCGATTTGGTGGATGGGGCCCCACAGGGTCCGATTTGGTGGGCGGGGTCACTCAGGGTCCGATTTGGTGGGCGGGGTCACTCTGGGTCCGATTTGGTGGGCGGGGTCACACTGGGTCCGATTTGGTGGGCGGGGTCACTCTGGGTCGGATTTGGTGGGCGGGGTCACTCTGGGTCCGATTTGGTGGGCGGGGTCACTCTGGGTCCGATTTGGTGGGCGGGGTCACTCTGGGTCCGATTTGGTGGGCGGGGTCACTCTGGGTCCGATTTGGTGGGCGGGTTCACTCTGGGTCCGATTTGGTGGGCGGGGTCACTCTGGGTCCGATTTGGTGGGCGGGGTCACTCTGGGTCCGATTTGGTGGGCGGGGCCCCTCCGGGTCCGATTTGGTGGGCGGGGCCCCTCCGGGTCCGATTTGGTGGGCGGGGCCCCTCCGGGTCCGATTTGGTGGGCGGGGCCCCTCAGGGTCCGATTTGGTGGGCGGGGCACCTCTGGGTCCGATTTGGTGGGCGGGGCACATCTGGGTCCGATTTGGTGGGCGGGGCACCTCTGGGTCCGATTCGGTGGGCGGGGCACCTCTGGGTCCGATTCGGTGGGCGGGGCACCTCTGGGTCCGATTCGGTGGGCGGGGCACCTCTGGGTCCGATTCGGTGGGCGGGGTCACTCTGGGTCCGATTCGGTGGGCGGGGTCACTCTGGGTCCGATTTGGTGGGCGGGGTCACTCTGGGTCCGATTTGGTGGGCGGGGTCACTCTGGGTCCGATTTGGTGGGCGGGGTCACTCTGGGTCCGATTTGGTGGGCGGGGTCACTCTGGGTCCGATTTGGTGGGCGGGGTCACTCTGGGTCCGATTTGGTGGGCGGGGTCACTCTGGGTCCGATTTGGTGGGCGGGGACACTCTGGGTCCGATTTGGTGGGCGGGGTCACTCTGGGTCCGATTTGGTGGGCGGGGCACCTCTGGGTCCGATTTGGTGGGCGGGGCACCTCTGGGTCCGATTTGGTGGGCGGGGCACCTCTGGGTCCGATTTGGTGGGCGGGGCACCTCTGGGTCCGATTTGGTGGGCGGGGTCACTCTGGGTCCGATTTGGTGGGCGGGGTCACTCTGGGTCCGATTTGGTGGGCGGGGTCACTCTGGGTCCGATTTGGTGGGCGGGGTCACTCTGGGTCCGATTTGGTGGGCGGGGTCACTCTGGGTCAGATTTGGTGGGCGGGGTCACTCTGGGTCCAATTTGGGGGGCGGGGCCACTCGGGGTCCGATTCGGGGGTCCGGGTCACTCGGGGTCCGATTTGGGGGCGGGGTCACTCAGGGTCCGATTTGGGGGGCGGGGGCACACTTACTTTTTCACACACGGGACCTGGGTGCACTTACTTTTCACCCACGGGACCAGGGGTGCACTTACTTTTCACACTTGGGACCGGGGTGCACTTACTTTTCACCCACGGGACCGAGGGTGCACTTACTTTTCACTTACGGGACCTGGGGTGCGCTTACTTTTCACACTCAGGACCGGGGGTGCACTTACTTTTCACACACGGGACTGGGGTGCACTTAATTTTCACCCACGGGACTGGGGGTGCACTTAATTTTCACCCACGGGAATGGGGGTGCACTTACTTTTCACAAACGGGATCGGGGTGCACTTACTTTTCACACACATGGGACCGGGGTGCACTTACTTTTCACACAAGGGACCGGGGGTGCACTTACTTTTCACACCAGGAACGGGGGTGCACTTACTTTTCACACACGGGACCAGGGGTGCACTTACTTTTCACTCACGGGACCGGGGGTGCACTTACTTTTCACCCACGGGACCGGGGGTGCACTTACTTTTCAACCACGGGACCGGGGGTGCACTTACTTTTCACACCCGGGACCAGGGATGCACTTACTTGTCACACACGGGACCGGGGTGCACTTACTTTTCACCCACGGGACCGAGGGTGCACTTATTTTTCACACACGGGACCAGGGATGCACTTACTTTTCACACACGGGACCGGGGTGCACTTACTTTTCACCCACAGGACCGAGGGTGCACTTACTTTTCACTTACGGGACCTGGGGTGCGCTTACTTTTCACACTCAGGACCGGGGGTGCACTTACTTTTCACACACGGGACCGGGGTGCACTTAATTTTCACCCACGGGACTGGGGGTGCACTTACTTTTCACAAACGGGATCGGGGTGCACTTACTTTTCACACACATGGGACCGGGGTGCACTTACTTTTCACACAAGGGACCTGGGGTGCACTTACTTTTCACACACATGGGACCGGGGTGCACTTACTTTTCACACCAGGAACGGGGGTGCACTTACTTTTCACACACGGGACCGGGGGTGCACTGGGCACCTCAGGGTCAGATTTGGTGTGCGGGTCACTTTAAGAGCTGATATTATCTGGCAAAACTGTGTCCTAGTGAGGTCATGTAGAGTTCGTACTCGTTGGCATAGTAACTGGGTCTGACTGCACATAGCAGTGAGCTAATCAGCCAGGTGGCAGTTGGCAGTTAGTTTGAAATTGCCTCAGAAATCAGCCCATTATAAGCTTATAGGAAAATTTACCCATAGAGAAATTGCATTCCAATCAGGGGAAAAACGCAAATTGCGCCAAAACTACAAATCCGATCGACACGAAAAATACTTAGCACACCTCTTGGGAACGCTGGCTTCGAAATGACACCTCACTGGAGTCTGTGCGTGCAGCGGTTCGGGCCGCATTAATCGCGGACTGAATAATAATAATAATAATAATAACTAGATGTGTATTTCCTGAAGGAACTACAGATAGTGCTTTGGAATGGTGCCCGCGCTACCCCTGCAAGACTTTCACACTTGGGTGCCCTTCAGGCGCTGGTTTGGTGGGCGGGGCCCCTCAGGGGATGATTTGGTGGGCGGGGCCACTCTGTGTCCGATTTGGTAGACGGGACCACTCTGGGTCCGATTTGGTGGGCGGGGCCACTCTGGGTCAGATTTGATGGGCGGGGCCACTCTGGGTCAGATTTGGTGGGCAGAGCACCTCTGGGTCAGATTTGGTGGGCAGGGCACCTCGGTCAGATTTGGTGGGCGGGGCACCTCTGGGTCAGATTTGGTGGGCGCGGCACCTCTGGGTCACATTTGGTGGGCGGGGCACCTCTGGGTCACATTTGGTGGGCGGGGTCACTCTGGGTCACATTTGGTGGGCGGGGTCACTCTGGGTCACATTTGGTGGGCGGGGTCACTCTGGGTCACATTTGGTGGGCGGGGTCACTCTGAGTCACATTTGGTGGGCGGAGTCACTCTGGGTCCGATTTGGTGGGCGGGGTCACTCTGGGTCACATTTGGTGGGCGGGGTCACTCTGGGTCACATTTGGTGGGCGGGGTCACTCTGGGTCACATTTGGTGGGCGGGGTCACTCTGGGTCACATTTGGTGGGCGGGGTCACTCTGGGTCACATTTGGTGGGCGGGGTCACTCTGGGTCACATTTGGTGGGCGGGGTCACTCTGGGTCACTTTTGGTGGGCGGGGTCACTCTGGGTCACATTTGGTGGGCGGGGTCACTCTGGGTCACATTTGGTGGGCGGGGTCACTCTGGGTCACATTTGGTGGGCGGGGTCACTCTGGGTCACATTTGGTGGGCGGGGTCACTCTGGGTCCGATTTGGTGGGCGGGGTCACTCTGGGTCCGATTTGGTGGGCGGGGTCACTGGGTCCGATTTGGTGGGCGGGGCACCTCTGGGTCCGATTTGGTGGACGGGGCCACTCGCGGTCCGATTTAGTGGGCGGGGCCACGCGGGGTCACATTTGGTGGGAGGGGTCACATTTGGTGGGCGGGGTCACATTTGGTGGGCGGGGTCATTTTGGGTCACATTTGGTGGGCGGGGTCACTCTGGGTCACCTTTGGTGGGCGGAGTCACTCTGGGTCACATTTGGTGGGCGGGGTCACTCTGGGTCACATTTGGTGGGCGGGGTCACTCTGGGTCACATTTGGTGGGCGGGGTCACTCTGGGTCACATTTGGTGAGCGGGGTCACTCTGGGTCACATTTGGTGGGCGGGGTCACTCTGGGTCACATTTGGTGGGCGGGGTCACTCTGGGTCACATTTGGTGGGCGGGGTCACTCTGGGTCACATTTGGTGGGCGGGGTCACTCTGAGTCACATTTGGTGGGCGGAGTCACTCTGGGTCCGATTTGGTGGGCGGGGTCACTCTGGGTCACATTTGGTGGGCGGGGTCACTCTGGGTCACATTTGGTGGGCGGGGTCACTCTGGGTCACATTTGGTGGGCGGCGTCACTCTGGGTCACATTTGGTGGGCGGGGTCACTCTGGGTCACATTTGGTGGGCGGGGTCACTCTGAGTCACATTTGGTGGGCGGGGTCACTCTGGGTCACATTTGGTGGGCGGGGTCACTCTGGGTCCTATTTGGTGGGCGGGGTCACTCTGGGTTCGATTTGGTGGGCGGGGCACCTCTGGGTCTGATTTGGTGGGCGGGGCCACTCGCGGTCCGATTTAGTGGGCGGGGTCACATTTGGTGGGCGGGGTCACATTTGGTGGGCGGGGTCACTCTGGGTCACATTTGGTGGGCGGGGTCACTCTGGGTCACATTTGGTGGGCGGGGTCATTTTGGGTCACATTTGGTGGGCGGGGTCACTCTGGGTCACCTTTGGTGGGCGGGGTCACTCTGGGTCACATTTGGTGGGCGGGGTCACTCTGGGTCACATTTGGTGAGCGGGGTCACTCTGGGTCACATTTGGTGGGCGTGGTCACTCTGGGTCACATTTGGTGGGCGGGGTCACTCTGGGTCACATTTTGTGGGCGGGGTCACTCTGGGTCACATTTTGTGGGCGGGGTCACTCTGGGTCACATTTTGTGGGCGGGGTTACTCTGGGTCACATTTGGTGGGCGGGGTCACTCTAGGTCACATTTGGTGGGCGGGGTCACTCTGGGTCACATTTGGTGGGCGGGGTCACTCTGGGTCACATTTGGTGGGCGGGGTCACTCTGGGTCACATTTGGTGGGCGGGGTCACTCTGGGTCACATTTGGTGGGCGGGTTCACTCTGGGTCACATTTGGTGGGCGGGGTCACTCTGGGTCACATTTGGTGGGCGGGGTCACATTTGGTGGGCGGGGTCACTCTGGGTCACATTTGGTGGGCGGGGTCACTCTGGGTCACATTTGGTGGGCGGGGTCACTCTGGGTCACATTTGGTGGGCGGGGTCACTCTGGGTCACATTTGGTGGGCGGGGTCACATTTGGTGGGCGGGGTCACTCTGGGTCACATTTGGTGGGCGGGGTCACTCTGGGTCACATTTGGTGGGCGGGGTCACTCTGGGTCACATTTGGTGGGCGGGGTCACTCTGGGTCACATTTGGTGGGCGGGGTCACTCTGGGTCACATTTGGTGGGCGAGATCACTCTGGGTCACATTTGGTGGGCGGGGTCACTCTGGGTCACATTTGGTGGGTGGGGTCACTCTGGGTCACATTTGGTGGGCGGGGTCACATTTGGTGGGCGGGGTCACATTTGGTGGGCGAGATCACTCTGGGTCACATTTGGTGGGTGGGGTCACTCTGGGTCACATTTGGTGGGCGAGATCACTCTGGGTCACATTTGGTGGGCGGGGTCACTCTGGGTCACATTTGGTGGGTGGGGTCACTCTGGGTCACATTTGGTGGGCGGGGTCACTCTGGGTCACATTTGGTGGGCGGGGTCACATTTGGTGGGCGGGGTCACATTTGGTGGGCGGGGTCACATTTGGTGGGCGGGGTCACTCTGGGTCACATTTGGTGGGCGGGGTCACTCTGGGTCACATTTGGTGGGCGGGGTCACTCTGGGTCACATTTGGTGGGCGGGGTCACTCTGGGTCACATTTGGTGGGCGGGGTCACTCTGGGTCACATTTGGTGGGCGGGGTCACTCTGGGTCACATTTGGTGGGCGGGGTCACTCTGGGTCACATTTGGTGGGCGGGGTCACTCTGGGTCACATTTGGTGGGCGGGGTCACTCTGGGTCACATTTGGTGGGCGGGGTCACTCTGGGTCACATTTGGTGGGCGGGGTCACTCTGGGTCACATTTGGTGGGCGGGGTCACTCTGGGTCACATTTGGCGGGTGGGGTCACTCTGGGTCAGATTTGGCGGGCGGGGCCACTCGGGGTCCGATTTGGTGGGCGGGGCCACTCGGGTCCGATTTGGTGGGCTGCGCACCTCATGTGCCAATTTGGTGCGCGGGTCACTTTAAGAGCTGATATTATCTGGCAAAACTGTGTCCTGGTGGGGTCATGTAGAGTTCGTAGGCGTTGGCATAGTAACTGGGTCTGACTGCACATATCAATGAGCTAATCAGCCAGGTGGCAGTTGGCAGTTATTTTGAAATTGCCTCAGAAATCAGCCATTATCCCTTATTGTTGGAACAATTTCCCATTGAAATGCATTGAGACGAAATTTTCAAACGCCAATTGCGCCAAAACTACAAATCCGATCGACACGAAAAATACTTAGCACACCTGCCAGGAACGCTGGCTTCGAAATGACACCTCACTGGAGTCTGTGCGTGCAGCGGTTCGGGCCGCATTAATTGCGGACTGAATAATAATAAGAAGAAGAATAAGTTGACTACGGTGGAATAACAATATAGTGCTTTGTCCCAAAGCACTATAATAAGTTGTCTACGGGGGAATAACAATATAGTGCTTTTTACAAAAGCACTATAATAAGAAGAAGAATAAGAAGTTGTCTACGGTGGAATAACAATATAGTGCTTTTTACAAAAGCACTATAACTAGATGGGTATTTCCTGAAGGAACTACAGATAGTGCTTTGGAATGGTGCCCGGGCTGCCCCTCAGGCGCTGATTTGGTGGGTAGGGCCCCTCAGGGTCCGATTTGGTGGGCGGGGCCCCTCAGGGTCCGATTTGGTGGGTGGGGTCCCTCAGGGTCCGATTTGGTGGGCGGGGTCCCTCAGGGTCCGATTTGGTGGGCGGGGCCCCTTAGGGTCCGATTTGGTGGGCGGGGTCACTCTGGGTCCGATTTGGTGGGCGGGGCCCCTCAGGATCCGATTTGGTGGGTGGGGCCCCTCAGGATCTGATTTGGTGGGCGGGGCCACTCGGTCAGATTTGGTGCGCGGGGTCAATCTGGGTCAGATTTGGTGGGCGAAGTCACTTGGGGTCCGATTTGGGGGGCGGGGTCACTTGGGGTCCAATTTGGGGGACTGGGTCACTCGGGGTCCGATTTGGGGGGCGGGGTCACTCGGGGTCCAATTTGGGGGGCGGGGTCACTCGGGGTCCGATTTGGGGTACGGAGTCACTCAAGGTCCGATTTGGGGTCGGGGTCACTCGGGGTCTGATTTGTGGGGCGGGGTCACTCGGGGTCCGATTTGGTGGCCGGGGGCACACTTACTTTTCACACACGGGACCAGGGGTGCACTTACTTTTCATACACGGGACGAGAGGGTGTCATAGTCACTTTATTCTGATGTTTGACTTTGATAAATGATCATGTCCTAAAATGGACACTGTACATTTGCATAGCTGCCATCTTTGGAAAGTCAAGTTGGGGGTAAAGGAAAGTTCGCCATTATTTCCTATGGGAAATTTTTTTTTTTAAATGCGATTTTTTAAAAAAAACTACAAATCGGATCGACATGAAAAATACTTAGCACACCTCTCGTGGGCACTGGCTTCGAAATGACGCCTCACTGGAGTCTCTGCGTGCAGCGGTTCGGGCCGCATTAATTGCAGAAAAAAGCCTAATAATAATAAGTTTACCACGTTCGGATTACAATAATAATACTAGATGGGTATTTCCTGAAGGAACTACAGATAGTGCTTTGGAATGGTGCCCGTGCTGTCCCTGCAAGACTTTCACACTTGGGTGCCCTTCAGGCGCGGATTTGGTAAGTGGGGCCCCTCAGGGTCCGATTTGGTTGTCGGGGCCCCTCAGGGTCCGATTTGGTGGGCGGGGCCCCTCAGGGTCCGATTTGGTGGGCGGGGTCACTCTGGGTCACATTTGGTGGGCGGGGTCACTCTGGGTCACATTTGGTGGGCGGGGTCACTCTGGGTCACATTTGGTGGGCGGGGTCACTCTGGGTCACATTTGGTGGGCGGGGTCACTCTGGGTCACATTTGGTGGGCGGGGTCACTCTGGGTCACATTTGGTGGGCGGGGTCACTCTGGGTCACATTTGGTGGGCGGGGTCACTCTGGGTCACATTTGGTGGGCGGGGTCACTCTGGGTCACATTTGGTGGGCGGGGTCACTCTGGGTCACATTTGGTGGGCGGGGTCACTCTGGGTCACATTTGGTGGGCGGGGTCACTCTGGGTCACATTTGGTGGGCGGGGTCACTCTGGGTCACATTTGGTGGGCGGGGTCACTCTGGGTCACATTTGGTGGGCGGGGTCACTCTGGGTCACATTTGGTGGGTGGGGTCACTCTGGGTCACATTTGGTGGGCGGGGTCACTCTGGGTCACATTTGGTGGGCGGGGTCACTCTGGGTCACATTTGGTGGGCGAGGTCACTCTGGGTCACATTTGGTGGGCGAGGTCACTCTGGGTCACATTTGGTGGGCGGGGTCTCTCTGGGTCACATTTGGAGGGCGGGAACACTCTGGGTCCGATTTGGTGGCCGGGGTCACTCTGGGTACGATTTGGTGGCCGGGGTCACTCTGGGTCCGATTTGGTGGCCGGGGTCACTCTGGGTCACATTTGGTGGGCGGGGTCACTCTGGGTCACATTTGGTGGGCGGGGTCACTCTGGGTCACATTTGGTGGGCGGGGTCACTCTGGGTCACATTTGGTGGGCGGGGTCACTCTGGGTCACATTTGGTGGGCGGGGGCACTCTGGGTCACATTTGGTGGGCGGGGTCACTCTGGGTACGATTTGGTGGCCGGGGTCACTCTGGGTACGATTTGGTGGCCGGGGTCACTCTGGGTACGATTTGGTGGCCGGGGTCACTCTGGGTACGATTTGGTGGCCGGGGTCACTCTGGGTCTGATTTGGTGGCCGGGGTCACTCTGGGTCACATTTGGTGGGCGGGGTCAGTCTGGGTCACATTTGGTGGGCGGGGTCAGTCTGGGTCACATTTGGTGGGCGGGGTCAGTCTGGGTCACATTTGGTGGGCGGGGTCACTCTGGGTCACATTTGGTGGGCGGGGTCACTCTGGGTCACATTTGGTGGGCGGGGTCACTCTGGGTCACATTTGGTGGGCGGGGTCACTCGGTCACATTTGGTGGGCGGGGTCACTCTGGGTCACATTTGGTGGGCGGGGTCACTCTGGGTCACATTTGGTGGGCGGGGTCACTCTGGGTCACATTTGGTGGGCGGGGTCACTCTGGGTCACATTTGGTGGGCGGGGTCACTCTGGGTCACATTTGGTGGGCGGGGTCACTCTGGGTCACATTTGGTGGGCGGGGTCACTCTGGGTCACATTTGGTGGGCGGGGTCACTCTGGGTCACATTTGGTGGGCGGGGTCACTCTGGGTCACATTTGGTGGGCGGGGTCACTCTGGGTCACATTTGGTGGGCGGGGTCACTCTGGGTCACATTTGGTGGGCGGGGTCACTCTGGGTCCCATTTGGTGGGCGGGGTCACTCTGGGTCCGATTTGGTGGGCGGGGTCACTCTGGGTCCGATTTAGTGGGCGGGGCCACTCGGGGTCCGATTTGGTGGGCGGGGCCACTCGAGTCCGATTTGGTGGGCTGCGCACCTCAGGTGCCAATTTGGTGTGCGGGTCACTTTAAGAGCTGATATTATCTGGCAAAACTGTGTCCTGGTGGGGTCATGTAGAGTTCGTAGGCGTTGTCATAGTAACTGGATCTGACTTCGCATATCAATGAGCTGATCAGCCAGGTGGCAGTTGGCAGTTATTTTTTAAATTGCCTCAGATATCAGCCATTATACCTTATGTCAAAATTTCTCTATTGAAATGCATAGCGGCAATGCTTTCCAATGAGGGGGAATCAATTTTTAAACGCACATTGCGCCAAAACTACAAATTTGATCGACACGAAAAATACTTAGCACACCTCTCATGGACGCTGGCTTCGAAATGACACCTCACTGGAGTCTGTGCGTGCAGCGGTTCGGGCCGCATTAATTGCGGAAAAAAGCCTAATAATAATAAGAATAAGAAGAAGAATAAGAAGTTGTCTACGGTGGAATAACAATATAGTGCTTTTTACAAAAGCACTATAATAAGTTGATGACGGTGGAATAACAATATAGTGCTTTTTACAAAGCACTATAACTAGATGGGTATTTCCTGAAGGAACTACAGATAGTGCTTTGGAATGGTGCCCGGGCTGCCCCTGCAAGGCTTTCACACTTGAGTGCCCCTCAGGTGCCCGTTTGGTGGTTGGGGCCCCTCAGGGGCCGATTTGGTGGGCGGTGTCAATCTGGGTCCGATTTGGTGGGCGGGGGTCACTCTGAGTCCGATTTGGTGGGCGGGGTCACTCTGGGTCCGATTTTTTGGGCGGGGTCACTCTGGGTCCGATTTGGTGGGCCGGGTCACTCTGGGTCCGATTTGGTGTTCGGGGCCGCTCAGGGGGCCAATTTGGTGGGCGGGGCGACTCTGGGTCCGATTTGGTGGGCGGGGTCACTCTGGGTCCGATTTGGTGGGCGGGGTCACTCTGGGTCCGATTTGGTGGGCGGGGTCACTCTGGGTCCGATTTGGTGGGCGGGGTCACTCTGGGTCCGATTTGGTGGGCGGGGTCATTCTGGGTCCGATTTGGTGGGCGGGGTCACTCTGGGTCCGATTTGGTGGGCGGGGTCACTCTGGGTCCGATTTGGTGGGCGGGGTCACTCTGGGTCCGATTTGGTGGGCGGGGTCACTCTGGGTCCGATTTGGTGGGCGGGGCCCCTCAGGGGCCGATTTGGTGGGCGGGGCCCCTCAGGGGCCGATTTGGTGGGCGGTGCCCCTCAGGGTCCGATTTGGTGGTCGGGTCACTTTAAGAGCTGATATTATCTGGCAAAACTGTGTCCTGGTGGGGTCACTCGGGGCCCACTTAGTTTTGCACACCCGGGGCGCACTTAGTTTTGCACACCCGGGGCACACTTACTTTTGCACACCCGGGGCGCACTTACTTTTGCACACCCGGGGCACACTTACTTTTGCACACCCGGGGCCGGGGCGCACTTACTTTTGCATACCCGGGGCCGGGGGCGCACTTACTTTTGCACATCCTGGGCTGGGGGCGCACTTACTTCTCACACACGGGGCAGGGTGCCCTTACTTTTGCACACACGGGGGCGGGGGTGTACTTACTTTTGCACACACGGGGGCGGGGGCGCACTTACTTTTGCACACCTGGGACCGGGGGTGCACTTACTTTTGCACACCCGGGGCCGGGGGCGCACTTAATTTTGCACACCCGGGGCCGGGGGCGCACTTACTTTTGCACACATGGGGTCGGGGCGCTCTTACTTTTGCACACCCGGGGCACACTTACTTTTGCACACCCGGGGCGCACTTACTTTTGCACACCCGGGGCACACTTTTGCACACCCGGGGCCGGGGCGCTCTTACTTTTGCATACCCGGGACCGGGGTTGCACTTACTTTTAACTCACGGGACCGGGGGTGCACTTACTTTTCACCCACGGGACCGAGGGTGCACTTCCTTTTCACCCATGGGAGCGGTGGTGCACTTACTTTTCACCCACAGAATTGGGGGTGCACTTACTTTTCACACCCGGGACCGGGGGTGCACTTACTTTTCACACCCGGGGCCGGGGGCGCACTTACTTTTGCACACATGGGGTCGGGGGCGCTCTTACTTTTGCACACCCGGGGCGCACTTACTTTTGCACAGCCGGGGCCCACTTACTTTTGCACACCCGGGGCCGGGGCGCACTTACTTTTGCATACCCGGGGTCGGGGGCGCACTTACTTTTGCACATCCTGGGCTGGGGGCGCACTTACTTCTCACACACGGGGCAGGGTGCCCTTACTTTTGCACACACGGGGGCGGGGGTGTACTTACTTTTGCACACACGGGGGCAGGGGCGCACTTACTTTTGCACACCTGGGAACGTGGGTGCACTTACTTTTGCACATCCGGGGCCGGGGGCGCACTTAATTTTGCACACCCGGGGCCGGGGGCGCACTTACTTTTGCACACATGGGGTCGGGGCGCTCTTACTTTTGCATACCCGGGGCACACTTACTTTTGCACACCCGGGGCGCACTTACTTTTGCACACCCGGGGCACACTTTTGCACACCCGGGGCCGGGGCGCTCTTACTTTTGCATACCCGGGGCCGGGGGCGCACTTACTTTTGCACATCCTGGGCCGGGGGCGCACTTACTTCTCACACACGGGGCAGGGTGCACTTACTTTTGCACACACGGGGGCAGGGGCGTACTTACTTTTGCACACACGGGGGCGGGGGCGCACTTACTTTTGCACAACTGGGACCGGGGGTGCACTTACTTTTGCACATCCGGGGCCGGGGGCGCACTTACTTTTCACACACGGGGTCGGGGGTGCACTTACTTTTGCACATCCAGGGCCGGGGGCGCACTTACTTTTCACACACGGGGGCGGGGGTGCACTTACTTTTGCACACACGGGGGCGGGGGTGCAGTTACTTTTGCACACACAGGGCGGGGGTGCACTTACTTTTATACACTTGGGGTGGGGGTGAACTTAGTTTTGCATACACAAGGGGTGCACTTACTTTTGCACACACGGGGCGGGGGTGCACTTACCCTCTGGGTCCAATTTGGTGGGCGGGGTCACTCGGTCCGATTTGGTGGGCTGACACCTCAGGTAACAATTTGGTGGGTAGGTCACTTTAAGAGCTGATATTATCTGGCAAAACTGTGTCCTGGTGGGGTCATGTAGAGTTTGTACGCGTTGGCATAGTAACTTGGTCTGACTTCGCATATCAATGAGCTGATCAGCCAGGTGGCAGTTGGCAGTTATTTTTTAAATTGCCTCAGATATCAGCCATTATAGCTTATGGCAAAATTTCCCTATTGAAATGCATTGACAATGCTTTCCAATGAGGGAAAAACAATTTTCAATCGCACATTGCGCCAAAACTACAAATCCGATCGACACGAAAAATACTTAGCACACCTCTCATGGACGCTGGCTTCGAAATGACACCTCACTGGAGTCTGTGCGTGCAGCGGTTCGGGCCGCATTAATTGCGGAAAAAAGCCTAATAATAAGAATAATAATAAGAACTAGATGGGTATTTCCTGAAGGAACTACAGATAGTGCTTTGTAATGGGCACGGGCTGCCCCTGCAAGACTTTCACACTTGGGTGCCCCTCAGGCGCTGGTTTGGTGGGCGGGGCCCCTCAGGGGATGATTTGGTGGGCGGGGCCACTCTGTGTCCGATTTGGTAGACGGGACCACTCTGGGTCCGATTTGGTGGGCGGGGCCACTCTGGGTCAGATTTGGTGGGCGGGGCCACTCTGGGTCAGATTTGGTGGGCTGAGCACCTCTGGGTCAGATTTGGTGGGCAGGGCACCTCGGTCAGATTTGGTGGTTGGGGCACCTCTGGGTCAGGTTTGGTGGGCGGGGCACCTCTGGGTCAGATTTGGTGGGCGGGCACCTCTGGGTCACATTTGGTGGGCGGGGTCACTCTGGGTCACATTTGGTGGGCGGGGTCACTCTGGGTCACATTTGGTGGGCGGGGTCACTCTGGGTCACATTTGGTGGGCGGGGTCACTCTGGGTCACATTTGGTGGGCGGGGTCACTCTGGGTCACATTTGGTGGGCGGGGTCACTCTGAGTCACATTTGGTGGGCGGAGTCACTCTGGGTCCGATTTGGTGGGCGGGGTCACTCTGGGTCACATTTGGTGGGCGGGGTCACTCTGGGTCACATTTGGTGGGCGGGGTCACTCTGGGTCACATTTGGTGGGCGGGGTCACTCTGGGTCACATTTGGTGGGCGGGGTCACTCTGGGTCACATTTGGTGGGCGGGGTCACTCTGGGTCATATTTGGTGGGCGGGGTCACTCTGGGTCACATTTGGTGGGCGGGGTCACTCTGGGTCACATTTGCTGGGCGGGGTCACTCTGGGTCACATTTGGTGGGCGGGGTCACTCTAGGTCACATTTGGTGGGCGGGGTCACTCTGGGTCACATTTGGTGGGCGGGGTCACTCTGGGTCACATTTGGTGGGCGGGGTCACTCTGGGTCACATTTGGTGGGCGGGGTCACTCTGGGTCACATTGGGTGGGCGGAGTCACTCTGGGTCCGATTTGGTGGGCGGGGGTCACTCTGGGTCCGATTTGGTGGGCGGGGTCACTCTGGGTCACATTTGGTGGGCGGGGTCACTCTGAGTCACATTTGGTGGGCGGGGTCACTCTGGGTCACATTTGGTGGGCGGGGTCACTCTGGGTCCGATTTGGTGGGCGGGGTCACTCTGGGTCCGATTTGGTGGGCGGGGGTCACTCTGGGTCACATTTGGAGGGCAGGGTCACTCTGGGTCCAAATTGGTGGCCGGGGTCACTCTGGGTCCGATTTGGTGGCCGGGGTCACTCTGGGTCCGATTTGGTGGGCGGGGTCACTCTGGGTCACATTTGGTGGGCGGGGTCACTCTGGGTCACATTTGGTGGGCGGGGTCACTCTGGGTCACATTTGGTGGGCGGGGTCACTCTGGGTCACATTTGGTGAGCGGGGTCACTCTGGGTCACATTTGGTGGGCGGGGTCACTCTGGGTCACATTTGGTGGGCGGGGTCACTCTGGGTCACATTTGGTGGGCGGGGTCACTCGGTCACCTTTGGTGGGCGGGGTCACTCTGGGTCACATTTGGTGGGCGGGGTCACTCTGGGTCACATTTGGTGGGCGGGGTCACTCTGGGTCACATTTGGTGGGCGGGGTCACTCTGGGTCACATTTGGTGAGCGGGGTCACTCTGGGTCACATTTGGTGGGCGGGGTCACTCTGGGTCACATTTGGTGGGCGGGGTCACTCTGGGTCATATTTGGTGGGCGGGGTCACTCTGGGTCACATTTGGTGGGCGGGGTCACTCTGGGTCACATTTGGTGGGCGGGGTCACTCTGGGTCACATTTGGTGGGCGGGGTCACTCTAGGTCACATTTGGTGGGCGGGGTCACTCTGGGTCACATTTGGTGGGCGGGGTCACTCTGGGTCACATTTGGTGGGCGGGGTCACTCTGGGTCACATTTGGTGGGCGGGGTCACTCTGGGTCACATTGGGTGGGCGGAGTCACTCTGGGTCCGATTTGGTGGGCGGGGGTCACTCTGGGTCCGATTTGGTGGGCGGGGTCACTCTGGGTCACATTTGGTGGGCGGGGTCACTCTGAGTCACATTTGGTGGGCGGGGTCACTCTGGGTCACATTTGGTGGGCGGGGTCACTCTGGGTCCGATTTGGTGGGCGGGGTCACTCTGGGTCCGATTTGGTGGGCGGGGGTCACTCTGGGTCACATTTGGAGGGCGGGGTCACTCTGGGTCCAATTTGGTGGCCGGGGTCACTCTGGGTCCGATTTGGTGGCCGGGGTCACTCTGGGTCCGATTTGGTGGGCGGGGTCACTCTGGGTCACATTTGGTGGGCGGGGTCACTCTGGGTCACATTTGGTGGGCGGGGTCACTCTGGGTCACATTTGGTGGGCGGGGTCACTCTGGGTCACATTTGGTGAGCGGGGTCACTCTGGGTCACATTTGGTGGGCGGGGTCACTCTGGGTCACATTTGGTGGGCGGGGTCACTCTGGGTCACATTTGGTGGGCGGGGTCACTCTGGGTCACATTTGGTGGGCGGGGTCACTCTGGGTCACATTTGGTGGGCGGGGTCACTCTGGGTCACATTTGGTGGGCGGGGTCACTCTGTGTCCAATTTGGTGGGCGGGGCACATCAGGGTCACATTTGGTGTGCGGGTCACTTTAAGAGCTGATATTATCTGGCAAAACTGTGTCCTGGTGGGGTCATGTAGAGTTCGTAGGCGTTGTCATAGTAACTGGGTCTGACTTCGCATATCAATGAGCTGATCAGCCAGGTGGCAGTTGGCAGTTATTTTGAAATTGCCTCAGAAATCAGCCATTTCCCCATTGAAATGCATTGAGACAAAATTTTCAAACGCCAATTGCGCCAAAACTACAAATCCGATCGACACGAAAAATACTTAGCACACCTGCCAGGAACGCAAGCTTCGAAATGACACCTCACTGGAGTCTGTGCGTGCAGCGGTTCGGGCCGCATTAATTGCGGACTGAATAATAATAATAATAAGAAGTTGTCTACGGTGGAATAACAATATAGTGCTTTTTACAAAAGCACTATAATAAGTTGACGACGGTGGAATAACAATATAGTGCTTTTTACAAAGCACTATAATAAGAAGAATAAGAAGTTGTCTACGGGGGAATAACAATATAGTGCTTTTTACAAAAGCACTATAATTATTTTAGGCTAATGTGTCTCCTCTAGGTGAAAATAATAAATGTAATTGTTACTCATCTTCGCTTGCTTTGTTTCTCTGCCACTGCTTTCATAATGTTTGATAGGCGGCAGCAGCAGTGGCATCACAACTACATCACATGTGATCACTGAAGCTAATCACTGGGCCTAGCAGTCATGCCAATGTAGACCACATGAAACCACTGATTGACCTAGCCGAAATACATTAAATTTAATTCGATTAAACCCACTGACTGGAAAACATGGAATGTGTGGTGGAGCCTCCCAATTCTCCCCCTTTGGTTCTCGGGAAGACAAGCGACGGTCGGGGTGTCTCCAAGTGACTTTTACCACTCTCACCATTGAAAACATGACTGCTGAACCAAGAGGAATATTCATATGTATGGGGAAATTGGGAGAGACAGCTGCCAGACAGTTACCTAAGGGTATGGTTATTAAAATTCAGAAATGCACAAAATTTTATTCCAGTGCCTTTTCATCAAGACTAGAAAGACTTTTTGAAGAGGAGTCTTGGCCTAGTTAAAAGTAAGGAGCAGCTACAAAATTCTACATGAAATGAGATGCAAAACTTTTAACTGGAATACTACGATCCATTTTGATTCAACAAACTATATTCTAATTTGCATTGAATAGATTTGTTTCCAACTGGATAATTACATCTATAAACAATTACATGTCTCTACCCAGCCATTTTGTTCCCCAAAACCAGTTCCACAAGTAAAGAGAAGGCAAGAATTTCTGTTACTCACTCTGGGCTGAATGTACAAAATGAATATCAAGACCAATCGTTTATGCTAATTTTATTATGTTTTATGACTCAGATTTATAAATGTGTAAATGTGCATAAAAAATTAGTAGATGTCAAAACTTTCCACCTGAAGAACCTTATTCAGGGTTAAACTCTGTTAAACCAACACTTGTAGGAGGAATTTGTACAAATATGGGGATAACAACTTCTGGATATCCTTGTATAAATATGAACCTATTACAATATATGATTTTGTATATACAGCTCCACATCCACTGTACAGTCATCGAAAGACATTTATTAGAGGATTTGTCTCAGGATCCTATTTTCAGAAGCACACTGCTCCCCTGCCTTCCAGGTTTCTGCAGGCTCCTGAAGATTGATAGTTCGGGCTGGCAGCATGGCTGAGCCGCTAGAGTAAACTTTGCAGCCTCTGATGCGTTAGAGAAGTGCAAGGGCAATTCAGCAATCTGGGAACCGTCAGATCAGTGCTTGCAAGGGCGCTGTACTTGCTCACGAAACCAAACACGTCTGGTAGACGGCAGAAGCGGCAGGTAATCTTGACTAAGAGTTATAAGGTATAAACTATATACAGTAAAAATCCCTCCAATCTTGAGAACGAAGAAGATTTTTAATGAAGGGTAAAATGGAAAACCGCTCTTCTTTTACAAGCACTTACAATTTTACCAATTTAAATTAAAAAAATATCAGCAGGTTTTTGCTACCTCATCTGAGAAAAATAAATACATCTGAGAAAAATATAATTAATATCAAGAGGATATAGACACCAAAAAAGCCTTAGAAACCTAAGTTAAAAAGGCAAACAAGCTTTATTCAAATAATCACATACAAAATCAAGAAATGTTTAAAAACAGTAAAATACTACAGATGAAACCATAGGTGGGTATACCTGGAAACCAAATTAGTGTGTACATATGTCAAGATTTAACAGGTGAAGATACTACCAAAATATACTAGTCATACGTGGTTCTAAAACAGTGTTGGTGTATATGCAGATAATTATGATGATACTATGGTGCATATATCTAGAAGGGTTATTTGAGAAAAATCAATAAGATATAGTAGCAAAAAATAATCTCAATAATACTTTACAACATATGTCTTTAAGGAGCTATATGGACGAGCTAAATAGCAAGGTAATCTGAATACGTCTCATATAAAGTATATATATTGTTATCTAATAGACCCATATTGTCATTGGTATTGCATAATCCATGTGGTCACATATAAACACATGCAGAAGAGAGAATACAATATACACAGCATCAGATTTGAAATACAGAGAGTAAAGTAGTCATGTAGCCTTAGTAGGTATCTGTATTATCATAGAAGCCACATAATCAAAAACATAATGTACTGTACATGAAGAGTAGTAATCCTACCTTATACGATCAGGTTGTACAGGCACCCACCACAACCAACGCACGTTTCACATTGAAATGCTTCATCCATGCTTCTGTTCACATGTCCAGTAATCGTCAGTTGGAACAGATCCAGCAACAATCCATTAACAAAATAGTTGATTTCAGCTGTATACATTTTTTTGAAATCATTTAAAGTCTATGGAAAACGGATCCATTAAATAGCCATCCGTTTTTCTTTAATTGGAGAAGGATCCGTTTTTTGCTTACTGGCTCAGTTGCAAATGGAAGAAGAGGCTCAGCAGTTCAAACATACAGTACATTGTACCTTAAGCTGGCCATGCACATTAGATATGTCAGCTACACAATCATGGACAGCTATCTCTCCTGACTTCCCTGATCACAGGAATGTTTGGCTCATGAGATCTCTATGAGAAAACCACTGCAAAGCATCTCCAGTACTGACTTTTCTCAGCACCACACAAAAGAGCCAGGTATTGAAATTCAACAAGTGTGAAACTTTTCTCCCCTGAAAAACTTTTTGCCACCATACACATTATGCTATCAGCCAATCATGCAGAAATTGTCAGATTTGGTTGCATTTTACATCATGTGTATGTGGGTCTTTTTTTTTCAGCTCCTTTATTCTGCTGACCAGTAAGGCTATGTTCACACATGCAATAGTCATCAGTTAGGCTGGTTTCACATTTGTGTTGGGTAGAGCTGCGGAGGGCTGCGTAGTTCCTTCATTAAGCCCCACCCACTGCGGCACCTCTTCCATTCAGCTCCGCCTATGTCGGCATGCATCCTGTGTACCTATCTTTAACATTGGGTATGCAGGCCATGCGAATGTATGCGGATGCCTCCGCATGCGTCATTTTGACGCTGCGCCGACTGCAACAAAATGCAACATGTTGCGTTTGGTGCAGAGTCAAAACTGGGCCTGCTTGTATATTATGTTCGAGTCCCTGTGGCTGCATGATTTGCGGCTGTTCGACAGCCTGAACACATGCGGATTTCCTAACAAACAGGCAATCCCCACATGTATTGCAGCTGTCTAACAGCCACAAATCTTGCATCCATGGGGGCTCAAACATAATAAACAAGCACGCCCAGATACTCAGATAATACCCGAATGTGCCCGGATAAGGCATTGTCCTAGCGCGTTCGCTAATCACAACTAGCCATCCGTTTGTTTCACTTGAAACTGATCCAGCAAGCCAAAAGCAGATCTTTTCCATAAACTTCAATGTTATAAAAATGGATTCAGTTGATAACAGTTTTTTTTAGCTTGACAAAACAAATCCATTGCAAGATGCGTCTGTGGAGAACTAGGAACCTCTAACGGGCAAAACAACCCTGCCACCGGAGCATGAGAAGCCTTAGACCTAGAGCACACGGTACACTGACACACCCACTTGACAATTTCTCTAAGCCACCCTGGCCACCAGAAACTCCGACTGATCGACTTTCTTGTTTCGGCAATCCCTGGATGACCCCCCAAACAATACTCATGACATCCCGCAAACAAAGCTCTCCTCAGGGCTTAAGGCACAAATAATTTCCCATATGGAGTATTAGTTGGTGCCACATCCTGGGCTTTAGGAATGCTATTTTCCAACTCAGAACACCACCACCCTTCTCTGCAGAATAGATTCTTCCTTTTCAGTATTAACAGCTAGGGAGAAACTTCGAGACAAAGCATCAGCTTTAACATTTTTTGTCCCAGGGATATATGTCACAGAGAAATGGAACCGGGCAAAAAACAGTGCCCACCTAGCTTGACGGGCATTCAAACAATTAGCAGCATCCAGATAGATCAGGTTATGATCAGTAAAGATTTGTATAGGATGTCTAGTACCTTCCAAAAAATGTCGCCAATGCTCAAACGCAAGCTAAATAGCCAGCAATTTCTCGGTTCCCAACATCGTAGTTGAGCTCCGAAAATTTCTTAGAAAACAAAGCACAGGGATGCACCCCATCCTCTCCCTCCTGGGACAGAACAGCCCCCAATCATACTGATGAGGCGTCCACCTCTACCAGAAAGGGCTTAGTCTCATCTTTCTGGATCAAAACAGGAGCAGAGCTAAACCTCTCCTTAAAGGGACTCTGTCACCTGAATTTGGCGGGACTGGTTTTGGGTCATATGGGCGGAGTTTTCGGGTGTTTGATTCACCCTTTCCTTACCCGCTGGCTGCATGCTGGCTGCAATATAGGATTGAAGTTTATTCTCTGTCCTCCATAGTACACACCTGCGCAAAGCAATCTTGCCTTGCGCAGGCGTGTACTATGGAGGACAGAGAATGAACATCAATCCAATATTGCAGCCAGCATGCAGCCAACGGGTAAGGAAAGGGTGAATCAAACACCCGAAAACTCCGCCCATATGACCCAAAACCAGTCCCGCCAAATTCAGGTGACAGGTTCCCTTTAAGATGCTCAAAAGCCTTACAGCCTCGGGACCATTGGACAGTATTGGAACCCTTCTTAGTAAGATCAGTAAGGGGTTTTGCAATAACAGAAAAATTCTTTATGAATTTTGTATAATAATTAGCAAACCCCAAAAATCTCTAAATCGACTTCAAACATTCAGGTCTAGGACACTCCAATACCGCCTGAACCTTCACCGGGTCTATCTCAAAATCATCACTGGAAACAAAGTACCCCAAAAAACTAATTTTCTGTACCACAAACTCGCATTTCTCCAGTTTAGCAAAGAATGTGTTTTCTCTCAGAATCTGCAGAACCTCACGGACTTTCTGCCAATGCGACTCCAGATCGGGCGAATAGATCAAAATATCATCCAAATAAACAATCACACTCCTACCGATGGCCTCAGGATGTCGTTAATGAAATTTTGAAAGAACTCCGGAGCATTTATAAGGCCCAAAGGCATAACTAGACACTCAAAATGACCTTCCGGGGTATTAAAGGCTGTCTTCCATTCATCGCCTTCTTTAACCCACAGCAAATTACATGCCCCACGGAGATTGATCTTAGAGAACCACTTGGCTCCAACTAATTGGTTAAACAAATCCAGAATTAGTGGCAAGGGGTAAGAATTGCGCACAGTGATCTTATTAATCTCCCTGAAATCCAGACACGGCCTAAGACCCCCATCTTTTTTTTTTTACATAAAAAAACCCCCACAGCCACAGGGCACTTAGAGGGTCTTATATGACCTGCAGCAAGACTAGTCTACAGGTATTCCTTTAGGGAGAGTAGCACCTGGGATGAACTCAATAGCGCAATCGTAATCTCTATGAGGTGGTAGAGCTTGTGACTCCATTTCTGAAAATACTTTCCAGAATTCTTGAATGGCTTCAGGTAGCTCATTTTCTCATTTTTCACAACAGCAGCAATGTGTACATCCCAACATTTCCCATAACACTCCTGACCCCAGGATCTTATCGTTGTTGACTACCAGTTCAGTACAGGTTTGGGCATTTTTAACCAGGGTAACCCCAGGACAACTGGAAAAGACAATTTATCAAGTACAAACAAATCTAAAGATTCCTGGTGTTCCATATTTACAGTGAGTGGAAACCCGGTGACCTTTTGAGAAAAGCACACATGCTCTAGAGGAGTGTTATCAATCGCCACTACAGGAAAAAGGCATGATAAAGGTACAGAATCAATCTTATACTTGTCTAGAAATTTTTTGCTACGGGATTGCTGCTGGATCTGTTCTAACTGATGATTACTGGATATGTGAACATAGCCTAAGGGTAAGTTTCCACAGTCAGTAAACGCTGCGGGTTGGATGCTACGTACAGCCGCAGCATCCAACGCGCAGCATCCAGATGTTACAGCATAGTGGAGGGGATTTCATGAAATCCGATCTCCACTATGCGTGCAGCGACGCCTCTGGCTTCCCTGCGTAACCAGACATGCGTTGTTTCTTTCCAGACTGCAGCATGTCAATTTAACTTGCGGAGACGCTCCGTGTCCGCAAAATAAAGTCACCCATACAATGAATAGGATGTGGTGATTCTGCATGGTCCAATGAACACATGCGGAATCAATGCATGTACAAAAACCGGCAGCACTTTGGATGCAGCGGACATGTGCAGGGTGCAGGCGCCTGAGTGCAGGGTGTTGACGTGCGAGAATCATCCGAGTTTCTCGCATGTGAGTATGAGCCCTGAGGGTCAGATTCCCATAGATCACAGTGGTTAGCACTGCAGCCTTAGGCCGGGGTCACACTAGCGTATTGCATCCGATGCAAGAGCATAGGATGCAATATGCTAATGAGCCTCGTCTCCTGCTCTGCTGCGAGTGTCATGCGTCTGTGCTCCGAGCCTCTCGCACAGAGCGAAATTAATTTCTTCATCTCCTCCATTGCCGGGGTCCGCGTTTAACGCACATCACTCAGATATCCGAGTGATGTGCGCTGTCTCACTCACACCCATAGGCTTATATGGGTTCGAGTGAGCCGACAGTCGGCCAAGTGTCCGTGTCCTCGGACCAAGGAAAACGGCCGACAATAAAATCGGTTGCTGGGATCTGCTCCATAGCTTAACATTGGTCCGAGTGTGTGACGCCCAGGAGACCGGGATACCCAGCACCGGACCAATGGAGTCTGTCTCTTGAGGGGGATGTCACGGGTGGCTTGACCCGGTGCTGTGGCCTCAGGCAATGCACAGTGTAAGGGGTATCGTGAGGGGACAGGCACTTACTTGATCAGCAGCAGGTTCTCCCAGCGGTGACGATCCCAATCCTGGATAGATGGCTATTGTCCAAATGAAAGACTGAGGCACTGAAACGTTTAACCAGTTTACTTTAACATAAAAGGATTTACAACCAGTCCTGTCACCGGAGTCTGTATGGGAACTCTGAGTTACTTTGACCCTGCCGGGGTCTTCGCCTCTTATTGTGCGCAATTTCTGTGTGGCCCTGCTGCTGTATGTGAACTGGCTGCCGGCCCAATCTGTCCCCTCCGGGTCCTGGTTCGACGGGCAACCCGAGTCCTTTTATCGGTTTACCCCCTCTGGGAGTACCGCTGAACTCTGTATCTGTTGCTGCGTCCGGCCCTAGTGAAGCTGATATCACCTCACGTTTTTCCGGTTGCTGTATTATATATAATGAATACAGCCACGGATCCGGTATCCGTCTTTGCGCCTGTTCTGGGTAGTGATTAATGCTACCCGGTTCTCACAATGTCCTTTTTCTCTGTCCCTCTTCTCCTCAGGCCGGTGATTTAGGCCTGGTAACAGTCACAGGGCTGTTAGATATTCAACTGTATGACCTCTCACTTTCAGCTCCTTGGCCCAACTGCCATTTCTTCTCTCAGACCAGAATGGATCAAGGGGAGTCTCTGGAGCTCCCCCTTCTGGCCGGAGGTGGTAGTGCAGTCTTGCTATTTTAGTATTTGTATTTACTGTCAGTAACTATTTTTGTGGCAAATACCCCTAGGGGTGCCACATTCCCCCTTAGTTAAGAACAGTACTCCGGGACTGTGGGACAATAACATTTTGAAATAACAATTAATATGTACATAGTCTTAAAAATGAAAAGTTACAAAAACCACTCAAGGAAACAAAAATAAAGTTCTGTAAAAAGTCACTTCAAATAGCGTCCATTAATACAGTTCTATCCTTGAAGGTATTAGGAAAGGCACTGTACTTAGTGTCCAGGAATTTGGTTCCATTTTTCCAACGGAGTTATCAATATAAAGTCTAAAGAAAGTTCAAAAAGAGCAAAAAGCAAAGTTCAAAAAGCAGTCTTTCCGGAGCTTTGATTTAGTGCCTCCGGGCTGATAAAAAGTTCAAGAATATGCAAGAAGTTCATACAGACAAGTCTCTGTAGGCACTGGGCTTAAACGTTGCAGACTGATAACAATGACTATACTACATTTTCTGTTTAACTATATACGGCATAACATATATACAATTCACATTATGAGCTTTATAGTTGGTAATCTGCATACCTGGCCGGTAATTGACCCTGGGTACTACGCTGTGATCTACGTAATAGCGGTGTCTCTTCATGTGGTGTACTACTGTCTACTGCGGATGTAGTATCTGCCCGCTCTGCTAAAGATAATTCCATGACTATGGAGTTGGCAAGTCCACCGTGAATGAGATTACTCTGATCAGGAATCTGTTCTTCCTGGCCTGGAACCTCCTGTAGTACGGGGTCAGCCTCTTCCTGTCTTGGGACTTCTGGTATTGGGTTCGGTGTTGGGTAAAAGGCCACCATGGGAACCACTACTGCACCATGGTATGTTAGTAGGGTTTTGGGAAAGTCTCCTATACAAGTGTGATACATTTCCTCTTCTTTTTCCTTTACTGGTTGAACCTGTATAGGTTGAATAACTTCTGGTTCTGGCTGGACAACTTCTGGCTCTTTCAATGCTTCCGGACACAATTTAAGATTGTCTCTTGACACTAGTACAGATGTTAAGCCTCCGTTTTTGCTAATGAGACACATTTTAGGATTATCCATTCTTGTTGGTAAAACTGTGTAGGGTACGGCTTCCCACTGATTGTCTAGTTTATTGGTTCTACGATTTCTCTTGAGCACTTGGTCACCCGGTCTTAATGGGGTCGCTAGAGCATTCTGGTTGAAAGTTCGCTCTTGTATTTCTCTAGTTTGCTGAAGGCTTCTTTCCACACTCTCTTGCACTTGGCGATACTGCTTTTGCCGTATGATATCCCAATTGGAGTCTTGAACTTCTGCGTCTGGTTTCAGAATTCCCATTTCTAGATCGATTGGTAATTGGCCGGGTCTTGCACGCATAAGGTAAGCTGGGGTGCAGTTGGTGGAGCTTACCGGGACATGATTATATAGATCTACCAAGTCAGGCAATTTCTCTGGCCATTGATTCCTTTCTGTCTCAGGTAAAGTCTTTAGTAGGTCTATTATAATATGGTTCATCTTCTCGCATAAGCCGTTTGTTTGTGGATGATAGGCCGTCGTCCGGATCTTTTTGCAACCATACATATTACAGAATTCTCTGAAGATCTCTGATTCAAAGGCTGTACCTTGGTCGGTGAGAACCTGTTCCGGATATCCATGGGGTCTACAAAAGTACGTTTGGAACGCTTTGGCTGCTGTTTTTGCTGTCAGATCTTTTACGGGTACTACTACCAAGAAGCGTGAATAATGGTCCACGATGGTCAAGGCATAGACATAGCCGGACCGGCTTGGTATTAACTTCACGTGGTCTATGGCTACAAGTTCAAGTGGTTGTTTGGTGATTATGGGCTGCAGTGGTGCTCTTTGGTTCTTTTGATCGTTTCTTCTGAGGTTGCACGGGCCACAATTTCTGCACCACTGTTCGATTGATTTTCTCATCCCGACCCAATAAAATCTTTCTCTTAGAAGTACTTCTAACTTTTTCCAACCAAAGTGACCAGCACCATTATGGTAAGCTTCGAGGACCATCTTGACATCTTGTTTAGGCATGATAATCTGCCAAACCAATTCATGTGTTTTCGGATTGGTGTACCTTCTACAGAGCTTCCCTTGATACAGGAACATTTTGCCTCTCTCTTTCCAGAGTTGATGCGTCTCTTCTGGGGCATCCTCATCGGGATATGCACTTTGCTCAGTTAACAGTTCCTTCACCAACATCACAGCCGGATTGCTGTCTTGGGTGTCAGCCCATCTATGGTGTGCTAACGGATTAAAATTCACCTCTTGTTGTTTCTGATAGGTACTTGACTGATGATGTTTTGCCTTGGGATGATGGAAGGCTGGTAGTTCAATTTCTTCAAGCTCCCCCGTTTCTTCTTCTACATCTCTCAAGTGTGGCATCCGGGATAGGGCATCGGCATTTCCATTCTTGCGACCTGCTCGATACTTGATCTTGAAGTTGTAATTAGATAACCGGGCTATCCATCGCTGTTCTAACGCACCTAATTTGGCTGTGTCCAGGTGGGTCAACGGATTGTTGTCAGTATAGACAATAAATTCTGCAGCGGCCAGATAGTGTTTGAAACGTTCCGTCACAGCCCAAACTACTGCCAGTAGTTCCAATTTGAAGGAGCTATAATTTTCTGGATTTCTTTCAGTAGGCCGGAGCTTTCTACTTGCAAAGGCGATGACTTTCTCCCGACCTTCTTGCTTTTGTGACAGCACCGCTCCTAGTCCCACATTACTGGCATCGGTGTAGAGGATGAAAGGTTGATGGTAATCTGGGTATGCCAGAACCTCTTCTCCGGTTAGTGCCTTCTTTAGTTGTTCAAAGGAGTCTTCCCTTTCGTCGTTCCACTGGAAAGGAGGGTTTCGGTTTGAAGGTTTCTTCGTCTGCCCTACCAAGGCGTCTTGCAAGGGTGCTGCCAACTTGGTAAATCCTTTTATAAATCTGCGATAGTAACCCACCAATCCCAGGAATTGCCTCACTTCTTTTGCGCTGGTAGGTCTCGGCCAATCCCTTATGGCGGTTATTTTCTCGGGATCCGGTGCTACTCCCTCCGAACTCACGATGTGTCCCAGGAACTGTACCTTTGGCTTGAGAAGGTGACATTTGGATGGCTTGATTTTCATGCCATACCTGGATAAGGCTTCGAACACTTCTGCCAAGTCTATTAAGTGTTGTTCGTAAGTCTTTGAGTAGACGATCACATCATCTAGGTACAGGAGGACGGTCTCGAAGTTCTTGTGTCCGAGGCAGCATTCCATCAGCCGCTGGAAGGTACCGGATGCATTGCAGAGTCCGAACGGCATGCGATTAAATTCACTTAGACCCATTGGTGTGGTGAATGCCGTCTTTTCCTTATCTCTCTCAGCCACAGGGACTTGCCAATACCCGCTTGTTAAGTCTAAGGTGGAAAAATAATTAGCAGATTTCAAAGCAGTCAAGGACTCTTCTATCCTAGGCAAGGGGTAGGCATCTTTATGGGTGATGTTATTAATCTGCCGGTAGTCTACGCACATTCTCATAGTTCCATCTTTTTTTTTGACAATCACTAGAGGGGCCGCCCAGGGGCTACAGCTGTCTCTTATTACCCCGGCCTGTTTCATTTCCCTCAGCATATCTTTTGCACATTGATAGTGAGCGGGCGGTATGGGTCTATATCTTTCTTTTATTGGGGGATGGTCACCTGTGGGGATTGTGTGTTCTACCCCTTCTATCCGTCCGAAGTCCAATGGGTGTTTACTGAAGACTTGTTCATATTCCATCACTAGCCTATACACCCCTTGTTTTTGATGGGTAGGTGTTGAATTTATGCCCACGTGTAGCTGTTGACACCAATCCTCCATTTCTCCATCTGAGCCATTGCCTTCCACCTGACAGGTTGGTTCTAAGGGCTCAATGGTTGTGATGGCATTGTTGTCAACAGTATATAGCTTTGCCATTGTAGCATACCTTGGCAAAGTGACCTCTTCCTCTCCACAGTTCAAAAGTCGTACCGGCACTCGTCCCCGGTGTACCTCGACTACCCCTCGTGCTGTGAGTATAGTGGGCCTGCTGTCGGTGTACACTGGTTCTATTAAGGCTTGATAATCTCGTCCTTTAGTACCAATGGCTGCTCTACACCATACCAACATTTCTGTTTTTGGTGGGATTACAATAGACGTTGGATCACTTACCCTCACACTGCCGATTTCTCCACCTGCAACTTCTACCTGTTGCCTTAACATCAATACTTTTATTTCCCTCCGGAGAACTCTCTGCTGGCAGGATTGGGCAGTTTCAGCAATTTGCTGTAAGACAGAAATGACTTCGGAAAAGCAGTTCTCTAACACATTCATTCCTATCAATACAGTTGGTTCACAGTTCCGCCGGTCAACATCAACAACAATTATACCCTGTTTCTTCAATTCTACTTTACCAATCTTTATGGTCATCTCCCTGAATCCTAGTTTCGGTACCAACTTACCATTACTGGCCCATATATCTAGTTCAACATCAGAGGGCCCTTTATCAATATCTGCATCAGCCCAGTACCTCTTATAAAGGATATACGGTATAGATGAAATCTGGGAACCTGTGTCCAGCAAAGCGTTGAGGGGCATTCCGTCCAGCACGATAGGGATAATGGGTCGTCCTCCGATGTACCTGTCGTGCCAGGGTGTTGGGCCTTGAAAGTTCATTCCTGCGAAGCGGCCCGCATTCCCAGGGGATTCCCATTTAAATCACAATCTCGTGCAAAGTGGCCTGGCTGCTGGCAACGGCGGCAAATGGGCTGTCCATCCGGTTGGTAGCGGTCGCGGGGTCGTCCTCTCCATGTCGGGTATCTCCGGGGTCTCATCCATGGAACATCTTCTCTACGGTTTGCCAACTCCATCTTGGGTCCTCTCATCTCCTGCATGGTTTTAGCCATTGAAGCAACAACATCAGTTAAAGAGTCAAGCTTTTGTTGAAGAGCCTCATTAGTACTGGGCCCCAGGGGCTTAGCAATGGCCCCGGACATAGCTGATGTCACTGGTACTCCATGTTGTTGAGGAGCCTCTGCCATGAGTTGCGCAGGCTCCTGATCCCGAGGTGCTTCTGCCAGCTGGAGACGTATAATGCTCTCCTTTAATTGGGCAAATGTCAATTCAGGGTTCTTAAAAACAAGCATGCTCACATGCCCCCGGTGAGAAGGGGTGTAGAGTCCCTCAATAAATTGATCTCTTAGCAGTTTATCCGCTCCGGTGTTAAAAATGGGTTCAGCCAGTGTAAGTGATTTAAGGGCTTCCTGCAGGTTTAAGGCAAAGTCTCTCACGCACTCATTAACTTTTTGTTTGCAATTAAAGAATCGTACTTTAGCTTTGCTGCTGGCAGTGGTTTCAAATGTAGCTTTTAATCCAGCAAATATGCGTTCAACAGTGCCTTTTAGATCAGCTGCCCATGCTGTGACTTCTCGCTTAGCATGGCCACTTAACTGCATCATCAGGAGATTAACACGCTGAACTTCACCCACGGGGAACATGTCAAAATGGGCCAGCATCTTTTCTCTGAAATCGTCAAGGGTATTAGGCTCACCTTCATACATTGGAAGCCATGGGCCACCCGGGGTATATGGCATCAGCACCGACATGATGGGCGCCACTCCTTGCACCGCTGCGCTACCGGACTCTCTATCGACACTCTGTCTTTCAGCTGCATTAGCGTCGCCGGGTGCTGCGGTGTCTCCGTGCTGCGACATACTGTGCCCCCTTAGTTAATCCGGACCCTTCCGGTCCTCCGCTTCCGTCGGGATAGTGTAGATTCGTTCCGCTGTGCAGCAGGATCGATTTTCCCCTTGCTCTGATGTCAGAGCGCTCAGCTTGGTGCCGCCCACAATGACACCCACCCACCGCGCTCTGTAATGGCGGATTCTGAAGTTTTTCAGTTAGACTGGGGCTCAGGTGATGGCGTAGCTCAATTAACAGTCTCGTGCCTAACGGTTATGAAGTGATTACCTCAGGGGATGGCGGCCATCTTTACTCCATTATAACCAATGGGGAAAAGTCACTTTCAATAGTTTTCAATGGGAAATGGAATTTTCTTTAATAAAGTCAATTTTCAAGATTTTTCATCCAAGTTTTCACAATTTTGGACTCCAATCATGGCACACAATACCCGGTATACGGGCTGGCTGAATCCTGTTCGTGACGCCAATTGTGACACCCAGGAGACCGGGATACCCAGCACCGGACCAATGGAGTCTGTCTCTTGAGGGGGATGTCACGGGTGGCTTGACCCGGTGCTGTGGCCTCAGGCAATGCACAGTGTAAGGGGTATCGTGAGGGGACAGGCACTTACTTGATCAGCAGCAGGTTCTCCCAGCGGTGACGATCCCGATCCTGGATAGATGGCTATTGTCCAAATGAAAGACTGAGGCACTGAAACGTTTAACCAGTTTACTTTAACATAATAGGATTTACAACCAGTCCTGTCACCGGAGTCTGTATGGGAACTCTGAGTTACTTTGACCCTGCCGGGGTGTTCGCCTCTTATTGTGCGCAATTTCTGTGTGG
Organism: Ranitomeya imitator; assembly: GCF_032444005.1. Taxonomy (NCBI): domain Eukaryota; kingdom Metazoa; phylum Chordata; class Amphibia; order Anura; family Dendrobatidae; genus Ranitomeya; species Ranitomeya imitator. The sequence goes on along the minus strand of NC_091283.1, from coordinate 758,997,843 downwards.
CCCTGCTGCTGTATGTGAACTGGCTGCTGGCCCAATCTGTCCCCTCCGGGTCCTGGTTCGACGGGCAACCCGAGTCCTTTTATCGGTTTACCCCCTCTGGGAGTACCGCTGAACTCTGTGTCTGTTGCTGCGTCCGGCCCTAGTGAAGCTGATATCACCTCACGTTTTTCCGGTTGCTGTATTATATATAATGAATACAGCCACGGATCCGGTATCCGTCTTTGCGCCTGTTCTGGGTAGTGATTAATGCTACCCGGTTCTCACAATGTCCTTTTTCTCTGTCCCTCTTCTCCTCAGGCCGGTGATTTAGGCCTGGTAACAGTCACAGGGCTGTTAGATATTCAACTGTATGACCTCTCACTTTCAGCTCCTTAGCCCAACTGCCATTTCTTCTCTCAGACCAGAATGGATCAAGGGGAGTCTCTGGAGCTCCCCCTTCTGGCCGGAGGTGGTAGTGCAGTCTTGCTATTTTAGTATTTGTATTTACTGTCAGTAACTATTTTTGTGGCAAATACCCCTAGGGGTGCCACAAGTGCAATGCGATTTTTAATCGCATTGCACTCGTCCGTTTAAGTCGCCAGTGTGACTCCAGCCTTACACTGCCAGGTTCAAATCCCACCAAGGACAACATCTGCAAGGAGTTTGTATGTTCTCCCCATGTTTGTGTGTGTTTCGTCCGGGTTTTTTCCAGCTTCCTCCCACATTCCAAAGACAAACTGATAGGGAATCTAGACTGTGGGCCCCAATGGGGACAGCAATGATAATGTAAATGTTAGAATCTGTTTAGTTTGTCACTATCCACCATTTTCTTGTGGAGTTCTGGCTGCTGGTCTTTTTCCTCTGGTGCTGGGTTTGTCTTGGGTCACATGTTTGTTTCACTCTTTATTAACCAGCACCTGCCTCCCAGTCCTTACTGGACAACAGTGTTTATCTGCTTGAGCTTTAGCTTGGTGCTTTGCTTTGTCTTCTGTGTGTGTTATTTGTGCAGTACTGGTACCTCTGGTTCTGCTAGCCTTAGTTTCTGTTTTCTATTGGTTTCTGCTGCCTTCTCTTTGTTTTCTATTAGGAGGTGACCCGTTTTGTACCCAGTCCTTAGTTCTTTTAGGGACCTCCTTCCCCTTATCTATAGGTCTTCGCTTGAGATTATCCTAGGATCGTTGGTGGGTCTATTCGCAAGGAATGGGTCACCCACTCCATCGTAGGGTTTCATCCGAGTCATAGTACAGGGTCAGTTTTCCCCCTTCTACCTTAGCCCTGTGTTGCAGATCCGTAACAGTAAAGCGCTGCGGAATATGATAGCTCTATATAAGCAAAGCATAATAATTTTTACTAAGGATAGGCTATCATTTGATATTCTAGGAAAACCTTCTTGCTGCTTTTTGGTTTGCTTTGGTTGTGCTTTAACATTATAACATTACATTACACAATGAAGGCGTAACAACGTCTCTCAAAGAGCTGTTTCCATGAGTAATACACAAATTATCACCTACCGCTAAGAATCATAGGCGTGCCATAATTCTGCATCTTAAAGCCACACCTTTTATCTGTTGCTCATCATCACATTATAAATACTATTCACATTGCAAACTTCAAGAACAGAAACCCGATTTCCTTCTGTAAGATACTAGAGTCATCTTTTAGTCATGTACCAGAAATTGGCAATGGTAAGTCATTTCTTTTCTTTCTTTTTTTCCCCAAGATAAACTAATGTTATAATGTGTGACTTCATATAGAAAGTGCATGAAGATACTTGGATACCAGGATCAAGATTTGTGATGATCTTATGGTTTATCAATTATACTCAAAGTTTGGATTTGGATTGTCTTATTGCACTGGTATGTAAATATTGTTAACTGAAAAGGTTCATGATATGATTGTCGGGAAGGCATATAGCAATTTGTCTATAAGAGGTCATTGATGTGAAAGAGCTGATCTCAAATTTAATATGTCCTTAACCCCTTTACCATCTTGGAAATATAGGTACGTCCAAGGTTGGCTCCCCTTGCTTGTTGCGGACTCCGGGATGAGCCCGCAACTTTTCCGGCACGTGTCAGCTGATTTGAACAGCTGTCATGTGACCCCTGATTCGTGATCCACCCACGGCTGTTAACATGTTAAACACCGGTGTCAATCTCTGACAGTGACAGTTAACATGCTCGTGCCGAAGCGCGTCACTAATCTCACCCATCAACGCCCGTGTCACATGACTGTGGGTCGCTGATAGGCTGGCATGACAACCGGGGGTCTGCAGCAGACTGAAGCCTTGTTCTGGGTAGCACAAGCGATGATCGCATCTTCTAGTCTCCCATGGAGACTATTGAAGCAAGTGTAGAGTAAGAAAAAATTGTTTTTAAAAATATTAAAACAATAAAAAATACATAAGTTCAAATCACCCCCTTCAAAATAAAATAATAATAAAGAAAATACATTTGGTATAGCCGCATTCAAAATTGCCTGATCTATCAATATATAAAAAGAATTAATCCAATCAGTAAACGGCGTAAAGAGAAAAAAAAATGCCAGAATTATGTTTTTTTTGGTCGCCAGAACATTGCCTTGCAATGCAATAACAGGAGATCAAAAGATCATATCTACATGAAAATGGTATCAATAAAAATGTCAGCTCGGCACTCAAAAAATAAGCCTTCATTCAGCCCCAGATCATGAAAAATTGAGACGCTACGGTTTTAGGAAAATGGTGTTTTTTTTTAAAGAAATTTGGGATTTTTTTTTTACCACTTACCGGTCAATAAAAAATAACATAGACATGTTTGGTATCTACAAACTCATAATGACCTGGAGGATCAAAATGCATGTCAGTTTAGCATTTAGTGAACATGGTAAAAATTAAAAAAAAATCGAAAAAAACAATTGTGGAATTGCACTTTTTTTGCAGTTTTACCAAACTTTGAATTTTTTTCCCTTTTCCCAGTACACGATATGGCAAACCAATGGTGTTGTTAAAAAGTACAACTCATCTCGCAAAAAACAAGCCCTCAAATGGCCATATTGACAGAAAAAACAAAAAGGTTATGGCTCTAGGAAGAAGGGGATCAAAAATGGAAAATCCAAGGTGATGAAGAGGTTAAAGAGGGTCTGTCATGGGTCAACAAAAGTTTTTGTTCTTCTCTTCTTCCTGCTACTTCCTTGAACATGCTGTTTCTTTGTTTGTTTTTTAACTCCACATTATGGATTCAGATATACCGTATGTGCCTGTTATAGTTAGTGCTACTTTTCATTTTATTTAGAAAGTGGGTGTGGCTCATAGGGCAATTATATGTCCCCAGAGAGGCCTGCGAGACACTCTCCATTGTGAAGGCCATACGTATAAGTAGTAAAAAAAGACCATATCTCTAGAAATGGCAGATTTAAAAAGTGACAGCAGCGTGAATATACGTAATAAGAGCAAAAATTGAAGCATTATTATTTTTCCTTTTCCTTATGAGTGCAGACAATTATTAGAGAATAATATAGAGGTTTTTGTGTATGACTTCTGTATGACTGTTTTAGTTGATATACTATGTCTGGGTTGTCTGCCATCTTGATTTGTTCTTTCTCTCTAATCTGATTCCACTAATGTTCTTCCTCCTATATAATGGTAGTAAATAATCAATAGCAATATATCAGGGATATTGAGCTACTGTGCCCAAATACAGTATATATAATATATTCTCAGTAAATCTTGTGTCATGTATACAGCAAAGTGTCAGTGTATATTATGTGATCTATAGAGCAAAGTTTTAGTGCATCCGATGTGATATATATACAACAGTCTCAGTGAAGTAGATACAGCAGTATCAGTATATTCTTTGTGATGTAATCAACAGTTTCAGTGTCTTCTATGTGGTCTATACAACAGAGTCTCATTGCATCGTATGTGATGTATACAGCATGCTCAGTGTATCCTATGTGATGTGTATATGTGATGCCCGCCAGGGCCGTGGGGTACTCGGTACCAGGTCCAGTCTTAAAGGGGATGTCACGGTGGCTGTGACCCTGTCCGTGGCCCTGGGTGCCCAATTAAAGGGGAAGATCTTTTAAAAGTTTAATAAAGTTTGTTTGTGACGCCACCAGTGGAATTCGGTCAGTGAGAACTGACGCTGCTTAAAGGGGTCCTCTGGGGTGATGGTATGCAGCAAGATGGTGATGCTTCCCACAGGTGAAGTGGGGTCCCCAGGGCTTCCCAGGTGTAGGACACCGATGGTGTGGTGGATGGTATGGCAAAGAATGAGGACACAGGTTTGCAGTCTTTACCTGGTTTACTGATGATGGCAATCCTCATTCCAGGGTACCAAGTGCAGGGTAGTTGTGGTCTGGCTGGCTTGGAGACAATAGGAGATACCTCTCCCAGGTGAGGTCTGTAAGTCTTTCCTACTTGCGGTACTTTAGTTGGCGAGGTCCCTGCCGCTTGAAGCTTGGTTGCATAGTCCCCTCTCTCCTGTCCTAAGACAGATGTCTGTACGATAGGCAGTGCGAGCCGGTTTATAGGGTCTCTATCATGACCCGGGCTCTCAGGTTACTGCTTCACCTCAGACTTGATGCAGGCAATTGACATACAGTCCTATGCCCTTTTGTTCTGTCATGCGTCCTGGAGAACAACATGACCTCGGGCTCCCGGTACCGGGTTTCCGCGCTCTGGCTCTTAGGGTGTCCTTCCGCTGTTCCCCTTCTGAGCCTCTTCCTCCTCTGTGCTTCTTCCCGCTAAGCTCCTCCACTACTCAACTCCTTCAAGTTCTTACTCTTGCCAGAGGCTGCAGCTCCCAGGTGGCTGCTAGGCCTCTCTCTGTCTGTTCCAGATGTCCTTCTTCTATCTCTCCCTCTTGGAGACTAACTCGTTCCTCCTCCAGGCCAGGATGCATAAAGTCTAAGCAAGCTCCCCTGAATCCGGGTCCTGGGCTAACCCTCCTGGCCTAGATTCAGATGTGTTGAATGTGAGTGTCTTACCTGATAGAGAGAATCTCCCTTACCTCCAAGAGTGACATCACCCTCCCCGAAAGGAAGGCAACATCACTGTAACAACCGGTTACCTGGGGTGTTACATATACAAAAGTCTCAGTGTATCCTATGCTGTAGACAGCAGTCTCAGTGTATCCTATGTGATGTATACACAACAGTCTTAGTGCATGTTACATGAGATATAAAGATCACCCTCAGTATATCCTATGTGATGTATACAGCAGATACTCAGTGTATCTTATGTCATGTATACAGCAGGTTCAGTGTATCCTATGATGTATATACAGCAGTTTTAGTTTATACTATGTGATTTATACAGCAGAGTTTCAGTGTATGCCATGTGATGTACATACAGCCGAATCTAAGCGTATCATTTTTGCTATTTAACATAGAGTGTCATTGTATCTTATGTGATATATTCAGCACTCTGTATACATTATATGATGTATTCAGCAGCTTGTGTATCATGTGTGAGGTATATACAGCAGTCTCAGTGTATCCTATATAATGTATTCTGCAGTTGCAGTTTATCTTATGTGATGCATATACAGCAGTCACATTGCCTCCTATGAGTTGTATATAGCAATCTCAGTTTATCTTGTGATATATACAGGCGTCTCATTGTATCCTATGTTATGTATACAGCAGTATCATTGTATTCTATGTGATGTATACAGCAGAGTCTCAGAGTATCCTATGTGATGTATAAGGACAGGGCTATGTGGTCGACAATTCTCTAGAGAGAATCAACCCTATTATGCAAATACTTTCGGATCAAACTCTGTGAGACTTTGATCCGAGTGTCAGCGCACTGTGCTCCTATTCTCTCACATTGTAATTTCTCCATCTTCTCTATTGCCTGTGTCCACAGTAATCATACTGCACTCGGATGACCTCCCAGTCCGATGTTTCACATGCAACCATAGACTTATATGAGTTCATGGGAGCTGAATCTCAAAGCCACTCGCAGCATTCTGTGATTGTTTTCTCATGTCGAATCGCCATGATGAAAAGATGGCAGATCCTAGCTGCCCCATAGAATAACACTGGTCCAAGTGCTATCTGATAAAACATCAATGTATCCTTTGTTCTATAAAATAGTCTCAGTGTGTACTATGCAATATATATACAGGAGTGTTACTGTATTCTATGTGATATATTGAGCAGTTTATGTATCTGATATCAATTTTTTAAACGCAGATTTATTTTTATTTCTTATACATGAATATGAATGTAGCCATTTTACCTGAGATGTTGTTAGTAATACTCACAGCCACAGTGTGCGCATCAGGTCCCATAGACGCTCTACGATGCAATCGTGGGGTCCTGAAAAGTTACTGTGGCAGCCGAGGGCTCCCGTCACTGCCATCTTGGTACTCCAATGAAGATCAGCTATATGCACATTGTCGAAGGAGATCATGTGTATACTGCAATACTGTGACATTGCAGTTTACAAGCAATTAAACAATCGCAATTTCAAGTTGTCAAAGAGGACTAAAAATTAAAGTTAAAAAATTAGATTTTTAAAACATTTTTAAAAATAGCTAATTCAAATCACCCACTTTTTTACATTAAAAAAAATAAAAATAAAACACTTTGGTCTCGGTATTTCCGTAAAAGTTCAATCCATAAAAATATAAAATTAATTAACTTGATCAGGAAATGCCATAAAAATCAAAATGCAAGAGTTTGTGCTTTTTGAGTCACCACACTTTCTAAAAAAAAAAATCAAAACGTCTTTTGGATCTCATAATGGTCTCAATCAAAACTTCAATTTGTCACCCCCCCAAAAAAAGCCCTCACTCAGCTTCAGTGATGAAAAAGTAAAAATGTCATGGTGGTATATTCAGACCATGTCCCTGTACGGTCAGACACAGCCATTACACAGTACACAGCAGGGGCACATTTATAAGATTACGGTATCTCAGCACAGGAAAAAAAATTTAACACATCCAGTTAATGAACTTATTTTTATTCCAAGATGTATTGATTGAAATGTGCTTTGTTAATGGAACAACCAGTTAAAGTAAGGTCTAACTGCATATTTATCTAATCAGAAAGTTAGGGGTAGTCTGTCACCTCGAAAATACTTTCCATCCTACTGGCAGTATGTTACAGTGCAGGAGAGGATGAGGAGATTGATTGTTATTTAGAGGCAAAAGACTTTCTATACTTAGGAGTCCAGCTTAAACATATCCCATGATTTTGAGGTTGTTTTTTCGTGACATATTGTACTTTATGATAATGGTAAATTTATCATCCAAGAGATATAATCAAAATTGACATGTATCCACCAATCACTATAAACCTAAACATATGATACACACTTCATTTCTTGAAGAAGATACAGTATATATTTTATTATTTCATAAAATCATCACAGTATTTGATCTTTTGATCACTACCACTGCTATTAATTATTAATTTATAACATATGATTGTTTATTATGCACTGGGAATAATTGGATCTTAAGGGAATTTTTATATTCTTAATCATTTCAGTAACTATTTATTATAATAATTAATCATTATTATAAACAATCATTATTGGACAGTGATATATATATAATTTCTTGAATATTCTTTTATACTAATATGTTATAGTCACTGTTCCAATCTTACTTGCTATTTTTGAATTATTCAATATAATCTATTATGTGTATTTAATTATTCATACCCTTGTGTTGATTCCAGCACTTTTATTGCCACGTGGTTTCCTTGTTATGTTTAAGAATATTATGTGATGATTTTATGAAATAATAAAATATATATCTTCTTCAAGAAATGGTAAATTTATGTTGATATTTTCTGCATTTATTAATAAAAATATCAAGTTTTACAAACATTTCAAAAAATTAGCAATTTTTTAAATTTGAATGATTATTTTAATACAGATAGTTATACCAGACAAAAACATTAATAAAAAACATTTCGCTCATGTCAAAAGTGATACCTTTTAATAACTGCACCACTAGTTTTACCACCTAAATGTTGATAACTTCTAAACAGGCCGCTTTAGCTAGAAGACTCTAAAGCCATTATTTGGCCACGAAATGCCATAGCAAACATCAGGACCACACGATCAAGATCTCAGAATGCCGATGAGGTTAAAGAGGGAGCCCCCACACTCTGTTAACCATCCAGATGCTGTAGTCATTGACAGCAGCATTTAAGGGGTTAAATGACTATAGTCGGTTCCAACACTGATCGTGGCTGATGCAGCAAGTTGTTAGCTATAGTGGACAGCCGACATCTGCTGGATTGTCACCTTAAAGAACCCCAAGAACAAGAAAAACCGACTATAAGTCGGAAGTACAGAAATATAAAATTTTAATTTTATTGGTATACCAGGTTAAAAACAATGTTGAATCAAGTAAATTACATACAATAATAGATACAATACATATCTGTATGCTACCAAAGAAGGGGCGCACCTAATCAGATAATATGAACCGGATGTGGAAAACTCAGAAAAAAAGAATTTTTTCGTATAAAAAGAAGAATTTCTTCTTCAAAAAGACAAAAATATGTAGTGCAGAATTGCAAATAGTGAAAAGTGTGCAACTAAAAAGATATAATATTATATATAATATATATGGTGCACTTAATAAATATGCATAAAATTTCTCTCATATATAATAAAGTGCAAAGTGCAAGATACACAATAACGTGTCAATGTGTTTTTTATATAACTATAATGACTAAGTGAAAATCATAATAAGGTGCCAGGATAAAGGTTGCACCACCAGATGTCAGTATAACCACATCAAGTATTAAATGACCAGGAGTAAACATCCAGATTAATAAAAAAAAAAACTGTATTAATAGATTCATCAAGTAACTTACAAAGTAGTGCGATGTATCCCTGGTCTCCTGAGTGGGCACCCTCCCCAACGCGCGTTTCGGCACGCTGCCTTCGTCAGGGGATGGCGCCAATAGGAGAGAGGTAAATATATATACAAGGCTTAGCCAATCGCAACAATAGGCTGTGTATTAGATATCCTATCAGATCACAAGACGTCATCCTGATCACCTGAACGAGTGTCTGTACCCGGAAATGGCCTGTATGTAACGAACATTTCACAGCTTCCTGTGTGAGTCTACTGGGCATGATGTATGACTCATACGAGTCATGTGACATGAACAAAGCGTCCATGACAGCAGCAGCGCCGGAGGTGCTGGCCGGGAAGCGCTGAATGACGCACATGGAACAAGGAATGAAGGTGAGACCGAGCCATAATGGAACAAGGGGTTCCTTATGGTGGTTTCCGATTGTCCAGTTTTACTAAGGTCCTTATTCGCAGTGGTACAAACCTTGGGGGGGTGTCACTATTTGTGTTTTCTGACTCACTATTTTGGATTACTACTTTTCTCCCCTTATCGGTTTGGGTACTCTGTGTTTTCGATTCCCTTTTTCTTGATTTTTTTGGATTGTCTCCTGTATGGGGATGCTATTCCCTTATATCTCAGGTCAGTAAAAAGACGTAGTGGTGGTCATTAAGGGCTTAATTGTGTCCATTCCCAGTTTCCCGCTACCATCTCCATGTAAGAGGTAGTGGTGGGATACTTTAGGCTACTGCAGCTGGAATTACCACTTCCGAACTCTCCAGCACTTTGTTTCCATCCATTTCTGGATGATTCTTTAAGTACGTTTGTGGTCATTGTCCTGCTAACCTAGGACACAAACTCAGCATTCTGACACTGGACACTACATTGCGACCCAAAATCCTTTGGTAATTTTTGGATTTCATGATGCACACAGTCAAGGCACCCTATGCCAGAGGCTGCAAAACAACCCCAACATATCTATATTTGACTGCAAGCAGGGCCGTATTTGGCATTCATTCTGCCCTAGTCACTTTCAGTGATCACTCGACTTACTGATAAGTCAAACTATGAGTATGAGCACACACCATGTATTAAAGGCAGATCTGCTATGTAATCCACCTGATAAAGCACCAATTAAATGCTTAAAAAATGAACATCTGCACTTTCTGCACATATGTTGCCCCCAACCCCCCCGTCCGTCAGCGTTCACACCGGACCCCCTCTCTGCGCTTCAGTGCAAGCAATGATGATCGGGGGGAGCGCCAGCAGACGCTTCCTCCCCCATCAATCTGCCTCGGCATCTAACGAATCAGAGCAGCGGGAGCAATGAAGTCATTACAACGCCCCCACAGCTGTGTGGCGCTTCACACCAAACGCTCAGGAGACTGGAGCATCGGGTGGAACGAGGAGAGGTGAATATTGTATTTTTTTTTAAATCAGTGACAGGTAGCTATAAAAGCGCATGCAGCATGGCTGCAGTATATCATATGGAGGACCATGGGAGTAAATTGTATTGTATGGATGACCATGGGGAGTGCATTATATTGTATGGAGGACCATGGGGGGTGCATTATATTGTATGGAGGACCATGGGGGGTGCATTATATTGTATGGAGGACCATGGGGGGTGCATTATATTGTATGGAGGACCATGGGGGGTGCATTATATTGTATGGAGGACCATGGGGGATGTATTATATTGTGTGGAGGACCATGGGGGGTGCATTATATTGTATGGAGGACCATGGGGGGTGCATTATATTGTATGGAGGACCATGGGGGGTGCATTATATTGTATGGAGGACCATGGGGGTGCATTATATTGTATGGAGGACCATGGGGGGTGCATTATATTGTATGGAGGACGATGGGGGGTGCATTATATTGTACGGAGGACCATGGGGGGTGCATTATATTGTATGGAGGACCATGGGGGTGCATTATATTGTATGGAGGACCATGGGGGGTGCATTATATTGTATGGAGGACCATGGGGGTGCATTATATTGTATGGAGGACCATGGGGGGTGCATTATATTGTATGGAGGACCATGGGGGGTGCATTATATTGTATGGAGGACCATGGGGGTGCATTATATTGTATGGATCACCATGGGGAGTGCATTATACTGTATGGATGACCATGGGGGTTCATTATATTGTATGGAGCACCATGGAGGGGGTGAATTATATTGTATGTAGCACCATGGAGGGGGTGAATTATATTGTATGGAGCACCATGGAGGGAGTGCATTATATTGTATGGAGGACCATGGGGGATACATTATATTGTATGGAGGACCATGGGGAGTGCATTATATTGTATGGATGATTATCGGGGGCACATTTATACTATATGGAGGACTATATGGGGCCCATTATACTACATGGAATGCTATGTGGCGGCCATTATAATATTTGAAGGGCTGTGTGTGAGCCATTATACTGCATGCATGCAATTAAAAAGTATGAAGGTTTTGTGGGGTCCATCATGCTTTGTGGTGGCCATTATACTGCTTGCAGGGCTAGTGCGAGTTATTATACAGTGTACATTATACTGTATGTAGGCCTATTATACTGCATGGAGTACTGTGTGAGGGTCACAGTTGATGGTTCATACTGTGTTGGGGTCATCATACTTTGCCTTGGGAGTTGAGGTTGGGTACAGTAGGTGTTAGGGCTAGCGGAATGCACTGAGTAATAGGTAGGTAGCTAAAAGGTGCGTTCGCAGCCCGGGGTCCACCGTGTAGAGATATCTGCTGCTAAGTAATGGCGGATGGACTCTGAGCTCACACGTGGGTTAAGCTTCACCCCGTGTGAACTGGTAGCGAACTCTGTTGCCTCACAGAGTCATGCTGTACACAAAACTAATACCCTAACTAGGGTTGTGCTTGCTCTGGAACTCTTCTGTGCTAACCGCACACATGAAGGAACCAGATGCTAAGCCAAGGCTAATTGCCCCCACTGACGCTAGCTGCCTGCCTGAGTGTACAGTCCCAATGCTAACAGCTTCAGACCACATAAGAACAGAGTGGTATCGTATCCACTGGCATAAGCCAAAACACATTTGATACTAGCGCATGGCCGTGCGGCCATGCGAGCCTTATATAGCTGCAGCAAGTAAAAGACCTTCCTAGAAGGACTAATGAGAGACTGCCATAAATGAGCATGTGACCCTAAATCTCCACTGAGAGATCTTGCCCTGGGCATGCTCAGTGTGTGCAAAGCAGGACTTAGTCCTAGCACCTACAGGACCTTCCTGAAAGGACCAATGGACTTAGGTGCCGTATCTGACCATGTGACCCTCGATCTCCACCGAGAGATCTTACTTAGGGCATGCTCAGAATGAGAAAAGCATCTGCTTGCCGCTGCCCAGCACTGACTTCAATGGCAGAAGCAGGAAAAGCAGCAGTAACTCTTTGTACAGAGTGGGACTGAGCAAGACGCTGGGACCGACGTCTCCGCTGAGCAGGCTCCACTGTGGCAGGAGAAGAATGGGAGACCGCAGCGGAGATGGCTCAAGATTCCCCCTGTGCAGAGGCGGGAGCTCGACCCCTAACAGTAGGGTCATTATACCGTGCATGTGGAGGCTAATATGGAGGAATTCACCATGGGGGTATCATACTGTGTTTGGGGTGCACTTTTGTTGGCATCATACTTCATGGGGGAAATGAAAAGGGAATCTAGGACTTCAGCAGGAGGGAAATTACTATGTAAACCCTGGAAAGTTGTGAGATATGCCCTTCTGTGACCTCAGCATTTGTTTGTTTGTTTTTGGGGGGGCGGCCCAATTAGAACTTCTGCTATGGGGCCTCATGATTTCTATGTACACCCCTGGTTACCTTCCATCATCAGATTGTGGACCATGCAGGAACCACAGTACTGATGAGGTGCAGGAGGTAGCACTATTAAACAATTAAGGTATTTCTAACTTTGGGAGCTGTCATATGTTTTATATCCATTAATTCTGAGTACATTGGTGTGGGTCTGGGTCTCAAGATCCCTACCAAATTCTCAAAAGACCTCTTAGAAGTGCACAGTTTAGCAGACAGGATTATGACTTTCTACTGCATCCGGTCTGCTCTGCGTGCACTTTTCTAAAAGGCTTTTTCAGCTGTGGTTGGGGCTCTCAGGACGAGATGCCAGACCAATCTGCTCAGAATTATTGGACACAAAGCATAATAACATCTCCCCAAAGATTAGTTACTCTTTGAGGTGCACATACAATGCTGCCAATAAGAATGGCCTATCTAAACAGGCTGCCCATCACCTGATATACAAACAAAATGTTCGTTTGTTGGGTGAAATAACTTTTCGGCTTACCTAAAGAGAGTCTGCCACCAGAAAATGCCGATTAAGCTGCATAAACATTTATATAGGAGACGTAACCCCTACAAAAGTCATATGCAGTTTACCTTAAAGGGGTTGTCTGGTCTAGAATGACAAGTCTGCAGTCACTCTGTGTAACTGCAGACTTGTGAGTCCTCCCAGTGCACACACTGTGGCTGTGGGCGTGTACTGATGCCAGATTTCTGCGTGCCTGAGGTCGGCACTTGATGCCCCAGAAGAGTAGCAAGCAAATTGCTTCAGTGAGCAGGAGATGACCTTGCGATCTGCACATGCTGTATGCACATTCAACACCTCTCCACGTCCAGTGAGATTAGCTACAGTGCCATAGGTTGTAAACTTCTTTATTATGTTGCGCACAATGTGTAAGGGGGTGACTTGGCACGTCACGTACCTCCCGGTCATTGGACTCTTAAACATGTGACTCTTAAACATTCTGATGTTTTAGCAATGCTAATGTAATGTGTCCTGCTGTTTATTAATGTGCACTGTGATGTATGTGTTGTGTACTGTAATGTGCTGCATTGTGCTTTAGTTTAGGAATAGATTAGTATAAGGGAATTAAAATAGAAGGGGGCACAGTAGAAACAGAGCATAGGATAGATAAGAGTGTTAGTTAGTTAGTTACATACAGCACAGAGGTTAAGTAGATGGAGGGGCACAGAGCAGAGCAGCACACAGCAGGGGGATAAAAGAGAAAGACTTCCTGGTTAGTGAAGACTTCCCGGGCAGCTTGCCCAAAAGGCAAGATACCTGCAGAATTCAGGATCTATATAGCCGGGCCAATGGAGCGGCTATGGCTGGAGGGAGTCCCAGGATAGGGATTAGTATGGACGGCCACCAGTGATGAGAGGTCAACTCATGGAGGATTCGGGGTTTATCACCTGGGTAGGTGGAGCTGAGAGAGCTATCCTAGCTTCCTAAGGAAGCTGGACCTGGGACACGAGTCGAACTGGTGGGCCGAAGCACGTGTAGAACAAAGTAAGTGCAGGAGATGGAAGAATTTGCCAGGAAGAATCAGGTCTGTCAAAGGGACAGGGAGAGTGAGGGGATACCACTTTCTGTGAACTGTGCTGCTGACTTGATGGATGCTTTGCTGTTTATTAAAGTTCAACTGTTGGAAAAAGACCTCTTCTGTGAAGTGACTTGCAGAGCCTACGTGATAGTAGCCGAAAGGAATGTGACAGAGCTTGAGAGTGTGCTGTGGTGCATGTTGCACATGCTGTACAAGGAACTTTATTTAACTTTTCATGAGCAAGGTGCCGGGGTGCTTACTCACTGTTGCTTAATGGACTCACCCATGGCTGCCACCCCGTGCCACCTTGTTACAAATGGACAAAGGAACATCCAGATTTCTGGAGATGGACTTGTAATCTTGAGATTGTTGCTATATTTCAATAATTTTTGGTTCTGATGTCCTCAGACAGTTCTCTTCTCCTCTGTCTGTTCGTGTTTAGTGTGGTACATACAGACACACTATGCAAAGATTGAGTCAACGTCTCCCCTTTTTATCTGGCTTCAAGTGTGATTTTCATATTCCCCACACTGGTTATTTTCCCAGGTGAGATTGAACGAGCATCACATTAGCACCCCTAATTTTTCGAAAGGTGCTAACAATTTTATCCAGCCTATTTTAGGGGTTTTGTGTAAAATTATGTCCAATTTGCCTTTTTTATCTGTTTTTTTTGTGTGTTGTTTCAATACACACAAAGGAAATAACAAAACATGTGCAATTGCTATAATTTTCTGGGAGAAATACTTCATTTTTGGGAACAATTTCAAGGGTGCCAACACTTTTGGCCATGACTATAACATGATGCCCAAACACATTGTTCAATGTAGTTGGTTCCCTTTTAAATGTAATAAGTGTCTGTTATTTTGCAGCCTTTAAAGTCTTTCACACTTTTGCCTAAATTTGCAGAGCAGCCTGGTGGCTTTTCTACTTGGTTACAGCTTCCTGGTGACTTTATCCAATGGATCTTGTATTGACAAAGAATCAAGACTTTCAAGTTCAGGCGAAAAACCGGATGGTAAGTATTACAGAGATGTTTACTTAGATAAATGGTTAATGCTTGGAATACTTGTCCATACAAAAAATCATTGGTGCCACATTCAAAACCAATGTTCTAAATCACACATTTGAGGTGAGAAAAACCGTTCTGTCCTATGTCTCGAATTACACACTGTGATTCTGCAAGGTTTGCAAAGTGATTTCCCTAGACATACCATATTTTTCACTTTATAAGACGCACCTGATTTATAAGGCGCACCTAGATTTCAGACAGGAAAATAAGGAAAAAAAATATTTTGAGCCATATAGTGGACTAGACTATAATGCAGCTACCCCATAGGTGTATAATGCAGCCTCATAGACTATAATGCAGCCCCCACAAAAGTATAATGCAGCCTCATAGACTATTATGCAGCCCCCACAGGAATATAACACAGCTCCCACAGAAGTACAATGCAGGCCCCACAGGAGTATAATACAGTCCCCACAGTAGTATAATGCAGTCACATGGGAGTATAATGCAGCCCCCACAGGAGTATAATGCAGCCCCATAGGAGTATAATGCAGCCCCCATAGGAGTATAATGCGGTCCCAAACAATATAATGCAGCAGCCCCATAGAAGTATAATGCAGCCCCATAGGAGTATAATGCAGCCACCCCATAGGAATGTAATGCAGCCCCATAGTCTTCCAGTATTATGGCCACCACCGCCTCACTGATTTAAAAAATAAATAAATATCATACTCATCTCTCCTCTTTCCTCCGCTGCAGCACGCCTCCTCACCTCAGCAGCTCCACTGCCCGCCACAGCGTGGTGCGCATTAAAGTGATATCATCGCTCACGTTACAGCTGAATGCACGATGCAGGGGGAGCTAGCATTGGGCCCCGCTGACTCATGGACCCCATAGCGGCCACGTGGTCTGGCACTATTAGTGGCATGTCACTGGATGAGCACACCTGGGGTAGTGGCAGCCCTAGGCAGATGCCTAGTCTGCCTGTCCCTAAAGCCAGCCTTGTGTGTGCCATACCAGCGTTATGTAGACTGCCCTAACAGCTTGTTACTATGTGCCATAAAAGCCTGTTGCTCTGTGGCAAAAAATCTTATTGCTCTGTTGCATAAAAACCTTGTTCTCTGTGGCAAAAAATCCTGTTGCTCGGTGCCGTATAAACCTTGTACTTTGAGGCAAAAAATCCTATTGCTCTGTTGCATAAAAAGCTTCTTCTCTGACGAAAAATCCTATTGCAGTGTTGCATAAAAAGCGTGTTCTCTCTGATATAAAATTCTGTTGCTCTATCCTAAATAAGCCTTGTACTCTTATTCAAAAATCTATTGCTCTGTGCCATATAACTGTTGCGGCCATGGCTGGGCTGATCTGACTGTTACGCCCGTATGCTGTTGGCGCACGTTTATTTGCGGACCCACTGTGCCAGAGGATCAGGCCTACCCAGGAAGGCACTTAACTAAGTGGCTACCTTGGTGTTCACTGGAGCCTCTAGTGGTGAGGTCAGGCCAGGGCCAGGGTCACACCTGGGGCACCCGGGCAAGTGCCTGGGCCCTGAGTAGATGGGGGGGCCCATTTCCATTTTGACAAGTGTGTGACCAACTTTTTACTGCCTATGCAGCATCAATAATTAAAAGATATAATGTTAAAAATAATTAAAAAAAAAAAAAATCATTCTATACTCACCTTCCGGCGGCCCCCGCAGCCTTCCTGATGATCGCGATGCTACCGGCAGCTAGCGTCCCCAGTATTGACTTGCGAAATGACCCGATGACATAGCGGTCTCGCGAGACTGCTACGTCATCACAGGTCATTGTCTCGCAAGGCATTACTGGGAATGGGAACTGCCGGGAGCATCGCTAAGGCCTGGGCTGGATCCGGGGGCCGCCAGAAGGTGAGTATATATAACTATTTTTTATTTTAACAGGGTTATGATGCCCACACTGCTATATACTACGTGGCTGTGTTATATGCTATGTGGGCTGTGCTATATACTAGGTGGGCTCAGCTGTGCTATATACTATGTGGGCTGTTATATGCTACGTGGGCTGTGTTATATACTACGTGGCTGTGCTACATGCTACGTGGCTGTGCTACATGCTACGTGGCTGTGCTATATACTTAGCTGTGCTATATATTACGTGGGCTGTGTTATATACTATGTGGCTGTGTTATATACTACGTGGCTCTGCTATATGCTATGTGGCTGTGTTATATACTATGTGGCTGTGCTATATGCTATGTGGCTGTGTTATATGCTACGTGGCTGTGCTATATACTATGTGGGCTGTGTTATATACCATGTGGGTTGTGTTATTTGCTATGTGGCTGTGCTATATACTATGTGGCTGTGCTATATACTGCCTGGCTGTGCTATATACTTTGTGGCTGTGCTATATGCTACACATTTTTCACTTTTAAAAATGTCTACTTTAAAAAGTTTTCCATTAAAAAATTGTCATATTCAATGTATGCAGTTTTTTTTATTTGCAGCAAGTTTAGCTAACAATAAAATGCCTACTGGTAACTGAGGAAGAGGGAGTAGGTCACGAAAATTGACATATAAGGGGTTGACTTATATAAAGCCCATCTGCTGTATGGTATTGTAGAATTTACAATAGCTATCACTCATGTAAGAAGTGAAATCTGGCATTGTACTATACCTATATTTCTCTGCTGTATCTGGGCATCATGAGTCGTGGTATGTGTTAAAAGGGGGGCCCACTGAGATTCTTTCGCCCAGGGCCCTCAAAAACCTGGAGCCGGGCCTGGGTCAGGCTTGTGCAGCAGGTAGCCACAAGGTACCACTCCTGGGCATAACCCAGTACTGCTGCTGCTGACCCAGGGATCAGGTATGCTGATATTACTTTAGGGCTTAGTTCAGATACGTTGGTCTAGGATTCAGGATCAGGATCAGACCACTCATGATTTACTGGGGAATAATGCATCTATATAGTGTATCGAGAGCACCATAGAAATCTTTATATAGGCAACGGGATCGATCCCACAGCGTACAAAAACAGTAAACCAATACGCAAAAAGAAAAGAATACACTGATAGGGAGATCACCAAATAAATAGACAATATGGCTTTTATTAGAAAAGTGCACACAGACAAACAATGCAATAAAACCACTTCAAAAAACACATACAAGAAAACAATGCCCTGTAGATAGTAAGAGCCCTCCCTCTCTCTCCTCACCCCGTCCTCACCGAACACTCCTGCTAATCTGACAAAAGGTACAACCTAGGTAAGTATAAATGCAAATGTAATATGCATACACAATAAGCAAAAGCTCCTGTCCCCACTATATGATAGTCAATCATGAAACGATCAAACACATATCACCTAAGGCTACGTTCACATTTGCGCTGTGCGCCGCTGCGTCGGCGACGCAACGCACAACGCAAATAAAAACGCACCAAAACGCACGCAAAAACGCTGCGTTTTGCGACGCATGCGTCGTTTTTTGCCGAAATTTGGACGCAAGAAAAATGCAACTTGTTGCGTTTTCTGCGCACGACGCTTGAGGCAAGAAAAACGCATGCGTCGCACAACGCAGCAAAACGCATGTCCATGCGTCCCCCATGTTAAATATAGGGGCGCATGACGCATGCGTCGCCGCAGCGTTTCCCGACGCGGCTGTGTAGCACCTGTGTAACGTATATATTTTTTCATTTCTTTTTTTTCTCCTGCTTGGTCTGATCTGGATGCGGGTCGTGTTCACTGTTTATTACTTACCCGTAGGGGTAGCAGATGTAACATTATCAGTATAAGACAGGGTTAACTCCATTTTACCAGCCCGGGGGACTCTTAGGTGATATGTGTTTGATCGTTTCATGATTGACTATCATATAGTGGGGACAGGAGCTTTTGCTTATTGCGTATGCATATTACATTTGCATTTATACTTACCTAGGTTGTACCTTTTGCCAGATTAGCAGGAGTGTTCGGTGAGGACGGGGTGAGGAGAGAGAGGGGGGGCTCTTACTATCTACAGGGCATTGTTTTCTTGTATGTGTTTTTTGAAGTGGTTTTATTGCATTGTTTGTCTGTGTGCACTTTTCTAATAAAAGCCATATTGTCTATTTATTTGGTGATCTCCCTATCAGTGTATTCTTTTCTTTTTGCGTATTGGTTTACTGGGGAATAATGCTCATACACTGGCCGAACTGGGACCAAGGGACTTCAGGAATAGGGCTGGCCACTCTGGAACCAGAGAACAATGTTTAGGCAATGGCCATTCAGGGACCAGGGGACGAGGTTCAGGCACTGGCCACTAGGGGACCAGGGGACTAAGTTCAGGCACTGGCTGCTCCAGAAGCAGGCGACAAGGTTCACGCTGCCCCTTTAAGAAAAGGAAAACGTGGGCATGCACATACTAGGCCCACCGCCAGAATGCTGCACAAACAGAAAGCAGGAAATAGGAGGGACATGCCTGGAGACAAC
Organism: Ranitomeya imitator; assembly: GCF_032444005.1. Taxonomy (NCBI): domain Eukaryota; kingdom Metazoa; phylum Chordata; class Amphibia; order Anura; family Dendrobatidae; genus Ranitomeya; species Ranitomeya imitator. The sequence goes on along the minus strand of NC_091283.1, from coordinate 758,978,248 downwards.
ACCGTGGGCCTGGAGTGGTGAATAAGCTGGCATCCTTGCATGCAGGGGAAAGGGTACACCATACAGGGGCACTTGCAGAAGCATTACATAAACCTTGTACTCTGAGGCAAAAAATCCTATTGCTCTGTTGCATAAAAACCTTGTTCTCTGTAGCAAAAAATCCTACTGATATGTGCCATATAAACCTTGTTGTCTGTCAAAAAATCCTATAGCTCTGTTGCATCACAGACAGGCGCATCCGCCTGTCTACAGCCAACATGGCCAAGTTCACATTCATTAAAATGAACCAGGCATTCCTCTACCACAAAAAAAAATTAAAAAAGTGTTGACTACCTTCTCCTCTGCCTCTGTCACCTCCACCTCCACTTCTTCCTCACCCTCCACTTGGACCACGGCCTCAGGGTTCAAGATAACACTTTTTTTTTATTTAACTTTTTTTTTTTCCTTTTAATTTTTTTTTTATTTTGTACCTATAAACATACCTAAAAAAATAAGTGTTGGCTACCTCCTACATGAACTGTTATACCTACATCACCATGTGTACCTCATCATCGACTAGGACCTCAACCTCCTGGTTCAAGATAATTTTTATTCTCTGTTATTTCCATTAGTTCCCCTTAAAAATATAAAAATAACAAAAAAAAACTGTGTTGACTACCTCCTTCTTTACCTCTTACACACACATCACCACGTTCACCTCCACCTGCACCTCAACCACTGGTTCAGGATTTTTTAATTATTATTTTAAGTCAGTGGCCTATCTCCATTTGTACAGGGGTGCATGAACCTTCGTCCATCCCCACATTTGTTTGCAGAACAATTTTCCTGATCTTACACCCGTTTTGCTTCCTTTTGCAGCACTGAATGAATGTGTCGCATGGATTTATGTCTTTTTACATCAATTAAGGAATTTGCTCTTCAGACCTTCTGGGATCATCACAACACAGAACCAGACCCATTCAGAGGACTATAAAACATTAAGACCTCCTTATCTATGAACTGTTCCAATATCTATGTCTATCCCTTTTACATGATAATTCTGATTCACGTCACTTGTCTTATCTATTGCCTTCTTTCTCTCTGTGCTGTGTTGTGTATAAATATGTGATTCTTCAGATTTTGCATTAGTCTTTGCCTGATGAAGAGACCTGTGTAGTCTCGAAAACTTGCAATTTGTTACCATCTTTTCAGTTAGCCATTAAAAGGTATCAACCACTGAGGACTCTCACATCTAAATATTTTTCTATCTACTGGTTAACACGGGACCAAGATATATATCTTTCCTGTCTCGCTATGTTTTGAGATTTTTCCTAGCATTAAGACCAAATTCTTTTGTACATTTCAGTAAATCCATCATGCCTTGTTTCCAGCTCTCCTCCTGTTAAACCTACCTACTTTCAGAAAAGTTGTTAGTGTCATAAACAGAAAAAAAAAGAACATGGGGTGAAAGACAAAATTTGTGATTTTTATTTTTTTTTCCTTGCCAGAATTATTAGCTTTTTATAAATTCACTTCACTGGCTTAAATGACTGTTTGGTTTAACCAGTAGGGTGCAGCTTATCACTACAGGTAGCCAAACTCAACTTTATGCATGCACAAGAACTAGGTATACCTATAATGTACTTAAAGAGTAACTAAGTTTTTGGGAGATTTTTTATTTACATTTTAGATCTTTTGTCCTCAGCAGATCGGTGGGAGTCATGGTCCTGAGACCACAGTTCAAATAGGCCTAAAACATGTAAAAAATCTCCCAAAAGTTTAGGCACTAGGGTTTATTCCTATCTTTACGACTTATACTTATTGGGGTTAGGGTGGTTTAAGAAAAAAAACAAAAACTATGCTTATCTCTCAGACAGACGATGGTTCTCTGCACTACTACTGGGGAAGTTCGACATGACCAACCGTCACACCTTTCTCTTTCCAGGCAGGTTCTTCTAGTTGTGGCCCAAATATGTGCAAGATGATATTCAGAAAAAAAATATTATTACTCATTACAGGATCTGAATGTCAATGGCAAACTATGGTTAAAGGCCAGTTTTTCTTCAGGATTCAACTGGTAAAACATTCCACTAATTCCAATGTTCTTCCTTGACCATAGGGTGCATGGATGAAGACATCAAAAGAGCTTTAAATTCAACATGGTTTAAGGAAGAATGCATGATGTGTACTTGTGACTTAGATGGCAATATGGACTGCTGCAGCAGGTGAGGATGTATATTCTCATTCATAAATAAGTTAAAATCAATTGTGGACTACAATCATGACCAAAAGTTTTGAGACTGAAATTAATTTTCAATTTCACAAAGTTTGCTGCTACAATGGTTTTTTTTAGACCTTTTAGTCACATGTTTCTTTGGTTACTGATGTACAATTATAAGCATTTCATAAGTTTTTAAACTTTTATTGAAAAATACATCAAGTTTATGCAGAGACTCAATATTTACGGTGCTGACCCTTATTTTTGACCCATTGGTGACTGGGACAATTTTTAAAAATCTGACATGTGGAACTATATTGTATGTAGTAATAACTCTGGAATGCTTCAACATATCCCATTGATTTTGAGAATTTTTTTTTTGTGACACAGCATACTTTGCGATAATGATAAATTTAGGTTGATATATACTGCTCAAAAAAATAAAGGGAACACTAAAATCCCACATCCTAGATATCACTGAATGAAATATTCCAGTTGTAAATCTTTATTCATTACATAGTGGAATGTGTTGAGAACAATAAAACCTAAAAATTATCAACGTAAATCACAACTAATATCCCTTGGAGGTCTGAAGTTGGAATGATGCTCAAAATTAAAGTGGAAAATGAAGTTACAGGCTGATCCAACTCCAGTGGAAATGCCTCAGGACAACGAAATGATGCTCAGTAGTGTGTGTGGCCTCCATGTGCCTGTATGACCTCCCTACAATGCCGGGGCATGCTCCTGATGAGGCGGCAGATGGTCTCCTGAGGGATCTCCTCCCAGACCTGGACTACAGCATCTGCCAACTCCTGGACAGTCTGTGGTGCAACGTGATGTTGCTGGATGGTGCAAGACATGATGTCCCATATGTGTTCAATCGGTTTCAGGTCTGGGGAACGGGCGGGCCAGTCCATAGCTTCAATGCCTTCATCTTGCAGGGACTGCTGACACACTCCAGCCACATGAGGTCTGGCATTGTCCTCCATTAGGAGGAACCCAGGGCCAACTGCACCAGCATATGGTCTCATGGGGGGTCTGAGAATCTCATCTCCGTACCTAATGGCAGTCAGGCTACCTCTGGCGAGCACATAGAGGGCTGTGTGGTGCTCCAAAGAAATGCCACCTCACACCATTATTGACCCACTGCCAAACCTGTCATGCTGAGGGATGTTGCAGGCAGCTCACTCTCCACGGTGTCTCCAGACTCTGTCACATCTGTCACATGTGCTCTGTGTGAACCTGCTTTCATCTGTGAAGAGCACAGGGTGTCAGTGGCAAATTTGTCAATCCTGGTGTTCTGTGGCAAATGCCAAGCATTTTGCATGGTGTTGGGCTGTGAGCACAACCACCATCTGTGTACGTCGGGCACTCAGACCATCCTCATGGAGTAGGTTGCTAACTGTTTGTGCAGGCATAAGCACATTTGTGGCCTGTTGGAGGTCATTTTGCAGGCCTGTGGCAGTGCTCCTCCTGTTCCTCCTTGCACAAAGGCTGAGGTAGCGGTCCTGCTGCTGGGTTGTTGCCCTCCTACGGCCCCCTCCACATCTCCTGGTGTACTGGCCTGTCTCCTAGTAGCGCCTCCAGCCTCTGGACACTACACTGACAGACACAGCAAACCTTCTTGCCACAGCTCGCATTGATGTGCCATCCTGGATGAGCTGCACTACCTGAGCCACTTGTGTGGGTTGTAGAGTCCGTCTCATGCTACCACGAGTGTGAAAGCACAACCAACATTCAAAAGTGACCACAACATCAGCCAGAGAGCATTGGTACTGAGATGTGGTCTGTGGTCCCCACCTGCAGAACCACTCCTTTATTGAGGGTGTCTTGATAATTGCCAATAATTTCCATCTGTTGTCTATTCCATTTGCACAACAGCCTGTGAAATTGATTGTCAAACAGTGCTGCTTCCTAAGTGGACAGTTTGATTTCACAGAAGTTTGATTTACTTGGACTTATATTCTGTTAAGTGTTCCCTTTATTTTTTTGAGCAGTGTATTTTGCATTAATATATAAAAATATCAGAAATTTGACAAACATTGCAATTTTCAAACTTTGAATGATTATTTATTTAATCCTGATACCACAGAAAAACATTAATAACATTTTCCATATGTCTGCTTTACATCAGCACCATTTTTAAAATGTTGTTTTGTTTTGTTTGCATTTTAGAAGTTTTAAATTTTCAAGGAAGTTTACTAAACTTATTTATTTTTTTAGGCACCTATTAAGTTTTGAACTGACTTTGGGGGTCCTATATATTGGACACCTCCAAAAGTGATACCATTTTAAAAACTGCACCTCTCAACGTATTCAAAATTGCTTTTTGGTAATTTATTAACCCTTTTCAGAAATTAATGCAAAGTGACATGACAGGAATTAAAACATTTTTTTACCACCTAAATATTTCTAACATCTGAAAAGGTCACTGTAGCCAGCAGACTCTGAGGCCGTAATTTGGCAGTGAGCTGCCATGGCAAACATCAGGACCACACGATCAAGATCTCATGGTGCCAATGGGGTTAAAAAGGGAGCCCCACACTCTATTAACCATCTAGATGCCAGTCACTATTGACTGCAGCATTTACGGGGGTTAACCAACAAAAGTCTTTGATGCAGCAAGTTGTCAGCTATAGTGTACAGCTGACAGCTGCTGGACTGTCACGTGTTGCTGGTCTCATCGCAGGTCAGTAAAAACACGTATTGATGGTCACTAAGGGGTTAATGACTTCTGCAATTGCCCTGGCAGCTGCATTTCAGCTTCTAGGCCAAATCCTGACTGATGGCAACTCATACTTGGCTAATCAGTGAATGGAGTTTATCACAATTACTGTCTTTTTGTTTATTCTCCAGCTTTTTGAGAATTGACCACATGTTCTCAATGAGATTGAAATCTGGGCAGTTTCCTGGCCATGGACTCAAAATTTCAATGTTATATCACTTTTGCCTTGCTCCACCATGCTGTAAAAGGCATTTTTCATGAGCAAATTGCTCCTGGATCTTTGGCAGAAATTGTCCTTGAAGCATGTTTAGATATTGTGAGCCCACTCCCTAGGATGAAAAGAAACCCCACACATGAATGATCTGAGGAAGCTTAACTGTTGGCACGACACATGACTCATGGTAGCACTCACCTTTTGTCCTCCAGATAATTATTGCTTAGGATGTCCCAAACAGTTTGAAGGGGGCTTCAACAGGCAAAATAACTTTGCAGGAACTAAGGGATAGGGCTCAGGGGACTGTGGTAAAGTTATTTTCTCTGGGAAAGCACATTTCAATCTGTTTGGAACATCTAGAATAATGATTGCCCGGAGAAGATAAGGTGAGAACTGCCATTAGCCCTGTGTCATGCCAACAGTAAAACATTCTGAGACCATTCATTTGTGGGGATACTTTTCCTCCATGAAGTGGGCTTACTAATACTTTTGCCTAACAAAACTGCCTTGAATAAAGAATAGGATCTAAACATCCTATAACAATAAATTCTCTCAACGATCCAGGAAAAATTTGGTGATGAAAATCCAGCATGATGGAGCACCATGTGACAAGGCAAAAATGATAACTAAATGGCTCGGAGAACAAAACATTGAAATTTTGGGTCTATGGCCAGAAATTTCCCCAGATCTCTTTCAATTGAGAACCTGTAGTCAATCCTCAAACAGCATCAGAACAAGCAAAAAAATAGATAAATCATGATAAACTCCAAGCAATGATTAGGCAAGAATAGGCTGCCAATAGTGACATTATAGCCAGGCAGAAAGAATACAGAGAGGTGACTCTTCTTCAAATTATCTTCTTTTTTAGACTGAGACCCCTATTTAGCAAACAGGTTTTATCAGAATTCCGATGAAAAACTGTTTGAATTCTCACCATTTTTTTTTAACTACAACTACACCTAATGTTGTGACTTTGGGCGACTTTTCATGTTTGCACGTCAGTACAGGCCAACTAAGCCAATATGTGCGAGATGAGGTGTGGTTAGGCGCACCCACTAAACTCATGAAAGTTGCACCACTTTAGTGATGCAACTTGCTCCAAAAACGTACTCCAGTCCCTGACTAGAGTACATCGCTGGCAGTGGTGCACGCAAATTAAGATATGCACCTAGTTCATTAAGTGGTGTGCGCCTCTTACCAATCTTGCCTTGCGCAGGCGTGTACTACGGAGGACATGGAATGAACTTCAATCCAATATTGTGGCCAACATGCAGCCAGCGGGTAAGGAAAGGGTGAATCAAACACCTGAAAACTCCGCCCATATGACCGAAAACCGGTCCGGCCAAATTCAGGTGACAGGTTCCCTTTAAGCTTTCAAAAAGAATATTTTAGCATAGATTTTCAAAGTAAGTTCACCAACCTCGTCAGGTTTATATTGTTGAATCTAGTTACTGGTCCATTTCAAATAGTTTAGCAATTAGTATAGATATCCCCAAGAAAAGCAGTATGTTGCTTGCAGTTTCAAGATGACCTGACTCACTAACCTTTCATTTCTCCACAGGATGCTGATGCCGGTCCTGAAAGACCCGGCTTGTAAAGCCACTCTGAATAAAACTTCTTGCACATACATTATTCGCAGAACAGACAACTCTGCTGGACCATGTGAGGTCATGGCTTTAATGTGATCATGCGGAACATCAAGGTCAAGCTAATTTGTGCTCAGAAGGATTTTTTTGGCCAGTTATATATTGAATAAATGTGACAGATTACACATTATCAGAACAGCATTGCACTTACCTGCATTGTGCTGTATGTTTTTACAGTGGTTTATTAAATGTTGTATAATTTGTTGTGGACTGTGTGCACCATTTATAATAAATCTAGCAGTTTGTAAAAGTTCTCATTTATTGGATTTACATTGGTGCTTGAAAGTTTGTGAACCTGTTAGAATTTTCTGCATTTCTCCATAAATATGATCTAACATTACATCAGATTTTAGTCATAAAAGTAGATACGGAGAACCAAATATAACAAATGGAAAAAAAAATTAGATTATTTATATCATTTTTGTAATAAGGAAAATTATCCAATATCACATGTCTGTGAGTGGCAAAAGTATGTAAACCTCTGCTTTTAGTATCCGGTGTGACCCCCTTGTGCAGCAATACATGAATCTAAATGCTTGCCAACAAGTGTTGATTGGCCCTGCACATCGGCTGGGAGGAATTTTAGCTTGTTCTTCCCTATAAAACAACTTCAACTTTTATGTTGGTGGGTTTGCTCCCATGAACTGCTGTTTTCTGGTCCTTCTACGACATTTCTATAAGATTAAGGTCAGTGTTTTCACTTGGCCATTCCAAAACTTTAATGGGCTTGTCTGGTATTAAACTACAAGTGTGCAGTTACTCTATGTGACTGCAGACTTGTGAAGCCTCACACCGCGCACACTGTACACTGGTAGGATTCCTTGGTTCTGGTAACAGGCTGTCATGTGACCCGCAAGTATGCGATATGCATACTCCTGGTCACAATCTGACTAGATTGGTAAGGCCTCACTCATACACTTGCATTGAGTAAGGCCGCAGCAATGTAGTCAGATTCTGGCTGGGGGGAATGCATATCACATACTTACAGTCACATGACCCCAGCCCCCACACACAGTGAGGGAAAGCTCTCAGCAGCAGCGAATGCATTAGCAGCGCTCCTGCCGAAAGCAGTTTTAACCCTGTGGACGCCGGGGGACGTGACAGACATCGGAATGTGAGTATGTACTGTTTTTTTTTTTTTTTTTAACTTTTACAATGGTAACCAGGGTAAATATCGGGTTACTAAGCGCGGCACTGCGCCTAGTAACCCGATGTTTACCCTGGTTAACCGGAGACTTCGGCATCGTTGAAGACAGTTTCAATGATGCCGAAGTCTTTTCCCTGATCGTTGGTTGCTGGAGAGAGCCGTCTGTGTGACAGCTCCCCAGCGACCACACAACGACTTACCAACGATCACGGCCAGGTCGTATCGCTGGTCGTGATCGTTGGTAAGTCGTTTAGTGTAACGGTACCTTTACTGTTCGGGTTCGGCTGCCCAAACACTGGGTGTTTGTCACACTGTCATGTGCATGACAGTGCGGCAAACATCACTTCTGATAGCTAGTAAAATCATCACCGCTGTCTGGGAGCCACGGTTCTCATGCTGTCAAAAGACAGCGTGAGCGCTCAGCTGTGATCAGAGGTATAAAGTTTACCTCCGGTCACTGGTGTCAGCTGACGGGACTACTGCTCCCATCATCCAACACCTGCTGTCGCTAATAACAGCTAGAGCAGAAGCGGCTGATGGGTGTATTCATTAGCCCGCTCCTGCACTGTAAATAAAACCCCCCCACAGGCGTGGGTTCCCCTGTATTTTTGATAATCAGCCAAAACTCACAGCTGGGGGCTGCAACCCTGTCAGCTTCAGCAAGGCTAGTTATCAAGAATAAGAGGGGTCTCCACGCTTTTTTTTAAATTTAAATAATTTTTTAAAAACGGCATGGGATCACCCCCCATTTTTGACAACCAGCCTTGCTAAAGCAGACAGATGAGGGCTGGTATTCTCAGGCTGGTAATGGGCCATGGATATTGCCCCCCAGCCTAAAAATAACAGCCCGCAGTTGCCCAGAAAAGGCACATCTATTGGATGCGCCAATTCTGGCGCTTTGCCTAGCTCTTTCTACTTGCCCTGTAGCGGTGGCAAGTGGGGTTAATATTCGTGGGGTTGATGTCACCTTTGTATTGTCAGATGACATGAAGCCCACGGCTTAGTAATAGAGAGGCATCTATGAGACACCTATCCATTGCTTATCCTATAGTTATTTGGTAAATAAAGATGCAGCCAAAATAAAGTCCTTTATTAGAAATAAAACAAAACACAGTTTTACTTTTTTATTTAAAAATAACAAACACAGTTATACTCACCTAGCGCCTAATTCCACCGAAGCTCTCGTTCTCCTGTAATAACGCTAAAATAAATAAACAACAATATCCCTCACCTCTCTGTCATTCTGTCCCACGCCTTAATCCATGTCTGGGGGATAATTAGTTTTTAACCTGGACCGTGCCAAGATGCGACCGTCCAGGCTTAGAACCACTAGTGACTGAACTGCTACGAGCACAGCATGTCACCGGCGGTGATGTCATCAAGGTTACCTCTGGTTACTGAGGCTGCTTTCCCTGCTAAGATGAACTGCCGTGACCTCAGTGAGATCTCCGCTAGCACCATGGGAGTTTTTCAAAATACGAAAAATATAAAAATTCAAATCACCCCCCTTTCGCCCCATTCAAAATAAAATTAAAAAAAATCAAACATCGCTGCTGGTATCGCTGCATTCAGAATCGCCCAATCAATAAAAAAAGGATTAACCTGATCGCTAAACGGCATAGCAAGAAAAAAAAGTCAAAACGCCAGAATTACGTTTCTGGATGCCGCGATATTGCATTAAAATACAATAACAGACGATCAAAAGACGGTATCTGCACCAAAAGGGTATAATTAAAAACGTCAGCTCGGCACGCAAAAAATAAGCCCTCACCCAACCCGAGATCACGAAAAGTGAAGATGTTAGGGGTATCGGAAAATGGTGCAATTTTTTTTAACTAAGTTTGGACATTTTTTTCACCACTTAGATAAAAAAAAAAGTGTCTATACATGTTTGGTGTCTATAAACTCGTAATGACCTAGAGAATCATACTGGCAGGTTAGTTTTAGCATTTAGTGAGCAAAGTAAAAAAAGCAAAACAAAAAACAACTGTGGGATTGCACTTTTCTTTGCAATTTCACCACATTTGGAATGTATTTCCCATTTTCAAGTACACGATATGTTAAAACCAATGGTGTGGTTCAAACGTACAACTCGTCCCGCAAAAAGCAAGCCCTTACATGGCCATATAGACAGAAAAAATAAAGTTATGGCTCTGGGAAGAAGGGGAGCAAAAAAACAAAAATGAAATAACAAAAATATCTCCAGTCATGAAGAGGTTAAGGTGCTCAGGCACGCTCATTACTCGGCAGAACATCAGGAGTGCTTGAGGGCAATGCTCGAGTACCTGTCCCGCATGTTTCACAGCTGTTAGAAGGCCAATCAAAGTGTGGGGATTGCCTGCCATGCACAGTAATTAGGTAGCCATATTGGCCCCGCTTTGTCTAAAACTGGTTCTTGGTCAGGGGTGCACATTTATAGTGGAGTCGGGGGCATAGCTGTCCTTATACAATGTACGGTCATCTTTCAAGCAGCGGATGTAATATTGTTAAAAATGTGCTCCTGAAAAAGTGTAAGTATCCATTGGTGATCATAATTATTACATGGTGACAGCATAAATGGACGCATGATCCCAACATTATATCACCCACTACTCATGATTGCTTATTTTTTGAGTAGATGTATGATACGTCTCCACGATGTGGGTTATACACCTTAGTGCTGATAACACACATCGTCACAGTTCCATCTCCCAAAATTGTAAAATGTGATGATTTTGTGCTGAAAATCTACACGGTGTGCACACATATACAGTGCACTGAGAACTGAAGGAGCGGAGCAGTGATGTCTGTGGTTGGTCTATTCCCGCAGAATGGTTGGTGACGGTCGTGACATTGTTTGACAATCCACGTTGCCTTTCACCTTAACCAATGCAATGTTCAGAAGAAAAACCCGAATCTAACCAAAACAAAAGAAACAATGTCTGTCTTCAGCTGTCCATGTTTTTTTTTACCCACAAAGCTTTATCGGCTACACCATTATTATCTCAAAATACATTTGGCCAGATTTGTTATCTTTTCAAGGTTAGGAAGCTAATTTGTTGTTAAAGGGACTCAAAGAAGGGCAGAGATAGATGGAAAATAAGCATGTGGGAAGGGGTATTTAAATAATTGGCCCTGCCATGATGGAACCAGCGCCTGTGCTTGTTTGATCAGTCATTCTGTACTGACAGTCCCTTTAACCCCTTTCAGACATCGGCGTAAATGTACTGCATGTTGAACTCCCTTCCTTTGATTTGGGCTCCAGTGCTGAGCCCATCTTTTCTGGCACATGTCAGCTGCTTTGCACAGCTGATGTGCCTCTAGCAGAGTGGGTGGAATCGTGATCCACCCGCAGCTGTTAACTACTTAAATGCTACTGCCAAACTCTGACAGTGGCATTTAACGTTCGCTTCCGGCAAGCGCATTGGAAATCCCTCCCATAGGTTACTGTCACATGATTGCGGGACACCGATGGGTTGGCATGACAACCAGAGGTCTCCAACAGACCTCTGGTTGTCACTGCCGGATTGCTATGAGCGCCGCCCGGTGGTCAGCACTCATAGTAAGTGAGCAATTCTGCTACATACAGGCGATCAGATCATCGCCTGTATGTAGCAGAGCCGATTGGGTTATGGTAGTTTCTAGTCTCCCATAGAGACTATTGAAGCATGCCAAAAGTAAAACAAAAATGTTTTTTTTTTAATATAAAAGTCCAAATCACCCCCCTTTTGCCCCATTCAAAATAAATCAATAAAAAAAATCAAACATGCACATATTTGGTATCGCCGCATTCAGAATCACCAGATCAATAAAAAAAAAAGAATTAACCCGATCGCTGAACGGCATAACGAGAAAAAAGTCAAAATGCCAGAATTACGTTTTTTTTGGTTGTCGCAACATTGCATTAAAATGCAATAATGGGCGATCAAAAGAACGTATATGAACCAAAATGGTATAATTAAAAACATCACCTCAGCATGCAAAAAATAAGCCCTCACCCAACCCGAGAAAAATGGAGACGCTACGGGTATTGGAAAATGGCGCAATTTTGTTTAACAAACTTTGGAATTTTTTTTACACCCCTTAAATAAAAAAAACCCTATACATGTTTGGTGTCTATGAACTCGAAAATAACCTGGAGAATCATAGTAGCAGGTCAGTTTTAGCATTTAGTGAACATGTTAAAAAAAAAAAAATGTTTTTGCAATTTCACCACATTTGGAATTTTTTTCCCCTTTTTCCAGAACATGATACATTAAAACCAATGGTGTGGTTCAAAAGTACAACTCATCCTGCAAAAAACCAGCCCTCACATGGCCATTTTGACCAAAAAATATTAAGTTATGGCTCTGGGAAGAAGAGCAAATAATAAAAATGCAAAATCAAAAATACCTCTGGTCGTTAAGGGGTTAAGAATGAGACCAATCACAGATTAGCTGATGACGTTTTGGCTGCTACTGATCAATCTGACTTCAAATAGAACACTCCATGTGATATGCCAAGAAATGAGCACAGAGACATCGATGTGTAGACCTTTAGCATATGATAATCACCAACTAGTAATCAGAATGCAAATTAATGATATCTATAATATAATTATAGGAGCGTCACTGTCCGAAGCCTTTATAGACTGCGCAAGCGCGATGCGCCTGCGCAGTCCGGACCCCACAGAGTTACGCATCCGGGGATGAGGACTGTGGCCCAGGAGACAGCGCTAGAGATCGCGGTATGTGTAAGCACTGAACGCATACCGCGATCTCTGGAACCGTGTCCCGGCTCCGCAGACAGAGCACCCTGCTGCCCTCCATGCTGATGTGGTGATGAGGTGAAGACCCCTCTTCCCCGTGGGTATGTGGCGTGGCGGACACAAAGCCAGGAGCCAGAGGAGCAGCAGATCCTACCGGAGATCCGGAATCGGACGCTGCGGCGGGCAGCAGGACTGTGTGCGGGGTCTGCGGGGCTGTCTGTGTCCATAGATTTACAGTATCTATCCCATATCTATCTACCTACCTATCTGTCTATCTCTGTGCGTAATGGAGTGTGGGTTGGATAAATGTAAAAGAGGAGGTTGGACAAGAAATTACATCACAAATCATCCCAAAGGGGTGGAGCCACATATTCATTACAGTAAATGAGCGGCCCCACGTGACCGCTCATACAGTACAAGGTGCGGCCAGGACACGACGCTGCGAGGGATCCGGAAGCTAGGTGAGTATTTTAATCACAGCGGGGGGGGGGGGGGGGGTGCTGCGCTTCTACTGAACACTTTGCTAAGGACTGTAAAATATCTATTAAGTGTTTGGAGTGCGAAAGTGAGCAGCATGTGCAAGCGCTCCATCCATCCCAATCTAACACTGCACAGCCTACGCCTTCCCCACCACGAGGCAAGGCGGGGAGGATGCTGTTCAAACAGTGAGTTCTATCACAATATCTTCTTCATGCACAGACATCTGCGGTGAAGGCCTCTGGGACAAGTCATGTGCGAAGATATGCTTGGTGCATGTGTATCCCAAGGGTCGACCAGAGAAAACCGCAAGGGTGTATGTTATCCTGGATGATCAGAGCAACCGGACACTTGCAAGGTCAGAATTCTTTGATATGTTTGACTTAAAGGGAAACTCTCACCCCTACACCCTGGGCACCTACAGCGGTGTTACGGAGGTCTCTGGAAGAACAGCAAATTGACTCATGGTGTCTTCTCTTGAGAAAAATGTGGAGATACCCTTACCCACTCTGGTCGAATGCAACCAGATACCGTCCAACAGAGAGGAAATCTCAACTCCAGAGGCTGCACTCCATCACCCTCATCTAAGGACTTTGTCAGGCAAGATACCAGCTCTCGACAACAGCGCAAACATTCTGATCTTGCTTGGCAGAGACATTCTGCGACTACACAAGGTACGTCAGCAAATCAACGGGCCACATGACGCTCCATTTGCTCAATGCTTTGACCTAGGCTAGGTTATCATAGACAATGTCTGTATAGGAAAGATGAAGAGACCCACGAGGATTTCCTCATTTAAGACTCACATCCTACCAAATGGTCGCAACACTTACTTTCAACCATGCCAACAGCATTACTGGGTGAAAGAGAAGATAAGCGATAACAAGTGGAAGAAAGAAACCTCTGACAACATGAACACATTCCTGTCCCACAATGATGACCTCGGGTCAACAGTTTTCAACTCTACAAGAGAAGACAGCAGAAACTACCTCAGATTCCTATGGCACAAAGACGACGCCCATAACAAGATCATAGACTACAAGATCATCTCCAACAGTAAAAAGGTAATGGAAGCATTTCCATCTGAGGATCACGCTGCTGGTGTAAGGGATCTTGTTCTGGGTTCTGACGTTCCTCCCACGCAATGCAGCCTCTGTCTACTTTGGGATATTAAGCAGGACACGTTCACTTTCCAGGTGTCAGCTTGTGATAAACCTTTCACTAAACGAGGTGTCCTATCTGTTGTGAACAGCATCTAAGATCCTCTCGGGTTTATCGCACCCATCACCATTCAAGGCAAGATACTGTTGAGACAGTTGACCGCCGAGAGTATGGATTGGGACACTCCGCTACCACCCCAGAAACAACAAAGGTGGGAGGCGTAGAAGAAGTCTCTGAAGGTCTTAGAGCATTTCAAAGTCCCACGTTGTTATTCCCCAGGCACCCTTTCAGTCACCATTAGAAGAGAAGTCCACATTTTCTACGATGCTTCTACAGAGACTATAGCTGCCGTAGCCTACCTGAAGACCTTGGAAGAGGATAACAAGGTGCATTGTGGGTTCATCCTCGGTAAGGCAAAACTAACCCCGAAACCTGCTCACTCTGTTCCAAGGCTCAAACTTTTGCCGCCGTTCTGGCAGTGGAGTTAGTTGAAGCTATAAAGGACGAAATGGACATTGCTATTGATTCATTTACCTTCTACACGAACAGTAAAGTGGTACCAGTAACATCGGACCCTGATGCACCAATGATCCTTACTCCTGCTACACTTCTTACTCAGAAGGTTGGAGCTGCCGCAATCCCTCCAGGGAAGTTTGCGGACGGGGACATTTACAGAGGTCAGTGGAAACAGGTACAACACTTGTCCAATGTCTTTTGGCACCGCTGGAAAACTGAATACTTGCACTTGCTTCAAAGCCGTCACAAATGGCAGACTGCAAAACCTAATCTCCAAGAGGGAGACCTCGTCCTCCTTAAAGGAAAGGTGCCATCAAAAAAAAAATTTTTTAGAAATTGTAAAAATGTAAAGAATTAATGATTACATTTTCTTAAAAAATATTATCATTTGTTTATAATTTAGTAAAATATGAAAAATAATTTGAAAAGTTTTGGAATTTCCACTTTTCAACACTAGGGGGAGCAGCTGCTGAAATTTCAGAAAAACCTAGTGTACAACTAGCTCACATTACTGCACTGCAGTAATTATGGGCGGAGTCTGCTGACGTGTGTGATGTCTCCTCTCCTCCCCTCCTGGGTGTTTGCTAAGGGATTAGAGAGGATGATATTCAGGGACCCAGTGAGCAGCCATTTTGTTGGTGACTGCAGAGTATGGCTGCCGTCACACTAGCAGTATTTGGTCAGTATTTTACCTCAGTATTTGTAGCCAAAACCAGGAGTGGAACAAATAGAGGAAAAGTATAATAGAAACATATACACCACTTCTGTATTTATCACCCACTCCTGGTTTTGGCTACAAATACTGAGGTAAAATACTGACCAAATACTGATAGTGTGAAGGCAGCCTTATACTGACAAGTAGACGGTCACCGAGGATGGCAGGCAGCAAGGATTCTGGGAGATATGTGGTGGAGGGAGCAGGGTGACAGCAGCACAGAGTATTTCAGGAGAGCAGTGTGCTGGTCTATGGGGGCCCCCTGTTTGGTGCGCGGAGCAGCCAGGGATTGTACATAGGGCGCTGTCTTTTATACACATGGATGGACCGTCTGCTCCACAGAAATCCAGGAAACATTTCTGCGGATTGATGGCCTGGTCTGATCCAGACTTTGCATGCAGACCCCATTCCCCTCCTCAGATCCTGTCTTCTCCATCCTGTCCTGGCAATGTGTGAAAGCGAGGCGACAGGCGCAGTCCGGGGTGACGCTGGGAAGGAAATGTAGCCATATAGTAACGATAAAAATGAGACCCCTCTCTTCAGCTGCCTCACCAGCCCTGACTGCACCTAACTGGAGGTCATGCTTTACCCTCTATTACCCCAGACCCGCGTGCAGGTGCTCAGCCAGAACCACCATAGAATGGGTCCGCTTTCTGAAGATAATACTGCAATAGTGTTCTCGCATAATACCGCCATATAGATCACACACAATACTATCAAATAGATCACACAATACTGTCATACAGTTCTCACATAATACCACCATATAGATCACACATAATACCGCCAGTGTTCTCACATACCGCCATATAGATCACACATAATACCGCCAGTGTTCTCATATACCGCCATATAGATCACACATAATACCGCCAGTGTTCTCACATACCGCCATATAGATCACACACAATACTATCAAATAGATCACACAATACTGTCATACAGTTCTCACATAATACCACCATATAGATCACACATAATACCGCCAGTGTTCTCACATACCGCCATATAGATCACACATAATACCGCCAGTGTTCTCATATACCGCCATATAGATCACACATAATACTGCCAGTGTTCTCACATAATACCGCCATATAGATCACACATAATACTGCCAGTGTTCTCACATAATACCGCCATATAGATCACACACAATACTATCAAATAGATCACACAATACTGTCATACAGTTCTCACATAATACCACCATATAGATCACACATAATACCGCCAGTGTTCTCACATACCGCCATATAGATAACACATAATACTGCCAGTGTTCTCACATAATACCGCCAGTGTTCTCACATACCGCCATATAGATCACACATAATACCGCCAGTGTTCTCACATACCACCATATAGATCACACATAATACCGCCAGTGTTCTCACATACCACCATATGCTTCTCACATAATACCGCCATATAGATCACCCATAATGCCGCCACATAGATCTCACATGTATTGTAAATAATGACTCGGCCAGAATAAAGTCCTTTATTAATCTTTTTTATACCATACCGAACGCATAATCCTCAACTCCCTCATCTCCCACAACAAAAATAATAAACCACAATGGGGAAAGACACGCAGGGGGGAGAGGAGTGCATAGGAGAGGATTAGATACTGACTGCTGAGCCGTGTATCTAATCCTATCTTGTGTGATACTGTACACAGGACAGGATTAGCTACACAAGACTAGATTAGCTACACAGGACAGAGGTAGCAGTGGTATATAGGGGCAGGTAGCAGTGGTATATAAGGGCTAGTAGCAGTGGTATATAGGAGCAGGTAGCAGTGGTATATAGGGGCTAGTAGCAGTGGTATATAGGAGCAGGTAGCAGTGGTATATAGGAGCAGGTAGCAGTGGTATATAGGGGCTAGTAGCAGTGGTATATAGGGGCTAGTAGCAGTGGTATATAGGGGCTGGTAGCAGTGGTATATAGGGGCAGGTAGCAGTGGTATATAGGGGCTGGTAGCAGTGGTATATAGGGGCTAGTAGCAGTGGTATATAGGGGCTAGTAGCAGTGGTATATAGGGACAGGTAGCAGTGGTATATAGTGGCTGGTAGCAGTGGTATATAGGGGCAGGTAGCAGTGGTATATAGGGGCTAGTAGCAGTGGTATATAGGGGCAGGTAGCAGTGGTATATAGGGGCTGGTAGCAGTGGTATATAGGGGCAGGTAGCAGTGGTATATAAGGGCTGGTAGCAGTGGTATATAGGGGCAGGTAGCAGTGGTATATAGGAGCTGGTAGCAGTGGTATATAGGGGCAGGTAGCAGTGGTATATAGGGACAGGTAGCAGTGGTATATAGGAGCTGGTAGCAGTGGTATATAGGGGCAGGTAGCAGTGGTATATAGGGACAGGTAGCAGTGGTATATAGGAGCTGGTAGCAGTGGTATATAGGGGCTGGTAGCAGTGGTATATAGGAGCAGGTAGCAGTGGTATATAGGGGCAGGTAGCAGTGGTATATAAGGGCTGGTAGCAGTGGTATATAGGAGCAGATAGCAGTGGTATATAAGGGCTGGTAGCAGTGGTATATAGAGGCAGGTAGCAGTGGTATATAGGGGCAGGTAGCAGTGGTATATAGGGACAGGTAGCAGTGGTAGATGCATAAGAAAATAAAAACTCTGTACTTACCTTCAGTCCTCTCCCAGGAAGTGCTGAGTCATGTTCAGGGCAGAGCAGTGTGACGATCTCCCTGCTCTGCTCTGAACAGGTCGGCAGTGATTGCAGCCTGTGCTGTAATAATAAGTACAGGCTGCAATCACAGCTCCTGGCTGCAGATACTCACCCCGACCCTCGCTTCCCAGCAGCAGCTTCTCCCTGGCAGCTCCTGCTATGATCGCACACACTGAGCTGTGTGTGCGATCAAAGGAAAAAAACAAAATGGCCGCGATCTCCTCTCACAGCTGTGACGTAGCAGCCCAGGGGGCGTGCCCAAGTCACAGCTGAGAGGCAGGAGGAGCGGTCGGAGCCCGACTGTTGGCTCCTATGCCCATGGCTGCCGTAAGTGAGGTGTGCAAGTGTCGTGCCCAGACACTTACACCCACACTAATGAAAATGGCGGCCTCCAGTGGCAAAAGTAAAAATGAATAAATAAAAAAGTATTAAAGTACTACATTTACTTTTGTATTAAAAATAATTGATTATATAATCAATAATTATTAATACAAAAACTAAAATCACGGCACCCTCCCTTTAAAGATAAAGAAGCTCATTGCAACGACTGGCCAATGGGTCTTATCTTCAAGGTTACACCAAGCAATGACGGGAGGATCCGTAAGGTAGAAGTCAAGGTTATGAAAGGCGGTTCAACTCGTATTTTCTTCCGTCCAGTCACTGAGCATGTGTTACTTTTACCAAAGGAGGACATCACATGAAAGTCATTGTTTATGGACACAGCTCACGGCGGGGAGCCTACACCATATATTCATCCAGCTGTGTTGGAACATTCGAACATTTGAAATTTCTCCAGTGGATTGTTGGGTTGGTGGAAGTGTTTGCACGTTGCGGCTTCCCCAATCTGAAGATGGGTTTACGTTTGGACTCAGACTATTCCGCTGTTGAGGACTTCATGCCTCCAACTGAAGATTGGACAATGCCAATTGGATTACAACTGTTGTTGTTGTTACTTGCATGCTTGTTTTCCTTTTGCGTTTTTCAGGTCTACAGTGACATCCCCAGAGGACATCATAAGAATTATGAAATCTAAAGATTTCAGACGGGGAGTGTTATGTCCCATGAATGAGACATTTTACAGACTGTCCTGTACATTTTACATGCTGTTTTGCAGTTTCTACAAAAACGCTGCAGATTCACAAAAAAGAAGTGACATGCTACTTTTTAAACTGCAGCGTTTCCGCAGCGGATTTTCCGCAAAGTGTGCACAGCATTTTTTTTTCTCATTGATTTACATTGTACTGTAAATCAATTGTGCATCTGCAGCGTTTCTGCACTGCAAAAAAAGCTGCTGATCCGCAGAGAATCCGCAACGTGTGCACATAGCCTTAGCCTCTCTGCATGTATATTTGCCCTTTACCTGCACCTGCATGTAATTACTTCAGTATGCACAGTATATGGGACTGTGGGGCCACCTTGTGGTTTCCCACTTACCTTTTCTATGTTGTATGTTTCTGTACTTTGATATACTAAGAAAATTGCGCGTTATTTTGTTATACATTTTGGTTACGTACATTTTTTCTATACATAATTGTATCTTGGCATGTACTGCACCAGTTATAAGTGTCCATGTAGAAATGTTTTCTGCTATAATTTGGGGGCTTTATTTATTATGATCAAAAATGCTGTGCTTGTGGACCTTTTTATTTACTATATAGAGAGAAAAGTGTGAACAATCACAGCAGAATCAGATACATGTGGGGCGGCTGGGCCCCCATGTAGCTAAAGGGCTGCACATTCACTATGTCTATCCCTGTCTCTTCTAATATGCCAGGAACATAGCAGCTCTGGGAAGCCAGCTCTAGTGTGCCAACCATACATGAAGATGTATCTGCCCCTAGATTAGAGCCTGAGAGTGATCCAATCAGAAGGTCTAAAAAAAAAATTGTTTACTTTCCTGAAATTAGATTTCATTGAACAGAACATTTTTTGACAAGAAAAAAAAGGAATTGCTGACTTTGCTCCATTGACCGTAAATAAAAACAGGAACAGAAACATGCACTGGAATGCAGTTTTTCAATATGGTATGGGAGAAAACTCAAAACATTAAAGTAATTCCAAAATTTAAATTTGTATTAAATTTCACAGATTGAGAAGTGAATATGATCCACTAAAGACAGATGGCTGGATTTAAAGGGCTGCTACAATATGAGGCATTGATAGCATATCACGAGTCTAACAAATGTACTCCAGGACTACAGACAATTAGGAGAATGGAGGTCTCTTTAGCCTGCAGAAAGCAAGATAGTATAGCCCCGATTCAGCAAGACTGGCATTTCTTAGAGGAGGGGCATGGTGGAGTCAGACGCTCCCGATTCATGAAGAGGTGCATGGCTCTCCATGAATCTGGAGTGTCTGATGAGTGAGGTGAGTCTCCGGGGACAGGGATGAGGTTTCCAGCATAGGGAACACTCCAGCTTGTCAGGAATTAGATGAGTTGTGGCGTCATTGCCCGGCGCGCCATAGTCCCAACCCACATTGCAGCGGAGCTGAAAGAAACAGCCACTTAAATGCTTAACGCTGCAAAAGCGAACCTACTGCTCCATTCACACAGTGACCCCCACTTACCCCTCATTCGCGTGATTGGTGGGGGCTCTTCGGTCAGACCCTCAGCGATCATACGTTTATCACCCATCCTGTGGCTGGGTGATGCAAACCCGATTCATAAAGGCTTTTATGAATCGGGTTTGCGCCATAAACAACTTGCGTCACCCAGCCGTGGGATGGGTGATACACGTATGATCGCTGAGGGTCTGACAGAAGGGCACCCACCCATCACAAGAATGAGGGGGAGGTGGTTCACTGTGAGAATGGAGCAGTAGTGATCATATGCAAGGCCATGCTTTATTTACTGTCAGTAGGAGTGATGGCTGACATGCTCACTAGTATTCCATTCACACAGGGGACTTTGGAGTTCTAAGTAGCTAGACCTCTAAGGGTATGTGCACACGTTGCAGATTTGCCTGTGGAATTTTCTGTACAGATTCTTCCTCCCTTGCCAGAAAACGCAGGTGCGGATTTGGTGCGTTTTTTAATGCTTTTTTTATGCGGATTTTCATGCTTTTTTTATGCAGATTTGTATGCGTTTTTTAAATCTAAAGATCTATATTGAACAAAAAAAGAATTGTGATGTCATTTCTTGTCCAACCTCTTCATTTACATACTCATATGAAGAATGTTTACTCACCGATAGATAGATCAATAGATAGATAATACCAAGCCCGATGTTTAGTAATAAACATAATAAAATGGTAGAGTTAAATACACATACAAAATCTGCGTTATTAAACGCATTATGTTTTAAAAAAAAATGGCATGGGCTCCTGCGCAATTTTCTGTGCAAGAGAGGGATAGCTGACGGCCGATGTTTTTAGAATGGGAAGGGGTTAATACCCATGGATCTTCCCAGGCTATATCAGCCCGCAGCTGTATATTTAGCCTTTACTGGCTATTAAAATAGGGGGGCCCCCCAAAAAAATTATGTGGGTTCCCCATATAATTTATAGCCAGAAAGGCTATGCAGACAGCCACGGGCTGATATTCACGGGCCTAGGAAGGGGTCATGGATATTCCCCCCCCCCCCAGCTACAAATACCAGCTCCCAGCCGCCCCAGAAATGGTGCATCTGTAAGATGAGCCAATTTCGGCACTTAGCCTCTCTCTTCCCACTGCCCTGCAGCAGTGGCATATGGGGTAATAAGGGGTTAATGTCACCTTTGATTGTAAGGTGACATTAAGGCGCGTTCGTAATGGAGAGGCGTCAATAAGACACCTATCCACTACTAATCCTATAGAAGTGAAAGAGTTAAAGACACAGCCAGAAAAAAGTATTTTAATATCCTTAATTTCACCATACTTACAACCACGCCTAATTCCCCGAAGCCATCGATCACCTGCAAAAAATAAAAAATATTAAACCAACAGTATACTCACTGCTCCAACGCAGTCCATTTAATAACGAGTGTCCCATGACGATGACACACTGACAGAAGACAATGGCTCCTGCAGTGTTATCACTGAGGGTTCAATGGCCACTCACTTTATGGCACTGCTGCGTGAGAATTTTCCCATGCAGCGGTGCCGCAATGACAGTATGGACTATACTGTACTCACAGCGGCGGAGGGATACAGTGCAGAAGGATACATCACGTCATTGTATCGCTGGAGCCCCTGAGAGCGGTCGCATCTGCTGATGTGAGATCGTTGTGGGACACTCGTTATTACATGGATTACATCGAATCATGGAGTATACTGTTGGTTTATTATTATTTTTTTTTTACAGGTGATCGATGGCTTCAGGTACTAGGTGATTGGTATGTACTCTATGTTTTATGTACTGTATGTCTATATGTGTGTACAGTACAGACCAAACGTTTGGACGCACTTCATTTAAAGATTTTTCTGTATTTTCATGACTATGAAAATTGTACATTCACAGTGAAAGCATCAAAACTATGAATTAACACATGTGGAATTATATACTTAACAAAAAAGTGTGAAACAACTGAAATTATGTCTTATATTCTAGGTTCTTCAAAGCAGCCACCTTTTGCTTTGATGACTGCTTTGCACACTCGTGGCATTCTCTTGATGAGCTTCAAGAGGTAGTCACCAGGAATGGTCTTCCAACAATCTTGAAGGAGTTCCCAGAGATGCTTAGCACTTGTTGACCCTTTTGCCTTCACTCTGCGGTCCAGCTCACCCCAAACCATCTCGATTGGGTTCAGGTCTGGTGACTGTGGAGGCCAGGTCATCTGGCGTAGCACCCCATCACTCTCCTTCTTGGTCAAATAGCCCTTACACAGCTTGGAGGTGTGTTTGGGGTCAATGTCCTGTTGAAAAATAAATGATGGTCCACCTAAACGCAAACGGGATGGAATAGGATGCCGCTGCAAGATGCTGTGGTAGCCATGCTGGTTTAGTATGCCTTAAATTTTGAATAAATCCCCAACAGTGTCACCAGCAAAGCACCCCCCACACCATCACACCTCCTCCTCCATGCTTCATGGTGGGAACCAGGCATGTAGAGTCCATCCGTTCACCTTTTCTGCGTCGCATAAAGACACGGTGGTTGCAACCAAAGATCTCAAATTTGGACTCATCAGACCAAAGCACAGATTTCCCCTGGTCTAATGTCCATTCCTTGTGTTCTTTAGCCCAAACAAGTCTCTTCTGCTTGTTGCCGGTCCTTAGCAGTGGTTTCCTAGCAGCTATTTTACCATGAAGGCCTGCTGCACAAAGTCTCGTCTTAAGGGCCCCTTTCCACTTGCGAGGAAAACGGACAAGTGCAATTCGATAATAAAATCGGATTGCACTCGGACCAATGTTATTCAATAGGTGACATTCCATTAGCGATTTTTTTTCTCAGCTGAAATCGGACGAGACTCGCCAATGCAAGTCAATGGGTGCGAAAAAAAAAAAATCGCACAGCACTCGCACCATGCGAGTGCTGTCCGATTTTTACGCACCGGTGTCCTTTGAAAAGCCGGTAATTCAGCGTGGTGTACAGTAAAATCACACTGACAGCTTAGATTAGATATATACACATAGAATAGGTATATATACTGTACATATATACTGTATATGTCAGCGAGACACCTATATATATATATTTAATGCAGCGCTAGATAGCTTAAAAGCCGGTAATTCAATTGCCGGCTTTTGCTATCTCCTTCACAAACCCGACATGATAGGAGACATGGTTTACATACAGTAAACCATCTCATATCCTTTTTTTTTGCATATTCCACACTACTGTTAGTAGTGTGTATGTGCAAAATTTGGGCGCTGTAGCTATATTTAAGGGTTAAATCACAGAAAAAAACTGGCGTGGGCTCCCGCGCAATTTTCTCAGCCAGAGTGGTAAAGCCAGTGACTGAGGGCAGATCTTAATAGCCTGGAGAGGGTCCACGGTTATTGCCCCCCTCCTCCCCCCCCCGGCTAAAAACATCTGCCCCCAGCCACCCCAGAAAAGGCACATCTGGAAGATGCACCTATTCTGGCACTTGGCCACTCTCTTCCCATTCCCGTGTAGCAGTGGGATATGGGGTAATGAAGGGTTAATGTCACCTTGCTATTGTAAGGTGAAATTAAGCCAGATTAATAATGGAGAGGCATCAATTATGACACCTATCCATTAATAATCCAATTGTACGAAATGGTTAAAAAACACACACACATTATTACAAAGTCTTTTAATGAAATAAAGACACAGGTTGTGGTAATATTTTATTAGATTCTTAATCCACCTGAAGACCCTCGCTCTGTAACAAAGGAAAAATAAAAAAAAACAATATTTCATACCTTCCGATGATCTGTCACGTCTCCCTGACATATATATATATGTATATATATATAACTATTCTATGTGTACATATCTACTCTAATCTAACCTGTCAGTGTGATTTTACTGTACATTACGCTGAATTACCGACTTTTCAAAGGAGACCCATGCGTAAAAATCGGACAGCAATACGGATGTTGCGATAAAAAATAAAAAAAATCGCATGACAATCGCACACGTTACATCTGTTTTTTCGGTCCGTAAATCGGACCGTTTTTTTTCTCACAAGTGGAAAGGGGCCCTAACAGTTGTTGTAGAGACGTGTCTGCTGCTAGAACTCTGTGTGGCATTGACCTTGTCTCTAATCTGAGCTGCTGTTAGCCTGCTATTTCTGAGGCTGGTTGTTTTTTCTTTCCTGGAGCGGTCCTCATGTGATCCAGTTTCTTTGTAGCGCTTGATGGTTTTTGCCACTGCACTTGGGGACACTTTGAAAGTTTTCCCAATTTTTCGGACTGACTGGCCTTTATTTCTTAAAGTAATGATGGCCACTTGTTTTTCTTTACTTAGCTGCTTTTTTCTTGCCATAATACAAATTCTAACAGTCTATTCAGTACGACCATCAGCTGTGTATCCACCAGACTTCTGCACTACACAACTGATGGTCTCAACCCCATTTATAAGGCAAGAAATCCCACTTATTAAAACCTGACAGGGCACACCTGTGAAGTGAAAACCAGGTGATGTTAAGATGGCACAATAGCACTGACCATGTCACGCATCATACACAAACAGCCCGCAACATATAAAATGTTAGTAAGGAGGTAAAGGGGTTAATTACCCATAAGTGTCCAAAATGACCCGTCTGGATCCTGGATTAATACCCCAGGGGTACTAATCCAGGATCCAGACGGGTCATTTTGGACACTCTGGGTAATTAACCCCTTTACCTTTGTGAAGGAACAAATTAAGAAGGATTCTCCATTTTGTGCTTTTCGACTCCATTTTGTTGTTTTGAATATAAATTTTGTTAGCAGACTAAAGTTTACAGATGTTATGAAACCTTGATGAGACCTTGATTGTTGCAATCTGCCAGGACATGAGACTAAGGGTGCATTGTTCTACGAGACTTTGACGTACAGACTGTTCCTGCATTCTTATAGGTTAAGAAATGTGAACGTGTTCTTATGCTGATTGGTTGAAGTATAATTTCTAGGACTATGAAAAGTCAGAGAATAAACGGGGGCCCAGAGATCTGCTCGATCCCCCACACAGAGGCACGAGTCTCCGTCTGGTCATTTTCAGTTGCCGGCAACGTCCTTTAGATTAATTTGGAAATCACTGAGTCAACCGTGAAGGATCACTTTAGATCCTCCCTCAACACCTTCTTAACATCTACTCTAGCTGCCATGCATCAGACCTAATTGCACATATGCAGAAGTTATGAGTGGTTGCTGCCGCAACATTCAATTTATTATTGTCCCATCCTGTGAACCTGTAGCACTGGTTGCACTTATGGATATAGTCACAATTTACTGTTTATAACATGGTTTTCTACTATACATGATGTGTTTTTAGGTGAAAATTGAATTTTCAATAAATATGTTTCAATGTTACCTTTTTGGCCATTTTTGGACTCTTGTTTCTCCGATATCAGTTATTCGTTATTGAGTTGCCGTGCGCATGTAATTAACCCCTTCATGACCTTGGGATTTTTTGTTTTTCCATGTTCGTTTTTCACTCCCCTCCTTCCCAGAGAGATAACTTTTTTATTTTTCCATCAATATGGCCATGTGAGGGCTTATTTTTTGCGGGACGAGTTGTACTTTTGAACGACATCATTGGTTTTAGCATGTCGTGTACTAGAAAACGGGAAAAAAATTCCAAGTGCAGTGAAATTGCAAAAAAAGTGCAATCCCACACTTGTTTTTTGTTTGGCTTTTTTGCTAGGTTCACTAAATGCTAAAACGGACATGACATTATGATTCTCCAGGTCATTACGAGTTCATAGACACCTAACATGACTAGATTATTTTTTATCTAAGTGGTGAAAAAACATTCCAAGCTTTGTTAAAAAAAAAAAAAAAAAATTGCGCCATTTTCCGATACTCGTAGCGTCTCCATTTTTCATGATCTGGGGTCGGTTGAGGGCTTATTTTTTGCGTGCCAAGATGACATTTTTAATGATAGCATTTTGGTGCAGATACGTTCTTTTGATCGCCCGTTATTGCATTTTAATGCAATGTCGCGGCGACCAAAAAAACGTAATTCTGGCATTTCTAATTTTTTTCTCGCTATGCCGTTTAGCGATCAGGTTAATGCTTTTTTTTTAATTGATAGATCGGGCGATTCTGAACGCGGCAATACCAAATATGTGTAGATTTGATTTTTTTTTTTATTGATTTATTTTGATTGGGGCAAAAGGGGGGTGATTTATATCACTTATATATTTTTTTCACTTTTTTTTAACCCCTTCCCGACCTTTGACGCATACGCTGCGTCATGAAAGTCGGTGCCATTCCGACCCATGACGCAGCATATGCGTCATGGAAAGATCGCGTCCCTGCAGATCGGGTGAAAGGGTTAACTCCCATTTCACCCGGCCTGCAGGGACAGGGGGAGTGGTAGTTTAGCCCAGGGGGGGTGGCTTCACCCCCTCGTGGCTACGATCGCTCTGATTGGCTGTTGAAAGTGAAACTGCCAATCAGAGCGATTTGTAATATTTCACCTAAAAAAATGGTGAAATATTACAATCCAGCCATGGCCGATGCTGCAATATCATCGGCCATGGCTGGACACACTAATGTGCACCCACCCCACTCCTCCGATCGCCCCCCCATCTGTGGTCTGCTCCCCTCGGTCCTGTGCTCCGCTCCCCCGTCCTCCTGCCCGCTCCCCCCGTGCTCCAATCACACCCCCCGTGCTCCAATCAAACCCCCCCGCACTCCGATTCCCCCCCCCGCACAGCGATCCCCCCCGCACAGTGATTCCCCCCCCGTGCTCCGATCCACCCGCCCGCACAGCGATCCCCCACTCCGTGCTCCAATCCACCCCCCCCGTGTTCCGATCCCCCCCCTCCCCCGTGCTCCGACGCCCCCCCCCGTGCCCTGATCTCCCCCCCCTTATACTTACCTGGCCTCCCGGGGACCGTCCGTCTTCTTTCCTGGGCGCCGCCATCTTCCAAAATGGCGGGCGCATGTGCAGTGCGCCCGCCGAATCTGCCGGCCGGCAGATTCGTTCCAGAGTGAATTTTGATCACTGAGATATAACCTATCTCAGTGATCAAAATAAAAAAAAAAGTAAATTACCCCCCCCCCCCCTTTGTCACCCCCATAGGTAGGGACAATAAAAAAAATAATTTTTTTTTTTCCACTAAGGTTGGGGTAAGAACTAGGGTTAGGGTTAGGGGTAGGGTTAGGGTTTCGGTATGTGCACACGTATTCTGGTCCTCTGCGGATTTTTCCGCTGCGGATTTAATAAATCCGCAGTGCTAAACCGCTGCGGATTTATGGCGGATTTACCATGTTTTTTCTGCGCATTTCAATGCGGTTTTACAACAGCGATTTTCTATTTGAGCAGTTGTAAAACCGCTGCGGAATCCGCAGAAAGAAGTGACATGCTGCGGAATGTAAACCGCTGCGTTTCCGTGCAGTTTTTCCGCAGCATGTGTACAGCGATTTTTGTTTCCCATAGGTTTACATTGAACTGTAAACTCATGGGAAACAGCTGCGGATCCGCAGCGTTTTCCGCAGCGTGTGCACATACCTTTAGAATTAGGCTATGTGCACACGGTGCGGATTGGCCGCTGCGGATCTGCAGCAGTGTTCCATCAGGTTTACAGTACCATGTAAACATATGGAAAGCCAAATCCGCTGTGCCCATGGTGCGGAAAATACCGCGCGGGAATGCTGCGTTGTATTTTCCGCAGCATGTCAATTCATTGTGCGGATTCCGCAGCGTTTTACACCTGTTCCTCAATAGGAATCCGCAGGTGAAATCCGGACAAAAAACACTGGAAATCCGCGGTAAATCCGCAGGTAAAACGCAGTGCCTTTTACCCACGGATTTTTCAAAAATGGTGCTGAAAAATCTCATACGAATCCGCAACGTTGGTACATAGCCTTAGGGCTAGGGTTGGGTTGGAATTAGGGTTGTGGTTAGGGTTAGGGGTGTGTTGGGGTTATGGGTGTGTTGGGGTTAGGGTTGTGAATAGGGTTACGGCTACAGTTGGGATAAGGGTTAGGGGTGTGTTGGAGTTAGAATTGAGGGGTTTCCACTGTTTAGGCACATCAGGGGGTCTCCAAACGCAACATGGCGCCACCATTGATTCCAGCCAATCTTGTATTCAAAAAGTCAAATGGTGCTCCCTCACTTCCGAGCCCCGACGTGCACCCAAACAGTGGTTTACCCCCACATATGGGGTACCAGCATACTCAGGACAAACTGCGCAACAATTACTGGGGTCCAATTTCTCCTGTTACCCTTGTGAAAATAAAGAAATGCTTGCTAAAACATCATTTTTGAGGAAAGAAAAATGATTTTTTATTTTCACGGCTCTGCGTTGTAAACGTCTGTGAAGCACTTGGGGGTTCAAAGTGCTCACCACATATCTAGATAAGTTCCTTGGGGGGTCTAGTTTCTAAAATGGGGTCACTTGTGGGGGGTTTCTACTGTTTAGGCACACCAGGGGCTCTGCAAACGCAATGTGACGCCCGCAGACCATTCCATCAAAGTCTGCATTTCAAAAGTCACTACTTCCCTTCTGAGCCCCGACGTGTGCCCAAACAGTGGTTTACCCCCACATATGGGGTATCACCGTACTCAGGAGAAACTGGACAACAAATATTGGGGTCAAATTTCTCCTGTTACCCTTGGGAAAATTAAAAAATTCTGGGCTAAATAATTATTTTTGAGGAAAGAAAACGTATTTATTATTTTCACAGCTCTGCATTATAAACTTCTGTGAAGCACTTGGGGGTTCAAAGTGCTCACCACACATCTAGATAAGTTCCTTTCGGGGTCTAGTTTTCAAAATGGGGTCACTTGTGGGGGGTTTCTACTGTTAAGCCACATCAGGGGCTCTGCAAACGCAACGTGACGCCCACAGAGCATTCCATCAAAGTCTGCATTTCAAAATGTCACTACTTCACTTCCGAGCCCCGGCATGTGCCCAAACAGTGGTTTACCCCCACATATGGGGTATCAGCGTACTCAGGAGAAACTGGACAACAACTTTTGGGGTCAAATTTCTCCTGTTACCCTTGGGAAAATAAAAAATTGCAGGCTAAAAGATCATTTTTGAGAAAATAATTTTTTTTTTTATTTTCGTGGCTCTGCGTTATAAACTTCTGTGAAGCACTTGGGGGTTCAAAGTCCTCACCACACATCTAGATTAGTTCCTTTGGGGGTCTAGTTTCCAAAATGGGGTCATTTCTGGGGGATCTCCAATGTTTAGGCACACAGGGGCTCTCCAAACGTGACATGGTGTCCGCTAATGATTGGAGCTAATTTTCCATTTAAAAAGCCAAATGGCGTGCCATCCCTTCCGAGCCCTGCCATGCGCCCAAACAGTGGTTTACCCCCACATATGGGGTATCAGCGTACTCAGGACAAACTGGACAACAATATTTGGGGTCCAATTTCTCCTATTATCCTTGGCAAAATAGGAAATTCCAGGCTAAAAAATCATTTTTGAGGAAAGAGAAATTATTTTTTATTTTCATGGCTCTGCGTTATAAACTTCTGTGAAGCACCTGGGGGTTTAAAGTGCTCAATATGCATCTAGATAAGTTCCTTGGGGGGTCTAGTTTCCAAAATGGGGTCACTTGTGGGGGAGCTCCAATGCATAGGCACACAGGGGCTCTCCAAATGCGACATGGTGTCCGCTAACAATTGGAGCTAATTTTCCATTCAAAAAGTCAAATGGCGCGCCTTCCCTTCCGAGCCCTGCCGTGTGCCCAAACAGTGGTTTACCCCCACATATGAGGTATTGGCGTACTCGGGAGAAATTGCCCAACACATTTTAGGATCCATTTTATCCTGTTGCCCATGTGAAAATGAAAAAATTGAGGCTAAAAGAATTTTTTTGTGAAAAAAAAGTACTTTTTCATTTTTACGGATCAATTTGTGAAGCACCTGGGGGTTCAAAGTGCTCACTATGCATCTAGATAAGTTCCTTGGGGCGTCTAGTTTCCAAAATGGGGTCACTTGTGGGGGAGCTCCAATTTTTAGGCACACGGGGGCTCTCCAAACGTGACATGGTGTCCGCTAAAGAGTGGAGCCAATTTTTGATTCAAAAAGTCAAATGGCGCTCCTTCCCTTCCAAGCCCTGCCGTGCGCCCAAACAGTGGTTTACCCCCACATATGAGGTATCCGCGTACTCAGGACAAATTGGACAACAACTTTCGTGGTTCAGTTTCTCCTTTTACCATTGGGAAAATAAAAAAAATGTTACTAAAAGATAATTTTTGTGACTAAAAAGTTAAATGTTCATTTTTTCCTTCCATGTTGCTTCTGCTGCTGTGAAGCACCTGAAGGGTTAATAAACTTCTTGAATGTGGTTTTGAGTACCTTGAGGGGTGCAGTTTTTAGAATGGTGTCACTTTTGGGTATTTTCAGCCATATAGACCCCTCAAACTGACTTCAAATGTGAGGTGGTCCCTAAAAAAAAATGGTTTTGTAAATTTCGTTGTAAAAATGACAAATCGCTGGTCAAATTTTAACCCTTATAACTTCCTAACAAAAAAAAAATTTTGTTTCCAAAATTGTGCTGATGTAAAGTAAACATGTGGGAAATGTTATTTATTAACTATTTTGTGTCACATATCTCTCTGGTTTAACAGAATAAAAATTCAAAATGTGAAAATTGCGAAATTTTCAAAATTTTCGCCAAATTTCCGTTTTTATCACAAATAAACGCAGAATTTATTCACCTAAATTTACCACTAACATGAAGCCCAATATGTCACGAAAAAACAATCTCAGAACCGCTAGGATCCGTTGAAGCGTTCCTGAGTTATTACCTCATAAAGGGACACTGGTCAGAATTGCAAAAAACGGCAAGGTCTTTAAGGTCAAAATAGGCTGGGTCATGAAGGGGTTAAATTACTTTTGCCATGCTTCAATAGCCTCCATGGGAGGCTAGAAGCAGGCACAGCACGATCGGCTCTGCTACATAGCAGCGATCTGCTGTTCGCTGCTATGTAGCAGAAATGCAGGTGTGCTGTGAGCGCCGACCACAGGGTGGCGCTCACAGCTACCGGCGATCAGTAACCATAGAGGTCTCAAGGACCTCTATGGTTACAAGGTACAAGCATCGCCGACCACCGATCATGTGATGGGGTCGGCGATGACGTCATTTCCGGCCGGATGCGGTAGTTAGATGCTGCTGTCTGTGTTTGACAGTGGCATTTAACTAGTTAATAGGCGCGGGCAGATCGCGATTCTGCCCGCGCCTATTACGGGCACATGTCTGCTGTTCAAAACAGCTGACATGTCCCGGCTTTGATGCAGGCTCACCGCCGGAGCCCGCATCAAAGAGGGGCTTCTGACCTCGGACGTACTATCCCGTCCGAGGTCAGAAAGGGGTTAACTGACGTCTATTTCTATAAATGTCAATTTCACATAGACTAACATTGTTTGTGCACTACACTGTGGATTTGATGCAATTCCACTCGTCCAAAAACGCCACGGAAACGCATCAAAATCTGCAACGTGCGTACATAGCCTAACAATCAGACATTTACTATCTATCCTGTGAATGAATGATAAAGGTTTGTTGTTTTCTGACATTTCTATGGATAAGGATAATTAAACTTGGAATCTCCCATTAAAGCGTCCCCCATCTGCAGTTTATTGTGCACCACCATGTTGTTAAATTGCTGAATAGTCAAAAGTCTGTCAGTGTTAGGCCGCCGTCACACTTGCGAGTTTTACGGACGTATGAGCGCAGAAAATACGTCCGTAAAACTCGCAAAACAAACGGCACAATTATTCTCTATGCCCCAGCTCCTATCTGCCGTATTTTACTGATCCATATTATACGGCTTTCTACGGCCGTAGAAAATCGCAGCATGCTGCGTTTGTCACCGTACTGCACAAGAAATACGCCAATGAAAGTCTATGGAAGCCTGAAAAATACGGATTACACACGGACCAGCAGTGTGACTTGCAAGAAATACGCAGCGGTGTTAGAGAGAAAAGCCGGTAATTAATTGCGGTGTACAGTAAAATCACACTGACAGCTTACATTAGAATAGGTAGAATAAATGTGTACAATATATGTATATATATATATATATATACCTATTCTATGTCATTAGACACATATGTATATATATTATTACTTCATACAGCGCTAGATAGCTTTAAAGCCGGTAATTCAATTACCGGCTTTTGCTCTCTCCTTCCTAAACCCGACATGATTTGAGACATGGTTTACATACAGTAAACCATCTCATATCCCCCTTTTTTTTGCATATTCCACACTACTAATGTTAGTAGTGTGTATATGCAAAATTTGGCCGTTCTATCTACTAAATTAAAGGGTTAAATGGCGGAAAAAATTGGCGTGGGCTCCCGACTTCATAAGAGGCGCCCTCTGCTGGTTGTCCGCATATGAACTCGAGCCTGGGAGCTTTCTAGGAAAGTTCCCACGATCTAGGAACAACCAGCAGAGGGCGCCTCACCGTAAATGAAGGTAAATATAGGTCATTGACCTACTTTACCTTCATTCCCCGGGGTTTTGCAGCCACGAACAACGTTGCATTAGCAAAGCTTGTGGCTGCAAAATATTTTAACCCCTTCAGATGGATTTACATCGTTGGACTTTACAGATCTGCGGAAGGTAAGGATATTGTTGGTTTTTTTTGTTACAGAACGAGGGTCTTCAGTGATTGGATTGGGCGTTGAATAAAATATTACAACAACCTTTGTTTTTATTTCATTAAAATAATTTTTAATAATGTTTTTGTGTATTTTTTTAACCCTTTACTAGTATTGGATTAATAATGGATAGGTGTCATAATTGACGCCTCTCCATTATAAATTTGGCTTAATGTTGATGCAAGTAAAGAAGCTGCGGAGACACCATCACGTGTTTCTCGACGCAAGCAGTGAATAGCCAGGCCTTTCCCCGGGAAGGAACAACCACCGGAAGGGCAGCATCCTATGAAGGAAAGCCACCTATGCCAAGCATGGTATCCATCCACAGACAGCTGTTTCGGGGTTTTTGCCCCTCATCAGTGTGGAGTAGGAATCTGGCTATTAGGAGCAGTGCCTAGTAAAAAGGCTATAAAGGCACAGATGATTGGCTTCGGGGAGACCAAAACATCCAACACCGCGGAGACACCATCACGTGTTTCTCAACGCAGTGATTCCAGAACACTGCCCCCATCCCTTATGGGAAATATGCAGATGCAAGTAAAGAAGCTGCGGAGACACGTGATGGGCAATAACCGTGGACCCTCTCCAGGCTATTAATATCTGCCCTCAGTCACTGGCTTTACTACTCTGGCAGAGAAAATTGCGCGGGAGCCCACGCCAATTTTTTCCGCCATTTAACCCTTTAATTTAGTAGATAGAACGGCCAAATTTTGCATATACACACTACTAACATTAGTAGTGTGGAATATGCAAAAAAAAGGGGGATATGACATGGTTTACTGTATGAAACCATGTCACATATGTCGGTTTTAGGAAGGAGAGAGCAAAAGCCGGTAATTGAATTACCGGCTTTAAAGCTATCTCGCGCTGGAAGAAATATTAATAAATATATACTGTATATATATATTTTTTTTTTTTGGTGACACATGGATCCCTTCTATAGCGGTATGTTGGTTTTGCAAGCCTGCGAGAAAAACACGCAGTACAGATGCCATACGGATTACATACGGAGGATGCCATGCGCAAAAAACGCTGACACACCCTGCCTACGGAGGAGCTACGGACCACTATTTTGGGGACTTTTCAGCGTATTACGGCCGTAATATACGGACCGTATTGTTTTACGCTGTGTGTGACGCCGGCCTTAGTGAGCAAAAATCGACGCTAACCTCTGCATCTAGTTCTCTGGTAAACCCAACATAGTGTCAGCACTTCAAGAGTTGTCCAGGATTTTCATGGTCTATTCTCAAAATAGGTGATGAATATCTGTTTGGTGGTGGTGGGGTTCATTGGCCACCAACACAGAACATCTGTAGGTCTGAGGCAGCCAGAAGAAAAGTTGATAGAACACCACTTTGTACTTTTAGTGGACATGGTACATGGGAACACCTGATCTACTGGTGTGCCAGATGTTTGACCTCTACGGACCTGATCCCTATGACCTATGCAAAAAGATAGGCCATAAATAACCCGTACAACCCCTACTTCATCAGCAATTTCTTAGTCCTTCCAGAAACTGCAATTAATTTTCATATCAATCCATTTTCACCAATAATTATATTTCTGCCACCTCTAAAAACTAAGACAAAACCATTAATGTAGATAACATGTTTTATACTTAGCATATTTCCAAAAATAAAGTATCTTTGAAAACAATTTTTTTGTTTCATATTTGAATAAAAAAAAAAAAAAAATCTACTCGTTATGCCCAATATATGGTCATTGGTATACAAGGACCAATGTATGGTCACCATCACAGTTCCAGTCACTCATCCAGGTAATGTCCGCTCTCTTAGCAACATATAACTCGAGGTACGAATAGCAAGTGGCAGAGAGGAAGATGGGTCATGGTGAAAACTTGGCTTGGAAACCTCAAGAGGAGGAGTGAGAACAAACTGTGCCACACTGGGCACCTTCAGTAGGTTTAGAAGCTCTGTGGCCCGTATAAGAATCTGTTCACTGTCCTCCTCCCCGTATGTAGAGATCATGGCTGAACTCTGTACACACGATCTCATCTTGGACAAGTAGAGAGAAACCCTTGGGATGAGGTCCTGGCTGCGGGATGCTAGTTTGGCAAGGGTGGTCATAAGAGTTGTTATAACACGAGGTGAAGAGATTGGTGCACTGGAAGAACCCCGGAGTTGTGTGATCTCAAACAATAATGCTTCTAGAACCTCAAAGAACCGATTGATTTGTTCCACGGTGCACCTCTTGTCATAGGATACCGACAAGTATTCTCCCATAGCCCAGACCACATGAGCAAATAATGGTTCCTTGCTTTGGATGTTACCGACTGTACTTATAAAGTCTAACAACTCACGGGAAAGTTCTACAATGACAGAGGGGTACAGGCGGCACAGGTTAGGAAGCTGAGCACCGAGGATGCTCTGGACCTCGGCTTGGAATAAAGGAGAGTCATATAAGTGAACACTGCGCTCCAGGAACGTTAGAACTATTCTACTTACAAGACCACCATCTGCAAATTTAGAGACAACATTGACGTAAAGCTGGAGAAGGCATGGAACAATCTGAGAACTCTGTTGGACACGGGGTGACGTGTTCCTGTCTGCAAGGATCTGGCGGAGTTTGATGAATCCTTCTGGAGGTGTCCCATTCCAAGCCTCAATACGTAACAGATAATGGAAGAGCGCACTGTAAACGGGATGACGATAGGCCTCTAAAGAAGATGAAGGCAACACGGAAGCGTCTAGATTATGCTTCTCTACTGAGGATGCAACAATAACGTGGACCTCCATTGCTGCTGTAAGGCAAGGCAGATCCAACAATGAATGCAGAATCTCAATTGCAGATTCTGGACTGATAAGCATAGGAAGAAGAGTCACAAAGTCTGATAGCAGTGATGGAGCATGCCATGCCAGGAGCTTCAGTATGCTGGGAAAGCTTCCTCTGAATGCCTCAGCGTTCTCTGCCAGAAAGGAGCCGTTAGCTGTGCAGAATCGGACAAACTGAAATGCAAACAGAGGCTGATGAAACATGTCCGAGGGCACTTTGGTGAACAGATGCCTGTACACCGCCTCCGATTCCACTGCAGCAGCTTCACTGTGGTTAAGATAGAACTGAGCAACTGGGAGGAGCACGGGGGCCAAAGATGGGTCCGAACAAACCCTTGTGTGCAGGACCTTCATGAGAGGCAAGGTGCGGTACAGGAAGGACACGTCCTGCTTACATAGGACATCTATCACGGACACCGCTTCTACCAGGCACGCCTTCTGGAGGTCCACATCGGACTTCTTCAGGGCTTTTCGGTTGCATTGCTCTATCAGCCTCAGACAGTATTCAAATCCCTTCTCCCTCAGCCGTTCTCGTGGCGGCAGGAGGCGGCTAGACGTTGAAGAAGCAGAGACCATGGAGACCACAGAACCCTCCACCTCGGACTTGTCTTCAGAGCCGGCATTACCGTTTGTGCCGTAGTGAAGGAGCCACTGACGCAGGACGGAGAAGCCCTGGATATTCATCCATTGGTCCTCGGTATAGTTCTGGCTATGGTTAAGGACGGTGAAGAAATCGGTTGCCATGGCACCGTCCACCTCTGAGATTAGACTGGGCTGCTTCACTCGTGGGCTGGAGAAGAAGCCTCCGGAGGCAGTGGCGCCCACCTGTGGAACGGTGGCATAGCGCAGCCAGTCTGTCAGCTTCTTGTTCACGGTGTTGACCTGTTCTTCCTGCAAGCTCTCAGAACGGACACCAACGACCCTCAGCAGTGCTGGGAGAAGGGCTCTCAGGCTGTGGCCCTCAGGGGCCCGCATCTCCAAAGCTTGGCAAATACGTGGCCCTAGTTCCATCACGTCACTGTTAGAGGCCTGGGCCAGCAGGATGGAGAACACGGGGCCCCGCGACTGCTCTGTGGGACCCCACGACACCGTCACCAGTGGGCAGGGGCACAGCTGGCACAGGATGGCAGCACACACAGTCTGAACCTGAGCTGAGGTCTGCTGGCAGCACAGAGCTTCTTGTATTTGCTTCACCAGAGCAGAATCCAAACTGCGCCGCCCCCTGCTGGCAGAGAGGATGAGGTGCAGCCTCCGCAGACTGTCCAAGCTCTCCACGTCCGCGCTGAGCAGCTGACTCCGAGCACGGCAGCAGAATTTCTCCAGCTCCCCGTCACCGAGCTTCCGGGCCTGCCGGAGCAGATTGTCCGCGGCCGTGGTGGTGAACGCCGCCATTCTCCGGCAGCGGAGCTACTACTACTCCGGAAACTGGCGGGAAGTGACGATGACAGCAGTGACGTAACACCGGAACAGCCAATGAGCGCTGCTCTCTTCTAGACGCGCCAAAATCCGTCACGTGCGAGTGTTATTATCCCGGGCTGGTGCTGCGCGCTCTGCTCCTCCTCATCATCATCATGCCGGGCCTGCTGGACGACTGTGAGCGCCACTTCGGCAGCTCGGACCTGTACACCGTCCTGGGGGTGAGGAACGCGGCGGGAGAGGCGGAGATTCGCCGCGGGTATCTGAAAACCTCACTAAAGGTGCACCCGGACCGGGTAACGGAGGAGGAGAAGGCACAGGCCACGGTCAAGTTCCAGGTGAGGCAGGGCGGCTCCGCACTCGGGACCACATGCAGGTTTAACAGTCTCTAAAGGTACCGTCACACTAAAACGACGCTGCAGCGATCCAGACAACGATCCGGATCGCTGCAGCGTCGCTGTTTGGTTGCTGGAGAGCTGTCACACAGACAGCTCTCCAGCGACCAACGATCCCGAAGTCCCCGGTAACCAGGGTAAACATCGGGTAACTAAGCGCAGGGCCGCACCCGATGTTTACCCTGGTTACCACCGTAAACGTAAAAAACAAACAAACACTACATACTTAGCTGCCGCTGTCTGTCCCCCGGCGCTCTGCTTCTCTGCACTGACTGAAGGCGAGGGACATGACCAGACACCGGGAATGTGAGTATGTAGTGTTTTTTTTTTTTACATTTACACTGGTAACCAGGGTAAATATCGGGTTACTAAGCGCGGCCCTGCGCTTAGTAACCCGATGTTTACCCTGGTTACCAGTGAAGACATCGCTGAATCGGCGTCACACACGCCGATCCAGCGATGTCTGCGGGAGATCCAGTGACGAAATAAAGTTTCAAACGATCTGCTACAACGAATGATTCTCAGCGGGGTCCCTGATCGCAGTAGCGTGTCAGACACAGCGAGATCGTAAGGATATCGCTGGAACGTCACGGATCGTGCCGTCCTAGCGATCAAAGTGCCACTGTGTGACGGTACCCTTAAGGTACCTTCACACATAACGATATTGTTAACGATATCGTTGCTATTTGTGACGTAGCAACGATATCGTTAATTAAATCGTTATGTGTGACAGCGACCAACGATCAGGCCCCTGCTGGGAGATCGTTGGTCGCTGAATAAAGTCCAGAACTTTATTTCGTCGCTGGATCTCCTGCTGACATCGCTGGATCGGCGTGTGTGACACCGATCCAGCGATGTCTTCACTGGTAACCAGGGTAAACATCGGGTAACTAAGCGCAGGGCCGCGCTTAGTAACCCGATGTTTACCCTGGTTACCATGCTAAAAGTAAAAAAAAACAAACACTACATACTTACCTACCGCTGTCTGTCCTCCAGCGCTGCGCTCTGCACTCCTCCTGTACTGGCTGTGAGCCGGAAAGCAGAGCGGTGACGTCACCGCTCTGCTTTCCGGCTCCCAGACAGTACAGGAGGAGAGCAGAGAAGCAGAGCGCAGCGCTGGAGGTCAGACGGCTGTAGGTAAGTATGTACTGTTTGTTTTTTTTTACTTTTAGCATGGTAACCAGGGTAAACATCGGGTTACTAAGCGCGGCCCTGCGCTTAGTTACCCGATGTTTACCCTGGTTACCGGCATCGTTGGTCGCTGGAGAGCGGTCTGTGTGACAGCTCTCCAGCGACCAAACAGCGACGCTGCAGCGATTCGGATCGTTGTCGGTATCGCTGCAGCGTCGCTAAATGTGAAGGGGCCTTTACTCCCAAACTTTCTTTTACTGGTTAATGACAATAAGACACAATGCGGTACAGGGACTACAAACGTGGCGGGCGGCCAGGGGGAGGCGCAGAGGTGGCGGCCAGAGGGAGGCGCAGAGGCGGCGGGCGGCCAGAGGGAGGCGCAGAGGCGGCTGGCAGGCGGCCAGAGGGAGACGAAGAGGCGGCTGGCGGGCGGCTAGAGGGAGCGGCGAAGGACGTTATGTAGAGCAGGGGTGTCAAACTGCATTCCTCGAGGGCCGCAAACCGTGCGTGTTTTCAAGATTTCCTTAGCATTGCACAAGGTGCTGGAATCATTCTCTGCAGGTGATTACATTATCACCTGTGCAATACAAGGAAATCCGGAAAACATGACCTGTTTGCAGCCCTCGAGGAATGCAGTTTGACACCTCTGATGTAGAGGGTTACATGACTGGCTCTCATCAAATGCATCAGACACAGATGGGGGGAGGCCTCGCATCAGATAATAATAATTAATAATAATTTTTATTTATATAGCGCCAACATATTCCGCAGCGCTTTACAAATTATAGAGGGGACTTGTACAGACAATAGACATTACAGCATAACAGAAATCACAGTTCAAAACAGATCCCAGGAGGAATGAGGACCCTGCTCGCAAGCTTACAAACCATGAGGAAAAGGGGAGACACGAGAGGTCCATCAGATGTAGCAGACACAGATGGGGAGGAGGCCTCGCAGCAGACACAGATGGGGGGGGGGGGAGGCCTCGCATCAGATGTAGCAGACACAGATGGGGGAGGCCTCACATCAGATGTAGCAGACACAGATGGGGGAGGCCTCGCATCAGATGTAGCAGACACAGATGGGGGAGGCCTCGCATCAGATGTAGCAGACACAGATGGGGGAGGCCTCACATCAGATGTAGCAGACACAGATGGGGGAGGCCTCGCATCAGATGTAGCAGACACAGATGGGGGAGGCCTCGCATCAGATGCAGCAGACACAGATGGGGGGGGAAACCTCGCATCAGATGCAGCAGACACAGATGGAGGAGGCCTCGCATCAGATGCAGCAGACACAGATGGAGGAGGCCTCGCAGCAGACACAGATGGAGGAGGCCTCGCATCAGATGTAGCAGACATAGTTGGGGGAGGCCTCGCATCAGATGCAGCAGACACAGATGGGGGGGAGGCCTCGCATCAGATGCAGCAGACACAGATGGGGGGGAGGCCTCGCATCAGATGCAGCAGACACAGATGGAGGAGTCCTCGCATCAGATATAGCAGACACAGTTGGAGGAGGCCTCGCATCAGATGCAGCAGACAGATGGAGGAGGCCTCGCATCAGATGTAGCAGACACAGTTGGGGGGAGGCCTCGCATCAGATGCAGCAGACACAGATGGAGGAGGCCTCGCAGCAGACACAGATGGAGGAGGCCTCGCATCAGATGTAGCAGACATAGTTGGGGGAGACCTCGCATCAGATGCAGCAGACACAGATGGAGGAGGCCTCGCATCAGACGTAGCAGACACAGATGGGGGAGGCCTCGCATCAGATGTAGCAGACACAGTTGGGGGAGGCCTCGCATCAGACGTAGCAGACACAGTTGGGGGAGGCCTCGCATCAGATGTAGCAGACATAGTTGGGGGAGACCTCGCATCAGATGCAGCAGACACAGATGGAGGAGGCCTCGCATCAGACGTAGCAGACACAGATGGGGGAGGCCTCGCATCAGATGTAGCAGACACAGTTGGGGGAGGCCTCGCATCAGACGTAGCAGACACAGTTGGGGGAGACCTCGCATCAGATGCAGCAGACACAGTTGGGGGAGGCCTCGCATCAGACGTAGCAGACACAGTTGGGGGAGGCCTCGCATCAGATGTAGCAGACACAGATGGGGGAGACCTCGCATCAGATGTATCAGACACAGATGGGGGGAGGCCTTGCATCAGATGCAGCAGACACAGATATACACAGACTACAATATATACAGGGCGAGGGAGAAGCAGCAGGGGACCTCACTTGGACTAGTCACTTAAGATGCATAGTTCAGTCACTTTGTATGTTTACAGTGAAACTCCGCATAATTTCAGAGTAATAACATGGCTGCATTAATGCAGGTTAATTTTGATTCGGGTAGCTTAAGCTAATGGGCCTTGTCAATCAGATGAGACTAAGAAAAGTTAAAATTTGGAAATGCCTTAAAACTCTGCCAGTCACCTATATCCCTTTAACTTGGGCATCCTTTAGATCAGACCTGGGCAAACTGAAGCCCGCAGTCCAGCCTGTGGACAGAGAACGCTGAAGTGCTTGAACGGTGGTCCATGAGCCGCACCATGCTCTTGCCTGCCACTATCCACATTGTCTGGATGCAGACATTGGTGGAGGACGGCGCTGCCAGCTCGATATTCCACCAATCGGCGTGTCAGAGAGCAGATGCGATGATGTCATTTCATTGCATCGGCCGAGCACTGGGGGAATGGGAGCGAAATAAGTATGTAGTGTTGTTGCTTTGTGTTTGAGATGTTTACATGTATGTGGGAGTCTGTGTGGGGGCTTGTGCTGTGCATACAGGGGGCCGTGTGGGGGCTTGTGCTGTGCATACAGGGGGCCGTGTGGGGGCTTGTGCTGTGCATACAGGGGGCCGTGTGGGGGCTCGTGCTGTGCATACAGGGGGCCGTGTGGGGGCTTGTGCCATATTTGGGGAGGCTGTCTGGGGGCTATCAGCATACTTAATTTTCCTCAATATAAAGTAATACAATTAATATCAATATAAAATAATTGTTCGGCCTCCACAACAGTTGCGGTCTCTCAGGTGGCCCCTTGGGATAGTTAATTGTCCACCCCTGCTTTAGATACTTCAGTGGGGCACAAGCTGCAGCACTCCACAAAGTTCCACAACTTATGGTAATTGACTGGCCTCCTCTGATCATTAATGAGCAGACTCCCATCCACAGCACTTTATATTCTGAATGGATTGGGCACTGATGATTGTGTGTGTGGGACAGCTCTTCCATGTTCTGTCAGTGTTCTTTTTATTATCCTAACCTAAAGTCCTCTATTTCTGTGTGCAGGTACTTGGAAAAGTGTATTCAGTTCTGAACGACACAGACCAAAGAGCTTTGTATGATGAGCAAGGAATTGTCGTTGATGAGTCGGACACAGTCTCCCAAGACCAGAACTGGGAAAAGTACTGGCACCTGCTGTTTAAGAAGGTATTGTTACCCATGGTTTCTCTCTGTAAAGTATATAATCAGTATTGTGCAAGTCTTGCTTGGATGGTGTTCAATCCCATCATTTTTCATCAAGCACACATGATTTATAATAAGTAATATGTAATGGAATATGCAGCACTATTATGTTGCTGAATTAATAATGTCAAAAACAGACATCGCCTATTATTGTTACCTTAATGCATTATGGCAAACGGCTAGGACACAATATGATTTACTAATATGTGGAGTCTGGGGTCACCACTGATACTGACCGTTGCTATATTTGCATAGTACAACACAGAAATGAAGGGGCTCTTTATTAGCCCATTTGCTAATGTCTGGAGATCTGTGTGGGTAAAAATAAAAGCACTTCAGGGGTGTTAGGCTGTGTGCACACGATGCAGATTTGGTGCAGAATTTTCTGCATAAAATCTGCACTAAGGCTATGTGCACACGTTCAGGATTTCTTGCAGAAAATTCCTGAGAATTCCGGACATTTTCTGCAAGAAATCCGCAAGAAAACCGCATGCGGTTTTGCCGCGTTTTTGCCGCGGTTTTTTTCGGACACTTCCCAATGCATTTTGGAGTGGGAAATCCGCAAAAAAAACCGGAAAATTAATGAACATGCCGCGTTTTTTGCCGCGATGCGTTTTTTTCGCGGAAAAAAAACGCATCATGTGCACAAAACATGCGGAATTCATTCTAAATGATGGGATGCTTATTGTATGCGTTTTGCGGTTTTATAGCGTTTTTATCGGAAAAAACCGCAACGTGTGCACACAGCTGTAATCTGCATCTCCTGGCAGAATCCGCAGGTGCGTTTTTTACCAATGGATTTCTATTATGGAGGGGTGCAGAAACGCTGCAGAACTGCACAAAAGAAGTGACATGCACTTCTTTGAAATCTGCAGCGTTTCTGCGCAGATTTTTCTGCACCGTGTGCACAGCTTTTTTTTTTCCACATTGATTTACATTGTACTGTAAATCACAGTGCAGTTCTGCAGCGTTTCTGCTGCAGAAAAATCTGCTGCAGTTCTGCACTAAATCTGCATCGTGTGCACATACCCTTACTGATTCAGGGGCAGCACGGTGGCGCTGTGGTTAGCCTTGCA
The DNA here is from genome assembly GCF_032444005.1 of Ranitomeya imitator. NCBI lineage: Eukaryota > Metazoa > Chordata > Amphibia > Anura > Dendrobatidae > Ranitomeya > Ranitomeya imitator. Next base: position 758,934,592 of record NC_091283.1, on the reverse strand, counting down.
GCGCTGGGGTCCTGGGTTCTAATCCCACCCAGGACAACATCTGCAAGAGTTTGTATGTTCTCCCCGTGTTTGCGTCGGTTTCCTCCGGGTTCTCCGGTTTCTTCCCACATTCCAAAGACATTCTGATAGGGAATCTAGATTGTGAGCCCCATCGGGGACAGAGATGATAATGTGTGCAAAAATGTATAGCGCTGCGGAATATGTTAGCGCTATATAAAAATAAAGATTATTATTATTGTTTGCACAATATTGCCTACACTTTTAAGGTCTTTGCATATAGAATGAACAATATCCTATTTTTTATTTTAGATCACTGTAGAAGACATAAAAGAATATGAAAAAAAATATAAAGGCTGTGAGGAGGAACGAGCTGATATAATACAAGCTTATATGGACTTTGAAGGAGACATGGATAACATAATGGGCTCTGTTATTCTTGTGGAAATTGATGATGAACCGAGGATCAAGGATATTATTCAGAAAGCTATTGATAAGAAAGAGGTTCCAGCTTATGATGCCTTTGTGAAAGAATCCAAAAAGAAACGTGAACGGCGCAAGAAAAGGGTGAGACCCAAAATATAGAATGGTAGCACCAATACGCTGAAAATTTTAGGCATAGCCTGACTGATGTACTGAAATATTATTTCATGTTTCTTCAGTGCCAAGCATTAATTCTCTCATGACTGCATCTATTTACTTGCCAAATGTCTTACCTGTCTCTTCAAGTAGAAGTCATGTAAGCAGAATGTAACGCTGACGTCCAAAGACTTGGGCCGCTCCATATTGGTCACTCCACGTAGTAAATACAACTGTCGCTAGCTTGTGTGCATGATGCAGTTGCTGTTGTAAAATATTTAGTTTTTATTAAAGGAAATTCCCAGCTAAAACGCTTATCTATCGCATAGTTTCAGGTCCCACATCAGGCGATGGTGTCTGCGGTCATGAGACTTGGGGAAACAGCTGACCAAATATGCCCTGCTGTTTTTTGTAACTTTAACTGAAGTGTATGGAAGGTGGGTGGGGTACCTCTACTTCCTTCTTAAGGTACCGTCACACTAAGCGACGCTGCAGCGATACCGACAACGATCCGGATCGCTGCAGCGTCGCTGTTTGGTCGCTGGAGAGCTGTCACACAGACAGCTCTCCAGCGACCAACGATGCCGGTAACCAGGGTAAACATCGGGTTACTAAGCGCAGGGCCGCGCTTAGTAACCCGATGTTTACCCTGGTTACCATCGTTAAAGTAAAAAAAACAACTACTACATACTTACCTACCGCTGTCTGTCCCCGGCGCTCTGCTTCTCTGCTCTGGCTGTGAGCGCCGGGCAGCCGGAAAGCAGAGCAGTGACGTCACTGCTGTGCTTTCCGGCCGCTGTGCTCACAGTCAGTAAAGGAGGAGTGCAGAGAAGCAGAGCGCCGGGGACAGACAGCAGTAGGTAAGTATGTAGTGGTTGTTTTTTTTACTTTAACGATGGTAACCAGGGTAAACATCGGGTTACTAAGCGCGGCCCTGCGCTTAGTAACCCGATGTTTACCCTGGTTACCAGCGAAGACATCGCTGAATCGGCGTCACACACGCCGATTCAGCGATGTCAACGGGAGATCCAGCGACGAAACAAAGTTCTGGACTTTCTTCCCCGACCAGCGATATCAGAGCAGGGGCCTGATCGCTGCTGCCTGTCACACTGGACGATATCGCTAGCCAGGACGCTGCAACGTCACGGATCGCTAGCGATATCGTCTAGTGTGACGGTACCTTTAGATATAGGACCCAGACATGGGACCCACAAACCATATCTTGTGGATGTGCTATGAATGTCTTAGATTGAGCCTTTAAAGCTCTATCAAAAAGGGCTGTTGAATATTTTGACAAACATGGACAATGAAGCACCTGTACAAATGGACTAAGGCAAGTCAAATCTAATTTATAAATCAATACATTTTTATTAAATCAGTCAATAAACATTGGAGCCTTTTGTCAGTCAGTGCAAGGAAGGGGGGCCATTACAGCCGCTTCTCTCAATACAGAGCGTTGACTGAACCTGCGTCCGCTCCGCCCCTATGATTGGAATCCGAACTCTGCCAGAACAAGTAAGGAACAAAGTTAATTTCCTCCCGGCAGCGCGGGTCTAAGTGCCGGGCAAGTTCACAACGCTATTATCCTGCAGATTAATACCATATATGCAGGTTAAAGGGAACCTGTGACCCCCAAAATCGAAGGTGAGCTAAGCCCACCGGTATCGGGGGCTTACCTACAGTATTTTGTAATGCTGTAGATAAGCCCCCGATGTATCCTGAAAGATGAGAAAAAGAGGTTAGATTATATTCACCCAGGGGCGCTCCCGGTCCGATGGGCGTCGCGGTCTGGGGCCTCCCATCTTCATAGGATGACGTCCTCTTCTGCGTACTTTGTCTGCCCTGTTGAGGGCTGAGCAAAGTACTGCAGTGTGCAGGCGCTGGGTCTCTTTGACCTTTCCTGGCGCCTGCGCACTGCAGTACTTTGCTTTGCCCTCAACAGGGCAGACAAAGTACACCTGCGCCGGAGCCGCAGCGTGAATACAAGAAGAGGACGTCATCGTAAGAAGATGGGAGGCCCCAGACCGCAGCGGGACCTCCCCTGGGTGAGTATAATCTAACCTTTTTCAAACGTGCAGATACAGGATTTGGTATGGGCAGTAGTGGGCCTTGAGCTGAAGTGCCGTGTCATCAGGAGCCCTGTCCCCATGAAGTCTAATCTGCAGGCATCATGTTATAGAACAGGTTGATATATAATTTTGTGAGAAAAGATTCAGTATGACATCTCTAATTATTTTACCTCTGCTTTCTGCAATTATTTTTTTCCACTGAATGGTCCTACAAGTGACTAAGGCTGGTTTCACACTTGCGTTTTGATCTGCAGCGTTTTAAACGCAAACGCATTTAAACGCATTTGGTGCAAAAACGCGTTTAAACGCTGCGTTTTTTAGGCGCATGCGTTTTTGCATGTTTTAACGCAAACGCGGTAACCCTAGGGATCCTATCCCAAACTCTCACACACACACAAACTCTCACACACACAAACTCTCACACGCACAAACTCTCACGCACAAACTCTCACACACACAAACTCTCACACGCACAAACTCTCACACACACAAACTCGGTTAGGATCCCTTAGGGTTAGGGGGTGGCTTTATCAGTGTGTATTCTTGTGTTTTTCTATAAAAACGCATGTGCTTAAAAACGCATGCGTTTACATAGACATCAATACGTTTTTTTGCCGCAAAAAAACGCATGCTTTTTTGCCGCAAAAAAACACCGCTAAAATTACTACATGTTGCATTTCTGCAATACAACGCATGCAGAGAAACGCATGTGTTGCAAAAACGCGTCAAAACGCATGCAAAAAAAGCATGCATTTTTAATGTTAAGTATAGGGGGAAAAAAGCATGTGTTTTTTTTTGCGTTTTTTTTAACGCAAAAACGCAGAAAAAAAAGCAAGTGTGAAACCAGCCTAACTGCTTTCTTTTTCTGAGAGTGCATACAGCGAGAGCTGCCACCCACTGGAAAAAAATAATTGCAGACATGATTTCAGTTCATTGTGGGATGGCACCATGGCTTCATCAGCATGTAGTGAGGGGATAGAGCGCTGATAACAAGTTATTTTTATTGCAGGCTCATGAAGAAGCTGCGGAAGCTGAAGTATTAAAGAAAGAAATGGGGCTTGATGATGGAGAGGATAATTTAAAAGCTTTGATGCAAGTAAGAATGTATCTATATCATCTGATTTCTTATTACATTACTTGTCTAACTTTTTATAGCTGATTGTGTTTTCCCTTTCAGAAAAGGCAGCAGGATAAGGAGAAGGAGTTTGATGGCTTCATGGCACAGCTGGAAGCAAAGTACTGCAACAAAACCAAAAAAGGAGGGAAAAAGCCTACAACATCAAAAAAAGGAAAAAAGTGATTTTAAAGGGTCAAAAAATGTCCATTCCCAGTGTTTTTTGTCTTGAATTATAAATGTATTCTTTGAGGAGGTGGCTCTGCAGTCCTGCAGATGTATGCTGCAGTATGAGATGCTACTATTCCCTCTGATCAACTCTTTTGGCCAAATTTTAGTCAAATTTAATACATAGCCAAGGAACACTTTTCAGTACACAGATATGTATTCCCTAACTTATAATAAATATTTTTTTTTTCCTTAAAATCTGTCACCATGATTTAATTTTCCAAATGTAGCTTTTTCCAAAACAAGTCCAACAATACCGTTACACTATTGAATGGATATGGAAATGAGGCTGAAGAGCTTTTTGTAGAGCTGAAGCCTCTGTCACTCCAGCTCTATTCCCTGCCAGTACCGCTGTCTGCTTTGCCTGTAGTTGCACAGCATTGACTGTCAGTCAAGGAGAGAGGGACGCAAGGACTAGAGCCGGAGTGATGGAGGCTTTAGATGTACAAATAGTTCAGCCTCATTTACATATCAATAAAAGCTCTGATTTCTCAGTAATAGAGGAACAGACTGGCCATATACAGGTATGGTTGGACTTGTCTTTGAAAGCGCTACATAGTAACATAGTAACATAGTTAGTAAGGCCGAAAAAAGACATTTGTCCATCCAGTTCAGCCTATATTCCATCATAATAAATACCCAGATCTACGTCCTTCTACAGAACCTAATAATTGTATGATACAATATTGTTCTGCTCCAGGAAGACATCCAGGCCTCTCTTGAACCCCTCGACTGAGTTCGCCATCACCACCTCCTCAGGCAAGCAATTCCAGATTCTCACTGCCCTAACAGTAAAGAATCCTCTTCTATGTTGGTGGAAAAACCTTCTCTCCTCCAGACGCAAAGAATGCCCCCTTGTGCCCGTCACCTTCCTTGGTATAAACAGATCCTCAGCGAGATATTTGTATTGTCCCCTTATATACTTATACATGGTTATTAGATCGCCCCTCAGTCGTCTTTTTTCTAGACTAAATAATCCTAATTTCGCTAATCTATCTGGGTATTGTAGTTCTCCCATCCCCTTTATTAATTTTGTTGCCCTCCTTTGTACTCTCTCTAGTTCCATTATATCCTTCCTGAGCACCGGTGCCCAAAACTGGACACAGTACTCCATGTGCGGTCTAACTAGGGATTTGTACAGAGGCAGTATAATGCTCTCATGTGTATCCAGACCTCTTTTAATGCACCCCATGATCCTGTTGCAGCTGCTGCCTGGCACTGGCTGCTCCAGGTAAGTTTATCATTAACTAGGATCCCCAAGTCCTTCTCCCTGTCAGATTTACCCAGTGGTTTCCCGTTCAGTGTGTAATGGTGATATTGATTCCCTCATGCGCATATAAATAGTTTTGGAAGTGAAATCCTGCTGACATTCCTTTTTTCTCAGTATGTAATCTTTTTGCAAATTCTTCAAATTAGCACATGTGGTTCTTGAATTTTGGGCAAAGCTAGGATAAATTTGCTTAAAGGGAATCTGTCACCCCAAAAATCGTATATGAGATAAGGCCACCGGCATTAGGGGCCTTGATAGTAGGACATCCTCATAAACTGAATATATGCCTGTGAAGGTTTTGCCATTATCACTCGATTCTTAAGGATAACTGCTTTATGGAGCGCCCTATATATTTGTTTCATGAGGTATCGTATCTCAGACCAGACATTGGTTACCTGACATGATGTTTATGGTTTAGGAACTATTAAACCAGGACTGCCCTCTGCCATCACCAGTTGGGAAGAAAAGTTCATTCATATGGCTTCATCTTATTTACATTCAGAACTTCTAAAGTATTGAATTATATTGCACACTTACATTATTTTTTTTAAATGTTGTGCTTTCAAGGGAGTCGGACCCTAAAAAATAGTGATCGCACTAGATGGGTGTCAAGCATACCTTTCTTAAGGGTTTTAGCAGCAGCTTTAGTCAGAATGTGAAACTTTCATTTTGTACATGCTGCATTCCCAAAGGCCATCGAGAATCACACGTCACTGTTTCGCAGTCCAGACCATGATGTGCGGACTGGCAGCAGGTCTTGTGATCCAAGCACTACAGCCAAAGGCATATATGAGGCTGCAGAGTTCGGGTCAGGAAGCCTGCTGCCAGTGCGTGCATCATGGTTCGGATGTGGACTGCGAAACACTGAAACCCGCTGAAGTGCTCTTTGCAGTAAGCGCTCTTTAACCCCTATTTTTGCTAATAAAGGGTTTTTTTTCCATGAACAAAGTTAATTTTAATCAATATTTTCATTTATAAAACTGAGTAATAATTTCCTCAATTATATGCGTTTAAAAAAAAATAAAAATCCTTTGTTGAGAATCTTATAAATGTGCCCCTGCTGTGTACTGTGTAATGGCCGTATCTGACCATACAGGGACATGGTCTGATCATACCACAGCTCCTGGGGAGGAAGCAAGAGTGTACAGACAGGACAGCATGGGGTTGCAAATGATATTTGAGGTAAAACATTTTTTAAAACTGGCAGTAAAATGTTTTGCCTCATAAAAAGAATCTGCTGTGATTATCTCAGCACAGGAACATTTTTTTTTTTCCCCAAGTATCCAATTGTGGTACTTCTAGTTATTCCAATATCTGTTTTTGTTTGTGCGAAAATCCCCATAAGGGCTCCTGGTTGGCCACTGAGGAGTGGGAAGGGGTTGTTCAGCACTTATTGAAAAGAGTCAAGCGCACGTTAGCATTAGTTACTAAATGAATAACACATGCCAGATTACGCTATACACATTAATGCAGCTGCTAAAATCCTACAAAGTTAGTTTAAATGTCTGTACACCTTTCCTTTCGAAAGCAGTCGTTCTTAGACAGCACTGCTGACTGGTTGATCCATTTGATTAAAAGTGATCTTGTAGTCAAAGGTGCGCTAAGTACACACTGCTTTTGTGGCCGCTGTCCGTTGTATACACCCTCCAGTGGTGATGATTGATTGCTGTGACCTCTGTCCCACCATCGGTATCAATTTTAAAAATCTTTACACTTGTACCCCTGCTATACAGAGGTCAAATTATCACACTTTTGGCCTCCACATAAGTGCCCTTAACTTACATTTTACCAAGTTGATCATGTAAAAAGCAATTCTTATGTGGACCTCGTTGAGTTTTTTTTTTCCTTTATTTGTGAATTTGTTGAATTTTTTGCTGTCATAACTTTGTACCGTTACCTATGCAAGAATCTAATTATCCCTCTCCCCCTCAATGTTTGGCAGTTTGCTTGTTTGTTAAACTTTTCAAAAAAATATTGAAAACGCTTCTTCTGATTTTTACTTTGTATATTTAAGTCCAAAAGTACATGTCGTAGCAAAACTGGTGCAAAAAAAAGTGATTGCCTATGGCATCTATTCCAATCAGATGCTATTATTTTAAACCAAATTTGAATGGTAAAGAAAACTACGTCCAGCATCCAAACTATCTTCTTTAAAAGCCATGTTGGTAGCTTGGGTGGAGGGGGGCCCAAAATCTTTCACCCCTTCCAAGGTTATTAATAATCCACAGCAGTCTGTTTAGCCTTTGCTGGCTTGAATAAATAGGGGGACACTGCGCATCTCGTGAATTCACCAGTAAAGGCTGTGAGCCGTTACTAGCCTGGGAACCTTTTGGGATATTGCTCCTTTTCCCAGATTGACATCAGTCCCCAGCAGTGGAATTTCCCTTTGCTGGTTATGAAAATTACATGGCAGCCCATGCAGTTTTTTTTTTTTTTTTTGTTCAATCCTTCATTTTACACAGCTGCTGCTGAATACAACTCACATCATTGTCGCCTGGTAGTGCCCATCTCAGTGTGTCCCAGGAGATAATCATGAGAGCTACCTCAACAGCCTCTGCCTGGGATTAGCATGAACTGTACCGCTTCTTCCCAGGCGCTGCTACGTGTCCCCTTGATGACACACGTAGGTCATCTGCACATTTTGTTCATTCTGATAAACTAAGTAGTATGTGGGTTTTTCACAAGGAAACACGGTCCGTGTGAAAAACTTGATATGTGCACACCACAGTAGGTGTGCGTGTGTCCATACTTGTGGGCCTTAAACCAGACGTGTGAAGGAGGCCTTAGGCTATGTGTGCACGTTGCAGCATTTTCTGCACAAAATATGCATCTCCTGGCAGAAAACGCAGGTGCAGATTTGATGCGTTTTTTTTATGTGTATTTTGTGCGTTTTTGTTGCGGATTTCATGTTTTTTTTTTTACCCCTATGGATTTCTATAATGGAAAGGTGCAGAAACGCTGCAGATCCGCACAAAAGTGACACTCCTTCTTTCAATCCGCAGCGTTTTCCATGTGGAATTTTCCGCACAATTAGCACAGCATTTTTTTTTTTCCTATTGACTTACATTGTACTGTACTGCGGATCTGCAACATTTCTGCGCGGGGAAAAACTCTGCGGATCTGCATTAAATTCGCATCGTCTGCACATAGCCTAAGACCTAAATGTGGCTCGTGACCCTCTCTTAAAGCTCAATGTGGCTCTCAAGGTTAGCAAACTTGGGTCCAACAGATCTAGAGACTGTTACAGAAATTAAAAACCCTATATCAGACTAATCTATTGCTTCATTGGGGGATACAGGAAACCTTGTGTATGCTGCTGCCACTAGGAAGGTTTTAAATTTTCATGTGTCACTCTGCAACCTTTATGTCTAAACATAGCCCCCTGTCTTGCCTTGAATGTTCCTTTACCAAATCTTTATACTCAAAGGGGTTGTCTACTCTTAGGATAGGTCATTAGTATTGCATCTGGTGGGGTCTGACCGCTGGCATTCTTCCACTGATGAGCGGTTTGCGGCTATGCTGGAGAAACTACCCCGGTACAGTTGTAGAGGTTATTTTTTTTGCGCAAAGTTTCTGCACTAAATCTGCCACATAAGAACATCCCCTTAATGCTCCAGGAGTACATGAGCCTTGTTATAGAATGCTGCGGGAGACACAACTCAGCCAGAAACTAAAAAAAAAACAAAACTTAAGGAACCTCAAGAGCAACAGCTTCTCAAAGTTGAACATAATATGGAATAAATATGGACCTGTAGGCATACATGAGACCATTTTTCAAGACGGACATAATACACATCAAACATAATACAATAAATATTAAAGTATTTATTAGGTCATAAAAAAATACATATTTACACAAGGCTACAACGCAGTCCATGAACAAAAACCTGGTTAAATATGGCAAGCTATTAGGTATTGTGCCAGCTCCGACAGTCCTGCTGATCTCTGAAGATGTGACATGGTTGTGATGAGACCTGAGAGCATGGCTGGTGCTATAGACACATGCTGGTCCTTCCAGCAGCCGGGTCTATGAAATAAATGGTAAAGTGCTCTGATGGCTGCACACTTATTAGTACAGTGCATCTATGGGCACATCACTAATTTCCCACAGGCGCATATAATCCAAGCAGAATGTGAACAGTGTCTTAAAATAGAAAACCTGCATTCAGGCCTAGGTTTTAGGATTTGTATACCCACCCTAAGTGCTTGAGACCCACATACCCGCCACCAAGAGTCTGAATTGTGGCATCCTGGCGTCCCGGGACAAAGGATATCAGTGGTGAGAAGGATCCAGGCGGTTGGATCTCGGAGTCGATCCTTTTGTCCTGAGTGAGCACTGCCGATGGATGGATTGTGGATTCTGGCAGCAGCTCTTTAATGGAGAAGACAGGAGCGATTAGATGAGCCCAACATTCCTGTGTATGGGGAGATGTGTGTGGAAGTCTTATGCTAATAAAGATTGAGATGAGCCATTTCTTGCATAGATAATTTTACTTGCTGTCAATGGTTTCCATAATGTATAGGTAAGTGATCACACGTCCATTCTTAAGCTGTAGGGGCCGATAAGGATCCAAAAAAAAAAAACCCATTGGTTGTGACCGACTGATGTAGAAGTTTGGCATCTTTTGCATTAGTTTACACATTAGTCTGATACTGTCCTCATCGGTTATGAAACTTCATCAGAAAATGCAGTGGGGTTCCTAAACACAAAGGGGGGGAGGGGCACAAAACTTTATCAGCAAGTTGAATATGCATTTTATTTCAAAATTCATGTATTTTGTGCACGAATATGTATTTTTAGTTGGTTTTCAACCACATTACATCAGCTCACCGACTTTTCATGTCCTAATGGACATATCGCCTTATAATTAAGACATGAAAAGCCAGTGAATCTTCACCCCCGGGCCATGATTCTGGGGCTACCACTGTCTCACAGCATTCAATGCCCCGCTAACAGAGATATAGCACAGGGAATTGAGCACCATCGGTGTTTTGCAGCAGCTCAATTAACTCATTGCATGCCACAGTCAATTGAGACCACAGCATGTCAGGAGTATGACAGAGTGAGACCATTCCCTCCATTGTCCCTCCTGTAGCACCGATAGTTTGGCATAGATCAAAAACATCTAGATTGTGCCTGGGGTACGGTCTATTAGGCTGCCTGGCTGTATAAGGGTACAGTCGTATTTTTTCTCCAAATGCTGTCCCTAAAAAAATAAAAATAAATAGTGCATGCTGTTTCTTGTGAAAGGTAAAGAAAAAACAAATAGTAATTGGGGATCCTAGTAATCGTATCAATATGTTATCATTTGCTATGGATAGAGAATGCAAAAAAAAAAAATGTATATACCCCAAAATGGAAAACTTGACAAATACAACTGATCTTGCTAAACAAAAGCCCTCTCATACAACAATTTCTGTGAATTTTTTTTTTGTGCAGTTAGCGTGTGTGTATATCAATATATACATTTATTACAGACCTGTGTGCTGCAGCTTGCTGTGTAACGTGCGGTATTTATTTAGATTACTTCTATAGCATCATTAATTACTTACATACTTAAATTATTAATTACAGACACCATCAGTAAAGATCTATAACCATTACCTATAGATAGGTATATTACATAGCAAGCTGCAGCATGCTGTTCTGTGATGAATCCATCCGGATCACTATGTGATTTCTCTGGTCCTTTTGTTCAATCTGATTGGATGATTTATGACCAAATCAAGGTAGAACTTTGATTTTGTTTTAAATCACCTTAAAAGATGGTTCATAAAAGAGTGAAAGGGGGCTGGAAACTGAACTATCTCCTGCTGGATTTACCATAGAACAAACAGCATTCTGCAGCTCGCTATGCTATGTATAAACATGCCAGGCAAAGCACAATATTAATTACACCCAAGTAGCACTTCAATAAGTAGAAAATTCTAGTGCTGAGAAAGGTGTCAATATCTTTTAAAGGGAGTGCATCATCAGAAAATGACTTAGTTTAAACACTGATCTTGTGCTACATGTAATTTTTAAAAAAATTGGTAATGTTTTTTCCCCATATTAAGAACTGTATAAAAAAAAAGTAATTATTTTTACAGTGGCCACTAGGGTTGTAGACTCATTGTTCCTGTTCTTTCAGGAAGAGTTTTCAGGAGGCTCCTTATCATTAGAGGCAGGATTACAATAACAGGTAACGCCTCTGTACACAGCTGATAATCTGTTGTGATTGGTGGGTACGGTCTGTCACAGCTGACCCTCCTCCGCCTTCCGTCACATTGACCTTTGAGCAGACTCATTAGACATTTACGTTCAAAAGATAGTGTTGAAATCCAACTTTATAATAAAAAGCCCCCATGGCAAGTGTGAACATTGCAAGGTTTCTTTTAAATGATTAATACTTAGGCTATGTGCACACGTTGCGGATTAGGCTTAGGAATTTCTGGTGCGGATTCCGCCTCTCCTAGCAGAAAACGCACCTGCGGATTTGTCGCAATTGTGCGTTTTTGCTGCGGTTTTCTTGCGGATTTGCTGCGTTTTTTACCCCTGCGGTTTTCTATAATCGAATGGGTACAAAAACGCTGCAGATTCACAGAAAAGTCACATGCTACTTTTAAACCGCACCGGATTTTCCGCAAAGTGTGCACAGCATTTTTTTTTTCCTCATTGATTTACATTGTACTGTAAAACAATTGCGGATCTGCAGCGTTTCTGCACCGCAAAAAAACGCTGCGGATCCGCAGAGAATCCGCAACGTGTGCACATACCCTAACTGATATGTAAAATAAAAATGCCCCCAAATTGTCAAAATACATTAAATGCAAAAAACATTCTCATGAAGGACATAGCTCAAATTTTCACTACAAGTAAAATTACGGTAATTAGATCCCACCAATCAGTGCGTCTTGTATAAAAGAAAATACTATGATAAAAATAAAAAACTACCTACATTAAAATGGTACAAGGTTTTTTTGGGGGGTTTTGTTTTTTTTTTGTACAAAAGTAAAATTTGTCTGTTCTAACTTTTGTGGATCTCCAAATTCTCACCAGCTAAGACGTCCAAACTTGTACTTCATAGTATGGATGAAACCACAGATCTATCTTCTCTCTGGCTTCTAACAGGACAAGCAATCACAAACCTCTCCGGCTCCCTGACAATGTTACAAGAATTCATATCTGCGTCTAGTCATATGGTGATTAAAGGGAATGTCCCACAAACTACAGTGCAATCAATAGATCTTAGTTTTATTCCAAGTTCCACATTGGATGCGTTTAACCCCTTCTAGTTTTTTCCTCCCCTTATTCCAAGAGGCATAACTTTTATTGTTCTGTACAAGTATCCATATGAGGACTTGCTTTTTGCAGGACGAATTGTACTTTTGAATTACACCATTTACAATATCATGTGTTGCAGCGGAAAGCGGGAAAAAAAATTCCCGGTGCGTCAAAATTGCACAAAAAAGTACAATTCCAATATTGTTTTTTGGGGTTTTGTACTTGCAATGTTCATTAAACGGCAAAACTGACCTGTCCATATGATTCTCCAGGTTAGTACAATTACACAGATACCAAACAAGCATAGTATAAAAGAAAAAAACAAAATTTTAGTTGTGTTGCTATTTTCCAAGGCCTGAAACGTTTTCAATTTTTGAGATAGGGGGTTGTGAGGAATGATTTTTGGAGCCCCAAAGTAACGTTTTTAGTGATACCATGTTAGGGTAGATACAATGTCTGATCGCCTTTTATTATACGCAAACAAAAAACGTTCTGACTTTTCAATTTTATTTTTCTTGTTACGTCATTTACCGATCATAGTGATTTATTTTATAACTTGATAGATCGGACTTTTACAAACGCAGCAATACAATATACAGAGGGTGAAATAAGTATTGAACATGTCACCAATTTTGTAAGTAAATATATTTCTACAGGTGCAATTGACATGAAATTGTCATCAGACGCCGGTAACAACCCATCCGATCCACACAGGAAAAGAAATCACAGCATAGATGTCCATAAATTAAATTATGTACAATAATGAGAAATGACACAAGGAAAAAGTATTTAACATATTTACTGAAATATTCCTATGTTGCAAGGATGGGTTGTTACTGATATCTGGTGAGAATGTCATGTCCATAGAACCTTTAGAAACACATTTACTTAAATACCGTATATACTCGAGAACAAGCCAAGATTTTCAGCCCATTTTTTTGGGCTGAAAGTCCCCCTCTCGGCTTATACTCGAGTCATACTCGGGGGTCGGCAGGGGAGCGGGGGGTGTGTAATTATACTTACCTGCTCCTGGCGCGGTCCCCGCAGTTCCTGCTTCTTCCAGCGCTGCATCTTCTTCCTGTATTGAGCGGTCACATGGTACCGCTCATTACAGTCATGAATATGCGGCTCCACCTCCAATAGAGGTGGAGCCGCATATTCATGACTGCAATGAGCGGTAACTGTGACCGCTCAATACAGGAAGAAGATGCAGCGGTGGAAGAAGCAGGGACCGCACCAGGAGCAGGTAAGTATATGGGGAGGGGAGCGCTGCACGATATTTACCTGCTCCTTGTTCCGGTGCGGCTCAGTCTCCAGCATCCTCTGGCTGTGACGCTCAGGTCAGAGGGTGCGGTGACGTAGTCAGTGCGCGCCCTCTGCTGAGCGTCAGTGCTGGAGACGGAGCCGCACGAGGAGTAGGTAAATATTGAAAGCGCCGGCGTCCTGAGCGAAGAGAGGTGAGTATGTGATTTTTTTTTTTTATTGCAGCAGCATTATATATTGCACAACTTTATAGAGCATCTATGGGGCAATAATCAACGGTGCAGAGCATTATATATGGCACAGCTTTCTATGGAGCATCTATGGGGCCATAATGAACAGTGCAGAGAATTATATATGGCACAGCTTTATATGGAGCATCTATGGGGCCATAATGAACGGTGCAGAGCATTATATATGGCACAGCTTTATATGGAGCATCTATGGGGCAATAATGAACGGTATGGAGCATCTATTTTTATTTTTGAAATTCACCGGTAGCTGCTGCATTTCCTACCCTAGGCTTATACTCGAGTCAATAAGTTTTCCCAGTTTTTTTTGTGGCAAAATTAGGGGGGTCGGCTTATACTCGGGTCGGCTTATACTTGAGTATATACGGTAAGTATTGACCACATCGCCAATATTTTCACCGACTAAATTGTTTGTTTTTTTATTGCTTTATTTTATTTATTTTTTTATATAATTAATTTTTATTACATGTTAAAACATTTTAACAAGCAAAATAGACAAAAAAAAATCAATGTATTGCTTTATTTTTAATGGGGCAAAAGAGGGGGCAATTTTAACTTTTATATTTTTTCATATTTTTAAAAAACATTTTTCTCCTACGCCTCATTGGGGGACACAGGACCATGGGTGTTATGATGCTTGCCACTAGGAGGACACTAAGTAAACACATAAAGAATTAACTCCTCCTCTGCAGTATACACCCCTTGACTGGCCAGTAACGACCCAGTTCTTGCTTAGTGTCTGTAGGAGGCACTTGGGTCTGCTTTCAGACCCCACTGTTTTTTATTTTTATTTTCTCTAAATTTTTATTTTTTAATTAACGGAGTGAAGGGGCGACGGATTCCTTTCTAGGGTCCGCTCTCCCCCGAACCATCCACAGGCGAGCACGGCAAGTTTACCTCCCCGTACCTCTCCTGCGACGACTGGGGCATGCTTAATCTACGCTAGGGTGACGGTTCCTATATGGTCCCGATCTCTCCCCTGTAAGATGGCGAGCACATAGAGTATAGCTCTTATGTGCATCTACCGGGCTCCTCCACAATCAAGCCCTCACCTCGGTGTCATGTAGTCCCCACGGTAGCCGTAAGTCCCCTGCGGCAGGCATATAGGAAGACGCACAGACGTTCTCCATCCCCCGGCATAGGGAGGATCGATTGAGCTGAAGGCTGCATCTCTGCTCGGGGTGTAGTAACCTTCCTCACGCTGCCTGCGTGGGAAGGTGCGGTCCGGGTCCCTGGGAAGAGGTGCCGCTGACTAGAAGCCAGCGGCGACCATTCGGAGCTACGTCGCGGCCGCCGGCAGGCTCCATAAATTTAGTCCCCGGCTTCTTCAGCCAGACTAGGCCGCAATTGAAATTCCCACCCACCGCCGGAGCCCCGCCCACTACTCAAGCGCTTCTCGCTCTGAGCGAGAAGAGCCCTGCAAATCTCAGGCACCATCTTGGGACTCCACTTCTGTGGGGAAATCACCCGAAAACGTTAGTTTTCCTCCCTGGGGACACCAGCACAGGACCGTGGGTAAGCTGCTCCACTCTATAGGGAAAAGCTTATCCCCTCCTCTGCACCCATAGCCCTGCTATTGCAGTTTATTGGAGGAATAGACAAACTATGTCTCAATCTAAGGAGGCAAAAAGGGGCAATAAAAAGCACACTGTGTTTTTTACTTCATGTGCCACTTGCAATTCTGCCTTGCCACGTGCCCACAATACTCCTTTGTGCCAGAACTGTGACCCGGCCTGTGCGCAGCCGCCTTCTGCCTCCACCTCCAATGTCTCCACCGACCCTGCCGAGCCTAACCCTCCTGAGTGGGCCGCTTCCTTGTCACGATCTATGGATTCTCCGGCCAAGGCATTGGACTCTTTCCAGGGATCCTCCCTAAGCCAGAACTCCCCTCAGTCGACCGCGACAGAATCTGGCGCAGGTACAGGGCTGTCCGACCACAGGGGGCGTACTCTCCTACGGGAATCTCGGGGTTCCAGGAAAAGAACCCATGCATCATCCCCCATCCACGCTCGAGCTTCAGCATCTACGAGATCAACTTCTCGCTCCCTCTCCCCCAAGGGTCGCAGCGTACATGACTCGGAATACGAGTCGGAGAAATCTTTAACCCAAGACTCCTCGATCGGTCAGGAGACACTTGACTCCCTTATTAAGGCAGTCAACAAAACGCTAATGGTTGACGAGGAATCTGTATCCACTCAGGAAAACGTCGTGTCTTTTAAAAAAGACTATACGTGTCCAAAAGATATTTGTTAATCACCCTGAGTTGTCCAAAAACACAGGGAACACCCAGATAAGTGATTTATGGCTCAAAAGGCCACGGAAGCTAAATATCCTTTCTCCAAGGACCTAATGAAGGAGTTGCTTCTCTCTCCTGTGGATCCTGCTGTATCGCGACTCACATCCAAAACAATCCTATCTCTGTCCGACGGTTCATCAGTCAAAAACCCTTCTGACCGTCAAATTGACTACCTAGCTCGCTCAGTCTTTGAGGCCTCAGGAGCAGCACTCCTTCCATCTTTCGCTGCTACCTGGGTGGCTAAGGCAATGGTTGCCTGGGCAGAGGTGTTAACCTCTACAGTCCACGACAGTAATCTTCCCCTAGAAGCGGCCAGACTCGCTAACTAGATAGCTCAGGCCGGAGACTTCGTAGTTAACGCTTCCATAGATGCGGCTGATTGTGCAGCACAAGCGGCTGCAAACAATCTCCATCAGGAGGGCCTTGTGGCTCTGCGATTGGCGAGCAGATTCTGCTTCTAAAAAGTCGCTGACTTCGTTACCTTACCAAGCTGGCCGTTTATTTGGGGAGAAACTAGACCAAATCATTTCGGACGCTACCGGAGGGAAAAGTAAATTTCTTCCTCAGCAAAAACCTACCCGGCCCTTTCTAAATCAACAACAGTTTCGGTTCCAGTCCTTTCGCAACAACTCTAGTTGGTCATCCGCTTTCCCTGGTTCAGGACGGCGGGGAGACAGAAATCCCCAGGTCTCATATAGACCTAACCGTTCCTGCAAACCCAGACTGAGACCTTCTGGCCCCAAGGCATCCACATCCCTTAAACCTTCTACACAATGACTCGTCAACGTGTCCGGCGGACACCGACAAAGTAGGCGGACGTCTTCTTTCGTTCCATCAAAATTGGATCTCGGTCGTTCACGACGAGTGGGTCAGAGAGCTCGTGTCCTCCGGATACAAAATCGAGTTTTCTATCATCCCCCCCCACGCTTCTTCCAGTCCTCCCCTCCCAAATCAAGAGCGTCACATCTTCTTCAGGCCATACAGGCACTTCGAAGGGACGGAGTCGTCGTTCCGGTCCCTCGAGACCAAAGGTTCAAGGTGTTTTACTCAAACCTATTTGTGGTCCCAAAGAAGGACGGGACTCTACGGCCCATACTGGACCTCAAGTTCGTACGGGTTTGACACTTCAGGATGGACTCGCTCCATTCCGTTGTCGCGTCCCTGGAAAAAGGAGAGTTCCTTGCATCCATAGACATCAAGGATGCTTATCTCCACATCCCGATTTTTCCCTCTCATCAGCAGTTCCTACGCTTCGCAATCCAGTACGAACACTTCCAGTTTGTGGCCTTGCCCTTCGGACTCGCCACTGCCCCCAGAGTCTTCACGAAGGTCATGGAAGCTGTAATGGCCATTCTTCACGCTCGGGGAGTGGCAGTTCTTCCATATCTGGACGACCCATTAATCAAGGGTCCGTCACATTCTGCCTGCGAGGAGTCTGTAAGTAGCACCGTGGATTCTCTTTCTTGCCTGGGCTGGAAAATCAACCCTCGAGAAATCATCTCCAGTGCCGGCTCAGCAAATCTTCTTTCTCGGCATGATCCTGGACTCTTCCCGCGGGTTAGTTATTCTCCCTCCAGAGAAGGTCTTGTCCTTACAACAGGGAGCGCGCAAGCTCTCCCGCCCAGTCCCTCACTCCATTCGCTTCACGATGCACATCCTCGGGAAAATGGTTGCGGCGATGGAAGCCGTTCCGTTTGCGCAGTTCTATTTCCATCCTCTGCAACAAGCGCTGCTGTTAGCCTGGGACAGGAGTCCGTTTTTCCTAGACCGTCGTTTTCGCCTATCCCCACAGGTCAGGAAAACCCTCGGGTGGTGGACGCTACAGTCCTCCCTCAACCAAGGGAGGTCCTTTCTCCCGGTGCGCTGGTTAGTGGTGACCACCGATGCCAGCCTTTTGGGCTGGGGTGCAGTATTCAATCACCACACGGCACAGGGTCGTTGGTTCACGTGAGAATCACGTCTCCCAATAAATATCTTGGAGATTCGAGCGATCACACTTACCTTACGCAGCTTTCATCACCTCGCAGGCCATCCCATCAGAATCTAATCTGACAACGCCACGGCTGTGGCGTATATCAACAAGCAAGGGGGAACCCGCAGCAGGGTGGCCATGCGCGAAGTCACCCACATTCTACGCTGGGCCGAGACCAATCATTCGCTCATCTCGGCGATCCACATACCAGGTGTGCAGAATTGGGAGGCGGACTTCCTCAGTCACCAAGATCTTGCCTCGGGTGAGTGGTCCCTCCAACCGGAAGTCTTCCAGATTTGTCTTTGCTGGGGGACGCCGGATGTGGATCTCATGGCCTCAAGGCTAAACAACCAGGTTCCCCAGTTCATTGCTCGATCCTGCGATCCTTGCGCCATCGGAGCAGATGCTCTGGTTCTGTCATGGCATCGGTTTCAGCTGCCGTACATTTTTCCTCTTCCTCTGCTCTCGAGGGTCATCAAGAAGATCAGGGCAGAGGGGAGACCTGTAATCCTTGTCGCGCCGGACTGGCCGCGCTGAGTATGGTACGCGGAACTCGTCTAAATGGTCGCCGACGTTCCCTGGCGGCTTCCAGAACGCATGGATCTTCTCTCACAGGGCCCGTTTTGCCACCGGAACTTCAGGGCCCTGTCTTTGACGGCGTGGCTGTTGAATCCTGGATTTTAGCCCAAGCCGGGTTCTCTCCAAGGGTTTCTTCTACCATGACTCGTGCTAGGAAACCCATATCAATGCGCATTTATCATCGCACCTGGCGCACCTTCTTTTCATGGTGCAATGCGCATGGACGTTCTCCTCTGGTGTTTTCCATTCCGTCCATTCTGGAGTTCCTCCAATCAGGTTTAAAGTCAGGCCTTGCCCTAGCCTCGCTCAAGGGACAAGTGTCCGCATTGTCAGTTCTTTTCCAACGAAAGATCGCTTCCAGACTGCCGGTTAAGACATTCATCCAAGGAGTTTCCCGGGTGGTCCCTCCCTATAGAATGCCATTGGCTTCATGGGATCTTAACTTGGTTCTCGGAGTTCTTCAGGAGGCCCCTTTTGAACCGTTGCAGGACATCTCTCTCACTCTCCTTTCTTGGAAGGTGGTCTTTCTAGTGGCGATTACGTCAATCAGGCGAGTCTCTGAGTTGGCGGCTCTCTCTTGCCGACCCTTTTCTGATTTTTCACCCAGACAAGGCAGTTTTGAGGACTTCTCCCTCTTTCCTACCTAAAGTCGTCTCCTCTTTTCACCTGAATGAGGACATTGTCTTGCCGTCATTCTGTCCGGCACCAACCCATCGTATCGGGAAAAAAAGCTCTCCATACTCTTGATGTAGTTAGGGCTCTTCGGCGGTATATATCTCGGATGGCTCCTTTCCGTAAGTCGGACGTCCTCTTCGTGCTTCCGGAGGGACATAGGAAAGGTCTAGCCGCCTACTTTAGCCAAGTGGATTTGCTCAACTATCCAGGAATCCTACCGCGTCAGGAACACCCCTGTTCCAGCAGGGATTAAGGCGCATTCGACTCGGTCGGTCGGTGCCTCTTGGGCCATTCGGCACCAGGCGTCAGCACAACAGCTTTTACGAAGCACTATCATGTTCATACCCAGGCTTCGGCAGACGCTGCCCTTGGCAGCTGCATTCTGCGAGCAGCGGTACCTCAGTAAGCCAGTTGTGCATGGGGTTTTTAGCAGTGCAATTGCTCCCCACCCAGGGACTGCTTTAGGACGTCCCATGGTCCTGTGTCCCCCAATGAGGCGTAGGAGAAAAGGAGATTTTTGTGTACTCACCGTAAAATCTTTTTCTCCGAGCTAGTCATTGGGGGACACAGCACCCACCCTGTTAGCCTATTGGCTTGTTGTTGTTTGTTCCTCGGTTTTGACATAGTTTACTTGTCTTGGTTTTCTCTTACTCCTACTGCTTTACTATCGAACTGGGTTGTTACTGGCCAGTCAAGGGGTGTATACTGCAGAGGAGTGAATTCTTTATGTGTTTACTTAGTGTCCTCCTAGTGGCAAGCAGCATAACACCCATGGTCCTGTGTCCCCCAATGATTGGCTCGGAGAAAATAGGTATTAGTCATACCGGTAATTATGTTTCCAGGAGTCCATACTGACAGCACCCCGGATGACGTCCTCCTCCTCCTCGCAGGGACAGGAAACACACGAGAGTTCAAATATCCGGTTCTACCCACCGATCCTCAGTGTTGTAACAAGAACCAAATCATGGAATAATGCAAATAAAACGTTTAATGACATAATCACATTACAAAATAGTATATAGGCACAAGTCTGAATACACCTGAGTTTATTACATACATGGAGGGGAACGACCGGTGCTGTCAGTATGGACTCCTGGAAACATAATTACCGGTATGACTAATACCTATTTTCCAGGACGTCCCTCCTGACAGCACCCCAGTGTACCAAAGGACCTCCTCAGGGTGGGATTACCGCTTGGAGGACTTTCCTCCCAAAAGCCGTGGGCTGACCAGATGTTACATCAAGCTTATAATGTCTACAGAAAGTGTCAGCCTTGGCCCATGTTGCGGCCCTACAGATCTGTTTTACAGAAGCTCCTGCACGCTCTGCCCAGGAGGCAGAAACACCACGGGTGGAATGTGCTTTTAAGCCTGAAGGAGGGTAAATACCCTCTGACCGATAAGCATCTGAGATTACATTAGTGATCCAGCGTGCAATAGAGGCCTTAGAGGCCTTCTTACCCTTATTCTTTCCCCCGAACAGAATGAAAAGGTTTGGATCTATATGCCAAGAGTCTGTGGCCTTTAAGTAATCTAATACCCCCTGTCTAACATCCAGAGAATGGAGGGCCCTTTCTTTCTCGTTAGCTGGGTTATTACAAAATGAAGGGAGAATAATTTCCTGATTTCTATTTTTAGTAGAGGCTACCTTCGGGATAAAAGCTGGATCTAATTTCAGGATTAGGCAGTCTTCCCTGATCTGTAGGTAAGGATCTCTGATACATAGAGCCTGAATCTCTCCAACCCTCTTAGCCGTAGTGATCGCCACTAAAAAAGCTGTTTTACGAGTGAGAATAGAAATAGGCACATTATCCCCCGAAGAGTAGACGCCCTTGCATAGAGCCCTAAGAACCAAGTTAAGGTCCCAAGATGGTGACAGCTGTCTAATGGAGAGATGCATCCTCTGAGTGGCCCGAATAAACCTTATCATCCATGGGTGAGATGCCAAAGGATAGTCTAGGAATGAACTTAGCGCGGACACCTGGACCTTCAATGTGCTGGGACGAAGACCCAAATTAAACCCTTTCTGTAGAAAGTCTAAGATACCAGGGATGTCCGGAGAGTCTGATACAACATCAGACCTGCCACCTTCTAGACAAAAGCGTTTCCAGATCTTCCGGTAAATGGCTGAGGTAACTGGTTTTCTACTACCTTGGATAGTAGATATGACCTGGTCTGATATCCTGAAGTCAAAAGGCCTGTCCCTTTCAGGACCCAGGCTGAAAGACGGAGTTTGCTTGGGACTGGACCCTGGTGAATGACTTTCCCTCTGGTGGGCAATTCGACTGGATTGCCAATTGCTAGAGTCCCCAGCACTGGAAACCAGCTCCTTCTTGGCCAATGCGGTACGATTAGGATGACGGCCGCCTGATCTTCCTTGATCTTTCGCAGCACAGCTGGAATTAACGCCGGTGGTGGAAATGCATATGACAGAGGTTGATCCCATCGCTGGCTCAGAGCATCTACCCCTTCTGGCAAATCCGAGGGGTTCAGGGAGAAGAATCTTGGGGTCTTCGCGTTCCTCCTGCTTGCGAATAAGTCGATGTTGGGAGTTCCCCATCTGAGACATAACCTTCAAAATATGCTCTGCTCCAATTCCCACTCTGTTGGGCACAGGTTCCGCCTGCTTAGGTAATCCGCTACCACATTCTTGGATCCTTCTAGATGGATCGCCGTTATGGATAGCGCTGTGTCTTCTGCCCAGCTCAAGATCATCTCTGCTAGGTCCTGCAGTGGTTGATATCTTGGTCCTCCTTGATGGTTCAGGAATGAGACTGTTGTTACGTTGTCGGAGAATATTCTTACGTGACAATCTGAGAGGCTGAGCTGATTGTGTCTCAATGCTTGCCATACGGCGTAGAGTTCTCTGAAATTGGACAATCTGTTTTTTATACTTTCTGGCCACTTGCCTTGCAAAATTCTGCCTTGTAGATGAGCTCCCCAGCCCCATGCGCTGGCGTCCGTATTAATAACTACGTAAGGGGAAGTGATCCACAGAACTCCCACCTTTAGATTTTCTGATCGTATCCACCAGAAGAGAGATCTTCGTGTTAGACCAGTCAGCCTTAATGGAGCCTCTAGTGAGGACTGACGTCGATCCCAGCTGGACAAGATTTGCTTTTGTAGCTGTCTTGAATGTGCCTGTGCCCATCTGACGCATGGTATACAGGCTGTCATTAGGCCTAGAACCTTCATAGCCATCCTTATGGTAACTCGATGTTCCAACAGATATCGGACTCGAGTCTGAATTATCATTCTCTTGATGTCGGGTAGTGAAGATATTCTGCGTCTGGAGTCCAGAAGCACTCCCAGGAAGGTTTTCCTTTGTTCTGGTGGAAGATCGGATTTCTGCCAGTTTATCACCCATCCGAGATGTCTCATTAGAGCAATAGTCCGCTCTCTGTGATCTTCCAGAAGCTTTACAGAATCTGCCACGAGAAAGAAATCGTCTAAATACGGAATTATTATGATGCCTTGTTTCCTTAGGAAGGCCACCATCTCTGATACAAGTTTGGTAAAAATACGAGGAGCAGAAGCCAGACCGAAGGGAAGGCCCTGAAATTGATAGTGTCAGGTCCGAGATGGCAGAGCTACTGCAAATCTCAGCAGGTTCTGAGATAAAGGATGTACTGGGACCTGGTAGTAGGCCCTTTTTAGGTTGATAGTACACATGACCGCATTTTGATTTATCAGCGGGATTGCTGAACGAATGGACTCCATGAAGAACCTTTTGTATCTCACCCAATGGTTTAAAGGCTTTAAGTTTATCATAGTGCGGGTGTCCCCTGATGGCCGAGCGATAGTGAAAAGGGAAGAGTAGTGACCTTTCCCCAACTCTGACTGAGGGACAGGAATTATTACCTCTGTCCTGAGCATGTCCTGTAAGTCTTTCAGTATAGCCGAATCTGCCACGACTAACGTAGGTGTAATGTATCTTTATGGGGGAGGAAAATAAAGTTCTACACTGTAACCCTTGGATACAGTACTGAGAACCCACTGATTTTGCGTAATTTGCGCCCAATTTCCTGCAAACCTCCGAAGCCTCCCCCCGATACGAGTGGCGTCATAAAGACTTGTTTTTATAGGAAGGGCTAAAGAAAGAACCTCTGTTCCTACTACTTTGTCCCCGGGAGCCTCTGTAGGATCCTCTGCTGGACCGACCCTGACCCCTATGATCGAACTGCTTTCTGGAGAAGAAACCTCTCCGAAAGGACTGAGAACGTTTATGTTTGTCCTCCGGAAATCCCTTCTTTTTATCCGAGGCTGACTCGAGGATGGAGTCTAAAGCAGGTCCAAACACCCTCTGTCCCGAAAACGGAATAGAGCAGAGTTTGGATTTGGAGGCATTGTCACCTGACCATGACCTTAGCCACACCGCCCTCCTAGCCGCATTAGATAGAGAACTATTATGGGCTGAAAAGCTAACAGATTCGGCTGTCATATCTGATAAGAAAGCCATTGCTGATTTCATTATGGGAAAGGAATGCAGAATATCCGATCTGGGGGTCTTATTGGACAGTTGCTCTTCCAACTGCCCCATCCATAGGTACATAGATCTGGCCACCGAATTGGTCGCTTTGTTAGTTTCAATCAGGGCTGCAGAAGCCTCCCAAGCCCTCTTAAGAAGTATGTCAGCCTTCCTGTCCATAGGATCACGAAGACTAGAGGAGTCTTCGAAGGGTATAGCAGTCTTTTTTGTGACTTTAGCGACGGTACATCAATTTTAGGGATCTCCTCCCATAGCTTGACATCCTCATGATCGAATGGCAGGCGACTTTTAAAGTCACGAGATAACACTAGTCTGCGTTCAGCTTCCTTCCATTCCTCCAGGATCATAGCTTTAATATGGTCACTAATGGGAAACACAGTCTGGTTTCGTGCCACAAGACCCCTGAACATTAAGTCCTGTCTGGATTGTGGCTTAGCAGTGTCTTCAATCTGCATCGTATTCCTGACCGCCTGGACCAGATCATCTGTCTCTTCAGAATGGAGGAGGTACTTCCTGCCTCGGTCCTGGTTTTCTACGGGAATTTCTCCCTCCTCCTCTGATAGCGAGTCCCTGAACTCGGAACCTTCATCAGTAGAATACTCTGGCTCCCCATGAGCTTCCTCCTTCCTGGCCCGCTTGCGACCAGCTATGGGACTGGAAGGCCGAGAATGTGAGAGGCTGGATATAGAAGCCTGCACTTCCTCCCGAATAAGGGATCTCATCTCAGAAAAAAGCAATGACTGCTCGTCCTTCATGATTTTAGACGTGCAGGTGTCACAGAGGGTCTTGCCATGGGAGTCTGGTAGTTTAATATGGCATACAGGACATCTGTTGCTCTTCACCGTGACCTTCCCAGACTTTTTAGTCGTGACCGGGGGAGCAGCGGGGTCTCCCTTATCCTAAACAACATAAGATAGGGAGAATAGGCTAGATGGAACGAGGGATCTCCTGGATAAAGGGGTGTACTGCCCTGGGCAGACTTACCCCCTCCTCGACGTTTCTTTCTTCCATAGCCGGACCTGTAGCAGACGATACGACCCCCTTCTCAGGTGCTGGACGCTAGCACAGTAGCGACTGCTCTGTCGGCGTTCTCCTGCTGGAGCGTCTGCTTTACCGCTCATAGAACGCCACCGGAAGTGACGTTTCGCCGGCTCCAATGAAACCGGAAGTGACGCGACTCCCCATACGCGGAAGTGCCGGCCGCTGTAGCGTCTCCAATACTGCGCGCTCTGCCAGATGGAGTCGCTCCTGGATCGCCGCCGCGTCCTGAACAGAGAGCCTCCCACCGGGAGGAGCGGTTCGATCCCGGAGCCTCGTCCCGCTCCGGGCCTTTGAGGTAGAGGGACTACCCCCCACCCACCCCGGGGAGTTTCGACTTTGGGCTGCTTGACAGGGGGAAGGTTTGGATGCCCGCCCGATCCCCCTGAGCCCGGTAAGCCTGCTGCTTCTCTGCGTGTGTCCCTCCGTGCAGGGACAGGAAAAACACTGAGGATCGGTGGGTGGAACCGGATGTTTGAACTCTCGTGTGTTTCCTGTCCCTGCGAGGAGGAGGAGGACGTCCTCCGGAGTGCTGTGAGGAGGGACGTCCTGGAAAAAGATTTTACGGTGAGTACACAAAAATCTCCTCTTTCCACTTATAACTGTACTTGTTAGTTCGCTGAAGAATACAACCTGCAATCACCTGAGAGCTAGTACTATACACAACAATACCACAGTATTGCAATGTATAGCGAAAAAATAACCGAAAAAGAAATATGTGCCAGGAACAAAATACAACATAAGTAAAAAAGTTAATTTTATTTAATAAATTAAAATCCTAATCGTGCATGTACATGAAACTTTGTGTTCCGTCAATTTGACGGTGCATAGGTAATTCCCCTTCTAGTATATCATATCAAAGTATGTATATAATCATATCCAATAATTAAAACACGGGGAAATATACAGAAGTACACAAAAACATTCAGTCAAGGAAGAATGATGAGAATGATCAGCTCACCCACCAATAGACCCGACACATGGCTAACCACTGCTCCATCAATTCCCTACAAACCGTCAAATTGATTGAACCCAAAGTTTTGTGTACATGCATTATTAGGATTTACCAGTTTACACAGACATTGCATGGTAACCTATAAATGGTGCAATCATGTACACATGTATTTGTGGAACTTTTTTGATTAGCTCGCCCACTATTTTTTAGTTATGTCTTTTTCCGTGTTTGTTCATTTGTATTCCTTATATAAAATGTATCTACTAAAATTAAATTTTTTACAAATATTGTTGTATTTTTTGTTCTTGGCACATATCTTTCTTTTTCGGTTATTTGTTTTTGTTTCCTGTGTTGACCTGTAATTAATTGGGTTATTGGGGATGTATCAGTAAATAAGTATAGCAAAAAAAAAATCAGTCTCTTATAAACACCAGCTACAGGATGGCTTTTACAGAAGTACTGTAATGACAGGCACTAGGGTCTTCAGCAGACCCCCTGCTCTCAAGGCAACCCATCTGCGCCCTGATAGGCACATAAAATGACACCTCCCCCTGCTGTCAGAGACAGTGGCATTCAACAGGTTGCTCCACCCGCGGCTGTTATAGGCATATGATGGCTGAATAATGCAGCCATCATCTGCCGGGAATGATGCAGGCTCGGCTTGCGAGCCTGCATCACAGTCAGAGACCCAGGACAGCATGGGATTACATGATTATTTCTTTGAGGAAAAACACCTTAGAAAAAGCAGCAGCTGAGATCCCGTGCTGTAATGTCTGTATACTCTTCCCCCCCCGCCCATGAGCTGTGGTATGATCAGACCATGTTCCTGCACAGTCAGACACGGCCATTACACAGTGCACAGCAGGGGTACATTTATAAGATTATCTCAGCACAGGGACATTTTTTAACACATCCACATGGGAAATTATTATTATTACTAGATGGTGGCCCGATTCTAACGCATCAGGTATTCTAGAATATGCATGTCCACGTAGTATATTGCCCAGCCACGTAGTATATTGCCCAGCCACGTAGTATATTGCCCAGCCACGTAGTATATTGCCCAGTGACGTAGTATATTGCGCAGCCACGTAGTATATTGGCCAGTTACGTAGTATATTGCCCAGCCACGTAGTACATTGGCCAGTTACGTAGTATATTGCCCAGTCACGTAGTATATTGCCCAGCCACGTAGTATATTGGCCAGTTACGTAGTATATTGCCCAGTCACGTAGTATATTGCCCAGCCACGTAGTATATTGCCAAGTTACGTAGTATATTGCCCAGTGACTAGTATATCGCACAGCGACGTAGTATACAGCACAGAGCCACGTAGTATATTGGCCAGTAACTTAGTATATTGCCCAGTCAGGTAGTATATTGCGCAGCCACGTAGTATATTGCCCAGCCACGTAGTATATTGCCCAGTCATGTAGTATATTGCCCAGCCACGTAGTATATTGCCCAGCTACGTAGTATATTGCCCAGTTACGTAGTATATCGCACAGCAACGTAGTATACAGCACAGAGCCACGTATATTGCCCAGTGACGTAGTATATTGCTGAGTGACGTAGTATACAGCACAGAGCCACATAGTATATTGCACAGCGAAGTAGTATACAGCACAGAGCCACGTAGTATATTGCCCAGCTACGTAGTATATTGCCCAGCCAGGTTTGTCACAGGTGAAAAAATAAACATATACTCACCTTTCCGAGGGCCCCTTGTAGTCCACGGCAGCTTGCGGTCCCAGGGTTGGTATCAGAGCGCAGGACCTGTGATGACGTCGCGGTCACATGAACGTGACGTCATGGCAGGTCTTTCTAGCGCAGGCGCGCACGGCCTGTGAAGACGTCGCGGTCACATGACCGTGACGTCATGGCAGGTCCTTCTGCCATACCATCTTTGCTACCGGGAAATGGCAGTGGAAGATGGCGGCCGGCGGGAGCGGCTCAGCGGACTACGGAGGATGAGTATAGCAGGTTTATTTTTTTTAATTATTTTTAACATTACATTTTTTACTATTGATGCCGCATAGGCAGCGTCAATAGTAAAAAGTTGGGGACACATAGGGTT
This sequence comes from Ranitomeya imitator, assembly GCF_032444005.1. Lineage (NCBI taxonomy): Eukaryota > Metazoa > Chordata > Amphibia > Anura > Dendrobatidae > Ranitomeya > Ranitomeya imitator. Next base: position 758,906,479 of record NC_091283.1, on the reverse strand, counting down.
AATAGCAGCGGTTATGGAGTGCGTTACCCGCGGCATAACGCGGTCCGTTACCGCCGGCATTAACCCTGTGTTAGCGGTGACCGGAGGGGAGTATGCGGGCGACAGGCACCGACTGCGGGGAGTAAGGAGCGGCCATTTTCTTCCGGACTGTGCCCGTCGCTGATTGGTCGCGGCAGCTATGACAGGCAGCTGGCGAAACCAATCAGCGAATGAATAACCGTGACAGAAAGACAGACAGACAGAAGGACAGACGGAAGTGACCCTTAGACAATTATATAGTAGATTATTATTCCAAGATCTATTGATTAAAACAGGATTTTTGGTTGCTTACCGTAAAATCTGTTTCTTGAAGCCTCCATTGGGGGACACAGGAACCATGGGTGTATGCTGCTGCCACTAGGAGGCTGACACTATGCAAATAAAAAAGTTAGCTCCTCCTCTGCAGTGTACACCCCACCGACTGGCATTATACTCTTCAGTTAGTGAGAAAGCAGTAGGAGATAATGAAACAAGGTTGAAAAACCATAACCACAAACTTGAGAACTGTAACGTGAGAACAGTCATAGAACAGATAACAACAGAAAACATTGGGAGGGAGCTGTGTCCCCCAATGGAGGCTTCAAGAAACAGATTTTACGGTAAGCAACCAAAAATCCTGTTTTCTTTATCGCCTCTCATTGGGGGACACAGGAACCATGGGACGTCCCAAAGCAGTCCCAAGGGCGGGAAAACAGACTTCCATCAGGTCAGAGGACTCACCACTGCCGCCTGCAGGATCCTTCTGCCTAGGCTGGCGTCCGCCGATGCGTAGGTATGGACCTTGTAAAATTTGGCGAACGTGTGGATGGAAGACCAAGTTGCCGCTTTGCAAAGCTGTAGGGCGGAAGCCCTGTGGTGCACCGCCCAGGAGGCGCCGACTGCCCGGGTAGAGTGAGCCTTAATCCCAGGAGGGGGCACTCTGTTCTTGACCCGGTAAGCCTCCAAAATTGCCGTTCTGATCCAGCGAGCAATAGTCGCTTTAGAAGCCGGCTGGCCTCTGCGCGTGCCATCAGGAATGACGAAAAATGAATCCGTCTTCCGGAAAGAGGATGTTCTATCCAGATAAATCCTCACTGCCCTGACTAGGTCCAGCTTGTTCAACGATCGCTCCAGAGGATGAGTCGGAGCTGGACAAAAGGAAGGTAGAACGATGTCCTCGTTGAGGTGGAAGGTGGAAACCACCTTAGGAAGAAAAGAAGGTGGAGGTCGGAAGACCACCTTGTCCTGGTGAATGACCAAAAACGGAGGGCGGCAAGACAGTGCCGCCAGCTCGGAAACGCGGCGAATGGACGTGATGGCCACAAGAAAGGCCACCTTCCAAGATAAAACTGATAGAGGAATCTCCCTAAGAGGTTCAAAGGGAGAAACCCTCAGAACGTCCAGTACCAGGTTTAAGTCCCATGCCTCCACAGGGGCCCTGTACGGCGGGACGGCGTGGGCTAACCCCTGAAAGAAGGTCTTAATCTGTGGCCGAGAGGCCAAGGTCTTCTGAAAGAGGATGGAAAGCGCAGAGACCTGACCCTTCAGGGAACTAAGAGCCAGGCCCGAATCCAGTCCTGCCTGAAGGAAGGCCAAAAGAGAAGGCAGGGAAAAAACCATAGGCGGCACGCGGTTGGACTCGCACCAACGGAAGTAGGCCTTCCAGGTGCGGTAGTAGATCCTGGAAGACGAAGGCTTCCGAGCCTGAATCATGGTGTGAATCACCCGGTCCGAAAGGCCGGACGCTCTTAGAACCGCGGTCTCAACAGCCACGCCGTTAAACTGAGCGACCGAGAATTCGGGTGGCAGATCGGACCCTGGGACAGCAGATCGGGCCTGTCTGGAAGGCACCAGGGAGCGTCCGCGAGAAGGTTGACGAGCTCCGCGAACCAAGCTCTCCTGGGCCAATCCGGGGCGATCAGGATGACCGGCACCCCTTCCGCTTTGATCTTCTTCAACAGTTTGGGAAGTAATGGAAGGGGTGGGAACAGATAGGGCATCTCGAACTGTGACCAAGGAATGGCCAGAGCATCGACGCCCACTGCGAGAGGATCGCGTGACCTGGAGACGAATTGTGGAACCTTCCTGTTGATCCGAGACGCCGTGAGATCCACATCCGGAGTTCCCCATCGAAGACAAATCTGATGGAAGACCTCCGGATGCAGGGACCATTCCCCTGCCGCGAGACCCTCGCGGCTGAGGAAGTCGGCGGCCCAGTTTTCTACGCCGGGGATATGCACCGCGGATATCACCGGAACCGTTGCCTCTGCCCAAAGGAGGATCTTGGACACCTCGGCAAGGGCCAAGGAGCTCCGAGTCCCCCCCTGATGGTTGACATATGCCACAGCCGTGGCATTGTCCGTCTGGATCCGGACTGGAAGGCCCTTGAGAATCCTTTCCCAATGGCGGAGGGACAGAAAGATGGCCCGAATTTCGAGGACGTTGATCGGCAGCGCGGACTCCTGCAGCGACCAACGGCCCTGAACCGTCAGGTGGCGAAAAACCGCACCCCAGCCGATCAGGCTGGCATCCGTTGTCACCACCTGCCAGTGAACCGGAAGGAAGGACCTGCCCTGGGAGATGAGATGAGAGGAGACGTCAGCCACCAGTTGAGAGACCGCTTGACCCGAAAGGAGAGTCTGATCGGCCGATCCAGGGAGAAGACCGACCTGTCCCACTGAGACAGAATGGCTTGCTGAAGGGGTCGAGAATGGAATTGGGCGAAGGGAATCGCTTCCAAGGTAGCTACCATCCTCCCCAGAACCTTCATGGCCGATCGGAGGGAGGGAGGCCGAGGACCCTGGAGCAAGAGAATGTCCCGACAAAGGGTGGATCTCTTGTCCTTGGGAAGGAAGACTCTGGACTGACGAGTGTCGAAGAGCATGCCCAGAAAGATGATGCGCTGAGAAGGAATAAGGCAGGACTTCTTCCGGTTGACCAGCCATCCGAAACGGGATAAGGTGTCGAGAACAATGGACAAGCTTTCGTGGGCCTGAGCAAAGGACGGAGCCTTGATGAGGATGTCGTCGAGGTATGGAAACAGAACCAAGCCTCTGACTCTCAAAATGGCCATCAGCGCCGCCATGATTTTCGTGAACACCCTTGGCGCGGTTGCGAGACCGAACGGCAGGGCGACGAACTGAAAATGATCTTGTTGCACTGCGAAGCGCAGGAAACGGTGATGTCCGGGAAATATTGGAACATGTAGGTAGGCGTCCTGGATATCTATAGAGCATAGAAATTCCTGAGCCTCCATGGAAGCAATTACTGAACGAAGGGATTCCATCCTGAAGTGTCTCAGGCGAACCCTCCTGTTCAACAATTTGAGGTCCAGAATGGGACGAACCTTGCCGTCTTTTTTCGGTACCACAAAGAGGTTCGAGTAGAAACCCGTGTACCGTTCCTTTTCTGGGACGGGAACGATTACCCCGGATTTGAGCAGAGAAGCGATGGCTGCGAAGAAGCCCGGAACCAAAGCGGGATCTTTTGGAGGACGAGATTGGAAGAAACGATCTCTGGGTCGGGAGGCGAACTCTATTTTGTATCCCGAAGACACAACTTCCCTGACCCATGCATCCTCTACTGCGGAAATCCAGACGTCCCTGAAACGGAGAAGACGGCCCCCCAACCTGGGAGTCGGGCTGGAGTCTTGCCGAGAGTCATGCGGAAGTGGATCTTCCAGTCCTGGGCCTGGACGATCTACCCTGGGAATAGCGAGGACGCCAGGACGGAGTGGGCCTGAAGGACACCGCCTTCTTCTCTTGACGTGCCTGTGGCCTCTGTTGCTGCTGGGAAAAGGAGTTTGACGCAGCGAAGCGACGAAAAGGCCGGAACGAGCGAAACTGCCGTCTAGGAGGAGGGCGACGAGGTTTAGCCTGGGGGAGAAGGGAACTTGTGCCCCCAGTGGCGTCCTTAATGATCTGGTCCAGCTGGGAACCAAAGAGACGAGAGCCCTGGAAGGGCAGACTAGTGAGGGACTTTTTGGAGGACAAGTCCGCCTGCCAGGCCTTGAGCCAAACGGTCCGGCGGATGGCAACGGCATTGCTGGAAGCCTGAGCCGCACAAGAGGCGACATCCAGGGAGGCGGAAACCAGGTATTCACCAGCGTGGGAAATCTGGTTGGCAAGTTCCGCTAATTGCGCTGGAGGAGCCCCGTCCAGGATACCTCGCCGCAGATCCTTGGCCCATTTTGAGATGGATTTTGAGGCCCAAGTGGAAGCAAAGGCCGGGCATAGCGCTGCTGAAGCCGCTTCGAAGGCAGATTTTGCGAAGGATTCTATAACTCTGTCGTTAGAATCCTTCAGAGACGCTCCGCCGGACAGTGGGAGCACCGTGTTGGTGGACAGCCTGGACACAGGTGGATCCACCGAGGGAGAGACCGTCCAATTGGCGGTAAGATCTGGTGAAAAAGGATATAACACCCCCAGGCGTTTTCCCCTCTGAAAACGTCTGGTCGGATTCTCTCTCTCTCTGGCCAGGATTTCCTCGAATTCAGGATGAGGGGCAAAAAATCTTGAAGGTGGTTTGGCCCGTCTAAACGAAACCGCCTGATCTGCGGGTTCCGTAGAGGGATCCTTAATGCCACAGGTTTGGTTTATAGCCCGAATGAGGTTCTGGACCGACTCACTCATGGTGGCGATTTGGCTAGGATCCAACTCCGACATCTCCTCTGAGGGCGCATCAGATAAAGCCTCGCCTGACTCAGGGGAGGAGGAACGGTGCGACACCAACCGCGGGGGAGGGCCGTGCGGCGAGATGGAACGCGAAGAGGACTCAGACCGACGTTCCTGTCTGGACCTTTTGTGGCTAATCAAGGAGGGCTCGGGCGGCGGTTCCTGCGACCCGCTGGCCACTGCAGGGGTCTGCAGGGGTAACCGATCCAGCGCGGACACCAGGGTTTGGGACACCCGTGTTAAATCGGCCACCGATTGTGACAGAGAAGCGGCCCAGCCTGGGATGGGGGGATCACTCTCGGGCGGAACAGCCGGGGGATCCTGGGCGGTGGGAACAATCGGGTTGCTGCAGGACTGACACAGCGGGGAGGACTGACCTGAGGGAAGTTTGCTGTTACAGGACGAACATGCAAAGTACGTGACTAAGGTAGTAGATGAAGAAGAAGTAGGGGGGCGAGAGCGGCCCCCTTTAGAGGAAGACATTTTGAGGGACCCTGAAGATGCCAGTTGGTTAGGGGACAGAGGGCAGAGGGGGGTGTCAGACTGCAGTGCAGCTACTCACGGACCCGGTCCTGGAAGATGTCCCACTTGTCCTTGGTGGAGAAATCCCCTGGTGCTGAGCTCACAGAAGATGCGGGCGAAGGAGCGTGGCGCGCTGCGTGAGGCACTGCAAGGGCTGCTGCTGTGGTGTGAAGCGATGCTCACACCAGACGAGTGTCCCACAAGGAAGGGGGCGGAGCTAGACGCAGAGGCGCCGGTGGGCAGGTCACAGTATGTCGGGCGGGAAAAAGCCCGCCCGCAGAGGCGGAAGTGACAGATCCGAAGACCGGAAGTAGGCCCCGGCCGAAGCCGGGGCCTAAATTAGGAACCGGCGGCCGGGAAACGAGCCGCGGCGCCGGTATAGAGCGCCGGAACTATGCGCCGCGACGGGAGGCTGGCGGCACAGGCGCCGCAGCCTGCTAGGCTGCGCCGCTGAAGGGCGCCGCAGATCCACCTCCTGCGGCGCCGGAGCAGTGCGCCGCGACGGGAGGCTGGCGGCACAGGCGCCGCAGCCTGCTAGGCTGCGCCGCTGAAGGGCGCCGCAGATCCACCTCCTGCGGCGCCGGAGCAATGCGCTGCAGCGATAAGCAGCGCGATAGACTGCGGGGCTGCTGCGCTGAGGACTGTGCCCAGAGAAAAACCGCCGCGGAAAGGAGCGAACAAAAGCCAAAAGCTGCCAAAAAAGAAGTGAGAGCGCTGCGGCCAGAAAAGGGCCCCGCACTGGAGCAGAAGGCCCTTGCAGAATGGGGAAAATGCTGGAACTCCAGGAACCGATAAAAAAATCGACCGCGCCGCAAGGATACAGGCGATGACCGGGTAAGAGAGGGTCACCGTCTGGGAGCCCTTAACAAGAATCCCCCCCCTAACAAGGATCTGGGATGGGATAGGGGAAATACTCACCTAAAAAAACATCCCACGCCGTACTAACCTTAAAAGAGGGTGAGACATCCAGGGCTGATGGACGTCCTCGTCTCCTCCAACCGACAGGCTCTGGTGGGCGAGTAGGTGGGGGACGGAGCCAGGACCGGACTTCTGAGCACGCTGGTGTGCCAGGATCTTGGTCCTGGTGAGGGATCTATGAGGATACGGGGTGGCAGTACACACCGTACTCATAGTCCGCTTGTGGGAATACAGGTGTGACTGCTCACCCTGTATCCCTCCGAGGAAAACTGAAAGAAAACGACGCACATTGAGGTAGATAAGGGTCTAATGAAAGACCCGTGTCCACCTCCTACTGACACTAAGCTAAACTGAAGAGTATAATGCCAGTCGGTGGGGTGTACACTGCAGAGGAGGAGCTAACTTTTTTATTTGCATAGTGTCAGCCTCCTAGTGGCAGCAGCATACACCCATGGTTCCTGTGTCCCCCAATGAGAGGCGATAAAGAAAATGTAATTTGTTTGTGGGAAAATCCAGTTAATGGTCCAGTGTATACAAAGTTATTGCAGTGCAGTCATTTTACTGACCTGAGAGTGAATAATCCCCGTCTTCGTTTTTCTCATTTATGGATGGTCCCATTTGTAGTGAACTGGCTGAGGAGCTGGCAATACTTAAACCAATGCCAGTTATTCCAATACCAATGGAATCTGCAGGCAGAAGAAGAATCAGAAGCACATTCTAGTTACCTAATCCACTCCCCCCTCAGGCTAGGAGCACACTGTGTCTGCCATATACATCTGGAGGTTTTCCCCAAAGTATACTGTAACGTTCCCCATAGACTCCCATTCACCAGACCGAGGCAAAAAGTGAGCGTTTGGTCTCCGTCTGGCCAGTCAATGGGTCATTAAGGTTTATGGATATTTTGGCATCCGGCTTGACAGTGGCCACTGTTGGGCACATACCTTCTAAGTGGGCGCATCAGACCCTGGCCACAAACATAGTGAGGCACGGCAAATAACCACTCTAGCGGACTAAAGCCATCTATGCACTATTGCATTTTTCCGTACAGAACAGTACATGTATGGCTGCAGTTTCCCCATGTAAAATAATTTGTATCCCATTCCCATGGGGTGGGTAAGCGGATTTTAATTGGTGGGGATCCGACTCACGGTGCTTTAATACTGTGTTTTGGCACCTGTTCATTAGTCTTGTTGTGGCTTATGTCCCAAATGGGATTCAGGAATATGCGCCAAAGGGGGCCATAGAAAATAATGGTGGCGACAGTGAATGGGTGCTCTGTCGTGCTTAGTTTTTGGGGGTGCATGCCTACTGGAGACAGACACCCAGAAGAAGCCTACTACGTGTGGGTGTCCGCCTCCAGTAGGGTTACACAGACAAAAATGATGCACATCAGAGTGCAAATTGACTTTGTCAGCATCATTATAGACTATGGCCCACATTGGCATGTATGCCCTAATCCCATTTTGGGGGGGTTGGACGTAAGCCCAGATGGGACCAACGAATGGGTGCCAAAACGCAGTGTGAAAGCACCCTGTGGGTATGTGCACAAAGCTTTGTATCAGTAGGTAAAAAAATGCCACATTTTCTTGTGGAAACGTTGCTTTCGAGGGGGTTATATGTGAATACAGAGGTTTTTTTAGTTTCACTAAGTGGTTTTGAAGAGTTTAAGTGTTTTTTTAAAGTGTTTATTGCAGTCATTTGATTGGGTATTGCCTAGTTTACAGGAGATCCCATGAGGCGCTGCTTCACAGAAGTACATTCACTTTATTTTTTCCCACTAGGTGTTTTTGAAAACCCACAAAGGACTGAACATATGAACATAAAAGTGGATTTATAATAGAAATGGAAGAGTCTTTCAAGTGTTTTTGTAAAAAAAAAAAAAAAGGGGAGAGGACTGGACCGCTAGAATTGCTACATCCAAAAGATGGTGCTAACAGTCAATATTGACCGTTTAACAAGCTTTCTTACAGAATTTAGAATAAAAATCCAAAGCAGAAACTCCATTTGCAGACACATGTTTCAGGGCGTTTGCCTCTCATCAGTGCTCATGTGTCTAGTTTAGCAGCTTCTGACAGTCCTTATAAGGCCAGGATCACACATACGCGAGATACGGCCGAGTCTCGCAGGTGAAATCCCTCCTCTGGTGCCGGCACTCCGGAGCGGAATGTGCAGCTCCATGTGTTGCTGTGCGGCTGCACGCTCCGGAGTGCCGGCGCCAGAGGAGGGATTTCACCTGCGAGACTCGGCCGTATCTCGCGTATGTGTGATCCTGGCCTAACAGATAACATTTAACCTTGTGTAGAGTGCCAAGTCGCAGTAAAGAGACTTACAGGCCATGCAGTTGTATTCTAGGGATTCAAATATACAAATAGTCTTGATATTTCAAGCATTTTATAAGTAGATCCTCTCAAAAAATGCCATCTGCACATACCTTAGCTGATCAAAGCCAAAAGTATCACAATGCATTCCTGGCTCCACTAACAATTCATTTTAAGACACAGAGATGGGGGGAAAACTCATTAAGTCCCACTTCTAACTAATATCAAAGAGTAGGAATGGTGGACATCTTATTATTCAAACAGAAAGCAGAATCTTTACATCACCTATTCCTTCAGAGCCTCTTCGGGATTGAAGCGGAGTTAGGTGTTTAGAAATGATAAAGGACCTTCCCATAACATCATCTGGCTGTGGAAATAAATAGCAGGTTACTGTCCCCTGACAATACCACAAAATGAACAGTTTAAAGTATACAAACACAGCAGAGACGGGATATCATACGCATGCATGGACACACTTTCAAGCACCTTTGAAATGAAAAATGATATGACCTCAACCTGTAAAAATAAAGCGGTTGGGCACAATATTTTTGGGGGTTTTTGGAGCAGAGACACCACAAATCCTCCTTGACAATGCAAAGCTCCTCAACAACTTGCTCTGAAAACTCTGCACAAAGACTCCATGTACAAATAGCTTATCTGTGTTTTTCTTGGACAGAAAACGTTCCCAATTATAGTGTAGGGGGTTCTTCAAATGTGTGTGGGGTTTTTTGTAGACTGTACGTGTGTCTGATTTTTTTTTTCTCTTTTTGCATACGACAAAAGCAAATGCCGTTGTTCAAAATGGGCACAAAAGACCAAAAATGGCTGAAAATCAGATCCAACACAATGATGAAAAATGGTCCATTTTTCTTGGATTCAAAAAATACGTCTGAATGAAGCCTGAGGGGCATTAAAGCGGTTCTCGAACCAACATTTCACAATATCTAGTGCCAAAGTAACGATGTGTTTACATGGTGTATTCATGGCTTAGAAGATTCTCCTTCTTCCTATTGATTTCTATGATTGCTCCTCGTCAGGGCAAAGTAGAAGATCTGATTTGGCTGGGTGAGAGGCTAAGACTGGAGGTAAGGGGTAATGTTCCTCCTTGTGGAGAGTGACTAGCCAGGCCTAGCATGTCAGTGAGAAGACGGATATGTCATGCATGCTCCTCTGGGAAATTAATTATGGAATTTAGCTCTCCAGGGAGGAAGAGTCTAGAACTCGAATACCACCTACTGTTAGTAGCAATCCTACAAGTCAATATCAGCCTTTTAAAGGGAACCTGTCACCCCGTTTTTTCAATATGAGGTAAAAATAGCGTTGAATAGGGCCTGAGCTGTGCTTTACAATAGTGTCTTTATTGTCCCCTGATTCCCCACCTTTGCTACCAAAATACCTTAGTAAAGTCGCCGTTTTCGCCTGTCAATCACGCTGGTCCGGTCAAATGGGCGTTGTGAAATCGCTGTTTCTCCCCCAACTCTTGCTTGTCCCTAAGAAATGTCTTCCCGTCGTTGGCGTAGTGTTTCGCGCCTGCGCAGTGCATGCCGCTCTCGCGCCTGCGCATTATGCTTTGCCCAACTGTGGGCATAGCATACAGCACATCACTGCGCATGCGCGGCTCTTCACTGTAACCTGTGTGCCCCGGAAGTCTGGATATGCAAATTTGCATACTGAGACTTCCGGGGCACAGGTTACAGTAAAAAAAACGGCGCATGCGCAATTATGTATTGTATGCTTTGCCCACTGTTGGCCAATACATACTGCGCATGCGCAAGAGCGGAATGCACTGCGCAACTGCAAAAAAAAAGCGCGATCTGTGCTATTCACAGATCGAGTTACGTCAGACACGCCGAGGAGCGGGGAGAGAAACAGTGATTTCACAACGCCCATTTGACCGGACCAGCGTGATTGACAGGCGAAAACGGCGACTTTACTAAGGTATTTTAGCAGCAAAGGTGGGGAATCAAGAGACAATAATGACACTATTGTAAAGCACAGCTCAGGACCTATGTAACGCTATTTTTAGCTCATATTGAAAAAACGGGGTGACAGGTTCCCTTTAACAAGGACGCATAGACTTGTATGGTTAATTTTGACCTATGATTTGGATTAAAAACTGACGTCTCTGTGATTTTTTTTTTTTTGCAGACACCCAGCTGTGAAACAACCCCCCAAAAAACATGTACATGTGAACCACACATTGGGCATAAAGGGTAGGTGTTCTGTCCGTAAAAAAGAAACAAAACACATCCATAAAAAAATGGATGTCCGAATGACACCTAACCCTTAAGTGAGGCATCATACGTGTTCACTTATCCCCTTCTCCTGATTGGGATAAGCAGGCTCGCTTGGTGGGGCTTGCAAGTTTATGGTCTCGACAGAAATAGCTGTCAGCCCAGCGAGCACCTGCACGGTCAGACATAGTTTGGCCCTGTATGAAGATGGTGAGTGTTTTCCAATTATGTGAAAATAAAGTATTCCTCTTTAACGTCATCTAATGATCAAAAGATTTAGACAGTAATGATTGATTATATTTTGGATTCAGACATTGGAACAGACAACACAAAATGAAAAAAGAAACATGTTGCCAATAGTGATAAATACACAGATGGAGTGAGTTTAAAGGCTAGGTGCACTTTTTCAACCCTTTTTATTGCTACAATGCATCTAAGCAGCTTTCCAAATTGCCATCTAGAATTTCTTTTGTGTACTCCGCTAATCCGCAGACCTATGTATCTCCATGGATACAGACTGCATACTAGCTGTATGTTGGCTTCTTCATTTCTGTATTAATAATTTGTCTCTAACTCTACAGTACATGATTTGGCTAAAAGAGGGGACAGAGGAGAGCGAATAACACATTACCACATAATCAGACCACGCAGAGGGTTTGTTTGTAGTCTGTAACCACAGAGACACATAGATCTGCAAAAGAGCTGCATACAAAAAATGATTGGATTTTTATTTTATTTATTTTTTTAATCGAGCCTATTTGTATAATTCTTTTGTTTTAGATGCACATAAGGAATAAAACCTGGTGGTAAAAGTGCACGTAGCTTTAGAACTGAAAAAGGAAAAGGCTGCACATGACGGTATCACGCAGGATTGTACTCACATGCCAGCGCAGCATACCTAAGGGAGCTGCTGCTATACTTTACCACTGTGTCACACAATAACTCAAACCATCTGCAGAAGTAAAACAGTTCAGGGACTTAACAGAACAGAACTTGGAAGTAATTGGTATTATATGCAATCAGCACAGAGATGGCGGCTCAAGGTAGAGTTAGTGCAAATTGATTGCACTACCTGGTTCTTTGGTTTGATCAGTAATTCATGGCCGTCAGACGGGCGCCCTGTGAACTTTATACTTCCCAGCTCTTCTTTTAGCACGATGTTATGTGATGAGATCACAGCAAGCCGGCTAATCAAAAGAGGAGCTGAGGATGCGGTCAAGAAACAAGCGGCTCTCAGGACTCCCATCCAGAGGCCACAGGCTACTGACCTGGCCACTGCAAATCCATCCATCAATGCCAATAGTAATGAGAGGCAGAGATAATCGCTGACAGCAGTGAGCAGTGTTACGGTATATGCTCTAATGTAACACCTACATGGCGTTTACATCTCTTGTCTAATTGGCATCACCAAAAATAAAAAGGCAAAACAACCATTGCCAAGTTCGCACAGTGCAGGCTCAGGATCTGAGCAGACATTATACGGACTCAGCTCATGCTCCTCTTTACTGTACCCCGTCATGGTTCTCACTCACTATACTGCGCTGTGTAATGAAGGGAATACGTGATCATGTGAATATTTCAGATTGTTTTCTTTTTCGGTGACATAGCTGACAAGTTTATTACTGAATGTAGACCAGCATGCACCCAAACTCCTGGCCAATCCATCATGTAGCCCGTCATTTCAGCTAGTGTTAGAAAATGATATGGACTTGCAGGAAATGTGGATGGCTCCCTTATGCAGAGTTTAAAAAAAAATGAAAAATGAAACCCAAACCCAATCATGCCCCTGACAATAGTTCCCAATTGTGGAAAAAAATGCACAATGAAATGAGTGGTACTCTGCCCGGCTTCATCAGCCTGCATACAGCGCTACCCATGATTGTACAGATGGTGGTCTCCCACCTTCCTAGCAGGACACCTTCCTCCCTACAGTATCATGGTTCAATATTGAGTTTATCAATGGGACAATCAGTTTCCACGCATCTCCGCCGGCTCAATGCTCTTCTCTCACAGAGGACTTCTAGGAGAAAAGAAAAGGTTCGGGCATATTGAATTTCAACATGCCTGATCCTTTATGGTACCTTGCAGCAGCATAATCCCTTCTTTCCATTGAGAACACAGAAGTTATTATGTAATGGAGGAACACCATTGAGAACATAAATGTACACACGTCACAATTTGGTGTGCCACGTTTGTTTGGCGTGTCACTGATTTCTATGCAAATCTGCATCTATATGGCACATTTTGCATAGGCACAGTATGGCAATTGTGCTGGTGGTTGCAACATCTGTATTCACAATGATGACATCCATTTCACGCTAAATATATACTGAGCCTAAAAATATTAGTTCCCGAGTGCTATCCGAAAGACACCCCCACCCCTACCATTACCATGCAATATCCAGGCTTTTATATATGCTCATCACGTAATGTCCAGAAAGCGAGACCTTCTGCACTTACTGTTTGTCTCTGTGATCCAGGCAGGTTGTGGTAGTCGGTATCTGAGGTTCCTATTGGTGGCAGGAGATTATTCCGGTTAAATGGAACAGGAGAGCAGGGCAGCTGGTCATTGGCGGTCTGACTGTTCTCCCCAAAATACACAAGAATCTGCTCTCAGTTATCAGGTACATAACAAACGGCGGGCAACCTCACCAATGGGGATTTACAAGAATGGGACACTTGGCTAGGCTCAGGGGGAGATTTCTAGTACTCAGAAAAGTCAATTAAAGGGAAACTGTCACAAGGTTTTTACCATCTAATCTGAGAGCAGCATAATGTAGAGACAGAGACCCTGATTCCAGCAATGTGTCACATACTGGGCTGCCTGGGGTAGTTTTGATAAAATCACTGTTTTATCAGCAGAAAATTATTACTAGAGGACAAGTAAACTTGCAGCCATGTTGTCCTCCATATTCATGAGCTCTGTATAACTTCACACGCACCTGATTGGCAGCTTTCTGCCTATGAAGTGTGTACATAGAAATATGCCAATCAGTGATATGGGCAGTGTTATACAGAGCTCAGCATTCAGAGGACTGGTAGATCTGCACAGGGATGTTAGGAAAACTACAGCAAGCAGCCCAAGTAAGTGACATCACTGGAATCAAGCTTTCTACCCCTACAGGGAAAGCAGCAAAAACCTGGTGACATATTCCCTTTACGACAATTATTCAGAAGTATTGAAATTGTTTCCGCTGCCACCAGGGGGAGCTCATTGCATATAGTTTAGTAGTTGAATTCTATGGGAGCTGTATAAATCCTTGTATACAGAGCCTCCCAATGAGGACTTCAGTCAGCCAGAATCCCATCACATAAAGTGATAGCATAAGGATAGGAGATTGTAGGACTGTGAGCCTGATCTCTGAGACCCCCATTGATCCTAAGAATGAAGGGGCTGCAGTGCGGATTCAGAGCCTCAACCCCTTTATAGTTTTCCCTATTAGATGTGTCATATGAGCCCCAGTCATGTGGATATTTGTGGCTGCAGCGCAGTATAAGGGCTGGGGTCCTTCATTCTTTGGAAGCTATAGGGCAGTGGTCCCCAACTCCGGTCCTCAAGAGCCACCAACAGGTCATGTTTTGAGGATTTCCTTAGTATTACACAGGTCAGTGAATGCTTGCCTGTGCAGGTGATGCAATTATCACCTGTGCACTACTAAGGAAATCCTGAAAACATAACCTGTTGGTGGCTCTTGAGGACCGGAGTTCGGGAACACTGCTATAGGGCATTAGAGGTTGGTGGTCACCAGCAATCATAAAGTGACAGCATTTCTTAGTGATATGCAGCGATTCTGGGGTCTCCATCTGAATCCCCAATAAACAGGATTCAGACAGAACACCCGACGGGGCCATTGGCTATAAGGAAACAAAGGGATCAAACGGACTTGGTGATTTTCTTTGGCAGTGGTTTTATGTCAAACAGGCAAAACGAGAATAGCACTGCATATGTATCAGACTCACAGTCGTGTCCCTCTGATGACCTCTTCCATCTTTGGGGTCCCTGACCTGGAGGGATTATTGTTGATGGGATGGAGTGTGCGAGGAGGGTTACGTCTCCTGGCAGAAGGAACGTTGTGAGACAGTGACGAGGAGCTGTGCTCCAGTGAGCGGCCCGGCCTTGGCTTCCCGGAGATCAGTGCAGCAGACGTCGGTCTCATGGGGGATTTCTCGTCCGAATCTCTACAAAAAAGGAAAGAGAATTTTTATCCAGGTTTACAGAGGACTTTTCTCTGGTGTTAACGTTCCCTGCTCCCAAATCTTGTGTTTTTTTAGTGGCTTTTTTTTTTTTTTTTTTAACTGAGGATCAAACTCAACTGGCTGATCTCAAGAAATTAATATGAAATTAACATGAGTTGTGTCACTTCATGTTAAAGGAAGCCATATTCCGAAAAAATATACCTTCTTCAGCCAGTGTATACCCATTTTCACCACCAAACTTATAAATAAGGGGCACAGTATTAAAAAGGCATGATGGTGGGCACTGGTCAAGAGGCTCTTCAAAAGAGGAGCAGGAACTGAAAACATTTTGGATGAGACTGCGAAATTCATTTTCCTTAAAAATCAAATGTACTTAAAGGAACCAGTAAGTAAAAAACAAACAAACAGTATTTACCTTCCTATATAGTGTTAATCTGAAGGTAAATACCATTTTAAGCCTGTGCAGTAAATGTAATTGGAGGGGCGGCTACAAGAAGAAAATAAAGGTCTATTCTCCCTGCAGCTGCTCGCTCCCAGTGATCAGTCAGCGCACAGAGAGAGCCCTGTAATCACTGCTCTGTGACTGACATCCTGCTCTGCAGACATCCTGCAAATACAAGGCACAGCAGGATGTCAGTCATCGAGCAGAGCAGACTGTGTAGTGAGTGTTGACTGTTCTCTACCATTTTTTTTCAGACAGGTTCCCTTTGAAGGGGTTGTCCACTACTTTGATACTGATGGCCTTAGGATAGCTTATTAATATCAGATGAGAGGGAGAAACACCAAACATGAATATAGTGGCACGTTCACTAGATAGATTCACTTGTCAGTTGCTAATATTTGTAGAGAAAGTCTGTAGCTCAGACCTGAACACTGGGCTACAGGAGTGCTGACATGTCCTACTCACAGGACTTTCTCCATCAGATGTGCATTCCTCTGCTGTAATGGGATTCCATGAATCATCATTAAATCATTCAGGTTCCGTTGATGAATGAGACTTCCCACTTGAGAACGATTCGCCTGTAAACAGTTCCAAACAATATTTTAGTCTTTGACTTAAGTGGGCAGCCTGTGCAGACTATGCGTTTGCTATTTTAACCCCTGAAAGCAAAATTACATACATGTACGTCAGCACTGATCTTATGTGTGGAGGTGGCTCAAGAGATGGGCTTCCCTCCATATACTGTAGATGCCGGCTGTGTTACGCAGCTCTTTCTTACGTGTCTTTAACAGCAGCGGCCGAAGTTGAGCTCCTCTCACTGCAGTTAACCATTTATATCCTGCAGTCAATACATTGCATTGGCTCCACCAAGTTCTGCGGTGCGCTCGGAAGCCACTTATGGGTTACCATGATAGTCATTGTCCAGCATGAAGGCCCTATAGCCCGAGATTTACACTATGTACTGCAATACTGTTATATATCATTACATGGCAGAAGCAAGCAGATAATCACAGGTTCAAGACCCTAAGCCCACTAAGAAATAAATTAGGAAAAAATGTATGTACAAAAAATTCCAATCACCCCTCTTTTCCCCCAATAAAATAGAAAGTAAAGAAATTAAATAAGTATATTTTGTAATATTTCACATCAGTAAAAGTCCAGTCAATAAAAATGTATAACCCATATAGTAAATGCCAAAAAGAGAACAAAAAAAAAAAAAAAATCAAAAAGCATGCAGTATAAGTGAACGTAAAATTGAAGGTTCAAGCCCCTAATTAAACTAAAAATAGAAGCAAAAAAGGTTTTTAAAAAAAAACCTTAAAAAGTGCATTATATATGTATACACACACAATATATAGCCACAATACTGCTATATCAGTAAAGAATATATATATCTTATGGCTCTTGGAAGGAGGGGAGGAAAATGTGAAACCGCAAAAATGAAAAATCGCCCTGGTGTTAAGGGGTTAAACAATATCTTGCTGGATGTCTGCAGTCACCACCAGAAGGAGCTTCATGCTGTTTTCCACAGTGTTCGGTAAGCTCCCTCTAGTGGTGGCTGCAAGCAGCCAAAATACCTTGGGTCATAAGTATCACTAATTCTTAGCGCAAACTTAGATTAGACAGTGTTCCAGTGCGCCAAATCATATCATAGATTTTTCATGCAGCTTTATTAAAAAATGATTTTAAGACTGAAAGTTGGTTTACTTTATGCCAGAAACGTGTGCCAAAATTTGGGTACATTTTTTGGCGCATTGGGCAACACATTAAGCCATGCCCCTTTCCTCTGATCTCACACCTTTTCCCCGGCTAGACCACACCACCTAGTTGGAAAAGCCGTAAAAAATGTCAAAAACACATCATACCCATGGTGAAGGTCATGAAAGACAGCGGTTTTGGTGAAAATAATGCCAGAATTCTGGTGTATTTGATAAATCTGCCTCCATGTTTTATATTTGAATCCATGCAGGGGTTGAACGTTCTGTGTTTAAAAAAAAAAGCAAATCTCTGACCTCTATAAAAGTTTGTAAAGAATCCTTCTTTTCAGGGGTCATGACGGAAACACCCTACGCAGAGCACAACGGGTGGGAAGGAGTGTGCACCTAGTAGAATGCTTACGATAGCAACACAATTTCCACATGCCGATCGAGGGGTTGATAGAGCAAGTGCTGCCACAGGTGTCACGAGTGGCTTATCTACTTTTTCCTACCCTCTGACTGTACAGTTGATTCACATTTACGGCCATCTTGAGGCTCAAAGGGTAAATTCTCTTACCAGATTAGGAGAGATAGGGGGGATTTTGGAATGTGAGACAGGAGGGAGAACCAATGGAAGACGCTGGAGTGGAGCATAGGGGTTGAGCGTTTCTATTCTTGTGGTCTTAATGGCTATGACGTGCCTGTCGTCATCTGAAAAAAAAATCAAGACAAGAAGAATTACTATGCAGGCAAACAGTACATGCAATATGATATGCAGTGGCATGTAGAAGTTCTGGCACCCCTGGTCAAAATTACTAATTGTGACCAGTTAAGCAAGTTAAAGATGGAATAATCTCTAAAAAGGCCTAAAGTTAAAGATTACACATTTCCTTTGTATTTTAGGCAACAAAAACCCCACCTATATAAAAATTACAAAAAAGGGAAATGGGCCGATGGAAATGTTTGGGCATCCTTGTAGATTTGTGTGCTCAGATAACTTTGACCAAAGTTTCAGACCTTAATTAGCCTGTCGGGGTTATGGCTTGTTCACGATCATCCTTAGGAGAAGCCAGGTTATGCAAATTTCACAGCTTTACAAAAAGCCAGCCTCCTCTGTGTGACAAAAAAAACGCAGCCATGGGTTCTTGTAAGCAGCTGCCTAGCACTCTGAAAATGAAAACGGTGGAGAACCACAAAGCAGGAAAAGGCTATAAGAATATAGCACAGCGTTTTCAAGTTGCCTTTTCCTCAGCTGGAAATGTAATTAAGAAATGGCAGTTAACAGGAACAGTGGGGATCAAAATAAGGTCTGGAAGACCAAGCTAAATTTCAGTGAGAGCTGCTCGTAGGATTGCTAGAGAGGCAAATCAGAATTCCCGTTTGACCTCAAAGAGCTTGAGAAAGATTTAGCAGACTCTGGAGTTGTGGTACATTGTTGTACTGTTCAGAGACACCTGCACAAATATGGCCTTCATGGAAGTCATCAGAAGAAAACCTCTCCGGCATCCTCACCATAAAGTTCTGTATCAGAATTATGTAAAAGATTATCTAAACAAGCCTGATGCATTTTAGAAACAAGTCCTGTCGACCGATCAGGTTAAAATAGAACTCTTTGGCCACAATGATCAATGTGTGGGGAAAAAATGGCACAACATTTAAGGAAAATAACATCTTGCCAACCATTAAGCATGTGGATGGATCAGTCATGCTTTGGGGTCGTGTTGCAGCCAGTGGCATGGGGAACATTTCACGGATAGAGCGAAGAATGAATTCAATGAAATTTCCACAAATTCTTGATGCAAACATTACACCATCTGTAAAAAAGCTGAAGTTGAAAAAAGGACGACTTCTACAAATGGATACTGATCTTAAACAAGGGTCAAAATCCACAATAGACTTCCTACAAAAAAGCGCTGCCATGATCCAGTTCTGAGATTATGTTCAGCCCTCTTGTCTCTGGACTGGTCATGTGGGAGTTAATCCTCTCTGCCCCTGAGCGGGCTGCCATGAAGGAGTATATCTCCGATAGTCTCCGCAAAGGGCACATTCGGCCATCTGTCTCTCCTGTGGCTGCGGGGTTCTTTTTCGTGAAGAAAAAGGATGGTGGTTTACGCCCATGCCTCGATTTTCGAGAACGTAATAAAAACAGGATTTTTGGTTGCTTACCGTAAAATCTGTTTCTCGGAGCCTTCATTGGGGGACACAGGAACCATGGGTGTATGCTGCTGCCACTAGGAGGCTGACACTATGCAAATAAAAAAGTCAGCTCCTCCCCTGCAGTGTACACCCTACCGACAGGAAGTAGGATATTCAGTTAGTGAGAAAGCAGTAGGAGAAGCAACGTGTAAAAGAGAAAGAATAATAATATAATATAATAAACTTTATCTATATAGCGCCAACAAACTCCACGGCGCTTCACAGATCAACAGTTTCAAACACTCAAAGAGTGTTCAAAGAACTCAAACGTATACTGTAAACAGAGCTGTTCAACTTGGGAGGGTGCTGTGTCCCCCAATGAAGGCTCCGAGAAACAGATTTTACGGTAAGCAACCAAAAATCCTGTTTTCTCTATCGCCTTTCATTGGGGGACACAGGAACCATGGGACGTCCCAAAGCAGTCCCTGGGGTGGGAACAGCAGAAAAACTCCATTCAGGTCGGAGGAATCACCACTGCCGCCTGCAAGATCCTTCCGCCTAGGCTGGCAACTGCCGAAGCGTAGGTATGGAGCTTATAACCCCTTGGCAAAGGAGTGACCGGAACACTAGGTTTCAACCCTAGCAAAGATGTAGGGCGGATGCCCCATGGTGTACCGCCCAGGAGGCGCCCACTGCCCGGAGCAGAGTGAGGAGTCACTCTGTTCTTGATCCGGTGAGCCTCCAGAATGGCAGGTCTGATCCAGAGAACAATCGTAATCTTGGAAGCCGGCAGGCCTCTTGGCGTACCGTCTGGAATGACAAAGGACAGACCTTCTTCCTAAAGAAGGCGGCCCTACACAAATAGATCCTCACCGCCCTGACCAGGTCTAGCCTGTTCAGAGAATGCCCCAGAGAATCGATCGGAGCAGGACAAAGGTGGGAAGGACGATCTTATTCAAGTAAAAGGAGGACACCACCCTGGGAAGAAAAGGCGACGAAGGCCGTAAAACTACCCTATCCTGGTGAAAAACCAAGAAAGGGGCGATAGGAGAGAGCCACCAACTCCGAGATGCGTGGAGATGGCCACCAGCAAAGCCACCTTGCAGGACAGAGCAGACAGTGAGGCTCATGGAGAGGCTCAAGGGAGAAAGTCCACCGAGCCTCCAGAACAAGACTGAGGTCCCAGGGATCCACGGAAGTGTGGTAAGAGGGAGCCGCATGCGCTACTGAAGAAAGGTCCTGATCTGAGAACGGGACGGATATAAATCTTCGTACCGTGATAGCCAGTAGCAAAGGACCTCTGAAAAGGGACTTCAGAAAAAGGATGGAAAGGGTTGCTATCTGACCCTTCAGAAAACTAAGGGCAAGGCCAGCATCAAGTCCCACCTAGAGAGAACGGCCAAAAAGGAAGGTTTCAACAGCAAAGCTGTTAACCTGAGACACCAAGAATTCTGCGGCAGATGGGTCCCTAGTACAGAAGATCTGACCTGACTGGGGCCTCCAGTGAGAGTCCGCGAGGAGATAAACGATCTCAGCGAACCAGACCTTCTGGGCCAATCTGGTGCGGTCAGAATGACCGGCACCCCCTCCGCATAGATCTTCAACAGTCTGGGAAGAAAGGGGAGGGAGGAACAGAAAGGTAAGTACAAATGGCGACCCAGGAATGGTCAAGGTATCGGTATCCACCACAAGAGGATTGCGGAGTTGGAAACAAAACGGTGGACTCTTCCTAAGCAGTCGGGCCGCCAGGAGATCGGTGTCTGGAATTCCTCATCCAAGGAAAATTTGAAGGAAGACCTCCTGAGTCGGGACCCCTGTCCTGCCGCAAGGCCCTCACGGCAGAGAAAACACTGCGGCCTAGTTGTCCACGCCGGGGATATACACTGTGGATAGTGCTGAAACCGTCGCCTCTGCCCAGAGGATCCTGGATACCTCCGCCATAGCCAAGAGACTGATTCCCTCCCTGGCGATTGACATAAGCCACAGCCGAGGCATTGGACGTCTGGATTCTGACTGGCAGACGTCTGAGAAGCCTTTCCCAGTGACTCAGGGATAGAAGAAAGGCCCCTCTCTCAATGGTGTCGATCGGCGGAGAGGACCCTTGCTCCGACCAACGCCCCCTTCAATGACGGATGGCGAGAAAACGCACCCCAGCCGGGAAGGCTGGTGACCGTCGTCACCACCTGCCTTGGGGAGGACCGGACATGAGGAATGAGAGGGGATGACAGCCACCAGTTGAGAGGCTATTAGAATCTGATGGAAAGTCGGATTGGAGGGTCCAGAGACAGCACAGACGTGTCCCACTGAGGAAGGATGGCCTGCTGAAGTGGTCCCAAGTGGAACCGCGCAAAAGAGAACGCTTACGGAGCTGTCACCATGCCTCACAGGACCGTCGTAGCTGAACGGAAGGAAGGCAGCCGAGGGCCCTGCAGAGAGCGAACTCTGTATGGAGAATTGCCCGCTTCTCAAGAAGAAAAACCCCTAGCGATGTCGAACAACATGCCTAAGAGGACGAGACGCTGACTCGGAACAAGACAAGACTTTGTTCTGTTGGCCAGCCACCAGAAACAGGACAGGGAGTCTAGGACGATGGTCAGACCCTCGGGGCCTGAGAGAGGGGCAGAGGCTTGATGAGGATTACTTCAAGGTATGGAATGAGCACTAAGGCCCCTGATCATCAAGGAAAATCAGGACATGGAGCAAGGCCTCTTGGATATCCGTGTAGCACAGGAAATCCTGTGGGTCCATGGAAGCCAGGACTGAACAGAGGAACTTCATCCTGAAATGCCGCATGCGGAACCTTCTGTTCACCAAGTTCAGAGACAGAAAGGGTCGAACTGCGCCGCTCTTCTTCGGCACTACAAGCAGGTTTGGATAGAAACCTGGGAAGCGTACCTGCTGTGGGACGGAAACAATAACCTCCGAACAAAGAAGGAAGGTAATGGACGCAAAGAAACCCAAGATCAGAGGAGGATTTTTAGAGGGCGGGATTCAAAGAAGCGATTCCGGGCCGCTAAGCGAACCCTATCTTGTATCCAGAGGATACCACCTCCCTGATCTAGGCGTCCTCCACCGAAGCTAGCCAAACATCCCTGAAAAAGGCAGGAGATGCCCGCCCAAACTGGAAGAAACGCTGGGCCGTTAGCACGAGTTATTATGCCGGAGAAGATCTGCCAGGTCTAGGCCTGGTGGACCAACCATGGGAGTTGCGGGCACACCGGGAAGGGATAGGCTTAAAGGAAAGCCTTTTCTCTAGCCAGACGAGATCGCAGTCTGTGTTAGCTAGAGGAATCTTCCGACGCCGCAAAACAGCGAAGGGACAAAGGGAACTCGTGCCTCCCGTGGCATCATTAATAATTTGTTCCCTCATGTAGCCAAAGAAACAGGCCCCCCGGAAGGGCTGTGTGTAGAGCCGAATATTCCGTCGGATGGCCACCATAATGCTGGATGCGTGAGCTGCACAAGCTGCGCATCTAGGGAGGCAGATACCAAATATTTCCCTGCATAGGAAATCCGGTCCGTCAGGTCGGCTAGCTCCCCCGGAGGAGCTTCAGGCGGGGTGCTCTTACAAGGCTGTTTGGTCCATCTATCCATGGTCCCTGAGACCCAGGTAGAGGCAATGGCCGAGGCACAAAGTAGAAGCAGCCGTTACAAAAGGCTGATTTTTCCAGCGGTTCTATAAAAGTATCCTTGGAACCCGTGCCAAGCTGATAGACAGTCTGGGAACTGACGAGTCCAGAATTGCCCGCTTCCTGCCGAGGAATCAGTCCAGTTAGCGATGAGCTCAGGAGAGAAGGGATATAGGATGCCGAGACGCTTCCCTGTCTGCAAGCATCTGGTATGGCTCGCATTTCTCCTGGCAAGTACCACCACCTGTTCAGCGTGTGTGGGGCAAAGGTCCTGGAAAGTGGTTTGACCGTCTAAACGAAAACCGCCTATTCTGCGGGTTCCGTAGAGGTATCCATGATGCTTAGGGTCTGGTTGATCGCATCAATAAGGCTATCCAAGTCTGAAACTTCCTCTGCAAACATGACCGAGGAAGCCCGTCTCTCTCTCGATAGAGAGGAGGATCAGGAAGAGGGATCTCACCGGTCCAGACCGGAGGGCAAGATGGAGCGGGAAAGACAGGTGTCAGACGTCCATGGGGTTGATGGTGGACGTCATGGTCTCCTCCGACAGGCTCTGGAGGGCGAGTGGGTGGGGAATGGAGCTGGGACCGAACCTCTAAGCACGCTTGTGTGCTAGGATCATGGTCCTGCCGTCGGATCTATAAAGATACGGGGTGGCAGTACACGCCGTACTCATAGTCCATAATGTGGGATTGCAGGTGTGACTGTTCACCCTGTATCCCCCTGTTCTGTATCTCTTGTAGGCTGGACGGAGAATCCTGTGACCCACTAGCGATTGCGGACAGGCACGGATACCAAGGTCGTGACATCCTGGTGAGGTCCGCCCCAGACTGAGACAGAAGGAAAACCCACCCAGGGATACGGGTCTCGGCCTCACCCGGGTTAGGGACTCCTGGACAGGGAGTTGCTGCAGCTGACAAGAGGAAGCAGGAGGACGGGGACGCTCTCCTTATAGGGTTAGGCCTGGGAGCAGACCCACTAAATGATGTCCGAAGGTTAGGGAAACAGGAGAGGGGAGTAATAGGCTGCATAGCAGAGCTACTCACAGTAATAGTAGGGTCCTGCAGACTGCTCCTGGCTGTAGCTGCGACCGGCATCATGGCACAGATCCAGGGCACCAGCGATGAGATGGCAACCTAAGGAGGATGCAGGGGACCCCGCCGGAGGAAACGTGTGCTGGGGAAAGAAAGGGCCTGGCTGCAGTCTGGAAGAACCGCAGAAGGAGACCGCTGAAAAGGGTGCTGGAACGTGCGCCCTGCTGCGATGTGGCGCTAAGCAGCGGTGTAGCAATCATGGGCCCAGGAGCACCAAGATGGCGCCGGTGGGCGGGGAGAAAAGAGATTGTCGGGCGGGAGAAAGCCCGCCCGAAGAAACCGGAAGTGGAGGAGCGCGGTACCTGAAGTAGGCCCCGGCAGAAGCCGGGACCTAAATTAGAGGCCGGCGCGCCGGTAGAAGAGGCCACGGCCCCGGAACAGTGCGCCGCAGAGCAGTGCGGCAGCCTGCCAGGGCCGCCCGAGGGAACGAAGAGTAGGGTCGTGGCGTCGGAAGTAGGCCCCGGCCGGAACCGGGGCCTAAATTAGAGGCCGGCGCCGCCGGATAAGAGAGCCGCGGCGCCGAAGCAGAACGCCGCAGGGAAAGAACAGCGCGGCAGTCTGCCAAGGCCGCCGCGCAGGGACAGAAAAGCAATGTTGCCGACGAACAGTGCGGCCCAGGGGGAAGCGGTGCGGCAGACTGTCAGAGTGTCGCGCTGATGGCGGCAGAAGAAGAGACAGAACCAGCGTACCTAGCCTGCCATCACCGCGGCTCAAAAGGGAGCGCTGCTGCCTGACCCGCTGCGATGCTATTCTGGGATTCCTAACATAAAAGTAAAAATCGTGCCTCAGGGACCTCTGCTCCCCCACACTGCGAGTGATCTGGGAAAAGGGAGCATGGAAAATACTCACCTAAACATCCCACGCCGTTACTAACCTGAGGGGGATGAGACGTCCATGGAGCTGGTGATGGACGTCCTCGTCACCTCCAACCGACAGGCTCTGGTGGGCGAGTGGGTGGGGGACGGAGCCAGGACCGGACTTCTCAGCACGCTTGTGTGCTAGGATCTTGGTCCTGGAGAGGGATCTATGAGGATACGGGGTGGCAGTACACGCCATACTCATAGTCCGCTTTGTGGGATTACAGGTGTGACTAATCACCCTGTATCCCCTCCGGAAAAACCTGAAAAGGAACGACGCACATTGAGGTAGATAAGGGTCTAATGAAAGACCCGTGTCCACCTCCTACTGACACTAAGCTAAACTGAATATCCTACTTCCTGTCGGTAGGGTGTACACTGCAGGGGAGGAGCTGACTTTTTTATTTGCATAGTGTCAGCCTCCTAGTGGCAGCAGCATACACCCATGGTTCCTGTGTCCCCCAATGAAAGGCGATAGAGAAATCACCATAAGAAATACTTATCCTCTCCCACTTATCCCCGATTTGTATAACCAATTGTCGGGGGCCAGGTGGTTCTCTAAGTTGGACCTCAGGGGGGCATACAATCTCATCCGTATGCGGGAGGGGGATGAATGGAAAACTGCTTTTCTCACCTCTGAAGGTTTGTTTGAGAATTTGGTTATGCCCTTTGGCCTGACTAACGCACCAGCTGTGTTTCAGAAATTCATGAATCATGTTTTCTCAGATTTTATTGGGCGTTTTATGGTAATTTATTTGGATGACATTCTCATATATTCTTCCGACAAACAGAGTCACATGGACCACCTCCGTGCAGTTCTTCTGAGGCTTAGGGAGAACTCACTATTTGCTAAACCAGAGAAATGTTCATTTTTTTCTCAGGAATTAGCCTTTCTAGGGGTCATTTTGTCCGCTAAGGGGTTTCGTATGGACCCTAGGAAGGTACAGGCTATTGTGGATTGGGTGCAACCCAGAGATCTCAAGGGTCTTCAGCGTTTTCTGGGTTTTGCTAATTATTATAGAAAATTCATTAAGGGGTTTTCCCAGGTGGTCAAACCCCTCACAGATTTAACTCGTAAGGGGGCAGATCTCAAAAACTGGTCAGGGGGCATTTTCTTCTTTGAAGAATTGTTTCATGACTGCTCCTGTACTGGTTCAACCAGATTTGTCTAAACCATTTATCGTAGAGGTGGACGCCTCGGAGGTGGGAGTAGGGGCTGTGTTATCCCAAGGGCCCACCACGTTGACTAACTTAAGACCTTGTGCCTTCTTTTCGAGAAAATTTTCCTCTGCTGAGAGGAATTATGATATGGGTAATCGGGAACTGTTGGCCATTAAATTAGCATTTGAAGAATGGAGGCATTTTTTGGAGGGAGCTGCCCATCATATTACTGTCATTACTGATCACAAGAATCTTGTCTTACATCGAATCTGCCAAACGGTTGACCCCGAGACAAGCTAGGTGGTCACTTTTCTTTTCCCGATTTCAGTTTTCTATTACTTTCAGACCAGGGTCCAAGAATGTGAAGGCTGATGCCTTATCTCGTAGCTTGGACCCAGTTTCACCACCTGAACCTCCTTCCTCCATTCTTCAGCGCGGAGTGGTGGTGGCTGCGGTGTCATCAGTATTGGAGCGAGAGATTCGTGAAGCCCAATCTCTTGCTCCCTCGTCCGTACCCAATGATAAGCTCTTTGTACCTGTCCAGTATCGGTTAAGGGTGCTTCGGGAGTTCCATGACTCGGCTCTTAGTGGGCATCCTGGAATCTCGGCCACACGTAAAGCCATCACTAGGCTGTTTTGGTGGCCTTCGTTGGCTTCTGACGTCATTGGGTTTGTGTCTTCCTGTGAAACTTGTGCTCGCGCTAAAACCTCCCGTAACCGGCCGGCGAATTGGTACCACTGCCAATTCCAGATAGACCGTGGACTCACCTGTCCATGGATTTTATCACTGATCTTCCCCGCTCTCATGGCAAAACCGTTATCTGGGTAGTTGTTGATAGGTTCAGTAAGCAGGCACATTTTGTACCTTTAGCGGGTCTCCCTAATGCTGAGACACTATCAAAACTATTCATGGAGCATGTGGTCCGACTGCATGGTGTGCCTGTCAGTGTGGTGTCTGATAGAGGAGTGCAATTTGTGGCAAAATTTTGGAGGGCTTTTTGTAAAAGGCTGGGTATCAGTCTGTCCTTTTCTTCGGCCTACCATCCCGAGACCAACGGTCAGACTGAGAGGACCAATCAGTCTTTGGAGCAGATATTGCGATGTCTTGCTATGTCCAGACAGGATGATTGGTGCTCTGCGTTACCCATGGCGGAATTTGCTTTTAATAATCGTGTCAATCAGTCCACTGGTACGTCCCCGTTCTTTTGCAACTATGGGTTTCACCCTCACTTTGGCGAGTTTTCCCGGCTGGATTTGGCGTGTCCAGGGGCTGATTCAGCCTTTCTGCGGTTAGGAGAGATCTGGAGGGAGGTTCAGAGTAACATTGGGGAGGCTCAGGGCAAGTATAAATTTTTTGCCGATAAACGACGTTCTGTGGGGCCGACTTACCAGCTGGGGGATAAGATATGGTTATCCACTAAGAATATTAGATTGAGGATTACCTCTGATAAGCTGGGTCCCAAGTTTATTGGCCCTTATGAAATTTTGGTGGTGGTTAATCCTGTGTCCTTCCGTCTATGCTTGCCTCCGTCGTTGCGGATCCCCAATGTGTTCCATAAGGCGCTTCTGAAGCCATCAGTGCCTTCCTCAGGTGAGTCTCCCGCGCACCCTCCGCCTGTTGTGGTTGATGGCCAGACCGAGTATGAGGTGGAACGGGTGGTGGATTCTCGTATGCTCCGCCGTTCACTGCAGTACTTGGTCCATTGGAGGGGTTACGGTCCTGAGGACCGGTCGTGGGTGCCAGCGCGTTTGGTCCATGCAGATCGGCTACTCCGGGCCTTTCATGCTCGTTATCCAGAGAAGCCTGGGGGTCCAGTGGCCCCCCATTGAGAGGGGTTACTGTCATGATCCAGTTCTGAGATTATGTTCAGCCCTCTTGTCTCTGGACTGGTCATGTGGGAGTTAATCCTCTCTGCCTCACCCTGGAGCTGGCTGAGCTATTTAAGTTCTCTGCAGCCATTGGGCCAGTGTCAGCTATAGTTCATGCTGCACGGTTTGAGCTCCTGACCTGATCCCTGTTATTGTGTTCCTGTTTGCCTCTGACTGCCTACACCCGTTTTAAGACTTGTTCTGACCTCTGGCCTGTACCCCGACTCCGTCTCCGTCTCACGTTTTGGTTACCATGTTCCCGGTAGGTTCTGACGTCTTTCTTGTCCCCGACGATTCTCTGCTCGCCCCTTCTGTACCGCGCTGCTATCTCCATGTATGACCTTGGCTTGTTTCATGTCCCTTTCATTACCTGTGACACCTGTGTTGTTGCTCAGTGTTGCTGTGCTGTGTGTGCAGCCTCCTTTCCTTATCCAGCACCCCCTGGTGGAGATTGCTCTATACTGCACTGCAGCAGCACATTACAAGCGCAAGCTGAAGGTCTTACAATGGCCCTCACAGTCCCCTGATTGAAAATCTGTGGCTAGACCTCAAAATAGCAGTGCATGCAAGACGACCTAGGAATCTCACAGAACTGGAAGAATTTTCCAAGGAAGAATGAACGAAAATCCCTCAAAACAGGAATTTAAAGATTCTTGGCTGCTTACACAAGAGTTCACAAGTTGTGAATACTTGCAAAAAGGGGGGTGCTACTAGGTACTAACCATGCAGAGTGCCCAAACTTTTGCAATGGACCATTTTTCTTTTTGTAATTTTTAAAATGTAAAAGATGAAAATGTATATATATTGTAGTGTGGCGATATTCACACAGTGCAATTTAACAGGCAGTTACTCAAGAAAGTTCAAGTTAAAGGCTTTATTGTCCAAAAACTCTCACAGTTAAAGGGAATGTCACCCCTTGGACGATTTTGATCTATTACTATAGGCATACAGGTAATAGAATGGTAAACCAGTCTTAACTGTATGCCTCATAGCTGCGGTGTAGATATGGAGAAATTCATTTACGTTATATGCTAATGATTTCTTCAGGCTCCGGGGGTGTGAGGTCCTGGAAGAAATCGCTGCACCCTGACTTCATTATAATGGTACCCCCTTCCCATCAGCGTCACATTGACCTGTTCAATGCTGTAATCCCATGCATGCGCTATACACGAGAATGGTTACACAAACCCGGTCCACCCTCCTCTGGGCAGCGTCAGCATTGACCTTCTGCGCAGGCGAGTCTCTGCTACTGCGCAGTGACTCACCGCACCTGCACGAAAGATCAATGCAGACACTGCCCATGTGTACCCTCACACTTTGTTCCCGGACCATGCATTCTCATAGATACCCTATGGAGACAACAGATATTACTTGAAAAAGGCCATGCCAGGTCGAAACGTGGAATGAATACTATCTGTTCCTCTTTGGATGAAATTTGTTTCGCCACTGGGTCTTTTTTAATTAAAAACATTCTTATTCTATTTTACTTCTGAGCACCTTATATATTACAGTTGAGCCCACGTACTTTATCAAATATTCCCTTTAAAGGCAGCTTTTTGCTCTGGATCACAGCCGGGCCATTCAATACAGTCCATATGGCACCCGGTTGCCGTGGGCGACAGCACCGCTGTATCACCCTTGGTTGTGCCAGATGCCGAGTTGCCCTTGGCTCTGTGTTTAACCTCACATAGGACTGTGTGACCTCCTGCTCTGCAGCTTGCAAACAAAACACTGACGTGCCTAAACCAACACTGAGAGTTTAAATGGGAATTGTGGACATAGAGCCACTTCCAAAACCTGGAGTGGAGGGAGAGATGCGTCCCACTACCAAACCTGCAAAATCTCCAAAAATAAAAGCCCATGTTGAGATTTCCTTCAAATTGACTTTACCAAATCCAAACTTTTATTCTGCACTTTAAACACAGGCGTTGCTGTAATCACAATGGACTCCAGAAAGTTCAATTTGTCTCTATGCACATCCTAGGGGATAAATACCGTCCCTCTTATTATTCCCCTCACTGCCTAACAATATACACTGCTCAAAAATAATAAAGGGAACACTAAAATCCCACATCCTAGATATCATTGAATGAAAAATTCCAGTTGCAAATCTATTCATTACATAGTGGAATGTGTTGAGAACAATAAAACATAAACATGATCAATGTAAATCAAATGTAATATCTCATGGAGGTTTGGATTTGGAATGATACTCAAAATCAAAGTGAAAAATCAATTTACAGGCTGATCCAACATCAGTGGAAATGCCTCAAGACAAGGAAATTATGCTCAGTAGTGTGTGTGGCCTCCACGTGCCTGTATGACCTCTTTATAACGCCTGGGCAAGCTCCTGATGAGGTGGCGGAGGTTCTCCTAAGGCATCTCCTCCCAGACCTGGATTAAAGCAACAGTCAACTTCTGGACAGTCTGTGGGGCAACGTGACGTTGGTGGATTGAACAAGACATGATGTCCCAGATGTTCTCGATTGAATAAAGGTCTGGGGAACGGGAGGGCCAGTCCATAGTTTATGCCTTCATCATGCAGGAACTGCTGACACACTCCAGCCACATGAGGCCTAGGACTGTCATGCATCAGAGGGAATCCAGGTCCCACTGCACCTGCATATGGTCTCACAATGGGTCTCAGGAGCTCATCTGGTACCTAATGGCAGTCAGGGTACCTCAGGCTAGTACTTGGAGGACTGTGCGGCCCTCCAAAGAAATGCCACCCACCCCCCTCCCCCCACCATTACTGGCCCAATGCTAAACCGGTCATGCTAGAGGATGTTGCAGGCAGAAGAACGTTCTCCACGGCGTCTCCAGACTCTGTCACATGTGCTCAGTGTTAACCTGCTCTCATCCGTGAAGGGCAGAGGGTGCCAATGTCAAATTTGCCAATCTTGGTGTTCTCTGGCAAATGCCAATCGCCCTGCACAGAGTTGTGCTGTAAAACACAACACCCACTTGAGGACATCAGGCCTTTGTACCACCCTTATGGAGTCAGTTTCTGACAGTTTGAGCAGACATGGATGTTAGCGGCCTGGTGGAGGTCATTTTGCAGGGCTCTGGCACTGCTCCTCCTTTTCTTCCTTGCACAAAGGAGGAGATAGTGTTTCTGCTCTTGGGTTGATGCCCTCCTAAAGCCCCCCATCTCGAACTGGCCTGTCTCCTGGTATCTGCTCCATGCTCTGAACACTGTGCTGACAGACACAGCTACCCTTCTTGCCACAGCTTGCATTGATGTGCCATCCTGGATGAGCTGCAGTACCTGAGCATCTTCTGTGTGTTGTAGACACCGCCTCATGCTACTGTACAGTACCTCCAGGGGTGAGAGCAATGACAAAATGTAAAAATGACCAAAACAACAGCCAAAAAGGATGATAACAGAGAAATGGCCTGTGGTCACCCCTTGCAGAACCACTCCTTTATAGGCGTTGTCTTGCTAATTGCGTATCATTTCTCCCTGTTGTCTGTTTCATTTGCACAACAGCAGGAGAAATTGATTCACAAATGGTGTTGCTTCCTAACTGGACAGGTTGATTTCACAGAAGTGTGATTGACTTGTAGTTAGATTGTGTTGTTTAAGTGTTCCCTTTACTTTTTTGAGCAGTATATTTACATTACATATATTCCTAAAATACAAAGGAAATGTGCCATCTTTAACTTTAGGCCTTGTAGAGATCACTTCATCTTCAACTAGCTTTCAACTAGCTTAACCGTTCACAACAGCAACAACAGCAGTAATTTTGACCAGGAGTGCCTAAAATTTAACAAGCCACTAATAAATATATTTATTTACAATATATATATATATATATATCTATTATGTTTTGTTCTAAATAATTAGTATATATTTCGAGAATACTTAACCTGAACTAATACTGCAGACATACATGCGCCCACCTGTGTAGAGAAACACTTCCCTACTCATCCCTTCATCCTTCCTTTCCCATATCTGGCCATTGTATGTATATTATTGCCATGCTCCAAGTAAGTACGCAATGTATAAATGTCATTAAAAACCATATGTTTCTCCATTTTAGGGTTTGGGGTCTTGGGTTTGTATCCAATTAAAGCCAACACCATCATGTAGTTGATACGTTCTCACTATGTTTGCGTGTAACTATTTTCCCCAGATACTTCGGTTTCCTCCCACACTCCCAAAATACTCTAAAAGGCCAATTTGTTTCCTATGTATTGCACTGTATTTGAGTGTGTGTCTAATATTGGAAAAACTAGATTGACAAATGTTGGAAAAAAGAGCTGATGAGAATGGTGACAATGCCTGTGCAGTGCTACGGAATATGTTGTTGCTATAAAAGCAATGAGAAATAAATAATAGGATCTACTTTTATACAGACTTTGATGGAAATGGTGTTAGCCATTTCGATACTGGGATCATTTTGCTTCACTTTTCTTACCAGCGACGGATTCTTCCCAGTGTCGGAAAATAAGTTCCTCCAGACACGCCACCGATTCCTTCCACACATCATCAAACAGGCAAGCCAGCACGGCTACCTTCTTGCAGTACCGTGGGGAAATTGGGGGGTAGCCCATCTTCAAGCTGTCCAAGGACGTCACTCTGTGCCATTCAAAGAATTCATCATCCCTAAGGGACAAAATCATAACCATCAAACATCCAAAGTTTCTTTTGGGGACATTTCTTTGGTTGACATACCCATGTGTAACTAGGCATGCGCTGCGGATTGCAATTCTACAGCTCATCAATTGATGTTATAGTACCTTCAGTCTGATTTTCGACATGGAGTTAAATGGAAAAAGTAAAAATCTGCTACAAAACCTAATTGTTGCTTTTCTTTTCTGTGGATTACTTGCAAATTCACAGAAAATCTGAACATTGTTTGGATATGAACAACCAAATATTTTTAAAGTTAAACTAAATTAAATACCAAGTAAATTATAAAGTTGTAAACTGTTCTTCGTACAAAGATTATATTAGATTTACAAACATTTATTTTATTTTAAGCCACCATCCACTATTCTAGTAAATTATATATGAAGAGAATACCAATGCCAAATGCCCTTCTTCTTCACCCACCGTATGTCCCTCTTATAAACACTCACTTATCTCGACTGTCAAAAGCCAAATACTCCTCCATTGTTCCATCTGACATTATTACCCCCACATCATTGTCATCTTCATCCTCATCAGTACAGAATGAAAAAGACACCGGGGCACGGCTGTCACTACGGGTGGAGATAGGAAACGCGATGCCAAGAATACCCAACCTGGAATATACAATACACCATAAATACGGACATGCAGGGGCAGCTAGAATAACTCTTCATTGTCCATACATATAAAGATCCACTTAGACAAGTCAATAGTCAGTAACTCAGTATTCTCTTGATTTGCGTAAACATGCCAACAATCATGATCATCTAAAAAGACATGTTTATCAGCAGAATCCACCCCAGCTCAAATGCTGCCGCTCCAACAGATCGGAAATGGTGATCTGACGACTACCAGCGACCTGACTCTGCTGTCAATCAGTAGCCAGGTCCCTGGAAGTTTTCACACCATCACTTCCAGTCCAGCAGAGGCCATTGGATCAGCATCTTTCTCTGATAGGGGCAGCTTCCCACTTGCAATTTGGATACCACAGTGGAAAACCCCTTTAAAATAAAATATGGACCCATCATTTTTGGATAATGCTGAAAGAAAATGTTACATTTTTTTTTTTTTTTGGTAAGGGGTTGTGCACTACTCAGAAAATCCCTTCTCAATCAGCATAGTTCACCTGCGTAAAATAATAACATCTATACTCACCCCGAGAGTGACATCTG
Organism: Ranitomeya imitator; assembly: GCF_032444005.1. Classification (NCBI taxonomy): domain Eukaryota; kingdom Metazoa; phylum Chordata; class Amphibia; order Anura; family Dendrobatidae; genus Ranitomeya; species Ranitomeya imitator. The sequence goes on along the minus strand of NC_091283.1, from coordinate 758,872,906 downwards.
AGCCTGCTCTCCCAGGGCTAGCATGACATTATTGTGTCAAGGGAGCTCTGCTGCAAATCAGTGACTGCTTCCCTTTGGATGTAATTGATGTTCAGTGGAAGTCAGAGGGCAGCAGCAGATCTCCCTTCTTCTTGGTGTCAGTTTCATCCAAATTAAGTGAAAGTGAAGCAGCTGCTTATGGCTGCAGGGCTCATGTGATACAACACGGTCATTTGAGCCCCGGGACAGCAGGCGCTGAAGTTGCTGGAACGGCGCCCCCACCAGAGTTGAATATAGGTGTTATTATTTTACATGAGGGAAATACAGTGATTGAGAAGGTTTGCGAGTAGTGGATACCCCCTTTAACTGTTTGCTGGTCCTACCTAATACACCTAAACATGAGAATCTCAATGATTTCACTACAAGGTACTCATGGATTTCTGTCATCCACTAATATGGATTCTCATATCATGTGGAAAGTGGTCAGTGCAGCAATGAAAGACATACTGTTTCCATGTACTCACCACATGCTTATATCATATATTACTTTTTGTGTGTAATTTATACTTACTCACTGGACTCTTTTGCGAGGGTAGTACTGAAGGGTATTGTACCAGCAGCTTCAGAATGACTGCAGTACCAGCTGTATCCATCATCTGCAGGGGGCACTACCTGTTTGCCTTGTATTCTGAAATGTACCCAGATGAACATGTTAAAGCAACAGATAATAAACACATTTTTTTCATACTACAATAAGTTAATCAATAATTAATGTACATGGGTTGTATACTTTTTAAGATAATTCCTTAAAGGGATCAGTCAACAGGTTTTTGACCCCTAATATGGTGGGCGTAAAACAGAGACAGAGATCCCGATTCCAGCGATGTGTCACTTAATGGGCTGCTTGCTGTAGTCTTGATAAAATCACTGTTTTATCAGCCAAAGATTATCACTAGAGGATTAGTAAACCTGCTGTCAGGTAACCTCCATATTCAGAAACGCTGTATAATCCCGCCCCACCACTGATTGGCAGCTTCCATGCTGCTTTCAGATTACATAACAACACCTGCTGACATATTCCCTTTAAGGTGTGAAATTGGCTATGAAGGGTTACCACTCTTTGGCTGCTTCTGCACCAGTAATCCGCCTCAACTATCTTATCAGATTTATTGATGGGAATCTGTTAGTAGGATCAGCCCTTCTAAGCCGTCTATAGAAAGTGCAATAAAATGATACCTTAACAACTGTAATCCGATGTCTTATCCTGAGAAATCTAGGTTTTTATTAATATGTAAATGAGCTGTTAAGATTTATAGGTCGGACACACATCTCCCTGAGAATCTGCCTCCTAAGATTACCATAAGTTAAATGAAACGGGTTGTTACCAGTGTAAGGCTGCCGTCACACTAGCAGTATTTGGTCAGTATTTTACATCAGTATTTGTAAGCCAAAACCAGGACTGGGTGATAAATGCAGAAGTGGTGCATATGTTTCTATTATACTTTTCCTCTAATTGTTCCACTCCTGGTTTTGGCTACAAATACTGATGTAAAATACTGACCAAATACTGATAGTGTGACGGCATCCTGAGACAAGTAGATCAGGAAAGCAGACTGTCAGTCATTACATGGCTCACACTGGTAATACCACCATTCATTTATAATAACCTCTGGAGGCAGATTCTCAGGGAGATCTACGTCTGGCCCATAGATCTTAACAGCTCCTTTACATATTAAGAAAAATGTGGATTTCTCTGGAATAAGACATTGGATCAAATAGATCAAGGTATCATGTTATTCAGATTCCTATGACCTGCGTGCCCATTTAGACGGCTTAGGAGTGCTGATCCTATTGAGAGATTCCCCTTAAGCTAAATAAGCCAGAAACTCAGCGAACCAGTCATGCACAATATTGATTAAATCATTTACAATTTGTGTCTCACTTTACAAAGAATGTGGCTTAAAAATGAGACACTGGGCTCCCAAATTTCAGTGCAAACTAATGGCACCTAATAAGATAATCTGTAGATGTGTAAAGATCTAGAATGAGCCAATGTGATGGATTTGATGTGTTTTCAGGCCATGTTCAGACGATGGCATCTCATGGTATACGGATCGGTGGCAGAGGCTGACCGCGCGTCTCCTGATCCGACGTTACACCCTCATTGGCATATACGAGGCTGCCAATCCGGGTAGGAAGCCCAGTGGTCCCGTCCGTACAGTCTGGTTTGTATACAGACGATGGAATACGACCGTGTTAAGTGGAAGGTTATACTAGGTAGGATTAGCACACCAGCTCCATTATCCACAGATGTCTCTGACCGTGTAAGAAATATAGCAGGGTGTTAGGCTACGTTCACACTAGCGTTCGGCTAGTGTGCGTCGCGCTAGCGTCGGGCGACGCAGCGGCGACGCACGCGTCATGCGCCCCTATGTTTAACATGGGGGACGCATGCGTTTTTGCTTGTTGCGTTTTCCGACACGTGCGTCTTTTTTGACGCTAGCGTCGGACCAAGAAAACGCAACAAGTTGCATTTTTCTTGCGTCCGATTTTCATCAAAAAACGACGCACGCATCGAAAAACGCAGCGTTTTTGCGTGCATTTGCACGCGTTTTTCGATGCATTGTGCGTCGCCGACGCAGCGGCGCACAACACTAGTGTGAACGTAGACTAAGTGCATTTCTCTTCACAGATGTTCTAGAGGACACAAGAAACAATCAAATACCGCAGATGTGGGAAGGACGACGTCCATTGATGGCACTCTTCTTGCAGACCTTCCACAAGCGTGCTGGCTTTCTGCTCATACAGCAGCTCATCAATCTGCTTAAAAATCTTCTGCACTTGTCTAGTTGCGGCCTGGTCAAACTCCTGCCAAATGAGACCACACAGGATCAGAATCCAAAACAGCGTCTTAATCTCATTACTGTCCAGTTATCTGCACAATGAAGGTCAGTGTCTAAAGCTTTCTTCCAGAAGGTAGAAGGTGCAAGAATAAAGGCAAAATGAGCAAATGTGTCTGGATAAGGTGTTATATGAGCATGCTCGGGGGCTAACAGAATGTCTCCGGCGTGCTCGAAAAATATGTCCGAGTCCCCGCACCTGTATGTCTCACAAACAGGCAATCCCTGCATCTGTTGCGGCTGTCAAACAGCCATGAGAAACTCAGCTGCAGGGACTCGAACATATTTTTCGAGCACACTGAAGACACTCGGTTAGCACACGAGCTAACACTTTATCCGAGCATGTTCACTCATCACTAGTTGTCATCCTCACAGACAGACAAATGGCTCAAACACGTTTTATGAGTCCAAAAGAAAAAAAAGGAAACAATGTGCAGTTGTCAGAACTGGTTTACTTGGGATTAATCGGAAAAACATATTCAATGGTAAAGTTGAAAATCGACAGACCTAGTAATGGGCTCCAAGTTGGAGATGTGAGAAGTGTCTGGGTGATGATCCATTTCCCTGCAGAAATAAACCTTTCACGTACGCGGGACAGGACCATGTGCTGTGCGATTCTTTCTAGGACGGTTCCCCGACTCAGAGTGTCACAGATCTATTCACACATCCGTAAAAATTATGAATCCAGGTGTGAGATCTGTGCGAATCAATGCATGCCTTATTCTCTGTGTCTGCGGATCAGAATCGGCCATACAAGACAACGAGGATCCATGACACACAGATGCAAATCAGAAAACAGACGGGATTTAGTTTTGCTTCCATGTCTCACAGATCTGTTCCATAGTGATAAATTTGACTAAAAACAAGTGACCTTCCTGGGGTCTTTTTACTGACTTGGGAACACACATCTCTTTAGTGCAAAAAATAAAACTGGATTTAAAAAAAAAAAAAATCCCGGCCATTTCTTATGGATGTCACACTGACACGGATGGGTGAATGCAGACTTATGCACTAACTGCTGATTATTGCCAATAGAAACAAATCCTGAGCAGTGTTCCCCCTTCTAGAATATTAGCGTACCCCTATGAGGCACAGATCATAGTGGATTCAGTGGTGTGACAATAACCCAAACCAGCGCATAATCTACAGACTACTGCCCCAATGAGAGGCAATAATCCCCTATTTCCTCCCAGCAATGATTCTATGGTTTTTACATTTATTTTTATTCATGGTACATTCTTGGATAAAATGCTTTGGTCTCCGTGGTTTGTCCACAGCGTGCTTAGCCATACTATGCCAAGTCCTAAAAAATGGGTGGTGGTATTTCAGATGTGGGAAAACAAATCTGCACCTAAAGACCGGATGCCCATGTAATGTGATGTCAGATGACTAATAGAACCATACGCTCTGTACACACAAAGCTTTCATCTCTTACATCGAAGCCCCAGGACAAAACAGAGCTGTCGTCTGTAGAAAGGCCGGCACAACTCTGAAATTCCGACCATGAAACCTCGGTGTCATCCCTGGGGGGCCCAGAGTTTCCGGAAACGTCCGATTTACTGAAAATATAAATGATAAAAGACAGATCTTTATGGATGATGCATCACAATAAACGCCATAGATATAACAGGGTAATTACAGGTAAAATTGCAAAGTACTTGAAAAAACAAGCAATACTTGTTATTAACATTTTTCTCTGTTCTCAAGGAGGGCGAGAGTTTCCATTTTATTGTTAATCACCTGATGCCTCCTGTAGGTTATCTGCCACCACATCAGGGGCCGAACATGCGCAGCACTTGCAAAATCTTTCCAATAAAGTTGCTATGCACTGCGCTAAATCCGGACAGATGGCTGGAGAGTACTTTTAACTCCCGATTCGGCCAACTTCAGTGCCACTTTCCTTCTGCTGTTTCTTAGGCAAATCTGACTCATAAAGAGGCATCAGAGAGCGCAGCTACTGCCAGTGGTGCAACTACGTCAGCGTAGCAGGAGCGCACCGCTTACCCAGCCCGAAAGAAGTCCAGGGAGCAGTGAGCTCACATTCGGCAAAATGTAACAACACATTTAATTGTCTATTACACGGCATTGCCTGTTGTATTTTTTTGCCTATGGCTCAGAATAGCCTAAAAAAAATTAAAAAAGCAATATTCAGATTACTGATCTACCACTGCTTCCATTTAAATGCTGCTTGGTCCATTATTGACTTCTAATTTTTTTTATCTCATCTCGAAAGTCAATGAATGTCCAACCACTGCACCGGGGATTATTTATAACATATCTTGTGTAGACACACCGGATCAGCCATGGTTTTCTAATCCTGTGCAACTCTTTAACGTCTGCACATTGCAGTAACTTCAATTTCTAGTTCTTCTGAGCAGAAGTTCATTGCAGCCTTCCATACCTGTGCTATAAAGATGGTGGCATTTATTATGGTCTCCATCTGTTGGGGTTCACTCATTTCAAAGCTTGATATCATGAGATGCTCTCCTATAAACCACTGATATAGTGCCTGGCATTTTACATTACATTATCATCTTAGATAAAACTTGTCAATTTTCATCTTAATTAATTTCATCTAAATTCATTCCCTGCTGGAGTAAGATTAGTGGCATAGCGAATGCCGCTGATTGTCATGAATTTGATGGGCGGAGGTCTGCACGCTCCAATCGCCAATCCGGGGACCAACTGGCATCAATATTTTGTGCCTTTTCACAGTTTTTTCACCACTGAATTCTGGCATAAAGACTTTTATGAATCAGGACATGAGTGTATATGAGGGTGCCTGGACATGTTGTGGTAAAGTGCCAAGTGGCGAAAAAATCTGCAGCAAAAACACTATATGTTTACAGGAAGAGAGGTTGTAAGACTGACTGCGGATTAGTCACATTACAGCAGAACATAAGGTTAAAAAATGGACTTTACATACTGTATGTGCTTCAGATCCAATTATTTGGAGAGGAATACACTAACAACCATTTCCTAACATAGGCAGCCTCTCTGATGCTGGTAATGTGGCTAAGACATTGATAGAATTAGTCATGGAGTCTAAGGTTAAGTTCCCACGATGAGTTTTTGAGGCTGGGTATTTTCACTGCACAAAAAACGCAACATCTTAAGGTATGTGCCCACAATCTGCAGTTCTGACGCTGTGTACTTATGCACCGTCAAACCCACAGTGGCCAGATATTATAGCGTAGTGGATGGGATTTCATCAAATCCCATGTCCACTAAGCGTCCACAGACACCCGTGGAGATGGACATGCGACGTGTCTTTCCAGGCCGCAGCATGTCAATTTCTCTTGCAGAGATGCAGGTCTCCGCAAGAGAAATTACATCAATAGAATGGATGTGTTGAATCTGAACGGTTCAGTGAGCACATGAGGATTCACCTGCGTTCAATAGACGGCAGCACTTTGGATGCAGTGAACATGGCTGAGTCCAAGGCGCTGATAGTTCCGGATCGCGGGCACCCGGCTTTATAGTTCCAGCAGAGTGGAGGGGATTTATAGAAGTCTCACACCCGCTGGGCTTCTTAACTGACCTGAAATCGGCAGTTTCTCTTGCAGTATGTATGTGTTTTATTTGCGGGTTTTTCCTACTGGAAAATCCGCAGGTGACAAAAATAAAGTTTTAGCAAAGCCAAGTATCACGGAGTATCCAATAAAAATCAGTTCTGTTTAAAACATAATATACTAAAAAGAGACAAAACCCAACGCAGAAAAAAGCAGGAAAATCGCACGTAGAAAAAACGCAATAAAAAATGCGAGTAACTTAATTGAGCTAATTGATGCAGAAAATCTGCAACATGAAAACTCATCAAATACTTATTTTGGGAACATAGCCTAAAAGTGGAAACCCTAGCAGTGTGACATAGCTCTGCCCGCGGTGTCACACTCCTGGCGCTTGTCATGTGACCACTCACGCATAGTTTGCATGCTTGCGATCACATACCAACTTTTTTTTCCATTACCCACCACCTCGCATTTTAAACATAATTATTCCGGCTGATCAAGATATAACATCACATGTAACATCACATCCCACTTATTAGAAAAGCTGAACAACTCTACAATCTATCCCACGTGACCAGCACCTTTCACACTCAGAAGCCACATCGTATCTTTCACTGCTGAGACCCCCAGAAAATCCTTCTCCTTTGTCTGGATGAGGGTAATTTTCTGCAGCTTTCGGGAGGCTCTGATTACTAGAAATACAAATAGTAGATAGATGAAGAGGCTGAAACTAATGACATTTATACAAGAAGCAGACGGACGAACTTACATTTGTGATGTCTGTGATACTGGTTTCCTTTTGTATCTGGAAATCATCCTAGTACACCACTCACTGTGACATTTCCCCCTGATGCCTGTGGTCCACAAAGGTGGGGAAATATTTCCATTAGGTTCTGTGAATATCATCATTTAGCCTGTAAATAATCAGGCACCCGCCTCGCCCAGACTCCTGAATGACAGATCTGTGACCCCGTACATTCCTCACTCCAATATCATTATCTGGGTGACCACCCACAGCAAACAGGTATTATTACAGGGAACCTGTCCGCGATTCATGTTGCCCAAACCGCCAGCAGCATGGATCATCAGAAATATTAGCCGTAGAAACACTGGCCATAGAGAGAAAGCAGACTAGTCCGGCTCTGCACCTGGCCGGCTATTCCCAGCACCACTGCAGGTGACTGTCAGGTCTATCCCTGCGTACACAAGAGGAAGAACGCAGGAATCCCACCACAGGTATACAACGAGGACCACCCAGGGACTCTGAGGGAAATCTGTCCCCAAGTATAAGCTTCTCAATCTGACAGCAGCATAAAATAGGGGCAGAGACCCTGATAGCAGTGTGTCGCTGGCACCTGTTACCCCCTCCACACCGTGCACACACCGTGCAAAGCCCCTAACACAGGGATATAATGATCTGCAGGATGCCACGATCACACGGTCAGTATTTGTAATCAGGAACCAGAAGTGGTGCATATGTTTCTATTAGACTTTTCCCCTGATTGTTCCACTCCTGGTTTGGTTACAAACACTGCTAGTGTGCACATGGCCTAACACACGCCCTGATGCCCCCTCCTACCTCCGCACAGATGGGGCAGGCGACCACCTCTCCCCCCAAAGTCCGCAGTCTGGAGCCCTGAGTCCTAACATCCCCCGTGTCCCAGCACGCGTGTTTATCCCGCCAGAGATAAGTCTGTGACTTGTGGTTCTACAGAGCGCCACTTCTGTCAGCCCCTGAGCACGATCAGTGATGTCCCCTCTTCGGCCGCGCGTGTTCGCACCTGCGGAGAAGGTCTCTGCCGCCCGTCGCTCTCAGGCCGCCGTAAGGACGCTCTGTAGTCGTCATGACTCCCGCCCACGTCATTCCCGGCGACAGCCCCCTGTCACATGTTCCTGCTGGAGGCGCCTTATAATGACGTCACCGCAGGCTTTTTGCTTCCTCTGGAAGTTTGACAGGACTGGCTGTTTGGTGCGGAAAGAAACAGAGGATTGTTCAAACTGAGGTAACCGCCATGCTGCTGCTGAGCTGTAATTAATACGAAGATTAACTTTCCCTCCTCCCTGGTGTCTAGGGTGGTGAATGGGTTAACGCCGGCATGTCTGGTAATGTATGGCATTGAAGGGGCTAAGTGGTTTGTACCAGGCATGGAAGCTATCCCCTGTCCATTAGACAACGAGGGGGTGACTACTGGGACCCCACCAGTCCCTCAGTGGAGTAGTGCCTGCGCATGTGCACTTCAGCAGAGCCCCTTCTTGGATCTTGGATCAGTAGGAGGTCCCAGTGCGATGAGGATGCTAGCTCCTGTCCTATAGAGGGGGATAAGCTCCCAACTTGGTAAATAGGACTTGTGCAGACGTGAGCCAGTGTTATTCTATGGGGCCAGCTGCACGTGAGATTTTTATTTTTCCTCCTTGAATCAAGGTGGTCTGAGCTAAAAGTCACTGCATACCATTGTTTGTTCAGATTGCACTCAGCCATACAAGTCAATGAGTCTGTGGGGAATATCGGACTGCATTCGGATGGCATCTAAGTGGAGTGAGATTTCCACAGACTGATAGAATGGAGAAGATGGAGACTTTTTTTTCTTTTTTTCTTTCTCATCCGCGTGAATCGGATCACACTGTGATCAGAGTGTGATTTGCATAATCTAGCTGACTCTCTCGGATGACAAAATACACAGCCATCTGCACCTGCTCGTAATGTCGGCATCCATGAAGTAGAAACATTAAAGGGAACCTGTCACCCCGTTTTTTCAGATTGAGATAAAAATACTGTTAAATAGGGCCTGCGCTGTGCGTTACAATAGTGTATGTAGTGTACCCTGATTCCCCACCTATGCTGCGAAATACATTACCAAAGTCGCCGTTTTCACCTGTCAATCAGGCTGGTCAGGTCAGGTGGGCGTGGTGACATCGCTCTTTTCTTCCTCAGCTTTACGTTGGTGGTGTGCGCATGTCCAAGTGCCGAATCCACTGCGCGCACGTGAAGAAACAGCGCGCGATCTGCGCTATTACCCCCTGTCATCGGTGGGGGCGGCCATCTTCCTGGGGCCGCGCGTGCGCAGATAGAGTGCTCTGCTGCACGGGGCTTCAGGAAAATGGCCGCGGAATGCCGCGCGTGCGCAGATGGAGATCGCGGCGGCCATTTTCCTGAAGCTGAGATGCAAACTCGGCTTTGGGAAAATGGCTGCCGCGATCTCCATATGCGCACGCGCGGCATCCCGCGGCCATTTTCCTGAAGCTCCGTGCAGCAGAGCACTCCATCTGCGCACGCGCGGCCCCAGGAAGATGGCCGCCCCCACCGATGACAAGGGTAATAGCGCAGATCGCGCGCTGTTTCTTCATGTGCGTGCAGTGGATTCGGCACTTGGACATGCGCACGCCACCAACGGAAAGCTGGGGAACAAACAGCGATGTCACCACGCCCACCTGACCTGACCAGCCTGATTGACAGGCAAAAACGGCGACTTTGGTAATGTATTTCGCAGCATAGGTGGGGAATCAGGGTACACTACATACACTATTGTAACGCACAGCGCAGGCCCTATTTAACGGTATTGTTATCTCAATCTGAAAAAACGGGGTGACAGGTTCCCTAGTGGTAATAACCGCTTCCGTGGTTGTGTGCGACGGTACAAGGATCAATGTTCGGATCTGTAGAGGTGTAGGTAATGAAGGATCATTCATGGATGTGCAGTGCACTAAAGGGTTATTGTCAGCAGCCAAGGTGGTCTAGGGCAATAAAGGTTCTGTATTCTGGTGCATGAAGAGAGTTAGTGATGGCCTCTCAGGTTAGCGTAATACGGGGTCAATTCAAGAATTTTAGTGGTCTGTGTGATTTTTTTTTTTTTTTTTTTTTTTTTTTTTTTTCTCTTACAGATAGATGAACGTTGTGTTAATCTCTTGTTTTCTCTTTGCTTTGAAAGTAGAAAGTGATGAAATTATGGCTGCTCTGTGGCTGTAAAGTTCCCTAAGCGTTTGGATTGAGGGACACGCTGTGCTGATCTTTAGAATGGCTCCCTCAGAGAAGAGGTGTGGGGAGCATTGTCATGGGCAGGTGGAAAATTATATAAGCAATTAGAGGTGCTTACTGGCCAGAAGACATTACATACTGTAGATCCTGTGGGGGCACTGTATTGGGGGTTTCTACATATGGAAACACTTTTCCAGGACTGCAGTAAACTATTAGTTGCTAAGGGAGTCTTAAGAAAAATATTATGAATATCTGCCATTTCCCCCCACCACCACAAAAGTTTTTAAAGGGAACGTGTTGCCAGGTTTTTACTTACTAATTTGAGAGCAGTATGATTTAGAGAAAGAGACCCTGATTCCAGCAATGTTTCACTTGCTGGACTGAGAGATTATCACTAGTCTAGTAAACCTGCCGCCATGTAGTCCTCCATATTCATGAGCACTGTATAACCCCCCCGACCCCACCAATGATTGTCAGCTTTCTGCCTATGCACAGTGAAAGCTTCCAGTCAGTGGTGTGGGCGGGTTATACAGCTCTCACCATTTAGAGAAGCTGTAGCAGAAAGAATAAAAGAATATTTAAAAATAGAAAAGCTGCAATGAGCCCAGTAAGTGACACAACACTGTGTTTGAGTTCTCTTCCCCTACATCATGCTGCTCTTAGATGGGGTAGAAAGGACCTGCTGACAGATTCCCTTTTAATCATCACAGTAAATTGAGGGAAAAGTGTTATGAATATTGTTTGAGGCTCATGCATTTTTTTTTCTCTTAGAAATCTTGCACGCCATGGAGAAGCCGAAGAAAATGATGGTTGTAGAAGATTTTGTAGAATATCACCTTTTCCTGGTCCCTGAGGAGCCAAGTGACCCCGCAAAGCTCAAACAGATTTTGCAGCAGTACATAGAAGAAATAGTTGCTAAACTTGCTCCATTACTGGCTGATTACATCTGGCAAAACCAGGCTTTTAATCTCAAATATACATCAAGGAAAGGTACAAGGATACACATTAATGTAATAAAAAGATGCTTCTTTAACCCCTTAACCCTGCTGTTCTGTTCGGTCTGGGGAGACCTATTTTGAACTTTGGTATTTTTTGGGGTGTTCAAGATGCGGTTCTGAAACTTGTGGTTGATTGACTTAAATGAGGATGGGTCGGTCGGCCACGGGTTTCAGAGCCGCATCTTGAATATTTTAAAGAATATTGAAGTTCAAAGTCGGTCATTTTTGACCAACAGAACAGCAGGGTTAAGGTACCTTCACACTGAGCGACGCTGCAGCGATACCGACAACGATGTGGATTGCTGCAGCGTCGCTATGTGGTCGCTGGAGAGCTGTCACACAGACAGCTCTCCAGCGACCAACGATCCAGAGGTCCCCGGTAACCAGGGTAAACATCGGGTTACTAAGCGCAGGGCCGCGCTTAGTAACCCGATGTTTACCCTGGTTACCAGCGTAAACTGAAAAAAACAAACACTACATACTTAACTTCAGCTGTCTGTCCTCCGGCGCTGTGCTTTCCTCTGCACTGTCAGCGCCGTTCAGCCGGAAAGCAGAGCGGTGACGTTACCGCTCTGCTTTCCGGCTGGCCGGCGCTGACACAGGAGGCAGGAGGAGTGCAGAGAAGCAGAGCGCCGGGGACAGACAGCGGTAGGTAAGTATGTAGTGTTTGTTTTTTTTAACGTTTACGCTGGTAACCAGGGTAAACATCGGGTTACTAAGCGCGGCCCTGCGCTTAGTAACCCGATGTTTACCCTGGTTACCAGTGAAGACATCTCTGAATCGGCGTTACACACGCCGATTCAGCGATGTCCACGGGAGATCCAGCGTCGAAATAAAGTTCTGGATTTTCCTCAGCGACCAACGATCTCCCAGCTGTCACACATAACGATTTCCTTAACGATATCGTTGCTACGTCACAAAAAGCAACGATATCGTTAACGATATCGTTATCTGTGACGGTACCTTTAGTGACCTGGCCAAATTTTTGAAATCTAACTAGTGTCCCTCTATGTGGTACAAGAAAAATATATATCTTTTTACCGTGTTAGCCTGTATACAACTGGCGATGTCTGTACGTACAAATAAGGATATACTTTTGGCATAAAAATTCATACTACTGGAGTGCGGCTGTTTTTCATGAAGATTGGAACTTTTTGTTCAGCCTGCACCCGCCTACCTTTGTTTACAGAGTGCTCATCATTCCCTTCAATTTAGCCAGTAGATAGACAAATATTTAGAATCGAGAGTCCTCAGTGGTTGATACAGGAATGAATGGGTCACATGGATTTATGTCTTTTTACATCAATTAAGGAATTTGCTCCTTGGACCTTGTGGGGGCATCACAACAGAGAACCAGACCCCAATCAGAGGATAATAAAACTGTCACACTCCTTATCTATGAACTGTTCCAATATTTATGGCCACAACTGCTTATCCCTCTCCCATAGTGATAGTTCTGCTTCACGTCACTTGTCTTATATACATATTGCATTATTTCTATGTTGTGTTGTGCATAAATATTTGATTCTTCAGAATTTGTATTAGTCTATTGCCTGATGAAGAGACCTGTGTAGTCTCGAGAGCTTGCAATTTACCATCTTTTCAGTTAGCCATTAAAAGGTATCAACCACTGAGGACTCTCAATTCTAAATATTGACCTTTATGTGGTAAGAACTCTGAAAAGCTTCAACAGATCCCAATGATTTTGAGATTGTTTTTTTTTTCATGACATGTTGTACTTTGTTAATGGTAAATGTCTCTGTTTTTGTTTTATTTATATAAAAAAATGTAAAAAAAAATCAGAAATTTGATAAAATGTAAAAAAAAAATCAATTTTTAATGTTTGAATGATTATCCCTTTAATCCAGATAGTCACACCACAGAAAAATATTAATAAATAACATTTCCCTCATGTCTGCTTTACATGAGCACCATTTGTAAAATGTCTTGTTTTGGGTGTTTGTTTGTTTTTTTAGCCTTATAGGAGGTTTAAAAATGTAGCATTTTTTTTTTTTTTTTTTTTTTTTTAGGACCTAGTCAGGTTTAAAGTGACTTCGGGGGTCCTAGATATTGGTTCCCCCCCCCTCCCAAAGTGATACTATTTTAAAAACAGCACCCCCTGAGAATATTGAAGACTGTCAGGTAGCTTATTAACCCTTAAGGCGATGTTAGGGAATGATTGCAAAGTGGCATAACAGGAATGAAGAAGTGTATTTTTACCACTTAAATGTCTGTAACTTATGAACAGGTCAGTGTAGCCGGCAGACTCTACGGTCACTATTTGGTGATGAATTACCATGACAAACATCAGGACCACACAATCATGATCTCAGGGTGCCAATGGGGATACAAAGCGTACCCCCGCACTCTATTAACCATTTATATGATCTCACTATTGACATCAGTATCTAAGGGGTTAAACAGATATGGACGATGTCAACATTGACCGTGGCGAATACAGAAAGTTGTCAGCTATAGTGTACAGCCGACAGTGCTGGATTGTCACCTGTATGGGGAGGCTATTCTCTTATGTCTGAGGTCAGTAAAAAGACGTATTGGCGGTCATTAAGGCGTTAATCTTTCAAATGCTTACTGTTCAAGATTATTTATTTTTCTGCATTAGTAAATGGAACTGTTATTGTTTACATCAGTAAGCTGAAAACTTTTTTTTTTTTTTTTTCTCATCAGCCCAAATTTCCTCTGTTATGTCATTTCTGCCTGTATGGATGTGATCTGTAATTTCAGCCTTTGGTTGTAAACAGTTGTTTCCAGAAGTTGATAAACTAAGTGTAGCGGTTCAATTTATAATCCCTCTATGGATTGCTATTTTTACGCTTTGCTATTAAATAGAATCTAGATAGAGCAGCATGAGGTCAGTGGTAGAGACACTGATTTCAGTGATGTATCACTTAGTTTATTGGGTGCTGCCCCGGTGGCTCTCTGGTCCTCAATAGTTCTCCTCGGACGCACTTCCTGTTGAGTCGCTCTAGCCCCGATGACCATATAATAATGATTGAAACTTGTAATGTTCTATCTGGTGATGGATCCTTTGTATGATGTTGTTTTTTATGACTTGTGTATACAATGGCTTTTGTTGAGCACAGACTAAAGTTGTTGTTTTTTTTCCCCTCTTCAATAGGTGATGTTCCTGCTCATATTAGGGGGATGACATGTTTTGGTGATAATATAGAAGACGAGTGGTTTATAGTTTACCTTCTTCAACAGATCACAAAGGACTTTCCAGAACTGGCAGCCAGGTACCTTAGTCCCTACTACATGTATGTGGGAGTAGTTTGCTCCTAGTGAATGTATGCCACAAATAGGATTTAACAAACTGCAAAAAAAAAAATACCATTTACTACTTGTGACATTTAATTATTTGGAAATTAAACATTATATATTGCTGAAATTCTGACCAATGGACAGCAGCACAAGTCCTCTGAAGCATGCCGATGTAGTGTAGAGACAATCATAACATCTTGTGCTGATTCATTTCAGAATAAGTCTTTATACGGCCTAGTGGTCTGTGACTTATAACGTGTAACTACATATTAATATGTGTTGGGTGCTGAAAGATATATATTATATTATACAAATATATTACACGTTACTTGGGTGGGGATGGTGCTTTCTGTCATAGGACTCCCACCGACCACCCTAAATCCTTTTTTACATATGCTGCCCATTAGACAGAAGTGCTCACTTTCTTCTTGAGCTCGTGCAAGTGGCGGTGTACAGACTAAACAAACTCTTGGTTTTTGCTACCTCATTTGAGAGCAGCATGTCGGCAAAGAGACCCTGGATCATGTCGGCTAAGAGACCCTGGATCACTTGGATTACTGAGTGCAGCCTTTCTCACACAATCAAGACTTCTTACATTTAGCAATGCAGCAGAGCTGAGAAAGCTGCACCAATCCACATCGGTGTATGTGTGTGTACACTGTCTACTGTCTATAGAAAGTGAGCTGCTTATCACGGGAGGGGCAGAGTCAGATGAGACCACATGTCAGCTAGTCACAGGAATAATGATGATGATCTAGTGATAAAATCTTCAAATTAAGTAAACGCACAGCTTGACAAGTGACACATGGATGAAGTCAGTGACCCCTTCCTCACGCTGTCCTCAAATTACTTGGCAAAAACCTGCTGACAGATTTCTTTTAAGGCCTTGTGCATGTGCGCACTGCTCTGTGCCGACTGAGCTGCATATTTTTAATCTTCTGAAGTGATTTGCGTTATCAGTGAGGCTCCCAGGACTAGGACCCCTCCAATATGCAGGGAGTGCTGGCATCTACCACATTATTTAACACCATAAATATCTGTACACATCCAGTTAATGTTATCATCTTATGTTTCTCTTATATTTTTAATACAGGGTTGAGGACAACGATGGAGAATTTTTGCTGATAGAAGCAGCCGATTTCTTGCCAAAGTGGTTAAAGCCAGAGAATAGCTCCAATCGGGTAAGTACATTACTTTATGGACAACCCCTTTTAAGACCATGTTGGATGAAATGTGTAAGGTGGGCTGCGCTGTTGGAGTAAATCGATTCTTCAGCGATTTATGGTTTTATATCAAGTGAATAAAAACCTCTTTAGCATTGTTGAAGAATCCAGCAGCGCAGCCCACCTAACGGATTTCATCCAACTGAATCCGATATTTCCTGGAGGATTTATCCACCAGCCACATGGCGGCAGCTGCTGATTATTCTTCATGCCTACATAGGAGTGGTGTCTGTCGCCACTCCAGCTGGTGAATGTAACCAACACTCGCTCTATGGAGGGAGAGTGGATATCGCCCTATTGTGCACTCTGGTCCCCATATCTACACTTATGGAAGACCATGATGACACTAAAGGCCTTATTGGGCCTTCTCATAAAGAATAGAGCAGCTCTAGTCTGAAGCCCAACTGTGAAGAGATTCTACTGCACGGCTCTGACTTTCTCACCAGGTCTTTTTCTACCGTGGAAAGCTGTGCATGATACCAGTGCATCAAGACAAGGGCGATCTGCCGGGCCCGGCTTCTGGTATGTCCATATCGCAAGCCCTGCAGTTACTCTCTGCTCACCCAGACGCCTTTACTGCATCTGATTCCATTACTAAAGCTACCGAACGACGAATTAAAGGGTATTTACTTAATTCTTATAAATGTGTTATTACTTCAAGAATCAAAGTACCGTATATACTCGAGTATAAGCTGAGATTTTCAGCTCATTTTTTTTAGGCTAAGTGCCCCTCTCGGCTTATACTTGAGTCATTTTTCCAGGGGGGTTGGCGGGGGAGGGGGAGCGACGGCTGTGACATACTCGCCTGCTCATGGCGCGGTCCCTGCATCTCCGATGGTCTCCGGGCGCTGACAGCTTCTTCCAGCGTTGAGTGGTCACGTGGTACCGCTCATTACAGTAATGAATATGGACGCAACTCTACTCCCGTAGGGGTGGAGCCGCATATTCATTAATGTAATGAGCGGTACTGGTGACCGCTCAATGCTGGAAGAAGCTATCAGGGAAGCTGCCAGGGACCGTGCCGGGAGCAGGTGAGTATAATTGGGAGGGTAAGCAGCATTGCGCGATATTCATCTGTCCTCGTTCCACCGCCGGGCTCAGTCTTCCGCGCCCTCTGCTGTGACACTCAGGTCAGAGGGCGCGATGACGTGGTTAGTGCGTGCTCTCTGCCTGAACATCAGTGCAGAGGATGCTGAAGACAGAGCCTGGCAGTGGAACGAGGACAGGTGAATACTGCAAGCGCTGGGGGCCTGAGCGACGAGAGTGAAGTGCGCCTTTTTTTTTTTTTTTATTGCAGCAACAGCATATGGGGCAAATATCTCTATGGAGCATCTTATGGAACCATAATCAGCATTTGTGCAGCATTAAATGGGGCATATTTTAATATGGAGCATCTTATGGGGCCCATCATAAATTTTATGGAGCATTTTATGGGGCTCCTGATTCAATATGGATATTCAAAAACACTTAACCTACTGATGTCTCAATTAATTTTACTTTTATTGGTATTTATTTTTGAAATTTACCAGTAGCTGCTGCATTTTCCACCCTAGGCTTATACTCGCGTCATTAAGTTTTTTTTCCCAGTTTTTTGTGGCAAAGTTAAGGGTCTCGGCTTGCACTCCCCACTTTTCAGTTTTTGAATTTACACAAAAATTTAAAATAACCAATAAATTTTGTTCAACTTCACAATTGTTCCACTTGTTGTTGATTCTTCACTAAAAATTTACATTTGGTATCTTTATGTTTGAAGCATGATATGTGGAAAAAGGTGGAAAAGTTCCAGGGGGCCGAATACTTTCGCAAGGCACTGTAAATGGACAACTATTGATTTCATTGTATGCATATATCAATGAATCAATGTTTGCATGCTTGTGCGTGGTTCCTATATGTAATTGTTTGATAATATAATGCAGGGATGGACCCTCTGCAATTGTGATGGTCAATGTCTGCCCATAGTGTATGAATGAGTAAATGCTGTCTGTTTTTCTGTTTCATGTGTGTGGCCAGATTCACAGCTTACAAGTTGGCATTAGATGCTTCTGCTGCTGTCAACCTGGAATTATTACAGCAAATAGGTGTCCTGAAGAGGGGATCCTGGTCTGTTCTCTATTACAGTGCACTTTGGGGCACCCCATCAGATTCACAAAATTTGACAGACTTTTAATTTATTGACGTGCTAATTGGTTTTTAACTATTGACTTCATTTCATAATATTTTTCAGGTATCCTGAAAAAATTAAGGATTCCTTCCATCAAGCCCATTGTCTGGTTCCTGCTGAGATAGCAGCTATATTAAAGGAGCGTCCGCAGTTGGTATCGGCAGCCGTCCAAGCGTTTTACCTCCGAGACCCTATTGACCTGAAAACCTGTCGCACATTTCGTCACTTCAAACCTGAAAGGTGCATATACACATTGGTAAGCACACGCCATGTAGTCTGTACTCTGCTCTATTCATCCACCTGATGACCATCATGCCTTAGACACGCTTTTTATTGACAATTATGATCTGTTATTTCTAGGTGACCTTTACAAAGTGTTTATATGCTCAGCTCCGCCAACAGGGGTTCCATCCCGACAAACGCAGCGGATTCGCCCTTCCTGCGGTCTCGCATCCCAAGTACAAGGCTCATGATCTGGGAATAAAGCTGGTAAACGCTGCTTATTTGGTTGTAATACCTCAGGCACATGGAAATACTTCAATTTAATTTATATCAGCTATTGCACTATACAGCTCCGCTGTACTGCGGCCATCCTGGTCGGGAGGGACAGGTTTCCCCATTTTGGCACTCGCAACAAGAGTCAATTTAGGTATCTGGTTGCATGTGAGTAAAGCTTATTCCATTAGAAAATGAAAAATTCTGAAAGTTTCTTACAATCTGTGCTTCAAATACTCCCTTTCTTCAGAATCTGTGTTTGCAGGCAGTGAATGGAAATATTAAAGATAGCAGCCTGTCACTGGTCACGCTGCCCAATCAACTTGGTTTAGGCAGCATGATTCTAGTGACAGCTTACCCTTTTAAGTGGTTCATGTGTACAGGCCGAAAAGTGACTTCATATGACTAGTTTAAGAATGCAAATTGCCTCTTCAGCAAGGAAGAGGATTAAAATTCTAAGGCCGGGGTCACACTTGCATGTGCAATGCAAGAAACTTGCACGAGTCTCTTGCATCAATACCCGTCACTGCAGCCGGCACTTGAGTCCGGAGCGTTCAGCTACATAGAAATACATGCAGCCTCACACTCCGGTTCTGAGTGCCGGCCGCAGTGCTGGGTATTGATGCAAGAGTTTTTCGCATTGCACTGGCAAGTGTGACACCGGCCTAAAGTGAAGAGTAGCAATCCTAAAAGTCAATATTGAGCCTTGCCAGACAACTGAGGCCGCCGTCACACTTGCGAGTTTTACGGACATATGAGCGCAGAAAATACGTCCGTAAAACTCGCAAAACAAACGGCACAATTATTCTCTATGCCCCTGCTCCTATCTGCCGTATTTTACTGATCCGTATTATACGGCTTTCTACGGCCGTAGAAAATCGCAGCATGCTGCGTTTGTCACCGTACTGCGCAAGAAATACGCCAATGAAAGTCTATGGAAGCCTGAAAAATACGGATCACACACGGACCAGCAGTGTGACTTGCGAGAAATACGCAGCGGTGTTAGAGAGAAAAGCCGGCAATTCAGTGCGGTGTACAGTAAACCTTCCTAAACCCGACATGATATGAGACATGGTTTACATACAGTAAACCATCTCGTATCACCTTTTTTTTTTTTTGCATATTCCACACTACTAATGTTAGTAGTGTATATGTGCAAAATTTGGCCGTTCTATCTACTAAATTAAAGGGTTAAATGGCGGAAAAAATTGGCGTGGGCTCCCGCGCAATTTTCTCCGCCAGAGTAGTAAAGCCAGTGACTGAGGGCAGATATTAATATCCTGGAGAGGGTCCATGGTTATTGGGCCCCTCCCCTGGCTAAAAACATCTACCCCCAGCCACCCCAGAAAAGGCATATCTGGAAGATGCGCCTATTCTGGCACTTGGCCAGAATAGGCGCATCGTTGGACATTACAGATCTTCGAAAGGTATGGATATTGTTGGTTTATTATGTTTTTTTTGTTACAGAACGAGGGTCTTCAGTGATTGGATTGGGCGTTGAATAATATATTACAACAACCTTTGTTTTTATTTCATTAAAATAATTTTTAATAATGTGTTTGTGTATTTTTTTAACCCTTTACTAGTATTGGATTAATAATGGATAGGTGTCATAATTGACGCCTCTCCATTATTAATTTGGCTTAATGTCCCCTTACAATAGCAAGGTGGCATTAACCCTTCATTACCCCATATCCCACCGCTACACGGGAATGGGAAGAGAGTGGCCATCTTCCAGATGTGCCTTTTCTTGGGTGGCTGGGGGCAGGTGTTTTTAGCCAGGGGGGGGGCCAATAACCATGGACCCTCTCCAGGCTATTAATATCTGTCACTGGCTTTACTACTATGGCAGAGAAAATTGCGTGGGAGCCCACGCCAATTTTTTCCGCCATTGAACCCTTTAATTTAGTAGGTAGAACAGCCAAATTTTGCATATACACACTACTAACAGTAGTGTGGAATATGCAAAAAAAGGGGGGATATGACATGGTTTACTGTATGTAAACCATGTCACAAATCATGTCGGGTTTAGGAAGGAGAGAGGAAAAGCCGGTAATTGAATTACCGGCTTTAAAGCTATCTAGCGCTGTATGAAATATATCTCTATCTCTATCGGATTACATACGGAGGATGCCATGCGCAAAAAACGCTGACACACCCTGCCTACGGAGGAGCTACGGACCACTATTTTGGGGACTTTTCAGCGTATTACGGCTGTAATATACGGACCGTATTGTTTTACGCTGTGTGTGACGCCGGCCTTAGGCCTCATTCAGTCATTAGGTTTTCTCACGTACCAAGAGTGCGGTCCAAGCATAAGCTTTTCTCATACGTGGAAGAAAACATCTCCTTCTTCCCGACAGTCCATGAAAATTGGTATCCGAGTGCGATCTGATTTCTTGCTCCACCCCTTCCCCATGGAACCATAGACCTGCATTGTCTATTTATCTTTTTCCATCTGAAATTGGACGTTTCCGTAACTTTCCGCTGACCACTCTGTCTGTGAAAAATCATAGACACGTGAGTGGCCTCATGGACAATCACAGATACGAATGCTATTCGTGAAAAGTGCAGGCCACATTTAGTTCCTCTGGCTGTTCAAGTCCGGACAGACAGCAGAGGGGCTGAGGACCGTGTATTGTGCCGTCTCCTGTATCCGATGCATGCAGCGGTGAATACATTGGTAGAGGGGCCGGCCGCCCCTTGTTCCAGCAACCAGCGTGTGAGCCAGCAGTCGTGGTGACATAATTTCATTGCATCAGCTGCGTACTGCAGATAATCGGAGCAGAGGCAGAGCGCCAGGGGAACTGGAGCAAGGCGCGTGAGTGCGTGCGTAAGGCTATATGGGGCTTATACTGTATTGGGAGGGGGGAAATCAAGCTGCATATAGGGGGCTATGTGAGCTTCATGCTGTTTATGAGAAGCTGTAATAATTTAATTCTGCCCAATATGAAGTGATGCAATTAATATAAAATCCTGTGTTAAAACTGAGCAGAATACATTTCAGCCTATTCGTTCGTGCCACACACCACACACACATATACATACTCTCTCTCTCTCGTGGCCCCCTTGGGGAAAATTAATTGCCAAGGGAAAATTAATTGCCACCCCTGTCTTAGACTCTTGTTTAACAGAATTTACCAAGACTGACGTTTCGTACATTTGATCAAAACCTGATGGATTAAAACGTCCCAAACTTTAAGAGGCTCATCTTTGGGCGGCTTAAGTGTCGCAAACCAGCAGGGTGGATAAAAATCAATGTTTTTTTTTTTTTAAAAATCGGATTTTTTTTTATTTAAATCGGATTTTTTTTTTTCAATAAACTGCTTTTTGAGGAAAATATTTTACCATCCAAAGGTTCTTCCATCATGAGATAAAGCTGAGTTGTTTAACTCAGTAGAATAAAGGCTGTCTATGTGTAACATTCACAATGCCATGCTCTTCCAGAGGTTTCTGTAGAATTAGTGGGCAGTTTCTCTCCTATATTATCACAGACGCTCGCTTTACTTACACAGTTCTCAAAACTGAATTTGACTCCGCAGAGGTCCCAGCCTCTTCTTCACGGCAAAAATGTTACAACATGAACAGAGTTGAGAAAAAGACCTTAATCCTATTGTTCTACAAACCTATGAATACAGAATCAACCCCTTCAGTGCCAAGTCCAAGAAGTTAGACAATATGTTTCTGATTGTTTGGAGTGGAATAGATCTGCACAACACAAGAAGAATGTGAATCTAGGTGTGAGGAGGAGGAAGGGCAAGCAGACAAGAAAATGAAAGTGAAACTTTGAGCACAATACTGCAGCATAGCCACAGACAGACAAGTCTGGATCTATTTGTGTGTACGATCTGAGGTTTATTACATTCTTTCCTTATAATGGCAGCAGGCCGTAAAAGAGACCCAGTTTGGGAATATTTTAATGAAGCTCCTTCGCCTATCGGTAAGGCAGGCATGCGTGCAAAATGCAAACGATGCAACAAAGAGATGCAAGGCCTGGTGGCGCGAATAAGGCAACATCATGAGAAGTGCGGTGATGAAGATGACCAAAGAAACACTTCTGAACAGGCAGGATCTTCAGGTTGGTAAACATTTTTATTGAATCCTATTTCTAAAGACTGAACTGTCACGTGTGAGAAAAATTATATTTATTATTATTACTGCATGTTACTGTCATTTGGTACAGTTATGAAGAAAAACAAATATTCCTTTTGGGGCAGGGACAGTGATGTGTTGTGTACAATAAGCAGAAATTGTATAAACAATAAAATAACAGCATTGACTTTTTTTGTTTAGGGGAATTCATGGATTCTGGAAACTATCCACCTCCAAGATCACCATCATCCTGTTCTACAGTTTCAGAGTTATCCATCCAGGATAGTGCTTCATTAGCAGCAGCATCATCATCAGACACCCACAGCCACATATCACCATCACCCAAAAGGAAGAAAAAACCTTTACCTCCTGGAACCACCATAGATAGGTTTGTGATAAGAACTAGCAGATTAGAAAAAGAGTTGATTGACGATAAAATTGCCCAGTTTATTTATGCAACGAATTCTTCTTTCCGTCTGACTGAGAACCCACATTTCATTAATATGGTTCAGTCACTGAGACCAGGATACAGTCCACCCAGCAGAGCTGATGTTGCAGGGAAACTGCTGGATCAAGTGTATGACAGAGAAATGGAGCAATGTGCAACAGCTCTGGAGGGTAAAATTGTTAACCTAAGTATTGATGGGTGGAGTAATGTCCACAATGATCCTATTGTATGTGCTTGTATAACAACAGAAGAAGGTAAAGTCTAACTTGCACAAACAACTGATACGTCAGGAAATGCACACACAGCAGAATACTTACAAGAAGTGGCAGTAAAAGCTATAACGACATGTGAACAAAAATTCAAATGTCTAGTACGCAGTTTGGTCACTGACAATGCTGCAAACGTATCCAAGATGAGAAGAGATTTAGAAGAGCAGGGAGGGAATACAAAGCTGCTAATAACATATGGTTGCAGTGCTCATTTGCTGCACCTCTTAGCCAAAGACTTAAGTGTTCCAGAAATAAAGGCTAATGTTGTTGAAATTGCTAAATACTTCCGTAATAATCATTTTGCTGCAGCAGCTCTGAAAAGGATGGGTGGAACCAAGCTAACGCTCCCACAAGATGTTGGATGGAACTCTGTGGTGGACTGTTTTGAGCAGCATATCAAAAACTGGCCTATTCTCATGACACTTTGTGAAGAAAATCGAGATAAAATAGATGGCACTGTCACGGCCAAAATCCTCAACATTGGGCTTAAGAGAAATGTTGAACATATGCTGAGCTTCCTGAAACCCATCTCTCAAGCTTTAAACAAAATACAGAAAAATAGCTGTTTTATTGCGGATGCTGTTGAAATTTGGAAGGAACTGAGTGAACACTTAAAAACAGAACTACACATGGACAGAATTAAATTACAAGCAGTAAACAAACGAATGGGACAAGCACTGACTCCAGCTCATTTTTTGGCAAATATTGTCAATATCCAATATCGGGGTCAAAACCTAAGTGCTGAGGAAGAGGAGTTAGCTATGACATGGGTATCCAGCAATCATCCATCTTTAATGCCAACTATAATACACTTCAGAGCTAAGGGGGAACCATTCAAGAAATATATGTTTGCTGAAGATATTTTAAGGAAGGTCACACCAGTAAACTGGTGGAAGTCACTTAAGCGCTTGGATTTAGAGACTGTTCAAGTAATGATTTCACTTTTAACAGCAGTAGCTTCTTCTGCAGGCGTTGAAAGAATATTCTCTTCCTTTGGACTCATTCATTCTAAATTGAGAAATCGGTTGGGACCCAATAAAGCAGGAAAGCTTGTTTTTCTTTTCCAGATTATGAATAGGAACAAAGAAGAAGATGATGATGACGACAAGTGAGCTACAGAGGACAACAGGGACAGTAGTATTTAAGTTTTTCATGTGTCGGCTGGGCTGACAGTCTAAGTTTCTTATAATATATATATATATATATATATATATATACAGTGGGGCAAAAAAGTATTTAGTCAGTCAGCAATAGTGCAAGTTCCACCACTTAAAAAGATGAGAGGCGTCTGTAATTTACATCATAGGTAGACCTCAACTATGGGAGACAAACAGAAAAAAAAATCCAGAAAATCACATTGTCTGTTTTTTTAACAATTTATTTGCATATTATGGTGGAAAATAAGTATTTGGTCAGAAACAAACAATCAAGATTTCTGGCTCTCACAGACCTGTAACTTCTTCTTTAAGAGTCTCCTCTTTCCTCCACTCATTACCTGTAGTAATGGCACCTGTTTAAACTTGTTATCAGTATAAAAAGACACCTGTGCACACCCTCAAACAGTCTGGCTCCAAACTCCACTATGGTGAAGACCAAAGAGCTGTCAAAGGACACCAGAAACAAAATTGTAGCCCTGCACCAGGCTAGGAAGACTGAATCTGCAATAGCCAACCAGCTTGGAGTGAAGAAATCAACAGTGGGAGCAATAATTAGAAAATGGAAGACATACAAGACCACTGATAATCTCCCTCGATCTGGGGCTCCACGCAAAATCCCACCCCGTGGGGTCAGAATGATCACAAGAACGGTGAGCAAAAATCCCAGAACCACACGGGGGGACCTAGTGAATGAACTGCAGAGAGCTGGGACCAATGTAACAAGGCCTACCATAAGTAACACACTACGCCACCATGGACTCAGATCCTGCAGTGCCAGACGTGTCCCACTACTTAAGCCAGTACATGTCCGGGCCCATCTGAAGTTTGCTAGAGAGCATTTGGATGATCCAGAGGAGTTTTGGGAGAATGTCCTATGGTCTGATGAAACCAAACTGGAACTGTTTGGTAGAAACACAACTTGTCGTGTTTGGAGGAAAAAGAATACTGAGTTGCATCCATCAAACACCATACCTACTGTAAAGCATGGTGGTGGAAACATCATGCTTTGGGGCTGTTTCTCTGCAAAGGGGCCAGGACGACTGATCCGGGTGCATGAAAGAATGAATGGGGCCATGTATCGTGAGATTTTGAGTGCAAACCTCCTTCCATCAGCAAGGGCATTGAAGATGAATCGTGGCTGGGTCTTTCAACATGACAATGATCCAAAGCACACCGCCAGGGCAATGAAGGAGTGGCTTCGTAAGAAGCATTTCAAGGTCCTGGAGTGGCCTAGCCAGTCTCCAGATCTCAACCCTATAGAAAACCTTTGGAGGGAGTTGAAAATCCGTGTTGCCAAGCGAAAAGCCAAAAACATCACTGCTCTAGAGGAGATCTGCATGGAGGAATGGGCCAACATACCAACAACAGTGTGTGGCAACCTTGTGAAGACTTTTGACCTCTGTCATTGCCAACAAAGGATATATTACAAAGTATTGAGATGAAATTTTGTTTCTGACCAAATACTTATTTTCCACCATAATATGCAAATAAATTGTTAAAAAAACAGACAATGTGATTTTCTGGATTTTTTTTTCTCAGTTTGTCTCCCATAGTTGAGGTCTACCTATGATGTAAATTAGAGACGCCTCTCATCTTTTTAAGTGGTGGAACTTGCACTATTGCTGACTGACTAAATACTTTTTTTCCCCACTGTGTGTATATATATATATATATATATATATATATATATATATATATATATATATATAGATCTAGTTTAGCCAAATTAGTTAACAAACATGGATGTTTGTTTAAGCAAATAACTCATGCTGTAATGTTGTTATTGTTTCAGTTGAATAAATCTATTTAAATTGTTGTTAAGGTCAGGATTATTTTTCTCCTTCCTAAGTACAACAGAACAGTGGTGTCCAAATATGAATGATTAACCCATTAAACTGGGGAGAAAAAAGTAATCTAAAAAGTGATTCTAAAAATCTTCATCTACTTGCATGTTAAAGTAGCAAGACCTAGTTTAGGTAGAAACTTTGATTTAAATCACTGATTTAAATCAAGCCTTACTGACTAGTGATTTAAATCGTGATTTAAATCCGTTAAATTTAAATCAAATACACCCTGCAAACCAGTCATGGCTGCAGCAGATTCATGCTACAGTGGCATGCAAAAGTTTGGGCACCCTTGATCAAAATGACTGTTATTTTGAACAGCTAAGCAAGTTGAAAATGATCTCTAAAAGGTCTTAAAGATTACACATTTTCCTTTTGTATTTTAGGCAAAAATATCTCTTTATTTAATCTTTTTACGTTTTAAAAAGGAAAATGGGCCATTGCAAAAGTTTGGGCACCCTTTTGAGATGTGTGCACTTAAATAAAATTGACCGAAGTTTCAGACCTTAATTAGCCTGTTAGCGTTATGGCTTGTTAACAATCATCATTAGGAAAGGCCATATTATTCAAATTTTCCAGCTTCTAAGCAGCTGCCTGGCACTCTGAAAAATTTGGAGGCCCACAATGCAGGAGAAGCCTATAAGAAGATGGCAAAGCATTTTCAAGTTGCCCTTTCCTCAGTTCGAAATGTAATTAAGAAATGGCAGATAACAGGAACTGTGGAGGTCAAGATAAGGTCTGAAAGACCAAGCAAAATTTCAGTGAGAGCTGCTCGTAGGATTTCTAGAGAGACCAATCAGAACCCCTGCTTGACTGCAAAAAAAACCTTCAGAAAGATTGAGAAGACTCTGGCGTTGTAGTACATTGTTTTACTGTTCAGAGACACCTGCACAAATATGGCCTTCATTGAAGTCATCAGAAGAAAACCCCTCCTGCATCCTTACCATGAAATTCAGCTTCATAAATATGCAAAAGAACATGTAAACAAGCCTGATGCATTTTGGAAACAAGTCCTGTGGATCGATGAGTTTAAAAGAGAACTCTTTGGCCATAATGATCAAAGGTATGTGTGGAGAAAAAAGGGCACAGAGTTCTAGGAAATGAACATCTCGCCAACTGTTGATCCACCCCATGCTTATTTATGCTTTGGGGTTGTGTTGCTGCCAATGGCACAGAGGACATTTCACGGGTAGAGGGACCAGTGGATTCAATGAAATTTCAACAAATTCTTGATGCAAACATAACATAATGTGTAAAAAGGCAGAAGTTGAAAAGGATGGCTTCTACAAATGGATACTGATCCGAAACGCACATGAAAATCCACAGTAGACTATCTCAAAAGTCGCAAGCTGAAGGTTTTATAATCGCCCTCAGTCTCCTGACCTGAACATCATTAAAAATCTGTGGCTAGACCTCAAAATAACAGGAAGAATTTTCCAGGGAAGAATGGATGAAAATCCCTCAAACAAGAATTGAATTGAAAGACTCTTGTCTGGCTGCAAAAGTCTGTGATACTTTTAAAAGGGGTGCTACTAGGCACCCACGTAGGGTGCCCAAACTTTTGACCTCTCTCCAACTAGGCATCACCAAAAAAGTTTTGTGCAAATGCTGGTTGTCGTGTTTTTTTTTTTTTTTTAAGCTAGAAAACAACCATAAAGTATTGTGATGAATACGCGAAGCAAATGGAAAAAAAAAAAATTGGTTCCTTTTCATACACATGGTTAAGGATTTTGTCACAATGGGACATTTTTTTAATACTGCTTCTAAGTTTTGGGCAGCACAACCTTTAAGTCAGTCAGTCTTAAAATACACCAGATTTATCAATGTGGTTATGCTGCTAAATAAATTTGGTGGGGTGCTTTTTTTTTTTTTTTTTTTTTTTTTTTTAAATGAATTTGGTGCTTTTTGATGTTGCACATCTTCATCACATAATAATAATAATAATAATAATTTGTATTTATATAGCGCCAACAAATTCCGCAGCACTTTACAATTAAGCGGACACTTACCTGTTTTTTCATTAGGCACATGGTTTTGAGATCCTGTGTTCCAAAAGTGCTGGGTCTGACGGAGCGGCCACAAGACATCGTTCACAAAGCCCACTCTGGACTGGATTTTTAAATAACTTGAAGAAAAACGATTTCTTTAAGGTAGGGCTAGCTTAATTCACATTATGCTGTATGTATTTGCCAATGATCATGTTTTGACACCCACTATAATAAAATGAGCGCATAATGTACACAAATATCGCATAGTTTCTTTAATATGTTCTGATGGATTAGGCTCATAATAGTATGTAACGTTTAGTTACATTATTTTATGCTTGAGAGTAAAAATGACCATTCCCTAATTAATTTTGAGTAAATGGAATCCTCAGTGGAGGATAATAGCCCCTCTGTGATTGTCTATCGGGAATGGTTTTCAGTAACCCACCCTGTATGGGCTAAAATGGGAAAGGAAAATATAAGTAATGGCCACATCTGTTCAATAATCAGTTCATCTAATGCTGTAAAGGAAGATTGCATGCTGTGGATTTGTGTTTATGGGAATTATCAAGAAGACTGCTTCGCTTTTAGGGTGAAATTGAAGGATCGGCAAAGTATTGTGAACTTATGAGGAGAGCAGAGACTTACTTCCAGCAATCGGTATTCCAACCAGATGGGTAAGATTGTTATCCAAACAATAACTGACAGAGAATAACCACTAACCTCCCCCTGTGACTTGTGACAACTGCTGATGTTCATGGGGGAGTACCTGGCACCCACCGCAATCTGTGCTCCCACCATTATTGTCGTTACCTCCAATCCTTGGGATCAGAAAGGATCACTGTGAAACCTATGAAAATGAGTTATGCTGCAGTACCACCCTCTGGGAGACGTGGTACGTCTGTACGTTACAAGGACAGCCCAGATTTCAACAAAAATGTAATGCGGCATTGCACCTATACTGCCAGGTTTCCCACAGATGGCTGGGTGATGTGGGTTTCTGCATCAAAACACTCTCTTGATTAGGCTCTAAGGACCCTTCCCACTAGAAAAAGAAACCTTTTTTTTAAAGCTTTTCCTTTTCTCTGACCCACTTTGTAGTCTCCAGACTTGGACATAAATGTCAGTGAGTTGTGTAAGACTTAATGTAATGGTGATTTGACCCAGCCTTGTTGCTTTTTTGCCTAGTTCCAAAAGCTTGAGTCCTGGTGATGAAGTCCTGAGGTTACTGAGCACCCTTACTGTTAACATGGAGGAGTTGAAGACAGAAGAAGCTCAACTTCCTCCAGATGAAGGTAAATCTTAGTGGTATTCTTCTCCACTCACTTTGCAGTTGGTGATGAGTGGGCTGGCAACTTGTCTTCTGATCTTTCCTGATTGAGCACACAATTGGCCGGTATTGTGCGCCTGTCCAAATTAGTGGATTACTGGGCCACCTGCATAGCGAACAAGTCTGTAGGAACCTGTTCACACCACCAAAGAACTTGAAAACACAAAAGCGCACAGAGAGGTAAAAAAATACTCTGTTGTAAAAAAAAAAAAAAAAGTCACAGTAAATAAGCAAGTGCTAGTCAAAAAAAATTAAAAAATACAGGGTATTTAGTTACTTTTTTTTGCAAAAAAAAAAAAGTATGTTAAGCTGCTCCACCAATCGCCAAGGTATACCCATAATAGAGCAGTCCTGTCTAATGTATATAATCCCTATCTGATGTATTTAAAAACCTGATCATCTGTATAGTACATGTATGAACAGGGTTCAGAGAGAAAATATCCACGTTGAACATGCGAGATGGAACAGCTACAATGCAAATGACCCACAGAGGAGTGGTGGACTCCCCAGTCTTGTAGAAACGAGAACAATTATAGAACCAAAAACACGTGGGCCACCTGCATAGCGAACAAAATAAGACAGGTGTGTGAGATCTGCACCGACCCTGCTCACCTCCTGATGAGAAGTCAATAATAATACCAAGATGACGTTCAGCAGCATGTTCCTCATGTTTCAGACAAGTGGAGATTATTATCTGTAAAGTAGTGATGTGTGAGCGTGCTCCGTTAAGGTGTTATCCGAGCATGCTTGGGTGTTAAGAGTATCTTCGGCATGATCGAATACTACTTTCAAGTTGCCACAGCTGTTTGACAGCCGCAACACATGCAGGAGTTGCCAAACAAACGGGTAATCCCTGCATGTTTTGCGGCTGTCAAACAGCCTTGAGACTTTCAGCCGCGGCTACTCGAATATAGTATTCTACCACGTCAAAGATGCTCAAGCATGCTCAGATAAAGCCTTATCCAAGCATTTTTGCATATCACTAATGTAAAGGAACGGCAACAGTCTGAAATGGCATGCAAAAACAAGTTTTAAATAATTAATTTAAAATTTTTAATAATCCCTGAATTATCTATTGGGCATCTACATTACAAGCAGATTTGTAATATACATACATTAGATCTTTCACCTGCCCTACATCGAAGCACAGTAAAGCTACACTAAATGGCAGTCTGCTGATGTACAGGGTGGGCCATTTTATATGGATACACCTAAATAAAATGGGAATGGTTGGTGATATCAACTTCCTGTTTGTGGCACATTAGTACATGGGAGGGGGGGAAACTTTTCAAGATGGGTGGTGACCACGGCGGCCATTTTGAATTCTGCCATTTTGGATCCAACTTTATTTTTTCCAATGGGAAGAGGGTCATGTGACACATCAAACTTATTGAGAATTTCACAAGAAAAACAATGGTGTGCTTGGTTTTAACGTAACTTTATTCTTTCATGAGTTATTTACAAGTTTATGACCACTTATAAAATGTGTTCAAAGTGCTGCCCACTGTGTTGAATTGTCAATGCCACCCTCTTCTTCCACT
This sequence comes from Ranitomeya imitator, assembly GCF_032444005.1. NCBI lineage: Eukaryota > Metazoa > Chordata > Amphibia > Anura > Dendrobatidae > Ranitomeya > Ranitomeya imitator. The sequence goes on along the minus strand of NC_091283.1, from coordinate 758,841,717 downwards.
CTTGACACCCTGATAGCAACACCGCAGAAGAAAGGCTAGCACAGGCTTCCAGTATCTGTTGTTTCAGATGCTGCACATCTCGTATCTTCACAGCAAAGACAATTGCCTTCAGATGACCCCAAAGATAAAAGTCAGATCGGGAGACCTTGGTGGCCATTCAACTGGCCCACGATGATCAATCCACTTTCCAGGAAACTTTTCATGTAGGAATGCTCGGACCTGACACCCATAATGTGGTGGTGCACCATCTTGCTGGAAAAACTCAGGGAACGTGCCATCTTCAGGGAACGTGCCATGTTCAGTGCATCTTCAACCACTGATGTTTCTTAATCAGTGACAGTTTTCTTGCATCCACATTTTGACAAATGCAACACTGAACCTGTTTCACGAAATTTGCCAAGCAGTTTGCTAACTGTAGCATGGGAGATGGGTGGTCTTGTAGGGTGTCTTGCTTTGAAGTCTGCTGTAATGACCCAGGTACTGAATTCACCAGACATCAACACCATTTCTATCCGCTCTCACCTGTTAACCTCTGTCAATGGCTGTAAACAAAGAGAAACTTGTAAGTAACTCATGAAAGAATAAAGATACCTTAAAACCAATCGCACCATTGTTTGTTTTTCTTGTGAAATTCTCAATGTTTGATGTGTCACATGATCCTCTTCCCATTGGAAAAAAAAAAAAGTTGGATCCAAAATGACCGACTTCAAAATGGCCACCATGGTCACCACCCACCTTGAAAAGTTTTCCCCCTCCCATATATTAATGTGCGACAAACAGGAAGTTGATATCACCAACCATTCCTATTTTATTTAGGTGTATCCATATAAATGGCCCGCCCTGTAGTTGACTAATATAGAATTGACTGCTTGAAAGGTTGCCACAGACCCTTCCACTCGTTTGCATTTTCTGTCTATTGATGGTCATTATCAGTGGGACTTATACGAAGATCATCTACCTTCTAGTCTTGTAATTTTTTTTTTATCTGCTTGAAGATGACAGCTGGTTGGACTTGACACCAGAGAAGTTGGAGCAAATATTACAGTATGCTGCAGGCTCAAAGGAAGTTGCCACTGAGAATGAGGAGAAATACAACATGTCAGAAGTGACTGAGAGCATGAAGGCATTTATGACAAATGTGTCCTCACACGAAGGAGCGGAGGTTCCCTGGTATGTACCGTATATTCAATAACATTTTATAGTATGTTATTCTTTATACACTGCTCAAGATACTGATCTATCTATAACTTCCAGTCCTCTTGTTGACTAATGGACACATTTCTCAGCCATACACTATTTCGTAGTGTGGAGTATATATCTCTGCTCTCTAAAACTGAGAAGGCTTTTAAGAACATTTTGCAGGGTTCCATTTCTCAGCCACAGTTATTACGTGGTCTGGTACATTTCTTTGCTCTATAGCAGTGTTCCCCTAGTCCGGTCCTCAAGAGCCACCAACAGGTCATGTTTTGAGGATTTCCTTAGTATTGCACAGGTGATAATTGCATCACCTGGACAAGCAAGCATTCAATCACCTGTGCAATACTAGGGAAATCCTCAAAACATGACCTGTTGGTGGCTCTTGAGGACCGGAATTGGGGAACACTGCTCTATAAAAAGCATTTAAACATTTTTCTGGATTGAATTTGATTGTCTTCAGTGCGTACTTTGTTACATTACTGTGGAGTAAACTCCCCAAAACGGCTTTGACTGCTGCAGGTAACCAATTATTTATTTATTTTATTAAAAATAAACTTGTTTTCAAAAGTCCTAGCAAGTGCAAAATGTGGAAAGCGTGTGTTAAGGGACAGAAAAGTGGCAGTCTTGATGGTGCAGCAGATGCCGAGGATGTGGGGCAGGTGTTACTACACCTGTTACTAGAGCACAAGAAACATGCCTATCCAGGATGCATGGGTTCCTGTTCCACTTTTCAGGGAGGCACAGTACATCTCTTCTAAATGCCAAAGCATTGCAAACAGGTGGTTGGTTAGATACCAGATAATGGCTTGGCAGAACCATCCAGTCTTCCACACCGTCCAGTCTCTCCAAACTACAGTCTGGATCATTAAATCTTCACCCTGATCTTCCTTCCTCCCACCATGTTGAGTCCCAGGAGCTTAGTGATCACGCCCTAGGAGACTCCCGATTTAGCTCTTTACAACTTAATTTCATGATTGTGGACTCTCGGCCTGCATTCTCCAAGAGGGACAGGAGGACACGCTGTTTAGTGATGCACAAACCTTTTGAGTGGCCACAAGAACATGACAGTGGGGAACGGCAAATTGTGGCTAAGGAGGAAGATTGGCACAGTTGCTGCTAAATCTTGTTGTTAAGTCGAGGACAAGGGTGGGTGAGGTGGTGGATGACTAAGTCACGGACCCAACCTGCGAAGCTGGCTTGCAGAGCGAGGCCAGCAGCGCTGAGGGTGCACGATCAGTAGCACGGAAAATGGGGTGACCAGAGTGACAAAGCAGGAAACTGTTTTGCAGAGCACCAGCACTGGTGCCTAACTCCGTCAGAGTTGGACTTTCTGAAAGAGAATTCTGAGACTAACAAAATGGCCATTTTTGGGGGGCATGATGACTAAACCTAACCACTACAAGCATGATCAGGGACATCATTAAGCACTTGACTCTGTGGGCTGAGCGCCTGTGTCCATGATTGGTGCCATCGGGTGGCACCATTGCCACTTCCCTTGTTCTAGGTACATCCCAATCCTCTGTACAAAACACTGGCGCAGATGCCTCCTGCCCTGCACCTATCCTTGCACAATCAGACTTGCCATCGTCCGTCAATTCCAGGTCCTTGTCCTGTCCCAGCCCATTGTTCAACTGTCCCTACACATGCCTTGGAATGAAGAGGAAAGTTCTCAGCCACCCACAGACCCAAATTATAAACGGGCACATTTCCAGGCTGCTTGACGTGGAAATTTTGTAGCAAAAAGTCAAATCTGATAAGACCGTATTCACATAGGTGGACACCACTGTGATTAGTAGCGTGACCCAAGGGAAGGAAAAGGGGAAAATAATGTGAAATTTTAACTTTTATTGGTGATGGTTAATAAATTTTGGTTCTTATAAAAGAATTACCATACATCTATGTAAACATGTATATTGGATCACAGTAAATGTTATGTTATAACCACCACTGTGACCCGCTAGATCCTGATTAGGTATTGGACTTTAAGATTGAAATAACTTAAATCTATCAGATGAAGTCTCAACATTGTCCCTAAAATTAAAGGTTGGGTTTCAATCTCCATTGCTAAAAGCACTCCTACATTAATTGAATGGAGTATAGCACTAATATAACAATCGTTACATGCACTGTCTAATTAGCGCATTTATAGATCCCTGCATTTGTAAAAATTAGATATGCTATCAATAGCCCGTGTATATAACTCCTAATATACACCGGGCTTAACTATAGACAACACCCATGTGTTGTATGGGACAATTTTTAATCAGTATGTCCTCACTGTGAGGTTCACAGTAGAATCGCCTTCCCTCCCCCCCAATGGTGTATCACAAAATCAGCATATCCTCAGACTGAGGTCTCTAGTAGAGTTAAATGCTCACCCTAATGGTGTATTGGATAATGGCTCTGCATTGTCGATGGTCAATTAGATGATAAATAAACCAACAGGCAATAATGGTTATAGCCCCCCCACTGATTAACACTGTATGTGTCACCACAATCCGATTACCTTTGCATGTTATCACCTGTGACAATAATTTATTCTTAAACATCCTAATGGTGTATTAGATATTAAGTCTACATTATCAAATAGCGTTCCAACCATAGGTAGTTAGCATCAACCATTGTTAAGCCAGCAAGCCGTGTGAGGTTAATCCGCACTGTCAGTCACCGCAACGTTAGCCTGCTGATCTTTGCTGATTAAGCATGTCTGAAAAATTCTCCCTAGCTCTATCCGCTACTTGTATTGTCTGCGGTTGTCATCGGCATTCTGTCTAAGCCGCTATAGATGCTACGTGCTGCATGGCACAGGAGCGGCTGCATGGCACAGGAGCAGCTGCATGGCACAGGAGCAGTTGCATGGCACAGGAGCGGCTGCAGTTCAATGGTACCTGACGCTCAAATACATGTGCGGTCAGAAAAGAGAGACCATGTGCGGATGAGCCAATCACGCAAACTACCTAAACAGTTGAGTCCACCATCTGCAGCTCATAGATTTATTGATCATGCAGGGATCTATGATGGTTAGTCAGCATGTACATAGATGAATGGCCTCATGCCTGTAATCTCAGATAACACTACTATCGGGACAAACGTCCCTGACGCGCGATTTTCACCGGAGAAACCGGCTTTCTCTAAGGGCGAGGTCAGCCGCATCTTGAACCTATTTATACATCCTGTGATGATGACATCATCACACATGAGATACGTACCCAAAGTCTAGAGCAGATATAAAGATATCAAGATCATTTAAATGTAATCCTGGTGTATATCAGCTCAAGTAACATTAAGATTACTTTTTACAAATGTCTTATTGTTTTTGGAGCACCTATTTTTCACTAGATCTCCATTAAACTGCTTCACACATATAAACGGTTATTTCTGAATTAGTAGTACACTTGTTTTATTGCAGTGGAGATAAATCAATTATCACAATATCTGACCAATCAAACAAGCATACTCGCTAATTCCGCTGCGACTTTCAACTACGGGGTCTCAAACCTGTCACACTATGTGCCTTGTCTGAGTGGGTTTTTAGTGCCGCCGAGGTGGGGGGGGGAGTCATAACAGACTGGCTTTTTCCTGTCAACAGAGAATGCAGACAGGCTCACTCTGAAATGAACAAAGCCTGGATTAGGCCACACTTTTCCACACCACCAGATGACAGCAACAGATAGTGTTTGTAATATTCAATATTTTAGTGAGGCTCCCCAGTTGTTGCTTTTCAGGGGTCTATGGATGACCCTCCTCATAACTTCCGTCTGGCTCTGCACTTTCTGCAAAGCCTTTGACTGCATAAGTACATCAACTACACTTTCAAAATATTTTAGTCCAACTTTTGTTAAAGATTCAATGACTCAGCTATACAGTCTAACATGGTTATTGTTGCAATACAGTGGTATGTAAAATTTACAAAATCAGTTCACGATTAGATTGCTCATCCATGCAGTATAATGTGCGTTCTTTCACATTTTGGTGGTATTTCATAGTCCAAAAAAAAGCATTTGAAAATGTTGCCTGTTTGTTCACATTTGTTACCCATACACTATTCTGTGTCCTGGGGCACATTAATGTGATATAGAACACTCCAAAAAATAAAAAGTTTAAAAATAATTAACTGAGTTACATTTCTCAGCCTTACAGTATTAAATCTTCGAGCACATTTCGTTGCTTTGTAAGCCTCAAAATTTGTTAAAAAAAAAATTTAGGCTGTGTGCACATGCTGCAGGTGCGTTTTTGTCCTTGTGTATTTTTGTTTGTTGTTTTTTTTTTTTGTTTTTTTTTTTGCTCGGATTTGTGACAACCTGGTGCCAGCAAGTGAATGAGAAACCTTGACTGTCATGCACAAGTTGAGTATTTTTGATTTCCAATAATCTGCAGCATGTTAATTTTCTATGCGTTTTTCACCATTCACTTCACTCAAATTAATAAATACTCATTTTTGCAGCTGCATTTATCCTGCCAAGAGATGCAGAGATTTGACTCCACGTGTGCACATACTCTTATTAATATTATATTGCTCACCCATAGACTTCCATGGTCTGGAGAACATTTCCTTGGTATATAACCCTTAAAAAGTGCATACCTTTTTGAATCTAGGAGTACTGATGTATGACAATTTGAGCAGAATGTGTATGAGGCCCTCCTTTATGTCTAATGCAGAGAGTATCAGTCCCTTATTTTTGGCAGTTCTTGCTTCCTTCATAAATTACACTGACACGCCCTATTTTTTATTTTTTTTCTTTAATAAAAAATATATAAAAATTTAAGTAAACCAAAAATGTGGTTTTTTTTGTTTTTTTTCATATAAGTCATTATACAGGAGAAAAATATATAACTTTTTTTTTTTTTTCCTGTAACATGAAATTTCTCTAAATGAGCATGCGACTATTAGGAATTAAGAGCACCCGAGCATTTTAGTGCTCACTCATATCTATTAAAGATGTGAAAGTTTATCAGTGGCATACAAAATGTGTGGTTGATGGGATGTTCTGTGATATTCATGCAAAGAATTGTTTGCTTACATCTTTAGTCTTCATGAAAGAATATTTTTATTTTTTTTTGTTTCCCCAAGCGCTGAAATGTGTCTTGATTCCATTTCTATAGATTACACCTTGTTATGAGGTCATGTGCAGGTACCTTCCAATCCCATTTATTATACAAACCTCTAAGTGACAGGTTTTGCTGAACTCTTACTAATAGTTGTACATGCTTCTTGTTTTACGACCTACGCAGGAATCTTCCAGAAGTACCCATTACATTTGATGTCGATTCTTTCACAAGTGCTTTAAAAAAGATCATTGGTAAGTTTTTGTTTTTTTGTTTTTTGTTTTTGTATATTTTACACATCTATATAATGGATCTGAAATTCTCAAATCTCTAACTCGCTGAAATCTATGCTGTGCAAAAAAAAAAAAAAAAATGTATATACACTAGTATAAGCCAAGGCACCCAATTTTCTCTGATCGCCCATGACGGCACCACGGAGAGAGGGGATCCGCCCACCAAGGACAGGAAACCTACGGATAAAAAGGCGGTACCACTCTCCTGCATCAGTTGGTTTCCTGTCCTTGATGGGAGACCTACGGACTTACCAGTCGTCGTTGGAATTCCGGGGCCAACCAGTCCGATTCAGGCAGCTGGGGTCCCTCTGCCTCGGCTAGGGTGGTGACCCGAAGCGCCACCGCTGGGAGCCAGTGGGCCGACAGGGTGTGCGGGGGAGGTGACAAGGAGTTCGCGGTCACCTCCCCAGGTAAGATGCAGCAGCGGCAACATCCAGGGGGGTCCCTCTGTGGTTGCGGGAGGTGCGGCGTGGCCCTCCCCTAGCACGCGTCAGCCTGCACACTGCACGCCATCGGGTATGCAGAGCCACGCAGTAGGGTCTGCATAGGACCGGGGGTGCCGGTCAGCAGCGCCATATCTGCATTCCGGGCGGCCATCTTGTGAGTAGGGCGCATGCCCGGAGTTGCGCTGGTCTCGCGAGACGCTGGGCGCCGTCGGCTGAGCGCTACTGCGCAGGCGTCGCCGATAGGTCACTTGGGCGTTCCAAAGGCGGCGCAGAAGCGTCTGCGCAGGCGTCGCCAAAAGATAGGTCGCTTGGGCGTTCCAAAGGCAGAAGCGTCTGCGCAGGCGCCGGCGTTCGGCGCTCCTCGCCGTCGGCTAAGCGCTACTGCGCAGGCGCCGGAAGGAAAGCGGCGGGAGTTTTAAAATGGGGGATTTACTTCCTCTCAGCGGCTCTGCAGTTTATCAGCAAGAGCCTTAGGAGCTACTAATCGTCGCAGCATCAGGCGCAGCCAGCGTTATTGGCAGCAGACCAGCAGCAGTATGAGCGACCCGGCGTCTCCCCTGCCTGGATCACCTCCACCTACAGCATCGCCTCAGCAGCAGCAAAAAAGGCGACAGCAGAAAAGTTACCAGGACACCGGCAAAGAACGCCAAAGGTCTCAACACAGCAAGGAGTCCAGCACGGCGTCGGGGGGGAAAAAGCCAGAGGCTGAGAATCCCCAACCGGTATTTATGGGTCCTGGAGGTGGTAAGTTGATCTTCGTGAAAGATAGAGACAGTAAGATTATTATTTGTCTCTTTTAGGGGAGGAAAAGCGTAGGTAAAACAAAGCACAAAGCCTGTGCCATCTGTAAAGAGGATCTTCCACCCGCATGGGAGAAGCAGCTATGCAATTCCTGCATACAGCAAACAGTATCTGAAAGCCTGCCCGGGTTTGCAACAGATCTTAAAAACCTGATTAAAGAACAGGTGGAAGACACCTTTAGATCCCTAAAAAGAGGAAAAAAACGGAGAAGGACCAGACACAGGTCCCCGTCCCCAGTCTCTAAATCTGACAGCGATAGTGCGAGTTCAGCATCCTCCGACTCCTCCTCCTCATCCTCATCATCCACTTCTTCCTCAGGAGGTCACAATTGTTTCCCGCTAGAGGACACTGATGGCCTCATAAAGGCAGTGAGGAGTACTATGGGACTAGTAGACTCCCACCCCAAAAAGTCAGCACAAGACATCATGTTTGGGGGATTAGAACAAAAAAAGAGAAGAGCTTTTCCGCTTAACGAAGCAATTGCAGCGTTAATTAAAAAGGAATGGAAAAAACCCATGAAAAAGACTCTAACCCCGAAAAGGAAATACCCCTTCGAGGATGAATCCTGTTCCTTTTGGGAAAAAGCCCCCAAATTAGATGTAGCAATAGCCAAAGCATCAAAGAAATTCGCTCTCCCGTTTTGAGGACATGGGGGTCCTAAAAGACCCTATGGACAAGAAGGCGGACGCCTTCCTCAAGGGCTCTTTGGAGTCAGCGGGAGGAGGCCTGAAACCAGCAGTGGCAGCAGCTTGCACATCCCGCTCCCTAATGATCTGGTTAAATCAACTAGAGGGTCAATTAAAAGGGAAAACCTCCCAAGACTTGATGCTGAAAACATTACCTGTAATAAGGGGAGCGGCGGCTTTTCTGGCTGACGCCTCAGCAGACTCTATCAGGTTAGGCCTCTTTCACACTTCAGTCTTTTGGCGTCAGTCACTACCGACATAGTGACGGATTGACGGATCCGTCACAATTGTTGCGAAAACGGTTCTAACGGATCCGTTTTTTTGACGGATCCGTTACTTGGGGGTTGTCTGGGAGAAGTATCTACTTTTTGGAGCATGCGCAATTGAAAAAACGGATTGGGGCGACGGATCCGCCGAAAAAACGGTTGCGGCGGATCCGTCGCCCATAGGCGCCCATTCTATGGAATGGCGGATGCAACGGATCCGTCGCGATCCGCCATTTCGGCGTTGACAAAAAACGTTCCAATGTCCGTCTATTTTCAGTAAACGTCTGCCAAATGTCGACGGATCCGTCGCATGGCGGATGGAACGGACGACCATCCGTCACAATCCGTCACTAATGCAAGTCTATGGGAAAATAACGGATCCGTCAAAAAAAATGACGGATCCGTTATTTGAGGAAAATGGCGGTTTTAGACTGACGCCAAATAACTGAAGTGTGAAAGAGGCCTTAGCCGCCAGGTCAGCAGTGTTCGCTAATGCGGCCAGGCGTGCCCTCTGGCTTAAAAATTGGCCTGGCGATCTGCAAACAAAAACAAAACTATGTACTATCCCCTGCGAAGGGGAGTTTTTGTTCGGTTCCACATTAGATGACATCCTGGAAAAAGCCGGGGACAAGAAAAAGTCCTTTCCCTCCCTTGGTCTCCCCTCTTACCGGAAGCCCTTTCGGAACAAGAGGTTTTTCCGCAAGAACCCTGGGAGAGGCCAGGGAAAGTGGGAGGATAAGAGGAACAAAAACAAGGGGTTCATCTTTAACAAAAACCCCAGTGATAACAAGAAACCCTCTCAATGAAGGTTCGCCCCAGGTGGGAGGGAGGTTATCTCTCTTTCTTCCAGCCTGGAAAAAGATTACCTCCAGTCAATGGATTCTGAACATTATAGAATCAGGCCTGAGGCTGACATTCAAAAGATGCCCCCGTCCCTCTTTTATGATGACATCCATAAGATCTTCGGCAGAAGAACAGCTGGCTCTGGAAAACGAGGTCATCGAGTTAGTAAAAAAGGGTGTACTCCTGGAGGTTCCCCCACAAGAAAGAGGGCAAGGGTACTATTCCCCTCTATTCCTGAGGAAGAAACCGACGGTTCCTTCAGGACTATTATAAATCTAAAGAAATTAAACGATTTCCTGGAGGTTCAAGCATTCAAGATGGAAACGATAAAGTCATCTATCAAGATGTTGTTTCCCCAATGCTTCATGGTGGTCCTGGACTTAAAGGACGCATATTATCACGTCCCAATACACAAGGATCACCAGAGATTCCTCAGGATGGCAGTTCACATCAGGGGAGTCCTAAAACACTTCCAGTTTTCAGCTCTACCATTTGGTCTTGCCATAGCTCCGAGAGTTTTCACAAAGCTGATAGCGGAGGTAATGGCTCACCTCAGAGAAGAAAATACCCTAATCGTTCCATATCTGGACGATTTCTTGGTGATAGGCTCCTCCCCGCAACATTGCGAGGATCAACTGGCAATAGTGATGCATTCTCTGAAGGAATTGGGCTGGCTAATAAACATGGGAAAGTCCAGACTAATGCCTTCTCAGGTCCAGGAGTACCTGGGTCTCACTCTAGACTCCAAAAAGATGGAATGTCGTCTCCCGGAGTACAAGATACAAAAACTAAAAAGTTTAGTATCGAGAACCCAATCTCTCCCCTCCATAACACTCCGTCAGGCCATGTCCCTCTTAGGCTCTATGACCTCTTGCATCCCTGCAGTCCAGTGGGCCCAATTACATTCAAGAGAACTTCAATGGCAGATATTGTCGGAGCAAATCCATCTAGGAGAGAATTTAGGAGGGCAGTTATCTCTATCTCCTCGCACAAATCACTCTCTGACATGGTGGAGATCGCAGAAAAATCTTTCCCAGGGAGTCCCGTGGGTAATTCAGATCTCGAAAGTCCTGACTACGGATGCAAGCCCTTCAGGGTGGGGGGCTCATCTGGGCGACCTAGTAACCCAGGGCACTTGGTCTCCATCCACAGTCAACAAATCCTCCAACATGAAGGAGCTCCTTGCAGTAAAATTTGCCCTTCAGGAATTCTTGGGGGTCCTTCACTCTCACCATGTAAGAGTAATGTCGGACAATCGGGTGGTAGTATCTTATCTAAATCACCAGGGGGGCACCCGTTCCAAAAATCTAATGGAGGTGACCAATTCAATCCTGCAAATAGCCGAGAGCAACCTCTTATCCCTAACAAGCTTACACATAAGGGGAGTGGACAACTACAAAGCAGACTTCCTCAGTCGGTCCAGTCTAAAACAGGGGGAATGGGAACTAAATCAGGCGATATTCACCCAGATCACAGAAAGATGGGGCGTTCCCAAAATAGATCTCTTTGCGAGTCATCTAAACAAAAAAGTAACCTCCTTTTGCTCCCTATCTCCCCTGGGGAACCCAGTAGCTGTGGACGCCTTCCTGATATCTTGGGGTCACCATCTGGTCTATGCCTTTCCTCCTCTTATTCTGATTCCAGCAGTGCTGAGGAAGATTCGGGAGGACGGGGCGCTGGTCATCTTAATTGCCCCGTTCTGGCCGAAGAGGCCTTGGTTCTCATGGATGAGGAAGTTATCAATATCAGACCCTTGGGTATTACCAGACCTCCAAGATCTGTTGTCACAGGGCCCAGTCTGTCATCCGCAGGTCAAGAACTTACACTTGACAGCTTGGCTCTTGAAAGGAAATTACTAGAAAGCAGGGGGTTCTCTCCGGGCTTGATCTCAACTCTGTTACAAAGTAGGAAGCCTGTTACAACAAGACAGTATGGCAAGATATGGAAAAAGTTTCTGTCATCATCAGGTGCAAAAATAGGGAAAGAAATTCCCCTTAATTCCATATTAGAGTTCCTACAAAACGGGTTGGAGATGGGTTTAGCCACTAACACCCTAAAAGTTCACGTGGCAGCTTTGGGAGCCCTATTCAATTTTGATTTAGCCTCAAATAGGTGGGTCGCTAGATTCATCAGGGCGGCAGGAAGATCAAGGCCTCTTCCAGTAAAAGTTGTTTCTCAATGGGACTTAAACTTGGTCCTTAAAGCCCTGACTAATTCTCCATTTGAGCCATTACACGAATCTACAATAAAAAATCTATCCCTCAAAACAGCTCTATTAGTCGCCCTCACTTCGGCCCGCAGGGTTAGCGATTTACAGGCTCTCTCAGCTAACCCTCCCTACACACAATTCCTAGAGGATAGGGTCATTTTAAAAACAGACCCAGCATATCTCCCAAAAGTGGCTTCAAAATTTCACAGGTCTCAAGAGATATCTCTCCCCTCCTTCTGTCCCAATCCTAAAAATAAGGAGGAACAAACATTACATACACTAGATGTAAGAAGATGTCTCTTACACTACCTAGAAGTCACTAGAGAGAGTAGGGAGGATTCCTCTCTGTTTGTGTGTTTCCAGGGTCCCCGGAAGGGGAAAAAAAGCATCTAAAGCCACCATAGCAAGATGGATCACAGACGCCATCAGTCTATCATACTCAGCAAGTGGGATGTCCGTTCCCGGGGAGGTTAAGGCTCACTCAACAAGAGCAGTAGCGACTTCCTGGGCGGAGAAGGCCGGAGCTTCCATAGACCAGATATGTAGAGCTGCTACCTGGTCCTCACCATCCACATTCTATAGGCACTATAGATTGGACCTAATCTCCTCTTCAGACCTTACTTTCGGTAAAAGGGTTCTGGAGGCGGTGGTCCCTCCCTGAATGCACTATCTATGCAATTCTCTCCGTGGTGCCGTCATGGGCGATCAGAGAAAAATATAGTTCTTACCGATAACGGTATTTCTCTGAGCCCATGACGGCACCCGTACATTCCCTCCCTTCACTTGTGGGTGCGCACATCAAAATGGTGCCATAGTCTACTCATAGTGTTAATAGTCACGCGGTATCTAGTTATGATAAACAGTTAAAATTTAACAAATGTTTAGTAGTCTCCCATCGTTCTCTATGTAAAACAACTGATGCAGGAGAGTGGTACCGCCTTTTTATCCGTAGGTTTCCAGTCCTTGGTGGGCGGATCCCCTCTCTCCGTGGTGCCGTCATGGGCTCAGAGAAATACCGTTATCGGTAAGAACTATATTTTTTACCACAGAAAAACTGGGAAAACGTATTGATTGAGTATAACCGGGTTTGCATTGTCCTCTCATCCCTATCATGGTCTGCATGGCCCTCTCATCCCTATACTGGAATGCATGGCATCTCATCCAAAAAAAATAAATCATCCTACTTGACCGTCCCGCAGGCTTCCTGCAGTGGCGGGGCAATCACGTGTGAAGGCTACTTAAGGGAATGAGTATTCACTGCCCTCCACGCCCATGGGAGTGGCAAAGTGAATATTCATTTCTCTTAAGTAGCAGGCACATGTGGCTGCCCGGTCACTGCAGGAAGCCAGCGGCTGTGACTACTGTGCCCGCTATTACAGAGAAATGCATATTCACTGCCAGCGCAGTATTTTATCCTGTGTGCCCTACATCTGATAGTGCCCTGTTTTCCCCTGTCTGTCCAGCCAGTGTTACCCCCTTTACTCCTGCCCCTTTCCTCCCTTTGGGGGAGGGTGGAAGCTGTGTATGATATTGTAGCAGCACAGAAGTCTGAGACCCGGGCATCTCCACCTTCAGGAGTAACCCCAGAGTTAGGGACTGATGGGGCTTCCCTATCAATAGGCTCTATGTGAAAATTAATGATGACGGAGCATCTTATCATCAAGACCACTATTTGACCGCCCTGTCCCCTGATGATTCCCCTCTGGGATGAAACGCGTAGGGAGGTAGTTCTGAACAGGAATGATCTATGGAGCCGTGTATTGATCCATTGGATTTATGACTGATTGAATACCAATGGTGTGGTGTGGTGTCTTCATCATTTGGTGAGATTGTTCCACTTTTGTATTATATACCCCTATTCATTTTTGCAAGCATACTAAGGGTGATCATCGGTGGTACTGATTTTTTTCACGTATTTGAGCATGAGTATGCTGGCATAGACAGGAGCATTGATATGTGTTGATTTATGCGTCTGGTTTCTATGCTGAGTCTGGGTTGGGCTTATAACTGCCTTAGGAGTATAAGAAACCAATCTGTCCTGAGCATTATTGTTTTGATCTCTTTATTCATAAACAGTCCATTTTCTGATTAACGATTGGTTAATACACATGTTTTGTTTCTATGTTGTGTCTTGTCATTTTAATAGATATAATAAATGCTATGTTTTAGGTTCCCTTTTTGCTTTTCAATGTGACATGGTACCCTCAAACCATTCCAGTAATATCAACTCCAATATGGTGCTTCTGAGCTTTGCACTGTGCCTCAGAAGTAGTTTTTGACCACATATGGGGCATCTGAACTCAGAAGGAGAAAATGGACCCTAAAATATGTTGTGCAATTTCTCCTATCGTTGTAAAAACGAAAAAAATTGGGGGCCTTTAAAAAAAAAAAAAAAAAAAAAATGTATATTTTCACAGATGAACATTGTAAAATTCTGTGAAGCATCTGTGGGTTCTAGGTGCTAACCATATGTCTAGATAAATTCCTTGAGGGTCACATCCAAAATGGGGCCAGTTGGGGGAGGGGGTATTCCACTGTTTAGGCACATCAGGTGCTCTCCAAACATGACATAGCATCTGCTATCGACTACAGACAATTTTGCATTCAAAAAGTCAATTGGTGCTCATTCCCTTCGAGCCCTGCCATGCACGCAAACAGTAGTTTTCCCCCATATATGGGGTATCTGTGTACTCGGGTGAAAATGGACCCCAAAATCTGTTGTTAATCATAGAGACAGTTTGCGCTTTGGGGAGGCCCGTGGGCAGGTCTTTCCTAGGTTTTTCTTGCCTAGAGCACCAAGATGAGAATCTGCCTACAGTCCTGCCCTGAAGCACAGGCATCTCATTAACTGAAAACTTCTAAGGCCGGCGTCACACTAGCGAGTTTTACGGACGTATGAGCGCATTAAATACGTCCATAAAACACGCATTACACACGGCCCAATTATTCTCTATGCCCCAGCTCCTATCAGCCATATTTTACTGATCCGTATTATACGGCTTTCTACAGCCGTAGAAAATCGCAGCATGCTGCGTTTGTCACCGTATTGCGCAAAAAAATCGCCAATGCAAGTCTATGGGGGCCCGAAAAATACGGATTACACACGGACCAGCAGTGTGACTTGCGAGAAATACGCAGCGGTGTTAGTGAGAAAAGCCGGTAATTCAGTGCGGTGTACAGTAAAATCACACTGACAGCTTACAATACAATAGGTGGAATAAATGTGTACACATAGAATAGGTGTGTGTGTGTGTGTATATATATATATATATATATATATATATATATATATATATATATATATATATATATATATATATATATATATATATATATATATATATATATATATATATCTATCTCATCCAGCGCTAGATAGCAAAAGCTATATATAGTTATAGTATATATGTTTTTATTATTTTTTGAGCACATGGATCCCTTGTATATCCGTATGTCGGTTTTGCAAGCCTGCGAGAAAATCTCTCAGTACGGATGCCATATGGATTACATACGGAGGATGCCATGTGCAAAATACGCTGACACACCCTGCCTACGGAGGAGCTACGGACCACTATTTTGGGGACTTTTCAGCATATTACGGCCGTAAAATACGGACCGTATTATCTTACGCCGAGTGTAACGCCGGCTTAACACTGATTCCACAAGACTGATTTCCTCACCCAGGTATCACTTTAATCAGTTTAACACTGCCATACGGACAGTGTCTGTAGATTACTGAGCAAAATCCTTCTTTAAGTAAAAAAAATTTTTGAAAAAAGTTAAATGTTCATTTTTTTTTTTTTTTTTTTTTCTTTCCACATTTCCTCAGTTCCTGTGCATACATGAAGGGTTAATAAATTTCTTCAATGTGGTTTTGAGCACCTTGAGGGGTGCAGTTTTTAGACTGTTGTCACTTTTGGTTTTCTGTCATGTGCCTCCCCAAAGTCACTTCAAATGTGATGTGGTGCAATAAATAAATAAATAAATAAACATTGCTGTAATATGAGGAATTACTGAGGAACTTTTAGCCCTTCTAGCTTTCTAGCGAAATTTTAAGTTTCAAAAATTGTACTGATGTAAAGTAGATATGTGGGAAATGTTATTTTAGTAACTATTTTGTGTGACGTAAGTCTCTGGCTTAAGGGCTTGATAATTGTGACATTTTCACCAAATTTCGGATTTTTTCTTTTCACAAACTCAAGTTATATTGAACAAATGTTATCACGATCATGTACAATACAATACAATACAATACAATACAATCAAGTACAATATGTCCCGAAAAACTCACAATCTGTGGGATCCATTGAAGCGTTCCAGAGTTATTACCACATAAAGTGACACTGGTCAGAATTGTAAAATTGACCTGGTCATGAAGGTGAAAACAGGCTTTGGGTTGTGAAGGGGTTAAGCCACTGCAGCCTATCAGCACCCATGAGGTAACGGGGGTGGGTATGGCTGACAGAGGGAGCCGCCATTGTCTAACCACCTAGATGTTGCAGTAGCCATTGCCTGTTGCACCCTGTAGGGTTGTACTTCCAGGATCAGGACTAGCACCAATCCTGGTCAGTGAGATAGGATCAGGATGATGTTATGTAGTCTTGCTTCTGCCACTCTCCTGCTCCTTGTCAACATTGCTGCATCCAATTGCAAGCCTCCAATGGTGTGTCACTGACATTTATGATACTTTCTTTGACCATTTTTTTTTTTTTTTGTCTGATCTTTGTAGACTTTAAATGCATTAAAGGGATTTTCTATTCGCTTATTTTCTCAGGTCCAAGCCCAGAGGAACTGGATTCTGATGATCTAGTCTCAGAAGAAGAATTTGAGTTACTGAACAGTGATGATGATGATTATTTAGGAGGTGATCAGGCCACACCACTGAACGCAGATGCCCTGCAAAGCCTTCACTCTTATATGGACATTATGGACAAAGAATTGGCACACACAGACATAGGGAAAAGCTTCACCAAAAAGAAAAATGTGGTGAGGAATAATTTTATTCAAATCAATCAGGTAGAATTTTATAAGATTATTGCTCTTGAGTTCATTTTGGAGTAGTGTGTATAAGTCGCCAATACAGAACTGTTCTAATTTTCCTTTTTTTTTGCCAAGCAGAGTGCAGCTAATTCCAAGACCGATAAAGCTGAGGTGGATGCTGATGAGCCAGACCTGACCCCAGTGGATGTGGACTTAAATTTGGTGACAAATCTCCTTGAATCATGCAGCTCTCAATCTGGCTTGGCTGGACCAGCTTCCAATTTATTACAAAGTTTGGGTGTCCACCTCCCTGACAATGCAGACCACGAGATGGCTGATGGAAGTTTACCCTGCTAAAAAGGACAGTAGACTCTGAATTTAATGTTCTGGTACTTTTACAATGTTTCATACATTGTGTATCGACGAATTTTCTTGCTTTGAACGATTGATAGCAGATTCCAGGGAAAATGTAATCCAAATATCATCCAAACATTGAGATCCCTAGCAATTGCAAAATGAAGTATTCCTAAAGCGCAGTGTAGCTCCATCTACTACAAAGGAGATGCACTGGTCACATATTGAAGCCATATTCTAGGGTTTATGCCAGTTGTCTTAAAGTACAGATGTTCATATTCTCACAGTACCTGAAAGGACAATAATATGGAAGTAAACTTATTGTCCTCCGATACTCCCCTGCCTTTACTGGTAGCCCGAAAAGTTTAGGGGACAAACCTCTTTCATTAATGGACCCCAGGAAGATGCTAGATCCACAGTACCATGATGTGCTTTCTAGGATATAGAATCAATTGAACTCCCTTTTGCACGATGGCACACAAATCTTTCCTGGATGGAAACCCTCCTTGAATTGTAGAAGTATTATGTATGTCCTATTTCCACACCTTAATTAATAATTTTGGCCTGGAACTACCCTTAGGCCAGGTTCATATTGCGTTAGGGCAGTCCGTTCGACGCATGCGTTAAACGGACTGCGCTAACGCAAGTGCCGTTAAAGATCGCGTTATGCGATTGTGCTAGCACAGATGGTCCGTCTGCGCTAGCGGTGACTGACCCCGGAACGCTGCAGACAGTGTCCGAGGGCCCGTCACAGAATGACGGCACATCACTAACGCATGACATGTACTAACGTATCCGTTACATCAGGGGTGTCAAACTGCATTCCTCGAGGGCTGCAAACAGGTCATGTTTTCAGGATTTCCTTGCATTGCACAGGTGATAATTTAATCACCTGCAGAGAATGATTCCAGCACCTTGTGCAATGCTAAGGAGATCTTGAAAACACGCATGGTTTGAGGCCCTCGAGGAATGCAGTTTTGACACCCCTGCGTTACATAGCGTTAGTGCCGCTATGTAATGGATGCCATTACTGCGTTGCCATTAACGCAATGTGAACCCGGCCTTAGAAATAGACCACTCGCTATACTTTTTTTTTTTTTTTTTTTTTTCCCCCCCCCTAGATCGTTCCATTGTTTTCAGTGCCTTATACTTCGGAGAGCACACAAAATCAGTGTGAAGATTTACTTATAACTGCTATTGTGGGAGTTCCTGAAGCCTTAGTGGGGAATTTACAGATGAGTCTGCCACTGCACACTTGGAAATCTGTAGTGTAAATGTTTGTTTTGCAGAACTCTGACACCTGCCGCAAGTCATTTTGACTATGTATTTTTGTCGGATATCCTGAGGTTGAGTATTGCAAATGTAATTACTTGTATAGTTTTTCTAATGATGTAAATGTGCTTGACAAGATTTAAGAAGTAAAGTTATTAAGGACATGATACAATAAACAAAGAGGTTTTTCATAAATGCATTTATTGGAATCAAATATTTTGTATGAAATCAGACTACAAAACATTATTCTGCATTATAGAAAAATTGTGTATACCGTATTTTTCGGACTACAAGACGCACTTTTTCTTCCCCCCCCCAAAAAGGGGGAAAATAGGGGGTGCGTCTAATAGTCGCAATGCAGGCTTACCGTGGCGGCAGAGGTGGCGCAGTAAGCGGGGTCCCTTTCTCCGGCGAGGTGATGCAGCAGCCCGGTAAGCAGCAGAGCCGGGCGAATCCTGTTATCGGTGGTGGCGGCCATTTTCCTGAGGCCGCGCGTGCGCAGATGGAGCGCTCTGCTTCCTTGGCCACCGCGATCTCCATCTGCGCACGCGCGGCCTCCCGTGGCCATTTTCCTGAAGCCCCGGGAAGCAGAGCACTTCATCTGCACACGCGTGGCCTCAGGAAGATGGCCGCCCCCACCGATAACAACAGGATTCACCCGGGCTGCTGCATCACCATACCGGGGGAAAGGGACCCCTCTCACGCCATAACTCTCACTGCGCCTCCTCATCCCAGCACCTCCTCATCCCAGCACCTCCCCACCTCTGCCGACACCATGCCTCCTGTGATCCTGCTCTGCCACCGCCAGCCCTCAGGTAAGATACTGTAAATTCGGACAATAAGACGGACCCCCATCTTATAAAAAATCTTTTTTTTTCTGCAATTTTCACCCCAAATTGGGGTGCGCCTTATGGTCCGGCGCGTCTTATAGTCCGAAAAATACGGTAATTTAAATATAGGGATTCATTAATGTTGTTATCCTCTGCCATTTCTTCAATAAGTGAATTTCCTATTACAGAGCCAACTTTTGCCTCCTATATGGACAAGGCATTCAAAGCTAAAATTCATATGTATTGTTTTTCTGTCACCCATGACAGCACCAATGATAGAGGGGATCTGCCCTTCAAGGACTGGAAACCTTCAATATAAAAATGCGGCACCTCTCCGTGTCAGTTGTGGGGTTTTTTTTTTGGTCTTGACGGGCACCCTCTTGGACAGCGGCAGAAGACCTAAAGGGAAAAGGAAGACAAGATTGCCAGACCTGGCTGGTAGATTAGGTCAGGACACAGTCTCTGCTGCGACCGGCGCCGGGAGAGCTGGAAGCGCCCAGTGGGGACTTGTCTGTTTGACTGTCAGAGATCTGTGGCGCCATCACTGCATGGAGGCCGACAGCCATGCATCCCGGAAGTCTCACCCTGATGTGGGCCGGGACCTTTCACCTGGGTTAATACTTCCAGGGCAGGTACTGAAAGCTGCAGGAGCGTGCTGGCCAGGAGATCCCCTGAAGTCTGTGTATTTTATAGTGGATCGCAGGCCAGGCAGGGCCGTGTGTCTCACGAAGGAGGCAAAGCAGCCCTCTCCCCAGCGGCAATGGCAGCATACAATGCTGCAGCAATATGAGCCAGAGCAGCCTCAGCATCTCCAGCTCCGATGTCAAAAGAACCCACGGGAGTCACACCAGGACAGGATTTGCAGACGCTCGAGCGGAGTACACAGGACCAGGGATTCCAGGTCAAGTCGGGACCGCTCCAGCAGAACAGAAAATTATGCAGTCTCCAAAGGAGAGATTTCGGTTGACATTCTGCCTCTCATTTCGGTACCCCTTTATATCCCGAGTGGTGAATGATCTACGAGAAAGTCAGCTTATTAATGAGGTCTTCCCTTTTCTCTCTCTTGTCTTTACTTCTGTGGCCAGGAGCCCCCTAAGAAATGTTTAGGAAAAACAAATCACAGAGCTTGTGCTTTGTGGTCAGGGTATGACTTAAAAAAAAAATATTGTGCCAGTCTTGTATTGGAAGAGACTCTGAATTTTACCTCCAGTTTAAAATCCCTCATTAGAACAGAGGTAAGAGAATTTGTTGAGAGCTCTATCCCACTCAGTGGAGACATCACACATTATCAGCTACAGAGTCAGATGGGTGTTCTGGATGATTCTTCTCATTCATCCTCATCTGAAAGCGACTCAGGGACCGGACACTGTTTTCCCCTGGAAGAAGTAGACAATCTAATAAATGCAGTAAGGTTCACAATGGGATTGATCGACCAGAAAGCAAAAAAAAAAAAAAAATCAGTACAGGACATAATGTTTGGAACTCTGGATCAGAGAAGGCATAAAACCTTCCCTATTAATGAGAATATACAAGGACTCCTAAAGAAAGAATGTGGAAAAACCTGAAAAATTGGGCCCTTTCCATCTTCCTTCAAGAGGGAAATGCCCCTTTTGAAGAGGAGGTGACAAGGTCCTGGAATAAAGCCCCAAAACTGGATGTTGTGATTTTCCAAAGCCTCAAGGAAATATTCTCTTCCCTTTTTGAGGATGCAAGGTTATTAAAAGACCCCCTAGACAGAAAATTTATACTGAACGATACCTGGTAGTAATCGTCAGGGGCACTGAAACCAGCCAACTTGTAGCAACTTGTACGGCCAGATCACTTCTGGTCTGGTTGAATAGATTTGAAGACCAGCTGAGGGATAACATCCTGAGACTCGATCTTGACCACACTCCCAGTAATGAAAGGAGGGGCGGTGGCAGCCTTCCTGTCAGATTCCTTGGCAGATTCAGCTAGATTGTCAGCAGCGCTATCTAATGCAGGCCATAGAGCTGTCTGATTAAAGTGCTGGCGGGGGACATGCAGGCAAAGGGGAAGTTTTGCTCTCTTGTGAAGGAGAGAACCTATTTGGCACAACCCTGCCTGGACGATATCATTGAGAAGACGGGATAAGGAGGGAGGGTTCTCAAGATCTCGCTTTTTCATCCTTCAAACACTCCTTTGGAAGGAGAATGCTCAACTGAAGGAGCACGGTCAGAGAATAAAATGGATGGGCTGATCGCCCCAGAAAGAGTAAAGGATTCCTTTTCGGGGGTCCGTCCCAGGATAGCAGAAAAACCTCCAAAAGACTTTGTTCCCTAGGTGGGAGGGGGACTCGCTCTCTTTCTTCCAACCAGGGAGAAAATTTCCTCCACCACCTTGATCTAGAATGTGGTAAAATCAGGGTTGAGTCTGTAGCGTCTAAAACATCCACCAGAGAGATTTGTCGTGACTGCCCCATGAGCGTCTCTGGTATTGGAGACAGGTGTTAAACCTCTTAGGAAAGAACCTTTTACTGGGGGAGAGAAAGGGGGAACTGATTTTATTCTCCCTAAATATTATAAATATCTCGTCTCGTACAGGATGATAATAAAGCTGAATTCCTACATTCAAGATGTAGTCAATTAGTCAGCAGTACAGCTGCTCTCTCCAGGATGTTATATGACCATCCTAGATCTAAAGGGTGCATATTATCATGTGCCAATACATGAAGTATTTCAGAAGTTTCTCAGGGTGGATAGAACTATAGGAGGAATCAGGAGCCACTTTCAATAAAATGCCCTCCCCTTTTGGCCTAGTTGTAGTATCCCGTGTGTTTACGAAGCTTAATGGCAATGGTTAAGGTCCACCTTTAGAGTGCCTTAGAGTGGAAATCACTGATTTATTCCCTACCTAGACAATTTCCTATTTGTAGGAAACTCTTACAATCATTGTTGGAGTCAAGTGAAGAAAATATGCACCATCTTGAAGAGCTTAGGATGGTGTTTGTGCTTCTAACCTTGCTTTTTTTTCTAGGTTCAAAGGACACAGATTTGGACTCAAACTGACAATGTCGTCTACCAGATTAGAAAAGAGAAAAATAGTCTGATCTCTATAGCAATACACAGTCCGATAATAACCCACAGAAAAGCATTGTCCCTACTGGGTCCCTCACCTTCTGTATACCAGGAGTAACGTGGGCCCAGATCCACTCAAGGACGTTTCAATGGAACATCGTTCCTTTCAAGGTTATCTAGAAGGCAAGCTGACGCTTCTGCAAGAGACTATACACTCGCTCCATTGGTGTTTGAGGATAGTCAGTCTGGGAGGGTGTGTCTTGGGTTCCCCACATCCCCAGGTTGGTCACCACAGATGCCAGTCCCAAAGGATGGGGGGCTCACTTGGATAGCCATCTGGTCCAGAGGACATGGTCAGAGGTAGAAAAATGGGGCTCCTCAAACATGTGGGAGCTTCTTGCAGTGGAAAATGCACTAAAACAGTCTACTACCCTTCCTAAGTGGCCACCACATAAAGATACTCTGACAACTAGGTCACAGTTTCGTACATCAGCCATCAGGGGGATACTTGCGCCAGAATCCTAATTCAAATGTCAAAGCGGATAGAATGTTTATAAATATCGTCTTCTCTACATATCAAGGGAAGGGACAATATCAAGGCAGATTTCCTGTGGTGCAAACCGCTACAGGGAGAATGGTCACTAAAAAGTTCGGTGTTCGATCAGATCGTGGCTATGTGGGGTTTTCCGGAGATTTACTTTTTTGCAACCTGACAAAACGGCAAGCTAAGGAAGTTCTGTTCCCTGAACCCAAGAGAGAACCCTCAAGTAGTGGACGCCTTTCAGATCAAATGGAATTTCAGCCTTTCCCCAGACAAGACTAATTCTAGCCGTGTTGAAGATCACGGAGGAGTAAACATGTTCATCGAACAAATCTGTAAGGCAGCAACTTGGTCATCACCTTCTACAAACACTATAGATTACATCTCTCTGCCTCCTATGATTTCATGTTTTGGAGAAGGGTTCTACAGGCGGTGGTCCCTCCCTAATATATGACTAATTATCTGTAATTCTCTTGTTGGTGCTGTCATGGGTGACAGAAACACGTATATTACTTACCGGTAATGTTTTTTTGGATCCCATGACTGCACCCTTATGTTCCCTCCCGTTACTAAGATGATCACCTTCTGGTTGGTGGGTTGTTTGTTATATACTCTTGGGTGGAAGTTTTAAAAAAATGGTGAGCGATTAGATATCTATCTTTCTCTATCTTAGAGCACGTCCCAGGTTAGTATAAACAAACTGCTGCGGAGAGAGGTATTGCCCTTTTTTTATCTTGAAGGTTTCCTGTACTTGAAGGCCGGATCCCCTGTCTCATTGGTGCAGTCATGGGTTCTGGGAAAAACACATTACCGGTAAGTAATGTTTTTTGTTTCTTCTACACCACCAACATTCTACAGAAATTATTGTTCACATCAGTCCCTATTCTCATTGGGACACACTTTATTTTCTTATGCCTCTTCCAATATTGCATGACCCATGGGAAGCTTATTTTTCTTATTGTAGCATACAGATAAAAAATTCATAGCAACACACATGCTGGGAGAACATACAAACTTCTTATAAATGTTGCCAATGGCTTTATTTAAGAAAGCTACTTATAAACGATTGTGCCGGAGTTGTTTAAAAGGTAGGTCCGAGATTATAAAAATAGTTCACTTTTCCGGAAATGTCACTCTTCCATTTTTTTTCTTTTCTTTTTTTTTTTGTGCCCGAAAAGCATTTCTGGCCAAGAATGGATCACATCAGGGTAAAGAAAGTTGGCCTTTAGGAACAATGTAAACGCAATCAAAAGCTGACATCGTACAATTCTTAACTTTCTTACTTCTTTACTGATTTATTTAAAAATAAGGTTACTGGGCTGAATCCTAATAAAATAACCCTTGAGTTAATAGATTTGTAGTTGGTGGATGCCTGCCAGTAATAATAAACATTCCTCTGACAGCACGTCCTGATGCATTCTAGTACAGTAAATTGCCAGCTATTCTGTTTTAAGCTTAGGATTGAAAGCATCAGCTGAATTCTACTGATGAGCTAATAAAGTACACACCGTCCTGCATAATGCAGTATCCACTTACAGTAAAAACTAACAGGAGAGGCGTAACTATAAGGGGTGCAGAGGATGAGTGTCACGCCGTAAGCGGCGATAAAGGGGCAAGACGGCGTACTGGGACCTGCACCTGTCCCTACCACTTTAATGGGGCCCTGGCTTTCCCTTATCTTGGGGGTACCTATCATGGATAGGAGGCCTGAGCCGCCAGCGTATCCCTGTCTCCTGTGCAGGCCCCATCAGTGGCCCCCTCTCCCCCCCCCTTCCCCAAAAGAGGTGGACTGCACCAGTGTAATAATACAACAAATAACAGGGTATACAGACAAGGTAACTAAAAGTCTCAAACTCACCAAATGCTCACACAACCACAGAGGAAACACAGAGATGGGAAAAGAAGGAGTAAACTAGGAAGGAAAACAGGTTTAACATGCAACCAAAACAGCAGACACCAATCTCTGTAAATAAACCTCCAACACCAACACTACGCTCCTTCAACCTCCAAGCCAGGCAGTAGAACTGATCACTGACAATAGCTTGAAGTCAGGACTGGGTCTATATAGAGGACCAGATTACAAAATCCACTTCAGCTGAGAGACCCAGCTCTCAGCAATAAGGTTAACTCCTGCACTGCTGGCACAAAGCAGCCAGGTCAGAAAACAGGTGAAGATCTTCTGTTCACTGTGTGTGAACGAGGCCCAGAACGCTGCGGTTCTCTGGAACCTCTGTCGCGGTAGCCCCGTGACAATGAGGTTGCACTCATAGGTGTCTGCCCAAAGAGAGCCTGGTGTATAAATACTGTAAACCTCTAAATGCCTTTCGCTACTTCCTTTTTTGTATTTTCTTCCGGAATACAACATTTAATCAACTATATATTCATTAAAAATTTCCGATAATTTTTTTGACTACCTCTGCAGAACTCCTTTACATAGCTGGCTGTACTTAATATTGTCAATATTAGAAGGGTAAAGCGGCAACTTAATGAAGTTGTGCATATACAGTACAGACCAAAAGTTTGGACACATCTTCTCATTTAAAGATTCTTCTGTATTTTCAGGACTATGAAAATTGTACATTCACACTGAAGGCATCAAAACTATGAATTAACACATGGGGAATTATATACTTAACAAAAAATTGTGAAACAACTTAAATTATGTCTTATATTCTAGGTTCTTCAAAGTAGCCACCTTTTGCTTTGATGACTGCTTTGCAAACTCTTGTCATTCTTTTGATGAGTTCAAGAGGTAGTCACCGGGAATGGTTTTCAATTCACAGGTGTGCCCTGTCAGGTTTAATAAGTGGGATTTCTTGCCTTATAAATGGGGTTGGGACCATCAGATGTGTTGTGGATACACAGCTGATAGTCCTACTGAATAGGCTGTTAAAATTTGTGTTATGGCAAGAAAAAAGCATCTAAGTAAAGAAAAACGAGTGGCCATCATTACTTTAAGAAATGAAGGTCAGTCAGTCCGAAAAATTGGGCAAACTTTGAAAGTGTCACCAAGTGCAGTGGCAAAAACCATCAAGCGCTACAAAGAAACTGGTTCACATGAGGACTGCCTGAGGAAAGGAAGACCAAGAGTCACCTCTGCTTCTGAGGATAAGTTTATCCGAGTCACCAGCCTCAGAAATCGCAGGTTTACAGCAGCTCAGATTAGAGACCATGTCAATGCCACACAGAGTTCTAGCAGCAGACACATCTCTACAACAACTGTTAAGAGGAGACTTTGTGCAGCAGGCCTTCATGGTAAAATAGCTTCTAGGAAACCACTGCTAAGGACAGGCAACAAGCAGAAGAGACTTGTTTGGGCTAAAGAACACAAGGAATGGACATTAGACCAGTGGAAATCTGTGCCAAATTTGGTCTGATGAGTCCAAATGTGAGATCTTTGCTTCCAGCACCGTGTCTTTGTGCGACGCATAAAAGGTGAACGGATGGACGCTACATGCCTGGTTCCCACCATGACGCATGGAGGAGGACGTGTGATGGTGTGGGGGTGCTTTGCTGGTGACACTGTTGGGGATTTATTCAAAATTGAAGGCATACTGAACCAGCATGGCTACCACAGCATCTTGCAGCGGCATGCTATTCTATCCGGTTTGCATTTAGCTGCATTTATTTTTCAACAGGACAATGACCCCAAACACACCTCCAGGCTGTGTAAGGGCTATTTGATGAAGGAGAGTGATGGGGTGCTACGCCAGATGACCAACAGACCCGAACCCAATCGAGATGGTTTGGGGTGAGCTGGACCGCAGAGTGAAGTCAAAAGGGCCAACAAGTGCTAAGCATCTCTGGGAAGTCCTTCAAGATTGTTGGAATGCAATTCCCGGTGACTACCTCTTGAAGACCATCAAGAAAATGCAAAGCAGTAATCAAAGCAAAAGGTGGCTACTTTGAAGAACCTAGAATATAAGACATAATTTCAGTTGTTTCACACTTTTTTGTTAAGTATATAATTCCACATGTGTTAATTCATAGTTTTGATGCCTTCAGTGTGAATGTACAATTTTCCTAGGCATGAAAATACAGAAAAATATTTAAATGAGGTGTGTCCAAACTTTTGGTCTGTACTGTACATGACCGCTTGTGAAGACAGTAGCATCTAGGACTAAGGTTGAAACAATCTTAGTTATGGTTAGCATAGAAATTTAGAACGGTACTTCCAGCCACAGTCAGACTAGATGTCTCTTGGCCTTTCTCAATACAAGTGTAACCAGCACATGACTGCATATATGCAAATCACATACTTGAGGTCACATGCAGAGCGCTGGCACTGGAAAATCCTCACCGCTCACTCTGTGCGCACGCTGTGAGGATTCGCAAGTCTGCAGTCGCATAAAGTGACTGCAGACTTGTACCCTAAGGCCGGACAACCTCTTTAAAGGGGTTTCCACTACTAGGACACTACCTTCTCAAGTGCAGTAATCCTCTTCTAAAATAACCAGTACTAGCCTGCGCTGCCAGCACGATTTTGGCGATTCCAGGGCTCACATGATCAGCTCCCTTAACGCATCGGGTATTCTAGAATATGCATGTCCACGTATTATATTGCCCAGCCACGTAGTATATTGCCCAGTCACGTAGTATATTGCCCAACCCACGTAGTACATTGCCCAGCCACGTTGCACAGCCCATGTAGTATATTGCACAGCCCACGTAGAATATAGCAATGTGGGCATCATATCCCTGTTAAAAAAAAAAAAAAAAATTAAAATAAAAAATGGTTATATACTCACCTTCCGGAGCCCCCGGATCCAAGCAAAGCGGTTACCGACGCTCCTTGTGTGCTCCGGTCTCAAGAGTGCATTGTGGTCTCGCGAGACCGCTACGTCATCTCGCGAGATCGCAGCATGGAGCTGTCACCGGAGCGTCGCGAGCAGGAAAGGCCTGTTGTGATCCGAGGGGCCGACGGACGGTGAGTATATAACGATTTTTTTTATTATTTTTAACATTAGATCTTTTTACTATTGATGCCGCATAGGCAGCATCAATAGTAAAATGTTGGTCACACAGGGTTAATAGCAGCGTTAACCGAGTGAGTTACACCGCGGCATAGCGCAGTCGGTTAACGCTGACATTAACCCTGTGAGCCCTGACTAGATGGGATTATGGAGCCGCCATGTTGCCGCCAGACTGTGCCCGTCTCTGATTGGTCGTGGCTGTTTTGCCGTGACCAATCAGCGACTTGGATTTCCATGACAGACATAGGCCGCGACCAATGAATATCCGTGACAGACGGAAGTGACCCTTAGACAATTATATAGTAGATTTCACCATCTTTCATTTTTGTAGGAAGCTGCTGCTGCAGAAGAGGTGATTCCAAAAGAAGACCGAAGGGGTGGAGAAAGATCTGGAGCGGGATCACAATTGGGATGTTCCTTTCATGTATTGCAGAACCACAAACCACACACTACACCCAACACCTAAAAACAAAAGATTACAGAAAGAACAATGCACACAACACATAGAAACAGATCATTGGAGACATCGCACAACATGAACAGAATGATCATTATAGATATCAAAATGTACACAACACATAAAAAGGCTAACTACAAGCACATAATTGTTATGTTTTTCTTTTAGAGTTCGGATTCTGGTGCTCCATCAAGAGGTCCTCCGAGTGGCTCCCAGGGTCGACGGTGTGAGAGTCGTGGCTGCCGTCATCGTGTAAGCATTTTTTTTTTTGTTTTGTTTCTTGGTATTTTCTTTGTTTTTGAATCTAATTTTATTTTTTTGCCCTTTTTTTTTTAACAGGCTTTACAGCGTGCTCCTGATTCAAACGTTGAGGAGGTCGGCCTCAATACTGACCTCCTCATTGATCTGATCCAAGACAGGGAGCCGCTGTGGAACATGGGTAACCGCCGCCATGCTGATGTCATAGTGACTCTGGGAACAAGTATGCCAACAGCTAGTTGAGAACTGGGAGGACCTCAATGTTCGAGCCCAGAATTAAGAAAGTAAGTATACACGGTTCAGTTATGTTGATGCATTCAATGGATTGTATCAACCAATTTGTGTTTCTTGTTTTTTTACAGAAGAGAGGATTGGGAAGCGGTGGCGGTCTATCTGGGATCGCTTTAAGAAGAAGTTCAACAAAGAGATGTGGGCCCCAAGTGGTTATGGAGGATGCAGGAGCAGATACAAATATGCCCAAGCCCTGTCGTTCCTCAGGTCAACGATGATGACCCGAAGGTAAATATTACCCACCACATGTAATAAGCAATGTTATACATGTCTAACCCTCTTTTGTTGTTTCAGCAAGGGTAATGCAATATCAGTATATTAATTACCGTATTTTTTGGACTATAAGACGCACCCAAGTTTTAGAGGTGAAAAATAGGAAAAAAAATATTTTAAGTAAAAAAAATGTGGTAAAATATTTTATAACATAAATAACATACTATTATATGTGATGTTGTTATGTTGAAAGCTGCGGGTAGAAAATGGTGCTGCGGGACCAGTATGGTGGCTGTAAAGTACTATATTAAGACGCTGGAGGGTGAGTATAAGAATGGGGGCTCAGGGCTTATATTTAAAGCACCACTTCAGCATTGAAAAATGACACTGGAGTGCTGCCTTAAGAACCCATGGGAGAACTATAACTCCCAGCCTGTCCTGCAGATCCTATGACATGCTGGGAGTTATAGTTCACCAAAGGAGTGGCAGAGTGCTTTATTGTGTGTTGTATTGACTAACCTTTTAAGTATTTCTTAGTTGTTCAGGCTGTGAGCATCCCATGACTGCACAGCCCTCCCTCTTGTTGCCTTTCCACAGCACAGGTCATAAGAGGAAGCTTGCAGATTCTAGTGTGGTGTCTGAAGGACCTGTGATGACATCAAGAAGAGGGAGGGCTCTGTGCTGTCATGTGATGCTCCAGCCCACCCTCTTCATGATATCACACAGGTCCTTATGCCTCAGCATCCAGCACAGCCCAGGCGGGCAGGTGGCAGCGATCTTCTCTCCTCCGGCCCCCTGCTGCTGCCTCCTCCTCCACTGGACACACAGATCTTCCCAGCTGCTGCAGGAATCCAGCCATGGGGAAACCATGTGTGTCCCTGTTTAAGTGAAGGACTATTCATTTGCTGCTCCCTGCTCAGCACTGGCAGGTGGGTGGGGAAGCGGCTAATGAATTTTCACTGCACTTTAATCATTGGGATCACATGGTTTCCCCCAGTGCTGCAGCCAGGCCCAGTGGGGACATTTTTCTGGCTCCTGTGAGTGGGATCACAGTGGATCCCACTCACCGCTGCCCCCTCCCCACATGATACATCCGGACCATAAGACGTACCCACACTTTCCTCCCAAATTTGGAGGGGAAAAAGGGCGTCTTATGGTCCAAAAAATACGGTACTTTTTTTGTTCCACAGCACTGTCGGGAGCCTGCAGCTGCGTTAAACCCTTCTGGGGCGATCCCTCAGGAGTCCGCCACCGAGTGACACTTCGACAGTCCCAGCCCCTCTGCACCTTCCCACCCATCTGATCCTTTGGTACTATCCACCAGTGCTGGAGCATCCTGGCCGGTTCCATTGCATGAATCTGCTGGTGAGGATTTAGCTTTTCCTGTACCCCACCCCTCTGCTGCTGCCACCTTTAGTACACCTGTGGCTTCGGGGCGCCAGCGGCAGAGGGGTCAGGAACAGAGCTATGCGCCCGAGTTCTTGCACCTGAACCCATCCTTCAGAACGGTCTAAAAATTTTGTCCGAGCAAATGGCTACAGGTTTCAATTTAATAAATAAAAGCATACTCCAGTTGCATATACTTCTGCTAACGATGCGTTCAGAGGCAAGTCAGTCACCGAACCACATTTTTTTCCGGTCGGTACTTGAGCAAATGGAGAAGCTATCTACTGATCAGCAGATGCAAGTAATGGAAGCCTGCCAGTCTACTCTAGTGCTCATTGCCTCCAAAACCACCGCACTTGCCACCCCTCCTGCACCTGCTCCCCCCTTCAGCCACTGTCCCTCACTACAGCCACTACCATCCTCCTGACCCGTACCAGCAACGTGCCTGAGCCCCGTCCCACCAACCTCACCATTACACACATCGTGACCGTGCCCCGTCCCACCATCCAGACCACTACCAGCGTCCCGCCCGTGCCCCTTCCCACCATCCAGACCAGTATGAACATCCCTCCCCATACCAGTTTCCAACAACATCTTCCGTGCCTCCTCTCCCTGCCCACTACCCCGAGCCTCATTCACCCGTCATGTCCCAACCCCCCTTCTCCACCCCTCAACGCTTCATCCTCCCAAACCATCAGCTACACCCCTCCATCATACCAAATTCCTAACCAAACTCCCAGTTTCCTGTCCACCCGTTCACTTGCTTTCTCCACCCCTTCACCACTACCTATTGATCCTTCCCCACACCACCACCTCCACATTCCTCTCTCCACACTCCCACTGTCGAAGTGGTGGAGGGGCTGTCAGATAGTGTCCCTATCTCCACCCTGACGTATTCAAACCTCTAAGTTTTGGCGCAGCCAAATAAAGTTTATTGTTGTCTTGCCAGTTTTATTACAACTTTTTTGAACAAAACAATAAAATTCTGTTTTTAAAGCAAATTTGTATTTTTTTTTTTAGGTATTAGGTATAGTTAACACTTGGGTTAAAGATGGTTTATTGGTAGAGGTAAAATACTTTGGGTAGAACCCAAAGAGGTACACAACTTGGGTAAAAGAAGGTAAAATACCGTTACAAGGTCAAAGACAAATTGCTCGCTCATCCTGCCAGTCGATTCTTCCTTCCGGGGACATAGTATTCTGCGAATTGGTCCC
The DNA here is from genome assembly GCF_032444005.1 of Ranitomeya imitator. Classification (NCBI taxonomy): domain Eukaryota; kingdom Metazoa; phylum Chordata; class Amphibia; order Anura; family Dendrobatidae; genus Ranitomeya; species Ranitomeya imitator. The sequence continues at coordinate 758,810,126 of NC_091283.1, read as the reverse complement.
TAATTTGGAAAACTGTCACAGAACTTCTATACGGTATGTGGTCCTCAATGGAAATCTGTTCCTTGGAAATCATAAAATTGTGCAGGACAACACAAGCTTTCACCACCTCGTCAACAGGGTCTGTATTCAAGTTTACAGATGTCTCCATTTGGCGGTCAAAATCCCAAAAGCGCACTCCACCATTCTCTGTGCACGTGTGAGGCGGTAGTCAAAAATTCTTTTAGTTTGGGTTAATCCACGAGTGGAGTAGGGTTCAGCAGAAGTTTTGACACCTGGAAGGCTTCATCCCCAACACAAACAAAAGGCATTGGTGGCCCAGAGGTTTGAGGCAGTGGTCTTTGGGGGGTGGGGGGGGAATGGCATTTGAAAGGTGTTTCCATACAAATGACGCCCCATTGCACACAGTTTGAAAAACTTGGGAATCATTAGAGTGGCCATACTGTTATGAACAGGTAATTCAGAACCACAATGGACCTTGAAGTTCAGAGCACACAAAGTGACCTGACAATTACCAAAACATAGGACGAGTTCTGAGACGTGGGAACTCTGCTGACCGCAATCCCTAATCCTATCCAACCACACTAAAGGTAGCCGTGGAGCGCTCCTGACCAGACCTATGCGCCTCGAGCACAGCCTGAGAAACTAGCTAGCCCTAAGAAAGAAAAATAAGCCTACCTTGCCTCAGAGAAATACCCCAAAGGAAAAGGCAGCCCCCCACATATAATGACTGTGAGTTGAGATGAAAATACAAACGCAGAGATGAAATAGAATTAGCAAAGTGAGGCCCAACTTACTGAACAGACCGAAGATAGGAAAGATTGCTTTGCGGTCAACACAAAACCCTACAAACAACCATGCAGAGGGGGCAAAAAGACCCTCCGCACCGACTAACGGTACCGAGGTGCTCCCTCTGCGTCCCAGAGCTTCCAGCAAGCAAGAAAAACCAATATAGCAAGCTGGACAGAAAAAATAGCAAACAAAAATAACACAAGCAAAACTTAGCTTATGCAGGATAGACAGGCCACAGGAACGATCCAGGAGGAAGCAAGACCAATACTAGAACATTGACTGGAGGCCAGGATCAAAGCACTAGGTGGAGTTAAATAGAGCAGCACCTAACGACTTAACCTCATCACCTGAGGAAGGAAACTCAGAAGCCGTAGTACCACTCTCATCCACCAAAGGAAGCTCATAGAGAGAACCAGCCGAAGTACCACTCACGACCACAGGAGGGAGCTTGGCCACAGAATTCACAACACCATACGCCCCAATATCCACCGCTACAAATTTGTAATCCGCATCGGCGATGGAGTCCATATTCATTTTTCTAATGAGCGGTCCCACGTGACCGCTGTACAGGGGAAGAGCTGCGGCACCCGGAGACAGTGTGAAAGGCAGGGGGAGCGCCAGGATCGCCGGGACTAGGTAAGTATGCCTCAGTGCCCTCTCCCCCTCACCCGCCGACCCTGCCACCCACCGTGACTCGAGTATAAGCCGAGAGGGGCACTTTCAGCCCAAAAATTTGGGCTGAAAATCTCGGCTTATACTCGAGTATATACGTTTTTTTGTGGCAAAATTAGGGGGGTCGGCTTATACTCTAGTATATACGGTATTCTGATCCTGAAACAGCCGGTTTCACAATACGGATATGTTTCCCGTCCACCGTTCCCAAGCAATTGGGAAACTGACACACTTGCTGGAATTTCTCGGCTACTTCCAGCCAATTCTCCTTTGTGGGATGTGGTATAAATTCATCATGCAAAGAGTCCCACAGTGCACGGCAAGTGTGCTTTACAATTCTGGAGATGGTGGAAATTCCCAGTCTGAACTGGAAATGTAGTGACAAAAGGGAATCTCCAGTAGCAAGGAATCTGAACAAAATCAAGGCAGAAATTACTACAAAATCAAATTACAATCAATTAAAGTGTACTACAGGAGTACATACAATAAAAATGGCTTACCGAAGAGTGACCATCAGACGCTCGGCCGGTTAAATAGAGAATCAGCAATACGTATCACTCCTTCGGATGAGATGTTCAATTCGGTCCACCAATAGATCAAAGTTCCCCGCTTTCATCCGCACATATGAGAAAAATTTCTCTGGTTTTTCTCGTAGCTCCATGTGCAGTGTAGAAAACACCCCACGTGTCATTCTCTGTGCGGTGATGGGGTGGATCCACAGACTGCGTCGGCGCAGACGCATGATGTGTTGTCTCTCTCGCTCCTTCTCTAGAACAATTGCTTTCAAGCGATTCGCATCCACAATGAAATCCACGTTCTGCAGAATCTTCGCAATAACGACATCCATCTCTCTCCAAACACTTGCTCCGCTCCAACCTGTGACTGATGGGCTGTATGAAGACTGTATATATAGTTTTGAGGGGGCCAATCACATTTTGGGGCGAAACTGGACGAAACGGATGCCAACCGGATGGGCCGGATCCGGTTTCTCACCGGATCTGGACATCGGATCCGGCGAGAAACTGGATCCGTCCCATCCGGTTTTCACAAATTACTAACGGTGCTGCGGCGCGACACCGGAATCGGCATGCGGCAAAAAAACTGATGTGTGAAACTAGCCTTACTCTGCAATAATACCCGTAAACCATATACAGGAAAAAAAGTGGCACTATGGCAATATACAGCTGTGTGACAGTGTTTGACCCCTTCCTGATTTCCTTTTTTTTTTTTGCATGTTTGTCACACTTAAATGTATCGGATCACCAAACAAATTTAAATATTAGACAAAGATAACACAAAATGCGTTTTAAATCGAACTTAAATTATAATTTTAACAAGGAATCCACCCCCCACCCCCATTAAAACATAAATTAACTGTGGTTTATCACATCTTTGGGACGGGGAGTCCAAATTCCCTGGCCATACACAGGCCTGATTACTGCCACACCTGTTCTCAATCACTTAAATAGGACCTGCCTAACAGTTAAGTAGGCCACAAGTTCCCCAAAAGCCAGACGACATGGCACGATTCAAAGAAATTCTGGGACAAATGAGAAACAAAGTAATTGAGAGATATTTGTCAGGAATAGGTTATAAAGCCATTTCTAAAGCTTTGAGACTCACAGTGAGAACCATTATCCACAAATGGTGAAAACGAGTGGCCAGTCAACCACAAATTACCCCAAGAGTGCAGTGACGACTCATCCAAAAGGTCACAACAGACCCTACAACATTGAAAGAACTGCAGGCTTCACTTGCCTCAGTTAAAGGGACACTGTCACCTGAATTTGGAGGGAACAATCTTCAGCCATGGAGGTGGGGTTTGGGGGTTTTTGATTCACCCTTTCCTTACCCGCTGGCTGCATGCTGGCTGCAATATTGGATTGAAGTTCATTCTCTGTCCTCTGTAGTACATGCCTGCACAAGGCAATCTTGCCTTGCGCAGGCGTGTACTATGGAGGACAGAGAATGAACTTCAATCCAATATTGCAGCCAGCATGCAGCCAGCGGGTAAGGAAAGGGTGAATCAAACACCCAAAAACCCCGCCTCCGTGGCTGAAGATTGTTCCCTCCAAATTCAGGTGACAGTGTCCCTTTAAGGTCAGCATTCATGGCTCCACCATACGAAAGACTGGGAAAAATGGCCTGCTTTGCAGAGGTCCAAGATGAAAACCACTGCTGAGCAATAAGAACATAAAGGCTTGTATTGTATTAGTATTGCCAGAAAACCTCTTGATGATCCCGAAGACTTTTGTAAGAATACTCTGTGGACTGACAAGACTACAGTTGAACTTTTGGAAGGTGTATGTCCCACTACATCTGGCGTAGAAGTAAGTCAATGTGGTGAAATGTTTGTGTGTGTGTATATGTATATGTGTATATATATATATATATATATATATATATATATATATATATATATATATATATACACACCATTATATATATATATATATATATATATATATATATATATATATATACCATTATACACACACAGTGGACTATGTATAGATTTATTGTGTCACTGGCAAATGTAACATCTGTCTTGAAAGCTACAAGTCGCACCTAGGTGTTAATATGTACTTCCCTGTTATGATGCGGTGGTCTAGGAGCAACATGGAACAAGCTCTGAAGGAAGTAGTAACTGTACTGACCGCAGTCCCTAAGCTCAACAACACTAGAAGTAGCCGTGGAATGCTCCTAACTCTCCCTAGGCATCTCGTCACAGCCTAAGAGCTAACTACCCCTAAAGACAGAAGCAGGAAAACTATCTTGCCTCAGAGAAAATCCCCAAAGGATAGATTAGCCCCCCACAAATAATGACTGAGTGGAGAGGAAAAAGACATACACAGAATGAAACCAGGATGAGCACAGGAGGCCAGTCTAGCTTGATAGATAGGACAGGATGGAATACTGTGCGGTCAGTATAAAACACTACAAAAATCCACGCAGAGTTTACAAAAAAAATCTCCACACCTGACTAAAGGTGTGGAGGGTAAATCTGCTTCCCAGAGCTTCCAGCAAGACAGAATTAATTCATACTGATAACGCTGGACAAACATAGAAAGCACTGAACGGATAAGTCCACAATCTGTGAACAGAAAAGCGCAAGCAAAAACTTAGCTTTGCTGAACTGGTCAGGATAACAGGGAAATCCAAAGAGATGTGAATCCAGCCAGGAACCATTTACAAGTGGCACTGGCTGAAGGAACAGCCAGGCCTAAATAGCCGAGCAGAAGAGACGATAAGTGGAGGCAGCTGATGACAGCTAACTCCAAGGAGCAGCCATACCACTTGAAACCACAAGAGGGAGCCCAAGAGCAGAACTCACAAAAGTGCCACTTACAACCACCGGAGGGAGCCCAAGAGCGGAATTCACAACAGTACCCCCCCCTTGAGGAGGGGTCACCGAACCCTCAACAGAGCTCCCAGGCAGATCAGGACGAGCCAAATGAAAAGCACGAACCAAATCGGTGGCATGGACATCGGAGGCAAGAACCCAAGAATTATCCTCCTGGCCATAACCCTTCCACTTGACAAGATACTGAAGCCTCCGCCTCGAAAAACGAGAATCCAAAATCTTTTCAACATCACATTCCAACTCTCCCTCAACCAACACCGGGGCAGGAGGGTCAACCGAGGGAACAACGGGCACCACATATCTCCGCAACAAAGATCTATGGAAAACATTATGAATGGCAAAAGAGGCTGGAAGAGCCAAACGAAAAGACACCGGATTAATAATTTCAGAAATTTTATAAGGACCAATAAACCGAGGCTTAAACTTAGGGGAAGAAACCTTCATAGGAACATGACGAGAAGACAACCAAACCAAATCCCCCACACGAAGCCGGGGACCAACACACCGACGGCGGTTAGCAAAACGTTGAGCCCTTTCCTGAGACAACGTCAAATTGTCCACCACATGAGTCCAAATCTGCTGCAGCCTGTCTACCACAGAATCAACACCAGGACAATCAGAAGGCTCAACCTGCCCAGAAGAAAAACGAGGATGAAAACCAAAATTACAAAAGAAAGGTGAAACCAAAGTAGCCAAACTAGCCCGATTTATTAAGGGCAAACTCGGCCAACGGCATGAAAGACACCCAATCATCCTGATCAGCAGACACAAAGCATCTCAAATAGGTCTCCAAGGTCTGATTAGTTCGCTCAGTTTGGCCATTAGTCGGAGGATGAAACGCCGAAGAAAAAGACAAATCAATGCCCATCCTAGCACAAAAGGCCCGCCAAAATCTAGAGACAAACTGAGAACCTCTGTCAGAGACAATATTCTCCAGAATGCCATGCAGACGAACCACATGCTGAAAAAATAATGGAACGAGATCTGAGGAGGAAGGCAACTTAGGCAAAGGTACCAGATGGACCATTTTAGAGAACCGGTCACAAACAACCTAGATAACAGACATCTTCTGGGAAACAGGAAGATCCAAAATAAAATCCATGGAAATATGCGTCCAGGGCCTCTCAGGGACCGGCAAAGGCAAAAGCAACCCACTAGCGCGGGAACAGCAAGGCTTGGCCCGGGCACAAGTCCCACAGGACTGCACAAAAGCACGCACATCGCGCGGCAAGGAAGGCCACCAAAAGGACCTAGCAACCAAATCTCTGGTACCAAAAATCCCAGGATGACCAGCCAACACTGAACAATGAACCTCAGAAATAACCTTACTTGTCCATCTATCAGGAACAAACAGCTTCCCCACTGGACAGCGGTCAGGCCTATCAGCCTGAAATTCCTGAAGCACCCGCCGCAAATCAGGGGAGATGGCAGAAAGAATCACCCCCTCCTTAAGAATGCCAAACGGCTCAAGGACTCCAGGAGAATCAGGCAAAAAACTCCTAGAGAGAGCATCAGCCTTAACATTCTTAGATCCCGGAAGATACGAGACCACAAAATCAAAACTGGAGGAAAACAGGGACCATCGAGCCTGTCTAGGATTCAGCCGCTTGGCCGACTCGAGTTAAATCAGATTCTTCTGATCGGTCAGGACCACAACGCGGTGTTTAGCTCCCTCAAGCCAATGTCGCCACTCCTCAAACGCCTACTTCATAGCCAACAACTCCCGATTGCCGACATCATAATTGCGTTCCGCAGGCGAAAACTTTCTGGAAAAAAAAAAGCACACGGTTTCATCAAAGAACCATCAGACTCCCTCTGAGACAAAACGGCCCCTGCCCCAATCTCAGAAGCGTCAACCTCAACCTGAAAAGGAAGAGAAACATCCGGCTGACGCAACACAGGGGCAGAAGTAAATCGGCGTTTAAGCTCCTGAAAGGCCTCAACAGCCTCAGAGGACCAATTCGTCACATCAGCGCCTTTCTTCGTCAAATCAGTAAGGGGCTTAACCACACTGGAAAAGTTGGCAATGAAACGGCGATAGAAATTAGCAAAGCCCAAAAATGTTTGAAGGCCCTTCACAGATGTGGGTTGGATCCAGTCATGAATAGCTTGGACCTTAACAGGATCCATTTCTATAGATGAGGGAGAAAAAATAAAACCCAAAAAAGAGACCTTCTGAACTCCGAATAGGCACTTAGACCCCTTCACAAACAAAGCATTATCACGAAGGATCTGGAACACCATCCGGACCTGCTTAACATGAGACTCCCAATCATCGGAAAAAATCAAAATATCCAAATATACGACCATGAATTTATCAAGATAATTGCGGAAAATATCATGCATGAAAGACTGGAACACAGATGGAGCTAATGCTCCAAATGGAGCCCAAATGGAATCACAAGATATTCAAAATGGCCTTCGGGCGTATTAAATGCAGTTTTCCATTCGTCACCCTGTTTAATACGAACAAGATTATATGCCCCTCCGAGGTCAATCTTAGTAAACCAACTAGCCCCCTTAATCTGAGCAAACAAATCAGTAAGCAAAGGCAAGGGGTATTGGAATTTGACAGTGATCTTATTAAGAAGACGATAATACAGGGTCTCAAGGAGCCATCCTTCTTAGCAACAAAAAAGAAACCCGCTCCCAATGGTGACGAAGAGGGCCGAATATGCCCCTTCTCCAAAGACTCCTTAACATATCTCCGCATGACGGCATGCTCTGGCACAGACAGATTGAAAAGTCGGCCCTTAGGGAACTTGCAACCAGGAATCAAGTTAATAGCACAATCACAGTCCCTGTGCGGAGGAAGGGAACTGGACTTGGGCTCATCAAATACATCCTGGAAATCCGACAAAAACTCAGGGACCTCAGAAGAGGGGGAAGAGGAAATTGACATCAAAGGAACGTCACTATGTACCCCTTGACAACCCCAACTAGTCACCGACATAGTTTTCCAATCCAGCACCGGATTATGTTCCTGTAACCATGGAAAACCCAGTACAACAACATCATGCAGGTTATGCAACACCAGAAAACGGCAATCTTCCTGATGTGCTGGAGCCATGTACATAGTCACCTGTGTCCAGTACTGAGGTTTATCCTTGGCCAAGGGTGTAGCATCAATACCCCTCAAAGGAATAGGGCTCTGTAAAGGCTGCAAGGAAAAACCACAGCGCCTGGCGAATTCTAAGTCCATTAAGTTCAGGGCAGCGCCTGAATCCACAAATGCCATGACAGAAAAGGACGACAATGAGCAAATCAGGGTCACAGATAAGAGAAATTTAGGCTGTATAGTACTAATGGTAACAGACCTAGCGACTCTCTTAGTACGCTTAGGGCAATCAGAGATAACATGAGCAGAATCACCACAGTAAAAACACAGCCTATTCTGACGTCTGAATTCCTGCCGTTCTGTTCTAGTCAAAATCCTATCACATTGCATAGGTTCTGGACTCTGCTGAGAGGATACTGCCATATGGTGCACAGCTTTGCGCTCGCGCAGACGCCGATCGATCTGAATGGCTAGAGACATAGATTCGCTCAAACCGGCAGGCGTAGGAAAGCCCACCATAACATTATTATTATTATTTATTGTTATAGCGCCATTTATTCCATGGCGCTTTACATGTGAGGAGGGGTATACATAATAAAAACAAGTACAATAATCTTAAACAATACAAGTCATAACTGGTACAGGAGGAATGAGGACCCTACCCGCGAAGGCTCACAATCTACAAGGGATGGGTGAGAATACAGTAGGTGAGGGTAGAGCTGGTCATGCAGCGGTTTGGTCGATCGGTGGTTACTGCAGGTTGTAGGCTTGTCTGAAGAGGTGGGTCTCCAGGTTCTTTTTGAAGGTTTCGATGGTAGGCGAGAGTCTGATGTGTTGTGGTAGAGGGTTCCAGAGTAGGGGTGATGCGCGAGAGAAATCTTGTATATGATTGTGGGAAGAGGAGATAAGAGGGGAGTAGAGAAGGAGATCTTGTGAGGATCGGAGGTTGCAGGTAGGTAAGTACCGGGAGACGAGGTCACAGATGTATGGAGGACACAGGTTGTGGGTGGCTTTGTACGTCATGGTAAGGGTTTTGTAGTGGAGTCTCTGGGCAATGGGGAGCCAGTGAAGGGATTGACAGAGGGGAGAGACCGGGGAATAGCGGGGGGACAGGTGGATTAGTCGGGCAGCAGAGTTTAGAATAGATGGGAGGGGTGCGAGAGTGTTAGAGGGGAGGCCACAGAGCAGGAGGTTGCAGTAGTCAAGGCGAGAGATGATGAGGGCATGGACTAGGGTTTTTGCAGATTCATGGTTGAGGAATGAACGGATTCGTGAAATATTTTTGAGTTGAAAGCGGCAGGAAGTGGAAAGGGCTTGGATATGTTGTTTGAAGGAGAGATCAGCGTCAAGGATTACCCCGAGGCAGCGAGCTTGTGGGACTGGGGAGAGTGGGCAGCCATTTACTGTAATGGATAGGTTCGTTGGGGGGGTCGCGTGAGATGGGGAAAAGATGATGAATTCGGTTTTATCCATGTTAAGTTTTAAAAATCTAGTGGAGAAGAAGGATGAAATAGCAGACAGACATTGAGGGATTCTGGTTAGAAGGGAGGTGATATCTGGTCCAGAGATGTAGATCTGTGTGTCGTCAGCGTAGAGGTGATACTGAAAGCCATGAGATTCTATGAGCTGTCCCAGGCCAAAGGTGTAAATGGAGAAGAGCAAGGGCCCAAGAACTGAACCTTGTGGGACTTCGACAGATAAGTGGCGAGGTGAGGAGGTGGTGTGTGAGTGGGAGACGCTGAATGTCCTGTCTGTTAGGTATGATGAGATCCAGGATAGGGCCAAGTCTGCGATGCCAAGGGATGAGAGGGTTTGTAATAATAGGGAATGGTCCACTGTGTCAAAGGCAGCCGACAGGTCGAGGAGGAGGAGGATAGAGTAGTGTCGCTTGCTCTTGGCGGTTAAGAGGTCATTGGTGACTTTAGTTAGGGCAGTTTCGGTGGAATGGTGTGACCGGAAGCCAGATTGTAGGCGGTCAAAGAGGGAGCAAGAAGAGAGATGGGAGGACAGTTCAAGGTAAATGTGTTGTTCCAGTAGTTTGGAGGCATAGGGGAGAAGTGATATAGGGCGATAGCTAGATACAGAGGATGGGTCAAGAGAGGGCTTTTTGAGGATTGGTGTGATGGAGGCATGTTTAAAGCTTGAGGGGAAAACACCAGTTGTTAGTGATAGGTTGAAGAGATGGGTTAGGGTTGGGATGAAGACTGTGGTGAGGTTTGGGATGAGGTGGGATGGGAGTGGGTCAAGTGCACAGGTGGTGAGATGCGATCTTGAGAGTAGAGTGGAGAGTCGATATTCTGTAATGGTGGAGAAGTTGGTTTTGGAGGTGGAGGGCTGGGAAATCGGGAGGAAGGGCTCTGGGGGTTGTTGACCAAAACTGTCTCTAATAACATCTTTAAGGGCTTCAGAAAGACCTTTTCTGAAAATAGCAGCCAGAGCCTCTTCATTCCATTTAGTGAGCACAGACCATTTTCTAAATTTCTGGCAGTATAACTCTGCTGCTTCCTGACCTTGACACAAGGCCAACAGGGTTTTTTCTGCATGATCCACAGAATTAGGTTCGTCATACAATAATCCGAGCGCTTGAAAAAATGCATCAACATTCAATAATGCCGGATCCCCGGTTTCAAGAGAAAAAGCCCAGTCTTGAGGGTCACCACGCAGCAAGGATATGATGATTTTTACTTACTGAATGGGATCACCTGAAGAACGGGGTTTCAAAGCAAAAAACAATCTGCAGTTATTTTTAAAGTTCAAAAACTTGGATCTGTCCCCAAAAAACAAATCAGGAGTAGGAATTCTAGGCTCTAAAGCCGGAGTCTGGACAACAAAGTCCTAGATACTCTGTACTCTTGCAGCAAGTTGATCCACACGAGAAAACAAACCCTGAACATCCATGCCAAAGCATATATCCTGAACCACCCAGATATCAAGAGGAAAAAAAAGACAAACCAGAGCACAGAAAAAAAAATGGTTCAGAACTTTCTTTTCCTTCTTTTGAGATGCATTTAATTCATTTTTGGCCACTTGTACTGTTATGATGCGGTGGTCTAGGAGCAACATGGAACAAGCTCTGAAGGAAGTGGTAACTGTACTGACCGCAGTCCCTAAGCTCAACACAACACTAGAAGTAGCCGTGGAATGCTCCTAACTCTCCCTAGGCAGACAAAAGCAGGAAAACTATCTTGCCTCAAAGGATAGATTAGCCCCCCACAAATAATGACTGAGTGGAGAGGAAAAAGACATACACAGAATGAAACCAGGATGAGCACAGGAGGCCAGTCTAGCTTGATAGATAGGACAGGATGGAATACTGTGCGGTCAGTATAAAACACTACAAAAATCCACGCAGAGTTTACAAAAAAAATCTCCACACCTGACTAAAGGTGTGGAGGGTAAATCTGCTTCCCAGAGCTTCCAGCAACACAGAATTAATTCATACTGATAACGCTGGTCAAACATAGAATGCACTGAACGGATAAGTCCACAATCTGTGAACAGAAAAGCGCAAGCAAAAACTTAGCTTTGCTGAACTGGTCAGTATAACAGGGAAATCCAAAGAGATGTGAATCCAACCAGGAACCATTTACAAGTGGCACTGGCTGAAGGAACAGCCAGGCCTAAATAGCTGAGCAGAAGAGACGATAAGTGGAGGCAGCTGATGACAGCTAACTTCAAGGAGCAGCCATACCACTTGAAACCACAAGAGGGAGCCCAAGAGCAGAACTCACAAAAGTGCCACTTACAACAACCGGAGGGAGCCCAAGAGCGGAATTCACAACACTTCCCTAAGACAAGTAGACCTCTGTCTCCAAATCTCACCAGGGGGTCTAGCTGGGGCCAAGAAGAAAGGAAACATTTGACACCTCCTACCTCTTGGAGGGGAGATGTTAATTGCGGCCTGATGGTATCTATCCTTGAGAACCTTTACACAGGGTGTCTCAAGAGAAAAATAAAATATTCATTAGTAGTGCGGCCATGGCCGAATCAAAAAGCCAGCAATTATGATACTAACCTGAGGGGGCGGTCTAGAAACATGACCTCCAGACCAAGCTATAAATTAAGGCTGTATACAGAGAATTGTGTTCACATAATGGGGGCAGCCTGAGTAGCTGGTGTGATCCAATCTACATTCGTCCTACCCTCAGGGAGCAGAAAGCAACTACCAGTTAGATAATTTCTGTAAGTTTTCTCCTGTTATTTTATACTGTTTTGCATAAGTTGTATGTCTCTTTATTATCATATTTTTATACCTTTTTCTTACTGTAAGCACTGAACTTTTTGTATTAAAGTATAAAACTAACAAGTTGAACCTTTGTCTGTTCTAAAAGAATCCATAGCCTGAGGTGTGCGAGCCTTATCAGTGATAGACATTATTAGTATTAATATTTCCGGGATTCATCGCCCGTGTATTCGGTGAGTGGTGGCAGCGTGTCTGAGCGGGTGTGTGGCCTGGGTCGGTGTGTGATTTATGCTCCCATTACAGCATAGGACAGAGGTTGAATGCTGTACTGAGAGAGGGGAGATGGATAACCCTTACAGGCACAACCCAAGTCACGTGCTGAGAGCGGGCAGGTGGCGAATTAGTTACACCACGGAGTAGGGATCCGTGACAGTCAACATTTCAGAAAAGGAACATCATACCAACAGTAAAATGTGGTGGTGGTAGTGTGATGGTCTGGGGCTGTTTTGCTGCTTCAAGGACCTGGAAGACGTGCTGTGGTAAATGGAACCATGAATTCTGCTGTCTACCAAAAAATCCAAATGTCCAGCCATATGTTCATGAACTCAAGCTGAAGCACACTTGGGTTATTCAGCAGGTTAATGATCCAAAACACATGAGCAAGTCCTCGTCGGAATGGCTTAAGAAAAACAAAATCAAGACTTCAGAGTGGCCTACTCAAAATCCTGACCTTAAACCAATTGAGATGATGTGGCATGACCTTAAAATTGCAATTCATGCTCGGAAACACTCCAATGCGGCTGTATTACAACAATTCTGCAAAGATGAATGGGCCAAAATTCCTCCAGAGCATTGCCAGTTATCGCAAACGCTTGATTGCAGTTGTAAATGTTAAGGGTGGCCCAACCAGTTATTAGGTTTAGGGGGCAATCAATTTTTCACACAGCCCTGTAGGTTTGGATTTCTTTTTCCCTTAATAGTAAAGACCTTCATTTAAAAATTACATTTTGTGTTTATCTTTGCCTAATATTTAAATCTGTTGATCTGAAACATTTAAGTGTGACAAACATGCAAAAGAACAGGAAATTAGGAATGGGGCAAACACTTTTTCTGTATGTAAAGTCTCTGTTTATAACATCTGACAATTAAGTTTAAGGGGTATTCATTTTAAAGGGAACATGTCACCCCCAAAATCGAAGGTGAGCTAAGCCCACCGGCATCAGGGGCTTATCTACAGCATTTTGTAATGCTGTAGATAAGCCCCCGATGTATCCTGAAAGATGCAAAAAAGAGGTTAGATTATACTCACCCAGGGGCGGTCGGCTGCGGGTCAGGTCCGGGGCCTCCCATCTTCTTACGATGACGTCCTCCTATTATCTTCACGCTGCGGGAAAGGTCAGAGAGGCCAGACGCCTGCGCAATGCAGTACTTTGCTCTGCCCTCAACAGGGCAGACAAAGTATGCCTGCGCTAGAGCCGCAGCGTGAAGACAAGAGGACGTCATCATAAGAAGATGGGAGGCCTCGGACCGCGACGCCCATCGGACCAGAATCGCAGCTGGACCGCCCCTGGGTGAGTATAATCTAACCTCTTTTTCTCATTTTTCAGGATACATCGGGGGCTTATCTACAGCATTACAGAATGCTGTAGATAAGCCCCTGATACCGGTGGGCTTGGCTCACCTTCGATTTTGGGGGTGACAGGTTCCCTTTAAGAAAAGTGGACCTCAAACGTAATATAACAAATAGAGCAAGTATTCATCCTCCCTGGGTCCAGTACCGGTTCTCCGCTACTTGTCTAGTCTCAGGCTTCGATTCATCAAAGCTTTTGCTAGAAATCCAGTGTAAATTGCTTTCAAAAGTCGAATTTTTCGCGCAATATGTAACTGCAAAAATTGTAACTTTTGGTGTTTTTCACAGCAGTTTTGCTCAGCTCAACCAAAGTGGGTGTAGCTGGGGTGGGACGCCACAGCTCCTCTAATTCATGACTGGCTGTGGCGTTCCTGTAGTCCAAAGTCTTCCTCCAATCCCCAACTGGAGTATGATTGGTGGCAGGTAATACAGGGGTGCACACCACTTATTAGACATTCCTGATTCATTAAGACTACGTTCCCACAATCTTTTGGTGAGTTTTTGATGATGTAGAATTTCTGCACCTTAAGTAAATTTTAAGTTACTTGCGTTTTTTTTTATTGAGTTTTTCACATGCGATTTTGACAGTGCGTTTTTTTTGTCTCTTTTTGGGATGTCATGTCTTATATACAGCTGCTTTGTTTTTGATACTTCCTGGTATTCGACTTTGACAAAACTTTTTTGTTATTCCGAGGTGTGGATTACATGCTTTTTTTATGCATTTCCACTGAAGAAATGCACTAAAACCTCACTTATGTTTTTTACCTGCGTATTTTCCGCATCTAATGCAAGTCTATGAGACAATCACACAACACTCGGCGTACCCGCAAGACAAATTATGTTGCAGTTCTGAAACGCGCACCGCAGGTCTGTTTACACCAGTGTTCCCCAACTCCGGTCCTCGAGAGCCACCAACAGGTCATGTTTCCAGGATTTCCTTAGTATTGCACAGGTGATTGAATGCTTGCCTGGCCAGGTGATGCAATTATCACCTGTGCAATACAAAGGAGATCCTGAAACCATGACCTTGTTGGTGGCTCTCGAGGACCGGAGTTGGGGAACATTGGTTTACACTGAGTAAACAAGAATCACAGCGGGCAAGAGATTTCTACAAATCCCAACCACTTTGCTGGAACTGCAAGATGCTGCGTTTTGGCTGCAGCCATAATGCACACTGTTCATGTGATGTCACTGGTGCATCAGTGGAGAACCAGTGATGGGCGTGAAGTGAGTGAGCGAGTACCTACTCTGATTATTATGTATAGAAAAGTTTGGTGATCACTTTTGCAAAAATAGGAAGCTCCTTTAATTTTAAAAGTTGTTTGAATCTAAAAAGTATTAACTACTATATTGTGATTTCTGTTCTTGTACCCATTCTTGTATAAGCTGATGAGCTATTGCAAACTTTGGAGGAACCCAGACTGGCAAAGTTCCATCTGGTAATTTAGAAGGCAACATCTTTACTCCCAGAGCTTCAATCACTTCTTCCAGAGTGAACCATCTGGCTTCTTCTATTTCATCTTTGTTGATATTGAGCTGTTAGAGATAAATTGATCACATCAGCATCAACCATGTTTGACAATTTATGGGACAGTCAATCACAAATACCTCTACCATTTATAATTATTAAAGGGTTATTCTCAAGTTGTCTCTTAAGCAGCACACCGCTACCCAGTCTCCTCACTTCCCAGTTTGTGGCAGAGCGTGCTCCCCTCCCTGAGTGACAGTTCTGGTGAGCAGCAGAGCTGTAGTAATAGTAGGGCTGAATGTGCTACAGCAGAACTTGTGCTGAGCTTAATAGTTGTCAGTGGTTTGTTTTGATTCTATACTTACATCACTTTATTGCACAGAGATAACAGGGTACTTGAACAATTACGCAGCTTCGGAATAGCCATGATTTGGGAGAACTGCTCTGGGAGAAGCTGATGTTGCAAGCTAGTGATTTTGCAAGATTTGTAACAGCAGCGGGTCAGGAGCTTTAAGGCAGGTGAGAAGATAACTGTAAAGAAATGTATGGCCTGGAGAGAGCTGACTGGGATATCAGGAGTTAACCTATCTCCTGGAATGTGTAGCTACTGTGCACAGTAGGCCAGTGTCTGTGCAGGCACAGGTGGCCAATCTCCAAGAAAACTTGCTGTACACTATATAAGATAAAAATTCTCATTTGAAGGTAATAACAGCAAGTAAAAAAATCAAGCCAGTTACAAAGTTACTTATTTTTATGCTGTATAACTTATTAATTAAAGCACTGTAATAACTTGAGAATACACCTTTAAGCATTTTGGGGACTGCTTTTCAAGGAAACTTGCACTGTTGTAGAAATGGATACAAAACAATGTGGTCACACTCAGGGCTGTGGAGTTGGTAAAAAAATTAACTGACAAACTCCTAACATACATAATAAATTGGGTTCAGTGCAGGATGTGCTGTAAATGTTTTCATAAGAACTTGTGAAAGTTATGAAATATCCTATAAACGTCTGTTCTGTTCCTGATCTAAGGATCTTGGCTTTCAGTGGAGATGAATCTGTGCTGCACTTTATGTACATGCTCAGTAGTGAGGCAGTGCTGTGGAGTCAGGAAAATTGAGGAGTCAAGCGTCGGTGGTTTGGCTTACTGACTCCACAGCTCTGTCACACTATGCATCACCAGTAAAATCACAAGTAACACATTCAATGGCATATTTTCATAAAAATAAGGCCTTATTCAGACATTTGTTGTTCTCACATATGAGAAAAATGGACAGATTATTTTGATTGCACTTTGGTTAGAGTGTGGTCTATGTGTCATCCCTTTTTCTCATACGTGGAGAAAAAAAAAAGTTTCTCCACAAACTGCTATGTGATAGTCCGTGAAAATCTGACCACACTCGGATGCCATCCATTCATGGATTTTTCCATGAACCAATAGCCTTGCATTGCTGACTTTGAATCTATCCTCAGATTGAAAAAACAATTGGTCCTTGAAAAACCATGGACATGTGAGTAGCCCATACACATACAAGTGCTATCTGAGGAAACAATGGATAGCACTTGTATGTGAAAATCGGACAACGAAATGAGACCTGAGACAGTTGGTACCTCATCATCCTTGGCTGTGGCCTGACATGCCAGCATTAGTGAACTGCTAGGAAATGGCCAGTGCTGGGATCCAGAATATCTGACAGTATCCACCACCAAACCAACTTCTTCTGCTACTTCCCTCCGAATTGTCTCCTCCAAAGTCTCCCCTAAGTTTTGGAAGAAGCCAACCAAGAGTGAGAATTTTGATTTTAGAAGAATATCTGCTTAAAACTAAGACCAATATTTCACTTTTAAATACACGGTTTCATCTTGTTAAGATGTAGGGCTTGACGTTCATTTTGTACTTGACGTTCTTAAGACAGTCCAGGCCACTTTTGCCAAAATAGGCAGAGTATCGATTAGGCATAGCTAAGCAAGCCCTTCTATAAAATATCCACAAATAGTCAATACTTGACTCTGCAAAGGATGAAATTTGAGGCAAATACACACCAGAATCAAAAGCAAAATATGCAGAGAGCATATGCGAATTTTGCTGCAAGTTTTTCTACCGATAGGCTGTGTAAAAATATGTAGCAAATGTGCTTAAATATAAACATACCCTAGGGGTGGGGTATTTACAGTAGATGCACCCCTGACATGACCAGTCATTACAGTGAGACCAACAGACTTCATCTGGACTCAATTAGTAATCCTCTGTGATGTTCATCTTTTCAGAGGGGCATAAGATCAGAGTCAGCGAAGATCTTGTGCCCCTCTAAGATGCAAAAGGTACACAAGGGAACTCTAGATGAACTCCAATTGTCTAATTGTAATAAATGGCTCCGTCAGGGGCACATCTGAACCACGTTTTTCAGAAATTAAGATTGAAGCCCCAGATGGATGCCATCACAAAAAAGCTCACACTTTGCTTTTTATTCACTAAGGCCCCTTTCACACATCAGTTTTTTGCCATCAGTCGCAATCCGTCAAATTTTGAAAAAATGCCGCCGGATCCGTTTTTTTTCTCATAGACTTGTATTAGCGACGGATGGCCTCACGTTCCATTCGTCATTCGCCAGATCCGTCGAAAATTGTTTGTCCGGTGGCCGGAGACAACGGACAAAGTAAAGTTTTTTGTGTCCATCGAAAAAACGGACAGTGACGGATCCGTTGCCGTCCATTGTTTGCTAGAATGGAAGCCTATGGCGTCATATCCATCAAATCATAGAATCCAGCGACGGATTCCATTTTTTTAAACTGAGCATGTTTCGAATCCAATTAGCCAGATTCACTAGTCGGAACCGTCGCATCAGTTTTTCACAATCGGCGATGGATCCGTCGAGCCAACGGATTGTGACTGACAGCAAAAAAACTGATGTGTGAAAGGGGCCTAATCCATCCTAATTATGGATGTAGAGGTTCTCATAACTTACCTACTGATCCCAGTCCTCCCCGGATTACAGCACCACTGGCCTGTGTCTCCTGAAACATGACGAGCCGATCACACAGGATTTTACATGTGGATTGGAAGGCATTTTCCCATTGTAAATCTATGCAGCCTCGTCCTGAATCTCATAGACTTATCCTAGGAAAGCCGCACAGCTCCACACACTAGATGCTGTGTGAGTCAGCAAAGCTGTAGAACGCTCACGTGGGACTAGAGCGGCGCTGGAAACTGAGGAACACGGCCATTGTTAATTATGTTAATTCGATTATGCACTTTCTTCTTTAAATACTATGTATAGGTACCGTAATAATGAGTTGATGTAACATGGCAACAGAAAAGTGCTTATAGCAAATGAATTCACGTTTGCATTTAGCACAATGGCATCAGTCCCATAAATGTGTCAATTAGCTAAAAAATCTGAGCTATATAATGACTATGTATTGTGAATATTATGTAACTGCTTACCAATCTCACAGAAGCCCGCCAGCGCAGTGTACATCCCGGCTGGGAAGGTCTTCTGATGAACAAGCAGGCATCGGTTTTTGCTGGAGACAAGTGTAATAACTACTGGCGACACCTAGTGCATTATAAAATACATTGATATTTTTTTTTTATCATCCACAAGAGGTAGATAAAACAGAAGAAATGTGGATTACAAGTATTGAGTCCATTCACCGACTCACGTAGCAGAGATCTGACCTACGTTCCTAGCTTGGTATGCCTATGGGCAACAAGCCCATGTCATGGACATTGGATGGAGATGTCTTATACGTCCACGCAGTGGCAGTTTCCTTGTCAGCTGGCGTCCATTCACTTTACCTATACATTTGCAAAATACAGCAGACTAAATGCTGCATGAATTACAAGGGGCCAGAACCACTATAGAAATAATGTTAACAGAAAGATCATTGATGAAAAATGTAAAGAAAATCCTAGGAATTTAATTTCGAGACAAACAATACAGCAGAAATCCTTTCGTGGTAATGTGTTAATGTTTATGTCAATCAAAGGGAGTGGAGTGTGAGACCTCTGTGTGTATCTTATGCAATCCATGCATCCACATCAATCAAGCCAGGAGGACGCCAGCAGCAAGGAATGAGGAGACACCGAGAAAATAAAAAAAGACGCCCATCGGCCCGGACCACGGCAGAAGTATAAACAGCCTTGGATTAGTATCCCTGGATTACCATCGAAGATTGTGTTAATGGAAAATATATTACACTAATTTAACCTTCCTTTCTCTAGGATTGAATTACAGAGCATAATTAGAAATTTGCTGGATACCGAACAACTTCTGTATATGTGCGGGCTCAGTGGGAGTTTTTTATGGTAGTATCCGCATACTTGGCAATGTCACTATGCTTTACAGAAGATATTCTGTATTATACTTGTTAAAAATGTGTTCTAGATTACTGGTTTGGAAGGGAGTATTTATTCTATTTCTGCTTGGGTATGGGGTATATTCGGGGGAATGTTACCCTGTGGTTGTAATCGTCTGTAAAATGTTTAATAAAAAATTATCTGATTTAAAAAAAAAAGTATATACAGCGGGTGAAATAAGCATTGAACTAGTCACCAATTTTATAAGTAAAGGTACTACTGACATGAAATTCTCACCAGATGTCGGTAACAATCCATCCAATCCACACAGGCAAAGAATAATGAGAAATGGAACAGGGAAAACGTATTGAAAACATTAGGAAAGAGATGTGCAAAAAGCCATGGAAAGTCATGTGATTCCTCAATTTAGCTCCCAGTATAGTAAAGGGCAGGGGTATTTAGACATACAATTTTTGAATAATATAATTGGATAATGAAACCAGAAATGACGTAACAATTCTTGTAACTTACATGCGGGTAGTAGATCAATCCATTAGCATGGCACACACGGTTACTCCCGGACACGTTCTTCTGGGTTGGCTTTCCTGATTTGCTGCAGTATTGGTGACAGTCATGCCAACGTAGAAGGGATTGTGCCTAGAGCAGAGAAGCAATAGATGGAAAAGCAGGGTTTGTTCTGTTTCCCACACAAGTTTTGATCTACCTTTTGACCTTTTCTGTGCAGTTCTGCAGGGTGATCTCATAGGGTATGTTTCCACGGTCAGGAAACGCTGCGTGTTTCACGCTGCGTACAGCAGCAGCGTCAAACACGCAGCGTCCAGATGTTATAGTATAGTGGAGGGGATTTTATGAAATCCCGTCTCCACTATGCGTTAAAAGACGCCTGTGGCAGACCCACGTAAACGGACATGCTGCAAGTCTTTGATGCGCTTGCGTGGTTCAGACTGCGCATGTCCAGGAACTGATTGAGACACGCCCTCCTGGAAATATCGAACGCATGCACATAAACGCCAACGCAGGAAAAAAACGCATACAAACGCATGCACAAACAGCGGTTTTTTTTGCTGTCATGCGTAAGATGATGCAGATAAAAAACGCTGCAGATGAATGCGTTTGCATGCATTTTTGTATGCGGATGATACGCTGCGGACTCAAACGCTAATGTGAACCTCGCCTTACAGCGAGAACTGCCGTGCACGTGATCAGCTGATTGTGAGAACGCTGCAGTGTAGGTGATCGCTGGAGAGTTATCTCCGGCAATCATCTACAAGCTCTGCTATGTCTGGATGTCAGGGATCCAGATGTAGCAGAGCTAGACTCGTCGTGGGACACTCGTTATTAAGGACTGCGTCGGATACAGGGAGTATACTGTTGGTTTATTTTTTTTGTTCAGAAGATCGATGGCTTCGCTTGGATTACCAGTGTAATAAAGATGGAAAAACTGTGTGGTGTTTTATTTTTTATTTCATAAAAATACTTCGTTCTGCATGTGTGTGTGTTTTATTAACCCCTTACCAACTATAGGATTAGTAATGGTAGGAGTCTCATTGACACCTCTCCATTACTAAGCCTGCTTAATGCCACCTTACAAAGGTGACATTAACCCTTTATTACCCCATATCCCACCGCCACAGGGGAGTGGAAAGAGAGACTAAGCGCCGGAATTGGTGCACCTTACAGATGCAATATTTCTGGGGTAGCTGGGAGCTGGTATTTGTAGCCGGGGGAGGGGGGGGGGAGCAATATCCATGGCCCCTCTCTAGGCTATGAATATCAGCCCGCAGCTGTCTGCATAGCCTTTCTGGCTATAAATTATAGGGGGATCCGACGGCATTTTTTGGGGGGAGGGGGGGCTAAATATACAGCTGTGGGCGGATATTCATAGCCTGGGAAGCTCCATTGGTATTAACCCCTTCCCAGGCTACAAACATCGGTCCGCCAGTCACTGGCTTACCCTCTCTGGTGCAGAAAATTGTGCGGGAGCCCACGCTATTTTTTTTTTAATTAAACATACTGCATTTAAGACCGGGGTCACACTTGCGAGAAACTCGAACGAGTCTCACACCTCAATACTCGGCACTTAGGACCGGAGAATTCAGCTGTATAGAAATACATGCAGCCGCACACTCCGGTCCAGAGTGCCGGCAGCAGTGTCGGGTATTGAGCTGCGAGACTCGTGGGAGTTTCTCGCAAGTGTGACCCCTGGCCTAACGCAGATTTCGTGTTTGTGTGTCTTTATTTAATGCCGGGATCACACGCGAGAAACTCGGATGAGTCTCGCATCTTAATACCCAGCACTGCTGCCATCACTCGGGAGCGGAGCGTGCGGCTGCATAGAAATACATGCAGCCGCACGCGCAGCTCCTGAGTGCCGGTGGTAGTGCCGGGTATTGATGTGCAAGTTTCTCGCATGTGTGATCCCAGCCTAAGTCTTTATGCACCATTGTATTATGTTTATTACTAAACATCGGGCTTGGTATTATCTATCTATCGTATCTATCTATTGATATATCTATCGATCGATCTATCGATAGATAATAGATCGATAGCTCTATCGATAGATATATTGATAGCTAGATAATGGATAGATATCTAATAGATAGATCTATCTATTGTCTATGTATATGTATCTATCTATCTATCTGTGTGTGTATTCTTCAATGGAGTATGTAAAAGAAGAGGTTGGACAATTCTTTTTTTTTTGTATATCTTTATTTAGCTTACAAAAACACAAATCCGCATGAAAAAAAACACATGGAAAACACATACAAAACGCAGGTGACCTGCCAGTGAACTCCGATGCGGATTTGGTGCAGATTTTACCTGCATCAAATCCTGAGCAAATACTGAGCCATTCCTGACCGTGGAAACATACCCATACAGATGTGGGAGCTGTAGTACGTCACTGTTGGTTCTAGAAAGTTTGGGTGTTAGAGGGGAACCGGCCCCTTCATCTCTCCCGTCCACCCTTACGCACTGTGAGGCAGTGACCGATGTCACATGTGAGGGTCACTATGTGTCCCCCCCAGGATGCGCACGGAGGCGTATTAAGGTCGTGGGAGTGCACTGCAGACACAGGCATAGCTGTGATTGCAATGCAAAATAAAAGTAAGTGTTGCTCTTGAACAAGCTATTTGTCCAAGGCAAATTTAAGAAAACCTGCTCTGGGCTTTTATTTTTTAAACGGACTACAGAATGGTAGTGGGGCAGTCCGTTTCCTTCCCGGCCGGGTTTTCCATGTGGCCCACGGACACAGGTTCCTTGTAAAAGCCCCTGAAGCAGAGGGTTGGGTGTGCCAGTTTGGTTTTGCAAGCAGGCAGAGCAGACGACTTGGCAGAACACTACCTGTATGAGGCAACATGGGGCCAAGCGAAGCCAAAAGGCCTGGCAACCCTCAGCGTACACGGTGGTGCAGTCGCCCACGGCAATAGGTCTCAGATGTGTGGACTGTTTTGTTTCCCGGCTGCGATCCGGAGGATACCGTGTGCTGTGTATTTATGCGAGTTGGACATTAAAATAAGTTTTGCTTTGAACTTTGCTGAGTCACTGCCTCATCACTGCACAGGGTGGATACCGCTGCACTACAACATACACTACAATCCAGAATAAACGTAAGAGGTTTAGCTTTAAAAAAGTGATGGCATATTGCTAAAATACAATGACATAAGTCGCACCCCCAAGGACCGTTACAACAATGGGATTTTTACCTTTCAACTTTTTGTACAAATACAAACTTGCTATGAAAAATAGAACAAAATCAGCAGGTACTCACCCTCCCCGAGTCCAACACCATGATCTCCTGATTGAGTATAAGCCAGACTGGTGACATCACGTCTATCACTGATCTCAAACATTCTACCGATGTTGGCAGCACATGTTGCGGAGCTCAATGATAGGCTACACTGCTGTACACGTAATGACACAGCAAACATTAAAGGGGATTTCCAGGAATTTCAGAATATAGCATGTATGTAGGTGTCACGCTCAGGTCAGGAGAGCCGACTGCCAGTCTGAGGATTGCTATTCTTGTACAAGTAATACGGCCTTCTGACTGCACCCAATCACTGAGATCGGCATAAAGGGGTGGGCGGGATTATAGGTGAGGCTAGGGGTGAATATTCATTTTGGATTTACATACGCTTGACTAGTTACCATCACTGACGCTGGCACTAGGGGGTGGGCATGTGTTTAGGCGTGAATATTTCCATTTGATTTACATACCGTTGACTAGCCAGTGTGCGACTATGAATTATCCAGAGCTTACGGCAAGAGAACCGGGCAACGTACAGCAAGAAAAATGACATATTCTGAAAGGGCTGCCCAAGCCGTATTCCAGGATACTATTAGTATGCTATGCAGATTCTCTTTAAACATCAGGAGATCAGTAAAAGTTTATCGATTGGTGGTCCTATCATGTTGTCAGTCTGTCCATGTAAACAGGTGTATACACTGGGAAAGCAGCACCACACCACACAATAGATGCCCTGTGAGCCGGCAACACTGCAGAGCATCAACATTTCAATGTCATAAAGAAAATGCTATTATCGCAACTTGAGATGGATCAACTGTACCGCAGATGCCCAAATGAAGAACTGGAAGAACAACATGTACAACCCCTTGAAAATTCTGATCCAATCCAGCAACTAGAGCGCACTGCAGCTGATCTGAAACAGAAGATCTTAGATAAACTAAATACCATCGGTACCAAAGATTGACTGCCAAGGCTCAGCAAAGAAACACCACCAGACAGTATGCTAGAAGGTGCCAATAGAGCATTTGCATCAATATCTACCACCATCATAACTCAAACTAATAGATTGATCTATGCTACTGCCTCAGCAATCATGGAAATGCTTGGCTATACAACTAGCAAGAACAGCAGAAGTACATGCCCCCTTGGAAAAGAAGACTGGAGACAAAGATCGAGGTGATACGAAGGGAACTCAGCCAACTAACAGAAATACAGAAGGGTGTAAAGATCAAGAATAAGACCAAGCTGGAGACGTACAAAGGCCTGACCCCAACTGAAGCCCTAGAGACTGCTAAACAAAGGCTCACAGCACTCACTGCAAGACTAGAGAGATACACTTAGGAAGCTGAGGCCAAGAAGGTAAAATGCTCTGTTCTCCAAAGTACTACCCAAGGTGTACTCCCTACTACAGAGTAACGGCACAAAGGCAGCAACTCCACCATTAGCAGAGACTGAATAATACTGGAGGGACATATGGGAGAAGGAAAAAACACACAACGCCAGTGCAATGTGGCTGCAAGATTTGGGAATGAAACACAGCAACCACCTAGAGCAAGAACCAGTCACCATTACAGAAGCAGACATCCAATAGCGAGTCAAAAACATGAAGAGCTGGACAGCACCTGGCCCAGACATGATCCACACCTATTGGCTAAAGAAATTAACAGCAGTACATGAACGCATGGCAAAGCAGAAGAACCAACTGCTAGAAGCAGGCCACCACCCAGCTTGATTAACACAAGGAAGAACAGTTCTGATCATGAAGTATCCTCACAAGGGAACAGTTCTGACCATCTACCGCCCAATAGTCTGCCTTACAACAACATAGAAACTCCTGTCTGGCATCATAGTCACCAAGCTACAGAACCATATGAACCAGTACATGAATCCAGCTCAGAAAGGCATTAGGAACTACACCAGAGGCTCCAAGCACCAGCTCCTAGTAGATAGAGCAGTCGCTCAAGATCCAGACAGACCAATCTCAGCACAGTCTGAATTGACTACAGGAAAGCCTATGACTCAATGCCACACACATGGATCTGTGAATGCTTGGCTCTCTACAAAGTCAATAGGAAATTAATAACCTTCCTCAGAAACTCGATGGGGCTATGGAGAGCAACATTGGAAGTCAACTCAAGACAACTAGCATAAGTGACCATCAAATGCGGCATATACCAAGGTGATGCACTGTCACTATTGCTGTTCTGCATAGGCTTGAACCCCGTCAGTCAGATAATTACAGAGTCTGCTATGGATACAAGTTCAAGAGTGGAAGAGCCATCAGCCACCTCCTCTACATAGATGACATCAAGCTATACGCGAAAAACGAACGCGACATCAATTCTATTATACACCTGACAAGGATCTACAGCGAAGACATCGGGATGTCCTTCAGACTGGAGAAGTGCGGCCGGTTGGTAATAAAGATAATATAAGGTAGTCAAGACTGAGTGAGGGGAATTACCAGAAGGGCACATAGCAGATGTACAGACATACTACAAGTACCTCGGCATCCCACAGGGATACGGTAACCATGATGAAGAGGCAAGGAAAGCAGCAAAATCCAAATACCATCAAAGGGTAAGACAGGTCCTGAAGAGCCAACTCAATGGGAAGAATAAAATGTGCACCATTAATACATATGCCCTGACAGTCATCAGATACCCTGCTGGCATAGTGTACTGGCCAAAAGAAGAAATGGAAGCTGCAAATGTGAAGACACGAAAGCTCCTCACAATGCATGGAGGTCTCCACCCTAAGTATAACACCAAAGATAGTATACCAACAGAAAGGAGGGTGGGTGAGGCTTGATAAGCTTCCAAACCACCGTCACTGATGAAACACGGAATATCCAGGAATACCGTATACACTCGAGTATAAGCTGACCCGAGTATATGCCGTGGGACCTAATTTTGCCACGGAAAACTGGGTAAGCTTATTGACTCGAGTATAAGCCAGGTATGTATTGTATTGTCCCCTCATCCCTATACCGGTATGCGTGGTTCCCCCCATCCTGTCCTGCTCTGTGTGGCTCCCCCTGTTGTATGCATGGCTCCCTCGTCCCATCCTTGTATGTATGGCTCCCCCTGTCGCATCCTTGTATGCATGGTTCCCCTGGTCCCATCCTTGTATGCTCGGCTCCCCCGGTCCCACCCTTGTACGCTCGGCTCCCCCCGGTCCCATCCTTGTATGCTCGGCTCCCCCGGTCACATCCTTGCATGCTCGGCTACCCCGGTCCCATCCTTGTATGCGTGGCTCCCCTGGTCCCCATCCTTGTATGCATGGATCCCCCGTCCTCCCCCATCATACTCACCCTACTCGCTCCGTCGCTGAATGTCCCTGCATCTCCATTGTCCCAGCGCGGCAGTTCTTCCTGTGCTGAGCGGTCACGTGGTACTGCTCATTAAGGTCATAAATATGCGCTTCACGCCTATGGGAGTGGAGTCGCGTCCATATTCATGACCTTAGTGAGCGGTACCACATGACCACTGAGCACAAAAACAGGAAAGAGCTGCTGGCGCCGGGTCACAGATGCAGGGACGAAGATGCAGCGACAAAGGGTGACTATTGATGTCTTGTGGAAGCCGACGGCTGCAGATGGCACTGTGCTACAGCCGCCGGCTCCCCGCTGGCTTTCTGGACCATGACTCGTGTATAACCAGAGGGGGGTGTTTACAGCACAAAAAAAGTGCGGAAAATCTTGGCTTATACACGAGTATATACGATACATCAGAAAAATGGCACCAAAAGATGAGATGCTGAAAGAAAGCCTAAGGCAGCAACAAAAACAGATCTGAGAGGAAGAACAGGAACATGAAACGCCATGGCAAGACAAGCTGCTGCATGGGATGTACCATTGACAGATAATTGAGGTGGCTGACATGGAGCAATCCTACCAATGGCAGGAGAAAGCTGGACTCCGAGACAGCATAGAGGCACTAATTATAGAGGCACAAGAGCAAGCACTAAGTACCAGATCCATAGAAGCTGGAATCTACCACACAAGACAAGACCCAAGGTGCAGACTATTATCATTTATTTTTTATTATTCCATGGTGCTTTACATGTGAGGAGGGGTATACATAGTAAAAACAAGTACAATAATCATAAACCACACAAATTGTATGAATTGTACAGGAGGAGAGACAACCCTGCCCACGAAGGCTCACAATCTACAAGGCTATGCAAAGAAACCTCAGAAACAGTCCAACACATAGTGGATGGATGCAAAATGCAATCAGACACAGCGTATACCGAATGTCATGGTTATGTTCTGGTAGGGTTAATATGGATGGCCTCTCTTTCAAGATGGAAGGGGTATTTATACTCGCTGCTAGCTGGGGTTCCTTGTCAGCTATACATTCTGTTTTGGTTTGTGTGCCTGACTCGGAGTGTATGTTCAGTTTGCACTATGTTTACCTTGCTTTCTGTTCATTTCTCTGTTTGCTATTCTGGATTCCTGACCTCTGGCTTTGCTTCTGACTATCCCCACTGTCTCATCCCTTTGGTACCATGTGATCTGTCCCAGATCTCTGTTTGTTTGGTATTTCTCGAAGTATTTATCTCTTCTCTGTTCCCTGGCATCTGGCTCTGCCCCCTGACCTCCTCCCACTCTGTCACATGTCTAAGATCCTGTTGGTTACCTGGTCACTCTGTCACATGTCTAAGGTCCTGTGGGTGACCAGGTTAGTACCAGGCGATTAACTCACTCCGTGGCTGCTGTGTACAGCTCTCTCCGCAGCATTAATACCCGGGAGCCGTGACACCGAATAACCAAGTAGCTGGAATTGCATACAGGAACATCTGCACAGCATATGGGCAAAGTCCCCTGTTGTGAATTCTGCTCTTGGGCTCCCTCCGGTGGTTATGAGTGGTAGTGCTGCGGTAGTTGGATCGCAGCATTTATCAGGTGTATCTATTTTTTGCAATTTGGGCTGGGCTATATAGCCTTGCTTGATCCTTAAGTCAGTGCCAGTTGTCCATTGTTTTTGGAGGATTCACATCCCTTCTGGTCTCTCCTGTTTGCTGTGCTTTTCTTCAAAGATAAGTCCTGGCTTTGTTTTTGCTGTCCACCTGCTGTGGACCTTATAGTTCTGTGCATTTTCATGTTTTTGTCTTGTCCAGCTTAGTCTGTGAAGGATTTTTTGCAGCCTAGCTATTTCTCTGGAGATGCAGATATACCCTCCATGTCTTTAGTCAGATGTGGTGTTTTGTATTTTCTGTGGTGGATATTTTCTAGTGTTTTAATACTGACCGCATAGTACTCTGTTCTATTCTTTCTTTTTAGCTAGTATGGCCTCCTATGCTAAATCCTGATTTCATTTCTGCGTATGTTATTTCCCTCTCCTCTCACAGTCAATATTTGTGGGGTGCTGTCTTTCTTTTGGGGATTTTCTCTGAGGCAAGATAGGTTTCCTGTTTCTGTCTTTAGGGGTAGTTAGTTCTTAGGCTGTGTCGAGGGGTCTAGGGAGTGTTAGGTACCCCCCACGGCTACTTCTAGTTGCGCTGTTAAGTTCAGGGTTTGCGGTCAGCACAGGTTACACCTTCTCCAGAGTACGTCTCATGCTGCTCCAAGGCCACCAGATTATAACAGTACAACTGGCCAACAATGAGTTAATTGCATCTCAGAAGAAGGGAGGAAAGATTTTGAGCCATTTTTTTTCCTTAGCCTGTTTGGTATGTTCCTCCCTCTTAATCTCTGGGTGGCTGCGGAACCTAGTAATAACATGAGTGTTCAGGAGTTAGTTTCTCGTGTGAATCAGCTTGCTGCAAGGGTACAGGGTATTTCAGAGTATATTGTTCAGACTCCTGCCTTAGCACCTAGGATTCCCACTCCTGATTTATTCTTTGGTGACAGATCCAAATTTTTGAGTTTCAAAAATAACTGTAAACTGTTTTTTTGCATTGAGACCCCGGTTGTTATGGACCTGGTGGTTAGGAGCACCTGGAACGACCTGATGGTTAAACTCACACAGGACAAGCTCTGGGAAGTGGGAGCTCTGCTGACCGCAACCCCTAATTCTATCACACAACTAGAAATAGCCGTGGAGCATACCTAACTCTACCTAGAAGCCTCTTCACAGCCTAAGGGCTAACTAGCCCTAGAGATAGAAAATAAAGCCTACCTTGCCTCAGAGAAATTCCCCAAAGGAAAAAGCAGCCCCCCACATATATTGACTGTGAGTAAAGATGAAAGTCACAAACACAGAAATGAAACAGGTTTCAGCAAAGGGAGGCCAGACTTACTAAACAGACTGAGGATAGGAAAGGTATCTTTGCGGTCAGCACAAAAAACTACAAAAAGACCACGCAGAGTGTGCAAAAAGACCTCCGCCCCGACTCACGGTGCGGAGGTGCCACTCTGCATCCCAGAGCTTCCAGTTAGCAAGGCAAAATCATGATAGCAAGCTGGACAAGGAAACAATGAACAAATAATTAACTAGCAGGGACTTAGCTTCTGCTGGAGTAGACAGGTCACCAGAAAGATCCAAGAGCGAACTGAACCAGTACAAGAACATTGACAGCTGGCATGGAGTAACGATCAGAGTGGAGTTAAATAGAGCAGCCAGCCTAAGACTAAACTAGGTCACCTGTGGAAGGAACCTCAGAACCAGCAGCTCCACTGACAGCCACCAGAGGGAGTCCATGGACAGAACTCGCCGAAGTACCATTCATGACCACAGGAGGGGGTTCGATAACAGAATTCACAACACCCGGTCTTCTGGAGATCCCATTCAGCAGGTTAAAAACATATCCCTGCTGCGTGGTGACCCACAGGATTGGGCATTTTCCCTGGAAACTGGCAATCCTGCTTTGCTTAATGTTGATTCTTTCTTTCAAGTATTGGGGTTATTGTATGATGAGCCTAATTCTGTGGATCAAGCTGAGAAAATCTTGCTGGACCTGTGTCAAGGTCAAGAAGCGGCAGAATCGTATTGCCAGAAATTTAGAAAATGGTCTGTACTGACTAAATGGAATGAGGATGCCTTGGCGGCAATTTTCAGAAAAGGTCTTTCTGAATCCGTTAAAGATGTTATGGTGGGGTTCCCCACGCCTGCTGGTCTGAGTGATTTTATGTCTCTGGCCATTCAGATTGATCGGCGCTTGCGCGAGCGCAGAGTTGTGCACACTGTGGCGTTGTCCTCTGAGCGGAGCCCTGAGCCTATGCAGTGTGATAGGATTTTGTCTAAAGCTGAATGTCAAAGATTCAGGCGTCAGAATAGGTTGTGTTTTTACTGCGGCGATTCTGCTCATGTTATTTCTGATTGCCCTAAGCGTACAAAGAGACTCGCAAGTTCGGTTACCATCAGTACTATACAACCTAAATTTCTGTTATCTGTGACCTTGATCTGCTCATTATCATCATTTTCTGTTATGGCATTTGTGGATTCAGGCGCCGCTCTGAACTTAATGGACTTAGAATTTGCCAGACGTTGTGGTTTCCCCTTGCAGCCTTTGCAGAGCCCTATTCCTTTAAGGGGCATTGATACTACACCGTTGGCTAAAAATAAACCTCAGTTTTGGACACAGCTGACCATGCGCATGGCGCCAGCCCATCAGGAAGATTGTCGTTTTCTGGTGTTGCATAATTTGCATGATGATATTGTGCTGGGTTTTCCATGGTTACAGCTACATAATCCGGTGTTAGATTGGAAATCTATATCTGTGACTAGTTGGGGTTGTCAGGGGGTTCATGGTCACGTTCCTTTGATGTCAATTTCCTCTTCCCCCTCTTCTGAAATTCCTGAGTTTTTGTCAGATTTCCAGGATGTATTTGATGAGCCCAAATCAGGTTCCCTTCCACCACATAGGGACTGTGATTGTGCTATTGACTTGATTCCAGGTTGTAAGTTCCCTAAGGGCCGACTTTTCAACCTGTCTGTGCCAGAACATGCCGCCATGCGGAGCTATATTAAGGAGTCTTTGGAGAAGGGGCATATTCGGCCATCTTCTTCACCATTGGGAGCAGGTTTTTTTTTTGTTGCCAAGAAGGATGGCTCCTTGAGACCCTGTATTGATTATCGCCTCTTGAATAAGATCACGGTCAAATTTCAATACCCGTTGCCTTTGCTTACTGATTTGTTTGCTAGGATTAAGGGGGCTAGCTGGTTTACTAAGATTGACCTTCGAGGGGCATATAATCTTATTCGTATTAAGCAGGGTGACGAATGGAAAACTGCATTTAATACGCCCGAAGGCCATTTTGAATACCTTGTGATGCCATTCGGACTCTCTAATGCTCCATCTGTGTTCCAATCCTTCATGCATGATATCTTTTGGAGTTATCTTGATAAATTCATGGTTGTATATTTGGATGATATTTTGATTTTTTCCGATGATTGGGAGTCTCATGTGAAACAGGTCAGGATGGTATTTTAGATCCTCCGTAATAATGCTTTATTTGTGAAGGGGTCAAAGTGCCTCTTTGGAGTGCAGAAGATTTCTTTTTTGGGCTTCATTTTTTCTCCCGCATCTATAGAAATGGATCCGGTTAAGGTTCAGGCCATTCATGATTGAATTCAGCCCACATCTGTGAAGAGCCTTCAGAAATTCTTGGGCTTTGCTAATTTTTATCGTCGTTTCATTGCCAACTTCTCCAGTGTGGTTAAACCTCTGACCGATTTGACGAAGAAAGGCGCTGATGTGACGAATTGGTCCTCTGCGGCTGTTTTTGCCTTTCAGGAGCTTAAACGCCGATTTACTTCTGCCCCTGTGTTGCGTCAGCCGGATGTTTCTCTTCCATTTCAGGTTGAGGTTGACGCGTCTGAGATTGGGGCAGGGGCCGTTTTGTCTCAGAGGAATTCTGATGGTTCCTTGATGAAACCGTGTGCCTTCTTTTCTCGGAAGTTTTCGCCTGCAGAACGCAATAATGATGTCGGCAATCGGGAGTTGTTGGCTATGAAGTGGGCATTTGAGGAGTGGCGACATTGGCTTGAGGGGGCCAAGCACCATATTGTGGTACTGACCGATCATAAGAATCTGATTTACCTCGAGTCTGCCAAACGGCTGAATCCTAGACAGGCTCGATGGTCCCTGTTTTTCTCCCGTTTTGATTTTGTGGTCTCGTACATTCCTGGTACTAAGAATGTTAAGGCTGATGCCCTCTCTAGGAGTTTTTTTCCTGATTCCCCTGGGGTTCTTGAGCCAGTCGGCATTCTGAAGGAAGGGGTGATTCTTTCTGCCATCTCCCCTGATTTACGACGGGTTCTTCAAGAGTTTCAGGCTGATAAACCTGACCGCTGTCCAGTGGGGAAACTGTTTGTTCCTGATAGATGGACTAGTAAAGTGATTTCTGAGGTTCATTGTTCTGTGTTCTGGCCATCCTGGGATTTTTGGTACCAGAGATTTGGTTGGTAGGTCCTTTTGGTGGCCTTCTTTGTCGCGGGATGTGCGTTCTTTTGTGCAGTCCTGTGGGATTTCTGCGCGGGCTAAGCCTTGCTGTTCCCGCGCTTGTGGGTTGCTTTTGCCTTTGCCGGTCCCTGAGAGACCTTGGACGCATATTTCTATGGATTTTATTTCAGATCTTCCGGTTTCCCAGAGGATGTCGGTTATCTGGGTGGTTTGTGACCGGTTTTCTAAGATGGTTCATTTGGTACCTTTGCCTAAATTGCCTTCCTCTTCTGATTTGGTTCCGTTGTTTTTTCAGTATGTGGTTCGTTTGCATGGCATTCCGGAGAATATTGTGTCCGATAGAGGTTCCCAGTTTGTGTCTAGGTTTTGGCGGGCCTTTTGTGCTAGGCTGGGCATTGATTTGTTTTTCTTCCGCATTTCATCCTCAGACAAATGGCCAGACCGAGCGAACTAATCAGACTTTGGAAACTTATTTGAGATGCTTTGTGTCTGCTGATCAGGATGATTGGGTGGCTTTCTTGCCATTGGCCGAGTTTGCCCTTAATAATCGGGCTAGTTCTGCTACCTTGGTTTTGTCTTTTTTTGTAATTTTGGTTTTCATCCTCGTTTTTCTTCAGGGCAGGTTGAGCCTTCTGATTGTCCTGGTGTGGATTCTGTGGTTGACAGGCTACAGCAGATTTGGACTCATGTGGTGGACAATTTGGTGTTGTCTCAGGAGGAGGCTCAACGTTTTGCTAACCATCGTCGGTGTGTTGGTTCCCGGCTTCGGGTTGGGGATTTGGTCTGGTTGTCTTCCCGTCATGTTCCTATGAAGGTTTCTTCCCCTAAGTTCAAGCCTCGGTTTATTGGTCCTTATAGGATTTCTGAGATTATCAATCCAGTGTC
The DNA here is from genome assembly GCF_032444005.1 of Ranitomeya imitator. NCBI lineage: Eukaryota > Metazoa > Chordata > Amphibia > Anura > Dendrobatidae > Ranitomeya > Ranitomeya imitator. The sequence continues at coordinate 758,776,654 of NC_091283.1, read as the reverse complement.
TTTTCGTTTGGCCCTTCCAGCCTCTTTTTCCATCCATAATGTGTTCCATAGATCTTTGTTGCGGAAGTATGTAGTGCCCGTTGTTCCCTCTGTTGATCCTCCGGCCCCGGTGTTGATTGATGGGGAGTTGGAGTATGTGGTTGAGAAGATTTTGGATTCTCTTTTTTCGAGGCAGAGGCTTCAGTATCTGGTCAAATGGAAGGGTTATGGCCAGGAGGATAACTCTTGGGTTGTTGCCTCCGATGTTCATGCTGACGATTTGGTTCGTGCCTTTCATTTGGCTCGTCCTGATCGGCCTGGGGGCTCTGGTGAGGGTTCGGTGACCCCCCTCAAGGGGGGGTACTGTAGTGAATTCTGCTCTTGGGCTCCCTCCGGTGGTTATGAGTTGTAGTGCTGCGGTAGTTGGATCGCAGCATTTATCAGGTGTATCTATTTTTTGCAATTTGGGCTGGGCTATATAGCCTTGCTTGATCCTTTAGTCAGTGCCAGTTGTCCATTGTTTTTGGAGGATTCACATCCCTTCTGGTCTCTCCTGTTTGCTGTTCTTTTCTTCAAAGATAAGTCCTGGCTTTGTTTTTGCTGTCCACCTGCTGTGGACCTTATAGTTCTGTGCATTTTCATGTTTTTGTCTTGTCCAGCTTAGTCTGTGAAGGATTTTTTGCAGCCTAGCTATTTCTCTGGAGATGCAGATATACCCTCCATGTCTTTAGTCAGATGTGGTGTTTTGTATTTTCTGTGGTGGATATTTTCTAGTGTTTTAATACTGACCGCATAGTACTCTGTTCTATTCTTTCTTTTTAGCTAGTATGGCCTCCTATGCTAAATCCTGATTTCATTTCTGCGTATGTTATTTCCCTCTCCTCTCACAGTCAATATTTGTGGGGGGCGGTCTTTCCTTTGGGGATTTTCTCTGAGGCAAGATAGGTTTCCTGTTTCTGTCTTTAGGGGTAGTTAGTTCTTAGGCTGTGTCGAGGGGTCTAGGGAGTGTTAGGTACCCCCCACGGCTACTTCTAGTTGCGCTGTTAAGTTCAGGGTTTGCGGTCAGTACAGGTTCCACCTTCTCCAGAGTACGTCTCATGCTGCTCCAAGGCCACCAGATCATAACAGCCCCCCTAAGACCAGGTGGGAAACCCCAGAGAAAATAGTGGAGAATGAAAGGGCTAAAATCCTGTGGGACTTCAAGATCCAGATGGATAAGCAGATGTTGGCTAACCAACCAGACATTGTGATAGACAAGGATCAGAAGACAGCAATGATAATAGATGTGGCCGTACCAAGTGACAGCAACATCAGAAAGAAGGAAAATGAGAAGCTGGAGAAATACCAGGGCCTCAAAGGGGAACTGGAGGAGAAGGCAACAGTGATTCCAGTGGTGATAGGAGCACTTGGACCAATGACCCCTAAGTTGGGAAAATGGCTACAACAGATCCCAGGAGCAACATCTGAACTCTCTGTCCAGAAAAATGCAATACTGGGAACAACTAAGATCCTGCGCAGAACCCTCAAACTCCCAGGTCTCTGGCAGAGGACCCAAGAATGAGAAAGGACAACAAAGACCACCCCCATGGGGGGGGGGGTGAGAAGGAAGTTTTTTATAAAAATCCACAAGTAATATTCATGGCAAACCTGCCCTTTTTTCCATAGATAATCATAACTTACACCTCATTACAATAGATATAAAAAGATATAAAAAGAGAGGTATATTACCTCTATTAAAGAGAGGCAAATTACTTAATGTAATTTGACATTATTTCACCAATGATGACACAATGATTGACATTTGTTCATTTAACAAACATCTTTGTTCATTTACCCATTGTGTCACCTGCCTTTAGCACTGCCAGCCCCTATGATAGCAGGGGTGTTTCACCCGCACCACAAACCATGGTTGTGAGGTTACACTTCAGTTGATCACTGCTCCGCAAGATGTGCACAATGCAAAGGTTATAATACATTTTGGATTGCTCTTTAAAATAAAATAAAGTAAGCAATGCACAGCCTCTGGCAATATGCTTTACATTACAGTAGACGATATCTGTCAAACCTGATGTTGACCATTATATATGAGAAGGCAGCAGAGAACACAGACAAGTCTGGGCAGGAGACTACTACACCCATTGTACAGCTACATCCAAGATTTCTTCCCTGGGCCGTTTTCTATTTGTTACAGCAAGCCTCTAGACCTAAGGAAAGAATGACATATTCAAGCCACTGCTGTAGATATCCTGGGGGCACGTAACTGTCCCCCTAGTCGGGACTTGTAGAACTATTCATCATACAGGTATGCTAACCTATAAACCTATAAAATAGACGGTACTCTGCATGAACTGATAATCCATGACACGATTAATTCACATGGCCATGGTGGTACCTGCTGGTGCTTCTTCATGCAAAATCAAGTAACAATCAAAAAACATCTGTGGTCCTTATTTATAATATATAGAGGACAGATGGAATAACAAAATTCTTCCTCGCCTGGTCCATAACTCCAGAAGGAAGAAGGAGCACCATTTCAAAAGCTAAAACAGGTTTCCCCTTTTAGTGCTGGTAAACACTACTAACCTCCCCTTAAGAGGAAGACTTGAACCCTGATTCAACAAGGTATTTTCAACAGAAATCTGGTGGAAAACACTGATCAGTCGCAAAACTTTTGTGCAACTGGAGGTTGCACATAAAATGTCCTAACTTCTGGCTTTTTTTTATGACAGTTTCAACAGGTGGCATGGGGGGGTCTAACGCCACAGCCTGTCTCATTCTTCATGAGATGTGGCATTCCTTACTCCAGAAATGTTACTTCAGTCACTGAATAAGATTTCTGGCAAAGCAAACACAAATTTTCGGAAGCACCTAATTCATTAAGAGGCATAATGAATCTTAATCAGCACATTTGACTCCAGCACGCCCCTTCATCAGACTGGCATGAACAACACCGATCTTAATGAATTAGGGTCTATTGACAGTTAGCTGCTTATCAGAGGAGGGGGTGGAGTCGGACCAGTGCTTACTCACTGCTATAGTCCAGCAGTGTTCTCCTAGTGATAAAACCTTCAATGTAAGTAAACAACAACACACATCATTTAATTCAGTGTCTCAGTTGCTACATCATGCTGCCCTCAGATTACATAGCAACAACCTGCGTACAAATTCCCTTTAAGTATGGGGCAATCTGATGTCAGGATCAGTAAGAGCTGCCAGTGACGCCATCATATATCTAGTGATGTGTAACTCCTTTTGTACAGGTTAGAGGGTCTACTTTTGTTCATAGTGCACCCTGGCCACTTTCAACAATGACTAATTTTTCAGTGCAAATTCTTGGGCTTCTCCTGACAACAATTATAGGAGGGATATTATACATACACTGCACAAAAAATAAAGGGAACACTAAACTACCACATCCTAGAATGAAATATTTCAGTTGCAAATCTTTATTCATTGCATAGTGGAATGTGTTGAGAACAATAAAACATAAAAATGATCAATGTAAATCAAAATCAATATGTCATGGAGGTCTGGATTTGGAATGGTACTCAAAATCATCAATGTGTGTGTTGCCTCCATGTGCCTGTATGACATCCCTACAACGCCTGGGCATGCTCCTGATGAGGCAGGGGATGATCTCCTGAGGGATCTCCTCCCAGACCTGGACTACAGCATCCGCCAACTCCTGGACAGCCTGTGGTGCAATGTGATGTTGGTGGATGATGCAAGACATGATGTCCCAGATGTGTTCAATCGGATTCAGGTCTGGGGAACGGGCGGGCCAGTCCATGGCTTCAATGCCTTTATATTGCAGGAACTGCTGAAACTCCAACCACATGAGGTCTAGCATTGTCCTGCATTAGGAAGAACCCAGGGCCAACCACACCAGCATATGGTCTCATAAGGGGTCTGAAGATCTCATCTCGGTACCTAATGGCAGTCAGGCTACCTCTGGCGAGCACATGGAGGGCTGTGCGGCCCTCCAAAAAAAAGAGACCCCACACCATTACTGACCCACTGCCAAATCGGTCATGCTGAAGGATGTTTCAGGCAGCAGATCGCTCTCCACGGTGTCTCCAGACTTTGTCACGTCTAACATGTGCTCAGTGTGAACCTGCTTTAATCTGTGAAGAGCACAGGGAACCAGTGGTGAATTTGCCAATCCTGGTGTTCCGTGGCAAATGCCAATCATCCGGCACGGTGTTTGGCTGTGAGCACAACCCCTATCTATGTACAACAGGCACTCAGACCATCCTCATGGAGTCAGTTTCTAACCATTTGTGCAGACGCATGCACATTTGTGGCCTGCTGGAGGTGATTTTGCAGGGCTCTAGCAGTGCTCCTCCTGTTCCTCCTTGCACAAAGGCTGAGGTAGCGGTCCTGCTGCTGGGTTGTTGTCCTCCTACAGCCCCCTCCACGTCTCCTGGTGTACTGGCCTGTCTCCTGGTAGCGCCTCCAGCCTCTGGACACTACATAGACAGACACAGCAAACCTTCTTGCCACAGCTCGCATTGATGTGCCATCCTGGATGAGTTGCACTACCTGAGCCACTTGTGTGGGTTGTAGAGTCCGTCTCATGCTACCACGAGTGTGAAAGCACAACCAACATTCAAAAGTGACCAAAACATCAGCCAGAAAGCATTGGTACTGAGATGTGGTCTGTGGTCCCCAACTACAGAACCACTTCCTTATTGAGTGTGTCTTGATAATTGCCAATAATTTCCATCTGTTGTCTATTCCATTTGCACAACAGCATGTGAAATTGATTGTCAAACAGTGTTGCTTCCTCAAGTGGACAGTTTGAATTTACAAAAGTTTGATTTACTTGGAGTTATAAATATATACAGTACAGACCAAAAGTTTGGACACACCTTCTCATTTAATGACTATGAAAATTGTAAATTCACATTGAAGGCATCAAAACTATGAATTAACACATGTGGAATGATATACTTAACAAAAAAAGTGAAACAACTGAAAATATGTCTTATATTCTAGGTTCTTCAAAGTAGCTACCTTTTGCTTTGATGACTGCTTTGCACACTCTTGGCATTCTCTTGATGAGCTTCAAGAGGTAGTCACCGGAAATGGTCTTCCAACAATATTGAAGGAGTTCCCAGAGATGCTTAGCACTTGTTGGCCCTTTTGCCTTCACTCTGCGTTCCAGCTCATCCCAAACCATCTCGATTGGGTTCAGGTCTGGTGACTGTGGAGGCAAGGTCATCTGGCGTAGCACCCGTCATTCTTTCTTGGTCTAATAGCCCTTAAACAGCCTGGAGGTGTGTTTGGGGTCATTGTCCTGTTGAAAAACAAATGATGGTCCAACTAAATACAAACCAGATGGAATAGCATGTCGCTGCAAGATGCTGTGGTAGCCATGCTGGTTCAGTATGCCTTGAATTTTGAATAAATCCCCAACAGTGTCACCAGCAAAGCACCCCCACACCTCCTCCTCCATGCGTCACAGTGCGAACCAGGCATGTAGAGTCCATCCGTTCACCTTTTCTGCGTCGCACAAAGACACGGTGGTTGGAACCAAAGATCTCAAATTTGGACTCATTAGACCAAAGCAGAGATTTCCACTGGTCTAATGTCCATTCCTTGTGTTCTTTAGCCCAAACAAGTCTCTTCTGCTTGTTGCCTGTCCTTAGCAGTGGTTTCCTAGCAGCTATTTTACCATGAAGGCCTGCTGCACAAAGTCTCCTCTCAACAGTTCTTGTAAAGATGTGTCTGCTGCTAAAACTCTGTGTGGTATTGACCTGGTCTCTAAACTGAGCTGCTGTTAACCTGCGATTTCTGAGGCTGGTGACTCGGATAAACCTATGCTCAGAAGCAGAGGTGACTCTTGGTCTTCCTTTCCTGGGGCGGTCCTCATGTGAGCCAGTTTCTTTGAAGCGCTTGATGGTTTTTGCCATTGCACTTGGGGACACTTTCAAAGTCTGCCCAATTTTTCGGACTGACTGACCTTCATTTCTTAAAGTAACGATGGCCACTCTTTTCTTTACTTAGCTGCTTTTTTCTTGCCATAATACAAATTCTAACAGTCTATTCAGTAGGACTATCAGCTGTGTATCCACCAGACTTCTGCTCAACACAACTGATGGTCCAACCCCATTTATAAGGCAAGAAATCCCATTTATTAAATCTGACAGGGCACACCTGTGAAGTGAAAACCATTCCCGGTGACTACCTCTTGAAGCTTATCAAGAGAATGCCAACAGCGTGCAAAGCAGTGATCAAAGCAAAAGGTGGCTACTTTGAAGAACCTAGAATATAAGACATTTTCAGTTGTTTCACACTTTTTTGTTAAGTATATAATTCCACATGTGTTAATTCATAGTTTTGATGCCTTCAGTGTGAATGTACAGTTTTCATCGTCATTTAAATACAGATAAATCATTAAATGAGAAGGTGTGACCAAACTTTTGGTTTGTACTATATATATATATATATATATATATATATATATATATATATATATATATATATATATATATATATATATATATATATATATATATATATATATATACATACATACACACACACACACAATTCGAACCTTATGTTCCCTGTAATTAGAAATCGCTTAATGGCTGCATGATACCAGATTTTTGGTAATATATGAATAAATATGCGTTTCAGTAGTCATACCCTGGATAATAAAAATCCATCTTTTCCATCTACTTGCGGAAAAGCATTCCTTAGGTCAGTAAATTTTCCCGAGAATTCATGTTCCAAAGCAGATTTTTCAAATGAGCCTAGAAAAAAGGTGGAAATAATTACAATATTATTTGGGCAATATGTGGCTTTTTTGCAAACATCAAAACATCTTTGAATCTCTCAAAAAGACTAAAATAAAGCACAAATATCACCTTAAAAATAAAGATAACACAAACCGTGGGAGAGAGGTTTAGTGTTTAGAGGGTTGTTCTCATTATTTAAAGGAAGGAACCATTCTTCTGCCTTCCATTTTCCTCGTTGCTTAGGGGTGGTACAGTACTGCTTAATTAACAATTCGGACTAGCAGCATCATTGCGCCCCTGGCCCGAACTTAACGCTGTCTGATGCTGTAAGTATTGGAAAAGAGTAGGGAAACTAAGGCTGGTCGGAATCAGCTTCAGAGAAACGCTTACAAGCTCTATTGGAAAGGGCTTGTAAGAGCTGCTCATGTTGCCTTGGAGACTGACCAACTCCGGTAGACTGCAGATGAGCAGCAAACTATAGAATTCAAAATCCCTCAGTTCCTTAACAAAGGACAGGATTTTTAATAGAAAGTTGTGAAGAATATTGGAGACATAATCCCATGTATCCTATTTGGCGTAGAATTATAAAAACCCCTTCAGCACGTGTTGTGGTAACATGACACCTGGAAAGTTTCAAACAAAGGAATGCACACCCCCACTAGCTAGCAGGTATGCAACCTTCTACAGGAAGACCCCCTGTGGATCCAAGCCATGCGACCTGAGTCCTTTATTCAGCCAGCTAGGATTTCATAAAGGAATTATGAAAATGCTATACGTCGCAGCTGTACATTGTGCATAATTCCGAGAGCCCCAGAAAAGGGCAAGCGCCTGCCTGGGTCTCGAGCCATTCTAACATGCACTGGAAGGGTGATTCATAGAAAAGCCACTAGCAGCAAAATTGTTTTTAGTCTCTATGAGTAGCAGGGGGCCAGTCGGATCCAATGGTACCAGAACCACTGCCTTAGGACCGCCCAGAAAGTAGTTATGAACTTTCACTTTTTTGGGAGAATTATCTCTAATTCTCCTGAAGAGCGGATTTAGGTGCAGCCCAGAGGGCAGGAGGGGAGTGACCCAGAGGGGTAAATGCTTGTGTGAAGCATATCCTATTGCCTTTTTGTCTGGGAGGTCAGGAGGAAACATCATGTGAGAAGTCACACACAAAGGGGACCACAAGCCTCCCATGTGGCTGTCCCTCCCCCCACAAGTCAGGCCTTTCATCTAATTGGTAACTAACCAAATGTTCGGCTTACTATTGTATTTGCATATCTGACCACATGTATAACCATTGTGCATATATAGTGTATTGTCTAGTGTGCCCTTAAGGCGATTAAATATATAATTTAACCTTGGGCTGCTCTTTTATCTCGATTCACAAATCCACATGTCCTTTTCTCAGCCTAATCTTGCATGCTGGAGGGGGGCTGGCTCCTGGCCCTATACAACCCTGTTTGCGGACCAGGCATACATCAAACAAGGAACTGGTGGCAGTCCTACTTCGTTCTGTTTCACTGGTATTAGTGAAAGGGGCCTCTCAGCCTGTAACGGGTGGGCGAGTGTGGTGCCATGTCAGTGACTGCGTTGGCCACCTTCTCTCACTCCCCGTGCCTCCCTGGGCCCATGTGGACAGAGGGGTGTCTGTGTAATATTGTGCCAAGCTGATGTTACGTGTCCCGAAGGGGTGCGTAACATCATGTTGGTACAAGTGGGGAGGAAGTACCATGTGATCCCGCTGCCGTAATATTGGCAATTGGCATGGTGTGGATCCTTCAGGTTTCATCACAAAAGTAAATTACAAAGTTTCTAAGTTAAGTTACACACAAGAACATAAGGAGAATAACCCTTCAAGTTTCATATATAAAAATGAACTTACCGAGATCCAGAGCAAATTGTGCGATAGATGAATCTGTGCAGCCAATCAGAACTGAATCTTCCAAATTTAACCTGTCTTTTCCATAAGTGCTAAGGGTTTTCAGTAAATCTAAGATTCAGCAGAATGATATCACTACAATGTGTGAATATAACAATTCCTAAAAAGAGTTATCCCACGACAAACAGTTATCACGAATTTATAGGTGTTATATGTAGGAGTGCTGGGAACCCCACTGATCACTAGAGGAGGGTACTGAGCCTCTATTCCGGGGGTGTTTGAATGAAGCAGTTGTAACACATGCATTATGGTCTGCAAGACTGATGGAAATAGCGGTCTACAGCTCAACTACAATTATTCTGCAACAAGAGCATACTTGTGGGTGTTCCTGCAGGAAGGCCCCAGTGATCATACATTGATCACTTTTACACTAGATAGTTGATATAAGTTTGTTGTGAAATATTCCCTTTAATTGAAGCACCAAAATATTTTAATTGTAAAAGACAAAAAGTAACTTATGTGCTATGGATTTTCGTCAGCCTTAAAAAAAAAAAAAAAATCACATATAAAGGTAAGTTACTCTCTATTTCAAAACTCAGGACTACGTGTGACCACAAGTGACCGTATAGACATATGAAAGCCTAGTTATTGTGTAGAGACAGTTCTTTAAAAAACTGAACCTCAAGTTCTGTGAACATCAGCATCTTTTTTCCATTTATCTCCATATTTACTCGTTTCTATAAGTCATCTTCTATAAGAAGTGAACTTCCTCCCATCTAATTTTTCCCAACTGCGCTTGTATCAGGATAAAGTTTGGTTTGTTCCTTTATGAGAACCAACTGTGTGGCCAGGTCCTCACTTACCGATGAAGAACTGGGCAAACAACTCCCACAGAGGAGATGGGCTTAACACTGTCCTAAGGAAAGGATACTGTCAAGTTCTGAAAACCCCTTACCTTGCCTCTTTTTGTACACCCATAACCTCTCCCAGATTTTCTGGCTAGCTCAATCCCAACCCTTATTTTTCTGAACAGGCCTCACTAACAACTACGGCCCTGGCCTCTCTGTAGCACTTATCTTATTGTACCTTCCTAAACCTACCCAGCCCATACACCTATTCTACAATATTCCAAGGGGAGAGGAGGAATTGTCACAAGTCCCCTGTTGCATGGCTACCTCCATCAACCTCATAGACTATGAATAAAGTATATATGACTAGCATTCTATTCAAACAGGGATGCAGGAGCCCTGTTCGTATTATTGGTGGGGGTCCATTCAGACACTTATTTATCTACCCTGTTGATTACAGTGGGACAATCTCTTCATATTTTTTAGGCTCCATCGGTTAAAGGGAATCTGTCAGTAGAATCAACCCTCCTACGTTGTCTATATGGACATGTAGGTCATAGGAAGATGAATAAAATGCTACCAAAATATCTCCGATCCGATGTCTTATCGAAGAGAAATCCACATTTGTATTATAAATAAATGAGCTGTAAAGATCTATGTTCCGGGCATAGATCTCCCTGAGAATCTGCCTTCTAAGCTTATTTTATATGATAGGGGGCATTACTAGTGTGAGCCATGTAATGACTGACCGTTTACTCTTCTGATCTGAAAGCAGAGCAGTGTGGAATTATAACTAACGCAGCACAGCACAGATTAACTTTGTCTCATTAGAAACACATCTGTAGTTGTCGTCTCAAAGGGCTGAGAGCTCCGCTAAAGAGCTGCTCCTGATTACAACTAAAATTTCTCCTGCTCCCATTTGAAATGCAGCCACTTTAGGGGAGAGAAGGACAGCACAACATTATATCATAAAAAAACACATCTGCTGGTGTCCTCTGATAGTGCTGTCAGCTCTACTTCCCCTTACACCGGTTGCCTGTAAGATGGAAACCGAAGCATTGTGAGAGAGTGAGAGCTGCAGATGTGTTTGTAATGGGACAATATTCAGGTCTGCTGTCCTGTGTTCGTTATAATCGCACTCACCAGTCAGGAAAGCAGACTGTTAGTCATTACATATCACACTGAAATCAGATGTCTTATTAAAGAGAAATCCATGTTTTTCTTAATATGTAACTGAGCTGCTATGATCTATGTTCCGGACACAAGGGGGTGTTACCAGTGTGAGACATTTGGACCAGGAAAGCATACTGTCAGTCATTACACGTCTCACACTGATAACACCCCCTTTCATTTAAAATAATCTCTGGAGGCAGACTCTCAGTGAAACCTATGTTCGGTCTATAAGACATTGAATTGCAGATATTAGAGTATCATTTTATGCAACTTATTATGACTTGCATGTCCATATAGATGGCTTAGGAAAGTTGACTCTTTTGGCTGATGCCTTTTAAGCCTTCCTGCTCCTACTTAAATTATTTTCTGTAACCACAACATTACGGCTGCTAGGAGATCAGAGTATGCAGTCATCGAGACCAAAAGTGATGTCACACGATTAACATTGGCAGACAGGAGGACATCATTTGGTACAAAGATCACGATTAACATTGGCAGACATGAGGACATCATTTGGTACAAAGATCATTGCACAGGAAATGTAATGGTGGCATTTTAAATGGCATAATTATATTGGCTGCATACAATTGTGTGAAAATGTGTTTGCTCTCTTCTCCTGATTTCCTATTCTTTTGCATGTTTATCACACTTAAATGTTTCAGCTCACCCCAAAAAAATTAAATAACAAAGATAACAAAAGTAAATACATAATGCAGTTTTTAAATTAAGGTCTTTATTATTATGGGAAATAAGAAATCCAAACCTACAGGACCCTGTGTGAAAAAAATGATTGCCCCTTAAACCAAATAACTGGTTGGGTCACCCTTAGCAGCAACAACTGCAATCAAGCAATTAAAATAACATCTAATGAGTCTTTTACAAGGCACTGGAGGAACCCTCTTTTTACGGTCATGCCACAGCATCTTAATCGATTTAAGATCAGGACTTTGTCTAGGCCATTCCAAAGTCTTAATTTAGTTTTTCTTAAGGAATTCAGAGGTGAACTTGCTGGTAAGTTTTAGATCATTGTCCTGCTGCATAATCCAAGTGCACTTCAGCTTGAGGTCACAAACAGATGGCAGGACATTCTCCTTGAGGATTTTTTGTTAGCAGAATTCATGGTTCCGTTTATCACAGCAAGTCAAGGTTCTAAAGCAACAAGACAGCCCCTGACCATCACACTACCACCACCATATTTTACTTTTGGTATGATGTTCCTTTCCTGAAATGCGGTTTTATTTCTAGGCCAGATGTAATAGGACATACACCTTCCAAAAAGTTCAACTTTTGTCTCGTCAGTCCACAGAGTAGTCTCTCAAAAGTCTTGGGGATCATCATGATGCTTTCTGGCAAAACTGAGACAAGCCTTTATGATCTTACCTCCCAGCAGCCCAGCAGTGGTATTCATCTTGGAACTCTGCCATGCAGGCCATTTTTGCCCAGTCTCTTTATTATGGTGGAGCGATGAAAACTGAACTTAAAGGGAACCTAAAGGGAACCTGTCACCCCCAAAATTGAAGATGAGCTAAGCCCATTGGCATCAGGGGCTTATCTACAGCAGCCTGTAATGCTGTAGATAAGCCCCCGATGTATCCTGAAAGATGAGAAAAAGACGTTAGATTATACTCACCCAGGGGCGTTCCAGCTGCGATCTGGTCCAATGGGCGTTGCGGTCCGGGGCCTCCTATGTTCATAGGATGATGTCCTCTTCTTCTCTTCACGCTGAGGCTCCAGCGCAGGCGTACTTTGTCTGCCCTGTTGAGGGCAGAGCAAAGTACTGCAGTGCGCAGGCGCCGGGAAAGGTCAGAAAGGCCCAACGCCTGCGCACTGCAGTACTTTGCTCTGCCCTCAACAGGGCAGACAAAGTACACCTGCGCCGGAGCTGCGGTGTGAAGAGAAGAGGACATCATCCTATAAAGATAGGAAGCGCCGGACCTCGACGCCCATCGGACCGGACAGCCCCTGCGTGAGTATAATCTAACCTCTTTTTCTCATCTTTCAGGATACATCGGGGGCTTATCTACAGCATTCCAGAATGCTGTAGATAAGCCCCTGATACCGGTGGGCTTAGCTCATCTTTGATTTTGGGGGTGACAGGTTCCCTTTAACTGAGGCAAGTGAGTTCTGTAGTTCTTTGGATGTTATTGTGGGGTCTTTTATGACCTTATGGATGAGTTGTTGCTGCGCTCTTGAGGCAGTTTTGGTCTGCCTGTCACTACTGGGAAGGTTCACCTCTGTTCCATGTTTTCGCCATTTGTGGATAATGGCTCTCACTGTGGTTCGCTGGAGTCCCAAAGCTTGAGAAATGGCTGTATAACCTTTTCCAGACTGATAGATCTCAAATACTTTGTTTCTCATTTGTTCCAGAATTTGTTTGGACCACGGCATGATGTCTAGCTTTTGAGGATATTCTGGTCTACTTCACTTTGTCAGGCAGGTCCTATTTAAGTAATTTCTTAATTGAGAAGTGTAGCAGTAATCGGGCCTGGGTGTGGCTAGGGAATTTGACGACAGCTTCCCAAAGACGTGATAAACCAAGGTTAATTTATGTTTTAAGGGGCGGGGCTTTTCTTTTTCCCTTAATAAAGACCTTTATTTATATACTGCATTTTGAGATTACTTCTGTTATCTTTGTCCAATATTTAAATTTGTTTGGTATTGTGATACATTTAAGTGTGACAAACATGCAAAAGTAGAATAAATCAGAAACGGGGCAAACTCTTTTTCACCAAACTGTATGTCTCATAATTTTTTCACAATATTAAGGCTTTTCCTTCAGAATTATGTATGTAAAAGGGTTTGTCTGTTTCAAGAAAACAATTTTAATAATTGCACCATGTTGTGCAACAGATTGACAAAAAAACAATTTATTTTTTTTGGTCTGGTCTAGGTTTTTGTGTTTGTTACATAATAAATATATATTGTTTAAATTTAGGAATTACATCCAATCTTTTGTACATGTCTTCCCTATTTTATAAAATTGCATATGTTTTAAATGTATTTTAGTTAGCACTGCATTAATCTACAGTTGGTGCCTGCTACATTATTACCTTTAGATTTTCATTAAATTAAGTGTGTGAATTGTGCCCACAGTGTTAAATCAGTCCATGCAGCACTGTGGCCAATATGTGAAAGAAATTAATGGATTCAGACAATGTAATCTTTGTAAAGATTATTGGTCTGAACTTCCTTTGAGCTTGCTTGTTAACATTTTTATTTACATCAATAATATAGCACAAACATGACATCAGTTACAGTATATAAATTACATAAATGATTTCACAATCCCTTGTCCACAATCTCTAGACAGTTGTGAAAAGAAATCTTATTTACCTGGACAACTGACTGTAGGTACATAGAAGCGGCTTCCAGATGTTCGAACAAAGGGTGAAAGATTGTGAAATAGGTAAAAAGTTCCAGAATTCCAAGCAAGGCGACAGGAATCATCATTTTCTTTAAGTTCATACAGGAAACTGTGAGTGTACATAACAATATTAATGTAGAAGATGACCTGTATACAGTACATCTCAAATCCACAATAACTCGTACTGTTGTTCTGATTCCATATTAACTTGAAAACTGCAATCCACATGCTTATCAGTAATGCCGTCACCAAACTCTCCCTTTTCCATTCGATCCTAAATACAGCAGCCAGGCTCATATTTCTATCCAGCTGCTATAGTGATGTCTCCACACTGGGCCAGTCACTGCACTGGTTGTCCATCCACAATATAATACAATGTAAACTTATCACACTCACCCACAAAGCGCTCCACAGGGCTGCACCACCCTATACCTCCTCTCTGTCTACCACTTTACCCATGCTCTCTATTCTGCTAACCCAGCCCAATCTGTACCTCCCACTACTGCCCCAAGACACTTCTCATGCTGCACCATCTATCTAGAATGCTCAATTGGACTAAATCAGATTAATTCCCAGTATCCAGAGTTTAAGGCTATGTTCACACATTGCGGTTTTTACCGCGGAACCACGGCAATTTTGCAGCTGCGGGTCCGCAGCAGTTTCCATTGCGTTTACAGTAACATGTAAACCCTATGGAAACCGCAAACCACTGTGCACATGCTGCGGGAAAAACCACGCGGGAACGCAGCGGTTTACAACCCGCAGCATGTCACTTCTTTGTGCAGAATAGCAGCGATTCTGCACCCATAGAAATGCATTGATCCGCTTACTTCCTGCATGGGGCTGTGCACACCATGCGGGAAGTAAGCGGATAATGTGCGGATTATACCCGGGGTGGAGGAGAGGAGAGTCTCCTCCAGGCCCCGGGAACCATATTTGAGTATAAAAAAAAAGAATTAAAATAAAAAATCATGATATACTCACCTCTGAAGTCTCAGCGCTGCACGCGGCCTTCCGGTCTCAGGTTTGCTATGCGACCAGGACCTGCGGTGACGTCGCGGTCACATGACCGTGACGTCACGAAGGTCCTTCTCGCACAGCATCTTCCGGACCGCCGCCTGCAGCGCCGAGGAGATCGGGACGTCAGAGGGTGAGTAGATCATTATTTTTATTATTTTTAACATTACTATTGATGCTGCATATTGCTGCATATGCAGCATCAATAGTAGGGGTAAAATCCCGCAGCGGAACCCGCAGGACAAACCGCGATAAATCTGCAGGGATAACCGCAGCGGGTTTGCCCTGCAGATTTTTCAAATCCGCTGCGGGAGAACCCGCAGGGACAGGACGCAACGTGTGAGCATAGCCTAAGTGTGCACCAAAAAAAACATAGTTTTAGGCAGGTATATCACATCATCTTACTCATCTAACTTTTCACAGGTCTCCCCACACTTTTCCACAGATTCTGGTCCATTCCCACACACTCCATGCACTCACATTTTGCATCTCGACATCCTCTGATACTGACTGGTGACAAATTCGTGCATCTTTACATGAATATCCTCATCTATTATAAAGCATGGCTGGACTGTTCAATACAAACACTTCTTACTTACATACACATTGTCAGCTCTTGAGAGCTACAGGTTGGGGACCCCTACTATAATGTCTGATATTTTTTGTAAATGTATTCTCGGAATTGTAAAGTGCTGCAGATATGGTACTATGCAAATTTAAGGGAATATGTAAGCATGCTTTCCCATTTTAAAATGCTGCCACCTCCTTACAGTGGCTTGCAAACGTATTCACCCCCTTGGCTTTTTACTAGTGTTGAGCGATACCGTCCGATACTTAGTAACATAGTTAGTAAGGCCGAAAAAAGACATTTGTCCATCCAGTTCAGCCTATATTCCATCATAATAAATACCCAGATCTACGTCCTTCTACAGAACCTAATAATTGTATGATACAATATTGTTCTGCTCCAGGAAGACATCCAGGCCTCTCTTGAACCCCTCGACTGAGTTCGCCATCACCACCTCCTCAGGCAAGCAATTCCAGATTCTCACTGCCCTAACAGTAAAGAATCCTCTTCTATGTTGGTGGAAAAACCTTCTCTCCTCCAGACGCAAAGAATGCCCCCTTGTGCCCGTCACCTTCCTTGGTATAAACAGATCCTCAGCGAGATATTTGTATTGTCCCCTTATATACTTATACATGGTTATTAGATCGCCCCTCAGTCGTCTTTTTTCTAGATTAAATAATCCTAATTTCGCTAATCTATCTGGGTATTGTAGTTCTCCCATCCCCTTTATTAATTTTGTTGCCCTCCTTTGTACTCTCTCTAGTTCCATTATATCCTTCCTGAGCACCGGTGCCCAAAACTGGACACAGTACTCCATGTGCGGTCTAACTAGGGATTTGTACAGAGGCAGTATAATGCTCTCATCATGTGTATCCAGACCTCTTTTAATGCACCCCATGATCCTGTTTGCCTTGGCAGCTGCTGCCTGGCACTGGCTGCTCCAGGTAAGTTTATCATTAACTAGGATCCCCAAGTCCTTCTCCCTGTCAGATTTACCCAGTGGTTTCCCATTCAGTGTGTAATGGTGATATTGATTCCCTCTTCCCATGTGTATAACCTTACATTTATCATTGTTAAACCTCATCTGCCACCTTTCAGCCCAAGTTTCCAACTTATCCAGATCCATCTGTAGCAGAATACTATCTTCTCTTGTATTAACTGCTTTACATAGTTTTGTATCATCTGCAAATATCGATATTTTACTGTGTAAACCTTCTACCAGATCATTAATGAATATGTTGAAGAGAACAGGTCCCAATACTGACCCCTGCGGTACCCCACTGGTCACAGCGACCCAGTTAGAGACTATACCATTTATAACCACCCTCTGCTTTCTATCACTAAGCCAGTTACTAACCCATTTACACACATTTTCCCCCAGACCAAGCATTCTCATTTTGTGTACCAACCTCTTGTGCGGCACGGTATCAAACGCTTTGGAAAAATCGAGATATACCACGTCCAATGACTCACCGTGGTCCAGTCTATAGCTTACCTCTTCATAAAAACTGATTAGATTGGTTTGACAGGAGCGATTTCTCATAAACACATGCTGATATGGAGTTAAACAGTTATTCTCATTGAGATAATCCAGAATAACATCCCTCAGAAACCCTTCAAATATTTTACCAACAATAGAGGTTAGACTTACTGGCCTATAATTTCCAGGTTCACTTTTAGAGCCCTTTTTGAATATTGGCACCACATTTGCTATGCGCCAGTCCTGCGGAACAGACCCTGTCGCTATAGAGTCACTAAAAATAAGAAATAATGGTTTATCTATTACATTACTTAGTTCTCTTAGTACTCGTGGGTGTATGCCATCCGGACCCGGAGATTTATCTATTTTAATCTTATTTAGCCGGTTTCGCACCTCTTCTTGGGTTAGATTGGTGACCCCTAATATAGGGTTTTCATTGTTTCTTGGGATTTCACCTAGCATTTCATTTTCCACCGTGAATACCGTGGAGAAGAAGGTGTTTAATATGTTAGCTTTTTCCTCGTCATCTACAACCATTCTTTCCTCACTATTTTTTAAGGGGCCTACATTTTCAGTTTTTATTCTTTTACTATTGATATAGTTGAAGAACAGTTTGGGATTAGTTTTACTCTCCTTAGCAATGTGCTTCTCTGTTTCCTTTTTGGCAGCTTTAATTAGTTTTTTAGATAAAGTATTTTTCTCCCTATAGTTTTTTAGAGCTTCAATGGTGCCATCCTGCTTTAGTAGTGCAAATGCTTTCTTTTTACTGTTAATTGCCTGTCTTACTTCTTTGTTTAGCCACATTGGGTTTTTCCTATTTCTAGTCCTTTTATTCCCACAAGGTATAAACCGCTTACACTGCCTATTTAGGATGTTCTTAAACATTTCCCATTTATTATCTGTATTCTCATTTCTGAGGATATTGTCCCAGTCTACCAGATTAAGGGCATCTCTAAGCTGTTCAAACTTTGCCTTCCTAAAGTTCAATGTTTTTGTGACTCCCTGACAAGTCCCCCTAGTGAAAGACAGGTGAAACTGCACAATATTGTGGTCGCTATTTCCTAAATGCCCAACCACCTGCAGATTTGTTATTCTGTCAGGTCTATTAGATAGTATTAGGTCTAAAAGTGCTGCTCCTCTGGTTGGATTCTGCACCAATTGTGAAAGATAATTTTTCTTGGTTATTAGCAGAAACCTGTTGCCTTTATGGGTTTCACAGGTTTCTGTTTCCCAGTTAATATCCGGGTAGTTAAAGTCCCCCATAACCAGGACCTCATTATGGGTTGCAGCTTCATCTATCTGCTTTAGAAGTAGACTTTCCATGCTTTCTGTTATATTTGGGGGTTTGTAACAGACCCCAATGAGAATTTTGTTACCATTTTTCCCTCCATGAATTTCAACCCATATGGACTCGACATCCTCATTCCCTTCGCTAATATCCTCCCTTAAAGTGGACTTTAGACAAGACTTTACATAGAGACAAACACCTCCTCCTCTCCGATTTTTACGATCCTTTCTAAACAGACTGTAACCCTGTAAGTTAACTGCCCAGTCATAGCTTTCATCTAACCATGTCTCGGTTATTCCCACTATGTCAAAGTTACCTGTAGATATTTCTGCTTCTAGTTCTTCCATCTTGTTTGTCAGGCTTCTGGCGTTTGCGAGCATGCAGTTTAGAGGATTTTGTTTTGTTCCAATCTCCTCACTGTGGATTGTTTTAGAAATGTTCTTACCTCCCTTCTGAGTATGTTTTCCTGGGTCGTCTTTGTTCGAGTCTAATGTTTTTCTTCCCGTCCCCTCTTCTTCTAGTTTAACGCCCTCCTGATGAGTGTAGCGAGTCTTCTGGCGAATTTGTGTTTCCCAGGTTTGTTGAGGTGTAGTCCGTCTCTGGCGAGGAGTCCATCATACCAGTAATTCACACCGTGGTCCAGGAATCCAAATCCTTGTTGTCTGCACCATCGTCTTAGCCAGTTGTTTGCATCAAGGATCCTGTTCCATCTCCTGGTGCCATGCCCGTCTACTGGAAGGATAGAAGAAAAAACTACCTGTGCATCCAGTTCCTTTACTTTCTTCCCCAACTCTTCAAAGTCCTTGCAGATTGTCGGTAGGTCCTTCCTTGCCGTGTCATTGGTGCCAACATGTATCAGAAGAAATGGGTGGACGTCCTTGGAGCTGAAGAGCTTTGGTATCCTATCGGTCACATCCTTGATCATCGCACCTGGAAGGCAGCATACTTCTCTTGCAGTTATGTCCGGTCTGCAGATGGCTGCTTCGGTGCCTCTCAGTAGTGAGTCTCCCACCACCACCACTCTTCGTTGCTTCTTGGCTGTACTTTTTGCTGTCACTTGTTGCTGTGTGCCCTTTTCTTTTTTGCTTGCTGGTATTGCTTCATTCTTAGGTGTGCCATCTTCATCCTCTACAAAGATTTGATATCGGTTCTTCAGTTGTGTGGTTGGTGATTTCTCCATGGTCTTCTTGCTTCTTTTGGTCACATGCTTCCACTCATCTGCTTTTGGAGGTTCTCTGACACTTTTTGCACCTTCTGTGACCAGTAGAGATGCTTCTGTTCTGTCTAGAAAGTCTTCATTCTCTTTGATGAGTTTCAAAGTTGTTATTCTTTCTTCCAGACCCCGCACCTTTTCTTCTAAAAGGGCCACTAGTCTACACTTCTGACAGGTGAAATTGGATTCTTCTTCTGGTCGATCTGTGAACATGTAGCACATGCTGCAGCTCACCATGTAGGTTGTCACATCTGCCATGTTGCTCCTAGATCCTGCTGACTTGCTGTGTGTTTTCCTTCTTGTGTAATCTACTCAGCCAAGCTCTCTTGCAATAATGTCCTACAGGCAAAAATTACGGCGCGCGGTTTGGTGATGCTTTCGAAGCAGCTGGTCCCGGCTGTACCCAACGATCTTCTAGCTTAGGGAGACTTCACTTCTCCCAGAAGGCACCTGGAATATGCAAATTAGCCTCCTGAAGCTTGAATCCCTGGTTTGGTGATGCTTTCGAAGCAGTTGGTCCCGGCTGTACCCAACGATCTTCTAGCTTAGGGAGACTTCGCTTCTCCCAGAAGGCACCTGGAATATGCAAATTAGCCTCCTGAAGCTTGAATCCCTGGTTTGGTGATGCTTTCGAAGCAGCTGGTCCCGGCTGTACCCAACGATCTTCTAGCTTAGGGAGACTTCGCTTCTCCCAGAAGGCACCTGGAATATGCAAATTAGCCTCCTGAAGCTTGAATCCCTCAATTCAAGGGACCAATCACAAGCCGCTACGTCTTTGAAAGTCATTAACGCGCTCATTTTTAAAAATGAGCGCGTTAATAGCTTGCGGTGACGTCGCGGCTTGTGATTGGTCGCGGCCACGCGACCAATCACAAGCCGCTACGTCTTTGAAAGCCATTAACGCGCTCATTTTTAAAAATGAGCGCGTTAATAGCTTGCGGTGACGTCGCGGCTTGTGATTGGTCGCGTGGCGGTCACATGGGCGGCCCGCGACCAATCAGAAGCCGGGACGTGATTCTCAGGTCCTAAAAGCGCTGATTTTGAACAACGAAGCCTGCCGGTTACCCGCGCTGAGTCCAGGGGCCGCCGGAGAGGTAAATATATCAATATTTTTTATTTTAATTCTTTATTTTACACATCTCTATGTATCCGATACCGATACCCGATACCACAAAAGTATCGGATCTCGGTATCGGAATTCCGATACCGCAAGTATCGGCCGATACCCGATACTTGCGGTATCGGAATGCTCAACACTACTTTTTACCCATTTTGTTACATTTCATCCTGTGTTCAAAAATATTTGTAATCTGATTTGTGTGTGATGCATCAGCACTAAATAGTCTAAGTTGGTGACGTGACGTGAGAAAAATACAGGTAGAAATTAAATTTATGGGATCAAATAACTAAAAATTGTCATGTGCATATGTATTCAACCCTTTTGCGATGAAACCCCTAAATATTTGTGGTGCAAGCAAATACAATCTGTGAGATCTTTTGGAACACCTGGAGTGGACCCGCAGATCCACGACAACGAACCTCCCTAGGGTGAACTGACCAGGTAGACCACCCCCTATACAGGGAGCGTTAGGTCCCGTTATACAGGGACCCAAGGGAGACTATTGCCGCAGAAGCTGGAACCCGGAGACAGGTAGTAGGTGGTACAAAATAGAGAAGCTGGGTGTAGGACGGACAGAGTGGGGTAAAATGAAGTACAGTTTGGTAAGGGCTGAGTACAGGCGAGACCAAAGGAGCACTGGGAAGGGGAAGACACAAAGGAGGCAGGACAGGACAGAGACACCAGACTAAAAGAGTACGGAGCGGACACTGGGAAGGCTGGACTAGACGAGGAGAAAAGAAAGCGGAAGAGCGGAGACTCAGAACAGGCAGTGCAAAGACAAAGGTGGACCTGAGTCACAGAAACACAAATGACAGACAGGCAAGGAGCAGAGGAAGGAATCACCTTAAATACATGGAGTGCTGAAGGACTTCCGGGTCACGGTCCTCCAGGATCACATAGGGGAGATAGAGAGCGCCTGTAAATCAGAAAAAGGAAGTGCAAGAGGCACCAATAACCAAACACCATGAAGATCAAGGAGATCTCCAAACAAGTCACGGACAAAGTTGTTGGGAAGTACCGGATTGAGTTATAAAAAAAAAAATCCCAATCTCTGATGATCCCCCGGAGCACCATGAAATCTATTATCATTAAATGTAAAGAACATGGTACCACTACAAACCTGCCAAGAGAAGGCCACCCACCAAACTCTCAGCCCGGGAAAGTAGGGCATTATTCATAGAGGCATCACAGAGTCCAAAAATAATGTTGAAGAAGCTGCAGTGTTCACAAGCATAGACTGGAGTATCTGTCCATATGACCACAATAAACTGCACTCCATAGAGGTGGCCTTTATGGAAGAATGACAAAAAAAAAAGCCTTTACTGACACGCAAAAATTGTAAGGCTTGTTTTGAGCCTCAAAAGAGATGTCTCAAAAGAGATGTGGGAAACTCCCAAAATGTATGGAGGAAGGTGATGTGGGGAAATTAAAATTTTTGGCCACAAAAGTTAACGTTAGGTCTCCAACCAAACCAACACAACTTAACTTATCACCCCAAGAACACTATTCCCACAGTGAAACATGATGGTGGCAGAATCATGCTGTGGGGATGTTTTTCTGCAGCAGGGATAAGGAAAATGGTCTGAGTTGAGGGGAAGAAGAGTGGTGTGAAATACAGGGATATTCTTGAGCAAAACCTGTTTCAGTCTGTCAGTATTTGAGACTGGAACGGAGGTTCACCTTCCAACAAGACAATGACCCAAAGCACACTGCTAAACCAACACCCGAGTGGTTTAAGGAGAAATGTGTAAATGTTTTGGAGTGGCCTAGTCAAAGCCAAGACCTTAATCCAATTGAGGATTTGAGGTCAGATTTGAAGATTGCTGTTCACCAAAGGAAACCATCGAAATTGAAGGAGATGGAGCAGTTTTGCCTTGAAGAATGGGCAAAAATCCCAGTGGCAAGATGTGGAAAGCTCAGAGACTTATCCAAAGTGACTTCCAGGTGTAATTGCCGCAAAAGGAGGCTCTACAAAGTACTGACTTTATGGGGTGAATAGTTATGCACATTGAAGTTTTCAGTAATTTTGTAATATTTGTTATTTGCTTCATGTCAAGGGGTCCTTCTCCGGTATCAACAGAGCTAGATTATAGTAAACAATTCCAAGACCTTTATTTAGGCAAAAATACGAAAGGTGAATATACGATCCCCCACACAAATAAAATAGTCCAGAACACGAATGCAGTTCAGTAACAGGATAAAAGTCCAACAATCCAGCAGACAGAGGATAGCATAGTCCATATAGTCTTATTTCTCTCTGAGATGCTGTGAACACATCATCATTCCACACAGACTGACTGTGTCTCACCTCCCTGGTATTTACAAGTCCCTCTCCTCATTCACAGGTCAGGGGGGTGGGCGCAGTAGTGGCGTATCTAGGGGGGCAGCCGGGGAATGTGCCCCGGGCGCAGCTGGCAGGGGGGGGTGCAGTCGGGCCGCCTAATGCGGTGATCCGCAGTGTCTCCCCTGGCAGCTGCATTCTGCCGCCCCCCGGACTGGAGTCAGCTGTTCTCTGTGCCGACTGTCAAGCTGACAGCCGGCACAGAGAAGCTGCAGTGCGCCTGCACCCAGTATTCAATTGGACTTGTATCTTACAGACACGAGTACAATTGAAGATCTGACTGCAGTGACTAGAACGGAGGTGATTTCGGGAGGTAATTATGTCACCGGAAGGGGCGGGGCCTCCATTCCAGTGAAGCTACGATAGCAGGAAGCTGCTGGAGAAAATAAGTGGGAAATGAGGGGTTTCACCTGCACCATGGAGCCGTGTGAGGGGAGGACTGAGGGTCTGCAGCATGGAGACGTGTGAGGAGATTACCGAGGTGTGTGGGGAATGATGATGAGGGGCTGTGTAGTGGATGATGAGAGGCTGTGTGGGGAATGGAGGGATAATGAGGTGCTGTGTGGGGAATGGGGGGATGATGATGAGGGGCTTTGTAGTGGATAAGAGGCTGTGTGGGGAAGGGGGGGATGATGATGAGGGGCTGTGTAGTGTATGATAAGAGGCTGTGTGGGGAATGGGGGATGATGAGGGACTGTGTAGTGGATAATGAGAAACTGTGTGGGGAATGGAGGGATAATGATGAGGGGATGTGCAGTGGATGATGAGAAGCTGTGTGGGGAATGGAGGGATAATGATGAGGGGCTGTGTAGTGGATGATAAGAGGCTGTGTGGGGAATGGGGGGATGACGAGGCGCTGTGTGAGGAGAAGGGGGGATGATGAGGGGCTGTGTGGGAGAAGGGGTGATGATGAGGGGCTTTGGGGAGAAGGGGTGATGAGGGGTTGTGGGGGGATAAGGAGATGGGGTGATGAGGGACTGTGTGGGGAATGGAGGGATAATGAGGTGCTGTGTGGGGAATGGGGGGATGATGAGGGGCTGTGTAGTGGATGATAAGAGGCTGTGTGGGGAATGGGGGGATGATGAGGGGCTGTGTACTGGATAATGAGAGGCTGGGTGGGGAATGGAGGGATAATGATAAGGGGCTGTGTAGTGGATGATGAGAGGCTGTGTGGGGAATGGAGGGATAATGATGAGGGGCTGTGTAGTGGATGATGAGAGGCTGTGTTTTGGGATTGGAGGGATAATGATGAGGGGCTGTGTAGTGGATGATAAAAGGCTGTGTGGGGAATGGGGGGATGATGAGGGGCTGTGTGGGAGAAGGGGTGATGATGAGGGGCTGTGTGGAAGAAGGGGTGATGATGAGGGGCTTTGGAGAGAAGGGGGTGATGAGGGGCTGTATGGGGGGCTGTGTGGGGAATGGGGGGATGAGAGGCTGTGTGGGTGATAATGAGGGACTGTGTGGGGGTGATCAGGGGCTGAGGGAGAGATGGGGTTGATGAGGGGCTGTGGGGGGATGAGGAGATCGGGGTGATGAGGTGCTTTGTGGGGAATGGGGGGATTTATTGTGCAGGGAGAATTGGAGTGGGGATGGGGGATTTAATGTGTGTGGAGAGATTTGGAGTGGGGATTGGGGGATTTAATGTGTGAGGGAGATTTGAGGACACAAAATGAAGAGCAATGGGGAAGATGAGGGGCATATATGAGGAAACAGTACAGGGGAATGGGTTGGCATGTATGAGTAAACAGTACGGGGAATGAGGGCATGTATGAGGAAACATGTATGAGGATGATGGGATGTGTGCAGACACAGTATGGGGAGTCAGGTGAGCAGGCAGTAAAGAAAGTGAGGGGGTAAATATATGAGGAGACAGTATGGTGAACAGGAGGGATGTGAGAGGAGACAGTATGAGGAGGGAGGGGAATAGTGTGAGGAGACTGTATGGGGGGAGAAAATTGAGTGGGAACAGAATAGAAACTGAGTAGTGGCGCCATAGCATTGGGGGACAGTGTAAGGGCACAGCCAGGAGGGGACAGTATAACAGGAAGGGGAAGTGTGATGAGAGAGTACAGTATAAAGAGCAGGTACCATAAGTAGGACAGTGTGGGGGTCATATTTTGTGCAGACAATAATAGTGAGGGGCAATTTTTTATTCAGGAGCATTTTAATGACACTTGTATCTTTAAGGGCATCATGTGGAGATTTTCTGCAAAAGAGCGGAGAAGATGGAAGTCTGCAGAGACGGCTGTGGATGAGAAAACTCATCATGGGGTCTGGACAAGATGAAGAAAAGAAGGAGATCGGGTCCAGAGACGACATCACCTATGAGGTACCTGGATGTAAATGTTTTTTGTGATACTAATTCTCATGTTTTTATTTATGCTAGGAGCATTAACCCCTTAGTGACAGAGCCAATTTGGTACTTAATGACCGAGCCAATTTTTACAATTCTGTCCACCGTCACTTTATGAGGTTATAACTCTGGAACGCTTCAACGGATCCCGCTGATTCTGAGACTGTTTTTTCGTGACATATTGTACTTCATGTTAGTGGTAATATTTCTTCGATATTACTTGCGATTATTTATGAAAAAAATGGAAATATGGCGAAAATTTTTAAAATTTTGCAATTTTCAAACTTTGTATTTTTATGCCCTTAAATCAGAGAGATATGTCACGAAAAATAGTTAATAAATAACATTTCCCACATGTCTACTTTACATCAGCACAATTTTGGACACAAATTTTTTTTTGTGTTAGGGAGTTATAAGGGTTAAAAGTTGATCAGCAATTTCTCATTTTTACAACACCATTTTTTTTTTAGGGACCACATCACATTTGAAGTCATTTTGAGGGGTCTATATGATAGAAAATAACGAAGTGTGACACCATTCTAAAAACTGCACCCCTCAAGGTTCTCAAAACCACATTCAAGAAGTTTATTAACCCTTTACGTGCTTCACAGGAACTGAAACAATGTGGAAGGAAAAAATGAACATTTAACTTTTACAGAGCCCCTGATGTGCCTAAACAGTGGAAACTCCCCACAAGTGACACCATTTTGGAAACTAGACCCCTTAAGGAACTTATCTAGATGTGTGGTGAGCACTTTGAACCCCCAAGTGCTTCACAGAAGTTTATAACGTAGAGCCATGAAAATAAAAAATAAAATAAAAAAAAAATTAAAAAAAAAAAAAAAAAAAAAAAAAAATCGCATTTTTTCTACAAAAATGATCTTTTTGCCCCCAAATTTTTATTTTCACAAGGGTAGCAGGAGAAAATAGACCACAAAAGTTGTTGTGCAATTTCTCCTGAGTACGTCGATACCCAATATGTGGGGGTAAACCACTGTTTGGGCGCACCGCAGAGCTTGGAAGAGAAGGAGTGCCGTTTTACTTTTTCAATGTAGAATTGGCTGGAATTGAGATCGGACGCCATGTCGCGTTTGGAGAGCCCCTGATGTGCCTAAACAGTGGAAACCCCTCACAAGTGACCCCATTTTGGAAATAGACCCCTTAAGGAACTTATTTAGATGTGTGGTGAGAACTTTGAATGCCCAAGTGCTTCACAGAAGTTTATAATGCAGAGTCATGAAAATAAAAAATATTTTGTTCCACAAAAAAGATTTTGTAGCCCCCAAGTTTTTATTTTCACAAGGGTAACAGGAGAAATTGGACTCCAAAAGTTGTTGTCCAATTTATCCCGAGTACGCTGATGCCCCATATGTGGGGGTAACCCACTGTTTGGGCGCATGGCAGAGCTCAGAAGGGAAGGAGCACCATTTGACTTTTTGAGCGCAAAATTGGCTGTCGTGTTTGGAGACCCCCTGATGTACCTAAACAGTGGAAACCCCCTAATTCTAGCTCCAACCCTAACCCCAATACACCCCTAACCCTAATCCCAACCCAATCCATAATCCTAATCACAACCCTAACGATAATCACAACCCTTACCCCAAAACAACCCTAATGTCAACCCTAACCATAGCCCTAATCAAAACCCTAAATCCAACACCCCTAATCCTAATCTCAACCCTAACCTCAAACCTAACCCTAATCCCAATACACCCCTAATCCCAAACCTAACCCTAATCCCAAGCGTAACCCTAATGCCAACCCTAACCCTAATCCAAACCCTAACCCTAATCCCAACTCTAACCCTAACTTTAGCCGCAACCCTAGCCCTAACTTTAGCCCCAACCCTAGCCCTAACCCTAAATTTAGATCTTTATTTTAAACACTATTATTCATATCTTCCCTGCAGCAAACGCTGCTGCAGGGAAGATATGAATCGGGGCTTCAGCACCAGATGCTGGTACGTGTGGTACCCAGCACGGTGCGTGTGGTACCCAGTGGGCACACGGGCGGCACACGTGTGCCACACTGATGTTCCACAGAAAAGTAGGGGCACACGGACACAGATAATTCCCGTACCGATTTTTTCCGGTACTGGAATTATCTGGACGTGTGAAACCGGCCTTACATGAACTGATGCAAACTCTCAAAAAAAAAGTGAAATCCCAGGTTGGGAGGAATACTTTTGGAGGCCACTATACATGCATCTTAATGCACATCCCTACAACTCCTTTATAAGCCCCTGCAGCCTTTGTAAAAAAGCTTTATAACAGTCCCACACTTAATGCAAATCTGTGCCGAATGGTCCAATGTGTGTCTCTAATATGTTATTGACACGACCTCTCTGCACACAATCACTGCCCCTCTAGCTTTGATTGGAATAGATAACGCCTGAATCCCATCTGTAGGATAAATCAATAAAAGCAGCGGGCGGCAAATGAGGGCAGAAATATATTGGCAAAGGCACCCATTGCACCACTAAGTATAGATTTGCACACAGTGCCACTAAATTATAAGACTATTTTTTTAACGTGTGCCACACTTCTGATACAAAGCATCGTAGGGACATGAATTAAGATGCATATAAGGTGGAGGCAGCTGGATATAGTGAGAAAACCTGATGACAGATTACCTTTACAATATTATTATTAGATCTTCTAATGCAGAGGTGTCAAACTGCATTCCTCGAGGGCCGCCAACAGGTCATGTTTTCAGGATTTCCTTAGCATTCCACAAGGTGCTGGAATCATTCTGTGCAGGTGATTAAATAATCACCTGTGCAATACAAGGAAATCCTGAAAACATGACCTGTTGGCGGCCCTCGAGGAATGCAGTTTGACACCTCTGTTCTAATGTGTCACAGAAATGAAGTAAATATTCAAATCCAACATCTTGTAAAACATCTTTATGACTATTCATTTTCTTTTCACATATTTTTCCATTTTTTTTATCTGTTCAGAGAAAAGAAACCTGGAACGACCAGTTTAAAGTTTATTACTGATGAAGCTCAATATGACTTTATTACTTTTTATGCTAATTGCGATCGTTAAAAGGCTTCTCCGGAAAATGAAGAAGAATAATGAATGATAAGATACAATACTATAATAAATTCATAAATACCTTCAATTACTTAGAATTGCTTATGTTGTCTAGGGGCAAGCATTGGATGAATTAAATTGGTGCGGTTACACTGGTAAAAACGAAACCTGCCCTTAAATGGAACCTTAAATGGAACCAGCAGATTTTTGAACCATAAACCAAAGACATCTATGTTAGGTCACTGTAATGCAGATTAAATCTAAACCATCTTTTTTTTGCAATTCTTTCTTCAGTTCCAAGGTTATCACTTATCCAACTGTTATGCAAATGAGGCACAAGTGCAATGGGGTTGGCCATGCACTTACAGATCTCCGATGCTCTCTGACTGACTGGTCCTTCATATCTGAGAGACCTGCCTCCCCTCTCCAAAATCTCACATAGTCAGTCATTCTCCCTCTCTGAGCAGACAACCAATAAAGGGCATAACGGCACCTGTGCAACGTTTCGGACAGGGGAGGCAGTTTACTCAGACAAGAGTTACCTATCAGTCAGAGAGCTTTGAATGGTGGTGGATGGGGAAACATAGAAAGAGGACAGAGGAGCAATATATACATATACATAGCAGTTGGATAATGTTAGCTCTGCAGTACTGTGTTAGCTCTTCTGTGCTGCTAGCTCTGAAGTACTGTTAGCTCTGCTGTTCTGCTAGCTCTGCAGTACTGTTAGCTCTGCTGTTCTGTTAGCTCTGCAGTACTGTGTTAGCTCTGCTGTTCTGCTAGCTCTGCAGTACTGTGTTAGCTCTGCTGTACTGTTAGCTCTACTGTTCTGCTAGCACTGCCATGCTCTGTTAGCTCTGCTGTTCTGCCAGCTCTGCCATACTGTGTTGGCTCTGCTGTTCCGCTAGCTCTGCAGTACTGTTAGCTCTCCTGTTCTGCTAGCTCCGCAGTACTGTGTTACCTCTGCGGTACTGTTAGCTCTGCTGTTCTGCTAGCTCTGCAGTACTGTGTTAGCTCTGCAGTACTGTTATCTTTGCTGTTCTGCTAGCTCTGCTGTACTGTTTTAGTTCTGCTGATCTGCTAGCTCTGCAGTACTGTCTTAGCTCTGCTGTACTGTGTTTATTCTGATCTCACTGTACAGCTGTGTGTGATTATGAAAGCAGACTGTCAGTCATTACTTGGTTCACACTAGTAATGCAAGGTTTCACGTAAAATAAGCTCTGGACGCAGATCCTTGGGGAGATAAGTATCTGGTTCATAGATCTTCATAGCTAATTTAAATATAAGAAAAATGTGGCTCTCTCTTTAATTAGACATCAGAGGGCAAATATCAATCTATCATTTATTAAACTTTCTATGACCAGCATGCCGATACAGATGGCTTAGGAGGATTGATCTTACTGACAGATTCACGTTAACCAGCTACTTGCATACTAACAAGTCATCCTCTACCAACAGGATAAAGGATAGGTTGATAATTGCTGGGTGTCCGACTGCTGGAGCATGAGATCAGGACTCTGGAACCCTGAGAACAAGGCTCTGGAGACCCATCTTAAAAGGGGCAGAGGTGCCTACGCTCAACTTTATTCATTACATTGGAAATGCCTGGAGAAAGCTGAGGACTATAATCGGCCATTTACAGCACTCCTGCAGAGGTTGAGCATGCCACTGTTATGATAGTATTGCTACTCACTCAGAATATTAGGTAAAGATAAAAACAGCCACTGACCTTGCCGGTTCCTGTACAGACTAAAGATCCTGACACCGCAGTTTCTATCATGGTTCCTGCATGAGCAGAGATACCCCTAACCACAGACTAGAAGATGGCAACTCGGACCTATGCTGCCTAAAAGGCTGTCAAGAACTTCACCTTCCTCTAAAAGAACCGGAGGGCAGAGCACAGTATGAATTACCTACAAAAGGGAAAGTGTGCTAAAAAAAGATAAAAGATGCCAGAGTGAACAGAATAAACCACTAAATACAAAATAAAGTACGCACTTGTGAGGCTGAGTCATTTCTCATGGCAAGGCTGTGAGTCAGGATCGTCAAGAAGTCCAAGGTCAGAAGCCAGAAGCGTACGTCAAAAACAGAAGGAAGAGCTAAAGGCGTAGTCAGGTAACGTTCCGAGGTCAGAATACCAGGAGCATAGCGGATCAGAGCAGAAGGGGTTAAACAGATGGATGGTCAAAATGTGGTCAAAGGTCAGTCATCAAAAGATCTACAAACAGAACACAAGACACAAAGAGACAAACCACACAATAGCTGAATGTACATCTGACAGAAGTCTGGGAGAAACAGACCTTTTCAAGTATCCTGGCAATCAACTGGGACAATGAACACCTGGAGACAGCCAGAGCTTCCCAGTCTCAGATTGGACAATCAACACAATGACAGCTAAGCACACCTCCAACGCCAGACGGAACGACTGAGCTGTAAATCAATGTACTGACAGATTCAGCACGCTCCTGTACTAGATTGGACTGCTAAGCTGTCAGTAACTGTATACCAGACACACTGAGGGGTGGAACAGTGACAGTACCAGTACCGTTAGATAATATGCTGCCTGTTTCCTAAAAAGAAACAGAAGATAGGTGCAGAGCAAAGAACAGGAACAGCAAAGAGATTAACCCTAGCTGGAAATTCACTGACTGGCTCAAAACTACAGCAGAATGAATGGCTGAACACCCAAATGAGAATATCACCCAGCAGCAAATGCCAGCAGGGGGACAGAACATAAAGATGCACTGGAAAGGTGATAGTTAAGACAAATGACATCTGTGTTATGCAAAATATGACAGCAGCCAGAATAGCAGAACCTAAACACAAGGAAAAAAAGGTTTGTCTGCTGTGGCGACGCACACAGAAGCCGACCACAAAACACAAACTCAGGGGTTCGAAAAAAGGAGCATGACAGCCACCTTCCCTCTATTTAAAGGGAACCTGTCACTCCCAAAATCGAAGGTGAGCTAAGCCCACCAGCATCGGGGGCTTATCTACAACATTCTGTAATGCTGTAGATAAGCCCCCGATGTATCCTGAAAGATGAGAAAAAGAGGTTAGATTATACTCACCCAGGGGCGGTCCCAGTCCGGTTCTGGTCCGATGGGCATCACAGTCCGGTCTGGGGCCTCCCATCTTCTTACGATGACGTCCTCTTCTGGTCTTCCCGCTGCGGCTCCGGCGTAATTTGTCAGCCCTGTTGAGGGCAGAGCAAAGTACTGCAGTGCGCAGGTGCCGGGAAAGAAGATGGGAGGCCCCGGGACCGGACAGCGATGCCCATCGGACCAGAACCGGACCGGGACCGCCCCTGGGTGAGTATAATCCAACCTCTTTTTCTCATCTTTCAGGATACATCGGGGGCTTATCTACAGCATTACAGAATGTTGTAGATAAGCCCCTGATGCTGGTGGGTTTAGCTCACCTTCGATTTTGGGGGTAACAGGTTCCCTTAAAGATGGAGCTATGGAGCATGGTTCTCGGAGTCTTGAAGTCCCATCGTTCAAAACCCCCAGAGACCAGCAAGCTATCCCCTTTCCTATGGATAGGGGATAACTTGATTTGTTTGGGATTAGCCCTTTTATTGTGGGGTTTGGTCTGAGGTCTAAAGGTACCGTTACACTAAACGACTTACCAACAATCACGACCAGCGATACGACCTGGCCGTGATCGTTGGTAAGTCGTTGTGTGGTCGCAGGGGAGCTGTCACACAGACAACTCTCTCTAGCGACCAACGATCAGGGGAAAGACTTCGGCATCGTTAAAACTGTCTTCAACGATGCCGAAGTCCCCGGGTAACCAGGGTAAACATCGGGTTACTAAGTGCAGGGCCGCGCTTAGTAACCCGATATTTATCCTGGTTACAAATGAACACATCGCTGGATCGGCGTCACACACGCCGATCCAGCGATGACAGCGGGTGATCAGCGACCAAAAAAAGGTCCTGATCATTCCCCAACGACCAACGATCTACCAGCAGGGGCCTGATCGTTGGTCGCTGTCACACATAACGAGATCGTTAGCGGGATCGTTGCTACGTCACAAAAAGCGTGACGTTGCAACGATATCGTTAATGAAATCGTTATGTGTGAAGGTACCTTAAATAAATCTGGTTTGAAGTCTGAATTAATTTACTGCCTTGGTCTGGGCTGTAATTAATGAATGTGTCTGGTGTAGATTCTTAATTTAGAGATCTGATATGCGGTCTAATTAGTTTAGGGGTCTGGTCTTTCATCTATACTAATATAGCGGGACTGGGGTATACCGTAATTAAATTAGAGAAGTTGTGATGTGATTGAATTTGAGGGTCCAGTTTGAAGTACAAATGTATTTA
This sequence comes from Ranitomeya imitator, assembly GCF_032444005.1. Lineage (NCBI taxonomy): Eukaryota > Metazoa > Chordata > Amphibia > Anura > Dendrobatidae > Ranitomeya > Ranitomeya imitator. Next base: position 758,743,932 of record NC_091283.1, on the reverse strand, counting down.
TTATTCTTGACCGAAGTGTCTGGAGTCAGAATTGGTGTATCTACAGAGGGTGGGCATGAGTTGCAAAAGAAGTCTGAGCAGCAAACTCTGTAGCATTTGGGTGCAATAATCATGCTAAATGTCATGTACAATGTTCATATTACAGTTTTAGAACTTGACATGCCAGTATGCCTAGATCCGAAATGTCAATTATCTACTTTTCTAGAGACCCAAGTGTCCATGTCCATCAGCTTGACGTATGATCAGTATCGCCCTATTTCACTCCTGGATCCCAAAGTGCCACATGTATGGCATGTACTAAAGCAGTATTGTCTGAAATTCCAAATATTACATTATCAATTCTAGAAGCCAACGTATCATTGTATTAAGTGTCAGAATACTATTCCTTCAACATCTGTGCTTCTAAACAAGGAAAATAGATTTAGGCTGTGTGCACACGTTCCAGATTTTTCACTTTTTTCACACTTTTTCGCTATAAAAACGCAATAAAAACGCATCCATTAAGCATCCTATTAATAGAATGCAATCCGCAATTTTTGTGCACATGTTTCGCGGAAAAAAAGGCATCATGGTAAAAAACACAGCATGTTCATTAATTTTGCGGATTTTTCGCGTTTTTGCAGCTATATATTGCATTGGGGAAGTTCCGGGAAAAAAAAGCGCAAAAAAAGCGATAAAAACGCGCAAAAACGCATGCGGATTTCCTGCAGAGAACTCTGGTTTGGGTCAGGAAATTTCTGCAAAGATATCTGATGTGTGCACATAGCCTTAAACTAGCTCAAAAACTGAAAGTGGTACTTAGCATTCTGATATGTTCCTTTGATTATTCTTTACATACCACAAACCTATTACATCAGGCAAATCAGGAACCTCAAACTACCTAAAATAAGGTCTACATCTCCTTCCAAAAAACACTGTACTCAACCACCCGCCTCTCGAAATTACTTTCAGCAGTTCTTTCCACTGGAAGGCAGAGGGAAGGCACAAGGTTACACCCTACATCATAAACTGTGCTCAAATATTTGTACATACTGAGAAGTAGCAGAACGTCCTGAAGTAGTACTTCTTAATGTCCTACTGCTATCATTATGGGTTTTCTTACAAGTGCATTTTCACAGCAATGAAGAAATAAACGCTTCACTCCATTCCACTTTTGTTTTTATTTTAATCCACCTACATACTTTGCAAAAAGCCTAGTGAAACAAATGATATATTCTGACTCATATGTCGGTTTTAGTTGGAGACTTATAAAACTAACGTCACATCTCATGGTCAAAGTGCAGCTGACCGTAAGACGGGAAGTGGGGTTGTCATTTACATATGGTCATCTACAACCACACCCTTACACTCTGTAATTATGTTCTAAAATACACCTATGAAGCTCTAAACAATAATACAAGGGCCCGTAATAGCACAAAATCCAAAAAGAGGAAGAAAGGACCCTTTAGGGTATGTGCACACGTCAGGATTTTTTCCTGACAAAATCCTGAGAATTCTGCCAAAAATCCGCGGAATTTGCACGTTTTTTGCGCGGATTTTTTTGCGGATTTTTTGCGTTTTTTGTTTTTTTTTCCTGAATGTCCTTTTTGATAGGAAATCCGCAAAAAATCCGGAAAAAGATAGAGCATGTCCGGATTTTTTGCGGTATGCGTTTTTTTTGCGGAAAAAAACGCTAACATCTGCACAAAAAATGCGGAATGCATTCTAAAAGATAGGATGCATAATGTTAGCGTTTTTTTTACCGGATTTATAGCGTTTTTATGGCGAAATTCCGCAAAAAAAAAACGCTAAAAATCCTGACGTGTGCACATACCCTTACACAAATGCATATAAAGAACTCAGTCTTGCAGCATGGGTGCTGGGAAGCACCAAGCCACCCATCCTGTTGGATTGCCGCTGAGATGGTGATTAGCGCACAGCACCACTCCTTTAAAGCCATAAAACCCCCTGAGAGGTTCACAGTGACATAGCAGTGGGCTTCATATAGTCTAATCAGAATGTTAAAGGGAACCTGTCACCCCGTTTTTTCAGTATGAGATAAAAATACTGTTAAATAGGGCCTGAGCTGTGCGTTACAATAGTGTATTTTGTGTACCCCGATTCCCCACCTATGCTGCCGAAATACCTTACCAAAGTCGCAGTTTTCGCCTGTCAATCAAGCTGGTTTGGTCAGATGGGCGTGGTGACATCGCTGTTTCTTCCCCCAGATCTTGCATATCTTTCCGTTGGTGGCGTAGTGGTTTGCGCATGCCCAACAGGCGAATCCACTGCGCAGCTGGAGGAAAAGAGCGCGATCTGCGCTATTCAGCCGTTTATCGGTGGGCGCGGCCATCTTTGTGAGGCCGCGCGTGCGCAGATGGTACTGCTCGGCTTCCGGGGCTTCAGGAAAATGGCCGCGGGATGCCGCGCGTGTGCAGATGGAGATCGCGGCGGCCATTTTCCTGAAGCCAAGATGCGAACTCGGCTTCAGGAAAATGGCCGCCGCGATCTCCATCTGCGCACGCGCGGCATCCCGCGGCCATTTTCCTGAAGCCCCGGGAAGCCGAGCAGTACCATCTGCGCATGCGTGGCCTCACAAAGATGGCCGCGCCCACCGATAAACGGCTGAATAGCGCAGATCGCGCTCTTTTCCTTCAGCTGCGCAGTGGATTCGCCTGTTGGGCATGCGCAAACCACTACGCCACCAACGGAAAGATATGCAAGATCTGGGGGAAGAAACAGTGATGTCACCACGCCCATCTGACCAGACCAACCTGATTGACAGGTGAAAACGGCGACTTTGGTAAGGTATTTCGGCAGCATAGGTGGGGAATCAGGGTACACAAAATACACTATTGTAACGCACAGCTCAGGCCCTATTTAACAGTATTTTTATCTCATACTGAAAAAACGGGGTGACAGGTTCCCTTTAAACTAAGACCCTCATGTTCAGTTATGCGTATTTTTCCCTAGTGCCATTAGATCAACTTATGATTTTTGGATGTGTGGTCCATGTCCATTTTTCAGCATACAAATGCATACATAATAATCAACTTTTTATTGAACAAATATTTACTGTAAAACCATTAGGTATGTGCACACGATGCAGATTTAGTGCAGATCTGCAGTGTTTTTTTTCTGCTGCAGAAACGCTGCAGAACTGCACTGTGATTTACAGTACTATGTAAATCAATGTGAAAAAAAAAAGTTGTGCACATGTTGCAGAAAAATCCGCACAGAAACGCTGCAGATTTCAAAGAAGTGCATGTTACTTCTTTTGTGCAGTTCTGCGTTTCTGCGCCCCTCCATTAATAGAAATCCGCAGTGGTAAAATCTGCACGAAAACTGCACAAAATCCGCATCAATTCCACACAAAAAAACGCATAAAAAAAAAGCAGCAAATCCCAAGCTGCGGATTCAGCCAGGAGATGCAGATTTAGTGCAGAAAATTCTGCACCACATTTCCTACGTGTTGCACATAGCCTTAAAGGGCCACTGTCACCCCCCTGCAGCCGTTATAAACTAAAAGAGCCACCTTGTGCAGCAGTAATGCCGCATCCTAACAAGGTGGCTCTTTTAGTTTTGTGTTCAGGTATTACTAAAATAAAGCAGTTTGAAACTTTGCAAAAATACCTGTCTTTGTCCACGGAGGCGGGTCTGAAGCCTCCTCTGTGAAGCGCCCAACAGCCGTCACTCACCCAGGAACCCCCCCGCTATCACACGCAGTGCGCATGCCCAGGAATCCCAGCCCCGCACTGTGCATAATGCATAACACAGTGCGGGGTAGGGATTACCGAGGTGGGTGGCCGCACTGCCAGCACAGGCGCAGTCTGCAAGCCTGGCTGGGACGTCAGACCGCCAGAGCTTACTGCTCCTGCCCCACAAATATTTACACAGCGCCGGCGCCGGATTTGAAAAGAAAACAGCGCGGAGGGGGCGGCGACCATCGCCCCAGAAGAGATGAGTGACGGCAGTTGGGCGCTTCACAGAGGAGGCTTCAGACCCGCCTCCGTGGACAAAGATAGGTATTTTTGCAAAGTTTCAAACTGCTTTATTTTAGTAATACCTGAACACAAAACTAAAAGAGCCACCTTGTTAGAATGCAGCATTACTGCTGCACAAGGTGGCTGTTTTAGTTTATAACGACTGCAGGGGGGTGACAGTGGCCCTTTAAAAGCGGAGATAATGTCAATACAAAAGACAAAAAATAGAAAGCTGACAATAGTGTGCTATAACATACCTAATAGCAAAGGAGTACACTGATAGCACCTTAAAGGGGTATTCTCATCTCCAAGATCCTATCCAAATACATACAGTGGGGAAAATAAGTATTTGATACACTGAAGATTTTGCAAGTTTTCCCACCTACAAAGAATGGCGATATCTGTAATTTTTATCGTAGGTACATTTCAACTGTGAGACAAAATCTAAAAAATAAAAAAACAGAAAACCCCATTGTATGATTTTTACATAATTAAATTGTATTTTATTGCATGAAATAAGTATTTGATACAATAGAAAGACAGAACTTAATATTTCGTACAGAAACCTTTGTTTGCAATTACAGAGGTCAGATGTTTCCTGTAGTTCTTGACCAAGTTTGCACACACTGCAGCAGGGATTTTGGCCCACTCCTCCATACAGATCTCCAGATCTTTCAGGTTTCGGGATTGTCGCTGGCCAACATTGAGTTTCAGCTCCCTCCAAAGATTTGCTACTGGTTTCAGATCTGGAGACTGGCTAGGCCACTCCAGGACCTTGAAATACGCCTTACAGAGCCACTCCTTAGTTAAACTGCCTGTGTATTTCGGTTCATTGTCATGCTGGAAGACCCAGCCATGACCCATCTTCAATGCCCTTACTGAGGGAAAGAGGTTATTGGCCAAAATCTTGAGATGCATGACCCCATCCATCCTCCCTTCAATACGGTACAGTCTTCCTGTCCCCTTTGCAGAAAAGCACCCCCAAAGTATGATGTTTTCCCCATCATGCTTCATGTTTGGGACAGTGTACTCACTTGCCAAGCTGCTCCATCTTCTTGTAGTGGCTGCCACAGGGTACTGCACATCTGGCTTATTTTCAAATCAATAGGTCTAGGTAAGCATAGGCCACCCATGTAACAGTAGTGGACAACCTCTTTAAATGAAGGGCATCATGTGCACACAACCATGGATACCTAAGCTACTGCAATGAAATGCTCATGGGGTAAGCAACTGAGCAAATCTGAAGAACTACACTACATTTCTAATTGGAGGTACCGGTATTTGTTAATATTATTACACCTACTACATATTGGGATAGGATCTTGGAGATGGGAATAGCCCTTTAAGGGGTTGTTTTCTATTAAAAAGTGCTTAGTACAAATTTTAACTATTCCCAAAGAAAAGCAAGCACATTCATTATTCCAGAACAACATTACATGAAGAAATGCCAGGAAGGAAGGTAAATTGTTAGAAAAGCAGATAAATTATGCTGAAATGCTGTAAACCCAGATTTGCATACTAATATAAAGAAATGCTGAAGTGTTGGAATTCCCAGTTCAATGCTGAATACAAGAGAGGTTGATGCTTTAGGGGATATTAAATAAGGTGCTCAGCGCTAAGCCATAAAGACAAAAGTACCACTCCAATCTGTAGCAGAATTACTGCGTGCTTGTAAAACCGAACAAGATAACACATGAAAAAGCAATGCACAAATCATGGTGAAAATATATATTACCCTGTACACAGACCAAGTCAGTATACCCCTTGACACGGGTTTCGTCAATGCTTCTTCCCTTCAGTGGTGTGTCCGGAAGAAGGAGTGAAACGTGAGTTGTGCTGGAAGGACGTGGTGCTGGTCTCCGTTCTTGCCACAGCTAAGTTTAACTTTACCGATAATAATAATAATAATCTTTATTTTTATATAGCGCTAACATATTCCGCAGCGCTTTACAGTTTTGCACACATTATCATCACTGTCCCCATTGGGGCTCACAATCTAGAATCCCTATCAGTATGTCTTTGGAATGTGGGAGGAAACCGGAGTACCCGGAGGAAACCCACGCAAACACGGAGAGAACATACAAACTCTTTGCAGATGTTGTCCTGGGTGGGATTAGAACCCCAGCGCTGCAAGGCTGCTGTGCTAACCACTGCGCCACCGTGCTGCCCATACCACCATACAATATGCTGGGTCATGTAATTTATTTATGCATCTTTGTAAAACTTTGGGCACCCATGGTCAAAATAACTTTTATTGTCAACAGTTAAGCAAGTCATATTTTACATTTAAAAAAGAAAATGGGCCGATGCAAAAGTCTGAGCACCCTGCATGCTTAGTTCCCAGTAGCACCCTCTTTTACAAGTATTACAGCTTGTAAACGCTTTTTGTAGCCAGACAAGAGTCTTTCAATTTTTGTTTGATGGAAAATTGGAAAATTCTTCCAGTTCTGTGAGATTTCTGGGTCGTCTTGCATGCACTGCTATTTTGTGGTCTATCTACAGATTTTCAATGATGTTCAGGTCAGAGGACTGTGAGGGTCATTGTAAAACCTTCAGCTTGCGCCTTTTGACGTAGTATATTGTGGATTTTGAAGTGTGTTTAGGATCATTATCCATTAGTAGAAGCCATCCTCTTTTCAACTTCAGCTTTTTTACAGATGGTGTTAAGTTTGCATCAATAATTTGTTGAAATTTCATTGAATCCATTCTTCCCTCTACTCGTGGAATGTTCCCTGTGCCATTGGCTGCAACACAACCCCAAAGCATGATTTATCCACCCTATGCTTAATGGTTGGTGAGGTTTTCTTTTCCTGAAATTCTGTGCTCTTTTTTCTTCACACATACCTTTGATAATTGTGGCCAAAGAGTTCTATTTTAACCTAATTAGTCCACAGGACTTGTTTCCAAAATGCATCAGGCTTGTTTAGATGTTTTTTTGCATACTTTTGACACTGAATTTTATGGTGAAGAGGGAGGTGAATTTTTCTTCTGATGACTCTTCCATGAAGGATATATTTGGGCAGGTGTCTCTGAACAGTAGAACAATGTACCACAACTACAGAGTCTGCTAAATCTTTCTGAAGGTCTTTTGCAGTCAAGTAGGGGTTCTGATTTGTCTCTCTAACAATCCTACAAAAAGCTCTCACTGAAATTTTCCTTGGTCTTCTAGACCTTATCTTGACCTCCACTCTCTGTGCCATTTCCCAATTACATATCGAACGGAGGAAAGGGCAATTTGAAAAAGTTTTTGATATGGACTGACATGGGTTGGACTTGCAATAAAACTGCAGGAGAGATCAGCGCAGAGAGGGTGTAATCCGTTGGATATATAAAGCATACACTTAGATTCTACTAACTTGATACAGGCTTTTGGTAAAGCATGTAGATATCGAAGAGATATCAGCTGCAGCAGATCCACAGGTTAGCTAGTGACCATATCAAAGATAAATTAAAAGGAGTTCTGTGGATATACGGTAATCCACGCTGCTGAAAAAATGCAGGTCCAGACGTGTTAAAAAAAAAATGGAGAATAGTGGTTTAATCTACGCGTTTCAAAGTCCAAATGACTTCATCACAAAATTACCACATACATCCATGGCGCCAGGCGTTTTGCTTCCCTTGGCTCTGTGTTCACTTCACACAAGCAGGATGTTGCAGAGCCACCTGCTCTGCAGCTTGCAAACTTCAACACTGACCCACCCAAAGCAAAACTGACAGATTTAAATGGAATTGTGGCCATAGAGCCACTTTCAAAACCCGAAGTGGAGAGAGGGATTCGTCCCACTACCAAATCTGCAAATCTCTCTAAAAATAACGAGTTTTCCTATCAAACTGACTGAGTCACTACTTGGATCCAATCCACTCTCTCTTTTATTATTATTATTTATTTATCTAGCATCATTAATTGTGCTGAACAGGAGAAGGGGTTACATGCAAATTACAGATATCACTTACAGTAAGCAAACTAACAATTACAGACTGATACAGAGGGGCGAGGACCCTGTCCTTGCGGACTTACTGCTGTGAACACAAGGTACTCCAGCGGGTTAATAGGACTCCGTCTGCATCCTGGGGGACAAATATTGACCCCCGCATATGATCTTCCTCACAAAATATATATATATATATATATATATATATATATATATATATATATATATACACACACAGTTAGGGCCAGAAATATTTGGACAGTGATACAATTTTCGCGATTTGGGCTCTGCATGCCACCACATTGGATTTGAAATGAAACCTCTACAACAGAATTCAAGTGCAGATTGTAACGTTTAATTTGAAGGGTTGAACAAAAATATCTGATAGAAAATGTAGGAATTGTACACATATCTTTACAAACACTCCACATTTTAGGAGGTCAAAAGTAATTGGACAAATAAACATAACCCAAACAAAATATTTTTATTTTCAATATTTTGTTGCAAATCCTTTGGAGGCAATCACTGCCTTAAGTCTGGAACCCCTGGACATCACCAAACGCTGGGTTTCCTCCTTCTTAATGCTTTGCCAGGCCTTTACAGCCGCAGCCTTCAGGTCTTGCTTGTTTGTGGGTCTTTCCGTCTTAAGTCTGGATTTGAGCAAGTGAAATGCATGCTCAATTGGGTTTAGATCTGGAGATTGACTTGGTCATTGCAGAATGTTCCACTTTTTGGCACTCATGAACTCCTGGGTAGCTTTGGCTGTATGCTTGTGGTCATTGTCCATCTGTACTATGAAGCGCCGTCCAATCAACTTTGCAGCATTTGGCTGAATCCGGGCTGAAAGTATATCCCGGTACACTTCAGAATTCATCCGGCTACTCTTGTCTGCTCTTATGTCATCAATAAACACAAGTGACCCAGTGCCATTGAAAGCCATGCATGCCCATGCCATCACGTTGCCTCCACCATGTTTTACAGAGGATGTGGTGTGCCTTGGATCATGTGCCGTTCCCTTTCTTCTCCAAACTTTTTTCTTCCCATCATTCTGGTACAGGTTGATCTTTGTCTCATCTGTCCATAGAATACTTTTCCAGAACTGAGCTGGCTTCTTGAGGTGTTTTTCTGCAAATTTAACTCTGGCCTGTCTATTTTTGGTATTGATGAATGGTTTGCATCTAGATGTTAACCCTTTGTATTTACTGTCATGGAGTCTTCTCTTTACTGTTGACTTAGAGACAGATACACCTACTTCACTGAGAGTGTTCTGGACTTCAGTTGATGTTGTGAACGGGTTCTTCTTCACCAAATTAAGTATGCGGCGATCATCCACCACTGTTGTCATCCGTGGACGCCCAGGCCTTTTTGAGTTCCCAAGCTCACCAGTCAATTCCTTTTTTCTCAGAATGTACCCAACTGTTGATTTTGCTACTCCAAGCATGTCTGCTATCTCTCTGATGGATTTTTTCTTTTTTTTCAGCCTCAGGATGTTCTGCTTCACCTCAATTGAGAGTTCCTTTGACCGCATGTTGTCTGCTCACAGCAACAGCTTCCAAATGCAAAACCACACACCTGGAATCCACCCCTGACCTTTTAACTACTTCATTGATTACAGGTTAACGAGGGAGACGCCATCAGAGTTAATTGCAGCCCTTAGAGTCCATTGTCCAATTACTTTTGGTCCCTTGAAAAAGAGGACGCTATGCATTACAGAGCTATGATTCCTAAACCCTTTCTCCGATTTGGATGTGATAACTATCATATTGCAGCTGGGAGTGTGCACTTTCAGCCCATATTATATATATAATTGTATTTCTGAACATGTTTTTGTAAACAGCTAAAATAACAAAACTTGTGTCACTGTCCAAATATTTCTGGCCCTAACTGTATGTATATATATATATATATATATATATATATATATATATATATATATATATTATATTTGGGCTTCCTCTGGATGTATAGAGAAATGATCCCACTTACAAATAGAACATGAAATCCAGGAAAAGTAAGATACTCTGGAGAAGATATAATAAAAACTTATTGAGGGTTAGCACCATGGAAGATGACGTACCGTGTCTGTTTAACATAGGAGGAGCATAGTCGGACAGTACGGGCTGTATGGCCAACAGCAGCACTAAGCATCTTCTGCATCTATTTATTACTACAGCAGGGAAATACGGTACCTAAAAGCAACAAAACGAAAATTGAGATTACAAATTTTGAATATTTTTTAGCAGATATATCACCAGTATTTTTCATCCATCCTTCCGGAACCTCACAGTTAATACATGCTGCCCGATCCATCACACTGAATGTATGATCTCAGCCAAGTGTGTGACTCTGAATTGGTGCGTTGTTCTAAAGAAAAAACATATTAAAAGTAGTGATGAGCGAGTATACTCGTTGCTTGGGTTTCCCAAGCAGGCTCAGGCAGGTACGGACTGGAGCTAAAATTCAGTCCTGGCATTTGAAATCACACAGGCCCATGTTGTCCCCGTCCCCATGAACCAGATGGGATATATTACTAATATTACCCTGGATGGAGGAAAGGAAGATTTACTACATAACCAATATTTCTAATGATACCCATGGAGTAGGTGACGGAGTCAGTAACTTTGTGCTCTCTTACAATTCTTAACAGTATGGGTGTCTTGAGATCACCGATTCTGTTAACAACGTAGCAGACAAGGCAGTCCATCACCAGACAGGGCCTTCTGGCATTTGCCAGAATTGCCAGATGGCCAGTCCAGCCCTGTGCTCAGGTGATCTCTGAGTATTTGTAACTGCTCGGAGATTTAGTTGTTGTCGCCTCAGCTGCATGATTTGGGGCTGCTGGACAGGCTGAATACATGTGACGAATGCCTGTTTGTTAGGGAATTCCCACATCTATTCATGCTGTCCAGCAGCCGCAAATCATGCAGCTGAGGCGACGAAAACTAAATCTCCGAGCACGCAAAATACTGGGAGATCACCCGAGCATGCTCGGTGAGACCCGAACAACAATGCTACTTTCCCATCACTAATTAAAAGCCGACGGGGACCAAGCTGCACGCAGCTGAATGATTTACATCTGTTAGCCAGCATAAGTACATGTGGGGGTTGCCTGGTTGCTAGGGAATCCCCACATGTACTTATGCCGTCTAACAGATGTAAATCATTCAGCTGCGGCGATGAAAACTAAATCTCCGAGCACTAAAAAATACTCGGAGGACCCCCGAGCATGCTCGGGAAATCTCGAGTAACGAGTATGTTCGGTCATCACGAATATAGACATGTGTGAATTACCATATATACCGTATATACTCGAGTATAAGCTGAGATTTTCAGCCCAAATTTTTGGGCTGAAAGTGCCCCCCTCGGCTTATACTCGAGTCACGGTAGCGGTGGGGTCGGCAGGTGAGGGGGTGAGGGCGCTGAGGTATACTTACCTAGTCCCAGCGATCCTCGCGCTGTCCCTGCCTTCCTCCCCGTCTTCTGTGCTGCAGCGTCTTCCCCTCTTCAGCGGTCACGTGGGACCGCTCATTAGAGATATGAATAAGCGGCTCCACCTCCCATAGGGGCGGAGACGCCTATTCATTTCTCTAATCAGCGGTGCCGGTGACCGCTGACAGGAAGATGCTGCAGCACAGAAGACGGGGAGGAAGGCAGGGACAGCGCGAGGATCGCTGGGACTAGGTAAGTATGTTATATTCACCTGTCCGCGTTCCAGCCGCCGGGCGTCGCTCCATCTTCCCGGCGCCTCCATCTTCCCGGCGTCTGCGCTCTGACTGTTCAGGCAGAGGGCGCGATGACGCATATAGTGTGCGCGGCGCCCTCTGCCTGATCAGTCAGAGCAGAGACGCCGGGAAGATGGAGGCGCCGGGACCGGACGCTGGGAGCTGCAATCAAGGGAGGTGAGTATGTGTTTTTTTTTTTTTATTGCAGCGGCAGCACAGATTTATGTGCAGCATCTATGGGGGCAGTATGAACGGCACACAGCACTATATGGGGGCAGTATGAACGGCACACAGCACTATATGGGGGCAGTATGAACGGCACACAGCACTATATGGGGGCAGTATGAACGGCACACAGCACTATATGGGGGCAGTATGAACGGCACACAGCACTATATGGGAGCAGTATGAACGGCACACAGCACTATATGGGGGCAGTATGAACGGCACACAGCACTATATGGGGGCAGTATGAACGGCACACAGCACTATATGGGGGCAGTATGAACGGCACACAGCACTATATGGGGGCAGTATGAACGGCACACAGCACTATATGGGGGCAGTATGAACGGCACACAGCACTATATGGGGGCAGTATGAACGGCACACAGCACTATATGGGGGCAGTATGAACGGCACACAGCACTATATGGGGGCAGTATGAACGGCACACAGCACTATATGGGGGCAGTATGAACGGCACACAGCACTATATGGGGCATCTGTGCAGCATCTATGGGGGCAGTATGAACGGCACACAGCACTATATGGAGCATCTGTGCAGCATCTATGGGGCAGTATGAACGGCACACAGCACTATATGGGGCATCTGTGCAGCATCTATGGGGCAATATGAACGGTGCAGAGCACTATATGGCACAGCTATGGGGAAATAATGATCTATTTTTATTTTTGAAATTCACCGGTAAATGCTACATTTCCACCCTAGGCTTATACTCGAGTCAATAAGTTTTCCCAGTTTTTTGTGGCAAAATTAGGGGGGTCGGCTTATACTCGGGTCGGCTTATACTCGAGTATATACGGTATGTGTTTTTGAAGTTTCTGCTGTGGAAATACACTAAAAACATATGTGTTTTTTTTTACCATCTGATTTACCGCATCTGATACGAGTATATTCGCTCATCACTAGTCTATATCAATAAAGTTTTATCAAAGCCAAACATCAGGAAGTATTAAAAAGAAACATATTTTTTTTAATATGACATCCCAAAAAGAGACAAACAACATCCCGGATGTAAAAAAAAGGCACTGAAAAACACAATGAAAAAAAAAAGCATGCACCCTAATTTACCTAATAGGTGCAGAAATGGCGCAGAGAGTCTGCAACATCAAAAACTCACCAAATACTCATCATGGGAACATAGCGTAAAAGTAGAGTACCAAGCTGCATGAAAGACTGGTGTGAAAGGCGGATCTCCGATGCCTTCTCCCCTCCCGCTGCGAATAATTGACAGGACTCTTCCTAAGGCTGGGATCACACAACCGCGAAATATGGCCGAGTCTCGCAGGTGAAAACCCTCCTCTGGCGCCGACACTCCGGAGTGGAGCGTGCAGCCGCACAGCAACACATGGAGCTGCATCCGCTCCTAAGTGCCAGAGGAGGGCCTCTCCTGCGAGACTCTCGCGTATGTGTGATCCCGGCCTAATACAGACATGCAGGGAGAGACTCCTCACTCCAGGGCAGCGGGCAGGGAGAAGCCACCTCTCCGATTAGTCATCGGCTTTTAATGTATGTCCTTCTTTCGAACAACACAGCGTTTTACAGTCAACCACACCTGGCTGAGATCATACAGTCAGTGTTTGATACATGCAGCCCATTGTTAGGGTAGCAAGAATCAGTTGTCATGCTCCCCAATGGCATCATAAACCAGGATAACAAATATACACATGAATGCAGCCTAAGGCTGTGTGCACACGTTGCGGTTTTTTGGCGTTTTTTTCATGGTTTTTCCCAATAAAAACGCTATAAAACCGCAAAAAAAAAACGCATACAATAAGCATCCCATCATTTAGAATGAATTCCGCATGTTTTGCGCACATGATGCGTTTTTTTCCAGCGAAAAAAACGCATCGCGGTAAAAACCGCAGTATGTTCATTAATTTTGCGGGTTTTTTGCGGATTTCCCACTACAAAATGCATTGGGAAGTGTCCGGGAAAAAACGCGGCAAAAACGCATGCGGTTTTCTAGCGGATTTCTTGCAGAAAATGTCCGGTTTTTCTCAGGAATTTTCTGCGAGAAATCCTAAACGTGTGCACATAGCCTAAAGTTGGCCATAATCATCAGACCAACGTCAGCCAAGCAAGCACATTATTGGGAGGACAAGGCATCAGCCGAGAAAAAGTTCTGTGCACAGTACCCTAAAGTGTAACTCATAACACATCAGAGTTTAAGGAGTTTTTTTTTTTTTTACACTTTTTTCATGCAACTTTTTGACTTTAGGTTCACTTTTCGTAAAAAATCCACATCAAAGTAGTAACGCCATTTTTTCCGCCACAGCGTTCTTTTAAAATCATCTTGATGTATGAATAGCCATGTAGGTTTCTCATTGAAAATCTGTAGAAATTCATCGTTATTAGAAGTGTTTTTTACGAAGATTTTGGAGCAAAACCCGCTCCAATATGAACATGGACAGCAGTATTTTACAGCAGAAGTTACATAATGCAGACTGTGCTTATACTGACATTTTCTCCAAATTTCGTGAAAGTCATTGCAAAAAATAAGTATGCAGTTCATAAGTGTGCTATATTTGCAAAATATCTACTATATATTCGTCTAAGGGTCACTTCCGTCTGTTTGTCTTTCTGTCTGTCTGTCACGGATATTCATTGGTCGCAGCCTCTGTCATGGAAATCCAAGTCGCTGATTGGTCGTGGCTGTTTTGCCACGACCAATCAGCAACGGGCACAGTCCAGTGGAAAAATGGCCGCTCCTTCCTCCCCGCAGTTTGTGCCCACTCCGTACTCCCCTCCAGTCAGCGCTCACACAGGGTTAATGGCAGCGTTGACCGCGGTGTACCGCACTCCGTTAATGCTGCTATTAACCCTGTGTGACCAACTTTTTACTATTCATGCGGCCTATGCAGCATCAATAGTAAAAAGATCTAATGTTAAAAATAATTAAAAAAAAAATAGTTATATACTCACCGTCCGTCGGATCTGGAACAGGCCTTTTTGGCTCCTCACGACGCCCCGGTGACCGCTCCATGCATTGCGGTCTCGCGAGATGATGACATGTGGTCTCCCGAGACCGCTAAGTCATCATCTCGCGAGACCGCAATGCACTCTTCAGACCGGAGCGCGCAAGGAGCGTCGGTAACCGCTTCAATCCAGGGGCCAACAGAGGGTGAGTATATCACTATTTTTTATTTTAATTCTTTTTTTTTAACAGGGATATGGTGCCCACATTACTATATACTATGTGGGCTGTGCAATATATTACGTGGGCTGTATTGTATACTACTATATGGCTGGGCAATATACTACGTGGCTGGGCAATATACTACGTGACTGGGCAATATACTACGTGACTGGGCAATATACTACGTGACTGGGCAATATACTACGTGACTGGGCAATATACTACGTGGCTGGGCAATATACTACGTGACTGGGCAATATACTACGTGACTGGGCAATATACTGCGCGGGCTGTGCAATGTACTACGCGGGCTGTTCGATATAGTAAGCAGGCTGTGCAATACACTACGTGGCCTGTGTTATATACTGCGTGCGTGGTACTGCGCGGGCTGTGCAATATACTACGTGGCTGGGCAATATACTACGTGACTGGGCAATATACTGCGCGGGCTGTGCAATGTACTACGCGGGCTGTTCGATATAGTAAGCAGGCTGTGCAATACACTACGTGGCCTGTGTTATATACTGCGTGCGTGGTACTGCGCGGGCTGTGCAATATACTACGTGGCTGGGCAATATAATACGTGACTGGGCAATATACTATGTGTCTGTGCTGTATAATACGTGGCTCTGTGCTGTATACTACGTGACTGGGCAATATACTACGTGGCTGGGCAATATACTACATGGCTGGGCAATATACTACGTGACTGGACAATATACTACGTGACTGGGCAGTATACTACATGTCTGTGCTGTATACTATGTGGCTCTGTGCTGTATACTGCGTGACTGGGCAATATACTACGTCGCTGGGCAATATACTACGTGGGCTGTGCAATATACTACGTGGACATGCATATTCTAGAATACCCGATGCATTAGAATCGGGCCACCATCTAGTTGATAACAATGAATAATGCTAAGGATAAATTTTTATAATAAAATTTGAACTTCAACCAAACATGACAGTCATCTACTGTATATATATATATAATTGTCTAAAGGGTACTTCCGTCTGTCTGTCTGCAACTTCCATAACGGAAATCCCGCATCACTGATTGGTCTCGCCAGCTGTCTGTCATGGCTGCCGTGACCAATCAGCGACAGGCACAGTCCGATTAGTCCCTCCCTACTCCCCTGCAGTCAATGCCCGGCGCCCGCTCCATACTCCCCTCCAATCACCGCTCACACAGGGTTAATGCCAGCGGTAACGGACCGCGTTATGCCACGGGTAACGCACTCCGTTACCGCTGCTATTAACCCTGTGTGTCCCCAACTTTTTACTATTGATGCTGCCTATGCAGCATCAATAGTAAAAAGATGTAATGTTCAAAATAATAAAAAAACAAAAAACCTGCTATTCTCACCTTCCGTAGTCCAACGATGCGCTCGCGCCTGCTGCCACCTTCCGTTCCCAGAGATGCATTGTGAAATTACCTAGAAGACTTAGTGTTCTTGCGAGACCGCCAAGTCATCTGGGTAATTTCGCAATGCATCCTGGGAACGGAAGATGGCGGCAGCCACGCGCGCATCGCCAGAGCTTCGCTGGATCCTGGCGGGTGAGTATATAACTATTTTTTATTCTAATAATTTTTTTTTAAACAGGGATATGTGCCCACACTGCTATATAGCATGTGGGCAGTGTTATATACCGCCTGGGCTGCGTTATATACTACATGGCTGCTATATACTACGTGGCCAGTGTTATATATTATGTGGGCTGTTATATACCGCGTGGCTGCTATATACTACGTAGGCCATGTTATATACCGCGTGGGCTGCATTACATACCACGTGGCTGCTATATACTACGTGGCCTGTGTTAGATACTATGTGGGCTGTGTTATGTACTGCGTGGGCTGTGCTATATATTACATGGCCAGTGTAATATACTGCATAGCCTGTGTTATATACTATGTCGCCTGTGTTATATACTGCGTGGCTGCTATATACTGCGTGGGCAGTGTTATATACTGTTTGGGTTGTGTTATATACTGCGTGGCCACTGTTATATATTGCGTGGCCTGTATTAACGCATCGGGTATTCTACAATATGTATGTATGTATGTATGTATATAGCAGCCACATAGTATATAGCACAGGCCACGTAGTATTTGTCTGCTATATACTACATGGCTCCAATATACTACGTGGCCTGTGCTATATACTATGTGGCTGCTATACACATACATACATATTCTAGAATACCCGATGCGTTAGAATCGGGCCACCATCTAGTTGCATAATAATTAGCGATGAGGTTTTTCGGGATTGTAGAAAACATATCCAAGAGTACAGAATGTTAAAAAATAAAGAAAGAATCATTATTTACAGGTGGAATCTTCAGATGATCCAGGAAGACCACTCTATTATTATGTCCCATGCAACTTTCACGGACAGCAAATCACAAGCCTCAAGAGTGACATCTGTATGTGTGGCCCGTGATTACTGAGACCAGTGATTAGCTGCAGCTCTCAAGTGATTGCAAGAAGGAACATTGGGTTTCTTTCCCTAGCGGTATTCACTACTTTTTCCATCAAGACTCTCATGGTTGCCTAGCGCTATCTTGCTCTCAGGATCATGAACCTTATCTGGTCATTGGCTGTTATCGTGGCTCACAGCACTTATGGATTGGCCTACTAATGTGTTTAAATGTCTAGATACCTCTTGTTGATATACTTTGTATATACTATGGGTATTATTGCATAAACCACGCAGTTTACCATTTGTTCCTTTGACTGGCAGCACATCATCAATAGAGATTTTTTTCTTACGCTAATGAGCAACATAGATTATTATTGCTTTGTCTATATTTATGCATCATATCTTGATTATCTTGATGGCTTTTCTATACAGTATATTGTTACTATTTTGGGAAAGACCACTATTCGTGGCCAGTCAGGATTCTAATAGCATTATAGGCTTTTAAAATGTTTAACCATTTTGCAGATGTCTAGTCTGTGCTTTTTTTTTGTCCATGTGCATTTTGATGATTAAATAAATATTTGAAAAATGTGACCTTTTTGTGCATACCCCTTTTCTTCTTTGTTTTTGCCACTGTCTGTACTGTACACATTGGGCTGATCCCTTTATAATGCCTGTGGTGCCCACATTTTAAATATACTAAGGCTATGTTCACACATTGCGGTTTTTACCGCGGAACAGCGGTGATTTTGCAGCTGCGGGTCCGCAGCAGTTTCCATAGCGTTTACAGTAACATGTAAACCCTATGGAAACTGCAAACCGCTGTGCACATGCTGCGGGAAAAACCGCGCGGGAACGCAGCGGTTTACAACCCGCAGCATGTCACTTCTTTGTGCAGAATTGCAGCGATTCTGCACCCATAGGAATGCATTGATCCGCTTACGTCCCGCATGGGGCTGTGCCCACCATGCGGGAAGTAATGCGGATAATATGCGGGTGGTACCCGGGGTGGAGGAGAGGAGACTCTCCTCCAGGCCCCGGGAACCATATTTGTGTAAAAAAAAAAAAGAATTAAAATAAAAAATAATGATATACTCACCTCTGAAGTCTCAGCGCTGCACGCGGCCGTCCGGTCTCAGGTTTGCTATGCGACCAGGACCTGCGGTGACGTCGCGGTCACATGACCTTGACGTCACGAAGGTCCTTCTCGCACAGCATCTTTGGAACCGGACCGCCGCCTGCAGCGCCGAGGAGATCGGGACGTCAGAGGGTGAGTATACCATTATTTTATTATTTTTAACATTACTATTGATGCTGCATATTGCTGCATATGCAGCATCAATAGTAGGGGTAAAATCCCGCAGCGGAACCCGCAGGACAAACCGCGATAAATCTGCAGGGATTACCGCAGCGGGTTTGCCCTGCAGATTTATCAAATCCGCTGTGGGAGAACCCGCAGGGACAGGACGCTATGTGTGAACATAGCCTAAGAAGGAACATACATTATCACTGCAGGACCTGAAGGGTGCTGAAGAGGTGGTGCTGGAGAGGTGGGGTATTCAAATGGTAATTATTTCTTACTTGACTTTCTCTGGAACTCTCATTTAGAATGAATGGAGGAGATGTGTGCATGCTCAGTTTTGGCTCCACTCAGACATGGCTGTGCAGAGATACAAAATACTTCTTTACAAGGTGTAAATTGGTGGGGGGCATTCTACAGTGTAGTGGACAACCTCTTTAATAATAAAAGTTACATTTTATGGCTTTCTAGTGAAGGATTCTAATATGGGGTTCACCCCTTTTGGCTTATTTATAATATATTCCTCTAAAGCCATTTCTCTCCCCCTTTTCTGATTTGGTATAAAGTTTTATTAAACTTTCATGCTCCACATGCTATCAGTTTTCAAAACGGACCAAAGTGTAGGAGTGGTGGAGCTGAGGGTTCAGTCTGAAAGGTTAAATGTATTTGATGTTTATGTATGATATAAAAGGGTAACACTCACTGGGGCTGCAGTTTTTAGCTTAGGCAAGTGTGAATACACGGGGGGAGGGGTTGGTGTTCACCCAAGTCCGCTAGCTGAAACTGCATGCACCAGGGATCGTACCGCCGAACGCCCGCTCTCACGTTAACGTGGGCATAGTGCTACTCAGACAGCACAGGGTGAGGGTAAAACAGTGTGGCAATGCTTTATTGAACCACAAGACAGGCAGATAACATGTAGAATAATCCCAGCAAAATACCCCAAAATGGTGCACATTACAGAGTCTCACCCTTCTGCGGACTCGCCGGGATAATGGCAGCTGTTACTACAGAGCTCCCAGGGTCGACTACCCCTCCTGTGGCACGCACACAGAGTGGAGGTAACGACAAGCGTAGAAAGATGACAGACCATTCAGGTACAAGGCCAGTTGACCTGAGGGTCACAACCCATGATGGAGCCATGATGTATTGGCAGCAGTCCTGAAGGGTCCCATTGGATGTTTGGATGTCTTGGTAGAATCTCTGGCTGTCTTTCCCTCTCTATCTCTATAGAGGCATGTAGCCGGTAAGGAAAGGGTGAATCAAACACCCGAAAACCCCACCCCTATGGCTGAAGATTGTTCCCTCCAAATTCAGGTGACAGAGTCCCTTTAAGTAAAATTGTAATTCTTTTTTATGGAATCTGTGTCCCTTGCAGTTATTACTGCTGAGGTTCCAGAAGAAAGCCTGGATCCCCTGGAGGCCTGAAGCCCTGAAGTACGTGTGATGCACTCCACACACAGCAGTACACCAAGACAGGGACACGTGTTGGCTCTAGGATGTCGGAGCGAGTGAGAACAGAAGCTCACCCACGACTACCTCGCTTGGGCATCTTACAAAAGATTGATGTATGAATAAGCCTTCATATTCTACGGAACAAACATCCTTCTGACAAAAAAAGCATTTTTCATAAAAGTATGGGCATCCACAAACCTACTTATGAATTTAATTGACTGGTCATGATTTCCTGTAATATTTCTTCCTTCAAGGAGAATAATTTTACAAGAGTTTATAAGCATTCTAGAAAAAGGTGTACGGTATTATTCTCAATATTGGGGTTTTCCTATCTGATTATTATTTATATGCTACAATCAGTAGGACAGAGGATCAAACATGCCAATGTCAGCGTCAGTACAGCCTTGATCATGAGCACTGGAGAACGAGTGTAGATCCTCATCTAAGCTCCCGACTTCTTGGCCGATATTAATAATGACAAATGACAATAGTAAGTTACTATACAAATACAATGAAACCCCTCAAATTTGACCATATGGACCCCTTACCTGGATAAGATGTGACAAGTTTGTTTCACCAAATATTATATATACTGGCCATCTTATTTGAGAAGACCACCCACCTTACAAGACCAGTTCACACAAATACTAGTTTCATCCTATATAGTGTGTTTTTTTTGTCTACCCAAAATCAAGAGTAAAGCTGTCTACATTTATGGGCAAGCGTGGTGTACACAGATGGGGGTTTTCCTTGCTGGTTCTGCACACAGGAGTTGTACTTTTACAGCCTCTGACCATCTGAACAAACAAAAGGAACTTTTTGTTACTTGTATATACAATCACATAGTAATGCAATCGGAAAACTTCATTAACATAAGGTTAACGTCAGGTCTGTGAACATGTTGAAATGTGAAAATGTTGGACTGAGAATATCACTAAATGTATACCACCCAAGAATCTCTTTAATGCCATAATCTAAGCCATGGTTCCCCAACCTGGAGCTTGGGAGTGGTGGAGCAGGGAAACATCACATCCTCCTCCTCCTCCATTCAGTCTATGTAGAGACTGGAGATCCTGCCAGGACCCTTTAGTGCTTTGAGCTCAATATGAGAAAAGCGCAATAAGTTTTGTTATTTGCTGTTGTAACATGACATTCTCACAGGACCTGGAGGAGAGATCCAACGGCAAGGCAGCGGAAACGAGGAGCAGGACTCATGCAAGGTGCGTGTTGATGTTGCAGAGCTGTGTGTACACTGTGGGGACACCATATTGTGTTTGGAGGGGCATCGTATCTTGTGGGCAGCATCATATTATATGGGGGGCACTGTAGGATAAATGAAAATGGTACCATACTGGGCGGGAACACTAATGAACTTCACTAGGAGCAATCAATATTTCTGTGTGAACACTTAAAGGATGTTGAGGCTGAAGTTAGGTTACTGACTTGGCATAAAATAAATATTGCCGTATGTGTCCCTCTTTCTTATCTTTCATAGTTGGGAGGTATGCATATCCATATGAGACTGTCGAATTTGGGAGACCCACAGCTAGGCCGGGGTCACATAAGCATTTAACACGTCCAAGTGCTATGCGAGAAAACATCACATAGCACTCAGCCCAGTGTTATATTATGGGGCAGCTAAAATCAACGTATTGGCATGAGAAAACAATCGTAGCGAGACTCGGCTCACATGCACCTATACAAGTCTATGGGTGCTTGTGAAACATTCAACTGCACTCAGATGTCATCCCAGTGCAGTCTGATACATGCAGAGATAGGCAATGGAGGAGATGAGAGGATCACAGAACAGAGCACTGACCCTCGGCTCACGCTCGCAGCAGAGCTGAAGCTGATGATAATTAGCATATCGTATCCGATGCTATACGCTTGTGTGATTCCAGCCTTAGGGCTCACACTCATCAGCCTAAACAAAATATTGTTCCAGAAAAATAGGACGAGTGTCATGCGAGTACAATGTGATTTCTCACCTAGCATCCGTCTGCAATGCGTTTTTAACATCAGCTTTTACATATGGTAGTTCAAGCCATTTCAAGCTAGTTTACTAACTAACAAAATAATCTTATATACAGAGATAGATAGATAATCATTGAGATATATAATTATTGCTTTCCATGTCTAGATTGCTGTACATGTTTTTAGCGAATAATGAAATAAATAAAATTAAAAAAAACGGCATGGGGTCTCCCATATTATTCTTAACCAGAAGAAGGAAAAACAGTTAGTTGTGGGTTGATATTTATAACCAAAGGAAGGGGGTAATAAACATGGCTTCCCAGGATATTAACATCAGCTCACAGCTGTTTACTTAGCCTTTACTGGTGGTAATTATTTACAAGGGGCGATCCCCTCCACAAAAATAATGTGGGGTCCCCCTTATAATTAATAATCAGCAAAGGCTAGGCAGACAGCTGTGGGCTGATATTAATAGCCTACGAAAGGGCTATGGATATTGGCCCTTTCCCAGACTAAGAACATCAGCACTCAACCGCCTAAGAAATGGGGCATCCATTAGCATTAGATACGTCAATTCTGGCACTTAAGGTACCGTTACACTAAACGACTTACCAACGATCACGACCAGCGATACGACCTGGCCGTGATCGTTGGTAAGTCGTTGTGTGGTCGCTGGGGAGCTGTCACACAGACGGCTCTCTCCAGCGACCAACAATCAGGGGAAAGACTCCGGCATCGTTGAAACTGTCTTCAACGATGCCGAAGTCCCCGGGTAACCAGGGTAAACATCGGGTTACTAAGCGCAGGGCCACGCTTAGTAACCCGATATTTACCCTGGTTACCATTTTAAAAGTAAAAAAAAAAAAAAACAGTACATACTCACATTCTGATGTCTGTCACGTCCCTCACCGTCAGCTTCCCGCACTGACTGTGTCAGCGCCGGCCATAAAGCAGAGCACAGCGGTGACGTCACCGCTGTGCTCTGCCTTACGGCCGACGCTGACAGTCAGTGCAGGGAAGCTGACGGCGAGGGACGTGACAGACATCGGAATGTGAATATGTACTGTTTTGTTTTTTTTTACTTTTACAATGGTAACCAGGGTAAATATCGGGTTACTAAGAACGGCCCTGCGCTTAGTAACTCGATGTAGTGAACACATCGCTGGATCGGCGTCACACACGCCGATCCAGCGATGACAGCGGGGTGATCAGCGACCAAAAAAAGGTCCTGATCATTCCCCAGCGACCAACGATCTCCCAGCAGGGGCCTGATCGTTGGTCGCTGTCACACATAACGATTTCGTTAACGATATCGTTGCTACGTCACAAAAAGCGTGACGTTGCAACGATATTGTTAACGAAATCGTTATGTGTGAAGGTACCTTTAGCCTCCGCAAAAAAAAAAACAAATAAAAAAAAAATTTGTCACACAACGAGCCCAACTGAGCTATATCTAGATGCTTTGCTGAACAGTCACAGAAAAGGTGACCACTCAGCCTGACATCCAGGAGCTACTGAGCTGTGCATGCGAATGCAGCTTCAGTGCCTCGCGCTGACGTCAGTAAGGTGAGCGGATTTCATCCCCTATAATCTCTGGTCACCTGACACCACCGCTCACAGTGTGAGAAGTTGCTCACGCTACGAGCGGTGACATCTGTAAGGTTCGTCGGCAATGAACTCCGGCTACATTACTGAAGTTGTGTTCGCACACGCAGCTCAGCGCAAAGTATTGCAGTGCGCAGGCGCCGGGAAATTACGCCTGCGCCGAAGCCACGACAGGAAGCAAAGAAGAGGACGACATGATATGAAGATTGGAGGCGCTGGACTCAGACCTGTGACGCCCATTCGACCGGACCGCCCCTGGGTGAGTATAATCTAACCTCTTTTTCTTATCTTTCAGGATACATTGGGGGGCTTAAGGTACCGTCACACTAGACGATATCGCTAGCGATCCGTGACGTTGCAGCGTCCTCGCTAGCGATATCATCCAGTGTGACAGGCAGCAGCGATCAGGCCCCTGCTGTGCTGTCGCTGGTCGGGGAAGAAAGTCCAGAACTTTATTTGGTCGCTGGACTCCCCGCAGACATCGCTGAATCGGCGTGTGTGACACAGATTCAGCGATGTCTTCACTGGTAACCAGGGTAAACATCGGGTAACTAAGCGCAGGGCCGCGCTTAGTAACCTGATGTTTACCCTAGTTACCATCCTAAAAGTAAAAAAAAACAAACACTACATACTTACCTACCGCTGTCTGTCCTCCAGCGCTGTGCTCTGCACTCCTCCTGCTCTGGCTGTGAGCGTCGGTCAGCCGGAAAGCAGAGCGGTGACGTCACCGCTCTGCTTTCCGGCCGCTGTGCTCACACAGACAGTACAGGAGGAGTGCAGAGCACAGCGCTGGAGGACAGACGGCTGTAGGTAAGTATGTAGTGTTTGTTTTTTTTTACTTTTAGGATGGTAACCAGGGTAAATATCGGGTTACTAAGCGCGGCCCTGCGCTTAGTTACCCGATGTTTACCCTGGTTACCAGCATCGTTGGTCGCTGGAGAGCTGTCTGTGTGACAGCTCTCCAGCGACCAAACAGTGACGCTGCAGCGATCCGGATCGTTGTCGGTATCGCTGCAGCGTCGCTTAGTGTGACGGTACCTTTAGCTACAGCATTACAGAATGCTGTAGATAAGCCCCTAATGGTGATGGCCACAGCTTATATGCGAAAAATGAGGTGACAGATTCCCTTTAATGGGATAACAAGTCTGGGGTAAAACAACGCCCCACAACTAGTCACCCAGTAATCAGCATACCGCCATCACAGTTATACAATTGCTTTTTGGTATATGCAATCTTCAGTAAGATAATAAAAAGGGCTTGTGAGGAGCGGTGTAAAGATACAAGGATAGCCATAATGGTGGCGGCTTGGGACCTGGGAGCTGAGAAGTTTCCCTCTGTTCGGTTGGAAACCAAGACAAAAAAAGCAAATTACACTTACTACTGCCACAAATGTTCTGGTTTTAGACTTTGCTGCAACCTCTAATGAAAAAGTGCCTAAAAAATGGCTAATTCAGGACAGAACGCCAGTTCTTTGTACAACACACTAGAAAAAGCTATCATGGCTGGTGACTTGGCGCATGGTTCTCACTCCTGAGTCAGCATTTAACATATGAATTCTCCGGAGTTGCTTCAGCCAATCCTACTTTCCTCTTGCCGGAGTCCATGAGATTGCTGGGACTAGAATACATCACTGACCATCAAAACCGACAAAAAAAATCAGCCGAGAGATACAAAGACACTGCAGGGATCATGAACGACAAAAAGGGATTCTGCAGCAGCAACATCTGTCACTTACTTTCACTTTAAGCGATCACCCTTTAGCACGAATCGAACGAGAAAAGGGAATTATGGGAAATGTAGTCACTGGGGCCGCGGATTGAAATGGAAATGAAGAGGAAAGCTATTGGGTAAAGACTACATTTCCCACAAATGCTTTCGGCACCCTTTCAGCTGAAAAGAACAGCAGTGTTGGTGAAAATGCATCATGGGAAATATAGTTCTTATGTACGAGTAGTGGCAGCGCACAGTGTTCCAGTCAGAGGGAGGGACGGCTGCGTGTCCTGTGCTGCTGACCTGACTGCAGTGCTGCCATCCACAGCGCTCTCCTCTGACTGGAAAAGCCACACTTTACCTAACCATCCCATACTTACTAGAGTATATTCCATAGACTAGAAATTGTTTTCCAGGATGGTGGTTTAAGCGCTCAGTGGAAAATTCCAGAAACTCTTGTTTTTCATGGTGTTTTCCTTTGATTTTTTTTTTAATACAAAAACCCAAATATTAGCAGAACGTACAGACGAAAATATCAAACTCTGTACAAACTGCTTTTTATTGGATTTTCTGGTGTGTTTTTTTTAGATTTTAAATTTTTCCAATACGATTCACTATTGGATGTGAAAAACAAAGGGCATGCAATAGAAAAATGGCACCAAAATGCTTGTAAACTTTGTGACACATCCAACCAGGGCCGGACTGGCAAATGCCAGAAGGGCCGGTGGCAGTAGTAGGCCGCCCGAGTGTGCCGCTGTCATCACACTCCCCGCCCCGCATTCATCTAAGTTGTAAGTTGAATGCAATGATGGAGGAGAGAGCGTCTGCTGTCGCTCCCTCTCCCATCATTCCCAACTCTGACACTGCGGGTGCGCGATGACGTCATATCATCGCGCACCTGCTGTATGTCGGGCAAGCAGACTGCAGCCGCTGAGACAAGTCGGGAGCAGCGCGGGGCACGAGGAGAGTTTTTTTTGTTTGTTTTTTTAACCCCTTAATCCCATATGACGTACTATCCCGTCGAGGTGACCTGGGACTTCATTCCCAGTGACGGCATAGTACGTCATATGCGATCAGCGCAGAGCTCTGAAAAGTGTCAGATCAGCGATCTGACCCTATAACATGATGCCCCCCCTGGGGCAATGTTATAACGTAAAAAAAAAAAATTGCATTAAAAAAAACAAAAAAAAAAATTGTTCCCATAAATACATTTCTTTATCTAAAAAAAACAAACAATAAAAGTACACATATTTAGTATCGCCGTGTCTGTAACGACCCGACCTATAAAACTGTCTCACTAGTTAACCCCTTCAGTGATCACCGTAAAAAAAAAGAGGCCAAAAACAAAGCTTTATTATCATACCGCCGAACAAAAAGTGGAATAACACACGATCAAAAAGACGGATATAAATAACCATAGTACCGCTGAAAACCTCATCTTGTCCCGCAAAAAAAAAACAACCCACCATACAGCATCATCAGCCAAAAAATAAAAGTTATAGCGCTCAGAAAAAAAGCGATGCAAAAATAATTATTTTTTCTATAAAATAGTTTATCGTATAAAAGCGCCAAAACATAAAAAAATGATATAAATGAGGTGTCGCTGCAATCGTACTGACCCGAAGAATAAAACTGCTTTATCAATTTTACCAGATGTGGAACGGTATAAACCCCTCCCCCCCCCTCCCTCCAAAAAGAAATTCATGAATAGCTGGTTTTTGGTCATTCTGCCTCACAAAAATCGGAATAAAAAGCGATCAAAAAATGTCACATGCTCAAAAATCATACCAATAAAAACGTCAACTCGTCCCGCAAAAAACAAGACCTCACATGACTCTGTGGACCAAAATATTGAAAAGTTGTAGCTATCAAAATGTGGAGACGCAAAAACTATTTTTTGCAATAAAAAGCATCTTTTAGTGTGTGACGGCTGCCAATCATAAAAATCCGCTAAAAAAACTGCTATAAAAGTAAATCAAACCCCCCTTCATGACCCCTTAGTTAGGGAAAAAAATAAAATTAAAAAATGTATTTATTTCTATTTTCCCGTTAGGGTTGGGGTTAGGGTTGGGGCTAAAGTTAGGGTTAGGGTTTGCATTACATTTACGGTTGTGATTAGGGTTAGGGGTGTGTCAGGGTTAGGGGTGTGGTTAGGGTTATTGTTGGGATTAGGGGTATGTTGGAGTTAGGGGTGTAGTTAGGGTTAGGGGTCTGTTGGGGTTAGGGTTAGGGGCATGTTCGGGTTAGGAGTTTGGTTAGGGTTATGGGTAGAGTTGGGATTAGGGGTGTGTTTGGGTTAGGGTTTCAGTTAGAATTGGGGGCTTCCACTGTTTAGGCACATCAAGGGCTCTCCAAAAGCGACATGGCGACCGATCTCAATTCCAGCCAATTCTGCGTTGAAAGTGAAACAGTGCTCCTTCCCTTCCGAGCTCTCCCATGCGCCCAAACAGGTGTTTACCCTAACATATGGGGTATCAGCGTACTCAGGACAAATAGGACAACAACATTTGGGGTCCACTTTCTCTTGTTACCCTTGGGAAAATAAAAATTTGGGGGGCTAAAAAAAACATTTTTGTGGAAAAAAATGATTTTTTATTTTCACGGCTCTGCGTTATAAACTGTAGTGAAACACTTGGGGGTTCAAAGTTCTCACAACACAGCTAGATAAGTTCCTTGGGGGGTCCAGTTTCCAATATGGGGTCACTTGTGGGGGGTTTCTACTGTTTAGGTGTTACGGCCGCTACTCACCTTTGCGGCTCCGTCTCTGGCTCTCGGCGCGCCGCTCCTTCCGCCGGTGCTGCGGCTTCCGGGTTCCGGCGCGCTTCCTCCTCGGCGTCGCGAACTCCCGCCTTCAGTGCGCGCTCCCGCTGTCCTACTGCTGGTGGGCGGCGCGCTCGTTCCCGGCACCTTGTCTAGCTTCGGTGCAGGTGTGCAGGGATTCACAGCTGACGCTGATCCTCTGTTTCCGGATACCTTCTGTCTCGGCCAATCCTGGGTAGGTTCGGGGTATTTTAGGCCACCTCCTCTGTTAGGAGGTGCCTGAGTATCATTTGCTATTTGCTTCTGTCTCTGGCCCTTCTGCTTTGTGCTACTGTGCTTCAGTCAGCTCCGAGTGTTACTCCTTTGCTCTCGCCCTTTTGCTCGCCTCTTTCCCGTTTCTTTTGGTGCTTTCTCTTCCTCTGTTCCGCTCCTGTTCCAGTCTTTCTTCAGCTCTAGCTAGTCGTCCTCTTCCATTCTCCGTTGCAATTTGTCCCTCCGCCTCCGTTCCGGTACTCCGGAGCCGTCCCTCTTGGTATCTGCTACCGTGGATTAGCGACCTCTGGGCCTGCTCCTGACAGTCCCTGTATAGGGGTTGGTTACCATTAGGTCTGCTCGCCCAGGGGTAGGTCTCTTCCACGGTCCAGAGGGTCCACTCTCTTTTCACCTTGAACGTAATAGAATACTCAGGCCATGGACCCCGCAGGTGCCGCGTTTTCAGCTCAGAAAGAATTGGCGCATCTGCGCGATAATCAGCAGCGCATCATGTCTTTCTTAAAAACCTTGGAGACTCGTCTGACCGCTCTACAAACCTCCGACCCAGTTAATGCTTCTCAAATTGCGGGTCTGCAGCAAGAGCTCTCCCAGCAGCGCGATACGCAGACACGCATGCTTTCTTATATGGCCTCTATTGATGACCGTTTATTTAACTTGCAGTCGCTCTCCGCTCAGGTAGCCCTTCAGGATCCTAATTCTACGGTTTCACCCCATCCGCCACCTCGCTTAGGCAAACCTCCCAGGTATAACGGGGATCCTAAACTCTGTAGGGGATTACTAAACCAGTGCCGTCTCCACTTCGAACTCCTCCCTCAGCAATATCCTACCGATAGAGCCAAGGTGGCATTTATTGTGTCTTATTTAGAGGGAGAGGCTCTGGCTTGGGTCAATCCCTTGTGGGAGCGGGATGATCCCATAGTTTCTCAGTTAGTTATTTTTCTTGAGACTTTCCGCCGAGTTTTTGACGAGCCCGGACGCTTAGCTTCCACAACCGAGTCGCTTTTCAACCTACAACAGGGCTCTCAAACAGTAGGTCAGTATGCCATCCGCTTTCGCACCCTAGCCTCTGAGCTTGGGTGGAACAATGAGGCTTTGGTAGGTGCGTTCTGGCGAGGCCTGTCCTCTCGGATAAAAGATGAGTTGGCAGGAAGAGATACCCCAACCTCTTTAGAGGATCTTATAGCCTTATCTACACGCATAGACCTGCGCTTCCAAGAGCGAACTCGTGAGTCCATAAGAGAGAGGAGGTCCGTTCGCTCTTTACCCTCCGTTCGCAGGTCAGGGAGCCCACGGCCCCTGTTGTCTTCTACTGCATCCGTACCAGAGCCTATGCAAAGTAGATCGCGTCAAATTGGCTGAGCAACGTCGTCAGGAGAGACGTTCCCAGGGACTCTGTTTCTAATGCGGTAGTGCTTCGCATTTACTACGATCTTGCCCTGAGAGACCGGAAAACTCCTCCGCCTAGGACAGGTAAGAGAGGCCTCCCTAAGTGATTCTGATCCCTCTCAACCCCTGTTTCTGTTCGTCTTGCTTATTTTTAAACTGAAGCGTTTTTCCGAGGTAGCGTATGTGGATTCGGGTGCGGCAGGCAACTTTATCAGCCTTGAGGCGGTTCGGAGGCTTCGCGTTCCTGTGCTCTCTTTGGATTCTCCTCGTTTGATCGCCTCCGTAGATGGAAGACCTTTGCAAGATGCCATCACCCTGGTAACGGAAGAAATTGAACTTCAGATCGGAGCCCTACATCATGAGAAGATCTCTTTCTACGTTCTCCCTAACCTCGCCCATGCTCTTCTGCTTGGATTACCATGGCTCCGAACTCATGAACCTACTCTTGACTGGCGTTCGGGTGATGTGCTTCGTTGGGGTTCTTCTTGTCATAGACAATGCCTGCAATCAGTTCGTCCTGTTTCTCCACCTCCGGCAGTTTCCGTTCCCTCTGATCTACCTTCTCCATAATGGTCGTTCTTAGATGTTTTCGATAAAAAGGAGGCCGAGAGCCTTCCTCCAAATCGTGCCTATGATTGCCCTATCGAGCTTCTCCCCGGTTCCACCCCACCTAGGGGGAGAATTTATCCACTTTCTCCGGCTGAGACCAAAGCCATGTCTGAATACATCCAAGAGAACTTGTCTAAGGGTTTCATTCGTAAGTCTTCGTCTCCCGCAGGTGCGGGATTCTTCTTCGTCAAAAAGAAGGACGGTTCACTTAGACCTTGCATCGACTACAGAGGGTTAAACAACATCACGGTCAAGAACAAGTACCCTCTACCTCTCATCCCTGAGCTCTTTGATCGTCTCAGAGGGGCGCGAATTTTCACCAAGTTAGACCTTCGTGGAGCTTATAATCTTGTCCGAATACACGCCGGTGATGAATGGAAAACCGCTTTTAATACTCGAGACGGCCATTATGAATACTTGGTCATGCCATTCGGCCTCTGTAATGCTCCCGCAGTCTTCCAAGAATTCGTTAATGACATTTTTAGAGACCTTCTCTATTCCTGTGTTGTGGTATATTTAGACGACATCCTGGTGTTCTCAGCAGATTTGCCGTCCCACAGAAGAAGTGTTCGCCTGGTCCTGCAGCGGCTAAGAGAGAACCGTCTTTACGCTAAATATGAGAAATGTCTATTTGAACAAACTTCTTTGCCCTTTCTTGGATATATTGTTTCGGATTCCGGCCTCAAGATGGACCCTGAGAAAGTGAATGCCATTCTCAATTGGCCACGTCCCCATGGAATAAAAGCCATCCAGCGGTTTGTGGGATTTGCCAACTACTACAGGCAGTTCATTTCTCATTTCTCCTCAACTATTCGGCCTCTTTCTGCTCTCACCCACAAAGGTTCCAACCCGAAGACTTGGACCCCGGAGGCCGAGAATGCCTTTTTGCTCTTGAAACAGTCCTTTTCCTCCGCTCCAGTGTTACACCATCCTGAGATTAACAAGCCATTCGTTCTCGAGGTGGACGCCTCCTCCACGGGGGCTGGAGCAGTTCTCTCCCAAAGGTCCTCAGTGGGTCATCTGGTTCCTTGCGGATTCTTTTCCAAGACGTATTCTGCATCTGAACGTAATTATACCATTGGAGACCGAGAACTCTTGGCTATTAAATTAGCCCTAGAGGAATGGAGGCATCTTCTTGAAGGAGCAGTTCATCCATTCGTAATTTTCTCTGACCACAAGAATTTGGCCTACCTTCAAACCGCGCAAAGACTAAATCCACGGCAGGCTCGTTGGTCTCTGTTCTTTGCTTGCTTCGATTTCGAGCTTCGTTTTCGGCCCAGCGACAAAAATGTCAAAGCAGACGCTCTGTCCAGGCTTTCGCAGCCGGAAGACTTGGACGAAGAACCAGCACATATTTTGGATCCCTGCAAGATCATCACGGTGGCACCTTTGAGGATGACCTGTCCCCCTCCTGGTAAGACACTGGTGGCTGAAAACGACAGAGAGAGAGTTCTTCGTTGGGGTCACTCCTCTAAATTAGCAGGCCATGCAGGGATAAAGAAGACCTTCCTTCTCATCTCTCGCTACTATTGGTGGCCTTCGTTGCGTCTTGATATTAAAGACTTTGTCGCCTCCTGTCCTTCCTGTGCTAAATACAAAGTTCCAAGACAGTTACCTCATGGAGGTCTGCTTCCTCTTCCAGTACCTTCTAGTCCGTGGCAGCACATCGCCATGGACTTCATTACCGACTTACCAAATTCCTCTGGTTGTACAGTCATCCTTACGGTAGTAGATCGGTTCTCCAAGATGGCTCATTTTGTACCCCTGCCTGGTCTACCTTCGGCTCCAGAATTGGCGAAGATCTTCATTTCTAATATCTTCAAACTTCATGGTTTTCCTCAAAACATTGTGTCCGACAGAGGGGTACAGTTTACTTCGCATTTTTGAAGGCACTATGCAAACTCTTGAAGATTTCTTTTGATTTTTCATCTGCCTATCACCCTCAGACTAATGGTCAAGCTGAACGAACAAATCAGATCGTGGCTACTTATCTTCGTCATTTCTCTAACGCCCATCAGGATGATTGGGTTAACCTTCTGCCATGGGCTGAGTTTGCCTATAATAACCATTCCAATGAGTCTTCTGCTAAGTCTCCATTTTTTATCGTGTTCGGACAACATCCTAATATGCCTCTCCCGATCTCCTCTACGTCTGGAGTACCGGCAGCAGATACTTTGACTTCGGACTTTTCGTCTGTTTGGGGACAAGTTAAAAGCGCTCTCGATAAGGCATCTGTGAGGATGAAGAGATTTGCCGACAAGAGGCGATTGGATATTTCTCCGTTTCTACCCGGCGACAAAGTCTGGCTCTCCTCACGTTACATTAGACTCAAGATACCTTCCTGCAAGCTAGGTCCTCGCTACATCGGTCCCTTTGAGGTTCTGAGTCGAGTCAACGATGTCGCTTACAAGCTGAAGTTGCCTGCTTCGCTCCGTGTTCCCAATACCTTCCATGTGTCCCTACTCAAACCGGTTACGTTTAATCGCTTTCACACTTCTTCCTGCGCCTCTCCTCTGCCTGCCTGTGCCGATAATATCTTTGAGGTGAAGGATATTTTAGCTATGAAGAGGGTTCGTGGGAGAAAATTTTTCTTGGTGGATTGGAAGGGGTTTGGTCCTGAGGAGAGATCGTGGGAGCCTCTGGAGAATATCAATGCACCTCGCCTTCTAAACAAATTTCTCTCCAGTTTTGGAAGGGGGGATTTTAAGGAGGGGGGTACTGTTACGGCCGCTACTCACCTTTGCGGCTCCGTCCCTGGCTCTCGGCGCGCCGCTCCTTCCGCCGGTGCTGCGGCTTCCGGGTTCCGGCGCGCTTCCTCCTCGGCGTCGCGAACTCCCGCCTTCAGTGCGCGCTCCCGCTGTCCTACTGCTGGTGGGCGGCGCGCTCGTTCCCGGCACCTTGTCTAGCTTCTGTGCAGGTGTGCAGGGATTCACAGCTGACGCTGATCCTCTGTTTCCGGATACCTTCTGTCTCGGCCAATCCTGGGTAGGTTCGGGGTATTTTAGGCCACCTCCTCTGTTAGGAGGTGCCTGAGTATCATTTGCTATTTGCTTCTGTCTCTGGCCCTTCTGCTTTGTGCTACTGTGCTTCAGTCAGCTCCGAGTGTTACTCCTTTGCTCTCGCCCTTTTGCTCGCCTCTTTCCCGTTTCTTTTGGTGCTTTCTCTTCCTCTGTTCCGCTCCTGTTCCAGTCTTTCTTCAGCTCTAGCTAGTCGTCCTCTTCCATTCTCCGTTGCCATTTATCCCTCCGCCTCCGTTCCGGTACTCCAGTTTGTGTCTTTTTCTTTGTCCTCCGGAGCCGTCCCTCTTGGTATCTGCTACCGTGGATTAGCGACCTCTGGGCCTGCTCCTGACTGTCCTTGTATAGGGGTTGGTTACCATTACGTCTGCTCGCCCAGGGGTAGGTCTCTTCCACGGTCCAGAGGGTCCACTCTCTTTTCACCTTGAACGTAATATTAGGTACATTAGGGGCTCTGCAAACGTGATGTGACACCTGCAGACCATTCCATCTAAGTCTGCATTCCAAACGGCGCTCGTTCCCTTCCAAGCTCTGCCATGCGCCCAAACGGTGGTTCTCCCCCACATATGGGGTATCAGCGTACTCAGGACAAATTGGACAACAACTTTTGAGGTCCATATTCTCCTGTTACCCTTGGGAAAATACAAAACTGGGGGCTAAAAAATAATTTTTGTGAAAAACAAAAAAATTATTTTGATTTTCACGGCTCTGCGTTATAAACTGTAGTGAAAAACTTGGGGGTTCAAAGCTCTCACAACACATCTAGATAAGTTCCTTAGGGGGTCTACTTTCCAAAATGGTGTCAATTGTGGGGGGTTCAATGTTTAGGCACATCAGGGGCTCTCCAAATGCGACATGGTGTCCCATCTCAATTCCAGTCAATTTTGCATTGAAAAGTCAAACGGCGCTCCTTCCCTTCCGAGCTCTGCCATGCGCCCAAACAGTGGTTTACCCTCACATATGGTGTATTGGCGTACTCAGGACAAATTGTACAACAACTTTTACAGTCCATTTTCTCCTATTATGCTTGGTAAAATAAAATAAATTGGAGCAGAAGTAAATTTTTTGCGAAAAAAGTTGTGTTCGTTTTTTGTTTTTTTTAAACATTCCAAAAATTCCCGCGAAACACCTGAAGGGTTAATAAACTTCTTGAATGTGGTTTTGAGCACCTTGAAGTGTGCAGTTTTTAGAATGGTGTCACACTTGGTTATTTTCTATCATATAGACCCCTCAAAATGACTTCAAATGTGATGTGTTCCCTAAAAAAAAAAAAAGGTGTTGTAAAAAATGAAAAATTGCTCTCTACTTTTAACCCTTATAACTCCCTAACGCAAAAAAAAAATTAGACATATGGGAAATGTTACCTATTAAGTATTTTGTGTGACATCTCTGATTTAAGGGCATAAAAAAATTTAAGGGCATAAAAAATTCAAAGTTGGAAAATTGCGAAATTTTCACAATTTTGGCCAAATTTCCGTTTTTTTCACAAATAAATGCAGGTAATATCAAAGAAATTTTACCACTATCATGAAGAACAATATGTCAGGAGAAAACAGTGTCAGAATCATCAGGATCCGTTGAAGCGTTCCAGAATTAGAACCTGATAAAAGGAACATACAATACTGCATTGTATTCTATGGAGGGGCTACATTCTATGGGGGCTGCATTATACTATATGAAGAACTATGGGGTGCATTATACTATGGGAAGTGAATTGTACTACATGGAGGACAATGGTGGGGCAGTATACTATATGGAGCACTATGAGGAATGTATTATACTATTTTGAGGACTGAGGAGTGTAATATACTATATGGTGGACTGTGGCAGTACATTATACTATATGGAGGACTATGAGGAGTGTATTATACTATATGGAGAACTGAGCAGTGTATTATACTATATGGAGGACTGGGGAGTGTATTATACTATATGGAGGAATTGCAGTGTATTTTAATATATGGAGGACTATGAATAGTGTATTATACTATATGGAGAACTGAGCAGTGTATTATACTATATGAAGGACGGAGGAGTGTATAATACTATATGGAGGAGTGCATTATACTATATGGAACTATATGGAGGACAGAGGAGTGTATTATACTATATGTAGGACTGAGGTGCACATTATGATATATGGAGGACGAAGGGGTGTATTATACTAAACAAGCAAAATGCTGCCTATTCATCGAGTGATTGGATTGTTTATGTGGGAACAGAAATCCTTGTTCTCAGCAGCACATCGCCGGTGTAAACTGTAGTTGTGCTGCTGATAACATGAAACTGTGTGGGGACAGATTGATCTAATTGTGATTGCTCTGTTCCCTTCATTCTTTCTCAGTTGGTGAAAAGAGGCTGGGAAACAAGCGAACGACTTCAGTATTGTCAATCACACTCGTTTAGTGGCCCGAGATCAGCGCGTGTAAATACAGCAGAAATGCTTCACAGGGAGACCAGGCAAGGATGATGACAGTTGTAGTTAGCACCCAGCTCCTGGGAATAGCGCTAACCCTACTACTTTTCCCAGCTGCCAAAGCATTTAATTCTGGTATGTGTAATGATTTTTAGGGTTGATGTCAGCTGGGTAATGCCCGCTGCTATCAATCCCTGGTGTAAGTAATGGAGAGGTGTCTATCAGACACCCCCACTACTAGCCCAGACTTGGCGAGACCCAGCGACTCTGAAGAGCGGTGACGGTAGTAACAATACCGCTCTTCATAGTTGCCGAGCTCAGCGCGAGACCCGGAATATCTGAAGAGCGGTGACGTTACTGAGATACTGATGTCACCGCTTTTCAGAGTCACCGGGTCTCGTGCTGCGCAGCTGAACCAAAAGTGGCTGTAGGCAAAGTTTATGGAGCATCAGAATGAGGTTCCATAGCCTTTGGTCGTCTCAATCCCTTCATTATCTACAAGGTTCCAGTTATTTGGAGAACTTAATAGCAACAATTTTATGCAGCAAATAATTATAAAAAAATTATTAAATTAATATAACATCCAAAATGTAAATAATATGAATAATATCCCAACTTTTTGTTGCTAAAAGAAGAAAGAAGAGTGGCAACCCACTCGGTAATTTAGTAAAAACCAAAGAGACCGTCACTTGGACCTACAAGTCCAGAAAATACATATGTGGCAGCATAAAATTTTTTATAAAGAAATATATATATATATATATACATATATCTATATATATAATTGCCTAAGGGTTTTTCCGTCTGTCTGTCTGTCTGTCCTGGAAATCCCGGCTCTCTGATTGGTCGAGGCCGCCAGGCCTCGACCAATCAGAGACCGGCACAGCATCGACGTAGAAATCCCGCGTCTCTGATTGGTCGAGGCCGCCAGGCCTCGACCAATCAGCAACGGGCACAGCGACGATGATGTCATAATGGTTGCCATGGCGACGATGATGTCATAAAGGTTGCCTCGACCAATCAGCAACGGGCACAGTCTGCCGCGAATTCTGGAATCATCATTGTCCATATATTACAGGGACATGCATATTCTAGAATACCCAATGCGTTCGAATCGGGCCACAATCTAGTATATATCTATATATATATATATATATATATATATACATACTCCAAAATATAGAAGCCACAAGGAGAGATAATATGGATATACAATAAGCCTTTATTATAAACATATGGCAACAACGGCACAACAGTGCACGTACTTGGGATACATCAAAAGAAAATTTAAAATATGGCGGATAGACAGGATGAATATAATATAAACAAGGTAGAGAAATCCAATCAATCCCATAAACTATACGGTGGTATACAACTGATAAAGCCTTGTATGTATAAAAAAATAGAAAAAAAATAATAATAATGTAAAAAATGTTAAAAAATAGTATTTTGGAAGGTGCTTAATAAGTGGAACTAAAGTGCATGTGCAAAATTACAATATGACCTTATACGGTACAAAAAGTGCCAATAATATGTGTGCACACATATTATTGGCACTTTTTGTACCGTATAAGGTCATATTGTAATTTTGCACATGCACTTTAGTTCCACTTATTAAGCACCTTCCAAAATACTATTTTTTAACATTTTTTACATTATTATTATTTCTTGATAAAAAATTTTATGCTGCCACATATGTATTTTCTGGACTTGTAGATCCAAGTGACGGTCTCTTTGGTTTTTACTAAGGTTCCAGTTATGTAGGTAAAGTAGCGTCTTTTCTTGGTACTGCAACTAAAAGCAATAAATAGGACAGAGCTGTAATGCTGGATACAGCTGTGATTATACAGTATGTTATATAGTCGTGTTACACTCCCCTCACTTCTTGTACCCTACAAGTGTACAAAGATATTATACAGTCACCATGTGACAAATTGGCCTGTGGAACTTCAAATGCCAGGGCTGAATTTTAGTCCCAGTCCGGCCCTGTATCCAACCATAAGAAGATACAATTGCTTCTCATAAAATTAGAATATCATCAAAAAGTTAATTTATTTCAGTTCTTCAATACAAAAAGCGAAACTCATATATAGAGAAACAGAGTGATCTATTTCAAGTGTTTATTTCTGTTAATGTTGATGATTATAGCTTACAGCCAGGGTCGGACTGGCCCACCAAGACAACAGTGAAATGCCCAGTGGGCCCCAAGGAGGAAGAAGAAAAAAATAATTTGTAGTGACGCGGGCCCTTTAATACTGAAGGAGGCAGAGGAACATGGTGCATGGGCGCAAGCACGCAGTCCAGACCCACCACCACGACCAGGGCCGGCAGCACCACCTGGCGAACCCAGGTAAGCGATGGAGGCCCTAGGAGAATAGGATGGGACACACGGTATGGGGTCCGTGAGTCGGGGGAGCCTGGTGCCAGCACTGGCATCGGGCCCCTCTCTAATACTCACCCCTCCTCGTTCCCAGCAGCTGCAGTGTATTCAGTGCCCTCTGACTCTGCAATGTCTCAGGGCAGAGGGCATGATGATGTTATCACTGTCCGCTCAGCCTCCCTGTCCTGAGCATTGCAGAGCCAGGAGAGACGCTGAGTATCTCGGACCTGCGGCGGGAATGGGAGAGGTGCGTACATGGTTTTATTTTTTCTTATGTATGCAGCATTACATGGGGCCCATAATGTGCTGCATCGAGGAGCCTTTCATGGGGCCTGTAATACTGTATGGAGGAGCATTTACATGGGGCCCATAATA
Organism: Ranitomeya imitator; assembly: GCF_032444005.1. Lineage (NCBI taxonomy): Eukaryota > Metazoa > Chordata > Amphibia > Anura > Dendrobatidae > Ranitomeya > Ranitomeya imitator. Next base: position 758,705,247 of record NC_091283.1, on the reverse strand, counting down.
CTGTATGGAGGAGCATTAACATGGGGCCCATAATACTGTATAGAGGAGCATGGGGCCCATAATACTGTATAGAGGAGCATGGGGGCCATAATACTGTATAGAGGAGCATGGGGGCCATAATACTGTATAGAGAAGCATGGGGCCTATAATACTGTATGGAGAAGCATGGGGCCCATAATACTGTATGGAGGAGAATGGGGCCCATAATACTGTATAGAGGAGCATGGGGGCCATAATACTGTATGGAGGAGAATGGGGCCCATAATACTGTATAGAGGAGCATGGGGCCCATAATACTGTATGAAGGAGCATGGAGCCCATAATACTGTATGCAGGAGAATTACATGGGGTCCGTGATGTGTTGCATGGAGGAGCATTACATGGGGCCGATGAGGAGTTGTATGGAGGAGCATTACATGGGGCATGTGATGTGCTGTACAGAGGAGCATTACATTGGGCCCATAATACTGTATGGAGGAGCATTGGACCCATAACACTGTATGGAGGAGCATGGGTCCCATAATACTGTATGCAGTAGCCTTACATGGGGCCCGTGATGTGCTGTATGGAGGAGCATTACATGGGGCACGTGATGTGCTGTACGGAGGAGCATTACATTGGGCCCATAATACTGTATGGAGGAGCATTGGGCCCATTATACTGTATGTAGGAGAATTACATGGGGCCCATAATACTGTATGGTGGAGCATTACATGGGGCTCGTAATGTGCTGTACGGCGGAGAATTACATTGGGTCTGTGATGTATTGTATGGAGGAGCATTACATGGGGCCTGTGATGTGCTGTACGGAGGAGCATTACATGGGGTCCGTGATGTGTTGTACACAGGAGCAGGGCCGGACTGGCCATTTGGCAATTCTGGCAAATGCCAGAAGGGCCAGTCTGGTTGTGGGCTGCCTTGTCTGCTACTTTGTTAACAGAATCAATGTTCTCAAGACACCCATACTATTAACAGTTGTGACGGAGCACAAAGCTGGTCACTCCGTCACTTACCTCAGCATGCCGTGGGTATAATTAGAAATATTGGTCTTGTAGTAATTCTTCCTTTCCTCCATCCAGGGTAATATTAGTAATATATCCAATCTAGTTATTGGGGACTAGGACACCATGGGCCTGTGTGATTTCAAATGCCAGGGCTGAATTTCATCCCCAGTCCGTACCTGCACAGGAGCCTCACATGGGGCCCGTGATGTGCTGTATAGAGGAGCATTACATGGGGCCCATGATGTGCTGTACGGAGGAGCATTACATGGGGCCCGTGATGTGCTGTATAGAGGAGCATTACATGGGGCCCGTGATGTGCTGTACGGAGGAGCATTACATGGGACCCGTGATGTCCTGTACGGAGGAGCATTATATGCGGCGCTTGATGTGCTGTATGGAGGAGCATTATAAGCGGCCCGTGATATGCTGTATGGAGGAGCATTATATGCGGCCTGTGATGTGCTGTATGGAGGAGCATTATATGCGGCCTGTGATGTGCTGTATGGAGGAGCATTATATGCGGCCCGTGATGTGCTGTATGGAGGAGCATTATATGCGGCCCGTGATATACTGTATGGAGGAGCATTATATGCGGCCCGTGATGTGCTGTATGGAGGAGCATTATATGCGGCCCGTGATGTGCTGTATGGAGGAGCATTATATGCGGCCCGTGATATACTGTATGGAGGAGCATTATATGCGGCCCGTGATATACTGTATGGAGGAGCATTATATGCGGCCCGTGATATACTGTATGGAGGAGCATTATATGCGGCCCGTGATATACTGTATGGAGGAGCATTATATGCGGCCCGTGATATACTGTATGGAGGAGCATTATATGCGGCCTGTGATGTGCTGTATGGAGGAGCATTATATGCGGCCCGTGATGTGCTGTATGGAGGAGCATTATATGCGGCCCGTGATATACTGTATGGAGGAGCATTATATGCGGCCTGTGATATACTGTATGGAGGAGCATTATATGCGGCCCGTGATGTGCTGTATGGAGGAGCATTATATGCGGCCCGTGATTTACTGTATGAATGAGCTTTATATGGGACCCATAATACTGTATAGAGGACTATGTGGTTGCCCATAATACTGTATGGCAGACTGTGGTTGCCCATAATACTGTATGGAGGACTATGTGATGCCCATAATACTGTATGGAGGACTAGGTGGTGCCCATATATTGTACTATACCTATATTTTATATCTGTGCATCAGGAATCATGGCATGTGTTAAAGGCCCATTGATACTCTTCCGCCTGAGGCCCACGAAAACCTTGAGCCGACTCTGGCGACAACGCACATCAAGATGAATGTCGGCTGCAGCTGTGACAGGGCGCTCTGCTCTGTGACAGGCCGTGTGCCGACATCACATAGCAATTTCATGAAATGACTCCTGTAGCCTTTGATAGGCCGGCAGCCTTTCAATGTTACTGCTATGTAATGTCAGCACACGGCCTGTCACAGCTGCAGTCGGCAGCTATTTTAACGACCACGCCAAATACGAAGCCTCAAGAGGACGCCAGGGAGGGCAAGAAGGTGAGAATTCCCCCCTCTGTGATATGGACACTACCTTGCCCTAGGGGCGGACATAGGGGCCCAGGGAGGGGACATTATTAAAGTGGACATTGGGGTCCTGGATGGGGCCATTAAATAAAGGGGCCCAGGATCTGGCACCTTATTAAATAAAGGGGTGACATAATTACTGTATGGAGGTCAGGAACATACATTATTGGTTTAAGATGGCAAGTGGGGACAATTACTGTAGGGGCCAATCAGGGGACATTATTAATTTACTTTTGAGGTTACTGTCCTCCATGGGGAGAATAAAAGGGGTCCTGCTACAGTGCAGGGTGGCACTGTTTTTTTTCTTCATCTGACAGTGTAGAAGTCGGGGAAAATAGTGGGGAATGTGCTCTGGAAGCGATCAGCTATAGATAACTGTGTTCTTTTCTGCAGAGACAAGTCCTGGCTGGAAGAAGTGATGGCGGTCTGCACTGGATGAAGATAAAAGACTTCAACTACAGCAGACGTCACCGGTGAGTCAGTGTGTTACTTGAACACTTACACTATATACTGCATACTGTGTACAGAGCTCCCATGTATAATGTGTAAGGCACCAGTAGCAGCGAAGAGGCAGTGACCCACAAAGTTCAAACATAAAAGTCTCTTTAATGCATTATCTTCACACAGAAAATGTACCAAGCACATAACTTAAAATGCACATAACTTCAGAGTTTAGTTCACACCAGTTCATAACAGCATCCTTTATATTGCAGTCACTACACATGCTAGTCCTCCTTTGACTAGTTGCGTGGGTGTCCTGCACCACTGTATCACATTCTCTACTCACAGCCGTACACAGACCTTGACATCCTCCTGTCTGCAGCTGTGACACATGCTGGTCCTTCCTTTGGGCACAGGACAGTCTACCTCCGGTTCACCTCTGGGCACAAGACCTGTCCACATCCGTGACCAGTCATCATGGACAGCAGCACCACTGTGTATGCTGTGGGTTGTTAGGCATCACTCTGGCCCTGACATACCTGAGATTTCTCAGAGTCAATTCTAAAACCTCTCTATACTACAGAGCTTTTAACAATTGTAATCACAGCCACACCTGCGTCTGTAATGTGCCCTCATGGCCTCACTACTCCTCTGTGCGCATCCTGGGGAGAACAAACAGCACCCCCTAGCTGTAACAGGGGTCACTGTCTCACAGATGTCACTGTATTACCTGTACACTGACACTATATACAGGGCTCCTATGTATAATGTCACTGGTGATCACAGTATTACCTGTTCACTATATACTGAGCTCCTGTGTATAATGGCACTGGTACTATATTGTACAGTATATATAGAGCTCGTGTATAATGTCACTGGTGATCACTGTATTACCTGTACACTGTCACTATGTACAGAGTTCCTGTGTATAATGTCACCAGTGGTAATTTTAGTGTTATTAGTATTGTGGTTTTTATTAATGATCAGTATTGTAGCACTCTCACTATATGGTGGTAATATGTAATCTGGTCATGATTTTGTTTGGTGGTATTTCTCTTGTATGTGGTAGTATTTGGTCACTATGTGTTCTGGTCATAATGTGAATGTATTAACCACCTGTATGTGGTATTATTGACTCACTATGTGGTGGTAATATGTGGTCTGGTTGTGATGTGGCAGTATTTGTCTCCTGTATGTGATATTATTTGGCCACTATGTGGTGGCAACATGTGGTCTGGTCATGGTGTGGTGGTATTTGTTCCTTTGTATGTGGTATTATTGGTCTTGGTATAGAGGGTTGTGTTGTGTATGGAGTCACTTGTGATCTCTGATAGCAATAAGGAGATTCTTCATTTCCAATAGAGATTAAATATTTGGACGTTTAACCCCTCCCTGTCCTGTGACTATTACACAGTAGCAAATATGCACTTACAGTGGTTCTACGGTGAAAACAAGTAATTACCTATCCTAAGGCCATGTTCACGCATTCAGTGTTTGGTCAGTATTTTGTTTAAGTATTTGTAATCCAAAATCAGGAGTGGGTTATAAATACAGAAGTGGTGACTTGCCTCTATAATACTTTTCCTCTGATTGTTCCACTCCTGGTTTGGCCTCACAAACACTGATGTAAAATACTGAACGTGTGTACAAACACTGATGTAAAATACTGAACGTGTGAACGTGGCCCAAGGATAAGTGATAAGTTATAGATTGGTGGGGGTCTGACTGCTGAGACCTACACCGATGTGCAGAATGTGAACTCTTATCCCTATTAGTATGGAGCTGCATGTACGACTGACCACTGATCTATTCATTCCCTAAGGGGCTGCACTTGGCTTTTTCTGAAAGCCTCCAAAGAGGATGAATGGAGCTGTGGTCAGACATCCCATCTGTCGCTCCATTTTAAAATGGGGATAAAAGTGTCCTATCATGTTTAAAAGTTTCACATTCTTGCGATCGGTGCGGTTTCCAATGGTCAGATTCCAGCGATCATTAAGTTATCACCTACCTAACCTGTGGAAAGTACCCTTTAATGCAAACTACCGTAATTGTACAGCTCAGTTATGTTTGCACGGTAAATGTGCAGCAGCCGCCTGTGTTTTATAGTCGATTTTCCACTATATCGGGGATAAAGGCTTAGCTATTTGCATATAGCTGTAGAGTGGGCCGTTAGGGTCAATTTTCCCTGTGACCCCAGACACCCCTGTCCTGACCCGACTTACAGCCATTGAAAACCCAAAAGTCATGATCTCAGCAAATGAAAATAATTAACAAAAAACACTTTCAAAGGCTTCCCAAGTGTTAAAAAGGTCCCTTAGTCTGTTTCAGTAGGCTCCACAATCATGGGGAAGACTGCTGACTTAACAGATGTCCAGAAGGCAGTCATTGACACACTCCATAATGAGGGTAAGCCACGAAAGGTAATTACTAAAGAAGCTGGCTGTTAACAGAGTGCTGTATCCAAGCATATTTATGGAAAGTTGAGTGGAAGGAAGAAGTGTGGTAGAAAAAGATGCACAAGCAACCAGGATAACTGCAGCCTTGAACAGATAGTTGAGAAAAGGCCATTCAAAAATTTGGGACAGATTCACAAGGAGTGGACTGCTGTTGGAGTCATTGCTTCAAGAGCCACCACACACAGACTTATCCAGGACATGGGCTACAAGTGTCGCATTGTGTCAAGCCACTCATGACCAATAGACAATGCTAGGAGCGTCTTACATGAGCCAAGGAGGAAAAGAACTGGACTGTTGCTCAGTGGTCCAAGGTGTTTTCAAATGAAAGTACATTTTGCATTTCATTTGGAAATCAAGGTCCCAGAGTCTGCAGGAAGAGTGGAGAGGCACACAATCCAAGCTGCTTGAGGTCTAGTGTGAAGTTTCCACAATCAGTGATGGTTTGGGGAGCCATGTCATCTGTTGGTGTAGGTCCACTGTGTTTTATCAAGACCAATGTCAGCGCAGCCGTCTACCAGGAAATTTTAGAGCACTTCATGCTTCCCTCTGCTGACAAGCTTTTTGGGGGATGGAAACTTCATTCTCCAGCAGGACTTGGCACCTGTCCACACTGCCAAAAGTACCAATACCTGGTTTAAAAACACTAGTATCACTGTGCTTGATTGGCCAGCAAAGTCACCTGACCTTAACCCCATAGAGAATCTATGGGGTACTGTCAAGAGGAAGATGAGACACCAGACCCAACAACGCAAAGGAGCTAAAGGCTGCTATCAAAGCAACCTGGGCTTCCATAACACCTCAGCAGTGCCACAGGCTGATCGCCTCCATGCCACACCGCATTGATGCAGTAATTAATGCAAAAAGAGCCCCGACCAAGTATTGAATGCATTTACTGAACATACATTTCAGTTGGAAAAAAAAGGCATGAACCGCACCTCCAAAAATCATAAGTTGATCTAAAGTCGCCAGGCAAGAATTTATATAACTGAATATGAGGTTTTCAGTTTAACATTCTGATCAGACTGTATGAAGCCCACTGCCACGTCACGGCAAACCTCGTAGTGGGTCCTGCCGCCCTAACGGAGTGGAGCCGTGCGGCGACCACTGCCACAGCGGCAGTGCACCAGCAGGGCGGTTGTTGTGAGTTCTGTTTTTGGGCTCCCTCTGGTGGTTACTGATGGTACTGGGTGACTTGTCTTTCCTGGGTTTCTGGGTTCCACCTGTTCCATCAGCATATGGGAGTTTCCTATTTAACCTGGCCTTGCTGGCATTTCCTCGCCGGTTAACAATGTATCCAGTGTGTCTTGTTACCTCTGCTCCCTGCTCCTAGAACCTTCTGGTCAAGCTAAGTTTGGATTTTCCTGTTTTGGTGTTTTGCTTTATTTGGTTTTTAGTCCAGCCTGCAGATATGTGATTCTTGCTGCTGGTTGCTCTAGTGGACTGAAATTGCTCCTCATGTACCATGAGTTGGCACATGAGTTCAAGTAATTTCAGGATGGTTTTTTGAAGGGTTTTTCGCTGACCGCGTAGTTCACTTTTGTATCCTCTGCTATCTAGCTTTAGCGGGCCTCATTTTGCTGAAACTGTTTTCATACTGCATATGTGCTTTCCTCTCATTTCACCGTCATTATATGTGGGGGGCTGCTAGTTCTGTGGGGGATTTCTCTGGAGGCAAGAGAGGTCTGTGTTTCTACTAATAGGGGAAGTTAGATCTTCGGCTGGAGCGAGACGTCTAGGATCATCGTAGGCACGTTCCCCGGCTACTTTTATTTGTGTGTTAGGTTCAGGGTCGCGGTCAGCTCAGGTTCCATCGCCCTAGAGCTTGTTTGTATCTGTGCTTGTCCTTTGGTGATCCCCTGCCATTGGGATCATGACAGGCGGTGGCCTGTTGCCCCACAGCACCCATGCTGCGAGACTGAGCCCCCATGACTCCAGACTGCGCCACCCCACCAGCACAAAGCCACAGCAACAGTGGCCGCCACACAGCACCAGCACCAAAAGGAAAGGAGCACTGAAACTCACCTTCCTCCAGCTCTTCAGTGAGAGCCAAAATGGGCTAGACCCCTTACTTTACAGTCTCCTGCCAATTAAAATCACCTGTGCCAAATGGGAGGAGTGCTGGTCCAAGAAAGAGACTAGAACATGCTTTGCACAAAAAGGAAAAAAAAGGCATGAACCGCACCTCCAAAAATCATAAGTTGATCTAAAGCCGCTAGGCAAAAATTTATATAACTGAATATGAGGTTTTCAGTTTAACATTCTGATCAGACTGTATGAAGCCCACTGCCACGTCATGGCAAACCTCGTAGTGGGTCCTACCGCCCTAACGGAGCGGAGCCAATGCGGCGACCACCGCCACAGCGGCAATGCACCAGCAGGATGGATGGCCTGTTGCACCACAGCACCCATGCTGCGAGACTGAGCCTCCATGACTCCAGACCGCGCCGCCGCCACCAGTTGTTGGAGTGAGTGGCCAATTCTCCAAGCTTTTTTTCTATATAGCTGCCCTATACTTTCTAATAGAAGTCAAGTGGAAGGCTAATAATCTCCCTGGAAGATGTCTGTGTCGTTTGGAGCGTTTTTGCGTAAAAAAACTCACATGTGAACATGCCCTATGATTATCACACTACCCTCTGGATATTTTGGTTCCTTACCCTGCTGCAAAGACATTCTGATAGGGAATTTAGATACCCAACCTCAATGAGAACAGTGAGGATGTTGTCTGTACAGCACTGCAGAATTAATGGTGCTATGTAAGTGCATAAAATAAAAAAATTATCTGGTTTCCTCTGCACCACTGGACCAGGTTCACACGAGTAGCACCAGCTTATCTTTTTGGGCTTTTCAGAGGCAAGCCAACAGCATCATATGCTGCAGTATTACCCTTGTATGAAATTGCCCTAGGAGCGGGCAAAATTGGTCACAATAGTTTGCTGAAATTTAGCTGCACCATGTGGACTCAACCTAACAGTAGGGTCACGCACGCATATAAAAAAAAAAATCATTCAGAGTTTCATCCAGAAAAGTGCAACTGTTTTGTTCTCGTCATTTGTGTGCAATTGTTTTTTTTTTTACAACAGCAGCTATTAATCATCTACCAGACCATTTACAGTTTCCTCTGTATCTGTAAAAATCAAATGTTGTACTGTGACTCCGTATAGCATCCATTATTTTCTTTTGCGCACCCATAGACTTAAATGGGTGTCTTATTTAATTTACCGAAGAAACTAGTTCATGTTGCGATTTTTGTAACAGAATCACTCAGTGAAAAGAAACGCTCTTCCTCACTCCCCCATTGAATAACATTGGTCAGAGTGATGTCCGCTTTTCCCGCAGACAGCGCGTGGACCGAAAACACGGTTGTCTGAACAGGCCATACGTTAGAGAGTTCACGTGTAGCAGGATAAGTGAGTAACATTCTAATTACTCCAATTTCAGGTAAATTAGATTTATTTCAAAATCGTATTCACAGTTTTGCAGAATGAAATGAGCATCTTTCTGATGCAGTCAGAGAGACAGCAGTTGGGTAATCCTTTACTGTAAAAAACAAAATCCAGCTCACCATACCGACATTCCCAAGAGCTCGGAGCACGGAACCGCTGTGTCAGGGCGTGGACGAACAGGAAAGAGAAGGAGATCCAGCTCAACGAAATAGTGAAAAATCCATAATTTATTTCACTTAAAATATAGTGAAAGGACAAAACATCGGCATACAAAAAAATTAAAACCAAGGTCAACGCGTTTCCGGTGACTAAGCACCCTTAATCATGATCATGATTTAGGGTGCTTAGTCACCGGAAACGCGTTGACCTTGGTTTTAATTTTTTTGTATGCCGATGTTTTGTCCTTTCACTATATTTTAAGTGAAATAAATTATGGATTTTTCACTATTTCGTTGAGCTGGATCTCCTTCTCTTTCCAATCCTTTACTGTACCTTTATATTTTGGAGATGTGGAAAGAAACCAAGGTACAACCCACCCAAGCATAGGAAACACATGCAAACTTCATATAAGTTGTACATGTCAAATATATTTTCTTCTACTACTGTTTTTCTGCGATGCCAATGAAACATAACACAGTGTAGGCGTCTATTACATAATTAGGACCTTCACAAATCGTTAAATGGATTATCACATCTTGCTAAATGGGTGCAGATAGAAAGTGTCAATAAAAAAAAAATAAAAAAAAAATCACAATTTACTTCTTATTAACTGAGAGATTTTTGTCTTTAGGCCGGCGTCACACTGGCGTTTTAAACGGCCGAGTGCAATGCGATAAAAAAAAAAATTAAAAAAAAAAAATCGCATTGCACTCAGACCAATGTTAAGCTATGGGGCAGCTCCAACCAGCCGACTTTTTGTCGGCCGTTTTCCTCGGTCCGAGACAATCGCAGCATGCTGCGATTGTCTCTGACCGAGGAAAACTCTCGGCTCACTTGCACCCATATAAGCCTATGGGTGCGAGTGAGACAGCGCACACCACTCGGATATCATCCGAGTGATGTGCGTTATAAGCGGACCCCAGCAATGGAGGAGATGGAGAAATTAATTTCTCTGCCTCCTCCGCAGCTGTGCTCCGATCCTCCCTGTGTGAGAGAATCGGAGCACAGACGCATGATACTCGGCTCCTGCTCTGCTGCGAGCAGGAGCCGAGTGTCATTAGCATATCACATCCGATGCTCTCACATCGGATGCAATATGCCAGTGTGACGCCGGCCTTATAGTTTATTACTTGTTGACTAATTCACAAGCCACCTCTGCAGTCTGTCATGGGAGGTTTCTTCCTAAGGTGACCATTCTTACAAGCTCTTTGCTTTAAAGGGAACCTGTCACCCCCCTCAGGCATTTGTAACTAAGGCTACTTTCACACTAGCCGGGGCGTCGGGCCGACGTACTGACGCATCCTGTGTCAACGCAGCACAACGGGGGCAGCGGATGCATTATTACAACGCATCCGCTGCCCCATTGGGAGTTGCGGGGAGGAGGGGGCGGAGTTCCGGCCGCGCATGCGCGGTCGGCAATGGCGGACACAATGCACCAAAAAATGTTACAAGCAACGTTTTTTGGTGCCGACGGTCCACCACAACACAACCGTCGCACGACAGTTGCGACGTGTGGCAATGCATCGCTAATACAAGCCTATGGAGAAAAAACGCATCCTGCAAACAACTTTGCAGGATACGTTTTTTTCTGCAAAACGACGCATTGCGATGTGTGTCGTAGGACGCTAGTGTGAAAGTAGCCTAAAAGAGCCACCTTGTGCAGCACAGATGCTGCATTCTGACAAGGTGGCTCTTTTAGTTATGATGCCTGCACACGCTGAAATAATCACTTATAAAATGTGCCCCCTCATACCCTGAAATCGCCAGGGAGGCGGGTCTTTCCTTTCTAATCAGACGCAGTACAGCCGTCGCTCCGGGCCTGTGCGCGCCGGGCGCCACATCTTGTTGCTTCATTATCGTCCCCGACGCCTGCGCATTCATTTTTTTATTTTTTTTTTCGGGCGTGTGCAGTTGCGCTGCTCTTTGTACTTACAGCGCAGGCGCCGGGGATGATAAGGAAGCAAAAAGAGGCGGCGCCCGGTGCACACAGGCCCGGAGTGACGGCTGTGCTGCATCTGATTAGAAAGGAAAGACCTGCCTCCCTGGCGATTTCAGGGTAAGAGGGGGCACATTTTATAAGTGATTATTTCAGCGTGTGCAGGCATCATAACTAAAAGAGCCACCTTGTCAGAATGCAGCATTTGCGCGGCACAAGGTGGCTCTTTTAGTTACAAACGCCTGAGGGGGGTGACAGGTTCCCTTTAAAGGGAATCTGTCACATCAAATTGGCGGGATATGTAAATGACTTTTTTCTGGTCCGATGGGCGGCGTTTCGTCTTCATTTCTTCACAACATCCATCGCTGTTGTCTGCAATATGTTCGAGAATTAGAGTACTTGTCCTCCATAGTTCGCGCGTGCACAATGTAATCTTGGCTTGCACACACGCAGTATGCTTTGCCTAACTGCGGGCAAAGCTAAAAAGCATTACTGCGCATGCGCTCGCGCACTATGTCCTGGTAGTATTTCGCTGTGTACTGGGACATAGTGCGCGAGCGCATGAGCAGTAATACTTTTCTGCTTTGCCCGCAGTTGGTAGCGAAGATTGCATTGTACACATACGAACTATTGAGGACAAGTACTCTAATTCTCTAACATATTGCGGACAACAGGGATGGATGGGATGGAGAAATAAAGATGAAACGCCACCCATCGGACCGGAAAAAAGGCATTTACATATCCCGCCAATTTGAGGTGACAAATTCCCTTTAAAGATTGCAAACGCTGCTCTGAAGCTGGTTGGCTATGGCCAGCTTCAGTCTTCCTACACTCCTTTGATCATGCTGTGGCAAAAATGCCCTTTCTTGCAGCATGGAAAAGCGCACAGTTCAGGTCACCTTAGCAGGGAAACCAAATGCATATCAGATCCAGGGCTGTCTAGGATTACTTTACCTCTTAGAACCATACCCTTAGGCTATGTGCACACATATTTTGATCCACTGTGGATTTTTTCACAGCGGATTTGATAAATCCGCAGTGCAAAATCGCTGCGGATTTACCGCGATTTTTCTGCGGTTTTACAACTGCGGTTTTCCATAGGGGTAGCTGTAAAACCGCTGTGGAATCCGCAGAAAGAAGTGACATGCTGCTGAATGTAAACCGCTGCGTTTCCGCGCTTTTTTTTCCGCAGCATGTGCACAGCGTTTTGTTTCCCATAGGTTTACATTGAACTGTAAACTCATGGGAATCTACTGCGGACCCGCAGCTGCAGAAACGCTGCGGGTCCGCAGCGTTTTCCGCATCGTGTGCACATACCCTTAAACTCACCAAACAAGTTTTCCAACATCATGCAGTGGTATGAGAATATTATCACATTTAATAATGTAACAAATGGTGTTTTCCAACATGCTGCAGTGGCTTATGAATAATATTGTTACATTTAATGATGTAACATAATGGTGTTTTGGCGTATGTTTTGTGTATAATCATCCCTCATGTCTGAGCAGCAACCTGTCCACTCACCAGCATTTATAAACGTTTTACATTCATGCACTGTAGTGCAAAAATGTCGGCACCGTAGGTTTAGAGCAACCATCACTGGGATCTGATCTAATATCTTTGTAGATTTGCTGTCTTTAATTTTTTAGATATTCTGGATTTTGGCTTCTTCTTCCTTATTTACAGAAGCTGTAGATTTCATCTGACTAGGGGCTCGTTCAGACGAACCTATAAACCTAATTTGTGCTATCTGATTTTAATTTAAATAGCCTATTATGCCCAAAAAGTTCAATTTTAGTTTCATCAGACCACAGGACATGTCATCAAAAATTAAAGTCTTTGTTCCTGTGTGCATTTGCAAACATTAATCTGGCTTTTTTATGTTTATTTTGGAGTAATGTCTTCTTCCTGGCAGAGTGGCCTTTCAGCGCATGTTGATACAGTATTTGTTTCACTGTGGATCTTGACACAATCTTACCAGGTTTCGTCATCATCTTCACAAGGTCTTTTCCTTTTGTACTTGGGTTAATATGCACGTGTTGGACCAAAGCACGTTCATCTCTGGGACACAGAACCCATCTCCTTCCTGAACGGTATGATGGCTGGACATTTCCATCTTGTTTGTACTTGTGCATAATGGTTTGTACAGACGAATGAGGAACCTTCAGGTATCTTGAAATTGTACCCAAGGATGAGCCAGACGTGTGCAAGTCCACAATTCTCTTCCTGATATCTTGGCTGATTTAGGCTATGTGCATACGTATTCTGGTCCACTGTGGATTTTTCCGCAGCGGATTTGATAAATCCACAGTGCAAAACCGCTGCGGATTTATTGCGGATTTACCATGGTTTTTCTGCGGTTTTACAACTGCGGTTTTCCATAGGGGCAGCTGTAAAACCGCTGTGGAATACGCAGAAAGAAGTGGCATGCTGCAGAATGTAAAGTGCTGCGTTTCCGCGCGTTTTTTGTTTCCCATAGGTTTACATTGAACTGTAAACTCATGGGAAACTGCTGCGGACTCGCAGCTGCGGAAACGCTGCGGATCCGCAGCGTTTTCCGCATCGTGTGCACATACCCTTAGTCTTCCCCATTATGCTACACAAATTAGCAGTGTGTAATAAAATACATCAACAGGTGTGTCTCTAATTAACTCAGATGTTCCAAAACACATTACGTCATCATATGGGCAGTCCAGAATTGTTTAAAGGTATATTACATGTAAAGCGCCATGGAATAAATGGCGCTATAATAAATAATAACAATATTAGTAATCTTAGTGTATGTAAACTTTTTTTACTTTGCAGGTAGAAATAAAAATGCCTTAAAACATTCTTTCTCTCATTTGACAAATAATAATTATGGTTATTCTGATTTCATGTCAGATACTGAGAAAAACATGCATATGTGTCTTTTTATATAGTGTATGTTAACTTCTGGTTTCAACTGTATCTGCAACATCCATATGCCAATCATGCGGCCTCCGATTTTATACAGCAACAGTTTAAGGTGTACGTGATGAAATATGGTTTATGTTAATAATGACATGTATCTGTAACAATTTGATGTCACATAGATGATCTGTATGGGATCCAATTTTGTTTTTACCTAAAGATGTGAATGGACAGGTTTCATTCAAAACTCAGAAGAAAATACGGTAAATAAGTTCATGCTGAGATTTTTTTCAATTGTACATTGGGTACACAATAAATGGATCACATACAGGATACCATCCATATGTCGTCTTTTTATTTGAACAGATACATTACAGTCATAACGATTGGAAACTATATTTTTCCTTTATTCATGTAAAAAAGTGGATGCCATTTGGATGGACAAAATGGACATATGAATTGCATACAGATGAAAAAAAATGGACAAACTAACAGCATACAGATAGCACGTAGATGACAATATGAATGAAAAATTGTAATTTTTTCTGGATGTAAAACGGATAATTTTGTATACACTCATTTTAACCCAGCCTAAGTCAATGAATGTATAAAAAACAGATCATATACAGGTTACCATCCGTATGTCATGCATTTTTCACAGATACATGATGATTAGAATAATGGGAAACTGTAATTAGCATTTATTACTTATTATCGTAAATTGTTCATGTAAAAAAAAAAAAAAAAAAAGGATCCCGTCCCTAGGAACACTTATTACCTATGTATAGGAGAAATCACAATCTCCTACGAGCGCTGGCCAGACACCCAGCTGTCATGACAGCCCATGGGCACTCCGGAATCATGTGACAGGGGCACTGACGGGCGGGATTTGTGACGCATTTCCGGCTAGCGCATGTTAAATCCCACTGTCAGGAACAGGGGCAGTCAAACTAGGCATTTGCCTAGACTTTCACTCCCCAAGGAGCCCCCAGCCAGGGGCAAGTGAGTCACGGGGCCTCTCTTACCCCGCATTACGCAATTAAACTATCCGACCATGACATGCAGATATTTCAAATGTCATGAAGGGGTTAATGTGAACATATCTACTATATAATTGTCTAAGGGTCACTTCCGTCTTTGTCTGTCCTGTCTGTCACGGATATTCATTGGTCACGGCCTCTGTCTGTCATGGAATCCAAGTCGCTGATTGGTCGTGGGCGTTTTGCCACGACCAATCAGCGACGGCCACAGTCCGGCGGCAATATGGCCGCTCTTTCTTCCCCGCAGTCAGTGCCCGCTCCATACTCCCTTCCAGTCATCCCTCACACAGTGTTAATGCCAGGGTTACCGGAGCACGGTGTAACGCACTCCAGTTACGCAGGTATTAACCCTGTGTTACCAACGTTTTACTATTGATGTTGCGTATGCAGCATCAATAGTAAAAAGATCTAATGTTACAAATAAGAATAATAAAAAAAAAAAAAAAGAAGGTTATTCTCACCCTCCGACGTCGCGTCCTGTCCTCGGCAGTGCAAGTGGCAGGTTCCGATGCTAAGGATGCTATGCGAGAAGGACCTGCCATGACATCATGGTCATGTGACCGCGACATCACAGGTCCTGCGCTCATACCAACCCTGGGACCGGAAGCTGCCGGGTGCACTGCAGCCAGGCGACAGGACTACAAGGGGCCCTCGGAAGGTGAGTATATGTTTATTTTTTAACCTGTTACATATGTAGCTGGGTAATATACTATGTAGCTGGGCACTATACTACGTGGCTGGCCAATATACTACGTCGCTGTGCTGTATACTACGTCGCTGTGCAATATACTACGTCGCTGGGCAATATACTACGTGGACATGCATATTCTAGAATACCCGATGCGTTAGAATCGGGCCACCATCTAGTAGATACAATAACTATCCATGATCAGTTAACTGTTCATGTTCATTTCAACAGGTACAGAAGAAGAGAAGGTATAAACCATCCAGCTTGTAGAATTAAAACACTGCTGATCAGCTACTTGATTCTGCTTTTCTTATGAGAACAAACAGTAACAGATCGCTTTGTGTGCATAGACTGCTATTGGTCTTGGCACTACATGTCCTGTTTACAAAAGATGATGTAATGCCAAGTATACTGATTTAAGCCTGATTAAAATAATTTCACCTGACAAATGAGAGTTTTGATGAGTATATCATACCGACCTGTGCTTTTCACGTAAAAATCGGACTGTACATCGACAAATGTAATTCAATATGGGCTGTTCGTATGACAGTTTTTTTTCACATGGACTGAGTGTATTATTATTATTTATTTATATAGCACCATTAATTCCATGGTGCTGTACATGAGAAGGGGTTACATACAAATAACAGATATCGCTTACAGTAAACAAACTAACAATGACAGACTGATACAGAGGGGCGATGACCCTGGCCTTGCAGGCTTACATTCTACAGGATTATGGGGAAGGAGACAGTAGGTCGGGGGTTGCAGTAGCTCCAATGTTGTTGAGGTGGCCATGTGGCCATTACAGGTTGTAAGCTTTTTTGAAGAGATGGGTTTTCAGGTTTCATTTGAAGGATCCAAATGTCGTGGGGCACAGAATTCCAGAGGATGGGGGATATTCGGGAGAAGTCTTGGAGGCGATTGGGTGAGGAGCGAATAAGCGTGGAGGAGAGAAGGAAGTCTTGGGAGGACCGGACATTACTTAAGGGAAGATATAGAGAGATTAGTTTGGAAATGTACGGAGGAGAAAGGTTATGGATGGCTTTGTAGGTCAGTGTTACCTGGATACGCTGGGAAATTGGGAGCCAGTGAAGGGATTTGCAAAGAGGGGAAGCAGGATTGTAGTGAGGAGAGATTAATTAGTCGGGCAGCAGAGTTAAGGACAGACTGGAGAGGTGCGAGAGTGTTAGAAGGTAGGCCACAGAGGAGGATAGGTTGCAATAGTCAAGGCAGGAGATGATTAGGGCATGCACAAGCATTTTGGTAAAGTGAGGGTTGAGGAAAGGAGGGATTCTGGAAATATTTTTGAGCTGGAGGCGACAGGAGGTGGCGAGAACTTGGATGTGCGGTTTAAGGCCAGTCTCACACGTCCAGATAAAAGAAGAAATAGGTACCGGAGTTATCCGTGTCCGTGTGCTCATGTGGCACATCAGTGTGGCACACGTGCGGCAGCAGTGTGCCTCCCGTGTGCCGACTGAGAACCACACAGACCGTGCAGGAGCCAGCGCTACAGTTAGACTGCTTTTGGTGCTGAAGCCGGCATTCATTCCTTCTCCCCAGCAGCGTTCGCTGGAGAGAAGGAATTAAAAAAAATCAAGGTTTTTTTGTTGTTGTTGTTGTGGGTGTTGTGGAGGGGTAGAGCCGCATATTCATCACTAATGAGTGGTACCACGTGACCGCTCACACAGGACAAGCTGCCGGCGCTGAGAGGAGGCATCGCGGGAGCTGGGTGAGTATTTCTCTGCAAGCGGGCGCGAGCACAGGGGGTGGGAGGCGGGAGGTGACCCCAAACTTTATTTTTAACAAAAAAGGAGAAGGAATGAATGCCGGCTTCAGCACCAAAAGCAGGGGACAGCGCTTAACTGTAGCGCTGTTTCTCCTGCGGCGGTAAGTGCACACGGAGGAGAGTGTACACTGTTCTCCGTGTGCACGTGTGCGGGACGCTTTGTGGACCGTGCTGATGGAGAAACGCGGACATGTCTCCTTGTTTTGCACACGGACACACGGTCCGTGAAAACACGCTGACATGTGCAGAGACACATTTATTTTGATGTGTCTACGTGAGTCAGTGTCTCCGGTACTTGAGGAAACTGTCACCACACGGAGCCACTGGCGTGTGAAACAGGCCTAAAGGACAGGCTAGAGTCAAGGGTTACTCAGAGGCAATGGATTACCTGGATGGGGGAAAGTGTGAATTAATTTATTGTGATAGATAGATCAGGTAGGGAGGGTATGCGAGATGGAGGAAAGATACTGTAATTAGTTCAGATTTGTCCACATTGAGTGTATGAAAAACATTCTCAGCATGCACTCTTCTCTTCTGTGTCGGATGAGAATCGCCTAGACAAGATTACGGGTGAGCAGAAAACAATTGTATCCCATACAAATAATCTGTGTAGCATCTGATTTTTATGGATACATTGCTATTATTAACCCAGGAAACTATGTTTGATAATGCAACTTTTAAAATGCTGATGTATTCAAAAGCATTCTGTCATGATTCCTCCTATCTGAGTGTCTGGACGCAGTGAAAGACAGTTCTGCCATCCAATCTAGAAATGGGGCGTACTGAACTGACAATGTGGTGATGCACAGCTCATCTGTCCAATCGGATGCGGGGACACGCTGAGCTGTCAGCGTCTAGAGTGACAGTTTAGCTGTGCAATCAAGGTGTGCCGAGGCTTCATCCATTTGTCTGTTATCCAGAGTTCACAGGAAAACTGTGACAGAGAGGGGCCAGAAGACTGCAGTGTCTGGTTTCCTGAACTCCTGCACTGGTTAGAAGTGCAGTATTTTTCCTTGCTAGCAGTGCAAGGGTTCAGCTGAAGCTCCTGGAGCTTTCCTACTTGGATTGTCCCAGCTGTTCAGTGTTGGACACTCCCCTCTGCTTTATATGCTCCCTCTGGCACTTAGGGATTGCCAGTGTTAGTTCTTACTGCCTGGTTCTGGAGGTATAATTTGTGACTGGAGTTGGAGATTGTTCTGGAGATTGTTGCTTGGAGTTTTGTCTGAATGCACATCCTCATCCTATTTTGTTTCTCCTTCCTTAAACTTCTGTGTCCCACTTTGTTATTTGGTGTGTGACTTTTGTATGGTTGGTATTTTCATTTATCCCTATCTGTCTTCCCTTGTTTGTCTGGTTAGTGTGTTCCTATACTCTACAGCTTCTCACTACCCTGGGCGAGTGAAAGGACAGATAAGGCTTGATACAGGAGCATAGCAAGGCACATGAACCCGGCATCTCCACCTTCAGGAGTAATCCGGGGAACAGAAATAGACTAGGGTGCTCCTAGTTCTAGAAACCTGGTTAGCGCCTATAGTCCCAACACCATTGCAGCAGTAAGGCTATGTGCATACGTTGCGGATTAGCCTTAGGAATTTCTGGTGTGGATTCTGCCTCTCCTGGCAGAAAACGCACCTGCGGATTTGTTGCATTTTTTGTGCGGTTCCGCAACATTTTTGTGCATTTTTCTTGCTGATTTGCTGTGTTTTTTTACCCCTGCGGTTTTCTATAATCGAATGGGTACAAAAACGCTGCAGATTCACAAAAAAGTAGTGACATGCTACTTCTTTTAAACCGCAGCGTTTCCGCAGCGGATTTTCCGCAAAATGTGCACAGCATTGTTTTTTTTTCCATTGATTTACATTGTACTGTAAATCAATTGCGGATCTGCAACGTTTCTGCACCCCAAAAAACGCTGCGGATCTGCAGAGAATCCACAACTTGTGCACATACCCTTATTTCCTGACCAATCGTAACTTTGCCCATGAGGTGTGTGCTTGCTCTGTGCTCCTTGCTGGTATTCTGATCTTTGCTGCTCAATCTAGGATTTGTCTTGAATATCAGGTTGCCTAGGCCCTTTGTTGTGATCTGCTACCTTCTTCGATTATTAACCTCAGAAACTTTCATGACTATGCCTTCAAGAAGAAGGAGAAAAGTGTGGATCAACAAGGTAGGAGAGCTGTTAAATAAACAAATAAAATTGTGCTCACCTGTGAAAGATGGGAAGCCACGGCACATCAATGGTTAAAACTGGATGAGAGTTCTGTTACCTGCATATCCACCTGCAAGATCACATTGGGGCCCAGAACATAGTTGGTAGAAAAAAAAATGGTGTTTTCAGGTGATACATGGAGCGCTGCCCAGAATTCTGTGTCCAACCATGCGAGAAATATCCAAGTAATGAAAAAATATTTTACATTTTATTGCTACGTCTTTCAGAGCAGAATTTGCACCTTCATCAGGCACATACAAATATATCATATACAATTATTCCAGTCCATTATATACACCTTAGGGTGTCTACTGCCAAATCAGGTCTTAAAACATTCAGGTGGTAATTAAGTAATTCAATTATCTTGAATATAATTCACATGGGTTGTTACAATATATCATTAATCATTTACAATAAACATATCTGTAAGATATATATATATATATATATATATATATATATATATATATCCTGAGATAATGAATAAAACATTATAAAACCATTGAGAATCTGTAGGTACATGAAAACTAACAAAAATTAATTATTGATTGTAAGATAAAAACCTTTTTCCAAGGTGCACAAGACTCCCCATCCCCACAGTGTAAGGCCGGCGTCACACTAGCGAGTTTTACGGACGTATGAGCGCATAAAATACGTCGGTAAAATACGCCTAACAAACGTCCCAATTATTCTCTATGCCCCAGCTCCTATCTGCCGTATTTTACTGATCAGTATTATACGGCTTTCTACGGCCGTAGAAAATCGCAGCATGCTGCGTTTGTCACCGTATTGCGCAAAAAAACGCCAATGAAAGTCTATGGAAGCCCCAAAAATACGGATTACACACGGACCAGCAGTGTGACTTGCGAGAAATACGCAGCGCTGTTAGAGAGAAAAGCCGGCAATTCAGTGCGGTGTACAGTAAAATCACACTGACAGCTTACAACAGAATAGGTAGAATAAATGTGTACACATAGAATAGGTATATATATATATATATATATATATATATATGTCAGTGAGACACATATATGTATATATATTATTATTTCATACAGCGCGAGATAGCTTTAAAGCCGGTAATTCAATTACCGGCTTTTGCTATCTCCTTCCTAAACCCGACATGATATGAGACATGGTTTACATACAGTAAACCATCTCATATCACCATTTTTTTTGCATATTCCACACTACTAATGTTAGTAGTGTGTATATGCAAAATTTGGTCGTTCTAGCTATTACAATAAAGGGTTAAATGGCGGAAAAAATTGGCGTGGGCTCCCGCGCAATTTTCTCCGCCAGAGTAGTAAAGCCAGTGACTGAGGGCAGATATTAATAGCCTAGAGAGGGTCCATGGTTATTGCCCCCCCCCCCCCCCCCGGCTAAAAACATCTTCCCCCAGCCACCCCAGAAAAGGCAGAACTTGAAGATGCGCCTATTCTGGCACTTGGCCACTCTCTTCCCATTCCCGTGTAGAGGTGGGATATGGGGTAATGAAGGGTTAATGCCACCTTGCTATTGTAAGGTGACATTAAGCCAAATTAATAATGGAGAGGCGTCAATTATGACACCTATCCATTATTAACCCCTTCATGACCGGGGAATTTTTCGTTTTTCCGTGTTCGTTTTTCGCTCCCCTCCTTCCCAGAGCCATAACTTTTTTATTTTTCCATCAATTTGGCCATCTGAGGGCTTATTTTTTGCGGGACGAGTTGTACTTTTGAACAACATCATTGGTTTTAGCATGTCGTGTACTAGAAAACGGGAAAAAAATTCCAAGTGCGGTGAAATTGCAAAAAAATACTTTTTTTTAATTGATAGATCGGGCGATTCTGAGCGCGGCGATACCAAATATGCGTAGATTTGATATTTTTTTTATTGATTTATTTTGATTGGGGCGAAAGGGGGGTGATTTAAACTTTTATGTTTTTTTATTTTTTCCACATTTTTTTAAACTTTTTTTTTAAACTTTTGCCATGCTTCAATAGCCTCCATGGGAGGCTAGAAGCAGGCACAACTCGATCGGCTCTGCTACATAGCAGCGATCTGCTGATCGCTGCTATGTAGCAGAAATGGAGGTGTGCTGTGAGCGCCGACCACAGGGTGGCGCTCACAGCCACCAGCGATCAGTAACCATAGAGGTCTCTGGGACCTCTATGGTTACAATATACAAGCATCGCCGACCCCCGATCATGTGACGGGGGTCGGCGATGACGTCATTTCCGGCCGCCCGGCCGGAAGTGGTAGTTAAATGCCGCTGTCTGCGTTTGACAGCGGCATTTAACTAGTTAATAGGTGCGGGCAGATCGCGATTCTGCCCGTGCCTATTACGGGCACATGTCAGCTGTTCAAAACAGCTGACATGTCCCGGCTTTGATGCGGGCTCACCGCGGAGCCCTGCATCAAAGCAGGGGAGCCGGCATCGGACGGTATAGTACGTCCGATGCCGGTAAGGGGTTAATCCAATACTAGTAAAGGGTTAAAAAAAAACACAAACACATTATTAAAAATTATTTTAATGAAATAAAAACAAAGGTTGTTGTAATAATTTATTCTACGCTCAATCCATCTGAAGACCCTCGCTCTGTAACAAACAAAAAATAATAAACCAACAATATCCATACCTTCCGAAGATCTGTAAGGTCCCACGATGTAAATCCATCTGAAGGGGTTAAAATATTTTGCAGCCAGGAGCTCTGTTAATGCAGCGGTGCTCCTGGCTGCAAAATCCTGGGGAATGAAGGTAAAGTAGGTCAATAACCTATATTTACCTTCATTTGCTGTGAGGCGCCCTCTGCTGGTTGTTCTCATATGAACTCGAGCCTGGGAGCTTTCTAGGAAAGTTCCCACGCTCCAGGAACAACCAGCAGAGGGCGCCTCACCGCAAATGAAGGTAAATATAGGTCATTGACCTACTTTACCTTCATTCCCCGGGGTTTTGCTGCCAGGAGCACCACTGCATTAACAGAGCTCCTGGCTGCAAAATATTTTAACCCCTTCAGATGGATTTACATCGTGGGACCTTACAGATCTTCGGAAGGTATGGATATTGTTGGTTTATTTTTTTGTTTGTTACAGAGCGAGGGTCTTCAGATGGATTGAGCGTATAATAAAATATTACAACAACCTTTGTTTTTATTTCATTAAAATAATTTTTAATAATGTGTTTGTGTTTTCTTAAACCCTTTACTAGTATTGGATTAATAATGGACAGGTGTCATAATTGACGCCTCTCCATTATTAATTTGGCTTAGTGGATGGGATTTTAACAATTCCCATGCCCACTATGCATGCTCAGACGCCCTCGGCTTCCCTGCGGACACTGACATGCGGAGCGTCTTTCCAGAACGCAGCATGTCTATCTATCTTGCAGATAGTATACAAGTGACTAGCACACTCCAAGAAATTGTGATGCAAATAAAGTGGGGTTTATTACATACAAAGATCACAAACGTTTCGGTCTATTCTTTGACCTTCATCAGTGTGCTAAGTACACTTGTATGCCTGTATGGGCCCCAATAATGGATAGTATATTATTGCATCAGTATAATACATGTATAATACATCTGGTGGACTTGAACCAGATAGGATTTACAGGAGGCTGTCCAAAACAGAGGTAAAGCCAAGACGAAACTACGGCTGTACAATACAAACAGCCAATCAGCGCCAAGAAGAGGATTAGATCTCCGCGGTATCCACTTTGTAGTCTATCTCATTAAATGCCCTTGCGGTCTGCTGTACGTGGGTGAGACTACTCAATCAGTCAAATCACGGATATCTAAACACAAATCCACCATCCGGTGCAAGAACCTACTACTTCCCCTACCGTCACACTTCATTGAAAAAGGCCACAACCTGTCTCAACTTAAATTTCAAATTATAGAACAAGTGACTTCACCTAGACGGGGCGGGGATCGCATCTCTATGTTGAAACGTAGAGAGGCGTACTGGATCCATGAACTCAACACTCTCACCCCCAGAGGACTAAATAGGGACTACGAACTTCTGTCCTTCATGTAATATTCGCCTCATTTCTTGTCCTTCTAATAGAGCTGTATACATATATTTTTCTCCTATCATGTTCCTTTTTTAAGGCTTAAGCTTTATTATATCCTAGATTTGAGTAGCCAGACTATGTTTTACCTATTAGGCCAGTAATAGCAGCATCTGGACCAATGTCTGTCTCTGTGAACTACCGTGTAATCGTATCACCGTCTATAACTTGCAGCTGTCTCTTCTGGACCAGAACAACTTACCTATTTGGAACCTTATATAATGTCCCTACACCAAGTTTTTGTAAGCGTACCTTGGTATCCCATCCTGACACTATTACTTGACACCCTAGTCATAACATGGGCCCTTTGATACCCATAGGGGCCTCCACCCCGACATCTTAGTAGATGAGTTACTTAGT
Organism: Ranitomeya imitator; assembly: GCF_032444005.1. NCBI lineage: Eukaryota > Metazoa > Chordata > Amphibia > Anura > Dendrobatidae > Ranitomeya > Ranitomeya imitator. The sequence goes on along the minus strand of NC_091283.1, from coordinate 758,681,198 downwards.
AATATGGTCTATGGTATTAGACCATTCACGTGTATCTTTGCTAACACGTTTATCTTTGTTAACAGGTATCGGACTTGTATGTTATATATCCGCATTGTCGGTAATAGATACTATGTTTATACTGGGATACGTCCTTATCACCTACAATGTTTAGTGTTCTGTTTATTTACAATAGGGACCTTGTAACGATCCAGACTAGCCATACAATAGTCATTTATTATTGTTATGTGGTTGTTATTATGTTTCATCTTTATCCTATACTAATTTCAGTCTTGTCCCTACAGAATCGTCCGTTCTGATTCCACGACCGCTGCCGCCTGTGACACTCTACGGCCACCTGCACAGCTGTCTTCCACCCTCCTCCCTGGAACGCACTTCCATCTTTCTTTCCTTTGTGGAACGCACCAGTCACCGCCCCCTGCGGTCATCTGACACCTGCGTCACTATCGCCCTGCCCCGTTTCCGGTTCACATGCCGGCTCACACCGCGCGCATGTCAGGCGTCTCACACACAATATAAGAGGCAGAACTAGGCACACTTCCTTACAGCTCCTTGCGGTGGATACCGCGGAGATCTAATCCTCTTCTTGGCGCTGGTAAGTTTAGCTTTATGTGATCTCCCCATTATAATTCTGTTAGGGGTCTTCTACCGAACATGTAGGTCTTTAAGCGGCCGTGCTGACCAAGTATTTTGCCCTTACAGATTGGCTGTTTGTATTGTACAGCCGTAGTTTCGTCTTGGCTTTACCTCTGTTTTGGGTATGTACCTTTCCTAGTATAGCCAGTTGGTATCCCAGTATTTTACTTGATTGTGGCGTTTATTATACTCCATCACTCTCCTTTATAGACAGCCTCCTGTAAATCCTATCTGGTTCAAGTCCACCAGATGTATTATACTGGTATGTACCCCCACATTGTATCCATACGGAGCCACACATAGTACACTGTAACGGCACCACCACTGTATATGTCATTTTCTTATTTCGTTTATTATAGATGCAATAATATACTATCCATTATTGGGGCCCATACAGGCATACAAGTGTACTTAGGTAGGTCTCACACCATACACCTTGTTACCGTTTCATTTACTAGGTCACATTGTATATCCGCTACGGTTCCTCTACACTGTTCCATCCTTACGGTTCCTTTTCACATACGTCGATTTGCAACATTATCTATGTATAGACATGTATCTGTTGATGGTTCTCCTTGATTGTTCTTTATAAATTTACGTTATGTCCCATGACGTCATATCTCGTAATGTATATACTTTTTTTGTTGTTGTTTGACAGCTCCTTGCGGTGGATACCGCGGAGATCTAATCCTCTTCTTGGCGCTGATTGGCTGTTTGTATTGTACAGCCGTAGTTTCGTCTTGGCTTTACCTCTGTTTTGGACAGCCTCCTGTAAATCCTATCTGGTTCAAGTCCACCAGATGTATTATACATGTATTATACTGATGCAATAATATACTATCCATTATTGGGGCCCATACAGGCATACAAGTGTACTTAGCACACTGATGAAGGTCAAAGAATAGACCGAAACGTTTGTGATCTTTGTATGTAATAAACCCCACTTTATTTGCATCACAATTTCTTGGAGTGTGCTAGTCACTTGTATACTATATATCAAGGTTTGGGCACCTATAGACTGTGCACCTCCCCTTTAGGCTGTGCTTTACATTTTCTATACCATATCTATCTTGCAGAGACTCGAGTCTCCGGAAGATACATTTCACCCATACAATGTATTGGGTGCAGTGATTCCACATGGTTCAATGAACACATGCAGGATCATCTGTGTTCAAAAGCCGGCAGCACTTTGGATACAGTGGACATGTGCTGCGTCCAAAGCACTGCCGATTACTGACCGTGCGGACGTACCCTAAGAAGTGGAAGGGATTATGTCCATATGTCTTCTGTATCTGTTAGGGCACTCATTGTTTAGGCTGCTGTCACACTATCAGTATTTGGTCAGTATTTTACATCAGTATTTCTCAGCCAAAACCAGAAGTGGGTGATAAATACAGAAGTGGTGCAGATGTTTCTATTATACTTTTCCTCTATTTGTTCCACTCCTGGTTTTGGCTACAAATACTGATGTAAAATACTGACCAAATACTGCTAGTGTGACGGCAGCCTAAGGGGCGAGTCTGATCTGTAAATGGGGTCAGAGTAGAGCAGTGTTTGGTGCGTGGACCACGGGTGTAATCACATTCACGTGACCTTCACCACTGACCTGCACCGTTCTTTGTCCTATCTGTCCGCCATCCTTCTGCATATGGACTGCACACGGATGTAAATTACACTCGTCTAATCGGGAATTTAGGAGGCCAGAAATTATAATGTCTCGCTAAGGCTATGTGCACACGTTCAGGATTTCTCGCAGAAAATTCCTGAGAAAAACCGGACATTTTCTGCAAGAAATCCGCAAGAAAACCGCATGCGTTTTTGCCGCGATTTTGCCGTGGTTTTTTCCGGACACTTCCCAATGCATTTTGTAGTGGGAAGTCCGCAAAAAAAAAAGCAAAATTAATGAACATGCTGCGGTTTTTACCGCGGTGCGTTTTTTTCGCGGGAAAAAAACGCATCATGTGCACAAAACATGCGGAATTCATTCAATGATGGGATGCTTATTGTATGCGTGTTTTTTTTGTGGTTTTATAGCGTTTTTATCAGGAAAAACCGCGAAAAAAATGCAACGTGTGCACACAGCCTAAGGCTACTTTCACACTAGCGTCGGCCCGTCGCAGTGCGTCAGGCCGACGTACCAATGCATCCTGTGACAACGCAGCACAACGGGGCAGCGGATGCATTATTACAACGCATCCGCTGCCCCATTGTGAGTAGCGGGGCGGAGGGGGCGGAGTTCCGGGCCGCGCATGCGTGGTCAGAAATGGCAGACACGATGCACAAAATAACGTTACATGTAACTTTTTTTGTTCCGACGGTCCGCCACAACAGGATGCAACCATCGCACGACGGTTGCGACGTGCGGCAATGCGTCGCTAATGTTAGTCTAAAGTCAGGCAACTTTGCAGAATGCGTTTTTTCACCAAAACGACGCATTGCGACGTGCGTCGTACGACGCTAGTGTGAAAGTAGCCTAAGAAAAAATATTTAATCAGTTAAAAATTATTATCCCATTAGGCAAAGTGGAGCGAAAGCGGTGCAAGGATAACGTGCAGCACTTCCAATCGCTACCAATCACAACTACTTCACTTTGGAAATGGTGTCTGAAAAACGACTGCAGGAATAGTTGCTATGAGCACCTTTCACGTTGCACTACTTTCTGTGCAGGTTTCCGTATAAGCCATGACATTAGTTGTCGTTTCCAGCTCCCGACCACTCTTTCTCCACTTTCGTTTTCTGAAGCCAGTGTATCTGAAGCCAGTGTATCTGAAGCCAGTGTATCTGAAGCCAGTGTATCTGAAGCCAGTGTATCTGAAGCCAGTGTATCTGAAGCCAGTGTATCTGAAGCCAGTGTATCTGAAGCCAGTGTGTATCGGTGACGCCTCAGCTGTGCAGAGACCGAGCGGCTTCGTGCACACTCGGAACAGGTCGAGACCTAATGAGTTGACGCATGCGTGGTGTGTAGCTAGCTGCTTTGCGCCTGCGTTGGCTCTGCGGGCCAGTGTGAGGAGTCTCACGTACTAGAACGGAGAGAGGGGGCGCAGGAGAAGCTGCGGAGCGGGTGGAGGGGCAGGAGCTTATAAGTACGGGCCGGGGCCTGCGGCTGACACTCGGGAGGAAGCGGACACTTCTCGGACCCGGCGCCAGTCACTGAGGTGAGAGCAGCCGCACTTACTATGGGGCACTGGTCACATTACACCAACTTTACTCCCAACTCTGCAGGTAGATGGAGGAAACTTCTAATAAGTTTCCATATTGGAGCCAGTCAGTGCCGGGCTCACAGCTGCCAGTTACTCTATTGGGGTAAGCACGAAAATGAAGAGAACCTTCGCCTCATTGGACTGTGTTCACACTACAGCCCTGTGCTGCTGCGGTATTTTCTCTGGTTTTCTGTACAATCCCGTCCTCTTGTGGGGAAGAGCTGTGCCGCCTGTAACCCAGTGGGGCTGATGTTATCCTGTGTGGGGCTGATGTGATCCTCTGTGGGTAAGAGCTGTGCCGCCTGTGGGGCTGATGTGATCCTGTGTGGGGCTGATGTGATCCTGTGTGGGGCTGATGTGATCCTGTGTGGGGCTGATGTGATCCTGTGTGGGGCTGATGTTATCCTGTGTGGGGCTGATGTGATCCTCTGTGGGGCTGATGTGATCCTCTGTGGGGCTGATGTGATCCTGTGTGGGGCTCTCTAGGAGAAACAGCTGATTCCTTGCAAGATGAGGTGACAGCAGTTAGCGTGTGGTCCTCACAGGGCTGTAGTGGTCCTCACAGGGCTGTAGTGGTCCTCACAGGGCTGTAGTGGTCCTCACAGGGCTGTAGTGGTCCTCACAGGGCTGTAGTGGTTCTCACAGGGCTGTAGTGGTTCTCACAGGGCTGTAGTGGTCCTCACAGGGCTGTAGTGGTCCTCACAGGGCTGTAGTGGTCCTCACAGGGCTGTAGTGGTCCAGGGGCCCCAGATGATATCAGAGATTGTTGTTAGGGTGCACTCTTATGGCAGCAGCCCAGATATACTGTATAATCTTGGAAGAAAAAGTAGCTAAAGCTGCACTTAGATGTAACTAGTGATCTACACAGGTCTCCCCCATCCAAGCAGGGTCCTCACACTGGTCAAGCCCTCTTCCCATCTTAGTGTGAACGTGGGACCCTCATATAGTCCCAGTGTGGGGTCCATCATACAGTTCTAACACCGAAGGCCCCCTGTGTTATCCTACTGTGGGACCCTCATCCGATGGTCCATATACCGGACTGTATACCTGTCAGATGTGCCCTCTGGTTTCCAGCCTTCCCGCTGTCATTAGGAAGCGCTCGGCCACTTTATCTATAAGCAGCCCCCCATTATGGCAACAGTGGATGCCAGGGACCTATCTGCGGTGGTCTGCCATTGCACCCTTGCAGCACTTGGTTACTGTACAGTGCAGAAGTTCTTCTCTTTTCTGCTTCTCCTTCCATGTAGCATGAAATAAGGCTTCCCTTTTGCTTGCCAAGCGTTTAACCCCTGGCGGCGCTGAATGTTTTGCTCCTTGGAATTTCAACAGCAGCCGCCTGCTAGAAACTTCTAGTGTAATCATTACATTTTCCTCTTGTGACTTATTTGGAAAAGGGGAAGTTTTCGGAGGCTGTCCGGGAGCAGCTACAGTAGAGGCAGAGGCTGTCCGGGAGCAGCTACAGTAGAGGCAGAGGCTGTCCGGGAGCAGCTACAGTAGAGGTGGAGGCTGTCCGGGAGCAGCTACAGTAGAGGCTGCTGCAGTCTCCTTACTGAGAGCTTTTTCCTCTGTTCACTACAGAGAGGGGTCTGACTGACATTCCCCAGTGGGGGAGGGGAGCATATATAGATATATACGTGGCAGAGCATTCCACCTTCCAGCCTTCCCCAGCATCCTCCCTGCTGCTCCTACTTTATTTACTCTAACATCCAGTTTTAAGATTTTTACGTATTCGGTGAAAGTCCCGAACTTCTGCAGTAGGAGTCTTGCATATTGCCAGTTAGAAGTCATTCTGACTTTTATATTTATTTTTAATCACTTGCTTATTTCTTATTCCCAGAGTTTGCATTATTATTGCACAAGGGGCCCCTCTAAGTAATGACCCTATTATGTTCTGCTATACCTTTCCTTTTATACAATGCTTTTCTTTGAACACGGCACGCTTCAGCTGACACCTGACACAATGTGGGTATGGGTTGCGTTATTTGTGTATAGTGGGAGTCTTTTTTTTCCATTAAATTATTGACTTGTCTCGATTATATAACTTTTGGCAGAAACAATTGCTTTCTGAAACCTGCGCATCTGCAAAACTCAAGCTTCATCATGGTCCAAATTTTCAGTGAACACCTCCCCCACCCCACCAACAAGGGGTGGGATAAAACTGACTCCCCATGAGTACGTGACTTGTGTCATTCCAGTAATGGTCAACCAGAGTATGATAAATGCTGTGGTGGGAGGGAGTAATGCTTTCTATATATTTATCGTAGTTAATTACATCTTGTCTATAAATCAAAGTGAATACCTAATTTCAATTTTGAAATTGGTTATTGAACTGAACTAGTCAATTAAATAACCAATTTCTGTTTCGAATTCTTTTTCTACATTGATAATTTCTTTGCAGATTTCTGGGATATTTGTTTTATATGGATGTGAAAGTGATGTTCCAGATGTTCCGTGCTGAGGTGGCTGACTAGCTGCCACACTCCGCGTGTCTAGTGCACCTCCTCATCCTTTCCCTCGCAGTCAGGGTCCATATGGCAGATTTCAATGAAGATTTGAGGAATGTTGCGTAGATAGTATGTTGCAATTTTGAGGTATTGTCAAAAACATGTGCGTCATTTAGTATTCATGGTGGAGCTTTAAGAGCATTTTGCAGAGTTTGTCCAATCTTACCTTTGATGTGAAGCGAGCCTTGAAAATGCTGGTTTATTTGAAGGAAAATTAGAATAAAACTTGTATACATTGAAGTCAGTAGGGAGTCCGAGGAGTCAGTAAGCCAAACCTGATTCCCAACTTCGATTCCCCAGCACTGGTCACTACTGAGCATGTACATAAAGTGCAGCACAGATTCATCGCCGCTAAAAGCCCAGATCCTTAGATCAGGAACAGAAGACATTTGTAGGAAATTTCATAACTTTCCGAAATTACCGTATTATGAAAACATTTACAGCACTTCCTGTATTCTACTACTGTACCCAATTTATTATATATTTTAGGAGTTGAGTCAGGTCTATTTTATTCCGACTCCACCAAAATGGACACAGACTCCACAGGCCTGCACAGTAACGTAGATTAGGTCAACACATCGTCAATATATAGACCACTAAATCCAACAAATGTGACTGAATAAGGAAAAAAGGACGCTACTAGAGCCTCTTGACAGCAGCATATTACTCCACATAAAAAGAGCAGGTATGTTGGATCTCAGATTGTGATAAGTCCTCACCATACACTTTGGATAAGTCATCTAGACCCACCGATTTCAGTAGGATTGGCCAACCATCTAAGGCCAGTCTCACACGTCCAGATAATTCCGGTACCGGAAAAATCGGTACCGGAATTGTCCGTGTGGGAGGTGGAGCCGCATATTCATGACTGTAATCGGCGGCACCACGTGACCGGTAATACAGGACAAGCTGCGGCCAGGAGAGGACGCTGCGAGGGAGCCGGATGAGTATTTTATTAACAGCGAGCGGGCGGGAGGGGGTGGGGACAGGGATCTTTATTTTAAACACGGGGGAAAAAAAGGATTTTTCATATCTTCTTTCCAGCAAACGCTGCTGGAGAGAAGATATGAACGGCGGCTTCAGCACCACGTGGGGGGGACAGCGCTTACTGTAGTGCTGTCTCCTGCACGGCACATGGACTGCACACAGACAGCGTCCGTGTGCGGTACTTGTTTTACACGGACCCATTGACTTTAATGGGTCCGTGTAATCCGTGCGCTCCCACGAACACTGACATGTCTCTGTGTTTTGCACACGGACACACGGTCCGTGAAAACACGCTGACATGTGCAGAGACACATTGATTTCAATGTGTCTACGTGAGTCAGTGTCTCCGGTACGTTAGGAAACTGTCACCTCACATACCGGAGCCACTGACGTGTGAAACAGGCCTAATGTGTATGGAGCGGCTTTCGAATCTCCCCGCACAGATGATGGAAAAGAGTGATCAAGCCTGTTAGTGACCATTATTCCTGATCATCACATACAAGTTCTGCTCAATCGGGAAGGCAGAATTAATGCTAAAGGCCATCAGTATAAAAGTCCTGGATAATCCTTAAAAGCAGATATTTCTAAGGTATAATTAATTATAGCCTTCCTTTCCTACTTGTACATTGTACAGCTGGTATCACACATCTCATTCATGGGCTAAGTATGGACTACGATTTCCAAACCAGCTATGGGTCTTTTGACCTGAGCTTAACAGTCTCAGGCATAGATGAGGCTGAGTTCAGGTCAGGAAACTTGTAGCCAGACCAGACCTCATAGTCCATGCTCGGGCCAGAAAGCTCTTAGACTAGGGTGTTATTGGTCTGTGTGCCAACATGCTAATGCACGTGCAGTTTTCAACCTGGACCAATGATTGACATGTGTAAAGCAGTGTATACAATAAAAGGTAGATCTTGCACAATATGGTTGAACATGTAGAGTTACACACTGAGCCAATGACGTCTTCATTTTGTGTACATTACTGACCCGTCTCTTGATATGACAGTCTGAACACGACCTAAAACAGAGTTAGAACAGTTCTGGCGCTTTTTAGTTCCAGTGTATTTGTATCTTCAACTGGAGGTCAAAGTTGGTGCGAAAATCATGTTTTCACTTCCCCACAACAGCACCTTGGAGAGGATCTGACCTCATGGACAAGAAATCTACAGCTTTAAAAGGCGGAGCCTCTCTTTACGCTCCAGTGGTTTCCTGTCCTTGAGGGAGACATAGAATTCCCCAGCATATGCCAGGGGAAAAAGAGAAGTCTTACCTGGGGTGGTTAGTCTCAGCAGAAGATCTATGATAAGCGGAAGCACTGGGCTCGGTGCAATGGGTGTCACTTCCGGTAGGGAATCGCACACAGCGCCATACCAAGCTATCCCCAAGAGGCAGAAAACTGGTTCGGCATCTCTGGGGAGGGAAGCAAGGCCTGATATGGTACAGTATCTTCCCCTGGAGGAGGAATATCCTTGTTAGCAATCTGGAGTGGGAAGCCCAGCCTTGTATGGCGCTGTACTCCCTGCAGCCCACTATGAAAGCCAGGACAGGAAGTGCAGAGATCACTTCCCAACGTCATTTCATCGGGAGGAGTATAAATTCAACTCCTCCTGGCAATATTCCAAAATGGATGACCGCAACCAGCCAGGTGAGCCTACGGAAGAAGCTGCTTGCCGGCCTTGGTAGTTCTTGCATCAGGAGGAGTGAGTCCAGGAGTTTCCCATAAACAGCTAATCCTAATGCCTGTATTTTTACTTGTATGTATTATAGGACAAGCTTAGGAAGGCACAAATAAAATATAAGGAATGGTCACTATGTAAAACTAAACTATCATCCTCATTCAGCAAAAGATTATGCTAAGCTTCTATTGAAAACTCTTGCTGAGGAATCCTTTCATTTATGGAAAGTGTTAAATCCCTGAGGTGGGGGGGGGGGGGGAGGGAATTTAAGGTGTTCAACGGGCCCAGCACATCTTCAGAAAAGAAAGAAACCATGTTGGACTCTGGCCTGTAAGATGAGATTGAAAATGAGGAACTAGGGGGTTCTACTCAGATGGGTCATCATCCATTTCAGACAATTGAGGGGGTCAGCCTTGCTTCCACACTGAAGATACTGATAAACTGGTAAAAGCAGTTAGAGCAACAATGTAAGAAGAATAGATAAAAGAACTAAAATTCATGCAGGATATAATGTTTGGGGGGTCTACAAGTTTGTAAGCATAAATGTTTTCCCGTCCACAAAAACATAGCCTCTCCGGTTTTAGAAAGAATGGTAGAAAAAAAACAAAGCTTTCATCCCAAGAGAAATTAAAAATTAAATATCCCTTCAAGGCAGAGGCCTGAGATCTGGAATAAGGTCCCTAAAAAAAAAATGGCGGTCTCTAAAGGCCCGGGAATCGGGGGCGGCAGATTTTAAACCCAACACTGCGGCCACTTGCACAGCAAGATCTTACTTTGTGGCTTAATCAACTAGAATTCGAAATTAGGAACAAGTATCCGAGGGACAAATTGTTTGCAAGCCTCCCAACGATTATGAAGTCAGCAGATTTCCTGTCTGACACCTGCGGACACAGGCTTACGGCTCGCACATGCTCATTTTCGAATTCCGCCAGAAGGGATTTCTTTGGCTTAAGAACTGGACGGGGATTTTAGTTATATACCCTGGCTCTGTGGTACCCCATGTGAGGGAGCGTTCCTCTTCGGTTCAAACCTGGACAAAATCTTGGAGAAGGCATCAGACTCAAAAAAAAATGTTCCCACTAACACACATTCTGAAGTTCAAAAACCCTTCTGACCATCAAGAAAGAGCAGACAAGTCCTGTCCCAGTGAGAAAGGGACCCCAAATAGAAGGGGTCCGGGAACAGAGGAATGAACGGAGTGGATTTAATTTTATCTTTATTAGGGGTTCCCAAGAGATCTGCAAGCCCATGACGTCAGAAACCAGATAGGCGGAAGACAAAAAGCTTTTCCCAGGCAAGAAGAAATACTATGTTAGGCTACATTCACATTAGCGTTGTGCGGTGCAGCGTCGGCGACGCAACGCACAACGCAAATGTAAACGCATGCACAACGCAGCATTTTGTGACGCATGCGTTAATTTTTTCATGGTTTTTTGCGCAGAAAAAACTGCATCATGCAGCGTCCTCTGCGCCCTGGCAATTGCGCCAAAGTGACACATGCGTCACAAAACGCAAGAGCAACGCATGTCCATGCGCCCCCCATGTTAAATATAGGGGCGCATGACGCATGCGTCGCCGCGGGTGCCCCCGAAGCAACGCTAATGTGAACGTAGCCTTATGTTGGTGGGTTGTGGACACCATAAGAAAGGGTTCAAACTAGAGCCTGGTACCATCCCTCCCCCCCCCCCCCGAGGGGTTTATGGTCACAGAAGACCAGCGCTCAAACATAATAAATCAACAGGCCCTAGAATGGGAAGTCTTGTTGCTATTAGAGAAGAGGGTACGCTCCTTGGTCCCGAAGGGAGATACGACGGGCGTTCATTAAAGATCTCACCTGACCTACTTCTATTTATCACAGGATGCGGAAAGTGCACAAGTGTAATGATATGTCTCCATAGGTTATGTGCAACTCAGCACTGATAACGGTCTTGATTTTACAGGTGCTGAAGTGGTATGAGGCTTGATAATGGACCCAGTGGAATACAGAGCAATCATCAAGTTCCTTTACTTGAAAGGCCACATACCAAAGGAGACGTTTAATGAGATTAAAGAGGTTTCTTCGCGCCTCTGTGCGCCGGGCGCCACCTCTTCTTCCTTCATTAGCGTCCCCGGAGCCTGCGCTGTAAGTTTTTTTTTTTTTGTTTGTTTGTTTTTTATTTCGGGCATGCACAGTTGCGCTGCCCATCGAACTTACAGCGCAGGCGTCGGGGACGCTAATGAAGGAAGAAGAGGCGGTGCGCAGAGGCCCTGAGTGACGGCTGTGGTGCGTCTGAGTTAGGGGGGAAAGACCTGCCCCCAGGTCTAATTCGAGGTATGAGGGCCACATTATAAAAGCGATTATTGCAGCGTTGGCAGGGACCAGAACTAAAAGAGCCACCTTGGCAGAATGCAGCATTACTGCTGCACAGGGTGGCTCTTTTAGTTAAAAACGCCTGGGGGGGGTGACAGGTTCCCTTTAATGAACGCCCTTTTGTATGGGAAGAGGTTTTTTTACAATCTTTTTGTTTGTTTGTTTGTTTTTTTGTTTTTTTTTTAAATATACCTTTCCTTTAGGATGATTATAAACCTAAAAATTTTAAATCCAATTTTAATAAAACATTTCAAAATGGAAATAATTTGCGTGGCACTAAAACTTCTTTTTTACCCCTCGCCACGACAGCACCCTACAGGAGAGAGGGATCCGCCCCACAGGAACAGGAAACCTACAGAAAGATAAAGGGGGGCGGTCCTCCTTTCCTCCTCAGTTTTGGTTTCCTGTTCCTGCGGGAACGACAGGATTCTAGAACCTACAGGTGTACCTGGGCATGCATGCCGCCCATGCAGTCTCTTTGGAACGGCAGGGGCTGCAGCCTGGAAGCAGCGTCGGGGGAGTTCCGCTAGACGGCTCCCTCCTCGTCTGGGAGGCATACAGATGGCCGGGTCCGGAGAAAGCCGCCCGGCATCTGCATTATGCGGCGGCTTCAGCGTGGAAGATCCTCGCCCGGCAGAAGCGGTGAGTGAGAGGAGCTTCCTGAATGGCGGTCCGGGGCTGGAAGGCCGCACCACGCATGCGCTGACCGCCATAAGTGAGTTCACCCCGGAAGTAGATGCTAAACTTCTGGGGTAAGCAGGCCGAGATCAGCGGTGGGGGAAGCGCGAGTTCGCGCATGCGCAGTACCGCTTAAAAAAAAAAACATTGGCGCTCTATATAAACCGGCTAACCACTGTTACCTGCGATGCAAGATGTTATCTCCAGGTGCCATGGATCCTGCAGCAGGAGACCCAGTTCCCACCAAGGATCACTCCAGCAGAGGATCATCAGATACCGGTCGAAAGAGCGACACGGTGGATAAATCCAAAGGATCTCGGCCGTCTGATCCGGTAATAATAGCTTCACTGGGTGAGTTATAACTCTGCCTATTAAGCTGACGCCATCTCCCCTCCTTTCTCTCTCTTTCTCCTTCTCTCGCTATGTCTTATTTTGATCAGGCCAAAAAACAACAAAAAACTAAACATACGGAATGCGCCTTATGTAGCCAGCCCCTACCAGACTCGTACCCCAAAAAACTCTGCAAAGGTTGTATAGCAGAAACCGCACAAGGAGCGGCGGTGTCTATTACGGACTTACGCACCATTATTAGAGAGGAGTTAAAGGCTATGTCACAGGATAAACCACAAAAAAGTAAATCCAAAAGGCCAACGCCTTCGTCAGATTCTGATAGTGAACAAGCTGTACTCTCAGATATCTCTATATCATCATCATCACCATCATCATCCATCACAATCATCATCCATCACAATCATCATCCATCACAATCATCATCCATCACAATCATCATCCATCACAATCATCATCCATCAATCATCATCATCATCCATTCGAGGGACGTTCATGTTTCCCCTTAGATAGTGTGGATAATCTAGTGAAATCAATAAGAGACACTATGGGGTGTGAGGAGACAAAGGGCGCACAAACCACGCAGGATATAATGTTTGCGGGTTTGGCGGAGAGAAAAAGGAAATGCTTTCCAGTCATCCCAGCAGTGAAAGCATTAATAAAAAGAGTGGGAGAAACAAGATCAGAGAAGTTTTTTACCCTCTGCGTCAAAACGGAAATACCCGTTTAGTGACGAGTTACTTACGTGGACCAAAATCCCTAAGGTTGACGCAACTGTTGCCTCTACCTCTAAGCCGTCCACATTGCCTGTTGAAGACGCGGGATTGCTCTCCGACCCTCTAGATCGCAAAGCCGAGTCGTCCCTTAAAAGATCCTGGGAGGCAACTACAGGCATATTCAAGCCAGCAATAGCGAGCACTTGTACCGCCAGGTCAATGCTCATCTGGATTGACCAGCTAGACCAAAATATTGAGAATAAAATTTCACTGGAAAAATTACGAGCTGCTATTCCCTTAATACGAGGTGCAGCAGCCTTTATGGCGGACACGTCCGCAGATTCTCTCCTCCTGGCAGCAAGATCTGCAGGTCTTGTAAACAATGCAAGACGGGCGTTATGGATGAAGAGCTGGAAAGGGGACGCACAATCAAAATCTAAGATATGCGCAATCCCATGTGAGGGTGAGTTCCTCTTTGGCAAATCCTTAGATGAGATACTCAAGAAGGCGAAAAACAGGAAAAAAGCTTTTCCTGATACCTCTATTCCCTTTTATAGGAGAGCCTTTAAGAGAAGGCCATTCGGCAAGAGAAGGCAGACGGACAGGCCGGCAACATGGTTCACTAAAGAAGACAGAGAGGTACCATGTTCAGAAGACCCAACCCCCCAAAAGAAAACAAATACTGAGGATATAACCATTCCAGTAGAGGGCAGATTAAAATCTTTCGCCACCCAGTGGGAAAAAATTACAACCAGTTCGTGGATTTTAAACATAATCAGAGATGGAATAAAATTACAATTCTCTCGCTTTCCCCACGAATCATACATTATAACATCACTCAGCTCGCCTATACAACAAGAGGCCCTTGAGATTGAAATTCAAACTCTATTATCAAAACGGGTTTTAGTCCAAGTTCCGAAAGGACAGGAAACTAGAGGATTCTATTCTCCTCTATTCTTAATTTCCAAACCCGATGGTTCATTCAGAACAATCATTAACCTCAAAAAGCTTAATTCATTTATTAAAAATAATACATTTAAAATGGAGTCTATAAAATCCAGCATAAAGCTACTCTTTCCAAACTGTATGATGGGAGGTATTGATCTAAAAGATGCTTATTACCATCTTCCTATTCATGACAGATACCAGAAGTTCTTCAGGGTAGCGGTGACAATCAAAGGCAAGATTTGTCATTTCCAGTATGCAGCCATGCCCTTCGGCCTTTCTACAGCGCCAAGGATTTTCACCAAAGTGATTCTAGAGGTGATGGCTTATCTTCGCCAAAAAGAGACATTAATTGTGCCCTACTTAGATGAATTTTTAGTCATCGGAAATTCAGTTTCTCAGTGTGCTGACCGTTTAGCTCATGCAATTTCATCTCTACAGGATCTAGGTTGGATAATCAATATCGACAAATCCAGACTGGCTCCACTGTCACTCCAAGCGTTTCTGGGGTTCCATATAGACTCCATAACTCAAAAATGTCTGCTTCCTCAGGTAAAAATCTCACTCATCAGACATAGTCACAACAGCAATGAATCCACACATGACCCTAAGGAAAGCCATGTCATTACTGGGATCTCTTATTTCCTGTATCCCTGCAGTCCAATGGGCACAATACCATACCCGGACACTGCAGCACCAAATCCTCCAAGAGGAAAGACGGCTTCTTAGCTTAAATGCAAAGGTAACGTTGTCCCAGGAAGTTTTATCTTCTTTAACGTGGTGGCTGGATTCTAACCATTTGAGTGGTGTTCCATGGGTAATAACACCATCTCATACTATAACCACTGACGCCAGTCCTCACGGATGGGGCGCTCATATGGGGAATGATTTTCGCCAAGGGTGATGGGACACGGAAGAATACCACAACTCATCTAATCTGAAAGAATTAAATGCAGTAAGATACGCCTTATGTCATTTTCTCCCACAGCTGCGGGGAAAAGACGTCCGAATCCTTTCCGACAACACCACCACAGTGGCTTATATAAACAGGTAAGGAGGTACTCAATCAGACACTCTGATGTCTTCCGCTGGGAAAATTCTGGATTTGGCAGAAAAACATCTATTATCCCTCACTGCAGTTCACATAAAGGGGGAAAACAACCAGCAGGCAGACTTCTTAAGTCGACATACCTTAAGGCAGGGAGAGTGGTGCCTAAACCATCATATCTTCCAACAGATAGTATCCCTATGGGGTCGTCCGCAAATAGATCTCTTCGCCACGAGAAAAAACAGGCAAGTCCGGAAATTTGCCTCCCTATCGTTAGCAGATCATCCGGACATTCTAGACGCTCTCCAAACCCCTTGGCAATACAGTCTAGCATACGCCTTCCCTCCGATAATATTGTTACCACAGGTTATTCGGAAGATCAGGGAGGATGGAGCGAGAGTTATACTAATAGCACCATTCTGGCCCAAAAGGCCATGGTTCTCATGCCTACAAGCCATATCGGTTTCGGACCCTTGGGTCCTCCCCTCGACACCCAACCTTCTCTTCCAGGGTCCGTTTCTCCACCCCCAGGTGGACAATCTCCATCTGACGGCCTGGAATTTGAGAGGCAGATGCTAAAACTAAGGGGATTCTCCGAGGGACTAATTGACACACTCCTCCAAAGTAGAAAACATTCTACCACAAAAATTTATACAAAAATTTGGAAAAAATTCCTACAGTTCCATAAATCTCCCAACACATCAGAAATTCCAATACAATCTATATTGGAATTCCTTCAAAAAGGGAGGGAACTAGGTTTAGCTGCAAATACGTTAAAAGTTCACGTATCGGCACTAGGAGCCCTCTATGGCCATAGTATTGCGGGAAATAGATGGGTATCCCGATTTATCACGGCTTGTGAAAGGATAAATCCTGTTAATATACCTAGAATTCCACCCTGGGATCTAAACTTAGTTTTACAAGCCCTAACAGACTCTCCATTTGACGCAATAGATTCCATATCCATTAAATACCTATCACTAAAGACGGTCCTCTTGGTAGCACTGACTTCAGCTAGGAGAATCAGTGACATCCAAGCTCTTTCTATAGATCCACCTTTCCTGCTAACTTTTCAGGATAAGTTGATTCTTAAACCGGACCCTTCCTACCTTCCCAAGGTAGCGAAGAAATTCCATAGGTCACAAGAAATAGTCCTGCCCACCTTTTTCAGTAACCCTTCCACTCCTGAGGAATGCAAATATCACACTCTAGACGTTAAGAGTAGTTTTAAAATACATTGAAAGGACTAGGAGCTGGCGACCGTGTAGGGCTCTGTTTATATCCTTTCAGGGTCACAAGAAGGGTCATGCAGTCACAAAAAGCACCTTATCCCAATGGATCAGGGAGTCTATTACACTGGCTTACTCCGTGAGGAAAGAAAACCCTCTGGAAGGCATAACGGCACACTCTACCAGAGCTATGGCATCCTCCTGGGCCGAAAGAGGAGACGTCCCAATAGAAACCATATGTAAGGCGGCAACTTGGTCAGATCCTTATACTTTCTATGCGCTGTCGTGGCGAGGGGTAAAAAGCCGGATTACTCACCGGTAATACTCTTTTAGTGAGTCCACAACAGCACCCTATTACATCCCTCCCTAGGTTAATATAGTATATACTAATAAAGTAAAAAGTTCCTCTTGCTAGATATAGTGCAAATAAGTTTAAACTTAAATAATATTTTGCCTAATACTGGCGGTCCTCCGGGTACTCTGAAATCAAAACTGAGGAGGAAAGGAGGACCACCCCCCTTTATCTTTTTGTAGGTTTCCTGTTCCTGTGGGGCAGATCCCTCTCTCCTGTAGGGTGCTGTCGTGGACTCACTAAAAGAGTATTACCGGTGAGTAATCCGGCTTATGGCAACCATAGATCTCCAGGATGCCTTTTATCCCATTCTGATATTTCAGAAGCACCAAAGTTCTCAGAGTGACTGTCAACATTCAGTGATGTCTAACCCACCTGCAATTCCAGGTCCTCCCCTTTTGGTTTCTCATTGTTTTCTCTCTCTCTCTCTCTCTCTCTCTCTCTCTCTCTCTTAGGGCCATTCTATTCATCCCATACCTGGACAATTTTATAATAATAGAAAAATCAAGGTCAGATTGCAGAAGAGCGAAGACGCAATTAGACTCGCTAGTGATTTTTAAATTAAAAAAAAATTAAAAAATCCCGGAACAGAGGCAAACTATTCTGGGAAAACAATAATGAATAGCCCCAGAATACATACGGAGGACCGCATGGGAATCAACAAAATGTAAGAGCTAACAGAATCCTCCAACACAAATAATTTCAATTCTAAAATAATTTTTATTCAGATACCGAAACTTTAAGAGCAATTAAAAAATTATTCTTGGAGATTCAAGTAAACCATACAGGTGATGGAAAAACGCATAACGCGACATGAGGTTTATAAATTTGTGCCTAAAATAGGGCAATGTAAAGTATGGCACATCCTAAAGTAATCATGTAACTAGTCTAGACAGAAATATAAACAAAATCAAAAGAGTAAAGTGCATAGACTGTAATATTAATTGTGCAAATATAGGGTATTTAAATATCTATGGTAATGCATAATAATAACAAAGATCACTCACTTAGTATAGTAAGCATAGCAACAATAGTAATATGCACACCATAAACTCTGACTCTGACCATAGACAGAGCAGCATATTGGGAATCCTCAATCGGAGGATTCTGTTAGCTCTTACGTTTTGTTGATTTTCTGGGAAAACTGAGACTTTCTTCCAAGGGCAAAATTAAAGTGCGCGTTTAAAATCAACAACCAGGTGACCACTCTTGAGTAGAGCAGAGCGATGTCCTTACTAGAAACCTTAACATCTTGTATTTTTGCGGCAACTTGGGCCCGATTCAACTTTTGGAAACTTAGTGGGAAATCTTAAAGAAGGGAAAAGAAGCCACAGAAACACGCACTTCTTCCTCAGGACTTAACGACATACACGTATATCGGGTAATACTAACAGTGCCTTTCTGGTCCAGAAGGACTTGGTTCCCGTGGCTATGCTTGGTGGCAGTGGAGAGCTGCAGCCTCTGTAAGGAAAAAAGAGTATTTTGAGTTTTCTACATCCGTATTTGTAAGCCAAACCCAGGAGCGCGTAAAAAATACAAGTGGTGCACATGTTTCTATACTTTTTCTTCTGATTGTCCCACACCTGATTTTGGCTTAAATATGCTGCTGATCAGTGTTTGATCAGTATTTTACATGTGAACGTGGCCTTACAAGTTAGGGTCAAACTCAGACCAGACCTGATCTAGCCTTCCTTCCCAATGGTGCCTCAGTATTTCATAGTCCCAAGAGATAGTACTACCTTCACTCTGCAATAGCCCCCAAGAAAGGGAATTTTACCTTCCAATGTCTAGGGGTGTGTTTTCTACAATCTATAGAATTGATGGTGAGTTTCAGAAAGTCTTTCTCCCTTTTAGTTCTCTTGCAGGGCCCCAGCAGAGGCCAGGTGGTGTCAAAAGGGTCTCTGGCCAATGGGTCAAAAGGGGAATTTCACTTGCATACATGTCAGGGGGTCTGGACGCTCTTGCGCACTCCACCAGGGCTGTATCCACATCTTGGGCAGAGCAGGCTAATGCCTCTCTCAAGCAGATTTGTAGGGCAGCTACATTGTCCTCACCACCACTTTTTTTTTTCTGGCACTATAGGTTGGACTTGGGCTCTAATGACTTTTTTTCTGGGAGGAATGTCCTGCAAGTGGTGTTCCCTCCCTAAGGGATTCCTCTGTAATCTGTCATGGTGGAAGGGAAATGGTGCTGTCATGGGGAAGGGAAAAATAGTTACTTGCTGGTAATCGGATTTTCCAGACCCACAACTGCACGATTTTATTTTGTGCTCTGTGGTGGGTCTGGAAAATCCAATTACTGGTAATTATCATTTTCATGCCATCAGTCACAATTGTGCATTAAAGGGAATCTATCAGTATGCTCAACCCTTCAAAGCTGTCTATATGGGCATGCAGATCATAGAAAGTCAAATAAAATTATTCCTTGATGGCTGCGATCTGTTTTTTTTATGCTGGAAAAAATTGTAATTTTTCTTAATATGTAAATGAGCTATTAAGATCTATGAGCCGGACATAGCTTTCCCTGAGACTCTGCCTCCAGAGATTATTATATATGAAAGGAGGCATTACCAGTGTGAGACATGTAGGTCAGGAGAGCGGACTGTCGGTCATTAGATGTCTCACACTAGGAATGCTTACTTCTGTTTTAAAATAAGTCCTGGAGGCAGATTTTTACTCAGATCTATGTCCGGCCAATAGATCTTAATAGCCCATTTACATTTTATGAAAAAAAACAAACATGGTTTTCTCTGGAATAAGACATCAGGTTGCTGATACCAGGCGTCATTTTATTAATGAGTCTCCATTGCACATCATTTAAGTCCCATATTGTCTTGGACTTCTACAAAAATGTTTGCAGCCCTGAAATGGTTAACTGACATACTTGTAAACGTGCCACCACTTTCATGTAATAAGCTCCTTTCTTGTGTATTACTGCTTTGTCGTCATTCCGGTTCTGATAGATTTTGCAGGGATCCAGATACTTGTCCTTTTTATGTGTCCATCCATCTCCATGGATTTCTCTGGAGCTGTGACACATATGAGTGTAGAGTTAACTGTCTGACTTGTGGTTCCTAGAGGATCCTGAGTTCCTCAGAAGCCTGGAGTACAGTTGTAAGGTAAGGGTCTACTCATGCCATGTTCTCCTCATCATGGATCCTTGTTTGCTCCACAAGTAGCCATTTGTTTTCTGGAGCCAGACAGCAGTAATTGTTTCCTGTCTACCAGACTTTTCCTATGGTAGTTCGGCTATACATGTGTTCCCAGCCACACTACAACATTGGATTAGCTTGCTTGTTAGTATTTCACTTAATCCTAATGTTTCGTGTGAGGATTTGCTTGAGGTATTGGGTGATGTTCTGTAGGGCTGAGGCAGGGCTGTAATTGGGAAATGATCACTGCCCTGCAGCTCCTCCACAGATGCACTGAAGCATTACATGAGCTCTGTGTCCTTCATTGCTCAGGGATCTGTGTATGATGTGAATAGAGGTCACCCATTCTTTATATAAAGTATCTATATCATAAATTTTTTTTTTTTGTCCAATTCTCATAAAAATACATCTTTTTATTGATCCCGTTTGCAGTGTAAACTTGCCCACTCAAGTGAATGGGTCTGTGGGGGAAATAAATTAAAAACCATTTATGTGCTGTTTGGGTCTCTTCTTGTTTAAAGAGGAACTTCCATCAAAATTTGTATTCTCTTAAAGAATTTGTCATTTTAGCCTTAATGACCTGTCCTTAGGATAGGTCATCAATGTCTGATCGGTCGAGGTCTGACACCCAGCTGCTTTCGCTGTTATTATATGGCGCTGTGTACTTACAACTGCACAATTTTGTCATTGTTTACAAAATTACCAAGTCCTCCCCCTTCTTCAGCTCCTGACCCAGCTGCTCTGCTCCTCCCCCTGCCAGGGACCTCCTGTTTCTACATGGTGCTTAGGATTCAGCTAGTCCGCTTTGATCATGTGATGTCCTAGACATAATGGGAAATAGAAGCAATAACTGGGTAGAAAGGCAAAATTAGCAATTGTAAGCACATTGCCATATAATGATCATCGTCTGATTGCGGATAACAATTTTGTTGGAATTTCTTCTTTAATAGGAGGTAAAAGTGGTGTATCTTTCCTTCCCTCCCCATTTTGCAAGAAGACCCCTGAAGGATGCTCAACACAGACCTTCAGGGTTCTTTAGGCTATGTTAATATAGAGTTAAGAGGGGGGTGTGTGTGTGTGTGTGTGTGTGTGTGTGTGTGTGCGTGTGTGTGGTTTTATTTATATTTTTTTTGCTTCAGAGAGGTGCACTGGTTTGTCTCTGTATCTGCTGGGTTTTCTCCTTATAGTGCGCTCTCTTCTGGCTCGTCACTTTTTCAGTCGGTGATGGAGCGAACTGTCACTGTGAGCTGAAGATTATTGCACAGTGACAAGATCCTACTGAGCATACATCAGAATTAACAGGCACATGCTCAATAGAGCAGGGCTTGCCCAGCACCTAATGATGCTTATTTTGAGTATCCCTGCATTCACGGAGGGCTCTCGAATGAAGCGTCATCAAATAGGAATATGTAAAAAATGTTGTAAGGGAACAATAAGCCATTCTTAATTAAAGAATAATATTCAACGAAGAGATTAGATGATATGGAATACAGATATCTACAGTAGGATTAATATAAATGTTTCAGACCACCCCTTTAACGGAGTTGATCGTGGATAATTTCCCAGTGTTTTGCTTGTTTTTCAGAAAATGATGTCTTTCATGCTTCCATTGGAAATTAACCCCTTAGTGACAGAGCCAATTTTGATCTTAATGACAAGCCAATTTTTACAACTTTGACCAGTCACTTTGAGGTAATAGCTCTGGAACGCTTCAATGTATCCCACTGATTCTGAGAGTTTTTTTGTGACATGTTGTACTTCATGTTAGTGGTAAAATTTCATCGATAAGACTTGTGTTTACATAAGAAAAGAATGGAAATTTGGTAAAAATGTTGAAAATGTTGCCATTTTCAAACTTCATTTTTGTACCCTTAAATCAGAGTCCTATTGCACAAAACGGTTAATAACATTTCCCACATGTCTACTTTACATCATTGCAATGTTGGAAACATATTTTTTTGGGGGGGTTAGGAAGTCATAAGGATTAAAAGTTGACCAGCGTTTTTTTTTAAATAATTTATTTATTTTCTTTCTTCCTCCCAACAAAATTTACAAAACCCTTTTTTTAGTGACCACCTCACATTTGAAGTGAGCCTAGGAGGGTCATTATGACAGAAAATACTAAAAACTGCACCCCTCAAGGTGCTCAAAACCATTCGAAGGTTTTAGCCCTTAAGGTGCTTCATGAGAACAAACGCAATGTGTAAGGAAAAAACTCACATGTAACTTTTTTCCCAAAAAATTTACTTTAGACCCAAACTTAATTTTCACAAGGGTATCAGGAGAAAATGGACCACCAAATTTTAAATGCAATTTCTCCTGAGTACCCCGATACCTCATATGTGGGGGAAAGCCACTGTCTGGGCGCATAGCAGGGCTCAGAAGTGACGGAGCACCGTTTGACTTTTTGATCGCAAAATTGTCTGGAATCTATGGCGGGCGCCATCTTACGTTTGGAGACATCCTGATGTGCCTAAATAGTGGAAACCCCTCAATTCTAACTCCAACCCTAACCACACCCCTATCCCTAACGAATGGAAAAAATATATATATATTTTTATCTAAGGGGGTGTCAAACGGGGGGTTTAATTTACTTTTTTTTTTTTATTTGATTGATGGGGTCGATCAGAGATCAAAATGAACCAATAGGTAAAATCTGCCTGTACCCAAGATCCCGGAGATTTTCTGTTGCTGGGGAATGCTATACATAATTTATTTCTTAGAACCGTTAAAAAGCTGCGCTGAGGAATAATGCCCCTTAACTACCGCCGTTAATGGGCGTATCGGTGGTCATTAAGGGGTTAAAGGGATTGTCCAATTGAAACAAGTTATCACCTATACACTGGATAGATAAAGTGGTGATTGGTGGAGGTCCGAAAGCTAGGACCCTACTTGATCAGCAGAGCATGAAATTTGTATCCCCAATTACAAAATAGAGCAGCAGGTCAGACACCGACCACCATTCCATCACTCCATTCTTTCTTTATGGGGTTGCCAGAAAAAGCCAAGTGCTGCACTCTGTAGCTCCATAGGCAATGAATGAGGCCATGGTTAAACATGGGCACTGCCGTTCTAATCCAATGAGGATAAAAGTTCCCTATGTGTCTTGGCCGTTGGCACTTAACCCATCAACAATTTATCACCAGACAATCCATTTATTGACTGTATATACAGTGGCGAACAAAGGCTTAGCTTTTTTTTTTTTTTGTGTGTGTGATTACTTGTCTGGTTGTTGTGATGCCATTTTCCTGGTGATGAATTGAAAGTGCATGAAGTTGTCATCAGGCAAGACCTTAATTTTAACCAAAATGCTTTAGAATATAGGAATAGTCATTTAATTAAAGAAAACTGGCTGCCAAAAGTTTTGCGTATACTGTTTATTGATCACAACATAGAGAGTAATTTATTGTTTACAACGCCATAACCTCTTGCTTTAATTACTGCACCACACCGACGGGGCATTGAAGCCACTAGGGTGTTCAAGACATCCTGAGGGATCTCGCTCCATTCAATTTGCAAATCTGCAAACCATTCATCTTTATAGCTATAGTATGGGCCCAGACTCTTCGCCCTAACTCCTCCCAAAGGTGCTCTATAGGGTACAAATCAGGTGATTGACTTGGCCATTGCAACAGGTGCACATTTTTTCTTTGCTAAACAATTTTTTTACTTAATTGGATGTGTGCTTAAAATCATTGTCTTGCTGGAATTTCCAGCCCCTGCCTACTTTGGTTTTACCATGTGGCAGCATTTCATTCTCCAGTATATCCTTGTAAATGGTAGCATTCATATTTCTATCAATTCTATGCAGAGAGCCAATGGCAGATGCAGAAAAGCAGCCCCAAACCATGACATTGCCACCACCATGTATCACTGTAGGTATTTGGCACCTTACCTCATTACGTTTTTCAGTTGGGTGGTGCAGATACTCGTAGTTCTTGCCATACCAAACAGATTGAACTTGGATTCATCCGAGCACAATGCCTTAGACCAATCTGACTCTTTCCATTGGATGGCTTTGTTGGCAAATTCAAGTTAGACCTCCGGTTCTTTGCTGAGATGAAAGTTTTGACTAGAAACTGTGCCCTCAACGCTACTGCTCTTAGCCATCGCACCAGTTTGGTCACTCACTTTGACCCCATATTCTTCTTTCATTTTGTGCAAAATCTGTACAGCACTTTTATGGACATCAGATACTTAATTTTTATTAATAATGTGATCAACTGTGGAGGAAGTTTTCTGTGGTCGTCCACTTCTCAGTTTCAGCTGTTCCATAACCTTCATTTTCTTTATTATACGTGACACTTGACTCTGAGAGCAGTTGAATTCCAAAGCTAAATCTTTTTGGCTTTTGCCTGACTTCACTCTCAGAATAATAAGCTTCCTGACATCTGGTGGTAAATGTGCCATGGTTTAACCGAAAAAAAAACACCCCACACACCCACATTTTTTTCACACATGACAAAATATGCAAGACATTTGTCCCAGGGAATGTTGAACACTGTCAAGTTCAATTTCATCCTTTTATAGCTGACAACCATTTGCTTCCGATTTACTAATATTGCCAGAAAAATGGCATCACAACCAGACAGAAGTAATCACACTTTCCAAAAAAAAAAGCTAAACTTTTGGCCGCCTCTGTATAATATTTTAGATATCTGTTTTCAGCACTAAACTTCAGATTCAGCAAGCTCGACCAGGAGCGTAAACCCCTTTGACACTCTTCATAGAGTTCTGTTAATGGAAACCTTTCACAACACTGAAATATTTTCGAAGATATACCGTATGTTAAAATGCTGCCTCTGAGAGTTCAACTGCAGATATTATTGTTGTTCTGATTGCAATAACGTGTATTCTGACAGGAGGTCACATTGAATATTAGTGTGCATAATGCTATTAGAATACAGACTTCCATTTTCGCAGTACTTTGTGGAAGAGGTTGTAACCTAGCCAAAAGCATATACGGTAGCTACTGTAGACATGACTTTCCCTGTCATTCTGCATGTAAGAGAATACTTTCTGCAAAATATAAAGAAAATACAAATGGAATGGTTTGGAAATGTCTTATACCGATATTTGATTCATCATAGAACACAGATCAGAATTTGAAAATTAGGAGTTATATTTTTTTCTAGTGAAATGGAAAAATGTCTTTTAGGAAATGATGGCAGCAACACTTCTCAAAAAGGTGGGAAAGGGTAAACATAAGGCTGGAAAAATGGCACCGATGAAAACTGAATGGAGGGTCCATTTTCAACCAAATCATAACCATGTATAAAGAGCATGCTAGGGAGGCAGAGTCTCTCAGAAGCAAAGATGGTCAGAGGTTCACAAATCTGAACAGCTGCGTCTAAAAACTGTGGAACAACTTCAGAAATGTATTCTTCAATGTAAAATTGCAAAGACTCTGAATGTTTTGATGATCCTTAGATCAGAAATGGAAAAGACATTTCATAATGTTCCCAAATTATTATGGAAATATTTACAGCACATCCTACACTGAATTACTAAACCAAATTTATTGTCGGAGACTGTCCATTTTATTTGAACTCCACCAAAATGGACCCCCATTCTAACTTCACAGCCCTGCTGGCACCACTGAGTTAAAAACATATGATTCAGCTGTGCAAATCCATTGCATGGGCTCGGGAATGTTTACAGAAAATCATTGCACCAAACTATGATCACAGACAATCTACAAATGCAAGTTAAAGTTCTATAATTTTAAAGAATCAGCTACAGTGCATTGCGAAAGTATTCGGCCCCCTGGAATACTTTGTTGCTCCACCTTTTGCTGCGATTACAACTGCAAGTCGCTTGGGATATGTCTCTATCAGTTTTGTACATCGAGAGACTGAAATTCTTGCCCATTCTTCCTTGGCAAACAGCTCGAGCTCAGTGTGGTTTGATGGAGATCGTTTGTGAACAGCAGTTTTTAGCTCTTTCCACAGTTTCTCGATTGGATTGAGGTCTGGACTTTGACTTGGCCATTCTTGTCGATTTTGCTTTGTTTGGGATCATTGTCTTGTGGAAGACAAATCTCCGTCCCAGTTTCAGATCTTTTGCAGACTCCAACATGTTTTCTTCGAGAATGGTCCTGTATTTGGCTCCATCCATCTTCCCATCAATTTTAACCATCTTCCTTGTCCCTGCTGAAGAGCAGGCCCAAACCATGACGCTGCCACCACCATGTTTGACAGTGGGGGTGGTGTGTTCAGGGTGATGAGCTAGTAACATAGTAACATAGTTAGTAAGGCCGAAAAAAGACATTTGTCCATCCAGTTCAGCCTATATTCCATCATAATAGATCTACGTCCTTCTACAGAACCTAATTGTATGATACAATATTGTTCTGCTCCAGGAAGACATCCAGGCCTCTCTTGAACCCCTCGACTGAGTTCGCCATCACCACCTCCTCAGGCAAGCAATTCCAGATTCTCACTGCCCTAACAGTAAAGAATCCTCTTCTATGTTGGTGGAAAAACCTTCTCTCCTCCAGACGCAAAGAATGCCCCCTTGTGCCCGTCACCTTCCTTGGTATAAACAGATCCTCAGCGAGATATTTGTATTGTCCCCTTATATACTTATACATGGTTATTAGATCGCCCCTCAGTCGTCTTTTTTCTAGACTAAATAATCCTAATTTCGCTAATCTATCTGGGTATTGTAGTTCTCCCATCCCCTTTATTAATTTTGTTGCCCTCCTTTGTACTCTCTCTAGTTCCATTATATCCTTCCTGAGCACCGGTGCCCAAAACTGGACACAGTGCTCCATGTGCGGTCTAACTAGGGATTTGTACAGAGGCAGTATAATGCTCTCATCATGTGTATCCAGACCTCTTTTAATGCACCCCATGATCCTGTTTGCCTTGGCAGCTGCTGCCTGGCACTGGCTGCTCCAGGTAAGTTTATCATTAACTAGGACCCCCAAGTCCTTCTCCCTGTCAGATTTACCCAGTGGTTTCCCATTCAGTGTGTAATGGTGATATTGATTCCTTCTTCCCATGTGTATAACCTTACATTTATCATTGTTAAACCTCATCTGCCACCTTTCAGCCCAAGTTTCCAACTTATCCAGATCCATCTGTAGCAGAATACTATCTTCTCTTGTATTAACTGCTTTACATAGTTTTGTATCATCTGCAAATATCGATATTTTACTGTGTAAACCTTCTACCAGATCATTAATGAATATGTTGAAGAGAACAGGTCCCAATACTGACCCCTGCGGTACCTCACTGGTCACAGCGACCCAGTTAGAGACTATACCATTTATAACCACCCTCTGCTTTCTATCACTAAGCCAGTTACTAACCCATTTACACACATTTTCCCCCAGACCAAGCATTCTCATTTTGTGTACCAACCTCTTGTGCGGCACGGTATAAAACGCTTTGGAAAAATCGAGATATACCACGTCCAATGACTCACCGTGGTCCAGCCTATAGCTTACCTCTTCATAAAAACTGATTAGATTGGTTTGACAGGAGCGATTTCTCATAAACCCATGCTGATATGGAGTTACACAGTTATTCTCATTGAGATAATCCAGAATAACATCCCTCAGAAACCCTTCAAATATTTTACCAACAATAGAGGTTAGACTTACTGGCCTATAATTTCCAGGTTCACTTTTAGAGCCCTTTTTGAATATTGGCACCACATTTGCTATGCGCCAATCCTGCGGAACAGACCCTGTCGCTATAGAGTCCCTAAAAATAAGAAATAATGGTTTATCTATTACGTTACTTAGTTCTCTTAGTACTCGTGGGTGTATGCCATCCGGACCCGGAGATTTATCTATTTTAATCTTATTTAGCCGGTTTCGCACCTCTTCTTGGGTTAGATTGGTGACCCTTAATATAGGGTTTTCATTGTTTCTTGGGATTTCACCTAGCATTTCATTTTCCACCGTGAATACCGTGGAGAAGAAGGTGTTTAAAGGGACTCGGTCACCTGAATTTGGCGGGACTGGTTTTGGGTCATATGGGCGGAGTTTTGGGGTTTTTGATTCACCCTTTCCTTACCCGCTGGCTGCATGCTGGCTGCAATATTGGATTGAAGTTCATTCTCTGTCCTCCATAGTACACGCCTGCGCAAAGCAATCTTGCTTTGTGCAGGCGTGTACTATGGAGGACAGAGAATGAACTTCAATCCAATATTGCAGCCAGCATGCAGCCAGCGGGTAAGGAAAGGGTGAATCAAACACCCAAAAACTCCGCCCATATGACCCAAAACCAGTCCCGCCAAATTCAGGTGACAGGTTCCCTTTAATATGTTAGCTTTTTCCTCGTCATCTACAACCATTCTTTCCTCACTATTTTTTAAGGGGCCTACATTTTCAGTTTTTATTCTTTTACTATTGATATAGTTGAAGAACAGTTTGGGATTAGTTTTACTCTCCTTAGCAATGTGCTTCTCTGTTTCCTTTTTGGCAGCTTTAATTAGTTTTTTAGATAAAGTATTTTTCTCCCTATAGTTTTTTAGAGCTTCAATGGTGCCATCCTGCTTTAGTAGTGCAAATGCTTTCTTTTTACTGTTAATTGCCTGTCTTACTTCTTTGTTTAGCCACATTGGGTTTTTCCTATTTCTAGTCCTTTTATTCCCACAAGGTATAAACCGCTTACACTGCCTATTTAGGATGTTCTTAAACATTTTCGATTTATTATCTGTATTCTAATTTCTGAGGATATTGTCCCAGTCTACCAGATTAAGGGCATCTCTAAGCTGGTCAAACTTTGCCTTCCTAAAGTTCAGTGTTTTTGTGACTCCCTGACAAGCCCCCCTAGTGAAAGACAGGTGAAACTGTACAATATTGTGGTCGCTATTTCCTAGATGCCCGACCACCTGCAGATTTGCTATTCTGTCAGGTCTATTAGATAGTATTAGGTCTAAAAGTGCTGCTCCTCTGGTTGGATTCTGCACCAATTGTGAAAGATAATTTTTCTTGGTTATTAGCAGAAACCTGTTGCCTTTATGGGTTTCACAGGTTTCTGTTTCCCAGTTAATATCCGGGTAGTTAAAGTCCCCCATAACCAGGACCTCATTATGGGTTGCAGCTTCATCTATCTGCTTTAGAAGTAGACTTTCCATGGTTTCTGTTATATTTGGGGGTTTGTAACAGACCCCAATGAGAATTTTGTTACCATTTTTCCCTCCATGAATTTCGACCCATATGGACTCGACATCCTCATTTCCTTCGCTTATATCCTCCCTTAAAGTGGACTTTAGACAAGACTTTACATAGAGACAAACCCCTCCTCCTCTCCGATTTTTACGATCCTTTCTAAACAGACTGTAACCCTGTAAGTTAACTGCCCAGTCATAGCTTTCATCTAACCATGTCTCGGTTATTCCCACTATGTCAAAGTTACCTGTAGATATTTCTGCTTCTAGTTCTTCCATCTTGTTTGTCAGGCTTCTGGCGTTTGCGAGCATGCAGTTTAGAGGATTTTGTTTTGTTCCAATCTCCTCGCTGTGGATTGTTTTAGAAATGTTCTTACCTCCCTTCTGAGTATGTTTTCCTGGATCTTCTTTGTTCAAGTCTGATGTTTTTCTTCCCGTCCCCTCTTCTTCTAGTTTAACTGTGTTGCCTTTACGCTAAACATAATTGACATTGTTTCCAAAACGTTCAATTTTGGTTTCATCTGACCAGAGCACCTTCTTCCACATGTTTGGTGTGTCTCCCAGGTGGCTTGTTGCAAACTTTAAACGGCACTTTTTATGGATATCTTTGAGAAATGGCTTTCTTCTTGCCACTCTTCCATAAAGGCCAGATTTGTGCAGTGTACAACAGATTGCTGTCCTATGGACAGACTGTCCCACCTCAGCTGTAGATCTCTGCAGTTCATCCAGAGTGATCATGGGCCTCTTGGGTGCATCTCTGATCAGTCTTCTTGAGATGAAAGTTTAAAGGGACGGCCGGGTCTTGGTAGATTTGCAGTGGTATGATACTCCTTCCATTTCAATATGATCGCTTGCACAGTGCTCCTTGGGATGTTTAAAGTTTTGGAAATCATTTTGTATCTAAATCCGGCTTTAAACTTCTCCACAACAGTATCACGGACCTGCTTGTTGTGTTCCTTGGTCTTCATGTTGCTTTCTGTGCTTCAAACAGAACCCTGAGACTATCACAGAGCAGATGCATTTATACGGAGACTTGATTACACACAGGTGGATTATATTTATCATCATTAGGCATTCAGGACAATATTGGATCATTCAGAGATCCACAATGAACTTCTGGAGTGAGTTTGCTACACTTAGAGTAAAGGGGCCGAATAATATTGCGCGCCCCACTTTTTAGTTTTTGAAATTCCACAAATTTAAAATAACCAATAAATTTCATTCAACTTCACAATTGTCTTCCATTTCTTGATTCTTCACCAAAAATGTACTTTTGGTATCTTTGTTTAAAGCATGATATGCTTTAGGGGGCCGAATACTTTCGCAAGGCACTGTATATTACAACACAATCCAAAAATGATTCCGTCTTTTCGGGGCAAAGCTTTAAATTGGACTGTGATTAACACGGTTTTGCGTTAGTGATGAACCAAAAAGAGAAATCCTTTATGAAAACCATAGATGCAGTGTCCTGCGGACCCCACAGGGGATGGACCATCAGTTTTGTGAACAGCACACACTTCAGATGCCTCCATCTCTCATGAGATGCATTAGTGCATATGGCATGCGCAACTTATCTATAAGGCACTATTAATGCTGAGCGTTATGTAGAGGTTTAGAACAGCATAAGCTCCCATTCGCACATTGTCTTTTTCAGGAAAACCTTGCATATTTTTTTAGCAAGACCATGCTAAACCACATACTGCATCCATCACAGCAGCCTGGTTTCGCAGAAGCAGTCTTCAGATGATGAGCTGGCCTCCTGCAGTCCAGACCTTCCACCAATAGAAAACATTTGGCTCATTATGAAACTAAAACTCCCGCTCTGGTGACCCGCTGGAATCCTACGTCAGGCAAGGATGGGGATGTTGATTCCTGGCCCAAAACTCCAGCAATCTGTTTAACTCCCCTGACGTTTACAGATTGTTGTAAAAAGATGATGGGATGATGCACAATGGTGGGCATGGCCCTGTCTCGGGTCTTTTGAGATGTTGCTGCCAAACATTTCTAAAGGAGTTAATTTTTTTAAATGGAAAATTCTCTAAAATTTACTTTCTGATCTGTGATCGTTGTTTTTGTTGTGAATAAAATATGGCTATAAGAATTCCAAACCAATACATTCTTTTTTTTTTTTTTTTCTTTATATTTTTGCACAGCTATCCAACTCTGTTGGATTTGGGTTGTACAATGCGCAAATCATTCCACTATATCATGTTGATTATACTATATAGAGTCAGATGAAGGCAAAATGACACATTTTGATATCCTGGAACTTTCTGTGCTTTGTATTCACAGACGATTTACCGTAGTTGTTAGTATTGTATGTGTCTAATTCTTGTGTTGAGATTAGGGCCACATGGCGCTTGATACATAAAGACTGAAATGTGTCTGTCCTGTGATGTATCCCACTTACCCAATATTGCCATATTAAGGTGTGTGTTTGGACTGTCAAAAAGGCACATTTATGGCACACTCTGTCTTGGGGTGGATTAATCAAAACTGGCATAGCACAAAGTGGTATATTTAATATTTTATGTACCAGTCTGGAATACTAGGCAAAGAATAGGACCTGCCACCTAAAGAGTCTGGTAATGGCCTTTTCCCTTCTCGCTTTTGAGAATATATGCAGGTTTCGCGTTCTTGTACAAGGAAGTCAAGAGAAGTCTTTTGGCCAGACAAGTGTTCAGCCTTCAGTTTTCTTAAGGTGTTTGATCACCTCCAAGGGGATTGTCTGAGCCTATGATACTGATGACCTAACCTAAGGATCGGTCATCAGCGTTAGATTGATGGGGGGCCAACACTTCACACCAACACGATCAGTTGGTTCGGCTCCTGCGGAGACTGGATGTAAGCAGTTAATGAAGCTGAGTAGGCACAGCTCTATTCTCTGGGTAGCGGCCAATGTCAAACAGCAGCTCTGCTCTTATTGAATTAAGCTGAAAACAGCTGGTCTGTGGCGGTGCTAGATGTTGGACGCCCATTGATCTGCAACACCTGGTCTAACCTTAGGTTCACAATATCATACGCCTGGACGATCAAACTATCCAAAACAAAGATGGCCGTTCTAGCTCCTCCTAAACGGTGGGCAGTAGAGCCTGCCACCACTGAGCAGTGCTCTCAGCCATTGGGCCTCAGTGACACCAGGCAGAGATTAGTGGAGAAGAAAAGGCTTCTCTTACAGCATATAGAAAGGTGAAGGCTGGAGGCGATGGAATAACCTTTTGGTAGTACAACATAAAGCTGTAAGTGTCTAAGTTACTTTGCACAGAAGTTTATTGATGAGTGGTAAGTAGACCATTGGCGGATGTGCATTGGTGCGTCTGGCTGCAGATGAAAATAATCTGTGAAGCCTTCCATTATAGTAGCAAACAAACTTCAGAGTTCCTAAAATATTTGGAAGCCTGACATTTTATGGATTTAAGGAAGAAAAAGTCTGATCAAATAAGAAATCTTGGGCAGTGTCCAAATCCAAGAGGGGAGGGTTTGGCAGAACTGTTTGTTCAAACTGGCAGCTACTTAGCCTGGTGCAAATAACCTACTTATCTGGTCTATGTAATAGTGTGCTTATTGACCATGAAAAATCGCATTTCAATCAGGCATAGACACTAGCAGACAAATATACCTATGCAAGCCGGCAGTCACCAGCTCGCACCCTATTGTTTAATCTGGGGCTCTGGATATTGCACAATAGTGATCTTAAAGGGAGTTTGTCACTAGGGTGGTTTTTTTTTAACCTCATCTGAGATCAGCATGCTGTAGGAAGAAGCTCTGATTACAGCGATGTAGCACTGCGTCAACTGCTGCACCCAGTAAACTATCATCTTAGATGTAGCAGAGCTCAGAAAGCTAGCCTCACCCACACCACAGCTTTTCTGGGCTGCTTTTCAGAGAAGGGAGCGCGGTCAGACAAGGGCTCACATCAGTTATAGTCCAGGCAGTGATAATCTCATAAAACATTCATTGTATTGAACCTGCAAATGGCCTAATAAGTGACACATCCCCTGAGGTGTGGCTATTGCTGTCCTCAATTACATAGCAAAATCCTGCTGACGGATTCTATTCAAATCTTTGCTTCAGGCAGATTCGGGAATAAGCGACTCATCAGATTATCATGTACTAGCTATTGAACCCGTTCTACGCCCAGGTGGCGAGCATTTATATTGGTATATGGTCTCTATCCTGGTATGTGCTGCTCCATCCTGCGCCCCCATCCTGTCATGTGCTGCTCCCATCCTGCGTCCCCATCCTGTCATGTGCTGCTCCCATCCTGCGTCCCCATCCTGTCATGCGCTGCTCCCATCCTGCGTCCCCATCCTGTCATGCGCTGCTCCCATCCTGCGTCCCCATCCTGTCATGTGCTGCTCCCATCCTGCGTCCCCATCCTGTCATGTGCTGCTCCCATCCTGCGTCCCCATCCTGTCATGCGCTGCTCCCATCCTGCGTCCCCATCCTGTCATGCGCTGCTCCCATCCTGCATCCCCATCCTGTCATGTGCTGCTCCCATCCTGCGTCCCCATCCTGTCATGTGCTGCTCCCATCCTGCGTCCCCATCCTGTCATGTGCTGCTCCCATCCTGCGTCCCCATCCTGTCATGCGCTGCTCCCATCCTGCGTCCCCATCCTGTCATGTGCTGCTCCATCCTGCGCCCCCATCCTGTCATGTGCTGCTCCCATCCTGCGTCCCCATCCTGTCATGTGCTGCTCCCATGCTGTGTCCCCATCCTGTCATGCGCTGCTCCCATCCTGCGTCCCCATCCTGTCATGTGCTACTCCCATCCTGCGTCCCCATCCTGTCATGTGCTGCTCCATCCTGCTGATGGATTCTATTCAAATCTTTGCTTCAGGCAGATTCGGGAATAAGCGACTCATCAGATTATCATGTACTAGCTATTGAACCCGTTCTACGCCCGGGTGGCGAGCATTTATATTGGTATATGGTCTCCATCCTGTCATGTGCTGCTCCCATCCTGCGTCCCCATCCTGTCATGTGCTGCTCCCATCCTGCGTCCCCATCCTGTCATGCGCTGCTCCCATCCTGCGTCCCCATCCTGTCATGCGCTGCTCCCATCCTGCGTCCCCATCCTGTCATGTGCTGCTCCCATCCTGCGTCCCCATCCTGTCATGTGCTGCTCCCATCCTGCGTCCCCATCCTGTCATGCGCTGCTCCCATCCTGCGTCCCCATCCTGTCATGTGCTGCTCCATCCTGCGCCCCCATCCTGTCATGTGCTGCTCCATCCTGCGCCCCCATCCTGTCATGTGCTGCTCCATCCTGCGTCCCCATCCTGTCATGCGCTGCTCCCATCCTGCGTCCCCATCCTGTCATGTGCTGCTCCATCCTGCGCCCCCATCCTGTCATGTGCTGCACCCATCCTGCGTCCCCATCCTGTCATGTGCTGCTCCCATCCTGCGTCCCCATCCTGTCATGCGCTGCTCCATCCTGCGCCCCCATTCTGACAATGTGCTGCTCCATCCTGCGTCCCCATCCTGTCATGCGCTGCTCCATCCTGCGCCCCCATTCTGACATGGGCTGCTCCCATCCTGCCACACTCAGCTCTGCTACATCTGCCACACTCTGCTCTACTACTTCTGCCACACTCTGCTCTACTACTTCTGCCACACTCTACTCTGCTACATCTGCCACACTCTGCTCTGCTACATCTGCCACACTCAGCTCTGCTACATCTGCCACACTCTGCTCTGCTACGTTTGCCACACTCTGCTCTGCTACATCTGCCACACCCTGCCTGCTACATCTGCCACACTCTGCTCTGACCCGCTCGGCCCCGCTGCCTCTGACCCGCTCGGCCCCGCTGCCTCTGACCCGCTCGGCGCCGAGTGCTGGGGGGCCTGAGCAGGCGGGGACACCAGCGCGCTGTGGGGTCAGGTGCCGGTATCGCCGCCAGCTCAGGCCCCCCAGCACTTACTATATTCACCTGTCCTCCGTTCCACCGCTGCGCGCATTAAGCGCGTCATCGCGCCCTCTGAACTGAAGGTCACAGGCCAAGGACCGGGAAGATGGCGGCGTGCAGCGGTGGAACGGGACAGGTGAATGTAGCCGATACTCACCCTCCTGGCGGTCCCTGCTTCTCTGTTGGAGATCGCGGTGTGCGTTCAGTGTTAACGCATACCGCGATCTCCCGGGAGCGTCACTCTGTGAGGCCCAGACTGCGCCGGCGCTTGCGCAGTCTATAAAGGCTTCGGACAGAGTGACGCTCCCAGCGTTGCATTTCAACTGGACTATCTATAATATATTTCTGCCTAGTGGGGAAGGCATTTAGATGTATGCCGTTTTTTGAATTTGGGGTCTCTGATATACCCCAAAGGTCACCCACCCCCAAAATTCTGCTGCGTTTAACAGTTCAAGCAAAGTGGCTGTGATTTCATGGTGATCCATACTCTTACAACATTGTGCATATATATTATGAATGTTGGGGTGTTTCTTTTTTTTTTTCCTACTTTTATCCAAAATACACGAAAACGTCTTGTTTATTGCTACACTATTTTATGCCTTCCCTCCCCACAACCCGTTTTGCTTTATGCAGTTTTTTTTTGTACAGAACAGCTTGGTCCTGCGCTTAAAAACGCAAGACAATGTGATTCTTTTTTTTTTTTTTCCCATCTCCCCAAAGAAGCCGGGAGGGCACATCAGCTTTTCTAGGCCTGTTAAATGCAGCATATTCTCTGCAATAAATATTACAGTATTCACACTGTGACAATATGGCCTTATCTATATATATATATATATATATATATATATATATATATATATATAATTGTCTAAGGGGTACTTCCATCTATCTGTCTGTCTGTCCTTCTGTCACGGATATTCATTGGTCGTGGCCTCTGTCTATCATGGAAATCCAAGTCGCTGATTGGTCGACGCAAAACAGCCACGACCAATCACCCCGCAGTCAGTGTCCCCGGCGCTCCGCTCCCCACAGTCAGTGTCCCCGGCGCTCCGCTCCCCGCAGTCAGTGTCCCCGGCGCTCCGCTCCATACTCCCCTCCGGTCACCGCTAACACAGGGTTAATGCCGGCGGTAACGGACCGCGGCATGGGTAACGCATTCCGTTACCGCCGCTATTAACCCTATGTGTCCCCAACATTTTACTATTGATGCTGCCTATGCGGCATCAATAGTAAAAGAAAGTAATGTTAAAAATGGTAAAAAAAATAAAAAACCTGCTATACTCGCACTCCGTTGTCCGCTGAGCCGCTCGCGCCTGCCGCCATCTTCCTTTCCCAGCGATGCTTTGCGAAATTACCCAGAAGACCTAGCGGTCTCGCGAGACCGCTTAGTCATATGGGTAATTTCGCAAAGCATCCTGGGAATGCAAGATGGCGGCAGCCGCGCGCCCATCTGCACAGCGCCGTTGGATCCCAGGAAGCGGAGAGACTGGACGCTGTGGAGCAGCGACAAGAATGGTGAGTATGTTCAACTACGAGGGGGCCTCTGATCGTTAGGTGAGTATGTTTATTTTTTTTAACCTGTGACATGCGTGGCTCGGTAATATACTACATCACTGGGCAATATACTACATCACTGGGCAATATACTATGTGGCTCTGTGCTGTATACTACAAGGCTGGGCAATATACTATGTGGCTGGACAATATACTACCTCGCTCTGCAATATACTACGTGGCTCTGTGCTGTATACTATGTGGCTGTGCAATATACTACGTAAATGGCCAATATACTCCGTCGCTGGGCAATATACTACGTAACTGGGCAATATACTACGTGGCTGGACAATATACTACCTCGCTCTGCAATATACTACGTGGCTCTGTGCTGTATACTACGTGGCTGGACAATATACTACGTGGCTCTGTGCCGTATACTACAAGGCTGGGCAATATACTATGTGGCTGGACAATATACTACCTCGCTCTGCAATATACTACGTGGCTCTGTGCTGTATAATGTGTGGCTGTGCAATATACTACGTAAATGGCCAATATACTCCGTCGCTGGGCAATATACTACGTGACTGGGCAATATACTATGTGGCTGGACAATATACTACGTGGACATGCATATTCTAGAATACCTGATGCGTTAGAATCGGGCCACAATCTAGTTTTACTATAAGGGTAACCTGTGTGGAAAAAACAAAAAAAAACAAACCTTAATCTGCATAAAAAGGAGAGCACAATAAAAATGCGATAACCAGAGCAAATTTATATTACATATTTTTGTCTTGGTATCAGCAGCAAAATCACAATTTTTACTTGTGTGAACATTGCCTTAAGGGTTTGTCTCCTCCCTTCAGGAGCACACTTCTCCCCCTGGATTGTTGTTCTCCGGGTCAGGGTTCTGGAGTCAGACATTCAGTGTTGGTGTGAGCGGAGCGCTCTGCAGAAGGCAGCTTTGATTGCTGCGTGGGAGAAGCGTAGAGGCATTGGGGCTGGTCAGAGCCAGCGATCTAGACTTCTTCAGAGCAGCACTTGCAAGGCTCTAAGGCACAGAACCTCAGAATGCATGCACTCCACGCCTAGATTACTGGCTACTGAGCCTGCAGGGTGTCCAGTACCCTTGATACCATCAGTGATACTGATGACCTGTGCTCAGATTGGCCATCCATATCAGTGGGAGTCTGGAACCCCCACTGTCAGTGGCTGGATGGAATCGTGTATGCAGTGAACCGGTACAATGTTTAGTGGATAACCCCTTTTAAAGGAGAGTAGTATAATGTAGGGGCAGAGACCCTGTTTACAATTATGTTACTAGGGTACGTTTCCACGGTTAGAAAATGCTACAGGTTGGATGCTGCATACATCCGCAGCGTTCAGATGTTACAGCATAGTGGATGGGATTTCTAGAGATCCCATCTCCACGATGTGTGCACCAACACCCACGGAGACGGACATGCGGAGTGTCTTTCCAGACCGCAGCATGTCAATTTATCTGGTGGACGCAAGCTTCCGCAAGATAATGCTCACCCATACAATGTATAGGATGCGTTGATTCTGCACGGTTGAGTGAACATGTGCGGAATCACCTGCGATCAATGGACTGCAGTGCTTTTGGATGCAGCGGACATGTCCAAAGCGCTGCTAATTACCGACTGTGTGCACCTTCCCCTAGGATGTGGTTTGCTGATTCTATACAATGGGCTGTTCTGCCTAATGGCAGGAAGACCTTTAAAAGTCAGACTATCACGGCCTGTAATAGTCTGCGAGCGCTGCTCACCGAAGACAGGAAAAAAGGAACATTTTCTGAATATCTGAAATGAGAATAAACCTTTCTCGTTTTAGCTCAATGAAGATTACCAACATTATTTGCCAAATGTCAGAATAATGAGAGAGAATGTTTTAGGGAATGTGCACACGTTGTGGATTTTCCATGCGTTGTACAGTACCATGTTAACCTATGGAAATACAATCCACAGTGCACATGCTGCGGAAAATACTGCGCGGAAACACTGCTTTTTACTTTCATGTCAATTCTTTGTGCGGATTCCGCAGCGTTTTACACCTGTTTCATAATTGGAATTCGCAGGTGTGAAAACGCAGGCGAAGTCCGCACAGAAACTGTGGTAAATCCGCAGGTAATCCTCAGGGCGTTTCACCTGCGGATTTTTCACAATCTGCACAGAAAAATCCACAATGGAATCCGCAACGTGGGCACATACCCTTGAGGCATTTTATTACTTACTGCAAAGTCATAAGGTTTATTCTGACTTCATGTGAGATATTGATAAACATGCATATCTTTTTTTATATGGTGTATGTAAGCTTCTGGTTTCACCTGTAAATAGCGTACTTTGTAAACATTGTTTTTGATTAAAAAAAAAAAAAAAGTCGCAAAAGCCATCCCACCGCCTGTCTGAATGGTACCTGAATATATTATTTCTGTAAAACTTTGCTTTCAGTGATTTGCTGTTAATTAACAAGGGCCAAAGTACAATCGCACAGCTCGGTGAGGATGGCACAAAGTCGGCTAGATTTGCTTTATTCCATTTTTCAACACTGTTTTAAGTGACAGGATAGTCTAGTTCTTGTGTTCCCCCTGGTATACAAAGCATACAGGTAGAGCTTAGCCATCAAATATAATGGGCTTGTGGGGACGGCCGGTGAAATGCACATACATCATCCTCGCATATACTAAGATGGATGGATCGATTGCTTAACAACCGTAACTCCCTCTGTTACATTTGACAAAGACCAAAATAAATTGCATTACCATAAAGACCAAAAACCTAACCCCCCCCCTTTTTTTTTTTTTTTTTGTTAACCCTTTTACACTTCTCGCTCACACAGTTTGTGTATAACTTTCATTTGAATGTGGGCCACTTTATAATTGATGGCTCTTTTACAGGAAATCCATAAGTTAGTGTTCGCAATGTAATCTGAGCACCATGATGTGAATCAGGAGACCCTGATTGCAGCAATGTGTCACTTACTGGGCTCTGGTTAGCTGATATAACAATCAGTGTTATATCAGCAGGAGATTATCACTGCAGGACAACTGGCCTTGTGCCTCCTAGTCCAACCCCAGCACTGATTAGCAGCTCTCGCTGGACATTGTGCGCAGAAAGCTGTGGTGTGGACGCCGTAACACTGGGCTTAAAAGCTAAGCTCTGCTAGATCTGTAGCAGAGAAAATGGAGATGATCATAACTGCTGCACCCAGTAACCTCCGTGATATATGGCTGTACACAGGGCTTCTGTCTTTGTGCTGCTGTCAGACTCAGGTGATGTACATGGGTTTTCTTTTTTTCTTCCATCAGTGTCTACATTAAAAGAACAGATGCTCTTGGCTTATCCTTGAATTATTCCTTCGAACCATTTTTTTCACTATGGGCTTGAATTTCTGCCAAGTGCTAGTCATGAATAATGTTTTTTTTATTTTCTTGGAAACTGTCCTATTCTGTAAAACATATTGGCACGTTATGGACAGAACCTATAACGTTTTATCTGAATGTGTATATTTTACATTTGTTGCAGTTGGTTTAAACTACCGGTAATTACATCTGGCTGCAAATTTTGGCCTAAAAGGGGTTTTCTGTGTTCAGAAAATCCCTGTCCCACAACTACTGCAGTTTGGCTGTAAAAGGAAAATAAAGGAATTAATGTCACCTTCCCAGGTCCATTGCAGTCACTGCCACTGGTCCTAGTGTGTCATTGTCTGCAGCACTGATGTCCCGATGATGGCGCTGCAGCCAATCGGTGAGCTCAGTGACTCTGAAGGGCTCATGTCATCAACTCAGGCAGGGACGTTGAGTTCCCTGGTTGCAGTGCTATCAACAAGACTTCACCGCTACAGACAATCACACCCTAGGTGCATTGGCATAGACTCCGTGGTGTCCCAGCGACTATGAGCAAAGTGCAAGGTTTTTGTTTTTTATTTTTGTAAAATAATAAACCCCTGCAGCTGGAGAACAGGAGTTTTCCAAAAACAGAAAACCTTTTGTAAAATGGTGAGGGACGTCTAACATTCTTAATGGCTTGTGACGTACTATGTCTGTCATAAGTAGTCTCCCTGCCTTTGATGCAAGCCAAGCCCAGCCATCATCTGCAGGGAAAGATGCAGACTATTCATCCATCATCTGCAGGGAAAGATGCAGATCATTTATGCATCATCTGCAGGGAAAGATGCAGACTATTCATCCATCATCTGCAGGGAAAGATGCAGACTATTCATCCATCATCTTCAGGGAAAGATGCAGACTATTCATCCATCATCTGCAGGGAAAGATGCAGATCATTTATGCATCATCTGCAGGGAAAGATGCAGACTATTCATCCATCATCTGCAGGGAAAGATGCAGACTATTCATCCATCATCTTCAGGGAAAGATGCAGACCATTCATCCATCATCTGCAGGGAAAAATGCAGACTATTCATCCATCATCTGCAGGGAAAGATGCAGATCATTTATGCGTCATCTGCAGGGAAAGATGCAGACTTTTCATCCATCATCTGCAGGGAAAGATGCAGACCATTCAACCATCATCTGCAGGGAAAGATGCAGACCATTCAACCATCATCTGCAGGGAAAGATGCAGTCCATTCATCCATCATCTGCAGGGAAAGATGCAGACTATTCATCCATCATCTGCAGGGAAAGATGCAGACTATTCATCCATCATCTGCAGGGAAAGATGCAGACTATTCATCCATCATCTGCAGGGAAAGATGCAGACTATTCATCCATCATCTGCAGGGAAAGATGCAGACTTTTCATCCATCATCTGCAGGGAAAGATGCAGACTATTCATCCATCATCTGCAGGGAAAGATGCAGGTCATTCATCCATCATCTGCAGGGAAAGATGCAGACTATTCATCCATCATCTGCAGGGAAAGGTGCAGACCATTCAACCATCATCTGCAGGGAAAAATGCAGACTATTCATCCATCATCTGCAGGGAAAGATGCAGATCATTTATGCGTCATCTGCAGGGAAAGATGCAGACTTTTCATCCATCATCTGCAGGGAAAGATGCAGACCATTCAACCATCATCTGCAGGGAAAGATGCAGACCATTCAACCATCATCTGCAGGGAAAGATGCAGTCCATTCATCCATCATCTGCAGGGAAAGATGCAGACTATTCATCCATCATCTGCAGGGAAAGATGCAGTCCATTCATCCATCATCTGCAGGGAAAGATGCAGACTATTCATCCATCATCTGCAGGGAAAGATGCAGACTATTCATCCATCATCTGCAGGGAAAGATGCAGACTATTCATCCATCATCTGCAGGGAAAGATGCAGACTATTCATCCATCATCTGCAGGGAAAGATGCAGTCCATTCATCCATCATCTGCAGGGAAAGATGCAGACTATTCATCCATCATCTGCAGGGAAAGATGCAGACTATTCATCCATCATCTGCAGGGAAAGATGCAGACTATTCATCCATCATCTGCAGGGAAAGATGCAGACTATTCATCCATCATCTGCAGGGAAAGATGCAGACTTTTCATCCATCATCTGCAGGGAAAGATGCAGACTATTCATCCATCATCTGCAGGGAAAGATGCAGGTCATTCATCCATCATCTGCAGGGAAAGATGCAGACTATTCATCCATCATCTGCAGGGAAAGGTGCAGACCATTCAACCATCATCTGCAGGGAAAAATGCAGACTATTCATCCATCATCTGCAGGGAAAGATGCAGATCATTTATGCGTCATCTGCAGGGAAAGATGCAGACTTTTCATCCATCATCTGCAGGGAAAGATGCAGACCATTCAACCATCATCTGCAGGGAAAGATGCAGACCATTCAACCATCATCTGCAGGGAAAGATGCAGTCCATTCATCCATCATCTGCAGGGAAAGATGCAGACTATTCATCCATCATCTGCAGGGAAAGATGCAGACTATTCATCCATCATCTGCAGGGAAAGATGCAGACTATTCATCCATCATCTGCAGGGAAAGATGCAGACTATTCATCCATCATCTGCAGGGAAAGATGCAGACTATTCATCCATCATCTGCAGGGAAAGATGCAGACTATTCATCCATCATCTGCAGGGAAAGATGCAGACTATTCATCCATCATCTGCAGGGAAAGATGCAGGTCATTCATCCATCATCTGCAGGGAAAGATGCAGACTATTCATCCATCATCTGCAGGGAAAGGTGCAGACCATTCAACCATCATCTGCAGGGAAAAATGCAGACTATTAATCCATCATCTGCAGGGAAAGATGCAGATCATTTATGCATCATCTGCAGGGAAAGATGCAGACTATTCATCCATCTGCAGGGAAAGATGCAGACTACTCATCCATCATCTGCAGGGAAAGATGCAGACTATTCATCCATCATCTGCAGGGAAAGATGCAGACTATTAATCCATCATCTGCAGGGAAAGGTGCAGACCATTCATCCATCATCTGCAGGGAAAGGTGCAGACTATTCATCCATCATCTGCAGGGAAAGGTGCAGACCATTCAACCATCATCTGCAGGGAAAGATGCAGATTATTCATCCATCATCTGCAGGGAAAGGTGCAGACTATTCATCCATCATCTGCAGGGAAAGGTGCAGACCATTCAACCATCATCTGCAGGGAAAGATGCAGATTATTCATCCATCATCTGCAGGGAAAGATGCAGATCATTTATGCATCATCTGCAGGGAAAGATGCAGACTATTCATCCATCATCTGCAGGGAAAGGTGCAGACCATTCAACCATCATCTGCAGGGAAAGATGCAGATTATTCATCCATCATCTGCAGGGAAAGATGCAGATCATTTATGCATCATCTGCAGGGAAAGATGCAGACTATTCATCCATCATCTGCAGGGAAAGATGCAGATCATTTATGCATCATCTCCAGGGAAAGAAGCAGACTATTCATCCATCATCTGCAGGGAAAGATGCAGACTATTCATCCATCATCTGCAGGGAAAGATGCAGACTATTCATCCATCATGTGCCTCTAACCGCTATGGGCAATCTGTGACAGCGGCACTAACAGCGCACTGGCAGGTTGGTGTGCCTTTCTATCTCATCATCAGCGCTGCCATGATGTGATCCCAGGATGCCAATGTGTTGCCAAGACAGCCAGGTGTCTGCTGAATATGAAGACCCCTGTCTGTGTCTGTCATCAGGTTACACTTGTTAAAAACTGGTGTTCATAGGAAACCATGATTTTTGCTATATACAGAATTGCCATCAGGTGATCGCAGGTTTAAGTTTCCTTAGAGGACTAACAAATGCTGTGAAAAAAATAAATATATATAAAAGTGCATATCAACCCCCTTTTTACCCCAGTCGGTTATCTCCTGAACTTTTATGTGTTTTGTAACCTAGTTACTTTCTTTGTTAGGTGCTCAGACAATAAAGGCCATGAAG
Organism: Ranitomeya imitator; assembly: GCF_032444005.1. NCBI lineage: Eukaryota > Metazoa > Chordata > Amphibia > Anura > Dendrobatidae > Ranitomeya > Ranitomeya imitator. Next base: position 758,637,428 of record NC_091283.1, on the reverse strand, counting down.
ATCCTCAAGGTGTTGCCGCTATTGGTGCTATTTTCCTTGTGCCAAGCACATAAAGACTTCTATACTTCAATTGGTAAGCTTGTGTCTTTCGAAGCACTGTATTATTTTTAGAGTCTTGTTTTATGGAGGAAGTGGTTCAGGAACTGAATAAAATCGACCATGAGCCCTTGGATATTTACATTAATGCAATACAATTTTAGCATCCAAAATGAGACTAGAAATGTGTTTATAAAGGGGTGTGCGCCTCCACTCTCACACTAATTGTGTATTAGATCTTTGGGTGTGTTTCACCCCTCTTTGTATAATCTATTATTTTCATTTTGTTTTATTTTATTTATTTTTAAACAAAACACGGTGTATAAAAACTTCTGGTAAGTCCTGTTGTATAGTCATCTTTTACGTTTTATATTTTTGTTGCAGGGCACATGACTGAATTGCTGTACACCGAAAAGGATCTTTTAATGTCACTAAAAGAGTACATAAAGGCTGAGGAGCTGAAATTGCAGCAGATTAAAAAGTGAGTCCATGCCAAACTCATGCTTGCTTTCTTTATAATGTGGTTTCTTAGTATTCATTCACAAAAGTTGAACCTAGCCTCTAAAAGAGCTGTATCACTGGATGGACCTTTTTTAAAAGAAATCTTTCAGCAGCAGTTTCAATATCATGAGTATTTTATCAGAAGAAGATTATCACTGCAGGACTAGGGGTCTCTCCTTCCAGACGTGCTAATCTGTGTAACACTACCTCTACCACTGATTATCAGCTTGCTGTATACACTGTGCAGTCAGGAGTGTGGGAGGGGATTATACACAGCACAGCGTTTATAGCACTGCTACATCTACACCATACAGCTGAGAAAATGGGGAATTGCACCAAGGGGCCCAGAAAGTGATACATCACTGGAATCAGGCTCTCAGGCCTACTTTCAGATTCCTTGGCAAAACTCTGCCAATGGATTCTGTCTAAAGGGTTAGTCAAATCTTTGGAAGGTATCCCTAATCAATGGGATACATGATAAACAGCTGACTGGTGGGAGTCCAACCCATGGAACCTCTACCAATCTATAAAATGGAGCATTGAAATGCCCTGTCTCCATGAAGTGGTGTCAGGACTTACAGCATTCTCTTTTAAAGACTGGTGGAAAAAGCCTAAACACTAAAGATGGCAATTGCCCCTTAGTCTATTGTACTAAGTGACACTAATTAGGCTTCTCCAGTTGTTGGACAATATAGTGGTGGCCCCAAGAGTTGTAATACTTACATTAATTAATAGAAGTGTTACGACATTTGGGGCCACCACTATATTGTCCAATTTGTGATTTAATGCTGCCTGTCACGTTTCAGAGTTGGAAACCACTGGTTTGATCTGTTGCTTTATCATCTGTAAATTGTGCCCCCCGAGATGGTCAGGGAAGGGACCCAGCACATTGAATTTCAGCAGCTCGTCTTCTGTTTGGGATGGAGATAAACCGCTGCCAGAGGAGTCTGATGGACAACGCAAGAATGCTCCGCAAAACGCCCCTGTGTCTGGGGGACTTGGGAGGGAGCTGTGCACCAACCAAATGAGTGAAGACTTTGATCTCCTTGGTAGTCATGTTGTTTTATATTAGTTCAACCATATATCTGGTCTGAGATTGGAATGATTTGTCATAATGAATCTATTAGATTTCTTACTAAAGCACCACTCCAGCAGTTTTTTTTATTGCAGCTCTGAAGTGGTGCTACTAATGTAAGGTCCCTGCACTTGGTCTTTTACTCACCTGTTGTCGTCTCTCGTCGCGGCTCACCAGTCGTCTTCTGCTGTGTAGTCTGCCGGATCGCCCCAGTGTTGGCTTGGTGAGCCAGAGGTCACTACTCAAAGTAAATCTCTGAGGGCTAGAACAAGGCCATAATAAGGTTCTGCACTGAGAGCATGTGACTGTTACCTCTGACTTCTGGTCAGTCAGACATTTGGGTCACAAGATGGCGGAATAGCACTGAGAAGAGCTGAAGACCATGATGGGCGAGTATGAGACTAGGTGCAGGGAACGTGCATTAATAGCTCCGCTCCAGTGCTGAAATAAGGGAAAGCAAACGATTGAGTTTTGCCTTCAATGTGCATAATAACTTGTTTGTATTTGTCAATATTTTCCTTCCATCGTTCTGGGCTAGAAATGCTTCCTGTTAGCAGGATGGATTTTTCTTCCTTTATTTAGTATAATCCCTTTCATTAATTAAATACCTTTGTCCTGTACATCATGCACGCACCTGGCAGTGTGCACGGACCTTCTGGGATGGGGTTTCTACATCATGCACGCACCTGGCAGTGTGCACAGACCTTCTGGGATGGGGTTTGTACACCATGCACGCACCTGGCAGTGTGCACGGACTTTTTGGGATGGGGTTTGTACACCATGCACGCACCTGGCAGTGTGCACGGACCTTCTGGGATGGGTTTTGTACACCATGCACGCACCTGGCAGTGTGCACGGACCTTCTGGGATGGGGTTTGTACATCATGCACGCACCTGGCATTGTGCGCGGACCTTCTGGGATGGGGTTTGTACACCATGCACGCACCTGGCAGTGTGCACGGACCTTCTGGGATGGGGTTTGTACACCATGCACGCACCTGGCAGTGTGCACGTACCTTCTGGGATGGGGTTTGTACATCATGCACGCACCTGGCAGTGTGCATGGACCTTCTGGGATGGGGTTTGTACACCATGCACGCACCTGGCAGTGTGCATGGACCTTCTGGGATGGGGTTTGTACACCATGCACGCACCTGGCAGTGTGCAAGGACCTTCTGGGATGGCGTTTGTACATCATGCACGCACCTGGCAGTGTGCACGGACCTTCTGGGATGGGGTTTGTACATCATGCATTCACCTGGCAGTGTGCACGGACCTTCTGGGATGGCGTTTGTACATCATGCACGCACCTGGCAGTGTGCACGGACCTTCTGGGATGGCGTTTGTACATCATGCATTCACCTGGCAGTGTGCACGGACCTTCTGGGATGGGGTTTGTACATCATGCACGCACCTGGCAGTGTGCACGGACCTTCTGGGATGGGGTTTGTACACCATGCACGCACCTGGCAGTGTGCATGGACCTTCTGGGATGGGGTTTATACATCATGCACGCACCTGGCAGTGTGCATGGACCTTCTGGGATGGGGTTTGTACACCATGCACGCACCTGGCAGTGTGCATGGACCTTCTGGGATGGGGTTTGCTGCACACTTGATCTCCTTTTTAGCACTTAAGCTAATGAAATGTCCTCTGATAATAACTCTCTTATTCTGCTGCAGTTGCTAGCTTGTAAAATCACTTTTTATTTATTTTTTTCCTAAGATGGGCAGAAAAATTTGATTCGCTGTCAGAAGCTGCTACAAAGGACCCAGAGGGCTTCTTGGGTCACCCAGTCAATGCTTTCAAATTAATGAAGAGGCTCAATACGGAGTGGCTGGAACTGGAGAATCTTGTGCTGACGGATATGTCAGATGGTAAGAACCTGATCAGCTACAAAATGACACGGACGATCTGTAATCTGAATTCACAAGGCATAGATTACATACTTTACATTGTGTTCTGTTTAATGGATATCTTTGGTACTCATTAAACTTTTAATTGAATAAATTCCATGTCCCTTTTTGTTTTTAACTAGTGATGAGCGAGTATACTTGTTGCTCGGGTGCTTGGAGATTTAGTTTTCCTTGCCGCAGCTGCATGATTTGCGGCTACTAGACAGCTTGATTACATGTGGGGATTCCCTAGTAACAAGGCAACCCCCACATGTATTCAGGCTGGCTAGCAGCTGTAAATCATTCAGCTGCGTCAACAAAACCTAAATCTCCAAGCACTAACAAATACTCGGAGACCACCCGAGCGTGCTCGGAAAAACCCGAGCAACGAGTATATTCTCTCATCACTATTTTTAACCTATTGTTTTTCCTGCAAGGATTCATTTCCAACTTGACAATCCAGCGTCAGTACTTTCCTAACGATGAGGATCAGACTGGAGCGGCCAAGGCTTTGATTCGCTTACAGGACACTTATAATCTGGACACAGAAACCATAGCCAGAGGAAACTTGCCAGGTAATGTAGTGACGGCTACATTATACTATGTTTGGTTTTACATGACCTTGAATTGCAGCCTGTCAAGAGCTTTTAGGTTGTAATTTCCTGACAATTAGATTTTCCATCATTATGGTAATAAAAGTAAACTTAAAGGGAATTTTCCTACAAAGTTAATTGTAATCAACAGATCTTCAAATAATAATAACTTCCACAATTGGATGCGATTAAATAAAATGCCCCTGTGCTGAGATAATCTTATAAATGTGTCCCTGCTGTGTACTGTGTAATGGCCGTGTCTGCCTGTGCAGAGACATGGTCTGATCATACCACAGCTCCTGGGGAGGATGCAAAAGAGGATACAGACAGGAAAACATGGGTTCTCAGCTGATTTCTTTCTTTCAGATAAAACATAGCTTAAAAAATAGGCAGTAAAATGTTTTGCCTCACAAAAAGAATTATTTGTGACCCCGTGCTGTCCTGTCTGTATCCTCTTTTGCTTACTTCCTGCCCAGGAGCTGTGGTATGATCAGACCATGTTCCTGTACTGTGAGACATGGCAATTACACAGTACACAGCAGGGACACATTTATAAGATTGTCAGCACAGGGGCATTTTTAATGAACACATCCATAGGTGGGAATTTATTATTTCAAGATCTATTAATTAAAATGTACTTTGTTCACGATATAACCCTTTCATGACTGGGCCCTTTTTCGTTTTTTTACCATATCGTGTACTTGAAAATCTGGAAAATTCCAAGTGTGGTGAAATTGCAAAAAAAAGTGCAATTCCACAAATGTTTTTTTGTATCTTATTTTTTGCCATGTTCGCCAAATGCTACACCCGATCTGCCATTATGATTCTCCAGGTAATTACGAGTTCGTAGATACCAAGCATGTATAGGTTGTTTATTTAAATGGTGGGGGAAAAAAATCCAAAGTTTAAGAAAAAAAAAATTGTGATTTTTCCATGACCCGTAACGTCTCCACTTTTCGTGATCTGGGCCCAGGTGAGGGCTCATTTTTTTGCATGCCGAGCTGGTGTTTTTAATTATACCATTTTGTTGTCGATACAATCTTTTGATCACAATTGCAGTTTTCATTCAATGTTGCGGTGACCCAAAAAAAAAAAAATTTAATTCTGGCTTTTTATTTTTTTTTATTTTGCTATACCGTTTACCGATTGGATTAATTCTTTTGATAGCTTGATAGATTTTTTTTTTTTTTACACTTTTTGCATACTTCAATAGTCTCCATGGGAGACTAGAAGCTGCAGTTGTCCTATCTCATATCTCTGTACATGTACGGCGCATGTCGTCCAGGGGTTAAGTTCATCCATTCTCTGCATTACTTTCCACCCCGGCACAACAATCATTTGCTTTAATGATGTCTTTAATTAGCAGTGCTGAACTGACACCCATGAAGCACACGGGAGGGTCACGTGACCCTCCGCCCTCAGTGCTCTTGCAGCATCATTTACATAAAAATGTAATGTTGATTTTTCTCTGCACTGCAAAATCCATTTCCAGCCTGTAAGGGTACTTTCACACTAGCGTTTTTTTTAAATCCGTCACAATGCGTCGTTTTGCAGAAAAAAACGCATCCTGCAAAAGTGCTTGCAGGATGCGTTTTTTCCCCATACACTTCTATTGACGACGCATTTGCGACGGATTTGCACACTTCGCATCCGTCTTGCGACGAATGCGTCGTGCTTTGGCAGACCGTCGGGAGAAAAAAACCCTACATGTAACGTTTTTTTCTCCCGACGGACCGCTTTTTCCGACCGCGCATGCGCGGCCGGAACTCCGCCCCCACCTCCCCGCACTTTACAATGGGGCAGCGGATGCGCCGGAAAAATGCATCCGCTGCCTCCATTGTGCAATGCAGCAAACGCTAGCGTCGGAATCTCTCCCCGACGCATTGCGACGGGGAGATTCCGACGCTAGTGTGAAAGAAGCCTAAGGGGTGTTTTCAGAATGCCCCTTTTGATGTCCCATCCAGCAATATAATTAGGTCGGTAACCCGAAATCTTTTGACAGATTCCCTTTTTAAAGTAATGAAGAAAAACCCTATAAAATAAAGAATTCATGTTATAAAGGTCTCTAACCTGTTGGTCATAGGTGTCAACAACAAAGCAACGCTGACAGCTGAAGACTGCTATGAGTTGGGGAAAATTGCATATACGGAAGCGGACTATTACCACACAGAGCTGTGGATGGAGCAAGCTCTGCGGCAGCTGGATGCAGGAGAGACATCCACTATTGATAAGGTCTTGGTTCTAGATTACCTCAGCTATACTGTATACCAACAGGGAGACTTGGAAAAGGCCTTAACATTAACCAGAAGGTTGCTGGAGCTCGGTAAGCCTCAATAACTGTTCACGGTGTCCTTATCGGATACAACTAATATATCCATACACTTTTTGGGGGAGTTTGTGGGGGGAAGGGGGTGGTACATGTACTGCTGCAGGGAGGGCATTATAGGTATTCCCAGCTCCAAAATCCTATCCCAATATGTAGGTGTAATAATATTGGAATATACCTCCAATTATAAATGTAGTATAGTTTTTCTGATTCACTTTCCTCATGTGCAGGGTTTGCAGGACCTTCGGTATCCATGGTTATAACAACTGATCCAGTGACAGTTAGCTTGTTGCTATAGGATGTAATCATGGATAACTAAGGTCCTGCACATAAGAAAAGAGACATGGCGAATCAGAAACTATGCGTTTATAATTGGAGGTAGTTGTTGTTGATGATATTTATTATCTACTACATATTGGGATAGGATCTTGGAGATGGGGATCACCCCTTTTAATTTATGTCTCCGGTACAGCAGCAGTCCCCAGGATCAGCACCTAGGGGAAAGCATTTTTAGCCCTGGGTGTCTGCAGTATTGCGCAACTGCTCCTTTAAATATAACCCCAAAATATATAAGTATTTCAGTGGAATGTATTTATTTATTTTTTAAAGCTGTACAAACCTAGAGAGCTCTGAGGATAAACTGATAAGCCTACAACTAGTTCATCCTATTTACAATGAACCCTGCTCAGATCTGGCAGCTTCTTAATAACTCGTCCAGCCTGTGGGGAAACGCTGCTCCATTGCAGGAATATGAGCTGTCAGTTAATTACAAGCTGGCCACGTTCATGGTGAAGTTATGTCGCCATACATTCATCTTGTTCTGCTAATAAATGAGCGCAAATCTATTAATTTAACAAATTTAAGGGGCTTGTAAAATTGTGGTAGAAAACTTGTTGTTTCCAGCGCTGGAACGATTAAAATGTCAAAATTGCTCAGGAAGCTACTTGCTGCATTAGATCTCCAAGTAAAAGCACTGATTTCAATTAACGTCTCTTCTTGTAATTCTGATTAACTCTTTACAAATTGCGCCCTCCCAATTAGAACCCGAATGTGTGTCCCAATTCTGCGAGTGGCTGTCCTGTGCAGTTGCCTTAGGTTCTATTCAGAGGTACATTGATATTGACAGTCAGCACTGTAGCTGCTATAGGGGCTGTCAGACAACAAAGTGAGTGGTGCATCCATAGAAGAACTGTAGAAGTCAAAGCTATCCTATGCCAAAACAAAGTCTGTTAGAAGTCTGGAGAAGCTGACTGATTACTCTTGCTGGAATTTGTCCGTGATCATGTCTAGGAATGTATATACCTGCTATATGTAATGGTATATATTATAGTTGCAACCATTGACTCTCATAGTGTATTAGATTATGGTATACTATACAACTTATAAGGGGTTTATGTTAATAGAAAAAAAGTAAAAAATTATTATTATTTTTTTAATACAGTTTGTGGTATCATGAGATAGATATGGAAAATGGCAGTGTGAGCAGCCTCTTCTTACCTTGGCAGCCCTGATATCTTCAGTTTTAGATCAGCTATACAGGGAGGACAGCAGTGTGAGCAGCCTCTTCTTACCTCGGCACCCCTGATATGTCCCGTGTCCCCCCTCGAGAAACCCATTTAAATAAGATAAGACTTGGGCCAAAGTGTCCTGCATTGGCTTATGTATAGTTGTGAATGTGTGAACATCTACTATATAATTGTCTAAGGGTCACTTCCGTCTGTCTGTCCTTCTGTCTGTCACGGTTATTCATTCGCTGATTGGTCTCGGCAGCTGCCTGTCATGGCTGCCGCGACCAATCAGCGACGGCCACATTCCGGAAGAAAATGGCCGCTCCTTACTCCCCGCAGTCAGTGCCCGTGGCCCGCATACTCCCCTCCGGTCACCGCTAACACAGGGTTAATGCCGGTGGTAACGGACAGCGTTATGCCGCGGGTAACGCACTCCATTACCGCCTCTATTAACCCTGTGTGTCCCCAACTTTTTACTATTGACACTGCCTATGCGGCATCAGTAGTAAAAAATGTAATGTTAAAAATAATAATAATAAAAAAAACCTGCTATACTCACCCTCCGTAGTCGCTCGCGCCGGCCGCCATCTTCCGTTGCAGGTTCCGGTGGCAAAGATGGTATGGGAGAAGGACCTGCCATGACGTCACGGTCATGTGACCGCGACGTCATCACAGGTCCTGCGCTCATACCAACCCTGGGACCGGAAGCTGCCGTGGACTACAAGGGGCCCTCGGAAAGGTGAGTATATGTTTATTTTTTATTTTTTAACCTGTGACAAACCTGGCTGGGCAATATACTACGTGGCTCTGTGCTGTATACTACGTCGTTGTGCAATATACTACGTGGCTCTGTGCTGTATGCTACGTCACTGGGCAATATACTAGGTGGCTGGGCAATATACTACGTGGCTGGGCAATATACTAGGTGGCTGGGCAATATACTAGGTGGCTGGGCAATATACTAGGTGGCTGGGCAATATACTAGGTGGCTGGGCAATATACTAGGTGGCTGGGCAATATACTAGGTGGCTGGGCAATATACTAGGTGGCTGGGCAATATACTAGGTGGCTGGGCAATATACTAGGTGGCTGGGCAATATACTAGGTGGCTGGGCAATATACTAGGTGGCTGGGCAATATACTAGGTGGCTGGGCAATATACTACGTGGACATGCATATTCTAGAATACCCGATGCGTTAGAATCGGGCCACCATCTAGTAACTCAATATTTCTCGTCGTGTTGGTTGTCATATATTTTCCAGAAACTGCTGTGAGACATTGTTGAATAAAGGCCAACAGATCGGGCACTTCATGTAGTTGTACTCCAGGTTTTCAACACAGTAACGGATCCCGCTCTCTTCATTCTAGATCCTGAACATCAAAGAGGAAATGGAAATCTAAAATATTTTGAGTATATCATGACAAAAGAGGACAATACATCAAGCACCACTGATTCTGATCCTGTAGTGCCAAAAACAAAGAAGGGTCGCCCCAAGGATCATTTACCGGAGAGGCAGAAGTATGAGATGTTGTGCCGTGGAGAGGGGGTTAAAATGGTAAGTGCTCTATGTATGGGGTACACTTAGATATGTATTCGGGTGCCAAGAAAATGCATGGTAAAAATTTAAGTAGCAAGCTTTTGAAGGTCTTGGCTCCTAATTTTGTTCCTTTTTGGTCATAGATATTTTATAATTTTCTTTTTTTAAGATTAGTTATCATTTACTGGTTGCTCAATGGCACATCATATTACAGTTTTAAATGTTTGTTTAGTATTTATCTTCATGCATATCCCGCGTTATGTATGGTATGTAATGCCGTTTACCGATCAGATTAATTGATTTTATATTTTGATCGGGGTTTCTGAACGTGGCGATACCAAATGTGTGGGTTTTTTTTACCCTTTAATTTTCAATGGGGCGAAAGGGGGGTGTTTTGAACTTTTAGCTTTTTTATAAATAGTACCGTATTTTCTGGTGTATAAGACGACCCCCAACTTTTCCATATAAAATATGGAATTTGGGATATACCCGCCGTATAAGACGGGGGTCATCTTATACGCCCAGTCATCTTATACGGCGTGTGGTTCCCAGGGTCTGGAGGAGAGGAGACTCTCCTTCAGGCCCTGGGATCCATATTCATGTAAAAAATAAAGAATAAAAATAAAAAATATGGATATACTCACCCCTCCGAAGGACCCTGGCTCTCAGCGCTGCGAACGTCTGCCTCCGGTCCTAAGAATGCAGTGAGTGAAGGACCTTCGATGACGTAGCGGTTACGTGAGCGGTCACCTGACCGTGACATCATCGAAGGAACGGAGGCAGACGATTGCAGCGCTGAGAGCCAGGGTCCTTCGGAGGGGTGAGTATATCCATATTTTTTATTTTTTACATGAATATGGATCCCAGGGCCTGAAGGAGATTCTCCTCTCCTCCAGATCCTGGGAACCACACGCCTTTTTGTGTGAAATAGATCACATAATCCTCATTTTATCTCCCTTCCCCAGACTCCCCGCCGACAGAAGAAGCTGTTCTGCCGCTACGACAATGGAAATAAGAGTCCCGTCTTCATTCTGTCTCCTACAAAGCTAGAAGATGAATGGGACAAACCTCACATTGTGCGATACCACGATATCATCTCCGATCTGGAGATTGAGAAAGTGAAGCAGCTTGCAAAACCACGAGTGAGTCCTCATTGCTTCTCTCTGAACCACTTTCTACTTCACTGTGGTATTTTCTTGTAGGCATCTGTTGCACCTTTGTGCTTCTTCAACTAGCGCCAAAATTTAGTTTGGGGTTTTGTTTTTTTCATAGAAATTTAATGATTCTATTAAGTCAGCAACATGGCAACTTCACCCACAGGTGACGTGGAGGCTGTAATGGTCTCAATTTTTGTGACACTCTCACTTGTTTGTGAAATTATTTTTTGCAAATTTGCACCAAAGGCGTTTGGTTTTTTTTTTTTTTTTTTTATATATATTACTGGATGGTTCAGGGGACACATAATTATACTTCTTAAAACCCTTTAGACACTGCAAGAGTCTGTTCACACACTGGCTTGTTTGACCACTGCGCTATTTTTCTCACCCCAGTCGCGCCATCGTTCTGGCTTTTCTTCTCCCATTCACATCAGTGTAGGAGAATGAGAAGTGGAAAGCGGCAGTGTGGCAGCCATTACCTCATCCGATTACCAGTGTGTGACCATATCCTTAACCTACATTTCAGGTGCTTATTATTTGAGTTGGGAAATTAATTTGTGGTATTTGACCTATTAGTTGCTATAAATGCCTGTCTTGCTAATATTTTAAAGGGAACCCGAGGCTATAGCCATGCTGCCTGAGCCACGAGCAGTATGGCTTTCTGTGAAATGCTTTGGTGTTTCAGAGAGAACCTAGTATGAAAAGTTGGCCGGGGACCATAGGTATAGATGAGACTGGTCCAGCACAAGCCCTGGGAGACTCTCCCCACACCATTCAGTTGACTGACTGATCTCTCCCTATGTAGACACGTGGGAGCGACCTGTCAATCATCTGGAGCATGCTGGGAGAAGTCAGGTCTCTCCCTGTAGTCTCCTGCGGTGTGTACTGAAGTGCTGTGGTGTTCCAGAGAAGAACATGTAGCTGTAATAGCGCAGACGGGCTCTGATTCATGCTGCTCATGGTTCAGGCAGAATGCATCGAGCAGGTTCCCTTTAAATCAGGAGCTTTGGTCATGACTTTTACATCTCCCATTTTTGGTGATTGTGGAAACATTTTGCTATTCTGATGTGGGGTTTCAAACTCCTTATAAACTGGTCACCAGGCCATTTCAGTCTGTAGTCTCCAAAATGTCTGGTGGTTCTGGTCCCTCACAGAAGACTCGTTCGCTGAGTAGTGAGTGGTTAATGGTATTTCATCTCACAAGGGTCAATGGCAAAAATACAAGCCTTATTGGAGATATCAAATGTGAGACATTAACGTTTCCTGCGCTTACAACATGACTTGCATCCAAAGGGCTTCTGATTGGTTGGGTGAATTTTAGTTTGTTTTTACAACTCTTGTGATTGGTTGGCTTCACAGTTGAGGCGAGCCACCATCTCCAACCCTATCACAGGAGTCCTGGAGACTGCTCACTACAGAATTAGTAAAAGGTAAGTCCGAAGTGCTTCATATCCCTATGTGCAATCCATTTCTTGGGCTTAGGTGCTTTTTTCTGTGCAAAGGAACTGAAGTATCGGGATTACTTTCCAGATAGATCAGTTTGATCTTCCGTCACAGCTGGTGCAGAGTTACTCAAACTTTTAGTTGGAATCTCTTGTGTTCTGGTGACATGCTACTAAATTGTTAATTATTACAAGGGTTTCATCATGCAGCCTCCTATATGGTTATCCTAAACAAATCCACAGTAACTCTTACTAAAAATTATGGAAAAATAATCTTCAGATACTAAAAGGATTGGTCTAAAACTCTGCACCACGAAGTGATCATTTCCGGTGTCTCTGATTAAAAAGCGAAAGGACATGTAATTGTAGACTGAATCATTGCTGCTGGATAGTATTACTGTATTGATAAGAATGGCTGCCTAGTCAGACTGAATTCACCCAGACCAATCAGAACCCCTAGCACGGCACGTATCATGCCTGCTCCCAAATTAAAGCATAGTCCTTTCTCTTTTTGTAGCTGAGACGGGCTACAGTGCATGACCCTCTGACAGGACAGTTGACCACTGCACAATACAGAGTTTCTAAGAGGTAAGGGAAAGCCCTGTGGGCATGTACATTGGATTCTTGGGGGAGAACAGATATCCAAACTCTTTTGACATCATGTTAAAAAAAAAAAAGGGAACTTTTCTTCTTTAATCAAGAAACTGGTGAATTTAAATGGGTTGTCTGGGACTTTTTTTTTTTTTTTATTCTTCCCTATAAGGCTAAGAACTTATAGGCAGTTAGTTACTAATTACTTGCCTGTTTGGCCCGTCATCAAACTCTGCCAACTTCAGGGCTGCCTCAGACTTCATTTGACCTCGAGTCAACAGAGCAGCTCTTCCTCTTCTTTTTTATTCTGTCTGCCGATGTCATGCTGATTGACATTTGGCTCCCTGCAGGTAGGTATCTGGCTGTCCGTCGACAGATCAGAAGCTGCACAGTTGTCTGTGACAGCTGAGTCGCCAGAGATCCGCGCCGGGCAGAACAGGCAGGTAGTTAGCAACTACCTGCCTGCAAGTTCTTGGCCCTATTGGGTAAATAAATGAATTCTTGGATAACCCCTTTAAGCATTGCTTCCATTTATCCACTTAAAAACCTTCAGGCACGCATCTCGCTTCATAAAATTTCTAATGTAGAATTATGCAAATTGCCTTTTCACAGAGAAAGAGGACTTGAACTCTATAGCACCACCTATTGGAAGTAGCGATCCTACAAGTCACAATCAACCCTTTAACGAGTCTTGCAATATGATTTGGGATAAAGGCCGAACCAGAATCTCAATATGCAGACACAGTGTTTCGGGCTATTGACCCTCATCAGTGCAAAGTATGAGAACTGATTTGGCTAGATGAGAGGCTCTGGACTGGGGTCTAAGGGGTAAGGCTTCTCCTTGTGGAGAGTGACATACTGGCCATACCGGCATCTTACATTTCCCAGAGGAGCATTGAGTGGTGAATAAGCCTCCTTACCTTGACATGCCTGAGCTGGTATGTCACTCTCCACAAGGAGAAATGTTACCACTTAGACCCTAATCTAGAACTAAATACCTAGTACTTTTATATTGTTTAGTAGTTTCATTCACTTGTGGCCTAAACAAGACCTTAAAGTAGGGACAAATTTAAATTCCTGCAGCGATTTACTTTTTCTCTATTGTCACCTACACAGGAGAAAATAATAGAAATGTCGTATCCAAATCAAGAATTACAACGTTTTTTTTTTTCCTTTTGGGGGAACTTGCTAGTTAGTAATGTCATGTAATTACAGCAGCCTTGCCACAAAGTCTGCCAGTGTTCAGGAATTTCCTGACACTAGTGGGGAGGAGTGGGAAGTGTGAGCTAGATGGCATGTAGAAGCCATGACAGTACCCGGGCTGCAGCTCCGTTACATCTGTAATATGACTGACCATGATAACCACTTCCGGTTAGTACATTGGGAAGAAAGAGCGGTCTAGAGGACAAACATCTGAGCATGGACAGGAAAGATTTCACAAAGTTTCTACGAGGATCTAAGAGCACTGCCACTTTAGTTTTGCACTGGCGGTACACTTTAGTTCCTGTAGCCTAGTTATCAAATACTCATTTCTGGGCCTCTGTGTTGGTAACAGTTTATCCAAGAGCCTGTATGTCTGCATCTTCATTCTCTTATGAGTACTAACCATAAAATATATGGCTACCCTCCTATGTCTAGCTATATATTCTATCGCTGACGCACAACTTGGGACTTCATTATTTATTTATTTTATAACACTTGAACTAACAACTCTTTTTATGACTTTTTTTTTTCTAATATGTAATATTAAATTACCTTAATGTTGTGTTTAAACAGTCTACATTATAGAGGTGAAAATAAGTATTTGATACACTGCTGACTTTTTGCCAGTTTTCCCACCTACAAAGGATGGAGAGGCCTGGAATTTTTTGTATTGTAGGCACACTTCAACTGTGAGTGACAGAATCTCAAAATATAAACCAGAAAATCACATTGTTTCTATAATTTTTACATACCGTATATATTCTAGTATAAGCTTAGATTTGCAGCGTGTTTTTTTAGGCTGAAAGTGCCCCTCTCGGCTTATATTCAAGTCATTGTCCCAGGGGGTCGGCGGGGGAGAGGGAGCGGCAGCTGTGACATACTCACCTGCTCCTGGCACGGTCCCTGCATCTCCGAGCGCTGACCGCTTCTTCCAGCGTTGAGCGGTCACATGGTACTGCTCATTACAGTAATGAATATGGACCTGACTCCGCTCCCATAGGGGTGGAGCCGCATATTCATTACTTTAATGAGCGGTAACGGTGACCGCTCAATACAGGAAGAAGCTGTCTGAGACCGGAGATGCAGGGACCGTGCCAGGAGCAGGTGAGTATAATGGGGACGGGGGGCACTGCACGATATTCACCAGTCCTTGTTCCGGCGCCGCTCCGTCTTCCGCGCCCTCTGCAGTGCCGCTCAGAGCAGAGGGCGCAATGACTTGGTTAGTCCGCGCCCTCTGCCTGAAAGTTAGTGCAGAGGACGTGGAAGACACAGCGGCGTCGGAACGAGGACCAGTGAATATTGCAAGCGCCGGGGGCCTGAGCGACGAGAGGTGAGTATGTTTTTTTTTTTTTTTTTTTTTTTTTTTTTTATAATCGCAGCAACAGCATATGGGGCAAATATCTCTATGGAGCATCTTATGGGGCCATAATCAACATTTGTGCAGCACTGTGTGGGGCAAATATCTCTATGGGGCCATAATCAACATTTGTGCAGCGTTATATGGGGCAAATATCTCTGGAGCACCTTATTGGGGCCATTATTAACCTTTGTGCAGCATTATATGGGGCATATTTTAATATGGAGCATCTTATGGGGCCCATCATGAACTGTATGGAGCATTATATGGGGCTCCTGATTCAATATGGATATTCAAAAACACTTAACCTACTGATATCTCAATTAATTTTACTTTTATTGGTATCTATTTTTAACATTTACCGGTAGCTGCTGCATTTTCCACCCTAGGCTTATACTAGAGTCATTAAGTTTTCCCAGTTTTTTGTGGCAAAATTAAGGGGGTCGGGTCAGCTTATACTCCAGTATATACGGTAATTTAAATGGCATAAAATAAGTATTTGATCACCCACCAACCAGCAAGAATTCTGGCTACCACAGACCCGTTAGTTTTTCTTTTAGGGTATGTGCACACGTAGTTTTGAGCTCTGCAGACTTTTCCGCAGTGGATTTGAGAAATCTGCAAGTAAAAGGCACTGCATTTTATCTGCGGATTTACCGCGGATTTTGTGCGGATTCCACCTGCGGTTTTACACCTGCGGATTCCTATTGAGGAGCAGGTGTAAGCCGCTGAGGAATCAGCGCAAAGAATTGACATGCTGCGGAATGTAACCCACAGCGTTTCTGCGCGTTTCTGCCACATGTGCACTGCGGATTGCGTTTTCCATAGGTTTACATGGTACTGTAAACGCCTGGAAAGCTGCTGCGGACCTGCGGCTGCAGATCCGCTGCGGATCCACAGCAGAATCCGCAACGTGTGCACATGGCCTTAGAAGCCCTCTACTCTGCACTCATTACCAGTATTAATTGCACCTTGTCACCTGTATAAAAGGTTCTTGTCAACACACAATCACGCCCCAACATCTCCACCATGGCCAAGACCAAAGATCTATCTAAGGACAAAATTGTAGACCTGCACATGGCTGGGATGGGCTGCATACAGGAGAATAGGCAACGAGCTTGGTGACAAGGCAACAACTGTTGACACAATATCATTATGAAATGGAAGAAACACAAAATGACTGTCAATCTTCCTTGGTGTGGGGCTCCATGCAAGATCTCGCCTCATGGGATAAGGATGATTCTGAGAAAGGTCTGGAATCAGCCCAGAACTACACGGGAGGACCTGGTCAATGATCTAAAGAGAGCTGGGACCACAGTCTCAAACATTGTCGTTAGTAACGCTCTATGCCGTCGTGGATTAAATTCCTGCAGGGCTTGTAAGGTCCCCTGCTCACACGAACACATGTCCAGGCCCGTTTGAAGTTTCACCAATGACCATCTGGATGATCCAGGGGAGGCATGGCAGAAGGTCATGTGGTCACATGAGACCAAAATAGATGAATAATGAGTAGGGTGCACTAAATTATGATACAATGAGACAGATAAATATCAAGGTGCTACAACTTGTATGGGGAACGAGATGCAAGCCAAAAGAGAAAAATGCAAATTCAAATGCAACGTGGACATTTGGTAAAATGTATAGCAACTTTTTTAAACACCAAGAGACATGCAGCAAAGAAATTAAAACCATCTAAAAAAATGTGCATAAGTAAACCATGATTTATCCAAAACTGCAGAGCACAATTGGAACAAGGCAACAATAGGGGGGAGTGAGTCGGGGTAAATACGTGAAACCTCAATGTGATATGTGCATGAACAAGGTAGGGTTTGCCCATATAATACTTATATAGAAGGATGTGGTGTATGCTTGTAAAGATACAAACATGCAAGAAGATGTGACATACATTCCAACCAGAGGGAAGTCAAAAGGGTATGCAGCGAATGCTGGACCTCCTGGGAGAAATAACCTGGGGAGTATGAGGACATGGGCCCAGAGATGATGTAAAGCAGGCATGTCAAACACGCGTCCCGCGGGCCGCATGCGGCCCTTTACAGGCATATCTGCGGCCCGCACAAAAGTCTCAAACTTTGTCTGTAAACACAAAGTTTGAGACTTTTGTGCGGGCCACAGATGCTCAAAACTTCACGATCAGCACTTCCAGCTCTTCATTCATTGGCCGACATCCCTGCATATGACCTGCTTACGTGATCAGCAGCCGACCAACTAGCTCCGTGTCAATCCATGACGTGTGTACTTTGGTCGGCTGCTGATCACGTAAGCAGGTCATATGCAGGGATGTGGGCCAATGAATGAAGAGCCGGAAGTGCTGATCGCGCGTTTTGTACTGCTGCGGCTCACGTTGCTGCTGATCACCATCAGGAAGGCTGAGAGTGACGGATACTGTGACTGAGGAAGAAGGGACAAAAGTCCAAGTAAGTGAGTGGCCCTCCTGTACACAGGCTTTCCCAGGTCATGTGTGCGTGTCTGTAAGCTCCTCTCCTTGTATAAGAGGGTTAACATTTATCCTATTATCGGTAATATTAGTGTTATTTAACCGTTAACCCCTTCCCGACCTTTGACGTCACATAGGCGTCATGAAAGTCGGTGCCAATCCGACCCATGACGCCTATGTGGCGTCATGGAAAGATCGCGTTCCTGCAGATCGGGTGAAAGGGTTAACTCCCATTTCACCCGATCTACAGGGACAGGGGGAGTGGTAGTTTAGCCCAGGGGGGTGGCTTCACCCCCCCATGGCTACGATCGCTCTGATTGGCAGTTTCACTTTCAACAGCCAATCAGAGCGATTCGTAATATTTCACCTATTAAAACTGGTGAAATATTACAATCCAGCCATGGCCGATGCTGCAATATCATCGGCCATGGCTGGAAACACTGATGTGCCCCCCACCGATCGCCCCCCCCCCCCCCAGTCCTCCGATCGATGCACCGCCCTGTCCTGTGCTCTGCTCCCCCCGTGCTCTTGTCCGCTCCCCCCGTGCTCCAATCCCGCCCCCCGTGCTCCAATCCCACCCCCCGTGCTCCAATCACCCCCCCTGTGCTCCGATCCACCCCCCCATGCTCCGTTCCACCCCCCCCCCCCACGCTCCGATCCACCCCCCCATGCTCCGATCCCCCCCGTGCTCCCCCCCACCCCATCATACTTACCGATCCTGCCTGGGTCCGTCCGTCTTCTCCAAGGGGCGCCGCCATCTTCCAAAATGGCGGGCGCATGCGCAGTGCGCCCGCCGAATCTGCCGGCTGGCAGATTCGTTCCAAAGTGCATTTTGATCACTGAGAGATTATATCAGTGATCAAAATAAAAAAAATAATAAATGACCCCCCCCCCCCCCTTTGTCACCCCCATAGGTAGGGACAATAAAAAAAAAAATAAATAATTTTTTTTTTTCCCCCCACTAAGGTTAGAATAGGGTTAGGGTTTCGGTATGTGCACACGTATTCTGGTCCTCTGCGGATTTTTCCGCTGCGGATTTAATAAATCCGCAGTGCTAAACCGCTGCGGATTTATGGCGGATTTACCGCGTTTTTTCTGCGCATTTCACTGCGGTTTTACAACTGCGATTTTCTATTGGAGCAGTTGTAAAACCGCTGCGGAATCCGCAGAAAGAAGTGACATGCTGCAGAATGTAAACCGCTGCGTTTCCGTGCAGTTTTTCCGCAGCATGTGTACAGCGATTTTTTTTTTTTTTTGTTTCCCATAGGTTTACATTGAACTGTAAACTCATGGGAAACTGCTGCGGATCCGTTTTTAATTGCTGTATTTTTGTTGAATATAATAGTTGCTGTTGTTCACTGCAAATATATGTTGCTGTTACATTCATATCTTGTTTTCATTGACTGCTGTTAAAATACGTGTGCGGCCCTCGCAACAACCTCTTGTTACTCATGTGGCCCTCGGGGTACCCCGAGTTTGACATGCCTGCACTACAGGATGCAGCCAGCCCATATGTTGGCAACACAGGGGCAAAATACTAAATAGACAGCCACTCACCACATAGCCATTCATGAAGAAGGTGACTGCTTAGTATACATTTGCACAATAAAGGCCTGTATAGGACGCTGTTCACATTTTTCTGCTGTTTTTTTTTAATCAAAGAAGCGAGCAGAAAAAAAAGCATCTATGCAACTTTGTCAGGGGTCGTCAAGGGAGCACGCCATTAGGACCATTTCACATTGACTAGATTTTGTTTCCATATTTTATAAACTTGTCAGAACGTCTTGCATGACATTCTCCAGAGCCTCCTGCCATGTATGATGTAATGGCCAACACTAGGCAGGCATTGCTCTGAAATGTGTGCTTTATGGTACAAAGTAATCTTCATCTGCATGTAGCTTCTTACAGAGGTTTTTCATTTCAATTTTTTTTTTTTTTTTTTTAACATTCCTGACCACAGCCAAGTCTGTGAATGACAAATACACCCTTGTTTGTAAGTTACTGTGCCTTCTGCAGTTACGTGGCAATTCATGATGGCGTCTACCCAATATCCACCAAGCTTATTCTTAATGAGCCAGGGCAGCCTGTGAGGTGTCATGTACAGTATACACAACTGCTGGCACTTGAGGATTTCTCACTTTCCAGAAGGGTCACTGTAATTTTATGACTGTACAAAAGGATATTTTTACCTTGGCCCATTCTGTAACCTCGTTCTATGCAGAAAAACAGGGAAGAAGTGGGGAGGAGGTCTCTGGTTTGGCTGGTGTGAGGACACAGATATACTGCTTCTATATACATGGCAGTTAACCGATCCAGAATTAATAAGTTATTGCAGTTCCAGCAAATAAAAATAATACATTTGTAAAATACAAAGTATACTACTTTCAACTATTCTGTTCTTTCTGTATCAGTTTCTCATAGTATTCTTGATCTCACCTTGAATTAATTCAAGAACACCTTTTACTTTTCACTTTTATTCTTTATCCATTAGAAAAGAAAAATCTGGCCCTGTAATGGAGGCACGGGCAGCTCCTTATAGCCCTAATGATCCCTGGACCTGTGTGTATGTCCCACCTGGGACCAGCCTATGTCCTGGTACCCCCACTTTTGGTTTGGTGGGATGGTTTACATAAGCATCACACCTTTTTGCCCTGGGATGCAGTTTGTCAGGATAATGTGTGAAAATTTGAGACAGTTGATCAGTATAAAACAAACTCCTATATAGAAAAGAAATACCAGAAATAATGACCTTATATAGTCAATGAATATACCGTAACTACAAAATATAACCCTCAAAAAATATTCATCAGACCAAAATGTTTAAAAACAAACTATCAATTTTATTATAACAGAATCACAATTATATCACCACAACAATTCATATGCTTGAAATCTTTATTATATTGACAAGAAAAAATAATTAAAAGCAATTACAGTAATAAAATTTGTTAAATGTATCTACAGGTCCTTCTCAAAAAATTAGCATATAGTGTTAAATTTCATTATTTACCATAATGTAATGATTACAATTAAACTTTCATATATTATAGATTCATTATCCACCAACTGAAATTTGTCAGGTCTTTTATTGTTTTAATACTGATGATTTTGGCATACAACTCCTGATAACCCAAAAAACCTGTCTCAATAAATTAGCATATCAAGAAAAGGTTCTCTAAACGACCTATTACCCTAATCTTCTGAATCAACTAATTAACTCTAAACACATGCAAAAGATACCTGAGGCTTTTATAAACTCCCTGCCTGGTTCATTACTCAAAACCCCCATCATGGGTAAGACTAGCGACCTGACAGATGTCAAGAAGGCCATCATTGACACCCTCAAGCAAGAGGGTAAGACCCAGAAAGAAATTTCTCAACAAATAGGCTGTTCCCAGAGTGCTGTATCAAGGCACCTCAATGGTAAGTCTGTTGGAAGGAAACAATGTGGCAGAAAACGCTGTACAACGAGAAGAGGAGACTGGACCCTGAGGAAGATTGTGGAGAAGGACCGATTCCAGACCTTGGGGAACCTGAGGAAGCAATGGACTGAGTCTGGTGTGGAAACATCCAGAGCCACCGTGCACAGGCGTGTGCAGGAAATGGGCTACAGGTGCCGCATTCCCCAGGTAAAGCCACTTTTGAGCTACAGAGAAGCAGCACTGGACTGTTGCTAAGTGGTCCCAAGTACTTTTTTCTGATGAAAGCAAATTTTGCATGTCATTCGGAAATCAAGGTGCCAGAGTCTGGAGGAAGACTGGGGAGAAGGAAATGCCAAAATGCCTGAAGTCCAGTGTCAAGTACCCACAGTCAGTGATGGTGTGGGGTGCCATGTCAGCTGCTGGTGTTGGTCCACTGTGTTTCATCAAGGGCAGGGTCAATGCAGCTAGCTATCAGGAGATTTTGGAGCACTTCATGCTTCCATCGGCTGAAATGCTTTATGGAGATGAAGATTTCATTTTTCAGCACGACCTGGCACCTGCTCACAGTGCCAAAACCACTGGTAAATGGTTTACTGACCATGGTATTACTGTGCTCAATTGGCCTGCCAACTCTCCTGACCTGAACCCCATAGAGAATCTGTGGGATATTGTGAAGAGAAAGTTGAGAGACGCAAGACCCAACACTCTGGATGAGCTTAAGGCCGCTATTGAAGCATCCTGGGCCTCCATAACATCTCAGCAGTGTCACAGGCTGATTGCCTCCATGCCACGCCGCATTGAAGCAGTCATTTCTGCCAAAGGATTCCCGACCAAGTATTGAGTGCATAACTGAACATTATTATTTGATGGTTTTTTTGTTTGTTATTAAAAAACACTTTTATTTGATTGGATGGGTGAAATATGCTAATTTATTGAGACAGGTTTTTTGGGTTATCAGGAGTTGTATGCCAAAATCATCAGTATTAAAACAATAAAAGACCTGACAAATTTCAGTTGGTGGATAATGAATCTATAATATATGAAAGTTTAATTGTAATCATTACATTATGGTAAATAATGAAATTTAACACTATATGCTAATTTTTTGAGAAGGACCTGTAAAACATAAATGTGTATATATATCTCCTGTAAATGCGGTTTGTGGAGATCAAAATTTGTTGAAACCTATGTATGGGCAGGGTATACCCAAAACTGATTGGCACAAATAATATAAATAATAAGAATATATGCAATATTATAATAGAATTAATTGGCAGCAATAAATAATTCATATAAAATACTAGATGGCAGCCCGATTCTAAAGAATCGGGAGTCTAGAATCCATATATACTTTATTTATTCAAATGTAAGAATAATACAATTAATAAATAATAGTAAGAAAGAACAAAAATAATAGGCAGTATATGGAGAAAACACCAAACAAAAGTTCAAAATTGGTGTGAAAATGTCACTGAACCACTTCACAACTAAATATATATAGTTTTGGTAAATGGTATTATCATTTTTTTGACGAAATTCGGCAGGAGCTTGAAGAGCAACGTCACTGGGCCCGCCTCCACGCAGTAGAAACTTGCTGAGGTAAAAATTCAAAAATCACACCAAAATGGCGGGCGGAGTGTGTCACAGTACGGCACGTTTCTGATTGGTCGCTCGCAGCAGGCGGCAACCAATCAGACACTGGACACTGTTGACGTCACTTATCTCCGGACATTAGCTCCGGACATTAGCTCCGGACATTAGCTCCGGACAAAGCCACGGAAGTTGGCACAAATTGCAGGAAGTAGTATTCTAGGCAATTATATATTAGATGTGATCATATATATAAAAAAATTAAAATATAAAAATAAAGCAAATCCAGTGGTAAAAACTGTGTAATATAATTTATCCCAATTAATATAATCAAAAGTGCCAAGTGCAAATTCCTCAAAATACTATTACTTTGTGTTACACATTTGAATCTAGTTTTGCATGTAAATGCATAAATCCAAAGAATATCACCAAAAATATAGTTATACCCAAGATCACAATTGCTGCCAATATAAAGTACCCATGAAAATTAGTGCAATATACCAACCAGTATCAGGACGCCGCTGCCCCGCACACACCACTCCAACGTACGTTTCGCTTGCTGCTTCGATCAGTATGCCAGTATGTGCATTGAAGGTCAGAAGGGTTTTCTGGTTTTAAAATCTGTTCACAACCTGTGCAGTTTGGGTTAATAAACTAACCTCTTTGCTCACTTTTCCCGGGTCCAGTGCGATCTTTGGAGCTGCACGTGGTGTTTGCCTGCAGGGCTGACGTCACATCGATGGCACTGCAGCCAATCGGAGAGCTCAGCGAGTCATGACGTCAACTTAGCCGTTTAGCTCAAAACCCTGGGAGCAGCGGCAGTAAGGCAGTGTATTTAAGGCAAACTATGTCGGCACTGAGGGTTTTTCTGAAATGCTTTTCAAAGATGACTTAAATTGGAAAATGTTTTAACTTTTCAATCTACAAAACATTAGTCTGTCAAAACCCTTTGAACTAGGGTTACACAACCTGTCTTGGTCTATGACCCTACTGTAGAGTTCTCAGGGCCAGAATGAAACTTCTGAAAGGATCAGCCTGAAATGTCTCTAAGCTGAGCTTCCATTTCTGTGACTCCCTTTTACCAGGAAACTTGAGATTTCATCTTCTGTTTGGCACTCCAGAAACGTGGCTGGCCGTGTACATAGATATCTCAATGGTAGTCTGTGGGAGTCCTAGAAACCGATGAGTGATATTCTACAGTGGGGAGACTGTGAGTTCTTCTTCTCCCCCTAGGGCTAGCATCTGATTATTGGTCACCGCACTCTCATTTGACCATCCAGACCTTTAGGGCTTTGAACCTTTCCTTTTTTTTTTTTTTGAGGCCTATCATAAGCATAGACCATTTAATACAAACTTCTTCATTGTGGCAGGATGTTTCACTTCTATCTACTCCTGTCTAGATCATTAGGTTTACTGCAGTAAGGCATGATTGTTAGCTTCTCGTTGGGAGATTGTCCCATGAATACTGTATGCTTACACTATTACAGGCAGCCAGCATCCCATGGCTCGGCCATGTGCGTTGTGGTGATGGTTCTCGAATGCAGAGTAACCGGCCTACTCGTCTACAGTCCTGTGTATGCGGAGCAGCATTGCTGACCTGTCTCCAGGGCACTAAATCACTAGCGCTGTGCATGTTCAATGAGGCTAAACTTAAGAGCTGTACAACTCGTCTGTATCAGACTAGAATACTAATCCATGCCCATGTGCTTCCATTTACACCAGTGCTTGGCTGTCTAGCTATGAGGACCCTGTCATTGCTCGCATTAATTCAAGAATACAAGAATTAACAGGTCTAGATATGTCCACTGCAGAGGAACTACAGGTATGTTGATGAAAATGTTTAAAAGGATTTACTGTGATGATAAAAAATTGTAAAAAAAAAAAAAAAGTACCCTTGGCTTGTGCAAGCTTCCTGCAGCTGTTCAATCAGCTATTGTTCCCAATTGTCCCCTTGTTGTGCAATATGTGTTTATTCAGAAATTGCCACAAACGCGTTCATGCAGTCTTGTATCTGCAGGTGCACACACAAGATTCATAAAGATCAGTCTCTTGCACATGTCATTGTGTATCTTGTATTCCTTGGCGTTCATTACATATGAGACATGTGGTGCATGCTGTAAACACACAATGAGGCCAAGAACAAACTAAGAATGCTAAATGATCTTTTATCTTCCTTATTTTTAAGGATGCCTTTTTCGCGATTATTTTTTAGTATAACTGCAGATTTTAGTCTCGATGCTTGCACAGTAAAGATTTGCCACCTTTCCTCTGTGTAGAGGAAATAGTGTAGAGGATGCCCGGTGTCATTGCTGCAGGCCTAGATGTGAAAAGCTCATTAGAAAGATTTCTGTATTGTCCCTTCATATGCATAGTGGTACAATTACTAGGGATGAGCGGACCCGAAGATGTTTGGGTTTGGCCAAACTGTAGTCAAAATTTGGTTCGGTCATTAGAATTTGACCCCGAACCCAGTAGAAATCAATGGGGACTGGAACGTTAGGGATTTAAAATGGCTGTAAAATGATTGTAGTAAGGGCTAGGGGGCTGTAAAATGAGGGTAAGAACAGGAAAATTGCAATGCAGACAAATGTGGATAGGGAAATTATTTACAATAACACAGAATAAAAAATAATAATCTGGAGCCAGGAGGCAGAGGTCCAAGTGGAGGTGAAAGAGGCTGAGGAGGAGGTAGCCACCACCAGCCAGATGCTGTGGTGTTTTCCACATTTCGGCCAGGCTAACTCTCCCTTCCAGGGTGACGCCTGTGCCCCAGATGTGTTGGCGACTTCCTCCTCCTCCTCCTCAGCCTTGTTCTTTCACTGAGCCCCCTGTCAGGTGGGGATGCCATCAGTAGTTTGGTCTACTAGCGTGTGCTTATATTCCCGCATGCACAGTCTCTCCAGCATATGCAAAGTGGCGTTCCACCTTGTGGGTACGTCGCATATAAGTTGGTGAGCGGGAAGGCAGGAGTGACGCCCGCAGCAGGGTGAGGATGCCTAAAGCGCACACAGATGGCCTGCACTTCCAGCGGCAGCTCTGACCTATCGAGGTAACTATTTCCGGAAGCTCTGCACCACCAAATTCAGCACATGCACCAGTCAAGGGATGTGCATCAAACCAGCTAGGCCCAGAACTGCCACGCAGCCGTTCAGCAAACTTAATTTGGCACCAAACCCAAACAGTAAAACGGACTTCCAGAAAAGTTTGTGTTCGGCATCGGACTCTAGATGTCTTGTATAAACCGAAACTTTACAGTTTGTGTTTGCTCATCCCTAACAATTACAGCTTGGTTGTGCTTTCAATAGAATCGCTTGTATGAACAATAGGAGCAGTTTTAGTGTGTGGTGGGAAATTGCATATTCATTGGAGGGTGGGGGACATATAAACTACTTTCTGATAGGTCTGTCTGGCTTGTTTCACACCTATTCAGATTTAGGGTAGAGGATCAATTTGCTGGTTATGGACAGTTCTGATGCAAGGGCCCCATATGTCTGACCTATCCTGTAAAAAAAAAAAAAAACCTTTCACTGTTCTGCATGTTACTCGCCTCCTGCTGAATTCCATGTTCAGAACTGTTCCTAAAGATTCAACGTGGGGAATGTAACACAAAAGTCTATCCATTCTCATTCGTCACTGTGTTCTTCTCATAGGTGGCCAACTATGGTGTTGGAGGCCAATATGAGCCCCACTTTGATTTTGGAAGGGTAAGTGTATCTTTTAGAGGACAGATAAATATTCCCATGTATTGTTTTCTTTATCTCTTTCAGGTGGCAAATTATGGCATGGGAGGACAATATGAACCCCACTTTGACTTTGCACGGGCAAGTAACGCTCTGGGGTCCTGCAAGCGGCACTTCCATCTTCGGGCTCTGATTACTGCAATAGCTTGTGGTATTCACTAGAGCTGAAGCCGATGGGACTGCTGGTTTCAGTGATACCACCATACTTGTGTGTCAGCATAAATCTTAATATTGGTCATTTAATCTGTCTCAGTAGAGCAATTTCTAAAACCACCAAGAATAAAATGGATAAATAATAGT
Organism: Ranitomeya imitator; assembly: GCF_032444005.1. NCBI lineage: Eukaryota > Metazoa > Chordata > Amphibia > Anura > Dendrobatidae > Ranitomeya > Ranitomeya imitator. Next base: position 758,610,698 of record NC_091283.1, on the reverse strand, counting down.
CAAAATGCTGACAAAGCCTTTATGGTTGTTGCATTTGGACGAATGCATTTGTAGTCATTAATTTTTCTCGATTGAACTTGTGGTGGTTTTCTAGAATGGGATTAGATTTTGTGAACAATACATCAGTCGAAGTTTAGACTATTTCTTCTTTCTGTTTGGACGTAGTACATTGATGCTAATCCTTAATTAATGTGAAAAGTGTTTGTCTGAGCATGTATCTGAACGTCCGTAACCCGATTACTGTATAAACCACATGTCCGTACATCCTGGATGCTAAATCATTCTTCATATTTTCCAATGATGCAGTGAGTGCATGATGCTCGGAAAACTGCGCAAAAAAGCTGCTGGTCCACTAACCTATTCTTATGTGTTCCACAGAAAGACGAACCGGATGCTTTTAAAGAGCTTGGTACAGGCAACAGAATTGCCACCTGGTTGTTTTATGTAAGTTGCTAGTCTGTTTATCCATGATGGCAGCAGGCTGTAGGTCTGTAAGTGCCAGTTGCACCACGTGCCGTGCCTCCATACTGCATACACCTGTGGGCCACTTATGTGGAAGCACAATAGTGTTGCGTGACTATGGCCTTTATATTACAGCCCCCACCTTATGGATATCTTTTGATTGTTTAAGGGGTTGTCTAAAATTGAGCGCAAAATCTGCAGTCATACTGTGTGAATGTAGATTACTGAATCATGATCGCACGCAGTGCACACTCTGGATTTCTCAGTATTGCCGCTGTGAGCTGTTACATGACCACATGGACGCCATTTGTATCTGTGATCACGGGCCGTCTAGGCTCAACCAATGTCTCTCAATAGAAGTGAATTGAGAGAATTAGAACACGTCTTGTCGGCACATGACTGTATATCACATCCGTGCAGTCGTGTGACCACCCACTCGCACTAGCAATATCGGGGGGTTCAAATCAGCGCGCACAGAGCACACTGTCACAGAAGGCTGCAGGCACATACAGTAACTGCAGACTTTGCTCTCAAACCTGGACACTCTTTATTTTTCTATCGGGTTGTGTGAATAGGCCACTAATTGCCATGTGGCTATATAGGCCCGGCTAAATGGGCCTTAAAGTGTATCCCTAAGCTTAGCATACATATGGTCATATGTGTTTGTCTTGTCCTTAAATTTCATTTTCACCTGTAAAATCTTTCTATATCTGTAATCTGTCCATACAATGTACTTGCAGATGAGTGACGTGGCAGCAGGTGGCGCTACAGTCTTTCCCGAAGTAGGAGCTGCAGTCTACCCTAAAAAGGTATCCTGGGCCATGAATACTTTAGTGTCTGTGCATCTCACTAAGGATTACACATCATTAAAGAAAAGGGATATCTTTGTATCACAACGCCAATTAAAGTCCGATGGATCAATGGTTTCAGAATTATAGGTTTTTTCAGCATGGTGTATAGAAAAAGAAGACTGTCCAAATTTATTTCTCACGTCAGCTCTTGGCTAGTTTCGTGGCACGTGTTTTTTTTTTTTTTTTTTTTCTTCTTTTGTTTCCCCTTATCCCCACTACCCCCCAATAATTAGCACAAAATATCAGAACGGACCTTGGGGGTGGTGGGCACCCCCAAGGTCCATTCTGATATTTTGTGCTAATTATTGTATTTAAGGCAGCACCACCTGGCGTTTGTCTGTACACTCAGGCGCAAAATGCACACACAACAGTATAGAATGCTTTACAGAGTAACCGTCATTTTAATTTTTATTTCTTAAATCAATAGTGCACATGAGAATCCGAAATTTTGTAATACAAATTATGAGAAAAATCTGCAAGGACTGATCATTGAATGAATACAGATTTTACTCGTAAATTAAACATTTTTTTTTTTTTTTTTTAAATGAAGATCGATTACGACATTACTGAGATAGCAGCAGTAACGGTCATCTCCTACCTCAGTAATGTCGTAATCGGTCTTCATTGAATACAGATTGTACCTGAAAATTCAGCATTTCATAAAGGAATATTCATCAGTCCTGGCAGAGAAAGAAGCAGATAAAGTTGTGCATTTTCACATATATTATTGATTGAAATAAGGCTTTAAATTTAATTATAGTATGTATATATGTATGATCTGTATCCAAAATAATAAACCTGCTGGTAATTGTGTTTCTTTGCAGGGAACAGCAGTTTTCTGGTATAACCTTTTTGAAAGTGGAGAAGGAGATTACAGCACAAGGCATGCGGCGTGCCCAGTTTTAGTTGGCAGTAAATGGGGTGAGTATGGACTACATATGTCAGGAGAGTATTGTGTTAATTGACAGCAGGTATGTGTCCCAGTTGTAAAAGAAGACACCTTATTGAACTTTTACCGTGGTTTCATTTCATTTTTTTATACATTGAAAAGTTTAGATCTACATAGCCATATGAGGACTTGGTTTTGTTTTTTTTTGTTAATTTTTGTAGCCCAAGGTCATATGAAGTTTTATAAAATGTTACCTTGATATCCGCGATCTGATGTTTTATTCCACATAAATCCCTGTTTTTCTTGTAAATGAATTGCTCAGGGCTGTGGTCAGGACACTTTTTCATAGGAGCACTGTCATGACAGACATAGGGGTCTTCAGCAGATCTTTTGGCCATCATGGCAACCCACCGGCATCCCGTGATTGAGTGAGTCACTGGGGTGCCAATGGGCGGTTAGAACAGTGCCCCAGGCCATGCGCTATAAATGTAGTGGTTAACCTGTTAAATGCTGGTGTCAACATCTAACAGCCGCAGGCGGAGCGTCGTTTCACTCGCGGCTGTCAGAGGCTGCAGCCAACATGACGTATTAGTATGTTGGTAAGGGGTTAGAAAAACAAGTTTGTGTGGGGGCAGACTTTTTTTTTTTTTTTGTAATAAGCTATTAAAAAAATAATTTCTATTGATTTATGGAGAAACAAAATTGTAAATTAAAATGTGACAATTTGCTTTGGTTTACTGTCATGTATAATCACAAATTTCTTTATATTTCAGTATCGAATAAATGGATCCATGAGCGTGGGCAGGAGTTCCGAAGGCCGTGTAAATTGTCAGAATTGGAATGATCCAAACCTACGTTTTGTGAAATAGGAACATGTCTCAGCCACAAAGCTCTCCAGACTGTGCTTTGCCCAGGTTGCTAGCAATGAACTCCAAAGCTGTAGTCCCAGAAATCTCGGGGAAAGGATCATTTGTGGAGGACACGCTTCATTATTTGTATTAAATCCTTGGAAGTGGAAAATCTGCACAAATTGCTAGTATGCATGGATTACAACTGGAGCCACGCAACACAATTCCAAGTCAGAAGGCGGATCTTTACCTGCCCCAAACTCCTCACCTCTGTGATCTGTGGTCCCAAGAAAATAATAATCTTACTGAAATGTTTGTTTATTGGCCACATGTTTGGTGCAGGGTTTTATGTTTATTCCTTGTTATAAATTCTAACTTGGCATTTAGGTAAAATTTGTTATACAGTCATGAGATATATTGATTTTTTTTTTCTCCTTGAAAATTATTGCATTTAGTATTTGACTAAACCAAGCAAACAATTAAATGTAGATTTAAAATATCCCAAATCCAGCTACCGGTTACAAATGATTCAGTTAATTTTGTATTTAAAGGGAACCTGTCACCCCGTTTTTTCAGATTGAGATAAAAATACTGTTAAATAGGGCCTGCGCTGTGCGTTACAATGGTGTAAGTAGTGTACCCTGATTCCCCACCTATGCTGCGAAATACATTACCAAAGTCGCCGTTTTCGCCTGTCAATCAGGCTGGTCAGGTCAGGTGGGCGTGGTGACATCGCTGTTTCTTCCCCAGCTTTCCGTTGGTGGCGTAGTGGTGTGCGCATGTCCAAGTGCCCGAACCCACTGTGCGCAGGTGAAGAAAAAGCGCGCGATCTGCGCTATTACCCTTGTCATCGGTGGGGGCGGCCATCTTCCTGAGGCCGCGCGTGCGCAGATGGAGTTTGTATCTCGGCTTCAGGAAAATGGCCGCCGCGATCTCCATCTGCTCACGCGCGGCCTCAGGAAGATGGCCGCCCCCACCGATGACAAGGGTAATAGCGCAGATCGCGCGCTTTTTCTTCACCTGCGCACAGTGGGTTCGGGCACTTGGACATGCGCACACCACTACGCCACCAACAGAAAGCTGGTGAAGAAACAGCGATGTCACCACGCCCACCTGACCTGACCAGCCTGATTGACAGGCGAAAACGGCGACTTTGGTAATGTATTTCGCAGCATAGGTGGGGAATCAGGGTACACTACATACACTATTGTAACGCACAGCGCAGGCCCTATTTAACAGTATTTTTATCTCAATCTGAAAAAACGGGGTGATCTTTAAAACTGTCAAAGCACTGAAGAGTCATACATGTTCTTTATTATTCTCTGTACATTGCAAAGTAATGAACTTTTGTACTTTACCTTATTTTGCTTCCTTCTCTCCCAAACACTATGCTGTCTCCATTCCCAGTTCAAACTCCTTTAGAAGATACTTTCATCTGCTGCTCTGTAAGATCCATAAACTATATTCAAACAGTCTGTGATTTGGACTCTCAATGTCTGAGCTCCTCTGCTCCACTCCCTCATACTCATACTGAGAAATTCCTGTATCCTGAACATGGTTTATGGATCTTACCAAGTAACACTTGTAAGGAGCTTTGAAAAAGAATAAATAAATTGGGTCTTGAAACCGCGTTGTGCATAGCGTGGGGGAAGAGAAGGACGCAAAATACAATAATGAAGTATTTTGCAATATTACAAAAATTAATAACTTTTTAACTTATTGAATAATTATGGGAACCTGTCACCATGTTTTTTTCCCATACAGAGTTGTGCCAGCACCTGTAAGCCCTATATGACAACATTCTAGAATGCTGTATATATGTCCCCATTGCAGTCTGCATAACACAAAAATAGCTTTTATTATACTCAACTATGGTCTGGTTCAATGGGTGTTGCTGGTCTTGATCCGACTCCTCCTTTCTTATTGCGATCACTGTTGTCCTCCTTGCTTTTGTGGATGTGTCCTCCATCGCGCTCCTGCGCAGTCGTACTTCTCTTTGCCCTGTCGAGCGTTGAGCCAAGTATTGGTGCTCATGCAACAGCGCTCCTTGGCCTTTGCCTGCACATGCGCATTACAATACTTTGCCCAATCCTCGGCAGGACAGAGAAGTACGGCTGCGCCGCAGCCTGATGGAGGACTCTTTGTGGATCGCACAGGATGTGTCATCCACATGAAACAAGAAGAGAGGAGGTGCCGGATCAAGACCAGCGGCTTCCATTGGACCGGATCACACCATAGGTGAGCATATTACACTTGTGTTATGTACAGTGCATACTAGTATGCTGTATATGAGGGCTTAGAGGTGCTGGCTCTACTTTACAAGGGAAAAACCTGGTGATAGGTTCCCTTTTTAAAGAACATTTTTAGTTACATTAAGTAAGCCTCCCCCTTTTAAGTATTATTAGTACTCCCTTAGTACTCAGGAAGGGGGGGAGGGAGTACACACAAAGGTCCAATAAAGAGATTCCGTAACATTTCAAATAGAAAAGTTGTTCTGCTTAAGCACTACATCCATGTACTCGTATCAGCCAAGGGTAATAGTGTGTCATGGAGGAAAAAAAAACACATGGTTTACTACGAATTGCTGCATATCGTTTGACAGTTCAGGCACAAATCCATGATCTTCACCTGTATTTCTTGCAGATCCTTGTTAAGCCGTTACTTGTACTGTACTGTGTGACATATTTGTTGGCTGGGTTCAAATCAGCTCTACACTTTTTGCTACTTTTACCCTTGAGCTGAAACTTCCATCTGTCCTGGAGTATCCAAGCAGATCAGATATGTACGGTAACGATACTGACTTAGGGTACCGTCACACAGTGCAACTTTGATCGCTACGACGGCACGATTCGTGACGTTCGAGCGATATAGTTACGATCTCGCAGTGTCTGACACGCTCCTGCGATCAGGGACCCCGCTGAGAATCGTACGTCGTAGCAGATCGTTTGAAACTTTCTTTCGTCGTCTAGTGTCCCGCTGTGGCGGCATGATCGCATGGTGTAACAAAGGTGTGCACGATATTGTATACGATGTGCGCATAGTAACCAACGGCTTCTACATCGCACATACGTCATGAAATTATCGCTCCAGCGTCGTACATTGCAAAGTGTGACAGCAGTCTACGACGCTGGAGCAATATTGTTACGATGCTGGAGCGTCACGGATCGTGCCGTCGTAGCGATCAAAATGCCACTGTGTGACGGTACCCTTAGAAGAACCTTTTCTCATTGCTTTATTTGTGTTGGTACTGTTGGTATCCAACTATTAAGGCAAAAGTGACCAAATCTAATCAACTACTTTAATGGCTTTTAGACCTTGACACAATGCATGAAAATTATTTTGATTTGGGTTTTTACGCATTTGGACAGGTTTCCTTGTATAAGTGCCACATTAGAGTAACCATATATATTTGCATAGATCAGCAGTACATGTGAAAATGAGGAATGTATGCAATAATTTATTTGACAAAGTTCATTCATAGGTAAAATCTGCCTTAACACAGATTTCCCCACTACGGGGACAGAAAATGACAATTGGGTCTCCAAGTTCTGTGGAGAACCGTAAGTGACTTTTCAGGAGAACGTGCAGCAGGATGTCTGTCTCTGCTTCTAGCTCATCCTCCTTTCTCCATTCTTCATCCTCTTTCTCCTTTGATTCTTTGAATTTTTAAAACCCCAACTGTCTTCACCGAAATGGGAACATTTGTCTTTACTGAATATATTATATTAACCATAAAGTTAGAGGGAAAGGTCTGTCCAGGAAAAGAAAGAAGCAAGTATCTCTGAGGATATATTACATGAATTTAATTTGACAGTTACTTTTTAAAGGGGAGAGTATTGTGTTAGCACAGGTTAAGGTTCTCTTTTTAGCCTTACTATTAGTATTAATGTTCAGGTGCCAAAAGTACTAGTGATCCGTTCTCATTTCCTATATCCTAGTCGAACAAAGCAGAATTGTGCTGGAGAAGTTGAGTCACACTATGCTGCTGAAAGAAGGAGCATTAAAATAAATTACGGTATATTTTTATCTGATAAAGTGCTCTCTCCCCTCTGGCATTGGTGTGTGAATGTGACATGTATTCCATGTAATGCACATATTACTGTAGTCACAGAACAGCAGAAGCCAGTAACGAGTCAGTGCCTTAGCTTCCCATGTACCAGCCTAAGGAACAGTGTTAATATTGTGCCAAAATTTTTCTTTTTCTTCCATGCATCTTCCAATTTAAGTTTATCTTCCCATTTGGTCCTTCCCTTCATAAACATTGTCACCAGCTGCAGTAATGTTCCTGTAGTTTTTGTACTTCAAAATCTATTTTTGTGGCAAAATTTACCTATTTATAACCCTTTTAAATGCTCATTTTTGTACGTCTGTGGGGTCCTGGAATGTGAAGTGTTTTATATTTAGATAATTCTATGTATGAACAGGTTAAAACATGCTTATCTCTGTTCTAATGGCGATCTTTATATTGTTGTGCACTGCATCCTTCCCCTAAATACATTTCTGAAAAAAAAAAAAAAAAGTCTTCTGTGTTTAAAATTTATATCGGCCATAGACATTGCTAGTATTGGGGCATTATAAATGTGTATACAGTCCTGCTCATTGTTATTGGCACCCATGAAGCTTTAGTGCATAATGTGGAATATCTCCTGAAGAAAAAAGCAAGTTTTTTTTAATAGACCACTCATGTTTAATACAAAAGAGCAAATGATAAACACTAATTTCAAACAAAAACAATGGGAGGGAAAAATGGAAAAACCTAAAGCTGCTGTGACGCTGCTATTTGCACCCTTTAACCCCTTCCCGACCTGTGACGCCACGTAGGCGTCATGAAAGTCGGTGCCAATCCGACCTGTGACGCCTATGTGGCGTCATGGAGGGATCGCATCCCTGCAGATCAGGTGAAAGGGTTAACTTCAATTTCACCCGATCTGCAGGGACAGGGGGAGTGGTACTTCAGCCCAGGGGGGGGGGGTGGCTTTGCCCCCCACGTGGCTACAATCGCTCTCATTGGCTGTTGCAACTTTCAACAGCCAATCAGAGCAAATTATAATATTTCACCTATGAAACTTGGTGAAATATTACAATCCAGCCATGGCCGATGCTGTAATATCATCGGCCATGGCTGGAGACCGCGTTCTGACCCCCTCACCGACTGACAGCGGTGATCCGCCGCTGTCAGTCTTTCCTCTCCTCCGTTCTGTGCTCCGCTGCCCTCCTCTCCCCTCCGCCTGCCCCCAGTTTCCCCTCCGCCCCCCCCCCCTCCCCGTGCTGTCCGATCCCATCCCCCCATACTTGCCAAATCCCGGTGTCCCTCCGTCTTCAGTGATGGGCGCCACCATCTTCCAAAATGGGCATGCGCCCGCTGAATCGGCCAGCAGACTCGTTACAGGTACATTTTGATCACTGTGATGGGTTATATCACAGTGATCAAAATAAAAAAAAAGTAAATAAAGCCCCCCTTATCACCCCCATAGGTAGGGAAAATAATGAAATGAATAAAATTTATTTTTATTTTTCCACTAGGGTTAGGGTTGAAATTAGGGTTAGAATTAGGCTATGTGCACACGGTGCGGATTTGGCTGCGGATTCGCAGCGGATTGGCCGCTGCGGATTCGTGGCAGTTTTCCATCACGTTTACAGTACCATGTAAACCTATGGAAAACCAAATCTGCAGTGCACATGGTGCGGAAAATACAGTGCGGAAACAGTGTTGTATTTTCTGCAACATGTCAATTCTTTGTGCGGATTCTGCAGCGTTTTACACCTGTTCCTCAATAGGAATCCGCAGGTGAAATCCGCACAAAAAACACTGGAAATTCGGGGTAAATCCGCAAGTAAACGCAGTGCGTTTTACCTGCGGATTTTTCAAAAGCTGTGCAGAAAAATCCGCACACGAATCCGCAACGTGGACACTTAAGGTTAGGGTTGGAATTAGGGTTAAGATTAGGGTTAGGGGTGTGTTGAGGTTAGGGTTAGGCTTGTGGTTAGAGTTATGGTTAGGGTTGGGATTAGGGTTGGCTGTGTGTTGGGGTTAGGGTTGGGATTAGGGTTAGGGGTGTGTTGAGGTTAGGGTTGTGGTTAGGGGTGTGTTGGGGTTAGGTTTGTGATTACGGTTATGGTTAGAGTTGGGATTAGGGTTAGGGGTGTGTTGGGTTTAGTGTTAGAGTTAGAATTGAGGGGTTTCCACTGTTTAGGCACATCAGGGGGTCTCCAATCACAACATGGTGCCACCATTGATTCCAGCCAATCTTGCATTCAAAAAGTCAAATGGTGATCCCTCCCTTCCGAGCTCCGACGTGTGCCCAAACAGTGGTTTGCCCAAACATATGGGGCATAAGAGTCCTCAGTAAAAATTGTGTAACAATTTTGGGGGTCTAATTTCTCCTGTTACCCTTGGAAAAATAAAAAAATGGGGGCTAAAAAAATATTTTTGTGGGGAAAAAAGATTTTTTTATTTTCACGGCTCTGCGTTATAAAATTCTGTGAAGCACTTGGGGGTTCAAAGTGCTCACCACAAATCCAGATAAGTTCCTTGGGGGCTCTAAGTTTCCAAAATGGGGTCACTTGTGGGGGGTTTCTACTGTTTAGGCACATCCGGGGCTCTGCAAATGCAACGTGACACCCGCAGACCATTCCATCAAAGTCTGCATTTCAAAACGTCACTACTTCCTTTTCGAGACCCGACGTGTGTCCAAGCAGTGGTTTACCCCCACATATTGGGCATCAGCGTACTCAGGACAAACTGGACAACAACCATTTGGGTTCAGTTTCTCGTGTTACCCTTGTAAAAATAAAAAATTGCGGGCTAAATAATCATTTGAGGAAAAAAAAATGATTTTTTATTTTCAAGGCTCTGCGTTATAAACTTTTGTGAAGCACTTGGGGGTTCAAAGAGCTCGCCACACATCTAGATAAGTTCTGTGGGGGGTCTAGTTTCCAAAATGGGGTCACTGGTGGGGGGTTTCTACTGTTATGATCTGGTGGCCCTGGAGCAGCATGAGACGTACTCTGGAGAAGGTGGAACCTGTACTGACCACAAACCCTGAACTTAACAGCGCAACTAGAAGTAGCCGTGGGGGGTACCTAACACTCCCTAGACCCCTCGACACAGCCTAAGATCTAACTACCCCTAAAGACAGAAACAGGAAACCTATCTTGCCTCAGAGAAAATCCCCAAAGGAAAGACAGCCCCCCACAAATATTGACTGTGAGAGGAGAGGGAAATAACATACGCAGAAATGAAATCAGGATTTAGCATAGGAGGCCATACTAGCTAAAAAGAAAGAATAGAACAGAGTACTATGTGGTCAGTATTAAAACACTAGAAAATATCCACCACAGAAAATACAAAACACCACATCTGACTAAAGACATGGAGGGTATATCTGTATCTCCAGAGAAATAGCTAGGCTGCAAAAAATCCTTTACAGACTAAGCTGGACAAGACAAAAACATGAAAATGCACAGAACTATAAGGTCCACAGCAGGTGGACAGCAAAAAACAAAGCCAGGACTTATCTTTGAAGAAAAGCACAACAAACAGGAGAGACCAGAAGAGATGTGAATCCTCCAAAAACAATGGACAACTGGCACAGACTAAAGGATCAAGCAAGGCTATATAGCCCAGCCCAAATTGCAAAAAATAGATACACCTGATAAATGCTGCGATCCAACTCCCGCATCACTACCACTCATAACCACAGGAGGGAGCCCAAGAGCAGAATTCACAACATTCTACTGTTTAGGTACATCAGGGGCTCTGCAAACGCAACGTGACGCCCGCAGACCATTCCATCAAAGTCTTCATTTCAAAAAGTCACTACTTCCCTTCCGAGCTCTGACATGCGCCCAAATAGTGGTTTACCCTCACATATGGGGTACCAGCATACTCAGGACAAACTGGACAACAACTTTTGGGGTCCAATTCTCCTGTTACCCTTGTGAAAATAAAAAATTGTGGGCTAAAAAATTATTTTTGAGGAAAGAAAAATGATTTTTTATTTTCATGGCTCTGCATTATAAACTTCTGTGAAGCACTTGGGGGTTCAAAGTGCTCATCACACATCTAGATGAGTTTCTTTGGGGGTCTAGTTTCCAAAATGGTGTCACTTCTGGGGGAGTTCAAATGTTTAGGCACACAGGGGCTCTCCAAACGCGACATGGTGACCGCTAACGATTGGAGCTAATTTTTCATTCAAAAAGTCAAATGGCGCTCCTAATTTTCCGAGCCTTGCCTTGTGCCCAAACAGGGCAGGTTTCGGTGAGGTTTCGGTGTACTCAGGAGAAATTACCCAACACATTTTAAGATACATTTTATCCTGTAGCCCATGAGGAAAAAAAAAAAATTAAGGCTAAAGGAATTTTTTTTTCTGAAAAAAAAAGTACTTTCCAGGTCACCACCTGACAGCACCATGGAGGACGTCCTTCTTATACACAGTGGGACAGGAAACACGAGAGTTTAAAAGGACCCTCCCCCTTCCACCCTTCAGTGTTTTTCCTGTCCCACTGTGGATAGGAACGACGAGAGCGTTGTCCCTACAGAGCGTGCGGATCGGGGGGGCTCAGCCTCTTCCTTCCCATGGGTCGTATCTCTGTACCGCCGACATCCAATTAATTGGGTCCCTCAGCGACGCCGGTGTAGCGCTGCTCCTGGCTAGGAGGTCGCTTCCCCCTGGGGGGGCTCTCGACCTCGGACGGCTACCCCAAGCGTACCTGCATGGATCTCTGCAGGGTGGTCCCTTGGCAGACAGTCCGGAGGAGGGGCAGGTACGGCAGAGCGCTCCGGACTCCATGTGTGTCGGCGGTAAGCGTGCGTTGGACTTCCGGTTTACCGCTGCCGCGTCACTTCCGGGTCACAGCGGCAGCAGGGGGGCGGCCTTCCTCCTCGCTCCTGTAGGAGCGCCGGGACACAAGCGAAAGGATTTAAGGTAAGTGAATACCGCTAGACACCGCAGTTGCAATGGATCCAGGCTCTGTACCAACTGTCAGCGTAGAGGCCACGGGGAAACAGGATTCCCTTACACACGTGAGTCCCCTCTAAAAGGTGCGCTCCTTATACTATTAAAGGTACTAGTAGTGGTCCCTTTATATATTCCAGGGGCGTCCTTCATCTGGGGATAAGAAGACGGGTAAAACCAGGAGATGTCCCATATGTGCCACAAAACTTAATGCCTTGTGCCAGAAGCCTCTGTTCGAGCCCTGCACCGCCCGCATTGTAGGAGAGGAACAGGCCTCTCTAATAACAAGCATGAGAGCTATGGTTAGAGAAGAAGTGCAGGCTTCTATATCTAACCTATCTGCCGTCCAGCAGTTCCAGCCTGAGGTCCAGGATCTACCCAGGTCTAGGAAGAGGCAGAGGGAGTCAGATTCGTCTTCTGAGGACAGTCAATCAGAATCTGACATTGAGGAAGAGGAAGAATTGTGTAAAGATCCTCCTCAGAAGGGGAAAAAGTATCTTTTCTCTTCCAATGATATTGACGAACTACTGGGAGCAGTCAGACAGACTATGCAGGTTGAGGAACCTTCGACCTCTCTTTCCGTGCAGGATGAGATGTTCGGGGGACTGCGGTCACAGACGTCAAAAGTCTTTCCGGTTAATGCCCACATTCGGTGAGTCCGAGTTCAGTCTCGGCTTTGCTCAGAGTTTACAACTACTGACCCCTTCTTCACCTCTTCCCGCAGCTCAATGATTTTGGAAGAGTGGGAGGAGGCAGAGAAGAGGATATCAATACCGAGAGACTTTAGGCTCCGTCTTCCCTTTGACCATGAAGAGGTCAAAGACTGGGAAGATATACCAAAAATTGACATCCCACTAGCAAAAGTGTCTAAAAGAACTGCCATACTATTCGAGGACTCCTCGAACTTAAAAGAGCCTATGGACAGAAAGGCGGATGGTCTCCTTAAAAAAGCTTGGGAGAGTTCGGCCGCGGTGATCCGCACAAATATTGCGGCGACATCCGTGGCGAGAGCCATGCATCTATGGGTTGATGATTTAAAAGATCAACTGTCAGCCAAAACTTCTAGGGAGTCTATCATCAGTGCTATTCCCTTACTTAAACTAGCTACAGGGTTTTTAGCAGATGCTACGGCAGAATCGGTCAGGTTCTCAGCCAGAGGGCAATCGCTATCTAATGCAGCCCGTAGGGCTATTTGGTTAAAAAGCTGGTCGGGGGATGTTCCCTCTAAGAACAAACTATGTTCCATTCCCTTTTCGGGTGGCCGGGTTTTTGGCCCTGTATTAGATGACATTTTGGAAAAAGCTTCTGATGAAAAGAAGGGATTTCCAGAAGAAAAAAAGAAAAAATTCCAGCCCTTTCGTAGACCCTATTACAGTCAGAGAGCAGACTATAGGGGTAAAGGTAAACAAGGGAGATGGAGTTACCAGAAAGGGGGGGATAATAGGAACCGAAACATAGATCCAGGTCCCTCAAACCCTAGGTCTGAGTTCCGGAGAAAGTGACGCCACCAGAATAGGGGGTCGGTTGTTGAATTACCTGGGGGAATGGGAAAAAATTACCTCAAACCCATGGGTCCTTCAGGTTATATCACTGGGTTACAGGATAGAGTTCGTATCCCGTCCCCCAGAAAGATTTTTTATCTCCAACGCCCGTCTCTCTTCAGTCTCCCCAATGTGGTCAGACATTCAGGATCTCCTCCGGATGGAGGAAATAACTCCCGTACCTCCTCACCAAAGAGGAACAGGTCACTACTCGGGTCTTTTCTCTATAATAAACCCATCAGGAGAATCCCGAACCATCATAAACCTCAAGCCATTAAACAAATGGCTATCGTACAAAAGATTCAAGATGGAGTCCATTCGCTCCACAATTCCCCTATTGGGGAAGGACGTGATAATGTGCACTTTGGATCTAAAAAGTGCGTATTATCACGTCCCAATTTTTTCGCAACATCAAAAGTACCTAAGATTTGCGATAGAGAAAGACGGTTCAGTCCTCCATTATCAGTTCCGTTGCCTTCCGTTTGGTCTAGCATCGGCTCCAAGAGTTTTTACAAAACTCATCATAGAGATCGTATCTTTTCTAAGGAGACGAGGTATCATTATAATACCATATCTAGACGATTTCCTGTTAGTGGCAGACTCAGTGTCCCAACTCAAGATCGATTCTCAGTTAGAGATCTCCACACTGCAGAAACTAGGTTGGGTGGTGAACTGGAAAAAATCACACTTAACCCCAAGATCAAGACGACAGTTTCTGGGGGTAATACTAGACTCCGACATCAGGAAGTCTTTTCTTCCGGACAAAAGGCGGTCAGACCTGGTAAAGAAGGTACGACAGTTCGCAAGAACTCGGGTGACAATAAGAGATGCAATGAAGATCCTAGGCCTGATGACAGCCTGTATCCCATGTGTCAGCTGGATCCAATTCCATTCTCGTCAACTACAGAGAGCGGTTCTAACAACATGGGACAGAAGACAATCTTCGTTGGACAGACAGTTTGTCCTATCCTATCGAGTCAGGAAATCCCTACGATGGTGGATGGTGTCAGGAAACCTTCAGGTGGGGGTCCCATGGATCCAGACTCCAGCAGTCATGGTAACCACGGATGCGAGTCAGCAAGGTTGGGGTGGCCAGGTACTCGGAAGATATTACCAGGGACAGTGGAATTCGGAAGAGAGCAACAATTCTTCAAACCACAGAGAGCTACAGGCGGTTTGGAAGGTTCTGTGGGCAGCCCGGTCCCTATTAAAGAACAAACATCTGAAGATCTTATCGGACAACACGACGGCGATAGCCTTTCTTCGCCATCAAGGGGGCCCGAGACATCCGAAACTGCAACGTCTATCGGATCAGATCTTCGAATGGGCAGAAAGTTCAGTACTTTCAATTTCAGCAGTCCACTTAGAAGGCTCAAAGAACCAGGTTGCGGATTTTCTGAGCAGAGAAAAACTATCACCCATAGAGTGGGAACTGAACAGCGGAATCTTCAATACCCTGTGTCAGCGTTGGGGAACCCCGTCCGTGGATCTTTTCGCGACCAGAAGAAATACAAAGATAAAGACCTTCTTCTCCCTAAATCCTCAAGAGAATCCAGCAGGGGTAGATGCCCTTTCTCAATCGTGGAGCTCGGGTCTGCTATACGCCTTTCCCCCTCTGGCATTAGTACCAAGGGTACTCAGGAAGATCTGCGAGGACAGAGCTCGGGTGATCCTGGTGGTCCCTTTCTGGGCCAGAAGGAGCTGGTTCCCCCTACTAAAGAAGCTGGCAGTGGACAGTCCTTACCATCTTCCAGTCAGGGGGGACTTACTTTCTCAGGGTCCGATCCTCCATCAGAACCCAGGAAAGTTGCAGTTAACAGCTTGGATCCTGAGCGGCAGATCCTAAGGTCAAGAGGCCTTTCAGAAGGAGTGATTTCGATTCTACAAGCAAGTAGGAAACCGGTGACTTCAACAATATATCTCAGAACCTGGAGAAAATTCTGCAGTTTTTGTGGAGACACAAATCGATGTTGATCACCCTAACATACCCAGAATTCTTGATTTCCTACAGCAGGGATTTAAGAACGGGCTCAAACCAAGTACTTTGAGGGTTCAAATTGCAGCCCTCAGTGTATTTTATGACTCTTCCCTGGCCGCCCACCCTTGGATCGCTCGGTTCTCTAGAGCGGTCTCGAGGCTGAAACCTCCAATCAGGAAGTCTGTGCCTCCCTGGGACCTTAATTTAGTCCTTAATGTTTTATGCAAAGAGCCCTTTGATATAAACAGGGATATAAATATCGCTAATCTTTCCCTAAAAGCAGTTTTTTTAGTAGCCATTACATCAGCCAAAAGATTAGGGGAACTTCAGGCCCTTTCCATCCAGAACCCTTATCTACAAATATTTGATGATAGGTTGGTTTTGAGGCTTGACCCAGGATTTCTTCCCAAGGTAGCCTCTGTATCAAATATTAACCAAGAGGTCGTTCTTCCGTCTTTTTGCCAATATCCTAAAAATCAAAAAGAAGCCTTTTTCCATAACTTAGATGTTAGGGAGACGGTGCTGAAATACTTGGACATGACTAGGGCCTGGAGACAGGATAGTAATCTCTTTGTCCTATACGGGGGTCCTAATAAGGGAAAGAAGGTATCAAAATCCACTATTGCCAGGTGGATTAGATCCACTATTACCACGGCCTATCAGTTACAGGGAAAAGATCCTCCAGATAGCCTTAAAGCTCATTCATCCAGGGCTATGGCCACGTCTTGGGCCGAAAAAGGTGGGGCCTCAGTAGATCAGATTTGTAATGCAGCATCCTGGTCTAACATTAGCACTTTTTCAAAACACTACAAATTAGACGTAGTTTCTTCTTAGTTAACTTTTGGCAGGAAAGTGCTTCAAGCGGTAGTCCCACCCTAGAACTAGGAAGTTTCCTTTGGTACTTCTCCATGGTGCTGTCAGGTGGTGACCTGGAAAACGGTAATTAACCTTACCGATAATTGTATTTCCAGGAATCCATCCTGACAGCATGGATAGTTCCCTCCCTATGGCAAATATGTGTTTTACTTATGTGAAGTAACATTTGTATTAATCTTATGTTCAAAATAAATTTTCTGTTTGCATCCATCCAGATGTGTTACTTTGGAAAAGCACTGAAGGGTGGAAGGGGGAGGGTCCTTTTAAACTCTCGTGTTTCCTGTCCCACTGTGTATAAGAAGGACATCCTCCATGGTGCTGTCAGGATGGATTCCTGGAAATACAATTATTGGTAAGATTAATTACCGTTTTTTCATTTTTACGGATGAATTTGTGAAGCACCTGGGGTTGAAAGTGCTCACTATGCATCTAGATATGTTCCTTGGGGGGGGTCTAGTTTCCAAAATGGGGTCACTTGTGGGGGAGCTCCAATGTTTAGGCACACAGGGGCTCTCCAAACATGATATGGTGTCGGCTAACGATTGGAGCTAATTTTTCATTCAAAAAGTCAAATGGCGCTCCTTCCCTTCCGAGCCCTGCCGTGCGCCCAAACAGTGATTTTTTTTCCCCCCCCACATATGGGGTATCGGCGTACTCAAGACAAATTGTACAAAAACTTTCGGGGTCCAGTTTATCCTTTTACCCTTGGGAAAATAAAAAAAATTGTTGCTAAAAGTTCATTTTTGTGACTAAAAAGCTAAATGTTCATTTTGTTTTCCTTCCATGTTGCTTCTGCTGCTGTGAAGCACCTTGAAGGGTTAATAAACTTTTTGAATGTGGTTTTGAGCACCTTGAGGGGTGCAGTTTTTAGAATGGTGTCACTTGGGTATTTTCAGCCATATAGACCCCTCAAAGTGACTTCAAAATGTGAGGTGGCCCCTAAAAAAAAAAAAAAATGGTTGTTAATTTTGTTGTAAAAATGAGAAATCACTGGTCAAATTTTAACCCTTATAACTTTCTTGCAAAAAAATATTTGTTTCCAAAATTGTGCTGATGTAAAGTAGACATGTGGGAAATGTTATTTATTAACTATTTTGTGTCACATAGCTCTCTGGTTTAACAGAATAAAAATTCAAAATTTTGAAAATTGCTAAATTTTCAAAACTTTAGCCAAATTTCCATTTTTTTCACTAATAAACGCAAAAATTATCGACCTAAATTTACCACTAACATGACGCTCAATATGTAAGGAAAAAACAATTAGAATCGCTAGGATCCGTTGAAGCATTCTTGAGTTACCTCATAAAGGGACACTGGTCAGAATTGCAAAAAATGGCCAGGTCATTAAGGTCAAAATAGGCTGGGTCATGAAGGGGTTACATTAAATTAGTATGGAAGCATGTGTTGATTCATCTGTGGTAAATCACAAATGAGAATCACAAGTTATTGTTGGTGCCCATGTGTAATGAATTAGCCAATGAATGATGACTTCAGTGTTTTAAAAAGCCTTCCTTTGCCCCAATGGTGAAGAGAAAGGAGCTATCTGACCACATCAGAATTGATATTAGCATATACAAGACTAATAAAGGGTATAAGGTCATATCCCAGTTTCAACCGTGTGCAGTGTTAAGAAGTATGCCTTGCATGGTACCATCAAGAACCTTCCAGATGATGACGAAATAGGAAAATTGACAAGAGATGTCTTCTAAGGCTAGTTTCACATTTGCGTTTAAAAACGCAGCGTTTAAAACGCATCCGCAGGTGGTGAAAAAAATGCATGTAAACGCGTACAAACGCGTTTTTTAGATGCATGCGTTTTCGTATGCGGTAAAAAAAAGCCGTGTTTTTACGCGTTTACATGCGTTTTTTTCCTACGTTTGCGTTTTTGATACGCATGATGAGAAATTTCACAAGAGAAAAATCAAGATCCAGACACCGCCAATGGGACTACAGAGGGCGTGTGACATGACTCTTTGGACCAAAATATGGAAAAATTGTAGCTCTCAAAATGTGGTAACGCAAAAAATATTTTTTGGAATAAAAAGCGTCTTTAGTGTGTGACAGCTGCCAATCATAAAAATCAACTAGAAAACCCACGATAAATAGAAATGGCTAGGGTTAGGGTTTGGATACCTAGGGTTAGTGCTAGGGTTAGGGTTTGGATCCCTAGGGTTAGGTTTAGGGTTTGGATCCCTTTATCACCTTGATGGTGGGGGGTGGCTTATCAGTGTGTAGACTTGTTTTTTTTCTATTGAAACGCATGCGTTTAAAAACGCAACCAAACGCATGTGCTTAAAAACGCATGCGTTTACATAGACAGCAATACATTTATTTGCCGCAAAAAAAAGGCATGCGTTTTATTGCGGCAAAAAAAGCCTCTAGAAATTACTGCAGTCCTGGCCAGGACAGGAAGCAGCACCAGCGAGGGAGCCGGGTGAGTATTTTAATAACAGCGGGCGGGTGCACAGGGGGTGGGAGGGGGGTGGGGACAGGGATCTTTATGTTAAACACGAAAAACAAAAAAACAAAAAAGGATTATTCATATGTTCTCTACAGCAAACACTGCTGCAGAGAAGATATGAATGGCGGCTTCAGCACCATGTGGGGGGGACAGCGCTTACTGTAGCGCTGTCTCCTGCACGGCACACAGACTGCACACGGACAACGTCCGTGTGCGGTACGTGTTTTACACGGACCCATTGACTTTAATGGGTCCGTGTAATCCGTGCGCTCCCACGAACACTGACATGTCTCCGTGTTTGGCACACGGAGACACGGTCCGCAAAAAATCAATGACATCTGCACAGATGCATTGATTTTAATGTGTCTACGTGTGTCAGTGGTTCTGGTACGTGAGGAAATTGTCACCTCACGTACCGGAGCCACTGACGTGTGAAACTGGCCTAACATGGAGGACAGTCTGTGAGGGAGAGAATAACATGGAGGACAGTGTGTGAAGGAGAGAATAACATGGAGAACAGCGTGTGAGGGAGAGAATAACATGGAGGACAGTCTTTGAGGGAGAGAATAACATAGAGGACAGTCTGTGAGGGAGAGAATAACATGAACGACAGTCTGTGAGGGAGAAAACAACATGGAGGACAGTCTGTGAAGGAGAGAACAGTGGGAATAGGTTGAAAAGTTCCAGGGAGCCGAATACTTTCGCAAGGCACTGTATATAAAACTAGGGCTAAAACATTTTTGTGCGATTTTTCTTTTTCATTTCCACAGATCAATATTGTAAAATTCTGTGACACTCCTGTTGGTTTAAGATGTTTACCACACATCTATATAAGTTCCTTGAAGGGTCTAGTTTAAAAAATGGGGTCACTTTTGTTTGTTTTTTTACTGTTTAGTCACATTAGGGGCTCTCCAATCCTGATATGACACCCGCAGACCATTCTATCAAAGTCTGCATTTCAGAACGTCACTTCATCTTTTCTGACCCATGCTGTGCGAACAAAGAGTAGTTTACCCCGACATATTGGCATACTCGAGAAATTGCACAACAAATTTTAGATTTCATTTTTTCTTGCTACCATTGTGAAAATAAAAAAAAATCCCATGGGAAGAATGTGATTTTTTTTTTTTTTTTTTACTATTCAAAGTTATAAACTTGGGGGTTCAAGGTGCTCACCGTACTTTATAGATACATTTCTTGAAGGGTCTAGTTTCCAAAATGGTGTCACTTGTGGAGGGGGTTTCCACTGTTAAGGCACATCAGGGGCTCTCCAAACATAAATGTTTCATATAAAAAAAAAAAACTGTGCTCCTTCCCTTCCAAGCTCTGCCATGCACCCAAACAGTGGTTTTCCCTCACATTTGTGGTATTGGCATGCTCAAGAGAAATTGAACAAATTTGGGGGATTTTTGTTTCTGTTACACTTGCAAAAATAATTAAAAAAAAAAAAGTGTAAAGTAACATTTTAGTGAAAAAAAGTTAAATGTTCATTTTTTTTTCTATCCACATTCCATTACTGTGCAGCACCTGATGGGTTAATAAACTTATTGAATGTGGTTTTGAGCACCTTGAGGGGTGCAGTTTTTAGAATGGTGGCACTTTGGGGTATTTCCTGTCATACAGGCCCCTCAAAGTCACTTCAAATGTGGGGTGGTCCCTAAATAAAATGGTTTTGTACATTTTGTTGGAAAAATTAGAAATTGCTGGTCAAGTTTTCAGCCTGTGAGATAGCACTACCTGAGTGGGTTGGGGGACACTCGCTTTGCAACGGGATTAAAGCACTCAGGCACGGTTTCTCACAAACAGTCTATCCTTGTTTTTTTTAGATTCTTAAACCACGTCACAAACAATTATATACATCAACATCAACACATTAACCACCGGCAGTCTGTTCCAATGGCAGATACTTCTCTGCCCGTAACTCCCTTTATCTGGAGTTACCTCACAGGAGCTCCTGCTCCACACACTGACTGACTCCTGTCAGTCCTGGTTCACAGGGAAGCTGCCTAGCTGGGATCACCGTCCTTGTGACCAGGGAACTTCAGGTAGTCCAGACCCGCAGACGGAACTGTAGCTTCCCCAACACAGTAAGGCTATGTGCACACGTATAATGGTCCACTGCGGATTTTTTCGCAGCGGATTTTATAAATCTGCAGGGCAAAAACACTGCGTTTTTGATGCAGATTTATCGCGGATTTACCACGTTTTTTTCTCCGGATTTCACTGCAGTTTTACAATTGCGGTTTTCTATAGGAGCAGCTGTAAAACCGCTGCAGAATCCGCAGAAAAGTGACATGCTGCGGAATGTAAACCACTGTGTTTACACGTGGTTTTTTCCGCAGCATGTGCACAGCGTTTTTTGTTTCCCGTAGGTTTACATTGCAATGTAAACTCATGGGAAACTGCTGCGGACCCGCAGCTATGGAAACGCTGCAGATCCGCAGCTTTTTCCGCATCATGTGCACATACCCTAACCATCACAGGCTCTGCAGATACGGCCTCTCCGTGCACTATTCAGGAAGTCCAGTCCCAGGCTTTTCCAACACAAAGGCCATCAGTCCATGGCTTCACCATGTGCTTCCAGGAATCCACTTCAGGACATTCCAATATACTAACCATTCCAGGACCTCACACTCTGACCATTCAGGTCCATACACTCTGAACCATGTGACCAAACCCTGGTCACATTATGTAGCTGTAACCACCCCCATAGGTGGGAGGTATGTGTTTAGTCACACCCCCCCAGATCTCCAACTAACCTTGCAAGCCTCCCTTTTAAACTATGCAAATACTTGTGGGACTACAGGTCTCAGAACAACATTACTGGCTTACAGCGCAGACTCCCTCTGCGACGCATACCGGCCATTTGCAATCAGGCCGGACACTGTTTCATTATCACCACTACAGATACGCCTCTATGCGTATTTTGTGTGGCATAGCGCTCTGATTAAAGGCACAAAAATTAAGTTTTAAAATTGCAAAATTAAAAATTTTGAGAAACTTCCTATTTTTTATTTTCACAAATAAATGCAAGTCAAACCGAACAAATCTTACCGCTATCATGAAGTGCAATATGTCATGGAAAAAACACACTCTGAATCAGTGGGATCCATTTACGCATTCGAGAGCTATTACCACATAGTGGTCAGAATTGTAAAATTTGGCCTGTTCATGAAAGTGAAAACCAGGCTCTGGAGTAAAAGGGTTAATAAAACCTTAAAGTCTACACTTCAATTGCATCTCAATGTTTCATTTTAACCCCTTAGTGACAGAGCCAACTTGGTACTTAATGACCGAGCCAATTTTTGCAATTCTGACCACTGTCACTTTATGAGGTTATAACTCTGGAACGCTTCAACGGATCCCGCTGATTCTGAGATTGTTTTTTCGTGACATATTGTACTTCATGTTAGTGGTAACATTTCTTCGATATTACTTGCGATTATTTATGAAAAAAACGGAAATATGGCGAAAATTTTGCAATTTTCAAACTTTGTATTTTTATGCCCTTAAATCAGAGAGATATGTCACGAAAAATAGTTAATAAATAACATTTCCCACATGTCTACTTTACATCAGCACAATTTTGGAAGCAAATTTTTTTTTTGTTAGGGAGTTATAAGGGTTAAAAGTCGACCAGCAATTTCTCATTTTTACAACACCATTTTTTTTTAGGGACCACATCACATTTGAAGTCATTTTGAGGGGTCTATATGATAGAAAATACCCAAGTGTGACACCATTCTAAAAACTACACCCCTCAAGGTTCTCAAAACCACATTCAAGAAGTTTATTAACCCTTTACATGCTTCACAGGAACTGAAACAATGTGGAAGGAAAAAATGAACATTTAACTTTTTTTTGCAAACATCTTAATTCAGAACCATTTTTTTTATTTTCACAAGTGTAAAAACAGAAATGTAACCATAAATTTTGTTATGCAATTTCTCCTGAATACGCCAATACCCCATATGTGGGGGTAAACCACTGTTAGGGCGCACCGCAGAACTTAGAAGTGAAGGAGCGCCGTTTGACTTTTTCAATGCAGAATTGGCTGGAATTGAGATCGGACGCCATGTCACGTTTAGAGAGCCCCTGATGTGCCTAAACAGTGGAAACTCCCCACAAGTGACACCATTTTGGAAACTAGACCCCTTAAGGAACTTATCTAGATGTGTGGTGAGCACTTTGAACCCCCAAGTGCTTCACAGAAGTTTATAACGTAGAGCCGTGAAAATAAAAAATCGCTTTTGTTTACACAAAAATGATCTTTTCGCCCACAAATTTTTATTTTTACAAGGCTAACAGGAGAAATTAGACCACAAAAGTTGTTGTGCAATTTCTCCTGAGTACGCTGATACCCAATATGTGGGGGTAAACCACTGTTAGGGCGCACCGCAGAGCTTGGAAGAGAAGGAGTGCCGTTTTACTTTTTCAATGTAGAATTGGCTGGAATTGAGATCGGACGCCATGTCGCGTTTGGAGAGCCCCTGATGTGCCTAAACAGTGGAAACCCCCCACAAGTGACACCATTTTGGAAACTAGACCCCTTAAGGAACTTATCTAGATGTGTGGCGAGCACTTTGAACCCCCATGTGCTTCACAGAAGTTTATAACGTAGAGCCGTGAAAAAAAAAATTGCATTTTTTCTACAAAAATGATCTTTTTGCCCACAAATTTTTATTTTCACAAGGGGAACAGGAGAAATTAGACCACTAAAGTTGTTGTGCAATTTCTCCTGAGTACGTCGATACCCAATATGTGGGGGTAAACCACTGTTTTGGCGCACCGCAGAGCTTGGAAGAGAAAGAGTGCCGTTTTACTTTTTCAATGTAGAATTCGCTGGAATTGAGATCGGACGCCATGTCGCGTTTGGAGAGCCCCTGATGTGCCTAAACAGTGGAAACCCCCCACAAGTGACACCATTTTGGAAACTAGACCCCTTAAGGAACTTATCTAGATGTGTGGCGAGCACTTTGAACCCCCATGTGCTTCACAGAAGTTTATAACGTAGAGCCGTGAAAAAAAAAATTGCATTTTTTCTACAAAAATGATCTTTTTGCCCACAAATTTTTATTTTCACAAGGGGAACAGGAGAAATTAGACCACTAAAGTTGTTGTGCAATTTCTCCTGAGTACGTCGATACCCAATATGTGGGGGTAAACCACTGTTTGGGCGCACCGCAGAGCTTGGAAGAGAAAGAGTGCCGTTTTACTTTTTCAATGTAGAATTCGCTGGAATTGAGATCGGACGCCATGTCGCGTTTGGAGAGCCCCTAATGTGCCTAAACAGTAGAAATCCCCCACAAGTGACCCCATTTTGGAAGCTAGACCCCCCATGGAACTTATCTAGATGTGTGGTGAGAACCTTGAATGCCCAAGTGCTTCACAGAAGTTTATAATGCAGAGCCGTGAAAATAAAAAATATTTTTTTTTCCACAAAAAAGATTTTTTAGCCCCCAAGTTTTTATTTTCACAAGGGTAACAGGAGAAATTGGACTGCAATAGTTGTTGTCCAATTTATCCCGAGTACGCTGATGCGCCATATGTGGGGGTAAACCACTGTTTGGGCGCACGGCAGAGCTCGGAAGGGAAGGAGCGCCTTTTTGGAATGCAGACTTTGATAGAATGGTCTGTGGGCATTATGTTGCGATTGCAGAGCCCCTGATGTACCTAAACTGTAGTAACCCCCCACAAGTGACCCCATTTTGGAAACTAGACCCCCCAAGGAACTTATCTAGATGTGTGGTGAGAACTTTGAATGCCCAAGTGCTTCACAGAAGTTTAGAATGCAGAGTCGTGAAAATAAAAAATATTTTTTTTTCACAAAAAAGATATTGTAGCCCCCAAGTTTTTATTTTCACAAGAGTAACAAGAGAAATTGGACCCCAAAAGTTGTTGTCCAATTTATCCCGAGTACGCTGATGCCCCATATGTGGGGGTAACCCACTGTTTGGGCGCACGGCAGAGCTCAGAAGGGAGGGAGCACCATTTGACTTTTTGAGCGCAAAATTGGCTGTCGTGTTTGGAGACCCCCTGATGTACCTAAACAGTGGAAACCCCCCAATTCTAGCTCCAACCCTAACCCCAACACACCCCTAACCCTAATCCCAACCTGATCCATAATCCTAATCACTAACCCTAACCATAATCACAACCCTTACCCCAAAACAACCCTAATGTCAACCCTAACCATAACCCTAATCAAAACCCTAAATCCAACACACCCCTAATCCTAATCTCAACCCTAACCTCAAACCTAACCCTAATCCCAATACACCCCTAATCACAACCCTAACCTTAACCCTAATCCCGAACCTAACCCTAATCCCAATCGTAACCCTAATGCCAACCCTAACCCTAATACCAACCCTAATCCAAACCCTAACCCTAATCCCAGCTCTAACCCTAACTTTAGCCCCAACCCTAGCCCTAACTTTAGCCCCAACCCTAACCCTAGCCCTAAGGCTACTTTCACACTTGCGTCGTTTGGCATTCCGTCGCAATCCGTCGTTTTGGACAAGAAACGGATCCTGCAAATGTGCCCGCAGGATGTGTTTTTTGCCCATAGACTTGTATTGCCGACGGATCGTGACGGATGGCCACACGTCGCGTCCGTCGTGCACTGGATCAGTTGTGTTTTGGCGGACCGTCGGCACAAAAAAACGTTCAATGAAACGTTTTTTTGTATGTCGCATCCGCCATTTCTGACCGCGCATGCGTGGCCGTAACTCCGCCCCCTCCTCCCCAGGACATAGATTGGGCAGCGGATGCGTTGAAAAACTACAGCTGCTGCCCACGTTGTGCACAATTTTCACAACGTGCGTCGGTATGTCGGGCCGACGCATTGCGACGGCCCCGTACCGACGTAAGTGTGAAAGAAGCCTAACCCTAAATTTAGCCCCAACCCTAACCCTAAATTTAGCCCCAACCCTAGCCCTAACCCTAGCCCTACCCCTAGCCCTACCCCTAACCCTACCCCTAACCCTACCCCTAACCCTAACCTAACCCTACCCCTAACCCTACCCCTACCCCTAACCCTACCCCTACCCCTAACCCTACCCCTAACCCTACCCCTAACCTAACCCTACGCCTACCCCTAACCCTACCCCTAACCCTACCCCTAACCCTAACCCTACCCCTAACCCTACCCCTAACCCTACCCCTAACCCTAATTTTAGCCCCAACTGCTGTTCTCCTGCCGGCCGGCAGATGGAGACAGATGGCGGGCGCACTGGGCATGCGTCCGCCATGTTCTTCTGCCGGCGGCCAGGAGGAGCAGCAAGAGGATCCAGGGACACAGGTGAGTATTGTAGGGTCCCCGAGTCCCCCTATTTCTCTGTCCTCTGATGTGCGATCACATCAGAGGACAGAGAATTACACTTTACTTTTTTTTTTTTTTGCGGTCGCCGGTAAACAGTTAATTACCGGCGATCGTAAAACAGGTGTCGGTAAAACCGACCCCGATCATGCTCTTTGGGGTCTCAGCTACCCCCGGGAGCCGAGACCGCAAAGATTCCCACGGTGCCGGCCGGCGGGCGCACTGCGCATGCGCCTGCCATTTTGCAGATGGCGGCGCCCACCGGGAGACACGAGGAGCATCGGGGGAGCTAGGTGAGTATTGGGGGGCCACCTGGGACCCCTTTTCTCTGTCCTCCGATGTGCGATCACATCGGAGGACAGAGAAATTAAAAAGAGATCGCTTTTTTTTTGCGATCGCCGGTAAACTGTTAATTACCGGCGATCGCAAATGCGGGGTGGGTTAAAAAACCCCCGAATCATGTTCTCTGGGGTCTCGGCTACCCCCGGCAGCCGAGACCCCGGAGAAAATCGGCCTCTGGGGGGCGCTATTGACTTTTTCCACAGCGCCGTTAATTAACGGCACTGTGGTTTAAGTACCCTTAGCGGCCGCCGTTAAAAGGCGTATCGGCAGTCGCTAAGGGGTTAAATCTCACATAGTGGCATGCAGAACCCAAATCACAAAGATTCAGTCACTGTCCAAATATTTCAGGATCTAACTGTGCATGTACTGTGTATGTGTAAGATGGCCGCCGGACAAATCCTTGAGAGGAGATATGTGTCATCGCGGCTATTGGCTGTGGTGATGTGAGCTCGGAAGCATGCTCCAGCACATATAGTGCTGAGACAGATACTGTATTTGGCCATTCCAGGGCTGGGTTTTACAAGCAGTGATAGGAGATGGGTAGGAATGTTTGTTTTCACTTCATGCCAGAAAAGGCTCTGTCTTGTTTTACCATCCGGAGCGGTTTATGAACGTTGAATAAACTTGTCTGGACATTAATGTAATCTTATCTGGTAAATGCTAAACAATATTTTTTTTGTTTTAGGTTACACTAGTAGCGCTAAAAGTCTAAAATTGATTTAATTGTAATTATCTCACCAGTATTGCATTGAAAAATTGTGGGGGGGGTTTTATGTAGGGTAGAGCATGATTCTTTTTTAAGATGGCTAGTGTACATAGTAAATGGTGAAGAAGAAAAAAACAGTTGCAGGAAATGTGGTCTGGATATGAAAATGTCCTTTTAGAGGTTTACACTGTATAATAGAAAAAGAACATAACTTTTTACTGTTTACACACCCTTTTATAAAGGGTGAATGACATGGTGGTTACTGATGACAAATTCAGGTCATCAAATAAAAAATGTCTAGACTGAAAAAAAAATAGTATTTTGCCAGGTGTTTTTTTTTTCCCTAAGTAATTAATGAAACCGGAGAAAAAATAAGAAACTTCCTCATCGTTTAATGGGACTTAAGACTAATATAGCTTTCACCTAAGCATTTTTATTTTTGTTACTCTAGCCAAGTGTTTTATCTTTTGTTTTTTGTTTTGTTTTTTTTTGTATTTTGCAAAACACTTGTTTATTAAGCTGTCCACTTCGGTCATAATATTTCTTTCCAGGATAGGTAATGTAATGTGTTCCTCATGGAGCATTAGCTTAAAAATGCAGCAGACTTGCTACTGAAAAAGAGCCAGCTTTTCTGAAGTACTGTACAAAAGTTAGATGTGGAAGAAATGCTGCAAAGTAAGAATTATTTTAAAACTAATAGTTTGTAAATTCCTAACATAATGCAAACTGAATGCATTAGAGCGAAGTCTCAATCAAATCAATATTTAGTACGAACACCCTTTACCTTCAAAACAGCATCAATTCTTCTAGGTCCTTGCGCAAAGTCAGGGATTTTATAGGATTATAATCAGGTGTGTGTTTTAAGTAGAATAAACAGGTGGTGATCTTCATTTTCATATATAGTATAGGTTTAAACAGTCCTTACCTTAAACAAACATCTGAAGGAGGCTTAAAATGGTTGATGCAAAGCCACATTGTGCTACAAAGGTGAAGTGGTGGAAGTCAGTCTTGACATGACACATGACATGACATAAATCTAAGCTCTGTCACGGTTCCACCCCTCAGTGTGTGGGATGTAGTTACTGACTGTTCAGCCAATCAATCTGGTACAGGGGCGTGCTGAGGCTGTCAGTACTTTGATTCACAACTCATTTGTCCAGTCTGGTGCTGGGGCATGCTGAGCTGTCCAGTGTGCTGAGTGACCGCTCAACCCTACAATCTGAGACTGGGAGGCGCTGACTGTCTCCAGGTGTTCATTGTCCCAGGTGATTGCCAGGCTATTTTTACATTTGGCTTCACACTTGCGTTTGGCTGGTCTGCGTATGGCTGCGCATATTTTCCTTAAGCTCCACCTATGCTTGCATGCGTCCTGCGTACCTATCTTTAATATTGGGTATGCAGGGACATGCGTTGTATGCGGATACGTGTGCATACGGCGTTTTGATATGTTGCGTTCCCATGCGGTCGGCGGGCACGTCAAAACACCGCATGCAGATGCATCCGCATACAACACATGTCCCTGCGTACCCAATGTTAAAGATAGGTACGCAGGACACATGCGGAAGTAGGCAGAGCTTAAGGGAGGATGTACGCAGCCATATGCAGACCAGCTCAACGCAAGTGTAAAACAAGCCTGAATGAGCTGTTTCTCCCAGACCTCTGACAGACGTATATTCAGTTATTGTGTAGTCTGTTCCTCTATACCTTGAGTTTTGTTTGTAGATCTTTTGTTGTCTGACCTTGGACCTGGTTCTGACCATCTGTCTGTACACCTTCTGCTCTAATCCTCTATCCTCCTGTTATTCTGACCTCGGGACATTACCTAACTACACCTTTTATCTCTTCCTTCTGTTTGACATACCCTCCTGGCTTCTGACCTTGGACTCCTTGACCATTCTGACTCACGGCTTGGATGTGAGAAGTATCTCAGGGACACAAGCACAAGGTAGTTATATTGCATCAGCAAAGACCTCTCCCAGGCAAAGATTTCAAAACAAACTGGGGTTTCAAGATATGCTGTTAAAGCTCTTTCAAAAAAGCGCCAAGAAATGGGCAATTTTGAGGACGGTAAATACATTTCTTGGCAAAGGAAACTTAGTGCAGCAAAATGAAAGACACATTATGCTTACACCGTTCAAAATATGAAGATGTGCAGCAGTGCCATCAGCTCAGAACTGGCATACACAGTTTCAGGAAGTGTGGCCAGAAGATGTCTACATGGAAGAATTACATCCCAAAAGAGATACCTTCGACATGGAAATAAGGCTGAATGACTCAAAAACATGCTAACTTGGGTGCAAAAAAATGGCAGCAGGTCTTCTGTATCATTATTTGCATGTAGCAGACCAGTTTGACAAAGCGCTGGAGAGTGGCACAATACTGAGTGCAGACAACAGTGAAGCATGGTAGAGTTTCCGTGTAAGTGTAGGATTCTAGCAGGTGCATAGGATGCAGTGACACACAGGAGGCAGAGCAAGGGTGACAGGTTCTTTATATATAGGAACAGTAATTGTACAAGCAGAGGGGTAAAGGATGTGATTGGAGGATGGGGAAAAGTCAAATGCAATAGAATGTAACAGGTTAACTTATCCGTCTTTGTGTGCTAAAGGAAGGCGGCTCAGGGGGTGCGAGATGTCTCCGATCCGGTCCCACAGATGAGCGATGCACTTTCTCCTTGCGAAGACTAATCCTCTGGGTTCTTTGGCACGCGGTCTCCTGATCCGTGCGCATGGTGAGGCAGGGGTGATGGTAGGCGGCACAGAAGAAGAAGCAGAGAGTTCAGTGAGCAAGGCTGCAGTAGGAGCACACAGTCCAGTGGACACAGCCACAATCACGGGCCAGTCCTCAGCAGGCACCGCAAGGATGGGACTAAGCGGTGCCTCCGCTGTAGTGAGTGGAGCAAAGGTCCGTACACTATCCTGGTCAATACCCGGTGAGGCAGTCTCTCTGGGCTGAGGGTAGGATGCGTCAGCAGTCTGACTAGCTGTGGGTATAGGCACAGCTAGCGGGCATGGGTCCGTGAAGAGGGAGTTAACCATCTTTCTACTCACAAGATCAGTCCCTGCCAAGTGACCTGTCTTACTGCTCAAACTGCTATATGTATTGGACCCGCCCGCAA
This sequence comes from Ranitomeya imitator, assembly GCF_032444005.1. NCBI lineage: Eukaryota > Metazoa > Chordata > Amphibia > Anura > Dendrobatidae > Ranitomeya > Ranitomeya imitator. The sequence continues at coordinate 758,580,348 of NC_091283.1, read as the reverse complement.
CAGTCAGGTGCCCTGTACTGCTCCGGTCAGCAATATCTTCCCCCTGCAACACTGGTGATAGCCTCGACGGTTCCGCCCAGACATGCAGGAGGGACCATTAACTTTGCTCTCCTCCCTATATAAGCATTAGGTTGGGTTCCCATTAGCGCATGGCATCCGATGATTCTTTCATGCAAGAGCATCGGATGCGATATGCTAATGATACTCAGATCCTGCTCTGCTGCTGCATACTTGCCTAAAACTTTTGCAGAGTACTGTCTAATACAATAGCACACTACAAACACTAAATACATAAATTAGTGTACACTTGCTGCACACAAGAATGTGAGACTCTTAGTGCACATTATGATCACACTTTGAGCCCATCCTATAGTGACAATGCAACCTCTTTTAGATGGGACCATACACAAAAGTCCTCTCTTTGTGCCTATGCCTCAAACGGACTGGAAAAAATAGGATAAGGCTGTTCTGATCAAAGCGTGTGTGAGCCTATCTGAAAGTCATAAAGTGACCTTTTAGATGTGTTTCAATTGAGTAATTCATGTTGCAGAGTGCTGTTGCATTGTCTTTTTACATCTGTACTATAGCCACAGTGTAATTGCATCTGTGTATTTTTATACTATAGGTAGTTTTGACCACTATAAAGAGTAAGGCTAGGTTCACATTGCGTTAACAGCAGCCCGTTCAACACGAGATAACGGGCTGCTTTTAACGCAAGTGCCGATGTGTCATCGCGCTAGCGCAGATAGAGCTAGCAGATGCTCTATCTGCGGTAGCAGTGACGGACCCAGAAATGCTGCAGCCCGCGTCCCAGGGTCAGTCACTCAATGACAGAACATCACTAGTGCACGCCCATTGTGGGCATGCGCTAGCGATGCGTCTGACATAGGACTTAATAGTGGTGTTAATGGACTGCGTTACACCACGTTATGCCACGGTGTAACATAGTCAGTCTAACACACTGCCTATAACGCAGTGTGAACCCAGCCTAAGTAAAGCTCCATTTCCAGGTCACCACCTGACAACACCATGGAGGACGTCCTTCTTATCCATAGTGGGTCAGGAAACCACGAGAGTTTAAAAGGACCCTCCCCCTACCACCCTTCAGTGTTTTTCCTGTCCCACTGTGGATAGGAACGACGAGAGATCCGTCCGTCCCGTGCAGAGGGTGGGGCTCGGCCTCTTCCTTCCCACTACAAGACTCTACTTTGCTGACACTCGAGTAATAGGGTCCCTCAGCAGCACCAGTGTGGCCCTGCTCCTGGTTTCAGGGTCGCTTCCCCCTTGACGAGGCCCCAGATGTACCTGGAATGAAGACGTCTCTGTAAGGTGCACCCTTAACAAGCTGATCCAGGAGGAGTGAAGTGCCGCAGGTCATCGAAGAGAACGCAGTCTGGTGTGTCTGTAGGATCCGGGCGCGGCAGCCCCGTGCACTCGCTTCCGGGTTGCGGCTCCCGTGCTCATGACTTCCGGGTTGCGGCAGTCGGCAGCGTGGGGCAGCGTCTTCTCCCCTCCTACTCCTCGGTGCGTCACGAGGGTCCGGGACAGGTGGCGGCAACGAGACTCCATCAGACACTTACATATAAAGGTAACGTGTGGGCTACTATCGGGTACTAGCTAAAAAAGCGGTATGGATGATAACACTAAGCCTGAGATGGTGCAGGAGGCCCAGGCACATGTAAGTTCCCGATTAAGGGTTTTTCCCTCAGGAATTCAGTAAACATACAGGCCCATGAGGCATCTTATGTTGTGTGTTATAGGGACTTTCCTCATCGGTGGAGAGGAATAAGAAGTCCGGAAAGTACAAGAAGTGTCCCATTTGTGCCGTAAGGCTTAAGGACTCCTGGCAGAAGTCTCTCTGCGAGTCATGCACCAGTCGGATTGTGGGAAAACAGGCTTCTCTCATGACAAATATGAGAGCTATTGTCAGAGGAGCTGCAGGCCTCGATATCTGGTTTAACATTTCCCCAGCCCATACAATCTGACCCCCAGGATCCACAGAGATCTAGGAAAAGACAGAGGGAATCGGATCTGTCATCCGAGGACAGTTTTTCTGAATCAGATCTGGAAGAGGAAGAATTAAGCAAGGATATTCCGGAGAGAGGAAAGAAATATTTGTTTTCATCTAGCGATATAGAGGAGCCCCTGGGAGCGGTTAGATGGACTATGCAGATTGAGGAGCCCTCAACCACTCTGACAGTTCAGGACAAGATGACGTTCTCAGACCTTAAAAGTTTTTCCCGTGAATGCCCATATTCATTCTATAATTTTAGAAGAATGAGAGGGGGTGGAAAAGAGGCTATCAATTCCTAGAGACTTCAGATTTCGCCTCCCTTTTGATCATGAAGAGGTCAAGGACTGGGAAGATATTCCCAAAATTGACATTCCACTTGCAAAGGTTTCTAAGATAACCGCCATTCCATTTGAGGACTCCTCTAACTTAAAGGAGCCGATGGATCTCAAGGTGGATGGGCTCTGAAAAAGAGCCTGGGAAAGCTCAGCGGCGGTCATCCGCACAAATATAGCAGCAACATCTGTGGCGCGGGCTATGCATTTGTGGGAAGATGATTTGAAAGAACAGCTGTCAACTAGAACCCCTAGAGAGTCTATTCTAAAAGCTATTCCTCTGCTAAAGCTGGCAACCGGTTTTCTAGCAGATGCTACTGCAGAGTCAGTTAGGTTCACAGCTAGAGGCAAGTCTTTATCAAATGCAGCCAGGGCTATCTGGTTGAAAAACTGGTCAGGGGAGGTTCATTCTAAAAATAAGCTGTGCTCTATCCCTTTCTTAGGTGGTAGAGTCTTTGGGCCTATCCTTGATGATATTCTGGAAAAAGCTTCAGATGAAAAAAAGGGGTTTCCAGAAGAAATACATAGAAAGTACCAGCCCTTTCGCAGACCCTAGTATAGTCAGAGATCAGACTATAGGGGTAAGGGAAAGCAGGGGAGGTGGAGCTATCAAAAAGAGGGAGAAAATAGGAACAAAAATAGAGATTCGGGTTCCTCAATCTCTAGGCCGGGGTTCCGAAGGAAATGACGCCATCAGGATAGGCGGGCGGCTGTCGAACTTCCTGGTAGAGTGGGAAAAGATTTCCAGAAGTCCTTGGGTTCTCCAGGTTATCTCCCAGGAGTACAGAATAGAATTCGACACCCTTCCCCCAGAAAAAATTTTTGTGTCCAACGTCCATCTCTTTTCAGTCTCCCCTATGTGGTTGGACATCCAGGATCTCCTGCAGGTAGCAGCAATATCTCTGGTTCCTCCTCGGGAAGTAGGAAGAGGGCATTACTCGAGCCTCTTCTCTATAAAAAAAAAACCTTCGGGGGAACCATAATAAACCTCAAACCCCTAAACAGTTGGCTAGGATACAAGAGGTTCAAAACGAAATCTATAAGATCTACAATTCCCCTGTTAGGAAAAGATGTGGTAATGTGTACTTTAGACTTAAAAAGTGCATATTATCACGTACCAATCTTCACAGATCACCAAAAGTTCCTCAGATTTGCATTGGAAAAAGAAGGAAAGGTCTACCACTATCAATTTCGTTGCCTCCCATTCGGTTTAGCAACAGCGCCCAGAGTTTTAACAAAACTTATGGTAGAGGTAGTGGCTTATTTGAGAAATTGAGACATCACGATAGTACCCTATTTAGACGATTTCCTAATAGTGGCAGACTCTGTAAGTCAACTCAAAATCGATTGTCAGTTGGTGGTCTCCATGCTGCAGAATTTGGGATGGGTAATGAACTGGTCAAAATCAGACCTGACACCCAAACCAAGAATAAAGTTTATGGCAGTCATCCTGGACTCAAACATCAGAAAGTCTTTTCTTCCAGGTGGGAAACTCACCAATTTAATAAAAAGGATTCGCCATTTTTCAAGAACTCGGGAATCCATCTTGGATGCAATGAAGAAACCATCGGATTAATGACAGCCTGCATTCCCTGTGTCAGCTGGAGCCAGTTTCATTCCCGTCAACTACAGAGGGCAGTCCTTGCTTCCTGGGACAGAAGGCAGAGCTCACTGGCTAGGGAGTTCCGTCTATCTCATCAGGTCAGACGATCTCTACACTGGTGGACCATTCCCAGAAATCTCCAGGTCGGGGTCCTGTGGATTCAGTCTTCAGCAGTCACGGTAACCACAGACACAAACCAACAAGGTTGGGGTGGACAAGTCCTCGGAAGATACTATCAGGGGCAGTGGAGTTCGGAAGACAAGAATTCCTCGAATCACAGAGAACTACATGCGGTTTGGAAGGTCCTTTATTCGGCACAAGCCTTACTAAAGACACCTAGAGATTCTGTCAGACAACACGACGACGTTAGCTTTCCTTTGTCATCAAGGTGGTCCAAGACATCCAAAATTACAGCATCTGGCAGATCGGATCTTCAGATAGGCAGAAAGATCTGTGCTTTCAATTTAAGCAGTGCACCTGAAGGGTACGAAGAACCAGGTTGCAGATTTTCTGAGCAGGGAAAGACTATCAGCTACGGAATGGGAACTAAACAACGAAGTATTCAGCGAACTGTGCCAACGCTGGGGAACACCGGAGGTGGACTTATTCGTGGTCAGATGGAATGCGAAGGTCAGAACTTTTTACTCGCTGAACCCTCGGGAAAACCCTGTGGGAGTAGAAGCTCTCTCTGTCATGGAGCAGGGGTCTGTTATATGCTTTCCCCCCTCTCACATTGATCCCAAGAATCCTCAGGAAAATATACAAGGACAGAGCTCTGATAATTCTAGTGGTTCCTTTCTGGCCCGAAAGGAGCTGGTTCCCCTTACTGAAAACGTTGTCGGTAGAAGAACCCTTTCTCCTTCCAAAAAGAAGAGACTTACTCCTCCAGGGTCCGGTTCTACATCAGAACCCAGAGAGCCTCCAATTAGTAGCTTGGATCCTGAATGCCAGATCCTAAAAGCGAAAGGGCTCTCAGAAGGAGTCATCTCCATCCTTCAAGCAAGTAGGAAGCCGGTAACTTTCGCAATTTATTTAAAAATATGGAAATATTCTGCAGTTTCTATGGAGACACAACAGCAACAGTTGATGTTGACCATCCTGACATTCCCAAAATTCTTGAATTTTTACAACAGGGATTTAAGAAAGGTCTTAAATCCAGTACTCTGAGGGTCCAAGTAGCAGCCCTCAGTGTATTCTACGATTCTTCCCTGGCTTCCCACCCTTGGATAGGCCGATTCTCCATAGGAGTTCAAAGGTTAAGACCCTTAATTAGGAAAACTGTCCCACCTTGAGATCTTAACTTGGTCCTTAGTGAGTTGTGCAAAGGTCCGTTTGATCTAACAGAAGATAAAGAGATTGTTAATCTTTCTCTCAAAACCGCCATCATGTTGGCTAAAAGATTGGGGGAACTTCAGGCCCTATCCACTCAAAACCCCTATTTACAGGTATTTGATGATTGACTGGTCTTAAGACTTGATCCAGGGTTTCTTCCTAAGGTGGTCTCAGATTCAAATATAAATCAGGAGGTAGTGCTTCCGTCATTTTGCCAGCTTCCTAAAAACCAGAAAGAGAAGTTTTACCATAACTTGGATGTCAGGGAGACTGTACTTAAGTACTTGGAGGCAACTAGGGCCTGGAGACAGGATAGTAATTTGTTTGTCCTTTATAAGGGTCCAAATAAAGGGAAAAAGGCATCAAAATCTACCATTGCGAGATGGATTAGGTCCACCATTAGCCCAGCTTATCAGGCACAGGGAAAGGGTCCCCCAGACAGTCTTAAAGCTCATTCATCCAGAGCTATAGCAGCTTCATGGGCAGAGAAAGGGGGTGCTTCAGCAGAACAGATCTACAGAGCTGCATCCTGGTCTAGTCTCAGTACCTTCTCTAAGCATTACAAACTAGATGTAGTGTCATCTCAGTTAGCATTTGGCAGGAAGGTGCTTCAAGCAGTAGTCCCACCCTAAGACCAAAAATCTCCTTTGGTACTTCTCCATGGTGCTGTCAGGTGGTGACCTGGAAAACGGTAATTAGACCTACCGGTAATTGTATTTCCAGGAATCCATCCTGACAGCACTGTTAGTTCCCTCCCTATTACAAAAACACTGCATACTTATGTTGTCACGAGTCTACCGCGACAGAGAGGTTTCAGAGAACCGCAGCGCTCTGGGCCTCGTTCACACACAGTGAACAGAAGCTTTTCTCCTGTATTTTGACCTGGCTGCTTTGTGCCAGCAGTGCAGGAGTTAACCTTATTTGCTAACTTGCTGTGAGCTGGGTCTCTCAGCTGAAGTGGATATTTGTAATCTGATCCTCTATATAGACCCAGTCCTGACTTCAGCTAGTGTCAGTGATCAGTTCTGCTGCCTGGCTTGGAGGTTGAAGGAGAGTGATATTTGGAGCTTGGAGGTTTATTACAGAGATTGGTGTCTGCGGTTTGGGTGCTTGTTAAACCTGTTTTCCTTCCTAGTTTTCTCCTTCTCTTCCCTCCTATGTGTACCCTCTGTGGTTGTGTGAGTATTTGGTGAGTTTGAGACTTTTGGTTACCTTGTCTGTATACCCTGTTTATTGTTGTGTTTATACACTGGTGCAGTCCTCCTCCCTGGGGGGGAGAGTGGGCCACTTATAGGGCCTGCACAGGAGACGGGGATACGCTGGTGGCTCGGGCCTCCTAACCATCATAGGTACCGCCGAGATAAGGGAAAGCCAGGGCCCCATTAAAGTGGTAGGGACAGGTGCGGGTTCCAGTACACTGTCCAGCCCCTTTAACGCCGCTTCCGGCGTGACATATGTGAAGTAACATTTGTATAATGATTGCGTGTGTTCAAATAAAATTCTCTTTTTTGCATCCATCCAGATGTGTTACTTTGGAAAATCACTGAAGGGTGGAAAGGGGAGTGTCTTTTTAAACTCTCGTGGTTTCCTGTCGCACTATGGATAAGAAGGACGTCCTCCATGGTGCTGTCAGGATGGATTCCTGGAAATACAATTACCGGTAGGTCTAATTACCGTTTTTTTTGCATTGGGGAAAGGTATGGGGGTGGGTTAGTTGCTACCATTTTGGGTTTGCACTCTTTCAACCCATGTAGCTAAGGGTATTTAGCTGTAAAACTTGCAAAAGTATTCACCCCTTAACATTTTGATTTGCTACTTCACAACTTGGCATTTCACTGTTTGTTTGAGGGTTTGCATCAATTCATGTAAAGAACATGCATACATCATTGTGGTTTGGTCCTGATGAAGAGAATTGCAAAACCTTGAAACTCGTTGACAAAATAAATCACATTTGGGTCATTGTGTTGTTTGAAGTCTCAAATCATTGACAGACTGAAACAGGTTTTCTTCAAGAATATTCCTGTATTTTACACCATTCATCTTCTCCTCAACTTTGACCATCTCCACAGCATGATGGTGCCACCACATTTCACTGTGGGGATGGTGTTCTTGGGGTGATGAGCTGTGTTGGTCTAGCTCCTGACATAGTGTATAACTTGGTGGCCAAAAAGTTCAATTTTTGTCTCATCTGACCACAGCACTTCATTATACATTTTTGGAATCTCTCGCATGTCTTTTGTAAAATTTAAAACAAGCCTTACAATTTTTGTGTGCACGTAAGGGCCTTTTCTCTAATCCCCTCCACAACAGTACCACAGGACATTGCCTCCCCACCCTAATTAAGGGCAGGAAACACAAGAGGTTTAAATAGCCCTCCCTGTATCCTCAGTGTTTTTCCAGTCCCTAGAGATGAAGAGGTTTTCCTGGAGTGCTGTGGCCGGCGAGTAGCCACTCTACTGTTACCTCTCTAAGCCGGGCAACCTGTGCTAGCCCTTCCTTCCTTACACTGCTCCCACTCCGGAGAGCGGTATTGCACCATCTTCTAGCACCCTGGCCAATGCTGAATAGTGGTGGGCTGGGGGAGTCTGTTATGATCTGGTGATTTAGGAACAACATGAGACAAGCTCTGAAGGAGGTGGTATCTGTACTGACCGCAAACCCTGAACCTAGCAGCGCAACTAAAAATAGCCGTGGGGGGTACCTGACGCTCCCTAGACCCCTCGGCACAGCCTAAGATCTAACTTCCCCTAAAGATGGAAACAGGAAACCTATCTTGCCTCAGAGAAAATCCCCAAAGGAAAGATAGCCCCCCACAAATATTGACGGTGAGAGGAGGGGAAAATAACATACGCAGAAATGAAATCAGATTTTAGCATAGGAGGCCAGTCTAGCTTGATAGATAGGACAGGAAAGGATGCTGTGCGGTCAGTATAAAAACTACAAAACAATCCACACAGAGTTTACAAAATCTCCACACCTGACTAAAGGTGTGGAGGGTAAATCTGCTTCCCAGAGCTTCCAGCTAACAGAAAAAATCCATACTGACAAGCTGGACAAATATAGAATGCACAGAACAATAAGTCCACAACATGTGGACTGAAATGAGCAAAGCCAGAACTTATCTTTGCAGAACTGGTCAGGAAACCAGGAGAATCCAAGCAGAGATGTGAATCCAGCCAGGAAACATTGACAAGTGGCACAGGTTGAAGAAAGAGCCAGACTTAAATAGCGGACGATAAGTGGAGGCAGCTGATGACAGCTAACTCCAAGGAGCAGCCATACCACTAGAAACCACAAGAGGGAGCCCAAGAGCAGAATTCACAACAGGAGTCCCATAGCTCCCCAACCAGGCACGACATCGTACCGTCCTTTCCGCTGTCTCCGGCGTGCTAGATCAAGCATAGGAAGTGAAGCTCACCGCCGGGCTCTTGGGCGAGAAATTACTTCGGGCCTGAAATCCACGGTGGAATACACCCAATTTGGCGAGAAATTTGAATTTGGTCAAGGAGCCGAAATGAAGACAACCTGACATTGGAGGAAGGCAAATCTCATTCCATTGCATGAGAAGAGTGCTGTGTTACGGTATCCTGTCTGAAGATACTATAAGGCAGGACTGAGGTTCTAATAATGGAGAGCGTGTCTTCCCTTAGAGCTGCATCTGCAGATCCCAGTGCCAACCCTGGCTCAGTGAGTATATCTGGTGAGGGTAGGTCCTCTTTGTGGCAGGATCCTTCCTAATGGCATCTCCTTTTTCTTTTAAGGAGATGAATATCCTGCCCCAAAGGGAAAGCTACAAGTCACAAATGTCCCATTTCTAATAAACTTCCATCTACACACAAAAAAGCCCTATACCAGTCATGTACGGAGAAAATCATCAGAGATCAACAACCCTCTCTGATGGAAGAGGTTAAAGGAATGGTGTGTCAGGAGATCCAATCATCCTTGGCTTCCTTTTCCCAAACTTAAATGGGGCATCCCACAGGGTCAAGAAACAACTTCTATGTGCTCCTCAAGTTGTTTCAATGAAACTTCAGTTGTCTTTAAGTTAATTCAGCTCTTGGTAATGCTGGATTGCAATTTACCTACATATGCAACAACACTGATCTGCAAATCGGCCTCATGTTACAGTAATATTTAAATTTTACAAGATGTAAAACAATCACCCTATAAATAATTAAATTGGACATTCAAGAGTATTTAACAACCTTTAACAGCTGTGCCCAGTAAATGATAAATTGTAACCGTCATTAAATTAAATTAATTGTACACATTAAAATAAGAAAATTTGTAATATATCTTATAAATGAAATCTGAAATTTCATTCCCTATATTCTCAATTCATTTGCAAGATATGTCTTCATTGAATATAGACTTTCCCATTACTGAGATAAGAGATGGCCGTTGCTGCTCATTAGGCTCTATGGAGGAAAAGGAGGAGTTAGAGACAGACATTCTGCTGCAAGTTCTCTTGAAACCACAGTTACACTTTCACCACATCAGATGTTACCAGCTTTTGCTAGCATTTGATCAACTACTACATGGTGGTGCTGCCTTATGTCACCAAAAGTGCCAGCTATTGCTGCAGTTGTTTCTCATAATGTAAGCTGATACTGCCAGATGGGGTTCAGTAAAATGCCAGATGGTGGCATTTGTTGATTGAAATGGCAGATGCTGCTACCAGACGTTACCACAGAATGGCAGATTTGGTTGTTGCTGCCAGAAGTTGCTGTAGTCAGATACTACTGTTACAAGTACCAAATGTTATTGGCAAAGATGTCTGTCAGTGTTCCAGATGATAGTGCCAGACCCAGATCAGAAAATGGCAGGTGTTGCTACCTTATGTTGCTAAGGCTACGTTCAGACTAGCGTTGCGCGCTGCTGCGTCGGCGACGCAACGCACCACGCACACAAAAACGCGGCAAAACGCACGCAAAAACGCTGCGTTTTGCGACGCGTGCGTCGTTTTTTGCCGAAAATCGGATGCAAGAAAAATGCAACTTGCTGCGTTTTCTTGGTCCGACGCTAGCGGCAAAAAAGACGCAAGTGTTGCAAAAAGCAACACACAAAAACGCATGCGTCCCCCATGTTAAACATAGGGGCGCATGACGCGTGCGTCGCCGCTGCGTCGCCCGACGCTAAGGCGACGCACACTAGCAGAACGCTAGTGTGAACGTAGCCTTAGAGTGCCAAATGCTGCATGTTGGATGTTGCTCACCATACCATATGTTATTGTTGCCAGATCGTAAACTAAAAAAAAAAAAAGATAGCTTGAGTTCTAGGAAACAAAGATACTATGATGAAATGCATGCTTAGCACTCTTCTCAAAGCCCAGTGGACTCATTAAAGGGACACTGTCACCTGAATTTGGAGGGAACAATCTTCAGCCATGGAGGCGGGGTTTTGGTGTTTTTGATTCACCCTTTCCTTACCCGCTGGCTGCATGCTGGCTGCAATATTGGATTGAAGTTCATTCTCTGTCCTTCGTAGTACATGCCTGCACAAGGCAATCTTGCCTTCCGCAGGAGTGTCCTATGGAGGACAGAGAATGAACTTCAATCCAATATTGCAGCCAGCATGCAGCCAGCGGGTAAGGAAAGGGTGAATCAAAAACACCAAAACCCCGCCTCCATGGCTGAAGATTGTTCCCTCCAAATTCAGGTGACAGTGTCCCTTTAAGTATGTGGTAACCTATGTAGTCAATGTTTATTGTCTGTTCAGAGATCACCTGTCGCCATCCTTGTGAGCAGATGTTCCTAGTAGCACAGATCGTCTCAAGTTTGTTTTAATATAAAAAAAAAAATAATAAAAACTATACATAGTATGTTGCAAGAGTGGAGACGAGCAATTCATTTCGCACTGCCTTGGTCAAGAGCCCAGTCCAGTCCTCTGTGGCAGCTGGTTTTAACTGCTCCACCCACCGACTGCGGTTTATTTGGCGCTAATTAGGCCCTTCAACATGCACCATGATGTTACATGAGGACCAGTGACTAAGCCTCACATTTGTGGAATTGAATATCATAATGTCAAAGGTCCTATTAAGGGCAAGAGGCACTGAGGATGACAGGTGCAGAAATGTAGACCAGCTGCCATGGAGGACTCGACCCCGGACTAGAGCACCACACATCGAATTGTTCACCTCTGTCTGATTTTATAGCCATTTCTACCTGACCAACGTGACACTTATCAGCAGGGCCGTATTTAGAGCTTATGCTGCCCTAGGCACTTTTAGTGCTGCCTCCCCATTTGGTGAGTATGACACAATCGGCAGTGACTTTGCCATAAATCGCTGATGTGAAAGTCGCCTTTTGCAGCAGATCCGGCAGTTTTTCTGCATCTGCTGCGTAACGGATCACTTACGGCAACACTGCGTTCAGCCTCATTCATTCCCTATGGGATTTGCGACACTTGCCGTGATGTGGCAAATACGGTATCATACCTCCCAACTTTTGAAGAAGGGAAAGAAGTATAAAGTTTGCAGTGCGCGTAGTGCGCCGCGGCAAATTTTAGGCCACGCTTCTGACAACACCTATTTCACAAATAGTCACACCCATATCCACATCCCAACCACACCCATTTAGCATTGCTGATCACACTGTTTCATATACAATTATAACCAAAAACAAATATGGCCACACAGTTCTCCATACTGTATAACGACCACACATGATGCTCCATACTGTATAATGGCCACACATGATGCTCAATACTGTATAATGGCCACACATGATGCTCAATACTATATAACAGCCACACATAATGCTCAATACTGTATAATGGCCGCACATGATGCTCAATACAGTATAACGGCCACACATGATGCTCCATACTGTATAATGGCCACACAGTTCTCCATACTGTATAATGATCCCACATGATGCTCAATACTGTATAATGGACACACATGTTGCTCCATAGTGTATAATGGCCACACATGATGCTCAATACTGTATAATGGCCACACATGATGCTCCATACTGCATAATGGCCACACATGATGCTCCATACTGTATAATGGCCACACATGATGCTCAATACTGTATAATGGCCATTGGCCACACATGATGCTCCATACTGTATAATGGCCACACATGATGCGCCATACTGTATAATGACCCCACATGATGTTCAATACTGTATAATGGCCCCACATGATGCTCAATACTGTATAATGGCCCCACATGATGCTCCATACTGTATAATGACCCCACATGATGCTCCATACTGTATAATGACCCCACATGATGCTCAATACTGTATAATGGCCACCTATGATGCTCAATACTATATAATGGCCACACAAGGTGCTCCATACTGTATAATGGCCACACATGATGCTCCATACTGTATAATGGCCACACATGATGCTCAATACTGTATAATGCCCCCTCCCATCTTGTATGCATGGCTCATCTCCCCCCATCCTGTATGCATGGATCATATCCCCCCTCATGTATGCATGGCTCATCTCCCTCCCATCCCATATGCATGGCTCATATTCCCCCCGTATGCATGGCTCATATTCCCCCACTGTATGCATGGCTCATATTCCCCCCTCCTGTATGCATGGCTCATATTTCCCCCCGTATGCATGGCTCATATTCCACCCTCCTGTATGCATGGCTCATATTCCCCCCCTCCTGTATGCATGGCTCATATTCCCCCCCTCCTGTATGCATGGCTCATATTCCCCCCCTCCTGTATGCATGGCTCATATTCCCCCCCTCCTGTATGCATGGCTCATATTCCCCCCCCCTCCTGTGTGCATGGATCATATCCCCCCCCCCATATGCATGGCTCATCCCATATGCATGGCTCATATTCCCCCCCACCTGTATGCATTGCTCATATTCCCCCCTCCTGTATGCATGGCTCATCTCCTTCCCATCCCATATGCATGGCTCATATTCCCCCCCACCTGTATGCATGGCTCATATTCCCCCTGTATGCATGGCTCATATTCCCCCACTGTATGCATGGCTCATATTCCCCCCTCCTGTATGCATGGCTCATATCCCCCCCATATGCATGGCTTATATTCCCCCCTACTGTATGCATGGCTCGTATTCCCCCCCTCCTGTATGCATGGCTCATATTCCCCCCCTCCTGTATGCATGGCTCACATTCTCCCCCTCCTGTATGCATGGCTCATAATCCCCCCTCCTGTATGCATGGCTCATATTCCCCTCCTGTATGCATGGCTCATATTCCCCCCTCCTGTATGCATGGCTCCCCCATCCTCCCACCCTGTATGCATGGCTCCCCATCTTCCCACCCTGTATGCATGGCTTCCCCATCCTCTCACCCTGTAAACATGACTCCTCTATCATCCTCCCCTGTCCTCCTCCGTCTTCCTCCATCCTCCCCTCCGTCCTCCTCTATCCTCCCCTCCCTTTGTCTCACCTTGCGGCGCTGAACTTCCCGGCATCTCTGTCCCTGCAGCGTCTTCCTTCCAGTTGATGTGTTCTTTGGCAAATTGTATCCACTTCAGAATTTTTTTTTTTTACAGTGGGACTTTGCAGGGATTTCTTGCTAAGAGATTAGCGTCACACAGGCGTCTTCTAAAGGTACCTTCACACTGAGCAACTTTAGAACGAGAACGACAGCGATCCGTGACGTTGCAGCGTCCTGGATAGCGATCTCGTTGTGTTTGACAAGCAGCAGCGATCTGGATCCTGCTGTGACATCGCTGGTCGGAGCTAGAAGGCCAGAACTTTATTTGGTCGTCAGGTCGGCGTGTATCGTCATGTTTGACCGCAAAAGCAACGATGCCTGCAATGTTTATTCATGGAGCTAACAACCAGCGAGAACAATAAGTACGTCACTGGATCGCTCCTGCATCGTTCTGCTGTTGCCGTGTTTGATATCTCCTAGCGACCTAAACAGCGACGCTGCAGCGATCGGCTCGTTGTCTATATCGCTGCAGCGTCGCTTAATGTCTTTGATCATCCTGGAGCTGATTATTGCCTCAGCCTTTGCCATTCTGGCTCTTTTTCCATCCATTCGAATGTTAGTCTTCCGTAACTCTTCCATGTCTTTCTGGTTTGGTTTTCCATTGTGAAGCATTGGAGATCATTTTAGCTGAACAGCCTATCTTTGTCAGCACTTCTTTCTAAGTTTTACCCTCTCCCATCAACTTTTTAATCAACATATGCTGTTTTTCTGAACAATGTCTCGATTGACCCATATTTCTCAGGCTTTTAAGGACAACTGCATGTACAACATGTCCTGGCTTCACCCTTAAATAAGGGCCACCTGAGTCACACCTGTTTCTCACAGAATGATTGACCTCACTAATTGAACTCCATACTGCTATTATTTTGAACATACTCCCTGTCAATTAATTGAATACACAGTCTCAAAAACCTGCAGATCATGAATGCGGAGTCTGGTGGTCTTCTTAGAATCTACTGCACCAACTGGTAAATTGTTTGACATGTGGTAATATCATTTATACCAAAAACAGTGATTAATCTGGCTAGTCATATTGGACTGCTATTATTTTGAACACTACTCTATGCTGCCGATGAGCGAACAAAATGCTCTTTCAGTTAGCTTATGCGCAATGAATGATTTATTGCAAATTGCTCAGGGCGCATTGTTAAGCATGGTCTGCCTCCATAAATAGGCTATTTACCACCAATCGGTATATGTACCCATAGACTATCACTTGATGCTGCCATATTTGTCTAACCCCAACTCTATTGGGGGCTGTCATTCTCTCCATTTCTGCATTCCAATTAAGCCCAGCACAGCGTACCAGCACTATATCATACATAAAGCATACATTTATATTCCAATTATAGGTTTGAAGCTAGTAAATTGAGGACAAGCTGTTATTAGCAAAGTGACACAACAACCTTTAATCCTACATATAGTGCAATAAAAAGGTAGCTGTGACACACGTCCTGATAGTATTACAATCTGATCTACCTAGCTACCCAGAGGCTAATTTAATTTAATCAGTAGATTTCACTATCTTTCTCTGTAGTACTTTGTCCTGTGATATAATTGCTTTTACAAAACCTAAGTGTTCTACAAATAGATCATCACGAAGAACATATTGCTCAATGCCTGAAGAAGAATATTTTAACCATCATCACTGGACACTTCTCTTGTGCTATGCCACATAAGTTACTGGAACTATTGCTTTTTTTGGCTTGATGCCTTAACATACCGTAATTACCTAAAGTGTTGGCACCCTTGAAATTGTTCCAGAAAATGTAGTATTTGTCCTATAAAATTATTGCAATCACACATATTTGTTATACACATTTATTTCATTTTGAAATCAAATCTGCACCTGTCCTCCTGTTATTAGCAGCCGATCGGTGGCGGGGGCTGTGAGCAGACATTGTAGGTGAGTAGTGGCGGGAAGCTTCCTCATCGCTTTCAGTCATTCCCTGCTCCTGACTAAGTGGTCTGCGGGACTGGCTGCTCGGAGGTAATAGACTCTCGTCAACTCGTGAGTGAATGTGGCGCAGTGTATACAAGTGGCGGCAGGGCGAACACCGTTAATGTACATTTCTACAACTTCAAGTCCCAGCAGGAACGTAGACAAGAACCACCGATTTCTACGTAGGGCAGCGCAGCGTGGGTCAAAATACTACAGGGCTCTTTATGTGACTATGCAGCCAATCATAGTACTACTTTTAAAATCAGTTTTTCTTTAGTTCTATGAGAGCTGTGAGCGGATTGGTTGCTTAAGTCACTGCCACTGTAATGTGAGGTATTAGGTATTATAGTAGTTATATTCTTGTATGTAGGGACAGTATTATAGTAGTTATATTCTTGTACATAGGGACAGTATTATCTACTATATAATTGTCTATGGGTCACTTCCGTCTGTCTGTCCTTCTGTCTGTCATGGTTATTCATTCGCTGATTGGTCTCGCCAGCTGCCTGTCATGGCTGCCGCAACCAATCAGCGACGGCCACAGTCTGGAAGAAAATGGCCGCTCCTTACTCCCCGCAGTCAGTGCCTGTCGCCCGCATACTCCCCTCCGGTCACCGCTAACACAGGGTTAATGCCGGTGGTAACGGATCGCGTTATGCTGCGGGTAACGCACTCCGTAACCGCCGCTATTAACCCTGTGTGTCCCCAACTTTTTACTACTGACGCTGCCTATGCGGCATCAATAGTAAAAAATGTAATGTTAAAAATAATTTAAAAAAACCTGGTATAGTCACCCCGGTAGTCGCTCGCGCCGGCCGCCATCTTCTGTTGCAGGTTTCCAGTGGCAAAAATGGTATGGGAGAAGGACCTGCCATGACGTCACGGTCATGTGACTGCGACGTCATCACAGGCCCTGCTCGTCTGCGCTAGAAAGACCTGCCATGATGTCACGGTCATGTGACCGCGACGTCATCACAGGTCCTGCGCTCATACCAACCTTGGGACCGGAGGCTGCCGTGGACTACAAGGGGTCCTCGGTAATGTGAGTATATGTTTATTTTTTATTTTTTAACGTGTGACAAACCTGGCTGGGCAATATACTACGTAACTGGCCAATATACTACGTGGCTCTGTGCTGTATACTACATCACTAGGCAATATACTACGTGGCTGCGCAATATACTACGTAACTGGGCAATATACTACGTAATTGGGCAATATACTACGTGGCTGGGCAATATACTACGTGGCTGGGCAATATACTACATCACTGGGCAATATACTACGTGACTGGGCAATATACTACGTAACTGGGCAATATACTACGTGGCTGGGCAATATACTACGTGGCTGGGCAATATACTACGTCACTGGGCAATATACTACGTGACTGGGCAATATACTACGTAACTGGGCAATATACTACGTAACTGGGCAATATACTACTTGGCTGGGCAATATACTACGTGGCTGGGCAATATACTACGTCACTGGGCAATATACTATGTGGTTGGGCAATATACTACGTGGTTGGGCAATATACTACGTGACTGGGCAATATACTACGTGACTGTGCAATATACTACGTGACTGTGCAATATACTATGTGACTGGGCAATATACTACGTGGCTGCACAATCTACTACGTGACTGGGCAATATACTACGTGACTGGGCAATATACTACGTAACTGGGCAATATACTACGTAACTGGGCAATATACTATGTGGCTGGGCAATATACTACGTCGCTGGGCAATATACTATGTGACTGGGCAATATACTACGTCACTAGGCAATATACTACGTAACTGGGCAATATACTACGTAACTGGGCAATATACTACTTGGCTGGGCAATATACTACGTGGCTGGGCAATATACTACGTCACTGGGCAATATACTACGTGACTGGGCAATATACTATGTGACTGTGCAATATACTACGTGACTGTGCAATATACTACGTGACTGGGCAATATACTACGTCACTGGGCAATATACTACGTGACTGGGCAATATACTATGTGACTGTGCAATATACTACGTGACTGTGCAATATACTACGTGACTGGGCAATATACTACGTGACTATGCAATATACTACGTGACTGGGCAATATACGACGTCACTAGGCAATATACTACGTGGTTGGGCAATATACTACGTGACTGTGCAATATACTACGTGACTGTGCAATATACTTCGTGACTGTGCAATATACTACGTGGGCTGTGCAATATACTACGTGGACATGCATATTCTAGAATACCCGATGCGTTAGTATCGGGCCACCATCTAGTAGTAGTTATATTCTTGTACATAGGGACAGTATTATAGTAGTTGTATTCTTGTACATAGGGACAGTATTATACTAGTTATATTCTTGTACATAGGGACAGTATTATACTAGTTATATTCTTGTACATAGGGACAGTATTATAGTAGTTGCACTTAAGCATTTTATATTTGTGAATTAAAATAGTTTTTTGACTTATGAATAATTTTATGCGTGGAATTACCAAGGCATTATTGCTATCTGTAAGCTAATGTATGTCACTCGTATTTTGGGGACCATTTTTGATCTGTATTTGACAGGAAGCATCATCATTAATTAATTTTTTTGTGAAATACTGTTGGATTTTTATGATATAAATAAAGTATATATTTTAACAATACATTATTTTGCCTGTCCATTAGTGTGAGAGGTTTGGTATATAGATTGTAAGTGAATGTGTTTCTTTGCCATCATAAATTTAATGGACTAAAATGTATACATGGACGACTATGAACTGTGCAGTATATTATATAGAGGACTATGGGGGTGCAATATACTTCTTATATGGATCCTCATAACTTTTATGTAAGCCCCTGATGAGTATAATGGTTTTTCTTTCATACATTACAGAACAGCAGCAGAACGGGGGACAAATATATACCAGAATGGGGCACCGGATAGTTACGCCACTGGGGTCAGACTATACAACATTGCAACAAAGCTATAGTGTGCGAAATGAATAGGGAAAATGTGAATATGGGGTGGAAAATATTTTGGCATGGTGGGGGGCATTTGAAAGTTCGCATCGGGGCCCATTACTTTGTAGTTACGCCACTTGATCCTTTATTAACCACATAGCCATTAATAAAAATTGATGAAAGACAATGTGAAGAACTGACATATGCAATTCGTAAATACACATAAATCAGTCTGAAGCCTATATAGATATCAATATAGGCACAATAGTCACTATGTGCTTCCATGCATTGCTAGATCAGACTTTTTGAATGAATAATACAAATGGCAATCCCACATGGTAACAATGTATAGAGAAAATAACAAATAAAGTGCAGTGCACTTTATTCAGAATGGAAACAGGAGGAACATACCGAAAATAAAATCCCAAGGGTAAGGGCATCCCGGAAACAAAGACCCCCTGAATCATCCATTGTTTGCATTCTGATTTTAAGTGAACTATTGCATTCTATTGGTTATGTTCCCTATAGATTGTTTCCATGTGGGATTGCCATTAGTATTATTCATTCAAAAAGTCTGATTTAGGCCTCTTTCACACTTCTGTCGTCTGGCGGCAGTCACAATCCGTCGGCGTGACGTATCGACGGATGCGTCAAAAATAGGGTAAAACTGATGCAACAGATCCAGTTTCTTGACGGATCCGCTAGACAGTTCTGTCGAAAAACTGGATCCGTTACATCCGTCTTAGGTGTTTTTTTCATCCGTTTCATCCGTTTTTTGGATGGATCCATTTTCTATAACTCCAAATGGGAGGCTCCCAAGTGTGATTGGCTACTGGAAAATAATGGAAACCTATATATTGAGTGTTTTAACACCCCATCTTTGAGAGGGTTTAGAGCAAGTGGCAGAAATGGAAGGAGTTCTAGCAAATATTGTGACCATCTATGCATCTGTCCATCAGGCAGGTTGCTGGCAGGCTTCTTGCTTGTATGGTTCTTGCTGGCACATTGAGGAATGAAGCCACATGGCAGGTTTATATAGATTTGGAGCTGTCTGGCCAATTGGCCACTAAATACTGATTTGGAGCATGCTCAGTGTAAAAAAACGGAATCCAGCGCTGGATTCCGTCATGTGACATACCATGACGGATCCTGCATCCATAGGCTTCCATTCTAGCCAACGACGTATGTCGCAGGATCCGTTGTGGCACGTTTTTCCGACGCAGACAAAAAAGGTTTCATTGTATGTTTTTTCCAAATTCCGACGGATCCAGTGCACGATGGACGAAACGTGTGGCCATGCGTCACGATCCGTCGCTAATACAAGTCTATGAGAAAAAAGTGCATCCTGCGGGCAAATTCACAGGATCCATTTTTTTCACAAAACGATGCATTATGACGGAAAATGAAAGACGGAAGTGTGAAAGAGGCCTTACTCATGCATGTGTGACACCCGCTAGGGCCGTGGGGGTACTCGGAACTGGGTCGGACTGCTCTTAAAGGAGTGGTCACAGCAGCAGTGACCCAGTCCATGACCCTGGGCGCGCAATAAAAGGGATGAGGGAAATGTTTGAAGGGGATTATTCGTGACGCCACCAGTGGTGTTTGGCTAGAGATGGCCGAGGCTGCCTAAAGGGACCGCTGGGGCCGGTGGTGTTGAAGCTGAGATGGATTGACTCCCCACAGGTGGAGTGGGGGCCCCAGGGCTACCAGAACGGTCTTTGAGGGGTTGTGGACGTTGGGGTGCAAGAATAATTGGAGGACACAGGGACTGTAGTTTCTTTACCTTTAATTGTAAGTGCAGTCCGGAGCACAGGTAACAGGTGGTATTAGAGATCCAGGCAGCCTGCTTAAGTGTCACCTGCTTAACCCAGCAGGAAGTACGTCGGCGTCTAAAAATCACTAAAATTGACAAATCTCCGGGCCCGGATGGGATACACCCCCGAGTACTGCAGGAATTAAGTACAGTCATTCATAGACCATTATTTTTAATCTTTAAAGAGTCCATAACAACAGGGTCTGTACCACAGGACTGGTGTATAGCAAATGTGGTGCCAATATTCAAAAAGGGGACAAAAACTGAACTCGGTAATTCTAGGCCAGTAAGCTTAACCTCTACTGTGGGTAAAATCCTGGAGGGCATTCTAAGGGATGCTATACTGGAGTATCTGAAGAGGAATAACCTCATGACCCAGTATCAGCATGGGTTTACTTGGGACCGGATGAATAGGATTTGGCACTCAATGTGAGAAGAAAAATCTTCTTAATTTATTGATGCATCCAGACAAACAAAACTGCTAAACGTTTTCGGTCCACACCGGACCTTCGTCAGAGCGTTTCTTTGACATTGACTGGATATGGAAGCTAAAATGAATGGATGAGCGTCAGAACAAAGTGCACATACTGCAGCAGATGCTGAGGATCGGAACACACTTAAATATGGAGCGCCATGGAAAGGATCAGAGCCTAGTGGGGATAACGGCGCTGGAGGACCAGATCCTGGAGGAGCAATGTGCTCCTCGACGGGGTGGACACCCTACCTGAGCACCTCCAATCTCTACATCTATCGAGTGCCGTGTTTTCTAATAGTTTACTTGGGACCGTTCATGTCAGACTAATTTGATCAGCTTCTATGAAGAGGTAAGTTCCGGACTGGACCAAGGGAACCCAGTAGATGTAGTGTATATGGACTTTTCAAAAGCTTTTGATACGGTGCCACACAAAAGGTTGATACATAAAATGAGAATAATGGGGATAGGGGAAAATATGTGTAAGTGGGTTGAGAACTGGCTCAGGGATAGGAAACAAAGGGTGGTTATTAATGGAACACACTCAGACTGGGTCGCGGTTAGCAGTGGGGTACCACAGGGGTCAGTATTGGGCCCTCTTCTTTTTAACATATTTATTAATGACCTTGTAGGGGGCATTCAGAGTAGAATTTCAATATTTGCAGATGACACTAAACTCTGCAGGGTAATCAATACAGGGGAGGACAATTTTATATTACAGGATGATTTATGTAAACTAGAAGCTTGGGCTGATAAATGGCAAATGAGCTTTAATGGGGATAAATGTAAGGTCAAGCACTTGGGTAGAAGTAATAAGATGTATAGCTATGTGCTTAATTCTAAAACTCTGGGCAAAACCATCAATGAAAAAGACCTGGGTGTATGGGTGGATGACAAACTCATATTCAGTGGCCAGCGTCAGGCAGCTGCTACTAAGGCAAATAAAATAATGAGATGCATTAAAAGAGGCATAGATGCTCATGAGGAGAACATAATTTTACCTCTATACAAGTCATTTGTTCGACCCCACTTAGAATACTGTGCACAGTTCTGGTCTCCGGTGTATAAGAAAGGCATAGCTGAACTAGAGCGGGTGCAGAGAAGAGCGACCAAGGTTATTAGAGGACTGGGGGGTCTGCAATACCAAGATAGGTTATTACACTTGGGGCTATTTAATTTGGAAAAACGAAGACTAAGGGGTGATCTTATTTTAATGTATAAATATATGAGAGGACAGTACAAAGACCTTTCTGATGATCTTTTTAATCATAGACCTGAGACAGGGACAAGGGGGCATCCTCTACGTCTGGAGGAAAGAAGGTTTAAGCATAATAACAGATGCGGATTCTTTACTGTAAGAGCAGTGAGACTATGGAACTCTCTGCCGTATGATGTTGTAATGAGTGATTCGTTACTTAAATTTAAGAGGGGACTGGATACCTTTCTGGAAAAGTATAATGTTACAGGATATATACACTAGATTCCTTGATAGGGCGTTGATCCAGGGAACTAGTCTGATTGCCCTATGTGGAGTCGGGAAGGAATTTTTTTCCCCAATGTGGAGCTTACTCTTTGCCACATGGTTTTTTTTTTTTGCCTTCCTCTGGATCAACATGTTAGGGCATGTTAGGTTAGGCTATGGGTTGAACTAGATGGACTTATAGTCTTCCTTCAACCTTAATAACTATGTAACTATGTAACTTCAGAATTCTCATAGCCAGGTGGGGTTGGAAGCCTCCCTACTGCGCTGCTCTCTGGGTTCCTGATGCTTGCATTTTCCTCAAGTCCCTCTCTCAGTCTGTCCACTTAGTGAAACGCTACACGCATGGCAGGCAGCTTGAGACTTATCCAGGTACCACTTCCTTGTGGTGACTCCGAGCTCTGGTATGCGGCTGTGCCTTCGGGTGTCAGTTGTGGCCAGGAGACCTGCAATCTCCTGTCCTCGGAATTTGGCTGTGGGGCCTGTAGTTCCCACACAACCACGGACTCCGGTGTCCACTCTGTTGTGCTCAATCCTGGAGTGAGCTCATTCGCAGCTCCACTCCAAGGCTTCTCCTCACATGCTTCCTCTCCCTTGACTGTTTCACTCTGAACTCACTAACCCTGCCTCCAGGCAAGAACTTATAAGGAAGCTACCCTGAAAACTGGGTTAGAGCTCCCCCCTTCTGGCCTGGAGTCAGGAAAGGTGTTGCATGCCAGCGTACCTGCTAAGGAAATCCCTTCTTGCTTCCAGCATGTCATCACCCCCTGTGTGGGAGGCAATGCCACTGTGGCAACCGGACTCCCAAAGTGCCACACATGGACGCATGTAGTGGCTATTGTGTCTACATTGATATCTATATAGGCTTCAGATTAATGTGTATGTAGCATTTGCATGTGTCAGTTCTGTTCACTGTCCTTGATCAATTTTTATTAGTGTCTTACTTTTATATATGTGTTTATTTAAGGCGTCATTGTTATATTTGAAGCATTTTAGACTCCAATTGTTCTCTTTTGTATATCATATGCTCTTATATGGAGTAGCTTTCAGGGTCAGTTAGGATTTATTTTTGTCCTTTTATAAGACCCTGTTATGTATTTGTTCAACCTTGTTGTTGCTGATATAATAACTTACCTCACAACTGTGGCTTTGATATAACCACCCATTTCAACTTAAAGAGGTTGTCCGGCCTGAGGCTACATGTCAGCTGTGACTTTATGTGACTGCAGACTTGTGAATCCCATATCGCACACACTGCACACTGCGAGGATTATCCAATCGCGGCAATAGGAACAGGCAATCGTGAGTGTAACAAAAAGCCATGAGACCTCTGGAAAATTAGTGCAGGATGTGCCATTAATGAGGAGAGACTGCAATCTGCTGGCCACCCGAAATCAAGCAGAACCAAAGTGTGCTGGAAGATTTGCAGGGTAAAAGACCTTGTGTGCTGGACCTGATCAGGTGACCCGCAGCAAGCACTTCCCTGATATAAGACCCCTGCACACCTAACCATGAGGAGATTTGGCCAGGGAAAAGAGTGAGGCAGATGTGCTCCAGAGACACTGCTGAGACCAACTTTGCAGGCCTCAGCAGGAAGTCTGTACTACCCAGGTGCCGGTCACCACCTGGCCAGGTCTGGATTCCCTGGAAGATATCCCACTATTCAGAGCCGCAATCTGCACTCTGTGCTGGTCAAGCCTCTAAGGTCCGACTATGCCTGTCGAGAGCGGAGGCCCAGACCTCTCTGCCCTGAGCCTGAGAGATTTCCGCTAATGGTCAAGCTGAGAAGGAGAGGCATGCTTGCGATAGAGAAAGAACAGTGCAAGTGGGCAGGGCCATCATTTCCAGCTATCACCTATGGCATCGGGGTCGACTGGGACTAGGATTACAGGTTATGAGGGGGCCAGTTGGAGCGTGGGAGGCTCAATGAGCTTTAATAGACTACGTAAGGAAGAGACTTGCGGCCTAGCAGGAAAACCCGGTGACCCCCGCTAGAGCCAGAGCTTTGAGTGAGACCTCATGGGGTGACTCCCAAGACTGGGCGCACCACTAAAGTTAAGTACTAAAAGACTTTCTTCCTCATTCTAAACCTTGTATGATTCCCTATACTGTTAAATTGTATATCTACTAACTGTTTAAAAGTTACTTTTGAATATAAATAGCATTATATCAACCCCTGGCGGTTTCCGCCTCATAATGCAATTTGTATACTTCCAACCACATTCCGACTAGATGTGTCCGGCCTCATTCAATGCACTTGCATTAATCTAGATACAAAAAAGGTTGCACTCTATCGTGTCAAAGCATGTCTCATATGAAATACATGAAATATGAATAGCAAAATGGCTTTTGAACATTAGGAAAATATTTGAGAGATGCTTTGCACAAAATTTGATCAAATAGTGTGAGCCCATCAACCATCGTTAAGGTGGTCTCATTAAAACTGATGGGTCCCTGACCTCCCTGTCCAAATGTGAACACTTACCGAAGGCCAATGTCTGTATGCCTGGGTGAATGTGGACACCTCTGTCAGCAAAACCTACATATTGGTTGGCCGGAACCAAGTGTGATTAGATGTAATTAAAAACCACATGGTGACGGGAGGAGTGCTCAGTCAGTAAGCTAACATAGAAATGACAGAAAAACGACTGGCACATCCAAACTAGTGTGAATAGGTGCATACCAGGAGCAGCTACCTCCATACACGTATTCACCCAGGCATACAGACATTGGCCTTCGGTAAGTGTTCACATTTGGACAGGGAGGTCAGGGACCCATCAGTTTTAATGAGACCACCTTGACGATGGTTGATGGAATCACACTATTTGTTCAAATTTTGTGCAAAGCGTCTCTCAAATATTTTCCTAATATTCAAAAGCCATTTTGCTATTCATATTTAATGTATTTCATATTAGACATGTTTTGGCACGATAGAATGCAACCTTTTTTGTATTTTGTGTATGGAGGTAGCTGCTCCTGGTATGCACCTATTCACACAAGTTTGGATGTGCCAGTCGTTTTTCTGTCATTTCTTGCATTAAACTAGGCCATGTACGTTTAGTCAGAATGTGACTGCATACATGCAAATCACATACATCTCCTTTGGCCAGCACCTATAAATCCTCAAAGTGTGCAGTGCATGCAATGTGAGGATTCACAAGTTTGCAGTCATATAGAGTGACTGCAGACTTGTAGCCTAAAGGTACTATCACATTTAGCGACGCTGCAGCGATCTAGACAACGATCCTGATCGCTGCAGCGTCGCTGTGTGATCGCTGGAGAGCTGTCACACAGACAGCTCTCCAGCGACCAACTATGCGAAGTCCCCGGGTAACTAGGGTAAACATCGGGTTACTAAGCGCAGGGCCGCGCTTAGTAACCCGATGTTTACCCTGGTTACCAGCGTAAACGTTAAAAAAAAAAACACTACATACTTCCATTCCGGTGTCTGTTCCCCGGCGCTGTGCTTCTCTGCACTGACTGTGAGCGCCAGCCGTAAAGCACAGCGGTGACATCACCGCTGTGCTCTGCTTTCCGGCCGGCGCTTACACAGTGCAGAGAAGCACAGCGCCGGGGGACAGACACCGGAATGGAAGTATGTAGTGTTTGGTTTTTTTTACGTTTACGCTGGTGACCAGGGTAAACATCGGGTTACTAAGCACGGCCCTGCGCTTAGTAACCCGATGTTTACCCTGGTTACCAGTGAAGACATCGCTGAATCGGCGTCACACACGCGGAATTAAGCGATGTCTGCGGGATTCCAGCGCCGAAATAAAGTTCTGGACTTTCTGCTCCGACCAACGATGTCACAGCAGGATCCAGATCGCTGCTGCCTGTCAAACTCAACGATATCGCTAGCCAGGACGCTGCAACGTCACGGATCGCTAGCGATATCGTTCAGTGTGAAGGTACCTTAAGGCTAGACAACCCTTTAAATGCCTGTCATAAATTAAGCCTGATGTAACTTATTTTCACTATACACACTATTTGAAGTTTTGTAATAATATTATCCCTGATAAAATACACCTATTTTAGATATTAAGGGACTATATCTCTAATTCTAGGCATGTTGGGATAAACCAGTTCAGATTCTGACTAATCAGCTCCCGGTCTGACTTACACCGAGGCCAACCTTTGAACTGCATGTTGTCTATATTGTGATTATTGCAGTGACCTCTTCTGAGCTGCCACTTCAGTGTATAAAGTCCATTTTCAGACAAACGCTTACAAAACAGAACATTTTCTCTAGACTTATGACTTTTTCAGACAGCATGAGGACGACTATTAAAGCCGCTGTGCTATGCCTGGCACTTGGTATAGTAACTAGCACAGACGATGTAACGCAGACTAGTGCCACTCAGATTCCCTCTGAAGATTCCTCATCAGACTGGGGTATTGGAACAATAAGGGATGGATTTGAAGCAGTCAATGGCTATTTTGATTCCTTCTTGGAACTCTTGGGTGGAAGAAATGGAGTTTGCCAATACAAGTGCCGTTATGGTAAGTCTAATTTCTTTAAAATGATCGAGGCACAGTATGTGCATTTTAATTTGTACCTTCACCTGCTATAGAGACCCTTAGCCTAAAACCTAATTAATAAGTAATAACTTTGTAGATCTTAGAAAAACATGTACTTTAGAAAGAGGGTTAAAATGTAGAAGTAAAAAGTGGTTTGACTGACTATGTATAATAAACTTTAAGCACTGGAAATTGGGATCCGTGACTCAAGTCTTTATAGTGAAAGTAGATGCTTAATCCGCTCCAAAGACATAAATGTTAGCGCTCCTTCAGATATTAGTGATTTTTCTCGTACACAATTAACTGACCTATTTTCATCAAAATCGAACATGTATCTGTGGTTTTATATGGACCACTCCATCCACAAAAAACATAGACATGTGAGTGCAGCGCCCCAGGGTCCTGGTCGTTGCAGTAATATTGTTCTCCTCTAGGGGGGAGTGATGTTACGTCTGAAGGCAATAAAGGAGATCACTTTACCAGGTATCACAAACCATGCAACACACTTCATACTCCAGTCCACCAGCGGGAGCTATGCTCCTATTTATTAGGGCACTCTTCACAATTAGGTAAAACTGGTGGTCTGAATTGGAAGTTAGTCAGAAGCTGGCTGGGCTTCGCTCAGTGAGTTCCTGTCAGGCAGACAGAGGGGAAGGAGAAACATCGAGCAGTGCTGACAGAGTGGTCCCTGACAGGGGTGAGATTCCTGTCAGAGGCCTAGACAGAAGGCCACGGAGCTGCGCCTGCCTGACATGCGGCAGCATCCTAAGAAAGAGACACGAACAGTGAATTGTATTGTAGAGGGTGAGAAATGAAGTCATAGCAAAAGGAGAGGAAAACAGAAGGAGTTCTGCCCTATACAGGCTGCCTCCTTCTGAGGCGCAGGATCCGATAGCTGGAACACCGAGGGAGCAACAGTCTCTATGCCTTGCTCCAGAGACCGGCAGGACAGCTAATTCTACGTTACCTGCCCGACCTATACCCAGGAGGCACAGTGGCAACTTGGGGGAGCTGGGGCGTGCTAGAGTCCCTGTAAAAAGCCTCAGGCCACCAGTCATACGGGTTTGTTCCTATCCATCTGGGGGACAGAGAGAAAGACATAACATCTAGAACACTAACAACAGTTGTGAGGACCTTATGAGAAGCTCAGCAGTAAGGTACTACAACATCCAGGCGCTAGAGGAAGGCTACTGATTTCCACCTGGATAAGGGGACTCTGGATTTGCCTTCAGACCGGCCGCACTCTGCCTGCCCCGTGACCTGGTGCTCTGGACTGTGGATGCTGAACCTTCAGTAAAGGTAAAGAGACTGCAACCTTGTGTCCTCGTTCTTCACTGCGCCTCTCACCATCCACCACCTACACACTGGGAAGCCCTGGGGACATACTTCACCTGTGGGAAGGTACACCATCTAGCTGCCATAACATCACCCCAGTGGACCCCTTAAAGCAGCGTCGGTCACCCTGACCGAATACCACACGTGGCGTCACGAACATTTCCCCTTTAAAGACCTTTCCCCCATTTTCAACGGACCTCCCGAGCGCCACGGACCGGGTCAGCCACCGAGACATCCCCCTTGAGAACTGAAGGACCCGAGACCGAGTTTCCCTAGCTCTTGGGGGCGATCCATGAACAGCCCCATAGACTGCAATGGATTCTAGTTATATCCATAAAAACGCAAACATAACCCGAATTTGAAAAACTGACCTCTGAATGAGGCCTTAATTTTGTTGTAGGGGACTGATATACTGATGACCTATTTTAAAAATATGTCATGAATATTTTGACATCGACAATTGATATCCCTACCCATCAGCAGTTATCAGCATTGGCTGCATGTAAACAGTGTACAAGAGATGGAATATCACAACTCCACACAAACTGTTCCAGATACTGGAGCTCAGATCCTATTCTATTCAATAGGAGTTGAGACATAGCACCTAAGAACTGCCCCTAAGGAGCTAATGCTGAAAACAGAACAGATGATAGTTGGGAGAACCCACTGATCTAATTAAACATTAGTCCAGAGATGCACAACCTATTTTGGTTAAAGTGCCACGTTGTGATACTGAACCAGTGGGGGCCCCCCCTAAAATTTAAAGGGGTGTTACCTTCTGTGACATTTATGGCATATTAAAACTATATACCATAAATGTCTAATAGGTACAAATTGTACTGACAGAGTTTTTACCTCCACCAATTAGTACTCTAAAGCCCCCTTCACATGTCCATTTTATATTTCCGTATGCAGTCTGTTTTTAAGGTTCACAAATAGGGACGCACGCACACCCATTGTATTCAAAGGTGGTGCGCACATGTCAGGTTTTTCACACTGACTGTATGTCCGTGAGTTTGCACTGTTCCTAGGCGCCAGGTGTTGAACGCAGCTCTCAATATTGTTGTCTGGTCCCCCTGAGATCAGCTTGACCTGGTGAGTCTGATGGGCGTTGTATTCCGCATCGTGTTTGTACAGTACATCATATATAAGTAAATAAATGGAAAACAGCGTGGGGTCCAGTGTAATTTTCATAACTAGCTGATGGAAAGCCCACGGCAGAGGGCTGATGTTAATAATCTAGGAAAGGGGCCAATAGTTCTAAATGTTCCCAGGCTATTAATAACAGGTCACATATGTTTGGTTAGCTTTTACTGGTTAGATTACAGGGGACTCCATAAAAAAAATGTAGATTCTTTCTATAATTACCAGCAAAGGCTAAACAAACAGCTGTGGCCTGATATTAATAGCATTGGAAGGGGCCATGGATTTAGCGCCTTGCTCTTCCAACTTGCTCTTGTGCGGTGGCAAGTGGCGTAATAGTTGTAGGGTTGATGTCAGCAGTTTTATGGCAGCTGCCATTAAGCTATGGGTTAGTAATAGAGAGGCATCTATAAGACTCCATTACTAACCCCGTAGTCAAATGTAATAAAGACAGAGACCAAGTAAAGCCCTTTAATTAAAATAAGCACACAGACTCATTTATTTTAAATAAATATTCCTCACCCCTTTACCTATTTACTATTGTAAAATAAGAAATAATAAAACACCATATTCCTCACCTGTCCGCCGATAATCCATTTGTCCCAACAATTACATTTTGTTGATTTTTTTTAAGCTGTGTATTTTCACTGCGTCAAAAAACACAGCTTCTTGGGGGCGTGGCCTGACTTCTGATGGTGCAGGTTGCATAGTGTGGGAGCTCCATTCCCAGGACTCATAAAGCGGCACACAGCAGTGCACAGACGGTGCTTTCTCCTCCAGAACTCCCCACTCCTGCTCCTTACCGTTCGGTGAGTGTATGGGGAAATCTAAAGCCGGCGCAGGGGACCCTTTCAGGCGCATTGTGGACTTCTTTGCAGCCACCCCTCAGCAGCCTCAGAGGCCCAAGATGGCGCCGCTTTCTCCTAGATCCTCCAGAGCTGCACGCCGAGGCTCTCAGTCTTCTGCCTCAAGCACAGCAGCGGCTGATCTCTCAGAGGCTCCAGTTACAGCAGCGCTGCTCAGAGACATGCTTGGTGACCTCCGTACCTCCCTGCAGGAGGATATGCGTTCCATGATGGCAGAGCTCAGGGGGGAGGTGGAGGAGCTGGGAGGCCGCACGGATCATCTTGAAAATAAAATGTCCGAACTGGTAGCTTCTCACAATGATTTGTGGGAAGCTCATGATAACCTGCAGCTGCTTGTTACCAAAACTCATGCTAAAACCCTGGATTTGGAAGACAGATCCAGGAGAAATAATGTGAAACTAAGAGGCATTGCTGATGATCTCAGAGCCTTTCTACAAGACTTTATCACATCTATTCTCCCACTTTATTCCAAAGATGACGTTGTGATCGACCGTATTCATCGGATCCCTAAACCCTCAGGCCTTGACCCTGCGGTACCCAGAGATGTACTAGCTCGCATCCATTTTTTTGTTATGAAGGAGGAATTTCTGCAAGCACTAAGATCGAAGCCGTCGCTACCTGAACGATTTGCTACCATTGCAGTTTTCCCTGATCTGTCTCCAGGAACTCTAGCCCTCCGCAGGGCTTTTGCACCATACACCTCAATCCTGAGGGAAAAGGGTATATTATACCGCTGGGGTTTCCCCACCAAACTTTGCATTCGTAAAGACGGTTCATTTACCACGTGCCTATCCCCGTCGCAAGCAGCCAAGACCCTGTCCCAATGGGGTTTTGACCCTCCTGTGCCCACTCCTGCCTCTGCTTCCACCAAACCTGGAGGATCTGGTCCCCGGAGACGCCGTATTACCCCTGACTGGAAGGTCGCCTGAAGTGTCTATTTTAACCATTTCCTGGCTGGAAGAATTTATTTTTTCCTTTTTCCCGCTCAGTTCTAGTTCTCTTTTTCTTTTTTCTCTTCTTTTTTTTTGCTTGCTGAGTTTTTTGCTGAGGCTGGTTCCTGGCAGGACTCCGCTCAGCATATTGAGATTTGCGTATCTTCTTCAGCAAATTGTGTAACATATTACAATGAGTGTTTCTTTATATTCTATTAATATTAACGGCCTCAACTCCCCTGGTAAGAGATCGATTGTCTGGCGTCAGCTCGCTAAATCCAAACACGATATTATATGCTTACAGGAGACTCATTTACTAGAACGGGACAATATAAGAATGTATTCGAATCTATACCCCCACCAATTTTTTGCGAATGGGAAGACCAAAAAGGCTGGGGTGGCAATTTTTTTTAGCAAGGCTAACTCTTTCCAGCTAATTAGTTCTACAGCCGACCCCGCGGGCAGATACATTATAATTTTATGTTTAATCAACAATACCCCTTACACCATTGCCTGTGTATGGCCCAAATTTTGGTCAGGTTAAATTTCTAAATAATTTATTTCAAATCTTAGGTAATTATCAGCATGGTCATAAATTAGTTGCCGGAGACTTCAACATTCCAGTATCCAAGAATCTGGACTGTTCATCGTCGGCCGTGGCCAGGGGTGATGCGGCCCAGCTGATTAGCTCCTACAATTTACACGATATCTGGAGATATCTCCATTGTAATGAGAGAGACTACACATTTTGGTCCCCTCGTCATGGTTCTTACAGTAGAATTGATTATATTTTAGTAGATGATGTCGCTCTCCCTCACTGCATGTCTGCAAATATAGGTAATATCACTTGGTCTGATCATGCTCCTGTGTCAGTCTCCCTAGAAGACCCTCTTGCAATCAGACCCCCTTCACACTGGCGCCTTAATGACCACCTTCTCTCTGAGCAAGCGAACTCTACACTAATTGAAAACTCTTTGCAGGAATTCTTTGCCTTTAATGACTCGGCGGATGTGCGTGAGGACTCCCTCTGGTTTGCTCACAAGGCAGTGGCTCATGGCCTTTTCATTAAGATGGCTGCGACAGCTAAACGCAAGTATAAAGGTACCGTCACACTTAGCGACGCTGCAGCGATACCGACAACGATCCGGATCGCTGCAGCGTCGCTGTTTGGCCGCGCTTAGTAACCCGATGTTTACCCTGGTTACCATCCTAAAAGTAAAAAAAAAAAAACAGTACATACTTACCTACAGCCGTCTGTCCTCCAGCGCTGTGCTCTGCACTCCTCCTGTACTGTCTGTGTGAGCACAGCGGTCGGAAAGCAGAGCGGTGACGTCACCGCTCTGCTTTCCGGCTGACGTCACAGCCAGTACAGGAGGAGAGCAGAGCACAGCGCTGGAGGACAGACGGCTGTAGGTAAGTATGTACTGTTTGTTTTTTTTACTTATAGGATGGTAACCAGGGTAAACATCGGGTTACTAAGCGCGGCCCTGCGCTTAGTTACCCGATGTTTACCCTGGTTACCAGTGAAGACATCGCTGAATCGGTGTCACACACGCCGATTCAGCGATGTCTGCGGGGAGTCCAGCGACCAAATAAAGTTCTGGACTGATCGCTGCTGCCTGTCACACTGGACGATATCGCTAGCGAGGAAGCTGCAACGTCACGGATCGCTAGCGATATCGTCTAGTGTGACGGTACCTTAACTTAAATCTTCAATCTGCCTTGGCTGAAGTGGCCCGGCTGGAGTCTTGCCACAAAGCCTGCCCCTCCCCTCAATTATTTTCCAATCTTTCTGATGCACGCCTGCGCCTTCGCCAGCTCCTCCTCCATAGAGCAGAAAATTCGCTCAGGAAATCGAAAGCCAAATTCTACTCCATGGGTGACAGGGCAGGCGCCTTACTAGCTAAACGCGTTAAAAAAAAAGAAGCCCAAACCAAAATTGCTTATCTTCTTAAGTCAGATGGTTCTCGGATTTACAACCCAATCCATATCGCTGAAGAATTTGCCTCATACTACTCCTCATTATATAACCTAGATTCTGACGTAAATACTCCTCAACCTTCTCAGGACTCAATTAACGCTTTTTTGAATAAAGCGAATCTCCCCACTGTTAATCCGGAGCAGTTGTCGCTCCTTAACGGCCCTATAGAAGCAACTGAAATCTCCCAAATAATCAAAGAGGCCAAAAAACGCTCTGCCCCGGGTCCAGATGGCTTTTCCTTCTCATACTACTCTCATTTTCTCACTATCCTCTCTCCTTTTGTCATTCGTTTATTTAACTACTGGCGCTCTATGGGTACTATTGAGAGAGAGGGTCTGGAGGCTTGTATTTCGACACTTCCTAAACCTGGGAAACCTATGACCTCTCCTGGCAATTTTCGTCCCATCGCCCTTCTAAATTGCGATGTAAAAATATATGCTAAGGTCTGGGCCAATAGGTTATTATCGGTGCTCCCATCCTTGGTTCACTCAGACCAGGTTGGGTTTGTCCCGGGTAGGCAAACTAGAGATGGTACGAGACGCTTGATCGACCTGCTGGATGTGGTGGAGAGGGGGAGCCTCCCCAGTGTGTTCCTATCTCTCGACGCGGAAAAGGCGTTCGATCGGGTGCACTGGGGCTATATAGCATCTACTTTGCACAAATTTGGTCTTACTGGCCAGATTTTTTCAGCTATTATGGCTTTGTATTCCAATCCTTGTGCCTCAGTTCGCTCAGCCGGCTTTAAATCCCGTATATTTTCCCGTATATTTTCTATTTCAAATGGGACCCGGCAGGGTTGCCCCCTCTCCCCCATCATCTTTGCTTTAGTCATGGAGCCCCTGGCGGCTGCGGTGAGGCAATGCCCTGACATTAGGGGGGTAATGGTGGGAAGTCAGGAGCACAAAAATGGCCTCTACGCCGACGATGTGGTGTTGTCTTGCTCTGCTCCTCTACAGTCACTATCTGCAGTGTCTTCCATTCTTACCCAATTTACTGAAGCCTCCTATTATAAGCTAAATCTGTCCAAGTCCACAATTTTTCCCCTATTTATCTCTTCCTCTCTCCAACTTCAAATCCAAAATATTTACCCTTTCATATGGTCTCCGCTCGGATTCACTTATCTAGGTATTCAAATTACCCATATTAAAAACATTGTTCGCCTTAACTGTGATTCAACCCTCCACGAAATTAAAAAAGAAATTGACCAGCTTGCCTGCTCTCATCTATCCTGGATGGCTAGGATACAAACGTCTAAGATGTTAATTCTCCCTAAACTTATATATCTTTTTAGATGCCTCCCCTTCGCTATCCCCTCTAAGTACCTCTCTGCTTTTCAAGCAATTATTGACCGTTTTATTTGGAATAACAAGCCACATAGAATAAAACGCTCCCTAATGTCTCTCCCATATGCCAGGGGAGGTCTTGGTGCCCCTAATATCCACCTTTACCACAAAGCTGCTCTCCTAGACCCCCTTAAGATTTGGTGGGAGGGGAACTCCTCCCTCCAGTGGTTCCATATTGAGTCGTGCTTTGCCCCTAGGGGTTCCCTCAAACTTTTGCTGGAGATCTGTTTGCTCCAGCCGCCCAGTCGGAGCTCCCCTCTTAAAACAATTTGCTCCGCCACTAAGGTTTGGACAGGTCTCTGCCCTACTTACCTCCCTTTTATATTTGACTACGTCTCTATTCAAGCATTAGAATACGCAATAGATGGTTTGTCTCTCTCTGCCTGGGGGGACTGCGGAATACACCGAGTGAATGATCTCTATAATGAGTCGGGCCTAAGATCATTTGCGGACCTCACTGCTCGCTATAACTTGCCTCCTAGGGCTTTTTTTCAGTATTTCCAAATTCGTAGCCTCCTTAAACATTGTAACTCCTTCGGTGTGGCCGTGTCCCCCCTGGGTATGGAGACCCCAATCCACAGATTTTTCAGACCAAACACGTGGATTGATCATGGCATTTCCACCATTTATAAATCCCTCCTCTCCCATGATTTCTCTGAGAGACTCCCATTTATGTCCACTTGGGAGGGTGCCCTTGCATTCGAGGCTTCCCCGGAGGATTGGAGCATGGCTATGCTGCATCCTTCCAAATTCTCTTCGTGTCTTGGTCACCTCAAACAAAGCAAAAAAATTCAGCTCCTATGGTACTTCACTCCTGTTAAATTAGCTAAATTTTATCCCTCCTCTTCCCCATTATGCTGGAAAAATTGTGGTGTTTCTGGTTCGCTGGCTCATGTATGGTGGAGTTGCTCTAGTGTGCAAATATTTTGGCGTCAGGTTGAAGCGATTCTTTCAGAGGTGACCCATCTTCCTATCAACCTAACTGGCCCTCTAGCAGTATTGGGTATATCTCTCTTGGACTTCCCATCTTCCCTTCAACCCATTATTTCTAATATTCTTGTGGCGGCCCGACAATGTATTGCAAAGCACTGGAAATCTTCTAATATTCCCTCCAGACCTGAATTGATATCCAAAATTAATCTGCACTTTAGTTATGAGTCGATTACTGCGGACTGTCTTGCAAAAAAGAACAAGGTCCTTACGTGGTGGGACCCTTGGGTCTCCTCACCCTTTATTTCCTCGCCTGACCACCATCCCCCTTCTTCTGCCAGCTGACTCAATTGTTTGATATCATAGCTATGTATGCACCCATGTATTGTAATTTTTTTTTGTTTCATTCTTGATCGTGGATATTTACATTTATGTCTGCCTCTTCCCCTCCCCCTTCCTCCCCCCTTTTTCCTTTCCTTGTTGCATTTTAATTGTACTCTGTTTTCTCAATAAAAATTGAATGGTTAAAAAAAAAAACACAGCTTCTTAAAGATCCAGTAAGTGGATGGAATTTATAGAAATTTCATGCGAGCTGTACTTTTCTTTTTCAGACAGTGTAAACTGAACTGCGGTGCGTGTCTGAAATTTGCATTGTTAATTTCTCTTTCAAGTACACTGAGTTTTATGTGCAGATTTTCCCAACGGCATTATACATATGAAGAAAATCTGCAGGTAAAAAATACATGTAATCTGCACTTGATGGTACTGATAAAGTTTTATCAAAGCCAAATACCAGGACATACTGTATAAAAAACAAAGCATTGACACACCAAAAAGAGACAAAAAACAAAGCATCAAAAACACAATAAAAAAAGCATTCAAAAACACAATGAAAAAAAGGTAAGTAACTTAATTTACTTAATAGATGCAGAAATACAAGAGCAAACACATACCAAAAACTCAATATGGGAATGTAGCTTCATGATATTTTCACATAGAGCTTTTTGATGAGCAATTAGATATAGATTCTGCTTCTAAATCCTCATCTAAAACGGCATCAAATGCTCCTTGAATAAGTTTCTTACTGATTAGTATGAAAAAGCTCCTGTCCACAAAGTACTGTTTTTTTACATTATTTTTAATACTTCCCAGTAGAGTTGAGCGACTTTTCTTTTTTTAGGATCGGGTCGGGTTTCACGAAACCCGACATTCTCAAAAGTCGGGTCGAGTGAAATCGGCCGATCCTATAGAAAAGTCAGGGTCGGCCAAAACACGAAACCCAATGCAGTGCAATGGGATACCAATGGTTCCCAGGGTCTGAAGGAGAGGAAACTCTCCTTCAGGCCCTGGGATCCATATTAATGTGTAAAATAAAGAATAAAAATAAAAAATAGGGATATACTCACCCTCGGACGCGCCCTGGTTCTAACTGGCAGCCTTCCTTCCTAAGAATGAGCGCGTGAAGGACCTTAGATGACGTCGCGGCTTGTTATTGGTTGCGTGACCGCCCATGTGACCACTCACGTGACCAATCACAAGCCGCAATGTCATCGAAGGTCCTTCACTTGCTCATTTTTAGGAACGCAGGCTGCCGGTTAGAACCAGGGCGCGTCCGAGGTTGAGTATATCAATATTTTTTATTTTTATTCTTTATTTTACACTTAAATATGGATTCCGATACAGAGTCCCGATATGACAAACATATCGGAACTCAGTATCGGAATTCCGATACCAGATCAGAAGATCGCCGACCTCATGGCCGACCCCACACAGGGGTCGGGTCGAGTTTCATGAAACCCGACTTTGCCAAAAGTCGGCGACTTCTGAAAATGGCCGACCCGTTTCGCTCAACCCTACTTCCCAGTAAAAGTAATAAGAATCTTATCCAAAGAGTATTTGAAACATTTTTATGTAGATTTGCAGTAAAATCTGCTTCTAGATCCTTGTAAACAAAAAACCTGTGTGAATAGACCATAAAAAAGGAAGAGGTGATGCATGCACATGGCTCTCAAAAAAAAAAAGTTTTTTTCAATTAAATTCTGATGTTTCAGAACTCCCATAAACCACAATAAAGCAAGCAAAAGATACGGAAGGCCACTTGTCTACTTCACATAACGCATTTAGCAGAAAGCCACCCCATTTTCCTGATGTATGAGGCCTCCAGAGTTGTTTACACAATTATAGAACCAGAAACACATGGGCTACTTGCACATTGAACAAGTCTGTAAGAACATGTTCACACACACCACCAAAAAACTTGAAGACACAAAAGAGCACAGTGAGGTCAAAAATACTCTGTTGTAAAAAAAAAATCACAGTAATAAGTAAGTGCTAGTCAAAAAATGGAAAAAAACAGGGTATTTAGTTGATACGTTTAAAAAAAAAAAAAAAAAGTATACTGAGCTGCTCCATGAATCGTCAAGGTATACCCATGTAGAGCAGTCCTAACTAATGTATATAATCCCCATCTGATGTATTTAAAAACCTGATCATCTGTATAGTACCTGTATAAGCAGGGTTCAGAGAGGGAATATCCATGTGGACATGGATTAGTATGAAAAAAGCTCCTGTCCACAAAGTACTGTTTTTTTTTACATTATTTTTAGTATTTCCCAGTAAAAGTAATAAGAATCTTATCCAAAGAGTATTTGAAGCATTTTTATGTAGATTTGCAGTAAAATCTGCTTCTAGATCCTTGTAAACAAAAACTTGTGTGAATAGGCCATAAAAAAGGAAGAGGTGATGCATGCACATGGCTCTCAAAAAAAAATCAGGTTTTTTTCAATTAATGTCTAATGTTTCAGAACTCCCATAAACCACAGTAAAGCAAGCAAAAGATACGGAAGGCCACTTGTCTACTTCACATAACGCATTTAGCAGAAAGCCACCCCATTTTCCTGATGTATGAGGCCTCCAGAGTTGTTTACACAATGTACCATTAGTATTTGCCAGTCCTTGCTCCTCAGCTGTACGCCATTACTCTTCTGTGTCTGGCTGTCCAAATATATTCAATCCAGTAGTCAAGTATTTTTTCAGTCAATATGGTTGGGGGCTGCACGAAATGGTATTAGATGCCGCATGTGGCCTCTGGGCTGCAGGCCATGTACCCCTGGATTAGTCATTATTGTGTCAGCCCTGAACAGCACCTTTAAACTGGGCATGCACATTTTGAATTGGGCATGGGCACGTGATCTAATGTGTATGGGGTATGTGATGCAGTGACCCATGTTACAGCCAGGGGGCGCTGTATGTGCTCCTCAGGATACGCATGGAGGTGTATCTATAATGGTGATAATGAAAGTGTCCGGCATGATTGTAAATGTTCGGTATGTGTCGCAGAGGGAGTCTGCGCTGTAAGCCTGTAGTATTGTTGTTCTGGGACCTATAGTCCCACAAGTATTTGTATAGTTAAAAGGGAGGCTTGCAGGGTTAGTCAGAGAGCTGGGCGGGACGGGCTAACCACACACACCTCCCACCTATGGGGGTGGATACAGCTACATAATGTGACCAGGGTCTGGTCACATGGTTCAGAGTGTATGGACCTGAATGGTCAGAGTGTGAGGTCCTGTGAATAGCCTGTTTGTTGGAATGTCCTGGAGTGGACTAGATTCCTGGAAGCACATGGTGAGGACATGGACTGATAGTCTGTGTGTTGCAATGTCCTGGAGTGGACTGGATTCCTGGAAGCACATGGTGAGGCTATGAACTGAAGACCTGTGTGTTGGAAGTGCTTGGGACTGGACTTCCTGAATAGTGCACGGAGAGGCTGTATCAGCAGAGCCTGTGATGGCTACTGTGTTGGGGGAGCTACCTGAAGTGCCCTGGTCACAAGGACGGTGATCCCAGATTGGCAGCTTCCCTGGGAACCAGGTCTGACAGGAGTCAGTGTGTGGAGCAGGAGCTCCTGTAAGGTAACTCCAGATAAAGGGGTTACGGGCAAAGAAGTATCTGCCATTGGAACAGACTGTCAGTGCTTAGGATGTTCCGTTGATGTAAATAATGAATTGTTCGCGGTGCGGTTTATGATGTTTAAAAAACTGGATAGACTTTTTGTGAGAAACCATGCCTGAGGGCTTTAATTCCGTTGCCAAGCGAGTGTCCCCCAACCGACTCAGGTAACTCTATCTCACAGGCAGCACAACAGCATGTTGAAATCCAACATACAGTACAGACCGAAAGTTTGGACACACCTTCTCATTTAAAGATTTTTCTGTATTTTCATGACTATGAAAATTGTACGTTCACACTGAAGGCATCAAAACTATGAATTAACACATGTGGAATTATATACTTAACAAAA
This sequence comes from Ranitomeya imitator, assembly GCF_032444005.1. NCBI lineage: Eukaryota > Metazoa > Chordata > Amphibia > Anura > Dendrobatidae > Ranitomeya > Ranitomeya imitator. The sequence continues at coordinate 758,540,586 of NC_091283.1, read as the reverse complement.
AAGTGTGAAACAACTGAAATTATTTCTTATATTCTAGGTTCTTCAAAGTAGCCACCTTTTGCTTTGACGACTGCTTTGCACACTCTTGGCATTCTCTTGATGAGCTTCAAGAGGTAGTCACCGGGAATGGTTTTCACTTCATAGGTGTGCCCTGTCAGGTTTAATAAGTGGGATTTCTTGCCTTATAAATGGGGTTGGGACCATCAGTTGTGTTGTGCAGAAGTCTGGTGGATATACAGCTGATAGTCCTACTGAATAGACTGTTAGAATTTGTATTATGGCAAGAGGTCCGTCACAAAAGAACGGCACATCGCTAGCGATGCGCTTCAGCTAAAAATAACATTGCTGTCAATGGGTGCGCTAACGGACCTGTTGCACGGCGTTAATTGCGACATTTTCGCCGTGCAACGCAGTCCGTTAGCGTTAACCCATTAACGCAATGTGAACCTAGCCTAATGGAACTTGAAAACTCATCTCTTCAAGAAAGGTTACAGGCTGCAGTGACTTCCTGCCACCTCACCACCACCGGAGCTGACAAAATCCCCCAACCCACTGTCCCTTTTCCCATGATCCCGTAGACTAAACCCACAAATGCAGGATCCTCTCCTTTCTGTACCCGTCTGTCATTATTAGTTTGATCATTGAAATTCATATTTTGTATGTAACCTCTTTTCACATGTAAAGCACCATAGAATCAGTGGTGCGCTAAAATAAATAATAATTATAATAACAACTTTATTTGGCATCATGCAATACATCATTTCTCCTGTGGTGGCGCTACAGATTACAGCTGGCTTCCTGTGATTAGCTTATTAAATTAACAATAAGGCATTATCTAAAATAGACAAGCTCTTGTAATGAAATTGGAAAATAGTTTTGTTATGAGCTTCTGTTTAAGGACTCAAAGATGACCTACCGTAAATCCCAGTAAATTTATCACTTGAGGTATGCAATTGTCCTTAAAAATGAATTCACTCTGGATCACCAATAAAATTCGCTTTGTCTACTGTTTATTACAAATTACCTAATCCCTGCAATCTGTAGAAACGAAGTGTAGCCTGTCTCTAGAACAAAACAGAACATGCTTATTGCACATTATGTAATGGGTTGGGGATTATTTATATTTTAATATAATTTATATCACTTTTTAAAATCACATTTTTGAGGAAGTCGTTAAACTTTATAATTAGGTCAATGCTCCATGTATTAATTGCTTATTATATTGATGGATGTAATGCTGATCTATCACCAATACAATAGAGTTGAGCGACTTTTACTTTTTTCGGATCGAGTCGGGTTTCGCGAAACCCGACTGTCAAAAGTCGGGTCAGGTGAAATCGGCCGATTATTGTGAAAAGTTGGGGGCCGACTGAAACACGAAACCCAATGCAAGTCAATGGGGAATCAAAGTCGGCAGTGAGTGGACGACAGGAAAACACCTACAGTGCCTATTTTATTGCTGAAAACATCAATCCTTATTACTTAAGCTTGTCAATCTTAATTTACTTTATAATAATAGTTAGGCATTGAAAACTGGTGGTCATTTGGCTAAAGTTGTGGGGGGTAGGGCTGGCTCAAGATTTTTGTGGGCCCAGGAAACGCAGAATACGTCACGGCGGTGGAGCAGGGAGAGGTAAGCATTTCAACTTTGCAAGTGCTGTGATCCAGAGCAAGCAGGGGGGGCCCACTCGTTGGCACTGGCAATGGGCCCCTCATAGTACGGCGGTGTGTTTGATGGCGGGTGGCGCCTCCCACTGGCAGAGACACTTTTGCGTACTATGAGGGGCCCTGTGCCAGTGACATCACCAATGAGTATGCCCCCCACCTGATGAAGGAACCTGCACTTTCATCTGCACCTTCCTCTTTGCCCCCGTGTAAGGTGGTATAGTATGCGGGAAGGGGAACCTGACTTTCAGCAGGGTCAGATTCTGGCTGTGTAGAGTGCAAGGGTAATGTAGTGGTCTGGGTCAATGTACCAGCAGACTCATCTAGCAGTGGCTGGGCAATGGGCAGGATGAGGAGGAAACACAGATATAGGCCCAAATAATAAAGTAGGCTGAATGCAGTTCAAAATTGTTAACAGGACTAAACAGGCGGCATTGCTTTGTTCAGTGGAGGACAACTGTAATGAGTGGCAGACACAGTTAGTAGGCCCAAATAATAAAGTAGGCTAAATGCAGTTCAAAATTGGTAACAGGACTAAACAGGCGGCATAGCTAGGTACTGGGGTGGGCTCCTCTGCTGAGTAACAGACAGTGGTAGTAGGCGCAAAGTATTAACTGGTGTAAATGGAGGCCAGTGCCCCTGTATATTTTAACTATCATCTATCATTTCAACAAATTTGTATTGGCACTCTCTCGTGGGCAGCGGTACTGGCACAGGGCCCCTCATATTACAATGGTGTGTCTGACGTTGGTTGTGCACCACCACCGTCAGAGACACTTCATTGTACTATGAGGGACACTGTGCCAGTGCCGTTGCCCAAGAGTGGGCACCCCCACCTGTCCAGGCAAACGGTACTCGCACGGGTGCTTGCGCCAGGTGGTGACCACGGCCCTGTGGGGGGGAGTCAGCCCATTTAGGGAGGTATAAAAATGGCCTATGGTGGACATTCAGCAGCTGCAAATGGAGGAATTGGAGAAGTCAGTAAGAGGAGGCCAAAAGCAAGACATTTTTCAGGCAAGCTACGTGTCAGCAGAGGAAGGTGGGGCAAAATAATTTGAAATCCATGATTGGTTAATTTTAATGAAGGTTAGATCATCAACATTCTGGGTGGCCAGACGTGTCATTTTTTCAGTCAGTATTGAACCAGCAGCACTGAAGACTCTTTCCGATAGCACACTAGCTGCAGGGCAAGCGAGCTCCTGTAATGCAACACAATCTAAGTGGCAGAAAGTGGCTGGCTGACATACGACAAACTAACAGGACTGCAGTATATCCACTTTGTGTGAATTTGAATCTCCCTTTTTTTGGGGGGAGACTGAACCAAAACTCAGGCCCAGTGTATATAACAACGCAATCTAAGTGGCAGAAAGTGGCTGGCTGACATACGACAAACTAACAGGACTGAATTATATCCACTTTGTCAGAATTTGAATCTCACTTTTTTGGGGGGAGACTGAACCAAAACTCAGGCCCAGTGCATAAAACAACACAATGTAAGTGGCAGAAAGTGGCTGGAAGATATATGAAAAAATACAAGGACTGTAGTACATTTTCAATCTCCCTACAATGATCTCAGGACAAGTATGGCAGCATTAAAAAGGACAGCTGCACACAAAAAAGTGTGGACAAATAAACAAGATAACTGTGCAGAAAGGAGCAACAGGATTTTTGCTTTTAAAAAAAGCAGTTGGTTTGCACAGTAGCGTGCAAACAGCAATGCAGCCATCAGGGAGCCTTATAAGGCAGCCTAATAAGCTACAGAGATGATGCACAAAAATATAGCCTCCACTGTCCCTGCAAAAAAATGGTGGTGTTGGACAATGGAAATCGCTACAGCGCAAGCAGTTTGGGGCTTAATCTTCCCACCCTAACTATATCCCTCCTTCTGATGAAGCTGCGGCAACCTCTCCCTATGCTACGATCGGCAGAAGTAAGATGGCAGTCGGCGTGCACGCCCCTTTATAGCCCCTGTGACGCCGCAGAAAGCAAGCCAATCACTGTCATGCCCTTCTCTAAGATGGTGGGGACCGAGACCTATGTCATCACGCTGCCCACACTCCTTCATTGGCTGAAAAATGGCACTGAAAGCGTCATACGAAACACGACTTTTGCACGCAGATTGCCGACCTCATGGCCGATCCCACACTAGGATCAGGTCAGGTTTCATGAAACCCAACTTTGCCGAAAGTCGGCGATTTTTGAATTTGTCCGATCCGTTTTGCTCAACCCTACAATACAATATGCAAATCCACTTGCTTAAAATAATTCTGCTTTCAGTGCCATCAAGGCAGTACAGGTGTTACTGGGTGACCCACAAACTGGGCAAACCTGTCAAATCTTTCCCAACTATTACTAGTCACAGTGTCTCCTATAGTAAATGAACAAGCCTCGTTTAAAAAGGAAATAATATATGGGAATAAATATTATGTATTTGACTTGAGTTGTCCTGGTATATTATCTACTTCCTCTGAGGGACCACTAAATATGTGGAAAATCAAAAGGAAGGCTAGACAATAATTTTCTTATACAATATTCCCACATGGGTCCAGGGATTATGAGAGTCATTGACTACAGTGTATGAAATTTTTTTTTTTGCTGAAAAATCAATGGTTTCTCCCCAGGTGTCCATCAAAGGTTCAAGATGGCAGAAGAGAAGTGTAGAAGGGTCATTACCACCCATTATTTTATGATTTCACACACAGGCGCTATGAACTCTAACTGTCGGCCTAACAGCTGTCTCCCGACTTTCCTGTGCACATGAGTGCTCACGTTTTCGATGGTCAGGGTAAAGATAGCTGCTCCCAGACACTTCTGACAGTGGCTTATTTTCCTCAAAAATTAATACATCAAGCGTTGAAACTCTATCTAGCTGACCCTTCTTTCTTCAAACATCATCTGCTTCGAGAGAATTGGGAGGATCATCACACATAAGGTCGTCTACCAGATCTGCTGAAATCAGCGGGTTTGAAAAACTTTCAACAATCCCCCCAAAATGACCAATCATTCATTTCACTTCAGAAAGCGTTGCAGGCTGCCAGAACATATATTCTGTGTTGTATGGAGCTCATTGGATGAGTGTCTAATGGGCCAATCCAGGCACCATGGCATTAATAGCATCATTTTAATGAAACAAAAATGTAAATCATGAGCATACTGTAATAGGTAAAGTTGTACGAGTTGCAGTATCTAGCTATCAAACATGGATCTACAAACGACAGAGGTATTTGAAGGGAATATTCGCCAGTTCAAGAAAGTTAATAAATGATTGAGACATTTGTCTTTTCCTTAGACTTAAGTAGGTTCACCTTCAACCTACGTTAAAGAATGCTATTAGGCAATTGTGTTCATGGTAATTCCCCACCATAATGTTATCTGAATTATTTTTTTTCTGTAGGACTGACCTAAAGGGTTTGAGAAAAAGGATGGATATACAGGGCAAAAATGGGACATTTTCTGCTGAACGGTTTCATTTTATTACAAGACTTTTAAAGGGAAGGAGAACACTTAAACCCAGTTGTGTAAGGCCTGAACAACAGTCTGATGCAAGAGGCTGTAATTAGGTTGTCTGTGGTGAGAGAGATCCAAAGGTTGCACACACGGGACGGCTGTTCAGAGTCCTGATTTCTGAACACCCTTTTCTGTGCTAAACAAGCTCCATATCATGTAGATTTATTTTCATTATGTTTCTATTCACTATAGTATCTTGTGACCCTCAAATTGTGACACCAGGGAAAAAATACAAACCATACCATTTTTTAAAATAAGGAGTAATTTATATGTGTGTCCTCCAAGCCTGCTCTATCATGAAGGTAACAGGTCATCTGCATAAGGAAACATGCCTCAGCAGGATATCACTAGCGAACAGTGTTTAGTCCATTTTGTTTTCTGGAATCTGTTAATAGATCCTCTTTACAGGGGATCTGTCAGTAGGATCAACCTTCCTAAACTGTCTATATGGGCATCTAGGTCTTAGAAAATTGAGTAAACTGATAACTTGATAGCTGCCATCTTCTTTTTAGGGACTCTATAATGACAGGGTCTGTTCCACAGGACTGGCACATAGCAAATGTGGTACCAATATTCAAAAAGGGCTCTAAAAGTGAACCTGGAAATTATAGGCCAGTAAGTCTAACCTCTATTGTTGGTAAAATATTTGAAGGGTTTCTGAGGGATGATATTCTGGATTATCTCAATGAGAATAACTGTGTAACTCCATATCAGCATGGGTTTATGAGAAATCGCTCCTGTCAAACCAATCTAATCAGTTTTTATGAAGAGATAAGCTATAGACTGGATCAAGGTGAGTCATTGGACGTGGTATATCTTGATTTTTCCAAAGCATTTGATACAGTGCCACACAAGAGGTTGGTACTAGGGTTGATCGATCACCCTAAAAATCGGATCGGAAAGGATCGGTCCGATCACACTTGAAAATTGGCAATCGGGAATTCTGATTTCCGATCTTCATTGAAGTCAATGGGGATAAAAAATCGGAGACTTTGTGCGTGTGTGTGCGGGACCATCAGGGGTCTGTGCGGGCCTCTCGGGGGTCTGTTTGGGCCTCTGAGGGGTCTGTGCGGGCCTGCCGGGGGTCTGTGCGGGCCTGCCGGGAGTCTGTGCGGGCCTGCCAGGGGTCTGTGCAGGCCTCTCGGGGGTCTGTGCGGGCCTGCCGGGGGTCTGTGCAAACTGCCAGGGGTCTGTGCGGGCCTGTCGGGGGGTCTGTGGGGGCTGCCGGGGGTATGTATGTATGTAGTATGTTGTATGTAGTATGTATGTTTGTGTTTTTGTTTTTTTTACATTCAACACATTTGCCGGATGATGGGACTATAACTCCCATCATTGGCTAATGTGTCAATCACTGTCATTGTAGCAGGCATAGCCCGATGGGACTTGTAGTCCCATCGGACGATGCCTGCACACACACACAAAGACCCCCGAGAGGTCCGCTCAGACCCCCGACAGGCCCGCACAAACCCCTGACAGGCCCACACAGACCCCCCGGCAGCCCACACAGACCCCCAACGGTCCCGCACAGACCCCGCCCACGCACCACCCACACTCCGCCCACACTCTTGCCCCCCTCCCGAACTGGATGTGCCCACACTACAGAGGCTCTTCATTGGGTGGTTCATGTGTCAATGACAAGCATTGTGCAAAAAAAAATACACTCTTCCGATTTCCGATCACATTCAAAGATCGGAATCGGGATTCGGAATTCTGATCATAGTGAAAATAGGTATAATTCCGATTTACATGATCGGATCGAGCAACCCTAGTTGGTACACAAAATCAGAATGCTGGGTCTGGAGGAAAATGTGTGTAAATGGGTAAGTAACTGGCTTAGTGATAGAAAGCAGATCGTGGTTATAAATGGTATATTCTCTAACTGGGTTGCTGTGACCAGTGGTGTACCGCAGGGGTCGGTGTTGGGACCTATTCTCTTCAACATAACAATCTGGTAGAAGGTTTACACAGTAAAATATCAATATTTGCAGATGATACAAAACTATGTAAAACAGTCAATACAAGAGAAGATAATATTCTGCTACAGATGGATCTGGATAAGTTAGAAACTTGGGCCGAGAGGTGGCAGATGAGGTTTAACAATGATAAATGTAAGGTTATATACATGGGAAGAAGGAATCAATATCACCATTACAGACTGAACGGGAAACCACTGGCTAAATCTGACATGGAGAAGGACTTGGGGATCCTAGTTAATGATAAAATTACCTGGTCAGCTTGTGCCAAGCAGCGGTTGCCAAGGCAAACAGGATCATGGGGTGCATTGAAAGAGGTCTGGATACACATGATGAGAGCATTATACTGCCTCTGTACAAATCCCTGGTTAGATCGCACATGGATTACTGTGTACAGTTTTGGGCACCGGTGCTCAGGAAGGATATAATGGAACTAGAGCGAGTACAAAGGAGGGCAACAAAATTAATAAAGGGGATGGGGGAACTGCAATACCTAGAGAGATTAGCAAAATTAGAATTATTTAGTCTAGAGAAAAGATGACTGAGGGGCAATCATATAACCATGTATAAGTATATAAGGGGACAATACAAATATCTCTCCAAGGATCTGTTTATACCTAGGAAGGTGACAGTCACAAGGGGGCATTCTCTGCTTCTGGAGGAGAGAAGGTTTTTCCACCAACATAAAAGAGGATTCTTTACTGTTAGGGCAGTGAGAATCTGGAATTCCTTGCCTGAGGAGGCGGTGAAGGCAAACTCAGTCGAGGGGTTCAAGAGAAGCCTGGATGTCTTCCTGGAGCGTAACAATATTGTATCTTACAGTTATTAGGTTCTTTAGAAGGACGTAGATCTGGGGATTTATTCTGACGGAATATAGGCTGAAGTGGATGGACAAATATCTTTTTTTTGGCCTTGCAAACTATGTTACTATGATCCAACAACATTACTTTGTAATGAGACGAAGTTCAGCTCTCCTGTACTGTGTTCATTATAATTACACACAGCTCTGCAGTGAGATCAGGAAAGTAAACTCTCAGTCATTACATGTCTCACACTGGTAACGCCCTCTTTTATGTAAAATAAGCTCTGTAGGCAGATTCTCGGATAGATCTATGTCCAGCCCACAGATCATAACAGTTCATTTATTTTTATTATGAAAATGTGGATTCCTCTGAAATAAAAGAACGAATTGAAGTTATTGAGGTTTCATTTTAATCAACTTTCTATGACCTGTGTGTCCATATAGATGGCTAAGGAGGGTCTATGCTTCTAACAGATTCCCTTTAAATGTATTTCATTTTTATTTTTAAAGACTATATGGCTGCCGCCAGAATAGTATAGGTGATTAAAAATAAATTATTCTCCAGCTCTAATTTTGGTCATAACAGGAATACAGCAACAAAATGGTGATAAGACCTAGTGTTATGCATAAAAAATATTGGATTTTTTGCTATCAGTTATTTAAGTTGGTGCCTACCACAGAGGAAGCTATTTGGTCCCTTAGTGACCTATAGAGGATATACCATTGGAACAAATATCAATCCACCAGTGCCTGTATATTCAGTTCTGTAAAGTACACTGCATTGTTCTGAACCAGTGACTCCTTGGGAGGTGTTTACAATAGAGATGAATGAACGTTCTTTAATAAGGTGTCCTCAGAGCACGCTCGGGTGTTGAGTGTCTTCAGGGTGCTTGAATTATATGTTGGCGTCCCCGCGCCTGCATGTCTCTAGGCTGTTCCACAGCTGCAACACATGCAGGGATAACCCAACATATTTTTCGAGCACGGAGAAGATACTCTTAGGCCAGGTTCACATTGCGTTAACAGCAGCCCGTTCAATACATACGTTAACGGGCTGCTATTAATGCAAGTGCCGATGTGTCATCACGCTAGCGCAGATAGAGCTAGCAGATGCTCTATCTGCGCTAGCAGTGACGGACCCGGAAACGCTGCAGCCCGCGTCTCAGGGTCCGTTACTCAATGACGGCACATCGCTAGCGCACGCCCATTGTGGGCGTGCACTAGCGATGCGTCCAACATGGGACATAATGGCGGCGTTAACGGATTGCGTTACACCTCGTTATGCCGCGGTGTAACATAGTCCGTCTAGCGGACGCCACAGACGCAATGTGAACCCAGCCTTAGCACGGGAGCACCTTCGCTCATTACTAGTTTACAAGTCCCCTAAATATCTGCACCAGCAAGAGCCTAAAAGTAGTCTCTTTATTTCTAAGGGTTCCCTAAAAGGGGCATATTTTTGTCTAGGTTTTCTCCATAGTAAAATGGTGAGGAATTACAAAAACACATAAGAAAAATAACCGAAAGCCATGTCTATGGATAATAGAATGTAAAACTGACATAGACATATGACAGATAGATGAAAGATGAAAAAGAATGACCTTTACAGCAGAAGAGAGATGTATTGTTCATTGTTAGATCTGTCATATGTCTATGACTAAATACTAGTGGTGGAATCCAACTTTCATAACATATATATCAACTTGGATAAAAAAAATAAACTTTAATATTACCGTTAAAATCAGCAAATATCACATATAACCAAAAAATGAAAAAAAGTGCAAGGTGCAAAAAGCAGACAACAGTCAAAATTCAACGAGATACATCCTAGGCGGATGGAGTAACACTCTTCTCTTTTGCTCTAGTTAGATCCTAGAATATAACATCCCCCCTTTTAAAAAATAAAACCAAAACACAAATTGGCAAGTTGCAGGGTGTATATATGCTCTGTAAGGATCAGACAATAATGGTGGATGATTAAATAACACCCCCCAGTTTATGCTCTCTCGATGTATGAAAGTAGTCAAAAACACTATTGCATAAAATGGATGTATACCACAAAACCAAATTGCCTATCAAACTATCAATGAGTGCGACCTTTTATAGCTTGAGGACCTTACATCTTCTCCTCGGTCCAACAACCCTCCACAAGTAAGACCCTGTCATCCAGCCACCCACCACCGGGGTCTGGAAAAGGAAGAAACCAGGGTCAGCAATGTCACATGTGCCAAATATTAAGATGGTATTTTTTTTAATCCAAGTTGATATATATGTTATGAAAGTTGGATTCCACCACTAGTATTTAGTCAAAGACATATGACAGATCTAACAATGAACAATACATCTCTCTTCTGCTGTAAAGGTCATTCTTTTTCATCTATCATCAAACATATCTTTTCCTGTTAGAACATATAGACCGTTACCAATGATTACATCTTTGAAAATATCTCTGGCCAGCTACAGGAATGAAAGGTCAGACAATTCTGTAGAATCTTGTTAACAGACCATTTGTTAGAAGTCAACAAGATAATACTATTATAAATGTCCATTGTTAAAGCAATGTTTCTTTGGAATCTCTTAAAGGTAAAGCCCCACTTCCTCGACCAGAGTACAAGCCTCCGGAACCCAATGGCTGCAGCTCCTACTTCCTTGGTCTCAAGGTACCAGAGAGTGTATGTACCACTAACATCTTTGGTATTCTAGGCACAAACAACAATTAACATAATTAAATATTCAGTCGGCTGTGGATGATTCCAAAAATGTGGCCACTTTTTGCAGAAACTGTGCCACATCTGTCAATAAGTCTGATACTGCAGATCAGGGATATCCAACTAAATAATGTACAATCCTGTTAAAGAGAAACTACTGTATTACTTACCTTAAAAAAATTGCGTTAAATGTCACTCCACTGCAGAAATATTCACATTTTTTTATTCTTGAGTACAGTAAAGGAGATCTCTGCATTGTAGTTCAACTGGGCGTTTCTTCCGAGTTTTCTCTGTGAACTTGCGCGTTCACCCCTCCAAGATGCTGCCAATCACAGCTCAGCAGCTGATCTAGCGGTCTGTCAGTCTCAGATGCTGCAGAGAGCTGCGATTGCCAGCCTCTAGGAGGGAGGAGTGAAAGCCTAGTTGCATAACCAGCAGAGATTTCACATAGTCCGCTACAGAAGAAATCAATGTGAATATCTCTGCAATGGAGCAAGGCAGCGCAAGAAGAAAAGAGCGGCAGAATCAATGGAGATTAATACAAGTTATTTAACTCAATATTTTTGTGTGCAAGTGACCGGTTTTCATTAAAGGGATATTGCTAGCTTTATGGCATACATGCTAATGACTGTCAGCAGGTTTTCCCCATATGAGATACGGTCACCACCTCTTCACCTTTCATATACAGCAGTGTTTCCCAAACTCCAGTCCTCCCAGACCCCAACAGGTCATGTTTTCAAAATTTCCATAGTGCTGCACAAGTGGGAGAACTCCTGATACTTCCATCACCTGTGCAATACTAAGGAAATCCTGAAAACATGACCTGTTGGGGTCCGAGAGGACTGGAGTTTGGGAAATACTGATATTCAGCATACTAATATGCTGTGTATATGCCCCCGATCTGGCATGCAATAAAAGAAAAACACCTTCTATCCTACTTCCCTGAGGGGAGGTCGGGTCCGAGGGGAGTCGCTGGTCTTGGCTCGGCGCCTTACTTCCTTTTTGCTTTGTGTGGATGAAGCGTCCCTAAGTCATCTGTTGTGGATTCTGTCTTTGGGCTCCCTCTGGTGGTTACAGATGGTACTGGGTGACTTGTGTTCTCTGCGGTCTCTGGTGTCCACCTGTTCTATCAGGATATGGGAGTTTCCTATTTAACCTGGCTTTCTTGTCATTTCCTCGCCGGCTATCAATGTAATCAGTGTGTCTTGTTACCTCTGCTTCCCGCTTCTGTATTCTTCAGGACAAGCTAAGTTTTTGATTTTCCTGTTCCACGTTTTGCTTAATTTTTGTCTTAGTCCAGCTTGCAGATATGTGATTCCTTTTTGCTGGTTGCTCTAGTGGGCTGATATTACTCCTCATGTTCCATGAGTTGGAACATGAGTTCAAGTAATTTCAGGATGGTTTTTTGTAGGGTTTTTCGCTGACCGCGCAGTTCACTTTTGCATCCTCTGCTATCTAGCTTTAGCGGGCCTCATTTTGCTGAATCTGTTTTCATAACTACGTATGTGCTTTCCTCTCATTTCACCGTCATTACATGTGGGGGGCTGCTATTTCTGTGGGGTGTTTCTCTGGAGGCAAGAGAGGTCTGTGTTTCTTCTAATAGGGAAAGTTAGTTCTTCGGCTGGTGCGAGACGTCTAGAATCATCGTAGGCACGTTCCCCGGCTACAGCTAGTTGTGTGTTGAGGTTCAGGATCGCGGTCAGCTCAGTTTCCATCACCCTAGAGCTTGTTTTGTTTTTTGTGCTTGTCCTTTTGTGATCCCCTGCCATTGGGATCATGACAGTCATCCCCACAGGGTCCCTATCATCGTACTCCTGTGCAGGCATACTTCTCTTCCCTTTTGAGGTCAGAGCCAAGAACTGCAGTGTGTATGTGCCAGCAAAGGTCAAAGATCCCCGGTGCACGTGAACTGCAGTATTTTGCTCTGCCATGGTCAGGCCAGAGAAATACGCCCACGTAGGAGCACAATGCCGAGGAACACTGTGTGGAGGAAGTAGGGACGCGTTATCCACACAAGCACAGATGGAGGACGGCATTGAAAGGAGAAGTGAGGCACTGGGCCAAGATCAGTGGTGTCTCTCGAATCCGACCGCCCCCCAGGTGAGTATAATAAAAGGTGTTTTTCTTTTGTTGCAGGCCGGATCGGGGGCATATATACAGCATATTAGTATGCTGTATATGAGGGATGAAAGGTGGTGGCCGTATCTCATATGGGGCAAACGTGTGTTAGATTTCAAGGGAAAGCAGGATCCAAGATTCTCAGCCCTTTGGTTTTGCTTGCTTGCTATCAGCCTATTTTCTCTCCACTTTCCCATTTAAATAATAAAATGGTGGATCTGGGGCAAATAGTTGTTGACCAAATGAGTGTTTAGCCAAACGTTATTTTATGTAAGTATGCTGTGGTACCACTTTTTGTAAACCAATTATTCTCTTGTAATACAGTTGAAATCAGAATTATTCACCCCCATTGCAAATTAGGTTCATTTACAGGTCTTCTGCTGTTTGCAATAAACCAATGAAACAAGAACAATTTAAATTGCTAAATACAACTAGTGTAACAAGGGGTTTATCTAAATTCAACATAACATGCCACTTTTATTAACTACTGCAGTCTCAGAATGATTCATTCCCTTTATGATAGGCATCTTTAGTACTTAGTGGAACAACGTTTCTTGGTTATCACCTGATGCAAACATGATGCACGCCCTGACACCAGCTTGGTGTTAGGCCGGGGTCACACTAGAGAGGAATACGGACGTATGAGAGGCGCAAAAAAACCACATTGCACACTGACCAATGTTTCTCTATGGGGCAGCTCCTATCTGGCGTATATTTCTCGACCGTATTTTACAGGCGGAGAAAATCGCAGCATGCTGCGTTTGTCAGCGTATTGCGCAAAAAATCCGCCAATGAAAGTCTATGGGGGCAAGAAAAATATGGATTACACACGGACCATGTGTGTGACTTGCGAGAAATATGCACCAGTGTTCTATAGAAAAGCTGGAAATTCAGTGCGGTGTACAGTAAAATCACACTGACAAGTTAGAATAGCTAAAATAAATGTCTACACATAGACATAGACATGCAAAATACTGCAGTGCGCAGGCGCCGGGCCTCTCTGACCTTTCCCGGTGCCTGCGCACTGCAGTACTTTGCTATGCCCTTAACAGGACAGACAAAGTATGCCTGCACCGGAGCTGCAGCGTGAAGACAAGAAGAGGACGTCATCGTAAGAAGATGGGAGGCCCCGGACCGCGACACCCATCGGATCTTGACCGCAGCAGGACCGCCCCTGGGTGAGTATAATCTAACCTCTTTTTCTCATCTTTCAGGATATATCGGGGGCTTATCTACAGCATTCCAGAATGCTGTAGATAAGCCCCTGATGCCGGTGGGCTTACCTCACCTTCGATTTTGGGGGTGACAGGATATATATATATTGCATCCTCACGTTGACTACGGATCACTGTTTAGGAACTTTTCTGCGTATTACGCCTGTAAAAAATGGACCGTATTTCCCTACGCTAAGTGTGACACCGGCCTTAGAAGTCCTAGAAGATTTTAGAGTTCCCGTCAAGGTTGTGTGGCGCCCCAGGGTCCTGGTCGTTACAGTAAAGTTGCTTTCCTCACGGGGAGAGTGATGTTACATTTGGAGGCAAGAAAGGATAACTGTCACCAGGTACCACAAGCATGCTACATATTCACACTCCAGGCCACAAGGGGGAGCTTTTGATCCTATTTACTAGGTGACTCCCCATATATATATATAACTGGTAGTCTGTAGGGAAAGTCAGTTCAGTTCCTGTTAGAGAAACAGAGAGGAAGGAAACAGAAAGTTGTGCTAGAGAGAGAGATTGCTAGAAGGGAGCTCATCATGAAACATCAGCTGAGGCGGAGCTGGTATGATAGGAGAATAGCTGAGCAGACGTGGGGGTCTGCAGCTCCTGGCAGCAAGAGGAAACTGAGAAGGAAAGAAGATCAGCGCAGAAAGTTCCCGACAGCCGTCTGAGGAGGATAGAGGGTTCACGGAGCTGTGCATGCCCTAAGAGCTGCAGCTCCCAAAAAGAGACACATAGAAAGCCGAATACATTGCAGTGAGTGTGCAGGAAAGCAAAACACGGGAGAGGATACCAGAAGGAGACCAGCCGTGAGCAGGCTGCCTCCTTCTGTGGCGCAGATAACCAGTAGCCGTAACACCGAGGTAGTAAGGACCTCTATGCCTTACTTCAGAGACCGGCAGGACAGCTAATTGCACTCTACCTGTCCGCACCTACACCCAGGAGGCACGGTGACACCCCACAAAGCCGGGTTATCTGTGAGACCCTATAAACAGGCTCAAGTCACCAGTCATATGGGTTTTGCCCTAGTAGTTGTCCAGAGAGAGAGAGAGAAACACCACATCTGTGAGGATCTTACGAGAGGCTTAGCAGTAAGGGACTACACCACTTCAGCGCAAGTGAAGACTATTGATTTCCACCTGGACAAGGGGACACTGGACTTACCTCCAAACCAGCCAGACCCTACCTGCCCTGTGATCTGGTGCCCTGGACTGTGGCTGCTGAAACCAACAGTAAACAAGGTAAAGAGACTGCAATCCTGTGTCCTCGTTCTTCACTGCACCTCTCACCATTCTACCATCTACACACTGGGAAGCCCTGGGGATATATTTCACCTGTGGGAAGGTATACCATCTAGCTGCCATAACATCACCCCAGCGGACCCCTTAAAGCAGCGTCGGTCACCCTGACTGAATACCACAGGTGGCGTCACAAACATAAAACTTTATTCCCTTTAAAGACCTTTCCCTTTTACACGGACATCTCAGGGCCACGGACATCCCCCTGTGAACAGCAGGACCCGGTACCGAGTACCCCACGGCCCTGGCGGGTGAATCAGTTGCTTGACTTGAGACCCCGTAGACAATCTTTTGGGGGATTTCAAGAAGGAGGTTGCAGCATGCAAACCCAAGAATATTAGTTAACTGGGGAACCATTGTAAAGGTGTTTGTCATGCAGGGGTTGAAAAACTCAGACTGCAGTAGTCATTAAGAGTGGCATTTTGTGTTGAATTTAGAGAATACACTAATTTTTACACATGATCTGTCAATGCATTTTTTTCATAGCAATAACAGCAAAATTGCAAGAAAATCATGTGCACTCTTATGAGTGAATGTAGACTATAATCAAAATTGAATGATAAAAAGATCTGCCAGCAGATAATTTCTGTCTTACAGTCTTAGCAATACAGTAGTTACCAGTCAATTATGCAGGTACGGTTCCATTAATAAATAATCTGAAAATGGAGCATCAAGACTCTGTCATTTTTAATAAACGGCCCAATTTATGCTTCTCTTTCACAAAGTCACCTTTGCATTCTCAGCATTAGATAATTATAATTCCTTTCTGTTAAATTGCATGTAAATACTCATGAATATTCATCATGGAAATACGAGATCCCTCAGCACTCTCTGCGCTGCTGTGTGAACCGTACGTTTTTATTTGATTAAAAACAGTCATAATGCTGAACAGAAACAGCCCATTAAGGCGCCGTGCACTGGGGTCAACCAGTCAGGCATAAATATTTGCTATGGGAACACTGAAATCACTAGTCACGCCAAATCACCCCAGACATCAAATAGTGTGCCGGCAATATTGTGCCCTCTACTGACTGCACACAATTGTTTATTAGCAGCTATGAATCGTGTTTTCTGCAGCATCATTTAATAAAACTAATTTAATATGCAAATGTTTACAGTAGCTAAGCTGAGCATTAGAAAGTGTTTCCAGTATTGGGGGGTAAGAACTCTTTATATAGACGAGCAGACACAGGCAGAAGAGGGTCCCTGGGTAAGGACAATATAGCGGCATTTTGCAGTCAAAAATCTCACCATAATGTCAAACTCTACCAGCTTTTTAGGTGGTAGTGGCCCCCTCCTCACCTCTTGGTCCCCTGTGTGGCTGTACAGGTCCACCTGTGTGTATATATATATCCAATAAAGGCCTTGGTTTTAAATGGAACCTTTCATCAGTTTTATAGCGTATAAACCATCACCTCTTAAAGTATGTAAATGGAGTTCCTAGAAACGCTTTATGCCCAGATAGTTACCCCTGCATACCTCTGAAAAAGTCTTTTATGTCCCGCGCTGCATGCATATTGCGTGAGCAGGTCCTATGGATGTCTCCAAATTGCTCTCAGTGCAGCCCCAATCCCTTCAAAAGCCGCCTATTCTATCTGGATGGAAGTGGATGACATGTCCTACGTCATCCACACAGTGCTCAAAGCCTTGACCCTGTGCAGTGGAATCAGAGACCTGAACCAACGTTTTTCACTCTACCCTATTGAACGGCCAGCGAGACGGTGACGTAGAAATGAAGCTGGCACCAGCACATTACATGAATTTGCTCTGCCCTAAGCTAGAGTGAAGTGTGCCTGCTAAGGCTTCTGATTCAACTGTGCAAGTGTGGAGCAGTGTGTGGATGGCATAGAAGACGTCATCCACATCCATCAAGATAGAAGAGACAACGTTTGAAGGGACTAGAGCGGCACAGTTTTCATGCAGCACGGGACATGAATAAAATACTTTTTTGCAGCTATGCAGGAGCACTTATAAGGGTATAAAAGCATTGTAGGAACCCCATTTACATGCTTTAAAAGGCATTGGGCCAAAATGAAGCATCATTTCTTTTTTTGACAATTCTCTTACATTGTGAGACATTTGTCATTGCGTATGGTCCTTTCTTCACCTGAAGATGTTATATGAGTAGAGGAATCCTGTAAAGAGGTCATAAATAAGCATTGATTAATGATGCTTCATCACCTAGATAGAAGATCTGTAAGCTTTGAATTGATTTTCCAGAAATATTGCAGGACTGAAGTGGGAAAAGTATAAGTCATTATTAAGATAGGAGGCCTGTTAAACTTTACTGATGAATGAATTATCGAATATAGCACTTTGTGTGGCTAAAGTAACAAATAGATGGGAATCGAGTCATAAAATATATCATATTTGACACCTAAGGTCAAAAGGAGATTTCACAGTGTGCAAAGAATAAGCAATAGTTTAATGTGTTCATAACATAAGAAAGAAAAGAAACAGAATCAGAACAGTCGGAGGAAAAGTATAATAGAAACACATCACCATTTCACCACAAACACATCACCACTGCATTTTTCACCCACTCCTGGTTTTGGCTTACACATACTCATGGAAAATACTGACCAAATATTGAATATGTGAATATATACAGTTGTGTTCAAAAGTTTACATACCCCAGCAGAATTTTTGCTTTCCTGGTCTTTTTTTCACAGATTATGAATGACAACACCAAAACTTTCTCCACTCATGGTTAGTGGTTGGATGAAGCCATTTATTGTCAAACTACTGTGTTTTCTCTTTTTAAATCATAGTGACAACCGCAAACATCCAAATGACCCTGATCAAAAGTTTATATACCCCATTTCTTAATACCGTGTATTGCCCCCTCTAACATCAATGACAGCTGGAAGTCTTTTGTGGTATTTGTGGATGAGGTTCTTTATTTTCTCAGATGGTGAAGCTGCCCACTCTTCTTGCCGAAAAGCCTCCAGTTCCTGTAAATTCCTGGGCTGTCTAGCATGAACTGCACACTTGAGATCTCCCCAGAGTGGCTCAATGATATTGAGGTCAGGAGACTGAGATGGCCACTCCAGAACATATACTTTGTTCTGCTGTAGCCAATAACAGGTTGACTTGGCCTTGTGTTTTGGATCGTTGTCATGTTGGAACGTCCAAGTACGTCCCATGCGCAGCTTCTGGGCTGATGAGTGCAAATTTGCCTCCAGTATTTGCTGATAATGTGCTGCATTCACCTTTCCTTCAACTTTGACTAAGTTTCCTGTGCCTTTGTAGCTCACACATCCCCAAAACATCAGTGATCCACCTCTGTGCTTTACAGTAGGAATGGTATTCCTTTCATCATAGGCCTTGTTGACCTCTCTCCAAATGTAATGTTTATGGTTGCAGCCAAAATGTTCAATTTTGGGCTCATCGCTCCAAATTACCTTGTTCCAGAAGTTTTGAGGCGTGTCTCTCTGCTGTTTTGCGTTTTGTAGGTGAGATACTTTGTGGCACTTGCGCAATAATGGCTTTCTTCTGGCGACTCGACCATGCAGCCCATTTTTCTTCAAGTGCCTCCTTATTGTGCATCTTGAAACAGCCTCACCGCTAGTTTTCAGAGAGTCCTGTATTTCAGCTGATGTTATTCGTGGTTTTTTTTTTTTGCATCCCGAACAATTTTTCTGGCAGTTGTGGATGACATAGTTGGTCTACCTGACCGTGGTTTTGTTTTTACAGAGCCCCTAATTTTCCATTTGTTAATCACAGTTTGAACGCTTCTGACTGGCATTATCAATTCCTTGGATATCTTTTTGTATCCCTTTCCTGTTTTATACAGTTCAACTACTTTTCCCGTAGATTCATTAACAATTCCTTTGCTTTCTCCATGACTCACAATCCAGAAACGTCAGTGACTGGATGAAATATGCAAGAGTCTGTCTGGATCCTAGAAACTCACTCCGCTTTTATGCACACGCACTGATGACAAGCAAACAGGTCACAGGTGAGGATGTTACCTTTAGTAGCCATTCAAACCCATTTGTGTCAACTTCTGTGCATGTTATCAGGCCCAAATCACCAGGGTATGTGAACTTTTGATCAGGGTCATTTGGATGTTTTTGATTTAAATAGAGAAAACACAGTAAGTAGTATGACAATAAATGGCTTCACCCAACCACTAACCATGAGTGGAGAAAACGTTTTGGTGTTATCATTCATATTCTCTGAAAAAGGCCAAGAAAGGAAAAATTCTGCCGGGGTATGTAAACTTTTGAGCACAACTGTATATATTATAGAATGTTAGAGTTGGGAGGGAGGTAATCCAAGGTAATCATGTCCAACCCCCTGCTCAATGCAGGATTGACTAAACCATCTCAGACAGGTGTCTGTCCAGCCTCTGTTTGAAGACTTCCATTGAAGCAGACCTCACCACCTCTCGTGGCAGCCTGTTCCACTCATTGATTACCCTCACTGTCAAAAAGGTTTTTCTAATATCTAATCTGATTCTTCTCAGTTTTATTCCATTGCTTCTCATGTTTTCTTGTGAAAATGAGAATAATGATGATCCCTCTACACTGTGACATCCCTTCAGATATTTGCAGACAGATAATAAGTCTCCTCTTAGCCTTCTTTTTTTGCAAGCTAAAGATTCCCAAAACCTTAACCGTTCCTCATAGGAAATAGTTTACAGTCCGCTCACCATCCTGGTAACTCTTCTCTGAACTTGCTCCAGTTTTTCAATTTATTTTTTTAAAATGTGATGCCCTGAACTGGATACGGTATTCCAGATGAAGCCTGACCAAGGAGGAGTGGAGGGGGATAATTACTTCACGTGGTCTAGACTTTATGCTTCTTTTAATACATCCTAGAACTGCATTTGCTTTATTTGCTGCAGCATCACACTGTTGACTCATGTGCAGTCTGTAATCTATTAGTATACCCAAGTCCTTTTCACACGTGCTGTTGCTTAGTTCTATTCCTCTCATTCTATAGATGTAAGTTTTGTTTTTCTTGCCCAGATGTAGAATCTTGCATTTCTCACTGTTAAATACCATTCTATTAGTCACTGCCCATTGTTCAAGACAGAGCCTTGTGGTACCCCACTTGAAACTCTTCTCCAATCGGATGAGCAACCATTTATCATCGCTCTTTGAGCCAGTTATGAATCCACCTAACCATAGCCTTGTAAATCCCATACTTTGTCATTTTTTTCAATAAGGATAGTTTGAGATACTTAATCAAATGCTTTGCTGAAGTCAATATATACTAGATCTACCACCTTTCCCTGATCCACCCAGTCAGTGATTCCATCATAGATGGAAATTGGCTTAGTCTGGCATGACATGTTTGCTACAAATCCATGCTAGCTCTGGTGAATTACTGTATTCTTATCTAAGTGCTCATATACATGCTGTTTAATAATGTGTTCAAATATCTTTCCTGTTATAGAAGTAAGGCTCACTGGCCTCTAATTTCCTGGCTCTGTCTTCTTTCCTTTTTTGAAGATAGGGACAACATTTGCCCTTCTCCAATCTTCTGGGACTTCTCCTGTTTTCCAGGATTTTCAAAGATTCTGGCTAAGGGTTCTGCAATTTTCTCTGCTAACTTTCAGTACCCTGGGAGATAATTAATCTGCACCTGGAGCTATAAATTCATTTAAATTAGATAGTGAGGGAACACTTAGCTATTTATAGAGTGAATTCTTTTATTCGTTCGCTGCCACCATGAAGTTCGGTTGATGCTGCATTTGCTTTCTTAGAGAACACAGATGCAATATAGGAATTTAAAAGTTCAGCCTTCAGGTCTCCACTCTGGTTAGCAGATAGGGAAATTCTTTATTAACTTAGAACTCCCTAACAGGGTATTTGAAACAACAACAAAAATGTTAGCCAGAAAGGACTTTAAAGCTCTGTTTCTTGCTCTATACAGTTGGATATGGGCATCCCAGCTATGACAAAGTGCTGTAACCAGCTGGATATCTGTTATGATACCTGTGGGGCAAACAAGTACCGCTGTGATGCAAAGTTCCGCTGGTGTCTACACTCCATCTGTTCAGACCTGAAGAAAAGTCTGGGTTTTGTATCCAAAGTTGAAGGTAAGAGCTACTTTATCTTTTGTTATATCCAAGCAATAAATATTTTATTAAACATACAGCAGTTTTTATTTTAAATGTACCATGTTTTGTTAATTAAACTCAAATGGTAATTTCTCTCATATTTCCTATAATAAACTAGTTGTAAATTTTGTTAAGAATACTAATAGTTTGTAATAATAATCTACTATATAATTGTCTAAGGGTCACTTCCGTCTTTCTGTCTGTCCTTCTCTCACGGTTATTCATTCGCTGATTGGTCTCGCCAGCTGCCTGTCATGGCTGCCGTGACCAATCAGCGACAGGCACAGTCCGGAAGAAAATGGCCGCTCCTTACTCCCCGCAGTCGGTGCCTGTCGCCCACATACTCCCCTCCGGTCACCGCTAACACAGGGTTAATGCCGGCGGTAACGGACCGCGTTATGCCGCGAGTAACGCACTCTGTTACCGCCGCTATTAACCCTGTGTGTCCCCAACTTTTTACTATTGATGCTGCATATGCAGCATCAATAGTAAAACGATCTAATGTTAAAAATAATAATAATAGAAAAAAAAAAACCTTATTCTCACCTTCCGCCGTCACGTCCTCTCCTCAGCACTGCAAGCGGCAGGTTCTGCTTCCAAAGATGCTATGGGAGAAGGACCTTCCATGACGTCACGGTCATGTGACCGCAACGTCATGGAAGGTCCTGCGCTCATACCAATCCTGGGACCGGACACCGCACACAAGCGCCGGAACTACAACGGGCTCTTCGGATTGTGAGTATGTTTCTTTTTTATTTTTTAACCTGTTACATACGTGACTGAGCAATATACTACCTGGCTGGGCAATATACTACGTGTCTGTGCTGTATACTACGTGACTGGGCAATATACTATGTGGCTCTGTGCTGTATATTACGTGGCTGTGCAATATACTACATGACTGGGCAATATACTACGTGACTGGGCAATATACTACGTGTCTGGGCAATATACTACGTGGTTGGGCAATATTCTACGTGGCTGGGCAATATTCTACGTGACTGGGCAATAGTCTACGTGGCTGGGCAATGTTCTACGTGACTGGGCAATATATTACGTGGCTGGGCAATATACTACATGGCTGGGCAATATAGTATGTGGCTGGGAAATATTCTACGTGGCTGGGAAATATGCTACGTGGCTGGCCAATATACTACATGACTGGGCAATATACTACGTGGCTGGGCAATATAGTACGTGGCTGGGCAATATAGTACGTGGCTGGGCAATATACTACGAGGACATGCATATTCTAGAATACCCGATGCGTTAGAATCGGGCCACCATCTACTACTAAATAAGAATCCATTAGAAACTCATCATGTACCAACAAACCACGGTCAGGCTATTATTATCTGTGCTTCCAATGGCCATAATAACAATATAAAAGTCTGGTAATTACAATTACACTCAACATTCAAATACCAATACCAAAAAGGAAAAGTCATGGAATTATGGAAATCACAGGACCGATAGACATGTAAATGGTATTGAAATGATGACCAAATGGAAACTAAATTTTCTTGATTTTTTTTCAATATCCAGTATGACTGCCATGTGCAAAAATACACACACTTCCTTGGCAAGTCATCAATGAACTTATTGAAGTTAATTAGCCACTTTTCCCTCTTCCAATAAAAAATTAAATTCATTTTCAGCTGTATTCCTGCCACCAATTCATTACTAGTGATGAGTGAATATACTCGTTACTCGTGATTTCTCGAGCACGCTCAGGGGTCCTCAGAGTATTTTTTAGTGCTCAGAGATTTAGTTTTCCTCACCTCATCTGAATGATTTACATCTCTTAGCCAGCTTGACTACATGTGGGGATTCCCTAGCAACCAGGCAACCCCCACATGTACTTATGCTGGCTAACAGATGTAAATCATTCAGTTGCGGCATTGAAAACTAAATCTCCAAGCACTAAAAAAGGACACCCGAGCATGCTCGAGAAATCTCGATTAACGAGTATATTCGCTCATCACTATTCATTACCAGTCACTCTCCTGCGTACTCAACCCCCTACGCTCAGTGTGCTCCCCCGTTCTCCAAGTTCTTTATAGTTACATGCCCCCCATCAATTCATCATAAATTCCATATCTTAAATCAAGGCACACAAGGTACATTACTTTGGTTGTGGAACCAGTGGTATGTCAATTTCTACAAAACATCCCATGAGGCATTTTTCAACACAATGCCAGGCCTCATGTTGCCAGTGCTACTGTGAGCAGCCTGCTTGGCATAGACATGCAACCATGGTCCGCAGCATCTCCGGACGTTGATGTGACATTGAGCACTTCAGGAATGTCATTGGAAAGGGAGCTGCCAGTAGTGGATCTTGATGACTTGCCCAAGTGCATTCAGCGTACAATCATTAATAACCTCACTGAGAGCAGCCAAAGTGTGTAAGTGCACACTTGATACTGGATAAATGAAAATGTTTTAAAAAATTTGTTTACATGTTTTCATTATTTTCACATCATTAACATGTGCAGCGATCTTATGATTTCCATAATTCCACAAATTTTCTTTCTTGGTGTTGCAATTTCAATGTTGAGGAGTATAATTGTTCTGGCTGATAACAACAGCCCGTGGGAATGTTTGAGTGTACATAATCTACTGTAAGTCATGGCTAGATTGTATTGCTTATGGAGGTGTAGAAAGGGAAGAGACGACATGAAAAGACAAGACTATCACTACTCTACCCTATCGGTTTGCTGAGATATAGATATGCAGACATATATTGCTACGATGCAGAGTGTCTTTACCATTCGGAGCAACAAGAAAAAAATCCTTTAGACCTCCATAAACATTAGACAAATGTTGGCTGAATTCAACGATATCAACGGGTTCAGATGATGGTTTAATATAGATGGGGTCAGTCGTCTAACGGTCGAGAGAGGTGTTGATCGGACATGTGCAATTTCGCAGCGAACGCTCGTGTGTATGGGAGTGTCAGCTGAGATGGCAACATTTTTGCAGCAATTTGTTTAATTACTGCAAAAAGATGTATTTTGCTGGAATTATGGTAAAATACACTTTGGCTGCAAACGTATAGGGAATAAATGGAGACACTTCTTGAGCCAGAATGTTTAAGATGAGCTGCACACCTAAAAGCTGACAGTTTCTTGCTGCCATGTTAATTTTCTGGAGATATAATTTGGCTGCAAAAACAGCTGAATAGCCAACATGTCATATGCAAGTTACAGGTAACTTAAATTGAAGCCCTTAAGGGCAACTTTATATGTGGGGTGACCGTAGTTTGCAGCATAAAATGTGTCACAATTGACAATCATTAGATGTAATACTCAACTCTTAATACTGATATCTTAACTTCATTAACGTCTAGATTTTAGTCTAGGGGGTGTTTATTAACCAACAAGTCACCTTGGGCAACCATAAATATTATTAATGCCTATTAGTTATCCCATACATCTATTACAATTCAATTACAAAGGAGCTGTCCATCACTAGAGATGAGCGAATTTGCTCGGGTTCCCTCTTATTCGGCACGCTGCAGAGGGAACCCGGCTTCCTGGATCGTGCTGGCCGATCAGTGCCGCAGCTGCATGTGTCTCAGTCACAGCACATGCATGTGCAACACCAGCTAGGGCCGTGGGGTACTCAGAACTGGGTCTGACAGCTCTTAAAGGGGCGGTCACGGCAGCAATGACCCGGTCCGTGGCCCTGGGTGCGCAATAAAAGGGATAAGGGAAATGTTTGTAGGGGATTATTCGTGACGCCACCTGTGGTGTTCGGCTAGAGATTGACTATGCTGAGTAAAAGGACCGCTGAGGCCGGTGGTGTTGCAGCGGAGATGGTTTGACTCCCCACAGGTGGAGCAGGCACCAGGGTTACCAGAACGATCTATGAGGGGTTGTGGACATTGGGTGCAAGAATAATTGGAGGACACAGGAACTGTAGTTTCTTTACCTTTAACTGTAGGTGCAGTCCAGAGTACAGATAACAGGTGGTATTGGAGATCCGGGCAGCCTGGAAGTAGTTCAGAATTCCCCTAGCCAGGTAGGGTTGGAGGCCTCCCTACTGCGCTGCTCTTTGGGTTCCTGATGCTTGTAGTTCTCCTCCAGTCCCTCTCTGTCTGTTCACTTAGTGAAACGCTACCCGCATGGCAGGCAGCTTGAGCCTTTTCGAGGTGTCACTCCCTCATGGTGACTCTGGGCTGATATGCGGCTGTGCCTTTCGTGTGTCAGTTGTGGCCAGGAGACCTGCAATCTCCTTTCCTCTGGATTTGGCTGCGGGACATGTAGTTTCCACACAACCACGGACTCCGATGTCCGCTCTGTTGCGCTCAATCCTGGGGTGAGCTCAGTCGCAGCTCGACTCCCAGGCTCTCCCTCACTCTCACACTGAACTCACTAACCCCACCTCCAGGCCAGAACTTATGGGGAATCTACCCTGAAACAGGGTTTGGCGCTCCCCCTTCTGGTTTGGAGTCAGGAAAGGTGTTGTATGCCAGTGTACCTGCTAAGGGAATCCCTTTGTGCTTTCAGGCATGGCATCACCCCCTGTGAGGGAGGCAATGCCACTTTGGCAACCGGACTCCTGGGGTGCCATACATGGAGAACCTGTGTGTTGGGCTCTCCATTTATGTGTCGTGACTGTGACACAGCTGTGACACATACAGCTGTGGCACCGATCAGCTGATCGGCCAGCGTGATACAGGCAGCCGGGTTCCCTCTGCAGCTTGCAGAATAAGAGGGTACCCGAGCAAATTTGCTCATCTCTATCCACCACTTCTATGCTGATGACCATTTCTTACGAAAAGTCATGGATATAATATAATTGGGAATACGACACCTGACACCTCAACACCAATCATTTATCCCTAATAAGAGGTGAAGTACAGATCTGATGCGGGCATTGAACAGTGTACATGGTTGTGGTGTTCTGCTCTGTACATGGTTTACATCTGGTCACCACTGGAGGTGATAACAGCTGATTAGTAAAGGCCCCTTCACATATAGGCTACGTTCACATTAGCGTTGCGCCGCCCTGCGTCGGCGACGCAACGCGCGACGCATGTTAAAACGCGCGCAAACGCGCGCAAAAACGCGCGCGTTTTGCGACGCGTGCGTCGTTTTTGACGAAAATCGGACGCACAGAAAATGCAACTTGTTGCATTTTCTTGCGTCCGACGCTAGCGTCGGAAACGACGCACGTGGCGAAAAACGCCACCCAAAAAACGCACGAGTCCCCTATGTTAAACATAGGGGCGCGTCGCCGCTGCGTCGCCGACGCAACAGCGGCGCAACGCTAAAGTGAACGTAGCCTAAGCGACGCTGCAGCGATACCGACAACGATCCGGATCGCTGCAGCGTCGCTGTTTGGTCGCTGGAGAGCTGTCACACAGACAGCTCTCCAGCGACCAACGATGCCGGTAACCAGGGTAAACATCGGGTAACTAAGCGCAGGGCCGCGCTTAGTAACCCGATGTTTACCCTGGTTACCATCCTAAAAGTAAAAAAAAACAAACACTACATACTTACCTACAGCTGTCTGTCCTCCAGCGCTGCACTCTGCTTCTCTGCTCTCCTCCTGTACTGGCTGTGAGCCAGAAAGCACAGCGGTGACGTCACCGCTCTGCTTTCCGGCTCACAGACAGTACAGGAGGAGTGAAGGGCACAGCGCTGGAGGACAGACAGCTGTAGGTAAGTATCTAGTGTTTGTTTTTTTTTACTTTTAGCATGGTAACCAGGGTAAACATCGGGTTACTAAGCGCGGCCCTGCGCTTAGTTACCCGATGTTTACCCTGGTTACCAGTGAAGACATCGCTGGATCGGTGTCACACACGCCGATCCAGCGATGTCTCCAAGGAGTCCAGCGACGAAATAAAGTTCTGGACTTTATTCAGCGACCAACGATCTCCCAGCAGGGGCCTGATCGTTGGTCGCTGTCACACAGAACGATTTCATTAACGATATCGTTGCTACGTCACAAATAGCAACGATATCGTTAACAATATCGTTATGTGTGAAGGTACCTTAAGAGTAGCACATGTTGGACCCCCACCAATCGTGAGGATAGTTCACCAATATAAAAGTTGCAGAAACCCTTTGACCCACTCCAGGTGGTGTGAAATACAAAAATAGCTTAGGGGTTTGTTTTTAAGTGATCATCAAAATATTCAGGTATTAGAGTGGGGACAAGTTTTCAGAAGATGCATAAGTGCTTTCTTCCTCTTGGCTTGTGTCCTTTGGGATAGGATAAGTGTATGAATACATTCCTAACTACAGAAAGGAGGATCAGAAATTTTTTAGGTGACCCTGAATACAGGTATACTGAATTTTGACTACTTGAAGCCACTTTTAGATAGTTTTGCTCTATTGTTTTATGACTGCATTCAGTAAGTGCCTAAACAACCCCTAGTAGCAGGTACTGGTGTTTGAACTGTATCATTTAACCATCTGTAATCATTAAACATCTTAACTAGGAAATTGGAGCTCTGTATCAGAAAATGAAACATTTTTTAAGCCTATTTATATGAACTTAGAAAAAATAAAATGGCGTTCTTGAGTAGACATCTTTAAAAGTACATTTACAATGCACGATATGTCTCATTAAATTGCCCCATAAAAGTAACGTCAATAGTTGTGAAATAATTTTGCTATGCAAGTGCGCCCTGATTCACACTATTTCACAAATATATCAGATTTACCTGCAAAAAGTTGATTTACTTTGTAATTGCATTGTATTATTGATCCAGTTTTAGGACTAAAAAGCACCCAAAGAACTATCCAATCAATACATTTGCAAAAATAATCAAGAAAAGCTCGGACATAATAAATAACCAATAGTATGTGCAAATTAACTGTATTTTTTTCCTTGTAGCCTGTGAGTCAATGGCTGACACAGTATTTAACACTGTCTGGACCTTGGGATGTAGACCTTTCATGAATAGTCAACGATCATCCTGTATCTGCAATGAGGAGGAACGAGAGGAACTATAAGAACATTAGCAGCTTCAAACATAGAAGTTTACTGTGGTTCAAGGATTTGTGAACAAAGGAGAGACATCACAACTCTGTGCCGGTATTCTCTGTGGAACATTATACCACCACTAAGAGAAGTTACTCAGCTTATTTGTATGTTAAGTTGCATCTAGTCATCAGGCTGCTAAGAGAAAACCTTAAAGGCCAGTTAATTCCAAATTCTAGGATGGCTTTAGGAGTTGTCATGACCAGTAAGGAAAGCAGAATGTCAAGACACCCATTTACCTAATTTCCTTCTGTAGATCTATTTATTGTGACATTTTATGCTGGATATCCCAAGGAACTATGCAGAATATTTAAAAAAATAAAAAAAGTTGGTATGACTTAGACAGCTAGAGACATGATAATCTCTAGTAGGCAGTACCAGGCTCATGTCCCAACACAATGTTTCATCAAGGAGTGGAGGCAAGAATAATAGCGAGTTTTACCATGATTAGTAATTTTCATCTAATATTTTGTAACTCAGACCCCCCATTATACCCATAAAAAGATCAAGCTTATGCTGTTCGGTGATGAATACCAGCTACAGCGACTTTTTGAAACTGAGGCACTTCCATCTCCTACTTGTAAATGTGGTCTATGCCTATGTTTGATCTCATTTTAACGCACCTGGCTGAATCAATAAAAATATTATAAAATGTGTTTTTATATTCATTCTATATTTTTATTAGACAAACACAATCTAATGTTTAAAGAGGTTGTGTACCAGAGATAACTGCTGTTCAGATGAAAGCTGTTGTGGAGATTAGCTCGCTTATCACACTCTCAGGGACAAAGC
Source organism: Ranitomeya imitator (assembly GCF_032444005.1). NCBI lineage: Eukaryota > Metazoa > Chordata > Amphibia > Anura > Dendrobatidae > Ranitomeya > Ranitomeya imitator. The sequence continues at coordinate 758,511,437 of NC_091283.1, read as the reverse complement.
TGATTTTGCCCAAGAAACATTTCCATTGGCTATACATCTCCTATAGAGGCCATGAATTACACAGATGACTCAAGTCTGCCAGAGTGAGAACCTTTATGCATAACTCAAGCAGAATACTCTGCTTTATGACGTACATGTGCTCTAACAGGGCATGCATAGATCATGTCTTTGCGATACAAAATAGAAATTGTACCATATATAGCAAATGGATAAAAATTAACCTTTATTAGGTCTAGTCTAAAAAGCCTCAATGGCACATATACCAAAAGGAAAAAAAAAAAAAAAACATATAAAGACAAACAGGAACCAAAAAGTGCTGAGTGCCCTATAACCTACACAGAATGGGGAAACAAGACAAGACTAACAACAGATACAGCTACCAGACTGCACTAACTGTCACTACCAATCCACCATTGTTACCCTATGATCACAAAAGCAAATAATAGGATCATAATCTGAGGGCCAACAATTGTATACCAAAATATGGGTATTTAGACAACGGATATGCCTAAGGTAGGATAAACCTCCTCACAACCTTGTCTACTAAAGCCCCAAAACAGCTCTCTCTGTTTCTTGTCACTGAACTGTTTTTGGAAAATAAAGATACTTGGGCTATATGTACCAAATATTGTCAAAATCACATAACGTATAAATATGATACATACCCGTAGAAACTAAACCTATGGATTGGTGTCAGTGCAATATAGCAAACTATCCTAAAAACATCTCCAGATGCTACCAAAAATAGTCATAAATACCCATCTATCTATCCAGGATACACATAACTCATTTCAACATATGCATGAGTGTTCCCTGATGGGTTAAACTATGGCAGCTTTCAGGGTTAATGACAGTGGGATATATTGACTCCAAGACGCTGCGATGCATAGAGCTGAATGAACAGAACCAAAACATATATTGGGTGGATCTCACCGCCTGTTCAGCTCTGCCATCGCAAGCCGTCCACCTCTCGCCATCCACCTCATACCAGACCCTGGTGTGGAGATGCAATGCTGCAAAGCGGCGTCTCCCGACGCGTTTCTTCACTCAAAGATTCATCAGGGGAGAAATGCTGCTGCCATTGCAGGTCTCTCCCTTCTGTGTAATTTGTAAATTCGGCTCGGTGCCGCGCTACAATTAGCTCCGCCCCCTGGCATGTGACGCGCACACCGGGCTTCCCCCTGCATTGCCGGACAGCTGGAGGCGTTCTCCTGCTTCATGACACACCAGGAATCCCTGCTCAGCGGCGCATGCGCACCACCGTAACAGGGGCAGTTATCACCTTACATGTATAAGCAGGCTCCTGCCAGACATTGTTAAAGAAGAGAAATTGGACGCAAATGCATGCGTTCATGCTATTTAGTCCCCTAAGGTGTCCGTTCATATATGCAGCCCTAGTTCAATTCACCCTAGATTATGCCGCCCCAAAGAGATGGACGCCTTACTAACAGGAAAAGTGGTGAAATCACCCATCCTGTTCACCAATTGGCATGATTCATAGATATCCCAGCATTTTCTATGACTAAATGTCGCGGAGGACCAGGAAAACTAACCTAAATAAGAGACCTATTATTTTACAGTACTTTCAATACCTTTTCAATACCTTTTTAAATACTTTAGGGAGCAAGCAAGGACGAGAGGGATAATGTAAACCCAATTTTCACCCTGTATAGACAGACTAAAATAAAATGAAAAAAATGAAAAAAAAAAAAAACAGAAAAAAGAAACCAAATATTCTCAAAGCAATTGTTTAGTTGAGTTTAGAGTAATCAAAGGAGGGAATTGCCATATGCGGGGCACCACATTCCATCACCTCCCCCAAACGTGGGAAACGGTGACCCTATGGATACCCTACCGTCGTGTACCTACCCTCCTTACCCTACCTACCGCGGAGGTTGGCACCCTAAAAGAGCCCTGCGCATGTGGCGCCCCCACTCAACGTCGACTGTCCCAAAATACCTTTCCCTATAAAGCCCTCATTCCTACATAGGATAGCTAGAGCAAGATAGAGAATAGGTGTATTCGAAATTACTTTAAATGTCTTATCAAAACGAGGGTGGGTAAGGATTAAAATAGATTATCCCTATGATATATCTCTACCTCTCGCGGGGGTTGGCACCCTAAAACCTTCGCACAAGGCGCCCCCACTCCACGACGACTAGCCCTAATGTTTACCCCTATCAAATTTGAAATTCCAGGGATGTAGGGTGCAGAACAAAGACAATGTGACAATAGGTATTACAAAAAACAACTATATGATTGTGTCTCATTCAGCCCTAATAGTTGTACCGTCCTAAGCATGAAAATCCACCTAGTTTCCTTTTGGAGTATTAACTTATCCCAATCTCCACCTCTTTGTGGAGGCACTATCTTGTCGATACCAATAAAGTGGATTCTTTGGGGGTTGCCCTGATGAAATGCATTCATGTGGGATGCCACTGGGGTCTCTCGCTTGTTAGCAATATCACGAAGGTGTTCACCAACCCTCTTGCGAAATTCTCTTTTTGTCTTACCCACATATTCAAGGCCACATTCGCACGTGGCTTTGTAGATGACCCCTTTGGTACGACAATTAATAAAATGCTGAATTGTATATACAGTGCCTGTGATATTCCCTATAAAGCTTTTTGCAGATTGAATGGAGGCACAACTTTTACAGCTCCCACATCTGTAACAGCCCTTTATCTGGTTTGTTGTTAAACCCGAGCCGCTGCAAGGGTCAAAATGGCTGTGGACCAGTCTATCACGTAGGGATTTCCCCCTTCTATAGGTGATTTGAGGTATTGGTGGGACATATTTCTTTATGTCTCTATCCATGTGTAAAATTGGCCAGTGTCTCTGGAAAATTTCTCTAATCTGGTTTGCTCCGTTGGAATACCTGGTGATAAAGCGTATGGTATTTTCTTCATCAGACTTAGGTTTAGATGTCAATAAGTCTTTCCTTTCCTTTCTCAATGATTCTTTATACGCTCTATTCAGTACACCCTCTGGATAGCCCCTTTCTAAGAACCGATTTTTTAGGTCCCTGGCTTGTTTCTGGAACATATCTTTGTTTGAGCAATTTCTGCGTACTCTAAAATATTGTCCCTTAGGGATGCCTCTCTTCAAAGGAGCGGGGTGACTGCTTTCCCACCTGAGGAGAGAGTTCGTGGCTGTGTCCTTTCTGTGTGTACTTGTGATCAATTCACCATTGGGACGTCTATCGATGCGTATATCCAAGAATGCCAAACTGGTGGTACTTGCTTCATAAGTGAAGCGGAGACCCAAATCATTGATATTGAGCCCCTCAACAAAATTCCCAAACTCAGTGGTTCCTCCTTTCCAAATCACAAACACGTCATCGATATACCTCAGCCACAGAACTATTCTCTCCTCAGGGTGGGTCAAGGTATCTCCGAAGACGACCGTTTCCTCCCACCAGCCCAGGAGCAGATTTGCATACGAAGGCGCACAAGGGCTACCCATCGCAGTGCCCCTGAGCTGGTGGAAGTACTTACGGTCGAACAGAAAAACATTTCGAGTAAGACAAAATTCCAAGGCCTTTATGACAAAATTATTATGTCTGTCATATTGTGTACCTCTTGTGCCAAGATAATGGCCCACAGCCATCAGACCCTTGTCATGTGGAATCGACGAGTACAGCGCCTCCACATCAATGCTGCCCAGGATCATATCTGGGTCAAGATAGATACCCTCCAATTTGAGTAACAAATCCGTGGTATCTCGCACATAGGAATTCAAAGCTCCCACAAATGGTTTTAAAATCTTGTCCACATAGATACCAAGATTTTCAGTTAGACTGTTATTGCCTGAAACAATCGGGCGTCCCTTCAAGGGATTTGTCCCTTTGTGAATTTTGGGAAGACAATAAAAAGTAGGTGTTACTGGGTGCTTCGGTAACAGAAAATCCCTCTCGTCCTTGCTCACTACTCCTTCTCTGAAGCCCTCCTCAAGGATGGACTTTAACTCACATTCAAATTGCTTAAGGGGGTTATGTGGTAGTATTTTATATTCTTCCTTCCCCTTCAAAAGCGAAAGACACAAGTTGTAATAATCTTGTGTGTCCATCACTACCACATTTCCCCCCTTATCAGAGGGCTTTATTGTGATATTTTTGTCCTTTTCTAAGTCACATAGGCAGTCCATTTCACTTTTGGATAGGTTATGAGGGTTCTTACTCTTTTTGTCTGATATCCTCATGAGATCCTCTGTAACTAGATTCAAAAAGATGTCAATAGAGCTTAGATCTCCCATAGGTGGAGGCATGGTGGAGCTCTTATTTTTTAGTTTTGTAAAAGGCCCCAAACCTTCGGTATTTGGGTCTATGTCGCCCAGATGGAACAATAGACGCACATCCTGCAATAAATCCTCTGCGATACCTAAATCTGCACATTGTTTCCTCTCTTCCTTTAAGAAGAATTTTTTCCACTTAAGGCGTCTTACAAATAAATTCACGTCTTTGATCACTTCAAATATATCCATATCTGAACTGGGTACAAAAGAAAGACCCTTACTCAATAGTGCTACTTCAATATTTGATAGCACTCTTGAGGAAAGATTTACAACCTGCATGTTTATGTTGGGGGGTTGGTCCGGCTCCTGAGGGGGTAACTCAGATCTAAAAAATTGCTCCTGACCGGGGATCTTTTGTTTCCACCACGCCCCCAGCTACCTCCTTTTCCTCTGTTTTTACCCTTTCCTCTCTGTCCACCGGGTCTACCCTCCCCATCAGAAATCTCCGCCTCCGATGATGAAATATCAGTCTCTATCTTACGAGGAAATTTACTGGCGGAAAATGAGTAAGCTCTATTGTCCTTGAATTCCTGAAGATCTCTCATAAAGAATTTATGTTTTTTGTCCTTCAGATGATATTGGAATCTCTCTACTGAGTTCTGCAGTTGAATCTCTTTTTTAGAGAATTCAGGTTCAGAGGAAAACTTTTTCGTTATATCAATGTGCTCTTTTAAGGATTCATTCAAAACATTTAAATTTTGTTTTTCTTCCTCCAGCAAAAGTCCCATCAACCTAAGAGAACTTGCTGTGGCTTCTCTCTCCCACTTAGCTAGTAAACTGGGGTTTTTGTATCAATAGCCTGGTGCCAGGGTAATCCTTAGATGTCTCGGGACAATGCCAGACTTAATGTAATTGTCTAAACTCTGTACCTCCCACCACGAAGCTATTTGGTCCTTGTATACCCTAGTTAACTCTTTAAAAGCGGCATTAAATGAAGGGACATACTTTTTCTGGGTATAGGATCTCTCAGAGAAAACCTCCCTAGCCTCCGTGACCCACTGATTTGTGTCAATTCCTGTGCTGAGAAATCCTGCCATGCCAATATAAAATATAAAGTAAGCGTGGTGTTTATATCCAAAAATAGAAATTGTACCATATATAGCAAATGGATAAAAATTAACCTTTATTAGGTCTAGTCTAAAAAGCCTCAATGGCACATATACCAAAAGGAAAAAAAAAAAAAAACATATAAAGACAAACAGGAACCAAAAAGTGCTGAGTGCCCTATAACCTACACAGAATGGGGAAACAAGACAAGACTAACAACAGATACAGCTACCAGACTGCACTAACTGTCACTACCAATCCACCATTGTTACCCTATGATCACAAAAGCAAATAATAGGATCATAATCTGAGGGCCAACAATTGTATACCAAAATATGGGTATTTAGACAACGGATATGCCTAAGGTAGGATAAACCTCCTCACAACCTTGTCTACTAAAGCCCCAAAACAGCTCTCTCTGTTTCTTGTCACTGAACTGTTTTTGGAAAATAAAGATACTTGGGCTATATGTACCAAATATTGTCAAAATCACATAACGTATAAATATGATATATACCCGTAGAAACTAAACCTATGGATTGGTGTCAGTGCAATATAGCAAACTATCCTAAAAACATCTCCAGATGCTACCAAAAATAGTCATAAATACCCATCTATCTATCCAGGATACACATAACTCATTTCAACATATGCATGAGTGTTCCCTGATGGGTTAAACTATGGCAGCTTTCAGGGTTAATGACAGTGGGATATATTGACTCCAAGACGCTGCGATGCATAGAGCTGAATGAACAGAACCAAAACATATATTGGGTGGATCTCACCGCCTGTTCAGCTCTGCCATCGCAAGCCGTCCACCTCTCGCCATCCACCTCATACCAGGCCCCGGTGTGGAGATGCAATGCTGCAAAGCGGCGTCTCCCGACGCGTTTCTTCACTCAAAGATTCATCAGGGGAGAAATGCTGCTGCCATTGCAGGTCTCTCCCTTCTGTGTAATTTGTAAATTCAGCTCGGTGCCGCGCTACAATTAGCTCCGCCCCCTGGCGTGTGACGCGCACACCGGGCTTCCCCCTGCATTGCCGGACAGCTGGAGGCGTTCTCCTGCTTCATGACACACCAGGAATCCCTGCTCAGCGGCGCATGCGCACCACCGTAACAGGGGCAGTTATCACCTTACATGTATAAGCAGGCTCCTGCCGGACATTGTTAAAGAAGAGAAATTGGACGCAAATGCATGCGTTCATGCTATTTAGTCCCCTAAGGTGTCCGTTCATATATGCAGCCCTAGTTCAATTCACCCTAGATTATGCCGCCCCAAAGAGATGGACGCCTTACTAACAGGAAAAGTGGTGAAATCACCCATCCTGTTCACCAATTGGCATGATTCATAGATATCCCAGCATTTTCTATGACTAAATGTCGCGGAGGACCAGGAAAACTAACCTAAATAAGAGACCTATTATTTTACAGTACTTTCAATACCTTTTCAATACCTTTTTAAATACTTTAGGGAGCAAGCAAGGACGAGAGGGATAATGTAAACCCAATTTTCACCCTGTATAGACAGACTAAAATAAAATGAAAAAAATGAAAAAAAAAAAAACAGAAAAAAGAAACCAAATATTCTCAAAGCAATTGTTTAGTTGAGTTTAGAGTAATCAAAGGAGGGAATTGCCATATGCGGGGCACCACATTCCATCACCTCCCCCAAACGTGGGAAACAGTGACCCTATGGATACCCTACCGTCGTGTACCTACCCTCCTTACCCTACCTACCGCGGAGGTTGGCACCCTAAAAGAGCCCTGCGCATGTAGCGCCCCCACAACGTCGACTGTCCCAAAATACCTTTCCCTATAAAGCCCTCATTCCTACATAGGATAGCTAGAGCAAGATAGAGAATAGGTGTATTCGAAATTACTTTAAATGTCTTATCAAAACGAGGGTGGGTAAGGATTAAAATAGATTATCCCTATGATATATCTCTACCTCTCGCGGGGGTTGGCACCCTAAAACCTTCGCACAAGGCGCCCCCACTCCACGACGACTAGCCCTAATGTTTACCCCTATCAAATTTGAAATTCCAGGGATGTAGGGTGCAGAACAAAGACAGTGTGACAATAGATGTTACAAAGACAATGTGACAATAGGTATTACAAAAAACAACTACCGTATATACTTGAGTATAAGCCGACCCGAGTATAAGCCGACCCCCCTAATTTTGCCACAAAAAACTGGGAAAACTTATTGACTCGAGTATAAGCCTAGGGTGGAAATGCAGCAGCTACCAGTGAATTTCAAAAATAAAAATAGATACCAATAAAAGTAAAATTAATTGAGACATCAGTAGGTTAAGTGTTTTTTTGAATAAAATGTTCATAGTGGCCCATAGATCTGCCCCATATATGCTCTGCAATGTTCATAGTGGCCCATAGATCTGCCCCATATATGCTCTGCAATGTTCATAGTGGCCCATAGATCTGCCCCATATATGCTCTGCAATGTTCATAGTGGCCCATAGATCTGCCCCATATATGCTCTGCAATGTTCATAGTGGCCCATAGATCTGCCCCATATATGCTCTGCAATGTTCATAGTGGCCCATAGATCTGCCCCATATATGCTCTGCAATGTTCATAGTGGCCCATAGATCTGCCCCATATATGCTCTGCAATGTTCATAGTGGCCCATAGATCTGCCCCATATATGCTCTGCAATGTTCATAGTGGCCCATAGATCTGCCCCATATATGCTCTGCAATGTTCATAGTGGCCCATAGATCTGCCCCATATATGCTCTGCAATGTTCATAGTGGCCCATAGATCTGCCCCATATATGCTCTGCAATGTTCATAGTGGGCCATAGATGCTCCACATAAATCTGTGCGATGGCCGCTGCTGCTGCAATAAAAAAAAAAAAAAGCCATACTCACCTCGCTACTTGCAGCTCCCAGCGTCTGGTCCCGGCGTCTCTCCGCACTGACTGATCAGGCAGAGGGCGCCGCGCACACTAGTGCATCATCGCGCCCTCTGACCTGAACAGTCAGAGCGCAGATAGACGCCGGGAAGATGGATCGGCGCCCGGCGGCTGGAACGTGGACAGGTGAATATGCTATACTCACCTAGTCCTGGCGATCCTCGCGCTGTCCCCTCCTGTCTTCGGTGCCGCAGATTCTTTCTCTATCAGCGGTCACCGGCACCGCTGATTAGAGAAATGAATAAGCGGCTCCGCCCCTATGGGAGGTGGAGCCGCTTATTCATTTCTGTAATGAGCGGTCCCACGTGACCGCTGAAGAGAGGAAGAAGCTGCAGCGCCGAAGACCGTGGGACGGCAGGGACAGCGCGAGGATCGCTGGGACTAGGTAAGTATACCTCAGCGCCCTCACCCCCTCACCTGCCGACCCCACCGCTACCGTGACTCGAGTATAAGCCAAGGGGGGCACTTTCAGCCCAAAAATTTGGGCTGAAAATCTCGGCTTATACTCGAGTATATACGGTATATGATTGTGTCTCATTCAGCCCTAATGGTTGTACCGTCCTAAGCATGAAAATCCACCTAGTTTCCTTTTGGAGTATTAACTTATCCCAATCTCCACCTCTTTGTGGAGGCACTATCTTGTCGATACCAATAAAGTGGATTTTTTTGGGGTTGCCCTGATGAAATGCATTCATGTGGGATGCCACTGGGGTCTCTCGCTTGTTAGCAATATCACGAAGGTGTTCACCAACCCTCTTGCGAAATTCTCTTTTTGCCTTACCCACATATTCAAGGCCACATTCGCACGTGGCTTTGTAGATGACCCCTTTGGTACGACAATTAATAAAATGCCGAATTGTATATACAGTGCCTGTGATATTCCCTATAAAGCTTTTTGCAGATTGAATGGAGGCACAACTTTTACAGCTCCCACATCTGTAACAGCCCTTTATCTGGTTTGTTGTTAAACCCGAGCCGCTGCAAGGGTCAAAATGGCTGTGGACCAGTCTATCACGTAGGGATTTCCCCCTTCTATAGGTGATTTGAGGTATTGGTGGGACATATTTCTTTATGTCTCTATCCATGTGTAAAATTGGCCAGTGTCTCTGGAAAATTTCTCTAATCTGGTTTGCTCCGTTGGAATACCTGGTGATAAAGCGTATGGTATTTTCTTCATCAGACTTAGGTTTAGATGTCAATAAGTCTTTCCTTTCCTTTCTCAATGATTCTTTATACGCTCTATTCAGTACACCCTCTGGATAGCCCCTTTCTAAGAACCGATTTTTTAGGTCCCTGGCTTGTTTCTGGAACATATCTTTGTTTGAGCAATTTCTGCGTACTCTAAAATATTGTCCCTTAGGGATGCCTCTCTTCAAAGGAGCGGGGTGACTGCTTTCCCACCTGAGGAGAGAGTTCGTGGCTGTGTCCTTTCTGTGTGTACTTGTGATCAATTCACCATTGGGACGTCTATCGATGCGTATATTGTCGTACCAAAGGGGTCATCTACAAAGCCACGTGCGAATGTGGCCTTGAATATGTGGGTAAGACAAAAAGAGAATTTCGCAAGAGGGTTGGTGAACACCTTCGTGATATTGCTAACAAGCGAGAGACCCCAGTGGCATCCCACATGAATGCATTTCATCAGGGCAACCCCAAAAAAATCCACTTTATTGGTATCGACAAGATAGTGCCTCCACAAAGAGGTGGAGATTGGGATAAGTTAATACTCCAAAAGGAAACTAGGTGGATTTTCATGCTTAGGACGGTACAACCATTAGGGCTGAATGAGACACAATCATATAGTTGTTTTTTGTAATACCTATTGTCACATTGTCTTTGTAACATCTATTGTCACACTGTCTTTGTTCTGCACCCTACATCCCTGGAATTTCAAATTTGATAGGGGTAAACATTAGTTCTAGTCGTCGTGGAGTGGGGGCGCCTTGTGCGAAGGTTTTAGGGTGCCAACCCCCGCGAGAGGTAGAGATATATTATAGGGATAATCTATTTTAATCCTTACCCACCCTCGTTTTGATAAGACATTTAAAGTAATTTCGAATACACCTATTCTCTATCTTGCTCTAGCTATCCTATGTAGGAATGAGGGCTTTATAGGGAAAGGTATTTTGGGACAGTCGACGTTGAGTGGGGGCGCCACATGCGCAGGGCTCTTTTAGGGTGCCAACCTCCGCGGTAGGTAGGGTAAGGAGGGTAGGTACACGACGGTAGGGTATCCATAGGGTCACTGTTTCCCACGTTTGGGGGAGGTGATGGAATGTGGTGCCCCGCATATGGCAATTCCCTCCTTTGATTACTCTAAACTCAACTAAACAATTGCTTTGAGAATATTTGGTTTCTTTTTTCTGTTTTTTTTTTTTTCCATTTTATTTTAGTCTGTCTATACAGGGTGAAAATTGGGTTTACATTATCCCTCTCGTCCTTGCTTGCTCCCTAAAGTATTTAAAAAGGTATTGAAAAGGTATTGAAAGTACTGTAAAATAATAGGTCTCTTATTTAGGTTAGTTTTCCTGGTCCTCCGCGACATTTAGTCATAGAAAATGCTGGGATATCTATGAATCATGCCAATTGGTGAACAGGATGGGTGATTTCACCACTTTTCCTGTTAGTAAGGCGTCCATCTCTTTGGGGCGGCATAATCTAGGGTGAATTGAACTAGGGCTGCATATATGAACGGACACCTTAGGGGACTAAATAGCATGAACGCATGCATTTGCGTCCAATTTCTCTTCTTTAACAATGTCCGGCAGGAGCCTGCTTATACATGTAAGGTGATAACTGCCCCTGTTACGGTGGTGCGCATGCGCCGCTGAGCAGGGATTCCTGGTGTGTCATGAAGCAGGAGAACGCCTCCAGCTGTCCGGCAATGCAGGGGGAAGCCCGGTGTGCGCGTCACACGCCAGGGGGCGGAGCTAATTGTAGCGCGGCACCGAGCTGAATTTACAAATTACACAGAAGGGAGAGACCTGCAATGGCAGCAGCATTTCTCCCCTGATGAATCTTTGAGTGAAGAAACGCGTCGGGAGACGCCGCTTTGCAGCATTGCATCTCCACACCGGGGTCTGGTATGAGGTGGATGGCGAGAGGTGGACGGCTTGCGATGGCAGAGCTGAACAGGCGGTGAGATCCACCCAATATATGTTTTGGTTCTGTTCATTCAGCTCTATGCATCGCAGCGTCTTGGAGTCAATATATCCCACTGTCATTAACCCTGAAAGCTGCCATAGTTTAACCCATCAGGGAACACTCATGCATATGTTGAATGAGTTATGTGTATCCTGGATAGATAGATAGATGGGTATTTATGACTATTTTTGGTAGCATCTGGAGATGTTTTTAGGATAGTTTGCTATATTGCACTGACACCAATCCATAGGTTTAGTTTCTACGGGTATGTATCATATTTATACGTTATGTGATTTTGACAGTATTTGGTACATATAGCCCAAGTATCTTTATTTTCCCAAAACAGTTCAGTGACAAGAAACAGAGAGAGCTGTTTTGGGGCTTTAGTAGACAAGGTTGTGAGGAGGTTTATCCTACCTTAGGCATATCCGTTGTCTAAATACCCATATTTTGGTATACAATTGTTGGCCCTCAGATTATGATCCTTATTTGCTTTTGTGATCATAGGGTAACAATGGTGGATTGGTAGTGACAGTTAGTGCAGTCTGGTAGCTGTATCTGTTGTTAGTCTTGTCTTGTTTCCCCATTCTGTGTAGGTTATAGGGCACTCAGCACTTTTTGGTTCCTGTTTGTCTTTATATGTTTTTTTTTTTTTTTTCCTTTTGGTATATGTGCCATTGAGGCTTTTTAGACTAGACCTAATAAAGGTTAATTTTTATCCATTTGCTATATATGGTACAATTTCTATTTTTGGATATAAACACCACGCTTACTTTATATTTTATATTGGCATGGCAGGATTTCTCAGCACAGGAATTGACACAAATCAGTGGGTCACGGAGGCTAGGGAGGTTTTCTCTGAGAGATCCTATACCCAGAAAAAGTATGTCCCTTCATTTAATGCCGCTTTTAAAGAGTTAACTAGGGTATACAAGGACCAAATAGCTTCGTGGTGGGAGGTACAGAGTTTAGACAATTACATTAAGTCTGGCATTGTCCCGAGACATCTAAGGATTACCCTGGCACCAGGCTATGGATACAAAAACCCCAGTTTACTAGCTAAGTGGGAGAGAGAAGCCACAGCAAGTTCTCTTAGGTTGATGGGACTTTTGCTGGAGGAAGAAAAACAAAATTTAAATGTTTTGAATGAATCCTTAAAAGAGCACATTTATATAACGAAAAAGTTTTCCTCTGAACCTGAATTCTCTAAAAAAGAGATTCAACTGCAGAACTCAGTAGAGAGATTCCAATATCATCTGAAGGACAAAAAACAAATTCTTTATGAGAGATCTTCAGGAATTCAAGGACAATAGAGCTTACTCATTTTCCGCCAGTAAATTTCCTCGTAAGATAGAGACTGATATTTCATCATCGGAGGCGGAGATTTCTGATGGGGAGGGTAGACCCGGTGGACAGAGAGGAAAGGGTAAAAACAGAGGAAAAGGAGGTAGCTGGGGGCGTGGTGGAAACAAAAGATCCCCGGTCAGGAGCAATTTTTTAGATCTGAGTTACCCCCTCAGGAGCCGGACCAACCCCCCAACATAAACATGCAGGTTGTAAATCTTTCCTCAAGAGTGCTATCAAATATTGAAGTAGCACTATTGAGTAAGGGTCTTTCTTTTGTACCCAGTTCAGATATGGATATATTTGAAGTGATCAAAGACGTGAATTTATTTGTAAGACGCCTTAAGTGGAAAAAATTCTTCTTAAAGGAAGAGAGGAAACAATGTGCAGATTTAGGTATCGCAGAGGATTTATTGCAGGATGTGCGTCTATTGTTCCATCTGGGCGACATAGACCCAAATACCGAAGGTTTGGGGCCTTTTACAAAACTAAAAAATAAGAGCTCCACCATGCCTCCACCTATGGGAGATCTAAGCTCTATTGACATCTTTTTGAATCTAGTTACAGAGGATCTCATGAGGATATCAGACAAAAAGAGTAAGAACCCTCATAACCTATCCAAAAGTGAAATGGACTGCCTATGTGACTTAGAAAAGGACAAAAATATCACAATAAAGCCCTCTGATAAGGGGGGAAATGTGGTAGTGATGGACACACAAGATTATTACAACTTGTGTCTTTCGCTTTTGAAGGGGAAGGAAGAATATAAAATACTACCACATAACCCCCTTAAGCAATTTGAATGTGAGTTAAAGTCCATCCTTGAGGAGGGCTTCAGAGAAGGAGTAGTGAGCAAGGACGAGAGGGATTTTCTGTTACCGAAGCACCCAGTAACACCTACTTTTTATTGTCTTCCCAAAATTCACAAAGGGACAAATCCCTTGAAGGGACGCCCGATTGTTTCAGGCAATAACAGTCTAACTGAAAATCTTGGTATCTATGTGGACAAGATTTTAAAACCATTTGTGGGAGCTTTGAATTCCTATGTGCGAGATACCACGGATTTGTTACTCAAATTGGAGGGTATCTATCTTGACCCAGATATGATCCTGGGCAGCATTGATGTGGAGGCGCTGTACTCGTCGATTCCACATGACAAGGGTCTGATGGCTGTGGGCCATTATCTTGGCACAAGAGGTACACAATATGACAGACATAATAATTTTGTCATAAAGGCCTTGGAATTTTGTCTTACTCGAAATGTTTTTCTGTTCGACCGTAAGTACTTCCACCAGCTCAGGGGCACTGCGATGGGTAGCCCTTGTGCGCCTTTGTATGCAAATCTGCTCCTGGGCTGGTGGGAGGAAACGGTCGTCTTCGGAGATACCTTGACCCACCCTGAGGAGAGAATAGTTCTGTGGCTGAGGTATATCGATGACGTGTTTGTGATTTGGAAAGGAGGAACCACTGAGTTTGGGAATTTTGTTGAGGGGCTCAATATCAATGATTTGGGTCTCCGCTTCACTTATGAAGCAAGTACCACCAGTTTGGCATTCTTGGATATACGCATCGATAGACGTCCCAATGGTGAATTGATCACAAGTACACACAGAAAGGACACAGCCACGAACTCTCTCCTCAGGTGGGAAAGCAGTCACCCCGCTCCTTTGAAGAGAGGCATCCCTAAGGGACAATATTTTAGAGTACACAGAAATTGCTCAAACAAAGATATGTTCCAGAAACAAGCCAGGGACCTAAAAAATCGGTTCTTAGAAAGGGGCTATCCAGAGGGTGTACTGAATAGAGCGTATAAAGAATCATTGAGAAAGGAAAGGAAAGACTTATTGACATCTAAACCCAAGTCTGATGAAGAAAATACCATACGCTTTATCACCAGGTATTCCAACGGAGCAAACCAGATTAGAGAAATTTTCCAGAGACACTGGCCAATTTTACACATGGATAGAGACATAAAGAAATATGTCCCACCAATACCTCAAATCACCTATAGAAGGGGGAAATCCCTACGTGATAGACTGGTCCACAGCCATTTTGACCCTTGCAGCGGCTCGGGTTTAACAACAAACCAGATAAAGGGCTGTTACAGATGTGGGAGCTGTAAAAGTTGTGCCTCCATTCAATCTGCAAAAAGCTTTATAGGGAATATCACAGGCACTGTATATACAATTCGGCATTTTATTAATTGTCGTACCAAAGGGGTCATCTACAAAGCCACGTGCGAATGTGGCCTTGAATATGTGGGTAAGACAAAAAGAGAATTTCGCAAGAGGGTTGGTGAACACCTTCGTGATATTGCTAACAAGCGAGAGACCCCAGTGGCATCCCACATGAATGCATTTCATCAGGGCAACCCCAAAAAAATCCACTTTATTGGTATCGACAAGATAGTGCCTCCACAAAGAGGTGGAGATTGGGATAAGTTAATACTCCAAAAGGAAACTAGGTGGATTTTCATGCTTAGGACGGTACAACCATTAGGGCTGAATGAGACACAATCATATAGTTGTTTTTTGTAATACCTATTGTCACATTGTCTTTGTAACATCTATTGTCACACTGTCTTTGTTCTGCACCCTACATCCCTGGAATTTCAAATTTGATAGGGGTAAACATTAGGGCTAGTCGTCGTGGAGTGGGGGCGCCTTGTGCGAAGGTTTTAGGGTGCCAACCCCCGCGAGAGGTAGAGATATATTATAGGGATAATCTATTTTAATCCTTACCCACCCTCATTTTGATAAGACATTTAAAGTAATTTCGAATACACCTATTCTCTATCTTGCTCTAGCTATCCTATGTAGGAATGAGGGCTTTATAGGGAAAGGTATTTTGGGACAGTCGACGTTGAGTGGGGGCGCCACATGCGCAGGGCTCTTTTAGGGTGCCAACCTCCGCGGTAGGTAGGGTAAGGAGGGTAGGTACACGACGGTAGGGTATCCATAGGGTCACTGTTTCCCACGTTTGGGGAGGTGATGGAATGTGGTGCCCCGCATATGGCAATTCCCTCCTTTGATTACTCTAAACTCAACTAAACAATTGCTTTGAGAATATTTGGTTTATTTTTTCTGTTTTTTTTTTTTTTTTTCATTTTTTTTCATTTTATTTTAGTCTGTCTATACAGGGTGAAAATTGGGTTTACATTATCCCTCTCGTCCTTGCTTGCTCCCTAAAGTATTTAAAAAGGTATTGAAAAGGTATTGAAAGTACTGTAAAATAATAGGTCTCTTATTTAGGTTAGTTTTCCTGGTCCTCCGCGACATTTAGTCATAGAAAATGCTGGGATATCTATGAATCATGCCAATTGGTGAACAGGATGGGTGATTTCACCACTTTTCCTGTTAGTAAGGCGTCCATCTCTTTGGGGCGGCATAATCTAGGGTGAATTGAACTAGGGCTGCATATATGAACGGACACCTTAGGGCAGGGGTCCCCAACTCCAGTCCTCAAGGCCCACCAACATGTCATGTTTTCAGGATTTCCTTAGTCTTGCCCAGGTAATAATTGCATCACCTGTGCAATGCAAAGGAAATCCTGAAAACATGACCTGTTGGTGGGCCTTGAGGACTGGAGTTGGGGACCCCTGCCTTAGGGGACTAAATAGCATGAACGCATGCATTTGCGTCCAATTTCTCTTCTTTAACAATGTCCGGCAGGAGCCTGCTTATACATGTAAGGTGATAACTGCCCCTGTTACGGTGGTGCGCATGCGCCGCTGAGCAGGGATTCCTGGTGTGTCATGAAGCAGGAGAACGCCTCCAGCTGTCCGGCAATGCAGGGGGAAGCCCGGTGTGCGCGTCACACGCCAGGGGGCGGAGCTAATTGTAGCGCGGCACCGAGCCGAATTTACAAATTACACAGAAGGGAGAGACCTGCAATGGCAGCAGCATTTCTCCCCTGATGAATCTTTGAGTGAAGAAACGCGTCGGGAGACGCCGCTTTGCAGCATTGCATCTCCACACCGGGGTCTGGTATGAGGTGGATGGCGAGAGGTGGACGGCTTGCGATGGCAGAGCTGAACAGGCGGTGAGATCCACCCAATATGTGTTTTGGTTCTGTTCATTCAGCTCTATGCATCGCAGCGTCTTGGAGTCAATATATCCCACTGTCATTAACCCTGAAAGCTGCCATAGTTTAACCCATCAGGGAACACTCATGCATATGTTGAAATGAGTTATGTGTATCCTGGATAGATAGATGGGTATTTATGACTATTTTTGGTAGCATCTGGAGATGTTTTTAGGATAGTTTGCTATATTGCACTGACACCAATCCATAGGTTTAGTTTCTACGGGTATGTATCATATTTATACGTTATGTGATTTTGACAATATTTGGTACATATAGCCCAAGTATCTTTATTTTCCAAAAACAGTTCAGTGACAAGAAACAGAGAGAGCTGTTTTGAGGCTTTAGTAGACAAGGTTGTGAGGAGGTTTATCCTACCTTAGGCATATCCGTTGTCTAAATACCCATATTTTGGTATACAATTGTTGGCCCTCAGATTATGATCCTATTATTTGCTTTTGTGATCATAGGGTAACAATGGTGGATTGGTAGTGACAGTTAGTGCAGTCTGGTAGCTGTATCTGTTGTTAGTCTTGTCTTGTTTCCCCATTCTGTGTAGGTTATAGGGCACTCAGCACTTTTTGGTTCCTGTTTGTCTTTATATGTTTTTTTTTTTTTTTCCTTTTGGTATATGTGCCATTGAGGCTTTTTAGACTAGACCTAATAAAGGTTAATTTTTATCCATTTGCTATATATGCTATATACTACATGGCTGCTATATACCACATGGGCTGTGTTATATACTACATGGCTGCTGTATACTACGTGGCCTGTACTAGATACTGCGTGGGCTGCGTTATATACAACGCATCGGGTATTCTACAATATGTTTGCATGTATATAGCAGCCACATACTATATAGCATAGGCCACGTACTATTTGTATGCTACATACTACATGGCTCCTATATACTACGTGGCCTGTGCTATATAGTATGTGGCTGCTATATACATACATATTCTAGAATACCCGATGCGTTAGAATCGAGCCACCATCTAGTAAATTCATAAATACCTTCAATTAGCAAATCACACTTGTTATGTATATGGAGCTAGTATGGCAAAATAACCACTGTCTTGTTACATTGAAAAACACCTGTCGTAGAATGTTAATCAGATAATAACCTGTCAGCATGTGGGGTAGGAAGCTTCTCTGTTGCACGTTTAAGAAGATGTGCTCTTATTGTGCATTCTGATCTAGTACTGGGGTGATGATTTAAGAAGAGGCTGCTCACACTGCTGTCCACCATGTATTCATTTAGAAATGTTGGACAGCAGTGTGAGCAGCCTCTTCTTAACTCAGCCCTCTGGGTATTTCTAGTATCAGATCAGATATACATGGTGGACAACAGTAATTGCAGCCTCCTCTTATCTCAGCACTTCTAATAACTCCAGTATTAGTTCATATACAGTACTTCATATACAGTGACTACCTCTTGAAACTCATCAAGAGAATGCCAAGAGTGTGCAAAGCAGTCATCAAAGCAAAAGGTGGCTACTTTGAAGAACCTGGAATATAAGACGTAATTTCAGTTGTTTCACACTTTTTTGTTTAGTATATAATTCCACATGTGTTAAGTCATAGTTTTGATGCCTTCAGTGCGAATGTACAATTTCCATAGTCATGAAAATACAGAAATATCTTTAAAGGAGAAGGTGTGTCCAAACTTTTGGTATGTACTGTAGAAAGGGAGGACAGCCGTGTGAGCAGCCTCTTCTTACCTCATCACTTCTAATATCTCCAGCATTAGTTCATATAGACAGGGAGAACCGCAATGTGAGCAGCCTCCTCTTATCTTAGCACTTCTAATATCTCCAGTATTAGTTCATATAGACAGGGAGGACAGCAGTATGACCAGCCTCCTCTTATCTCATCACTTCTAATATCTCTAGTATTAGTTCATATAGACAGGGAGGACAGCAATGTGAGCAGCCTCCTCTTATCTCATCACTTCTAATATCTCCAGTATTAGTTCATATAGACAGGTAGGAGAGCAATGTGAGCAGCCTCCTCTTATCTCAGCACTTCTAATACAGTAATGGCCAAAAGTATTGACACCCCTGCAATTCTGTCAGATAATACTCAGTTTCTTCCTGAAAATGATTGCAAACACAAATTATTTGGTATTATTATCTTCATTTAATTTGTCTTCAATGAAAAAACACAAAAGAGAATGAAGCAAAAAGCAAAACATTGATCATTTCACACAAAACTCCAAAAATGGGCCAGACAAAAGTATTGGCACCCTCAGCCTAATACTTGGTTGCACAACCTTTAGCCAAAATAAGTGCGACCAACCGCTTCCGGTAACCATCAATGAGTTTCTTCCAATGCTCTGCTGGAATTTTAGACCATTCTTCTTTGGCAAACTGCTCCAGGTCCCTGATATTTGAAGGGTGCCTTCTCCAAACTGACATTGTTAGATCTCTCCACAGGTGTTCTATGGGATTCAGGTCTGGACTCATTGCTGGCCACCTTAGAAGTCTCCAGTGCTTTCTCTCAAACCATTTTCTAGTGCTTTTTGAAGTGTGTTTTGGGTCATTGTCCTGCTGGAAGACCCATGACCTCTGAGGGATACCCAGCGTTCTCACACTGGGCCCTACATTATGCTGCAAAATTTGTTGGTAGTCTTCAGACTTCATAATGCCATGCACACGGTCAAGCAGTCCAGTGCCAGAGGCAGCAAAGCAACCCCAAAACATCAGGGAACCTCCGCCATGTTTGACTGTAGGGACCGTGTTCTTTTCTTTGAATGCCTTTTTTTTTCTCCTGTAAACTCTATGTTGATGCCTTTGCCCAAAAGCTCTACTTTTGTCTCATCTGACCAGAGAACATTCTTCCAAAACGTTTTAGGCTTTTTTCAGGTAAGTTTTGGCAAACTCGAGCCTGGCTTTTTTATGTCTCGGGGTAAGAAGTGGGGTCTTCCTGGGTCTCCTACCATACAGTCCCTTTTCATTCAGATGACGACGGATAGGATGGGTTGACACTGTTGTACCCTCGGACTGCAGGGAAGCTTGAACTTGTTTGGATGTTAGTCGAGGTTCTTTATCCAACATCCGCACAATCATGCATTGAAATCTCTTGTCAATTTTTCTTTTCCGTCCACATCTAGGGAGGTTAGCCACAGTGCCATGGGCTTTAAAATTCTTGCTGACACTGTGCACGGTAGACACAAGAAAATTCAGGTCTTTGGAGATGGACGTGTAGCCTTGAGATTGCTCATGCTTCCTCACAATTTGGTTTCTAAAGTCCTCAGACATTTCTTTGGTCTTCTTTCTTTTCTCCATGCTCAATGTGGTACACACAAGGACACAGGACAGCGGTTGAGTCAACTTTAATCCATGTCAACTGGCTGTAAGTGTGATTTAGTTATTGCCAACACCTGTTAGGTGCCACAGGTAAGTTACAGGTGCTGTTAATTACACAAATTAGAGAAGCATCACATGATTTTTCGAACAGTGCCAATACTTTTGTCCACCCCCTTTTTTATGTTTGGTGTGGAATTACATCCAATTTGGCTTTAGGACAATTCTTTTTGTGTTTTTTCATTTAAGACAAATTAAATGAAAATAATAATACCACATAATTTGTGTTTGCAATCATTTTCAGGAAGAAATTGAGTATTATCTGACAGAATTGCAGGGGTGTCAATACTTTTGGCCATGACTATCTCCAGTATTAGTTCATATAGACAGGGAGGACAGCAATGTGAGCAGTCTCCTCTTATCTCATCACTTCTAATATCTCCAGTATTAGTTAATATAGACAGGGAGTACAGCAGTGTGAGCAGCCTCTTCTTACCTCAGCACTTCTAATATCTCCAGTATTAGTTCATATAGACAGGGAGGACAGCAGTGTCTTACCTCAGCACCCTTGATATTGTGTAGACAAAGTTGGCAACAGAGTGAACGGCCTCTTACCAACGGATTTTGTGCCAAATTAATCTAAATGAGTACACAAGGTTTGATGAAGTGGCATAAACTCAAAGATACCTACTTCTTCTGTCTTTTAAATTTTTTTGTGCTTTTTTTGAGTAAAAAGTAGCACAATCATTTTAATAAGCTTTACAGTGTCACGTTATATAGGCTAGTGTTTAACGGTTACCAAAGAGAATTTGACAGATTTTGTCCTTTACTAGGGTAATGAAGTATAACTGTACAAAAAATTTGATTTTGAAAACCATGTAAAGTTAGCTTTAAATAGTTGCACCTTAAAAAATGAATAACGTGCAAATAAAAAAACACCATTAGAATTATTTTTACTAGAGAAAAAAAGGCCGCACAAATTAAATGGTGAATCAACACCACGGTTTTTAATCAAGAGCCTGATCATTTAACTGTATAGCAGACCTGATCATGGTGCTAGATGTAAAACAATCAAACATAAATACAATAGAAAATATAAGTAATGGAAATATGGAGCAATAGAAGAAGCACATTATATACAGCAAGATGAATGGAAGAAAAACTACTCTTCCATGTCTATTATTATGGGACCTCCAGTGAGAAGATGGTTTGAGAGGTGACTTGTTTCTTCTTCTTCTTCAATATTTGCTGATCTACGCATTCGGCGTCGACAACCTTGAGCACATCGTGATCGCTCATCTGTGGCTCCACAGACCAAAACTTGACAATGCAAGAACACCTCCTGTATGATGCAAAGCAAGTATTAGTTGTAAGACATTTTCTAAAGATCAACTCTTGCAACTAAAGGGGTTGTCGCAAGTTCTTATGTAGCTAAAATTGCAACATGCTTACAAAAACATTTACTTAAAAATCCTCTCCATTCTCAAGAACAGAGGGATTTTAAAGCACCACTCCAACTTTTTTTATTATTATTTCTCTTTGAGAAAGCCTACGCGAAACGCGCGTCAGGGGGTTATCCGGAGTCACAGGCAGTTGGTTACGCTCATCATGGGTAAGAAATCTTGCTAACCAAGGCACCTTATATGTCTTTTCTCTCTTGTTTCCTTCCCGTGTGGGTGATACTTTGTCAGTATGGAAAACTTACTATTAACTGTGCAGTTTGATTGTATGGTGGTTTATACTATATGATTATATGAATCAAGCCTGTGATTAATATATGTGGCTTACACCATACTTCACTGCATGTAGGATTGGTGCTGTTTATTAATACCATGGTGACACCATGAATATTTATCTTTTTGCCTGAGACTTATGTGCTTTTTACTAGGGTCTCTTTTTTTCCTTGCATTTATTTTGTATTTAATAATTTCTTTGTTTTATTTGGAATTTATTTTTGCAATAAAATATCTTGGTATTGATTTTACTATATTGTATGGAATTCCATTCTTTGCTGTTTTCTAAATTGTATTGGGAGTATACTTTACTGTCCTATCATTTACATGGGTGAAATTAGATGTTCACTAGAATTTAGACATCTGCCATATGGGACTCATGTCATCTCTGAGTTTTCTTGTATTGTTTTTTTATTATTATTTCAGCGCCGTAGTAGTGCCAGTAATCTAAGTTCTCTGTTCCTAGTAATATACTTACCAGCCGCTGTCTTCTGCTGTTCCTGCGCCACTGTGGTCCCTTGCTGCCATCTTGTGACCACAATTTCTGACCGACCAAAAGTCAGAATTTTCAGTTAGCCATTAAAAGGTATCAACCACTGAGGACTCTCAATTCTAAATATTTTTCAAAAGTCAGAAGTAACTGTCACAAGCGCTCAATGCAAGTCTAAGAGAGCTTCGTTCTGGCCCTCAGACTTACATTAAATTGTGACTTCTAGATTACCCAGCAAACACTGAAGTGCTCTGGCAGGTCACAACCTGCAGAAGACGGATTGGAACAGAGCTGATCGCAGATAAAGATGGTGGCTGGTAAGTAGCATATATTACTAAAGGCAATGAACTTAGATTAGTGGCATCACTCCAGTGGCTTTAATTTTTTTAGAATGTACAGCTCATTGCCTAGTATTCCAGACTCCCTGCAGTCCTCTGAGTGCATAGTTACTTAGTAGTGATGAGCGAGTATACTCCTTGCTCGGTTTTTCCCGAGCATGCTCGGGTGGCCTCCGAGTATTTGAGTGCTCGGAAATTTAGTTTTTGTTGATACAGCTGCATTATTTACTTCTGCTAGCCAGCCTGAGTACATGTGGGGGTTGCCTGGTTGCGAGGAAATCCCCACATGTATTCAAGCTGTCTAGCAGCCGTAAATCATGCAGCTGCAACAAAAAATAAATTTCCGAGCACTCACAAATACTCGGAGACCAGTATACTCGCTCATCACTATTACTTAGTAGTGATGAGTGAACATGTTTGGATAAGATGTTATCAGTGCATGCTTGGGTGCTAACCGAGTCTCTTTGGCATGCTCGGATAATACAGTTAGGGCCAGAAATATTTGGACAGTGACACAATTTTCGCGAGTTGGGCTCTGCATGCCACCACATTGGATTTGAAATGAAACCTCTACAACAGAATTCAAGTGCAGATTGTAACGTTTAATTTGAAGGGTTGAACAAAAATATCTGATAGAAAATGTAGGAATTGTACACATTTCTTTACAAACACTCCACATTTTAGGAGGTCAAAAGTAATTGGACAAATAAACATAACCCAAACAAAATATTTTTATTTTCAATATTTTGTTGCAAATCCTTTGGAGGCAATCACTGCATTAAGTCTGGAACCCATGGACATCACCAAACGCTGGGTTTCCTCCTTCTTAATGCTTTGCCAGGCCTTGTTTGTGGGTCTTTCCGTCTTAAGTCTGGATTTGAGCAAGTGAAATGCATGCTCAATTGGGTTTAGATCTGGAGATTGACTTGGCCATTGCAGAATGTTCCACTTTTTGGCACTCATGAACTCCTGGGTAGCTTTGGATGTATGCTTGGGGTCATTGTCCATCTGTACTATGAAGCGCCGTCCAATCAACTTTGCAGCATTTGGCTGAATCTGGGCTGAAAGTATATCCCGGTACACTTCAGAATTCATCCGGCTACTCTTGTCTGCTCTTATGTCATCAATAAACACAAGTGACCCAGTGCCATTGAAAGCCATGCATGCCCATGCCATCACGTTGCCTCCACCATGTTTTACAGAGGATGTGGTGTGCCTTGGATCATGTGCCGTTCCCTTTCTTCTCCAAACTTTTTTCTTCCCATCATTCTGGTACAGGTTGATCTTTGTCTCATCTGTCCATAGAATACTTTTCCAGAACTGAGCTGGCTTCTTGAGGTGTTTTTCTGCAAATTTAACTCTGGCCTGTCTATTTTTGGTATTGATGAATGGTTTGCATCTAGATGTGAACCCTTTGTATTTACTGTCATGGAGTCTTCTCTTTACTGTTGACTTAGAGACAGATACACCTACTTCACTGAGAGTGTTCTGGACTTCAGTTGATGTTGTGAATGGGTTCTTCTTCACCAAATTAAGTATGCGGCGATCATCCACCACTGTTGTCATCCGTGGACGCCCAGGCCTTTTTGAGTTCCCAAGCTCACCAGTCAATTCCTTTTTTCGCAGAATGTACCCAACTGTTGATTTTGCTACTCCAAGCATGTCTGCTATCTCTCTGATGGATTTTTTCTTTTTTTTCAGCCTCAGGATGTTCTGCTTCACCTCAATTGAGAGTTCCTTTGACCGCATGTTGTCTGCTCACAGCAACAGCTTCCAAATGCAAAACCACACACCTGGAATCCACCCCTGACCTTTTAACTACTTCATTGATTACAGGTTAACGAGGGAGACGCCTTCAGAGTTAATTGCAGCCCTTAGAGTCCATTGTCCAATTACTTTTGGTCCCTTGAAAAAGAGGACGCTATGCATTACAGAGCTATGATTCCTAAACCCTTTCTCCGATTTGGATGTGGAAACTATCATATTGCAGCTGGGAGTGTGCACTTTCAGCCCATATTATATATATAATTGTATTTCTGAACATGTTTTTGTAAACAGCTAAAATAACAAAACTTGTGTCACTGTCCAAATATTTCTGGCCCTAACTGTATGTGCAAGTCCCCTTGACTGCATGTCTCACGGCTGTTAGACAGCTGCAACACATGAAGAGATGCCTAACAAACAAGCCATCCATGCATGCTATCAAATGACTGCGAGACATGCATTCAAGGGGACTCACACATATTATCCGAGCACGCCGAAGTCACTTGGTTAACACCCAAGCATGTTCGCTCATCACTATTACTTAGGTAAGGACTTTTGCCGCTAGTTGGCTCTAGGCTTTATATCCTGCTTGTGAAGCTCTGAAGCTGGCCTGACTGCTGGATCTGACTAGCTTCACCTCCAATGCTACATAGAGTTTTTAATTTGGAGCAACCATACCACTGGTCTGAACTATCAACCTTCAGGAGAGCACAGTCCCTGTAAAGCAGGAAGCTGGGGCTGGAAGCAGTGTGCCCCTGAAGAAAAGAAGTGGAGATCCCCTTTTTAATATGGTATACTGAATTAACCTTTACTAAAAATTAATTAATATGGTATTAAAAAACTCAAAGAAAAAAAAAATACTTGTATGCTGAAAAAAAAAAACAACAACCATGAATTATAAAACTCATTAAGAACAAAAGTCTAGAATCTAGCCCCTTAGTGATGGAACATATTTTGACCTTCATGACAAAGCCAAATTTAACAATTCTGCCCACTGTCACTTTGAGATTATAACTCTGCAACGCTTCAATGGATCCCACTGATTATGATACTTTTTTTGTGACATATTGTACGTTATGATAGTGATAACATTTCTTTGATATGACTTGCGATTACTTGTGAAAAAAAATGCAATTTGTCGAAAATTTTTAAATTTCACAATTTTCAAACAAATTTTATGACCTTAAATCAGAGAGTCAGGTCATAGAAAATAGTTAATAAATAACATTTTCCCACATGTCTACTATACATCAGTACAATTTTAGAAACATAATTTTTGTTTGTCAGTAAATTATAAGGGATAAAAGTTGACCAGTGATTTCTAATTTTTCCAAAAAAAATATACAAAACCATATTTTAGGGACCACATCACAATTGAAGTGACTGAGGGGTCTATATGACAGAAAATACCCAAACATGGCACCATTCTAAAAACTGCACCCCTCATGGTGCTCAAAATCACTTTCAAGAAGTTTATTAACTAACTCTTCAGGTGCTTTGCAGGAACTGAAGCAATGTGGAAGGAAAAAAATTAACATTTAATTTTTTTCACAAAAAATTTAGTTTAGACCCAATCTTTTTTATTTTCACAAGGGTAACAGGAGAAAATTGATCATAAAATTTGTTGTACAATTTCTCCTGAATGCGTCAAGTTACTTGTGGCGGAAATCTGCTGTTTGGGCGCACAGCATAGCTTGGAAGGCAAGGAGTGCCATTTGACTTTTTCAATGATAAATTTGCTGGAATAATTAGTGGACGCCATGTCGCATTCAGAGAGCCCCTTGTGTGCCTAAACCGTGAAAACCGTGAGCATTTTGAATCCACAGGTAAGACACAGAATTTGAAAACATTAGGTTGTCATATTCAATATGTCGTGATTAGTGTTGAGCGTAAGTGCTCGCTACTCCAGTTTGCATTGGGTGCTCAGATATTCACAGAATATCAAGTGACATGCTCGAGTCCCTGCCCCGCATGTTTCACGGCTGTTAGACACTCAAACAAAAAAATGCGGGGATCTGCAATACTCCGTGCATACCTGACCACTTGATGCAAACTCGAGTAGCGAGTGCTTGCGCTCAGAACTAGTCATCATAGCGTCATTTTTTTTACTTTTGAAAAAAAAAAACGAATTCTAACACCAACCGCAAAGAATGGAAAAAATTTAAAATTTTAACATTTTTATCTAACTAAGGGGTGACAAAGGGAGGTTTGATTTAGTTTTTTTATTTTGATAACTGTGATATGGTCTATCACAGTGATCAAAATGAACCAGTAGGAAAAATGTAATATTGTTGCTGGGTACCGGCCGACAGATCTCAGCGGACGCACTGCGCATGCGCCCGCCATTTTTTTTCCCAGGAAGATGATGCCGGGCAGGGGACTGATCAGGAGAGACCGGGGGATGGTGGAGGTACCAGGGATTCTCGGGGGGGAGGGGCATCATAACTCTCTCTCCTCTGACAAGTAAAACATGTCAGAAGAGAGAGAAATCATCGAAACAAGCGGCACACTTTTTTTTCTTGTCATTAGACACCGGAAAATCTGGCCCTGATCCTGTTCTCCGGAGTCTCAGCTACCTTCCCCCCCCCCCCATAGCCGAGACCCCAGAGATTTTCTGACTGCGGGCACTACAGCCTTATTCCCAATCGCTGTTTTAAAAAGGCGAGGAGGGAATAAGTACCCTTAGTGGCCGCTATTCTGATGTGTATCGGCGGTCACTAAAGGGCTAGTATAACAATAATAATAATAATAATCTTTATTTTTATATAGCGCTAACATATTACGCAGCGCTTTACAGTTTGCACACATTATCATCGCTGTCCCCGATGGGGCTCACAATCTAAATTCCCTATCAGTATGTCTTTGGAATGTGGGAGGAAACCGGAGTGCCCGGAGGAAACCCACGCAAACACGGAGAGAACATACAAACTCT
The DNA here is from genome assembly GCF_032444005.1 of Ranitomeya imitator. Lineage (NCBI taxonomy): Eukaryota > Metazoa > Chordata > Amphibia > Anura > Dendrobatidae > Ranitomeya > Ranitomeya imitator. Next base: position 758,484,028 of record NC_091283.1, on the reverse strand, counting down.
TTGCAGATGTTGTCCAAGGTGGGATTAGAACCTAGGACCCCAGCGCTGCAAGGCTGTAGTGCTATACCACTGCGCCACCGTGCTGCCCGTATAAGGGTTTATCTATAAATCTGTTGCGTGTTAGTACAACAAAGCAGCTAAATGCAAGTAAAAAAAAACAATTACAATAAAGCAAAAAATACTCCAACGTATTTAATGTAAGAATGCATGTATCCAGCAAGGTGTGTGAACAGGCTACATATATAAAAAATGTGGATGCATATACCTACTACACTATACCATTAAGTAAGGTAAGCTTGTCATTTGTTACGGGGATGCATAAATTTATGATTTTGTTAAGTTGATGGTGGTTTTCACCATATAAAAATAAATTAGAACAAGGATAAAATATAAAGACTTTTATTATGTCAAGCAAGATAACTTGTTATGTATTCATGATGAATAACATCAAAGATATGCTCACACATTTCATATTTGCAGCATATTTTTTCTGCACCAAAAACCAGAGTTGAGACAGGAGAAATGCTGCTTACAAAATGCATGTTTCTGTCATTTTTATTTAAACATTTTTACTTGCATGTTTCACTTACTCATTTGAATGGGTAAAAATCACTGCAAAAACGTTGAATTGTTGTGTTGCTTCTCAAAAATGCAGCAGGGCTCAAAATACGCATGAAAGAAACAACATGTGCATGAGATTTCGGGAATCTCGTTTGTATTGTATGTGCTTGTATTGAAAAGTGTTGTGTATTTTACGTACCAAATGTGCTGCTTAAAAAATCCAGCATAAACGCTATGTGTAAACATACTACAATAAGAGAAAGGAGTCCAAAGTAAAAATCAAAATGGGCAGCCCAGAGAAAAAAAAAGACTAGTGTTTATTTTCCCTATTGGTTCGTTTCATGAATTTTGGGCATATTTTCTACCCTATTTGTTAACATTCCAGTTTCTCTGCAAGGGGGAGTCCTGCATCTGCTCTCACCATATAGTAGCAAAATAGATGAGACATACCAGCCTCCTGTAAATGTTTTACTTTTTCCACATTTCTACAAAGGAGATACTAAAAAAAGTTTCTCCTAAACCTTTTATTCAGTGAAGTGAGGTCGTTTACGTGGACAACAAACTTTCATCGTTGTACAATTATCACCATTTGCACAAGATACATTTGCCACAGATTTCAGGCCCAATTTTAATTGATTGCACCGCCATGACCAGTGTAGAAATGTAGATACTCCTCAAATATTAGTGATGATAATGCATCTAATTATCTTGTCTTGTGACTAGAGATGAGTGAATATGTTTGGAAAACGATCGCCAAATCTGAATGTGCCATATTTGTACGAAATTTGTGCGGAATTTATGTTTGATGATCAGTTCCTAACATATTCGTTCATTTCTACTTCCATTGACTCCAATGACGTTCAGCTGTGTTTGGCGAATATTGAAAAAACAATATTCAGAGCCGATCACAATCGGAACCAAATTTTGAAAAATGTGCTCAGTTCTACTAGAGACTAATCTTTATACCCACAGCTAACAGATATTATCTAGACTAGAGTATACAAACTTAATAAAAGCTTAAAGGATTACCCTACAATTTGAAAAATAAACAAAGCCATTTTCATTTTCGTTACATGCGGAAATGCTCCAAAAACGCAATGGAATACTAAAGCAAGGTAATGCAATGATAATCCTAAAGTGTTGTGCACATGATACGTACATTCCGTCCGTATTTGCAGCGTTTTATTTTCTGCAGCATGTCAATTCTTTTGGCGGTTCTGCAGAGTTTTTGATTCATTGACTTCAATTGAGTCAGTCAAATACACTGCGAATTGTCAAAGGGAAATGATGTCAGAATGAGGAAGATTGTGTGGGCGTAGAATATGTGTTTGCGTCTCTGTGTGTGGTCAGAGATTATGTGCTTGTGTCTGTCTGTCTGTGTGTGTGTATCCAGGCGTCATCTGATGGGACTACTACTCCCATCCGGCTACGTCTTTTGTCACATATGACAGAGACAGCATGAGCCGATGATGGGAGAATAGTCTCATCATCCGCTGCCTGTGTTCAGTCAAAACATTTACATAATTTAAATATTCACATACACAATACATAGTCACTGAACACCTAATCCCAATGCCCGCGTCTCCTGCAAACAAAAATAATAAACCAACATATACTCACTTTTCCGCCGTAGTCCATTTAATACCGAGTGTCCCAAATTGATCTCACCCGGCCACCGGCGATACACTGCGGGAGCGATTACCTCCTGTCAGTGTATCACTGAGCTACCATCAGAGTTCATCGGAGTTCATCAGCTGATCAGCTCCGGTGCTCTCACTTACAGCCCTGCTGCATGGGAAAGTTCTCACACAGTGGTAGTGCCGTGAGAGCACCGAAGCTGATGGACTCCGGTGACCTCTCATGGCAGCTCAGTGATACACTGTAGGAGTGTCAGTGTATCTCCTGATGTGACTGTTCTATACGTGAAATCAACGTGGGACACTCAGTATTAAATGGACTAAGTTGGACAGGATAGTATTATATGTTGGTTTATTATTTTTTATTGTTTGCAGGATACAAGGGCATCGGGACTAGGCGTTCAGTAAGTATGGTAAATTTAAATTCATTAAAGGAGTCTGTGTGATTATTTCAAATAAAGGACTTTATTCTGGGTGTCTGTGTATTACTATGGGGTTAGTAATGGATATTTGTCTTATAGATGCCTTTCCAATACGAACCTGTGGGCTTGATGTCACCTGACAATACAAAGGTGATATCAACCCCACAAAAATGAACCACACTTGCCACTGCTACAGGGCAAGTGGGAAGAGCGAGTACAAGTGCCAGAATTGGCACATCTATAAGATGCACCATTTCTGGGGCGGCTGAGAGCTAAGGTTTTCAGCCTGACGGGTGCCAATATCCATGGCCCATTCCCTGGCTAATAATATCAGCCCGCAGCTGTCTGCCTAGGCTTTGCTGGTTCGATTTTATAGGGGGACCCCATGTCAATTTTTTTGGGGGTTCCCTTGTAAACCAGCCAGTAAAGGCTAAGCAAACAGATGTGAGCTGATATTAATGGCCTGGGAACCTTTATGGCTATTGGCTCCCTCCCAGAATATTAACATCAGCCCTCAGCCGTCAGCTTTCCCTCTGATGGTTATTAAAATGGAGCCCATGCAATTTTTTGAAAAATAAACCGATATTGCATTTCACGCAGATTTCTGAGGGTCTGCTCCCACGGTCAGTAAATGCTGCGGGTGGGACCCTGCATACATCCACAGCATCCAATCTGCAGTGGCTAGATGTTACAGCATAGTGGATAGGATTTCAAGAAATTCCATGTCCACTATGCGTGCATTGGCACCCGCGGCGCGTCTTTTCAGACCGCAGCATGTCTATTTATCTTGCGGAGACGCTCAGTCTCCGCAAGATAAAGATCACTCTCCAATGTATAGGGCATGGTGATTCTGCATGGTTCAATGAACATATGCGAATTCACCTGCATTCAATAGCTGGCAGAGCTTTGGATGGAGCAGACATGTGCTGCTGCCAATTACTGACCGTGAGGACGTAGCCTAACAGTTGCTGTTTTGTGTAGGTTAATTATGTCATGCTCCTACATAGGCTGGTGACTGTGCATGTGTTTGTGTCTTTATTTAATATTAATGAGGGTATCTGGCTGAAGAGGTTGAACAAGGAAATTACATCACAACGCTTTTTTTTATTAATAATATATCTTTATTTAGTTCTATGGAGCTAAAAAAACGCACAAAAACGGCATAAAACGCGCGCGTATTTTGAGCTGCGTTTTTCTGCCAAGAGATGCAGAAACCTTGCAGAAATTTTTGCAAGCAAATACGCAATGTGCTCACATAGCGTTAAGTTACAAACCAGAGTCCCTTTTAGTATGAACTCGAGACGAGATTTGTTCATGCAATATAATTAATCAATCGATTTTATTTACTTCTCTGAATGTGGTTTGTCAATTTGTTGTGTTTTATAAGCTATTTTTTCCGTCTGTTTAATGGGTCTTATACATCCTGCTTGCTTTTTACCTTGGTGTTAAATTCCCAGGTGAGCACTAATTATCCACTCTTACATCTATGCAAAAAATAAGCAGGATATATCAGAACCCTCTTTAGTTTAGTTTATTTTGTTATACACCATGATTAACGATCTTAGCTGAAACACGTTGGTCTATTTCATATGGAGGAGGTCTAATGGCGGACAGTACATGTATCTTTTTTTTTATTTAGAATAATAAAATAGTGTTTATGAAAATGCTTTTTCTACTTTGGTCTATTCTATTTGAAGGGCTACATGTGCATAAAACCAGTTTGAGGGGTTAATCTTCAGGTTAATGGCATTACAATACTGTCCAGCCACGTTACTGAGAGCTTGGCTATTGGGAGAAAATTAATTTTACTCCTCCCGGAAGCCGATGGTTTTCAGTCATAGAGGTGTGCTTACAACAGATATAGTCACTGCTCCGTACACAGTGAGTGATGTCTGTAAGTACGTCAGGACATTTCGATTGGCCGCGCACTCTGCACACATGCACTGCAGAACGAGTTGTCAGTCAAATTGTCGGGGTGTGTTTACAGCCAACACTCAGGGTAGTGAGCAGTGACTGTAGCCATGTAAGAGAGTGTACAATGGAAGATGAAATTCCCCAGTGTTGTGCACCATTTGTGACCAGAGACTCCCACCTACTGCTCTAACGGAACACTGCAGAACCAGAAGAAAGCTGAAGTGTTGACAGAAGGACCGGTTTTAAAAAAGAGCACCGGGTCAGGTGACATATGTGACGCAGCTCCACGATATAAAACACCACAGTAGCAAGGCGGGTAGAAGTTTGACATCAATGAGTGAGATCAGTAGGAGGTGTGCAGAGAGGGACACTGCTGCCGAGTCACTAGTACTGTCCTAGGGGCTTTAGGCGCCAGTGAAAGGGACCCAGACTACACCTGTCAAGACCTAAGGCATAGCCCTCCACCAGTCAAGACTCGTGACCCAAACTACGCCTTTCAAGAACCGAGGTCCCATCCCTCATCTGTCCTGACCCAACAGACGATTGTCTCAGGTCAAGCACTGAAGACAGAGTGCGGATTTCCATCCGGAAGTGGATGTACACTGCGGTGATCGGGAATTGTGAGTGAGCCAGGCAGTCACTTCCAACGCTGATGTACGGTCAATGGTTTGATCCGGGGTGGTGCAGCAGATGGGATGGACAGTGTGAGAAAGGCCCAGAAAGCTTTAATTGACTTTGTTAGAAAGACTTGCGGCCTACGGGAAAAAAACAGTGACCCCCGAAGGAGCCTGTAACTTGAGTAGAGCCACGTTAATGACACCATTATCCCTGTAAATGCTTCACCCATTAGGAATCAGCTAGATAGGGAAGAAGAATTCTGTTGTATGCGATATATTCCCTCAAGGGGAACCAGTTATGTCCAGAAATGTGATTTACCTGCAGATATGGGGTTTATAGCGTTGAAATATGTTACGCTGCTTTACAGGAGCAGCAGCTATAGAAAGAATATGAACTTATATAGATCATAAACTGAACATGAGTCAACAGTGTGAAGCAGCAGCAAAAAAAGGCAAATGCAATTCTGGGATGTATCACCAGAAGCATGCAGTCTAGATCATGCAAAGTCAATATTTCCCTCTACTCCCCTTTGGTCAGACCTCATCTGGAATACTGTGTCCAGTTTTGGGAACCACATATTAAAAAAGACATCAACAAACTGGAGCAAGTGCAGAGAAGAGCCACCAGAATGGTGACCGGTCTGCAAGCCATGTCCTGTGAGGAACGGTTGCAGGATTTGGGAATGTTTAGCTTGCAAAAAAGAAGACTGAGAGGAGACTTAATAGCTGTCTACAAATATCTCAAGGGTTGTGTAGAAGGATCATCTTTATTCTCACTTGCACAAGGAAAGACTAGAAGCAATGGGATGAAACTGAATGGGAGGAGACAGATTAGATATTAGAAAAAACTTTTTGACAGTGAGGGTGATCAATGAGTGGAACAGGCTGCCACGAGAGGTGGTGAGTTCTCCTTCAATGGAAGTCTTCAAACAAAGGCTGGACATACATCTGTATGGGTTGATTTAGTGAATCCTGCCTTGAGCAAGGGGTTGGACCAAATGACCCAGGAGGTCCCTTCCAACTCTACCATTCTATGATTCTATCCTCCCTGCTATAACCCCCTCACTACTATTCATTAGGGTCTTTGCAGAGAACTATTACAATCAATGCTCAATATATTGTGAAAAAACCACCACAAAAAAACACAGTGGAATAAGTCCAAACCAATTCATAAATACATATTGCAAAGATAAACTTATTAATATAGAAGATAAACTGACAGAAACATGGCTAAAAAGTGACAGACCATGCCGCATATATATAGGCGATAAGAGACAGCATGATATCCCCAAATGTTCAATCAATAAAGGCATATGAATCCCCAAATACCAATAGCATCGGTTAATACATAGATATCGTATCCAGCAGGGGCACATGCAATCTCCCGCCCTCCCCGACGCGTGTTTCGGAAGTTACCTTCCTTCCTAAGGGGGCGATGTCTATCTATTGATTCCAGTGGGTCCTTATTGGGCCAAGACTTTGGCTATGGAATACACCTTCATATTTATAATATCTTACATTTTATATTGATTATGTGGTATTTCAGTAGCTGGGTGTGTTTATCTGTTTATTATTCAATATATTGTGAGCAATAGTCCTTTGATTGACGACTAGCTTTACAGCGTGCGCTGGCAATACTGGCTAAAAATCAAAGTACCGTGAACTGAATATAGCCATGCTGTCAGTATAATGAGCAGTGACTAATCACTGCCTGCACGGCCCTGATGACTGGAAGCAAGCTTCTGGAGATAAAGGATGGAAGATCTTTTTTCCCTGTAAATGTTGCTCCAGTAAAGCAGCCCAAAATGAATTTAACAATATAGACTTACAGTTTAACCTTATATTTGCAAGTATATAGTGTTTCTAGAATTGGAAGCTTCCCTTTAAGAGGTTAACTGATACAACATTATCCCTATAAAGGGAATCTGTCAGCAGGTTTTTGCTACCTCTTCTGAGAGCAGCATAATCTAGAGAAGGAAACCATGATGCCAGCGATGTATCACTTAGCTTACTGGGTACAGCAGTTGGAAAACAAAGGTTTCAGAGCATGAAGCAGAGCTGAGAAAGCCAACGCCGCCCATAACACAGCTAACCCCGCCCACACCACATCATATCTTTCTGTATATATTGTATTTTGACAGTAAGCTGCTAATCAGTACAGAAGGCATGATTGGACCAGGATGCACAAGGGCACCTAGTCTGGCAATAATAATCTCCTGCTGATAAAACACTAATTGTATTGAAACAACAGCACACAGCCTAATAAGTGACATATTGCTGAAATCAATGTATCAGCCTCTACATCATACTGCCCTCATTTTACATAGCAAAAACTTGCTTACAGATTTCCTTAAAATATCAAACTACTTTCTTTCCATAGAAAAAAATAATACCAGTTGATTATGTTTATATTACTTGTGCTAAGTATCCATCCTGTCTCATGGGCAGAAGGAAATTACCCAAGTTATAAGCCCGTTACATGAAACAGCTTTTCTTTTATAATGCACTGACCTAAATGTGAAAGTATAATTTGTGAAATCATCTTGTATGCAGAATCTTCTCCATTTATAACGGAATGATGCCGTAAATACCAGTTCCGCATGCTAAATTAATGGGGTCGTCGTACACTAGACCTGAAAGCCACGAGTTGTCCTGCTGATATAGAGGTCAGTCTATGAACTAGAATTAGAAATAGCGATGACTGTGCTCCTCCTGGGAACTGAATTACTCTAAATGTGATAAAGATTATAATTATTTCCAGCTTAATAGGATTATAATGATTGAAGGGAGACCTACCGTTCTCAGTACTAGTGAAGGGCATGGCGGCTAGCTAATATGGCTCACATTCATATATCTATGGAATATAATGCAAAACCTGGTTGTACAATTTTATCCCAATATCTCACGCTCAATGTATTCTCTTACGTCGACCACAAGTTACAGCTAAATAACTTTCTCAGTACTTTTGCAATATGCTAAATCACCAGTGTAATACAGAATGTATGTGTGCTTTATATTTATGGATCATAAATACATTCACATTGTATTCATATATCTCTTATTTTTGCAAAAAAAATAAATCTTTTATTCAAATTATGAAATTTTTGTGAAAACTCATTTACCTTATTGTCTTTCCCCACAAATTTAAACACTGGGACCTGAAAGTGTTTGGCAAGGTGATCTTTTGATGTATATTGTTTTACAGCTTCGTCAGAGACACAACTGGGAAAAAAAAAGGAATTACAATTTTAGAAGACTGTCAGATTCCCCCAATGATTTGCCCAATTAGGCATGTTGTGTTGTCATAGGTCTTGGCAAGTAATGCATGTAAACACCAAGAACTTCAAATATTTTTTTCCTTAGTGCTTATACCCTTTAGGCCACATTCACATATTGAGTATTTGGTGAGTTTTTTAATCTCAGCAAACCAGGAATGAGTGAAAAATGTAGAAGTGGTGACTTGTTTCTGTTATACTTTTCTTCTGATTGTAACAGTCCTGGTTTTGGCTTATAAATACTGAGGTAAAAAATTCACTAAACACTCAACTTAAAGAGGTTATCTAGCATATTTTTTTCTGTAGGTAGACGATATTATAAATTAATGAACGAAAGCATACTTGTCACCTGTCACCCTTGTGAATCCAGTGCAGGCTGCTCCGGGGGGTGGAATCTGCTCCAAAAAATTGTGTAGTCCGAATGTTACCGGGCTGCTGAATCCTGTGAATGGCTACATCGGTCAATCGGCTGGAGCTGGTTTCTCTGATGACACGCTGTTCCAGTCAGTTGACCACTGCTGCCAATTACCGGCTTCAGTGGTCCTGTGACATCCAGATGGTGCACTCATCGCCTCTTGAGATAGCGCAACCAATAGAGCAGCCTTCACTGGATCTAGCGGAATGATAAGAGACGCATATGCTTACGTTTGTTAATTTGCTTTTTTTTGTTTTGTATTGTTTTTCTTGTTTGTACTTAAAAAAAAACAAAAACAAAAAAACAAACAAACATTGGGTGACCTCTTTAAAGTCAATGAGGTTATATGGGTTTTATAGCTAAAAACAATTACATAAATTCAGGTGCAAAAAAATTATGTAACTTACTAATGTAGATCAATTAGGCCAGGAGTCCTGATCTGCTCCTGGCACTCCTATGAAGTGACATCTATAAAAAGGTGTAAAGGCGGCGCTACAGCTGTTTATTTGAAAAACTAAGGTAGCCCCCTTTTGTGTCTCTGAATAAATAGTGACACATAACTGATGCCGACACAGGACGCCATCTCCTGTGTTGAAGAGGATCTGTTAAAAGGTCAAAAGTGGACAGTTGTTGAATTTATTTTATTCTCGCTTTTCCCTGAGTGTTCTGCTTTTTTCTTTTTTTATATCTGCCATATGAATCCAAAGAAAGAGCTATGCCTCCTTGGTAAAAACAATAAAAATCAGAGCTAAATAAAAAGGCTCATATCTGTAGAACCGTGTGGCGGATTTTAAAAAAACAACCAAAAAACTGAATACTTAGTGGATCAGTGAAAGTAAAATAAAAGCAAAAATTTGCCACTTTTGACCTGATGATGAGAGGACCAGAGAGGCGCAGCTGATGGGAGCCAGGATGGAACAGTTATGAGAAGATAGCAGCACTTGAATTAACTGAACAAAATAAGTGTGTTTTATAAATTTCTATTTAAGACTGATTTCTGTATATATTTTACCCTGGAAATCCGCTTTAGAACCTGAAGAAAATTTCCCGAATATAGCATCATCCAAATAATTTAGATTTTTTACAGAGGAGCAAATCTGTTTCTTACTTTTGTTTAGGACCCTTTTTGCGGTCACCCATTGACTTGCCACTAGTGATGAGCGAATATACTCGTTGCTCGGGTTTTCCCGAGCACACTCGGCTGACCTTCGAGTATTTGTTAGTGTTCGGAGATTAAGTTTTCATCACCGCAGCTGAATGATTTACAGCTATTAGCCAGCCTGAGTACATATGGGGGTTGCCTGGTTGCTAGGGAATCTCCACATGTAATCAAGCTGGCTAATAGCTGTAAATCAATCAGCTGCCGCGATGAAAACTTAATCTCCGAGCAGTCATAAATACTCAGAGGTCACCCGAGCGTGCTCAGGAAAACCCGAGCAACGAGTACACTCGCTCATCACTACTTGCCACGAATGCTTTTGCATTGAAGGGAAGCCATCAGGTGATTCATGTTGTCCAAATCGTAGGCAGCAAGAATCGCAGCCTGAATGTACTATTTCAGCAAGGTGTATTATTCTCTGCAGAGCTGCAAATAGGAACTTCAGGGTCCCATACTGGTAAAATTTTCAGGCCCCCTCGTGGCTCCACCCCAGCTCTACTTCCACCACTTGACATTCCACCGTCCCACCGCCCTCTCTTGGAAAAACTCCACTTCTATACCAGGTCCTCATTAATCACACATTTACAGTTTCCATCGAACACCAGTTCACTTACACAGCCATCAGCTTTTGTTTTGGCCAAAAGATTTTTTTAAGTCGCCACCACAACGAGTTAGACTTTTTTAGTAGGGTCCTACTCCCAAATTTGCCATTTGCTCTCCCCCAATCCAAATTCATAACTTGCTCTCTCCTCCATTCCCAATTCATCATTTACTCCTCCCACCCCTCACTCCCAGAATACTGAGAGGAGGGACGCATAAGCCAGGTAGTAATGAAAAAGACAAATGTACTTGGCATGCATTGGGCCACCCCACAATGCACTTTCAGCCTCACTAGCATATACATTCAGAAAGGATAGTAAAGAATTTTTCTGGCTTGAGCAATGCTTTGAAGCCATAAATGTATCCATTATCTTGTACTCTTACTACCTATACCACTATATATTATATTGGTTAGACCCTATAGTTGAGGACTTATTCCCATGAACTCTACTTTTGTTTAACTAGCAACAAAATATCAGTATTTATTTCCTCTAACCCCTTATTTAAAAACAGTGAATTCAAACTAGGAATGGTTCTGTCTTATTTTCAATGGATGCTATATAGCTTGTACCTCATCTGAGACCTTATTTTTTGGCTTTAAATTAATGCCACTGCATTATTCCAGTCCAAGTTAGTCACCAATTCAGACAGTTCTCCATTATGAAATAATAATTAAATCTACATGATATTCACATTAGATTCTTTAGAAACCAAGGGAGTGTCAAAGAATATTAGTTATCCACTATTTATTTTTATCACCAATATGCTAAATTGTCGTTTTGGAGCTGCTGGAAAAAAAATAGAGGGCTCGGGAAGCATGGAACGGCATGCTATTTATAGAAATACAGTGGGTACGGAAAGCATTCAGAACCCTTTAAATTTTTCACTCTGTTTCATTGCAGCCATTTGGTAAATTAAAAAAAGTTCATTTTTTTTCTCATTAATGTACACTCTGCACCCCATCTTGACTGAAAAAAAAACAGAACTTTAGAAATTTTTGCAAATTTATTAAAAAAGAAAAACTTAAATATCACATGATCATATTTGTCACATGCTGTCTATTTTCTTGTGATCCTTTCTTGAGATGGTTCTACTCCTTCATTGGAGTCCAGCTGTGTTTAAACTGATAGGACTTGATTTGGAAAGGCACACACCTGTCTACATAAGACCTCACAGCTCACAGTCCATGTCAGACCAAATGAGAATCATGAGGTCAAAGGAACTGGCCAAGGAGCTCAGAGACAGAATTGTGGCAAGGCACACATCTGGCCATGGTTACAAAATAATTTCTGCAGTTCTCAAGGTTCCTAAGAGCACAGTGGCCTCCATAATCTTTAAGTGGAGGAAGCTTGGGACCACCAGAAGTCTTCCTAGACCTGGCTGTGCAGCCAAACTGAGCAATCGTGCGAGAAGAGCCTTGGTGAGAGAGGTAAAGAAGAACCCCAAGATCACAGTGGCTCCGGAGATGCAGTAGGAAGATGGGAGAAAGTTCCACAAAGTCAACTATCACTTCAGTCCTCCACCAGTCAGGCCTTTATGGCGGAGTGGCCCGACGGAAGCCTCTCCTCAGTGCAAGACATATGAAAGCATAGAGTTTGCTAAAAAAACACATGAAGGACTCACAGACTGAGAAGATTCTCTGGTGAGATGAAGATAGACCTTTTTTGTGATAATTCTAAGCAGTATGTGTGGAGAAAACCAGGCACTGATCATAACCTGCCCAATACAATCCCAACAGTGACACGTGGTGACAGCATAATGCTATGGGGGTGTTTTTCGGATGCAGGGACAGGATGAATGGTTGCCATTGAAGGAAACAGGAATGCAGCCAAGTACAGTGATATCCTGGATGAAAACCTCTTCCAGAACGCTCTGGACCTCAGACTTGGCAGAAGGTTCACCTTCCAACAAGACAATGACCCTAAAGGTACCTTCACACATAACGATATCGTCAACGATATCGTTGCTATTTGTGACGTAGCAACGATATCGTTAATGAAATCGTTATGTGTGACAGCGACCAACGATCAGGCCCCTGCTGGGAGATCGTTGGTCGCTGAATAAAGTCCAGAACTTTATTTCGTCGCTGGACTCCTGCTGACATCGCTGGATCGGCGTGTGTGACACCGATCCAGCGATGTCTTCACTGGTAACCAGGGTAAACATCGGGTAACTAAGCGCAGGGCCGCGCTTAGTAACCCGATGTTTACCCTGGTTACCATCCTAAAAGTAAAAAAAAACAAACACTAGATACTTACCTACCGCTGTCTGTCCTCCAGCGCTGTGCTCTGCTCTCCTCCTGTACTGTCTGTGAGCCGGAAAGCAGAGCGGTGACGTCACCGCTCTGCTTTCCGGCTCCCAGACAGTACAGGAGGAGAGCAGAGAAGCAGAGCGCAGCGCTGGAGGACAGACAGCTGTAGGTAAGTATGTAGTGTTTGTTTTTTTTTACTTTTAGCATGGTAACCAGGGTAAACATCGGGTTACTAAGCGCGGCCCTGCGCTTAGTTACCCGATGTTTACCCTGGTTACCGGCATCGTTGGTCGCTGGAGAGCGGTCTGTGTGACAGCTCTCCAGCGACCAAACAGCGACGCTGCAGCGATCCGGATCGTTGTCGGTATCGCTGCAGCGTCGCTTAATGTGAAGGGGCCTTAAGCACACAGCTATAATAACAAAGGAGTGGCTTCAGAACAAATCTGTGACCATTCTTGACTGGCCCAGCCAGAGCCCTGACCTAAACCCAATTGAGCATCTCTGGAGAGACCTGAAAATAGCTGTCCACCAACGTTCACCATCCAACCTGATGGAACTGGAGAAGATCTGCATGGAAGAATGGCAGAGGATCCCCAAATCCAGGTGTGAAAAACTTGTTCCATCATTCCCGAGAAGACTCATGGCTGTACTAGCTCAAAAGGGGGCATCTATTCAATACTGAGCAAAGGGTCTGAATACTTATGACCATGTGATACTTCAGTTTTTCTTTTTTTTTTATACATTTGCAAAAAATTATACATTTCAGTTTTTTTCTCAGTTAAGATGGGGTGCAGAATGTACATTAATGAGAAAAATGAACTTTCTTGAATGTACCAAATCGCTGCAATGAAACAAAGTGAAAATTTTAAAGAGGTCTGAATATTTTCCGTACCCACTGTATATACCATGGTGGAGGAAGCAGAGTATAAGGCTTTCTAATGCAGTTCCCTCACTTAGGGGTCATTCAGACATCCGCTTTTTGCATCCAAGTTCTATCCGTGCTTTTCACAGATAGAACTCATACCTAGTATAGTCTATGGGGCTGTGCAAATTGGCTCATTTTTCTTGCAGACCAAGTAGTAAGTGCACAATTGCGGGGCCTTGTTCAATAATGATCCGAATGTTAGATAAAGATCAACAATGCAAGTCTATGAGTCAGTGAAAAAAATTGGACAGCACTCAGATGACATCCATATTCTGTCCCTGCTAGGTAGGAAACCGTAGATGAACTTTTTATTCTTTAATCCGAGAAAAACTTTTAAAATTACTACATAAAACTTTTTAGAATTGAGTCCTCATTGCTTGATACCTTTTAATGGCTAACTAAAAAAGATGGTAACGAATTGCAAGCTTTCGAGACTACTCAGGTCTCTTCATCAGGCACAGACTAAAGCAAATTCTGAAGAATCACATATTTATACACAACACAGCACAGAACTGTCATTATGAGAGAGTGATAAGTGATAAACAGTTGTGTCCATAAATATTGGAAAGTTCCTAGATTAGGAGTGAATGTTTTGTTGTCCTGATTGGGGTCAGGTTCTGTTATGATGACCCCACATGGTCTGAAGTGCAAATTCCGTAATTGATGTAAAAAGACATAAATCCATGCAACACATTCATTCCTGCACTAAGTGTGTCAAAGGTTGCCATAAATTTATACTCCCAAATTCTCCTGTCTCTCTTAGATTTGAAGTTACCCCGCAGCTGCGGGGTCCTTTATTTGTAACCGGAGGGAATGTGGGACCTGTCCGTTTGTAATGACCACGGATGGGATGGGGGTCCCCGGTTCGCATGGGGACTGCAGGTTGCCTTCGGCTGCATCGCATCTGGTGTGGTGTGCTTGATTGTTTGTGCTGGATATCCAGCTGTGTGGATATCCAGTCTGTGTGTTGGGAAGATGGGGCGGAGGCTGCGAGTGGGGGTGGATTCTCACTGACATGCAATGAGAGAGCAGGGAGTGGGTCTGCCTGTGGCCAAGCATTTTTGTCTCCCCAGTCATGACATTATGGACATAAAATTACTTGTATGGAAGGGTAAATTCAAATCTAAGAGAGACAGGAGAATTTGGGAGTATAAATTTATGGCAACCTTTGACACACTTAGTGCAGGAATGAATTTGTTGCATGGATTTATGTCTTTTTACATCAATTAAGGAATTGCACTTGAGACCATGTGGGGTCATCATAACAGAACCAGACCCCAATCAGAGGACAACAAAACATTCACTCCTAATCTAGGAACTTTCCAATATTTATGGACACAACTGTTTATCACTTAACACTCTCTCATAATGACAGTTCTGTGCTTGTGTATAAATATGTGATTCTTCAGAATTTGCTTTAGTCTGTGCCTGACAAAGAGACCTGAGTAGTGTTGAAAGCTTGCAATTTGTTACCATCTTTTCAGTTAGCCATTAAAAGGCATCAACCACTGAGGACTCTCAATTTTGAATATTTTTCTATCTACTGGCTAACATGGCTAAATATCTTTCCTGTACATAAAACTCGTACTAAACTAGGATGAAACTTGAGTAATGCTCTGAACAAAATCACTGATGAAACTAGGACCGTTTTCTAGTACATAAAAAAATTGGACATCTGAATGACCCATGTCCCTATCTGCAAGAGTTTATTTTAGGGACACGAAGATTTTAAAGAATCCAGATCGGCGTTTGCACTTTGCTACACTCACTTATAGGAATATTTTTGCACAAAACTCCAGAGGATGTTTTGTTTCGTAAATTTTAGCTACATGAATAGCAATAAATCTGATAAACAATATTTTGGTGAATTACCTGTAAAACTTTGTAGCTCCTTTGATACCTTTGCTGCATCCAAGGATTACACTTATCTATTGCTTAAATATCATAATATAGCATTTTAATACTTGCCCATCTTTAATTAGGTCGTATTTCAGGATTTCATCATTTTTGGAAGTTGGTGTTGCAAAACAACTCTCCACTAGGGTTTCCAGTCCATTGACACGCATCAGGGGTTCAATGCCAAAATATAGCGAGTCTCTGAGCTTAAGAATTGGCAAACTTTCTCTGTAAGGCTCATCAAAATCCTTATCCTTAAATATTTCCAGGGTGAAGGGAAAGGTACCTCTGTTGCGACCCATGATTTCCAGTGGTGAGTTCTTAAGATTAGGTACATATCCTTCTATGATGGTGTAAAGTCTAGGAAACTCACATGTAATCGGAATCAAAATCTTGCTTGTACGAATTATAATGTCTCCATTGCTTCCTGGGGTCTGCTTGGGCATGCCAGTGACTAGGTTGGTAGCAATAATCTTATCACTTACTACCTACAAAAGTTGGAGACAATAAAAGGTCAGGGAATGCAGTAAGCACATTTGTTAAATTAAGCTAGCATGTAAAATTAAATTTGATATGCTCTAACCTCTAGTTTCAGAAACTGCTGTATGTCACCAAATATCAGAACTCAGAACTGGAAGGTGATATTCACAATGGAGGCTCTAGTTAAGATTCCAGTCCTCCTTATACTATCATAGACCCCAATTCATCAAGACTGGTGTTTTTTTCACATCAGTCTTGATTAAGGGTGCACGAGAATAAGAGGCTGCAAATTTATTAAGAGTCTTGTGTCTCTTAAAACCCTGCTGTTGTCTTCGGTCAAAAACGACTGAACTTGAACTTCAATATTCTTTAAAATATTCAAGATGCGGCTCTGAAACCCGTGGCCGACCGACCCATCCTCATTTAAGTCAATCAACCACAAGTTTCAGAACCACATCTTGAACACCCCAAAAAATACCTAAGTTCAAAATCGGTCTCCCCAGATTGAAGACAACAGCAGGGTTAAGAAATTTGGCCCAACATGCAGCTGGCACGCTCTTGGCTATGTATCCCTCGCGGCTAAGCTATATCCATTTTTTTTTTAAGAAGAAAAAGGTTGTATCTAGTGAGAGATGGAAAAATACAGAAAAAACTACATTATATCTGAAGTAAGCCAAGGTCACAGCCATATGTAGAGATTAAGAATAGATATAGTAGCATCACCAAGTTTTCTCTAAATCAGTTACATACATTGATAGCGGTGCCACAAGTCTTGAGATTGAAGTTGATATTGACATGGGTGCCATTGGATACACCTTTGCAGGAGGAATTAGTAAGTGACAGTTCAAGTCCACCAACCAGATCCTTAGGGACAGAGACCTCGATGGAACTTGGCTTGCATAAAACTGGTACTGAAAAAAAAAATAGTAGAAAATAATCAAGAAGCTTATAACCTTCACTCTGAAGTCCAACTTTTTATTCTGTACAGAAAGAATTAGGTCACACAGTGAGAAAATGCAATTTGCGATGACTTCTATCACTCTAGTATGAGAATCCCTAGTGGTTATTAGTGATGGAATTAAATGTTCAATCCCACATAGAAATAAGTAACAAAGCAAAACATTGACTCTCTGCCACAGGTCAATGATCTCCTATGACTTTCACACAGAATAATAAGTGTTTTTAACAAAGTCCGTGTTTGAATGTATCAGCTCGAGCAAAAAGGGTATCCAAGATGTGAAGGATTGGGGTCTTCATTGGGAATAAAACATCCAGCATTTTACAAGCAATACACAGCAATGTTGCCCCGCTCTAGACAACCACCTAAAATTATGGTATTTTACGTAAACTAATGTTAGTAGAAATATATGCGAATAGTATTACTGTGTAAGGCGTATCTGCGACAGGGTCAGACAGGTTCAGCAGAGTGCCACACGATTCTCTGGTGGGCTCACACTTTGACGTAATAATGGGTCCAAAAGCTCCACAATAGAAGAAACCTTGTTTGGAGACAATCACCATTATGGGCTGTTTCTTATGGGTTGGTTCACAAATTACTATTAGCCCCAGCATGAATTGGGTGACGTTGTGAAGAATTATAAAATGGACACAAATATATATAGTACTGGTAGAGCATGGGCCTTGACCTGTGCTGTAGGCACCAATAAAGATGCAGTACTAAGTGCATCAACTACATAAACTCGGCTGTATCTTTCCACTAAGGCTAATAAAATTTGTGCATAGTTATACATCTTTGTATGTCTTACTTGTCCTTAGGAACTAGTTTTACTAACAGTAGTTTAAAACATTTGGTAAAACTGTTTTGATAGAAAACTAAGTATCACCAATGCAAGAAGCACATAAATATCAACATGATTGGAAATAAAACCTTTCTTTCTTTTACCATACCTTGACAAGTGTGGTTATCCTCAGACATGATAAGGCCCCTTGGGCACAGACACTGGTATGAATCACCGAGTGGAGCACAGGTATGACTGCAGCCTCCATTGTTGTTCTGACATCCCTGAATATCTAATGTAGACATAAAATTCAGGAATATATATTAAAAAAATAGCTCAATGATCAACATAGACACAAAGCTGGAGAAAAAGTAAGATTAGTATGTAAGATAGTTTCTGTCCATAAGCGTATAGACTATTTTGTACTACAATATGCAGCTCCATTAACATTCAGAACATTTCCTTGTAGAAGCTAATTATAATCCAGCTATTGAGGTGAATGAGGGTGGGTTAGGGCTTTTAAGGAATTTTGAGGGAACAAACCACTTACCATGATAGAATAGTATGTCATGGGGTGAAAAAAGGTTAATCAATACTGACTAAAAAAATGGAAAACAATGCTTAATTGGAACTTGTCCCTTTGTATATGCAGTCCAATTTGTGGACAGCAAGCTGCCTCTAATTTCATTTTGCCTCCCATGTCCATTTAGCATCTATTAAAGAGTTTGTTAATTAAAGGTCTGAGTGACTGCAGACTGACAATTTGTGATGATTTACATACTTGTGTTCATGTTCCAATTAGACTTATCCAACTTCTCTCAATAGAAGAGAATGGAAGGAAGATGGGTGAGACTAGTAGGCACTTGACCGCAAGTATGCAAACGTGCTCACGTGACCATCCATCTACATAGGGATTACAGGGGAATGGTAACTGTGTGCGCATTATCATGATTGGCAGTGTGCAGTCACACAGCGTCCTTTTCAGCCTGGACAACCTCATTAAGGCTACGTTCACATTCGCGTCTTTGGACGCAGCGTTGTCGCCGCAACGCACGACGGATGTGAAACGCACGCAAAAACGCATTGTTTTGTGACGCATGCGTCCATTTTTGGCTTGATTTTGGACGCAAAAAAAATGCAACTTGCTGCGTCCTCTGCGCCCTGACGCTTGCGCCAAAAATGACGCACGCGTCACAAAATGCAAGACAACGCATGTCCATGCGCCCCCATGTTAAATATAGGGGCGCATGATGCATGCGTCGCCGAACCTGCGCCCGACGCAACGCAAATGTGAACGTAGCCTAAGCAAAAGTTATAAGATATTAAAAAAAAAAAACCTATACAGTCATGGCCGGAAGTGTTGACACCATTGATATTGTTCCAGAAAATGAAGTATTTCTCAAGAAAATTATTGCAATTACACATGTTTTGTTATACACGTTTATTTCCTTTGTGTATATTGGAACAACAACAACAACAACAACAAAAAAAAAAACAGAAAAAAAGGCAAATTTAACAGTTTCACACAAAACTCCAAAAATAGGCTGGAAAAAAATTGTTGGCACCCTCAACTCAATATTTGGCTGCACACCCTTTGGAATAAGTGATTGCAGTCTATCACTTCCTATAACCATCAACAAGCTTCTTACACCTCTTCAACTGGAATTTTGGACCACTCTTTTTTTTGCAAACTGCTCCAGATCTCTCATATTTGAAGGTGCCTTCTCATAACAGCAATTTTAAGATATCTTCACAGGTTAATGGAAATTAGATCAGGACACACTGCTAGCCACTTCAGAACTCTCCAGCGCTTTAATTCCATCCATTTCTGCTTGCTTCTTGAAGTATATTTGGTGTCATTGTCCTGCTGGAACACCCATGACCTAGGATGCAAATCTGGCTTTCTAACACTTGGCACTACATTGAGACTCAAAATCCTTTGGTAATCTTCAGATTTCATGATGCCTTGTACACCGTCAAGGCACCCAGTGAATTTCTTTGGAACTTGATTGGGGCTGCTTATCCACCATCCGGACTATCTTGCGTTGCAACCTTTCATCAATTTTTCTCTGCCGTCCACGCCCAGTGTCATGGGTTGTAAACTTCTTGATATCCTAACCAGTTCGTCTTGCAATTATCCTGCCCTCTGTATCCATGTCCACAGCACATTGTTAACATAAAGGACAAAGGGTTTTTTTACTGGAAGACTTGTGTGGTGCTGCTATTTTCATCCTGTTTGGATTTCCACTTATGTTTATTCAAGCAAGCATGCCTTATTCCAGTGGATTACCATTTGGTGGGGTTGTCGACTCCGCTCATCCTACTGGACTCTGCTAAGACTGCTCAAACAGTGAGTACTCACCTGTTTCTTAGTGCCACTCGTTTTTTATGAAATTCTTGATAATGTTGCGCACCGTGGACAATAGAACATCAAGATCTCTGGAGATGGACTTGTAACTTTTAGATTGTTGATATTGTTCAATGATTTTGGTTCTCAAGTCCTTAAACCATTCTCGTCTCATCTTTCTGTTCTCTATTCTTAGTGTGGAACACACAGACACACAATGCAGAGACTGAGTCAACTTCTGCCTTTTTTTCTGTTTTCAGGGGTGATTTTCATATTTCCCATATCTGTTACTTGCCACAGGTTAGTTTGAACGAGCATCACATGTTTGAAATAAAGTTGTTTAACCACTTTTTTGGAAAGGTGCCAACAATTTTGTCCAGCCTATTTGGTAGTTTTTGTGTAAAATTATGTTCAATTTGCCTTTTTTCTGTGTTTTTTTTTATTGTTCCAATTCACTCAAAAGGAAATAAAGATGTGTATAACAAAAGATATGTAATGGCAATTTTCTGGGAGAAATACGGTACTTCATTTTCTGGAAAAATTCAAGGGTACCAACACTTTCGGCCATGACTGTATAAGTTTAGCTTTCTCTTAATCACATTGATTCACAAAATAAAGTTAAAATTTATACTGTATACTAACACTAAAAAACAAACCCACGAATATGAAATTGCATTTTTCCCATCACTCTAAAAAGCTAATACATTTTTATTACATAAAAGTGATTTCTCTGCACTGATGAAAAAAATATTAAAGTTATTGCTCTCAGAAGGCCGGATGAAAAAAAATGAAAAAATCTTTGTATCATGAAGGACCATATTGGCTGCTGTGGTAAGGGCGTAAAATCATGCTGTGCACTTATCTGACGGTAGAGTTAAGAACTGCAGTTTGTTTCCAAGAACATTTGATTGTAGCCATGTACAGGGTATAAATGGAGAAATAAAAGAAATAACTCAAAATTACCACAAATACAAAGAACAAAAAGTTTGAAAAACTTTTCAACTTTTAATGTTCTTTCAAATGTGAAGCCTGAATTTCATTCTTAAAGGAAGTGAATATGTATGGCAATAAAAATGAAAATGTATTCACCTTCACATGTTTTCTCATCTATGGCCAGTACTCGCCCTTTCCCACAAGCACAGCGATGGGAGTTCTTCAGATTAATGCAGACCTCACTACAGCCACCATTATCTTGCTCACATTCATTTTCATCTGCAATACATATAAATAAAGTTGGTTGAAACTTGTCTCTTAATACATGCAGTCCGATCTATGGACAGCACAGTACAGATAAGGAGAAACAACGTGGGATCTCTCCTTCCATCCTCTGTCCCTTTCTGAATTTTTTTTGTTTGGTATGTCCTTTACAAGCGATATTAATAACTGTCCTATTTCTCTTACAATTGCCATATTTCTAATATCATTCTGCAGGAATAAATGAATGGATCAGTAATAGCCGCTGGCAGATGATTTTTCCATCGTGTATGAAGTCAGGGGTGCTATAAATCAGACAATATTCAGAGTCTACCATTTTGGCAGATGAGAGCTAAAAATATTCTCGTCCCTTCCTATCTTGTTCTGTTCTAGCCTGCTCATTTTGTAATGATAGAATGGTATTGCTGATTAGTCTTATATATCATACGTAAGGTAGGGGTTTATTGACTCTAGCTGTATAGGGTAATACTCCAAAATAAAGTGTCCATTAATATTTAAGAGAGTTTTTTTGGGATTAGAGCATTAATGACTTATCCTGTTAAAGAGAATGGGAACACGTTGCAGTACCTTGTAGGTGGATGGAGGGATTCAAATAAAAGGACACTTCAAACTGATGATCTAAAAAGGGTGTTAAGCTTCTGACCTCCGCTGATCCAATATGGATGGTCTATCTTAATACTCTGGTCCTCGGTTTTATTTTAATTTCATATAGCCAAAGATCTGCCTAAAAACCATTTGTACAGACATTAATTCCTGCTCATTGCCCAGTGTAAACAAATTCAGCGATGTAACAATAAATGATAGAATGCTTGTTTGTTGCTGGCAATTACTCAGACATCAGAATCATCCGCTAATGTAATCAAGGGATGAAATGTGAATTTTATGATTGTCAGTTATCAATGTTAAGTATAAAGAGGGAAGGCTTACTGGCTCGTTTTTAATAGCCAAGCCAGCCCCCTAATTTAACAGCCTTGACAATGAGGTTATTATTATTATTATTATTATTTATTATTATAGCGCCATTTATTCCATGGCGCTTTACATGTGAGGAGGGGTATACATAATAAAACAGTACAGGTTATGTGCACATGTTAAGTATTCGCTGCAGACATTTCTGCTGCAAATACTGAAGTGTTGGAAGGAAAAACAGCATAAAATCTGCACGGTTTTTCTGCCTTTTTTCCTGCATTTTTTTATTCACTTTTTTCTACATTTATTAGAATAGGTAAAATACGGTACAAAAACACTGAACGAATTGACATGCTGCAGATTTGAAACAAGACAAAAATGCAGCAGTTACTTAAACAGATTGCTGGTCCACAACAACAAGTCTATGTGACTGCAGATTTGTGAATCGTCAGATAGCGTGCACTGTGAGAGTAAGAGGAGGCAATGGTACTCCTGAAGAGCCCCTGCGTAATGTGGCGTGAGGAAAGACTGCTATTTGCTGGCTGGATGAAACCATGAGGAATCAACCAGCATCAGAAGAGTTGCAGGAGGAGTGAGTTCATGTGCAGGACACAGTCAGATGCCTTGGATGATGGAGTTCCCAGATATAGAAATCGCCAAGGAGAGGAGTGATGTGGACATGTGCCAGAGATTACGCTGAATTCAGTGTTACCAGCATCAGTGGAGAGCGTGCACCAGTAGGGTGATGGCTGCTGTGCGAAAGAGCCCAGATAACGCCCTGTTGACCCTACTATGTCGATCAAGAACCCGACCTGCGCCAGTCGAGACCCAGATCCCAGACTACGCTCATCGAGAGCCAGGACTCAGCCCTCTCTTCCTCAGGCATAGGATATACCTGCTGTTGGTCAAGCACCAAAGATCCACGAGGAGACATCGACCAGAGGATAACATGAGTGAGCCAGGACGTTACTTTCAGCAATAACGTAAAGTACAGGGGTCAGTCTGGGGTAGAACAGATGAGGTGGGGGCCCGGCTGGAACACAAGAAGCTCAACGTTCCTTGATAGACTGTTAGAAAGACTTGTGGTCTAGCGGTAAATCCCAGTAACCCCCACTAGGGACATTGCTGCAGGAAGAGCTAACGTATTAGCTCCCCAGGAATGGGTTTACTATCCTTGTAGGAAGGACACAAGTTTAATCCCTGAGAGACTTTTACATTATTCACGTTGTATTCTAAAATCTATTGCATGTTTACCATCATATGGTTTACTGATGTTCACACTGTTTCATATTATTAACTGTTCCCTGACCACTGTATATTCCCACCATTTAAGAAGGAAATCGTTTGACTGTCCCAACCTTGTGCTTTCTGTGCGTTGCAATCGGTCACCTGCTTACACGTGCTGTGGTGTGAAATCAGACCAGATCTTTAACGTGTGCACATACTCTTAAGATGGGGGCTTAGCTACTGAAAGTAGTGAGCAGCGAGCCAAACCCATTCACACACCTCAGTGGTGACATGCCAACATAGGATGCTCTCTTCTATGGAGGAAAAAAAAAGCTGGGAAGAGAGCTGGCGTTAATTTCTCTCTGGCATGCGGCTTTGTTAATATAAGTACATTAGAAAGTTATATATTTTTGCACTTTAATTTTTTTTTAGAGCTTTCAAAAGTAATAGAATTTTAAACACAAAGTATTTTACAAAGCTATATAACTTTTGCTTCAGTGTGATATGAAGAAACAGGGTGATCTTACCCAGACATGTTTGCCCATCAGGGCCTAGAACTGTCCCAGAACTGCATATACAATCTCCAGTGTCCAGACACGTTCCTCCACACTCCATCAGGTCGCAAATATCATAGAAGTCTAAGTAACACATAAAATATTAAAGAAAAACTCTAGCAATCATATTTTGAACCACAATCTGTATTGTGATGTTTTTTAAGGTGACGGCTTTACACTACTTCTTGTCGCTGTAGGGAGAAGCGTTTTTTTAGTGCTTTGATATGCAGAGCAGTGTCTTATATCATTGGAAACATTTCCTCTTTACTGTTGTCAAGCTGTAGGAAAACAGGAATACGGCAACCCCAACCTGCCCAATTGAGAATGCTACTTCCAGTTTATTAGAGGAGATTTAACTAACCCACAATGTCTTACTAGAATAGATAAAAACTGTAGAATTCCATCTTCAAATAAATTCCATCTATATAATTTATATGCCGATATTGTGAAAAATTACGGTTTCCGATTTTAACAACTGGAAATCCTAAAGTCACATTCTGCACTCAAACCTTTAAGAAATTGCAGTTTGTTACAGGCGGCTCTATTGGAAAGCATAAGTGGTAGTTTTTGGAACTAAAGCCAGAAGTAGATGCAACAAAAATAAAAAAAAAACGATGTCCTCTTATTTTTCCATTTATTTTAAATCTACTTCTAGCTCTGGCTCAAAAAAACTGTACCAAAACAACGTCACTGGCAGTAAGTCACTTACCTTTCTCCCAGTACAAAAAGATTGGACATACAGAAACTGCTTGATCATTCTTTCGCCTGACATTTGCCATAAGGGTAAAGATTGTGCACTCCAAACATAGTAGTTAATTGACCAGATTTCCCAATATAAATGAGTAAGGCCACCATAACAAGGCATTGTGGTAATGTCCATAGCGGAACAACTTTGTCAAGTCTGAACTCGCCTAAAGGCTCTTTTATATATTGTAGTATAGTATTGGGCAAGTGACACAACACCAAATTTTCCAAAATACTTCTACTGACCCAACGGATATAGTTATTTGACTGGTATAGCCTATGCTCTGCTTGAAATTATACCAATATCGCTAAGAGGCAAACATGTACCTGATCTCATGACAAAAATTTTGCTCAGTAGGGGTCTAATAACTGTGTATTTTGCAAACATATATTTGGTCAAAATGAAAAATCTAAGCAGATCTGAAAGTAAGTGGCATGGTGGTTTCTCAGCTGACACCGCAGTTAGGCTGAGAGGTTATAGTAGCCATACACAGCCCTTGGTACACAACACCCCCTGTGCCCCATAAGACAATACGAATAGTATAAATGACACAAGGTTGAAGGGTCTTGGATGGGAGGAGGATGATGCAGTTACATATTTTTCATTGTGGTCCAACAACTTCTAGTTATGCCTCCGCCATCCTCAAATAAACCTTGATCTCATATTGTGCCATACATTTTTGGAGTTAAACTTAATTTGTAACTGATAAAAGAAAAAAACATTGAGTACTTACGACCACAATAGACATGGAAGCAAACATTTGGCTTTGTTAATCGATACACATAATACCCTCCTGGGCAGGCTTTGATTTCCACAGTTGTATTCCATTGGCAGCAGTTGTTACTGAAACTGGCACAGGCTTGTCTTTGCACAATGCCCTCTGGTTCACTTGGGTGGCTCCCATTGAGCCAGATTGGGGCATGTGTGCCACAGTGGTTTTCAGGGATACAAAATGTTGGCATAGCATCTCCAGCCATGCCAGTGAACCGATACCACTCGCCACTCAGGTGGTTGTCGCACATCGGTTTGTCTTCTGATTCATTAAGTAAGTGGTCTGTGTTTCTCCAAGGCTCATTCAGACTTATATAAGCGGAACAGGGATCCAAGGCTTGACGTAGGGAAGAGATGCATAATATAAGATGTTCAGAAGTGTCTACTGTATGAGGTCAGTTGTGAACTACGTACACAGACATACACAAATTTATATCTTATAGAAAGAATAAAGGAAAAAAAATGTGCAGACCTGAATTTATCATACAGTTCTTTGAGGACAATGCGTCCTATTTCAAAGAAAACCATTTACTTACTATGTCTGAACTTAAAGAGTAAAGCTACAATCACACATACTGGTTTAAATGCGTTGTCCAGTAGTTTATATTGATGGCCTATTCTTAGGATAGGTCATCAATATCAGATCAGTGGGGCACCAGTCAGATGTGATCAGTTGCGGAGTGTAAGAGCACAGCTCCTACTGTATAGCTTCTGCGAAATCAAGTGGTGGCATAAAGTAAAAAAAAAAAGTATCTAAATATTCACCAATTATTTTTTCGTAAAGAGACGGTTAATTTGATCAGTTTGGAATATCTAGTCTACTTCTATGTGGTCTAAACAGTATCAATAAATCTGCTCTTCTATATTTCAAATGACTCACTATTTTCAAGATATCGACCTAGTCCTGACCTGGAAATGATCTGGGCAACTGCTACTGATGTACTGCGCTTCAGAGAAGATTATCTAGACTGGACAAGATTGTCGCTGACAGCAGAACTAGGTATGTATTGTTTTTAGCCTCCGGATTTTCCTCCACTGAAACCAAGCAGAAATCGTGGTAATGATAAGGGATTGTAACAGTATTATAGAAAGTCACAGGACCCCTGGTAATGCAATGACTATGATAGGAATGGGTTCTCCACAAATTTGGTATAAACATGAAAACAGTCTAAAAAAAAAAGAATCTCTTGCCTCTGCTTTATCCTAATATCAATGAGGACTAAATGTTCGATTACTGTGATGAGCGTGGTCTTCTTTTGTTAAAAATCTAATGTGTTCAGTATTTAAGTCATTTGCTGAAGGCGAAACCAACATGTAATTAGGTTCACATGATAAATGTTAATTGGAAGTCAATTAATGTGTCCAGTGCAGTTATTAGAATTTTGGCATGTCTCACATTTAGACTGTGTGCACATGTTGCAGATTTGGTGTATTTTTGTTGTTTATTTTCTGCGCGGATTTGTGACAAAACCTGAAGCAATCCTGATGCCAGAAGAGAATGAGAAACCTGAAGTGTCATGCACACGTTGAGTATTTTTCACTTTTTAGATTTGGTGTAGAAAATAATCTACAGCATGTCAATTCTCTGTGCATTTTTGCCGGCGTTTTTCACCATTGACTTCAGCAAAAACAAGCAATTTTGCAGCTGCATCTTTCCTGCCAAGAGATGCAGAAATGGTATAGAAAGGTTACTCAAGATGTGCACATACCCTTAATGTTGGCTTATACCATAATGCTGTGTCACACTAGACATACACGGCTCTACATACACAAACCCAGCAGAAATGGCTCACAATGCATCCAGTCCAAGTTTACGATGCAGGGTGGAATTAGCAGTTCAGTTTGGCAATGCATGCAATTTAATCATCATCAACATCTATTTGAGCTAAATCCAAAAATGTTGTTTGGTACCTATTAAATATTGTGCATTATGATCTGCCTCTCCTCAATTAATACATTTTTGAAGCACCTATGGTGTACTCATTAGGCCGCCTTTCACAAACACGCATACCTTTTTGTGCCATCCATTAATTTAATTTTTGTAAGCATTTTTTTGGTTCACACATTTTTTACATTGTCTGGAAGGGTTTTTTTTCCTCCTAAGTTAAAGTTTTGTTGAAAAAAATGACATACTGTACCCAGAGAATGGCAAAAATTCTAACACATTAAGGCAATTAAAGCCACTATATATATTATATATATATACACACACATATTATATTATATATACACACACATATATATATATATATATATATATAAAATATATATATATATATATTTTATATATATATATATATATATATATATATACACACACACACACATATATATATATATGCACATATACATATATATGCACACACATATATATATATATATATATATATATATATATATATATATATATATACACACACATACATTATACATATATATATATACATTCATACATATACACAAACATACATACATATGCACACACGCAGACATACATATATATTTTACATCCAGTAACTTCCAAAAGAATTCAAAACAGTGTTAAGTGTATGTATACATTGCAATGTAATAAGCTTTCTGTATTACATGCAAGCATATATGGTTTTGGAGCCATAAATTGAGCTGTACAACTATACTCCAGAATGTACAATTTGGCATTGGAAACATATGCAGTATTCTTTTTCTTTGTTTTATAAAATTATTGCAACTTACCCAATGGGGTGACTTCATTAAGGTAGAAGCAGAGGATCATGTAAAAAAGCATTTTTAAAATTCAAGTATAAACCTGAGAACTGGACTTGGTGCCCTTAGTAAGGTAAGGAGCCTTGTCAAATGATCTCTGCCTTCTCTGCCTCTGAGGAACAGAGGATCTTGTTTTCCTTTATTTATCACTATGACCCCTACCTTATTTTCAGTGGACACATTATCAGAAGGAAGAGGATGAAATGAGCAAACCTCTGACCCTTCCAGCAGAGATCTGCCTTGTAAACAAGGATATTTTTACTAATTGATCCGGACGTCTCATCCTCCCATTGTCTTCACATACTGGAATTCTCAAAATGATGCATTGTTACCCCCAAGAGAACCCTGAGGAGAGACACTCAGGAGACAGGTCATCAGCTGAAGTCAGCCCTTCTGTTAGTCCTGCCCTAAGCCACATGCTTTTCATTCTTTCTTCCTATATGCCTAGAATAGTAGCTATCCATATACTTTCATAGAAGAATTTAAAACCAAAAGTTATGGAATTTTCAATTATTATTATAGTACACATAATATGCCATAAATATTAAAGATGGCCTTGGGGTACAGAGAATATCTTGCAGAATAGATCTGTGCATCTTATAAATGACAATGGAAACCCACCAATACCAAAGTATTTGCATTTTAGAAGGTATTCAGTGATAATGAATGTTATATATGTATTTACAAATTATGCAAATTGTCTCTTCAGAGAGGAAGAGAACTAGAACTCTAGTGCCAGCTATTGGAAGGTAGCGATCCTACAAGTCAATGTCGACCCTTTAACGAGCCTGGTCACATGACTTAGGAGAATAGCCAAACCACAATCTCAATTTGCAGACACTGTTTCGGGGTACTGCCACGTGTCAGTGCAAAGTGGGGATCTGGTTTGGCTGTGTGAGCGACGTCCAACTTGTAGGATTGCTACCTTCTAATAGGTGGCACTAGAGTTCTAGTTCTCTTCCTCTCTGATGAGACAATGTGCATAATTAGCATATTTCCCAGAAGAGCATTGCAGCTTTAAGTCTCCTTATCTCGACATGCTTAGAATGTCAATCTCCGTAAGGAGAAACAATACTTCTTGGATATATGTATTTGCTTGCACCCTTCAAATTGTTCCAGAAAATGAAGTAATTCTCAGAGAAAATTATTGCAATTGCACATGTTTTGCTACACGTTTATTTCCTTTGTGTGCATTGAAACAACTAAAAAAAAAAAAACAGAGGAAAAAAATGGCAAAAACTGGACATAATTTCACAAAAAAACTAAAATGGGTAGTACAAGATTGTTGGCACCCTCAACTTAATAGTTGGTTGCACACCCTCTGGAATAAATAACTACAAATGCTTTCTACAACTATTAAGCTTTTTACACCTCTCAACAAATTTTGGACCACTCTTTGTTTGCAAACTGCTCCATTTCTATCAGATTTGAAGGCTGAAGGGTGTCTTCTCCCAACAGTAATTTCTAGATCTTTTCACAGGTGTTCAATGGGATTAAGTTTTGGACTCATTGCTGGCTACTTCAGAACTCTAGCGTTTTATTTCCATCCAATTCTAGGTGCTTCTTGAAGTATGATTGGGGTAATTGTTCTGCTGGAAAACCAATGACCTAGGAGGCAAATCCAGTTTTCAGACACTGGGCACTACATTGCAACCCAAAATCCTTTGGTAATATTCAGATTTCATGATGCCTTGCACACAGTCAAGACACCCAGTGCCAGAGGCAGCAAAGCAACCCTAAACATCTTTGAACCTCCACCATATTTGACTGTAGGGACTGTGTTATTTTCTATGTAGGTGCAGCGCCCCAGGGTCCTGGTCGTTGCAGTAATGTCATTTTCCTCTAGGGGGAGTGATGTTACGTTTGAAGGCAATGAAGGAGATCTCTTTACCAGGTAACACCAACACACAACACATTTCATACGCCAGTCCACAAGGGGGAGAATGCTTCGATTTATTAGGGCACTCTTCACAATTAGGTAAAACTGGTTGTCTGGAAAGGAAGTTAGTGAGATGCTGGCTGGGCTTCTCCCAGTTAGCTGCTGCCTGAGCTCTGCTCAGGGAGTTGGTCCCTGACAGGGGTTAGATCCTGTCAGAGGCCTAGACAGAAGGCCAAGGAGCTGCGCCTGCCCCATGTGCGGCAGCTTCCAGAAAGAGACACGAACAGAGAACTGTATTGTAGAGAGTGAGAAGTCATAGCAAAAGGAGAGGAAACCAGAAGGAGTTCTGCCCTACACAGGCTACCTCCTTCTGAGGTGCAGGATCCCAGTAGCCGGAACACAGAGGGAGCAACAGTTCTCTATGCCTTGCTCCAGAGACCGTCAGGACAGCTAATTCTACGTTACCTGCCTGCCCCAATACCCAGGAGGCAAGGTGGCACCCACAAGAGGCTGGGGCATGATAGAGTCCCTGTAAAAAGCCTCACGCCACCGGTCATACGGGTTTGTCCTATCCATCCAGGGGACAGAGAGAGACACAACATCTAGAACATCTAAAATAGTTGTGAGGACCTTATGAGAGGCTCAGCAATAAGGTACTACAACACCCAGGTGCTAGAGGAAGGCTACTGATTTCCACCTGGATAAGGGGACTCTGGATTTGCCTCCAAACCGGACGGACTCTGCCTGCCCTGTGGTCTGGTGCTCTGGACTGTGGATGCTGAAGTCTTCAGTAAAAAGGTAAAGAGACTGCAACCTTGTGTCCTCGTTCTTACTGCGCCTCATACCATTCACCATCCACCATCTACATACTGGGAAGCCCTGGGGACATAATTCACCTGTGGGAAGGTATACCATCTAGCTGCCATAACATCACCCCAGCGGACCCCTAAGCAGCATCTGTCATCCTGATCGAATACCACAGGTGGCGTCACGAACATATCCCTTTAAAGACCTTTCCCTCTTTAATACGGACGTCCCATGGGCCACGGACAAGGTCAGCCACCGTGACATCCCCCCCGAGTACTGAAGGACCCGGTACCGAGTACCCCACTGCCCACGGGGGCGATCCATAGGCTTCATTCCGTTTTTGGTACACAGAATTATGTGCTTTACCAAAAAGCTCTATCTTATTCTCATCTGCCCACAAGACGCTTTCCCAGAAACATATTGACTTACTCATGTACATTTTGGCAAACTGCAGTCTGGCCTTTTTAGGTCCTCCTGCGTTTCCTGCTATAGCGTTTCATTTCATTCAAATGTTAACAGATAGTTCGCTCTGATACTGATGCACCCTAAGCCTGCAGGAAAGCTTGAATTTCTTTGGAACTTTATTGGGGCTGCTTATCCACCATCCGGTCCATACTACGTTGCAACCTTTCATCATATTTTTTCTGTCATTCGCATCCAGGGAGGTTAGCTACAGTGCCATTGGTTGTAAACTTTTTGATTATGTTTAGCACCATGGACAAAGGAACATCAAGATCTCTGGAGATGGACTTGTAACCTTGGTCTTCGCTTTCTGTTATCAATGCTTAGTGTGGCAGACAGGCAAACAATGCAAATATTGAGTCAACTTCTACCCTTTTTATCTGTTTTCAGGTGCGATTTTCATATTGCCCACACTTGTTGCTTGCCACAGGTGAGTTTGAATGAGCGTCACATGCTTAAAACAAAAGTTGTCTATTCACTATTTTGGAAAGATGCCAACAATTTTTCCAGTCCATAAAGGCAAGTCACTAAAGTTTGTGCTTAAAGTGGTTGTCCATGACTTTTATATTGTTAGCCTATCCTTAGGATTCATCATCAATATCTGATCGGTTTGAGTGCTATACCTGACACTCCTGCCAATCAACTGTTCCTTGTGCTGGTTGCATGTGCTCAGTTGCAGAGTGGAACTACACAACTTAGTGAACAGCAGATCTGCCCCTTATTGTTTCCCATGGTGAGATGTGTTGTACCCAGCTGTGGCCACTGTATTGGTGACAGAGCTGTGCTCTGCAACTAATCGCATCTAGTCACTGCTGGAAGCAGGAACAACTGATTGGCAAGGTTGCAACACCTGGCACACCCACCAATCAGATATTGATAAACTATTCTAAGGATAGGCTATCAATATAATAATCATAGACAATGATATATTGCCAAAACTTGTTGATTTTATGACCTTTTCTTCTCTTTATAAGTATTTGGGACAGTATTCGAGATACCTTACTGCCATAGTAAGAAGCTGCAGCGTGGACAAGGAATGTCTATAAAGGGTCCTAAATTATATGTCTCTAATTTTGTAAGAAGAGTGTTACAATGTTTTGCTCCATGGGAGAAGGAACCAGTCCAACTCATCATTAAATATTCAACTTTAGCATAGTAAAATAAATTAAAAAAAATAAACCCAACAACCAAAAGGGCCTACAACAAATTAATTCTGGTCAGAATTAAAAGCTTTTAAGGCTTACAAATTTTCTACAGAAATTAAAGTAGTATAGCAACTGGACCATATTCCTTAATTCATGCATATACATTCTGACTATGGAAAATATGGCTGCAATTAAAGGCTTTTGAAATCAAGTTGGGACCAAAGTCGTGTTAAGACCTGCACAGCTGTGTATATAGGATTACGACTAGGAATTGTGTATTACAGGAATATAGAGAGTATGCTGCAGACTGAAACGCTTTCAGTCACATTTGTATGGAAAGTTTATATGTTTCCATACAGGTTGCCTTTGAATACCTTTCCTGAAAAATAAATTCTAGGTTATGGGTACTAGATTTCTGCACATGGGATGTTGATCCAGAGATTTAGGCTGGGGCTAGATGGCGAATTGTGTCATGCCACTGAAGTTGTGAAATAAGTTGTGTGATCAAAAACATTTGTGCAACTTGCTGACTTTGCCATAAATAAAACTGCTAAGTTGCATACGGCTTACATTGAATTCCGTGGCAAATGAGTCATGTGCGAATTGCAATCAGAGATAGAAAATCCAGCACACTTCGAAACATGCGACACTATTTGGAAATCAATACATCCAATGTAGCAATATGTTACCGTGATTTCAGTGTTGCACAATACTCATCACCTTGTAGCCATCGCCTTATTCTTTTTCAAATATATTTATTGATTTTAATATAATGGGGAAATAGGGTAAAGGGGAAAGGGATGGATAGAGTGGTAATTGGGTAATGGGTATAGGTAAACAAGATATCAAAAGTAGAGAACTCGAAACAGATGAAGTACGTAGTCGAGGCATTATCGACACTACAGTATTTAGGACATGTATTATACATAACATTGTTGTGCCGCTATCATATCCAAAGTACAATAGGTAACAGAAGTATAAAGAAAAAAAAAAGGGAAAAGGAGAAGACCTGGAATAGCTACAACTGGAGTAGAAGTTCAGCAAAAGAGTGTTTTGGTATCAGTAAGTCAAGGTCTAGGGAATTTTTTTCTCGTATTTTCCTAAGCAACCATTAATTATGGCAAACTTAAGTTCATCGCCTTATTCTGACTGCTATAATTGGAGAAGGATTTTTTTTCTCTAATATAGGGCGCCTACCTCAGATTTTGGCTTCCTTTGAAAGAGCACATTAGGATTATTGGTTGAACTTGGTGGATGGGTGTCTTTTTTTCATTCTTAACCATGAAACTATATGTATCTAAAAAGAAGTTCTTGGTCCCATGGTGATAACAGTGAGTTCTGAAATACCAGCTGACTTGGTAGAGAAACCCAATATGACGCTAGACCAGAATCTACTTCCAGTTTATCCAGGTGTAGAAGGAATGTCAATGTTCGATCCTGGGTTAAAAATTGCTCTCCACCTGCCAGCTATGGGAGAGGTGGAGGAGACCGTCTTCCACATATGATGCCACTGAACCAAGTCAGTTACACACCTGACTGGAACACTATATACTAGATCCTTATTTTCTCTCTCAGGAGACGGGCAGCCTGTTCTGATGCTCATTTTATAGTTCTCATACCATCCCATTTATTGCATATGGTTAGTTTATTCAGCAGGTTTTGGAAAAGACTTAAACGATGGAGCTGAAACGGGGCACTATTGATCCCAGGCGAAGAAAACCACCTGCATTTTGTAATGATTTATTGGACTACGGCCCAAGGACTTTTTGACATCATGGAGTGAGCATTGGACCTAAAATTTGAAAGCTAAAATGAGTATTCCCCGAAAAAAATTTAAGTAATTTCTTTTGGCCAAAAATAGTTTTTAAAAGCAAACAAATGCTTGAATAGGGTCTGATATGTGCTGTGTAATTCAATAACATTAATGAATAATAATAAAAAAATAAATCTAGACATGCGCATTGGAGTTTGGGCATATGTGGGACACGAAGGGCAAAATTCAGGAAGGTGTTTTCACCAGAATTCTGGCGTGAAACACCTTAAAATGCAGCAAATGTTTTAGCAACTTTTGGCGTTTTTACTCCAGTCCTAACAAACAAGGCAGCACACTGAAGCGCCAAAAACATGCAAACATAAAACACGAAAGCTAGACTGCATTACCGCACTAGAAATATGAAAAAATGAGAGTCTAGCGCACAAATTGGCCAACCTACGTGCACCTGGCAGCCACTCCACGGCATCTCTCGTATACCAGGTCCTACGCTTTCCCTGCTGAGAACAAACGTCTTCATCTGAATTGGTACCTGTGAAACCTCAGACTAAATTTCTCTCACTCTGTGGGGGGGTAATGGACCTGCTGCGATTAAAACACCTGTCAGTGGCTAAGAGGCGGAGTGCTCGGTCAGAAGGCTAGTAAATACAAATTTAAAAAAACTGACTGTCACATCCAAACATAGATCAAGTGTGAACAGGTGCTGAACTGAGAGTCACCAACTTGTACAGTGTCAAACAAACAAGGCAGCACAATGTAGCGCCAAAACATGCAAACATAAAACACAAAAGCTAGACTGCATTACCGCACTAGAAATACGAAAAAATGAGAGAGTCTAGCGCACAAATTCACACTTGATCTAGGTTTGGATGTGACGGTCAGTTTTTTGAAATTTGTATTTACTCCAGTCCTGGCCAGCTTTGCCAAAATGGGTAAAGCCATGGTGTGGCAAAGCCACCTTGACAAATTCATAAAAATTTCCACCATTTGCAAAGTATGCCAGAAATGTAATCCAATCACTTACCGAAGTGAGATAATGAACGGGACTGCTGACCTAAGGTGCTGTTATGACCTGGTGGTCAGGACAATAATGGACCTGGTGGTTAAGAGCACACGGAATGACCTGATAGTTACTGATAATAAGGATGAGCTCTGGGACGTGGGAACTCTGCTGACCGCAATCCCTAAACCTATGAAACACACTACAAATAGCCGTGGATTGCGCCTAACGCTCCCTATGCAACTCGGCACAGCCTAAGAAACTAGCTAGCCCTGAAGATAGAAAAATAAAGCCTACCTTGCCTCAGAGAAATTCCCCAAAGGAAAAGGCAGCCCCCCACATATAATGACTGTGAGTAAAGATGAAAATACAAACACAGAGATGAAATAGATTAGTAAAGTGAGGCTCGAGTTACTGAACAGACCGAGGATAGGTAAGGTTACTTTGCAGTCAGCACAAAAACCTACAAAAAGACCACACAGAGGGCGCAAAAAGACCCTCCGCACCGACTCACGGTGCGGAGGCGCTCCCTCTGCGTCCCAGAGCTTCCAGCAAGCAAGACAACAATAAAAATAGCAAGCTGGACAGAAAAATAGCAAACCAAAGAAATACAAGCTGGAACTTAGCTTCTGATGGGAAGACAGGTCACAAGAACGATCCATGAGAGAACAAGACCAATACTGGAACATTGACAGGTGGCATGGAGCAAAGATCTAAGAGGAGTAAATAGAGCAGCAGCTAACGAATTAACCTCGTCACCTGTGAAACTCAGAAACACCCACCAGAGGAAGTCCATGGACAGAACCAGCCGAAGTACCATTCATGACCACAGGAGGGAGCCCGACAACAGAATTCACAACAAGGTGCGCCTTATTCAGGACCACAAGTTAAGACGGGCGTGTTTAAAACCAGTCTTAATGAATCGGGCCACAGCTATGTATTTCAATATATGGCTTCTTCACACTTTATAATAAAAGAGGGATATCCTATAGACTTACTGTGTCATAATTACGGACCCACATAGAACATCAGAATTCCACTTACAGCCTTCATGGTAAAATAGCTGCTAGGAAACCATGGCTAAGGACAGGCAACAAGCAGAAGAGACTTGTTTGGGCTAAAATACACAAGGAATGGACATTAGACCAGTGGAAATCTGTACTTTGGTCTGATGAGTCCAAATTTGAGATCTTTGGTTCCAACCACCGTGTCTTTGTGCGGCACAGAAAAGGTGAACGGATGGACTCTACATGCCTTGTTCCCACCGTGAAGCATGGAGGAGGAGGTGTGATGGTTTGGGGGTGCTTTGCTGGTGACACTGTTGGGGATTTATTCAAAATTCAAGGCATACTGAACCAGCATGGCTACCACAGCATCTTGCAGTGGCATGCTATTCCATCCGGTTTGCGTTTAGTTGGACCATCATTTATTTTTCAACAGGACAATGACCCCAAACACACCTCCAGGCTGTGAAAGGGCTATTTGACCAAGAAGAAGAATAGTGATGGGGTGCTACTCCAGATGACCTGGCCTCCATAGTCACCAGACCTGAACCCAATCGAGGTGGTTTGGGGTGAGCTGGACCGCAGAGTGAAGGCAAAAGGGCCAACAAGTGCTAAGCATCTCTGGGAACTCCTTCAAGATTGTTGGAAGACCATTCCCAGTGACTACCTCTTGAAGCTCATCAAGAGAATGCCAAGAGTGTGCAAAGCAATCAAAGCAAATGGTGGCTACTTTAAAGAACCTAGAATATAAGACATAATTTCAGTTTCACACTTTTAAGTTGAGTATATAATTCCACATGTGTTAATTCATAGTTTTGATGCCTTCAGTGTGAATGTACAATTTTCATAGTCATGAAAATACAGAAATATCTTTAAATGAGAAGGTGTGTCCAAACCTTTAGTCTGTAATGTACAGTTAAACAACAAAAAAATACATAAAAATACATTTCGACACCAATCAAGTCAGCTGGAGTATAAGTTGGTATAGATGCAATGTGTAGGAGCATGTTTACACTGTTGTCATTTCACTACAAACAAAAAAAAACAATCAGCATTTTGAGCTAATTTTTTTAAAAAATTTGCTGTATTTTCTTGCACTTCGTAGAAGCAGGGACGTGGCTCTTCCTTTTTGAGGTAGGCATTACATCTATACAGTTTCCCATGGTCAGGTGTCTGAACAATTGGGCTGGTGTCCTGCTCTGCCCTCACCTATATGGAGGTCGGCTGATAAGACGAGGTTGTTATATTAGAGATAGGGTAGGTTAGAGATCGGACTGGGTACATCTTATGGCAGTGGGCTAGCTTTTATGCTTTTTTTCAAAACCATGTTGACTAAATACCCTATAATATGTACATGTACTATTACTAATTTCTTACTACAGGGTATATTCCTATTTGTTTTTTTCTTGGCTTTTAGATGTCATTATGAACATGCTCCTACACATTGCGCGTATAACTATTTAAGCTCCACCTAATTTGTTTGTTTTTTGAAAATTGGTTTTACGGGATACTTTGTCTGAAAACCAATGTCAGAATTGCGTTTCTTTTGCAGTTTCAGCACACTTAGAATTTATTTTCCCATTTTCCAGTACACTACGTGGTAAAATGCATGGTGTCATTTCTAAAGTATAACTCTTCCAGAAAAAAAAATAAAGCTGTCATACATCTTTGTGAACAGAAAAAAAAAAAAAAAGGACAACAGTTGTGGCTCTTAGAAAAAGGGGAGCAAAAAACGAAAACAGAAAAATGGAAATTGCCCATATCAGGAAGGGGTTAATGAACAGAAATGGGGAAAATTCATATTGATTTGCACACAGATATAACGAACGAGAAATAGGAGCGCTGGGTACTGGTCCATTTCATATAGTAATTTTTTTTCTGAGGATGAACATTTACTACACAGGGATAAGAAATTATGAAACCATAGCAATGATGATGGCTTAAAATATACAAACATCTGGAATAATGAGTTTATGTAATGCTCCACATTCCGGTATTATGTCATGTTAACCCACTAGGCAGCTGGAGACCAAAGACTTTCTGCAAATAAATCCAGACTGTCGCCTGTTAGACATGATGTATAGTAGGCCTCAGAAGAAGGATGTAGAGAATAACTGATAAAGCCACGTTTCCTACCCAAAGTTATCCAGTCAAGGACATTTCAGACCTCAGATCTTGTAAACAACTTGTCAGTTTTGCTGAAGTGAATGTCATTTATCAATGTAGCGCAGATATTACAAGAACCCCTCGCTAAATTCCAGTAAGGCCGCCGTCACACATGCGAGTTTTACGTGCGTAAGAGCGCATAATCTACGTACGTAAAACTCGCTAAACATACGGCACCATGATTCTCAATGGGTCTAGTCCTTTTAGGCGTATATTACGGATCCGTATTATACGTTCCTCTACGGCCGTACAAAATCGCAGCATGCAGCGTTTGTCAGCGTATTGCGCAAAAAAAACGCCAATGCAAGTCTATGGGAGAGCGTATAATACGGAATGCATACGGACCATGCGTGTGCATTGCGAGAAATACGCACCTCACTGGCAGATGTCCTGAACTTTCGAAAGCCATCAATCAGGCAGGTGAGACATGCTAATTAGCTGAAAAAGCCAGACAGTGAACCCGGAAGTCTGCTGCACGCCTCCACGGAGTGAGAGATTCAGCATGGCCCGCATAATTAATGTTGACATGCTGATCATTTTGATCCAGGAGAGGCCAGAAATCTGGGACCAAAGAGACCCCAACTATGCCAACAGGGCAGTAAAACAAGCTGCATGGAGGAGCGTGTGTGGGTCCCTCTTCCCCCAGTATGACCAGCAGCCACGTGCGGCCCAGCGACAAATAAGTAAGTACACCCATGTTTGCAATGTAATGTTCTTGCTAAACAGCAGGCCCTTACTACTTTGAATTGCTAAACCTTAATTTATTAATTCATCCTTAAAGTTATATATATCCAAGCAGTATATACATGGTGCTGGATATGATAAATGGATTTGATTAAGGTTTAGAACAGGTGTTCCCTTAATAACATGGTTTTCCAGTAATTTGTTTTTCTGTGATAGAGGTTAGCTGACTCTGTCCTTGTGGCCTTTCTTCCTAATTTGTATTTTTTTGAGGAAATTCTGGCTTAATGTGAGCCACAAAAGCCTCTTTCTATGCTACATTGCAATCTGTGTACTCCATTACACCTTGTGTGAGCACTCTGCATAATGGTCTAAGCAATGTGTGTATTTTTTGTTGTTTCAGTGGATGATGTTACAACAAGGTGGCGGAGTATCCGGGACCAGTATAGGAGGGAGAGGCAGCAGCGGGAGAGAAGTGGAGCCGGGGCCCCTCCTAAAAAAAAAAAATACATCTACTTTGACCGCCTAACCTTCCTTAACCCCAGCATGGACCTCAGGCCGTAAGTAAAAACATCTCAAAATGGGTTAATTTTTGAATGTTGAGAGATGATTCCAAAAAACATAGTAACTGGTCAAATTTATCTTTGCAGAACTCAGTCTAACCTCACTGACAGGGAGACAGGGTCGGACTCAGAACTGGTCATTGACCCAGTTGGAGAAGGTGAAGAGGTGGCTGGTCCATCTGCTGCTCCCTCCTGCGCAAGACCTACAGCATCTTCATCATCTGCCCACCCAGCTCCAGCTGCTTCTGAAGAAAACCCAGAGGGCCCACAGTTCTCTTCTGCAGCAGCAGCACCTAGCCAGGATGA
Source organism: Ranitomeya imitator (assembly GCF_032444005.1). Taxonomy (NCBI): domain Eukaryota; kingdom Metazoa; phylum Chordata; class Amphibia; order Anura; family Dendrobatidae; genus Ranitomeya; species Ranitomeya imitator. Next base: position 758,443,843 of record NC_091283.1, on the reverse strand, counting down.
CCCTGGTAATAGCAGCAGCCCAACTGTTGCCCTGGACCGATCCCCACAGGCTGCAGTCAGACCCCAGCGTGCACGACGCAGGAGAGAGCTTCGCCAAAGCAGGCAAAACGTGGATGCTGGGGTCATGAACTATTTGGCCCGGGTTCGAGAGGATGATGGGGAGGAGGGATTCACACGGAGCCTTGCCCAGTATTTACGCTCCATAGAGCGGGAGTTGAGGCTGCGTTTGAGAGGGTGTTTTCAGATCCTTATTGACGCATGCACCCCCCCAAATAACCCATACAATCTGATGCAGATGATTGAACAGTGGCAGATGTCACCTGAAAATATTCTGCGGCCTCCGAGACTACAAGGCCAGCATGCGCACCAAGGATCTGAAGCACCCCCTCCACGTCAGCCAACACCTCCACCCCAACCACCAACTAACCAACAATGGCAACATCAGCACCATATTGCAGGATATCATCAACCATCCCAATATGGCCACTTGTCCGCACCCAGTGCTGGAGGCTGGTCCCAACCTGGGTTTGGACAATATGGTCATTTTGGGTTGGGGTATGATTCCCGCACATATGGGCTGCAACATCAGGGTTATCTCCCAAATCCAGGCCCCACTCATCAAAGTGGCCAGCATCAGAGCAGGCAGAATTTCCCGCAAGCCACTATAACAGCCGCACAGGCTGCTGGACAATTGGGCCTGCAAAGGCCATCTGATGGTGACCCAGACCAATCCACTTCTCCCCTTCCTACGTACCAGGACTTGTAATGTTGGGTACAACTTTTTTTTAATTTGTTTAAGACATTTGGTTTGGTTTGTGCTTAAAAAGCAAGCTGTAATGCTTTTATTTTACTTTGTTGTTGTTTTTTTGTTAAAAAAAAGCTGTTCTTTTTTGTGCACAAAGATTGGTTATGCCAAAACAAACAAAAAAACCAAAAACAAGTTTAAGAAGTAAAATTGCCTTTACTTAACAAAAAACTATGTATGCACTCTGTTCATTCTTCTTAACTCACACACACATGATATGATCAGAACCATATGTCAACAAATTAAACACAGCAGACATATTTTCAAACTTGATAATGGCAAAATTTAGGTACATAAATAATTACACATGCAAAATTGCATAGTCTTGCCAGGGAGTGGCACCCTGAGGACTCAAAAAATAATTGAACACATCCCGAACTTTTAGGCCAGAAAGGGGACGTCGCCGAGGAGGGACATATGGGGGAGGCCTACTATGATTGGTCATGACGTGATTTTGCAAATTAGTAGACAAACAATCATGTATTCTGGTGAAATTATGTAGAATTACACAGGCTTTGATCACTTCATTGATTGAAGCCTCACTCAGCTGAATTGCAGACTGAAGAACACGCCATTTGGCTACAAGAATCCCAAAGGCGCACTCAACCAGTCTCCGTGCCCTGGTAAGTCTCAAATTAAAAACCCTCCGCCGGTGGTCAAGGTTGCGCCTGGGGTAAGGCCTCATGACGTGCCTCGTCAGTTGGAAGGCCTCATCTCCAACCAAAACAAAAGGCACTGCTTCCGCATTGGAGCCTGGGAGTTGTTGTGGTGGTGGGAGGTTCAACTGGTTGTCACGTAGCCGGCGACCCATTATGGACGAATTGAAGACCCTAGAGTCTCCAGTTCGGCCATAGGCCCCAATGTCTACAATTATAAACCTGTAGTTGCTGTCAGCAACTGCTAACATAACTACAGAGAAAAACTGCTTATAATTGTAGAATTGGGAACCAGAGTTCGGCGGCTTACGCACCCTGATATGTTTCCCATCCACAGCTCCAATGCAGTTAGGGAAGTCACAAGTATTTTGGAATCCAGTGGCGATTTTGAGCCAATCATCCATTTTTGGCTCTGGCATCACAACTTCGTTAAGTTTCAGCCATATTTGGGAACAGGTTGTCCTAACAATGACTGAAATGGTAGAACGCCCAATGAGAAACTCCAGGTGTAGACCCGCATAGGACAAGCCTGTGGCCAGGAAGCTGAAAAACAAGGAAAACAAAATAAAGGAACATGAGGAATATGAAAACAGGACGAAACACAAGTGTCTAGTAAATTTTCTCTGTGATTATTGAGTAAGCAAAAAGGGACATTTCACAGTATTACTATAATCAAATATTAAACACATTTTTAGAAATGTGCTTGTGGCCTCATGTCTAAGTTAAGGAACTGAAACATAGTAGGACAAAACACATTGGCCAACACAACAAAATCTAAAAGGTCTAAATACATACCGTAAGGTTAGGAGCAGACGCTCCTCAGCAGAGATGGCTTTTCTCATCCAGGTGTCCTGATAGGTGAGTCCAGGACGTAAGATCTCCAGCAACATGTCAAAAGTCCTGATGGACATGCGAGTATACAGGAAAAATTTGTCTGGATGGGCCCTCAAAGATGAATAGAGTCTCTGGAAATGTCCTTTACTCGGGCGTTGGGTCAATAGAGGATGGACCCACAATCTTTGTCTCCTCCTTCGCGGATCTGCATTGACCGTATATGGCTGGCCAAAGCGACGAGACAACACCCAGTGAAGCAACACCCGCTGAGTTGTGCTTAAATACACATGGTCAGACATGTTTGGGAGCTCCAAGTACCACAGCCAAAATATGCTTGAGAACATATAGGGCATATGGGAGGGGTACACCTGTTGTCGAGGGCTTAAATAGTGTTGTTAATGATGGTTTAAATGATTTGCAGGCCAGAAAACCGTTAAATGTCCATTTTGGAATGGTGCGTGGTAAAAACGCCATACGGATCACATACGGATTACACACGGACCAGTACATGCGCAAAATACGCGACCACACCTAGGCGACGCAAGAACTACGGAGAGAGATTACGGAGACATTTTGGCGTATCACGCGCGTATTACGGACGTAGAAAACGTACCGTAATGTCTTACGCCAAGTGTGACGCCGGCCTAAGGCATAATCTCAGTGTACATACATCCACAATCATAGGAGTTTACTACTTTACTATTCAGACACTTTCCACCAGTCTCAATAATGAGATCAAGAAAATGGCCAAATAACTACATAGATTACAATCACAATAGTGGCACCTGTAGGAAATAAGTTGTACTACACTCTATTAAACCAGACACGACAGGGACCCTTCAAGATGTACAGACGGGTGTCGCTATCATGGGGCAAGTTGAGCCCTTTGCTTCAGGCAGCAGTCCTCACTGAAAGACAGGGGGCGGCAGAGCGGCAGTCCGAACACGTGGTGCCGACTCTCCATAATCCCTGACATTTGCTGAGTGTCAGTAGTGCGGTGCATGCGCCCCTGCTCACAACCTAACCGTTCGGTTAGTCACAACCCACGGTGTGCAATTGGCTGCTCTGTGCGCACAGGACCTGTGATGAGGTCACAGGAGGGGAGGAGTCAGAGGTCACATGATCGGGACCTCCATGGATTGCAGGACTCTGCTGTGCTGGTTACCATGGTAAGCTGCCTTATGTGTGGGGTCAGGAGGGGTTTACAGTGTGGATGAAGCAGAGCCCGGTGTGTGCGTACGAGATGTATGGAGCCGAGCCCAGTGTGTGTACGAGGTGTACGGAGCCGAGCCCAGTGTGTGTGTGTGTACGAGGTGTACGGAGCAGAGCCCAGTGTGTGTGTACGAGGCGTACGGAGCCGAGCCCAGTGTGTGTGTACGAGGCGTACGGAGCCGAGCCCAGTGTGTGTGTACGAGGCGTACGGAGCCGAGCCCAGTGTGTGTGTACGAGGCGTACGGAGCCGAGCCCAGTGTGTGTGTACGAGGTGTACGGAGCCGAGCCCAGTGTGTGTGTACGAGGTGTACGGAGCCGAGCCCAGTGTGTGTACGAGGTGTACGGAGCCGAGCCCAGTGTGTGTGTACGAGGTGTACGGAGCCGAGCCCAGTGTGTGTGTACGAGGTGTACGGAGCCGAGCCCAGTGTGTGTACGAGGTGTACGGAGCGGAGCCGTGTGTGCAAGGTGTACGGAGCGCAGCCGCATGTGTAGGAGTAACTGTGTGGCCATTATACGGTACGCAGTATCTTGTGCGGCCAATATACAGTATGGATCATCATATGTGGCCATTATACAGTATGCAGCATCATGTGTGGTCATTATACAGTATGCAGCATCATGTGGGGCCATTATACAGAATGCAGCATCATGTGGGGCCATTATACAGTACTAGATTGTGGCCCGATTCTAACGCATCGGGTATTCTAGAATATGCATGTCCCCGTAGTATATGGACAATGATGATTCCAGAATTCGCGGCAGACTGTGCCCGTCGCTGATTGGTCGAGGCAACCTTTATGACATCATCATCGCCATGGCAAGCATTATGACATCTACATCGATACTGTGCCCGTCGCTGAATCAGAAACGTGAGATGTCTACGTCCTTTATGACATCATCGTCGCTGTGCCAGTTGCTGATCAGAGACGCGGGATTTCTACATCAATGCTGTGCCGGTCTCTGATTGGTCGAGGCCTGGCGGCCTCAACCAATCAGAGACGCGGGATTTCCAGGACAGACAGAAAGACAGACAGACGGAAAAACCCTTAGGCAATTATATATATAGATGGAGCAATATATGGGGCATGTTATTCTGTATGGAGCGCTGTGCGCAAGGCCACCATCAGGGCATTACAGCCGTGACTGGCGTATAGGGCCCGGTGGGCAGAGGGGGCCCACATTGGGCCCCGTCTCATCTGCCCATCGGGCCCCGGCCCCAGCAGCAGGCTTCAGACAGTACACTGAACCTGCGTCTGAAACACAGGTTCAGTGTCCTCTACTGCTTGCGGGCCCGGACGGTACATTTGCATTTTTTGTACCGAATGCGGCAAGCCCGGGGCATGATAAAGATAAGAGGGCAGGATGGGAGATACAGGGGCTTGATGGAGACACGGGGGCAGGAATATGAGACACGGGGCAGGAATTAAAACACAGGGGGCAGGAATTAAAACGCAGGGGGCAGGAATTAAAACGCAGGGGGCAGGAATGTGAGACACGGGGCAGGAATTAAAACACGGGGCAGGAATGTGAGACACGGGGCAGGAATTAAAACACAGGGGGCAGGATTGTGATACACGGGGCAGGAATTAAAACACAGGGGGCAGGAATGTGAGACATGGGGCAGGAATGTGAGACACGGGGCAAGAATGCAAACACGGCAGAATGTGTGACACAGGGGGTAGAATGTGTGACATGGGGAAGAATGTGTGACAAGGGGGCAGGATGGAGATAAATGGGGCAGGATGGAGACATGGGGCAGGATGGAGACATGGGGAAGGATGGAGACACGGGGAAGGATGGAGACACGGGGAAGGATGGAGACAAATGGGGCAGGATGGAGACAAATGGGGCAGGCTGGAGACAGATGGGGCAGGATGGAGACATGGGGCAGGAATATAGGGCAGGATGGAGACAGATGGGGCAGGGATATGGGGCAGGATGGAGACATGGGGCAGGATGGAGACATGGGGCAGGATGGAGACAAATGGGGCAGGTTGGAGACAAATGGGGTCGGAATATAGGGCAGGATGGAGACAGATGGGGCAGGAATATGGGGCAGGATGGAGACAGATGGGGCAGGATGGATACGATGGAGACAGATGGGGCGGCAGGATCATTGGACAGATGGGTCAGGATCATGAGACAGATAGGGCAGAATCATGGGACAGATGGGGAGATCATATGGGGGCAGAATGTGAGAACATATGGCTGGAGCCAGGAATGAGATACACAGGGCCAGGATGGGGGGATATTATTACCATAGGGGCTAATTAAGGGATATTATTACTGCAGTAATGTATTTATTTTTTGAGGATACTGTATTAAATGGGGGGCGGTCCTGTTACTGTGTAGAATGATACTATGTCCCCTTTTTTTCTTCATTTGGTGTAGTGTAGAAGTTGTGGAAAAAATTAAGCAATGTGTTCTGCAAGAGGAGCTCTAGATAACTTATTTCCTGCAGAGACAAGTCCTGGCTGGAAGACGTGATGGCGGTCTGTGCTGGATGAAGATGGAAAGCGAGGCTGAAGGACTTCATCTAGAGACGTCACTGGTGAGTCAGTGTGTTACCTGTACACAGACCCTGCATACTAAGTACAGATCTCCTGTGTATAATGGCTCATATAGTGATATTAGTATTGTGGTTTTTTTTTATTATTAATGATCAGTATTGCAGAATTCAGTCACTATGTGGTGGTAATATGTGGTCTGGTCATGGTGCGGTGGTATTTGTCCCTTGTATGTGCTATTATTCGATGACTGTGGTTGTAATATGTGGTCTGGTCATGGTGAGGTGGCATTTTATTGACCACCATGTGGTGGTAATATGTGATTTGGACATGATGCGGAGATATTTGTTCCTTGTATGTAGTATTATTCGGTCACTGTGGTGGTAATATGGTGTCTGGTTATACTGTTGTGGTATTTGTCCCTTGTGATATTATTGGTCATTTTAAAAATTGAAAAATAAATAAAAATATACCTAAATTGTATTTCATATTTTAACAAATTGTTAATAGGTTACAGTAGCGTAGGGCCCGGCCAAAAGAGTCTACCATGTCGTGGTGGCAGATTAGAAAAATCTTTTGGCCAAAACAAAAGCTGCTGTTTATATGTGTGATCTGGTGATGGGAACTGTCAATGTGTGATAGGTGAGAAGTGGAGTTTTTCCAAGAGAGAGTGGGGGTACTGTGGACAGTTAGAGGGGTGGAGGCGGGGCTGGGGTGGAGCCTGGGCGGAGACTCAAGGGGGCCCCGAAAATTTTGCCAGTATGGGGCCCCGAAATTCCTAGTGGCAGCCCTGGCTGTGCGGTACCCACAATACTGTATGGAGGACTATGTGGTGCCCATAATACTGTATGGAGGACTATACTGTCTGATTTATGACCTATTGTAGAATGTACAATAGTTATCACTTATGTAATGTATTGGGGGACCGTATATGAGATGGGAGCCCTATAGGGGGGCTGTACTGTATATGTGTTTGGGGGGGGCACGCCATTTTGAAGTTCGCCTCAGGCAGCAGTGTGGCTAGGTTCACCTCTGTGTACAGAAAGGGTCAAGGCTGGTTTTAGACAAAGTGGGACCGCAAATACTAACATATTGCGCCATAACACAAACATTTCGGTTGTATTAACATGCACTGAGTTGAGGCCGTTAAAGCGTGATCGACAATATTGAAGTAGTTTGATGCTTGTTTTCTGGCCTCTATACACCATCTGAGGAAGAATGATGGGCACAGAATGATTACTAGAACATCAATCTGTCCCCATACAGTATCATGTTATCACCAGCAGTTCATCAGTTCTCAGCGGGAAATGTGCTGCTGACAGCAATGATTTTTGCTCTGGCATAGAAAAACACAATCACTCAATGAATAGGCATCATTTTGCTTGTTTAGTATAATGCACACCCAATAGGCCAATATATATGTGTGTGTGTGTGTATATGTGATATATATGTGTGTGTGTGTGTATATGTGCGTGTGTGCGTGTGTGCGCGTGTGCGTGTGTGTATATATATATATATATATATATATATACATATATATATATATATATATATATATATATATATGTGTGTGTGTGTATGTGTATATATATATATATATATATATATATATATATATATATATATATATATATATATATATATATATATATATATATATATATATATACACACACACAGGTCCTTCTCAAAAAATTAGCATATAGTGTTAAATTTCATTATTTACCATAATGTAATGATTACAATTAAACTTTCATATATTATAGATTCATTATCCACCAACTGAAATTTGTCAGGTCTTTTATTGTTTTAATACTGATGATTTTGGCATACAACTCCTGATAACCCAAAAAACCTGTCTCAATAAATTAGCATATTTCACCCATCCAATCAAATAAAAGTGTTTTTTAATAACAAACAAAAAAACCAACAAATAATAATGTTCAGTTATGCACTCAATACTTGGTCGGGAATCCTTTGGCAGAAATGACTGCTTCAATGCGGCGTGGCATGGAGGCAATCAGCCTGTGACACTGCTGAGATGTTATGGAGGCCCAGGATGCTTCAATAGCGGCCTTAAGCTCATCCAGAGTGTTGGGTCTTGCGTCTCTCAACTTTCTCTTCACAATATCCCACAGATTCTCTATGGGGTTCAGGTCAGGAGAGTTGGCAGGCCAATTGAGCACAGTAATGCCATGGTCAGTAAACCATTTACCAGTGGTTTTGGCACTGTGAGCAGGTGCCAGGTCGCGCTGAAAAATGAAATCTTCATCTCCATAAAGCATTTCAGCCGATGGAAGCATGAAGTGCTCCAAAATCTCCTGATAGCTAGCTGCATTGACCCTGCCCTTGATGAAACACAGTGGACCAACACCAGCAGCTGACATGGCACCCCACACCATCACTGACTGTGGGTACTTGACACTGGACTTCAGGCATTTTGGCATTTCCTTCTCCCCAGTCTTCCTCCAGACTCTGGCACCTTGATTTCCGAATGACATGCAAAATTTGCTTTCATCAGAAAAAAAGTACTTGGGACCACTTAGCAACAGTCCAGTGCTGCTTCTCTGTAGCTCAAAAGTGGCTTTGCCTGGGGAATGCGGCACCTGTAGCCCATTTCCTGCACACGCCTGTGCACGGTGGCTCTGGATGTTTCCACACCAGACTCAGTCCACTGCTTCCTCAGGTTCCCCAAGGTCTGGAATCGGTCCTTCTCCACAATCTTCCTCAGGGTCCGATCTCCTCTTCTCGTTGTACAGCGTTTTCTGCCACATTGTTTCCTTCCAACAGACTTACCATTGAGGTGCCTTGATACAGCACTCTGGGAACAGCCTATTTGTTGAGAAATTTCTTTCTGGGTCTTACCCTCTTGCTTGAGGGTGTCAATGATGGCCTTCTTGACATCTGTCAGGTCGCTAGTCTTACCCATGATGGGGGTTTTGAGTAATGAACCAGGCAGGGAGTTTATAAAAGCCTCAGGTATCTTTTGCATGTGTTTAGAGTTAATTAGTTGATTCAGAAGATTAGGGTAATAGGTCGTTTAGAGAACCTTTTCTTGATATGCTAATTTATTGAGACAGGTTTTTTGGGTTATCAGGAGTTGTATGCCAAAATCATCAGTATTAAAACAATAAAAGACCTGACAAATTTCAGTTGGTGGATAATGAATCTATAATATATGAAAGTTTAATTGTAATCATTACATTATGGTAAATAATGAAATTTAACACTATATGCTAATTTTTTGAGAAGGACCTGTATACTATATACAGGAGAGATGACATACAGGTACATACTATTTACAGGGGAGATGACACGTATATACTATATACAGGAGATGACAGGTATATACACTATATATAGGAGATGACATACAGGTACATACTATATACAGGAGATGACCCACAGGTACATACTATATACAGGAGGAGATGACCGGTATATACTATATACAGGAGGAGATGACACCGGTATATACTATATACAGGGGAAATGAGACACGTATATATACTATATACAGGGGAAATGAGACACGTATATATACTATATACAGGAGGAGATGACACACATATATACTATATACAGGAGATGACATACAGGTACATACTATATACAGGAGGAGATGACAGGTATATACTATATACAGGAGCAGATGACAGGTATATACTATATACAGGAGGAGATGACATACAGCAGGTATATACTATTTACAGAAGAGATGACATACAGGTATATACTCTATACAGGTGTAAACTATATATAAGGGAGATGACAAACATGTATATACTGAGGGGAAAATGAGAGGTGTGAGGTGAAAATGAGGGGTGTGAGGTGAAAATGAAAAGGTGTGAGTGCAAAATGAGAGGAGTGAGGGAAAATAGTGGAGTGATCGGAAAATGACAGATGTGAGGTCGAAATGACAAGTATTAGGGAGGAATGAGAGGAGTGAGGGGGAAAATAAGAGGAGTGAGGGGGAAAATGAGAGGTGTAAGGGAGAAAATGAAAGATGTGAGGGGGAAAATGAGAGGCGTGATGGGAAAATAAGAGAAGTGAGGTGCTATAACTAACCACAGATATTTACTATGCCCAGGCAACGCCGGGCTCTTCAGCTAGTATACTATATGTAGGACTACAGGGAGTATTGTATACTATATGGAGGACTATGGGGAGTGTAGTATACTATATGGAGGGCTATGCGGAGTGCAATACACTCACCATAGTCCTCCACATAGTGTAATGCACCCGATTGATCTACATATAGTATAATGCACCACAGTCCTCCATATAGTATACTACACTACCCATAGTCCTCCATACAATAATAATAATAATAAAATACATCCCTAACGCCGGCCCTGCCTGCAAGGACCCCCCGGAGCCTCAGTGTACAGTACTATGAATGGGCCCCCCATCTCGCCAGGGTGCGCCGAGTGCTGACGCCGCGCCCTGGTTACTGATATCTGGTGAGAATTTCACATCAATAGCACCTATATAAATATATTTACTCTGAAAATTGATGACGCACGCAATACTAATTTTATCTGCTGTATAATATATACAGTGTATACCGTATTTTTCGGACTACAAGACGCACTTTTTCCCCCCCCAAAAAAGGGGGGAAAATGGGGGTGCGTCTAATAGTCGCAATGCAGGCTTACTGTGGTGGCAGAGGTGCAGCAGCAGAGGTGCGGCGGCAGAGGTGTGGGGGCAGAGGAGGCGCAGTAAGCGGGGTCCCTTTCTCCGGTGAGGTGATGCAGCAGCCCGGTATGCAGCAGAGCCGGGTGAATCCTGTTATCGGTGGGCGCGGCCATTTTCCTGAGGCCGCGCGTGCGCAGATGAAGCGCTCTGCTTCCCGGGGCTTCAGGAAAATGGCCGCGGGAGGCCGCGCGTGCGCACATGGAGATCGCGGCGGCCATTCTCCTGAAGCCCCGGGAAGCAGAGCGCTCCATCTGCGCACGCGCGGCCTCAGGAAGATGGCCGCGCCCACCGATAACAGGATTCACCCGGCTCTGCTGCATACCGGGCTGCTGCATCACCATACCGGGGAAAGGGACCCCGCTTACTGCGCCTCCTCTGCCGCCACACCAAGCCTGCATTGCCTGCACGGTAAGTCTGGGACCCCTCGCACTGCACCTCCTGATCCCAGCACCTCCTGATCCCAGCACCTCCTGATCCCAGCATCACCCCACCTCTGCCGACACCTTGCCTCCTGTGACCCTGCTCTGCCACCGCCAGCCCTCAGGTAAGATACTGTAAATTCGGACAATAAGACGGACCCCCATCTTATAAAAAAATCTTTTTTTCGGCAATTTTCACCCCAAATTTGGGGTGCGTCTTATAGTCCGAAAAATACGGTATATCAGCACAAAAATTGCAATAGGGTTCAAAAACATTCCACGCATATACCAAACCCTTACAATGGTTCCAAAAAAAAAAAAAAAAAAAAGAAGGCAGCACACCAATAGATGAAGCACAGGTGCAGTTTATTGGCCCATATTTTGGATTTTAAAATCATTTTTCAAGCTGGTGTTATAAAGCATTCTAATTTACGGAGATAATGAATTTTGGGTTTTCATTGGCTATAAGCCATATCAACAGTAACAGAAAAACACTTGAAATAGATCGTCCTGTTTGTAATGACTATATAATATAGGAGCTTCACTTTATGTATTGAAGAACTAAAATACATTTTTTGATATTCTAATTCTGTGAGAAGCACCTGTAGGTCCGGCACCATAGTAAGAGAAACATGCCCATATCATGATGCTTCCACCACCATGCTTCACTGTCTTCAGAGTGTACTGTGGCTTGAATGCAGAGTTTGAGGGTCGACTGACGAACGGTCTTCTGCCCTTGGACCCAAAAACAACAATTTCACTTTCATCAGTCCACAAAATGTTTCTCCATTTCTCTTTAGGCCAGTTGCGTTCTTTAGCAAATTGTATTCGCTTCAGAATGTCTTTTTTTTTTTTTTTTTTAAATAGTGGGACTTTTGGGGGGGGGGGGGAGGGGGTTGCGGAGGGGACTTCTTGCTAAGAGATTAGCATCACACGGGAGTCTTTTACAGTTGTGGCCAAAAGTATTGACACCACTGCAATTCTGTCAGATAATACTCAGTTTCTTCCTGAAAATGATTGCAATCACAAATTCTTTGGTATTATTATCTTCATTTAATTTGTCTTAAATGAAAAAACACAAGAGAATGAAGCAAAACATTGATCATTTCACACAAAACTCCAAAAATGGGCCAGACAAAAGCATTGGCACCCTCAGCCTAATACTTGGTTGCACAACCTTTAGCCAAAATAACTGTGACCAACCGCTTCCGGTAACCATCAATGAGTTTCTTACAATGCTCTGCTGGAATTTTAGACCATTCTTCTTTGGCAAACTGCTCCAGGTCCCTGATATTTGAAGGGTGCCTTCTCCAAACTGCCATTTTTAGATCTCTCCACAGGTGTTCTATGGGATTCAGGTCTGGACTCATTGCTGGCCACCTTAGAAGTCTCCAGTGCTTTCTCTCAAACCATTTTCTAGTGCTTTTTGAAGTGTTTTGGGTCATAGTCCTGCTGGAAATCCCATGACCTCTGATGGAGACCCAGCTTTCTCACACTGGGCCCTACATTATGCTGCAAAATTTATTGGTAGTCTTCAGACTTTATAATGCCATGCACACGGTCAATCAGTCCAGTGCCAGAGGCAGCAAAGCAACCCCAAAACATCAGGAAACCTCCGCCTTGTTTGACTGTAGGGACCGTGTTCTTTTCTCTGAATGCCTCTTTTTTTCTCCTGTAAACTATGTTGATGCCTTTGTCCAAAAAGCTCTACTTTTGTCTCATCTGACCAGAGAACATTCTTCCAAAACGTTTTAGGCTTTTTCAGGTAAGTTTTGGCAAACTCCAGCCTGGCTTTTTTATGTCTCGGGGTAAGAAGTGGGGTCTTCCTGGGTTTCCTACCATACATTCCTTTTTCATTCAGACGCTGACGGATAGTGTGGGTTGACACTGTTGTACCCTCGGACTGCAGGGCAGCTTGAACTTGTTTGGATGTTAGTCGAGGTTCTTTATTCAGCATCCGCATAATCTTGCGTTGAAATCTCTTGTCAATTTTTCTTTTCAGTCCACATCTAGGGAGGCTAGTCACAGTGCCATGGGCTTTAAACTTCTTGATGACACTGCGCACGGTAGACACAGGAACATTCAGGTCTTTGGAGATGGACTTGTAGCCTTGAGATTGCTCATGCTTCCTCACAATTTGGTTTCTCAAGACCTCAGACAGTTCTTTGGTCTTCTTTCTTTTCTCCATGCTCAATGTGGTACACACAAGGACACAGGACAGAGGTTGAGTCAACTTTAATCCATGTCAACTGGCTGCAAGTGTGATTTAGTTATTGCCAACACATGTTAGGTGCCACAGGTAAGTTACAGGTGCTGTTAATTACACAAATTAGGGAAGCATCACATGATTTTCCGAACAGTGCCAATACTTTTGTCGACCCCCTTTTTTATGTTTGGTGTGGAATTATATCCAATTTGGCTTTAGGACAATTCTTTTTGTGTTTTTTCATTTAAGACAAATTAAACGAAGATAATAACAAATAATTTGTATTTGCAATCATTTTCAGGAAGAAACGGAGTATTATCTGACAGAATTGCAGGGGTGTCAATACTTTTGGCCACAACTGTATCTGTCACAGTCCTCACAGGTAAATTGAGACTGTCTTTGATCATCCTGGAGCTGATTGTTAGCTGAGCCTTTTGCCCTTCTGGCTATTTTTCCATCCATTCGAGTGGTAGTCTTCCCTTTTCTTCCCCGTTGCTCTGGTTTGGCTGTCCATTATAAAGCACCAGAGATTAGTTCAGCTGAACAGCCCATCATTGTCTGCACAATATATATTTACTGTATGTGGGTGTTTCTACTTGCAATCTCAATAAATGCAGAGTCTGCCACATTAATCAATCTATAAACATACACTGTACATGTATTTCTATGTTAGCACTATTTGTGGTATTTATTAAAGAGGTTGCCCAGGATTTAACCCCTTCATGACATGGCTATTTTCTGTTTTGTTTTTTTCCTCTCCTTCTTCCAAGACCAATAACTTTTTTAGTTTTCCATCCACATTGCAGTATTGTTGTTGTGGGTTTTTTTTTACTTTTAAACAACACTATCCATTTTGTTATGCAAAGTACTTTAAAAAAATCCAAGTGCGTTGCAATGGCAAAAAAATGCAATTCCACAATAGTTTTGTTTTTTTTATTTACCATATTCACTTTACGGTAAAACTAGCCAGGAAAAAATGATTCCAGGTCAGTACGAGCATGCATATACCATGTGTGTATATATATATTAAATTTAATTGTTGAAAAATACATTCAGAAACAACGTTGTTACTGATACCATTTTGAGGTACATACAATGTTTTGATCTCTGCCTACTGCATTTTATTGCAATGTTGCGGTAGCCAAAGGAAAACCTAATTCCGATGTTGATTTTTTTTTCATGGTTCACATTTACTGATTGGGTTAATCCATTTTATATTTTGATAGATCGGACTATTAAGAACACAGCAATACCTAAGGTGAATTTTTTTTGTTTGATTTTTTTTAATGGGGCAAAAGGAGGGCGGATTTGAACATTTGTATTTTTTATTTTTGTAATTTTTAAAAACTCATGTTTTAAAGTATTCATTAGTCCTCTTGGGGGACTTGAAGCTGTGATAATTCAATCACATGTACTACACTGTGTGCAGAATTATTAGGAAAGTTGTATTTTGATCACATGATCCTTTTTATACGTGTTGTCCTACTCCAAGCTGTTCAGGCTTGAGAGCCAACTACCAATTAAGTAAATCAGGTGATGTGCATCTCTGTAATGAGGAGGGGTGTTGTCTAATGACATCAAAACCCTATATAAGGTGTGCTTATTTATTAGGCAACTTCCTTTCCTTTGGCAAAATAGTTCAGAAGAGAGATTGGACGGGCTCTGAAAAGTCCAAAATTGTGAGGTGTCTTGCAGAGGGATGCAGCAGTTTTGAAATTGCCAAACTTTTGAAGCGTGATCATCGAACAATTGAGCGTTTCATGGCAAATAGCCAACAGGGTCGCAAGAAGCGTGTTGGGCAAAAAAGGCGCAAAATAACTGCCCATGAATTGGGGAAAATCAAGCGTGAAGCTGCCAAGATGCCATTTGCCACCAGCTTTGCCATATTTCAGAGCTGCAACGTTACTGGAGTAACAAAAAGCACAAGGTGTGCAATACTCAGGGACATGGCCAAGGTAAGGAAGGCTGAAAAACGACCACCTTTGAACAAGAAACATAAGATAAAACGTCAAGACTGGGCCAAGAAATATGTGAAAACTGACTTTTCAAAGGTTTTATGGACTGATGAAATGAGAGTCACTCTTGATGGGCCAGAGGCTGGATCAGTAAAGGGCATCACGCTCCATGCCGACTCAGACGCCAGAAAGGTGGAGGTGGGGTACTGGTATGGGCTGGTATCATCAAAGATGAACTTCTGGGACCTTTTCGGGTTGAGGATGGAATGAAGCTCAACTCCCAGACCTACTGCCAGTTTCTGGAAGACACTTCTTCAAGCAGTGGTACAGGAAGAAATCGGTATCACTCAAGAAAAACATGAATTTCATGCAGGACAATGCTCCATCACATGCCTTCAACTACTCCACAGCGTGGCATATCAGTAAAGGTCTCAAAGAAGAAAAAATAATGACATGGCCCCCTTGTTCACCTGATCTGCAGTCCATAGAGAACCTGTGGTCCCTCATAAAATGTGAGATCTACAGGGAGGGAAAACAGTCAACCTCTCGGAACAGTGGCTGGGAGGCTGTGGTGGCTGCTGCACGCAATGTTGATCGTAAACAGATCAAGCAACTGACAATCTATGGATGGAAGGCTGTTGAGTGTCATCATAAAGAAAGGTGGCTATATTGGTCACTCATTTTTGGGGGTTTTGTTTTTGCATGTCAGAAATGTTTATTTCTAAATTCTGTGCAGTTATATTGGTTTACCTGGTGAAAATCAAGTGAGATGAGAATATATTTGGTTTTTATTAAGTTGCCTAATAATTCTGCACAGTAATAGTTACCTGCACAAACAGATATCCTCCTAAGATAGCCAAATCTAAAAAAAACAAAAAAAAAACAACCCACAACAGCTTCCAAAAATATTAAGCTTTGACATTTAGGAGTCTTTTGGGGTGACTGAGAACATAGTTGTTGATCAATAATAAAAATAATCCTCCAAAATACAACTTGCCTAATAATTCTGCACACAGTGTATTCTTACTGGGTGCTTCTATACTCTGTCGAAAGTTAACGGTTTGCCTCGCTGTCTGCTTTGGATGTTCCTCCTTACTACTTGACTCTTTTGCAAAATTAATGTATGATGTTTTGTTTATTTTGTATAAATAAAATTTGTTCATGTTTATTTTTAACACCTTTTTTGTGGTTTATGGCTACTCTGGTTACTTCTCTGTTTCCATGATATTGAGAGTACTCAACACTTGTATTTGTTGTCTCACTATGGGGGACCATACTGCGTGCGAGTTAGTTCCCGGCCTTATTAGACTATGCTGTGGTGTGAATATGTTTCATATTGTTCTCTTATGTCCAATCGTCATGATAAAAAAAAATTATCGCAGATCTGAGCTTCCCCATAGTATATATAACACTAGCGCTGCCGTCTATTTAAAGCAGGTGAGGCCACATGTGATCACTGAACCGTGCAGATTCACCAAGTCCAATATATTCAATTGGTGAAATTTCTCCGTCTGAGAAATTGACATGCAGAAAAGACGCGCCGCATGTTAGTCTCCATGGGTGAGTCACGGTTGTCTGTGGACATATAGTGGGCATTGGATTTCTTGAAATCCCATCCACTATGCCATAACATCTGCACAAGTACACATCATCCAACCCGCAGCAATTATTGATCATGTGCACATACCCTTACAAGTTCTACTCTGCACCAGCCTACATATTCAAGGAAGAAAATGAGCAAATGTCTGCAAAATATGACAATACTATAAGAACAATAACACGTTAAGTCAATGATTTAAAGAAAGAAAGAAAAAAAACAAGAGGAAGATTAAAGTCAACATCGCCTCTTTCATAAATTGGGAAGCAATCTGCAGGGAATAGACCAAGAGAAGTGACATGAAATATTTATTAAGAACTAACCCCTGTGCAAACATGAAAGCTTCAGTCATATTTTATTTAGAGAAAGAAAGAAGCCAACGTACACTTTCACTTTCCTCAGCAGTTCCGATCTTCCTGTGAATAAGGAACAATGTCCACAAACACACAGTCATATTCAGCATATTTTTTGCTGCAAAGATTATTCTCTGCAGGGAAAGGTGGAATTTTGTGGGATGATTTGGATCTCTGGTTTCAACAACCTTTTTTACATTGAGGGACATATTTAAGGATAGAAAAACAAAATGTAGAAGTTTCAATGGGCAGTGTGGCTCAGTGGTTAGCACTACAGCGCTGGGGTCCTGGGTTCAAATCCCACCAAGGACAACATCTGCCAGGATTGTATGTTCTCCCCGTGTGCGTGGGCTTCCTCCCAACTCCAAAAGAGATAGTGATAGGGAATCTAGATTGTGAGATACACTGGTATTATAGCACTAAATTGGCTCTTGCTATAGAATATATCCGTAGTTTTGTTAATGTCATACTGGAGTCAGTACTTATGGTCATAACATACATCTCCTATTGGAATCCACACAGCGGCTTAGCCTTGAACCGTTGTTTGGGGAACACTTATGTGAGCCAGAAGTAAATATCAGTTATATATCTGTTCATCTATATCAAAGCTTCACCCACACTCCTCGCGCCCTGGCAATAAACATGGTGGAGTGGGCCTTCTCTTTTCTTCCAACTGTACCTTTAACCCAATCCCACCTCTACCCTCCCTTATCCTCCCTTCTTTTGAAGTCCACACTGTCTGCCTCTACTCCCCCTACAATCTCCAAATGGCTGTCATATACCAACCTCCGGGCCCGACCACTGCCTTTATTGACCAATTCTCCACCTGGCTCCTTCACTTTCTCTGCCGACATTCCCACTATCATCATGGGTGACTTCAACATCCCCATTGACACCCACCAGTCAGCAGCCTCCAAACTCCTGTCCCTTACTTCATCCTTTGGACTTACTCAGTGGTCCTCCTCAGCCACCCACACAGATGGACACACATTAGACCTTGTCTTCAACCGTTTCTGCTCCCTATCTAACTTCACAACCTCCCCTCTCCCTCTATTTGACCATCTACTCACTTTCTCATCCCTGTCCTCCTCACCTGTCACCCATGTCCAGCAACATGTGCACCAACGTAGGAACCTTGCACACCTAGACACCCACACACTGACTATCCTACCACTAGCATCCATATCCTCACTCCACGACAGACACTGCCACTGCTTTCTACAATGCCACTCTTGCATCAGCTATTGACACGGTCGCCCCTGTCATGCATAGCAGAGTGCGACGAACCAATAGACAACCCTGGCACAACAACATCACTAAAAAGCTTTGGCAAGTATCCAGAATTGCAGAACGGCGTTGGAAGAAAACATTCACATGATTTCACTGCACTCAAACAAGCAACACTCGCATTCAAATCAGCTCTCACCTCTGCTAAACAGGCCTACTTCACAACCCTCGCATCTTCCTTATCCCACAACCCAAAAACAGTTGTTCAACACTTAACTCCCTTCTCCGCTCACCACTGCCCTCTCCGCGTTCCCCAATTGTTGCCGAGGACTTTGCCAAGCACTTCAAAACTAAGATTGACCAAACAGGGCAAATCTTTGTAGTCAAACCACCACAACCCCTTTGTATACCAGACCAATGCCCAAACCCCATAACTTCCCTCTCTAAAATCATTGAAGGGGATCTTGCTCCTCTTCTCTCCAAATCACACCTTACCACTTGTGCACTTGACCCGATCCCATCCCACCTCCTCCCCGACCTCACCACCACACTAATCCCATCCCTAACCCATCTCTTCAACCTATCACTAACTTCTGGTACATTCCCCACTGCTTTCAAACATGCCACAATCACACCTATCCTCAAAAAGCCATCCCTTGACCCAAGCGCTATGTCCAGCCATCGCCCCATATCTTTGCTCCCAATTGCATCCAAACTCCTTGAGCAGCACGTCCATGCTGAACTTTCCTCTCACTAACTCGCTCTTTGACAACCTACAATCTGGCTTCCGTCCCTACCATTCCACTGAGACTGCTCTGACCAAAATTACTTACGACTTACTTACAGCCAAAGCCAACAAACAATTCTCTATACTCCTCCTTCAAGACCTGTCCTCTGCCTTCGACCCAGTTGACCACTGCCTCCTACTACAGATCCTCTATTTCTTTGGTGTCAAAAGACCTTGCAGTATCCTGGATCTCCTCATACCTTACCAACCGCACATTTAGAGTTTCCTACTCACATACTACCTCTTCATCTCGCCCCCTCTGTGTCCCTCAAGGCTCTATTCTTGGGCCCTTACTCTTCTCAATCTATACACTCGGCCTGGGACAACTCATAAGGTCCTATGGCTTCCAGTACCATCTATATGCTGATGACACTCAGATCTACCTCTCTGGGATTCTGGAGAGCAGAGAGGTGACATCTGGGCCAGAGTATCCATCAGCCATATCCTCCTCCTTCTCCAGCTTCCTCAAGCTCAATGTGGACAAATCTGAACTAATTATCTTTCCTCCATCTCACATATCTTCCCTACCTGATTATCAAAATAAATTAAAATCACTTTCCCCTGTCCCAAAAATCCGATGCCCTCAGAGTAACCATGGATGCTGCCCTGTCCTTCAAACCGAACATCCAAGCTGTCGCCACCTCCTGTCGCCTCCAGCTCAAAAATATTTCCAGAATCCATCCTTTCCTCAACACTCAACCAAAATGCTTGTGCATGCCCTAACCATCTCCCGCCTCAACTACTGCAACATTCTCCTATGTGGCCTACCTTCTAGCACCCCTCCAGTCCGTCCTTAACTCTGCTGCCCCGACTAAGCTCTCTCCTCGCTACACTCCTGCTTCCCCTGCTTGCAAATCCCTTCACTGGCTCCCTATTTCCTAGCTTATCCAGTTTAAACTACTAATACTGACCTACAAAGCCATCCATAACCTTTCTCCTCCGTACATTTCCGAACTAATCTTCTCTCAATATCTTCTCCACGCTTATTCGCTCCTCACCCAATTGCCTCCAAGACTTCTCCCGAATATCCCCCATCCTCTGGAATTCTGTGCCCCAACAAGTCCGGTTATCCACCACATTTGGATCCTTCAAAAGAAACCTGAAAACCCATCTCTTCAAAGAAGCTTACAGCCTGTAATGACCACACGCCCACCTCAACACCTCGGAGCTACTGCAACCCTCGACCTACTGTCTCCTTCCCGATAATCCTGTAGAATAGAAGCCTGCAAGGGCAGGGTCATCGCCCCTCTGTATCAGTCAGTTATTGTTTTGTTTACTGTAAGTGATATTTGTATTTTGATGTAACCCCTTCTCATGTACAGCACCATGGGATTAATGGTGCTATGTAAATAACAATGATAAAGGCTATGGACACCTTTGAGATTTAAAATATGTACATGGCACCTTTGGCATTGAAAAAATTTTACCAATTACCTTTAGTTAATAAAATTTCAGAGTTTGTCATTCATTTTTACACTGCCTAATATGAAGCTTGCAGCCAAGTTTCAGAGTGTTTCTCTTGTGGGATTGTCTCTCCCAGTAATATAGTCTGGATGAGAACTGTGTACCCAGGGTATATTGCATGCTTTCATGAAACAGCGCTGGTCACGTACTTATTCGTTCTCTCCATGTGTTTTCCACCCTAAGGGTATGTGCACACGATGCAGATTTGCTGCGGATCCGCAGCGGATTTTACCGCGCAGAAACGCTGCAGATCCGCACTGTGATGTACAGTACAATATTAGTTAATGGGAAAAAAAAAAAAAGATGTGCAGACATTGCGGGAAAAATCAGTGCGGAATTGCTGTGGATTTCAAAGATGTGCATGTCACTTCTTATGTGCGGATCTGCAGCGTTTCTGCACCCCTCCATGTTAAAAATCCGCAGTGGCAAAATCCACAGAAAATTCTGCAAAAAAACCGCTGCAAATCCGTGGCTGCGGATTCTGCCAGGAGAGGCGGATTTTGTGCAGAAAATTCAGCACCTCTTTTTCCTACGTGTGCACATAGCCCAAATGTTTTCTCTGCACTCCCAGAGATACTTTCTCCCTTCTCCACTACAAATACTTATACAACTTCCTCCCACTCCCTGATATTTCTAACATTGAGAGAAGGAAGGAAGTGGTGGGGGGGAAGGTTAGCAGAGCTGTCAGAGGCAGGAGATTTGTATATTTTTGTAAACAGTCAGCTAGTTAAATGACATACATTCTACATTTTTACTGAAGACTATTCAGAAAGCAGTTCAAGCTTGTATTTAAGAAAACGATAAATGAATTGTTAAAGTATACATAGCCTTTACAGCAACTCAATCTTATAACAAAGATTAATAGAAAACGTGTTTGACTAGTGGGTGCTGAAGACCCCCCCCCCCCCCCCCACAACACCTCTCTCATAGCCCAGGTTTGATTACTGCGCCCATCATGCCATTTTAAGACATTTTTATCTAATGCATAATTCCTTTCTTCAAATTTTTTTTTTACCAACCCTTAGGCCACGTTCACACG
Organism: Ranitomeya imitator; assembly: GCF_032444005.1. Classification (NCBI taxonomy): domain Eukaryota; kingdom Metazoa; phylum Chordata; class Amphibia; order Anura; family Dendrobatidae; genus Ranitomeya; species Ranitomeya imitator. Next base: position 758,422,084 of record NC_091283.1, on the reverse strand, counting down.
GTCAGTATTACACTTCAGTATTTGTAAGCCAAAATCAAGAGTGGAACAATCAGAGGAAAAGTCTAATAGAAACACGTCACCACTTCAGTATTTATCACCCACTCCTGGTTTTGGCTTACAAATACGGATGTAAAATACTGACCAGATACTCAATGTGTGCATGTGGCCTAAGGCTACAAATTTGCAGTAACTGTATGCAAAGTGTAGACTTGGAAATCCTTGTAGCATGCACTGTTCATGGCGAGGATTCTCTGTTGCCAATGTCTGCCGATCAGGTGACCATAAGTTTGCAAATCACATAGTTGTGGTCACAGAGTCAGCGGGCTTTTAACATTTGTGGGTGCTTGGTTTCTATTACTTCAATGCACAATAGAATGTTTGGCCCTTTAATCTCCCGGTTCTGAGAAAAGGAGAGGAAAAGAGGAGCGGAGAGCAACACTGTACTTTATTTTACAGATAAAAAAAGTAAATTATATCAATCTAAAATTTATTAAATTATCTGAATTTTGCTGAAATTTAAAAAGACAAAAAAAGTGCAATTTTCAAACTCTAAATGCCTTTATCCTTAAACCAAATAGTCATACCACACCACATGGTCAAAATGTCTGCATATGTTCACTTTACCCCAGAATCATTTATCAAAGTCCTTTTACTTTAGTATGAAGTTAAAATCGCTGTTCAATGTAAACTTTTCTATTTCTTTAGTCGAGAAAATGTACAAATCCTATTTAATGGACCTATTTCGAGAACTTAGTTTCTCCATCTTCTCCCTTGTCTGAGTCCGTGTTAATTGGACTGCACTCGGACATCGGAGTGCGGTCTGATACTTTACACGCACCCATAGACTTCTATGGGTGCGTGTCATTTGATTACAGGATGCATTCGCAGCATGCAGTGATTCTTGTTCTCATGCCAAATCGGCATGAGAAATGAAAAATACGGTAAGTGCTTGTTGACACTACATCATAGTATAACATTGGTCTGGGTGCAAGCTGACAAAACATTGGATAGCACTTGGCCATGTTATATGCTCACGTGAGAGCTAATACCTAAGAAATGAAGAATAATACTCAAAAAAAGAGCCCAATATAAAAGAAAAATGCTTTAAAGCATTGTTGGTAACGAGTGAAAAGAGAGAAGAGGGGAGTCACATGATCAAGGTATACACAGTGGGTCAATGAGACCTCATGTGTAAGGAATGCACCCGTTTCGCTTCAAGCTTTGTCAAAGGTTTGAATATTATCCAGCCTATTTAATTGTTGAAGCAGCAATCAGGATATACACTGCACATTTGTTGCCATTTGTATAATTATAAACACATGTCTGTGTGCGCAAGACGCCGCACCATACATCAGCTGACACCGGCGCATGCGCACTGCAGTCCACACATACAGACTAAGGAAGGGCAGCCACACGACCGGCAACCATGACTGCCCAGAATAGACAATCATGTGAGAGGGATAAGAGCAGATATAAATATTATAATATATTTTTCTTTACTTTTTGAACTTCGCACATTTATTTTCAAAAGGTATTCGTGATTATTTTTGATAACACTTTTTGGCTGCCAGTTTGGACTATACTATTATCGTGATACAAAAAGTGCCTTTGAATGCTCGTTCACAATAATTGTGCACTGTAATTTACCTTAAGTGGCTGCTTATATCACATGCTAAAGTGAGACGAAGAGAATTTATGGGTGCTTAAGGTAGAAATGGCTTTGTTTTATGATCATTCCAATGGATACAACTAGCAGTCACACACAACAAATTGTAATGATATTTTATCTAAATAACAAAGATAAACTTCAAACTTTACTTGAAAAACTGAATAAGTGTTTATTGTTGCAGAATTACACTTTTATACATATTTCATAAATGATACAGGATTTTACACATCGATATTTTGCTTATTTATAGGACATTCCTCCATGCTCCAAACCTCCCCGCACACTCACACATTCCAGACCCCTCAGCGACAAGTCCTGTTTTTTTTTTTTTACTGTTCTTATAATCCATTTGTACAAACAGGATCAGGCTGCTGCTGAAAGGGGCTTAAGTCGCTATTTTCTTCAGCCCCTTCAGCATAAGAAGTGCAAATGGCAAAAAAAGCTTTTTTTTTTAGTGTTAAAAAAAAAGAAAGAAAGAAAAGAAAAATATCTCCTATTAAAGATCACAGTTACCCAAGCAGAAACTTTAGTAATCATGCTTTGGCCATCAATACAATAAAGAGGAGCGGTCAGGATTCCTAACTGGTCTATTTTAGAACATGTTTGCACTCTCCATGAAATGAGAGTATTCTGTTAGAACCCTGCATTGTATCACTTCCAATTCTATTCCTCCTAGGTATTTTCTAATAATTTGACAACTCTGAATTACCATTTCTCATATCAAGGGGTGTAGCCATGCATAATCTGGCACTCTTACCTTGATTGGACAGGGTAAGTGACTAAGGACCCCCCCCCCCCCAAACTGGTAACGCCTAGATGTCAAGTGATACATATGTTTTTAGTAAAATTACCAAAAATCTGAAACCGTATAGGATTCTAGAAAAAATAAAAAAGGTAATCCAGAATTAAAGGGGATTCAAGTATTTCTTAAAACAGACCAGTTAGGAGAACGGACGGATTCTCTTTCAAATTTTTTTTCCGCTATTAAGTTGTGTTGCCGTTAAATATCCAAAAAATTTACACTGACTTCAGACAAGCAATCTGTTGCTAGGGTGTCTAGATGTAGATGATTGTCGATCAGACTGATTCCATAGCAGACATTCATGCCCAAAAGATAACCATAGATTGATGGGCACATTTATAAAGATGTGGGTGTCGTATGAATACACCTCCAGTAAACCAAGGTCACGCTAAGCCTGGAAGCAGTTTATTGCCAGTCTCATGTTCTGCATGGATCTACAATTCTGGTGGGGAAAAAAATGCAGGACAAAAAAAAAAAAGACAGAAGCAACCAAAAAAAATATGGAAAATGGATTCAGTCCACCTGAGAGGAGAGCCTTAGGTTAGAGGCAGTTACTTAAGACTACAGTTGGCAGCATTTGCCAGCCATGTTCCACTTGGGCACTAGATTTTGGCTGGCAAGGAGTCCATGGTAACGTAACTGCCAGTCAAATAATGTATGAAGAGAACATACTCTCCTCTCTATTTCAACATATGCAAGGCACCAGTCATCTGGCTTCACTTCTTTAGTTCTGTAATCCTTTCCCTGAAGTAGGAGCCTTTCACAGTGGGGAGTCCTTAAAAAAAAATTGTCTTTGCAAAATTGAAGCCCAACACCACCCATCATTACCCCATGCCAAACCCCAACAAGAGACTGCACCATTTTGATATTGAAAGTCTGTGGAAGAGCAGCTTATTCCAAAGGAAAAAAAAGGCAAGAAAACCCCTGAAAACTTTGGAGGTGATATCTCAGTCGTTGCCACTCTCCAATCCTTCACTGGTACGTAGATACTGTACACAAAATATAGACAAGGCCGGATATCTGATATTTCATCCAAGATGATGTTGCGCTTGTATCAACAGGGGACGAACCAGAAGATGTAAATCTTTATGAAGAAATTTGATGTTCATTGCATTAGAATAAGGTGGTAACCCCTTCACATTCATGCAACCCTGATTTTCTACCCTGCTGATCCTCCTATCAAGAGTGCAGAACAGGGGAACTTCTCCCTCCCCCAAAAAAAGAAAAAAGAAAACAAAAAAAGAAAACACAAAAACCTATCATGCATTGAGCCCCTGAAGAATATATATATATATATAGCCAAGGCAGTGGGAGAGAAAGGGATGGGAGGAAAATTACAATGACTAAAGTGATTACAAGAGAAAAATAAAATAAAATAAAAAAATCCACATGCAGTTTATTAAAATGCATAGCAAAAAGTGTCATTGTGTTTGGGGCTTGGATTAAAATTTAACAGCATAGAAAGGTTTGTGATTGAACCTGGAGTTAATCACGTCAGCTAGGCATCAGAACGCCTTTTTGAAGACTTAGTCTAGCTTTTTGCTGAGGTTACCACTGGTCCAATGCATCTCCAAATGGCATTAATTGTGCGCTGTATTACTCACGTGTCTGCACTAAGCTAGCAGACCATTAATCCAATTTGTCCTACAGGCGCTCTGCCATAGTCTAACTTGACATAAAACCAGGAAAACAAAAAAGAAAAACAAAAAAAAATAAATAAATTGATCATTCATAATTCAGAACCTTAATCTCATAATCATCCATTTCCTTTCACCGATAGGTGAAATAATTGATATGGATTAAACAGATTTTCCAAGCCTTAGAAGGAATCCAGGTACCGTGCTCAGCTCTCGTGAATTTACTTCTGCTCGTTCTTAAACAGCAGCTTAAAAAGTTCTAAAAAAAAAAAAAAATTAAAAATGATGGAAGAAACACAAAGTAAGAGGGAGAACTGATCACCCATCCCAATACCACATCCCAGCTACCACCAATAATGCTTTAATTTCAAAGGCAAGAGATATCCACAGATTTTGCTGGGGATTTAGGAGTCCTGCAAAGATCTATCCTTGTCATCAATTTGTTGGATCGGGAGATGCATCTGCAGGGGATCACGCAGTCTTTTAATGTCCAACTCAACCTTAAAAGGAAAAAAATAATTTTGATTGACATCAAGAAACTTTGTAAATTTTTTCAACGCAAGATCTTTATTTAAAGATTTTTACATATCAAGGCAATTCAACAAACAAACATGACTAGCAGTAGAGCCCACTTTGTACATTTTTAAATATATTGAATGTCATATGCAGTGAGGAAAATAAGTATTTAGCAAACTGCTGATTTTGAAAGTTTTCAACCTACAGAGAATGGAGAGATCTGTAATTTTTATCGTAGGTACACTGCAACTGTGAGACAGAATCTAAATATAAAAATCAGAAAATCACATTGTATGATTTTTAAATAATGAAAATGAATTTTATCGCATGAAATAAGCATTTGACCATCGACCAACCAGCAGGAATTCTGGTTCTAACAGACCTTAGTTTTTCTTTAAGATGCCAACCTACTCTGCACTCATTACCTATACAAATTGCACCTGTTTGAGTATGTGGACAGGTGTGTGTTATATAGCCAACAAGTTAAATCACACTCCAACCTCTCCACCATAGCCAAGACTAAACAGCTGTCCAAGGACACCAGAGACAAAATTGTAGACCTGCCCAAGGCTGGGATGGGCTACAGGACAATAGGCAAGCAGCTTGATGAGAAGGCAACAACTGTTGGTGCAATTTTTAGAAAATGGAATAAACACAAGATGACTGTCAATCTTCCTCAGTCTGGGGCTCCATGCAAGATCTTGCTTTGTGGGGTAAGGAGGATTCTGAGAGAGGTCAGGAATCCACACAGAACTACATGGGAGGACCTGGTAAATAACCTGAACAGAGCCGAGACCACAGTCTCAAACATTAAAGTTAATAACACACTATACTTCATGGATTAAAATTCTGCAGGGCACGCAAAATCCCCCTGCTCACGTCACCACATGTCCAGGCCAGTTTGGATCATCCAGATGGTCATTGGTCAACTTCATTGGAGGCAAGGGAGAAGGTCATGTGGTCAGATGAGAACAAACTTTTTAGTATCAACGTCACTCGCCGTGTTTGGAGAGAGAAGGATTAGTAAAACTCCAAGAACACGGTCCTAACAGTGAAGCATGGTGGGGGAAATCTCACACTTTGGTGTGCTTATCTGCAAAGGGGATAGGACGACTGCACCGTATTCAAGAGAGGATGGATGGGGTCATATTTCGCAAGATTTTGGCCAATAACCTCCTTCCCTCAGTAAGCGCATTGCAGATTGGTTGTGGCTGGGTCTTCCAGCATGACAATGATCCAAAACCCACACCCAGGGGTACTAAGGAGCGCCCTCCATAAGAATTTCAAGGTCCTGGAGTGGCCTAGCCAGTCTCCGGCTTTGAACCCAATAGAAAATCTTTAGTGGGAGCTGAAAATCAATGTTGCCTAGCGACAGCCCTGAAACCTGAAAGCTCTGGAGAAGATCTGTATGGAAGGGGCCAAAATCCTTGCTGCAGTGTGTACAAACTTGTTCAAAAACTACAGGAAATGTCTGACCTCTATAATTACAATAGAAAAACAGAATTTAATATTTGGTACAAAAATCGGATTGCTTCAAATACTTATTTCATGCAATAAAATGCAAATTAATTAGGTAAAAAACAAATATTTTCTAGATTTTTTTTTTAGATTCCTGTCTAACACAGTTGAAGTGTACCTACGATAAAAACTACAGACCTCTCCATTCTTTGTAAATGGGAAAATTTGCAAAATTGGCAGTGCATCAAATACTTTCTTTCCCCACTGTATGGTTAGGTAATCCTGAAATACTAAAATTCTCTAATGTTTCTGGAAATGGTTTTTAACAGGTTTTCAGACAAACTAAGAAATGGCTGTAATAAAAGAAGAGAGTCTCCAGCTGGTCACATCCTTCAACATCATGTAATACATAGTTGATAAGGTTATATTAAACTCGGACAACCCCTTCTTAAAAGGGATCCTGTCAGCAGGATTGTGCACAGTAAGGCTACTTTCACACTTCCGTTTTCTGGGGTCCGTCGTGGTGCAGTAAAATGACGGACGGACGGACGGACGGACGGACGGACGGACAGACAGACAGAGAGAGAGAGAATCGAAATTCCTTCCGGGCATGCTCAGAAGGGAAAAACTGGATCCGTCGCTGGATTCCTGTGTGTGACTGTCAGCGACGGATCCTGTGTCCATAGGCTTCCATTGTAGCCGACGACGGGCAGCGCAGGATGAGTCGCTGACAGATTTTACAACGTGCACAAAAACACATTACAATGAACGTTTTCACTGCACGACGGAACGCTATTTTACGACGGATCCAGTGCATGACGGATAAAACGGATGGCTATCTGTCACAATCCGTCGCCAATACAAGTCTATGGGAAAATGCAGGATCCTGCATTCTCAAAAATCGACGGATTGTAACGGATCTGAAAAGATGGAAGTGTGAAAGTAGCCTAACCTACAGACAGTGTCGGGTCTGCGCCGTTATGAAATCCATCTTGGGGTTGTTGTTTGCTCTTTAATTTTCTGTTTTGAGTTAATGATATGCTTGTGCTTAGGTATTCATAATGCAGACTGCTGACGGGTGACTGATCCCTCAGTGACCTGACCTCTAGTTTGCATAACAAATATACAAAAAAAAAAAACCCTTCTGAAGGCAAGCGCCAGCCTATGCACCTGCGTTGCAGCATAATCGCATGTTTAATGTGCAGTAAATAAATATAGTGGACAACTCCTTTAAAAAAAACAACAAAATGACAAGTTCAAATAAAGTTCCTTTAGAGTATTGCCAAAACCCTTAGGGTATGTTCCCGGATAAAAAAGCTCCCGCTTTTAACAACATCAGCGGAGTTTATGAGAGTTTATGCACATGTAGCAAAAGATCTACAAATTAACAGCAGTTTGGAATTTAAATCCACAGCATTTCCATTTATTGCGTGGATATCTTAACCATACCATATTTGCAAGATGTGAACATACTCATGAAGCAGACGCCAATGACCCATACATACAACCTGGTGACCAGATAATAAATGGCTCCTTACAACCTCTGTGTATCTAATGGTGTAGATGATTTATTCTTAGAAATGAAGCGCTGCAAGACACTCACATTATTCTCCAGGCCACTCCATGTATTCTAGAGCCTGCGTACATAGTGCATTTACTACCAATGGATCACTTCAGTGCCAGCTGAAAATAAGATGGCGTTTATGTGCGCAACATTGATGGAAAGAAAACAGACTGATGGGGAATTATGTTGTTAGATTTCCTCGCTGTATATAATCTTGGAGATAAAACTATCGATCGATATTGGACAAATATTATAAGATATCATACCTGAGCAATATCATCCTTGAGTCGATTGTATTCTAAGTAATTAAAACCTGTTTTTTTGGCCGTTTTATGGAAAAAATTTAAGTACTGTCTGTCTGTGGCATCTGGATAAATATATTCCTGTAACGAAAAAAATAAAATAAAATAAAGAAAGTGTTCAGTCCAGCAATGTCAATGGCCATCAGTTAGGATTATTAGGTGATGTTCAATATTGTTGTCATGAAGACAAGGCATGAAATACAATTGCTTTAATATATTAATTCAGTTACGTAATGTAGAAATATATTCTAGCACTACTTTAGGTATTTGCAGCAGAAGAGGTTCTCACTTCAAGTTTAATTAGCTGTGGGAAAGGTTTTATAAAAGACCCTTTGGTCTATGTGCCAAGGACCACTCCATGAAATCACAGGCCCGATGTGTGTAGTTCTGCTCGGGTCTCTGTCCTGCTCTATCTTGTCATCAGGACCTTGTGAAGTAACCAATCTGATGACTATGACAAGACGAATATGTACATGCTTCAGGCACAGATCACCATTATGTTATTAGCTTAAATTTTCACATTTTTCCTGTGCAGTGAAGGGTCTATTATTCAAGTTCCATTTTAAAAGGATTTTCCAAGCAGACATTATTAAAAAAATTGTGAAGCCTATGAGAATTTAAAGAACGGACATAATTGACTTGATGTGACAGTTCAGGAAATGACCAGAATTGCAACATGTGGTGATGACACCTCCAGCTTCTTAGCCCTGCTGCAGTCCTTCAAAGCACAGAGTAGAGATTTCCTGTCTGTGCTTTGAATGGCTCAGAGAACAACTCTCAGTAAAGTGTGCTGAATGGTAGTGCCATGGGAGTGTGTACTTGCTAGTTTTACAGAGAGGAGGAAGCAGACTCCATACAGAACAAGGAATCTCATCAGCTAGTGACTGCCCAGAGGGGACTGGTTTGGGGCGTTCCAGAATTTTAGGTTTAATTAGAATACATGATAATGTAGAAGTCATTGCTCCCCTATAGTGAACTGAACCGGCCAGTGTCTGCATATGTAACATTAGGAGAGTCTCAAGATGGTACAGGGAGTAGGAAGGTTAGGAAGCAGAAACTGTGTTTACAGTGATTTATCCATCTTGAGACTGTATATGAGTCTGGGGATGGTGCTTTGTAAGCGGAATGGACAGGCACCGAGAGTGGAAGTGATATGGCTCTTTCTCTTAAGAAAGGTAACCTAAAGGGACAAAGGGCGAGTCGTCAGGAAATTCAGGATATAAACAACTAACCACAAAAATGGATCTAAGGATCTGACGGGTAGTTTAAAAAAATAAAGAAAAACAAAACAAAAATACAGGAATACGGGGTTGTTTGGATGTGCTCGCAAAATCTCTTTAGTTACTAGTCATCTTAAACTTACAAGTCTCATTAGCATGAAACCACTATTGAAAATGGCTAGTAGATCAGTTATACGACTATATACAAACTAAGAGGAAAAAGCTCAAAAGGTCATGTAGCCTAACTAAATACACTACCGTTCAAAAGTTTAGGGTCACCCAGACAATTTTGTGTTTTCCATGAAAACTAATACTTTTACTCAAATGAGTTGCCAAATGAATTGAATATCTAGTCCAGACATTGATAAGATTAAAAAAAAAAGATTTTTATTTGAAACAATTTTCTCCTTCGAACTTTGCTTTCGTCAAAGAATGCTCCCTTTGCAGCAATTACAGCATTGCAGACCTTTGGCAGTTAATTTACTGAGGTAATCTGGAGAAATTTCATCCCATGCTTCCAGAAGCCCCTCTCACAAGTTGGTTTGGCTTGATGGGCACTTTTTGTGTACCATACGGTCAAGCTGCTCCCACAACAGCTCAATGGGGTTGAGATCTGGTGACTGTGCTGGCCACTCCATTATAGATAGAATACCAGCTGCCTGCTTCTTCCCTAAATGGTTCTTGCATAATTTGGAGATGTGCTTTGGGTCATTGTCCTGTTGTAGGATGAAATTGGCTCCAATCAAGCACTGTCCACAGGGTACGTCATGGTGTTGCAAAATGGAGTGATAGCCTTCCTTATTCAAAATCCCTTTTAACTTGTACAAATCTCCCACTTTACCAGCATCAAGCAAACCCAGACCATCACATTACCTCCACCATGCTTGACAGATGGCATCAGACACTTCCAGCATCTTTTCAGTTGTTCTGCGTCTCACAAATGTTCTTCTGTGTGTTCCAAACACCTCAAACTTGGATTCGTCTGTCCATGACACCTTTTTCCAATCTTCCTCTGTCCACTGTCTGTGTTCTTTTGCCCATATTAATCTTTTCCTTTTATTAGCCAGTCTGAGATATGGATTTTTCTTTGCCACTCTGTCCTGAAGGCCAGCATCCCAGAGTCACCTCTTCACTGTAGATGTTGACACTGGCAAATTTGTGTGTACTATTTAATGAAGTAGCCAGTTGCGGACCTGTGAGGTGTCGATTTCTCAAACTACAGACACTAATGTACCCTTCTTGTTGCTCAGATGTGCAGTGGGGCCTCCCACTTCTCTTTCTACTTTGGTTAGAGCCTGTTTGTGATCTCCTCTGAAGGGAGTAGTACACACCGTTGTAGGAAATCTTCAGTTACTTGGCAATTCTTGCATGGAATAGCCTTTATTTCAAAGAACAAGAATAGACTATTGAGTTTCACATGAAAGTTTTTTTTTCCTGGCCATTTTGAGAGTTTAATGGAACCAACAAATGTAATGCTCCAGATTCTTAACTAGCTCAAAGGAAGGTCAGGTTTATAGGTTCTCTATTCAGCCAAACTGTTTTCACCTGTGCTAAGATACTTGCACAAGGATTTTCAAGGGTATTCTAACGCTCCATTAAGCCTTCTTACACAGTTAGCAAACACAAAGTACCATAAGAACACTGGAGTGATGGTTGTTGGAAATGGGCCTCTATACACCTGTGAAGATATTGCATTACTAACCAGACGTTTGCAGCTAAAATAGCAATTTACCGCACTAACAATATATAGAGTGTATTTCTGAATCGTTTAATGTTAGCTTCAATGGAAAAAACTTTTTCTTTAAAAAAAAAAAAAAAAAAAAAAAGGAAATTGCTCTGTGACACTAAACTTTTGAACGGTAGTTTAAGTTAATTATACAAGAAGTGTATCTGCTTGGATGTTAAAATACATAAAAAATAAAAAACTATAACTGGTCACAAATTACATAGATGTTAGCACCAATCCAGGCATGAAAATATAAGACAGTTTAGGGGCAGTAGCATAGCTACCGGGGTGGGGGGGAAATGCAGAGGGGACAGTCGCCTCAGGTCTAGAGCTCTGTGGGGGCCCACCCAAAGCCACACTACTGTAACTGTATCAGCATGCACAGCATGCCCATACAGTTACACTCTGCGGCAGAGTAGGGAGAATCGATCTCCCTGCACTGTCACCCATACACTATGGGGACCCTGGGCAGGTTCAATTGTATCAGCTACATGCCGATACAGTTGACAGTATTGATGAGAGTGGGAGCGTCACGATCCCTCTCCCATCATTCCCCCTCTCAGCAACTGATGCCACCGATGGTAGGCGCGATGGTGTCATTACCTGGCACCAGCTGTCCGGAGATGTGTGGACACTCAGAGCAGCAGGGGGAACGAGGAGAGGTGCGTATTGTATTTATTTTATGAGGTGCATTATACTATATAGAATCTGCCTATGGGGAGTGCATTATACTATATAGAATCTGTCTATGAGGGTGTATTATACTATATAGAGTCTGCCTATAGGGGTGTATATACTATGTAGAGTCTGCCCATGGGGGGTGCATTACACAATATAGTCTGCCTATGGGGAGTGCATTATACAATATAGAGTTTGCCTATGGGGAGTGCATTATACAATACAGAGTCTGCCTATATGGGCGCATTATACTATATAGAGTCTGCCTATATGGGCGCATTATACTATATAGAGTCTGCCTATGAGAGGCGTATTATACTATGTAGAGTATGCCTATGGGGGTGCATTACACAATATAGTCTGCTTATGGGGAGTGCATTATACAATAAAGAGGCCTATGAGAATAGCATTATACTATATAGAGTCTGATTATGGGGAGCAAATTATACAATACAGAGGTCTATGAGCAGTGCATTATACTATATGGAGGCCTACGGGGAGTACATTATACTATATTAAGGACTATCTGGTGCATTATATTATATGGAGGCTATCTAGGGGGCCATCATAGTGTTGGAGCCATCAGTTTGGGGGGCTACTAAGAGGTCAGTATACTGTGTGAGTGGTACTATACTGTGAGGCATTATACAGTATATAAAAGATCATACTGTGTATAGGAAAGATGAACAGGGGGAGATTCGGGACATTATTAAATGATTAACTGTAAAGTGGGCACTTATTGTTATAGAGGAACCTGGTTATTGTGACTGTCAAAGGGGCACACAGAGCATTATTACTTTTTAGGGGGCAAAATATGGGCACTGTTTTCTAGGGCACTTGCACCCGGGCATTACTATATTCTAGAGGATTGTTTTACCAGCTAGAGGCACACTGTTCCACAAATTGTACCATACATCACGATGATTTTAGCAAATGCTTTTGTTTATGACAGAAGGCCATGAACTGTCCAAATGTAGACAATATGTGGAAAGATATCTACCTATTGATTTATAGAATCACTCACTAAAAAAAAAAAGATAATTACTCCCTATTTTTAGACACAGATTTCAATTCCAAAAACATTGACATTTTATCATACACATTAGATGTTTATGTTTTGTTTACTTTAAAAAAAGTAATAAAATAAAAAAAGTTAAAAAAAAAAGTAGGCCACACTCACCTTGCCTGTAAGTAGAAAATAACAATACATTCCAATGACACCACTATAAGTAATGAAGTAAGTGACAGGCTCCATGATATCCCAGGAGTATTCCCACCACGTCAGACGGGCCAAGATTCCAAACTGTACAGACATATACGCTAGACCGCCCCACTGGACAATCCTGGTCATCTTCGCAGCTTTCTGAACAGCCTTAAGTCGAGCCTGTGCAAACATTGAACAAGAAATTTTTAAACACTGCAGATAGATTATAAAAGAAAACTGTGTAGTCCCCCCAAAAAATCTGGGGAACCATACAGTGGGGAAAATAAGTGGGGTAAATGTGTATAGAGACCCCCAAATCTAAAAGGTACCGTCACACTCAGCAACTTTGCAACGAGAACAACAACAATCTGTGACGTTGCAGCGTCCTGGATAGCGATCTCGTTGTGTTTGACACGCAGCAGCGATCTGGATCCCGCTGTGCCATCGCTGGTCGGAGCTAGAAGGCCAGAACTATATTTGGTCGTCAGGTCGGCGTGTATTGTCATGTTTGACATCAAAAGCAACGACGCCAGCAACGTTTTACATGGAGCTAACAACCAGCGAGAACGATAAGTGAGTCGCCGTTACGTCACTGGATCGCTCCTGCGTCGTTCTGGAGTTGCTGCGTTTGACGTCTCAACAGCGACCTAAACAGCGACACTCCAGCGATTTAGTTTAGGTCAGATCGTTGTCTATATCGCTGCAGCATCGCTTAGTGTGACGGTACCTTAACATATGGTTCATATCCAGGTTTATTTTTCTTTAGCTGTCTAAACTGTATTTGCTCTTTCATTTAAAAGTGACTTAAGTGGTAATGGTTCTCCTTGTGGAGCAGGAGAGTGCCTAGCCAGCATAAGGAGAGATATAAGCCATGCAATGCTTCTCAGGGAATTCGAATATGCAAACAGCCTCTTCAGAGAGGAAGATGACTTGAACTTTGGTGCCACCTATTGTGTGCAGCAATCACAAAAGTCAATATCAACCCTTTAATGAGCCTTGCCACATCTCGTCCCAAGATTTCGGGAGACGAGATCTGAATCCGAGCATGCGCCGCCCCCAGCGGCCATTTTCCCGGAGGCCACCGCATTGCAGCAATGGAACTGCCGGGGCCTCTGGGCTTTGAGGAAATACCGGAGGAGCCCTGACTGACTGCACTAAGATACGCCACCGCCGCCCCACAGCACAGAGCCCCGACACTGCACGAAGAGGAGCCGCCGCCCCACAGCACAGCACCCACGTGGCACAAAGAGGAGTAGCCGCCGCCGCTCCCCAGCACAGAGACCCCACGCTGCAGCTACAATGAGGTAATGGGGGATACTCCACTCACACTTTCCTGAGAGAAGCCCCCTCTTCGTCATCGGGACCACTTCCCCCCCCCCCAAGGCACATTAGTCACGGGCCCTATTCGACGACATACGGCGTAAAAGAAGACCCCCGACTTATAAGACGACCCCCCAACTTTTCCAGTTAAAATATAAAGTCTTCTTAAAAGCCAGAAAATACGGTAAATTAAATGATTACAAAATGATTTTTATGGAAAATTTTAAAAGGAAACAAAAAATAAACTAAGTCTCATAGCATGTTGAAAGACTGATCCTATAAAATTGCCATTTTATTTATCTTTCATGATAAATGCTATTAACAGAACAAAACACACAGCCAGCACTGCAGTCTGCATCATCAGCCTCATTAGCCGAGTCAAGGAAATTCCCTTTAAAGGCTCAGGAAACCTGAAAGGATTAAAAAAAAAAAACCCTAGTGTCAGGATTAGAAATTCTGTACCTTTTCATGAGGTTCGAGCTGCCCCTGGAGCTGTTCTAGTCGACTACAGAGCTCCTTCTCTCTGCTGACCTGGAAATCCTTGATATGCATAGAGCTGTGCAACTGCTGCACAAGATGCTTCACGTCATTCATAGTCGTTGCATGTTCATGGCTTAATAGTTCTGGACACAGAGAAAACACAATGCTACATGATACAGAGCTAATAAAATCCACTCCTATTCATAGACACGGAAGATAAAATATATTAAAGTCATGTCATTTACGCCTCTACCATCTGATTTAATCACATCACACAGAGAAGGGGTCATAAAAAAAAAGGGGAGATTTATGAACAATGTCTTCAACCTATCAATATCTTCTGGCACCTTCCCTTCTGCTTTCAAACATGCCACAATCACGCCTATCCTCAAAAAGCCAACCCTCGATCCAACTGCTATGTCCAGCTATCACCCAATATCACTGCTCCCATTCGCTTCCAAACTCCTGGAGCAGAATGTCCACTCTGAACTTTCCTCCCACCTCTCATCTAACTTGCTCTTTGACAATCTACAATCTGGTTTCCGCCCCCATCACTCAACTGAGACAGCCCTGACCAAAATCACTAACGACCTACTTACCGCGAAAGCTAATGGACAATACTCTGTACTCCTCCTTCTAGACTTGTCCTCTGCTTTCGACACGGTTGACCACTGCCTCTTACTACAGATCCTCTCCTCCTTTGGCATCAGAGACCTCGCCCTATCCTGGATCTTCTCGTACCTTTCCATCCGCACATTCAGCGTCTCCCACTCCCACACTACCTCCTCATCCCACCCTCTCTCTGTTGGAGTCCCCCAAGGCTCTGTTCTAGGACCCCTACTCTTCTCAATCTATACACTTGGCTTGGTACAACTCATAAAGTCTCATGGATTCCAGTACCTCCTCTATGCTGATGACACTCAGATCTACCTCTCTGGCCCAGACGTCACCGCTCTGCTGTCCAGAATCCCAGAGTGCCTATCAGCCATATCCTCCTTCTCCTCTCGCTTCCTCAAACTCAATGTGGACAAATCTGAACTCATCATCTTTCCTCCATCCCATAGATCTTCCTTACCTGACCTATCTATCGCAATCAATGACATCATGCTTTCCCCCCTACCGGAAGTCCGCTGCCTCAGAGTAACCTTCGACTCTGCCCTGTCCTTCAAACCGCACATCCAAGCTCTTTCCACCTCCTGTCGCCTCCAGCTCAAAAATATCTCCAGAATTCGTCCTTTCCTCAACAGTCAATCTACTAAAATGCTTGTGCACGCCCTCATCATCTCCTGCCTTGACTACTGCAACATCCTTTTCTGCGGCCTCCCTGCTTACACTCTCGCACCTCTCCAGTCCATTCTTAACTCTGCTGCCCGACTAATTCATATCTCTCCTCGCTACTCCTCTGCTTCCCCCCTCTGCAAATCTCTTCACTGGCTCCCATTTCTTCAGCGTATCCAGTTCAAATTACTAATACTGACCTACAAAGCCATCCACAACCGGTCTCCTCCATATATCTCTGAACTAATCTCTCAATATCTTCCCTCACGTAATCTCCGGTCCTCCCAAGACCTCCTTCTCTCCTCCACACTTAGTCGCTCCACATCCAACCGCCTCCAAGACTTCTCCCGAATATCCCCCATCCTCTGGAATTCTTTGCCCCAACACTTCCGACTATCAACCACATTCGGATCCTTCAGACGGAACCTGAAAACCCATCTCTTCAGGAAAGCCTACAGCCTGCACTGACCCCGCTGCCGCCTCACCAACTCTGGAGCTCCTGCAACCCTCAACCTACTGTCTCCTTCCCCATAATCCTGTAGAATGTAAGCCCACAAGGGCAGGGTCCTCGCCCCTCTGTATCAGTCTGTCATTGTTAGTTTGTTTACTGTATGTGATATCTGTAACTTGTATGTAACCCCTTCTCATGTACAGCACCATGGAATCAATGGTGCTATATAAATTAATAATAATAATCATGCACCCAGTACTGGGGCAGATTTATTAACGGGATTCTGTCAGTTTTTACTATGTAATCTGAGGACAGCATGAGGTAGGGGTTAAAACGCTAAACTCAGATGCGCCATTAATCAGGCTGTGTGCGGTTTACTTACAAAGAATGTTTCATCAGCAGGAGATTATCACTGCAGACTAGCTGCCTCATGCCAGATTGTCCGACCTCGCAGCTCAGTGTCAGTAGACAATATACAGAGAGCGCTGTGGTGTAGGTGGGGTTATCTGTCCAAGATCCGCTACATCTAATAAGTCTGATTGTGTCACAACTGCTGCACCCAGTAAACTAAGTGATACATCATTGGATTCAGGGTCTCCTCTCTACATTATGCTACTCTCAGATGAGATAGCAAAACCCTGGTAACCGATTCTCTAAGAATGTTATTACTAGGGAACTTTAAAGCTGACAAGAGAATTTATCACATTAATGTGTTGCATGATAGATTGCCAGAGATTAGACACTTCTGTTTTACAGCACTTATAATAATAAATCTGGCACAGTTAACAAATCCACCTAAAAGGGGTTGTCCACAGCCTCTGATTGCCTGTCCATATAATAGATCATCATCAAGATCAGATCAGTGGGGGTCCTGGTGCTCCGATGGTGGCTGAATATAAACAGCGTACAAAGCCCGAACAGCAGAGCTATATATTGGTAGTTCTCTGGTGCTGCAACTCAACCACTATTGAAACATTTTGCCACAGATTTCACAATGCAGAAGACCCAGTGACTAAGTACCCTCCTAAGGTGCAGTCACCTCCACAGAGGGAATCAGCACTGAAAGTACATAGAGACGGAGCACAGACATTGAATAAGAACTGAAGCAGGAGAGAAGTCTGAAACACAGGAGTGGAGAGGCCAGGAAAAAAAGACAATGAAAAGGAAAAACAGGAAAAAAGCTAATGAAGTGAGTAGAAAGCTTTAAGAGTTTACATCCCGTAAGCAGTTATTTAAATAAAAAAAATAAAGTTTAGTTACTCTTTAAAGGGGTTATCTGATGAGGTTTACCTATTAACGTACAGTGCTCAGCCTCAATGAGTACACCCATATCAAAGGTAAGGTTTAATGAAGCTAGAACAATTTCCAATATTTGGACAAGTCTGAGATTCATAGAACATTTAACCCATAACATGAAAGGATAGTACTGCAACTTTCAATACAAAATCTTCATTTTTGCATTAAATATAATTTGAGTAAAACCGACTACACCCTAAATATAAAATACTAGATATAGCAGTTTATTATGATCTCTATGATTTTTAAGGGACAACACCAAGTCTCCTAAAGCATGGAATGAACAAGTAGGCGACATATTTCCATTCAAAAAACTAAGGCTGCTCTCACACATCAGGTTTTTTGTTTCAGGCTAAATCCGGCTCTAGGGAGAAAAACCAGAAAAAATAAAAACCGGATCCGGTTTTTCCCCCATTGACTTGTATAAGCGCCGGATTGCGCCAGATGGCCCAGCGTTCCTTCTGGTTTGATGCCGGATCCGGCGAACACTCGATTCCGGCGTCTGGAAAAAACGTCTACTGTAACTGTTTTTGTCTCCGGTGAAAAAGCCTGAAGCGCCAGATCCGACACTTCCGGCTGTTTGCTAGAAGGGAAGCCTATGGGAGCCGGATGCAGAAAAAGGCGGATCCGGCGACCTGATCCGGTTTTTTAAACTGAGCATGCTCCAATTTTTTTTTTAATCCAATAATCTAGATAGGTTAGCCGGATCCGTCAAAAAGACGTTTTTCACAATCTGCACCAGATCCAGTTTTTCCAACATTCGGCGGATTTAGCCTGAAACAAAAAACCTGATGTGTGAAAGTAGCCCAAGTCTTAGAGCCCAGATGCTGGATGGGGAAATACTTGGCCACTGAAAACCTTTCACCCTGATCTTCACAAATGCAACAGTGGTCATGTGTGCTTTGGATCATTGCCCTGTTGGAAAATTGCAGGTTTACCAAGGGCACAGAGTGATGGTAGCATCTTCTCTTTCAATATAGAGCAGTAATCTGTGAATTCAGGATAGTGTCGTTGACATGTAGCTCCCAGACACCAGCGTCACTAATGTAACTGCACATAAGGACACTTCCACCACTATGTTTTATTGTAGGCACAATGTATTTTAATTTTATATTCTTCACCTTTTCAAAATTGTATGCCGTTGTAGTTTCCTGGCTATTTAGGCAGGTTTTTTTGTGCATGGGTTTTAGGAGAGGCTTCCTTTGTGGACGATACCCATTCATGCCATTGCTCTGCAGTGTATGCTGTTTTATGTCAGGGAGGGGAAAACCACACACCAGATTGGCATTCTACTTTTTTAGCCAATTGCAGTGAACTTGCATGTCAATTTTCTTCAACTCATCTCATCAGAAGATGCTTCTGTTGAGGTGTTAACTTCCGTGGTCGGCCTGGATATCTTGTGAGAAGACTGCAATTCCATCTTTGTTAAATGTTTGCATCACTTTTGCTCCAATATCAAGGCTAATAAAGCTTTGCTGATCTTCTTGCCTTCACCTTCTTTATTGTAAAGAAATTATGTTATTTACTATCTCAGGTCTTATGACATTTCTCTTCCATGTGGTGCCATTGCTGAAAGCATTAAATTGGAAAAGGGTTTTATTTGTTAAGTACGGTAATGCCCTTTTATAGTGAACTGTCTGCTGGACACCTGTTTAAATGAATAATTGGACTTATCTGTGGTTGAATCCTAGTTAGAGCTTTGTAGTCCAAACATTAGCTTTGCTTTTAAAGACATTCATTGGAGTGTACTCATTTTTTGCAGCATGGTCTTGAATTAATTTAAGAAAATCACTTTTTTGGATATGTAAAATAATAAATCTGAACTGCAATCAACAGCCCACATTTGTGGGAATATTTTGAGGGTTTTCTGGTAAATCCGTTTAAGTGTACTCTTTTATGGTGAGCACTGTATAACCAAGTACTGCCCAACCTCTTTAAAGAGTAAATTAACTTTTTTTATTTAAATAATTGATTACAGCATGTGAAGTTAATAAAGTTTGCTATTCACCTCATCAGTAGATTTGGCTTTTTTCCTAGTCAAAGGTAGCCATTTTTCCTTAGCTACTTCCCTGGTTTTAGTGCTTATTCATACCAGTCCTCCGTCTCCATGTACTTGAAGTACAGATTCTATGTGGAGGGGACAGCACCTTAGGCTATGTTCACACGCTGCGGATTTTGCTGCGGATACGCAGCGTTTCCGCAGCTGCGGGTCCGCAGCGGTTTCCCATGCGTTTACGGTACCACGTTAACCTATGGGAAACGCAATTTGCAGTGCACATGCTGCGGAAAAAAATGCACAGAAACGCTGCGGATTACATTCTGCAGCATGTCAATTCTTTGTGCGGAATCCGCAGCAGTTTTGCAGCTGCTCCATAATAGAAAACCACAGTGGAATCCGCACAAAAACCGCGGTAAATCCGCAATAATTCTGCAGGTAAAAAGCCGTGCCTTTTACCTGCGGTTTTCAGAAATCCGCTGCGGACAAATCCGCAGACCTCAGTTATACGTGTGCACTTGCTCTCTAATGGCGTAGAGCAGTTATTTGGTCTTCTACATGGTACAATCTGCAGCAGAATGTTTTTCCACAGCCTCCAGAGCTCCTCTAGTTGCCATGTGGTGGATCTTGAGTTTATACCGCACGCCTCTCTCAGAGAACCATTGAAGCAATGAAAAACACTAATGGGGGAAGAAAAAAAAAAAAGAAGCTCACTGAAGCTCAAGGAAAGCGTCCTGCTGCTAATGTCACAATACTGAAGGCGAAGTGATTGCATCAAATCAAATTTAGTCCAAATTTTTGCACATTTTTATTAGCAACTTTCCTCCACTGTATATGTTTCACAAGCAGTCATGGACTGGGATACGAAGGACCCACCAGTAACCTCAATTCTGGGCCTTTGAGGACCACTGTTCAGCCATTAGCAAATATTACAGTACCCTTCATTCAAATTTCCATTCTACTACCCTGGGTCGTTTGCTTAATGATTGAGGAGATGTAGCCTTTGCCTGCACCAAACACTGCTCATGTAGGGGCCCACGGGACATTCACCAGTTCCCGTCTGCCAATCTGAGGCGCTTCACAAGTACATTTTTTGTAAACAGGCAGCTCTTTTAAACATTAAGAAATCCAAGCTATTAACCAGGTGCAAAAAAGCAGATGGTATCACAAAGCCTTAAAGAGAAACCTATTGATTCAAACAAACAAACAAGAAAAACAGGAAAATAAAAATATATCTTTTTACAGAAATCTGCTTCTTTCGACTTCTAGATTTATCACTTATTCTCAATTCCTGGGTAAAATCTGTCTTCATTGAAAACAGATGTTCACATGACTGAGCTGGGAGATGGCAGCTGGTGCTCATAATCTTCTATGGTGAAGTGTAGCTGTAGTTTCAGGAGAACTTGCAGCAGAATGTCTGCTATCTGACTTATAGGGCTTCAGACATGCAGCAATCTCAGTAATGGGGAGACCGTGGATGATTGAGGGAAGTCATCCACTTACATGCAGATAGAAGAGGTGATGTTTGAAGGGATTGGGCCGGCGCTAATTACAGTCTGGAAACACCCATCAGACCGGACAATTTCTGTACAAGTATAAAACACTTTCAAAGGTATACGGGGGCATGTCTGAGCATATAAAGGGGTTGCAGGATCCTCATTCTTATGATCTTAAAAGGTGATGGGCATAGTTTATATGCCAAAAAAAAAATGGTGTCAGGCTCCCTTTCACTGAACACAGATTTTACCCATGAATTGAGCGTGAAAGCTCACTCCAGGAGGGGAAAGAAGCAAATTTCTCTCATGAGATACAGTCATGGCCTAAGAGTCGGCACTGGTGATGAGCGAACGTGCTCGTGTAATATGTTTAAGTGCCTTTCATACTAATCCCCAAAAATGGTCCTGCCAAAATGGTTGACACCCTCAATATTTGGTTACATACCCTTTGGAAACAGTAACTGCAAATCAGTCACTTCCTATAACCATCAACAAGCTTCTTACACCTTCCAAATAGAATATTGGGCCAGTCGTTTTTTGCAAACGGCTCCAGGTCTCTCATATTTGAAAGCGCCTTCTCCCAACTGCAATTTTAAGATCTCTCCACAGGTGATCAATGGGATTTAAAGCCAAACTCATTGCTGCCACTTCAGAACTCTCCAGCGCTTTGTCTCCATCCATTTTTGGGTGCGACCGGAAGTATGTTTGGCGTCATTGTCCTGCTGGAAGATCCATGACCTAGGACACAAACCCAGCTTTCTGCCAACGAGCACTATATTGCCACCTAAAATCCTTTGGTAATCTTTAGATTTCATGATGCCTTGTGGTCAATGAACCCAGCGTCAGAGTCAGTAAAACAAGCCCAAAACATCTTTGATCCTCCACCATATTTACTGTAGGAACTCTTATTTTCTTTGTAGGTCTAAATTAGTTTTCAGTAAACGGTATAATGATGTGGTTTACCAAAAAGCTCTATCTTCAGCTCATCTGTCCACAAGACTCTTTCCCTGAAGGATTTTGGCTTACTTAAGTACATTTTAACGCTGAGGATCTGTTTATACCAAGGAAGGTGACGGGCACAAGGGGGCATTCTTTGCGTCTGGAGGAGAGAAGGTTTTCCCACCAACATAGAAGAGGATTCTTTATTGTTAGGGCAGTTAGAATCTGGAATTGCTTGCCTGAGGAGGTGGTGATGGCGAACTCAGTCAAGGGGTTCAAGAGAGGCCTGGATGTCTTCCTGGAGCAGAACAATATTGTATCATACAATTATTAGGTTCTGTAGAAGGACGTAGATCTGGGGATTCATTATGATGGAATATAGGCTGAACTGGATGGACAAATGTCTTTTTTCAGCCTTACTAACTATGTTACTATGTAACAACCTGCAGTCTAGCTTTTTTATGTCTGTCAGCAGTGGGGTCCTCCTGGGTCTCCTGCCATAGTGCTACATTTCATTCAAAAGTTAACAGATAGTTCACAGTGACCTTGACGCACATTGGGCCTGTAGGACAGCTTGAACTTGTTTGGGGCTGCTTATTCACCATCTAGGCTATCCTGCATTGCAACCTTTCATCAATTTTTCTCTACCATGCACCTTCAGGGAGATTAGCTGCAGTGCCAAGGGCTGTAAACATCTTCTGTTGCGCACTGTGGAACATCAAGATCTCTGGAAATGGACTTGTAACCTTGAGATTGTTGATATTGTTCAACAATTTTGTTTCTTAAATCCTCAGACAGTTCTTTTCTCCTCTGTTCTCAATACTTTGTGTGGCGCACACAGACACACAATACAAAGACTACGTCAACGTCTCCCCTTTTTATCTGGTTTCAGGTGTAATTTTCATATTGCCCACACCTGTTACTTGCCACAGGTGAGCTTGAACGAGCATCACATGCTAGAAACAAAGTTGTTCATCCCCAATTTTGGAATGGCGTCAACAATTTTGTCTAGCACATTTTTGGAGGGGTGTGTAAAATTATGTCCAATTTGCCTTTTTTACTCTGGGTTGTTCCAATACACACAAAAGGAAAAAAACATGAGCAACTGCAATAATTTTTGGGAAGAAATACTTCATTTTCTGAAACGATGCCAAGTGTATATTACAAAGTTCCTCAATTTGAAGTGAATGATGGATTTATGAAATAAAAAAATTAACACAGAGTTTACTTCTATAAGACAGACAGCATGTGGATCTCCAATTCTGCACCTAGAGCCCAAGATAAGAAAAGTAAAACATTACCTCTTTTTGGTGTCCGCACATCATAAATTTTATCATTTATGGACAGTTTGAAGTCATCTAGTAGAAGAACATCAATCCCTGTAGAAGAAGCTACACGGGCTCCATCTAGAAAAGAACAAAACTATGAACTCCACTGTATATATGGGTCATATCTATTAAATATAGGGAGCTTCTATTGGAAAATATGGACAAGGATAGGACTATTACAATCACTGCAATATACAAGAATGTAAAAGCTGGGCATTTTAATTGATTGAAACAATACACTGGAAGGTCAGGTACAGTAACACTGCTACCTGTGGAGTAGATTGCTACTCTGTCAATTCCTCGATCTTCATCCTGGAGCTGCTGCAGGAATATTCCCACTGAATCTGAAATGGGCTTCAAAGTAAATCGGCATTTCTCCTGGCGGGACGGGAGGCTAACGGTTATCACAGGCAACCCGTTTTGGTAAACCACAGTCACAGCTAGTAAACAAAAAAGAAAGTACAAGTCATTGCTAATTATGGTAGATCACTAGGGTAGTATATTGTTTTTAGGATTAAAATCTGAAAAATACGTATACTGTCTCTATTTTATTTTTTACATGTAATAATCCGTGTGTTTGTTAGCTTTACAGCTTATCTACAATTAGATCAATAGATGGAATAGCACTAGGCGCAATACAACTACTCACCATCAGAGGGCGATGCTGTACTGCAAAATGCTACTTTTTGGCTCAGCCATGCAGGAAGTCTCTGGTGAACCTAGAGAACAGAAGTGCATATATTAATCATGAGGGAGGTTATCCTGCAGATTTTCCTCTACTAATTAATGCCTTTAACATATTCTTAGGTCAATTTTTTTTTTTTTTTTAATAATGGATTACCAAAATTCAAAAAACATCTAAAATTATCAAATGCATATAGGGTTTTGTATTCATATATAAATATTATAATAACTAGATGGTAGCCCGATTCTAACGCATCGGGTATTCTAGATTATGTATGCGTAGTGTATTGCGCAGCCCGCGCAGCACATTGCGCAGCCCGCGCAGCACATTGCGCAGCACATTGCGCAGCACATTGTGCAGCACTTTGCGCAGCACTTTGCGCAGCACTTTGCGCAGCCCACGCAGCACATTGCGCAGCCCACGCAGCACATTGCGCAGCCCACGCAGCACATTGCGCAGCCCACGCAGCACATTGCGCAGCCCACGCAGCACATTGCGCAGCCCACGCAGCACATTGCGCAGCCCACGCAGCACATTGCGCAGCCCACGCAGCACATTGCGCAGCCCACGCAGCACATTGCGCAGCCCACGCAGCACATTGCGCAGCCCACGCAGCACATTGCGCAGCCCACGCAGCACATTGCGCAGCCCACGCAGCACATTGCGCAGCCCACGCAGCACATTGCGCAGCCCACGCAGCACATTGCGCAGCCCACGCAGCACATTGCGCAGCCCACGCAGCACATTGCGCAGCCCACGCAGCACATTGCGCAGCCCACGCAGCACATTGCGCAGCCCACGCAGCACATTGCGCAGCCCACGCAGCACATTGCGCAGCCCACGCAGCACATTGCGCAGCCCACGCAGCACATTGCGCAGCCCACGCAGCACATTGCGCAGCCCACGCAGTACATTGCGCAGCTCACGTAGTATATAGCAATGTGGGCATCATATCCCGGTTAAAAAAAAAAGAATTAAAATAAAAAATAGTTAATATACTCACCTTTCGTTGGCCCCTGGATCCAGGAAACAGTTACTGACGCTCCTCGCGCGCTCCGGTCTCAAGAGTGCATTGCAGTCTCGCGAGATGATGACGTAGCGGTTTCGCGAGACTGCTACATCATCATCTCGCGAGATCACAATGCATGGCGCGGGGAGGGGCCGACGGACCGTGAATATATAACGATTTTTTTATTTTTTTAAATTATTTTTAACATTAGATCTATTTACTATTGATGCCGCATACACAGTATCAATAGTAAAAACTTGGTCACACAGGGTTAATAGCAGCGGTTACGGAGTGCGTTACCCATGGCAAAACGCGGTCCATTACCGCCGGCATTAACCCTGTGTGAGCGGTGAGTGGAGGGGAGTATGGAGCGGGCACCAGGCACTGACTGCGGGGTGTATGGGGCGGCCATTTTCTTCCGGACTGTGCCCGTCGCTGATTGGTCGTGGCTGTTTTGCCGCGACCAATCAGCGACTTGGATTTCCATGACAGACAGAGGCCGCGACCAATGAATATCCGTGACAGACAGACAGAAGGACAGAAAGATAGAAGTGACCCTTAGACCATTATATAGTAGATAAAATACCTCATTTTACATAGGGGAGTCCCTAAACACATCAGAGCTGTTCAGGCTACAATTGCCATAAACCAGTGAAGAACCTGGAGAGGTCAATACAATTAGAAATCTATTTCGGACATCTCCTGGGGTGAAGAACAGGTACAAGCACATCTAGGACACTAGCGATGCGTCGGACACAACACTGGGTTAGCTTTGGGCTGGCCAGTAATCAGGACCATGAACCACCATTAATATTTCCTTATGGTCAAGTCTAGATGTCTGCAGCGTCCAGAGCCGCCAGAGAGCGCAGCACATCCCAAAAAATCCTAAGCCATTCTTATCTCAGGTTCGCTGCTGACTCCTTGATGAAATCGCCAAGAACAACAGACATTACTACTCCGGATCACCTTTGGACTCTGATCAGTCCTGCAATGGCTAATAATTACTAGGAATGTTGATAAATATGTAGCAGCCACTATGTATTTCCTGTTCTTTCCGTCTGCAGCATGTACGGCCAGAGATAAGCAGATGACGGTACTGGTCTGGACGATACGGGGGCTACACAAGACCAACCTCATGGTATCCCGGCATCCTACTGCTGTATTGTGTGTTAGACTAAAGTCACCCAAGACAAACCTGGTATCCCGACCTGCCACACCCGCCCTCTCCATCATACAAAGACTATCTACACAAAAGACACTAGTAAGAGACAGACAACGCCGTGGTTTCAGGGTGTGTATGATCTGGGCCACCACTGTTCATTGCCGTGCAGTATAGATCATCACTAAAACACAGGAAGAAAAGCTTTAAAGGGTCACATACAACTAAAATAGCAACAATCCATCATCGCATGCCATTTCTACTAATCCACTCAAAACAAAGGTGTACAAGGATTGAATGTACATGTTTAAGTGAAGAATAGCAGAGAAGCTACAGCCAGAAACCTCCGGTACTGGGGAAAAGGATTGGGCATGCTAAAACCCAACATGCCCAATCATTTCTCCTGAAGTCAACCATAAGAGGGGGAGGAACTGGAAATCCTAACCCTCCTACTCAAAAAGTCTTTGTGAAAATCACAAAGAAAGGATGTGATCTGACGATGATGTCATACTATACCCTTTAGCATGTGCGCGCCTGGTCCGATTCTACTGTATGTTGGACCAAAAACATACTTATAATCCGAAAATCAGTAAAGCGCAACTATCTGTCATTGTTTCGGATAAATCAGTGACCATTTCACTATGTATGAATATCTGACCGAGGCAAAAATGAATCATCTCGTCAGTCAACCAAATCAAGAGAATTACACGCCTACATGACCGTGCACAGAGGTAGCGTCAGCTTACCTCCATTCACTTCCATGGAGCGAGCCGCAGCCCACGATTGTGGGGAAGGCAGCAGACTTTCCTAAGCCTGAACAACCCTTTTTCGATTCAATGGTTCGCTTACGCGCTGTCAAACCTGTCGCCATAAATCTTATATTACGGTATTATAAATAAGGTAATATTGACGGCAGCGCTGAATTATGCCGGAGCAGAATGATAGCATTTAATAGGTTTGATGCTCGGCAATAAAGCTGGAAAATTGTCATGGGAAAACAAGCGATGAGCAGGAGGGTAAGAAGAAAAAAAACCGAAACCCTCGTCTCACCACTGCCGCACTGCACTGTGGCCGTTATACTTCTCCTTCATTAAAACAAGCCATTTATACAAAACCAACAGGCATTTCATGAGACCCGGACGCACAAAATGATTCCAGCTGCGAGGAGACGAACTATAAGCCTCTTTATATTAACATTCAGAAGGTGTTCACATGCTGCAGGAATCCCCGCTACGGGCCGCTCGTCAGTGAGGCTTCCTCCTCGGGTCTCCCACTACTCGGAAAACGATGCACTGAACGGTTCAATGTAGTCATAAAAAAATAAGTAATAATGCTGCCTGGCAAAATGAGCTGTAATGGGAAAGGGCTTGTGGAAGGAAAAATAAAAGGCTGCCATTAACCCCTTTATAGGCTTTAGATTGTAGGCTAGGGTAAGATAGTTAGAGTTTTATGTAATCAATAGAGGGAAGAGTAAACCCTAAAGGAAAAAAAAAAAGTCTAAAATGGATTATAATAAAACCAAATGCTGCAGAAGTCTATAGACCTGGATAGCAGCGCCCATACTGTATAACATTTGCTTCTCCACAAATACTACAGGCAAATAAGGAACATCGTAACATTTCTCCAATGTTTCAACCACTTTAGAAAAAAAAAAAAAATGTCAAAGACAGAGACTGCCAGCACAGAGAGGTGTCAGGTTATATAGTCCATTATACTCTATGAAGAAGGTTGAGAAAAGGGAGGAGAGGCAGCAGAGAGACAGATTGTGCTGAGCTTTCTAATGTCTTAGCCCAAAGCAGGATTCACATCTACACTGATCACTGGTGCTGCCTCTGTCGCTGTGCTAACAAAGAAATGAAGAGCAGTGACCCATGGAGGTATTGCTTAGCCTAGTGGAGACACTGTAGCAGCTTCTCCTCCCACCAGCTCAGTCACCTGGATATTAGAAATGGAGCCTGCGGAAGGGAACAATTAGTGAAAATGCAGGGCACAAGTCATAACTGCCAGCTATATAGTGTTATTTCTCATGTACTACATTTATTCTGAAAAAGTTGCTTGAAAGCGGTTCTCTCTCACATAGGATAAAGCCCTCCCTCGACCCATCCTCTGTGCCTGGCTATCACCCGATATCTCTTCTCCCTTATCCCTCAAAATTACTGGAACAACATGTCCATCTAGAACTGTCCTCCCACCTCTCCTCCTGCTCCCTCTTTGACCGGTTACAGTCTGGCTTCCGACCCCATCACTCAACTGAAACTGCCCTAACTAAAGTCACCAATGACCTACTAACTGCCAAGAGCAAGCGTCACTACTCTGTCCTCCTCCTCCTGGACCAGTCTTCTGCCTTTGACACTGTGGACCACTCCCTTCTGCTACAGATCCTCTAATCTCTTGGCATCACAGACTTGGCCCTTTCCTGGATCTCGTTATATCTGACAGACCGAACATTCAATGTTTCCCTCCCCCACACCACCTCCTCACCTCGCCCCTTGTCTGTCGGTGTTCCTCTAGGCTCTGTTCTAGGACCCCTACTCTTCTCCATCTATACCTTCGGCCTAGGACAGCTCATAGAATCCCACGGTATGCAGTATAATTTCTACACCGATGACATGCAGATCTACCTATCCAGACCTGACCTCACCTCCTTACTTACCAAAATCCCACTGTCTGTCTGCTATCTCTGCCTTCTTTTCTGCTCGCTTTCGAAAACTCAACATGGACAAAACAGAATTAATCATCTTTCCCCCATCTCACTCTTCCCCTCCACCAGACCTATGTATCAATGTCAATGGCTGTTCACTTTCCCCAGTCGAACACGCCCGATGCTTCGGGGTGATCCACGACTCTGCCCTCTCTTTCAAGCCACATATCCAAGCCCTTGCCTCCTCCTGCTGTCTCATACTCAAAAATATCTCCCAGATCCGCGCATTCCTGGACTGCGACACCACAAAAAAAAAACAACAAAAAAAAACTAGTGAATGCCCTTATCTCCCGCCTTGACTACTGCAACCACCTCCTCTCTGGCCTCCCCTCTGGCACCACTCCAATCCATCCTACACTCTGCTGCCCAACTAATCTACCTGTCTCCCCTTTATTCCCCAGCCTCTCCCCTATGCCAAGCCCTTCACTTGCTTCTTATTGCCCAGAGACTCCAGTTCAAAACCCTTAGGTTATGTTCACATTGCGATAACAGCAGCCCGTTCAACACATGCGTTAACTGGCTGCTGTTAACGCAAGTGCCGAAATGACATCGCGCTAGCGCAGATAGAGCTAGCAGATGCTCTATCTGCGCTAGCAGTGACAGACCCGGAAACGCTGCAGCCCGCGTCCCAGGGTCCGTCACTCAATGACGGCACATTGCTAGCGCACGCCCATTGTTGGCGGGCGCTAGGTATGGGTGCGACATTGGACTCAATGGTAGCGTTTACAGACTGCGTTACACCACGTTATGCCGCGGTGTAACGTAGTCAGTCTAACGGACACCAGAGACGCAGTGTGAACCCAGCCTTACAATGATATACAAAGCCATCCACAACTTGTCTCCTCCATACATCTATGACCTAGTCTCCCGGTACTTACCTACACGCAACCTCCGATCCTCTCAAGATCTCCTCTACTCCCCTCTCATCTCTTCTTCCCACAACGTCATCCAAGACTTCTCCCGTGCTTCCCCCATACTCTGGAACTCTCTACCCCAACACATTAGACTCTCGCCTACCACAGAAACCTTCAAAAAGAATCTGAAGACTCACCTCTTCTGACAAGCCTACAGCCTGCAGTCATCCTCAACCTACTGAACCGCCGCACAACCAGGTCTACCCTCTCCTAGTGTATCCTCACCCATCCCCTGCAGACTGTGAGCCCTCGCGGGCAGGGTCCGCCCTCCTTATGTACCTGTTAGTGCCTTGTTATTTGCTCATGTTTAACTTTGTCTATATTTGCCCCCTTTTCACATGTAAAGCGCCATGGAATAAATGGCGCTATAAAAAATGTATAATAATATTATTATTAGATAGTGCAGCCTGGATTCTAAATCTTTCCTGTAGAAATTGGCATAACCTACTTGTGAACATACACAAGTACGAACTCCACATACAGATTTGTGGACCCCCATACTTATAGGATTTTATAAAACATCACAGCAAAATTAAGGCTGACGTGTCAGACCCCAGTGGAGCTTATGCTTTTGAGTGTTAACTATGATTCTGTACGCAGAGAGTAGGAATTTTGCAAAGCTGAGCTTTAATATTGACAATAATTAGGCTTTAATATGACAACTTGCTTTCACGGCAATTCCCAAGATCTTTATCCAGAAAATAGGCATCTGAACTAAGACAGTTACATCAGAAACAACACGGAGCTGTAAATCCAATCACAACACTGCGGACAATATGCAGCTCCGTAAAGTCACACTTACTATAAATGAGACTACAGATCCTTCATCATAGAAATTTCCCCCATTCGAGAATCTGACAAAGCAGCTCGTCCTTTATCACGGCTGCAAGGATTTACTGGGGAGCGTCCCTGATCATGTGAGGTTACAGCACACACACCAAACAACTGTCTCCACGTTTGATGCAGATCAATATTTTTTCAATCTTTTTTTTTCAAGGTTAATTGATCTGTTCACAGCATTATAAACTCGCTCATCCACACACTCACCGGGTAATAGATCACCTATTAGTAAAGACACATCTGACAATTCGCCATAGAAGAAACCACTGCACTGAATCACCGGTTCACCAAAGATAGGGTACGTGTCCACGTTCAGGATTGCATCAGGATTTGGTCAGGATTTTATGCAGGTAAAATCCTGACCAAATCTGCACCTGAGGTCACTGGCAGGTCATCTGCGCTGTCCTTGCGTTGTTTCTGCAATGTAAGGATATGTTGCATTCTTAAAATTTCATGAAATCCCCTCCACTATGCTGTAACGTCTGGACGCTGCGTTTTTGACGCTGTGGCTCAACGCGTCAAAAATGCAGCGTTTCCTGAACGTGGAAACATACCCTTAGAGCTCGTCTAAATTAGGTCGCTTCTCACACGCCAGACATGTCCGGACCGGCTGCAGATCTCCTGACCCCAAATCAACACCCTCACATATAGCTATGAAGCTAGTGTATCCTCACCCACCCCCTGCAAACTGTGAGCCCTCGCGGGCAAGGTCCTCACTCCTTATGTACTCGTGTGCCTTGTTATCTGCTCATGTTTAATGTATTTGTCTATATTTGCCCCGTATTCACATGTAAAGCGCCATGGAATAAATGGCGCTATAAAAATGTATAATAATAATATTATAATAATAATAATAATAATAATAATAATAATAATAATGTGAGGTCAGGAGACCTGCAGATAAGCCATATATCGGAGTCCGCACTGACGCGGAAATAGCAGGTTATGATCCAACAAGTCGATCTATCATAAAAACGTAGACTCCAGGCAAGGCTCACACATTTACCATCATTTAACTGGATGATCAAAAGCAGTATGCAACATTTAATTTGGTTAAAATGATGGCCAACTAAAAAATTAAAAAAAAAAAAAAAAAAAAAAAAAACACATTAAAAGTCCGAGTTCATCTGGCGCCATTCGTGGCCATTTTAGGAAGGATTTAACACTTGTAGGAGTTCTGTTCCTACAACGTAAATCAAAGCCCGACCGCTCAATGTCAGTGTGAACCTTGGCTTACTGCACCAGTAATTGCAGTGCCCTCGTTATCAGTAGGGCACACAGAAGTTAGATCTGCCACACTACATTTCCTGAAGAGTCACCACCATCAGTGCCAATGCCCTTATCTCCGACAAACATGTGAAACCAACAGATAACAGTAAAGTGGACTACAAAAGCAATAAAAACTGAATGACAACGAATATGTTATGACCATGGCAGTTGTCAGGGGGAAGGATATAGTGGGCAAATACTATAGTCAGTGGGTCGAAAACAAGAAAAATGAGCAAAATGTAAGGATCAAAGCTCCATGACCCAGTCATCTAACCATAAGATTATCTCCACAACCGTAGGTTATGGGGTATGGTTACAGTATGCAATTAGTCCAACCAAAAGACCACCTGTGGCAGGCTCATGGGCTACAAAGGACTCAATGATGTGTGGGGAGCACAAGCCGGCCTGGTCCAAACCAACAGAAGAGCTACTATTTTGTAAACTGCACTATGCACCCATTACAATATGTGGGGACACAAGCTACAACAGAATGGAGTATAAAAAAAAGCATTGCAGTAAACCTTTACATCATGTGGACTCCTGATTGTGTGCACCACATATCAGGAGAAGCAAACAACAGGCTGCATTACGGGAAGAGCAATTCAGAGAAAGTGTGATGCCCCATTTAAGGATCTGCTGGGAAAACTTGGTACCTGGTATTCATGGGGTTTTTCTTGAACATTACCAGCAAACCAAACAGATTAAGTACACCTCATATACAAACTGCCTCTACAGAGCGGAAGAGGACGAGCTCTATAGGGCCACCTGTTAGAAGCAGCGATCCTACTACTCACTATTGACCCTTTAACGAGTCTCGCAATAGGACTTAGGAGAAAGGCCATAACGTTTCTCCTTGAGGAGAGTGAGTACACCAAATAGCTATTACCCGATCGTGGTGACCTCTTTGCGAGGGACAATGCATGGTGGCTCAGCGGATAGCACTGGGGTTCAAGTCCCACAAAGGACAGCATCTACAAGGAGTTTGTATGTTAACCCAGTATTTGCGTGGGTTTCCTCCCACTCAACAGAGATACTGATGGGGAATTTAGATTACGAAACCCATTGGGGACTGCAATGATGATGACTGAAGTTTTGTAGTATTAATGGTGCTAAATAAGTGAAAATAAATAAATTATTGAACTCTAGTGGACGCTTTTCCCCTTCAACCCATTCAGTTAACATACATGCTCAACGCAGGCTGCTACCATACATGTTTATGGTGGTTTCTGTAGAGAGGTACTGTAGATCTTGAGTTTTTGACTACTTAAAGGGGTTATCCGGGACTTTATTTTTTTTCCCTATTGGGCTACTAACTCATGGGCAGGCAGGTACTAGCTACGTGCCCGAAAAGATCTGTACTGATCCGTTGTGATTGAGCGTGGTCACAACAGTTCTTGCCAGAGATTTTCCTTCCGGTGATGCCACATTGTCAGAGCAGCTTTCTGCTCTTCTGTTCACTATATAAAGACAGCTGTCAATCAAAATTATTTCAGCAGTGTGCACCCCACCAACAGAGCAGATAAGAAAAGGTACAGCGCCTCTTGATATGAGGTCAAGAGAAGCAGGAGAGTCATCACCTGAGCCAGGAGAGATGTCTGCAGGACAAAACAAAACAGGCAAGTTGTTAGCAAATACCTGCCTGTAAGTTCTTAGCACTATAGGGAAATTAACCCAAGTCCCTGATAACCCCTTTAACCCATACTCTTGGAAATTGATCTACGGATTTAAGACAAACTCCCATTCAGCT
Source organism: Ranitomeya imitator (assembly GCF_032444005.1). Taxonomy (NCBI): domain Eukaryota; kingdom Metazoa; phylum Chordata; class Amphibia; order Anura; family Dendrobatidae; genus Ranitomeya; species Ranitomeya imitator. The sequence goes on along the minus strand of NC_091283.1, from coordinate 758,388,400 downwards.
CTACAGAAAACAATGCTAATAGTTAGATGCCTCCTAGTAGTTTAGAGATTAAAGAGACAACCGAGCTTCTAGAATTTTACAATCTGGGAACATGTGTCCCAATTCAGATAATATTTCAGTTTAATTTTACATTGCAAAAATGGGCTTCAGTTTGCGTGAAACGGCCTGTAAAGACCATCTGTGTTATGCCATGAGTGACATGAACTAATGAATAATTACTTTTACCACTGACGCCAATTAACTGTTCTCCTTTTCAAGAGGACCATGATTACCAATCTGTAAAAAGCTCACAAGTAGGCCTCCTTTGGAACACATCAGTACTTTACGAGAGGCACGCATCTCCTGTACAGGCTACACTAGAACATCTATCTGGTGGGCACAATACCGAGACGTTTGTGTTTTCACAGATCAGTAAAACATTAGTAAAGTCTCAAATTTACATAATCTCTGAGGCTGCAAAGGAGAAATCAGAGTCCATAGTTGTTTTGCTTTGAGATCCAAATTGTAGATTAAGAAAAAAAAAAAAAAAAAAAGCTTCCCTCAAGCCAGTTCCATGCTTCAATTCTTGTATTAATAGAGCTGCAGCTCTCAAAAACTGTGTCCATTATACAGAAGCCATATATGAAACTCTTTGTGCAGATACACTTTACATAGACTTCTAGGAAAACTCAGTGAAATTAATAAGAAGTTATAAACAAAGAATTAGCATGTCAGGCTGGCCAGAAGGCTTGGTGATCCAAAACTCGCAGCAAGTATTGCTGAATCAATTGATTGGCAAATTTGTATTCATTTATTGTATTTTATTTTATTTTTTTATAAATGGGTTACACATGTCCCGTCAAATTAAATGGTTACTGGCATTTCAACAAACATTGCATAATACAATAGTAAAAGCGAATATGAGAAACTTTGATATACCTTATCGGAAATTTGCTTCCACTTCATCCCCTCCCCCCACCTATGGAAATTATCATTTAATCTGAAAAACAGCTCAAATATCTGTAGGACTAAAAAAAAGCATGATGGACAGAAAGCAGAGTGAGGTTACAGCTCATATTGAAGTTTATGTACGGGAAGAGGCACTTGGCACAGTGAGACACCAAGTATTAATATGGCAGCTTTTAGAAAATATTTTTCAATTCAGTGCTGGAGGACCAGCCACACAGCTTAGTACTGCTATATAAAGTCCTCAATGCCTCTGTTTTTTAGTCTGTGCTCTGTAAGGAAAGCAGATCTGAAATTATCTCTATCTGCACTGTGTATAGGAGAAATCATAACAGCTGGTCTACACCCACCAAGTCAGAAACAAATTAAAATTAGAAAGACAGCAGAGGAGCAAAATTGGTGAAAAATGCAAGATTGAAGACATAATGGCCAGAAATTATGTTCTTCCTCATGTACACAGCTAACTCTAAGAGGTCATCTGAAAGGACAGGTACACTTCTATTAAAGGGGTTGTCCACTACTAGGACAATCCCTCCTTAAACCAAATGTTATACCCCGGTAAAATAATAAAACCTATACTCACCTCCCGTGCCATCGCCGTTCCCGTGGTGTCGGCACTTGCTCTCTTCCACGCTGTGATGCGATGTTGCACGCGACGATGCCATCCAATCAGCGCTGGCGTCATTGTCTCCGCCTTTGTACTAACTGAATATGAAGAGTGTCTGGGCTGCAGCTGGTCCGTGGCTTCCTCTTCATGTTCAGTTTGTCCGAAGGCAGGGACAACGACGCCAGCAGTAACTGGGCACCAGCGTCACGTGTCAACACCGCATCACGACCCCGGGGCGAGCGAGTGCGAACACCGCAGGAACAACGCAGGCACGGGGGGCAAGTATTGGCTTAATTATTTTTATCGGGTCAAACATTTGGTTTAAAGAAGGGGTTGTCCTAGTAGTGCAGAACCCCTTTAAGTGTCCAGTAATGATTTCTTTTGCGTCGACACTGCAACCCCAGCGATATCAGACGTACAAAAATAACTAAAAACTAATATTTGAGCAAGAATTACTAACTCTCCAAATAGTGTTATCTGCCTGAAGCACATGATGGGTCAAATACACTGGGTTCCAAATTATTATGTAAATGATTATTTTTCTCGGATTTTCCTAAATGGTCGGTGCAAATGACAGTCAGTCTAATAAAAGTCATCACCCTTTAGATTATACATCGAATTTTATTGATGAAACCTCCCAATGATAACAGTATAATCTCCAAAATAAATAAAAACTCAAAATGCACTGTTCCAAATTATTAGTCACAGTAGAATTTCTAAACATTTGATGTGTTTTAAAGAACTGAAAATGCTCATTTGTGGAATTTGCAGCATTAGGAGGTCACATTCACTGAACAAAACAGCTATTTAACTCCAAAACCTCCTAACAGGCCAAGTTACATGTTAACATAGGACCCCTTCTTTGATATCACCATCACAATTCTTGCATCCATCGAACTTGTGAGTTTTTGGAGAGTTTCTGCTTGTATTTAGGCCCCTTAAAAAATAGTGAGGAAAGAATGGTGGTAGATGACGAGGAAAAAGCTAACATATTAAACACCTTCTTCTCCACGGTATTCACGGTGGAAAATGAAATGCTAGGTGAAATCCCAAGAAACAATGAAAACCCTATATTAAGGGTCACCAATCTGACCCAAGAAGAGGTGCGAAACCGGCTAAATAAGATTAAAATAGATAAATCTCCGGGTCCGGATGGCATACACCCACGAGTACTAAGGGAACTAAGTAATGTAATAGATAAACCATTATTTCTTATTTTTAGTGACTCTATAGCGACAGGGTCTGTTCCGCAGGATTGGCGCATAGCAAATGTGGTGCCAATATTCAAAAAGGGCTCTAAAAGTGAACCTGGAAATTATAGGCCAGTAAGTCTAACCTCTATTGTTGGTAAAATATTTGAAGGGTTTCTGAGGGATGTTATTCTGGATTATCTCAATGAGAATAACTGTTTAACTCCATATCAGCATGGGTTTATGAGAAATCGCTCCTGTCAAACCAATCTAATCAGTTTTTATGAAGAGGTAAGCTATAGGCTGGACCACGGTGAGTCATTGGACATGGTATATCTCGATTTTTCCAAAGCGTTTGATACCGTGCCGCACAAGAGGTTGGTACACAAAATGAGAATGCTTGGTCTGGGGGAAAATGTGTGTAAATGGGTTAGTAACTGGCTTAGTGATAGAAAGCAGAGGGTGGTTATAAATGGTATAGTCTCTAACTGGGTCGCTGTGACCAGTGGGGTACCGCAGGGGTCAGTATTGGGACCTGTTCTCTTGAACATATTCATTACTGATCTGGTAGAAGGTTTACACAGTAAAATATCGATATTTGCAGATGATACAAAACTATGTAAAGCAGTTAATACAAGAGAAGATAGTATTCTGCTACAGATGGATCTGGATAAGTTGGAAACTTGGGCTGAAAGGTGGCAGATGAGGTTTAACAATGATAAATGTAAGGTTATACACATGTGAAGAAGGAATCAATATCACCATTACACACTGAATGGGAAACCACTGGGTAAATCTGACAGGGAGAAGGACTTGGGGATCCTAGTTAATGATAAACTTACCTGGAGCAGCCAGTGCCAGGCAGCAGCTGCCAAGGCAAACAGGATCATGGGGTGCATTAAAAGAGGTCTGGATACACATGATGAGAGCATTATACTGCCTCTGTACAAATCCCTAGTTAGACCGCACATGGAGTACTGTGTCCAGTTTTGGGCACCGGTGCTCAGGAAGGATATAATGGAACTAGAGAGAGTACAAAGGAGGGCAACAAAATTAATAAAGGGGATGGGAGAACTACAATACCCAGATAGATTAGCGAAATTAGGATTATTTAGTCTAGAAAAAAGACGACTGAGGGGCGATGTAATAACCATGTATAAGTATATAAGGGGACAATACAAATATCTCGCTGAGGATCTGTTTATACCAAGGAAGGTGACGTGCACAAGGGGGCATTCTTTGCGTCTGGAGGAGAAAAGGTTTTTCCACCAACATAGAAGAGGATTCTTTACTGTTAGGGCAGTGAGAATCTGGAATTGCTTGCCTGAGGAGGTGGTGATGGCGAACTCAGTCGAGGGGTTCAAGAGAGGCCTGGATGTCTTCCTGGAGCAGAACAATATTGTATCATACAATTATTAGGTTCTGTAGAAGGACGTAGATCTGGGGATTTATTATGATGGAATATAGGCTGAACTGGATGGACAAATGTCTTTTTTCGGCCTTACTAACTATGTTACTATGTTACTATTTATTTGCATGAAGTCAGAATCCCCTCCCAGAGCCGCTGCCTCCCACCCTCATAGATCTTATGCTTGATGATTCTCCAAAGGTTTTCTATAGGGCTGAGGTCTGGGGAAGATGGTGGCCACACCATGAGTTTATCTCCTTTTATGCCCATAGCAGCCAATGACTCAGAGGTATTCTTTGCAGCATGAGATGGGGCATTGTCATGCATGAAGATGATTTTGCTCCTGAAGGCACATTTCTGCTTTTTAGACCATGGAAGAAAGTTGTCAGTCAGAAAGTCTAAATACTTTGCAGAGGTCATTTTCACACCTTCAGGAACCTTAAACCATCCTACCAGCTGTTCCCCCGTGATTCTGGCCCAAAATGTGACTCTTCCACCTCCTTGCTGACGTCGCAGCCTTGTTGGAACATGGTGGCAATCCACCAACCATCCACTACTCCATCCATCTGGACCATCCAGGGTTACTTAACACTCATCAGTAAACAAGACTATTTGGAAATTAGTGTTCATGTATGTCTGGGCCCACTTTAACCATTTCTGCTTGTGAACACTGTTTAAGGGTGGCTGAATATTAGGTTTATGCACCACAGCAAGCCTTTGAAGGATCCTACACCTTGAGGTTAGAGGGACTCCAGAGGCACCAGCAGCTTCAAATAACTGTTTGCTGCTTTGTAATGGTATTTTGGCAGCTGCTCTCTTAATCCCATGAATTTGTCTGGCAGAAACCTTCCTCATTATGCCTTTATCTGCATGAACGCTGTGCTCTGTTTCAGTCACAAATCTCTTCATAGTATGATGACCACTCTTAAGTTTTCATGGAATATCTAATGTTTTCATACCTTGTCCAAGGCATTGCACTATTTAACGCTTTTCAGCAGCAGAGAGATCTTTTTTAGTTCCCATATTACTTGAAACCTGTGGCCTGCTTAATAATGTGGAACATAATCTTTAAGTAGTTTTCCTTTAATTAGAATCACCTGGAAAACTAATTATCACGTGTTTAATATGTATTTCAGTGATCCATTGAGCCCTGAGAGACAATACCATCCATGAGTTTATTTGAAAAACAAAAAATTAAATCTTTATGACAAAACTAATTTGCATAATAATTTGGAACACAGTGTACATTTGACACTAACCACTATTATACATTGTAAAATACATACAGCATTTATTTTCAGCAAGAGCAGTTCAAATGAATTCTAACAGGATTATTTCCATCCACATTACCACAAACACAAATATGGCTATGTGCACACGTTCAGGAATTCATGCAGAAAATTCCTGAGAATTCCGGACATTTTCTGCATGAAATCCGCAAGAAAACCGCATGCGTTTTTGCTGCGGTTTTGATGCGTTTTTGCCGCGGATTTGCCGCGGTTTTTTCCGGACACTTCCCAATGCATTTTGGAGTGGGAAATCCGCAAAAAAAACGCAAAAAGATAGAGCATGTCTGGATTTTGTGCGGTATGCGTTTTTTTTTTTGCGGAAAAAAAAAACGCATCATGTGCACAAAACATGCGGAATTCATTCTAAATGATGGGATGCTTATTGTATGCGGTTTTTTTGCGGTTTTATAGCGTTTTATCGGGAAAAACCGGGAAAAAAACCACAAAAAAACCGCAACGTGTGAACACAGCCTTAATTGTAAGCATACAAGAGTACTGTATTGTATAATGTTTATTGTGTAAATATTTATGTATCCTCACATTTTCATGTTTTGTTTCTGTAACTAAAACATCGCTTATAAGATGAGAAAATCTCAAATAAAGAGGCCTAGCAGAAAAACTGGCCTCATTGTCCATAGAAACCAAACGGAGCGGTGTTTTAATGCCATGGGCAACAAAACCTTTTCATTCCACAATGACAGATAAGACCCACTGTGTGACGGTAATGCAGGGTGTGACAAATCCAACAACAGGGCGCGCAATCAGTTCATGAATCTGCCATATTGAGATGTATTTTCCTGCTCATATTACAACCACAGTTTCCAGGACTGACAGGTTGGGACATGAGCCCTGCCATTAGCTTCAAAAGGGCCTCGTCCAATAGTAAACTATCAGTAGACAATGCAGCCAGAGCTTATCTACCAAAAAAACCATCATGTCCGACTGGTGTTCTGTACAATAGCGAATGTTTGTTGATCAGTCATTGGACAAAACCATCCCTTGTAGATTATGAGCCCTCGCTGGCAGGGACCTCTCTCCTCCTTACCAGTCGTGACTTCTATTGTTTAAGATTATTATACGTGTCTTATTACGTATACCCCTCCTCACATGTACTGTAAAGCGCCATAGAATAAAAGGCCCTATAATAAATAATAATTGGTATCAATCATTCATTATGACTAAAGTCAGTGCTGCCCATAGCAACTAAACAGATTCTGGCTTTTATCATTACAACAAAAATGTGACTAGTTCTGACCGTTCTTGTGGGAGCAGCTTTTCTGTATTCGGGTCACCATATTTTAGTGATCCTACTAAAACTGTAGATACACAAGATATTTCTGATGTGGAATTCACACACACATTCCTGCTTCATATTCTCCTCAGCTTCTTCCAGCCTACAAAGGTCTATAATGTAGGATAAGAGGTGTGCAATAGTACCTGCCACTTCATGTGGATCTACTTACTAATATATACAGATTAAGGCCACGTGCATACGCAGGGATGTGGAGTCGGTGTCCATGTTGGTGGAGTCGGCATAAAATGGACCGACTATGAAAATATATAAGAAGGGTACAGTAGTACAGTGCAGGATGTGCCGTAAATGTTGAAGAATTTGGGAAAGTTCTGAAATATCCTATAAATGACTATTCTGTTCCTGATCTAAGGATCTCTACTCTTAGTTGAGATGAATCTGTGCTGCACTTTACGCACATGCTCAGTAGTGAAGATCTACAGATCATAGGAAAAAGGCACTGGGAAGGAATGCCTGCTGCCCTGCACTCATCTCAGCACTGCTAGAGTGAACAGGAAAGCAGGATTAAGGCACGTAACTAGCTTCATTATTATATCATAAAAGTGAAGAAAAGCCTGATGTTACCATGTATGAGGGAGTCTGAGCCGGAGGTTTGGCTTACCAACTCAACAGGCCTGTGCACACGTTCAGCATTTGGTCAATATTTTACATCAGTATTTGTAAACCAAACCAGGAATGGATGAAAAATGCAAAAGTCGTGACATGTTTTTATTATACTTTGCCTTGGATTGTTCCACTCCTGATCTTACCATCAGAGTATCTCCACAACAGCAAGTTGTGTGGTACGGTCACAATGCAATTAGTCCAACCAAATGATATTCCATTTAAAAAAAAACAACAAAAAACAAACAAAAACCACACACGACAACCTGTGACAGGCTCATGGGCTACGAAGGCTGACTGGTTGCTATGGGCAAACACTGACTGTGCTTATAGGAGCAGCTTTTATGTATTTGGGTCACTGTAATTTAGCTTGATTTGACTTACAAATACTATTATTGACCATTTGAAAGTGGCCTTAAAAGGATGCTGTTCTGAGAGGCTGTAACAATGTTATTATTCTTATTTGCACAAGGAAACACTAGAAGAAATAGGATGACACTAAATGGGAGACACAGACTAGATATTAGAAGAAACGTTTTCACAGTGAGGGTGATCAATGAGTAACAGGCTGCCACGGGAGATGGGGAGTTCTCCTCCAATAGAAGTCTGGATATAGACATCTGTCTGAGATGGTTTAGTAACTCCTGCATTGAGCAGGGGGCTAGGCCAGATAACCCAGGAGGTCTCTTCCAACTCTACCATTCTACGATTCTATTATGGGCAGAAGAGGAAGTGGTGGTACAGCCCTTTTGTTATGCAACTGTTGGGCACCTCACATGAGGAATGATGACAGGTTGCAGTATTACCAGAGGTCCTAAGTAGGCTGTTGAAACAGATCTCCTAGGCTTGATGAAGCTGGCAAACCTACTTTGAGGAACTAGGTGGGTCACCTGGACATGATTTTACAGTTGTAGGGGTGCAGTGACTAATATGGTTGGGGCTTATATTATATAGGATTATACAATCCAATATAGTATACTGTGGGCCACAATTACCCCTAAACCAAGCTTTGGTGGACCTGGTGTACAGTAGCTGACAATAACTTTGTGGCACTTCTAACTATCAGAAGACTAAAGACTGACTATCACTTGCTATCACTATCACTGGCTTAGTGATAGAAAGCAGAGGGTGGTTATAAATGGTATAGTCTCTAACTGGGTCGCTGTGACCAGTGGGGTACCGCAGGGGTCAGTATTGGGACCTGTTCTCTTCAACATATTCATTAATGATCTGGTAGAAGGTTTACACAGTAAAATATCGATATTTGCAGATGATACAAAACTATGTAAAGCAGTTAATACAAGAGAAGATAGTATTCTGCTACAGATGGATCTGGATAAGTTGGAAACTTGGGCTGAAAGGTGGCAGATGAGGTTTAACAATGATAAATGTAAGGTTATACACATGGGAAGAGGGAATCAATATCACCATTACACACTGAACGGGAAACCACTGGGTAAATCTGACAGGGAGAAGGACTTGGGGATCCTAGTTAATGATAAACTTACCTGGAGCAGCCAGTGCCAGGCAGCAGCTGCCAAGGCAAACAGGATCATGGGGTGCATTAAAAGAGTTCTGGATACACATGATGAGAGCATTATACTGCCTCTGTACAAATCCCTAGTTAGACCGCACATGGAGTACTGTGTCCAGTTTTGGGCACCGGTGCTCAGGAAGGATATAATGGAACTAGAGAGAGTACAAAGGAGGGCAACAAAATTAATAAAGGGGATGGGAGAACTACAATACCCAGATAGATTAGCGAAATTAGGATTATTTAGTCTAGAAAAAAGACGACTGAGGGGCGATCTAATAACCATGTATAAGTATATAAGGGGACAATACAAATATCTCGCTGAGGATCTGTTTATACCAAGGAAGGTGACGGGCACAAGGGGGCATTCTTTGCGTCTGGAGGAGAGAAGGTTTTTCCACCAACATAGAAGAGGATTCTTTACTGTTAGGGCAGTGAGAATCTGGAATTGCTTGCCTGAGGAGGTGGTGATGGCGAACTCAGTTGAGGGGTTCAAGAGAGGCCTGGATGTCTTCCTGGAGCAGAACAATATTGTATCATACAATTATTAGGTTCTGTAGAAGGACGTAGATCTGGGTATTTATTATGATGGAATATAGGCTGAACTGGATGGACAAATGTCTTTTTTCGGCCTTACTAACTATGTTACTATGTTACTTCCAAAGAAGACAGGTGTGTACAGGTGCAAACTAAGAGTAGCCATCTCCATATCTAACCAACAAATAAAGTTGCACTATCACTAGAGCATGAAAACGTGAAATATTAAATATGAATTGCACTACTGCTCTAGAAAATATGAAAAAATGAGAATACCTCACACAAATTGGAAAATGTATTTGTACACAGCAGCAGCGATTCTCGTTGCTGGGAACCTATCTAATGTTAATATTCTCCAATGCTGAAGCCTGCATTTACACTGCTCAAAAATAAAATAAAGGGAACACTTAAACAACACAATGCAACTCCAAGTGAATCACACTTCTGTGAAATCAACCTGTCCAGTTATGAAGCAACAATTGTTCAATTTGTGCAACAGCAGGATAAATTGATTCATAGGCAGAAATGAGAAATGATACACAATTAGCAAGACAACCCCTATAAAAAAGAGTGGTTCTGCAGGGAGTGACCACAGACCATTTCTCGTTTCTCATCCTTTTTGGCTGTTTTGGTCACTTTTGTATTTTGTAATTGCTCTCACTCCTAGAAGTATTGAAGCATGAATTGGTGTCTACAACCCAGAGAAGTTGCTCAGGTAGCGAAGCTCATCCAGGATGGCACATCAATGCGAACTGTGGCAAGAAGGGTAGATGTGTGTCTGCACAGTGTCCAGAGCATGGAGAAGATACCAGGAGACAGGCCAGTAAAACAGGAGACGTGGAGGGGGCCACAGGAGGGCAACAACCCAGTAGCAGGACTGCTACCTGATCTGTTCAGCTGCAATTGGGACATTTTTCCCTTTACAGATGAGAGCAGGTTCACGCTGAGCACATGCAACAGACGTGAAAATCTGGAGACGCCGTGGAGAACGTTCTGTTGCCTGAAACATCCTCCAGCATGACCGCTTTGGCAGTGGGCCAGTAAAGGTGTGGTGAGGAATTTTTTAGAGGGCCGCACAGCCCTTCATGTGTTAGCCAGAGGTACCCTGACTGCCATTAGGTAGCAGGATGAGATACTCTGACCCATTAGAGCATATGCTGGTGCCCTGGGTTCCTTTTGATGAATGACAATGCTATGTGACTTAAGTGTGTCAACAGTTCCTGCATGATGAAGGCATTGAGGCTATGGACTGGCCTGCCCGTTCCCCAGACCTAACTCCAATCAAGCACATCTGAGACATGTCTCGTTCCATCTACCAGCGTTGCACCACATTATTCTGACTTTATAAAAAAAAAAAAAAAAAATAGCGATGTGATATTACAATTACTTTATACTGCAGAGAATGAGAAAATGAGGAGAGTTTGGATTTTCCATGAAGAAACTGCTTACTGGTCATTCCTGCTTACAAAGTTGCATAATTAATTATTAAAGCATTATATCTAAGAGATGCAGACAGATATAGGTTAATGTCTTCCTAAACACCCTCTTAGCTCTGGTGTTACAAGATAGGAGATGTCATACTGCATCTGCTGTGATATACATGGACAGGCTGAACGCAGAAGCCATGGTTTTACAGACGCCCATGTGACCGCAAATAAAAACTAGTTCCCAGGTCCAAAATAAAAAAGTATTTTTATGCTCTCATGACCTACAAAGAATAAAGGTCAAAAAATAATTCCAAGCAACAAAATCATACAATTTCAGAGTGCATTATACTGCAAAAGTGACAGAGCCCAGTTTGTAAAATTCGGCAACATGCCAATACAACTCCATAGAAATGATTAATTATATTCTCTTATAGGGAACATGTCTCCCCCCCCCCCCCCCCCCTCAGGCATTTGTAACTAAAAGAGCCACTTTGTGCAGCACAAATGCTGCGTTCTGACAAGGTGGCTCTTTTAGTTATGATGCCTGCACATGCTGAAATAAACGTATATAGAATGTGCCCCCTCATACCCTGAAATCGCCAGGGAGGCGGGTCTTTCCTTCCTAAATCAGACGCAGCACAGCAGTCACTCCGGACCGATGCACGCCGGGCACCGCCTCCTCTTGCTGCATTATCATCCCCGGCGCCTGCGCTGTAAATGCAAAGGGCAGCGCAACTGCGCACGCCCGGAAAAAAAAGACAATGGGCAGGCGCCAGGGACGATAATGCTGCAAGAGGAGGTGGCGCCCGGCGCGCACAGGTACGGAGTGACGGCTGTGCTGCGTCTGATTAGGAAGGAAAGACCCGCTTCCCTGGCGATTTCAGGGTACGAGGGGGCACATTATATAAGTGATTATTTCAGCGTGTGCAGGCATCATAACTAAAAGAGCCACCTTGTCAGAACGCAGCATTTGTGCTGCACAAGGTGGCTCTTAGTTACAAACGCCTGAGGGGGGGGGGGGGGGGGGTAAGGGGGGCTGGTGACAGGTTCCCTTTAAACAGAAACAAGAAATGCATGTGGGAGGATGAAGTAGTTTGGCTGTGTGCATGAGGCCTTGCAGGGACTCTGCACTGACTGTTCACACCAAGCACATACACTTGAGACCGGGTGCCCCACTGTCTTGGCCATGTTCAGTGCACCTTCCATTCTACCTCCACCCTCCTCTTCCTTGATTGACAGCTCTGGCTTTGCCAAAAATAGGAAGTATGGATGGTGTACTGAGCAGTTTGGCCATGCCGAGGGTGTACTGATCGCTTGTGCTAGGTTTCAACAGTCATTTTGTGCCAACATGTTCCCTTTAAAACCCTTAAGGTACCTTCACACTCAGCGACGCTGCAGCGATACCGACAATACCGGCAGAGCGCCGGGGACAGACAGCGGTAGGTAAGTATGTAGTGTTTGTTTTTTTTACTTTTACGCTGGTAACCAGGGTAAACACCGGGTTACTAAGCGCGGCCCTGCGCTTAGTTACCCGATGTTTACCCTGGTTACCAGTGAAGACATCGCTGGATCGGTGTCACACACGCCGATCCAGCGATGTCTGCAGGGAGTCCAGCGACGAAATAAAGTTCTGGACTTTCCTCAGCGACCAACGATCTCCCAGCAGGGGCCTGATCGTTGGTCGCTGTCACACAGAACGATTTCCTTAACGATATTGTTGCTACGTCACAAAAAGCAACGATATCGTTAACGATATCGTTATGTGTGAAGGTACCTTTAGACTGCTGCAATTTTATTATTATTATTATTTATTTATATAGCACCATTGATTCCATGGTGCTGTACATGAGAAGGGGTTACATACAAGTTACAAATATCACATACAGTAAACAAACTAACAATGACGGACTGATACAGAGGGGCGAAGACCCTGCCCTTGCGGGCTTACATTCTACAAGATTATGGGGAAGGAGACAGTAGGTTGAGGGTTGCAGGAGCTCCGGTGTTGGTGAGGCGGTAGCTCCGGTGTTGGTGAGGCAGCAGCGGTGTCAGTGCAGGCTGTAGGCTTTCCTGAAGAGATGAGTTTTCAGGTTCCGTCTGAAGGATCCGACTCAGAGGCAATCACTAAAAACCCTGCAGATGTACGGCTCTAACCTTGGAGCACCAAAGGGGTCCATCCATATTCATAAGCCTCTATAGCCCTACAGCGTGTTGTGTTCCTAGTGTTTCCCATTTAGGTTGAGATTTTGTGGTGCCTTTTTCCTATTGACATTTTATTAAGAAATCCAGAGCTTCAAAATTCAAGGCTATGTCCCCACGGTCAGTATTAGGCAGCGCTTTGGATGCAGCACATGTCCGGTCCGTCCAAAGAGCTGTCGACTTTTGAACGCAGGTGATTCCGCATGTGTTCACTGAACCGTGCGGAATCACCGTGCCCAATACATTGGGCTGGTGATATCTTGCGGAAACTGAGCGTCTGCGCAAGATAAATAGACATGCTGGGACTTGGAAAGTCGCACCGCATGTCCGTCTCCGCCGGGAAGCAATGGGGGTCTACGCATGCACGGTGGAGATGGGATTTCTTGACATCCCCTCCACTATGCTGTAACATCTGGCCGCTGTGGGCTGGATACTGCGGATGTACACAGCGTCCAACCCGCAGCGTTTACTGACAGTGGGAACATACCCTTTGTGGTGTGGTAACCCATATCACAGTCAGAAGGCGCTGTGTGTGTGCCTCAGGACGGGCTTGAAGGCATAATTATGGTAATGATACAAAAGTCAGGCAGGATTGTAAATGGCCAGTATGTGTCGCAGAGGTGCTCTGCGCTGTAAGCCCAAAATGATATGGTTATGCTGGGACTTATAGTTCCACAATAGTTTGTTGTGTTTACTTATAAAGGCGGTCTTATTGGGTTAGCTGGTGAGCTGGGCGGGACTGGGTAACCACACATACTCCCATCTAGGGGAGTGGTTACAACCATATGTGACTGAGGTCTGGTCACATGGTCAGTGTATGGATCTGTTCGGTCCATGTGCAAGGTGCTGGTGTTGGAAGCTCCTGTGAGTGGAGTCTTCCTGGAAGCACCTGAGAGACAGTGGACCTGAACAGTCGGTGTTGGTCTCCTGTGAGTGGAGATGTCCTGGATTTACCTAGAGAGACTGTGGACCTGAATGCTCAGGGTGTTGGATTGTCCTGGGATGGACTGGAGTCCGGCAAGCACCTGGTGAGTGCGAGTCCTGGAATGGTCAGGGTGTTGGATTGTCCTGGAGTGGACTGGAGTCCTGCAAGCACCTGGTGAGACCATGGACTGATGGCCTGTGTGTTGGAAGTGCCTGTGATTGGACTTCCTGGAAGCGCATGGAGAGGCTGCATCTACAGAGCCTGTGACGGTTTCTGTGTTGGGAAAGCTACAATTCCTACTGTGGGTCTGGACTATCTGAGGTGCCCTGGTCACAAGGACGGTGATCCCAGTGAGGCAGCTTTCCCCTGTGAACCAGCACTGGCAGGAGTCAGTGTGTGGAGCAGGAGCTCCAGAAAGGTAACTCCAGGTAACAAGGGGTTACGGGCAGACACGGATCTGCCATTGATACAGACTGTCGATGGTAAATGTGTTCCGTTGATGTCTATAATGAACTGTTTGTGTTATGGTTTATGACGTATAATAAACCGAATAAGTCTCTTTACGTGGAGAAACCGTGCCAGAGTGCTTAAATCCCGTGCCAAGCGAATGTTCCACAACCCACTCAGGTAGCATTTCACCACACCTTATAGACCTAAGAAAAAAATGCTACGAATAGCCTTTTAACCCTTTGAGGACCAAGGGACATATCTGTCCCATTCAATTAAACTCCCCACACTGACTGAATCAACTTACGATCCTTTTAAATAGGATGTCCACAGCAGTGTTAAAAATATAATTTGTTACTTCTCACTTCCCACAGAATTGTGTGTCGATTACGAACACAATGTACTGACGATATTTCATCCAAAGCGCTTCAGCCGGTCACTATTTTCAGTGGCTCTTACGCTGAGCCCAATGATTACCTGCATCGCTATAAATGCAACGTCACCAATGAAGCCTTTACACAATCACAGAGGAGCAATGCTGGACCCAAGGAGGGCAGGAAATACATGATTTTATCATTTTTAACAATACAATGGTGAAATAGTAAAAAAAGAAAAAAAAAATTAAATAGGAAGATCTCTAAACAAAAAAAGTGCATTATCAATTCAGTATCCCAACGCTCCTGGGCAGCCGTTCTGATGGACATGACCGCTGAGGACAGTGATCGCCTGCAGTGGTCACTTGCATGCTGGAAGTGATGTCATCACTGCAGGCCCAACATATAACTGGATAAGTAATTTAACCAATTTTAAGCTGTAATACCATCTAAAAAAATCCCTGACAACAGTAGAAAAAAATGCATTTATTTCCTTGAGATTTGAGGAGTAATGTAACGGTCAGACATCACGTACCAATGCTGATGGGAAGTATTGTATGGAGAGCACCGATCGTTACAGTGAAGGAACATGGGACTTAATAGTTTACAAAAAATAAAAAAATAAAATTGCTGCTTCTTTATAAGCTTCATCTCTGCAGCATTAACCATTTTCTAAGCTGGTGGCTGCTTTGACCTAGGTGACCATACTCTTGTACCCTGCGAGTCATTACTACAGTACATGACTTCTTGAAATCTCTTCCCTAGCCAAAACCATTTCCTTGAAACCAGATCCAGCGCTATGTGTTTTACACGGCAGATAACCTTGGTTGGGACCACTGCAAGGTTACAGCATTACCTCCACTCTTATTTTATCCTCATCATCTATGTGTGGCGATCGCTGGGGAAAGGGAAGCAGATACTGCAGAAAACGAGTCCTTCTGCATGCTGAGCACATCAGAAAAAAAAGAGAGGAAAAAAAAAAAAACATAAGCGCCACGCTGGTGAAAAAGAAATATGAAATGTATCTGCACATCCCCTGTTGATGACGAAACAAGGATTCCACCGGTGTAGGATTTCTAATAAGCGGCAGTCATGGGTCTCCCAGGATACTAATGAAAATTCCCTGCTACTAAGTAGTCAAATATCAGCCATCACACCCATACTAGACCTAGATCTAAGCAGAGAACCTGGATTCTCTGGTCATTGCTGCCAATCACACATGCAAACAGTGAGTCAATGCTCCTGCAGCTCCCAGGGCACAAAGCAAACACAGTTACTGCCTGCAAATGCTTAGAGAAATATTTAACCATCCATTGCCAACAAATCTGTGATTGGATACTTCATTAATAGACTAAATCTGTTCCATGCGATGGCGGGACGCTTTACTCTGCAGCGCATAACATTTTATTTTTCCTGCCCAATGCCAAATAAATAGATTTAGAAAGAAATAGAGCACACGTCTGGCTGTCTGAACGGATCGGCTTCCCCAGTCATAGCCTAGCGTACTTTACATTCATTAACGGGCTGCTGTCAGGACTGTGAAGGCAGCTGTCACACTATGGGAGTCAAATACAAACCACAGGTTTCCTCCAAAAAGAAGTACGGTATATATATTGCACACACACACACACACACTATAGAATGGTATTCTGCTGGCCAAAACAGCCACTGGACATAAATGGCGAACCATGAATATATTACATTTCATCTAAGTGACGGCGGGATTTAATGGATTTACTAATAAGTTTATACTATTCATCGCCCTAATGAAGCCCTTTAAATGCTGCAGCCTAGAGGTAAGAGCAGAGAGGCCATTACAATGCGCTGCAACGTCTGCAGGTGAAATAGCCGTCCTCCTGCCGAGTCAAGCAATGTACAACTATTCATTCAAAACCACAGCGCCGGCTTGTTGCTCTGTCTTTGATGGCTGTCAGAACTTGGCCTTCTGCTAATACGTGAAGACTGTACTTTTACTTTTTGAGACAATGATACCAGTTAACATAGCATCAGTAAAAGTTATTTTCAGCATCCTTTCCATGGTCAGCCACATATAACAAAGGATCACAACTTTCAAGTGTACACCGATTCGTGCAGAATGCCCAGTAATGGAGTAGTGCTGGCTGGAGGAACAGTGGGGAAAATAAGGATATGACACACTGACCATTTTGCAAGTTTTCCCACCTACAAAGAATGGAGAAGTCTAATTTTTATCCTAAGTACACTTCAACTGTGAGACAGAATCTCAAAATTTAAAAAAACAAACGAAAAAAAACAAAAAAAAACAGAAAATCACATTGCATGATTTTTACATAATTAACCCCTTCATGACAGAGCCTCTTGTTTTTGCATTAGTTTTTTGCTCCCCCTCTTCCCTGAGAAATAACTAACATTTTTCCATCAATATGGCCATGTGAGGCGTTGCTTTTGGAGGGACAAGTTGTACTTTTGAACACCACCATTGGTTTTACTATGCCATGTACTCAAAAAGGGAAAAAAATTCCACGTGTGGGGAAAATTGCAAAAAACAAATGCAATTCCACGTTTTGCTTTTTTTTTTTTTTTTTTTTTTTTTAACCATGTTTGCCAAATGCTAAAACTGACCTGCCATTATGATTCTGCAGGTCATTAGGAGTTCATAGACGCCAAACATGTATAGGCTCTTTTATATTTAAGTGGTGAAAAAAAAAATCCCAAAGTTTGTTAAAAGTAAAAAAAATAATGTGTAATTTTCAGAGACCCGTAGTGTCTCCATTTTTCAGGATCTGGGGCAGGATGAGGGCTTGTTTTTGTGTGGCAAGCTGATGGTTTTAATGATACCATTTTGTTGTGGATACAATCTCTTGATCGCCCATTATTGTATTTTAATGTGATGTTGCGGCGCCGTTAACCGATCGGATTAATTCTTTTTATAGCTTGATAGAGCGGGCAATTCTGAATGCGGCGATACCAAATATGTGCAGGTTTAATTTTTTTTTTATTGTTTCATTTTGAATGGTGAAAAAGGGGAGGTGACTTGAACTTAATTTTTTTTTCACTTTTTGAATGCTTCAATAGTCTCCATGGGAGACTAGAATCTGCACTTGTCCAATCAGACCTGCTACATACACACGATCAGATCACCTGCATTTAGCAGAAATGCTCACTTGCTATGAGCGCCGACCACTGGGAAGCGCTCATAGCAACCCGGATATGACAACCATAGAGGTCTGCTGGAGACTCATCAATGAACTGCGATCATGTGACGAGTCACTGATGGGTGGGATTTCCAATGTGATTGCCGGAGCGCATGTTAAATGCCGCTGTCAGAGATTGACAGCGGCATCTAACATAACAGGTCAATAGCCGCGGGTGGATTGTAATTCCACCCGTGGCTGTTAGAGGCACATGTCAGCTGTTCTAAACATCTGAAAAGTACCAGGAATGATGTGGGCTCAGCGATGGAGCCCACATCAAAGAGGGAGACACGACATGTGCAGTACATATACAGCGCATGTCGTAAAGGGATTAAATCGCATTTTATTACATGAAATAAGTATGTTAGTTTTTCTTTAGGAAGCCCCCCTACTCTGCACTCGTTCTCTATTAGTATTAATTGCACCTGTATGAACCTGTTACCTGTATATAAGACAATTGTCCACATACAATCAATCCCACTCCAACCTCTCCACCATGGCCAAGACCAAAGAGCTGTCTAAGGACACCAGGGACAAAACTGTAAACCAGCACAAGGATCAGGTTGGTTACAGGGCAAAAGCAAACAGCTTGGTGAGAAGGCAACAACTCTTCACAAAATGATCAGAAAATGGAAGAAACACAAGATGACTGCAGTCTTCCTTGGTCTTAATTCATTTACATTATGCCTTTTGGCATGTTTTCTTTTATCCGTGTATGACCTACATGAATTTTGTGCTGGATCTTTCTGGCTTGTCATTGTAATTTTTATATACCGTATATGAATTATTTTTCACGTTCATATTCTGATTTAATTTACTTTTTCCTTATAGTTTGGTAGGTTACTGTGTTTTATTATATTTATTTCTATAAAGATTGTATTATTTGTACCCTATTTAATTTTCTTTTGATGATCAGTAGAGATGGGCAGACTCCTGAATGTTCGGCCAAAGAGATAAAAAAAAAACAAAACAAAAAAAACAAAACATTTGTGTTCTGGTAACAAGTAAAATCATTACCGCCGATCAGACAGCGATGGTTCCCACACTGTCAATTGACAGCAGTGTAAGCAATCAGCTATGATCGGAGGTATATTAAATAAAGTTTACCTCTGGTCACGGACGTCGGCTTATGGGACTACTAGTCCCATCAGCCTACGCATACTGCCGCTAATAACAGCGAGAGCAGGCGCGACCGCTGGGAACATTAAAAAAAAAAGTGTGGGTTCCCATGTATTTTTGATGAGAAACCAGGCAAAACTGACAGCTGGGGGCTGTAACACCCAGCTGTCAGCATCAGCAAGGTTGTTTATCAAGAATAGAGGGGAACCCACATCGTATTTTAAAATGCCCCAATTCTGGCATTTTCACTGACTCTTCCCACTTGCCCTGTGGGGTTGAAGTCACCTTTGTTGTGCCCGCCGCCTGCTCTCACTGTTATTAGCAGCAGCCGACATTTGCTGATTGGAACAATAGTGCCATGAGCCGACGCCAGTGACTGGAGGAAAACTTTATCTTTAGTCACAGGTGCGGGCTCACGTCGTCATCCGACAGCGAGGGAACCACAGCGCTCTGACCGGTGGTAATGATTTTACCGCAGATCAGAGCCGCCAGAGTTTCTCGCGCTGTCATATCATCCCGAAGAGCAACACAGACTTCCTGGGGATCCTCGGGATCGCCCATCTCTAATGATCAGTTGTGATTTTATACTGGAGAATGTTTCTTGTGCAATAGGGACCCTCATATGTGTACTATTCAACAGCAATAGTAAATGTTCTCCATTTTTATATAGACTATTAAAATACAATTAGCTACTGTATATATTTGGCAGAACTACTCAAATTTTGCATTTATATTTAATCCCTTCAAGCCAAACCACTGCAGGACGCCATACGCTGCTGAACATGGTGAGATTCGTGCAGAATGCCCAGTAATTGAGTAGTGCTGGCTGCTTAAGGCAGTTCATTTTATTTTATTGAACAGCACAACTAGCATCAACCCAAAAAAGGTAGATCAATTGACAAGACTATCGAAAAAAAGGATAATAAGGCAAGCAATCTTTAAAGAGGAGCCATGAAGCATCTGAGCTCGTGGCAAGGTTTTCTCTACATCGTTTAACAGATTAAACCAATGGCCTACAGGCTACATCACAGAAGACTCCATTAAAATTTAAAGAAAAACAAAACTGAATGATCAATCGGTTGCGACTTCTGGAACATCCGCTCATCCCAAGCATTGATTCCGCAAAGCATCCTCTACAATGCTTTTACTTGCACAGTCCAGACCTCCAACAAACTTTGCAGCAAATTGCAGTTATCCCAGTGGAACAGGCTGCCACGAGAGGTGGCGAGTTCTCCTTCAATGGAAGTCTTTAAACGGAGGCTGGACAGACATCTGTCGGAGATGGTTTAGCGAGTCCTGCATTGAGCAGGGGGTTGAACACGATGACCTGTTCAAGGCTGTGCCTTTTCTTGGTCTTTCTGATGAGACCTCAGAAGAAAAGATTCAGAATCCATGTGCTCTTACTAATTAAAAAGTTATTGTATATTGCGACCTTAGCCATCAATTATGCAATGGATTTAACCCTTTACGTGTTAAACCTAAGCCAAAGAGGATCAGAAGGATGGAGGAGGGAGGTACTCGGTGATGGAGCTACACGGTGGAGGCTGAGCAAAGAACTGCCGGGAGTCAGACCCCCATTTAATCACTGATCTGATAATCATGACCTATTGTAAAGACAGGCCACCCACATCAAGTGACCAGAAAACCTTTAGGCCATGATCACCACTGCAAAAAACATTGCTATTTTTTCTGTGGGAACATAACCTTAAAGGGAAGCCAACCGCTGATGTATGCAGCCTGATCCACAAGCAGCACGTATCAGACAGTGGTTGCGTGGTTTCAGCCAGGTTAAGTCTAAAATGCTGCGGCGTTTCAGAGAAAAACCTAGTTGCCATGCAGTGACAGGTCTCTTGGCACGTACACGCAGGAGACACCTGTCAGTCACAGCCAGCGAGAGGAAAGAAACTATCAGGATCTGCCTGAGGGACTAGTTTCCAGTGCGGCACGGTCCTGGAAAGTTATTAAACAGTTTTTCTCTGAAACGCTGCAAAGTTTCAGAGTTAAACATTCATGGCTGAAAACACGCAGCCACTGTCTGATTCGTGCTGCCCGTGGATATTAGCTGTCACTCAGGCCCCTTAAAAGACAACTCTATTGCTCTGCTGTAAACCACAATAAGCAAAGATATAAGCAATATGTGCCCAGAAGACTGTGCATGCAGCCCCCTACACTGCAGGTCTCTAGGTGTGAGGGGCCATAGTCCACAACTCCCCACGAGCATATCAGATAGGATCTCAACTCCTGTATCATGACCGCAAATCCGGCCCCAAATGTCAGGGATCTATGTGAGACGTGTGACTGGACGGGACTAGCAATCATAATATGGGAGCATATCCCGGTGTAAAACTGGCCCAACAGTTAATGGCATTTCACTATTAACACTCATGTATTTCAACCCAGCATGAAGACTTTGCCGTACTTACTATCCATAATATATATATTATATGTGAATCTATTACACCTAAAAAAAATTACATTTAATTATAGGAGACATGCTCTCAAAATGTCTACCCCAATTCTCAGTGTATGCCTAGTGATGAAACATTGGTAATATACGTACATATACTAACAGCCGAGAACCCGCCAAACAGACTTCATTTATTCCTCCTCCATCCCCCTCCATTTATCAAGCCTGACAGAGGCACTTTTCATCTGTCCGCCTTACACATCCTTCCACAGCTGAGTGGAAGAGTTAATGTCCTGAGGAGCCCAAGGAAGACCATAAATGTAAGTTTCACTAAAGACCTTGAGGAAAGCCCAAGTCAGGAATCAGCTAGTGGCTCCATCACTCCAAATGCTGATAGTATTCGGAATTTATTAACAATGCACATTTGTAACAAGCTGCATCTAATATATAACCAAATGCTACAAGCTCCTCAACATACTGGGCCTGGGATCCAAGAATCTCTGCAAAGCCACGACTGTAAAATAAACCTCCAAGATACCTGGCCATTATTTGTAATTACTGTACTTTATCCGGGCTTTATTTCTATCAGGAAATCCCAACAACCATACAACACTGTAAAGCAGCTCTCCACTAAACACTGAACCTAGAAATGAAGATTTAAATTAAACAAGAAAAACAGATTTCGTTATTTACCAATCTGCAACATTTTCTTATAGTTTTTTTCTATTTTATCTGGGCCAAACATTTAGTTAAAGAAGGTGCTGTTCCAATAGTGGACAACCCCTTTAACGATGTGGCCGATGAACCAGATCCTAGTAACTCTACACAAGGATGTCAAGCTCAAATACACAGTGGGTGAAAATGAAAAACTTTGACAAAGTCACGGGCGAACCATGACATTTATTTAAAAAAAAACAAAAAAAATCTACAAGTGAGGAAGTTTTTCCTTATCAAATATAACGATTAACCTTTTTATATGGAAACAAACTTAAAGGGGTTGTCAACCAAAAAAGTACATTTTAATTATTAGATCTATTAATAAGTAAATTCTACGTAAACAAATATACAATCAATGTAAAGCATGTATTCATCATATAGAAGTGAGCTATTCATGTGAACAATGTACGGTAATCCTCACACAATAATATAGAAGAATGTAACCATGTACAGAGCTGATCAGTGGATTTCTAATCACAAGATCAGCCCCAGGATAAAGACACTATAGACACCCCAACTAAGAAGAAAGACCCTGGTCTGATCAGCTGCCATGTTTCCAGAGACTGTCGATCACAATGGTCAGTGTTGTGCTGGCAGACTGGATGTGGTGTAACTGGGCACAATCTGACATGTGGTAGCAATAATATCTGATTGTCAACTTCAGCCATCTGTACAGTACAAGCACACAGGATATCTCATTCATGGTAGGTTCTCAGTCCCCCAAGAGTCCAGCAGAAGTTTGGCCAAGTTCTCGTTGCTGGCACTCTGCTGTCTGATGAAGCTGACCCAGAGATCTTTATGCACCACCAGGTGCAGCAGTGAGAAGCAATCTATTGGGCCAACCCAGCTTCCTTTTATAGGACCTGCAACACCTGACCTGGCATCTATAGGAGAGACCTTTCCCACCCAAGCTTTTTTGGTCGCTCCTAAGTCCTGGTCCCAAAATCCAGTGCACTAAAAATACTCTGAGTTACCTTGTTGTTACTGGAGCACTCTATTCAGAGACCTACATCACTGGAGGTCAGGCACGTTGGCGACACCTACCATCCATGACTAATTCTTGCTTCCCTATAGCTTGTCTACATCTATTCAAACTAGGATTTAAAAAAAAAAAAAAACGTAAATGGTTGAGTGAGAAATTGCTTTTTTTTTTAATTTTTTTTTTTTTAACTTTTTTGTGCATATTCTTTGATTTAGATGGAGATGCCATAGCAAAATTCCAACGCTGAGATAAAAGTTGATGCTACTACACCAACACTGGAAGACTTCTTAGGCTACTTTCACACTAGCGTCGTACTCGGCCCGTCACAGTGCGTCGGGCCGACGTACCGACGCATACTGTGGAAGCGCCGCACAACGGGGGCAGCGGATGCATTTTTCCAACGCATCCGCTGCCCCATTCTGAGCTGCTGGGAGGAATGGGTGGAGTTCCGGCCACGCATGCGCGGTCGGAAATGGCAGACAATGCACCAAAAAACGTTACATGCAATGTTTTTTTGTGCCGACGGTCCGCCACAACACGACGCAACCGTCGCACGACGGTTGCGACGTGTAGCAATGCGTCGCTAATGTCTATGGAGAAAAAAACGCATCCTGCAAGCAATTTTGCAGGATGCGTTTTTTCTCCAAAACGACGCATTGTGACGTATCCCAAATGACGCTAGTGTGAAAGTAGTCTTACCCAGAGGAGAGAATACAGGTTTTGGGGTGGCATGATAAATTACATGATATTGGTGCGCTAGTGCTGCAGTCTAATGTTTCCTTCAGTCTCCTGCTTTGTCTAGTATTACTTTTTGACAAAAGCATGTCACCATTCTTTTTTTTATGCTAGAAAAGTCAATATCACATGGTGGTCTGAAAGGCAACTTTACCATAGATCTTGCCATGCATGCTAAAAGGCACATGCTGAACGGTATCACGACTCACAGGACTATAAGCAGCATCAGTGGAATGATGTGTTACAGGGAAAGAAACAAATGCCTTCCACTCCGTATCACATTGGATCTAGTGTCAGGCAGTGCGTAGGAGTGAAGGGTGAGCTGCAGCAGTTCTCGGAATAATAGGACACTGCTGCAGCATCCTGGCTCTGCAGACATCGCACTGGTGCACTCACTACATGCAGCGGGCAGGATCGCAAACCACCCCTGGGTTCCCTTTAAATATATAGATAAAAATAAGCCAATTATTGTTCTATAATGAGGTCTGCCGTGGTGAGGGGGAGGGGAGGTCAGATTTCAGTCAGTCAATCTAGGTGATATAAAGAGTTAAAAAAATAAATTAATGTTATAAAGACAAGAGGGAGAATGAGCACTGAGCCTTCCATCACTCCAGTATTCTGTGAAGTCCAACTCGTGGCAAGTAGAGGGCTTACAACATCAGAATATTTTTCTTTGGATTTTCAGTAGAAGAGCGAAGGGTTACTTTTCCTTTGGGAAACCAGGTCAAGTTAGTGATGATTAATCATAACATATTCAGTGGAAAGAGCTAGGTAGTTGCAGCACTTTATCAGCAGACATGACATACCATAACCATGGTCTTCATAAAGCAGCTATCATACTAGCTCAGGGGCAAGAAGACCAACTCTGATGTAGGAGGGAAAGAAAGGCTGTGGAGTTTCCTGGAGGCCGTATGTCTGGGAGTCAAGGATCAGTGTTACACACTGGATAAAACCCCTCACCTCCTGAAATCAAAGACAAGTGCTACTCAATTATTGCCAACTCTGAGGTTTATAGAACAAGTCATGCTCTCGTTATATGCATTACATCCATGGATAAGAAACGGGTCAAGAGATCACCATGGACACAACCACAACCGTCCTTGGAATCAAAGCCAGCAAGTTTGGGCATTAGACCCAAACACACAGTATGTAGCCCATGCCCATGCTGCACAACTTGTCAAACATTCAAGGGAATAGATAGGTCTTAAAAACGTGTTATACAATCGAATGAAAAAGTTTGGGCACCCCTGGTCAAAATTACTGTTACTGATATATACGGTATATCATCTTGCTGAACTTTGTTATTTTAAAAACTTTTGACCAGGGGTGCCCAAAATTTGACATGCCATTGTACAGTATATACAGTATTTGTTCATTTTTTACATAATGGATCACAAGGTAGTACAGAAGAAGGGTTACCCAGAAGAAATATTAGACAGTTCTCATACATGGCTTCTGAATGCGTAACTGCACATTCTCCACCAGTTTCTCAGACAATGAATGGAGTGACAACGTCCATGTTTCCACCACAATATTCAGGCAGGACTGCAACACCCAGTTCTCATGACAGGTGGGGTCACAGTATTGAGCCCTTTACCTCAGCAAGCAAAATATCAACATGTTGATAGGTTGTGATTATGGGGCAACCCTTTAGAAGGTCAAAGATCTAAAGAAACTGAACAGTACAATAAGGCAACTTTTTTTTTTTTTTTTTTTACCATTCCAGTTGTTTTCCAGGGCTCAGAAAAATCCATGAGCTGTCAGAGAAAGATGTCAGACATTGACAATTATTGGGAGATGGCCTCACAAACCCTCACGCAGAACTGCAAATCGTTATGACAAGACAGAAAGCAAAGCTCATAAGCCGAGACAGTGAACCTGTCAGGGGTTAACCTTGAAGAATCTCTATTCTAGCTGAGGTAACCACAAGAATCCCGGGAATCACTGAACATGCATTAACCTGACTGTATGACCAGCGCGCCTCTTTAAATAGGATTCTCTATGGTAACGATAGCAACACAGATGCACAATACCCATCCCTGCTGTATAACTCCAGCGGAGGCCTTGGCATGTACTACCCTCATTACCGTAAATGGAAATTATGTCATAAAGCAAAGGAAACTCTCGATGAAGAACATTCTTATTAACGCATGAATAGACCGCCGGCACTGTATTCCTTTACTGACATTCACCACTTACAGTGTTTGTACTAAAATGAGAAGTTATTCCTTATTTACAAAATAATAATAATAATAATTTTTATTTATATAGCACCAACATATTCCGCAGCACTTTACAATTAAGCGGGGACATGTACAGGCAATAAATTCAGTACAAGTTAAGACAATTTAAGCAGTGACATTAGGGGTGAGGTCCCTGCTCGCAAGCTTACAATCTAAAATAAGGGCGAACTACCTAATTACTGGTGGCCCAACCGCTCGGACCCCCATCGATCAAGAGAATGATGATCTGAAAAGCCCCATATGAATGGAGCAGGAGTCAGGTATGGGCACGTCCTCTATTCTCAATGGGAGCAGAATTACCAGTGAGCAGCACTCCGCTTACCTCAGACGCGGCCAATAAGAATGACTGGAGTAGAGGGGGATCAGAGGAGAAACTAAAGGGGTCGTCCAATGTAAAATAAGTCATCACCACCCCCACCAGAGAATGTTCTGATGTAGGTAGGTGACCCACTGCTGTGACCCATACCAATCCACAGATCAAGAATTTTTTTTTTCTCCAATGGGGAAATTTTATTCCCATTACAAAAATGGAGCGGCAGGGTGGATGTCCAACTGGCGCTCCTATCAACCCCTGGCTGCTGGAAAAGCAGAGCTCAGCAGATCCATAGGGAACATATGGAGCAGCAATCGAGAATACACATTGCTGCTCGAACATAACAAGAATAAAAGTTGTTAATAATATTTATATAACACCATTGATTCCATGGTGCTGTACATGAGAAGGGGTTACATACAAATTACAGATATCACTTACAGTATAACAATGATAGACTGGCATAGAGGGAAGAGGATCCTGCCCTTACATTCTACAGGATTATGATGAAGGACACAACAGGTTGCGGGTAGCAGTAGCTCCGATGGTGTTGAGGTGGCAGTGTGGTCATTGCAGGTTGTAAGCTTTTTTTTTTTTCTTTTTTGAAGAGATGGGTTGGGGCACAGAATTCCAGAGGATGGGGGATATTCGGGAGAAGTCTTAGAGGGGATTGGGTGAGGCATGAATAAGCGTGGAGGAGAGAAGGAGGCCTTGAAAGGACCTGAGATTATGTGAGGGAAGATATTGAGAGATTAGTATGGAAATATACGGAGGAGAAAGGTTATGGATGGCTTTGTAGGTCAGTGTTAGTAGTTTAAACTAAATACAGTTAGGTCCATATATATTTGGACAGAGACAGCATTTTTCTAATTTTGGTTATAGACATTACAACAAT
The DNA here is from genome assembly GCF_032444005.1 of Ranitomeya imitator. Classification (NCBI taxonomy): domain Eukaryota; kingdom Metazoa; phylum Chordata; class Amphibia; order Anura; family Dendrobatidae; genus Ranitomeya; species Ranitomeya imitator. The sequence continues at coordinate 758,361,019 of NC_091283.1, read as the reverse complement.
GAATTTTAAACAAAACAATTCAGATGCAGTTGAAGTTCAGACTTTCAGCTTTCATTTCAGGGTATCCACATTAAAATTGGATGAAGGGTTTAGGAGTTTCAGCTCCTTCACATGTGCCACCCTGTTTTTAAAGGGACCAAAAGTAATTGGACAATTGACTCCAAGGCTATTTATGGACAGGTGTGGGCAATCCCTTCGTTATGTCATTCTCAATTAAGCAGATAAAAGGCCTGGAGTTGATTTGAGGTTTTGTGCTTGTATTTGGAAGGTTTTGCTGTGAAGTAAACATGCGGTCAAAGGAGCTCTCCATGCCAGTGAAACAAGCCATCCTTAAGCTGCGAAAACAGAAAAAACCCATCCGAGAAATTGCTACAATATTAGGAGTGGCAAAATCTACAGTTTGGTACATCCTGAGAAAGAAAGAAAGCACTGGTGAACTCATCAATGCAAAAAGACCTGGGCGCCCACGGAAGACAACAGTGGTGGATGATCGCAGAATAATCTCCATGGTGAAGAGAAACCCCTTCACAACAGCCAACCAAGTGACCAACACTCTCCAGGAGGTAGGCGTATCAATATCCAAATCTACCATAAAGAGAAGACTGCATGAAAGTAAATACAGAGGGTTCACTGCACGGTGCAAGCCACTCATAAGCATCAAGAATAAAAAGGCTAGACTGGACTTTGCTAAAAAAAAACATCTAAAAAAGCCAGCACAGTTCTGGAAGAACACTCTTTGGACAGAGGAAACCAAGATCAACCTCTACCAGAATGATGGAAAGAGAAAAGTATGGCGAAGGCGTGGTACACCTCATGATCCAAAGCATACCACATCATCTGTAAAACACGGCGGAGGCAGTGTGATGGCTTGGGCATGCATGGCTGCCGGTAGCACTGGGTTGCTAGTGTTTATTGATGATGTGACACAGGACAGAAGCAGCCGAATGAATTCTGAGGTATTCAGAGCCATACTGTGTGCTCAGATCCACCCAAATGCAGCCAAACTGATTGGTCATCGTTTCATACTACAGATGGACAATAACCCAAAACATAAAGCCAAAGCAACCCAGGAGTTTATTAAAGCAAAGAAGTGGAATATTCTTGAATGGCCAAGTCAGTCACCTGACCTCAACCCAATTGAGCATGCATTTCACTTGTTAAAGACTAAACATCAGACAGAAAGGCCCGCAAACAAATAGCAACTGAAAACCACCGCAGTGAAGGCCTGGCAGAGCGTCAAAAAGGAGGAAACACAGCGTCTGGTGATGTCCATGAGTTCAAGACTTCAGGCAGTCATTGCCAACAAAGGGTTTTCAACCAAGTACTAAAAATGAACATTTTATTTAAAATTATTGAATCTGTTCAATTACTTTTGGTCCCTTTAAAAACAGGGTGGTACATGTTAAGGAGCTGAAACTCCTAAACCCTTCATCCAATTTTAATGCGAATATCCTCAAATGAAAGCTGAAAATCTGAACTATAACTGCATCTGAATTGTTTTGTTTAAAATTCATTGTGGTAATGTCTATAACCAAAATTAGAAAAATGTTGTCTCTGTCTAAATATATATGGACCTAACTGTACGCTGGGAAATTGGGAGCCAGCGAAGGGATTTGCAAAGAGGGGAAGCAGGAGTGTAGCGAGGAGAGAGTTCCCTGTTCTGCTTGGGCTACTCTCACACTAGCGTCGTGTGACGGACGTCGCAATGCGTCGTTTTGGAGAAAAAACGCATCCTGCAAAGTTGCCCGCGCTTTTTCTCCATAGACTTGCATTAGTGACGCATTGCCACACGTCGCATCCGTCGTGCGATGGATACGTTGTGTTATTGGCGGCCGCAACGCACAAAAAACATTCAATGTAACTTTTTTGTGCGTCGGGTCCGCCATTTTTTACCGTGCATGCGCCCCCGAAACTCCGCCCCCTCCTCCCTGGAACTCACAATGGGCAGCGGATGCGTTGTAAAACTGCATCCGCTGCCCACGTTGTGCTAATCAATCACACTGTCCTTCAGTACGTCGGACCGACGGCCCATACCGACAGCCTATACCGACGGCCTAGTGTGAAAGAAGCCTTTTCGGTGCAGGTCCCAACCGTCGCCACCTGTGAGTAGGTGATAAAGAGGTTGTCCGGGCAAAAAAGTTAAGATCTTTATACCTACAATAATGTATTTTTTATGGCGCTGATATTAAAAAGTAATTGTGATGCCAATAGTTACGTGCTGGGATGTAAGACTAGGACTTTGCCCTTTGATTAAAGGTAACTTGACAGTGGCTACATGCAGCTCAATCAACGGGTTGCAAGTATCAGACACTGGCTGTATGATCTCAGCCAGGCATGATTGATTTAAACACTACGGTATTTCAGGGAAAAATACACTTTAAAAGCCACAGGGGATCAAGCCATAAGGGAGACTAGTTGGACAGGTAGGTCCCCGGAAAAGCCCTCCTGCCCATTACCCATGAGTGACAGGTCTCTTAAAATACATGTCACGCTGTGACGGTCTTGGGTAAGGACGGAGGATCTCAAACGGTCCCTGGAACCAAAACTTTAACTTTGCTCCTGTTAAACCCTGATCTATCCCCTCTCCCAGCCCATGGGGCATGGGACAGAAATGTAATTTAAACAAGAAACAAAGACAAAAACAGGGATCACAGACAGACGTCTATCATACAAAAGTATTAACCAACAATAGGGAGGAGGATACTGACAGGGAAGAATAAACTAAACAGGAACAGGGACAGGGACCAGGAAATACACATGAATTATTACAGCAAACACAGAACCCTTCTACAACATGGCTACTTAAACCACTTTGCTTTAGCACACAGCACAGGAAGATGAATCTTTCACTGGCAGGGACAAGAAGGTCTGACCAATTTATATAGGAAGAGGTAATGACCACGGCAGAAGCAGCATAAATGGAGCTGCATGTTTCTGACTAGCATAGAAAGGATAGTTAACCTCTTCAGCACCAGAAGAAACTAAATCCATTTAATATAGGACCCAAATCACCTCAGAGACGTGTCACTCCAGGACAGCGGGTGGGAAGAAACTGCTATGTACCCACCTGTCCGACAAGTGTCTCAGGTGGTTTTTAAAGTATGCAATTGTGGAAAATGAGAAAAACAGAAAACCCAGCCCCAAACAACTTAAAAACATACCTTTTCAAGCTAACTCGGTGAATCAGCAGTGTATGGCTTGCAAAATCCCGGGTGCAACACCTGAAACGATCAGCGTCGTACAAAGTCCAGGTCAAAGAGGAAAAATAGGTTGCACTCCGTGATGCAGTAAAATAATCCTTTGTTTATTCAATGCAAGTAGTACATGGATGCAGGGGAGCAGGTGCAGCAAAGGACGACGGACGTTTTGAGTAGAGCAGACGCTTCAACAGGTCTAGGTCATTGAAGGGTCTGATCGATGTGAAATGGCCATCAACCTTCACTGCACCTGCTCCCCTGCATCCAAGTACTACTTGCCTTGAATAAAGAAAGGATTATTTTGCTGCACCTATTTTTTCCTCTTTAGCCTGATTTTTTAAAGTATGCATTTCAGAGCCAAACATACGTGAAAACATAAAAGTGTAATACGTGCTGCCCATGGATCAGGCAGCATATATCAGCTGTGTTCACTTTAAACAGAGAATTTAATGACTGCAGTGTATAGAATACCACTAGAGTAAACATGTGATCACCACTATACCAGCTGGAAAAGTAAAAAGATTAAAAAAACACCGCCCACACACCACAGCGCTAAAGTTACCCTAAATAGGACAAGTCATATCAGAAATTACAGCAGATGATGGAAAACAGAAATCACATCTGAAGGTAGCATCCTGCCATTACAAGCAAATGTAGCTCAGTTTGATACTCCACATACAAAATTCTAAGAAAGCAATATAACTTATTGGATACTTGCCAACAGATATTGCAAGACAATTCACAAGCTCAGCACAACAGGCAAGATATATGCAATTCCTGCCTAAAAATGGCCTTCACACAGGTACATAGTTGTGCTGTATCCTTATTCAATACTGAGTTTTTTTGGCATATTCTATATAAATCTACCAAAGTTTCATTAGCAACATGTCTAGTGGAGATATAAAAAAAAATAAAATAAAAATAAATCACTGCATGTGGAATTCATTGGCGCGAGTACAGGAGTGCACTGAGGGGATGTAGCACAGTACTAGAGGAGCTGCACATGCGCGGTGTCGGCGATCTGATATGCACATGAGCCCTTGCTGACACATTGCAGAAGTTTATGACCCTGGGAAACCATTCTATATACCCGATTAAATGAATTTATACACATAAAAACTCAAACCCAACATTTATACTTGTGTGATGGCCAGAGAAACGTCTAACAAATGTGTTAAATGAATATAACCACTGCAAAAAGTGAGAGCCCAACCAAGATGCAATTCATGTTGTATACATGATAAACCTTCATTATGAACAATGTAAACATCCTTCCATACTTTGAACTTATATGAAACCCCCTATCAGAAGGGGTTTATAGAATAGTACTTTTACATGAGCAGTTCTGGGCTGGTTAGGGTGACCATGGTTATTCACTACAGTGACCAGATACAGATCTAGTGACAAGATCAAGGTAGTACGAGCAAAGAGGCTGCAAACGACGGATCAAAATCTCTCTATATAAACCGGTCCTTCTGACCCTTTAAAGTCTGGTATTTTGCAGCGCACAATTTTAAGCAGGCAGGCGCTCAATAATTTACAATCATCTACATCATTACCTCCAGCATTTTAGGGAATTTCCACTACACCATATGGTGCGAGATTACGATACAAGGCAACTGCAGCAAAACAGGGCACATTTGTATCAAATAAACGTCTCATCTACCCTCCTTACAAGACTTCTAGCGAGGTTCAACTCTTACATATTTAACGGGTGGAAGCTTAAATCCAATTAGTAATGACTGATCGATGGCTTTAATTTTCATTCAGGATTACTGATGCAGTCTTACCCTAGTGTGGTATAAATAATGAACCCAACAACTCCAAGGTAATCTAAAATTAAATGGCAAATCTCACAGTTCCACGGCAGAGTTATTGCATCATGGAGGCGTCCATCAATATGAGCCTCACAAGACCTTTTCATTATAGCCATAATCGTCTTGAGACATGCATACGACCCAGCAAGAATTATACCATCATTTCTCCATCTGACAAAGTGGCACGAGACCCCGGTTGTTTCTGTTTTTCTTTATATTGCTCAATAAAATCCTTTTCAAAGATCTATACATTTGTTCCAACACCTGAGGCTTCTGTATGGACATAATAGTCTACATATATATGCAGTGTCTGAACCTCAGTGTCCAAGGTCAGTGTATTTGCCCCCAAAATAGTTATGGAATGTAGTTTTTTTTTTCTGCAACATTTAAAAAAACGACCAAGCAAAATATTATATTATACCAGTATATAATGCCATGTTACGAGAACAAAAATATTGGCAAGCTCCACTTAATTACATTTTTACCATTTAATCCCAATGACACTAGAGTAAAAAGAAATCTAGGCCTTCGCCATGCGGTCTGCCTGTGCCAACATTGGTGAAAGAATGGGTCGTTCTAAAGAGATGTCACACATTGCATTGGGGCCCAATACTGGTGGGCAGCAATAGCGGCCCCTGGCTTGCAGACCACTATTGTGGCTCTGAAACACACAATTTTTGCACTTCTCTATACAGAGGTACACAATGATACGATTCACTATTTTGCTTGAATTTTGTTTTTTCCTCTAGTTTTTTGGCATTTACCCAAGTTTTAATTTGAGCCTTATTTTAATTTGCACCTTTTTTAAACTCTATTTTATGTGTTTACCTAATTTATTTGTCAGTGTGCGCAAGATTTAGGATTTTTATGTTTTCAGATGACTAAAATCAATTCCAATTTTTCAGAAAGTTGACTTTTTGACCTTAAAAAGTTGCAACAAAAAAAAAAAAAGTTAAGCAAGAAAGCTTTTACATTTTTTTTTTTATTTTGTGCAAAACGGGACTTATAAAAACGGAAATAATGAATCGGGCTCTATAATTTACTTAAAAAGGATCGTCCACTACTAGGACAACCCCTTCTTGATCTAAATGTTTGGCCACAATAAAATACAGCCAAAATTCCCCTCCCATACCAGCGCCATTCCAGCAGTGTCCGCACTCGTGGTCTCGGGGCTCTCATGCAGTTTCACGTCACGTGGTGCCCACTCAGCGCTGGCATCACTGTCCCCGCCTTAGTACGAATTAAACACGAAAAAGTGAGAGATCAGCTGCAGCCCGGACTTTCTCTTCATATTCAGTGCTGGTGTCATCATCCCCTTTAAAAGATATTTACTAGTTGCCACCCAATTCCTACAATGTCAGTCAAGAACAAGTAAGACAGGTATTACAAACCTCTGATTATCTCACCCAATGTCAATGTATACTTTTAAATATTTACATGCATGTGACACGCACAGGAGATTAAGTAGAAGTGCTATTACAAATAAGGCAAGCAGCTCGGTTAGAAGGAAACAACTGTTGGCACAATTACTAGAAAATGGAAGAAACACAAGATGACTGTCAATCTTAGTCTGGAGCGCCATGCAAGATCTCACCTCATGGGATAAGGATGATTGTGAGAAAGGTCAGGAATCAGCCCAGAACTACACGGGAGGACCTGGTCAATGACCTGAAGAGAGCGGAGACCACAGTCTCAACATTACCGTTACTAACACACTATGCTGTCCTGGATTAAAATCCTGCAGGGCTTGCAAGGTCCCCCTGCTCACACGAACACATGTCCAGGCCCGTTTTAAGTTTCACCAATGACCATGTGGATGATCCAGGGGAGGCATGGGAGAAGGTCATGTGGTCAGATGAGACCAAAATAGAAATTTTTGCTATCAACACCACTTGCAGTTTTTCGAGGAAGAAGAAGAAGGAGTATAACCCCAAGAACACTGTCACAACCATGAAGCAGGGTGGGGGTAACATCAGACACTTTCTGCAAAGGGGAAGTCTGCACCATATTGAAGGGAGGATGGATGGGGACATGTAATGCGATATTGTGGCCAACAACCTCCTTCCCTCAGTAAGAACATTGAAGATGGGTCATGGCTGGGTCTTCCAACATCACAATGACCTAAAACTCACAGCCAGGGCAACTAAGAAGTGGCTCTGTAAGAAGCATTTTAAAAAGGTCCTGGAGTGGCCTGGCCAGTCTCCAGAGCTGAACCCAATATAAAATCTTTGGAGGGAGCTGAAACTTAATGTTGGCCTGCGACACCCCAGAAACCTAAGGGCTTGTTTTCACTTGCGAGGAACACGTCCGTGTCTCGCATGTGGTAACGAAGCTCTGGTGCCGGCACTGCAGAGCGGAGCGTGCGGCCGCACAGAAACACATGGAGCCGCACGCTCCGCTCTGGAGTGCCGGAGCCAGAGCTTCGTTTCCACATGCGAGACACGGACGTGTATCTCGCAAATGGAAACAAGCCCTAAAAGATCTGGGGAAGCTCTGTAAGGAGGAGTGGGCCAAAATCCCTGCTGCAGTGTGTGCAAACTTGGTCAAGATCTACAGGAAACGTCTGACCTCTAATTGCAAACAAAGGTTTCTGTACCAAATATTAAGAGTTTTTTTTTCCTTTTTTTTATCTTACAAACCTCTCCCATTTTTTGTAGGTGCAAAAACTTGCAAAAAATCGGCAGTGTATCAAATACTTAGTTTGCCCACTGTATATACTGGCATGGAGCAATACACAGAGGTCGCTCCATTAAAGAATATCCTCGTAACACACCAATATACAAAGAGGACTGTACAGGATGCGTACACCGCTCTGCAGGGTGAATGTGATTGTACAGATGCAGTCAGCTGTCTTCCACATTCACCAGCTGGGACATAATTAAGCATTGCCAACTATCACACTAACAGAAGGTCCATAGAAATGGCCTTACCTGAGCAATGAAACGCACAGGTTCTTGTGACTGGAATAATGATTGCATGTAGAAAAGCCGCGGAGACACCATCATGTGTTTCTCAACGCAAGCAATAAATAGCCAGGTCTTTCACCGGGAAGGAACAACCACGGGAAGGGCAGCATCCAAAAAGGAAAACCACCTATGCCAAAACATGGTATCCATCCACAGACAGCGGTTTTGGGGTATTTGCCCCTCATCAGTGTGGAGTAGGAAACTGGCTATTAGGAGCAGTGCCTGGTAAAAGGACTATAAACATAAGGATGAATGACCTCAGGGAGATCAAAACAACAATGTTTTGATCTCCCCGAGGTCATTCAACCTTATGTTTATGGAATTATGATTATTGTGCTTACTGTAAAATGTACAATCTGTCTATATTTGTGCAGCGCCCCAGAGACCTGGTCGTTGCAGTATAGCGCTCTGCCACTAAGGGGAGCAGCGGTATGTCTGATGGCACTAAGGAGTTCTCCTGACCAGGTATCACCAGAACACATTACACTTCACACTCCGGCCACTAGGGGGAGAAAAAGGCTTTATTTATTGGGCCACTCCTCACACTGGTAAAACTAGGGGCTGGGGAGGAAGTTAGTCAGAAGCTGACTGGGTTGGATTCAGGCAACATCCCGTGGCAGGGGGTGTTGCAGGGAGAAGGCACAGGGGGGTCCCTGTCAGTCGTGGGAACCTGGCAGGTGCCTAGCGAACAGAACGTAACGGAACCGCGCCTGCACACCTTGCGGCGGTATCCTAAGAGAGAGACAAGAAGGGAAGAATATTGTGGAACAGTGTAAACGAGATCAGCACAAAGGAGAGCCAGTAAGAGTCGTGCCGAGAGAGGAAGGCAACATCTTACTGAGGCGCGTAGTCGGTGGCCGGATCACCGTAGGAGTAACTGACTTCAGGCCTTACTTCAAATTCCGCTGGACAGTTGATTATAGGTTGGCTGTCTACCTTCTACACCTACAAAGACATAGGGGGCAACATTGGGAGAGGGGCGTCTCTAGGGTCCCGGAAGACCTCCAAGCCTTCCCGTCAAACGGGTGGCGTCCTAGCCAAAATATACCTGGGGGACGTTAGAAACTAGCAACATCTGGAACCAAAGAACGAGAGAGAGAGAGAGAGAGAGAGAGCTGTAGAGAACGAACGAACGAGAACAGCAGTTGTGAGTTGTGACTATTCCGAATGCTCAGCAGGGTAGGACTACAACACACAGGCGCTATTGGTAGGCAACGATTTCCATCTGCGAGGGAAACTCTGGATGTGCCCATCGGACCGGCCGGTCTCTGATAGCCCGGTTGAACGTGCTCTGGACTGAGTGTACTGAAGCCTTCAGTAAAAGGTAAAGAGACTGCAACCCTGTGTCCTCGTTATTGCCTGCACCTCACACCATCACCATCTACATATCTGGGAAGCCCTGGGGATATACTTCACCTGTGGGAAGGTATACCATCCAGCTGCCATAACACCACCCCAGCGGACCCCACAGCAGCGTCGGTCACCCTGACCGAACACCACAGGTGGCTTCACGAACCCCTGACAGACTGCAATACGACTTTCATTGGACGCCTCTTAGCAGGGTCGCGGATCGGGTCTAGCCACCGTGACCGCCTCAGAACCGAACCAGAGAGGCCCGGTACCGAAACGCGTGGCCCCATGTCTGGGGGCGCTCCATTTGCACTTACATACTGACCTCTAGAGATGATTATAATCAAAATTATAGAACTATTATAGAGATCTATTTTTGGATTTAACGATATCCAAGGTGACTGGAGACATTGCAACTTGTCCTCAATTGCCCCCAAAATCTGTCACACTTGATTTGATATGTTGGGTTTTAAAGGGAATCTGTAACAAGGTTTTTGCCACCTAATATGAGAGCAGAGACAGAGGCCACGGATTCCAGCGATGTGTCACCTACTGGACTGTGGGCTGCAGATTTGAAAAAAACAAAACAAAAAAACACAATTTTAGTCATCAGGATATCATCACTAGACGACAAGTAAACCTGTCATGTCATGTATTCTATGTATTATCCCATAGAATGTAAGTCCGCAAGGACAGGGTCCTCTACCCTCTGTACCAGTCTGTCATAGATCTTTTACAGTAAACAAATTTACAAAAACTCTGTATGTAACCCTCTCATGTACAACACCATGGAACTAATGGTGCGATATAAATAATAATAATAATAATAATAATAATAATAATAATAATAATAATAATAAATGTATGTATTCTATGTATTAATCCAGCAATGATCACCAGCTTTCTGCCTATGCACAGTGTACACAAAAAGCTGGCAATGGGTTACACAGAGCTCAGGATATAAAGAAAAAAAACTGGCAGATCAGGAAAAGTCTGGCAGTTGTCTCTTTCCGCTCACTGAAATAAACACGCACACTTGGCTAAATTGAACATGCATATTTTTGTGGAGGTTGGAAAACAGCTATTGGACTAAAGATTCTGACCCATAAACTATCTTAGGCCAGGTACACACTGCCCCTGTGACCACTGTCTGGCACATACACAAGCGCTCAAAGACCAGTCAGGATGAACACCTAGCCATCTGTCCACCATAGGAACAAAGCGTTAAAAAAAATATACATATGGTATATACACTCCATTGTACTAGGTTTTGCATACCATTTGTTTTACCGTAAAGGACCATGTTTCCTATGCACAAGCTCACTGCAGACATACCTGCCAGACAGAAGTACACACTTTCACATTCCGTCTGGTGAATGTGGGCCTATGGGAACATTAGTGTTTGGCAGGAAAAGCTTCCGATGGATATAGAATAGTCTTAGCGCACAGGCTAAGGTTATGTGCACACGTTGAGGATTCTCTGCGGATCCGCAGCGTTTTTTGCGGTGCAGAAACGCTGCAGATCCGCAATTGATTAACAGTACAATGTAAATCAATGAGAATAAAAAAATAAAAAAAAAAGGAGAGGCAGAATCAGCACCAGAAGTTTTTAAGGCTAATCTGCAACGTGTGCACATAGCCTAAATGTGTATTCAGCCTCATCTGGACGGCACCACATAAGAAAAAAAAACCTGCCTAGTTATATATGTTAGACCCAAACTGACAATTAGGCCACATTCACACTATCAGTATTTGGTCAATATTTAACCTTAGTATTTGTAAGTAAAAACCAGGTGAGGAACAATCAGGAAAAGTCTAATAGAAAGACGTCACCACTTCTGGGTTTATCACCCACTTCTGATTATGGATTATAAATACTGAACGTGTGAATAAATCTGATCATTTCTCTTGAATTATTAGGAAAAATCCAGAAATAGTGTTCTGTTTTCATGGGATGCCATCATTCAGATTTATAAACAGGAAACCATTAACAGTGCCAATCGCACAGCACTCTATCGGTTCCTTGGCGCATTCACTCAAGACTAGTAACACAAGCCAGGTATGTGAAGGTTATGGAAAAACAGAATATTAATACATTGCAGGGATGTGTGAGAACGATGAGAATTTATTGAAAGCTCTAAAATAAAAAGATGTCAGCACATAGGTCAAAATTCAAAAAGGTGTTAGACTGACACTAAAATGATAAAAAAAATAAAAAATAAACAAAATAAATCAGGAAAAAACTATGGGAATCTATACCAGCACTTTCCTATGGGAAAAGTATTGGAAATTTGAGGCTATCGAAGCAGAATTTTCAAAAGAGCTATGGGAATAAATACTGCTAGACTAAAAAAAAATACTACAAAAAAGGATTGGTCTAAAATACTACAATCCAAAGACAGATGGGGCAAATGGAATGGGGCACAAGAGGGCTTACTAAAGCGAGGACCATCCTTGTGGAAATTTATTGAAACAGCATTTTAGAATAAAGTGAAGCAGTCTTGTACGTGCTGCAGTACATCACTATTCACATCCACTGGACTGACTGAACATTCACTTCTGTCAGGGATACAGTAATCAATGGATGAGCATGTGCATTATGACTTTATTCAAATATTGGGGCACAGAAATAATGAGAGGCTGCTCACACTGCTGTCCACCCTGTATGGCGGATATAATACTGGAGATATCAGGTGTACTGAAATAAGAAGAGACTGCTCACACTGCTCTCCACCCTGTATAGCTGATGGAATACTGTAGATATCAGGGGTGCTGAGATAAGAAGAGGCTGCTCACACTGCTGTCCACCCCATATAGGTGATCTAACACTGGAGATACCAGGGGTACTGAAATAAGAAGAGACTGCTCACACTGCTGTCCACCCTGTATGGTGGATCTAATACTGGAGATATCAGGGGTACTGAGATAAGAAGAGGCTGCTCACACTGCTGTCCACCCTGTATGGCGGATATAATACTGGAGATATCAGGGATACTGAAATAAGAAGAGGCTGCTCACACTGCTGTCCACCCCATATAGGTGATCTAACACTGGAGATACCAGGGGTACTGAGATAAGAAGAGACTGCTCACACTGCTGTCCATCCTGTATGGTGGATCTAATACTGGAGATGTCAGGGGTACTGAAATAAGAAGAGGCTGCTCACACTGCTGTCCACCCTGTATGGCGGATATAATACTGGAGATATCAGGGATACTGAAATAAGAAGAGGCTGCTCACACTGCTGTCCACCCCATATAGGTGATCTAACACTGGAGATACCAGGGGTACTGAGATAAGAAGAGGCTGCTCACACTGCTGTCCACCCCATATAGCTGATCTAATACTGGAGATATCAGGGGTACTGAGATAAGAGGCTGTTCACGCTGCTGTTCACCCAAACAAAAAGGCAGTGGTAATTTTCATTATCTTATTTTGTCCAGGGGAATCACTATAAATCTACTAAATAAAAAGGGATTTAGTTATTTTTCTATAATTACATTTACTTTATTTTTTCTGTACCCAGAGAACTCCTCAGAAAATAGTACCCGCAACATAAGAGTAATCAGTGGAAAAACCCCATTTAGACAATGCTCTTTAGGCAATGCTCTTTTCTGGAATTCAGAAAAAAAAAAACACATTTGAAAATGGGTTTTGTGAATAAACACGACTTTCACATTTCATACAGACATTTAGATTTACTGGACTGATTGCAGAAACTTTAAAGCTTTCTAAACTTTAATTAATGTTGCCAGAAGAATAAGGGTATGTGCACACAGAATGGTCCACTGCGGATTAATCCGCAGGGCAAAAACACTGCGTTTTTCCTGCGGATTTACCGCGGCTTTTGTGCGGATTCTACTGCGGTTTTACACCTGCGGTTTTCTATTATGGAGCAGGGGTAAAACCTCTGCGGATTCCGCACAAAGAATTGATATGCTGCGGAATGTAAACCGCTGCGTTTCCGGCGTTTTTTTCCGCAGCATGTGCACAGCATTTTCCGTTTCCCATAAGTTTACATTGTACTGTAAACTCATGGGAAACTGCTGCGGATCCGCAGCAAAATCCGCATCGTGTGCACAGAGCCTCAGGGTAGGTGCACACGTTGCGGATTCTCTGCGGATCCGCAGCGTTTTTTGCAGTGCAGAAACGCTGCAGATCCGCAATTGATTTACAGTACAATGTAAATCAATGAGAAAAAAAAAAAATGCTGTGCACACTTTGCGGAAAAGCTGCGGTATAAAAGTAGCATGTCACTTCTTTTTTATGAATCTGCTGCGTTTTTGTACCTATTCCATTATAGAAAACCGCAGGGGTAACAAACGCAGCAAATCCGCAAGAAAACCGCAGCAAAAACAGCTGCGGAACTGCATAAAAAACGAGGCAAATCCACAGGTGCGTTTTCTGCCAGGAGAGGCAGAATCCGCACCAGAAATTCATAAGCCTAATCCGCAACGTGTGCACATAGCCTAAATGTCCTGTGGCGTGCAGCCGGTGACGGACTTTCTGCACCTGTTGCATCTGCAGCCACAGAGGATTGGTCTACAACAGATGAGTGTAGACAGACGCGCTTGATCATGGTCACTCGGTTGTGAAGGACAAACACATCTTATCACACATTCTTACTAGAAGAATGAACATTGTACAAACATTTCTTATAACAATTTTAAAAGTGAAAAAAAAAATATGTATAAAAGCTCAAGCTTGGATCTCCCTTCTCTCTGTGTCTCCTGACCACATGTAACCCAACCTGGGTACATTCCCAGTCACATATTTCACCTTGACGTCACGTTTGCTGCTCATAAATATAAGGTTTCAGGCCGCCTCAGCGAAACACTCCATGTACAAACCAAACATATAATACAGTCAATGGGCTGGGACCTGGCCAAGGATAACCTCATGTGGTAAGTACTACGAATCCTGTTTATTAATACTAGTAAATAATTCGAAGTACTGATAAATAGGAGTCCACACTTGCCTTATCCAGCTCCTAGGACATGACAGATGAAAATTACATATGGTATTTTAGATTAGTTAACAGAACAACCAGCCTAGTAGAGTAGATATCTTACATGGGATGTCCCAATAGAACAACCAGTTATGAGCACATTATAAGGGATGGTCTCCAATTCTGGAACCACCTCTCCTAGTCAAAAATGTCTTCCATTGAAGATATTTGAAACCATGCAATACTACATTTCTCCTAACACCTTTGCTAATACATGATCTGATTAACCAACATCACTTCCTAAAGGTACTGTCACACTAGACGATATCGCTAGCGATCCGTGACGTTGCAGCGTCCTCGCTAGCGATATCGTCCAGTGTGACAGGCAGCAGCGATCAGGCCCCTGCTGGGAGATCGCTGGTCGGGTAAGAAAGTCCAGAACTTTATTTCGTCGCTGGACTCCCCGTAGACATCGCTGAATCGGCGTGTGTGACACCGATTCAGCGATGTCTTCACTGGTAACCAGGGTAAACATCGGGTAACTAAGCGCAGGGCCGCGCTTAGTAACCCGATGTTTACCCTGGTTACCAGCGTAAAAAAACAAACAGTACATACTTACATTCAGCTGTCTGTCCCTTGCCGTCTGGTCCCTGCACTGACTGCTGGCCGTAAAGTGAAAGCAGAGCACAGCCACAGCGGTGAGTCACCGCTGTGTGACTCACCGCTGTGCTGTGCTTTCACTTTCACTTTATGGCCAGCAGTCAGTGCAGGAACCAGACGGCAAGGGACAGACAGCTGAATGTAAGTATGTACTGTTTGTTTTTTTACGCTGGTAACCAGGGTAAACATCGGGTTACTAAGCGCGGCCCTGCGCTTAGTTACCCGATGTTTACCCTGGTTACCGGGGACCTCGGGATCGTTGGTCGCTGGAGAGCTGTCTGTGTGACAGCTCTCCAGCGACCAAACAGCGACGCTGCAGCGATCCGGATCGTTGTCGGTATCGCTGCAGCGTCGCTAAGTGTGACGGTACCTTAAGTCAGTCTGGCACAGAGTCATTCATTTGCTCCAAGAGTCAGTAAGTCATCAGACAGCGCAAAACTGTTCAAACCAAGTAGAGACACTCGGTTCACCATTGCCGTGGCCAAAAAGCTCACGGCACCTGTCCACCTTTTAGTATTCATCAACCTCTGCTCTTCCATGATTGACAGCTGTGGCTTAACAATAGCCAGAGGAGTACAGAGCTAGTTGGAACACAAGTAGGTAAAAAAGAGACAACTGTTTGGCGATGGGTGCACGAAGCGGATGTGCCTGATTTTAACAGTCGTTTAGTGTTGACAGACTCCCTTTAATGTTTAATGGGGTATTACCATCTCCAAGATCTTATCTCAATTTGTAGGTGGTGTAATACCAATAATACTAGAAAATATCTCCAATTAGACATGTAGTAGAGTTTTTCTGATTTGCTAGGTCTTGTAAGTTACAAGACACAAATATCTGGGGCCTCCAGAGGTGCAGTTCTGTTCTTTAGCATCAGTGCACACTTACGTAACCTATAAAGGGACATGTATCCATCCACTACACATAATTAAATCAAGATCATTTTTATTGAACATTATATAATACATCATATCATTTATCCTTGAGAGGGCGCTTAGCAAAAAGCAAGTCAGAGTGGAGAGGGGGGTCCTCTATTCGGTAGGTCTCATTATGTTTCGTTATATTTGTAATATTTTTTTAATCTCCTTTAATCATGTTCACTGTTATTTACTGGATTTCTTGTTAATTAAACTCCTGAGTTACTTATATACAATGTTTCATTTTTCAGGATACACCTTGATTACCATTGTCTGGAATATAAATTGCTGGAGGGGAGATGCGTTTCACGGAGGTCATTAGCTTCAGTGATTTGAAACCTAGAAGTTTGATCCAGCACACTGGGTGTTGAGAAGGGTTAAACGACCATTGTAAAGGGTTTGTTTTTTTGTGGACAACCGTAGAGGCCAACTCCAGAGAGGTGTTCGTGCTTAGGCTAACCTGAACCATGCGTGTGAATGAGTGAGCCAATCTACTAAAATATTAAAAAAATATTAATTTTAAAACTACACCTTTTTGCACCATTTTTTTCCCATATCTATGAACTTGCAAAATATTTTTATGATGCACGGTTCAATAAAAATGTTCTTGTTTAATCATTTATAGTGGATACACGTCTCTTTATAGGTTACATAGTCTCTCCAAACAATTAATACGTATTAGTAGTTTTCGCATATGTCCATGCACACCTACTTTAATACCACGGACACCGATAATGCTAGTTACTTATTTGTTCATAATGCCACAACGTTTGGCCAGATGGACCCAACTGACCATTGAAATTCTGCCAATATCTCTGCTGCTTTGGCTGTAAGCAGCATTACCTGTGGTCAAAAGGAGCAGAACTGGCAATGACAGCCAACACTAAGCAGGGTCCACGACTGGTAGAAGATACCATTGATGAGGGTTTCATTGTAATAATGGACGATCCTCTGATCTGCCTGGAGAGAAGAGTCTGCCATAAATGTTGCTCGTCTCTGTCCTATGGAATAAAGAGGGTCATCCGAACATGCACTTTTTAGAGGGAATATACTGCCGTTATTGGTTCAGAAAGTCCCATAACTGTCCCATTCACCTGAAACCACCCAGTCCGATAAATGGAATAGATTTTCATGTGCAGATATTTTGTGGGAACTCATTCATAGGAAGGTAGAGGGACAAAGCTATTGTGCCAACGCTTTCATCAGCCATCTTTCGCTATGACAGACTTCAAGTCAGACACTGTAGCACAAACATACATTTATCATTGAACAGTGATCCCTTATGCTCCTCTATTAAGTTTGTAAATAAATACACTGGGTAAATGCAAACAATCACTTGATATATATGTTTGATATGTTCAGACCCTTATACTTTAGTGAATGCCCTGGATCAGGTTTGCATTTGTGTTTAGATCACCAGACACGGTAGTGTCCCACAGACCATAATATGGCCCGTTCGCACCCACACCGAGAGCTCTCCGCGCTACAAAAGGTATAGAGTCGTGCCATCATTCAGTGTGTGGGCTGTTTTTGTATTTCTGTTTTTTGCTCCCTTCTTCCCAGAGCCATCATTTTTACGTTTCTGTCAATATGGCTGTGTGAGGACTTGTTTTTCACGGTTCAAATTGTACTTTTGAACGACACCATTAATTTTACCATATCATGTACTGGAAAATCGGGGAAAAAAAATTCTAAATGCTGTGAAATTGCAAAAAAAAAAAAAAAAAAAAGTACAAATTCCTCAATTGTTTATGTTTTTTCTAGCCTGTTCACTAAATGCTAAAACTGACCTGCCCTTATGATCCTCCAGGTAATTAGGGGTCTGCAGAGGCCAAACATGTATAGGTTCTTCATGTGACTGGTGCCAATGGGTGGGGTAAGTGACATGCGGCCATGTTAAATGTCAGAGATGGACATCAAAGAAAAATATTTAGAACTAGCTGAAGAGCCCGGCGTTGCCTGGGCATAGTAAATATCTGTGGTTAGTTATAGCACCTCACTTCTCTTATTTTCCCATCACACCTCTCATTTTCCCAATCACATCTTTCATTTTCCCCCTCACATCTCTCATTTTCTCCCTCACTCCTCATTTTCTCCCTCACTCCTCTCATTCCCCCCTAACACTTGTCATTTCAACCTCACATCTGTCATTTTCCGATCACTACACTATTTTCCCTCACTCCTCTCATTTTGCACTCACACCTTTTCATTTTCACCTCAGTATATACATGTTTGCATCTCCCTTATATATAGTATACACCTGTATGTGATCTCCCCTGTATATAGTATATACCTGCTGTGTGTCATCTCCCCTGTATATAGTATATACCTGTATGTCATCTTCTATATATAGTATATAACTGTATGTCATCTCCTTCTATATATATAGTATATACCTGTATGTCATCTCCTCCTGTACATAGTATATATATCTGTGTCATCTCCTCCTGTATATAGTATATACCTGTATGTAATCTTCTATATATAGCATATACCTGTATGTCATCTCCTCCTGTATATAGTACATACTTGTAGGTCATCTGCTCCTGTATATAGTATATACCTGTGTGTCATCTCCTCCTGTATGTCATCTCCTCCTCTATATAGAATATACCTGTGTGTCATCTCTCCTGTATATAGTATATATCTGTGTCATCTCCTCCTGTATATAGTATATACCTGTGTGTCATCTCCTCCTGTATTAGACCTCGTTCACACGTTATTTGCTCAGTATTTTTACCTCAGTATTTGTAAGATAAATTGGCAGCGTGATAAATCCCCAGCCAACAGGAAGCCCTCCCCCTGGCAGTATATATTAGCTCACACATACACATAATAGACAGGTCATGTGACTGACAGCTGCCGTATTTCCTATATGGTACATTTGTTGCTCTTGTAGTTTGTCTGCTTATTAATCAGATTTTTATTTTTGAAGGATAATACCAGACTTGTGTGTGTTTTAGGGCGAGTTTCGTTTGTCAAGTTGTGTGTGTTGAGTTGGGTGTGGCGACATGCATGTAGCGACTTTTGTGAGATGAGTTTTGTGTGGCAACATGCGTGTAGCAACTTTTTGTGTCGAGTTGCATGTGACAGGTTAGTGTGCAGCAAGTTTTGCACATGGCGAGTTTTGCGCATGGCGAGTTTTATGTGTGGTGCCTTTTGAGTATGTGCAAGTTTTGTGTGAGGCAACTTTTGCATGTGTTGCAACTTTTGTGCATGTGGCAATTTTTCCACGTGTGCAAATTTTGCGTGTGGCGAGTTTTCCATGAGGTGAATTTTGCATGTGTGGCGAGTTTTGCGTGAGCATAGTTTTTGCATGTGGCGAGTTTTGCGCGTGGTGAGTTTTGAGCGGCGACTTTTGTGCTTCGACTTTTATGTGGCGAGGTTGGTGTATGTGTGGTGAAATGTGTGCTGAGGGTGGTATGTGTGTTCAAGCACGTGGTAGTGTGTGGCCCATTTTGTGTGTGTGTTCATATCCCCGTGTGTGGTGAGTATCCCATGTCGGGGCCCCACCTTAGCAACTGTACGGTATATACTCTTTGGCCCCATCGCTCTTGTTCACATCTGGCAGCTGTCAATTTGCCTCCAACACTTTTCCTTTCACTTTTCCCCATTATGTAGATAGGGGCAAAATTGTTTGGTGAATTGGAAAGCGCGGGGTTAAAATTTCACCTCACAACGTAGCCTATGACGCTCTCGGGGTCCAGACGTGTGACTGTGCAAAATTTTGTGGCTGTAGCTGCGACGGTGCAGATGCCAATCCCGGACATACACACACACACACACACACATACACACACACATTCAGCTTTATATAGTAGATTGAGAGTCCTCAGTGGTTGATACCTTTTAATGCCTAACTGAAAAGATGGTAACAAATTGCAAGCTTTCGAGACTACACAGGTCTCTTCATCAGGCAAAGACTAAAACAAATTCTGAAGAATCACATATTTATGCACAACATAGTATAGAAAAAAAAAAAAAAAAAAAACATGGATAAGCCAGGTGACATGAAGCAGAATTACCATGGGTGATAAACAGTTACGTCCATAAATATTGGGCCAATTCTTAGATAAGGAGATGGACATCGGCATTTAACATTAACAGCCACAGGTGGATGACGATTCTGCCGGTGGCTGTTGACGGCACATGACAGCCGATCTAATCAGTTGCCATGTGCCGGAGCCCGCATTAAAAAGAGGGGAGGTGACCTATGACGAACCTATACATCATAGGTCGTAAAGGGGTGAAACTCCGTTATCAGCAAGAGAAATTTATATTTTATGGATTCAAAAAACACACTGCAGGTCAGTTTATGCAAAAAATAAAAAGAAAGGAAATAAAAAACAAACACAATGGACATGAGATTTCTATAAATCCCATTCATTTTGCTGGAACCGTAAGACTATGAAATGTCACAAACTTTCATCGTGGGAACCTAACCTTAGGACAGCTTTAATCGCCTGACAGATTATGGTTAAGGGTTTACTCTTGCCAAAAAATGTCTGATCCCTGGGGGTGATCCCAATTATTCAAGTCAATTATAGTTGGTAAAAAAGCAGTACCGTAGCTCTAAATGCTTCTTTTAATATAAATGGTTGAAACGTTGGACGCTAAGGGGAAAAAAAAAAGAATTCTACAGGAAATCTGCACACTAGCAATATCATGCATTTATGAATATGTGCCATGAAATCCGATGTCCAATCTATTATGAAAAAAAATAAATAAATGGGCTCATGCTTGAAATGTCACACACTTGCAAAGGTTTTCAGAACATTTCATGCCAAGATGCATGGAACTCTACAAGAGCCAGAAAGAACTAAGGGGAAAAAAAATTCTACCCATGATGGGAGAAACGTTTAAAGCCTTCCTTACACCTTCCATCGAACACAAGCAAACCTAGCGCCCTAATATTCAGGCCTCGCTCATACATCAGAGTTTGTAAACTGTCTAGTGGGCAGCTTTCAGTCTGACTTGCTAATAAAGCGATATACAGCGGTGCTCATCAGGACATGAAAAATTCATTGATCTTTCCTGAAGATAAATGGTGGACCATTTTCAAAGCAAGCACACTGCAATATTCAATCAATGTGTATCAGGCTGCTCTGTCTGACATATGCACCGGGCTAGAATAGATCCATCTGATATTCCTGAAACTGTGCTGTGCAAAAATATTCCACTGTGTAATGACAAGGCAGAACGTAAAAGCAAACGCTACAAGACCTCTGGTTTCCCGCCTGTATCATCTCTATCAGTATAGAAGGAATATGGAAGGGGCGATCAGTCTGAATGGATTTCCAGCATGGTTTAAATACCGGTACTTTCAAAACTCCTTGCCAATTGTCTTCCCTAAAATTAGTGTCAGTGTAGTCTTCAGCTGAAGATTAATGTAACACAGACTGATTGCTAGAGATATAATCTAGATCTTCAAAAAGAAAAACTGGTCCTATGTTAAAGGGAATTAGTCACCCCCTGGGATGTATATATGACCTATTAATAAGCCTTAGGGTAAGTTTCCACGGTCATGAAACGCTGCAGATTGGATACCGCGTACTTGTGCAGCGTTCAATCTGCAGCATCCAGATGTTACAGCATAGTGGAGGGGATTTTATGAAATCCCATCTCCACTATGCTTTCAAAGATGCAGGTGGCAGCCCTGCGTATATGCACATGTGGCGCGTCTTTATAGACTGCAGCAGGTCTATTTAGCTTACCTGTACACAGTCTATGTATAGGATGCGGTGATTCTGCATGGATCAAGGAACACATGTAGAATCACCGAGCTTACAAGAGCCGGCAGCGCTTTGGACGGAGCTGCGTCCAAAGCGCTGCCAATCTGTACCGTAGAAACATGCCCATATATTAGCAGTTTTGTTGAGAAATCTTAAATTATTTCCTTATGTTAATGATTTTTTTCAGGCTCCTGAGCGTACGATGCTTGGAAGAAATCCATGTCTCCTGTTTTCACTGTAACACTACCCCGCCTCCAATGCACGTCAGTAATAGCATCAATCCCACGCCCTGCACTCCCTCCACATTACGTACATCTTCCTTACACGGGCACTGCATTCAGGGATCTTCTGCGCAGGCGAGTCACTGACCTCCGGCGTGCATACCAATAAGGTGCGCTCCCGACTTCCTGCCAGCATAGTCTTCGCTAGGAACCATGTGTACATAGCGATAACTATGCAGGGAGGAAGTGGGGGGAGCACTTTATAGTCACGCACGCCGGAGGTCACTGGTACAGAAGATCCCAGAATGTAGTGCCCATAGAAGGGAGGAATAGGTACGTATTGTAGAGGGAGAGCAGGGCGCAGGATTCCAGCGCCAGAACGGATGTGCATGGGTGGGGGGATAGTATTATAATGAAGATCTTTCAGGCACTGCACGCCCCGAAGGCTGGAAGAAATCATTAGCATAAGGAAAGAATATAAGATTTATCAACAAGACCGCTAATATGAGGCATACAGGTAGGACTAGTGTAACATTTCTATTACCTGTATGCCCATATTAAAAGGTCATAAGTTTCAGGGTGTGACAGATTCTTAAGCCATGTCTTTTCACCAATTTCAATATTAAAACTCGTATTCCCACAAAAATAAATAAATAAATAAAAATATATCACTCATTGGCTACTACATAAAAATAAAGTTTGCCAGGCAAAAACAGGGAGAAAAAAAAAAGGTATAAATATATAAAATATTGTGATGAACAAAAGGATCGTGACACTTACTACAGTGAGTCTATTCAGTCATGCTGCCGAAACCTGCTTCTCCCTGCTGTGCTTCAGTTGGTTGACAGGTCAGTCATTGTGTGCACAGGAGAGATCTATCAATTGACTGGGGCAGCCAGAAGCAGGTTGGGGACTGTATCAGACTAGTTAGTTCTCTCCCTATTATGAAGGAAACATTTAGGAGGTTGTATACCTGCTATCTACTAAATAGAATTCTCACAAAGTTATCATTGAGTAAAAAGTTTATTTTTGACTGGTGGTCTCCATCATTGACGTTCTCAACATCTGGTCCTGGCCAACCAAAGTCATCGGTAAAAGGAGGCCTGCAAGGGCGTAGCATATAGCGTAAATCCACACACCCAGCCAGGACCTTCATGTAACATGCGTAAGACAGGAGTTCCTCCCCGCGGCTACTGCCCAGCGCCACATTACAGATGAATCATGTGCATGAAGTCTTCTTTGAACGTAGCCATACTGCTGCCATGTGCTGCAAAAATCGGTCAGGAAAAAAAAAAAGCTCTGTATGAAATCTGAGACTAATACATATAGGGCACATATACAGGTCCTTCTCAAAAAATTAGCATATAGTGTTAAATTTCATTATTTACCATAATGTAATGATTACAATTAAACTTTCATATATTATAGATTCATTATCCACCAACTGAAATTTGTCAGGTCTTTTATTGTTTAAATACTGATGATTTTGGCATACAACTCCTGATAACCCAAAAAACCTGTCTCAAAAAATTAGCATATCAAGAAAAGGTTCTCTAAACGACCTAATACCCTAATCTTCTGAATCAACTAATTAACTCTAAACACATGCAAAAGATACCTGAGGCTTTTATAAACAAAAATCTATAATATATGAAAGTTTAATTGTAATCATTACATTATGGTAAATAATGAAATTTAACACTATATGCTAATTTTTTGAGAAGGACCTGTAGTAGAGACTATTCATCTCTACGGAAGCCCATTTATGCCTTCATATGAAAAGACGTAATATGGCCTAGTACAAAAGGCCTAAGGAACGCTATAAAAGATCAGGCAATCATTTTTTTCAGTTTAACATCCGATCCACTTAATCCAATAATGGGACGGCACATTCTAGCATGCTTGGCGCTGTCAGATATGGTGAGAATCAGTGCTTGTAGGAGCAGTCGGTCTGTAGAGTTCTGTTCATAGCCAAGGGACGCTTACTATATACTTTATAGGAGTGACACTTATAAATCCATTTTAGGGATTTGCATCCTACTTCTCTAGGCATAAAAACCCTTAGCCTTGTTTCTGTGTCTAACGAGCAGAACTAAACGGTCTCTGCTTATTAAAGCCTAAACGATTTCAAAGATGAGCAAGCCATGGTAATAGCAAAAAAGTGCACAGAACCAATCAAGACAAAGTCACATCACAAACCCAAGGCTGCACGGCTGAAGTTCAGTTGTAAGCCAGCAAAGTACATGATGCACCCTACATCACCTTATGTTAGAAACCCATAGCCATTCATGGGCAACAGCAGAAGACCAGATGGAATATTACAGGTGGACACATGCAAGAGAGAAACGGCAGTCAAAATGTAAATTTCAGCAGGACCAACCATCCATCTTACATGTACGACGTGGTCCTAAATTGCTCCCAACGATGGAAGGAAATAAGGGTAGAGCATGTTAGTTTTCGTATGCCCGATCCTTTTCTTCCCACAGCAGGTAAACCACCACAACACGTCTCCGGCTCCACCTTACACGCTCACGTGCTATAGACTCATACACTCTTCCCATGAATACAGTGGACATAGTCTGACAACAGATCCTCTTCCCCCAGGTCTCAAAAAAAAAAAAAAAAAGCCACCAAGTGTGTTTTCTAGAAAGTAGACATTTAGTAAAAAGAGTGCTTGCACGAATGAACTTCCCCTTTCCCCTCTAAGTTTACAGGAAGACGGTCAACCATTAATTATACATCATTTTTACTTTTACAAAGCAAAAATGTCATACTCAGCGTCTAAGTTGGCCTAGCTTAAGAACGGCATGGCTATTTTCAAGACAAAGTGTTTAATGGAATTGGTCAGGTTCCTCCAGGCCACAAACGGTCACCAGTCTCTTTCAGAGCTGTATTCTGCCTCCTCAGTGTGATTACAGCACCAGAGACAGGACTAGTCAGGGAAAATGGCTGCCATACAGAGATAGTCCTGGCTCATTAGTATATAATCAGCAGCAATATCAGAGTGTGTGCATACAACATCTGTAAGACGCCAGGTTTTTCGTTGGTGAAACACTTTACTGTCGTTTTGTGGCAGCTCTGCCATCAGCATTTTTTTTTTTTTTTTACATTTTTATGATTTACACTATTATTGACCTCAAGAATGAACACGATCCTTCTTCTAACCGTTTCCAAACCCTGAAGCAGTTATGAGAATTAAAAGACTGAGCATGTGCACATCATGCTTATATAGTCATTTTTTTTATTTTTATTTTTTAATTATTTAGAGCTTTCAGACAGGTTCCAGACAGAAGCCACTTGCGTCATGTGCACATATCTTTAAAAGCATCCTCCAGGTCCCGAAAACCCGTTCTCTGGCTGCAGTTTATTTTATCGGAGGTAGCCGTGGAGGCGTGGTGCTGAACCCGGCGAGGGCGTAATGTTCTGTAACATGGACGTCGTCATGTTGACAGGCAGTGTTGCAGCCAATGTATATGGGCTCGTAGGTCATAGAAAACAGAATAAAGTGATACCTTGATATCTGCGATCCAATGTGCTACTTCAAGGAAATCCACGTTTTTCTTATATATAAATAAGCCATTCCAGGCTATAGGCAGGACAATGACCTTTATAACAATCTGCCTTCAGGGCTTTTTTTTTTTTTTACATGGGAGAGGGTATTACTGTACTGTGTTAGTTATATTCTCACACAACTGTGCAATATGATCAGGAGATTGGACTGTCAGTCATTACATGTCTCTTTGGAGGCAGATTCTCATACAGATCTGTGTCCCCCCCATAGGGCTTAACAGCCCATTTGCATATAAGGAAAATGTGGATTTATCTGGAATAAGACATCGGATTTCAGTTAACAAGGTGTGATTTTATTTAACTTCCTATGACCTGCGTGCCCATTTAGACGGCTTAGGAGGGGTGACCTTTTTTACAGATTCCCTTTGAAGGCATGTAGGGAATTGTAGCTATAAAGCAACTGTTGTGGTGAAGACTGTCAATTCCTGCCTTAGGTTTTTCACCCCACAAACTGTACTGCAATCCATAGATTAAAAATATGGAAAAATAAAACAACTATAATGGTAAAGCTTATTTAAAATGTAAAAATAAGGGGGAGTAGTAGTAATTTTACTCCACTCCCTCATGCTAATCAAGGGGCAGATGGAAAGGTGTGAGACACATGACTGCAGGATCACGAAATACACCCTCGCCATGCTATAACCATATGCACTCTCCCCATGAATACAGCAGACTGCATCAAATAGGGAAGTGTAGTGTACTTTGTATTCTGTAACCATGGAGACACATAGCTCTCCATAGATGCTGTAGACAACAGTATAATACGTTTAATCTAATTCAGACAGCTATAAAATTTACTTTCTTACTTTTTTACATCTATGCAATTTTTAACCCATATTTATATATAACAAAAAAGAAACACAAACATTTAGACCACGTGGCATACGACCGCCGAGTATAAGCTTTTTATTTTATCAGGGGCCAATTGTCTGATGGCAATTCCAGAGTCCCCTTATCCAGGTGGAAATCAGTAGCCTTCCTTCTAGCGCTCGTGCGTTGTAGTACCCCCCTGCTAAGCAACTCGGTAAGGCTACGTTCACATTGGCGTTCCGCCAATGTGCGTCGCTGTTGCGCCGGCGACGCAGCGGCGACGCGCCCCTATGTTTAACATAGGGGACGCGTGCGTCGTTTTGGTGGCGTTTTTCGCCACGTGCGTCGTTTCCGACGCTAGCGTCGGACGCAAGAAAACGCTACATTGTAGCATTTTCTGTGCGTCCGATTTTCGTCAAAAACGACGCACGCGTCGCAAAACGCGCGCGTTTTTGCGCGCGTTTGCGCGCGTTTTTACGTGCGTCGCGCGTTGCCGATGCAGGGCGGCGCAACGCTAGTGTGAACCTAGCCTAAGGTCCTCACAACTTTTGTGGCTGTTATGCCTTTCTCTCTCTCTGTCCCCCAGATGGATAGGACAAACCCGTATGACGGTGATGGCTTGAGGCTACTTTATAGGGACCCTAGAGACGCCCCTCCTCCACAATTGCCACCGTGTCTGCTTAGGTGTTTAGGTCGGACAGCCAACTTGGAATTGACTGCCTGCCGGTCTCTGAAGTAAAGCGTAGAGTCTATTACTTCCTCGGTGTTCCGGCCACCATCCCGCGCTCCAGAAGGAGGCAGCCTCTCTTAGGACAGGAGTCCTTCTGGTTTTTGTTCTCCTTTTGCTGTGACTTCGTGGCTCACGCTCTACAACACAATTCTCTTCGTGTCCTTTCTTAGGATGCTGCCGCATGGGTTGCAGGCGCAGGTCCGTGTCTTTGTCTTACTGAGCCTCTGATGTTCTTCCTTTCCCCTCTGTCTGCCTGACAGGTATTCCCTGGGCCGAGCCCAGTCTGCTTCCCCTTTCTTAGGGCCCCGTCACACATAGCGACGCTGCAGCGATACCGACAACGATCCGGATCGCTGCAGCGTCGCTGTTTGGTCGCTGGAGAGCTGTCACACAGACAGCTCTCCAGCGACCAACGATCCCGAGGTCCCCGGTAACCAGGGTAAACATCGGGTAACTAAGCGCAGGGTCGCGCTTAGTAACCCGATGTTTACCCTGGTTACCATCGTTAAAGTAAAAAAAAACAACCGCTACATACTTACCTATCGCTGTCTGTCCTCGGCGCTCTGCTTCTCTGGTCTGGCTGTGAGCACAGTGGCCAGAAAGCAGAGCGGTGACGTCACTGCTCTGCTTTCCGGCTGACCGGCGCTCACAGCCAGACCAGAGAAGCTGAGCGCCGAGGACAGATAGCGATAGGTAAGTATGTAGTGTTTTTTTTTTTTTTACTTTTAGGATGGTAACCAGGGTAAACATCGGGTTACTAAGCGCGGCCCTGCGCTTACTTACCCGATGTTTACCCTGGTTACCAGCGAAGACATCGCTGAATCGGCGTCACACACGCCGATTCAGCGATGTCAGCGGGACCTCAACGATCAAAAAATGGCCCAGGCCATTCCGACACGACCAGCGATCTCACAGCAGGGGCCTGATCGCTGGTACGTGTCACACATAGCGAGATCGCTACTGAGATCGCTGTTGCGTCACAAAACTCAGCGATCTCGCTAGCGATCTCGCTGTGTGTGACGGGGGCTTTACTCCTACTCCCTCCAGTCAACTTCTGCCTTCTCCTAGGTGTTACTTGGGCAAAGCCCAGTCTGCTTCTCTCTAACTTCCTATCCAACCCCCCAGTTTTACCCTGATGTGAGGAGTGGCCTAGTAGATAGAACCTTTTGCTCCCCCGGTGGACTGGAGTGTGAAGTGTGCTGTGTGTTTTGTGATACCTGGCAGGGTGAACTCCTTTGGTGCCATCAGACGTAACATCACTCCCCCTGGTGGAAGAACGACATTACTGCAACGACCAGGACTCTGTGGTGCTGCAAATGGAGAACCCCTTTAAAACATTTTTTTGCCTACAAGAAAAAAGGATGCCACACAGATGATCACTTTGTACATGGACCAAAAATTGCTGAAAATCAGGTCCTTTTTATGGATTTAAAAAAAAAAAAAAAAAAAAAAAAAAAAACACATGTGAATGAGACCTAGAACTGAGCATTGTTCTTTTTTGGGACTGATAAGGACTCCAAAGGTAAGGGTATGTGCACACGTACAGGTTTTTCGCGTTTTTTTCGCGCTAAAAACTCATAAAAAATACATACATTATGCATTCTATCATTTAGAATGCATTCTGCATGTTTTGTGCATATGGATGCGTTTTTTTCTGCGAAAAAAATGCATCGCGGTAAAAAAATGAGCATGTTCATTATTTTTGCGGATTTTCTGCGTTTTTCCCGCAATTCTATGCATTTGGGAAAAAACGCACAAAAAACGCACCAAAAACACGTCAAAAACGCGGTAAAAACGCATGCGGATTTCTGGCAGAAATGTCCGGTTTTTGTCAGGAAAATTTCTGCAAGAAATCCTGACGTGTGCACATACCCTGAAGCTGGTCTGAATGCTTCTTATCCTTCGTTTAAGTCATCATGACCCCCAACATATTCTTACTGTAGGTTCCATTCCTCATTTAGGCATAGAAATAGTAGTCCAAAACATCACCAATGTTCTGTTGCGTGACAGTGACCGCACTGATAGGATCTATGTATAAGAGGTGCAGAAAGTGACATAAAACTTGGACTGCTGACGTATATTGGACATGGATTTTGCATTAAGTCATTGCTGAAATCGTGAAGCCGCCGCACCCAGATTACCCGAGTTATCACAAAATATAAGTTTTCATTCATAGCAATTGCAAAAGGATCATAAAATCGTTTTGGGGAAAATATAAAAATAACCTGATCTACAATGACTTGGCTTCAAAGGTAAGGCACGACAGGCAGGCAGAATCCCATTTCTGTTCAGTCGCACGCTTTTCACAGCAGACTGCATTCACACTAATGAGAACCTGAGTGATGCTGATGAGAGCTGCACACACGATGAAAGGCGACCTAGCACACATTGGGGTCACCTAGACGTTGGCGCATCATCCCCAGGGAACTGAAGACTTTAAAAGGAAAAAGACCAGTATAATGGAGCATGTCAATATATCAGCAGCGTGTTCAAGAAGATTTTGTTTAAACGTTTGCCCCAGTAAACGGGACCTGCGTCATCACTGCACCTATACAAGCAGCGCTAAGGCTACGTTCACATTTGCGTTGTGCGCCGCTGCGTCGGCGATGCAACGCACAACGCAAATAAAAACGCACAAAAACGCACGCAAAAACGCTGCATTTTGTGACGCATGCGTCGTTTTTTGCCGAAATTTGGACGCAAGAAAAATGCAACTTGTTGCGTTTTCTTGGTCCGACGCTTGCGGCAAAGAAGACGCATGCGTCGCACAACGCAACATACAAAAACGCATGCGTCCCCCATGTTAAATATAGGGGCGCATGACGCATGCGTCGCCGCTGCGTCGCCCGACGCAAACTAGCATAACGCTAATGCGAACGTAGCCTAAGACCTTGTGCCCGGCCATCAGCCCTGACAGGTGACTTGCTCCAAATGTTCGGCTTTAAATTTCCATGCTGAGAGCCAGCTGCCCATTACAGGGATCATCTCCGCATCACTCATAGCGAAGGAACGGAAGTTTTTAAAGGCATATGTACACAAGAAAATATATGACAGCACAATCGTTTTCTCTTTCTTCTTATTACAATCTTGCTAATACAACAATTTCAAAAATTCTTTGTAACTATTTATACATGTACAAAAATGATACATTTTGGGAACCTTGTGCCAGACAAAGCTCCTCTTTCACATTAGCTTTGCCTGATACTTTTGGTGACATTTTACCGCCTGATGTACAATGTATACAAGGCTATGTTCACACCAGCATTGTGGACTCAATTCATATTGCAATGCTATATCCGTTGTGCAACAGGTCCCAGTGCACCCTTTGGCCCAAAATGTGGTCCAACGAGGTTTCCATTGGGTCCTTGAAGCCTTTAGTCCAGGAGAGTAGATCTAACGCAACATGGAAAGTTGGCTTTGGTGCAGTTGAGCGGACCAGCTAAAACAATGATGGCATAACTGGGTCGATAGCAACAGTCGAAGCAAAGCTGTGTTTGCTGTGATGTCCAATGTAACAGACCTGGATTTGTTGCACAGTCCAATGTAGAATTGGCAGAGATACAGAAAAGCCCAAAGTAGAGTAATCAGTGGTACAGTAGAGCTGGGTTAGTCACAAGGTAAAAGAAGATGCATCCAGGATAGTGGTTTGAAAACCTGATTACTAAATACTCAGATAAAACGCCACCTAACAGACACACATAATAGGAGCACAATGCACAGAAAAAGCCATGAAGATAAAATTACAGCTGTTTTAGCTGGGACAGGTGAGTAACACACCATCATATGGTATCTGATGTGAGAGGATAGACTGCAGTATGATAAGGCCCCTCTGCTCCAGCTCTGCAGCGAGTGGGAGCCAAGTGTCAGTGCTCTGTTCTCCGATCCTCTCGCATGAGATAATCACAGCACAGGTGGTGAGCAGACGGAAAAAGTAATTTCTCCATCTCCTCCATGGCCCAACTCGGCATATATCTGACTGCACTGGCATGACATCGGAGCGCAGCTCGATGTTTCACATGAACCCATAAACTTGTATGGGTGCGACTGAGCCTCGCTAACAATCGCAGCACGCCGAATCGGCATGAGAAAATAATCACAAGTGCGAGCTGCCCCATAGAATAACACTGGGCCGAGAGCCATCTGATGTTTTATCACATAGCACTCAGTCTCCGTATACAGTAATGTAACTCCGGCCTTAGGGAGACCACGTCTTTCCTAATAAAGGATTACTCAGATGTCACTTTTCAACGTACATCAGTGTTTTTGATGAGTGCACCATATGGCTTTCTCAGATGAGGTGGTGGGGTAGAGGAAATTATATAGGTTTCTCCAGCTTCTATCAACGTGTTAAAAAATTGTTACGTGATCAATGGATGTCTGAATGTGCCCAAACCCAGATTAAAGGGACTCTGTCACCTGAATTTGGCGGGACTGGTTTTGGGTCATATGGGCGGAGTTTTCGGGTGTTTGATTCACCCTTTCCTTACCCGCTGGCTGCAATATTGGATTGAAGTTCATTCTCTGTCCTCCATAGTACACGCCTGTGCAAAGCAATCTTGCCTTGTGCAGGTGTGTACTATGGAGGACAGAGAATGAACTTCAATCCAATATTGCAGCCAGCGGGTAAGGAAAGGGTGAATCAAACACCCGAAAACTCCGCCCATATGACCCAAAACCAGTCCCGCCAAATTCAAGTGACAGAGTCCCTTTAAATTAGTCGTTCTACTGGGTGAGGACGTTTTTCCTCTGTCGAGTTCCCATGCAGGCATACATAAGCCAAGCATTATGCTTTGCCTATAGCACCATCATATTCCACGGCACTTTACAGACATCATTGCTGTCCCCATTTGCGCTCAGAATCTTAATTCCCCATCAGCATGTCTTTTGGGTGTGGAGGAACCCAGATCACCCCCCACACAAACACAGGGACAACATAAACTCGCTGCAGATGTCGGCCTTGGTGGGATTTGAACACAGGAACCCCCCAGAAATGTAAAGCAGTAGTGCTAATCACAGAGCCACCTTGATGCCCTCCAACTGTAAGTCTATATAAAGATGCAAGAGACCAATAGTCTACAAAATACAAGAGGGGATAACAAAAGTCAGTGGTCACAGCTGTACACGGTAAAATCTATAAGTGCATCCTCCAAAATGCTCGGTAGAGAGTTACCTAGGGTAAACAATGATATTAGTCGGACATGATTAGCCACCAAGAGGAGAAGTATGGACAACCTACTCAATAGCTTGTAAAGAAACGTTGAGCACGTCGAAGTATTCTGATGCTGTGTGGTAGTTTTATATTTAGCACAGAGTTTTTCCTGCATTCCACCGACAGGATTGGATACCATTTTTGGATGCAAATATACAACTCATCACGTGGAGCAGTAATCCAGCTGTCCGAAAACAAATGTCTTTGCTTGTGAGGTCTTAACAGCAGGATTCTCTGCACCAAAACTCCTAATTAAAAAGCGTTATTTGGGTGCTGTTACTACTCCCACTTCGGCCCCCTATCCATTTATACGTCAATTAGGCTTCATTCAGACGTCACATTTCCTCACAAGACAAAACAGACAAATGAGTTTGATGAGAATTTGTTCAGTTTTTCTTGTACGAGGAGAAGAAAAAACAAGAAGCCCTCGGATGTCATCTGTGTGCGGTCCAATTTTATCACGGACCCATACTTGCATTACAGATATTGATCCGACCAGCAGATCAAATTAATCTCTGCCATTTTCCTAAGCCCGTGAAAAATCACAGACATGTGCGTGGTCCCATAGACTGTCACAGGAATGAGTGCTATCCATTAAAACCACAGACTGGGCTCATATGCGAAAAACAGACGTCTGAATGAGGCTTTAGGCACACATTAATTGGACCACCCATGGCTCTTTACTAGAAAGGGACTTGTTTTGATGAACAGCGTTGAGTTGTGTGTTGTGTCTGTAAGGCCACGTGCACATGATGAGTATTTGGTCAGTATTTTACCTCAGTATTTGTTAGCCAAAACCAAGAGTGGGACAATTAGTGGAAAAGTATAATAGAAACACGTCACCACTTGTGGATTTATCACCCACTCCTGGTTTTGGCAAACAAATACTGAGGTACAAAATTGACCAAACACTCAAGGTGTGCACATGGCCCAATAGGGGTGCAATAATCTGCCCATATTATGCTGATCTGAAAGCAAATTTAGTTTTGTCTGCATTTGTAGTTTTCTATTTGAACACCAATTGAAAAGTATTACAATATACAGTACGTGGCTGCCATACAAAACAACGGTATTGTCTGACAAAAGCTAATAACACGGGATTGGGAGACCAAATAAGATAAATACATGTTACACCTGCTGAATTCAGAGGCCACCACAGTGTTTAGATTTCCTCAGGCAGCTGATTAAAGCAAGGCCCAAAGGACAGCTGCATGTAATGACCAGTTCAGACTGGACAGAAATACACGCCCAAGATCAGATTTTCTTGATATAACAGACGCGGCTCCTCCTTACTGCTCTACAGTAAATAAAATATGGATGAGCGTAGAAGAAAAAATTGCACTAAGACAACACCTGAGGGAAACGACAAAAATTAATCCAAAGTTTGTGCTGTGCTCTAATAAGATTTTCAGATCTGCTGTCAAATTTGCAGGGAGCATGCAACAGAAGACGAACGGCAGAGAGGCAAGAAAGCCTTGTCGGCATTTTAACAACATGCTTTAGGGCTACGGAAAAATACACTCATTAAAAGAACATCTGTGCATGATTATAAAACAAAAAAAAATGCAGCACTTTATAGTTGCATCAAAATAAATTAACTAAAATCTCAAACCGTGGTTCATTAAAAGCGGCATCATGTCAATTCTTTCAGCGTTTTTGCTGCACTGTTTAACTCAATTGCATACACAAACAAAATGCGTAAAAAACACCTAAAACATGTGTAATGTGAGCAGCATTTCTCCTGCCAACACTGCGCTTTTCATATGGAAAAAAAGAATGTAATAAATCGTGGTGTGAACATATTTTCAAAGGAACCTGTCAGCAGGATTGTGCTCAGTAAGGCTACTTTCACACCAGCGTCGTACGACGCACTTCTCAATGCGTCGCTTTTGAGAAAAAACGCATCCTGCAAAGTTGTCTGCAGGATGCGTTTTTTCCCCATAAACTAACATTAGCGACACATTGCGACACATTGCCACACGTTGCAACAGTCGTGCGACGGTTGCGTCGTGTTGTGGCGGACCGTCAGAACAAAAAAAAAAAAAAAAACGTTGCTTGCAACGTTTTTGTGCGTCGTGTCCACCATTTACGACTGCGCATGTGCGGCCGGAACTCCGCCCCCTCCTCCCCGCAACTCACAATGAGGCAGCGGATGCGTTGTAAAACTGCATCTGCTGCCCCCGTTGTGCTGCGTTGTCACAGGATGCGTCGGTATGTCGGTATGTCGGCCCGATGCACTGCGACGGGCCGACGCTAGTGTGAAAGTAGCCTAACCCGCAGTGTCAGGTCGGCATCGTTATACCGATTACAATGATACCTTAGGTGATGAAATCCATCTTGTGGTTGGTTAATCTATATTTTCAGTTTTGAGTTAATGATATGCTCGTGCTACGGGGCTGTGGAGGGGTCTGCATGTGGTGCTCTGATTAGGTATTCATAGTGCAGACTGCTGACAGGTCACTGATCCCTCACCGACCTGCCGCCTAGTTTACATAAATATATGTTCATACTGGGAGAAAAAAACGTGTACACGTTGTGGATTTGGCTGCGGATTCGCAGTGGATTTGGCTCTGCGGATCTGCAGCAGTTTTTCATGCGTTGTACAGTACCATGTAAACCGATGAAAATCCAAATCCGCAGTGTACATCCTGCGGAAAATTCAGCGCAGAAACGCTGCGGTTTATTTTCTGCAGCATGTCAATTCTTTGTGCAGAATCCACAGCATTTTACACCAATTCCTTTACTATAGGAATCCGCAGTTGTAAAAACGCAGGCGAAATCCGAACAAAAACTGCACTAAATCCGTGGGGGCGTTTTACCTGGGGATGTGGAAAAATCCACAATGGAATCCACAACGTATGCACATACCCTTCATAATAATTCTTGTTTTTTTTTAGTTTTATTTTTATGGCATCCATGTGGGGAAGGGGGGGGGGGGGGGAGACACACAAAACAATTAGTACACAATTCCTGGGACCAGTTAGGGTATGTGTCCACGTTCAGTGCTGCATTAGGATTTGGTCAGGATTTTATGTCAGTATTTGTAAGCCAAAACCAGGAGTGGAACAATTAGAGGAAAAGTATAACAAACATATTCACCACTTCTGCATTTATCACCCACTCCTGGTTTTGGCTTACAAATACTGACATAAAATCCTGACCAAATCCTGATGCAATCCTGAACGTGGACACATACCCTAACACTTTTTTTTTTTTTTTTTTTAAACCAGCAATGGAGCAGTGCGAAGGCTTATTTCTGTTTTGTACCAAGCTTACAATTTTAATTTATATCATTATGGTGTACATGAAATATTTTGCTTGCCTTTAAATTATTATTATTATTTATATATATATATATATATATATATATATATATATATATATATATATATATATATATATATATATATATATATATATATATATATATATATATATATATATATATACAGGTCCTTCTCAAAAAATTAGCATATAGTGTTAAATTTCATTATTTACCATAATGTAATGATTACAATTAAACTTTCATATATTATAGATTCATTATCCACCAACTGAAATTTGTCAGGTCTTTTATTGTTTTAATACTGATGATTTTGGCATACAACTCCTGATAAACCAAAAAACCTGTCTCAATAAATTAGCATATTTCACCCATCCAATCAAATAAAAGTGTTTTTTAATAACAAACAAAAAAAACAACAAATAATAATGTTCAGTTATGCACTCAATACTTGGTCGGGAATCCTTTGGCAGAAATGACTGCTTCAATGCGGCGTGGCATGGAGGCAATCAGCCTGTGACACTGCTGAGATGTTATGGAGGCCCAGGATGCTTCAATAGCGGCCTTAAGCTCATCCAGAGTGTTGGGTCTTGCGTCTCTCAACTTTCTCTTCACAATATCCCACAGATTCTCTATGGGGTTCAGGTCAGGAGAATTGGCAGGCCAATTGAGCACAGTAATACCATGGTCAGTAAACCATTTACCAGTGGTTTTGGCACTGTGAGCAGGTGCCAGGTCGTGCTGAAAAATGAAATCTTCATCTCCATAAAGCATTTCAGCCGATGGAAGCATGAAGTGCTCCAAAATCTCCTGATAGCTAGCTGCATTGACCCTGCCCTTGATGAAACACAGTGGACCAACACCAGCAGCTGACATGGCACCCCACACCATCACTGACTGTGGGTACTTGGCACTGGACTTCAGGCATTTTGGCATTTCCTTCTCCCCAGTCTTCCTCCAGACTCTGGCACATTGATTTCCGAATGACATGCAAAATTTGCTTTCATCAGAAAAAAGTACTTGGGACCACTTAGCAACAGTCCAGTGCTGCTTCTCTGTAGCTCAAAAGTGGCTTTACCTGGGGAATGCGGCACCTGTAGCCCATTTCCTGCACACGCCTGTGCACGGTGGCTCTGGATGTTTCCACACCAGACTCAGTCCACTGCTTCCTCAGGTTCCCCAAGGTCTGGAATCGGTCCTTCTCCACAATCTTCCTCAGGGTCCGGTCTCCTCTTCTCGTTGTACAGCGTTTTCTGCCACATTGTTTCCTTCCAACAGACTTACCATTGAGGTGCCTTGATACAGCACTCTGGGAACAGCCTATTTGTTGAGAAATTTCTTTCTGGGTCTTACCCTCTTGCTTGAGGGTGTCAATGATGGCCTTCTTGACATCTGTCAGGTCGCTAGTCTAAAGGTACCTTCACACATAACGATATTGTTAACGATATCGTTGCTATTTGTGACGTAGCAACGATATCGTTAATGAAATCGTTCTGTGTGACAGCGACCAACGATCAGGCCCCTGCTGGGAGATCGTTGGTCGCTGAAGAAAGTCCAGAACTTTATTTCGTCGCTGGACTCCCTGGAGACATCGCTGGATCGGCGTGTGTGACACCGATCCAGCGATGTCTTCACTGGTAACCAGGGTAAACATCGGGTAACTAAGCGCAGGGCCGCGCTTAGTAACCCGATGTTTACCCTGGTTACCATGCTAAAAGTAAAAAAAACAAACACTACATACTTACCTACAGCTGTCTGTCCTCCAGCGCTGCGCTCTGCTCTCCTCCTGTACTGTCTGTGAGCCGGAAAGCAGAGCGGTGACGTCACCGCTCTGCTTTCCGGCTCCCAGACAGTACAGGAGGAGAGCAGAGAAGCAGAGCGCAGCGCTGGAGGACAGACGGCTGTAGGTAAGTATGTAGTGTTTGTTTTTTTTTACTTTTAGCATGGTAACCAGGGTAAACATCGGGTTACTAAGCGCGGCCCTGCGCTTAGTTACCCGATGTTTACCCTGGTTACCGGCATCGTTGGTCGCTGGAGAGCGGTCTGTGTGACAGCTCTCCAGCGACCAAACAGCGACGCTGCAGCGATCCGGATCGTTGTCGGTATCGCTGCAGCGTCGCTAAATGTGAAGGGGCCTTTACCCATGATGGGGGTTTTGAGTAATGAACCAGGCAGGGAGTTTATAAAAGCCTCAGGTATCTTTTGCATGTGTTTAGAGTTAATTAGTTGATTCAGAAGATTAGGGTAATAGGTCGTTTAGAGAACCTTTTCTTGATATGCTAATTTATTGAGACAGGTTTTTTGGGTTATCAGGAGTTGTATGCCAAAATCATCAGTATTAAAACAATAAAAGACCTGACAAATTTCAGTTGGTGGATAATGAATCTATAATATATGAAAGTTTAATTGTAATCATTACATTATGGTAAATAATGAAATTTAACACTATATGCTAATTTTTTGAGAAGGACCTGTATATATATATATATATATATATATATATATATATATATATATATATATATATATATATATATATATATATATATATATATATATATATATATATATATATATATATATATATTTGAAGTCCCCATAGAGGACTTGAACCGGGAATCACAAACCACAGTAAAATTGTTCTATGAAGGGCAGCCACAGACAGGACCGCACAGGAGGACCAACGTGGTAACCATGCGGGGGGCTTCAGCATACCCAAAA
This sequence comes from Ranitomeya imitator, assembly GCF_032444005.1. NCBI lineage: Eukaryota > Metazoa > Chordata > Amphibia > Anura > Dendrobatidae > Ranitomeya > Ranitomeya imitator. The sequence continues at coordinate 758,322,891 of NC_091283.1, read as the reverse complement.
GCTGCTTTGGTAATCAATCACGTGTGCCCCGGCAACGTAGCCATTTAGATGTCACAGTCAGTGACTGACAGCAGCATTTAAATGGTTAAACAGCAGAGATCAGTGCACGATCCCTTGCTACCTGTACAGACAGGTAATGGCTGTGTAAAACAGCTTGCATCTGCTGGGTAAGGCCGGGGTCAGACTAGGGTATGGCATCCGATGAGAGAGCATCGGATGCGATATGCTAATGACCCTCGGCTCCTGCTCTGCTGCGAACGGGAGCCAAGTGTCATGCATCTGCGCTCCGAGCCTCTCGCACAGAGCGGAGGAGGCGGAGAAATGAATTTCTCCATTGCCGGGTTCAGCGTATATCGATATCCGAGTGATGTGCGTTGTTTCACTCGCACCCATAGGCTTATATGGGTGTAAGTGAGCCGAGACTTAGCCGAGTGTTGGTGATGATCGCAGCATGCTGCGATTTCACTCGCACTTTGAAAACGTCCGAGAAAAAAAAAAAACCGCTGATGTGAGCTGCCCCATAGATGAATACTGGTCCGAGTGCTATGTGAGGTTTTATCGCATAGCACTCATCCATATTTATCGCTAGTGTGACCCCGGCCTAAGACGCAGGCTCGGTTTCTGGACCTGATCCATACACCCTCTAAAACCATATGATGTATTTTTTTGCAAAATGGTTCAAGGGGTAATCCACATCTTACAAAAAGCCGACATATTTCCAGGATATCAGTGGGGAGCACAAGACCCGGGCCTCACTGATCCCTTTTAATGTCTGGCGAATATCCTGCTATACAGAGGACCTGACACACAGGCGCATCCTAAATGTAGCCGTCTGCAAGTCCCTGCACAGCCAAGTAGGCCACAATGTATCTCAGCACCAGTCACACCCCAATGATCACATCTTCTTTCTGTAACATGGGGACCAAGCATTTTTAAAATATATAAATCCTAAATAAATTTTAATTTTACTACAGTAGAAACAGATTGAAATATCATATCCTATGTTCCTAAAGCAATTAGCCATACAAAGGACCCAGCTAGTCGACATTACATAATGACAAAGGATGGGCTCACTGTGGATCACAGACAATTAGGGAAGTCGAGCTTTATAAAACACAACCTTTGATATTTGCAAGACAGCACGCTGTGAACCCACGGTGGTCTGGACACAGAGCCTTCAGCCCCTTCTAATCAGCTAACAAGACTGGGAAATACATTTCTCCTGGGAAAACCCATCGTAAAAGTGCTAAACAGACTAAGCAGAAAATTAGCAACTTCCAAGTGTAAGATTTATGATGACAATACAAAAAAAAAAAAAAAGGACATTCTAAAGTACAAAGAGTAGCTCTCGGCTCTGCTGACATGTAGTTTGAGTAAATATTTGTGATCCCCACGATGCAATAATTATTGGAAGTTTTTGTTGTATTGTTGCTCTGTTATTCCTTCTGGAAAACGCATGAATGAATTTACAAGTAGGTGAGAAATGGCTATCTTCTATGTAAATACCGGTATGTAACAGATATTTTAAGGTTCAGTGGTTCAGCTACAGTAAAAGAAAAAAAAAAAAAAAAGGTAAAAAAGTAAGTTTTGATTGAAGGATGCCATATGTGATTTTCACAGATTCATGGACTTGAATGGATAAGTTTGATCTGCGACTCAGATCAAAAAATAAACATGTTTCCTGGATTTTTTGAGGTCAGCAAACAAATGTGCACACGTGAACAGATCCATAGAATATAATATATAATGACCGCATGTTCAATCAGCGAATAATAATGAACGCACACATGTAAGACTCAAGGATGTCGAAAAAAGCCTTAAAAACAAAAGTGGTGAGAGCAAGTGCTGGTGTTACAATTACTATGCATTGAGGGGGGAAAAAAAAAAAAAAACTTCCAAAGGCCACACTGTTAAAAATGCAATTAACGCCAGTGTAATTGTTGTGAGCAATCTGCACCAATCATTTTTATAACCTTTAGTCAGCAAAAAGATGAGAAAATCTGTCTACAAAGATACTTCTCTAATTAAATATATATTAGGCCAATGTGCACACGTTGCGGATTTCCTGCGGATCCGCAGCGTTTTTTACCGTCCAGAAATGCTGCAGATCCGCAAGTGATTTACAGTACAATGTAAATCAATGAGAAAAAAAAAAAATGCTGTGCTAATGGTGCGGAAAATTCCGTGCGGAAACGCGGGGGATTAAAAGAAGCAGCATGTGCGGATCTGCAGCGTTTTTGTACCCATTCCATTATAGAAATCCGCAGGGATAAAAAAAAACAAAAAAAAAAACAACAAGAAATCCGCACAAAATCTGCAGTAAGGGTATGTGCACACGATGCAGATTTAGTGCAGAACTGCAGCAGATTTTTCTGCAGCAGAAACGCTGCAGAACTGCACTGTGATCACAGTACAATGTAAATCAATGTGAAAAAAAAAAGCTGTGCACATGGTGCAGAAAAATCTGCGCAGAAACGCTGCAGATTTCAAAGAAGTGCCTGTCACTTCTTTTGTGCAGTTCTGCAGCGTTTCTGCACCCCTCCATAATAGAAATCTGCAGGTGCGTTTTTGATGCGTTTTTGATGCGTTTTTTGTGCAGATTTGTGCTCAAAAAACGCATAAAAAACGCATCAAAAAAGCATCAAAAACGCACCTGCAGATTCTGCCAGGAGATGCAGATTTAGTGCAGAACTGCAGCAAATCTGCATCGTGTGCACACAGCCTAAATCCGCACAAAAAAATGAGTCAAATATGCACCTACGTTTTCTGCCAAGAGATGCAGAATCCGCTCAAAATACCACAGGCTAATCCGCAACGTGTGCACATAGCCTTAGAACAGAGGCCCTAAATGGCGCATGCACAGAACAAGGACGCCAAGTTGAGACGCTGCGTGTTTGGTGCAGATTTTAGAACCGTTTATCTACAACAACCTGGGCACGTTATTTGTGGATCTTGCAGCAGATATAATTCAATTAAATGGGTGAAGCCCAAATGCAGCAGCACAAAGAACCTACATGAGGTCATTTTAAAAACCTGTACGTCAGTTTTAGCACTAAATATCCACAATGTGTTTGAGAATGAGAGATCTAAGCATTACATGTGTGCATGGTGTAGGGGAGATTGGCTGAGACATCATCTGCTTCGCTCATACAGTTCAACATTGCAGATTTTATGTAAGGAAAAGCCATACAAGATAAGTGAATATCCAATGTATGAACATAGTCCAAAAGGTGGCTATTACACATTAGGCCGCGTTCACACGAGTGAAGGCAAAATCTTCTGTTTTTCATCCAGAAAAAAAAAAAAAAAATTTCCATCCACAGAGCAGCAGGGTGTCTCCATTTTTGTCCATTTGGCATTGGTTGCATGAGCAATTACATTGTCATCTTAATAATTGTAACGAAAACCGTGAAAAAAGTATGACATGGATGGTAACCTGTATGTGATCCTTTTGTAAGTACACCTTGCCTTATAACGGGTGAATCTAATCCAGAATACTGATCACAGTAGTACAAATTATTATTTTTTTTTTTTTTTTACATGCAGACTGTGCGTAAAAGCATGTATGTGAACTACAACACTGACTTGCATTGGTCAGTGTGCTATATGTTGGCTATTAGTTTTGCACATGGACAGTAGACGGACGTTTAAAAGGGACTGTAACCGCAGACAGACTGTTCAAACCATGCATAGGAACTTGAAAAAACAATGATGGGGTGGATCTTTTATATACACCTTCCCACCACCTGCGTGTTTCCCCTCCATCTCCTCCCCACTTTTTCTTGATTGACAGTTCTGGCTTATCGAGCCACAGAAGGGTTGATAGACATGGGAAGCAAACAGTGGGAAGGTGTAGCTATATGTTTGACCACACCAAGGGTGCACCGAGCGCCTGTTCTTTGTTTGAATAGTCATTCTGTCCCTTTAAAAGGGAATCTGTCAGCACAGAATGACTGTTCAAACTAAGTCCTGCCGCTCAGTGCTTCACGACAATCATTTCCATACACCTTCACACCTGCTTATTTTCCCTCAGTCTCCACTTTCTCCTCTTTCATTGGGTCTATGAAGCCAGAACTGTGAAACCAAGCAGGTGAGAAAGTGTATAAATGGGAGGCCCTGCCGTGAATTACTGAGCGCTTGTACTTGATTTCAACAATCATTCTGTGTTGACAGTCGCTTTACGTCCATTTGAACAAGCGGCCTGTCCCACAATGCTGTTTTTATGGTGTGCCTGACATATCCTTCTGTACTGTCAAAAAACAAAAAGTAACATTTAAATGGATGAATTTTTATTTCCGTTGATCATATACATACATGTACACAGAAGATCATATGTTGACCTCTACCATGGCCATATTGGCTGATAATAGCCCCTGCAACAGATTTAGTAACCCTTTTCTCTCTCCATCGTCAGCATTTTGGAATTTGCAAAATCTTTAGCCATTAAAATTCAATCCGATTCTGTCCCCCTCCCTGTACCAAGAGAGATCAAGAGGAGAAGTGTAAATACGGTTGATAGACTCATTTAGACAGATTTGCTTGAATATAAAAGTGGCTTTGAGCCAACATCTTACATGCTTTTGTGCAAGACATTTGTTATCCCGTATGTGACATCTGCACTGCTCGTATCACCAGACATCTGCCTGGTTTCGGCATATGTTCTTGACAAGTTAAAATTAAACCTTTTAATTATGATGCATGCCATCCTGTGCAAAAAAAAATGCCGAGGTACCCTCAAATGTTATGGCCCTGATGTCTTTGCAAATTACTCAAGTCAAGATCAAACTACACGGGCAATTCACCATCATGAAATCACGATACAGAAGTCACATGTTTTAAGGGACCCCAATATAGTCAATGGAAGAAATGTTCTCATTTGGAGCATAACCAAGGGACTTACCAACCCTGAAATCTAGTTCCTAGAATGCATTAGTGGTAAGAGATTGCCACAGGATAATCACAGAAAACCATGCTGCCAATCCTGGGTCCCAAAAATCTATCTCTATTTCTTTCCAACACTTACCGTATATACTCGCGTATAAGCCGAGATTTTTAGCCCATTTTTTTTTGGCCGAAAGGCTCCTCTCGGCTTATACTCTTGTAATTGTCCCAGGCGTGGTCCCTGCATCTCCGATGGTCTCCGGGCGCTGACAGCTTCTTCTAGCGTTGAGCGGTCACATGGTACCGCTCATTATAGTAATGAATATGGACGCTACTCCACTCCCATAGGGGTGGAGCCGCATATTCATTACTGTAATGAGCGGTAACGGTGACCGCACAACGCTAGAAGCTATCAGCGCCTGGAGAAGACCATCAGGGAAGCTGCCAGGGACCGTGCCGAGAGCAGGTGAGTATAATGTGGAGGGTGAGCAGCATTGCACGATATTCACCTGTCCTCGTTCCACCACCGAGCGCCGCTCCGTCTGCGCCCTCTGCTGTGACGCTCAGGTCAGAGGGCGTGATAACGTGGTTAGTGTGCGCCCTCTGCCTGAAAGTTAGTGCAGAGGATACGGAAGACGGAGCAGCGCCCGGCGGTGGAACGAGTACAGGTGAATATTGCAAGTGCTGGGGGCCTGAGCGGCGAGAGGGGAGTATGCCATTTTTTTTTTATCACAGCAACAGCATATGGGGCAAATATCTTTATGGAGCATCTTATGGGGCCATAATAAACATTTGTGCAGCATTATATGGGGCAAATATCTCTGTGAAGCATCTTATGGGGCCCTTATTAACCTTTGAGCAGCATTATATGGGGCATATTTTAATATGGAGCAACTTATGGGGCCCATCATGAACTGTATGGAGCATTATATGGGGCTCCCGATTCAATATGGATATTCAAAAACACTTAACCTACTGATATCTCAATTAATTTTACTTTTATTGGTACCTTTTTTTTTTTTTTTTTTTTTTAATTTACCGGTCGTTGCTGCATTTTCCACCCTAGGCTTATAGTCGAGTAATTAAGTTTTCCCAGTTTTTTGTGGAAAAGTTAGGGGTCTCGGCTCATACTCTGGTTGGCTTATACTCGAGTATATACGGTAACAATGAAAAGGCAAAAAAAAAAAATTGGCCTAATAAATAGAGCATCACACATACCTAAAATATATGCACACACACACCAAAACTGGCGTAAATTAGGTTGTGTCCATTGTGGTCCCAATACTCGCCTGCCAAAACAGAAAGTGAAGGGGTTGTTCCGAAATCAAAACGATCCATACAATAGGTGATACATTTCTGATGGCCAAGGTCCAACAACTGGGACCTTCAGCAATCAACGGAATGGGTGTAATCTAGTCCTCTATAACAATGACATTTTACACCAAAGAAAACCCCACAAGGTAGTGTTTTAAAGGGCATTTCCAGTTTTAAAGAAAGTGGACTCAACTTTAGTACACCCAAAACCGCTGCTTTGGTCTCAATGTCATACTGACAGTGTAGATCACTGTTGCAGCCAGTCACTGAGCTCAGTGGATCATGATATCTACCTTAGCACAGCAGCTGAGTTCAGTGATTGGCTGCAGCGGTTAGGTTTCATAAAATAGGTGCGAGGGCAGCATGGTGGCGCAGTGGTTAGCACTGCAGCCTTGCAGCGCTGGGGTCCTGGGTTCTAATCCCACCTTGGACAACATCTGCAAGGAGTTTGTGTGTTCTCCCCGTGTTTGTGTGGGTTTCCTCCGGGTACTCCGGTTTCCTCCCACATTCCAAAGACATACTGATAGGGAATTAAGATTGTGAGCCCCATCGGGGACAGTGATGATAATGTGTGCAAAATGTAAAGCGCTGCGGAATATGTTAGCGCTATATAAAAATAAAGATTATTTATTTATTATTAAAGTGCTGTGTGAATGAAGCACAGATGACATTACCGATACATTAATGTTCTACAAGACCAGCAGTCAATTCTGTAGAAATAAACAGAGGAGCAGCAATCATGCGCAGCCTACGCTCCGGCGATACAGGGGACTATTGGGAGACCGCAGATCTCATGAGTGCAGGAGGTCCAAATGGTTGGAACAACAGCAATTAAAGACTTCTCTAGATGGACAGAATTGCTGTTAAAAAAAAATAAATAAATCAAACAACATTAAAACCTCTGCACCCACATATACGTTCTGATATTCGGGTATCCACCCTCACTCCTACATGCTGATCGGTTGATAGATTGCCGGTAAACTTGACCCTACAGAATCTGGGCTTGAGAGGCCTTCTGATCAGAGACCGACATCTGCTCACAGCACACTGGCACTAAAAGAATTATTTGTATTTAAAATTTGCTCAAAGATTTACATTTCTTACATAAAAGTCCAAGTTAGCTCAGATGAGCGCGCTTTCTGCCCATTTGTGCTGCAGACCACACATGGATCAATTGTAGACACGCGCTAGTGCATGAGGGCATTTTTCCACACGAGGATCTGTGTGGACAACTAAAGATTAAACCCTGGATTAAATCCCAGTTTGGTGAACTAACATTGGGGTGGGGGTGGGGGGCTGGGTAAGAGCCCTAGGTTTAAACAGGAGATTCTTCAGAGGCCCAAAACGGAGGGTGGGTTGGCGCTCCCTAATCCTTGGTTATATTTTTTATCGGCACAGTGTCAACATCTTAGAGGCTGGGGGGAGGAGACAGGGGTGAGACATACTCCTAATAGCTTGAGGTATTTACTAAAAACAGGGTTCCCGAGTGAAAGTTTGGAGGGAGGTCATTTTATGAAGGAGGGATTTCAGTACGGTACTATAAACCTAATTCACAAGGTTTGGGGAAAAGCGAAGCAAATCAGGGGGGGGTTAATGGATTTACAAGGTTTTCCCCTGTTTGGGACAATATCTATTTGCAGGAATTCAGACATATGAAAGGCTTTCGGGTCTGGAGGGAGGCAGGTATTAGGCCAGTTAGTTAGTCAGGGTAGTCTTAAATCGTTTGAGGAGCTACAGGAAGAATTCCAGTTACCGGGATAGAGTTGTATCAATATAACCGGATTCGTCACGCATACCAGGCACAAGGTAGAAAGAGGCCTATAGTGATGCAAGCGGATCTTATTCTGGAATTTATCCTCAAAGGTCAGGGTACGAGGGGGGCGATTTCTGAGGTATACAGAGATCTTCTATTTACCTTCCTGGTTAAACAGCCTATTAAGGCTAGAGGGAAATGGGAAGCTGAGTTGGGAGACATTGATGATGACAGATGGGAATCAACCTTGGAGTATGTGCCTAAGATTTCTATGAGTGAACCGAGGAGGTTATCGCAGCAGTTTGTAATTCATAGGGCTAAGGTTTAGTTCACACTGCGTTAGCAGCAGCCCGTTCAGCACATACGCAAACGGGCTGCTGTAACGCAAGTCCCGGCGTTTGCATCGCGCTAGCGCAGATTTAGCATTTGCTACCTCTATCTGCGCTAGCAGTGATGGACCCGGAAACGCTGCAGCCCGCGTCTCCGGGTCCGTCACTCAATGACGGCACATCCCTAGCGCACGCCCATTGTGGGTGTGCGCTAGCGATGCGTCCGACATTGCAGTCAATGGCGGCCATAACGGACTACGTTACACCCAGTTTATGCCGCGGTGTAACGTAGTCCATCTAACGGACACCATTGACGCAATGTGAACCCAGCCTTAGGCTATGTGCACACGCTACGGATCCGCAGGTCTGCAGCAGTTTCCCATGCTTTTACAGTACGATGTAAACCGCAATCCGCAGCGCACATGCTGCGCAAAAAACGAGCAGAAACGCAGCGGTTTACATTCCGCAGCATGTCAATTCTTTTTGCGGAATCCACAGCGGTTTTACACCTGCTCCATAATAGAAAACCGCAGGTGTAAAACCGCAGTGGAATCCGCACACAAACAGTGGTAAATCCGCAGTGTTTTTGCCCTGCGGATTTATCAAATCCACTGCGGAAAAATCCGAAGAGGAGCATTCTACGTGTGCACATACCCTTACCGAACTCCTGAAAGATTATTCCAGGCTGGATTAAGGTCTGACTTTGATTGCCCAAGGTGCTCGCAATCTCAGGCAGGTATGCTGCACATGCTGTGGCAGTGTCCTAGGTTGTCCTCCTTCTGGATAGTGCTGTTGAACCGTATCGAACTGGTGTATGGGTGTACTGTCCCTAGGGATCCTTTAGTATGTATATTGGGATATGTGGAAGAAATAACAGACCATTCCACCAAAATAGTAATTGCACGACTGTTATTTATTGCAAAAAAGTTGATAGCAAAATTTTGGGTTAGAGAGGAACCTCCGACTAGAAGAGACTTTATTGCACAAACGGACCATATACTTCTTTTAGAAAAAAGCATTTATACCAAGGGAAACAAGCTGGATCTTTTCCACAAGTTATGGCAACCGTGGATTGACTGGAATTAGTGTGGCAGATATCATAGGACGGTATAAGAGGTGTTCAAGGGTGGTGATAGCAAGCCACTTGATTACGGTGTTCAAAAGTGGTGATAGCAAGCCACTTGATTACGGTGTTCAAAAGTGGTGATAGCAAGCCACTTGATTACATGGAGAATGTGAGGAGTTCTGTTTGTTTACATTATGGTCTCGGAGGGGGAGGGATAGTTTACTTTATAGTAAAAACTGTTACCTGAGTAAAATGTACTGTTATGAGTAACACATGTTGTAATTTTGTTATACTCTATAAAAATGTATCTGATAAAAAAATAAATAAAAAAAAAAATATATATAAAAACTCTATGCAGAGTGCACCAATTTGGTCCCCTTCAGAGACCATAGCGTATGTAGTAGAAGGCAGCACCCGTACACCACACAGATGATTACGAAGGGCGGCATAGGTTTCTTGATACGGCCGTCCGAAGCGGTGTCAGTGGGAGCAGGGGTGGATAAACAATCAGTACAGGGGACCCAGAATACAATGTGCACATAATATCAATATCTTTTATTCTCTTACTATGTCCTGTACATGGTGATGGCTACTCCCCAACATCATAACTTTGGTTAAAGTTGGTGATCCAGTTGTGCCTCATTCTGGGGGGCATGGTAACAAAAGACCATACAGTTTGGGAAGCTTTGGGAAACATTTTTTTATATTCTGTGTTCTAAACTTAGGTGCATAAACGAGAGTCTACAGAACCTTAAAAATATCTGGTTTATCTGGCTACTTTGTACATGGGCTTATATTTTTGAGGGTAGTTTCATAAGAATTGTGATTAATGCCTTGTCTATAGCCTCATCTACCATACTGAAAACCCATAATATAGCCGCTTGCAGGGAGGACAGCGATAAGGTTACGTCGGACCTATATCAGCCATATTTCTCATCGCTGACAGTACTAAATGTGGCTCACCGCTAGATCAGCACAGGCCGGGAAGCTCTTACACCGCACGCATTCATATTTATAGAAGGGGAGGAGCAGATTTTCCTTTTTATCCTAATAATGTGTGAAGACTGAAGAAAGTAAATATGGTAACGAAGGCAGCGAATGACCCAAATTTCCATATACTCTCACTACTTAGTGTGTAATGCATTCGCTGTGTTGTCTCATCAGCAGTGAGCGAGCAGCTGGCAGCAACCCAAGGAGGCGAGGAGCAGCAATGAAAGTGTGAAGATCTTCCAGCAAGTAAGGAGGGGTCAAAGATATTCATCTGGAAATGTGTGGAACGCCTTCTTGCAAGATACCTTCAGTAACATGCCCAGCCTGTCTGCTTAGATAAAGGAACATGTAACGTCTAGAATGGGTACATGTACATATCTCCCTATAAGAAGCCACTCAGGAGAATGGGAGTCAGATCAGAGGGATTCATCCTGAACATAAACATGAAATATATGATCTACAATTAAAGGGCTTCTTTGGGAATACAATATTGATAACCAAGCCTTCAGTTGGGTCACCAGTATCTGACTGTTGAGCGTCCAACACCCAGCACACCCACTTATCAGCCCATTTTAGCTTTGATGGTAGGTGTATGCAAGCATTAAATGGATCTGCACTTCACAGCTCGCTCCAATGAGTAGCGGCTACTGCTGGGTCCCTACTGCAGATTGGCTCCTATTCTCCTGAACAGCGGCTGGGTTCATAACTTGTCAGCGGCTGCTACACATTGAATGGAGATGGACATTGTGTACAACATTTTTAAGTATTTTAGGCGTCCTTTTATAGTCATAAAAGGACATTTTAAAAATACTTATGCCTCTTATTTCCCCCCCCCCCCCCGTCAATATTATCTAGTATAAGCAAACAAAATAAATCAAAACAAAAGCGACAAGTAACAATATGACAGTGACAAAAATGAAGCCCCATGTATCAAGACAAAGATGCAAAAATTAATCGAAGATTCAAACAAGAAAAAAAAAACGAAAAAAAAAAAACCATACAGTCTTATAAACCGCAGGTATGGCTGAACCCGACAATGAGACTGGTCAGGAATGGGGTAAATAGCCCGGTTCTCAACTTGTTAAACAAGTAAATTAGGCTTAAAGTAAAGAACATTACAAGCAAAAAATATGCAGGGGGAAAAAAAAAAATCTATACATTTATTTGTTTTTACGCCAGTTAATTCTCAGCCGAGTGGCCTGGGATACACTTTCACTACAACCTGTCAAGCTCCTTAAAGCTCGATTTCTCTTAAAACGTCCAAGTTAATGAGCGCTAGCTTCCGGTGTGAAAGTTGTAGAGCAAATGCCCTAGAGATGACAGAAAATCAGATTTACAATAAGTTGCACTGATCGGAAGCGTACATTTTCCAATATCCTCGTTATGTCAACACTGTTTAAACCAGCATAGGATCCAATACCACGGCGTATAATTGCTCTGCTCTGATTTTCCATTCAAGTTCAATCCCACAAGGATTATTTCCACATTTCATAATGCACCCACACATGAGAGAGCGCATACAGAAAGGAGCACAATTTAGCAGAACCCCGCTGGAGAGAGCGGCACTCTGCGTGGCGTAAATGCTAGGCAGGGAATGTGTACGCCACTGAATGCCCGCCTCCAGAACCAACTGTGATCTACGAGCAGATAAAAAGGTATAGAGAATGAGAGTTATTGTTTTGTGCCGCGCTAGCATTATTACATAAACCCAATTACTACACTTTGGCAACAAAACATTTCACTTAAAGGGTTGTCTACATGAAATAACGTCTTTCCATGTGCCAAACAAGGTATGTTTAACAATAAACCTAGAAATGGATGGAGAACAATATAAAAAAAAAAAAAAAGTAATTATGCAGTCTGCAGAGGCGTTAGCAAACCCCCTGAAAAAACAGTGCTGCAAAAATGTAGGCAATTTCACCTCCTGTTTCCTGATAACTTAGAATTTCGGGTAGATGGACCTATTGGCATTGCTTGGCCTCCATACCAGTATTTGGTGTTAGGTTTCTGCTGCAGATAGCTACAACCTGACATTCTGCACCAACATGAATGATATTTTCGAACCTTTCAATATTTGCTTCAATTGACAAAGATATCCATAAACTCTACATGGATTAAAACTTCGGTACAAAAATATAAAGTCGTTGTCAAGTCCTGGCTGAAACTCAAAATCTGTAAAAATATAACCCAAACCTGAACCTAGATGAGGAGGTCATACAACTGGACCTAGCAAAGATTGCAAGAAAAACTCTCCATGTGCAACTCAAGACCCCCATACACCTCAAAGTCAACTGAACCAGACGATTATCGGTAGGATCAGACAACCATCTGTGTATAAAGGCCTCCTAACAAGGAAAAGAGTTAGACCAGCAACCCGATGGCTTGATATTATCAAGGTAACAGCAGCGAGGACCCTGGTGGCCTCTCTAGGCTTGCACAAGATGTCACCATGGTTCGAGTTCAAGCTGAAGGCAGTAAAAAAAAAAAAAAAAGCTAAAGAGAAGAAAAAAAAATGAAAAAAAGAAAAAGAAAAACGTTTTACAACAGCCAAAATTGTGCCTACTGAGAAAAAAAAAAAAAAAAAAAACATTCCAGTAACAAGGAGAAATTCTTACACGGGAATTTACTTAAGGCGTCTTTTAGACGTCAGGTTGTACCCACAATTTTTGAACTAGAAGATGCTTCAGGAATATGCTGACACTGCTTTTCCTGAAACGTCTTTGACTTTTTTTTTTGCAGTGGTTTTGTCGCTGGCATTGTCTTATATTAATTTCATTTTTATATCCATGACAGTTTACAAGAGAAGTCACCTTAATAATGGTCAGGTCACTTTATTTGGCCATTTCATGGCTTTCAAAGTCTTTTTAAAAAATAAAAAAGACAAAATGACTGAGTGTACACAGCAAGTCGTTTTGATATTGTTGTGCATATGTCCATTATAGCTAATGTTTTTAGAGCTCTTCTGGCGACTTCCAGGCGGAATCTACGTGAAGACTATTTTGTATGCACATAAAATTAGCTGGATGTTTTACAGTATGTTCATTAAAACTACAAACTCAGACAATGCTTTAAACTACCGTATATATTTGTATCAATAGAACAAACAAGAAAACAGATGTTAGTAATGTAGGAGACTGACTCAAGTTCATGCTGCCTCTGGTTCAGGGAGCATGAAATCAGCAAGAATACTTCCGACAAGAGACTAGGATACCGCCTGCACCAAGCCTCACTGGCCACTCAGAATATTGCTCCAGTATGTAACATGTGTTTCTGATCTGTTCTCTCCACAGCGAATAGAACAGAAATGAAGCCGTCTGCCAGCCCCAATGACGTCAAGGGAATACTACGAGGAATGTGTCTGCCCCGGACACATGCGTGTAGCACAGCTAGCCTAGTTAGGATCATAATTGGCCAATGAAGGCATTCATTCTCTTTTCGAATGATGTAGATGTTGCATCCTAGCAACGTTCTGTTTCAGGCCCTATAACAATATACTTTCCTAAAAGGCCTTGGGGAGATTTCTTCACATGTAGAAACCCTACAGAAGATTCAGTTGTCTCCTGGATCATTAATCTGGTTTAAAAAAAGCGTTACACATTTAAGAATCAAAACACGAGATTAAAGGTTCATACAGACGTCCAGGAAACTCCGTCCAAGCACAGACCGTAAAGCACAGATCATCAGCGGGTCTCCCAACCCTACAACTTCACTTATGCCTATAGAAGTCAGTCTGTGCTCAGTCAGTTCCCCACCGGTTGTCTGCATAAACACAAGCCCCCCATAAACTTTATATAGCTGCCTGTTGAATGATCAGTTACCTCGCCAGCCTCCCGCATACACAGCAGTGCTCCTGTGTCCTCTACGAGAAAGCAGCTGACAAACTCCTGTGGCAGTGGCTCATCTCTTAGAGATCAAAAAGATTGACAGTCCGGACCTTTATCTCTCCCGACATTTGTAGGGAGAGAGTAGAGTTACCCCCATACTGTTGGCTGAATCATGTTCAGCGATTTTGGTCTATATTAATTTAATGTTTATTCTAAGGTCCTAAGTACATTAAGGGTTTCCACTCTAAACCCCCTAAAAACCGGATTCAAGTGAATCCTCCACTGAGTAATGACCTGAACAGTGTACAAATACTTAGTTTCTGATGAAAGGAAGAATGGATGAAAATCCCTTAAACAAGAATTGACTGAATAGCTGGCTACAGGGGCTATGGAGTTGGTGTCCATTTGGGTGGAATCGGAGTTGGAGTCGGTATAAAATGGACTGCCTCCAAAAATATATAATAAATTTGGTACAGTAGTAGAATGCAGGATGTGCGGTCAATGTTTTCATAATAATTTGGGAAAGTGATGAAATGTTCTATAAATGTTGGTTCTGTTCCTGATCTAAGGATCTCAGCTTTTAGTTGAGATTAATTTGTGCTGCACTTTATGCACATACATGCTCAGTAGTGACCAGTGCTGGGGAGTCCGAAGTCAGGGAAATAGAGGAGTCTGAGATTTTTTGGGGGGGACCAAAATACAAAATGAAATGTGTCATCTTTAAAAGGGTTGTCCAATACTAGAACAACCCTTTCTTAAAATAAATGCTCAACCCCAATTAAATAATAAAGCATATACTCCCTCCGATGCCGTTCCCACGATGTCAGCACTCACTCTCCCCAGGGCTGTGATGCGGTGTTGTGATGCCTAATCATCGCTGACGTCATTGTCCCTGCCTTCAGACAAGTGAACAAAGAGGAAACGAGGGCTGCAGCTCATCCCGGACTTAATCTTCAGGTTCAGTTTGTCCGAAGATGGAGACAGTGACGCCAGCGATGATTGGACATCGCAACACCGCATCGCAGCTCTGAGACCGTGAGTGACGACACCGCAGGAATTGAGCCAACTCGGGAGAAGTGTATAAGCTTTATTATTTTAACGGGGCATAACAGTTCAAGGGAATCTGTCACCACTTTTTTGGCATATCATGTAATAATATCATTCATATAAAAAGAAAAAAAAAAAAAGTATGGCACCAGGGTAGATGGTTTGTGATGGCTTTCAAGTGAGCAATTTACTGTAGCGATCAAAATCTCTCATGGCAATCGGACCAACGGTGGAATGCAATCGCACTGTGGTGCTCTACCAAACAGCAATTCATATTACGGTAGACATCCAAAGAAAAGGTGTCACTCACCAAGCGATGTATTAAAAATCCTTTATTCTTCCATATATCGGAGTAAGGACATGCCTTTCGGGCTGCAAGTAAAACAAGAGGGTGCAGGGAGTGAACTGGATGACGGCCGTTTCGCGCGCAATGCGCTTCAACGGGTCCAGGTTGAATACCGCGTCCGATAATCGCCGCACTTGAGCCATATACGGCCTTTTTCTTGAACTGACCCTGGCCTGAAGTGGGATTAAACCCCTGTTGACCCATAGAACTATGAAATGCTCTATGAGAGGTACATTGATGAAGGTCTAATTTGTGACCGAAACGTCAATACTGTATGTACTCTCCTACTATTAAATTCTCATTTGCATTTTACCACGTGTGTGCCAAGTCTATCTATAATATTTCACGGTTTGGGCACCTGCTTGTGCACCACAAACTTATAGTAGTGCCTACGGCTATCTTTTTCATATACAGAAACTTTAACCCCCAAACAGTAAAAAAAAAAAAAAAAAAAAAAAAAGAGAGAAAAGAAAAAATGGCAAAGAAAGGCAGGACCTGTAGGAAAAAACAAAAAAGAAAAAAAAAACTACGGTACTTTTCCCCCACTATTATTATTATTATTATTATACATTTTTATAGAGCCATTTATTCCATGGCGCTTTACATGTGAATACGGGGCAAATATAGACAAATACATTAAACATGAGCAGATAACAAGGCACACGAGTACATAAGGAGGGAGGACCCTGCCCGCGAGGGCTCACAGTCTGCAGGGGGTGGGTGAGGATACACTAGGAGAGGGAAGAGCTGGCTGTGCGGCTATCACTGTTAAAACTTTAGTCTGAAAATAAGTAACTACAGGAAGCCTGCAGGATGTCCATCACACACTATCTACTGTAATACCTGGCAAATGCCTAAGAACTCATTCAGCAGTTTTTACTGGCCTTTCCTATAGTCCCTGGGGTGCATGTGCATTAAACCTTTACTGTTTAAGTGTTCTCTATACTAGAAATTACATCTGATTCACTGCAGACTCTCTATCCTTGGAGAACTCATTCATTAGGTAAGAGTGCAGATGTATTACAAGTATGATAGAGATCTAGAGAGATATAATATATACATACGGTACATACATACAATTTAATACCATGCACTGTCCTCCCTCCCCCACTGCATCTAGTTCACTCTCTGACTTTGAACCAGTTACAGAAGAAGAAGTAAGCAGGCTCCTTGCATCTTCTCGCCCGACCACTTGCACCAGTGACCCCATTCCGTCACATTTCCTCCAGTCCCTTTCCCCGGCTGTCACCTCTCACCTAACAAAAATATTCAACCTTTCCCTCACTTCCGGTATTTTTCCCTCCTCATTTAAGCATGCCATCATACATCCATTACTTAAAAAACCATCCCTCGACCAAAACTGTGCCGCTAATTATAGACCTGTCTCTAATCTTCCCTTCATCTCTAAACTCCTCGAACGCCTGGTCCACTCCCGTCTTACCCGCTATCTCTCAGATAACTCTCTTCTCGACCCTCTTCAATCTGGTTTCCGCTCTTTACACTCTACTGAAACTGCCCTCACTAAAGTCTCTAATGACCTACTAACAGCTAAATCTAATGGTCACTACTCCATGCTAATTCTCTTGGATCTCTCTGCAGCATTTGATACTGTGGATCATCAGCTCCTCCTCACTATGCTCCGCTCCATCGGCCTCAAGGACACCGTTCTCTCCTGGTTCTCCTCCTATCTCTCTGACCGATCCTTCACTGTATGTTTCGCTGGTTCCTCCTCCTCTCACCTTCCCCTTACTGTTGGGGTTCCTCAAGGATCAGTCCTAGGCCCCCTCCTCTTCTCTTTGTATACTGCCCCTATTGGACAAACAATCAGTAGATTTGGCTTCCAGTACCATCTCTATGCTGACGACACCCAACTATACACTTCTTCTCCTGATCTCACGCCTGCCTTATTAGAAAACACCAGTGATTGTCTTACCGCTGTCTCTAGCATCATGTCCTCCCTCTATCTGAAACTAAACCTGTCAAAAACTGAACTCCTCGTGTTTTCTCCCTCTACTAACCTACCTTTGCCTGACATTGCCATCTCCGTTTGCGGTTCCACCATTACTCCAAAGCAACATGCCCGCTGCCTTGGGGTCATCCTTGATTCTGACCTTTCATTCACCCCCCACATCCGATCACTGGCTCGCTCTTCTTACCTGCATCTCAAAAACATTTCTAGAATTCGCCCTTTTCTTACTTTCGACTCTGCAAAAACTCTTACTGTTTCACTTATTCATTCTCGTCTGGACTATTGTAACTCTCTACTAATCGGCCTCCCTCTTACCAAACTCTCCCCGCTCCAATCTGTCCTGAATGCTGCTGCCAGGATCATATTCCTCACCAACCGTTACACCGATGCCTCTACCTTGTGCCAGTCATTACACTGGTTACCCATCCACTCAAGAATCCAGTACAAAACTACTACCCTCATCCACAAAGCACTCCATGGCTCAGCACCACCCTACATCTCCTCTCTGGTCTCAGTCTACCACCCTACCCGTGCCCTCCGCTCCGCTGATGACCTCAGGTTAGCATCCTCAATAATCAGAACCTCCCACTCCCGTCTCCAAGACTTTATACGTGCTGCGCCGATTCTTTGGAATGCACTACCTAGGATAATACGATTAATCCCCAATCCCCACAGTTTTAAGCGTGCCCTAAAAACTCATTTGTTCAGACTGGCCTACCGCCTCAATGCATTAACCTAACGATCCCTGTGTGGCCTATATTAAAAAAAAAAAAAAAAATTAATTAACTGGTTCATGCAGCTTTACATGAACACCCAAGCCTTACACTATGGCTGGTCCGAATAACTATAGCAATTGTTACCATCCACCTCTCGTGTCTCCCCTTTTCCTCATAGTATGTAAGCTTACGAGCAGGGCCCTCACTCCTCTTGGTATCTGTTTTGAACTGTATTTCTGTTATGCTGTAATGTCTATTGTATGTACAAGTCCCCTCTATAATTTGTAAAGCGCTGCGGAATATGTTGGCGCTATATAAATAAAAATTATTATTATTATTATTATTATTATAATTTAAAGGAGCGGTCTGCGATTTAAAAACGACAGTAGTAGAGGGAAAATTTACAAAATAGTAAAAATAAGCATCCTCCGGTATTTATTTTCCTGGAACAGTGATGTGCCAAACATATACTTGACCGCTGCAAGTTTTCATCTGTGTTTTACAGTCTGAGATTTCAGACAAGAGTAGGAAAAAAAAAAAAAAAAGACCGCATAAAAAACGCACTGTGAACACAGCCTTATTGCTGCGGTTTTGTCAGGGTACATTTCTCTTGTACAAGATGATTTTTTTTTTTTTATTCACTAAACTATCAGCTTGTACAAGAGAGAATTGTACCCTGACCAAACTGCAGCAATAAGGCTGTGTTCACAGTGCGTTTTTTTATGCATTTTTTCCTACTCTCTTGTCTTTGTACGTTTTGTTTCTTGTGCTTGCTAATAAAGTTTAGTGCATAAAAAAAATATAATGATTCAACTTCATCAGGTTTTGGCACCAAAAACGTAACAAAACCCGATACCTGAGTTTTTTTTTTTTACAGCATTTTTTGCTTGAGCCATTGCTTTTAATGGGTGAAAAATGCTGCAAAAGCGCTAAAGTCACTCGGTTAGCCCCAGAGCATGCTCGGATAACACCTTATTTAAGCACGTACGCTCATCACTAGTGCTAACCCAAAAATCATTTCTACGCCTATATAAAAGATGAGAATCAATGCCAAACAGCTGGTAGTTGGCTCTCGGGGGCCTGCCGATACTGGGTAACAATCTTGCATTAACTTTCATACGAATATTCATTGTCTGGAGTAAAGAAACCTTACAGGATACACATAGGTATTTTTTATTAACTATATTTACCATAACATACTCGTCCTGCAGATGGAAGGGGGGGGGGGGGGAGGGTCAGAGTCAAAGATCAGAGAGGAAGCCAAAAGGGTTTTTCTGGAAATTGAACTTTCAAAGTTTATCCTTAGGACTAGAGACTACCATAAATCTGCAGAGGAAATGCCAAGCTTTCTGGTGAAGTTGGATTGCTCCCCTATAATAAAAGGTACACACAACCCTGCACATAGATTCCAGCAGACTACATGGTCTCATGTTACACCATGAGTAACATCCCCAGAAGGCAAAATCCAACCATCATGTCATGTCCGCTCCTCCCGCTGAGTGCAAAGTTAATGGGTGGGGGATGGAAGGGTAGAAATGTATTTTAGGACTGAAAACTGGTATATTCCTGGTGAGTTCAGCATTCCATAGTTGTGATTACCCAGGTAATGTGTTGTCACTTGGGTGTGACCCGCGACCGTCACCGTTGGGCATGCAGGACACTCCTACTACAGAGCAGAATACACGGGGGACATTTACCAAAACTGCTACACAACAGATTAACTGCACAAATATCACACGCAAACCTTTTAGCCTTGACAAAAAGCCACCGGCATGTCGGAGAGAACAAATGTGCAGATCCGAGTCTCTCATTCCTATCTAGCTAGGCTGGTAATGCAAAAAGTCACAAGGGGTAAGGGGGTAAGGCTATTTTCAAGGCCGTTCAACCCACCTTTCCAAAACTGGTATTAATTAAAAAAAAAAAAAAAAACTGAATTCGATTCTCATCTTGTTCACTTAAGGGATTGCTGCAGAGAGAAGTTAGCATTTAAAGGGGTTGTCCAACCTTAGGGCAGAAGTTTGCCCTCATTGTGACTGCAGACATTTGAGTCCTCACATTGCGTGCACTGAGGATTCTCAGGTGTCGGGAGTAAGAATTCATTGTATGTGATTTGCATACTTCTGGCCACATTTCCACTAGACGTGTCCATTACGGATGAGCGAATGTACTCGGATAAGGTGTTATCTGAGCATGCTTGTGTGCTAAGCTAGTGGTTTTAGCGTGCTCGAATACTATGTTCGCATCCGGGCAGCTGCATGTCTCACGGCTGTCCGACAGCCACAAAACATGCAATCCCTGCCTGTGTCGCGGCTGATGAATAGCAGCAAAACATGCAGCTGCGGGGACTCGAGTATAGTATTCGAGCACACTAAAGCCACTAGGTTAGCACACGAGCATGCTCAGATAACACATTTTCCCAATACGTTTGATCGCCACTAGGGTCATCTGAACACTTGCATGAAGCGAGTCTGCAAACATCTAGCCGGCACATAAATTTAAGAAAAAAAACAAAAACACCATATACTTGTGGTTAAATGCCTGCCACAAGAAAGTCCTCATGTCTGCAGTCACATACGGTACAAGTCTGTAGTCATTCTAAGGCCAGCAACCCCTTTAATGTAGGGTCCCATCTAAAAGAGGTAGCCTTGCCATTGGTCGATGGGCTCACACACACTGATCAAAATAAGCACAAAGAGCCCAACATTTTTATGATCGCAACTCAGTGGATTGCAAGTATAAAATGGTAGTACTGTATATAAATAATCACTCTCCTACTAAAAGATAGAACAGCAAATCAAGTCCTAGGCACATAACACCCCCCACATGGCCACTTTCAGCCCCCACATAGGCGCTTGTTGCCACACAGTAAACTGATGAAAAGGAGACAGAACAACATGGCCTAGAGGTGCACAGACAAGGTAAAATCAGTACACGGGCATTAAGAACATTGGTTTTGGATTATAAACCTACATAAGGCAGCATTCACACACTACTTATGTCATTTTGAGAAAGAATTAAAAAAAAAAAATATTGCTGCAATGTTACCACAGTGGCATCAAAAAGTAAAAAGCCAGACAATCCATATAATTGTGGCACTTAGCCCAATGTCACTTTCATAGAGGTCCGAAAAGCAGAGACGTCTGTTACTTTTGGAGTGGAACTAAAGGATAAGTAGGCCTGGCGCAACATCACGCGTCTAGTCCGGTGGCCATGGACTGCCAATGTGGCTGTTGGAACAGGGTGCAGTAAATCTGCCAAGTTTTTGAGTTGGGGAAAAAAAAAAAAAAAAGACTAGGCTTTCCATTCCTTCTTTAACACATGTACGGATATAGTTATTATTGCTATATCTGTAGTTTAATAAAATGAAAAACTTTATAAAATGTTAATGAAGTTGGATGAAAAATTTAAAAAACAACTGCGTCAGCAGCTTTTCCATGTTATGTTTTAAAGGGGTTTCTTATCTAATGTGGAATATGGTGATAACATACTTCTAAGACATGCCATGACTTATTGAACAGTGGGGGTCCAGAATCTAAGACCTCCACTGATTTCACGAATAAAGAGCACACATGGCTGATCTAGAACAGCATCCACTTCTAGGCTGGAGCGCTGTGTGTTGTGTAAGGCCTCTTTCACACTTCAGTTGTTTGGCGTCAGTCACTACCGACATATTGACGGATTCGTCACAATTGTTGAGAAAACGGTTCTAACGGATCCGTTTTTTTGACGGATCCGTTACTTGGGGGTTGTCTGGGAAAAGTATCTACTTTTCGGAGCATGCGCAATTGAAAAAACGGATTGGGGCGACGGATCCGTCGCCCATAGGCGGCCATTCTATGGAATGGCGGACGCGACGGATCCGTCGCGATCGGCCATTTCGGCGTTAACAAAAAACGTTTCAATGTCCGTCTATTTTCAGAAAACGTCCGCCAAATTTTGACGGATCCGTCGCATGGCGGATGGAACGGACGACCACCCGTCACAATCCGTCGCTAATGCAAGTCTATGGGAAAATAACGGATCCGTCAAAAAAAATTGACGGATCCGTTATTTGAGGAAAATGGCAGTTATAGACTGACGCCAAACAACTGAAGTGTGAAAGAGGCCTAAGTTGTCGTGTGACTAGTTAGGAGGAACACAGTGTCTGCAAACAGATTCGGATCTGGCTTTTACCCCAAGTCATATCTCAAGACTCATTTAAGGCCAGTCTCACACGTCAGTGGCTCCGGTACGTGAGGTGACAGTTTCCTCACGTACCGGAGCCACTGACACACGTAGACACATAAAAATCAATGCATCTTTTCAGATGTCATTGATTTTTTGCGGACCGTGTCTCCGTGTGCCAAACACGGAGACATGTCAGTGTTCGTGGGAGCGCACGGATTACACGGACCCATTAAAGTCAATGGGTCCGTGTAAAACACGTATCGCACACGGACATTGTCCGTGCGCAGTCCGTGTGCCGTGCAGGAGACAGCGCTACATTAAGCGCTGTCCCCCCCACTGGTGCTGAAGCCGCGATTCATATGTTCCTTGCAGCAGCGTTTGCTGTAGGGAAAATATGAATATTAGTGTTTAAAATGCAGATCCAAAGGGGCGGAGCCGCATATTCAGTACTGTAATTGGCGGCCCCACGTGACCGCATACAGGAGACGCTGTGGCCAGGAGAGGACGCTACATCGAGGGATCCGGAAGCTAGGTGAGTATTTTAATCACACCGGGGGGACGCACAGGTTGGGCACCTGGATCTGCATTTTAAACACTAATATTCATATTTTCCCTGCAGCAAACGCTGCTGCAAGGAACATATGAATCGCAGCTTCAGCACCAGATGCTGGTACGTGTGGTACCCAGCAACATGCGTGTGGTACCCAGTGGGCACACGGGCGGCACACTGATGTACCACAGAAACGTAGGGCACACAGACACGGATAATTCCGGCACCTATTTTTTCCGGTACCGGAATTATCTGGACGTGTGGGACTGCCCTAAGGGTTGATAGTGACTTGTAGGATCCAACAGGTGGCGCTATATAAGTTCAAGTGCTCTTCCTCTCTGTAGAGGCAATTTGCGTATCTAAGCGTTTGATTTTGTTGTAAAATAACAGCTGCATTTCAGACAACGCACATAGAAGTCTATAGAAAGCATGCTGCATGCTACATGTGACTAGTAACTGAAAATGGAACTACTTTGGATTAGAAGTCACAATTGCACTAGGTTGCAATGAGAACACTAGAAAAATCAAATATGTGTTGTCAGAATACAACATGGCAATCTGCATGTCGCTGTGTAGCCCCAGCCAAAGGGCTTGTGCAGATGATGGTCAAAATCAGACGAGTACCATCAACGGTTGTGATGGATAGCGCTCGTCGCCATGTTATTCTATACGGCCGATATTTTCCAAGGACCTTGTGGTCAAAGAAAAAATAGCAGCAGCATGCACAAACTGCATCAAACTCAGATCACACTAGGCCATTTATGTCTATAGGTCCGCCATTTATGTCTATAGGTCCATGAAGACAAAAAAAAAAAAAAACACCCGAGTGCAGTCCCATTTTCACAGACTGACAGCATGGAGAAAATAGGGATTTTTTTTTTTTTAAAAATTGTGCACAACTGAGAAAATCTGATAAGAGTGTGATTAGCATAATTGGATCGATTTTCTCAGATGATAGAAAAATGTGTCTGTGACCTTAGACTTCGAGGGACTGTCAGAACAGAATGACTGTTCAAACCAAGGACGCCGCTCGGTGCATCATGGCAGGGCCAAATATTAAAAGGAACCTGTGAGCTGGATTTTGCTAAGTAAACTACCGACAGTGTCGGGTTGGTGCGGTTACACTGATTAAAATGATACCTGGGGTGCAGAAATCTTGTCTGGTTTTCAGCTAATGAGATGCCCGTGCTCCGGGGCGGGACTGTAGGCAGGGTCTTATCTTCCTGCTCTAGGCCAGAGAGACCAAGGAAAGAAAGCCCACAGGCCCCGAAGCACAAACATGGTCCTCATCATAGAGACAGACTGATTAACACTGCCAACCAGACAATGCCTGTAGTTTACCTAGCAAAATCCTGCCAACAGGTTCACTTTAAGAACACCTTCCCACCTGCTTGGTTTCCATCTACACAGAACCTTCTTTGGCCTTATGAAGCCAGAACTGTCAAAGAGGATGAAGGTGGATAAAGAGGGACAACAAGAAGGTGGGATGGTGGATATAAAGGATTGGCTCCGCCATGATGCTCCAGAGGAGAGGGCTTTTAACTTGACACTGAACAGCCAAGCTCCCGGCCACATGGAACACAATCCCCATTCAACAGTAGCTACTACAAAGGGAAAACATGAATGATGCTACACTACATCAATGCGTCAAAGTCAGATACCCAAAGACCATCAAGTAATATACTAGGGTTACACCATCCCTTTATAACATGGGAAAACCCCTTTAAGGATGACGTTTTCTCATTGCAAATAATATAGTCTTCAATATATACTGAACACAAGGTGCCAGTATCGAAATTTTAGAGTGAAGCAGAAGGAAACAGCCCTTCCCCCACTAACAGATCATGTATTTACAAATAATGTCCAGATATGTGGACAACATTTTGCGGAGTTGTGACCACAGACAAGAGAATTTCGAGGGCTCTATAATCCATCCGGTCCTCGGCTACACACCACTTCCTGTCCATCAGCAGCGCTCTGCTCATTTCACCAACAACGTTCCAAAAAGATATTCCATATTAACACAATTATATTTTATTAATGAGATGCTTCCATCCAAAAATAGCTGCAATGTTCCCCTGCCAGAATGCAGACAGGAAAGTGCCAACAGAGGAAAAGGCGAGTGCACGACTCCGGCTGCCGGACAATGCTGCGCCCGCTTTACGGACAACGATTCACCTAAACCACCTGTTCAGGGAAAAGAGCGGGAGAACACAAACACACGCTGACTGCATCCCTTGGTTAAAGGGGAAGTCCATTAGAAAAACAAAAATTATGACAATTTTCAGTCCTGGACATCTCACTTGTCTTGATGTGTTGCAAACAGCATGGTTCCCCTAAACACAACATCTGTTCCTCATTTATTAAAAACTATCTAAACGTAAAATTGACCTTGTATCTGGTAACGTCCAATCACAGTGCAGCGTGACATTTCAAGAGCAGTTCATGAAGTGAAAGCTTAATTATGATAGGCAGCTGTGGGCAAAAAAGGCAAGCTTTATACTGACAATAAATACGGTTCAACTAATAAAAACAAAAGATGAAAATCTTCACAATGATTATAATTTTAGGCGTAACTTGTTCCTGTTTCCCCACCCCCACCCCCCAAACAAGCCTCAGTTGGGAGGGTTTTGGTGTTGAAGGGGGGGGGAGGGCAGGTGTTATCCTAAGCTGGAGAGCCCCTTTAATAATTGGAGAGTTGAACTGTGTAAGGCCGGTTTCACACGTCAGTGGCTCCGGTACGTGAGGTGACAGTTTCCTCACGTAGCAGAGCCACTGACACACGTAGACACATTAAAATCAATGCATCTTTTCAGATGTCATTGATTCTTTGCGGACCGTGTCTCTGTGTGCCAAACACGGAGACATGTCAGTGTTCGTGGGAGCGCACGGATTACACGGACCCATTAAAGTCAATGGGTCCGTGTAAAACACGTACCGCACACGCACGTTGTCCGTGTGCAGTCCATGTGCCGTGCAGGAGACAGCGCTACATTAAGCGCTGTCCCCCCCCACTGGTGCTGAAGCCGCGATTCACATCTTCCCTGCAGCAGCGTTTGCTGTAGAGAAGATATGAAAATTAGTGTGTAAAATCAATATCCAGGTCCCCACCCCCTGTGCACCCCCCCTCCCCCCTCGCTGTGATTAAAATACTCACCTAGCTTCCGGATCCCTCGCAGCGTCCTCTCCTGGCCGCACCTTGCACTGTATGAGCGGTCACGTGGGGCCGCCGATTACAATCATGAATATGCGGCTCCACCTCCCAAAGGGGTGGAGCCGCATATTCATTACTGTAAATGAGAGGCCCCACGTGACCGCTCATACAGTACAAGGTGCGGCCAGGACAGGACGCTGTAAGGGATCCGGAAGCTAGGTTAGTATTTTAATCACGCGGGCGGGGGGGTGCGCACAGGGGGTGGGAGGGGGGTTGGGACCTGGATATTGATTTTACACACTAATATTCATATCTTCTCTACAGCAAACGCTGCTGCAGGGAAGATATGAATGGGGCTTCAGCACGATGCCGGGGACAGCGCTAAACTTTAGCGCTGTCTCCGGCACGGTGCGTGTGGTACCCAGTGGGCACACGGGCGGCACACGTGTGCCACAGAAACGCACCGGCACACGGACAATTCCGGTACCGATTTTTCCGTATCTGGACGTGAGAGACTGCCCTAAGTTGTAGTTCGGCCCAATTTCTTAGGGTAGCGCACTCCAAAGTATTGGTGCAACTCAGGAGAAGTCTTGGGGCCAAGAGAGGGAGGTACAGATTAGTGCGGATGTTAAGAACGGGCAAGCAGATAAACATGAGGGAGGAGATGTAGGGGGTGCCACACTGTGGAGAGCTTTGTGTGCGAGAACAAGCAGTTTAAATCGGATCCTATAATGTATGGGCAGCCAGTGCAATGACTGGCACAATTATGTGAACTCATCAGCATGCTAAAAAAAAAAAAATTATATTCAGTACCTGCATTATTAAACGTGATGCATAACATTGCCAAGGTCCCGTAGGCTCATGCCACCAGGGAGAATGGCTACATAACCCTAAGGCCTCTTTCACACTTCCATCTTTACAGATCCATCGGAATACGTCGTTTTGGGAAAAAAACAGATCCTGCAAATGTGCCTGCAGGATCCGTTTTTTTCCCATAGACTTGTATTAGCGACGGATCGCCACACGTCGCATCCGTCGTGCAATGGATCCGTCGTGTTTTGGCGGACCTTCGTCCCACAAAAAGTTCAATGTAACTTTTTTTTGTACGTTGCATCCGCCATTTTCAACCGTGCATGAGCGGCCGAAACTCTGCCCCCTCCTCCCCGGTCTCCAGAACGGGCAGCGGATGCGTCGAAAAACTGCATCCGCTGCCAACGTTGTGCAGTAAATTCACAACGTCCGTCGGCCCAACGCATTGCAACGGACGTGTGAAAGAGGCCTAAGAGCTAATAAAGGTGCTGTATGGTGACATTACGTACACCAGGGGTGTCAAACTGCATTCCTCGAGGGCTGCAAACCATGCGTGTTTTCAAGATTTCCTTAGCTTTGCACAAGGTCCTGTAATCATTATGTGTTTAGGTGATTAAATTATCACCTGTGCAGTACAAGGAAATCCTGAAAACATGACCTGTTTGCAGCCCTTGAGGAATGCAGTTTGACACCCCTGACGTACACCACAGTCACACCGCTTTTAAGTGATCCTAACAAAACTCCTGTACCTAGAACAGAAGGGCCACGGCACAGTAATGGGCTACGCCTCATACTTACCGTAAATAAATTTGTATTGTAGCCATAATTTGGGGAAAATTTCCTGGGCAGAATAATTGAAAAAAAAAAACGCAATTGAAGATGAATATTTATCACATCCACAGGATACATGATAAACATAGGATTGTTGGAGGCCACACTGAGGGAACCCCTCCAATCTCCAAAACGGGGGTCCCAGGTTGTCTCTTTATAGAAGAGATTGAGTGGAGTGGAAATAGAGCATGCGTGTGCTGGCAGCGCAGTGAGGAACTACAAGGCACCGGGACCCCCTATAGCGATCAGTAGGTGGGCTATCCAGTGATCCAACCTTTGTCACATTCTGTGGATTAAAGATAAATGTCCTTTTGGGCTGAGGCTGGACAGGCCATGCAGACAAAGATCCATTTATGTTACTGCAACATTGTAGCATAATTCAGATAAAGGTACTGCAACAAGCAAGTTGTAAAACAGCCAATTGTTCCCAACTTTCTGCAACCATCTTGTTGCTGTACCTAGCGGGCACATTGCAGCCCCCCATCACCTGCATTATGCTAAAATGTAGTAGCAGAACGGAGAATCTTATGTCCGCATGACCAAAAGTCATCATCTATCCCAGCCTTCAAAGAGTTTTCCAATGAAAACAAGTTACCACTTATCTATAGGATAGGTGACAACTTGCTGATTGGCGGCCGTCCAACTGCCGGGACCCGCACTGATTGGCAGATCCCCGTCACAATGCAGTAGTAGTGCGCATGCTCATCTGCCTCTCCATTCATTCCTTATGGGGCTGCCAATTCCTGCACTTGTATTTTTGGGGGATAAGAAATCCCCATTCCAAGGCACCACCAATCCTGCGGATAATGGGTGAAAACAAGTTAATGAATTGGTGCTTAAAAATGTTACATGACTATACGCCAATTATGACATTGCAGGTAATTCATCATTCATAGGTAGCAACTAAAACGCTTAAGTGCTAAATATCTACACAAATAATCCCAGGAGCATCAACTGTTCTGAACCAAAGGGAAAACCTCCAGGAGAATGCCAACCAAGACCATGATCACGGGTACCATTCCATCTATGATATATTAGAATAAACTTTGTACATAATATTAAGGATTTTATTCAACCAAATGGCGAGTTATCTGGAATAAACGAAGCGGGAGAAAACATATATACATGAGTAACAATCAATAAGTAACTCCCTGTATCCATGAAGATGCAACAGGAACACATCCACCATGAAGGCGGCAGCGGGCGCCGAGCTATGGGGGATCCAACATGTCACAAGATGACGGGAGGCAGCGCTAGGAAGCTACCCACCATCTGTACTGAGCCGGGTACCGCGGGGACAACCAGCACTGGCAGCGCTGCCCACTGTGGCACATGGGTGATCTGCAGCCGCCACGTGCCAGGGGAAGGAGATTGTGTATAATAAATGTATATATTATATATACACACTATCTGAGGAGGCGGTCAGCCATGCAGCGTGCATCCTTTCACACTCCGGTGGCAGCAGGCCGTCAGCCCCCATCACCAGGTCACTTGCTGCAGGGGAATAAGGCTGATCAGATTGGTGTGCCCCCTATCACACGGTGCCCATTCAGGACCTGTGCCAAGCTAGGTAATGGTCTGCATGGTCCTGTATGGGACGTGACGGGCAATAAATGCCCCGGTGTGCTGCTGCCTAGCCCAGTGTGGGTGAGGGGCGCCCCGGCACTGCAGTATTCTGCCAGCACAGAAAGTTGTCCCCCGCCTGGCAGCGCTGGGCACAGGCAGGAGCACATGTCCAGGGCACACTGCAGACAAGGAGCTGTCAGCCGCTGCCCTGCAGCACGGGAGGCTCCCCCTCTCAGCCTGCGCCCACTCACTGGGGAGGAGGCAGGCGCAGCTCCGGGGGAACACCGCCACTAGTTACTAACGCAACCACCGCTGCCGCACCACACGGGAGTTCCCTGGACACCCCGCCCCGGGCGACTCCCTCCTGCTCCTCACACAGCGCACACACTTTCCCCTGTCCCCCACCCGCCGGCCGGCGCGTCCCTGCTCACTCACCGTCCTGTGAGGCCGTTGTCTGCTGACTCCAAGTCCGGGAAAGCCCGCTGTCAGCCCCGCGACGCTCCGTGAGAGCACCAGCAGCCGAGATCTACCTGCCGTAGCCGCCATCTCTCAACTGGAAGCGCTCCGGACCTCGGCGCACAGCGGCGCTGAAGGGGCGTGACTAAAACAGGCCACTCAAAAGTGACGGAACCAATGACGAGAAATTGCTTCGTGAATGGGCGTGGCTAAGTGACACCTCTACCGCCCGGCTTCCGGGATTCTAGTGGAATGGGCGGTGATGTGTAGATGTCAATCTTCGTAGCCCCTCCTACAAGTGGGCGTGGTCTGATACTGCAAAGGCGCCAGGTCCTGAAGGATTAGACACAGAGTTAGTGCAGAGTCAGTGCAGAGTTATCCATAGTTATCCATAGAGCAGAATTATACATAGTTATAAATAGTGCAGTTATCCATAGTTATTCATAGTGCAGAGTTATCGTAGTGCAGTTATCCATAGTTTTACATAGTGCAGAGTTATCCATAGTTATACATAGTGCAGTTATCCGTAGTGCAGAGTTATACATAGTGCAGAGTTATCCATAGTTTTACATAGTGCAGAGTTATACATAGTGCAGAGTCATACATAGGGCAGAGTTATACATAGTGCAGTTATACATAGTTACACATAGTGCAGTTATCCATAGTGCACTTATGTATAGTTTTACATAGTGCAGAGTTATACATAGTTATACATAGTGCAGAGTTATACATAGTGCACTTATACATAGTTATACATAGTGCAGAGTTATCCATAGTGCAGTTATATATAGTTTTACATAGTGCAGAGTTATACATAGTTATCCATAGTGCAGTTATACATAGTTATACATAGTGCAGAGTTATACATAGTTATCCATAGTGCAGTTATACATAGTTATACATAGTGCAGAGTTATACATAGTTATACATAGTGCAGAGTTATACATAGTTATCCATAGTGCAGTTATACATAGTTATACATAGTGCAGAGTTATACATAGTTATACATAGGGCAGAGTTATACATAGGGCAGAGTTATACATAGTGCAGAGTTATACATAGTCATACTTAGTGCAGAGTTATCCATAGTGCAGTTATATATAGTTTTACATAGTGCAGAGTTATACATAGTTATACATAGTGCAGTTATCCATAGTTTTACATAGTGTAGAGTTATCCGTAGTGCAGAGTTATACATAGTTATACATAGTGCAGAGTTATCCATAGTTATACATAGTGCAGAGTTATACATAGTGCAGAGTTATCCATAGTTATACATAGTGCAGAGTTATACATAGTGCAGAGTTATCCATAGCGCAGAGTTAAACATAGTTTTACATAGTGCAGAGTTATCCGCAGTGCAGAGTTATATATAGTTATACATAGTGCAGAGTTGTGTAGTTATACATTGTGCTGAGTTAGTGCAGTTATACATAGTGCAGTTATCCATAGTTATACATAGTGCAGCATTATCCATAGTTATACATAGTGCAGAGTTATCCATAGTTATACATAGTTCAGAGTTATAAACAGTTATATATTAATTGTCTCCTCTCTAAATCGCACCTCACCACCTGTGCGCTCAACCCCATCCCATACCACCTCCTCCCCAACCTCACCACCACTCTTTCCCATCCATGTCCCACCTCTTCAACCTATCGCTAACTTCTGGCACCTTCCCTTCTGCTTTCAAACATGCCACAATCACACCTATCCTTAAAAAGCCAACCCTGGAACCAACCGCTATGTCCAGCTATCGCCCAATATTGCTGCTCCCATTTGCTTCCAAACAACTGGAGCAGCACGTCCACGCCGAACTTTCCTCTCACCTCTCATCTAACTTGCTCTTTGATAATCTATAATCTGGTTTCCGCCCCATTACTTCACTGAGACAGCCCTGACTAAATTTACTAACAACCTAGTTACAACCAAAGCTAACGAACAATACTCTATACTCCTCCTCCTAGACCTGTCCCCTGCTTTCAACACAGTTGACCATTGCGTCCTACTACAGATCCTCTCCTCCTTTGGCATCAAAGATCTTGCTCTATCCTGGATCTCCTCATACATTTCCAACCGCACATTCAGCATCTCCCACACTACCTCCTCATTCCACTCTCTCTGTTGGAGTCCCCCAAGGCTCTGTTATAGGACCCCTACTCTTCTCAATCTATACACTTGGCCTGGGACAGCTCATAAAGTCCCATGGATTCCAGTACCACCTTTATGCTGATGACACTCAGATCTACCTCTCTGGCCCAGACGTCAACTCTGCAGTCCAGAATACAGAGTGTCTATCAGCCATATTCTCCTTCTTCTCCTCTCGCTTCTTCAAACTCAATGTGGCCAAATCTGAACTCATCATCTTTCCTCCATCTCACAGATCTTCCTTACCTGACCTATCTATCACAATTAACAACATCATGCTTTCCCCCGTGTAAGGAGGTGAAGCACAAGAAGAGTCCGGGGGCGGTTACCTTCTCAGCTCCGTGCCTGGAACCATTGAGCTGTGCTACAGGTTCCCCAGGGTGCAGACTTAGAGACTGGGACATGAAAGAACCCGGGCAGAGAGCAGGAAAGGGGCGTGCGCAAGGGTCAGAGCAGCGTGAACAGCGGTCAGAGCAGGGTGCAGCTGCGCTCCGGGAGAGAGAGAGCTCCCGGTCAGAGGACAAATACAGGGAGATTGCCCAGAAAGACTGCATCTTGTGAGTACATGAAAGCGGACTCTGCTGTGACTGGAGAGGGGCGCTTTGAGACCCGTGTAGAGACATTGGCCCGTGCAGAGACTGTGACCCCCTGGTAACCATGGTATCAGTGCAAAGACTGTGACCCCTGGTACCCACGGTATCGGTGCAGAGCCCTTGAGTCCTGGTGAAAGACTTAATAATAGACTGACCATCGTTTTCTTGGGATAGGCTGTACTGTAAAAGCTAAAAACTCAGAGCCTGTGCATACCACATTAACTCCCGAAACCCCAGGCAGCGGATTCCTAGAGACTACTCAGCACACAGACAACAGAGGGAAGACAAGTGCCGCTGTTTCTCGGCGCCTACGTTGGAGAAGATGACCCTTCAAGCAAGTCCTCATCAGACTGATAAGTGTTCTTTTCTCAGGAAATTCTGCTTACTTCTGTTACACTGTTTGACTCCCAGATTTTTGCACTGTTTTATTGTTAGTTATATTCTACTGCTTCCTCCCTGTGAGGACAACTTGATTCCTGTTAATAAACCCCTCTGTTGGTCTGTCTGTTCCGTGGTGACACACACAGTACCTGCATACTATTACATTTGGCGTAGTTGGCAGGATGTCACACGGTAGCGCGGAAAGGGCAGACCAAGCAGCTGGGGAAGTTCCCAGGTCTAGAATTTCCCTGGGAGCCATGTTGAATAATTTGCCAAGGTTCACAGGGAACAATGTAATGCTGTGGAGTTGGACGGAGCGTATCTGGGGAATGATGCGGATGCATTCCATGACACCAGCCCTGGAGGCGGAAATTGCATTGATGGCCCTGGAGGGGGAGGCGCGGGATTCTGTCATGCATAGGTCCCCCTGGGAGAGAGATACCCTGGACAAAGTGCAGCACATACTTGAGGAGACGCATGGGGACCCCACTGACGTAGGGGAACTTTGCATGCGACTGTTTCACAGGGTACAACAAGAGGGGGAGACCGTGACCCAATTCATGAGCGCCTTACAAGAACTTCACCCTGCTATCAAACTAAAGGACAGTGTTGGGGTTGGGTCAGTTGATGTGGTGCTCAGGGATCAGCTGGTGATGGGACTGCGTGATGCAATGATGAAACAGGCACTGCGAGAGCGCATGCGAGTAAAGCCAGACATGACTTTCTCTGAGGTTGGCAGAGAGGCGCGTGTGCGAGAACAAGAACAGGGAGTGACGGGGCTGATGGGAAGGTGTTATGTTTGCTAATGACAGGTGTTATGAAGGCAATCCAGAAACACAGTGTGCTTAGCGATCAGAGCGCACACAGTGATCTGACAAATACCCAAAAATACAAGAACGAGCTCTGAGACGTGGAAACTCTGTAGACTGCACACCTGATCCTATCCTAAACACAACTAAAAGCGGCTGTGGATTGCGCCTAACAACTACCTAGGCAACTCGGCACAGCCTAAGAAACTAGCTAGCCTGAAGATAGAAAAATAGGCCTGACTTGCCCCAGAGAAATTTCCCAAAGGAAAAGGCAGCCTCCCACATATAATGACTGTGAGTAAGATGAAAAGACAAAACGTAGGGATGAAATAGATTCAGCAAAGTGGGGCCCGATATTCTAGGACAGAGCGAGGATAGTAAAGCGAACTTTGCAGTCTACAAAAAACCCTAAAGCAAAACCACGCAAAGGGGGCAAAAAAAACCCACCGTGCCGAACTAACGGCACGGCGGTACACCCTTTGCGTCTCAGAGCTTCCAGCAAAACAAAAGACAAGCTGGACAGAAAAAAAGCAACAAAAAAAACAAAAAGCACTTAGCTATACAGAGCAGCAGGTCACAGGAACAATCAGGAGAAGCTCAGATCCAACACTGAAACATTGACAAGGAGCAAGGATAGCAGCATCAGGCGGAGTTAAGTAATGAAGCAGTTAACGAGCTCACCAGAACACCTGAGGGAGGAAGCTCAGAAGCTGCAGTACCACTTGTGACCACAGGAGTGAATTCAGCCACAGAATTCACAACAGTACCCCCCCCCCTTGAGGAGGGGTCACCGAACCCTCACCAGAGCCCCCAGGCCGACCAGGATGAGCCGCATGAAAGGCACGAACAAGATCGGAAGCATGAACATCAGAGGCAAAAACCCAGGAATTATCTTCCTGAGCATAACCCTTCCATTTAACCAGATACTGGAGTTTCCGTCTAGAAACACGAGAATCCAAAATCTTCTCCACAATATACTCCAATTCCCCCTCCACCAAAACCGGGGCAGGAGGCTCAACAGATGGAACCATAGGTGCCACGTATCTCCGCAACAACGACCTATGGAATACATTATGTATGGAAAAGGAGTCTGGGAGGGTCAAACGAAAAGACACAGGATTGAGAACCTCAGAAATCCTATACGGACCAATAAAACGAGGTTTAAATTTAGGAGAGGAAACCTTCATAGGAATATGACGAGAAGATAACCAAACCAGATCCCCAACACGAAGTCGGGGACCCACACGGCGTCTGCGATTAGCGAAAAGTTGAGCTTTCTCCTGGGACAAGATCAAATTGTCCACTACCTGAGTCCAGATCTGCTGCAACCTATCCACCACAGAATCCACACCAGGACAGTCCGAAGACTCAACCTGTCCTGAAGAGAAACGAGGATGGAACCCAGAATTGCAAAAAAAATGGAGAAACCAAGGTAGCCGAGCTGGCCCGATTATTAAGGGCGAACTCAGCCAACGGCAAAAAGGACACCCAATCATCCTGGTCTGCAGAAACAAAACATCTCAGATATGTTTCCAAGGTCTGATTGGTTCGTTCGGTCTGGCCATTAGTCTGAGGATGGAAAGCCGAGGAAAAGGATAGGTCAATGCCCATCCTACCACAAAAGGCTCGCCAGAACCTTGAAACAAACTGGGAACCTCTGTCAGAAACAATATTCTCAGGAATGCCATGCAACCGAACCACATGCTGAAAGAACAAAGGTACCAAATCAGAGGAGGAAGGCAATTTAGCCAAGGGCACCAGATGGACCATTTTAGAAAAGTGATCACAGACCACCCAAATGACTGACATCTTTTGAGAAACGGGAAGGTCAGAAATGAAATCCATCGAAATATGTGTCCAAGGCCTCTTTGGGACCGGCAAGGGCAAAAGCAACCCACTGGCACGAGAACAGCAGGGCTTAGCCCTAGCACAAATCCCACAGGACTGCACAAAAGTACGTACATCCCGTGACAGAGATGGCCACCAGAAGGATCTAGCCACTAACTCTCTGGTACCAAAGATTCCAGGATGACCAGCCAACACCGAACAATGAAGTTCAGAGATAAGTTTATTAGTCCACCTATCAGGGACGAACAGTTTCTCTGCTGGACAACGATCAGGTTTATTCGCCTGAAATTTTTGCAGCACCCGCCGCAAATCAGGGGAGATGGCAGACACAATGACTCCTTCCTTGAGGATACCCGCTGGCTCAGATAAACCCGGAGAGTCGGGCACAAAACTCCTAGACAGAGCATCCGCCTTCACATTTTTAGAGCCCGGAAGGTACGAAATCACAAAGTCGAAGCGGGCAAAAAATAACGACCAACGGGCCTGTCTAGGATTCAAGCGCTTGGCAGACTCGAGATAAGTCAAGTTCTTATGATCAGTCAATACCACCACGCGATGCTTAGCTCCTTCAAGCCAATGACGCCACTCCTCGAATGCCCACTTCATGGCCAGCAACTCTCGATTGCCCACATCATAATTACGCTCAGCGGGCGAAAACTTCCTGGAAAAGAAAGCACATGGTTTCATCACTGAGCAATCAGAACCTCTCTGTGACAAAACCGCCCCTGCTCCAATCTCAGAAGCATCAACCTCGACCTGGAACGGAAGAGAAACATCTGGCTGACACAACACAGGGGCAGAACAAAAACGACGCTTCAACTCCTGAAAAGCTTCCACAGCAGCAGAAGACCAATTAACCAAATCAGCACCCTTCTTGGTCAAATCGGTCAATGGTTTGGCAATGCTAGAAAAATTACAGATGAAGCGACGATAAAAATTAGCAAAGCCCAGGAACTTTTGCAGACTTTTCAGAGATGTCGGCTGAATCCAATCCTGGATGGCTTGGACCTTAACTGGATCCATCTCGATAGTAGAAGGGGTAAAGATGAACCCCAAAAATGAAACTTTCTGCACACCGAAGAGACACTTTGATCCCTTCACAAACAAAGAGTTAGCACGCAGGACCTGAAAAACCATTCTGACCTGCTTCACATGAGACTCCCAATCATCTGAGAAGATCAAAATGTCATCCAAGTAAACAATCAGGAATTTATCCAGATACTCACGGAAGATGTCATGCATAAAAGACTGAAACACAGATGGAGCATTGGCAAGTCCGAACGGCATCACTAGATACTCAAAATGACCCTCGGGCGTATTGAATGCAGTTTTCCATTCATCTCCTTGCCTGATTCTCACCAGATTATACGCACCACGAAGATCTATCTTAGTGAACCAACTAGCCCCCTTAATCCGAGCAAACAAGTCAGATAACAATGGCAAGGGATACTGAAATTTAACAGTGATCTTATTAAGAAGGCGGTAATCAATACACGGTCTCAGCGAACCATCCTTCTTGGCTACAAAGAAGAACCCTGCTCCCAGTGGTGATGACGATGGGCGAATATGTCCCTTCTCTAGGGATTCCTTCACATAACTGCGCATAGCGGCGTGTTCGGGCACGGATAAATTAAATAATCGACCTTTAGGGAATTTACTACCAGGAATCAAATTGATAGCACAATCACAATCCCTATGCGGAGGTAGAGCATCGGACTTGGGCTCTTCAAATACATCCTGATAATCAGACAAGAACTCTG
The DNA here is from genome assembly GCF_032444005.1 of Ranitomeya imitator. Taxonomy (NCBI): domain Eukaryota; kingdom Metazoa; phylum Chordata; class Amphibia; order Anura; family Dendrobatidae; genus Ranitomeya; species Ranitomeya imitator. The sequence continues at coordinate 758,285,583 of NC_091283.1, read as the reverse complement.
GGACCTCAGAAGGGGTAGATGACGAAATCGACAAAAATGGAACATCACCATGTACCCCCTGACAACCCCAGCTGGATACCGACATGGAATTCCAATCCAATACTGGATTATGGGTTTGTAGCCATGGCAACCCCAACACCACCACATCATGCAGATTATGCAACACCAGAAAGCGAATAACTTCCTGATGTGCAGGAGCCATGCACATGGTCAGCTGGGCCCAGTATTGAGGTTTATTCTTGGCCAAAGGTGTAGCATCAATTCCTCTCAATGGAATAGGACACCGCAAAGGCTCCAAGAAAAACCCACAACGTTTAGCATAATCCAAATCCATCAGATTCAGGGCAGCGCCCGAATCCACAAACGCCATGACAGAAAACGACGACAAAGAGCATATCAAGGTAATGGACAGAAGGAATTTGGACTGTACAGTACCAATGACGGCAGACCTAGCGGACCGCTTAGTGCGCTTAGGACAATCAGAAATAGCATGAGTGGAATCACCACAGTAGAAACACAGACCATTCAGACGTCTGTATTCCTGCCGTTCAACTCTAGTCATAGTCCTATCGCACTGCATAGGCTCAGGTTTAACCTCAGGCAGTACCGCCAAATGGTGCACAGATTTACGCTCGCGCAAGCGTCGACCGATCTGAATGGCCAAAGACAAAGACTCATTCAAACCAGCAGGCATAGGAAATCCCACCATGACATCCTTAAGAGCCTCAGAGAGACCCTTTCTGAACAAAGCTGCCAGCGCAGATTCATTCCACTGAGTGAGTACTGACCATTTCCTAAATTTCTGACAATATACTTCTATATCATCCTGACCCTGGCACAAAGCCAGCAAATTTTTCTCAGCCTGATCCACTGAATTAGGCTCATCGTACAGCAATCCGAGCGCCAGGAAAAACGCATCGACACTACTCAATGCAGGGTCTCCTGGCGCAAGAGAAAATGCCCAGTCTTGAGGGTCGCCGCACAAAAAAGAAATAATAATCAAAACCTGTTGAATAGGATTACCAGAAGAATGAGGTTTCAAGGCCAGAAATAGCTTACAATTATTTTTGAAACTTAGAAACTTAGTTCTATCTCCAAAAAACAAATCAGGAATAGGAATTCTTGGTTCTAACATAGATTTCTGATCAATAGTATCTTGAATTTTTTGTACATTTATAACGAGATTATCCATTGAAGAGCACAGACCCTGAATATCCATGTCCACACCTGTGTCCAGAATCACCCAAATGTCTAGGGGGAAAAAAAAAAGTGAACACAGAGCAGAAAAAAAAAAAATAAATGATGTCAGAACTTTTTCTTTCCCTCTATTGAGAATCATTAGTTTGGCTCCTTGTACCGTTATGTTTGCTAATGACAGGTGTTATGAAGGCAATCCAGAAACACAGTGTGCTTAGCGATCAGAGCGCACACAGTGATCTGACAAATACCCAAAAATACAAGAACGAGCTCTGAGACGTGGAAACTCTGTAGACTGCACACCTGATCCTATCCTAAACACAACAAAAAGCGGCTGTGGATTGCGCCTAACAACTACCTAGGCAACTCGGCACAGCCTAAGAAACTAGCTAGCCTGAAGATAGAAAAATAGGCCTGACTTGCCCCAGAGAAATTTCCCAAAGGAAAAGGCAGCCCCCCACATATAATGACTGTGAGTAAGATGAAAAGACAAAACGTAGGGATGAAATAGATTCAGCAAAGTGGGGCCCGATATTCTAGGACAGAGCGAGGATAGTAAAGCGAACTTTGCAGTCTACAAAACCCTAAAGCAAAACCACGCAAAGGGGGCAAAAAAAAACCACCGTGCCGAACTAACGGCACGGCGGTACACCCTTTGCATCTCAGAGCTTCCAGCAAAACAAAAGACAAGCTGGACAGAAAAAAAGCAACAAAAAAAACAAAAAGCACTTAGCTATACAGAGCAGCAGGTCACAGGAACAATCAGGAGAAGCTCAGATCCAACACTGAAACATTGACAAGGAGCAAGGATAGCAGCATCAGGCGGAGTTAAGTAATGAAGCAGTTAACGAGCTCACCAGAACACCTGAGGGAGGAAGCTCAGAAGCTGCAGTACCACTTGTGACCACAGGAGTGAATTCAGCCACAGAATTCACAACAGGAAGGGTGCAGAGCTGGGAGGTAACCACCACTGCAGACAATATCCCCCAGTGGGAAGAGGACCTGAGAATGGAGATTAGACAGGGCCATGAAGAAATGGCGGCCTCCAGAAGAACTCTGGCAGAAGGGCCCGGCCCTCTGATGCGAGACAGAGAAGCTGCCCCCCGAAGGGAGGGTGAAACTACCACTAGGAGAAGCCCTCTTACATGCTACACCAGTGGAGAACACGGCCACATTGCCCGGTGGAGCCAACCATCCCCGCACCCTCCTTTAAGCTAGGTGGCTCTGAGCTCGAGGGGCACTGCTCAGAGCATGAAGAAGAGAGGAGGAGTAGTAAAAGTCCCCACAGCCTTGTTTCCATGTGCCCTGTTATGAACAGGTGATTCAGAACCACAATGGACCTAGTGGTTAAGAGCACACAAAGTGACCTGATAGTTACTAACATAGAACGAGCTCTGAGACGTGGGAACTCTGCTGACCGCAATCCCTAATCCTATCATACCACACTAGAGGTAGCCGTGGATTGCGCCTAACGCTCCCTATGCAACTCGGCACAGCCTGAGAAACTAGCTAGCCCTGAAGATAGAAAAATAAGCCTACCTTGCCTCAGAGAAATTCCCCAAAGGAAAAGGCAGCCCCCCACATATAATGACTGTGAGTTAAGATGAAAATACAAACACAGAGATGAAATAGATTTTAGCAAAGTGAGGCCCGACTTACTGAACAGACCGAGGATAGGAAAGATAGCTTTGCGGCCAGCACAAAAACCTACAAACAACCACGCAGAGGGGCAAAAAGACCCTCCGCACCGACTAACGGTACGGAGGTGCTCCCTCTGCGTCTCAGAGCTTCCAGCAAGCAAGGAAAACCAATATAGCAAGCTGGACAGAAAATATAGCAAACAAAAGTAACACAAGCAAAACTTAGCTTATGCAGGGCAGACAGGCCACAAGAACGATCCAGGAGAAAGCAAGACCAATACTGGAACATTGACTGGAGGCCAGGAACAAAGAACTAGGTGGAGTTAAATAGAGCAGCACCTAACGACTTAACCTCGTCACCTGAGGAAGGAAACTCAGAAGCCGCAGCCCCACTCACATCCACCAGAGGAAGCTCATAGACAGAACCAGCCGAAGTACCACTCATGACCACAGGAGGGAGCTTGACCACAGAATTCACAACAGTGCCCTCTGGTCTATGCCTGAGAGATATTTCCACCGTCACTTCACAGAGGCACTACGACCCGAATGGGGCCCTGTGATCAAACTTATGGCAGCCAATCACTTGCCTATCCCGGTCGCAGGGGTGGTATGGATGAACATAGATGTCTGCGAAAAGACCTCGGGAGAAGAGGAGTGGTACTGGTGGATGGAGAGGTAGCTAAAGACCATACCGTCACCCTGGGCATGAATGTGTTAAAAGACCTTAGAAGCCTGGTTTTCAACGAGTCCCCGGAACAGTTCCTGCAACAATGGAGCGACCAAACCCCCCAGAGAAGGGTCTTTCAATAACTGATACGGACCGCCCAGGTCCGGGAAGCATACAGCGACGGAAAGGAGCTCGGCAAAGTCATCGCCCCCGCCTCAGTCAATCGAGTGTTGCCCCCTGGGCAGACGGTGCTTCTCCTGCCTATACGAACTGGCATCCCGCTGGAAGGGGTCGAAGTCCAAATTGAGCCCAGCAGAGTCAACAAGCTGCCGTCAGAAATATTGGTCGCGCGGTCCCTGGCTATCATGCGGGATGGAACTGTCCTTGTGCGCTGCATAAATTTGGAGGAGACAGATGCAACTTTGCCCCCGAGAAGCGAAGTCGCCCAAGTCCTGGGCTTCCCAGATGAGTTGGTCCCAACTGAGGCTGTACAGGTGACCGCAAGGCCAGAAGATCCGTGGCTGGTGACCGTCAAAGCGAAGGCAGCTCCGGACCCCAGATTACTGCAAGAATGGCGCCAGATACTGGAATGCATGAGGGCGGAGCTCTCAGAACTTACTCCGCAGCAGGTACCTCAGGTGGAAGCCGTACTGGGGAAATTTCAGGAGGTGTTCGCCAAAGATGAAGATGACTTTGAACGTACCATGGCCATCACCCACGAGATGCCCACCGGGGATGTGGCACCAGTCCAGGAATGGTACCACCAAATACCCCCACAGATGTACCAGGAGGTGAAGGGAATTCTGTCACACATGCTAAAGAAGGGAGTTATACGCGAGAGTCAGAGCCCGTGGGCTGCCCCCATAGTCTTGGTGAGAAAGAAACACGGGTCCTTGCGGTTCTCTGTGGACTATCGCTGGCTCAGTGCTTGCACAGTGCAGAATTTGTACCCACTGTCCAGGATAGAGGACTCCCTGAAGGCACCAGGGAATGCCAGGTATTTCTCCACGTTAGACTTGGCCAGCGGCTACTTGCAGGTGCCTTTGTCTGAGCAAGACCGAGCCAAGACGGCTTTCATCCTTCCGATGGGACTGTATGAGTTCGACCAGATGTCCTTCGGCCTAGCAAACGCCCCAGGAACATTTCAGCGACTCATGGAGAGATGTCTGGGAGACCTGAACTTTGACGCCACTTTGATTTACTTGGATGATATCATCGTCTTTGCCCCCACCTTTGAGAAGCATCTGCAGAGACTAGAGCAAGTTCTGAGTTGGCTACAGAAGTACAGCTTGAAACTGAAAACCCAGAAATGTCACCTCTTTCGTACCGAGATGGAATACTTGGGACACGTTGTGTCCGCTGAGGGGGTGAGGCCTTCCCAGGAGAAAATCGCTGCGGTACAAGAGTGGCCAACTCCAAAACCTGTGAAGGATGTGCGTGCGTTCCTGGGACTCACGGATACTTCAGACGCTTCGTAAAAGACTTTATCCGCCTTGCTAATCCACTCCAAGAGTTGTTGAGGGGAGTGCCCTCTTGCGCCAAAAACAGGAACATACAGTGCGGGAAGCGTCAGGAGGAGGCATTCTTGGCTTTGAAGAAGGCTTTGACGGAGGCCCCGTGCTGGCCTACGCCGACTTCACGCACCCGTTTATCTTGCACACTGATGTGAGCCTGCAGGGCCTCAGGGCCGTACTATCGCAGATGAAGGACGGGAAAGAGTGCGTCATCGCATACGCCAGTCAGTCTTTGCATGACTCAGAAAAGAATCCAGAAAACTACAGTTCGATTAAGCTGGGGTTGTTGGCGCTGGTGTGGGCAATGACTGAGAAGTTCGCGGAATATCTGGCTGGCTCAGAAGTTCATGTACACACCAATAACAATCCGTTGGCCCATCTCGAGAATGCTAAGTTAGGGGCCCTAGAACAACATTGGGTAGCCCGAATGGCCAAGTTCCGATACAGAATTTCGTATAAAAGAGGAGCTGAGAATGTTCATGCGGATGCCCTCTCCCGAGTAAATTATTGCAAACCAGCACCCAGCCAGGATGAAGAACTGGAAGATGTGGAGGTTCTAGGTTTTGGAGAAACTGCCAGGACGGTGGCAGAGACGCGGGAAATTGAACAGGAAGAGGCCTGTGTAAATTTGCTGGAGCAGCCCCGCGATGAGTGGGTCCGAGTGCAGCAGGAGGATCCGGAACTAGCTCAGTTGAGAAGGTGGGTCGTGTCTGAACAAATGCCCAATCGGCATGAGAGGAGGTCCATGTCACCTGAAGTACTGAAGATGCTACGCCAGTGGGAGAGGCTCCAGTTGCGGGATGGTATCCTGTACCGGAAGGTATTCCTGAAAACAGAACTCAGTCTTGCATGGCAGACGGTGATTCCCTCGTCCTTGATAGATCAGGTGGCTAAGGAAGCACATGAGAAAGGAGCACACTTTGGGCCAGAAAAAACTTTCCAGTGGTTACAGTGCCTATTTTATCATTACCAGTTAAGAAACATTGTGGAGAAAGTATGTCAGCAATGCAGAAGTTGTGAGCTGGTCAAACTACCAGAACAACGAGCCCCCACAGAGATGGTGAGGTCTTCTGGCCCCATGGACCTACTGGCAATAGATTACTTGACAATTGGACCAGCACACCAAGGCTATGAGCATTGTTTAGTGATGCTAGACCACTTTACTAAATTTGCCGTAGCGACGCCCACGCGGGACCAGACTGCCGAGTCTGCTGCTCACGCAATTTGCAAACACTTCATACAGGTGTACGGGTGTCCCAAGCGCATCCATTCTGATCAAGGGGCCTGCTTCCTCAGAATAGTGATGGAGGAGCTGCACCAGCTGTACAAAATCGATAAGTCCCAGACCACCCTTTATCATCCACAGGGGAATGGGGCTTGTGAGAGATTTAACCGGACTCTGATTCAAATGCTGAGGACCCTGGAAGAGGACCAGAAGGCGAAGTGGACTGAGTCCATCCCTGAATTGGTGTGGGCGTATAACAATCGGAAACAACACCACTGTATTCACCCCCTACTCTTTGTTCTTTGGCCGACCGGGGAAGGAGCTGGCAGAGCTGGAACTGGAACCCGAGGAGGACTACCCACGGACGAAGGTGTACTCCTGGGTTCAAGAACATCGTCATCGGCTGCGGACAATTCAACATCTAGTGCAGCACCGGCTGCAAGAATTGGAGCATCCCCAGGTAGCCCTGTGACCTGGAGACCGAGTCTTAGTGAGGGAAAAGTGCCCACACAACAAACTAGAGTACCGGTGGGAGAAAAGGCCGTACCGAGTGAAGCGGCAGCTCGGCAACAGGGGTCCCGTTTATGAGGTCCAGTCCGAAGCGGAAGAGGGGACTCCCACCCGCACACTGCACAGGAATATGCTGCATACATGTTTGTCTCGAGATCCTGAATCAGTCCAATTGGTTCCAGTGCCCCCACCTGCTGCACCAGTGATGTGGAAGATGAGGAAGACTCCCAATCTCTCCCAGGGAACCCAGAAACAGGGCTGGTGCCTGAAACTACCAACGTATCGGAGGAAACCTCGACTCCTCCCATGGCAGTTGACACCACCGCCCCTGCTGATTTAAGACGCTCTGAACGTTCAACAGCTGGTGTACCCCCTGTTCGCTACAATCAGGATGAGATCATCTGGCAGTAGATTGTGCAAGGCCTGGAATATTGCCAACAGGAACTTCAGATAATCTCGGCCGTGGAATGGCGAGCAGAAAGAGTGGGGGAATGTAAGGAGGTGAAGCACAAGAAGAGTCCAGGGGCGGTTACCTTCTCGGCTCCATGCCTGGAACCATTGAGCTGTGCTACAGGTTCCCCAGGGGGCAGACTTAGAAACTGGGACAGGAAGAAAGCCAGGCAGAGAGCGGGAAAGGGTCAGAGCATCGTCAGCAGCGATCAGAGCAGGGTGCAGCTGCGCTCCGGGAGAGACAGAGAGCTCCCGGTCAGAGGAAAAATACAGGGAGATTGCCCTAAAAGACTGCATCTTGTGAGTAAATGAAAGCGGACTCTGCTGTGACTGGAGAGGGGTGCTTTGAGACCCTTGCAGAGACATTAGCCCGTGTAGAGACTGTGACCCCCTGGTACCCACGGTATCAGTGCAGAGACTGTGACCCCTGGTACCCATGGTATCAGTGCAGAGCCCTTGATTCCTGGTGAGAGACTTAATAATAGACTAACCATCGTTTTCCTGGGATAGGCTGTGCTGTAAAAGCTAAAGACCCAGAGCCTGTGCATACCACATTAACTCTCGAAACCCCGGACAGCGGATTTCTAGAGACTACTCAGCCCACGGACAACAGAGGGACGACAAGTGCAGCTCTTTTTCGGTGCCTACGTTGGAGAAGACGACCCTTCAAGCAAGTCCTCATCAGACTGATAAGTGTTCTTTTCTCAAGAAATCCTGCTTACTTCTGTTACACTGTTTGACTCCCAGATTTTTGCAAAGTTTTATTGTTAGTTATATTCTACTGCTTCCTCCCTGTGAGGAGAACCTGATTCCTGTTAATAAACCCCTCAACTGTTGGTCTGTCTGTTCCGTGGTGACACTCAGTACCTGCATACTATTACACCCGTACCGGAAGTTTGCTGCCTCAGAGTAACCCTTGACTCTGCCTTGTCCTTCAAACCGCACATCCAAGCTCTTTCCACCTCCTGCTCAAAAATATCTCCAGAATCTGTCCTTTCCTCAACCCTCAATCTAATAAAATGCTTGTACATGCCCTCATCATCTCCCGCCTTGACTAGTGCAACATCCTTTTCTGTGGCCTCCCTGCTAACACTCTCGCACCTCTCCAGTCCGTCCTTAACTCTGTTGCCTGATTAATTAGTCTCCTCGCTACTCTTCCACTTCTCCCCTCTGCAAATCTCTTCACTGGCTCCCATTCCCTCAGCGAATCCAGTTCAAATTACTAATACTGACCTACAAAGCCATCTATAACCTGTCTCCTCCATAAGTCTCTGAACTAATCTTCCAATTTCTTCCCTCATGTAATCTCCGGTCCTCCCAAGACCTCCTTCTCTCCTCCACACTTATTTGCTCCTCACCCAACCGCCTCCAAGACTTCTCCCGAAATATCCCCCATCCTCTGGAATTCTGTGCCCCAACACGTCCGATTATCAACCTCATTCGGATACTTCAGACGGAACTTGAAAACCCACCCCTTCAGGAAATCTTACAGCCTGCATTGACCCCACTGCCTCCTCACCACTACCGGAGCTACCGCCTCACCAACAGCGGAGCTGCTGCATCCCCCCAACCTACTGTCTCCTTCCCCACCATCCTGTAGAATGTAAGCCCGCAAGGGCAGGGTCCTCTCCCCTCTGTATAAGTCTGTGATTGTTAGTTTGTTTACTGTAAGTTAAATCTGTAATTTGTATGTACGTAACTAATGATGAGCGAGTGTGTTCATTGCTCTGGTTTCCCTGGGCATGCTTGGGTGGTCTCCAGGTGTTTGGATGTGCTCGGAGATTTGGTTTTCGTCGCCACATCGGCATGGTTTGCGGCTGCTGGACAGCTTGGATACATGTGGGGGTTGCCTGTTTGTTAGGGTATTCCCACATGTGTTCGGGCTGTCTGGCAGCCACGGGTCGTGCGGCTGTGGTGACAATGGCTGGGTCTCCGGGCGCATCCGGGTGCTCGGAGGCCACCCGAGCATGTTCGAGGAGACCCGAGTGACGAGTGTACTTGCTCATCACTATATGTAACCCCTTCTCATGTACAGCACCATGGAATGAATGGTGCTACATAAATAAATAATAATAATATATAGTGCAGAGGTGGTGCAGAGTTATACACAGTACAGAGTTATACATAGTTATACATAGTGCAGAGTGGTGTAGAGTTATACATAGTGCAGAGTTATACATAGTTATACATAGTGCAGAGTTAGTGCAGTTATACATAGTGCAGAGATATGCATAGTTATACATAGTGCAGAGTTAGTGCAGTTATACATAGTGCAGAGTTATACATAGTTATAGATAGTGCAGAGTTAGTGCAGTTATACATAGTGCAGAGTTATACATAGTGCAGAGTTAGTGCAGTTATACATAGTGCAGAGTTGTGCAGAGTTATACATAGTTATACACAGATTTCAGCAAGGCAAGGAAAAATATTTAAAACATAACTTTTAATAATTACCTAAAAGGTTATTAGTCAATTTGTGCATACGGACAAACAATAATTTTATACAGTGCTAGTACTCAAATTCAACAGTGCTCTAAGTAGTAAATTGGTTTGGTCTCACAAAAATCACTTCTCACATCTCTCAGTGATAGGTTCTCCGTTTCAAAATGAGAAAAGTAAGAAACTTTTCTCTTCCTTGGCAGTGGGGAATAGAAAAAAAGGGAGGAAGTTGCTCCAGTCCTTTTAATAATCCATTTCGTGCTGCTGCATTACTCCTGCCCTGACAAAGGCAGTACCCAAGTATGGACCTGTTCAAAAGTTACCCATAATGACGATGATGCTTTGTTTGAGAACCCCCAGTGAATGCTGGCATAGGCAAGTGAAGCAGGCAACAGAGGTTGTGATCACTGCCACCGCCTGGTACCAGCCCTCAATCTGAAATGAAGTGACATCAGTGAGTAGACTCAGCTAGTCCCTGCGCGATGTGCACTGTGTGTTGTGCACATTGATAGTGCGCTCTCTTTTGCTGGCTCAGATTAGCAGTAATGAGCCGACAACATAGCAGGTTGTCAGAATACACAGCTTGCAGAGACCAGCGCTGCCCCCACAAGTGACGTCACTGGTCTCTTTACATTGGACATTCTGACATTCTGCTCTGGTGCCAGCTCGTTAATGCTGATCTGAGCCAATAAGAGAGCGCACTGTCATTGTGCACATCACACATTGTGCAGGGACTAGCACCACCCATGACTTGAATGTCATTGGTGGCGATTTGTTTCAGGGTGGGGGCAGAGGCTGCAGCAGTGACCCCAATCTCTGGCCCCTGATGACTGTTCCTTTGAGTATTCCAGCATGCACTGGGCAAATGAAGCATCATAAAAAAAGGAAGTGGAGAAAAAAATAGAAATACAGTTAGTGTGGTTAGGGAAGGAAAGGGAATTTTTAATTTAAGTATATTAGAAAATAGTTTAGATTATGGCACTAAATCGATAGGGATTGTGCTGCAGTGACCCATATTACAGCCAGGGGGCGCTGTATGTGCTCCTCAGGATACGTATGGAGGCGTATCTGTAATGGTGATAATGAAACAGTGTCTGGCATAATTGCACATGGCCGGTATGTGTCGCAGAGGGAGTCTGTGCTGTTAATCCTGTAGTATTGTTGTTCTTGGACCTGTAGTCCCACAAGTATTTATATAGTTAAAAGGGAGGCTTGCAGAGGTAGTCGGAGAGCTGGGCGGGACTGGCTAACCACACACACACCTCCCACCTATGGGGGTGGTTACAGCTACACAATGTGGCCAGGGTTTGGTCACATGGTTCAGAGTGTATGGACCTGAATGGTCAGAATGTGAAGTCCTGGAATGTTCAGTGGGTTGGAATGTCCTGGAGTGGGCTGGATTCCTGGAAGCACATGGTGAGGCCATGGATTGAAGGCCTGTGTGTTGGAAGTGCCTGGGAGTGGACTTCCTGAATAGCTCACGGAGAGGCCGTACCTGCAGAGCCTGTGATGTATATAGATTCTTCCTCAATCAATAGATTTGTGTCAACAAAGATAAAAAAAGTTTTACATTTTAAAATCGCTAGCCTATAGATAAAGGTGGCGATATCCATCGGATGGCTGGCATCCCCTGGCGTTAGCTTATAGAGAACCTTTTACCAAATGTTCAAGTTGAACTGGACACAAGATGTAATAGCTGCTGCAGAGCAGAATAAAAATTTTTTTTGCCTTTTTTTATTTCGCTTCTGTGTTCTGGAGATATTAGCAATCTAAGTATTGGTACCTAATGAGTTAATTTTTGTTAAGTGTAAGTAGGTGTTATCAGATAGCAACTCAGTAAGGGAGAAGTACAGGACCCCAAGGAAAAGTATCTGATAACACCCACTTGGACTTAAAGGGGTATTCCCATCTTCAAGAACCTATCCCAATATGTAGTAGGTGTAATAATCATTTCCAATTAGAAATGTAGTATAGTTCTTCTGATAAGCTATGTTGCTTACCCCATGTGTGGGGCATTGTAGTAGATTAGGTATCCATTTATGCTTTGCCCTGAACATGGGCTAAGTGACACTACATGTCTAATTGGAGGTATTTGCTAACATTATTATTATTATCTATCTATATATAATTGTCTAAGGGTTTTTCTGTCTGTCTGTCTGTCTTTCTGTCTGTCTGTCTTTCTGTCTGTCTGTCTGTCTGTCCTGGAAATCCCGGCTCTCTGATTGGTCGAGGCCGCCAGGGCACATAATACATAGTAACATAGTAACATAGTTAGTAAGGCCGAAAAAAGACATTTGTCCATCCAGTTCAGCCTATATTCCATCATAATAAATCCCCAGATCTACGTCCTTCTACAGAACCTAATTGTATGATACAATATTGTTCTGCTCCAGGAAGACATCCAGGCCTCTCTTGAACCCCTCGACTGAGTTCGCCATCACCACCTCCTCAGGCAAGCAATTCCAGATTCTCACTGCCCTAACAGTAAAGAATCCTCTTCTATGTTGGTGGAAAAACCTTCTCTCCTCCAGACGCAAAGAATGCCCCCTTGTGCCCGTCACCTTCCTTAGTATAAACAGATCCTCAGCGAGATATTTGTATTGTCCCCTTATATACTTATACATGGTTATTAGATCGCCCCTCAGTCGTCTTTTTTCTAGACTAAATAATCCTAATTTCGCTAATCTATCTGGGTATTGTAGTTCTCCCATCCCCTTTATTAATTTTGTTGCCCTCCTTTGTACTCTCTCTAGTTCCATTATATCCTTCCTGAGCACCGGTGCCCAAAACTGGACACAGTACTCCATGTGCGGTCTAACTAGGGATTTGTACAGAGGCAGTATAATGCTCTCATCATGTGTATCCAGACCTCTTTTAATGCACCCCATGATCCTGTTTGCCTTGGCAGCTGCTGCCTGGCACTGGCTGCTCCAGGTAAGTTTATCATTAACTAGGATCCCCAAGTCCTTCTCCCTGTCAGATTTACCCAGTGGTTTCCCATTCAGTGTGTAATGCTGACATTGATTCCTTCTTCCCATGTGTATAACCTTACATTTATCATTGTTAAACCTCATCTGCCACCTTTCAGCCCAAGTTTCCAACTTATCCAGATCCATCTGTAGCAGAATACTATCTTCTCTTGTATTAACTGCTTTACATAGTTTTGTATCATCTGCAAATATCGATATTTTACTGTGTAAACCTTCTACCAGATCATTAATGAATATGTTGAAGAGAACAGGTCCCAATACTGACCCCTGCGGTACCCCACTGGTCACAGCGACCCAGTTAGAGACTATACCATTTATAACCACCCTCTGCTTTCTATCATTAAGCCAGTTACTAACCCATTTACACACATTTTCCCCCAGACCAAGCATTCTCATTTTGTGTACCAACCTCTTGTGCGGCACGGTATCAAACGCTTTGGAAAAATCGAGATATACCACGTCCAATGACTCACCGTGGTCCAGCCTATAGCTTACCTCTTCATAAAAACTGATTAGATTGGTTTGACAGGAGCGATTTCTCATAAACCCATGCTGATATGGAGTTAAACAGTTATTCTCATTGAGATAATCCAGAATAACATCCCTCAGAAACCCTTCAAATATTTTACCAACAATAGAGGTTAGACTTACTGGCCTATAATTTCCAGGTTCACTTTTAGAGCCCTTTTTGAATATTGGCACCACATTTGCTATGCGCCAATCCTGCGGAACAGACCCTGTCGCTATAGAGTCTGTAAAAATAAGAAATAATGGTTTATCTATTACATTACTTAGTTCTCTTAGTACTCGTGGGTGTATGCCATCCGGACCCGGAGATTTATCTATTTTAATCTTATTTAGCCGGTTTCGCACCTCTTCTTGGGTTAGATTGGTGACCCTTAATATAGGGTTTTCATTGTTTCTTGGGATTTCACCTAGCATTTCATTTTCCACCGTGAATACCGTGGAGAAGAAGGTGTTTAATATGTTAGCTTTTTCCTCGTCATCTACAACCATTCTTTCCTCACTATTTTTTAAGGGGCCTACATTTTCAGTTTTTATTCTTTTACTATTGATATAGTTGAAGAACAGTTTGGGATTAGTTTTACTCTCCTTAGCAATGTGCTTCTCTGTTTCCTTTTTGGCAGCTTTAATTAGTTTTTTAGATAAAGTATTTTTCTCCCTATAGTTTTTTAGAGCTTCAATGGTGCCATCCTGCTTTAGTAGTGCAAATGCTTTCTTTTTACTGTTAATTGCCTGTCTTACTTCTTTGTTTAGCCACATTGGGTTTTTCCTATTTCTAGTCCTTTTATTCCCACAAGGTATAAACCGCTTACACTGCCTATTTAGGATGTTCTTAAACATTTCCCATTTATTATCTGTATTCTTATTTCTGAGGATATTGTCCCAGTCTACCAGATTAAGGGCATCTCTAAGCTGGTCAAACTTTGCCTTCCTAAAGTTCAGTGTTTTTGTGACTCCCTGACAAGTCCCCCTAGTGAAAGACAGGTGAAACTGTACAATATTGTGGTCGCTATTTCCTAGATGCCCGACCACCTGCAGATTTGTTATTCTGTCAGGTCTATTAGATAGTATTAGGTCTAAAAGTGCTGCTCCTCTGGTTGGATTCTGCACCAATTGTGAAAGATAATTTTTCTTGGTTATTAGCAGAAACCTGTTGCCTTTATGGGTTTCACAGGTTTCTGTTTCCCAGTTAATATCCGGGTAGTTAAAGTCCCCCATAACCAGGACCTCATTATGGGTTGCAGCTTCATCTATCTGCTTTAGAAGTAAACTTTCCATGGTTTCTGTTATATTTGGGGGTTTGTAACAGACCCCAATGAGAATTTTGTTACCATTTTTCCCTCCATGAATTTCGACCCATATGGACTCGACATCCTCATTTCCTTCGCTAATATCCTCCCTTAAAGTGGACTTTAGACAAGACTTTACATAGAGACAAACCCCTCCTCCTCTCCGATTTTTACGATCCTTTCTAAACAGACTGTAACCCTGTAAGTTAACTGCCCAGTCATAGCTTTCATCTAACCATGTCTCGGTTATTCCCACTATGTCAAAGTTACCTGTAGATATTTCTGCTTCTAGTTCTTCCATCTTGTTTGTCAGGCTTCTGGCGTTTGCGAGCATGCAGTTTAGAGGATTTTGTTTTGTTCCAATCTCCTCGCTGTGGATTGTTTTAGAAATGTTCTTACCTCCCTTCTGAGTATGTTTTCCTGGATCTTCTTTGTTCAAGTCTAATATTTTTCTTCCCGTCTCCTCTTCTTCTAGTTTAACGCCCTCCTGATGAGTGTAGCGAAAAGGGGTGCTGCCATCTCCAAGATCCTATCCCAATATGTAGTAGGTGTAATAATAATAACTAGCTGTTTCCAGCCAGCTAACGCTCGGCACGCTCATTGCTGTCTAATTAATTGCTGGTGATTAAACTAAAGTAAATAATGACAACATTCAATAGTGCTTACGCAGGTGGTACATTAACTTAAAATGAAGTTAATAACAATAATAATCATTACAAATCTGAATCTATATATATAATTGTCTAAGGGGTACTTCCGTCTGTCTGTCCTCAACTTCCGTAACGGAAATCCCGTGTCGCTGATTGGTCTCGGCAGCTGCCTGCCATGGCTGCCGCGACCAATCAGCGACGGGCACAGTCCGATTAGTCCCTCCCCTACTCCCCTGCACTCACTGCCCAGCGCCCACTCCATAATCCCCTCCAGTCACCGCTCACACAGGGTTAATGGCAGCTGTAATGGACCGCGATGTAACGCACTCCGTTACCGCCGCTATTAACCCTGTGTGTCCCCAACTATTTACTATTGACGCTGCCTATACGGCATCAATAGTAAAAAATGTAATGTTAAAAATAATTAAAAAAAAAAAAAACTGCTATACTCACCCTCCATTGCAGCTCGCGCTGGCCGCCATCTTCCGTTGCAGGTTCCGGTGGCAGAAGGACTACTACATGGCTGCTATATACTACGTGGACAGTACTATATACTTCATGGCTGCTATATACAGGTCCTTCTCAAAAAATTAGCATATAGTGTTAAATTTCATTATTTACCATAATGTAATGATTACAATTAAACTTTCATATATTATAGATTCATTATCCACCAACTGAAATTTGTCAGGTCTTTTATTGTTTTAATACTGATGATTTTGGCATACAACTCCTGATAACCCAAAAAACCTGTCTCAATAAATTAGCATATTTCACCCATCCAATCAAATAAAAGTGTTTTTTAATAACAAACAAAAAAACCAACAAATAATAATGTTCAGTTATGCACTCAATACTTGGTCGGGAATCCTTTGGCAGAAATGACTGCCTCAATGCGGCGTGGCATGGAGGCAATCAGCCTGTGACACTGCTGAGATGTTATGGAGGCCCAGGATGCTTCAATAGCGGCCTTAAGCTCATCCAGAGTGTTGGGTCTTGCGTCTCTCAACTTTCTCTTCACAATATCCCACAGATTCTCTATGGGGTTCAGGTCAGGAGAGTTGGCAGGCCAATTGAGCACAGTAATACCATGGTCAGTAAACCATTTACCAGTGGTTTTGGCACTGTGAGCAGGTGCCAGGTCGTGCTGAAAAATGAAATCTTCATCTCCATAAAGCATTTCAGCCGATGGAAGCATGAAGTGCTCCAAAATCTCCTGATAGCTAGCTGCATTGACCCTGCCCTTGATGAAACACAGTGGACCAACACCAGCAGCTGACATGGCACCCCACACCATCACTGACTGTGGGTACTTGACACTGGACTTCAGGCATTTTGGCATTTCCTTCTCCCCAGTCTTCCTCCAGACTCTGGCACCTTGATTTCCGAATGACATGCAAAATTTGCTTTCATCAGAAAAAAGTACTTGGGACCACTTAGCAACAGTCCAGTGCTGCTTCTCTGTAGCCCAGGTCAGGCGCCTCTGCCGCTGTTTATGGTTCAAAAGTGGCTTTACCTGGGGAATGCGGCACCTGTAGCCCATTTCCTGCACACGCCTGTGCACGGTGGCTCTGGATGTTTCCACACCAGACTCAGTCCACTGCTTCCTCAGGTTCCCCAAGGTCTGGAATCGGTCCTTCTCCACAATCTTCCTCAGGGTCCGGTCTCCTCTTCTCGTTGTACAGCGTTTTCTGCCACATTGTTTCCTTCTAACAGACTTACCATTGAGGTGCCTTGATACAGCACTCTGGGAACAGCCTATTTGTTGAGAAATTTCTTTCTGGGTCTTACCCTCTTGCTTGAGGGTGTCAATGATGGCCTTCTTGACATCTGTCAGGTCGCTAGTCTTACCCATGATGGGGGTTTTGAGTAATGAACCAGGCAGGGAGTTTATAAAAGCCTCAGGTATCTTTTGCATGTGTTTAGAGTTAATTAGTTGATTCAGAAGATTAGGGTAATAGGTCGTTTAGAGAACCTTTTCTTGATATGCTAATTTATTGAGACAGGTTTTTTGGGTTATCAGGAGTTGTATGCCAAAATCATCAGTATTAAAACAATAAAAGACCTGACAAATTTCAGTTGGTGGATAATGAATCTATAATATATGAAAGTTTAATTGTAATCATTACATTATGGTAAATAATGAAATTTAACACTATATGCTAATTTTTTGAGAAGGACCTGTACTACGTGGGCAGTACTATATACTGCATGGCTGCTATATACTACATAGACAGTACTGTATACTGCATGGCTGCTATATACTATGTGGGCAGTACTATATACTACATGGCTGCTATATACTACGTGGACAGTACTATATACTACATGGCTGCTATATACTACATGGACAGTATTATATACTACATGGCTGCTATATACTACGTGGGCAGTACTATATACTACATGGCTGCTATATACTACGTGGGCAGTACTATATACTACATGGCTGCTATATACTACGTGTGCAGTGTTATATACTACATGGCTGCTGTATACTACATGGCCTGTGTTAGATACTGCGTGGCCTGCGTTATATACAACGCATCCGGTATTCTACAATATGTATGTACAGTATGTATATAGCAGCCACATAATATATAGCACAGGCCACGTACTATTTGTATGCTACAGTATATACTACATGGCTCCTATATACTACGTGTTCTATATAGTATGTGGCTGCTATATACATACATATTCTAGAACACCCGAAGCGTTAGAATCGGACCACCATCTAGTTTGTAATATTCTATATGGAGAAGCAAGAAAAACTTGTCTAGCCGCTCGTCCCCTTCTATAATTAACTAGCTATTGAACCCGTTCTACGCCCGGGTGGCGAGCATTTACATTGGTATATGGTCTCCATCCTGGTATGTGCTGCTCCATCCTGCGTCCCCATCCTGTCATGTGCTGCTCCATCCTGCGTCCCCATCCTGTCATGTGCTGCTCCCATCCTGCTCCCATTCTGTCATGTGCTTTTCCATCCTGCATCCCCATCCTGTCATGTGCTGCTCCCATCCTGCGCCCCCGTTCTGTCATGTGCTGCTCCCATCCTGCGCCCGTTCTGTCATGTGCTGCTGCCATCCTGCGCCCCCGTTCTGTCATGTGCTGCTCCCATCCTGCGCCCCCGTTCTGTCATGTGCTGCTCCCATCCTGTCATGTGCTGCTCCCATCCTGCGCGGACTGCGCAGGCGCCGATTGCGGCAGCAGGAATCGGCACCTGCGCAGTCCGCGCTTTCCAGCGCCATTTTCTTGAAGACACACCTGCAGTGGAGCCGGAGTGTGTCTTCAAGAAAATGGCGCCGGAAAGCGCGGACTGCGCAGGCGCCGATTCCGGCAGCAGGAATCGGCGCCTGCGCAGTCCGCGCTTTCCGGAGCCATTTTCTTGAAGACACACTCCGGCTCCTCTGCCTGTGACTGGTAAGTCAGAGGGCGGCGCCGGCACGCATTAAGTGCGTTATCGCGCCCTCTGAACTGTCACAGCAGAGGAGCCGGGAGACGGAGCCGCACGCAGCGCTGGAATGGGGAAAGGTGAATATACTTACCCTCCTGGCGGTCCCTGACTCTCCGGTGGAGATCGTGGTGTGCGTTCAGTGCTTACGCATACCGCGATCTCCTGTGAGCGTCACTCTGTGGGGGCCAGACTGCGCCGGCGCTTGCGCCAGCGCAGTCTATAAAGGCTTCGGACAGAGTGACGCTCCCAGCATTATATTATAGATACTTCACATTACAGTAACGATCTGCATGCTCGGCCCTCCACGTAAGACATGATGAAAACTGTCATTTACCGTCAGCTTGAAATTCGTGTTACCTAAGTCTGGAAAGTGCTGACTGATGAGCGTTACATCATATCGGTTATCTTTCACCACATTCATTTCTGTTCACCATATGTGCACTTCACTTTTTAGTTATTCTGCATTACTTCCTTTTTCAATTGTGCTGATTGTAGAGGATAAAGCACACACATCCCTGATACATCTCTGCAAAGTGGCAGATGTTCATAAGGTGTTTCTTTGTACCCGGGGGACAATGGGCTCCAAGTACAACTGTAATAAACAGGTCTCAGTGGACGCAATCTAAGTATGGACCTACAGGCATAGTAAATCCGAAGACTGCGATCACTGCGACCAGTGACGGAGAACTTACAATTACAACACCGTGACCAGACACAGCTCTCAGTCCGGTCTCTCTTTTGCAATGATGGTTACAAATAGATGATGAAGATAAATATTGGCTGCAGATTGTGATAATGTCGGCATTTAGCTCATGTGTATGACCTGTCTAATAGATATTGAAATATCAGATTCTAACATGAAATTCACACATTTTAAATCATCATTACCAACACAGTAGTTGGTATTTACACTGATGAAAAATGACTTTTTTCACTCATAAACCCCGATATGGATATGTCTCCACATATGCGACTCGGGGAAGTCGCGGGGCCGTGATCTGACTCAATGGCCCTGGGCGTGCAATAAAAATGCAAGGGGAAAAGATATATGGGATTGATTCATGACGCCACCCGTGGTGTTCGGCAAGGGGTGGCCGACACTGCAGTTCAGGTCCACTGGGGCTGATGGTGACACAGCAGAGATGTTACAGCTCTCCACGGGTAGAGCGAGCCCCAGGGCAGTTATAGGGTTAATTTTATGATGGTAACTGTTGTAGATAGGGTCCGCCCAGATCCCGCGGCCTGGAGTGGTGTGGTGTGGTGTTAGATGCTAGTGTGCAGGTATCGGGTGGTGCCCCCTCCTTACCCGAGAGTGGAGTACCACACCTCTGGCTGAGGTGCAGTACCTCTGTGGCAACTGGACCCTCAGGGGCGCCACATATACCTCCCACATCATAAATTCGGGTCACGTGGGTCTTGGGTGCACTGCACTGGTGAACAGAAAAAAGCCCCTGTGTAAGAACAATATGTAGGCCCTTTGTCGTACAATAGCTCATCATAATACACAATTATTTTAGAGGTGGAAAAGGGCCCCCTCATCTCTTGGACCCTTGTGCAGCTACATAGGTTGCACCAATGATATGTCCACACCTCGTGCACTACTATGTTATATTGAAAGAGTAAACATTGTTTTATTTTATTATTTTATTCTTTCCATAAATCAATAATAAACGTGAAACTAAAAAACTTTGTAATATATCTTATTGGAGATATCTGCTTCTTTGTGCTCCCATACTGATCTTTCCTTCCCAAATTCTGAATTCACAGGTAAAATCTGTCTTCACTGAGTACAGACTTTCCATTACTGAGATAGGAGGTGACAGTTGGTGCTCAGAAAGTTCCATGGAAAACTGTAACTGTTGTATCAGGAGAACTTGCAGCAGAATGTCTGTGTCTGCTTCTAGTTTCTCCTTCTTCCTCCACATCCATGTCTTTCTCTTCTGATTAAATCCTTTGGCTGTGTTCATTTTTTCTTGCAAATTTTCTTCTGGATGTAAATATGGTATAAAATACTCCATTTACATAAACTAGGATGAAGCAAAAATGGACCGGTCATATAGAGTGCAAGTGACACAGTTCAGCTGGTATTAAAAAGCCTTCATTTAATATTTCTTCAGGCGGCAGTTAGACTTTTTAATACCAGCTGAACTGTGTCGCTTGCAGTCTATATTTGACCGGTCCAATTTTACTTCATCCTGTCCTATCCTCTTCTGAGGCACCTGGCCGGAGCTGCAGTGTGCTACCTGCACAAAAAAAACTCCCAATACCAGCTTGGCGCTCCTGTGAAGCCGCCTATTTTGACTCACAATTTACATAAACTAGTCACATACCAGCCCACTTTGGAATGTCATTGTCACGCCGTAAGCGGCGTTAAAGGGGCAGGACGGTGTACTGGGACCCGCACCTGTCCCTACCACTTTAATGGGGCCCTGGCTTTCCCTTATCTCGGGGGTACCTATGATGGTTAGGAGGCCCGAGCCGCCAGCGTTTCCCTGTCTCCTGTGCAGGCCCTATCGGTGGCCCCTTCTCCCCCCAAAGGAGGAGGACTGCACCAGTGTAATAATACAACAAATAACAGGGTATACAGACAAGGTAACTAAAAGTCTCAAACTCACCAAATGCTCACACATCCACAGAGGAAACACAGAGAAGGGAAGAGAAGGAATAAACTAGGAAGGAAAACAGGTTAAACATGCAACCAAAACAGCAGACACCAATCTCTGTAAATAAACCTCCAACACCAATACTACGCTCCTTCAACCTCCAAGCCAGGCAGTAGAACTGATCACTGACAATAGCTGAAGTCAGGACTGGGTCTATATAGAGGATCAGATTTACAAAATCCACTTCAGAGAGACCCAGCTCTCAGCAACTCATAAGGCTAACTCCTGCACTGCTGGCACAAAGTAGCCAGGTCAGAAAACAGGTGAAGAGCTTCTGTTCACTGTGTGTGAATGAGGCCCAGAGTGCTGCGGTTCTCTGGAACCTCTCTGTCACGGTAGCCCCGTGACAGTACCCCCCCTTCTACGATGGACCTCCGGACCCTTAGGACCAGGTTTCTCAGGATGAGCTGTATGAAATGCCCGAACCAACCTAACCGCATGGACATCGGCAGCAGGTACCCACGTCCTTTCCTCAGGACCGTACCCTCACCAGTGTACCAGATATTGTGGGGATTAGTAACATAGTAACATAGTAACATAGTTAGTAAGGCCGAAAAAAGACATTTGTCCATCCAGTTCAGCCTATATTCCATCATAATAAATACCCAGATCTACGTCCTTCTACAGAACCTAATAATTGTATGATACAATATTGTTCTGCTCCAGGAAGACATCCAGGCCTCTCTTGAACCCCTCGACTGAGTTCGCCATCACCACCTCCTCAGGCAAGCAATTCCAGATTCTCACTGCCCTAACAGTAAAGAATCCTCTTCTATGTTGGTGGAAAAACCTTCTCTCCTCCAGACGCAAAGAATGCCCCCTTGTGCCCGTCACCTTCCTTGGTATAAACAGATCCTCAGCGAGATATTTGTATTGTCCCCTTATATACTTATACATGGTTATTAGATCGCCCCTCAGTCGTCTTTTTTCTAGACTAAGTAATCCTAATTTCGCTAATCTATCTGGGTATTGTAGTTCTCCCATCCCCTTTATTAATTTTGTTGCCCTCCTTTGTACTTTCTCTAGTTCCATTATATCCTTCCTGAGCACCGGTGCCCAAAACTGGACACAGTACTCCATGTGCGGTCTAACTAGGGATTTGTACAGAGGCAGTATAATGCTCTCATCATGTGTATCCAGACCTCTTTTAATGCACCCCATGATCCTGTTTGCCTTGGCAGCTGCTGCCTGGCACTGGCTGCTCCAGGTAAGTTTATCATTAACTAGGATGCCCAAGTCCTTCTCCCTGTCAGATTTACCCAGTGGTTTCCCGTTCAGTGTGTAATGGTGATATTGATTCCCTCTTCCCATGTGTATAACCTTACATTTATCATTGTTAAACCTCATCTGCCACCTTTCAGCCCAAGTTTCCAACTTATCCAGATCCATCTGTAGCAGAATACTATCTTCTCTTGTATTAACTGCTTTACATAGTTTTGTATCATCTGCAAATATCGATATTTTACTGTGTAAACCTTCTACCAGATCATTAATGAATATGTTGAAGAGAACAGGTCCCAATACTGACCCCTGCGGTACCCCACTGGTCACAGCGACCCAGTTAGAGACTATACCATTTATAACCACCCTCTGCTTTCTATCACTAAGCCAGTTACTAACCCATTTACACACATTTTCCCCCAGACCAAGCATTCTCATTTTGTGTACCAACCTCTTGTGCGGCACGGTATCAAACGCTTTGGAAAAATCGAGATATACCACGTCCAATGACTCACCGTGGTCCAGCCTATAGCTTACCTCTTCATAAAAACTGATTAGATTGGTTTGACAGGAGCGATTTCTCATAAACCCATGCTGATATGGAGTTAAACAGTTATTCTCATTGAGATAATCCAGAATAACATCCCTCAGAAACCCTTCAAATATTTTACCAACAATAGAGGTTAGACTTACTGGCCTATAATTTCCAGGTTCACTTTTAGAGCCCTTTTTGAATATTGGCACCACATTTGCTATGCGCCAGTCCTGCGGAACAGACCCTGTCGCTATAGAGTCACTAAAAATAAGAAATAATGGTTTATCTATTACATTACTTAGTTCTCTTAGTACTCGTGGGTGTATGCCATCCGGACCCGGAGATTTATCTATTTTAATCTTATTTAGCCGGTTTCGCACCTCTTCTTGGGTTAGATTGGTGACCCTTAATATAGGGTTTTCATTGTTTCTTGGGATTTCACCTAGCATTTCATTTTCCACCGTGAATACCGTGGAGAAGAAGGTGTTTAATATGTTAGCTTTTTCCTCGTCATCTACAACCATTCTTTCCTCACTATTTTTTAAGGGGCCTACATTTTCAGTTTTTATTCTTTTACTATTGATATAGTTGAAGAACAGTTTGGGATTAGTTTTACTCTCCTTAGCAATGTGCTTCTCTGTTTCCTTTTTGGCAGCTTTAATTAGTTTTTTTAGATAAAGTATTTTTCTCCCTATAGTTTTTTAGAGCTTCAATGGTGCCATCCTGCTTAGTAGTGCAAATGCTTTCTTTTTACTGTTAATTGCCTGTCTTACTTCTTTGTTTAGCCACATTGGGTTTTTCCTATTTCTAGTCCTTTTATTCCCACAAGGTATAAACCGCTTACACTGCCTATTTAGGATGTTCTTAAACATTTCCCATTTATTATCTGTATTCTCATTTCTGAGGATATTGTCCCAGTCTACCAGATTAAGGGCATCTCTAAGCTGTTCAAACTTTGCCTTCCTAAAGTTCAAAGGATTGACGAACTAAACGAGAATCCATAACCCTGGAAATTTGGAACTCGAGATTTCCATCAACAAGGACCAGAGATGGAGGTGAAGGGGACTGATTGGATGGCGCCACAACCTTTATGAGTAAGGAGCAATGAAAAACATTATGGATCTTAAATGACTGAGGCAAAGCCAGCTGAAAAACAACGGAATTCACGACGGCCACAATCCTATAAGGGCCAATGAACCTAGGGCCCAATTTCCACGAGGGAACTCTCAGCTTAATATTTTTTGAGGACAACAAAACCCAATCACCCACACACAGGTCCGGACCTTCCACACGTCTCCGATCAGCCGCATTCTTATACTTGGAACCCATCCTCTTTAATTTATCAAGAACCCCTTGCCATACGGACGTGATGGATGAAGAAAACCTCTCCTCTTCAGGAACACCTGAGGAATCCCTCCTATTAAATGAACTAGATTGAGGATGAAAACCATATGCCCCGAAAAACGGGGACTTACCAGTAGACTCATGAGTACGATTGTTTATAGCAAATTCTGCTAGCGGTAAGTATTTAACCCAGTCCTCCCGATTCTCTGAGATGAAACACCTGAGATAAGTCTCAAGATTTTGATTTATGCGTTCAGTCTGACCATTGGATTGAGGATGAAAAGCTGAAGAAAACGACAAATGAGTCCCCAGCCGGCTGCAGAAAGCCCTCCAAAACTTAGAAATAAACTGCACCGGCCGGTCTGAGACAATATCTGAAGGAATACCATGCAGTCTCACAACCTCCTTAATAAGGACCTGTGCCAGAGTCTTAGCATTTGGTAATGCTGGGAGCACAATGAAATGAGACATCTTGCTAAATCTATCAACTACGACTAAAATTACTGTATTACCCTCCGAAACCGGTAAGTCAGTGATGAAGTCTATTGACAAATGAGTCCAAGGTCTATTGGGAATCTCCAAAGGTTGGAGAGACCCAGACGGGCGAGAACGAGAGGACTTGGAACGCGCACACACACTGCGGGCAGCGACATATTCCTGTACATCATGTTTTACCCCAGACCACCAAAAACGCCGAGTGAGTAGGTCCGCGGTAACCTTACTTCCAGGGTGTCTGGCCAAAACCGAGTCATGATGCTCATTTATGACCCTGAGACGGAGATTAGCTGGAACAAAAAGTTTACCTAACGGACAGGCTGCTGGGGCGTCCCCCTGTGCCTCTACCACCTTTTTCTCAAGATCAGAATTAATTGCGGTGACTACTACACCCTTCTGCAGTATAGGACCTGGTTCACAATTATCCCCACCCCCCGGGCAACAACGGGATAACGCATCAGCCTTGACATTCTTATTTCCTGGCCGGTACGTAATGTAGAAATTGAACCTGGCGAAGAACAGAGACCACCTTGCCTGCTTAGGTGTAAGACGCTTTGCAAATTCTAAATATAACAGATTTTTGTGATCTGTGATCACCATGACAGGGTGAAGTGCTCCCTCCAAAAAATGATGCCATCCCTCAAATGCCCATTTAATTGCCAACAGCTCACTGTTACCAATGTCATAATTCTTCTCCGTAGGAGATAATTTTCTCGAGAAAAATGCACACAGACGCCACTTACTCGGAGAAATCCCCTGAGACAATACAGCTCCCACCCCTACCTCAGAGGCATCCACCTCTACCACAAATGACTGTGTGATGTCAGGCTGTATTAATATGGGTGCAGTGGAAAAACACTTTTTCAAAGTTTCAAAAGCTCTACTGGCCGCACTGGACCATACGGAGAAATCTGTGCCACTCTTGGTCATGTCTGTCAATGGTTTGGCTACCACTGAAAAGTCTGTAATAAATTTGCGATAGAAATTTGCAAAACCTAAAAACCTCTGTAAAGCCTTAAGGTCCTCAGGACAATCCCACTCCAAGACCGCCCTGACCTTAGCCGGATCCATAAGAAAACCTGTGGAGGATAAGAAATAACCCAGAAACGGAATCTCTTTGACCTCGAACATGCATTTCTCAAGTTTGGCAAACAGTTTATTGTCCCTGAGTACCTGAAGGACCTGCCATACATGATCCTGATAAGACTCGAGGTCAGGGGAATAAAGTAAGATGTCATTGAGATATACCACCACAAACCTACCTATTAAGTGACTAAGTATATCATTGACAAAGTGTTGAAACACAACAGGAGCATTACTTAACCCAAAATGCATAACCAAGTTCTCGTAATGTCCCTCTGGAGTATTAAACGCCGTCTTCCATTCATCCCCCTCCTTTATCCGAATGAGATTATATGCCCCCCTGAGGTCTAATTTGGAGAACCATTTAGCCCCACAATTTGGTTAAAGAGGTCCGGAATAAGAGGGAGCGGAAAAGAATCCCGGACTGTAATGTGATTTAATTCACGGAAGTCTAAGCATGGGCGTAAACCCCCGTCCTTCTTCTTAACAAAAAAGAACCCGGCAGCAATGGGTGATGACGAAGGTCTGATATGACCCTTGGCCAGACTCTCCGTGATATAGTCCTTCATGGCCTGTCTCTCTGGGGCAGAGATGTTGTATAGCCTACTCTTAGGCAGTTTAGCACCAGGAATGAGACGTATAGCGCAATCATAAGGACGGTGTGGAGGTAGCTCTCGATTCCCCTCCTCAGAGAATACATCCTTAAAATTTGAGATGAACTCTGGCAAAACCTGCAGTGTGATCCCTTAGAAGTGTGTCCTTAAAAGTGTGGATTACCGTAGAATTAAAACCTGAAAGATGTATACAGACTGTGCCCTGCTACCTGCCACCATCGCACTCTAACAAGCATCTCTATTCTTCCAACAGGTATGTTTATCCAGCCTGCTCCCCTGCTTTGTCTGTCTATGAAGTGCACATAATACATCACCCAGCTTTCCACACAGACTTTCCTCTGCTCCTAGCATTCTCATGGTATGCTTTTCAGCTAACCCCAGCTCTACCCTAGTGTTATTTATGACCTTGTTTACTCAGGCCTGATTGTATGCATCTGGTCCACTCTTAATTCTCTGACCAAGATGAGCAGAGACCACTCCTCTCTGCTTCACACCTGAACGCACTTAGATTGCCATATATTGCATAGCAAAAGTCTGCAATGACTTCAGTCTGCAGTGTGATCCCTTAGAAGTGTGTCCTTAAAAGTGTGGATTACAGTAGAATTAAAACCTGAATTGAACCTGAAGGGAACTGAAGGTAACTGGCCACAGTCATTGTAAACAATGTTTCTGTTTGTTTTCACTTTCACCCCTATAATCCTTCACTTTCTGCTCCCTCCCACAATCCCCACACTAAGTAAGGAACTGTTCATCTCCTCTTCAATCCTCCCCATCCACCTCACCTCCTCCTCAGAACTGATCCTTAACATACAATCTTCTGTTTCCAAGCACAGACAGCCCCCTCATGCCCTCTCCTGCTCCCACTTGCTAACACTTTCTCTGCTCCTTCTCACTGCTGGTGATATCTCTCCAAATCCTGGTCCTCCTCACCATATTCCCACAGCCAGTTCTACCTGCCATCCATGCTCTAGCACAAACTTCCGTAACCTCTCTAACCTTATACCCATTCGCCCACCCCCCGCCTCCCCAGTCCCACTAACAGGAGCTCTGTGGAACGCTCGCTCTGTCTGCAACAAGCTCTCCTACATCCATTGTCTCTTTGTTACTACTGTTGTGAATTCTGTGGCTGAATTCACTCCTGTGGTCACAAGTGGTACTGCAGCTTCTGAGCTTCCTCCCTCAGGTGTTCTGGTGAGCTCGTTAACTGCTTCATTACTTAACTCCGCCTGATGCTGCTATCCTTGCTCCTTGTCAATGTTTCAGTGTTGGATCTGAGCTTCTCCTGATTGTTCCTGTGACCTGCTGCTCTGTATCGCTAAGTGCTTTTTGCTTTTTTGTTGCTTTTTTTCTGTCCAGCTTGTCTTTTGTTTTGCTGGAAGCTCTGAGACGCAAAGGGTGTACCGCCGTGCCGTTAGTTCGGCACGGTGGGTTTTTTTTTTGCCCCCTTTGCGTGGTTTTGCTTTAGGGTTTTTTGTAGACTGCAAAGTTCGCTTTACTGTCCTCGCTCTGTCCTAGAATATCGGGCCCCACTTTGCTGAATCTATTTCATCCCTACGTTTTGTCTTTTCATCTTACTCACAGTCATTATATGTGGGGGGCTGCCTTTTCCTTTGGGGACTTTCTCTGGGGCAAGTCAGGCCTATTTTTCTATCTTCAGGCTAGCTAGTTTCTTAGGCTGTGCCGAGTTGCCTAGGTAGTTGTTAGGCGCAATCCACAGCCGCTTTTAGTTGTGTTTAGGATAGGATCAGGTGTGCAGTCTACAGAGTTTCCACGTCTCAGAGCTCGTTCTTGTATTTTTGGGTATTTGTCAGATCACTGTGTGCGCTCTGATCGCTAAGCACACTGTGTTTCTGGATTGCCTTCATAACACCTGTCATTAGCAAACATAACAGTACAAGGAGCCTAACTAATGATTCTCAATAGAGGGAAAGAAAAAGTTCTGACATCATTTTTTTTTTTTTTCTGCTCTGTGTTCACTTTTTTTTTTCCCCTAGACATTTGGGTGATTCTGGACACAGGTGTGGACATGGATATTCAGGGTCTGTGCTCTTCAATGGATAATCTTGTTATAAATGTACAAAAAATTCAAGATACTATTGATCAGAAATCTATGTTAGAACCAAGAATTCCTATTCCTGATTTGTTTTTTGGAGATAGAACTAAGTTTCTAAGTTTCAAAAATAATTGTAAGCTATTTCTGGCCTTGAAACCTCATTCTTCTGGTAATCCTATTCAACAGGTTTTGATTATTATTTCTTTTTTGCGCGGCGACCCTCAAGACTGGGCATTTTCTCTTGCGCCAGGAGACCCTGCATTGAGTAGTGTCGATGCGTTTTTCCTGGCGCTCGGATTGCTGTACAATGAGCCTAATTCAGTGGATCAGGCTGAGAAAAATTTGCTGGCTTGTGCCAGGGTCAGGATGATATAGAAGTATATTGTCAGAAATTTAGGAAATGGTCAGTACTCACTCAGTGGAATGAATCTGCGCTGGCAGCTTTGTTCAGAAAGGGTCTCTCTGAGGCTCTTAAGGATGTCATGGTGGGATTTCCTATGCCTGCTGGTTTGAATGAGTCTTTCTCTTTGGCCATTCAGATCGGTCGACGCTTGCGCGAGCGTAAATCTGTGCACCATTTGGCGGTACTGCCTGAGGTTAAACCTGAGCCTATGCAGTGCGATAGGACTATGACTAGAGTTGAACGGCAGGAATACAGACGTCTGAATGGTCTGTGTTTCTACTGTGGTGATTCCACTCATGCTATTTCTGATTGTCCTAAGCGCACTAAGCGGTCCGCTAGGTCTGCCGTCATTGGTACTGTACAGTCCAAATTCCTTCTGTCCATTACCTTGATATGCTCTTTGTTGTCGTTTTCTGTCATGGCGTTTGTGGATTCGGGCGCTGCCCAGAATCTGATGGATTTGGATTATGCTAAACGTTGTGGGTTTTTCTTGGAGCCTTTGCGGTGTCCTATTCCATTGAGAGGAATTGATGCTACACCTTTGGCCAAGAATAAACCTCAATACTGGGCCCAGCTGACCATGTGCATGGCTCCTGCACATCAGGAAGTTATTCGCTTTCTGGTGTTGCATAATCTGCATGATGTGGTCGTGTTGGGGTTGCCATGGCTACAAACCCATAATCCAGTATTGGATTGGAATTCCATGTCGGTATCCAGCTGGGGTTGTCAGGGGGCACATGGTGATGTTCCATTTTTGTCGATTTCGTCATCCACCCCTTCTGAGGTCCCAGAGTTCTTGTCTGATTATCAGGATGTATTTGAAGAGCCCAAGTCCGATGCTCTACCTCCGCATAGGGATTGTGATTGTGCTATCAATTTGATTCCTGGTAGTAAATTCCCTAAAGGTCGATTATTTAATTTATCCGTGCCCGAACACGCCGCTATGCGCAGTTATGTGAAGGAATCCCTGGAGAAGGGACATATTCGCCCATCGTCATCACCACTGGGAGCAGGGTTCTTCTTTGTAGCCAAGAAGGATGGTTCGCTGAGACCGTGTATTGATTACCGCCTTCTTAATAAGATCACTGTTAAATTTCAGTATCCCTTGCCATTGTTATCTGACTTGTTTGCTCGGATTAAGGGGGCTAGTTGGTTCACTAAGATAGATCTTCGTGGTGCGTATAATCTGGTGAGAATCAGGCAAGGAGATGAATGGAAAACTGCATTCAATACGCCCGAGGGTCATTTTGAGTATCTAGTGATGCCGTTCGGACTTGCCAATGCTCCATCTGTGTTTCAGTCTTTTATGCATGACATCTTCAGTGAGTATCTGGATAAATTCCTGATTGTTTACTTGGATGACATTTTGATCTTCTCAGATGATTGGGAGTCTCATGTGAAGCAGGTCAGAATGGTTTTTCAGGTCCTGCGTGCTAACTCTTTGTTTGTGAAGGGATCAAAGTGTCTCTTCGGTGTGCAGAAAGTTTCATTTTTGGGGTTCATCTTCACCCCTTCTACTATCGAGATGGATCCAGTTAAGGTCCAAGCCATCCAGGATTGGATTCAGCCGACATCTCTGAAAAGTCTGCAAAAGTTCCTGGGCTTTGCTAATTTTTATCGTCGCTTCATCTGTAATTTTTCTAGCATTGCCAAACCATTGACCGATTTGACCAAGAAGGGTGCTGATTTGGTTAATTGGTCTTCTGCTGCTGTGGAAGCTTTTCAGGAGTTGAAGCGTTGTTTTTGTTCTGCCCCTGTGTTGTGTCAGCCAGATGTTTCTCTTCCGTTCCAGGTCGAGGTTGATGCTTCTGAGATTGGAGCAGGGGCGGTTTTGTCACAGAGAGGTTCTGATTGCTCAGTGATGAAACCATGTGCTTTCTTTTCCAGGAAGTTTTCGCCCGCTGAGCGTAATTATGATGTGGGCAATCGAGAGTTGCTGGCCATGAAGTGGGCATTCGAGGAGTGGCGTCATTGGCTTGAAGGAGCTAAGCATCGCGTGGTGGTATTGACTGATCATAAGAACTTGACTTATCTCGAGTCTGCCAAGCGCTTGAATCCTAGACAGGCCCGTTGGTCGTTATTTTTTGCCCGCTTCGACTTTGTGATTTCGTACCTTCCGGGCTCTAAAAATGTGAAGGCGGATGCTCTGTCTAGGAGTTTTGTGCCCGACTCTCCGGGTTTATCTGAGCCAGCGGGTATCCTCAAGGAAGGAGTCATTGTGTCTGCCATCTCCCCTGATTTGCGGCGGGTGCTGCAAAAATTTCAGGCGAATAAACCTGATCGTTGTCCAGCAGAGAAACTGTTCGTCCCTGATAGGTGGACTAATAAACTTATCTCTGAACTTCATTGTTCGGTGTTGGCTGGTCATCCTGGAATCTTTGGTACCAGAGAGTTAGTGGCTAGATCCTTCTGGTGGCCATCTCTGTCACGGGATGTACGTACTTTTGTGCAGTCCTGTGGGATTTGTGCTAGGGCTAAGCCCTGCTGTTCTCGTGCCAGTGGGTTGCTTTTGCCCTTGCCGGTCCCAAAGAGGCCTTGGACACATATTTCGATGGATTTCATTTCTGACCTTCCCGTTTCTCAAAAGATGTCAGTCATTTGGGTGGTCTGTGATCGCTTTTCTAAAATGGTCCATCTGGTGCCCTTGGCTAAATTGCCTTCCTCCTCTGATTTGGTACCTTTGTTCTTTCAGCATGTGGTTCGGTTGCATGGCATTCCTGAGAATATTGTTTCTGACAGAGGTTCCCAGTTTGTTTCAAGGTTTTGGCGAGCCTTTTGTGGTAGGATGGGCATTGACCTATCCTTTTCCTCGGCTTTCCATCCTCAGACTAATGGCCAGACCGAACGAACCAATCAGACCTTGGAAACATAT
Source organism: Ranitomeya imitator (assembly GCF_032444005.1). Taxonomy (NCBI): domain Eukaryota; kingdom Metazoa; phylum Chordata; class Amphibia; order Anura; family Dendrobatidae; genus Ranitomeya; species Ranitomeya imitator. Next base: position 758,253,747 of record NC_091283.1, on the reverse strand, counting down.
CTGAGATGTTTTGTTTCTGCAGACCAGGATGATTGGGTGTCCTTTTTGCCGTTGGCTGAGTTCGCCCTTAATAATCGGGCCAGCTCGGCTACCTTGGTTTCTCCTTTTTTTTGCAATTCTGGGTTCCATCCTCGTTTCTCTTCAGGACAGGTTGAGTCTTCGGACTGTCCTGGTGTGGATTCTGTGGTGGATAGGTTGCAGCAGATCTGGACTCAGGTAGTGGACAATTTGATCTTGTCCCAGGAGAAAGCTCAACTTTTCGCTAATCGCAGACGCCGTGTGGGTCCCCGACTTCGTGTTGGGGATCTGGTTTGGTTATCTTCTCGTCATATTCCTATGAAGGTTTCCTCTCCTAAATTTAAACCTCGTTTTATTGGTCCGTATAGGATTTCTGAGGTTCTCAATCCTGTGTCTTTTCGTTTGACCCTCCCAGACTCCTTTTCCATACATAATGTATTCCATAGGTCGTTGTTGCGGAGATACGTGGCACCTATGGTTCCATCTGTTGAGCCTCCTGCCCCGGTTTTGGTGGAGGGGGAATTGGAGTATATTGTGGAGAAGATTTTGGATTCTCGTGTTTCTAGACGGAAACTCCAGTATCTGGTTAAATGGAAGGGTTATGCTCAGGAAGATAATTCCTGGGTTTTTGCCTCTGATGTTCATGCTTCCGATCTTGTTCGTGCCTTTCATGCGGCTCATCCTGGTCGGCCTGGGGGCTCTGGTGAGGGTTCGGTGACCCCTCCTCAAGGGGGGGGTACTGTTGTGAATTCTGTGGCTGAATTCACTCCTGTGGTCACAAGTGGTACTGCAGCTTCTGAGCTTCCTCCCTCAGGTGTTCTGGTGAGCTCGTTAACTGCTTCATTACTTAACTCCGCCTGATGCTGCTATCCTTGCTCCTTGTCAATGTTTCAGTGTTGGATCTGAGCTTCTCCTGATTGTTCCTGTGACCTGCTGCTCTGTATAGCTAAGTGCTTTTTGCTTTTTTGTTGCTTTTTTTCTGTCCAGCTTGTCTTTTGTTTTGCTGGAAGCTCTGAGACGCAAAGGGTGTACCACCGTGCCGTTAGTTCGGCACGGTGGGTTTTTTTTTGCCCCCTTTGCGTGGTTTTGCTTTAGGGTTTTTTGTAGACTGCAAAGTTCGCTTTACTGTCCTCGCTCTGTCCTAGAATATCGGGCCCCACTTTGCTGAATCTATTTCATCCCTACGTTTTGTCTTTTCATCTTACTCACAGTCATTATATGTGGGGGGCTGCCTTTTCCTTTGGGGACTTTCTCTGGGGCAAGTCAGGCCTATTTTTCTATCTTCAGGCTAGCTAGTTTCTTAGGCTGTGCCGAGTTGCCTAGGTAGTTGTTAGGCGCAATCCACAGCCGCTTTTAGTTGTGTTTAGGATAGGATCAGGTGTGCAGTCTACAGAGTTTCCACGTCTCAGAGCTCGTTCTTGTATTTTTGGGTATTTGTCAGATCACTGTGTGCGCTCTGATCGCTAAGCACACTGTGTTTCTGGATTGCCTTCATAACACCTGTCATTAGCAAACATAACATACTACCAAACTTTCCTTCCTCGCCATCACCAAAACCTGGCTCACCCCTTCTGACACAGTCTCCCCTGCTGTACTCTCTTACGGTGGCTTCCACCTTTCCCACACACCCCGCCCCAGCAGCAAACATGGTGGAGGAGTTGGTTTTCTCCTGTCAGATAACTGCTCCTTCACCCCAATCCCACTGCCACCCTCTGTTACTCTCCCTTCCTTTGAGGTGCACTCTATGCGCATCTACTCCCCCACCAACCTCCAACTGGCTGTCATTTACCGCCCCCCAGGGCCAGCCACCACCTTCTTTGACCACTTCACCACCTGGCTACTTCATTTCCTTTCTGCGGACATTCCCACTATCATCATGGGCGACTTCAACATCCCCATTGACACTTCCCTCTCAGCTGCCACTAAACTTCTAACTCTCACTTCCTCCTTCGGCCTCACTCAATGGTCCTCTGCAGCCACTCACAAAGACGGTCACACACTGGACCTCATCTTCACCCGCCTCTGCTCTCTATCTAACCTCTCTAATTCACCTCTTCCACTCTCTGACCACAACTTTCTCACATTCTCATCTCTCTCCACTCCATGTCTACAATCCCCACCCCACAAACTTTCACACCCTCGCAGAAATCTTAAACATCTTGACCTACATTCATTCTCTGAATCCCTCCTCCCCCTCACAGGCATAAATTCCATACACAATGCGGATGGCGCTGCTGCTCTATATAACACCACAATAGCTGTAGCTTTGGAATCTGCTGCCCCACTTACACATACCAAAGCTCGCAAAATCAACAGACAGCCCTGGCACACCAGCCTGCCCAAAGAACTGAGGCGAGCTTCCAGGGCTGCTGAGCGCAGATGGAAAAGATCCCACTCTAACGAGCACTTCATCGCATTCAAACAGTCCCTCACTACTTTCAAGACCACACTATCCACAGCTAAACAAACGTACTTCTCATCTCTCATATCCTCTCTCTCACAACCCTAAACAGTTATTCAACACCTTCAATTCTCTCCTCCGTCCCCCAGCACCTCCTCCCTCCCCACTTATCTCCGCTGAAGACTTTGCCTCATTTTTCAAGCAGAAGATTGATAGCATTAGAGACAGTTTTGGTCAACAACCCCCAGAGCCCTTCCTCCCGATTTCCCAGCCCTCCACCTCCCAAACCAACTTCTCCACCATTACAGAAGATCAACTCTCCACTCTACTCTCAAGATCGCATCTCACCACCTGTGCACTTGACCCACTCCCATCCCACCTCATCCCAAACCTCACCACAGTCTTCATCCCAACCCTAACCCATCTCTTCAACCTATCACTAACAACTGGTGTTTTCCCCTCAAGCTTTAAACATGCCTCCATCACACCTATCCTCAAAAAGCCCTCTCTTGACCCATCCTCTGTATCTAGCTATCGCCCTATATCACTTCTCCCCTATGCCTCCAAACTACTGGAACAACGCGTCTACCTTGAACTGTCCTCCCATCTCTCTTCTTGCTCCCTCTTTGACCGCCTACAATCTGGCTTCCGGTCACACCATTCCACCGAAACTGCCCTAACTAAAGTCACCAATGACCTCTTAACCGCCAAGATCAAGCAACACTACTCTGTCCTCCTCCTCCTCGACCTGTCGGCTGCCTTTGACACAGTGGACCATTCCCTATTATTACAAACCCTCTCATCCCTTGGCATCGCAGACTTGGCCCTATCCTGGATCTCATCATACCTAACAGACCGGACATTCAGCGTCTCCCACTCACACACCACCTCCTCACCTCGCCCTCTATCTGTCGGAGTCCCACAAGGTTCAGTCCTTGGGCCCTTGCTCTTCTCCATTTACACCTTTGGCCTGGGACAGCTCATAGAATCTCATGGCTTTCAGTATCACCTCTATGCTCACGACACACAGATCTACATCTCTGGACCAGATATCACCTCCCTTCTAACCAGAATCCCTCAATGTCTGTCCACTATTTCATCCTTCTTCTCCGCTAGATTTCTGAAACTTAACATGGACAAAACAGAATTATCATCTTTCCCCCATCTCACGCGACCCCCCCAACGAACCTATCCATTACAGTAAATGGCTGCCCACTCTCCCCAGTCCCACAAGCTCGCTGCCTCGGGGTAATCCTTGACGCTGATCTCTCCTTCAAACCACATATCCAAGCCCTTTCCACTTCCTGCCGCTTTCAACTCAAAAATATTTCACGAATCCGTTCATTCCTCAACCATGAATCTGCAAAAACCCTAGTCCATGCCCTCATCATCTCTCGCCTTGACTACTGCAACCTCCTGCTCTGTGGCCTCCCCTCTAACACTCTCGCACCCCTCCAGTCTATTCTAAACTCTGCTGCCCGACTAATCCACCTGTCCCCCCGCTATTCCCCGGCCTCTCCCCTTTGTCAATCCCTTCACTGGCTCCCCATTGCCCAGAGACTCCACTACAAAACCCTAACCATGACGTATAAAGCCATCCACAACCTGTCTCCTCCATACATCTGTGACCTCGTCTCCCGGTACTTACCTACCCGCAACCTCCGATCCTCACAAGATCTCCTACTCTACTCCCCTCTTATCTCCTCTTCCCACAATCGTATACAAGGTTTCTCTCGCGTATCACCCCTACTCTGGAACCCTCTACCACAACACATCAGACTCTCGCCTACCATCAAAACCTTCAAAAAGAACCTGAAGACCCACCTCTTCAGACAAGCCTACAACCTGCAGTAACCACCGATCGACCAAACCGCTGCATGACCATCTCTACCCTCACCTACTGTATTCTCACCCATCCCTTGTAGATTGTGAGCCTTCGCGGGCAGGGTCCTCATTCCTCCTGTACCAGTTATGACTTGTATTGTTTAAGATTATTGTACTTGTTTTTATTATGTATACCCCTCCTCACATGTAAAGCACCATGGAATAAATGGCGCTATAACAATAAATAATAATAATAATAATAATAAAACCTGATAACTCAATCCGGCCAGCCGAGTACCCAGGCAAGGTTCCTGACAAAACTCACCCCATCTAGTAATCTCCCGAGTCTGCCAGTCTAACACCGGGTTGTGTAACGTGAGCCATGGTAAACCGAGAACTACAGGCGACGGCAAACCCCCCCAACACATAACAATCTAATGACTCAGAGTGTAACGCCCCTATTTGTAGGCTCACCCCACGGACGATCTGAGTGAAAGTTCCCTGGCTCAAAGGTGCAGAATCAATGGCAATTATAGGTATGGGTCTAGACAACTCTTGAGTCTTAAGCCCATGTGCCTGAACAAACCCAGCATCAATTAAATTAAACCCTGCCCCAGAGTCCAGAAAGACAGAGATATTGAACCTATTTTCACCAAGACGAATCTCGGCTGGTAGGAAAAATTGAGGTTTACCTAAGGAGGAAATTAGTACACCCGAGTTGCCAATCTCCCCGCAACCCGGGCACAATAGTTTTCCGGCGATTGTCTTCTAGAAGGACACACATTCATATAATGACCCCTTCTGCCACAAAAAAACATGCACCTTCCTTACGCCGTACTACTGCAGCCCCCTTAGAACGAGAAGCGCCACCCAACTGCATAGGTTCTCCTAGAGACTCAGATTCTGGTGAGTCCAAATCTGAATTACCCTTGAATAGCGGCGATTCATTAAGTCTCTGGTGCAGGCTGCGGTCCTCACGGATCGCAAGAGACATAGCTGCCTCCAGTGTGGTTGGTGCCTCCTGTAGGGCGAAGGCATGTTATTTTATCAGATAGGCCCTGATAAAATTGACTACGGAGTGCAGGGTCATTCCACAATGTGTCAGTAGCCCATCTCCGAAACTCAGAGCAGTACTCCTCTACTGGCCGGTCTCCCTGTGTAAGATGGCGTATTGTGGACTCAGTGACACGGTCAGGATCATCATACACCTGACCTAAGGCTCGAAAAAACTCCTCTACAGTCCGTAACGGCAAAGCATCAGCGGGAAGTGAAAATGCCCAGGCCTGAGGGTCACCTTGTAGGAGCGATACTATAATTCCAACCCTCTGCTCCTCTGAACCTGAAGTGTGAGGACGCAACCTAAAATACAATTTACAGGCCTCCCTGTATGTAACAAATTTGTCATGCCCCCCATAGAACCTGTCAGATAACGCAATTTTCGGCTCCAGCGAAGCTTGTGGAGGTGGAGCAACCCCTGCAGTGGCCACTGGAGTGCGCTGCACAACCGCCGAGCGGAGGTCAGCCACCTCTACACTGAGTTGCTGCATTTGTCCAGCTAAAGCAGCAATGGGGTCCATATTGGAGCAAGAAAAAATTTTAAGGTCAGTGATACTGTCAAGCCGTAAGCGGCGTTAAAGGGGCAGGACGGCGTACTGGGACCCGCACCTGTCCCTACCACTTTAATGGGGCCCTGGCTTTCCCTTATCTCGGGGGTACCTATGATGGTTAGGAGGCCTGAGCCTCCAGCGTTTCCCTGTCTCCTGTGCAGGCCCTATCAGTGGCCCCCTCTCCCCCCAAAGGAGGTGGACTGCACCAGTGTAATAATACAACAAATAACAGGGTATACAGACAAGGTAACTAAAAGTCTCAAACTCACCAAATGCTCACACAACCACAGAGGAAACACAGAGAAGGGAAGAGAAGGAATAAACTTGGAAGGAAAACAGGTTAAACATGCAACCAAAACAGCAGACACCAATCTCTGTAAATAAACCTCCAACACCAACACTACGCTCCTTCAACCTCCAAGCCAGGCAGTAGAACTGATCACTGACAATAGCTGAAGTCAGGACTGGGTCTATATAGAGGATCAGATTTACAAAATCCACTTCAGCTGAGAGAGACCCAGCTCTCAGCAACTCAGTAATAAGGTTAACTCCTGCACTGCTGGCACAAAGCAGCCAGGTCAGAATACAGGTGAAGAGCTTCTGTTCACTGTGTGTGAACGAGGCCCAGAGTGCTGCGGTTCTCTGGAACCTCTCTGTCACGGTAGCCCCGTGAAAGTCATACAGGATTTATTCAGACATAGTGGTTGGGACATGGTTGTTGTCGCGTGGCCGAGAACACACAGGACAGGTTAGGGTAAGTGCCACAACGTGGGAATTCAGGGCCAGATTTAGGCAAAGTGGGGCCCTTAAATGCTCACATATTGCACCATAACTCAGAAACATTTTGGTTGCATTTACATGCGATGAGTTTAAGCTGCTAAACGAGCGTAAGGGACAATATTGAAGTAGTTTGACACTGTTCCTGAGTCTCTTTTCACAGTCTGAGGAAGAATGATGGTGACAGAGCAATCACTAGTAAATAAATCTGTCCACATACAGTGTCATGTTATCAGCAGCATATCTGCAGTTTTCATCAAGCAATGTGCTGCCGAGAACAATGATTTTTGTTCCAGCACGAGCAATCCAATCACTCGATGAATAGGCAGAATTTTGCTTGTTTAGTATATTATATCCCATAGTCCTCCACATAGTATAATGCACCCCATAGTCTTCCATATAGTATAATGTGCACCATAGTCCTCCATATAGAATAATGCACTCCCCATAGTCTTCCATATAGTATAATGTGCCCCATAGTCCTCCATATAGTATAATGTGCCCCATAGTCCTCCATATAGTATAATACACCCCCCATAGTCCTCCATATAGTATAATACATTCCTTATAGTCCTCTATATAGTATAATACGCTGCCCATAGTCCTCCATATAGTATAATACACTACTCATAGTCCTCCATATAGTATAATACATTCCTTATAGTCCTCTATATAGTATATTACACTGCCCATAGTCCTCCATATAGTATAATACACTCCGCATAGTCTCCTTATTATATAATGCACCCCCCATAGTCCTCCAGGTAGTACAATGCACTTCCCATAGTATAATACACCCCATAGTTCTTCATATAGTGCAATGCACTCCCCATAGTCCGATAGAGTATAATGTAGTCCAAATATAGTATAATGCACCCCATAGTCCTTGACAGAGTATAATGCAGCCCCCCTCAGAGTGTAATGCAGCCACCCCATAAAGTATAATGCAAACACCCAATAGAGTATAATGCAGCCCCACAGTCCTGCATTATTATGGCCATGATGAACTTACTGATATATATATATAAAAAAATACAATACTCATCTCTCCTCCTCATTCCCCCACTGCTATGGTCTCTGCATAGCATCTCAGCAGCTCCACTGCCTGGCACAGCATGGTGCACGATGAAGTGATGTCATTGAGCACCCGTTGTATCAGAAGCAGAGGGAAATGATGGGGGAGGGAGCATCATCTGACATTCTCTCCTCTATCATTTCTTTCAACTATATCGGCATCTATGATGCTGATACAGTTGAATGCGTGGAGGCGGCGCTGGTGCTGGGCCCCACTGGTTCATGGGTCCCATAGTGGCCACTGACTGGGGGAGCAGGATCCCTACGCAGCTGCCTAGTCTGTCTGCCTCTATCCAGTGAACTGCTCTGGTTTTGCTGTTTTAATGAGTTCTAGCTGTGCTTACTGTGTTCCCTCCTAAGTTTGTCAAAAACCACAGCCCAGCCATTATGTCTCACTATGCCTTCATTGTTAGATTTTTGAGGCCAGTGTCATTTTTTTCAAAACACACCATGCTGTAGGTACTGCTAATAGTTTTGCCATTTTCCCATAGGCTTCTCTATAGCTCTTCAGAAAACTTGACTCAAAAAATGTTTGATAGTCATTAATCATATTAAAGGGGTATTCCCCCTGATACATTTATGGCATATCCAGTGCATATACCCCCAGAAATAGTACATGTGGGATCAATCAATTGGGACCTGCATATATCTCATGAACATGATCCATCTCACGATTGACATCAGCTCGATTCTTCATTCTCACGCTGTCCTGTATGTTTGTATTTCACACCCATAAGTTATCTGTATGTCCATTTGTTGCATCCGTATGACATCCATTTTTATATGCAAAAACAGACTATCTTTTAGGCATCCATTTAATGGATGAATTTCATATAATATCTACTATTATATGAAATTCATCCATTAAATGGATGCATTTACAAGCTAGTGCATGTACAAGTTCACTCTCGCCTCGTGTGAGAAAACTCTTTTTTTCAACTATCTATTTACCGTAACTTCCGTTGGTTTGTGTGTAATCATTCTGCTCAAGCACAGCACATGGCAAAATAATGATAATCTGAATGAGGCCTAAACTTGTTATTGTTTATATATTTTCTTTACTGACTGAAGAACAAGATTCATTAGTGGATTAGCATTCTTAGAAATGTTTTCTAGTGGTTTGAGACTGCAGTTAATGCTATGCAATTGTACTGTTAAGCACTCCTCAAAAAATACATAATTCCCTGGTTGCCTCATTAGTTGATCCTTGGTTTACCTGTACTACATTTCGAGCTGACGAGAGATCCAATGAATATAAAAAAATGTTTTCTTACTTCTCTCTTTTAGCCAAACTATACAGTAAAGCGCTCATTTCATTTCCCCATAGCAGGTTGTGTATAATTAATTAACGTCATCAAAATGTAATTTTTTTTTATAAACTACAGTACAGTGCAAAAGTTTGCGGGCAAAATTTTGCAAAGTAAGAATGCTTTCATACTTTGAAAAATACAAATGTAAAGTTTATTTTGATCAATTAACAAAATAACCAAAAGAGAAATATAAATTACATCAGTATTTGATATGCCCACTCTTTGCCTCTAAATTAACATCAATTCTTCTAGGTAAACTTACCCAAAGTCAGGGATTTTGTAGGCTTATAGTTAAGTGTATGTGTAACCATGTAAGTGGAACATAGTCATTATCCAAAACAGAAAAAGCAGTGCAGGAGGCTTAAAACTGGGCAATGAACAGCCAAACTCTACTGACACTAAGATTGTGTCATGTCATAAATCAAAAACCATGGCAAGAGTGAGTGCTGCAACAAGACAGAAGGCAATTATACTACATCAACAAGATCTCTCCTAGGCAAAAAAATCAAAACAGGCTGGAGTTTCAAGATGTTCAAGCTATTTTAAAGAAGCTTCAAAATATGAGCAATAATAAAGAACGTAGATGCAAAGGTTGCTAAAGGAAACTTAGTACCATAGATTAAAGACACATCATGCTTATTGTAACGTCTGCCGGCAGCCCCCACATGGTTGCCCTCCTCCCTCTATGCACGAACACCAACTTATTCACTGTCCTGGCCGCAAGAGCATACTCGTGAGCTTCCTTCTCCTCAGTGCATGCCGCACTACTTCCCGGAGACGTGCCTAGTTCACGCATGCTCCCCTGCTTTTAAAGGGGCAGCATGTGCACATGATAAATGCCCCCGACTAACAGGCATCTAGTTAAAGCGATCACCTGCAAGATGTCTCCCAGCCAATAGCTAGGAGGCTTCTTGTATAAAGGCACCCTCCCCATTGGGAGGTGACTGAGCAACCCTTATAGTTCAGTATTAGGTGTGTTGGTGTGTGCAACTGTATATTGCCAGGTCCCCCGTCTGTTAAAGTTATTCTCGTATCCTGTGTTGAACAGTTTCCCAAGACTTGTGTGTCTGGACCTGTCCCGAGTGGCTGTCCTGTCTGCTATCCAGAAATTGCACAGCCTGAACCTGTCCCAGTGGCCATCCAGTCTGCTATCCAGTAGCTGTACAATCTGAACCTGTACCAGTGCAGTGATCATTGTGCCCTGTCTTGAACTGTCTATCCGAATTCTCATCTCTGACCCTTCGGGTCAGCTGCTACCGCCGGATGATTCCCAGGAGTGGAACCTGGCAGTTTCCTGCCGCACAAGCCTGACCTCACTACCAGAGTGTCATGCTCATGGACGGGATTCCGTTGTCCATCCTCTTAGGATTAATTCTGTGTGGCCTCCCTTTGATTTAAGATGGACTATATGTACCTGCCTCTGTGTTCTCACCTGAGCAACTTGTGACGCCCAAGAGACCGGGGTACCCAGCACCGGACCAATGGGGTCTGTCTCTTGAGGGGGGTGTCACGGGTGGCTTGACCCGGTGCTGTGGCCTCAGGCAATGCACAGTGTAAAGGGTATCGTGAGGGAACAGGCACTTACTTGATCAGCAGCAGGTTCTCCCAGCGGTGATGATCCCAATCCTGGATAGATGGCTATTGTCCAAATGAAAGACTGAGGCACTGAAACGTTTAACCAGTTTACTTTAACAAAAAAGGATTTACAACCAGTCCTGTCACCGGAGTCTGTATGGGAACTCTGAGTTACTTTGACCCTGCCGGGGTCTTCGCCTCTTATTGTGCGCAATTTCTGTGTGGCCCTGCTGCTGTATGTGAACTGGCTGCCGGCCCAATCTGTCCCCTCCGGGTCCTGGTTCGACGGGCAACCCGAGTCCTTTTATCGGCTTACCCCCTCCAGGAGTACCGCTGAACTCTGTGTCTGTTGCTGCGTCCGACCCTAGTGAAGCTGATATCACCTCACGTATTTCCGGTTGCTGTATTATATGTAATGAATACAGCCACGGATCCGGTATCCGTCTTTGCGCCTGTTCTGGGTAGTGATTAATGCTACCCGGTTCTCACAATGTCCTTTTTCTCTATCCCTCTTCTCCTCAGGCCGGTGATTTAGGCCTGGTAACAGTCACAGGGCTGTTAGAGATTCAACTGTATGACCTCTCACTATCAGCTCCTTAGCCCAACTGCCAGTTCTTCTCTCAGACCAGAATGGATCAAGGGGAGTCTCTGGAGCTCCCCCTTCTGGCCGGAGGTGGTAGTGCAGTCTTGCTATTTTAGTATTTGCATTTACTGTCAGTAACTATTTTTGTGGCAAATACCCCTAGGGGTGCCACATTCCCCCTTAGTTAAGAACAGTACTCCGGGACTGTGGGACAATAACATTTTGAAATAACAATTAATATGTACAGAGTCTTAAAAATGAAAAGTTACAAAAACCACTCGAGGAAACAAAAATATAGTTCTGTACAAAGTCACTTCAAATAGCGTCCATTAATACAGTTCTATCCTTGAAGGTACTAGGAAAGGCACTGCACTTTGTGTCCAGGAATTTAGTTCCATTTTTCCAACGGAGTTATCAATATAAAGTCTAAAGAAAGTTCAAAAAGAGCGAGGAGCAAAGTTCAAAAAGCAGTCTTTCCGGAGCTTTGATTTAGTGCCTCCGGGCTGATAAAAAGTTCAAGAATATGCAAGAAGTTCATACAGACAAGTCTCTGTAGGCACTGGGCTTAAACGTTGCAGACTGATAACAATGACTATACTACATTTTCTGTTTAACTATATACGGCATAACATATATACAATTCACATTATGAGCTTTATAGTTGGTAATCTGCATACCTGGCCGGTAATTGACCCTGGGTACTACGCTGTGATCTACGTAATAGCGGTGTCTCTTCATGTGGTGTACTACTGTCTACTGCGGATGTAGTATCTGCCCGCTCTGCTAAAGATAATTCCACGACTATGGAGTTGGCAAGTCCACCGTGAATGGGATTACTCTGACCAGGAATCTGTTCTTCCTGGCCTGGAACCTCCTGTAGTACGGGGTCAGCCTCTTCCTGTCTTGGGACTTCTGGTATTGGGTTTGGTGTTGGGTAAAAGGCCACCATGGGAACCACTACTGCACCATGGTATGTTAGTAGGGTTTTGGGAAAGTCTCCTATACAGGTGTGATACACTTCCTCCTCTTTTTCCTTTACTGGTTGAACCTGTATGGGTTGAATAACTTCTGGTTCTGGCTGGACAACGTCTGGCTCTTTCAATGCTTCCGGACATAATTTAAGATTGTCTCTTGACACTAGAACAGATGTTAAGCCTCCGTTTTTGCTAATGAGACACATTTTAGGATTATCCACTCTTGTTGGTAAAACTGTGTAGGGTACGGCTTCCCACTGATTGTCCAGTTTATTGGTTCGACGATTTCTCTTGAGCACTTGGTCACCTGGTCTTAATGGGGTCGCTAGAGCATTCTGGTTGAAAGTTCGCTCTTGTCTTTCTCTAGTTTGCTGAAGGCTTCTTTCCACACTCTCTTGCACTTGGCGATACTGCTTTTGCCGTATGATATCCCAATTGGAGTCTTGGACTTCTGCGTCTGGTTTCAGAATTCCCATTTCTAGATCGATTGGTAATTGGCCGGGTCTTGCACGCATAAGGTAAGCTGGGGTGCAATTGGTGGAACTCACCGGGACATGATTATACAGATCCACCAAGTCAGGCAATTTCTCTGGCCATTGATTCCTTTCTGCCTCAGGTAAAGTCTTTAGTAGTTCTATTACAATATGGTTCATCTTCTCGCATAAGCCGTTTGTTTGTGGATGATAGGCCGTCGTCCGGATCTTTTTGCAACCATACATATTACAGAATTCTCTGAAGATCTCTGATTCAAAGGCTGTACCTTGGTCGGTGAGAACCTGTTCCGGATATCCATGGGGTCTACAAAAGTACGTTTGGAACGCTTTGGCTGCTGTTTTTGCTGTCAGATCTTTTACGGGTACTACTACCAAGAAGCGTGAATAATGGTCCACGATGGTCAAGGCATAGACATAGCCAGACCGGCTTGGTGTCAACTTCACGTGGTCCATGGCTACAAGTTCAAGTGGTTGTTTGGTGATTATGGGCTGCAGTGGTGCTCTTTGGTTCTTTTGATCGTTTCTTCTGAGGTTGCACGGGCCACAATTTCTGCACCACTGTTTGATTGATTTTCTCATCCCGACCCAATAAAATCTTTCTCTTAGAAGTACTTCTAACTTTTTCCAACCGAAGTGGCCAGCACCATTATGGTAAGCTTCGAGGACCATCTTGACATCTTGTTTAGGCACGATAATCTGCCAAACCAATTCATGTGTTTTCGGATTGGTGTACCTTCTACAGAGCTTCCCTTGATACAGGAACATTTTGCCTCTCTCTTTCCAGAGTTGATGCGTCTCTTCTGGGGCATCCTCATCGGGATATGCACTTTGCTCAGTTAACAGTTCCTTCACCAACTTCACAGCCGGATTGCTGTCTTGGGTGTCAGCCCATCTATGGTGTGCTAACGGATTTAAATTCACCTCTTGTTGTTTCTGATAGGTACTTGACTGATGATGTTTTGCCTTGGGATGATGGAAGGCTGGTAGTTCAATTTCTTCAAGCTCCCCCATTTCTTCTTCTACATCTCTCAAGTGTGGCATCCGGGATAGGGCATCGGCATTTCCATTCTTGCGACCTGCTCGATACTTGATCTTGAAGTTGTAATTAGATAACCGGGCTATCCATCGCTGTTCTAACGCACCTAATTTGGCTGTGTCCAGGTGGGTCAACGGATTGTTGTCAGTATAGACAATAAATTCTGCAGCGGCCAGATAGTGTTTGAAACGTTCAGTCACAGCCCAAACTACTGCCAGTAGTTCCAATTTGAAGGAGCTGTAATTTTCTGAATTTCTTTCAGTAGGCCGAGCTTTCTACTTGCAAAGGCGATGACTTTCTCCCGACCTTCTTGCTTTTGTGACAGCACCGCTCCTAGTCCCACATTACTGGCATCGGTGTAGAGGATGAAAGGTTGATGGTAATCTGGGTATGCCAGAACCTCTTCTCCAGTTAGTGCCTTCTTTAGTTGTTCAAAGGAGTCTTCCCTTTCGTCGTTCCACTGAAAAGGAGGGTTTCGGTTTGGAGGTTTCTTCGTCTGCCCTACCAAGGTGTCTTGCAAGGGTGCTGCCAACTTGGTAAATCCTTTTATAAATCTGCGATAGTAACCCACCAATCCCAGGAATTGTCTCACTTCTTTTGCGCTGGTAGGTCTTGGCCAATCCCTTATGGCGCTTATTTTCTCGGGATCTGGTGCTACTCCCTCCGAACTTACGATGTGTCCCAGGTACTGTACCTTTGGCTTGAGAAGGTGACATTTGGATGGCTTGACTTTCATGCCATACCTGGATAAGGCTTCGAACACTTCTGCCAGGTCTATTAAGTGTTGTTCGTAAGTCTTTGAGTAGACGATCACATCATCTAGGTACAGGAGGACGGTCTCGAAGTTCTTGTGTCCGAGGCAGCATTCCATCAGCCGCTGGAAGGTACCGGATGCGTTGCAGAGTCCGAACGGCATGCGATTAAATTCACATAGACCCATTGGTGTGGTGAATGCCGTCTTTTCCTTATCTCGCTCAGCCACAGGGACTTGCCAATACCCGCTTGTTAAGTCTAAGGTGGAAAAATAATTAGCAGATTTCAAAGCAGTTAAGGACTCTTCTATCCTAGGCAAGGGGTAGGCGTCTTTATGGGTGATGTTATTAATCTTCCGGTAGTCTACGCACATTCTCATGGTTCCGTCCTTTTTTTTGACAATCACTAGAGGGGCCGCCCAGGGGCTACAGCTGTCTCTTATTACCCCGGCCTGTTTCATCTCCCTCAGCATATCTTTTGCACATTGATAGTGAGCGGGCGGTATGGGTCTATATCTTTCTTTTATTGGGGGATGGTCACTGGTGGGGATTGTGTGTTCTACCCCTTCTATCCGTCCGAAGTCCAATGGGTGTTTACTGAAGACTTGTTCATATTCCGTCACTAGCCTATACACCCCTTGTTTTTGATGGGTAGGTGTTGAATTTATGCCCACGTGTAGCTGTTGGCACCAATCCTCCATTTCTCCATCTGAGCCATTGCCTTCCACCTGACAGGTTGGTTCTAAGGGCTCAATGGTTGTGATGGCATTGTTGTCAACAGTATATAGCTTTGCCATTGTAGCATACCTTGGCAAAGTGACCTCTTCCTCTCCACAGTTCAAAAGTCGCACCAGCACTCGTCCCCGGTGTACCTCGACTATCCCTCGTGCTGTGAGTATAGTGGGCCTGCTGTCGGTGTACACTGGTTCTATTAAGGCTTGATAATCTCGTCCCTTAGTACCAATGGCTGCTCTACACCATACCAGCATTTCTGTTTTTGGTGGGATTACAATAGATGTTGGATCACTTACCCTCACACTGCCGATTTCTCCACCTGCAACTTCTACCTGTTGCCTTAACATCAATACTTTTATTTCCCTCCGGAGAACTCTCTGCTGGCAGGATTGGGCAGTTTCAGCAATTTGCTGTAAGACAGAAATGACTTCGGAAAAGCAGTTCTCTAACACATTCATTCCTATCAATACAGTTGGTTCACAGTTCCGCCGGTCAACATCAACAACAATTATACCCTGTTTCTTCAATTCTACTTTACCAATCTTTATGGTCATCTCCCTGAATCCTAGTTTCGGTACCAACTTACCATTACTGGCCCATATATCTAGTTCAACATCAGAGGGCCCTTTATCAATATCTGCATCAGCCCAGTACCTCTTATAAAGGATATACGGTATAGATGAAATCTGGGAACCTGTGTCCAGCAAAGCGTTGAGGGGCATTCCGTCCAGCACGATAGGGATAATGGGTCGTCCTCCGATGTACCTGTCGTGCCAGGGTGTTGGGCCTTGAAAGTTCATTCCTGCGAAGCGGCCCGCATTCCCAGGGGATTCCCGTTTAAATCACAATCTCGTGCAAAGTGGCCTGGCTGCTGGCAACGGCGGCAAATGGGCTGTCCATCCGGTTGGTAGCGGTCGCGGGGTCGTCCTCTCCATGTCGGGTATCTCCGGGGTCTCATCCATGGAACACCTTCTCTACGGTTTGACAACTCCATCTTGGGTCCTCTCATCTCCTGCATGGTTTTAGCCATTGAAGCAACAACATCAGTTAAAGAGTCAAGCTTTTGTTGAAGAGCCTCATTAGTACTGGGCCCCAGGGGCTTAGCAATGGCCCCGGACATAGCTGATGTCACTGGTACTCCATGTTGTTGAGGAGCCTCTGCCATGAGTTGCGCAGGATCCTGATCCCGAGGTGCCTCTGCCAGCTGGAGACGTATAACGCTCTCCTTTAATTGGGCAAATGTCAATTCAGGGTTCTTAAAAACAAGCATGCTCACATGCCCCCGGTGAGAAGGGGTGTAGAGTCCCTCAATAAATTGATCTCTTAGCAGTTTATCCGCTCCGGTGTTAAAAATGGGTTCAGCCAGTGTAAGTGATTTAAGGGCTTCCTGCAGGTTTAAGGCAAAGTCTCTCACGCCCTCATTAACTTTTTGTTTGCAATTAAAGAATCGTACTTTAGCTTTGCTGCTGGCAGTGGTTTCAAATGTAGCTTTTAATCCAGCAAATATGCGTTCAACAGTGCCTTTTAGATCAGCTGCCCATGCTGTGACTTCTCGCTTAGCATGGCCACTTAACTGCATCATCAGGAGACTAACACGCTGAACTTCACCCACAGGGAACATGTCAAAATGGGCCAGCATCTTTTCTCTGAAATCGTCAAGGGTATTAGGCTCACCTTCATACATTGGAAGCCATGGGCCACCCGGGGTATATGGCATCAGCACCGGCATGATGGGCGCCACTCCTTGCACCGCTGCGCTACCGGACTCTCTATCGACACTCTGTCTTTCAGCTGCATTAGCGTCGCCGGGTGCTGCGGCGTCTCCGTGCTGCGACATACTGTGCCCCCTTAGTTAATCCGGACCCTTCCGGTCCTCCGCTTCCGTCGGGATAGTGTAGATTCGTTCCGCTGTGCAGCAGGATCGATTTTCCCCTTGCTCTGATGTCAGAGCGCTCAGATTGGTGCCGCCCACAATGACACGCCCCCTGCTGCTCCCACCCACCGCGCTCTGTAATGGCGGATTCTGAAGTTTTTCAGTTAGACTGGGGCTCAGGTGATGGCGTAGCTCAATTAACAGTCTCGTGCCTAACGGTTATGAAGTGATTACCTCAGGGGATGGCGGCCATCTTTACTCCATTATAACCAATGGGGAAAAGTCACTTTCAATAGTTTTCAATGGAGAATGGATTTTTCTTTAATAAAGTCAATTTTCAAGATTTTTCATCCAAGTTTTCACAGTTTTGGGCTCCAATCACGGCACACAATACCCGGTATACGGGCTGGCTAGATCCTGTTCGTGACGCCAATTGTGACGCCCAAGAGACCGGGGTACCCAGCACCGGACCAATGGGGTCTGTCTCTTGAGGGGGGTGTCACGGGTGGCTTGACCCGGTGCTGTGGCCTCAGGCAATGCACAGTGTAAAGGGTATCGTGAGGGAACAGGCACTTACTTGATCAGCAGCAGGTTCTCCCAGCGGTGATGATCCCAATCCTGGATAGATGGCTATTGTCCAAATGAAAGACTGAGGCACTGAAACGTTTAACCAGTTTACTTTAACAAAAAAGGATTTACAACCAGTCCTGTCACCGGAGTCTGTATGGGAACTCTGAGTTACTTTGACCCTGCCGGGGTCTTCGCCTCTTATTGTGCGCAATTTCTGTGTGGCCCTGCTGCTGTATGTGAACTGGCTGCCGGCCCAATCTGTCCCCTCCGGGTCCTGGTTCGACGGGCAACCCGAGTCCTTTTATCGGCTTACCCCCTCCAGGAGTACCGCTGAACTCTGTGTCTGTTGCTGCGTCCGACCCTAGTGAAGCTGATATCACCTCACGTATTTCCGGTTGCTGTATTATATGTAATGAATACAGCCACGGATCCGGTATCCGTCTTTGCGCCTGTTCTGGGTAGTGATTAATGCTACCCGGTTCTCACAATGTCCTTTTTCTCTATCCCTCTTCTCCTCAGGCCGGTGATTTAGGCCTGGTAACAGTCACAGGGCTGTTAGAGATTCAACTGTATGACCTCTCA
Organism: Ranitomeya imitator; assembly: GCF_032444005.1. Lineage (NCBI taxonomy): Eukaryota > Metazoa > Chordata > Amphibia > Anura > Dendrobatidae > Ranitomeya > Ranitomeya imitator. The sequence continues at coordinate 758,235,562 of NC_091283.1, read as the reverse complement.
CTATCAGCTCCTTAGCCCAACTGCCATTTCTTCTCTCAGACCAGAATGGATCAAGGGGAGTCTCTGGAGCTCCCCCTTCTGGCCGGAGGTGGTAGTGCAGTCTTGCTATTTTAGTATTTGCATTTACTGTCAGTAACTATTTTTGTGGCAAATACCCCTAGGGGTGCCACATACTGACCCCGTATATCTGTGTGTACTGCCTGTTCCCTTATGCTTGCTTGTGTATGACCCGGTCTGGTTCCCATTTGATATCTTCCTTCTGATACTGTACCTCCTGTGTCTCTCCTGGTTTGACCTCAGCTATGTCCCCTGGCTTTCCGTTAGTTTGTCCCTCTGATACCACGTTGCTCTCTCTGGCTGTTACGCTATTTGTCTTTCCCTCCGGTGACCTCGGCTTGCCTGTTACTTTTCTCATATCCGCCGGCCCTCGCTAGCGTCCTCGGGGGTTCGGGGCATGACTCCGCCTCCAGCCACTTCCCCGGTGGTCAGGTGGCGCAGGTCCTGCTCACCTATGGCGTACTCACAGCTGCAGCCACATGGCACGGTAGGAATCCACGAGCACCCCCCAGCACGTCCACAGACTCGCGCACAGTCTCACGTGGTGTGTCCGATGCGGTGTCCGTCACACAGAGGCTCCAGCAAATATGAAGGTAGTTGCTTAGTTACACCCCTCCAGGCTAGGTCTGGTCCGTGTCACAGTGGGTCCATGAACCACGTGTGCCTCCTGCGAGTGTGACATGTTACTTATCTTTCAAAATTGGAAGATGTCTCACAATGTCATCAGCTCAAAACATGCAGCAACTAAGCAGAACCTTTCTCATGATCAATGATACCCCACAAGGTGAGATTCTGCATGGATCCCAGATTGATGTCGATTAACAGTCATTTTGTATTTGTTTCATTTTCTTACTACTGCACCAACAGTTGTCTCCTTCTCACCCAGTGTCTTACTGTCACGAAACATTTTTGGATCTGTGGCAGATCTGGCTTTTCATATTTAAACTTTTTTCCTTTCAGGTTATCGGGGGTTCATTTTCGTGTTTCCCCCCCCCCCTGCTGGTCAGCTGTGTAATTGCGTTGCTGCTAGTTCTGCTGATGTGGTTGGTGACCTCTCCCAGCATCCTTCAAAAGGTCACCTGATGCATCAGCTGACAGTTGGTTATACAGGTCCTTTTGGATACCAACCGTGCTGAAGACAGGACATTGCTGGTGCAGTGGTGCTTCAGTTGAATGCTGTAATTTGGTGCCTTACTCTGCTGTGTATTTCAGCAGAGAAAAGCTAAGTGTTTTGTGTTTCCTTTTCCCCGTGGTATTTGTCCTTACGTTATCTTGTGTTGTTTTAGTGCAGCGGTGGGACTAGTGTCACCACTTGCCATTTCCCTACTTAAGGATAGGAGCTGGGCACGTGAGGGTTTAGGTATCCTGCTAGGCGATGGGGTGAAAGAACCCATATAGGGACAATAGGGAGATTAGGGTACAACCTCAGGTGAGTGCAGGAGGTGTCCATTTCCCCGTTCCCTATTGTCAGGGACCACCATTGTTATTGTGTCCCTGGAGTACCCTTTGGTGTTTCGCTGTTTTGTGACCGTCCACTCGTCGGGTCGTGTCTCACCAGGACAGTCAATTCGTGACACTTATGGTTTTGTAGCACATTCCATCTTTGTGCAGGTCTATGATCTTGTGTTTATAAATCTCTTTGGTCTTGCCCATGTTGTAGAGGTTAGAGTCTGACTGATTAATTGAGTCTGTGGACAAGAGTCTTTTATAAGGGTGACTGTGTAAGACAGCTGTCTTTAATGCAGGTAATGAGCTGATTAGGAGCGTCTAACTGGTCTGTAGGAGCTACATCTCTTAATGGTTGCTAGGGGATCAAATACTTATTTGTCACTGCAAAATGCAAATATATTTATATAATTTATACAATTTGATTTTTTTAAATTTTAATTTTGATATTGTGATGCACAGTGTGACCGACCTGTCGTGGACAGTACACACGTCCGGTATAGTGCAACGCTGAACATGGATGGCTGCGCCTGGTGAATGAGGTAGCCTGACTGCCGACCTGCAGGACCTGTGGCATGTGACCACAGGGGGAGGAACCGAGGTGGGGCCAGCCACGGGAGCTCATGGAAAGCTGAGCGGAGCGCAGCGGAGACTAACGTGAAAGGCAAGAAGTGACGCAGCCGACAAGCACACACGCAGAGTGATATACTGATACAGGCAGAAGTCAGAAAACCAAGCAGGCAATACGGGTACCAAGGGCAGAGACAGGAGGGCAGTCCAGGAACAAGCCAGAGTCAACCAACCATAAAACCAATAGAACAGTACCAAATCAACAGGCAAGAGCAATGTGGGGGACAGACCGTGTCAGAAACAGGATATAATCTCACAGAGCAGGCACAAGCACACAAACACACCAGGGTCAACTAACTCAGCTGAGGGCAGGAGTATAACTGACAAGGATTTGAGCTAACTGAGGCTTCAAAAGCCCTCACAGACCAGCGAGAGGCCACAATAATTAACCCCTGGCGTGTCAGTCCAAAACCTACCATGGAATCATGACAGTACCCCCCTCTCAACAGGGGGCCTCCGGAGTCCCAGGCTTCCCCAGGTGCATGGCATGAAATGCCTGAACCAGACGATCAGCATGTACCAAGTGAGCAGGGACCCATGAGTGATCCTCCGGCCCATAGCCATTCCATCGAACCAGATACTGCAAGGAGAGACGTACCAGCCGAGAATACACAATATTTCCAACCTCATACTCCATGTGACCCTCCACCAACACTGGAGGAGCCATGGACTCAGGATCCTCCTTGACTGACCTGAATGGTTTCAACAGAGATTTATGAAACACTTTGGATATTTTAAACGAGGCGGGGAGACGCAACCTATATGCCAACGGATTGACTATTTCCGCAATCTCATACAGCCAAATGAACTTTGGTCCCAATTTGGCTGACTGAACCTTCAGGTTGATGTTCCGTGTGGAAAGTCCCCCACCTGAAACATGTGCCCCAGGGCTCTCATTTTGTCCGAAAAATTTATATCTCCCCTGAGCCCTGGAGATATTCCGCCCAGCTACAGCCCACAGATTTTTTAGCCACTGAATAGATCCCTCCACCCCCGGGCACCCGGAATCCAATCGCAAAAATTCCCCGAAATGTGGACTAAACCCATAGTTAACCAAAAATGGGGACATCCTGGTGGACTGATTCACCCGATTAGTAAAGGTGAATTCGGCCAAAGGTAATGCGTCATACCAGTCATTCTGTCTGACAGAGGTCAAACACTCAAGAATCTGTTTCAGGGATTGATTAGTGCATTCAGTCTGGCAATTACTCTCTGGGTGATATGCAGAAGAGAAAGATGACGAAATGCCCAATTTCTTACAGAATGCCCTCCAAAATTTGGCCACAAATTGCACACCTCTGTCAGACTTCATATTCAGGGGTACCCCATGCAAACGAACAACATGCTGCACAAACAACCTAGACAAAGATTCTGCTGAAGGCAATGCCGCCAAGGGAACAAAATGAGCCTGCTTCGAAAACCTGTCCACCACCACCCATATCACGATATTGCCCTTGGATGGCGGGAGACCGATGATAAAGTAAAGGGACAGGTGAGACCATGGCCTATCAGGAACCGGCAAAGGCACCAGTTCTCCAGTGGGCCGGCTGCGAGTGCTTTTGGAACGGGCACAAACCCCACATGCAGATCTAAATTTCTTGACATCGGAACCTAGTGAAGGCCACCTAAAAATCCTGGCCACCGCCTCTCACATGGCCGTGATACCAGGATGCACACTTAGCCTGGACTCATGAAACTCCTGCAGGAGCTTAGACCACAATTGTTTTGGAACAAACAATTTATCCCCTGTCTTAGAAGCAGGGGCCAGAGAGGCCCCCACAACTTCTCGTTCCAACTCAGACGAGACCACCACCACTCCGGGATGAAGAATGGAGGACAGCGGTTCGGAAGGAGATACAGGCTCAAAACTTCTGGACAAGGCATCCGCTTTAACATTCTTGGAACCAGGACAAAAAGTAATGGAAACTTGAAACTGTGAAAAAAAAGCAACCAACAAGCTTGTCTAGGAGTCAGTATTTTAACAGACTCAATATATGCCAAATTTGTATGGTCCGTGATTACCGTAATCGGATGAGCTGCCCCTTCCAACAAGTGCCTGCATTCTTCAAATGTCAAATTGACCGCAAAAAGTTCCCTATTGCCCACATCATAATTTATCTCGGTGGACAAGAACTTCTTGGAAAAGAAGGCACAGGGTTTGAGGTTGGTTAAAGTAGCAGAACCCTGGGACAACGCTGCCACCACACCCACCTCAGAAGCATCCACCTCTAGAACAAAAGGTTTGGACGAGTCTGGCTGTACCAAAATCGGAGCAGACAGAAAACATTTCTTAAGGACTCCTTGGTGAGCCCCGACCAATTTCTTACATCCGCCCCCTTGCGGGTAAGATCAGTAAGTGGATTAACCACTTGTGAAAATCCCTTAATGAACTTCCGATAATAGTTTGCGAATCCCAAGAAGCGCTGCAGCCCCTTAAGATCACGTGGTTGAACCCAGTCCGCAATCGCCTGCACCTTCTTGGGATCCATGCGAAACCCCTCATAGGAAACAATCAGACCCAACAGTTGATTTTCCCTGAGTCTTTGGAGAACCGTTCATAAATGTTGTAGATGAGTCTGACTGTCCAGGGAATACACTAAAATGTCATCCAAATAAATAATAATAAAGAGGCCTATAAGGTCCGCAAACACCACATTAATGAAGTTTTGTAAAATAGGGGGAGCATTAGTAAGTCCAATCGGCATGACCAGATTTTCAAAAAGTCCCTCTGATGTGAGGAACGCTGTTTTCACTCGTCCCCCTCTCGAACCCTTATCAGATTGTAAGCCCCTCATATATCTAATTTGGAGAACCATTTGGCCCCTGATAACTGGTTACACAAATCTGGGATAAGGGGAAGAGGGTAGGTGCTTCTATCAGTTATTTTGTTGAGTTCCCGAAAGTCGAGGCAGGAATGCAGACTGCCTATTTTTTCTTTACGAAAAAGAACCCTGCAGCCACAGGAGAAACGGAAGGCCGTACATGCCCCTTACGGAGGCTTTCCACAATATACTCTGTCATGGCTAGCCACTCAGGATCGGACAAATTGAACAGATGGGCTTTTGGTAACTTAGCCCTCGGGACTAACTCAATGGCACAGTCAAAGGGTCTATGTGGCGGTAAGACCTCAGCCTCTCTTTCGGAGAAAACGTCCTTCAAGTCTTTGAGGTACTCCGGAATACCCTCCAGACCAACAGATGAAACAGAGACAGATTTGACTGGTTCAGATAATAATTCACATTCACAACAAAGGGACCCCATTTGACAATCTCCCCATCTCCCAATTGATGATAGGGTTATGGTGTTGTAACCAGGGCATACCCAACACCAACCCAGCCGGCAAATTCTCCAAAACAAAACAACTTATTTTCTCAACATGATAGGAGCCCACTTTGAACAATAAGATTTCCGAGATGTAATGAATCCCTTCTTTGGTGAGGGGAGAAGAGTCAATAGCCACCACTTTAACAGGAGTCTGGAGCCTAACTGTCCCTATCTTGCATTGGGAAACCAAATGAGGGCTGACCAAGTTGATGGACGACCCGCAATCCACAAAAGCTGTAGGAAAAGGACAACCGTCCACTAGAAGTTCCATCTGCAGCAAAACTTTGAAACATGAGGAAAAGTGTACCAGAAAATCTGGATAGCCTCCTCGACTACTACCTAGACCTTGTCATTTCTCGCCGCCTTGGATGATGAAGGGCAGAAGGGAAAGTCCTTCCTCCAGTGTCCTGATTCTCCACAATTGAAGCACAACTGCTTCTCGCGACGGCGTCTTCTCTCTTTCTCCTTAAAGGTGACGGCGCCAACCTACATAGCCTCAGATGTAGCTCCGGCCTCACCTCCACTGGAGAACAGTGGTTTTTGTTCAAATTGCATAATGCATCTCGCCCGTAGTCTGCAATCCATATGAACCGCTTGGGTCATGGCGTCTTCCAGGGAGTCAGGTGGAGGATGAAGTGCTAAAGCATCTTTTAGACATTCAGACAGGCCTCTATGAAAAAAAACCCGGAGGGAGGCATCGTCCCAAGAAACCTCAGCAGCCCAACGTCTGAATTCTGAGCAAAACCACTTGGCCGAGTGCTTCCCCTGTTAGACATTCATCACCATGTCCTCAGCCAAGGGCACTTGATCAGGCTCATCGTAAATGTGCCCTAGTGCCTCAAAAAACACATCCACAGACACTCTCTCAGGGGCCGTAGAGGGAAGAGAAAATGCCCAGGCTTGCGGAGACCCCCTAAGCAGAGACATAACCACTCCCACCCTCTGACTCTCATCCCCAGGGAAGCGGGGTCTCAAGGAGAAAAAAGCTTACAGCCCTCCTTAAACACTCTGAATTCTTTCTTGTTACTGGAAAATGTATCTAGTAACTTAACCGGGGGTTCGGGAGGAACTAAAGTGACGTCTCTAGCCTCCGCCCCCTGAATCCCCGAGGCCAGAGCCCCGTGAACCATGTCCGCAACCTGCTGGTGGGACTGGATCAGGGCATGCTGCTCCAAGATTAACTTCTGCAGCAGCTGAGTCAGGTGCTTCACCTGCTCTGACAGAGTATGCATTGGGCCAATGCTACAGAAGGAAAAAAAAGTTCAGGTTATAATGTAACGCACAGCGTGACCGACCTGTTGCAGACAGTATACACGTCCGGTATGGTGCAACGCTGGACGTGGATGACGGCGCACAGAGGACAAGGTAGCCTGACCGCCGACCCGCAGGACCTGTGGTACATGACCACAGGGGGAGAGACCGAGGCGGGGCCAGCCATGGGAGCTCATGGATAGCTGAGCGGAGCGCAGTGGAGATTAATGGGAAAGATTAGAAGTGACACAGCCGACAAGCACACAAGCACACACACAGAGGGATAAACCGATACAGGCAGAAGTCAGAAAACCGAACGAGCAATACGGGTACCAAGGGCAGAGACAGAAGGGTAGTCCAGGAACAAGCCAGAGTCAATCAACCATAGAATCAATAGGCAAGAGCAACATGGGGGACAGACTGGTTCAAAAACAGGATATAATCTCACAGAGCAGGCACAAGACACAAGCACACAAACACACCAGGGTCAACTAACTCAGCCGAGGGAAGGAGTATAACTGAGGCTATAAAAAGCCCTCCCAGATCCAGAGAGAGGCCACAATAATTACCCCCTGGCGTGTCAGTCCAAAACCTACCATAGGATCATGACACATATTCTATCTCTCAATTTTAATATTAACCTACCCTTAAAATGAAAGACTGTTCATGTCTTTGTCAATGGGCAAACTTGAAAAGTCAGCAAGGGATCAAATACTTATTTCCCCACAATATATGGGAAAAAACTACTATTTGAGAACACATCAGGGCACAAAGGGGAAGCAGCACCACTTAAATTTTTGAATACAAAAATTGCTGAAATTGATAGCAGACGCCATGTCGGATTTGAAGAGCCCCTGATGTGCCTAAACAGTGGAAATCCCCTATAAGTGACCCCATTTTGGAAACTACACCCCTCAAGGATTTTATGTAGGCATATTGTGAGCATTTTTAACCCACAGGTGTGACATAGAATTTGATAACATTATGTCGTTTTATTGAAAAAGTTAATTTATTTCACAAAAATCTTGCTTCAGCCCCAAATTTCTCACTTTTGCAAGCGGTAACATCAGAAAGTGAACCCCACTCCCCACTCACTTTCTTATGAGCGCTGCAATACCCCACATGTAGTCAAAAAGTTCTGTTTGGAGGGACGGCAGGGCTCGGAATGGAAGGATCAATATTTGAATTTTGGAACACAAATTGGCTGAAATAGATTGCAGGTGACATGTCACATTTGCAGGGCCCCTAAGGCATCCAAACAGTGGAAACCCCCCACAACTGGCCCCATTTTGGGAACTACCCCACTCAAGGGTTTTATCCAGGGGTACATTGAGCAATTTGAGCCCAAAGGTACTGCACAGAATTTGCTAATATTAGGTCATCATATTGAATATGTCATTAGTGTTGAGCAAAAGTGCAGCGAGCAGCAAGCACTTGTGCTCACCACCAATAACATATCGTCATTTTTTTAACTTTTCAAAAGACCCTAGAAATAAACACTTGAAATAGATCACTCTGTTTGTAATGTCTCTATATAATATATAAGAATAACTTTTTGTATTGAAGAACTGAAATAAATTATCTTTTTGATGAAATTCTAATTTTGTGAGAAGCACCTGTACCATGTCCCAGCACCGATATTATCTCTGACTGGATCACCAATAAGATTTATACACGCAATGTAGGTAGCAAAATACATACCATTCATCATTTAGTGGACAGGTAGAAAGTAGAGGGAAATCCATTAATTATCCATAATGAAATATAGGGGTCTTTTAGGAAACCCGCATATAGTATGGAGACACGACTGACCTTCATGTAATGTATAGAAATAAAGGTGGGAATTGAGGGGAGTTTCAAGAGGATTGCCTATCCCTAATGACAAGTACCGTATATACTCGAGTATAAGCCGAGATTTTCAGCCCATTTTTTTGGGCTGAAAGTCCCCCTCTCGGCTTATACTCGAGTCATATACCCGGGTGTCAGCAGGGGAGGGGGAGCGGGGGCTGTGTAGTTATACTTACCTGCTCCCAGCGCGGTCCCTGCAGTCCCTGGCTTCTCCGGCGCTGCAGATTCTTCCTGCACTGAGCGGTCACATGGCACCGCTCATTACAGTCATGAATAGGCAGCTCCACCCCCATAGGGGAGGAGCCGCATATTCATTGCTGTAAATGATCGGTGCCATGTGACCGCTCAATTACAGGAAGAAGCTGCAGCGCCGGAGAAGCCAGGGACTGCAGGGACCGCGCCGCAGCAGGTAAGGGGAGCGCAGCGCTATAATTATCTGCTCCTCGCTCCGGCTCCGTCTGCAGGGTCCTCTAGCAATGACGCTCAGGTTAGAGGGCGCTGTGACGTAGTCAGTGCGCGCCCTCTGCTGAGCGTCAGTGCTGGAGACGGAGCCGCAGAGGAGCAGGTAATTATTGAAAGCGCCGGCGTCCTGAGAAGAGAGGTGAGTATGTGATTTTTTTTTTTATGGCAGCACCAGCAGCATTCTAAGGAGCACCTATGGGGCCATATAGGTGCAGAGCATATAAGGGGCACAGCATTATAAGGAGCACCTATGGGGCCATAAAGGTGCAGAGCATATATGGGGCACAGCATTATAAGGAGCACCTATGGGGCCATATAGGTGCAGAGCATATAAGGGGCACAGCATTATAAGGAGCACCTATGGGGCCATAAAGGTGCAGAGCATATATGGGGCACAGCATTATAAGGAGCACCTATGGGGCCATAAAGGTGCAGAGCATATAAGGGGCACAGCATTATAAGGAGCACCTATGGGGCCATAAAGGTGCAGAGCATATATGGGGCACAGCATTATAAGGAGCACCTATGGGGCCATAAAGGTGCAGAGCATATATGGGGCACAGCATTATAAGGAGCACCTATGGGGCCATAAAGGTGCAGAGCATATAAGGGGCACAGCATTATAAGGAGCACCTATGGGGCCATAAAGGTGCAGAGCATATAAGGGGCACAGCATTATAAGGAGCACCTATGGGGCCATAAAGGTGCAGAGCATATATGGGGCACAGCATTATAAGGAGCACCTATGGGGCCATAAAGGTGCAGAGCATATATGGGGCACAGCATTATAAGGAGCACCTATGGGGCCATAATCAAAGGTGCAGAGCATATATGGGGCACAGCATTATAAGGAGCACCTATGGGGCCATAAAGGTGCAGAGCATATAAGGGGCACAGCATTCTAAGGAGCACCTATGGGGCCATAAAGGTGCAGAGCATATAAGGGGCACAGCATTATAAGGAGCACCTATGGGGCCATAAAGGTGCAGAGCATATATGGGGCACAGCATTATAAGGAGCACCTATGGGGCCATAAAGGTGCAGAGCATATATGGGGCACAGCATTATAAGGAGCACCTATGGGGCCATAAAGGTGCAGAGCATATATGGGGCACAGCATTATAAGGAGCACCTATGGGGCCATAAAGGTGCAGAGCATAAATGGGGCACAGCATTATAAGGAGCACCTATGGGGCCATAAAGGTGCAGAGCATATATGGGGCACAGCATTATAAGGAGCACCTATGGGGCCATAATCAAAGGTGCAGAGCATATAAGGGGCACAACATTATAAGGAGCATCTATGGGGCCATAATCAAAGGTGCAGAGCATATATGGCACAGCATTATACGGAGCACCTATGGGGCCATAAAGGTGCAGAGCATATAAGGGGCACAGCATTATAAGGAGCACCTATGGGGCCATAAAGGTGCAGAGCATATATGGGGCACAGCATTATAAGGAGCACCTATGGGGCCATAAAGGTGCAGAGCATATAAGGGGCACAGCATTATAAGGAGCACCTATGGGGCCATAAAGGTGCAGAGCATATATGGGGCACAGCATTATAAGGAGCACCTATGGGGCCATAAAGGTGCAGAGCATATATGGGGCACAGCATTATAAGGAGCACCTATGGGGCCATAAAGGTGCAGAGCATAAATGGGGCACAGCATTATAAGGAGCACCTATGGGGCCATAAAGGTGCAGAGCATATATGGGGCACAGCATTATAAGGAGCACCTATGGGGCCATAATCAAAGGTGCAGAGCATATATGGCACAGCATTATAAGGAGCATCAATGGGGCCATAATCAAAGGTGCAGAGCATATATGGCACAGCATTATAAGGAGCATCTATGGGGCCATAATCAACGGTGCAGAGCATTCTATATAGCACAGTTGTATATGGAGCATCTATGGGGCAATAATGAACGGTATGGAGCATCTATTTTTATTTTTGAAATTCACCGGTAAATGCTGCATTTTCTACCCTAGGCTTATACTCGAGTCAATAAGTTTTCCCAGTTTTTTGTGGCAAAATTAGGGGGGTCGGCTTATACTCGGGTCGGCTTATACTCGAGTATATGCGGTAACTAATCTACACCCTGCCTATCACAGAGGCTTGCACCCGAGGGATCTGCGCAGTAGCGCCCTCACTCCATGGTGGCTAGCCCTAAACTCATGGTCCCTAGATATTACCTCAACTATATGGAAGGGGCAAAAGACAACTGTTCATTAAGACCAGTGGGGTGTGTTTTCTGCAAGCAGAAGATCCACTTGGACTCTTTCTATATTATCATGTGGACCCAGTTTCCCCCTCTGGGGGAGGATTGATCTTATCTATACCTATAAATGTGATCTTCTTGCTATCACCATGATGGAAGTTGTTGAGATGGTTAGCCACAGGGGTATCTCTTTTGTTGATAGTGTCCCGAAGATCTTCCCCCACCCTCTAGCGAAACTCAATCCGAGTCTTGCCCATATACTCAAGGCCACATTCACATGTGGCCTTGTACACTATTCCTGTTGTTCGACAATTGATAAAGTGTCTGATGCTATACTCTATCTGTATTGTTACTCCTGAATGTTTTTCCTGGGGTAATTGACTGGTAGGCTTTACATTTGCCGCATTTGTAGCAGACTTTTGTCTGTGTGCCTAGCCATGATGGATTAATATGATGTTGATAATGGCTGTGGACCAATCTTTCTTTCAAAGACCTGCCCTTTCTGTACGTAATCTAGGGTGCTGGAGCCCCATCTTTTACGTCTTTTACGTCTACATCCATGAGAAGAATTGGCAAGTGACGTTTTAGAATATTTCTAATCCTTATTGGAAAATCTGGTCATAAAGCGGGAAACATTATCTTCTTTCTTATTTTGAATCAGGGTCATAAGCATTTTACGGTCCCTAGGGAGGGAGTCACTGTATGCCTCCTTCAGAATGTTTCTAGAGTAACCTCTGGTGATGAAATGTTCCTGCAGTTATCAGTCTGTTCCTTGAAAATTGTTAGATCTGAACAATTCCTGTGGATCCTAACATATTGTCCTTTTGGAATACCCCTCTTGAAGGGGACTGGATGGTTACTATCCCACCTCAAAGGGAATTTGTGGCCGTGGGCTTTCTATAATTATTTGTGATAAGTTCACCTTTGTCATTTCTCTGGATGCAGACATCTAAAAATGCCATTCTGCTTCTTGTGTGATGCTTAGCCCAATGTCATTATTGCTGAGTCCTGCAACAAACCTGCTGAACTCAGTCTTGGTTCATTTCCAGATAACAAAAATGTCATCAATGTAGTGAAGCCACATCGCAACCTTGTCACTGGTGCAGGTGAATGGATCGCTAAAGACAACTGTTTCCTCCCATCAGCCCAGGAGCAGATTTGCGTATGAGGGCATGCAGGGGCTCCCCATAGCTGCGCCCCTGCATTGGTGGAAGTACTTTCTGTCAAAGACAAACACATTTTTCGTTAAACAGAACTCAAAAGCCTTGCGTATAAATGTGTTATGTCTGCCATACTGGCAGCCTCCGGTCAGCAGGTAGTGGTCCACAGCCATCATCCCCTTGTCATGGGGGATTGAGGAATATAATGCCTCCACATCAATACCACCCAGTATCATGTCAGGATGAAGACATATACCATCTATTTTGCTCAGAAGGTCAGTCGTGTCAACCTCTCTATATTAATCGGTAAACTAACTTCTTTAAGGGAAAATTCAGGTTCTGATGAGAATTTTTTTTTGTAATTTCGATCTGTTCCTTGAGTGATTTGTTTAAACTAGATAGATTTTTATTTTCTTCCTCTAACAGGAGTTTCATGAGCCTGATAGAGCTCTCAGTAGCCTATTTTTTTCTATTTGAAAAGAAGACTTGAGTTCTTATAACGGTATCCCGTTGTCAACTGGCATAATGTACAATAGTCGGACCCATCTAGTCTTCATTCCAGGTGCACTAATAACAACATTGTGTTGATCATTGCTCCAGTAGTATGACCATTTCTCTAAAGTATCCAGGAGCCATTTTCAACAGGAGAAAACACCAGGCTGCATGTTGCTGGTGCCACTGTGAGCAGCATGTGTGGCTTAAATGTACTACTGTGACTGTGGCCTGCAGTATTTCTGGACTTGTCTCACATCAAGCACATCTGGGACATCATAGGTCGGCATTTGCAAAAGGAGCTGCCAGCAGTGGATCTTCATAATTTGCTTAAGTGCATTCAGTGTGGCAGAACATTCCTCAGACAACCATTAATAACTTCAGTGATGGAAGCGTGTAAGTGCGGGGATTTCTGCACCTGACGCTCAATCTCAATACTGAATAAATAAAAAGGTCTCCAATTTGAAAACATTTGCATATCATTAACATGTCTATTGATCCTATGATTTCCTTAACTTTTATAGAAGTGCAAGCCGGTGGTGTATTTCACTTGTGCTGCAGATAACACTCAAGGCTGAGGTAAAATCCAAACATTTTACTATTACAAGTTTTAAAAAGTCAACACGTTTGAAGGTTCTACATGACCTCTTCATCAGGACAAAAACCAAAAAGGTTCCACATCTCTTATTTATAAAACCCTTTTGTGCTTCTTGTCTCCTAGTTTTCGCTCCACTTCCTTAACTTCATGGTATTTCCTTCTTGGCATTGCAATTTCAATGTTGAGAAGGGTTAATCTTAATATCAAAAACACCTGTTGATCACTTTACAATATCATTATTATTATTTATGTATATAGCACCATTCATTCCATGGTGCTGTACATGAAAAAGGGATTACAATACAGCATTGAATTAAAATCATACCTGTATTAGGGATACAGGATCCCTGTGTGGCCTATATTTTCTAGTCTTCCTGGCAGTTATATTTTAAGAACATTACAGTCAATCTGCCTTTAGCCTGAAATGAATGCTTAAAGCCAATAGACTATATGTAACTGTGCAGCAAATTAAAAATAATATAGACCGTACAATAGCCATACACTCTGGACTGGTGTCAACTTATTTACCCAACTTTGATCCTCCCAAATTCCCGTTCACAGGCACATCAAACACACCAGCTTTTTAGATCTGCCACTGTATGAGTCAGATTACCCCTATACACATTCATTGGTTGGCAGGTCCACTGAAATAATCTAATGTACGTGGCCTGCATTGTGTTTGGCATCAATAAATGTTAGTTGTCTATGAGATTGTGTTTAGCTACACATTTGTTTCTGCTCCGGCACAGTTGAAGCGTATTGTTTTCTACATCTTGTCCATTTTCTGGGTGTATCTAAAAGCAAATATATAAAAGCTTCATTTGTTCAGTCAATAATAGGGATTATATAACGCACACATTGTACAGGAGTAGAGAAGTGCAGCTCAGGGACTGAGCATTTAGTATCTGAAAGTGATTTGTGAGCAGTATAATGTGAATTTTTTTTTTTTTTTTTTTTTTTTTAGCAAATAATGCTGCCAGCTCTAAATAGTGCAAAAGAAGCTGTGTATATACATTACACCTAAAATTATGCAACTGACTTTATTACCTACTTTGGCTTTCATATGAAGACCATATTTTACATGTCTCAGGTCTCAACTGATTGATGCAGGAAAACAGCTGAAAGAAAATACTGACATGGGACTTTTCTTTTAAGTAAAGTGTAGGGTTGGTTAGGTGTGTGCCGTCTGGGAGTATCTGTGTTACATTTGATATTTCTAACGTCTGCACATTCCTGTTTAATGAACGTCCTAGCCACATCCTAATTCTGCATTTTGGTTACAGATGTGTCCTACTAACATCTTACCCCTTTTTCATTACATATGGTCACTATTCTGAGAACAGTGCAAATAGGAGTTAGTCCAGTTTATACATGCTTTTTAAAGGAAAGGTGCTGACATTTTTTTTTTAATAAAATTATTGTTAATGTTTATATAAAAAAATATTTTTCATACAAATTTTATAAATTTTTTAAGTTTAATATTTGTTTTTATTATTAATTATTTTTGCAGCCACTGGGCGCCGCCATTTTGCTTTGCAGGAGTGTAATAGTCCCAGCATGACACTTATGTGGCACCCCAGGAGTACGCGTACCACAGTAGTGCTGCCTTCCTCTCGGGGAGGGTAGTGCTATGTCTGGAGACAAGTGAGTTTCCCTTTGGTAAGTTATCACACACACACAAGACCTTCCAAATCCAGGCCAGGAGGCAGAGCTCAACACCCTGTTTTGGGCAGCTTCCCTGGATAAAGATCCTGGTTTGGAGGTGGAGTTAGTTCAGTTAGTACAGACAGTCTGTGTGCGAGGACAGACAGGGACTGAGCAGAGTGGACATACAGGACTCTAGGAGGGGACTAGGAAGGCCTCCAGGGAGTCAGAGCGCAGTAGCCAGGTACCGGGAGCCCGAGGCTTTTGTGGACTATAAGACACAGAGCAGAACCGGAGGGCATTGAATTACATGGACTTTGCCCATATTTACCTGTGGCACAGCAGCACCTTGGAGCCTGGCGTCACCATGAAAGGACCCCAATAGGCACGGCTCAAGCTGCCTGCCATACAGGTACCTGTCCCTGGACAGGAGAACGAATAAGGACTTTGCTTAGGACACTTAGTGGTAGCAGGGACCTCAGAGGCAGTAAGCGCATAGTGGAAGGCTCCTACCTGACCTGCCAATGGGATTCCACTTGTCTCTGGACTACCCGAACTTCTAATTCACCTGTTGCCAGTGCACTTGACTGTGGCCTGTTACCCACAAGTAAGCCAGGTAAAGACTTACAACCTGTCTCCTCCATTTATTCACCGGCCTTATCATCTGTGCCACACACTATAGGATCCCTGGGGACCCCGCTTCACCTGTGGGAAGTGTAACATCTGGGCTGCCGCAACATCCCCCAGGGGACCCCTCTAATGCAGCGTCGGTCCCCCTATTGACGAAACTCCACAGGTGGCGTCACGACAAACTTTGAACATTTCACCCTTCTTTAACGTTGATGCCCAGGGTCACGGACCGGGTCACAGCCACCGTGACATCCCTCTTTGCGACTGGACCCGGTACTGAGTATCCCACTGCCCTGTGGGCGCGTCACTTACACTCTGCAAATATGGCTGCCCTGGGCATAGGAGTCAGCGGTCGTACTCTATACTTTTTGCGGTCGTACTCTATACTTTGTGTTGAGCTGCTCCCTGCTGTTATCTGGGCACATCCCCTGGGCTGTCCTAATCACAGCAGAGGGAGGAAATTGGGCCATCGTTCTGGAGCCCACAGTGTATCTGTGAGCTCCACTTGAGAGCCGCGCTGTTATAGGAGGGGCAGCTCGATTTGTCACCCCTTTCACACTGTCAGAAAAACTAACTGGTTTGTGAGAGCCAGAATTCTTGCTGGTTGGTAATTGATCAAATAATTTCATGCAATAAAATGCAATTTAATTATTTAAAAATCGTACAATGTGATTTTCTGGTTTTTATTTTTAGATTCTGTCTCACACAGTAGAAGTGTACTTACGATAAAAATTACAGACCTCTCCATTCTTTGTAGGTGGGAAAATTTGCAAAATTGACAGTGTATCATATACTTTTTTTTCCCACTGTATGTATCCAAATTTAGGCTCCAGTCATATCCACATAAGGTGTCTCTGTTGGGGATTATATTAGCATTTCTGGATGTGCAACAACACTAATCGACCACATTAAAGTGACCCTCCAACTCTAATAGTAAATGAGACTATATATTTTTAATGTATGGTCGCTATGCCTGTCACGCCTGCAGGTGGCGGACATAGTTTGTGGGCACACTGCGCCACAGGGCTGGACCTGCCTTGGAAGGGGCTTAGCAGCTACCTGGTGTTCACTGGAGCTTCTGATGGTGGAGACAGATTGGGTTGCAGGTAGCCGCCAGGTATCACTCCTAGGCAGACACGAGTACAACAGATGCCGACACCAGGTTTTGGATTTGCTTTCACAGGTAGGTGTCACTGACAAACTGTATGGACAAATTGAATATTGAAGCTATATACAGTAGGTTCTTGTCTACACTTGTAGATATCAGGAAACTGTTCTGGAGCTGGCCGCGCTAGGATCAAGGAGAACGGAAACCGGACTAGCCACACCGGGACCAGGAGACTGAGCATAGGTACTGCAGATGAAGTTTCAAGATTAGGATACCGCAGAAGCTGTCACTGGAACACAGACAAACTATACTAGACTAACGGGGATAGGGGAATAACTAAAATAGACTAGGACGAGGGACCTGGCAACATACAGTTGCACACACCAACACCACTAAGTGCTAAGATTCAAACCTAGCAGCTCCTGTGCACCAGACGACAGCTCTTCTCTCTGAACTATTCAGCTCGCTGGACAGTTCTGTGTTAACCCAAATACTTGTACCTATGTTGTTGCTGATGTCTCCACCCTGAGTTTCCTGTTGGTCACCACCCTGAGTTCCTGATTGGCTCATCCTGATTGCACACCTAATTTAAACCTGGCCTTGCTCTCTCTTCCTTGCGCGTTTATTGAGATACCAGCCTCTAGTCAAGCTTCCTTCCCCCTGCTGCTTCTTCATACGACATTGTTGCTCCTTATATCGACCGCTGGCTTTCCTGACTATGATCACTGCTTATTCCTTGAAACGACATTGCTGCTCCTGGTAACGACCTCTGGCTTTCCTGACTACAATTACTGCTTATTCCTTCAAATGTCATTGCGGTTCCTGTGTACTGACAGTGCTGCGCCTAGTGGTTGCAGTATCACTACTCCAAACCATGTCAGTCCATAACACTAAGACTAAACTATAGTGGTTGCTCAGGCACCTCCCTATTGGGGAGGGTGACTTTTATACAAGATGCCTCCCAGCTATTGGCTGGGATACATTTTGCAGATGATTACTTAAAGTAAATGCTTCCCAGATGTTACTATATGCCCACGCTGCACTTTTAAGAGTAGGGGTGTAATGCCTGCTGCAGCACAGTAGCACACAACCTCCACCAGGGGGCTGCTGGTGAAGAAAAACAGGTACACTCACAGTGAAATCACAGAGCAGCAGGCAGGAGCCACTAGGTGGCGAAAGAGTAGTCAGACAAAGCCAGGTCAGCAACAGAGAGGGAACGAAGTACCAGAGGTCACAGCAATACATATGGTCAGAAACAAGCCAAAGAAGTCAGTGCCGATCGGGAGCAAAGCAAGAGACGCAAGACAGTCAAACAGGTCAGAGGACAAGCAGAGTCAAATACCAAGTGGTCACAACACGGAGAATGAGTACTACAACAGGTGTGTCATGCCGTTGCTGCCGCCGCCTCTCCCCACTGCAGCTCGCCGGGTGCACGCGCACGTCGCATTCAGCTCTGCGCGTGCGCACATCTGATTCCTCTGTTGGCGCTCTTTCCTGTCCTCTCCGTCATCATGGAGGACTGTTACCCGGAAGTAGCTCCCATGCTGCTATGTAAACTGCTTCCTGCTGCTTCTCTGTGCCTGATGTTCATTTGTGTTTACAAGTGCTTCTGGCCACCTGTGGTCTCTGTGCGTTCCTAGCTCTCTGACTTTGGGTCTCCTCCGCCCTCTGCAGTGCCTGCCTGTTTCCTGTGTTCCTGCCTTGTTCCTTCAGTTCCTTTTCCTCTGCGGTACCTGCCCGGCTCCTATATCTTTTCCTTGCTCCCGTCAGCCTCAGTGTCTCCATATTGTCCTGCCAGCCTCCGTGCCTCCGTAGCGTTCCCATCTTCTCCCTTGTCTCAGTAGTTCCTTTCTGTTCCCTCTTTCCCTTTGTGCCTGCTGTGTACCCATCTGATCTCAGTCGACCCTCCAGCTTCCGTGGCGATAGTCCCTCATGGGCCTGCCCCTAACTCTCCCTGTATAGGGGGCGGTCCACCTGGTCAGCTCGTCCGAGAGGGGTTCGTCATCACGGTCCAGTGGGTCCACTCTCCGTTTTTCACTGTTTGAATCTACATGCTCTAATAGGACTGCACTCGGGTGACATCCGAGTACAGCCAGATTCTTACAGCGTCACAAGGTGAAGTCACAGGGGAACACAGGAACAGGACCTAGGTAAATGGGCAGAGGACAAATCAGGGTATAACGGGTCAGCTGCTCAAGCCAGAGACAGGAACTATAACTGACACTGCTTGCAGGTAACAGCGGACTGAAATAGCCAGACAGATCCCAAAATGAGGCAGACAAGATTAACCCCCGCATGACCATCCTGGGGAGAGAATAATCAGAAAAACCCCGGACTGGATCATGACAAGGGGAATGCGTGTGGATCGCCCCCATGGGGCCGTGGGGTACTCGGTACCGGGTCCTTCGGTTCTCGGGGGATGTCACGGTGGCTGACCCGGTCCATGGCACTAGGGATGTCTGTTGAAAAAGGGGGAAAGGTCTTTAAAGGGATATGTTCGTGATGTTACCTGTGGTATTCGGTCAGGTTGACCGACGCTGCTTTAAAGGGTCCGCTGGGGTGATGTTATGGCAGCTAGATGGTATACCTTCCCACAGGTGAAGTATGTCCCCAGGGCTTCCCAGTGTGTAGATGGTGGTATGGTGAGAGGCACAGTGAAGAACGAGGACACAAGGTTGCAGTCTCTTTACCTTTACTGAAGGCTTCAGCATCCACAGTCCAGGGCACCAGACCACAGGGCAGATAGAGTCGGGCCGGTTTGTAGGCAAATCCAGAGTCTCCTTATCCAGGTAGAAATCAGTAGCCTTCCTCTAGCGCCTGGGTGTTGTAGTACCTTATTGCTGAGCCTCTCATAAGGTCCTCACAACTGTTGTAGATGTTCTTGATGTTATGTCTCTCTCTGTCCCCCAGATGGATAAGACAAACCCGTATGACTGGTGGCTTGAGGCTTTTTACAGGGACTCTAGCACGCCCCGGCCTCCGAGAGTTGCCACCGTGCCTCCTGGGTATAGGGCTGATCAGTAACTTGAAATTAGCTGTCCTGCCGGTCTCTGGAGCAAGGCATAAAGGACTGTTGCTCTCTCGGTGTTCTGGCTACCGGATCCTGCGCCTCAGAGGAAGGCAGCCTGTGCAGGGCAGAACTCCTTCTGGTTTCCACTCCTTTTGCTATGACTTCTTTCTCACTCTCTACAATACAGTTCTCTGTTCGTGTCCTTTCTTAGGGGCTGCCGCACGTGGGGCAGGCGCAGCTCCGTGACCTTCCGTCTAGGCCTCTGACAGGATCCTACCCCTGTCAGGGACCAACTACCTGAGCGGAGCTCAGCTAGCAAATGCCTGAGTGAAGCTCAGCCAGCTTCTGTCTAACTTCCTATCCAGACCACCAGTTTTACCTAATTGTGAAGAGTGCCCTAATAAATAGGAGCATAGCTCCCCCTGGTAGACTGGAGTATGAAATGTGTTGTATGCTTGTGGTACCTGGCAAAGAGATCTCCTTTATTGCCTCCAAATGTAACATCACTCCCCCCTAGAGGAAAATGATATTACTGCAACGACCAGGACCCTGGGGCGCTGCACGTGCACTAGGATTGCCACCAAAACACATTGCAGCATTAGCAGGGCAGGAGAAGGAAGCTGACTAGGATGCTGCTGTGGCCGGAGCTGTAACAAACCCTCCACTATACATGGAGGGTTCAGGTGATACCCCAGTGCCAGTAAGTGGAGGATGGAACTTTTCGGCCACAGAACTATGTTTGTAGGTTGTTACTGATCAAAATGCGTCGCTCTTTCCCCATGCTGGCAACATTTAGGGAGCATGCAACCATCTTTCTGTTTTTAAGATGGATTAATAAAGACAAGAAATGAATTTTAAGGAGCTGGATCAACCCCCTCTTTTTCCTGCATTCTACTGATGCATAATCAATACGGAGATCCGTGCACCTGCGGTGGTTCTTGGTGAGCTGGCTTTGCCTTTACCTTTGTTCACAGGACACCATAGACATGGAGGATTCCGGTGCAGTGTATCTCCCTCAGAAGCCAAAACCTATGATGTGTGTGGAGTGTGGATACAAGTCGGGTGCTGCAGACAGATGTGCAATTGCTATTTTGACTGAACTGATGAATATCAAGGATTGTGATGAATGAAGTGAGCCAGTAACATGGGATTGTAAGTATATAGTCTGTTTTAGGGATTGAATTAACAAGGTTGGCGACTACTAGTTTTTAGGATATTCTATTCTTAGGATAGGCCATCAATATACAATCGGTTGGGTTGTGACACCTGGCACACCTGCCGATCAGCTTATATCAGCGGCGGTGGCTGGAAGTTCTCGAACACAGCAACTCTGTCAAAACTATAGTGGCTGAGAACTACATATCCAACCCCTATCAATTTGATTGATCTGTAATAACCGTCCGCGACCACTATAGTTTTGACAGAGCAATGTGACCGCACCAATGTTGATGGTGTATGTCCCTTTTTAGATCCATTTGTCATTAGTGCTCTAAATACAATACATTTTAAAAATATATTCGATAGATACTGTGTATGTAATCACAATAAAAAGCTTTGTACTTCATGAGTCTGCTGCGGCTATTTTAGAATAGTCACATTTAAAGCCGAATCCACGTTCCCACAGCTATACGATCTGGTGTAGCTGCGCCCCTATGCAGTGATGTTTTAAAACTGCAGAGTAAGAGCCGGACCATCTGGAAGTTTAAAATCTATGGGCGGTCCGAAATTAGTTAACCGACCTCAAGAATTTAACAAAAATATCCTTTAAACAATATACTGTACCAAAAATCTATGCACTATTAATCACCTGGCAGAAACGTACCCGGCAGACTTTTGGGCCGTTCAGTGCTATTGTTTCCACATTTGGCAGTGACCCACAGCATACATTTTTTCCTACTATCTGTATGTACGCGTTGTGTCATGTCCTGTCATACTGTTCGTTTGCTCAGAGAGAAATGAGAACGATTTCCAGTGACACACCCTGCTGTAGTGCCAGATGGTTGCTATGCAAGTGCTTATTACACAGACAGCAACATGCAGCACAGCAAATACACAGTGCTGAACCTGAACTCTCCCCCTCACATCAATGCCGGATTTACCACAATCATAACTTTAGAAATAATAGCAAACTCATTTGCTCTTTATATCCCCAAGGATTTACGCTCAGTGACAGCCGCAGGGCTGTGTATTGTACACAAGGTCTCATGACACATAAGAATAGACGAAAATTGTTTGACATTAACACCTTCAGACCCCAGTCTGTTTTCACCTTCCTAACCAGGCCAAATTTTACAATTCTGACCAGTGTAACTTTATGAGGTAATAACTTGGGAACGCGTCAACGGATCCCACTAATTCTGAGTTTGTTTTGACATGTTGCACTTCATGTTAGGGGTAAATTTTAGTCTATACGATTTGTATTTATTTATGAAAATCTTGAAATTTGACATAAAAATTAGAAAATTTAGCAATTTTCAAACTTTGAATTTTACTGCTTTTAAACCAAATAGTTATAACCACACAAAAAGGATAATAAATAACATTTATCTCATAGAAATATAGAATGTTAGAGTTGAAATGGACCTCCAAGGTTATCATATTCAACCCTCTGTTCAAGGCAGGATTCACTAAACCATCTCAGACAGGTGTCTATCCAGCCTGAGTTTGAAGACTTCTATTGAAGGAGAACTCACCACCTCTTGTGACAGCCTGTTCCACTCATTGATCACCCTCACTGTCAAAAAGTTGTTTATCTAATCTATCTTGTCCCTTTCCGTTTCATTTCATCGCTTCTCGTGTTTCCATGTGCAAATGAGAATAAGGATGATCCCTCTACCCTGTGACATCCCTTCAGATATTTGTAGACAGCTATTAAGTCTACTCTCAGTCTTCTTTTTTGCAAGCTAAACATTCCCAGATCCTTTAACCATTCCTCATAGGACACACTTTGCAGTCCGTTCTTCTCTGAACTTGCGCCAGTTTTTCAATGTGTTTTTTAAATGTGGTGCCCAAAACTGGACACAGTATTCCAGAAGAGATCTGATCAAGGAGGAGTAGAGGGGGCTAATTACTTCATCTAGACTCTATGCTTCTTTTAATACATCCTAGAACTGTGTTTGCCTTTTTTGCTGCTGCATCACATTCTTGACTCATGTGCAGTCTATGATCTATTAGTATACCCAAGTCTTTTTCACACGTGCTGTTGCTTAGTTCTATTCCTCCCATTCTGTAGATGTAATTTTTGTTTTTCTTGCCCAGATGTAGAATTATGCATTTCTCCCTGTTAAATACCATTCTATTATTCACTGCCCATTGTTCAAGCTTATCTAGATCCTTCTGAATCCTTTCCGTGTTCTCTAGTATTAGCTGTCCTTCCTATGTTTGCATCGTCTGCAAATTTGATTAGATTACCTTCAGTTCCCTTATCTAGATCATTTATAAAAATGTTGAACACACCACTGGGGCCAGGACAGAGCCTTGTGGTACCCCACTTAAAACACTCTTCCAATTGGATGTGCAAAGATTTATTATTACACTTTTTATGTTCGATCACTGAGACAATTAAGAATCCACCTAACCATAGCATTGTCAGTCCCATACTTGGTAACTTTTTCAATAAGGATAGTATGAGATACTTTATCAAATGCTTTGCTGAAGTCAAGATATACTTTATCTACTGCATTTTCCTGATCCACCCAGTCAGTGGTTCATTTATAGAAGGAAATTCGATTAGCCTGGCATGACTTATTTGTTACAAAGACATGCTGGTTCTGGTTAGTTATCTGTTGTGAATTCTGTTGTCGAACTCCCTCCTGTGGTCGTGAATGGTACTTCGGCGAGTTCTGTCCATGGACTCCCTCTGGTGGCTGTAAGTGAAGCTGCTGCTTCTGAGGTTCCTTACACAGGTGACGTGGTTTATCCTTTGGTTGGCTGCTCTATTTAACTCCACTCAGATCGTTACTCCATGCCAGCTGTCAATGTTTCTGCATTGGTTCAGCTCGCTCTTGGATCTTTCTGGTGACCTGTCTTCTCCAGCAGAAGCTAAGTTCCTGATAGTTATTATTTGTTCATTGTTTCCTTGTCCAGCTGGTTATCATGATTTTGTCTTGCTAGCTGGAAGCTCTGGGATGCAGAGTGGCATCTCCGCACCGTGAGTCGGTGCAGAGGTCTTTTTGCACACTCTGCGTGGTCTTTTGTAGTTTTTGTGCTGACCGCAAAGATACCTTTCCTATCCTCTGTCTGTTTAGTAAGTCTGGCCTCCCTTTGCTGAAACCTGTTTCATTTCTGCGTTTGTGACTTTCATCTTTACTCACAGTCAATATATGTGGGGGGCTGCCTTTTCCTTTGGGGAATTTCTCTGAGGCAAGGTAGGCTTTATTTTCTATCTCTAGGGCTAGCTAGCTCTTAGGCTGTGAAGAGGCGTCTAGGGAGAGTCAGGAACGCTCCACAGCTATTTCTAGTTGTTGTGATAGGATTAGGGCTTGCGGTCAGCAGAGCTCCCACATCCCAGAGCTTGTCCTGTGTGAGTTTAACTATCAGGTCGTGCCGGGTGCTCCTAACCACCAGGTCCATAACAGTTATCGTATTCTTATCCAAGTATTTGCATGCTATTTAATAATTTGTTCAAAGATCTTTCCTGGCATAGAAGGAGGGCTCTCTGGCCTGTAGTTTCCTGGTGCCATCTTCTTTCCTTTTTTGAAGATCTAGGGACAACATTTTCCCTTCTCCAATAGTCAGAGACATTTCCTGCTCTCCACGAATTTTCAAAGATTCTGGTTAATGGTTCTGCAATTTCCTCTGCTATCTTTTGCAGTACCTCAGGATATAATTCAACTGTACTAGGATACTTAAATTCAGTTCTCCTTTTAATCAGCATCATTTTTTAAACATATTTTTTTTCCATAGGAAGTTAGAACGGTTAAAATTTTATGAGCATTTTTTTTTTCATTTTTCCAACAATTTACTAAACCAAATTTTTTAGGGACCGCATCACCTTTGAAGGCCCTTTGAGAGGCCTATGTGACATTTTAAAGACCACATCCCTCAAAGTGCTCAAAACCAAAAACATGATGTTTATTAACCGTTCAGGTGCTTCACAGAAATTAAAGCAATGTGTAAGAAAAAATGAAAATGTTACTTTTTCTCGCAAAAAATGTTGCTTTATATTTTTCACAAGGGTAACATTAGAAAATCAACCATGCAATTTGTTGTGCAATCGCTCCTGCGTACAATAATACCACATACGTGGTGGAAAACTATTGTTTGGGTGTACAGAAGGGCTCAGAATAGAAGAAGCACTTTTTGACCTCAAAAACCAGTGGAATAAGCAGAGGAAGCCATGTTGCATTTGCAGAGCCCCTGATGTACCTCAATAGTATAAATCCCCACAAGTGACCCCATTTTGGAAACTACACCCGCAAGGAACATATCTAGAGGTGTCGTGAGCACCTTGAAACTGCAGGTGCTTCACGGAATTGTATAATATTGAGCTGTGAAAATGAAAAAAACTAACTTTTTTCCCTAAAAAATGTTGCTTTAGCCCCAAATGTTTCATTTTCACAAGGGTAACATGAGAAAAAGCACCATACAATTTGTTGTGCAAGTTCTCCTGGGTACACTGATACCCCATATGTGATGGAAAACTACTATTTGGGTGCACAGTAGAGCTCAAAAGGCAAGGTATGCCAATTGACAATTCTGGCTGAAATAGATTGCGGATGCCATGTCGCAGGTGAAGAGCCCTTGACATGCCAAAACAGCAGAGACCCCCATAAGTGACACAATGTTGGAAACTACACCTCTCAAGGAGTTCATTTAAGGGTCTAGTGAGCATTTTTTATGTATATTATTGGGCTGAGTAAAGTGAAAATGGCCATTTTTTCCACTAAAATGTTGCTATGGCCCCAAGTTTTTAATTTTCAAAACACATAATAGGAGAAAATGAGTAGTACAATTTCTTATACACTTTGTCATGAGTACACCAGGAGGTGTACTTTTGAGGCACAATGCGAAGCTCAAGCTCAGAAGAAAAGAAGTGCCATATTGGAGTTCGGGTTTTAGTGGAATGGCTTGAAGTTGCCATGCCACACTTGTAGAACCCTAAGATGCCAGAACAGTGGGACCCCCCAGTACATGTAATACATTTTATCTAAGGGTTTAGAGATCACATTGACACCACTGATGTGTCACAATTTTATACCATTGGGCAGTGAAGAAAAAAATAATTACATTTTTACTACAAAAATGTAGTTTTCACCCCAGATTATACAAGTATTGGGTAAAACTGGCACCAAAATTTGTCACACAATTTCTGCCGAACGTGGAAATACCCCATATGTGCCTGTACAGTGCTGGTTAGGTATATGGCCAGACTCCAGAGGGACACAGCAGTGGATGTTGGCAAGTGAAAATTGCAAATCTTACAGAGTAGTGCACAGTACATTATAGTGACTAGAGAGGCGTGAATATGTTCAGCCCCCTTCTTATTCGGCAAGCTATAGCACTTACCAAATAAGCTGCAGAGGGAACCCGGCTACCTGGATCGCTCCTGCTGATCAGCTGTCCGGTGTAGCAGTTGCGCAGCGCCCCAGGGTCCTGGTCGTTGCAGTAATGTAATTTTCCTCTAGGGGGAGTGATGTTACGTTTACAGCCAAAGAAGGACAACTGAATCCAGGTATCACAAACATGCAACACATTTCGCACTCCAGGCCACCATGGGGAGCTCTGCTCCTACCTGGCAAGGGGGATTCCTGAATCGCTTCCAAGCTGGCCGGACCACACCAGCATCTGTGATCCGTACCCTGGACTGTGGCTGTCTTACACCAGTAGAAAGGTAAAGAGACTGCAACCTTGTGTCCTCTAGTTCTTTCTGGCACTACGCCAGGGGTGTCAAACTGCATTCCTCGAGGGCCACAAACCATGCGTGTTTTCAAGATTTCCTTAGCTTTGCACAAGGTGCTGCAATCATTACGTGTGTAGGTGATTAAATGATCACCTGTGCAGTACAAGGAAATCCTGAAAACATGACCTGGCTGCAGCCCTTGAGGAATGCAGTTTGACACCCCTGCACTACACCATCTTTATCTACTACACCGGGATCCCTGGGGACCCAGCTTCACCTGTGGGAAGCCATACCATCACTGCTGCTATAACATCACCCCAGTGGACCCCTTTAAGCAGCGTTGGTCATCCATGACCGAATACCACAGGTGGCGTCACGAACAAACTTTATAAACTTTATTTCCCATTTACTTCTTCAACCCCTTTTATTGGACGCCCAGGGCCACGGACTGGGTCACTGCCACCATGACACTACCCCTTTAAGAACAACTGGCCCGGTACCGATACCCCATGGTCCTAGCGGGCGCTCCATTAGCCTTTTTTTTAAACAATACTTAATATTCTGCAGATATTTAGCTAAACTTGAAGGGCTTTTCTAGGTGTGAAAGCACAAGATGTGTTTCTTGTGAACATGGTCATAAATATACTAACTTTCAATGAATACACTAAAGGTCAAAATGTTAACATCAAGAGCTTCATGTCAGATTCAATATGTGGATTGTACTATTGGACCCTTAAAGAAACTCATTAGAAGACATGTGTTGGATGCAGTGAGCACTACCACGATTAACATTTCTGCGGTTTCTAGGTATTTCCTACATATACATTAAAGGGACACTGTCACCTGAATTTGGAGGGAACAATCTTCAGCCATGGAGGCGGGGTTTTGGGGTTTTTGATTCACCCTTTCCTTACCCGCTGGCTGCATGCTGGCTGCAATATTGGATTGAAGTTCATTCTTTGTCCCCCATAGAACACGCCTGCGCAAGGCAAGATTGCCTTGTGCAGGCATGTACTGCGGAGGACAGAGAATGAACTTCAATCCAATATTGCAGCCAGCATTAAGCCAGCGGGTAAGGAAAGGGTGAATCAAAAACCCCAAAACCCCGCCTCCATGGCTGAAGATTGTTCCCTCCAAATTCAGGTGACAGTGTCCCTTTAAAGGGGATATATCCACTCTAAAATTCACAGGTATAGAAATATATTTTTTCATTCCTCTCACTTTGCATTAGTTCCTGAAAATCATGTGAATGGTTAATAAACTACCTGAAAGCAATTTTGAACACGTTGAAGGGTGCGGTTTTTAAAATGGTATCATCCTTCTTAGCTTTGTAAGACACCAGTGCCAAGTGCTCCCTGTGGATTGTACTTCACCACTGGAGGAATATCTCGTCGCTATGGCCTTATAGTACCAACAACTGTAATATTTTTTCCAAGCAAAAACATCACCCAGTTCAACATTAGTGAAGTAATTGTCCATTGTTTATGTGTTTTTTTTACAATGTCAGAGCCTGGGTCTTTCTGCACTGGTGCACCATTTTCTTTTCCGCAGTAGATAAACTGTGCTATTGTTGCTGACTTAGATGTCAGTAAACTAAAAAGTTAAAACTAAGACGAAAAAACAATGATTACATTAACATAGTATCTTGTTACCTGCAACAAAATGACACAAAAACTGATGAGTATATGACAAAACATAAGACGGAAAACACCTACTCCAAAGTGAATATCGAATCCAAATATTAAATTACTTTAAAATGATTTTTATTAAATATAATTTAAAAACAAGGAGAAACTACAACAAACATCACCATAAATATCATAGTACAAAGAATGAATACATCATGAGAGACACAGATCCCATAGCATATACAAAAGTGACTAATTAAATAAATAACCCTCAAGAAATATCCATACAAAGTGCAAATCCAGTAGACTAGTCTATGAGTCCTTGGGAGTCACGGATCACTATTAAGCCGGCGTCACACTAGCGAGTTTTACGGACATATGAGCGCATTAAATACGTCCGTAAAACACGCATTACACACGGCCCAATTATTCTCTATGCCCCAGCTCCTATCTGCCGTATTTTACTGATCCGTATTGTACGGCTTTCTATGGCCGTAGAAAATTGCAGCATGCTGCGTTTGTCGCCGTATTGCGCAAAAAAATCGCCAATGCAAGTCTATGGGGGCCCGAAAAATACGGATTACACACGGACCAGCAGTGTGACTTGCGAGAAATACGCAGTGGTGTTAGCGAGAAAAGCCGGCAATTCAGTGCGGTGTACAGTAAAATCACACTGACAGCTTACAATAGAATAGGTGGAATAAATTTGTACACATAGAATAGGTAAATATATATATATATGTCATTGAGACACATATATGTATATATATTAATATTTCATCCAGCGCTAGATAGCTTAAAAGCCGGTAATTCAATTGCCGGCTTTTGCTATCTCCTTCCTAAACCCGACATGATATGAGACATGGTTTACATACAGTAAACCATGTCATATCCCCCTTTTTTTTGCATATTCCACACTACTAATGTTAATAGTGTGTATGTGCAAAATTTGGCCGTTCTAGCTAGTAAATTAAAGGGTTAAATGGCGGAAAAAATTGGCGTGGGCTCCCCCGCAATTTTCTCCGCCAGAGTAGTAAAGCCAGTGACTGAGGGCAGATATTAATAGCCTGGAGAGGGTCCACGGATATTGGCCCCCCCTGGCTAAAAACATCTGCCCCCAGCCACCCCAGAAAAGGCACATCTGGAAGATGCGCCTATTCTGGCACTTGGCCACTCTCTTCCCATTCCCGTGTAGCGGTGGGATATGGGGTAATGAAGGGTTAATGCCACCTTGCTATTGTAAGGTGACATTAAGCCAGATTAATAATGGAGAGGCATCAATTCTGACACCTATCCATTATTAATCCAATTGTATGAAAGAGTTAAAAAAACACACACACACATTATTAAAAAGTATTTTAATGAAATAAACACACCGTTTGTTGTAATATTTTATTGTATGCTCAATCCACTGGCTGAAGACCCTCTGTGACAAAGAAAAAATAATAAACCAACAATATACATACCTTCCGAGGATCTGTAACGTCCCACATTGTAAATCCATCTGAAGGGGTTAATTTTTTTTACAGCCAGGAGCTCTGCTATAATGCAGCTATGTTCCTGACTGTAAAACCCCAGCGAATGAATGGAAACTAGGTCAATGACCTGTAATTACCTTCATTCGCGGTGAGGCGCCCTCTGCTGGATGTCCTTCGAGCGTGGGAAAAATTCAGAAAAGTTCCCAGGCTCGAGTTCATATGAGGACAACCAGCAGAGGGCGCCTCACCGCGAATGAAGGTAACTACAGGTCATTGACCTAGTTTCCATTCATTCGCTGGGGTTTTACAGTCAGGAGCATAGCTGCATTATAGCAGAGCTCCTGGCTGTAAAAAAATTAACCCCTTCAGATGGATTTACAAAGTGGGACGTTACAGATCCTCGGAAGGTATGGATATTGTTGGTTTATTATTTTTTTCTTTGTCACAGAGCGAGGGTCTTCAGTCAGTGGATTGAGCGTACAATAAAATATTACAACAAACGGAGTGTTTATTTCATTAAAATACTTTTTAATAATGTGTGTGTTTTTTTTAACTCTTTCATACAATTGGATTAATAATGGATAGGTGTCAGAATTGACGCCTCTCCATTATTAATCTGGCTTAATGTCACCTTACAATAGCAAGGTGGCATTAACCCTTCATTACCCCATATCCCACGGCTACACAGGAATGGGAAGAGAGTGGCCAAGTGCCAGAATAGGCGCATCTTCCAGATGTGCCTTTTCTGGGGTGGCTGGGGGCAGATGTTTTTAGCCAGGGGGGGGGGGCAATAACCGTGGACCCTCTCCAGGCTATTAATATCTGCCCTCAGTCACTGGCTTTACTACTTTGGCGCGGGAGCCCACGCCAATTTTTTCCGCCATTTAACCCTTTAATTTAATAGCTAGAATGGCCAAATTTTGCACATACACACTACTAACAGTAGTGTGGAATATGCAAAAAAAATGGGGATATGAGATGGTTTACTGTATGTAAACCATGTCTCATATCATGTCGGGTTTAGGAAGGAGATAGCAAAAGCCGGCAATTGAATTACCGGCTTTTAAGCTATCTCGCGCTGGATGCAATATTAATATATATATATATGTATATATATATATATATATATATGTGTGTCTCACTAACATATATATATATATATATATATATATATATATATATATATATATGTTTTTATTATTTTTTGAGCACATGGATCCCTTGTATATCCGTATGTCGGTTTTGCAAGCCTGCGAGAAAATCTCGCAGTACGGATGCCATGCGGATTACATACGGAGGATGCCATGCGCAAAATACGCTGACACACCCTGCCTACGGAGGAGATACGGACCACTATTTTGGGGACTTTTCAGCGTATTATGGCTGTAAAATACGGACCGTATTGTCTTACGCCGAGTGTGACGCCGGCCTTATACTGGTATTTATATCCTCTGTATACCATTTATGTATTTTTTCAGTCTTGATAGACTGTCTACTGGATCTGTGTCTCTCATGATGTATTCATTCTTTGTACTATGATAATTATGGTGATGTTCGTTGTAGTTTCTCCTAGTTTTTAAATTACATTTAATAAAAATCATTTTAAAGTAATTTGATATTTGGATTGGATATTCACTTTGGATTAGGTGTTTTCAGATTTGTTATAGTCAATATTTATTATTAATTTTGGTGAGTTCTCTCACTGTGTGGTTAGTCCAAAACATAAGACGGGTCTAAGGGTATGTGCACAGGTTGCAGATTTTGCTGCGGATCCACAGCAGTTTTGACGCTGCGGATTCGCAGCTGTTTTCCATGAGTTTACAGTACCATGTAAACCTATGGAAAACAGAATCCGCAGTGCACATGCTGCGGAAAAAAACGTGCGGAAACGCTGCGTTGTTTATTCCGCAGCATGTTCATTCTTTGTGCGGATTCCGCAGCGGTTTACACCTGCTCCATTATAGGAATCCGCAGGTGTAAAACCGCAGGTGGAATCCACACAAAAACCGCATAAAATCAGCGGTAAATCCGCAGGTAAAACACAGTGATTTTTACCTGCGGATTTATCAAGACAGGTGCAGAAAAATCCCCAGAGGTTGCATCTACATGTGCACATACCCTAAAAGGCCCGTGTCATGGAAATATGTGGTTTCCCAAAAAAGCATTTTTGTAAAATAAAATGCTTATCACATAAAACTATATAAACAACTGGAAATTACCAAAAACTACAAATTTGAGGAATACCTAGTGTTTTAAAATTCTAAGTTAAGTAATCTTCCTGAAAATAGCAAAAAAGTAAGCTAACGGGTCTAAAAGGCCCACGTTATGCATCCTAGGGTTAAGCACCCATCTTACCACCTAAATGTCTCTAACTTCTGACCAAGCCACAGTAGCCCGCAGGAGCTAAGTGCTGGAATTGGCGCATATTACAGATGCGTCATTTCTGGGGCAGACTGGTATTTGTAGCTGGGGGGGGGCAATATCCATGACCCCTCTCTAGGCTATGAATTTCAGCCCGCAGCTGTCTGCGTAGCCTTTACTGGCTATTAAAATAGGGGGACCCCCCCCAAAAAATGACGTGGGGTCCCCCTATATTTTATAGCCAGAAGGGCTAGGCAGACAGCTGCGGGCTGACATTCATAGCCTAGAGAGGGGTCATGGATATTGGCCCCCCGGCTACAAATACCGGTCCGCAGCCGCCCCAGAAATGGCGCATCTGTAAGATGCACTAATTTCTGCACTTAGCCCCTCTCTTCCCACTCCCGTGTAGTGGTGGGATATGGGGTAATAAGGGGTTAATGTCACCTTGCTATTGTAAGGTGACATTAAGCCGGGTTAATAATGGAGAGGCGTCAATAAAACGCATATCCATTATTAACGCAACAGTAGTGAAAGAGTTAAAAAAATAAATAAAGACACAGCCAGAAAAAAGTATTTTATTATTCTTAATTTAACCATACTTACCATACTTCAGCGCCTGCAAAAAACGTAAAATAATAAACCGTATACTACCAGTCCGCCGTAGTCCAATTAATAACGAGTGTCCCATGACAATCTCCCCTATAGAACAGTGACATCGGGTGATGTCACTGCTCTATAGGACCTTCAAAGACACACTGACAGGAGACAATGGCTCCTGCAGTGCATCACTGAGAGGTTACCTTAGTTCACTGGTCTCTCTTTATGGCAAAAGCTGCGTGGGAACTTTCTCACACAGCAATGCCAAAAGTGAGACTAGGGACTATTTTTTTTACAGTGGTGGAGGAATACAGTGCAGAAAGATACCTTCCTCCCGTCATTGTATTCCTGGAGCCCCTAGAGAGCGGTCGCATCAGCTGATGCTGCTGTTCTCCACGTGAGATCGTCGTGGGACACTCATGGATTTCTGCGGATCAGGGAGTATATTGGTTGTTTGTTATTTTCATATTTTTTACAGATGACACTGGCTTCGGGGAACAAAGTGACAAGTGATGGTGAGTATGTATTCTATGTTATATGTACTGTATGTAGTATGTATGTAGTATGTGTTAGGGGTTGAGTTCCTGCCTCTGCACAGGAGGGGGAATCTCGGGCCATCTCCGCTGCGGTCTCCTATTCTTCCCCTGCCGCAGTGGAGCCTGCTCAGCGGAGACGTCAATCCCAGAGTCTCACTCAGTCTGACTCTGTGCTAAGAGTTACTGCTGCATTTCCTGCTTCTGCCATTGAAGCCAGTGCTGGGCAGCGGCGAGCAGACACTTCTGGGACTAAGTCCTGCTTTTCACGTTCTGAGCATGCCCAGAGTAAGATCTCTCAGTGGAGATCGAGGGTCACATGATCAGATACTGCAGCTAGGTCATTGGTCCTTCTTGGAAGGTCCTTGTAGGTGCTAGGACTAAGTCCTGCTTTGCACTCTGAGCATGCCCAGGGCAGGATCTCTCAGTGGAGATCTGGGGTCACATGCTCAGATACTGTAGCAACTCCATTGGTCCTTCTTTGAAGGTCCTAAACGTGCTGCAACTATTTAAGGCTCGCATGGCCGCACGGCCATGCGCTAGTATTGACTTGATAATGTGTGTGTGTAGATGGATGTATGTCGATGGATGAAAGCTCCTAAATCATTCCCATTCCTAGTGTTGTTGACTGTTCGTGAATGATGGAAGCTATCTAGCGCCCGTCCAAGCCATCAGCACGTTACACACCTTACAGCGTCTAATTGCTGTGACCGCCAGTGCGGCGCCGTGCGCTTTCTCTGTGCTTTCCTGACCCAAGTCTGGGTGGTTAGTGGCGTCCGCCAGTGCGGCACCGCACGCACTTTCGTGCTTCTTAAATATTATTTCTGTCTCTCTGACACCCCAGTAGTGGTGTCGAGCGCATGAGGTCTTTATGAACTCAAATCCTGAGTCTTGGGATTGAGTTCTAAGACTCCTTGCTTGCGCTCTTGGTTGGGTACCGCGGCCATGTGACGCAACAGGGTTCGCTTCCTTCACACAGGGTGAAGTTAACCCATGTGTGTATTCACATTGTACCGCCATATCGTCCGTCTCTACTAGCAGCAGGGTTTTCACCTGCACGGTGGACCTCGGACTGCAAACGCACCTATACTATTTCATCTTAAACTTGGTGCGTTCTGCCAGTCCTAACAGTATGTATGTGGTATGTATGTATGTTGTATGTATGCTGTATGTATGTAGTATGTTGTATGTATGTTGTATGTATGTTGTATGTATGTTGTATGTATGTTGTATGAACAGTATGTAGTATGTATGTTGTATGTATGTTGTATGCATGTAGTATGTATGTTGTATGTATGTATGTAGTATGTATGTAGTATGTTGTATGTATGTAGTTTGTATGTTATATGTATGCAGTGTGTTGTATGTATGTTGTATGTATGTAGTATGTTGTATGTATGTATGTTGTATGTATGTAATATGTATTTAGCATGTAGTATGTATGTTGTATGTATGTAGTATGTATGTTATATGTATGTTGTATGTATGTAGTATGTTGTATGTATCTATGTAGTTTGTATGTTATATGTATGTAGTTGTGTTGTATGTATGTTGTATGTATATAGTATGTTGTATGTAGTATGTATGTTGTATGTATGTAATATGTATTTAGTATGTAGTATGTATGTAGTATGTATGTTGTATGTATGTAGTATGTTGTATGTAATTAGTATAAATGTTTTATGTATGTAGTTTATTGTATGTATGTATGTGTGTTGTATGTATGTATGTATGTATGTAGTATGCATGTAGTATGTATGTTGTATGTATATAGTACGTAGTATGTATGTAGTATGTATGTTGTATGTATATAGTATGTACGTATGTATGTATGTAGTATGTATGTAGTATGTATGTTGTATGTATGTAGTATTTTGTATGTAGTATTTATGTTTGTGGGTTTTTTTTTCCATTCAACACATTAGCCGGATGATGGGACTACTACTGTAGTGCAGTGTCAATCACTGTCATTGTAGCAGGCATAGCCCGATGGGACTTGTAGTCCCATTGGACGATGCCTGCACACACACAGACCCCTGGCAGGCCCGCACAGACCCCCAGCAGGCCCATACAGACCCCCGGCAGGCCCACACAGACACCCGGCAGGCCCGTACAGACCCCCAGCAGGCCCGCACAGACCCCAGGCAGGCCCGCACAGACCCCCCACGGTCACGCACAGACCCCGCCCGCACACATAGACACGCAGTCTCCGTCCACGCACCGCCCACACTCCATTATAGCGCATCATGACATCATTTCAGCAGCCAATCACAGCCATGCCATTAGTTACAATGGCTAACATGCCTAACAGGATGTGCCCACACTTCTTAGGATCCTCAACTGGCTCATTGCATTATGGGAACTTCCGATTCCGGTATTCGATATTGTAAAAGTATTGGAACTCAGTATCGGAACTCCGAAACAGCGAATATCGGCCGATACCCGATATTTGCAGTATCGGAATGCTCAACACTACTCAGGAACATTGGCACTTCTCAGTGTATAACGCAGTCACAGGGCAATCATCTGACAAAGCAGAAGGAGCTCAGTAACATGGGCAGTTCCCCTCAGTGTTTACCATGCTGCTGCTTCTGCACTGTCAGCTGGTTCCTGTGACATCGGCATTTCTCAGTGTGATTCTGTCAGCTGCTAGCCTCTGTGCTGCCTGTGACTATGAGTTATGAAAATTCCAGCAAATATGCCTCTGGACTATCAATTACATTGAGAAGTGCCAATGTCACTGAGCACACAGGAACTAGCTAATAGAGCAGAAGGAGCAGTGTATTAAACATTGAGGGGAAGTGCCAATTTTACTGAGCTCCCAGTTAGCTGATTGTCCTGTGTCTGTGCTATACACTGAGGAAAACTGCCAATGTCTTTCAGCACACAGGAACCAGCTGACAGGCAGAGGAGCAGTGTGCTGTTATGCAGTGACCCCTGTTGCAGCTAGGGGGTGCTGTGTGTGCTCATCAGGATATGCATGGAGGCGTATCTGTGGTTATAATGGTGATAATGAAACAGTGACAGGCAGGATTGTAACTGGCCAATATGTGTCACAGAGGGAGTATGCGCTGTAAGCATGAAGTAAGTAATGTTGTTATTCTGGGACCTGTAGTCCTACAAGTGTTTGTATAATTGTGAAGGGAGGCTTACATGGCTAGTTATGAGAGCTTGGCAGGTCGATCTAGCCACACACACCACCAATCTATGGGAATGGTTACAACTACATTATGTGGAAGATAGCCGTAGGCACTACTATGAGTTGTGGTGCACAAGTAGGTGCCCAAACCGTACTTATGTTGTAGATAAACTTGGCACACACGTGGTCAAATGAAAGTGAGATTTAATTGAAAGAGAGTACATACAATATTGACGTTTCCGTCTTAGGTTAGACCTTCATCAAAGTACCTCTCTTAGAGTATATTCATAGATTGATGTACTAATAGATTGACACTCAGGACGAGCGGTGGAAGCCGCGTCCAGCACAGCACAGCACTGGCGCCCAGTGTAGCCGGCTATTTATAGCTGCTCCAGCCACAAGCAGAGGGATTAATCTCCTATTAGTACATCAATCTATGAATATACTCTAAGAGAGGTACTTTGATGAAGGTCTAACCTAAGACGGAAACGTCAATATTGTATGTACTCTCTTTCAATTAAATCTCACTTTCATTTGACCACGTGTGTGCCAAGTTTATCTACAACAACTACATAATGTGACCAGAGTCTGGTTCACATGGTTCTTGTGTATGGACCTGCAATGGAGTCTGTAATGGTCTCTGTGCTCTCTGTAATGGAGAATATGTAGATCCTGGACGGCTTGTGTATTGGGAGATCCTGGGAGTAGGATCGGATCCCTGATCAGCGCGCTGAGAGACCTGTGTGTTGGATGGTCCCAGGCGGGGACGGATGTCCTGAATAGCGCACTGAGTGGCCTGTGTTGGAAGTCCTGGGAGTAGGATTCCTGAAGAGCACATGGGAAGGAGTGTATGCAGAGTCTGCAATGGCACTGTGTTATGAAAGGCAATTCAGAATCACAATGGACATGGAGGTCAGAGCACATAAAGTGAACTGACAATAACCCAAAATAATAGAACGAGCTCTGAGACCGCAATCCCTAAGCCTATCAAACCACACTAAAGGTAGCCGTGGAGCGCTCCTGACCAGAACCTAGGTGCCTCGTCACAGCCTGAGAAACTAGCTAATCCTGAAGATAGAAAAATAAGCCTACCTTGCCTCAGAGAAATTCCCCAAAGGAAAAGGCAGCCCCCCACATATAATGACTGTGAGTAAGATGAAAACACAAACATAGAGATGAAACAGATTTAGCAAAGTGAGGCCCGACTAGCTGAACAGAACGAGGATAGGGAAGATAACTTTGCGGTCAGCACAAAAACCTATAAAAAACCACGCAGAGGGGACAAAAAGACCCTCCGCACCGACTAACGGTACGGAGGTGGTCCCTCTGCGTCTCAGAGCTTCCAGCAGGCGAGAAAAACCAATAAAGCAAGCTGGACAGAAAAATAGCAACAAAAAAACATAAGCAAAACTTAGCTTTGCAGAGCAGCAGGCCACAGGAATGATCCAGGGAAAAAACAAGTCCCACACTGAAACATTGACAGGAAGCATAGATTAAAGCATCAGGTGGAGTTAAGTAGAGAAGAAGCTAACGAGCTCACCAGATCACCTGAGGGAGGAAACTCAGAAGCTGCAGTACCACTTTCCTCCACAAACGGAAGATCCCAGAGAGAATCAGCCGAAGTACCACTTGTGACCACAGGAGTGAACTCTGCCACAGAATTCACAACAGTACCCCCCCCTTGAGGAGGGGTCACCGAACCCTCACCAGAGCCCCCAGGCCGACCAGGATGAGCCACATGAAAGGCACGAACAAGATCGGGAGCATGGACATCAGAGGCAAAAACCCAGGAATTATCCTCCTGAGCATAACCCTTCCATTGAACCAGATACTGGAGTTTCCGTCTTGAAACACGAGAATCCAAAATCTTCTCCACAATATACTCCAATTCCCCCTCCACCAAAACCGGGGCAGGAGGCTCAACAGATGGAACCATAGGTGCCACGTATCTCCGCAACAATGACCTATGGAATACGTTATGTATGGAAAAAGAATCTGGAAGGGTCAGACGAAAAGACACAGGATTAAGAACCTCAGAAATCCTATACGGACCAATAAAACGAGGTTTAAACTTAGGAGAGGAAACCTTCATAGGAATATGACGAGAAGATAACCAAACCAGATCCCCAACACGAAGTCGGGGACCCACACGGCGTCTGCG
The DNA here is from genome assembly GCF_032444005.1 of Ranitomeya imitator. Classification (NCBI taxonomy): domain Eukaryota; kingdom Metazoa; phylum Chordata; class Amphibia; order Anura; family Dendrobatidae; genus Ranitomeya; species Ranitomeya imitator. The sequence continues at coordinate 758,196,936 of NC_091283.1, read as the reverse complement.
ATTAGCGAAAAGTTGAGCCTTCTCCTGGGACAAGGTCAAATTGTCCACTACCTGAGTCCAAATCTGCTGCAACCTGTCCACCACAGTATCCACACCAGGACAGTCCGAAGACTCAACCTGTCCAGAAGAGAAACGAGGATGGAACCCAGAATTGCAGAAAAATGGTGAAACCAAGGTAGCCGAGCTGGCCTGATTATTAAGGGCGAACTCAGCCAAAGGCAAAAAGGACACCCAGTCATCCTGATCAGCAGAAACAAAGCACCTCAGATATGTTTCCAAGGTCTGATTGGTTCGCTCGGTCTGGCCATTAGTCTGAGGATGGAAAGCCGAGGAAAAAGACAAGTCAATGCCCATCCTACCACAAAAGGCTCGCCAAAACCTCGAAACAAACTGGGAACCTCTGTCAGAAACAATATTCTCTGGAATGCCATGCAAACGAACCACATGCTGGAAGAACAAAGGCACCAAATCAGAGGAGGAAGGCAATTTAGACAAGGGTACCAGATGGACCATCTTAGAAAAGCAATCACAGACCACCCAAATGACTGACATCTTTTGAGAAACGGGAAGGTCAGAAATAAAATCCATAGAGATATGTGTCCAAGGCCTCTTCGGGACCGGCAAGGGCAAAAGCAACCCACTGGCATGAGAACAGCAGGGCTTAGCCCGAGCACAAATCCCACAGGACTGCACAAAATCACGCACATCCCGCGACAGAGAGGGCCACCAAAAGGATCTAGCCACTAACTCTCTGGTACCAAAGATTCCAGGATGACCAGCCAACACCGAACAATGAAGTTCAGAGATAACTCTATTCGTCCACCTATCAGGGACAAACAGTTTCTCCGCTGGGCAACGATCAGGTTTATTAGCCTGAAATTTTTGCAGCACCCGCCGCAAATCAGGGGAGATGGCAGACACAATTACTCCTTCCTTGAGGATACCCGCCGGCTCAGATAAACCCGGAGAGTCGGGTACAAAACTCCTATACAGAGCATCCGCCTTCACATTTTTAGAGCCCGGAAGGTACGAAATCACAAAGTCAAAACAGGCAAAAAACAACGACCAACGAGCTTGTCTAGGATTCAAGCGCTTAGCAGACTCGAGATAAGTCAAGTTCTTATGATCAGTCAATACCACCACGCGATGCTTAGCTCCTTCAAGCCAATGACGCCACTCCTCGAATGCCCACTTCATGGCCAGCAACTCTCGGTTGCCCACATCATAATTACGCTCAGCAGGCGAAAACTTCCTGGAAAAGAAAGCGCATGGTTTCATCACTGAGCAACCAGAACCTCTCTGCGACAAAACAGCCCCTGCTCCAATCTCAGAAGCATCAACCTCGACCTCGAACGGAAGAGAAACATCTGGATGACACAACACAGGGGCAGAAGAAAAACGACGCTTCAACTCTTGAAAAGCTTCCACAGCAGCAGAAGACCAATTGACCACATCAGCACCCTTCTTGGTCAAATCGGTCAATGGTTTAGCAATACTAGAAAAATTGCAGATGAAGCGACGATAAAAATTAGCAACGCCCAGGAACTTTTGCAGACTTTTCAGAGATGTCGGCTGAGTCCAATCATGGATGGCTTGGACCTTAACAGGATCCATCTCGATAGTAGAAGGGGAAAAGATGAACCCCAAAAATGAAACCCTCTGCACACCAAAGAGACACTTTGATCCCTTCACAAACAAAGAATTAGCACGCAGGACCTGAAAAACTGTTCTGACCTGCTTCACATGAGACTCCCAATCATCCGAGAAAATCAAAATGTCATCCAAGTACACAATCAGGAATTTATCCAGGTACTCTCGGAAGATGTCATGCATAAAGGACTGAAACACTGATGGAGCATTGGCAAGTCCGAACGGCATCACGAGATACTCAAAATGACCCTCGGGCGTATTAAATGCAGTTTTCCATTCATCACCTTGCTTAATTCGCACCAGATTATACGCACCACGAAGATTTATCTTTGTGAACCAACTAGCCCCCTTAATCCGGGCAAACAGATCAGATAACAATGGCAAGGGGTACTGAAATTTAACCGTGATCTTATTAAGAAGGCGGTAATCTATACAAGGTCTCAGCGAACCATCCTTCTTGGCTACAAAAAAGAACCCTGCTCCTAATGGCGACGATGACGGGCGAATATGCCCCTTCTCCAGGGATTCCTTCACATAACTGCGCATAGCGGTGTGCTCAGGCACGGACAAATTAAACAATCGACCTTTTGGGAATTTACTACCAGGAATCAAATTGATAGCACAATCACAATCCCTATGCGGAGGTAGGGTATTGGACTTGGGCTCATCAAATACATCCCGGTAATCAGACAAGAACTCTGGGACCTCAGAAGGAGTGGATGACGAAATTGACAGAAATGGAACATCACCATGTACCCCCTGACAACCCCAGCTAGACACCGACATGGATTTCCAATCTAATACTGGATTATGGGCTTGTAACCATGGCAACCCCAACACGACCACATCATGCAGATTATGCAACACCAGAAAGCGAATAACCTCCTGATGTGCAGGAGCCATGCACATGGTCAGCTGGGTCCAGTATTGAGGCTTATTCTTGGCCAAAGGCGTAGCATCAATTCCTCTCAATGGAATAGGACACTGCAAGGGCTCCAAGAAAAACCCACAACGCTTAGCATATTCCAAGTCCATCAAATTCAGGGCAGCGCCTGAATCCACAAATGCCATGACAGAATATGATGACAAAGAGCAGATCAAGGTAACGGACAGAAGAAATTTTGACTATACAGTACCAATGGTGGCAGACCTAGCGAACCGCTTAGTGCGCTTAGGACAATCAGAGATAGCATGAGTGGAATCACCACAGTAGAAACACAGACCATTCAGACGTCTATGTTCTTGCCGTTCAACTCTGGTCAAGGTCCTATCACACTGCATAGGCTCAGGTTTAAGCTCAGGTAATACCGCCAAATGGTGCACAGGTTTACGCTCATGCAAGCGTCGACCGATCTGAATGGCCAAAGACATAGACTCGTTCAAACCAGCAGGCATAGGAAATCCCACCATGACATCCTTAAGGGCTTCAGAGAGACCCTTTCTGAATATTGCTGCCAGCGCAGATTCATTCCATTGAGTGAGCACTGACCACTTTCTAAATTTCTGACAATATACCTCTATCTCATCCTGAGCCTGACAAAGAGCCAGCAAATTTTTTTCTGCCTGATCCACTGAATTAGGCTCATCGTACAGCAACCCAAGCGCCAGGAAAAACGCATCGATATTACTCAATGCAGGATCTCCTGACGCAAGAGAAAACGCCCAGTCCTGAGGGTCGCCGCGCAAAAAAGAAATGACGATCCTAACCTGTTGAATTAGGTCACCAGAAGAGCGAGGTTTCAAAGCTAGAAATAGTTTATAATTATTTTTGAAACTCAGAAATTTAGTTCTATCTCCAAAAAACAAATCTGGAATAGGAATTCTCGGTTCAAGCAAAGAATTCTGGACCACAAAATCTTGAATATTTTGAACTCTTGCCGTGAGCTGATCCACACATGAAGACAGACCTTTAATGTCCATTGCTACACCTGTGTCCTGAACCACCCAAATGTCTAGGGGAAAAAAAAGACAAAACACAGTGGAAAGAAAAAAAAATGGTCTCAGAACTTCTTTTTTCCCTCTATTGAGAATCATTAGCACTTTTGGCTTCCTGTACTGTTATGAAAGGCAATTCAGAATCACAATGGACATGGAGGTCAGAGCACATAAAGTGAACTGACAATAACCCAAAATAATAGAACGAGCTCTGAGACGTGGGAACTCTGCAGACCGCAATCCCTAAGCCTATCAAACCACACTAAAGGTAGCCGTGGAGCGCTCCTGACCAGAACCTAGGCGCCTCGTCACAGCCTGAGAAACTAGCTAATCCTGAAGATAGCTTGCCTCAGAGAAATTCCCCAAAGGAAAAGGCAGCCCCCCACATATAATGACTGTGAGTAAGATGAAAACACAAACATAGAGATGAAACAGATTTAGCAAAGTGAGGCCCGACTAGCTGAACAGAACGAGGATAGGGAAGATAACTTTTTGGAAGTGCATTTGAACAGCAAGGTTGATTGCTGTTGAGGGGAACTAGAAAAAAAAAAAAAATCTATAAATCTTCAGCAGAGCGAGTGTGAGCGAGCTGAGTGTGTCCTGAGCGTAAGTGTGGACGGCGGTAAGTGTGACTTGTGATTCAGTGAAGAGGTATTTGGAAAGCCTTTAACAAATACCTGTGTGAATTGGTGTGAGTTGCTAAATTGGGGGTAGGTATATTCATAAGGGTTAACTTAGGGTGGGGGCTCATAGTTAAGGGTTTATAAGGGGCAGCTGTTTGGGGCTCAAGTCCTTTTTGGAAGTGCATTTGAACAGCAAGGTTGATTGCTGTTGAGGGGAACTAGAAAAAAAATCTATAAATCTTCAGCAGAGCGAGTGTGAGCGAGCTGAGTGTGTCCTGAGCGTAAGTGTGGACGGCGGTAAGTGTGACTTGTGATTCAGTGAAGAGGTATTTGGAAAGCCTTTAACAAATACCTGTGTGAATTGGTGTGAGTTGCTGAATTGGGGGTAGGTATATTCATAAGGGTTAACTTAGGGTGGGGGCTCATAGTTAAGGGTTTATAAGGGGCAGCTGTTTGGGGCTCAAGTCCTTTTTGGAAGTGCATTTGAACAGCAAGGTTGATTGCTGTTGAGGGGAACTAGAAAAAAAAAAATCTATAAATCTTCAGCAGAGCGAGTGTGAGCGAGCTGAGTGTGACCAGAGCGTAAGTGTGGACGGCGGTAAGTGTGACTTGTGATTCAGTGACTTTGGATTCAGGGAGTTTCCAGGGGAGGAATTGCTGTCTGATTTTTATTAATACTTTGTATTTATTTATTTATTTTTTTTTAATTGAACTGTTCTGTCTGGTGCAATCCCCATTAGGAAATGTGCTCCACGATTGTTAATGCCATCCAGTGCACATCTTGCCACATGTATGCAGTCCTTGAGCAGCCGATCGAGGGTGCATACTGCTGTGCGAGATGTGAGCACGTTGTGCATTTGGAAACCCAGATTCTGACTCTAAATGTGCAGCTGGCAACACTGAGATCCATAGACAATATGGAGAGGAGTCTTCTGCTCACGGAGCAGACGCTCAATGGGACAGATGAGGGGGGTGATGGTGGGATGGAGCTGCAGGACAATGAAGTAGCAAGCTGGGTGACAGTTAGGAAGCGGGGTAGAGGGAAGAGTGCCAGGGAGGCTAGTCCTGATCTGGAACACCCCAATAAGTTTGCTAAGTTGGCAGATGAGGGGGGTGCCAGTACAGGGGTAGCACTGCTGCAGCCAGGCATGTCCTCTGAAAGCCGGAGGAGTGACTGCTCCAGTAAGGAGGGAAATAGGAGAGCAGGGCAGGCCAGACAGGTGCTGGTAGTGGGGGACTCAATTATTAGGGGAACAGATAGGGCAATCTGTCACAAAGACAGGGATCGTCGAACGGTGTGCTGCCTACCTGGCGCTCGAGTCCGACACATCGCTGATTGGGTGGACAGATTATTGGGAGGGGCTGGTGAGGACCCAGCGGTCATGGTGCACATTGGCACTAATGACAAAGTTAGAGGTAGGTGGAAGGTCCTTAAAGATGATTTCAGGGAATTAGGCTGCAAGCTGAAAGCAAGGACCTCCAATGTGGTATTTTCCGAAATACTGCCGGTACCACGTGCCACGCCAGAGAGGCAACGGGAGATTAGGGAGGTTAATAAGTGGCTCAAGAATTGGTGTAGGAAAGAGGGGTTTGGGTTCCTGCAGAACTGGGCCGACTTCTCAGTTGGCTACAGGCTCTACGCTAGGGACGGGCTGCACCTCAATGGGGAGGGTGCAGCTGTGCTGGGGGAGAGAATGGCTAGAAGGTTGGAGGAGTGTTTAAACTAGGAATTCGGGGGGAGGGTATTCATTTTATAGGAGGGGAAGATAGTGCAGACAGAGACCTGGGCACAAATAGGGAAGTTGGGGGTGGCGGTGGCATGGGGGTTGGGGTCAGAACAGTTAATAATTTAAGAAATAGAAGTACAGAGAGGAACATAAAGTGCATGTATACTAATGCCAGAAGCCTCGCCAACAAAATGGACGAATTAGAACTAATGTTGTTGGAGCATAATTATGACATGGTGGGGATATCTGAAACGTGGCTGGATGAGAGCCATGACTGGGCTGTTAACTTGCAGGGCTACAGCCTGTTCAGAAATGACCGTACAGATAAGCGAGGGGGAGGGGTGTGTCTATATGTAAAATCATCCTTAAAACCCATCCTGCGCGATAATATAGGTGAATTTAATGAAAATGTAGAATCCCTGTGGGTGGAGATAAGGGGAGGGGGAAAAAATAATAAATTACTGATAGGGGTTTGTTATAAATCTCCAAAAATAATGGAAGCAATGGAGAATATCCTCGTAAAGCAAATAGATGGAGCTGCGACTCAAGGAGAAGTCATTATTATGGGGGACTTCAACTACCCTGAAATAGATTGGGGAATAGAAACCTGCAGTTCCAGCAAAGGTAATCAGTTTTTGACAATTATGAGAGACAATTACCTTTCACAACTGGTTCAGGACCCAACAAGAAGGGGGGCACTGCTAGACCTAATATTAACCAACAGGCCAGACCGCATATCAAATATAAGGGTTGGGGGTCACTTGGGAAATAGCGATCACAAAATAATAAGTTTTCAAGTATCCTTTAAAAAGATGTGTCGTAGAGGGGTTACAAGGACACTAAACTTCAGGAGGGCAAATTTCCAACGGATGAGAGAGGATCTTGGTGCAATTAACTGGGACGATATCCTGAGACACAAAAATACACAAAGAAAATGGGAGACGTTTATTAGCATCCTGGATAGGACCTGTGCACAGTATATACCGTATGGGAATAAACATACTAGAAATAGGAGGAAACCAATATGGCTAAATAGAGCTGTAAGGGGCGCAATAAGTGACAAAAAGAAAGCATTTAGAGAATTAAAGGAAATAGGTAGTGAGGAGGCATTAAATAAATACAGAAAATTAAATAAATTCTGTAAAAAGCAAATCAAGGCAGCAAAGATTGAGACAGAGAGACTCATTGCCAGAGAGAGTAAAAATAATCCTAAAATATTCTTTACCTACATAAATAGTAAGAAACTAAAAAATGATAGTGTTGGCCCCCTTAAAAATAGTCTGGGTGAGATGGTGGATGAGGATGAGGAAAAAGCCAATATGCTAAATGACTTTTTTTCATCAGTATTTACACAAGAAAATCCCATGGCAGACAAAATGTCTAGTGATAAAAATTCCCAATTAAATGTCACCTGCTTAACCCAGCAGGAAGTGCGGCGGCGTCTAAAAATCACTAAAATTGACAAATCTCCGGGCCCGGATGGGATACACCCTCGAGTACTGCAGGAATTAAGTACAGTCATTGATAGACCATTATTTTTAATCTTTAAAGACTCCATAATAACAGGGTCTGTGCCACAGGACTGGCGTATAGCAAATGTGGTGCCAATATTCAAAAAGGGGACAAAAACTGAACTCAGAAATTATAGGCCAGTAAGCATAACCTCTACTGTGGGTAAAATACTGGAGGGCATTCTAAGGGATGCTATACTGGAGTATCTGAAGAGGAATAACCTCATGACCCAGTATCAGCACGGGTTTACTAGGGACCGTTCATGTCAGACTAATTTGATCAGTTTCTATGAAGAGGTAAGTTCCAGATTGGACCAAGGGAACCCAGTGGATGTAGTGTATATGGACTTTTCAAAAGCTTTTGATACGGTGCCACACAAAAGGTTGATACATAAAATGAGAATAATGGGGATAGGGGAAAATATGTGCAAGTGGGTTGAGAGCTGGCTCAGGGATAGGAAACAAAGGGTGGTTATTAATGGAGCACACTCGGACTGGGTAGCGGTTAGCAGTGGGGTACCACAGGGGTCAGTATTGGGCCCTCTTCTTTTTAACATATTTATTAATGACCTTGTAGGGGGCATTCAGAGTAGAATTTCAATATTTGCAGATGACACTAAACTCTGCAGGGTAATCAATACAGAGGAGGACAATTTTATATTACAGGATGATTTATGTAAACTAGAAGCTTGGGCTGATAAATGGCAAATGAGCTTTAATGGGGATAAATGTAAGGTCATGCACTTGGGTAGAAGTAATAAGATGTATAATTATGTGCTTAATTCTAAAACCCTGGGCAAAACCGTCAATGAAAAAGACCTGGGTGTATGGGTGGATGACAAACTTAAATTCAGTGGCCAGTGTCAGGCAGCTGCTACAAAGGCAAATAAAATAATGGGATGCATTAAAAGAGGCATAGATGCTCATGAGGAGAACATAATTTTACCTCTATACAAGTCACTAGTTCGACCACACTTAGAATACTGTGCACAGTTCTGGTCTCCGGTGTTTAAGAAAGACATAGCTGAACTGGAGCGGGTGCAGAGAAGAGCGACCAAGGTTATTAGAGGACTGGGGGGTCTGCAATACCAAGATAGGTTATTACACTTGGGGCTATTTAGTTTGGAAAAACGAAGACTAAGGGGTACTCTTATTTTAATGTATAAATATATGAGGGGACAGTACAAAGACCTTTCTGATGATCTTTTTAATCATAGACCTGAAACAGGGACAAGGGGGCATCCTCTGCGGTTGGAGGAAAAAAGGTTTAAGCATAATAACAGACGCGGATTCTTTACTGTAAGAGCAGTGAGACTATGGAACTCTCTGCCGTATGATGTTGTAATGAGTAATTCATTACTTAAATTTAAGAGGGGACTGGATACCTTTCTGGAAAAGTATAATGTTACAGGGTATATACACTAGATTCCTTGATAGGGCGTTGATCCAGGGAACTAGTCTGATTGCCGTATGTGGAGTCGGGAAGGAATTTTTTTCCCCAATGTGGAGCTTACTCTTTGCACATGGGTTTTTTTTGCCTTCCTCTGGATCAACATGTTAGGTTAGGCTATGGGTTGAACTAGATGGACATATAGTCTTCCTTCAACCTTAATAACTATGTAACTATGTAACTATGTAGCACAAAAACCTATAAAAAACCACGCAGAGGGGACAAAAAGACCCTCCGCACCGACTAACGATACGGAGGTGGTCCCTCTGCGTCTCAGAGCTTCCAGCAGGTGAGAAAAACCAATAAAGCAAGCTGGACAGAAAAATAGCAACAAAAAACATAAGCAAAACTTAGCTTTGCAGAGCAGCAGGCCACAGGAATGATCCAGGGAAAAAACAAGTCCCACACTGAAACATTGACAGGAAGCATAGATCAAAGCATCAGGTGGAGTTAAGTAGAGAAGAAGCTAACGAGCTCACCAGATCACCTGAGGGAGGAAACTCAGAAGCTGCAGTACCACTTTCCTCCACAAACGGAAGATCCCAGAGAGAATCAGCCGAAGTACCACTTGTGACCACTGGAGTGAACTCTGCCACAGAATTCACAACAGCACTGTGTTGGGGGAGCTACAGCCCGTCTGAGGATCTGGACTATCAGGTGGCCTAGTGAGCAAGGCATTGTCGGGATAGTGATCCCAGGTTGGCAGCTTCCCTGAGAGAGAGAGGACTGACAGGAGGTCAGCATGTGGAGGAGCTCCAGAAAGGTAACACCTGGGAAGGGGCTATCATCAGCAGAGAACTATCTCCCAGTGGAACAGACTGTTGGTGCTTGTTGTGTTCCATGGATATTGATAAAGTGTTCTGCGTACGGTCACCCATGGTAACTGGACGAAGTGAGAGGTCCAGCTTGTTTAGTGTCTGCGAGTTAAAAAGCCGTATATGAAATATCTGAGTTAAAGCTGTAACTTAATGTTACCGGCTGGTGCCTATTGTGTTCTATGTAGTTTACATTAAACTGTGCATAACCCGGACTGCATAATAAACCGCATGGACTGTTTTTGTGAGAAAAACGTACATGTGTGACTGAGTCCCGTTGATAAGCAAGTGTCCCCAACACATGCAGTAAGCGCTATCTCACAGTGCCCAAAAGCTGACAGAGCTTGTGCACTGTGACGAAGATTGAGGTAAACTGCTGATGCAATAACACACAGTGCATGGGAATCACCCAGAAGCGCGCAAACTGCTCAGGCTATGAGATCTTCTAGAAAACTCTTCAAGGGACCAATGAATCTAAATTTGAAGTATTTTATGGAAAACACAGATGCCATTCAGAAACCTGCATCACTGATGCTATGGAGTTGCATTAGTGCCTATGTCATAGGCAGTTTACACATTTTGAAAGGCACTGTGAAGGAAATATATAATCAATTTCCTCCATCTCGCATATTTTCTCTATCTGACGTATCCATCACAATAAATGACATTACACTTTCCCCTGTAACGGAAATCCGCTGCCTCAGAGTAACCCTTGACTCTGCCCTGTCCTTCAAACCGCACATCCAAGGTCTTGCCACCTCCTGTCACCTTCAACTCAAAAATGTTTCCAGAATTTGTCCTTTCCTCAACCATCAATCTAATAAAATGCTTGTGCAAGCCCTAATCATCTCCCGCCTCGACTAATGCAACATCCTCCTCTGTGCCTGACCTTCCAACACTTTTGAACCTCTCCAGTCTGTCCTTAACTCTGCTACCCGACTAATAAATCTCTCTCCTCCTACACTCCTGCTTCCTCTCTTTGCAAATCCCTTCACTGGCTCCCAATTTATCAGCATATCCAGTTCAAACTACTAACCCTGACCTACAAAGCCATCTATAACCCTTCTCCTCCGTATATCTGCAAACTAATCTCCCAATATCTTCCTTCACGTAATCTCCAGTCCTCTCAAGACCTCCTTCTCTCCTCTACACTTACTAGTTCCTCACCCAGTCGCCTCCAGGACATCTCCCGAATATCTCCCATCCTTTGCAATTCTGTGCCCCAACACATCCGATTACCCACCACATTCAGATCCTTTAGACGGAACCTGAAAACCCATCTCTTCAAGATATTGTATAGCCTGCAATGACCACACTGCCGCCTCAACATCATTGGAGCTACTGCAGCCCCCAACAAACTGTCTCATTCCCCATCATCCTGTAGAATGTAAGCCTACAAGGGCAGGGTCCTCTTTCCTCTGTACCAGTCTGTCATTGTTAGTTTGTCTACTGGAAGTGTTATTTGTATTTTGATGTAACCCGTCCCCTTCTCATGTACAGCACCATGGAATCAATGGTGCTATATAAATAATTAATAATAATAATCAATAAGGGAAATCATAACAGGAGTAGAGTTACATTTAGTTGACAAAAGTGTAAAACTGGATATACCAGTACTGCAGGCACAAAGGGGCTTTTGCTGGAGGGTTAGCAAATGGTCTGTACTAGAAGGAATATTCCCTATTGTCTGTATAGGGAGACACAGGTATTTGAAAGGGCACAACGTGGCTCATGATCCCTTCACAGACCGCATTGTTTAAATAGACCAATCCAGGTTATACTGGAAATATGAGCCTATGGTCCGGACAATAAAAAGCTGGGTTACACAAAGAGAAGGGTTCACATGTGAGGGCAGCCTAAGGGCTAATGTGATCCATAATTCATTTATCCTCACCTCAGGAAAACAGACGATAACTGTAGATGGAAACGTTAAGGTATTTCTGTTATTTATCCCATTTTACTTTATAACTGTTTTGCATATTTGTGTGTCGTTTTATTTTTACCTTTTCTATTTTAAAGCTTAAAATCTTTTATAAGTTTGAACTTGTATTCTCTAAAAGAATCCAATAGCCCTTCCGAGAGTGTGTGACCTTTTGATTGCCTGACAGTAACACATTTTGGGGACTCATCACCCCGTGTTTCAGTAAGACAATGGTACACCACATACTGCGTCCATCACAACAGCATGGCTTTTCAGAAGAGTTTGGGTGATTAACGGCAGCCCGCGGTTCAGACCTTTCACCAACAGAAAACATTTGGTGCATTATGGAACAAACAACCCAGCAAAGAAGACTGGAGACTGTTGAGCAGCTGTGATCCTACATCAGACAAGAATGGGACAAAGTTGCTCTACCAAAATTCCAGTAATCTGTCTCCTCATTACCCAGACGTTTACAGACTGCTGTAAAAAGAAGAGGGGATACTAGACAATAGTTGACCCGGTCTTGTGCCACCTTTTTTAACATGCGTTGCTGTCGTCAATTTTTAAATGGGTTAATTTTTCAAATTAAATGGTAAAATGTCTAATGTGTCCACCTTCTGATCTGTGTTCTGTGATTTGCTGTGAATAAAATATGGCGATAAGAGTTTTACAAATAATTGCATTCTTGTTTTCTTTACATTTTGTATGTAATGGGAAAACTTTCCAGTCTTTAAAATCAACTGCTATCTATATTTACTTAATGCTATTGTGCTTGTTGTATTTATTAATTAGAATTGAAGCATTTCAGACACATTCTCCTATACCTATTGTTTGCATATATGTACTTGTCCAAAAATACATACCCTCACAATTCTGCATGGTGCCTCAATGGCTGACACTGTGGCCAGCAGCACTTGTGACTGAGTTTTAATTCAACCAAAGGCTGTATTTGCATGTAGTTTGTATGTCCTCCTCTGGTTACTTCAGCTTCTCTCCCAAAATACAGGTTAATTGGTTTCTTATGAAATTGACCCTGGTTTGTGATACCAGGCTGTTAGTGAGTTCACGTTAACGTGCACACAGTTTGTAATGCAGGGTAAAGCACCACAGGTAAATGTATGGTGAACTATGGAGTACACAACCTAACAACAACTCTGATCTTACTAATGTGAAATACCAAGGTGTGTCTTCAGTGACTAAAGCTAATGTATTTGTCCAGGATCTTGGCTGGCCATACATTCTAGATTGCTGTGGAGTGACACCTATTCCTGCTGTTTTCTTCTCTCCATGTACATACACTTTCAGCTTTTCGAATCAGACATGTATTCTCTACAGGCAGACTAGCAGCTGCTTACCTCCGTTAGATGGTCATTGTCATTTGAGCATACTTTGCATAAACTAATAACACAAAATGAAGATAAGAAACCTAGTAATATAGCTTATATATAGCTTATTTATAGCTTAGTAATATAGCTTATATATCAAACATATATGCTTCTTTGTTCTCAGGCCCTTTTTCCTTTCCTGAACTCGTCATAGATGGACTGCCAGCTAACTTAAGTATCAGATTACAACTGTCCATTGAAGTGTGTGGAAATGAAGGAGGAAAGAAAAGAAAGGCACAGAAAGAAAATAGACACAGGGATACACATACAGATGGTCCTGCTGCTTTCTAGTTTGCTTTTTATTTTACTCCAATGCTGGATTCACAACTACACTCATAGATACCAAGGCTGTGGAGTCCGTAAGCCAAACCTCCTGCTTTAAAGGGAACCTGTCACCCCGAAAATCGTGGGTGAGGTAATCCCACCGGCATCAGGGGCTTATCTACATCATTCTGTAATGCTGTAGATAAGCCCCCGATGTTACCTGAAAAAGGAGAAAAAGACGTTATATTATACTCACCCAGGGGCGGTCCCGCTGCTGGTCAGGTCGGATGGGCGTCTCCGGTCCGCTGCGGCGCCTCCTATCTTCTTTCCATGACGTCCTCTTCTGATCTTCAGCCACGGCTCCGGCGCAGGCGTACTTTGCTCTGCCCTCTTGAGGGCAGAGGATAGTACTGCAGTGCGCAGGCGCCGGAAAGGTCAGAGGCCCGGCGCCTGCGCACTGCAGTACTTTGTCTGCCCTCAACAGGGCAGAGCAAAGTACGCCTGCGCCGGAGCTGTGGCTGAAGATCAGAAGAGGACGTCATGGAAAGAAGATAGGAGGCGCCGCAGCGGACCAGAGACACCCATCCGACCTGACCAGCAGCGGGACCGCCCCTGGGTGAGTATAATATAACATCTTTTTCTCCTTTTTCAGGTAACATCGGGGGCTTATCTACAGCATTACAGAATGCTGCAGATAAGCCCCTGATGCCGGTGGGCTTACCTCACCCGCGATTTTCGGGGTGACAGGTGCCCTTTAACTCCAACTCCTCAATTTTCCTGACTCTGACTCCAAAGCAATTTCTCACTATTGAGCATGTACATAAAGTGTAGCACAGATTCATATCAACTAAAGAGATCAGGAACAGAACCGACATTTATAGGACATTTCATCACTTTCCCAAATTCTTAAGAAAACATTTTCAACACATCCTACATTGTACTACTGTACCCAATTTATTTTATATTTGAGGAGCTGGTCCATTTTATAACGACTACAACTCCAACTCCACCAAAATGTGCACCGACTCTAACTCCACAGCCCTGCATACAGCTGTATAACATCCTTCATGCTGCTGTGGAACTGGTGAAAAACTCAAGCTTTAAGTCACATAGTGGGTAGAAATAGTGTTATTTATCGTGTGCACACAAATGAAAGCTTTTTTAAAAAAGTCACCTAAAACGACAAGTATACTTTAAGAACAAAATGATCGGACATTTTAAAATTCATATTGATTCTTCTTTCCTGCATCAGCTACTACTGGGGAAAGGTTGGGTAAAATTACATTAATATCTTTGGTTACCTTTGTCCCATAAAAGACTGTACAATCTTGTATATAATGCTGGTCGATGTAAGATAAAATACAAAGCAGCTTAATGAAGAGTAGTAGACTTTGCACATTATAAACTTTGCCCAGCACATATCTCTATGCATTCCTGATTTCATATGCAAATTGCCTCTTTTGAGAAAAAGAGGACTTAAACTCTATAGCGCCACCTGTTGGAAGTAGCGATCCTACAAGTCACAATCAACCCTTTAACGAGTCGTGCAATGTGACTTAGGATAAAAGCCAAATCAATATCTCAATTCACAGACACTATGTTTAGGGCTGATTTCAATATTATACCTGATTATACTTATTATACCTGATTTTAATATTTTATGAACACACAGACAACAATAAGATCGGTCATATAGTTAACAATGCATAGACATTCAAACTTTAAATGGAACCTGTCATATGAAAAAAAAACACTATTAACTTACCGGGATTTTTGCGGACCGTTAATGTGGGCCTTTTTTGCCACAATTTTCATGGTCTGCCGCAATAACGGACTGCAAAAAACTTGCAGATTGCCATTTTTCCAATACTATAGCCAAAGTATTGGGAAAAAAAACGGGGGTCCGCAAAACCAGAAGTCACGGTGCACCACAAAAACAACCTTCCGTTGTTTCTGCGGCCCCATTGATTTATAATGGGGGCCGTGTCCGTAAGCTGTGAAAAAGATCAAGCAGGCTCAATTTTTTTTCCAAGGCCGTAAATACTGCCCTCACGGCCATACAACGCACGGCGCGCCCTGGAATTATTGCGGCCCGTTTTTGCGGCACCATAGAAATATGGCTGCAAAATCACGGCAAGTGTAAAAGAAGCCTTAACCTACAGATGTGTGGTTAATTTATTGATTAACAATATTTTTAGGCTGCCGTCACACTAACAGTATTTTGTCAGTATTTTACATCAGTATTTGTAAGCCAAAACCAGGAGTGGGTAGTAAACGCAGAAGTGGAGCATATGTTTCTATTATACTTTTCCTCTTATTGTTCCACTCCTGGTTTTGGCTTACAAATACTGATGTAAAATACTGACTAAATACTGCTAGTGTGACAGCAGCCTAACACTGTGTGACCGCGACACTGAGAACCACACTACTGGGATAAACTTTATTCCCCCCGGCAGGCTTACTCTTTCAGTCACAGGTGTGGTACCGAGTTGTTTCAGTAACCGATCTGTGCATAGAGAGCGATGGCTGTAACCGCGCCCCTGGCACTGACTGACAACCGGCCCTAATGCTGAGCTGGCTGTCAGTCAGTGCCGGGGGTGCGGTTACAGCTGATGCTCACTATGCACTGAGTGATGACTGAAGTCGCGCTGCTCTATGACTGAAAGAGTGAGCTTGCCAGAAAAAATTTCCTCCCGCCAATGGGACTCTCTATTAGCCTGCAGATTAACCCCAGATCTGCAGGTTAGCTTTTTTTTAACCGTAACAAGATGAATTTTACTCTGGTGTAAGCCCTTTGGCTAACAGAGTCCTAGTGGGCCATCGGTTTGTCCCTGTCTTATCTCATTTAGAACATGTCTACCTGCATTACAAATAATAAATTACATTAATCTAGAAAATTATTATTTTCTTTTTTACGAGACTCACATATGTTACAAAGAATGCGAGATACGTAATGGCATTCCCTGCTCCTGGCGTTCTTAGCGTATAATATTATATATCTACTATATAATTACCTAAGGGTCACTTCCGTCTGTCTGTCTTTCTGTCTGTCTGTCACGGATATTCATTGGTCACGGCCTCTGTCTGTCATGGAAATCCAAGTCACTGATTGGTCATGGCAAAACAGCCACGACCAATCAGCGACGGGCACAGTCCGGCGGAAAAATGGCCGCTCCTTCCTCCCCGCAGTCAGTGCCCGCTCCGTACTCCCCTCCAGTCAGCGCTCACACAGGGTTAATGGCAGCGTTGACTGCAGTGTAACGCACTCGGTTAACGCTGCTATTAACCCTGTGTGACCAACTTTTTACTATTCATGCTGCCTATGCCGCATCAATAGTAAAAAGATCTAATGTTTAAAATAATTAAAAAAAATAGTTATATATTCACCGTCCGTTGGATCAGGAATAGGCCTTTACCACTCCTCGCGATGCCCCGGTGACCGCTCCATGCATTGTGGTCTCGCGAGATGATGGCGTGCTGTCTCGCGAGACCGCTACGTCATCATCTCGCGAGACCGCAAAGCACTCTTCAGACCGGAGCGCGCGAGGAGCGTCGGTAACCACTTCGATCCGGGGGCCAATGGAGGGTATAACTATTTTTTATTTTAATTCTTTTTTTTAACAGGCATATGGTGCCCACATTGCTATATACTGCGTGGGCTGTGCAATATATTACGTGGGCTGTATTATATACTACTACGTGACTGGGCAATATACTACGTGACTGGGCAATATACTACGTGGCTGGGCAATATACTACGCGGGCTGTGCAATGTACTGCGCGGGCTGTGCAATGTACTGCACGGGCTGTGCAATGTACTACGTGGGCTGTGCAATGTACTACGCGGGCTGGGCAATATACTACGTGGCTGTGAAATATACTACGTGGCTGGGCAATATACTGCGCGGGCTGTGCAATGTACTGCGCGGGCTGTGCAATGTACTGCACGGGCTGTGCAATGTACTACGTGGGCTGTGCAATGTACTACGCGGGCTGGGCTATACACTATGTGGCCTGTGTTCTACACTACGTGGCCTGTGTTATACACTACGTGGCCTGTGTTATATACTACGTGGCCTGTGTTATACACTACATGGCCTGAGTTATATACTGTATGCGTGGTACTGCACGGGCTGTGCAATATACTACATGGCTGGGCAATATACTACGTGGCTGGGCAATATACTGTTGTGAGTTCCGTTCTGGAGCTCCCTCCTGTGGTTGCTAATGGTATGTTTGCGAGTTCTGCGCTTGGGCTCCCTCTGGTGGTTTTGAGTGGAACTGCTGCTCCGTTAGGTAGCTGTAGCAGCTGCCTTCACTAATCGCCTTGCCTGGGTTTGTTATTTAAACCTGCTCTGGGCTCTAGTCCTTGCCTGCTGTCAATGTTCTTGGTTGGATTTGATTCTTCCCTTGGATTTCTCATATGGCCAGTCCTTGTCTGCAAAAGATAAGTTTTGCTAGTTTGTTTGTCCATTTGTTTGGACTCTATTGCTTTGCATTTTGTCTCTTTTGTCCAGCTTGTCACTATGTCTTATTTAGGCTAGCTGGAAGCTCTGGGAAAGCAGATTTGCCACTCCACACCGTGAGTCGGTGTGAAGTTCATTTTTGTAAACTCTGCGTGGATTTTTGTAGTTTTTAATACTGACCGCACAGTATCCTTTGCTCTCTGTCTATCTAGTTTAGTATTGGCCTCCCCTTTGCTGAATTCTAATTTCATTTCTGTGTTCGTCATTTCCCTCTCCTTTCACAGTCAATATTTGTGGGGGGCTGTCTTTCCTTTTGGGGGTTTCTCTGAGGCAAGATAGTTTTCTATTTCCTTCTTTAGGGGTAGTTATATCTTAGGCTGTGTCGAGGTGTCTAGGGAGTGTCAGGAACATCCCACGGCTATTTCTAGTTGTGTTGTTAGGATTAGGGACTGCGGTCAGTAGAGATACCATCTTCTCAGAGCTCGTTCCATGTTGCGTTTTAGCCACCAGGTCATGTTAGTGTGGCCTCTTAACCACCAGGTCATAACAGTACAGCAGGCCAAGAATGAATTGAAAGCATCTCAAAAGAAGGAAAAAAAAAGAGTTCTGAAACATTTTTTTTTCTGTGCTGTGTTCTGTCTATTCTTTCCTCTTGATATCTGGGTGGTGCTGGATATATGCTCTGGTATGGAGGTTCAGAGTTTGTTTTCTCGTGTGGATCAACTTGCTGCAGGAGTCCAGAGTATCCAAGATTATATTGTTCAGACTCCGGCTCTAGAGCCAAGAATCCCTACTCCTGATTTGTTTTTTGGGGACAGATCCAAGTTTTTGAACTTTAAAAATAGCTGCAAATTGTGTTTTGCTTTGAAACCCCGTTCTTCTGGTGATCCCATTCAGCAAGTGAAAATCATCATATCCTTACTGCGTTGTGATCCTCAAGACTGGGCATTTGCTCTTGAAACAGGGAATCCGGCATTATTGAATGTAGATGCATTTTTTCAGGCGCTCGGATTGTTGTATGACGAACCTAACTCTGTAGAGCATGCTGAGAAAACACTGTTGGCTCTGTGTCAGGGTCAGGAAGGGGCAGAGTTATATTGCCAGAAATTTAGAAAATGGTCTGTGCTCACTAAATGGAACGAAGAGGCGCTGGCTGCTATTTTCAAAAAAGGTCTTTCTGAAACCCTTAAAGATATTATGGTGGGCTTTCCTGCGCCTGCCGGTTTGAGTGAGTCTATGTCTCTAGCCATTCAGATTGATCAGCGCTTGCGTGAGCGCAGGGCGGTGCACCATATGGCAGTGTCCTCTGAGCGAAGTCCTGTACCTATGCAATGTGATAGGATTTTGACTAGAGCAGAAAGGCAGAAATTCAGACGTCAGAATGACCTGTGTTTTTACTGTGGTGATTCAGCTCATGCTATTTCTGATTGCCCTAAGCGTACTAGGAGGGTCCCTAGGTCTGTTACCATTAGTACTGTGCAGCCTAAATTTCTCTTGTCTGTTACCCTGATTTGCTCATTGTCGTCCTTTTCTGTCATGGCATTTGTGGATTCAGGCGCTGCCCTGAACTTAATGGACTTAGAGCTTGCCAGGCGCTGTGGTTTTTCCTTGGAACCTTTGCAGAGTCCTATTCCCTTAAGGGGGATTGATGCTACACCATTGGCCAAGAATAAACCTCAGTACTGGACACAGTTAACCATGTGCATGGCTCCAGCACATCAGGAAAATATTCGTTTTTTGGTGTTGCATAATTTGCATGATGTTGTTGTGCTGGGTTTTCCATGGTTACAGGAACATAATCCAGTGCTGGATTGGAGATCTATGTCTGTGACAGGTTGGGGTTGTCAGGGGATACATAGTGATATTCCTTTGATGTCCATTTCCTCGTCCCCTTCTTCTGAAGTTCCTGAGTTTTTGTCGGATTTCCAGGATGTATTTGATGAGCCCAAGTCCAGTTCCCTGCCTCCTCATAGGGACTGCGATTGTGCCATTAATTTGATTCCTGGCTGTAAGTTCCCTAAGGGCCGACTTTTCAATCTGTCTGTGCCAGAACATGCCGCTATGCGGAGTTATGTAAAGGAGTCCTTGGAGAAACGGCATATTCGCCCGTCTTCGTCACCGTTGGGAGCGGGATTTTTTTTTGTTGCCAAGAAGGATGGCTCCTTGAGACCCTGTATAGATTATCGCCTTCTCAATAAGATCACTGTCAAATTCCAGTATCCGTTGCCTTTGCTTTCTGATTTGTTTGCTCGGATTAAGGGTGCTAGTTGGTTTACTAAAATCGACCTCCGATTGGCGTATAATCTTGTGCGTATTAAACAAGGTGATGAATGGAAAACAGCATTTAATACGCCTGTAGGCCATTTTGAATATCTTGTGATGCCATTCGGGCTCTCTAATGCTCCATCGGTATTTCAGTCCTTTATGCATGATATCTTCCGGAATTATCTGGATAAATTTATGATTGTGTATTTGGATGATATTTTGGTTTTCTCCGATGATTGGGAGTCTCATGTGAAGCAGGTTAGGATGGTATTTCAGGTCCTTCGTACTAATGCGTTGTTTGTGAAGGGGTCTAAGTGCCTCTTTGGAGTTCAGAGGGTTTCTTTTTTGGGTTTCATATTTTCTCCCTCGGCTATTGAAATGGACCCTGTTAAAGTCCAGGCCATTCATGATTGGACTCAACCTACATCTGTAAAGAGCCTTCAGAAATTTTTGGGCTTTGCCAATTTTTATCGTCGCTTTATTGCTAATTTTTCTAGTGTGGTGAAGCCTCTGACCGATTTGACGAGGAAGGGCGCTGATGTGGTGAATTGGTCCTCTGCGGTTGTTGAGGCCTTTCAGGAGCTTAAACGTCGTTTTACTTCTGCCCCTTTGTTGCGTCAGCCAGATGTTTCTCTCCCTTTTCAGGTTGAGGTTGATGCTTCTGAGATTGGGGCAGGGGCCGTTTTGTCTCAGAGAAATTCTGATGGCTCTTTGATGAAACCATGTGCCTTCTTCTCCAGAAAATTTTCGTCTTCTGAGCGTAATTATGATGTCGGCAATCAGGAGTTGTTGGCTATGAAGTGGGCATTTGAAGAGTGGTGACTTTGGCTTGAGGGAGCCAAGCATCGCGTGGTGGTCTTGACTGACCACAAGAATCTGATTTACCTCGAGTCTGCTAAGCGGTTGAATCCTAGACAGGCTCGGTGGTCTTTGGTCTGATTTACGGCGGGTACTTCAGGAGTTTCAGGCTGATAAACCTGACCGCTGTCCTGTGGGGAAATTGTTTGTTCCTGATAGATGGACTAGTAGGGTAATTTCTGAGGTTCATTGTTTGGTGTTGGCTGGTCACCCTGGGATTTTCGGTACCAGAGATTTGGTGGCTAGGTCCTTTTGGTGGCCTTCCTTGTCGCAGGATGTGCGTTCGTTTGTGCAGTCCTGTGGGACCTGTGCTCGGGCTAAGCCTTGCTGTTCCCGTGCCAGCGGGTTGCTTTTGCCTTTGCCTATTCCTGAGAGGCCCTGGACGCATATTTCCATGGATTTTATTTCTGATCTTCCTGTTTCTCAGAAGATGTCTGTCATCTGGGTGGTTTGTGACCAGTTATCTAAAATGGTCCATTTGGTGCCTTTGCCTAAGTTGCCTTCCTCTTCTGATTTGGTTCCATTATTTTTTCAGCATGTGGTTCGTTTGCATGGTATTCCAGAGAATATTGTGTCTGACAGAGGTTCCCAGTTCGTTTCTAGGTTTTGGCGGTCCTTTTGTGCTAGAATGGGCATTGATTTGTCTTTTTCTTCTGCATTCCATCCTCAGACAAATGGCCAAACGGAACGAACCAATCAGACCTTGGAAACCTATTTGAGATGCTTCGTGTCTGCTGATCAGGATGATTGGGTGACCTTTTTGCCATTGGCCGAGTTTGCCCTTAATAATCGGGCTAGTTCGGCTACCTTGGTTTCGCCTTTTTTTTGTAACTTTGGTTTTCATCCTCGTTTTTCTTCAGGGCAGCTTGAGCCTTCTGACTGTCCTGGTGTGGATTCCGTGGTGGACAGGTTGCAGCAAATTTGGACTCATGTGGTGGACAATTTGACGTTGTCTCAGGAGAAGGCTCAGCGTTTTGCTAACCGTCGTCGGTGTGTTGGTCCCCGGCTTCGTGTTGGGGATTTGGTCTGGTTGTCTTCTCGTCATGTTCCTATGAAGGTTTCTTCCCCTAACTTCAAGCCTCGCTTTATTGGGCCTTATAAGATTTCTGAAATTATCAATCCAGTGTCTTTACGTTTGGCCCTTCCAGCTTCCTTTTCCATTCATAATGTGTTCCATAGATCCTTGTTGCGGAGATATGTGGTACCTATGGTTCCCTCTGTTGATCCTCCTGCTCCGGTGTTGGTTGAGGGGGAATTGGAATATGTGGTAGAGAAGATTTTGGATTCTCGTATTTCGAGGCGGAAGCTTCAGTATCTGGTCAAATGGAAGGGTTATGGCCAGGAGGATAATTCTTGGGTTGTTGCCTCCGATGTTCATGCTCCCGATTTGGTTCATGCTTTCCATTTGGCTCGTCCTGATCGGCCTGGGAGCTCTGGTGAGGGTTCGGTGACCCCTCCTCAAGGGGGGGGGTACTGTTGTGAGTTCCGTTCTGGAGCTCCCTCCTGTGGTTGCTAATGGTATGTTTTGCGAGTTCTGCCCTTGGGCTCCCTCTGGTGGTTTCGAGTGGAACTGCTGCTCCGTTAGGTAGCTGTAGCAGCTGCCTTCACTAATCGGCTTGCTTTGGTTTGTTATTTAAACCTGCTCTGGGCTCTAGTCCTTGCCTGCTGTCAATGTTCTTGGTTGGATTTGATTCTTCCCTTGGATTTCTCATATGGCCAGTCCTTGTCTGCAAAAGATAAGTTTTGCTAGTTTGTTTGTCCATTTGTTTGGACTCTATTGCTTTACATTTTGTCTCTTTTGTCCAGCTTGTCACTATGTCTTATTTAGGCTAGCTGGAAGCTCTGGGAAAGCAGATTTGCCACTCCACACCGTGAGTCGGTGTGGAGTTCATTTTTGTAAACTCTGCGTGGATTTTTGTAGTTTTTAATACTGACCGCACAGTATCCTTTGCTCTCTGTCTATCTAGTTTAGTATTGGCCTCCCCTTTGCTGAATTCTAATTTCATTTCTGTGTTCGTCATTTGCCTCTCCTTTCACAGTCAATATTTGTGGGGGGCTGTCTTTCCTTTTGGGGGTTTCTCTGAGGCAAGATAGTTTTCTATTTCCTTCTTTAGGGGTAGTTATATCTTAGGCTGTGTCGAGGTGTCTAGGAAGTGTCAGGAACATCCCACGGCTATTTCTATGTTGTGTTGTTAGGATTAGGGACTGCGGTCAGTAGAGATACCATCTTCTCAGAGCTCGTTCCATGTTGCGTTTTAGCCACCAGGTCATGTCAGTGTGGCCTCTTAACCACCAGGTCATAACAATATACTATGTGACTGGCCAATATACTACGTGACTGGGCAGTATACTACGTGACTGGGCAGTATACTACGTGTCTGTGCTGTATATTACGTGGCTCTGTGCTGTATACTACGTGGCTGGCCAATATACTACGTGACTGGCCAATATACTACGTGACTGGGCAGTATACTACGTGACTGGGCAATGTACTACGTCACTGGGCAATAAACTACGTGGTTGGGCAATATACTACGTGGTTGGGCAATATACTACGTGGTTGGGCAATATACTACGTGGCTGGGCAATATACTACATGGCTGGGCAATATACTACGTGGTTGGGCAATGTACTACGTGGCTTGGCAATATACTACATGGGCTGTGCAATATACTACGTGGACATGCATATTCTAGAATACCCGATGCGTTAGAATCGGGCCACCATCTAGTATATATATATATATATATATACACTAGCTGAAGAGCCCGGCATTGCATGGGCATAGTAAATATCTGTGGTTAGTTATAGCACCTCACTTCTCTTATTTTCCCATCACGCCTCTCATTTTCCCCCTCACATCTTTCATTTTTCTCCCTCACACCTCTCATTTTCCCCCTCACTCCTCTTATTTTCCCCCTCACTCCTCTCATTCCCCCCTCACTCCTCTCATTCCCCCCTAACACTTGTCATTTCGACCTCCCATCTGTCATTTTCCAATCACTCCACTATTTTCACTCACTCCTCTCATTTTACACTCACACTTTTTCATTTTCACCTCACACCTCTCATTTCACCTCACACCTCTCATTTTCACCTCACACCTCTCATTTTCCCTTCAGTATATACATGTTTGTCATCTCCCTTATATATAGCATACACCTGTATGTCATCTCCTGTGTATAGTATATACATGTATGTCATCTCCCCTGTATATAGTATATACCTGTATGTCATCACCCCTGTAAATAGCATATACCTGCTGTATGTCATCTCCTCCTGTATATTGTATATACCTATGGGTCATCTCCTCCTGTATATAGTATATACCTGTATGTCATCTCCTGTATATAGTATCTACCTGTATGTCATCTCCCCTGTATATAGTATATACCTGCTGTATGTCATCTCCTCCTCTATATACCTATGTGTCATCTCCTCTTTTATATAGTATATACCTGTATGTCATCTCCCCTGTATATAGTATGTACCTGTATGTCATCTCCTCCTGCATTAGACCTCGTTCACACATTATTTGGTCAGTATTTTTGCCTCAGTATTTGTAAGCTAAATTGGCAGCCTGATAAATCACCAGCCAACAGGAAGCCCTCCCCCCTGGCGGTATATATTAGCTCACACATACACATAATAGACAGGTCATGTGACTGACAGCTGCCGTATTTCCTATATCGTACATTTGTTGCTCTTGTAGTTTGTCTGCTTATTAATCAGATTTTTATTTTTGAAGGATAAAACCAGACTTGTGTGTGTTTTAGGGCGAGTTTCATGTGTCAAGTTGTGTGTGTTGAGTTGCATGTGGCGACATGTATGTAGCGACTTTTGTGAGATGAGTTTTGTGTGGCGACATGCGTGTAGCAACTTTTTGTGTGTCGAGTTGCATGTGACAGGTTAGTGTAGCAAGTTGTGCGCAGCAAGTTTTGCGCATGGCGAGTTTTATGTGTGGTGCGTTTTGAGTATGTGCAAGTTTTGTGTGAGGCAACTTTTGCATGTGTTGCAACTTTTGTGCATGTGGCAATTTTTCCGCGTGTGCAAGTTTTGCGTGTGGTGAGTTTTCCATGAGGTGAGTTTGCACGTGTGGCAAGTTTTGCGTGAGCCTAGTTTTGCATGTGGCAAATTTTGCACGTGGCGAGTTTTGAGCCGTGACTTTTGTGTTTCGACTTTTATGAGGCGAGGTTGGTGTATGTGTGGTGAAATGTGTGCTGAGGGTGGTATATGTGTTCAATCACGTGGTAGTGTATGGCGCATTTTGTGTGTGTGTTCATATCCCCGTGTGTGGTGAGTATCCCATGTCGGGGCCCCACCTTAGCAACTGTACGGTATATACTCTTTGGCGCCATCGCTCTCATTCTTTCAGTACCCCTTGTTCACATCTGGCAGCTGTCAATTTGCCTCCAACACTTTTCCTTTCACTTTTTCCCCATTAGGTAGATAGGGGCAAAATTATTTGGTGAATTGGAAAGCGCGGGGTTAAAATTTCGCCTCATAACATAGCCTATGACACTCTTGGGGTCCAGACGTGTGACTGTGCAAAATTTTGTGGCTGTAGCTGCGACAGTGCAGATGCCAATCCCGGACATACACACATACATACACACACACACACACACACATTCAGCTTTATATATTAGATATAGCTCCTGTATACCCACTACTATGTATATACTTAGCATGATATGAAGAATTGGTTTCTTCAAAGGCACAGCCATTATTTTCTAGTATCTGGTATGTAAATAGACACGAGATTCATGGCAGGTAAACAATGAAAAAACAATGTATATGTAAAATAGATTCTGGGGTTAATAATAATAATAATAATAATCTTTATTTATATAGCGCCAACATATACAACTTTACAGTTTAACAGTTTCAAACATAACAGTCATAGGTAACAACGTTAACAATACAATAATTAAAGCAAAATAAGACGACCCTGCTCGTGAGAGCTTACAATCTACATTGAGGTGGGGGAGATACAAAGTACAGGTGTGTATTTACAATGGTGTATTTACAATGATGGTCCAGCCATCTTCAGGGGGTGGGGGATAGATGGAGATGGAGTGCATTGGCTACACACACATAAACATAAAATGACTTTGATTAGTGAACGTGTTAGGCCGCTCTGAACAAATGTGTTTTGAGCGAGCGCCTAAAACTATGCAAATTGTGGATGGTCCTAATATCTTGGGGTACAGCATTCCAGAGGGTTGGCGCAGCGCGAGAGAAGTCTTGGAGTCGGGAGTGGGAGGTACGGATTAGTGCAGAGGTTAGTCGAAAGTCATTTGCAGAGCGCAGCGGTTGGCTAGGCCGATAGACCAAAATGAGGGAAGAGATGTAAGGGGGTGCCGCACTGTGGAGAGCTTTGTGGATGAGAACAACTACTTTGAATTGTATCCTGTAATGAATGGGCAGCCAGTGTAACGACTGGCGAAGAGCGGACGCGTCCGAGTAATGATTAGCCAGATGGACGACCCTGGCTGCTGCATTAAGGATAGACTGGAGAGGGGAAAGTCAAGAAAGGGGAAGGCCAATTAATAGCGCGTTGCAGTAGTCCAGGCGGGAGTGGATCAGGGCGACAGTGAGGGTTTTTGTTGTTTCCATAGTGAGAAAAGGGCGGATTCTAGAGATGTTCTTTAGGTGTAAGCGGCACCTAAAGAACCGGTAAGGGTTACATGAATAATTTATATAAGATCCTCAATTACCAACTGCTATAAGCTATAACCTACTTGCTTTGAAACTTTTTCCTTTCAGAGCAGCAGCAGGTAGTAAAGGTGTGCTGGATTAGAGTCCAAAGAGGGATTAGTATCAGATTTGTGTGAGATGTGACCATTTAATTACTAGCAAACATTCAGTGAACAATGCATTATCAGTAGAAGATATAAGGATGTAATATAACATTTGATAAAGCATTGACAAAAATTTCATGCCAAAGAATTCTTTTCTGAATATACTCATAAATATACAGTAGGTATCATAAATATAGGTACCCAGACGTATAATTTTAGCCTGCAAAACTCATTTAATATGTGTGTTTTAAAGCCTTGGAAAATGGTCAGATTTTGCATCTTTAGGAGTATAGTACTTAGTAATATTATTCCCAATGTAAACCATATGTATATATAACTGTATTACTGATTAAGCATTTATGTGCTCAGATTAACCACTTTCATCCACAGCCAAATTTCATTCATTTTTCTCTTCCCTTCTTCCAAGAGCCATAACTTTTTTTAACTTTCCATCTACATAGCTGTATAAGGGCTCATTCACACGTCTGTGTTGCACGTATGTGTTGTGTCCATTTTTTTCATGTGCTGATCACTTGTGCATGTTTTTTCATGGAAAATGTCCAAGTAAAATTCACGGATACATGTCAATTTTTTTCAGGCAACCGATAAGGGCCAATACAAGACTATGCGTCCGTGAAAAACACGTACAGCACAGTGATGGCATCAGTGTCCCATCAATGTGCTGTCTGTGATTAAGATTTCAAAGTATAGGAGAAGCTTTGTAATTTATTTATTTCTTTATCAATCCATGAAAAACACTGATGACTGAGGGAAAATGGCATACTGATGACACACTGATCTTATTATTATTATTATTATTATTTACATAACACCATTAATTCCATGGTGCTGTACATGAGAAGGGGTTACATCAAAATACAAATATCACTTACAGTAAACAAACTAACAATGACAGACTGATACAGAGGGAAGAAGACCCTGCCCTTGCGGGCTTATATTCTACATTCTACGTGTTTAAACACGGACGTGTGAATGAGGCCTAAGGGCTAGTTTTGTGGCATGAGTTATGATCTACAGTACAGACCAAAGGTTTGGACACACCTTCTCATTTAAAGATTTTTCTGTATTTTCATGACTATGAAAATTGTACATTTACACTGAAGGCATCAAAACTATGAATTAACACATGTGGAATTATATACTTGACAAAAAAAGTGAAACAACTGAAAATATGTCTTATATTCTAGGTTCTTCAAAGTAGCCACCTTTTGCTCTGATGACTGCTTTGCACACTCTTGGCATTCTCTTGATGAGCTTCATGAGGTAGTCACCGGGTATGGTCTTCCAACAATCTTGAAGGAGTTCCCAGAGATGCTTAGCACTTGTTGGTCCTTTTGCCTTCACTCTGCGGTCCAGCTCACCCCAAACCATCTCGATTGGTTTCAGGTCTGGTGACTGTGGAGGCCAGGTCATCTGGCATAGCACCCCATCACTCTCCTTCTTGGTCAAATAGCCCTTACACAGCCTGGAGGTGTGTTTGGGGTCATTGTCCTGTTGAAAAATAAATGATGGTCCAACTAAACGCAAACCGGATGGAATAGCATGCCGCTGTAAGATGCTGTGGTAGCCATGCTGGTTCAGTATGCCTTCAATTTTGAATAAATCCCCAACAGTGTCACCAGCAAAGCACCCCCACACCATCACACCTCCTCCTCCATGCTTCACGGGAACCAGGAATGTAGAGTCCATCCGTTCACCTTATCTGCGTCGCACAAAGACACGGTGGTTTGAACCAAAGATCTCAAATTTGGACACATCAGACCAAAGCACAGATTTCCACTGGTCTAATGTCCATTCCTTGTATTCTTTAGCCCAAACAAGTCTCTTCTGCTTGTTGCCGGTCCTTAGCAGTGGTTTCCTAGCAGCTATTTTACTATGAAGGCCTGCTGCACAAAGTCTCCTCTTAACAGTTGTTGTAGAGATGTATCTGCTGCTAGAACTCTGTGTGGCATTGACCTGGTCTCTAATCTGAGCTGCTGTTAACCTGCAATTTCTGAGGCTGATGACTCAGATAAACTTATCCTCAGAAGCAGAGGTGACTCTTGGTCTTCCTTTCCTGGGGCGGTTCTCATGTGAGCCAGTTTCTTTGTAGCGCTTGATGGTTTTTGCCACTGCACTTGGGGACACTTTCAAGGTTTTCCCAATTTTTCAGACTGACTGACCTTCATTTCTTAAAGTAATGATGGCCACTCGTTTTTCTTTACTTAGCTGCATTTTTCTTGCCATAATACAAATTCTAACAGTCTATTCAGTAGGACTATCAACTGTGTATCCACCAGACTTCTGCACAACACAACTGATGGTCCCAACCGCATTTATAAGTCAATAAATCCCACTTATTAAACCTGACAGGGCACACCTGTGAAGTGAAAACCATTCCCGGTGACTACCTCTTGAAGATCATCAAGAGAATACCAAGAGTGTGCAAAGCAGTAATCAAAGCAAAAGGTGGCTTCTTTGAAGAACCTAAAATATAAGATATAATTTCAGTTGTTTCACACTTTTTTGTTAAGTAGTGTGTCCAAACTTTTGGTCTGTACGGTATCTTATAAAAAGTGCTGAAAAATAGGGAAAAAAAATCTGTTCAATAAAAATGTGAGCTAAATTCATTTCCCGCCATTTGTTTTTTTGGATTTTGTGTTTATGGTATTCATTATATGGTAACATTTACCTGGAAACATTATTTACTAGCCCAGTACAATTATGGTGATATCAAACTTGCATTTTTATAAATTGCGTAATTTAAAAAAAATTCAGACGTTTGGAAAATATATATATTTTTTTACATTTTCCTAGACAGAAACATTTTTATTTTTCTGCAATTGGGGCTGTGGGAGATTTTGTTTTTCTGGGTGGTGAGCTAATGGTTTTATTTATAACAATTTGTGGTACATATGAGAATTTGATAGTTTTGTTTGCATTCTTTAGGGGAGTGTGGTAATTGAAGAATCCTCAGAGCAAAATCTACAATGGAATGGTTCACAAATAAATGTATGCAGGTGATAGAATGGCCAAGTCAAAGTCCAGACCTCAATCCATTCGAGAATCTGTGGAAAGAGCTGAAAACTGCTGTTCACAAACGATCTCCATCAAACTTCACTGAGCTCGAGCTGTTTGCTAAGGAAGA
This sequence comes from Ranitomeya imitator, assembly GCF_032444005.1. Taxonomy (NCBI): domain Eukaryota; kingdom Metazoa; phylum Chordata; class Amphibia; order Anura; family Dendrobatidae; genus Ranitomeya; species Ranitomeya imitator. Next base: position 758,167,114 of record NC_091283.1, on the reverse strand, counting down.
ATGGGCAAGAATTTCAGTCTGTCGATGTACAAAACTGATAGAGACATACCCCAAGCGACTTGCAGCTGCAATCGCAGCAAAAGGTGGCGCAACAAGGTATTAAGTTAAAGGGGCCGAATAATATTGCACACCCCACTTTTCAGTTTTTGAATTTCCACAAAAATTTAAAATAACCAATAAATTTCGTTCAACTTCACAATTGTGTTCCACTTGTTGTTGATTCTTCACCAAAATTTACATTTGGTATCTTTATGTTTGAAGCATGATATGTGGGAAAAGGTTGAAAAGTTCCAGGGAGCCGAATACTTTCGCAAGGCACTGTAGATCATCTCTCAAACATGTGTGTAACACCACACAGTAACACAAGACACACAAAATAAAGAAATAATAATATGATCTATGCAATATGCCCCTATAGTCAGTCCTGGGTAGACATAAGCACCAACGCAGTGATATCACAGAGAATGTGCACATGGCAAAAGATACATCTCTCAAAATAATACATCATGTATGTAATGAATTGTGGACCAGCAGAAGACCCATGCGTCACCACGAAGAGGAGAAACCATAATTTTTCAAAATGGCCTAGCGATTAATACTTTTTCCCACATATATGAAAAAAATGGCCTAATCAATAACTGGGTAGAAGGGCAAAATGAGGAATTGTAAGGACACAGTGACATATAATTTGATGGTTGCAATATATTAAGAAGATAAAACTTTGATGGGAGGAGGAGTGCTTCTGTATTATAACTAGTCACGGTCAATGTTTAATCAAGCAACAAGTTGACGATCTTTATTGCTTACATAAAAACCTTATAAAAGTCCGTTTTTTTAAGACTACATCAAGCTTATAACGTTTGTAGTACAATTAGTTGGGATTCACTCTGAATTATAGTCTCTTTACAAAAGGGATATTACGAGTGCCGGAATAAAATGCTCCTCTTTGACATAAACTTCTGCTTCTGGAAAACTTTCTTGGTTCTTGGAATGCCGATTTATGATGATTTATCTAACATTTATATGTAAAGCAGGTATGTGATTTACAAGAACTCCGTTCGGAGAAATTAGGATTTCACTGAAGAGCTGCAGATCTTATAAACGCAAATGTGACTATGAAGTCCGAGATCTCTAAAGTAAATGCAGAATATTTATCTATCTACGGCTTGATGTGTATTTTAGCTAAATTGTGCAGGAACTAAATAAAGACAGTAATTCCTGTTCATAATTAGTTTGATGTTTTATGGAAGTCTTACAAGCAAAAAAACTATGATTATAAAGAGGTCTTATGGTAAAGCTATGAAGGAAGGCAGCTCCTATTCATCAAGGTCACACATTATGACAACAATACTGGGTAAATGGCACAGTGTCCCAACGTACGTGACACCAAATCAGGCGCAATATCTATATATATAATTGTCTAAGGGTTTTTCCGTCTGTCTGTCTGTCTGTCTTGGAAATCCCGGCTCTCTGATTGGTCGAGGCCGCAAGGCCTCGACCAATCAGCAACGGGCACAGCGACGATGATGGCATAATGGTTGCCATGGCGACGATGATGTCATAAAGGTTGCCTCGACCAATCAGCGACGGGCACAGTCTGCCGCGAATTCTGGAATCATCATTGTCCATATACTACGGGGACATGCATGTTCTAGAATACCCGATGCGTTAGAATCGGGCCACAATCTAGTGTCATAATAATCTGGTAAGGAATGTTGGAAGAGAACTCTTTAAGTAAATATTGAACAATTAAACAAGACTATGGACACCAGAGATTTCCTGTATTGGGTACTAAAACTGGAAATGGAAAAGTCCTACTATTTAAAATGCACTAGAATTGTGGCTCCAATTTATTAAGTATTTTATAGATTATTTTTGTGGCGCTCAACAAGGGGCATGTTTTAGTAGAGAGCGGCGTGCTCTAGAGAGGAAAATTGCATAACTTAAGATGGGGTAATGTGAGCCAAAACTTTAGCTGAAAAATTAGTCCAAAATGAACCCAACCAAGAGGTAGCACACCTTTAGTACATACAGAGGTAGGACATAAGTGATACCTAAATATGTACACATTATCGACTTTTGCACCCTTTGATCAAATAAAACCAAGAACATTACATTCATAACGTTTATAGCAATAACGGAGTTGATGTATTCATTAGTCGCAGTGTGCTGACGCATCGTGTATGTATAGGTTTGTATATTGGCCAAATTGCGTATTTGTGCACCTGTACATTGCGAAGGTGTGCAGGCCCAATTTTGATTTATCTATTGTAGTATGCATTGGGGGGTATGGCCCCCTCCAGGGCTTAGCATCCTTTCTACACATCCTTCCTGACAAGGTTTTATTTTCGAAGTACGTCTGATATTCTTTCACACCCCATTCAGATTAGGTTGTTTTGGCACATGTAGAGGTAGGACATAAGTGATAAGGACCATCCATATAGGTTCACCTTGACGAGGTTGGATGGCTTTTGCACTCTTTGATCAAAATACCTTAACTAAATACATTTTTACTGTTTATAGCAATAGTGGAGTTAATGTATTCAATAATTGCAGCGTGCTGGCGCATCGTGTATGTACGAGGAGCGATCCAAAAGTAATGATAATCAATACTAAACACAATGAATATAGTCAAAAAATTTTTTTATTTTTTTACATAGTCTCCTAACAAGTCTATACATTTAGTCCATCTCTTTTCTAAACTTAGAATTCCCTTAGAAAAAAATTCTTGATCTTGACCCTCAAAAAAATCCCCAACAGCGGTTATCACGTCGCTATTGTCATCAAATTTCTTGCCCAGGAGGTGTTCCTTGAGCCGAGGAAAGAGAAAGAAGTCACTGGGGGCTAGATCTGGCCAATAGGGGGGGTGTTCCACCAGTTCAAAGCCCGCTTCTTGAATGGTAGCCATGGCAACTGCAGCTTTGTGAGTCGGCGTGTTATCTTGGTGAAACAGCACACCAGCCCGCAGTTTGCCGCGCCTTTTCTCCTTGATAGCCTCCTGCAATCTTCTTATTTGTTCTGCGTAGTAGGAGCCCGTAATAGTGTCTCCCTTCTCCAAATGGTCCACCATAATAATTCCTTCAGCGTCCCAAAAAACGGACACCATAACCTTCCCTGCTGAGCTTGACACTTTGAATTTCTTCGGCGTCGGTTCGTCGGCTCGTTTCCACGTCATCGATTGTTGTTTAGTTTCGGGATCAAAGTGGTGGATCCAGGTCTTGTCCATGGTCAAAAAACATGACAAAAAATTTTCCTTGTCTGCTTGGAACTTTTCGAGATTTGCTATTGAAATGTCAACTCGTTTCTTCTTTTGCTCGTCGGTTAACATTTTTGGCACCCAACGCGCGGAGACCTTTCTCATATGCAATTCTTTTGCAAGGATTCTTTGAATACTGCCATATGAGATCCCTGTGACCTCAGCTACATGCCTGATAGTCACTCTTCGATCTGCCAATACAACTTCTTCAACTTTTTTCACGTTTTCTTCATTGAGGGACGTGGATGGGCGTCCTTCACGATGTTCATCTTCCGTCGATGTTCTTCCCAGCTTAAATTCCTTGGCCCAGCATGCAACTGTGGAATATGGAGGAGAAGAGTCCCCCAATGTTTCCACCAAGTCGCTGTGTATGTCTTTGGTAGTCATTTTTTTCAAGCAGAGGTATTTGATGACAGCTCTGAGCTCGTTTTTTTCAATTTTGATGTTCACTCCTCGGCAGTTCATATTCAAATGAATGTAGCTCCCGGGAATCGTGGTCTATTTAAGTGATTTTTTTTTCCTGGACTAGTGGGTACCTAAGAGAGAAGAAAACATTTTATTTTAATTTCTGTGTGCAATAGAAATAACCAATTATCATTACTTTTGGATCGCCCCTCGTATATGAATGCATAGGAAATCACCCAGCTTTCACACAGCATGCTAAAACACAACTTTTGTTTTTTAATGCATATTGGCCCATTCTCAGCCTTTATCAAATGCTGCAGGTGTTAATGGAGTTGTCTCATCTTATTAAATGACTTAAATTTCAGCATGCTTGTAAAAACAAGTAACTTTGTTATTTGCTTTTTCTTAAAAACGTCTCTACACTCAAGAATGAACACATTTTTAATTTTATAGTTTACTGCTTCTGGTGTAAATCAACGGCCACCTCCGCAGTCTCAGAATTGCCCATTTTCTAGGAAAGGAAAGTGATTTGCTTCATGCTCTATGTTTTAGATCCTGCAAATGTTGCACTGAACATTGCCAGGTCTCTGCAACGAATCAGCTTCACTGTCCCTGTGCTTCTCCCATGTTCCTGAAACAAAGCTGGCATTGGTAGCAGCATAGAGACCACTCCGTTTGTACCAGCGGTGCCAGTACACCGCCAGTCAATACTGTTAATCTTCAGGAGCAGATACAAGAAGCTTTGAGTATTGGTAGCTCTGTGCACCTAAAGAAAAAAGATGAGGACTCTCCTTTAAGGCTAAGTTCATATTGCGTAATCCACCAGTCATTGTCGATGCTGCATTCCTAGGTGGGCTGAACTGCGGTGACCTCAGCATGACTGTGGGAAAAAGTCAGTGATGAGGTCACCGCAGTTCAAGCTCAGTGACTTCACCGCAAATCACAGTGAGAAATTTTCACAGTGATCTGCGGTGAACCCAGTGACTTTTTCCCACGGCGCTGTCACCACAGTTCAGCCCTGCTGGGAACGTAGCCTCAGTGACACGAGGTTACCTCTATGATGTCACTGCTGGTCACTGATGCTGCGCTCGCAGCAGCTCATTCATCAATGGTTCTCAGCCTGGACGGTCGCATCTTGGCACCGTCCAAGTTGAAAACTGTTAATTCCCAGACATGAATTATGCCATAGGACAGAATGACGGATAGATGAGGGATATTGATATTTATTATTTTTTTTTTTTATTACAGGAGATGAGTCATTCAGTGGAATTAGGTGAAAAGTGAGTATAACTGTGTTTGTTATTTTTAAATAAAAATGGGAAACTGTGTTTTGCTTTATTTCAAATAAAGGACTTTATTTTCGCTGTGTCTTTACTTACCATATAACTATAGCATTAGAGCAGGGGAGAATGATGAGAGTCGTCTTCAGCACCCGACGCCTGGGAACAGTGCTAACTGTACTGCTGCTACTCAGACGCCCGTGCGTGTCACATAGATGACATCTCTGTGTGTCATCCATGTACATGTGTGTGGGACATTTTGTTGCCCACTATGCTGCTGATAAAAAAAACAGGCATGTCAGTGTCTTTTTCAGTACAGGCTACTTAGCCCCATGTAATGAGCGTGTTTTCATCTATTTATTCTCTTGGATGCTGTGCATGTGCTTTTATATATGTTGATATTCTCTCTATTACACCAATAAGCCTCAGCATCTTTTGCGCCTATACCCACAGCGAGTGGTCTTGCATGGGTGTTGTGTGGCACATAGCGCAAGCGTTGGTACCATCTCCATTTGTCTGCAGCAATCACCATGTCGGTCAGTCTCATGTTACTGGCATATGACATCCATGTCTATGCGCACAAGCATAAGCTGCTTTCCTTTTTTATTTTATTTTTTTTCCCCCCATCAATGTTACAAAATTGGGTCATGCTTTGTTTACTTAGTGGGAACTGTGTACATTAATTTTCGCAGGTACATTGGCTACTTGGTATGTGCAGAATAATTGTAGCATGTACTGTGATACTTGGGCAGTGCCATGCAGTGTCCATGCGCAGATACTTCCCCCTTGGGTTTGCGCAGCAATGGCTAGACGGTTTATATCTGAGTTTTCGGTGCACATCGCCTCTATGTATGCGCACTAGCTATGTGATCAAACTTTATTGCTTCATTCAGGATTTTAACACAATCAAGATGGCCGCGACCATGCTGTATTGCATGCATGTGCTCCTTGAGATCTCTCCACACAGGTGAATACCTTTAGTACCATTAGGGATATGTATATATGTTACCACATGGGATGCCTCACATTACATGATATCTTTTCCCTGAGGAAGCCGCTACTCAGGCGGCGATACGCGTGGGAGCCTATCCCACATTCTGCTTCCCCACTTCACAAGATCTTTCTCTATGGCTTTGGACTGTGGGTATGACAAGTTTTTTTTTTTTTCCCATGGGATTGAGGTTTTGGGCTCTTGCATTGTCTAGTTCCCCCTCTCCCTCCCCCTCCCGCAGGTCCTATGCGTACTATTACTGAGACACTTCATATATTAACATCTCTTATGCTTCTATTTTTTTCTACTGTCTCATTCATCACCATTTTTGTTGTACGCCTTTTTTCATCAGTTACATTTTTTCTTTTTGCCATATGACCAAAGTTTCTATATTATTGAAGTATCCTGCACGCATATTATGTGCCTTATTATAGGGATGTATGGTATTGCAATATTAACATCTTTACACCCATTTCATGGAGTGGTCATTTATCTTTGCATTATTTTCGCTTGTGCAGTCAGATTCTTGTGATAACATTATTGTGGGAAGCACATGTTTTGTGGGCTGTCATTTTCCTCATTCTAGGATATGACATATATAAACATATATATGTATATATATGTATATCTATATATATTTTTATATATATATATATATATATATATATATAGGCATGTTTTCTTGCATGTTTGTATTTTTTAAGTGTTTTTAATGGTTTTTGTGTTGTTGTTTTGTGTGTGTACTTATGTGCAGTCTTGAGTTTTTTGCCAATTTAATAATAAAAACTATTTTTGATACTGGATTATATATGGAGGTGTTCCTGTCTATGTGGGCATGATCTTTTTCTTGCTCTTTCTTCATGTCTTTTGCCCAAGGACACACGGTCCTTGGGAACACACTGACATGTGCACAGACCCATTCACTTGAATGGATCTACGTGTGTAAGTGTATCCGGTATGTGTGAAAACTGTCACCAGATGTACAGGACACACTGATTTCTGAAAGAAGCCTAATACTTATTCTACTCAGAGCATCCTTGAAAGCTGATGGAATAATGGCGCATTTTTTCCATTAAAACAACAGTGATCAGGACAGAACCCCTAGTCTACTATATAATTGTCTAAGGGTCACTTCTGTCTTTCTGTCTGTCTGTCCTTCTGTCACGGATATTCATTGGTCGCGGCCTCTGTCTGTCATGGAATCCAAGTCGCTGATTGGTCGTGGCAAACCGTCCACGACCATTGCCACGACCAATCAGCAACTGGCGCAGTCCGGCGGCAACATGGCCTCTCCTTCCTCCCCGCAGTCAGTGCCCGCTCCGTACTCCCCTCCAGTCAGCGCTCGCACAGGGTTAATGGCAGCGCAAAAGGACTGCGTTATACCGCTGTGTAACGCACTCCATTAATGCTGCTATTAACCCTGTGTGACAAACTTTTTTACTATTGATGATACCTATGCAGCATCAATAGTTAAAAGATCTAATGTTAAAAATAATAAAAAAAAAAAATCATCATATACTCATCTTCCGGCTCCTTTCCCGCTCCTTGCGACGCTCCGGTGACCGGTCCATGCATTGCGATCCCGTGAGATGATGACGTAGCAGTCTCGAGAGACCGCTACGTCATCATCTCGTAAGACCGCAATGCACTCTTGAGACTGGAGCAGGCGAGGAGTGTCGGTAACCGCTTCCTGGATCCAGGGGCCAACAGAAGGTGAGTATATAACTATTTTTTATTTTAATTCTTTTTTTTTAACAGGGATATGATGCCCACATTGTTATATACTACGTGGGCTGTGCAATATACTACGCGGGCTGGGCAATGTACTACGCGGGCTGGGCAATGTACTACGCGGGCTGGGCAATATACTACGTGGGCTGGGCAATATACTACGCGGGCTGGGCAATATACTGCGCTGGCTGTGCAATATACTACGCGGGCTTTGCAATATACTATGCGGGCTGCGCAATATAATACGTGACTGGGCAATATACTACGTGACTGGGCAATATACTACGTGACTGGGCAATTGTTATGAACAGGTGATTCAGAACCACAATGGACCTGGTGGTTACGAGCACAGAAAATGACCTGATAGTTGCTAATAACGTAGGACGAGCTCTGAGACGTGGGAACTCTGCTGACCGCAATCCCTAATCCTATCACACCACACTAGAGGTAGCCGTGGAGCGCTCCTGACCAGACCTAGGCGCCTCGGGCACAGCCTGAGAAACTAGCTAGCCCTGAAGATAGAAAAATAAAGCCTACCTTGCCTCAGAGAAATTCCCCAAAGGAAAAGGCAGCCCCCCACATATAATGACTGTGAGCAAAGATGAAAACACAAACACAGAGATGAAATAGATTTTAGTAAAGTGAGGCCCGACTTACTAAATAGACCGAGGACAGGAAAGATAGCTTTGCGGTCAGCACAAAAACCTACAAACAACCACGCAGAGGGCGCAAAAAGACCCTCCGCACTGACTAACGGTACGGAGGTGCTTCCTCTGCGTCCCAGAGCTTCCAGCAAGCAAGACAAACCAATATAACAAGCTGGACAGAAAAAATAGCAAACAAAAATAACACAAGCAGAACTTAGCTTATGCAGGGCAGACAGGCCACAAGAACGATCCAGGAGAAAGCAAGACCAATACTGGAACATTGACTGGAGGCCAGGAACAAAGAACTAGGTGGAGTTAAATAGAGCAGCACCTAACGACTTAACCTCGTCACCTGAGGAAGGAAACTCAGAAGCCGCAGCCCCACTCACCTCCACCAGAGGAAGCTCATAGACAGAACCAGCCGAAGTACCACTCATGACCACAGGAGGGAGCTTGACCACAGAATTCACAACAGTAACCCCCCCTTGAGGAGGGGTCACCGAACCCTCACCAGAGCCCCCAGGCCGACCAGGATGAGCCAAATGAAAGGCACGAACCAGATCAGCAGCATGAACATCAGAGGCAAAGACCCAGGAATTATCTTCCTGACCATAACCCTTCCACTTAACCAGGTACTGGAGTTTCCGTCTCGAAATACGAGAATCCAAAATCTTCTCCACAATATACTTTAACTCCCCCTCAACCAAAACCGGGGCAGGAGTATCAACGGATGGAACCACAGGTGCCACGTATCTCCGCAACAATGACCTATGGAACACGTCATGGATGGAAAAAGAAGCTGGAAGGGTCAAACGAAAAGACACAGGATTAAGAACCTCAGAAATCCTATACGGACCAATGAAACGAGGCTTAAACTTAGGAGAGGAAACCTTCATAGGAATATAACGAGATGACAACCAAACCAAATCCCCAACACAAAGTCGGGGACCCACACAGCGCCTGCGGTTAGCGAAACGTTGAGCCTTCTCCTGAGACAATGTCAAATTGTCCACTACATAAGTCCAAATCTGCTGCAGCCTATCCACCACAGTATCCACACCAGGATAGTCAGAAGACTCAACCTGCCCTGACGAGAAACGAGGATGGAAACCAGAATTGCAGAAAAACTGCGAAACCAAAGTAGCCGAGCTGGCCCGATTATTAAGGGCGAACTCAGCCAAAGGCAAAAAGGACACCCAATCATCCTGATCAGCAGAAACAAAACATCTCAGATATGTTTCCAGGGTCTGATTGGTTCGTTCAGTCTGGCCATTTGTCTGAGGATGGAAAGCCGAGGAAAAAGACAAATCAATGCCCATCCTAGCACAAAAGGCTCGCCAAAACCTCGAAACAAACTGGGAACCTCTGTCAGAAACGATGTTCTCCGGAATGCCATGTAAACGAACCACATGCTGGAAGAACAATGGCACCAAATCAGAAGAGGAAGGCAATTTAGACAAGGGTACCAAATGGACCATCTTAGAAAAGCGATCACAAACCATCCAAATGACCGACATTTTTTGAGAGACGGGGAGATCCGAAATAAAATCCATAGAGATATGTGTCCAGGGCCTCTTCGGGACTGGCAAGGGCAAAAGCAACCCACTGGCACGAGAACAGCAGGGCTTAGCCCGAGCACAAATCCCACAGGACTGCACAAACGAACGCACATCCCGTGACAGAGACGGCCACCAAAAGGATCTAGCCACCAAATCTCTGGTACCAAAGAATCCAGGATGACCAGCCAACACCGAACAATGAACCTCAGAGATAACTCTACTCGTCCATTTATCAGGAACAAACAGGGCAACGGTCAGGTCTATTAGCCTGAAATTTTTGCAGCACCCGCCGCAAATCAGGGGAGATGGCAGACAAAATTACCCCCTCTTTGAGAATACCCGCCGGCTCAGGCAAACCCGGAGAGTCGGGCACAAAACTCCTAGACAGGGCATCCGCCTTCACATTTTTAGAGCCCGGAAGGTACGAAACCACAAAGTCAAAACGGGAGAAAAACAGCGACCAACGAGCCTGTCTAGGATTCAACCGTTTGGCAGACTCGAGATAAGTCAAGTTCTTGTGATCAGTCAAGACCACCACACGATGCTTAGCTCCTTCAAGCCAATGACGCCACTCCTCGAATGCCCACTTCATGGCCAGCAACTCACGATTGCCAACATCATAATTACGCTCAGCAGGCGAAAACTTCCTGGAAAAGAAGGCGCATGGTTTCATCACCGAGCCATCAGAACTTCTTTGCGACAAAACAGCCCCTGCTCCAATCTCAGAAGCATCAACCTCGACCTGAAACGGGAGCGAAACATCTGGTTGGCACAACACAGGGGCAGAAGAAAAACGACGCTTCAACTCTTGAAAAGCTTCCACAGCAGCAGAAGACCAATTGACCACATCAGCACCCTTCTTGGTTAAATCAGTCAACGGTTTAGCAATATTAGAAAAATTATTGATGAAGCGACGATAAAAATTAGCAAAGCCCAGGAACTTTTACAGACTCTTCAGAGATGTCGGCTGAGTCCAATCATAAATGGCCTGAACTTTAACAGGGTCCATCTCGATAGTAGAAGGGGAAAAAATGAAACCCAAAAATGAAACCTTCTGAACACCAAAGAGACACTTTGACCCCTTCACAAAGAATTTGCACGCAGGACCTGAAACACCATTCTGACCTGCTTCACGTGAGACTCCCAATCATCCGAGAAGACCAAAATATCATCCAAGTATACAATCAGGAATTTATCCAGGTACTCTCGGAAGATGTCATGCATAAAGGACTGAAACACTGATGGAGCATTAGAAAGCCCGAATGGCATAACCAGGTACTCAAAATGGCCCTCGGGCGTATTAAATGCTGTTTTCCATTCATCGCCCTGTTTAATACGCACAAGATTATACGCACCACGAAGATCTATCTTGGTGAACCAACTAGCCCCCTTAATCCGAGCAAACAAATCAGACAGCAGCGGCAAGGGGTACTGAAATTTGACTGTGATTTTATTTAGAAAGCGGTAATCAATACAAGGTCTCAACGAACCATCCTTCTTGGCCACAAAAAAGAACCCTGCCCCCAATGGCGACGATGAGGGGCGAATATGACCCTTCTCCAAGGATTCCTTTACGTAACTCCGCATAGCGGCGTGCTCAGGTACAGACAAATTAAACAGTCGACCTTTAGGAAACTTACTACCAGGAATCAAATCGATAGCACAATCGCAATCCCTATGCGGAGGTAGGGCACTGGACTTGGGCTCATCAAATACATCCCGGTAATCTGACAAGAACTCTGGGACCTCAGAAGGGGTGGATGATGAAATAGACAGAAATGGAACATTACCATGTACCCCCTGACAACCCCAGCTGGACACAGACATTGATTTCCAATCCAATACTGGGTTATGGACTTGTAGCCATGGCAACCCCAACACGACCACATCATGCAGATTCTGCAACACCAAAAAGCGAATATCCTCCTGATGCGCAGGAGCCATGCACATGGTCAGATGGGTCCAATACTGAGGCTTATTCTTGGCCAAAGGCGTAGCATCAATTCCTCTCAATGGAATAGGATGCTGCAAGGGCTCCAAGAAAAACCCACAGCGCCTAGCAAACTCCAAGTCCATCAAATTCAGGGCAGCGCCTGAATCCACAAATGCCATGACAGAAAAGGATGACAAAGAGCAGATCAAAGTAACGGACAAAAGAAATTTCGACTGTACCGTACCAATGGTGGCAGACCTAGCAAATCGCTTAATGCACTTAGGACAATCAGAGATAGCATGAGTGGAATCACCACAGTAAAAACACAGCCCATTCCGTCGTCTGTGTTCTTGCCGTTCAGCTCTGGTCAAAGTCCTATTACATTGCATAGGGTCAGGTTTATGCTCAGGTAATACCGCCAAATGGTGCACAGTTTTATGCTCACGCAAGCATCGATCGATCTGAATGGCCAAAGACATAGACTAATTCAGACTAGCAGGCATAGGAAATCCCACCATGACATCCTTAAGGGCTTCAGAGCGACCCTTTCTGAAAATTGCTGCCAGAGCACATTCATTCCATTGAGTGAGCACAGACCACTTCCTAAATTTCTGACAATATATCTCTACCTCATCCTGACCCTGACACAGAGCCAGCAAGATTTTCTCTGCCTGATCCACTGAATTAGGTTCATCATAAAGCAACCCGAGCGCCAGAAAAAACGCATCAATATCACATAATGCAGGATCTCCTGGCGCAAGGGAAAATGCCCAGTCTTGAGGGTCGCCACGTAATAAAGAAATAATGATCTTTACTTGTTGAACTGGGTCACCAGAGGAGCGGGGTTTCAAAGCCAGAAATAGTTTACAATTATTTTTGAAATTCAGAAACTTAGCTCTATCTCCAGAAAGTAACTCAGGAATAGGAATTTTAGGTTCTAACATAGGATTCTGAACCACTAAATCTTGAATGTTCTGTACACTTATAGCGAGATTATCCATCAAAGAGGACAGACCTTGAATGTCCATGTCTACACCTGTGTTCTGAACCACCCTGATGTAAAGGGGAAAAGAAAGACAAAACACAGTGCAAAGAAAAAAAAATGGTCTCAGAACTTCTCTTTTCCCTCTATTGAGAAGCATTAGTACTTTGGGCCTCCAGTACTGTTATGACCAGGTGATTCAGAACCACAATGGACCTGGTGGTTACGAGCACAGAAAATGACCTGATAGTTGCTAATAACGTAGGACGAGCTCTGAGACGTGGGAACTCTGCTGACCGCAATCTCTAATCCTATCACACCACACTAGAGGTAGCCGTGGAGCGCTCCTGACCAGACCTAGGCGCCTCGGGCACAGCCTGAGAAACTAGCTAGCCCTGAAGATAGAAAAATAAAGCCTACCTTGCCTCAGAGAAATTCCCCAAAGGAAAAGGCAGCCCCCCACATATGACTGTGAGCAAAGATGAAAACACAAACACAGAGATGAAATAGATTTTAGCAAAGTGAGGCCCGACTTACTAAATAGACCGAGGACAGGAAAGATAGCTTTGCGGTCAGCACAAAAACCTACAAACAACCACGCAGAGGGCGCAAAAAGACCCTCCGCACTGACTAACGGTACGGAGGTGCTTCCTCTGCGTCCCAGAGCTTCCAGCAAGCAAGACAAACCAATATAACAAGCTGGACAGAAAAAATAGCAAACAAAAATAACATAAGCAGAACTTAGCTTATGCAGGGCAGACAGGCCACAAGAACGATCCAGGAGAAAGCAAGACCAATACTGGAACATTGACTGGAGGCCAGGAACAAAGAACTAGGTGGAGTTAAATAGAGCAGCACCTAACGACTTAACCTCGTCACCTGAGGAAGGAAACTCAGAAGCCGCAGCCCCACTCACCTCCACCAGAGGAAGCTCATAGACAGAACCAGCCGAAGTACCACTCATGACCACAGGAGGGAGCTTGACCACAGAATTCACAACAGGCAATATACTACGTGGCTGGGCAATATACTATATGACTGGGCAATATACTACATGGGCTGTGCAATATACTACATGGCTGGGCAATATACTATGTGGCCGGGCAATATACTACGTGACTGGGCAATATACTATGTGGCTGGGCAATATACTACGTGACTGGGCAATATACTACGTGACTGGGCAATATACTACGTGGCTGGGCAATATACTACGTGGGCTGTGCAATATACTACGTGGACATGCATATTCTAGAATACCCGATGCCTTAGAATCGGGCCACCATCTAGTTCCATTATAAGTGGGGTCTGTTTACCACTGGTGGAATCCCTGAGTCACAGATCCTGCAGTACACTATGCTAGCACTCATGTGAACAGAGCCTGAGTCAGATAGAGTAGCTAATACACAGTCAGTTTTCATAACAGTTCCCCTCTGATGGCTTATATAGCCCTCTAGGGAAACGTAAAAACTTTGCAACTTGATTCAGATGCATAATATGTTTCTCATTTACATACTAATTATTCTGATTTCACATTTAGCCTTGTTGAAAAGCATGATTTAATAATTGTATTAAACAGTTTGTTATAATCATCATCACAGCTTTCATAATATAGAGTACATTGTGTTAACCTTAAACTAAAGAAATTCTCAAACTGATAGTTTATATTTTCCAGTTTTTGTAACAAGTATAGATAAAACAACTCTAAATAAACACTGGATGTTAAAACTTGTCAAAACACAAATCTCAACTGGGGTGGGTTGGTATGTGTTCCCTAGGCCTCCAGTTCACAAATAGGATGGCAAATTTTAGCCTGGGTGGGCAAGCGCAAAGCACTGGCCCATGTGTAACCGCCCATGCTTAAGGGGCATTCACAGGATATGTACAGTAGATTCTAGATCCATGAATGGGGCCTCATCCATGTCCTGAACAGAGCCCTGATTTGTCACTGGTAATTGAGAGGTGGTTGTAATGCCCGCTCATTTGTATAGAAATTTTGACAACATCTGCACTGACAGCTGAGTGTGATGGGGCTCTGATCTCAAAATACTTGTGGGTCCACTTATTTCAAAATACAATATATTTACGTGAATATGCCACAAATGTATGAGGAGAAGATGCGTGCTAAACCTATTTATCTCTGCCTACCAAATAAAAGTGTGTTTATATCCATTCGTTAGGTAAAAAATATCAATACGTGTGCAGCGCCCCAGGGTCCTGGTCATTGCAGTAATGTCATTCTTCCACCAGGGGGAGTGATGTTACGTCTGATGGCAATAAAGGAGATCACTTTACCAGGTATCACAAACCACACAACACACTTCACACTCCAGGCCGCCAGTGGGAGCCATGCTTCTATTTATTAGGGCACTCCTCACAATTAAGTAAAACTGGTGGTCTGGAGAGGGAGGAAGAGAGAAGCTGGCTGGAGGGAGAGGGAGCCAGATGCAGACTGCGGTCTGGGAAGGACGAGGGTCCACGGAGCTGCGCCTGCCCCACGTGCGGCAGCATCCTAAGAAAGAGACATCAGAAGGGAATTGTCTTGTAGTGAGTGAGAAACGAAGTCATAGCAAAAGGAGAGGAAACCAGAAGGAGTTCTGCCCTGTAAAAGGCTGCCTCCTTTCTGAGGCGCAGGATTCTGGTAGCCAGAACACCGAGGGAGTAATGATCTCTATGCTTTACTTCAGAGACTGGCAGGACAGTTAATTCCACGTTGGCTGCCCGACCTTATACCCAGGAGGCACGGTGGCAACTTGTGGGGGCTGGGGCGTGATAGGATCCCTGTAAAAAGCCTCAGGCCGTCAGTCATACGGGTTTGTCCTATCCTATCCATCAGGGGACAGAGAGAAAGAGACATTACATCTACAATAGTTGTGAGGACCTCACCGAGAAGCTCAGCAGGGAGGGACTACAACACTCAGGCGCTAGAGGAAGGCTACTGATTTCCACCTGGATAAGGGGACTCTGGATTTGACTTCAGACCGGCCAGACTCTGCCTGCCCTGTGGTCTGGTGCTCTGGACTGTGGACGCTGAAGCCTTCAGTAAAAAGGTAAAGAGACTGCAACCTTGTGTCCTCGTTCTTCACTGCGCCTCTCACCATCACCATCTACACACTGGGAAGCTCTCGGGACATGCTTCATTTGTGGGAAGGTATACCATCCAGCTGCCATAACATCATCCCAGTGGACCCCTAAGCAGTGTTGGTCACCCTGACTGAATACCACAGGTGGCATCACGAACATTTCCCCTTTAAAGACCTTTCCCCCTTTTATCAACGGACGCCCCTAGGGCCACGGACCGGGTCAGCCACCGTGACATCCCCCTTGAGAACCGAAGGGCCCGGCTCCGAGTACCCCACTGCCCTGCTGGGGGCGATCCACGTGCAATCCTTGATACATGCTACTTAGATAGTTTTGGCTGTTTGCATGTGTGTTCTGTATGAAGGGATTCAGATGGGATTCATCAGAAAACCAAAAAATTATTATGTCATTTAGTGGAAACGCACAACAATAAGCATTTAAATTACTCAAGTGGCTTTATCAGTTATTCCTCTTATCCTATTATCACACGGAGTTGATTGACATAATGGGACAATAGTATAGCAAATTTGGCAGATTGACTCCCTCAGCTGCTTAACCCCTTCACCACCTTGGGATGATAAGTTTTTTTGTGTTTGTTTTTTGCTCCCCTTCTTCCCAGAGCCATAACTTTTTAATTTTTCAGTCAATATGGCCGTGTGAGGGCTTCCTTTTTTCGGGATGAGTTGTACTTTTGAATGACACCATTGACTTTATCATATAATGTACTGGAAAACAGGAAACAAATTCCAAGTGCGGTGAAATTGCAAAAAAGGTGCAATTCCACATTGTTTTTTTGTTTGTTTTTACCATGTTCACTAAATGCTAAAACTGACCAGCCAGTATGATTCTCCAGGTCATTATCAGTTTACAGATACCAAACATTTATAGGTTTTTTTTTCATTAAAGTGGTGAAAATTAAAACCCTCAGTTTGTAAAAAAAAAAAGAAGAAAGTATTGCACCATTTTCTGAGACTCACAGCGTCTCCAATTTTCGGGATCTGGGGCTGGGTGAGGGCTTATATTTGCAAGCAAAGCTGATTTTTTTTAATTTAACAATGACAAAAAGAATCCTAACATTTAAAAGAGCAAAATCTTCTATACATAATGTATTCCACCAGGCATGTCCACAATAAGACCAACACCTCTCTTCCGATATTACTTTAGGCTTAAAGTGCTGATTGGACCTTGCAATAGAGTGCACTATGCTCTTGAAGCTTGAACATATAAATATTGCCTACATTGGGACAAAATCAGTACCAACATCAATATTCTCACTATATGTACAACTGGTCCATAAATGCATAATAAGAAAGTGCAATTAATCCTTCAACTTATATAAAAAAAATTGTTAATAAAGAGCCTTTACCCCTGATGATGCCACACTAGAGTTAGCGATACGCGTGGGGTTCTTATCAAGATTCAAGATTCAAGATTCAAGGAAGCTTTATTGGCAGGACCAAATACATATCAGTTTTGCCAAAGCAAGTGTATAAAGGCAATAGGGATAGGGACTGTGGGGATGTTGGGTAGGAGCTGTAGGGAAGGTGGATGGGGGCAGATCCATTGTGGGGGCTATAGTCCATGGCATAGGGGAGGTGGATGGGGCAGATCCATTGTGGGGGCTATAGTCCATGGCATAGGGGAGGTGGATGGGGCAGATCCATTGTGGGGGCTATAGTCCATGGTATCATAGTTCTCTTTCTCGCAGTCTATGACATTCGCCCACATATCGTGCTGCTATCTCCACTGCTCTCTCTTCTTCTCCCAGCAGGATATATGTTTTCTCTTCCTCCTTCATGGTGATGAAGTCTGGGAAGAGATGTGAGAGTCTCCTGAAGTGAGTGTCCCTCACTGCTGAATATTTGGAGCAATGTAGCAGGAAGTGGGTTTCGTCCTCTATGGCCTTCTGATCACAGTGTTGGCACAGTCTTTCCTCCCTGGGCTTGTAGCTCTGCCTGTGTCGGCCACATTCGATGGCTAGACTGTGGGCACTGAGTCTATATCGGCTCAGGATCTTGCGATCTCTGGGGTCCGGGAGTTTCTCCAGATATGGGGCCAGTCTGTAGTCTCTCTGTAGGCTCCGGTACATGATCAGTTTCTGTGAGCTGATGATATCATTCTTCCAGTCATTGACATACCTCTCCTGGCCTTCGTCTGCCATCTTCCTAATTCCGGCTTTTGTCAGGTTGTTGTGATTGGTGTTCTGGTCCGGTTGGGTTTGGCTGGGCTGTTCCGAGGGTTCTGTTTTTTCTGTTTCACCTACATGTATCAGGGCTTTATGGTGATGGGAGCTTGGATTGCTCCTATGCAGGTGAGCTCGGAATGACAGCGCCCTCTTTAGAACTGTTAGGTGTAGAGGGAATCTGCCCAGCTCGGCCCGACAAGCACTGTTGGAGGTGCTCTGATGGACCTGGAGAAGGTTCTTGCAGAATTCCAGGTGGAATATTTCTGTTGGACTGGAATCCCACTTTGACCAGTCTGGGTAGGTGTGAGGACCCCAGACTTCGCTGCCATACAAATCTCCTTATCTCCTTATCTCCTCCTTGAATATTGGTATATCTCACCTTCAGGTTTTCTTCATGCTCTTGCAATCTATTACATGTGATACATGTCTTTTTCATATTTGCTCAGCAGTGTTTTTTAATCATTATTTATACAAGTTCACGGATTCATTGCACTTTCTTAATATAAATCTTTTTCTCTATTCATTTGTAATTCCTTGTTTATGTGCTATTGATTGATCCCTTACTTATTGGGTGGTGCCCTCAGCCCTGCGTTTGTGTGTTGATTTTGCAAAGTACAACAACACAAACAGAGCTCAAATAAAAGAATATAATATATTACTCCATTTACACACATGGTCAAAATTGTTGGTACCCCTCGTTTAATGACAGAAAAACTCACGATGGTCACAGAAATAACTTGAATCTAACAAAAGTAATAAAAAATAAAAGATCTATGAAAATGAACAAATGAAAGTCAGACATTGCTTTTCAACCATCCTTCCACAGAATAAAAAAAAAATAAAACTCATGAAAGTGGCCTGGACAGAAATGATGGTACCCCTGAAAATAATGTGACAAAAGTGACATGTAAAATCAAGGTGTGTCCAATAACTAGCAGCACAGGTGTCTACAATCTTGGAATCTTTGAGTGGGCCTATATATAGGGCTACAAATACTCACTGTGCTGTTTGGTGACATGGTGTGTATCACGCTGAACATGGACCAGAGGAAGCAAAGGAAAGAGTTGTCTCAGGAGATTAGAAAGAAAATTATAGTCAAACATGTTAAAGGTAAAAGTTATAAGACCATCTACAAGCAGCTTGATGTTCCTGTGACTACAGTTGCACATATTATTCAAAAATTTAAGATCCATGGGATTGTAGGTAACCATCCTGGTCACAGGAGGAAAATTGATGACAAATCAAAGAGACGGATAATACAAATGGTAACAAAAGAGCCCAGAAAAACTTCTAAACAGATTAAAGGTGAACTTCAAGCTCAAGGAACATCAGTGTCAGATCGCACCATCCGTCGTTGTATGAACCAAAGTGGACTTCATGGGAGACGACCAAGGAGGACACCATTGATGAAAAAACTTTTTACATCCACTATAAATTGGCAGATGCATTGCTATAAGGCAGCATCTGAAGTGAATGGCAAATTGCCTGAATTTACCAGATTTCACAAATTTCCAAAAATTCAACACAAAATCGATTTGAATCAAATCGAAGTTATATGGTTTTATTTATGTGAACTATTTTTTCCTGCAGCTTTACAAGTAGTGAATTTGCATCTCCCAAGCAGTAATGAACCAGTCTTTCGGCTGACTATCATAACAGATGGTTGTGACTCTGAAGACTGACAGAAGCAGAGCTGTATTGATTTATACACTATGATGTGCAACCACTGTCAAAGTTCAACTGAGAAAACTGGTCGTACTGGTGTCATCTGACCAGAGACAGATCACAAGGTCTGCATGAGATGATGCAGGGATGGAAAACATGATACAACATTATGAAGTATATCCTATTACTATTATGCACTAGAACTTTGCACAGTGCGCACTTGTCGCCTTTAAATATTGTTTCATAAACTATTCAACCTGGGGTTTCTTTGAGAATTATTCATTTCTCATTTCTCTCTGAAAACTCCCACCAAGCTGCCAAAACTCAGGTCAGCCAACACCTTTCTGGGCAACTCTGAGGCCACCGTCACACTTGCGAGTTTTATGAACGTATGAGTGCAGAAAATACGCCCATAAAACTCGCAAAACAAACGGCACAATTATTCTCTATGCCCCTGCTCCTATGTGCCGTATTTTACTGATCCGTATTATACGGCTTTCTACGGCCGTAGAAAATCGCAGCATGCTGCGTTTGTCACCGTACTGCGCAAGAAATATGCCAATGAAAGTCTATGGGGGCGAGAAAAATACGGATTACACACGGACCAGCAGTGTGACTTGCGAGAAATACGCAGCGGTGTTAGAGAGAAAAATCATTGCGGTGTACAGTAAAATCACACTGACAGCTTCCAGTAGAATAGGTCTAATAAATGTGTACACATAGAATAGGTATATATATATATATATATATATATGTCAGTGAGACACATATATATATATATTAATATTTCTTCCAGCGCTAGACAGCTTTAAAGCCGGTAATTCAATTACCGGCTTTTGCTCTCTCCTTCCTAAACCCGACATGATTTGAGACATGGTTTACATACAGTAAACCATGTCTTCTCTCCATTTTTTTTTGCAGATTCCACACTACTAATGTTAGTAGTGTGTATCTGCAAAATTTGGCCGTTCTATCTACTAAATTAAAGGGTTAAATGGCGGAAAAAATTGGCGTGGGCTCCCGCGCAATTTTCTCCGCCAGAGTAGTAAAGCCAGTGACTGAGGGCAGATATTAATAGCCTGGAGAGGGTCCATGGTTATCGGCCCCCCCCTGGCTAAAAACACCTGCCCCCAGCCACCACAGAAAAGGCACATCTGGAAGATGCGCCTATTCTGGCACTTGGCCACTCTCTTCCCATTCCCGTGTAGCGGTGGGATATGGGGTAATGAAGGGTTAATGCCACCTTGCTATTGTAAGGTGACATTAAGCCAAATTAATAATGGAGAGGCGTCAATTATGACACCTATCCATTATTAATCCAATACTTGTAAAGGGTTAAAAAAATACACAAACACATTATTAAAAATGATTTTAATGAAATAAAAACAAAGGTTGTTGTAATATTTTATTCGACGCCCAATCCAATCACTGAAGACCCTCGTTCTGTAACAAAAAAAACATAATAAACCAACAATATCCTTACCTTCCGCAGATCTGGAAAGTCCAATGATGTAAATCCATCTGAAGGGGTTAAAATATTTTGCAGCCACAAGCTTTGCTAATGCAACGTTGTTCGTGGCTGCAAAACCCCGGGGAATGAAGGTAAAGTAGGTCAATGACCTATATTTACCTTCATTTGTTGATAATGTTGTATCATGTTTTCCATCCCTGCATCATCTCATGCAGACCTTGTGATCTGTCTCTGGTCAGATGACACCAGTACGACCAGTTTTCTCAGTTGAACTTTGACAGTGGTTGCACATCATTTCATTAAAATCATTTTTAATAATGTGTTTGTGTGGTGGCTGGGGGCAGGTGTTTTTAGCCAGGGGGGGCCAATAACCATGGACCCTCTCCAGGCTATTAATATCTGCCCTCAGTCACTGGCTTTACTACTCTGGCGGAGAAAATTGCGCGGGAGCCCACGCCAATTTTTTCCGCCATTTAACCCTTTAATTTAGTAGACAGAACGGCCAAATTTTGCAGATACACACTACTAACATTAGTAGTGTGGAATCTGCAAAAAAAAATGAGAGAAGACATGGTTTACTGTATGTAAACCATGTCTCAAATCATGTCGGGTTTTGGAAGGAGAGAGCAAAAGCCGGTACTTGAATTACCGGCTTTAAACCTATCTAGCGCTGTTTGAAGTTAAAATATATATACATATATGTGTCTAATGACATATATATATATATATACAGTATATATATATATAGACAGTATATAGATATATATTTTTTTTAACACATGGATCCATTGTATGTCCGTATGTCGGTTTTGCAAGCCTGAGAGAAAACCACGCAGTACGGATGCCATACGGATTACATACGGAGGATGCCATGCGCAAAAAACGCTGACACACCCTGCCTACGGAGGAGCTACGGACCACTATTTTCGGGACTTTTCAGCGTATTACGGCCGTAATATACGGACCGTATTGTTTTACGCTGTGTGTGACGCCGGCCTAAGAGTTAATTTCGATAACACCCAAATTGCTGTATGTGTAACTATACATTATTCCTGTCCCTTTTTCAGTTTGTATTTCATGATGCCCTGTGATTATATATAACTAAATCTATTTGACAATGAGAGCTAATTATAGTCATCAGTAATAATATACTATGAGAATATCAGATGGGAATAATTAAAGAGAAACCGAAGGAAAACAATGAATATAATAGAAGGCGACCCACAATACAAACAATTCAAAAAGCCTGCCATGTAATCACATGTAATTAATTATAAGAGACTTTCTTTAGACAATTTCTTGTCCGATCACGGCTTCAACTACAATTGACTTTGTGCAGGTCTAATTGCTAATTCCATCTTCACCTTCATCTATAAACTATATCCTCTTAATAAATATCCTCTTTGCAAACATAAATTGGGTAAAGTTGTCATCTTGCTACTATATCACAACTATTTTTTAGTCTCAATACTTGGATGTTAGTGCAGCGCCCTAGGGTCCTGTTCGTTGCAATAATACCTTTCTCCTCTAGGAGGGGAGTGATATTACGTTTGGAGGCAAAGAAGGACAACTGAATCCAGGTATCACAAACATGCAACACATTTCGCACTCCAGACCACCAGGGGGAGCTCTGCTCCTATTTATTAGGGCATTCTCCACACTTAGGTAAAACTGGTTGCCTGAGGAGGAAGTGAGTGAGTTGCTGCCTGAGCTTCGCTCAGGTAGTTGGTCCCTGACAGGGGTGGGATCCTTTCAGAGATCGAGACAGAAGGACACAGAGCTGTGCATGCCCTGAGAGCTGCAGCTCCCAGAAAGAGACATTGAAGGAGGACTGTATTGCAGAGATGGTGAAAGAAGTCATAGCAAAGGAGTGGACACCAGGATGCCTCCTTCTGAGGCGCAGGATCCCGGTAGCCGAAACACCGAGGGATCAGCGATCCTTTATGCCTTGCTCCAGAG
The DNA here is from genome assembly GCF_032444005.1 of Ranitomeya imitator. Classification (NCBI taxonomy): domain Eukaryota; kingdom Metazoa; phylum Chordata; class Amphibia; order Anura; family Dendrobatidae; genus Ranitomeya; species Ranitomeya imitator. Next base: position 758,143,969 of record NC_091283.1, on the reverse strand, counting down.
ACCGGCAGGACAGCTAATTTCACGTTACCTGTCCGCCCCTACACCCAGGAGGCAAGGTGGCACCCCTTAGAGGCTGGGGCATGATAGAGTCCCTGTAAAACGCCTCAAGCCACCGGTCATATGGGTTTGTCCTTTCCATCTAGGGGACAGAGAGAGAGACATAACATCTATAACATCTGTGAGGACCTAATGAGAAGCTTAGCAGTAAGGGACTACAACACCACGGCGCTAGAGGAAGGCTACTGATTTCTACCAGGACAAGGGGATTCTGGACTTGGCTCCAAACCGGCCGGACTCTGTCTGCCCTGTGATCTGGTGCTCTGGACTGTGGATGCTGAAGCCTTCAGTAAAAGATAAAGAGACTGCAACCTTGTGTCCTCGTTCTTCACTGCGCCTCTCACCAACCACCATCTACACACTGGGAAGCCCTGAGGACATACTTCACCTGTGGGAAGGTATACCATCTAGCTGCCATAACATCACCCCAGCGAACCCCTTAAAGCAGCTTCGGTCACCCTGACCGAATACCACAGGTGGCGTCACAAACATTCCCCTTAAAGACCTTTCCCTTTTACACGGACGTCCCAGGACCACGGACCAGGTCAGCCACCGTGACATCCCCCTGTGAACCGAAGGACCCGGTACCGAGTACCCCACGGCCCTATGGGGGCGCTCCATTAGCAAGTCAGATGTACAGACATATCTTCATTAGCCGACGACAACAATGAAGGGAATTTTGACTATGCCTATTACTAATTATGGTAGCTACTACTAAGGAAATGCAACATATTGTCTGACATCACTCACATACATAGAGAGAGATGGGAAACCATCCTGTTCCATTACAATTTCTTCTAAAAGGGCGAAAGCATTAGGGTATGTGTCCACGTTCAGGATTACATTCGAATTAGCTGCTGATTGAATGCTGCGTACAACCGCAGAATTTAACCCGCAGCGTCCAGATGTTGCAGCATAGTGGAGGATATTTTATGAAATCCCGTCTCCACTATGCGTGCGAACATGCATTCGGTGGCCCTGCGTTTACGGACATGCGGCGCATCTTTATAGAATGCAGCATGTCTGCGAGGCACTGCAGCCGCTGAGACAGGAGCAGGGAGCAGCGCGGACACGAGGAGAGGTGAGGAGTGTGTTTTTTTTTTTTTACTATAACAGTGAGTACTGGACTGTGGGGCCATTCTCGTGGGGTGCGGGCTGTGCTATATACTACTTGGGCTGTGTTATATACTACGTGGCTGTGCTATATACTACATGGCTGTGCTATAGACTACCTGGGCTGTGTTATATACTACGTGGCTGTGCTATATACCATGCAGGCTGTGCTACATGCTACGTGGGCTGTGTTATATACTACGTGGCTGTGCTATATACTACGGGGCTGTGATATATACTACGGGGCTGTGATATATACTACCCATTTTGCACTTTTACAAATGTTCTACGTTAATACTTTCTAATGTTTACTTTAAAAAGGTTTCCATTGTTCAGCTAACAATAAAATGCCTACTAGTAACTGAGGAAGAGGGAGTAGGTCACAAAAATTGGCATATAAGGGGTTGACTTATATAAAGCCCATCTGCTGTATGTATTGTAGAATTTACAATAGCTATCACTCATGTAAGAAGTGAAGTCTGGCATTGTACTATACCTATATTTCTCTGCTATATCTGTGCATCATGAATCGTGGTATGTGTTAAAGGGGGAAGGCCCACTGAGACTCTTTCGCTTGGGGCCCTCAGAAACCTGGAGCCGGCCCTGATCTTAGGAGATATCAGGAATTTTACTTCTGACACCTTTGTAAGCCTTAAGGTGCCCATATGCATGCTTGGTCGAGTGCTATCTCTCCCAACTCCTCCCTATACATGCATGCATTGTTATGCTGGGTGATGGTGAACTGACCTTCTGCAAGCCAGCAAGAGCAGTGCGTCGGTCACACTTGGCGCTAGCCGTTGCACTGCAGTGCACCCTTGAGGCGCGGCACAGCGAGTCCTAGCCAGGCGACGAGCAGCACGGCGGCTGGTGACCGGACACACAAACAGCAGACAGGGCAAACACACCATGCCCAAGAAACAGCAGTGCAAAAATGTGAACAATGATAAACCAAGCACAGGCACCAAAGCAGGAACCTTCTCAGAAGCACAGACACACTGATCTTAACCACCCACCAGAACTGAAAATAATCAGAAGCAAAAGGAGGAAATGGCAGGTTTACATCTGCGTCTCAGCAGTCACCTGACCGCCCTGGGGCAAAGCCTAATCTCCATCCACAGACCACAAAGACACTAGAGGAGGGCACCTTCTACCATCTGACTGCCCCAGCAGGTACGACGTCGCGCACCCACTGGCAGCAAACATCAGGTGACCAGACATCCCGGGGTCCTGTGTTATGAACTGGTGATTCAGAACCACAATGGACCTAGTGGTTGAGAGCACACAAAGTGACCTGATAGTTACTATAACATAGGACGAGCTCTGAGACGTGGGAACTCTGCTGACCGCAATTCCTAATTCTATCATACAACACTAGAGGTAGCCGTGGAGCCCTCCTGACCAGACCTAGGCGCCTCGGGCACAGCCTGAGAAACTAGCTAGCCCTGAAGATAGGAAAATAAGCCTACCTTGCCTCAGAGAAAAATTCCCCAAAGGAAAAGGCAGCCCCCCCACATATAATGACTGTGAGTAAAGATGAAAATACAAACATAGAGATGAAATAGATTTTAGCAAAGTGAGGCCCGACTTACTGAATAGACCGAGGATAGGAAAGATAGCTTTGCGGTCAGCACGAAAACCTACAAACAACCACGCAGAGGACGCAAAAAGACCCTCCGCACCGACTAACGGTACGGAGGTGCTCCCTCTGCGTCTCAGAGCTTCCAGCAAGCAAGAAAAACCAATATAGCAAGCTGGACAGAAAATATAGCAAACAAAAGTAACACAAGCAAAACTTAGCTTATGCAGGGCAGACAGGCCACAAGAACGATCCAGGAGAAAGCAAGACCAATACTGGAACATTGACTGGAGGCCAGGAACAAAGAACTAGGTGGGGTTAAATAGAGCAGCACCTAACGACTTAACCTAGTCACCTGAGGAAGGAAACTCAGAAGCCGCAGCCTCACTCACATCCACCAGAGGAAGCTCATAGACAGAACCAGCCGAAGTACCACTCATGACCACAGGAGGGAGCTTGACCACAGAATTCACAACAGTACCCCCCCTTGAGGAGGGGTCACCGAACCCTCACCAGAGCCCCCAGGCCGACCAGGATGAGCCAAATGAAAGGCACGAACCAGATCGGCAGCATGAACATCAGAGGCAAAGACCCAGGAATTATCTTCCTGACCATAGCCCTTCCACTTAACCAGGTACTGGAGTTTCCGTCTCAAAATACGAGAATCCAAAATCTTCTCCACTATATACTCCAACTCCCCCTCAACCAAAACCGGGGCAGGAGGATCAACGGATGGAACCACAGGTGCCACGTATCTCCGCAACAATGACCTATGGAATACGTTATGGATGGAAAAAGAAGCTGGAAGGGTCAAACGAAAAGACACAGGATTAAGAACCTCAGAAATCCTATACGGACCAATGAAACGAGGCTTAAACTTAGGAGAGGAAACCTTCATAGGAATATAACGAGATGACAACCAAACCAAATCCCCAACACGAAGTCGGGGACCCACACAGCGCCTGCGGTTAGCGAAACGTTGAGCCTTCTCCTGGGACAATGTCAAATTGTCCACTACATGAGTCCAAATCTGCTGCAACCTATCCACCACAGTATCCACACCAGGACAGTCTGAAGACTCAACCTGCCCTGAAGAGAAACGAGGATGGAAACCAGAATTGCAGAAAAACTGCGAAACCAAAGTAGCCGAGCTGGCCCGATTATTAAGGGCGAACTCAGCCAAAGGCAAAAAGGACACCCAATCATCCTGATCAGCAGAAACAAAACATCTCAGATATGTTTCCAAGGTCTGATTGGTTCGTTCAGTCTGGCCATTTGTCTGAGGATGGAAAGCCGAGGAAAAAGACAAATCAATGCCCATCCTAGCACAAAAGGCTCGCCAAAACCTCGAAACAAACTGGGAACCTCTGTCAGAAACGATGTTCTCCGGAATGCCATGCAAACGAACCACATGCTGGAAAAACAATGGCACCAAATCAGAGGAGGAAGGCAATTTAGACAAGGGTACCAAATGGACCATCTTAGAAAAGAGATCACAAACCACCCAAATGACCGACATTTTTTGAGAGACGGGTAGATCCGAAATAAAATCCATAGAGATATGTGTCCAGGGCCTCTTCGGGACTGGCAAGGGCAAAAGCAACCCACTGGCACGAGAACAGCAGGGCTTAGCCCGAGCACAAATCCCACAGGACTGCACAAACGAACGGACATCCCGCGACAGAGACGGCCACCAAAAGGATCTAGCCAATAAATCTCTGGTACCAAAGATTCCAGGATGACCAGCCAACACAGAACAATGAACCTCAGAGATAACTCTACTCGTCCATTTATCAGGGACAAACAGTTTCTCCGCTGGGCAACGGTCAGGTCTATTAGCCTGACATTTTTGCAGCACCCGCCGCAAAGCAGGGGAGATGGCAGACAAAATTACCCCCTCTTTGAGAATACCCGCCGGCTCAGGCAAACCCGGAGAGTCGGGCACAAAACTCCTAGACAGGGCATCCGCCTTCACATTTTTAGAGCCCGGAAGGTACGAAACCACAAAGTCAAAACGGGAGAAAAACAGCGACCAACGAGCCTGTCTAGGATTCAACCGTTTGGCAGACTCGAGATAAGTCAAGTTCTTGTGATCAGTCAAGACCACTACGCGATGCTTAGCTCCTTCAAGCCAATGACGCCACTCCTCGAATGCCCACTTCATGGCCAGCAACTCTCGATTGCCAACATCATAATTACGCTCAGCAGGCGAAAACTTCCTGGAAAGGAAGGCGCATGGTTTCATCACCGAGTCATCAGAACTTCTTTGCGACAAAACAGCCCCTGCTCCAATCTCAGAAGCATCAACCTCGACCTGGAACGAGAGCGAAACATCTGGTTGGCACAACACAGGGGCAGAAGAAAACCGACGCTTCAACTCTTGAAAAGCTTCCACAGCAGCAGAAGACCAATTGACCACATCAGCACCCTTCTTGGTTAAATCAGTCAACGGTTTAGCAATACTAGAAAAATTATTGATGAAGCGACGATAAAAATTAGCAAAGCCCAGGAACTTTTGCAGACTCTTCAGAGATGAGTCCAATCATAAATGGCCTGGACTTCAACAGGGTCCATCTCGATAGTAGAAGGGGAAAAAATGAAACCCAAAAATGAAACCTTCTGAACACCAAAGAGACACTTTGACCCCTTCACAAACAAAGCATTCGCACGCAGGACCTGGAACACCATTCTGATCTGCTTCACGTGAGACTCCCAATCATCCGAGAAGACCAAAATATCATCCAAGTATACAATCAGGAATTTATCCAGGTACTCTCGGAAGATGTCATGCATAAAGGACTGAAACACTGATGGAGCATTAGAAAGCCCGAATGGCATCACCAGGTACTCAAAATGGCCCTCGGGCATATTAAATGCTGTTTTCCATTCATCGCCCTGTTTAATACGCACAAGATTATACGCACCACGAAGATCTATCTTGGTGAACCAACTAGCCCCCTTAATCCGAGCAAACAAATCAGACAGCAGCGGCAAGGGGTCCTGAAATTTGACCGTGATTTTATTTAGAAGGTGGTAATCAATACAAGGTCTCAGCGAACCATCCTTCTTGGCCACAAAAAAGAACCCTGCTCCCAATGGCGACGACGACGGGCGAATATGACCCTTCTCCAAGGATTCCTTTACGTAACTCCGCATAGCGGCGTGCTCAGGCACAGACAAATTAAACAGTCGACCTTTAGGAAACTTACTACCAGGAATCAAATCGATAGCACAATCACAATCCCTATGCGGAGGTAGGGCACTGGACTTGGGCTCATCAAATACATCCCGGTAATCCGACAAGAACTCTGGGACCTCAGAAGGGGTGGATGATGAAATAGACAGAAATGGAACATCACCATGTACCCCCTGACAACCCCAGCTGGACACAGACATTGATTTCCAATCCAATACTGGGTTATGGACTTGTAGCCATGGCAACCCCAACACGACCACATCATGCAGATTATGCAACACTAAAAAGCGAATATCCTCCTGATGCGCAGGAGCCATGCACATGGTCAGCTGGGTCCAGTACTGAGGCTTATTCTTGGCCAAAGGCGTAGCATCAATTCCTCTCAATGGAATAGGATACTGCAAGGGCTCCAAGAAAAACCCACAGCGCCTAGCATACTCCAAGTCCATCAAATTCAGGGCAGCGCCTGAATCCACAAATGCCATGACAGAATAGGATGACAAAGAGCAGATCAAGGTAACGGACAAAAGAAATTTCGACTGTACTGTACCAATGGTGGCAGACCTAGCGAACCGCTTAGTGCGCTTAGGACAATCGGAGATAGCATGAGTGGAATCACCACAGTAAAAACACAGCCCATTCTGACGTCTGTGTTCTTGCCGTTCAGCTCTGGTCAAAGTCCTATCGCACTGCATAGGCTCAGGTCCATGTTCAGATAATAACGCCAAATGGTGCACAGACTTACGCTCACGCAAGCGTCGACCGATCTGAATGGCCAAAGACATAGACTCATTCAGACCAGCAGGCATAGGAAATCCCACCATGACATCCTTAAGGGCTTCAGAGAGACCCTTTCTGAAAATTGCTGCCAGCGCACATTCATTCCATTGAGTGAGCACAGACCACTTCCTAAACTTCTGACAATATATCTCTACCTCATCCTGACCCTGACACAGAGCCAGCAAATTTTTCTCTGCCTGATCCACTGAATTAGGTTCATCATACAGCAATCCAAGAGCCAGAAAAAACGCATCAATATTACATAATGCAGGATCTCCTGGCGCAAGGGAAAATGCCCTGTCTTGAGGGTCGCCACGTAATAAAGAAATAATGATCTTAACTTGTTGAACTGGGTCACCAGAGGAGCGGGGTTTCAAGGCCAGAAACAGTTTACAATTATTCTTAAAACTCAGAAACTTAGCTCTATCTCCAGAAAACAAATCAGGAATAGGAATTCTTGGTTCTAACATAGAATTCTGAACCACAAAGTCTTGAATATTTTGTACTCTTGCAGTGAGATGATCCACACAAGAAGACAGATCTTTAATGTCCATCACTACACCTGTATCCTGAACCACCCAAATGTCTAGGGGAAAAGAAAGACAAAACACAGTACAGAGAAAAAAAATGGTCTCAGAACTTCTCTTTTCCCTCTATTGAGAAGCATTAGTACTTTGGGCCTCCAGTACTATTATGAACTGGTGATTCAGAACCACAATGGACCTAGTGGTTGAGAGCATACAAAGTGACCTGATAGTTACTATAACATAGGACGAGCTCTGAGACGTGGGAACTCTGCTGACCGCAATTCCTAATCCTATCATACAACACTAGAGGTAGCCGTGGAGCGCTCCTGACCAGACCTAGGCGCCTCGGGCACAGCCTGAGAAACTAGCTAGCCCTGAAGATAGGAAAATAAGCCAACCTTGCCTCAGAGAAATTCCCCAAAGGAAAAGGCAGCCCCCCACATATAATGACTGTGAGTAAAGATGAAAATACAAACATAGAGATGAAATAGATTTTAGCAAAGTGAGGCCCGACTTACTGAATAGACCGAGGATAGGAAAGATAGCTTTGCGGTCAGCACGAAAACCTACAAACAACCACGCAGAGGGCGCAAAAAGACCCTCCGCACCGACTAACGGTACGGAGGTGCTCCCTCTGCGTCTCAGAGCTTCCAGCAAGCAAGAAAAACCAATATAGCAAGCTGGACAGAAAATATAGCAAACAAAAGTAACACAAGCAAAACTTAGCTTATGCAGGGCAGACAGGCCACAAGAACGATCCAGGAGAAAGCAAGACCAATACTGGAACATTGACTGGAGGCCAGGAACAAAGAACTAGGTGGGGTTAAATAGAGCAGCACCTAACAACTTAACCTAGTCACCTGAGGAAGGAAACTCAGAAGCCGCAGCCTCACTCACATCCACCAGAGGAAGCTCATAGACAGAACCAGCCGAAGTACCACTCATGACCACAGGAGGGAGCTTGACCACAGAATTCACAACAGTCCTGTACACCATAATTGTTGGGAGCAGCGGCATCCCGTCTCCCAGCGATGCTAGGAGTACATCTCCTAGAATACGATATCCAGACTGAACAAGCACCCTGCAAGCTCCAAATCCTGTAGGTGACACCCCGCCTCTTATTGCCAATGAAGGCGATGGTTGACCCGCCAGACAGCCGGAGCCTGCCGAGGAGTGTGAGGGGCCCGCTCAGGTATGGAGCTACCATTCCTGACATGCCTGACTTGACAGAGCATGCATGTGTTTTCAATTAGGAGAGTGGAATAAACTGTTGCCAGATACGTTTTGTGGGAACTTGTCTCTAGGGAAAACTTGTGTTGAAATCCAAAATGCTCAATCCTTCTGTCACGCCGTTAACGGCAATAAAGGGGCAGGACGGCGTACTGGGACCTGCACCTGTCCCTGCCACTATAATGGGGCCCTGGCTTTCCCTTATCTCAGGGGTACCTATGATGGTTAGGAGGCCTGAGCCGCCAGCGTATCCCTGTCTCCTGTGCAGACCCTATTAGTGGCCTCCTCTCCCCCCAAGGGAGATGGACTGCTCCAGTTTATAAATACAACAATAAACAGGGTATACAGACAAGGTAACTAAAAGTCTCAAACTCACCAAATGCTCACACAACCACAGACGTAACACAGAGAAGGGAAGAGAAGGAAAAAACTAGGAAGGAAAACAGGTTTAACATGCAACCACAACAACAGACACCAATCTCTGTAAATAAACCTCCAAGCTCCTAATACCACGCTCCTTCAACCTCCAAGCCAGGCAGCAGAACTGATCACTGACAATAGCTGTAGTCAAGGCTGGGTTTATATAGAGGAGGAGATTACAAAATCCACTTCAGCTGAGAGACCCAGCTCTCAGAAACTCAGCAACAAGGTTAACTCCTGCACTGCTGGCACAAAGCAGCCAGGTCAGAATACAGGAGAAGAGCTTCTGTTCACTGTGTGTGAACGAGGCCCAGAGCGCTGTGGTTCTCTGAAACCTCTCTGTCGCGGTAGCCCCATGACACCTTCTCCTGTCTAACAAGAGAGTCAGGAAGCCTGATGCAAATTAAATGATTAGTAGGTTTTTCCAAATGTAATCTAATGTGTCTATGGACCTTATATTGTCAGTATCATAGACCAATTTTGCAGCATTGAATTGTCATTATGATGAAGTCTGAATCTACTTTTATGTACAGAAGCCAAATGCTCATTCAGCCAACACCTATCTTTTTCTATATCCCCATACACATGGACCTTTAGCTTGGTCGAGTATTCTTATGTAGTGTAGATCCCCTGTAAACAGAAAGATAAGCGCCCCATCTTTAATTTGCGTTTTTTTTACATCCCCTTCCTTTTTTGTCTTGTGGTATTGGTTGCCTTTTTTGTACACTAAATACATCAAAATGGCCCATGCAATTCAAAAATTCAGCACAAATTTAAAAAATTAGCTTTTTTTCCCTGTCCTAAACTACTTTTGCAATTTTTGGTACCAAAACTTTTAGCTTCAAAAGTCAAAAAAATTGTACCCATATTTGGCGCTCACAGTAATACACCAAGGGGAGATGGTAGCCAAATTGCACCAAATGTTCTGACTTTTTATAAAGTTAAAATTGAGGAATCAGGCGAAAACATCTGGAATCACTATAAGGCTGCTTTCACACATCAGGTTTTTTGCCGGATGCCGGATGCGGCGTCGCGCTGCATCGCCGGATCCAGTTTTTTTTTAAAGAAACCGGAGGCAACCGGATGAGCCAGATCCTTTTTTTTTGCCAGATCAGGTGTCCGGATCCGGCGAAAAACCGGATCCGGCTCATCCGGTTGCCTCCGGTTCGTCCGGTTTTCTTTCCGTTTTTTTACGGATCCGGCTTTAAAAAACGCCCCCTGAAAGGCTAAAAAGGTGATTGGCCGGCTGAAAACTATATATACAGTGTTCTTAACATCTGTGACGGGTTGGAGAGGAGCAAGATACAGAGCAAGATGGATGGCATTATTGCAAAGATTCTGCAGAACAACGTGGATTTCATCACAGAGGCGAATCGATTAAAAGCTATTGTGATTGAGAAAGAGGAAGAGAGACAGCGTGTCATGCGTCTGCGATGACGCCGTTTGTGGATCCACCCCATCACGGCACAGAGAATGACCCGGGGAGTCTTTTCAACGTTGTATATGGAGCTTCGAGGTGACCCTGAAAAGTTTTTCAGCTATGTTCGGATGAAAGCGGAGAACTTTGATATATTGGTGGAGCGGGTTCAACATCTGATAAGAAGGAGTGATACCTATTGCCGATTCTCCATTACCCCGGCTGAGCGTCTGATGGTCACTCTTCGGTAATCATTCTTTTTGGATCCACTTTTGTTGTGGACTCTTTATTTGATATTTTGAATTTGTAGTAATTTCTGCCTTCCTTTTCTTCACAGATTCCTAGCAACCGGTGAATCCCTGTCTTCCCTATATTTTCAATTCAGACTGGGCATTTCCACAATATCAGGAATAGTGAGGCACACTTGCCGTGCACTGTGGGACTGTCTGCATGAAGAATACATTCCACATCCCACAATGCAGACATGGTTGGAAGTAGCTGACAGATTCCTGGAAGTGTGCCAGTTTCCCAATTGCTTGGGTGCGGTGGACGGGAAACACATCCGTATCGTGAAACCGGTTGGTTCTGGATCTCAGTATTTCAACTACAAGAAGTACTTTTCCATTGTGCTGATGGCCATCGCCGATGCGGATTACAAATTTGTAGCGGTGGACATTGGGGCGTATGGCTGTTCTAATGATTCGCAAGTTTTCAAACTGTCTTCTATGGGGCGGCATTTATATGGACAAACCTTTCAATTTCCCCCCCCAAGACCACTGCCTCAAACCTCTGAGCCACCAATGCCATTTGTATGTGTTGGGGATGAAGCTTTTCAGCTTTCAGAGCATCTTTTGAAACCCTACTCCAGCCGTGGTTTAACCAATACTAAAAGAATTTTCAACTACAGACTCACACGTGCAAGGAGAATGGTGGAGTGTGCGTTTGGGATCCTAACCGCCAAATGGAGAGTTCTCTTGACATCCATAAACTTAAAGACAGACACTGTGGATGAGGTGGTGAAAGCGTGTGTTGTCCTACACAATTATGTTATATCCAAGGAACAGCTTTCCATTGAGGACCACTCTGCCGAAACCACCTTGATGGATTATAGCAACCAGACATACAGAAGTTCTGCCACAGTTTCCAGAATACGGGATCACTTTGCAGAATATTTTATTTCACCCCAAGGAAGAATACACTGGCAGGATGATAGAGTTTAAACACTTTGTATGTACCTAGTAATAACTTTAACCTTTACCCAGGGCCGTATTTGCCACTAGGCACTTGAGGGCACGTGCCTAGGGCGGGGACAATGCAGGGGGGCGGCACCTGAGCAAGTTTAAAAATTTTTTTTTTTTTTTTTAAGTCCGGGGGTCCCCCCGCCCACCCACCTCAGTCCCAGCTGCTGCGGGGTGAGGGGGTCTCGGGCGCAAGGCCGCCATCAGGGCATTGCTGTCCTGACTACTGTATGGGGCAGAAATGGGTGCTGTACCTTTAAGCAGCAGCAGCCCAAGTGCATCATGGTCCCCCTGACGCCGGTCATGTCACACGCTGCGCGCTCTTTGTAAGAGCACTGGAGCAGACTGCAGAGAAGCAGGTAATGTTTGTGGGAGAAGATACTGAAGTCGGCGGTGAGCAGGGAGAGGAGGCGGGCAGTGTGTGAGGACTCACAGGAAGCTGCAGAGAGGAGTGAGGTGAGAGAGGAGACGGAAGTCTGCTGATGTGAGTGAGTGAGGAGAGGGGAGGCTGCTAAGGGGAGGGGATGAGAGGGTGGTAAGGAGAGGAGAGGCTGGAAAGGAGATGAGAGGCAGGAGATGAGAGGCTGGAAAGGAGATGAGAGGCAGGAGAGGAGAGGCTGGAAAGGAGAGGAGAGGCTGGAAAGGAGAGGAGAGGCAGGAGAGGAGAGGCTGGAAAGGAGAGGAGAGGCTGGAAAGGAGATGAGAGGCAGGAGAGGAGAGGCTGGAAAGGAGAGGAGAGGCTGGAAAGGAGATGAGAGGCTGGAGAGGAGAGGCTGGAGAGGAGATGAGAGGCTGGTAAGGAGAGGAGATGAGAGGCTGGTAAGGAGATGAGAGGCAGGAGATGAGAGGCTGGAAAGGAGAGGAGATGAGAGGCTGGTAAGGAGAGGAGAGGCTGGAGAGGAGAGGCTGGAAAAGAGGAAAGGCTGGAGAGGAGAGGAGAGGAGAGGAGAGGCTGGAGAGGAGAGGAGATGAGAGGCTGGTAAGGAGAGGAGATGAGAGGCTGGTAAGGAGAGGAGATGAGAGGTTGGTAAGGAGAGGCTGGAAAGGAGAGGAGAGGCAGGAGAGGAGAGGCTGGAGAGGAGAGGCTGGAAAGGAGAGGAGATGAGAGGCTGGTAAGGAGAGGAGAGGCTGGATAGGAGTAGCTGGAAAGGAGAGGAGAGGCTGGAGAGGAGATGAGAGGCTGGTAAGGAGAGGAGATGAGAGGCTGGAAAGGAGAGGAGATGAGAGGCTGGAAAGGAGATGAGAGGCTGGAAAGGAGAGGAGAGGCTGGAGTGGAGAGGCTGGAAAGGAGAGGAGAGGCTGGAAAGGAGATGAGAGGCTGGAGAGGAGAGGCTGGAAAGGAGAGGAGAGGCTGGAAAGGAGATGAGAGGCAGGAGAGGAGAGGCTGGAAAGGAGAGGAGATGAGGTTGGTAAGGAGAGGAGAGGCTGGTAAGGAGAGGAGAGGCTGGAAAGGATATGAGAGGCAGGAGAGGAGAGGCTGGAAAGGAGAGGAGAGGCTGGAAAGGAGATGGGAGGCAGGAGAGGAGAGGCTGGAAAGGAGAGGAGAGGCTGGAAAGGAGATGAGAGGCAGGAGAGGAGAGGCTGGAAAGGAGAGGAGAGGCTGGAAAGGAGATGAGAGGTAGGAGAGGAGAGGCTGGAAAGGAGATGAGAGGCTGGAGAGGAGAGGCTGGAAAGGAGAGGAGAGGCTGGAAAGGAGATGAGAGGCAGGAGAGGAGAGGCTGGAAAGGAGAGGAGATGAGAGGCTGGTAAGGAGAGGAGAGGCTGGAAAGGAGATGAGAGGCAGGAGAGGAGAGGCTGGAGAGGAGATGAGAGGCTGGTAAGGAGAGGAGATGAGAGGCTGGTAAGGAGATGAGAGGCAGGAGATGAGAGGCTGGAAAGGAGAGGAGATGAGAGGCTGGTAAGGAGAGGAGAGGCTGGAGAGGAGAGGCTGGAAAAGAGGAAAGGCTGGAGAGGAGAGGAGAGGCTGGAGAGGAGAGGAGATGAGAGGCTGGTAAGGAGAGGAGATGAGAGGCTGGTAAGGAGAGGAGATGAGAGGTTGGTAAGGAGAGGCTGGAAAGGAGAGGAGAGGCAGAAATGGGTGCTGTACCTTTAAGCAGCAGCAGCCCAAGTGCATCATGGTCCCCCTGACGCCGGTCATGTCACACGCTGCGCGCTCTTTGTAAGAGCACTGGAGCAGACTGCAGAGAAGCAGGTAATGTTTGTGGGAGAAGATACTGAAGTCGGCGGTGAGCAGGGAGAGGAGGCGGGCAGTGTGTGAGGACTCACAGGAAGCTGCAGAGAGGAGTGAGGTGAGAGAGGAGACGGAAGTCTGCTGATGTGAGTGAGTGAGGAGAGGGGAGGCTGCTAAGGGGAGGGGATGAGAGGGTGGTAAGGAGAGGAGAGGCTGGAAAGGAGATGAGAGGCAGGAGAGGAGAGGCTGGAAAGGAGATGAGAGGCAGGAGAGGAGAGGCTGGAAAGGAGAGGAGAGGCTGGAAAGGAGAGGAGAGGCAGGAGAGGAGAGGCTGGAAAGGAGAGGAGAGGCTGGAAAGGAGATGAGAGGCAGTAGAGGAGAGGCTGGAAAGGAGAGGAGAGGCTGGAAAGGAGATGAGAGGCTGGAGAGGAGAGGCTGGAAAGGAGAGGCTGGAAAGGAGATGAGAGGCTGGAGAGGAGAGGCTGGAAAGGAGAGGAGAGGCACGAAAGGAGATGAGAGGCAGGAGAGGAGAGGCTGGAAAGGAGAGGAGATGAGGTTGGTAAGGAGAGGAGAGGCTGGTAAGGAGAGGAGAGGCTGGAAAGGATATGAGAGGCAGGAGAGGAGAGGCTGGAAAGGAGAGGAGAGGCTGGAAAGGAGATGGGAGGCAGGAGAGGAGAGGCTGGAAAGGAGAGGAGAGGCTGGAAAGGAGATGAGAGGCAGGAGAGGAGAGGCTGGAAAGGAGAGGAGAGGCTGGAAAGGAGATGAGAGGCTGGAGAGGAGAGGCTGGAAAGGAGAGGAGAGGCTGGAAAGGAGATGAGAGGCAGGAGAGGAGAGGCTGGAAAGGAGAGGAGATGAGAGGCTGGTAAGGAGAGGAGAGGCTGGAAAGGAGATGAGAGGCAGGAGAGGAGAGGCTGGAGAGGAGATGAGAGGCTGGTAAGGAGAGGAGATGAGAGGCTGGTAAGGAGATGAGAGGCAGGAGATGAGAGGCTGGAAAGGAGAGGAGATGAGAGGCTGGTAAGGAGAGGAGAGGCTGGAGAGGAGAGGCTGGAAAAGAGGAAAGGCTGGAGAGGAGAGGAGAGGCTGGAGAGGAGAGGAGATGAGAGGCTGGTAAGGAGAGGAGATGAGAGGCTGGTAAGGAGAGGAGATGAGAGGTTGGTAAGGAGAGGCTGGAAAGGAGAGGAGAGGCAGGAGAGGAGAGGCTGGAGAGGAGAGGCTGGAAAGGAGAGGAGATGAGAGGCTGGTAAGGAGAGGAGAGGCTGGATAGGAGTAGCTGGAAAGGAGAGGAGAGGCTGGAGAGGAGATGAGAGGCTGGTAAGGAGAGGAGATGAGAGGCTGGAAAGGAGAGGAGATGAGAGGCTGGAAAGGAGATGAGAGGCTGGAAAGGAGAGGAGAGGCTGGAGTGGAGAGGCTGGAAAGGAGAGGAGAGGCTGGAGAGGAGAGGCTGAAAAGGAGAGGAGATGAGAGGCTGGAAAGGAGATGAGAGGCTGGAGAGGAGAGGAGAGGCTGTAAGGAGAGGAGATGAGAGGCTGGTAAGGAGAGATGAGAGGCTGGTAAGGAGAGGAGATGAGAGGCTGGAAAGGAGAGATGAGAGGCTGGTAAGGAGAGGAGAGGCTGGAAAGGAGATGAGAGGCAGGAGAAGCTGGAAAGGAGAGGAGATGAGAGGCTGGTAAGGAGAGGAGAGGCTAGAAAGGAGATGAGAGGCTGGTAAGGAGAGGAGATGAGAGGCTGGTAAGGAGAGGAGATGAGAGGCTGGAAAGGGGAGGAGATGAGAGGCTGGAAAGGAGAGGCTGGAAAGGAGAGATGAAAGGCTCGAGAGGAGAAGCTGGAGAGGAGAAGCTGGAAAGGAGAGGAGAGGCTGGAAAGGAGAGGAGAGGCTGGTAAGGAGAGGAGATGAGAGGCTGGTAAGGAGAGGAGAGGCTGGAAAGGAGAGGAGAGGCTGGAAAGGAGAGGAGAGGCTGGAAAGGAGATGAGAGGCTGGAAAGGAGAGGAGAGGCTGGAAAGGAGAGGAGATGAGAGGCTGGTGAGGGGAGGCTGCTGAGGAGAGGAGATGAGAGGCTGGAGAGGGGAGGCTGCTAAGGAGAGGACATGAGAGGCTGCTGAGGAGAGGACATGAGAGGCTGGTGAGGGGAGGCTGCTGAGGAGAGGACATGAGAGGCTGGTGAGGGGAGGCTGCTGAGGAGAGGAGATGAGAGGCTGGTGAGGGGAGGCTGCTGAGGAGAGGAGATGAGAGGCTGGTGAGGGGAGGCTGCTGAGGAGAGGAGATGAGAGGCTGGTGAGGGGAGGCTGGTGATGGGAGGATGTGAGAGGCTGGTGAGGAGAGGAGAGGCTGCTGATGTGAGTGAGGAGAGGGGAGGCTGCTGAGGAGAGGAGATGAGAGGCTGGTGAGGAGATGAGAGGCTGCTGATGTGAGTGAGGAGAGGGGAGGCTGGTGAGGGGAGGCTGCTGAGGAGAGGAGATGCGAGGTTGGTCTCATGCTGTATATGGGGAGGCTGTGTGGGGCTCATGCTGTATTTAAGGGGCTGTGGGGGGTTTAAAGATATATAGGGGGTGTCAGCATACTTAATTCTGCTCAATATTAAGTGATACAATTAATATTATTAGAATTATTTTCATGCTATTGGTTCGGCCTCCACAACAGTCATGGTCTATCATCTGGCCCCTCGGGAAAATAAATTGCCCACCCCTGATCTAGAGACATGGAGTGAGGAGCCCACAGACGATAGCAACAGATTAGTCCGTTCTCTCACTAAATTACCCATCCAGCTCTTCAAACTATTCTCTCTGAAACGTCCCAGCATTGCAGAGATAAACTTCCCTGTTTGCAGTCTGAGTGATGCTGCCCGTGGTTTTGGTAGTATGAATCGACTGACAGGTTCCCCTTAAAAACCTGTCAGCCAAACCTTGCAACCGTGGCAGAATCAACTGACCATGTAATGTGTATGAGATCCACCAGATTCTCACATGACAACTAATGGAAAGGTTTCCTAAGGCTACTTTCACATCAGTGATTTTCTCCGTTCGCGGCAGATACTGCAGTTTTTCCGCCTCTGTCGTGTAACATATCACTTACAGGCCGGCAACTCTGCGTTCGGCCTCATTCATTCCCTATGGGACTTGCGGACATGTGCAGCACTTGAGGTGAGACAAAAAAACACTGCTAGCAGCATTTTTTTTCCTTGTTGCTGCATGTACTGCATTTGCCGGATCGCAGCAAAACCGCAAGTGCCGCAAGTTCCATAGGGAATGAATGAGGCCGAACACAGTGTTGCCATAAGTGATCCGGTACAGATGCGGAAAAACTGCCGCATCTGCCGCAAATGTCAAAAATCGCTGATGTGAAAGTAGCCTAAGTCACTGCCGATAGTGTCTGCATTAGTCATACTCACCAATGGGGGAGGCAGCACGAAAAGTGCCTAGGGCAGCAGAAACTCTAAATACGGCCCTGCCTTTACCCATGTTGGGTACTTGTTGTTTTTACCTTACCCATGTTGTGTACCAGTTTGGTTTTTACCCTCATGTTGCGTACCTGTTTGGGTTAACCTTTTACCCATGTTGCGTACCTGTTGTTTTTACCTTACCCATGTTGTGTACCAGTTTGGTTTTTACCCTCATGTTGCGTACCTGTTTGGGTTAACCTTTTACCCATGTTGCGTACCTGTTGTTTTTACCTTACCCATGTTGTGTACAAGTTTGGTTTTTACCCTCATGTTGCGTACCTGTTTGTGTTTACCTTTTACCCATGTTGGGTACCTGTTTGAGTTTATTTTTAAACCAAGATGTGCATCTTTTTTGGTTTTACCCAAAGTACTACTGATACCAATAAACCTTTTTAAACAAAAGTGTTATTTGTGCCTAATGAATAAATACAAGAGAGTTTTCAACCAAAAAGTTTTATTAACATAATGTAACACGCAAAAAAATGGGATACTAAATGTTTTCATACGTTGGGGTGGAGATACTATCGGAGGCACTGTCTGATAGGGACACTTCGACAGTGGGAGTGTGGAGAGTGGAATGTGATGGTGGTGGAGAATGTTCAACGGTTAGGGGTGAAGGAGTGGAGAAAGCTATTGAGCGGGTGGACAAGAAAGTGGGATTGGAGTTAGAAATTTGGTAGGATGGAGGGGTGTAGGAAATGTTTTGTGAGGATTGGGTGGCAGAATGAGTGATGTGTGTAGAAGATGTTTGGGAAGAGGGTGATAGAGTCTGTTGGAAGTGGGCAGGGAGAGGAGGCGAGGATGAAGTAGATGTGAAGTTGTATGGGTCGGGATCATCACATGGGTGGGAAGTGGCACAGGCGGGAGGCTGGTAGTGTGGATGGTGGGAAGGGGCACGGGGCTGGTGGTGTGGCTGGTGGGAAGGGGCACGGGAACGCTGATAGTGTTGTGGCTGTTGGGACGGGGCACGATGTGGATGATGGCGAGTTGGGCGGGATGGGGCAAGGTCAGTTTGGCGATACGGGTCAGGAGGATGGTACTGGCTGTAGTGGTGGACAGTGGAGGAAGGGGGGCCAGTTGGAGGATGGTTGGAAAGACTATCTGCTCTAGAGGCAATTAGCACTAGAGTAGACTGGCAGGATTCCATTACTTGCATCTGCTGAGAAGTAGATAGCGTCTCCATTTGCTCAAGCACCGACTGAAAAAAAGTGTTGTTCGGTGACTGTTTTGCCTCTGAACGCATCGTTACCAGAAGTGTATGCATCTCGAGCATACTTTTATTTATGAAATTGAATCCTGCAGCCATTTGCTCGGACAAAACTTTCAGACAGTTCTGGAACGATGCGTTCAGGTGCAAGAACTCGGGAGCATAACTATGTACCTGACCCCTCTGGCGAAACCGCCCCGATGCTACAGGTGTACTAGAGGTGGCTGCAGCAGAGGGGTGGGGTACAGGAAACGCTATGTTCTCACCAGCAGCTACATGCAATGGAACCGGCCAGGATGCTCCAGCGCTCGTGGATGGGAAAGAGGGATCAGTAGAGTGGGAAGGTTCAGAGTGGGAAGGTGCAGAGTGGGAAGGTGCAGAGGGTTCCTCACTGTCAAAGTGTCCCTCGGTGGCGGCCTCCTGAGGGATCGCCCCAGAAGTGTTCAATTGTGCTGCAGGCTCCCGAGTGCTCCCAACGGTACTGTGGAAAAAGAGAGAAACAAACAATTAATATACTGTCATTGCATGGCCCTGGCTGAAAGAGCAAAAGAGGTTAGACATGTAAAACATTAGTGCATGTGGTGGGTAATATTTACCTTCGGGTGACCATCGTTGACCTGAGGAACGACAGGGCCCTTGCGTATTTGTACGTGCTCCTGCGTCCTCCAGATCCACTCGGGGCCCGCATCTCTTTATTGAACTCCTTCTTAAAGCGATCCCTGATCGACCGCCACCTTTTCACAATCCGCTCACCTGTTAAAATAGGAGAAAGACAACTTGGTTAGAAACAGCATTTTAGAATGCATCACCAAAACTGAACTGAGGATACTTACAGTCTTGAATCTGGGCCTGAACATCTAGGTCCTCCCACCTCGGAATCAGTTCACAGCAGATTTGCTCCCAGAGTCGACGGGTCACTGAGAGATCAGCATGGCGGCGGTCACCCATATTCCACAACGGCTCCCTGTCTCTGACAAGATCGATGAGGAGGTCAATATCAAGGCCGACCTCCTCACCGTCCGAATCTGGAGCACGCTGTGAAACCTGTTTGAAAAGGGGGAAATAAATTAACAACAAATTTGAAACATTGCTAACCTCCACCCAAAAAATAACAAAAAACCTACACGACGACGGCCGCCACGTGAATGTCGCCGACGACCCTGGGAGCCACTGGAAGGACCTATTGCTTGGGCACCAGATTCAGAACTCTAGAAGAGAAAAATAAAAAAATATGTGCTTGTTGGTAGCCATTCTATGTGTTGTGTGCCATGTGATATATATGCTTTGTATGTGTTGTGTGAGGTTTGAAAGTATCAGTTTCTATGTATTTTGTTGTAAGAATCTAGTGTTATGTTTTGTGTGTAGTGCAGGGTGTGTTTCCGCAATACATCACAGATACATACCAATTGTGAGCCCTCTCCATGGGTTTCTCCACCCCTTCCCTCATCTTTGGGGACCACCTCTTCTCCTGGGGACTCAGCCTCATCAGCTTCCTACGATGAAAGATAAAAAAATACATGATACACACACACACCTTAGGTTCATACTAACCTCTGTGCGTTGACGGCGAGGACGGCTCCCCGAAGACATGGCTGCAGGCTCTCGGCTCTGTGGCTGGCTCTCGGCTCTGTGGCTGGCTCTCGGCTCTGTGGCTGGCTCTCGGCTCTGTGGCAGGCTCTCGGCTCTGTGGCAGGCTCTCGGCTCTCGGCTCTGTGGCAGGCTCTCGGCTCTGTGGCAGGCTCTCGGCTCTGTGGCAGGCTCTCGGCTCTGTGGCAGGCTCTCGGGCAGGTTTCTGGCTCCTTCCGTCTTGGCAGGGTGTTGGCTCTTCTGCTTTTGGGCTGGAAATGGCTGAAGGCCTCATGGCCCTGCTTTATATATAGTCCAGGGGGCTGATCAAAGTTTTTTCAGCATGCTCAGTGTAAACAGCCGGATCCGGCGGCCGGATCCAACTTTTTCCGGATCTGGCGCTTTCCGGCGTCCATAGACATGCATTGTTTTAAAAAGTTACAGTAGACGTTTTTTCCAGACGCCGTAATCGACTTGACGCCGGATCCGGCATCAGACCGGAAGGAACGCTGGGCCATCCGGCGCCATACGGCACCAATAATATTCAATGGGGGAAATGCCGGATCCGGTTTCTCCGGTTTTCTATTCCGTTTTTTATCGGAAGAGCCGGAATTCGCCTGAAACAAAAAACCTGATGTGTGAAAGCAGCCTTAAGTGGAAAAAAATGCACAAATAGAATAATGAATTGGGTGAACAACAAAAAAGTGCAAAGCACATAAAACTAGACAAAAATGAGGGGCAAAGGCAATGATGAATTGGTGCACAAGTATTTCAACTTGAAATTCTAGATTTGGGATCAATAGACTCCCCATACAGACCGGAAAATCAGCCGTCCCCAACCAAAATGTCAGGTTTAACAGACTAAGGCCGAGATCACACATGCGAGAAACTCGTCCCTTAAGGCTATGTGCACACGTTGCGGATTCTCTGCGGATCCACAGCGTTTTTTGCAGTGCAGAAACAATGCAGATCCGCAATTGATTTACAGTACAATGTAAATCAATGAGAAAAAAAATGCTGCGCACACTTTGCAGAAAATCCGCTGCGAAAACACTGCAGTTTAAAAGAAGTAGCATGTCACTTCTTTTTTGTGAATCTGCAGCGTTTTTGTACCCATTCCATTATAGAAAACCGCAGGGGTAAAAAACGCAGCAAATCCACAAGAAAACCGCAGCAAAAACGCACAAAAAACGCTGCGGAACCGCACAAAAAACGCGACAAATCCGCAGGTGCGTTTTCTGCCAGGAGAGACAGAATCCGCACCAGAAGTTCCTAAGCCTAGTCTGCAACGTGTGCACATAGCCTAACAGTCCCATCAGTCCAGCAACACACCATAAACACTACACATATAATTGATTGATTGGCTCATACAGGCAGCGCACAGACTCGTAGATCTCCTTTCATCAAGGTTCACTCGTATTACAGACCAGCTCTCTCTTTTCAATTAAAATAAATTTATCTTCATTCCACATCCATAAAAACCATCAATAGACAAAAGAAGCATGTTGGACAGGATTTACATTTTGCATGTAGATATCACAATTGCTATCAGCTGATGTAGTTCAGACCGTATTGGTCTTCAGTTATAACCCCCATAAATATTCTGTTTCTGCCCAATCTACAATTTGGTCTGCATAATTTCCTACATATGACCAATCTCCTCACGTGTAGGACACAACAGTGTTAACACTTAGTATTATCTGTATATAGATACCCTGTACAATACACAAAGCAACATAGTCACGATATATACATTTCAGCATCATTACAATTCGACATTATATATTGTGGTCTCAAGTTCATAAAAGGGTAAAATTGTGAAGTCCTTGTTAAAACAAGCAACTTTGCAATTTACTTTTAACTAAAAATCCTCTGCTTTCTCAAGAGCAGAGCAATTTTTTAATTCTTCACAAAAAAAGAAATGTACAGCAAATTGAATTCTCAAGATGTACATGGATACTGAATCCCTTTTGGAAAGATAATAGAACACCTGTGAAAACTCACATTTTTCCAATTGCAAAATAAACGAAAAATACAAGTTTAAAAACAGAATATCCTGCAAAAAAATCCTACTTGTTTTGATACTAAAAATATGTGACTCGCAGGATCACCTGGTAACTAGCACGGTTAGTGGAGACTTTGTACTCATTGCGTTTGCCACTCTGCTCCTCCTTGTATCAGGCTGTTTAGCTGATTTACTTCTTGCAGCACTCCCAGCACTGGTGTATCTGCCTGCTGTCTCCACCTGGCGCTAGAGAGGCA
Source organism: Ranitomeya imitator (assembly GCF_032444005.1). Taxonomy (NCBI): domain Eukaryota; kingdom Metazoa; phylum Chordata; class Amphibia; order Anura; family Dendrobatidae; genus Ranitomeya; species Ranitomeya imitator. The sequence goes on along the minus strand of NC_091283.1, from coordinate 758,121,773 downwards.
CAGCCAGCCTCTGCAGGAATTTAACCCACTGTATCCTACAGAGTTTTTCATCCCTGGCCTATCCATTGCCAGAAGGGGATATATTAGGTAGTTCCTCCCTCCATTCCTTGCCTAAACTTAGGTTCCTAGTTCTAGACCATTTATAGTTGCCTGTCTCAGATCATTCCTGTTTTGACTCTTGTGCTCTAGGTTTGTCTGATATCTCAGCTCCTGACCTCAGCTTCGTATTCTGAATGTGTGCTGCCCGCCCCAACCTTGGACTTCCTGACCACATCTCTATTTATTCCCTCTGTTCTTCGCATTTGTGCCTTTGACCCTTCATTCTGCTGCTGCAGGCCCAGTGACTGCCCTGGAGTGGCACCTGTTGGCTTCTCTAATGGCCCAAGCCTATCCTCATCATCAGAGGCACTAGGAAAAACCAGGCAGTCTCTTAGTTACGTCCCTCCAAGTTAATCCCGGCCAGTGGCGCAGTGGGTCTAAACCCAATGCCGTAACAAACAGTAACTCAGTTCTATAAATTGACCAAGGAACTGATTTTCTGTTATGCCAGTAAGAACTGTTCATATTTCTAGGTTTGACATGAATAGGAATTTTGCAGGGTGTCCTGTTTTAAAACTTGTGTGTTTTTGGTTTCTTTTTGATGGATTAATAAAGATCTTTTTTATACTTGGAAAATTTGGAGAATAAGTGCTGGACAAGACTACCATTTTCTTGCATGTGATTTTTAATTTTACAGTGTGCAGTTTGTTATCTAGGTTACCGGCCACCCTGCAGACTCAGAGTAGGGACACTACAGAGTTCAAACGGCAAAACGCGATACTCGTAATGGCCATCACGAGTGTTAAAGGCGGTCTTCCATTTGTCTCCCTGGCGAATCCGAATCAGGTTGTAAGTCCACTCGTTGGTCAAGCTTCGTAAAGACTCTGGAATCCTTTAGGCGATTAAACAGCTCGAAGATGAGAGGTAGGGGGTACTTATTATTAACCGTGATTTGATTAAGGCTACTTTAGTCAATGCAGGACTGCAGAGAGCCATCCCTGTTCACAAACAAAAACCCAGCTTCGGCCGGTGAGGAAGATTTAGGCATAAATCCCCCAGCAAGGTTCTCCTCCTGGGAGAGAGGATAGATTCGGCCTCATGGAGGTGATGTGCCAGGCAGAAGGTCAATCGGACAGTCATACGGCCTATGAGTTGGCAAGGTCAGTCTCTTTCTTGTCAAAGACGTCGGCATACCTCCAATATGCAGAAGGCAGGGCACATAAATTAGCGAGAGAAGCAGGAGACCGGATAGCACGAATAGGAGCAAGGAATCTCTCGTGACAACCTGAACCCCAATGGAGTACTTCTCCAGACTTCCAGTCCAAAACAGATTTGTTTCTTTGCAGCCATGGGAGACCTAGAAGCAGAGGATGAGATAGGGAGAAAGCGTCTTAAGCTGCCGTCACACTAACAGTATTTGGTCAGTATTTTACATCAGTATTTGTAAGCCAAAACCAGGAGTGGGTGAAAAATGCAGAAGTGGTGCATATGTTTCTACTATACTTTTCCTCTATTTGTTTCACTCCTGGTTTTGGCTTACAAATACTGATGTAAAATACTGACCAAATACTGATAGTGTGACGGCAGCCTTAGAATGTAGCATCCCTACCTGAAGCTTCATGGAAGCGTTATGAACTGGATGGTCTTGGGAAGAGGCTTTCCATCCACTGAAGAAATCACCAACGGATCAGGAAAGTAGGATCGGGATTTTATACCGCTCGACCACAGCCTGTTGAACAAAACTGCCCACGCAGCCAGAGTCCAGTTTCACCAATTCAACTAAAGACCTTTTGCCACAGGAGACCTATATAATCAGGGTCAACGATGGAGAGGAAGGTGTTTCCCTGTCACTGGTGGCAGGATCGGATAAAGTGTTCGCAGCTGCCGCAATAGAAGCATGTTCCTTCAGCTTGACGAAACTCCTGACAGCGCATAGATAGCTTCACCTGGTCAATCTTCATGGATTCAAAGAAAGATGTCACGGCAGGAACTTGCTTAATAATTGGTCATTGTAAGGTGGGCGTCACGTGCACAGATCCCCTCTTGTGGTTCACCTCTTTGGTCTGTTCTGGAACCTAATTTCAATTTCGGCTGCCAGGGACTCCAGGTCATTCAGAGAGGTAGGTACAGTGCCTTGCGAAAGTATTCTGCTCCCTGGAAAATTTCAACCTTTTCCCACATATCATGCTTCAACATAAAGATACCAAATGTAAATTTTTTGTGAAGAATGAACAACAAGTGGAAATTTATTGGTTATTTTAAATTTTTGTGGAAATTCAAAAACTGAAAAGTGGGGCGTGCAATATTATTCGGCCCCTTTACTTTCAGTGCAGCAAACTCACTCCAGAAGTTCATTGTGGATCTCTGAATGATCCAATGTTGTCTTAAATGCCTAATGATGAAAAATATAATCCACCTGTGTGTAATCAAGTCTCCGTATAAATGCACCAGCTCTGTGATTGTCTCAGGGTTCTGTTTGAAGCACAGAGAGAATCATGAAGACCAAGGAACCCCACAGGCAGGTCCGTGATACTGTTGTGGAGAAGTTTAAAGCCGGATTTGGATACAATATGATTTCCAAAACTTTAAACATCACAAGGAGCACTGTGCAAGCGATCTTACTAAAATTAAAGGAGTATTATACCACTGCAAATTTACCAAGACCAGGCCGTCCCTCTAAACTTTCATCTCAAACAAGGAGAAGACTGATCACAGATGCAGCCAAGAGGCCCATGATCACTCTGGATGAACTGCAGAGATCTACAGCTGAGATGGGACAGTCTGTCCATAGGACAACAATCAGTCGGACACTGCACAAATCTGGTCTTTATGGAAGAGTGGCAAGAAGAAAGCCATTTCTCAAACATATCCATAAAAAGTGTTGTTTAAAGTTTGCAACAAGCCACCTGGGAGACACACCAAACATGTGGAAGAAGGTGCTCTGGTCATATGAAACCAAAATCGAACTTTTTGGCAACAATGCCAAACAATAAGGCAACACAGCTCATCACCCTGAACACACCATCCCCACTGTCAAACATGGTGGTGGCAGCATCATGGTTTGGGCCTGCTTTTCTTCAGCAGAGACAGGGAAGATGGTTAAAATTGATGGGAGTATGGTTGGAGCCAAATACAGGACCATTCTTGAAGAAAACCTGTTAGAGTCTGCAAAAGACCTGAGACTGGGACGGAGATTTGTCTTCCAACAAGACGATGATCCCAAACATAAAGCAAAATCTACAATTGAATGGTTCATAAATAAATGTATCCAGGTGTTAGAATGGCCAAGTCAAAGTCTAGACCTTAATCCAATTGAGAATCTGTGGAAAGAGATGAAAACTGCTGTTCACAAACGATTTCCGTCAAACCTCACTGAGCTCAAGCTGTTTGCCAAGGAAGAATGGGCAAGATTTTCAGTCTCTCGATGTACAAAATTGATAGAGGCATATCCCAGGCGACTTGCAGCTGTAATCGCAGCAAAAGGTGGCGCAACAAAGTATTAAGTTAAAGGGGCCGAATAATATTGCATGCCACACTTTTCAGTTTTTGATTTTCCACAAAAATTTAAAATAACCAATAAATTTTCGTTCATCTTCATAATTGTGTTCCACTTGTTGCTGATTATTCACCAAAAATTTACATTTGGTATCTTTATGTTTGAAGCATGATATGTGGGAATAGGTTTAAAAGTTCCAGGGAGCCGAATACTTTCGCAAAGCACTGTGTTTACTGACCAGTCAGTTCATCCTTGATTCGCCTGGAAAGGCCCCCCAGAAGGTTGCCACCAGAGCCTCATTGATTCAAGCGAGTTTGGATGACAAGGTATTAAAAGTATTAAAACGGACTGCATACTGGTCCACAGAGAGGCTACCTGTCACAATAAGCTGCAGCCGCTGATGCGGCCCAGCCCATAGACATCCCTACACCGACCGACCATGACGGTGTGGGGTGCACATCCCCCGGGGACGCAATATGGACCCTTTATACCGCAGAGGGGGACCCGGGCCTACCCGAACTAGGGAAGGGCAGAGACCGGGGTTCTGTGGCAGCTGAGCATGTGGACAAGGAAAGAGACACGTAAGGCTTGATTACACCGCACAACTTCAGGTATAGAGAAAGTAAAGTTTACTAAAGTAAAGTCACACAGTACATAAACCAAACATGACTATGCCAGGCTCCAGATTCCACACCTCCCAGAAGGGTACCATGCAGTGGACCCCAAGGCACCAACGGATCACCGAGGCACACATAGGCAGGACATCAGGACACAGACAGGACATCAGGGTACATGAGGACATCAGGATGCAGGCAAGACATGAGGACACAGACAGGACGTCAGGACCTCAGGGTACATGAGGTCATCACGACGCAGGCAGGACATCAGTGTACAGACAGGACATCAGGACATCTGGAAACAGGGTCACCAGCAGACATCAGATAGGAGTCATTCGGTTCCAACACAACCTACAGGCACCACCACAGTCATAAGGCTCCAAGCTCCAGGCAGCGGTCATCAGGTTCCAGACTGCGTTCGTCAGGCTCCGGGCATCGGACCTAGGAAGGAACTCAAGCGGGATGGTGCTAGAACGGCAGGATTGCTGGACCTGCAAGGAGCTAGCACCGCATGGCAGCCAGAGCACGAGTAGTAGATGCTCAGCAGAAACACCAGTTACAAGAGACTCAAAGTAACTGGGTGCGAGGCTCCAGACGCAGAGGGATTCCAGGAACATAACTGTTGTGAATTCTGTGGCAGAGCTCCCTCCTGTGGTCACAAGTGGTACTTCGGCTGATTCTCTCTGTGAGCTTCCGTTGGTGGAGGAAAGTGGTACTGCGGCTTCTGAGTTTCCCTCCTCAGGTGATGTGGTGAAGTCGTTAGGTGCTGCTCTATTTAACTCCACCTAGTGCTTTGATCCTGGCCTCCAGTCAATGTTCTAGTATTGGACCTGTTTCCTCCTGGATCATTCCTGTGGCCTGCTGCTCTGCATAGCTAAGTTCTGCTTGCTATTTTGTTTGCTGTTTTTTTCTGTCCAGCTTGTATATTTGTTTTTTCCTGCTTGCTGGTAGCTCTGGGACACAGAGGGTGTACCTCCGTGCCGTTAGTTCGGTACGGAGGGTCTTTTTGCCCCTTTGCGTGGTTTTCGTAGGGTTTTGTGTTGATCGCAAAGTTACCTTTCCTATCCTCGCTCTGTTCAGAAAGTTGGGCCTCACTTTGCTAAATCTATTTCATCTCTACGTTTGTCTTTTCATCTTTACTCACAGTCATTATATGTGGGGGCTGCCTTTTCCTTTGGGGTATTTCTCTGAGGCAAGGTAGGCTTATTTTCTATCTTCAGGCTAGCTAGTTTCTCAGGCTGTGCCGAGTTGCATAGGGAGCGTTAGGCGCAATCCACGGCTGCCTCTAGTGTGGTTGGAGAGGATTAGGGATTGCGGTCAGCAGAGTTCCCACGTCTCAGAGCTCGTTCTATGTTTTTGGGTTATTGTCAGGTCACTGTATGTGCTCTGACCTCTATGTCCATTGTGGTACTGAATTACCTTATATATAACAGTACTGAAGGACAAAAGTACTAATGATTCTCAATAGAGGGAAAAAAGAAGTTCTGAGACCATTTTTTTTTCTCTGCACTGTGTTTTGCCTTTTTTTTCCCCTAGACATTTGGGTGGTTCAGGACACAGGTGTAGCGATGGACATTAAAGGTCTGTCTTCATGTGTGGATCAGCTCACGGCAAGAGTACAAAATATTCAAGACTTTGTGGTTCAGAATTCTATGTTAGAACCGAGAATTCCTATTCCTGATTTATTTTTTGGAGATAGAATTAAATTTCTGAGTTTCAAAAATAATTGTAAACTATTTCTGGCTTTGAAACCTCGCTCCTCTGGTGACCCAGTTCAACAAGTTAGGATCATTATTTCTTTTTTACGTGGCGACCCTCAGGACTGGGCATTTTCTCTTGCATCAGGAGATCCTGCATTAAGTAATATCGATGCATTTTTCCTGGCGCTCGGATTGCTGTACGATGAACCTAATTCAGTGGATCAGGCAGAGAAAAATTTGCTGGCTCTGTGTCAGGGTCAGGATGAGATAGAGGTATATTGTCAGAAATTTAGAAAGTGGTCCGTACTCACTCAATGGAATGAAGGTGCGCTCGCAGCTATTTTCAGAAAGGGTCTCTCTGAAGCCCTTAAGGATGTCATGGTGGGATTTCCTATGCCTGCTGGTCTGAATGAGTCTATGTCTTTGGCCATTCAGATCGGTCGACGCTTGCGTGAGCGTAAATCTGTGCACCATTTGGCGGTATTACCTGAGCTTAAACCTGAGCCTATGCAGTGCGATAGGACTTTGACCAGAGTTGAACGGCAAGAACACAGACGTCTCAATGGGCTGTGTTTCTACTGTGGTGATTCCACTCATGCTATCTCTGATTGTCCTAAGCGCACTAAGCGGTTCGCTAGGTCTGCCACCATTGATACGGTACAGTCAAAATTTCTTCTGTCCGTTACATTGATCTGCTCTTTGTCATCGTATTCTGTCATGGCATTTGTGGATTCAGGCGCTGCCCTGAATTTGATGGACTTAGAGTATGCTAGGTGTTGTGGGTTTTTCTTGGAGCCCTTGCAGTGTCCTATTCCATTGAGAGGAATAGATGCTACGCCTTTGGCCAAGAATAAGCCTCAGTACTGGACCCAGCTGACCATGTGCATGGCTCCTGCACATCAGGAGGTTATTTGCTTTCTGGTGTTGCATAATCTGCATGATGTGGTCGTGTTGGGGTTGCCATGGCTACAAGTCCATAATCCAGTATTAGATTGGAAATCCATGTCTGTGTCCAGCTGGGGTTGTCAGGGGGTACATGGTGATGTCCCATTTCTGACTATTTCGTCATCCACCCCTTCTGAGGTTCCAGAGTTGTCTGATTACCGGGATGTATTTGATGAGCCCAAGTCCGATACCCTACCTCCGCATAGGGATTGTGATTGTGCTATCGATTTGATTCCTGGTAGTAAATTCCCAAAAGGTCAACTGTTTAATTTATCTGTGCCTGAGCACGCCGCTATGCGGAGTTATGTGAAGGAGTCCTTGGAGAAGGGGCATATTCGCCCGTCATCATCGCCATTAGGAGCAGGGTTCTTTTTTGTAGCCAAGAAGGATGGTTCGCTGAGACCTTGTATAGATTACCGCCTTCTAAATAAGATCACGGTTAAATTTCAGTACCCCTTGCCATTGTTATCTGATTTGTTTGCTCGGATTAAGGGGGCTAGTTGGTTCACCAAGATAGATCTTCGTGGTGCGTATAATCTGGTGCGTATTAAGCGAGGCGATGAATGGAAAACTGCATTTAATACGCCTGAGGGCCATTTTGAGTATCTAGTAATGCCATTCGGACTTGCCAATGCTCCATCAGTGTTTCAGTCCTTTATGCATGACATCTTCCGAGAGTACCTGGATAAATTCCTGATTGTGTACTTGGATGACATTTTGATCTTCTCGGATGATTGGGAGTCTCATGTGAAGCAGGTCAGAACGGTGTTTCAGGTCCTGCGTGCTAATTCTTTGTTTGTGAAGGGATCAAAGTGTCTCTTTGGTGTTCAGAAGGTTTCATTTTTGGGGTTCATCTTTTCCCCTTCTACTATCGAGATGGACCCTGTTAAGGTCCAAGCCATCCATGATTGGACTCAGCCGACATCTCTGAAAAGTCTGCAAAAGTTCCTGGGCTTTGCTAATTTTTATCATCGCTTCATCTGCAATTTTTCTAGTATTGCTAAACCATTGACTGATTTGACCAAGAAGGGTGCTGATGTGGTCAATTGGTCTTCTGCTGCTGTGGAAGCTTTTCAAGAGTTGAAGCGTCGTTTTTCTTCTGCCCCTGTGTTGTGTCAACCAGATGTTCCGCTTCCATTCCAGGTCGAGGTTGATGCTTCTGAGATTGGAGCAGGGGCTGTTTTGTCGCAGAGAAGTTCTGATTGCTCGGTGATGAAACCATGCACCTTCTTTTCCAGGAAGTTTTCGCCTGCTGAGCGAAATTATGATGTGGGCAATCGAGAGTTGCTGGCCATGAAGTGGGCATTCGAGGAGTGGCGTCATTGGCTTGAAGGAGCTAAGCATCGCGTGGTGGTATTGACTGATCATAAGAACTTGACTTATCTCGAGTCTGCCAAGCGGTTGAATCCTAGACAGGCTCGTTGGTCGCTGTTTTTTGCCCGTTTTGACTTTGTGATTTCGTACCTTCCGGGCTCTAAAAATGTGAAAGCGGATGCTCTGTCTAGGAGTTTTGTGCCCGACTCTCCGGGCTTATCTGAGCCGGCGGGTATCCTCAAAGAGGGAGTAATTGTGTCTGCCATCTCCCCTGATTTGCGGCGGGTGCTGCAAAAATTTCAGGCTAATAAACCTGATCGTTGCCCAGCGGAGAAACTGTTTGTCCCTGATAGGTGGACGAATAAAGTTATCTCTGAGGTTCATTGTTCGGTATTGGCTGGTCATCCTGGAATCTTTGGTACCAGAGAGTTAGTGGCTAGATCCTTTTGGTGGCCATCTCTGTCGCGGGATGTGCGTTCTTTTGTGCAGTCCTGTGGGATTTGTGCTCGGGCTAAGCCCTGCTGTTCTCGTGCCAGTGGGTTGCTTTTGCCCTTGCCGGTCCCGAAGAGGCCTTGGACACATATCTCTATGCATTTTATTTCGGATCTCCCCGTCTCTCAAAAGATGTCAGTCATTTGGGTGGTCTGTGATCGTTTCTCTAAGATGGTCCATTTGGTACCCTTGTCTAAATTACCTTCCTCCTCTGATTTGGTGCCATTGTTCTTCCAGCATGTGGTTCGTTTACATGGCATTCCAGAGAATATCGTTTCTGACAGAGGTTCCCAGTTTGTTTCGAGGTTTTGGCGAGCCTTTTGTGGTAGGATGGGCATTGACTTGTCTTTTTCCTCGGCTTTCCATCCTCAGACTAATGGCCAGACCGAACGAACCAATCAGACATATCTGAGATGCTTTTTTTCTGCTGATCAGGATGACTGGGTGTCCTTTTTGCCTTTGGCTGAGTTCGCCCTTAATAATCGGGCCAGCTCGGCTACCTTGGTTTCGCCGTTTTTCTGCAACTCTGGGTTCCATCCTCGTTTCTCTTCAGGGCAGGTTGAGTCTTCGGACTGTCCTGGTGTGGATACTGTGGTGGACAGGTTGCAGCAGATTTGGACTCATGTAGTGGACAATTTGACCTTGTCTCAGGAGAAGGCTCAACGTTTCGCTAATCGCAGACGCTGTGTGGGTCCCCGACTTCGTGTTGGGGATTTGGTTTGGTTATCTTCTCGTCATATTCCTATGAAGGTTTCCTCTCCTAAGTTTAAACCTCGTTTCATTGGTCCGTATAGGATTTCTGAGGTTCTTAATCCTGTGTCTTTTCGTCTGACCCTTCCAGATTCTTTTTCCATACATAACGTATTCCATAGGTCATTGTTGCGGAGGGGGAGTTGGAGGGGGAGTTGGAGTATATTGTGGAGAAGATTTTGGATTCTCGTGTTTCAAGACGGAAACTCCAGTATCTGGTTAAGTGGAAGGGTTATGCTCAGGAAGATAATTCCTGGGTCTTTGCCTCTGATGTCCATGCTCCCGATCTTGTTCGTGCCTTTCATATGGCTCATCCTGGTCGTCCTGGGGGCTCTGGTGAGGGTTCGGTGACCCCTCCTCAAGGGGGGGGTACTGTTGTGAATTCTGTGGCAGAGCTCCCTCCTGTGGTCACAAGTGGTACTTCGGCTGATTCTCTCTGTGAGCTTCCGTTGGTGGAGGAAAGTGGTACTGCGGCTTCTGAGTTTCCCTCCTCAGGTGATGTGGTGAAGTCGTTAGGTGCTGCTCTATTTAACTCCACCTAGTGCTTTGATCCTGGCCTCCAGTCAATGTTCTAGTATTGGACCTGTTTCCTCCTGGATCGTTCCTGTGGCCTGCTGCTCTGCATAGCTAAGTTCTGCTTGCTATTTTGTTTGCTGTTTTTTTCTGTCCAGCTTGTATATTTGTTTTTTCCTGCTTGCTGGTAGCTCTGGGACGCAGAGGGTGTACCTCCGTGCCGTTAGTTCGGTACGGGGGGTCTTTTTGCCCCTTTGCGTGGTTTTCGTAGGGTTTTGTGTTGATCGCAAAGTTACCTTTCCTATCCTCGCTCTGTTCAGAAAGTCGGGCCTCACTTTGCTAAATCTATTTCATCTCTACGTTTGTCTTTCAGGAGCTTTGTGAGTAGCTCAGGCGCCGTCCATAGGGCAGAGAAACTTTATTTAGGAGCTGCCCTACAGCAATTGGCTGGGGACAGCATTTCAAGTACACACACTAAGGCTACCATCACACTAGCAGTATTTGGTCAGTATTTTACATCAGTATTTGTAAGCCAAAACCAGGAGTGGGTGATAAATGCAGTAGTGGTGCATATGTTTCTATTATACTTTTCCTCTATTTGTTCCACTCCTGGTATTGGCTTACAAATACTGATTTTAAATACTGACCAAATACTGCTAGTGTGATGGCAGCCTAACCTTGATAGAAGCAGGGGAGGTGTGGCCGCGCCACCTTTAGCACAAACAGAAACCATTACAGCACAATCAGTGCAGGAACTGAGGCTCAGGGCACCTGGCTGTGACTGCACACCCAGACACACGTGGAAAGTCATGCACCAGCTGCAAATGACCTCACAACCCATGGACAGCTTCCACAGCGGCAACAAGGGACCACACAAGTGGATGATCTTGCAGCAGAGCAAAGATCTAACCACCCTTGTACGGCTACGCAGCAAAGCAGGGAACTGAGAAGGCTCCATACAGGTAACAGCCAACAGTATGCCAGCTCAATTAGGGGGAAAGGAGCAAAGGGTTAAAGCAAAGACATGCATTGTCATGCCGAAAACCATATACAGACAGAACGGTGTGACACTACCTTATCGTAACCGGAGTAGAGAACAAGCTACAGAATAAGCATGGCCAGGTTCATCGAAGACCTTACAGAAGGCTTTCAAGAAGGACTGTAGGTTTGACACCAAAGGATCTCCTTTCTCACACAAAGACATGCTAGGGCCTCACCAGATAGATGGGACACGATGAAGGCCACTTTGGCTCGATTCGAGACAAACTGATAAGCCAGGAGTTTCAAGTGCATCGTGCAATGGTTAATGAACCCCCAACACAGGGCGGGATATTCACCAAAGCATGGAGGAGCAGACAAATAAGGTCAGGAACTTGGTGAATAACTGGCAGCTTTGTGGGTCAGCATCGTGGTAACTGCTGCCTGAGAGGATGTGTAAGCACCCGGTACTTCAAGTGTGTCTAGATGGGTATTCACAGCCCATTGATAGGATATCTTGCTGATCCTTCTGGCAGGAGACCTCTCCGGTGAGTACGGTGGCATCTCTGCAGGGAGAGAGGGACAGCACGCAGAGATGCCAGCCCTACAAAATAGAACAGACAATTTTCCTCCAGTCGGGTTTATTTCCACATGTAACAGCCAATGGGAGATTATTCTTAAAATCTTACGTGAACACTGGCCAATTCTTAAAACGTAACCCACCATTGGTAAATTACACGCAGAGTGGCCCTTTTTAATTATTAAAATAATCAAGTTATTTGTCGCGCTAGTAAGCTTTATAGCATACTGGCTAACATGAAAAGTGTATTACTTTGGAAGTATGCTTTAAGTGCTCTGCGTAAGTCACTAATGCAAAAATAATTTAATTAAAGTGTATCATGAAAGCTTGCTGGTGGTTGTATATAGAGAATACCTGTCCAAGTTAGAATGACTTTGGCAAAAGGTTATAAAAGCAAGTACTAGAAAGGTAAAACAGCAAGTGAAATATTCAATATTCTCTATGAAGCAGATACCTACCCTGCAGTTGCACCGTTCAGGTATGGTGCTGTGCAACCTCTGAAGATGGATGACTGTTTTTTTTTTATTATTATTTATTAAATAAAATGCTGCAAAAAGGATGGGTAGAAAGAAGGGAGGAGAAAGGGGGGAAAGGGGCAGGGGGAGCGAGGGGAACGGATGTGGGGTAGTAAGGTTAATATGGTTTTTAAAAATCCCCCTCTCCTTTTCCCCCCTTTTCTTAGAAAAACCCTGTTCTTAAAAAAACTCTGATTTTTCTTAAAACAAAAATAAAAATAAAAATATAGCAACCAAAAAAATATTTTGTAGCTTAGTGTTTCCCTTATTCCCCTTATATTTACCTTACTACCCCACACCCCTTCCCCTCATTCCCCCTGCCCCTTCCCCCCTCTCTTTCTACCCATTCTTTTTACAGCATTTTATTTAATTAAAAAAATGTTAAAACATTTTTTTACCAGTCATCCATCTTCAGAGGCTGCACGGCACCACACCTCAACTGTGCAACTGCAGGGTAGATACCTGCCTCATAGAGAATAGTGAATATTTCACTTGCTGTTTCACCTTTCTAGTACTTGAATTTTAACCCTTTGCCAGCTTGAAGTTTTAAACATAATCATATGCCAGGTCAAAGTCTTTCTAACTTGAACAGGTATTCTCTATGCACAACCACCAGCAAGCTTTCATGATACACTTTAATTAAATTCTTTTTGCGTTAGTGACTTACGCAGAGCACTTAAAGCATACTTCCAAAGTAATACACTTTTCATGTTAGTGAGTATCCATTAAAGCTTACTAGCGCGACATACAACTTGATTACTTATTGGATTTACCACAGAGAACCCGAAGTTTGTCTACAGCTTACTGCTTCCCTGTTCTTCCTTCATCATCCCCATAATGAGGGCGCTAGTGTACTTGTTATTATTGCTTTTTAATTTTTTATTTAAATAATTAAACAATACGGCTTGGGGAACACTCTATTCTTGATAACTATTTTTATACTGTACAGCTCTAAAAGCTGCCTATGCTAACAGCCTGGGAAAGAGCTAAGTTTGAACCAGTGTGACCATACCGCTGGCCAAACTGTCAATCATCAGGAGCGCACTCCTCCTGAAACCAGGCTAAAGGAATATTTCTTAAGACATAATTTGAGAAAACTCCTGTAAAAAAATGTTTTCAAATACTAATAAATGATTCCATTATTTAAAACTGTTATCAATTAATAGATGTTTTTTCTTGCCGCTCTAAATTCTTGTTTTAGAGCACAATATAATATAATAATTTGCTCCTGACAGGCTAGTAGATTATTATATGTTCAATATCGTCATATACATGACAGAACTGGTCTTTCTGTATGTAGAACATAAATGCTTCAGTTTGTACAGAATGTCATTACAGTTGCATATTTTCGTCATACACAAGGTGTTGAGCTCTCCAGAAAAACCAGTTACAGATTCCATGGGTGTGTGTCTTTACAGACAAGTTAGGAACCTGAATAGGACAAAGTTGTGATAAAAACACCCGACTGTGCACTCCCATTGAAGTCATGTCCTTTCAAAGAATATCTGCTGCAGTCTGCCTTAGAATTAAATTGAAAGCTGTGCACTAATTATATAGAAACAAATATAGCATTAAAGAGGTTTATACAACATTATAATATGAGTAACATTTTCACACCTTCTTAAAGGTCCATTAACCCTAAAACACTCATGGCCCTGCATAAAACATTCATATAATTCGCGACTGCACTGATGAAACTTTCAACCCTCCACAGAATATAAAATATTTTGTACTGTATTAATATTTCATGTGAGCTGTTTGCAATGAATTACTGGATAAAAACTGTGTTGTTGCAGGAACATATGTCCCTCCAGAGAAAAACGTGTAGGTTAATTATGTCCTGGAAATCTTCTAAAATGCTTGAGAAGAAAAGTATAAGAAGGAATTCACCCTTTTGCAAGGTGGGTTGCTGCGGTCATGTTCCTACCCCTGAAGAGACCTTTGAACGCATTCGAGCCTTGTAAGTCCAATGTTTGGTGGGTTCTCCACCAGCGCCCAAAAGACACTGATCCCCAACTCGGGCCCTGCATCCGTCCGTGGTCTCTGTCCCTGAGACCGCCCCTGCGTCTGTAGGGAAACTTCTTGACACAGAGGCAAAATGGATCCCGGTTGTCATCTGAGACAAAAAGGAAGCATGGGTAGTAGCCCAGCTGGACCAGCCTGGCGGAGAACACATTGCGCGGCAAATTGATGCATTATGATCACGGATGGGTTTTTGTATTCATAATGGAGGAGAATGCTGGTCACAATGTCTATGTTAATGCCGAATCCCTCTTATGGAGACCCGGTCTGTAGACAGGCAAATGTGATGCAGCTGCAGTGCAGTTTAGCGCAACCTCCACCAGGGGGTGCTGGTTTGGGAAGAGAGGTTGCACACTCACGGCATAGCAACACTGAGCAGCCACACAGGTGTCACAGGTAACGAAAGAGTGGTCAGACGAGCAGAGTCAGAAACTGTCAGGAGCAGAAGTACCTGAGATAACAGCATGCACGGAGTCAGAGACAAGCCAGAAGTCAGAGCCAAAATGGGAGCGCGGTATCCAAAATGTGAGACGTAAGATGAAGTCGGGGTACAAGCCAGAAGTCAAAGTCAGTCGAAGAATGAGGTATCAGAGACGGAAAGCAAGGGGCGGGGTTCAGAGATCAGGCCGAGTTATACACTGTAAGGAAAACCACCAGATGAACACTACATCAGGGATAGGGAAAGGGTCTCACACAAATACGGGAAGTCCGAGGCAGAAGGATCACCAGGGTATATGGGTCAGCTGCTCTAGAATGGAAGCATGAACTAGCACTGATGCTGGCCAGCAGACTGCAGAGGACTGATAAAGCCCAGCCAGCTCCAAAACAAGGCAGAGGGTGTTAACCCCCGCATGACCAGTCCAGAGGGGGAATAATAGAAAACAAACTCCAGACTGGATCATGACAGCAAGTGTGTCCAGTTCATAAAGGAGGATGTGCCCCATTGCTAGTTCGCAATCGTGGTGTCTAAGATTTGGTAGAGAGCAATATAAGCACCTTTGACTATTCAGCCTTGGTAAGAGGTAGTTGAACCTCGAGCTGACACCCCCCACCCCGAGAACTAAAGTGAGGAATCCCAGTAGACAGTCTGCAGCAAATCTTTTTGGGCCCTCAATAGAGGACAAGTCGACAGGGCTGCCAGAGATAGCGGCCAACCCAGCGGTGGTGTATGTAGACAAGAAAACTCACTAGGCCATATACGTGATAAGACTAGTGGCCAAAAAGACCTGGGTCTATTGTCATGGGTTGAGAACCCACTTTAAAGAAAAAAAATGGAATCTGCAGTGGAACAGGCCTCAATTATGCTAGTTCCACCTGACAAGAGTAACAGTTTGAGGTTCCAGAGTTCCCAAAGGTCCAAAGGGTCGAAGATCCACAAAGTCCGGGACTCCACCATGTTAAAGGCTGCGGACTGCCAAGAAGTTGTCACCCCCGTTCCCAGTTTTATTGCGCATCCCCGTTCTGGATTGCAGAGACACTGCAGCCACTGGATGGTCCTACACCCTCATTCAAGAACTGCGTCCTATCTAGTTGGGGGGAATGCCTCCAAGGGACTGTGCCCCCATCCTGTGGACTGACGGGGACAACGGACTTTTCCCCACATGGACTGTGTCCTTGTCACAAGGACCAATGTTTGGGGTCGGACAACCCGATGGCCTAACAGGGTTTAAAGGCAGATGGACTGTGCCTATGAAATTACGGGGCTGTTGTTGTCTTGCCCTGAGTGCCTATGGTTATGAGGAACTTGAACTCTTCGTTCAGCAGTCCCAACTCAGTGGGACCGGTGTCAATGTCGACCACAACCTCTGGAAAAAGAGATTGGTATTTATGTTTTATGTGATGTGTACTGGTGTTTTCCAGGTATCCAAATGGTCAAGGATGATCTTTGCGAAAAAAAGAGGAGGAATGTAAGGATGGTGGTCCACTGTGGTCGCGTTCCTACCCCCGAAGACAATAATCGTGTCAGTGTGTTGTAAAGTATTAAGTTAACTGTGTCATTTTTCTTATGTAAATATTGTGTAATGTAAATTGCATGGTATTATGGGGTTTGCCTGTGCAATGTTTAGTATGCAGTTGACTTTAGGGTGAATTTAGCATTAGTCTATGGAACTAGCCCATATTGGGAGGGGCTAGTGTTAGGGAGAGTGACTGCTTCCTGTTAGGAAGTCAGATAGGGTCAGTGTGCCTAGAAATCTCTGGAGTATACTACAGAAGAAGGATACTGTGTGGGAAAATGCTTCATACTGTAAAGGAAACATTCACAAAACTTTGTACTCGCTATCTCTTGTGTACAAGCCTTACCAAGATACCATTCAGTAAAGTGTTTATTTTTGAATTGTGGTCTCCGTCTTTGATATCAAGAACCCTGCTGCAGACTTACAGAAGGAGTCTGTGCATGAGATACAGAAAGACAGGGGGATGAGAGGGGAGCGCTGCGGTGAGCTTACCTGCTGGAGCGCAGGACCTGAAACACGTGATGACCGTGGGAGGGGTCGGAGGTGGAGCCAGATGCCGAGTAGCGGTGGTGACTGGAGAAATGAGAGAGTAGTCTGAACGTGCCAAATTCAAGCCAGGAGGTCGATGAAGTACTAAAGAGTGAGATGCTGAGTGGTCAGGACGTAGCAGAAGGTCAGGTAGCTGGAGATAACGGTGCAGTACAAACGGGGCAGACAGAAGATTAGTAAGAGTACCAAGCCGAAGGCCAGAGCCAGAAGCACGGAATCTCAATGCAATGTACAGAATGAGAACACGGACCGGATCATACACGAGAAGGCAAACGGACTCACAGAATGCAAGCACACCAGGGCTCAGACACACAGCCAGGACAGATGTATCACTGACAAGGATCCCCAGATGAATGCGGGTAAATTTAGCCCAACCCAAACCAAAAGGAGGCCATACAAAATTAACCCTGAGAGGACAAGGAACCCTGTACACAACCATGACATTTGAACTGTGAAACATCTGGTCCTGGCAAATCCACAATATCAGTTACATGCCGCTTACACAGGCGTATGGCCCTCACAGCACCCAATCCACACACCCAGCCAGGACCTCAACTTTCATGTAAAGTGCAGGGCGCTGAAGAGGAGTGCCTTGCCCGCACCTATTGCCCTACACCATGTTACACTTTCTTGCTTTTTAAGTGCTTTATTATTGGGTAAGCAATAAAATAATAATATTAACCCTGCTGTTCTGTTCGGTCTGGGGAGACCTATTTTGAACTTTGGTATTTTTTGGGGTGTTCAAGATGCGGTTCTGAAACTTGTGGTTGATTGACTTAAATGAGGATGGGTCGGTCGGCCACGGGTTTCAGAGCCGCATCTTGAATATTTTAAAGAATATTGATGTTCAAAGTCGGTCATTTTTGACCAACAGAACAGCAGGGTTAAAGCAGGAATTCGTGTTGTTGGTCATCTTGCTTCAAAGAGATTGAATATATCGCAAACAAAAGTCACAAAACAAACATTTATACCAATCGAATCCATAGTTACACAAAAAACAAGCCTCACACATCTACATTGAAAATAAAACAGTTACAACTCTTAGAATATAGTTGTCAGAGCACAGGTGCAGGAAATCCCAGGGCTAGGAGCTCCTTCCTTATCCATAAAGCTAGAGGCGCCCTTGCTATCCCTGTTTCCCTAATTACTTTTGATGGTGAAGATTAGAGATGAGTGAATATCTTCGACTCCTTACTTATTCGGCAAGCTATAGCGATTACTGAAGAAGCTGCAACGGGAACCTGGATACCTGGAGTGCTCCGATAATCAGGTGTTCGGCGCCGCAGCTGCATGTGTCTCAGCTGTGAGACAGTCACAACACATGCATGGAGTGTTGTGACTGTCACACAGCCATGACACGTGCAGGTGCGGTGCCAAACACCTGATTGTCGGAGACCTTCAGGTATCCGGGTTCCCGCTATAGCTTGCCGAATAAGGAAGGAGGTGAAAATATTCCCTCATGTCTAGTGAAGATGCCAGGGCCACATGCCTTATGGAGATCCTAAATCAGTCCTTATCTGTCCCCTCTCCCACACAGGGAAGTAGGGAGTTGTAGTGTATAAGAATACAAAACCAGACTAACAAGGAAAGACAAATGAAAATATCAATTATACAAATATGCACTCACAAACAACAGAGTGGAACACCAGGAATTAAAAAAAGGAAAATACAAATAGGAGAGGATGAGGATATGCACACAGACAAATCACAAAGCAACAGCCTTTTGAACAACGCTCAAATCACTTCTTCAAACAACCAACACCTCCAACTCCAGAACCCGATTGCCAGAGGTGAGTTTATACAGCAGAGGGGAGTGGCTAACACTGAACATCTGAGACCAGCAAAACTGGAAGACTCCAGGAGCTCTCATCTGAACAGATTAACCACTGCACTGCTAGCAGAAACCTTCACTGTGTAATATGATGGTGATGTGCTTCTAATCAGTGCAGGAATACGTTAAATCAGACACTGTGAGCTTCGGGCCTCTCTCAGTGACAATAAGGCTTCAATATACTGTACATACCAAAAAGAAAAGAGGGGATCTGCGATACTCTGTGCATACCCGAGCACCCGATGTAAACTCAAGTAGCAAGCACTTGCGCTGAACACTAACAGTCATATCATCATGTTTTATTTATTTTTTTGCTTTTGAAAAAAAAAAATTCTAACTCCAACCCTAACTCAAGCCCAACCCTAACTGCAAAGAATGGAAAAAAATTAAATCTTTTATTTTATCATTTTTTTTACACTAAGATGGTGAGAAAGGGGGATTTGATTTGCTATTTTTTAAAATATTTTGATCACTTTGATAGGGTCTATCACAGTGATCAAAAGGAACCAATAGGAAAAATTCCCTATTGTTGCCGGGTATCGTCAGGCAGATCTCGGCAGGTGCACTGCCCATGCGCCCGCCATTTTTTCCAGAAAGATGACACGGAGGGCTGGGAGAATGAGCAGGAGTATTCGGGGATGGCGGATATATTGGGGGGTCGGGGGACCCCATTTCTCTCTTCTCTGATATGCTAGATCATATCAGAGAAGAGAAAATTTAATTTTAAATCAGACTTTTTTTTGTGATCGCAATTATTCAGTGAATTAAAGTGATCACGTGATAGGGGACCATAAAAACTGGCCCTGATCATGTTATCCAGGGTGTCATCTAGATGTGGTAGCCGAGACCCTGGAGATTTTCCAACGCTGGAGGGCGCTGAAAAATAAGTATCCTTAACTGCCGCTGTTAAAAGGCGCATTGGCGGTCGTTAACCCCTTCCCGACCTTTGACGCATACGCTGCGTCATGAAAGTCGGTGCCATTCTGACCCATGACGCAGCATATGCGTCATGGAAAGATCGCGTCCCGGCAGATCGGGTGAAAGGGTTAACTCCCATTTCACCCGATCTGCAGGGACAGGGGGAGTGGTAGTTTAGCCCAGGGGGGGTGGCTTCACCCCCTCGTGGCTACGATCGCTCTGATTGGCTGTTGAAAGTGAAACTGCCAATCAGAGCGATTTGTAATATTTCACCTAAAACAATGGTGAAATATTACAATCCAGCCATGGCCGATGCTGCAATATCATCGGCCATGGCTGGACACACTAATGTGCACCCACCCCACTCCTCCGATCGCCCCCAGCCCCCCGATCTGTGGTCTGCTCCCCTCGGTCCTGTGCTCCGCTCCCCCGTCCTCCTGCCCGCTCCCCCCGTGCTCCAATCACACCCCCCGTGCTCCAATCAAACCCCCCGCACTCCGATCCCCCCCCGCACAGCGATCCCCCTCCGCACAGCGATTCCCCCCCCAGTGCTCCGATCCACCCGCCCGCACAGCGATCCCCCACTCCGTGCTCCAATCCACCCCCCCGTGTTCCGATCCACCCCCCCGTGCTCCGACGCCCCCCCCGTGCCCTGATCTCCCCCCCTTATACTTACCTGGCCTCCCGGGGACCGTCCGTCTTCTTTCCTGGGCGCCGCCATCTTCCAAAATGGCGGGCGCATGTGCAGTGCGCCCGCCGAATCTGCTGGCCGGCAGATTCGTTCCAGAGTGAATTTTGATCACTGAGATAGGTTACATCTCAGTGATCAAAATAAAAAAAAAAAGTAAATGACCCCCCCCCCCCCTTTGTCACCCCCATAGGTAGGGACAATAAAAAAAATATATTTTTTTTTCCACTAAGGTTGGGGTAAGAACTAGGGTTAGGGTTAGGGGTAGGGTTAGGGTTAGGGTTAGGGGTAGGGTTAGGGTTAGGGTTAGGGTTAGGGGTAGGGTTTCGGTATGTGCACACGTATTCTGGTCCTCTGCGGATTTTTCCGCTGCGGATTTGATAAATCCGCAGTGCTAAACCGCTGCGGATTTATGGCGGATTTACCATGTTTTTTCTGCGCATTTCAATGCGGTTTTACAACAGCGATTTTCTATTTGAGCAGTTGTAAAACCGCTGCGGAATCCGCAGAAAGAAGTGACATGCTGCGGAATGTAAACCGCTGCGTTTCCGTGCAGTTTTTCTGCAGCATGTGTACAGCGATTTTTGTTTTCCATAGGTTTACATTGAACTGTAAACTCATGGGAAACTGCTGCGGATCCGCAGCGTTTTCCGCAGCGTGTGCACATACCTTTAGAATTAGGCTATGTGCACACGGTGCGGATTGGCCGCTGCGGATCCGCAGCATAGTTCCATCAGGTTTACAGTACCATGTAAACATATGGAAAGCCAAATCCGCTGTGCCCATGGTGCGGAAAATACCGCGCGGGAACGCTGCGTTGTATTTTCCGCAGCATGTCAATTCTTTGTGCGGATTCCGCAGTGTTTTACACCTGTTCCTCAATAGGAATCCGCAGGTGAAATCCGGACAAAAAACACTGGAAATGCGCGGTAAATCCGCAGGTAAAACGCAGTGCCTTTTACCCGCGGATTTTTCAAAAATGGTGCTGAAAAATCTCATACGAATCCGCAACGTTGGCACATAGCCTTAGGGCTAGGGTTGGGTTGAAATTAGGGTTGTGGTTAGGGTTAGGGGTGTGTTGGGGTTACGGGTGTGTTGGGGTTAGGGTTGTGATTAGGGTTACGGCTACAGTTGGGATAAGGGTTAGGGGTGTGTTGGAGTTAGAATTGAGGGGTTTCCACTGTTTAGGCACATCAGGGGGTCTCCAAACGCAACATGGTGCCACCATTGATTCCAGCCAATCTTGTATTCAAAAAGTCAAATGGTGCTCCCTCACTTCCGAGCCCCGACGTGCACCCAAACAGTGGTTTACCCCCACATATGGGGTACCAGCATACTCAGGACAAACTGCGCAACAATTACTGGGGTCCAATTTCTCCTGTTACCCTTGTGAAAATAAAGAAATGCTTGCTAAAACATCATTTTTGAGGAAAGAAAAATGATTTTTTATTTTCACGGCTCTGCGTTGTAAACGTCTGTGAAGCACTTGGGGGTTCAAAGTGCTCACCACATATCTAGATAAGTTCCTTGGGGGGGTCTAGTTTCTAAAATGGGGTCACTTGTGGGAGGTTTCTACTGTTTAGGCACACCAGGGGCTCTGCAAACGCAATGTGACGCCCGCAGACCATTCCATCAAAGTCTGCATTTCAAAAGTCACTACTTCCCTTCTGAGCCCCGACGTGTGCCCAAACAGTGGTTTACCCCCACACATGGGGTATCAGCGTACTCAGGAGAAACTGGACAACAACTTTTGGGGTCCAATTTCTCCTGTAACCCTTGGGAAAATAAAAAATTCTGGGCTAAATAATTATTTTTGAGGAAAGAAAACTTATTTATTATTTTCACGGCTCTGCATTATAAACTTCTATGAAGCACTTGGGGGTTCAAAGTGCTCACCACACATCTAGATAAGTTCCTTTCGGGGTCTAGTTTCCAAAATGGGGTCACTTGTGGGGGGTTTCTACTGTTTAGGCACATCAGGGGCTCTGCAAACGCAACGTGGCGCCCGCAGAGCATTCCATCAAAGTCTGCATTTCAAAACGTCACTACTTCAATTCCGAGACCCGGCATGTGCCCAAACAGTAGTTTACCCCCACATATGGGGTATCACCGTACTCAGGAGAAACTGGACAACAACTTTTGGGATCCAATTTCTCCTGTTACCCTTGGGAAAATAAAAAATTCTGGGCTAAATAATTATTTTTGAGGAAAGAAAACGTATTTATTATTTTCACGGCTCTGCATTATAAACTTCTATGAAGCACTTGGGGGTTCAAAGTGCTCACCACACATCTAGATAAGTTCCTTTCGGGGTCTAGTTTCCAAAATGTGGTCACTTGTGGGGGGTTTCTACTGTTAAGCCACATCAGGGGCTCTGCAAACGCAACGTGACGCCCACAGAGCATTCCATCAAAGTCTGCATTTCAAAATGTCACTACTTCACTTCCGAGCCCCGGCATGTACCCAAACAGTGGTTTACCCCCACATATGGGGTATCAGCGTACTCAGGAGAAACTGGACAACAACTTTTGGGGTCAAATTTCTCCTGTGACCCTTTGTAAAATAAAAAATTGCAGGCTAAAAGATCATTTTTGAGAAAATAATTTTTTTTTTTTATTTTCATGGCTCTGCATTATAAACTTCTGTGAAGCACTTGGGGGTTCAAAGTCCTCACCACACATCTAGATTAGTTCCTTTGGGGGTCTAGTTTCAAAATGGGGTCATTTCTGGGGGATCTCCAATGTTTAGGCACACAGGGGCTCTCCAAACGTGACATGGTGTCCGCTAATGATTGGAGCTAATTTTCCATTTAAAAAGCCAAATGGCGTGCCATCCCTTCCGAGCCCTGCCGTGCGCCCAGACAGTGGTTTACCCCCACATATGGGGTATCAGCGTACTCAGGACAAACTGGACAACAATATTTGGGGTCCAATTTCTCCTATTATCCTTGGCAAAATAGGAAATTCCAGGCTAAAAAATCATTTTTGAGGAAAGAAAAATTATTTTTTATTTTCATGGCTCTGCGTTATAAACTTCTGTGAAGCACCTGGGGGTTTAAAGTGCTCAATATGCATCTAGATAAGTTCCTTGGGGGGTCTAGTTTCCAAAATGGGGTCACTTGTGGGGGAGCTCCAATGCATAGGCACACAGGGGCTCTCCAAACGCGACATGGTGTCCGCTAACAAATGGAGCTAATTTTCCATTCAAAAAGTCAAATGGCGCGCCTTCCCTTCCGAGCCCTGCCGTGTGCCCAAACAGTGGTTTACCCCCCCCATATGAGGTATCGGCGTACTCGGGAGAAATTGCCCAACAAATTTTATGATCCATTTTATCCTATTGCCCATGTGAAAATGAAAAAATTGAGGCGAAAATAATTTTTTTGTGAAAAAAAAGTACTTTTTCATGTTTACAGATCAATTTGTGAAGCACCTGAGGGTTTAAAGTGCTCACTAGGCATCTAAATAAGTTCCTTGGGGGGTCTAGTTTCCAAAATGGGGTCACTTGTGGGGGAGCGCCAATGTTTAGGCACACAGGAGCTCTCCAAACGCGACATGGTGTCCGCTAACGATGGAAATAATTTTTCATTCAAAAAGTCAAATGGCGCTCCTTCCCTTCCGAGCCTTACCATGTGCCCAAACAGTGGTTTACCCCCACATATGAGGTATCGGCGTACTCAGGAGAAATTGCCCAACACATTTTAGGATCCATTTTATCCTGTTGCCCATGTGAAAATGAAAAAATTGAGGCTAAAAGAATTTTTTTGTGAAAAAAAAGTACTTTTTCATATTTACGGATCAATTTGTGAAGCACCTGGGGGTTGAAAGTGCTCACTATGCATCTAGATAAGTTCCTTGGGGCGTCTAGTTTCCAAAATGGGGTCACTTATGGGGGAGCTCCAATTTTTAGGCACACGGGGGCTCTCCAAACGTGACATGGTGTCCGCTAAAGAGTGGAGCCAATTTTTGATTCAAAAAGTCAAATGGCGCTCCTTCCCTTCCAAGCCCTGCCGTGCGCCCAAACAGTGGTTTACCCCCACATATGAGGTATCAGCGTACTCAGGACAAATTGGACAACAACTTACGTGGTTCAGTTTCTCCTTTTACCATTGGGAAAATAAAAAAATTGTTGCTAAAAGATAATTTTTGTGACTAAAAAGTTAAATGTTCATTTTTTCCTTCCATGTTGCTTCTGCTGCTGTGAAGCACCTGAAGGGTTAATAAACTTCTTGAATGTGGTTTTGAGTACCTTGAGGGGTGCAGTTTTTAGAATGGTGTCACTTTTGGGTATTTTCAGCCATATAGACCCCTCAAACTGACTTCAAATGTGAGGTGGTCCCTAAAAAAAATGGTTTTGTAAATTTCGTTGTAAAAATGACAAATCGCTGGTCAAATTTTAACCCTTATAACTTCCTAACAAAAAAAAATTTTGTTTCCAAAATTGTGCTGATGTAAAGTAAACATGTGGGAAATGTTATTTATTAACTATTTTGTGTCACATATCTCTCTGGTTTGTGAAAATTGCGAAATTTTCAAAATTTTCGCCAAATTTCCGTTTTTATCACAAATAAACGCAGAATTTATTGACCTAAATTTACCACTAACATGAAGCCCAATATGTCACGAAAAAACAATCTCAGAACCGCTAGGATCCGTTGAAGCGTTCCTGAGTTATTACCTCATAAAGGGACACTGGTCAGAATTGCAAAAAACGGCAAGGTCTTTAAGGTCAAAATAGGCTGGGTCATGAAGGGGTTAAAGAGTTAAGAAAAGCAAAATGAAACATTTTGTATCTAGGATAGATAACATTCAGCACAAATCTAACATTAATAAGTCTGGGATATTCTTAGAAGTCTCATGACAGAAACATTTAATATCAGCATGGAATTTCCTATGCAGCAGAAAAAAGCGCTGTGCATTATATCTTTCTGTTTAATGTTAATAATCTAGAGATAATTAATTGAATGTGCACATTCCATTTGAGACCAAACACATTTATGCAAATGAATGACGTGAACCCTGGGAATTCTTAAAATGTGCACTAAAAAAAAATATTCTTCTGTAGAAGCAGTTTATTCATTTTAATAAATGCATCAAATGAATAGGGAACATCAACATGTCTAAAATTTTCACAACACAAAAATAAAACAAGGGACTGATTGTGCAGCCGTAAAGGGAATATGCCATGTTTTTATGTTAAATGCATATAAAATAAAAAAAAATAAAATACATTTTCATATTTTTCACAACACCATATTAAAAATACATTCTGAAATCTGGCAAGTTTCACACTGACCATTAAGCTTAATACTAGTCTCATGCTTCCTGTTCTTTTCAGCACCTAATGCACACAGTAAGCAATAGACTGGCTTGAATTTAAAAAAAATTATTGAGGTACCGTATCTTCTGGTCCGATCTGGGCAAAAAATCATTGTGAAAGGAGGGGAAGAGGTGAGCTGAGGCACAGGGGCGGACACTGACAGCTTGGGACCCCTGTGCAAGAAATATGTCTGGGCCCCCCCTTTTTATGGTGACAAAGCTATATATATATATATATATATATACATATATATATATATATATATACATATATATATATATATGTATATATATATATATATATATATGTATATATATATATATATATATATATATATATATATATATATATACAGTACAGACCAAGAGTTTGGACACACTTTCTCATTTAAAGATTTTTCTGTATTTTCATGACTATGAAAATTGTACATTCACACTGGAGGCATCAAAACTATGAATTAACACATGTGGAATTATATACTTAACAAAAAAGTGTGAAACAACTGTAAATATGTCTTATATTCTAGGTTCTTCAAAGTAGCCACCTTTTGCTTTGATGACTGCTTTGCACAGTCTTGGCATTCTCTTGATGAGCTTCAAGAGGCAGTCACTGGGAATGGTTTTCACTTCACAGGTGTGCCCTGTCAGGTTTAATATGTGGGATTTCTTGCCTTATAAATGGGGTTGGGACCATCAGTTGTGTTGTACAGAAGTCTGGTGGATACACAGCTGATAGTCCTACTGAATAGACTGTTAGAATTTGTATTATGGCAAGAAAAAAGCAGCTAAGTAAAGAAAAACGAGTGGCCATCATTACTTTAAGAAATGAAGGTCAGTCAGTCCAAAAAATTGGGAAAACTTTGAAAGTGTCCCCAAGTGCAGTGGCAAAATCCATCAAGCGCTACAAAGAAACTGGCTCACATGAGGACCGCCCCAGGAAAGGAAGACCAAGAATCACCTCTGCTTCTGAGGATAAGTTTATCCGAGTCACCAGCCTCAAAAATCGCAGGTTAACAGCAGCTCAGATTAGAGACCAGGTCAATGCTACACAGAGTTCTAGCAGCAGACACATCTCTACAATAACTGTTAAGAGGAGACTTTGTGCAGCAGGCCTTCATGGTAAAATAGCTGCTAGGAAGCCACTGCTAAGGACAGGCAACAAGCAGAAGAGACTTGTTTGGGCTAAAGAACACAAGGAATGGACATTAGACCAGTGGAAATCTGTGCTTTGGTCTGATGAGTCCAAATTTGAGATCTTTGGTTCCAACCACCGTGTCTTTGTGCGACGCAGAAAAGGTGAACAGATGGACTCTACATGCCTGGTTCCCACCGTGAAGCATGGAGGAGGAGGTGTGATGGGGTGGGGGTGCTTTGCTGGTGATACTGTTGGGGATTTATTCAAAATTGAAGGCATACTGAACCAGCATGGCTACCACGGCATCTTGCAGCGGCATGCTATTCCATCCGGTTTGCTTTTAGTTGGACCATCATTTATTTTTCAACAGGACAATGACCCCAAACACACCTCCAGGCTGTGTAAGGGCTATTTAACCAAGAAGGAGAGTGATGGGGTGCTATGACCTGGCCTCCACAGTCACCAGACCTGAACCCAATCGAGATGGTTTGGGGTGAGCTGGACCACAGAGTGAAGGCAAAAGGGCCAACAAGTGCTAAGCATCTCTGGGAACTCCTTCAAGATTGTTGGAAGACCATTCAAGGTGACTACCTCTTGAAGCTCATCAAGAGAATGCCAAAGTGTGCAAAGCAGTCATCAAAGCAAAAGGTGGCTACTTTGAAGAACCTAGAATATAAGACATAATTTCAGTTGTTTCACACTTTATTGTTAAGTATATAATTCCACGTGTTTATTCATAGTTTTGATGCCTTCAGTGTGAATGTACAATTTTCATAGTCATGAAAATACAGAAAAATCTTTAAATGAGAAGGTGTGTCCAAACCTTTGGTCTGTACTGTATATATTATATATATATCTCTACACACACACACACACACACACACACACGTATAGATTACATAGAATGGTTTATTATGTATATTGTCGTCAATTACAGGAGCAGTATACAGGAGGGGCAGTATACAGGAGGGGCAGTATAGAGAAGGGGCAGTATACATGAGTGGGAGGGGCAGTATACAGGAGCCATACACAGGAGGTGCAGTATACAGGAGGGGCAGTATACAGGAGGTTCAGTATACAGGAGGTGCAGTATACAATATACATAATTCCTTTCTTCCTCCACCACCCCCATCATTGTCTTTTCCACCACCACCATCATTGCCTCCTCTCCATCACCTCCATCATTGCAATCCACCCACATACATACACCAGTCACCTCTCTGCACATTCCTGGCAACCACACCAGACACACACACACACACACAGTCACACACACACAGCACCACTCACATCTCCGCACATTCCTGGGCAGCAGCAGCATCTTTGTCACTTTTTCTCTGGCACAGTCGCGCGTTGAATGATGACGTCATCCAGCAGCACTGCTGTATCAGACAGGAAGCAGGACGGATTTGTGAAAAAAGAAATATAAACCAGCTCATCCGTGATGCATAAGCCAAATTTCGGAAGCACGGACCCGCTGTGTCCAGGCGTGTAGAATCCAAAAGAAGAAAATGTCCAGCTTCACCGAATCCGTGAAAAAAAGTTTTCTTTATTCACAAACTTAAACATGAAGGATACAGACTTCAGCACAAACCATATGGGTAAGAATCTCAACGCATTTCTGGAGACTAAGCTCCCTTAATCCTGACCAATGATTCATCATCATGATTAAGGGAGCTTAGTCTCCAGAAACGCGTTGAGATTCTTACCCATATGGTTTGTGCTGAAGTTTGTATCCTCCATGTTTAAGTTTGTGAATAAAGAAAACTTTTTTTCACGGATTCGGTGAAGCTGGACATTTTCATCTTTAGGACGGATTTGTGCAGTTCCGCTCCGCTGCCATTTTTTAGGCAGCTGAGCTGCAAGGATCGCTTCCTGCCTGTCGCACATGAGGGCAATCTGGCCAGGGAACCCTCGGGCCAGATTGCCCTCAGTGTTAGCCGCCCTGCAGGGCCCCTGCTCCACCTCGGGGCCCCGATGCAGCCGCACCAGCTGCACATGCGATTTGTGCGCCCCTGCTGAGGCATCACGTATTGTGAATGATGGGTCCTGTGTTATAAATTGTATATATGGAGTTTACTATAATTTATTTCAGTCTGTGATGATAATAACTCTTAAAAAGTTAATCTCTACAGTTTAGGAAGTAGCAGTCTAACATTAGGCTTAGTGGCCGGTGTAAATGCTACATTTAATTTTGTTTTTGATATTAATAGGGATATAGGAAATTGAAAATAAATAACAATTAAAAAACTATTAACATCAAGATTTGATTTAAGGGGATAAGGCAGCCCTGTCACTTAGGCTAAGTTCACATTAGCGTTCGGGGGCTCTGCGGAGGGCTGCGTACGTCCTCCATTACGCTCCACCTACTTCTGCATACTTCTGCATGCGTCCTGCGTACCTATCTTTAACATTGGGTACGCAGGACATGCGGATGTATGCGGATGCGTTGCTTTGACGCGCCAGCCAACCGCAACAAGTTGCATTTTGTGCAGACGGTGGGCGCGTCAAAACTACGCATCCGCATACATCTGCATACATCCGCATGTCCTGCGTACCCAATGTTAAAGATAGGTATGCAGAACGCATGCAGAAGTATGTGGAAGTATGCGGGGCTTAACAGAGGACGTATGCAGCCCTCCACAAAGCCCCCGAACGCAAATGTGAACCTGGCCTTAGGAGATTAGGTGATTACATCTAGGATTTTTTTGTAGGGAAGGGACTTTCCTACTTTCTGCCTACTCTTAGGTAGAACAACAGGAAAAGAGGCTAATAGGATTGCTTAGAACTAAAGAATCAAGGGTTAGCAAATAGTTTCAAAGAGAAGTTTGGTGTCAGTCAGATTTGTAGCTCATGGATCTCAGGAAAGAGAACTCCTTTGTCCTTACCTAACGTATGCAGCTGTGTACTCCAGTGGTGGTGAATAGGTATGTCCTACACAACTCATCACTGCGTGTCCTACCGTAGAGTATGCCCTTAGCAGTCAGAGGGATTGGCTGCTGCGTTAGACCTCCAGGATTTTGCTGGGTATAGGATAGGGTAGTCCTGGGAAAAAGATTGCACGGTCACAGTGGTGTCTGGATCCCCTTTTACTGAATGCTAAAATTCACATTAATAAAGAGTTACATATTAGACAAATTATACATAAAACACAGTATACATACTATATACAAAAACAAACACATAAATATTTGAAACTATATCAAGTGCAGGGATTTCTTAGTTATTGTGCTAAATATTTGTCATCAATACATCTTCTCCATTTGTGTCATGGGTTTACCGAAACAAAAAGGTGCTAGAAGACCGCAGCATCTGATTTCACGTACTCCTCCTGAAGGGGAAGCACTTCCCCTTTATATTAAACTGTGCAGGTTTCTGTTAGGAGTGCAAGGGTTAAACCGTTCAGCTTAGAGTGTCTGAAGCCTTCCTGATTCGATGATGTCAGCTGCTTAGTATAGGCCACTCCCCTCTCCTATATATATTCGCATCTGGCAATGTGGATTGCCAGTGTTAGGCTACTTTCACACTAGCGTCGTTTGGCCTCCGTCGCAATGCGTAGTTTTGGAGAAAAAATGCATCCTGCAAAGTTGCCCGCAGGATGCATTTTTCCCCATAGACTTTCATTAGCGACGCATTGCAACGGATTGCCGCACGTTGCCTCCATCGTGCGACGGATGCGTCGTGTTTTTGCAGTCCGTTGGGACAAAAAAACGTTGCATGCAACGTTTTTTTGTCCGGCGGTTCCACTTTTTCCGATTGCGCATGCGTGGCCGTTGTTCATTTTCTTCACAGTTTGCGTCGGTACGTCGGGCCGATGCATGGCAACGGCCCCATACCGACGCTAGTTTGAAAGTAGCCTAAAGGTACCTTCACACATAACGATATTGTTAACGATATCGTTGCTATTTGTGACGTAGCAACAATATCGTTAATGAAATCGTTATGTGTGACAGCGACCAACGATCAGGCCCCTGCTGGGAGATCGTTGGTCGCTGAAGAAAGTCCAGAACTTTATTTCGTCGCTGGACTCCTGCTGACATCGCTGGATCGGCGTGTGTGACACCGATCCAGCGATGTCTTCACTGGTAACCAGGGTAAACATCGGGTAACTAAGCGCAGGGTCGCGCTTAGTAACCCGATGTTTACCCTGGATACCATGCTAAAAGTTAAAAAAAAACAAACACTACATACTTACCTACCGCTGTCTTTCCTCCAGCGCTGTGCTCTGCACTCCTCCTGTACTGGCTGTGAGCCGGAAAGCAGAGCGGTGACGTCACCGCTCTGCTTTCCGGCTCACAGCCAGTACAGGAGGAGAGCAGAGAAGCAGAGCGCAGCGCTGGAGGACAGACAGCGGTAGGTAAGTATGTAGTGTTTGGTTTTTTTTACTTTTAGCATGGTAACCAGGGTAAACATCGGGTTACTAAGCGCGGCCCTGCGCTTAGTAACCCGATGTTTACCCCGGTTACCGGCATCGTTGGTCGCTGGAGAGCGGTCTGTGTGACAGCTCTCCAGCGACCAAACAGCGACGCTGCAGCGATCCGGATCGTTGTTGGTATCGCTGCAGCGTCGCTTAATGTGAAGGGGCCTTTAGTCTTGGAGGTGTCGGTTGTTGGTAGAGGTGTTTGGAGTGTTGATCTGCAATTGTTGCTTGTGTTTCTGTTGTGTGCAATTCCTCTCCTATTTTGTTTACCTCCCTTTTCTCCCTCTCTGTTGTCTATGAGTGCATATTTGTATGATTGGTATTTTTATCTGTCCCTGTACTTCCTCCCTTGTTAGTCTAATTTGTGTACATATACATACACTACTACTATCCACTTCCCTGGGTAGGGACAGATATAGGGCTGATTCAGGAGATTAGGAAGGTGCTTCTTCACCATCAGAAGTAATGCGGGGAGTAAGGGATACCTAGGGCGCCACAAGCATTAGAGACAGAGAAGGAACCCCTGACCCTGGATAATCTGACAAGAGTTGTGACAGTAACACTGGCCGATACTATTTTCTGATCCATCATGGATCCTATTACTGCTTTGAATGGGGAACTGCAGCAGCTCAGTCTGGAGGTGAAAGATCTTCACTCTGTTGTTTTGTAGCACCCAAACACATCTTGGCTTGTGGACTACAAGTCCCAGACAACCCTTGGTGGAGCCCATGGTCATTTTGCCTGACAGATTCTTTGGGAGGCGTAACAAGTTTGTTGCTTGGACGGCCGAAACAATTTGATGAAAGGTTGCAATGCAGGATAGTTTAGATAGTGGATAAGCAGCCCCAATCAAGTTGTAAAGAAATTCAAGCTGTCTTGCAGGCTCAGAGTGCATCAGTGTCAGTGCAAGCTATCTGTTGACATTTGAATGAAGTGAAACGCTATGGCATGCTACCCAGGAGCACCCCATTGCTAACAAAGAGACATAAAAAAGCTAGACTGCAGTTTGTCAAAATGAACGTGAGTAAGCCAAATCCTTCTGAGGAAGCATCTTGTAAGTAGATGAGACCAGGGGTGAATTAAGGGTAGCCAGGGCCCGAGGCTGTTCAGACATTGTGGCCCCCCCGGTCATGTGACGGGGTCATGTGATGGGG
Organism: Ranitomeya imitator; assembly: GCF_032444005.1. NCBI lineage: Eukaryota > Metazoa > Chordata > Amphibia > Anura > Dendrobatidae > Ranitomeya > Ranitomeya imitator. Next base: position 758,089,847 of record NC_091283.1, on the reverse strand, counting down.
TCATGTGACGGGGTCATCATATACCTGAACCAGATTATTACAGAAAAATAGTTGCTGTGTGAAACTATAACCTGTCAAACATCCATTGGTCTAGTGAATTTACCCTTCAGTTAGGAAGAAAATAAAAACAAAACACAATACTATCACTATAAATGCCAGTATTCACAGGAGATCTGTACTTAGTATGCAGTGTCTGTGTAGAGGTAATACAGTGATCAACGGTGACATTGTACACAGGACCTCTGTATATAGTATACAGTGTATAGTGTCAGTGTATAGGTAACACTGACTCACCAGTGACGTCTCTAGGTGAAGTCCTTCATCTGTCATCCAGCACAGACCGCCATCACTTCATCCAGCCAGGACTCGGCTCTGCAGGAAATAACACAGTTATCTCGAGCTCCGCTTGCAGAACACATTACTTAATTTTTTCCCAACTTCTACATTACACCACATGAAGAAAAAGAGGCAACATAGTGTCACTCTACACAGTAACAGGACCGCCCCCCCCATTTAAAACAGTGTCCTCAAAAAATAAAATAAATACATCACTGCAGTAATAATATTCCTTAATTATCCCCTATGGTAATAATAATATCGAAAGAAGGAATATAAACCAGCTCACCCGCGATGCAAGAACCAAACCTCGGGAGCACGGACCCGCTGTGTCCAGGCGTACAAAGTCCAAAAAAAAAGAAAGGAATGTCCAGCTTCACCGAGTCCGTAAAAAAGAGTTTTTATTTACAAACTTTAAACATGGAGGATACAGACTTCAGCACAATCATATGGGTAAGAATCTCAACGCGTTTCTGGAGACTAAGCTCCCTTAATCATGACAATAATAATATCCCCCACCCTGGCCCTGTGTATCTCATTCCTGGCTCCAGCCATATGTTCTCCCATCCTGCCCTCATGAGTATCCATCCTGCCCCATATGATCTCCCCATCCTGCCCCATCAGTCTCCATCGTACCCATCCTGCCCCATGATCCTGCACGATCTGTCTCCAATCCTGCCCCATGTCTTTCATTCTGCCCCGTGTCTCCAATCATACCCGGTATCTACATTGCCCCCAGTGTGTCCAGCAACATTGCCCCCAGTGTGTCCAGCAACATTGCCTGTTGTGAATTCTGTTGTCGGGCTCCCTCCTGTGGTCATGAATGGTACTTCGGCTGGTTCTGTCCATGGACTTCCTCTGGTGGGTGTTTCTGAGTTTCCTTTCACAGGTGACGAGGTTAATTCGTTAGCTGCTGCTCTATTTAACTCCACTTAGATCTTTGCTCCACGCCACCTGTCAATGTTTCAGTATTGGTCTAGTTCACTCCTGGATCGTTCTTGTGACCTGTCTTCCCATCAGAAGCTAAGTTCCAGCTTGTATTTCTTTGGTTTGCTATTTTTCTGTCCAGCTTGCTATTTAATTTGTTGTCTTGCTTGCTGGAAGCTCTGGGACGCAGAGGGAGCGCCTCCGCACCGTGAGTCGGTGCGGAGGGTCTTTTTGCGCCCTCTGCGTGGTCTTTTGTAGGTTTTTGTGCTGACCGCAAAGTACCCTTTCCTATCCTCGGTCTGTTCAGTAAGTCGGGCCTCACTTTGCTTAATCTATTTCATCTCTGTGTTTGTATTTTCATCTTTACTCACAGTCATTATATGTGGGGGGCTGCCTTTTCCTTTGGGGAATTTCTCTGAGGCAAGGTAGGCTTTATTTTCCTATCTTCAGGGCTAGCTAGTTTCTTAGGCTGTGCCGAGTTGCATAGGGAGCGTTAGGCGCAATCCACGGTGTAAGTATTCGGACAGAAATCCGAGAGTGGACCCTCTGGGTCGTGACTCTAGAGCCCCCGGGGTCGAGCGAACCAGATGGAATCACCCCCTATACAGGGAGTGTTAGGAGCAGGACCTCGGGGGAATGGAGACACAACAGCTAGAGCCAAAGGGACGACCCAAAATAAAGAAGGAAACCACAGGCTATAAGGATGGCAGGGAATAATAGGAAAACAAGACTTAACTGAAAGAATGTCTGGAACACGGAACGGCAGGACTCAGCAGGAACACGGACCGGCAGGATACAACAGGAACACGGACTGGCGGGATACAGCAGGAACACGGACAGGCAGGATACAGCAGGAACACGGGCTGGCAGGACACAGCAGGAACACGGACTGGCAGGATACAGCAGGAACACAGGCTGGCAGGACACAGCAGGAACACGGACTGGCAGGATACAGCAGGAACACGGACTGGCAGAATACAGCAGGAACACGGACAGGCAGGATACAGCAGGAACATGGACTGGCAGAATACAGCAGGAACACGGACTGGGAGGATACAGCAGGAACACGGACTGGCAGGATACAGCAGGAACACGGACTGGCAGGATACAACAGGAACACGGACTGGCAGGATACAGAGACAAAGCAAGGACTGGGCTGAGAAAAGACACTGGTACAGGGGAGCCTAGGGCATAGGGACACTGACGGCAGACAGTGCACCTACAAAGCAAAGGCGTCTTACCTAGGAAGACGCTGGGAAGAAATACCCGATGGGCGCCGCCATGTTGGGGCGGAGCCACCGGGTCGCGACCTCCCAGAAGGCTCAGCGACGGGGGAGACGCGACCGCGCATGCGCGAAGAGACCAGACGCCGAGAGCCGGCGAAGGAGGAGGCAGAGCGGCGCGGGACAGGATCGTGAGCGCGCCGAGGGATGGGAGAAGCCGGGTAAGTATGTGCGGGCGTGACAGTACCCCCCTCCTTAGTCCCCCTCCTTTTAAGGCTAGAAAGGAATCTTTTCATGATAAGGGGAGCGTTGATGTTCTCTCGGGGCTCCCAGGACCTCTCCTCAGGGCCAAATCCCTCCCAATCAATCAAAAAATAAGTTTTACCCCTAACTACTTTTTTGGCAAGAATATCTTTAACATTAAAGATTCCATCAGAAGTACAGAGCTGAGGAGAGGAAGAGGTAGCGGAGTGAAAACAATTAAAGACTGCGGGTTTAAGAAGAGACACATGGAAGGCATTGGGGATGCGCAAAGAGGCAGGTAGCTTCAACTTATAAGAGACATCATTAATGCGACTCAAGATAGGAAAAGGACCAATGTAGCGAGGACCCAGTTTGTAAGAGGGAATTTTAAGCTTGATATAGCGAGAGGAGAGCCAAACTTTATCACCCGGAGAATATGGCGGAGCATCCAAACGCTTCTTGTCAGCAAACCTTTTCATATTAAGGCTAGCTTTCTCAAGAGCCACTTTGGTCTCATTCCAAATCGTAAAGAATTCGTAGAATTCCCGGGACAAGAAATCCGCTGCCGGTACCCCCGAGGAAAGAGAAACAGGAAGAGGAATGTTCGGATGTTGACCATAGACTACGAAAAAGGGAGATTTGGAGGAAGACTCGCTGGGAAGATTGTTGTAAGAGAATTCAGCCCAAGGGAGAAGAGAGACCCAGTCATCTTGGTGTGCATTGGTGAAGTGTCGCAGATATGTAGTCAGAACTTGATTAACTCGCTCCACTTGTCCGTTGGACTGAGGGTGATAGGTGGAAGAGAAGTCCAAGTTAACCTTTAATAGACTGCAGAGAGCTCTCCAAAAACGTGAGGTAAATTGTACTCCACGGTCTGAGACAATATGATGTGGAAAACCATGAAGACGGAAGACTTGGTGTAAAAAGATCTTTGCCAACTCAGGAGCGGAAGGCAGACCAGGCAAAGCGATGAAGTGAGCCATTTTAGAGAACCGATCTACAACAACCAAGATGACAGAGCAATTCAAGGAAGAAGGTAGATCAGTGATGAAGTCCATAGCGATATCACTCCATGGAACGGAAGGCACAGGCAGAGGATGCAGGAGACCGGAGGGAAGCTGCCTAGGGACTTTATTTTTTGCACAAGAAGGACAAGAAGCGATGAATTTGGTGACGTCTTGACGGAGAGATGGCCACCAGTAGTGCCGAGAGATAAGAGACAGTGTCTTCTTGACTCCTACATGTCCTGCAATTTTGGAGGAGTGACCCCAACGTAAAACTCTCTCCTTGTCTTGATTAGCCACAAGAGTCTTGCCAGGAGGAGTAGGAATCACTCTTAGAGGAGCAAGAGTGACGATCCTCGCAGGATCAATGATGTGAGCCGGAGAATCCTCCATGTCCTGAGGTTGAAAGGATCTCGAAAGAGCATCTGCTTTGACATTCTTATTTCCAGGTCGGAAATGAAGTTCAAACTCAAATCGTCCGAAGAATAAAGACCATCTGGCTTGTCGTGCATTTAGTCTTTGGGCAGACTGAATATAGGCCAGATTCTTGTGGTCAGTGTAAATGATGAATGGATGAAGAGACCCTTCAAGAAGATAACGCCATTCTTCCAAGGCTAGCTTGATAGCCAATAGCTCCTTATCCCCTATAGAGTAGTTACGCTCAGGAGCGGAAAAAGTTTTAGAAAAGAAACCACAGGTCACCAAACGTCCGGACGAAGATCTTTGCAAAAGTACTGCTCCAGCTCCAATAGAAGATGCGTCGACCTCAAGGACAAACGGTCTATTAGCATCAGGACGATGAAGCACAGGGGCCGTAGCGAAACTTTGTTTAAGGGACAAAAAAGACTCTTCAGCCTCAGGGGTCCAAAGGCTGGAATTGACTCCCTTGCGAACTAGGGCAGAGATAGGCTTGGTCATGGAAGAAAAATGAGGAATAAATTGTCTATAGTAGTTGGCAAAGCCAAGAAAACGTTGGATTGCTTTTGTTCCAAGAGGACGAGGCCAATTCAGGACAGCAGAAACCTTCTCTGGATCCATCTCTAAGCCAGATCTTGAGACAATATACCCAAGGAAGGGAAGAGAGGACTGTTCAAAGACGCACTTTTCAATCTTAGCGAACAGATGATTCTCTCTTAGCCTTTGCAGGACTCGGCGGACATCTCGCCTGTGAGTGGAGAGATCCGGAGAGAAGATGAGGATGTCGTCAAGGTAAACCACGACTGAGGAGTAGAGAAGATCCCGAAATACATCGTTCACAAATTCCTGGAAAACCGCGGGGGCGTTGCAGAGACCAAACGGCATAACCAAGTATTCGTAGTGACCGTCACGAGTATTGAAGGCGGTCTTCCACTCATCGCCTGCACGAATACGAACCAGATTGTATGCGCCACGTAGATCTAATTTGGTAAAGATTTGCGCACCCCGAAGACGGTCGAAGAGTTCCGGAATGAGTGGCAGAGGATATTTGTTCTTCACCGTGATGTTGTTTAGGCCTCGATAATCAATGCAGGGACGGAGGGAACCGTCTTTCTTCTTCACGAAAAAAAACCCTGCTCCGGCCGGAGAAGAAGACTTGCGGATGAAACCTTTAGCAAGATTTTCTTGAATGTACTCAGACATAGCTTGAGTCTCAGCAGGAGAGAGAGGATAGATTCTGCCCCTGGGCGGGTTAGTTCCAGGCACGAGATCTATGGGACAATCATAGAGACGGTGAGGCGGAAGCTCCTCAGCCTCCTTCTTGTTGAAGACATCAAAAAAAGCGCTGTAGACAGAGGGTAAGGCGGGAAAGGAAGAAGAAGGAGAAGAATTAGAGGAATATCCCACAGGACGCACCGGCAGCAGACAACGTTCCCGACAAAGCTCACCCCAGCGCAAGATATTACCATTGCGCCAATCAAAAATGGGCTCGTGGCTCCGTAACCAAGGAAGACCTAAGAGCATAGGATGAGACAGACCCGCTAAAACATAAAATGCAATTCTCTCCTTGTGCAGAGCCCCAACCTGAAGTTCCACCTCAAGAGTCACTTGAGTAATGGTCTCCTGTAAAGGTTTACCATCCACAGATGCTAGAATCACAGGAGCCTCTAAGGTTCTGACTGGAACGGAGAATTTCAAAACCTCTTCCAACCTAATAAAATTCCCGGCAGCGCCCGAATCCACATACGCATCCAGAGAAACGCCCTTGCCCGCAATATGCAAAAGAACGGACAAAGTAAGGGGTTGAGATGAATCACACACACCTAGGCGGAGGAGTTTTCCGGACGTTCAGGGCAAGAGCGCAATAAATGAGCAGCACTTCCGCAGTAAAAACATAACCCCTGAGTGCGCCTCTCTTTACGACGTTGTTCGGACATTTTAAGACGGTCCACTTGCATAGGTTCCGGTGCGGACACCTGAGAGGAGGTTCTAGGCTGTGGACTGAGTGGCTTACAGGTGGCAGAAGAAGGACGAAGAGACCTCCGCTCGCGAGCGCGTTCTTGGAACCGAAGGTCAATACGGGTCGCTAAGGAAATTAATTCCTCCAAAACCGTAGGGGTGTCCCGACCAGCTAACTCATCCTTTATGCGCCCAGAGAGACCCCGCCAGAAAGCACCCACCAACGCCTCATTGTTCCAGCCCAAGTCAGAGGAGCGGGTGCGGAACTGAATAGCGTACTGGCCTACGGATAACGATCCCTGATGGAGAGAGAATAGGGCTTCAGTTGTAGAGGCCAGTCGTCCAGGTTCGTCAAAGACAAGACGGAAAGTCTCCAAAAATTCAGACAACCGGGAGACTAGGGGATCGTCTCGCTCCCAGAGTGGATTAACCCATGCCAAGGCGTCACCCTCTAGATGGGAAATCAAAAACGCAACTTTGGACCGATCCGTCGGGTAATGCTGGGGCAGAAGCTCAAAGTGAAGACGGCATTGGTTTAGAAATCCTCGGCAGGACTTAGGATCCCCATTGTACCGAGGCGGTTTAGCCAAGCGGGGTGGAGGGTGGGAAGCAGGAGCAGACGTAGAAGCGGCTGTCTAGATGGAAAGCAGCCGATCGTCAATAGAAGACATATAACTAAGTATATGGGCCTGGGTGTCACGCTGCTGAGCTAACTCTTGCTGTAAGCCAATGAGTAGAGCGGCGTTGCCAGGATCGGAGGACTGGAGCGTGGACAAACGAGAATCCATAGCCTTCATAAAGGACATCATACGGGACTGATTCTCCCGCAAAAAGAGTAGCTCTTTTTGCGTAGCAGAGGCCCCAGCGGGGTCCATGGCCTTTGCTTCCTGTAAGTATTCGGACAGAAATCCGAGAGTGGACCCTCTGGGTCGTGACTCTAGAGCCCCCGGGGTCGAGTGGACCAGATGGAATCACCCCCTATACAGGGAGTGTTAGGAGCAGGACCTCGGGGGAATGGAGACACAACAGCTAGAGCCAAAGGGACGACCCAAAATAAAGAAGGAAACCACAGGCTATAAGGATGGAAGGGAATAATAGGAAAACAAGACTTAACTGAAAGAATGTCTGGAACACGGAACGGCAGGACTCAGCAGGAACACGGACCGGCAGGATACAACAGGAACACGGACTGGCGGGATACAGCAGGAACACGGACAGGCAGGATACAGCAGGAACACGGGCTGGCAGGACACAGCAGGAACACGGACTGGCAGGATACAGCAGGAACACAGGCTGGCAGGACACAGCAGGAACACGGACTGGCAGGATACAGCAGGAACACGGACTGGCAGAATACAGCAGGAACACGGACAGGCAGGATACAGCAGGAACACGGACTGGCAGAATACAGCAGGAACACGGACTGGGAGGATACAGCAGGAACACGGACTGGCAGGATACAGCAGGAACACGGACTGGCAGGATACAACAGGAACACGGACTGGCAGGATACAGAGACAAAGCAAGGACTGGGCTGAGAAAAGTCACTGGTACAGGGGAGCCTAGGGCATAGGGACACTGACGGCAGACAGTGCACCTACAAAGCAAAGGCATCTTACCTAGGAAGACGCCGGGAAGAAATACCCGATGGGCGCCGCCATGTTGGGGCGGAGCCACCGGGTCGCGACCTCCCAGAAGGCTCAGCGATGGGGGAGACGCGACCGCGCATGCGCGAAGAGACCAGACGCCGAGAGCCGGCGAAGGAGGAGGCAGAGCGGCGCGGGACAGCATCGTGAGCGCGCCGAGGGATGGGAGAAGCCGGGTAAGTATGTGCGGGCGTGACACACGGCTATTTCTCGTGTGGTTGATAGGTTTAGGGATTGCGGTCAGCAGAGTTCTCACGTCCCAGAGCTCGTCCTTTATTATCAGTAACTATCAGGTCTTTCCGTGTGCTCTTAACCACCAGGTCCATTATTGTCTTGACCACCAGGTCATAACAATTGCCCCCAGTGTGTCCAGCAACATTGCCCCCAGTGTGTCCAGCAACATTGCCCCCAGTGTGTCCAGCAACATTGCCCCCAGTGTGTTTAGCATATTTGCCCCAGTGTCTCCAGCATATTGCCCCCAGTGTGTCCAGCATATTGACCCCAGTGTGTACAGCATATTGCCCCCAGTTTGTCCAGCATTCTGCCCCAGTGTCTCCAGCATATTGCCCCCAGTGTGTCCAGCATCTCTGCCCCAGTGTGTCCAGCATATTGCCCCAGTGTGTCCAGCATATTGCCCCAGTTTGTCCAGCATATTGCCCCCAGTGTGTCCAGCATCTCTGCCCCATTGTGTCCATCATATTGCCCCAAGGGTGTCCAGCATATTGCCCCCAGGGTGTCCAGCATATTGCCCCCAGTGTCCAGCATATTGCCCCCAGTGTCCAGCATATTGCCCCCAGTGTGTCCAGCATTCTGCCTCCAGTGCTCCAGCATATTTGCCCCCAGTGTGTCCAGCATATTTGCCCCCAGTGTCTCCAGCATATTGCCCCCAGTGTCTCCAGCAATCTGCCCCAGTTTGTCCAGCATATTGCCCCCAGTGTGTCCAGCATCTCTGCCCCATTGTGTTCAACATATTGCCCCCAGTGTGTCCAGCATCCTGCCCCCAGTGTGTCCAGCACTCTGGCCTGGTCCCCCCGGATTGCTGTTAGCAATTTAAAAAAAGAAAAGAGTTCTCCTCACCTGTCCGGGCTCCTTCGGCGAAGCAGCTCCCTCCAGCAGCGCGCACTCGCCGGCGACTGACAATGACGTCAGAAGCCGGCGACGTGCATGCTGCGGCTGAGGTCAGCTGCCGGCTGTTAACTATTGACGTGTGGGCGCGCCCGCACATCAATAGCGTTTAACTGCCGCAGCGCCAATAGGGGCCCGGTGAGCAGATGAGACGGGGCCCGATGCGGGCCCCCTCTGCCCACCGGGCCCATACACCAGTCAGGGCAGCAATGCCCTCATGGCGGCGGGCAATCTGGGCGGTAGCCCAGGGCCCCCCCACACCACTGACCTTATTATAATCCGCCCCTGGATGAGACCAAAACAGCCATCTAGTAAGCAGATGAGGCCAAAACAGCTTCTTGGTAAAGCAGATCATTCTTAGGTTTACATAAAATGGAATGAGGACTACTACAAAGAAAATAACACAGTACCTACAGTTAAATATGGTGGATGTTAAAAAATGGTTTGGGGTTGTTTTGCTACCTCTTCCACTGTGTGCAAGATATGATGAAATCTGAAAATTAACAATGGATTTTCGGTCACAATGTAGTGCTAAGTGTCACAATGCTGGGTTTGCTTACTAGCTCATTCGTTTTCAAGCAGGGCAGTAACCCCAAACATACTTCAAGAAGGACCCAGAAATGGATGGAAATAAAGTCTTGGAGAGTTCTGAAGTGGCCAGCAATGAGTCCGGATCTAAATCCCATTGAATACCTGTGGAGAGATCTTAAAATTGCTGTTAGGAGAAAGCACAGTTCAAATATGAAAGACTTGTAGCAGTTTTCAAGAGAAGAGTGGTTCAAAATTCCAGGTGACAGGTGTAAGAATCTTGTTGGTGTTTATAGGAATCAATCAAGCCACACCCTGGAGGTGGAGATATGGTGGGTAGGCGTCCGGCCCATCTCTGACTTACCCACCATGAAAGCCATGCCCATAAAGCGACTGGATTGCTCTCGGGACATATCATGCTGGAGAAAACACTTATGGCTTTTACATCACACAGGAAAGCAATCTTTGTGACACATCTCTCATGTACGACACCAGTGGCCCTGTCACAGTATGTATAAATCATGCTATAAGGAGTGGTCTAACCTCTGTCTTCAATAGTGCACTGCTTTTTTGCCTGGCTTCTTGGTTGCTGGGGATGGTTCCCTCCTTATGATTGACAGTTTGGGCCAGTGGCATGGTCGCACCACAAATTCGATCTGCATGCTCTCCCAGTCTACCAGAGGCAGCTTTTCCTCCTCAGCATGGGACAGGCGCAGAGGGACTGAAGATCTATAAGTCTGGCCAGCTTCAGAGCAGCCCTTGCGAGCTCTAATGTAAGCTCCTTGCCTACGGTGGATGATCACCTTGGCAAGGAGCTGTAAACTAAAAATTAAGAGAGTGTAAGGAGATGGACATATTGCCCACGTTCCCTCTTGGAGAACAAGTGTATTATTGAATTGTGGAATTTGAACTGTGATATGCTTTAATAGTGTTGTTATTGTTTTCTGTCTGACAATAAAGTTAGAATTAATCATTGGGACTAACCCAAAGAGTTGGAGGGGCTAAGTTGAAGAGATAGAGATATTTTCCTGCCAGATTGTCAGTTAGAGCCCAGTGTGTATCTAAAGTGGACTTAAAGGGAATCTGTCACCTCATTTTTCGCATATAAGATGTGGCCATCGCCATTAGGGGCTTATCTACAGCATTCAGAAATGCTGTAGATAAGCCCCCGATGTAACCTGAAAAATATGAAAAACAACTTAGATTATACTCACCCAAGGGCGGTCCGGGTCCGATGGGTGCTGCAGGTCCGGGTCCGGCGCCTCCCATCTTCATGCGATGATGTCTTCTTCCTTGTTTCTGTTGCGGCTCCTGTACAGGCGTAATTCTCTGCCCAAAGTACTGCAGTGCGCAAAGGTCAGAGAGGAGGGCCTGCGCACTGCAGTACTTTACGTGCCCTCAACAGGGCAAATCAGTACGCCTACGTGGGAGCCACAACAGAAGCAAGGAAGAGGACGTCATCGCATGAAGATGGGAGGCGCCGGACCCGGACCTCACCGGTCCACCCCCCGGGTGAGTATAATCTAACTTGTTTTTCTTATCTTTCAGGATACATCGGGGGCTTATCTACAGCATTACAGAATGCTGTATATAAGCCCCTAATGGTGGTGGTCCGGACAGGAAGCAGTGCCACATGATGTGCATGCTTCTGAAGTAAGGAGAGACTAAGATGGTGGTTAGTGTGAACAGGAGGAAAGGAAAACAGACAGGAGGATGGGGTTGTCGAGCGGAGATGGGTCCTGAGAGATGATGCTTAGCAGTACAGCCCAATTTATAACTCCGAAAGGCAGAGGGCCAAGATGGGACAGAGTACGTGAGGCAAAGAGAGAGAGTGGCCTGGGTGAGAATTCCAAGGCATCAATGACAGAAGTATCAGCCACACTGGCAACATAGTTCCCTTGAGGGGGAAAAAGACATGGAAACGTGAGTTGAAAATAGGAATCTTGCTACCTGGCCTATAGTACTGAGCTGGCCTGTGGTGAAGGAAAGTGAAACAGTGGAGATAATGAACGAGTAACGGAAAAGGAGTTGGAACTGTGTGTGTAAAATGCTCCTTATTGTGAAGGGTGAAGGAAATGTGCATAAAGTTGTGTACCCGCTATCTACTGTACATAATTCCTACAAAGTCACCATTAGGTAAAAAGTTTATTTTTGATTAATGGTCTCCCTCATTGAACTGTTCAACATCCGGGACATCCAAAGCCACCTGTAACATGCAGCCTGCAAAGGTGTAGCGCCCCAGTAGCACAAGTGCACACACCCAGCCAGGACCCCCATCTTCATGTAGCATGCCAGGGTGCAAGAGATGAGTACCTCGCTCAGGGCTACCACCCTGTGCCACAATAGAAGAGAAGGGAGAGGTAAATTACAAAGTTGCTTGTTTTTACAAGCTCTTTACAGTTTTAACCATTTAAGAACAAGAGACAAGGCCTTTAAGGTGTGCAAGTTTCTTGATATTGTTACATTAATTAGAAGATAATATTAGTGATTCCAGCCACAAGCAAAGTTCATAGTTCATGCAATACAATTAGTTGCCATTAGGTTCTTAAAATTCAACTCCACTTAGTTGTGCCCATCACCAGAATTTTCCTGAGAAAATACACCCATCAGCTCTAATGTTTACCATTCCTCATTAACTATGTTATTCTGTAATGTCTATTGTCTGTACAAGTCCCCTCTATAATTTGTAAAGCGCTGCGGAATATGTTGGCGCTATATAAATAAAAAATTATTATTATTATAACTATGTTTCACAGGGATCTCTCAAGCCTGATTTATACTAACAAGATTAAGCATGTAGCTTTATAGAGTATGACATCGCTGCTGCTAACATTAATTATTTTCACTAATTAGTTAAAAGGCATTTCACTTCAGAAAAAAACAAGTTATGAGTCTTGAGTAATCAAGAGGACTCCAGTCACGGATATGTGAAGTTAATTAATACAGCATGATACTAATTCAAGGAGTTATACTCTGTTTTCTCATTCAGTGAGCCCACATGAGGTTTGTGTTGTGGTTTCTTCACAGTTTAGGTCAATTTACGTCCTAATAGTCCAACCCAGGTAGTTTATACAGCACAATGGCTCAATGGACACCTCTGGGATAATGGATTCCAATCTCACTCCAGTATCTACATGTAATTGGTATTCACCTGATGTGTTTATATGGGTGTCTTTGTAGCATTCTGGCCCCTCACACACACATTTAAACAATTAAAGGTTACCTCTTATTAAATGAATAAAATTACAAAGTACTTGAAAAAACAAATAACTGCAATTTGTCTCTTATTAAAAATTCTCTCTGTTGAAGAGCAAAGTGATTTTTAAAACTATAGTGTGCAACTAGTTGTCAAGATTGCTAAACACCTCAATTAGGGTAAGTTCACACTAGACGTTTTTTTCAGCGTTTCTTTTCTGCAGCAAAACCTGATCTCTTGGCAGGAAAGAAGCTACAGCGGTCACATGGGACCGCTCATTTACAGTAATGAATATGCGGCTCCACCCCTATGGGAGGTGGAGCCGCATATTCATGATTGTAATGGGGGGCCCCACGTGACCGCTCATACAATAGAAGATGTGGCCAGGACAGGAAGCAGCGCCAGCCAGCGAGGGAGCCAGGTGAGTATTTTAACAACAGCGGGCGGGCGCACAGGTTGGCGGGAGGGGGGTGGGCACATGGATATTTATTTTAAACACGATTATTCATATCTTCTCTACAGCAAATGCTGCTGCAGCGAAGATATGAATCGTGGCTTCAGCACCAGTGGGGGGGACTGCGCTTACTATAGCTCTGTCTCCTGCACGGCACACGGACTGCACACGGACAACGTCCATGTGCGGTACGTGTTTTACATGGACCCATTGACTTTAATGGGTCCGTGTAATCTGTGCGCTCCCACGAACACTGACATGTCTCCGTGTTTGGCACACGGAGACACGGTCCGCAAAAAATCAATGACATCTGCACAGATGCATTGATTTTAATGTGTCTACGTGTGTCAGTGGCTCCGGTACGTGAGGAAACTGTCACCTCACGTACCGGACCCACTGACGTGTGAAACCGGCCTTACTGTAAAGTCAAAAGTTACATACACTAAGATTACTATGCCTTTAAACAATTCTGGACTGCCCATATGATCATGTCATGTGTTTGGATTCTTCTGATAGGTTTTTTGGAAACATCTGTGTTAATTAGAGACACACCGGAGGATCTATTTTAATGCACACATGAACCAAACTGCTTCTTTGTGTATGATCATGGGAAAGTCCCAAGAAATCAGCCAAGATATCAGGAAGAGAATTGTGGACTTGCACACGTCTGGCTCATCCTTGGGCACAATTTCAAGATACCTGAAGGTGCCTCGTTCATCTGAACAAACAATTATACGCAAGTACAAACAAGACAGAGATGGGTTCTGTGTCCCAGAGATGAACGTGCTTTGGTCCAACATGTGCATATCAACCCAAGGACAAAAGCAAAAGACCTTGTGAAGATGATTTCGGAAGCTAGTAAGATTGTGTCAATATCCATAGTGAAACGAGTACTGTATCAACATGGGCTGAAAGGCGCCTCTGCCAGGAAGAAGCTATTCCTCCAAAAGAAACATAAAAAAGCCAGATTAATGTTTACAAATGCACACAAGAACGCAGACCTTAATTTTTGGAGACATGTCCTATGGTCTGATGAAGCTAACATTGAACTTTTTGGTCATAATGGCCATAGTTACAAGCAAAAAAAGACAAAAAAAATGAACGGCACTGTCTGAAAATTAGAGGTAGTCCCAAATGAGGTCCCAGTTGTCAATCAATAGTCCTTTTTGGAACCAGCCACACATTCAGATCCCGGGTGCTCTTCTGAGAAAAAAACATATAAATCCAATGCCATAGATGAAGAAAAAGAGAAGGCACTCACCGATCTAAAATTCCAACTTTATTCAATCTTCATGTTAAAACTTCATGGCCGGGGGAGTGAGGAATGTGCTTGAGCTTCCATGGGTTTGCATGTGTGAGGACATGACAGAGGAAGAGATATGCCGGCCACAACACACATCCCCGTCAAGCCCCTCCCACTTACCGAGAAATAAAAAACATTAAAATTGCACAAATAAAAACAAGAACAAATTTAAACTTAATCCTGAGTATCTGCAACATTAATTACACGGGAGCATTATGCTAATTCTTATCCGCCCAAAAGAGGGAAAGAAACCTTTATACGAAAAAACACCCAATCATTATCTCCACTGCCTTCAACTAATCCTACCGACCTGTACTGCAACGTCAGGGTAGGAAACTCAAACGTAAGCAGACTTAGTCACTATAAGAACACTGACATAACCTTTCAATCCCCGCGAACATTAACACCGCGGAGTTCCCATCGTGCTTATCCTTAACATGATAAATCAATCTAGGGACTCCCTTTCCTGATAGAATGGACTTACAATGTTCTCAGAACCTGACATACAACAGGCGTATTGTTTTCCCAACAAAAAATACTTACAAGGGCAAAAGATGACATAAACCACAAGATCCGTTTTACATTTAATGAACTCAGTGACTAAGTGATCTACTGCTCCCATATGCAAAACCCGCTCAGTAGCATGCTGGTTACAGAAAGTGCAATGGCCACATTTGTAATTCCCCTTTGGAATACCGGTATTTAGCAAGTCCAGAGTCCCCTTATCCAGGTGGAAATCAATAGCCTTCCCTTGCGCTGTAGTGGTGTAGTCCCTTACTGCCTATGGTTTCACATAAGGGTCTCACAGATGTGGTGTCTCTCTCTCTGTCCCCCCTATAGGATAGGACAATACCTGTATGACTGGTGGCTTGAGGCTGTTTATAGGGACTCTAGCACGCCCCGGCCTCTGAGGGTGCCACCATGCCTCCTGGGTGTAGGGGCGGACAGGTAACCTGCAATTAGCTGTCCTGCCGGGTCTCTGGAGCAAAGCATAAAGGTCCTTACTCAGAAGGAGGCAGCCTGTGTCGGACTGGTCCCCTTCTGGTATCCTCTCCTTTGACTTCCTTCACGCTCGCTGCAATACAGTTCTGCCTTCTGAATGTCTCTTTCTGGGAGCTGCAGCTCTGAGGGCATGCACAGCTCCTTGGACCTCCTTTCTCCCATGCTTGTGCCTATTGCCGACAGAGCAGGGGAGAGCCCGAGTGCTATAAACTTTACTGAAACACCTGGGGGTTCAAAGTTCTCACCACACATCTAGATAAGTTCCTATGGGGTCTAGTTTCCAAAAGGTTGTCACTTGTGTGAGGTTTCCACTGTTTAGGCACATCAGGGGCTCTCCAAATACGACATAGCATCCGATCTCAATTCCAGCCAATTTTGCATTGAAAAGTCAAACGGCGCTCCTTCCCTTCCAAGCTCTGCCATGCGCCCAGATAGTGGTTCCTCCCCACATATGGGGTATCAGCGTACTCAGGACAAATTGCACAATAACTTTTGGGTTCCTGTCACCCTTGGGAAAATTAAAATTGGGGATGAAAAGATAATTTTTGTGGAAAAAATATGATTTTTTTAATTTTATGGCTCCAAGTTATAAACTTCTGTGAAGCCCTTGGGGTTTCAAAGTTCTCACCACACATCTAGATAAGTTCCTTGGGTGGTCTAGTTTATAAAATGGTGTCACTTGTGGGGAGTTTCAACTGTTTATGCACATCAGGGGCTCTCCATGGCGTCCGATTTCAATTCCAGCCAATTTTGCGTTGAAAAGTCAAACGGCGCTCCTTCCCTTCTGAGCTCTGTCATGCGCTCAAACAGTGGTTCCCCCCACATATGGGGTATCAGCGTACTCAGGATGAATTGCACAATAACCTTTGGGGTCCAATTTCTCCTGTTACCCTTGGGAAAATTAAAAAAAATTGGATCTGAAGTAATTTTTTGTGAAAAAAAGTTAAATGTTCATTTTTTTTAAAACATTCCAAAAATTCCTGTGAAGCACCAGAAGGGTTAATAAACTTCTTGAATGTGGTTCTGCGCACATTGAGGGGTGTAGTTTTTAGAATGGTGTAACTTTTGGGTATTTTCTATCATATAGATCCCTCAAAATGACTTCAAATGTGATGTGGTCACTAAAATAAATGGTGTTGTAAAAATGAGAAATCGCTGGTCAGCTTTTAACCCTTATAAATCCCTAATAAAAATAAATTTTGGTTCCAAAATTCTGCTGATGCAAAGTAGACTTGTGGGAAATGTTACTTATTAAGTATTTTGTGTGACATACAGTTGTGGCCAAAAGTATTGACACCCCTGCAATTCTGTCAGATAATACTCAGTTTCTTCCTGAAAATGATTGTAATCACAAATTCTTTGGTATTATTATCTTCATTTAATTTGTCTTAAATGAAAAAGCACAAAAGAGAATGAAGCAAAAAGCAAAACATTGATAATTTCACACAAAACTCCAAAAATGGGCCAGAAAAAAGTATTGGCACCCTCAATCTAATACTTGGTTGCACAACCTTTAGCCAAAACAACTGCGACCAACCGCTTTCAGTAACCATCAATGAGTTTCTTACAATGCTCTGCTGGAATTTTAGACCATTCTTCTTTGGCAAACTGCTCCAGGTCCCTGATATTTGAAGGGTGCCTTCTCCAAACTGCCATTTTTAGATCTCTCCACAGGTGTTCTATGGGATTCAGGTCTGGACTCATTGCTGGCCACCTTAGAAGTCTCCAGTGCTTTCTCTCAAACCATTTTCTAGTGCTTTTTGAAGTGTGTTTTGGGTCATTGTCCTGCTGGAAGACGCATGACCTCTGAGGGAGACCCAGCTTTCTCACACTGGGCCCTACATTATGCTGCAAAATTTGTTGGTAGTCTTCAGACTTCATAATGCCATGCACACAGTGCGAGGGTCACACTCTCACCATCTGGACGGTCAATACCCGCTGATGAACCCCCGGTATTCCCACTGGGGGGAAACACGTCGGGTATTATTGGGGATGACACCCCGATTGGAGTTCTTTTTACATGGCTGAATGGATGTCCTTGGTGCTGTTGATGGATCACTGGGAACCAGATGAGTAAAAAGTGCCTTATAGATTTTAGTGATTGATTTATCAAAATGGGATGTTGCCATTAGAGCAACTGAAAATGACATTTTGTTTAGAGATCTCTGTGGGATATGTCTGTGTGTTTCACTTTGGGGCTACCACTCTGTGAGTGTTTTTGCAGATGTAAACCAGTCATTTGACTATGTGGTTTTTGTACTTATGTATCTGTAAGGCTGACCTCACTATTATGTGGGTATTATGAGTCAGTTGGAGTGGTCCTCCATCATTGAGCATTTTTGGATAAACGAGACATCAATAATTATTTACCCCCCCTTTTTTGCCCCAAAATTGGTTGGATATATACGACTACCCTATTTAGGGTTTTAGCCTGGGGTTAGAGTAACTACTAACTCTACTTTTTTTGCTGAGTTTTGTTTTGTTGTGTTTTTTCTATTTTTTTCAAATTTTTGCTGATTTTGTTTATATTATTTTTCTTTTTTTGGGTAACCAACCCTTTGGGAAATTACTTGTCAGGGATCACAGGGAATATGTGTTTATATATGTACAGGGCTGACTTCACCAGTCGGTGTGTATTATAAGTCAGTTTGAGTGGTCCTTTAACATTGAGCATTGTTGGATAAATGAGATATTAATCTTTTCTCTGCAAAAATGGTGGGATTTATATGGCTACCCTATTCAGGGTTTGAGTCTTTGGCTAAAGAAATCATTTTGTTTCTTTGCTGAGTTTTGTTTTTTCTGAGTTTTTTCTGTTATTTTTTTCAAAAATTTTGCTAATTTTTTATATTGCTTTCAATTTTTGGGTAATCAAGTTATTGGGACACGACTTGTTAGGGATCACAGGGAATATTTAGGGCTATCAGGGCCAGTCATTGTGGAGCGGGGGCACCAACCGCAGAAACTTAGGGTGCCAACCTCCGCAGACAGGTAGTGAATAGCAGTAAGACAGCTGACAGGGTCAGATAGCCTACATTGCAATTATTCCTGTGGTTATTTATATTTTGTTATTATTTTTTATTGATGTCTTCAAATTTGGAACAAAGTTTTTTTTAGCTTTATTTATTAAAAGTTATATTTTAGGGATCCTTGTGTTTTTGGTTTTTTTCTTGGTCTAGGATTCCATTTTGTACTTGCTTTAATGGTTTGTTGTGAGATGGACTTGTAGCCTTGAGATTGCTCATGCTTCCTAACAATTTGGTTTCTCAAGTCCTCAGACAGTTCTTTGGTCTTCTTTCTTTTCTCCATGCTCAATATGGTACACACAAGGACACAGGACAGAGGTTGAGTCAACTTTAATCCATGTCAACTGGCTGCAAGTGTGATTTAGTTATTGCCAACACCTGTTAGGTGCCACAGGTAAGTTACAGGTGCTGTTAATTACACAAATTAGAGAAGCATCACATGATTTTTCGAACAGTGCCAAAACTTTTGTCCACCCCCTTTTTTATGTTTGGTGTGGAATTATATCCATATTTGGCTTTAGGACAATTCTTTTTGTGTTTTTTCATTTAAGACAAATTAAATGAAGATAATAATAACAAAGAATTTGTGTTTGCAATCATTTTCAGGAAGAACCTGAGTATTATCTGACAGAATTGCAGGGGTGTCAATACTTTTGGCCACAACTGTATCTGTGTGATTTAAGGGCATGAAAAGTCAAAGTTGGAAAATTGCGAAATTTTCAAAGTTTTTGTCAAATTTCCATTTTTTTCACAAATAAACGCAAGTCATATCAAAGAAAATATGTCACGAGAAAACAATGTCAGATTCACGGGGATCTGTTGAAGCTATCCAGAGTTATAACCTCATAAAGGGACAGTGGTCAGAATTGTAAAAATTGGCCTGTCATTAACATACAAACCACCCTTGGGGGTAAAAGGTGTTTCCCAATACTTTTGTCCACAAAGTGTATAAAATTAGGGCATGTAGTGAAAAGTAAAATGGCATATAATCAACTTATAGGCTGCTGCTTAGCTTCTGAAATGTCATGATTGTCAATATCAGACAGCTAAATCTTGTAGTTTATTTTTTTATACTTATACATGCATCTAAAAGCAGAGCGAAGCTGTGATACGTATAACAAATCTCATTACAAGCATCTAAATCTTGTTCGCTATCCTCTTCCTTGTTCCTCATCCTCAGCAAGTTCTAGAGTATTCCGCATAACTGAAGCTGTTACAGCTGCTGTAGTTGATGGTTGTTTTATTGATGACAGCAGCATCACAATCCCGATTCAAAGCAAATCTGACAGAAAATCAAATTATGACAGAGTTGAATCTTATGGGATAGTGGAATAGAGCTTGTTATGCTCTGAGACATAGATACCATGACTCATTTGTCAATGTCCTATCCTTCATTCCACACACCAATGTGAAATTAAAATAAACAACAACTTTATTTTAGAGGCATGCATCTCTTTGAAAGAACCAAGTATTACTACCCATCATGTCCACTCAAGGTGACCCCAAATTCAAAGAGACAAGTGTCGCTGGTTTCCTGAATTGATGTTTTCTGAAGATCAGAGTTCTTCATCATTTTATAAATTAAATAAAATTGAAACTAACTAAAATGAAAGAGAACCGCTTTGTGTCAGGGGTGTATTGTCAATAATAGCAGCTCACTAGGTCGCTATGGGCCTGTGTGGAGAGGAGCCTGTATTTCTGTAAGTTGATGGTGCTCTCCATTTTGGGGGAGCCCTCAGTTTGTTATGGACCCATGGTTTGAGTTAGTGCTATGTGGCTCAATTTCAAAGGTATCTGTATACTCAAGATGCAGACACAGTTGAATACAGTAACTGAACAGGGAGCCATCGGCTTTCTGCTCCACCAATCAGCCTGTTCATCTGAGTCTCAGCATAGCAGACAGAATTACATCACTAGATCATGCCTACTGCACAGAGCCTAAATCCACGCACAGCACAGACTGGAGCCGTACATCAGGATGAAGGTGCTAGATGACTTTTTTTTTACAGAAACTGATGGAGCATCATAATTTTTGGGGTCACCTTGGAGGCAGCAAACTTTAAGTGGTTAAAGAGGGAGCATCATACTGTGCTGGGTATCTCTATGTGTGGAAAACTGTGGCAGCATCTTACTGTGCCAAGGCATAGACATACCTACTAGGGGGCACCCGAAGCATGTGCCCCGGTCGCAGGGGGGTGCAGTCTGGCCACCTAATGTGGCGGACTGAAGTGTCTCCCCCAGCGGCTATATTTTGCGGCCCCCCGGACTCTGAGCTGGCTGTCAAGCTGACAACCATCTCACATGCGGCTTTCAGACGCGAGTATAATCGAATTTCTTACCAGCGGTTAGAGCAACATCAGCAGTGTGATCAGGTCATATAACACGCTGCTGACATCACTTGCGAAGAGCGAAGAACATTCGTGGTATATGCTTCAGTGGAGCTGAAGATACCAACACTTAAATGTAACAGGGGAGAGTTAGGGTGGTGGAGATTTACTGTGTGTGTGTGGGATGTTTACTGTGTGTGGGAGGCTATTTACTGTGTGTGGGGGGAGATTTACTGTGTGTGTGGGGAGATTTTCTGTGTGTGGGGGGAGATTTACTGTGTGTGCTAGAGGTAATTTAATGTGGTGGGGGAGATTTACTGTGTGTGGGGAGATATACTGTGTGCATGTGGGGAGGTATACTGTGTGTGTGGGGGGAGAGATACTGTGTGTGGGGAGATACACTGTGTGGGGGGAGATTTACTGTGTGTGTGTGGGAGATTTACAGTGTATGTGGGAGATTTACTGTGTGTGGGAAATATTTGAGACAATATGGGGAGCGGAAGAAATTTAAAGACACTATGGGGAGAGAGGGAAAAATGTACAAGAAGACAGTATGGGGGGAGAAAAGTGTGAGTGGGCACAGACTAGGGACTGAGTAGTGTGGAAGTAGCATGGAGTAACAATGTAAGGGCACAGCCAAAGGGGAGAGCATGCCAAATAGGGGGAGTGTGGTGAGGGGGCACAGTATAGAGACTCAGCCTTTCAAAAGGGACACAGTGTGAGAGTACAGTGTGAAGAGGGGATCAAATATGGAAAGGATGCAGCAGTGTGGAGAGCATATACCATATGAGGGACAGTGTGGGATCATATTTTGTGCAGGGTGTAGAAGGGAAGTGCTCCAAAATGTATATCTTTACATAGAGATGTGTTTAGTGATATATAATTCCCCCAGATGTGCTCAGTAGCCCCCTCCTCAAGCTGGTATATCAGGGTTCATTTAGGACTTAGGCCAGTGGACAATAGATTTGTGACCTCATCCCCACACACCTGGGGCTGGACACACCTCTTCTAGCTGGACATAAAAGGCACAAGACATATGTGCTCTGCCTATTTTGCTGTGCCTGCATTGCCTGGAATGATGATGGACCCACATGGCTTAAGTATACTCTGTATCCCCTTTTCTTAATAGGCCCAGTACTATTTATTAGGGTTAGCTAGCCATAGGTGGGAGGGCTGATATTGTATGTGTGATTTGGGTAATTGTGCCGTTAATTGTTTTTTTTTATATTGTGTGATATTGTTGTGATGTTACTGGTTATTGTGGGTTATTACTGTGTGATACTGTTGGGATATCACTGTATACTGTAGTGATATTACTATATTAGAGTTGTATATCTGTATAATTGTATATATATATATATATTTATAGTCGCCAGCTTGGGTGTTATGATAAGGTAATTCAGTACCACAATGGATATAGAGGTCAGAGCACATACAGTGACCTGACAATAACCCAAAAACATTGAACGAGCTCTGAGATGTGGGAACTTTGCTGACCGCAATCCCTAATCCTCTCCAACCACACTAGAGGCAGCCGTGGATTACGCCTAACGCTCCCTATGCAACTCGGCACAGCCTGAGAAACTAGCTAGCCTGAAGATAGAAAATAAGCCTACCTTGCCTCAGAGAAATACCCCAAAGGAAAAGGCAGCCCCCACATATAATGACTGTGAGTTAAGATGAAAAGACAAACGTAGAGATGAAATAGATTTAGCAAAGTGAGGCCCGACTTTCTGAACAGAGCGAGGATAGGAAAGGTAACTTTGCGGTCAACACAAAACCCTACAAAAACCACGCAAAGGGGGCAAAAAGACCCTCCGTACCGAACTAACGGCACGGAGGTACACCCTCTGCGTCCCAGAGCTTCCAGCAAGAAGGAAAAAACAAATAGACAAGCTGGACAGAAAAAACAGCAAACAAAATAGCAAAGCAGAACTTAGCTATGCAGAGCAGCAGGCCACAGGAACGATGCAGGAGGAAACAGGTCCAATACTAGAACATTGACTGGAGGACAGGATCAAAGCACTAGGTGGAGTTAAATAGAGCAGCACCTAACGACTTCATCACATCACCTGAGGAAGGAAACTCAGAAGCCGTAGTACCACTTTCCTCCACCAACGGAAGCTCGCAGAGAGAATCAGCCGAAGTACCACTTGTGACCACAGGAGGGAGCTCTGCCACAGAATTCACAACAGTACCCCCCCTTGAGGAGGGGTCACCGAACCCTCACCAGAGCCCCCAGGACGACCAGGATGAGCCATATGAAAGGCACGAACAAGATCGGGAGCATGGACATCAGAGGCAAAGACCCAGGAATTATCTCCCTGAGCATAACCCTTCCACTTAACCAGATACTGGAGTTTCCGTCTTGAAACACGAGAATCCAAAATCTTCTCCACAATATACTCCAACTCCCCCTCCACCAAAACCGGGGCAGGAGGATCAACAGATGGAACCATAGGTGCCACGTATCTCCGCAACAATGACCTATGGAATACGTTATGTATGGAAAAAGAATCTGGAAGGGTCAGACGAAAAGACACAGGATTTAGAACCTCAGAAATCCTATACGGACCAATAAAACGAGGTTTAAACTTAGGAGAGGAAACCTTCATAGGAATATGACGAGAAGATAACCAAACCAAATCCCCAACACGAAGTCGGGGACCCACACAGCGTCTGCGATTAGCGAAACGTTGAGCCTTCTCCTGGGACAAGGTCAAATTGTCCACTACATGAGTCCAAATCTGCTGCAACCTGTCCACCACAGTATCCACACCAGGACAGTCCGAAGGCTCAACCTGCCCTGAAGAGAAACGAGGATGGAACCCAGAGTTGCAGAAAAACGGCGAAACCAAGGTAGCCGAGCTGGCCCGATTATTAAGGGCGAACTCAGCCAAAGGCAAAAAGGACACCCAGTCATCCTGATCAGCAGAAACAAAGCATCTCAGATATGTTTCCAAGGTCTGATTGGTTCGTTCGGTCTGGCCATTAGTCTGAGGATGGAAAGCCGAGGAAAAAGACAAGTCAATGCCCATCCTACCACAAAAGGCTCGCCAAAACCTCGAAACAAACTGGGAACCTCTGTCAGAAACGATATTCTCTGGAATGCCATGTAAACGAACCACATGCTGGAAGAACAATGGCACCAAATCAGAGGAGGAAGGTAATTTAGACAAGGGTACCAAATGGACCATCTTAGAGAAGCGATCACAGACCACCCAAATGACTGACATCTTTTGAGAGACGGGAAGATCTGAAATAAAATCCATAGAGATATGTGTCCAAGGCCTCTTCGGGACCGGCAAGGGCAAAAGCAACCCACTGGCACGAGAACAGCAGGGCTTAGCCCGAGCACAAATCCCACAGGACTGCACAAAAGAACGCACATCCCGCGACAGAGATGGCCACCAAAAGGGTCTAGCCACTAACTCTCTGGTACCAAAGATTCCAGGATGACCAGCCAACACCGAACAATGAACCTCAGAGATAACTTTATTCGTCCACCTATCAGGGACAAACAGTTTCTCCGCTGGGCAACGATCAGGTTTATTAGCCTGAAATTTTTGCAGCACCCGCCGCAAATCAGGGGAGATGGCAGACACAATTACTCCCTCTTTGAGGATACCCGCCGGCTCAGATAAACCCGGAAAGTCGGGGACAAAACTCCTAGACAGATCATCCGCCTTCACATTTTTAGAGCCCGGAAGGTACGAAATCACAAAGTCAAAACGGGCAAAAAACAGCGACCAACGAGCCTGTCTGGGATTCAACCGCTTGGCAGACTCGAGATAAGTCAAGTTCTTATGATCAGTCAAGACCACCACGCGATGCTTAGCTCCTTCAAGCCAATGACGCCACTCCTTGAATGCCCACTTCATGGCCAGCAACTCTCGATTGCCCACATCATAATTTCGCTCAGCAGGCGAAAACTTCCTGGAAAAGAAGGCGCATGGTTTCATCACCGAGCAATCAGAACTTCTCTGCGACAAAACAGCCCCTGCTCCAATCTCAGAAGCATCAACCTCGACCTGGAATGGAAGCGAAACATCTGGTTGACACAACACAGGGGCAGAAGAAAAACGACGCTTCAACTCTTGAAAAGCTTCCACAGCAGCAGAAGACCAATTGACCAAATCAGCACCCTTCTTGGTCAAATCGGTCAATGGTTTAGCAATACTAGAAAAATTGCAGATGAAGCAACGATAAAAATTAGCAAAGCCCAGGAACTTTTGCAGACTTTTCAGAGATGTCGGCTGAGTCCAATCATGGATGGCTTGGACCTTAACAGGGTCCATCTCGATAGTAGAAGGGGAAAAGGTGAACCCCAAAAATAAAACCTTCTGAACACCAAAGAGACACTTTGATCCCTTCACAAACAAAGAATTAGCACGCAGGACCTGAAACACCGTTCTGACCTGCTTCACATGAGACTCCCAATCATCCGAGAAGATCAAAATGTCATCCAAGTACACAATCAGGAATTTATCCAGGTACTCTCGGAAGATGTCATGCATAAAGGACTGAAACACTGATGGAGCATTGGCAAGTCCGAATGGCATTACTAGATACTCAAAATGGCCCTCGGGCGTATTAAATGCAGTTTTCCATTCATCGCCTCGCTTAATACGCACAAGATTATACGCACCACGAAGATCTATCTTGGTGAACCAACTAGCCCCCTTAATCCGAGCAAACAAATCAGATAACAACGGCAAGGGGTACTGAAATTTATCCGTGATCTTATTTAGAAGGCGGTAATCTATACAAGGTCTCAGCGAACCATCCTTCTTGGCCACAAAAAAGAACCCTGCTCCTAATGGCGACGATGACGGACGAATATGCCCCTTCTCCAAGGACTCCTTCACATAACTCCGCATAGCGGCGTGCTCAGGCACAGATAAATTAAACAGTCGACCTTTTGGGAATTTACTACCAGGAATCAAATCGATAGCACAATCACAATCCCTATGCGGAGGTAGGGTATCGGACTTGGGCTCATCAAATACATCCCGGTAATCAGACAAGAACTCTGGAACCTCAGAAGGGGTGGATGACGAAATAGTCAGAAATGGGACATCACCATGTACCCCCTGACAACCCCAGCTGGACACAGACATGAATTTCCAATCTAATACTGGATTATGGACTTGTAGCCATGGCAACCCCAACACGACCACATCATGCAGATTATGCAACACCAGAAAGCGAATAACCTCCTGATGTGCAGGAGCCATGCACATGGTCAGCTGGGTCCAGTACTGAGGCTTATTCTTGGCCAAAGGCGTAGCATCAATTCCTCTCAATGGAATAGGACACTGCAAAGGCTCCAAGAAAAACCCACAACGCCTAGCATACTCCAAGTCCATCAAATTCAGGGCAGCGCCTGAATCCACAAATGCCATGACAGAATACGATGACAAAGAGCAGATCAAGGTAACGGACAGAAGAAATTTAGACTGTACCGTACCAATGGTGGCAGACCTAGCGAACCGCTTAGTGCGCTTAGGACAATCAGAGATAGCATGAGTGGAATCACCACAGTAGAAACACAGCCTATTCAGACGTCTGTGTTCTTGCCGTTCAACTCTGGTCAAAGTCCTATCGCACTGCATAGGCTCAGGTTTAAGCTCAGGTAATACCGCCAAATGGTGCACAGATTTACGCTCACGCAAGCGTCGACCGATCTGAATGGCCAAGACATAGACTCATTCAGACCAGCAGGCATAGGAAATCCCACCATGACATCCTTAAGGGCTTCAGAGAGACCCTTTCTGAAAATAGCTGTGAGCGCACCTTCATTCCATTGAGTGAGTACGGACCACTTTCTAAATTTCTGACAATATACCTCTATCTCATCCTGACCCTGACACAGAGCCAGCTAATTTTTCTCTGCCTGATCCACTGAATTAGGTTCATCGTACAGCAAAAAAAACAGGAAAAACGCATCGATATTACTTAATGCAGGATCTCCTGACGCAAGAGAAAATGCCCAGTCCTGAGGGTCGCCACGTAAAAAAGAAATAATGATCCTAACTTGTTGAACTGGGTCACCAGAGGAGCAAGGTTTCAAAGCTAGAAATAGTTTACAATTATTTTTGAAACTCAGAAATTTAGTTCTATCTCCAAAAAACAAATCAGGAATAGGAATTCTCGGTTCTAACATAGAATTCTGAACCACAAAGTCTTGAATATTTTGTACTCTTGCCGTGAGCTGATCCACACATGAAGACAGACCTTTAATGTCCATCGCTGCACCTGTGTCCTGAACCACCCAAATGTCTAGGGGAAAAAAAAGGCAAAACACAGTGCAGAGAGAAAAAAAAAATGGTCTCAGAACTTCTTTTTTCCCTCTATTGAGAATCATTAGTACTTTGGGCCTCCAGTACTGTTATGATAAGGTAATTCAGTACCACAATGGACATAGAGGTCAGAGCACATACAGTGACCTGACAATAACCCAAAAACATTGAACGAGCTCTGAGACTTGGGAACTTTGCTGACCGCAATCCCTAATCCTCTCCAACCACACTAGAGGCAGCCGTGGATTGCGCCTAACGCTCCCTATGCAACTCGGCACAGCCTGAGAAACTAGCTAGCCTGAAGATAGAAAATAAGCCTACCTTGCCTCAGAGAAATACCCCAAAGGAAAAGGCAGCCCCCACATATAATGACTGTGAGTTAAGATGAAAAGACAAACGTAGAGATGAAATAGATTTAGCAAAGTGAGGCCCGACTTTCTGAACAGAGCGAGGATAGGAAAGGTAACTTTGCGGTCAACACAAAACCCTACAAAAACCACGCAAAGGGGGCAAAAAGACCCTCCGTACCGAACTAACGGCACGGAGGTACACCCTCTGCGTCCCAGAGCTTCCAGCAAGAAGGAAAAAACAAATAGACAAGCTGGACAGAAAAAACAGCAAACAAAATAGCAAAGCAGAACTTAGCTATGCAGAGCAGCAGGCCACAGGAACGATGCAGGAGGAAACAGGTCCAATACTAGAACATTGACTGGAGGACAGGATCAAAGCACTAGGTGGAGTTAAATAGAGCAGCACCTAACGACTTCATCACATCACCTGAGGAAGGAAACTCAGAAGCCGTAGTACCACTTTCCTCCACCAACGGAAGCTCGCAGAGAGAATCAGCCGAAGTACCACTTGTGACCACAGGAGGGAGCTCTGCCACAGAATTCACAACACTTGGGTATAAATATATATGTATGTTATAGACTGCAGACTTGTGTGTGTGTGTAATAAATAACCTTTATTGTTACACTGATTTGTCTCAGTTAGTATATAGCATAAGGAAAAGATAACGTTGAGCGTATTAAGTGGATATTAATTATTAATAGTCAAGTTTGCCGATAAAAGTTGATATCGGACCTCAATAGAGGTGTAGGGAGAAATCTTCCTTTGATAACCATAAGGTTTCAGTATTATTAGGGGGTATCCTGTCCTTTTTATACAGGGAATATAGTGAGGAGCAATAATTTATTGAGGGGCTCAGCGTTGAGAAAATATTTTTATTCAGGAGCATTATAATAATACTGCTGTCTATAAGGGCATTGTGTCAGGATGTGCTGCAGAAGACTGGAGACGTCTGAAGTCTGCAGAGACAAGCTGTGAATGAGAAAATTCATCATGGAGTCAGGATAAGATGAAGAAAAGAAAGAATGACTCTAGAGACAACGTTATCTATAAGGTGCCTGGATGTAAATGGTTTTTTTTGCAATACTAATTTTCATATTTTTATCTATGTTAGAAGAATTAAAGGGGTTGTCCAAGTTTGTGATGAGTCTGCAGTCATTTAATGTGACTACAGACTTCTGAATTCTCTCAGTGCGCACTGCCCACTGCCAGGATTTTCTGATGCTGGCAATTTGCATACATGCAGTCACATGCAGACTAGACATTCGTAGCATCACTCAATGAAAATGAATTGAGCAAGGCCGGACACGTCTAGTCGGAATGTGGCCAGAAGTGTACAAATCACTTACTTGTTCTCACATGAAAGTCTACTCTTGCCACCGGCAATGGAGAATCCTAAAAATGTGCAGTGCATGAGCAGGCATCACACTTTGTTGCTGTACAAACATGAGAAAAAGAGAAGTTACCGGCACTGACTCCCTGGTTGGAGCAGCGGTAACGGACCTTATTTGCCTGTTGGCAAACCACAGTCAATTGTCAGAGTACAGGTGCCAACCCGAATGAAGCATGTAAGATACAATGTCCATAGTGGAGAAATAGGTTGCACTCTGCAATTAAAAGTTTCCTTTTAAGTCCTCCACTATCCTCCCGCTGAATCTGTTGTTCCAGGATTAAACAACAGAAACTTTTAATCAGAGGGTGAGTGCAATCTATTTCTCTACTATGAACACTCTGTTGCGGCACTGTAAGGACATTGTACTATGTTGGGGTCAATATGCGGCATCAAACTATGTTGGTGTCATGTTGCCGACATCATATAATGTATATGTAATAATAGTAAACATAGCCATGCTAAACAAGGTAACTGTAAATCCTGCTCTGCAGTAAGCTAAACCACTTACTAGAAAGTATAATTATATACTTCAATAAACAGCTGTTATCTGATCACTTAATGAGCTGAAAGTTTGCTTTGTCTTGAACAAAATGGATTTTAGCTTTGTCTAAAATAATTGGATAAAGACTAAGAAACATACTTCTTTGATAAGATATATTACAACATCTATTTATATAATTGCCTTGTAATATTTTCATTTCCTGTTCTGTCCAGATGTCACCGTATCCCAGAATTGCAAACTGAGGAAGTTCACCGACCGCCATATTAGGACACTCAAGTGATTGGTGTCTCAATATGGAAACTGCTGCTGGTGCCAACCTATTGCGCGGTACCACCAGTGGAACATCATCGCACCACACACACACTCTATACGCATTTCAACTCCAGTCATGGAGAATAATGAGGGGAGTTCAATGTAAATACCAGACAGGACTACCAGTGATTTCCCGCACTGGGAGAATGCATATTCCATCTCTGTGTGGTGCAATTTGGGTACACCCCGGTTTTTGTCATTCACCTACACATTTACGTCATTCACTGTGGGCAGGCATATACCTTTATAAAGGTATAAAGTGAGACTTCTCTGAGGCAGCTGAGGATTTACTTTAGACTGCGGACACAGACAGTCATTCTGACTTTTGGGGCACCTAGCCACTGCAGGACCCCTGATATGCACGGACCTCCATTTGGACTATTTGCGCCTATTGGCACTTATTTTCATTGAACTCCCCTGATGATTCTCCATGACTGGAGTCGAAACGCGTAGGGAGGAAAAGGATCTATATCTGGGAAAAGAAATTAACTCTACCTTCATTTACATTTTGGTGTGGTGGGTTCCCATAGGAAGGTCCATGGGGGGCCAGTCCTTGTGAGGACAGGAGTTACACAGGGGTATACAGGGTAGATAGTGCATTTTGAGCCCTGCCCCTACTCTACAACCCCGGACCTTATTCCCACAGCTGGAAGCATATGATTGTCCGTCATCTTTGGTGAGATCAATCCAAATTTTAATTCTGAGCACTGGTTCACCTGAGCACTTTAATTGTTCTTGTTTGTGTCTTCGTTTTGGGTGTGCAATATTTTATACTTATTATTAAAAGCTATGTTTCAATAGTGGATATCCTCCACAGCTGATTCTATCTGTAACCCAGGGGGTATATTTATGGTGTGGCTATTTTACACCGCTGCTATTTGTAGTACTTTGAAGAACCTAGAATATAAGACATAATGTCAGTTGTTTCACACTTTTTTGTTAAGTATATAATTCCACATGTTTTAATTCATAGTTTTGATGCCTTCAGTGTGAATGTACAATTTTCATAGTCAAGAAAATACAGAAAAATCTTTAAATGAGAAGGTGTGTCCAAACTTTTGGTCTGTACTGTACCTATCCAAGACTGTAATTTCTCTGTAATGTCCTTTTCCAATGCTGTAATGTCCCGATCAGGCTATGTTCCAACAGAATGATCTACGTGGAACATAAAGACCATGGCTGTTCCTTCTGAGCTATCAAATCGAGAACAACAGACATCACGTTTGCCAAATCCTCCATCTACTATATAAAGCTGAATGTGTGTATGTGTGTGTGTATGTGTGTGTGTATGTCCGGGATTGGCATCTGCACCGTCGCAGCTACAGCCACAAAATTTTGCACAGTCACACGTCTGGACCCCGAGAGCGTCATAGGCTACGTTGTGAGGCGAAATTTTAACCCCGCGCATTCCAATTCACCAAACAATTTTGCCCCTATCTACATAATGGGGAAAAAAGTGAAAGGAAAAGTGTTGGAGGCGTCGCAGCTACAGAAACAAAATTTTGCACAGTCACACGTCTGGACCCTGAGAGCGTCATAGGCTACGTTGTGAGGTGAAATTTTAACCCCGCACTTTCCAATTCACCAAACAATTTTGCCCCTATCTACATAATAGGGAAAAAGGTGAAAGGAAAAGTGTTGGAAGCGTCGCAGCTACAGCCACAAAATTTTGCACAGTCACACGTCTGGACCCTGAGAGCGTCATAGGCTACGTTGTGAGGTGAAATTTTAACCCCGCGCTTTCCAATTCACCAAACTATTTTTCCCCTATCTACATAATGGGGAAAAGTGAAAGGAAAAGTGTTGGAGGCAAATTGACAGCTGCCAGATGTGAACAAGGGGGACTTAAAGAATGAGAGCGATGGCGCCAAAGAGTATATACCGATCAGTTGCTAAGGTGGGGCCCCGACATGAGATACTCACCACACATGGGGATATGAACACACACACAAAATGCGCCACACACTACCACGTGCTTGAACACATATACCACCCTCAGCACACATTTCACCACACATACACCAACCTCGCCACATAAAAGTCGAAGCACAAAAGTCGCCGCTCAAAACTCAACACGCGCAAAACTCGCCACATGCAAAAACTAGGCTCACGCAAAACTCGCCACAAGTGCAAAACTCACCTCATGGAAAACTCGCCACACGCAAAACTTGCACACGCGGAAAAATTGCCACATGCACAAAATTTGCAACACATGCAAAAGTTGCCTCACACAAAACTTGCACATACTCAAAAGGCACCAGACATAAAACTCACCACGTGCAAAACTCGCCATGCGCAAAACTTGCTGCACACAACTTGCTACACTAACCTGTCACATGCAACTCGACACACAAAAAGTTGCTACACGCATGTTGCCACACAAAACTCATCTCACAAAAGTCGCTACATGCATGTCGCCACACACAACTCAACACACACAACTTGACAGACGAAACTCGCCCTAAAACACACACAAGTCTGGTATTAGCCTTCAAAAATAAAAATCTGATTAATAAGCAGACAAACTACAAGAGCAACAAATGTACCATATAGGAAATACAGCAGCTGTCAGTCACATGACCTGTCTATTATGTGTATGTGTGAGCTAATATATACTGCCAGGGGGAGGGCTTCCTGTTGGCTGGGGATTTATCAGGCTGCCAATTTATCTTACAAATACTGAGGTAAAAATACTGAGCAAATAACGTGTTAACGAGGTCTAATACAGGAGATCACACAGGTATACACTATATACAGGGGAGATGACACAGATACAGTGGGGCAAAAAAGTATTTAGTCAGTCAGCAATAGTGCAAGTTCCACCACTTAAAAAGATGAGAGGCGTCTGTAATTTACATCATAGGTAGACCTCAACTATGGGAGACAAACTGAGAAAAAAAAATCCAGAAAATCACATTGTCTGTTTTTTTAACAATTTATTTGCATATAATGGTGGAAAATAAGTATTTGATCAGAAACAAAATTTCATCTCAATACTTTGTAATATATCCTTTGTTGGCAAACGTTTTCTGTAAGTCTTCACAAGGTTGCCACACACTGTTGTTGGTATGTTGGCCCATTCCTCCATGCAGATCTCCTCTAGAGCAGTGATGTTTTTGGCTTTTCGCTTGGCAACACGGACTTTCAACTCCCTCCAAAGGTTTTCTATAGGGTTGAGATCTGGAGACTGGCTAGGCCACTCCAGGACCTTCAAATGCTTCTTACGAAGCCACTCCTTCGTTGCCCTGGCGGTGTGCTTTGGATCATTGTCATGTTGAAAGACCCAGCCACGTTTCATCTTCAATGCCCTTGCTGATGGAAGGAGGTTTGCACTCAAAATCTCACGATACATGGCCCCATTCATTCTTTCATGTACCAGGATCAGTCGTCCTGGCCCCTTTGCAGAGAAACAGCCCCAAAGCATGATGTTTCCACCACAATGCTTTACAGTAGGTATGGTGTTTGATGGATGCAACTCAGTATTCTTTTTCCTCCAAACACGACAAGTTGTGTTTCTACCAAACAGTTCCAGTTTGGTTTCATCAGACCATAGGACATTCTCCCAAAACTCCTCTGGATCATCCAAATGCTCTCTAGCAAACTTCAGAGGGGTCCGGACATGTACTGGCTTAAGCAGTGGGACACGTCTGGCACTGCAGGATCTGAGTCCATGGTGGCATAGTGTGTTACTTATGGTAGGCCTTGTTACATTGGTCCCAGCTCTCTGCAGTTCATTCACTAGGTCCCCCCGCGTGGTTCTTGGATTTTTGCTCACCGTTCTTGTGATCATTCTGACCCCATGGGGTGGGATTTTGCGTGGAGCCCCAGATCGAGGGAGATTATCAGTGGTCTTGTATGTCTTCCATTTTCTAATTATTGCTCCCACTGTTGATTTCTTCACTCCAAGCTGGTTGGCTATTGCAGATTCAGTCTTCCCAGCCTGGTGCAGGGCTACAATTTTGTTTCTGGTGTCCTTTGACAGCTCTTTGGTCTTCACCATAGTGGAGTTTGGGGTCAGACTGTTTGAGGGTGTGCACAGGTGTCTTTTTATACTGATAACAAGTTTAAACAGGTGCCATTACTACAGGTAATGAGTGGAGGAAAGAGGAGACTCTTAAAGAAGAAGTTACAGGTCTGTGAGAGCCACAAATCTTGATTGTTTGTTTCTGACCAAATACTTATTTTCCACCATAATATGCAAATAAATTGTTAAAAAAACAGACAATGTGATTTTCTGGATTTTTTTTTCTCAGTTTGTCTCCCATAGTTGAGGTCTACCTATGATGTAAATTACAGACGCCTCTCATCTTTTTAAGTGGTGGAACTTGCACTATTGCTGACTGACTAAATACTTTTTTGCCCCACTGTATATACTATATACAGGAGAGGTGACACACAGGTATATACTATATAGAGGAGGAGATGACATACAGGTACATACTATATACAGGAGGAGATGACATACAGGTATATACTATATACAGGAGGAGATGACACACAGGTATATACTATATACTATATACAGGAGCAGATTACCTACAGGTATATACTATATACAGGAGGAGATGACATACAGGTATATGCTATATATAGAAGATGACATACAGGTATATACTATATACAGGAGGAGATGACACACAGATATATACTATATACAGGGGAGATGACACACAGGTATATACTATATACAGGAGGAGATGACATACAGGTATATACTATATATAGAAGGAGATGACATACAGGTATATACTATATATAGGAGGAGAGGACATACAGGTATATACTATATATAGGAGGAGATGACATACAGGTATTTACTATATATAGGAGGAGATGA
This sequence comes from Ranitomeya imitator, assembly GCF_032444005.1. Lineage (NCBI taxonomy): Eukaryota > Metazoa > Chordata > Amphibia > Anura > Dendrobatidae > Ranitomeya > Ranitomeya imitator. The sequence goes on along the minus strand of NC_091283.1, from coordinate 758,055,440 downwards.
CATACAGGTATATACTATATACAGGGGAGATGACACACAGCAGGTATATACTATATACAGGGGAGATGACGTACAGGTATATACTATATACAGGAGATGACATAAAGGTGTATACTATATACAGGGGAGATGACACACAGCAGGTATATACTATGTACAGGGGAGATGACATACAGGTATATACTATATACAGGAGATGACATACAGGTGTATACTATATATAAGGGAGATGACAAACATGTATATACTGAGGTGAAAATGAGAGGTGTGAGGTGAAAATGAAAAGGTGTGAGTGCAAAATGAGAGGAGTGAGGGAAAATAGTGTAGTGATCGGAAAATGACAGATGTGAGGTCGAAATGACAAATGTTAGGCGGGAATGAGGAGTGAGGGAGAAAATGAGAGGTGTGAGGGAGAAAATGAGAGATGTGAGGGGGAAAATTAAAGATGTGATTGGGAAAATGAGAGGAGTGATGGGAAAATAAGAGAAGTGACGTGCTATAACTAACCACAGATATTTACTATGCCCAGGCAACGCCGGGCTCTTCAGCTAGTTTAATATAATCCTGACAGATGGAGATCTGCCATGTTCTTGCCCTTGCTTTGGTAGAGGCTAGCACACAGCATAAAACTAATCACACAGTGAAGCCACATCTGACTCTTCAGGAAGTCCTATAAAGAACAGGAAACAATCAGTTTGGATTATTCCAATCAATGTAATTTTAATGAAAAATCTACTTTTGCGATCTAAACTAAAACGGTGCCATTTGGGCATTGGCAGGTTGTCTCAACTACAAGCTGTTTGACATCATAAAGTAAAGCCAAGAAACCTGCTGAGGTTGTGTTATAGTTGCTCATTTTCAGCTTCCGGAGAGGCGCTTGGTGCTACGATTATGCCATGAATTCCCATAGGACGCCTCATTGACCCTGACAATCTTATTTCTTTCTGTTTTCTTTGCCCAATAAAATCTCCCAGTGATTACGGTAATTGCTTATCTCTAGCATCTTGCTGCTTCTCTACCATTAAGGTTTGCTCTGTTAAGGGCTCTGTCTGTAATAACTGTAATTTTAAAATAATTGGGTTAAATGGAAGCTAAAGTTTATGTTGCTGAAACAGCAGGCTTGTACTGTGACAGTAATGGACAGTATGCTAAATATGATGATCAAAACACTAACAACACTGCTATTCAGAAAACGCAGTGTGTCCCCGTAATCCCAAACACCAGCGGACAATCCAGGATTTCATTCTTCGTAACAGCACCTTAAAATATATAATTCATAACAGGATGATTATTGTATTCTGTTACTGATAACAAAAATGGTCAAAAAGGTGTTCAAAAAGGGATGTAGCATCAAAGAAAAAAACCTTATTAAAATCTATACTGTTTATTAGATAATATTAAGAGTATATGACCCAAGACTGGCATAACCAAACATATATATATATACCTCAACAAGCCCTAGGTAGCACTGTCAGCTGTATCTCCTAACACAACATGTGTAATGCGACAATTGGCTACCCCGTTCCTCAGCGGCTTTCCCTAGGAGATCATATTGCTCCCTGTCCTCTATTATATAGGAACAAATGTCAGCAGGTGTGGTTTGAGCGCTGATGTGGTAGGAAGCAGGAACCCTGAGCTCCCTCTAAACCAGAGAATAATCGACAAAAATTGGACATTTAACCCGGATTCCTACATCGGGAGACTTTCCTAAGGGAACCTAGACCTGCTGGAAGCAGGTTCCAGAAGATTTTTAACCTCAACTGTGGATATAATTAACTTTAAACGAAAGGACACCTGCGTGTGAGAGAGGCGGAGGGATATACCTCACACACTCCAACGTGAGGAGAAAAAGAAACAGAGACTTGCCAAACGGACCCCAAGGTACTGTGAACCTCATCCCAATCCATCAGGGGACCCCCAGAGGCACATTCAGGAGAGGCACCACTCTTTTTCCCCCCAAAACCAGACACTCTTTAGAGCACAGGATCGCTCATACAGAGCAGCTGCATAGGGGAAAAATAGTCCCTGCAACAGCACAGATCTAAAGGCACAGCTACAGATAGTGTGCTACTAAATTCAGCCTGCGGGGCAACTTTATTTGTGCTACATATCCCCAGCGATCCCCCTTCTTCCCCACCATAGGAGGCACACAAGTGGGAGAGCTTAAAATCAGGGGCGGAAGCACACATCACTGCAAGTGACAGCAGTGAGGTAGTTCCGGCCGCTCAGCTTCATCAGCAGCCGACGTCTAGTGCAGGGCGGAGGGATCCGCAGCTCCAGTCATTCCCCTGCACTATTTACATCTCCCAAACGTCCCACCAGCAGCACTGTGTGTAGGGCGGAAGGACACGCACTCCTAGCTGCGCGCCTGCACTACCTAACGCTGCCAACTAACTAACAACAGCGTGGTAGTCTCACCTGCATTGGAACCCCGGCGATTAGTGTGCAGTGAAGAGCAGAGGGACCAGCAGCCCAAGTCATACCCCTGCACTATTTTTTACTCCCAGGAGTCTCACCAGACTGCATTAGAACAGATGCTGCAGGCACCTCGCACTATATACAGGGCGGAGGGATACAGAGTGTAACCAAGCAACAAAATTGCACACAGCTTAAAAAAGCAGCAACAGGCTGCTCTGCTCCTGATTCCCACGAAAAATAATTAGCCACACAGAGTGAAAACAACCCCCGTGACAGATAAGAAGCTCTGTCTGGCTGTGGAGGGGGTGTGCAGTGCAGGGACTGCACCTCATGTTGGGATCGCTTCAAGTCTGCAACCCATAAACACACTTCATCTCCTGCTGCCCCATACCCAATTGTTTAACTCTTGCTGGACTGGAACAGTTTAATGTGGACGCTGAGGGCAACAGTACCTGATTAAACATAAACAGAAAGCTACTTCTTGTGCTGAGTTAACTCTTTATATACAGACCACAAGTACACCTTATCTCCTGCTGCCCCATACCCACCTGATTAACATCCATTAGGTTGGCACGATAACTGTAGATGTGTTACTAGCTCCCTATAAAAGCCAATTTTAAGCTTCACCTAATCTCTCTTCCTTGGTTCCTCACCAACCCCCATAAGATGTAAACCCACACCTGGGAGAAACTGAGGGTGATCTGGGAGTTCTCATTATTTGCTGCACACCTCAAGCATGATGGTGAAACCCTCACAAAAGCTGACGAGATCGGGGTTAAAGTCCACCAGCTCCAAACCTCTTGCAGACATGGATAAATTCCTGAAAAAGCAAGGCAACACATCCAACTCTGCTAAATCCTCTCACTCAATAGGGAAAGATCCAGAAACTTACTCAGAATCCGAACGAGAGAGCGACGGAGACAATGACGACCAGGACAAGGGTGATCTGGTAACGAGATCATTTATTAAAAGGATTCTAGGCAAAACATTAGAACCCATAAGCAGAGATCTCTCTACCATCAAGCAAGACCTCAGCCAACTGGGACACAGAATTGAAGCGATAGAGGCCTCCCATGCGGAAATAGTCCAAAACTCTAACTCCAATCTAACTTGCCATAAACGGCATGAGGACCACATCAATAAGATATATACCATACTGGAAGACCATGAAAATAGGGAAAGAAGGAACAATCTGAGACTCAAAGGTGTCCCCGAGTCCATACTTCCAGATGCCTTGATTTCCACCGTCACTGAAATTTTTCACTCAATCCTTACTTCCTCAGACTCATCAGAACTTGATATGGTGAGAGTCCACAGAGCACTGAGGCCCAAACCGAAGCCCGACGAAGCTCCTCGAGATGTCTTATGTCGTTTCCTCGACTTCAGAACAAAAGACCTACTTCTGAAAAGAGCCAGAGAAGCAGACTCTATCACTTTTGGAGGAACCCCAATCCAAATTTTCCAAGACCTCTCTGCCTCCACGCTCTATAAAAGACGCCTTTTAAGACCTCTCACCTCAATCCTTCAACAAAGGCATTATCCATATCGCTGGCTCTTCCCCTTTGGTATCTCCATATCCGCAAAAGATCGGAAATTTCTTATTAAATCTACCGCCGATATTAAATCTGTCTGCGAAGCCTTGGAGATTCAACTCGACCAACCGCTTGTCCTAGAAACTTCTTGTGAGGCCCACCGTCTGAAATCTCTCCCCATCCCCCCTTCGTGGCAAGACGCATCTACCCTGAAATCCTCAAGATCAAAACGTCGCTCTTCAAAAGGCACGCCACCTAGGGACGAGGAAGATGATCCTGGCGGATGAACAATGGAGAATCACTAACGTTTTTCTTTTTTGTTTACCTACTTCTCTACGTTCTTTATGGTTTCAAGGGCTTTGTGACATTTATCACTAGCCCATAAAGTTAAATACTTGTGCAGCGTTATCACCGCCAATTTAGGAGTCTTAGCCTCCTATACCATGAAGCTAATTATAACTCCCTTTTACTTGATCCCCTTTTTTCTCCCTCCCTAGATGTTAAAATTGCAATGTTTTCCCCCTCACTTAAGGTTATCTACCCTCATGCTCTACGTCAATGGTTTTTTTACTACTGTGTATCTACCATTCTAACCCCCTCTTTCTCATCCATCTCTCCCACCCCTCTCCTTCTTTTCCCTCCTCTGGATCCGATGGTCGAGTCTCATCCTCATCCAACTTGCCTTCAATCACTTCCATCATGACGGTAAACCGTAAGTCTTTTCAGATTATTTCACACAACTCACACGGTCTAAACTCCCCAATCCCAAGGTCACAAACACTTGCCTTCTTCAAAAAATCAGGCTACGATATACTACTCTTGCAAGAGACCCATTTCATCCCCGACAAGACCCCTTCCTTTGAGAAATGCTTCTTTGACAGATGGTTCCACGCTAGCTCCCCCCAAAAAGGATCTAGAGGCGTCTCAATAGCCCTTGCTAGGGATGTCCCCTTCCTCCTCCTAGACAGCAAGATTGATCCTGAAGGCCGTTACGTTTTCATCAAGGGGCTTATAGCCGGTAACATGGTGACCCTAGGCAGTCTATATGCCCCCAACAAACGCCACCTTAAATGGCTTCGCAAAGCCTTATCCCTCCTACGTACATTCCAGGAAGGTGTAGTCATCCTAGGGGGTGATCTGAATGTCGCTCTAGATCCATCTCTGGACACATCTACAAAAAAAAGCTCTATTTCTCTGAAAGATTTGGCGCGCCTTAAATCAACCATTCATTCATTAGAGCTGATCGATGCCTGGAGATATCTGCACCCTTCTGATATTGATTTCACATATTACTCGCATCCCCATAATTCCTATCACCGCCTTGACTACATACTGGTATCCAGATCCATTCTACCTTCCACATTAAAAGCTGAAATAATCCCTGCCATACACTCGGACCACTCTGTGGTACTGACTAAATTAGAATTTCACAAACCATACTCTAGTTTCAACTCATGGAGGCTCAATGAGTCTATACTACATAGCGAGGAATTCAAAAACCGTATCCGTGAGTCGCTTCAAGAGTTTTTCAATATTAACGCTTCTCCAGACATAACTCCTCCCGTGTTATGGGAAGCACATAAGGCCACAATCCGAGGGGTTTTTATTTCAATTGCCTCTTTCCTAAACAAACAAAGGAAATCAAAAATCCTTGCCTTATACAATGATATCGTAGCTCTGGATACCCAACACAAAAAGGAACTCTCTCAAACTACACTCACCCAACTCACCGAGAAACGCCAATCTCTCAGGGACCTCCTCAACACACAGTCTTCCAAACATTATCTATCCTGGAAAAACAAAATCTTTGCTCACGGAGACAAAGCCTCTAAACTCATGATCTCGCTGATCAAAAAACGCCAAACCCGTACATTTATCCACAGAATCAAATCTAAAGATGGCAAAGTCCTCCAGCATTATAATCAAATCACCGACTCCTTTCTGTCCTTCTATAAAGACCTATACCAACTCCGACATAATGACACAACAGAAGATAAAAATCAGAGGAGATCCCATGTCCAAGCTTTCTTATCCTCCTTACACCTCCCTACACTAACCAACCTCCAGCAAGATTGCCTACTCAGACCCTTCGACCTCTCTGACCTCCAGTCCACCCTGTCTGGGGGGGGTAGGGGGAAGGTCCCTGGCCCAGATGGGCTCCCTAAAATCTATTACAAAACCTTTGCTGATATCTTAGGCCCGTACCTCCTGAACGTCTGTAACGCAGTCCTGGGTGGGAATCCTTTCCCTTCTCAGTCACTAGAAGCCCACATTTCTCTTCTTCATAAAGAAGGTAAAGACCCAGAATGCTGTGGAAGCTATAGGCCTATCTCCCTACTCAATGTTGATCTAAAAATTTATGCCAGTCTTATTGCGGGGAGATTGGCGGAGCTCATGCCACAACTCATTTCTCTCAATCAATCGGGCTTCGTGATAGGACGTGAGGGAAGGGACAATACAGCTAGAATTCTTCACCTTATTCAGTACGCAAAAATACGGAAAACCCCACTCGTCCTACTGGGAACAGACGCTGAAAAGGCCTTTGACAGGGTGGACTGGATATTCCTTCGAGAAACACTTCTTGCTTTTCACATCCCCCCTCAACTTGTAGATGCCATTTTCCAAATGTACACTACCCCCACTGCCCGTTTAAGAATAAACAATCTACTATCGGACCCTTTCTCCATTCAAAATGGCACGAGGCAGGGATGCCCTCTCTCTCCGATTCTATATGTATTGGCCATGGAGCCTCTCATTCAGAGCATTCAACAAGATCCAGGCATTAAGGGAATCCAGATGGGTAGTTTTCACCATAAATCTGCAGCGTTCGCTGATGATCTCTTGGTATTCCTATCGGATCCCGAGGAGGGCATCCCTGCCTTCGTCCGCATATTAGACCTATACGGGAAGCTTTCTAACTACAAAATCAACATTACTAAATCGGAAGCTCTCAGCATTAATATCCCCAACCCCGCTATAGACAAATTAAAAAAACTATACCCCTTCAAATGGCCCTCGAGTTTCATCACCAACCTAGGGATTAAGATCGGGAGATCGACGGGGGAGCTTCTGGAACTTAATATCATCCCCCTGTTGAAACAAGCTACCTCCACGGTACAGTCCTGGAGAGCCCCCTTCCTATCTTGGATGGGCAGAAAAAACCTCTTGAAAAGTATTATCTTACCCAAATTCTTATATTTATTCCAGATGCTCCCCATCTACATCCCAAAGCACTATCTATCGAAGATAAACTCTTTTTTCAGTAACTACATCTGGAATGGCAAACGCCCAAGAATCAATGCCAATTCTCTTGCCATGCCGAAGTCAAAAGGAGGAATGGGGGCCCCGGATATCTTCAAATACTACCGAGCAGCGATGCTCACTAGAGTAGTAGATTGGATTAGAAATCCTTCAGAAAAAGTGTGGATACCAATTGAAGAACATCTAGCCCCTATTCCCCTTAGGACATTAGCCCTTCTGTATAACCACACAAACCTAGACCAACTGCTACTCAACGAAATTACAACCGCTATTCTCAAAATTTGGAGAACAGAATTTCCCAAATTAACCCCGCCTACCTCCCCAATTCTGACTATACAAGACATCGCGGGTCCCATCCCCTTTAAATTACCTAAAGATCCCCCCAGCTCCACCAGTAACTTTAACTCTCCTATACCGCTTGACGCTCTTTTTATCGACGGGTCCCTAATGAGCCTCGCTGAATTCCAGGCCTCGAACCCACAATTAAATATTTCTTTTCTTCACTACAAAAGATTAAAAGATTACTGCCATAAGCACAAAAGACAGTTAGATTTGCTCCGCCCTCTGACTCCCTTCGAACAATTGTGCGCCCACAAAAACCCACCCAAAAAAGTCCTATCAAAAATTTACAACCTTCTGTTGATGGATGGCGCCGATGTCAAAAGAGCCTTCATAGGTCTCTGGGAGAGAGATCTCACCATCTCTTTCACGGACGACCAGATTGCCTCTATCTACAACAAATCTCACGGACCCTCACAATGCGTAAAAATACAAGAAAACTCATATAAGGTAATATCTAGGTGGTACCGCACTCCAACCCAACTCCATCATTGGCACCCCTCCACTCCCGATCTGTGCTGGAGATGCCGTTCAGACTCAGGCTCCTATCTGCACATCTGGTGGTCTTGCCCAAAAATTGTCCCCTTTTGGCAAATGGTCTCGAACGTAATCTCTAAGGTGCTAGATCAAAACACTCTCTTACTTCCTCAATCTACTCTCCTTAACCAACCCCTATGGCCCGAGAATTCCCCGGCCTCGAAACTAGCAAGCAACATAATAGCAGCCGGGAAATATCTAATCCCCACTTTCTGGAAATCTACTCTCACACCCACCAAAAGACAAGTACTAGATAAAATTGACCTTCTATACCACACTGCTGAGTTAGTTGCCAATACACAAGAATCCCTCACCTCGTTTAGACTTACCTGGAAACCGTGGATTACCTTCCGCTCCAGTCCTGACTTCTTATCAACATTACCGGAGGATACCTGAATCCACCTCAACCCATCAGATCCTATATGCCGAGCCCCCCCTCATTATCATTCTCGACTTCATCTTTTAATTTCATCTCCACCATCGGTCCTTTTTTCCCCCTCCCTCCTCCAAGCCCCCCCCTTCAGCTCCCTCTCCCTCCCCTTTCTTACCTCACCCCCCCTCTTTCCTATAACCCTCTCAATCTTTCTATTACTATCTTAAAACTTTACTCATGTTTCCACTGTTTCTCTAATCACCTTTGCTAGTTTCCCTTTCTTCTGAATTTATGTCAAAGTTTGATCCAGAACCCTTTTCCAGTTCTTCAAATTTATTGTATTCCTACATCTTGTTGGACTTTTGTTATTGTCCCATTGGATACCTAATGTTGTTTGAAACTTCCTCTGGCTATTTTTCAATTCCTGTTCAATTGTGATTCCTTCTTCTTCAATAAAAAGAAAATTGAAAGAAAGAAAGAAAAGAAAGGAACAAATGTCAGCAATCTCGCTTGTCTTTGGTAATTTCATAAGATTCCTTGTAGCTGTAAGCAATGACAGCACAAAATTAAATACCATTTAATTACCAATAATATTAATGGAGTCCTGGGTTCAAATCCCATCAAGGACAACATCTGCAAGGAGTGTGTATGTTCTCCCTGTGTTTGCGTGGGTTTCCTCCGGGTGCTCCGGTTTCCTCCCACATTCCAAAGACCATACTGATAGGGAATTTAGATTGAGAGCCCCATTGGGGACAGTGATGATAATGTGTGCAAACTGTAAAGCGCTGCGGAATATGTTGGCGCTATATAAAAATTAAGATTATTATTATTAACATATTCTGGGAACAGCAATTCATTGTGCCCTAAAATCTACTATATAAAGCTGAATGTGTGTATGTGTGTGTGTATGTGTGTGTGTATGTCCGGGATTGGCATCTGCACCGTCGCAGCTACAGCCACAAAATTTTGCACAGTCACACGTCTGGACCCTGAGAGCGTCATAGGCTATGTTGTGAGGTGAAATTTTAACCCCGCGCTTTCCAATTCACCAAACAATTTTGCCCCTATCTACATAATGGGGAAAAAGGTGAAAGGAAAAGTGTTGGAGGCGTTGAAGCTACAGCCACAAAATTTTGCACAGTCACACGTCTGGACCCCGAGAGCGTCATAGGCTACGTTGTGAGGTGAAATTTTAACCCCGCGCGTTCCAATTCACCAAACAATTTTGCCCCTATCTACATAATGGGGAAAAAAGTGAAAGGAAAAGTGTTGGAAGCGTCGCAGCTACAGCAACAAAATTTTGCACAGTCACACGTCTGGACCCTGAGAGCGTCATAGGCTACGTTGTGAGGTGAAATTTTAACCCCGCGCTTTCCAATTCACCAAACAATTTTGCCCCTATCTACATAATGGGGAAAAAAGTGAAAGGAAAAGTCTTGGAGGCGTCGCAGCTACAGAAACAAAATTTTGCACAGTCACACGTCTGGACCCTGAGAGCGTCATAGGCTACGTTGTGAGGTGAAATTTTAACCCCGCGCTTTCCAATTCACCAAACTATTTTTCCCCTATCTACATAATGGGGAAAAGTGAAAGGAAAAGTGTTGGAGGCAAATTGACAGCTGCCAGATGTGAACAAGGGGGACTTAAAGAATGAGAGCGATGGCGCCAAAGAGTATATACCGATCAGTTGCTAAGGTGGGGCCCCGACATGAGATACTCACCACACATGGGGATATGAACACACACACAAAATGCGCCACACACTACCACGTGCTTGAACACATATACCACCCTCAGCACACATTTCACCACACATACACCAACCTCGCCACATAAAAGTCGAAGCACAAAAGTCGCCGCTCAAAACTCAACACGCGCAAAACTCGCCACATGCAAAAACTAGGCTCACGCAAAACTCGCCACAAGTGCAAAACTCACCTCATGGAAAACTCGCCACACGCAAAACTTGCACACGCGGAAAAATTGCCACATGCACAAAATTTGCAACACATGCAAAAGTTGCCTCACACAAAACTTGCACATACTCAAAAGGCACCAGACATAAAACTCACCACGTGCAAAACTCGCCATGCGCAAAACTTGCTGCACACAACTTGCTACACTAACCTGTCACATGCAACTCGACACACAAAAAGTTGCTACACGCATGTTGCCACACAAAACTCATCTCACAAAAGTCGCTACATGCATGTCGCCACACACAACTCAACACACACAACTTGACAGACGAAACTCGCCCTAAAACACACACAAGTCTGGTATTAGCCTTCAAAAATAAAAATCTGATTAATAAGCAGACAAACTACAAGAGCAACAAATGTACCATATAGGAAATACAGCAGCTGTCAGTCACATGACCTGTCTATTATGTGTATGTGTGAGCTAATATATACTGCCAGGGGGAGGGCTTCCTGTTGGCTGGGGATTTATCAGGCTGCCAATTTATCTTACAAATACTGAGGTAAAAATACTGAGCAAATAACGTGTTAACGAGGTCTAATACAGGAGATCACACAGGTATATACTATATACAGGGGAGATGACACAGATATATACTATATACAGGAGAGATGACACACAGGTATATACTATATAGAGGAGGAGATGACATACAGGTACATACTATATACAGGAGGAGATGACATACAGGTATATACTATATACAGGAGGAGATGACACACAGGTATATACTATATACAGGAGCAGATTACCTACAGGTATATACTATATACAGGAGGAGATGACATACAGGTATATGCTATATATAGAAGATGACATACAGGTATATACTATATACAGGAGGAGATGACACACAGATATATACTATATACAGGGGAGATGACACACAGGTATATACTATATACAGGAGGAGATGACATACAGGTATATACTATATATAGAAGGAGATGACATACAGGTATATACTATATATAGGAGGAGAGGACATACAGGTATATACTATATATAGGAGGAGATGACATACAGGTATTTACTATATATAGGAGGAGATGACATACAGGTATATACTATATACAGGGGAGATGACACACAGCAGGTATATACTATATACAGGGGAGATGACATACAGGTATATACTATATACAGGAGATGACATACAGGTGTATACTATATATAAGGGAGATGACAAACATGTATATACTGAGGTGAAAATGAGAGGTGTGAGGTGAAAATGAAAAGGTGTGAGTGCAAAATGAGAGGAGTGAGGGAAAATAGTGTAGTGATCGGAAAATGACAGATGTGAGGTCGAAATGACAAGTGTTAGGCGGGAATGAGGAGTGAGGGAGAAAATGAGAGGTGTGAGGGAGAAAATGAGAGATGTGAGGGGGAAAATTAAAGATGTGATTGGGAAAATGAGAGGAGTGATGGGAAAATAAGAGAAGTGACGTGCTATAACTAACCACAGATATTTACTATGCCCAGGCAACGCCGGGCTCTTCAGCTAGTCTGTTATAAAAGTAGAAAATAAAGTGCCAGTGCTTTGTATATATGGTCTAAAAGGCCCCTTTCACACATCAGTTTTTTGCTATCAGTCGCAATCCGTCGAATTTTGAAAAAAACAAATCCAGCGACTGATGCCACCAGATCCGTTTTTCTCATAGACTTGTATTAGCGACGGATTGTGATAGATGGTCTCATGTTTCATCCGTTGTTTGCCGGATCCATCAAAAATTGTCCGGCGGCCAGAGACAACGGACGAAGTAACGTTTTTTGTGTACGTCGAAAAATCAGACAGCGACAGATCCGTCGCCGTCCGTTGTTTGCTCAAGTGGAAGCCTATGGGTGCCGTATCCGTCAAATGATGGAATCTGGCGACAGATTGCATTGTTTTTTAGCTCAGCATGCTCCGATTTATTTAGGATCCAATTAGCCAGATCCGCTAGTCAGATCCGTTGAAAACATGAATCCGTCGCATCAGGTTTTCACAATCTGCAACAGATCCGTCGATCCATCGAGCCAACGGATTGTGACTGATGGCAAAAAACTGATGTGTGAAAGGGGCCTAAGATAAAGGTTACCTATTCATAATTGATGTCCTAGATAAGCCCTTCCTGCCTCAACGCGTTTCCCCAAGGATGGTTCATCAGGAGGCCCGATAGCACAATATCTTACTTCAGATGTTTGAGGAATACTGTGATCTGTACCCTGTTTGTCTCTCTTTATACCTAGCCTGGTTATCTACACATATTTCATATCCGTTTCCCCTGTAGATTATACTGGTGGGTACAAATGACCCCTAATAATTCCTATTAATATTCAGAATGAACAATATCCATACCTTTTCTGGGTCTTTCTGTATGTTCCCACTATTTACGTCATGTCACATCCAGTTAAATATATCCCGCGAACTCTCATGTCTTAAAACACTTTTATATGTGCACACGTCTTTGCAGAAATTTCCTGACCCAAACTGGATTTTTTCCACAGGAAATCCGCATGAGTTTTTTGTGCGTTTTTATCACGTTGTTTGCGCGTTTTTTTCCGGAGCTTCACCAATGCAATATATAGCGGCAAAAAATCCACAAAATTAATGAACATGCTGCGTTTTTTACCGCGATGCATTTTTTTGTAGAAAAAAACGCAACATGTGCACAAAAATTGCGGATTGCATTCTATTAATAGGATGCTTAATGGATGCTTTTTTTTGTTTTATCGTGTTTTTATAGTAAAAAAAACGTGAAAACAACGTGAAAAATCCGGAACATGTGCACACAGCCTTAGACTTGTAAGTCTAACTAGTTGCCACCAGTTAGTTAATTTACTTTGCACATGAAATTTGTGGCATAATTCTGGTGTATATTGTCATTTTAGGTCACACTTTTCTGCTAAGACATTATCACTTGTGGTGCAAGTCATCGTAAATGTCTAAACATGGTGGCACCGTTTAGCATATTAAATCTCCCCATTTGCAAAGCATTAAGCAAAAAAGTTTCTTTTTATAAAAATTAAAAGAAAAACAACAAATCTCAAAAACTCGCTCAATACAAATTCACCATGTCACCACCAATGTCTATTAAATTTGTGAATGTACCGTATAAATGATTAATCAAAGCTAATAAAAATATACACTACACAAAATTCAATTTCTAAAAATAAAAAACCCAGTTGGGAAAACGCTTATTTCTGGTAAGTAATGCTATCTTTGTAATATTTCAGTATTCATTTGCCAAGTTGGCTACATCTTAATGATACAATGAATCTCGGATCTTTTATGTGTCCTGATTATTTCAATTTCATTTTATTAGACTCAGAATGAGACCAATTTTTTTTGTCGTAGATTTTATAATCACTTTTGGTACATTTTTTGTGAGACTTGGGATTCTAAAGTGGCTATAATGTGCACTTTTAATGCCTTAATGGATCTGTTGTAATAAAAACAGAGAAAAATAAAATTGAGCTGCTGCTGAATCACAGAGAAACATATTTTTCTTTCTTGCTGTAGACATTTTTTATGTGCTAAATGGCATGGTAACATTTATGCTTCATATAAAAAAATGGGAAAAAAAACAAATATAATTTTGAAATAAATTTGTGAAATTTAAAAGTAACTCAGTGGAATAAACTTTGAAAAAAAGATATATCATAGAAATTTTATAACAAAAATTCAAATAAATGTAAAAAACAGTTTGTAACAACAAACACATCTTTATGGCACTGAATTATTTTAGTTAATTAAATGCATACTTTTTTTTAGCTAATCTAATATTAATTCTTTACAGAATCCCCTTTAAAAATTATTACTTAAAGAAAACTAATCCCCCCGTTGCCCCCCTGATTAAGCCATTTTTTTTTAAGTTCGCAATAGCCATACAGTTCCAGAAATATTGACATTTTGATATATTGGTAAGTTTTATGGTCTTTACGAAGGGGGTATTAGTCACAGGATAATAATGCAGCGCAGACTAAAGACCCCCCCCCCCCGATAATCCTGTGAGCTGTGCCTCCTTGGTAAATACCATAAAACTTAGCCCTATATTAAAAGGAGGGTATCTCCATACAGGATGGCCATCAGTGCATTACAGCCCTTACTGCTTTATGGGAAACAGTGAGCAGCAGTACAGAGGGGGGCCCGGGCTCACCTCTCAATGCTTCTGCTCTCAGGGCCCCATTGTGCAACAAAGATCTGTGTGCGGCGCACAACTCGGCGGTAGGAGCTTTCTTGGAGCTCCACGGCTGATTAACCTGGACGGCTGCGCAGCTCCTGCTCCCTCCGACCTCTGGACTTCCAGTCAGGTGACGGCGCATACACGATGATGTCATCGTGTAAGTGCTGTCCTGTACGAGGACACCAGAAGCGAGGCTGCACCTGTAGGGAATTGTCAGTGAAGTATGAAAAATGTTTTTGTTTTTTTTTTCTTTATAAAATTAATTAAATGGGTGGGTGGGGAACTGCAAGTGATGGAGGGGGGCTGCAAGTGATTAAGTGAAGGGGAGGGGGACCGCACATGATGAAGTGAGAGGGGGAGGGGACTGTACATAATGAAGAGAGTTGGGGATTGTGACTACAAATGATGAAGTGAGTGAGGGAGGGGGACTGCAAATGATTAAATGAGTGGGGAGGAGAATGGCAAATGATGAAGTGAGTGGGGGAGGGGGACTGCAAATGATTAAGTGAGTGGGGAGGAGAATGGCAAATGATGAAGTGAGTGGGGGAGGGAGACTGCACATGATAAAGTGAGTAGGGGATTGGGACTGCTAATGATTAAGTGAGAGGAGGGAAGGGGACAACAAATGATGAAGTGAGGGAGAGGGACTGCACATGATGAAGTGGGGGGAGTGCAAATGATGAAGTGGGGGGACGGGCAACCATCACCGCAAAGGACAGACGCACGTAGCGTGATTAGTACACAAGTATCGACGCTACTAATGACTATGAGACATGGATATATGTGTCTCTTGCTGCATAAGGCACCTAGACAAATAAAATTATCTCTTTTGACAGCCCCATAGACTGGAAATATCGGCTTGACCGAGCGTTCCTGCAAATGAGGAATTGAGGGTGAGGAACTGCAAATCATGAATTGAAAGTGGGGACGGGGACAACTAATTAGGAGGCCATTCATTTCTATCCTGTGGGTCCACCATTCACTACAATTGGTTTTATATTATCTTTTTATATATAATGCCTGTATTAAATGTCCTGATACGTGCACACATTTCATTTTAAGTATAACTGTTGCTATCAAATAACGATATACAGTGGGGCAAAAAAGTATTTAGTCAGTCAGCAATAGTGCAAGTTCCACGACTTAAAAAGATGAGAGGCGCCTGTAATTTACATCATAGGTAGACCTCAACTATGGGAGACAAACTGAGAAAAAAAATCCAGAAAATCGCATTGTCTGTTTTTTTATCATTTTTTTTTGCATATTATGGTGGAAAATAAGTATTTGGTCAGAAACAAACAATCAAGATTTCTGGCTCTCATAGACCTGTAACTTCTTCTTTAAGAGTCTCCTCTTTCCTCCACTCATTACCTGTAGTAATGGCACCTGTTTAAACTTGTCATCAGTATAAAAAGACACCTGTGCACACCCTCAAACAGTCTGACTCCAAACTCCACTATGGTGAAGACCAAAGAGCTGTCAAAGGACACCAGAAACAAAATTGTAGCCCTGCACCAGGCTGGGAAGACTGAATCTGCAATAGCCAACCAGCTTGGAGTGAAGAAATCAACAGTGGGAGCAATAATTAGAAAATGGAAGACATTCAAGACCACTGATAATCTCCCTCGATCTGGGGCTCCACGCAAAATCCCACCCCGTGGGGTCAGAATGATCATAAGAACGGTGAGCAAAAATCCCAGAACCACGCGGGGGGACCTAGTGAATGAACTGCAGAGAGCTTGGACCAATGTAACAAGGCCTACCATAAGTTTCACACTACGCCACCATGGACTCAGATCCTGCAGTGCCAGACGTGTCCCACTGCTTAAGCCAGTACATGTCCGGGTCCGTCTGAAGTTTGCTAGAGAGCATTTGGATGATCCAGAGGAGTTTTGGGAGAATGTCTTATGGTCTGATGAAACCAAACTGGAACTGTTTGGTAGAAACACAACTTGTCGTGTTTGGAGGAAAAAGAATACTGAGTTGCATCCATCAAACACCATACCTACTGTAAAGCATGGTGGTGGAAACATCATGCTTTGGGGCTGTTTCTCTGCAAAGGGGCCAGGACGACTGATCCGGGTACATGAAAGAATGAATGGGGCCATGTATCATGAGATTTTGAGTGCAAACCTCCTTCCATCAGCAAGGGCATTGAAGATGAAACGTGGCTGGGTCTTTCAACATGACAATGATCCAAAGCACACCACCAGGGCAACGAAGGAGTGGCTTCGTAAGAAGCATTTCAAGGTCCTGGAGTGGCCTAGCCAGTCTCCAGATCTCAACCCTATAGAAAACCTTTGGAGGGAGTTGAAAATCCGTGTTGTCAAGCGAAAAGCCAAAAACATCACTGCTCTAGAGGAGATCTGCATGGAGGAATGGGCCAACATACCAACAACAGTGTGTGGCAACCTTGTGAAGACTTACAGAAAACGTTTGACCTCTGTCATTGCCAACAAAGGATATATTACATATTATTATTGAGATGAAATTTTGTTTCTGACCAAATACTTATTTTCCACTATAATATGCAAATAAAATGTTAAAAAAACAGACAATGTGATTTTCTGGATTTTTTTTTCTCAGTTTGTCTCCCATAGTTGAGGTCTACCTATGATGTAAATTACAGACGCCTCTCATCTTTTTAAGTGGTGGAACTTGCACTATTGCTGACTGACTAAATACTTTTTTGCCCCACTGTATATCTTGTACTATGTTATCTTGTCCGGAATCTAGAGCTCTGGTGGTTGGTCTTTTTCAGTCACTATGTGGCAGTAATAGGTGGTCTGGTCATGGTGTGACTGTATTTGTCCCTTGGTATGGTGGTATTATTGGTATTATTGGTCATTTTTAAAAATGCACGTGACTCATTCCCGTAAAGAAAATTAAATAAAAATATACCTAAAAAGAAGTATTGGATATTTTAAGAAATGTTTTACAAGTTAGAGTAGAGTAGGGTCCAGCCAAAAGAGTCTACCTTGTCATGGTGGTGGCTTAAAAATATATTTTGGCCAAAACAAAAGCTGATGGCTATATATGTGATTTGGTGTTCGATAGGAAGTGTTAATGTGTGATTGTTGAGGACGTGGTGCAGAAGAGGAGTTTTTCCAAGAGTGGGCTGTAGGACTGTGGTAGGTTCGAGGAGTGGATGAGGGGCTGGGGTAAAGCCTGGGCAGGGTCTCAAGGGGGCCCGAAAATTTTGCCAGTATGGGGCCCTGAAATTCCTAGTGGCAGCTTTGTCTCCGTATGCCAGATTTAGAAACAACAAAAAAAATAATACAATACTTAGCGGACCAATGGGAACAAAATATGAGCAGAAACCAGTTGATTCTTGACAGGTCTTCTTTAAGTTGGTTTACTTTTCTCTTGTTTTGTAGAATATAACTGTAGTAAAAAAAATCCCTTTTACTTAATCTTACAGATTTCTCTTGTTACGGGATAAACCCAGTTGTATCGGCCTGTAACACTAAAGATACACTTACTCATAATAAAACAATACATAGTTCCTATGAAGTTGCTGCCCTTTCGGAGAAAAGGTTATTGACTGAGTCCCTTGATAATATGTTTTTAATAAAATACTTTCTATACAATACCTATTTTTTTATCATCCCAGGATTTGTAAAAGAATAAAATTTCATCATATTCTCCAACTTACTTCATGAAACAAGTATATACAGTATATCTTTATAGACTTTTAAGCCTTAAACACTTCTTCTTTTTATAATTATTATTATGATTAGCCAATGATTATGAACAATACTACTGTATATATGTAGCGCAGACATATTCTGTAGTAACAAACTAGCAAATTGAGAGGATAGTCGTTGATAAGTAGAAAGGAATAGATTTCTCTACTCGGACTACAGCTAAAGCAATGTTTTCTTTTAATCAATTTTTATTACAGTGAGAAGTGCAAACATTTCCCAATACCGGCCGTTCTTGTCCACCGTGTCCTAGCAACGACTTTAAGATAAATATAAAATTGGTGTTATCAAAGTACAATCTGAACCACGAGGAAAGAGGTTTAGCTTAGAGAAATGACTAAATTAGTTATTAACGGCTATATGTTAGGTTTATGTTCAGTAAAAGAAGTAAGGTTTATTGGTGACAACGATGACCCGAATATTAATACTGCTATTGGGAAAAGCATGCGATCTATCTATCTACATTGGCATGTAAAAGTTTGGGCACCCCTGGTCAAAATTACTGTTAATGTGAACAGTTAAGGTACCTTCACACATAACGATATTGTTAACGATATCGTTGCTATTTGTGACGTAGCAACGATATCGTTAATGAAATTGTTATGTGTGACAGCGACCAACGATCAGGCCCCTGCTGGGAGATCGTTGGTCGCTGAATAAAGTCCAGAACTTTATTTCGTCGCTGGACTCCTGCTGACATCGCTGGATTGGCGTGTGTGACACCGATCCAGCGATGTCTTCACTGGTAACCAGGGTAAACATCGGGTTACTAAGCGCAGGGCCGCGCTTAGTAACCCGATGTTTACCCTGAATACCATGCTAAAAGTTAAAAAAAAAAAACACTACATACTTACCTAACGCTGTCTGTCCTCCAGCGCTGTGCTCTGCACTCCTCCTGTACTGGCTGTGAGCCGGAAAGCAGAGCGGTGACGTCACCGCTCTGCTTTCCGGCTCACAGACAGTACAGGAGGAGAGCAGAGAAGCAGAGCGCAGCGGTGGAGGACAGACAGCGGTAGGTAAGTATCTAGTGTTTGTTTTTTTAACTTTTAGCATGGTATCCAGGGTAAACATCGGGTTACTAAGCGCGGCCCTGCGCTTAGTTACCCGATGTTTACCCTGGTTACCGGCATCGTTGGTCGCTGGAGAGCGGTCTGTGTGACAGCTCTCCAGCGACCAAACAGCGACGCTGCAGCGATCCGGATCGTTGTCGGTATCGCTGCAGCGTCGCTTAATGTGAAGGGGCCTTTAGGCAAGTTGAAGATGAAATGATCTCTAAAAGGACTAAAGTTAAAGATGACACATTTCCTTTGTATTTTAGGCAAAAAAAAAAAATCAATACATAAATTGTAATTTTTTTTACATTTTAAAAATTACTAAAAGGAAAATGGGCCAATGCAAAAGTTTGGGCACCTTTGGAGATTTGTGTGCTCAGATAACTTTGACCAAGGATTCAGACCTTAGTTAGCCTGTCAGAGTTATGTTTTTGCCATTATCATCGTTAGGAAAGGCCAGGTGATGCAAATGTAAAATCTTTATAAGGCTATGTGCACACGTTGCAGATTATTTGCGGTTTTCTAGCGTTTTTGTGCTATAAAAACGCTATAAAACCGCAAATAATCTGCATACATTAAGCATCCTATCATTTTTAATGAAATCCGCAATCTCTGTGCACATGATGTGCGTTTTTCCGCATGAAAAACGCATTGCGGAAAAATAATGAACCTGCTCATTAATTTAGCGTTTTTTTTCGCGGTTTTCCCACTGTCTAATGCATTGGGAAATGTCCGGAAAAAAACGCGCAAAAAACGCATCAAAAACGCATGCGGATTTCATGTGGAAATCTGCCAGAAATGTCCGGATTTTCACAGGAATTTTCTGCATGAATTCCTGAACGTGTGCACATAGCCTAAAACTCAGCCTCTTCTAACCTTGTTCTAAAAAACTGTAGCCAAGGGTTCTTCTAAGCAGCTGCCTAGCACTCTGAAAATGAAAATGGTGGAGGTGCATCTGATAGATGCTACTGCACAGGTGAGGCTGATGCCATTTTGAGAATGAATTTTTCTTTCTGAATCCATGTTTATCACCAAATATTATAATTAGATGGACATTATACATGTGATCATGCTACAGCACAGTTCCTGATTTTTTTCAAAGCATATTATATTTAGTACATAAAATAGGGGCAGGTGACTGAGGGATCAGTGACCTGTCAGATGCCATACAGATAAATATGTAAGCAAAGTACCACATGAAGAACCCCCCAACAGCATCACCCTCCAGGGTGTGTATGTGCAGAGAGGTGAATGGTGCTGTGTGTGTATGTGTGTGTGCAGAGATTTGAATGGTGCCGTGTGTGTATGTGTGTGTGCAGAGAGGAGAATGGTGCTGTGTGTAGGTGGAGGAGAGGGCAATTATGGGGGTGATGGGGCAGAAGGCAATGATTGGGTTGACAGAGAGGGCAATGATGGGGGTGATGGGGCCGAAGGCAATGATTGGGTTGACAGAGAGGGTAATGATAGGGGTGGTGGGGGAGGAGGAAATGATGGAGGTGATGGAATGGGTATTGATGGGGTGGTGGGGGAGAAGGCAATGATGGTGGC
Organism: Ranitomeya imitator; assembly: GCF_032444005.1. Lineage (NCBI taxonomy): Eukaryota > Metazoa > Chordata > Amphibia > Anura > Dendrobatidae > Ranitomeya > Ranitomeya imitator. The sequence continues at coordinate 758,034,530 of NC_091283.1, read as the reverse complement.
AGTGGAAAGGACTATGATGGGGTGGTGAGGAGGAGGCAATGATGGAGGTGGTGGAATGGGCAAAAATGGTGCGGTGAAAAGGGCAATCATGGGGATGGGGGAGAGGGCAATAATGGGATGTGGGGATTTATAATGGATTTAAGAACGGGGAGGTGGAGGAAGATGTTATTATCGATTATTATGTCTAACACAGTCCCTTAGTACAAAGTGTACTCTGTTACGTATAGCACAGTCCCTTAGCTTTGTCATCTTAAAAAGGAAAATATATATCTTTATAAAGATTTTATACACCTTCTATGCGCCCTGTATATGTGCTGAACCGTATTGGTCTTTACAAAGCACTTATTCACTTTATATGAGCAGATTTTGCACATTATTCATTTTATTTTATTTCCCCCCCCCCCTCCCCAACCCTCCCTCCTTTTTCTTATGCAATATATAGTGCTTCTTGTACAGCCTAAATATTTGAATCCTGGTAAAATTGGAGATTAGAGTGCTGGTTAATATATATAGTCGTATAATCCTCTTGTCACGCGGAAGTGTTTATGTTTTTATATATTTTTTGTTTATGTAACATTTGGCATTCCTTTTAATAAAGCCATATTTTAATATTCCCGTGCCTTGTATATATTTTCCTTTTTTGGTCCGTGTGGTATTGCCTTGTCTTTAGCCTCATTTATGTAGTGGTTTCCACTACAATCGGGCACAGCGCACCCTGGTGGTTTACTATATTCTTTTATTTTATTATTTTTTTAATCTCCTATATAAAGGGATAAGAAAATCATTTTAAACCTACTGTGGGTGTACTGTGTTATTTTATTAAAAGGAGGAGGGCCCAGACACATTTCCTGCACAGGGGCCCCAAGCTGTCTGTGTCCGCCCCTGCTCCAGGCCCACCCAGGAGCAAGAGAATCTCATTAACTGAAAACTGAAAATAAAGATTAAACAACAACCACAAGACCGATTTCATCAACCAAGGTAACATTTTAATCAGTATAACGGCACCAAACTGACACTGTAGGTTACTGTGCCCAATCCTGCTGACAGGTTCCCTTTAACCTCATAAGGAACCAACATTTTTCAGAAAACCCTTTAAACCTGCAGTGGAATGCCTTACTGAGTCACTCTCCAAAGTCACATCTATAGCGATCTAGTTCTCACTTCTACAGCTTTCTCAATGCTCCTGCTAATAAAGCTTCTCAGTTAATAGATGCCTATTTTGTCTCACCTGGTGAGCTAGATCCTCCAAGCCCAAGTTCTGGATGAGCACACAGGCTATGGGCATCAGTGAAGCAGCAGGCAGGTGAGACATACGAGAAGCACTGGAGGTGGCAAGCAGACAGAAGACCAGAAGGCAGACAGCAGAGGTACTGGAGGGTGCAGGCAGACGGGACTCAGGACCACTAAAAGTCTTAATACCAAAACACATGTGTGTGTCTTAGTAGGCATTATATGAGCCCAGGCAAACGATCACATGGGAGCACGCCAAGACACTTGCAAAGCTCAACGTGGAGCACAACAGAATTCAGCAGACTAGAATGAGGGTAGCAAAGCCCGGATCTGGGACAGGTGTGTAACAATGCCATTCCTTGCTGTCTCTGTTTTTACAGCCTCTCCATTAGTTACTATTATATTGTCATACTGTTTTCATACGCACTTATCTCTTATGTCTTCTCTTGGAAAATCTGAAGGTATAAGTTAGATTATGCTACAAGTTACTACTCTTCTATTTTCTTTGAGATTTTCTCCCATTGAAATGGATGACCATTAAGTGCCTCATGCTGTCCATATAAACAAGGTAGGCTGAGTCCCATCATGTAACTAGTAAGCAGTGTCACAGTCTATTGATACTGTAGATAGGCTCATGTATAGGTAGAGTAAGAAAAGTGACAATACCCAGCCAGCTGTCTTAGGTCTCAAGTCATATGCAGTTACAATTAATTTTTAAATATGATTTTATAAAACCATTTTTCTTGCATTTGCAAAAACATGTAGTGGTGTAAATTGCTGTTCTGATAAGAAAAAAAAACACAAAAGTGTGAGTACATCTCCTTAAAAATTGTTAGTTGCAATCAAAAGTATTCAACTCCTGTTGCAAATAAGGTTTATTAGCAACATTTACAAACTTTCTGCTGTTTGCAATAAACCAATGAAAACAGAACAATTTAAATAGCTCAATACAACTAATAAAAACAAGTGGTATCTCAGAAATCAACACAAAATGCCACTTTTACTGACTACTGCAGTCTCAGAATTATTACATTCCTTTATAACATGCATTTTTCTTACTTAGTAGAAGACTTATTTGCTGTTATGACTTCCTTCAAATGTGATCCATAACCAGTCACCGCCTACTGGCAGCGTTCCTGAGGAATCTTCTTACGCTCGCACATATCATGGACCCACTGTTCCATGGACCGAGGAGAGCATGGAGCCCATGATGGTGGGATTAGACTTGGCTCTGGATAGACTACAGGCTCTCCATGCATGTGTTGTGACAGTGAAACAGCCACGACACATGCAGCTGTGGCGCTGGACAGCTGATTAGCAGGAGCGATCCAGGTATTTGGGTTCCCTCTGCAGCTTATTCGGTAAGCGCTATAGCCGAACGTATTCGCTCATCTCTAGTAGACAGGTGCTGTGGGCACCACTGATTTAAAGGCAGGCAGGTGCTGGCAGGCACGGCTGATATACAGGCAGGCAGATACTGGCAGATACTGGCTGGTACAAGTGAAATACAGGAACAGATAAGACCAAGTTCTGACTGGAGGGACATGAACTGCTTCAGGAAGAATTGGGTCACTGGCAGGAAAGGTACTGGACAACAAGTGCAGACAGTCAGGGAACCGTAGATGAGGACAGGCAGGGAACCACAGATGCGGACAGGTACGGAATCGCAGTTGTGGACAGGTACGGAATCGCAGTTGTGGACAGGTATGGAACCGCAGCCGCGGACAGGTACGGAACCGTAGATGTGGACAGGCAAGGAACCGCAGATTCGGACATGCAAGGAATAGGCAGGAAACCCAAGGGGAAGACAGGCACATAACCATTGGTTCTCACAGGACAGACAGGACCAGGTTCACGCAGGACTAACACAAGGACAAGTACATACAGGACAGATAGGATTGGATTCACACAAGGCAAATACAAGGACAGGTACACACAGGACAGACAAAGCCAAGTACACACAGGACAAATACAAGGACAGGTGCACACAGGTCAGATAAAGCCAAGTTCACACAGGGCAAATACAAGGACAGGTGATCAAAGGACAGACAGAGACAAATTCACACAGGGTATTTTCAATGAAGTAGCAAGTGTTCACCCTAACCATTGATGTTGCAGAGCGACAACAGATTAGAGATAGGTACAGATTCAGACACGGCAGATTTAGGAAAGGGAACTGCTACAGCAGGTTTAGGGTAAGGACTGATTCAGATAACAGGTTTGGAGGGAGGAACTGAAATCAGACACAACTGGTGTGGAAACAGGTGCTGATTCTGACCCATTAGGATTCAGAGACAGGTTCTAATACAGACAAGTACAGGTTGAAGGTTCAAGCCTGAGCATACAGACCAAGGGAAGCAGGTTCAGACAAGATCAGTCACAGGTACAGGTTCACAGTTCAGGCCTGGGCATACAGACAGCAAATCCTAACTGGAATTAACCAGCGGACCAAAGTAAGAGAACCGAGGTATCCTTAAAATATCTTACTTTATTGATAAAGTTATTGATAATTGATAAAAGATAAAAGACACAGTACATAATAATAAAAGAAATACCCTGAAGGGGACCCAATAACCAACCTGAAACCATTCAGATATATGAATACAAAAACAGCTCCCCAATGTTTAAAAATTATCCACCCTGGTGCTTAGATAAACTTGATTATATACCGCTATGAATAAGCTTGTAAACAAAGACACAGGGTACTCTGAATAGATACTAATTATCTGTCAGTGCCCAAAGCATTTCTAAATAATTGCCATTCAATAATGTAAAGCCCTGCATAAATGCATTACACACCAGGTATATTGATATTACCTTATCACATAGAGCCGCAGGTGAATCAAATGGTAAGTAGCATAATAAAGGGTGGTTAGGTTGTCCACTCTCGCCCTGACGCGCGTTTCGCCCTTAACTTCTTCCGGGGCCACCATTTGCCAAGTCAGAGTGGTAGCACCTGACATTGATGCTGAAGGAAAGGTGAGTATGAGACAGATCGTTGTTATAGATGCTGCTCATAGTTAGATTGACAGATACTCAGTAGACAAACAGATGGAAAAGAGGGAAGAACAGAAGGACAAAAAATGGAGATAGATAAAAAATAAAAATTAGTCAGCACTTCAATTTAGCAAAGAAAAACAGACCTTTAATAGCCCATGTGGCATGGCAACGTTTGGGTTCCGCAGAACCTTTCTTTTTCTTTCTTGAGAAAGATTCTCTGTAACTGAAATGTCGTCACACCATATGGGCTATGAATGGTCTGTTTTTCCTTGCTAAATTGAAGTGCTGCCAATTTTTTTTAACCTATTTGCAACTAGATAATTTTATGGGAGGCCTTGTGTTATGAACAGGTGTTTCAGAACCACAATGGACCTAGTGGTTAAGAGCACACAAAGTGACCTGATAGTTACTAACATAGGACGAGCTCTGAGACGTGGGAACTCTGCTGACCGCAATCCCTAATCCTATCATACCACACTAGAGGTAGCCGTGGATTGCGCCTAACGCTCCCTATGCAACTCGGCACAGCCTGAGAAACTAGCTAGCCCTGAAGATAGAAAAATAAGCCTACCTTGCCTCAGAGAAATTTCCCAAAGGAAAAGGCAGCCCCCCACATATAATGACTGTGAGTTAAGATGAAAATACAAACACAGAGATGAAATAGATTTTAGCAAAGTGAGGCCCGACTTACTGAATAGACCGAGGATAGGAAAGATAGCTTTGCGGTCATCACAAAAACCTACAAACAACCACGCAGAGGGGGCAAAAAGACCCTCCGCACCGACTAACGGTACGGAGGTGCTCCCTCTGCGTCTCAGAGCTTCCAGCAAGCAAGAAAAACCAATATAGCAAGCTGGACAGAAAATATAGCAAACAAAAGTAACACAAGCAAAACTTAGCTTATGCAGGGCAGACAGGCCACAAGAACGATCCAGGAGAAAGCAAGACCAATACTGGAACATTGACTGGAGGCCAGGAACAAAGAACTAGGTGGAGTTAAATAGAGCAGCACCTAACGACTTAACCTCGTCACCTGAGGAAGGAAACTCAGAAGCCGCAGCCCCACTCACATCCACCAGAGGAAGCTCATAGACAGAACCAGCCGAAGTACCACTCATGACCACAGGAGGGAGCTTGACCACAGGATTCACAACAGTACCCCCCCTTGAGGAGGGGTCACCGAACCCTCACCAGAGCCCCCAGGCCGACCAGGATGAGCCAAATGAAAGGCACGAACCAGATCAGCAGCATGAACATCAGGGGCAAAGACCCAGGAATTATCTTCCTGACCATAACCCTTCCACTTAACCAGGTACTGGAGTTTCCGTCTCGAAATACGAGAATCCAAAATCTTCTCCACTATATACTCCAACTCCCCCTCAACCAAAACCGGGGCAGGAGGATCAACGGATGGAACCACAGGTGCCACGTATCTCCGCAACAATGACCTATGGAATACGTTATGGATGGAAAAAGAAGCTGGAAGGGTCAAACGAAAAGACACAGGATTAAGAACCTCAGAAATCCTATACGGACCAATGAAACGAGGCTTAAACTTAGGAGAGGAAACTTTCATAGGAATATAACGAGATGACAACCAAACCAAATCCCCAACACGAAGTCGGGGACCCACACAGCGCCTGCGGTTAGCGAAATGTTGAGCCTTCTCCTGAGACAATGTCAAATTGTCCACCACATGAGTCCAAATATGCTGCAACCTATCCACCACAGTATCCACACCAGGACAGTCAGAAGATTCAACCTGCCCTGAAGAGAAACGAGGATGGAAACCAGAATTGCAGAAAAACGGCGAAACCAAAGTAGCCGAGCTGGCCCGATTATTAAGGGCGAACTCAGCCAAAGGCAAAAAGGACACCCAATCATCCTGATCGGCAGAAACAAAACATCTCAGATACGTTTCCAAGGTCTGATTGGTTCGTTCAGTCTGGCCATTTGTCTGAGGATGGAAAGCCGAGGAAAAAGACAAATCAATGCCCATCCTAGCACGAAAGGCTCGCCAAAACCTCGAAACAAACTGGGAACCTCTGTCAGAAACGATGTTCTCCGGAATGCCATGTAAACGAACCACATGCTGGAAGAACAATGGCACCAAATCAGAGGAGGAAGGCAATTTAGACAAGGGTACCAAATGGACCATCTTAGAGAAGCGATCACAAACAACCCAAATGACCGACATTTTTTGAGAGACGGGGAGATCCGAAATAAAATCCATAGAGATATGTGTCCAGGGCCTCTTCAGGACTGGCAAGGGCAAAAGCAACCCACTGGCACGAGAACAGCAGGGCTTAGCCCGAGCACAAATCCCACAGGACTGCACAAATGAACGCACATCCCGTGACAGAGACGGCCACCAAAAGGATCTAGCCACCAAATCTCTGGTACCAAAGATTCCAGGATGACCAGCCAACACCGAACAATGAACCTCAGAGATAACTCTACTCGTCCATTTATCAGGAACAAACAGTTTCTCCGCTGGGCAACGGTCAGGTCTATTAGCCTGAAATTTTTGCAGCACCCGCCGCAAATCAGGGGAGATGGCAGACAAAATTACCCCCTCTTTGAGAATACCCGCCGGCTCAGACAAACCCGGAGAGTCGGGCACAAAACTCCTAGACAGGGCATCCGCCTTCACATTTTTAGAGCCCGGAAGGTATGAAACCACAAAGTCAAAACGGGAGAAAAACAGCGACCAACGAGCCTGTCTAGGATTCAACCGTTTGGCAAACTCGAGATAAGTCAAGTTCTTGTGATCAGTCAAGACCACCACGCGATGCTTAGCTCCCTCAAGCCAATGACGCCACTCCTCGAATGCCCACTTCATGGCCAGCAACTCTCGATTGCCAACATCATAATTACGCTCAGCAGGCGAAAACTTCCTGGAAAAGAAGGCGCATGGTTTCATCACCGAGCCATCAGAACTTCTTTGCGACAAAACAGCCCCTGCTCCAATCTCAGAAGCATCAACCTCGACCTGGAACGGGAGCGAAACATCTGGTTGGCACAACACAGGGGCAGAAGAAAAACGACGCTTCAACTCTTGAAAAGCTTCCACAGCAGCAGAAGACCAATTGACCACATCAGCACTCTTCTTGGTTAAATCAGTCAACGGTTTAGCAATACTAGAAAAATTATTGATGAAGCGACGATAAAAATATGCAAAGCCCAGGAACTTTTGCAGACTCTTCAGAGATGTCGGCTGAGTCCAATCATAAATGGCCTGAACTTTAACAGGGTCCATCTCGATAGTAGAAGGGGAAAAAAATGAAACCTTCTGAACACCAAAGAGACTCTTTGACCCCTTCACAAACAAAGAATTCGCACGCAGGACCTGGAACACCATTCTGACCTGCTTCACGTGAGACTCCCAATCATCCGAGAAGACCAAAATATCATCCAAGTATACAATCAGGAATTTATCCAGGTACTCTCGGAAGATGTCATGCATAAAGGACTGAAACACTGATGGAGCATTAGAAAGTCCGAATGGCATAACCAGGTACTCAAAATGGCCCTCGGGCGTATTAAATGCTGTTTTCCATTCATCGCCCTGTTTAATACGCACAAGATTATACGCACCACGAAGATCTATCTTGGTGAACCAACTAGCCCCCTTAATCCGAGCAAACAAATAAGACAGCAGCGGCAAGGGGTACTGACATTTGACCGTGATTTTATATAGAAGGCGGTAATCAATACAAGGTCTCAGCGAACCATCCTTCTTGGCCACAAAAAAGAACCCTGCTCCCAATGGCGACGACGACGGGCGAATATGACCCTTCTCCAAGGATTCCTTTACGTAACTCCGCATAGCGGCGTGCTCAGGCACAGACAAATTAAACAGTCGACCTTTAGGAAACTTATTACCAGGAATCAAATCGATAGCACAATCACAATCCCTATGCGGAGGTAGGGCACTGGACTTGGGCTCATCAAATACATCCCGGTAATCCGACAAGAACTCTGGGACTTCAGAAGGAGTGGATGATGAAATAGACAGAAATGGAACATCACCATGTACCCCCTGACAACCCCACCTGGACACAGACATTGATTTCCAATCCAATACTGGGTTATGGACTTGTAGCCATGGCAACCCCAACACGACCACATCATGCAGATTATACAACACCAAAAAGCGAATATCTTCCTGATGCGCAGGAGCCATGCACATGGTCAGCTGGGTCCAGTACTGAGGCTTATTCTTGGCCAAAGGCGTAGCATCAATTCCTCTCAATGGAATAGGATACTGCAAGGGCTCCAAGAAAAACCCACAGCGCCTAGCATACTCCAAGTCCATCAAATTCAGGGCAGCGCCTGAATCCACAAATGCCATGACAGAATAGGATGACAAAGAGCAGATCAAAGTAACGGACAAAAGAAATTTCGACTGTACCGTACCAATGGTGGCAGACCTAGTGAACCACTTAGTGCGCTTAGGACAATCGGAGATAGCATCAGTGGAATCACCACAGTAAAAACACAGCCCATTCTGATGTCTGTGTTCTTGCCGTTCAGCTCTGGTCAAAGTCCTATCGCACTGCATAGGCTCAGGTCCATGCTCAGATAATACCGCCAAATGGTGCACAGTTTTACGCTCACGCAAGCGTCGACCGATCTGAATGGCCAAAGACATAGACTCATTCAGACCAGCAGGCATAGGAAATCCCACCATGACATCCTTAAGGGCTTCAGAGAGACCTTTTCTGAAAATTGCTGCCAGCGCACATTCATTCCATTGAGTGAGCACAGACCACTTCCTAAACTTCTGACAATATATCTCCACCTCCTCCTGACCCTGACACAGAGCCAGCAAATTTTTCTCTGCCTGATCCACTGAATTAGGTTCATCATACAGCAATCCGAGCGCCAGAAAAAACGCATCAATATTACATAATGCAGGATCTCCTGGCGCAAGGGAAAATGCCCAGTCTTGAGGGTCGCCACGTAATAAAGAAATAATGATCTGAACTGGGTCACCAGAGGAGCGGGGTTTCAAAGCCAGAAACAGTTTACAATTATTCTTAAAGCTCAGAAACTTAGCTCTATCTCCAGAAAACAAATCAGGAATAGGAATTCTTGGTTCTAACATAGAATTCTGAACCGCAAAGTCTTGAATATTTTGTACTCTTGAGTGAGATGATCCACACAAGAAGACAGATCTTTAATGTCCATTACTACACCTGTGTCCTGAACCACCCAAATGTCTAGGGGAAAAGAAAGACAAAACACAGTACAGAGAAAAAAAAATGGTCTCAGAACTTCTCTTTTCCCTCTATTGAGAAGCATTAGTACTTTGGGCCTCCAGTACTGTTATGAACAGGTGATTCAGAACCACAATGGACCTAGTGGTTAAGAGCACACAAAGTGACCTGATAGTTACTAACATAGGACGAGCTCTGAGACGTGGGAACTCTGCTGACCGCAATCCCTAATCCTATCATACCACACTAGAGGTAGCCGTGGATTGCGCCTAACACTCCCTATGCAACTCGGCACAGCCTGAGAAACTAGCTAGCCCTGAAGCTAGAAAAATAAGCCTACCTTGCCTCAGAGAAATTTCCCAAAGGAAAAGGCAGCCCCCCACATATAATGACTGTGAGTTAAGATGAAAATACAAACACAGAGATGAAATAGATTTTAGCAAAGTGAGGCCCGACTTACTGAATAGACCGAGGATAGGAAAGATAGCTTTGCGGTCATCACAAAAACTTACAAACAACCACGCAGAGGGGGCAAAAAGACCCTCCGCACCGACTAACGGTACGGAGGTGCTCCCTCTGCGTCTCAGAGCTTCCAGCAAGCAAGAAAAACCGATATAGCAAGCTGGACAGAAAATATAGCAAACAAAAGTAACACAAGCAAAACTTAGCTTATGCAGGGCAGACAGGCCACAAGAACGATCCAGGAGAACGCAAGACCAATACTGGAACATTGACTGGAGGCCAGGAACAAAGAACTAGGTGGAGTTAAATAGAGCAGCACCTAACGACTTAACCTCGTCACCTGAGGAAGGAAACTCAGAAGCCGCAGCCCCACTCACATCCACCAGAGGAAGCTCATAGACAGAACCAGCCGAAGTACCACTCATGACCACAGGAGGGAGCTTGACCACAGAATTCACAACAGCCTTGCACCTGCTTCATTTTGGTGCTGTTCCATTCTCCTTTCGATAGATAGATAGATAGATAGATAGATAGATAGATAGATAGATAGATAGATAGATAGATAGGAGTGGTGTTTAAAAGATTTTTTATAATTGATCATTAGTCCTGAGGGGAATTTTAGACGATTGTTCCATACAAGACATACATGAACTGCTTGCTTCAGGTCCTTCTACAACATTTCTATAGAATTATGGTTAGGCTTTGACTTGGCCATTCCAAAACGTTCACTTTATTCTTCTTTAATCATTCTTTTACAGAGTGACCTGTGTTCTTTGGGTCATTGTCTTGCTGCATGACCCACATTCTCTTGAGAGTCAGCTCATGGACAGATGTTCTGAAAATATCCTTTACAACTTACCCACGGTATGCAGTATCATCTACAGTCATGGCCAAAAGTATTAACACCCCTGCAATTCTGTCAGATAATACCCAGTTTCTTCCGGAAAATGATTGCAATCACAAATTCTTTGGTATTATTATCTTCATTTAATTTGTCTTAAATGAAAAAACACAAAAGAGAATGAAGCAAAAAGCAAAACATTGAACATTTCACACAAAACTCCAAAAATGGGCCAGACAAAAGTATTGGCACCCTCAGCCTAATACTTGGTTGCACAACCTTTAGCCAAAATAACTGCGACCAACTGCTTCCGGTAACCATCAATGAGTTTCTTACAATGCTCTGCTGGAATTTTAGACCATTCTTCTTTGGCAAACTGCTCCAGGTCTCTGATATTTGAAGGGTGCCTTCTCCAAACTGCCATTTTTAGATCTCTCCACAGGTGTTCTATGGGATTCAGGTCTGGACTCATTGCTGGCCACCTTAGAAGTCTCCAGTGCTTTCTCTCACACCATTTTATAGTGCTTTTTGAAGTGTGTTTTGGGTCATTGTCCTGATGGAAGACCCATGACCTCTGAGAGAGACCCAGCTTTCTCACACTGGGCCCTACATTATGCTGCAAAATTTGTTGGTAGTCTTCAGACTTCATAATGCCATGCACACGGTCAAGCAGTCCAGTGCCAGAGGCAGCAAAGCAACCCCAAAACATCAGGGAACCTCCGCCATGTTTGACTGTAGGGACCGTGTTCTTTTCTTTGAATGCCTCTTTTTTCTCCTGTAAACTCTATGTTGATGCCTTTGCCCAAAAAGCTCTACTTTTGTCTCATCTGACCAGGGAACATTTTCCAAAACGTTTTAGGCTTTTTCAGGTAAGTTTTGGCAAACTCCAGCCTGGCTTTTTTATGTCTCGGGGTAAGAAGTGGGGTCTTCCTGGGTCTCCTACCATACAGTCCCTTTTCCTTCAGACGCCGACGGATAGTACGGGTTGACACTGTTGTACCCTCGGACTGCAGGGCAGCTTGAACTTGTTTGGATGTTAGTCGAGGTTCTTTATCCAACATCCGCACAATCTTGCGTTGAAATCTCTTGTCAATTTTTCTTTTCCGTCCACATCTAGGGAGGTTAGCCACAGTGCCATGGGCTTTAAACTTCTTGATGACACCGCGTAGACACAGGAACATTCAGGTCTTTGGAGAGGACTTGTAGCCTTGAGATTGCTCATGCTTCCTCACAATTTGGTTTCTCAAGTCCTCAGACAGTTCTTTGGTCTTTCTTTTCTCCATGCTCAATGTGGTACACACAATGACACAGGACAGAGGTTGAGTCAACTTTAATCCATGTCAACTGGCTGCAAGTGTGATTTAGTTATTGCCAACACCTGTTAGGTGCCACAGGTAAGTTACAGGTGCTGTTAATTACACTAATTAGAGAAGCATCACATGATTTTTCGAACAGTGTGAATACTTTTGTCCACCCCCTTTTTTATGTTTGGTGTGGAATTATATCCAATTTGGCTTTAGGACAATTAATTTTGTGTTTTTTTCATTTAAGACAAATAAAATAAAGATAACAATAACAAAGAATTTGTGTTTGCAATAATTTTCAGGAAGAAACTGAGTATTATCTGACAGAATTGCAGGGTGTCAATACTTTTGGCCATGACTGTACGCTGATGGCACGCAGATCTACCTATCTGGACCTGACCTCACCTCCTCACTCACCGAAATCCCACACTGTCTGTCTGCTATCTCGGCCTTCTTTTCTGCTCGCTTTCTAAAACTGAACATGGACAAAACAGAATTCATCATCTTTCCCCCATCTCACTCTACCCCTCCACCAGACCTATCTATCAATGTCAATGGCTGCTCACTTTCCCCAGTCCCACACGCCCGGTGCCTCGGGGTGATCCTCGATGCTGCCCTCTCTTTCAAGCCACATATCCAAGCCCTTGCCTCCTCCTGCCGTCTCAAACTCAAAAATATCTCCCGTATCCCCGCATTTCTTGACCGCCACACCACAAAAACACTAGTGCATGCCTTTATCATCTCTCCCCTCGACTACAGCAACCTCCTACTCTCTGGCCTCCCCTCAAGCACTCTGGCACCACTCCAATCCATCCTACACTCTGCTGCCCGACTAATCTACTTTTCTCCCCGCTATTCCCCAGCCTCTCCCCTATGCCAAGCCCTTCACCGGCTTCCTATCACTCAGAGACTCCAGTTCAAAACCCTCACAATGACATACAAAGCCATCCACAACCTGTCTCCTCCGTACATCTGTGACATGGTCTCCCGGTACTTACCTACACGCAACCTCCGATCCTCTAAAGATCTCCTCCTCTTCTCCCCTCTCATCTCTTCTCCCCACAACCGCATTCAAGACTTCTTTCGTGCTTCCCCCATTCTCTGGAACTTTCTATTACAACACATCAGACTCTCACCTACCATAGAAACCTTCAAAAAGAACCTGAAGACTCACCTCTTCTGACAAGCCTACAGCCTGCAGTGATCCTCAACCTACTGAACCGCCACACAACCAGCTCTACCCTCTCCCTCTCCTAGTGTATCCTCACCCATCTCCTGCAGACTGAGCCCTCGCGGTCAGGGTCCTCCCTTCTTATGTACCTGTATGCCTTGTGGTTTTTTTTGCTCATGTTTAATTGTATTTGTCTATATTTACCCCCTTTTCACATGTAAAGCGCCATGGAATAAATCTAATATATAAAGCTGAATATGTGTGTGTATGTATGTCCGGGATTGGCATCTGCACCGTTGCAGCTACAGCCACAAAATTTTGCACAGTCACACGTCTGGACCCTGAGAGCGTCATAGGCTATGTTGTGAGGTGAAATTTTAACCCCGTGCTTTCCAATTCACCACACAATTTTGCCCTTATCTACATAATGGGGAAAAAGTGAAAGGAAAAGTGTTGGAGGCGTCGCAGCTACAGCCACAAAATTTTGCACAGTCACATGTCTGGACCCCGAGAGCGTCATAGGCTATGTTGTGAGGCAAAATTTTAACCCCGCGCGTTCCAATTCACCAAACAATTTTGCCCCTATCTACATAATGGGGAAAAAAGTGAAAGGAAAAGTGTTGGAGGCGTCGCAGCTACAGCCACAAAATTTTGCACAGTCACACGTCTGGACCCTGAGAGCGTCATAGGCTATGTTGTGAGGTGAAATTTTAACCCCGTGCTTTCCAATTCACCACACAATTTTGCCCTTATCTACATAATGGGGAAAAAGTGAAAGGAAAAGTGTTGGAGGCGTCGCAGCTACAGCCACAAAATTTTGCACAGTCACACGTCTGGACCCCGAGAGCGTCATAGGCTATGTTGTGAGGTGAAATTTTAACCCCGCGCTTTCCAGTTCACCAAACAATTTTGCCCCTATCTACATAATGGGAAAAAATGAAAGGAAAAGTGTAGGAGGCAAATTGACAGCTGCTAGATGTGAACAAGGGGGACTTAAAGAATGAGAGCGATGGCGCCAAAGAGTATATACCGTACAGTTACTAAGGTGGGGCCCCGACATGGGATACTCACCACACACGGGGATATGAACACACACACAAAATGCGCCACACACCACGTGCTTGAACACATATTACCCTCAGCACACATTTCACCACAAATACACCAACCTCGCCACATAAAAGTCGAAACACAAAAGTCGCCATTCAAAACTCGTCACGCGCAGAACTCGCCACATGCAAAAACTAGGCTCTTGCAAAACTCGCCACAAGTGCAAAACTCACCTCATGGAAAACTCGCCACACGCAAAACTTGCACACGCGGAAAAATTGCTACATGCACAAAAGTTGCAACACATGCAAAAGTTGCCTCACACAAAACTTGCACATACTCAAAAGGCACCACACATAAAACTCACCACGCGCAAAACTCGCCATGCGCAAAACTTGCTGCACACAACTTGCTACACTAACCTGTCACATGCAACTCGACACACAAAAAGTTGCTACACGCATGTTGCCACACAAAACTCATCTCACAAAAGTCGCTACATGCATGTCGCCACACGCAACTCAACACACAACTTGACAAACGAAACTCGCTCTAAAACACACACAAGTCTGGTATTATCCTTCAAAAATAAAAATCTGATTAATAAGCAGACAAACTACAACAAATGTACCATATAGGAAATACGGCAGCTGTCAGTCACATGACCTGTCTATTATGTGTATGGGTGAGCTAATATATACTGCCAGGGGGAGGGCTTCCTGTTGGCTGGGGATTTATCAGGCTGCCAATTTAGCTTACAAATGCTGAGGTAAAAATACTGAGCAAATAACGTGTGAACGAGGTCTAATACAGGAGGAGATGACACACAGGTATATACTATATACAGGGGAGATGACACACAGATATATACTATATACAGGAGAGATGACACACAGGTATATACTATATAGAGGAGGAGATGACATACAGGTACATATATATACAGGAGGAGATGACATACAGGTATATACTATATACAGGAGGAGATGACACACAGGTATATACTATATACAGGAGCAGATGACCTACAGGTATATACTATATACAGGAGGAGATGACATACAGGTATATGCTATATATAGAAGATGACATGCAGGTATATACTATATACAGGAGGAGATGACATACAGATATATACTATATACAGGGGAGATGACACACAGGTATATACTATATACTGGAGGAGATGACATACAGGTATATACTATATATAGAAGGAGATGACATTCAGGTATATACTATATATAGGGGAGATGACACAGCAGGTATATACTATATACAGGGGAGATGACATACAGGTATATACTATATACAGGAGATGACATACAGATGTATACTATATATAAGGGAGATGACAAACATGTATATACTGAGGTGATGAGTTGAAAATGAGAGGTGTGAGGTGAAAATGAAAAGGTGTGAGTGCAAAATGAGAGGAGTGAGGAAAAATAGTGGAGTGATCAGAAAATGACAGATGTGAGGTTGAAATGACAAGTGTTAGGGGGGAATGAGAGGAGTGAGGGAGAAAATGAGAGGTGTGAGGGAGAAAATGAGAGGTGTGAGGGAGAAAATGAGAGATGTGAGGGGAAAAATGAAAGATGTGATTGTGAAAATGAGAGGTGTGATGGGAAAATAAGAGAAGTGAGGTGCTATAACTAACCACAGATATTTACTATGCCCAGGCAACGCCGGGCTCTTCAGCTAGTGGCGCTATAAAAATGAATAATAATAATAATAACTTGCTGGTAAAATTCTAAATTAATTTTTCCATCAATGATGGCTAGCCAACCTGGACCAGAGGCAGCAAAAGAGGCCCAAATTATGATACCAACTTGTTTCACAGATGGTATGACATCTTTATATTGTAATGTAGGGTTTTTCTTTTTCCAAACCTATTGCGTCTCATTTAACCCAAAAAGCTCTATTTTGGTCCCATATGTTCACAAAACATTAGTCCAATAGCCTTCTGGTTTGTCCAGGGGATCTTTTGCAAAGTGCTAATGAGCAGCAATATTTGTTTTGGAGAGCAGTGGCTTTCTCCTTGAAATGCTGCCATGAACACTAGGTCGCCCACCCACACCTCATCGTCATCCCATTGACTGAAAACACCAGGCTCTAATTGCACCTTGAATTTATCTTCTATATGTAATCGTAAAGGTTCACATATTTTAGCCACACATGATTTTAGTATATTTTCTTCAATTAAGAAAATGACAACATTTTACATTGTGTTTGATTTGGTTCTCTTTATTTACTTTTAAGACTTTTGGGAAAATCTGTTGTAGTTTTAGGGTAAACTTTCAAGGCCTGCTGTAGATAGATATAGAGATAGCTAGATATACATATAGATTGATGGACGGATGGATGGATGAATGGATGGGTAGATGCTGTATTTTAAGTCATGTATTCACATTGTAACCTATTGACCTGCCCATGCTATGGTCACTTTACTCTAAGTCATATGAATTAAAGACTGAAGTATGGATGTATCATCATCAGCTCGGGTTCCAGTATCATTTGTGCTACTCAGTTTACATATTTGACTCTGTGGGCTATTACTGTGCAGTTTTGGACCACTAACCTGGCATCTCTGACAGAATTACTAATGTAGATAAATTGCAATTATTTTCTCAGCCAGTTCTAAAAATTAATATTTAATTTTTCCATTCCGTTTCAGTCCTGCACATTGGTTGCTGAAGCGGGTTAATTAGCTGTCATTTTCCCAATATATCGTATTACTGCCCTGTTCTAGTTCTGTTCTGTTTTAAAAATTCTCCAGACAGATTGAACTATCCTTGTATTACACTTCATTCTTCTACCTTATAATCTCATTATACATTCTCACTTGAGCTATGGCAGATTTTACTAACAGATTTATTACAGAAAAGAAAGGTTTGGACGATTTATTTTGTATTAAAAATATACAAATTAGGGCAATACCGCTAAATTCTTATATATGGAACATTGACATTTTGCGTAAAACATTTCATAGAAGTCTAATTCCTTATTTAAAAAGAATGGTCAGATTGGACAGTCAAATTTTATCAGAAGGGTAACATGAAGGTCATTTTATAAAAGGGTCCCTATGCCCAATCAATAAAATATGCTGGGGAACCACAGAAAAAAATGAAGAATTACATGGTTGACATTAGTGGTCAGAATGACTTGTAGAAAGACTTGGTCTTCCAGTGGTGGAAAGAAGCTTTTTGTAGCTGCTTTCCACTTTGATTAAGGTCCTAAATCAGCTTCATCTCTGCTATAGATAGCTTGTCTTCTACGGGAGATTTGAAACTAATACTGAACTTTTGAAACTTTGCATGTCCTAAACCTGTCTAACTTTATTTTAGTGTACTGTGTGCTAATATACTCACTTATAGGTGTCTTCTCTGGTTTCCAATGCTGCTCTGGTTTTCTTCTGAGTCATGTGACGGCTATTCCGAATTGATGGCTTACACTGGGTTTTATGCGTGAGCCTGAAGTTGCTTTTACAATTTAAGCCTGTGGAGTGTCAGAACGAGGTTCCATGGATTTATGTAAAAACAACTTCCAGCTTACACATAGATTAGTGTAAGCCGACCAATCAGAATAGCCGTTACTAGACTCAGAAGAGCGGAGTGGCGCTGTGAACTGGGGAAGACAGCGATCGGTCAGTATATTACCGTACTTCCACTAGACTACATACACGTTGTGGTAGGTCAGCTCACTCAGCTGCTCCCCAAGGTAGACACAGGAATACTTGATATTAAAGTCTATGGGTGGTTTATTGCTTCATAAACCATAAAGCCAAAATATTAACACAAAACAGCCTTTCTGGCACAAATGAAAATAAAAAGTCCATCCAAAAGTCCTCCCCAGTATGGCTCCAGCCTTCTGGGACAAAAACACACTGCAGCTCCCACTGGAGCTTGAGCCTGGAAACTTCCTCCCTCCAAACACACCTGAGGAAAAAAGAACTGTAGCTGGATATATAACCCACAAACCACACCCTTGAAGTAGAGATATTGTGAGGAGGCGTCTCCCCTCCCCCCCCCCCCCATCTTTTGCACCTACTCACAAAAAAAACAAACCCAGATATCTTCTGATTAAGCCCTCAGCACATAGCATGCTGGAGAGAAATTTATGGGTTTTCATATGACGCAGGATAACAATCTTCGAAACACATATCTCCCCCTCCCCTCACATACAGCGCCAGTGACCCTGTCACATATCCCCACATCTGCCCAAAGCCAGGGGTTTTGGCACCTTCAGACACCAAACAGAAAATTTGGGAGAGGGCATCTGTGTTACCCTGTAACTTCTCGCGTCTATGTTCTACATGGAACCTGAAACCCAGGAGGCCTAAGAACAACATTCTTAACCTTCTTTCCCCTTAACCATCTCAGAGACGCATGGTCAGACACAAGTTTGAACCTCCAAGTATAGTAGGTAATACTTTAGCATATCCACGACACATTTTATATTTAAACGCTCCTTCTCGATAATGGCATAGTTTTTCTCACATGACGAGAGCTTTCGGCTCAGATACAGGATGTGTTGTTCTGCTTCATTTACTTCCTGAGACAGCACAGCTCCCAAGCCGCATTTCAAACGCATCTGTCTGGACCAAAAATTCTTTGCTGAAGTCTGGTGCGATAAGACCTGGAGGTTAACAATGGAATGCCATCTCTTCCTCAGCAGTCCAATTAATTATTGCCAGTTTGGTGCCTTTAAGGAGATCCGTCAATGTTGCAACAATTATGGTGAAACTTGGGATAAATCGCCAGTAACATCCCACAATTTCAAGAAATGCTCTTGCGGCACCCCAGGAGTCCAGATGCCACAGTGGCAATGCCTCCCTCACAGAGGGTGATGACATGCCTGGAAGCCTGAAGTGATTCCCTTAGCAGGTACATCAGCAAGCAACACTTTCCTGACTCCAGACCAGAAGGGGGAGCTCTAAACCCAGTTTCAGGGGAGCTTCCCTGATAAGTTCTGGTCTGGAGGCGGGGTTAGTCAGTCAGAGCTAGTCTGAGGAAGACGAAGCAAGTGAGGAGAATCTGGGGGATAGGAGCTGTGACTGAGCTCACCCCAGGACTGAGTCCCAAAGATCGGACACCGGAGTCCGTGGTTGTTTGGGAACTGCAGGCCCAGCAACTAAAACTGGAGGATCAAAGATTGCAGGTCTCCTGGTCCCTTCTGACACCTGAAGGCACAGCAGCAGATCAGGGCCCAGAGTCACGACGAGGGAGTGACATCTGAACAGGCTGAAGCTGCCTGCCATGCGGGTAATGTACCATTTAATGGACAGACAGTAAGAGGGACTTGAATAGAGCATAAAGCATCAGGAACCCTGAGAACAGTGCATCAGGGAGGCTTCCATCCCCACCTGGCTAGAGGAATTCCTAATTGCTTTCAGGCTGCCTGGATCTCCAACACCACCTGTTACCTGTGCTCCGGACTGCACCTTTGACCAGGAATTAAAGGTAAAGAAAACTGTAGCCCTTGTGTCCTCTACTCCTTTTCCTGCACCCTCAGTCCTGCACCCCAACGTCCACCATCTCTCATAAACTGTACCGGTAGCCCTGGGGCCCTGCTCCGCCTGTGGAGAGCAGAACCATCCCAGCTGCATCACCATCGGCCGCAGCAGACTCCCTAAGCAGCGTTGGCCATTTATAGCTGAATACCCCAGGTGAAGTCACGAACAATCCCCTACAAACATTATTGCACGCCCAGGGCCACGGACCGGGTCACTGCTGCCGTGACCACCCTTTTAAGAACTATGTGACCCAGTTCCGAGTGCTCCACGACCCTAGCCGGTGTTGCACTCACTTGCTTCTTGGAAAGCGGTTGCAGCCACTTCTGAATCTCCTCGACCTTGTTTATTTGTGGCTTGATTTTGCCCCTCCCGATGACATAGCCTAAGTGCTTGGCCTCTTCCTTCCCTATGGCACATTTTTTAAGATCTATGGTGAACCCCACATTTCTCAAAGCATACAGAATCACCTGTACCTTTGTTAGATGACTACCCGGGTCAGGGCTGAAGACCACAATGTCATCAAGGTGCGCTGCGGCATACTTCTTATGCCAAGCGGGGATCCGATCCATAGCTCTCTTTAAGGTTGCAGTCCAAAGGGCATTCTGGTGTATTGAAAACACCCATCAAGCATCGAGAATGCCGTCTTCTCCTTGGCACTCTGGGACATGGCAATCTGCCAGTAGCCCTTCATCTGGTCGAGGGTTGTAATGTACCTCGCGGGTCCACGTCTCTCAATGAGTTCATCCAGAATCGATATGCATGAAAATTGGAGACCTCATTCAGCCTGCGGTAGTCATTATAAAACTGCCAATCACAGTCGGGCTTTGGCACGAGGATGATGGGACTCGACCATCCACTTTTTGACCCCTGTATCATACTGAGGTCTAGCATCCTCTTCACTTCATTTGATATCACCTGCTGACGTGCTTCAGGAATTCTATAGGGTTTGAGGTTCACTGTTATGATACGGTGGTCTAGGAGCAACATGGAACGAGCTCCGAAAAAAGTGGGAACTGTACTGACCGCAGTCCCTAAGCTCAACACAACACTAGAAGTAGCCGTGGAATGCTCCTAACTCTCCCTAGGCATCTCGTCACAGCCTAAGAGCTAACTACCCCTAAAGATAGAAGCAGGAAAGCTATCTTGCCTCAGAGAAAATCCCCAAAGGATAGATTAGCCCCCCACAAATAATGACTGTGAGTGGAGAGGGAAAAGACATACACAGAATGAAACCAGGATGAGCACAGGAGGCCAGTCTAACTAAATAGATAGGTCAGGATGGAATACTGTGTGGTCAGTATAAAACACTACAAAAATCCACGCAGAGTTTACAAAAAATCTCCACACCTGACTAAAGGTGTGGAGGGCAAATCTGCCTCCCAGAGCTTCCAGCAAGACAGAATTAATTCACACTGATAAGCTGGACAAACATAGAAAGCACAGAATGGATAAGTCCACAATCTATGGACAGAAAAGGGCAAGCAAAAACTTAGCTTAGCTGAACTGGTCAGGATAACAGGGAACTCCAAAGAGATGTGAATCCAACCAGGAACCATTTACAAGTGGCACTGGCTGAAGATAGAGCCAGACTTAAATAGCCAAGCAGAAGAGACGATAAGTGGAGGCAGCTGATGACAGCTAACTCCAAGGAGCAGCCATACCACTAGAAACCACAAGAGGGAGCCCAAGAGCAGAACTCACAAAAGTGCCACTTACAACCACCGGAGGGAGCCCAAGAGCGGAATTCACAACAGTTCACCCATACATGCACTTCTGTCAACACGTCATGCTCCACCACCTTCATATGCCCTGTCAACTCCGAACTCTGAGAACAGGTCACGGTTCCACTGCAACAACTCTCGACATTGTTACCTCTGGGCCAGCGTTAGCGTCTCTGCAAAGGTGACATCGTCCAATGTGGTTTTGGGACTGGCTCCCAGCCAAGGGGTTACCAGTGATTTCCGATCTCGCCATGGCTTGAGCAAGTTCCCTGTTGTGAATTCTGTGGCAGAGCTCCCTCCTGTGGTCACAAGTGGTACTTCGGCTGATTCTCTCTGTAAGCTTCCGTTGGTGGAGGGAAGTGGTACTGCGGCTTCTGAGTTTCCTCCCTCAGGTGATGTGGTGAGGTTGTTAGGTGCTGCTCTACTTAACTCCACCTAGTGCTTTGATCCTGGCTTCCTGTCAATGTTCCAGTATTGGACTTGTTTTCCTCCTGGATCGTTCCTGTGGCCTGCTGCTCTGCATAGCTAAGTTTTCCTTTGCTATTTTGTTTGCTTTTCTTCTGTCCAGCTTATCTATTTGTTTGCTGGAAGCTCTGGGACGCAGAGGGTGTACCTCCGTGCCGTTAGTTCGGTACGGAGGGTCTTTTTGCCCCCTTTGCGTGGTTTTTAGGGTTTTGTGTTGACCGCAAAGTTACCTTTCCTATCCTCGCTCTGTTCAGAAAGTCGGGCCTCACTTTGCTAAATCTATTTCATCTCTACGTTTGTCTTTTCATCTTACTCACAGTCATTATATGTGGGGGGCTGCCTTTTCCTTTGGGGTATTTCTCTGAGGCAAGGTAGGCTTATTTTCTATCTTCAGGCTAGCTAGTTTCTCAGGCTGTGCCGAGTTGCATAGGTAGTGTTAGGCGCAATCCACGGCTGCCTCTAGTGTTGTTGGATAGGATTAGGGATTGCGGTCAACAGAGTTCCCACGTCTCAGAGCTCGTTCTATGTTTTTGGATTATTGTCAGATCACTGTATGTGCTCTGACCTCTATGTTCACTGTGGTACTGAGTTGCCTAATCATAACAGTACAGGAAGCCAAAGTACTAATGATTCTCAATAGAGGGAAAAAAGAAGTTCTGAGACCATTTTTTTTTCTCTGTACTGTGTTTTGCCTTTTTTTTTCCCTAGCCATTTGGGTGGTTCAGGACACAGGTGTAGCAATGGACATTAGAAGTCTGTCTTCATGTGTGGATCAGCTCTCGGCAAGAGTACAAAAGATTCAAGACACTATTGATCAGAAATCTATGTTAGAACCAAGAATTCCTATTCCTGATTTGTTTTTTGGTGATAGAACTAAGATTCTGAGTTTCAAAAATAATTGTAAACTATTTCTGGCCTTGAAACCTCGCTCCTCTGGTGATCCAGTTCAACAGGTTTTGATCATTATTTCTTTTTTGCGTGGCGACCCTCAGGACTGGGCATTTTCTCTTGCGCCAGGAGATCCTGCATTAAGTAATATCGATGCGTTTTTCCTGGCGCTCGGATTGCTGTACGATGAGCCTAATTCTGTGGATCAGGCAGATAAAAATTTGCTGGCTCTTTGTCAGGGTCAGGATGAGATAGAGTTATATTGTCAGAAATTTAGAAAGTGGTCCGTGCTCACTCAATGGAATGAATCTGCGCTGGCAGCTATGTTCAGAAAGGGTCTCTCTGAAGCCCTTAAGGATGTCATGGTGGGATTTCCTATGCCTGCTGGTTTGAATTAGTCTATGTCTTTGGCCATTCAGATTGGTCGACGCTTGCGTGAGCGTAAATCTGTGCACCATTTGGCGGTATTACCTGAGCTTAAACCTGAGCCTATGCAGTGCGATAGGACTTTGACCAGAGTTGAACGGCAAGAACACAGACATCTGAATGGGCTGTGTTTCTACTGTGGTGATTCCACTCATGCTATCTCTGATTGTCCTAAGCGCACCAAGCGGTTCGCTAGGTCTGCCACCATTGGTACAGTACAGTCAAAATTTCTTCTGTCCGTTACCTTGATCTGCTCTTTGTCATCGTATTCTGTCATGGCCTTTGTGGATTCAGGCGCTGCCCTGAATTTTATGGACTTGGAGTATGCTAAGCATTGTGGGTTTTTCTTGGAGCCCTTGCAGTGTCCTATTCCATTGAGAGGAACTGATGCTACGCCTTTGGCCAAGAATAAGCCTCAGTACTGGACCCAGCTGACCATGTGCATGGCTCCTGCACATCAGGAGGTTATTCGCTTTCTGGTGTTGCATAATCTGCATGATGTGGTCGTGTTGGGGTTGCCATGGCTACAAGTCCATAATCCAGTATTAGAATGGAAATCCATGTCGGTGTCCAGCTGGGGTTGTCAGGGGGTACATGGTGATGTTCCATTTCTGTCAATTTCGTCATCCACCCCTTCTGAGGTTCCAGAGTTCTTGTCTGATTACCGGGATGTATTTGATGAGCCCAAGTCCGATGCCCTACCTCCGCATAGGGATTGTGATTGTGCTATCAATTTGATTCCTGGTAGTAAGTTCCCAAAAGGCTGATTGTTTAATTTATCTGTGCCTGAGCACGCCGCTATGCGCAGTTATGTGAAGGAGTCCCTGGAGAAGGGGCATATTCGCCAGTCATCGTCGCCATTAGGAGCAGGGTTCTTTTTTGTAACCAAGAAGGATGGTTCGCTGAGACCTTGTATAGATTACCGCCTTCTAAATAAGATCACGGTTAAATTTCAGTACCCCTTGCCGTTGTTATCTGATTTGTTTGCTCGGATTAAGGGGGCTAGTTGGTTCACCAAGATAGATCTTCGTGGTGCGTATAATCTTGTGCGAATTAAGCGAGGCGATGAATGGAAAACTGCATTTAATACGCCCGAGGGTCATTTTGAGTATCTAGTAATGCCATTCGGACTTGCCAATGCTCCATCAGTGTTTCAGTCCTTTATGCATGACATCTTCCGAGAGTACCTGGATAAATTCCTGATTGTGTACTTGGATGACATTTTGATCTTCTCGGATGATTGGGAGTCTCATGTGAAGCAGGTCAGAATGGGTTTTCAGGTCCTGCGTGCTAATTCTTTGTTTGTGAAGGGATCAAAGTGTCTCTTTGGTGTGCAGAAGGTTTCATTTTTGGTGTTCATCTTTTCCCTTTCTACTATCGAGATGGATCCTGTTAAGGTCCAAGCCATCCATGATTGGACTCAGCCGACATCTCTGAAAAGTCTGCAAAAGTTCCTGGGCTTTGCTAATTTTTATCGTCGCTTCATCTGCAATTTTTCTAGTATTGCTAAACCATTGACCGATTTGACCAAGAAGGGTGCTGATGTGGTCAATTGGTCTTCTGCTGCTGTGGAAGCTTTTCAAGCGTTGAAGCGTCGTTTTTCTTCTGCCCCTGTGTTGTGTCAACCAGATGTTTCGCTTCCGTTCCAGGTCGAGGTTGATGCTTCTGAGATTGGAGCAGGGGCTGTTTTGTCACAGAGAGATTCTGATTGCTCAGTGATGAAACCGTGCGCCTTCTTTTCCAGGAAGTTTTCGCCTGCTGAGCGAAATTATGATGTGGGCAACCGAGAGTTGCTGGCCATGAAGTGGGCATTCAAAGAGTGGCATCATTGGCTTGAAGGAGCTAAGCATCGCGTGGTGGTCTTGACTGATCATAAGAATTTGACTTATCTCCAGTCTGCCAAGCGGTTGAATCCTAGACAAGCTCGTTGGTCGTTGTTTTTTGCCCGTTTTGACTTTGTGATTTCATACCTTCCGGGCTCTAAAAATGTGAAGGCGGATGCTCTGTCTAGGAGTTTTGTGCCCGACTCTCCGGGTGTATCTGAGCCGGCGGGTATCCTCAAAGAGGGAGTAATTGTGTCTGCCATCTCCCCTGATTTGCGGCGAGTGCTGCAAAAATTTCAGACTAATAAACCTGATCGTTGTCCAGCGGAGAAACTGTTTGTCCCTGATAGGTGGACGAATAAAGTTATCTCTGAGGTTCATTGTTCGGTCTTGGCTGGTCATCCTGGAATCTTTGGTACCAGAGAGTTAGTGGCTAGATCCTTTTGGTGGCCATCTCTGTCGCGGGATGTGCGTACTTTTGTGCAGTCCTGTGGGATTTGTGCTCGGGCTAAGCCCTGCTGTTCTCGTGCCAGTGGGTTGCTTTTGCCCCTGCCAGTCCCGAAGAGGCCTTGGACACATATCTCTATGGATTTTATTTCAGATCTTCCCGTTTCTCAAAAGATGTCAGTCATTTGGGTGGTCTGTGATCGCTTTTCTAAGATGGTCCATTTGGTACCCTTGTCTAAATTGCCTTCCTCCTCTGATTTGGTGCCATTGTTCTTCCAGCATGTGGTTCGTTTACATGGCATTCCAGAGAATATCGTTTCTGACAGAGGTTCCCAGTTTGTTTCGAGGTTTTGGCGAGCCTTTTGTGGTAGGATGGGCATTGACTTGTCTTTTTCCTCGGCTTTCCATCCTCAGACTAATGGCCAGACCGAACGAACCAATCAGACCTTGGAAACATATCTGAGATGTTTTGTTTCTGCTGATCAGGATGACTGGGTGTCCTTTTTGCCTTTGGCTGAGTTCGCCCTTAATAATCGGGCTAGCTCGGCTACCTTGGTTTCGCCATTTTTCTGCAACTCTGGGTTCCATCCTCGTTTCTTGTCAGGACAGGTTGAGTCTTCGGACTGTCCTGGTGTGGATACTGTGGTGGACAGGTTGCAGCAGATTTGGACTCAGGTAGTGGACAATTTGACCTTGTCCCAGGAGAAGGCTCAACGTTTTGCTAATCGCAGACGCTGTGTGGGTCCCCGACTTCGTGTTGGGGATCTGGTTTGGTTATCTTCTCGTCATATTCCTATGAAGGTTTCCTCTCCTAAGTTTAAACCTCGTTTCATTGGTCCATATAGGATTTCTGAGGTTCTTAATCCTGTGTCTTTTCGTCTGACCCTTCCAGATTCTTTTTCCATACATAACGTATTCCATAGGTCATTGTTGCGGAGATACGTGGCACCTATGGTTCCTTCTGTTGACCCTCCTGCCCCGGTTTTTGGTGGAGGGGGAGTTGGAGTATATTGTGGAGAAGATTTTGGATTCTCGGGTTTCAAGACGGAAACTCCAGTATCTGGTTAAGTGGAAGGGTTATGCTCAGGAAGAAAATTCCTGGGTCTTTGCCTCTGATGTCCATGCTCCCGATCTTGTTCGTGCCTTTCATGTGGCTCATCCTGGTCAGCCTGGGGGCTCTGGTGTCATGATTCCAATGGCAGGGAATCACAAAAGGACAAGCACCACCGAGCTCTAGGGTGATGGAACCTGAGCTGACCGCGACCCTAAACCTGAACACACAAATAACAATAGCCGGGGAACGTGCCTACGTTGATCCAAGACGTCTCGCACCAGCCGAAGATCTAACTTCCCCTATTAGAAGAAACACAGACCTCTCTTGCCTCCAGAAAAATACCCCACAGAAATAGCAGCCCCCCACATATAATGACGGTGAAATGAGAGGAAGGCACATACACAGTATGAAAACAGATTCAGCAAAATGAGGCCCGCTAAAACTAGATAGCAGAGGATACAAAAGTAAACTGCGCGGTCAGCAAAAAACCCTTCAAAAAACCATCCTGTAATTACTTGAACTCATGTTCCAACTCATGGAACATGAGGAGCAATTACAGCCCACTAAAGCAACCAGCAGCAAAGAGACAATTATATGCAAGCTGGACAAGACAAAAATAAAGCAAAACGTGGACCAAGAAAATCAAAACTTAGCTTGTCCTGAAGATTACTGAAGCCGGAAGCTGAGGTAACAAAACACTCTGATAACCTTGATAGCCGGCGGGGAAATGACAAGAAAGCCCGGTTAAATAGGAAACTCCCAAATCCTAATAGAACAGGTGGACACCAGAGACAGCAGAACACAAATCACCCAGTACCATCAGTAACCACCAGAGGGAGCCCAAAAACAGAACTCACAACAGTACCCCCCCCTTGAGGAGGGGTCACCGAACCCTCACGAGAACCACCAGGGCGACCAGGATGAGCCCTATGAAAAGCGCGGACCAAATCATCAGCATGAACATCAGAGGCAACCACCCAAGAATTATCCTCCTGACCATAACCCTTCCACTTGACCAAATATTGGAGTTTCCGTCTGGAAACACGAGAATCCAAGATCTTCTCCACAACATACTCCAATTCTCCCTCCACCAGCACCGGAGCAGGAGGCTCAAGCGAAGGAACAACAGGTACCTCATACCTCCGCAACAACGACCGATGGAACACATTATGAATAGCAAACGATGCCGGGAGATCCAAACGAAACGACACAGGGTTAAGAATTTCCAAGATCCTATAAGGACCGATGAACCGAGGCTTGAACTTAGGAGAAGAGACCTTCATAGGAACAAAACGAGAAGACAACCACACCAAGTCCCCAACACGAAGTCGAGGACCCACGCGGCGACGGCGATTAGCAAACTGCTGAGCCTTCTCCTGGGACAACTTCAAATTGTCCACCACATGACTCCAAATCCGATGCAACCCATCCACCACCATGTCCACTCCAGGATAATCAGAAGGCTCCACCTGACCAGAGGAAAAACGAGGATGAAACCCCGAATTACAAAAGAAAGGAGAAACCAAGGTAGCAGAACTAGCCCGATTATTAAGGGCAAACTCGGCCAGCGGCAAAAAGGTAACCCAGTCATCCTGATCAGCAGAAACAAAACACCTCATATAAGTTTCCAAGGTCTGATTAGTTCGCTCCGTCTTTCATTCGTCTGAGGATGGAATGCAGACGAAAAGGACAAATCAATGCCCATCTTAGCACAGAACGTCCGCCAAAATCTAGACACAAACTGGGATCCCCTGTCAGAAACGATGTTCTCCGGAATCCCATGCAAACGAACCACGTTCTGGAAAAACAGAGGGACCAACTCAGAGGAGGAAGGCAACTTAGGCAAGGGTACAAGATGAACCATTTTAGAAAAGCGGTCACACACAACCCAGATGACAGACATTTTTTGAGAGACAGGGAGATCCGAAATAAAGTCCATGGAAATGTGCGTCCAAGGCCTCTTCGGGATAGGCAAAGGTGACAACAATCCACTGGCTCGAGAACAGCAAGGCTTAGCCCGAGCACAAACCTCACAAGACTGCACAAAAGAACGCACATCCCTCGACAAGGAAGGCCACCAAAAAGACCTGGCCACCAAGTCTCTAGTACCAAATATTCCAGGATGACCTGCCAACGCAGAAGAATGGACCTCAGAGATGACTCTACTGGTCCAACTATCCGGAACAAACAGTCTCTCAGGCGGACAACGATCAGGTTTACCCACCTGAAACTCCTGCAAAGCACGTCGCAAGTCTGGGAAGACGGCCGACAAAATCACCCCATCCCTAAGGATACCAGTGGGCTCAGAATTTCCAGGGGAGTCAGGCACAAAACTCCTAGAAAGAGCATCTGCCTTCACATTCTTTGAACCTGGCAGGTATGAAACCACAAAATTGAAACGAGAGAAAAACAGTGACCAACGAGCCTGTCTAGGATTCAGACGCCTGGCAGACTCAAGGTAAATCAGATTTTTGTGATCAGTCAAGACCACCACACGATGTCTAGCACCCTCCAGCCAATGACGCCACTCCTCAAATGCCCACTTCATGGCCAAAAGTTCCCGATTACCCACATCATAATTCCGCTCAGTGGGCGAAAATTTTCTAGAAAAGAACGCACATGGCTTCATCACCGAGCAATCGGAGCTTCTCTGTGACAAAACCGCCCCCGCTCCAATCTCGGAAGCATCAACCTCAACTTGGAAAGGAAGCGAAACATCAGGCTGACGCAACACAGGAGCAGAAGAAAACCGGCGTTTAAGTTCCCGAAAGGCCTCCACAGCCGCAGGAGACCAATCAGCAACATCAGCACCCTTCTTAGTCAAATCCGTCAAAGGCTTAACAACACTAGAAAAATTAGTTATAAAACGACGATAGAAATTAGCAAAGCCTAAGAACTTCTGCAGACTCTTAAGAGATGCAGGCTGCGTCCAGTCACAAATAGCCCGAACCTTGACGGGATCCATCTCAATAGTAGAAGGGGAAAAAATATACCCCAAGAAAGAAATCTTCTGGACTCCAAAGAGACACTTTGAGCCCTTTACAAACAAGGAATTAGCCCGCAGGACCTGAAACACCTTCCTGACCTGCTGAACATGAGACTCCCAGTCATCAGAAAAAACCAAAATATCATCCAAATACACAATCATAAATTTATCCAGATATTCACGGAAAATATCGTGCATAAAGGACTGGAAGACTGAAGGAGCATTAGAAAGTCCGAAAGGCATTACCAAATACTCAAAATGGCCCTCAGGCGTATTAAATGCTGTTTTCCACTCATCACCTTGCTTTATTCGTATAAGATTATACGCACCCCGAAGATCAATCTTAGTGAACCATTTAGCCCCCTTAATGCGAGCAAACAAATCAGTCAACAAAGGCAAAGGATACTGATATTTTACGGTAATCTTATTCAAAAGACGATAATCTATACAAGGCCTCAAGGACCCATCTTTTTTGGCCACGAAAAAAAAACCTGCTCCCAAAGGGGATGAAGATGGACGGATATGTCCCTTTTCCAAGGACTCCTTAACATAATCCCGCATAGCAGTATGCTCTGGCACTGACATATTGAACAAACGACCTTTAGGAAATTTACTACCAGGAATTAAATCTATAGCACAATCGCAATCCCTGTGAGGAGGAAGCGAACTGAGCTTAGGCTCCTCAAAAACATCCCGATAATCAGACAAAAATACAGGAACCTCAGAAGGAGTAGATGAAGCGATAGAAATCGGAGGTGCATCATCATGAACCCCCTGACATCCCCAGCTTAACACAGACATTGTTTTCCAG
This sequence comes from Ranitomeya imitator, assembly GCF_032444005.1. Taxonomy (NCBI): domain Eukaryota; kingdom Metazoa; phylum Chordata; class Amphibia; order Anura; family Dendrobatidae; genus Ranitomeya; species Ranitomeya imitator. The sequence continues at coordinate 758,004,114 of NC_091283.1, read as the reverse complement.
TCAAGGACTGGATTATGAGTTTGTAACCATGGCAGACCAAGTACTAGAACATCATGTAAATTATACAATACCAGGAAGCGAATCACCTCCTGATGAACGGGAGTCATACGCATGGTCACTTGTGTCCAGTACTGAGGTTTATTCATAGCTAAAGGTGTAGAGTCAATTCCCTTCAAAGGAATAGGGACTTCCAGAGGCTCAAGACTAAACCCACATCGCTTGGCAAATGACCAATCCATAAGACTCAGGGCAGCGCCTGAATCTACATAGGCATCGACGGAAATGGATGATAATGAGCAAATCAGAGTCACAGACAGAATGAACTTAGACTGTAACGTACTAATGGCAACAGACTTATCAACCTTTTTTGTGCGTTTAGAGCATGCTGATATAACATGAGCTGAATCACCACAATAAAAGCACAATCCATTTTTCCGCCTATAGTTTTGCCGTTCACTTCTAGACTGAACTCTATCACATTGCATTGTCTCAAGTGCCTGTTCAGAAGACACCGCCAAATGGTGCACAGGTCTGCGCTCCCGTAAACGCCGATCAATCTGAATAGCCATAGTCATAGACTCATTCAGACCCGTAGGCACAGGGAACCCCACCATAACATCTTTAATGGCCTCAGAAAGGCCATCTCTGAACTTTGCAGCCAGGGCGCACTCATTCCACTGAGTAAGCACTGACCATTTCCGAAATTTTTGACAATATATTTCTGCTTCATCTTGCCCCTGAGAGAGAGCTAATAAAGCTTTTTCAGCCTGAATCTCCTGGTTAGGTTCCTCATAGAGCAAACCCAATGCCAGAAAAAACGCATCCACATTAAGCAACGCAGGATCCCCTGGTGCCAATGCAAATGCCCAATTTTGAGGGTCACCCCGCAGGAAAGATATAATAATCTTAACCTGCTGAGCAGGGTCTCCAGAAGAGCGAGATTTCAAAGAAAGGAACAGCTTGCAATTGTTCCTAAAATTCAGAAAACTAGATCTATCTCCAGCAAAGAACTCTGGAATAGGAATTCTAGGTTCAGACATAGGAGCATGTACAACAAAATCTTGTATATTTTGAACCTTAGCAGCAAGATTATTCAAGCTGGAAGCTAAACTCTGGACGTCCATGATAAACAGCTAAGGTCAGAGCCATTCAAGGATTAAGAGGAGGAAAAAAAAAAAAAAAATCAGCCTGGCTGCAATTAAGGCTAGGCAGCAACCTCAGAGGAGAGAAAAAAAAAAAAAAAAACTTCCTCAGACTACTTTTCCTCCTACTTCAGCCCAAACATTTTGGCCGGCTATACTATCATGATTCCAATGGCAGGGAATCACAAAAGGACAAGCACCAACGAGCTCTAGGGTGATGGAACCTGAGCTGACCGCGACCCTAAACCTGAACACACAAATAACAATAGCCGGGGAACGTGCCTACGTTGATCCTAGACGTCTCGCACCAGCCGAAGATCTAACTTCCCCTATTAGAAGAAACACAGACCTCTCTTGCCTCCAGAGAAATACCCCACAGAAATAGCAGCCCCCCACATATAATGACGGTGAAATGAGAGGAAGGCACATACACAGTATGAAAACAGATTCAGCAAAATGAGGCCCGCTAAAACTAGATAGCAGAGGATACAAAAGTAAACTGCGCGGTCAGCAAAAAACCCTTCAAAAAACCATCCTGTAATTACTTGAACTCATGTTCCAACTCATGGAACATGAGGAGCAATTACAGCCCACTAAAGCAACCAGCAGCAAAGAGACAATTATATGCAAGCTGGACAAGACAAAAATAAAGCAAAACGTGGAACAAGAAAATCAAAACTTAGCTTGTCCTGAAGATTACTGAAGCCGGAAGCTGAGGTAACAAAACACTCTGATAACCTTGATAGCCGGCGGGGAAATGACAAGAAAGCCCGGTTAAATAGGAAACTCCCAAATCCTAATAGAACAGGTGGACACCAGAGACAGCAGAACACAAATCACCCAGTACCATCAGTAACCACCAGAGGGAGCCCAAAAACAGAACTCACAACAGTACCCCCCCCTTGAGGAGGGGTCACCGAACCCTCACGAGAACCACCAGGGCGACCAGGATGAGCCCTATGAAAAGCGCGGACCAAATCATCAGCATGAACATCAGAGGCAACCACCCAAGAATTATCCTCCTGACCATAACCCTTCCACTTGACCAAATATTGGAGTTTCCGTCTGGAAACACGAGAATCCAAGATCTTCTCCACAACATACTCCAATTCTCCCTCCACCAGCACCGGAGCAGGAGGCTCAAGCGAAGGAACAACAGGTACCTCATACCTCCGCAACAACGACCGATGGAACACATTATGAATAGCAAACGATGCCGGGAGATCCAAACGAAACGACACAGGGTTAAGAATTTCCAAGATCCTATAAGGACCGATGAACCGAGGCTTGAACTTAGGAGAAGAGACCTTCATAGGAACAAAACGAGAAGACAACCACACCAAGTCCCCAACACGAAGTCGAGGACCCACGCGGCGACGGCGATTAGCAAACTGCTGAGCCTTCTCCTGGGACAACTTCAAATTGTCCACCACATGACTCCAAATCCGATGCAACCCATCCACCACCATGTCCACTCCAGGATAATCAGAAGGCTCCACCTGACCAGAGGAAAAACGAGGATGAAACCCCGAATTACAAAAGAAAGGAGAAACCAAGGTAGCAGAACTAGCCCGATTATTAAGGGCAAACTCGGCCAGCGGCAAAAAGGTAACCCAGTCATCCTGATCAGCAGAAACAAAACACCTCATATAAGTTTCCAAGGTCTGATTAGTTCGCTCCGTCTTTCATTCGTCTGAGGATGGAATGCAGACGAAAAGGACAAATCAATGCCCATCTTAGCACAGAACGTCCGCCAAAATCTAGACACAAACTGGGATCCCCTGTCAGAAACGATGTTCTCCGGAATCCCATGCAAACGAACCACGTTCTGGAAAAACAGAGGGACCAACTCAGAGGAGGAAGGCAACTTAGGCAAGGGTACAAGATGAACCATTTTAGAAAAGCGGTCACACACAACCCAGATGACAGACATTTTTTGAGAGACAGGGAGATCCGAAATAAAGTCCATGGAAATGTGCGTCCAAGGCCTCTTCGGGATAGGCAAAGGTGACAACAATCCACTGGCTCGAGAACAGCAAGGCTTAGCCCGAGCACAAACCTCACAAGACTGCACAAAAGAACGCACATCCCTCGACAAGGAAGGCCACCAAAAAGACCTGGCCACCAAGTCTCTAGTACCAAATATTCCAGGATGACCTGCCAACGCAGAAGAATGGACCTCAGAGATGACTCTACTGGTCCAACTATCCGGAACAAACAGTCTCTCAGGCGGACAACGATCAGGTTTACCCACCTGAAACTCCTGCAAAGCACGTCGCAAGTCTGGGAAGACGGCCGACAAAATCACCCCATCCCTAAGGATACCAGTGGGCTCAGAATTTCCAGGGGAGTCAGGCACAAAACTCCTAGAAAGAGCATCTGCCTTCACATTCTTTGAACCTGGCAGGTATGAAACCACAAAATTGAAACGAGAGAAAAACAGTGACCAACGAGCCTGTCTAGGATTCAGACGCCTGGCAGACTCAAGGTAAATCAGATTTTTGTGATCAGTCAAGACCACCACACGATGTCTAGCACCCTCCAGCCAATGACGCCACTCCTCAAATGCCCACTTCATGGCCAAAAGTTCCCGATTACCCACATCATAATTCCGCTCAGTGGGCGAAAATTTTCTAGAAAAGAACGCACATGGCTTCATCACCGAGCAATCGGAGCTTCTCTGTGACAAAACCGCCCCCGCTCCAATCTCGGAAGCATCAACCTCAACTTGGAAAGGAAGCGAAACATCAGGCTGACGCAACACAGGAGCAGAAGAAAACCGGCGTTTAAGTTCCCGAAAGGCCTCCACAGCCGCAGGAGACCAATCAGCAACATCAGCACCCTTCTTAGTCAAATCCGTCAAAGGCTTAACAACACTAGAAAAATTAGTTATAAAACGACGATAGAAATTAGCAAAGCCTAAGAACTTCTGCAGACTCTTAAGAGATGCAGGCTGCGTCCAGTCACAAATAGCCCGAACCTTGACGGGATCCATCTCAATAGTAGAAGGGGAAAAAATATACCCCAAGAAAGAAATCTTCTGGACTCCAAAGAGACACTTTGAGCCCTTTACAAACAAGGAATTAGCCCGCAGGACCTGAAACACCTTCCTGACCTGCTGAACATGAGACTCCCAGTCATCAGAAAAAAACAAAATATCATCCAAATACACAATCATAAATTTATCCAGATATTCACGGAAAATATCGTGCATAAAGGACTGGAAGACTGAAGGAGCATTAGAAAGTCCGAAAGGCATTACCAAATACTCAAAATGGCCCTCAGGCGTATTAAATGCTGTTTTCCACTCATCACCTTGCTTTATTCGTATAAGATTATACGCACCCCGAAGATCAATCTTAGTGAACCATTTAGCCCCCTTAATGCGAGCAAACAAATCAGTCAACAAAGGCAAAGGATACTGATATTTTACGGTAATCTTATTCAAAAGACGATAATCTATACAAGGCCTCAAGGACCCATCTTTTTTGGCCACGAAAAAAAACCCTGCTCCCAAAGGGGATGAAGATGGACGGATATGTCCCTTTTCCAAGGACTCCTTAACATAATCCCGCATAGCAGTATGCTCTGGCACTGACATATTGAACAAACGACCTTTAGGAAATTTACTACCAGGAATTAAATCTATAGCACAATCGCAATCCCTGTGAGGAGGAAGCGAACTGAGCTTAGGCTCCTCAAAAACATCCCGATAATCAGACAAAAATACAGGAACCTCAGAAGGAGTAGATGAAGCGATAGAAATCGGAGGTGCATCATCATGAACCCCCTGACATCCCCAGCTTAACACAGACATTGTTTTCCAGTCAAGGACTGGATTATGAGTTTGTAACCATGGCAGACCAAGTACTAGAACATCATGTAAATTATACAATACCAGGAAGCGAATCACCTCCTGATGAACGGGAGTCATACGCATGGTCACTTGTGTCCAGTACTGAGGTTTATTCATAGCTAAAGGTGTAGAGTCAATTCCCTTCAAAGGAATAGGGACTTCCAGAGGCTCAAGACTAAACCCACATCGCTTGGCAAATGACCAATCCATAAGACTCAGGGCAGCGCCTGAATCTACATAGGCATCGACGGAAATGGATGATAATGAGCAAATCAGAGTCACAGACAGAATGAACTTAGACTGTAACGTACTAATGGCAACAGACTTATCAACCTTTTTTGTGCGTTTAGAGCATGCTGATATAACATGAGCTGAATCACCACAATAAAAGCACAATCCATTTTTCCGCCTATAGTTTTGCCGTTCACTTCTAGACTGAACTCTATCACATTGCATTGTCTCAAGTGCCTGTTCAGAAGACACCGCCAAATGGTGCACAGGTTTGCGCTCCCGTAAACGCCGATCAATCTGAATAGCCATAGTCATAGACTCATTCAGACCCGTAGGCACAGGGAACCCCACCATAACATCTTTAATGGCCTCAGAAAGGCCATCTCTGAACTTTGCAGCCAGGGCGCACTCATTCCACTGAGTAAGCACTGACCATTTCCGAAATTTTTGACAATATATTTCTGCTTCATCTTGCCCCTGAGAGAGAGCTAATAAAGCTTTTTCAGCCTGAATCTCCTGGTTAGGTTCCTCATAGAGCAAACCCAATGCCAGAAAAAACGCATCCACATTAAGCAACGCAGGATCCCCTGGTGCCAATGCAAATGCCCAATTTTGAGGGTCACCCCGCAGGAAAGATATAATAATCTTAACCTGCTGAGCAGGGTCTCCAGAAGAGCGAGATTTCAAAGAAAGGAACAGCTTGCAATTGTTCCTAAAATTCAGAAAACTAGATCTATCTCCAGCAAAGAACTCTGGAATAGGAATTCTAGGTTCAGACATAGGAGCATGTACAACAAAATCTTGTATATTTTGAACCTTAGCAGCAAGATTATTCAAGCTGGAAGCTAAACTCTGGACGTCCATGATAAACAGCTAAGGTCAGAGCCATTCAAGGATTAAGAGGAGGAAAAAAAAAAAAAAAAATCAGCCTGGCTGCAATTAAGGCTAGGCAGCAACCTCAGAGGAGAGAAAAAAAAAAAAAAAAACTTCCTCAGACTACTTTTCCTCCTACTTCAGCCCAAACATTTTGGCCGGCTATACTATCATGATTCCAATGGCAGGGAATCACAAAAGGACAAGCACCAACGAGCTCTAGGGTGATGGAACCTGAGCTGACCGCGACCCTAAACCTGAACACACAAATAACAATAGCCGGGGAACGTGCCTACGTTGATCCTAGACGTCTCGCACCAGCCGAAGATCTAACTTCCCCTATTAGAAGAAACACAGACCTCTCTTGCCTCCAGAGAAATACCCCACAGAAATAGCAGCCCCCCACATATAATGACGGTGAAATGAGAGGAAGGCACATACACAGTATGAAAACAGATTCAGCAAAATGAGGCCCGCTAAAACTAGATAGCAGAGGATACAAAAGTAAACTGCGCGGTCAGCAAAAAACCCTTCAAAAAACCATCCTGTAATTACTTGAACTCATGTTCCAACTCATGGAACATGAGGAGCAATTACAGCCCACTAAAGCAACCAGCAGCAAAGAGACAATTATATGCAAGCTGGACAAGACAAAAATAAAGCAAAACGTGGAACAAGAAAATCAAAACTTAGCTTGTCCTGAAGATTACTGAAGCCGGAAGCTGAGGTAACAAAACACTCTGATAACCTTGATAGCCGGCGGGGAAATGACAAGAAAGCCCGGTTAAATAGGAAACTCCCAAATCCTAATAGAACAGGTGGACACCAGAGACAGCAGAACACAAATCACCCAGTACCATCAGTAACCACCAGAGGGAGCCCAAAAACAGAACTCACAACACTCTGGTGAGGGTTCGGTGACCCCTCCTCAAGGGGGGGGTACTGTTGTGAATTCTGTGGCAGAGCTCCCTCCTGTGGTCACAAGTGGTACTTTGGCTGATTCTCTGTAAGCTTCCGTTGGTGGAGGGAAGTGGTACTGCGGCTTCTGAGTTTCCTCCCTCAGGTGATGTGGTGAGGTTGTTAGGTGCTGCTCTACTTAACTCCACCTAGTGCTTTGATCCTGGCTTCCTGTCAATGTTCCAGTATTGGACTTGTTTTCCTCCTGGATCGTTCCTGTGGCCTGCTGCTCTGCATAGCTAAGTTTTCCTTTGCTATTTTGTTTGCTTTTCTTCTGTCCAGCTTATCTATTTGTTTGCTGGAAGCTCTGGGACGCAGAGGGTGTACCTCCGTGCCGTTAGTTCGGTACGGAGGGTCTTTTTGCCCCCTTTGCGTGGTTTTTAGGGTTTTGTGTTGACCGCAAAGTTACCTTTCCTATCCTCGCTCTGTTCAGAAAGTCGGGCCTCACTTTGCTAAATCTATTTCATCTCTACGTTTGTCTTTTCATCTTACTCACAGTCATTATATGTGGGGGGCTGCCTTTTCCTTTGGGATATTTCTCTGAAGCAAGGTAGGCTTATTTTCTATCTTCAGGCTAGCTAGTTTCTCAGGCTGTGCCGAGTTGCATAGGTAGCGTTAGGCGCAATCCACGGCTGCCTCTAGTGTTGTTGGATAGGATTAGGGATTGCGGTCAACAGAGTTCCCACGTCTCAGAGCTCGTTCTATGTTTTTGGATTATTGTCAGATCACTGTATGTGCTCTGACCTCTATGTTCACTGTGGTACTGAGTTGCCTAATCATAACAGTTCCCATGATATGTTTGGTGCGACTTCCTTCAACCTGACTGATGTACCTTGTAATTCACCTCCCCCAGTTTTTCGACCACCTTGTATGGGCCTTGTCACTTGGCTAGGAACTTGTTCTCTACCATGGGAATAAGCACTAGCATGTGGTCCCCAGGCCGGAACTGCCTCAGCCTCGCTATTCGGTTATACACCCTTGCCAGTGCCTCCTATTTTTGGAGAAGGTGTTCCTTCACAATAGGCATTACTTTCGCTATCATCTCCAACAATTGGGCGGCATTCTCTATGATGCTCCGGTGTGGCATGACCTCGGTTTCCAAGGATTCCTTGGCAATGTCCAGGAGGCCTAGCTAATGTCGACCATAGAGGAGCTTGAACAACAAGAAGTCAGTGGAAGCTTGAGGAACTTCTCTGATGGAGAAGAGCAGAAACGGAAGAAGATAGTCCCAGTCTCGACCATCCTTCTTAATTACCTTCTTGAGTAAAGCCTTTAAGGTTTTATTGAAGAGCTCTACTAAGCCATCTGTCGTCTGTCTGCAGATGATCGACTGAGTTTAGCAACTGGGTAATCTGAAGGACCGTACACAACTCCCTCATCACCTTGCTTATGAAAGGGGTTCCCTGATCTGTCAAACATCTTCTTCAGCAGGCCCATCCTAGCAAAAATATGGACAAGTTACCGGGCAATACGCTTGGCCGATGAGATCCTTAGTGGTACTGTTTCAGGGTAATGGGTCGCATAGTCCGTGACCACTAGGATGTATTGATGCCCTCTTGCAGACTTAACTAGAGGATCTACAGGGTCTATGGCAAGCCTCTCAAATGGGACCTCTATTATCGGTAAGGGGAATAGGGGACTTCGGAAATGAGTAGACGGAGTGGTTATCTGGCAGGTGGGGCAGGACCTACAATAACTCAGGATTTCCTGGTAACATCCCGGCCAATAGAACCTGTGCATTATTCTCTCCTGCATTTTCTCTACCCCTAGATGTCTCCCCAAAACATGCGAATCGGCCATGTCTAAAACCCTCCACCGGTAGGGTCCTGGAACCAACAGCTGCTCCACTATCTCACCTCCCCTCAGTGTGGTCACCTGATACAATAACTCACCATTGGCTGCAAAGTGTGGGAACCTAGTGTCAACCCATGGCTCTTGAGCAACCCCATCTATCACAGACACATTTCCAAATGCCCCTTTGAGCAGTGCTCCTGATACTGATGCTCTTGGCGCTGATGCTGCTCTTGATGCTGCTGGTTTTGCTGCTGTTGACTTAGGATCAGGCTCTTGAACAGCTCTTCCATTTTGTCTCACTGTTGTTCCATCCCTGTAGCCGCCTTCACCTAGGACATATGATTTGTCTTGCTACCCATGTTCCTGAAACATTGCCTGCAACCACTGTTGAGCAATAAACCATAAAGGCTTGTCTCAGTTTTGCCAGAAAACATCGTGAAAATCTTCAAGACTATTGGGAGAATACTCTGTGGACCGATGAGCTAAAAGTTGAACTTTTTGGAAGGTGAACGTGTCATTACATCTGGCGTAGAAGTAACACAGCATTTCAGAAAAGGAACATCATACCAACAGTAAAATATGGTGGTGGGAGTGTGATGGTCTAGGGCTGTTTTGCTGCTTCAGGACCTGGAAAACCTCCTGTGGCAAATGGAACCATGAATTCTGATGTCTACCAAAAACTCCTGATGGAGAATGTACGGCCATGTGTTCGTGACATCAAGTTAAAGTGCACTTGTTTTATGTAGCAGGACAATGATCCAAAACACACCAGCAAGTTCACCTCTGAATGGCTTAAGAAAAACAAATTTAAGCCTTTGGAGGGGTGTAGTCAAAATCCTGATCTTAATACAATTGAGATGCTGTGACATGACCTGAAAAAGGCGGTACATGTTCGGAAATCCTCCAATGTGGCTGAATTAAAACAATTCTGTAAAGATGAGTGGGGCAAAATTCCTCCAGAGTGTTGTAAATGACTCATTGCTAGTGATGAGCGAGCACTAAAATGCTCGAGTGCTCGTTGCTCGGGTCGAGCAGATTGGAATACTCGGGTACTCGGCCAGAACAATGAGCCCAATGTAAGTCTATGAGAGACCCGAGTATTTTTACCGCAATCCCCCCGGGGTCCTTTTAAGGTCTAAAAACATCTGAAAGTGATGGAAACACTGCTCAAATGTCACAGGGATATCATGGGGGTCACCCCTGGAAGAATTTCTAACTCCTAGTTCATAGCTTTAATCGATTGTTTCTGAGATTCATGCCATTTCTGCTCCTTGTATGCACCTATTCACACTAGTTTGGATGTGCCAGTCGTTTTTCTGTCATTTCTATGTTAGCTTACTGACTGCGCACTCCTCCCATCACCATGTGGTTTTTAATTACATCTATTCACACTTGGTTCCGGCCAACCCATATGTAGGCCTTGCTGACAGAGGTGTCCACATTCACCCAGACATACAGACATTGGCCTTCGGTAAGTGTTCACATTTGGACAGGTAGGTCAGGGACCCATCAATTTTAATGAGACTACCTTGACGATGGTTGATGTGCTCATACTATTTGATCAAATTCTGTGCAAAGCATCTCTCAAATATTTTCCTAATGTTCCAAAGCCATTTTGCTATTCATATTTCATGTATTCCATATTAGACATGCTTTGGCACGATAGAGTTCAACCTTTTTTTGGATATTGTGTATGGAGGTAGCTGCTCCTGGTATGCACCTATTCACACTAGTTTGGATGTGCCAGTCGTTTTTCTGTCATTATACAGTATGGAGCGCTGTGGGGCCATTATATGGTATTGAGCATCATGTGTGGCCATTATACAGTATGGCGCATTGTGTGGCCATTATACAGTATTGAGCATCATGTGTGGCCATATTTTTTGTTTATAATTATTATTTATCAAACAGTGTGATCAGCAGTGCTAAATGAGTGTGGTTGGGGCGTGGATGGGTGTGACTAGTTGTGAAATGGGTTTGGTCAGAGGCGTGGCCTAAAATTTGCCACGGCGTGCTGCCCTCTCCGCAAGCTTTGTCCCTCTTTGCCTTCTTCAAAAGTTGGGATGTATGATTAAACACAGCTGGCCTCCAATAAAGGAGTAGAAACATCTCAAGGAGGATCACAAGGAAATGGACAGCATGTCTCTTAAATATGAGTGTCTGAGCAAACGGTCTGAATACTTATGACCATGTGATATTTCAGTTTTTCTTTTTAATTAAAGGGAACCTGTCACCTGAATTTGGCGGGACTGGTTTTGGGTCATATGGGCGGAGTTTTCGGGTGTTTGATTCACCCTTTCCTTACCCGCTGGCTGCATGCTGGCTGCAATATTGGATTGAAGTTCATTCTCTGTCCTCCATAGTACACGCCTGCACAAGGCAAGATTGCTTTGTGCAGGTGTGTACTATGGAGGACAGAGAATGAACTTCAATCCAATATTGCAGCCAGCATGCAGCCAGCGGGTAAGGAAAGGGTGAATCAAACACCCGAAAACTCCGCCCATATGACCCAAAACCAGTCCCGCCAAATTCAGGTGACAGAGTCCCTTTAAATAAGCAAAAAATGTCTACATTTCTGTTTTTTTCAGTCAGGATGAGGTGCAGAGTGTACATTAATGTGAAAAAAGAACTTTTTTGAATTTACCAAATGGCTGCAATGAAACAAAGAGTGAAAAATTTAAGGGGGTCTGAATACGTTCCGTACCAACAGTATATGGAGATGAGGACAAATCTGCAAATACTAAACCTAAGCAACAAGATTGTTTGATCTCTTAGGCCAGAGTCACACTTGCGAGTGCAAAGCGAGAAACTCGCACGAGCCTCTCGCATCAATACCTGGAACTGCCGCCGACACTCGGGAACGGAGCATTCAGCTGCATAGAAATACATGCAGCCGCACGCTCCGGGTCCGAGTGCCAGCGGCAGTGCCGGGTATTGATGCGAGAGATTCGTGCGAGTTTCTTGCAATGCACTCGCAAGTGTGACCCCGGCCTTACCTATATCTCCGCATGTGGGACACTGTACCTGTAGCTTAGGTTTAGCATTTTCAAATTTGTGCGCAGCTCCATATATATTACCTTTTTAATGATGTTTTTAGTGAGAGCATAGTATTGTTTGCTATATATGGATTGGATACTAAATGATCTTTTTTTACTAGATTTTCTGTATGAACTCTATGCTATGAGACTTTCATATACGCAATTTGATCAACTCTTCCCTCCCTATTATTTACGTGTGGACTACATGCCATAAATACCTGAGTCTGTTTACTATTGACATTATAATATATATATTTTTATGCCATATTTTGCTATAAATATAATAAACTTTTAAAATCTATATTGGTGGACTTTTGACTTGATGTTTATGTACAAATTTCCATGTTGGGAGTGTCCATGGTGGTAATTTAAACAGGCTTTTTTATTTTTTTACATATGGCCTTTCTAAATTGTCTGATTATAATATGTTTTCGGTTCAGGTGATATTGTTTCAATTAGGCATTTTCTTTGCGTGATGATTCTCCAGTGTTTTCCTCTGTTGATTCTTTTCTCTCTGAGCTGGGACTCATTTATGATGGCCCAGATAAAGTTGCGATTGTTGAATTAATGATCCATAGGTTGATTCAGCGAAATCGAAAAGTGGAGAACTACTGATCTCTGTTCAGACGCTGGGCAGAGGAGACCTCCTGGAATGACCCTGTAAAATACTTGATATGATGATTTATAAACCCTCTACATGGTCCCTAGATGAGGCCAGGTTCCTGGTGGTGCACCTGGACCGAAGTCTTAGGGATACGGACAGATTTGAGACTGTTTCTGTGATTACCCCCTCTCATCCTATTGATGCAGAAAAGAATCTACGCAAATTGGGGCCTGCAAAGAGTTCAAAGAGGGAGTTGTATGTGAATCATCTGTTCGTTTCTGTTTATATTGCGTTCAAACGGGTCATGTAATGATTCAGTGTTTCAAATACAACAATGAATTTCTTAAAGAAAAAAGAGTATATAAATAAAAAGGCACTGAGAAGGACACTGATCCTGACAGTTTGAGGTTGTTTCTCGTGCATACTACTGGTTGTTTTTTCAAGTTATTTTGGTTACTAAATCTGGAGTTATAATTACCTCTGCATTTGTTGACTCAGGTTCTGCCTTAGATCTCATCGACAGTGATTTTGCTATTGAGTGTTTGTACATAGTGTCAACTCTTGGTCATCCTATTCAAGTATTGATAATTCTCCTCTTACTTCACGTCATGTTACTCCTAAGGATGACAATGTGTGCATGAGAGTGGAAGTGTTACACACAAAATCTATGTGTCTTTCCTTCATTAACAGCTAAAGTAGTGTTAGGTATTCCCTGGCTGGTGAAACACAATCCTTTCATCATTTGGGAGAGTCACGAGGATAAGTCTTGGGGGAATTTTTGCTTTTCTAATTATTTATCTGATTCCCTGGCATCTATGAGATCTCTTCTTCCAGCTTTAATTCAGGATTTTGAAGGTTTTTTTTTCTGTGCTATCGATTTTAACCCTGGGGTCAAATTGCCTAAATCTTGTCTGTTTAATATCTCTCATCTGGAGAGAGATACCTTGAAAGAGTATATTCAAAAGAAGCTCTCCAAGGGTCAGATAAGGCCTTCCACCTCACCAGTTGCCGTGAGATTTTTCTTTGTTAAAAGGAACCTGTCACCCCCAAAATCGAGGGTGAGCTAAGCCCACCGGCATCAGGGGCTTGCAGAATGCTGTAGATAAGCCCCTGATGCTGGTGGGCTTAGCTCACCCACAATTTTGGGGGTGACAGGTTCCCTTTAAGAAAAAAATGGAGATTTGCATCATTGTTTGGATTTTAGAGACATTAATAAGATTACTGTATGTAACCTATACCTGTTGCTTCTTATTCCTGATCTGTTTAATGAACTAGCAGAGGACAAGTGATTTTCTAAACTGGATCTGAGAGGGGCATATAACAATAAAGTTGAAGACTGCCTTCAATACTCCCAAGGGTTAGAATTTGGTGATGCCATTAGAATTGACCAATGCTCCTCCTGTGTTTCAGAACTTCAAAAATTATATTTTTTCTTCTTTCATGGGTAGATTTGTGGTAATGTACTTGAATGATATTTTGATCTACTTAGGTTCTCGTGAGGAGCATCAGGAGCATGTTAGACAAGTGCTTCTGGTTCTTCAAGACAATCATTTGCTTGCCAAACTAGAGAATTGTCAGTTTGAGGTCCAGCAAATTCAGTTTTTGGGTCATTTAGTTTCTGATGAAGGTTTTCAGATAGATCCCGTTAAGGTACAGGCCATCCTTGATTGGGTGCAACCTGCTAATCTTAAAGTTTTACATAGGTTCTTAGGTTTCGCTAATTATTATCGTAAGTTCATTAAAAACTTCTCAGTCATAGTCAAATTTCTTACTTATACTGTATGACTAAGAAAAGTGCTGATTTTACCTCTTGGTCTTCTGAGGCAGTTGATGCTTTTGCTGCTCTCAAGTTAGCCTTCTCAAAAGCTCCTGTCCTCAGTAAAACCAATGTTAATTTGCCTTTTGTGGCTGAGTTAGACACCTTTTCTGTAGAGATGGGTGCTGTTCTTTTACAGAATAAGGATGGTTACTTTCATCCAGGTGCTTTTTTCTCGTGGAAATTCTCACAAGCAGAGTCCAGCTATAATATAGGCGATAAGGAACATTTGGCTGATAAGCGAGCTTGCGAGAAATGGAGACATTGGTTGGAGGGGGTTAGGCCTAGATTAACAGTCTTTACTGATAACAAAAATTTTCTGTATGTTGATGCTGCTAAGTGCCTGAATACTAGACAAGCCTGGTGGGCTCTCTTTTTCTCTTGACTTGATTGCTCTGTGAAATATCTCCCTGGTACTAAGAATGTTAAATTGGATGCCTTATCATGTAGTTTCATTCCAGAGTTAAGGGACAAAAATCCAGTCAAAATTCTTGTGAAGGGGTGGTGGTGGGTGTTTTGGGTATCGGTCTCAGACAGCGCATTATGGAGGCTCAGGATGGTGCACCGGAGGACTTACCACCCAGCAAGCTTTCATGCTTTCCTCGCTTTGTGTTGATCTTAACGAAGTACATGACTTGATGTTGGCTGGACATCCGAGTTCTTCTGCCACCTGGAGAGCTGTTTCCACGTTCATTTGTATGTCCGTAAGTGGAGGATTTGAGCCAGGTCTAAAACCCCTCGCTAAGCCCAGGCAGGGTTTCTTTCTTTTGCCTAATGAGGTTCAGTCTCCACCTTGGACCCTTGTCTATGGATTTTTTCATGGATTTGCCTAATTTTGCCTAATTTGCCTTCAGTGTTCTGTTCTCTGGCTCCACTTCGTCTCCTCGTTCTCTCACTGTCGGGGTACTTCAGGGCTCAGTCCTTGGCCCCCTTCTCTCCTCTCTCTACACGGCCCCAATTGGACAGACCATTTCAGTACCATCTTTATGCCGACGACACACAACTATACACATCATCCCCTGACCTTACTCCCGCTGTACTACAGAACACCAGTGACTGTCTGTCTGCAGTCTCCGAAATCATGTCCGCTCTCTATCTGAAACTCAACCTCTCCAAAACTGAACTTCTTCTGCACCCACCATCTACTAACCTCCCTAAACCTGATGTTTCCCTCTCCGTGGGTGGCACCATAATAACACCCCGGCAGCAGGCGCGCTGTCTGGGTGTTACGTTTGACTCCGATCTCTCCTTCACATCCCATCTACAATCTCTTGCCTGCTCGTGCCCCTTACACCTAAAGAACATCTTTAGAATCTGCCCTTTTCTTAGTATGGAAATAACAAAAACCCTCACTGTTGCCCTGCTCCACTCCCGCCTGGACTACTGTTGTGAATTCTGCTTTTGGGCTCCCTCCGGTGGTTGTAGGTGGTAATGCAGTTGTCCCTGGGCTGCAGTCCTGGACAGGTGTATCTACTGATTGCAATTCTGACTGGGGTATTTAGGTTTGCAGGACTCATTAGTCCTTGCCAGTTATCAATGTTTCTTGGGAAGTGTTTGACCTCTGTCTGGCTTCTCCTGCTTAGCTGCCAATTCAGCAAAGATAAGTGTCTGTTTCTTTTTCTATGGCACACAAGCTGTGTGCTTGTTTTTTGATTGTATTCCTGCTCTGAGTGTAGGAGTCTCTGGAGTTGCAGATATACGTTCCACGTCTTTAGTTAGATGGAGGAATTTTTTGTATAATCTGCTGTGGATATTTTTGGAAGGGTTATAATACTGACCGCACAGTACTCTGTCCTATCCTTTCCTATTTTAGCTAGAGTGGCCTCTTGTGCTAAATCCTGTTTTCTGCCTATGTGTGTCTTTCCTCTCCTACGCACAGCCAATATTTGTGGGGGCTGCCTATCCTTTGGGGTTCTGCTCTGAGGCAAGGTAGAATTCCTATTTCCATCTATAGGGGTATTTAGTCCTCCGGCTGTGACGAGGTGTCTAGGGTTTGTTAGGTACACCCCACGGCTACTTCTAGTTGCAGTGTTAAGATCAGGATTTGCGGTCAGTATAGTTACCACCTACTCCAGTGAAAGTTTTCATGCTGCTCCAAGGTCACCGGATCATAACAGACTACTGCAACACTCTATTAATTGGCCTTCCCCTTACTCGACTTTCCCCTCTCCAGTCTATCCTTAATGCAGCAGCCAGGGTTGTCTATCTAGCTAATCGTTACTCGGAGGCGTCCGCTCTTCGCCAGTCGTTACACTGGCTGCCCATTCATTATAGAATCCAATTCAAAGTACTTGTTCTCACTCACAAAGCTCTTCACAGTGCAGCACCCCCTGACATCTCCTCCCTCATTTCTGCCTATCGGCCTAACCGACCTCTGCACTCTGCAAATGACTTTCGACTAACCTCTACACTTATCCGTACCTCCCACTCCCGAGTCCAAGACTTCTCCCGTGCTGCACCAACCCTCTGGAATGCTCTACCCCAAGATATTAGGACCATTCACAATTTGCATAGTTTTAGGCGCTCCCTCAAAACATATTTGTTCAGAGCAGCCTATCACGTTCCCTAATAAGTCATTTTATGTTTGTGTGTAGCCCATCTACCCCCACTCCCTGAAGATGGCTGGACCATCATTGTAAATACATCATTGTAAATGCACACCTGTACTTTGTATCTCCCCCACCTCATCATAGATTGTAAGCTCTCACGAGCAGGGTCGTCTTATTGTGCTTTAATTATTGTATTGTTAACGTTGCTACTTATGACTGTTGTGTTTGAAACTGTTAAGCTGTAAAGTGCTGCGGAATATGTTGGTGCTATATAAAGATTATTATTATTATTATATATTATTAATTCTGTTGGTAATATTGTGATGTTGGTGGTAGTTTACCATTTTAGCAAGATGGTTAATTTGGTTCCGCTACCAAAATTGCATATAGCTAAGGGTTTAGCTACTTTGCCTATCTCCCACGTCATTAAACTACATTGTATTCCTGAAAACATTATTTCCGATAGTGGGGGTTCAGTTTGTGGCTAGCCGTTGGCTTGGCTTTTGCTCTAGGTTGGGAATTAAGCTTTTTGTTCTCCTCCGGTTATCATCCTGAGACTAATTGTCAGACAGAGAGGATGAACCAGGAAATGGAACAATATTTAAGATGTTTGCTCATCTAATCAAGAGGATTGGGTACATTTTCTTCCTCTGACTGAGTTTGCACTCAATAACTGCACCTCAACTTTTATATTTGTTGTGGGGCTTTTCAGCCAGTTTTCGAGAATTTTCTGGTTTGCAGTCTGCGGTTCCGGAAAAAGAAAGATATTCTTCTCCTTTGGTTGAGGTTTGGAGAGAAGTTTAAAGAGGTCTTTTGATAACTTGCAATCAGACCAAGAGAATTGCCAACCGCAAAAGTAGGAGGGCTCCTGTCTTTGGGGTGGGAGATTTTATCTGGTTAACCCCTAAAAATCTCTGTTCTAATGTTCCATCCAGAAAATTTTCTCCTAAATGTGTAAGACTACATAAGATAATCAAGATCATTAATCTGGTGACTGTAAAGCTCCAACTCTCAGTTGCATGGAGGATAAATAGTTCCTTCCATGGCTCTTTACTTAAAAAGTTTGAAAGGATGTCGGGTCCTCAAAATAGTATTCAGGTGGATGTGGAGAAGGACAAGGAGTGTGAGTTGGAATGAGACTTAAAATCCAGACGTGTCAGATGGCGACTTCAGTTTCTCTCTAAGTGGAAGGGAAGAAATACATGCTGATTGCCTAGTGAGGGAGTTCTATCTACGGCGTCAGCAGTTGGGGATCTTGGTGGGTCCAGTGGCCACTCCTTGAAGGGAGGGTATGGTCATGCTACTGGATTTGAACACTTGATTATGTATTCTGTATTCTGCATCTCTTTCCGCTGAGCCACAACAGATATACCTTTTCTTTGGGTGTTATAGTTCTGTAATATTTATTTCTGTCAGTTGTGGGTAACAGGTATTTTTCATTTACTCTGTCTGTCCTATCACCTTTTGGGTGCAGCTTTAAATACCTTCAAATACTGATGTGCTAATGTTTCCTGCTGGTGATCGACTTTGTCGGATTAATTCACTTTGCTGTAATTTGTGTTGGTTGCAGCTGTTTTGTGTGTGATTCCTTTATTACTTAAGGAACTGCTTTCCTAGGAGCTTCTAAGGACATCCATGGTAAGCCACCATTGAGTGTGACCACAATGGTGTTATCTTAGGGTGCCAACCTCTGCGGTCAAGCAAAGATAGACGAGGGTTTGAGAAGGGCTTTTTCTTGTCTGAACAGGGACCTGTCAGGTTCAGGTATTTTTTCTTCCCAGTTTGTACATTACCCGTGTGAATGTGCTTTCGCAGTCATAACACAGTGTATGTGTCTTATTCTAGTACCTTGGCTATGTTTTTCTGACTTAACCACTAAAATTCTTAGTTGGCTAAATAAAACGTATGTATTAGATATCGGCAAAAATATTAGCCGTTAATAATAACATAGTTCATATAACAGAGTACTGTTTAAAGGGAATCTTTAACAAGGATTTCACACCCCAAACTATTTTTATGTGCATTTAGCTCTTTAGAAGACAAATCCAGCAATAGCTTTACTTGGCGAATCGATTCCACCATTACTGAGAAATAATAGCTTGAATATTCAGTTAAGCCTAAAAAGCTATTTGTACATCTAAAGCCTCTGTCGCTCCAGTTCTATTTCCTGCCTAGTGTTATCTCCTCCTGCTTGAATGACAATACCCTTGCCTGAAATCATACAGCATAATGTCACTATTCAGCTGTCAGGTGACCGGGGCCTGGGGCTCTTTCCCTGTCCCTAACAATGGTGGGTGCCTTAGCTTACCCTATTCCCCATAATACCTCTGAAGGTGAAGATGCCAGGGCCACCATCCATGCCTTATCTCCTGAATCAGCCCTCTGTCTGTTCCCTTCTCCCACCCAGGGAAGAGGGAAGGTGCTGTGCACCGCAGTACACCAACCCGACGAACAAGGTAACATGAACAAGGGTAAATAAAAGCACCAAGCATACAAATATTCACTTGCATACAACAGAGGAATGCAACGGAGTGTGGAGAATGAGGAAAAACCAAAGTACGAGGAGGGAAGGTAATTACAACACTTACAAACCCACACAACAGTCACACATAACTCCTCCAAACTCCTCATATAAACACCTCTCCTCCAAGCCATGCAGCATAAGCTAGCTCTGAAATGGGTTTGAATCAGGACCCAGATTATATAGGGGATGGGAGTGGCTAACCAAGCTCAGCTGAGAGCTCATACTCCCAGAGCTTCCAACATGGCTGATTAACCCCTGTTCTGCCAAAAGAAATATAAACATCATTTAAAAAGAAGGTGAAGTGCTTCTTTTCAGCGAAGGAGTAGGAGCAATCAGATGCTGCGGACTTCTCGCTCCTCTCTATTGCGGTAACCCTGTGACACATAGAGGCTGTCAAACAGGAGGAGGTGGAGCCTGACTGACAAACAGCTCTTCAGCCTTATTTGCATATCAATTTAAACTCTGATTTCTGAGTAAAGGAGGAACGGACTGGCCTTGAACAGGTATGGCCGCACTTGTCTTTGTATAAGTTACATGCACATATAAATAGTTTGAGGTGTGAAATCATACTGATAGATTTCCTATGTTCAAATAAACAAGTTTTTACAGGAGTATATACAGGTTATTTACATGTGTATTACCATTGTGTGAGCTTGTGAAATATATAACATTTGTGTAATAAGTATTATTGGTCTATTACTGTGATGTGTCATCTATGTATTCATCAGAATGCAGGAAAATCCTAGTCAACCACTCTTTCACTAACAACAAACACTAAATTTATCTCCAAAGTGTGGAATGTTGAAAGATGGGTGTAGTTCATGGATTTGCCATTCTAAGAAAATCACAATATGCTTTTTTGAATAGTTGACCTGTATGAAGTGACTCATGTGGATGTCATTTGTTTGCACAGTTTAAATGAGCATTTTAGACTACATTTATGTCATTGAACAAGTTCTGCTTCTGTTTGTCAAAAGAATATAAATCAATTAGTAAAATGGAATTTTTACATTTTTTTATCTTGAGTTACTTTAGGAAAGGTAAATTGTTGTTGTCTAGTATACAAGGAAACCTATCATCACATCTATAGACAGAGTGGCGAATCTACTTACTGCTTCATCAAATATATCTTTATAATGCAGAAAGACTGCTAAATTTGACAGTGTTTGGGTATGTGCACACTTTGCGGATTCTACTGCGGATTTATCCGCAGCGGAATTCCAAAATCCGCAGTGAAAACCCATTGCGGTTTTTACTGCGGATTTATCGCGTTTTTTACTGCGGATTCTTATGCGGATTTTCATCTGCATTTTCCTATTGGAGCAGGTGAAAATCCGCAGAAAAGAAGTGACATGCTGCAGAATGTAATCCGCAGCGTTTCCGGGCGTTTTTTTCCACAGCATGTGCACAGCGTTTTTTGTTTCCCATAGGTTTACATGGTACTGTAAACTCATGGGAAACTGCTGCGGATCCGCAGCGGTCAAATCCGCTGCGGATCCGCAGCAAAATCCGCAAAGTGTGCACATAGCCTAATGGGCAGAGGTGAATTTAGAAACTCTTGGGTCCCAGTGAAAAATCTATACCATGGCCCATCCATTACTGTGAGCTATATCTACTATATAATTGTCACTTCCGTCTTTCTGTCTGTCCTTCTGTCTGTCACGGATATTCATTGGTCGCGGCCTCTATCTGCAGGGGCTGGCTGGCAAATTTTAGCCTGGGGGCAAGCACACAGCAGTGGCCCATGAGTAGCGGCCCATCCTTAAAGGGGTTGTCAGATTTTATGCTACATGTCTACAGTCACTATGTGTGAATCCTCATATCGTGCGCACTGTGCGCTGTGAAGATTCTCTGGTGCCGGCACTGGGAATCGGTGGTCTTGTGACCGCAAGTATGCGATCTATATATTCCGAGCCACATTCCGACTAGACTGTTTCTGGCCTTGCTCAATACAGTTGCATTAGGCCATGCAAGTCTAGTTGGCATGTGACCACATGTATGCAAATCACAAACTTGCAGTCACAAACCCGCCGAATAACCACAGCACTGCAAGCAATGTGAGGATTCACAAGTCTGCATTCACATATGCACAGCCCCACTGTTTAATGACACACACACCACAGTCCTTATATCTGTGCTAGCAGTAAAACAATTTGTCCAATACTCCCTTCCCTCCTCTCCACGTAGCATATAACAGCCCATATAGTATATAGCATAGCCACATAGTATATTACACGGCCTACGTAGTATATAGAACAGCCATGTAGTATATAGCACAGCCCACATAGCATATAACAGCCCATATAGTATATAGCACAGCCACATAGTATATAACACGGCCCATGTAGTATATAGAACAGCCATGTAGTATATAGCACAGCCCACATAGCATGTAACAGCCCATATAGTATATAGCAAAGCCCATGTAGTATATAACACAGCCATGTAGTATATAGCACAGACATGTATTATACAGCACAGCCCCCCTCCCCCCAAGAATGGCCCCATAGTCCAGTACTCACTGTTATAGTTACAAAAAAAAACACTCCTCACCTCTCAACGTGCCCACGCTGCGTGCTGCTCCCTGCTCCAGTCTCGGCGGATGCCGCTGCACTGCCTGACACACGACAAGTGCACGATGACGTCATCGCGCACCCGCAGCGGCAGTGTGAGAGGCAGAGTGCGGAATGATGGGAGAGGGAGCGTCAGGTGACACTCTCTCCTCCATCATTTGCTTTGAACTTTACCGGCAGACGCCGGTATAGTTCAATGCGGCGGCGGGGGAGTTGGCCCTGGCGACAGGCAAGCCCCCCTGCCTCACAGAGGCCCCATAGTGGCTGCTGATGTGCCGCTAGCTGAGGGACCCTGGGGGAGCGGGTGCCCTGTTGTGAATTCTGTTGTCGGGCTCCCTCCTGTGGTCATGAATGGTACTTCGGCTGGTTCTGTCCATGGACTTCCTCTGGTGGGTGTTTCTGAGTTTCCTTCCACAGGTGACGAGGTTAATTCGTTAGTGGGCTGCTCTATTTAACTCCACTTAGATCTTTGCTCCTGGCCACCTGTCAATGTTCCAGTATTGGTCTAGTTCACTCCTGGATCGTTCTTGTGACCTGTATTCCCTGCAGCAGCTAAGTTCCAGCTTGTATTTCTTTGGTTTGCTATTTTTCTGTCCAGCTTGCTATTTTTTGTTGTCTTGCTTGCTGGAAGCTCTGGGACGCAGAGGGAGCGTCTCCGCACCGTGAGTCGGTGCGGAGGGTCTTTTTTGCACCCTCTGCGTGGTCTTTTTGTAGGTTTTTGTGCTGACTGCAAAGTAACCTTTCCTATCCTCGGTCTGTTCAGTTAGTCGGGCCTCACTTTGCTAAATCTATTTCATCTCTGTGTTTGTATTTTCATCTTACTCACAGTCATTATATGTGGGGGGCTGCCTTTTCCTTTGGGGAATTTCTCTGAGGCAAGGTAGGCTTTATTTTCCTATCTTCAGGGCTAGCTAGTTCCTTAGGCTGTGCCGAGTTGCATAGGGAGCGTTAGGCGCAATCCACGGCTATTTCTAGTGTGTTTGATAGGATTAGGGATTGTGGTTAGCAGAGTTCCCACGTCCCAGAGCTCGTCCTTAATTATCAGTAACTATCAGGTCATTCCGTGTGCTCTTAACCACCAGATCCATTATTGTCCTGACCACCAGGTCATAACAGTGCCCTAGGCAGCTGCCTGCCCCTAACGCCGGCCCTGAATGGGCCCCCCTGTCTCGCCAGGGCCCCGGCACTTGCCCGGGTACTCCGGGTGCTGACGCCGGCCCTGACACCACCATACAGTGCCTTCATAACACCATCATACAGTACCTTCAAAATACCACCAAACAGTCCCTCCATAACAGTACCATACATTACCTCCATAACACCACAATACAGTCCCTCCATAACACCATCATACGGTCCCTCCATAACAGCACCATACACTACCTCCATAACACCACAATACAGTCCCTCGATAACACCACCATACGGTCCCTCCATAACAGCACCATACAATACCTCCATTACAGCACCATACATTACCTCCATAACACCACCATACGGTCCCTCCATAACACCACCATACAATTCCTCCATTACAGCACCATACATTACCTCCATAATACGACCATAGAGTACCTCCATAACACCTTGTCCACCACACAGTTTCTCAACAGAACCGGACACTGCCTCACTAACCAATGAACAATGCTTTACTAATACCATCATAATGTGCCTCAGCAAAACCAACAGTGTCTGAACAGTACCACACACACATATCCATATGTACACGCAAGGTCATAAAGTGTGTGTGAGTGTGTGTGAGTGTGTGTGTATGTGTGTACACACACACACACACGGAGAGGTAAGGAGACAGATGGTCTTATCAGTGGTGCTCTGCTGCCCGGGTCACAGTTCTCAGTCCAGTGCAGGATTCTGCTCTGCGGTCGGTCGCTCGCTCTGTCCAAGGCCGGACTGAGACAAAAAAGCAGACTTGCCACACAAATCTCACCAGCACACATACTATAACACGTCCCACCCCCGATCAGTGGATTTTTATTTACCGTATATATAAAATATGCAATCTGCATTATGAATACCTAATCAGAGCACCACAAGAAGACCCCCCCCCACAGGCCGCCCCGAAGTACGAGCATGTCATTATCACAAAACTGAAAATAAAGATCAGATAACAACCACAAGACGGATTTCATCACCAGGTATCATTGTAATCAGTATAACGGCGCCGAGCTGACACTGTCTGTAGGTTACGGTGCACAATCCTGCTGACAGGGGCACTTTAATTATGCCGTTTATGTCACAAGGGATACGCCGGGGCCGACAACTATCCACCAAGCTGGTTCCAGAGGGGCCGACCACTATTCACTACGCGGGATACACCGGGCCGATCACTATTTGCTACGCTGGATACGCCGGGGCCGATGACTATCCGCCATACAGGGTACTCTGGGACTGATCTACTATATAATTGTGTAAGGGTCACTTCCGTCTGTCCTTCTTTCTGTCGCGGATATTCATTGGTCGCGGCCTCTGTCTGTCATGGAAATCCAAGTCGCTGATTGGTCGCGGCAAAACAGCCACGACCAATCAGCGACGGGCACAGTCCGGAAGAAAATGGCCGCTCCTTACTCCCCGCGGTAATTTTCTCTGCTATTGATTGACCACATGGTCAGTTTACCAGCACCTCATTTGTCCCTGACCTGAGTGCACACCATTTTTCTTATTTATTCACCTTACTCCCCGCAGTCAGTGCCCGGAGTCCGCATACTCCCCTCCAGTCACCGCTCACACAGGGTTAATGCCGGTGGTAACAGACCGTGTTATGCCGCGGGTAACGCACTCCGTAACCACTGCTATTAACACTGTGTGTCCCCAACTTTTTACTATTGATGCTGCATATGCGGCATCAATAGTAAAAAGATCTAATGTTAAAAATAATAAAAAAACAAAAAACCTGCTATTCTCACCCTCCGTCGTCCGACGATGCGTTCGCGCCTGTCGCCATCTTCCGTTCCTGGCGATGCATTGCAAAATTATCCAGAAGACTTAGCGGTCTCGATGGCGGCAGCCGCGCGTGTATCGCCGGAGCTTCGCTGGATCCCAGGGTGGTAAGTATATAACTATTTTTTATTTTAATTATTTTTTTAACAGGGATATGGTGCCCACACTGGTATATACTACGTGGGCTGTGTTAGATACCGTGTGGCTGCTATATACTACATAGGCAGTGTTATATACTATGTGGACTGTGTTATGTACTGCGTGGGCTGTGCTATATATTATGTGGCTGCAATATACTACATAGGCAGTGTTATATACTACGTGGCTGCTATATACTGTGTGGGCAGTGTTATATACTACGTGGCTGCAATATACTGCATGGGCTGTGCTATATATTACGTGGCCAGTATTATATACTGCGTGGCCTGTGTTATATACTACGTCGCCTGTATTATATACTGCGTGGCTGCTGTATACTGCGTGGGCTGTGTTATATAGTACGTGGCTGTGTTATATACTGCGTGGCCACTGTTATATATTTTGTGGCCTGTATTAATACATCGGGTATTCTACAATATGTATGTATATAGCAGCCACATAGTATATAGCACAGGTCACGTAGTATTTGTCTGCTATATACTACATGGCTCCTATATGCTACGTGGCCTGTGCTATATACTATGTGGCTGCTATATACATACATAAATACATATTCTAGAATACCCGATGCGTTAGAATCGGGCCACCATCTAGTATAAGGCATAATTGTGTTCCATGTGGTACAGGCACCTTTGGGATCCCTTAAATGAAATCTGTCAGAAGGATTTCACACCTTAAACTATTTATATGCGCATATAGCTCTTTCAAAGACAAAACTTTTACATGGCCATACTTTTCCTATGATATTGAGAAGATAAAGAGCTATTTGTAGATCTGAAGCCTCTGTCACTCCAGCTCTATTGCCCGCCCAATCCAGCCTCTCCTGCTTGACTGATGGATCCTTTACGTAAGAGGATCTCTTCTAAACGCCCCTGTGAACGTATCCCATTTGTGTCAACCTACAATTCAGCTAGCAGTCAGGTTGATAGGATTCTAAAGAAACACTGGCCCTATTTACAGCGTGGTTTACCGTTAGTTTCAGCTTTTGAACATTACCCTATGATGTCATACAGAAGGGGACGTAATTTAGGTGATAGTCTGGTTAAATCAGATTTTGGGACATCTAAAATCTCAATCCAACAGACCTTGAGCACACCCAGGAATGGAAATTTTCCATGCCTGGGTTGCGCTAGTTATAACAACATGCTTAAAGGGGAATTTTTCTATCACCCGCATACGGGTAAAAAGATTTTCTTAAAGGAATGGTATACCTGCACCTCGTGTTTTGTTGTTTACATGATTACGTTTGGTATACGTGGGTGAGACCACGATGGAGGTTTGGCCCGTATCAGTAAACACAAAGGTACCATCAGGACAGGGCTTACTGATTTGCTAATCCCTAAACATTTTCTGGATAACAAACACTCAGTAAACCAATTGTGTTTTACGGTGATTGACAGTGTCCCGACACTAAGAAGAGGAGGAGATAGATTATTGATACTTAGAAAAAAGGAGATGAGATAGATTTATACATTGGGATCTTTACAACTCAGGGATCTAAATTTGGACTTTAAGCTGCAGGCATGCATCCCTAAATAATTCTATTTCCCCTCTAGTGTATAGCTGAGTCATCAGTGTTTTGTTTTTATAGTACTTGATATTTTATTATGTGTTTTTTATATTTTTCTGCTTTTCTCCTGATATAGGTAATTGATGTGACAGTCGGTGGTCCATGGGAGATTCTTGGAAAATGCTATTATGTTTATGGCCTTTTTGGAAATAAATAATACATGGATATGGTATATATATTTATGATCCATTGTCTCCCGACTGCCCCATTATATATGCTTATTGCTTGTTTGGTGTTCCTCCATTTTCTTTTGTAAACTAATTTGCTTGTTTAGATCAGCACGGTAATAGAGGATGGATTTGCTTTGTTTTTTCTCTCTGTGCAGGTTACCTTGGCAACCTGATAAGTGGCCGTATCGGATATATTTTTTCTCCAATCGTCACCTTGGTAACCGGCTGAAGCCGCGCCTTGTGAGTCTGCTGTGGGAGGAGTCGCATGTGCGTCAGTACTGGGCGTACCCATATTGCGGTCATGTGATGTGGGCGGGTCTGATGTGCGACGCATGTGCGCCTTTTGTAAGACCTGTGACCCGGCGGTGAAACCGATGGGGTGACGTGGAGTTATGATGTAGGCATGGATGTACTATGTAACTTAATCTCTGATTGGCTATATAGGGCGCGCTGCAATATATGACATGAAGGGATTGGTTGTCCCTATTTTTGGCGCTGATGCCTTGGATATACCGGATTGGTCTGGAGGATTACCATAAGGGTATATTGATTCGTGGAACATCACTATGGATATGATGATGTCGGACCTTGATAAACACAACACTAATCTTGCATCTTTGTTTAGTTTCACAATTATCTATATTGTGGGTGGTATTTTATTGGTTATTAATCATTCTATGTGTATTTGATGTGTGTTATGTGCTGTATTTTTGTAATAATTAGCGGCCTGGTGGTGATTGGTGCCCTGCGTGGTATCCACACTACTTAAGCCGGCATTTTGTACTGCTGTATATGCTTCAAAAAGACCATATTTTGGTCGAAACGTTGCTGTACCATGGCTAAATAAATACCCTTTTTGATACTATTACACCTGGCTGGAGCGCTGTTCATCGATTTGTGGACTGATGGATCCTTTACCTGAAGTCACACAGCATAGAGGCAGTCAGTCAAGCAGGTTGGGGAAATGGAGCTGAAGTGATAGAGGCTTCAGATCTACAAATAGCTCTTATACCTAATTTAAATAACAATTTAAATGCTGACTTCCCAGTAATGAAGGATCAGACTGGCCATTTAAAGGTATTGACAATGAACAGAGCAAAGGTCTGATCATGCACACTTTTGCTCTATTCAAGATGAGGCTGGATTGCCTCATTTTCGGCATCACTGTGGGTCCTAACCATCAGCTATGTGTTGGATAAGGGATAACTTACTATCTTGGGCATAACGCTTTGAGACCTCATTCAGATATCCATGCTGCACATACATGTTCTGTCCTTGTTTTCCACAGATAAACCATGTACCCATTACGGTCTATTTCACTGTTCACATGTCCATGTTTTTAACTTACCGTGTGTTAATGCAAAACTCATGGAGACATGTCCATTTTTTTCTGGTATCACGGATGACAAGGACCTATACAAGTTTGGGTCCGTGAAAAACATGTAAGGCTGCCGTCACACTAGCAGTATTTGGTCAGTATTTTACATCAGTATTTGTAATCCAAAACCAGGAGTGGGTGATAAATGCAGAAGTGGTGCATATGTTTCTGTTATACTTTTCCTCTAATTGTTCCACTCCTGGTTTTGGCTTACAAATACTGATGTAAAATACTGACCAAATACTGCTAGTGTGACGGCAGCCTAAAGCACACGGATGGCGTCAGTGTAGAGTTAGTGTGCTGCCAGTATTTAAACTCTGAAGTGGATAGGAGAAGCTTTGTAATTTATTTATTTTTCCTTACGTGAAAAATAATGATGACACACTGACCAAACGCTGATCACACACGGTTCCAAAACACTGATGACACACTTATTATTTTTGTGTGTATGGGAAAATACTGACGTCTGAATGAGGCCTAAGGTTCAAAGGAATCTGTCACCTCATTTTTCGCATAGAAGATGCGGCCACCGCCATTAGGGGCTTATCTACAGCATTTTATAATACTGTAGATAAGCCCCCAATGTAACCTGAAAGATTTAAAAAAACAAGTTAGATTATACTCAGCCAGGGGCAGTCCGGGTCCGGCGCCACCCATCTTCATGTGATGACATCCTCTTCCTTGATTCTGTCGCTGCTCATGCGCAGGCGTAATTCTCTGCCCTTTTGAGGGCAGATCGAAGTATTGCAGTGCGCAGGTGCGGGAAAGCTCAGAGAGGCCCAGCGCCTGCGCACAGCAGTACTTTACTCTGCCCTCAACAGGGCAAATCAGTACGCCTGTGCAGGAGCCGAGACACAAAGCAAGGACGATGACGACATCGTATGGAGATGGGAGGCACCGGACCCAGACCGGTGACTCCCATCGGACCCGGAGAGCACCAGACCGCCCCTGGGTGAGTATAATCTAACTTGTTTTTCTTATCTTTCAGGTTACATTGGGGGGTTATTTACAGCACTACAGAATGCTGTAGATAAGCCCCTGATGGCGGAGGCCGCAGCTTAAATGCGAAAAATTAGGTGACAAATTTCCTTTAACTTCCCACAAGGAGTTTTTGACACTTTGTTTTCACTGCGCAAGAAAGTCTCAATTCCAGCAAAATGAATGGGATTTAAAGAAATCTCGTGCTCATTTTGCTTTTCCTATGTAGCGTAAACTGACCCACGATGCGTGTTTGAAATCCGCAATGTCAATATCTTTATAATATGCAGTTGTGCTCAAAAGTTTACATACAGAATTTTTGCTTTTTCGGCCTTTTTTTCAGAGAATATGAATGACAACAACAAAACTTTTTCTCCACTCATAGTTAGTGATCAGGTGAAGCCATTTATTGGGAAACAACTGTGTTTTCTCTTTTTAACCCCCTTCATGACCTTGGGATTTTCCGTTTTTCCATGTTCTTTTTCCGCTCCCTTCCTTCCCAGAGCCATAACTTTTTTTTATTTTTCCATCAATATGGCCATGTGAAGGCTTATTTTTTGTGGGAAGAGTTGTACTTTTGAACGACTTCATTGGTTTTACCATGTCGTGTACTAGAAAATGGGAAAAAAATTTCAAGTGCGGTGAAATTGCAAAAAAAAGTGCAATCCCACAATTGTTTTTTGTTTGGCTTTTTTGCTAGATTCACTAAATGCTAAAACTAACCTGCCATTTTGATTCCCCAGGTCATTACGAGTTCATAGACACCAAACAAGTCTAGGTTAATTTTTATCTAAGTGGTGGAAAAAAATTCCACTCTTTGCTTAAAAAAAAATTGTGCCATTTTCCGATACCCATAGCGTCTCAATTTTTTGTGATCTGGGGTTGGGTGAGGGCTTATTTATTGCGTGCCGAGCTGACGTTTTTAGGAATATCATTTTGGTGCAGATAAGTTCTTTTGATCGCCCGTTATTGCATTTTAATGCAATGTCGCTGCAACCAAAAAAAACGTAATTCGGGCGTTTTGAATTTTTTTCTGGTTAGGCCGTTTAGCGATCAGGTTAATCCTTTTTTTATTGATAGATCGGGCGATTCTGAATGCAGCAATACCCAATATGTGTATATTTTATTTTATTTTTATTGTTTTACTTTGAATGGCGCAAAAGGGGGGTGATTTAAACTTTTATATTTTTTTATTTTTTTCATATTTTTTTAAACATTTTTTTTACTTTTGCCAGCTTTTGCCTCCATGGGAGGCAAAAGCTGACATAGCCTGATCGGCTCTGCTACATAGCAGCGATCATCAGATCGCTCCTATGTAGCTGAATTATAGGCTTGCTATGAGCGCCGACCACAGGGTGGCGCTCACAGCCAGCTGGCATCAGCAACCATAAAGGTCTCAAGGAGACCTCTGGTTACTATGCTGATGCATCGCTGACCCCCGATCATGTGACGTGGTTGGCGCTGAGCGCATTTCCGGCCGCGAGGCCGGAAGCGGTAGTTAAATGCCTCTGTCAGCGTTTGACAGCGGCATTTAACTAGTTAATAGCGGCGGGTGGATCAAGATTCCTCTCACCGCTATTGCACGCACATGTCAGCTGTTCAAAACAGCTGACATGTCGCGGCTTTGATGTGGGCTCAACGCCGAAGCCCACATCAAAGCAGGAAATCTGACCTCGGACGTACTATCCCGTCCAAGGTCAGAAAGCGGTTAAATCATAGTGGCAACCCAAATCATCCAAATGACCCTGATCAAAAGTTGGTATACCCCATTTCTTGATACCGTGTATTGCCCCCTCTAACATCAATGACAGTTTGAAGTCTTTTGTGGTAGTTGTGAATGAGATTCTTTACGTTCTCAGATGGTAAAACTGCCCACTAGTGATGAGCGAATATACTCGTTACTTGAGATTTCCCAAGCTCGTTCGGGTGTCCTCTGAGTATTTTTTAGTGCTTGGAGATTTAGTTTTCATCGCCGCAGCTGAATGATTTACATCTGTTAGCCAGCATAAGTACATGTGGGGGTTGTCTGGTTGCTAGAGAACCCTCACATGTACTTAGCCTGGCTAATAGCTGTAAATCATTCAGCTGAGGTGAGGAAAACATAATCTCCGAGCACTAAAAAATACTTGGAAGTCACCCGAGCGTGCTCGGGAAATCTCGAGTAACGAGTATATTCGCTCATCACTACTGCCCACTCTTCTTGGTAAAATGCCTCCAGTTCCTGTAAATTCCTGTGCTGTCTAGCATGAACTGCGCGCTTGTGATCTCCCCAGAGTGGCTCAATGATATTGAGGTCAGGAGACTGAAATGGTCACTCCAGAACCTTCACTTTGTTCTGCTGTAGCCAGATCTCTCTCCAAATGTAGCGTTTATGGTTGTAGCCAAAAAGTTCAATTTTGATCTCATCACTCCAAATTACCTTGTTCCAAATGTTTTGAGGTGTGTCTCTGTCCTGTTTTGCGTTTTGTAGGTGAGATACTTTGTGGCATTTGCGCAGTAATGGCTTTCTTCTGGCGACTCGACCATGCAGTCCATTTTTCTTCAAGTGCTTCCTTATTGTGCATCTTAAAACAGCCACAACGCTAGTTTTCGGAGAGTCCAGTATTTCAGCGTGGCTTTGTTTTTACAGAGCTCCTGATTTGTTAATCACAGTTTGAACGCTGCTGACTGACATTATCAATTCCATGGGTATCTTTTTGTATCCCTTTCCTGTTTTATACAGTTCAACTACTTTTCCCGTAGATCCGCTGACAATTCTTTTGCTTTCCCCATGACTCACAATCCAGAAACGTCAGTGGCTGGGAGAAGGATGCAAAGGTCTGTCTGGATCCCAGAAACTCATTCAGCTTTTATGCACACACACTGATTACAAGCAAACAGGTCACAGGTGAGCATGTTACCTTTAATAGCCATTCAAACCCATTTGTGTCAAATTTTGTGCATGTTATCAGGCCAAAATCACCAGGGTATGTGAACTTATCGCCCTATATCACTTCTCCCCTTTGCCTCAAAACTACTGGAACAACATGTCCATCTTGAACTGTCCTCCCATCTATCTTCCTGCTCCTTCTTCGACCGCTTTCAATCAGGCTTCCGGTCACACCACTCCACTGAAACTGCCCTAACTAAGGTCACCAATGACCTATTAACCGCCAAGAGCAAGCGACACTTCTCTGTCCTCCTCCTCCTGGACCTGTCCTCTGCCTTTGACACAGTGGACCATTCCCTGCTGCTGCAGACCCTCTCATCCCTTGGAATCACAGAATTGGCCCTATCCTGGATCTCATCATACCTAACTGACCGTACATTCAGCGTCTCCCACTCACACACCACCTCCTCACCTCGCCCCCTATCTGTCGGAGTCCCGCAAGGTTCAGTTCTAGGACCCCTGCTCTTCTCCATCTACACCTTTGGCCTGGGACAGCTCATAGAATCTCACGGCTTTCAGTATCATCTCTATGCTGACGACACACAGATCTACATCTCTGGACCAGATATCACCTCCCTACTAACCAGAATCCCTCAATGTCTGTCTGCTATTTCATCCTTCTTCTCCACTAGATTTCTAAAACTTAACATGGACAAAACAGAATTCATCATCTTTCCCCCATCTCACGCGACCTCCCCAACGAACCTATCCATTACAGTAAACGGCTGCCCACTCTCCCCAGTCCCACAAGCCCGCTGTCTTAACCCTTGACACTGATCTCTCCTTTAAACCACATATCCAAACCCTTTCCACTTCCTGCCGCCTCCAACTCAAAAATATTTCACGGATCCGCACATTCCTAAACCAAGAATCTGCAAAGAGCCTAGTCCATGCC
This sequence comes from Ranitomeya imitator, assembly GCF_032444005.1. NCBI lineage: Eukaryota > Metazoa > Chordata > Amphibia > Anura > Dendrobatidae > Ranitomeya > Ranitomeya imitator. Next base: position 757,971,120 of record NC_091283.1, on the reverse strand, counting down.
CTCATCATCTCCCGCCTTGACTACTGTAACCTCCTGCTCTGTGGCCTCCCCTCTAACACTCTTGCACCCCTCCAATCTATTCTAAACTCTGCTGCCCGACTAATCCACCTGTCCCCCCGCTATTCCCCGGCCTCTCCCTCTGTCAATCCCTGCACTGGCTCCCCATCACCCAGAGACTCCAGTACAAAAACCTAACCATGACATACAAAGCCATCCACAACCTGTCTCCTCCATACATCTGCGACCTTGTCTCCCGGTACTCTCCTGCACGCAACCTCCGATCCTCACAAGATCTCCTTCTCTATTCCCCTATTATCTCCTCTTCCCACAATCGCATACAAGATTTCTCTCGTGCATCCCCCCTACTCTGGAACGCTCTACCACAACATATCAGACTCTCGCCTACCATCGAAACCTTCAAAAAGAACCTGAAGACCCACCTCTTCCGACAAGCCTACAACCTGCAGTAACCACCGATTGACCAAACCGCTGCACGGCCAGCTCTACCCTCACCTACTGTATCCTCACCCATCCCTTGTAGATTGTGAGCCCTCGCGGGCAGGGTCCTCTCTCCTCCTGTACCAGTTGTGACTTGTATTGTTAAAGATTATTGTACTCGTTTTACTATGTATACCCCTCCTCACATGTAAAGCGCCATGGAATAAATGGCGCTATAATAATAAATAATAATAATAATAATAATAATAATAACTTTTGATCAGGGTCATTTGGATGTTTTGGGTTGTCATTATGATTTAAAATGAGAAAACACAGTAGTTTGACAATAAATGATATTGTTCAGTGTAACGGTACCTTAACCCCTTCCCGACCCATGACGCCACGTAGGCGTCATGAAAGTCGGTGCCATTCCGACCCATGACGCCTATGCGGCGTCATGGAAAGATCGCGTCCCTGCAGATCGGGTGAAAGGGTTAACTCCCATTTCACCCGATCTGCAGGGACAGGGGAAGTGGTAGTTTAGCCCAGGGGGGGTGGCTTCACCCCCTCGTGGCTACGATCGCTCTGATTGGCTGTTGAAAGTGAAACTGCCAATCAGAGCGATTTGTAATATTTCACCCATTATAACGGGTGAAATATTACAATCCAGCCATGGCCGATGCTGAAATATCATCGGCCATGGCTGGAAATACTAGTGTGCCCCCACCCCACCCCTCCGATCGCCCCCCCAGCCCTCCGATCTGGCCGGTACACTGCTCCGGCTCCCCTCCGTCCAGTGCTCCGCTCCCCCCCGTGCTCTTGTCCGCTCCCCCCGTGCTCCAATCACCCCCCCGTGCTCCAATCACCCCCCCTGCACTCCGATCCACCCCCCCCGGTGCTCCGTTCCACCCCCCCGTGCTCCATTCCAGCCCCCCCGTGCTCCGTTCCACGCCCCCCGTGCTCCGTTCCACCCCTCCCGCACTCCGATTCCCCCCCCGTGCTCCGATCCCCCCCCCCGTGGTCCCCCCCCCCGTGGTCCCCCCCCACCCCATCATACTTACCGATCCAGCCGGGGTCCCGTCCGTCTTCTCCCTGGGCGCCGCCATCTTCCAAAATGGCGGGCGCATGCGCAGTGCGCCCGCCGAATCTGCCGGCCGGCAGATTCGTTCCAAAGTGCATTTTGATCACTGAGATATAATCTATCTCAGTGATCAAAATAAAAAAAATAATAAATGACCCCCCCCCCCCCCTTTGTCACCCCCATAGGTAGGGACAATAAAAAAATAAAGAATTTTTTTTTTTTCCACTAATGTTAGAATAGGGTTAGGGTTAGGGTTAGGGGTAGGGTTAGGGGTAGGGTTAGGGGTAGGGTTAGGGGTAGGGTTAGGGCTAGGGGTAGGGTTAGGGCTAGGGGTAGGGGTAGGGTTAGGGCTAGGGGTAGGGTTAGGGTTAGGGCTAGGGTTAGGGTTTCGGTATGTGCACACGTATTCTGGTCCTCTGCGGATTTTTCCGCTGCGGATTTGATAAATCCGCAGTGCTAAACCGCTGCGGATTTATGGCGGATTTACCGCGGTTTTTCTGCGCATTTCACTGCGGTTTTACAACTGCGATTTTCTATTTGAGCAGTTGTAAAACCGCTGCGGAATCCGCACAAAGAAGTGACATGCTGCGGAATGTAAACCGCTGCGTTTCCGTGCAGTTTTTCCGCAGCATGGGCACAGCGATTTTTGTTTCCCGTAGGTTTACATTGAACTGTAAACTCATGGGAAACTGCTGCGGATCCGCAGCGTTTTCCGCAGCGTGTGCACATACCTTTAGAATTAGGCTATGTGCACACGGTGCGGATTTGGCTGCGGATTCGCAGCAGTGTTCCATCAGGTTTACAGTACCATGTAAACATATGGAAACCAAATCCGCTGTGCCCATGGTGCAGAAAATACCACGCGGAAACGCTGCGTTGTATTTTCCGCAGCATGTCAATTCTTTGTGCGGATTCCGCAGCGTTTTACACCTGTTCCTCAATAGGAATCCGCAGGTGAAATCCGCACAAAAAACACTGGAAATCCGCGGAAAATCCGCAGGTAAAACGCAGTGCCTTTTACCCGCGGATTTTTCAAAAATGGTGCGAAAATATCTCACACGAATCCGCAACGTGGGCACATAGCCTTAGGGTTAGGGTTGGAATTAGGGTTGTGGTTATGGTTAGGGGTGTGTTGGGGTTAGGGTTGTGGTTAGGGGTGTGTTGCGGTTAGGGTTGTGTTTAGGGTTATGGCTACAGTTGGGATTAGGGTTAGGGGTGTGTTGGGGTTAGTGTTGGGGTTAGTGTTGGGGTTAGTGTTGGAGGTAGAATTGAGGGGTTACCACTGTTTAGGCACATCAGGGGTCTCCAAACGCAACATGGCGCCACCATTGATTCCAGCCAATCTCGTATTCAAAAAGTCAAATGGTGCTCCCTCACTTCCGAGCCCTGACGTGTGCCCAAACAGTGGTTTACCCCCACATATGGGGTACCAGCATACTCAGGACAAACTGCGCAACAATTACTGGGTTCCAATTTCTCCTGTTACCCTTGTGAATCAAAAAAAATGCTTGCTAAAACATAATTTTTGAGGAAAGAAAAATGATTTTTTATTTTCACGGCTCTGCGTTGTAAACGTCTGTGAAGCACTTGGGGGTTCAAAGTGCTCACCACATATCTAGATAAGTTCCTTGGGGGGTCTAATTTCTAAAATGGGGTCACTTGTGGGGGTTTCTACTGTTTAGGCACACCAGGGGCTCTGCAAACGCAACGTGACACCCGCAGACCATTCCATCAAAGTCTGCATTTCAAAAGTCACTACTTCCCTTCTGAGCCCCGACGTGTGCCCAAACAGTGGTTTACCCCCACTCATGGGGTATTAGCATACTCAGGAGAAACTGGACAACAACTTTTGGGGTCCAATTTCTCCTGTAACCCTTGGGAAAATAAAAAATTCTGGGCTAAATAATTATTTTTGAGGAAAGAAAACGTATTTATTATTTTCACGGCTCTGCATTATAAACTTCTATGAAGCACTTGGGGGGTCAAAGTGCTCACCACACATCTAGATAAGTTCCTTTCGGGGTCTAGTTTCCAAAATGGGGTCACTTGTGGGGGGTTTCTACTGTTTAGGCACATCAGGGGCTCTGCAAACGCAACGTGACGCCCGCAGAGCATTCCATCAAAGTCTGCATTTCAAAACGTCACTACTTCAATTCCAAGCCCCGGCATGTGCCCAAACAGTAGTTTACCCCCAGATATGGGGTATCACCATACTCAGGAGAAACTGGACAACAAATATTGGGGTCAAATTTCTCCTGTTACCCTTGGGAAAATTAAAAAATTCTGGGCTAAATAATTATTTTTGAGGAAAGAAAACGTATTTATTATTTTCACGGCTCTGCATTATAAACTTCTATGAAGCGCTTGGGGGTTCAAAGTGCTCACCACACATCTAGATAAGTTCCTTTCGGGGTCTAGTTTTCCAAATGCGGTCACTTGTGGGGGGTTTCTACTGGTAAGCCACATCAGGGGCTCTGCAAACGCAACGTGACGCCCACAGAGCATTCCATCAAAGTCTGCATTTCAAAACGTCACTACTTCACTTCCGAGCCTCGGCATGTGCCCAAACAGTGGTTTACCCCCACATATGGGGTATCAGCGTACTCAGGAGAAACTGGACAACAACTTTTGGGGTCCAGTTTCTTCTGTAACCCTTGGGAAAATAAAAAATTCTGGGCTAAATAATTATTTTTGAGGAAAGAAAACGTATTTATTATTTTCACGGCTCTGCATTATAAACTTCTATGAAGCACTTGGGGTTCAAAGTGCTCACCACACATCTAGATAAGTTCCTTTGGGGGTCTAGTTTCCAAAATGGGGTCACTTGTGGGGGGTTTCTACTGTTAAGCCACATCAGGGGCTCTGCAAACGCAACGTGACGCCCACAGAGCATTCCATCAAAGTCTGCATTTCAAAACGTCACTACTTCACTTCCGAGCCCCGGCATGTGCCCAAACAGTGATTTACCCCCACATATGGGGTATCAGCGTACTCAGGAGAAACTGGACAACAACTTTTGGGGTCAAATTTCTCCTGTTACCCTTGGGAAAATAAAAAATTGCAGGCTAAAAGATCATTTTTGAGAAAATAATTTTTTTTTTTTTCATGGCTCTGCGTTATAAACTTCTGTGAAGCACTTGGGGGTTCAAAGTCCTCACCACACATCTAGATTAGTTCCTTTGGGGGTCTAGTTTCCAAAATGGTGTCATTTCTGGGGGATCTCCAATGTTTAGGCACACAGGGGCTCTCCAAACGTGACATGGTGTCCGCTAATGATTGGAGCTAATTTTCCATTTAAAAAGCCAAATGGCGTGCCATCCCTTCCGAGCCCTGCCGTGCGCCCAAACAGTGGTTTACCCCCACATATTGGGTATCTGCGTACTCAGGACAAACAGGACAACAATATTTGGGGTCCAATTTCTCCTATTATCCTTGGCAAAATAGGAAATTCCAGGCTAAAAAATAATTTTTGAGGAAAGAAAAATTATTTTTTATTTTCATGGCTCTGCGTTATAAACTTCTGTGAAGCACCTGGGGGTTTAAAGTGCTCAATATGCATCTAGATAAGTTCCTTGGGGGGTCTAGTTTCCAAAATGGGGTCACTTGTGGGGGAGCTCCAATGTTTAGGCACACAGGGGCTCTCCAAACGCGACATGGTGTCCGCTAACAATTGGAGCTAATTTTCCATTCAAAAAGTCAAATGGCGCGCCTTCCCTTCCGAGCCCTGCCGGGTGCCCAAACAGTGGTTTACCCCCACATATGAGGTATCGACGTACTCGGGAGAAATTGCCCAACAAATTTTATGATCCATTTTACCCTACTGCCCATGTGAAAATGAAAAAATTGAGGCGAAAAGAATTTTTTTGTGAAAAAAAAGTACTTTTTCATTTTTACAGATCAATTTGTGAAGCACCTGAGGGTTTAAAGTGCTCACTAGGCATCTAAATAAGTTCCTTGGGGGGTCTAGTTTCCAAAATGGGGTCACTTGTGGGGGAGCGCCAATGTTTAGGCACACAGGAGCTCTCCAAACGCGACATGGTGTCCGCTAACGATGGAAATAATTTTTCATTCAAAAAGTCAAATGGCGCTCCTTCCCTTCCGAGCCTTACCATGTGCCCAAACAGTGGTTTACCCCCACATGTGAGGTATTGGTGTACTCAGGAGAAATTGCCCAACACATTTTAGGATCCATTTTATCATGTTGCCCATGTGAAAATGAAAAAATTGAGGCTAAAAGAATTTTTTTGTGAAAAAAAAGTACTTTTTCATTTTTACGGATTAATTTGTGAAGCACCTGGGGGTTCAAAGTGCTCACTATGCATCTAGATAAGTTCCTTGGGGCGTCTAGTTTCCAAAATGGGGTCACTTGTGGGGGAGCTCCAATTTTTAGGCACACGGGGGCTCTCCAAACATGACATGGTGTCCGCTAAAGAGTGGAGCCAATTTTTGATTCAAAAAGTCAAATGGCGCTCCTTCCCTTCCAAGCCCTGCCGTGCGCCCAAACAGTGGTTTACCCCCACATATGAGGTATCAGCGTACTCAGGACAAATTGGACAACAACTTTCGTGGTTCAGTTTCTCCTTTTACCATTGGGAAAATAAAAAAATTGTTGCTAAAAGATAATTTTTGTGACTAAAAAGTTAAATGTTCATTTTTTCCTTCCATGTTGCTTCTGCTGCTGTGAAGCACCTGAAGGGTTAATAAACTTCTTGAATGTGGTTTTGAGTACCTTGAGGGGTGCAGTTTTTAGAATGGTGTCACTTTTGGGTATTTTCAGCCATATAGACCCCTCAAACTGACTTCAAATGTGAGGTGGTCCCTAAAAAAAATGGTTTTGTAAATTTCGTTGTAAAAATGACAAATCGCTGGTCAAATTTTAACCCTTATAACTTCCTAACAAAAAAAAATTTTGTTTCCAAAATTGTGCTGATGTAAAGTAAACATGTGGGAAATGTTATTTATTAACTATTTTGTGTCACATATCTCTCTGGTTTAACAGAATAAAAATTCAAAATGTGAAAATTGCGAAATTTTCAAAATTTTCGCCAAATTTCCGTTTTTATCACAAATAAACGCAGAATTTATTGACCTAAATTTACCACTAACATGAAGCCCAATATGTCACGAAAAAAGAATCTCAGAACCGCTAGGATCCGTTGAAGCGTTCCTGAGTTATTACCTCATAAAGGGACACTGGTCAGAATTGCAAAAAACGGCAAGGTCTTTAAGGTCAAAATATGCTGGGTCATGAAGGGGTTAATAGAAATCTAAAGGTACCGTCACACTGAACGATATCGCTAGCGATCCGTGACGTTGCAGCGTACTGGCTAGCGATATCGTTCAGTTTGACAGGCAGCAGCGATCAGGCCCCTGCTGTGCCATCGTTGGTCGTTGCAGAAAGTCCAGAACTTTATTTCGTCGCTGGACTTCCTGCAGACATCGCTGAATCGGCGTGTGTGACGCCGATTTAGCAATGTCTTCACTGGTAACCAGGGTAAACATCGGGTTACTAAGCGCAGGGCCGCGCTTAGTAACCCAATGTTTACCCTGGTTACCAGCGTAAAAGTAAAAAAAAAAAAAACACTACATACTTACCTTCCGCTGTCTGTCCTCGGCGCTGTGCTTCTCTGCACTGGCTGTGAGCGCCGGCCAGCCGGAAAGCACAGCGGTGACGTCACCGCTGTACTTTCCGGCCGCTGTGCTCACAGTCAGTGCAGGAAAGCACAGCGCCAAGGACAGACAGCGGAAGGTAAGTATGTAGTGTTTTTTTTTTTTTTACTTTTACGATGGTAACCAGGGTAAACATCGGGTTACTAAGCGCGGCCCTGCGCTTAGTAACCCGATGTTTACCCTGGTTACCGTCATCGTTGGTCGCTGGAGAGCTGTCTGTGTGACAGCTCTCCAGCGACCAAACAGCGACGCTGCAGCAATCGACATCGTTGTCGGTATCGCTGCAGCGTCGCTGAGTGTGAAGGTACCTTAAGGAGGTTATTTGTACAGTTCTCTCTGAATAGAGCTTTCTTCCAATCAAAAAAAAATGTATAGTTCTATACTAAAACATAAATTGCCTTGGAAGATTAATAGCACTGTACCAAAAAACATTAGAAATCTCATTAAAGCAAAAATCGGATTAATTTGCTGAAAGCTGTGCATGCTTTATAGCCTTGATTTATCAAATTATCCTAAGACATTTTCAAAGTAGAACAAATGGAAGTTCCGGCAAATCATGAAACTATTATAGTAAGTAAAGTGTACATGATGATAACACAGTTTTCACCTTGAATCTTTTTAAAATGACTAGTAATTAACCCTCATGATTGTATTTATAGCACTGCTGTCTTATAATGTCACAGTTGGAGCATTGGGTCTTTTCAGGTACCTGGGTCCAGATGTAATATCAACCTCTGTGCTGTCAATTCTAATGTCTCTGGGGCAACATTTACAGATGGTCAGAGTCACTTGTAAGCTAGAAAAGGGGTGCACATTGCCCATGAATCCTTTGTGATCCCACACATCCCTCGTTCTTCATAAAAATATATTTTGTTTTACATTGCATTTTTACCCCCTTTACCCCCTGTACCCCTTTACGTGGTTTGCACGTTAATGACCGGGCCAATTTCTGCAATTCTGATTACTGTCACTTTATGAGGTTATAACTCTGGAAAGCTTCAACTGATCCCGGTGATTCTGAGACCATTTTTTCGTGACATATTGTACTTCATGATAATGATAACATTTCTTCGGTAGGACTTGCGTTTATATGTAGAAAAAACAGAAATTTAGCAAAAATTTAACAATTTTCAAACTTTGAATATTTATGCCCTTAAACCACAAAGATATGTCACACAAATTAGTTGATAAATAACATTTCCCACATGTCTACTTTACATCAGCACAATTTTGGAACCAAAATGTTTTTTTTTTTTGCTAGGAAGTTATAAGGGTTAAAAGTTGACCAGTATTTTTTCATTTTTCCAACAAAATTTACAAAACCATTTTTTTTAGTGACCACATCACATTCGAAGTCACTTTGAGGGGTCTATATGACAGAAAATACCTCAAAAGTGACACCATTCTAAAAACTGCACCCCCCAAGGTGCTCAATACCACATTCAAGAAGTTTATTAACCCATCAGGTGCTTCACAGGAATTTTTGGAGAAAAAAAAATTAACATTTAACTTTTGTAACAAAAAATTGTCTTCAGATCCAATTTTTTTTTTATTTTGACAAGGGTAACAGGAAAAAATGGACCAAAATTTGCTGTTTAATTTCTCCTGAGCATGTCGGTATCCCATATGAGGGAGAAAACCACTGTTTGGGCACATTGCAGAGCTCGAAAGGGAAGGAGCGCCATTTGACTTTTTGAATGCAAAATTTGCTGGAACAATTGGAGGACGCAATGTTGTGTTTGGAGAGCCCCTGATGTGCCTAAACAGTGAAAATCCAACACACGTGACACCATTTTGGAAACTAGATCCCTCAGGGAACTGATCTAGATGTGTAGTGAGCAAATTGAACCCTCAGGTGCTTCACAGACGTTTATAACGTTGAGCCGTAAAAATAGAAAAAAAATCCAATTTTTCCCACAAATATGTTTTCAGCACAAAATATTGCATTTTCATAAGGGTAACAGAAGAAATTGCACCATAACATTTGTTGTGCAATTTCTCCTGAGTACGCCAATACACCATATAAGGGGCGCAAGGCAGGGCTCAGAAGGGAAGGAGCATCATTTGACTTTTTGAATGTAAAATTTCCTATAATCAGTAGTGGATATCTTGTCCCATTTGGAGAGCCACTGATATGCCTAAAAAGTGGAAACCCCCCACAAGTGACCGCATTTTGGAAAATAGACCCCTCAAGGAATGTACTTAGATGCATGGTAAGCACCTTGAACCCCCAGGTGCTTCACAAAAGTTTTGAATGTTGAGCCGTTTAAATAATAAAAACACATTTTCCTCACAAAGGAAGTTTGTTTTTAATTTTTCTAAGGGTTAATAGTAATTTTTTTTACAACAAACTGAGGTCTATTTTTTCCTTAGTGCACCAACACCCTACATGTAATTGGGAAGTATTTTTCAAGCACAGTTCAAAGCTCACGAGCAAGGAGAGCCAGATTTTACTGTTATGGTTTGCAGGTACCATGACACACTGGGAGAGACCATGAGGTACCAGAACAACAGAACCCCCCATATATGACCCCATTTTACAAACTACACCTCTCAACAACACGGGTGTGTCACAGAAATTTATGCCATTGAGCAGTTATGAAAAAAGAAACTACAATTTTACCATCAAAATTTAGTTTATCCTCAGATTTTACATATTCACACAAGAAGTGGGTAAAAATGGAAACAAAATTTGTCCCATAATCTCTACTGAACATGTCAATACCCCATATGTGTATGTGCAGTGCTGCTTAGCCATATGGAGAGACTCAGGAGACATGGACTGCTATTTGCTTCCTGGAGAGCAGATTTTCCTAGAAGAGTTTGAGGACTCCATAAATAGAGCTCATAATTGCGAGAAGAGCAGAATCCCCCCTCAAGTGACCCCATTTTGGAAATTATAACCCTTTGAGAATTTATCTACAGGTGTAGTGCCGATTTTGACTCCATGTGTATTTTCCAGATACAAGCAGCAATGAATGTTGCCAAGTGAAAATTGCAAATTGCTGCTGTAGTGACCAGTACGTTGCAGTCACCAGTACGTTATGCCCATGCCGTGCTTCTGGAGGCATGCACCCATAAGTTGGGCAGGATCTCATTGCTTCAGAAATGCTAATCGTGAATGCTATATGTGGTTTAGGTACATTGTGAGGCTCAGAAGGAAGGGGGGCATTTGGATTTGGGAGCACAGAATTTGCTGAATTTCTTTTGGCGAGTGAGGAGCCATTTCACATTTCTAGAGCCTTCGTGCCACAAGTAATGTGGAAGCCCAATATATTTCCGTTAAAGGATGTCAGACCTGAGTGAGGACTTGCTTTTATTGTAGATTGAGTTGAAGCTTTTAATGGGAACAATTTACATAATGTTTGGGATCACATTTATCCGGCGCTCTGCGCTGAGCACTTACTATGGGGTTTGCATCTAAATCTCTGAGTGACGTGATTCAGATGAAACTCCCGAGCGATCCATTCACTATAATGAGGCAGCAGAGTTTCTCTGGACTCAGTCTGGCCTCTGTTTAGTGGTGCCCTTCTTTTCAGAAGTGGACAAAACTGTGGCCAACAGCACTTTTATGCAATGCTAAAAAGACGGACAACGGTCAGACGTCATCCAGAGTGCCTCCATCTGACTCTTTACAGGGAATCTTTCGCCCGAGTTTCTGTCTGAATCACGTATTTCAGAGATTTACATGGAAACGGTGTAAGCGCTCAACGCAGAGCACAGAATAAATGTGCGCCGAGCCTTAGTGCGATCTTTGGGAGGCAGAATGAAAAAATGAACAGTAGGTGAAGAATAGGTTTTATTTACTTTTACGCTATGATTAGGCAACTTTTTTCTTTGGGTCACTGCGATTATAGTGATACCAGATTTAGATCGGGTTTTTATGTTTGGCTGCCATCACACACTAAAAGACGCTTTTTATTGCAAAAAATAGCTTTTGCATCACCACATTTTGAGAGCTATAATTTTTCCATATTTTGGCCCACAGAGTCATGTTATAGCTTGTTTTTGCGGGACAAGTTGATGTTTTTATTGGTACCATTTTCTGGCACATGACATTTTTTTATTGCTTTCTATTCCGATTTTTGGGAGGCAGAATGAAAAAAACCAGCAATTCAGGAATTTCTTTTTTTTTGGGGGGCGGGGGGGAGGGCGGGAGTTTATGCCGTTCCATGTGTGGTAAAATTGATAAGGCAGTTTTATTCTTCGGGTCAGTACGATTACAGCGATACCTCATATATATCTTTTTTTATGTTTTGGCGCTTTTACACAAAAACTATTTTATAGAAAATAAATATTTTTGTATTGCTTTATTCTGAGAGCTATAACTTTTTTATTTTTCCGCTGATGGAGCTGTATGGCAGCTTGTTTTTTGCAGGACAAGATGACGTTTTCAGCGGTACAATGTTTATTTATATCCATCTATTTTATTACGTTTTTTTCCACTTTTTGTTCGGCAGTATGAGAGTAAAGTATTGTTTTTTGCCATTTTTTTCTATTGTGTTCACCAAAGGAGTTAAATAGTGGGACAGTTTTATAGGTCGATTCGTTGCGGATGTGACGATACCAAATATGTGTACTTTTATTGTTTATATTTTTTTATTCAAATATTTATTTGTAGATACAACATCTTTTGATTCTTAAAAGAAACATTTTTACCATTATTGTATTTTACTTTGTTCCAGCCTGGGACTATCATTTTTTGCAAGTTGATGGCTTCTACAGCTTGGAGGTGCAGCAGCATCCCCATGCTGTAGAAACTGTCAGCTCTGCACTGACAGAGACTTGCTGATCATGATCATCACTGCGCAAGATCAGTATGTTTCCTACCTCTCGTGACCCAGATGCTGTCATGACAACATCCGGTCACCATGGCAATGATCGTGACCTCAAGGTCTCCGATCCAAAGGCAGAGGGGCTGTCATCCCTCTGTTGGCACCCGGAATGTTGCGATCGTGTTTGATCGCAGCATTTTGGGGGTTAAAGTGCCCGGAGCAGTCTGTGACTTAGTGGCGGATGTCAGCTGTCAGAATCAGCACCCCCGTGTGCGCGTGAGAATTGCGCAGACGTAATAATCTGTTCATGGTCAAGTAGGCCCAGGTCTCATGGATTATTACGTCTGATGTCAGAAAGGGGTTAAAGCACTGTCTCATAATAACATCAATGAAAGATGGATGGGCAAATAGCTGATTGCAGCCTCGAATTAGCTGTTATTGTTGGGAAAATTACATGCAAAATATAGCGTTATATACAGGTCAATTAATAGAATGGATGCTTATAGGGCAGGCTTAAAGAGAGACAGAGTCCTGAGTGGAGCTCATATATTTGTGAGACAACCCATTTTACTAAATGGAAACTGGTCAGTTCTATTTTGCTCCAAAACTGGGACTATGCTTTATTATATTTCTAAAACATGGCCATGGATGCTACATCTGATCTAGCCAAATTGTAAAAATCAATTTATAAAGCATTGTGCGCTGTATGTAAATACCTCTAGAATAGTTGCATGACTCATGTCCACGTCATGAGCAGTCCACGCAGTCGCGTTCCAATCTACCCTTCTTGAGCGGTGGCCCAAAACCAAACATTAATTACTCCCTCTGCACATTTTATAATATAATGAACCAAGTAGAAAGTGTGCAGGATGTAAGAAATCCAAAATAAAACATACAAAGTTTTATTAAGTCTTATTATTGTATATATAAATAAATGTGTAAAAAATGGCAAAATACACAAAAGAGATGGTGGGTGACCAATAAATATGTATTTAGCCTGGTAGAGACGTCTTTAATCCCAGCTCTGCAGGGTTTGATTAGATGCACCTGCCTAGTTTTGCTTTGAACCAGGAAATAAATGTGCTGGGGAACAGAGCAATGTGTGGATTATTCTGGAAGCTGCACAGTATTGATTGGTGCTAACTAAACTGAGCCAGGGGAAGCACCATGGTCTGTGTCTGGGAGGAGACATGAAGAGACCTCTTGATGCAAGTCTTTCTCACAGGACTTGAGAACCTGTATGTGCTTGGCCTGTATATGGACTGTTTATTTTGTTCCTTTATGCTAGAGAAAGGCTGCTTGTTTTCCATTCTGCTAGTAGTTTATAAACTTCAATAACCCTCCCTTTTTGACCTGTGTGAACACTACCAGCTGCCTAAAAGTGAGTGAATCCCTACAATTGGTGAAGAATGTGGGCATGAAGTTCAAGAAAGCACAGGCAATTGGAGGAGCATAAGGGGTATTATACAAGGGGTATAGTCAGTTAACTAGAGTGAAACAGTTTAAACCTGGAGATCGGGTGTTGGTGCCCACAGTAGAGAGCAAGTCCCTTGCCAAGTGGAAAGCACCCTATGAAATGGTGGAAAGGGTTGGTGAGGACATAAATCCTATTGAACCCCTGTGGAAAATTTTAAAATTACTGTTGGAAGAAGACACCCTTCAAATATGAGAGACCTGGAGCAGAAGATGAGTGATCCAAAATTCCTGTTGAGAGGTGTAAGAAGATTGTTGATGGTTATATGAATTAATTGATTGCTGTTGTTTATTCCAAGGGGTGTGCAACCAAATATTACGTTAAGGATGACAACAATTTTGTTCTAAATATTTTTGGGGTTTTGTGTGAAATGATGTCTATTTTGCCTTTTTTTCTCTATTGGAACAACACAAAAAAAAACACAAATGAAATAAACGTGTATAACAAATCATGGCAAGGCTTGATAGAGGATCGATATTGACTTTAGGATTGCTGCTTCCAATAGTTGGCGCTGGAATTCTAGTCCTCTTCCTCTCTGAAGAGACAATTAACATAACTTGTAATTGAAATAATTTTCTGGCAGAAATAATTCATTTTCTGGAACAATTTCAAGGATGCCACCATTTTCGGCACGGACAGTATATCTCGTGTAAACATTAATAGTATAGTATAAAGCAGGTAAATGACAGAAAAAGTATGTAAAAAGATAAGGGAATTGATAATAGATCACAGGGTGAAAGAATAAATAGTAAATAGTAAACCTTCTTTCCTTCTCTGTCAAGAATTGTCTCCTCACCTGGGACACCCCCACTTACCACACTTATCGTAATACATATATTATTAATACCCAGCAGCTTATGGACAACCTCCACACATCTTTAGCCCCCAACTCTCCTGTCCAGACTTAGCATTGTCACACTTCAATAATACACTGAAGAATGCCCTGGATGAAGCAGCACCTTCTACACGCAGAAAGACCCGACACAGACAATGGCAGCCCTGGCACACTATGCAAACACGCTTTCTTCAGCGCTGCTCAAGGTGTGCAGAGCGGCAGTGGAGAAAATCTCTCTTAGCAGAAGACTTCACCCACTATAAGTTCATGCTCAAAACCTATAACTCTGCCCTTTCTCTGGCCAAACAATCCTACTTCACCACCCTCATCACCTCACTTTCCAACAACCCAAAACGACTTTTTGAAACCTTAAACTCCCTCCTGAAACCTAAAGTACAGACCCCCATCTCCAATCTCAGTGGTGAGGATCTGGCCACTTATTTCCTAGAAAAAAATCAACCACATCCATCAGGATTTCTCAGCCCAATCTCCTCAGTGCCTGGATCCCCTTCCCTGCCGCACCTCAAGCTCATTAGACATCTTTGAGCCTGTTTCAGAAGAAGAAGTTTCCAAGCTCCTCACTTCTGCTCGGCCTACAACCTGCAATAGTGACCCCATTCCTTCACCTCTCCTGCAGTCTCTCTCACCAGTGGTCACCACTCACCTGACTAAAATATTTAACCTCTCTCTTTCCTCGGGCATCTTTCCCTCCTCATTTAAACATGCCATCATTACCCCTTTACTTAAAAAGCCATCCCTGGACCAGAACTGCACGGCTAACTACAGACCTGTCTCTAACCTTTCCTTCATCTCTAAACTCCTGGAACGCTTGGTCCACTCTCGTCTAATCCGCTATCTCTCGGATAACTCTCTTCTTGACCCCTTACAATCTGGTTTCCGCTCTTTACACTCCACTGAAACTGCCCTCACTAAAGTCTCTAATGATCTAATAACAGCTAAATCCAAAGGTCATTGCTCTCTGCTGATTCTCCTGGATCTATCTGCTGCATTTGATACTGTGGATCACCAGCTCCTTCTCACCATGCTGCGCTCCATAGGCCTCAAGGACACAGCCCTCTCCTGGTTCTCCTCCTACCTCTCTGACCGCTCCTTCACTGTATCTTTTGCCGGCTCATATTCCTCTCCTCGTCCCCTTACTATCGGGGTTCTGCAGGGCTCAGTCCTGGGCCCCTGTTGTGAAAGGTAATTCAGTACCACAATGGACATAGAGGTCAGCGCACATACAGTGACCTGGCAATAACCCAAAAAACAAGAACGAGCTCTGAGACGTGGGAACTCTGCTGACCGCAATCCCTAATCCTCTCAAACCACACTAAAGGCAGCCGTGGATTGCGCCTAACGCTCCCTATGCAACTCGGCACGGCCTGAGAAACTTGCTAGCCTGAAGATAGAAAATAAGCCTACCTTGCCTCAGAGAAATACCCCAAAGGAAAAGGCAGTCCCCACATATAATGACTGTGAGTTAAGATGAAAAGACAAACGTAGAGATGAAATAGATTTAGCAAAGTGAGGCCCAACTTTCTGAACAGAGCGAGGATAGGAAAGGTAACTTTGCGGTCAACACAAAACCCTACAAACACCACGCAAAGGGGGCAAAAAGACCCTCCGTACCGAACTAACGGCACGGAGGTACACCCTCTGCGTCCCAGAGCTTCCAGCAAGCAGAAAAAAAAAATGACAAGCTGGACACAAAAAAACAGCAAATAAATAGCAAAGAGGAATTTAGCTATGCAGAGCAGCAGGCCACAGGAACGATCCAGGAGGAAACAGGTCCAATACTAGAACATTGACTGGAGGCCAGGATCAAAGCACTAGGTGGAGTTAAATAGAGCAGCACCCAACGACTTCACCACATAACCTGAAGAAGGAAACTCAGAAGCCGCAGTACCACTTTCCTCCACCAACGGAAGCTCACAGAGAGAACCAGCCGAAGTACCACTTGTGACCACAGGAGGGAGCTCTGCCACAGAATTCACAACAGTACCCCCCCCCTTGAGGAGGGGTCACCGAACCCTCACCAGAGCTCCCAGGACGACCAGGATGAGCCATATGAAAGGCACGAACAAGATCGGGAGCATGGACATCAGAGGCAAAGACCCAGGAATTATCTTCCTGAGCATAACCCTTCCACTTAACCAGATACTGGAGTTTCCGCCTTGAAACACGAGAATCCAAATTCTTCTCCACAATATACTCCAACTACCCCTCCACCAAAACCGGGGCAGGAGGATCAACAGATGGAACCATAGGTGCCACGTATCTCCGCAACAATGACCTATGGAATACGTTATGTATGGAAAAAGAAGCTGGAAGGGTCAGACGAAAAGACACAGGATTAAGAACCTCAGAAATCCTATACGGACCAATAAAACGAGGTTTAAACTTAGGAGAGGAAACCTTCATAGGAATATGACGAGAAGATAACCAAACCAAGTCCCCAACACGAAGTCGGGGACCCACACAGCGTCTGCGATTAGCGAAACGTTGAGCCTTCTCCTGGGACAAGGTCAAATTGTCCACTACATGAGTCCAAATCTGCTGCAACCTGTCCACCACAGTATCCACACCAGGACAGTCCGAAGACTCAACCTGCCCTGAAGAGAAACGAGGATGGAACCCAGAGTTGCAGAAAAACGGTGAAACCAAGGTAGCCGAGCTGGCCCGATTATTAAGGGCGAACTCAGCCAAAGGCAAAAAGGACACCCAGTCATCCTGATCAGCAGAAACAAAGCATCTCAGATATGTTTCCAAGGTCTGATTGGTTCGTTCGGTCTGGCCATTAGTCTGAGGATGGAAAGCCGAGGAAAAAGACAAGTCAATGCCCATCCTACCACAAAAGGCTTGCCAAAACCTCGAAACAAACTGGGAACCTCTGTCAGAAACGATATTCTCTGGAATGCCATGTAAACGAACCACATGCTGGAAAAACAATGGCACCAAATCAGAGGAGGAAGGCAATTTAGACAAGGGTACCAAATGGACCATCTTAGAGAAGCGATCACAGACCACCCAAATGACTGACATCTTTTGAGAGACGGGAAGATCTGAAATAAAATCCATAGAGATATGTGTCCAAGGCCTCTTCGGGACCGGCAAGGGCAAAAGCAACCCACTGGCACGAGAACAGCAGGGCTTAGCCCGAGCACAAATCCCACAGGACTGCACAAAAGTACGCACATCCCGCGACAGAGATGGCCACCAAAAGGATCTAGCCACTAACTCTCTGGTACCAAAGATTCCAGGATGACCAGCCAACACCGAACAATGAACCTCAGAGATAACTTTATTCGTCCACCTATCAGGGACAAACAGTTTCTCCGCTGGGCAACGATCAGGTTTATTAGCCTGAAAATTTTGCAGCACCTGCCGCAAATCAGGGAAGATGGCAGACACAATTACTCCCTCTTTGAGGATACCCGCCGGCTCAGATACACCCGGAGAGTCGGGCACAAAACTCCTAGACAGAGCATCCGCCTTCACATTTTTAGAGCCCGGAAGGTATGAAATCACAAAGTCAAAACGGGCAAAAAACAACGACCAACGAGCCTGTCTAGGATTTAACCGCTTGGCGGACTCGAGATAAGTCAAGTTCTTATGATCAGTCAAGACCACCACGCGATGCTTAGCTCCTTCAAGCCAATGACGCCACTCCTCGAATGCCCACTTCATGGCCAGCAACTCTCGATTGCCCACATCATAATTTCGCTCAGCAGGCGAAAACTTCCTGGAAAAGAAGGCGCATGGTTTCATCACCGAGCAATCAAAACTTCTCTGCGACAAAACAGCCCCTGCTCCAATCTCAGAAGCATCAACCTCGACCTGGAACGGAAGCGAAACATCTGGTTGACACAACACAGGGGCAGAAGAAAAACGACGCTTCAACTCTTGAAAAGCTTCCACCGCAGCAGAAGACCAATTGACCAAATCAGCACCTTTCTTGGTCAAATCGGTCAATGGTTTAGCAATACTAGAAAAATTGCAGATGAAGCGACGATAAAAATTAGCAAAGCCCAGGAACTTTTGCAGACTTTTCAGAGATGTCGGCTGAGTCCAATTATGGATGGCTTGGACCTTAACAGGGTCCATCTCGATAGTAGAAGGGGAAAAGATGAACCCCAAAAATGAAACCTTCTGAACACCAAAGAGACACTTTGATCCCTTCACAAACAAAGAATTAGCACGCAGGACCTGAAACACCGTTCTGACCTGCTTCACATGAGACTCCCAATCATCCGAGAAGATCAAAATGTCATCTAAGTACACAATCAGGAATTTATCCAGGTACTCTCGGAAGATGTCATGCATAAAGGACTGAAACACTGATGGAGCATTGGCAAGTCCGAATGGCATTACTAGATACTCAAAATGGCCCTCGGGCGTATTAAATGCAGTTTTCCACTCATCGCCTCGCTTAATACGCACAAGATTATACGCACCACGAAGATCTATCTTGGTGAACCAACTAGCCCCCTTAATCCGAGCAAACAAATCAGATAACAATGGCAAGGGGTACTGAAATTTAACCGTGATCTTATTTAGAAGGCGGTAATCTATACAAGGTCTCAGTGAACCATCCTTCTTGGCTACAAAAAAGAACCCTGCTCCTAATGGCGACGATGACGGGCGAATATGCCCCTTCTCCAAAGACTCCTTCACATAACTCCGCATAGCGGCGTGCTCAGGCACAGATAAATTAAACAGTTGACCTTTTGGGAATTTACTACCAGGAATCAAATCGATAGCACAATCACAATCCCTATGCGGAGGTAGGGTATCGGACTTGGGCTCATCAAATAAATCCCGGTAATCAGACAAGAACTCAGGAACCTCAGAAGGGGTGGATGACGAAATAGTCAGAAATGGGACATCACCATGTACCCCCTGACAACCCCAGCTGGACACAGACATGGATTTCCAATCTAATACTGGATTATGGACTTGTAGCCATGGCAACCCCAACACGACCACATCATGCAGATTATGCAACACCAGAAAGCGAATAACCTCCTGATGTGCAGGAGCCATGCACATGGTCAGCTGGGTCCAGTACTGATGCTTATTCTTGGCCAAAGGTGTAGCATCAATTCCTCTCAATGGAATAGGACACTGCAAGGGCTCCAAGAAAAGCCCACAACGCCTAGCATACTCCAAGTCCATCAAATTCAGAGCAGCGCCTGAATCCACAAATGCCATGACAGAATACGATGACAAAGAGCAGATCACGGTAACAGACAAAAGAAATTTTGACTGTACCGTACCAATGGTGGCAGACCTAGCGAACCGCTTAGTGCGCTTAGGACAATCAGAGATAGCATGAGTGGAATCACCACAGTAGAAACACAGCCCATTGAGACGTCTGTGTTCTTGCCGTTCAACTCTGGTCAAAGTCCTATCGCACTGCATAGGCTCAGGTTTAAGCTCAGGTAATACCGCCAAATGGTGCACAGATTTACGCTCGCGCAAGCGTCGACCGATCTGAATGGCCAAAGACATAGACTCATTCAGACCAGCAGGCATAGGAAATCCCACCATGACATCCTTAAGGGCTTCAGAGAGACCTTTTCTGAAAATAGCTGCGAGCGCACCTTCATTCCACTGAGTGAGTACGGACCACTTTCTAAATTTCTGACAATATACCTCTATTTCATCCTGACCCTGACACAGAGTCAGCAAATTCTTCTCTGCCTGATCCACAGAATTAGGCTCATCGTACAGCAATCTGAGCGCCAGGAAAAATGCATCGATATTACTTAATGCAGGATCTCCTGACGCAAGAGAAAATGCCCAGTCCTGAGGGTCGCCACGCAAAAAAGAAATAACGATCCTAACTTGTTGAACTGGGTCACCAGAGGAGCAAGATTTCAAAGCCAGAAATAGTTTACAATTATTTTTGAAACTCAGAAATTTAGTTCTATCTCCAAAAAACAAATCAGGAATAGGAATTCTCGGTTCTAACATAGAATTCTGAACCACAAAGTCTTGAATACTTTGTACTCTTGCCGTGAGCTGATCCACACATGAAGACAGACCTTTAATGTCCATTGCTACACCTGTGTCCTGAACCACCCAAATGTCTAGGGGAAAAAAAAGGCAAAACACAGTGCAAAGAAAAAAAAAATGGTCTCAGAACTTCTTTTTTCCCTCTATTGGGAATCATTAGTACTTTAGGCCTCCAGTACTGTTGTGAAAGGTAATTCAGTACCACAATGGACATAGAGGTCAGCGCACATACAGTGACCTGGCAATAACCCAAAAAACAAGAACGAGCTCTGAGACGTGGGAACTCTGCTGACCGCAATCCCTAATCCTCTCAAACCACACTAAAGGCAGCCGTGGATTGCGCCTAACGCTCCCTATGCAACTCGGCACGGCCTGAGAAACTAGCTAGCCTGAAGATAGAAAATAAGCCTACCTTGCCTCAGAGAAATACCCCAAAGGAAAAGGCAGCCCCCACATATAATGACTGTGAGTTAAGATGAAATGACAAACGTAGAGATGAAATAGATTTAGCAAAGTGAGGCCCAACTTTCTGAACAGAGCGAGGATAGGAAAGGTAACTTTGCGGTCAACACAAAACCCTACAAACACCACGCAAAGGGGGCAAAAAGACCCTCCGTACCGAACTAACGGCACGGAGGTACACCCTCTGCGTCCCAGAGCTTCCAGCAAGCAGAAAAAAAAACTTGACAAGCTGGACAGAAAAAAAACAGCAAACAAATAGCAAAGAGAAACTTAGCTATGCAGAGCAGCAGGCCACAGGAACGATCCAGGAGGAAACAGGTCCAATACTAGAACATTGACTGGAGGCCAGGATCAAAGCACTAGGTGGAGTTAAATAGAGCAGCACCCAACGACTTCACCACATAACCTGAAGAAGGAAACTCAGAAGCCGCAGTACCACTTTCCTCCACCAACGGAAGCTTACAGAGAGAACCAGCCAAAGTACCACTTGTGACCACAGGAGGGAGCTCTGCCACAGAATTCACAACAGGCCCCCTCCTCTTCTCTCTATACACTGCCCCTATTGGACAAACAATCAGCAGATTCGGGTTCCAGTACCATCTCTATGCTGACGACACCCAATTATACACTTCTTCCCCCGACATCACCCCTACCCTAATTCAAAATACCAAGGATTGTCTGTCTGCTGTCTCTAACATCATGTGCTCCCTCTATCTGAAACTAAATCTCTCCAAAACTGAACTACTTGTGTTTCTCCCTTCTAATAACCTCACTCTACCCAACATCGAAATTACCCTGGAGGGTTTAACCATAACTCCCAAACAGCATGCCCGCTGTCTTGGGGTGATATTCGACACCGAACTTTCCTTTACTCCCCATATCCGATCACTCACTCGCTCCTGTCACCTGCATCTTAAAAACATCTCAGACTCTTACTGTTGCTCTTATTCATTCTCGTCTGGACTACTGCAACTCTCTTCTGATCGGTCTCCCTCTTTCCAAACTTTCTCCTCTCCAATCCATCTTGAATGCGGCAGCCAGGGTCATATTTCTGTCCAGCCGCTTCACCGATGCCTCCATCTTGTGCCAGTTATTACACTGGCTACCTATTTGTTACAGGGTCCAGTATAAACTCATCTCTCTCACCCACAAAGCTCTCCACAGTTCTGCACCTCCTTATATCTCCTCTCTCATCTCCGTCTATCGCCCTACACAAGCCCTCCGTTCTACAAATGACCTAAGACTAACATCCCCCCGTAATCCGAACCTCGCACCTCCGTCTCCAAGACTTCTCTCGTGCTGCGCCAGCTCTCTGGAATACACTTCCCCAGACGATCAGACTGATTCCTAGCCCCGACCTATTCAATCGCGCTTTAAAAACCCATCTCTTCAAACAAGCCTACCACATCAACCACTCAGTAAACTAACTTTGTCCTGTTCCCTCCTTCCAAATATTATCTGCATGTGAATCAGCACCCTACTATTCATCTGTCTCCACACCCTCCATGCACACGATAACTGCACTTGATACTTGACTATTGCACTTAAACACACGGGCTGATGACCGGATCATGCAGCTTTATATGAAAATCCCTATTTATTATAATTGACAGACCTGAAATAAAAAGCACTTTTCACCTATTGTGTCCCCCCATTTCCTTGTAGATTGTAAGCTTGCGAGCAGGGACCTCACCCCTAATGTCACTGTTTAAATTGTCTTAACTTGTACTGAATTTATTGTCTGAACATGTCCCAGCTTAATTTTAAAGTGCTGCGGAATATGTTGGCGCTATATAAATAAAAATTATTATTATTATAAGGTCACTGTGGACAAAATAGAGTAACCCTCATAAAGTACGGATTTCATAGGTGTCTAAGGGAACATGAAACAGTGAAGTGGCTCACCCACCATCCACCCAATGCGTGTTTCACAACTGCTTCGTCCGGGGTCCTAGCTTGATTAAAATTTCACTGGTGGTGGTTGCTGGTGAATTACAGGGGCTGAGATGTCAATCAAGCCAAGAGAGGCGGGGACGAAGTGCTGACTTAATGACTGTTGCTGTTCTAGGTGGGATTTTAGGGTGAGCGTTGAAACAATAAATGACTGCAAGCTATTCAAATAGTACACTATATTGATATTATGACATTTCTCATTATTATACAGAGCAAAAAAAATGTTTTTGTATTTTGTAAGGGTGGGAATATAATGTATTACATCATTAAGTAATAATAACCTGGGAGACAGATCATGGCATATCGAACCATTTGCATGCATATGATCAGTGATCTTCTTTATGATCTTTTTGACAGATTGCTGCTTGTAATGAGGTTTCTGGCCTCGTTGCAGCAGATGTCAGATTTTGAGTTCTCTGAGATTTTGTCAATGTTACACCGCTCTTGCAGAGTTAAAAGCCGCATGTGTTGTAATTTGCGTTGCCCTATAGGAATGTGTTTTTGTGTTTCTCAATTGACATTACTTTGATCAGTTTTATTTCTGGTTGAGGAGAATCTGTTGAATCATGAAAGCATGAGCCCCTAAGCAAAACCTGAGATACATCAGTAACAGGCAGCATTTTAGAATATACCAGGCCTTTTCTAGGAAATGAGTGACCTGCATTAAAGTTCTACTCTCATTTGTAACTTTATGTCAGCCTCTAATTTCATTTTTCAAAATTGCTATGAGGATTTAAATGATTGTTTTAACATGGAAAATGTCATTTGCTATTAAAGCGAAAAGGACAACTTCATCACTGGCGGATTTTCTATTAATGATATGTATTCCCTCTCATCTGATAAGCAGCACTAAGGATATCTGTACAGTACGCTTATTTGCTGATAATATTGCCACAGGGTAAATGAGCAAATTTGAGAGCAAAGCCATTACAATTAGCTTTGCAGAAATAGAAAAAAAAAATCAAGCATGAATCTATTTTAGATGAAAATATCAGATTTTCTGGATTTTGGGTAATATTACATAACGCTTACTGTACTACATTGATTCATACTCGTGCGGCCAAATTCACAAATCTGTGAAATACGGATCGTACTCGGGCTATACAAAACGGGACCTGACCTTTGGGCGTGATCTGAACCAACTATATGAGGGGCATATATATAGCAGGTCGCTCAGATAAGAAGACCCTGGGGCCAAGCTGGGTATTGTCAGCATAGTCCGTGTTTCATTGATCTATGCATATGGCCTAATTCTTGCATATATTTATAAAATTAAAGCTCTGATTCATCAAAGTCTTTATGCCAGAAAACTGCTGTAAAACACTTTTAAAAGTGGCAAATTTTTTGTGCAACGCAAAGTTGCACAAAAAATGTTACGACTTTTGGTGTTTTCATGCCAGTTTTGGCCAGTTCTGACAAAATAGGTGGATCTGGGGAGGAGTTAGGGTGGGATGGGGTGTGGCTATGGTCACAGTGAAAATTTTTCAAAAGTGGCGGTATTTCTTATGACAGAAATTTTACACCAGCTCCTCACCGTAGTAACATTTCTGGCAAGACTCAAGCCACTGAAAAGGTGCGCCAAATATATTAAGTGACGTGCGCCTTAAAATGAATTGGCACATCTTATTCATGCAGGCCCATCATTAAGAATAGCATACAAAATGGAAGTCTTAATGAATCAGGGGCCCATGAGTTTAAAATAAATTAAAGATGCAATTACTTAACGATGGCATATGCACAAGCATTTCTATATAAATTACAAAATCCTTTACTCGGCCAGCCACCAAATTAGCAGGACATTAACAGTGATTGTCCAATCTCTCTGACTAGATAGTAATTGTGTGCCATGTATATAATTATACATACTTGGCTGCCCATTAAAAATAAATCTATACCTAATATTGCAGAAGTTTCTCAATTACATTGTGCTCTTCTTCCTCTCTGATGCTGCAGACAAGAGTGGAACAATTGAAAATAAGGGTACCATCACACAGTGGCATTTTGATCGCTACGAAGGCACGATTCGTGACGTTCCAGCGATATAGTTACGATCTCGCAGTGTCTGACACGCTCCTGCGATCAGGGACCCCGCTGAGAATCGTACGTTTTTTGAAACTTTCTTTTGTCATCTAGTGTCCCGCTGTGGCGGCATGATCGCATGGTGTAACAAAGGTGTGCACGATATTGTATACGATGTGCCCATAGTAACCAACGGCTTCTACATCGCACATACGTCATGAAATTATCGCTCCAGCATCGTACATTGCAAAGTGTGACATCTAGTGTTGAGCGATACCGTCCGATACTTGAAAGTATTGGTATCGGATAGTATCAGCCGATACCCGAAAAGTATCGGATATCGTCGATACCGATACAAGTCAATGGGACACCAAGTATCGGAAGGTATCCTGATGGTTCCCAGGGTCTGAAGGAGAGGAAACTCTCCTTCAGGCCCTGGGATCCGTATTAATGTGTAAAATAAAGAATTAAAATAAAAAATATTGATATAATTACCTCTCCGGAGGCCCCTGGACATCACCGCTGGTAACCGGCAGCCTTCTTTGCTTAAAATGAGGGCGTTTAGGACCTGAGAATGACGTCGCGGCTTCTGATTGGTCGCGTGCCGCTCATGTGACCACCACGCGACCAATCAGAAGCCGCGACATCATTCTCAGATCCTAAATTCCTAGAAGGAGGAGTTTAGGACCTGAGAATGACGTCGCGGCTTCTGATTGGTCGCATGGCGGTCACATGAGCGGCACGCGACCAATCAGAAGCCGTGACGTCATGGAAGTCCCTAAACGCACTCATTTTAAACAAAGAAGGCTGCCGGTTACCAGCAGTGATGTCCAGGGGCCTCCGGAGAGGTGAGTATATCAATATTTTTTATTTTAATTCTTTATTTTACACATTAATATGGATCCGATACCGATTCCCGATACCACAAAAGTATCGGAACTCGGTATCGGAATTCCGATACCGCAAGTATCGGCCGATACCCGATACTTGCGGTATCGGAATGCTCAACACTAGTGACAACAGTCTACGACGCTGGAGCGATATTGTTACAATGCTGGAGCGTCATGGATCGTGCCGTCGTAGCGATCAAAATGCCACTGTGTGACGGTACCCTAAGGCAAACAGAACAGGCAATAGTATAAATAAGAAATCATATTACAAAAGGGAAAACATCCCATAAGTAGGGCCTGTGCATGGAAATGTGTAGGACACACTAATACTGACTACAAACAAAACCACAGAATAAAACTAGTGCCATTGTCCAAAGTATATATACCGGTATATGTCCCTGCATATACCGCTATGTTTAAACTGCTGCTCTATATGGCATGTTTTCCACTTGGATTAACCCTTATTGTACTACTGTCTGTATAGATCTTGGTATGTATTTAGCCCACTATGTATCACCTGGCAGCACATACTTAAGTTATATGGAGTGCTTACCACCTGGCTTTTTTGCTTCCATGTCACATGTTGCTACGTACCCCCCATGTTTATGTCCACATCCTTTGTTGTTCTGTATTTATAATACATTTTCTATTATTTGCATATACTTTGGACAATGGCACTAGTTTTATTCTGTGGTTTTGTAAGAGTGGAACAAGCAGATGCAAGCAAGTGACATCAACAACCTCCTGGCCATTCCATTTGTGCTGACGTCTAGGGTTAGGCACTAGGTTTACATTCTTTCTCCTATGGCACATATAGTAAAGAAAGTTGTTGAATGTCATGGCTACATTTATTTAAATGATTATTTAAATATTCATAAGCAGCCTTTAATGGAATTCTAGCGAAAGTTCTATGTCATAAAAGGTTTTCTAAAGCTTAGTGTCTTTTTAACACAGGGGTGGACTGTCATCTGGTCCAGCTCTCAGGCAAATTCCTGATGGGCCACAGTGCTTGGTACACTGACCCTAATTTTCTGACCACCCGCCCTTTAATTTTCCTGTAGATCGCAGCATTTACTTCTGAATGTCACTGCTGCGCACACAACGCTGGATTAATGCTGGCCAGTGCCAGGAAATTCTGGTAGGCGGAGTTAGGTCTGCACTCCTGCATCTTATGCAGCAGTCATAGAGTCTCCTATGTAATATATGTAGTAGCCGCAATGTCTCCTATGTTATATATGCAGCAGTCTGTGTCTCCTATGTGATGTATACAGCAGTCTCAATGTTTCCTATGTGAAGTACATACACCAGTCTCTGTGACTCCTATGTGAAGTATATACAAAAGTCTCAGTATCTCCTAGGTGAAGTGTACAACAGTCTCAGTGACTCCTATGTGTTGCAAACAGCAGTATCATTGTATCCTGTGTGATGTATATACAACAGTCTTGAGGCTCCTATGTGATGTATATACAGTAGTCTCAGTCTTTATTGGCAATGCTGTCTTACTTTGCAGTATCAGGAGCTCACAGTTACAATAGATCACTACTAGTAGTTTGACTAACAGCTGAAAACAAACAGATTACTTAGTATTAAATTTGCACACAAAAAAGGCTTTTATAGGGCGCTGCTCACACACATGTAGTTCACAATAACTGGTTCATTGCCTAATAGTGACGCCCATTCTATTAGATTAGGTGGGCTGCCCAGCACTATAAAGTTCTACAGTTGTGACTCTGTACAGGTCACAATATGACATCATGGTAAGTCATTAGATGCAAGGTCGCAATGTAACACTATGATCTCAGTATTGCGTGAAGCCATAGTTTAAATGATGGGGGAGCTTCATTCATATTTAAAGAGGAAGGTCGCTGTACTCTTCAAGAAGAGATTCTGCTAAAAAAAAATTAGAAACAGAAGTGTGCTTTTAGAAAAGGTGATCTTCAATAGTGATATAATTTATAATTTTAGAACATTATCCCTTATAACTCAGATATACAGAACTGGAACCTATAGTATTTTTAGTCTTTATTTTAAAAATGTAGTTAATTATTACAATATGAAAGACTTATTTTGATTACCTAAAACTAAAGCTCGAAATTGCAGAATTATTTTATTTCCAAGGAAACTATGAGATCTTCGTACAATCCTCTACTTAAAACATAGTTGGTATTTGACATTGAAAATTGAATAAAGGAATAAATCTGGCAGTTTACCATCAGAAGTTATTCGTTGCTTAATTATATTCTATTTCACTCTGCATCCCACCCACGTATAACTTTATATGTTGTGATGTAGCGATGTCCTTGCTGTGCAGTGAATAGGCAGTGACCCATATAAAGTTCAAACAAAGTCTTGTTTATTTCATAGCATACTCACAAACAGGGAAAGAAAGCAAATAAGTCCTTCGGTATGCAGCCGGGAAAAAATAACAACAGTCCACAGTCCGCTGCCGTGAGCGTATTACACCCCCCGTGTACGCTGGGGTGTCTGGCTTTTCAGGCTCTGCCTGGCCCGTGTTTCTCCACACGGAAGGAGCTCTGCACAAGCCTCCTCCTAGGTCTGACTCCCAGACCAGACTGACACACCCAAACTCTCTTGCTGGGTTTTTTTTTCTATCCTCCAGATTCTATGGCCATGGGCCACTATAAGATCTGGGCTGGAGGAAACGGACCGGCCCCACTACCATCCTGCAGTCCGTTTCAAAATAAAAGCCCATACCAGGTTTTCCTGAATAAATTCTGGGACAAATAACTTGACCCAGTTCACACTTACTTTTATTCTTCCCTGTGTCTCACAGGCAACCTGCTGTGAGCACAGGGCACTCCAGCGGATCTAATATGCTTCCAAGCACATCCTGGGGGACACATAGCGACCCTCGCATATGACACCGGTCACTGCCTCACATACCCCCCCCTCTGATCAGACTTGTGGGGTTGAACATTTGTCAGCATACATGGTGCCCGTGACAGGGCATCTGCATTTCCCTGTGATTTCCCAGCTCGATGTTCCACAGAGAAGCTGAAATTTTGTAGTGACAAGAACCATCTGGTGACTCGGGCATTCCTTTCCTTTGCATTTCTCATCCAGACAAGGGGTGAATGGTCTGTTACCAACCGAAACTGACGCCCGAACAAATAGTAGCGTAGGGACTCCAAGGCCCATTTGATCGCCAAGCACTCCTTCTCCACTACGCTATAATTTTTCTCTGCCGGGGTCAGTTTCCTGCTGAAATAGGTGACTGGATGCTCATCCCCGTTCACCTCTTGCGACAGCACTGCTCCTAAGCCTACCTCTGAGGCATCGGTTTGCACAATAAAGGTTTTCTTGAAGTCGGGGCTGATGAGGACCGGCTGTCCACACAACGCCGACTTCAGGGACTGGAACGCTTCCTCTGCTTGAGGATTCCACTTGACCATCACCGTTTTCTTCCCTTTTAACAGGTCCGTTAGGGAAGCCGATTTACCAGCAAAATTGGGTATAAACCGACGGTAATACCCAATGATGCCAAGGAATGCCCTCACTTGTGTGGAACTTAAGGGCTTGGGCCAGTTTTGAATGGCCTCAATTTTGTTCACTTGAGGTTTGATAACCCCCCGGCCGATCACGTATCCCAAGTACCAGGCTTCCGTGAGACCTATCGCACATTTCTTTGGGTTTGCTGTAAACCCTGCGGCTCTAAGAGACTCTAGCACTCCTTGCACCTGGGACAGATGGGTATCCCAGTCGGTACTAAAGATGACTATGTCATCCAAATAGGCCGATGCGTAATCTCTATGTGGTGCTAACACAATGTCCATCAGCCTCTGGAATGTGGCCGGAGCCCCATGTAACCCAAAAGGTAAGACAATGTATTGAAAGAGACCCTCTGGGGTTATAAAAGCAGTCTTTTCCTTCGCTGACCTTTCGTGAGATCCAGCGTGGTGAAGTACTGGGCCTTCCCCAGTCTCTCAATTAGCTTGTCCACCCGTGGCATGGGATACAGGTCAAATTTTGACACTTCATTTAACTTCCTAAAGTCATTACAGAAGCGTAATGACCCATCAGGTTTTGGTATAAGTACAATGGGGCTAGCCCACTCACTTCGGGACTCCTCAATGACTCCCAACTGAAGCATTTGCTTTACCTCGGCCGCGATGGCTTGCCTTCGGGCTTCTGGCACTCGGTACGGTTTCATCCGCACCTTTACCCGGGGCTCAGTGACAATGTCATGCTGAATCACTGAGGTTCGCCCCGGCAGCTCTGAGAATACATCCATATTCTGCTGTACCAAAGCTCGAGCCTCCCGCCGCTGCTGTTTTGTGAGGGCATCATTGACCTTTACCTCACACCTGGCTGTGTCCTTGGCCAGGGCCAGAGGGACCTCCGATTGTATGACCGTAGTTGCATCTGTGACCAAACATTCTCGGTCCTTCCAGGCCTTTAGCAGGTTTACATGGTACAACTGCTCGGGTTTTCTTCTCCCGGGTTGGTACACTTTGTAATTCACTTCCCCCACCTTTCCCCGTATCTCATACGGCCCTTGCCACTTGGCCATGAGTTTACTCTCTGGGGTGGGCACTAGTACCAACACCCGGTCTCCTTCTTTAAAGGACCTGACCGTGACCTTTTTATTATAGGTACGGCTCTGAGCGGCCTGGGCATCCAACAGATGCTCCTTTACGATGGGTTGCACGACTGCAATCCGATCCTGCATACTTGCCACATACTCGATAACACTCTTATGTGGAGTGGGCTCCTGTTCCCATGTCTCTTTGGCTACATCCAGCAGCCCCCTCGGGTGCCTGCCATACAATAGCTCAAATGGGGAGAACCCCGTGGACGCCTGCGGTACCTCGCGTATGGCGAACATTAAATATGGCAACAACATATCCCAATCCTTCCCATCCTTGGCGACCACCTTTTTGAGCATGGCCTTGAGGGTCTTATTAAACCTCTCGACCAACCCATCGGTTTGTGGATGGTACACTGACGTACACAACTGTTTAATTTGGAGCAATTTACATAGCTCCCTAGTCACTTTAGACATAAAAGGGGTTCCCTGATCTGTAAGGATCTCCTTGGGGAGCCCAAGACGACAAAACATGGCAAACAGTTCACGGGCTATTAGTTTAGCCGAAGTGTGCCGGAGCGGTATCGCCTCTGGATACCTGGTGGCGTAGTCTACGACTACTAATATGTGCTGATGGCCCCGGGCGGATTTTACTATTGGTCCCACCAGATCCATCGCTATCCGCTCAAAGGGTACTTCTATGATGGGCAGAGGTACTAACGGACTCCGGTAGTTCGTGGTGGGTGAGGTTAGTTGACACTCAGGACATGTGTCACAGTACTTTGTAACCTCAGCGTAGACACCAGGCCAAAAGAACCTCTGTAATATGCGCTCTAACGTCTTTTTGGCCCCCAAGTGCCCCCCCAACATGTGAGTGTGAGCCATGTCGAGCACCGCCCGACGATAGGGTTGGGGCACTACCAGTTATTCCACCACCTCATCCCGGATTTTATCAACCCTGTACAGTAACTCCTGGATGACCGCCATCCGGGGAAATTCCTTTTCTGCACCAGGTTGTTGTGCCACCCCATTTACCTCGATTACTCTTTCCCTTGCCCGGGTCAGAGTGGGATCCTGGAGCTGGGCAGTCCCAAACTTACCAGGTGACACCTCCAGCTCATGAATTGGTGGATTCTCTTCCACTTCCCCTGCCAATACCTCTAGGGGAAACCTATCGGGATTACACACTGTCCCTATCGTGGCGACCCCTACGGCAGGTGTCCCTGACTCGGGATCTTCGGGTTCTGCACCCGGAATGCTTTTTACCCTGAGAGGGTTAACTCTGGTCTCCCAGAGGGACCAGAACAATGGTAAGTCTCTACCCATCACAGTCCCATATGGAAGAGTTTTTACCACTCCCACCACATGTTTTATCTCTCCACATGGGGTGGAGAACGTGACCTCCGCAGTCGGGTACTCTCGGAGGTCCCCATGTATGCACACTACCCCCACCTTTCGTCCATTAGGACTGTCCCCAGCAACCAGGGACCCGTGTACCAGGGTCACCAGGCTCCCCGAGTCCAAGAGCGCATCTGTCTGGTACCTGTTAACGAGCACTCTGCACAGCTGAGGTTCGGTAGCGGCAGGGTCTGTAGTGGCAATGCAGACTGGCTGGGCATACATAGACACGCGGCGGGTATACCCGCAGTCCATGGGTTCTGTTGTTAGGGGACAATTAGCAACCACATGTCCAGGTTCTTGGCACCGCCAACACGTAACGACTGTGGCACGAGGTAACCTTGGAGCCAGTTTAGGGGACACAGGTCTGTGGTCACTCTCTTTCCGAGACAACCCCTCAGCACGGACTCGGTCCGGTCTTGTCCCAGTGGAGGGCCGTGGACTTTTCTCAGACTCCTGAGCTGGCGGAGCCTTACGTGACAGCCGAAGCGGAGCAGTGTCCCGTATAAAGTCCTGGGTGGCCTTATATCGCTCTATCAGGCCTACAACCTGGTCTAGGGTACCCGGGTCCCCTTGACCCACCCAACGCTGAATGGCCGCTGGCAGAGCCCTCACCAGTCGGTCGACCACCACCCTCTCCACTATCTGACTTGTGGATAAAGTCTCAGGTTGGAGCCACCGTTTCACAAGCTGCAATAAGTCAAAAATCTGAGACCGGGCAGGCTGGGCTTCCACAAAAGTCCAAGAAAACACCCGTTGAGCTCTCACATAAGTATTAACCCCCAGTCGGGCAAGGATCTCACCTTTTAACTTGGAATAGTCCTGGGCATCCTCCCAACTGAGGTCAAAGTAGGCCTTTAGCGCATCACCCCTCAAGAACGGAGCCACAACTTCAGCCCACTGTGCTGCTGGCAGATTCTCCCGTTCTGCCGTGCGCTCGTAGACGGTGAGGAAGGCTTCCACGTCATCTTCCGGACTCAATTTCCTCAAAGCGGAACGGACCTTGTCACGGGCATCGCGACGTTCCGGGGTCGGTGCTGGAGGTGCCTCTCGCAGGGCTGTAATTTGCTGCAGCAACAGATTATTAGTTTGTTGCTGTTGTTGCTGTGTGAGGACTAGCTGCCTCAGGATCTCCTCCATTTTGTCTGTAGGCCTGAGTTGCAATGTAGCAGGCTTAATAACAGACATGCAAATGGTGTTGGGGTATGCCTTAATTCACACTGCTCCGCATTCTCCAACCAATTGTGATGTAGCAATGTCCTTGCTGTGCAGTGAATAGGCAGTGACCCATATAAAGTTCAAACAAAGTCTTGTTTATTTCATAGCATACTCACAAACAGGGAAAGAAAGCAAATAAGTCCTTCGGTATGCAGCCGGGAAAAAATAACAACAGTCCACAGTCCGCTGTCGTGAGCGTATTACACCCCCCGTGTACGCTGGGGTGTCTGGCTTTTCAGGCTCTGCCTGGCCCGTGTTTCTCCACACGGAAGGAGCTCTGCACAAGCCTCCTCCTAGGTCTGACTCCCAGACCAGACTGACACACCCAAACTCTCTTGCTGGGTTTTTTTTTCTATCCTCCAGATTCTATGGCCATGGGCCACTATAAGATCTGGGCTGGAGGAAACGGACCGGCCCCACTACCATCCTGCAGTCCGTTTCAAAATAAAAGCCCATACCAGGTTTTCCTGAATAAATTCTGGGACAAATAACTTGACCCAGTTCACACTTACTTTTATTCTTCCCTGTGTCTCACAGGCAACCTGCTGTGAGCACAGGGCACTCCAGCGGATCTAATATGCTTCCAAGCACATCCTGGGGGACACATAGCGACCCTCGCATATGACACCAGTCACTGCCTCACAATGTAGAATACATTATTATTATTATTAGTTTCAATTTATGGAAAACTGACTATCATTATAAATATCCTCTTCTATCTAACCCAATAAATCCTTGCATAATAAAATTACAAGCCAAAAATGGTAAAGCAGGACTCTTTTACTCCTTTTCTGTACATTTATTATCTTCTGCTTTTGTTAAATAAACATACTGCCTTTTGTGTAATGCCACCTTTTTTACTTTCCAATCAGGTTCAATTAAACTTATATTTCCTGCTCCTTTTGTCCGGTATATTTTCAATGAGTGTCCACAAGAAGAAAAGCCGAACACTGCGTCATAAGGAAACAAGAGTGGAGAGGCACACAATCCAAGCTGCTTGAGGTGTAGTGTGAAGTTTCCACAATCAGTGATGGTTTGGGGAGCCATGTCATCTGGTGGTGTAGGTCCACTGTGGTTTATCAAGACCAAATTTAGCGCAGCCGTCTACGAGGATATTTTAGGGCACTTCATGCTTCCCTCTGCCTACAAGCTTTTTGGAGATGGAAATTGTATTCTCCAGCAGGGCTCTGCACCTTTCCACACTGCCAAAATTACCAATACCTGGTTTAAAAACAGCAGTAGCACTGTGCTTGATTGACCAGCAAACTCGCCTGACCTTAAACCCATAGAGAATCTATGGGGTATTGTCAAGAGGAAGATGAGAGACACCTGACCCAACAATACAGACAAGCTGAAGGCTGCTATCCAAGCAACCTGGGCTTCCATAACACCTCAGCAGTGCCACAGGCTGATCACTTCCATGACACGCCACATTGATACAGTAATTGATTCAAAAGGAGCCCCAACCAAGTACTGAGTGCATTTACTGAACATACATTTCAGTAGGCCAACATTTTGGATTTTAAAATCATTTTCAAGCTGGTGTTATAAAGTATTCTAATTTACTGACATAATGACTTTTGGGTTTTCATTGGCTGTAAGCCAAAATCATCAACATTAACAGAAATAAATACCGTATATACTCGAGTATAAGCCGAGAATTTCAGCCCATTTTTTAATGCTGAAATTGCCCTTCTCGGCTTATACTCGAGTCATTCCCAGGGGTCGGCAGGGGTGGGGGAGCCGCATGTCTAATAATACTCACCTACTCCCTTGACTGCGTTCCAGACTGGATCTATTCATTGAGCGCCTGTGCTACCCTGCTCACCTATTGTGCGCACTCTGTCTGCGCTTATCCTCGGGTGCTAGATAAAGCGCTGCTAACCTATGGTTATTCTGGGGCTGAATGCAGTCAGCCACAAAGGTGTAGAACATTAATGAATATGGATATAGGATGACATTGGGCTGTATAGGCGCATTTAGCTGCATATAGATATGTGTAATAGTAGCTTGATAGATGGCAGCGCTGTAAAGTAGCGCTCCACGTGGCATCCGAATATGAGCGCAGATGCAGTATCCTGCTAGATGGCAGCGCTTTGAAGCAGCGCTTTATCTAGCACCCGAGGATAAGCACAGAGTGCGCACAATAGGTGAGCAGGGTAGCGCAGGCGCTCATTGAATAGATCCAGTCTGGAACGCAGTCAAGGGGGCTGCATTCCACTGAGAGCAGGCGCAGCTCAGGCCACGTTAAGGGTGAGCAGAGCAGCGCAGGCGCACAAAGGCTAACCGGGTTGGAACGCAGTGCGCTCCATACAGAGCAGGCGCAGATTGGACTAGAAACCCAGAATGCATCGGAAAGGGTTGCCTTCCTGCTAAATGAACCAGAAGTAAATTAGCGGCGTACGCACGGAAGCGGGTCTTTTTAAACCAAGGTCAGTGAATAGTTTGGTAATGCATCACTCTATATCGAGACACATGATTGAGGAACGGGCCTCCTGATGAGCCAGAGGAGCGAAACGCGTTGAGGCGAGAGAAGGCGGGCGGCACAGCATACCTCGCTATGATAAGTATCACTGATAATGTATAGTCGCACATGACAAGCTGTGACACCCTGCACCACAGGAAATCAATGTGGGAAAATCCCTGTAATATTAATAAGGGATTGAGGTGCTGGGGTTGATCAGGTGATCAGATGGCTCAGAGACATTCATACTGAAGAAGTTAAAATCAAGAGTATGCATAATTTATATATAGTGCCGACGAGAGCCGAAACACATGTTCTCTATTGTTTTTAAACAGGTTTGGGGGATAAGGTTTTCCTTAGTAATAGCATCGATCTTTGTATAGACGTGAGGGGACCCTTTAGAACCGTATCCTGGGTAGAAGGGCTACTATCCACTGCAGGGTGTATCTAGGGATCCTAGGGTAAGCCATCGTTGAGCGGGGGCGCCACAACGCTCCCCCTAGGGTGCCAACCCCCGCAGATAGGCAGGTATCAGCATAGACAAATTAATAGGATCCAGTAAAATCCTCCCCCAACCTAAGGGTTTTTTTCACCGGATATTTTTTCACTTTTGTTTGCACGTTCTGTTGTGTTCACGGTGATTTAGAGTGTCAGTAGCCACAGGTTGGTCGCATTTTAAGAGTTATATAATAAAAATTGAGTTTTATGGGGAATTCTATGATTAGTGCTATTAATATTTACCCAATTGATAGTATTTGGATTATTGAAAGTTCAGCATTATATGGGCAAATATCTGTATGGGGCCATCTGCAGCATTATATGGGGCAAATATCTGGAGCATCTTATGGGGCCATGTGCAGCATTATATGGGGCATCTTATGGGGCCATAATCAGCCTTTGTGGAGCATTATATGGGGCAAATGTCTGTATGAAGCATCTTATGGGGCCATAATCAGCATTTGTGGAGCATTATATGGGGCAAATGTCTGTATGGAGCATCTTATGGGGCCATAATCAGCATTTGTGCAGCATTGTATATTTTAAGATGGGGCATCATATGGGGCCCATCATTAACTGTATGGAGCATTATATTGGGCTTATTTTGTATGGAGCATCTTATGGAGCCCATCATGAACTGTATGGAGCATTTATGGGGCTCCTGATTCAATATGAATATTCAAAAACACTTAAACTACTGATGTCTCAATTAATTTTACTTTTATTGGTATCTATTTTTATTTTTGAAATTTACCAGTAGCTGCTGCATTTTCCACCCTAGGCTTATATTTCAGTCATTAAGTTTTCCCTTTTTTGTGGCAAAATTAGGGGTCTCGGCTTATACTCGGGTCTGCTTATACCCGAGTATATACGGTACTTGAAATAGATCACTCTGTTTGTAATGACTCTGTATAATATATGAGTTTCACTTTTTGTATTGAAGAACTGAAATAACTTAACTTTTTGATGATATTCTAATTTGCTGAGATGCATTGTATATGCCAATAGAATTACTTGTATGACTAACTGTACGTAATAAAATTTCTACTATTTGATATATATTATCTGCCTCCTTGTCCAGTACGTTCTCCAATTGGCTATATTTTCAATGCAACTGTGTTTTCTGAACATGCTGGCATTTTTTGCTTGTATTTGCACCTTCTGTAGGGACATCACACATGTACCTTTGAATAACTGGGGGAGACTAGTGGAGAACAAAACATCTCAGCTAAAAGGAATGTTTACACTGCTTTCTCCTGTGCGTTCATGTCTCCTTCTCAATCACTGAAAAAAGTATGAAACTGTGGGCTCCATTTATGCCCCTTTCCGAAGATGCCGACTTTCAGATGTACCCATCTGGAGAGACAGGAGGAAAAAGGAGACACCAAGAGCAATAGGGCCTTATCCAGGAGAGGAAATAATTTAGGTGAGAGTAACCCCTTCACCCCATCCTGTTTTCTCCTTCCTGACCAGGCCAAATTTTACAATTTTGACCAGAGTCAATTTATGTGGTAACATCTATGAAATGCTTTTATGTGTCCCAGTCATTTTGAGAATGGTGTTGTAAAAATGAGAAATTGCTGGTCAACTTTTAACCCTTATAACAAAAAAAACCATGATGGTCATGATTAAGGGAGCCTAGTCTCCAGAAACGCGTTGAGATTCTTACCCATATGGTTGTGCTGAAGTCTGTATCCTCCATGTTTAAAGTTTGTTAATAAAGAAATCGCTTTTTTACGGACTCGGTGAAGCTGGACATTCCTTTCTTTTTTTGGATCAGGAAAGTAACCATAGAGGTCCTTGAGACCTCTATGGTTACTGATGCCGGCCTGCTGTGAGCGCCCCCCTGTGGTCGGCGCTCACAGCACACCTGCATTTCAGCTACATAGCAACGATCTGATGATCGCTGCTATGTAGCAGAGCCGATCAGGCTATGCCAGCTTCTAGCCTCCCATGGAAGTAAAAAAAAAAATGTTTTTAAAAATATGAAAAAAATATAAAAAATATAAAAGTTTAAATCACCCCCCTTTCGCCCTATCCTAAATAAAACAATTAAAAAAAAAAGCTTACACGTATTTGGTATCGCCGCGTTCAGAATCGCCCGATCAATCAATAAAAAAAAAGCATTAACCTGATCGCTAAACAGCGTAGCGAGAAAAAAATCCGAAACGCCAGAATTACATTTTTTTGGTCGCCGTGACATTGCTTTAAAATGCAATAACGGGCGATCAAAAGAACGTATCTGCACCGAAATGGTATCATTAAAAACGTCAGCTCGGCACGCAAAAAATAAGCCCTCACCCGACCCCAGATCACGAAAAATGGAGACGGTTCGGGTTTCGGAAAATGGCACTTTTTTTTTTTTAAGCAAAGTTTTGAATTTTTTTTCACCACTTGGATAAAAAATAACCTAGACATGTTAGATGTCTATGAACTCGTAATGACGTAGAGAATCACAATGGCAGGATAGTTTTAGCATTTAATGAACCTAGCAAAAAAGCCAAACAAAAAACAAGTGTGGGATTGCACTTTTTTTGCAATTTCACCGCACTTGGAATTTTTTTCCTGTTTTCTAGTAAAAGACATGGTAAAACCAATGGTGTCATTCAAAAGTACAACTCGTCCCGCAAAAAATAAGCCCTCACATGACCATATTGGCGGAAAAATAAAAAAGTTATGGCTCTGGGAAGGAGGGAAGTGAAAAATGAAAACGCAAAAACGAAAAAGGCCCACGACTTGAAGGGGTTAAAACTGCTACTCTCAAAATGCTCAAAACCACATTCAATAAGTTTATTAACACTTCAAGTGCTTCACAGGAATTAAAGCAATGTGGAAAATAAAATGAACATTTTCCTTTTTTTTATTTAGCACCAAATTTTTTATTTTCACAAGTAACAGGAAAAAATGGACTGTACAATTTATTGAGCAATTTCTCCTGAGTACGCCGATACACCATAAGTGTTAGAAAACTACTGTTTGGGACAGAGGTGTCAAACTGCATTCCTCGAGGGCAGCAAACAGGTCATGTTTTCAGGATTTCCTTGTATTGCACAGGTGATAATTTAATCACCTGCACAGAATGATTCCAGCACCTTGTGCAATACAAGGAAATCCTGAAAACACGACCTGTTTGCGGCCCTCGAGGAATGCAGTTTGACACCTCTGGTTTGGGGGCACAGCAGGGCTGGGAAGGAGAGAAGCACCATTTGACTTTTTGGAATGCAAAATTTGCTGGAATCAGTAGTAGATGGCATGTTGTGTTTACAAAGCACATGATATGCCTAAACAGTGAAAACCTCCCATAAGTGACCCCATTTTGGAAACTACACCCCTCAAGAAACCTTTCGGGAGGTGTGGTGAGCACCTTCAACCCACAGGTGCTTAACAGAATTTTATAATGTTACGCCATGAAAATGAAAAAAATAATTTGTTCCCGCAAGAATGTTGGTTTTGCACCAAATGCTTCTTTTTCACAAGGATAACAGGAGAAAATGGACCATTCTATTTATTGTGCAATTAATCCTGTTTATGCCAAAGCCCCGTATGTGGCGCAAAACTATTGTTTGAGTACAAGGCAGGGCAACTGAATTCTGGAGCTCAATTTTGGCTAGCATATATTGCAGATGCCATGTCACAAGTGACCCTAGTTTGGAAAACTACACCTCTTGAGGATTAATCTATAGTGTAGTGACTATTTTTTTTATTGTATCACATTGGACTGAGTAAATGGAAAATTACAATTTTTTTCTACTAGAATAATGCTTTGTACGCAAGTTTTAATTTTTAAAAGATATAATATGAGAAAATAAAGTGGCACCATTTGTTAACCAGTTTCTACTGAGTAAACCAATACACCAAATGTGGTCAAAACTACTTTTGAGGCATAGTGGAAAGCTAAGAAGGGAAGAAGAGCCATATCTGAGTTCAGATATTGTTGGAATGGTTTGAAGGTACAATGTCACATTGGCAAAGCCCCTTAGAAACCAGAATAGCAGAGCCCCTCCATAAGTGACCACAACTTACAAACTACACCTTGAAATGTCTTAATATAGGGGTGCAATGAGCATGCTGACACCATGTGTCTCACAGAATTTTATACCAATTGGCTGTGAAAAAATAATATTTACATTTTCACTAAAATATTGTTTTAGTACCAAATTATTAATATTTATAAGGGCTAATAGGGAAAAAAATGGCCTCTCAGTTTGTTGTGTAATTTCTACTTAGTACGCCAATACCCTACATGAAATCGGGAAATACCTTCTCAGACATACTGAAAAGCTCAGAAGGCAAGGAGCGCCATATTGTAGTACAGATTTTGGTTTGCTGGAGCCATAAACCACTAGAGAAGCCCTTTAGGTGCCAGAACAGCAGAGTCCCCCCAAATCAAGAAATGACCGCATTTTATAAACTACACTTCTCAATGAATTAATCTAAGGTTGCAGTAATCAGATTGACACCATGGGTGTGTCACAGGATTTTATACCACTGGGTATTGAAGAAAAAATAATTTAATTTTTACCACAAAAATTTAGTTTTAGCCCCAAAATTTACATTTTCACATTAGAAAATGGGTAAGAATGGCACTAAAATTTGTCACATATTTTCTGCTGAACGCAATACCCCATATGGGGCTGTACAGTACTGCTTAGCTGTACGGCGAGACTCGGGAGACCAGGAGCTCTGACTCTTGGAGACCAAATTAGAATAGTTTGCGGACTGCATATATAAAGCCCTTATGTGCCAAAAGAGCAGGATCTCCTCTCACATGACCCCATTTTGGAAATCAGATTTATCCTGCGCTCTACATTGAGCACTTACATCAGGGTTTCTATCTACCGTATATACTCGAGTATAAGCCAATCCGAGTATAAGCCGAGACACCTAATTTTGCCACAAAAAACTGGGAAAACCTATTGATTCGAGTATAAGTCTAGGGTGGGAAATGCAGCATGCTACATAAAGGTTGATGATGGCCCCATAAGATGCTCCTTAGAAAAATATGCCCCATATAATGCTGCATTAAAGGTTGATGATGGCCCCATAAGATGCTCCATAGAAAAATATGCCCCATATAATACTGCGTAAAGGTTAATGATGGCCCCATAAGATGCTCCATACAAAAATATGCCCCATATAATGCTCCATAAAGGTTGGTGATGGCCCCCATAAGATGCTCCATACAAAAATATGCCCCATATAGTGCTCCATAAAGGTTGATGAGGGCCCCATAAGATGCTCATCATATCAGTGGAGATTATGTTGGTATGACTATATCCTATATGCTGCTAATGTTGCAATAAAAAAAATAACATACGGTACTCACCTCTTGTTGCTGGCCGCTGCTCCTCAGTGTCGCCTGCTCTCTGCAGTGACTGTTCAGGCAGAGGGCACACACTAATCACATCATCACGCCCTCTGACCTGCACGTCTCATTCAGAGGACCCGTAAGACACAGCACGGGGGTGGAACGGGGACAGGTGAATATCGCAAGTGCCGGTGTCCTGAACAAGCAGCGGCACAAGCACATGGCCCCTATAGCGCACCGGTGTCCCCGCCAACTCAGGACATCGGCACTTGACCCAGTGCCAACATCGACGGCCGACCCTGTCAGCAGCCACCAGAATACTTACTAAGGCTGCAGGGGAGCGTGGACATGTTCCGGAGATACCGGGGACCTCCGCACTGGGACCGTGACTCATGTATAAGCCGAGGGGGGTCTTTTTCAGCCAAAAAAGGGCTGAAAAACTCGACTTACACACAAGTATATATGGTAAATCTTCAAATTACGTGTTTCAGATGAGACCCTCAAGCGATCCATTCTCTAAGAGGCAGCAGATATACTCTGGATTCTGTCTGGCATCTGTTCAGTGGCGTCCTTTTCAGAAGCGCACAAAACTGTAGCTGACCGCGCTTTTATGCACACTTATAAAGACAGACACTGCTGAAACATAGGCCAGACGGCATACACAGTTCCTCCATCTGTATCAGTATAGAATAACTTCCGCCGGGGATTCCGTTTGAATCACGTAATTCCAAGATTTACACAGAAACCTCGATGTAAGTGCTCAGCGCAGAGGGCAAGATAAATGTGAGCTGAGATTTACTGCAACCTTTGGGAGGCAGAATTAACAAATCAAATCAACATCAAGTGACTTTATTCTTCGGGTTGGTGCAATTACAGTGATACCAGATTTATATTTTTTTATGTTTGACTGCTGTCACACTAAAAAAAAGTGGTTTTTTTTTTCAAAAAGTTTTTGCTTTGCCATATTTTGAGAGCTATTTTTTTCTTTATTTCTGCAAACAAAGTCACGTGACATCTTGTTTTTGGGGGGGAGGTTGACGTTTTTATTGGTACAATTTTCAGCATATAACATTTCTTGATCGCTTTATAGTCCAATTTTTGGGAGGCAGAATGAACAAGAAACAGTAATTCAGGATTTTTTAAAAAAAATTTTCATGCCGTTCACCGTGTGGTAAAAGTGATAAGACAGCCTTATTCTTTGGATCAGTACGATAACAATACAACATTTATATCTTTTTTTATGTTTTGCCGCATTTTCAGAATAAAAACTATTTTATGGAAAAAAATAATTGTTTTTGCATCATAATATTCTGAGAGTTATAACTTTTTTATTTCTCCACTGACGAAGCTGTGTGGCGGCTTCTTTTTTACAGGAGAAGATCAGTGATATCATTTTAATTTACAATCAACATTTTGATCACATTTTATTCCACTTTTTGGTGGCATGATGAAAATGAATAGGTTTTTTGTAACTATTATTTTTTTTGATGGCCTTCACTGAAAGAGTTAAATAGTGTGAGATTTTTATAGGCTGGGTCCTTCTGGACGCGGTGATACCAAATATGTATTTTATATTTATTTATTTTTTACATACATATACCTGTTTATTGGTTTAATATTTATTCTTTTATTTTATGTCCATTTTATAATTTTTAAAAAAATATTTTTTCACCTTTTTTTTTTACTTTTTAGTATAAAAAGCACTTTTAGCACTGCAATGCATTATAACTGAAATTGCTACACTCACAGAAGCCTCTTAGACCATGCTCTGGGCATGCTCTAAACAGGCCTCTATAGCTGGCAAACCTGGAGGTTGTCTTGACGTTACCTTGGCAAAGATCTGGGTATCTCGATGAAGTCGTGGGGGTGCCGATCACATGGGATAGGGAGCGCCCACCCTCTACTAGTCTTAAAAATGCTTGCGATCTCTATTGTTTGGAACATTTAGGGAGTTAAATGGCTCGGCTCTGTGCAGGCACCGCTCTTGGCCATGGCAGGTGGAGCTTGGCTCCTGGCGGTGATCATCCTGCCACTGCTACTGTGCCCGCATGATCGCCTTGACTTAAATTTACATTATTTTGCGGGAACCGCTTCCCGACCATGACGTAAATTAATGTCAAATGTCACAAAGGGGTTAAGAGAACTGCTCACCTGTCAGGGTTGTTTTGACCCACAAGGTAGTTTAGCTGCTGCAGCACCCTCAGACAGGGAATTTGCGTCCTGTAGATTATATAGTGGTAGAATGAGGGTAGTAGCCTGCGCTGCTGATGTTGGACGGAAGAAACCAAGAGACAGTGGTGAAATTAACTAAGCGATTTATTCTCTACACATTTCGAAGTTGGAGCAACTTGTTCTTCAGGAGAACCATAGCAATACATCTGGAAAGATGGACACAGTGTTGATAGATCATTAGTTAATGGACATATGTTGAGCTGGTTTTATTTGGGTCACTAGCAGATGAAAGGATAGCTATTATGGATTAGCAAATAGCTTTGGATAGCTCCTTATCTGAATAGCTATAGCGCTTACTGAATAGCTGCCTCGGTAACCTTGATACCTGGAGTACTCACGATAATCAGCTTTTCGGCGCTGCAGCTGCATGTGTCACGGCTATGTGACAGTCACAACACATGCATGGTGTGTGTTGGGCTATCCATGCATGTGTTGTGACTGTCACACAGCCGTGACACATGCAGCCGCGGAGCTGAACAGCTGATTATCGGGAGTGCTCCAGGTATCGGGCTACCGATGCAGCTACTCGGTAAGTGCTATAGCTATTTGGATAAGGAGCTATCCGAAGCTATTTGCTCATCCCTAATAGCTACATTATATATATATATATATATATATATATATACTGTATATATATATCAAGAAGGACAATTGA
Organism: Ranitomeya imitator; assembly: GCF_032444005.1. NCBI lineage: Eukaryota > Metazoa > Chordata > Amphibia > Anura > Dendrobatidae > Ranitomeya > Ranitomeya imitator. The sequence continues at coordinate 757,927,183 of NC_091283.1, read as the reverse complement.
AATTGGTGTGTATACTATAGTGAACCTTACCAAAAAGAGAAGATCATTATATGATCAATGATCTCATGAAGTCACTCAGAAAATGGGTCTGATGAACACAGGTTGCAAAGGTCTAGCAAAATTACTGTCACTAAAGCTTCTAGTTCCAAAAAAAAGGTAAAATACTAACAGTGAATAGAAATGATCAGACTTGAAAAGTGCTTCCCCTCATTGATTTGGTGTCACACATTCTCAGTCTCCTCACGATTTTCCATTTAAAGATAAATATCTTTCTGCTCATAACATGGTCTATCAATACCACATGAGTCACTGTCTTGGTGTTAATGAAAGTATAGATTTGTCGCGCTCACAACTTACCTTTTGCATTGCATCTGAGATTCACTTCAGGGCTATTCATGATCTATGCATACGGTATATATGTACAGTATAAATGCATAAATGCTTGAGTTTAGTAAATGACCAGTTGCCCATTCTGGTTATGTGAATTAAAAGATCAAATAAAACAACAGTAAAAATATACTACATACTACAATCCACCATGATAGAAGATGAAACATCAAGTAATTTGCTATGACTGGTTGACTTAACGAATGAGCCATGGAATCATTATAATTTTATTTATGCCTTTAACAATAGTAAACCAACAATTAAAAGTTAAAATCCTAATGGTTCCATCATTTCCTCAACTGAAATCTTAGATTTTCCCATTACAGTCAATTAAGGCTTCAATAGTGGTAAGTGGAGGTGTCAGTGCACGGATAATAATGATTTCGTCTGATATGCCTTAATAATGAATTTAGGGAGTCATTACATTCTAGGAAGGAACAAAGAATAAATGATGCTAAGCAGGCAGTCATATCACGCCACTGGAGTTAACATTACATTATACAAACAAATTGTTAAACTCGCTAATATTCAGGAAGTATAATCTCCTTTCAACTCTGATCGGCTTTTTCAATTCCCAAATTAAGCTTAACAGAAATTTAAACAGATCTCCCTAAACATTCTGGCAGCTGAGCTTATGATTGACTGATTTGGTATTATGTGGTTGTGGAGCAGAAGGTAACAGTACTTGTCAAAAGTTTGGACACACGTGTTCATGCAATGATTTTCCTTGTTGTTAATGGATTGTGCACATTGCAGATTCAGACTGAGGCAGCAAAACCATGAAGGGGAACAAAATGAAGGGGAACAAAAGGAAACGAGGAGCAAGGAAACACGTTTGAAACAAAACAGACTCCTCCAAGTACCCCCATTCTACTCTGATGACAGCTTTAGACAACCTTGGCATTCTCTTAAGCAGCTTAATGTGGTACTAAATATATTACGTTCCAACAAACCTTCTTGTTCTATTGAATAGCAAAATAATTGAAAAGCGGGGTGCAGAATGCCACAGTGATTGCCATGCTAACCTCGCCACTGTGTACCTTCACATGTATTAGCAGCAAGAGGCAATTGCCAAATAAATAGTTATAAATTGCAATGTTATTGTTGACTATCAATTTTTACCATCTTGCAACAGTATATATGATAAATTCATCTCTAGAACGTAAAGCATACTACTGATTTGATAACAACACGACCCAGTGTACTGGCGCACATTGCAGATGGGTGACGTGAATGCTCCTTTTAAATTGATGAGAATGAGTGATAAATAGCGTAGTGCACATTAAATGAATGCTAAACTACACTGGTTATACCAAACCAAAGCGAGAACAGGAGGAATCAGACAGTCAAGGTTGTTTAGATTAGAATCACATACCATAGCCAAGTAAGATATACATCAATGTCATAAAACCTAGCCCATTTATACAGGGATCGCAGCTACATTTACAAAAAAAAATGTCTGGTCTTATAGCAGCGGTGGCTTTGGGGCTGGGAAAGCAAAATGTACAAAAACCATGCAGGGTCTGGTATGCTGCAGTGTAAGAAAACCATATTGTGCGACTGTCTTTTGCTGTGGCCACTGCAGTGCAATAGTGCTTAGGCATTGTGCCACTCAATAACATTTCTAGTTTATTGTTGGCCTACCTCCTGTGGTTATTTTCCAATCTGGCCAGATTGTCAGATATTATTGTGGAGTATCAGCGATTTAAAATGTTATTGGTGACAACCACTGTCTTACTCATGAATATGGATGATAACTTGTCTTTTTATTAGCATCAGTGTATAGTAACAGCATCTTGTTAAATGGACATGCTGCACAACTGTCACTGATTTAGGCCTCTTTCACACGTTCTTGTCTCCGGTACGTGTGGTGACAGTTTTCACACGTACCGGAGACACGTGCACACGTAGACCCATTCAAATGAATGGGTCTGTGCACATGTCAGTGTGTTTCCATGGACCGTGTGTCTGTGAGCATAACACCCTGACGTGTCCGTTTTATACCGTCAGCACAGACAGTAAAACATCCCACACACGTGCACGCGGAGAACACACGTTGATGTCCTTCCTCTGTGTGACACGCATCGGCACAGAGGAAGCGCTACTGTAAGCGTTGTTTGCCGGCAGCAGGTGCTGAAGACAGCTCTCATCATTTTCCCCTGCTCTGAACGACAGCAGGCTTTTTCCCATGGTCCTGAGGTCACCGCAGTTCAGCCTGGCCTCAATGATGGTGAATGATGCTGCGCTCTCAGCAGCTCATTCACCAGTGGTTTTCAGCAGGGATGGTTGCATCTTGGCACCGTCCAGGTTGAAAACTATTTAGCCCCCAGACATGGATTACAGCGTGGGACACAACGACAGACAGGTATGGTATATTGTTGGTTTATTATTTTACTTTTATTACAGGAGATCAAGGGCATCGGGAATTAGGTGTTGCAGTAAGTATGGCTTAATTTAGAATATTAAAGGAATCTGTGTAATTTTTTCAAATAAAGGACTTTATTCTGGCCATGTCTTACAACTATAGGATTAGTAATGGATAGGTGTCTTATAGACGCCTCTCCATTACTAAGCCGTGAGCTTGATGTCACCTAAAAGGTGACATCAACCCCACAAATATTACCTGTTATGACCTGGTGGTTAAGAGCACATGGAATGACCTGATAGTTACTGATAATAAAGGACGAGCTCTGGGACGTGGGAACTCTGCTGACCGCAATCCCTAATCCTATCAAACACACTAGAAATAGCCGTGGATTGCGCCTAACGCTCCCTATGCAACTCGGCACAGCCTAAGGAACTAGCTAGCCTTGAAGATAGAAAAATAAAGCCTACCTTGCCTCAGAGAAATTCCCCAAAGGAAAAGGCAGCCCCCCACATATAATGACTGTGAGTAAAGATGAAAATACAAACACAGAGATGAAATAGATTTAGCAAAGTGAGGCCCGACTTACTGAACAGACCGAGGATAGGAAAGGTTACTTTGCGGCCAGCACAAAAACCTACAAAAAGACCACGCAGAGGGCGCAAAAAGACCCTCCGCACCGACTCACGGTGCGGAGGCGCTCCCTCTGCGTCCCAGAGCTTCCAGCAAGCAAGACAACAATAAAAATAGCAAGCTGGACAGAAAAATAGCAAACCAAAGAAATACAAGCTGGAACTTAGCTTCTGCTGGGAAGACAGGTCACAAGAACGATCCAGGAGCGAACTAGACCAATACTGGAACATTGACAGGTGGCATGGAGCAAAGATCTAAGTGGAGTTAAATAGAGCAGCAAGCTAACGAATTAACCTCGTCACATGTGGAAGGACACTCAGAAACACCCACCAGAGGAAGTCCATGGACAGAACCAGCCGAAGTACCATTCATGACCACAGGAGGGAGCCCGACAACAGAATTCACAACAATTACCCCACTTGCTACCACTACAGGACAAATGGGAAGAGCCAGGCAAAGTGCCGGAAAAGGCGCATCTAATAGATGCGCCTTTTCTCGGCTGACGCAGGCTGCTGTTTTCAGGCTGTGGAGGCCTATATCAATAACCACATACTAACCTGAGAATAGTAGCCACCAGCTGTGAGCTTTAGCAAGGCTGGTTGTCAAATATGGGGGGACCCCACACCGTTTTTTAAATTATTTATTTAAATAATTAAAAAACAGCATGGGGACCCCTCTATTCTTGATAACCAACCTTAACAGAAGTTGACAGATGGGGGTTGCAGCCCCCAGCCGTGAGTTTTGTCTGGTTGGTTAAATAAAATAGGGTGAAACCCACATCTGTTTTTTCATTCATTTATTTCTGGCAGCTGTGGAATAACCCTATCATCTTCACCTACTGTCACTGTTATTAGCAGCAGCAGGTGTCGGATGATGGGGGTAACAGTCCCAAAAGCCCCCACCTGCTGTCGTACAGACTTTAATATAACGCTCATCATTCTTCTCTGCTTGCCGGCAGAGCAGGGGAGAATGATGAGATCCGGCTTCAGCACCTGCCTCCATTGAACAGCGTTTACTGTAGTGCTTCATCCCTGGCGGCCGTCCGTGTGGTACTGATGGCGTACACGGGTGGCAAACGGTTGCCACACATGTGCCACACGTAGTACACACACGGACACACATATCTCCGGTACCGTTTTTTCTGGTACCGGAAATAAACGGACATGTGAAACCAGCCTTAGTAATAGTCCTGGGATGACATTTTCCGTAGTCTGCACTGTTCTAAGATGCCGTCCCATTATTGCCTTAGAAGGGGTTGTCCAGGTTTTTCACAAACTTCTACAGTTACGCTATGTGACTGCAGACTTGTGAATCCTCACATAGCACATAATGCGCGCTATGAGTATTCTCCTGTGCCAGCATGCACGATGTGTTTCTGTAATCAGATGGCACTCACACATACAGGTGCTTCTCACAAAATTAGAAAAAAATCATCAAAAAGTTAAATTAATTTCAGTTCTTCAATACAAAACGTGAATCTCATTTATTATATAGGGTAATTACAGAGTGATCTACGGTACTTCAAGTGTTTATTTCTCTTAATGTTGATTATGGCTTAGGCTGCTTTCACACATCAGGTTTTCGCCGTCAGGCTAAATCCGGCCAATTTAGGAAAAAATGGATGTCGCAAATTGTGAAAAGCTGATGCGATGGATCCATTTTTTTGCCTGATCCGACTAGCTGATATCCGGAGAGATAAAAAAAATTGGAGCATGTTCAGTTTCAAAACACAGAATCCGTCGCCGGATTCCGTCAGTTAACGAATCCGGCGCCATAGGCTTCCATTATAGCAAAAGCGCATGGCGCTAGATCTGTCGCTGTCCGTTTTTTTAGATGGACACAAAAAACGTTCCTCTGTGCATTCTCTCCTGCTGCCGGACTGACAATTTTTGATGGATCCGGCGAAAAACGGATGAAACGTGGGGCCATCGGTTGCAATCTGGCGCTACTACAAGTCTATGAGGAAAAAAAAATCTGGCGGCAACTTTTGAAGGATCCGTTGTTTTTCAAAATTCACTGGAATGTGCCTGACGGCAAAAACCTGATGTGTGAAAGCAGCCTTACAGCCAATGAAAACCCAAAAGTCATTATCTCAGTAAATTAGAACTAGCTATTGAACCCGTTCTACGCCCGGGTGGCGAGCATTTATATTGGTATATGGTCTCCATCCTGGTATGTGCTGCTTCATCCTGCGTCCCCATCCTGTCATGTGCTGCACCCATCCTGCGCCCCCATCATGTCATGTGCTGCACCCATCCTGCGTCCCCATCCTGTCATGTGCTGCACCCATCCTGCGCCCCCATCCTGTCATGTGCTGCACCCATCCTGCGTCCCCATCCTGGTATGTGCTGCACCCATCCTGTCATGTGCTGCACCCATCCTGCGTCCCCATCCTGTCATGTGCTGCACCCATCCTGCGTCCCCATCCTGTCATGTGCTGCACCCATCCGGGGGCCTGAGCAGGCGGGGACACCGGCGCGCTGTGGGGGTCAGGTGCCGATATCGCCGCCAGCTCAGGCCCCCCAGCACTTACTATATTCACCTGTCCTCCATTCCACCACTGGGCGCCGCCATCTTCCCGGTCTCCTGGCTGTGACTGTTCAGTCAGAGGGCGGCGCCGGCGCGCATTAAGCGCGTCATCGCGCCCTCTGAACTGAAGGTCACAGGCCGAAGACCGGGAAGATGGCGGCGCTCAGCGGTGGAACAGAGGACAGGTGAATATGGCCGATACTCACCCTCCTGGCGGTCCCTGCTTCTCTGTTGGAGATCGCGGTGTGCGTTCAGTGTGAACGCATACCGCGATCTCTCGGGAGCGTCACTCTGTGAGGCCCAGACTGCGCCGGCGCTTGCGCAGTCTATAAAGGCTTCGGACAGAGTGACGCTCCCAGCGTTATATTATAGATACTTTATAACATCAGCTTGAAAAATGATTTCAAAATCCGAAATGTAAAAAATGATTTCAAAATCCGAAATGTAAAAAATGATTTCAAAATCCGAAATGTTGGTCTACAGAAATGTATGTTCAGTAAATGCACTCAGGACTTGGTCACGCGTGAATCTAGTCTGTGAAGGATAACCTGGATTTCCCAGTGACGCCTCAGGATGTGATTTCTGGACGTCGTTCACACTCTCAGTACAGACTATGCCATCACCTGACACAAACTCTGCCTGACGCCTGTGAACTCGTCAGGGCTGGAAGTGCTGACTGCAGAATACACGTCAGTGACAAGAGAGGCAGCTGGTCTATGTGCCCCTCTCCATGCAGAGCCCGCCACATCTCATCTCATTATTACCCAGCGCACAGCACACAACACTTATGGCAGACGCTTCCCTTTTGTTCGTTTTCAATAAAGTTTTGTCTGACTGTGCGTGAAGCATTGTGGGAGCTGTAGTCCGTTTCTCTTCCTGTCTGTCTGTGCTTGGGCTGCGCTGTGTTACACACGGTGTCTCCGGCTGCTGTGGGGGTAAAGCTGATTGTTTGCGTAGTACCCGGAGCCATATTCGTGCTACACAGGAAGCAGGAACAGCATCCAGAGGGGGCGCCACTGGTCAGCGACAGCTACACAGGCCAGGTGGGTAGTAAGGAGCAGTGACAGCTCTCGTGTGCACTGCTGGACGGAGGTGGCGCTGTGTGGGCAGGTGCTGGACGGAGGTGGCGCTGTGTGGCCAGGTGCTGGACGGAGGTGGCGCTGTGTGGCCAGGTGCTGGACGGAGGTGGCGCTGTGTGGCCAGGTGCTGGACGGAGGTGGCGCTGTGTGGCCAGGTGCTGGACTGAGGGGGCGCTGTGTGGCCAGGTGCTGGACGGAGGTGGCGCTGTGTGGGCAGGTGCTGGACGGAGGGGGCGCTGTGTGGCCAGGTGCTGGACGGAGGGGGCGCTGTGTGGCCAGGTGCTGGACGGAGGGGGCGCTGTGTGGCCAGGTGCTGGACTGAGGGGGCGCTGTGTGGCCAGGTGCTGGACGGAGGTGGCGCTGTGTGGCCAGGTGCTGGACGGAGGTGGCGCTGTGTGGCCAGGTGCTGGACGGAGGGGGCGCTGTGTGGCCAGGTGCTGGACGGAGGTGGCGCTGTGTGGCCAGGTGCTGGACGGAGGGGGCGCTGTGTGGCCAGGTGCTGGACGGAGGTGGCGCTGTGTGGCCAGGTGCTGGACGGAGGTGGCGCTGTGTGGCCAGGTGCTGGACTGAGGGGGCGCTGTGTGGCCAGGTGCTGGACGGAGGTGGCGCTGTGTGGCCAGGTGCTGGACGGAGGGGGCGCTGTGTGGCCAGGTGCTGGACTGAGGGGGCGCTGTGTGGCCAGGTGCTGGACGGAGGTGGCGCTGTGTGGCCAGGTGCTGGACGGAGGTGGCGCTGTGTGGCCAGGTGCTGGACGGAGGGGGCGCTGTGTGGCCAGGTGCTGGACGGAGGTGGCGCTGTGTGGCCAGGTGCTGGACGGAGGGGGCGCTGTGTGGGCAGGTGCTGGACGGAGGGGGCGCTGTGTCGCCAGGTGCTGGACTGAGAGGGCGCTGTGTGGCCAGGTGCTGGACGGAGGGGGCGCTGTGTGGGCAGGTGCTGGACGGAGGGGGCGCTGTGTGGCCAGGTGCTGGACTGAGGGGGCGCTGTGTGGCCAGGTGCTGGACGGAGGGGGCGCTGTGTGGCCAGGTGCTGGACTGAGGGGGCGCTGTGTGGCCAGGTGCTGGACGGAGGTGGCGCTGTGTGGCCAGGTGCTGGACTGAGGGGGCGCTGTGTGGGCAGGTGCTGGACGGAGGGGGCGCTGTGTGGGCAGGTGCTGGACGGAGGGGGCGCTGTGTGGGCAGGTGCTGGACGGAGGGGGCGCTGTGTGGGCAGGTGCTGGACGGAGGGGGCGCTGTGTGGGCAGGTGCTGGACGGAGGGGGCGCTGTGTGGCCAGGTGCTGGACTGAGGGGGCGCTGTGTGGGCAGGTGCTGGACGGAGGTGGCGCTGTGTGGGCAGGTGCTGGACGGAGGGGGCGCTGTGTGGGCAGGTGCTGGACGGAGGGGGCGCTGTGTGGGCAGCTGCTTGACGGAGGTGGCGCTGTGTGGGCAGCTGCTTGACGGAGGTGGCGCTGTGTGGCCAGGTGCTGGACTGAGGGGGCGGTGTGTGGGCAGGTGCTGGACGGAGGTGGCGCTGTGTGGCCAGGTGCTGGACGGAGGTGGCGCTGTGTGGCCAGGTGCTGGACGGAGGTGGCGCTGTGTGGCCAGGTGCTGGACGGAGGGGGCGCTGTGTGGCCAGGTGCTTGACGGAGGGGGCGCTGTGTGGGCAGCTGCTTGACGGAGGTGGCGCTGTGTGGCCAGGTGCTGGACGGAGGTGGCGCTGTGTGGCCAGGTGCTGGACGGAGGTGGCGCTGTGTGGGCAGGTGCTGGACGGAGGGGGCGCTGTGTGGGCAGGTGCTGGACGGAGGGGGCGCTGTGTGGCCAGGTGCTGGACGGAGGGGGCGCTGTGTGGGCAGGTGCTGGACGGAGGGGGCGCTGTGTGGGCAGGTGCTGGACGGAGGGGGCGCTGTGTGGGCAGGTGCTGGACGGAGGGGGCGCTGTGTGGGCAGGTGCTGGACGGAGGGGGCGCTGTGTGGGCAGGTGCTGGACGGAGGGGGCGCTGTGTGGGCAGGTGCTGGACGGAGGTGGCGCTGTGTGGCCAGGTGCTGGACGGAGGGGGCGCTGTGTGGCCAGGTGCTGGACGGAGGGGGCGCTGTGTGGGCAGCTGCTTGACGGAGGTGGCGCTGTGTGGCCAGGTGCTGGACGGAGGTGGCGCTGTGTGGCCAGGTGCTGGACGGAGGTGGCGCTGTGTGGGCAGGTGCTGGACGGAGGGGGCGCTGTGTGGCCAGGTGCTGGACGGAGGGGGCGCTGTGTGGCCAGGTGCTGGACGGAGGGGGCGCTGTGTGGCCAGGTGCTGGACGGAGGGGGCGCTGTGTGGGCAGGTGCTGGACGGAGGGGGCGCTGTGTGGGCAGGTGCTGGACGGAGGGGGCGCTGTGTGGCCAGGTGCTGGACGGAGGGGGCGCTGTGTGGCCAGGTGCTGGACGGAGGGGGGCGCTGTGTGGCCAGGTGCTGGACGGAGGGGGCGCTGTGTGGCCAGGTGCTGGACGGAGGGGGCGCTGTGTGGCCAGGTGCTGGACGGAGGGGGCGCTGTGTGGCCAGGTGCTGGACGGAGGGGGCGCTGTGTGGCCAGGTGCTGGACGGAGGGGGCGCTGTGTGGCCAGGTGCTGGACGGAGGGGGCGCTGTGTGGCCAGGTGCTGGACGGAGGGGGCGCTGTGTGGCCAGGTGCTGGACGGAGGGGGCGCTGTGTGGCCAGGTGCTGGACGGAGAGGGCGCTGTGTGGCCAGGTGCTGGACGGAGGGGGCGCTGTGTGGGCAGCTGCTGGACACATTTCTGACAACGTATACTGTAGTGAGAAGTTGTCAGGGTACAGGAATCATTGGTAACTTCCTGAGTTTTTTTTTTTCAGTCTTCTGCAAGCTCTCAAATCTGTGGACCCCATTTTGGTCTGGTGGGTGTCCGTTGCGGCACAAGTTGGTAACCAGAGGTGCTGGAGCAGCAGAGAATATAGATGTAGGCAGACATATGCTCGCTTTTCGCTTTTGAAGTCTGGGACATTTTTCTGACCTGCAGCATGACCTAAGTTTCTTTTTTTTCTTTTTCCTTTGGCATTAATGTCTCACAATTTTTGGTATTTGTGATAAGTCTGAAAAAAAAAAGTTACAAAAATGAGTTTGAAAAAAAAAATCCTCTGCTAAAGCAGCCATTAACCTCCAGACGGTGTGGTTATTAACAAAACTGCAGACATTTGTTAGCTGATAATGGACTGGTTTTCAGCCACATGGCAGATATTGCGCTTGAGCTAAAGGTTTATGGGACGATCTTAGAGATGATCCTGGTCGCCTGCCCTTATAATGCGTCATCGCTATTCGACCAGTGGGGGTCTGACACACAGCATCAGCTGGCCGTAACCAGTACAATGGAGCTGAGCGCCGCCGCTCCATCACCGCCGGGTTCTGCAGATCGGCTCCTGTTTATTTGACTAGTAGTGGACGACGCCTCCCTACATGATGGGCGATGCAGAGGCCGTGGTCACCTGATGGAAATTGGCTGTGATTGACAGTCACCCTCCAGGACTAAAGGTACCGTCACACTAAGCGACGCTGCAGCGATACCGACAACGATGTGGATCGCTGCAGCGTCGCTGTTTGGTCGCTGGAGAGCTGTCACACAGACCGCTCTCCAGCGACCAACGATCCCGAAGTCCCCGGGTAACCAGGGTAAACATCGGGTTACTAAGCGCAGGGCCGCGCTTAGTAACCCGATGTTTACCCTGGTTACCGTTGTAAATGTAAAAAAACAAACACTACATACTTACATTCCCGGTGTCTGGTCATGTCCTTCGCCTTCAGCTTCCCGCACTGACTGAGCGCCGGCCGTAAAGTACAGCGGTGACGTCACCGCTGTGCTGTGCTTTACGGCTGGCCGGCGCTCACCAGTCAGTGCGGGAAGCTGAAGGCGAAGGACATGACCAGACACCGGGAATGTAAGTATGTAGTGTTTGTTTTTTTACATTTACAACGGTAACCAGGGTAAACATCGGGTTACTAAGCGCGGCCCTGCGCTTAGTAACCCGATATTTATCCTGGTTACCAGTGAAGACATCGCTGAATCGGCGATTTAGCGATGTCAGCGGGATATCCAGCGACGAAATAAAGTGCTGGACTTTCCCCAGCGACCAACGATCTCCCAGCAGGGGACTGATCGTTGGTCGCTGTCACACATAACGATTTTGTTAATGATATCGTTGCTACGTCACAAAAAGCAACGATATCGTTATGTGTGACGGTACCTTAATGGTGGGAGTGAAAGAAATCTCCATTCCCATCTGTTCATCCCATTCTACATATAAACATGTGATATAATATGATTTAGCAGAAATGATGATCGTGAAGAAATGTTAAACATAATTAAATGAATTTTTATAATTGAAGCGTCTCTCAAAAAATAGGAAATAATCCCCTGTCCATAAAATAGGCAATAACTCACTGATTCTTAGGACTCTCTCTGATCCCGAGAATGGAACTCTGGGACCTGACTGGAGAACCCTTCTTGAAGAAAGAGGAGATGCATATTCAAAAGTATCAGGCATAACGTCATGTTTTGGTAATGGCTCTTTAACGCGTAACTGTTATAATTTTTATTTTATAAATCAATATTACACATGAAAATATGCAACTTTGTAATGTATTATCAGAGAAATCTGCTTCTTTCTCTGTTAAAATTGATCGGTCATTATCAAAATTCTCAATTTTGAGGTAAAATCTGTAGTCTGTGCAGATAGACTTTCCCACTGATGAGATTCTATGTAGAATAGAAGTAGATCTCCTCTCCCTTCAAGAGGTTCTCCAATCATCAGGTCCCAGACTTCCATTCTCGGGATCACCGGAAGTCCCGAGAAGCCGGGTTCACACTGCGTTGGCACATACGGTAACGGGCTGCTGTAACGCAAGTGCCGACGTTTACATCACGCTAGCGCAGATAGAGCATCTGCTAGCTCTATCTGTGCTAGCAGTGACTGACCCGGAAATGCTACAGCCCGCGTCTCAGGGTCCGTCACTCAATGATGGCAGAATTGTATTTTTCATTCATTCTGCTTCTAAGATCTCACTCTAAATGAAAGGTGTCTTATTCCATAAAAGATTAAAAACCTAGAACAGCCTCTGTGTAGTAACGTTCCCCACGTCGGATAGTTCATAGATGAAGCTGTGATTGCTAGAATAACGGACCAGGGTTTGGTACCTGGTCCGCGTTACCTCCATGAATGTCCTGCATGGTTTAATGATATTCTAATAGACACTTTTGGGTTTTAAGCTATAATCCTTGTTATGTGTTGGACACAATTTACATTTTACTTTACAGTATATTGGGTAGAACCCAGACTGTTAACAAGTACAACTGTCGCTGAAGTCAAAGGGAAAACGTTATTTGATTAGTTTTTGCTATTCTCTATTTTGCACTTCTTCAGAGCCGAGGATGTGAAAAATCTCATGGGATCAAAAAAGCTTCATCTAAAACAAGACACTTTGTGGCAAATTTTAAAGCTGTTGTCTCATCTTATTTAATGAATAAAAGAAAATGCAAAGCATTGAATTTGACCTCTTTTTTTAAAGGGAACCTGATAGGACATTGGTGCACCTCAAACCACGGGCAGCATAAATCAGAGGCTGGCTGCTGTATGTTTAGGTGGCATTCTCACATCCGTGTGTCATGGTCCGAGTGATGCACACACTATCCGCTGGTCTCCTGACCTGAACTTGACAGCCTCATATATGTCAATAATAAGTAAGGGTACGTTCCCATAATAAGTTTTACTAGTGTTCTAGACGCAGTGTATTATCGCTGCGTCTAAAATGCTGCATTCAGTACAATTACAGTGGATCGGATTAATAGAAATCTCGTGCACACTGTGCTGCATAAACTCACCTGTGCTGCTTGTTTCCAATCTTCCATATCCTTTTCTCTTGCGGGAACGCCCCCATAGACTTGCATTAGATGCGGAAAATCTGCAGATTAAATAAAAAAAAATAAAAATAAAAAAAAAAGCACATGCGTTATAAGTGTGTTTATGCAGGTGTGTTTAGCCTGGTTTAGCTTAATAAGTAATTTTTAAAACTAACATATGGTTCCTCTATTTTTGATAAACAGCCAAGGTAAAGCAGACAGCTGCGTGCTTATATTATCAGGGTGGGAATGTCCCTGGTTCTTCGACCCTTCGCAGCCTCAAAATACCAGCCCGCAGCCACCCCAGAATTGGTGAATCACATGAGATATGTAAATTCTGGCGATTTGCCGGGTCTTCCTGATTTCCCTGGTATGATGGCAATCGGGGTAATGGCAGATGGGGTTGGACTACTGCGGAGCTTTGTGGGAACATTTTTACAAATAATTTGGTGAACAAGGGACTGACTCCTGTCCCTACATTATGCTGCTCTCAGATTCCATATAAAATAAACCTACTGACAGATTCCCTTTAAGCAGTCGAAATTTTGGCATATTGACTCCATAGTCGTGCTGATGAGATGCCATCTCTAATAAGCTCAGTACCTGGCAGATTATACATGCCGGGGTCTGTCTGACTAGCCTCCATGTTCAGCTATGTCCCTCGTGACTATCAAACTGGTTTTCCCTCAAACGCTGCATCCTCTCAGAACTAATACATGGCTGAAATTATACAGCCAGTATCTGATAAAGATTGTTTGTGGCTCGGGCAGCATGTATCAGCTGTCACATTCCCTTAAAGGGAACCTGTCACCTGAATTTGGCGGGACCGGTTTTTTGTGATATGGGCGGAGTTTTCGGGTGTTTGAGATTGCCTTGCACAGGTGTGTACTACGGAAGACAAAGAATGAACTTCAATCCAATATTGCGGCCAGCATGCAGCCAGCGGGTAAGGAAAGGGTGAATCAAACAACCGAAAACTCCGCCCATATGACAAAAAACGATCCCGCCAAATTCAGGTGACAGGTTCCCTTTAAGGTGTTTATATTAACAGCAATGTCCTGAGTGCATACACAGGGGTGTAACTACAACAGGTGCAGAGGTTGCAATCGCACCCGGGCCCTGGAAATTAAAGGGCCCTAAAAGTCCCTTTTGGCCTATAGAAAAAGACTATTGCTATTAAAGATTTAAATTATTTGGGGGCCCCGTTGGAGCTTTCGCATCGGGCCCATGAGTTTCAAGTTACGCCACTGTGTATACATGTGTTTGTGTATATACCGTATATATATTTTTACTCCTTCTACATAACTGCTGCTCTCTTTGGAGATCCTGAAGCTTATCTGCATGTGTTACCTGTTCCCCGTTGGCTTTTTGCATTTCTTAACCGCTATTACAGCGATGACTTTGGGATATTGCATCCTCAAGCGTGTCTTGTTGAGCTTGCTGTGAAAAGCAGTTCTCATTAAAATGCTGACATCTCACTATTATAAACTGTCCTAGACCATAGTGCGCATAGGTGCCAGCAGCAAAGCAAATTATCTCTGCTGTATGAAGTCTTACTGATAGCTCCAATTCCCACCCTTCACAGAGCCACTCCACTTAACTTATCCATTAGGGAAATCCCTCAAAACCTCCATTAACCTTTACAGCAAGAACAACCTTTTCAAGAATATGTCTTACCTGCTGTGCATGACAATATCTCAGGCTGTCTAAGTGAGGAATCGCTATTCTCAAATGTTTCCATGCATTTTTTTTTTTAAAGACTATATTCTCTTTTCCCATAATTTGTAGGACTGTATAGGGCTGCGTTAAAGAACGTTAGGAAGCAACATAGCAAATTCACGCTGAAGAAGAACTCCAGCAATGATGAGAAAACGCTGGACACCAGACCTCTGATATCCCTCCCCCACTAGTGATAAGGCAAGCACAAAAGCACTTTGGGTCCAATTCATCAAGGTGTTTTCGGTAGAATTCTGGTGTAAAACGCCTTTTAATGTGGCAGCGTTTTTGTGGAAATTGGAGATGCACAATCATTTTGTGACTTTTGGCATTTTTACTCCAGTTTAGCAAAAGTGTACAGAGCTTAGTTGGGGTGTGGTGAAGCCTGCCTGGAAAGTTCATATACATTTATGATAAATTTCCGGCTTACACTTGTTAGTGCCGCTTTCCGCACAGACGGCACAGTTCTGACCATGCAATGACTGACGCTTGATGGAGGAACATGTGACCAGACCTGTCCAATCAGCCTCCAATTATAAATCAGCTTTCCTAAGTACAGTGTTTTTCAATTGGAGGAGATCTGGTCACATGCAGTAATTTTGAGAATAGGAGTCTTTGGCTACTTTCACAATAGCGTCGGAATCTCCCCGTCGCAATGCGTTGGGCAGAGATTCCGACGCTAGCGTTTAACGCACTGCACAACGGAGGCAGCGGATGCATTTCTCCGGCGCATCCGCTGCCCCATTGTGAGGTGCGGGCGGAGTTCCGCGCATGCTCGGTCGGAAAAAGAGGTCCGTCAGGAGCAGAAAACGTTACATGTAGCGTTTTTTGCTCCCGACGGTCCGCCAAAGCACGACACATCCGTCGCATGACGGATGCGACGTGTGGCAATCTGTCGCAATGCGTCGTCAATACAAGTCTATAGGGAAAAAACGCATCCTGCAAGCACTTTTGCAGGATGCGTTTTTTCTGCAAAACGACGCATTGTGACGGATTGCAGAAAACGCTAGTGTGAAAGTAGCCTTTGAGGTAGAAGGACAACGGTTCACAAAGGAGAACATGTATTACACTGATGGCCGGCACCTAGGATGCTGTGACGTAATCTTACATAGATGGACAGCTGTTATGGGGAGACTCTTATGATACTTTGAAAGGGTTTGTCTGTGGCAGAATCACACTTAGTAGTCATCCAGCCGTACTGGATTTTGTTCCAGTAGAGCCAATTGCCTTTTAAGGCCCTGATGCTTTTCTTCTGTACGGCTCCATGTAATATATCTGGCACATGTATGGCATTCTTTCCCCTGTTTACTAAAATGGTTAAGAAGGCATCTGGTTAATATTAAAGGGGTTTTCCCACGAACAAAAGTGAATTTTAATCAATAGATCTTGGAGTAATAATAACTTCTACAATTTGATGTGATTAAATAAAATGTCCCTGTGCTGAGATAATCTTATAAATGTGCCCCTGCTGTGTACTGTGTAATGGCTGTGTTTACCCGTGCAGAGACATGGTCTCAACATACCACAGGTCCTGGGCGGGGGAAAGAAAAAGAGAGTATACAGACAGGACAGCATGGGCTTTGGGAAAATGGCCGCCGCGATCTCTTCTGCGCACGCGCGGCATCCCGCGGCCATTTTCCTGAAGCCCCGTGCAGCAGAGCACTACATCTGCGCACGCGCGGCCCCAGGAAGATGGCCGCCCGCACCGATGAAAGGAATGACAGCGCAGATCGCGCGCTGTGTCTTCACGTGGGCACAGGGAATCCGGACCTTGGACATGCGCACACCACTACGCCACCAACGGAAACCTGGGGAAGAAAAGAACGCTGTGAACACGCCCACCTGACCAGACCAGCCTGATTGACAGGCGAAAACGCCGACTTTGGTAATGTACAGTGGGGCAAAAAAGTATTTAGTCAGTCAGCAATAGTGCAAGTTCCACCACTTAAAAAGATGAGAGGCGTCTGTAATTTACATCATAGGTAGACCTCAACTATGGGAGACAAACTGAGAAAAAAAAATCCAGAAAATCACATTGTCTGTTTTTTTAACATTTTATTTGCATATTATGGTGGAAAATAAGTATTTGGTCAGAAACAAAATTTCATCTCAATACTTTGTAATATATCCTTTGTTGGCAATGACAGAGGTCAAACGTTTTCTGTAAGTCTTCACAAGGTTGCCACACACTGTTGTTGGTATGTTGGCCCATTCCTCCATGCAGATCTCCTCTAGAGCAGTGATGTTTTTGGCTTTTCGCTTGGCAACACGGACTTTCAACTCCCTCCAAAGGTTTTCTATAGGGTTGAGATCTGGAGACTGGCTAGGCCACTCCAGGACCTTGAAATGCTTCTTACGAAGCCACTCCTTCGTTAACCTGGCGGTGTGCTTTGGATCATTGTCATGTTGAAAGACCCAGCCACGTTTCATCTTCAATGCCCTTGCTGATGGAAGGAGGTTTCGACTCAAAATCTCACGATACATGGCCCCATTCATTCTTTCATGTACCCGGATCAGTCGTCCTGGCCCCTTTGCAGAGAAACAGCCCCAAAGCATGATGTTTCCACCACCATGCTTTACAGTAGGTATGGTGTTTGATGGATGCAATTCAGTATTCTTTTTCCTCCAAACACGACAAATTGTGTTTCTACCAAACAGTTCCAGTTTGGTTTCATCAGACCATGGGACATTCTCCCAAAACTCCTCTGGATCATCCAAATGCTCTCTAGCAAACTTCAGACGGGCCCGGACATGTACTGGCTTAATCAGTGGGACACGTCTGGCATTGCAGGATCTGAGTCCATGGTGGCGTAGTGTGTTACTTATGGTAGGCCTTGTTACATTGGTCCCAGCTTTCTGCAGTTCATTCACTAGGTCCCCCCGCGTGGTTCTGGGATTTTTGCTCACCGTTCTTGTGATCATTCTGACCCCACGGGGTGGGATTTTGCGTGGAGCCCCAGATCGAGGGAGATTATCAGTGGTCTTGTATGTCTTCCATTTTCTAATTATTGCTCCCACTGTTGATTTCTTCACTCCAAGCTGGTTGGCTATTGCAGATTCAGTCTTCCCAGCCTGGTGCAGGGCTACAATTTTGTTTCTGGTGTCCTTTGACCGCTCTTTGGTCTTCACCATAATGGAGTTTGGAGTCAGACTGTTTGAGGGTGTGCACAGGTGTCTTTTTATACTGATAACAAGTTTAAACAGGTGCCATTACTACAGGTAATGAGTGGAGGAAAGAGGAGACTCTTAAAGAAGAAGTTACAGGTCTGTGAGAGCCAGAAATCTTGATTGTTTGTTTCTGACCAAATACTTATTTTCCACCATAATATGCAAATAAAATGTTAAAAAAACAGACAATGTGATTTTCTGGATTTTTTTTTTCTCAGTTTGTCTCCCATAGTTGAGGTCTACCTATGATGTAAATTACAGACGCCTCTCATCTTTTTAAGTGGTGGAACTTGCACTATTGCTGACTGACTAAATACTTTTTTGCCCCACTGTATTTCTCGGCATACATGGGGAATCAGGGTACACTACATACACTATAGTAACGCACAGCGCAGGCCCTATTTAACAGTATTTATATCTCAATCTCAAAAAACGGGGTGACAGGTTCCCTTTAACGCATTTCACTATGTAATGAATAAAGATTTTCAACTGGAATTTTTCATTCAGTGATATTTAGGATGTGGTATTTGTGTTCCCTTTATTTTTTTGAGCAGTGTATATATGATGTAATTTATCTAGGCCCACCATATCAATTTGGATCATTAGATGTATAATACTATTGTTACCGAAAAGGTCATTCACTGTGCAGTCCCTCACACAAGAGGCGTTTACTTTTTTTTAATTATTATATGTTGTTTTGGCTGCAGAGGAAAAAAAATGCAGTAAAATCGCTGCTTGTGAACATGGCCTTTCTTTATTTTTTACTCTAGGAATTTTTCTACTTTTTCAAAACCAGTCGGAGAGCTGCTTGCATGAAAGGTTCTCGTTACTACTCCTGTCTTGTCTCTTCTGATTATTCTGCCATGTAACATTCTCTTTTTTATTCCTCTTGGAAATTAATATGTTGACAACTGGCAATATGCTGACATTCTCTTATTTTTGCAACTGGAAACAGCTGTCTATTCAAGTTTCTAGTAGGAAAAACATAGCAGCAGACCGCGTTCTAAGAAAAGATGTTTCAGAATTATTTCATCGCACATACAAATATTTACTAAAACGGACAAGTCCGGGGACCTGACCTGTCGCCTATAATGCCTGCTCTGTGATAATGCTATGCATAGGGTAGTGTATTATTATTACTGAACGCCATCCTAAGCGTGGAGTGAGCTCCTTATCATGTCCTTCATTATAGTGGATCAGTGAACTTCAGATCCCTCATATGCGCTGTAGTTATCAGATGGATATTTTGACCCGGATCATATTGATGGGAAATGTACTTGTTGTATTTAAAGCTATAAAAGCATTCCTGTTAGACACTCATAGTAGCTGTCCAACGCTGCCCCGTGTTTGGCTTAGCTGTGGTCTTTACTGCATTGCAGAAATTGCTACCAACTAGCAGCTGCCAGCAAATAAATCTGCCGGCGTGTTGAATTACTGGATGAGACTGAAAGGGAGATTCCAAGCTGGCGAGAATGACATTGACAAGTAAAGGGAGAGCGCTGGATGCGTTAATAAAAGCTATACGTCTACGGCTAAAAGAATGGGACTGTGGACACGGAAACTGCTGTAGCTTTCATATAGATCATAGCCATAAACGCTGCATTATTTGCGGTACAGGGTATTTTAGCAGAGAAATGACATACTGTGCACGGAGACCTTGCTTGTTAATTAACCTCTTTATAGTTTATATGATTAAAAAGTTACTTAGAATTGTTATATAAATTAATCCCATTAGGAAAGCGGATTTATCATGTAAACCGTATCATGCAGTTATATAAAATGCCTAAATACGGTATGATATGATTGGAGCACATGATGCCATCTTTCACTAAATACTACAACCAAAGTTAACCATAGACTTCACGGTTTTGTTGCCCTTATTACATCACCTGCCTCTGCGGATCCCTCTACTAAATCCATGGGATCACATTGACCTTAGAAATACAGAAAGCCCGGATTTCCTATTCAGAGCAACCGGTGTAATAATGTATGGCCACATCAAGTCTGTTACAATGCGAACCTTTTGCAGGGTTAATTTAGGGCTTAAAGATGAGGTTTGTCAAGATGAGGCAACTGTTCTTAAAGGGGTAAAAGCCTGTAGCTATATATTGGCAATTGTTGAACAGCTATCAACATCCAGACATCCCCAATAATCCTTTCAATGAAGGGGATACATCACTGCTGTATTACTGCATCCCTTTGTTTTTTCAGTGTACCGCAGCTCCGGCGGCTAGAGATGAGCGAATTTGCTCGGGTTCCCTCTTATTCGGCAAGCTGCAGAGGGAACCCGACTTCCTGATTCACGCTGGCTGATCAACTGATCAGAGCCGCAGCCACATGTGTCGCGGGTGTGTCACAGTCATGAAACATGCATGGAGAGCCGGTTTATGTGGCGCAGTTTGGACGCAGGGGACCGCGGTGGCGCAGTTTGGACGCAGGGGACCGCGGTGGCGCAGTTTGGACGCATGGGACCGCGGTGGCACAGTTTGGACGCAGGGGACCGCGGTGGCGCAGTTTGGACGCAGACGACCGCGGTGGCGCAGTTTGGACGCAGGGGACCGCGGTGGCGCAGTTTTGACGCAGGGGACTGCGGTGGGGCAATTTGGATGCAGGGGACTGCGGTGGGGCAATTTGGATGCAGGGGACTGCGGTGGGGCAATTTGGATGCAGGGGACTGCGGTGGGGCAGTTTGGATGCAGGGGACTGCGGTGGGGCAATTTGGATGCAGTGGACTGCGGTGGGGCAGTTTGGATGCAGGGGACTGCGGTAGGGCAATTTGGATGCAGGGGACAGCGGTGGTGCAGTTTGGACGCAGGGGACTGCGGTGGGGCAGTTTTGACACAGGGAATAATGCTGATTATCATAGGAAGGTGTCGGAACACTGATGACGATAGAACTTCCTGCATATAAGGCTGTATAATCGCTGAAGAGTCGGAGACCACGCTGACCTCCGTCCATCAATTAAGGCCACAACTGGACCATGTATCAATGAGAAAAGGTGGCCTGATCTAGAGAATATTGTTTTTGTTTTTTACATTGTGTGGACTGCTGGCTGCTGTGGTGTATTCATTACCTGGAAAGGATAGTGCACCAGACTTCATTAATGGAGTAAGGAAAGTCATGGAGGCAATGTGATGCTCTGCTGGATGGATTGTGGCCATCATGTGGATGTTCTTTTCAGTTGCGTTATTAGCTCAGTTTAAGGAGTTCAACCCGATCAGACATCTGTGTGATGTATTGTATTGGAAATTATGTCAAATCCTTTTCTGTCCCTCCACAATATACAGGACTGCAGTGTCAGGCTCCAACTCAAGAAGTGCAGCAGCAGCAAATATGTAGAGAAGATCACCGCACTCCAGTAGAAAGTGATATTGGCTACAAAGGCTCTTTACTCATCAAACACATTTTCCACTGTTAGACTGCAGAAACGCTAAACCTGCGACATACTTTTACAGTGGCTGAAGTTTAAAGCTTTGTACCTTAACAGTTAACATATATTTGGCCGATATATATTCTATACATATCTATATCTAAGTTTTCAAGATGGAGGCATATACCGTACTTAGTTTTAATAAACATGTATGACTTTGGTTAAAAGGTGGTCTGGCATGGGACTCTTCCTGTGATATGTGCATAATACAAAATGCTTCTTTCAAACTTTGTGTGTTTAATAGGATGTTTCGTCTTCGCTTCTTGCCTGCGGTGGCAGGATTGGCAACTGTGTCCCGTCGGTACCATGGAGTAGCTAATCCAGTGCGCAGCAGACGGAGATTAATGCTTGCTGCTTTTGTGGGAGCAACTGCAGTATCAGCCAGTGCCGGATTACTCTGGAAGAGGTGAGAGGATGCTAAAATATTTTGTCCTTATTGCTGTGTGTCTGTATTTTTATCTGAAATCTTAATTTGATATCAGGAATCATTGCCAGTAGTCCAAACGATTTGGCGTTTTTGTTAATCTAACTTATAAGTTAACTAGATGGTGGCCCGATTCTAACGCATCGGGTATTCTAGAATATGCATGTCCACGTAGTATATTGCCCAGCCATGTAGTATATTGCCCAGCCATGTAGTATATTGCCCAGCCACGTAGTATATTGCCCAGCCACGTAGTATATTGCCCAGCCACGTAGTATATTGCCCAGCCACGTAGTATATTGCCCAGCCACGTAGTATATTGCCCAGCCACGTAGTATATTGCCCAGCCACGTAGTATATTGCCCAGCCACGTAGTATATTGCCCAGCCACGTAGTATATTGCACAGCGACGGAGTATGCAGCACAGAGCCATGTAGTATACAGACTTAAAATAAAAAATAAACATATACTCACCCTCTGAAGTCCTGGCCCTGTGTGCGGTGCACCCGGCAGCTTCCGGTCCCAGGGTTGGTATGGGCGCAGGACCTGTGATGAGGTCGCGGTCACATGACCATGACGTCATGGAAGGTCCTTGTCGCATACCATCTTTGCCACCGGAAACCTGCCGCTTGTATCGAGCGGTCACCGGAGCATCGCGAGGAGCGGGGAAGGCGCCAGAATGTGAGTATATGATGATTTTTTATTTTTTTAATTATTTTTAACATTAGATCTTTTTACTATTGAGGCTGCATAGGCAGCATCAATAGTAAAAAAAAAGTTGGTCACACAGGGTTAATAGCAGCGTTAATGGAGTGCGTTACACTGCGGCATAACGCGGTCCATTAGCGCTGCCATTAATCCTGTGTGAGGGCTGACTGGAGGGGAATAAGGAGAGGGAACTGACTGCGGGGAGGAAGGAGCAGCCATGTTGCCGCCGGACTGCGCCCGTTGCTGATTGGTCGTGGGCGTTTTGCCACAACCAATCAGCGACTTGGATTCCATGACAGATAGAGGCTGCGACCAATGAATATCCGTGACAGAAAGACGGAAGTGACCCTTAGACAATTATATAGTAGATTGAACTTGTATTTTTTTCCATAATTTTGCCCTAAATGGAAAGTTTTGAAACTCTGCAAATCACTTTATTAGATGTAAGTGGCAGTAACCCCTGCTTTTCCCCAGTCTGTTTACCCTTTCAGCTGCATTGATATCAGAATCTACTGGAGAGTACAGATGATGGCAGTGCACATGACACTTTGTGCTCAGTGAAGGAAATACACATCATGTTGGTCACTCAGTACATCTTCGGTACCAATGTGATCAGCTGCAGGAGAATCCTCACCCCACTTTTCAGATGTAAGAAGATGTGCACCTAATGTATATTCTGAATAGATGTGCGAGACACTAGTGGTGACAACCTGCTGTCTAAAATCTTGCAAAATCACCATCCCCATCTCAGGAGTGGTTTCGGAGCAGTTGTCCTAATCCTGGCTCTCACTGCCCCAGTGCTTGTGCAGGTGCCCTGTTATCTCTGTAAATACCGTAATAGCAGCGTTGCCTCAGAACAAACACCGAGGGCAGAATGTGTTACAGCAGATCTTGTGCTGAGCTTTATAGCCCTAATACTACAGCTCTGCTTCTCAACAGAACGGTCACTCAAGTAGGAGTGTCTTCCTTTCTAGGAACCAGCAACTGAAATTACATGCAATAATGTTATTTTTCTGTCTTTTTTTTTATAAGCAAGATAAAATACCCTGCTTGAAGTAATGCGTGAAAATAGTGTATTACTGTAAAATAGAGCAGGTTTACTGGACAGAAAGTCCTCTGCAGTTGTTGGTTGTTTCTGAACCACAAACCAGAAGGCTGCTATAAAGTTTGCTCTGTTCTGTTAGTAGAGAGGACAGATGCGTATTATTGTTTTTTGTGTTTAACACTTGACGTCTTTGTTACTTTGGTCGGCCCCTCTAGGCTCAGAATGACATTTGAATTGATCATACGGTAACTAGAGTATAGAAAGTTGTTAGGTTCACATTGAACATCTACTTTAACAGAACCTGAGACATGGGGTGAATTTATTGTTCAATGTCACTGAAAAATAAAAGCCTGAGTGTTCTCTCGTCTCCAAGCCACACACATCTCGGCTGTCTGGTCTGTGCACAGCTGTGTGACTCCTATTAACCTTCATATATGCCCCCTGGTGGTGGCAGCTCGCACCTACACGATTATTACCCTCACTAGAAACTGGAACATCACATCCTTAGACCTTATTCAGATGTCTGCGTTGAATGGACCTGCTCTGTGTTTTTAACGTATAGAACACGTAAACCTTAATCTAATCCTAGTTTATGCAAAAATCTAAGAGACAAGTCGTTTTTTTTTTTTCCTGGACCACTGATGGAAAATGCCAATACAAGTCTATGAACCTGTGATAAACTCTTGG
Organism: Ranitomeya imitator; assembly: GCF_032444005.1. Classification (NCBI taxonomy): domain Eukaryota; kingdom Metazoa; phylum Chordata; class Amphibia; order Anura; family Dendrobatidae; genus Ranitomeya; species Ranitomeya imitator. Next base: position 757,903,157 of record NC_091283.1, on the reverse strand, counting down.
GATAAGCCGACAGGATCAGAATGATTTCTGATCTGACTGCTGCAAGTGGATGGCATCTATGTAAAAAAACAAAACACAAAGTCATAACCCTTTAGGATGCGACCAATGATGGATCGATCTGTCAGTGGGCATTTAAAGGGTTATTCCAACTTTGCTCATTTCCACATGGTGATGCGAGCAGTGTCTGTGACGGCGTCACTTCTGCAGATGCCTGCTGGGACGTGTGCGAGGAGCAGTTATTGTACACCTGCTGTATTCCTGTGGATAGGACAAGTGCACCATACCTGCCAATGATGCACGTGTCCCAGACGGTATCTGTAAAATGACCATCTCCAGTGCTGCTCACTTCTCTACTGGAATAATCCTTTAAGACCGACCTAATGTTCCAACACTAGAATAAGGGAAACTTAGATTAGATTAGGGAGCAATGGGGAGCCATGTATGTGCATACTCATATCAAGGACTATAATATCAAGTTCACAGGAATAGTGAATGTAAAGTAGGCTTGGTGCATGTTGTTTAAATCAAGCAGGGTGGGACCAATAAGTTAAAATGTAACCTTTAATCGTTATACTAAAAACTGCGGAACAACAAAAGTCCAACTGTGATTACACTCAAACGTGTGCAGCCGATAACATATTTGCCAAAGTGATGAAAACTACCAACTAATATCACAAATAGACAAATCCACGAACAAGTACGTATATCCAAATAAATACAAAAATAGAAATCTTACGACCAATTTAAGAGGACTTGTAAATGGTCCTTCATATTCAGCAACATTTATACGACAATGTGTTTAAACTGTATATACATCAAACAGGAACAATTTCCATTACCAATATAAAGAAAAGGGAGCAATCTCACCTCATATTCTTTTGTTCATTTAATAGAGCGAGAATAGCCCTTAAAAACTGGTGCCATACGAGTAGGGGAGGCACTTCTTCTGTCCATACATTACCCCACGTAGATCACCAGTCTGTAATCATAGCGTCACCCCAAGGTACTAGTTCATGGATTTGTCTATTTGTGATATTAGTTGGTGGTTTTCATCACTTTGGCAAATATGTTATCGGCTGCACACGTTTGAGTGTAATCACTGAGTTGGACTTTTGTTGTTCCGCAGTTTTTAGTATAACAATTAAAGGTTAAATTTTAACTTATTGGTCCCACCCTGCTTGATTTAAAATTTTTTGGACTGGTGGTCATAGTCTTATTTTGGTGCATATTTTTTACCCACACATATGGTCCCCCATTCACTCTTCTTTCTTTATAGTGAAAGTTAAATTGATATTACTAATAAACTCCTCTGGAATATCCCACCAAAATGAAAAAATTGTAGTAGTTTACTATTTTTTTAATTTATTTTACTCGCTTATATAGCACTATTAATTCCACAGCGCTTTACAGACCTTATCATCGCTGTCCCCATTGCTGCTCACAACCTAAATTCCCTATCAGTAAGTCTTTGGCGTGTGGGAGGAAACCCACGCAAACACTGGGACAACATACATCTCCTTGGTGGGATTTGAACCCAGGACCCCAGTTTGGCAAGGCTGCAGTGCTAACCACAGGGAGAACTTTTGAAAACGTTACCACGAAACGAGGATTCTTACCTGGTTCTGTGCAATACAAGGCCAATATGGGTAATTGCTTTATTTAAATTGGGTCCGTATTTTGAGTATGACAATGGGGTGACTCTGTGACATTATTGAAGATTGTCTGATATACTATTTTATCCTCCTGTTGTAGTGAAGGTGGTTTATGACTTGTGTACTTATTGTATGGACCACATTCAACCATTTATTCAGTATGACATGGTCGGTGACTAGATGACACTTTTTTACTTTGCCTGATAAACTAATTGATTCTAAATTGATACTGAAATACTGATTTGATACTGAAACGTGTACTTATTGTATGGACCACATTTAAAGGGAACCTGTCACCCCCAAAATCGAAGGTGAGCTAAGCCCACCAGCATCAGGGGCTTATCTACAGCATTCTGTAATGCTGTAGATAAGCTCCCGATGTATCCTGAAAGATGAGAAAAAGAGGTTAGATTATACTCACCCAGGGGCGGTCCCGGTCCTGTCCGATGGGTGTTGCGGTCCGGTGCTGCGCCTCCTATCTTCATCAGATGACGTCCTCTTCTTGTCTTCATGCTGCGGCTCTGGCGCAGGTGTACTTTGTCTGCCCTGTTGAGGGCAGAGCAAAGTACTGCAGTGCGCAGGCGCTGGGCCTCTCTGACCATTTCCGGCGCCTGCACACTGCAGTACTTTGCTCTGCCCTCAACAGGGCAGACAAAGTACACCTGCGCCAGAGCCGCAGCGTGAAGACAAGAATAGGACGTGATTGTAAGAAAATGCGACGCCCATCGTACCGGGACCGCCCCTGGATGAGTATAATCTAACCTCTTTTTCTTATATTTCAGGTTACAACGGGTGCTTATCTACAGCATTACAGAATGCTGTAGATAAGCCCCTGATGCTGGTGGGCTTAGCTCACTTTCGATTTTGGGGGTGACAGGTTCCTTTTAACCATGATTAGTATGGTAGGTCATGTTTATTGATGAATACTTACACCGTATCTATATTATACATTGATGTTCTATAACGTTTTTTGCACAGGACTGGGACGTTTTCACTCTTCCTTTTAAGTCTTTTGCCATTGTAATTGAGATTTTTATTGTTTTTTCTCTTTTCAATAACAATTAAGAGATTATAGTAAATTATTCCAATTTGTTTTCGCTTTGGTGTCCTATCATGGACTAGTGGAGTAGGCCGCCTGGGAGCAGCCATGCTATGCTGAGGATGACTGTGCGGGACAAGCTTGGAGGAGGTGGAGGCTGCTGCACCAGATCATAAACAAGGACGAGGCATTGGCTGTGTTGTATGCTGCAGACTTTTTGCTGCTGCTGCTTCTCCTCCACTTTGTTTTGACCACGGCTGTCAACTATACCCAGTGTAAATGCGCAGTGCTAGTAGGTAGCAGTGAGCCATAGGCTGGGTAACCATGGCCTAAGGCATTCTTGCTGCAATTACATGCAATGCCATTGTGGTATACAGGAGATTTACTGTAAATTGTTGCTTAATGTTTCAAGTTCTAGCATGTTATGTGCAACCATAATATTAAAAGTCTATCTTCAGGATAGATGCTAAAAATATCGGATCGGTGGAGGTTTGATCCCAGCAACCACAGCGCTCGGCTGTCAGAAGCGGTGTGGACTCCTTTGCTTGCTACATTATCGGGCACAGCTTCCTACCTCTGGTAGTGTCTGTCCCTGGTATTGCGGCTTAATCCTATTCAATTGAAGGGGCATATTTTGCAGTGAGCTACAATAACAGTCACTACCAAAAGTATGGAGTTACAACTGGTTAACAAATAAATGGTATGGTGGAGCCAGTAAGTAGTCGGACCCCTATCAATTTGATATTGATGGCCTATCCCAGGCAGGCAGTCTTTGTTTCAAAGAACCCCTGTAGATTTAAAGATTGGTCTTCATTCACTTAAATGTTGTAAGTTTATAGGTTTAGCAAAAGTCTTGAACCATGAACATCTAGATTTCACAGTTATGCTTGCACAGGTTCCACTGTGTTTTTTGAAGAAAGTTGTGGAAAGGTCTCATCGGTAGGTTTATTATGAAGACTATTTACTCTGTTGTTGGAGCGTTTTAGCTGCTCAGAGGGTAGTTTTCCAGCGCTGGTGTCCAGATCTGACCAAAGACAACCTCTGCATGTTGTTTGTATGTTCTTCCCCTATTTGTGTGGGTTTCTTCCTGCTACTCCAATTTCCTCCCACACTCCAAAGACATACTGATGGAGAATTTAGATTGTCCTCACTCACTGATCACTTTGTGGCTCGCATTCTCTGTAAAAACATAGGCCTATAATAAGTGTTTCTCAACTCCAGTCCACAAGGCCCCTCAACAGATCATGATTTGAAGACATCCTATAGAGATATTTCTGATGCCTTGCAAATAATTCTATCACCTGTGCAATACTAAGGAAACCCTGAAAACATGACCTGTTATGGGGCCTTGGAGTTGAATCACTTGGCTAAATAAGCAATAAAAATCAGTCCTAACAGTCCTAATGATAAATAACTGAGAACTCAAGATATATACTGTACCTGGTGTAGTGGAACCACTGTGCTATGGTCCGAGGAGAGCCTGGAGGGGCATAACTAGGCGAACACCTGACTCCTCAGTAGAGCCCCTGATGGTGGCGTTGGACTTGGCTTCAGAAGGACACCAGATGCTACACCAGGACAGACCACGGACTCACTGCAGCTGACACCAAGGGGCAGGTAGCTGGAAGAAGCAGGCACGGCAGGGACACAGGAACCACAGGTGCTTGCTTCAACGGCTGGTAACTAGGCAGGCACTAGCAGGTGCAGGCTGCAATCCAGGTAGTCACTAGTGGGTGCGGGCTGGATCGCCTGAGAAACAGGTGAGCACGGCTGGTACAGCTGGTATATAGGTGAGCGCTGGCTGGTGCAGGCTGGTATACAGGCAGGTACTGGAAGACCAACTAAAACATAGGACCTGAGAACTAATAAATGTGCAACAAACAGACTATACATGTTGCTCAGGCACCTCCAAGTGTCTCCCAGCCATTGGCTGGGGACACTTAAGGACAGCACGCACTGTCCCTTAAAGAGGATGGGAGTGAGCGCCTTAAGCTCAGTGCTCAGGGATCTTTGAGTCTTGATCAGACCCCGGGCAGCAGGAGGGGATGGAGTAAGTGTGGGACTGGGGCCGCTGTGGTGAGTAAGTCAGCGTTCCCTACTAGGGGAAGTGTGCAGGGACACCGGCGCTACATATACTTTGCAAAACAATACATTATGTTTTAATAGTCCTAAGTTTTTTTTCCCAGCTCTATATAAGGTTATTAAATACTAAGAAACATGGAGTCAATGCAGTCTGTCTATAAATGTACACATAGTTCAGGAATGATTCTTACCCATATAGATCCCTGTAGGACTCAGGACCCACATTCCTGAACCACGTAGTTCACACTTATGTCCCTTATAGATTTATTTGAGTCTATTAACATGCATTAAGGTGAACTGCACTTTAATGATTAATGGTGCTGACACTTGTCCTGATATGTAGACTTTCCAAGGTGCACTCACATACTCTCACTGGGATAGGAATTTTTCTGCTTGATTCAGGAACACTATTCCTCCGATCCTTATACTGTTATGTTGACCCTTGGACTCTTCTTACCCGAGTCCTTCATTATTAACCTTGATTTTTCTCTGTTGCTTTCTGTTCATACTGATGTCTAAATTATGTTGTTATATGATGAAATAATAAAAATATTTTTGTACATTTTATAGACAGATTGCCTTGACTCTGTTTCTCAGCATGTAATCGCATTTATAGGAGTGTTCTGTTGCCAAATGATAATTTTGAGAGCGGCTATTGGGCCTCCATTCACATTTTTTGTGACGATTGTTGTTCTGACATATGAGTTTCTATAAAAGTTTACGTTGTTGCCTTCTGTGACAGGCACAGGGAATTGCACAAAATGAGTACAACCAGCTATGCAAGTCACTACTCTAATGATATTTTGAGGACAGGTTTGGCATGTGGGTCTACATATTCAGTCAATGACCTATGAACCAATGTCTCCAAAGATTCTCATTTTCTTGTTAACCCTCCGTCACATACAATATTCGGACTAACGAGCTCACATACAATGTGCCTGTCAGGCGCCTGCTGGAAAAATACCTATAATATCTAATGTTTGCAATTTCAGTGCTCTAAAAGTGATCAGTGACCTTCATAGGGATGTAATAAAAGAGACTACACATAATCAGTTGCAAAAAAAAACATTTACTTAACATAAAACTAATAACTATGAAATACAAACTTTTCAAAACTCCCGCCAAATAGTCCCCAGTTCGACTCTCTCAAAAAAATGTACAAAGAAAATTTTTGAACACAAACTTAATTTTAAGGTACCTTAAGTACTATTAAAAACATATTCAATCAGAAGTAGATGCTGAGGTTTCCCCAGAAAAGTCACACTTGCAGAGCAAATAGCAAGAATTACACACCATTTTTGCATGTGTCAGGCAAATTGCTTTATGACATTTGAGACATTCATAATTTGAAAGCCTTCTGGTTCCGCTTTCCGTTTGGCAGGTGGTGCATCTCCTTCTTTTGTGAGGTGGTGCAGATGGTGACTTTTCACCATCATCTTCTGGGCGGAACCTTTTGAGCTGAACTTGAAGGCGAGAGGGGATACCGATTGTTTTCATGCTTCTCCTGCGTAGCTCTCCAAGTACTAGTTCTTTTCCAATATAATATGATCCAACTTCTTCATCCTCACCACTGTCTGTTTCAGAATCCAGGACACATTCTTCCACCTCATCATGAGAATCAATCTCACTTTCCTCTCCTAAATCCTCATTCAGTGTGAGGTCTCTATCATCTAACAGCATGTTTGTTACTTCCTCAACATCAAGTTGTTTGGATAAATTGTACATTTTCCTCTCCATTTCAGCAGATAATCTGAAGCAAGAGAAGGAATATGTTAGGGAACTACTGTATATGCCTGAGCAGCACACTTTCTTTTATAAAATCTCCCTTATTTCTATGAAATATCCTCACATTTTGTTCTATACATTCATAAAACAAGCTAAATAAACTATTGTGATGAATAAAAACATAAAATACCAACCTTACTGAATGTGACGTATTCACATACAATGAGCCTGAGAGATCTGTGCAGCTATATCCTCTCCCCTGAAGCTCTGAAATCCAACTGTGATATCAGGTTTCACAGACCTTCAAGAGACAGGAGACTACCTGGAGGGAGGGGGTTTCCTCACAATCTGGTGAGGAAGGAGAAATGAAAGTAAAAGAGAAGCGCCTGTCAGATCAGTTGTATGTGACGGAGGGTTAAGGGATCACCTTTAGTTTATTGCTAACTGTGCTCCCGTCAGTAGCCGTCATTATTCTGAACACTGGCCTTTGTTAATTATTCATAAGGGATTTTGACATAGGCTAGATGACCATCAGGAAGATTTATTAGATCTGTGTTGGCCACCTAGCCAGGGGGTTAAGGAGGTTCAATAGTGTAATTACATTAATAGAGAGAGTCGCATTTAGTGCTCTGCCTGTGTAATGTAACCTTTGATCGGAAGTGGTCCTGCACAGATCCCCAAGATGGCAACATCAACATTTGTCTGTTCATCTGGTGAAAGCAGCTGCCAAGCATAGACTTAATTACAGTGTTCATGTGATTATTCACATGCTGCACAGTCAGTTGCCAATATTTGGGAATATATAACTAGCAGTAGTTGCACAGTCTGAACATACGGTATATTATAGGGGTGCTACATCAACACAATATTTAATGACCAAAAGGGGAAGAAGAAAGCAATACAATATCGATGTGCACATCTGTGTGTAATATCAAATTTATTTTATTGAAAACGTTAATACTCCATAAAAACAACTATAATTCAAAAGAAAAGAAAATACACAACAATGATGTTCCATAAGTATGCATATACATAACATACAAAAATAATAGATAAATCCCATACACACATATGGGTGACAAAATATTCAAGAGTAAACCCTAGGTATGTGAAAAAGGTGCAGGATATTGAGCAAGTTGAAAATACCGTATATGCTCATATTAAAGTGCAAACTTTAAAGCTAATAAAATGGTGATTAAACCTAAAGGCTATGTGCACACGTTGCGGATTAGCCTTAGGAATTTCTGGTGCGGATTCTGCCTTTCCTGGCAGAAAACACACCTGCGGATTTGTCGCGTTTTTTGTGCGGTTCCGCAGCGTTTTTTGTGCATTTTTGCTGCGGTTTTCTTGCGGATTTGCTGCGTTTTTTTACCCCTGTGGTTTTCTATAATGGAATGGGTACAAAAACGCTGCAGATTCACAAAAAAGTGACATGCTACGTCTTTTAAACCGCAGTGTTTCCGCAGCGGATTTTCCGCAAAGTGTGCACAGCATTTTTTTTCCCCATTGATTTACATTGTACTGTAAATCAGTTGCGGATCTGTAGCGTTTCTGCACTGCAAAAAACGCTCCGGATCCGCAGAGAATCCACAATGTGTGCACATACCCAAACACTTACTGTGTATAATATACAGTAGGGAAAATGAGTATTTGATACTTCTGATTTTGCAAGCCTTTCGTAGCCTTTCAGAGTAGCAGAAAGGGGTACGGGTTATTTAAGTGTATCATTGCCATATGGATCAGGGAGGCCATTAGTTTGTCTTACACTGCGCGTGGTACTGAAGGAATCAAGGCTCACTCCACCAGAGCTGTGGCAACCTCCAGGGCAGAAAATGCGGAGGTATCAATTGATCAAATGTGTAAGGCCCCAACCTGGTCCTCACCATCTGCCTTCTTTAGGCACTACAGACTATATCTGTCCTTCTTCAGACTTATCCTTTGGTAGAAGGGTGCTGCAAGCATTGTTCCCTCGCGGTGGTGTTTTAATTCTCCAAAATTCTTTCAGGTGTGCTGGCATGGGTGAAGGGGAAACACAAAGGATACTTACTGGTGGCTGTTTTTTCCAGAAACCATAACAGCACCCTTTTATATCCCCCCCCCCTTTCTCACCAAATGTGTGTGTGTGCACTATAGTTTGGGTGTTTAATGCTGTGATATTGATTGTGTATAAATTAACCTGGAGGTCCTCTCATACTCTGTAACCCAACTGATGCAGGGGAGAGGTACCACCCTTTTATTTCAATAGGTTTCCTGTCATTGCTGGGCGGATCCGTCTCTCAAGTGTGCTGTCATGGGTTCTGAAAAAAACGGCAACTGGTAAGTAACCTTAGTCTTTCAGCAGTGCATCGTCCTTTATATGGAGGACCTATACTACCAAAAACAATGGCTGACTAATACTATACACACTGGACGATCTATTTACATTTTGCTCAGGGTGTATCTGAAGTGCTGTCTGCCTGTGTAAGCCGGCTATTAAATGACTGACTATCACTAAATATTTACCGGTCATTTAACACTGAAACATTGTCTTGAGTAAGCAGACTTTTACTGGCCAATAATTGGTATACAGGCGATCCTTGGGATGCTTGTTTTTTGACCTTTTGAAAAAACAAAGCTTTCATTCATCTGCTGAATGTTTTCAGCCGCACATTGTCCATTGTAAACAGGTAGAGTTCTTAAGAGAACAGTGTTATTCTGTAGACACAGAACTATCATATTACCGATCGTACTGTGCACATGAACTTGTGGTCGGCTCGACCATACAGGTTATTAGATTACCCCGATAAGCTTACATTAAGACTATTGGCGTTCTTTTAAATGGCTGCGATCGGCTAGTCTAATTGCACCCCTGTATCTGAATGGGGGATATGTTGGCATCATCAGACTGTCGAATGTCTAAGAATAACCTCCACAATAAAACATCTCAGATTGTTAAGTTAAAGACAAGTGTTATTCCTCATTGACTTGTAGCAATTTATCTCATCATATATATTTTAGGATTTATTAATGTCACGTAAAGAGGTGATTAAATTGTAATTACACGGGACATTTCATGTAAAAATAAATCTCAGCAATTAGAAATAAATACAGCAATTGTTACATCTTACCCTTCTATTAGTAAAAAATAGTCATACTTCAAATCATTTTAACCGGTGTCGGTCAGTGGCACTGATGTGTAGGTGTGTATTATGTTTCAATTACTCTATGGCACTCTGCAGATATATAATTTCCAAAGATTTCCGCACTTTACCAGCATTCATCTAAATTAGCTGGCCCCGAATGCTGTCTGAAATGACATTTATACAGCCGGAATTCATTTTGCTTATAACGAGTAACATTTGCATAGCAGTTGAAGCAATCTTTTTAGCACCCGTCACCAAATATCATATTAAAACTTTAGGAATATGAGGTTAAGAGAGTTAATCTGAAGCATGAAATGAATACGGAGAGCTCATTTAAAAGGAAAATAATTTAGCAGATTCTGAAATGGAGACAAACACTTGCGTTTAAAAAAAAAAAAAAAAAAAAAAATTGAACCTGTAGTGTTCGGTTTGACTCGTGATATTGGCTCCCGTCTGTCGGAGCACTTGTGGGCCGACCTAGTTCCTGCATCAGAAATTAGCGGTAAACCTAAAGGTACCGTCACACATAACGATATCGTTTACGATATCGTTGCTTTTTGTGACGTAGCAACGATATCGTTAACCAAATCGTTATGTGTAATTTTTTTGCCGGACGAGCTGACGTTTTTAATGATACCATTTTGGTGCAGATACGTTTTTCTCGCTATGTCGTTTAGCGATCAGGTTAATCCTCTTTTCTTTTTTTTTTTTGGATGATCCTGAACACGGGGATACCAAATATGTGTAGGCCTGAAATTTTTTTTTATTGTTTTATTTTGAATGGGGCAAAAGGGGGGTATTTTCAACTTTTTATATATATATTTTTTTTTTTTCATTTTTTTTGTTAAACTTTTTTTTTTTTTAAATTTTGGAATGCTTCAATGGCCTCCATGGGAGGCTAGAAGCTGCCACAACTTGATCGCCTCCGCTACATAGAGGCGATGCTCAGATCGCCCCATGTAGTAGAAATATAGCATTTCTAAGATCGCCGACCACAGGGTGGCACTCATAGCAATCTGGCATCAACAACCATAGAGGTCTCAAGGAGACCTCTAGTTGTTATGCCGATGCACCGATGACCTCTGATCACGTGACAGGGGTCACCGGTGCGCGCATATTCGGCCAGCATTTTTGCTGCATTTTCATTGAAAAAAGCATGTGCAGCAGGGTGTGAAATCTATTTTATTTTTGAGATTTTCCCAAGTTTAAATCAAAATGTCTTGGTATCTTCACATGAGAATGGCAGTTAGAATTAGTGCAATTCATTTACAGTAATGATGTGTTAAAGTAAACAATTGCCTAGGCAATTCAATGGCCGACCAATGTGTGAAACTAGACATTTCCTGACCAATGAGTGAAATTGAGCAATGCCTGACCAACCCAATGGCCCTGACCAATTTGGAGAAAGGTAGTTTTTCAGCACAACCGTCCTGGTAAAATCAAACCGCTTTTGTTGAAAAAAGTTAAAAGATGGTTAAAGGAGAAACCTCATGGCCTGAGGCATTGCTGGCATAGTAGGACGCCCTTAGTCATAAAAGCTATTTGTTGATTTTACCTGCTCAATTGTGCTGAAAAGCTACCTCTTTCTCCAAGTCCTTCCAGCTGCAATGAACAGCAGGTATGGCACCCGCCAGAGGCTTTTTTTTCAGTGCAACAAATCCTCACACATTTGCAGCGTGACCAGCTCCAAACAACCCCACTCTCCCATACCTTTCAGGCCCTGGCCAATGTGTGAAACTAAATAGTATACAAAAAAAGGTTGCACTTTATCGTGCCAAAGCATGTCTAATATGAAATACATGAAATATGAATAGCAAAATGGCTTTTGAACATTAGGAAAAATATTTGAGAGACACTTTGCACAGAATTTGGCCAAATAGTGTGAGCCCATCAACCATCGTCAAGGTGGTCTCATTAAAACTGATGGGTCCCTGAACTCCCTGTCCAAATGTGAACACTTACCGAAGGCTAATGTCTGTATGCTTGGGTGAATGTGGACACCTCTGTCAGCAAAGCCTATATATAAGTTGGCTGGAACCAAGTGTGATTTTTTTTTTTTTTTTGTATATTGTGTATGGAGGTAGCTGCTCTTGGTATGCACCTATTCACACTAGTTTGGATGTGCCAGTCGTTTTTCTGTCATTTCTATGTTAGCTTACTGACTGAGCACTCCTCCCTTCACCATGTGGTTTTTAATTACACCTCAAAGCCGCGACATGTCAGCTGTTTTGTACAGCTGACATGGGCGCGCAATGAGCGCGAGCGGAATCGCGATCCGCCCGCGCCCATTAACTAGTTAAATGCCGCCGTCAAGCGCTGACAGCGGCATTTAACTAGCGCTCCCGGCTGGGAGTGCTCGCACTGCTGACCCCCGTCACATGATCGGGGGTCAGCGGTGCATTGCCATAACAACCAGAGGTCTCCTTGAGACCTCTATGGTTGTTGATGGCAGATTTCTTTGAGCGCCACCCTGTGGTCGGCGTTCAAAGCAACCCTGCATTTCTGCTACATAGAGGTGATCTGTACTTCACCTCTATGTAGCAGAGGCGATCGAGTAGTGCATGCTTCTAGCCTCCTATGGAGGCTATTGAAGCATGCCAAAATTAAAAAAAAAAGTGTTTAAAAATATAAAAAATATATAAAAGTTCAAATCACCCCCCTTTCGCCCCAATCAAAATAAAACAATAAAAAAAATCAAACATACACATATTTGGTATCGCCGCGTTCAGAATTGCCCGATCTATCAATAAAAAACAAAGGATTAACCTGATCGCTAAACAGCGGAGCGAGAAAAAAAATCAAAACGCCAAAATTACGTTTTTTTGGTCGCCGCGACATTGCATTAAAATGCAATAACGGGCGACAAAAAGAATGTATCTACACCAAAATGGTATCATTAAAAACGCCAGCTCGGCACGCAAAAAATAAGCCCTCACCTGACCCCAGATCACGAAAATTGGAGACGCTACGGTTATCGGAAAATCGCGCATTTTTTTTTTTTTTTTTTTTTTAACAAACTTTGGAATTTTTTTCACCACTTAGATAAAAAGTAACCTAGGCATGTTAGGTTGTTAGGTGTCAATGAACTCGTAATGACCTGGAGAATCATAATGGGGGTCAGTTTTAGCATTTGGTGAACATAGCAAAAAAGCCAAACAAAAAACAAGTGTGAGATTGCACTTTTTTTGCAATTTCATCACACTTGGAATTTTTTTTCCCGTTTTCTGTTACACTGCATGGTAAAACCAATGGTATCGTTCAAAAGTACATCTCGTCCTGCAAAAAATAAGCCCTCACATGGCCAAATTGACGGAAAAATAAAAAAGTTATGGCTCTGGGAAGGAGGGGAGCGAAAAACGAAAATGAAAAAACGGAAAAAGCTCCGGGGGTGAAGGGGTTAATAAATTGTCAGCTTTTGAGACCTTTGTGTGCGCTCGTTTTCCTATGTAGGTTGGTACATACACGCAGAGCGAGCTGCTTGTGAAGGGGTAAGAGCCCTGAGTTGTAGGCTCTGAACATAGAAAGCCACTCTTCTGTCAGCTGTAGTCACTCCTGCTAGCTTTTTTCCAAGTCACTTAACCTTTCCTGCCTCTTTGCCAATGTGATTGTTTCCAGAGTATTTTGTTCTCCAGACTTTTACTGTAACTACTCTGCAGTGTTGGGTTAAAGCCCGAGTGCCCTAAAGAAGAAATAAATCCTGCTGTACGATCATGATTATCTAGTATTGTGAGCTAGGTTAGAACCGTAACGTTTATTTGGCTGGGGCAACATGTGGAGAAATTGAAGTCATCATTGGATTTTACAGTAATTCCTTGTAAATGAAAATTATTGTGTAGTCTAAACCTTTCTTTTACACCAAGGCTGGCTTTAGAGGTTTGCTATCAGACTTCAATTTCCGGGCCGACCGCAGTCTTCTGATCCGAAATAAGTCTATGAAGCTGGGTCAGCAGACCTATAGCAGGTTCTTCAGCGAATGAGAAATGTGCATGTGTGAAGCTGGCTTTACTCATTGAATAATTTTAAACCATCTTCATTAAAGGAAAAGTCCAGCATGTTTTTTCCCCCCTTTTATTGCCCTCTTTATTAGCCATCAATGACGTATGTGTGATGTCTTCCTTTCTATACGAGAACCACATTCTGAGACTCATCGACTTTCTTTAAGCCGGTTGGTCACAATATGATACTGGAGGCGCGAGAAAAAAAAAATGCTGGAGTTGCCTGTAATTATTTTAGCAGTATGAGGGAGGTTGTCAGACTTTAGAAAATCAGTCATTTCCCCAAAAGCTGTGCATATCTTGTCTGGTATTGCTCCTCAGCCATGTTCATTGATTCACATCTTGGATGTCTACTGTTTCTGAGGTGATACTACCTTTTTTTTTTTCTAATACCCTCACTTTAATGATTTTTCTGTATGCCAATTTGGCTGGATTAGAATGTGAAGACATGCAATGCAAGTCAAAAACTGGATTTCAAACAAAATTTCAAGCAAGTAGAGGTGAAGGGGACTGAAAGGTGTGGTGGCCCTGCCTACATCAAGCTTTAAAGAGTACCTGTCACCAGTCTGGGGCTGCAATTTTTATTGCCTAAAAAATGAAGATCTCCAGAATGAGTTTTCTAAATATCTATTCACAGAAATAGTCAGAAGTATCCCCAAATGCCCCTTGAAAGGGCCTACATTTTTAGCAATCTAGCAAGAGTCCAGACTTCTGGATTGTTAAACCATGGTATGTAAAGTGAAGACATACGCCCCCACACTCCACAGCCCACACAACCGTTCTTGCCGTGAAAGAGCGAGCGCTCATTCTTTGCACTAACCCCACTGCTGCCATGTTCTTCACTGATTTAACATTGTTACCCTTCAGAATCCACTTACGGTAGTAAAGTACATAGTACCGATGCCCCCGCCAACCTAATTATCAATATCTTTATAGTTGTAAGCCTGCTTAATATATTTCAAGACAGAAACAGAATAAACATATAACCTGCTGTACGTAAATTATTAAAAGCAATAGTACATATAAATAACATAGGGTACTTGTTCAACCCCGTTTTTGATTTAAAAAAAAAAATAAAATAAATCACGTGTGAAAGCCATCCCACCAGCGTCGGTATACCACAATCGAGATGGTCCTAAACCTTATTTTTTTGTTGTTGTTGTTGTTGCGTTTCAGGTTTCTGTGTTTAGTGCGGGTAAGGTTGTAGCCTCCCTTTCTTTGAGCTGGACATAATGTTTGTATAGCTTCCCATTTGCTGAGTATCCATTTGGGACCAGGTCCTGCTCTGCACTTACTAAGTACCCTACGTTATGTATATGCGCTATTGCTTTTACTTATTTACGTACAGCCGGGTATGGGTTCATCTTCTTTCTGTCCTGGGTTTTGTCTTTTTAATAGCCAGTGTGAACATGCTCCTATTTTGCACGCATGCCACCTTATACTCCAAGACATCTACCTCAAATAGGTGTATATGGCCAAATATTTTGTGTAACAGAGCTCTTAGCGATGCCTTCTGCATTGTTAAAGTCCGCTTCTGTTCACATTAATTTACATCCAGCCACCGACCGAGTGGAGACAAGCTTTTATTGCTGGGGATGTTGGCTGTAGGACTCCCATTGATCAGCCAATTATGGCATATACCATGGGTAGGCCATCAATATCATAGCAGTAAAACAATCCTTTAAGACAGGTATTTGAAGTTCTGGCCTAAGTAAATTTCCCCCATGTATCTAGTGTGTCGTTGTCTACTTTGTGCGCATACAGCTGGGATTTGGACCTCTTAAATTCAGGATAAAAAAGTACAAAACAGCCAGCTCACCCATCAACTCATCCAGGACTCCAAGCACGGAAACTGCAGTGCGGCAGGAAACTGCTATCGATCGAATAGATAATCCAGCTTAGTCCGTCCCGTGAAAACTTTTGAATTTTATTGAAAATTTTCTTTTAAGATTAGTAATCAAATATGTGTAAAAGTCACAACCCCCATGTGGGAAGAGTAGCAGGGGCAGACGCGTTTTGAACCTTGCTCTTCTTAGTCCTTGCATTGTATTTTTTTATTATCTATTTTTTGTATTCGGGAGGTGCAAGGGATTTCTGTAACCCCTGGTACCAGATTTTGCGGTCTGGTTTGCCGCTTTCCGGTCATTACATATAGCATTTAGGTGTGATATAAATCCAGGCTGCAGATTTTCTGTTGAAGCCAGACGGCCGCTAAAAAGATGATTTGTCAGGAAAACAAATCCTTTCATAAATGTTCTGCCTGTGTTTTTTAGTATTTTGACGGCTGACATTTGGTTATAAAATAGATGTGATCCATAGCCATCAATCAGTCACTGCTCACACCTACGTGATTTGCTTGAGAGACCATAAATCTCACCCAGTAAAACATAAACATACAAATCATTTCTTGGATTTCTTAAAGTAATGTGAAAAGAAACAATCTCTAGGAGCATAGCACAAGCTGGAATTCTAATGGGAAATAGAGCTAGGAACGGTAAATGTCGACATTACTGCTATAGAAGAGCCTAGTACACAGGGTGACTACATAGAGAAGGACACTTGTACTTAGAAATGCTGCTGGCCCCTCTCGGGGTATGTCCACAGGGGTCAGATACTCGGGTCTTACACAGACCTCTGTGATTTTTCTTGTATGTAAAATAACACGGACCCTTGTTCATCAGTGTTTGACCTGAGTTTCATCAGTTTTTGGTCCATGTCAGTTTTCACCATCAGTGTTTCATCAGCGATATTCACTGTTGAGAAGAAAAAATAAACCTCAAGGTCTGATTTCATTAGTTGCTACTAAATTTAAGTTGAAAATTACTCTTCTCAGTTAAGTTATTTCAGTGACTATTGTGGGTTTTTCTCACTTTGTCAGACGGATACTAAACATTTTGGCCACGTGTGTAATGGACTACTCTTCTTTGTCCCACTAAAATTACACCAATGTAAAGGAGATCCAATCCAAGTGTTCTTCTGGACTCTGATGCATCAATGTCTGATACCTATGTTTTGGGTGTAAAACGTAACCTTCCCCCCTCCATTAACACAGTGGCCTGAAATGTGTGAATTCTACATTCTTCCAGCTCAGTTTCTGCATTACATTTATATGTGTCGTGGTGGAGTGTCATGGTGGTGTTGCCTGCAGCAGGCAGTTTCTGGCCACTTTAGTTACATATAACCCATACAGATGATTCTGCTGCGGATAACAGTGACTACCACAGGTGAACTTCGTATACGCCTTAGTCCTGAGGACCAAGAAAATGTCTTGGGGTGGACTACATTACTGGTAGAAGTGGCTCAGATCTTAACCCCTTCCCGACCTGTGACACAGCGTATGCGTCATGAAAGTCGGTGCCAATCCGACCTGTGACGCATATGCTGTGTCACAGAAAGATCGCGTCCCTGCAGATCGGGTGAAAGGGTTAACTCCCATTTCACCCGATCTGCAGGGACAGGGGGAGTGGTAGTTTAGCCCAGGGGGGGTGGCTTCACCCCCTCGTGGCTACGATCGCTCTGATTGGCTGTTGAAAGTGAAACTGCCAATCAGAGCGATTTGTAATATTTCACCTAAAAAAATGGTGAAATATTACAATCCAGCCATGGCCGATGCTGCAATATCATCGGCCATGGCTGGAAATACTAATGTGCCCCCACCCCACCCCTCCGATCGCCCCCCCAGCCCCCCGATCTGTGGCCCGCTCCCCTCCGTCCTGTGCTCCGCTCCCCCGTCCTCCTGTCCGCTCCCCCGTGCTCCAATCACACCCCCCCGTGCTCCAATCAAACCCCCCCGCACTCCGATCCCCCCCCGTGCTCCGAACCACCCCCCCTGCACACCGATCCCCCCCCCCTGCACACCGATCCACCCGCCCGCACACCGATCACTCTCCCCCATGCTCCGATCCCTCCCCCCCCGTGCTCCGACGCCCCCCCGTGCCCTGATCTCCCCCCCCTGTGTCCTGATCTCCCCCCCTTATACTTACCGATCCTGGCGGGGTCCGTCAGTCTTCTTCCCCGAGCGCCGCCATGTTCCAAAATGGCGGGCGCATGCGCAGTGCGCCCGCCGAATCTGCCGGCCGGCAGATTCGTTCCAATGTGAATTTTGATCACTGTGATATAATCTATCACAGTGGTCAAAATAAAAAAACAGTAAATGACCCCCCCATTTGTCCCCCATAGATAGGGACAATAATAAAATAAAGAATTTTTTTTTTTTTTCACTAAGGTTGGAGTTAGAACTAGGGTTAGGGTTAGGGGTAGGGTTAGGGTTAGGGTTAGGGGTAGGGGTAGGGTTAGGGGTAGGGGTAGGGGTAGGGTTAGGGGTAGGGGTAGGGGTAGGGTTAGGGGTAGGGGTAGGGTTAGGGGTAGGGTTAGGGTTAGGGTTTCGGTATGTGCACACGTATTCTGGTCCTCTGCGGATTTTTCTGCAGCGGATTTGATAAATCCGCAGTGCTAAACCGCTGCGGATTTATGGCAGATTTACCGCGGTTTTTCTGCGCATTTCACTGCGGTTTTACAACTGCGATTTTCTATTGGAGCAGTTGTAAAACCGCTGTGGAATCCGCAGAAAGAAGTGACATGCTGCGGAATGTAAACCGCTGCGTTTCCGTGCAGTTTTTCCGCAGCATGTGTACAGCGATTTTTGTTTCCCATAGGTTTACATTGAAATGTAAACTCATGGGAAACTGCTGCGGATCCGCAGCGTTTTCCAAAGCGTGTGCACATACCTTTAGAATTAGGCTATGTGCACACGGTGCGGATTTGGCTGCGGATCCGCAGCGGATTGGCCGCTGCGGATCCGCAGCAGTGTTCCATCAGGTTTACAGTACCATGTAAACCTATGGAAAACCAAATCCGCTGTGCCCATGGTGCGGAAAATACCGCACGAAAACGCTGCGTTGTATTTTCCGCAGCATGTCAATTCTTTGTGCGGATTCCGCAGCGTTTTACACCTATTCCTCAATAGGAATCCGCAGGTGAAATCCGCAGGTGAAATCCGCAGGTAAAACGCAGTGCCTTTTACCCGCGGATTTTTCAAAAATGGTGCGGAAAAATCTCACACGAATCCGCAACGTGGGTACATAGCCTTAGGGTTAGGGTTGGGTTGGAATTAGGGTTGTGGTTAGGGTTAGGGGTGTGTTGGGGTTAGGGTTGTGGTTAGGGGTGTGTTGCGGTTAGGGTTGTGGTTAGGGTTACGGCTACAGTTGGGATAAGGGTTAGGGGTGTGTTGGCGTAAGAATTGAGGGGTTTCCACTGTTTAGGCACATCAGGGGGTCTCCAAACGCAACATGGCGCCACCATTGATTCCAGCCAATCTTTTATTCAAAAAGTCAAATGGTGCTCCTTCCCTTCCGAGCCCCGACGTGTGCCCAAACAGTGGTTTACCCCCACATATGGGGTATCAGTGTACTCAGGACAAACTGGGCAACAATTACTGGGGTCCAATTTCTCCTGTTACCCTTGAGAAAATAAAAAATTGCTTGCTAAAACATCATTTTTGAGGAAAGTAAAATGATTTTTTATTTTCACGGCTCTGCGTTGTAAACGTCTGTGAAGCACTTGGGGGTTCAAAGTGCTCACCACATATCTAGATAAGTTCCTTGGGGGGTCTAGTTTCCAAAATGGGGTCACTTGTGGGGGGTTTCTACTGTTTAGGCACACCAGGGGCTCTGCAAACGCAACGTGACGCCCGCAGACCATTCCATCAAAGTCTGCATTTCAAAACGTCACTACTTGACTTCCGAGCCCCGACATGTGCCCAAACAGTGGTTTACCCCCACATATGGGGTATCAGCGTACTCAGGACAAACTGGGCAACAATTACTGGGGTCCAATTTCTCCTGTTACCCTTGAGAAAATAAAAAATTGCTTGCTAAAACATCATTTTTGAGGAAAGAAAAATGATTTTTTATTTTCACGGCTCTGCGTTGTAAACGTCTGTGAAGCACTTGGGGGTTCAAAGTGCTCACCACATATCTAGATAAGTTCCTTGGGGGGTCTAGTTTCCAAAATGGGGTCACTTGTGGGGGGTTTCTACTGTTTAGGCACACCAGGGGCTCTGCAAACGCAACGTGACGCCCGCAGACCATTCCATCAAAGTCTGCATTTCAAAACGTCACTACTTGACTTCCGAGCCCCGACATGTGCCCAAACAGTGGTTTACCCCCACATATGGGGTATCAGCGTACTCAGGACAAACTGGGCAACAATTACTGGGGTCCAATTTCTCCTGTTACCCTTGAGAAAATAAAAAATTGCTTGCTAAAACATCATTTTTGAGGAAAGAAAAATGATTTTTTATTTTCACGGCTCTGCGTTGTAAACGTCTGTGAAGCACTTGGGGGTTCAAAGTGCTCACCACATATCTAGATAAGTTCCTTGGGGGGTCTAGTTTCCAAAATGGGGTCACTTGTGGGGGGTTTCTACTGTTTAGGCACACCAGGGGCTCTGCAAACGCAACGTGACGCCCGCAGACCATTCCATCAAAGTCTGCATTTCAAAAGTCACTACTTCCCTTCTGAGCCCCGACGTGTGCCCAAACAGTGGTTTACCCCCACATATGGGGTATCAGCGTACTCAGGAGAAACTGGACAACAACTTTTGGGGTCCAATTTCTCCTGTAACCCTTGGGAAAATAAAAAATTCTGGGCTAAAAAATTATTTTTGAGGAAAGAAAACGTATTTATTATTTTCACTGCTCTGTGTTATAAACTTCTGTGAAGCACTTGGGGGTTCAAAGTGCTCACCTCACATCTAGATAAGTTCCTTTCGGGGTCTAGTTTCTAAAATGGGGTCACTTGTGGGGGGTTTCTACTGTTTAGCCACATCAGGGGCTCTGCAAACGCAACGTAACGCCCGCAGAGCATTCCATCAAAGTCTGCATTTCAAAATGTCACTACTTGACTTTCGAGCCCCGACATGTGCCCAAACTGTGGTTTACCCCCACATATGGGGTATCAGCGTACTCAGGAGAAACTGTACAACAACTTTTGGGGTCAAATTTCTCCTGTTACCCTTGGGAAAATAATAAATTGCAGGCTAAAAGATCATTTTAGAGAAAATAAAATTTTTATTTTATTTTCATGGCTCTGCGTTATAAACTTCTGTGAAGCACTTGGAAGTTCAAAGTCCTCACCACACATCTAGATTAGTTCCTTTGGGGGTCTAGTTTCCAAAATGGGGTCATATGTGGGGGATCTCCAATGTTTAGGCACACAGGGGCTCTCCAAACGTGACATGGTGTCCGCTAATGATTGGAGCTAATTTTCCATTTAAAAAGCCAATTGGCGTGCCTTCCCTTCCGAGCCCTGCCGTGCGCCCAAACAGTGGTTTACCCCCACATATGGGGTATCAGCGTACTCAGGACAAACTGGACAACAACATTTGCGGTCCAATTTCTCCTATTACCCTTGGCAAAATAGGAAATTCCAGGCTAAAAATCATTTTTGAGGAAAGAAAAATTATTTTTTATTTTCATGGCTCTGCATTATAAACTTCTGTGAAGCACCTGGGGGTTTAAAGTGCTCAATATGCATCTAGATAAGTTCCTTGGGGGGTCTAGTTTCCAAAATGGGGTCACTTGTGGGGGAGCTCCAATGCATAGGCACACAGGGGCTCTCTAAACGCGACATGGTGTCCGCTAACAATTGGAGCTAATTTTCCATTCAAAAAGTCAAATGGCGCGCCTTCCCTTCCGAGCCCTGCCGTGTGCCCAAACAGTGGTTTACCCCCACATATGAGGTATCGGCGTACTCTGGAGAAATTGCCCAACAAATTTTAGGATTCATTTTATCCTATTGCCCATGTGAAAATGAAAAACTGAGGCGAAAAGAATTTTTTTGTGAAAAAAAAAAGTACTTTTTCATTTTTACAGATCAATTTGTGAAGCACCTGAGGGTTTAAAGTGCTCAATATGCATCTAGATAAGTTCCTTGGGGGGTCTAGTTTCCAAAATGGGGTCATTTGTGGGGGAGCTCCAATGTTTAGGCACACGGGGGCTCTCCAAACACGACATGGTGTCCGCTAACGATGGAGATAATTTTTCATTCAAAGAGTCAAATGGCGCTCCTTCCCTTCCGAACCTTACCATGTGCCCAAACAGTGGTTTACCTCCACATGTGAGGTATCGGTGTACTCATGAGAAATTGCCCAACAAATTTTAGGATCCATTTTATCCTGTTGCCCATGTGAAAATGAAAAAAATTGAGGCTAAAAGAATTTTTTTGTGAAAAAAAAGTACTTTTTCATTTTTACGGATCAATTTGTGAAGCCCCCGGGGGTTCAAAGTTCTCACTATGCATCTAGATAAGTTCCTTGGGGCGTCTAGTTTCCAAAATGGGGTCACGTGTGGGGGAGCTCCAATTTTTAGGCACACGGGGGCTCTCCAAACGTGACATGGTGTCCGCTAAAGAGTGGAGCCAATTTTTCATTCAAAAAGTCAAATGGCGCTCCTTCCCTTCCAAGCCCTGCCGTGCGCCCAAACATTGGTTTACCCCCACATATGAGGTATCAGCGTACTCAGGACAAATTGGACAACAACTTTCGTGGTTCAGTTTCTCCTTGTACCATTGGGAAAATAAAAAAAATGTTGCTAAAAGATAATTTTTGTGACTAAAAAGTTAAATGTTCATTTTTTCCTTCCATGTTGCTTCTGCTGCTGTGAAGCACCTGAAGGGTTAAAAAACTTCTGGAATGTGGGTTTGAGTACCTTGAGGGGTGCATTTTTTAGAATGGTGTCACTTTTGGGTATTTTCATCCATATAGACCCCTCAAACTGACTTCAAATGTGAGGTGGTCCCTAAAAAAAATGGTTTTGTAAATTTCGTTGTAAAAATGAGAAATCGCTGGTCAAATTTTAACTCTTATAACTTCCTAGCAAAAAAAAATGTTGTTTCCAAAATTGTGCTGGTGTAAAGTATACATGTGGGAAATGTTATTTATTAACTATTTTGTGTCACATAACTCTCTGGTTTAACAGAATAAAAATTCAAAATGTGAAAATTGCGAAATTTTCAAAATTTTCGCCAAATTTCCGTTTTTATCACAAATAAACGCAGAATTTATTGACCTAAATTTACCACTAACATGAAGCCCAATATGTCACGAAAAAACAATCTCAGAACCGCTAGGATCCGTTGAAGCGTTCCTGAGTTATTACCTCATAAAGGGACACTGGTCAGAATTGCAAAAAACGGCCAGGTCATTAAGGTCAAAATAGGCTGGGTCATGAAGGGGTTAAAGAGTAACTTTTGTTTAAAATTTTCCTTACAAAAATTAACAATTCACATGAAAATGAGACCCTTTGTAATCTATCTTATCAGAGAAATCAGTTTCATTCTCCTCCTAGATTAAACTTTTAAGGCCCCTTCACATTAAGCGACGCTGCAGCGATACCGACAACGATCCGGATCGCTGCAGCGTCGCTGTTTGGTCGCTGGAGAGCTGTCACACAGACAGTTCTCCAGCGACCAACGATGCCGGTAACCAGGGTAAACATCGGGTTACTAAGCGCAGGGCCGCGCTTAGTAACCCGATGTTTACCTTGGATACCATCCTAAAAGTAAAAAAAACCAAACACTACATACTTACCTACCGCTGTCTGTCCTCCAGCGCTGTGCTCTGCACTCCTCCTGTACTGGCTGTGAGCACAGCGGCCGGAAAGCAGAGCGGTGATGTCACCGCTCTGCTTTCTGGCTGACCGACGCTCACAGCCAGTACAGGAGGAGTGTAGAGCACAGTGCCGGGGACAGACAGCGGTAGGTAAGTATGTAGTGTTTGTTTTTTTTCACTTTTACGCTGGTAACCAGGGTAAACATCGGGTTATTAAGCGCGGCCCTGCGCTTAGTAACCCGATGTTTACCCTGGTTACCAGTGAAGACATCGCTTGATCGGTGTCACACACGCCGATCCAGCGATGTTAGCGGGAGATCCAGCGACGAAATAAAGTTCTGGACTTTGTTCAGCGACCAACGATCTCCCAGCAGGGGCCTGATCGTTGGTCGCTGTCACACATAACGATTTCCTTAACGATATCGTTGCTACGTCACAAAAAGCAACGATATCGTTAACGATATCGTTATGTGTGAAGGTACCTTAACTCTCAGTTCACGGGTAAAATCTGTGTTCAGTGAAGATAGCAGATGTTAGTTGGTGCTTGTAAAATTCTAAAATTCAGACATTCTGCTGCAATTTCTCTTAAAGCAAAATATTCAGTGTTCCATAGAACTCTGTGCACAACTGCCGTCTCCTATCTCAGTACTGGAAAACCTATATTCACTGAAGACAGATTATACCCATGAATTGAGAATGAATGATCAGTCTGGGACCAGAAAGAAGCAGATTTCTCTAATAAGACATAGCTTCTTATTTTCGATAATTTTATTAAAACGTCGGTTACTCTCTACCTATTTTGCGTCCTACACCTGTTCCATTCTAGTAATGGCAATGTACATAGCTTACCACAAGCTTTGGCAAATGTTATCAGTATGGTTGACAATTTACCTTTCTGCTTTCCCTCATGTACTTGGCATTTTGTTTCCCTTTGAAAGCTTCTCATAGTTCACAAGAATTAAAACATTTACATACCCGTAGTTTGATCTTTGTGCAATGCAGCTTAATAGAATTACATCATACTAGATTAATGTAAAACCTTTTTAGAACTCTATTAATTATCTCCAACCCTCATTCACATGAAACATAAAGCAAGTGTATTAAAAGCCTGTTGGAACGTCTCTAGCTTTTACCCTCGCCAACTGTGACCTGAAAGATTCTTGAGTTCTAACATTAATATGATTGTTTATGCTGAATATTCAGAAAGCTAGATAAATCCACATGGAGAAAGCAGTAACTTTTCTGATAAGATATATTACAGAGTTGCCTATTTTTGTGTACAATTGATTTCTGAAATGGAAATTAGAAAAATAGTTACTCTTTAAGTTTATTTTATTTATTTTTTGAGTGTCATTACTTCCATTTCTCCTTTTCTTGCAACTTTACAATGATGACACTGTCTGTTTTGTCTTGTGCTTAATACAATGTGTTAAGGGAATATAAAAACAGAATAGGGAATATTTGTGTATCATGAGAATTTTTTTTGTATTATTTCACCAGAGCCAATGCTGAAGCACAGTCTTCAGTGAAACACAACTTGAGAGAGGAGAACAATGCCAAGGCGAAGGAGGCAGAGGACCAAGAGAACAGTGATGACCAGGCTGTGGAGTCAAGTGAAGAAGACCAGCAGCCGGAAGGAAAAAAGAAAAAGCAACGTGTAGGATTTAGGGATCGGAAGGTATGTGGACTGATGGTGACAGACCAATGATGAGATTATCAGGTTGAAATATATTTTCTTGTTTGCTAAATATCTCATTTTGATATACAGTCAGAATTTAATATGCGCATTTACGCTTTTCAAATTGCGTTCTGACCACAAGCAGCGCTGGCTTCTCTCTTTTTGTAATATATTTTCTTACATGAAGTATCCTTTAATTTACTAGGGTTATTATTTGATACAAGCCAGTTTGGTGACTTCTTCAAACACTTCAGTATAGTGAGGATCTGGTTCCTCAGATTCATTTGTGTTATCCTTTTCATTTTGATTCCCTTCCCCTTTTATAGCAGAGACTGAAGCTTTGCTGGCTGTCATGCCTCTCCAAAGAGTCTGATTATTTAGACTACCTTATGCACATAGCATTATGTCAGCATTGGTAAGAAACTCACAGTAGTTCTGTTGAAGTCAGCAAAGCTTGCTAATTAAAGATGGAGTACAGCAGTGTGTGAACGGATCAGAGGTTCTGCTGTAGAATACTGAAGTCTGTGTTTGAGACTGTACTCTGGTAGATTGTATGAGGTATATCTCCAATAGAAATATGTTGGTTTACCACCGTATACATCATCGCCCATAATTTTGCGAAGGACCTCTATAACAATGCTCAGTCTGCTAAAAAAAATCAGCATGCCACCGTGATATAGGCCAAAAGGACATTCTTGTGGCTTCTCTTTGGGAAATAGAACTATATCAATATGTTGGGTTTATGGTCAAAGAGCTTTTCCCAGTGCGGGACTCAAGCACAATTGTCAGAGCGCCTCATAGAGCCCACAACTCTTGTGAACCACCTTTTAGATCATAAGTCCTACAGCTGCTTCAGAAGCTCCTATTCGAAAGGCGCAGGGCATTCTGGAGACATTCTGACAGCTATATTAAAATGCATTGGTTTGCAGGGTATTGGTGGCATGCATACATACACTGACACTCACTCTTTCACTCAGTCCTCCGCTTCCAACCCCAGGAGAACCTCTCTCAAATTTGAATATTTCATGGACATATAAAGTGCTTTTGTAGAAGGGAGTATATTTGTTAACTTAAGTAGACCATTGATACACCGGTGGAATTTTTTTCGACTTCTAGATCATTATATAACCATTGTCATGGCACAGAAAAGAAATATGCGAAGGAGTCGTATGTAGGAATTTTTTATCAAATCATCCAAGACCCCCCCCCCCCCTTGCAGACCACACTTGTGTGAAGAGGACCCACAGGACCTGCAAATAGGTTTGCATTAAAATGACTGTCTCTGACCATAATGGCGAGAGTTTGGGACTGGTCCAGACAACATTTATTAACTTTTCTTGAGCTGTTACACATGAAAAGCAAAGATCCAAATCAGAGATGCCCATATTCCGCAGTCTAGTGGTGTAGTAAACTGTGTAGGAATCTATATTGTGTAAGAATAACTTTTGAGCTTTTGAACCAGGACATTTGCAAAGGGCTTAAGGGAAGATGTAGAAAACAATATATACTGTAGGTAAAGGCATGTCTAAGTTAAAAAAGGTCATAGCGAGATTTAAGAGAGTCAAAGGTTTGGAAGCTGGATGAATAGTTTGCCCAAATACTGCAAAGCCAACTCTTGAATGTACCTGAGCTTTGCTCTAGTAAATAGGGAAGATGGCTGTTGTACCACACTGGAGTATTGAAGGGAAATAACAGTGATATCAGGGAAAAGCATGGTTATTTGTAAGTTTCAGGTGATAAAGGCTTTTATATCTGTAAGTGAATTAGATAAAGTCTCATAAGTGTTAATACGGGTTCCATATAAAGCGGAGGCTGTGTTACTCATATCTAAGTCTAGCGACCAGTTTGCATACACTGCTAGATACTGTATTTTCTGGCGTATAAGACTACTTTTTAACCCTTGAAAATCTTTTCAAAAGTCGGGTATCGTCTTATACGCCAGGTGTCGTCTTATAGGGCAGATGCGGAGTAATCTGCGGTCGTCGCATATTGTGGGGGGAGCGACCCCAATGACAAGGTGAGGGGGCACCTCACCGGGAAGGTGTAAGTGAGGCAGAGAAGGAGATAATCGGATACAAGGGTGAGCCAGATGAGTGAAAGAGGAGTGTTTTTCTAGGCACAGCACCACTCTCTCTCTTTTTTTGCATAACCCTGGCATCCCAGACGCTGACAGTTTGCTTCACTTACACCTACCTTGTGAGGTGCTCCCTCACCTCGTCATCGGGACCACTCCCCCGCACTATATACTTCGACCGCAGATTGCTCCGCACCCACCCTATAAGACGACACCCGGCATATAAGACAACCCCCGACTTTTGAGAAGATTTTATATTTTAACTGGAAAAGTTGGGGGTCGTCTTATACGCCCAGTCGTCTTATACGCCGGAAAATACGGTAATTACATATACGAGAAGCTGATACGCCTCCAGAATCCATTGAGGTCAGCAATGTAGCTAGCTTGAATTCAGGGGAGCTTCTTTGCAAAAATTGAGCATAAAAACTTTACAAGGCCTTGGAAGAACTCTTAACGGGAGAAAAATAATATAAGTATGAAACAAACATAGGAATTTGGGAAGATATATAATTTTAAAACTATTAATTCTACCTAACAGGGATAAATAAAAATGTCTATTCTTTTAGTTTCTCCTCTGTACGTTCTATCAAAGGGTTCAAGTTGCCTACACTGCACTAGAATAGTGGAGCTCTGTACGAGAGACACAGTCCAGCTCACCCTTGAGATTCTGTCTAGCAGGTGGTTGTGAGCCGGCATTGGAAAGAGGGCCAGTATTCCCTGGCTAGCGCTAAAGCTAGAGAATATTTCAAATTTCTCCACAAGATCTAGAAAAGCAGTCATTGAAGGCCGCAAATTAGTAAAACTAATGTGTTGTCCGTATTTAAAGATAACTTTTCAACTTTGTCAACCCTCTGGAACACTTCAGTAGAGCAATATTAACATATAGCAACCGCCAAGGGCTCAATTGCCAGTTCAAGGAAGAGAAGGGACAGAGGGCAACACTGTTTAATACCTCTTCCTTTGGGAAATGAGCTAGCTCTATTTAAGTTTGTATGGATTTGAGCTAGCTGTGAGTCATACAATAGCTAAATCCAATATAGAAACTTGAGACCCCAAAGGTAAGACAACTCACCAGAGTCAAAGGGCTTACAAGTATCAAGGAATGCGGCAAAACCCAGGTCTTGTGTTATTCTGTTCGACTTGTGGAAAGAATTTTGGCAACATTTAAATATCAAAGTTAAACAAAGCGCAACCAACTGGGCCTTCCTCATTGAGGCTGGAAGAGCATCCAAATACTGCATAGAGGTAAGTTTTAAGAAGTAATGGCAACAACTCTACTAGATAAAGTTTATGTTGTTTATTAGGCAAGCCAATAAGCCCAGGGATCCTACCTGAAAAAAGGAACTTGCTAGCCTCCATTATCTCATTTTCAATAATAGGGGACTTACACAATGTTGCGTGCTCCTCAGGCAATCTCGAAAGTGACAGATCATCTAAGAAAGTGGCTGCCTCACCTGAAGCAGTGTCATATTTGGTGTTATAGAAATTATAATGGTCATTAAATACTTTAATATCCATTAACTGATCAAAACAGAACCAAGCCTCTGCATTTAACACACCCAGGAAACATAAAAAGGATGTGCTGAATCGGCTAGAAAGTCCAACGTCTTCCCATGTTTATCCCCATTTCAAATAAGATTGCCTAGTCCTTGCCTTTTTTAATACTAACATTTATCTTTGGGCTTCTAAACAAAGACTGCTATTTAAATGAGTAGAATTCATTTGTTTGGTCAGATCAAATTCTTGCTGGATTAAATTTCCTCTATGCACAGCCATCCCATTAAATTGGTTGTCCAGTCTTGGGACATGACTGCAGACTTGAATCTTCAGTGCGCGCTGTCACTAATCTCTAGTGATGATCGTGGGCAGTCATTTGACCACAAGTTTACGATTTGTATACATGCAGACACATGCCGACTAGATGTGCACAGCCTCGCTCAATACAAGTGAGTTGTGAGAGGACGGACAAAACTAGTTGGGATGTGACCACAAATAAGCAGTCGCATACTTGAAGTTGCATGACCGGTTGAACTCGCCACTGACACCAGAGAAATGTGACAGCACATGCTGTGTAGATTCACCAGTTTGCTGTCACATAGAGTGACTGCATTCTTGAGCCCCAAGCCTAGACAACCCCTTTAATTAGGAAAAAAAACACTTTAATAGTTTCTTTATAGGCATCGCATCCTACTAGAGGATCTGGATGCTTTAGAATTTGTCCCCAAAATCCGAATGAATAGAATTAAATTTCTCTTTCACTAAGAGGGACTGCAGCCAAGCAGGGTGTAGTGTCTGTAAACTTTGCCCTGGTCCCACCCACACCAAAATTAAAAGTACCATAGCTGAGTGGTCAGAAATACTTTGTCGGGTATATTTGGTATCTGTAGGAGAAGGTATAAGGAGCACAAGGCCAAATCTTTACAAGACAGATGTATGGGAGCCGAAGAAGACTGTTTAATTGGAAACCTGGATCTCTAGTTTTCTACAATGGTTTGCGAAAGTGTTCACCAACCTTGGCGTTTTTTGTTTTTTTCTACTTCACAACCTGTGATTTCACTGTTTGTGAGGGTTTGCATCAGTTCATGTAAAGAACATACCTACAACTGTGAACATTTTGGTTTTCTTTTTATTGTGAAGAAACATCAAATTAAACAAAATAACTGAACTTCAGTGTGCATAACTACTCACTCTCCCTACAGTCAGTACTTTGTAGAGCCTCATTTTGCGGTTATTACAGCTGCAAGTCCCTTTGGATAAGCATCTATGAGCTTTCCACAGCTTGCCACTGGGATATTTGCCCATTCTTCAAGGCAAAACTGCTCCAGCTCCTTCAAGTTAGATACTTTCTTCTGGTGAACCGCAATCTTCAAGTCTGACCACAGATTCTCAATTAGTTTAAGGTCTGGGCTTTGACTAGGCCACTCCAAAACATTTACACATTTCCCCATAAACCACTTGATTGTTGGTTTAGCAGTGTGCTTTGGGTCACTGTCTTGTTGGAAGGTGAACCTCCAAACCAGTCTCAAAACACTGACAGACTGAAAAAGGTTTTGCTCAAGAATATCCCTTTATTTCTCACCATCTTTCTTCCCCTCAACTTGGACAATTTTTTCTGTCCCTGCTACTGAGAGACATCCCCACAGCATGATGCTGCCACTATCATGTTTCACTCTGGGAAACTTTTTGGAAGTGCATTGAACAGCAAGGTGGATTGCTGCTGAGGGGAAAGAGAGAAAAAATATTCTTTAAATCTTCAGCTTAGCGAGTGTGAACAAGCTGAGTGTGACCTGAGCGTAAGTGTGAACGGCGGTAAGTGTGACTTGTGATTCAGTGAATTTGGATTCAGGGAGTTTCCAAGAGAGGAATTACTGAATTGCTGTCTGTGTTTTATTGATACTTTTGAATTTATTTTTTATTTAACGTTTCTGTCTGGTGCAATCCCCATTAGGAAATGTGCTCTACTATTGTTAATGCCATCCAGTGCACATCTTGCCACATGTATGCAGTCCTTGATCAGCTGGTCGAGGGTGCATTCTGCTGTGCGAGATGTGAGCACGTTGTGCATTTGGAAACCCAGATTCTGAATCTAAATGTGCAGCTGGCAACACTGAGATCCGTTGACAATATGGAAAGGAGTCTTCTGCTCACTGAGCAGACGCTCAATGGGATAGAAGAGGGGGGGATGGTAGGATGGGGCCGCAGGACAGTAGAGTAGCAAGCTGGGTGACAGTTAGAAGGCCGGGTAGAGGGAAGAGTGCCAGGGAGGCTAGTCCTGATCTGGCACACCCCAATAAGTTTGCTGAGTTGGCAGATGAGGGGGGTGCCAGAACAGGGGTAGGACTGCTGCAGCCAGGCATGTCCTCTGAAAGCCGGAGGAGTGACTGCTCCAGTAAGGAGGGAAATAGGAGAGCAGGGCAGGCCAGACAGGTGCTGGTAGTGGGGGAGTCAATTATTAGGGGAACAGATAGGGCAATCTGTCACAAAGACAGGGATCGTCGAACGGTGTGCTGCCTACCTGGCGCTCAAGTCCGACACATCGCTGATCGGGTGGACAGATTACTGGGAGGGGCTGGTGAGGACCCAGCCGTCATGGTGCACATTGGCACAAATGACAAAGTTAGAGGTAGATGGAAAGTCCTTAAAAACGATTTCAGGGAATTAGGCTGCAAGCTGAAAGCAAGGACCTCCAACGTGGTATTTTCCGAAATACTGCCTGTGCCACGCCAGAGAGGCAATGGGAGATTAGGGAGGTTAATAAGTGGCTCAAGAATTGGTGTAGGAAGGAGGGGTTTGGGTTCCTGCAGAACTGGGCCGACTTCTCATTTGGCTACAGGCTCTACGCTAGGGATGGGCTGCACCTCAATGGGGAGGGTGCAGCTGTGTTGGGGGAGAAAATGGCTAGAAGGTTGGAGGAGTGTTTAAACTAAGGAATGGGGGGAGGGTATTCATTTTATAGGAGGGGAAGATAGTGCAGATAGAGACCTGGGCACAAATAAGGACGTTGGGGGTGGCGGTGGCATGGGGGGTTGGGTTAAATCAATTAATTTAAGAAAGAATAGAGGTGCAGAGAGATACATAAAATGTATGTATACTAATGCCAGAAGCCTTGCCTACAAAATGGACGAATTAGAATTAATGTTGTCGGAGCATAATTATGACATGGTGGGGATATCTGAAACGTGGCTGGATGAGAGCCATGACTGGGCTGTTAACTTGCAGGGTTATAGTCTGTTCAGAAATGACCGAATAGATAAACGAGGGGGAGGTGTGTGTCTATTTGTAAAATCATCCTTAAAACCCATCCAGCATAATAATATAGGTGAACTTAATGAAAATGTGGAGTCCCTGTGGGTGGAGATAAGGGGAGGAAAAAATAATAAATTACTGATCGGGGTTAGTTATAAGTCTCCAAAAATAATGGAAGCAACGGAGAATATCCTCATAAAGCAAATAGATGAAGCTGCGACACAAGGAGAAGTCATTATTATGGGGGACTTCAACTACCCTGAAATAGATTGGGGAATGGAAATCTGCAGTTCCAGCAAAGTTAATCGGTTTTTGACAACTATGAGACACAATTACCTTTCACAACTGGTTCAGGACCCAACAAGTAGGGGGGCACTGCTAGACCTAATATTAACCAACAGGCCAGACCGCATAGCAAATATAAGGGTTGGGGGTCACTTGGGGAATAGTGATCACAAAATAATAAGTTTTCAAGTATGCTTTAATAAGATGTGTAGTAGAGGGGTTACAAGGACACTAAACTTCAGGAGGGCAAATTTCCAATGGATGAGAGATGATCTTAGTGCAATTAACTAGGACGATATCCTGAGACATTAAAATACACAAAGAAAATGGGAGACATTTATTAGCATCCTGGATAGGACCTGTGCACAGTATATACCGTATGGGAATAAACATACTAGAAATAGGAGGAAACCAATATGGCTAAATAGAGCTGTAAGGGGCGCAATAAGTGACACAAAGAAAGCATTTAGAGAATTAAAGGAAGTAGGTAGTAATGTGGCATTAAATAAATACAGAAAATTAAATAAATTCTGTAAAAAGCAAATCAAGGCAGCAAAGATTGAGAGAGAGACTCATTGCCAAGGAGAGTAAAAATAATCCTGAAATATTCTTAAACTACGTAAATTGTAAGAAGCTAAAAAAATATTTTTGGCCCCCTTAATAATAGTCTGGGTGAAATGGTGGATGAGGATAATTAAAAAGCCAATATGCTAAATGACTTTTTTTCATCAGTATTTACACAAAAGTTCCCCATTAAGTGTCACCTGCTTAACCCAGCAGGAAGTACGTCGGTGTCTAGAAATCACTAAAATTGACAAATCTCCGGGCCCGGATGGGATACACCCCCGAGTACTGCAGGAATTAAGTACACTCATTGATAGACCATTATTTTTAATCTTTAAAGACTCCATAATAACAGGGTCTGTACCACAGGACTGGCGTATAGCAAATGTGGTGCCAATATTCAAAAAGGGGACAAAAACTGAATTCGGAAATTATAGGCCAGTAAGCTTAACCTCTACTGTGGGTAAAATCCTAGAGGGCATTCTAAGGGATGCTATGCTGGAGTATCTGAAGAGGAATAACCTCATTACCCTCACCTACTGTATCCTCACCCATCCCTTGTAGATTGTGAGCCCTCGCGGGCAGGGTCCTCTCTCCTCCTGTACCAGTTGTGACTTGTATTTTTCAAGATTATTGTACTTGTTTTATTATGTATACCCCTCCTCACATGTAAAGCGCCATGGAATAAATGGCGCTATAATAATAAATAATAATAATAATAATAATAATAATTACCCAATACCAACATGGGTTTACTAGGGACCGTTCCTGTCAGACTAATTTCATCAATTTAAATGAAGAGGTAAGTTACGGATTGGACCAAGGGAACCCAGTGGACGTAGTGTATATGGACTTTTCAAAAGCTTTTGATACGGTGTCAGACAAAAGATTGATCCATAAAATGAGAATAATGGGGATAGGGGAAAATGTGTAAGAGCTGGCTCAGGGATAGGAAACAAAGGGTGGTTATTAATGGAGCACACTCGAATTGGGTCACGGTTAGCAGTGGGATATCACAGGGGTCAGTATTGGGCCCTCCTTTTTAACATATTTATTAATGATCTTGTAGGGGGCATTCAGAGTAGAATTTCAATATTTGCAGATGACACTAAACTCTGCAGGGTAATCAATACAGAGGAGGACAATTTTATATTACCGGATGATTTATGTAAACTAGAAGCTTGGGCTGATAAATGGCAAATGAGCTTTAATGGGGATAAATGTAAGGTCATGCACTTGGGTAGAAGTAATAAGATGTATAACTATGTGCTTAATTCTAAAACTCTGGGCAAAACAATCAATGAAAAAGACCTGGGAGTATGGGTGGATGACAAACTCACATTTAGTGGCCAGTGTCGGGCAGCTGCTACAAAGGCAAATAAAATAATGGGATGCATTAAAAGAGGCATAGATGCTCATGAGGAGAACATAATTTTACCTCTATACAAGTCACTAGTTCGATCACACTTAGAATACTGTGCACAGTTCTGGTCTCCGGTTTATAAGAAGAGATAGCTGAACTGGAGCGGGTGCAGAGAAGAGCGACCAAGGTTATAGAGGACTGGGGGGTCTGCAATACCAAGATAGGTTATTACACTTGGGGCTATTTAGTTTGGAAAAATGAAAGCTAAGCGGTGATCTTATTTTAATGTATAAATATATGAGGGGACAGTACAAAGACGTTTCTGATGATCTTTTTAATCGTAGACCTGAGAAAGGGACAAGGGGGCATCCTCTACGTCTGGAGGAAAGAAGGTTTAAGCATAATAACAGACGCAGATTCTTTAAGGGTATGTTTACATCTTCAGGAAACGCTGCGTGTTTGACGCTGCATAGATACGCAGCGTCAAACTCGCAGCGTCCAGATGTTACAGCATAGTGGAGGGGATTTCATGAAATCCTGTCTCCACTATGCGTGGTAACACGCATCCGGCGGCTCTGCGATTCCGGACATGTGGCGCGTCTTTTTAGATCGCAGCATGTCCTTTTACCTTGCGGCGGCGCTGCGCCGCCGCAAGGTGTAACACAGGGTCCTATGTGTGGGGTACGATGATTCCGGATGTGTGCAATGAACACATCCGGCATCATCGTGTCTCCAGAAGGGGGCGGGGCTTTGGGCGGAGCGAGTTGGCCTCTCTGCCAAAACCGCCGGCCGTCCTGAACGTGGACACGTACCCTAACTGTAAGAGCAGTGAGACTATGGAACTCTCTGCCGTATGATGTTGTAATGAGTGATTCATAACTTAAATGTAAGAGGGGACTGGATGCCTTTCTTGAAAAGTATATTGTTACAGGATATATACACTAGATTCCTTGATAGGGCGTTGATCCAGGGAACTAGTCTGATTTGCCATATGTGGAGTCTCTGTAAGAAAATGTTTTCCCCAATGTGGAGCTTACTCTTTGCCACGTGGGTTTTTTTTTGCCTTCCTCTGGATCAACATGTTAGGGCATGTTAGGTTAGGCTATGGGTTGAACTAGCTGGACTTATAGTCGTCCTTCAACCTTAATAACTATGTTACTATGAGAGACATCCCCACAGCATGAAACTGCCACTATCATGTTTCACTCTGGGAATAGTGTTCTTGCGGTGATGAACTGTTGTCTTGGTGCTAGAAAATACATTCACCTTGATGGCAAAAAAAGTTAAATTTTGTTCTCCCTTGATCACAGCACCTTCCTTCATACATTTGGGGAGTCTTCAACATGTTTTTTGTCAAACTAAAAATGTTGTAACTATGCTGACCTGGAATATCTTGTTGCTGGGTAATTTTAATCCCACAAAGAATGGTGGTATTGGTTATGTAGAGGGTTGTTTTTTAGACAAGGAATATGGTGTGCACTCAGGTCAGGGACAAGGAGGTGCTGGTAAACTGACCGTGAGGTCAAGTCAATCATTCAAAAAAGATTACCGCACACTCTAGACTGGTAAGATGCAAAAGGTGTATGCCAATTTTATTGAAGAAAACAAAACAAAAGAGAAGTGGTTGCCACATTCATATTCATTTGAAATAGACAAAAAACCGACGTTTCGACCCTCCCGGGTCTTACTCATGGGGTTACTCAAGTCCTTTGACATAGATGCATAATAGTGGCAGTGGTAGGGGGTGTACGACCGATCCCTTGTTAAGGCACAACCTTATAATAAAGCCAGTCCGGGCAGAAGTGTCCTGGGAGCACAGAATCTGGGTGGTGAGGGCCGTTAGACACCTAGTGGGTCTGAAAAGGGTCCCTGGGAGGATTAGCGGCGCATCCCGCGCCTTGCTGCGATGTCCTGGGGGGAGACCCGGTAAGTCAGGTTGTGCCTTAACAAGGGATCGGCCGTACACCCCCTACCACTGCCACTATTATGCATCTATGTCAAAGGACTTGAGTAACCCCATGAGTAAGACCTGGGAGGGTCGAAACGTCGGGTTTTTGTCTATTTCAAATGAATATGAATGTGGCAACCACTTCTTTTTTTTTTTTGTTTTCTTCAATAAAATTGGCATACACCTTTTGCATCTTACCAGTCTAGAGTGTGCGGTAATCTTTTTTTGAATGAGGGTTGTTTTTTGTTCATTATATGGAAAAGTGAATAATGCCGTTCAAAGCTAGAACTCTTCCAATAAAAGCAAACCCTTGTATGGCAGTGTTGATGAAAAACTTAAAATAATTTTGCAAAAGGGTGGTTAAAAAACCCCTAAAAATCTGTCTGCGACAGGAAGAGTTTGCAAATGCTTTTTTATTTTAGTTGAATGCATTGACATAGTCATTATTCTAATGTACATCTAAATGTTTGTTTGAATTATGGTGAATTGAAGAATGAGAGCTTGAATAGCCTCTTCTAGTCTCTTATAGCGGTATTATTCTGTTCTGAAGGGTCAGCTGTACAATTATAAGACGCGTCATCTAAGAGAAGCATAAATGGCCCCATACTCTTCCTTGCTGCAGTACATAATCATCGTATCTTAAGAATGGAGATTGAAAATGCAGTCATTCTGGTTTATGCTCTCGAGTTACTTTACATTGTAAGGCTGTTGATAGAAACAGGAAAATTCCAGATAAATCTTAGGCTGAAATTACATTCTGTGGAAAGAACATTCTGCAGGATTTTTATATTAATTTGTTTCAAAGCCATTTCACTTGTTCCATGTTTATTGCGGTATGCTTTATGCATTGTATTTGCTACACCATGCATATGCCTTTTGTGTATTGATTTCAATATGTGAATGTAATACGCATAACATAATAAAAAACTAGCGTGTCGTGCTATGCACATTGTACTGTATTAAAATTACAATAGAACACTCCAGAGAAAAAATAAAAATAGATTGTTTAGTTTGTTGCAAAGTCCAGCATCCATTGCTGTTAGAGGGCATGCATGCTCATGGAGCACAATCATACACCTCTTGTTTTGTTGAGTGTGTTTAGATATGTAAGTCTATGTTCACATGTGGTGTTTTTGCAGCATTTCTTTCTGCACTCCAAACTTGCTCTTGGCTGTAAAAAAAAAAAAAAAAAAAAAGCTGCTTACAAAAAGGCTTGTTTTGCTGTGTTTTTCAGGATCCCAAAGTTCATCTTTGCTTTCACCATGGAAGTATGAACAATAAAGGTGTTATACCACCAAAGCAAGACATGTGATACCATAAAACCATTTTGTAAAAAAGGGCAATTGATCAAATTATTTAGTGGTAAAATATAGCTGCAGATGTTATTGTCTCATTTTATCCTAACTGGTTAAGAGACTCATTGCTTGACATCGCAAGGGAACCAAGGTTCCTCTCTTCTCGGTACGGCCTCTTGATATTCTACAGAGATCTGTGTAGGGACACCTTACAAAAACGAAGAATGTTTCAGCACACTACCCATAGACTGAAACAGGCTGGAATACGGTATAATTGGTACCAGTTCTCTAATCTGAGATTCTTCTTTGCGGCAAAATGGCGCACCTTCTCTTCTCCGGAGGAGGCAGCGGTCTTCCTGAATCGTGCGGGTATAAATCCTCGCGGGCCTTCTTCTGACTCCACTTCCAAACTCAAACCAAACTTTTGTTGAAGATCTTGAGGAATATTTCTCTTTTCTTCTCCATATAATCCACGTCACAGCATGTGATTTGAACCGAACATTTCGCCCAACAAAGTCTGAGGGCCGTCTGAGATTGTCTGGACTTGACAGGCACTTCATATAGCTTCAGCTGCTGTTTTAACCCCTTAGTGACAGAGCAAATTTGGTACTTCATGACCAGGCCAATTTTTGCAATTCTGACCACTGTCACTTTATGAGGTTATAACTCTGGAACGCTTCAACGGATCCCGCTGATTCTGAGATTGTTTTTTCGTGACATATTGTACTTCATGTTAGTGGTAGCATTTCTTTGATATTACTTGCGATTATTTATGAAAAAAACGGAAATATGGCGAAAATTTTTAAAATTTTGCAATTTTCAAACTTTGTATTTTTATGCCCTTAAATCAGAGAGATATGTCATGAAAAATAGTTAATAAATAACATTTCCCACATGTCTACTTTACATCAGCACAATTTTGGAAACAAAATTTTTTTTTTTGTTAGGGAGTTATAAGGGTTAAAAGTTGACCAGCAATTTCTCATTTTTACAACACCATTTTTTTTTAGGGACCACATCACATTTGAAGTCATTTTGAGGGGTCTATATGATAGAAAATAATGAAGTGACGCCATTCTAAAAACTACACCCCTCAAGGTTCTCAAAACCACATTCAAGAAGTTTATTAACCCTTTACGTGCTTCACAGGAACTGAAACAATGTGGAAGGAAAAAATGAACATTTAACTTTTTTTTGCAAACATCTTAATTCAGAACCATTTTTTTTATTTTCACAAGTGTAAAAACAGAAATGTAACCATAAATTTTGTTATGCAATTTCTCCTGAATACGCCAATACCCCATATGTGGGGGTAAACCACTTTTTGGGCGCACCGCAGAACTTAGAAGTGAAGGAGCGCCGTTTGACTTTTTCAATGCAGAATTGGCTGGAATTGAGATCGGACGCCATGTCGCGTTTGGAGAACCCCTGATGTGCCTAAACAGTGGAAACCCCCAACAAGTGACACCATTTTGGAAACTAGACCCCTTAAGGAACTTATCTAGATGTGTGGCGAGCACTTTGAACCCCCATGTGCTTCACAGAAGTTTATAACGTAGAGCCGTGAAAAAAAAAAAATTGCATTTTTTTCTACAAAAATGATTTTTTGCCCACAAATTTTTATTTTCACAAGGGTAACAGGAGAAATTAGACCACTAAAGTTGTTGTGCAATTTCTCCTGAGTATGTCGATACCCAATATGTGGGGGTAAACCACTGTTTGGGCGCACCGCAGAGCTTGGAAGAGAAAGAGTGCCGTTTTACTTTTTCAATGTAGAATTGGCTGGAATTGAGATCGGACGCCATGTCTCGTTTGGAGAGCCCCTGATGTGCCTAAACAGTAGAAATCCCCCACAAGTGACCCCATTTTGGAAACTAGACCCCCCATGGAACTTATCTAGATGTGTGGTGAGAACCTTGAATGCCCAAGTGCTTCACAGAAGTTTAGAATGCAGAGTCGTGAAAATAAAAAAAAAAAATTTTTTCCACAAAAAAGATATTGTAGCCCCCAAGTTTTTATTTTCACAAGGGTAACAGGAGAAATTGGACTGCAATAGTTGTTGTCCAATTTATCCCGAGTACGCTGATGCGCCATATGTGGGGGTAAACCACTGTTTGGGCGCACGGCAGAGCTCGGAAGGGAAGGAGTGCCTTTTTGGAATGCAGACTTTGATAGAATGGTCTGTGGGCATTATGTTGCGATTGCAGAGCCCCTGATGTACCTAAACTGTAGTAACCCCCCACAAGTGACCCCATTTTGGAAACTAGACCCCCCAAGGAACTTATCTAGAAGTGTGGTGAGAACTTTGAATGCCCAAGTGCTTCACAGAAGTTTAGAATGCAGAGTCGTGAAAATAAAAAATATTTTTTTTTTTCACAAAAAAGATATTGTAGCCCCCAAGTTTATATTTTCACAAGGGTAACAAGAGAAATTGGACCCCAGAAGTTGTTGTCCAATTTATCCCGAGTACGCTGATGCCCCATATGTGGGGGTAACCCACTGTTTGGGCGCACGGCAGAGCTCAGAAGGGAGGGAGCACCATTTGACTTTTTGAGCGCAAAATTGGCTGTCGTGTTTTGAGACCCCCTGATGTACCTAAACAGTGGAAACCCCCCAATTCTAGCTCCAACCCTAACCCCAACACACCCCTAACCCTAATCCCAACCTGATCCATAATCCTAATCACTAACCCTAACCATAATCACAACCCTTACCCCAAAACAACCCTAATGTCAACCCTAACCATAACCCTAATCAAAACCCTAAATCCAACACACCCCTAATCCTAATCTCAACCCTAACCTCAAACCTAACCCTAATCCCAATACACCCCTAATCACAACCCTAACCTTAAACCTAATCCCAAACCTAACCCTAATCCCAAGCGTAACCCTAATGCCAACCCTAACCCTAATACCAACCCTAATCCAAACCCTAACCCTAATCCCAGCTCTAACCCTAACTTTAGCCCCAACCCTAGCCCTAGCTTTAGCCCCAACCCTAACCCTAGCCCTAAGGCTACTTTCACACTTGCGTTGTTTGGCATCCGTCGCAATCCGTCGTTTTGGACAAGAAACGGATCCTGCAAATGTGCCCGCAGGATGCGTTTTTTGCCCATAGACTTGTATTGCCGACGGATCGTGACGGATGGCCACACGTCGCGTCCGTCGTGCACTGGATCAGTTGTGTTTTGGCGGACCGTCGTCACAAAAAAAGTTCAATGAACCTTTTTTTTGTACGTCGCATCCGCCATTTCTGACCGCACATGCGTGGCCGTAACTCCGCCCCCTCCTCCCCAGGACATAGATTGGGCAGCGGATGCGTTGAAAAACTACAGCTGCTGCCCACGTTGTGCACAATTTTCACAACGTGCGTCGGTATGTCGGGCCGACGCATTGCGACGGCCCCGTACCGACGTAAGTGTGAAAGAAGCCTAACCCTAAATTTAGCCCCAACCCTAACCCTAAATTTAGCCCCAACCCTAACCCTAAATTTAGCCCCAACCCTAGCCCTAACCCTAGCCCTAACCCTAGCCCTAACCCTAGCCCTAACCCTAGCCCTAACCCTAGCCCTAACCCTAGCCCTAACCCTAGCCCTAGCCCTACCCCTAGCCCTAGCCCTAGCCCTACCCCTAGCCCTACCCCTAACCCTACCCCTAACCCTACCCCTAACCCTAATTTTAGCCCCAACTGCTGTTCTCCTGCCGGCCGGCAGATGGAGACAGATGGCGGGCGCACTGCGCATGCGCCCGCCATTTTCTTCTGCCGGCGGCCAGGAGGAGCAGCAAGAGGATCCAGGGACACAGGTGAGTATGATAGGGTCCCCGAATACCCCTATTTCTCTGTCCTCTGATGTGCGATCACATCAGAGGACAGAGAATTACACTTTACTTTTTTTTTTTTTTTGCGGTCGCCGGTAAACAGTTAATTACCGGCGATCGCAAAACAGGGGTCGGTAAAACCGACCCCGATCATGCTCTTTGGGGTCTCGGCTACCCCCGGCAGCCGAGACCCCAAAGATTCTCGCGGGGCCGGCCGGCGGGCGCACTGCGCATGCGCCCGCCATTTTGAAGATGGCGGCGCCCACCGGGAGACACGAGGAGCATCGGGGGAGATAGGTGAGTATTGGGGGGCTACCTGGGACCCCTTTTCTCTGTCCTCCGATGTGCGATCACATCGGAGGACAGAGAAATTAAAAAGAGATTGCGTTTTTTTTTTTTTTTTGCGATCGCCGGTAAACGGTTAATTACCGGCGATCGCAAATGCGGGGTGGGTTAAAAACCCCCCGAATCATGTTCTCTGGGGTCTCGGCTACCCCCGGCAGCCGAGACCCCGGAGAAAATCCGACTCTGGGGGTCGCTATTCACTTTTTCCACAGCGCCGTTAATTAACGGCGCTGTGGTTTAAGTACCCTTAGCGGCCGCCGTTAAAAGGCGTATCGGCGGTCGCTAAGGGGTTAAAACTATTTCACATGTAGCATTACTTCTGTTATTTCACAGCCTACTACATCCTTCCACGCAGCTTCACAGTTGATATAATCATCCGATATCATCTATACTAATGTACACTTAGCAATATGTATCTTACTTAATTCTTTTTAGGTATGTCAATCTCTTAGCCCACTACGTTACTTCATGTCACCAAATTTACATGCATATTCAACTATGTCATTTTATGCCAAAGTATTATATGATTGCCTCTCCCCCCTATTACTATAGGGGTTTACTTTTCCCACCTCCATATCCCTCCCTTTCCCCTCTGTCCCTTCCTTGCCTTACCTACCCGGTTAAAAGTTAAATTCCCAATAAAGACCTTTAAAAAAGAAATGAGTTTATGAAAAAATACACAATTGCAAATGTGACAGCAGGGGTAGTTGTCGGGTAATTTGTCGGGAATAGTTTACCTAAGACATTAGCAGATCATTGAATATGTAGGACACAGTTTACTTTCACACTTTGGTCAGCCCTTGAGTTAGTGGGGTATTGTTCAAACTCACTCCTTGATCAGCCAATGTTTACGTTACACATATCACTAATTTAATTAAATAATTAAACTGTACCTATCTGCCATTCTAAAGGTGAGGAGGCCAGACATTATGGTTTAAACTTGGGAAAATCACATATTGCTGTACCTGCTTTATTTTCACTAAAAACGCAGCAAAACCTGATAATTGCTTTTTTTTTGCACTTATTTTTTTTCTATGGGTGAAAAAAACGCTGAAAGAAGTGACATGCTGCAGTTAAAAAAAAAAAAAAAAACACTAGTTTTTCAATTGTCAGTGATAAAAAAAAAAAGTATGTGCATGAGATTTCTGAAGTCTCAGCTTTTGCTGGTACTGTAAAATGCAGCTTAAAATTTGCATTAAAAAGCAACAAAAATGCAAAGTGTGAACATAGCCTTAGGGTTTATTCTCATTTCTCACAAATTTATATATTTTATGTGATATTTTTACTTTGTATGATTTTTTTGTTTGTTCCTACAAAGCTGGAAGCTGCCCTTTGTTTATTGAGATGTGGCTTGTTATAAATTTGTGGCATCTTGCTCCAGAAGACTTTTGATCAAGACTGGGCATGATGAATTCCCCCAGTTTTATTTTATATACGTCCGAATTCATCTGTGACGTGAAGTTTCCCTTTTGAGTATGCTTGCACCCCTTTCTTTTTTTTCAGCTGTACAGAGCTGAAGTTATTAGTGTAGTGTCGCACTACAAAGAAACATACCACACTGACACTATTGGTGGCACAGTTAAAGGGATTGTCTGGTCACATCACATCGATGACCTATCCATAGGTTAACAATATTAGATTGGTGGAGATCTGAGATTCAGCACTCCCATGTAAGCTGTTATTTGCTCCGGCAGCCATTGGAACGGAGCTTTAATACATGGCTCTATTCTATATGTATTGGGTCACTGATGGCTGCTGCTGAATAGCTCCTGTTCAAAAGAATAGTAGTACCGTACTTGATTTTCTGTTTGAAATTCAATTGGTCATATCGGGCAAATTTACCAGCAGAACCTTAGTAGTTATTTTCCCCATTTCCCTAGTAGTTCCAAATTCTTCCCCTTCCTAATCCTCTCCTCCTTCCTTACCCCACCTTCTTCCCTCTCTTCTGTTAGTATTTTATTGTATTGTATTGTAAAGACTTCAATAAAAATTAGGTGGAAATAGGCAAAAAAAGAGAGAAGAATAGAAGTTGTTCTGCAGTACCAAGCAGCAGTTGCTACACATTAGATGGAGCTGTGCTCCTGTTTGTAGCTCCATTCAGAGTCTTTACCTCCAGGATGATCCGATCAAATAATAGCTGATTGGTGTTGGATCTGCCTGCTCTGATAGAGATGACCTATCTTGTGAATAGATCGATATGATACAACCAGACAACCCCTTTAGCAGTGTGGCATACAGTTGCATATTTGGGTTTTACGGTACTTTCTGTGCACAAATCTTCCAAAAGTAATAAAGAATGCAATATAAATGGATCTTATATTTTGAACTAAATAAAGAAATATAGAAGAACTAGAGATTGGCTTCTGGGTTTCATGTCTTTTCTTTTTCGTATCAGGTGATGGAATATGAAAATCGGATTCGAGCCTATTCGACTCCAGACAAGATTTTCCGGTATTTTGCAACGTTGAAAGTCATCCATGAGTCTGGAGAAGCAGAAGTCTTTATGACTCCTCAAGATTTTGTGAGATCCATAACGCCCAACGAGAAACAGCCAGAAAGTGAGTGCTAGACACTGATGAGTAAACTGTATGT
Organism: Ranitomeya imitator; assembly: GCF_032444005.1. Taxonomy (NCBI): domain Eukaryota; kingdom Metazoa; phylum Chordata; class Amphibia; order Anura; family Dendrobatidae; genus Ranitomeya; species Ranitomeya imitator. Next base: position 757,859,223 of record NC_091283.1, on the reverse strand, counting down.
AACCGCTCTTAGTTATTCCCCAAATGGGATTTCTTCAAATCTACACGTTTCGTAACCCTTCCATTGATATGACGGTGGAGTGCTCTTCTAGGAGCTGACACCGCCAGCGCAGGTGAATATGCCTTTCTATGACCTATTCACATTCTCTGGGAAAAAAAACTACACTAAAGATAATCCGTAGGCAAATCTGTATGTCGGTTCACTGCAAAAATCCAAGGGTAATCCTTGGATTACTGTCACAGATTATCTTCAATCTATGTTGGTTTTACCTAACAGCCATGGCTTACGCTAATAGTAACATAGTAACATAGTAACATAGTTAGTAAGGCCGAAAAAAGACATTTGTCCATCCAGTTCAGCCTATATTCCATCATAATAAATCCCCAGATCTACGTCCTTCTACAGAACCTAATAATTGTATGATACAATATTGTTCTGCTCCAGGAAGACATCCAGGCCTCTCTTGAACCCCTCGACTGAGTTCGCCATCACCACCTCCTCAGACAAGCAATTCCAGATTCTCACTGCCCTAACAGTAAAGAATCCTCTTCTAAGTTGGTGGAAAAACCTTCTCTCCTCCAGACGCAAAGAATGCCCCCTTGTGCCCGTCACCTTCCTTGGTATAAACAGATCCTCAGCAAGATATTTGTATTGTCCCCTTATATACTTATACATGGTTATTAGATCGCCCCTCAGTCGTCTTTTTTCTAGACTAAATAATCCTAATTTCGCTAATCTATCTGGATATTGTAGTTCTCCCATCCCCTTTATTAATTTTGTTGCCCTCTTTTGTACTCTCTCTAGTTCCATTATATCCTTCCTGAGCACCGGTGCCCAAAACTGGACACAGTACTCCATGTGCGGTCTAACTAGGGATTTGTACAGAGGCAGTATAATGCTCTCATCATGTGTATCCAGACCTCTTTTAATGCACCCCATGATCCTGTTTGCCTTGGCAGCTGCTGCCTGGCACTGGCTGCTCCAGGTAAGTTTATCATTAACTAGGATCCCCAAGTCCTTCTCCCTGTCAGATTTACCCAGTGGTTTCCCGTTCAGTGTGTAATGGTGATATTGATTCCCTCTTCCCATGTGTATAACCTTACATTTATCATTGTTAAACCTCATCTGCCACCTTTCAGCCCAAGTTTCCAACTTATCCAGATCCATCTGTAGCAGAATACTATCTTCTCTTGTATTAACTGCTTTACATAGTTTTGTATCATCTGCAAATATCGATATTTTACTGTGTAAACCTTCTACCAGATCATTAATGAATATGCTGCAGCGTCGCTGTTTGGTCGCTGGAGAGCTGTCACACAGACGGCTCTCCAGCGACCAACTTTCCCGAGGTCCCCGGGTAACCAGGGTAAACATCGGGTTACTGAGCGCAGGGCCGCGCTTGGTGACCCGATGTTTACCCTGGTACGAGGGCAGCACGGTGGCGCAGAGGATAGCACAGCAGCCTTGCAGCGCTGGAGTCCTGGGTTCAAATCCCACCCAGGACAACATCTGCAAAGAGTTTGTATGTTCTCTCCGTGTTTGCGTGGGTTTCCTCCGGGTACTCCGGTTTCCTCCCACATTCCAAAGACATACTGATAGGGAATTTAGATTGTGAGCCCCATCGGGGACAGTGATAATAATGTGTGCAAACTGTAAAGCGCTGCGGAATATGTTAGCGCTATATAAAAATAAAGATTATTATTATTATTATGTTGAAGAGAACAGGTCCCAATACTGACCCCTGCGGTACCCCACTGGTCACAGCGACCCAGTTAGAGACTATACCATTTATAACCACCCTCTGCTTTCTATCACTAAGCCAGTTACTAACCCATTTACACACATTTTCCCCCAGACCAAGCATTCTCATTTTGTGTACCAACCTCTTGTGCGGCACGGTATCAAACGCTTTGGAAAAATCGAGATATACCACGTCCAATGACTCACCGTGGTCCAGCCTATAGCTTACCTCTTCATAAAAACTGATTAGATTGGTTTGACAGGAGCGATTTCTCATAAACCCATGCTGATATGGAGTTAAACAGTTATTCTCATTGAGATAATCCAGAATAACATCCCTCAGAAACCCTTCAAATATTTTACCAACAATAGAGGTTAGACTTACTGGCCTATAATTTCCAGGTTCACTTTTAGAGCCCTTTTTGAATATTGGCACCACATTTGCTATGCGCCAGTCCTGCGGAACAGACCCTGTCGCTATAGAGTCCCTAAAAATAAGAAATAATGGTTTATCTATTACATTACTTAGTTCTCTTAGTACTCGTGGGTGTATGCCATCCGGACCCGGAGATTTATCTATTTTAATCTTATTTAGCCGGTTTCGCACCTCTTCTTGGGTTAGATTGGTGACCCTTAATATAGGGTTTTCATTGTTTCTTGGGATTTCACCTAGCATTTCATTTTCCACCGTGAATACCGTGGAGAAGAAGGTGTTTAATATGTTAGCTTTTTCCTCGTCATCTACAACCATTCTTTCCTCACTATTTTTTAAGGGGCCTACATTTTCAGTTTTTATTCTTTTACTATTGATATAGTTGAAGAACAGTTTGGGATTAGTTTTACTCTCCTTAGCAATGTGCTTCTCTGTTTCCTTTTTGGCAGCTTTAATTAGTTTTTTAGATAAAGTATTTTTCTCCCTATAGTTTTTTAGAGCTTCAATGGTGCCATCCTGCTTTAGTAGTGCAAATGCTTTCTTTTTACTGTTAATTGCCTGTCTTACTTCTTTGTTTAGCCACATTGGGTTTTTCCTATTTCTAGTCCTTTTATTCCCACAAGGTATAAACCGCTTACACTGCCTATTTAGGATGTTCTTAAACATTTCCCATTTATTATCTGTATTCTCATTTCTGAGGATATTGTCCCAGTCTACCAGATTAAGGGCATCTCTAAGCTGGTCAAACTTTGCCTTCCTAAAGTTCAGTGTTTTTGTGACTCCCTGACAAGTCCCCCTAGTGAAAGACAGGTGAAACTGTACAATATTGTGGTCGCTATTTCCTAAATGCCCAACCACCTGCAGATTTGTTATTCTGTCAGGTCTATTAGATAGTATTAGGTCTAAAAGTGCTGCTCCTCTGGTTGGATTCTGCACCAATTGTGAAAGATAATTTTTCTTGGTTATTAGCAGAAACCTGTTGCCTTTATGGGTTTCACAGGTTTCTGTTTCCCAGTTAATATCCGGGTAGTTAAAGTCCCCCATAACCAGGACCTCATTATGGGTTGCAGCTTCATCTATCTGCTTTAGAAGTAGACTTTCCATGCTTTCTGTTATATTTGGGGGTTTGTAACAGACCCCAATGAGAATTTTGTTACCATTTTTCCCTCCATGAATTTCAACCCATATGGACTCGACATCCTCATTCCCTTCGCTAATATCCTCCCTTAAAGTGGACTTTAGACAAGACTTTACATAGAGACAAACCCCTCCTCCTCTCCGATTTTTACGATCCTTTCTAAACAGACTGTAACCCTGTAAGTTAACTGCCCAGTCATAGCTTTCATCTAACCATGTCTCGGTTATTCCCACTATGTCAAAGTTACCTGTAGATATTTCTGCTTCTAGTTCTTCCATCTTGTTTGTCAGGCTTCTGGCGTTTGCGAGCATGCAGTTTAGAGGATTTTGTTTTGTTCCAATCTCCTCACTGTGGATTGTTTTAGAAATGTTCTTACCTCCCTTCTGAGTATGTTTTCCTGGGTCGTCTTTGTTCGAGTCTAATGTTTTTCTTCCCGTCCCCTCTTCTTCTAGTTTAACGCCCTCCTGATGAGTGTAGCGAGTCTTCTGGCGAATGTGTGTTTCCCAGGTTTGTTGAGGTGTAGTCCGTCTCTGGCGAGGAGTCCATCATACCAGTAATTCACACCGTGGTCCAGGAATCCAAATCCTTGTTGTCTGCACCATCGTCTTAGCCAGTTGTTTGCATCAAGGATCCTGTTCCATCTCCTGGTGCCATGCCCGTCTACTGGAAGGATAGAAGAAAAAACTACCTGTGCATCCAGTTCCTTTACTTTCTTCCCCAACTCTTCAAAGTCCTTGCAGATTGTCGGTAGGTCCTTCCTTGCCGTGTCATTGGTGCCAACATGTATCAGAAGAAATGGGTGGACGTCCTTGGAGCTGAAGAGCTTTGGTATCCTATCGGTCACATCCTTGATCATCGCACCTGGAAGGCAGCATACTTCTCTTGCAGTTATGTCCGGTCTGCAGATGGCTGCTTCTGTGCCTCTCAGTAGTGAGTCTCCCACCACCACCACTCTTCGTTGCTTCTAGTTGCTAATAGTCATGGCACAGAGGAAGAAAAGCATGGGTGTAGGGACTTGTAAGGAGTGCAGCAGGGACCACCTTGATCAATGTGGAATACATTGCTGGAAAATCAATGGCTACTCTTTTATTTAGCGATTTTATTTATTGAGACTTTAATAGAGGGTGCTTTAATGAAAAAAAAGATTTACTTTAACCCTTTCATGACATCCACTGTACATGTAAGATGCAAGGAAGATGTGGATATAAGGATCGGGCTCACTGGGTGAGCCCACACCATGCCTGGCAGGTCATGGCGATCACATGATCGCATCTCAAAGTCGATTAATAGGTGTGTAGAAAAAATAAAATGTAAATTGTTCTTTTATTCTATAAACTTCTGACATGTCTCCGAATTCTCAAGCAATGAATGTTGTATTTTTTTTCTGACAAAGAAAAATGGTCGAAACTAAAAAAAAAATAATAATAAAAAAAAGAAACAACCCCCCCCCCCCCCCAGGGCTTTCAGACCTCAAGTAATGCAAAGAAAACAAGTTCATAATCATTTAGAAACAACAACACTAATGTTTTATGTTTTAACCAGGGCTATGGAGTCGGTAAGCCAAACCTCTGACTCCAACTCCGACTCTTCAATTTCCATGACACCGACTCCCTCATACATGGCTCATGTTTAAGTTTAAGTGATAAATTTACTGTGGTAAAATGGTAACATCAGGCTTTTAACCATTATGATACAATAATCAAGCCATTTAAATAGAACATAAAATATATTTATTGGAATGCAACTTTAGAACAAAATTTTTAATTTGCATATTTACTATTTATTATACACTCTGCAGTAAGTGGGGAAAAACGTTTTCAACAAAAACATACTGAATAGAATTTGTGCAGTGTATGAATTTGTTCTGAAAAATAGTATCGCCTTCATCAGATCCTCCTTCATAGATGACCTCAAATCTGATCTAATTATTTTAAGGCTATAGAATAACTTCTTTGCACTAACTTGGGTTGGTGGAAAAGCAGTAGCCACATGGGCAACATATCTAACAATTTCAGGGTATAAAGGAATTGCCTCGTGCACAGTCAGTTTTGATGAACGATTGAACTCTTCTACTTCTTTGATAGCATGTGAAACATTTTGTTGAAATATGGTCAATCTGTTTTCTATGGGAGTGGAATCTTTTTCCCTGCAGCAACGCTTTACCTGCTCCATGTCGTCCAAATACTTGTCAAAATCAAACTCCTCATCTGATGAGGATGAAGGAACGGCTAATGCTAATGTAAAAAAAAACCCAAACACTACATACTTACATTCCGGTGTCTGTCCCCCGGCGCTGTGCTTCTCTGCACTGTGGCCGGAAAGCACAGCGGTGACGTCACCGCTGTGCTCTGCTTTCCGGCCGGCACTTACACAGTGCAGAGAAGCACAGCGCCGGGGGACAGACACTGGAATGTAAGTATGTAGTGTTTTTTTTTTTTACATTAGCACTGGTAACAAGGGTAAACGGCACTCCAGCGACCACACAGCGACGCTGCAGCGATCGAGATCGTTGTCTAGATCACTGCAGCGTCGCTAAATGTGACGGTACCTTAAGAGCTGTAAAAGCTGGTCGTGCAGATAATGATAATGGTACACAGTCCTTCACAACAAGCTCGATGAGCTGTCTTTTAAACACATCTGCTGTCATTGTTACAGTAACTTTGTCACTTACAAAATATCTTGTAACTGATGTCGGAGACGCTCTTTGCTCCTTCTTTGCCTTGCGGGAAGTGCTGGTCTCTGGTTTCTTAGTGCTGCTGTGATCTTTTTAAGTCACAGCTTTGTAAACTTCTGGGTGGAAGCGTTGTAAATGTCTTTTTAGATTGGAAGCTCTTGAAGGAGTATTTTTACCACTGCCTGAGTATGCACTGATTTTGGCATCACAGCATTTGTTTTCATCTGGGTCACTTATGCACTGACACAGAGAATGTTTATTATCTTGAGTCACTGTTAAATTCTCAAATACAGCTGACTTCATAAGATGCTTCTTAGACATTTTGTAATTATGTAAATTCACTCTCAAAATAATTTTGTCCTGTAAAAAAAAAGTATATTGTAATTCTTGCAAGAATAGGGAATCATGCAATGTATAATTTGAGATGGAAATAAAACAATATTTCCATAAATCAATAGAACAGATGATAAGTATAAAATTTGTAAAATGTGTTAGGCTACGTTCACATTTGCGTTGTGCCGGGCTGCGTCGGGCGCAGCCGCGGCGACGCATGCGTCAGGCGCCCCTATATTTAACATGGGGGCGCATGGACATGCATTGCATTGCGTTTTGTGACGCATGCGTCTTTTTTGGCGCACGCGTCAGGGCACAGAGGACGCAGCAAGTTGCATTTTTTTTGCGTCCAAAATCATGCCAAAAAAGGACGCATGCGTCACAAAACAATGCGTTTTGCATGCGTTTTGGTTTGCATTGTGCGTTGACTCGCCGACGCAGCACCGCACAACGCAAATGTGAACGTAGCCTTAGATGGCTTTACTCTGAACTTTCCAATCTCAAGGCTTGTCTCAGCAGGGTAAAGCTCACTGAATGGTTCACATCATATGTCTTCACAGTCTATGAAGAGGGGAGGCGGGAGGGAGCATGTTTGTGCTGAATCACATTCCAGAACACACACACACACACACACACACACACACACACACACACACACACACACACACACACACACACACACACACACACACACGTCCTCATTGATCCTGTTTCCAAATTTGAGATGTTAGAAAACAGTTTTTCCCCTTATATTCTATGTATAGTTTATATAAGTCTTCAGAGCTAATTTCTCCAAACATGAGCTAATAGGAAAAACAAACTAAAACATCAAGCATACAGAGACAACATATACTGGACTATTGATTTATGCACAGTTTATTGAAAGTTTAGATATGCTTTAAGAAGTACTTACCTTCCTTAATCCTGCTTTCCTGTTTACTCCAGAATTTCTGAGATGAATGTAGGCTTTCCTTCCCTGTGTGTTTATTTTTTCCCCTTATCTGTAGAGGAGGAGCTTCACTACTTATCATGAACATAAACTGCAGCACAGATTCATCTCAGCTAAAAGTCTAGACCTTAGATCAGGAATAGGACAGACATTTATAGGACATTTCATAACTTTCCCAAATGCTTATGAAAAATGCATTGAACTACTGTACTCAATTTATTATATATTTTAGGAGTCAGTCCATTTTATACCAACTCCAACTCCACCAAAATGGGCTCTGACTCCACGAATTTGTCTCCATAGCCCTGGTTTTAACTCGGGAAGAGTTGAGAAATCAGTATTTTGTGGACTAACTATGATTTTTAATCACAGCTTTCATGCGTCTTGGCATGCTTTCCACCATTCTTTTACACTGCTTCTGGCTCAAAAATTTAAGCAGTTTTTCTTTGTTTGATGGCTTGTGACTATCCATCATCCTCTTGATTACATTCCAGAGGTTTTCAATGGGGTTCAGGTCTGGAGATTGGGCTGCCCATGACAGGGTTTTGATGTGGTGGTCTCTTAATTTTTGTCAGAGCTGTAGTTAAAAAAAAAAAACAACATAAGTTCAAATCACCCCCTTTTCCACAATTAACGGTATCGCCGTGTTCAGCAAAGTCAGATCTATCAAAATATAAAAATAATTAACCCGATCGGCAAAAAAAAAAAAAAAACATTGTCAGCATTGTGATTTTTCACAATTTCTTCGCATTTGAATTTTTTTTTCCATTTTCCAGTACACTATATGGTAAAATGAATGGTGTCATTCAAAAATGAAACTCGTTCCACAAAAAGCAAATCACTCATATGTCTGTGTGGACAGATAAATAAAAAAGTTATGGCTCTTGAGAAGAAGGGGAGGGAAAAATGAAGACACAAAAATGGAAATTGGCACAGTGGTTAGCACTGCAGCCTTGCAGCACTGTAGTCCTGGGTTCCAATCCCACCTCGGACAACATCTGCAAGGAGTTTGTATGTTCTTCTCGTGTTTGCGTTGGTTTCCTCCGGGAACTCCGGTTTCCTTTCACGTTCCAAAGACATACTGATAGGGAATTTAGATTGTGAGCCCCATCAGGGACAGCAATAATAATGTGTGCAAACTGTAAAGCGCTGCGGAATATGTTGGCGCCACATAAATGTAAAGATAATTATTATTAGAGGGGTTAAAGTAGTTGTTTGAAAATCTAAACTTATTTCGTATCCTTACTATGATTGATTGATGAGTTCCTTTTTGAGGGTGGTGTAAACCCTCGCCCCCCAGTGATTTATAAGAACAGTGGTCCCCTTGGTTAATAGCGTGGCGTGCAGCTCACACGGGTGTGCGGCTCCATCATTCAGTCTCCTTGGGAGTGTCGGGCACAGCTGAGTACAGAACAGAATTTTCCTTAGTTCAGCTGTTCACACTTCAAGATTGATAGTACATTATTTTACATTTGTGCTTCGTGTCTCCAAAACTGTTCTTATTCAGGGTGTTGTCTGAAGTTCATAAATAGGTAAAATTGCGTAATGAAAAGGAGAAACATTGCTCTTAACCCCTTAAGAACAGAGCGATTTTATTTATTTATTTTTTAAGTGTACAGCTCATTGCTTAGTTTACCAGCCACCCTGGAGGCCCAGGTTATATAGGCAAGGACCGTGCTGCCCAAGCGGGCTGCGTTCTTTCCACCCTGCGCGTGGCTCTACAGCAGGCTGGATCCGGCCATCTTCAGTGCTTCTCCCATGCGGTCAGTGGAAAGCTGCCTCTGCTAGCAACCTAGAAGAGAGCACTGTACAGACCAGCAGTGCCACCATGTCACCGGTGCGAGTTGTCAATATTCAAGAGCATACCATGCCCCGGCACAGCAGAGGAGGAGCTGGGAGTGTTGAGCTCCTGAAGCGGCATCTTGAGACCAGCCCTTTACATGTTTTTTGGATAGACCTTTTTTCCCCCCACATAATCTGAGATAGATATTATTTGTATGGAGAAACACAGAATGTTTCAGATCTCCAATATGTCCATTATTAACACAATAGAAGTTTATTTCATTCGTTCACAAAGAGAAAATGAAGAAGCCTTTCTAAGGCAGTTGAGTATTTTCATTGGAAGTGACATCGCCGAGTGAGGAAAGAAAGCGGGCACAGCAGCAGCTTCATCATCAGGCAGAAAGTGACAGGTGAAACCCGTAAGAGAGAGACGGGCACAGGAAATATAACAATTATCTCAGCTATCAGCACCGCAGAAGAGCAAACAGACAGCAATTTGTCAGCTTGTGTCCATTCATCCACGCAGGCAGTGTTCCAGCAAACGGCCCAGCAGCTACATTTTAGGAAAGCCTAGCTCCAATACTATTTCTCCAGCTTCTAAGCTGCTGCTTATCTGTCAGCGTCGACCTCTTGGCCTCTCAGCCAGGTAACATTTACTTGATACTAGATTCATTTATGTCTTTAGAGTGGAAAACCCAATCAATCTGTTATCTGTTGACACAACTTTGTAATTATTCCTGTACAGCTAAATGATGTATCCATTTGTTTCCACCTCAAGTAACTAGAGACCAGTTGGGTCCTTCCAAGGTCATTTGGGAATGTCCAAGTGTTATAGTCCCAGTGCATTGTGAAATACAAGAGATCTTGAAGCACTGTGCTTTTGAGACCTTCAGGATGTCTCCTCTATTTTCTCTCAAACTGAGTGCATGGTGTAAGTCCGATTTATTTTGAGCTCAACATAGAAATACCTTTTCCTTGGGTATTAATCAAAGATGGCAAAATGATAGAGGTGTCGCTGAGCAGACAGAATGGCGTGGAGGCAATTCTCTACCCTCTCCCTGTGTATCCTCACCCATCCCCTGCAGACAGTGAGCCCTGCGGGCAGGGTCCTTATGTACCTGTGTGCCTTGTTTTTTGCTCATGTTTAATGTATTTGTCTATATTTGCCCGTATTCACATGTAAAGCGCCGTGGAATAAATGGCGCTATAAAAAATGTATAATAATAAAAAATAATAGTAATTGTCTGCTTACTTGGGTGCATATTCTGTGTCCAGGTGACTAAACATCTAGTAGCTTCAATATGACATAGGTTTCTTGCTTGCATTTAGGGGAAAAAGTGACTTGAAATCTGAAATGTCTTTTACAATTGATTACATATATTTTATATACACATGATGTAGTTGTTGATTCACTTTAATACAAGGAGGCCTAGATGCTTTTCTTGTGAAATATAATATTACAGGTGAGGGGCGCTGGATTCTGTGATGGGAACTAGTCTGATTGACCTATGTGAAGCCCTTATATTGGGTTTATTGGTATCCATGGGGTTTATGCCGTCCTCTTGATCAGCATTGTTAGGTTATAGGTTGAACTCGATGGAATTGTCATCCTTCAGCCTAAAGACTATGATGACAAGTGAAATGCTGTGGACACTTGGACACATTTAGCAATATTTTTTGTTTTCATCTTTACATCCAGTCATAATATTTAGTACATATAAAAGTTATTCGAACCATTTTGCAACGGAAATGAATACTATACTGAGATCACTAGCACAGAGACCATTACATATCTGTCCCCCTTTAATCTGCAGACTATCACACTGTGTTGCCTTGACAACTGATGTGCGTGGGTGAGGTCATCATTCGGGGTGCTAGTTATCACCGCAATTGAATATTAATCATTCCTAGTGGCCTATTGAAACCAGAGAAGGACCTCCTGACCCTGCCTGAGTGCCATTTGTCCTCCTAGAATCTATCTCCTGCCTCTGTGTGGCCCGTCCTGGTTTTCCTGACCTTCCGTTTGCTCCATTCCATGCATTACTGGTAACTTTTGGACGCTCGCTTGCTTGTTTTGCAACATAAGCTATGAAAAACCCGCTTAATTATTGCTCAGAGGAGGAAGACTGCAAGTTGTGTTATGACACAGTCCATTATATTCTATAGAGGGGAAGGAGGAGTGAGCAGCAGAGATGGGAACTCGGAGAGCTCTGTAAACTATTATTCTGTCTGCCTCCAACAAGTGTTTTACCTCACATCAGAGCTTGATTCAGATCAAGACAGCTGAGCTCTGCTGTATAATGCCCTGCATGCTGCTGTAGCTTGTGTCTGAGCTAAAAAGTGAGTGAAGAGCAGGCACGCTCCTCTCTGTGCTGTTTTTGGGTGAGATCATTTCAGCTCATCTCTTCCCCTTGCAAACTTTGAATTGCATTTATAGATACAGTATGGGGAGGGGAAATCCGGTCAGAATACAAAATACAAATCTGGTCAGAAATAATGTTATTTCTCATGTTTACACTCTGGACTTGTTACTTAAAAGCACGGTTGCCCTTCAAAGGGAACCTGTCAGCAGGATTGTGCTGAGTAGCATACAGGCAGTGTCAGGTAAGCGCCGTTATACTGATTAAAATGATACCTTGGTGGATGAAATCCGTCTTGGGGTTGTTGACTGTCAGAAGCCTTCAGTATGAATTCCAAATTAGAGCACCACATGAAGACACTCCCCCCAGCGACCCCATTGGCCACCCCAGAGCACGGGCATATCATTAACTAAAAATTGAAAATAAGGATTACCACTTAACCCCCGGAGCTTTTTTTGGTTTTTCATTTTTTCGCTCCCCTTCTTCCCAGAGCCATAACTTTTTTTCATTTTTCCATCAATATGGCCAAGTGAGGGCTTGTTTTTTGCGGGACGAGTTGTACTTTTTAACGACACCATTGCTTTAACCATGTCCTCGACTTGAAAACGGGAAAAAAAATCCACGTGCGGTGAAATTGCAAAAAGAGTGCAATGCCACACTTGTTTTTTGTTTGGCTTTTTTGCTAGGTTCACTAAATGCTAAATCTGACCTGCCATTATGATTCTCCAGGTCATTACGAGTTCATACACACTGAACAAGTCTAGGTTCTCTTTTATCTAAGTGGTGAAAAGAAATTCCAAAGTTTGCTAAAACAAAAAAAAAAAAAACCCGAAATTTTCCGATACCCGTAGCGTCTCCATTTTTTCGTGATCTCCGGTTGGGTGAGGACTTATTTTTTTGTGCGCTGAGCTGCCGTTTTTAATTACGGTATACCATTCTTGTGCAGATACGCTCTTTTGATCGTCCATTTCAATGCAATGTCGCGGCGACCAAAAAAAACCTTAATTCTGGCTTTCTGATTTTTTTTTATGTCGCTGCGCCATTTAGCAATCGGGTTAATCCTTTCTTTTTTTTTGTGGTCCCATTTTCATGCCATGACTAAGACCTGATGGTCGAAACGCGTCGGCGTTGACCACCTGGACCCCCATCTCTTTTTTGCAAATGTTTGCATTTTAAAGTGTTTTCAATAAATTGACTTTTTAGAAGATCCATGCTGGAGATTATTTTTTCTTTCTTTTTTTTTAATTGATAGATCGTGCGATTCTGAACACGGCGATACCAGATGTGTAGGATTGATTTTTTTTTTTTTTTTTTTTTTGATTGGGGTGAAAGGGGGGTGATTTGAACTTTGTTTTTTATTTTTTTAAATACATTATTTTGTTAAATTTTGGCATACTTCAATAGCCTCCATGGGAGGCTAGAAGCTGCCATAATCTGATCGCCTCTGCTACATAGAGGTGATGCACAGGGTGGTGCTCACAGCTATCTGGCATCAACAACCATGGAGGCCTGTTGTTGTGATGGCAATGCACTGATATTGGATATGCACTGGTATTTCCGGCCCGGTGGCCAGTGGCGCTTGTTAAATGCCGCTGTCAGTTTGACAGTGACATTTAACTAGTTAATAGGCGCGAGTGGATCGCGATTCTGCTGGCGCCCAATGCTGGCACATGTCAGCTGTTCAAAGCAGCTGACATGTCGCGGCTTTAAGGTGGGCTCACCGCCGGAGCCCACATCAAAGCGGGGGATACTGCCAGCTGACATACTAATCCGGCAGCTGGTAGAAAGTGGTTAAACAACCACAAGACAGATTTCATCACCAGGTATCATTGTAATAATCCATATAACGGCGCCGACCTGACACTGTCTGTAGTTTACTCAGCACAATCCTGCTGACTGGTTCCCTTTTAAGAATGAAGGATCCTTGAGACTCCATACCTGATTTTAGTTATCATAAGATCTAGTGCTCAAGGTTTCACTCCTATATGCACCATGTAACCAACATCAGAAGGACGTATGTAATGTTAATATATCTGCATATACATCCTGGAAATATACCCGCCAGTGTCATTTTATGTTGTTACATTTCTTATATTGTGACAATGAATAAAAAAGTCTTATATTTTCTCTTATATTTCTCTGTACAAATAATATTGTGAAAATAAATGTATAACCATTCCCGGCTACAGTATCACTGGTTAAACCACTCACCTTGTAAAACCATTATTTTTTAAAATAACCCAGTAACTAAAAACAAGACTCCCAGCTCCTGAGTGCCGTGTTGGGAAAAGGTCAGGCATGTTACCTGTTAAGAGATGACAAGGTCATTAGTTGTGTCCCTGAGCCCGGTACTGCTCTTCTAGTACCGGTGACAAGTGAAATGCTGCGGCACGGTGAGGAAATGGCCCAGAATACTTTGTATCATTTTGTCAAGGAAGAAATGGCCACCTGTCAGCTGATGGACCGAGCACCTGAAGGATTATGTTCTTGGTTACACATACAGTTGTTTGAATGTTTTGTTTTGCAGGATAGTGTCAACATCTAGTGGGATTAGTGGTCTATTTCACTATCCAGTGACACAATGAAATCTTCTAGGACACTTACATGTAGGCACGGGTAGTTGTTTGACAAAGTCCTTTCATTTACAATATATTGGTCACCAGGGAATTTCTTTTGAAGAATAATAAAATCTCTGAATTAAAATTTTTAAGATTTTATTTTATATTTTTTTATTTTTTATTTTTTTAAATAAAATTAGCAATGAAAAGCCCCTCTTCCATGTAAGGACCGTGCAAAACAACTGGCAGATTCTCACCTTGTGCAACCAAGAGGTGATGGATATTGAGGTTTATTTATGTGTTACTGTAAGTTTATAGTAAATTTAGGCTGATGGCCCTGAATGATCACACTTTCTATTCCAAAAGTGCTTTTCTGTTTTAATTTTCTCAAGAACGCTATAGCATTGGTTGATACAATGCTCTGCCATAGATAAACATGTGAAGGTAACATAACCAAAGTTTGATTGAAATGCATTTTTCAAAAATAGCAAAAAAAAAAAAGCATATATACTCTTTTCAATATTGACCACCAAGAAGAAAAAGTAGTGAAATTATGGAAATCACCGGATTGATAGACATATAATAATGAGATGAAAAGATGGAAGCAACATTTTCAGAATGTTTCAAATTCAGTATAGTGAATGAGCACGTGCAGAGATCCCCCACTTACAGATCTTAGCTGCTATCACTGAGGTTATTAATGGTTGTCTGAGGAATGTCCTGCAATGCTGAATGTACTTGGGCACACAAATCAGCATAATCTGCTGCTGGCAGCTCCTTTTGCGCCTTCAGACCAATGATGTCCCAGATGTACTTGATGGGAGAAAAGTTTGGAGATGCTGCAGGCCATGTTAGGACATTGAGGCCAATCAGGTTGCTCATAAGTTAGTATAAGAAACATGCAGCCTGGTGTTGAATTGGAAATCAGCTCCTGGAACACTTTCAAGGTTCCTGGTGAAGGCCTCTAAATGATTTTGGCTTGGGATGTGACATCCAGTTTCACTTGTAGTACAGAATGGATCACTACGCGCCATTCTTCAGATCCCATTCTTAAGATCTGATGAGACCTTGTGGGCAACACCATGAAGAGGAACATCTTTATCCTACTCTCGGAATTATGTGGCATAACGTCAGGTTGACTGACCCCTCTTGTCTTCTTTCCAGCCTTGGTATTACTGTAGTGGGATGGCTGCTTCTCCAAAAGACCCATCTTTCAACATGACAATGCTATGCCGCATATTCATGCTACTTTGAATGGCCTGCAGGCAGAGTCTGCGGACTTATCCTCATCAGGCACATCTGGGACATCATTGGTCGGCAGTTGCACAGAGAGCTTCCAGTAGTGGACTCCGGCAAATCATCAAGATCTCTTCAGGGTGGCAGAAAATTCCCAACATAATCATTAAAGGGGTATTCCCATCGCCAAGTTGCTATCTCAGTATGTAGTAGCTGTAATCATATTGGCAAATACCTCCAATTAGAAATGTACTATAGTTCTTCTGATAAGCTTGGTCACTTACCCCATATGAAGGGTATTGTAGTAGCATAGGTGTCCATGGTTACGACCACTAATTAACTCACGATATGAGTAGTTGTAACCATGGATACCGAAGGACACATGATGTAAGCGACATAGCTTATCAGAAGAACTATCCTACATTTCTAATTTAATTTGCTAATATTATTATTATTATTACACCTACTACATATTGGGATAGAATATTGTAGATGGGAATACCACTTTTAATAAATTAATTAATTGATGGCATGACAGCCAAGGAGTGTAACCGCATGTATTTGTGTGAGGTGCTTATACTCGCTACTGAATAACACGAAATGTTTTAAAAATTATGATTTCCATAAGTTCACGTCTTTTTCTTGTTGGATATATTTCTTGGGTTGACAGAGAGATGAATGTATACTATAATATTACAATAGTGTAATATATGTGTGTTTAAGCACGAAAACATCTGGTTAAAAACTCCAAAGCTTACATATGTGATCTGGAACATAGTGCAAAATCATCGAAAAAGATCTCTGAATTGGTGACAGATGGATTAGCTTGTAATGAGGGAAATTATTGCATCATTTAGCTAATATTTCAGTGTGATAACTCACCAGATGTTGCTTAAAATGGCGCACCTTATTCCCAGCAGTTATTTATGTAAACTGAATATTTGTTTTACAGTCATATGTAAATCCCAGTTAGCAAACAGAAGAAAGAATACTTTTTATACACAGCAGCTTTGTTTTTATTCTTCCACTGATCAATAGTTTAGCCGGGGTCTTTGAGACTTAGCAATTACTTTGTGTGGTCCTTGATGCTTGGAAATCCTGCCAGGGTCTCTTAGGTCATTTTCACACATCCATGTTTAAACACGTACTTGAAAAAATAGTATCGTTGTCATCAGTGTTTGTCATCCATGTATCCATGTTTCCGTTTTTACCATCAGTGTATCACCGTGTGTTCATTTTTACCATCAGTGTGTCATCCATGTGTCTGTTTTTACCATCTGTGTCATTCATGTTTCCGTTTTTACCATCAGTGTATCATCCATGTGTCTTTTTTCACCATCAGTGTGTCATCCATGTGTCTGTTTTTAAAATCCGTGTATCACCGTGTGTCCGTTTTTACCATCAGTGTATCATCCATGTTTCCATTTTTACCATCAGTGTATCATCCATGTTTCCGTTTTTACCATCAGTGTGTCATTCATGTTTCCACTTTTACCATCAGTGTGTCATTCATGTTTCCACTTTTACCATCAGGGTATCATCCATGTCTCCATTTTTATCATCAGTGTGTCCGTTTTTACCATCAGTGTGTCATCTGTGTGTCCATTTTTACCATCAATGTGTCATCCATGTGTCCGTTTTTACCATCAGTGTGTCTTTCATGGGTCCGTTTTTACCATCAGTGTGTCTTTCATGGGTCCGTTTTTACCATCAGTGTGTCATCTGTTTCCGTTTTTACCATCAGTGTATCATCCATGTATCCGTTTTTACCATCAGTGTATCATCCATGTTTCCATTTTTACCATCAGTGTATCATCCATGTTTCCATTTTTACCATCAGTGTATCATCCATGTTTCCATTTTTACCATCAGTGTATCATCCATGTTTCCATTTTTACCATCAGTGTATCATCCATGTTTCCGTTTTTACCATCAGTGTGTCATCCATGTGTCCGTTTTTACCATCAGTGTATCATCCATGTTTCCATTTTTACCATCAGTGTATCATCCATGTTTCCGTTTTTACCATCAGTGTATCATCCATGTTTCCATTTTTACCATCAATGTGTCATCCATGTTTCCATTTTTACCATCAGTGTATCATCCATGTTTCCGTTTTTACCATCAGTGTATCATCCATGTTTCCGTTTTTACCATCAGTGTATCATCCATGTTTCCGTTTTTACCATCAGTGTATCATCCATGTTTCCATTTTTACCATCAGTGTATCATCCATGTTTCCGTTTTTACCATCAGTGTATCATCCATGTTTCCGTTTTTACCATCAGTGTATCATCCATGTTTCCGTTTTTACCATCAGTGTATCATCTGTGTTTTCCATGAATTGATGGAGAAAGATAGTAGCTTCTCTTATACTTTGCAATGTTAAACTTGACAGATGTCATCCTTGTGCTGTATGTGTTAATCACAGACCCATTGATTTGTATTGGCCCTTGTCATCTGTCAATAAATGGACATGTCTCTGGGTGTTTTGCACGGACACATAATTTGTATAAAACACGGATATGTGAGTAGCACTATAGGATATAGTGGAAACATGTGGAATGCACATAGATATCTCACAGGACGACTGAATGAGGCCTTGGGCATGGCAATTTGTCTTGGGTCCTTTAGGCTGAGCTATGAGGCAGTGGTGCCGGCTACTTAATATTTTTAGTGGATTCTTTGCCTCTTGATTCTCCTCATTGGCTTTTACCCAGTGGACAACTGCAGGCAGTTAAAACGATTAAATACATTTTCTTAACCAAATACTCCAAATTTCTAGCAGAAATGATGCCCCGTATGCCATAGATCAGAATAATGTATTTTTATTACTTTTTACACAATTTTCAGCAGTTTTGAAAACTGCTTTAAAAGAAGGGTGGGTTAGGTAAATAAAAATATTTTGCCTATTTCCCTGCTATTCTGCTTCTGATCAGATTTCAGGTTGGTTTATTTGCTGAGATATAACTTGTGATACCAATCCATGATGCCTAAGCACAGCATCACATGAGCAGGTGGAATAAGTACCATATCTATCCACAAACTCGGCTCCAAGTTATCCCTCGTCAGTGGCTTTAATAAAGTGATTAAACAGTATGAGAGGCTGAACTGTCTTAATTTTTACAGTAGTCTGTTCAAAGACCATTAAAATTCCTTGTTTCTTGTTAATTAACAACAGAGTGACATGAATTCTGTATATGGGATTTACATCTATCAATTTGGTTTTAGCGCTTTATTTCTTTACCAGATGTCAACAGAAAACAAGTCAATAGTTAATGTCACATTTCTGCCTTCTCTTAAAATCTATAATCTAGCAGAATGTGTACGCCAGTTTTTGTTTTAAAGTTTATTGCCTTTTTCTCAATACATATATATATATTTTTTTTTTTTACAGATTTGGGCCTGGATCAGTTTATCGTAAAACGATATGATGGAAAGGTGGGTAAAATCTACGTACTTTTCTAATTCATACGATTACTGATCACTTAAAACAATGCTGGGTAACTGCAGAATATTAAGGATGTCTTTAACCCTTGCAGGAGAATTTATCAAATATGCATATGCTCCATAAAGGCTCCTCCTGTGGATACAGTGTGGCCAGGTAGAGAAAGTCCTGGCTCACATTGTCCCCATCACTTTCTATATGGTTGGTGGTAACCTGCGGAGCGTTAGTCTAATCATACAAGGGGTGGTCTGATACCTAAATTGTTATTTTATAAATGTCTGTGTTTACACCCTAAGTACTTTTACACCCTATCCTGCACTCTGTTTCTGTACCCGCCGGCTGCAGCGTCTTAATGTGAAAGGAGACGTAGTTATGGGGCAAAGATAGAAGTGGAGTGAGTGACCCCCAACTTCGGCCCACAGCTTCTATTACTGCCTTGAAATATGATGTCAACAGGGGGCTGTGATAGAAGATGTATGCGTGACACCAGCCCTGTTCTCTGATGACTGTACATTATAGAGCATGACTGAAAAGGTGAAGTGGCGGTGCTGGTGTCACTCACCCTGCTTCTATCTCTGCCCCCTGATGACCTCTCCTAACACAGTAAGACACTGAATGGTGTTGCTTCCATCACTTCTCCCAAAACTTCTATCAGTGCCATGGATTCAGGACATCTTCAAAGGGCGGTTATGAAAAAAAAATAGTGTAAGTAACCTCACCGATGATGTCCTGCTCCAGGGGTGGTGATAAACGCTGGGGGGAAGTGAGTGCAGCCCCAGCTTTCTGTGATGTCCTGTTTGAGACTCCTCTTAAGCGAAACGACACAAAAAGTGAAGTAAGAAAAAGCATATAAGGATTAGCAGGTTAGGGAGAATCGTAGGCCATTTTTTAATAAAGCTAATTACAAAAGTGCTTCGTGTCTAAAAATAGATATTTATAAATAACATTTTAGGTATCGGACCACTCATTTAATATTTATTTGTATGGTTTTCCAACTTGATATGCTCACATGGAAGTTTCCTTTTTTATTATTATGCTCTGTTATTATTGCATTAGTTTACGCATAAAGGTAAATTACATGTATATTTATAACATAGACTAATTGTATAAGTGTAAACTTCAGTCTGTTAAAGGGTGTTATTACCAATGGTGGCACACGTGGATTTGTGGACCCACTGTGCCACAGGACCGGGCCTGCTTAGGAAGGGGCAAAGCTAAGCAGCTACAAGGTGTTCACTGGAGCTATTGATGGTGGAGACAGACTGGTTGCAGGTATCCACCAGGTACCACTCCTAGGCAGATCCCGGTACTGAAAGTGCTGACCCCAGGGGTCAGGTTCACTGACATGGACTAAGGCTATGTTCAGATTCACCGGTCTAGGATACTGAATCAGGGACTCGCCGCACACAGACCGGGGACAATGTTCAGGCGCTGGCCGCACTGGGACCAGAGGACTTGGGGAACAGGACTGGCTGCCCCACTACTAGGGGAATTCGGGGACAGGACTGGCTGCACCAGGACCAGGGGACAACTTCCAGGTACTGATCGCACTGGGACCAGGGGATGGGTTTCAGGACTTTGACCGCTCCATGACCAGGGATTCGGGTTCAAGACACTGACCTCATCGGGACCATGAGACCTATCAACTGCACTAGTAGAACACCAACTACCTAATGACTCTAGTTGCTTGGCGACTCCCTAAGGGAGAGAGGGCCTTTTACACAGGATGACTCCAGCAGTTGGCTGGAGCCATCTTGCAGGTGTACACATTATGATAAATGCCTCTCAGCAACAGGCTGAGGGCACTTTACAAAATGCGTGCGCTGCCCCTTTAACACTAACAAAAGCGGGAAGCATGCCGGGACCACGCCGAGGGCCGGAGCAGTGAGTAAGCTGGCATTCCTGCAAGGAGGGAGGAAGGGGACACCATGGAGGGGGAAGTAGACACCATGCACGGGCTCCTGCAATAGAGCTGCAAAGAGATTCCATATTTGTATACAATGCTGTTCACACCAGACGTTGTGTGGACATCTCACCCATAGTGCTGCTTGGTGGACAGACTATGTACATAGTACTTTATGCACTGTGTGAAAATTGAAAAGTCTCTGGTATGGAAATTGGGAAATTGTATCTTGTCATCTGTTAGTTGCACTGCAGTTGTTGATGGGACGCAGCCTTTTATAAACTCTCCATGTTTTATTTCTCCTCCTAGTTATATTTAGAGTAGGGTTTCACTTGAGCGCCTTCAGCTGTCATCAGAGTAAATGTGGTGGCCAGTCAGTGATTAAGCTCTACATATCCTTCAGATGATTTGTCCCTGTGATGTGTTACACGGAATCATATTAATCTACTAACATGGCTACAGTGTAAATAAAAGCTGATGACATCACGGTGAAAGCTGTTCATTAATTTGGAAAAGATGGATTAGCTTCTCAATTAGGCAATTATTTGGAGTCTCTGAATTAAAGGAGCAACGTTAGTGATAGAAGTATCATTTATGGTTGTATTATTCCCATTCCCATATTAAGGAAGGTTGTCCTGGGTTAAAGAAACAAAAATGGACAAACAGGAAATGTGTTGAAGTAACAAAACTGTTCCAGTCCAGTGATCACGTGCTGTACTATACTGACGTGCTGACCTCAGCCGTCATGTGCCATCATAATTACATCATTGTGGGGATTATGGTTACATGAATATTGGAGGTGATATGGTCTCTGAAGATACAGAGAGGATGATCAGCAGGGGATTGAATACTAAATTAATGGAGTTTTTCCTATTTTAACACCTTCTATACTGTCTTTTTTTCCTTTTTTAAATACCAAAGAATTTCTTTCAGATCACTGACTTCATTTGTCTATCCATCACTATTTAAGTAACTTTGAGATGTTTGAGGATTAAGAAAATATTTTTATGTTGACATAACTAGGATCCCCACCATTTGTAAATTGTAATAATTATGCACATCAATTAATCTCAGTATCTTCATGGAAAAGCCATGCTATGGGCCAGCTCTTAGTAGTTGTCATAAAGGCTAGCCCTTCCTATGAAGAATACCTGATGAGCTTTTCTTTGTCTTAGATCGGTGCGCACGGTCAGTAATTGGCAGCGCTTTGGACGCAGCACAGGTCCGCTGCCGGCTCTTGAGCGCTGGTGATTCTGCATGTGTTCATTGAACCGTGCGTAATCACAGCGTCCAATACATTGTATGGGTGAGATTTATCTTGTGGAGACTCACGTCCTCACAGACACGGGGAGAACATACAGACACGGGGAGAACATACAAACTCTTTGCAGATGTTGACCTTGGTGTGATTTGAACCTAGGAACCCAGCGGTTCAAAGTATCAGTGCTAACCACTGAGCCATCGGACAAAACTGTTTAATGAAATAACTTTTACCGTTTCTTGGCAGTTTTCAATTAACCAGCTTAACCCTGTATGTTATGTTCACTTACGTGTTTATTCACGGATTTTGATGCCGATCTGCTTCAAAGTCTATGACCAGATCAGCTTCAATTACTCTTTGAATACTCTTTAATTTGGGTTTAAAAACTTTGTGAACATAGCCTTTCTATGTAATTATGAGTTGAGCTTTCTTACCCATCCCATAAATGCAACTCCTCATAACAGCAGCCTATCATTTGTTTCTAAGTCAGTGACCGGCTACAGTTGCCCACGTTTACATGGTGTAAATGTCATATGTCTAATGGCTTATTGATATACTGTATGTCAACATTTAGCCATTAGCACAGATTAAAACTGTACTGAGTCTAAGCTCCCTGACACCCTAGTCCATTCTGGCAGCTGTCAATGGCATTCATTTAATTTTGTATACAAATATACATGTCTGCTATTTAGTAACAGTCAAACGTTTGGACATACCTGTTCATGCAGTGGTTTTCTTATTCTTATGTTGCATGTACTTTCTAGCTTAAGACTGAAGGCAGAAAAAAAAAACATAAAGGACCACGTATGGAAAAAGTAAAAATCACTTGCAAAGCAAAACAGGATGTGTCTTAAACCTCAGATCCCACCTTGTACTTTCATGGCAGCTTTATACACCCTTTACATTCTCTCAAGTGACCAGGAAAGGCTTCCATTGAACAGTTACGTCTCGTCAAGGGTTCACTAGATGTGATTTGCAGAGGCAATGCTGGTATACATTTCCATAGAGCGCTGAGCCTTATTTCACAACTATTCTAAGCCAGAGTATGTCAAATAGCCCTCAATTATGTAAAGGGAAAAAGCATGGCATAATTACCGTACTTTAGGATATGAATATCCGTCGGTCTGGAAATATTGCTAGACCCCTGACGGTATCCTTAGTTGCTGTCATGAAAACCATCAATCTCTATGATGATACTGGCTCTCATGAGGACCTCCTAAAGAAAGGAAGACCAAGAATTACCTCAGCAGAGGATAAGTTCATCAGTTACCAGCATGAAAACTGCAAAATGATAGCACCTCAGGTAACAGTGCTCCTAAATAATGCACAGACATCAAGTAGCAGACATATCTCAACATCAGCTGTCCATAGGAGACTGCAAGAAGCAGGGTGTTATGGTCTATTTGCTGCAAAGAAACCACTACTGAGTACTGTAAGCTAGAAAAAGAGACCTGTTTGGGCCAAGTAACATTTGGACTAAGGATTAGATCAGTGAAAATCTATCTTGCGATTTGATGAGTCATAATTTGAGATAATTTATACCAACTGACATGTTTTTTACACACAGAAAAGGTGAGTGTCTGGTTTCTACATGTGTAGTGCCCACCATGAAGTGTGAAGTGTTATGGTATGGGCGTGTTGCTGGTGACTTTGCCATGATGGGTTATTGCACCTTGGTTTTGAAAAAAAATCAACAACCACAGCGTTCTGCAACTACATGCCATCCCATCTTGTTTGCATTTCGTGGGATGATTATTTGTGTGTCAAAAAGACAATGAGCCAAATCATACCTTTGGGCAATGTGACAAAGAAAGATGGACATGTTTTTGTGTCAGATGATGTGGCCTCCACATTCACTCGACCTCAAGTCAATTAAAAGGGTTGTCCGGGCAAACCGATAAGTCTGCAGTCACTGTGCACTGCGGATATTCGCCGTTTTCAGACCCGAGTCCAGAGGGCATGTATGAGTTATACATACCCATGGCCAGTGGGTGCGGCTTCGCTCTCTGCTAGTTTTTCTCACGGTGCTAGCAGGGATCTACACAGAGGTCACGGCAGTTCAGCCCGGCTTGGAACACAGCCTCAGTGACCGGAAGTAACCTCGATGACGTCACCGCCGGACACTGAGGCTGTGCTCGCAGCACCTCATTCACCAGTGTTCTCAGCCTGGACGATCACATCTTGGCACCGTCCAGGTTGAAAGCTGTTTATTCCCCAGACATGGATTACGCCATGGGACAGAAGGACGAATAGGGAAGGGATATTGTTGTTTTTTATTTTTGTTTTCTTACAGAAGACGATTGCTTCAGTGGAATAGGAGTTTGGTGAGTATAACTGTGTTTATTTTGAAGTAAAAAAGTAAGTGTGTTTGTTTTAAAGCTAATAAAAGACTTTATTCTGGCTGTGTCTTTATGTACCATATAACTATAGGATTAATAATGGATAGGTGCCTTATAGACGCCTCTCCATTACTAAGCTGTGGGCTTGATGTCACTTGACAATACAAAGGTGACATCAACCCCACAAATATTAACTCCACTTACCACCGCTACAGGGCAAGTAGGAAGAGTCAGACAAAGCACCAGAATTGGCGCATCTAATAGATGTGCCTTTTCTGGGCAGCTGCGGGCTGCTATTTTTAGGCTGGGGGGCAATATCCATGGCACCTTACCAGCCTGAGAATACCAGCTCCCAGCTGTGTCCTTTAGCAATGCTGGTTCCCCCCATTTTTGACACCCTAGCCATTTGTTAAATTATTTATTTAAATAAAATATACGGCGTGGGTGCCTCTCTATTCTTGATGACCAGCCTTGTTGTAGCTGACAGCTGAGTGTTGCAGCCCTCAGCTGTGAATTTTGCCTGGCTGGTTATCAAAAATACAGGGGAACCCATGCCGGTTTGTTTTATAATTACTTATTTACAGCGCAGGAGCGGGCTAATGAATCCGCTGACACCAGTGACTGGAGTTAAACTTTATACCTCCGATCACATCTGAGTGCTTGTGCTGTCTTTTGACAGCATGGGAACCGCGGTTCTCTGAACGGCGGGGATGATTTCACCGCAGATCAGAAGCGGTGTTTGCCGCGCTGTGATGCACATGACAGCGTGGCAAACACTGGATGTTCGGGCCCCCATTCAAGTGAATGAGGTCCCGGTACTGTTCTTACCCGAACTTTTTGTAACTTTTCGGCTGACCCGCCGGACCCGAACATCCAGGTGTCCACCCATCTCTATTCATAAGTCTACAGTAACACAGACAGACTGCAGACTTATTGGCTTTGACTGGACAACCCCTTTAAGATGGCTTGGGATGAGTTGGACTGCAGAGTGAAGGCAAAGCCGCCAACAACAGGTGCTCAGCAGTTCTGCGAATGCCTTCACGGCTTTTTGAAATCCGTTTCATCTGACAACCTGAATACAATTGAGAGAATGCCAAGGATGTTTATAGATGTCATCCGAGTAAAACGAGGTTATTTTGAGGAATCAAAGATTTTACCCACATTCTGTTTTTTTAATGAGTGTTTCTTTATACCTTATTTCTAAACGTTTCTCAATGGTTTTGATGCCTTTAGTCCGAATTTACAACTTTAACCTTTCCAATAAGAACAAGGAAAATCATTACATGGAACCGGTGTATCAATTCTTTTGACCGGTACTGTAAGTGAGAGAAAAGCTCCACCAAATCCAAAGCTTCAGTTTCTCTTCAAAATTTCTAGTCTTTGCAAGTCCATAAATGCCATTTTGTTGGATTGCTCATAGATTGTAGGTGGAAATGGATTCCGTTGTAAACATTGATCTTTTTTTGTTTTTGTTCCTACTAAATACTTTGAAGACCCTTGAGCTGCTACATCTCACTGCGGTGCCATACAGAGTGTCCTTGAAGGAACGCTGCTTCTTCTGCAGTCCTCATTAACATGTACATGCATCTCTTCCCTTGAGCTAGTGGGAGACCTCAGGTTTCGTATTAGAAACGTACGCTGCGTCCTCTTTATCGGCGTATATTAAGGGCTAATTACTGAACTTGCTGTCTGCTCTGCACCTCTTTTTATTTTTTTACTGTGTTTTGTAAAGCTGGCATCAAAAATGTAACCAGCACAAAGGAGAATAAAAAACCCGTAACATTTATATTCAAATAACTTCTCTAGAGAGCAGAAGAATGACGAAGCCCATGATTTGCAAATTATTCAGTGCAATCAGCTTTTCCTTACCCAAAACAAATTTTACATTTAGATTGTAGCTGGATATGTGCAGGCACACACACAAGGGAACGCAGCGGCAGCCCACCATATATTGGTGTATTATAAAATACATTGTGGTCTCTTGCAGGATAGAAACAGTTGTATGCAGTGCAGAGATTTCCTACCTATTTCGATTCACATTTCCCTCATTGATCACTGTATTACAGCGGCTAGTTTGGGGCTAGTAGAAAGTTTGAATTTGGCCAGACCAGTTTGGAAAGTTTTCACTCCTAATAAAATCGGTATGTCCTCCTAAAATGCTAATTCTAATAGGCGGTAAGACTTTTTAAAAATCATTATACTTACATTTTGACTGGGTGTTTGCAAAGTAAGTACACCAGCCTCAGCAGGTCTAAGATGCATTTAATTAGGCTTGCAGCTTGAATTGTGAAAATAGTTAGAAAATCTGCATGAAGATTGATTATATTGCTGGCACGCCAAGACTAGGTTATAGAGAATTATTGGGGTATGGTGACTTAAATATTGTTACCTAATCTATTCATTATGATTAGTGATGAGCGAACGTGCTCGGATAAGGTGTTATCTGAGCATGCTCATGTGCTAATAGAGTATCTTTGCCGTGCTTGAATTCTATATTTAAAGGCTGTTCGACAGCCACAACACATTAATGGATCACCTGTTAAGGAATCCCTGCATGTGTTGCGGCTGTTGAACAGCCGTGAGATTTGCAGCCGCAGGGACTTAAACATAATTATTTGAGCACACTGGAGACACTCTGTTAGCACCTGAGCATGCTCAGATAACACCTGATCCAAGCACGTTCGCTCATCACTAATTATGATAATTTAAGGTGATCCTACTTAGTGGTTACTATTGTGTGGTGTGAACCTTTGAAAATCCCATAGGAAATTTTCAATTATTGCGTGCGAAAGTCTGCTAATTTCTTAAGGGAAAAACTGAATTAAATATTTTCCAAGATTTAAATAGGTTAACCACCTCTTCTTCTGAGTGTCAAGCTGTTATATATTGAGGAAGTTTCAAAAGTTAATATATGCAATTACCTTTGTCCCAAATGTTATTACTATTCCTCTAGGTCTCTGGCTGCTGGTAATTATTCCTTGATTATACACTTTACTTTTGGACCTATCTGACATATTAATTTGAATAATTTCCTTATTATACTCACTGTCCTAGCTTGGACTGCATAAAAGACACAATGCACGAGAGTAGCGATTCCAAAGTGAAGTATTGGTAATGGCACATAATAGAGCACATTGACGATGCAATCCAGTATTTCATATATGTCTTCTACTTATAAGCACAGCGGCATGTAAAAGTTTGGGCAATGTTTCTGTAAACAGTTAAGCAATTGAAAATGAAATTATCCATAAAAGGGCAAAAGTTCACGATGACCTATTTCTAGGGTTGAGCGAAACGGGTCGTTCATTTTCAAAAGTCGCCGACTTTTGGCAAAGTCGGGTTTCATGAAACCCGATCCGACCCCTGTGCGGGGTCGGCCATGCGGTACGCGACTTTCGCGCCAAAGTCGCGTTTCAATGACGCGAAAAGCGCCATTTCTCAGCCAATGAAGGTAAACGCAGAGTGTGGGCAGCGTGATGACATAGGTCCTGGTCCCCACCATCTTAGAGAAGGGCATTGCAGTGATTGGCTTGCTGTCTGCGGCGTCACAGGGGCTATAAAGGGGAGTTCCCGCCGACCGCCATGTTACTGCTGCTGATCTGAGCTTAGGTAGAGGTTGCTGCCGCTTCGTCAGAAGCAGGGATAGCGTTAGGCAGGGTCCATTAACCACCAAACCGCTTGTGCTGTAGCGATTTCCACTGCCCAACACCACCTTCGGTGTGCAGGGACAGTGGAAGCTACATTTTTTTTTTTTTTTTTCCTCAGCGCTGTAGCTCATTGGGCTGCCCTAGAAGGCTCCCTGATAGCTGCATTGCTGTGTGTACGCCGCTGTGCAAACCAACTGCTTTTTTCAAAGCACAAATCCTCTTGTTCCTTCCTTTCTGCACAGCTATCTTTTTGGTTTGTACACACTTTTTATTTAATTTGTGCATCAGTCCACTCCTTATTGCTGCCTGCCATACCTGGCTGAGATTACTGCAGGGAGATAGTAATTGAAGGACACTCCCTGTTTTTTTTTTTTTTGTGGGAGATTAAGATTGACATTTCTGCTAGAGTGCCATCCCTGTCTGTATCATCTCTCACTCAGTGGGCCATAGAAAGCCTATTTATTTTTTTGCTTGATTTGGGTTATAAAATCTACCTGAAAAAATCACTACATCAATCAGTGGGAGAAAAATATTGGCCTCAGGGCTTGTGTGCCACTCTTGACTCCTGTGTGCATCATCACTCACTCAGTGGGCCATAGAAAGCCCTTTTTTTTTTTTTTTTTTTGCTTTATTTGGGTTCTAAATTCTACCTGAAAAAATCAATAAATCAATCAGTGGGAGATTAATATTGGCCTTTGGGCTTGTGTGCCAGTCCTAAGCGTGCCATCTCTCTCTCTCAGATAGTGGGCCATAGAAAGCCTATTTTTTTTTTTTTTTTTTTATTGGGTTTATAAATTTGGAAAATTTGGAAAAAAAAAAAAAAAAGTGGGAGATTAATATTGGCCTCTGGGCTTGTGTGCCAGTCCTGAGCGTGCCATCTCTCTCACAAATAGTGGGCCATAGAAAGCCTATTTATTTTTTTTTTTTTGGTTTTATAAATTCTCCCTTAAAAAAAAAAGGGAGATTAATATTGGCCTTTGGGCTTGTGTGCCAGTCCTAAGCGTGCCATCTCTCTCTGTCTCTCAGATAGTGGGCCATAGAAAGCCTATTTATTATTTTTTTTATTGGGTTTATAAATTTTCCCTGGAACAAAAAAAAAAAAGTGGGAGATAAATATTGGCCTCTGGGCTTGTGTGCCACTCCTGACTCCTGTGTGCGTCATCTCTCACTCAGTGGGCCATAGAAAGCCTTTTTTTGTTTTATTTGTTTTCTAAATTCTCCCTGAAAAAATCATTTTATTTTATTTGGTTTCTAAATTCTTCCTGAAAAAATCATTTTATTCTATTTTTTTTTTCCTAAAGTCTCCCTGAAAAAATAACAAAAAAAAAAAACAAATCAGTGGGAGATTAATATTGCCCTTTCTGCTTGTGTGCCAGTCTTGACTCCTGGGTGTGCCATCTCTCTCTCTCTCCAATTGTGGGCCATAGAAAGCCTATTATTTTTTTAGCTTGATTTGGGTTCCAAAATCTACCTGAAAAAATCACTACATCAATCAGTGGGAGATAAATATTGGCCTCTGGGCTTGTGTGCCACTCCTGACTCCTGTGTGCGTCATCTCTCACTCAGTGGGCCATAGAAAGCCTTTTTTTGTTTTATTTGTTTTCTAAATTCTCCCTGAAAAAATCATTTTATTTTATTTGGTTTCTAAATTCTTCCTGAAAAAATCATTTTATTCTATTATTTTTTTTTCCTAAAGTCTCCCTTAAAAAAAAAAAAAAATCAAATCAGTGGGAGATTAATATTTACATTTGTGCTTCAGTGACAGTCCTGCGTGTGTGGCATCTCTCTCATTTGTTGCCACCAACAACAGAGTGTGTAACATTGTGCCTGATTTTCGTTGTGGTCTCACTCACCTGTAAAGGGGTAGCTAAATCATACTGAAGTTATAGCTCACCGTGTAATTTGTGTGACAGCAACAAATACCGTTAGTTTGTTTACGTTTTTAAAACAATGAGGAAGTATGGTGGAAGAGATCGTGGCCGGGGGCGTTCATTGTCAGCTGGTAATGAGGGTAGTGGTAGTGGTGGAGCATCAGCTGGTCGTGGGAAAAAAAATATTGCACCTAAGTCTGGAGCTGTGGAGCCAGGTTCGTCGTCTGGCTACACAAGACCTCGAACGCTCCCTTTTCTGGGAGTAGGAAAACCGCTTTTAAAGCCGGAGCAGCAAGAGCAAGTTTTGGCTTATCTTGCTGACTCAGCCTCTAGCTCTTTTGCCTCCTCTCGTGAAACTGGTAAATGTCAAAGCAGCGCGTCGTTAGTGGTTCACGGTGAGGGACAAGTCGCTTCCTTGTCCTCTTCAGCAAAAACAACAACAGAGAAGAATGCAGCAGGCGACACAACGGGTTACTCCATGGAGCTCTTTACACATACCGTCCCTGGCTTAGAAAGTGAAGCAGTTAACAGTCCATGCCCATTACAAGTTGAATCTGACATGGAGTGCACTGATGCACAGCCACAGCCAGACTACTATGCTGGTCCTTTGACTCAGACCACAACATTGCCCTCGCAGGGTGCTGATCAAGAATCAGACCCTGATGAGACTATGTTGCCCCATCACGAACGCTATACCACCGACCGACACGGTGACACAGACGAAGTTGCACACGAGCTACAAGAAGAGGTAATAGATGACCCAGTTCTTGACCCCGATTGGCAGCCATTGGGGGAACAGGGTGCAGGCGGCAGCAGTTCTGAAGCGGAGGAGGAGGGGCCGCAGCAGGCATCAACATCGCAACAGGTTCCATCTGCCGGGCCCGTATCTTGCCCAAAACGCGTGGCAAAGCCAAAACCTGTTGGAGGACAGCGTGGCCATCCGGTTAAAGCTCAGTCTGCAATGCCTGAAAAGGTATCCGATGCTAGAAAGAGTGCAGTCTGGCATTTTTTTAAACAACATCCAATTGATCAGCGCAAAGTCATCTGTCAAAAATGTTCAACTACCTTAAGCAGAGGACAGAATCTGAAAAGTCTCAATACAAGTTGCATGCATAGACATTTAACCACCATGCATTTGCAAGCCTGGACTAACTACCAAACGTCCCTTAAGGTTGTAGCACCCTCGGCCAATGAAGCTAGTCAGCAATGCAACATCCCTTCCGGCAGTGTAGGGCCACCATTTTCCGCACCACCTGCAGTATCTGTGCAGGTTTCTTTGCCAGGCCAAAGCAGTCAGGGTCAGGGAATCACCAGTTTCGTAGTAGGAAACACTGCATCTAGGGCACCGGTGGCAACAATACCATCTCCCACCGTCTCTCAGTCTGCCATGTCCACCGGCACCCCCGCTAGTTCCACGATCTCCAGCTCTCCAGTCCAGCTCACCCTACATGAGACTATGGTTAGAAAATGGAAGTACTTAGCCTCGCATCCGCGTACACAGGGTTTGAACGCACACATAGCTAGACTAATCTCGTTAGAGATGATGCCCTACCGGTTAGTTGAAAGCGAAGCTTTCAAAGCCCTGATGGACTACGCTGTATCACGCTACGAGCTACCCAGTCGACACTTTTTTTCCAGAAAAGCCATCCCAGCCCTCCACCAGCACGTTAAAGAGCGCATCGTCCATGCACTCAGGCAATCTGTGAGCACAAAGGTGCACCTGACAACAGATGCATGGACCAGTAGGCATGGCCAGGGACGTTACGTGTCCATCACGGCACACTGGGTAAATGTGGTGGATGCAGGGTCCACAGGGGACAGCAAGTTTGGGACAGTTCTGCCTAGCCCACGGTCTAGGAAACAATTGGCTGTAGCCGTTCGCACCCCCTCCTCCTCCTCTTCGTCCTCCTGCAGAAGCGAGAGCTCGTCCACAGACCGCAGTCGCACAACCACTCCATCCGCAGCTGCCACTGTTGCACACCAGGTCTCACATTATGGGGCAGCTACTGGCAAACGTCAGCAGGCTGTATTGGCTATGAAGTGTTTGGGCGACAACAGACACACCGCGGAAGTTCTGTCCGAGTACTTGCAGAAAGAAACGCAGTCGTGGCTGGGCACTGTAGATCTTGAGGCAGGCAAGGTAGTGAGTGATAACGGAAGGAATTTCATGGCTGCCATCTCCCTTTCCCAACTGAAACACATTCCTTGCCTGGCTCACACCTTAAACCTGGTGGTGCAGTGCTTCCTGAAAAGTTATCCGGGGTTATCCGACCTGCTCCTCAAAGTGCGTGGACTTTGCTCACATATCCGCCGTTCGCCCGTACACTCCAGCCGTATGCAGACCTATCAGCGTTCTTTGAACCTTCCCCAGCATCGCCTAATCATAGACGTTGCAACAAGGTGGAACTCAACACTGCACATGCTTCAGAGACTGTGTGAACAGAGGCGGGCTGTTATGTTTTTGTGGGAGGATACACATACACGGGCAGGCAGTAGGATGGCAGACATGGAGTTGTCAGGTGTGCAGTGGTCGAAGATTCAAGACATGTGTCAAGTCCTTCAGTGTTTTGAGGAATGCACACGGCTGGTTAGTGCAGACAACGCCATAATAAGCATGAGCATCCCCCTAATGCGTCTGCTGATGCAAAGTTTGACGCACATAAAGGATCAGGCGTCTGCAGCTGAGGAAGAGGAAAGCCTTGATGACAGTCAGCCATTGTCTGGCCAGGGCAGTGTACAGGACGAGGTAGCGGGCGAAGAGGAGGAGGAGGACGAGGAGGTTGATGGGGATGATTATATTTTTAATGAGGAAGCTTTTCCGGGGCCACTGGAAATTGGTGGTGCGGCAAGGCCGGGTTCTGGTTTTTTGAGGGACACAAGTGACGTGGATTTGCCTGAAACTGCCCCTCAACCAAGCACAACCGCAGATTTGAGAACTGGAACTTTGGCCCACATGGCGGATTATGCCTTACGTATCCTCAAAAGGGACACACGCATAACTAAAATGATGAATGATGACGATTACTGGTTGGCCTGCCTCCTTGATCCTCGCTATAAAGGCAAATTGCAAAATATAATGCCACATGAGAACTTGGAACTAATATTAGCAACCAAACAATCAACTCTTGTTGACCGTTTGCTTCTGGCATTCCCTGCACACAGCGCCCGTGATCGTTCTCACACGAGCTGCAGGGGCCAGCAGACCAGAGGAGTTAGAGGGGCAGAAATCAGAAGTGGCGTTGGCCAGAGGGGTTTTCTGACCAGGTTGTGGAGTGATTTTGCTATGACCGCAGACAGGACAGGTACTGCAGCATCAATTCAAAGTGACAGGAGACAACATTTGTCCAGTATGGTTACAAACTATTTTTCATCCCTTATCGATGTTCTCCCTCAACCGTCATTCCCATTTGATTACTGGGCATCAAAATTAGACACCTGGCCAGAATTGGCAGAATATGCATTGCAGGAGCTTGCTTGCCCGGCAGCTAGTGTCCTATCAGAAAGAGTATTCAGTGCTGCAGGTTCAATACTAACAGAAAAAAGGACTCGTCTGGCTACCCAAAATGTAGATGATCTAACCTTCATTAAAATGAACCACAACTGGATTTCGAAATCTTTTGCCCCACCTTGCCCGGCTGACACCTAGCTTTCCTATGAAAAGGTCTTGCCTGTGGACTATTCTGAATGCCTTTTCCAATCTCGTAATTTTCTGCACCTGATTGTCCAGCATACGACATGTTTACACCTCACTAAATGGCCAAACTCCCCACACGGGGCCGTGGTATCGACACTTGGCGAAAGCACCCGTGAGAGTGCAGTTTGTCTGAAGAGGTGGGTGAGCCCGCTTTTGGTCGACGGCACTGCCACTGGGTCCCTCCTAGTACAATAAAGTGTCTCTGGCGGTGGTGGTGCGCACCCAACGTCAGACACACCGTTGTAATATGAGGGGCCCTGGGCCTGTACCGCCGGCCACAAGACAGTTTCCCCCCACCCCAGCTCAAACAGTGCTCTACCACTTGCAAAATTATCTCACAGCTCCACCAATGTTT
This sequence comes from Ranitomeya imitator, assembly GCF_032444005.1. Lineage (NCBI taxonomy): Eukaryota > Metazoa > Chordata > Amphibia > Anura > Dendrobatidae > Ranitomeya > Ranitomeya imitator. The sequence goes on along the minus strand of NC_091283.1, from coordinate 757,825,502 downwards.
AGTCTATGCGCTGACATCCTTCAATGCCTGCCACTGACAATACCATTGTATTGACATTTTTGTTATGTTAGGCCTTCGATGCCTGTCTGCGGTCACTCCTTCCACTAGGCCTCCACTGACCACACCACTGCTGCCCGTGTACCCCTGTAACCAATTTAAAATTGCCTACAGCCATGTGTTATTATTTTAGGCCTTCGATGCCTGTCTGCGGTCACTCCTTCCACTAGGCCTCCACTGACCACACCACTGCTGCCCGTGTACCCCTGTAACCAATTTAAAATTGCCTACAGCCATGTGTTATTATTTTAGGCCTTCGATGCCTGTCTGCGGTGACTCCTTCCACTAGGCCTCCACTGACCACACCACAGCTGCCCGTGTACCCCTGGAACCAATTTAAAATTGCCTACAGCCATGTGTTATTATTTTAGGCCTTCGATGCCTGTCTGCGGTCACTCCTTCCACTAGGCCTCCACTGACCACACCACTGCTGCCCGTGTACCCCTGTAACCAATTTAAAATTGCCTACAGCCATGTGTTATTATTTTAGGCCTTCGATGCCTGTCTGCGGTCACTCCTTCCACTAGGCCTCCACTGACCACACCACTGCTGCCCGTGTACCCCTGTAACCAATTTAAAATTGCCTACAGCCATGTGTTATTATTTTAGGCCTTCGATGCCTGTCTGCGGTGACTCCTTCCACTAGGCCTCCACTGACCACACCACAGCTGCCCGTGTACCCCTGGAACCAATTTAAAATTGCCTACAGCCATGTGTTATTATTTTAGGCCTTCGATGCCTGTCTGCGGTCACTCCTTCCACTAGGCCTCCACTGACCACACCACTGCTGCCCGTGTACCCCTGTAACCAATTTAAAATTGCCTACAGCCATGTGTTATTATTTTAGGCCTTCGATGCCTGTCTGCGGTGACTCCTTCCACTAGGCCTCCACTGACCACACCACTGCTGCCCGTGTACCCCTGTAACCAATTTAAAATTGCCTACAGCCATGTGTTATTATTTTAGGCCTTCGATGCTTGTCTGCGGTCACTCCTTCCACTAGGCCTCCACTGACCACACCACTGCTGCCCGTGTACCCCTGTAACCAATTTAAAATTGCCTACAGCCATGTGTTATTATTTTAGGCCTTCGATGCCTGTCTGCGGTGACTCCTTCCACTAGGCCTCCACTGACCACACCACTGCTGCCCGTGTACCCCTGGAACCAATTTAAAATTGCCTACAGCCATGTGTTATTATTTTAGGCCTTCGATGCCTGTCTGCGGTCACTCCTTCCACTAGGCCTCCACTCAGGGGCGGACACTAATAGCTTGGGGCCCCTGTGCAAGAAATGTGTCTGGGCCCCTCTCCTTCTATGGCGACAAAGCTACATTATATATACATAGAGAATGAGAAGAACTATACTATATTTCTAATTGGAGGTATTTGCTAATATTTCTGATATTATACCTACTACATATTAGGATAGGATGTTGGAGATGGGAATATCCCTTTAAGTTACCATCAGTCAAACATTTGTTAGGACCCCAGCTATTCCAATTCTCTACTATATATGAACACTGAGCTGGCCTAGGAACATACACGCTTCCAATAGGAATGGGGAGTAAATCATTACCAGACACTGATGGTGGATTATCTCACAGGAGAGGAAGATTATCAGTAGTGGACGTTCAAAGAGCCTGATCCTTTGCTCCACCTCTGGGAAGATTCGGGAGGTCCGGTTATACATTAATTGTTGTCTTGGACCGGCAGAAATGATCAAATTGTGTTGACTTCTCTCTAATGTGCACAGAGGCCTTTAGTGTGAGTCTCATAGCTGGTCCAGTGAGTCTTATTGCCCAAGATTCCAAATACACCAGGAGCTGTCATTGTTGGGGGTAGATAGATAATAGATAGATAGATAGATAGATAGATGATAAATAGATAGATAGATAGATAAAGAACACAAAAAGCAGCACCAAAAGAAAACAAGGGGTGCAAAAAATCCTTCCAGGCATGTACCAAACCTCATGCTATTATCCAGAAAAATGAAGGCAGCACTCCAATAGAAAAAATAAAAGTGGTTTATTGGCCCATGTGTGACCAATAAGCCACTTTTATTTTTTTTACTGGAGTGCTGCCTTCATTTTTCTGGACAATAGATCGATAAATCTATAGGTAGATAGACATGAGAGAGATAGATAGATGTGAGATAGATGATAGATAGATAGATAGATAGATAGATAGATAGATAGATAGAAAATAGATAATAGATGATAGATATTAGATAGATAATAGATAGACAGATAGATAGATGATAGATAGATAGATGATAGATAGATAGATGATAGATAGATATGGTATAGATAAATCTATAGACAGACATGAGAGTGATAGATGTGAGATAGATAGATAGATAGATATGGGCTAGACGGACAGATATATGGACAGATAGTAAAATCCCATTTATTTTGCATCTTATTCTCTGGTTCCTTTCCTGCCATTAAGAGTGCAGCAGGTCGCAGAGGGGATGCTCTGCAGTGGACGACCCCCTGCACCTATAGGACTGGAGACCCTGCACACAGCTCCCCTTGAGGACCTGCTGCCAGCCTCCTCCACAGCTGCTGCATCTCCTAGAAGGAGCCTGACCATGCTGGATATGACTGCTACAAAGCTTTGTTTGTAAAGTTTTCCTCTGGCAACAATTTGTCTGTTCTTTGCTATGGCAAGCTCAGTAAAGTGAATAATCCAGAGGGAGTCCCCTTTTCTCCTCACCTCCCCCCAGTACATTCTCCTAATGCCTTCACTGTCCTGTGATTGGCTTCAGCACATCCAGAGCAGGAGTTTGTCTTGAGTTAAAGTGAAGTACAGATTTCAGTCCGGAGTCCACAATCACTGGTGTTTATTGTGCTGCAGAGCAGCGCAAAGGGAAGACGAGCGCACACAGGGGAAGAAGACTGCAGAATCAGCAAACACCTACCTCTCTGTGGATCGCTGGAAGCTTCCTCTCTCTGGCACAGAAGTGCCCAGCCGTGCTGCTGCTGTGTGAGAGACAGGAAGTGCAGGACAGATCACTGCAGCCCTGTTGCCACTTTCTCTTTGAGACAGCGGAGCTGCAGGTATCTCTCCCTGCCCGCCGCACATGAGGGCAATCCGGACAGGGGCCCCCCGGAGCCTTGGGGCCAGTTTGCCCTCACTATTAGCTGTCCTGTAGGGGCCCCCCCTCACCCTCTGGGCCCCTGTGCAGCCGCACCGGCTGAACATGCGGTATGTCCGCCCCTGCCTCCACTGACCACACCACTGCTGCCCGTGTACCCCTGTAACCAATTTAAAATTGCCTACAGCCATGTGTTATTATTTTAGGCCTTCGATGCCTGTCTGCGGTCACTCCTTCCGCTAGGCCTCCACTGACCACACCACTGCTGCCCGTGTACCCCTGTAACCAATTTAAAATTGCCTACAGCCATGTGTTATTATTTTAGGCCTTCGATGCCTGTCTGCGGTCACTCCTTCCACTAGGCCTCCACTGACCACACCACTGCTGCCCGTGTACCCCTGAAACCAACATCAGAAAATATAAAAATAAGTATTTTGCTTATAAAAAAGAAAATACTGGAGAGATATCAAATGCAGACATTTTAACATTAAAAACAAACACATACAACAAAAATCTGGTACAGTACTAAAAATGGCCACCAGCTACAATAACTTTCTCCTGCAAGTAGTTAACTGAAAGGTTTTTTCAATTTTAAACACAGATATGGCATCCACCGAGTGTTGTCCTGTCGCGTCTTCTTTATATTATTGCCAAGAAGATGCAAAACAATGAAAATAATAAAATCATTATTTACCAAAAAAATAGAGTAAGTCAAAACCACATTGCAAATAAACATTCATTACAAATAAAGAAGCAGGGCGCGTCCGAGGGTGAGTATATACCTAATGAGAATATAATCACCCTCGGACGCGCCCTGCTTCTTTCCGACAGCCTTCCTTCCTAAGAATCAGCCCTTCCGTGGTGTAGAGAGAGGGTTTGTTACACTCCAAGGTGTTCCCCAGGTTGCCTTTCCTGAGCTTCGATCTTCCGGCTCTCGTTTAGTAGTTGTTGGAAACTACGCTGCATTGGGCCTACAAATTGGGTATGGGGTGTAGAGAGATGGTGTGTTCCACTCCAAGGTGTTCCCCAGGTTGCCTTTCCTGAGCTTTGATCTTCCGGCTCTCGTTTAGTAGTTGTTGGAAACTACGCTGCATTAGGCCTACAAATTGGGTATGGGGTGTAGAGAGATGGTGTGTTCCACTGTAGAGAGATGGTGTGTTCCACTCCAAGGTGTTCCCCAGGTTTCCTCTCCATTGCTTCGATCTTCCGGCTCTCGTTTAGTAGTTGTTGGAAACTACGCTGCATTAGGCCTACAAATTGGGTATGGGGTGTAGAGAGATGGTGTGTTCCACTCCAAGGTGTTCTCCAGGTTGCCTTTCCTGAACTTCTATCTTCAGGCTCTCATTAAATTGTGGTTAAACGGAACAACTGCATTTGGCGTACTAGTTGGTTTGGGGCCCACTATCGGTGTCTGCCGCTCCTTGCTGTTCTCCTGGTTTCCTGTCCTGAAATTCCGTTTTCAGGCGCTCGTTAAGTAGTTGTTAATGTTAGACTGCATTTGGCCTACTAGTTGGGTTGGGGCCTACTATCGGTGTCTGCCACTCCTTGCTGTTCTCCTCCACTGAACAAAGCTGTGCCGCCTGTTTACTACTGTTGCCAATTTTGAACTGCATTTCGACTACTTACTGATTTGGGCCTACTCTCTGTGTCAGCCTCTCCTTCCAATTGTCCTCCACTGCAATGCCCCCTGATTAGTCCTGTGTTACCAATTTTGAACTGCATTTAGCCCACTTTATTCTTTGGGCCTATATCTGTGTTTCCTCCTCATCCTGCCCATTGCCCAGCCAGTGATAGATGAGTCTGCTGGTACATTGACCCATAACGCAACATTTCCCGTGCACGCTACACTGCAAGATTGTGACCCTGCTGAAAGTCAGGTCCCCCTTCCCGCATACCATACCACCTTACACGGGGACAAACAGGAAGGTGCAGATGAAAGTGCAGGTTCCTTCATCAGGTGGGGGGAGGAATACTAGTTGGCGACGTCACTGGCACAGGGCCTCTCATGGTACGCAAAAGTGTTGCTGCCGGTGGGAGGCGCCCCCGCCGTGCAAACACACCGCTGTACTTTGAGGGGCCCTGTGCCAGTGCCAATGCCAACGAGTGGGCCCCCCCTGCTTGCTCAGGTTCACAGCACTTGCAAAGTTGAAATACTTACCTCTCCCTGCTCCACTGCCGTGACGTGGTCCAGATTTCCTGGGCCCACTAATTACTTGAACCAGCCCTACCCACCACAACTTTAGCCAAATGACCCCCAATTTCAAATGCCTTCCAATTATTATAAGGTAAATTACGCTTGACAAGCTTCATTAAGAAGAATGGATGGTTTTGACATTAAAATGGGCACTCTAGGTGTTTTCCTGGCCCCCACTCACTGCCGACTATGCTGCCCCATTGACTTGCATTGGGTTTCGTGTTTCAGTCGATCCCGACTTTACGTCATAATCGGCCGATTTCACTCGACCCGACTTTTGAGATAGTCGGGTTTCGCGAAACCCGGCTCGACTCTAAAAAGGTCAAGGTCGCTCAACTCTACCTATTTCCTTTGTGTTTTAGGCAAAAAAAAGTCATTTTTTTGCTTACTAAAAATTTACAAAAAGGAAAATGAACCAATGCAAATGTTTGGGCACCCTTGGAGATTTGTCTGTTCAGATAATTTTGACCAAGGTTAGACTTCAATTAATTAGGGTTTTAATAATAATAATAATAATAATAATAATCTCTATTTACATAGCGCCAAAATGTTCCGCAGCTCTTTACAGTTAAACAATTTCAAACACAACAGTCATAAGTAACAGCGTTAACAATAATATAGTGATTAACCCCTTTCTGCCATTGGACGTACTATTCCGTCCATGTGGTGTGGGCCCTACTTCCCATGGACGGAATAGTATGGCATAGGCGATAGCTGATCGTGGCCGGGCGTCAGCTGATTATCGCAGCTGACATCCGGCACTATGTGACATCCTGGCACATTAACCTCCGGAACACTGCGATCAAAGATGATCGCAGCGTTCCGGCGGCATAGGAAAGCATCGGGCAGGGAGGGGCTCCTTTATGTGCTTCCCTGAGGCCCTCGGAGCAACGCGATGTGATCGCGTTGCTCCGAGGGTCTCCTGCCTCCTCTTCCCTGCAGGCCCGGATCTAAATTGGCCGCAGGGGGCCTTCCGGCTCCTGCAAGGAGGTGGCTTTCAAGCGCCTGCTCAGAGCAAGGGCCAGGAAGCCTCCCTGCAGTGCCTGTGTGATCGCTGATCTGACACTGTGCACTGCAAAGTGTCAGATCAGTAATCTGTCACTATAATGTGATGCCCCCCCCCCCCCCCCCCCGGGGTTAAGTAAAAAAGTAAAAAAAATTATATTTACATGTGTAAAAAGAAAGAAATAAAAATCCTAAATAAAGAAAAAAAAGTATTGTTCCAATAAATACATTTCTTTATCTAAAAAAACAATAAAAGTACACATATTTAGTATCACTGTGTTCATAACGACCCGACCTATAAAACTGTCCCACTAGTTAACCCCTTCAGTGAACATCGCAAAAAACAACGCTTTATTGTCATACCGCCGAATAAAAAGTGGAATAACACGCAATTAAAAACACGGATATAAATAATTATGGTACCACTGAAAACATCATCTTGTCCCGCAAAAAACGAGCCGCCATACAGCATCAACGAAAAAATAAAAAAGTTATAGTCCTCAGAATAAAGCGATGCAAAAATAATTATTTTTTAAATAGTTTTTATCGTATAAAAGCGCCAAAACATAAAAAATGACATAAATGAGGTATCGCTGTAATCGTTCTGACCTGAACAATAAAACTACTTTATCAAACGTGCAACAGTATAAGCGCCCTCCAAAAGAAATTCATGAATAGCTGTTTTTTGTTAATTCTACCTCACAAAATAAAAAGCGATCAAAAAATTTCACGTGCCCGAAAATGGAACTAATAGAAACATCAACTCGTCCCGCAAAAAGCAAGACCTCACATGACTCCCTGGACCAAAATATGGAAAAACTATAGCTCTCAAAATGTGGAGACGCAAAAACTATTTTTTTTTGCAATAAAAAGCGTCTTTTAGTGTGTGACGGCTGCCAGTCATAAAATCCGCTAAAAAACCCGCTATAAAAGTAAATCAAACCCCCCTTCATCACCCCCTTAGTTAAGGAAAAATAATAAAATTTTAAAAAACGTATTTATTTCCATTTTCCCATTAGGGTTAGGGTTGGGGCTAAAGTTAGGGTTAGAGCTACAGTTAGGGTTAGGGCTGGGGTTAGGGTTGGGGCTAAAGTTAGGGTTTGGATTACATTTACAGTTGAGATTAGGGTTAAGGGTGTGGTTAGGGTTATGGTTGGGATTAGGGTTAGGGGTGTGTTTGAATTTGGGTTTGTTATAATTGGGGGGTTTCTACTGTTTAGGCACATCAGGGGCTCTCTAAACGCGACATTGCATCCGATCTCAATTCCAGCCAATTCTGCGTTGAAAAAGTAAAACAGTGCTCCTTCCCTTCCGAGCTCTCCCGTGCACCCAAACAGGGGTTTACCCCAACATATGGGGTATCAGCGTACTCAGGAAAAATTGGACAACAACTTTTGGGGTCCAATTTCTCCTGTTACCCTTGGGAAAATACAAAACCGGGGGCTAAAAAATAATTTTTGTGGAAAAAAAAAAAAAGAATTTTTATTTTCACGGCTCTGCGTTATAAACTGTAGTGAAACTCTTGGGGGTGCAAAGTTCTCACAACACATTTAGACAAGTTCCTTGGGAGGTCTAGTTTCCAATATGGGGGTCACTTGTGGGGGGTTTCTACTGTTTAGGTACATCAGGGGCTCTGCAAATGCAACGTGATGCCTGCCGACCAATCCATCTAAGTCTGCATTCCAAACGGCGCTCCTTACCTTCCGAGTTCTGCCATGCTCCCAACCGGTGGTTCCCCCAAACATATGGGGAATCAGCGTACTCAGGACAAATTGGACAACAACTTTTGGGGTCCAATTTCTCCTGTTACCCTTGGGAAAATACAAATCTGGGGACTAAAAAATAATTTTTGTGGAAGAAATAATTTTTACTTTCACGGCTCTGCGTTATAAACTGTAGTGGAACTCTTGGAGGTTCAAAGTTTTCACAACACATCTAGATAAGTTCCTTAGGGGGTCTTCTTTCCAAAATGGTGTTATTTGTGGGGGGTTTTAATGTTTAGGCACATCAGGGGCTCTCCAAACGTGACATGGTGTCCTATCTCAATTTCAGTCAATTTTGCATTGAAAAGTCAAAACGGCGCTCCTTCCCTTCCGAGCTCTGCCGTGCGCCCAAACCGTGGTTTACCCCCACATATGGGGTATCAGCGTACTCAGGACAAATTTTACAACAACGTTTGGTGTCCAATTTCTCCTGTTACCCTTGGTAGCATAATGCAAATTGGAGCTGAAGTAAATTTTTTGTGAAAAAAGTTCAATGTTGTTTTTTTTTTTTTTTAAACATTACAAAAATTCCTGTGAAACACCTTGAATGTGGTTTTGAGCACCTTGAGGTGTGCAGTTTTTAAAATGGTGTCACAGTTGGGTATTTTCTATCATATAGACCCCTCAAAGTGACTTCAAATGTGATGTGGCCTCTTAAAAAAAAAAAAAAAAAAAAAAAATGGTGGTGTAAAAATGAGACATTGCTGGTCAACTTTTAACCCTTATGCCTCCCTAACAAAAAAAATTTTGGTTCCAAAATTGTGCTGATGTAAAGTAGACATGTGGAAATGTTACTTATTACGGTAAGTATTTTGTGTGACATATCTCTGTGATTTAAGGGCATAAAAATTCAAAGTTGGAAAATTGTAAAATTTTCTAAATTTTCGCCAAATTTCTGTTTTTTTCACAAATAAACGCAGGTAATATCAAAGAAATCTTGCCACTATCATGAAGTACAATATGTCACGAGAAAACAATGTCAGAATCATCAGGATCCGTTGAAGCGTTCCAGAGTTATAAACTCATAAAGGGACAGTGGTCAGAATTGCAAAAATTGTCCCGGTCATTAACGTGCAAACCACCCTTGGTGGTAAAGGGGTTAAAGCAAAATAAAACAACCCTGCTTGTGAGAGCTTACAATCTACAATGAAGTGGGGGACATACAAAGTACAGATGTGTATTTGCTATGATGTATTTACAATGAAGGTCCAGCCATTTTCAGGGGGTGGGGGATAGATGGAGATAGTGAATGGGCTACACACACTTACACATCTAATGACTTTGATTAGTGAATGTGATAGGCCGCTCTGAATAAATGTGTTTTGGGGGAGTGCCTAAAACTGTGCAAGTTGTGGCTGGTCCTAATTTCTTGGGGTACAGCATTCCAGAGGATTGGTGCAACGCCGGCGAAGTCTTGGAGTCGGGAGTGGGAGGTACGGATTAGTGCAGAGGTCGAAAGTTGTTTGCAGAATGCAGCGGTTGGATAGGCCGATAGACAGAAATGAGGGAGGAGATGTAAGGGGATGCCGCACTGTGGAGAGCTTTGTGGGTGAGAACAAGTACTTTGAATTGGATCCTATAATGAATGGGTAGCCAGTGTAATGACTGGCGAAGAGCGGATGCGTCCGAGTACCTATTAGCCAGATGAATGACCCTGGCTGCTGCATTAAGGATGAACTGGAGAGGGGAAAGTCGAGTTAGGGGGAAGTCAATTAATAGAGCGTTACAGTAGTCAAGGCGGGAGTGGATCAGGGCGATAGTGAGGGTTTTTTGTTGTTTCCATGGTGAGAAAAGGGCAGATTCTAGAGATGTTCTTTATGTGTAAGGGCAAGAGATTGTATATGGGATGTGAAGGAGAGATTGGAGTCAAACATAACACCCAGACAGCGCGCCTGCTGCCGGGGTGTTGTTATGGTGCCACCCACGGAGAGGGAAATGTCAGATTTAGGGAGGTTAGTAGACAGCGCGAGTAAAAGAAGTTCGGTTTTGGAAAGGTTGAGTTTCAGATAGAGAGTGGACATGTTGTTGAAGATGGCGGACAGTCACTGGCGTTCTGTAGTATAGCGGGGGTAAGGTCAGGGGATGATGTGTATAGTTGTGTGTCATCAGCATAAAGATGGTATTGTAAGCCAAATCTGCTGATGGTCTGTTCAATTGGGGCCGTGTAGAGGGAGGGGGCCAAGGACTGAGCCCCCCTGAGGTACCCCAACAGTGAGAGGAAGACGAGATGAAGTGGAGTCAGCGAACAAAACATTGAAGGAGGAGAGGGAGGGATTAAAGATTGTAGTTAGGTGAGTTGTGACGACTGGAGGGAATGGGGTCAGTAGTGCATGTAGTCGGACGAGAAGAAGAGAGGAGCTTGGAGACTTCTTCTTTGATGGGATCGACTGTGGAGAGTGAGCCAGGGGAAATGCAGGGAGGGATGGGAGTCACTGCACTTGGTGGCTGGGAGCGGATTTTCTATCGGATAGTATCTATTTTCTCTATAAAGTGAGATGCCAGGTCATCAGCACAAATGTCTGTGATAGGGGCTTATGCTTTTGGTCTGAGGAGGGAGTGAAAGGTGTCAAAAAGTTTCTTGGGGTTGTTGGATAGTGAGGAGATCAGGGTGGTGAAGTAGGTCTGTTTAGCGAGGTGAAGGGCAGAATTATAGGTTCTTAACGTAAATTTGAAGTGGAGGAAGTCTTCTGGTGTGCATTATAGCTTGTTCACCATTATTGTTGGGAAAGGCCAGGTGATGCAAATTTCCCAGCTTAATAAAAACCCAGCCTCCTCTAACCTTGTGCCAAAAACTGCAGCCATGGGTTCTTCTAAGCAGCTGCCTAGGTCTCAGAAAATGATGGAGGCTCACAAAGTAGGAGAAACCCATAAGCAGATAACAAACCTTTTTCAAGTTGCCCTTTCCTCAGTTGGAAATTTAATTAAGAAATGGCAGTTAACAGGAACAGTGAGGTCAAGATAAGGTCTGGTCGACCGAGAAAAATTTCTGTGAGCCTTGCTGGTAAGATCTCTAGAGAGTCAAATCATAACCCCCTCTTGACTGCAAAATACATCCAGAAAGATTTAGCATTCTCTAGTGTTGTGGTAGATTGTTCTACTGTTCAGAGATACTGGCACAAATATGACCTTCATAGAAGAGTCATCACAAGAAAACCTCTCCTGCGTCCTCACCATAAAATGTCAGTGTCAGAAGTATAAGAAAGAATATTTAAACAAGCCTTTCACCTTTTGAAACGAGTCCTGTGGACCGAGGAGGTTAAAGTAGAACTCTTTGGCCACAATGTTGAAAGGTACAGTACGGTAATAAGTATTTGATACGGTGACGATTTTGCAAGTTTTCCCACCTACAAAGAATAGAGAGAGCTGTAATTTTTATCATAGGTACACCAACTGTGAGAGACAAAATCTTTAAAAAAAAAACTCCAGAAAATCACATTGTATGAATTCTACATAATTAGTTTGCATTTTATTGCATCAAATAAGAATTTAATTCAATAGAAAAGCAGAACTTAATATTTGGTGCAGAAACCTTTGTTTGCAATTAGAGGTCAGACCATTCCTGTAGTTCTTGATCAAGTTTGCACACACTGCAGCAGTGATTTTGTCCCACTCCTTCATACAGATCTTCTCCAGATCTTTCAGGTTTCGGGGCTGTTGCTGTGCAACAATGAGTTTCTGCTCCCTCCAAAGATTTTCTATTGGGTCCAGGGCTGGAGACTGGCTAGGCCACTCTAGGACCTTGAAATGCTTCTTACGGAGCCCCTCCTTAGTTGCCCTGGCTGTGTATTTTTGGTTGTCATACTGGAAGACAAAGCCACAACCCTTAAATTCTCTTACTGAGGGAAGCAGATTGTTGGCCAAAATCTCATGATACATGACCCTATCCATCCTCCCTTCCATATGGTGCAGTCATCCTGTCCCTTTTGCAGAAAAGCACCCTCAAAGTATGAAGTTTCCTCCACCGTGCTTCACGGTTGGGACGGTGTTCTTGGGGTTGTGGTCATCCTTCTTCCTCAAACATGGCTAGTGGAGTTGATACCAAAAAGTTCCATTTTGGGCTCATCTAGCCACATGACCTTCTCCCATGCCTACCCTGGATCATTCAGAGGGTCATTGGTGAACGTCAAACAGGCATGGACATGTGCTGGTATGAGTAGGGGGACCTTGTGTGCTCTGCAGGATTTTCATCCATGACTGCATAGTGTGTTACTAATGGTAATGTTTGAGACTGTGGTACCAGCTCTCTTCACGTCATTGACCAGGTCCTCCTGTGTAGTTCTGGGCTGATTCCTGATCTTTCTCAGAATCATCATTACCCCACGAGGCGAGATCTTGCATGGAGCCCCAGATCGAGGAAATTGAGAGTAGTCTTGTATTTCTTCCATTTTCTAATATTTGTACCTCAGTTGTTTCCTTCTCACAAAAGGTGCTTGCCTGTAGTCCATCCCAGCAGGTCTACAATATTGTCCCTGGTGTCCTTAGACAGATCTTTGGTCTTGGCCATGGTGGACAGGTTGGAGTGTGATTGAGTGTATGGACAGGTGTCTTTTATACAGGTAGTGAGTTCAAACAGGTGCAATTAATACAGGTAATGAGTGTAAAGTAGGAGTTTTTCTTTAAAAAGCCCTAAAAGGACCGTGAGAGCCATAATTATTGCTGGTTGGCAGGTGATCAAATACTTATTTAATGAAATACAATTCAATCATTTAAAAATCATGCATTGTTGTTTTTTTTTTGGTTTCTACTTTTAAAAAAGGGCACAGAATTTCAGGAAAAAATATTTTGCCAACTGTTAGGCATGGCGGTGGATGAATAATGCTATGGGGTTGTGATGCAGCCAATGGCACAAGGAACATTTCACGGGTAGAGGGAAGAATGGATTCAAATACATTTTGACAAATTCTTGATGCAAATATAATATCTGTAAAAAAAAGCTGAAATTGAAAAGAGGATGGCTTCTAGAAATGGATAATGATCTTAAACACACATCAAAATCCACAATAGACTATCTCAAAAGTCGCAAGCTGACGGTTTTACAATGGCCCTCACAGTCCTCTGGTCTGTACATCATTGGAAATCTGTGGCTAAACTTCAAAAAAGCAATGCATGCAAGACCAGGAATCTCACAGAATTGGAAGAATTTTTAAAGGAAGAATGGATGAAAATCCCACAAACCAGAATTGAGACCCTTAGCTAGCTACAGAAACAGTTCCCAAACTTTTACATGCCACTGTATAGTAGAAAAAAAGGCAATAGTTTCTAACAGCCCAGGTCCTAGAAATGAATGCAAATACCAGGATGCATTAGTAAAGGTGGAGGTAACACAGGTGAAAAATAGTGAAGTAACAACCACTCACAATCTACATTTATACAGCTGACGTGCCTGCAACAGCCGCAGGTGGAATCACGATTCACCTGCAGCTGTTAACTAGTTAAATGCCGCTGTCCATCTCGTGCTTACAGGAAGCACGTCACTAATCCTGCCCATTGGTGACCCCATCACATGGTCGCGGGTCACCGATGGGTCGGCAGGACAAACATAGGTCTGCAGCAGACCGCTGTCGTTGTCATTGCCAGATTGCTATGTGCGCTGCCCTGTGGTCGGCACTCATAGCAAGTGAGCATTTCTGCTACACACAGGCGATCAAAGTACTGCATCTCTTAGTCTTTTGAAGCATGCAAAAATTAAAAAAAAAAAAGTTTAATCAAATATAAACATATTTGGCATCGCCGCATTCAGACTTGCCTGATTTAATATAAACAAAAATTAACCTGATTGCTAAACGGCGTAACAAGAAAAAAATTCAAAACGCCAGAATTGTGTTTTTTGGTCGCCGCTACATTGTATTAAAATGCAGTAATGGGCAATCAAAAGAACGTATCTGCACCAAAATGATATTAATAAGCTTGGCGCGCAAAAATAAACCCTCACCTAGCCCCAGATTACCAACAATGGAGACGTTTTCTCGGAAAATGCAGCATTTGTTTAAAATAAATTTTGGATTTTTTTTTTATAGAAAAAAACATGTTTGAGGTCTGTTAACTCGTAATGACCTGGAGAATCATAATGGCGGGTTTGTTTTATCATTTAGTGAACATTGTAAAAAAAAAATAAAAATAAAACAGCTGTGGAATTGCACTTTTTTTTGCAATTTTATCACAATGTTAAAAAAAAAAAAAAAGTACAACTTGTCCCGCAAAAAAAACCAAGACCTCACATGGCCATATTGGCTGAAAATTTAAAAAAAAAATGATGGCTCTGAAGGGGAGCAATAAACGAAAACGCAAACACGGAAAATGGCTCGGGGGTTAAGGGGTTATATCAGATTGTGAAATGTAAAGTAAATAGCGATTCTCCCAGTGGCCACTAGGCCTAATATTAGACTTGTGTTTCCTGCTGTTTTTCTTGGTGAAAGGTCCTCTTTTAAGGTGTTAAACAATGTCGTTTTCTGGTTATACGTTATGTAACGCGATCATCTGTAAGCAAGCAAGAAGTATATAAAAATGGAAATAAGTTATATTTCATCTCCATTTATCTGCCATAGAAAAGAGCCAGGCACCGCTCAGAGCATTAAACACATTCCACAGTGTCCCCGAGGGCTATCCACCAGCATTAGTATGTGTGATGCAAACACTCCTGATGATGGGCAGCGCACACATACAGCGCCTGCAGAAACACAGGCCACATGTGAATAATTCAGTACCTCCAAATACAAGAGCACCAGTCAACCAATAGTCTTTACTTCTGCCCATTGTCATAAGGCAAGCAAATATTGCATTTCATTCTGAGCACCTCCATGGGGCAGTACTATGCACGTGAAGTGTAATAATCCTGAGTGGTTTCTCCAGCCTTTTATTAGACTGCACCCCGAGAGCAGCTGTGTGCATAATCAATGGTTTATCCGCTAATTGTTTTCCCGATAAACTATTCCTTCAGCATTATTAGGTCTTCCCACTGGCCAGAGAGGCCGCGCTCTAGACAACCAGCTATCCATCTTCTTCTAGCTGCAGGGAAGTGGAAATGTTATTGATTCTGTCTGTGGCCCATTACCCATCTGTAATCTGCTCTGACATTGTACTTGTGCAGCCGGCTGCAGCTGCTGTGTGCCCACGCACCGAAAGGGCACAGATAGAGTGGAAGTTACGCTTCTTTTTCCCTGGTATTCTCTGCCAAGTATTTAATAACCTCATTCTTTGGGCTTTGACAGAAATTAAACAGGATTATTACAGTGTAGGAAATTACATTTTGTTGAAAGGCTAGCCACTTATATACCGTATATATCGTGTTTTTATTCCAAGAACTCTCAGGCAATTAAAGGCTGGTGACATTCATAGTGTTTCTGAATGCTGCTATAATGCTCATATGGGTAAGAGGTACCTCCATGACCCCATCTCCAAGTTTAAAGAAATATAAAAACTACAGTCATAAGCGAAAACTTCTAGATTTAATTTAAACTGGTGAAAATGGGAAGAATTATTTTGTGATGTTGTTTTATTGAACCAGTAGTGATAATTTTTTCCAGTATATATTAGGTTTCTTCATAAACAATGAGAGGACTCGTGGAAGTTCAGGTTCATCATGTGCGACCGAACTTTAGTTCAAAGTTCGGTTTGGGTACCAGAATTGTACCTGAACTTGGACCTGAACCCAAACCCCTTTTTCTCTTTTTCTCTCCCACCTCTCTCTCTCTCTCCCACTTCGGTCTCTCTCTTTCTCCCCCTTTCTCTCTCCCATCTTTCTCTCTCTCCCACCTCTGTCTGTCTCTCTCTCTCCCCACCTGTCTTTCACCTCTCTCCCACCTCTCTTCCCCCTCTCTTCCCCTCTCCCACTTCTGTCTCTCTCCCCCTCTCTCTTCCACCTCTCCCACCTTGCTCTCTCTCGTTGTCTCTCTCCCTCTCTCACCTGTCTCTCTCCCACTTCGGTCTCTTTCTCTCACCCACCTCTCTCTCCCCCTCTCTCTCCCACTTCTGTCTGTCTCTCTCCCACCTCTCTCCTCCACCTCTCTCCCATCTGTCTCTCTCCCACCTCTCTCCCATCTGTCTCTCTCCCACCTCTCTCCCATCTGTCTCTCTCCCACCTCTTCCCCTCTCTCACCTCTGTGTCTCTTTCCCCCTCTCTCTCCCACCTGTGTCTCTCCCACTTTGGTCTCTCTCCCACCTCTGTCTCTCTCCCACTTCGGTCTCCTTCTCATCCACCTCTCTCCCCCCTCTCTCTCTCCCACCTCTCTTTCTCTCTCTCCCACCTCTCTTTCTCTCTCTCCCACCTCGCTCTCTCCCACCTCTTTGTTTCTCTCCCACTTCGGTCTCTCTCTCTCTCCCACCTCTCTTTCTCTCTCTCCCACCTCACTCTCTCTCGCTCTGTCTCTCCCACCTCTTTGTCTCTCTCCCACTTCGGTCTCTCTCTTTCTCTCTCTCCCACCTCTCGCCCCCTCTTGTCTCTTTCTTTCTTTCTCCTTCTTTCTCTCTCCCACCTCTCTCTTGCTCTCTCCCACCTCTCTCTTGCTCTCTCCCACCTCGCTCTCTCTCGCTCTGTCTCTCCCCCTCTCTCTCTCCCACCTCTGTCTCTTGCTCTCTCCCACCTCGCTCGCTCTCTCTCGCTCTGTCTCTCCCCCTCTCTCTCTCCCACCTCTTTGTCTCTCTCCCACTTCGGTCTCTCTTTCTCTCTCTCCCACCTCTCGCCCCCTCTTGTCTTTCTTTCTTTCTCCTTCTTTCTCTCTCCCACCTCTCTCTTGCTCTCTCCCACCTCTCTTGCTCTCTCCCACCTCGCTCTCTCGCTCTGTCTCTCCCCCTCTCTCTCCCACCTCTGTCTCTTGCTCTCTCTCGCTCTGTCTCTCCCCCTCTCTCTCTCCCACCTCTGTGTCTCTCTCTTCGGTCTCTCTCCCACTTCGGTCTCTCTCTTTCTCTCTCTCCCACCTCTCGCCCCCTCTTGTCTTTCTTTCTTTCTCTTTCTTTCTCTCTCCCACCTCTCTCTTGCTCTCTCCCACCTCGCTCTCGCTCTGTCTCTCCCCCTCTCTCTCCCACCTCTGTCTCTTGCTCTCTCTCGCTCTGTCTCTCCCCCTCTCTCTCTCCCACCTCTGTGTCTCTCTCTTCGGTCTCTCTCCCACTTCGGTCTCTCTTTCTCTCTCACCCACCTCTCTCTCCCCCTCTCTCTCTCCCACCTCTGTCTGTCTCTCTTTCTCTCTCTCTCCCACCTCTCTCCCCTTCTCTCTTCCAGGAGAAGTCCGTGTCTGTTGTCCGGTATGAACCAAGAACTTTAGATTTCTGCTTCACTTATCTCTATTCATTATATAGTTTTGGCTACTATAATTAAATCATGGTATTCGAGCTCCCGTAGGTCTGATATTTCTGCTTCTCTGACATCAGCGATCTAGTAGGTCTGACATTTCTGCTTATCTGACATCAGCAATCTACAAACAAAAAAAAACACGCTTTTTTTAGAATATGGATTTTTGTAAAATTTGCTTTACATGGATACTGCAAAATGGCAGCTGCCATTTTGCTAACACGAAGCCAGCCAGCAAAAGTTTAGGAAAAATAATTATGCTCTCCTCACCCCTCATCTGTCTGACCCCTCCACTACCTGCTATCTGGTCGTCACCCGTCCTGTTCATTCTTGGCTGGGATTTCCGGCCATAACCTACGAAGCCAGTCACAGATGGAAGTCATGGTCTGGGGTGAACAGGGCGGGAGATGCGGCTCACTATGGGGAAATAAGAGGCTGTTCTGATGACCAGATAGATGGAAGTGAGCAGCTGCAGGGCTGGACAGGAGAGTGGTGAGGTGGGTACGTTTTTTTTTTTTTTTTTCACATCTTGTGTTTAATATGCTCTAGGGCAGCGGTTCCCGACCTTTCTCACTTTAAGAGCCGCATTTAACTCTGAGAGATGGTCGTGAGCCACATCCAAGCCCACCCACCCTCAGTAGTGACACTCAGAGCCCCCAGTTATCGGTATGATGACATTCAAAGCTTTCCCGCACAAGCACACTGAGACGCTGTGCCCATATAGGCAGAATAATTACACCCAAGGGTTTCCATGTTGCCCTCATTTGGTAGTCTTATATCCAGCACACCCTTAATACTATCACATCACGTCCAGTATAAGCTTCCCTCTAACACTATCCTATCTTCAGCTTACTACATTTATATCTGACCCCATCCCCTACCCCCGCAAGTGTATGCACATCCAGAACTTCTCTTCTATGGGGGCCTACTCGTAAGTCACACTTAATCTTCTCTTCATAGCTGGTTGCTAGACCAGGTGCTAATGCCCACAGCTGGCAGACAGTGGCGAGCCACACATGTTGGGCCTGCAAGCCACCTGTGGCTCCCGATCTACAGGTTGGGGGGCACTGCTCTAGTGTCTAGAGCAGGGGTCAGGAACCTTTTTTCTGCCAAGGGCCATTTGGATATTTATATCATCCTTTGGGGCCAAAGTATGTCCTCACGTTGGCACTAGCTTCAGGACATAATCTTTCATTGTGTTCAGTAGTGAACACCGTGTGCGTGTACTCTTGGAGCGAGAGGAAATTAAAGGCTGGGGGCAGTTGATATACAGCCTGCGGTCCGAGCACTGTGGTTCCCGGCAGTCTGCCCAGAGCCGGAGATAAGGTCGTATACAACCCGAGGGCCTGAGGTTTCCCACCATTGGTCTAGAGAGACCCCAGAGCATAACAATCAGTGATATCCAATTTGTGGAGTATAACTTCAATGCAGGCGCCGGGAAAGGTCAGAGAGGCCCGGCACCTGCGCACTGCAGTACTTTGCTCTGCCCTCAACAGGGCAGACAAAGTACACCTGCGCCAGAGCCGCAGCATGAAGACAAGAAGAGGACGTCATCTGATGAAGATGGGAGGCCCTGGACCGTGACACCCATCGGACCAGAACCGGACCGGGAACGCCCCTAGGTGAGTATAATCTAACCTCTTTTTCCTCATCTTTCAGGATACATCGGGGGCTTATCTACAGCATTACAGAATCCAGGTTCCCTTGAATTATATTGCTAAAACAATTTTGTGCAAAATTGCTAAAAAAAAAAGTGGTCTATCATAAAAGTGGAAAGTTAACATTTTTGGGTGGTCAATAACAAAACCTCTGTATGAGACGTAGGATCCAGCGGATGAACAGCTTAAATCTGTCAGATTCCCATTGTAGTGCAGTGGCTTAGACTGAGCGATGGCGACTAACATACTAATGTTTTTAGTTTGGTTCTTGTGGCATAATTTTTGATGAAAAAGTTATAATGGGGAATTTGTGATTTATACATGGCCAGCATGTATAGATTGCTGGCTAAAGAAAAAAATATTATAGTTTATTTATTGTGCGAAGCGTATAGCTATAATAAAGTGATAACCGAACCCGATATATCCTCTGAAACTCAATGTACAGTAGTTAAATGGAATGTGTCATCAGAAAATGACCTGTGGGTGGTGTAAATCAGGTTTTTGTGTTAAATATACTGTACTTTATAATAAAATTAGACAGTGTGGTTTCCAGTATCATAATTTGTATTGCAAATTAGATCTTGTAATTTTCACTCTGTATAAGATTCTGACTTCCAGTTCTTTGTGTGGATTTCCTGAAATATTAATAACAATCTCTTCCTGAAATCATAGGAATTATGGTCTAAATTCACCTTAGTGGTCACTGTGAACATTTCAAGATTACCCAATTTTTATGTTTTAATACAGATCATGACATGAAAAATAAAAAACCTTTGCCAATAAGTTTTATAAAATGTATGTAACACAAATTCCTGATTTAAACGATTGGTGTTTTTACGATGACACATTCCCCTTTAAACTGTGGTTATTCTTATGTGAAAATTTGATGTGAATTTTTCAGAGAATCAACAGCAGAACTCCAAAAGTCAAAACTCTTGTTTCTGCCAAAGATGTGACAGTGGATCTACACGTGGATTAGCCTACAATCATTGGTGCTAATCCGCGCTGTGACCATGCAGAATTTACTGCAATTATAAATTATAGGTTTTAAAATTGTCATAGCTTTCATCATTCTGGGATGATATTTTCCACTGTTTCAGTAGGGTAAAAATACATTTGCTTCCACTTACTGCTGAATGTTAGTGGATTCTGTCAGGATGTAGGCAAGGACCTTGCTTGTAAATCCTGACAGTATCCTCAACTGAATGTAGCCCTATATGTGGATATGAATGTGTTCTTAGTAGATTTACCGGTAAGTAAAGATCAGATTGCTGGATAGTTGTATTGACGTATTTGTAAATGTGGTTTTGGTACTTCGCATTAATGAGAAAATGGGATACTCCTTGTTACAGGTCCTGAATACACTTTCCTATTAAACCATCTCTTTAGTTGCCTTGTGTTGCTGTGATTTAATTGACTTATCTGTCATTTATAACCCTTTATCATCATTTATTATGGATGTATATGTCTTTACCCTGTGTTTATAACCAAACATTACCTGGTTCTCTTTATCTTCTTTCTAACCTTTACCACATCCCCAACTCCCTCATCAGGATTTCTGGCAGGTACTGACCACAATAGCATGTGTTTGCTTCTGAACATCAATACTGTGCATCATTATTAAGGGACCGGCTGCCTGTGCTCGACCAACAGAGTTGACCCCACTAGAGTGGCGCCATTGGGTTGCCAGTTACACATATGGATAACTTTTTGCCTGAGATCATTTTTTTCATTTACATGGTCATTGCCCAGTATTAAAGAGCATTTCTAACCCAAACTGGTAAATGCCATGATTTTTGTAAATCAGAGGTTAGATCGATATCCAGAGGTCATTTCAGAACGTTTTATTTTATTTTTTTTATTACCCTTCTATTTTTCTATTAGTTTGCAATAGCTTTATACTTTCTCATTGTGAACAGCTGATAAAGTGTTGCAAAGTGTCATTAGCTGCTAAAAAGATCATGTGGAAGTAGAAGCTACTGCCAGTTTGGCTACAGAATACCTGGTTGCCTACTTTGCAATTTTTTTTATCTACATCAAAATAGAGAAAAATTGATTATTATAAGTAGGTCATCAATATCTGATCAGTGGGGTGCAACACCCAGCGCCCTCACTGGCCAGATGTGCTGAGTTAAGGAGCTGGATAGCACAGCTCCATCAACTACATAGTGAGCACAGCCGGGTACTACACATCTGCCCCCAATTTAAATCAATAGGGGGCAAATGTGTAGTACGTGGCCACCGCCACTATTATGTGTCACACCCCCACCAATCAGATATTAATGACCTACCCTAAGGATAGGCCATCAATTCAGTTAGCCCAGACAACCTTCAAATGATCTGTTGGATATTGTTCTAAATTCTGTTATTAATACTATCTGGTCGTTTTTCAGTTTTGGATGGAACTAGTCTTTATTTTGCCTGCTAAGACTTGCTATGTAATATAGTTGCCTTGCTTGCATGAAATCCGAAGCTTGGGACTGTTACTTGAGTAAATAGGCCTGAGTATTAAAGTCAATAGATTTCACAATTTTATTTGGTTTTGGATACTGTTTGTAAAAGACATGTTTTGCACACACATAGATGTTTTATGTAAAGAGATCCTGCCTGCTTTAATTGTGTATTTGTTCACAGTCCGCAGCCTACTGTGATTTTTATAGAAAGCTGTAGGAGTTATTATATATAGGTCGGCATGATGTGAATTTTTTTTTACACTTTATGTTCACAAAAATTCTAAATTGGAGACACAATGAACATGTCATCAGCATGCCTCTTTTTCACCTTTAAAATACTTGTTTTGCAGTGTGAGCAGGTTTCTGTAACTTATTCACAATGTAGATTCCTAAGCATAAATTAAATGGGTTGTCCAATGAAGACCAGACAAGTTGTCACCTATCTGTGGGATCGGTGACAACTTGCTGATTGGTGACAACTTGCTGATTGAGTCCTGCATCGATCGGCAGAACAGAATTTTTATCGCCCGACGGGAATGTCTTGTCCTTGTTAAAAAAATGGAACATCAGGTTGGATGGCTGACCGACCACCGATCCATTAATTTTCAATGGGGTTGCTTCAGAAAGCTGAGCACAACACTCGTCAGCCTTCTAGGCCAGGCAAAGGATGGATGGCGGTCAAGGGTGTGCACTGCTGTCCCATTATAACGTGGATAAACTTGGCAAACGGAGCGGGCCCCAGTCTGCCCCCATTCATCAACAAGTTATAATCTAACCTATGGAAAGGTGATATTTTGTTTTAATTGGACAACCTTGTTAAATTATTATTTCTTTATTATTTTTTTTTCTTTTTCAAATGCTGGGAACTTTACCAGCTTTCTGCATACAGTTCTATGAAGCAGGTTAGTTTCTGTTTTTGAGAGAAATAAAAATGTCCACTTCCACTGGGGAAGAATTTTTTTTATTAGAGATATGTATTCATGCATGAAATACTGAGAGAATCTGGCGATAGAATAGATGTGTGTACATAAAGGGACTAGGTCAGAAGGTTTTTGCTATGTAACCTGATGACATCATGATGTTGGGGTTAAAACACTGAATACAGGGATGTGTCACTTATTGGGATTTTTGATGTTGTTTACTTACAGTTAAGTAAGGTTTTATCACCAGGAAATTATCACTGCGGACTAGGTCTCATACACACTGCTAGACCAACCATGCCTCCTCATCTGATAGCAGCTTATAATGCACATAGAAAGTTGTAGTGTGGGCGGGATTCGCTTTCTGAGCGCTGCTGCATCTAAAAAGTCTGTCACAACGGCTGCACCCATTAAACAAAGTGATACATTGTTGGAATCAGATTCTGTTTTGCTACATTATACTACTCTCAGATGAGGTAGCAAAACCTTAAAAGTAAAAGTTCGTGTTGGTCACACACTTTTACTTGTCAACCAAATGACTTGGCTAACATTTTTTTCCCAACCCCACCTTACACATTGTTTAATATATTTCTTCATTTTTGATAGTTGGCTTGATCGTAGACGTTTTTAGAAGTAGTACCTGTGTATTGCCATTTTAAAGGTTGATTGTTGCCATTTGAAATCTAAAGATCTGTTTGGAATCTAGTAACGCAGCCAGACATTGTAGAATAGTCTAGTAATTGTGTGTGTGACGCAGTGACACTAATGTGCTCTTTATGCTGGATAGGTAGTTGCACTTAGTTAATCTTGAAAATACTGTTTTGCGTAGTACTTGCTTTTAAAAATAAAAGTGCAGTGACAGATTTATGACCAAATAGTTTTTAATATAGTAGGACTTCCCATTCTATAGATCTGGTTTTAGTAATGGTGATTCATATAGCTTATTACTTCTATACTTCATTTTGTGTTGGACTATAAAGATTGTGAATTTGGACAGACGGCCATTAATAAACATTGCCTGAGAAAGCAATGACACCGGGCATAAATGAACTGCTTGAATGCCTTTTAATTTAGTTACTTAAAGGGAATCTGTCAGCAGGATTTCACACCCCACACTGTTTATATATGCATGAAGCTCTTAAAGACAAGTCCAGGAATACCTTTACATGGCCGGTCTGTCCCTCTATTACTGGAAAATCAGTATTTGAATTGATATGCAAATGAGGCTGAAGAACTATTTGTATATCTGAAGCCTCCGTCATTCCAGCTCTATATCCCACCCAGCACTGCCTCCCTCCACTGACTGCTTTTTTTCTGGAAATCACCCCGCACAGAGGCCGTCAGTCAAACAATAGGAGGCAGCTGAGGGGGAGGGATAGAGCTGGAGTGACAGAGGCTTCAGATCTATCATGGTCCTTCTCCCTTATTTACATAAATTCAAAAGCTGATTTCTCAGTAATGGAGGAACGGTCTGGCCATGTAAAGGTATTGCTGGACTTGTCTTTGACGGAGCTACATGCACATATAAATATTTTGGAGGGTGGAATTGCTGATAGAATCCCTTTTAAAAAGCAATATCAAATATCTAAGGCAACAGTGTCAAAATTTATCAAGAAAACAGGCTAAAATGTACCCCTTTTTTATTAGACATGTCACTGATCAAGCTTTGGTACGACATTGTAGCAACAAAAAAAGAAAACTTACTGTATGCCATTTTCAGTCTTTTATTTTCTTTGTTTGTTACCTTCATAGATTAGTGCCTCCCATAGCTTTGGCATAGAGTAGAGCACAATAAGGCCACATGAGAGAAGTGATATATTATAGGATCCAGTAGTGGGAAAGAAACCTTTATTGATCGTGTATTACTCTGCCTGTCATTCCCAACTTTATTACTACAGGGAAAGTCCTGAAAAATATTGTTTCTGGTCCTGGAGAACGGCTAATATCATTTCTACCTCCAAGAAGCTGGATCGGGGGCTGGAAATGAGGAGTTTTCCCTTTTTGTGACAGTGCCTAGTGATGAGTGAATATACTCGTTACTCGAGATTTCCCGAGCACGCTCGAATATCCTCCGAGTATTTTTAGTGCTCGGAGATTGTTTTCCTCAGCTGAATGATTTACATCTGTTAGCCAGCATAAGTACATGTGGGGATTCCGTAGCAACCAGGCAACCCCCACATGTACTTATGCTGGCTAACAGATGTAAATCATTCAGCTGTGGCGATGAAAACTAAAACTCCGAGCACTAAAAAATACTCGGAGGACACCCGAGCATGCTCGGGAAATCTCGAGTAACGAGTATATTCACTCGTCACGAACAGTGACCCATCTTGTTGCGGTGGTCTACAGAACTTCTGTTGGGAAATCTATTGTACAAGATGATGTCTCTGTTTACATGGTGGGAGGACGGATCACATTGCCCTGTGCGGGCACTGAGGTTGGCATGCTATCCCGGAAGCTGAATGGATCAACATGTTAGGGCATGTTAGGTTAGGCTATGGGTTGAACTAGATGGACTTAAAGTCTTCCTTCAACCTTAATAACTATGTAACTATCATCTTTGGAGATGTGGTTTTAATGACTGCAGAATCCAACCCTTAAAAAAAATTATTCTGCATATTTCAACCAAGAAATGCCCAGATGTTAACTTGTGTAATTCGTTATACTGCAGTCGGTCTGAGAGATGAGGCTGAGAAGTCACTTCTTTATTCGTACAATTTTTAGGTGACGGATGTTCATTGTGGCATCATAGAGTTGTCTTAATGAAAGTAGTAGAACATGGCAGGTAAATAGAAGGGGACAAAATAATTTGTAGGCTATGTTCCCGGCACAAAGGGTAGTATTAATAGATGGAGTTGTAGCCAATTCCAAGGGCTGGACCATGTAGTATTGACTACATTTAGTTGACACATTTCTGCTTTTCCAGTGGGGTTACTCTGTGCATGCCTGCCTCCTTTTGCCTGGGGCTCGGGTGCTTGCTCCTATGGAATTGCTATAGAATCTATAGAATGCTGTTCTGTAATTCTGGGCAGTGCTGGTGGTGTGATGGTGATGGATAGCTTCTTACATTGCAAGGTCCAGAATGTAAATTTCCCTTTCCAGTCCAAAGGTCTCTAGGGACAAGTAGGATAGTCATCGATTGCTAGGGGATTAGGGGAAAGCTGGCGTGTGATGGAGATTATGTTCTTGTGTGTGGGCATACAGCCCCCCAGTATAAAGTATGTAAGAATTATTCTTCGAAGATGTCTGTATGATGAATGTCTGTCTTGGCATGTTTTATAGGTCAGACAGGCTTACACATCTTATGGTATTTATTCATAAATATGTCTAGACAAATATTTGTTTTTTTCAACAGTATATACCGTACATTAATTATAATAGATAGCTGTAGATGTCAGAAAGGCGGACCAGGGAATGGCGCTGTCTATGCCACCGAGAGAAATCAAGGTGCAGAAGTTTCAGGCTGCTTGTAGGTAAAAAAATGTTCTTATTTAAACTGATAAAAACTATATACACAACGCGTTTCGGCTGTTTGCAGCCTGCTTCAGGTGTGAGGGCTGCAAACATCCGAAACGAGTTGTGTGTGTATAGTTTTTATCAGTTTAACTACAACATTTTTTTACCTACAAGCAACCTGAAATTTCTGCAACTTGATTTCTCTCGGCGGAAAGACAGCGCCATTCTCTGGTCCTCCTGTCTGGAATCTGCTTTGTGGGATCCTCCTGTTTCAGGGTCCAGTCCCTCCCCACCAGGTTGGCAGCAGCTCAAGCGGGAGTTGTGCCTCAGTTTGCACAACTGTATCAGGCGGGCAAATTCTTATAGATACTCACCAACTCACTTTTGATTGTCTCACTACGCTTAGATAGCGCCACATTTTTCTCCTTTAGGAACTTCAAGGGTAAGTTCACACAGGGCGTTTTTGCTGCTTTTTTTCTGCAGCAAAACCTGATCATCTTGGCAGGAAAGAAGCTGCATCAAAAACGCAGGTTTAGGTGTGTTTTTGTTGCATATTTGGTGCGTTTTTTGGTGCATTTTTTTTCTCTTTGTCCATGCTAATGTCCTTGGATTTTCAGCAGCAAATAATGATACCTGCGTTTTTGCTGCGTTTTTTTCATCACCCATTCAAATCAATGGGTGAAAAAAGCAGCAAAACGGCTGAAATAAGTGACATGTCGTATGTCCAAAAAAGGCAGCAAAGCACAAAATACTGATAAAAAACACCAATGTGTGGGCATGAGATTTCTGAAATCTCATAGGCTTTGCTGGTATTGTAAAAAGCAGCTGAAAATTTAGCATAAAAAAGGCAGCAAAAACGCCCTGTGTGAACTTACCCAACACTGTTCACAAAAGACAGCTGTAGATTTAGTTGTGCATATTGTGCATTGTTGGCTCTCTGCATATTGTTTGTTTTTGAATTACAGCACTCCTAGATTTTAGGTACTCTAATAGGGTCCCACTCCAGAAATGCAAGTTCATGAAACGATTCTGCCACTTTTTAAAGGGAATCTATCTCATTCGGCCTATCTGAACTATTACCGTAATTTTTGGCATACAGGTCACAGAAGGCTGAAAACAGTCCTCCCTGTGTGTCTCATATCAGATGCCTTGTGTTGCTAAATCCTCTTTCATCACTTTATATAAATGACCTCTTCCAGGTTCTGGGGCGGATGGTGCCTGGAGATGACTCTGCCCCCAGAGATTATTTTACATGAAGAGGAGTTACCAGTGTGATGTGTGATGGCCGCTCTCTGCTCTCTTGGTCTCACAGCAGAGCTGTGTGTGATTATACCTGACACATCTGCAGGTTCCTCTCAGCCTCCATCTCACAGGCAGCCAGCATTGTAATATTGTTGCAATATAGCAGAGCTCCGAGAGCTGCAAAAGATGTGTTTGAAGAAGACAGTTTATTTCTCCTTGTCTGTTGGGGCAGTGCTTTAGAAGCAGCAGATATGTGCTGCGTCCAAAACGCTGCATATTCCTGACCATGTGCATGTACCCTTACTGTATTTTGCGGACTATAAGACACACCCCAAATTTTGGGGAGGAATTTAGGAAAACTTTTTTTTTTTAATAAAATGGTGCGACTTATAGTCTGATTTTACGGTAGCTTATTGGGGGCGCCTTGGGTGGAGCGTGGTCACTGGAGGCAGGGTCGCTGCTGCAGGTCTGGGACAATGCTGCAGGCCCTTGGGTGGAGGGGGTGTCCTGGCGATGCGAGGCAGCGGGTCCTGGACTTTCATAAAATGTTGACTGTAAGTGGAGTTCCCTTCGATTTCTCTGCAGTGGGCTTCCAGAAAATTGATGCCAGAAGTGGCACATATTCAGTTTGAGATTTCGTCTCCTGCAGGGAGATCAAAGGGAAGTGGATTCCACTGACCATCAACATTTTATGAAAGCCCAGGGCCACAGCCTCGCATCACCTGGACACCTCCCTTCCTCCCAGCACGGAACCTGCAGTATTACCCCATTCCTGCCGCCCCCGGCCTTCTGTGACCCCGCTCCACCGCATCTGCCCCTCCTTCCCACGGGAAGATACATTCGGGTTATAAGACACACCCCCATGTTCCTCCCAAATTTGGGTGTTACAATAGTGTGTCTTATGATCCAAAAATACGGTACTTGCCTCACACAGGTAACTCTCTCTTCATTTAAAATAATCTCTGGAGGCTGAGTTATCCTCTAAGCTGCATCCTCCCCATAACCTGGAAGAGGTCATTTTCATAAAGTGATAAAAGATGATCTATCCACAACAACAAACCTGATATGAGACACAGAGGGAGGAGTTTTCAGCCATCTGTAACCTGGATGCCAATATTAATAGTATTAGTTAGGTCAAATGTGATGACAGATTCCATTTAAGTTGCGAAGATAATGCTATTGTATTTATGCCCTACAATTCAAAGTGTAATGTGTGATGTTTGTCGTAAACACTAGACGTTCATCAGATCCATGCATTGTGAATAGGCCCAAGGGAAGTAGATAGGAATGGATGCAATGGTGCTAATTGTAATACAATAGCCATGCACCTGCTGTCAGGTTACACTTGGTGCCGCTGTCAGTCTTAACTACTTTCCTCTGAGCCGTTCACAATCCATCTGTCTGATGAAGGTCTAATGTTTAAACAGTAACCATTGTTTTAATTTCTCTTTCATAAATCAAAAGAACATGTAGAAGTAAGAAACTTTGTAATATATTTTATCAGATAAATCTTCTTTTTCCTTCTAGAATAATCATTCATTCTCATTTCTTGGATAAAAACTGTCTTCGTGGAATACAGACTTTCCCATTACTGAGATAGGAGATGGAAATTGGTGCTTATAAAGTTCTATGGATGACTGTAACTGTCATGTCTGCCTCTAGCTCCTCCCTCCATAGAACCTTATGAGCACCAGCTGTCCTCTTCTATGTCAGTAATGGGAAAGTCTGTTTTCACTGTATACAAATTTGATTCATGAGTCAAAGCTCAGTCCTGGAGGAGAAAGAAACAGATTTCTGTGATGAGATACACTTCTGTGATACACATACGATTGTGGGGCATAAATAAAATTTCACCACCGTGGCAACTTACACAGTGCCGAATTCTTTTTGTGTCATATTTGTCTTGGTTGCACCCTGCTTTGTGCTATAATGTTAACTCTTTTTATAGACTTATTTATATCCTATAAAGTGATGGCATCACTTTGTGATTGTTGGGGTTCTGACAAACAATTCTGAAAATGAAGGGGCAACAGCGGTGGTTTAGGCCCATCTGCCCCTCACTGTTTTTCTGTAAACAGCAGCACTTCAACTTTCCCTATTTAATTTGTGCAATTTTATTCTCAAAAATGTCACCATTCATCTCATGATTAAGTCCCAGATATACACACTAAACAAACGGTCCATGGACAGCCTTAGATCTTGGTGACTTATAGTCTGCAGATCAGCCTGTGGGCATCTTTTCCCAAGGTTTAACCACCACTTTCTGGCACATTTTCAAGTTTGGATTGCCACTGCTATGTACTCATTATCGGGCCTAAGGTACGTCTGCCTGCTAACATGGCACCTTGGTATCTGCAATATGTCCTTCACACATCCAACTCATCCACGTACAGTGCTCCCTGGGAAGGGCAACGGCCAGAATGGGCAACGTATTTAGCGTGAAGCCCCTTAAGCCCTTTTGGAGCCATCATAGAAGCTAAGGTGAGAGAGCAGGGAATAGGAGAGCAGGGACAGATGGACCTACCACCTGTGCGAAGACTCAAATTAAGTTAAAAATGGCACTTTGATCTGAAAATCTACTTAAGATGGATAGGTTATTGACCTCTCATATAGCCCCTTCATCGGCTAAGGACTGGAAAGGGAACTACTGTTAAGAATGGAATGAGTTAACAAACTCTTAAGCAGTGACTAAAGAAATGCCCTTCCATGATGTCTATGATATGAGTTAAAATGAGTCCTATCAAAGATTTAAGCCTTGTTTATTATTAATGCCACTATTGATCAGTTCTGTAAAAATTACTATACAAATAGTGACTGCTTAAGAGAAGCATTTTAACGCTTCATGAATGATACAACGTTGCCTTGTCTTGTCTAGTCATAAAAGTCTGCTGTGGTTGCATGGGATGGAAATGGACTTCGTTGTTTTCATTTTTTCCCTGTTTGACTCTACACTTTTAAAGAAATGTTATATTACCCCCAAACTATTTATCTTGTCATTTTATAAAGCTCTCTGCCTCTATGAACTAGGAAAGCTCAATGTCCAATGATCACTATTGACCTTAAATTGTGCCGTAATTTATGTATATAATCCATTATATATTGTATTTAAGAGGTTTTCATCTAATTCTCTTTTTGAAGAAATTCCCTTCGCACCCATGGAATATGTAATTTTATATCGAAACAATTACGAGAGTCACAGTCTAGTTAGACCCTCATGGGTGAGAACAAAAAAATAGCCCAGTTTTCACTGGCTAAAAAAAACAGAATTGGAATTTTGGGGCATGGAAAACAGTGGCATGTAGTACAATCAATATGAAGAAAATCACATGAGGAAATGTTTTCTGTGACAGTACAGCTTTTAGTTGATGTAATAAATGATTTTGGACACGGTTTCAAAATTTCCGGATTTGTGTCGTGTAACCCTGTGTGATCTTCCAATTCCAAGGAATGTGCAGTTTATTTCAGGTGGATGATGATGTTTGCAATTTGTGATGAAATAAGAAGATACACATGTTTTTCTCCATCTTTAAAGGGCCAATATTTGATCTCCTGAACTAATATTCCTACAAATGCTCTTTCTTTTGTCTGTGGTTTTATCGCCTTTTTATGTAGATATAAAAATTGCCCTCGGTCAACAACACATTACATTCAGTATACTACAGACAATAATGGAAAATGTTTGGTAGGAAGGGGAAACTAACAATCAGACTCCTCTCTCGACCATTGTCGGGCCACGTTCCCACTGTGAGTTTTTAGTGATTTTTGGATATTCCAGAATTTCTGTACCAATTAAGTAACTTGGGTTACTTGCTTTTTCTATCATTTTTTTTTTACATGTTCAGTACAGAGCAAAAGTTTGGACACACCTTCTCATTTAAAGATTTTTCTGTATTTTCATGACTATGAAAATTGTAAATTCACACTGAAGGCATCAAAACTATGAATTAACACATATGGAATTATATACTGAAAGGGAACCTGTCACCCCGTTTTTTCAGTAGGAGATAAAAATACCATTAAATAGGGCCTGAGCTGTGCTTTACAATAGGGTATTTTTTGTCCCCTGATTCCCTACCTATGCTGCCGAGATACCTTACAAAAGTGTCCTTTTTCGCCTGTCAATCAGGCTGGTCAGGTCAGATGGGCGTGGTCACAGCGCTGTTTCTCCCCCACATCTTGCTTATGTTCCCGTTGGTGGCGTAGTGCTTCTCGCATGCGCAAATGCCGAATGCACTGCGCAGCTGTAGATAAAGAGCGCGCTCGCCGCTATTCAGCGGTTTCTCGGTGGGCGCGGCCATCTTCCTGAGGCCGCGCGTGCGCAGATGGACATCGCGGCGGCCATTTTCCTGAAGCCGAGATTCGAACTCGGCTTCAAGAAAATGGCCGCCGCGATGTCCATCTGCGCATGCGCGGCATCCCACGGCCATTTTCCTGAAGCCCCAGGAAGCAGGAGACTCCATCTGCGCACGCGCGGCCTCAGGAAGATGGCCGCGCCCACCGAGAAACCGCTGAATAGCGGCGAGCGCGCTCTTTTTCTACACCTGCGCAGTGCATTCGGCACTTGCGCATGCGAGAAGCACTACGCCACCAACGGGAACATAAGCAAGATGTGGGGGAGAAACAGCGCTGTGACCACGCCCATCTGACCTGACCAGCCTGATTGACAGGCGAAAAAGGACACTTTTGTAAGGTATCTCGGCAGCATAGGTAGGGAATCAGGGGACAAAAAATACCATATTGTAAAGCACAGCTCAGGCCCTATTTAACGGTATTTTTATCTCCTACTGAAAAAACGGGGTGACAGGTTCCCTTTAACAAAAAAGTGTGAAACAACGGAAAATATGTCTTATATTCTAGGTTCTTCAACGTAGCCACCTTTTGCTTTGATGACTGCTTTGCACACTCTTGGCATTCTCTTGATGAGCTTCAAGAGGTAGTCACCGAAAATGGTTTTCACTTCACAGGTGTGCCCTGTCAGGTTTAATCAGTGGGATTTCTTGCCTTATAAATGGGGTTGGGACCATTAGTTGTGTTGTGCAGAAGTCTGGTGGATGCACAGCTGATAGTCCTACTGAATAGACTGTTAGAATTTGTATTACGGCAAGAAAAAAGTGGCTAAGTAAAGAAAAACGAGTGGCCATCATTACTTTAAGAAATGAAGGTCAGTCAGTCCGAAAAATTGGGAAAACTTTGAAAGTGTCCCCAAGTGCAGTTGCAAAAACCATCAAGCGCTACAAAGAAACTGGCTCACATGAGGACCGCCCCAGGAAAGGAAGACCAAGAGTCACCTCTGCGTCTAAGGATAAGTTTATCCGAGTCATCAGCCTCAGAAATCGCAGGTTAATAGCAGCTCAGATTAGAGACCAGGTCAATGCCGCACAGAGTTCTAGCAGCAGACACATCTCTACAACAACTGTTAAGAGGAGACTTTATGCAGCAAGCCTTCATGGTAAAATAGCTGCTAGGACACCACTGCTAACGACAGGCAACAAGCAGACGAGACTTGTTTGGGCTAAAGAACACAAGGAATGGACATTAGACCAGTGGAAATCTGTGCTTTGGTCTGATGAGTCCAAATTTGAGATCTTTGGTTCCAACCACCGTGTCTTTGTGCGACGCAGAAAAGGTGAAGGATGGACTCTACATACCTGGTTCCCACCGTGAAGCATGGAGGAGGAGGTGTGATGGTGTGGGGGTGCTTTGCTGGTGACACTGTTGGGGATTTATTCAAAATTGAAGGCATACTTAACCCCTTAATCCCATATGACGTACTATCCCGTCCAGGTGACCTGGGACTTAATTCCCATGGACGGGATAGTACGTCATATGCGATCGGCCGCGCTCACGGGGGGAGCGCGGCCGATCGCGGCCGGGTGTCAGCTGCCTATCGCAGCTGACATCCGGCACTATGTGCCAGGAGCGGTCACGGACCGCTCCCGGCACATTAACCCCCTGCACACCGCGATCAAAGATGATCGCGGTGTGCCGGCGGTGCAGGGAAGCATCGCGCAGGGAGGGGGCTCCCTGCGGGCTTCCCTGAGACGATCGGTACACGGTGATGTGCTCACCGTGTACCGAGCGTCTTCTCCCTGCAGTCCCCGGATCCAAAATGGCCGCCGGGCTGCATCCGGGTCCTGCAGGGAGCACTTCCGGGTCAGGATCAGGCTGCAGCTGCAGCTCTAATCCTGCCCGGCTGTATGTCAGATCACCGATCTGATAGAGTGCTGTGCACACTGTCAGATCGGTGATCTGTGATGTCCCCCCCTGGGACAAAGTGAAAAAGTAAAAAAAAAAATTTCCACACTTGTAAAAAAAAAAATAAAAAAAAAATTCCTAAATAAAGCAGAAAAAAAAAAATATTATTCCCATAAATACATTACTTTACATAAAAAAAAAACAAAAAAACAATAAAAGTACACATATTTAGTATCGCCGCGTCCGTAACGACCCGACCTATAAAACTGGCCCACTAGTTAACCCCTTCAGTGAACACCGTAAGAAAAAAAAAAAAAAAACGAGCCAAAAAACAACGCTTTATTATCATAACGCTGAACAAAAAGTGGAATAACACGCGATCAAAAAGACGGATATAAATAACCATGTTACCTCTGAAAACGTCATCTTGTCCCGCAAAAAACGAGCCGCCATATAGCATCATAACCAAAAAAATAAAAAAGTTATAGTCCTCTGAATAAAGCGATGCCAAAATAATTATTTTTTCTATAAAATAGCTTTTATCGTATAAAAGCGCCAAAACATAAAAAAAATGATATAAATGAGGTGTCGCTGTAATCGTACTGACCCGAAGAATAAAACTGCTTCATCAATTTTACCAAACGCGGAACGGTATAAACGCCTCCCCCAAAAGAAATTCATGAATAGCTGGTTTTTGGTCATTCTGCCTCACAAAAAAATCGGAATAAAAAGCGATCAAAAACTGTCACGTGTCCGAAAATGTAACCGATAAAAACGTCAACTCGTCCCGCAAAAAACAAGACCTCACATGACTCTGTGGACCAAAATATGGAAAAATTATAGGTCTCAAAATGTGGAGACGCAAAAACTTTTTTGCTATAAAAAGCGTCTTTTAGTGTGTGACGGCTGCCAATCATAAAAATCCGCTAAAAAACTCGCTATAAAAGTAAATCAAACCCCCCTTCATCACCCCCTTAGTTAGGCTAGGTTCACATTGCGTTAATGGGTTAACGCTAACGGACAGCGTTGCACGGCGAAAATGTCACAATTAACGCCGTGCAACGGGTCCGTTAGCACAACCATTGACAGCAATGTGATTTTCAGGTGTAGCGCATCGCTAGAGCGTGCCATTTTCGGCTCGCGCTAGCAAGGTGCCATTCTTTTGTGGCGCGCCTCAGACGCTGCTTGCAGCGTCCGCGGCGCGCCCGAGGTCCGATCCCCGATCTTCCAGAGCGGGGACGTTAACGCGACCACTAAACACGACACCTAAAAAGACATTGTGTTAGCGCAATCCGCTAGTGCTAAACGGATTTCCCTAACGCAATGTGAACCTAGCCTTAGGGAAAAATAATAAAATAAAAAAAAAATGTATTTATTTCCATTTTCCGGTTAGGGTTAGGGTTAGGGTTAGGGCTAGGGTTGGGGCTAGGGTTAGGGTTTGGATTACATTTACGGTTGGGATTAGGGTTGGGATTAGAATTAGGGGTGTGTCTGGGTTAGGTGTGTGGTTAGGGTTACAGTTGGGATTAGGGTTAGTGGTGCGTTTGGATTAGGGTTTCATTTATAATTGGGGGGTTTCCACTGTTTAGACACATCAGGGGCTCTCCAAACGCGACATGGCGTCCGATCTCAATTCCAGCCAATTCTGCATTGAAAAAGTAAAACAGTGCTCCTTCACTTCCGAGCTCTCCCGTGCGCCCAAACAGGGGTTTACCCCAACATATGGGGTATCAGCGTACTCGAGACAAATTGGACAACAACTTTTTGGGTCCAAGTTCTCTTGTTATCCTTGGGAAAATAAAAATTTGGGGGGCTAAAAATCATTTTTGTGGGAAAAAAAAGGATTTTTATTTTCACGGCTCTGCGTTGTAAACTGTAGTGAAACACTTGGGGGTTCAAAGTTTTCACAACACATCTAGATAAGTTCCATGGGAGGTCTAGTTTCCAATATGGGGTCACTTGTGGGGGGTTTGTACTGTTTGGGTACATCAGGGGCTCTGCAAATGCAACGTGACTCCTGCAGACCAATCCATCTAAGTCTGCATTCCAAATGGCGCTCCTTCCCTTCCGAGCTCTGCCATGCGCCCAAACAGTGGTTCCCCCCACATATGGGGTATCAGCGTACTCAGGACAAATTGGACAACAACTTTTGGGGTCCAATTTATTATGTTACCCTTGTGAAAATACAAAACTGGGGGCTAAAAAATTTTTGCGAAAAAAAAATAAATTTATTTTAACGGCTCTGCGTTATAAACTGTAGTGAAACACTTGGGGGTTCAAAGCTCTCAAAACACATCTAGATAAGTTCCTTAGAGGGTCTAGTTTCCAAAATGGTGTCACTTGTGGGGGTTTTTAATGTTTAGGCACATCAGGGGCTCTCCAAACCAACATGGCGTCCCATCTTAATTCCAGTCAATTTTGCATTGAAAAGTCAAATGGCGCTCCTTCCCTTCCGAGCTCTGCTATGCACCCAAAAAGTGGTTTACCCCCACATATGGGGTATCGTCGCACTCAGGACAAATTGCACAACAACTTTTGTGGTCTAATTTCTTCTCTTACCCTTGGGAAAATAAAAAATTGGGGGCGAAAAGATCATTTTTGTGAAAAAATAAGATTTTTTATTTTTACGGCTCTGCATTATAAACTTCTGTGAAGCACTTGTTGGGTCAAAGTGCTCACCACACATCTAGATAAGTTCCTTAAGGGGTCTACTTTTCAAAATGGTGTCACTTGTGAGGGGTTCCAATGTTTAGGCACATCAGGGGCTCTCCAAACGCAACATGGCGTCCCATCTCAATTCCAGTCAATTTTGCATTGAAAAGTCAAATGGCGCTCCTTTCCTTCCGAGCTCTGCCATGCGCCCAAACAGTGGTTTACCCCCACATATGGGGTATCGTCGCACTCAGGACAAATTGCACAACAACTTTTGTGGTCTAATTTCTTCTCTTACCCTTGGGAAAATAAAAAATTGGTGGCGAAAAGATTATTTTTGTGAAAAAATATGATTTTTTATTTTTACGGCTCTGCATTATAAACTTCTGTGAAGCACTTGTTGGGTCAAAGTGCTCACCACACCTCTAGATAAGTTCCTTAAGGGGTCTACTTTCCAAAATGGTGTCACTTGTGGGGATTTCAATGTTTAGGCACATCAGGGGCTCTCCAAACGCAACATGGCATCCCATCTCAATTCCAGTCAATTTTGCATTGAAAAGTAAAATGGCGCTCCTTCCCTTCCGAGCTCTGCCATACGCCCAAACAATGGTTTACACCCATATACGGGGTATCAGCGTACTCAGGACAAATTGGCCAACAATTTTTGAGGTTCAATTTCTTCTCTTACTCTTGGGAAAATAAAAAATTGGGGGCGAAAAGATCATTTTTGTGAAAAAATATGATTTTTTATTTTTACGGCTCTGCATTATAAACTTCTGTGAAGCAATTGGTGGGTCAAAGTGGTCACCACACATCTAGATAAGTTCCTTAGGGTGTCTACTTTCCAAAATGGTGTCACTTGTGGGGGGTTTCAATGTTTAGGCACATCAGTGGCTCTCCAAACGCAACATGGTGTCCCATCTCAATTCCTGTCAATTTTGCATTTAAAAGTCAAATGGCGCTCCTTCCCTTCCGAGCTCTGCCATGCGCCCAAACAGTGGTTTACCCCCACATATGGGGTATCAGCGTACTCAGTACAGATTGTACAACAATGTTTGGCATCCATTTTATCCTGTTACCCTTGGTAAAATAAAACAAATTGGAGCTGAAATAAATTTTGTGTGAAAAAAAGTTAAATATTCATTTTTATTTAAACATTCCAAAAATTCCTGTGAAACCCCTGAAGGGTTAATAAACTTCTTGAATGTGGTTTTGAGCACCTTGAGGGGTGCAGTTTTTAGAATGGTGTCACACTTGGGTATTTTCTATCATATAGACCCCTCAAAATGACATCAAATGAGATGTGGTCCCTAAAAAAAAATGGTGTTGTAAAAATGAGAAATTGCTGGTCAACTTTGAACCCTTATAACTCCCTAACAAAAAAAAATTTTGGTTCCAAAATTGTGCTGATGTAAAGGAGACATGTGGGAAATGTTACTTATTAAGTATTTTGCGTGACATATCTCTGTGATTTAAGGGCATAAAAATTTAAAGTTGGAAAATTGCGAAATTTTCAAAATTTTCGCCAAATTTCCGTTTTTTTCACAAATAAACGCAAGTTATATCGAATAAATGTTACTACTAAAATGAAGTACAATATGTCACGAGAAAACAATGTCAGAATCGCCAAGATCCGTTGAAGCGTTCCAGAGTTATAACCTCATAAAGGGACAGTGGTCAGAATTGTAAAAATTGGCCCGGTCATTAACGTGCAAACCACCCTCGGGGCTTAAGGGGTTAACCAGCATGGCTACCACAGCATCTTGCAGCGGCATGCTATTCCATCCAGTTTGCGTTTAGTTGGACTGTCATTTATTTTTCAACAGGACAATGACCCCAAACACACCTCCAGGCTGTAAAAGGGCTATTTGACCAAGAAGGAGAGTGATGGGGTGCTACTCCAGATGACCTGGCCTCCACAGTCACCAGACCGCAGAGTGAAGACTAAAAAGCCAACAAGTGCTAAGCATCTCTGGGAACTTCTTCAAGATTGTTGGAAGACCATTCCCGGTGACTACCTCTTGAAGCTCAACAAGAGAATGCCAAGAGAGTGCAAAGCAGTCATCAAAGCAAAAGGTGGCTACTTTGAAGAACCTAGAATATAAGACATAATTTCAGTTGTTTCACACTCACATGAGAGTTTGAGATGTTGCGGATTTCAGAAGCGCATCACAGGTCATTTTATTCAATGGAACAAAGAAAAAAAAACCACTTTGCTGAAACTGTAAGACCCCTCTTTTTGTGTATTTTTGTTGTGTATAAAAATAAATAAAAAAATCAAAAACTCACCATGTGGGAACTTAGCCCTACAGGTAAACCAAGGTAAACAAGTGCCGATTTGAGTTCTTGATCAAACTGTGCTCAGTATAGGCCGCGCCTCTGACTGAAGGCTGGATTCTGCCTGGAGCAATAAAGTTAATTTGTTCCTGTAGCCGGGCTTTCAGTGCCGCACTTACACAGTTTTAAAATACTATTAACCTTCCGATTACCACATTTTATTTTACGTGACTGGTTCTCTTTAAACCTTGCTAGCTTAGAACCCATGGTCTCCAATACATTTAGTAATTTTCACCAGTTTTCTGTCATAAAAATGCTTGAAATGTTTAAACATTTTTTTCAAAATTCATAGCTGCACAAAAAAGTCTAAAACTTTTGTCATTTTTATGCCGATAGGCAGAGCTCATCAAGGATGGGACTCTAGGAACAGCCAACAAATGCATCATAATTTTCTAAAAAAAAATTTGAGTTCATCCTTTGTGGTGGTTTATTAACAGACACACAACTGTTAGTGAATTTGGTGCATCTTTTGCCAACACGCTGGTCATCAAATGTTAATGAATTAGTGATTGAGAGAGTATAATCTGACTTGGATCTTTACGTAGAGCCACAAAGCCACTCCAAATACTATTTGAATACTAAATCGGAAATCCACATTGCTGTTCGAAAAATTATTTTTTTCCAACGAGGCTTTGAAAAAGTCACTGATAAAAAAATGAAATGTAATTTCATTGTGGCTGGCTCTTTGTGAAACTTCCTCCCAACTTGACACTGTCAAGTGAAAGGCTGCAAAAAAATTATTAATGCATGGAATATAAAAATCTTAAAAAAAAAAAAAAAAAAAAACCCTCACCAGAGCTTAAGATGTTGTCAGAGTAACCTTTTTCATGTGAATTTTTCTTTAAAATCACTTAAAAAAAACTTTGTGAACATTAACTCAAACACTTTTAATATACCACAATGAAAATCATTCCTTTTGCTGAATTATCCTGGGTTGGTGAAAATAAGCATTGTCTTGGTCTCGTGGTTTATTATGACTATATCCCGTAATTGCTGATTCTTTTTTTAGTAAAGAATGTTTGTGGACATGAAAGGGTTCCTATGTCCCATTTTCTTTTTCTAATGATCGCATTAAAAGATTATTTTTAATGTCAGGTCTTGTTCTTCTGCCAACGTTTCTATGCCTTGCAGGTGCTAAGGGAACATAGCCATCATAGATTACATCTAAAGCAATGGAACCACGGGGTCCTACAAATACCCGGCCCGCACAGTGCAATAAATCTTCTATATCTACAGTTTTGTTGGATGATGATTATAAATGCGGAAAGGTTTCTTTTCACAGCAAAGCTATTCATATTGCTTATAGACCTGATTTATACAGCGACCTCTTATATATAAAAAAAAATACATTTTCAACTGTAGCAGAAATGGTCTGCCCATAATTCCAGATTTTAAGAGGTAGTTTTGCTAAATTACGAAAGCGCTCTGATATGACGTGGTAGCACTTCACTGCATGGTAAGTCTGCTAGGTATTTTAATAATCAGATAAGACATTTGTGCTCCAGAGCCGCTGTTCTTTTCAGAACTATGGTCACCTAGTCTAAAGAAGCTGCATTTCCTGGCTAGGTATAGGGCGTTAATAAAGGACAGACATTCAAATACAGGACAGGGTTGCATTGCAGAATAGGGGTAAGGTCAAAAAGAAAATCAACCTGGTGGCCTGAGAATAGGCTACAATTTTGCCAAAAATTTTTCTGGTGTTCCATGTAATAAAGGCCTTACAGTGTTGCTGTTTTCCGGTCAAATTGCATAGATATGGGTCTGTTGACAGCACTTCTACCCATAAATCCTCTTGGCCATTACTAATCAACTCTGAACAGCATGCTGCATTGGTATTTAGCCTAATTTTGGCCCTCAAGTACCAGTTTGTGTTTTTTCCATTGTATGTATATGTGTGTGTGCGTGTGTATATGTATGTATATGTGTGTGTATATATATATATATATATATATATATATATATATATATATATATATATATATATATATATATATATATATATATATATATATATATATTCTCAAATGGTCATATAAAGCAGTTAATACATTTGACATCCAAATATGTAAACGCCGTGACGGTCTTTACGCAAGCTCTGATGAAAACTCCTGCCGATGCTGCATATTGAAGCCGCTCTGGTGCCATTTGAAAGTGTAAGCCTTCTTTTATATCTGCAGGAAAGCCGCGGATCAAAGGCTTTCGTGTAATTCAAATAGTGATAACCTTCTCCATTGTCACGGCCGCTTCTCTTGGCTTACAACAAATAGCCTGAGCAATAATGAAACTGATTGGATTGGATTGTCGAGCAACTCCAGCCATTGTTAGAGAATCCATTCCAATGCTTGTTATTCGGAGCCGTCCGCGAAGCTCTCATAACTTTCACTAACTGATTTATCATCAAGATAAAACTTTACAGCCAGTCTGTTCTAAATGACATGCCAAAGCCAAACTAGACGTCAAGTAACAAATCGTTCTGTTCTCTTTAAGGATTAATTTTTTCATTTTATCTACCTAATAAGAAAGATTATTATAAATTAATAATGTATTTTACTAGTTGTAGTGGCATCATGTAGTTTCAAGGGTAAAGTCCTCATCCGTCATTTCAGGATACAGTTTTGTTACATCTGGATTAATTATTTTTTACCCCAGCCCATTGTAAGCATAGGATGGCAGATGAAAGAAAGAAACAGATGGAAACACCGATAAACAATTCCCTTGATGCAGTTTGTTAAAAAGAAAGATGATTTTTAACCAGATCAAATCGTGCAGCAGACTGCTTTATTTTATTGTTATTGATAAAGTTTTCAGTTGGAATGGAGCAAAATGGATTTGCAAAACTTGCTTTCCCCTCCCCCATCAGTGAAATTTTCACTGGAATCAGAGCTGTTTCAGAGTAAATTCACACATAGGAGATTTGTTGCATAAATTCCTTTTTTTTTAATCTAATAGGTTGCCTAAAATTAGATGTACCGTAAGTTGTTTGATAGTTGATAAGATGTTAGACTGGTTTGCCATTACCAAATGTTTTGCCCAGAGATTTGTCCTTATGAAAAATATCAGAATTAGCGGTACTTCTCCTTTGCAGGTCCAGTGAGGATACTCCACCACTGTGACCTGTCTGTGCCATTCCTGGCTGCATCGGTTACATACCGTAGTTTATATTTATACCGTTAAAAAAGACACATGGCCATAGCGTTCAACAGAGAGATGAGAAATGGTAAAGGGGATCGGTATATGCCAACTATAATTTACCAATTGATGATCCACTGGAGCAAACCTTCAGAAAAGAGCTTTACATATTTACATAAATATATATTTTCTTCTATAAAAGCATCTGACCCCTTTTTTGAAATCCTCAATTGCTATGACCAGCTCTTGAGGTTGACTGTTTCACTAATTAATAGTTCACATGAAAAAGAAGTCTGGTCTCATGTAAAGATTGAGCCTGACTTTCTATAGACCCAGGGACAGACGCATCACTACAATGCACGTGATGACAGCTGCTAATCACTGGACCTGTCGAGGGGGAGTACCTCTAGTTTTATTATTTTTCCCTAGCGCAAGCATATGAACAAAACCTAACAAAATTAAATGGAAATGTGACTTAATTGGATGTTTGCCTGGTGAATGACCGCTCCCCTAATACAGTCAAAAATAGCAGTAGATCTGCAATCCCTGGCAGCAGCAGTCACTAAAGCCGACAGATATGCTATTCAGCTATTAGTCTTTGACATAGTCAAAGGTTGTGTCAACCATACCTTTTTTGTTCATGCAATCTGTTGCTCCATTACTGAAAAAGCACTGTTTTAATTCAAATGCAAATATGGCTTGCGTTCACTGGGTGTGGTCAGAGCTCTTCCCGAGCCTCTGCCTCCCTGGCTCTATTCTTCTCCCATTCCCACGTTTCTCTGTTTGACAGCTCACTGGCTGTTTAATCAAGGTGGTGTGCTGGCAGGCGAGCAGCAGAACATGGTGTTGGGTGGAGACAAGAGATGGGCAGGCAGAGGCTTGTGAAGTGCTCTGATCACGCCCAGACACTTAGCCATCATTTGCAGATGAGTTAAAACATCGATTTTTCCAGTAATGGAGCAACAGGTTGCATAAACAAAGGTATGGATGATATCTTTCACAGAGCAACAGGACCTCATAGATAGTTGATCAATTTCTCACATTTTTTTTTAAAGGAATGTCAGCGTGAGGCGCCCCCCATGATCTATCCACATAAATAACAATTGTGCACTAGTGATGAGCGAGTGTACTCATTGATTGGATTTGCCCGAGCACGTTTGGGTGGTCTCCGAATATTTATGACAGCTCGGAGATTGCGTTTTCATCGCCTCAACAGCATGATTTACAGCTTTTAGCCAGCTTGATTACTTGTGGGGATTCCCTAGCATCCAGACAACCCCCACATGTACTTAGCCTGGCTAATAGCTGTAAATCATTCAGCTGCCGTGATGAAAACTAAATCTCCGAACACTAACAAATACTCGGAGGTCACCCGAGCAACGAGTACACTTGCTCATCACTATTGTACACGTAACAAAAAAACTGACTCAAATTTTTTTTGTGCAATTCAAAAAAGCTCTATTTTCTGGAAGTAGAATGCTCCTTTAAAGAAATATGTCAACGATCCATCTGCTTTTTTTTCTTAGTAAATACATTTGAAAGAAAATGACATTGCTGTGCGGTGGAGCCAATGAATTAGGGTCTTGCCAATGTGATAGTTAGAAAAAATATTGATGAGGCAACCATAGTGTTGGCAAAGATGAGGAGTTTTCATTAGAGATTTACTTTGCTATGGGCCATTCAATGAAGGATTTTATAAGTTTTTCAGTTCCTGCCCCCAAATAGCCCTGCACTTTGACACGGACTACACCTTACAGCTTGACTTCTTCAGTAATGATTGGACTCACACAGCTCTCAGCTCATTTACTGCTGCGCCATTCTTTACACCTACATTCTGCAGTTAGAACATCACTCTCTCGCTGTTCATTAGCGGATAATGGTCGGTTTGTGCAAACTTCTGTTATAAGCACATCACAGAGCGGAACACAAGTCTCCCATCACCAATCACTGCTAACTACCTTGTCCATACACCATGGATCCTGCTAATAATCACTGCAACAATCAATTTCTTTTCCTTTTTACAACACTACAGAAATGACCATAGACCAAATTCTGAGCAAAACCATTACATGTTCAGGCATAGAAAAAGGAGACCTACTCTGCTTGGGAATGCAAGTTATCATTGTGGGCATGTTCCTCATGCAAAGTCAGTGTCATAATAGTTATTCAATATCTTTTCACTGGAGATATTAATAGATTGGATTATATATATTTTTTTCGGTTATCAGTTCTTTATGAACTAGTATTGCCTCTCTATAAAGATACTGATCAGTGTTTCCGGTAGTGGGAACATGGGACTCAGAGCCTTGGCATCACACTGTCAATATTGCATATACAAATTTGATATGTTGGCACGGTGCTACTTTCACAAACAATGATGTGGCAGATATGTCCATCTGCTGACAATCCTTAAAGAAGCACTCCCAACAAAGTTTTTATCCTTAATAAATTGCAATAATGAAATTACCGTATGTAGCACTTTGTGCTTACAATTGCTCATTTTGCCTTTCTACCCTATTTAATTTTGTCTTTTCCATTAGGTCTATGACATCACGTGATTAAGAATTTACTGGCTGAATCCTTGTGAGCTCCATGTGGAAACAAGAGGTCAATTTTCCCTTTATGACTCATAAGTCACTGCAAAAATCCCTGGCGAGGGAGTATGTTGCAGTTGGGTCAGTAGTTGAAGAGGGGAATGTTTTTTCAGGGAAATGGGACGTCCTGTTTCTATATAGAACAGAGGAAAGAGAACAATTAGCTGGGTAGAAAGGCAAAATGAGCAATTGTAAATACACAGCGCTATATAATATGATGACTGCAGTAAATTAAGAAGAAACTTTGATCGGAGTGGTTCTTTAAAGCACGGGCTTATAGAAAAAACATACCATAAAAAAATAAAAATTTTTATGGTATTAGTTTTTTCTATAAGCCCATTCTATAACTAATCCTCTTTACCTGCTTCTTTAACCCCTTACCGGCATCGGACGTACTATACCGTCCGATGCCGGCTCCCCTGCTTTGATGCAGGGCTCTGCGGTGAGCCCGCACCAAAGCCGGGACATGTCAGCTGTTTTGAACAGCTGACATGTGCCCGTAATAGGCGCGGGCAGAATCGCGATCTGCCCGCACCTATTAACTAGTTAAATGCCGCTGTCAAACGCAGACAGCGGCATTTAACTACCGCTTCCGGCCGGGCGGCCGGAAATGACGTCATCGCCGACCCCCGTCACATGTCCGGGGGTCGGCGATGCGTCTCCATTGTAGCCATAGAGGTCCTTGAGACCTCTATGGTTACTGATTGCCCGTCGCTGTGAGCGCCACCCTGTGGTCGGCGCTCACAGCACACGTGCAATTCTGCTACATAGCAGCGATCAGCAGATCGCTGCTATGTAGCAGAGCCGATCGGCTTGTGCCTGCTTCTAGCCTCTCATGGAGGCTATTGAAGCATGGCAAAAGTTAAAAAAAAAAGTTTAAAAAAATGTGAAAAAAATAAAAAAAACATAAAA
This sequence comes from Ranitomeya imitator, assembly GCF_032444005.1. Taxonomy (NCBI): domain Eukaryota; kingdom Metazoa; phylum Chordata; class Amphibia; order Anura; family Dendrobatidae; genus Ranitomeya; species Ranitomeya imitator. The sequence goes on along the minus strand of NC_091283.1, from coordinate 757,780,556 downwards.
GTTTAAATCACCCCCCTTTCGCCCCAATCAAAATAAATCAATAAAAAAAATATCAAATCTACGCATATTTGGTATCGCCGCGCTCAGAATCGCCCGATCTATCAAATAAAAAAAAGTATTAACCTGATCGCTAAACAGCGTAGCGGGAAAAAAACTCGAAACGCCAGAATTACGTTTTTTTGGTCGCCGCGACATTGCATTAAAATGCAATAACGGGCGATCAAAAGAACGTATCTGCACCGAAATGCTATCATTAAAAACGTCATCTCGGCACGCAAAAAATAAGCCCTCAACCGACCCCAGATCACGAAAAATGGAGACGCTACGAGTATCGGAAAATGGCGCAATTTTTTTTTTTTTTTTTTTTTTTAGCAAAGTTTGGAATTTTTTTTCACCACTTAGATAAAAAATAACCTAGTCATGTTTGGTGTCTATGAACTCGTAATGACCTGGAGAATCATAATGGCAGGTCATTTTTAGCATTTAGTGAACCTAGCAAAAAAGCCAAACAAAAAACCAATGTGGGATTGCACTTTTTTTGCAATTTCACCGCACTTGGAATTTTTTTCCCGTTTTCTAGTACACGACATGTTAAAACCAATGATGTCGTTCAAAAGTACAACTCGTCCCGCAAAAAATAAGCCCTCACATGGCCAAATTGACGGAAAAATAAAAAAGTTATGGCTCTGGGAAGGAGGGGAGCGAAAAACGAACACGGAAAAACGAAAAATCCCCTGGTCATGAAGGGGTTAAAGCACCACTGGCTGCCCCCTTCCCCTGATTCCTTTGTTAGGTATTACGTATGTAAGTGTAATGCATGTAGTCACATACTCACCGGTCGGCATTTTCATCTGTTTTCAGCCCCACTCCTGTCTCTTTGGCATCACGTGATGGCTTTTGTAAGCCGCTGGTTCACTGACTGTTCCGGAAGTCATTTTTCTCAATACAAGTCTGTGGGACTCATAATAAGGCTACAGAGCCTTGTTCTTAATTCTCATCATAGACTTGCATTGGGAAGATGTTAAAAGTGACTTCTATTTCACAACATACCGCTATGTGATTTGGCCGGTCACAACTGGAGTCACTGATGCTGGAGCGCGGCTGAAAATGGCAGAGGATGGCGAACTGTGAATATTAGACTACATGCATTACACTTATATATGTGATTCCTAGCAAAGGGGTTGAAATCTCTCCCATCCCCACAATGCTGGATTGGTTATTCTCCTTATGCTAAATAGGTTAGAAAAAAAACCTTTGCAACGTGCAGAAATCTTGGATCTCAAAACTGGTGTGATTTTTACATTTTATTATTTACTGCCTGTTGGCCTCGGTTATTAGCCACCGCTACAGTCCAGTTTGAAACGTAATATAATATCCATAGAAATGGGTATGGCACTCATAGAAAATAAAAATCCAAATTTTATTCCATAGGTAAATAGTGATATAGGCATGAGCACTACTACAGCTAGAACATGGCGGCCTTTTTCCTCTTACTTGACTCTTCTTCTGTAAAAAGCGTCATGTGAGATATTTTCATTGAGAGCCATATCTATTTTTATTTCTGTGGATATTACTTGGCGGACTGTGCTGTTTTGTTTATATGTAGGGACGAGTGAATCCGTGGATGTTCGGGATCTGGTACCTGGCCAGAACTTTATTCTAAAGTTTGGTTGGGGCACCAGAACCATACCCAAGCTTGAACGAGAACCCAACGATGGGGACCCAAACTTTGGATCTGGAAAATATTCTGTCTATGAATCTTGTCTTTGTTGAATGCATAAAGCCTTATAAATATCAGGAACTTTCAGCAGACGCATGGCTCCAGACTAACGTGAAACGAGTCCAATACTAACTTCCCTGCTCCCTAACCACCTTCTCATTTTCATTACACAAACATAAGTTACCTAGGATCTATGACGCCGGCTAAACTGTTGATGATTGCAATTTCCTCCTTTGGATAAGTATAAAGATAATACAATTTCATGGACTCCGTGCTGAAACTATACACATCTCGAAGGCTTGCTTGTTTTCCTTCTTCGCACCTGCTGTCACTATGACCCTTTTGTGGTTTCCTATTGTTTTCCTTCATTCCTTGTGTGTCTTACCTTTGCATAACAATAGAAATTTGACGTATCCACCATTACGTTTTCTATTTGTTATTTAGACATTACGTGAAGAACTTTAATAAAACGGAAGTTAAATATATAGTCCTTTCCTCCTCTCACCATTAGTGGTGTATCACACGGTCATTAGAGATGTATCACGGTCTGTTCTCATAGATCATATGCACATGTGTTATCCCTGGAATTCCCTGTCTGCACAGCGATAACATCACTCAGTTTAGAGGTAGCAACACATTCCCCGGTGTAACCCAGCCATCTGGCCAAGACAGCTGCAGGCTTTGAGAATTTCTTGGGTCCAGCCTCCTGGATTTCTGCATCGGTGCTGATTATGTCATAATTCTCTGCCTTCATGTTTAACCAATTTTCTTTCCTTTATCTTGTATATGATTGGATCTCCGCTAGACAGAGGTAACCAAGGGCACAGTTAATGGACTGGACCCTAATGTGATGGTGTTTCTGTTTTGTGTTCATCTACTGGATTCTTCCGTGCTTGTGATGTATAAACATTTCCTGCTCTGGCAGTTGCATGACTTTTCCATTTTACGTTTGCAAGATCCTTTTGATTTTTTTTATAGACCTCCTTTTTTGTATATGAAGTGTGGTTTGTTCTACAAATGTCTATATCTATATGTTTGTTAGTCTTCAAGTAGTCTCTGTCAGAGTTTCAGGATTTAGTTCTTTCTTAGTTTTCAGAGCTTTCTGTGTCTAGTCCTAATTTTTTATTATTGTATAGATGTCCCTATAATGTTACATTACTTTTTTTTACTTATAAAAATGGGAACCTAGCTAGTGTTTATTAGTTCTGGAGTACATCCAATGTTTTATTTTTTTCATAGAAAGCTTTGAAAGCTAAAATGTTACCATTATTCAGTGTAGTACCACGGGACTGGCCTTGCTTTGTGTCCATTTCTAATGCTTGTGTTTTCATTTTATAGAAAATTTCTCAAGAGCGAGAGAAGTTTGCAGATGAGGATAGTATTTTCTACACGTTGGGTGAATGTGGCCTGATCTCATTCTCAGACTATATATTCCTTACCACGGTTTTATCAAGTAAGTATGCCTGGTGAATAAATATGAATAGTATAAGCTCTTGAGTTTTCAAATTGAAAAAAAAAAAAGTTTGAATAATAATGATAAGTGGGAAGTCCGTTAGACTAATATTTTCTTAGGACTCAATGTTGTTCCTAGGTTATTCCACTTTGAAGTGTATGAAACAATTTGACAACTGTGTGTTACGAGTTGGGGGAGTATCTTTGCACACTGTCCAATCATTGCAGACAATGTCAGAAACACCTATTTGGCAAAGGGAATACTAACACCCAACTGTTAATTTATTAATACAGTTCTTGGAGGGGTAATAGATGAGCAACACAACACAGAGCCCCTGATACATCAAAGCAATTTTGCCAAATTTCTGGTGTAACTTGCTTTGAAATTTCACAAAATTTGTGTTCAATTTGAAGTTGCTCAAAAATTTAGCGACTTCTGACCTTTTCACGCCAGTTGCTCCCAGCACCGCCAATATGGGCAGAGCTGGGTCCGGAGGGGCATGCTAAAGAGACATCTCGTCTAATTCTTGAAATAACCCTAATTCAGTCAAGTTTGTGGCGAGGTGCATGGCATTCGTCAGACGCTCCTGATTCATCAATAGGTGTGCGCCTATTAATGAATCAGGAGCATCTGACTCTTTCATGCCCCATCACCAAGATCGGCAAGAAAATCTTTGGGCTTGATGAATTGGCCATTGTTATATGAAGATATGTTCAAGCATGTACTACTGGGTGGTAACCTTTTATGGATTGGCATATTAGGAATTTTTTATCCATGACGAGGAACTTTTATTCTTGTTACAAACAAACAGAGCAACAGACGGAAGGCCTATCGCTGCAACATTCATTGTCTATTGTGCTACTGGAAAGAGCCAAGCGCAGCACTCGGCACCCCCATAGGGAATAAATAAAACAGGTTGAGCTTGCGCACTGCATCGGCAATTTACCATTTAACAGTAGAAAAGGTTTGCCCATTCTACCAATCTGTAAGGATCAACAAGTTCTGTGAATAGGTGATAAAGTGGTTGTCCAGCGACAAAATGTTTTTTTTTTTTCTACACTTTTCTCCTAGAGTTGATTTAAATATGTACATTTTCATGTGCCAAATCTTACTGTTACTTTTTCCAGCTAACATGCAGGTTGTGGTGTATGGATTGTCTATTTCCTGCATGTTTGCCTGATTCATTCGTAGCTAAGGCTCCTTTAACACTAGCGTCGGATTCGGCCTGTCGCATTGCGTCGGGCCGAGATTCCGACGCTAGCGTTTGATGCGCCGCACAACAGGTGCAGCGGATGCATTTCTTCGGCGCATCCGCTGCCCCATTGTGAGGTACGCGGAGGTGGGGGCGGAGTTCCGGCTGCGCATGCGCGGTCGGAAAAAGCAGTCCGTCGGCAGCAAAAAACGTTACATTTAACGTTTTTTGCTCCCGGCGGTCCGCCACAACACGGCGCAATCGTCGCACGACGGCTGCGAAGTGTCAATACGTCGCAATGCATCGGTAATGTTACTCTATGGGGCAAAAACGCATCCTGCAAACAACTTTGCAGGATGCGTTTTTTCCCCTAAACGACGCATTGCGACGTATGGCAAAAAAGCCAGTGTGAAAGTAGCCTTAGAAAGGTTTTGCCATAAATTATGGGCAGAAGCTTTGCTCAGCCCGTGCTTGTCTAATGCTGTGTCTGAGAACTGGAATCCAGATGCGTTTACAGACCGCTAAGGAACATCAAGCTAATGAACTGTATGTAAAAGGGAATGAAAAGCAATCTGCTATTGTCCTCAAGCAGTGACAGCCTACATCCGCTGCCTAATAGCCTGCTACTTATTCTCTCCTGTGATTATTTGTTTTTCTTCAGCATTAAAATATAACAGGTCTGTTCATACTCGGGGTTTACAAGACACCTTGGAGTTCTGTTATTTGCTGCTAAATCAGTGGCTGGTTATAAAATTGACAATATAACCTAATGATAAGGGCCTTGTTGAAAATAAAGACATATTTTTTTTTTTTTAAATATTACAAAAGGTATGCAGACATACATGCAGACATACTGTAGTTATCCCTATGAAGAAACTGCATTTGGGCATACAAATAAGTACTGTATAAAGAATGCAATAGTCATATACTGTATCGGAATGGGGTAACATTGGCTCTGGGGTCATTGTTCATTTACATACTAATATAAAATTTCCCTAATTCATAAATTGGCCTTTGCTTCTATATTATTATAATCCCTTACCGATACATGACATATAGCTATGTCATGTGTTGGCTCCCTGACTTTGATGCGGGCTCAGGAACTGAGCCTGCATCCTTCTCAGCAGATGATGGCTGTGAGTGATGTTCAGCCATCATCTGCCTCTAACAGCTGCCCGTGGACTGCAGCTCCACCCTTGACTGCTGACCTGTTGAATGCCGCTATCATTTAAAAGTACGGTAAATATCCCGAACGGTTAACGGCATAATGAGAATAAAATCTAAACATTGAAAGTAAAAAATATATTGAGACTGTCAAAAATGACAGGTCCCAATCCTTGCTTCCTCCAAACGTATCCATGTTTCAGCGATGGTCAATGGAGCAGATCTGTATCCTTCCAACCGGAGCCGAAGGCTCCATCACAAGATACAATGTATAAGGAAATGGGGGGACACAATAGGTAGAACGTGCTTGTTAGCTATGGTCCAGCCTTTATAATATTAGGGCATTTCAGAGAAGCTGGCAAATCCGCTCATCAGTGGTTTGTTAAATAAGTTGGATAAAATGAAATTGTAACATGACTTTTTAGACACTTTGTAGCGTAGATTTTGGACCATGTGCTCAGGTTGGCCATGAATTTGGTCTCATATTGGTTTTTAGCTGTAGATTGTAATTAGGAACGGTGACATGGCGTACAGAAATACTGCTTCACAGCTCGTATAACGAGGTCTTTGCTTTCTTACATTGCCATTATGTAGTGGAACACTGTGCTGTGGCTGTGAATTATGAAAGTTGTAATAATCATGGTGGAATAATGATTGGCCGCCTGGTGCTTTTTACATCCCGCAGTGCTGAAAGCTGCTTCTCTGAAAGGAATGATGGCATTGTGGGAATAGGCATCCCGGCAGTGACGGAAAGTGGAGAATATACGAGGCGGTGCGGGCTTGTTTCATATGTGCATGCTGTGTGCAATTACCCGTACAATACCGTCACGGGATCCCTTTCGTTTGTAATCCAGTGTGATCATGAGCATTTGTATTCTTAGCTCATATTTCTGGTAAACTCTCCAGGTGACTAAAACATGCTTTCTTGTATTATTATACTGCATGTTTCCGGATCTTGAGCCCTTTATTGTCTTCATTGAAAAATCAGGTGATGTCCCTTCTGACACCATTACTTTGCTTTTTTTTAATCTTTTAACAATGTTTTTTTTTTCTTCTTTTTGTATCTTTGTTGATTTGCATGGTACTTTGCACATGACTGGAGAACAACTCTTGGAACAGGTGATGGATGGGCTTATATCAGTTGAATGATGTCTCTGATGATAGAAAAGTAGAGTTATTTGCTTAGCAATCTACCCTACTATAAAAAGACAAACCCCCAACATGAAGCAAAATGACAAAAAAATCCTATTTTCTGACATCCCATACATCATTATCGAGGCTCCTTGAAGACCTGGGCTGTCATCTGTGATGTGGTATGATCAGACCATGTCCCTGTACAGTCAGACACGGCCATTACACAGTACACAGCAGGGACACATTTATAAGATTATCTCAGCACAGGAACATTTTATTTAAACACATCCAATTGTGGAACTTATTATTATTCAAAGATCTGTTGATTAAAATCAACTTTTGTTAGTGGGGAAAGCCTCTTTAAACTTTTTAAAGAGGACCTATCACCTTTACACATGTTAGCATATATCATAGTAAAGAGGCTGTATGTAAATATAAACATGGAATAATTCACCTTTGAAAGCACAATATCTGTGAATTGAAGAATTATGCAACATTAAATGGTTCTCTGGTGACTTTAAAATTTGGCAGGTTTGGCTGACTCATGTTTTTAACCTTCTCCAAATCTTTTTAAATAACGCTAACACTATCAGAAGGCAGAAGTATATACAGTACCACAGAATAGGGTCACTGTTTGGTTTAATATATATTTACGTCTGCATTTCTCAGACCTGAATATAATGAAATGATTCTAGTATATAAAGAGGAGCTGTGCAGAGAAATAAGAATGTATGTGCTTATGTAAATATGGAAGATCCATCTGACCAGATCAGCATGTCTCATCCCTTTCTGCTTTTGGTACTAAGCAAACCGCTGTGGCCAAATAATTATTTAAAGGGAATCTGTCACCAGGTTTTTGCACCTAATATGAGGGCAGATATCATGATTCTAGTGATGTCCCTTACTGGGCTGCTTACTGTAGTTTTGATAAAATCACAGTTAAATCAGAAGGAGTTTATCACTAGATGACTAATAAATGTGCTGCGCGGTATTTCTGCCTATCCACAGTGTACACAGAGCTGTCAATCAGTGGTTGTGTCAGGGTTATACAGCATTAAGTGAACTGGTACATCTGCAGTAGAGGAAACAGTGATTTTCTTCAAGCTTCAGCAAACATCACAATAAGTCACACACAACTGGGATCAGGGTCTCGGCCCCTACATCTTGCTGGTCTTAGCTGGTTAGCTAAAACGTAGTGACTGAGTCCTATCAGTAATGATTGTGAAGAATTTCCTAATGAATAATTACATTGGAACAGGTCAGCTGAGTTTTCTTTTAGACTTGTCATTGATTTCTGATGTATAAAACTCTGTGCCTCGTTAGTTATTTTTCGCTATTTGATAAAATCCTTTCTGCCACTTTCCTAGCAATACTTGAAAAAAGCATCATAATGATGTGATCAGCTCATTTACTCAGGACCATGAGATCTTTCATATCGTGTCACCTTCTTTAAATCGAGTGTCTCCGTTTTACTGCATAATAATGCTGCGCTCAGCATTTTCCTCCGAGGTGGGCTACGAAATCAATAGCGTGACCTACAAGAGCATTGATTGATTGTAATGTAACAGTGTTTGACTAGAGAAGTCCTGAGATTAAACGCACTGAGAAAATCTCCCATGTTACAGACAATTGAATTTCCATTTTGAAGACTCTTAGATCTCCGTTCGAGATTTCTTAATAAAATACAATTCAATGTGTCTTGGTAATTTCAGTGCCTTGCGAAAGTATTCGGCCCCCTGGAACTTTTCAACCTTTTCCCACATATCTTGCTTCAAACATAAAGATACCAAATGTAAATTTTTGGTGAAGAATCAACAAGTGGAACACAATTGTGAAGTTGAACGAAATTTATTGGTTATTTTAAGTTTTTGTGGAAATTCAAAAACAGAAAAGTGGGGCGTGCAATAATATTCGACCCCTTTCCTTTCAGTGCAGCAAACTCACTCCAGAAGTTCATTGTGGATCTCTGAATGATCCAATGTTGTCCTAAATGCCCAATGATGATAAATATAATCCACCTGTATGTAATCAAGTCTCTGTATAAATGCACCTGCTCTGTGATAGTCTCAGGGTTCTGTTTGAATCACAGAGAGCATCATGAAGACCAAGGAACACAACAGGCAGGTCCGTGATACTGTTGTGGAGAAGTTTAAAGCCGGATTTGGATACAAAATGATTTCCAAAACATTAAACATCCCAAGGAGCACTGTGCAAGTGATCATATTGAAATGGAAGGAGTATCATACCACTGCAAATCTACCAAGACCCGGCCGTCCCTCTAAACTTTCATCTCAAACAAGGAGAAGACTGATCAGCCAAGAGGCCCATGATCACTGGATGAGCTGCAGAGATCTACAGCTGAGTTGGGACAGTCTGTCTGTAGGACAACAATCAGTCGTACACTGCACAAATCTGGCCTTTATGGAAGAGTGGCAAGAAGAAAGCCATTTCTCAAAGATATCCATAATAAGTGTTGTTTAAAGTTTGCAACAAGCCACCTAGGAGACGCACCAAACGTGGAAGAATGTGCTCTGGTCAGATGAAACCAAAATCGAACTTTTTGGCAACAATGCCAAACGATATGTTTGATGTAAAGGCAACACAGCTCATCAGCCTGAACACACCATCCCCACTGTCAAACATGGTGGGGGCAGCATCATGGTTTGGGCCTGCTTTTCTTCAGCAGGGACAGGGAAGATGGTTAAAATTGATGGGAAGATGGATGGAGCCAAATACAGGACCATTCTTGAAGAAAACCTGTTGGATTCTGCAAAAGACCTGAGACTGGGACGGAGACTTGTCTTCCAACAAGACAATGATCCCAAAGATAAAGCAAAATCTACAATGGAATGGTTCACAAATAAACGTATCCAGGTGTTAGAATGGCCAAGTCAAAGTCCAGACCTCAATCCAATCGAGAATCTGTAGAAAGTGCTGAAAATTGCTGTTCACAAACGATCTCCATCAAACCTCACTGAGCTTGAGTTGTTTGCCAAGGAAGAATGGGCAAGAATTTGTCTCTCGATGTACAACACTGATAGAGATATACCCCAAGCGACTTGCAGCTGTAATCGCAGCAAAAGTTGGCGCAACAAAGTATTAAGTTAAAGAGGCCGAATATTATTGCACGCCCGACGTTTCAGTTTTTGAATTTCCACAAAAATTTAAAATAACCAATAAATTTAGTTCAACTTAACAATTGTGTTCCACTTGTTGATTCTTCACCAAAAATGTACATTTGGTATCTTTGTTTGAAGCACGATATGTGGAAAAAGGTTGAAAAGTTCCAGGGTGCTGAATAATTTCGCAAGGTACTGTATATGTTCCATTTGCAGTCAAAGTATAAAATAATCCCATATTTGGTCAAATTGTGTCCTCCTGGCAGCCAGCGGGCTGAAATCTAATGCTACTAAGCGGCAGCAATGTCTGCAGCAATGCAGTCCGCACCTGACCTGCTTAGATCTGCGCTTAGAGAGCGGGATTGTTACAGAAACCAAAAACAGAGATTGACATTGGGACAAGAACAGAGACCATGGGGGCAGATCAGAGTAAGGATTGCAGCCCACAAGGTTCTTCTATGCATTTTATATTTAAAGGGCTTTTCCGGGTTTGAAAAACTCCTGTGCCCCTCTGCCAACCAGCTGCCTTTTTGTTCTTGTTTGAAAAAAACAAACAAACTGCAGTCACGAAACAGGAGTTTCCCAAAACCAGAAAATCCCTTTAAGGTTGAATAATAGATGCGGTATGATTTACTGATATTTATAACATTTATAATAAACTAGATGGTGGCCCGATTCTAACGCATCGGGTATTCTAGAATATGTATGTATGTTCGTCGCGCTTAGCACAGCCGTGTAGTATATAGCACAGCCACGTAGTATATAGCTGTATAGCAGCCACATAGTATATAGCAGCCACATAGTATATAGCACAGCCCATGTAACACAGACAGCCATGTATGTATGCATGTCGTGCTTAGCACAGCCACGTAGTATATAGCACAGCCACATAGTATATAGCACAGCCAATTAGTAGGTAACACAGCTACGTAGTATATAACAGACAGCCTCGTAGTATATACCACAGCCACATGGTATATAGCACAGCCGCATAGTGTATAGCACAGCCACGTCGTATATAGCACAGCCACATAGTATATAGCTATATAGCAGCCACATAGTATATAGCAGCCATATAGTATATAGCACAGCCCACGTAATATATATCACAGGCCACGTAGTGTATAACACAGCCCACGCAGTATATAATACTGCCCACGTAGTATATAGCAGCCAGGCAGTATATAACACAGCCCACATAATATATAACATGCATCGTGTGTTCTAGAATATGTATGTATGTACGCCGCAGTTAGCACAGCCATGTAGTATATAGCACAGCCACGTAGTATATAGCACAGCCACGTAGTATATAGCACAGCCACGTAGTATATACCACAGCCACGTAGTATATAGCAGTCACGTAGTATATAGCACATCCACGTAATATATAGCACAGCCACGTTGTACATAGCAGCCACGTAGTATATAGCAGCCACATAGCAGCAGCTACATAGTATATAGCACAGCCCACGTAACACAGACAGCCAAGTAGTATATAGCAGCCACGTAGTATATAGCACAGCCCACGTATATATAGCACAGCCCACGCAGTATATAACAGGCCACGCAGTATATAAAACAGCCCACGTAGTGTATAGCAGAGGTCCCCAACTCCAGTCCTCAAGGCCCACCAACAGGTCATGTTTTCAGGATTTCCTTTGCATTGCACAGGTGATGCAATTATTACCTGGGCAAGACTAAGGAAATCCTGAAAACATGACATGTTGGTGGGCCTTGAGGACTGGAGTTGGGGACCTCTGGTGTATAGCAGCCAGGCAGTATATAGCACAGCCCACATAATATATAGCACAGCCCACGTAGTATATAACAGCCCACGTAGTATATAACACAGGCCACGCAGTATATTACACTGCCCACGTAGTATATAACAGCCAGGCAGTATATAACACAGCCCACGTAATATATAGCACAGCCCATGTAGTATATAACACAGCCCATGTAGTATATAACACAGCCCATGTAGTATATAACAGCCCACATAGTATATGACACAGCCCACATAGTATATGACACAGCCCACGCAGTATATGACACAGCCCACGCAGTATATGACACAGCCCACGCAGTATATGACACAGCCCACGCAGTATATAACACAGCCCACGCAGTATATAACACAGCCCACGCAGTATATAACAGCCCAAGCAGTATATAACACAGCCCACGCAGTATATAACACAGCCCACGCAGTATATAACACAGCCCACGCAGTATATAACACAGCCCACGCAGTATATAACACAGCCCACGCAGTATATAACACAGCCCACGCAGTATATAACACAGCCCACGCAGTATATAACACAGCCCACGCAGTATATAACACAGCCCACGCAGTATATAACACAGCCCACGCAGTATATAACACAGCCCACGCAGTATATAACACAGCCCACGCAGTATATAACACAGCCCACGCAGTATATAACACAGCCCACGCAGTATATAACACAGCCCACGCAGTATATAACACAGCCCACGCAGTATATAACACAGCCCACGCAGTATATAACACAGCCCACGCAGTATATAACACAGCCCACGCAGTATATAACACAGCCCACGCAGTATATAACACAGCCCACGCAGTATATAACACAGCCCACGCAGTATATAACACAGCCCACGCAGTATATAACACAGCCCACGCAGTATATAACACAGCCCACGCAGTATATAACACAGCCCACGCAGTATATGACACAGCCCACGCAGTATATGACACAGCCCACGCAGTATATGACACAGCCCACGCAGTATATGACACTGCCCACGCAGTATATAACACTGCCCACGCAGTATATAACAGCCCACATAGTATATGACACAGCCCACGCAGTATATGACACTGCCCACGCAGTATATAACACAGCCCACGCAGTATATAGCACAGCCCACGCAGTATATAACACAGCCCACGCAGTATATAACACAGCCCACGCAGTATATAACACAGCCCACGCAGTATATAACACAGCCCACGCAGTATATAACACAGCCCACGCAGTATATAACACAGCCCACGCAGTATATAACACAGCCCACGCAGTATATAGCAGTGTGAGCACCATATCCCTGTTAAACAAAAGAATTAAAATAAACAATAGTTATATACTCACCCTCCGTCGTCCACCGAAGCTGTCCCGACGCACGCGATGCGGCCACCAGCTTCCGTTCCCAGAGATGCTTATTGTAGATTAAAGGGGGAATTACCAGTGTGAGACATGAAATGACTGACGGTCTGCTCTCCTGATCTACATATCTCACACTGGTAATGCCTCTTTTCTTTTAAAATCAGCTCTGGAGGCAGATTCTTAAGGAGATCTATGTCCAGACCATAGATCTTAACAGATCATTTACATATAAGAAAACCAGAGATTTCTCAGGAATCGTGCACCAGATTGTAGAAATTAAGCTATCATTTTATTCATCTTTCTGTTCTGCTTAGGAGGAGGTCTTACACTAAATTTAGAGAGAAAGCTGTATTCACTGTATGTCAGAGCCTCCATTTCACATTGTCACATTTGATAGAAGAAATCGTTCTGAAGTCCCCGGACTCTGATCTGTAGCTGTGCCTGTACTTCATGCAAAGGTTACACATTTGAAGACCTATATGTATTCCCTTGGTATAGATAAACCTTTTGACAACAGGCAATAGTTTATTGTGGATTCTACAACTAACGAAAAAGGCCGACACCACAGATATTAGCATTCACACTTGGGCAGGAGTCTCCATTAAAATGACAGCCTTCTGGACGGAAACAAAATGGACCCCATTTGAGTAAGAGTATGTGCACATGTTAAGTGTTTGGTGCAGAAGTTTCTGCATCTCTTGGCAGGAAAAACGCGGATTAAAATATGTGCTTTTTGTCTTGTTTTTTTACATATATGTTTGGGTTTTTTTTAAATATTTTTCCCCAATTATTAACATGGCTGAAATCTGCAGCAAAAGTACTAAAAGAATTGACGTGCTGCAGATTTACGGTAAATCTGCAAGTCACAAATAAGCAACATGTGCATGACACTTCAGGAATCTCATTCTCTTTGCTGGCATCAGAAAAGCCTTCAGGTTTTGTGACAACTTCTCAGAAAAGAAACCCGCAACAAAAAAGCAACGGGCGCTCATAGCCTACATGGATACAGTCTGCCGTTGTTGGGATTCCTTATGTGATAGCTGTGTTTTTTTGGGGGGTTACATTTTTCTGTTCCTATAATGAAACAGAAAAATGGAATGGTAACTCTACTGGTGTCCTAGGATAATGTGTTCTATACCAATATGGGCAATTTAATGTTCCTAATGGGCCACATGAGAGACCATGAGAGGGTCCGAACCAACAGACCATGAGAAGGTCCGAATAAAATTCTATTTATTATTATTGTTATTATTGCTGTTATTATTTTTATTACTATTATTTTACCTCTTAATCTTGAGCAGAGTTTAGTTTGTTGACTAGCTGATACTGTTAATACTATATCTTACAATAGGACATAAAGTAACATATTTTTATCTGGCTGGTAAGGGACCATTGACATTGGCCCCCCCCCCCAGCCTAAAAATCGCAGACGGCAGCCGCCCTGAGAAGGCACATCTATTAAATGCGCCCATTCTGGCACTTTGCCCGACTCTTCCCACTTGCCGTGTAGCAGTGGCAATTGGGGTTCATATCTGTGGGGGTGATGTCAGGTGACATCAAGCCCACGGCGTAGTAATGGAGAGGTGTCTAAGACACGTATCCATTACTGATCCTATAGTTATGTTGTAAATAGAGACACAACCAGAATAAAGTCCTTTATTTGAAATAAAAACAAAACACATCCTTTTTTATTTAAAAATAATAAGCACAGTTATACTCCCCTAATGCCCATTGAAGCCCTCGTCTCCTGTAATAAAGCAAAAATAAAATACAACCATATTCTTCACCTCTCCTTTGTTCTGTCCCACGCCGTAATCCATGTCTGGAGATAAATAGTTTTCAACCCGGACGGTGTCTAGATGTGACCGTCCAAGATGCAACAATACAAAAGTGACCTCAAACTCACAGATATGAACCCCACTTGCTACTGCCACAGGGCAAGTGGGAAGAGTCGGGCAAAGCACGAGAATTAACCCCATATCTGCAGATTAATAGCATTTTTTTCTGGTTACAGGTTCCCTTTAAGTGTGTTTTATGCCCTACTGTTTCCACCATATTATATGGAATCCTACACCCTCTTCAGTTAACTCCTTTTCATTATCAGCTGTAAGCTAACATTTCTTTTTTAACCCTTAGCTCCTCAAAGAAACTTTGAAATTGCTTTTAAAATGTTTGATCTGAATGGAGATGGAGAAGTCGACATGGAAGAGTTTGAGCAGGTGAGTCAGTGTTTCTTCCATGTTTAACAAACTATTTTAGCTGTATTGTCCATTTTTTTTGACCATACATTATTACCATGTATCCTTTTCCAGAACATGCAGTTAATTTAATGAAAGTGCTCTATAATATGCCAGTAGTATGACTTTATTTAACGTAATCACCGAAATTTTAGCAACCGACATAGGAGTGCCCAAAAAAATCTTTTATTTTTAAAATAGCTTATGTTACCACCTTGATAATAAATAAAACCATTAGCTTGTCTTGTTTAGTTCACTCTGGTTTTAATGTTTTAACCACATCCAACACACAGGAACTTCTGACAGGTACTCATGTTTCACTCGAGGTTTCATATTCGATGAAAAGAACAATCTATTCAATTTTTCTGCTGCCATGATAAACCATCATCGTTTAAATGGAAGATGGCATCTTGTCATGTAATGGGTCGTTTGTTGTAGTGGATGTGATGGTTAGGGTTATTTTTTGAGTTGTATTAAAGGATCAATCAGTGATTCTTGTTCAGCTTCATACAGATTCAGTTAACCCCTTCCTGACTGGGCTATTTTTTTTCTCCTCTTTTTATCGTTTTGGCGCTTTAATTTTTTTCCTTCCCCTCTTCCAAGAGCCTAACTTTTTTTCCATCCACATAGCCGTATAAGAAATTGTTTTTTTTGTTTTTGTTTTTTTTTGCGGAACAAGTTATAATTTTGATTGGCACTGTTAATATTATCAAGTGATGCACTGAAAAGTAAAACAAATAGAATTCCAAGTGTGTTGAAATTGCAAAAAAAGTGCTATTCCAATATTTATTTATTTTTTTGGGGGGGTTCTATTTACCATGTTCACTTTATGGTACAACTGACTTGGCAATATGATTCTCCAGGTCAATACGATTACGCAGACACCAAACATGTATAGATTTTTTATTAAGTGGTGAAAAAAACCCTGGAAATTTGTAAATGTAAATACAGAAATTTGCGTATGATGCCGTTTTCAAAAACACGAAAGGTTTTTCATTTTTGGGATATGGAGCGGTCAGGGATTATTTTTTTGTGCCCTAGATTAACATTTATATGTTTTTGGTATATGAAGTCTTTTTCCATGTAGTTTGTATTATTATTGTTATTACTACTGTTGTTATTTTTAGAGCACCTTTGATTCCATGGTTCTGTACATAAGAAGTTGTTGCATACAAAATACGAATCTAAATAGCGGTGAACAAGCTACCAATGACAGACTGTTGCAGAAAGGAGAGGACCCTTTTTTCCAGGCTCACATTCTACAGGATAATGAGGAAGCAGGCAATAGGGTAGGGGGTTGCAGCAGCTCTGGTGGTGGTGAAGTGGCAGTGTGGTCATTGCAGGTTGTAAGCTTTCTTGAAGAGATGGGTTTTTCAAGTTCCGTCTGAAGATTGAGTGTAAACACGTGATGGTGTCTCCGCGGCTTTTCTACATGCATGAAGATTGAGTGTGGCGGATAATCGGATGTGTTGCGGCACAGAATTCCAGGATGGGGTACAACCAGGAGAAGCCTTAGAGACGATTGCGTATGGAACGTATGAGTGTGGAGGAGAGAAGGAGGTCATGGGAGAACCGGAGCTTGCGTGTTTGAAGTTCTAGTGAGATCTGTTCAGAAATAAGTGAAGGAGACAGATAATGGACGACTTTGTTACAGTTAGGTGGGAGTTTATGAATAGTTATTAATCTCAGTATTGCTAGCATTTCTTGCACTTTATTGCTTCATGCCCTAGGCTACTGTGTTTTAACCCTCACAGTATTTCTGTTGTATCTCAAGGCTTATATAGTGTCCCTTTATTGAAGCCTTCCCTGACATTTTACATATATACTTTTTATGTAAAGTTTTAATAACTGGTGCATGAATCTCTCGTGTCTGGGGATTACACACCCATTTTCCCCAGTCTGAAAGTATTATATATTTAGTGAAATGTTGTCCATTTAATTAGAATTTTTAGGACTACCATGTATAATAAGTAAACATTATAACATTGTATTTTACTCTTCACTTTTATTGAGGTGAGCAAAATGCCATAATAAAAAAAAGTTTAGCCCAATTGCGTAGTTAATGGGCACCTTATCTGTATTCTAAGAGCATTTGTTGATCAGTGGGGGAGCATTCCTCTGATGGAGTCTCTACTGTACGTATTGATTGCACCGATTACCATTATTGATCCAGCCAGTGTGTTGCACATATTAATGTTGGCTGCCCCACATGATAAATGTGCCTGGTCATGACTGATGAAACGGTGACTCTGCATCTTGTTTTCTTGAGTATTAACTTGTAGCCAATTCTCAGGTCAGAAGATTGTGTTTGACTAGGAAAACGTCCCAATCAGTAGAGTAAATTAAATATTACTGGTTACTTAGACGGCAACCATTATTATAACATTTTTCAAACATGTTGCGGTCACTAAGGTGGAGGTAAGATCCGTGCGTTCCAACTGTCCTGGTTTCTACTGATTAGACGCTTGATTGATCAGAATAATAATGTACTCTTCTGGACTGGTCCCCTACACATTTGAAGCAAAAGCTAACTTCAGTTTTTTATCCTCTTAATGGGGCTGTCCTGTATAAACCGCCAAGTCTGCAGTCACTCTGTGTGACTCCAGACTTATGACTTCTCCCAGCGCACGCGCTGTGCACTGCTGTAATTCGCTGATTTCTGAGCTGGAACTGGCGGGTATGTATGAGTTATGCATGTTCCCGACAAAATTCTTTGTTGTGGGCTTTGCTCCATTTCTATAGAGCGAGGCCGCATCCACTAGGATTTATAAATCTGCAGTTAAACTCCGTGGCTGCAGACTTATTGATTTTTAGACCAGACACCCCCTTAAATATATTTGTCATCATATTATATAGCACTGCGTACTTGTAATTGCTTATTTTGCCTTTCTACACAGCTAATTGTTCTCTTTTCTATGCTCCGTGTAGAAACAGGAAATCTCTTGTCCCTGCAGAAGTCATTCTTTCCTCAACTCTTGAGCCAGATGTTCCACTCCTTCCCTTGCTATTGCCTTTTACAGTGATGCCTCGCGCAGGAATGAGACTTCCTGTTTCTACATAGAGCTTAAAAGGATTGAGCCAATCAGTTATTAATCATGTGATATCATAAACTTAATGGCAAAGAGAAGAATTAACTGCGTAGTAGGGCAAAATGAGCAATTGTAAGTACACAGTGCTATATAATATGATGATTGCAATATATTAAGAGGAGGAAAATGTTGATGGACATGCTTCATTAGCTTTCATTGCATGGGTATTCTCAAAAGTTTCTGTAATTTATAAAAAGTTTAGGCAGCTTTAAATGGAGGAAATAAAAGTTAGGGCATTTTGGACATCCTGTTCTTGCAGAATCAGTGGATAAAAATGCAATAAATATTTTTTTCATTGTATTTTTATATTCTCTTTTTAAGTCTTCCATTTCTTTTATGGGTGAGATAAGAATCCTTTAGTCATAGTAAAACACGTTGTACAGGTTTTTTTAATGTGAACTTTTATCTTTTTCATTGATATAGTACACCTAGAATATTTTAGTAAATCTATAACAAAACATGACATTTTGTTAAAGGATGCTGTTATGGCCCATCACTTACAGGTTTTATGAGTCACATTAGCTTGCTGAACATTTTGCACTTTAAAGGGAAAGTGTTTGAGTTGCTGGCATGCTTCAAAATATCATTTTCCCAATTCAAGCCAACTCTTAAAATCGTATTAGGTCTGTCTGTGCCCCTTCAGTTCATGTGCTGCTTTAATTAATAACCCTATAATCTTTGAAGATGATCTAAACAATGTCTTCTTATTCTTCAGACTCCTCTGGAATCTTCCGATAGATAATATAATGATTTCAGTAAGGCCATGTTCACACGTTCAGTATTTGGTCAGTATTTCACATCAGAGTATTTGTCATCCAGAACCAGGAGTGGGTGATAAATACAGAAGTGGTGCATATGTTTCTATTATACTTTTCCTCTGATGTAAAATACTGACCAAATACTGAAGGTGTGAACGTGGGCTGAAAGTATTACATCATTGGAAGGGTGTATTAATGTGAACAGGCTGAGGAGCTGAACCCTCTCCACACAGTGTAGGTGCCTGCTGTCTTATACAGCCACCACCTACCT
The DNA here is from genome assembly GCF_032444005.1 of Ranitomeya imitator. Taxonomy (NCBI): domain Eukaryota; kingdom Metazoa; phylum Chordata; class Amphibia; order Anura; family Dendrobatidae; genus Ranitomeya; species Ranitomeya imitator. The sequence continues at coordinate 757,761,261 of NC_091283.1, read as the reverse complement.
CTAACAGCAGCAATCAGAGATGGCTCCAAATGCTCCTATTTAACCATATAAATGTAGCAGCCAATCTCTGACAGCAGCAGTTTAACTCCTTTTATGAAGTCCTAATTTTCATCATACCAACACTTGAATAAAAGGCAACTGTAGTACCGTATATACTCGAGTATAAGCCTCCCCCCCCTCCCCCCCCCCCCCTAATTTTGCCACAAAAAACTGGGAAAACTTAACCACTCGAGTTTAAGCCTAGGGTGGGAAATGTCAAAAGTAAAAATAGATACCAATAAACGTAAAATTAATTGAGACATCAGTAGGTTAAGTGTTTTTGAATATCCATATTGAATCAGGAGCCCCATATAATGATCCATAAAGTTTATGATGGGCCCCATAAGATGCTCCATATTAAAATATGCCCCATATAATCCTGCATAAAGGTTAATAATGGCCCCATAAGATGCTCCATAGACACATTTGCCCAATATAATGCTGCACAAATGTTGATTATGGCCCTATAAGATGCTCTATAAAGATATTTGCCCCATATAGTGCTGCACAAACGTTGATTATGGCCCCATACAGACACTTGCCCCATATAGTGCTGAGCAAACGTTGATTATGGCCCTATAAAGACACTTGCCCCATATAGTGCTGCACAAACGTTATGGCCCCATAAGATGCTCCATACAGACACTTGCCCCATTATAGTGCTGCACAAACGTTATGGCCCCATAAGATGCTCCATACAGACACTTGCCCCATATAGTGCTGCACAAACGTTATGGCCCCATAAGATGCTCTATACAGACACTTGCCCCATATAGTGCTGCTCATATGTTCTGGCCCCATAAGATACTCCATACAGACACTTGCCCCATATAGTGCTGCACAAACGTTATGGCCCCAGAAAATGCTCCATACAGACACTTGTCCCATTTGCTGTTGCTGCGATAAAAAAAAAAAAATCACATACTCCCCTCTCCGTCGCTCAGGCCCCCGGCACTTTCAATATTCACCTGCTCCTCGTTCCGGCGCCTCCCAATCTTCACTGACATTCAGGCAGAGGGCGCGCACTAACCACGTCACCGCGCCCTCTGACCTGAGCGTCACTGCTGAAGACAGAGCGGCGGCTGGAACGAGGATCAGGTGAATATCGTGCAGCACTCCCCTCCCCGTTTTACTCACCTGCTCCTGGTGCGGTGCAGTCCCTGCTTCCCGGCGCTGCTGCTTCTTCCTCTACTGAGCGGTCACCGTTACCGCTCATTACAGTAATGAATATGCGGCTCCACCCTTATGGGAGGTGGAGCCGCATATTCATTACTGTAATGAGCGGTACCATGTGACCGCTTAGTACAGGAAGAAGTTGCCGGCGCCGGGGAAAAGACGTGCAGGGACCGCGCCAGGAGCAGGTGAGTATAATTAGACAGCCCCCGCTCCCCCTCCCCTGCTGACCTCTGGGTATGACTCGAGTATAAGCCGAGAGGGGGACTTTCAGCCCAAAAAATTGGCTGAAAATCTCAGCTTATACTCGAGTATATACGGTAATTCATTTTTGAGCTCCTTGTCACTTTTCTTGAATCTGCAATGCTCGAATAAGGGGTTGAAGATTGTGTCCCAATAAATTTGCCACATACAAATTAAAATTGTAAGTAGTAACATGTTTAAAGTACCACTTCAGCATATTGTTTTTATTGCCGCACTGAAATGGTGCTACTAATTTTGAGTTCCTCGCCTCTAGTATTGTACTTAACATACGCTGTTGTCTGCGCTGTTCCGGTCGGTCTTCAACAGTTTGTGACCTTCTGTATCAGTCCAGTGTTTGTTGGGTAATCCGGACATCAGAACTCATTATAAGTCTATGAGAGCCAGAACAAGCTAGTTGTAGACTTACATTGCAAACTTGTGACCGTTACCTCTTACCTCTGGTCAGTCAAAGGTTGCTCTAACAAAATGACGGCGCAGGACCAGAGTGGTGGCTGGTAAGTATAGTAATGGGGACAGTGAACGTAGATTAATTAGACCACTCGAGTGCTGAAATAATAGTGATAAAAAAATGTTGGCGTGATTCTTTTAAATAAATCCTTAATATGTAGGTACAAAACCTGGTACTTTAGCATAGTTCCCCTATTTCCTAGACCACTCTTCATGCTGTAAAATGGTGATAGCTTTTCAGACAAGTTTCCGCACACTAATATTTGGTTGCATGATTGTTGCCTCGTCCATTGAATAGTAAAACTACACTATGCACACTGTGGAATACATTTACAAAGTTAGTCACCAAAATTCTGGCACAATTTGAGACAAAACATGGCCTTGAGTGACTCTTAGGCCATGTTCACACAATGCGTTTTTTACTGCGGAACCGCCGCGATTTTGCCGCTGCGGGTCCGCAGCTGTTTTCCATGCAGGGTACAGTACAATGTTACCCTATGGAAAACAGGAACCGCTGTGCCCACATTGCGGAAATTCACAAAAAAAGCCGCGCTGAATTGCTGCGGTAAAAAAGAAGGACCATGTCACTTTGTGCGGAACTGCAGCGGTTCTGCACCCATAGACCTCCATTGTGAGGTCAAACCCGCAGAAAAACCCGCAGACGAAAAAAAAATCTGCGGGTTTTCTGCGGTTTGTGGTGCAGAAACCGCTGTAGCAGGAAGTGCGTGGGCGGAGTGTGGCTGTCCCCCCGTGCTCCAATCCCACCCCCCGTGCTCCGTGTAACCTCACAGTGATCAAAATAAAAAAAAAGTAAATGACCCCCCCTCCTTTATCACCCCCATAAGTAGTAACAATAATAAAATAAAGAATTTTTTTTTTGTCCCCCACTACAGCTAGAACTAGGGGTGGGGTTAGGGGTAGGGTTAGGGCTAGGGTATTTTCAGCCATTTTAACCCTTACTTCCTAGCAAAAAAAACTTCCTAGCAAACACACAGACAATCTGCAGAGAAAACTGCATAAAAAACGCACTAAAAACCGCACCAAAAACGCACCAAAAAAACGCACCTGCGTTTTCTGCCAAGAGCTGCGGTTTTTAGTGCAGAAAAAACAGCAGGGAAATCAGGAACGTGTGAACATAGCCTTAGGCTGGTTTCACATTTGCGTTTTTTGCCGCTGCGTTTAAACGCATATTAACGCATGTGTTTTTTTCCCCTATATTTAACATTAAAAACACATGCGTTTTTTTTTGTACGCATTTGGCCGCGTTTGACGACTCATGCGTCGTTTCTATGCTTGCGTTTTTTTGCGGAAATGCAACATGTAGTAATTTCTAGAGGCGTTTTGTTGCCACAAAAAAACCGCATGCTTTTTTTGCGGCAAAAAAAGTATTGCTGTCTATGTAAAGGCATGCGTTTTTAAGCACATGCGTTTGGTTGCATTTTTAAACGCATGCGTTTCAATAGAAAAAAACAAGTCTACACACTGATAAGCCACCCCCCACCATCAAGGTGATAAAGGGATCCAAACCCTAACCCTAACCCTAGGGATCCAAACCCTAGCCCTACCCCTATCCCTAACCCTAGGGATCCAAACCCTAACCCTACCCCTAACCCTAGGGATCCAAACCCTAACCCTAGCCCTTGCCATTTCTATTTATAGTGGGTTTTCTACTTGATTTTTATGATTGGCAGCTGTCTGTCACACACTAAAGACGCTTTTTATTCCAAAAAATATTTTTTGCGTTACCACATTTTGAGAGCTACAGTTTTTCCATATTTTGGTCCACAGAGTCATGTCGCACGCCCTCTGTAGTTGGCGGTGTCTGGATCTTGATTTTTCTCTTGTGAAATTTCTCATCATGCGTATCAAAAACGCAAACGCAGGAAAAAACGCATGTAAACGCGTAAAAACGCGGCTTTTTTTACCGCATACGAAAACGCATGTGTCTAAAAAACGCAGAGTTTGCACGCGTTTACATGCGTTTTTTTCACCATCTGCGGATGCGTTTTAAACGCTGCGTTTTTAAACGCAAATATGAAACTAGCCTTAGACACTCTGCGTCTTGCCTGACAAGTATGTGTGGTTCCATTGGAAAGGTGTATTGTTTGGCAGATAGAGGCATTACATAAAAGGGGTTCTCCAAGAATTTGATAAAATGGGCCCCCATCACATATTTCACATTTCATAGCTGGTTGCAGTTTAAATGCACACTGCTCGAGGCATGTATCTCAATGACAGAAGAGCGTTATAGTAAAGACACATACCTCACTCAGGCGCCATTCCAGAACTGTGATAGGAGTTGAAAAAAATCTTCTTCTTTGACTGAGCCAAAGGATTTTTTTTCAACCAACTTAGTTCTCTGTGTGTAGTCAGTCTCTGCGGCCTGCTATTCAAATGTCATTATGACCCAGAAGCATGGGGATAGAAATAAGAATAGAGGGGGATTTAGCAGGAGAGTAGAACCTTTCTCGTCTCATGTAACAGCCCTGTTTCATGGCTGACTGAAGTATGTGTGTTTACTATACTGATCTCCTGTCAGTTTAGACCAGTGTTTCCCAAACTCCAGTCCTCACTGACCCCACAGGTCATGTTTTCAGGATTTCCTTAGTATTACACAAGTAGTGGAAGTATCATCAAGCCATCAGGAATTGTCTCACCTGTGCAACCCTATGGAAATCCTGAAAACATGACCCGTGGGGTCCGTGAGGACTGGAGTTTGGGAAACACTGGTTTAGACACACATCTCGACCTGTGAAATCATCAATAGCGTAGGAGGCATAACCCTTAGAGAATAGTATATCTTGTGTAGGGTGCTATTTCCCTTTGAGCCAACCACCAAACTCCTGTAAGACTGTAGCAGATGGGAAGGAACTGTAAACCAATGGCATGGTCACATACTTTAAATAGGATTTGCTATGAATAGCTCATATCCACTGATTACACCACAGTAAGTACAGAAATAATTAATTTTTCAGGTATAACACCTTTAATCAGACCTATAATCAATGGTCACTGCTTCCCTTCCTGGATATATAATTGGGTACTGCTTGCTCTTTTCATAAGGAAGCCCACCACTTACCCTGGACCTCTCTAACATATGTACATTACTTGCATGTCTGATGAAGGATGTTATACTCCTTACTTATTTCTGTACCTAATGCGGTGTAATACTTACAATAAATCCTATTTAAGGCATCTATACATAATTTTTGGTGTGCTATCTGCTGCGTCTCAAGCTTTGCCTATTCAGACTGCTACCCATCCTGACACGTGACTCGGATGGGTTGCAGTTCGACATGGGAGACAGGGACCGTTTGTCATATTCTTGGAGAACCCTTTTAATGTGCAACACCATGCACCAAAAAATGTTCCAAAATTTGAAAGCAAAGTTCTGGTTTAAAGTAAGCCATTTATTAGGTGTATAAAATTGGAATGGACAGTGCACCAGATTTATTAAACTGCATTCACCGCTCTCATAAATCTAGCACATTTTAAGTCTGTTTGCATGAAGCGTTAGACACTGTTGATAAATATGCCCCAGTGTTTTGTAGATTGAAACCTTGTCCTTTAGTTCTTGATTGGTCCATCCATGAGCAAGGGGACGGTCTTTGACTTAAAAGAGAACGATGTTGCTGTTCCTGGCAGGTGACGTGACTTGTATAAGTGCAGACTGCAGCTTATTGTTTTGTCAGATTGGACGACTGCTCTGACAGAATATTGATGAGCTGCAACCTGAACGTGACACAACAGTATCACGTCATTTCCCAGGAACAGTGGCATCGGCGTTGGAACTGTACCATTTTGGGAGGTTGACTATACACAGTTATTTTAAGTAAGGCATTAACTTGATAAATCTGGCATGTCCATCAGTGGTAAACCCCTTTAACTTATGAGTTTTAATAAATTTCTCCTTTAGTCCAATGTTGCAAAATGACAACCTAAATAGGCCGAAAACCAAAAGGTGTAAACTTCAAAAATGTTTGTATACTGTTTTAATCTTTCTTTTATTAAGCCGTGTCCTATACATTTTGTGGGTGTAGTTGAGCAATGTGTTGTGCATGAAGTTATATTTTTCTTTATTAGTATGCAATTGCACTATGTAATTTCTATAGATGTCTACTCTATTGACGTTGATACCAATTGCCGGTCATTTGATTTCCTGTTTACACAGGCAGGCCAAAGTTGCCTAATCGCTTATACCGCATGGGAAATAGTGTAAAATTTTTAAAAAAATCTATTGTAATCCCACTGTTGATTTGTTCGCTCTGCTTCCCAAATATCGCAGTAAGGCTAGGATCACATTCATTCTGCTCTCTACCCTGAGCGCTTACATCGGGGTTTCCTTGTAAATCTCTGAAATACATGATTCAGATGGAACCTCCAGCGGAGGATTACCTACAATGAAGCCGATGGAGGCACTGTGGACACTTTCTGGCAGCATATGATCTTGCGGTTTCCGTCTTTATTGAGGTGTGCATAAAAGCACGGTCCACCACAGTTTTGTGTACCTTTCGAAAAGGACATCGCTGAAAAGAGGCCAGACAGAGTCCAGAGTAACTCTGCTGCATATTATAGTGAATGCATCCATCTGGGTTTCATCTGAATCACGTCACTCGGAGATGTAGATGTAAACCCCAATGTAAGTACTCAGCGTAGAGCGCCGTATGTATGTGAGCCCAAATATTATGTAAAATGTTCCCAGCAAAAACTTCAATCCAAAAAGAAGCAAATCCACACTCGGATCCATCATCTGTTAATGTAAATATAGGGGGCTTCCACATTACTGGTAGTACAAAGGCTCTGGAAAAGTGCTATAATTTCCAAAATGGGGCACTTGAAGGGGATTCTCCTCTTTTAGCACTTAGGGTCTCTGTATATGGAGTCAACAAACTATTCTAGCAAAATCTACGATCCAGAAGGGAAATAGTGCTTCGTCCCTCTGAGTCTCACCGTATGGCTAAGCAGTACTATACAGCCACATATGCGGTATTTCCACATTCAGCAGAAAATGTGGGACAATTTTTGGTGCAATTTTATCCATTTCCCACTGTGAAAATGTAAAATCTGGGGCTGAAATTAATTTTAGTGGTAAAAATGTAATTTTTTTCTTCACTGCCCAATGGTATAAAATTCTGTGTCTGTGAAACACTTGTGGTGTCAATATGATTAGTTCACCAGTAGACGATTTAATTTGAGAAGTGTAGTTTGTAAAATGGGGTTATTTATGGGGGAGTTCTGCTGTTCTAGCATCTCAGAGGCTCTACCAATGTGGCATGGCACCCTTAAACTAGCTCAGCAAAATCTTAACTCCAATATGGCTCTTCCCTTCTGAGATTTGCACTGTGCCTCAAAAGTAGTTTTCAACCACATATGCGGTATCGTTGTCGTCAGGAGAAATTGCACAAGAAATTTCTCCTTCGCCTCATTGGGGGACACAGAACTGTGGGTGTATGCTACTGCCGCCTGGAGGCTGACACTAAGTAAACATAAAAAAAAGTTTAGCTCCTTCTCTGCAGTATACAACTCGACACTGGCCGCAGGCGAACCCAGTTCATGCTTCGTGTCTGAAGGAGGCACACGTCTGGTTCCCATACCTCCTGGACCCTTTTTTTGGAAGCGAGACAGGGGTGACGGACCCTATTGAAGGGGTCCGATCTCCCCAAACCATCAACGGGCAAGCACGTGGAGTGTCGTCTCCATGTATCTTCTTCCGCGACGTGGGACTTGCCGGACTAAGCCCTGAGAACCCTAAGGCAATGGAACCCTAGGCTGTACAGGTGTGTAAGGATTGTCCGTGCGGCCCCCACTGCATCAACAATGCTAGACAGCAGTGATAAAGGGGGGCGGACGGTCCCTCTCCTCATCCTATGGAAAGGAAGATTGAGTTAGGGTGCCTGCACCGTCTTTTGGTTACACACAGCCCCCTCACACGGGCGCCGGCATTCAAGAAGGGCTGCCTGTGGGGGGCTATGAGGGCTCCTGAGGCGCGCATCTTACCGGGGTTCTGGAGGGCAGAACTGCTCTGCGGGCTCCTCGCTTTCTTGGACGACGCTGCAGTCTGGCTGCAACTGGCGGCCAGAGTTTTTTTTTTCTGCCGGTGGCGCCGTGGAATATATATATATATATATATATATATATATATATATATATATATATATATATATATATATATATATATATATATATATATATATATATAATATACTGCTCAAAAAAATAAAGGGAACACTTAAACAGCAGAATGTAACTCCAAGTAAATCAAACTTCTGTGAGATCAAACTGTCCACTTGAGGAAGCAACACTGATTGACAATCAATTTCACATGCTGCTCTGCAAATGGAATAGACAACATATGGAGATTATTGGCAATTATCCAGACACACTCAATAAAGGAGTGGTTTTGCAGGTGGGGACCACAGACCACATCTCAGTACCAATGCTTTCTGGCTAATGTTTTGGTCACGTTTCAATGTTGGTTGTGCTTTCACACTCGTGGTAGCATGAGATGGGCTCTGCAACCCACACGAGTGGCTCATGTAGTGCAGCTCATCCAGGATGGCACATGAATGCAAGCTGTGGCAAGAAGATTTGCTGTGTTTGTCAGCAAAGTGTCCAGAGGCTGGAGGTGCTACCAGGAGACAGGCCAGTACACCAGGAGACATGGAGAGGGCTGTGGGAGGGCAACAACCCAGCAGCAGGACCACTACCTCAGCCTTTGTGCATGGAGGAACAGGAGGAGCACTGCCAGAACCCTGTAAAATGTGCATGTGTCTGCACAAACGGTTAGAAACCGACTCCTTGAGGTAGGTGTGAGTGCCCGATGTCTACAGATGGGGGTTGTGCTCACAGCCCAACACCGTGCAGGACGCTTGGCATTTACCACAGAACACCAGGATTGGCAAATTCGCCACTGGCGCCCTGTGCTCTTCACAGATGAAGGCAGGTTCACACTGAGCACATGTGACAAACGTGACAGAGTCTGGAGATGCCGTGGAGAGCGATCTGCTGCCTGCAACATCCTTCAGCATGACCGGTTTGGCAGTGGGTCAGTAATGCTGTTGGGTGGCATTTCTTTCGAGGGCCGCACAGCCCTCCATGTGCTCGCCAGAGGTAGCCTGACTGCCATTAGATACCGAGATGAGATCCTCAGACCCCTTGTGAGACCATATGATGGTGCTGTTGGCCCTGGGTTCCTCCTAATGCAGGACAATGCCAGACCTCATGTGACTGGAGTGTGTCAGCAGGTCCTGCAAGATGAAGGCATTGAAGCTGTGGACTGGCCTGCCCATTCCCCAGACCTGAATCCGATTGAGCACATCTGGGACATCATGTTTCACACCATCCACCAACATCACGTTGCACCACAGACTGTCCAGGAATTGGCGGATGCTTTAGTCCAGGTCTGGGAGAAGATCCCTCAGGAGACCATCTGCTGCCTCATCAGGAGCATGCCCAGGCATTGTAGGGAGGTCATACAGGCACGTGGAGGCCACACACACTACTGAGCATCATTTCCCTGTCTTCAGGCATTTCCACTGAAGTTGGATCAGCCTGTAACTTCATTTTCCACTTTGATTTAGAGCATCATTCCAACTCCAGACCTCCAAGGGACATTAGTCGTGATTTACGTTGATCATTTTTAGGTTTTATTGTTCTCAACTCATTCCACTATGTAATGAATAAAGAATTAGAACTGGAATATTTCATTCAGTGATATCTAGGATGTGGGATTTTAGTGTTCCCTCTATTTTTTTGTGTGCGTGCGTGTTTGTGTGTGTGTATATATATATATATATATATATATATATATATATATATATATATATATATATATATATATATATATATATATATATATGTATGTACATATAATATATATATATATATATATATATATATATATACACACTCTTGAAATTGTTCCAGACAAATCACAAATAAAACAACAATTTTTTTTTAAATGAGCAACCTCTTTTAGTCTGAATACAACCAGTGGCGGCAGGGCAGATTTTAGCTGATCAGTGGTGGTGCAAGGTGTTCAACCCACATCAGTCTCAGATGTTAGGTAAAGAGTAGTGATGAGCGAGTATACTCGTTCTTCGGGTGACCTCCGAGTATTTATAACCGCTCGAAGATTTAGTTTTCATCGCGGCTGCTGAATGAGTTATAGCTACTAGCCTGCTTGTTTATATGTGGGGATTCCCTAGCAACCAGGCAACCCCCACATGTACTCAGCCTGGCTAGTAGCTGTAAATCATTCAGCTGAGGCGATGAAAACTAAATCTCCAAGCAGTCATAAATACTCGGAGGTCACCCGAACTTGCTCGGGAAAACCCGAGTAACGAGTACACTCGCTCATCACTAGTATAGAGTATACTTTACACAGTTGCATGCTTTTCTTTGATGAACCTCGTTTGTATGGGTTAATTTTTATGCAATTTTTTTGTTTTATATGTATTATGCTGTTTTCCTATAAGAGCGTAAACCAGGACAGACCCCATTGTACACTGATTGTTAGAAAATTCTGGTGGTTAAGATGCATCTCAGAATTGAAGTTTAGGTAATTCTGTATGACATATTTGACAATATTATACCTCTTTGACTCTAGGTACAAAGTATCATCCGATCTCAGACCAGTATGGGCATGCGCCATCGAGATCGATCCACTACCGGGAACACACTAAAAACGGGATTCAGCTCCGCTCTTACCACCTATTTCTTTGGAGCAGATTTGAAAGGGAAATTAACCATTAAGAACTTCTTAGAATTTCAGCGTAAGCTCCAGCATGATGTGCTTAAATTAGAGGTAAGCCATTTTTCTTTTAAAGTGTATAATCCAGTGCTCATGTTACTCTATGCATTACTGTACAGCGAACATATTAACTTGTATTATTCCTTCACCAATGTTGTAATCTAATTTCTCCTTTTGAAGCACAAAAATTTTTCATCAGTATCCACTTGGCCTCTCCTGGAAAACCTTACCCTGGCGGAGTGATGCTGTCATTTTATGCCCTTTAGAGCGATATTTATCCTTAGGGCAGTAAGCACATTCCTATGGGAGAACTTAGAGGAAGGAAGCCTGCTAGAAGGAGAATCTTCCTATGAGTGCACTTATGAACATTCTATGCAACATCCTGTCACATGACCATTGCAGCCAATTAGTGGCCACTGATGGGCTACAGCTTATCAATATTCTGCATCTGGTCACCAGCTGCTGATTGGCTGCAGCAGTCATGTGACACGACAATGTCCTCTCACCCATTGGGAACACACTGGGAGGGCACTCCTGTGGGAGGTGAGCATACATTGTTTTTCTTTTCTCTCGCCCTTCCCCCATAAAGGACTTGAATCTGCACTACTGTATTGCAGTGCATAGACAAAATGATGCTGTCTTTGAAGCCAAAGCTTGTCTCATCTGAGACAATCGGACTGATTATGCAAATGATGCAAATAAGATCTGATCCTTATTTTCTCAGAGGGTCAGCAAAGTGTGATCTGATTGTCTTGGTGATGAGAGAAGCGGAGCACACTGTGAGGAGAAGATGGAGAACACACTCCATTCTGTCAGTGTAAGTCTGATGTCATCTGAGTGCAGTCTGATGTTTTCCACAAACCCATAGACTTGAATGGGCAAGTGGAATCCGATTTCATAGTGAAATTGCAGCTTGCTGTGATTTTTTTTTTTTTCTGACCAAAACAATTATGCATCAGCAATGCCCCATTATATATAACATTGGTGTGAGTGCTATCTTGTGATAAATCCAATAGTACTCCTCTGATGAGTACACTCGTGTGCGTGAGCCCTTAGGCTGAGCGTCATAGGAGGACCAAGACGGCTGTCCCACCACCACGGCCATTACAACCCATTAGTGCCCCATACGCTGGTCGATGCTGCTAGGTTAAAATAACAAACTCAGATGTTAACTTGTCCAAGTCCAGCTTTGCCTTTCTGCTGCTGCTCTTATGCTTCTTTACAGACTGCAGGAGTGAAATTATATCTACAAGGCACGTAACCGCTGCAGCCAATCACAGGGCTCTGCAATGATGCTTATGCTGTAGACTTCACAGGCCAAATGCCATATGGATTTCCTCCTGGTCCCTTGTTACAGTCTGCCATAGCGATGTCACCAATGCTATGCACATGCGGCATCACAATAGCATAGAAACATTGCACAATTTATTTATTATTAAGAATTTTGAAAAGTTGTTTTCTTGTCTGCGTTTTCTTTAGAGATTTTCACTGATATTATGGGCTGTTTTATGATTTGCTAGAATCACCAAAACCTCTAAGTTTTAGCATCTTCCTTGCAGTAAAAAGTCTCCCGACTGTGACGCAGTGCGGTCTGTTATGTCAGTGTGGTATAATGGGTACCCCACAGCTTGTACCTCTCTAATATTGGAAGCTTGTACGTGATATCTGCAGTGGTGGTCCTACTGTGAAGGTCTAAATGATTAGGGTCATTCCTCTATTAAATGTAATGGCTGCATTTGATTTTTCTGCTTTTTTCAAGATCACATACTAGGAAGCCATTCTTTGAATTTTAGTATCTATTTTTAAAACCACTGTAGGCACGTTTTGTTTCCTCTCCTCCAAAAGTGTCCAAAGTAACGACGCTCGTCTCTGTACCTCAAATCTTGGGGGTATTAACGTTTTCTGCATTCAAGTGGATTGAGGCATTTTAGAGACAATCAGAATTAATACAATTCCTTCTGACACACTCTGAAAACAGAACTTACCTTACTAGCCGAGGCGTAAGTTTTCTGCTAGATTCCTGGTTAGAGAAGCTTAATATGCAAAACTATTGGTTTAATATCCATTCCAGTTGTCTTTCAGTCCGGACTCATTACTGACTTGCTGCCATTAGTCACAGTGGCTCTCCATAGACGTTAGTAAGGCTTCACATGGCGACCATGGTTCATCCAGAGCGTGCTCTGGCAGAATAGGCAATGACTACACCTTACACGTTTACTGCTGGTTAGTGGACACTTAAAAAGTTCTTGGTTACGTCTGCATGACAAAAAAATGTTGTATAAGTAAAAACGATGCAGACATATATGAGTAACTGTGGAACAGTAAAATATATATATACTAGATGGTGGTTCGATTCTAACGTATCGGGTATTCTAGAATATGTAGGTAGTATATAGCATAGGCTACGTACTATATTGCACAGTGACATAGTATATAACACAACCGACGTAGTATATAACAGAGCTACGTAGTATGTAACACAGCATACGTAGTATATAGCAGAGCCACGTAGTATATAACATTGCCACGTAGTGTATTGCACAGCCACGTAGTATATAGCAGAGCCACGTAGTATATTGCACAGGCACGTAGTATATTGCACAGCCACGTAGTATATAACACAGTCACGTAGTGTATTGCACAGCTATGTAGTATATTGGTCAGTGACGTAGTATATAGCAGAGCCACGTAGTATATTGCATAGCTACGTAGTATATTGCATAGCTACGTAGTATATTGCATAGCTACGTAATATATTGCATAGCCACGTAGTATATAACAGAGCCACGTAGTAAATTGCACAGTCGACGTAGTATATAACAGAACCGACACAGCCACGTAGTATATTGCACAGCTACGTAGTATATGACACAGAGCACGTAGTATATTGCACAGCCACGTAGTATATTGGACAGTCACAATGTATATTGCAGTCACGTTGTATATTGCCCAGCTACATAGTATATAGCACAGAGATGTAGTATATAACAGAGCCCACGCAGTAGGTAACACAGCCCACGTAGTATATAGCAATGTGGGCACTATATGCGTGGTTAAAAAAGACTTAAAATAAAAAATAAACATATACTCACCTTCCGAAGGCCCCTTGAAGTCCTGGCGCCTGTGTGCGGTGCACGCGGCAGCTTCCGGTCCCAGGGTTGGTATGAGCGCAGGACCTGTGATGACGTCGCGGTCACATGACCGTGACGTCATGGCAGGTCCTTCTCGCATAGCATCCTTGGCACTGGAACCTGACGCTTGCACTGCCGAGGACAGCGCGCGACATCGGAAGGTGAGAATAACCTTTTTTTTTATTATTATTATTATTATTATTTGTAACATTAGATTTTTTATACGCAGCATCAATAGTAAAAAGTTGGTCACACAGGGTTAATAGCTGCGTTAACGGAGTGCGTTACACCGCGGTCCGTTAACGCTGGCATTAACCCTGTGTGAGCTCTCAGCGCTAACTGCAAGGCAGTAAAGCTGCGGCCATTTCGCTGCCAGACTATGGCTGTCGCTGATTGGTCGTGGGCGTATTGCCACGACCAATCAGCGACTTGGATTTCCATGACAGACAGAGGCCGCGACCAATGAATATCCGTGACAGACAGAAGGACAGACAGAAAGACGGAAGTGACCCTTAGACAATTATATAGTAGATTTTTTTTTTTTTCAAACGCCCTAAATGGATAAATGACTGGTTCACCAGACACTAATCTTGTAGCCCAAATACTCAAGGATATCTTATGTTTATACATACAGGTAATTATCATTTCTCATCAAATGATAAAATACCAAAAAATCCAACCAAAGGGCTTCTTGCACTGGAAGATTATTGTGACTGATTGTTCAACAGATGACTGGGAGCCTAGGAACAATCAAAACGCTGGTTTGGTGAAATAATTTTTTGTGCTGCACAAATGATCATTGTTCTCGGCAGCGCATCATAGTGTGTAAACAGAACAATGGGAGCCTATGCGCCCTGAACTCTTTACTGCAGATTGTTCAGTGCACATCGACAGTACTGATTGGCATTGTTTACTTCCACCGGTCATTAGGTGGAAACTCACCTTTAGGCTCTGTTCAGACCAGTTGTCATACATTTCTAACAAATATAGTATTAAGTAAAACTGTTTGAGTTCATCCATTTATAATTAAAGAACGGGCGCTTTGGTTTATGTTTTGCATTGTTTTTAGCAGTTCGACTCATTACTACAAGTGCTGGGGGTTCATGTTCTGAGACTTCACCGATCTTGCAGGAGACCCCCAAGAAGCGCATAGCTCAGCGGGCAGGGCTGACAAAGCCTGTGCTTTCTACTGATCTGCACTGCTAGTCTGTGTGTGCACTCATACATGAGCTGTGCGCAGTCAGCTGAGCTCACTTCTCAGGGGTATATTGCAAGATCGGTGGGGTCTCAGAACCCGAAACCGCACCCGTCTGCAGGCAATTCAAGAGCCTAATAAATAAGAAAAATAAGTTTCAAAGTGTAGGTACTCTAACCAATGACATAACAGATGACCAGCCATTATGACATGTTTCCCGTAGACTTCGCTGTAAAAAAGAAAAAGCATCCAGTTATGAGGTTTATTTATGGTTAGAAAAAAAAAAGTTGTGCAGACTACATTTTTTTTTTTTTTGTCTTTTTTTTTAATCCAGCTGACAATTTTTTTTACAAGCAAGTGAAAGACATTTTAGTGCATATACAGCCCCATTGACTCCTTTATATGTTTTTTTTTTTAAGTTAATTTTTGGCATCTCAAAATGGAGCTAAAAAACCTGAAATTAACCAGCAGATGTGTGAACATGGATGTATTGGAAACTCTTTGTTGACTTTTTTTCATTTTAGTAATAAGTTCTTTTGTGGCATTGCATTTATGATGTGATTGTCAGCAGATGGTGGCAAAATTAGATACTGTACAAAATTTCATCAAAAACATTGAGGTTTACTGGAAAAAAATAAGATTTGCTCTAATTTTGCTTAACCCTCCTTTGTTTTGGCTGTGTGGCTTTAGACTGGGCTGACAAATCTTTACAAATTATTAACCATTTCTCATTGTATATTATCCTTTTAATGCACTTAACAGTTTTGCAGCTGACCTGTTTCTTTCTTTTTGTTTTTTTTTTTTGGTATTTTTGAGGCATAAAACAATAAATGAATAATTGAAAAAAATCCAGTAGACATTCTCGTCTACCCAGCATTATTCTTTTGACATTGTTCACGTCTGTTTTAATATATGCAGAGTCTGTTAAATATTCTCATGTTCCTTTTCTTCTTTGATGAAGGTTTCTGTCAGAGCAGGTATAAATATGAATGATACCATGGTCTTTACTATTGAAGTAACAAGACGGTTATTAAAATCATCTGAAGATGGATATTAAATTGTGTTATTTGACAAATGGAGTAGAATAATTCTCCAGTCATTACATGGAATCCGTCAGCAGGATTTGATATGTAATCTTAGAGCAGCATCAGGTAGGGGCAGTGAGCCTGATTCCAGTAATGTTTCACTTACTGGTCTGCTTGACGTAGTTTTGTTAGATTCCCTGTTTTTTCTGCTGTGGATGTAGCAGTGCTCAGAATGCTGAGCTTTTTGTAACCCCTCCCCCACCACTGATTGGCAGCTTCATTTATGCCAATATTCACATCTGGAGAATGTTTTACACGTCTTATTGCTGCTTGTTGATCTTTGACAGTGGTTTATCAGCATGATCAATTACGGTACATTGACGTCTACCCGTCACATTGATGTCCCACATAGGAAGAATAACGCACACAGAATCCTCAGGAGCCCATTGACTGACCTGTCGTTTACATCATTAAACATGTCCATATAATCCATGAAAATCACCTTTCCTTAAAGTACTGGTGGATCATTTTTAAGCAATTGGGAGTACCGGATCTCAGCAATTTGATACCATTGCATTGGACACATCCCACCCCAGCGTACCCCTTATTTATTTTTTATTTCCTTTTTGTGCTTTAATTTATTATTTCCTATTTTCACCACTTTAATCCTATTTTTTTTCTTTTTCCTTTATTGCTCCTTTTTCCCCCTTAATATTACTATACATTTCTGTTAAGCATTGATTGGATGTCCAAGATCATGAAAATATTTGCCAGGAAAAGGTGCACAAAATAACAGCATTGACACCCTAAACTGCCTTAGTAATTGCTGCAGCTAATCATGAGATTCTAACTCTGGGATTGTATCTTGTGAGTAATGTGTTTTTTTTGTTTTATACCATTTCTCCCCCTAGCCCATTTTTATCAAAACTTGTTAAAACCAAATTGGAAATTTTAGATTTGCCTTTATTTTTTTTCTGCTGCGGTTTGTTCGCTGGTGTATGGCAGCAGAAGACTACTCCTATCTTTAAATTGTTAGTCTTTTTCCTTTGACATTGTTCATACATGGACATTTTTAAAGGTAATCTGTCAGGTTTTTGCTATGTCATCTGAGGGCAGCATGAGATAGGCGGTGAAACTGCATTCTGTGATGGGTCACTTATTAGGCTCAGTGCTGTTGTTTCAATACTTTGAGTGTTTATCTACAGAAGTGCATCCTAGTAAATAGAAATCTGCTAATCAGGGGTTTGGACGAGGTCAGCTTTCTGAGCTCTGCTACATCTGAAAACTCTGATTATGTGACAACTGTTGCATCCAGAAAGCTATGTCCTGTATTATTGCTTTATATAGAGAAGTAGGAGCTGAGGATAAGAGTGCCAACCTCACTAGCTTGGGACTGTTTTATCTTCTAGAGTGCTTTCAGCTTAACCATTCATTGCACACTCCTTTAAGCTCTGCAGTCTTGAATGTCTTCCAAATAAACATTACTGTTTTGATCCTACAATTTCCATGGTGGTAATGGCTGCACAGCCTAGGGAACCGTAAGAAAATGTACATATGATGCAAGCAGCCCTTGAGTGCAGAGTGTAGAGTCTGAATGGTGGCTGCAAGATGCAGTTTATTTGCCAGCAGCCCTGGCACATCATTCAGAACACATATTTTTATATAAACTTTTTAATAGCTAATTAAGATAGCAGAAACTGCCTGAGGATCACATTTCCATAACCCCCTCCCATCTTCTGACTACTGCAGTGTAATGCTACATGTAGTGATTTTAGAATAATATAGTCTATGCATTTTGACTGTATCTGCAAACATTCTTAGACTAGTGTGGAAAATCTGCTGTAAAAATGATTTCACAACTACAGCAGTTGAAATAAGTATTGAACACATCACTAATTTTCTAAGTAAATATATTTCTATAGGTGCTATTGACATGAAATTCTCACCAGATGTCGGTAACAACCCATCCAATCCACACAGACAAAGAAATCAAACCATCGATATCCATAAATTAAGTTGCTTCATAAGGAGAAATGACACAGGAAAAAGTATTGAACACATGAAAGAGAGGTGTAAAAAAAGCCAAGGAAAGTAATGACACCAGCAGAAGTCTATAAGTAATTAGAAAGCAATCCTGCCACTTAGTGAAAAATAACATCAGCTGGTTCAACTGATGGCCTATAAAAAGGTGCCACACAAGAAACATCTCATGATGAGTAAAACCAGTGAGCTGTCTGAAGACCGTTGCAACCTTATTTTTGCAAAGCATACTGACAGCATTGGTTACAGGAACATTTCTAAACTACTGAACTTTCCGGTGAGCACTGTTGGGGCCAGAATCCGGAAGTGCAAATGTCATAATTTCACCATCAATCAGTTTTGACCAAGTGCTCTCCCCACAAGATATCAGACAGAGAAATGAAAAGAATAAAAAGAAAAAGCAAATTAAGATCACCTGTGAGAGCTACAGAATGATCTGGAATCCACGGATACAATTGTTTCAAAGAAAGCTTCAAATAATGGATTCAACCTCCGTGGCCGTTTTGCACGCTCACAACGCAAAGCTCCATTGCTGAACAAAGAGCAGGTTCAAGTGCATTTAAAGTTTGCTCAACAACATTTAGACAAGCCTGTGAAATACTATAGTCTGGTCAGATGAGACCAAAATTGAACTCTTGGAATGACATAATACACACCATGTTTGGAGGCTAAGAAGCACTGCATATGACCCCCAAAAACACCATACCAAGAGTGACGTTTGGAGGTGGGAACATCATGGTGCAGGGCTGTTTTCCAGCAGACGGCAATTGCAAACTTCATGTGATTGAAGGATGGATGAATGGACAAATGTATAGATACATTCTTGGAAAGAAATCTGCCATCTACCAGGATGATGGAGGTAATACAAGGTGGACATTTCAGCAAGACAATGATCTCAAACACAGAGCCAAGGAAACTCAATTGGTTTCAGAAAAAGAAAGTAAAGCTGCCTGAATAGCCCAGCCATTTACCGGAGCTTAATCCAATAGAAAATTAATGGAAGGAACTAAAGCTCAGAATTCATAGAAGGAGCCCATGGGACCTTCTGGATGTGAAGAGTGTGTGAAAGAATAGGCCAAAATCACACCTGAGCAATGCCTGCGACTAGTTGCTCCATACAGGAAGCGTTGTGAAGCTTTCTTCCCCAACAAAGGCTTTTGTACAAAGAATTAGATTTCAAGTTAGCATGTTAAATACATTTTCGGTGTAATTTCTCATTATTACACATAACTAAATTTATGGACATTTGTGGTTTGATTTCTTTGTGTGAATTTGATGGGCTGTTAGCGACCTATGTGAGAATAGCCAATAGCACCTTTACAAATATATTGCTTAAAAAATTGATATTCAATACTTATTTTATGTTACTAGTTTTTTATCAAATAAAAAAATGTTAAAGAGAAATCTAAATCACATCAATATTTGGTGTGGACACCCCTTTGCCATCAATTCTTCTAGATACATTTGAAGTTTTTGAAGGAACTCTGCAGGAAGGTTGTTTCAAACAACATGGAAAACCAACCACAGATTTTCTGTGGATGTAGGCTTGTGCAAATCCTCCTGTCTCTTCCTGTAATATAAAAAAAAAACCACACACAAACTGTATATTATGGGTTTATATCAGGGGTGGGGAACCATTTACGGCCCTCAGTGACCTTTTATCAGGCCCCAGGGCAGATTCTCAGGGACCACATTCTAGGGTAGGTAGCTGTATTTCGATTGGCACCAGCTCATTAATTTCTTCTTGCTCTGTTAGCACACACACACACACACACACACACACACACACACACACACACACACACACACACACACACTGTTCACTACTGAACACTGAAGGGCATGCAATGACAGATCACGTCCTGACACCAGTGCCAGAGTCAGGTTGTACTTTGTGGGCGGAGATTGTACGGCCCCCGAAGGATGGTATAAATAGCCAAATGGCCCTTGATAGAAAAAAAGGTTCCCCACCCCTGGTTTATAAGTCATATTCTGGAGGCGGAATGGCAACACAGGTATGTATTGATTTGAGACGGCCGCCTGAAACGAGTTTGCTTGTGATAGTCTGTATTGGACTTGTGACTTTTTCAATAAAATATTTTCATAAAGATTTGGATGCTGGAACAATTCCTTCCCCTATTTTCTTGCGGCTGCAAGTTTTCCCTGCAGCGATTGATATATGGGTGAGCTGACCTTTTTCTTTCTATACTCCGTTTAGTGCCATTTGTATTTCTTTTAGATTCCCATTTAATGCAGCAGAAATAATGGATAACACGCAGTTAGTGTGTATTTCTATTAGGCCCCTTTCACACATCAGTTTTTTGCCATCAGAATCTGGCGAGTTTTGAAAAAATGGATCAGGCAAAGGTTGCGACGGATGGCCTCTCGTTTCATCCATTTTTTTCTGGATCCGTCAAATTCGTTTTCCGGCGGCCGGAGAAAATGGACATAGGAACGTTTTTTGTGTCCGTCGTTTGCTATGGCGCAGGATCCTTCAAATGATGGAATCCGGCGACGGATTCCGTTTTTTTAAACTAAGTATGCATTCTCCATTCTGGGTCTCTATCTCTCTCCCTCTCTCTCTCTCCTCCCCAGAATCCAATTAGCCAGATCAGCTAGTCAGATCTGGCGAAAAACCGGATCTGTTGATTGTTTTTCACAATTTACAATGGATCCGTTTTTTCAAAATTCGCCGCATTGAGCCTGATGGCAAAAACCTGATGTGTGAAAGTAGCTTTAGTGGCTTCTCATGGCTCACTGCTTGAAGCCTTACAGATCTAGTTAATAAGCTATATACAAATATCTCATTGAAAAAAAGACTCCTCCAGCTAGTTCAACCTCTTCTAATCATTTATTCATCATTAATTGATTGATAGGTTAATTACGACCCTCAATCCTATTTGTCATTGGATTAGCATTCTTCTTTAAATGCTGACACATCTGCCATTCCTAGGTCTTGTTGTAAGGCGTTTCACCGGACCTACCCTGTAAAGTATTCTTGTATTGATAACTACATTGCATTTCCTTAAAAAAGATTTAAAAAAAAAAAAAAAAATTAAAATAAAAATTTTTATTACCGTATATACTCTTGATAAAGCAACCCGACTGTAAGCCAAGGCAACTAATTTTACCACAAAAAAACTCGGAAAACTTATTGACTCAAGTATAAGCTGGGTATGCATTGTACTCTCATCCCTGTCCTTGCATGCATGGCTCCTCATCCCTATCCTGGTCAGCATGGCCTTCTCATCCACATCCTGGTCTGCATGGCCTCCTCATCCACATCCTGGTCTGCATGGCCTCCTCATCCCCATCCTGGTCTGCATGGCCTCCTCATCCCCATCCTGGTCTGCATGGCTCCTCATCCCCATCCTGGTCTGCATGGCTCCTCATCCCCATCCTGGTCTGCATGGCCTCATCCACATCCTGGTCTGCATGGCCTCCTCATCCACATCCTGGTCTGCATGGCTCCTCATCCCCATCCTGGTCTGCATGGCCTCCTCATCCACATCCTGGTCTGCATGGCCTCCTCATCCACATCCTGGTCTGCATGGCTCCTCATCCCCATCCTGGTCAGCATGGCCTCCTCATCCACATCCTGGTCTGCATGGCCTCCTCATCCACATCCTGGTCTGCATGGCCTCCTCATCCCCATCCTGGTCTGCATGGCTCCCCATCCTGGTCTGCATGGCTCCTCATCCCCATCCTGGTCTGCATGGCCTCCTCATCCCCATCCTGGTCTGCATGGCCTCCTCATCCCCATCCCGGTCTGCATGGCTCCCCATCCTGGTCTGCATGGCTCCTCATCCCCATCCTGGTCTGCATGGCTCCTCATCCCCATCCTGGTCTGCATGGCCTCCTCATCCACATCCTGGTCTGCATGGCCTCCTCATCCACATCCTGGTCTGCATGGCTCCTCATCCCCATCCTGGTCTGCATGGCCTTCTCATCCACATCCTTGTCTGCATGGCCTCCTCATCCACATCCTTGTCTGCATGGCCTCCTCATCCCCATCCTGGTCTGCATGGCCTCCTCATCCCCATCCTGGTCTGCATGGCCTCCTCATCCCCATCCTGGTCTGCATGGCCTCCTCATCCCCATCCTGGTCTGCATGGCCTCCTCATCCCCATCCTGGTCTGCATGGCCCCTCATCCACATCCTGGTCTGCATGGCCTCCTCATCCACATCCTGGTCTGCATGGCCTCCTCATCCCCATCCTGGTCTGCATGGCCTCCTCATCCCCCATCCTGGTCTGCATGGCCTCCTCATCCCCATCCTGGTCTGCATGGCTCCTCATCCCCATCCTGGTCTGCATGGCCCCTCATCCACATCCTGGTCTGCATGGCCTCCTCATCCCCATCCTGGTCTGCATGGCCTCCTCATCCCCCATCCTGGTCTGCATGGCCTCCTCATCCCCATCCTGGTCTGCATGGCTCCTCATCCACATCCTGGTCTGCATGGCCTCCTCATCCCCATCCTGGTCTGCATGGCCTCCTCATCCCCATCCTGGTCTGCATGGCCCCTCATCCACATCCTGGTCTGCATGGCCTCCTCATCCCCATCCTGGTCTGCATGGCCTCCTCATCCCCATCCTGGTCTGCATGGCCTCCTCATCCCCATCCTGGTCTGCATGGCCTCCTCATCCCCCATCCTGGTCTGCATGGCTCCTCATCCCCCATCCTGGTCTGCATGGCTCCTCATCCCCCATCCTGGTCTGCATGGCCTCCTCATCCACATCTTGGTCTGCATGGCCTCCTCATCCCCATCCTGGTCTGCATGGCCTCCTCATCCCCATCCTGGTCTGCATGGCCTCCTCATCCCCCATCCTGGTCTGCATGGCTCCTCATCCCCATCCTGGTCTGCATGGCCCCTCATCCCCATCCTGGTCTGCATGGCCCCTCATCCCCATCCTGGCCCCTCATCCCCATCCTGGTCTGCATGGCCTCCTCATCCACATCCTGGTCTGCATGGCCTCCTCATCCCTATCCTTGTATGCATGGCTCCCCATCCTGGTCTTTAGTAGTGTTATGCCTATTGGCTGCATCCACTTGTACTTTGTATTATTTCTGTTCTTTTCATCCAGACATACTAGCACAATATAGCTCCCGCACTTTTTTTTTTTCCTCCCTCATTTGTTCCTAAAACAATTCTCATTCAGGATGTGGCCTTACTTGCCTTTATAGAAAGGTAACATTACGTTGGAGTTAAAAGATTTGTCTGGTTGTGGTTTTTCACCCGGAATGAGTCACCAAGTTTCTTTCACCGATTCTGAGAGCAGCACTATGTAGGGACATAGACCCTTCTCCCAGTGGTGTCACTTACTTCAATACTTCCTGTAGTTTTTATAAAACCATTCTTTTATGAACAGGAGATTGTCACTAGAGGACTAGTAATACTGTTGCCAGCTAGTCCAACTACGCCCTTCACCACTGATGGCAGCTTTTTGCCTATGCACAGTGCACGCAGCTGCCAATCAGTGATGTGGGCTGGGTTATATAGAGCTCAGTATTAGAGAACTGCTAGATCTGCAGCAGAGAAAACAGTAATTTGGGCAAAAATACAACGTACAGCACTGGAATCGGTGTCTCTGTCCTTTAAATCTTGCTTAGATGGGCTTGCAAAAATCTGATGATGGATTCCCTTATTTGCTTTTGCAGATGCTGCTGGACGGTACAAGAAAATCTAAGCCCTTATAATCGTATCTCCAGTTTCTAATTTTTAATTTATACAATGCAATAACATTTCTGAGGCCTATGATCATCACTTTACATTCATAAGCATTAAAATTCATCGGCCATGTTCTTGCCCGTGCTCCCAACTAAGCTAAGCCGTTCCATAATATTTTACAATTAGGGGGACCGATGCATCATCAGCAAAATCGGACTGTTTATTTTCATTCTCATCCACAAGGTCATTCATAAAGTGAGAAAAAAGAATTTCTGCCTAACTCTGATCTTCGTGATGCACACTATTGACTTTAACCCATTGTTAATATATACCATTTACATGGACTTTTTTTTTTCCTTTCACTAAACCTTTTTTTTCCGCATGTGTTCTAGTGTACCCTAGTCCTTGCTGGAGCTTCAGTAGCTGTGTGCGTGGTACAGTACAGTTTTTGGTAATTCTAGATGTATCACATCAGCCGCGTGATCGTCATTCAAACTGCAGAGGCGCGACCTGTTTTTCATGCATCTCTTCTAATTATCAGATATTAATGTATCCTCTGCCCCATATTTTACAGGTCAGTTCTTAGAACTCTGTGCCTGATGAAGAGACCGGAGTAGTCTCGAAAACTTGCAATTTGTTACCATCTTTTCGGTTAGCCATTAAAAGGTATCAACCACTGAGGACTCCCAATTCTAAATATTTTTCTAGAACTCTTTTGAACATTTTGCATATCACATGTGTGAAACCCTAGTAAACGACTTTCTTAATATAAGTTAATTGACCACAATAAAACTTTAATTATCTTCATTGCACGTTGTTAATACTGTACAACATGCACATATGCATTTGTCCTCCATTGGAACCTCACCCATATGTGGTGCCCCAAGAATGGAAGACCTGTTGTATGCAGCCTCTGTTCTTGACCTATTACTCCAGTTTCTGCTCTTGATCGAGGACAATAACTGCTGTATGAATGTATTAGTATTACACTTATGTAGGAGATTGCAATTATTTTTTCACATCATGAAAGATGTTAAAATGTATGTAAGAAAATACCTTTAAATCTCTATGGCACTCAGTGTACAATTTAACATTATGGAGCAGAAAGCCGGTATATATCCTTTATTTTAGTTTGCTGCTGTCTTTTTGAGGATTTCCGACTGACATTAGACTCTCAAAAAAACAGATGCAGCTTGGCAATGGTTTCATTTGTAAATCCCATTTGTTTTCCTTGGGTCCATAGATGAATGACGGATTCTGCTTTTTAGAACCTCTCCATCGTAAGCGCTTTATGTATCTTTATTGTTCAGGTGCCTGATCCATATATTGATTTGCTGTGCTACTAGATGCTACAGCATGTTATAGTTAGGCTAGCCTCTGCTCCAGCAGGATACAAAACTATTTGTTTGTATGCCATGAATTTCATCCAGGTGTTAATCGAGGAACATAAAATCCTTTTCCCACTCAGGCTAAAATAATTAGAGCAATTCTTGTGTATAGTGCGAGAATCCACAATAGTCCAGAACCCGCTCTGCCATGTTTCCAAACGAAATTTGGATGCTTCTAAAATAAAGGTGTCAAAATGACTTTTGTTAGTCCAGATCTCAAAAGGGCAGCTTTTTTATTGAGGTACAAATTGGACATGTACAGGCAGGCACAGATGGTAACAAGCACATTTTGGCTAATGACTGACACGTACCAGCTATCATTTGGATTTGCCGCAATGGTTCAGTAATTAAAGAAGCTTGTAGGCGTCTCGATCGTAAAAAGTATGTATTCCTGACCAGCATAGTATACCTCTAGTATCCATAAAACAATCAATATGCACTTTGAGCAGCTGTATTTCTTAGCTAACCACTTTAATTCCCCAACATAGCTCATATGCTAATATTATACTTCATATGGAATTGTACTTTGTCATGGTTTACTGCTCTGCGCTTTACCAATGACTGTCAAATAGATACAGTCCCATGACACTCAGCATTAACACTTAAAAAAAACATTCAGGGATTAAGAACCTCATAAATTCATTGATCCGTGGCTTGCAAATATAGGCTCAACAGAATAGCTGTCTACTGACGGGTGGGAGAGAAAGGCTTATTCATAGTTCCAGTTTAATGAAAATGACATGTTTCTGTTCTAAAGCTTGTGTGACGTGTCCTCTAGAGTACTCGCCCCGATTAGTGTGACAATTCTGGCCTCTAACAGGTATCCCACAACCAACAATTTATTGTACTACTGGCTTATCCAGGGAGTAGCCTTAAGGAATTGATTAGTAGCCTTAAGGAATTGATTTCCAAACTAGCACAAGAAAATATAATTTAGGAAGACAAATTCTAACTGTAAACTGATCTAGGTGCCAGCTAGTATTGTATACTTTGTCATTAGCCCTGAATGAACGAAATGTCGGATGGAGCACAGGTCCCCTAGTAGGTGAAGCATTATCTCTATATAGTTGCTATGCTACCTTATCTAAGCTTTTTGCACTACAATAGAGTTGTCATTAATGCCTTACCCACTGCTAACCATTTTTGACCACATGGTCTGAGGTGCAAGAGAAAAGGGATTGCTTACATTCAAAATGTATTTTGCTCTATAGATTAGCAAAAAGAATGGAACATATGAATGGTAGTAACACATGACTGTCAAAGATCACCGATAGGTTTGTTTGAGTATGAAGAAACTGTCTCCTAACAGACAATTTTTTAAGATGCTGCAGGGCAAGGGGTAGGAACCTTTTTTCTGCCAAGGTCAATTTTGATATTTTACCATGCTTCAGGGATTACAAAATTACCAACTTGAAAATGACCTTGCTATATTTTAGTTAGACTATGGATGATAATGGCTGATAATGCTACTCGTAACTGCTTTTCCATTTTTGCTTCAATATGAAGGGGACTCTTTGCGATATGAACTCGCAGCAGTAAGTTGTAGTTAACACAGATGTATTTTACACTTTAGGTCTTGTCTTATAATGGGAAGTCACTGCTCACATTACATTTACAGAAATCAAGCAGTAGGAGATCTGCTGTATGCACCACATAGGAGACACCAAGACTGCTGTGTATACATCACATAGGAGACATCCGGCCTGGAGTGTTTACTTCACAGGAGACATGGCGCTGCGGCATAGACACAAGAGACGCTGGATCTGCTGCTGCTGCCATTGTCTTCTTATTTGGGGCTGGAGTGTATCACGCGATAAGTCCGACAACAGAGTGCGTTCTAAGACTGCTACTGGCCTGCATCCGTATGCAATCTTTCATTGCATGCGCTGCAGCGTTCAGTAGTGAAATTAAAGGTCTGGCAGCCATTAAAAGGAACCTGTCAGGTCCTCTTACCCCAAGGACCACCAGCAGTTTTCTGCATGTATAAATCCCCTGCCTAACAGGCCCTTAATTACATTACACACAAAAAAAATCCAAGCATATTAATGGAAAGTTGAGTGGAAGGAAAAAGTGGGGTAGAAAAAGGTGCATAAGCAACCGGGATAACCACAGCCTAGAAAGGATTGTTAAGAATAGGCCATTCAAAAATTTGGGGGATATTCACAAGAGGCGGACTGCTGCTGCATTGCTTCAACTGCCACCACACGCGCACACACACACACACACACACACACACACACACACACACACACACTCACACACACTGTTGGACTGTTGCTCAGTTGTCCAATGTGTTGTTTTCAGACTAAAGTAAATTTTACATTTCATTTGGAAATCAAGGTCCCAGAGTCTGGAGGAAGAGTGGAGAGGCCACAATCCAAGCTGCTTGAGGTCTAGTGTGAAGTTTCCACAATTGGTGATGGTTTGGGGAGCCATGTCATCTGCTGGTGGAAGTCCACTGTGTTTTATAAAGACCAAAGTCAGCGCAGTCGTCTACCAAGAAATTTTAGAGCACTTCATTCTTCCCTCTGCCAGCAAGCTTTTTGCACATGGAAATTTCATTCTCCAGCAGGATATGGCACCTGTCCACACTGCCAAAAGTAGCAATAACTGGTTTACATACAACAGTATCACTGCTTGATTGGCCAGCAAATTCGCCTGACCTTACCCACATAGAGAATCTGTGGGGTATTGTCAAGAGGAAGATGAGAGACACCAGACCTAACAATGCAGACGAGCTGAAGGCTGCTATCAAAGCAACCTGGGCTTCCATAACACCTCAGCAGTGCCACAGGCTGACCGCCTCCATGCCACGCCGCATTGATGCAGTAATTGATGCAAAAGGAGACCCAACCAAGTATTGAGGGCATTTACTGAACATACTTTTCAGTAGGCCAACATTTCGGATTTTAAAATCATTTTTTCAAGCTGGTGTTATACAGTATTCTAATTTACTGAGATAATGACTTTTGGGTTTTCATTGGCTGTAAGCCAGAATCATCAACATTAATAGAAATAAACACGTGAAATAGATCACTCTGTTTGTAATGACTCTATATAATATGAGATTCACTTTTTGAAGACCTGAAATAAATTATCTCTTTGATATTCTAATTTTGTGAGAAGCACTTGTATATGCAGACACAACTTCTGGGGGTACGGGGGACCTGACAGGTTCCTTTTAATGTTTAATTTATAGATTGTCTAACATTCTGATAATATATCTTTCACCATTTTTCTTTTGGTTTCTTTTTCTACCTTTTTGCTCAACTCTTAGCACAGCATTTCCTGATAGACTGTCTCTTTTTTGCTGCAATATAATATTGTACAGATTATTCTTGATATTTCATGATAATAGAAGCACAGGATGAATGTTTTGAAATCCCACTGGGTCGTCTATTTTTTATTTTGCAGGGTGAATTTTAAAAGTGATAGGCGTTCTGTGCCATAGAAAATCTATACACAGGAGAAGCATTTGTCCTGTTTAATGTTTGGGTGGTACAATTCATAGCTGTGCGGTACGTGTCTAGGGAAAATGTTTGACAGCAGGTGTCAAATAGTTAAGTAAACTGCATTACCTGTTCTGGTGTCTGGATTAGTAATATAGAAACACGTTTTTGAACGCATCGGTCAAATGGCATATCTCCCCAGCTATATGGTAGGAAGAAATGGTAAACCTGCCCCTTAATAGATAGGGATTACTTCCATTTTCTTTGAGGCCTAAAATCAGAATATAAAGAAATATTGTAGGAAACTGTTAAGATTGGTAACAAAAGACTGTATAATGGTGTGCAATTTAATCTAATCTTTCTTTTGGTCAATTGAATATATCCATTAAAATAACTGTAGCTTCAAAAAAGACTTCAGGGATAAGAGGTAGGGTGGTGCCTGGGGCTGCCTCTCCTGGGGCATTGCTCGCCCTTCATATTAAACTATAGAGGGGGGACAGATTTATTAAGGCTGATAAAGGGACAGATTTATCAAGACCAATTGTGCTGAATGAAATTGAAATGTACACCTAATTTGTATCAGTTTTTGCCCCATTTTTGTTGTTTAGAGTTGTTACATTTTTCCAAAAATGTATTTAAAATTTTATTGCAAATATTACATGTGTTAAAATAATCTTAAACTGTTAACAACCACCTCCCCCCCCCCAGAGAACTTGTAAGGTGAAGCTAGTTTCTGTGTTCTTAGTTGTATGTTAGGTGCAGATAATCTTATGGTTTCGAAGTCCTTGAGCTGAGACCTCAGGGTACCAGAGCTCTGTGATTTTAAAGGGGTTATTCAATACTTTTTATTACTGGTGCTCTAGAATTTAAAAAAAATAATATATACTATAGTTCTGGTATGGCGCCACTCCTGCACTCTGATCACATGACATAAAAAATAATGTCACATGACTGCTGCAGCCAGTTCGCGCCTGCTGATCAGCTACATCCTTCATAATTCTGTCTGCGCAGAAAAGGACCTGAAGATAAATATTTACTTACTTCACAATTTATACAGTGCTCTGGGGTCATTTTTAAAGAATTGCCAGATGTAGACAACCCCTTTCTGTTTTCAGTATAAGAAGTCACTTTGCCTTGTTCCACTGCTTGAGTGATTTCTTTCTGCTGGTTTTGCTTCCTCCTCGCAATGAAGACGCACACAGGACAAAACCATCGTTGCAATTACACTAACAAAAAAACTGAAGCTTTCTCGTGGCTGATGCAGTTGTACATGATCAGATTTTTTGGGGGCATTCTTACATCATGTCTGTGTCATGTATAATTTTATCACCGCCATATCCTGTCTTACTAGAATATTTTCAATGATACATTTATGCTCGATTGTGCTAAAAAGTTAATTTTAGCTTCAGTTGTTGGCAAGAAATGTAAGGATGCAAATTTCACATCCCTTTGCAGCCTTTTTTATTTTGCATGTGTGCCTGTCTAGCTTGATTATTGTTTCCATCACAGTTCTTTTTTTCTTAGGTTTCTACAGCAAATGTAAGCTTCTTGGGGAATAATCACTTGTCCCATTGCAGAAACCATAAGAATATTTTTACAATAATCTACTATTACTATGAGCAGAATATTTTTTTTTCTAAATATCAGTTAGTTTTATTCTGCACATTATTTATTTTTTTAATTGTTCTGCTTTCCGGATATGTACAGTTCATATGGAAATTAGTCATCAAATTGTATTTTCCATTTGTTTAGTCCATTAGCAATCATGATACATGTAGTAACCCCTTCTATACCCTTTCTACAAAAGTCTAATATTGAATTAGCAAATGTGCTGCGATCTGACTCCATCTGCCATTCAGAAGCACTCATGGAAGCATATGTTTGACCGACATTTATAGGGTAAAAATGGCTAGTTGTATGCTAATTCCGGCCCTCCTCATTGGATAACGAGGCATCCTACCGCCAAGGCAATAGTATCCCAAAAGGAGTTGAAGCAGTGACCACCTGATCGTTCTTGTTCATTTAGGATTCGGCTTTAAATGGCGCCACCACAGTACCATAAGCATCTTATAGATGCTCTTTTGTAAAGCCGTCTGTCCAGTATGTGTTTGCTATGTGTCTGGTATTTGAATTCTTACGACTTCATTGTCCAGACTTTAAAACCGTTCTTATAATTCAGTGGGAGTCACTGCTGCTCTCAATATGTTCTTCTCCGAGCCGGACGTGATTGAACTTAAGATTCTTTTCCTGTCTTTGCCCAGAGGAGCTCGGCAGACAGATGTGTGTTATTGGTAAAGTTTAGGGATTTTTTGTTATATTGTATAAGCTTCATTTTATGTGAAAGTGTATACCCGGGAGTCTGGTGTCTTTATTCTAGAAGAATAGGTGTCTGAGAAATAGATAAGAAAGCCTGTGGACAGGGATTAATGGCTGACTGCCTTATCAGACAGTAGTAAATGGACACACTGTGAATTGCATTTTGATAAGAAATTGTCTTGTCCCTTTACTTCTAGCAACAGGCTGAGGAGAACATTTAGAAGATCAGTAACATCTCCCTATAGTCCCATAAATAAGCTGCAACTATTTAAACTTGGATGTCAGGAGGCTGCACTTCTTCCCTATCAGACGCTGTAGGATTTGTGTTGCACAACCGGATTCATCAGACACATCCGTAATCTGTGGCCTCCGGACGGGAGCCCTGAGAACTGCCCCCTAACTCCCAGCAGTTGTACGGGAGCTCTAAGTACTGCCCCCTAACTCCCAGCAGTTGTACGGGTGCCCTGAGAACTGCCCCTAACTCCCAGCAGTTGTACGGGAGCTCTAAGTACTGCCCCCTAACTCCCGGCAGTTGTGGCTCTCCTTTTGGTTAACCAGCCTGGCTCAAACTCGAGAGGTGTCAGTGATGCCGTCAGGTAAGAGGTGGTCCTCGGGGCTTCCATCTAGCGGACAAAGATCAATGATGTGGCCGAGGTCCTGCAAATAGATTCCCACCATCCCTATTCCCTATCCAGGACAGTCGGTCAGGCCCCATTATATATTTATAGGCAGGTTATATATTCTCAATTGTGTCCAGGTCAACAGAACCAGGTTTTGGTCTGCTCATAAAATGACTAAAAGTCCATTTGTGTCTTAACCAGAAAGATCAAGATGGCTTGGTTTGTAATTTGTTTCGCTTGTCATGCAGTAGTACTCATCAATAGTTTTCTGTTTTATTGTTCATCCTCTATTCTGTAAAATGACAGAGGACTTAATAAAACCTGCAAGACATTATTACAAGGTAGCGGCATTGTGCAATTAGTTTGGATTCCTGTGAGAAATATTTTGTGCTGTTTTGCATTGGCTTCTGTTCTTATTGCCGACCACTTAAGAAGCAGAATTATCTCCTGGAGACTTTATAATCTCCTTATATCTAAAGTGTTTAATCCATTCCTGTCTGTACAGTAGTTTGGTTATGATTAACAGGTTAAAGCGATGTGTCATTTTGCTTGTAATACTTTGCTTGTATTTCTATGTTCTGGATACAATTGTAGGTCTTTCTATAATTATGCACAATACATCCATTGCTATTAAAATGCCGCTTGCTTAGAGAGTATATAATCTATCCATACAGTGATACATGTCTTAGTATCTGGGATTTAGTCTACGTGCCAGCAGGATGCAGAGCGCTGAGCTGCCAGCGTGACTTTGATATATTACTCGGCTTTGTGTAACACTATTATAGATTGAATTATGCGTTTTACATGAATACTTTTTAAGAATTTTCTCCTATCCTTATCTCCTGTACCTACGTCTTCTCACATGCCTCAGCTAACAGGTCAAATACAATTGATTTTAGTGACTTTTCAGTAGGTCTATTCTGCTATAATTCTGCCTTCACATATTGCCTTTGTCTCTATAATACATGATTACTTTTATCAAACCCCTGAAATCTTCCCAACCTATAAACCTATGCAGGCTTAATTTGGGGAAGGATGCATGTGTTATGAATAGTGAGAAGGTAATAAGCCGTTATTGGAATCTTTGGCCTTATTCCCTTTCCTTGCCTTTCATTATGTGTCAGAGGAAGTCACGAGACCTCCATAATATTAGATGGTCGGATGGTCCCATGGTGGTTCATATTAAATGGTTGTCTACCCAACGTTTTGATTTTAGTGGGACAGACCAATACAGTGATGTGTATTGGGGTGTGTGGACGGAGTAAAGGCTTGGGAGGTGGCTTGTTTTGATGATCTGGGCATGCATGAGTATGGGGCGATTGGAGGATTATTTGACTGATTGATAACTAAAGCCGCTGGTGCACAATAGGTAGCTGTGCAGAATCTGATTTGATCGATCCTTCTCTCCCCCAACATCTGCAGGATCGGCTGATGTTCATCTAATGGGTATGAGGGCCTTACTGTGTATGACCACCCTAACAAGGTTAAGGGCATTGTTCACTACTTGGTCAGCCCTTTCTTAAATGCTATACTTCCCTGGGTAAAATAAAAAAAATAGCCTCGTACTCCTCTCTCTCGGGCTTTCACCGTTTCAACAATGTTGGCGCCAAGTACTGGACAACAGTCCATCCAGTGGTAAATTATGTACATAGGACAATAATGTCATCCGTTTACAGGGATGAAGACAATTTGTTGGCAGACCCTTACATAAACCACTTGTTAGTGACTATAGTGGTCGCGTGAGGTTTTCTCAGATTGTTAGGTTTTATTGCTTCACGTACAGTAATAAATTCACAGTTGTCTTTATGACATGCTTCATCATCATGTCCTTGTGTTTTTGTGTTTTAGTTTGAACGCCAAGATCCAGTGAATGGTCGCATCACCGAGCGTCAGTTTGGCAGCATGCTCCTGGCATACAGCGGGGTGCAGTCCAAGAAACTCACTCAAATGTTAAAGCAGCTGAAAAAACGATTCAAGGATGGAGAAGTGAGTACTATCGTCAGTGAGCCATATATGCGCCTGGCCTATAGTAATGAATACCGATTTATTTCGCCACAATCGAGTGGGGGCACACAGATCCTAGAATCTCCACCTTTTATCAATGTAGGAGCTCTGTAGCAAATACTGACTAAAAGGATATATGAAACTCCATTCTGGGGAAGTTGTTGACTTGTTTTTTTTTTTAAACACTCCAACATGAAAGACATATGTTAAAATCTGCGCCGCAGTTCAGATTCTGAACAGATAGGTCTTTTCGAGAGCGTGCGGATGAGATAATTTATGTCATTCACTTTGCTGCTGATTTTCTGCCAGTATATCTGGACTGATAATCTGCAGATTGTCCTCCCCACGTGAACATGGCTTTAAAGCAGATCTGTCATTGGATTTTACAATACAAACTGCATGTGTTGCTGACTAGATCTCTTAGAGACAATGTACTTACCGTAATTTAAAGTCCATGTCAGGATGGCTATACGTATAATTATTTTTGAAAGTTTAAACTCAATCTCTGCCCCTCCTAGCCTGTTTCTCCACTCCTCAGTGTCACTCCTCCCTGCTGCTGAAATCTCACACTGCTCAGTATAAGCTGCAGCTTTCAGTCAGGCTGGGTGTGCAGAGACAGAATACACTCGAACTCCTGAGCTCCTTCATTTAAGCTGGACTGACTTAAAATGCTCTTTTTAATATCTGGATAATACAGTGATTTTGACATGGATTTTCAATGTAAGTACACTAGTCTCATTAGGTTGAAGAATCTACTTAATGATGCATGACAGATCCACTTTAAATAAATATTAAACTGAAGTGTAGGACTTTTTTTCCATTACAACTCTCTGCTCCAGGGATGCTCTTGGCGCCTATATTAAACAGATCAATATGCTTCAATTCACTGGATGGTATTTGTTGCGGTTTCATTTTTCTGTATGGAGTGGTGTAGCAGATCATGTGTGCTGTTCCTTACAGAAGTATCTAGTTGAAAATTATATAAAATGTGATGTGTTTATTTTTGTTTTAAATATATAAATTGGACCTTTGTATGGCATGGATGACAACCGCCTAGAACTTGCAGAGCAAATGAGGTTTTGATGAAGCCTTAAAGGGGTTGTCTGGTGAAAACAAACTATCACCTATCCACAATATAGATAATACCTGGCGGGGGTCTGACTGCTTTAACCTGCAACGGTCGGCAGAACGGGGCAGTTATGCCCAATAGGGAGCTTTTATTATTGTTTCAAACTGGAGTAATGGGTCTGAAGCTCCCGACTGCCACTCCATTAATTTTCTATAGTGCTGCTGGGAAAGGCTGAGCTCAGCGCTCGGCAGCTCAGCAGGGAATAAAGCTGTCGGACCCCCACCAAACAAGTTGGTTGAGGATAGGTGGCACCTTGTTTTTTACTGGACCACCCTTTGAGGGTATGTGCACACGTTCAGGTTTTTTCGCGTTTTTTCCCCGCGTTTTTTCGCGATAAAACCGCATTAGAACCTGCAGACATATGCATCCTATCATTTAGAATGCATTCTGCAATTTTTGTGCACATGGTAAAAAAGCAGCATGTTCATTAATTTTGCGTTTTTTTCGCGTTTTCCCTGCTATTCTATGCATTTGGAAAAAACGCAAAAAAAAAAAAACGCAAATGTCAGGTTTTTGTCAGGAAAATTTCTGCCAGAAATCCTGACGTGTGCACATACCCTCAAGGATGATCATAAGAAACCGCTATATTGAGCAAAGGACTGGCAAAGAATTTCGGTTTTCATGGTATTCCCTATTTCATTTTCATAGGCCTCCAATTCACTAAAGAATTTGGAAATATATTGTCATTAAAACCACAGGGACTTAAAGTTCTCTCCTCTGTATGTGATGAACTGAATTTAAAAGAATAAGGTGGATTTTTGTACAGTGCTAGGTGTGTGCCGCAGCAGCTTAGCCCCCACTTTCTACACTGTGTGTAATAGTGGAGTTGGAGCTGCCGGGTTATAGCAGGACTGATATTTCTCTTTATAGAGATTGGCGTGGCTCCTGTAAATCGCTTTATGTTTGCACTGTATCCGATTCTGGGGCCTGTGCAGACTGTCACACATTCCACATTACAGTTCAGAATCCGTTTTTACCATTTGTGTAGGATTATTAGAGGATGCTCATAAAAAAGCCAAAATCCTATAAAAAATGAAATAAATCTATAGAGTCTTGTCTAATAAATTAGAATAATATTATTAATAAAAGGGTTATTTCCATATTAGATGTTAACGGCTGAGATGGGAATAACCGCATAAAAATATTGGCCACAAGAGGTAATTTTAGGGAAAAAAATTGTGGTTTTTTTTTTTACATGTTTGGGGCTATATAAGTTTTGGAATTAATGTAGTAATTTTTTGTAGTTTTTTGCACTTTGAGTCTATTCTGTTGTACTCATATCACATACCCATATTTTCTTTTTCTTGTTTGGTTTTGCACGTTATTTTGATGTACAGTAAGTTATATCTAGTATTTGCTTCCCAGCTGCTTCCAATTTGTTCTTTAAACTTTTTCCATTACTCCCATTAGCTTCAATGGGAGTTAAGTAAAAAGCATACCTACTGTGGCCGTCACTTGGACACTTAACATTCCTGTCTGTGCTATGAAGAGGAGAGGAGAAAAAAAACCTTTAATAAACTATTAAGCAATATATTGATGATATTTTATATTAACACATCTGATATTTTCTTTGTATTAAAGAGAATCTGTCACTAGGTTTTTGCTACTGTGAGACCTGCATGATGTTGGGGCAGAGACACTGATTCCAATGATGTGTCACTTACTTGGCTGCTTGCTACAGGTTTGATAAAATCACTGTTTAATGTGCTGCAGATCTAGCAGTTCTGACCCCACTCTCACCACTGATTGGTCGCTTTCTGTATTACGTGGTGGTGGTGGTGGGATTATATAAAGATCGTGAATATGGAGGACTACATGCCAACAGGTCTTCTAGTCATCGAGTTATAATCTCCTGATAAAACAGTGAATTTATCAAAATTGCAGCAAGCAACTCTGTAAGTAACATATCGCTGGAATGTCTCTGTTTCTACATGTTTCTACATTGTGCTGCTCACAGATTAGGTGGTAAAAATTTGATGACCGATTCCCTTTAATACTATTAGCAACCATTCAAGCTGCCAACTTCCCAAATATAGAGAAATATTAAGGAGTGCCATGCAGCCTGGGGTGAGACATGCTTGTGTTTTGTGTACTATTTATGACCAGCAGCTTTCATGTAAGATTGCTGCGTTTTCCTTAAGGCTTGGTGTTAAAAGACCCATCGAATTCCACGATTTCATTACCGCGGCTCTATAACTCTTGGAGTTCATTCTCAGTCAATTTGCAGCATAGCATGCCGAACCAAACATTTCTTATCTCCTATTGTAGCAGTTTCATGAAGTAGGAAATAGCATTTACAAACATAATTAGTTCCATGTTCACAGTAATTCATTTTTTTTTCTTCTTTTAATGATCTGAAACTCTGCATTAACGTGATGCAGTTGTTTGCCCAGAGCAGCATGACTCTGCTTTTCACAGATCTAATTTATCCAGGGAGTGGACATGGGGGGATAATCCACGTGATTAAACATTGAATACTGAAATCTACCAATTATTTGATGCCAATATCCCCACAACGACAGGGCAGCATATTGAAAATGTAACTAGCAACTTTCTAAAATGTTGCAAAATAGTTTTGACAGTTTCTGACTTCTATCAGATGAATTTTTCAACAAGATGACGTTTCTTTTTTGATCCATATTTAGTAGAAAATAGTCTGAAGCCTAAATGTTTGGTCCGAAACTAAAATTTATTTTAATCCTTAATGCCTGTCTATTTTAAAGAAGCCCTCCTCCCATCAACATTTTTATCCTCAATATATTGCAGTCCTCATATTATATAGCACTGTGTAATTACAATTGCTCATTTTGCCGTTGTACCCAACTAATTCTTCTCTTTTCCATTAGATCTGTTACATCTCTAAAAATGTAATGTTTTCCTGTTAAGTGAGTTAAAAATATTTTACTAAATTAAATGAACAAAAAAACTCCTGCAATTGCAAAACATTTATTGAGAGAAATTAAGAGGAGTATCTTGTCTTAGAGAGCTATTTTGAGTGTTTTTTTTTTCATCTATTTTGCCTGTTTTCTGTACAAATCTGGATAAATCAGATACAAGTTGTGTTTCGATACCTAACCAAAAAAGAAACAACGGGATATAGCATAAATAATAAAAAAAACTTTTAGGCAAAATATATAAATAATCATAGGTCATAATATATGAATAATATGAGAAAAAAGAAAGGGGATTGGGCAATATTGCTGATAGCCCATATATAATATATTGAGAGACAAGGTGGTGGATTCAGGTATAATAATTAATGTACCGTATATACTCGAGTATAAGCCGACCCCCCCTAATTTTGCCACAAAAACTGGGAAAACTTAATGACTCGAGTATAAGCCTAGGGTGGAAAATGCAGCAGCTACCGGTAAATGTCAAAAATAAAGTAAAATTAATTGAGACATCAATAGGTTAAGTGTTTTTGAATATCCATATTGAATCAGGAGCCCCATATAATGCTCCATACAGTTTATTATGTGCTCCATAACATGCTCCATATTAAAATATGCGCCATATAATGCTGCACAAATGTTGATTATGACCCCAGAAGATGCTCCATACAGACATTTGCCCCATATAACTCTGCACATGGCCCCATAAGATGCTCCATACAGATATTTGCCCCATATAATGCTGCACATGGACCCATAAGATGCTCCATACAGATACCTGCCCCATATAATGCTGGACATGGCCACATAAGATGCTCCATACAGATATTTGCCCCCATATAGTGCTGCACATGGTCACATAAGATGCCCCATACAGATATTTGCCCCCATATAGTGCTGCACATGGTCACATAAGATGCCCCATACAGATATTTGCCCCCATATCATGCTGCACATGGCCACATAAGATGCCCCATACAGATATTTGCCCCCATATCATGCTGCACATGGCCCCATACAGATGCGCCATACAGATATTTGCCCCCATATCATGCTGCACATGGCCCCATACAGATGCCCCATACAGATATTTGCCCCCATATCATGCTGCACATGGCCACATAAGATGCCCCATACAGATATTTGCCCCCATATCATGCTGCACATGGCCCCATACAGATATTTGCCCCCATATCATGCTGCACATGGCCACATAAGATGCTCCATACAGATATTTGCCCCATATGCTGTTGCTGCGATTAAAAAAATAAAAAAATTACACTCACCTCTCAGATCCCCGAAACTTCGTATACTCACCTTTCCCGTTCCACCGCTGACCGCCGCTGTGTCTTCCCATCCTCTGTGCCGACGTTCAGGAAGAGGGCGGCGCGCACTAATCACGTCACCGCGCCCTCTGACCTGAGCGTCACTGCGGAATACACAGCTGCGCCGACAGTGGAACGAGGAGCAGGTGAATATCGTGCACTGCCCCCGTCATACTTACCTGCTCCTGGCGCCGTCGCTGTACGTCTGTTCCCCGGCGCCGCATTTTCTTCCTGTAGTGAGCGGTCACCGTTACCGCTCATTACAGTAATGAATATGCGGCTCCACCTCTATGGGAAGAAGAAACTTATCGAAACGCGCGTAGGGGTACCTTACCTGCTCTGTGAGTGTTCAGAGGTAACTATGGAATTTGATTAGGTTGCTGTTGGGGCTTTGTGTGCTTTTCCTTCACTACTTAGGGGAATAGTATCTGGATTCCAGTGTACATAGGGTTCCCTGATTAATTATCAAAATTATGTTGTACTTTTGTGATTGTCATTTTTATTCATTCATACCCTGGTAGTGGTGAAGTGCACACAGTCTGGGAGCACATATATATAAGGCATAGTGGCCAAAAATACAAAAAAACAACATCTATATATGCAATAGGCTTGTTTTAGTATTTGCATATAGCCTTATTAGCACCAGAATATAGTAATCTCCCCCCAGCAGCCTACTCTATCATAGATATACTCCTCTAGCCACAAAAATATCAGTCACATGACTACAATGGAAATGTTCCTTATATATTTTGTTTCAAATTAATATTGGCTATATACCTGCTAAACACTTTCAGTGCCGGCTTTTGGATTGGAGGCATCCTGTTATATTATTGTGTGTATATTTTATTCTATTTATGGCTAATAAAGTTTTCCAGTTTTTGAACAAAAACATTCTGTAGCCTGGTTTATACATCCACTAGGTTTTTTTTGAGGTATTGTCAGAGATGTTACCCGAGTGGTTACTGCTTTACCACCAACCCAAGTTAGTGTAGAGAGGTTGTTCTCTGCTCTCAAAATAATTAGATCAGATTTGAGGGCATCCATGAAGGAGGATCTGACAGAGGCAATACTTTTTCTGAGGACAAATTTATAGATTTCTTATTAACGGCATAACAGTGTTTATTGCATATTTACTTACAAGAGTTTAGAAAAGTTTATAAAAGTTATTTGCTATATTCTAATTGTATTCTAATAAATATAGTTTTGTCTCTAAGTGGTCTGATTACTTATATGATGGTGAGAAACTGAATAAGCACGATAATATTTGACAACAGTAAATTTATTTTTACGAAGTGGCCATTTATGAAGGAGCCGGAGTCGGAGTCGGAACCTGATAAAATCCAGGAGTCCACAGTCCTGGTTATAAAAGTACAAAATAAATAAAAATCACTGTTAAACTGTGTTTTCAAAAAAAAAAAAGTAGAGGATGTTTCTGATTTTATGTAAATTAGGCTCTGTCAAGGTCCCATGGTCAGATGACATGCCAATAGAACGCTATATGCGGTTTGAGGATTTGTTGGGGCAAAAATACCTAGATATGATATAACAATGCATTCCAGTCAGGGAGCCTGACTGAAGCAACAATCATAGAGATTCCAAAAGAGGGGAAGGAGAAAGATCTCCCAGACTCATATTGGCCTATATCATTGCTGACATCCGATGTCAAGATTCTAGCAAAAATCCTGACCACCTGGTTGAATTTGGTCATCGCCTCAGTTATCCACTCTGATCAGGCCGGGTTCATGCCTTCAAACTCAATGGCCATTAACCTGCACAGGGTATTTTTTTAGACCTGCAAGCAGCACAAGATATATGTCACAAGATGTTACTATGGGTATGGTTTTATTGTAATACACAACGTGGGAGAGGGTGGGGAGTGTGAATGTTAGTTCTGAGTTGGGAAGGGGAGATCTGTATGGTGGTTATTTGAATGTCATTGAATTACCGTAATAATTTCTTTCTGCTGACATACCCACCATCATCATGGGACGACTTAAATATCCCTACTGACACCCGCCAGTCAGGAGCCTCCAAACTCCTGTCGCTCACATCATCTTTTGGACTTATTCAGTGGTCCTCCTGAGCTACCCACACAGACGGCTATACATTAGACCTGGTCTTCACCCGTCTCTGCTCCCTATCTAACTTTAGAACCATTCCTCTCACTCTCTGACCATCATCTTCGCATGCTTTCATCCCTGTCCTCCTCACCTACGACTCAAAGTCCAACAACTAGTGCACACCGCAGAAACCTCACACATCTAGACACTCACACAGTCTTTGTCTCAATTCTACCAATGGCATCCATATTCTCATGACCCAGACACTGCCTCTAGTTTCTACAATGCCACTCTCGCATCGGGTATCAACTCAGTCGCTCCTCACATGCATAGCGGGCGATGAAACAATAGATAACCTTGGCACAATAACATCACTAAAAAAGCTTTGGCAAATATCAGAATTGAAGATCAGCGTTTGAAGAAAACGCATTCGCAGGACGACTTCACCGCATTCAAATAAGCAACATTAGCATTCAAATCAGCACCCTCCTGTGGTAAACAGGCCTACTTTACATCCATCATATCTTTCTTATCCTACAACCCCAAACAGTTATTCAACACTTTTAACTCACTCCTCTGTCCACCACTACCACCTCCGACTTCCATGATCTCTGCCGAGGGCTGTGCCATTCACTTCAAAAATAAGATGGACCAAACAAGAGAAGTCTTTATTGTTCGACTCTCACAACTCCTTTGTATACAAGACCAATGACCTTACCCCATAACCTCCCTCTCCAACATCACTGGAGAGAGTACTCATCTCCTCTCCAAATCACGCATCACGACTTGTGCACTTGACCCCATCCCACCTCCTCCCCAATCTCACCTCCACACTTATCCCATCCCTAACCCATCTCTTCAACCTATAATTAACTTCTGGTACCTTCCCCTCTGCTTTCAAACATGCCACAATCACACCCATCCTCAAAAAGCCATCCCTTGACCCAAGCACTATCCCCAGCTATCACCCCATATCGTTGCTCCCATTTGCTTTCAAATTTCTTGAGCAGCACATCCACGCTGAACTTTCCTCTCACTTTGCATGCAACTCACTCTTCGACAACTTACAATATTGCTTCCGGCCCCGCCATTCCACTGAAACTGCCTTGACCAAAATTACTAACGACTTACTTAAGGTACCTTCACACATAACGATATTGTTAACGATATCGTTGCTATTTGTGACGTAGCAACGATATCGTTAATGAAATCGTTATGTGTGACAGCGACCAACGATCAGGCCCCTGCTGGGAGATCGTTGGTCGCTGAATAAAGTCCAGAACTTTATTTCATCGCTGGACTCCTGCTGACATCGCTGGATCGGCGTGTGTGACACCGATCCAGCGATGTCTTCACTGGTAACCAGGGTAAACATCGGGTAACTAAGCGCAGGGCCGCGCTTAGTAACCCGATGTTTACCCTGGTTACCATGCTAAAAGTAAAAAAAAAAAAACACTAGATACTTACCTAACGCTGTCTGTCCTCCAGCGCTGTGCTCTGCACTCCTCCTGTACTGGCTGTGAGCCGGAAAGCAGAGTGGTGACGTCACCGCTCTGCTTTCCGGCTCACAGCCAGTACAGGAGGAGAGCAGAGAAGCAGAGCGCAGCGCTGGAGGACAGACAGCGGTAGGTAAGTATCTAGTGTTTGTTTTTTTTTTACTTTTAGCATGGTAACCAGGGTAAACATCGGGTTACTAAGTGCGGCCCTGCGCTTAGTTACCCGATATTTACCCTGGTTACCGGCATCGTTGGTCGCTGGAGAGCGGTCTGTGTGACAGCTTTCCAGCGACCAAACAGCGACGCTGCAGCGATCCGGATCGTTGTCGGTATCGCTGCAGCGTCGCTTAGTGTGAAGGGGCCTTTAGAGCCAAAGCTAACAGACAATTCTCTATACTTTCTAGACCTGTCCTCCGCTTTCAAACACAGTTGACCACTGCCTCCTCTTACAGATCCTCTCTTCCTTTGGCGTCAAATACCTTGCTCTATCCTAGATCTCATATCTTACCAACCTCACATTT
Organism: Ranitomeya imitator; assembly: GCF_032444005.1. Classification (NCBI taxonomy): domain Eukaryota; kingdom Metazoa; phylum Chordata; class Amphibia; order Anura; family Dendrobatidae; genus Ranitomeya; species Ranitomeya imitator. The sequence continues at coordinate 757,718,326 of NC_091283.1, read as the reverse complement.
AGCTTTTCCCGCTCCCACATTACCTTCTCATCCCACCCTCTCTGTGTTGGTGTCCCTCAATGCTGTGTCCTAAGACCCATATTCTTCTCCATCTGTACCCTTGGTTGGGACGACTCAAAGTCCTATGGCTTCCAGTACCATCTATATGCAGATGCAACTCAGGTGACATGTGGGCCAGAGAGGTAGATTTATCAGCCATATTCTCCATCTTCTCTCACTTCCTCAAGCTCAATGTGTACACACTTTACCCTGTCCCGGAAATCCACTGCCTCGGAGTAAACCATGACTCTGCCCTGTCCTTCAAACCTCAAATCCAAGCTCTCGCCAACTCCTGTCACCTCCAGCTCAAACATATTTCCAGAATCCATCCTTTCCTCAACCCTCAATCTACTAAAATTCTTGTGCATGCCCTCATCATCTCCTGCCTCGACTAGTGCAACATCCTCCTCTGTGGCCTACCTGCTAACAATCTCGCACTTTTCCAGTCCGTCCTTAACTCTGCTGCCCGACTAATTTATCTCTCTCCCACTACACTCCTGCTTCCCTCCTCTGAAAATCCCTTCACTGGCTCCCAATTTCCCAATGTATCCAGTTCAAACTACTAACATTGACCTACAAAGCCATCCATAAACTGTCTCCTCCGTACATTTCCAAACTAATCTCTCAATATCTTCACTAGCATAATCTCCGGTCCTCCCAAGACCACCTTCTCTCCTCCATGCTTATTCGCTCCTCACCCAATCATCTCCAAGACTTCCCCCAAATATCCCCCATCCTCTGGAATTCTGTGCCCCAATATGTCAGATTATCCACCACATTTGTAACCTTCAGACAGAATCTGAAAACCCACCTCTTCAAGATGGCATACAGACTGTAATGACCACACAGCCACCTCAACACCATCGGAGCGACTGCAACCCCCAACCTACTGTCTCCTTCACCATAATCCTGTAGAATGTAAGCCTGCAAGGGCAGGGTACTCACCCCTCTGTACCAGTCTACCTTTGGTAATTTGTGTACTGTAAGTGATATTTGTATTTTGACGTAACCCCTTCTCATGTACAGCACTATGGAATCAATGGTGCTATATAAATAATAATGGATTATATAGACACTAGTCCTGTATATGTACTGTATGACCACATGTAAATTAATTCTGCTGTAAACTATGTTGCTTGGCATTCAATACAAGTTTGATTTAAAAAAAAAATTGGGCTGAATCAATAAATAAAAACTACAGCTTCTAATATGTGTTATATTTTCTAAAATTGCAAACCTTGACAGTATTCTTCCTCCCAACTGAGTAGTGTTTGCAATTGTATCCAGTCTCTGCAATGCATTAAGAGTGAAATACATTATCAGCAGCTGCACAAATCTTTGCTAATTTGCTACAATGTATCATCTGCAGTGCAGGCTGTTTTGCTTGCAGATCACTGCCTGGAACAAATAGAACTGTTCTCTACTCGCAGCCTGGGAGTATAAATAATAGTGTGACAACAAACAAGTATCTTGAAAATGGTGAGCAGTTAAAATGCAAAGTATGTTACAAAATTGTAGTTTTGGATTATTATATTATAATGTATATATATTTTTACTAAACTTTATTGGGATAATATTTTAAAGCTTTTTTAGGCGTCTGAAGATCTGGACCCAAAAAAAGCCAGAATATTTGTGGTAAGTTGGTATTACTAGGCTTTTGTGCAGATTCCCTAAAGCAGTTAGGCCAGAGTTCTGACTTACGGTTAATTGTTTTGTAAAGTTGTTAAAATTTGTGGCAAGTCACACGGAGGTCCACACCAGCTGCTCCTAAAGGTACTTTCACACTGAGCAACTTAAGAACGAGAACGACAGCGATCCGTGACGTTGCAGCGTCCTGGATAGCGATCTCGTTGTGTTTGACACGCAGCAGCGATCAGGATCCCGCTGTGACATCGCTGGTCGTAGCTAGAAGTCCGGAACTTTATTTGGTCGTCAGGTCGGCCAGATTTCTTCATGTTTGACAGCAAAAGCAATGATGCCTGCAATGTTTTTTCATGGAGCTAACAACCAGTGAGAACAATAAGTACGTCACTGGATTGCTCCTGCATCGCTCAGCTGTTGCCCGTGTTTGACGTCTCCTAGCGACATAAACAGCGACGCTGCAGCGATCGGCTCGTTGTCTATATCGCTGCAGCGTCGTTTAGTGTAACGGTACCTTAATTCATTAATAAGTGTTCGCTTCTTATTGAATCAGGTACATCTGACTCCCAACAAACCCCATCATCAAGACTGCTGTGAAACTTGATGGTTTTGTTGAATTGAAGCATATGTCTTTGTAATGGTGCTTGTTATAAGTGTTAAGGAAAATAACCATATGAGTTACATAGGGTAAAAGATGTAGCCTAAACAACATATTTGTTTTCTAGGGCCTGGAATTTGAGGAAGTGGAAAACTTCTTTACCTTCCTGAAGAACATTAATGATGTGGACACAGCCCTGAGCTTCTACCACATGGCAGGAGCTTCTCTTGATAAAAGTATGTGAATTTTGAAGTTAGTACTGGGTATGTTGAATGATGAACAGTTTTCCCTTCTTAGAAAGGTTCATCGCTCTTTTCTAAATAACAAGACTCGGGTTATGCTGGTGCCTAGTCCAGATTCAGAGTCTTGTCATTTAGAAACAAGTGATTTTCCCCTTTGGCCAGCTCTACTGGCTTCTCTTTGACTTCTCTTGAAACAGTACTGTGAAGTCTAACATGAAACCTATGGAAGTCTGCGTAATCAAACAGCAGGTATTAGTTGATGTGAACATATCCTGGAGCTGGCAGTGTTCATTAGATGAAGACCAATAGAACTAGAGGATTTTAGTAAGAGAATTGACCACAATTTAATATGTGCATGGATCTTACTGGAAGTCGTCTAATGGCATATGTCCAGGCAGAAAAGAATCGTACATATTGGATTTCCACATTCTCAAACCTTTGTTCCTACAGGAGACAAGCCCTAGCCAAAAATGACAGACGTATACTTGGCTGGGCAGTGTTTGGGTATGTTGGGATAATACAGCTTTGTAATTTATATGGCTGGATTCATTTTGCAAATATCTGTGCTGTTGGTTTAGTAATGTTCATACATACCATAGCTGTAGAAAAAGGCATGTGTCGCACATCCAAAAATCGTATCTATTGCGGCAAAGCGAAAATGAACAAAACTGAACACAAAGTTCTTAGTGTAGCATTCTGATCAGACTGTATGAAGCTCACTACCACGTCACAGCAAACTTCTTAGTGAGACCCTGACCTTAAAGGTGCGACATCATGTGCCAACCACCGCTGAAGCAATGGCGCACCTGTAAGGGGAGCGACTTGATGCCCCACAACATCCATGCTGCAAGAGAAAGTTCTCCTGGCTCTTGGTCGCGCCATCCCACAGGCACAACACCACAGGAACAATGGCCACAACACCAGAACCAAGTGAAAGTAGCTGAATTACTCAACTTTCACATAATTTCTGATCAAAAAAAGAAAAAATAGGCGAAACCTCTCTTGCAGTCTCCTTCTTAAACACCAGTACTTTGCAGTAGCCATACTTTCAATCTCATTAGGCTCTCATTAGCAAACATTGGATGTCCATGAAGGTGTTCTGCTGATGTATTATCTAATTTGTAAAGGAAAGGAAGTCCTATGTAAGGCCACCTTACCTGTTACCATTTTCTCCATGTGCAATACTTCCAACACCTGTAGCTATAACCTGATTTTTTTATGTTCAAGTCAAGTGTCCTGCATCCTTGCATTTTTGGTGTTTTTAAGTGTTACCAGGACTAGAATGTATTAGTTAGTGTTAACACAGCTGCTTACATTTTAAGAAAAACCCTCTTTTTAATATTCTATTCAACCATTTTTGCATCTTTGCATAGAAGTAAAAATGGTGCTGGATATTGCGGCAGTGCAGCTGTCATCAAGGAATCTCAGAATACAGGAGTGGCAAAGAGTCTTTGTTCAGATGTGGAAAATTGTGTTTCTGGACCGGACTGAACACTTGTCGGGTATAGTACAGCACTATACATATGTCAGGGCTGCGGAGAAGGAGTCATTGAGTCGGAAGTCCATTTTGGCGGAGTCAGTAAAAAATGGACAGTCTCCGACTCCTAAAATATATAAAACATTGGGTTCAGTAGTTCAGTGCAGGATGTGCTGTAAATGTTTTCAGAAGAATATGGGAAAGTAATGAAATGTCCTATCAATGTCTGTTCTGTTCCTGATCTAAGGACCTCGGCTTTTAGTGGAGATGAACTTGTGCTGCACTTCATGTACATGCTCAGTAGTGACCAGTGCGGTAGGGTTGGAGTCGGGGAAATTGAGGAGTCTGAGTGGGAGGTTTGGCTTACCGACTCCGCAGCCCTGCCATATGTACTTTACCTGACTAAAGGTTCATTTCGATCCAGAAATGCATTATTCTACATCTGAGTAAAGACTTATCACCTGTATTCTGAGATTGCTTTATGCCAGGTGCACTCCCGTGAAATCCAGCATCATTTTTATTTGCGGAATAGGCTGACTCACGACCTCTCCAGGACTGGCAGCAGCAATTGGCTATTTGTCTACCTAGAAAGGTGTCGTTCCTTTACACAACACCTCTGAAGGTGAAGGCACAATTTTTACATTTTTTACATTTCCATTTGTTCCAATCATTACGTTATCAACCTATGAGCGCTGTTCTTCCTCTATACTATCTCCACTATTTCTGCATCTTTAAAACCCAAGACAGTAGAAGCTGCTAGGTGACAAACGGTGGGCTCCACCACCCTTTGGATGATTCATCATACTCTCTAACTACAACCTAGGATGTGGGTTCTGTTCTCTCGGCATCATGTAGCAATTTAATTGGGCTAGTGCCGGTCAGTCTTCATGGAGCTCAATATTATTTAGCCACTATATACCTCTGATATTTGGGCATTGTAGTGGCAATATTTTTGTTCACTTATCAGCACTATGGCTCTTCATTGGATGTTGAGTCAAGTTTTTTGTCCTTTTTAATACCATCGAAGCAAAAAAAGCTCAGAAAAAGAAACCCCTATTGTAAGCCAACACAGTAAATTGATCAATGTCTGGATCTATCGTATAGTGGATCTGTTATTGCATCTGAGCTGCCATTATAAGCATAAGCCATCATGCTAGTGATAAAGCCCAATGTATAGCTCTGGTATGTGATCGCCTTATGGTGGCAGTTCCTACAATGCTAGGCTTTTATAGGCTTAGATCCGGGCCTGCTGCTTTCCATTACTGTAACTGCTGTTGCTCCAGACCTTCATTGGCATATAAAACTGCTTTTTGATTGAATGTAAGATCGAGCCCTGTAGTCAAAGAATATACGTTCGGTAACTCGTAGTGACAATTTACTATTAGTTCTGTGTGGTTGAGTATTGCCTAAGTAGTACAACCTGACTACAGGGGTCTACATAGTTAAGGAATTTGGATGAAGAAAGATAAAGTGCTGTGGGATATGTTGGTCCTTTAGAAATTTAATTATTAACCAGAATAAAGAACACTGCAGGTCGTGATAGAAAGACCTATGTATTTCAGGCCCATGAACTGCTGGTAGCACAAGTTCTACATTATTCCTCTACCTTTTTATTCTGCACTATAAAATGTCAGTCTAGGAAATATCTACATGCTAAACATTTGTTTTCATAGTTCTTTTAGGAAGCGGTCTACATTTTCCATTTTATGCAAGTTTACGCCTAGAATGACCAACTGGCAATTTTGAAAATTGTGACTTGTACTCGAACTCTAAGATTTTAAAAGAAAAGCAGTGATTAAAACATTCCTGACATCACTTATTTCAGACTTGTACTATAACGTTGCTACAGTAAAGGGCTTGTCTGAAGAGGACAAATCTTTTTTTCCTTGAATGCTGGAAATCAATCGGGAAACAAAACAAAAAGATATGTTCCCTTCACCCATATTTCGGTTCCTATTCGAATACTGTCTGGTCTCTCGTTCTGGCTACAGTGATGTGACCTGATGCAGCTAGTGATCGGACGTAGCAAGCAATGATTCCTGTGCCAAACATAATGGCTGCAACTGGTAGAACCCCTTTAAAGGAAACCCATTATCTGGTTTTCCCTATAAAATCCATTGCCACTGCACTCTTCAGGCACTGACTGACAGCCGGCTCTAATGCGAAGCTCTATTGATGAACCAGCTGTCAGTCAGTGCCAGGGGCTTGGTTACAGCCGCCAATCTCTATGCCTTTACATGACAGGTTCCCTTTAAATTCTTCCTAAGGTGATGGCTGACTGTTATGATTGCTATACAATTTGCATGTCCCTTAAATCCTTAAATTGTACCAATCGAAAGCCATGGGCACTTTAAAACTGTACGGCTGTCACTTTTCCTGCCTCCTAGAATGAAATGTTTGCACTGGTGATATTGACGTTGGAGCTTCCTGAGGCTATGTGTACATGTTGCGGAAAGGTGTGCGGATTTTTCCGCACTGATTTTGGGAAATCCACAGGAAATCCGCACTGCGGAATTACCACGGTTTTTGTGCAGATTCCACCTGTGGTTTTACACCTGCGGATTCCTATTGAGGAGCAGGTGTAAACCGCTGCGGAATCTGCACAAAGAATTGACATGCTGCGGAATAAACAATGCAGCGTTTCCGCGTGTTTTTTTCCGCAGCAAGTGCACTGCGGCTTTTGTTTTCCATAGGTTTACATGGTACTGTAAACTCAGGGAAAACTGCTGCAAATCCGCAGCGGTAAATCCGCTGCGGATCCGCAAAAAAAAATCCGCACCGTGTGCACATAGCCTTAATCCCCGATCTTCTCAGTTATTATTGCTCCCCTTTATGTCCCACCCCAGAACTAATCTGTGACACCCCTGCATGTAATATTTTGGTTGGGCCCTAGTGAAACCTCGCCACAAGGTACCGCGTTTGTAGATCATTAATAAATCACTGTAATGTAGCATAACATGCTGCTATAACCAAGTTTTAAATGCATGTAAAACAGATTACGTGTGTAATATGAGTTTAAAGAAGGCACTGGGGGCTGACATCTTGGTTTCACAGCAGTTCACGACACTATCAGTGTCATTTTACGGCACCCCATGGACATTGGAGATAATAGACCGGCGCTGACCCTATCTCTAACATTGTAGCTGCTTTAGTAGTGAGCTGGGCACGCCTCTGTGGGCTGCACAATTCACTGCTGTAGGTGTGACTGGCCGCCATTTTATTATAGCCCAGTGCTATCTGCTGAGCTCCACTTACTTTCTATCGCAGGAGAGAAGCACTCACTGGAACCGGAGGATGGGGAGTGCGGGTGATTTATCTCCATGCTCCTCTGTACTTCAGGCATGTCCTGGGCAGACATCCTCTGCTCTCACACGCTGCCCTCCCTGTGTGCTTCTCCTGCTCTGTCTCTGCCTCCTCACACACAGACCCTGTGATCTCCGGTAAGCTGCATTCACAGCCTGCCTCTCTCTCTGCCATACAATGTATCTCTCCCCTCCCTCCACAATGCCTGGCCATTCTCTGCAGACCTGGATCTCCTCCTTCTTATCTTACTGAGGGATGAGTCACAGACAGCTCTGTTCAGATAATGCTGCTCCATACATAAACACCACATGTCTTCACTTTTCCTCCAGTCAACCATGCTGCTGAGCCAACTGTGTTCTGCTTTTTTGTAAACTCTGTAGCTGTGTTTCTGATGCAGTAACTGCTGGTGATAGTAGGTCGCAGGGCAGTCACACACAAAATGGCTCTGCCCTGTGATGCTGCTCTTCATTCTGCCCCAGGGATATTAGACCACCCAAAAGGGGAGGGAAATGGTGATGTCAGCAGTTACTGCCCCAATTTTCCAGCTAACAGTAAAGCTGGTAAGTCTTACTATAGCTGCTTGAGGTCTAAAACGGAAAATGCTCCCCCTAGTGGTAAATATATATATTTGTAAGAAAATATATAATATTTTTCATATAGAAATGTTTGCAAACAGTGCAAACATTGCATTAATACATTTTATTTACGATTTTAAGCTTAATTTCACAAAAAAACAAACTACAAAAAAACTGGTGGCACCTTCCCTTTAAGAACATTCAGTTACAAAATATAAGATCTGATGCAGGATTTTTAGAAAATGCAGCACATTTATACTGTTTTCTCCCTATAAGGTTTTACACATTAGAAAATCCTGTAAGTGTAGTGTTAAAGAAAGACGAGGACCTTGTAACTACAAAATAGTATATGTTAAGATTAACTAGAAAATTAGAAAAAGTAATAATCATAATAATCTTTATTTTTTTTATATAGCGCTAACCTATTCCGCAGCTCTTTACAGTTTTGCACACATTATCAAATTAGAACCTATTTATTGCGTTTTTTATATGAGGACAAATGAATTTTATATAATAGACTCATAGATAAAATATAGTCCACAGTGTAAAAAAAAAAAAAGAAAACCCTCCAGAATTCCATATGTATAGAGATCATAAAAAGAGCAATATCCCGGCCTCTCAGTGCTGTAACATTATTTGTTTTAGGAGCCCCAGGTTAGAGAATTTGCTGAGATTCATACAAAACCAAATCATCCATATTCTATTGGTCTACAGTGTTGTAAAGACTGAGAGATGAAGGATGGAGGTAAAGTGCAAACAGAAAACCGTTTATAGTGTGAAAAACCGTAATATTGGGGGAAATATCAAGCATGGACCTGAGGCATCACAGAATTTTGCATGTTCAGTGAATGGAGCTCAACCTACTGCAGATCTAGGGGAAAATATACTAAAATACCTGTATATATCCTCAGTGAGTCACTCATTCTGATATGGAAGGCGGACATAGTAATATTGTGTATTTGTACGGTCGGAATGACAAAATGTCAAGTGATCCTGACATAACAGTTACAGTGGTGTAATTCTTACATTTTGATATTTCTCAAGATCATTGTGAATTGGGTTATATCCACTTGCATAAGAAAACTATGTCTTATATGCAGTAGGGTAACAAAATGTGTTCTAGTCAAGCAGATTCCTGTACATAAAAGAGCACTTATATACAAATTGATCCGTGCTTGCTTAAAGGAGTTGTCCATTCCAAATCAATAAGTCTGCAGTCACTCTGTGTGACTGCTGTGACAGGGTCACTGGTACCATATGTGAGGGGAGATATGTAACATAGTAACAGTATTTAAGGTTAAAGGAAGACTTTAAGTCCATCTAGTTCAACCCATAGCCTAATCTAACATGCCCTAACATGTTGATCCAGAGGAAGACAAAAAAAAACCCATGCGGCAAAGAGTAAGCTCCACATTGGGGAAAAAAAATCCTTCCCGACTCCACATACGGCAATCAGACTAGTTCCCTGGATCAACACCCTATCAAGGAATCTAGTGTATATATCCTGTAACATTATACTTTTCAAGAAAGGCATCCAGTCCCCTCTTACATTTTAGTAATGAATCACTCATTACAACATCATACGGCAGAGAATTCCATAGTCTCACTGCTCTTACAGTAAAGAATCCGCGTCTTTTATTATGCTTAAACCTTCTTTCCTCCAGACGTAGAGTATGCCCTCTTGTCCCTGTCTCAGGTCTATGATTAAAAAGATCATCAGAAAGGTCTCTGTACTGTCCCCTCATACAGGTCCTTCTCAAAAAATTAGCATATAGTGTTAAATTTCATTATTTACCATAATGTAATGATTACAATTAAACTTTCATATATTATAGATTCATTATCCACCAACTGAAATTTGTCAGGTCTTTTATTGTTTTAATACTGATGATTTTGGCATACAACTCCTGATAACCCAAAAAACCTGTCTCAATAAATTAGCATATCAAGAAAAGGTTCTCTAAACGACCTATTACCCTAATCTTCTGAATCAACTAATTAACTCTAAACACATGCAAAAGATACCTGAGGCTTTTATAAACTCCCTGCCTGGTTCATTACTCAAAACCCCCATCATGGGTAAGACTAGCGACCTGACAGATGTCAAGAAGGCCATCATTGACACCCTCAAGCAAGAGGGTAAGACCCAGAAAGAAATTTCTCAACAAATAGGCTGTTCCCAGAGTGCTGTATCAAGGCACCTCAATGGTAAGTCTGTTGGAAGGAAACAATGTGGCAGAAAACGCTGTACAACGAGAAGAGGAGACCGGACCCTGAGGAAGATTGTGGAGAAGGACCGATTCCAGACCTTGGGGAACCTGAGGAAGCAGTGGACTGAGTCTGGTGAGGAAACATCCATAGCCACCGTGCACAGGCGTGTGCAGGAAATGGGCTACAGGTGCCGCATTCCCCAGGTAAAGCCACTTTTGAACCATAAACAGCGGCAGAGGCGCCTGACCTGGGCTACAGAGAAGCAGCACTGGACTGTTGCTAAGTGGTCCCAAGTACTTTTTTCTGATGAAAGCAAATTTTGCATGTCATTCGGAAATCAAGGTGCCAGAGTCTGGAGGAAGACTGGGGAGAAGGAAATGCCAAAATGCCTGAAGTCCAGTGTCAAGTACCCACAGTCAGTGATGGTGTGGGGTGCCATGTCAGCTGCTGGTGTTGGTCCACTGTGTTTCATCAAGAGCAGGGTCAATGCAGCTAGCTATCAGGAGATTTTGGAGCACTTCATGCTTCCATCGGCTGAAATGCTTTATGGAGATGAAGATTTCATTTTTCAGCACGACCTGGCACCTGCTCACAGTGCCAAAACCACTGGTAAATGGTTTACTGACCATGGTATTACTGTGCTCAATTGGCCTGCCAACTCTCCTGACCTGAACCCCATAGAGAATCTGTGGGATATTGTGAAGAGAAAGTTGAGAGACGCAAGACCCAACACTCTGGATGAGCTTAAGGCCGCTATTGAAGCATCCTGGGCCTCCATAACATCTCAGCAGTGTCACAGGCTGATTGCCTCCATGCCACGCCGCATTGAAGCAGTCATTTCTGCCAAAGGATTCCCGACCAAGTATTGAGTGCATAACTGAACATTATTATTTGATGGTTTTTTTGTTTGTTATTAAAAACACTTTTATTTGATTGGATGGGTGAAATATGCTAATTTATTGAGACAGGTTTTTTGGGTTATCAGGAGTTGTATGCCAAAATCATCAGTATTAAAACAATAAAAGACCTGACAAATTTCAGTTGGTGGATAATGAATCTATAATATATGAAAGTTTAATTGTAATCATTACATTATGGGAAATAATGAAATTTAACACTATATGCTAATTTTTTGAGAAGGACCTGTATATTTATACATTGTAATAAGATCACCCCATAGCCTTCGTTTTTCCAGACTGCTTTCCTCCGTGATCTAGGAACCCATAATTGTCTTTTCAGCATGATATGTGCTGAAGGAGTTAATCGGCCATGTTATGGGTGGGTTTTTAGGTGAGTAGGTAAGGCTAAGATCACATTTGCATATATGTGCGCAGCGTATCATCTGCATACAAAAACGCATGTTTCCGCAGTATTTTTTATCCGCATCAGCATGATGGCAAAAAAAATGCTGCATGTGCATGCGTTTGTATGCGTTTTTTCCTTGCGTTGGCCTTTTCTATGTGCATGCGTTCGATATTTCCTGGAGTGCGTGTCTCAATCAGTTCCTGGACATGCGCAGTCCGAAGTATGCAAGCGCATCGAACGCATGCGTACGCAAGGACATGCATATGCATGTATTCCTATAGACAGTAATGCGTTTTTTTAACGCACTCATCCGCATCCGCATGCGCATGTCTGTGCATATTTGATGGCTTTTTGACACTTCCAAAAATGCAACATGTTGCATTCGTCGCACACCATGAAACGACGCATGCATACACTAAGGCTATGTGCCCATGTTGAGTTTTTTAAGCATTTTTTTCCTCGTTTTTCCGCTGCGGAACCGCTTAAAAAATGCTTACAAAATGCATCCCATTATTTTTAATGGAATTCCGCATATGTGTTGGCCCAGAAGTGCTTATGAGCTTTTTATTTCCCTTTGAGCCAGAAAGGCTGTTATTCTGTTACCATTTTTGGGTTTATGATGCAATAAACCACCCAGAGACTTTAACCCACGTGTGCCTGTGTCTACCTCGAGGAGCAGCTAAGTGAGCCAACCTGCCACGCTGCAGACTTCCGAATCTCCCAGTGCACGCACTGTTTGCAGGGATTCGCTGGTTTCCGTTGCGGGACTGGAAGAAATGTATGAGTTATACCCCGGCCAGTGGGCGCAGCCTTGCTGAGTACACTTGTATTAAGCCGAGACCGTGCCCCGCTTATGCCACGGCTGGACAGTTGGCGTGTCTCCGTACAAGTGTATGGGAACAAGGCCGTGCCCACTGCCCGGGAGTATGTATTAGGCTAGTTTCACATTTGTGTTAGAATCCGCAGCATTTAATCCGCAACCGCAAATGAAGGAAAAAAACGCATGGAAACGCATACAAACGCAGCGTTTTTTTAGACGCATACAATTACCGATTGGACAAACAAAACACAGGGTAAGAAAAAATTAGCACCTGTGTCCGTCAGGAGATGATTACACCATAATGGTCCCGTACAAACAAATATATAAAACCTATAATAAATTGCACGGGTCGAACCTCAAAATACGAATAATACCAAACTTTATTAAGATTAAAAAACAGCAAAAGACAACAATGATGGTGATATGTACCAATGATAGGGCACCATAGACCAGAGGCACACTTGTTACAAATATCCTTACTGCCACATTATATAGATCTCCCATGGATTAACAACCCATTACGCCAAGTGGCATGATAACACTACATCCCATAGTTTTCCATCACAAATGTGGCGAAGTAAAACATAAATAATAAGTCACGCACTACATTACCTCAGGTCTGATGGTGCCAAAGCCCCTATGCGCGTTTCGGCCGCATGTTCCTTCTTCCGGGGGAGTCAATACAGTAACGCATGTGGTTTAAAAAACGCGGCATTTGCATGCGTTTGCGTTTTTTGTACGCATGGTGGAAAATTTTACAGGAGAAAAATCTAGATAACCAGACACCGCCAATGAGACTACAGAGGGCGTGTATTATGGGATATCTATATATAGACCCTAGGACTGCTGAAATCTTAACAGTTTGCTACTGTATCCTGTGTCATGATGGCTCTTCGCAAGGAGAGCTTTTATTTCAACCTGGATTTAACCCCTTCATGACCGGGGGATTTTTCGTTTTTCCGTGTTCGTTTTTCGCTCCCCTCCTTCCCAGAGCCATAACTTTTTTATTTTTCCGTCAATTTGGCCATGTGAGGGCTTATTTTTTGCGGGACGAGTTGTACTTTTGAACGACATCATTGGTTTTAGCATGTCGTGTACTAAAAAACGGGAAAAAAATTCCAAGTGCGGTGAAATTGCAAAAAAAGTGCAATCCCACATTGGTTTTTTGCTTGGCTTTTTTGCTAGGTTCACTAAATGCTAAAAATGACCTGCCATTATGATTCTCCAGGTCATTACGAGTTCATAGACACCAAACATGACTAGGTTATTTTTTATCTAAGTGGTGAAAAAAAATTCCAAACTTTGCTAAAAAAAAAAAAATTGCGCCATTTTCCGATACTCGTAGCGTCTCCATTTTTCATCATCTGGGGTCGGTTGAGGGCTTATTTTTTGCGTGCCGAGATGACGTTTTTAATGATAGCATTTCGGTGCAGATACGTTCTTTTGATCGCCCGTTATTGCATTTTAATGCAATGTCGCGGCGACCAAAAAAACGTAATTCTGGCGTTTCGAGTTTTTTTCCCGCTACGCTGTTTAGCGATCAGGTTAATACTTTTTTTTATTTGATAGATCGGGCGATTCTGAGCGCGGCGATACCAAATATGCGTAGATTTGATATTTTTTTTATTGATTTATTTTGATTGGGGCGAAAGGGGGGTGATTTAAACTTTTATGTTTTTTTTTTTTTTTTCACATTTTTTTAAACTTTTTTTTTTAACTTTTGCCATGCTTCAATAGCCTCCATGAGAGGCTAGAAGCAGGCACAACCCGATCGGCTCTGCTACATAGCAGCGATCTGCTGATCGCTGCTATGTAGCAGAATTGCACGTGTGCTGTGAGCGCCGACCACAGGGTGGCGCTCACAGCGACGGGCAATCAGTAACCATAGAGGTCTCAAGGACCTCTATGGTTACCATTCACAAGCATCGCCGACCCCCGATCATGTGACGGGGGTCGGCGATGACGTCATTTCCGGCCGCCCGGCCGGAAGCGGTAGTTAAATGCCGCTGTCTGCGTTTGACAGCGGCATTTAACTAGTTAATAGGTGCGGGCAGATCGCGATTCTGCCCGCGCCTATTACGGGCACATGTCAGCTGTTCAAAACAGCTGACATGTCCCGGCTTTGGTGCGGGCTCACCGCGGAGCCCTGCATCAAAGCAGGGGAGCCGGCATCGGACGGTATAGTACGTCCGATGCCGGTAAGGGGTTTAGCATCATGCTGTTTCTTGCCTGTGCGTTTGCTTGGGAGCAACAAAGAAATCGAGAAAGACAGAGAAGGACATGGTGTTGGCGTTTTTGGTGACACCCCATTATCGAACTCCGGGAGAGCCGTGGAGCCTATCGCACGCTATATGGCGAGCATAATGCCATCCCAGACAAATTCCCAGAATATACCCGATGTCGCAAGACTCTTTTCGGGATTTGCTTGGTCGTGTCCAAGTAGCCATCCGGAGACAGGACACCCAGCTTCATAGAGCGATTCCTGCGGAGGAACGTCTGCTGGTTACATTAAGGTACGCAATAATTCTAAACAAATGCTTATAATTATTGTTGGTCTGACATGTATTCTTTGTATTTTCCTTTTATGTCTTTGGCAGAACAACACCATAAATAGAATTGATAGGAATTTATTTTTTATTTATTTTATTACAGATTTATGGCAACCGGAGAGAGCTTATCATCCCTCCACTTCCAGGAGCGGCTAGGAATGTCCACCCTGTCTGGAATAGTTGCAGACACCTACTGGGCTTTGTGGAACGTTCTCCGGGATGAATTTATACCCATACCCACCGAGGACATGTAGATGGGAATTACAGAGAAATTCTGGAGTGTGTGTGATTTCCTCAACTGTTTTGGTGCGGTGGATGGAAAACACATACGCATTATCAAACCCGCCAGAACTGGATCGGAGTACTTCAACTACGAAAAAAAATATTTTTCTGTTGTGCTCATGGCAATAGCAGATGCGGACTGTCGCTTCATCGCCATGGACATTGGAGCTTTTGGCCGTGGCAATGAGTCCCAGACTTTCAAGAACCTGGATATGGGCCGACATGTGTATGGCAAAAATTTTAATTTTCCATGGCCACACCCTCTCCCCAACACTCAAGGCCCACCAATGACATGTGTTATGGTTGGGGATGAGGCCTTTCAGATGTGTGAAAACCTACTGAAGCCATGTTCCAGTCGGGACTTGAACCACACTAAAAGCATCTTTAACTACAGACTGACCAGGGCCCGAAGAACAGTAGAGTGTACCTTTGGATTCTAGTCTCTAAATAGCGCATTCTTGCAACAGCCATTAATCTAAAAATGGAGACCGTCGATGAGGTGGTCAAAGCCTGTGTGGTTCTCCACAATTACATTATGGCTAAGGAGTGACCCAACATTGAACTGGATGAACCAGTTGCAAACCCATTGCCAGATTACCAGCATCACCCGCTGTGGTCAACTGTTGAAGTTGGCCACATGCGGGACCATTTTGCAGCCTTTTTTGATTCTGATATTGGACGTGTGTGTGGCATGGCAGGGCAATATTGTGTAAAATGTCCTGTTGGGTTTGGGTCTGTACCAGTTATGTTTTAAATGTTACTAATATATGTTAATGAACTTTTTTGTTTTGTTATCTTGACCATGTCTCCTATGTATTTCCTCTACAAACCACTTAGGTTGTTAGTGGTAAGGTTGTTGACGTCATTGCGTCCTGATTCTGTTCTGCAGTATCTATTGGACGCAGACTGAAGAGACGATGGCTGTTTACAAAACAGATCTATACTCATCAAGTCAGGTGTCAGAAATAATGAATTCATGATGCACAAATAACAGCCTCATGAATTAACTATTTCTGGCACATGTCCAGGTGAGTATAGATATGCCTTGTTTAACCTCCATCGTCCCTTCACTTTGTGTGAAATAGATTACGTACACAGGAGAAAAAATGGAGGTTATACAGGGCAGTTCTCTACTCCCCATGTCAGGTGTCATAACTGAGTTTTTGGACACATGACCTGTTGAGTATAGTTCTGCTTTGTATTACCGCCATTTTCTCTTCAGTCTGCAACACAAAGTCGCAGAGTAAGCAGAAGGAAGAGATTATGGAGAAAATACAAGTATTATTTTTTGGGCCACCTCATATCTCTATACCAAACACACACAAAGCTGCAGTGTTGTATTTGCTAACTACTGGAGCTATGAGGTGGCAAAAAAATAAAGTGTGCGGCGCAGTGTTTTATTTGGCGCACGATGTGTGTTGCTGGTGGCGAAAAACACAATTATCCAAACATTATTGGGGGTAAAAAACATTATTATTTATTTTTACACAAAAAAAAATTAACTGCGCCTGCTTGGGGTAGAGTGCCGGAAATGGGGGGTATGTATCTGTGAAGCTTGACTAACTGTGGAGGGACGCAGGGCTGGCTGGAGAAGGGGCAAACCTTTACTGTTCCACCACCCCAACCACTCCATATACCAGACCTCTGCCCTTCCCTAATAACCTCCTTCTCCAACATCACTGAAGGAGAACTTACTCTCCTCCTTTCCAAATCACACCTCACCACCTGTGCACTTGACACCATCCCTTCCCACCTGCTCCCCAACCTCGTTAACATGCTCATTCCAGCCCTAACCCATCTCTTCAACCTATCGCTATCTTCTGGTACCTTCCCCTCTGCCTTCAAACATGCCACCATCACACCCATCCTCAAAAAAGCTAACCTTGACCCAACTGCTATGCCCAGCTATTGCCCCATATCACTGCTCCCGTTTGCTTCCAAACTCCTTGAACAGCATGTGCACGCTCAACTTTCCTCCCACCTCTCATCTAACTCTCTCCTTGACAGCCTCCAATCTGGCTTCCGCCCCCACCACTCCACCGAAACTGCTCTGTCCAAAATTACTAATGACTTACAGCCAAAGCTAACAGACCGTTCTCCATCCTCCTCCTTCTCGACCTGTCCTCTGCTTTCGACACAGTCGACCACTGCCTTCTGCTACAGATTCTTTCTTCCCTTGGCGTCAAAGGCCTTGCCCTGTCCTGGATTGCCTCATACCTTTCCGACCGCACATTTAGAGTTTCCCACTCCCATACTACCTCCTCACCCCGCCCTCTCTCTGTTGGAGTCCCTCAAGGCTCTGTCCTAGGGCCCCTACTTTTTTCCATCTATACCCTTGGCCTAGGACAACTCAAAGTCTCATGGCTTCCAGTACCACCTATATGCGAACGATATTCAGATCTACCTCTGTGGCTTAGATGTCCCCTCTCTGCTGTCCAGAATCCCGGAGTGTCTGTCAGCCATATCCTCCTTCTTCAACTCTCGCTTCCTAAAACTCAATGTAGACAAAACCGAACTCATCATCTTTCCCCCATCTCGCGTATCCCCCTTACCTGATCTATCTATTATGGTAAACGACATCATGCTCTCTCCCGCACCTGAAATCCGTTGCCTTGGGGTAACTCTCGTCCCTGCCCTGTCCTTCAAACCGCACGTCAAAACTCTTGCCACCTCCTGTCGCCTCCAACTATACTCCAAAATATTGCCAGAATCCATCCCTTCCTCAACCCACAATCTACTAATACTCTTGTGTGTGCCCTCATCATCTCCCGCCTGGATTACTGCAACACCCTCCTATGTGGCCTCCATGCTAACTCCCTTGCACCACTCCAGTCTGTCCTCAACTCTGCTGCTCGGCTAATCCACCTCTCTCCTCGCTACTCCCCTGCTTCTCCCCTCTGCAAATCTCTCCACTGGCTCCCAATTCCCCAACGAATCCAGTTCAAACTACTAACACTGATCTACAAAGCCATCCACAACCTGTCCCCTCCCTATATCTCTGAACTAATCTCCCACTATCTTCCCTCACGTAATCTTCGATCCTCCCAAGACCTCCTACTCTCCTCCACACTTATTCATTCCTCACACAACCGCCTCCAAGATTTCTCCCGAATATCCCCCATCCTCTGGAATTCCACGCCTCAACACGTCCAATTATCCACCACCCTTGGATTCTTCAGACGCAACCTGAAAACCCATCTCTTCAGGAAAGACTACAGCCTGCAATAACCATTCTGCCGCCTCACCAACCAGCCGAGCTGCCGCCTCACCAACCACCCGAGCTGCCGCCTCACCAACCACCCGAGCTGCCGCCTCACCAACCACCCGAGCTGCCGCCTCACCAACCACCCGAGCTGCCGCCTCACCAACCACCGAGCTGCCGCCTCACCAACCACCCGTGCTGCAGCACCCCGACCTCCTGTCTCTTCCCCATTATCCCGTAGAATGTAAGTCCACAAGGACAGAGTCCTCTCCCCTCTGTACCAGTCTTGTAAATATATTTTCTGTTAACAATATCTATAACCCTGTATGTAACCCCTTTTCTCATGTACAGCACCATGGAATTAATGGTGCTATATAAATATAAATAATAATATTGCTTTCATTATGGCTTTGTCATGTTGGATGCAAACAAAGGTAATTCCTGGACCCATAAGTGACACTTGCATGTATTGCAGGATTTTTCAGTAGCAAATGTGTAACTTTACCCATATAGTGTTATAATATAACTCCTCGACTACTTGCTTGTTATTTGTGGTCATCTGCCTGTCACTTTATTCTAAAGGTCAGTGAACGGATAAGGCCTATTTGTATACACATTTTTCCCAAGGCCCATTCCTTCCAGTGTTCTGTCTCACTGGGTAAACACATACTGAGAAGTGACTTTACAAATGCTCCGACAGCTGCCTAGTCCTGGACTACATCCAAGAAGCGCTCAGCTTATAGCATAAATTATACAGCACGTGCACTGGATGTAGTAGTTCTGGCAAGAATCCTTCTCTGTGGCACTTCAGGGAGAAGGAGGAGTTCCCATCTTGGCTGAGGCTACGGAAAATACTGCATTATCACTGCTCCATTAGATGGAAGGGAAGTGCTTAGAACAAAATATTAATTACCTAACTACTAGTAAACATTCAGTAAGTCACAGTAAGGGTTTTTTGGGTTAAAATAATTTATCACCTATCAGTAGGATATATCATAACTTGCTGTTCGGTGAGTGTCTGACCCTGGAGTCTACATAAATCATTAGAACAAACAATGCAAAATGCATCTTTAGAGAGGAAGAGGACTAGAACTGTAGTGCCACCTACTGGGAGCAGCAATCCTACAAGATAATATTGACCCTTTGACAAGCCTTGCAATATGACGTCGGATAAATGCCAACCCAGAATCTGCTTGTTAAAAGGTCAATATTGACTTGTAGGATTGCTTCTTCCAATAGGTGGCGCTATAGAGTTCTAGTCCTCTTCCTCTCTGAAGATGCAATTTGCATATTTAATTTCCCAGAGGAGCATTGCATGGCTTATAAGTCTCTGTACATTAGAATGCCAGGCCTGGTATATCACTCTCCACAAGGAGAAATGTTACCCTATAGACCCCAGGACAAACGAGGAACTTTTGTCTCTGTTGGAATGGAGCGGCATTGTGCATACTTAATCTGCACTCCATTCATTATGGAGCTACTGGGAAAAGCCGCATAGCATTTCCATCGGGAATGAATGGAGTGGCGGTCAATCATGTGCACTGCCGCTCCATTCTAACAGGGATAAGGGTATGTGCACACGCTGCGGATTCCATTGCGGAATTTTCCGCAGCGGATTTGATTAAAGCCGCAGTGCAAAAAGTACTGCGGATTTATCGCGGTTTTTTGTGTGGTTTCCACTGCGGTTTTAGACACCTGTGGTTTTTTAATATGGAGCAGGTGCCAAACCGCTGCAGATTCCGCACAAAGAATTGACATGCTGCGGAAAATAAACCAGTAAGCATTTTTTGTTTTCCATAGGTTAACATTGTACTGTACACCTCATGGAAAACTTCTGTGGATCCGCAGCGTCAAAACTGCAACGTGTGCACATAGCCTAAAAGTTCCCAGTTCTACCGGATGGTGCGAGTTCCAGAGGCTGGACCGCCACCGATCAGCGAGTTATCACAAACCGCGTGCATATCCATTGGACTGTTACCTTAATCCACATTGCACTGTCCATGTACAATGATCAACCCCAATCTGTCTTGTGAAGGGCCGAGTGACAAACTGAAATGTTGCACATACCGGATTGTGGTTCCAATAAAACGGTTATCTTCTTGTCTTTAAGTGACGGACTCTTTTATATACTGTGGATAATTGATGACTTGTTTTAATCAGTTAACCCCTTCAAGTATGTCCTTTTATTGGCTTAAGAAAATCTTTAAAATTTGCTGTTAGCATTTGTTCTTTTTGCATTAAGTAGCTAGCTGACACCGAGCCATTGTTACAGAGCACATGATGTTCTTTTTAGGTTTGTCTTTTGTTTATTATTGACCACAAATGGGGGCATGCTTACTCAGTGCAAGTGATATAACCTAAAAAATAGCTAGGTGGTTGAAGGTTTTTGCAGTATTACATAATCATACGATGTTACGGTAATGCTTCTGGGCTGCAGCAGCTACAGGAAAGGGTCTTGTACCGCGCCAACTGGAAGGCACTCAGGACAGTTTGTTGCTGCTGGAATATATATTAAGCTGTCATCGATTCTTTATTATTGTGCTGCATTAATTTCGGTTTGGGTATGACTTCTCAACAGGCTGCAGATTGTACCCTGTGGAGGTATAATCATGTGTATCTGATATGATTTTAGAATAGCTAATTATTGCCACAATGGTTTCTAATTAAATATGGCTTGTCACTGAGACGGAGGCAAACCAGCCATAAAAACAATCTATGACCAGCTGACGTAGGTTTTCCCAGCAAGTTTTTAATATACGGTAGTAAGTTTCTGATTCTGTGATTGTGCCATGCTGCGCACTGCTGACATGCGATATTATCGAGTACACACATACCGGCGTCCTACCTCCGTGACATGACCGCTCCTGAAGATTGCCGCCATGTCCCTTAAGTAAGGACTGGTACATTCTCCCGCATACTAGTGTCAACATGTCATCTCTTGTGTTGTGGACTTCATTGTGATCTTCAAATGCCGCAAGGTACGACTTGAAACTGTTCCTATAGAAATAAAGAAATCGCAGGGAAGGTGAACAACAATGATACCTAATGGCCTCCCAAAAAAGGCTGAAAGGACTATGTGCCTCACTACTGAACCAGCCTTCCCTATAGGAAGTTAGAATGCCTATGGTGTTTAATTTAGATTATAGTAAGCTTGCCACAAGAAAGTTTATTAAAGGGGTTCATGGTCCAGCTGCACAGGAGCTGAGTTGGGGTGGTGATTAATTTCCGCTGTACTGCACTGCATCGGTACAGCTGAGCAAAAAATACCACTGCAGTCACAGTGAGTGGGAGGGGCATACCAATGGGCGTGGCAGAAGTGGGTGGGGCTATATTTTGAATTGCTACCAGCACAGAAGTTCTTTATGGGTGACCTGCAGAGGGCTGGTACGTATAACGGTGTAAGTGATGTCCAGTGTATGAATGATGTCTGCTGCATTAGTGGGTGACAGGCATATATGTATCATATGCCTAGTGTGTAAGCGATGTGTATGTAGCATTGGTCTTGCGGGTGACTGGCATTAGGTGCCATGTGTCTAGGGGTCTGATGGACTCCAGAGCTCCACCACACAGTATGATGGCCCCCAGAGTTTCCAACAAGTATCAACTGATAATTTAAAAAAATAAAGCTACTCCCCTAACGCCATTCCCCAATTGCGCCTCTTGACTGGGCTAAAGTGACTTACGAAAGTTTTCACCCCCTTGGCTTTTTATATAGTTTTACATTTTTATTTTTCTACAATAATGAATACCAGCAAACCAAAACCCCAAAGCAAATGTTTTCTTTTTGTATTTTTACCGCACTTGGATTTAAAAAAAAAATAATAATAAGTAAATTTTATGGCAAAATCAATGGTGTAATTTAAAACTACATCTTGTTCCGCCCAAAAAAAAAAAAAAAGAAAATTGGCTGCATCCGGAAGGGGTTAAACAGAACAATTAAAATTCTAGCTGACAGACTGAAACTGAAGAGTGAACCCCACTTTGTCCGGTGAAGCGGTTCTCTTATGGAGGATGCACCACGCACACGGTATACGTTGTGTACTCTGAGATTGTGCAAGAGAATACGGGGAAATGTGAGGATCAATTTGTAATGAGAGAACTGTGCAGTATTAATAAGATATGATATCATAATTTTGACTTGAAGATACAAAAAAAGCCATAATATCCCCTGCTGTGAAAGATGTGTTTATATTGAATGCTAATTCAGAATGAATGTCACATTTTCAGTGATTGTTATGTAGAGCATTTTTATAAATCATTATTTTATTGCCTAAAAAATCGACATTATAGTATTCTTTCTAAATTTATATACCCCATTTATATTTCTCCATATATTCACCAAGATCTAAGAACTCTTAATATTATATTTATTTTACCCTGTTCCAAGGTTGTATCTTCCCTCGTCTTCCTGTAGCCTACCCAACATTTATAATGACAACCCCAACCTTCTGCTTAGATATGAGTCTACTTTGGCCATATCCGATTGGTTTTTAGGTATTTTGTCAACATGAGGAGCCTTACGCTGAATCTTTCATAAAGGAACATAATTTGATACTTTCTATATACACACCATCATCCACATTATGTCCTCTCCGTTAGGCCTTATTCACACCTGCTTGTCCATTCTGAATCTCCAAAACACCATTTTTCATTCTTTTAATGGGTTTTACCATCCATGCATCTGCATTTTTCACATACTCAGAGGCCAGTTCCTGCCAAGCCAATTAGCAGAAGGTTTCCTAGCATATGTATGGTGTCCACATAAAACAGGTCTGTGACTTTTTTTTTTTTTTTTCCATGTGCCCGTTGGTATATGTGAAAAATCTGAAGTGTGAATAGCACCAAAGACTTAATGGTCTGCATGCCGTCTGTAGGAAACGCCAATTGTATGTGTGAAAAATACTGACGTCTCAGTAAGGCTACGTTCAGACTAGCGTTGTGCTAGTGTGCGTCGGGTTAGCGTCGGGCGACACAGCGGCGACGCACGCGTCATGCGCCCCTATGTTTAACATGGGGGACGCATGCGTTTTTGTTTGTTGCGTTTTGCGACGCATGCGTCTTTTTTGCCGCAAGCGTCGGACCAAGAAAACGCAACAAGTTGCATTTTTCTTGCGTCCGATTTTCGGCAAAAAACTATGCACGCGTCGCAAAACGCAGCGTTTTTGCGTGCGTTTTGCCGCGTTTTTGCGTGCGTTGTGCGTTGCGTCGCCGACGCAGCGGCGCACAACGCTAGTCTGAACGTAGCCTAAGGCATTATGGTGGCTGCCACTGGGAGCGCTGACAGGTGATATTTGCTATGAATCTAGTTATGGCTCGTTTTCTTAAGTACCGTATATGTTGGGAAAATTTCCATTGTGTATGGCAATCATGTAACCCCAATGTATGTGTTTGTATGCATACTGTTGCTTAAGTTGCCCATTGATTGTGATGGTTAAATCTGTGTACCACATGCCAAAGGGACATACTTTGGGAGATTTTGTATGCACCATGGAGTAAACTTATGGTACAGTTACACTGCAAGAGTAATGTGAATGAGCATTATTTAAAAGCGATTGTTTTATGATTATCTTGCAGTATGAACAGGCTGCCGATAAATGAGCAAAATGCTCACTCATCAGGTGAATTGATCTTTTTCGCAGTGCAAAACAATCACCGTTCTCGGCGGTGCATCAACCAGTGTAAACAGGACTATCGAGATCCATGGCATCCTAGTACAGATAGCGGAGTGTGCGTCAGTTACTTTGGTCTGCCTGTGTAAATAGGCATTTAAATGACCATCGATCAGTAAACGTTTTCCTATCAGCAGTCATATCATGCTGCTGGCTGGTCCATGAAAACTGACTTTTAGCCTATTCTCTACATCTATCTGCATTTTTCCATTATCTTTAAGGAAGCACTCCTCCTCCCATCAAATCGTTATTCCACTAAAATATTGCAGTCATCATATTGTATAGCACTGTATACTTACAGTTGCTAATTTTGCCTTTCTACCCAACTAATTCTTCTCTTTGCTGTATGTAAAAACAGGAAGTCTCTTGTCCCTGCATTTATCATTCCCCTCTTAAACTGATACCGCTGCTCCATCCTCCTTATACCATGGACCTCCTGTTTCTACATAGAGCTTAGGCCTCTTTCACATTTCCGTCGGTATGGGGCCATCGCAAACCGTCAGCCCGACAGACGTTGTGCAAAATAGCGCACAACGTGGGCAGCGGATGCAGTTTTCAGACTTCAGACGCATCCGCTGCGCATTTTGAGTTTAAGGAGGAGGGGGCGGAGTTTCGGCCGCGCATGCGCGGTCGAAAATGGCAGACGCTACATACAAAGAGAAAAGCTGCAGACCAAAAATTGGGGATCACCAAACATGAATACAAAAAATGATAATTTTATTGAATACAAAACCAACAAACTTTTTAAAAACAATTAAAAGTCAGAAAAAAAATTGACATGAATACACCTGAACAGCTTATAATAAAGCCTAAGGCTGCCTCTCCCAAGGCCAATGAAAAATCACAATGACAAATATAGTGCCATATATAATTAAGACAGTTGCTGATGGTGGTCCAAATAATACATGTATGTATCAATAGTGATGTAAATCCCTATAACACACTAATATGCTGTACATGGATACACACCTACAACATAGCAATAATCATACTTATACCATAGCTGCTGAGCACAAATACTGCCTGGTCGTTAGCAATATAGACACTATATACACTGGCTACAAAATGCTGGTGTCACTGATAGTGCTCGCACAAACCATGTAATCAAGCTGTGCAGCATGACCGAGTAGCTAATACAGACCCAATGCAGCACATGGTATATGAAAATAAGCCTAGGAGCAGGGGAGCCCGTGGAGATGCCCGAAAATGGCGGACGCGTTGCACAAAAAAAGTTACATTGAACGTTTTTTTGTGACGACGGTCCGCCAATTACCGACGCATCTAGTGCACGACGTATGGAACGCGTGTCCATACGTCGCAATGCGTCGGTAATACAAGTCTATGTGCAAAAAACGCATCCTGCGGGCAACTTTGCAGGATGCGTTTTTTGCACAGAACGACGCATTGCAACATCTTTATAAAGACGAAAGTGTGAAAGTAGCCTTAGAAGGATTAAGCTATTCAGTTTTTAATCACTTGATATCATAGACCTAATGGAAACCAGAAGAATTATCTGGGTAGAAAGACAAAATGAGCAATTGTAGGTACACAGTGCTATATAATATGATGATTGTAATATAATAGAAGGATATATATTGATGGGCGTACTTCTTTAAGTAAAATAGGAACAATCTTTGTCAAAAACTCCTGATCCAGTCCAGTAGATAAAAATTTGCAGATATAACAAAAAAAAGCACAAAATGTCTGCTATACTGTAATACTTAGCAGCATCTGAAAGATTGACTCTGACATATAATCCAATTACTGTATTAATATTGGGTTCACTCATAAATCTAAGTAACTGGTCATACAGATGGCGAGAATAGCTCTACAGCTGGCCGGAAACTTGTCTATTACATTATCCGTGTGACATTTGCAGACTGCTGAGCAAGCTCATAAATTACAGTGACCTTAGTATATTTTGTTAATATGCACTGAACACAACTCTGATATTCTACAGTCCAGGGCGTTTCTTACAAGCAAACGAAATAGAGATGATTGCAGGCATGCAAAGACTGTGCAGCCGATCACAGCTCACATACAGGTATCTTAGGAGGATAGGGTTATGGATATTGTTTAACACTTTGGTACATTGTGAATTGTCTCTTCAGAGAGGAAGAGGACTAGAAGTCTATAGTGCCACCTATAGGCAGTATAAATCCTAAAAGTCCATATCCACCCTTTTACAAGCCTTGTCACGGGACTTGGGATAGAAGCCAAAATCTCAATTTGCAGACGCTGTGTTTCTGTGTTCTGCCCCTAGACACCTCTCCACTAGCCAAACCAGACCTCACACTTTATACTGGCTAGGGGCAGTACTGTGAAGCACTGTGTTTGCAAATTACGATTTTGGTTTGGCTTTTATCCTAAGTCCTATGGCTAGATTAGTTAAAGGGTTGATATTGACTTGTAGGATTGCTACTTCCTATAGGTGGCACTAGAGTTCCACTTCTCTTCCTCTCTGAAGAGACAATTTGCATATTTCCCAGAGGAGCATTGTGGCTTAAGTCTCCTCACCTCGGCATGTCAGGCTTGATATGTCGCTCTCCCCAAGGAGAAATGCTATATTGTGAAGGATTTATATAGTAGGTTATTTCATACGGATTACTCCAAAGGGCTTCTCAAAGCCTAAGACGCTGATTTGCCAAATCCTGGAATCCGTCACCCTGCAGCACTTGAATAAGGCTAGTGGCCACATGTACGGACAAGAATCTATGTCTGGGTAATCATTGAAGGGGCCGGGGGACATTGCTCTACAAACCCCAACAATCATGTATCTGAAGAAGACTTCAATGTTACAGTCATAGGTCATCAACAGTAGAAAACCTTTCCCAATAGCCATGTATTCTGTGTGAAACATACTGCACCTTTTGTCATGTGGCATAAAATATTTGCCTCACGTTGGCATCTTTCCCTCCCTCTTTTCCCCTTCACTTTTCTCCCTCTCTCTTCCTCTCTCCCTCTCTCTCTTTCCTTCAACTGTTAGAAAGGATGTGTCAGGTCCTGATTCTTGGTGTCTAATTAGTTAGGTTGTATAGCCATTTGACTTGTATCCTGCATTTTTAAGCGGTTTTCCTCTTGTCATTACAATCTTCAGGAGTCTCTCCATGTATTTCTGTGTTTCTTGTCTTTCATCCAGCTTTTCCCCTTACCATAGACTGTCTAATAAGAAATATTACTAAGTGTCTAATTTTGGCATGTAGTGTTCATTTATGTAGAACAGGGGTGGGCAATTAAATTTCTCAAGTGACCACATGAGAGACAGTGATTGTGGAGGGCTGAAACAATAGGCTGAAAATAATTGTAATTAATATTAACATATTGATTATAATTATTCAGTATTAATTGCATCACTTAATATTGAACAGAATTAAGTATGCAGATGTCCACCTGTATGAGCCTGCCTCCCTATATACCATATGAACCAATACATAGTGCCCCTATATGCCCTATGAGCCTACACACAGCCCCTACAAACAGCATGAACCCCACATTGCCCTTCTACATGCAGTATGAGCCTCCATATATCCCAGCTCTATACAGTATGAACCGCCACATAGCCCCTTGTATACAGTTTGAGCACCCACATAACCTATGTACAATGAGTCCCCATATAGCCTCTTAATGTATGACCCCCACATAGCTGCCTATATACAGTTGGCGCTCCCGCATAGCCTCTATATATACAGTGAGCCCCCACATAGCCTTTCAATATACATTATGAGCCCCCACATAGCCTCTATATACAATGAGCCCCCACATAACCCTTCTATATACGGTATGAGCCCCCACATAGCCTCTATATACAATATGAGCCCTCACATATCCACTATCTACAGTATGATCCCCCACATAGCCTCTATATACAATATAAGCCCTCACATATCTACTATATACAGTATGATCCCCCACATAGCCCTTCTATATACATTATGAGCCCCCACATAGCCCTTCTATATATGGTATGATCCCCCACATAGCCCTTCTATATACGGTATGATCCCCACATAGCCCTTCTATATACGGTATGATCCCCCACATAGCCCTTCTATATACATTATGAGCCCCCACATAGCCCTTCTATATACGGTATGATCCCCACATAGCCCTTCTATATACGGTATGAGCCCCACATAGCCTCTATATACAATATAAGCCCTCACATATCCACTATACACAGTATGATCCCCCACATAGCCTCCTATATACATGCTAACATCCCATACATATTATTGTTCCCATTCCCCCACGCGCTGCTCCTGTGTCAGTGCACTAAGCAAAGGCGATGTAATGACATCATTGCGTCTGCTGTCTGATGCTGATTGGTGGAAGAATGGTCCGGCCTCTCCTCCACCAATGCACACTGCTGTGTGCATCCTGAAGATGCGGGTAGTGGTGACAGTGGGCAGTGGTGGGTGGGTGAGGTCATTGTGCGGCCCAAGAGCCACTGTTTCCGCTGTCTTAGGCCATGGGCTGGACTAGAACAGGCAAAGTGCCGGAGGTGACCTGCAGGCCTCAGTTTGCCAGCTCCGATGTATAAATTTAAAAGGTCACTGTTTAAGTGACACATTTAAAAAAAAAAAAAAAAAAAAAAAACTTCTGATAGGATAAGATTATATTTGTGACATTTTTTTTCTTGTCATGTTCCTTTATATTGTCACAAAAATATGAATGCTATTCCCCTAGCAAATAGAGAACTGTTTTACGATATTATCCTCTGCCATGTAGTAAGTTTTACAGTGCGGAAAGAGAGGTCAGTTCTTGAAAGTGCATAGGATCTTTTTGGAACAAATTTTTAAACTTAGAGGAATGGACCAAACTAATGCAATATGGGTACAGGAGTGCTTTAGAGACTTGAGATTATCTCATTTAAAGAAAGGATAGTGTAAAAATGACCTACTAAGTGTGTATAAACATATTTAAGGGTTCTAAGTAAAGTTCTCATATTGGACACATAACTTAAAAATTAATGGTGTTTCCTCTTCTTTGGGTCAATAATGCATAACAGGTTGCCTTGTGTCTTTTCTCCCTATATACTGTATCCACTAATAGGCAAGCATTAGTGATCTATGTTCATAAAAAAATACTTATTTTCATTAGGTTCTTGGTTCTCAACACAAGAAGCTTTAATAATGGAAAAGGTGTCCCCTAAATCTGGTGTAAAGCTGTCCATGCACAAGAGATTTTATTATCCAAAAATGCCAATTTAGACCAGCTTTTGTCCTTCACCTACAGTTTATGCTCCTTAACAGCTTGAGAATGAATGCAGATATTGTTGGATGCTGTAGTTGTAAAGTCAATCGAGCCGTATAACAGATTTTATTTATTTAGGGATTTATTTTTTCAATGTGGGTGTTTTGGCTTCGCAGGCCTGATGTGGACATAATGAACAGAGCTGCAAAGCTCCGCTCCATTCAAAGTGTAGCACCCACTGCTGGGTACTGCAGAACAGCTTCTATCAAACGCTGGCTTCTACACATTAAATGGAGTTGCACTTTGCAGCTCTGTACAAACTGTTTATGTTCGGCCAGGCAAATTACAGCTGATCAATGGGGGTTCCAGATGTCTTGGCCCCGTCATCCTTAGATTGATAACCATCCCGTGGATACACCATACATGTGCTGTGAGTGGGCAACCCCTTTAGGAATAATACCTTCTTGTCAACTTGTGTGTGTGGACACATTTGTATCTGTTTTTCTCCGTTTTATCTGCAGTTTCCACAGCAGGCGTGTATTCCATACTGCAGACAATAGAGAAGATGATTGCAGGCACGGACAGCCCTGCCAGAGGCACATTATTCTCTCTGGCATATTCACGCTAGGCTGAAGCTGGTATTCCAGACACATTTGTATGGGACGCATTAGACACAGGAGCTGAAGCAGTTGTCAGTCCCATTTCTTATTGAAATGTCATGCAGGTCGTCCAGCCTGTTGGCTCCTGTGTGCATCTGTCTGGGGTGAGACAAACTGTGAGGCAGCGGATGGCAGTCTGCTAGGACTCAGCGATATCTGTGCCGCTGCCCAGATCTTAGCGAAATGGCCTTCACATTCACGCATCTGCAACTTTTAATTAACGCTCAGGACCCTCAGATCCAGCGGGATTATAGGTCAGCACAGTATGGGAATATTAATATTGATTCGATTCATAAATGGATAGTTTTATGAGGGCGTACAGACATTTCTTTGTTTGCTCCACAACACCTGCTATTTCTGTGGTGTGTGTCCATTTCTGATGATGATCATTGCCAAGTCACATAGGTTTGTTGTCTGGATAAAAGAGACTTACCCCTATGTTTGCTCCTGGAAACTGTCCATAAGCAGGGCTCGCTAACTGATTCCTATGGCTTTATTATTACATGTATGGTTTGTGTTAATACACCTAGAAGTCAGCTTATTGGCACATGAACTGAAAAATAATCTCATTTATAAAAATAAACGTGTGAAAGGAGAAGGAAAATCGTCTCTAAACAAACTCTCATACCTCCACGCAAGCATAGGGTTCAGCTTGTGGACAGATTGCTTCTTACAGCAGAGACGCAGAGGTGCATGTGAGCACCCCGGCAGACGAGCTCATTCAGATACACAGGATAGAAGGTGAAGGGTGGCACTCCGCTCACCTACGCTCCCCCGCCTCCAAGTCTTTATGTAACTCATAAAGAGGTTATTTTCACTCATCAATGTCCACGGAGTGCCACCCTTCATCTTCTCTTCTACTTATATAAACACTAAATAGAGGCCCGATGCTATCGCATTGGGAGAGCGGTAATGTCACGATGGGGGCAGGCTTTGCAGCGTTGAGAATCTCTCCCCCATGTGCTCACCCACCTATCCACTCTCTCTTTCCCCATGTGCTGACTTCTCTCGTCTGTGCTCTCTTCTTTGACCTGTCTACCCCATGTGTTATCCCCCTTGTCTGCTGTCTCTCTCCTTCCTGTGCTGTGTTCTCCCCTCATGTGCTGTCCCGTTTGAGCGGTCTCCCCCCTGTGCTCTGTCTCTCATGTGTGTGGTGCGTACGGCATATACACTGTGTGTGTGTGGTGCTTATGGCGTATACAGTGTGTGTGTGGTGCGTACGGCATACACAGTGTGGTGTGTATGGCGTATACAGTGTGTGTGTGGTGCGTACGGCGTATACAGTATGTGTGTGGTGCGTACGGCGTATACAGTGTGTGTGTGGTGCGTACGGCATATACAGTGTGTGGTGTGACGGTGTTCCGCTGGTAGTGCCATGCAAGAGGCTGGTACCACCAGCAGTTTCCATACTGAGACACCCATCACTTGGGTGTCCCAATATGGCAGTCGGTGAACTTCCGCCGCTTGGAATTCTGGGATCCGGACACATCTGGACAGAACAGCATGTGAAGACATTACAAGGTAAGTATATATTAAGATGTACTAAGTATATGTGGTCATGAGTGCAACCACAGTAATTAAAGGGTTACTCTACTACTTTTGCATTGATTAAGTGTCCTATGGATATGTCATCGATATCATATCAGTGAGGGTCTGACACCTGGCATTCCCACTGATCATCTGTCCTTGATGATGGCGGCAGCTGAATATTGGTAGCTCAGGAGATGAACAGCATTACTCTGTCAGCTCTGTAATGTCCATCTCCTGCTCATTCGATTAAGGGCAGATGAGATGTGCAGTACCCTATGTCTCAATTACACAGTTGTCCAAGTTGTGTTGTTCAGCTCTGCAGCTGCTAACATCTGGCCAGCACCGAGAACAGCTGGTCAGTGAGGATGCCGGGTGCTGGACCCCATCGATATAATTTATTTACCTATCCTTAGGATAGGTCATCAGTATAAAAGTAGCGGAGAAACCCTTTAATGTAGGTAGTGAGACGCAGCTTGTAGAAATGCATAACATCTATAAACAGCATCTTTTTAGTTTCTGGTAACAGGAGATTTTATAGATTTTTCAGACTGGAAAAAAATGTCTGTCATAAAGGTGGACAATTTTAGATGTGCATGTTACAGATGATTTTCAGAATATACCATCTTGTGTGTGTACATGAGAAGCCACACTGTTTCTTCCCATATGACTTGTAGGAAGTAGCTACAGGTAGACAAGTGGCTATGGGTTTACCATCCTCTCCCTCTTTATGAACTAAACTCTGCAGTAAGGGACAGAAAACAAAGTTGGGTAGTCCTTTACCTAAAGTATGGAGGTCGAAAAGAAATAGTAATAGACATATAGTATGTGAGTTGGACCTTAAAGATTATGCATTGTGTGAAGTGTAAAATGGGACACTTAGAAAATAATCATAACTGAAAATGGCCAATAGTTTCGTGTCTCTTTCTCCTAACCAGATAAATGTGTGTCTATGGTTACAGCCTTCAAATACATTTTGTATTGTCTCATCCTTTAGTCAAGTAGAAGAAGTATTGAAATAGGATACAGCAGAGGGACAGGTTTGAAACGCCTTACAACAGTCTTCTGGTGTTAAAAAAAGGAAAAAAAGTAGCAAAAAATGATGTAAAAAGTAGAAGAAATATTAGATGGATTTATGTGTATTATATGGGGGAGGAGAAGACTAGAAACAGTAACTCCGGTAAATCCTGTCACAGCCTTCTTTGTGTTGTGGCTGACTATCTGTGTATAATATTTAGTGAGTGAGACTGATTAACTCTTTACAGGCATCAGATTCTGTCTTTTGCAGCTTAACCCTTTACAAGCTGCTGTGTCCTCCTCTTCATGATTGATTAACCATTTAGAAGTATCTCTGCCCTCCTCCTTCATCTGGTCTGCGTATTACATAGGGACATCTTACTACATGGCATTACAAAACGATTTACCGTATGTTGTTAATTTCAGTCTCCTTGTTGGAGCTGAGGGAAATTTAATCAGGATTGGTTTTTCGTTGATTGCCATTTGGCATTCATTATTTTTTAAAAATTACCATGTTTGTTATTCTCTTTTGGTGACTTGGTATGAAAAATAGGTGAATCAAGTCTTCCATTAAATTCTATGGACTAGCGAGTCAACCAAATGGCTAAACAGACCAAACCCTCTTTAAGTTTTCCAATAAATTGTACTTTGCCCTCCTACTGATGTTCCAGCGTCTTATCTCTGCTGCAGCCAATCACTGAGCTCACTGCTGAAGTGTACAGACAAACAGCGGAGGAGGCAGCATAGTGCCTGTGCAGTACAACAATACTTACTGGGGGGCGTGGCCTGACTTCTGATGGTGCAGGTTGCATAGTGTGGGAGCTCCATTCCCAGGACTCATAAAGCGGCACACAGCAGTGCACAGACGGTGCTTTCTCCTCCAGAACTCCCCACTCCTGCTCCTTACCGTTCGGTGAGTGTATGGGGAAATCTAAAGCCGGCGCAGGGGACCCTTCCAGGCGCATTGTGGACTTCTTTGCAGCCACCCCTCAGCAGCCTCAGAGGCCCAAGATGGCGCCGCTTTCTCCTAGATCCTCCAGAGCTGCACGCCGAGGCTCTCAGTCTTCTGCCTCAAGCACAGCAGCAGCTGATCTCTCAGAGGCTCCAGTTACAGCAACGCTGCTCAGAGACATGCTTGGTGACCTCCGTACCTCCCTGCAGGAGGATATGCGTTCCATGATGGCAGAGCTCAGGGGGGAGGTGGAGGAGCTGGGAGGCCGCACGGATCATCTTGAAAATAAAATGTCCGAACTGGTAGCTTCTCACAATGATTTGTGGGAAGCTCATGATAACCTGCAGCTGCTTGTTACCAAAACTCATGCTAAAACCCTGGATTTGGAAGACAGATCCAGGAGAAATAATGTGAAACTAAGAGGCATTGCTGAATCAATTGGGGCTGATGATCTCAGAGCCTTTCTACAAGACTTTGTCATATCTGTTCTCCCACTTTATTCCAAAGATGAAGTTGTGATCGACCGTATTCATCGGATCCCTAAACCCTCAGGCCTTGACCCTGCGGTACTCAGAGATGTACTAGCTCGCATCCATTTTTTTGTTATGAAGGAGGAATTTCTGCAAGCACTAAGATCGAAGCCGTCGCTACCTGAACGATTTGCTACCATTGCAGTTTTCCCTGATCTGTCTCCAGGAACTCTAGCCCTCCGCAGGGCTTTTGCACCATACACCTCAATCCTGAGGGAAAAGGGTATATTATACCGCTGGGGTTTCCCCACCAAACTTTGCATTCGTAAAGACGGTTCATTTACCACGTGCCTATCCCCGTCGCAAGCAGCCAAGACCCTGTCCCAATGGGGTTTTGACCCTCCTGCGCCCACTCCTGCCTCTGCTTCCACCAAACCTGGAGGATCTGGTCCCCGGAGACGCCGTATTACCCCTGACTGGAAGGTCGCCTGAAGTGTCTATTTTAACCATTTCCTGGCTGGAAGAATTTATTTTTTCCTTTTTCCCACTCAGTTCTAGTTCTCGTTTTTTTTTTGTTTTTTTTCTCTTCTTTTTGCTTGCTGAGTTTTTTGCTGAGGCTGGTTCCTGGCAGGACTCCGCTCAGCATATTGCCCCATTGGTGAACTGTTTTCTATTTTCACCTCGGACTCAGGATTTCCCTGGATGTTCCCTTGTTTAAATGTTTGGATTTTGTATGTTTGTTTTTCCCTTCTCCCCCTTCCCTCCCTCTCCCCCCTCCTTTCCCTCTTCCCCCCCCCTCGTCGCAGATGGAGTTTGCGAGGTATCCCACGACATGTTTATGCTTTTTTTCTGGGTAATGGGTTTGCATATCTTCTTCAGCAAATTGTGTAACATATTACAATGAGTGTTTCTTTATATTCTATTAATGTTAACGGCCTCAACTCCCCTGGTAAGAGATCGATTGTCTGGCGTCAGCTCGCTAAATCCAAACACGATATTATATGCTTACAGGAGACTCATTTACTAGAACGGGACAATATAAGAATGTATTCGAATCTATACCCCCACCAATTTTTTGCGAATGGGAAGACCAAAAAGGCTGGGGTGGCAATTTTTTTTAGCAAGGCTAACTCTTTCCAGCTAATTAGTTCTACAGCCGACCCTGCGGGCAGATACATTATAATTTTATGTTTAATCAACAATACCCCTTACACCATTGCCTCTGTGTATGGCCCAAATTTTGGTCAGGTTAAATTTCTAAATAATTTATTTCAAATCTTAGGTAATTATCAGCATGGTCATAAATTAGTTGCCGGAGACTTCAACATTCCAGTATCCAAGAATCTGGACTGTTCATCGTCGGCCGTGGCCAGGGGTGATGCGGCCCAGCTGATTAGCTCCTACAATTTACACGATATCTGGAGATATCTCCATTGTAATGAGAGAGACTACACATTTTGGTCCCCTCGTCACGGTTCTTACAGTAGAATTGATTATATTTTAGTAGATGATGTCGCTCTCCCCCACTGCATGTCTGCAAATATAGGTAATATCACTTGGTCTGATCATGCTCCTGTGTCAGTCTCCCTAGAAGACCCTCTTGCAATCAGACCCCCTTCACACTGGCGCCTTAATGACCACCTTCTCTCTGAGCAAGCAAACTTTACACTAATTGAAAACTCTTTGCAGGAATTCTTTGCCTTTAATGACTCGGCGGATGTGCGTGAGGACTCCCTCTGGTTCGCTCACAAGGCAGTGGCTCGTGGCCTTTTCATTAAGATGGCTGCGACAGCTAAACGCAAGTATAACTTAAATCTTCAATCTGCCTTGGCTGAAGTGGCCCGGCTGGAGTCTTGCCACAAAGCCTGCCCCTCCCCTCAATTATTTTCCAATCTTTCTGATGCACGCCTGCGCCTTCGCCAGCTCCTCCTCCATAGAGCAGAAAATTCGCTCAGGAAATCGAAAGCCAAATTCTACTCCATGGGTGACAGGGCAGGCGCCTTACTAGCTAAACGCGTTAAAAAAAAAAAAGAAGCCCAAACCAAAATTGCTTATCTTCTTAAGTCAGATGGTTCTCGGATTTACAACCCAATTCATATTGCTGAAGAATTTGCCTCATACTACTCCTCATTATATAACCTAGATTCTGACGTAAATACTCCTCAACCTTCTCAGGACTCAATTAACGCTTTTATGAATAAAGCGAATCTCACCACTGTTAATCCGGAGCAGTTGTCGCTCCTTAACGCCCTATAGAAGCAATTGAAATCTCCCAAATAATCAAAGAGGCCAAAAAACGCTCTGCCCCGGGTCCAGACGGCTTTTCCTTCTCATACTACTCTCATTTTCTCACTATCCTCTCTCCTTTTCTCATTCGTTTATTTAACTACTGGCGCTCTATGGGTACTATTGAGAGAGAGGGTCTGGAGGCTTGTATTTCGACACTTCCTAAACCTGGGAAACCTATGACCTCTCCTGGCAATTTTCGTCCCATCGCCCTTTTAAATTGCGATGTAAAAATATATGCTAAGGTCTGGGCCAATAGGTTATTATCGGTGCTCCCATCCTTGGTTCACTCAGACCAGGTTGGGTTTGTCCCGGGTAGGCAAACTAGAGATGGTACGAGACGCTTGATCGACCTGCTGGATGTGGTGGAGAGGTGGAGCCTCCCCAGTGTGTTCCTATCTCTCGACGCGGAAAAGGCGTTCGATCGGGTGCACTGGGGCTATATAGCATCTACATTGCACAAATTTGGTCTTACTGGACAGATTTTTTCAGCTATTATGGCTTTGTATTCCAATCCTTGTGCCTCAGTTCACTCAGCCGGCTTTAAATCCCGTATATTTTCTATTTCAAATGGGACCCGGCAGGGTTGCCCCCTCTCCCCCATCATCTTTGCTTTAGTCATGGAGCCCCTGGCGGCGGTGTTTCTGGTTCGCTGGCTCATGTATGGTGGAGTTGCCCTAGTGTGCAAATATTTTGGCGTCAGGTTGAAGCGATTCTTTCAGAGGTGACCCATCTTCCTATCAACCTAACTGGCCCTTTAGCAATATTGGGTATATCTCTCTTGGACTTCCCATCTTCCCTTCAACCCATTATTTCTAATATTCTTGTGGCGGCCCGACAATGTATTGCAAAGCATTGGAAATCTTCTAATATTCCCTCCAGACCTGAATTGATATCCAAAATTAATCTGCACTTTAGTTATGAGTCGATTACTGCGGACTGTCTTGCAAAAAAGAATAAGTTCCTTACGTGGTGGGACCCTTGGGTCTCCTCACCCTTTATTTCCTCGCCTGACCACCATCCCCCTTCTTCTGCCAGCTGACTCAATTGTTTGATATCATAGCTATGTATGCGCCCATGTATTGTAATTTTTGTTTTGTTTCATTCTTGATCGTGGATATTTACATTTATGTCTGCCTCTTCCCCTCCCCCTCCCTCCCCCTTTTTCCTTCCCATGTTGCATTTTAATTGTACTCTGTTTTCTCAATAAAAATTGAATGGTTAAAAAAAAAAAAAAAAAAGACAATACTTACTGTAAGGCTGTGTGCACACGTTGCTGATTTTTTGTGTTTTTTAGCTATAAAACTGCAAAAAAAAACAGCATACATTATGCATCCCGTCATTTAGAATGAATTCCGCAATTTTTGTGCACACGATGCGTTTTTTTCCACGAAAAAAAAAGCATTGCGGTAAAAAACGCAGCATGTTCATTAATTTTGCGGATTTTTTTGCAGATTTCCCACTATATAATGCATTGGGAAATGTCCGGAAAATCTGCACCAAAAATCTGCAGTAAAAACGCGCAAAAAACGCATGCAGGTTTCTTGCAGAAAATTTCAGGTTTTTCTCAGGAAATCTCTGCAGGAAATCCTGAACGTGTGCACATAGCCTAAAACCCCTTGAAGTAAAAGACCGCCTGGTAAAAATCTCTTGTGGCTCCTTTTCCCTAGTGTATGTAAAACTTTTCAGACCCTCACCATCAGTACCAGCCCAATACATAATTTATTATAAGCACACAGACAACTGCCAAGGGGAATGTATATTATAAATAAACATTAAACACGTCTAATATCAAAGACTCTAAATATCGCTGTTTGTATCATTTATTTCTAACTGTAATATGTAAAAGATCTTGAGAAGTATTTAAAATGTGTAGTTTTATCTCCAAACACAGGAAGGCAGGGTAAATAATGATTAGAGAAGTGCTGGAAAGGAAATGACTTGCCATATACCGTAGTCGGTGTTAAGTGCTTTTGTGCATTTCATGTATTAAGAGACCTCCTGAAATTATAGTATAATTATTTTCAAAATTCTGACTTTTTTTTCCAAAGACCCTCATGTCCCCAGTGAGCTTAACAACTTCATACTCTCTTCTCCTGGTGCCTTGCAAGCTTGAGAGATACTATGAATGTTAGTAGTCTGCTTTTCAATAGCTCCGCATAAGGATTTTTTTTTCTGCATAGCTATAATTTAAATGTTTTTGTAGTTTTTTGGCTTGAATTGAATATGTTATTATATTTGCAGTTAGACTGGAGTTGTTTTGGACTAAAGAGGAGTTGATTCTGGTGGTCACTCACCATCAATACAGAACATATCCCATAGAACGGGACTATGGGATGGAGGATGTGTATGATGGGTATATGGGCACGGGACTATGGGATGGAGGATGTGTATGATGGGTATATGGGCACAGGACTATGGGATGGAGGATTGTGATGGGTATATGGGCACGGGACTATGGGATGGAGGATGTGTATGATGGGTATATGGGCATGGGACTATGGGATGGAGGATGTGTGATGGTTATATGGGTATGGGATTGGAGGATGTGTATGATGGGAATATGGGCACGGCACTATGGGATGGAGGATGTGTATGATGGGTATATGGGCTTGGCTCTATGGGATGGAGGATGTGTATGATGGGTATATGGGCATGGGACTATGGGATGGAGGTTATTTATGATGGATATATGGGCACGGGACTATGGGATGGAGGATAATCATAATTTGTTATAACTAACCACAGTTAGTTACTATGCCCGGGCAACGCCGGGCTCTTCAGCTAGTTATACTATATGAAGGACTATGAGGAATCCATTATACAGGGTGGTTCATTTACAGTGGGGCAAAAAAGTATTTAGTCAGTCAGCAATAGTGCAAGTTCCACCACTTAAAAAGATGAGAGGCGTCTGTAATTCACATCATAGGTAGACCTCAACTATGGGAGACAAACTGAGAAAAAAAAATCCAGAAAATCACATTGTCTGTTTTTTTATCATTTTTTTTGCATATTATGGTGGAAAATAAGTATTTGGTCAGAAACAAACAATCAAGATTTCTGGCTCTCACAGACCTGTAACTTCTTCTTTAAGAGTCTCCTCTTTCCTCCACTCATTACCTGTAGTAATGGCACCTGTTTAAACTTGTTATCAGTATAAAAAGACACCTGTGCACACCCTCAAACAGTCTGACTCCAAACTCCACTATGGTGAAGACCAAAGAGCTGTCAAAGGACACCTGAAACAAAATTGTAGCCCTGCACCAGGCTGGGAAGACTGAATCTGCAATAGCCAACCAGCTTGGACTGAAGAAATCAACAGTGGGAGCAATAATTAGAAAAAGGAAGACATACAAGACCACTGATAATCTCCCTCGATCTGGGGCTCCACGCAAAATCCCACCCCGTGGGGTCAGAATGATCACAAGAACGGTGAGCAAAAATCCCAGAACCACGCGGGGGGACCTAGTGAATGAACTGCAGACAGCTGGGACCAATGTAACAAGGCCTACCATAAGTAACACACTACGCCACCATGGACTCAGATCCTGCAGTGCCAGACGTGTCCCACTGCTTAAGCCAGTACATGTCCGGGCCCGTCTGAAGTTTGCTAGAGAGCATTTGGATGATCCAGAGGAGTTTTGGGAGAATGTCCTATGGTCTGATGAAACCAAACTGGAACTGTTTGGTAGAAACACAACTTGTCGTGTTTGGAGGAAAAAGAATACTGAGTTGCATCCATCAAACACCATACCTACTGTAAAGCATGGTGGTGGAAACATCATGCTTTGGGGCTGTTTCTCTGCAAAGGGGCCAGGACGACTGATCCGGGTACATGAAAGAATGAATGGGGCCATGTATCGTGAGATTTTGAGTGTAAACCTCCTTCCGTCAGCAAGGGCATTGAAGATGAAACGTGGATGGGTCTTTCAACATGACAATGATCCAAAGCACCCCGCCAGGGCAACGAAGGAGTGGCTTCGTAAGAAGCATTTCAAGGTCCTGGAGTGGCCTAGCCAGTCTCCAGATCTCAACCCTATAGAAAACCTTTGGAGGGAGTTGAAAGTCCGTGTTGCCAAGCGAAAAGCCAAAAACATCACTGCTCTAGAGGAGATCTGCATGGAGGAATGGGCCAACATACCAACAACAGTGTGTGGCAACCTTGTGAAGATTTACAGAAAACGTTTGACCTCTGTCATTGCCAACAAAGGATATATTACAAAGTATTGAGATGAAATTTTGTTTCTGACCAAATACTTATTTTCCACCATAATATGCAAATAAAATGTTAAAAAAACAGACAGTGTGATTTTCTGGATTTTTTTTTCTCAGTTTGTCTCCCATAGTTGAGGTCTACCTATGATGTAAATTACAGACGCCTCTCATCTTTTTAAGTGGTGGAACTTGCACTATTGCTGACTGACTAAA
Organism: Ranitomeya imitator; assembly: GCF_032444005.1. NCBI lineage: Eukaryota > Metazoa > Chordata > Amphibia > Anura > Dendrobatidae > Ranitomeya > Ranitomeya imitator. The sequence continues at coordinate 757,677,881 of NC_091283.1, read as the reverse complement.
TACTTTTTTTCCCCACTGTATATGGATACACCTAAATAAAATGGGAATGGTTGGTGATATCAACTTTCTGTGGTGATGTGGTGGTGCACCATCTTGGGTGTCAGGTCCGAGCATTCCTACATGAACAGTTTCCTGGAAAGTGGATTGGTCATCGTGGGCCAGATGAATGGCCACCAAGGTCTCCCGATCTGACCCCCTTAGACTTTTATCCTTGGGGTCATCTGAAGGCAATTGTCTATACTGTAAAGATACGAGATGTGCAGCATCTGAAACAACTGATACTGGAAGCCTGTGCTAGCCTTTCTTCTGTGGTGTTGCCATCAGTGTCAAGAATGGGAGAAGAGGGTTATATTGACAATCCAACACAATGGGCAGCACTTTGAACACATTTTATAAGTGGTAATAGACTTGTAAATAACTCATGAAAGAATAAAGTTACATTAAAACCAAGCACACCATTGTTTTTCTTGTGAAATCCTCAATAAGTTTGTGTCACATGACCCTCTTCCCATTGAAAAAAAATAGTTGGATCCAAAATGGCCAACTTCAAAATGGCCGCCATGGTCACCACCCATCCTGAAAAGTTTTCCAACTTCCATATACAGTACTAATGTGCCACAAACACATTCCCCATTTTATTTAGGTGTATCCATATAAATGGCCCACCCTGTATTATATGGAGGCCTATGAGGAGTCCATTATATTATATAGAGGCCTATGAGGAGTCCATTATATTATATGGAGGCCTATGGAAAGTGCATTATTTCCCCTCTCGTATGCCATGTTTCTCTCCCTCTTCTCATATGCCATGTCTCTCTCCCCCCTCTCTTATGCTATGTCTTTCTCCCCCCATCATATGCCATGTGTCTCTACCTCCTATCATATGCCATGTGCCTCTCCCCCTCTCATGTCATGTCTCTCACCCCTCTCTCATGTGCCATGTCTTTCCCCCGTCTCATATGCCATGTCTCTCACCCCTCCTCTCATATGCCATGTTGAGAAGAGACCCCATCCTTGCTCTGTTTCTCACAGAAACTAAGAGCAAGGATGAGGTCTCTTCGCCACCAAATTACAGATGAAAACAATTTTTAAAAATGTATCGGTGGCCAAACATTTCTGTGGTCCAGGACAAAACAAGAACAATATGAAAGTTGTCATATTAGAGGGCAACTTTAAATCATAAAAACATTGAAGGGTTTGGGAATACAAACTCATTACAGTCTTTTATTTACTTTACACAACTAAATAATGACTGTCTACAAAATCTGAGGAATCTGCCCCAGAGACAGTGAGGGCACCAGCCCTCTGATCTCACTTGGATATTGGGATTATACATTTTTCACACCACTAATCTAATCCAATTAAGGATTCATTCTCTTAGCTCAGTGTTTATTTAAATTTCCATTTATTACGCCATGCACACCAGGGGCGTGGAGTAAGTGTGCATTTTGATTGAGTCTGTATAAAATGGACAGACTCCGACTTCTAAAATATATATAAAATTGGGTAGAGTAGTTCAGTGCAAGATGTGCTATAAATCTTTTCATAAGAATTTGTGAAAGTTATGAAATGTCGTATAAATGTCTGATCTAAGGATCTCTGCTTTTAGTGGAGATGAATCTGTGCTTCACTTTCTGTACATGCTCAGTGACCAGTGCTGTGGAGTTAGAGGTTTGGCTTCTGACTCCACAGCCCTGAACACACCCATCATACAGATCTGCATTGTAGGCTGCTATGGACCAAAGCTTCCTACTAGGAAACAGTGAATACAAATATATTGAAGATTCCTGACACGTCCGCAAAGCAACAAAACTATAAACATAAGTAACTTAGGAAAATTGCTTTATTGTGCATCCAGTATTGAAAACATAGGTGTGGCAGATGTGGAGGAACTCTTTATGGGTAGCCATTAGGTCCTTATTGATCTAATGTGCAGGTTCTGCGTCTTCATTCTGATTTTTTGGAAGGCTTCAATTCTTCCAGCGTTTTAAGACATTGAAAGTTGTAAAATCAATAGTCTTACTTTACATAAGTTATTTCTTATGACATGCAGCGCTCACAAACGCTAATAAGAGCTAAATCACACCCAGCTCCCTTGTTGTGTGTACCCTTGGGATTTGTATTTTAATGGCCTTCATTTATGACTCTGCTCCCTTGTTGTTCTATCTCCAGTTACTATGCAGCAAGTTGCCAGGACGGTGGCGAAGGTGGAGCTCTCAGACCATGTTTGTGATGTAGTCTTTGCTCTCTTCGACTGTGACGGTGAGTATGCATAATCATTTCTATTTATTCATGGCTTCTCAACCACAAGGTTCCCTACAGTTGCACTCAGGGGAATTTCACATGGCCATTCTACATGGTAATAATTTATTTTTTTTTACCTCCGAGGCCTGCTTCATTACTGTTATGCGCTTTATTTTACCCTTCTCGATCGTTTGATATTGACAGACCTCTTTAAGGTGTATTGTTTATTTCAAGACAATAAATTTTAGAGTTGGGTTTGCTCATACAGTGGTGCTTGGACTGCACACATATATATATATATATATATATATATATATATATATATATATATATACCGTATACCACAATATACATTATATACAGTGGGGCAAAAAAGTAATTAGTCAGTCAGCAATAGTGCAAGTTCCACCACTTAAAAAAATGAGAGGCGTCTGTAATTTACATCATAGGTAGACCTCAACTATGGGAGACAAACTGAGAAATAAAAATCCAGAAAATCACATTGTCTGTTTTTTTAACAATTTATTTGCATATTATGGTGGAAAATAAGTATTTGGTCAGAAACAAACAATCAAGATTTCTGGCTCTCACAGACCTGTAACTTCTTCTTTAAGAGTCTCCTCTTTCCTCCACTCATTACCTGTAGTAATGGCACCTGTTTAAACTTGTTATCAGTATAAAAAGACACCTGTGCACACCCTCAAACAGTCTGACTCCAAACTCCACTATGGTGAAGACCAAAGAGCTGTCAAAGGACACCAGAAACAAAATTGTAGCCCTGCACCAGGCTGGGAAGACTGAATCTGCAATAGCCAACCAGCTTGGAGTGAAGAAATCAACAGTGGGAGCAATAATTAGAAAATGGAAGACATACAAGACCACTGATAATCTCCCTCGATCTGGGGCTCCACGCAAAATCCCACCCCGTGGGGTCAGAATGATCACAAGAACGGTGAGCAAAAATCCCAGAACCACGCGGGGGGACCTAGTGAATGAACTGCAGAGAGCTGGGACCAATGTAACAAGGCCTACCATAAGTAACACACTATGCCACCATGGACTCAGATCCTGCAGTGCCAGACGTGTCCCAATGCCTAAGCCAGTACATGTCCGGGCCCCTCTGAAGTTTGCTAGAGAGCATTTGGATGATCCAGAGGAGTTTTGGGAGAATGTCCTATGGTCTGATGAAACCAAACTGGAACTGTTTGGTAGAAACACAACTTGTCGTGTTTGGAGGAAAAAGAATACTGAGTTGCATCCATCAAACACCATACCTACTGTAAAGCATGGTGGTGGAAACATCATGCTTTGGGGCTGTTTCTCTGCAAAGGGGCCAGGACGACCGATCCGGGTACATGAAAGAATGAATGGGGCCATGTATCGTGAGATTTTGAGTGCAAACCTCCTTCCATCAGCAAGGGCATTGAAGATGAAACGTGGCTGGGTCTTTCAACATGACAATGATCCAAAGCACACCGCCAGGGCAACAATGGAGTGGCTTCGTAAGAAGCATTTCAAGGTCCTGGAGTGGCCTAGCCAGTCTCCAGAGCTCAACCCTATAGAAAACCTTTGGAGGGAGTTGAAAGTCCTTGTTGCCAAGCGAAAAGCCAAAAACATCACTGCTGTAGAGGAGATCTGCATGGAGGAATGGGCCAGCATACCAACAACAGTGTGTGGCAACCTTGTGAAGACTTACAGAAAACGTTTGACCTCTGTCATTGCCAACAAAGGATATATTACAAAGTATTGAGATGAAATTTTGTTTCTGACCAAATACTTATTTTCCACCATAATATGCAAATAAAATGATAAAAAAACAGACAATGTGATTTTCTGGATTTTTTTTTCTCAGTTTGTCTCCCATAGTTGAGGTCTACCTATGATGTAAATTACAGACGCCTCTCATCTTTTTAAGTGGTGGAACTTGCACTATTGCTGACTGACTAAATACTTTTTTGCCCCACTGTACATGTAATGTCAATCTGTACCCATTGCATACTCACCAGATACATTCTCGCTGGCCCATACAATAGTACACTAATATGTGCCATTTCTCTCGCGTTCAGGTATAGTATAATGGACAGGAGATAGACGAGTGTCCTATCAACGCCTGAGGACCTTTCTATTCCTACATTTTGGGGAGTATGGAGGCCCACAATCAGTTGGGGTTCTTTTTGAATTTTCTATCTTTCTTACCATGTTTTTTCCCCATGTAAAGCTCAAGTCATGGTTCCGCTGGTCAGATTTCTAGGATTTAAGATGTTTTTTTAGTTTTATTATTTGAAATCACAAAAATAGTAATAACTCACAAGTAGAGTTGAGCGAATATGTTCTGATTTGGTCGCCGAATCTGAATTTGCCATATTCGTGCCATATTGGTTTTTCCAAACAATTTTATTAACATTTTAAACCAAAACAAGACATAGGGAGAGCAAGGTTAACATAAATGCAATGGCATGAAGCATAAGGCTATGTGCACACGTTGCGGATTAGGTTTAGGAATGTCTGGTGCGGATTCTGCCTCTCCTGGCAGAAAACGCACCTGCGGATTTGTCACGTTTTTTGTGCGGTTCCGCAGCGTTTTTTGTGTGTTTTTGCTGCAGTTTTCTTGCAGATTTGCTGCGTTTTTTTACCCCTGTAGTTTTTTATAATGGAATGGGTACAAAAACGCTGCAGATTCACAAAAAAGTGACATGCTACTTCTTTTAAACCGCAGCGTTTCCGCAGCGGATTTTCCGCAAATTGTGCACAGCATTTTTTTTTTCTCATTGATTTACATTGTACTGTAAATGAATTGCGGATCTGCAGCGTTTCTGCACCTCAAAAAACGCTGCGGATCCGCAGAGAATCCGCAACGCGTGCACATACAGTACCCTAAAAGTAAAAATAGAATAAAATAAAATAACAAAACAATAAATACAGTAAATTCTTATGGAAATATTTCCAGCCAGCGAGACCATTTTTTAAAAAAAAGGAAGGAAATGAGCCATTCAGTAACGCCAATTTTTGTTCATAGGATTTATGCAAAGCCAGTTTGTCAATAATTTCTTGTGAACAGGGTATTTTAGAAGATTTCCAAAAAAAGCAATAGCATTCTTAGAAACTAAAAGCATATGTATAACAAGTTTCCTAAAAGGTGGAGTCAATTGATCTGCATTCAACAAAAGCAGGGCCAACTGAAGAGACAGAGAGAAATCCGAACGTTTAATAGAAATAAGAGAAGGGATTTTGTTCTGTCTTCCTCCACGTAGGATTCTGTGTGGATTCCAACATACGGCTAAACCTTCATCCACATCCCAGTAAACAGACTGTGTTGATGCTTAAGTCTTATTTATTAGGGTGATGATAACCAAAACTATAACGTTGAACAACAATGGTGGACAGTATTCGTAGTAGATGATCGAATAGTGAATGATGTTGATGTACAAAGTGGATGTTCAGTGAATAATCATAGTGGATGACTGATCATAGTGGATGACTGGTGAAAAACTGTAAAGAATAACAGCATTTCAGTATATGCACATACAAGGTGCAATCACATAAATAACTGGGACATAACAGCAAGAATTATACAGAGTGCATTACACAGTAATTCTAACAGCACTGCCCTATTCTATACAAGAATGCATCTATCTAAATGCAGAGTACACATTAACCTAACTGCAAGCTGCAAAGCACATCTGCCTAACTATATCTGACTATAGGAGCTGCATAAGGCTTAAATACTAACACAAACATAAGATGCATTAAACCTTTATAAACGTACCGAGATCCGTTAGGACAGGGGTAAGAAAGTAAGCGAGACAGGAGCACGTGTGCCTCTCTGCAGATCTGAGGAAAAATGGCTACTGAAGCTTGTCTTCACAAGAAGAATGTGGGCGGAACTAACCCATAAGACATTGCTCTTAGGAGGGAAAGGTTGGTAAACAACATGAAAAGTAGGCAACTGATGACCTCCAGTGGCCACAACTTGAATAACATGATTAACTCTCTGCACATTAAGATGGGCAGAACACTCCCCGCTTGGCGTCAACAGATGCTACAATTAGGTTCTTTTGGGGAAAATAATAATACAAGCTCGGTAACGGGTCTGAGGAACAGTTTGTTTTCTCTAAGCTTGCACACTCTGACCTCTACTTTCCGCACTTTCCCATCTTTACTGGGCAGGGTCTTAATGACTAGGCCGAGTGGCCACTCGTTCCGATGTGACTGACTGTCTTTGACGAGTACAACATCGCCAGATTGAATGTTTGGGCGGTCTTTCTGCCACTTTGTCCTGCTTTGCAGAGTGGAGAGATACTGTTTCCTCCATCTATTCCAGAAGACGTTGGACACGCTTTGTACTTGCCTCCATTGTCGTCTGTAGAGGTCTTTGTCATTGAATTCTCCGAGTGGAGCTTTCGGGACACAGGTTTTCTGTGTGAGTAACATTGCAGGAGTAAGGATGGATGGATCTCCAGAATCACTAGAAAGTGCTGTCTTGTAGGACTGGGTTACATGAAATAGACAAGCTATAGCTCGAACAAGTGACTTCCATGTGGAGAACCTGCTGAACCGGTGAGATTCGAGGTGGCAGCTTGAAATCTCTGTATGTAGAGCAGACACTTGAGGTCGGATCTCTTCATCTGTGTCTGGACCCACTAGTTCGAAAGTTTCAGGCCTGCTGATGTGGGACATCGAACGGTACAAAGAGGTAGGACCTGTGAACCATGAAGTGTCCTTCAGATGACTGGGTGCAACGGATCTAGTCGCGTGGTCCGCAGGATTGTGGTGAGTAGGTACATAGTGCCACTGATTAGGGTCGGTGGATCTTCTTACCCGAAGTACCTGGTTGCTGACGTAGACGTAGAAGCGTCGTGTCTCGTTACAGATGTACCCCAGTACCACCTTGCTATCGGTGTAGAACTCTGCATCCCCGATCTTCAGGCCCATCGCATCCGAGACCAGCTCGGCCAACTCAACTGCGAGGACAGCAGCACAGAGTTCCAGTCTGGGTATCGTGTGTTCACGAAGTGGCGCCAATTTCGTCTGGCTCATAACGAACCCGATATGGCATTGTCCGCTTACGTCTGTGGATTTGAGGTACGCTACTGCTGCAATCGCTTTGACTGATGCATCACAGAAAATACAAAGTGTTTTGCATTTTGACCTCTGTGGATGGCACAGGAGCATACGGTCGTTTCACACGAAGGTTGGTCAGGGCTTCAAGAGACTTCCTCCACTCTGCCCACAGGTCAGCCTTTCCCACTGGAAGTGGATCATCCCAATCAGTAGTGTCTTGGGTGAAGTCCCTGAGCATCAGCTTTCCTTGGATGGTTACTGGAGCTACGAACCCCAAGGGGTCGTATAAACTATTCACGAAGGAAAGAACTCCTCTGCGCGTGAAGGGTTTCTCATCCTTGCTGATCTGAAAGGTGAAGGTATCTGTCTTCAGGTCCCACAGCAATCCAAGGCTCCGCTGCATAGGAAGGGGGTCGATGCTGAGGTCTAAATCCTTTAGATCGCTGGAATAGTCTTCAGAGGGAAAGGCTTCCATCAACTCTCGGCTGTTGGAAGAAATATTGTGTAACCTTAGGTTAGACTGAGCGAGCATGTCACGAGTCCTCTTTAGTAGACTGATTGCGGCCTCACTTGTCGGTGTGGACTTCAAACAGTCATCCACGTGAAAATCCTTTTCCACAAAGGACCTGATGTCCGAGCCATACTCTTCTTCACCCTTTTTGGCAGAATGTCGGAGGCCGTAGATTGCGACCGCTGGGGAAGGACTGTTCCCAAAGATGTGTACCCGCATCCGGTACTCTGCGATGTCTTCGTCCGGGTCGTTGTCACGGTACCAGAAGAACCTCAGGTAATTTCTGTGTTCCTCTTTGACGAGAAAACAGTGGAACATCTGTTGTATGTCGGCCATAAATGCCACTGAATCTCTACGGAAACAGAGTAATACTTCCAGAAGTCTGTTGTTGAGGTCTGGGCCCGACAGTAAGACATCATTCAATGACACGTCTTCGCATTTGGCACTTGAGTCGAATACCACTCTAATTTGACCTGGCTTCTTAGGATGGTACACTCCGAAGATGGGCAGGTACCAACACTCCTCTCCGTGTCGAAGTGCAGGTGCAATCTCTGCGTGGTGGTTCTGGAATATCTTTCCCATGAAGGTAAAGAAATGTTCCTTCGTCTCAGGTGACTTCTGAAGCTTGTGTCTTAGGGAGATGAATCTGCTGTAGACCAATTCCTTGTTGTTGGGTAGGCGTCTCCTCTGAGGTCGAAATGGTAGAGGTGCGACCCAACTATTCGCCGTATCCTTGACAATTTGTTCGTCCATGATGTCCAGGAATATCTTGTCTTCTATAGACATCGCTACCTTGTTGTCTTCCTTCGTCCTGTGGAAGACTGTACATCCTATGTGGTCTTGTTTACCTTCACAGGCGTGGTCTTCGTTGATAGGAACTGAGAAAGGGCAAGGTAGGGGAGTGCTGCTCGGTAGTTCCTTTACCAGCAGACTATTGTGACACGGCTGGAAGAGAGATGGACGTCCATTTTCTAGTGTGCTGGTAAGCATACTGTTGACTGAGACCGGCTTGTGTGCTCCTCCTAGACAGACATCTCCTACAATGACCCATCCAAGGTCTTGCCTCTGCGCGTATGGAGCATTCAGTGAGCCGTTGATATATTCTCTAGTCTTGTGGACTCGTAGTATATCTCTTCCCAGAAGTAAAGCTATTGGCGCTTCTGGTTCCAACTTAGGTATCAGGTGGGCTATACGCTTCAGGTGGGGGTGATACGTTGCCACCTCTGGTGAAGGTATCTCAGACCTGTTGTCAGGAATCTGGTTGCACTCCAGGATGGTCGGTAGTGACAGACAGGTCTGGCCATCCATGGACTCCACTTTGTATCCGGTTGCTTTCCTCCCCGCCGTCTCGACGGTACCTGAACATGTCCTAAGGGAGTAGGGAGAACCGGGGCCTACAATGCTGAAGTTGTCAAAGAAGATGGACCTGGCTAAAGACCTATTACTTTGGTCATCTAGGATTGCATATATCTTGAGCGCTTTGTCTCTGTGGCCTGTTGGATAGACTCGGACAAGGCAGATTTTTGAGCAGGATCTTCCTCCCTTGAGTCCCTTACAGATCTCCGTACATTGAGAGGTGACCGCAGTGGTGTCTTCGTCGGTGTTCTTCTGTTTCTCATCGTGCTCCTCTGCTTGTGACAACACTCCTGGAGGTGGTCCAGGATGCAAGGCTGTATTGTGATCCGTGCTGCTGCATTCTGCACATTTCACACTGGCTCCACAGTTCCTGGCGAAGTGAGAGGTCGTAGCACAGCATTTGAAGCAGATGTTGTTTTCCTTGAGGAAACCTTTGCGATCCTCTAAAGTCTTCTCCCTGAAGGCTCTGCTCTTTAGTAGAGGATGTGGTTTCCTGTGTAGAGGACACTGCTTACTGACATCCTGAGGTTCGCTCTCTTCCGTAGGGGGCTTAGTTGTCTTGTGTGGAGGACCTGTGGAATCAATATCAGTTTTATGGACTGCCACGGGTGTCTTACTGGGTTTGACACCAGGGGTAGTGGAACATGACAGAGTGAAATCAAAACTAGGGTCATTTCTGATCTTGGCTTGCTGGGTGACAAACTCAACAAATACAGTAAAAGGAGGGAATGGTACGTTATGAATTTGTTTATACCGTGAACCATGTATAATCCACCTTTCTTGAAGATTGTAAGGAAGTTTTTGTACTATTGGATTGACACCCCTAGCAGTGTCTAAGAATGCCAATCCAGCCAAGTGACCTTCCTTCTGGGTGACCTGTAACTCTATCAATAAATCATTCAATTCTCTAAGTCTTTGATAACCCTTGGGCCCTATCTTAGGGAAATCATCAATTCTTTTGAATAAAGCATTCTCTATTACTTCTACGGACCCATAGCATTCGTCAAGTCTTTCCCACACTTTATGTAAACATATGTGTGGGTATTCTATGTTAATGTCTCTTAGCCTTTTAGCATGCTTGACCGATTCAGTTCCAAGCCACTTTACCAGGAGATCTAACTCCTCACTACTAGAAAGGTCCAGTCCCTGAATGGCGTTCTGGAACGAAGCTCGCCACGACCTGTAGTTTTCGGCTTTGTCAGTGAACTTTACAAGTCCTTTTGTTACCAGTTCTCGGCGGGCAAAGAACTTTGCCAAGTCTATGGTGGCTTGATCAGTGTTGGTACGAGCCGGTATGTTATAGCCATGTCTAGTGTGTGGTGCGTCACCATACCTGTGAGACGCTCTTGGCTTCGGACAGTCTGCATAGTACCTTTCTGGTGAAGAAGATGTCTCTTTAAGGTGAGGTGGGAGCTGTACCTTCTTCTCAGTGGAACGGTAGCTGTGGTCGACTCCTCTGTGTTGGACGTCTTCTTGTTTGTAGTAGTGAAGTTCGGGGTTGGATCGATGATAATCGGCGTAGGCTGATCGTTGTAGTCTGTCGAGGGTGTTGTCCATGCTGGAGTGTCGATGAACGTACTCTGCAACGCGCTGAGCTGGATCTTGCTGCTCTAGATCTGTTCCAAGAACGTTGCTGCGTCTCTCATAATCAGGATCCTTCATGGCTTCCAAGTACTCTGCCTTAGCTATTGCAGCTGCTGCCTCTTTGTCTACCATAAGTCTTTCTAGAGACACTTGCAGGCGCGCACCTTCTGCTTCTTGCTCTGCCCGCAAACGTGCGGTTTCAGCCTGCAAACATGCATTTTCTGCTTCATGCTCTGCCCGCAAACGTGCGGTTTCGGCTTGCAGGCGTGCAGTTTGTTCTGCCTGCAAACGTACCTTTTCTGCCTCATGCTCTGCTTGTCTCAGCTTTAGATGCATTTCTTTCTCGGCAAAGGAGGACCTCGCTTTGGCTGCTTCAGCTTCAGCACGAGCGACAGCAGCCAGCTCTGCTAATGATGACCTGTTAGTGCTTGCTCGTGACCTCGTCTTGAGTGAGGATGTGCTGTTTCGAGACATTGTGCGCTTAGCTGCGTACTGCTGAGTGTTTTGGCGGGAAACTGAGTCTAGGTGCGGTGAGCTTCCGCGTGGCGGGAATGATGTAGCTCCTCTTGGCGGGCTGCAGTATAGTCCCACGGCTGCTGTGATACCCGAATGCGGAGCAGTGTGGGTGTTAGCGGTTCCGTACAGTCTGAACAACTACAGCCTGCGACAGGCTATCAGTTTCACTGAAGGCAGTTAATCTGTTCTTACTTTACAATCACCGCCTGCGACTGGCGGTCTCGTTTTTCACTGTTCTGTCTTCCTCTACGTAGGATGCTGTGTGGATTCCAACATACGGCTAAACCTTCATCCACATCCCAGTAAACAGACTGTGTTGATGCTTAAGTCTTATTTATTAGGGTGATGATAACCAAAACTATAACGTTGAACAACAATGGTGGACAGTATTCGTAGTAGATGATTGAATAGTGAATGATGTTGATGTACAAAGTGGATGTTCAGTGAATAATCATAGTGGATGACTGATCATAGTGGATGACTGGTGAAAAACTGTAAAGAATAACAGCATTTCAGTATATGCACATACAGGGTGCAATCACATAAATAACTGGGACATTACAGCAAGAATTATACAGAGTGCATTACACAGTAATTCTAACAGCACTGCCCTATTCTATACAAGAATGCATCTATCTAAATGCAGAGTACACATTAACCTAACTGCAAGCTGCAAAGCACATCTGCCTAACTATATCTGACTATAGGAGCTGCATAAGGCTTAAATACTAACACAAACATAAGATGCATTAAACCTTTATAAACGTACCGAGATCCGTTAGGACAGGGGTAAGAAAGTAAGCGAGACAGGAGCACGTGTGCCTCTCTGCAGATCTGAGGAAAAATGGCTACTGAAGCTTGTCTTCACAAGAAGAATGTGGGCGGAACTAACCCATAAGACATTGCTCTTAGGAGGGAAAGGTTGGTAAACAACATGAAAAGTAGGCAACTGATGACCTCCAGTGGCCACAACTTGAATAACATGATAATTAACTCTCTGCACATTAAGATGGGCAGAACAGATTTCATCCCAAAAAGGTCTAATACGTGGACAAAACTAAAACAAATGGGAAAGGCTACCATAATGTCCACAATCCCTCCAGCAGAGAGGGGAATTGGAAGGATTAATAAATGCTAAGCGAGACGGTGCATAATACCACCTAGAGATAAGTTTAAAATAAGACTCATGAAGGGCCATGGACACGGTAGCAGAATAAGGACATGGCCAGTTCCCAATCATCTAGGCCAGTGGTCCCCAACCTGTATGACCTTGAGAGCCACATTCAGCTTAGAGAGATGGTCACGAGCCACATTTAGCACTGAGAGAGGGTCGCAAGCCACATCCACCTCCCACCCTCTTCAAAAGTAGTGTCAACTAAAGCCCCCATTACAGGTATAATGATAACCAAAGCTTTTCCACAGAAATCACTCCAGAGCAGTACACTGAGATCCAGGGGTTCCCACAATACCCCCATTCAGTGTGACACACTGTCACATCCAGCTTTGAGCACCTCCTCTAACAGGTAGTACAAACCTCCAGCGTACCATGCCTAAAACATCTCTAAACCCCTAAGACCAGTAAATGTGCATCCATATCTGCAATTATGTGCAGGGCTACTCACAAAATTCACCATTTTGAGATGCGGTCTTCATACCTGTTTGCTAAATCTGGACCTAATGCATCAAGCTGGCAGACAGTCGCGAGCCACAATCCATTTGGTCATGTATGGGGATTTTATAATTTTGAAATCATTATTAAACCACTGGTAGATATATTGAGTAGACCAAAATATGCTATGACCGGAGTTGCATAAAATATTAATCGCCTTCGTGCCATATTGGTACCCTATTCGTGCCGAATTTATGTTTGATGATTGGTTCTGAACATACTCGGTAATTTCTACTCCCATTGACTCCAATGATGTTCAGCTGTATTCATTTTTGCAATATTCACTGCCGATCATAATCGGAGCCAAATTTAGAAAAAATGTAACTCTACTCACAAGCTCTGATCCAATAGGATAGACTTTTCCACTACATTTGCTTAGTTCAGTATATCCTCAATTCGATCTGTTTTGTAAGTTGCCACATACAGTGCAGTGTTTTGTAAATTGGGTTTCGGTGGTAAGGACTCTACAATACTTACTGCAAAAGTTTTCTACATTAAAAGCCTTTTTTATCCATTGTAAAGACGCAGGATTTCCTTCTACATTTTATAATTTTGATGTCTTGTATATAAAGTAAGTTATGTTCTCTATTGAATCTTTTTATTCTTCAGTAAATGGAGTTTTCAGCACACATGCTGTGCATGTAAGTGGTCCCTGCCTGCTGCGTATGCCCCATAGGCTACTTCATGGTTTATTGCGATGTATCTAATTACCGTCCTGCCCTCAGAGCACAAACTATAAGCCCGTTATGTAAAGATTGCCTCTATGTGACTAATTATTATTGCTGCTTTCAATGACCAGATCATATGTTTGCTTTTATTAATTGGTCATATACCAGATATTTAATTCCGTGACACATGTAGACTAGATATTAGGAAGTCCTGTAGCTCAGTATAACCCTTGTATGTGACTACTAAGTTCCAAGTTTGTTTTTGGAATGCCTTTAGTAAAATGATGTAGTGATAAAGTCATAAAATCAGATGCGTCCATGGCCAAAAACCTCCCCAGATCTCAATCCTGTTGAGAACATGTGGTCAATCCTCAAAAAGTACGTTGACAAACAAAAACATAGAGGCTCTGATAAACTCCAAGCACTGATTAGACAAAAACTGGTTGTCATTAGTACTTCGTCCAGAAGCTGATATTCAGGTGCCAAGGCGAATTGCTGAAGTCTTGAAAATTAAGGTTCAATGTTGTTAATATAGAGTTTTATGACATTGGGAAACATAGAAACATCTGGCTAAAAGATCTAAAAATACAGTGAAAACCAAAAGTAGTGTTAGTCTCAAAACTTTGGCCACAACTGTACATTTATCTCAATTTAAAACCATCAGTTGTATGTGTAGTGGTGGCTACATGAAGCCTAAATTTTGTGCTTAATATTTGCTTCTACACAGATAATTTGGAGCGGTTGAAGCTTTGTTTTCATAATACAAAAAAGTATTAAAAAATGAGTTGGTTAAGAATTTTGGGACCAGAAATAACATGATGATAGAGGTAGAGAGTCACTTTATAACAAGGGCCATCCAGAGCGAATTTCATTTTACTACTAGAAGTCTGCAAATGTAGAGCTGTGTTCTCTTTCAATCTTGTGTTTGTAACACTTTGGGGAGACAGGCAGTTGTCTAAAAATAATCAAAACCTGGAGAGACCACATTCTTAAAAATGAGAGTAGTTGTAGATATTGAACGTCTCTTATGGCCGGAGTACATCTGCAATGAGTCGTATGGAGACACTTTGAGGAATTAATGTATTTGAGGCGAGGACATTATGTTCCTATGTTCTTTTTTGCTACCTCCAGACAATTGCCAAGTACTGCAGCATGGATTTAGCTGCCTGTCAGTTGCGTTATCTCGCTTTCTCTGAGAAGGGGAGTCTTTTTACACCATAATATTCTGGTCCTTGTTTCGCTAATGAAGCATAGACGTAAAATCTGGCCACTTTTGAAGTTTTGACAGGTCCTTCTCATATAGTATGTCTGGTCTATAAAACACATTTTTTAAATACTGTATTAGTGAATTTCATGTACAAGTTATAGTGAAAAGTAGCACCTTTCACTCTGGAATACATCTGTGAATTACATAGACTGCCTACTGATTTCAATGGAAGCCATGGAAAGTGAAACTTCAGGATATTAATAAGTCTTATACAGAATTTTTTTTCTTTGTACTGTGTTGGCCAGTAGATAGACAAAAAAGAAAAAAGCCATTAAAACCTATCAACCACTGAGGACTCTCAAATATTAATGTTTTCTAAAAGACTTAAAGATATTACATTTGATAGTTGAGAGGGGGTGAGTCTCAGCGGCCAGAAATCCTATAATTAGGATTGTGCTGAGTAACCTACAGACAGTGTCAGGTCGGTGCCGTTATACTGATTACAATGATACCTGGTGATAAAATCCATCTTGTGGTTGTTGCTTAATCTTTATTTTCAGTATTGAGTTAATGATATGCTCGTGCTTCGGGGCGGCCTGTGGGGCGTCTACATGTGGTGCTCTGATTACATATTCATAAGGCAGACTGATGACAGGTCACTGATCCCTCACAGACCTGCCCCCTAATTTACATACTGAATATAATATTGGGGGGAAAAAAATCACATTCAGCAGGCAGGCGTCGACGCCTACACTGCAGCATAATGGCATTTATAATATGCATTAAATTATTTTATTTAGTCATATACATGTATTCAGAAAAAAATAAAATGGTGGGGCCAATTTTTTTTTCTAGCAAAATGGCGCCGGCAGCACCTGCGCAGCAGCAGCATCTATCAGATTGTCAATAGATGCTCCTGCGCAGGCGCCATTGGCTCCATGTTGAGAAAGATTTTTTTTTCCCAGAATAAATGTGTATGATTTAAATAAAATAATTTAAATCATACACTTGCTGAATGTAATTTTTTTTTTCAATACATGTTATATTCAGTATGTAAAATAGGGGGCAGGTCAGTGAGGGATCAGTGACCTGTCATAAGCCATACAGATGAATAGCTATGCAGAGCACAACATGAAGACCCCCAGAGGCCGCCCTGGAGCAGGGGCATATCATTAACTCAAAACTGAAAATAAAGATTAAACAACAACCACAAGATGGATTTCATTAACCAAGGTTTCATTGTAAGCAGTATAACGGCGCCGACCTGACACTGTCTGAAGGTTACTGTGCACAATCCTGCTGACAGCTCCCTTTTAACACAGATTAATAGTGGACAGCGCCTCTTAAGAAATTGCAGGTCTACTATTACCTGTTATACAATGTTATAAATTTTGCTTGATAATGACACCATATATTTCCTTATGCTATAAAAAGACCCTTATTGTGTACAATATATGCTATTGTATGCTATATCAGGCACCCAGTGATTCACTTCCAGACTTAAAAGGGTTAATCACTTTCAGGTAAAATATCTGAAATATTCTCTGACAGGAAGCATTAAATCCCTTCTTTGATTTCTTTAATTGTTTGTTTTAGGGACTCCATTTGCCCATGGATGGCCTAGACCATGGATATGGTGCTTTTCACGTCCATGGGTATCAACATAGCAGTAGTCAAGAGATTTACTCACTTGACTTCTTTCTGTGTTCAGCTATGAGGAAGAATATGTGGCTGCATCCATTGCTTACAAGTGCTATCCATGGGCAGCATTGGGCCTTGATATCAAGAGCCAACGTAATTGATGAGGCGTTTACTGTTTTATGGCATTTTACAAATTTTACCTGAAAGTGGCCAACCCCTTTAATATTGACATTAGCACCGCATAGGAGAGAATTGCCTGGAGACTTCAGGAGAAAATAATTTTATTGATAAAGATATGAAGGGAGCCTTAGCAAATCTCTGTTAAGTGCAGCAAAAATAATACAGAAATTCAAAAGTGGTCTTCTGATAAGCTCCCTAAAATATTCTGTCCATCGCTGTAAGATTTCACCTTGTGATATGTGTGCCTCAGAACTGGCAGAGCCATTGTAAATATTTAAGGGAATCTGTCAACAGGGTTTTGCTACATCATCTGAGAATAGCATGATGTAGGCAGAGAGAAACCAGATCCAACCAGGTATCACTTAGATTGCTGGGTGCAGCCGTTCTCACACAGAGGATTTAGATTGAAGCGGAGCTGAGAAAGCTAACCCCACCCACCCCTGGCTCTCTGGGTACAAAGTCCATAGACAGTGAGCTGCTTATCACAGGAGGGGGCGTTGCCGGACTAGTAATGTTAATCTCTAAGGCCTCTTTCACACTTCCGTCTTTCAGCTCCCGTCGAAATCCGTTAGTTTTGATAAAACAGGATCTAGCAAATTTTTCTGCCGGATCCTGTTTTTTCCCATAGACTTGTATTAGCTATGGATTGTGATGGATGGCCATCTGTTTCATTCGTCATGCACTGGATCCGTCGGAAATTTGCTGTCCGTCAGGCAGAGAAAACGTTCAGAGGAACGTTTTTCTGCACGTTGGAAAATCGCTCAGCGACAGATCCTGCGCTGTTTGTCGTTGGCTATAATGGAAGCCTATGGGTGCAGGATCTGTCACTGACCGTCAAACACTGGAATCCAGCGACGTATGCCTTTTTTGTATTGTGACCAAGCCTAGAAGGATTTTCTAGTTAGGAAAAATCAATCTCTCTCTCTCTCCCCCCCCCCCCCCCCCCCCCTCTCTCTCCCCCTCTCGTCTCTCTCTCCAGAATTTTATACATTGAAATTCAGGCAGCGCCTAATTCGACGCATCCGTCAGGAAACTGGATGCGTTACATCAGTTATTCACTATTTTTAAGACCTCCGTCGACATGTCGCATCGACGCATTCTGACGTCCGCCTGCCGACGGAAGTGTGAAAGAAGCCTTAGTGATAAATCCTTCACAGTAAATAGCACACACCTTGACAAGTGACACATGCCTGAATTCTGTGTTTCAGTCTATCTCTTGCTGTCTTTAGATTACATAGCAAAAAACCTGCTGACAGATTCCCTTTAAGAAATATCCCAATTTAAAAGTGAAATGTATGGTTACTGTATCTTCCATAGAGGAAGCCACTGCTAAATTCAAAGCACAAGGAAGCCATCATAGCTGGTATTGTTCAAGGTCGAGAATGGGAATCTGTCAGCAGGTTTTTGCTATGTACTCTGAAGACAGCAGGAGATGGGGGCGGAAACACAGATTTCAGGGATGTATCACGTTTTGCCTATGTGCTGTTGATATACTTACAGGTGTACTCCTTTATTATACAATTTTCAGTGTACTTTGCGTTGATGTCGCCACTATCCTGCACTGCTTCACATACATAGTGCACTGCTGTACTTGTCAGCTCTGATACATAATGCTCGTCTGCTGAGCTTTCAGATCTTTTGTGTAGATGAACATGGCTGTATTGAGGTATTCTGCCTGCACATAAATTGTATCCGGTGTGTACTATGCTCCGGGGAGCGCTGCACAATAATGATGGTCATACATGGTGCTTACAATTTCTCTCCTTCATGACAGTAACATTTTGTTTTGCTGTCCAGTCATTATTTTAGGTACCGTGTGTAGACGGCATAGTTTTCTTTAGCGGGTGTACATAGGTACGGATGTGTATAATGTATATATTCTGCTTCTGTCTTTATGCCTCACTACCATTATCTTCTGTTGGATAAAGTGCAATATCTAAGGTGCCGTTTTGTGCTTAGTCTTTGGTTGGTGGCTGTTAATCTTGCTGGCGGATGTCATATAATGATGTATGGGCCATAAGCTGGCAGGAACTTTGCAGTCATTCTGTAACATAAAGTGATCTTTCTTTAATATTTCTTGACAGGGAACGGGGAACTGAGCAATAAGGAGTTCATCGCCATCATGAAGCAGCGTTTAATGAGGGGGCTGGAGAAGCCAAAAGACATGGGATTTACTCGCCTTATGAGAGCCATGTGGAAATGTGCCCAGGAGACCGCCTGGGATTTCGCCTTACCCAAGCAGTAGGAGGAGGACAGAAGCTCATCCCATAATAATCCAAAGATGATAAAGACTTGTGTGTGCACCGACTGTTGTAATAAGAGAAGTTAAAAGGATCATCCTGAGGAACACGCAGAAAATGTTACCAGTCTAGCAATACTATGAGTTATTAGTCAAGGACTTTTTTGTCATTGCTGAATGGTAGTAATTTACCCAATTTCTGAAAGCTTAGTTGGTTATAGACAAGTCCTATCCATGTACGTAACCGTACATTAGCCCTGAATTTCATCCTATGCTAAAGAGGAGGCCATGAATAATTCAGGTTCAATCCAGTAACGAATCATTAGAATAATTAACAATGGATCTAGGCCATCAGAAACATCATTGTTTTATAGTTAGTGTTTTCGACCACCTGGCTGATTAAATTGTAATCCATCTGGACAAGACGCCATCTAAATCAAAGTTGCGCTAATGCGAAATTCCCACTAAGAGCAGAGACAGACTGCGGTATTTCTCGCGCGATAATCGCATCGTAAACCTCGTACTGGCTGTCGGTTCCCTGACCCGAGCTTGACAACTGCATAGAAATTCATCATACGGTCTTGCTCGGGTCAGGAGAGGTGCCGGCCAGTCCGTGCAGTGCCATGCGATCAACGTATGAGTTATACAGCAATCTGGCTCAGCCTGAAATGTCCATTTCCCCAGCAAGATTATGGAGAACGAGCGTTCTTACTAATGCTCACTTCACGGTAAGTTTTCAGTATGAACAGGCTGCCGATGAATGTGCAAAACGATCATTCATCAGATGAAATGATCTTTTGTGCTGCACAAAAAAAACAAAAATCTTGACATCCTGTGCTCACTGAATGATCTAAGAAATGGTTTTAGTTGTATTGTGCAAGAACAACCAAAGGGAAAACTCCCTGGCAGCAGACAGCCTATGATGGTTTCAGTCTAGGGCTGTGAAATTAATAAAGTTTATGAAAAATAACTTTTACATGGAGAATTACAACACTAATTATCTTCCTTCAATCGGAATATTTTTATGAGGAAAACCTCCCATTATTTTGAAGTGTCAGACCCTGGTTAGGCCAAGGAGAACATGCATTGGTTTTGTTTTTCTTGGTTTCATTTGCTTTTCCATGCTTAGTGTAGCACCCGGTCTTATAATATATTCTTACTATTAGTATAGTGGTGCACCCACTACCATTTTTGTAGGCCAAGGAGAACACTGACTATCTATGGCCAGCATTACCGTTCACAAGGATTAGTAGACACAGGTTGGGTCAAATGGAGTCTCTCACCAGGTTTTTGCCACCAAATCTGAGAGCAGCATAACATAGAGAAAGAGACCCTGATGTGTCACCTAATGGGCAGCTTGCAGTACTTTACAGAAAATTAATGTTTTATCAGCAACAGATTAATAAACCTGCTGCTTTGTAGTCCTCCATATTAATGAGTTCTGTATAGCCCTGTCCCCACCACTGATTGGCAGCTTTCTGCCTATGTACAGTGTACACATAAAGCTGCCAATCAGTGGTGTGGGCGGGGTTATACAGAGCTCAGCATTCAGAGCACTGCTAGAGCTGCAACAGATTTAACAATGATTTTAGAAAAACTACAGCAAGCAGCCCAGTAAGTGACAAATCACTGAAATTAGCGTCACATCATGCTGCTCTCAGATGTAGTAACATAAACGTGGTGACAGATTCCCTATAACATTTCCCCTTTTTTTCCCAGCTTGTTGCCAGCTGAACGGCTTTAGCTATTTTCATACTTTGCTGTAGGGTCCCTATGACAGCCCCAAAGGTCACAAGTCTGTTGTTAGTTTTCAGCCTCTAAAATTAGTAAATGTTTCAGAGCGTTGGTGTAGGGTGTAGACATGTGTGAGGCTAACCATTAGCGGTGACTAATATACAGAGTAATACAGTACAACATAAGGCCGGAAAAACACAACTTTGTTTTGATTTCTGATGGAATTTTCATGCTGCATCATTTCACTAAACCCCAAAATAAAGAGATGAAACTAAGAAACGTGTTCAATCTAATAATAACATATTTCACGCTATATATGTAGATGTTTGGTCTCATCTGGTGAAAGGGAAGTAACGGGTATATGCTTGTAAATAAAAAATAAAATGTTTTTTTCTTGAAGCTGTTGTGGGTCATAGTGTGTGATTTTCCATACAGTTGCCGGACCGCCAATGGCCTGAAGGATTGGGTGACGTAATAAATTTTGGTTCCTGTGGAGACCACTAGAGATGAGCAAATTTGATCAGGTCATGGCTTATTCAGCAAACTATAGCGCTTACCGAATAAGCTGCAGAGGGAACCCGGCTTCCTGGATCGCTCCAGCTGATCTGCTGTTCAGCTCCGCAGCTGCATGTGTCTGCATAGAGAGCCTGTTGCTAAAGAAGCCGGCTGTTCAAAGTTGAGTGGAAGGAAAAAGTGGTAGAAAAAGGTGCACAAGCAACTGGGATAACTGCAGCCTTGAAAGGATTAAGAAAAGGCCATTCAAAAATTTGGGGGCGATACACAAGGAGTGGACTGCTGCTAGAGCCATTGCTTCAAGAGCCACCACACACAGACTTATCCAGGACATGGGCCACAAGTGTCGCATTCCTTGTGTCAAGCCACTCGTGACCAATAGACAACGCCAGAAGCGTCTTACCTGGGCCAAGGAAAAAAAGAACTGGATTGTTGCTTAGTGGTCCAAGGTGTTGTTTTCAGATGAAAGTAAATTTTGCATTTAATTTAGAAATCAAGGTCCCAGTGTCTGGAGGAAGAGTGGAGAGGCCACAATGCAAGCTGCTTGAGTGCTTGAGGTCCAGTGTGAAGTTTCCACAATCAGTGATGGTTTGGGGAGCCATATCATCTGCTGGTGTAGGTCCACAGTGTTTTATCAAGACCAAAGTTAGCGCAGCCATCTACCAGGAAATTTTAGAGCACTTCATGGTTCCTTCTGCCAACAAGCTTTTTGGAGATGGAAATTTCATTCTCCAGGAGGACTTGGCACCTGTCCACACTGCCAAAAGTACCAATACCTGGTTTAAAACAACAGTATCACTGAGCTTGATTGGCCAGCAAACTAAAGTAACCCGGGCTTCCATAACACCTCAGCAGTGCCACAGGCTGATCGCCTCCATGCCACGCCGCATTGATGCAGTAAGGCTGGTTTCACATTTGTGGATGGAGGGCTGCGTATGTCCTCTGTGAAGCTCCGCCCACCGCCGCACCTCCTCCGGTCAGCTCCGCCTACGTCGGCATGCAGCGTGCATACCCTATTTTTACCATTAGGTACGCAGGCCATGCCGATGTATGTGGATGCCTCCGCATGAGCCATTTTGATGGTGTGGAGACCTGCGCCGAACGCAACGAGTTGCAATTTGGTGCAGTCACCGCACCTTCAACACGACGCATGCGGAGGCATCCGCATGGCCTGCGTACCCAATGTTAAAGATAGGGTACGTATGCAGCCGCAGGCGGAGTTGAATGAAGAGGCGCGGCAGTGGGTGGGGCTTCACAGAGGAAGTCCACAGCCTTGCTGAACGCTAGTGTGAAACTAGCCTAATTGATGCAAAAGGAGCCCCAACCAAGTATTGAGTGCATTTACTGAACATACAGTGGTTACGGAAAGTATTCAGAAATGTAATTTTTGCAAATTTATTAAAAAAGAAAAACTGAAATATCACATGGTCATAAGTATTCAGACCCTTTGCTCAGTATTGAGTAGAAGCACCCTTTTGAGCTAGTACAGCCATAAGTCTTCTTGGGAATGATGCAACAAGTTTTTCACAACTGGATTTAGGGATCCTCTGCCATTCTTCCTTGCAGATCCATCCAGGTTGGATGGTGAACCTTGGTGGATAGCCATTTTCAGGTCTCTCCAGAGATGCTTAATTGGGTTTAGGTCAGGGCTCTGGCTGGGCCAGTTAAGAAAGGTCACAGAATTGTTCTGAAGCCACTCCTTTGTTATTTTAGCTGTGTGCTCAGGGTCATTGTCTTGTTGGAAGATGAACCTTTGGCCAAGTCTGAGGTCCAGAACACTCTGGAAGAGGTTTTCATTCAAGATATCTCTATACTTGGCCGCATTCATGTATCCTTCAATGACAACCAATAGTCCTGTCCCTGCAGCTGAAAAACACCCCCATAGCATGATGCTGCCACCACCATGTTACACTGTTGGGATTGTATTGGGCAGGTGATGAGCAGTGCCTGGTTTTCGCCACACATGCTGCTTAGAATTATCACCAAAAAGGTCTATCTTCGTCTCATCAGACCAGAGAATCTTCTTTCTCATTGTCTTGGAGTCCTTCATGTGTGTTTTTTTTTTTTTAGCAAACTCTATGCGGGCTTTCATATGTCTTGCACTAAGGAGAGGCTTCCGTCTGGCCACTTTGCTATAAATGCCCGACTGGTGGAGGGCTGCAGTGAGAGTTGACTTTGTGGAACTTTCTCCCATCTCCCTACTGCATCTCTGGAGCTCAGCCACAGTGATCTAGGGGTTCTTCTTTACCTCTCTCACCAAGGCTCTTCTCCCACAATTGCTCAGTTTGGCTAGACGGACAGGTCTTGGAAGACTTCTGGTGGTCCCAAACTTTTTCCATTTAAGGATTGTGGAGACCACTGTGCTCTTAGGAACCTAGAGTACTGCAGAAATTCTGTTGTAACCTTTGCCAGATCTGTGCCTTGCCACAATTGTCTCTGAGCTCCTTGGCCAGTTCCTTTGACCTCATGATTCTCATTTGGTGTGACATGCACTGTGAGCTGTGAGGTCTTATATAGACAGGTGTGTACCTTTCCAAATCAAGTCCTATCAGTTTAATTAAACACAGCTGGGCTCCAATGAAGGAGTAGAACCATCTCGAGGATCACAAGGAAATGGACAGCATGTGACTTAAATATGAGTGTCTGAGCAAAGGGTCTGAATACTTATGACCATGTGATATTTGTTTTTCTTTTTTATTACATTTTGAAAAATGTGTACATTTCTGGGGGGTTTTCAGTCAAGATGGGGTGCAGAGTGTACATTAATGTGAAAAAAATAAACTTTTGAATTTACTAAATGGCTGTAAGGAAACAGAGTGAAAAATGTAAAGGGGTCTGAATACTTTCCGCACCCACTGTACATTTAAATAGGCCAACATTTCGGATTTTAAAATAATTTTTCAAGCTGGTGTTAGGCTGGTTTCACACTTGCGTTTTGAAACGCATGCGTTTAAAAAAAACGCATGGTGGAAAAACGCATGTAAACGAGTGCAAACGCTGCGTTTTTTAAACGCATGTGTTTTTGGATGTGGTGGAAAAAAAACGCAGCGTTTTGACGCGTTTACATGCGTTTTTTCATGCGTTTGCGTTTTTTAAACGCATGATGAGAAGTGTGTGACAGCTGCCAATCATCAAAATCAAGTAAAAATTCCACTATAAACAGAAATAGCTAGGGTTAGGGGTAGGGATCCTAACCCTAAAGGGACCCTAACCCTACCCGTAACCCTAACCCTAGGGATCCTAACCCTAAAGGGATCCTAACCCTTAGGGGTAGGGTTAGGATCCCTAGGGTTAGGATCCCTAGGGTTTGGGGTAGGGTTAGGATCCCGTTAGGGTTAGGATCCCTTTATTGTTAGGGTTAGGATCCCTTTATCACCTTTATGGTGGGGGGGTGGCATATCAGTGTTTTCTGTTTTTTTTTCTATAAAAACGCATGCGTTTTTAATGCAACCAAACGCATGTGCTTAAAAACGCATGCGTTTCTATTGACTCCAATGCATTTTTTGCCGCAAAAAACGCATATGAACGCATGCTTTTTTTGCGTCAAAAAAAGCCTCTGAAAATTACTACATGTTGCATTTCTGCAAAAGAACGCATGCAGCAAAAAAACGCATGCATTAAAAAACGCGACCAAACGCGTATAAAAAAACGCATGCGTTTTTAATGTTAAACATAGGAAAAAAACGCATGCGTTTTTTTGCGATACAAACGCTGCAGATAAAAACGCAAGTGTGAAACCAGCCTTATAAAGTATTCTAATTTACTGATATAATGACTTTTGGGTTTTCATTGGCTGTAAGCCATAATCATCAACATTAACAGAAATAAACATTTGAAATAGATCACTCTGTGTGTAATCACTCTATATAATATGAGGTTCACTTTTTGTATTGAAAACCTGAAATAAATTAACTTTTTGATATTCTAATTTTGTGAGAAGCCGCTGTATGTATAGAACACATATATGAGAATAAGTGATTATTGGGGCAGGGCCGGCTCCAGGTTTTCATGGGCCCCATGCAAACGTCTCAGTGGGCCCCTTTAACACATAGATATAGTACATTGCCAAAGATTTTGCATCTTAAATTTCATGAGTTATATCTGTTGTAAATTCTACAATAGCTCAGAAACCGGCGAATCCTCGCAGTACACACTGCGTGCCCTGGAAAGCTTCAAAAGGTTTCATTTTAGACTAGACAGTATGGGCACCACATAGTCCTGCATACAGTATCATGGACACTACATAGTCCTCCATACAGTATTATGGGCACCACGTAGTCTTCCATATAGTATTATGGGCATCACATAGTCCACCATACAGTATTATGTAAAATAGATTAAAAATAGATCTCTGTGTAATGACTTTATATAATGAGTTTCACTTTTTATTGAAGAACTGAAATAAATGAACTTTTTGATGATCTAGTTTTGTGAGAAGCACCTGTATACAAATATTCCATGCTTTTCAGTCAGATGTGTATATACTATACTTTCACTGTGAGTTCCCCAATAACTGGCCTTGTAGTGAAAACAGCCATGGCCTCATCTATCACTCATAAGTCAATTGCTCAATTGTCCTGAAGATTGGAGGGAGCGGTGTTTTGTTCCCTGACAAATTGGTGGCAGAGCTGGGATCTACGTGATCTCCCTGTTGTATTATCCCTGACACTTCTCTTCTCCATTACAAAGTTAAAATTGGACATGTGCATTTTACACACAGTAGATGACATTCATGCACTGTTTATGATTTTCATGGATCCGTAAACATGTAGGTGATTTTGATCCATGATTGAGATGAAAAGCTAAGATATCGTGGTTACATTTTTTTTTTTTGCAAACATGCAGTAGGCAAAAAAAAAAGAATGTGAACAGCCCCATAGACTATAATGGGTTCAAGAACTATCTAGGAAAAACATGGATAGAACAATTACGTGAAAAACTGGCATCTGAATGAGGCCCAAGCAATGGTCTTATATTTTAATAAGCACATTTGGCATTAGCAGAGGCTGTAATTGTGCTGTATTAGACCCTCATTTTTGAATGCCTTGGACAATAACTTGACGCATAAAACACAATCACATGCTTCAGTGCACTTAATTAACTATAAAACAAGTAGTAGAGTCAGGTCATCTTTTTCTGCTCACGTCCTCATTCACTTAGTCAATGCATTTAAGGCATCAGTAGTAACCTTTTATGCTCAGCCCTCTAGTGCTTCTTATTTTTTTATGTTTCATATTTTTTCAGTCACATTATTCTTCCCTATGTGCTCATCCACGGAAAACTTGTATGAAGGATTTTATATGTCGTGCGGCTTAGATATAATGCTACATAATACACTAGAGTGTATGTGTGTGTGTATATATATATATATATATATATATATATATATATATATATATATATATAATCTTTTATTTTTATATAGTGCTAACATATTCCGCAGCGCTTTACAGTTTACACACATTATCATCGCTGTCCCCAATGGGGCTCACAATCTAGAATCCTTTTTAGTATGTCTTTGGAATGTGGGAGGAAACCGGAGTGCCCAGAGGAAATCCACGCAAACACGGGGAGAACATACAAACTCCTTGCAGATGTTGTCCTTGGTGGGATTTGAATATATTCATATATGCATACACACAGTCATGTCAGAAAGTGTTGGCACTCTTGAAATTGTTCCATAAGTAGTACGAAGTATTTCTTCCAGAAAATTATTGCAATTACACACGTTTTGTTATACACTTGTTTATTTCCCTTCTGTGTATTGGAGAAACAAAAAAAGAGAAAAAAGGCAGATTGGACATAATTTCATACAAAGCTCTGAACCAGACAAAATTGCTGACTATACTACTTTGTTTCAGTCATGTGATGCTCGTTCAAAATCACCTGTGGCATGCAACAGGTATGGACAATATGGAAATCACACCTGAAACCAGAAAAAAAAGGTGGACTCAATCTCTGCAGCACGGTGGTGTAGTGGTTAACACTGCAACCTTGCAGCGCTGGAGTCCTGGGTTCAAACCCCACCAAGGACAACATCTGCAAAGAGTTTGTATGTTCTCTCTGTGTTTGCGTGGGTTTTCTCTGGGTACTCTGGTTTCCTACCACATTCCAAAGACTTACTGATAGGGAATTTAGATTGTGAGCCCCAACGGGGACAGTGATGATAATGTGTGCAAACCTGTAAAGCGCTGCAGAATATGTTAGTGCTATATAAAAATAAAGATTATTATATTATTATTATTATCTCTGCATTGTGTGTCTCTGTGCCACACTAAGCATGGAGAACTGAAAGAGGAGAAAAGCACTGTGAGGACTTGGGAACCAAAATTATTTAAAAATATCTACAATTTCAAGGTTACAAGTCCATCTCCAGAGATCCTGATGTTCCTTTGTTGACTGCAAAACATAATCAAGAACTTTACAACCCATGGTAATGTAGCTAATTTCCTTGGGAAAGAAAAATGATGAAATGTTGCAACTCGGGATAGTCTGGATGGTGGATAAGCAGCCCCAATCAAGTTTCAAAGAAATTCAAGCTATCCTGCAGGCTCAGGGTTCATCGGTGTCAGTGCGAACTATCCATTGTCATTTGAATTCAATGAAACGCTATGGCAGGAGACCCAGGAGGACATCACTGCTGACACAAAACTCTGGGTTTGCCTCCTAGATCTTAAGTCTTCCGGCAGGACAATGACCCCAAACATACTTCAAGATGCACCCAGAAATTGATGGAAACAAATCGCTGGAGCGTTCTGAAGTGGCACCATGATCTAAATCCCATTGAACACATGTGGAGAGATCTTAAAATTGCTGATAGGAGAAGCACCTTCAAATATGATAGATCTGGAGTAGTTTGAAAAAGAAGAGGGATCCAAAATTCCAGCTGAGGTGGACTCTAAAAAATGTGTAGGAGCTATATATTACACAGACTCCCATTGATTTTAATGTACATTTTTTCATTTCCTTATTTCCTCATGCTGGATTCCTCAAGTCATAACAGCTGATTGCAAGGAGTCTCTACTGGGTGTCCCCGCCAAAAAAAAAAAAAAAAAATGCTAAACCTCTATTAGTAGTGGGCACACGTGATCACCTAGCTGCTGCAGGAAGCCGTTGGGAATATTCACTGCTCTCCACACCAATAGTCTCTCCCACCTCTCAAAGCTGGTCTCAGTGCATGGAGGTGGGAAGGACTATGGGTGTGGGGAGCAGTGAATACACATACTTTCTCTTTCCATCAATTATAGGCTTTGATTGCATAGAATTGCTAGATCAGTGACATACACATGATAAACAGATATCTTTTTGTTCCTAGTAAGACATATACAGTGGTGTGAAACTGCCCCCTTCCTGATTTTTTATTCCTTTGCATGTTTGTCACACTTAAATGTTTCAGATCACCAGATTTAAATTTTAGACAAAGCTAGCAAAAGTAAACACAAAATGCAGTTTAGTTTTTAAATGAAGGTTTATATTTTTAAGGAAAAAAGAAGTCCAAATCTACAGTGCCCTATGTGAGATTTCCATCCCCCCCCCCCCCCCCCCCCAAAAAAAAAAGAAAAAAACCATAAATTAGCTGTGGGTGATCACCTCTTTGGGAAGCTGAGTTCAAATTCCCTAGCCACACCCAGGCCTGATTATTGCCACACCTGTTTTTAATCAAGAAATCACTTAAATAGGACTTGCCTGACAAAGTGTGAAGTAGACCAAAAGATCCTCAAATTTTGACATCATACTACTATCCAAAGATATTCTGTGACAAATGAGAAACAAAGTAATTGAGGTATATCTGTCTGGAAAGGGTTATAATACCATTTCTAAAGCTTTGGGACTCCAAAAAACCACGAGTGCCATTATCCGCAAATGTTGAAAACATGGAACAATGACGAACTTTCCCAGGAGTGGCCGGCAGACCAAAATTACCTCAAGAGCACAGCAGTGATTCATCCAAGAGGTCAAAAATGACCCCACAACAGCATCCAAAGCACTGCAGGCCTCACTTGCCCCAGTTAAGGTCAGTATTCTTGATTTCACCATAAGAAAGAGACTGGGCAAAAATGGTCTGTGTGGCTGAATTCCAATGTGAAAACCACTGCTGAGCAATAATAACATAAATGCTTGTCTCAGTTGTACCAGAAAACATCTTGATGAAACCCAAGATGTTTGGGAGAATACGAAACAAAAGTTGAACTTTTTGGAAAGTGTATGTCCCATTGCATCTGATGTAGAAGTATCACAGAATTTCAGAAAAGGAACATTATTTGAACAGTAAAAATGTGGTGGTAGTGTGATGGTCTGGGGCTGTTTTACTGCTTTAGCACAGGATGACTTGCTGGGGTAAATGTAACCATGAATTCTGCTGTCTACTAAAAAATCCTGAAGGAGAATGTCCGTCCATCTGTTCATGATCTTAAGCTCAAGCACACTTGGGTTATACAGCAAGACAATGGTTCAAAACACACCAGGTCCACCTCTGATTGGCATAGGAATAACAAAATTAAGACTTTAAGTCCTGGCCTTAATCCGATTAAGTTGCTGTAGCATGACCTGAAAAAGACGGTTCAAGCTCGGAAACCTTCCAGTGTGGGTGAGCTACAACATTCCAAACAACAGGCCAAAATTCCTCCAGAGCTTTGTAAAGACTCATTGCCAGTTATTGCAAACGCCTGAATGCAGTTGTTGCTGCTAAGGGTGGCCCAAGTAGTTATTAGGTTTAGGCGGCAATCACTTTTTCACACAGGGCCCTGTAGGTTTGGATTTCTTTTTCTCTTAATAATAAAGACCTTCATTGAAAAACTGCGTTTTGTGTTTACTTGTATTATCTTTGTCTAGTATTTACTTTTGTTTGGTGATCTGAAACATTTAAGTGTGACAAGCATGCAAAATAAAAGGAAATCAGGAAACACTTATTTACACAAATATACATATATACGGTATTTTTTTTTTTTTGGGTGAGTCTGCATTGTTACCTAGCATGTCATCACTTTGTGTAAGTTTACTGAAGTTTACAACATGCCAGTGTAATAAATGTCATATGTACACCAAGATTGCATCAATAAAAACTACAGCTCGGCACACAAAAAATAAGTCCTTACACTGCTCCATCTTGAAAAAAAAAAAAATACGGGTCTCAGAATACAAAACAAACATTTTTTATTTCAGATTTTTTTTTTTTTTTGCTGCTAGAATATAAAAAAAGACAACTGTAAGGTTTGGTATCGTAATAGTTGTACTGACCCGTTGAATTATGCTGCCAGGTCATTTTTACTACACTATAAACTCCGAAAAACAAAACCCAAAAATAATGGTAGAGTTGCAGATTACACTTGGAATATTTTTCCTGTTTTTCAGCATGTCTTTACCATACATACTGAAAAACAGGAAAGATATTCCGAGTGAATGGTGACATTCAAAACTACAACTCGCCCCGCAAAGAGCGAGCCCTCATACATCTATATCGATGGAAGAATAAAAAAGTTATGACTCTTGTACCAAGGGGAGGAAAAAAAATGAAAGGGCAAAAATAAAAAATTGTCCTAGGGAGTAAGAATGGTGCTGTATCTGAAAATGAAGCTTGTTTAATTATTATTGTGAAGTTGTATAGGCATTTGTTAATTATTGGCCATGTATTTTAATGTTTTAGGCATGTTCCATCATTTGACAGTAAACTTCTTTTTATTTGACACTGTCTTTCAATTGTGTTATAATAATCAGTCTTAAAGCCCATAAGATCAGCCATACTCTACACCTAGGCAATCCCTTTAAGGTTCCAATACATCTTTGATAGTTGTGCGCTAACGGCTACCTCCCCTGACTACCCCATACTTATGAACAGTTGATTTGACCAAGTAATCATGTGTTTCATTGGTCAGAGGGGAAAATTCCCTCGGATGTTTCTAATCCAACTGCCCAATCTGGTAGGGAAGAGTCAGGAGCAACGCACATTAGACGAAATTGGCGGATTTGGACGACTTTTAATGTTTCCTTAAATTGTTGGAAATCTAGATTCAGGACTTTCAATAATTATAGTTGGGGCTCATTCACAAGATCGTATTTTCGCTCCAAGTGCTATCGGTGAAAAAACTCGGACCGATGTTATTCAGTGGGGCAGTGCAGATGAGTGATTTTTTTTTCACTGACCGAATCTTCATGTGAAAAAAAAAATCACAGCATACACAAGTTTCTACCATGACTCAACCAATCAATTCTATGGGTTTTCAAAAAAATTGGATACCCTAGGGAGCCACAGTGTAGTATCAGTCTATTACGGATACATTGCAATTCTGCATCATAAATAACTGTAAATGGTCTCTCAAATTATTAATAGCTGCTGTTAACATGGATGAGAAGTGAGCAAAAAATTGTATCTGGATGAAACTGGTTTTGTATACTCTCGTGAGCCTGCCCTTACGGAGGACCTCGCCTTAGTCTCTAGGGGGAACTTTACAGATCGGCGATCAATCATGCGTGCTGCAGCTCTGACAGACGTGGAAAGAACAGTCCTGTTGCTGGTTGACAAAATGACCTGTTACAGAACGATGCCCCCTGTTGAAGGGTATGTGCACACGCTGAGTATTTGCAGCAAATTTTTCTGCAGCAAAATCCATCGTTGGCAGGAATAATGCTGCGTTTTCATGACTTTTTGACACTTTGCGCTTTTTTTTACCCATTCATTTAAATGGGTTAAAAACAGTGCAAAAATGCTGAAAGAATTAACAAGTTGCATATTTGAAAAAAAAAAAAATGCTTTGATGGTCCAAGTCCGCAAGGAAAAAATAAGCTGCGTGTGCACAAAATTTCAGAAATCTAATTTGCTTTGCTGGTACAGTAAAATGTTCATTTTTCCTGCAGCACAAACACTATGAAAGAAATAGCATTGTGTAAGCATATATATAAAAATATCAGCTACTTGTTTTTTGTTTTTTTTGAAAGCTGAAAAGTTCTCAGTATTGGTATATATGACTTTTCTGTCCTCGCTTGCAGTGGTAATATGGGCTCAGTGTAATATTCTGCAACATGAGGATTTTCTTGCATTTGCTACACATTTACTAGGTGTCTTTAGGTGGTCTTTGGCATGAGATTAACAGACAGATATGACCACATGAAACAATGTAACATGTTTACACAGGATGGAGTCGAGAAAGCATCACAGAGGCCCAACAATTATACAATGCAGGATTTTAGCCTCTTCCCATTTTTCCTCCCTCCCCTAACAGATCGTTGCTGGTGGGCAGATGGCTGCTATATAGACTTTACATTAGCTGTAACATGTGGGAAAAGTTTGGGCAGTGAAGAAACAAACCGACCCTTATAAAACATTGTTCCAGCTGTGGACAGTGACATTGTCCAGCGCTGCAGCTGTAAAGTCTATCACTGATCAAGGGAAAATATCATGGTTCGCCATCATAATAAAACGCTTCATTCCATGTTGCGTGCCCTGAACACCACATTTCATACAGGAGCTCACAGACATATTTTCCGCCAATGGCTCTTACACTGAAGGGTGTTGCTGCCACCTACTGGAATCAAAGTGTACCACAAACTATTTTAAAAGAAATGATATACTAATAGTTTTTATATTTTTTTTTTTTTTTTTTGAGGGTGGTAGGATAGAGGCAGGCTTACTAAAATGTACCAATTTTTTTTACAGTGTCAAATTACAATAAACATTCTTAACATATGGCAAATTCATCACAGTCATTAGACCCTTTTGGTTAACCCCTTAACGACTGCCGATACACCTTTTAATGGTAATCATGAAGGGGTCTTGCTCTTCAGTGCCACTTTTTTAATGGCATTGAGGAATAAGTAAATGGCATCCTCCACTAGATGCAAATCCTGCGAGTGACAGTGAAAAAATGTAAAGTAAAATAATAAATAAAAAAAAGATAAAAAAAAAAAAGCACACCAAATTTCTCCACTACAAAGGTAATGTTTTGTTTTAAAACAAAAAAAAAAAGTACACATACTTGATATCCCACATCTGGAATGACCCGACCTGTAAAAGTCACATTATTTATTCCATACGGTGAACACCGTAAAACAAAATAACAAAAAACACTCCAAAAATGTTGTTTTTTCGTCATACTGACACACAAACAATTGAATAAAAAAAAAATCACGTTGAAAAAATGGTATAAATGAAAACTCTAAACTGTCGCTGTAATCATACCGACCTGACAAATCAGTCTTATCACTTTTACCGCAGAGTAAACCGTTGAAATTTTTTTTAAAACAGTTACTAAATTGCTGGTTTTTGTTTACTCTGCATCTGAAATATCTGATTTAAAATCGATCAATTGATCACGTTATGTGCTCAAATAAATCTCGTTGCTCAAAAAATATATATATAGCTCTCACACAGTACTATTGGCAAAAAATTGAAAAGTTACATCTCTCCGGATATGGAGACCAAAAAACATTTTTTTTAATGAAAAAAAAATGGTTACTGTGTGATAGCAATGGGGCTGTGGAGTCAGACTCGTGGAGTCGGAGTCTGGGTGTCCATTTTGTTGGAGTCGGTATAAAATCGACAGACACCAACTCCTAAAATATATAATAAATTGGGTACAATATTTAAATGCAGGATGTTTTTTCATAAGAATTTGGGTAAGTTATGAAATGTCCTATAAATGTCTGTTCTGTTCCTGATCTAAGAATCCCAGCTTTTAGTTGAGATGAATCTGTGCTGCACTTTATGCACGTGCTCAGTACTAAAGCTCCTCCACTACAGATCAGAGCAAAAAAGCACTGCTAAAGAATGGCTGCAGCCCTACACTCATCTCATGAACTACAAACTTGAACAGCATTAAGGCTACTTTCACACTAGCGTCGGAATTCGGCCCGTCGCATTGCGTCGGGCCGAGATTCCGACGCTAGCGTTGTTAGCACCGCACAACGGGTGCAGCGGATGCATTCTCCGGCGCATCCGCTGCCCCATTGTGAGGTGCGGGGAGGTGGGGGTGGAGTTCCGGCCGCGCATGCGCGGTCGGAAAAAGCGGTCCGTCCGGAGCAAAAAACGTTGCTCCCGGGGGTCCGCCACAACACGGCGCAACCGTCGCACGACGGTTGCGACGTGTGTCAATACGTCGCAATGCGTCGGTAATGTTACGCTATGGGGCAAAAACGCATCCTGCAAACAACTTTGCAGGATGCGTTTTTTCCCCTAAACGACGCATTGCGACGTATTAAAAAAAAACGCCAGTGTGAAAGTACCCTAAGGCAAGTACTTAAGCATATCTAAACCTTCAATAAACTGTGCATAAATCAATAGTCCAGTGTATGTTTTCTCCGTATGCTTCATGTTGTAGTTTGATTTTCCTCCGAGCTCATGTTTAGAGAAGTTAGTTGTTCTGGTGCTCTTCATGTTATTAGCACTGCTAGCAGTTTGTTTCTTTTTCTTTCTGGGGTATTATTCAGCACAAACTTGCTTCCTCCCTCCTCCCCTTTTCATAGACTGTGAAGCATCATGATGTGAAACATTTACTGAGCTGTACCCTGAGAAATGCCTGAGATTGACAGTTCAGAGTAAAGCTATCTAATAACATATATTACAAACTTTTGATTTGTCATAATAATCTGTACTGTTGATTTATGCAAAGTTTGTTTTATTTCTATCCTAAATTTTACGAATGAATGACAATATACAGTTGTGCTCAAAAGTTTACATACCCCGGCAGAATTATTGCTTTCTTGGCCTTTTTTCAGAGAATATGAATGATAACACCAAAACTTTTTCTCCACTCATGGTTAATGGTTGGGTGAAGCCAGGGCCAGACTGGCCATCGGGCAGTTCTGGCAAATGCCAGAAGGCTGGTGCCAGTAGTGGGCCGCTGCACGCCGACTTACCCTTCCCCCCCAGCGCCGACGCTGCCGCATTCAACTATACCGGCATCAATGACGCCGGTACAGTTGAATGCAATGATGGAGGAGAGAGCATCACCTGACGCTCCCTCTCCCATCATTCCCCGCTCTGCCTCTGACACTGCGGGTGCGCGCGCACTCACTGTGTTCCAGGCAGTGCAGCGGCAGCCGCCGAGACAGGAGCAGGGAGCACCGCAGGCACGAGGGGAGGTGAGGAGTGTTTTTTTTTTTATTGGACTCTGGGGCCATTTTAGGGGGGGAGGAGAGATGTGGGCTCTGCTGTATACTACTATGTGGGCTGTGCTATATACTACTGTGTGGGCTATGCTATATACTACTATGTGGGCAGTGCTG
Source organism: Ranitomeya imitator (assembly GCF_032444005.1). Lineage (NCBI taxonomy): Eukaryota > Metazoa > Chordata > Amphibia > Anura > Dendrobatidae > Ranitomeya > Ranitomeya imitator. Next base: position 757,642,541 of record NC_091283.1, on the reverse strand, counting down.
TATACTACTATGTGGGCTGTGCTATATACTACTGTGTGGGCTCTGCTATATACTACTATGTGGGCAGTGCTGTATACTACTATGTGGGCTGTGCTATATACTACTGTGTGGGCTCTGCTGTATACTACTATGTGGGCTGTGCTATACACTACTATGTGGCCTCTGCTGTATACTACTATGTGGGCTGTGCTACACACTACTATGTGGGCTCTGCTGTATACAACTATGTGGGCAGTGCTGTATACTACTATGTGGGCAGTGCTGTATACTACTATGTGGGCAGTGCTGTATACTACTATGTGGGCAGTGCTGTATACTACTATGTGGGCTGTGCTATATACTACTATGTGGGCAGTGCTGTATACTACTGTGTGGGCTATGCTGTATACTACTAGGTGGGCTGTATTATATATTACTATGTGGGCTCTGCTGTATACTGCTACATGGGCTGTGCTGTATACTGCTACGTGGACTGTGCTGTATACTGCTACGTGGACTGTGTTATTTGCTATGCGGGTTGTGCTATATACTATGGGGGTATATTATATTCTATGGGGGAGGCCGTGTTGTATACTTTGTGGCTCTTATATACTATTGTGGGGGAATATTATATTCTATGGGGGAGGCTGGGTTATACTATGGAGGCTGCATTATATTCTATGGGGGCTACATTATATATTATGGGGAGGTGGGCTGTATTATATTCTATGGGGTGGCTGCATTATATTCTGGGGTGGCTGCATTATATTCTGTAGGGTGGTGGCTGCATTATACTATATGTGGGCTGCATTATACTGTATCGAGGATTATGGGGAATACGTTATACTATATGAAAGACTATGGGGTGCATTATACTATGGGAAGTGAATTGTACTACATGGATGACTATGGTGGTGCATTATACTATATGGAGCACTATGAGGAGTGTATTATGCTATATGGAGGACTATGAAGAGTGTATTATACTATATTGAGGACTATGAGGAGTGTATTATGCTATATGGAGCACTATGAGGAGCGTATTATACTATATGGAGGACTATGAGGAGTGTATTATGCTATATGGAGGACTGAGCAGTGTATTTTAATACATGGAGGACTATAGGGAGTGTATTATACTATATGGAGGACTGTGGTGCACATTATAATATATGGAGGACTATGGGGTGTATTTTACTAAACAAGTAAAATGCTGCATATTCAGATTGTTTTTGCTGGAACAAAAATCATTGTTCTTAGCAGCGCATCGCCAGCGTAAACTGTAGATGTGCTGCTGACAACATGATACTGTATGGTGATCTGTTAGTGAACTATTAGTGATCGTTCTGTCCCATCATTATTCCTCAGCTGGTGGAAAGAGGCCGGGAAACAAGTGTTGAACAACTTCAGTATTGTTGATCAAACTCATTTAGCGGCCTGAACTCAGCGCTTGTAAATACAACCGAAATGCTTTTGTGTGATGTGCAATATGTTAGCATTTGGGGCCCCATTTTAAACTTTGCCTAGGCGTAGGTCCCCACTTTGCCTAAAACTGGCCCTGCCTACAAGTGTACAAAGATATTATACAGTTACCATGTGACAAGTGGGCCTGTGTAACTTCAAATGCCAGGGCTGAATTTTAGTCCCAGTCCGGCCCTGGTCAGTAGGTTTTAGTTCTGTAATCTGAGAACAGCATGATGTAGGGGTTAAAACACTGAATTCATTGATGTGTCAATTATCACACTGTGTGCTGTTGTTTACTTACACTGAAGGCTTTATCAACAGGAGATTATCACTGCCAGGTCTGAGGTGCATGGAACTGCTAGACTAACTCCGCCCCTCCAGTGATAAGCAGCTCACTGTCAATAAACAATGTACATAAAGAGCCTGGTGTGGGCGGGCTAGCTTTCTCAGTTCTGCTTCATGCTGCATCTAATAAATGTGATTGTGTCAGAACTGCTGCACCCAGTAAACTAAGTGATACATCATTGGATACAGGATCTCAGGCCCTTTATCATGCAGCTCTCAGATGAGGTAGCAAAAATCTAGTGACAGGTTTGCAGCGCCCCAGGGTCCTAGTTGTTGCAGTAATGTTATTTTCCTCTACGGGAGAGTGGTATTACGTTTGGAGGCAAAGAAAGACAACTGCATCCACGTATCACAAAACTGCAACACATTTCACACTTCAGGCCACCAGGGGGAGCTCTGTTCCTATTTATTAGGTCACTCCCCACACTTAGGTAAAACTGGTGACCTGTAGCGAAAGTTAGTTAGTTGCTGGCTGAGCTTCGTTCAGGTAGTTGGTCCCTGGCAGGGGTGGAATCCTGTCAGAGATTGAGGAAGAAGGACACGGAGCTGTGCATGCCCTGAGAGCTGCAGGTTCCAGAAAGAGACGCTGAAGGAGAACTGTATTGCAGAGAGGGTGAAAGAAGTCATAGCAAAGGAGTGGATACCAGGAGGGGATCAGCCCTACACAGGCTGCCTCCTTCTGAGGCGCAGGATCCCGGTAGCCGGAACACTGAGGGAATAACGATCCTTTATGTCTTGCTCCAGAGACCGGCAGGACAGCTAATTTCACGTTATCTGCCCGCCCCTACACCCAGGAGGCAAGGTGGCACCCCTTAGAGGCTGAGGCATGATAGAGTCCCTGTAAAACGCCTCAAGCCACCGGTCATACGGGTTTGTCCTATCCATCTGGGGGACAGAGAGAGAGAGACATAACATCTGTGAGGACCTTATGAGAAGCTTAGCAGTAAGGAACTACAACACCGCAGCGCTAGAGGAAGGCTACTGATTTCTACCTGGACAAGGGAACTCTGGACTTGCCTCCAAACCGGCCGGACTCTGTCTGCCCTGTGATCTAGTGCTCTGGACTGTGGATGCTGAAGTGTAAAGGTAAAGAGACTGCAACCTTGTGTCCTCGTTCTTCACTGTGCCGCTCACCATCCATCATCTACACACTGGGAAGCCCTGGGGACATACTTCACTTGTGGGAAGGTATACCATCTAGCTGCCATAACATCACCCCAGCGGACCCCTTAAAGCAGCGTCGGTCATCCAGACCGAATACCACAGGTGGCGTCACGAACATTTTCCCTTTTAGAGACCTTTCCCCTTTTAAACGGACATCCCAGGGCCACGGACCGGGTCAGCCACCGTGACATCCCCCTGTGAACCGAAGGACCCGGTACCAAGTACCCCGCTGCCCTTGGGGGCGCTCCAAACTTTGGCATCATGAACAGGATCTACTAAAGCCTGAAAATCGGGTCATGTGCGCCTAGAGACTGTGCCAGAATCCTGCTTGAACTGTGATTTATTGAAGGACTGTGTATTGAAAAATCTATAAAGGCACGGATGATTGACCTTGTGGAGACCAAAACATCCAACACCACAGAGACACCATCACGTGTTTTTCAACGCAGTGATCCAGAACACTGCCCCCAAATATGCAAATGCATGTAGAGCAGAGGTCCCCAACTCCAGTCCTCAAGGCCCACCAACAGGTCAAGTTTTCAGGATTTCCTTTGCATTGCACAGGTGATGCAATTATTACCTGGGCAAGACTAAGGAAATCCTGAAAACATGATATGTTGGTGGGCCTTGAGGACTGGAGTTGGGGACCCCTGATGTAGAGGAGCTGCGGAGACACCATCACGTGTTTCTCAACACAGGCAGTGAATAGCCAGGCCTTTCCCCGGGAAGGAACAACCAAGGGAAGGGCAGCATCCAATAAAGGAAAAAAAAAAATAAAGGAAAACCACCTATGTCAAGCATGGTATCCATCCAAAGACAGCTGTTTCGGGGTTTTTGCCCCTCATCAGTGTGGAGTAGGAAACTGGCTATCAGGAGCAGTGCCTAGTAGAAAGTCTATAAAGGCACGGATGATTGACCTCGTGGAGACCAAAACATCCAACACCGCGGAGACACCATCACGTGTTTCTCAACGCAGTGATCCAGAACACTGCCCCCAAATATGCAAATGCATGTAGAGGAGTTGCGGAGACACCATCACATGTTTCTCAACGCAGGCAGTGAATAGCCAGGCCTTTTCCCGGGAAGGAACAACCAAGGGAAGGGCAGCATCCAATAAAGGAAAACATCCTACTCCACACTGATGAGGGGCAAAAACCCCGAAACAGCTGTCTGTGGATGGATACCATGCCTGGCATAGGTGGTTTTCCTTTATTGGAAACATCTCTGACAATGTCAGGATACAGAGGAATCGCTTGTTGCACTGTTATTTTTGATGAACGGTCAAATTTCTCAATTTCTTTTAGTGCACATGAAAAATTCTGCTGAAATGTACTGGCTGTGTTCTTTGGGGATGACTCTTCTATGCGGGAACACTTTTCACGGTCCTTGTGATCCAAATATTTTTCGAAATTAAATTCTTCATCAGTTGATGAGGGTGAAGATGTGGCAGGACGACCAAATTCTTCTTGTTCCTCCTGACTGTTCTGCAACCCTTTCATCCTTACTGCTATTTCAAACAGAGCTTCTTTTCCTTTAGTTAGCTGTTGATCATCTAGAAGAATCCGATGCATTGGGTCTACATAAACAGCTACCAAAAGAATGTTATTTTGTAATAGTAGCTCCTCTCTCCGTTTCATTGATGTAGCAATGCCACTTGCAATTAACCCTCCTCTTTGGGACAGGCGAAACATCAGGTTCTTCCACTCCTTTAACCCCTTCAATCTCAGCCCTTTTTCGTTTTTGCGTTTTCATTTTTCACTTCCCTCCTTCCCAGAGCCATAACTTTTTTATTTTTCCGTCAATACGGTCATGTGAGGGCTTATTTTTTGCGGGACGAGTTGTACTTTTGAAAGACACCATTGGTTTTACCATGTCTTTTACTAGAAAACGGGAAAAAAATTCCAAGTGCGGTGAAATTGCAAAAGAAGTGCAATCCCACACTTGTTTTTTGTTTGGCTTTTTTGCTAGGTTCATTAAATGCTAAAACTAACCTGTCATTGTGATATTGTGATTCTCTAGGTCATTACGAGTTCATAGACATCTAACATGTGGTGAAAAAAAAATTCAAAACTTTGCTTAAAAAAAAAAAAAGTGCCATTTTCCGAAACCCGAAGCGTCTCCATTTTTCGTGATCTGGGGTGAGGGCTTATTTTTTACGTGCCGAGCTGTCGTTTTTAATTATACCATTTCGGTGCAGATACGTTCTTTTGATCACCCATTATTGCATTTTAATGCAATGTCACGGCGACCAAAAAAACGTAATTCTGGCGTTTCGGATTTTTTTCTTGCTAAGCTGTTTAGCGATCAGGTTAATGCTTTTTTTTATTGATAGATTGGGCGATTCTGAATGCAGCAATACCAGATACGTGTAGGTTTTTTTTTTTTATTGTTTTATTTATGATGGGGCGAAAGGGGGGTGATTTAAACTTTTATATTTTTTATATGTTTTTCATATTTTTAAAAACATTTTTTTTTACTTGTGCCATGCTTCAATAGCCTCCATGGGAGGCTAGAAGCTGGCATAGCCTGATCGGCTCTGCTACATAGCAGCGATCATCAGATCGCTGCTATGTAGCTGAAATGCAGGTGTGCTGTGAGCGCCGACCACAGGGGGGCGCTCACAGCAGGCCGGCATCAGTAACCATAGAGGTCTCAAGGACCTCTATGGTTACCTTCCTGATGCATCGCCGACCCCGATCATGTGACAGGGGTCGGCGATGACATCACTTCCGGCTGCCCGGCCGGAAGCGCCGGTTAAATGCCGCTGTCTGCGTTTGACAGCGGCATTTAACAGGTTAATAGCGGCGGGTGAATAGCGATTTCACCCGCCGCTATTGCGCGCACATGTAAGCTGTACAAAACAGCTGACATGTCGCGACTTTGATTTGGGCTCACCGCCGGAGCCCACATCAAAGGGGGTGACACGGCATGCGCAGTAATAGTACGGCGCATGTCGTGAAAGGGTTAAGAAAATACCTGGAGTTAAGTCCTCTGCTTGTAATTTTTTAGTCACTGTAAATGGGTTCTCTAGCAATTTTTCCAGCTCAGTCACCTGATTCCACTGACTTTCATTTAGCTTCAGTTGAGGGTTAGCCATGTCTACAAGAAAGGTTTTCAGTTCAACCAAGCGCTGAATCATTAAGTAAGTACTGCCCCATCGTGTGGCTTGATCAATAATTGCCCCTTTTCTTCAAAATTGAGTCAACTTTAGGGGTTCTGGCAACAGTAGCCAATTTTCTCACCTTGCCAATCAGTGCAGCAGCATGTCCTTCTTGCAGACTGTCCCTTATAGCCAGCTGTAGCGTATGCACAACACAGCGCATGTGATGAATGAAAGAACGTATTGATGGTTTCAACAAGATCATCTAAACTATCATGTTGCTGTTCATCTGAAGCAACTTCAGTTTGCTCCTCAGTTACAATACTGTGTTCCTCTATTTCAAACATTTCTGTGTCTGTGGACTCAGAATGTTCTTCTAGCTGCTGGTCACCATCATTACTCTCATTCATTAGCTTAATAGTACTTCTCATATTTGATGCATTGTCAGTTATGACAGAAAGAACTTGCTCTTTTTTAAGTTCATAGTCTTGCAGAACCTTTTCCAAAAAGACCTGGAGAAGCTCACTGGTGTGATGAGCTTTGGTGTCTTTTACTGCCAATGTCTTGGTAACGACTTGGTAAATAGTTCACTCTGTGATGTGTGCAGGCATCCATTTTAAGAAACAGAAAGCGTCACTTGAGAGTTTTTTAAAGTTCTTCCTTTTGTTTAAAAGCTTCTTCGATTACTAATTTTCTAATACTCTCTCTCTCCAGAGAAACACCAAGCTTGCAGGCCATTTCCCCATTCAGACACATAAAAGCTGGTCATAAAAATAATGAAATAGGCACACTATCCTTTACAACAAGCTCTATGATCTGTTTTTTAAATGTATCTACTGTCATTGTCACAGTAACTTTATCACTGACAAAATATCTTGCAACTGATAGCTGCAAAGTTCTCTGCTCCTTTGTTTGGCTGGAAGAGCTGGGCACTGGTTCATTGGTTTGGATGCAGTCTTTCTCATCCACTGCTTTCAGTACTTCTGGATGAAAGCGCTGTAAATCTCTCTTTAGATTAGAAGCTCTGGTAGGAGAATTTTTATCTTTGCCTGAATATGCACTGATCTTGGCTTCACTGCATTTGTTTTCATCTGGATCATTTGTCATACACTGACAGACATAATGTTTTCTATCTTGAATGATGGTGAAATGTTCAAATACAGCTGATCTAATGTGACGCTTCTTTGACATTCTCAGGTTTTTAATTCTGCATTCACAATCCAAATGACAATTGTTTTTTCCTAAAAACAATTGTACAAAATTATTGCCAGGTCGTACAACTGATATAGTGGTCAGTAATACTGTTATTCCTCATGTACTCACAGTTAACTGATGGGGCGGCACGGTGGCGCAGTGGTTAGCACTGCAGCCTTGCAGCGCTGGAGTCCTGGGTTCAAACCCCACCAAGGACAACATCTGCAAAGAGTTTGTATGTTCTCTCCGTGTTTGCGTGGGTTTCCTCCGGGCACTCCAGCTTCCTCCCACATTCCAAAGACATACTGATAGTCTTTAGATTGTGAGCCCCATCGATGATAATGTGTGCAAAAATGTAAAGCGCTGCGGAATATGTTAGCGCTATATATAAATAAATATTATTATTATTATTATTAAAGTTTGTTGAACTTTCTGCCAGAAATCCGCATGCATTTTTACCGCGATTTTGATGCGTTTTTTGTGCGCTTTTTCCCAAATGCATAGAATTGCGGGAAAAACGCAGAAAATACGCAAAAATAATGAACATGCTCATTTTTTTTACCGCGATGCGTTTTTTTGCGGAAAAAAATGCATCCATGTGCACAAAACATGCAGAATGCATTCTAAATGATAGAATGCATAATGTATGCGTTTTTAATGAGTTTTTATAGCGTTTTTAGCGCGAAAAATACACGAAAAAACCTGTACGTGTGCACATAGCCTTAAGTCTTCCTCTTCTGAGTAGCAGCTGTGAGATGCTTGGAAGACACACACCAAACATCTAGTCTAGAGGAGGAGCTTTACTACTAAGAATTTGCAACACATTTTCACTTTCAGTTTCATACATTGTAAGTAGGGGGGTTGGGGCAGCATGAGGTTAACCAAGTATAAGATTAGATAAGGGCAGTGGAGAACAGTGACACACAAGAAGTAGGAAATGTCTCTATCTCCAGCAGAACTGCTTATCACTGTTGTTCATAGTTTGATAGAACATATATATTTGAGTAACATTTATAAAATTCATATGAAAGTTCAATTATGAAATATTAATACATTTTTTTAAAAGTTGGAGTCGGTACATTTCTACCGACTCCGACTCCAACCAAAACTAACTCCGACTCCACGACTCCGACTCCACAGCCCTGGTGACAGGTTCCCTTTAAGTTATTAAAGGCTTGGGATAATTGTCTGCAGTCACTCTACAGACTGCCAAATCATGATGGGGTGCACCTGCCGTCATGAGACCCCAAGACCACTGGTGTGATCAGGCGGTCGTGCGACCACGTTTGCTATTTGCACATGTTGACTAGACATGTTGACTTCTCTGTTATGATCCGGTGACCTAGGAGCTGCATGAGAACATTCACTGGAGAAAGTGGCCACTGTACTGACCGCTATCCTGAACGTAACATCACAACTAGAAGTAGCCGTGGAGTGTACCTAACACAGCTAGACACCTCGTCACAGCCGGAGAACTAAATACCCCTAAAGATGGAAATAGGAATACTATCTTGCCTCAGAGAAAATCCCCAAAGGATAGACAGCCCCCCACAAATATTGGCGGTGAGTCGGAGAGGAAAAAACATACACAGGCAGAAAAACAGGATTAGCACAGGAGGCCACTCTAGCTAGATAGTACAGGATAGGACAGAGTTCTATGCGGTCAGTATAAAAAACCCTTCAAAACATCCACAGCAGAATATACAAAAACTTCCTACATCTTTACTAAAAGATGTAGGAGCGTAAATCTGCAACTCCAGTGAATCCTACAATCAGAGCAGGAATAAAACTGAAACAAGCACACAGCAGTGTGCCACAGAAACAAAAACCAAACACTTATCTTTGCTGAAATAGGCAGCGAGCAGGAGAAGCCAGAAAGTGATCCAACACTTCACAAGGAACATTGACTACTGGCAAGGGCTAAAGGATCCTGCCCACTTAAATATCCCAGTCAGAATTCTAATCTTCCGATACACCTGGCCAGGTCTGTGACTCAGAGACAACTGCATTCCCACCTACAACCACTGGAGGGAACCCAAGAGCAGAATTCACAACACTTCTCTCAATAGAAGAAAATCGTCACATGACCTCCTGCTCTCATCAGCGATGCTGTGGCCAGTATTACTGTACATACTCCTAAATATTAAGTAGGCACTTACGAAGCACTGAAGCCTAACTACTAGGTGGCAGATAGTGCTGTACCGGCCGTCAGTCTGTCCCCGGGGCATCAGTTACAGCCGCCACTCTCTATACACAGAGCGGTGACTGAAAAATGTTGAAGTAATAGCATACACAGTATGTCGGTCTGGGCCAGGTGGAAAAGATGGGAAAAGTGAATGGCTCCACCGGAATGAACGTCCTCTGTAAGTCACCATCTATAACTGTACTGTGATCTCTCTATCATGCAGGACTGGTATCTACCACTATATAGTATTACCGTATGGCGGTAATATCGGTGCTGGTTATTGCATAGAGATTTATTTTCAATAACAGTGCGGTCATCTCCTGAGGTTCCCCTATACCCACCGTAGTTACAATCATGGTTACCTGGTGGACACAGACAGAAAAGGGCCCATGTGCAAGAACAATATATGGGCCCTTTGCAGCCCAAGAACTTCTAAAATACAAAATTGCACCTTATTTAGAGGTAGAAATGGGCCTCCTTAACTCTTGGGCCCATGTGCTGCCACATAGTTTGCACTAATGATATGTCCGCCTGTTAGGGGCTCACTCACATGTTTCGCCCCCCCCCTGAGCTGAACCCCTAGCTACGCCTTTGACGCTACCGTAAGAAAGGAGGTAGCATGTTCTCATATCTGCAATGTTATAGCTTCCACCAAACAATGGGACCTCTTATTAGTAGATCAGGGTGTGTGGGGGGATTTCATTGGTTAAACTACCATCAATCATATGTTTACAGTATATATCTCATTAATAATATGTATATGTGGGGATCAGTATAAAAATAGACTGACCTTTTAATTCTTGGAAGTTCAAGCTGATTATCTGAAAGAGATATCCATAAAAATGATTACAGAAAAAACTATAACCAATATGGTGTCAATGAAAGACTTACCGTCAGACTGTACTTAATCACAGTTGCATCTTTATCTGTGGCTTCTACTTTTAGTATTGTAGTATTTACTTCACAAGTCTGAGAAGGAAACACATAATAACTAACATTACTTGCCCCTTCCTTAAAGGGGTATTCACAAGTTTGTAAGTTATCTCATATATCAAAATTTCATTTATATATATATTTTTTTTTTTTTGGGGGGGGGGGTGAGGGGGTATAAATTGAGATGACCAGAAACAATTCAGAAATTACCTATAGTGTTTGTCTAAAATAATAATAATTTAAAAAAATTACATGGCTGGTTACAGATTTAATAGGCGGTAACTGCTTTCTGAAGCCAGACTAGTAAGAGGTGATTATAAGACAGACTTCAATTTACAATATAAGGGTTCAATTTCTAGGATGCTTTCACACTGCATTTTCTCTTAGGTGGCCCCAATCAGGGCTTACATCCAAACTCCCTGGCAAAACCAGATATGGACGTAAACACCGAAGGGGCCATTGAATAACGATGTAGATGGAGTCACTATGTGCTTTGACGTGCATCGTTTTCGGACATATAAACCTACTGGAGTTGGACTGCTAAGGAAGGATATACCTCCGAGGAACGTCGAATTGCTTGATCATCATAGCGCCCGCATCATATGATGGCCAAATCTAAGTACTTTTTACTTTGTTCTACTGGGGAACCTTTCTAATGAAAGGCGAAACGCGTCAAGTGTATTGTATATGTACTGATCAGGGAGCTACATATGTGTCAATGAGTTGAGCTTATTATTATTCATTGTTTGGTTTAGAGGGCAATTTAGGCACTACCCAGAATGCCACATATATACTGATTATTCCAGCTTATTATTACTTATTGTTTGGTTTAATGGGCAATTTAGGCACTACCCAAGATGCCACATACATACTGATTATTTAGTCCTATAAATCTATCAAGAGCATGATGCCCCGTGAAAGCATATAACGTCATAAATTTCTTATAAAGTGTCTAAACTTTATTTAGGTGTGATACACAAAAGTACAAACATCTGTATAAAAATAACATAAACGATGAGGATCAATAGATGAATAATAGACACCTACAGCGTAAAAAACACACACATTTAACGCAAGTGAAGGTGCAACCCAGAAATAGCACTAGTATGTACATTGGGATAAACCAATGTGCACCAACTATATTTAGATAGGAGGGAGTGATCGGATTTAAAAACTGATCATAGCCAAATAGCAAACAAGTAACGGCAATAGTTCCATATCACAGCACGACCCACCCCTATTGCACAGAGCCCATATACCGTAATAAAAAAATCAATTTAGAGAAAGTGCCGTGGGTTAAGCTTACCCATGTGTGGTTTTCTTTGCTGGGGGTGTCAGTAAAATAGCCTCGACGCACGTTTCATGTGCTGAGCTTCCTCGGGGGGCTCTATGCGTTATGGTGCAAAAAAGGTTTTATATATCCTTGCCACATGTTTCCAATTAACGCTGCAGTGATACGGCGCATGGAGGCGGATCATCCCCTCAGCACTACGCTACTTCCAGCAGTCAGAACGGCGCACAGAAAGGGGAAAAATCCCCCGTGATGTCAGTAATCTGCGCGACACTCCAAAAGATGCCTTTAGGGGCGTGGCCAAACTGGGAGTCCACGCGCATGCGCACCACTGCGACGGCCATTTTGGAAAAAGGACAGAGTACTGGCAAGTTCAAACTGAGAAGGAAAAACACCCAGGGTGCAGAAACCAACACGTATGATACTACACATGAGCAAAAAATGGCATGTAAAGCACCATATACAGTATTTGTGCCCAGGTGAAAGATGGAAACTACATTACTAATGAATAGTAATGAAAAACATAATAAAGTAATTAACATACAAATAAACAAATATATAAACATTATGTATAAATAATACAATGTCTTCGTTGGGTCCATGTCCACAAGAGCTCCCGGGACCACGGATATCAAAAATCCCTGCGACGACAATAGTCAGAGATTCCATCCCATATCTTCTTTAACTGTCGGTCCATACTGATTATTCTACCTCTTGTGAACATAACAATGGCAAATTGCCATCATATTTCTGTCTTTGTACTTGTCTGTGCATTTGCCCTTATATTGTTTCTGGTGCTTAACCCCTTTCCCCCCAAGGGTGGTTTGCACGTTATGGACCGGGCCAATTTTTACAATTCTGACCACTGTCCCTTTATGAGGTTATAACTCTGGAACGCTTCAACGGATCCCGGTGATTCTGACATTATTTTCTCGTGACATATTGTACTTCATGATAGTGGTAAAATTTCTTTGATATTACCTGCGTTTATTTGTGAAAAAAATGGAAATTTGGCGAAAATTTTGAAAATTTCGCAATTTTCCAACTTTGAATTTTTATGCAATTAAATCACAGAGATATGTCACACAAAATACTTAATAAGTAACATTTCCCACATGTCTACTTTACATCAGCACAATTTTGGAACCAAATTTTTTTTTTGTTAGGGAGTTATAAGGGTTAAAAGTTGACCAGCAATTTCTCATTTTTACAACACCATTTTATTTTAGGGACCACATCTCATTTGAAGTCATTTTGAGGGGTCTATATGATAGAAAATACCCAAGTGTGACACCATTCTAAAAACTGCACCCCTCAAGGTTCTCAAAACCACATTCAAGAAGTTTATTAACCCTTCAGGTGCTTCACAGGAATTTTTGGAATGTTTAAATAAAAATTAACATTTAACTTTTTTTCACAAAAAATTTACTTCAGCTCCAATTTGTTTTATTTTACCAAGGGTAACAGGAGAAAATGGACCCCAAAAGTTGTTGTACAATTTGTCCTGAGTACGCTGATACCCCATATGTGGGGGTTAACCACAGTTTGGGCGCATGGCAGAGCTCGGAAGGGAAGGAGCGCCATTTGACTTTTCAATGCAAAATTGACTGGAATTGAGATGGGACGCCATGTTGCATTTGGAGAGCCACTGATGTGCCTAAACATTGAAACCCCCCACAAGTGACACCATTTTGGAAAGTAGACCCCCTAAGGAACTTATCTAGAGGTGTGGTGAGCACTTTGACCCACCAAGTGCTTCACAGAAGTTTATAATGCAGAACCGTAAAAATAAAAAATCTTTTTTTTTCACAAACATTATCTTTACGCCCCCAATTTTTTATTTTCCCAATGGTAAGAGAAGAAATTGGACCACAAAAGTTGTGGCACAATTTGTCCTGAGTACTCTGATACCCCATATGTGGGGGTAAACCATTGTTTGGGCGCATGGGAGAACTCGGAAGGGAAGGAGCGCCGTTTGACCTTTCAATGCAAAATTGACAGGAATTGAGATGGGACGCCATGTTGCGTTTGGAGAGCCACTGATGTGCCTAAACATTGAAACCCCCCACAAGTGACACCATTTTGGAAAGTAGACCCCCTAAGGAACTTATCTAGAGGTGTGGTGAGCACTTTGACACACCAAGTGCTTCACAGAAGTTTATAATGCAGAACCGTAAAAATAAAAAATCATTTTTTTTCACAAAAAAAAATCATTTCGCCCCCAATTTTTTATTTTACCAATGGTAAGAGAAGAAATTGGACCACAAAAGTTGTGGCACAATTTGTCCTGAGTACTCTGATACCCCATATGTGGGGGTAAACCATTGTTTGGGCGCATGGGAGAGCTCGGAAGGGAAGAAGCGCCGTTTGACCTTTCAATGCAAAATTGACAGGAATTGAGATTGGACGCCATGTTGCGTTTGGAGAGCCACTGATGTACCTAAACATTGAAACCCCCCACAAGTGACACCATTTTGAAAAGTAGACCCCCTAAGGAACTTATCTAGATGTGTGGTGAGCACTTTGACCCAATAAGAGCTTCACAGAAGTTTATAATGCAGAGCCGTAAAAATAAAACAAAATTTTTTTCCCACAAAAATAATTTTTTAGCCCCCAGTTTTATATTTTCCTGAGGGTAACAGGAGAAATTGGACCCCAAAAGTTGTTGTGCAATTTGTCCTGAGTGCGCTGATACCCTATATGTGGGGGAGAACCAGCGTTTGGGCGCATGGGAGGGCTCGGAAGGGAAGGAGCGCCATTTGGAATACAGACTTAGATGGAATGGTCTGCAGGCGTCACATTGTGTTTGCAGAGCCCCTAATGTACCTAAACAGTAGAAACCCCCCACAAGTGACCCCATATTGGAAACTAGACCCCCCAAGGAACTTATCTAGATCTGTTGTGAGAACTTTGAGCCCCCAAGTATTTCACTACAGTTTATAACGCAGAGCCGTGAAAATAAAAAAAAAAATTTCCCCTCAAAATTATTTTTTAGCCCCCAGTTTTGTATTTTCTCGAGGGTAAAAGGAGAAATTGGACCCCAAAAGTTGTTGTCCAATTTGTCCTGAGTGTGTTGATACCCCATATGTGGGGGGGAACCAGCGTTTGGGCGCATGGGAGGGCTCGGAAGGGAAGGAGCGCCATTTGGAATACAGACTTAGATGGAATGGTCTGCAGGCGTCACATTGTGTTTGCAGAGCCCCTAATGTACCTAAACAGTAGAAACCCCCCACAAGTGACCCCATATTGGAAACTAGACCCCCCAAGGAACTTATCTAGATCTGTTGTGAGAACTTTGAGCACCCAAATATTTCACTACAGTTTATAACGCAGAGCCGTGAAAATAAAAATAAAAATTTCCCCTCAAAATTATTTTTTAGCCCCCAGTTTTGTATTTTCTCGAGGGTAAAAGGAGAAATTGGACCCCAAAAGTTGTTGTCCAATTTGTCCTGAGTGCGTTGATACCCCATATGTGGGGGGGAACCAGCGTTTGGGCGCATGGGAGGGCTCGGAAGGGAAGGAGCGCCATTTGGAATGCAGACTTAAATGGAATGGTCTGCAGGCGTCACATTGCGTTTGCAGAGCCCCTAATATACCTAAACAGTAGAAACCCCCACAAGTGACCCCATATTGGAAACTAGACCCCCCCACGAACTTATCTAGATGTGTTGTGAGAACTTTGAGCCCCCAAGTGTTTCACTACAGTTTATAACACAGAGCCGTGAAAATAAAAAATCTCTTTTTTTCCCACAAAAATTATTTTTTAGCCCCCAGTTTTGTATTTTCCCAAGGGTAACAGGAGAAATTGGACCCCAAAAGTTGTTGCCCAATTTGTCCTGAGTACGCTGATACCCCATATGTTGGGGTAAACTCCTGTTTGGGCACACGGGAGAGCTCGGAAGGGAAGGAGCACTGTTTTACTTTTTCAATGCAGAATTGGATGGAATTGAGATCGGTCGCCATGTCGCGTTTGGAGATCCCCCTGATGTGCCTAAACAGTGGAAACCCCCCAATTATAACTGAAACCCTAATCCAAACACACCCCTAACCCTAATCCCAACGGTAACCCTAACCACACCTCTAACCCAGACACACCCCTAATCCTAATCCCAATCGCAAATGTAATCCAAACCCTAACCCTAACTTTAGCCCCAACCCTAACTGTAGCCTTAACCCTAACCCTAGCCCTAACGCTAGCCCCAACCCTAACCCTAACCCTAGCCCTAGCCCTAACCCTAGTCCCAACCCTAGCCCTAGCCCTAACCCTAGCCCTAACCCTAGCCCTAGCCCTAGCCCTAACCCTAACCCTAGCCCTAACCCTAGCCCTAACCCTAGCCTTAACCCTAGCCCTAGCCCTAACCCTAGCCCTAACCCTAGCCCTAACCCTAATGGGAAAATGGAAATAAATACATTTTTTTCATTTACTTTTATAGCGGGTTTTTTAGCGGATTTTTATGATTGGCAGCCGTCACACACTGAAAGACGCTTTTTATTGCAAAAAATATTTTTTGCGTTACCACATTTTGAGAGCTATAATTTTTCCATATTTGAGTCCACAGAGTCATGTGAGGTCTTGTTTTTTGCGGGACGAGTTGACGTTTTTATTGGTAACATTTTCGGGCACGTGACATTTTTTGATCGCTTTTTATTCCGATTTTTGTGAGGCAGAATGACCAAAAACCAGCTATTCATGAATTTCTTTTGGGGTAGGCGTTTATACCGTTCCGCGTTTGGTAAAATTGATAAAGCAGTTTTAATCTTCGGTTCAGTACGATTACAGCGACACCTCATTTATATCATTTTTTTTATGTTTTGGCGCTTTTATACGATAAAAACTATTTTATAGAAAAAAATAATTATTTTTGCATCGCTTTATTCTGAGGACAATAACTTTTTTATTTTTTTGCTGATGTTGCTGTATGGCAGCTCATTTTTTGCAGGACAAGATGACGCTTTCAGCGGTACCATGGTTATTTATATCCGTCTTTTTGATCGCGTGTTATTCCACTTTTTGTTTGGCGGTATGATAATAAAGCGTTGTTTTTTGCCTCGTTTTTTTTTTTTTTCTTACGGTGTTTACTGAAGGGGTTAACTAGTGGGCCAGTTTTATAGGTCGGGTCGTTACGGACGTAGCGATACTAAATATGTGTACTTTTATTGTTTTGTTTTTTTTATTTAGATAAAGAAATGTATTTATGGGAATAATATTTTTTTTTTTTTTTCATTATTTAGGATTTTTTTTTTTTTTTTTTTACACACTTGGAATTTTTTTTTTTAACTTTTTTACTTTGTCCCAGGGGGGGACAATACAGATCGGTGATCTGCCAGTTTGCACAGCACTCTGACAGATCACCGATCTGTCTGAGAGCAGTGCAGCGTTACCAAGTGCCTGCTCTGAGCAGGCACTTGGTAAGCCACCTCCCTCCCTGCAGGACCCGGATCCGCGGCCATCTTGGATCCGGGACTTACTGCAGGGAGGGAGGTAGGAGACCCCCGGAGCAACGCGATCACATCGCGTTGCTGCGGGGGTCTCAGGGAAGCACGCAGGGAGCCCCCTCCCTGCGCGATGCTTCCCTGCACCGCCGGCACATCGCGATCATCTTTGATCGCGGTGTGCCGGGGGTTAATGTGCCGGGGGCAGTCCGTGACCGCTCCTGGCACATAGCGCCGGATGTCAGCTGCGATAAGCAGCTGACACCCGGCCGCGATCGGCGGCGCTCCCCCCGTGAGCGCGGCCGATCGCGCTGGACGTAATATTCCGTCCTTGGGAATTAAGGCCCACCCCACATGGACGGAATATTACGTCCAATGGCAGAAAGGGGTTAATGTGCACCTTCTCTAGTACCAGAGACTAAAGGGTCTACCAGGGAACATAAGGGCGAGTCTACATTGAGAGGGGAACCATTTGCATATGTAGTCCATCTACCAAAAAGACAAAAAATGGCATTGTCTGAACAAAGCCAAGGCCGCTCCACTCCTGGAGCCAGGTGTTAATCAACATTCATTACACTGCCAGCCACATATGCTCAGATCGGGTGCTCTTCAGAATGAAGCAGACAATTCCAATAGTACAGGCAAAAAAAAAGAAGGCACTCACCGATCTAAAAGTTGGCAATCTTTATTAAATCTTCATATAAAAACTTCATGGCCGGGGAGTGAGGAAAGAACGGCCGTTTCGCGCTGTGCTTGCGCTTCTACAGGTCAGCATGAAGTGGTTTGGACATAAACCCCTACTGAACGTCGGAGAAAATACAGTGTGAAAGCACTCATCTTAAAAAAGATGGCATTATGGCAAAAAAAAATGACAAAAATAAATTAATACACAAACTGCTGTATTTCATAAAAAATCTATAGCATACCTCTAGAATGGAGGTTCTGTAGCAGTCCTGAACAAACACTGGTTCATAGTCACGTTTGTCCTTGATGGCAAGAAAATAACATGTGGTTACATTTTGCACACATTTTCAATATTAAAGAGGCTATATCACCATGTCAAAAGTGGCCAGGTTTTGCTGTTACTTTATTCCTGAGTATTACGTTAGTTTTCTTTTTTCAATCGGCAGTATGGTTCCAGGGATTTGGGCCTTTTTATTTAGTGCTTCTTTTTATATTTTACTAAATGGGCATGGTTTACAGGGTGATTATGCAAGCATGCCACACCCCTTTTAAGGACAATTAAAATTGTCAATAAGCAAAAAGGCCCATATCCCTGGAACTGTATGGTGGATTATAATAAAACAAACTGGATTACTCAGGGGAGCAGAAGGAATAAAACCACAGCAAAAACTGGCTACTCTTACATGGTGACAGGTTCTCTTTAAATATTATGACACTTGATATTTATCACCTATATACACGATAAGTAATAAATGTCATTGGTGTCACTACCACTACAACCACTGCAAGACCCCAGTAAGGAGGAGTTTGAATGGAGTTTGAGCTTGCATGGTGCTGCTGCACGCAGTGTCAATGGAACTGATGACAATAACTAATAGTGCTAACTCAGTTTTGTAGACATAGAATGGAGGAGGAATCTCAAGAGCCATGCTCCATTCAAGATGGTGTTCTGCAAAGCTGGGTTCTTGAATTTAGTAGCCCTCTTTTCCGAATCACTGGTGATCTCAGAAGTCAGACCTTCAGAAACCAGTAATTTATTCCCTATTTTATGGAATAACTGTTTTGACATGGATTTTCATTATTTAAGGGGAACCTGTCACATGAATCATGCGGCCTGAACCACAGGCAACTCGAATTAAAGACATGACACCTTCGTTATGCTTGTTTTACAATGATATGCTGCAGCAGAGTTGAAAACGGAAAGGTAATCTGTCACCTCAAATTGGCGGGCTATGTAAATGCCCTGTGTCCGGTCAGATGGGCAGTGATTCGTCTTCTTTCCCCCACCCCATCCTTCCCCTCTGTCTGCAATATTTTTGGGAATTTGAGTAGGTGTCCTCCATAGTTCGCGCGTACGCAATGCAATCTTGCCTCGTGCATACGCAGTATGCTCTGCCCAATTGCGGGCAAAGCCGAAAAGCATTACTGCGCATGCGCCCGCGTACTATGTCCTGGTACACAGCTAAATACTTCTGGGATATATTGCACCGGCACATGCTCATTCTCTTTAAACAAGGTGACTGGTAAAATAAGTGTGTCCCTGGCAGCTTCTCCCCACCCACTCAAGTAGATTAACAGGTCTCTCCATGTACATACAAGTAGGGAGAGAACAGTCAGTCTGTTCATGGCATTGAAGCCGGGAGGACCTGCGTCCTGGACTCGTCATCCTAGTCACTTCGTCCCAGGCTATTTTTCAATTACATTTTCCTCTCAAAAGCAGCAGAGTAATCATATTTATAATGACGGAGACTGTCTCCGACTCACACTGCTTATAGTTTGGGCAGCAAGAATAATGTGACAGGTTCCCTTTAAAGAGCTACTATGATTTACACTATTTTTAAATGATCAGTACAACCTAATGCATACATCAGATCAGTGGTGGTCGAAGTACTGACACTGATTGTAAAAACCAAACAGTCTGTATTGCGTGCTCAGCAGACTGAACCGCTGACCTTCTGTCTGAACAGCGCCACAGAGTGGTGCACAGGCTTAATAAAAAGTCTATGAGTCAGGCAAAAGCTTAGCACTCCTGGACCCAGACCCTTACCAGTCTGATGGACATATTAAACAGTACCTGACATATTAAAAAAATGAAATGATAAGTACGTACTCATTTCATAATGTGAATTTGGTTGCCAGATCAATTTTAAATAGTGATGAGCGAAAGTGCTGGGATAAGGTGCTATCTGAGCATGCTCGTGTGCTAACAGACTATTTTCAGTGTGCTCGAATACTATGTTCAAGTCCCCGCGGCTGCATGTCTCAAGGCTGTTTGACAGCTGCCACCCATGCAGGGAGTTCATGTTTTTTAGGCAATCCCTGCATGTGTTGCGGCTGTTGAACAGCCGCGAGACATGCAGCTGCGGGGTCTCGAACATAGTATTCGAGCATGCTGAAAATACTATATTAGCACATGAGCATGCTCGGATAACAACTTATCCAAGCAAGTTCGCTCATCACTAATTTTAACGGGTTATTCCCAACAAGTTTATCATCTATCAAAAATCAATGTGGACATAAAGTTTTCAAGCAATATGGGAAATAAAAAGGATCTCTCTGCTGCTGAAAAGCGTTAAATATTGCAATGCCTTGACAAGGTATGAAAACATTAGATATTCCACGAAAACTTAAGAGTGATCATCATACTGTGAAGAGATTTGTGGCTGAAACAGAGCACAGACAGCGTTCATGCAGATAAAGGCATAATGAGGAAGGTTTCTGCCAGGCAAATTCATTGGATTAAGAGAGCAGCTGCCAAAAAAACATTACAAAGCAGCAAACCGTTATTTGAGGCTGCTGGTGCCTCTGGAATCCCTCGAACCTCAAGGTGTAGGATCCTTCAAAGGCTTGCTTTGGTGCATAAACCTACTATTCGGCCACCCCTAAACAGTGTTCACAAGCAGAAACGACTGCAGTGGGCCCAGACATACATGAAGACTAATTTTCAAACAGTCTTGTTTACTGATGAGTGTCGAGCAACCTTGGATGACCCACATGGATGGAGTAGTGGATGGTTGGTGGATTGCAACCATGTCCCAACAAGGCTGCGACGTCAGCAAGGAGGTGGAGGAGTCATGTTTTGGGCCAGAATCATGGAGAAACAGTTGGTAGGTCCCATTAATGTTCCTGAAGGTGTGAAAATGACCTCTGCAAAGTATGTAGAGTTTCTGACTGACAACTTTCTTCCATGGTATAAAAAGCAGAAACGTGCCTTCAGGAGCAAAATTGACAATGCCCCATCTCATGCGGCAAAGAAAACCTCTGAGTCATTGGCTGCTATGGGCATAAAAGGAGATAAACTCATGGTGTGGCCACCATCTTCCCCTGACCTCAACCCTATAGAAAACCTTTGGAGTATCATCAAGCAAAAGATCTATGAGGGCGGGAGGCAGTTCACACCAGAACAGCAGCTCTGAGAGGCAATTCTGACTTCATGCAAAGAAATACAAGCAGAAACTCTCCAAAAACTCACAAGTTCAATGGATGCAAGAATTGTGAAGGTGATATCAAAGAAGGGGTCCTATGTTAACATGTAACTTGGCCTGTTAGGAGGTTTTGGAGTTAAATAGCTTTTTTGCTCATTGAAAGTGACCTCCTAATGCTGCAAATTCAACAAATGAGCATTTTCAGTTCTTTAAAACACATCAAATGTTTCGGAATTCTACTTTGCCTAATAACTTGGAACAGTGCATTTTGAGGTTTTATTCATTTTGGAGATTATACTGTTATCATTGGGAGGTTTCTACAATAAAATTCGATGTATACTCTAACGAGTTATGACTTTTATTAGACTGACGGTCATTTGCACCGACCATTTAGGAAAATCCGAGAAAAATATAATTTGCATTATAATTTGGAACATGGTGTATGGACATTGTAATATTCTGCTTTGTGATGTTTTATATAATTGTCCAGAGTGATTAAGCAGAAAACTGTGAAAATGTCAATGAAAGCACAATAGGAAAAAAAATACAATATGAAATGCGGCAAAGTTTCTCATGGATTTTGTATAATTTCCTTCCTCCACACACACATATTAAGTATCGGCACAAAAATTAATGCATAGAGATCTTTTACACCTCAGGTTTTTTCTCTGCACGTGTGCTATTTGTAATTATTGAAAATAGACCACGGACTCATTATAATCATCGTGCTTTTTAACAATGTTGTTTTATTTTGCAGGCCAAAATAAATAACAAAAAGCATAAGCATAGCCTACTGTGATCAAGACTATAAGAATGCAAAGAAACACAGATTAGGAAGGCACTAGGGCGGCTAGATATCAGACGTTTCCATTGTACACGTTGGATTCAATTCAGGACGTAGGTCGGCACACAACTTATATCAGCAATCAATGGGTGGTGCTCTACCGTAGAATGTATTATGATATCGATCCACAGAAACAAAGAAAGAAGGTGGCACTCACCCCGATATTGCTTGGTGGTGATGTCCTTTATTCAGAAAATGAATGAATGAACATAAAGCAGAGAGCCGGCTGGTAGCAGATCGGGTGCGGGAAGGAGGTGAGGGACGACGGCCGTTTCGCGCTTGCGCGCTTCTACGGGTCCAGGACCCGCAAGCGCGAAACGGCCGTCGTCCCTCACCTCCTTCCCGCAACCGATCTGCTACCAGCCGGCTCTCTGCTTTATGTTCATTCATTCATTTTCTGAATAAAGGACATCACCACCAAGCAATATCGGGGTGAGTGCCACCTTCTTTCTTTGTTTCTGTGGATCGATATCATAAGACTATAAGAATGTTTTCTTTCTTCATACCAGATAAAAAATGCAACAGGTATTGCAAAAACTGATGCATGGACAAAAATACGGGTCCAGCTCACTGAAGGAACGATCCATTTTTAACATACAGAAAAGTTCCAAAAATTGTAGAGGTATCAAGGTGGTTTATTCTACGCGTTTCAGGGTTCAGGTGACCCCTTCATCAGGACATACCACAAATATTGACAATAACCACAAATATTGACAATATTTGTGGTATGTCCTGATGAAGGGGTCACCTGAACGCTGAAACGCATAGAATAAACCACGTTGAAACCTCTACAATTTTTGGAATTCTTCTTGCGGCAGCGCGGGGATGATCCTTTTTTCTCCTACCTATGTGTGTGTTTCAATCAGGTCCTGCACTGACCTGTGGATCTGCAGCAGCCGCCATTAATATATGTCCTTCCTTCAATCTCACCAGGTGAGTAGTTCTCTTGGTGGGCAACTTTGTGTAACGTTTGATAAGACCCTATTTGCGATTTTGTGTCTCCCTCTTTTCTCTAACATACAGAAAAAAAAGACGCTTGAACCAGCGTTTCAGAGGTCCAGTATGAGCTGCTGTATTATGGATCGGCACAACATAAATTCATACCGCCTTGGATTCACATTTTCATTGTGGTTCTTAACAACTTTAACCAAAAACAGCTTCTAAACTGTCACTGGTAAGCTTGCCCAATAATATCCTGCAGATTGCTTTACAATGGGAAAGAATGTCGCCTTGAAGTAAGACACCACTGACCTCTAGTGGGAAATATTGAGAATACATTATCTTTTCTTCCTCATTTTCCCTTCACTCTTATGACCATGACTGCTAAGTCCAGTGACTGAGTCCACCAGAAATTTCAGGGCCCCATACTGGCAAAATATTTGGGTTCCCTTGAGACTCCGCTCAGGTTACACGACAGTTCCATCTCTCGAACCTTACACAGTCCCACCACCCACTCTTGGAAAAACTCCTCTTCTGCACCACATCCTCACCAATCCCACATTAACAGTTCCCATAGAACACCATATCCCATACAGCCAGCAGCTTTTGTTTTGGCCAAAAGACTTTTTAAGCCACCACAATGACAATATAGACTCATCTGGCAGCACCCTACTCCACTCTAACCTATTAAACATTTTTTAAAATACCCAATACACTTTTAAGATATATTTTATTCATTTTTCTTAAGGGAATGTGTCACATACATTTTTTAAAATGACCAATACCACATACAAGGGACAAATACTGTCACCATTTGTGACCAGTGTTCAAGAACTTTATTGTTCGAAACGAGTTTGGTTCTTCTTGTACATCACCCCCTATTTTATATTTGCAATGTTGTCTGAGACGTCCTAATTGATGTTGTACCATTTTAAAAAGAATTCTTCAACATAAAGCAGAATGAAAGATTTTTATCAACACCCTGGTGTGTGAGCTGGATCCATTTTCACACTGTTTAAGTTGCCAAGTGCTGTTCAGCAGCAGGATTCCTGTGCTCCTATCCTGGACTGGACTTTCACCTCAGGGGTGAGCTGATTTTCCATTTATTTACAAATACCGCCACACCATGACCAGGTTACATATTATCGCCACATCGTGACCTATAATACCACAGACAAGGGACAAATACCTCCACACCATCACCAGACCAAATATTACCACCATATAGTGACCAAATAATACTACATACATGGAACAAATACCACCACACCATGACCAGACCACATATTCCCACCACACAGTGACCTATAATACCAACTTACAAGAAACAAATACCAGCACACTGTGACCTGACCACATGTTACTACCACATAGTGACAGAATAATACCACATACAAGGAACAAATACGCCACACCATGACCAGGTTACATATTACCACCACATAGAGACCTATAATACCACATACAAGGGACAAATACCACCACACCATCACCAGACCAAATATTACCACCATATGGTGACCGAATAATACTACCTACATGGAACAAATGCCACCACACCATGACCAGACCACATATTACCACCACACAGTGACCCATATTACCAACTTACCACTTGTTACTACCTTATAGTGACAGAATAATACCACATACAATGAACAAATATGCCACATCATGACCAGACCACATATCACAGTTATATCAAACAAAATAGTTAATAAATAACATATCCCACATGGTAGCTTTACTGTTGTGAATTCTGTGGTCAGGCTCCCTCCTGTGGTCATGAGTGGTACTTCGGCTGGTTCTGTCCATGAGCTTCCTTTGGTGGATGTGAGTGGGGCTGTGGCTTCTGAGTTTCCTTCCTCAGGTGACGAGGTTAAGTCGTTAGGTGCTGCTCTATTTAACTCCACCTAGTTCTTTGTTCCTGGCCTCCAGTCAATGTTCCAGTATTGGTCTTGCTCTCTCCTGGATCGTTCTTGTGGCTTGTCTGCCCTGCATAAGCTAAGTTCTGCTTGTGTTACTTTTGTTTGCTATTTTTTCTGTCCAGCTTGCTATATTGGTTTGTTTTGCTTGCTGGAAGCTCTGGGACGCAGAGGGAGCACCTCCGTACCGTTAGTCAGGGCGGAGGGTCTTTTTGCGCCCTCTGCGTGGTTGTTTGTAGGTTTTTGTGCTGACCGCAAAGCTATCTTTCCTATCCTCGGTCTATTCAGTAAGTCGGGCCTCACTTTGCTAAAATCTATTTCATCTCTGTGTTTGTATTTTCATCTTTACTCACAGTCATTATATGTGGGGGGCTGCCTTTTCCTTTGCGGAATTTCTGAGGCAAGGTAGGCTTATTTTTCTATCTTCAGGGCTTGCTAGTTTCTCAGGCTGTGCCCGAGGCGCCTAGGTCTGGTCAGGAGCGCTCCACGGCTACCTCTAGTGTGGTGTGATAGGATTAGGGATTGCGGTCAGCAGAGTTCCCACGTCTCAGAGCTCGTCCTATGTTATTAGTAACTATCAGGTCATTTTCAGTGCTCTTAACCTCCAGGTCCATTGTGGTTCTAAATCACCAGTTCATAACACTTTACACCTGCACAATTTTTGAAACATAATTTTTTTGCTAGGAAGATAAAAGATTACCAGCAATTTCTCATTTTTCCAACACAATTTACAAAAACCTTTTTTTAGGGACCACATCACATTTGAAATGACTTTGACAGGAAGTGACACCATTCTAAAATCTGCTCCCTTCAAGGTGCTGAAAAAACACATTGATGAAGTTTATTAACCTTCAGGTGCTTCACAGGAATTTTTGGAATGTGAAAGGAAAAAAAACATTTAACTTTTTCTCACAAAAATGTTACTTTAGAGACAATTTTGTTTTATTTTTGCAGGATAACAGGAAAAAATGGACCCAAAAATGTGTTGTTCAATTTCTCCTGAGCATGCCGATATGCCACATGAGGGGGGAAAACCACTGATTGGGCACACGGCAGGGCTCGGAAGGGAAGGAGTGCCATTTGACTTTTTGAATGTAAATATGTTGGAATAATTAGCAGATACCATGTCGCTATTGGAAAGCCCCTGATGTGCCTAAACAGTGGAAACCGCCCACAAGTAACACCATTTTGGCACCTAGACTCCTCAGGGAACTTATCTAGATGTGTGGTACACACCTGGTACCCCCAGGTGCTTCCTGTTAGGACTGGCGGAACGCACCAAGTACAAGATGAAATGGAACTAGGTGCGTTCGCAGTCCGAGGTCCACCGTGCAGGTAAAAACCCTGCTGCTAGTAAGACGGACTATATGGCGGTACTACAAGTATACACGCACGGGTTAACTGCACCCTGCGTGAAGGAAGCGATCCTGTTGCGTCACAGGACCGCGGTACCGCACATAGAGCGCGAGCAATAAGTCAGCGAACTCAACCCCAACTAGGATTGAAGTCCGATTAGACACTTGCTGGCACAACACCGCAACTGGGTGTGTAAGGAAACTAAATAATAATATAAAGGCACAAGAGTGCGTGCGGTGCCGCACAGACGGACGCCACTAACCACCCAGGCTTGGGTCAGGAAAGCGCAGAGCAAGCGCACGGCGCCGTACAGGCGGACACAGCAATTGGTAGCTGTAATGTGTGTTACGTGCTGTTGGATAAGTCGGGCGCTAGATAGCAAACATACACCTTCCGCGAACAGACATTCAATAGGGAGGGTATTTAAAGAGCGACTTTCACTCACAACACACACACATATTTACAAGACAATACTAGCGCATGGCCGTGCGGTCATGCGCAGTTTATATAGCTGCAGCACAGGAAACAGCTACAGAAGTTTTGCCCTTTCAGGACCTGCCAAAAGGACCAATGGGATGTGCTGCAGTACCTGAGCATGTGACCCTCGATCTCCAACAGGAGATCTTGCCCTGGGCATGCTCAGTGTGTGCAAATAAGGACTTAGATCCAGAAACGTCCACTCGCCGCTGCCCAGCACTGGCTTCAATGGCAGAAGCAGGAAAAGCAGCAGTAACTCTTCGCACAGAGTCAGACTGAGCGAGACGCTGGGATCAACGTCCCTGCTGAGCAGACTCCACTGCGGCTGGAGGAGAATGGGAGACCGCAGCGGAGACGGATCGAGATTCCCCCTGTGCAGCAGAGGAAACTCGACTCCTAACATTACCCCCCCTCCTAGGGCCCCCCCCTCCTTGGGCCTCGGTACGTTCGAAGGCAGCAATGAGCTGCGGGGCCCGAATGTGCTCAACAGGCTCCCAGGACCTGTCCTCGGGGCCATAACCCTTCCAGTCTACCAAATAAAAATTTTTGCCACGTACCACCTTGCACCCCAAAATAGCGTTCACCTCATAATCGTCCGTAGACGAACCCGATGTCCCAGCAGATGACTCGGAGAACCGGGACATATACACGGGTTTCAAGAGGGACACATGAAAGGTGTCGGTGATACCCAGGCGTGGCGGAAGGGCCAAACGATAGACCACAGGATTAACCTGCTCGAGGACCTTGAATGGGCCCAAGTAGCGAGGAGCAAATTTAGTGGACTCAACTCGCAGCCTGATGTTACGGGCGGAGAGCCACACCAAGTCGCCAGGAGCAAAGGTCGGAGCGGGGCGCCGATGAGCATCGGCGGAGGACCTCATTCTCTCCTTAGAGGCCCAGTCTGCCACCCTGGAGTCTGCGGAAGACACGGGCATAGGCACAGGTACCCGTGGACGCTGACCATAGTTGAGGAGGAATGGGGTTTGTCCAGTGGAGTCGGCTACAGCGTTGTTCAGTGCAAACTCTGCCCATGATAGCAAGGATGCCCAGTCATCTTGCCTGGCTGAAACAAAATGTCGCAGGTATGTGACCAAGGTCTGGTTGGCCCTCTCTACCAACCCATTCGTCTCGGGATAATATGCGGAAGAGAGATTTAACTCAATGCTGAGAAGACGACAAAGCTCTCTCCAGAACCGAGACACAAACTGGGGACCCCGGTCACTGACAATTTTGTCTGGCATGCCGTGTAGGCGGAAGATGTGTCTTATGAACAACGCTGCCAAGGCCCGTGCAGAAGGTAACCGTGGGAGCGGCACCAAATGCACCATTTTTGAGAAATGATCAGTAATAACCCAAATGACGGTACAGCCGCGAGACTTGGGCAAACCCACTACAAAGTCCATCCCGAACATCTCCCAGGGCCTGTCTGCCACCGGCAAGGGATAGAGTAACCCAGATGGCCGTTGTCGAGGAGACTTATTTTTGGCGCATGAGACACACGCCAGAACGTAATCTCTGACATCTCGGACCATATGCGGCCACCAGTACGTCCTCGCCAGTAGCTCAGATGTCCTCTTTGTCCCAAAGTGTCCACCCACCCTGGACGAATGAGCCCAAGAGAGAACCTCCGGTCGCAAATTAATGGGCACAAAAGTCTTGCCCGGAGGCACAGACTCTAGCGAAACCGGCGCTACGGTTCTCAGACTCTCGGAAGGGACAATAAGCCGAGGCTCCTCTTCCTCCTCCTCAGTTGACATAAGGGAGCGAGAGAGAGCGTCAGCACGGAAATTCTTCTCCCCGGCGAGAAAATGAAGGGAAAAGTGGAACCGGGAGAAGAACAGGGACCATCTGGCCTGGCGAGAATTTAGCCGCTGGGCTGTCTGCAAATAGACCAAATTTTTGTGGTCCGTGTAAACTTGGAAGGGAAACCGCGCACCTTCCAGAAGGTGTCTCCACTCCGAAAAGGCCAACTTCATTGCTAGCAACTCCCTGTCCCCGATGGAGTAGTTTCTCTCCGCTGGCGTGAAGGTCTTAGAGAAGAAGCATGGATGCTTCCGACCTTGAGCATCCTTTTGATAGAGGACTGCTCCAGCACCAACGGATGAGGCATCCACCTCCATTAGGAATGGCTTATCCACATCGGGACGATGTAAGATGGGAGCGCTAGCAAAGTGGGACTTAATAGAAGTGAAGGCCTTGGAGACCTCTTCCGACCACAATTTGGGATTCGCTCCCTTTTTGGTGAGGGCTACCAAGGGAGCTACCAGAGTTGAGAAGTGGGGAATGAACTGGCGGTAATAGTTTATGAACCCCATAAAGCGCTGCACCGCTTTAAGAGAATGGGGCTCTTGCCAGTCCATCACAGCCTGTAGTTTGGCAGGATCCATAGCCAATCCCTGGGCGGAGATGATATAGCCCAGGAAAGGTAAAGACTCCTGCTCAAACATACACTTCTCCAACTTTGCATAAAGAGAGTTTGCCCGTAGGAGGTCGAAGACTCTGCCAACATCTCTCCGGTGGGAGTCAATATCTGGAGAAAAGATGACAATATCATCCAGATAGACTACAACTGAGGTGGAAAGCATATCCCGGAAGATGACGTTGACAAAGTCTTGGAAAACGGCTGGGGCATTACAGAGCCCAAAGGGCATTACCAGATACTCATAGAGCCCATCTCTGGTGTTAAACGCCGTTTTCCATTCGCCCCCCTCACGGATGCGAATCAGGTTGTAAGCACCCCGCAGATCTAGTTTAGTAAACACCCTTGCTCCCCGAAGCCTATCGAAAAGCTCAGATATCAAGGGCAAAGGATACTTGTTCTTAACGGTGATAGCGTTAAGACCCCTGTAGTCTATGCATGGACGTAGTTCCCCATTCTTCTTCTGCACGAAAAAGAACCCTGCCCCAGCAGGTGACACCGACTTCCTGATGAACCCTCTTGCCAGATTCTCTTGAATGTACTGAGACATTGCCTCCGTCTCCGGGAGAGATAATGGATAGACTCGACCCCGGGGAGGCTCAGCACCAGGCAAGAGATCAATAGGACAGTCATAGGGGCGATGGGGCGGAAGGGTCTCCGCCGCCTTTTTGGAGAACACGTCTGCATAAGACCAATATTGCTTGGGGAGAGAGGATAGATCTGCGGGTACCTCTGTAGTAGCAACCTGAACGCACTCTCGGTGACACCTACCCCCACAAGATTCACCCCATCCCAGAATTCTGCCTGGGGACCACTCGATGTGAGGAGAGTGGTACCGTAGCCAAGGTATCCCCAACAGGACCTCATCAAATCCCTCAGGAATGATGAGCAGAGATATAATCTCCTGATGGGATGGCGACATGGACAGAGTAAAAGGGATGGTCTGATGTGTTATCTGTGAGGGCAGTGTCGACCCATTCACCACTCGTACCGTTACTGGTTGAGGTAGCATAACCAGGGGTATTGCATGACGTTGGGCGAAGGCAGAAGACATAAAATTGCCCTCCGCCCCAGAATCCACGCAGAGCTCTACCGAGTGGGAGGATGAGCCTAATGTTATTGTACCCTTAAAGGACAATTTGGAGGCAAACGTTGCCGTGTCTAGTGTACCTCCACCTACTACCACTAGACGCTGACGTTTCCTCGTCCGCTGGGAACATCTGGTGGCAAGATGTCCTGACTGCTGGCACACATGACAAGCCTGGAGTGCACGAGCGGTCCGGGACTTAGATCCCGCTCATGACACTACCATAGGCTCATGGGACTCAGGGTCCTGGACTGGAGATTCCAAAGGTTTGGCGAAGGTGGGAGCCAGCCGAAACCTCTGCCTACACTGGGCTCGCTCTAACCTCCGCTCGTGAAAACGGAGGTCAATACGAGTGGATACTGTTATTAATTCCTCCAGTGTGGCGGGAATCTCCCTAGTGGCCAGAGCGTCCTTAACGTGGTCAGCCAGCCCCCTACAAAATATAGGAATAAGGGCTTTATCCGACCACTCCAGCTCAGATGCTAGGGTGCGGAAGTGTACGGCAAAATGGCTGACCAAGGACGAGCCCCGAGTCAATGCCAACAGTTGGAGCGCCGTATCATGGGTGACACGAGGTCCTAAAAAGACCTGTTTCAGAGTGCTCAGGAATAACGGAGCACTCTGCACCACATGATCGCCACACTCCCACAGCGGCGTAGCCCACTGCAACGCCCTGTCCGACAGGAGAGACACGATAAACCCCACCTTTCCCCGCTCTGTAGGGAAACGAGAGGCCAGAAGCTCGAGATGTATAGAGCACTGACTCACGAAACCCCTACAAGACTTACTGTCACCAGAAAATTTCTCTGGTAGCGGGAGGCGAGATAGTCGGAACAGGGATGGCAGTGGACAAGGTTGCTGCAGCCACGCTAGCAGCCTGAACAGCGACAGCAGTGACATCCACAGCTGAGGTTGAACGCTCTAGAGCCGCCAACCTTCCCTCCAGTTGCTGAATGTACCGCTGTAAACGCTGATCGTCCGCCATTTACTAGCCAGACCTTGGCGCTAGTATTATGTTAGGACTGGCGGAACGCACCAAGTACAAGATGAAATGGAACTAGGTGCGTTCGCAGTCCGAGGTCCACCGTGCAGGTAAAAACCCTGCTGCTAGTAAGACGGACTATATGGCGGTACTACAAGTATACACGCACGGGTTAACTGCACCCTGCGTGAAGGAAGCGATCCTGTTGCATCACAGGACCGCGGTACCGCACATAGAGCGCGAGCAATAAGTCAGCGAACTCAACCCCAACTAGGATTGAAGTCCGATTAGACACTTGCTGGCACAACACCGCAACTGGGTGTGTAAGGAAACTAATTAATAATATAAAGGCACAAGAGTGCGTGCGGTGCCGCACAGACGGACGCCACTAACCACCCAGGCTTGGGTCAGGAAAGCGCAGAGCAAGCGCATGGCGCCGTACAGGCGGACACAGCAACTGGTAGCTGTAATGT
This sequence comes from Ranitomeya imitator, assembly GCF_032444005.1. Classification (NCBI taxonomy): domain Eukaryota; kingdom Metazoa; phylum Chordata; class Amphibia; order Anura; family Dendrobatidae; genus Ranitomeya; species Ranitomeya imitator. The sequence goes on along the minus strand of NC_091283.1, from coordinate 757,610,842 downwards.
GTGTTACGTGCTGTTGGATAAGTCGGGCGCTAGATAGCAAACATACACCTTCCGCGAACAGACATTCAATAGGGAGGGTATTTAAAGAGCGACTTTCACTCACAACACACACACATATTTACAAGACAATACTAGCGCATGGCCGTGCGGTCATGCGCAGTTTATATAGCTGCAGCACAGGAAACAGCTACAGAAGTTTTGCCCTTTCAGGACCTGCCAAAAGGACCAATGGGATGTGCTGCAGTACCTGAGCATGTGACCCTCGATCTCCAACAGGAGATCTTGCCCTGGGCATGCTCAGTGTGTGCAAATAAGGACTTAGATCCAGAAACGTCCACTCGCCGCTGCCCAGCACTGGCTTCAATGGCAGAAGCAGGAAAAGCAGCAGTAACTCTTCGCACAGAGTCAGACTGAGCGAGATGCTGGGATCGACGTCCCTGCTGAGCAGACTCCACTGCGGCTGGAGGAGAATGGGAGACCGCAGCGGAGACGGATCGAGATTCCCCCTGTGCAGCAGAGGAAACTCGACTCCTAACACTTCCCAGAAGTTTATAATGTTAAGCCATGAAAATAAAAAAAATCACATTTTCCACACAAAAATGTTTTTTAGCCCCACATTTTGCATTTTCACAAAGGTAACAGGATAACGTGCACAATGCAATTTGTGGTGCAATATTTCCTGAGTACTCCGATATCCCATATGTGGAGGAAAACTACTGTTTGGGTGCACAGCAGGGCATGTAAGGGAAGGAGCGCAATTTGACTTTTTTTAAAATTTGCTGGAATAATTAAAGGATGCCATGTCCCAATTGGAGAGATTCTGATGTGCCTAAACAGTAGAAAAGTGATTCCATTTTGGAAATTAGACCCTTTAGGGAACTTATCCAGATGTGTGGTGAGCACCTTGAACCCCCAGGTGCATCGCAAAAGTTTATAATGTTGAGTTGTGAAAAAAAAAATCCCACAAAAATTTTATATTAACCCTACATTCTTTATTTTCACAATGATAGCAGGAGAAAATGGACCTCAAAGTTTGTTGTGCAATTTCTCTTGAATACGCTGATACCCTAAATGTGGTCGAAAAGTACTTTTGAGGCACAGTACAAAGCTCAGAAGGGAAGTAGTGCCATATTTACGTTCAAATTTTGCTGGACTGGTTTGAGCGAGCCATGTTACATTGGTAGAGACCCTGAGATGCCAGAACAGCAGAACCCACCATTTTACAAACTACACCCCTCAATGAATTTATATAGGGTTCCAGTGATCATATTGACACCACAGGTGGGTCACAGAATTTTATACTATTGGGCAATGAAGAAAAAAATAATTATATTTTAACCACAAAAAAATGTTTTTAGCCCCAGATTTTATATTTTCACACTGAGAAATGGATAAAAATGGCACCAAAATGTGTCCCACAATTTCAGCTGAATGTAGATATACCCCATATGTGGTTGTACAGTACTGCTTAACCATACGGCGAGACTATGGAGGTACCGAGCAATATTAGCAAATAGCGCTCCATCCCTCCTGAGTCTCGCTGTATGGCTAAGCAGTACTGTTACACAAGAGGCATCCTGGAGCGCAGAACTTTCTGTAATAGTTTGCAGACTCCATATACAAAGCCACTAAGTGCTAGAAGAGCAGAAAAATCCTCAAGTGACCCCATTTTGAAAATTATACCCCTTTGGGAATTTATCTACAGGTGTCGTGACAATGTTGACTCCATGGGTGTTTACCAAAAAAAACAAGCAGAAGTGGATGTTGCTGAGTAAAAACTGCTAACTTTCGCTGTAGTGACCAGTACAGTGTAGTGCCCGTACATTGTGCCCAGCTAATGCCCAGGTAAATTAGGAGGGCTCTCATCGATACAGAAATGCCAAACATGTGGACACTAACTGCGGTTTAGGCACACTAGGGTTCAGAAGGGAGGGGGGGCATTTGGATTTGGAGCACAGACTTTGCTGAATTTCTTTTGGGGGACAAGGGCCATTTTGCTTTTCCAGAGCTCTTGTGCTACTAGTAACTTGGAAGGCCCCTATACAGGTCCTTCTCAAAAAATTAGCATATAGTGTTAAATTTCATTATTTACCATAATGTAATGATTACAATTAAACTTTCATATATTATAGATTCATTATCCACCAACTGAAATTTGTCAGGTCTTTTATTGTTTTAATACTGATGATTTTGGCATACAACTCCTGATAACCCAAAAAACCTGTCTCAATAAATTAGCATATCAAGAAAAGGTTCTCTAAACGACCTATTACCCTAATCTTCTGAATCAACTGATTAACTCTAAACACATGCAAAAGATACCTGAGGCTTTTATAAACTCCCTACCGGGTTCATTACTCAAAACCCCCATCATGGGTAAGACTAGCGACCTGACAGATGTCAAGAAGGCCATCATTGACACCCTCAAGCAAGAGGGTAAGACCCAGAAAGAAATTTCTCAACAAATAGGCTGTTCCCAGAGTGCTGTATCAAGGCACCTCAATGGTAAGTCTGTTGGAAGGAAACAATGTGGCAGAAAACGCTGTACAACGAGAAGAGGAGACCGGACCCTGAGGAAGATTGTGGAGAAGGACCGATTCCAGACCTTGGGGAACCTGAGGAAGCAGTGGACTGAGTCTGGTGTGGAAACATCCAGAGCCACCGTGCACAGGCGTGTGCAGGAAATGGGCTACAGGTGCCGCATTCCCCAGGTAAAGCCACTTTTGAACCATAAACAGCGGCAGAAGCGCCTGACCTGGGCTACAGAGAAGCAGCACTGGACTGTTGCTAAGTGGTCCCAAGTACTTTTTTCTGATGAAAGCAAATTTTGCATGTCATTCGGAAATCAAGGTGCCAGAGTCTGGAGGAAGACTGGGGAGAAGGAAATGCCAAAATGCCTGAAGTCCAGTGTCAAGTACCCACAGTCAGTGATGGTGTGGGGTGCCTTGTCAGCTGCTGGTGTTGGTCCACTGTGTTTCATCAAGGACAGGGTCAATGCTTTATGGAGATGAAGATTTCATTTTTTCAGCACGACCTGGCACCTGCTCACAGTGCCAAAACCACTGGTAAATGGTTTACTGACCATGGTATTACTGTGCTCAATTGGCCTGCCAACTCTCCTGACCTGAACCCCAAAGAGAATCTGTGGGATATTGTGAAGAGAAAGTTGAGAGACGCAAGACCCAACACTCTGGATGAGCTTAAGGCCGCTATTGAAGCATCCTGGGCCTCCATAACATCTCAGCAGTGTCACAGGCTGATTGCCTCCATGCCACGCCGCATTGAAGCAGTCATTTCTGCCAAAGGATTCCCGACCAAGTATTGAGTGCATAACTGAACATTATTATTTGATGGTTTTTTTGTTTGTTATTAAAAAACACTTTTATTTGATTGGATGGGTGAAATATGCTAATTTATTGAGACAGGTTTTTTGGGTTATCAGGAGTTGTATGCCAAAATCATCAGTATTAAAACAATAAAAGACCTGACAAATTTCAGTTGGTGGATAATGAATCTATAATATATGAAAGTTTAATTGTAATCATTACATTATGGTAAATAATGAAATTTAACACTATATGCTAATTTTTTGAGAAGGACCTGTATATATTCCATTAACAGATGATGGACCTGAGTGGGGACTTGCTTTTTTTGTGGATTCAGTTGAAGCTTTTACTGGGAACATTTTATATCACATTTTGGATGACATTTGTCCAGCGCTCTACGCTGAGCACTTACATCGGGGTTTCCATCTAAATCTCAGAGTAACATAAATCAGATGAAATCCCAGAGGGATCCATGCACTATAATGAGGCCGCAGAGGTCCTCTGGATTCCATCTGGCCTCTGTTCAGTGTTGTTCTTTTTTTCAGAGATGCACATAACTGTGGCCGACGGCACTGCACTCCTAATAAAAAGACGGACACCGCAGTATCATCACCACAGCGCCTCCATCTGCCTCATTATAGGGAATCTTCTACCATATTTCAGAGATTTACATGGTGTGAGACAGTGACCAGCGTCACTGGGAATGGCCAGTACGTGTCGCAGAGACAGAGGTTGTCCTCTGCGCTGTTAGCCCGAAATGTTGTTGTTCTGGGACTTGTAGTTCCACAAGTGTTTGTTTAGTTATAAGGAGGGCTTACAGGGTTAGTTGGAGAGCTGGGCGGGACTGACTAACCACACACCTACCATTTATGGCGGTGGTTACAAGTACATAATGTGACCATGGTTTGGGTCACATGTTCAGAGTGTATAGACCTGAATGGTCAGAAGGTAAGGTCCTGGATGGCCTGTGTTGGAAGATCATGGGAGTAGGATCGAATTCCTGGAAAGCACAAGGTGAGGCCATGGACCTGAAGGCCTGTGTTGGAAGGTCCAAGGAGTGGACTTCCTGAATAGCACATGGAGATGTTGTATGTGCAGAGTATGTGACGGCACTGCATCAGGGAAGCTACCGTTCTTTCTGTGGGTCTGGACTGTCATGAGTGCCCTGGTCACAAGGACGGTGATCCCAGTAAGGCAGCTTTCCCCAGGAGAGAGGACTGACAGGAGTCAGTGTGTGGAGCAGGAGCTCCTGTAATGTAACTCCAGATAAAGGGGTTATGGTCACACGAGTATCTGCCAGTGGAACAGACTGTTAGTGCTTATGATGTTCCATGGATGTTTATGAACGGTGCAGTCACCCATGGTAACTGGACCAAGTGAGAAGTTAAGCGTGTTTAGTGACTATGAGTTGAAGTCGTATAAAATGTGATGAAATGGACTTTACGTTATGCAGTTTAGGAGTCTAAATAAACTGGAATAGACTATTTATGTGAGAAACCGTGCCTGTGTGCTTTAATCCCATTGCCAAGCGAGTGTCCCCCAACACACTCAGGGAGCGTTATCTCACAATAGAAACCCCACTGTAAGTGCTCAGCGTAGAGCACAGGATAAATGTGAACCAAGCCTTACTTGGATCTTTGGAAGGCAGAATGAACAAATCAAGAGCAGGTGAATAATTGGTTTTATTTTTTACGCCATTCCTTGTGGGGTATGTGATTGAATGACTTTATTCTTAGGATCGGTGCAATTACAGCAATACCAGATTTATATTGGGTTTTTATGTTTGGCTGCTGTCACACACTAACAGAGGCCTTTCTTTTCAAAAACCAGTATTTGCATCACCATATTTTGAGAGCTATAATTTTTCCATATTTCTGCTGACAAAATCATGTTATAGCTTGTTTTTTTGTAGGACAAGTTGACGTTTTTAATTGGTACCATCTTCGGGCTCCTGACCTTTTTTGATCACTTTGCATTCCGATTTTTGGGATGCAGAATAAACCAAAACCAACAATTCAGTAATTGTTTTTTATGCTGTTCCATGTTTGGTATTTGGTAAGGCAGCTTTATTCTTTGGGTCAGAACGATAACAGCGATACCCCATTTAAATCTTTTTTTTTCACAATAAAAAAAAATTATGTTTGCATCGTTTTATTCTGAGAGCTATAATTTTTTTATTTTTCTTCTGGAGCTATATGGCGGCTTGTATTTTGCAGGACAAGATGATGTTTTCAGTGGTACTGTAAGTACTCGGGCAGAAATCCGAGAGTGGACCCTCTGGGTCGTGACTCTAGAGCCCCCGGGGTCGAGCGGACCAGATGGAATCACCCCCTATACAGGGAATGTTAGGAGCAGGACCTCGGGGGAATGGAGACACAACAGCTAGAGCCAAAGGGGCGACCCAAGATAAAGAAGGAAACCAAAGGCTATAAGGATGGCAGGGAATAATAGGAAAACAAGACTTAACTGAAAATGACTGGAACACGGAACGGCAGAACACAGCAGGAACACGGACTGGCAGGACTCAGCAGGAACACGGACCGGAAGGACTCAGCAGGAACACGGGCTGGCAGAACACAGCAGGAACACGGACTAGCAGGATACAGCAGGAACACGGACTGGCAGGATACTGCAGGAACACGGACTGGCAGGATACTGCAGGAACACGGACTGGCAGGATACAGCAGGAACACGGACTGGCAGTATACAACAGGAACACGGACTGGCAGGATACAGCAGGAACACGGACAGGAAGGATACAGCAGGAACACGGACAGGCAGGACACAGCAGGAACACGGACAGGCAAGACACAGCAGGAACACGGGCTGGCAGGACACTAAGACAAAGTAAAGACTGGGCTGAGAGAAGACACTGGTGCAGGGGAGCCTAGGGCATAGGGACACTGACGTCAGACAGTGCACCTACAAAGCAAAGGCGTCTTACCTAGGGAGATGCCGGGAAGAAATACCCGATGGGTATTATATGCGCCACGTAGATCTAATTTGGTAAAAATTTGCGCACCCCGAAGACGGTCGAAGAGTTCCGGAATGAGTGGCAGAGGATATTTGTTCTTCACCGTGATGTTGTTTAGGCCTCGATAATCAATGCAGGGACGGAGAGAACCGTCTTTCTTCTTCATGAAAAAAAACCCTGCTCCGGCCGGAGAAGAAGACTTGCGAATGAATCCTTTAGCAAGATTTTCTTGAATGTACTCAGACATAGCTTGAGTCTCAGCAGGAGAGAGAGGATAGATCCTGCCCCTGGGCGGGTTAGTTCCAGGCACGAGATCTATGGGACAATCATAGAGCCGGTGAGGCGGAAGACCCTCAGCCTCCTTCTTGTTGAAGACATCAGAATAAGCGCTGTAGACACAGGGTAAGGCGGGAAAAGAAGAGGAAGGAGAAGAATAATAATAATAATAATAATAATAATAATTTTTATTTATATAGCGCCAACATATTCCGCAGCGCTTTACAAATTATAGAGGGGACTTGTACATACAATAGACATTACAGCATAACAGAAATACAGTTCAAAACAGATACCAAGAGGAGTGAGGGCCCTGCTCGTAAGCTTACAAACTATGAGGAAAAGGGGAGACACGAGAGGTGGATGGTAACAATTGCTATAGTTATTCGGACCAGCCATAGTGTAAGGCTTGGGTGTTCATGTAAAGCTGCATGAACCAGTTAATTAATTTTTTTTTTTTTTTAATATAGGCCACACAGGGATCGTTAGGTTAATGCATTGAGGCGGTAGGCCAGTCTGAACAAATGAGTTTTTAGGGCACGCTTAAAACTGTGGGGATTGGGGATTAATCGTATTATCCTAGGTAGTGCATTCCAAAGAATCGGCGCAGCACGTGTAAAGTCTTGGAGACGGGAGTGGGAGGTTCTGATTATTGAGGATGCTAACCTGAGGTCATCAGCGGAGCGGAGGGCACGGGTAGGGTGGTAGACTGAGACCAGAGAGGAGATGTAGGGTGGTGCTGAGCCATGGAGTGCTTTGTGGATGAGGGTAGTAGTTTTGTACTGGATTCTTGAGTGGATGGGTAACCAGTGTAATGACTGGCACAAGGTAGAGGCATCGGTGTAACGGTTGGTGAGGAATATGATCCTGGCAGCAGCATTCAGGACAGATTGGAGCGGGGAGAGTTTGGTAAGAGGGAGGCCGATTAGTAGAGAGTTACAATAGTCCAGACGAGAATGAATAAGTGAAACAGTAAGAGTTTTTGCAGAGTCGAAAGTAAGAAAAGGGCGAATTCTAGAAATGTTTTTGAGATGCAGGTAAGAAGAGCGAGCCAGTGATCGGATGTGGGGGGTGAATGAAAGGTCAGAATCAAGGATGACCCCAAGGCAGCGGGCATGTTGCTTTGGAGTAATGGTGGAACCGCAAACGGAGATGGCAATGTCAGGCAAAGGTAGGTTAGTAGAGGGAGAAAACACGAGGAGTTCAGTTTTTGACAGGTTTAGTTTCAGATAGAGGGAGGACATGATGCTAGAGACAGCGGTAAGACAATCACTGGTGTTTTCTAATAAGGCAGGCGTGAGATCAGGAGAAGAAGTGTATAGTTGGGTGTCGTCAGCATAGAGATGGTACTGGAAGCCAAATCTACTGATTGTTTGTCCAATAGGGGCAGTATACAAAGAGAAGAGGAGGGGGCCTAGGACTGATCCTTGAGGAACCCCAACAGTAAGGGGAAGGTGAGAGGAGGAGGAACCAGCGAAACATACAGTGAAGGATCGGTCAGAGAGATAGGAGGAGAACCAGGAGAGAACGGTGTCCTTGAGGCCGATGGAGCGGAGCATAGTGAGGAGGAGCTGATGATCCACAGTATCAAATGCTGCAGAGAGATCCAAGAGGATTAGCATGGAGTAGTGACCATTAGATTTAGCTGTTAGTAGGTCATTAGAGACTTTAGTGAGGGCAGTTTCAGTAGAGTGTAAAGAGCGGAAACCAGATTGAAGAGGGTCGAGAAGAGAGTTATCTGAGAGATAGCGGGTAAGACGGGAGTGGACCAGGCGTTCGAGGAGTTTAGAGATGAAGGGAAGATTAGAGACAGGTCTATAATTAGCGGCACAGTTTTGGTCGAGGGATGGTTTTTTAAGTAATGGATGTATGATGGCATGCTTAAATGAGGAGGGAAAAATACCGGAAGTGAGGGAAAGGTTGAATATTTTAGTTAGGTGAGAGGTGACAGCCGGGGAAAGGGACTGGAGGAAATGTGACGGAATGGGGTCACTGGTGCAAGTAAGAATTAGAGGAAGATCCCACAGGACGCACCGGCAGCAGACAACGTTCCCGACAAAGCTCACCCCAGCGCAAGATATTACCATTGCGCCAATCTAAAATGGGCTCGTGGTTCCGTAACCAAGGAAGACCTAAGAGCATAGGATGAGACAGACCCGCTAAAACATAAAATGCAATTCTCTCCTTGTGTAGAGCCCCAACCTGAAGTTCCACCTCAAGTGTTACTTGAGTAATGGTCTCCTGTAACGGTTTACCATCCACAGATGCAAGAATCACAGGAGCCTCTAAGGTTTTGACTGGAACGGAGAATTTCAAAACCTCCTCCAACCTAATAAAATTCCCTGCTGCGCCTGAATCCACATACGCATCCAGAGAAATGCCTTTGCCCGCAATATGCAAAAGAACGGACAAAGTAAGGGGTTGAGAGGGATCACACACACCTAGGGAGGCCTCTCTTACCTGACCTAGGCGGAGGAGTTTTCCGGACGTTCAGGGCAAGAGCGTAATAAATGAGCAGCACTCCCGCAGTAAAAGCATAACCCCTGAGTGCGCCTCTCTTTACGACGTTGTTCGGACATCTTAAGACGGTCCACTTGCATAGGTTCCGGTGCGGACGCCTGAGAGGAGGTTCTAGGCTGAGGACTGAGTGGCTTACGGGTGGCAGAAGAAGGACGAAGAGACCTCCGCTCACGGGCGCGTTCTTGGAACCGAAGGTCAATACGGGTAGCTAAGGAAATTAATTCCTCCAAAACAGTAGGGGTGTCCCGACCGGCTAACTCATCTTTTATGCGCCCAGAGAGACCCCGCCAAAAAGCACCCACCAACGCCTCATTGTTCCAGCCCAAGTCAGAGGAGAGTGTGCGGAACTGAATAGCGTACTGGCCTACGGATAACGACCCCTGATGGAGAGAAAATAGAGCTTCAGTTGGAGAGGCCAGACGTCCAGGTTCGTCAAAGACAAGATGGAAAGTCTCCAAAAATTCAGACAACCGGGAGACTAGAGGATCGTCTCGCTCCCAGAGTGGATTAACCCATGCCAAGGCGTCACCCTCCAGATGGGAAATCAAAAACGCAACTTTGGACCGATCCGTCGGGTAATGCTGGAGCAGAAGCTCAAAGTGAAGACGGCATTGGTTTAGAAATCCTCGGCAGGACTTAGGATCCCCATTGTACCGAGGCGGTTTAGCCAAGCGGGGTGGAGGGTGGGACGCAGGAGCAGACGTAGAAGCGGCTGTCTGGATGGAAAGCAGCCGATCGTCAATAGAAGACATATAACTAAGTATATGGGCCTGGGTGTCACGCTGCTGAGCTAACTCTTGCTGTAAGCCAATGAGTAGAGCGGCGTTGCCAGGATCGGAGGACTGGAGCGTGGACAAATGAGAATCCATAGCTTTCATAAAAGACATCATGTGGGACTGATTCTCTCGCAAAAAGAGTAGCTCTTTCTGCGCAGCAGAGGCCCCAGCGGGGTCCATGGCCTTTGCTTACTGTAAGTACTCGGGCAGAAATCCGAGAGTGGACCCTCTGGGTCGTGACTCTAGAGCCCCCGGGGTCGAGCGGACCAGATGGAATCACCCCCTATACAGGGAGTGTTAGGAGCAGGACCTCGGGGGAATGGAGACACAACAGCTAGAGCCAAAGGGGCGACCCAAGATAAAGAAGGAAACCAAAGGCTATAAGGATGGCAGGGAATAATAGGAAAACAAGACTTAACTGAAAATGACTGGAACACGGAACGGCAGAACACAGCAGGAACACGGACTAGCAGGATACAGCAGGAACACGGACTGGCAGGATACTGCAGGAACACGGACTGGCAGGATACTGCAGGAACACGGACTGGCAGGATACAGCAGGAACACGGACTGGCAGTATACAACAGGAACACGGACTGGCAGGATACAGCAGGAACACAGACTGGCAGGATACAGCAGGAACACGAACAGGCAGGACACAGCAGGAACACGGACTGGCAGGATACAGCAGGAACACGGACAGGCAGGACACAGCAGGAAGACGGACAGGCAAGACACAGCAGGAACACGGGCTGGCAGGACACTAAGACAAAGTAAAGACTGGGCTGAGAGAAGACACTGGTGCAGGGGAGCCTAGGGCATAGGGACACTGACGGCAGACAGTGCACCTACAAAGCAAAGGCGTCTTACCTAGGGAGACGCCGGGAAGAAATACCCGATGGGCGCCGCCATGTTGGGGCGGAGCCACCGGGTCGCGACCTCCCAGAAGGCTCGGCGATGGAGGAGACGCGACCGCGCATGCGCAGAGGGACCGGACGCCGTGAGCCGGCGAAGGAGGAAGCAGAGCGGCGCTGGACAGGATCGCGAGTGCGCCGAGGGACGGGAGAAGCCGGGTAAGTATGCGCAGCGTGCGCAGCGTACGTAACAGGTACCATGTTTATTTATGTCTTTTCTGCGTCTTATTCCACATTTTGTTTTGCAGCATGATGATAAAGCATTGATTTTTACCTCTATTTATGTTGTTCACTAAAGAGGTTAACTATTGGGACTGTTTTATAGGTCGGGTCCTTCTGGAAGCGGCAACACCAAACATGTATAAAAAAATTTATTTTTTTCATAATCATTTATTTATGGGTACAAAATATATATATATTGTATTTTGTGATATTTTTAAAAATATTTTTACAACATTGTTCACTTTTTTACTTATTCACACTATGGGACTTTCACTTTCTGCAGTCTATTCGCAGCTACAATTGTAAAACTGACTGATATTTGGAAATGCACGATTCCCTTTACATTGAATAAAGCCACAGTTCAGGCTGCCAAAGAACAGCCCCAAAGCATAACCCTTCACTGGGGGATGGTGTTAAGTGATATACAGTTGTGGCTTTGAGCCAAATGTACCTGGCTCAACCAAATGTAGAATTACGGCCAAAAAGTTCAACCTTGGTCTCATCAGACCATAACGTTTTTCCACATGATTTTGGCAGACTTGATATAGGTTTTGACAAAACATAGCTGGGCTTGGATGTTTTTCTTTGTAAAGAAAGGCTTCCATTTTGCCATCCTACTCCACAATCCAGATGCATGAAGAATATGGGAGATTGTTGTCCCATGCAGTACAACCAGTACTTGCCAGAAATTCCTGCACCTCCTCCAATGTTGCTGTAGGCTGATTGGCATCCCACTGGAACATTTTTTTTTGTCTTTTCATCAATATTTGATGGACGTCCAATTCTAAGTAATGTGATTTGTGTGCCAAACATAAGCCAGCTATTGATGACTGTCTTCATAGTGTTCTATGGTAATGCTGGGGCATGTATTGCTTATGTGATTATTTGGGGGGTCTGTGTATTCTTGGCTAGTGGCATGTATTATTTATGTGGTGATTATTTGGAGGTCTCTGTGTTCTCGTCTCAGTGGCATGCATTACTTATGCAGTGATTATTTGGGGTCTTTGTAGCCTTGGCTCAGTGGCATGCATTACTTACAGTGCCTTGCGAAAGTATTCGGCTCCCTAGAACTTTTCAACCTTTCCCCATATATCATGCTTCAAACATAAAGATACCAAATGTAAATTTTTAGTGAAGAATCAATAACAAGTGGAACATAATTGTGAAGCTGAACAAAATGTATTGGTTATTTTAAGTTTTTGGGAAATTAAAAAACTGAAAAGTGGTGTGTGCAATAATATTCGACCCCTTTTGCTGCGATTACAGCTGCAAATCGCTTGGGGTCTGTCTCTATCAGTTTTGTACATCAAGAGACTGAAATTCTTGCCCATTCTTCCTTGGTAAACAGCTCGAGCTCAGTGAGGTTTGATGGAGATCGTTTGTGAGTTTTCAGCTCTTTCCACAGATTCTCGATTGGATTGAGGTGTGGACTTTGACTTGGCCATTCTAACACCTGGATACGTTTATTTGTGAACCATTGCATTGTAGATTTTGCTTTATGTTTGGGATCATTGTCTTGTTGGAAGACAAATCTCCGTCCCAGTCTCAGGTCTTTTGCAGACTCCAACAGGTTTTCTTAAAAAAATGGTCCTGTATTTGGCTCCATCCATATTCCCATCAATTTTAACCATCTTCCCTGTCCCTGCTGAAGAAAAGCAGGCCCAAACCATGATGCTGCCACCACGTTTGACAGTGGGGATGGTGTGTTCAGGGTGATGAGCTCTGTTGCCTTTACACCAAACATATCATTTGGCATTGTTGCCAAAAAGTTCGATTTTGGTTTAATCTGACCAGAGTACCTTCCTCCACATGTTTGGTGTGTCTCCCAGGTGGCTTGTTGCAAACTTTAAACACCACTTTTTATGGATATCTTTGAGAAATGGCTTTGTTCTTGCCACTCTTCCATAAAGGCCAGATTTGTGCAGTGTACGGCTGATTGTTGTCTTATGGACAGACTATCCCACCTCAGCTGTAGATCTCTGCAGTTCATCCAGAGTGATCATGGGCCTCTTGGCTGCATCTCTGATCAGTCTTCTCCTTGTTTGAGATGAAAGTTTAGAGGGACAGCTGGGTCTTGGTAGATTTGCAGTGGTATGATACTCCTTCCATTTCAATATGATCGCTTGCACAGTGCTCCTTGGGATGTTTAAAGTTTTGGAAATCATTTTGTATCCAAATCCGGCTTTAAACTGCTCCACAATAGTATCACAGACCTGCCTGTTGTGTTCCTTGGTTTTCATGATGCTTTCTGTGCTTCAAACAGAACCCTGAGACTATCACAGAGCAGGTGCATTTATACGGAGACTTAATTACACACAGGTGGATTATATTTATCATCATTGGGCATTTAGGACAACATTGGATAGTTCAGAGATCCACAATGAACTTCTGGAGTGAGTTTGCTGCATTGAAAGTAAAGGAGCCGAATAATATTGCATGCCCCACTTTTCAGTTTTTGAATTTCCCAAAAAATTTTAAATAACCAATAAATTTCGTTCAACTTCACAATTGTGTTCCACTTGTTGTTGATTATTCACCAAAAATTTACATTTGGTATCTTTATGTTTGAAGCAAGATATGTGGGAAAAAGTTGAAAAGTTTCAGGGGGCCGAATACTTTCACAAGGCACTGTATGAGGTGATTATTTTGGGGTCTCTGTGTTCCCGGCTCAGTGACAGGCATTACTTATACAGTGATTATTTGGGGGTCTCTGTGTTCTCGGCTCAGTGACAGGCATTACTTATGCAGTGATTATTTGGAGGTCTCTGTGTTCTCGGCTCAGTGACAGGCATTACTTATGAGGTGATTATTTAGGGGTCTCTCTGTTCTCGGCTCAGTGGCAGGCATTACTTATACAGTGATTATTTGGGGGTCTCTGTGTTCTCGACTCAGTGGCAGGCATTACTTATGAGGTGATTATTTAGGGGTCTCTGTGTTCTCGGCTCTGTGGCAGGCAATACTTTTACAGTGATAATTTGGGGGTCTCTGTGTTCTCGGCTCAGTGGCAGGCATTACTTATACAGTGATTATTTGGGGGTCTCTGTGTTCTCGGCTCAGTGGCAGGCATTACTTATGAGGTGATTATTTGGGGATCTCTGTGTTTTTGGCTCAGAGGCAGGCATTACTTATGAGGTGATTATTTGGGGGTCTCTGTGTTCTCGGCTCAGTGGCAGGCATTACTTATGAGGTGATTATTTGGGGGTCTTTGTGTTCTCGGCTCAGTGGCAGGCATTACTTATACAGTGATTATTTGGGGGTCTCTGTGTTCTCGACTCAGTGGCAGGCATTACTTATGAGGTGATTATTTAGGGGTCTCTGTGTTCTCGGCTCAGTGGCAGGCAATACTTTTACAGTGATTATTTGGGGGTCTCTGTGTTCTCGGCACAGTGGCAGGCATTACTTATGAGGTGATTATTTAGGGGTCTCTCTGTTCTCGGCTCAGTGGCAGGCATTACTTATGAGGTGATTATTTAGGGGTCTCTGTGTTCTCGGCTCAGTAGCAGGCATTACTTATGAGGTGATTATTTAGGGGTCTCTCTGTTCTCGGCTCAGTGGCAGGCAATACTTATGAGGTGATTAATTAGGGGGTCTCTGTGTTCTTGGCTCAGTGGCAGGCATTACTTTTGAGGTGATTATTTGGGGGTCTCTGTGTTCTTGGCTCAGTGGCAGGCACTACTTTTGAGGTGATTATTTGGGGGTCTCTGTGTTCTTGGCTCAGTGGCAGGCATTACTTTTGAGGTGATTATTTGGGGGTCTCTGTATTCTCGTCTCTGTGGTAGGCATTACTTATGAGGTGATTATTTGGGGGTCTCTGTGTTCTCGTCTCTGTGGTAGGCATTACTTTTGAGGTGATTATTTGGGGGTCTCTGTGTTCTTGGCTCAGTGGCAGGCATTACTTTTGAGGTGATTATTTGGGGGTCTCTGTGTTCTCGGCTCTTTGGTAGGCACTACTTTTGAGGTGATTATTTGGGGGTCTCTGTGTTCTCGGCTAAGTGGCAGGCATTACGAGGTGGTTATTTGGGGTCTTTGTGGCCTTGGCTCGGTGGCAGGCATTACTTATGCGGTGATTATTTGGGGTCTTAGGTGACTGACTGTACTTGTCTGCTAAGCATTCTTGTTTTCTAACTGGAATAGGTGTAAAAAATGAATATTGAAAACAACTTTAGTCATGATCACGAATGCTAGACTTTTAGCTGCAGGCTGCTCAGACCTGTACAGAGCGCAAAGAATGTCGCGTCATCACCCGGCGCCAGACTCCTGATGACGCGCTTGAGGAGCGCCGCCCACTAGTTCCCATTAACAGTGATTCCGCAATGGAATCAAACCGGGACGAGGCGCTCCGCTGTATAAGCATCGCCGTAGACGCCATCAAACATCAGAACAATGAAAAGGCCCTCCGGTTCCTGGAGAAGGCTCAGAAGCTATTTCCTACCGACCGCGCACGGGGTAAGGAGCAGTAGAGGGAAACCGGAGAATCGACGGGTGGGGGAAGAGCTGGGTTTGGGAAAATTATTGCGTCACATCTCCTGAGTGCGCATGCGCATATGACGTAAGCCGCGCAAAGGCTTCTAGGAATTGTAGTCTGTTGATGACTTTTGGGTGCAGATTGTGGTAGAAATGAGAGCGCTGCTCTGTCACAGAGCGGGTTAGTGGTATGGGCCAGTGTCAGGCAGTGTAGTATTGTGGGGAAGTCGGTGGTCGAAAGTGCGTGAGGTCTTGTAAGCGCGTCTGTGGTAAAAAGAGCGACTACGCTGCGGAAACATGGCAGCTGTGCGCTGCATGCTGGGAGTTGTAGTTTCATCAGCGGATATTACTTGGCACGGTGGATACATACAACTGTGTCCGTGTTCTGCTGGCGGCTGCCCGTGTACATAACGTGTCTGAGGCCTGGAGCTGCCGCTTGTCCTGCGCTCTACCTCAGAAATGATGGCTGTAGTGCTGAGACATGAGTACGAGCGGACTACATCCCCCACAATCCTCCACGGCTGAGAGCTACTGAGCAGATACTACCTCGGCATATTTCCGGGCCTGTGCGAGTACAGCAGGCCGGACTGTCCTACCCTGCCCCCATACACTCGTCATGTGTAAGCCTTCTACATGTCCATGCTGTTATTGAGGGGCTGTGGACCCCCAGAGTAGTCACTGCTCATAGTCTGTGTATTGGGACAGCTTGGTCAGTTTTGTGCACTTTCCCTATAAATAGCTGATAACAGAGAGCACTAGACATGTATCTCATGTAATAAAGCATTGGAAGATTGCACCCAGGCACAGCAGTCGGCATCTGGTCTGCGCCTCAATATAGTAGGCTCCAGACCTGTATGTAGCGACTGCTGCGGCCCCTCACTGGGCACAAACCCCACATTGTATAATCCTTCACCCACTCTGTAGGACGGGGTGACTGGGCATTCCCCGAAATGGCCGATCAGTGGGCGCCGCACTGCTGGAAGCCAAGTCCTGCACCTCTATCACAGAGGCGGCCATGCTGGAGGGTCCTATTCATTTCTATGGGCATCTGCCATAAAGGAGAACCAGGGAATAGCCCTGTCTAAGTGTCTGCAGTGATTGTTACAATGGGTCCCTGCTCCCCTTTCTGACTCCAATGCTGCAGGACTTGTAAGGGTATGTGCACACGTTGCGGTTTTTGCTGCGGATCCGCAGCGGATTTGATGCTGCGGATCCGCAGCAGTTTTCCATGCGGTGTACAGTACAATGTTAACCTATGGAAAACAAAAAAGCAGTGCACATGCTACGGAAAAAAAGAAGTAGCATGTCACTTCTTTCTGCGGATTCCGCAGCGGTTTTCAACCTGCACCAATAGGAAAGTGCAGTTGAAAACCCGCAGTGGAATCCGCAGAAGAAACCGCGTGAAAACCGCAGTGATTTTGCACTCGTGATCCGCAACGTGTGCACATACCCTTACTGTCCTGAAAGGACATGAAGGCACCTAGACCGTACAATACGAGGTCACATCTTCAGAAATTGGACATATTTCATTCCGTGTACTCTGAAAATTACTGGAGGAGATGTACTACGTCTGTGTGACTTTAAGACCTTGCAAATTTAGTCTTAGAGTTTACCGAGATCGGTTTGCACCAGTATTTTTCAGACCCTTAATATACTTCCCCACTTGTGAGTGGAGAAACGAAGGGATGAGCTTGCTGAATTCCACACATGGCTTTTACTGTTGCTAATTCCACTTACCGAGTACTTGTCCAATCTCTAGATACACCTTTTGATCCCGAGGATGGAGAGATGAGGGTTGCGGGGGTATTTTTCCAGTCTTCCACAGTGCGGGGAGAATAATCGTGTGGAATCAGGCAGTCCCAGCCTCCATAGATCACTTGGTTTATGGTGAAATAATGTCTCCTCTGATGAATAATTAAAATGTCTTTTTCACTATGAGCAAAAAAACCTTGCGGGTCATTTAGCCATGTCCATTTCTGCTTCAGACGTGAGCGATGCTGATGATGTCTCGACCACTTCCGCCTATTCAATAGAATAGGACGCGTGCACAATATCTGCCATTCGGTAGGTGTGTGGGTTATTGCAGATGTGAGAGAATCTGGTCATCAGTGGATAATTGATTCATTGTAGACCAGTGAACCGTAAAGTGTAGCCCTGTACTCTAGTTTGACTCTTCAAAATGTGTAACCAAAACAGGTGTAAAAATTCTAATAATATAGTCATGCAGTATTGTATGTATTTTCCTTGGGCTCTTAAAAAATCTAAAAACATGATTTATCAAAAAATGGCAATTTGTTTTGCACCTTAGCTCTTGACTTTGCGCCCCCCCCCTCGCTCTGTTTTAATAGATGGTGTGTGGGCAAATAGGAAGTAATACATAACTGTAGGATAAATTAGACTTCTCACCCGTTTTGCATGCAGTCTGTACACACACGATGGGATAGTTTTTCGGTCACCATTGATCCTTAGGCCGGCGTCACACTCGGCGTAAGACAATACGGTCAGTATATTACGGCCGTAATACACTGAAAAGTCCCCAAAATAGTGGTCCGTAGCTCCTCCGTAGGCGGGGTGTGTCAGCGTATTTTGCGCATGGCATCCTCCGTATGTAATCCGTATGGCATCCGTACTGCGTGTTTTTCTCGCAGGCTTGCAAATCCCACATACAAGGATATACAAGGGATCCATGTGTTTAAAAAAAAAAAAACATATACACACTCTCTCTCTATGTATGTATGTGTATATATATATATATATATATTATAACGCTGGGAGCGTCACTCTGTCCGAAGCCTTTATAGACTGCGCTGGCGCAAGCGCCGGCGCAGTCTGGCCCCCACAGAGTGACGCTCCCAGGAGATCGCGGTATGCGTAAGCACTGAACGCATACCGCGATCTCCACCGGAGAGTCAGGGACCGTGGACGCGCCAGGAGGGAGGCTAAGTATATTCACCTGTCCTCCGTTCCAGCGCTGCGTGCGGCTCTGTCTCCCGGCTCCTCTGCTGTGACAGAGTCCAGTCACAGGCAGAGGAGCCGGAGTGTGTGTTCAAGAAAATGGCGCCGGAAAGCGCGGACTGCGCAGGCGCCGATTCCTGCTGCCGGAATCGGCGCCTGCGCAGTCCGCGCTTTCCGGCGCCATTTTCTTGAAGACACACTCCGGCTCCACTGCAGGTGTGTCTTCAAGAAAATGGCGCCGGAGAGCGCGGACTGCGCAGGCGCCGATTCCTGCTGCCGGAATCGGCGCCTGCGCAGTCCGCGCTTTCCGGCGCCATTTTCTTGAAGACACACTCCGGCTCCACTGCAGGTGTGTCTTCAAGAAAATGGCGCCGGAGAGCGCGGACTGCGCAGGCGCCGATTCCTGCTGCCGGAATCGGCGCCTGAGCAGTCCGCGCTTTCCGGCGCCATTTTCTTGCAGACACACCTGCAGTGGAGCCGGACGATAGGTGAGTATGGTATTTTTTTTTTTTATATGGCAGCAGCATACGGGGGCATACACACTGGAGCGTCTTATGGGGGGCATATAATACAATAGTGGCGCAGGATGGGAGCAGCACATGACAGAACGGGCGCAGGATGGCAGCAGCACATGACAGAACGGGCGCAGGATGGCAGCAGCACATGACAGAACGGGCGCAGGATGGCAGCAGCGCATGACAGGATGGGAGCAGCACATGACAGAACGGGCGCAGGATGGCAGCAGCACATGACAGAACGGGCGCAGGATGGCAGCAGCGCATGACAGAACGGGCGCAGGATGGCAGCAGCGCATGACAGAACGGGCGCAGGATGGCAGCAGCGCATGACAGAACGGGCGCAGGATTGCAGCAGCACATGACAGAACGGGCGCAGGATGGCAGCAGCACATGATGGAGACCATATACCAATATAAATGCTCGCCACCCGGGCGTAGAACGGGTTCAATAGCTAATATATATATGTATATATATATATACAGTTAGGGCCAGAAATATTTGGACAGTGACACAAGTTTTGTTATTTTAGCTGTTTACAAAAACATGTTCAGAAATACAATTATATATATAATATGGGCTGAAAGTGCACACTCCCAGCTGCAATATGATAGTTTCCACATCCAAATCGGAGAAAGGGTTTAGGAATCATAGCTCTGTAATGCATAGCGTCCTCTTTTTCAAGGGACCAAAAGTAATTGGACAATAGACTCTAAGGGCTGCAATTAACTCTGAAGGCGTCTCCCTCGTTAACCTGTAATCAATGAAGTAGTTAAAAGGTCAGGGGTGGATTCCAGGTGTGTGGTTTTGCATTTGGAAGCTGTTGCTGTGAGCAGACAACATGCGGTCAAAGGAACTCTCAATTGAGGTGAAGCAGAACATCCTGAGGCTGAAAAAAAAGAAAAAATCCATCAGAGAGATAGCAGACATGCTTGGAGTAGCAAAATCAACAGTTGGGTACATTCTGAGAAAAAAGGAATTGACTGGTGAGCTTGGGAACTCAAAAAGGCCTGGGCGTCCACGGATGACAACAGTGGTGGATGATCGCCGCATACTTAATTTGGTGAAGAAGAACCCGTTCACAACATCAACTGAAGTCCAGAACACTCTCAGTGAAGTAGGTGTATCTGTCTCTAAGTCAACAGTAAAGAGAAGACTCCATGACAGTAAATACAAAGGGTTCACATCTAGATGCAAACCATTCATCAATACCAAAAATAGACAGGTCAGAGTTAAATTTGCAGAAAAACACCTCAAGAAGCCAGCTCAGTTCTGGAAAAGTATTCTATGGACAGATGAGACAAAGATCAACCTGTACCAGAATGATGGGAAGAAAAAAGTTTGGAGAATAAAGGGAACGGCACATGATCCAAGGCACACCACATCCTCTGTAAAACATGGTGGAGGCAACGTGATGGCATGGGCATGCATGGCTTTCAATGGCACTGGGTCACTTGTGTTTATTGATGACATAAGAGCAGACAAGAGTAGCCGGATGAATTCTGAAGTGTACCGGGATATACTTTCAGCCCAGATTCAGCCAAATGCTGCAAAGTTGATTGGACGGCGCTTCATAGTACAGATGGACAATGACCCCAAGCATACAGCCAAAGCTACCCAGGAGTTCATGAGTGCCAAAAAGTGGAACATTCTGCAATGGCCAAGTCAATCTCCAGATCTAAACCCAATTGAGCATGCATTTCACTTGCTCAAATCCAGACTTAAGACGGAAAGACCCACAAACAAGCAAGACCTGAAGGCTGCGGCTGTAAAGGCCTGGCAAAGCATTAAGAAGGAGGAAACCCAGCGTTTGGTGATGTCCATGGGTTCCAGACTTAAGGCAGTGATTGCCTCCAAAGGATTTGCAACAAAATATTGAAAATAAAAATATTTTGTTTGGGTTATGTTTATTTGTCCAATTACTTTTGACCTCCTAAAATGTGGAGTGTTTGTAAAGAAATGTGTACAATTCCTACATTTTCTATCAGATATTTTTGTTCAACCCTTCAAATTAAACGTTACAATCTGCACTTGAATTCTGTTGTAGAGGTTTCATTTCAAATCCAATGTGGTGGCATGCAGAGCCCAACTCGCGAAAATTGTGTCACTGTCCAAATATTTCTGGCCCTAACTGTATATGTATATATATATATATATATATATATATATATATATATATATATATATATATATAATCTATCTTATATATATATAATCTATCTATCTTTAAAGCCGGTAATTCAATTACCGGCTTTTGCGATCTCCTTCCTAAACCCGACATATGAGACATGGTTTACATACAGTAAACCATCTCATATCACCATTTTTTTTTGCATATTCCACACTACTAATGTTAGTAGTGTGTATGTGCAAAATTTGGGCGTTCTACCTATTAAATTAAAGGGTTAAATGGGGGAAAAAATTGGCGTGGGCTCCCGCGCAATTTTCTCCGCCAGAGTAGTAAAGCCAGTGACTGAGGGCAGATATTAATAGCCTGGAGAGGGTCCACGGTTATTGCCCCCCCCCCCCGGCTAAAAACATCTGCCCCCAGCCACCCCAGAAAAGGCACATCTGGAAGATGCGCCTATTCTGGCACTTGGCCACTCTCTTCCCATTCCCGTGTAGCGGTGGGATATGGGGTAATGAAGGGTTAATGCCACCTTGCTATTGTAAGGTGACATTAAGCCAAATTAATAATGGAGAGGTGTCAATTATGACACCTATCCATTATTAATCCAATAGTAGTAAATGGTTAAAAAAAAACACAGGACAAGTCTCTACTGGATGTTCTATATATGAGATTGTTGCATTATATATTCTCTTCTGTTTTGTTTGTAACCAGTTTTACGTAGATACGTTTATTTAATATATTTACTGATTTATGTAATATTATTTTCTAGATAAGTGCCTTGATAAAGGCCTATGGCCGAAACGTTGGCAGGCATCCTGTATGACTGGTTATCTTGAATAAAATAAATCAAGTTTGATCTACATTTTTCTCTGTGGTCTCGGATTAATCTATTCACTATTTGTAATTTTTTCTGAGGACCAATTTATATGTAGACTGAGATCCCCTTGATCATTTTTATTAAAAAAAACCACAAACATATTATTTAAAAGTATTTTAATGAAATAAAAACAAAGGTTGTAATATTTTATTCTACGCTCAATCCTTCTGAAGACCCTCACTCTGTAACAAAGGAAAAATAATAAACCAACAATATACATACCTTCCGAAGATCTGTAACGTCCCACGATGTAAATCCATCTGAAGGGGTTAAAATATTTTACAGCCAGGAGCTCTGCCAATGCAGCGGTGCTCTTGGCTGCAAAACCCCGGGGAATGAAGGTAAAGTAGGTCAATGACCTATATTTACCTTCATTTGCGGTGAGGCGCCCTCTGCTGGTTGTCCCTCGATCGTGGGAACTTTCCTAGAAAGCTCCCAGGCTCGAGTTCATAGGAGGGCGCCCTCTGCTGGTTGTCTCATGTCTCATATTATGTCGGGTTTAGGAAGGAGATGGCAAAAGCCGGCAATTGAATTACCGTCTTTAAAGCTATCTAGCGCTGTATGAAATAATAATATATATACATATACAGTGGGGCAAAAAAGTATTTAGTCAGTCAGCAATAGTGCAAGTTCCACTACTTAAAAAGATGAGAGGCGTCTGTAATTTACATCATAGGTAGACCTCAACTATGGGAGACAAACTGAGAAAAAAAAATCCAGAAAATCACATTGTCTGTTTTTTTATCATTTTTTTTTTTTGCATATTATGGTGGAAAATAAGTATTTGGTCAGAAACAAACAATCAAGATTTCTGGCTCTCACAGACCTGTAACTTCTTCTTTTAGAGTCTCCTCTTTCCTCCACTCATTACCTGTAGTAATGGCACATGTTTAAACTTGTTATCAGTATAAAAAGACACCTGTGCACACCCTCAAACAGTCTGACTCCAAACTCCAATATGGTGAAGACCAAAGAGCTGTCAAAGGACACCAGAAACAAAATTGTAGCCCTGCACCAGGCTGGGAAGACTGAATCTGCAATAGCCAACCAGCTTGGAGTGAAGAAATCAACAGTGGGAGCAATAATTAGAAAATGGAAGACATACAAGACCACTGATAATCTCCCTCGATCTGGGGCTCCACGCAAAATCCCACCCCGTGGGGTCAGAATGATCACAAGGACGGTGAGCAAAAATCCCAGAACCACGCGGGGGGACCTAGTGAATGAACTGCAGAGAGCTGGGACCAATGTAACAAGGACTACCATAAGTAACACACTGCGCCACCATGGAATCAGATCCTGCAGTGCCAGACGTGTCCCACTGTTTAAGCCAGTACATGTCCAGCCCCGTCTGAAGTTTGCTAGAGAGCATTTGGATGATCCAGAGGAGTTTTGGGAGAATGTCCTATGGTCTGATGAAACCAAACTGGAACTGTTTGGTAGAAACACAACTTGTCGTGTTTGGAGGAAAAAGAATACTGAGTTGCATCCATCAAACACCATACCTACTGTAAAGCATGGTGGTGGAAACATCATGCTTTGGGGCTGTTTCTCTGCAAAGGGGCCAGGACGACTGATCCGGGTACATGAAAGAATGAATGGGGCCATGTATCGTGAGATTTTGAGTGCAAACCTCCTTCCATCAGCAAGGGCATTGAAGATGAAACGTAGCTGGGTCTTTCAACATGACAATGATCCAAAGCACACCGCCAGGGCAACGAAGGAGTGGCTTCGTAAGAACCATTTCAAGGTCCTGGAGTGGCCTAGCCAGTCTCCAGATCTCAACCCTATAGAAAACCTTTGGAGGGAGTTGAAAGTCCGTGTTGCCAAGCGAAAAGCCAAAAACATCACTGCTCTAGAGGAGATCTGCATGGAGGAATGGGCCAACATACCAACAACAGTGTGTGGCAACCTTGTGAAGACTTACAGAAAACGTTTAACCTCTGTCATTGCCAACAAAGGATATATTACAAAGTATTGAGATGAAATTTTGTTTCTGACCAAATACTTATTTTCCACCATAATATGCAAATAAAATGTTAAAAAAACAGACAATGTGATTTTCTGGATTTTTTTTTCTCAGTTTGTCTCCCATAGTTGAGGTCTACCTATGATGTAAATTACAGACGCCTCTCATCTTTTTAAGTAAGATTGTGGCCCGATTCTAACGCATCGGGTATTCTAGAATATGCATGTCCCCGTAGTATATGGACAATGATGATTCCAGAATTTGCGGCAGACTGTGCCCGTCGCTGATTGGTCGAGGCAACCTTTATGACATCATCGTCGCCATGGCAACCATTATGACATCATTGTCGCTGTGCCCGTTGCTGATTGGTCGAGGCCTGGCGGCCTCGACCTATCAGAGACGCGGGATGTCTACGTCCTTTATGACATCATCGTCGCTGTGCCCGTTGCTGATTGGTCGAGGCCTGGCGGCCTCGACCAATCAGAGACGCGGGATTTCTACGTCGATGCTGTGCTGGTCTCTGATTGGTCGAGGCCTGGCGGCCTCGACCAATCAGAGAGCCGGGATTTCCAGGACAGAAAGACAGACAGACGGAAAAACCCTTAGACAATTATATATATATAGATACACACACACACATTTATTCTACTGTAAGCTGTCAGTGTGATTTTACTGTACACCGCACTAAATTGCCGGCTTTTCTCTCTAACACCGCTGCGTATTTCTCGCAAGTCACACTGCTGGTCCGTGTGTAATCCGTATTTTTCTGGCTTCCATAGACTTTCATTGGCGGTTTTTTTTTTTTGCGCAATACGGTGACAAACGCAGCATGCTGCGATTTTCTACGGCCGTAGAAAGCCGTATAATACTGATCAGTAAAATACGGCAGATAGGAGCAGGGGCATAGAGAATAATTCGGACGTTTGTTAGGCGTGTTTTACGGACGTATTTTATGCGCTCTTACGTCCGTAAAACTCGCTAGTGTGACGCCGGCCTTAGAAGGAGGGATGGTTTTTGAATCTACAGAAAGAGTTAAGTTTTCTCTCTACTCTGTAGGTATCATTCATAATCTTGAAATGTGATTGCATTGTGCACCCCTCCAACCAGACGTTTGAGTTCACCAATCTAAGATACAAGTCCCTAGTATTATAATGTTTCCAAAAAGATCATTTGTGACCAATAGAAATGTTTGATCAGTTGTATTGGTATTGGCTCTGATGAGAGCCATCTTTAGGCATCCGGGGATTGATGTAGCCCTGTCGTACATTGTGGGATAGCTCATTGCCACCTCTGATGAGAGTCATCTTTAGGCATCCTGGCCCGTGGCATTGATGTAGCCCTGCCGTACATTGTGGGATAGCTCATTACCACCACTGATGAGAGCCATCTTTAGGCATCCGGGGATTGATGTAGCCCTGCCGTACATTGTGGGATAGCTCTTTACCACCTCTGATGAGAGCCATCTTTAGGCATCCGGGGATTGATGTAGCCCTGCCGTACATTGTGGGATAGCTCTTTACCACCTCTGATGAGAGCCATCTTTAGGCATCCGGGGATTGATGTAGCCCTGCCGTACATTGTGGGATAGCTCTTTACCACCTCTGATGAGAGCCATCTTTAGGCATCCTGGGATTGATGTAGCCCTGTCGTACATTGTGGGATAGCTCATTGCCACCTCTGATGAGCCATCTTTAGGTATCCTGGCCCGTGGCATTGATGTAGCCCTGCCGTACATTGTGGGATAGCTCATTACCACCTCTGATGAGAGCCATCTTTAGGCATCCGGGGATTGATGTACCCCTGCCGTACATTGTGGGATAGCTCATTGCCACCTCTGATGAGAGCCTGCTTTAGGCATCCTGGCCCGTGGATTGATGTAGCCCTGCCGTACAATGTGGGATGGCTCATTGCTACCTGTGATAGGAGCACATTGCTCTTGTCTGAGCTTCTATGGTCTCTCATCAGCAGTGATTTCCGTACCACAGCAGACATTACTCAGGCTTATCCTTTCTTACTACATTTCCATGTGAAGTCTTGTATTGCTTATTCCTGCTTGTGTGAACCTATTGCTCGTCGTTACATCATGCTGTCATAGAACCTTTGTGCTGCTTCATTTACTTCTGATCAATTTTGTTTGTCTCTGTATTTTGGTAATTATTCTTCTGTGTGCTATTTAGAGAATCCACATCCTCGATGTTCATGGTACTTGGTTTTCACCATCTTCTTTGGGAGCTCTATCAATCGTTAGTCTATTCCTCTGTCAACAATTAGTATGTTGGTGGAAGGACCTAGCAATTTGGCTGGACCAACGTCTAGTCTGAAGCTGGCTGTAGACAGTGATCCTGCCTAGCTCCTCTTCTACCATGCTTGTGTTAGCCGGGATCGGCACAGTAGAAGGGTTGTCTGACAAGTGTATACAAAAGAGTGGAATGTCACAAAATACTAATGAATCCTTCACAACCTATACTTGCTGATTACTATGAAGCGATGGTGGTCCATCTACCGCATGTATACCACGTACTGATAGGGAATTTAATAATCTACTCACATGGTAAACCCTAACCCCCTTCTTTTTGCTACCACCGCAACCAGTTCTACATACATTGGATGTCCTGTTGACTGAATCCATAACACTCCAGGTGCCACTTATCATGCTTTGTATTATAACCCTGTATCCTCCTCTGTGCTGGGGTTAGGAGGTTCAGTGCGTACATGGATATGGGCAGCTCTTCTGTATCTACATGTGCACTAAATGATTTCTGCTCCTGCCCATATGTGCACATGGCACTCACTAGATCCGTAAGCAGTATGAGGCCTAGAACTAGGGCAAAATGATAAGAAAAGAAGCCGTTGGTTGGGTCTCTAACATGTGTACATGTCAGGTTATGGGGTTTTAAAGATCTTATCAGAAATTAGCCAGTGACTAAGGGGCCCACACAGACCGACGCAGCGGGCCCACACAGACCGACGCAATACTGCCTTGTGCATAGGCCTAGGAGGTAGAGGACTTCTGCTGTTGGAGGAAGGGTTTGTTGGGCAGGCTGGTTGTGTGCTGATCTCTACGCTCCCAGAGAAGTACCGTAAGTCCGTATAAATGAGTTTCTAGGACCATAGAGAGCAGCACAGTAGTAGGTAGATGGCAGAGGAGCTTGGGAAGTGTAGTCTCCACTGCAGCACTTTAATTAGGGAGACTGACCACTGAAATAGAAGAGAGTGGAACCATCTGGGGCCAGAGGGGAAAGAAGACAACCTAATGGTATTTGTAGTCCGCTGGTGCAGGCATGCCTCGATTACTTGCGTGTCCTTGATGCAGCAGTTTTCTGACTTTCACTAGCCGTCAGAATACAACTTTAAGTTGCAGTATTTGCAGCTTCCCCCATGCACTGTGCTGCTAAGATGTGGCACATGGGATTAGATGTAACATTTTAAGTGGTGAAAAGCTGATCTTGTTATCAAAGCGAATGCAGTTCTGCCCACTTGTGTGGAATAATGGGATGTGGGTCACACTTGCTGATGCTAGGCTTAGATTTCATTTCTGCATTTTAGTACTGAGTCAATCAGCAGTTTTGCCCCTGCAGAAATGCTGACAGATCTTGATAGGAGGCATTATATAGTCCTTTCTGTAGTTGGTTAGTAGCAGCAATGAACGAGACTGTGAAATATTTACTTGGTGTGAGCCATTTCCACAAGTGCTAGATCAGCATTCCCGAACCCTGCAGTCAGCGCTCCAGTCTGTCCCCCTGCTTGAGCGCTGGATGTAGGGGGCTTCTGGCTGGATGCTACATCCGTTACTCAGGAGCGGAGGGGGGATTGTGTAGGTGCAATGGCACTTCACTGCTGGGGATTGCACAGGGGAACCTACCACTCACTTTCTCATTCAAGCTTAAAGAGATTGCAGACTTGTAGTGTAAGAACAGACAGTCACGTTATGTGACTGCAGAACTGTGAATCCTCACATCGCACGCACTGCGAGGAGTCTCCAGGGCAGAGAACAGCGGTCAGGTGACCACAAGTGCGCAATCTGAATACTCCCGGCCACATTCCTACTAGATGGGTGCAGCCTCATTCAGTGCAAGTGTATTGAGTGAGGCCGGACGAGTCTAGTCAGAATGTGGCCAGGAGTATGCAAATCACGTACCTGTGGTCACATGACCACTGTTCTCTGCTCTGGAGACTCCTCGCAGTGCGTGCGATGTGAAGATTCACAAGTCTGCAGTCAGATAAAGTAGTTAAAGAATGGACTAGCATTTAATAGCATATTGAAAGGGAACCTATAACATTGTACATACAGTCTTATCTGTGGACAGCATGCTATAGAGAAGGAGAAGCCGTGCAGAATGATATAGGTTTGTGGGAAAAATAAAGATTAACTTGTGTATTTTTATTTTCTTTTTTTTTTTTTGCATTGAAATCCCTTGGGATCCAGTGTATGCCACCCTATTAGTGATTGACTGCTATTAGTAATGAGCGAATATACCTGTTACTCGAGATTTCTCGAGCATGCTCGGGGGTCCTCCGAGTATTTTTTTTAGTGCTCAGAGTTTTAGTTTTTCTTGCCGCAGCTGAATGATTTACATCTGTTAGCCAGCATAAGTACATGTGGGGGTTGCCTGGTTGCTAGGGAATCCCCACATGTACTTATGCTGGCTAATAGCTGTAAATCATTCAGCTGCGGCAAGACAAACTAAAACTCCGAGCACTAAAAAATACTATGAGGACCCCCGAGCATGCTCGAGAAATCTCAAGTAACGGGAATATTCACTCATCGCTAAATGCGATCTCTGCAGGCACATGCATACAGAGAAGACTGTCAATCATTGAGTAGGAACGCCCACTGAACTCGTACACATATAAACACCAGGTAATTCAGTAAAAAAAAAAAAAAACAAGTTTTAGTGAAACTTTTCCGACAAAAGAAATGTTATCGAACTATGGTAGCTCCTCAAGCTCTATAACTTCCTGCCTGCAGATGGGATATCCTTTGTGCCATCACCGGTTCCCTTTAACACCCCACACCTTTCCTGTCTGGAGCTGTTTGCAGGGTCAGAACTGCTGACAGAATCCTATGAAGTTAAGTTGTGCGCAGATCACTCGTACCGCCTCTTAGACTTAGGGCTCATTTCCACTTGCGAGACATACGTCCGTGTCTCACAGGTTAAAACCCTCTTCTGGCGCCGGCACTCTTGAGCGGAGCGTGCGGGGCTGCATAGCGACACATGGAGCTGCACGCTCCGCTCCCAAATGCCGGCGCCAGAAGAGGGTTTAACCTGCGAGACACAGACGTATGTCATGCAAGTGGAAATGAGCCCTAAGGGTATGTGCACACGTCAGGATTTTATACAGAAATTTCCTGAACAAAACAGGAGATTTTCTGCAGAAAATCCGCTCGCGGTTTTCATGCGGATTTTTCGCGATTTCCCACCCCCACCCCCCCTTCCCAGCACTTCCCAATGCATTAAATAGCAGGAGATCCGCAAAAAATCCGCAAAATTAATGAACATGCTGCATATTTTTCCGCAATGCGTTTTTATTGTGGAAAAATATGCAGCATGTGCAGAATGCATTCAAAGTGATGGGATGCTTAATGTTTTAAGCGTTTTTTTTTGCCGGCAAAAACCGCTGACAAAACGAGCAAAAAAACGTGAAAAATCCGGAACGTGTGCACATAC
This sequence comes from Ranitomeya imitator, assembly GCF_032444005.1. Taxonomy (NCBI): domain Eukaryota; kingdom Metazoa; phylum Chordata; class Amphibia; order Anura; family Dendrobatidae; genus Ranitomeya; species Ranitomeya imitator. Next base: position 757,581,254 of record NC_091283.1, on the reverse strand, counting down.
CCTTACATAAAAGATGCGGGTGTTGGGAAATATGCGCTCGTCTCGCCAGAGACGCAAATTTCTCCATGTGATGTGTGCACCGATCAGAAGAGCAGCCGTCACAAGTAATCCCTCAGAGAAGAGCGTTTGCTGCCTGGAAATATTCCACGCCTCTACAAGCATGGGCGTCTGTGAGATGGATATTAATAGAGCAGAGATATCAATAGGTTCAGGCAGCACCTTGGTTCCCTTCCTCTTGGGTTTTTCCCAGCACTGGTCTATTCGCATATGAAGACCATTCAAAGTTCGGTTCCCCCAGCATAACTACAATAATTATACACAGCGCTACCGGAAGATGACAGCTGCAATGCAAACCTCAGATCTAAAGGTGGCCGAAGATGTCAGCAGAAGGCTAGTGTGGCCATGGGCTGTTCCTCCTGGCCATCCCCATACACACCCATCTTCACTGTGCTTTTTCTGTGCATAAATCTCATACCCACCTATACCACAGGTCTGGTATAGGGGTTTCAAAAGTATTCACCCCCTTGGCTATTTACCTGTTTTGTTACATTATAACCTGTGTTTAAATATTTTTGTAATCCAATTTGTGTGATGGGTGCTGATCAGTTGTGACGACACCTGGGGGTCTGCAGAAGACACCAGTGCTTGTAATTGACGATCTGCTAAGAGCGCCGCCCCGTGGCCGACGTTCACAGTAGATGAGGTTTTCTGCTGCACATAGCAGATCGCCCCCCTCTGTTGCCCCTTTCAGAATAAAACAAAAATACACATATTTGGTATCGCTGCGTTCAGAAATGACAGATCTATCAAAATGTAAAAATGAATCCGATTTGGTATATGGCATAGCATGAAAAGAAAATCCAAAACTGCAGAATTACATTTTTTGGTCTCCGCAACATTGCAATAACAGACAATCAAAAGATCTTCTCTACCCCAACATAGTAGGAACAAAAACGTCAGCTCGGCACACAAAAAGTAACCACTTACCCAGCCCCAGATCCCGAAAATTGGAAACACTACAGGTCTAGGAAAAAATGGTGCTGTGTTTTGTTTTTTTTTGTTTTTTTTTTCACCACTCAAATGAAAAATAACCTATACATGTTTGGTATCTAGGAACTCGTAATGACCTGGAGAATCGTAATGGAAGGTCAGTTTTAGCATTTAGTCAATATGGTTAAAAGAAAAAAACCTAAACAACAATTGTGGAATTGCACTTTTTTTGCAATTTCAATGCACTTGGAATTTTCTTCACGTTTTCCAGTACATTTTATGGTAAAATCAATGTCGTTCAAAATCACATCTGGGAAAGCCCTGGGAAGAAGGAGAGCAAAACAAAAAATTGGCCCTGGGGTTGAAGGAGTTAAGCAAGAAGCACCTCTAACCAAACACCATGAAGACCAAGGAAATCTCTAAACAAGTCAAGTACAAAGTTGTTGAAGTAAAAGTCAGGGTTGGGTTAAAAAAAAAAAAAATCCTCAACAAATCCATTATCTTCAAATGGAAATAACATGGTACCATAACAAACCTCCCAAGAGAGGGCCACCTACCAAAACTCTCAGCCCGGGCAAGGAGGGCATTAATCAGAGAGGCAGCACAGACACCAAAGGTAATCCTGAAGGAGCTGCAGAGTTCCCAAGCAGAGACTAGAATATCTGTCCATATGACCACAAAAAACGTACACTCCATAGAGGTGGCCTTTTTTGGAAGAGTGGCAGATAAAAGCCTTTACTTACACACAAAAAATTGTAAGGCTCAATTTCAGTTTGCCAAAAGACTTGTGGGAGACTCCCCAAACGTATGGAGGAAGGTGCTGTGGTCAGATGAGACCAAAATTGAACTTTTTGGCTACCAAGGTAAACTCTGTCTAGCACCAAACAAAAACAGCTCACCATCCCAACAACACCATCCCTACAGTGAAACGTGGTGGCAGCATCATGCTGTGGGGATGTCTTTATGTCTTTCTGTAGCAGGGATAGGGTAAATGTTCTGTGTTGAGGGGAAAATGGAAGGTGTGAAATCCATGGATTTTCTTAAGTAAAACCCGCTTCAGTCTCGGTGGTCTCAGTGATTTGAGACGGAGATGGAGATTCACCTTCCAACAAGACAATGGCCCAAAGTTAATGCAAAACTTGTTGGTTTAAGGGGAAACGTGTAAATGTTTTGGAGTGGCCTAGTCAAAACCCAGACTTTAATCCAGTTTAGAATCTGTGGCCAGACTTGATGATTGCTGTTCACCAGAGGAAACCATCTTACTTGAAGGAGCTGGAGCAGTTGCCTTGAGGAATGGGCAAATATCCCAGAGGTAAGATGTTGAAAGCTCATTGAGACTTATCCAAAGCGACTTGCCACTGTAATTGCCGCAAAAGGAGGCTCTACAAAGTTTAGACTTTGGGGGTGAATAATTATGCACACTAAAGTTTTCAGTTATTTTGTCCTATTTGTTGTTTGCTGCACAATAAAAAGAAAACCAAATCTTCACAGGTGTAGGCATGTTCTTTGCATGAACTGATGCAAACACTCAAAAAAAAAAAAAAAACTGTGAAATTCCAGGTCGTAAGGCAGCAAAACACGGAACATGCCAACGATGGTGAATACTTTTGCAAGCCACTGTATGGCAATCATGGGTCTGAAATGCAACACTACTGTGCCTTCTGGGAAGCTTCTGCAGCGTGTACACTGCAATTATCATTATGGTAATCACCAGATCAGTTTGTAGACCCCAATTATACAAGCTACTTGGGGCTTTGACCTCTGAGGCCTACAGACTTCTGGAAGAGCACCAATGTGCCAAGAAACTGACTGCTGAACACTTTATTCAAAATCATCCTCTTGAAGGGGTTGTCCACTAATTAAAAAGGTTTTAAATACTTCTTCTAAGGCCGGGGTCACACTAGCGTAGAAAACGGAGTGCTATGCGAGAAAACATTGCATAGCACTCGGACCAGTGTTAATCTATGGGGCAGCTCTCATCCCCGTTTTTTTTTTTTCTCGGGCGTATTCAGTGTGCGAGTGAAATTGCCACATGCTGCGATTTTACACACATATCGCCCGAGTCTCGCCAATACAAGTCTATGGGTGTGAGAAAATATCAGACACCACATGGACCATCAGTGTAGCTTGCGAGAAATACACAAACATTTTCCTCATTAAAGCCAACTGAGCCGTAAAATTCAATGTGGAAAAGCAGTGAGAAATGTAAAGCCATACACGTATCATACGGATACATAGGTGCGAGAAAATGACATCATCCCATTGCAAACACATTACACACGGATGACCATACGGAGAACACTTGTGCGACTCTCAGCAGGGTGACTAGGTCCGATTTTTTTTTTTTTTCCATACGTTTAGTGTGACCCCAGCCTAAGGCCTCTTTCACACGTCAGTGTCTCTGGTACGTGTAGTGACAGTTTTCTCACGTACCGGAGACACTGACACACGTAGACCCATTAGCATCTATGTGTTTCTGCACATGTGCGTGTTTTCACACGGACCGTGTGTCCGTGTGCAAAACACGTAGACATGTCCATTTTTTACCGGCAGCACGGACCACACTACGGACAGCACACGTGCACACGGAGAACAGTGTGCACTCTCCTCCGTGTGCACGTACCACCCGCAGGAGAGACAGCGCTACAGTAAGCGCTGTCCCCACTGCGTGTGGTGCTGAAGCCGGCATTCATTCCTTCTCCCCAGCAGCGTTCGCTGGATAGAAGGAATGAAAAATCAGTGGTTTTTTTTTTTTATTTTCCCTTAAAAATAAAGTTTGTGCGTCCCCTCCCGCCTCCCATCCCCTATGCGATGTCTCCTCTCTGCGCCGGCAGCAGGTCCTGTGTGAGGGGTCACATGGTCCCGCTCATTACAGTGATGAATATGCACATATTCCTCACTGTAATGAGCGGTACCATGTGACCGCTCACACAGGACCTGCTGCCGGCGCAGAGAGGAGACATCGCAGGAGCTGGGTGAGTATTTCCCGGCAGGCAAGCGGGGGGGTGGGGGGGGGGGCGCACAGGGGATGGGAGGCGGGAAGGGACGCACAAACTTTATTTTTAAGGGAAAATAAAAAAAAAACATTGATTTTCCTATCGCCACAACAGCACCCCTACAAGAGAGGGGATCCGCCCACCTTCCGGACAGGAACCTATAGGATTTAAAGGGGCGGTCCCCCTCATCACTCCAGTCCAGTTTGGGTTCCTGTCCGGACGGCGGGAGCCTGCAGCAGCAGTCTTACCCGGGCCTCCATGCCTCTGCACGGTATCTTCTAGGAACGGCAGAATCGGGGGCTCGGAAGCAGCATCGGGGGTGTCCTGCGTGCAGACCCCCCCTCGTCTGGCCATGAGGAGCGCGTCCCAGGAGTCGGGCAGTGCCGTCCTGGTCCGCGGTTGAGCGCGGTGTGCAGCGTCCACACCGGCGCTGGTGAACCCGGAAGTAGTTGGTACGCGGGGTAAAAGAGCGGCGCCTATGGTAGGATGCGTGCAGCCATGTCCTCAGTAGGGGACGCCGAGCACCCTCATGGAGAGGGAACGGAACAGCGCAATAAGAGCAGTAGCGGCCGCCAAAGGAGAAGCAGCAGCAGCGTGGTACGGGGGCAGCAGCGTGCGAGCGCCCCAGCGTCACATTTGGATCCTACTCCTCCAGAACCGGTATTCACAGAATCAGCCTTATGGTGAGTGTTAAATCAGACACCTGGTGCTGATATGGTCTGTTATTTGTGCTTTGTTTTAGGGGAAAAAGACCACTAAATCTAAGCACAAGCAATGTGCTCTATGCATGACTCCAATGCCTGACAGTTATACCAAAAGGCTGTGTCAGGCTTGCATCTCTCAGACCTTAGAAGAGGAAGCTCCCCTTCGGTCATCAGACCTTAGAGCGGTCATCAGGGAGGAAATTAGCTATTCCCTTAGAGGCAGCCGCCAGGAAAGGTCGGGCAGGGACATATCGCCAGGATCTAGTCTGTCCCTGCAAGAAGGGGAATGTTCCCGATCTTCATCTCCATCCTCCTCAGATGAAGAGGGAAGGCCTTGTTTCTCGGTGGACAACATGGACATGTTAGTTAAAGGAGTCCGAGCTACCATGGGTGTTGCAGAGAGCAAGGAACCAAGGTCCGCACAGGACATAATGTTTGCGGGCTTGTGCGAGAGGAGTCGTCAGGCATTCCCGGTGGTGGATACGGTTAAGACTCTTATAAAGAGAGAATGGGATAAACAGGATAAAGGTTTCCTCCCGTCATCAGCCAAAAGAAGGTATCCCTTTGAAGACAATGATCTGGCAGAGTGGATGAAAGTCCCGAAAGTGGATGCAGCGGTGGCTTTTACGTCTAAAGCCGGTACTTTGCCGCTGGAGGATGTGGGCCTTCTGAAAGATCCGTCAGATAGGAAGGCGGACATGTTTTTGAGAAAAGTATGGGAATCAACTGCGGGGGCGTTCAAACCTGCTATCTCTAGCACGTGTACGGCTAGATCCGTCATGGTGTGGATATCCCAGCTGGAAGAACAGCTGAAGTCCAAGGTGCCCAGAGACAAGATGCTGAACTCCCTTTCGCAAATACGTGAAGGGGTGGCGTATTTAGCGGATGCATCAGTGGATTCTTTAAAATTGGCGGCAAGATCAGCAGATCTCTCAAACGCTGCTCGCCGAGCCCTATGGCTTAAGACCTGGAAAGGGGATGCCCAGGCGAAAGCTAAACTATGTACAATACCTTGTAGGGGTGAGTACCTGTTTGGCCCGGTATTGGATGATATCCTAGCTAAGGCTGAGGATAGGAAGAAAGGTTTTCCTAAAGCTTTCAATCCTACCTTTAGGAATACCTTCAGGAGACGCTTCCAATACAGAAGACCTTACCACAACCGAGACTGGGAACCATCAGACCCGAAAAAGAAAGGTTCGGACTTTAATGCTTCATCATCTTCCTCAAGAAGAAGAAGAAATTATCGTTAATAAAGATCTTCCAGTAGGGGGCAGGTTAAAATACTTCTATGCTCAGTGGGCCAAAATAACTTCGAGCAATTGGGTTCTGGGTATAATTAATTCAGGGTTAAAATTAGAGTTCCGGGAAAGACCTTCTGAATTTTATATCTTGACTGCCCCTGATTCCTTAGACCAACAAAAGACCCTTGAAAAAGAGGTCCAAATGTTAAGACGGAAGAAAGTCATAGTGGAGGTTCCAAAACATCAGCAGGGGAAAGGGTTCTATTCCCCATTATTTTTAATCTCCAAGCCAGATGGATCCTTTCGAACCATCATAAACTTACGGAGATTGAACAAACATCTAGAGTATCATGCCTTTAAGATGGAATCTATTAAAACTGCGACTAAACTTCTTTTTCCCAGATGTTATATGACAGTCCTGGATTTAAAAGATGCGTATTACCATCTGCCCATTCACCACGGTCATCAACAATTCCTCAGAATGGCGGTTCGCTTAAACGACCAGGTCAGACACTTTCAGTTTGCTGCAATGCCCTTTGGTCTATCTATGGCACCGAGGGTGTTTACTAAAGTCATGGCAGAAGTAATTGCCTATGTCAGGGAACAGGATACGTTAATTATACCCTACTTGGATGACTTCCTGGTAGTGGGGAATTCCTTTTGCCAGTGTAGTACTTGCCTAAATCATGTAATATCTTCCTTACAGGACTTGGGTTGGATAGTCAATATCGAGAAGTCAAGACTCGAACCATCAACAACTCAGACTTTCCTAGGTATTCTGCTGGATTCGGAAGTGCAACAATGTTTCCTTCCGGAAGAGAAAAAGCAGAGGATTGTGCACAAAGTCAGTACGGTAACAAGGAAGCCAGATCTGACTTTAAGAGACGCTATGTCCCTTCTGGGATCCCTAACGTCCTGCATACCAGCCGTCCAGTGGGCTCAATTCCACACTCGAGTGTTGCAGGCCCAAGTCTTGGATACAGAGAGGAGTCTTCAAGGGCAATTAGGCGGAAGACTCAGGCTGTCCACCGCCACTCTACACAGTCTGAGATGGTGGTTAAACAGAAGACATTTAGGGAAAGGAGTACGCTGGAGTGTAGTACCTGACAACACGGTCACAACCGATGCCAGTCCAATAGGTTGGGGAGCTCACATAGGAGATGTCTGGACTCAAGGGCAATGGGCTCTCTTAGAGGCTCAAGAGTCCTCAAACTGGAAAGAGCTCACGGCAGTAAAGAAGGCCTTACTCAGGTTGCTTCCATCTCTGCAGGATTCACATGTAAGAGTCCAGACAGACAACACAACAGTAGTGGCGTATCTCAACCATCAAGGGGGTACAAGGTCAAGATCCCTAATGAACACCGCCACAGACATACTCGAAATAGCCGAAGCCCACTTTCGCTCTCTATCAGCTGTTCACATTCGGGGAGAGCTCAACACAGAGGCAGATTACCTCAGCCGTCATTCTCTACGTCAGGGAGAATGGGTTCTAGATCGACGGGTGTTCAGACAGATAGTAGACCTGTGAGGATTGCCCGTTATCGATCTATTCGCAACGAGAGAGAACAGGCAGACCAGGAAGTTCGCTTCTCTTCGGGTGGCGCACAAGCCCTGTATAATAGACTCCCTTCAAATACACTGGGATTTCCCTCTGGCTTACGCGTTCCCCCCAATGTGTCTGATCCCGATAGTCCTCAGGAAGATCAGGGAGGAGAGGGCGAGAGTGATCCTGATTGCCCCCTTTTGGCCCAGGAGGGCATGGTTCTCGTTACTCAGGGCAATGTCTGTGTCCGACCCCTGGGTACTGCCGTCCAGCCCGGAGCTTCTTTCTCAGGGTCCATTCAGTTACCCCAATGTGGAATCCCTGCATCTGACGGCGTGGAATTTGAGAGGGAGTTATTGAGGAGAAGAGGGTTTTCAGAGGCTCTCATATCTACCCTTTTAAATAGCCGGAAAGAAGTTACCACTAAAATTTATGCTAAAACTTGGAAAAAGTTCCTTGCCTTCTACCAAAATCCCTTTTCTGGCAAGGTCCCAATTCCGGCTATTCTGGAGTTTTTACAGAAAGGCCGAGAATTGGGCTTGGCGGTAAATACCCTTAGAGTCCAAGTATCAGCTTTGGGAGCTTTATATAACAGTGATGTGGCGGGAAATAGATGGGTTTCCCGATTTATCAGGGCCACTGAACGTAGTAACCCAGTGTATATTCCTAGATTACCACCATGGGATTTAAATTTGGTTTTAGACCTTAACAGAACCCCCCTTTGAGCCATTAGATTCTGTCTCCATAAAAAATTTAACCTTAAAAACAGCCTTCCTAGTAGCCCTGACCTCTGCTAGGAGAGTGAGTGACTTACAAGCTTTGTCGATAGATCTTCTTTATTTAATGGTCTTTCAGGACAGGGTAGTGTTAAAACCTGATCCAGCATACCTACCAAAAGTAGCTTCCAAATTTCATAGAAGTCAGGAAATAATTTTACCATCTTTCTGTGACAATCCGAATTCAGCTGACGAGCAGAAATATCACATGTTGGATGTCAGAAGAACTCTATTAGAGTACCTACACAAAACAGAACCATGGAGGCAGAGTAGGGCTCTGTTTGTTTCCTTTCAGAATCCAAGGAAAGGGGCGAGTGTAACAAAAGCGTCTATCGCCAGATGGATAAGAGATGCCATATATCTTGCTTATACTGCTAAAGGCCAGACACCACCAGATGGCATCAGGGCCCACTCCACTCGAGCCATGGCCTCATCCTGGGCGGAAAGAGCGGACGTCTCCATAGACGTAATATGTAAGGCGGCAACGTGGTCATCTCCTTCCACCTCTTATAGACATTATCGTCTTGATTTATCTTCAGAGGCCAATTTAGTTTTTGGCCGTACAGTACTTAGTGCTGTAGTCCCTCCCAGGTGATTGATCTTTGAAAATCTCTTGTAGGGGTGCTGTCGTGGCGATAGGAAAACCGGTTTTTACGTACCGTTAATAGGATTTTACGGAGCCACGACAGCACCCGCACATTCCCCCCCGTAGTTATTCACTGGTTTCTGCACCCTTTGGGGAAAGTGTGCTGGTTAAAAAATCACTCTTTAGAAGGTGATGGTATTTAGTAATGTTTAAGTATATATGTTTATGTACTAACTCAATGGCGGTGTCCCTTATACTCTGAAACACAAACTGGAGTGATGAGGGGGACCGCCCCTTTAAATCATGTAGGTTCCTGTCCGGAAGGTGGGCGGATCCCCTCTCTCGTAGGGGTGCTGTCGTGGCTCCGTAAAATCCTATTACCGGTACGTAAAAACCGGTTTTTCATTCCTTCTCTCCAGCGAACGCTGCTGGGGAGAAAGAATGAATGCCGGCTTCAGCACCACACGCAGGGGACATCACTTAACTGTAGTGCTGTCTCCTGCATGGTCCGTGTGGTCCTCAGTCAGCACACGGGCGGCACACGGCTGCCGCACGTGTGCCGCACTGATGTGCTACGTGAGTACATGGACACACAGACATGGATAATTCCGGTACCGATTTCTCCGGTATCGGAATTATCTGGACATGTGAAAGAGGCCTAATGCTGTAAAACAAAAGTGACCTACGAAAAAATTATCATTGTATTATTTGCCAGTATCTGCCCAGTATTAGAGTGGAAGGGTAGAAATAAATTTATACCGACATAACCTATAGGTTTATACTTTGTGATTGACATTTCCATTTACCTATTGCATGTGGTTTTATGATAGTTATCAGAGTTATTGGATTGGCTGAAGTGTCAATCGTTCTGGTAGGATTTCCCCAACGACATCATGCACCAAACTTATATAAGTCATAGGGTCCCAGTTAATGACCATTTGCAGCCTCATTCCCTGAAGAAGCCAGCAATGGCAAAACATGTCGGGGAGGCAGCTGGTTAACTTTTTAGAGCAGATTGTCTATATTGGTAATATTTACTAAGCAGTGATCCACAGCCACTCTTGGCCAGATATTATTTAAATGGACAACACTGAATTAATGTACTATACTAGGCTTTACATATAGGGAAGTAATAACGCTTTCCCTAACTAATAGTCAGTGAACCATTGTAGTCAGTGAACCAATGATATCATTTATTTTTGATTATAAAAGTAATATTTTAATCTAAGACTCTTTAGTTGGGGTCTAGTTGCCATTGGCAAACTGTTGATTGTATTGTTAAACCTCACCCTAATTCATTTTTGAACAGTCCTCAACAACTTCTGTAATTTGTCACAGCATGCAGCAGTGATGTCAGTAGCGTTGACACGTTACTAGTGATTGCCTGCAGTGGTCACATGTCTATGTGGAAGAATGGGAACTGGTGAACTGTTGGCATAGGAGCAGCAGGGGATTGGTGAGTAGGGTGAGTTCACACAGGGCGTTTTTGCTGCGGTTTTTTTTTTTTTTGGTGCTAATTTTGAGTTGCTTTTTACAATACCAGCAAAGCCGATGAGATTACAGAAATCTCATGCACACACGTTGGTTATTTGTGTAATCAGTATTTTGTGCTTTGCTACGTTTTTTGGACATAGAGCATGACACTTCTTTCAGTGTTTTTCCAGCATTTTCCACCCATTGATTTGAAAGGACAGTGAAAAAAGGCTGCGAATACACAGGTTGACTCTTCTTGTAGCGTATTTGCTGCAGAAAAGTCAGTGACAGTTGGATGTGACGTCACACTCTGCTCTGCTACATCTAGATGGCAGTCTGCATAATACGTCCATACAGCCTGTCATCCAGCAGAGCGGACCCGATCCTCATTCGCTTTAATGGGGGGTCCGACATTACAGTGTTTGACACGCTGTCATATGCATGACAGCGCTGCAAACACCGCTTCTGATCGGCGGGGAAATCCTTCCCGCTGGTCAAAGGGCCACGCTTCGTACGCTGTCAGAAGACAGCAGGAGCGCTCCGCTGTGATCGGAGGTGTAAACACCTACAGCCGCTAATTACAGTGAGAGCAGGAGCGGCGGATGGGAATTGTCATCTGCTGCTCCTGCGCTATAAATAAAAAATTAAAAAAAAAAAAAACACGGCGTGGGTTCTGCCTATTTTTGATAACCAGCCAGACAAAACTCACAACTGGGGGCTGCAACCCCCAGCCGTCAGCTTCAGCAAGGCTAGTTGTAAAGGATAGAGGTGTCCTCACGCTTTTTTTTTTTTTTTTATTATTTAAATAGTAATTAAAAAAAAAAAAAACGGTGTGCAGTACCCCCATTTTTGGCAACCAGTCTTGCTAAAGCTCACAGCTGGGGGCTGGTATTCTCAGGCTGGTAAGGGGCCATTGATTTAGGCCACCCCAGTCTTAAAATAGCAGCCCGCAGTGCCAGAAAAGGCGCATCTATTAGATATATAAATACACACACGCAGAAAAAAGTATTTTAATTAACTAAAACACCACACAGTTTTGCCATCTTTTTATTGTTCTGCCATTCCAAGCGAAGCCATCGATCTTCTGAAATAAAAATAAAATAATAAACCAAGAGTACACTCCCTGATCTGTCGTAGTCTGATATAACGAGTGTCCTGCGCATTATCTGGGGGAGATAAAGCGTACAACTGGGAGCGCTGCTAATGCGGCCCCTCCAGGCTGTAAGTACTGGGGAATGAATGATACGCAGCGGCGCAGGCTCAGTAACTAGCGGTGACGTCACTGAGCCTGCGCTCCCTCACAGCCTGACCTGAGGTAAACTCTGGACCGTGGGAAAATGCCGGGGAAGAAAATTCCACATGGAAGTTTTTTTTTTTTTTTTTTTCTCTGTGTGCACTCAACTTTAAAAACGGCACAAAAACCGCACCTAAACCTGCATTTTTGCCGCAGCTTCTTTCCTGCCAAGATGATCCGGATTTGCTGCAGAAAAAAAAACGCAGCAAAAATACGGTGTGTGAACTTACCCTTACCTCTTGTTAGTTTCTGCATTTGTAAAGTACCTTTCACACATTGTATGTGATTGCGTCTATATGACAAGTGACATTGTTCTTTTACAGTTAATAATTGATCTTGGTTTCTGGGTCATGTAGAATTTTGGCCACATTGTCTGGCAGCCCGAGACTTGAATAATTAACTTGCACATTTGCCCAGTAAGGGATTATAGGCGTCATTCCTAAATCGGCTGAATAAGTGGCACTAAGCTGTGGAATGGCTGCTTATGTCACGGTGCACATTTTTGCTGACCCACATTTAGCTTGTCCAGCGCCCGATCTCACATCTGTATGTTTTTTTCTTCTTCCAAAACCAGAGCTCATCTCTGTAATTGTAACTTTAATTTATCAGACATTCTATCCTGAAATGAGACGCACAATGCTAGTCTGCCTTACGTCTCCCTGCGGCCAATGTCAACCTCTGCTTGAATTCTGCCGGCTTCTGCAATGTGATGGTTCCAGGTTTGAAACTGTTCAAGCATCGCTTCTAGGAGCCAGCAATGACCCTCTCTGCAGACAGCAAAGCCGTGCGTACACTTTCTGGTTGTGGTACATTCTATATACCCTCCCCTCTGACGCTTATTAGAAACCCATATGTCTCCTGTTAAACCTGTTCTGAACGTGTGAACTCTGCCCTAAAAGTCACAGCAGCCCAATCCTCACCTAAAAGTTCTCATTGGGTCATGTGAGAAGGCTAGTACTTTTTAAAGACCCGTGATACTTTGGGGCCCTGTTGAAAATGTATTGATACCCCATGATCTTCAATTTAGTAACAGCATTATAGGTCAAACATTAGAAAACAGATCCAACGTAGTTACTGTCTTGGCAGTGTGAACAGGTCCTACAAGGAGCTCTGATTGGAGGGGGCTGCTCTTCTACTTTACTTATAGAGTTAGATCCCATCAGGGTCACCTAAAACCTGCCTACATAAGGAATCCCTTTCATTTGAAGTATTTTCCTAATCTCAGACATGCAGCGTGGACTAAATTTTCTTTCTAAAGCCTGGTCTTATGGTCATAGAGAGCTGAGGCCCACTATGTTCCCTTACATTTTGTATCCCGGTGAGTGGCGGCAGCACGGTGGCTCAATGGTTAGCACTGCAGCCTTGCAGCGCTGGGGTCCTGGATTCAAATCCCACCAAGGACAACATCTGCTAAGAGTTTGTATGTTCTCTCCGTGTTTGCGTGGGTTTCCTCCAGGTTCTCCGGTTTCCTCCCACATTCCAAAGACATACTGATAGGGAATTTAGATTGTGAGCCCCATCGGGGACAGCGATGATAATGTGTGCAAATCTGTAAAGCGCTGTGGAATATGTTGGCGCTATATAAAAATAAAGATTATTATTAGTGGCGAATGAGTTTAGTTGTTGTACATTTATCCTGAGCCGGGTAGACTACATCAGAGACTCTCCTTGGGGACTATCTGTCATTCCTTCTGGGATGTTTCATGTATTTCTTCATAGTGAAGTAAGAAGTAACCTGTTTACCAGGGCCAGCCATTTCGGTAGGTCACACAATGAGCTGGATGTGGCTGCTGGAGTCATTGGATTAATATGTAAATGTGGATTGGCTCATTGGTTTGCTTGTTGTTGAGTTGTAAAGGGCTGGAAAATCGCTCCCACACTGGGACTTGGGCAACACTGCCATAAACTGAGACCTCTCCAGAAGACCATCCTTTTATCCAGGCCAAATTTCCTGTGGACAGTTTTCAGGTCCACCATTTCATATTTCTTTTGGCTAAGCCAATTCTCCGTTTTGTTTGGGTGGCTCAGCGGTGACATTGTAGTATCTGTGGAAACACCTCAGGTAAAATCAATACCATGATATCTATCCCTCTGCCATGTCCCACCACACTAGGCTCTGACGAGGCGTAAAGCAGAATATATGAGTTTTGCCCAGAGTTGCCCCCTCAAATTTTTTTTTTTTTTTTCAACTTAAACGCATGCAATCGCACTGTTTTCCTCCTATACTTGCTGTATTACATAGTCTGTGGCTGGCTGCAGAATAAGGTAACATGGTTGGCCACATTATCTTATGAGGCGTGTTGCACTTCCTATTATATAGGTATGACGGATCCTCCTGCACCTGTTTTTGCACATGTCCTCGCAGACTGCACAACTCTCCAGTCCATGCAATGGCTGCTGGTGGAGGAACATGTGACCAGACCTGTCCATCAGGCTTGTCTAATTAAACCTGCTTTTCTATTGGAGGAGGCTGATGGTCTGGTCACATGTTCCTCCATCAGCAGCCATTATATGGACTGGAGAGCTGTGCAGTCTGTGAGGACATCTGCAGTAACAAGAGCAGGAGAAGACCCTGTCCTACCGATATAATAGTATGTACCACAATATCATGTGCCCAACAAGTCTCCTAAGATAATGTGGCCAACCATGTTTCGTTATTCTGCAGCCAGCAATAGACAGTGTAATACAGCGGCAAAAAGGTGAAAAATGTTTAATGAAACCCAATTGCAAAAATGATTTTTGGCCCCAATGTCATGTATTTAAGTAAGAAAAACAAATTGTCTCCAAAGGTGGACAACCCCTTTAAAGACAAAGTAAGATTACGGTACATTTACACTGGTGTATTTTCTTTCCACCTGAGCAACAGAGCACACACAGACATCACAGGGACCAAGTGCGTACATTTAAATAGATGGCTATAGGTGTGTCTATTGTGGTAGATCGGCTCACTCATCTGCACATAGAGGTAGACACAGGAACACTGGCTCTTGAAATCTCCCACTGGTTTATTAAAAATCCTGCATAAACCAGTGCAACGTTGGTAAAACAAATCTGGCCCTACAGGAAAAAAAAAAACCCATAACATCTGGCACAGCCCTCATTGCTACAGGAATCCTCCCACTTCAGGAACAAGTAACAAAAGGATCATGAAACCACAGCTCCAGGGCTTGCACCTCCAGGCCCACCCCACACTGAATGCTCTAGAACAGGGGTCCCCAACTGCAGTCCTCAAGGCCCACCAACAGGTCATGTTTTCAGGATTTCCTTAGTCTTGCCCAGGTACTAATTGCATCACCTGTGCAATGCAAAGGAAATCCTGAAAACATGACCTGTTTGTGGGCCTTGAGGACTGCAGTTGGGGACCTCTGCTCTAGAAGGCTGGGTACTGTATTTATCCTCTGGACTCCTCCTCCTCTACAATCAATTAATTAATCAACCTCGCACTAAACATGGCTGTTACCCCTTCAGCACCAGGTGTGCTGGAGCATTTGCTAGGTTCCTATCACTGAGTTTAACACCCTTCGTACAACATATCTCCTCTCCAGTACTTTGTCTATCTATCTATTTATCTATCTATAGATATATCGATCTTCTTTTTTTTTTTTTTTTTTCTTTAATTTCGCCAACCAGCACAGCAAAGTAAGCAGAGTTCTAACATCAAATGAACTAATGAGTCATGTAATTGAGTCCCAATGGGCCGCTTTGTTTGTACTTCTGTTTTTATTGTCCTGCTTGTTTAGTCTGGTTGCTGTGTGTTATTTTTATGCCTTTGATGCACATATAGGAACATCGGATTTACTGCAGTACCAAAACATTTTCCACATTCAAGATTGATCTAATTTATTCAGTATAAGGCCTCGCTCACACGAACATATCAATCAAACAAGTGCAATCTGATAAAATCGGATTGCACTCGGACCAATATTACTCAATGAGGCAGTTCAGATCTGCATATATTTTTTTTTTCTCCGTTGTATTCGGTATGAGAGAATAATCTCTCTGAAATTGGCACAGTGTGAGAAAATAATAACATGCCACGCGGACCATCAGTATGTCCTCTGATTTATAAGGATGCATTGCAATTCTGTAGCATAGGAATGGTCTCGTGATTAATAGCTGCTGAGTAAAAAAAAAAAACAGATTGCATACGGATGAGAAGTGAGAGAAAATAATCCCTCTCTCCTGGATAAATATACCGGTAGGGTTGTTTTTAATTTTTTATTTATTTTTTTTCATATGCTAATGTGAGTGAACCCTAATGTTGTTTGTGCTCGGTGTGTGGTCCTTAAATGGGATATCTGGGAACTTTGTGGAAAAACAAAAAAATGTGCACTAACAGGCAGGTAGTTGCTTTTTACCTGCCTGTTGGACCTGGCGCTGTTCTTCACCAACACAGAGTGGTCACAGACTGCTTCTGCTGGCACTTCAGCTGCCTCTGGTGCCGTCACTTCGAAATCAAATGATACCTTGATAACTTATTCCTGAAAATCCTTGTTTTTCTTATATATGTGAGGTATTATAATCTATGGGCTAGACATTGATCTCCTCAAGATAAAAAATAAATAATAAATAATAATAAAACAAATCCCCCCCCCAAAAAAAAAAAAACAGGTATGTGTCGCATGGTCAAATTCTCCAAGGAACCCACTTGGAAATAGTCAAGTGTATACGTGCAGATAGACAGCGTCCAATACAGGGTGTTCAATCAAAAGTGAAATTTATTCCGCCGAAAGTGTGAACAATTTTTAGACCTGATACAGCTATTTATCAAGTACGGTATTTGATAAAGACCTATAATGGGTCAAAACGCTGTTCATACTTATGGCGGAATAAATTTCATTTTTGATTGAACACCCTT
This sequence comes from Ranitomeya imitator, assembly GCF_032444005.1. Lineage (NCBI taxonomy): Eukaryota > Metazoa > Chordata > Amphibia > Anura > Dendrobatidae > Ranitomeya > Ranitomeya imitator. The sequence continues at coordinate 757,564,793 of NC_091283.1, read as the reverse complement.
GACTGGACGCTGTCTATCTGCACGTATATGGATCTCCCTGAGAACCTGGCCCCATAGCTTATTTTAAAGGGAACCTGTCACCTGAATTTGGCGGGACTGGTTTTGGGTCATATGGGCGGAGGTTTTGGGTGTTTGATTCACCCTTTCCTTACCCGCTGACTGCATGCTGGCTGCAATATTGGATTGAAGTTCATTCTCTGTCCTCCATAGTACACACCTGCGCAAAGCAATCTTGCCTTGTGCAGGTGTGTACTACGGAGGACAGAGAATGAACTTCAATCCAATATTGCAGCCAGCATGCAGCCAGCAGGTAAGGAAAGGGTGAATCAAACACACGTAAACTCCGCCCATATGACACAAAACCAGTCCCGCCAAATTCAGATGACAGGTTCCCTTTAAATGAAAGGGTTGTTACCAGTGTGAGACATGTAATGGCTAACCATTTCAGTCACACTCTGCAGAACTGAACTTTGTCTCATTACAAACACTTTTGCAGCTGCATCTCTCCATCCCCCCCCACACTGACTGCCAGCTTTCTGTGGACACTCTGCATAGACAGGAGCCTGACCACCAGTGGTGTGGGCCTAGTTATACACAGCTCCATATTCATAGAACTGCTAGATTTGCAGCAGATAAGAGTTGTTAATTTAGAAGTGCGGGAATCAGCCCAGTAAGTGATACATCGCTGGAATCAGAGTCTTCCCCTATATCCTGCTGCTCTCAGCTGGGGCAGCAAAAACCTGGGGACAGATTCTGTTTTACACGTCGTGTTTTGGGCCTTCCATTGTGTGACCTTGTTTTTCCATCCAATTCTGGGGAAGTCACCATGTCCATGCCCCTTTTCAGCAGCTGAAATGAATGGCAGACAGTTGACACAGAAATCTAGGTTTCACTTACCTGAATGTATGGTAGATGGAGCCATAAAGCGATGGTGTTGAGATGAGTGCTGATTCTGTCATCCATACAGAAGGGCTGACATGTAAGCGTCATCCTATGGTGACTACACTAGTGTCAGTGTGAACACCGGCATGGCGTAAGGATTTTGATGTAGGTCTTTAAAATCTAAACCAGACCGATACTTTTCTGTATCTACATTTATTGATGCATTTCGGCCAGGCCAGGGTAAGTGGCATCACCGCCTATCTCCTAGCACTAATGTAATATGTTGCTCCAGCCGGATCTGCAGCATGATACGGCCTCAGCCGTGGGGCACCTAAGTAATGGAGGTAAGGCGAGGATTACATCAGATTCACACTTGGGTCTCCTGATGTGAATTCGACAGCCTCAAAGGCATATGTGAGATTGTTGTGTTTGGATCAGAAGAAGCCTGAAAGTGTGACTCCGGCCTTGGGAAGACCAAAGTGCAGAACGTGGTGCGGTGCTCTTTTTTATACAGTAATTCAGATGACGCAGAACACACCCCAGGGAAAGAACCCTGTTTTCTGGATCAAAGTAAAGAAAAAATGAGACATTGCACATTTGAGCAAAGAGATTCACGGGGAGCTCGTCTGGTGTCCAAGCTGATGCTCCGCGGCACCTGGGAGTTCCTTAGCCGAACCTCAAAAACGCCGGCATCTGGGGCGCCGCTTCTGATTTCTAAGCCCCCGGGGCGTCATTATGTGCGTCGCCCTGTGATTTCATGTTGTAGTGGGAGCAAAGGTTGTGCCCAGGATGCCAGCATTCGAGCATTGTTCGCGGACGTTTGCAGGACCCTGGTCCGGCTGCCACAGAGTACCAACATGGACCAGACCTGGATCCTGCAAATATTTCTGTTCAATTCTAATTGTAACACAGACGCAATTCAGTCCCTTTGATAAATGCAATGTGTCTCTCCAGTTCTATAGCACACAGCGTGCGGCAAGTATCTACCTTGTCTTGTTTGTTTTTTGATGGATAAAGGAAAAAATCCAAATTATTTGATCATGAAAATAGTAAATACACACTCTTTACAACTCGCAAAAATCAGTCAGGAAGAACCAGTTCATGGCGCCAAGCTGTGGGGACGGTAATGAGCTGCCTAGCTGGCCATAACAACAACGATTCTCTACAGTAAGAGATAATTGCTTGGCTTAGCCTGGAGTACATGATATCCACTCTGCTGCTTTCTGGTTGTCTTGTTAAAGAGCAGGATTCATCAGAAAATCACTTTGGGGTTTTATTGTAAATGTTTTTTTTTTTGTTTTTTTTTTGGGTAGGGGGTGTTTATGTAAAAGTTGCAATTTATTTTTCCTCTACATTACTAATACAAAATAATCAGAAGTCTAGCAATTCTCACACTGTCCACTAAACCTAATATTTGACTCCCACTTCCTGTTCTGTACAGGTTACTTTTCAGAAGTCTCATTATCTTCACAGACCACATGCAGATGACACAGCATCCACATATAACATATATAACACTGTATCTACCATTCACAGTAGGTGATGTCACAGCTCACCTCCCCCTTTTCCCTTCACAATGAGCTTTTCCCATATAATAATAGTAATAATAATCTTTATTTTTATATAGCGCTAACATATTCTGCAGCGCTTTACATTTTGCACACATTATCAGAACTCAAGCAGTGAGTACCTCTATACAAATGAGTCAGGTCAAAGCCAGACTGCTGCTGCACTCCATGTGGCAACCGGAATGTAGGAGTCTAATATTCAGCCTAGTGGCCACTGCAAAGATTGCAAAATATCTATATTTTTAGATAGTGATATGGTATATTGAAAAAAATTATTAAACTTAATCCTGCTGCCATTTTGTTCTAGTAATCCTTGTCTGGCCCCATTAGTCCTTTTAACATTCTCCAACAGCCTCTAATCTAATTTGGATGGATTCCCAGCTCTCTGGATAGAAGGAGTGATTTTTTTTTTTTTTTTTTTTTTTTCTTTGTCCACAAGTTTGTTCTAGATGAGGATGCGCAGCTCCCACCCACGCCTCCCTCCATATTAATAACGTGCACCTTTGATCAAGCTGAACGTGCATGTTAATGGGTAATCCAGTATAAAAGACTGATGACCACTTTCTTGACTAGTTTTCTAATTCTAATGTATTTTGCTGTTTGGCGTTATCTGATGATCCCATGAGTGAACTTTTCGATTTTTTTCTGGATTTTGTGTGTATTTTATGTACCTTCGTTTAAAGCAGTTGTCTGGTTCCAAAAAATGACCACCTATATGTACAGTAGGTGATAATATGCTGATCAGTGCACCGATCGGCAGGTCGGATTACCACCGCTCCATTCGTTCTCTATGGGGCTGTTGGAAAACAGAGCTCAGCGCTCAGAGGTTCCTCAAAAAATAAATGGGACAGTTTGAGGTTGCACTCTGCTGCTCGGTTCTGAAGGGAATGAAAGTTCCCCTTTCTCCCAGCTGTCGGACACCCACCCATCAGCAAGTTATCACTTATCCTGTTGCTGCAAAAGGTAAAAAATAAGGTGGAGATGTAGGTAGATTATTGGAGATGTGGCCTTCTTGGGTTGTACAATTACAGGCACAATCCTGGTAAAGGCTTGTAGAACTAGGCTCTGTCATCGATGGTGGACAACTAACACTGAAGGATTCACTACAATATAGAAAAATGTAGGACTCGGGTGATGCTGATAAAGACCATCCAAGATGATGTAGAAGATGTAGTCAAGGTTCCTTTCTTGGGAAGATATTCAGGCTATGCTCTTTGATATCCAGATGGTATCTTCATCAGGCCAAATGGTTTAAGAACTGCACGGTGGCTCAGTGGATAGCACAGCAGCCTTGCAGCGCTGGGTTCAAATCCCACCAAGCACAACATCTGCAAAGAGTTTGTATGTTCTCCCCGTGTTTGCGTGGGTTTCCTCCCTCACTACAAAGACATATTGATAAGGAATCTAGATTGTGAGCCAATAATGTTAGTGGGGACAGTGCCAATAATGTTTGTAAAGTGCTGTGGAATTGATGGCGGTATATAAATGAGTAAAATAAAAAATAAACTGGAGTTCTCGGGAGACTGGGCAGTGATCGTCTTTGTGAACGGGTTACTTTTGCTTCACTTGTTGCAATTTTTGTGTCTTCTGTAGAGCTCGTGGAAGCCCTCTCCAAAAACAGCCAGTCTAATGGCACACAGGCTCCAAATCCTCGGCACCGGAAAAATGTAGCCGAACCAAGCCCGTCTGCAAACGGAGAGGCCGGTGGGGAATCTGGCAAAAGTTGCTCCCAAGATCAGCTCGACGCCGTTAAGAGGTAATCCTAGGTTTCAGCCTTCTGCCGCCAAGCTTTATCTCACAAGCTAGAGCCCCATTGATTTAAAAGGGCAGACCCTTCATTCTAGTAATTATTGAGGGTTCCTGCTTGGCATTTTTCCAAGTCCTATGGGTAAAAAAAAAAAAAGTCATACTTAATTTTTAAAACCATGAAAAACAAACTTAGTGTTTTGAATCCTGCCTAGTTTTGGACTGAAAATTCAGCAATGACACTGATAGCAGAACATTTCCCCATCTAAAGAACATATAAGATTCAAAAAGTAAAAGTCCTAATGCCAGAAGCATGCCCCGCTCCACTATTTCACCGCCAACCCTAGTATTTTCTAGGAATCGTCTCCGGGATTAAATTGCAAAACAAAATCTTTAATAGTGATGATTACATCTTAAAGGGGTTGTCCACTACTTCAAATCCCTATATTTCCCAATTGTAAAATAATATAATTGATACTCCCCTCCAGTGCCGGCGCCATTCCAGCGGTGTCAGCACTAGTTCTCCCGGGATTCCTATGACATTGTCACACATTCCCTATGGCCAATCAGCGTTGCCTTCAATCTCCTCACCTTTGGACATATCACATACATCTGAGGAAGCTCACTTCCTTTGGATGTCTTTATTTGTCCAGAGGCGGTGAGAATGAAGTCAGCGCTGTCTGGCTGCAGGGATTGTATGACATAATGTCATGTGAATCCCGGGAGAACTAGTGCCGGCGCTGGAGGATAGTATTTTACAAGGGGGATACATAGGGATTGTCCGAGTAGTAGACAACGCCTTGGGTGTTATGCTCAGTGTATTGGTTGCACTTTGACGGGGCATGAGTGCAGAGTACTCCTCCATTTCCCTGCTACTGGTACTACAGTAGATGTACTCCATCCTCCACCACAGCAGAACATACCTCCCTCATGTTGCTGAAATGTGCCCTCTAGTCGCCGGCAGGTACATGCAGCAGATAATTTCTAGCTACCTATGTCGGAAACCAAAGATGGAAGAGCTGCCATTTTGTGACCGCCGCTGTGCCTTCTCCTGTCTGCCAAGTGGTAGATGTGAGTTGTCGGCTGCAGAACACACATTGTGTGGGAGAGAAGACCTGCTCAGGACTGATTTACCACCTAATCCGGGAACTGAATGCCTTCAGCTCTGCTGTAGATAAAGCGGTTATGTCTGGAGCATATAACCTCCATATGAGGAACCTGGAGGCACAGGAGCAGCTGCCATGGTATCTGGGCCACGTGCTATGGGGGCTGGTGCACAGCACACCTGTGCGTGCCATGAAGTACACCAGAGTACAGGACATCGTGTAGGTGGAGGATGCTGCGGTGGGGGCTGCCGTTCTGAAGGAACATTTTGTGGTTTGAGGTTTGTCATCACTTTGTTCTTTTGTGCTTCCTCGGTACAGTGTGTGGCTGGTTGTCTGCACTTATGACTGGCCTTCACTATGTAGAATAGAAAGCGTGGATCAAATAAATCCAGAACAGACGAAATAACAGAAATGCTGCATGAAAACATTCTGCTCTATGTAATGGTGCAAACAAGTGGTATACATTATATTCCACACAATGAAACTCTCCAAATAATGATAAAATAAGGAATACATTGACAAACAGAGAGAACATTGCTAGTAGGTCACGAGGCGGCTGACTTCAATCAGGACTTCATAATGGCAAGGCATTAATATGAAATGCATAGTAAAAATCTTCTAAGGCGTCCAGATCAGCTGGATATGAGACTATTTTGCCTGGATAATAATCATTTCCATTGTCTAATATATTGATTACTTACAGGATAAAGCAATGCAAAGATTATTATGAAATTCTGGGTGTAACGAGAGAGGCATCCGAAGATGACCTGAAGAAAGCATACAGAAAGCTAGCATTAAAGTTCCATCCAGATAAAAACCATGCTCCTGGCGCAACCGAAGCATTTAAAGGTACGGTACTGGGTATCCACATACCATGGCCATTTTGTTTCCTACCATAACCTCGGCACCTCTATTTTCCAAGTCATTGAGCTAAAGGGTGAAATGTACATAAGATTTCTATTCTTCAGACGTTCATATTTTCTTAATACACATTTATTACCACCCTTTTCTGTGGTTTACTGTCCTTCCTTAGACCATTTCTGGTAGGCAATTACCACAGTGGTATGGGAGTACCCTACAAGGCTGGCGGTTTTTGAGATCAGCATAATCCCCAGTGATCAGCATAATTTGGCACTTAGATTCCAAAATCTGCTTTCAACACATCAAATTATAAAAATTGATGCTTAAATTTTCCTTCTAATTTATCCCCATTTTGTCATTTTAAATATTATTCTCTTCACTTTAGTGGGTTTAATGTTATGGCTGACCAGTCTATATCCTCAGTGTAGCATGCCATCATGTAGTCATTGTCACCCGCAGTATCCCGAGGTCTGCGCACTGTTCATCTAGATCTGTTTCAAGCAGCCGATGAGCTGAAGTTCTGCCATATAGGATAAGCTCCTTGTAGCTATCATCTTCAGATAACGTCCAGTGTAAATCTGATTAGTGAGCTCTCGGCTTGTAGTACAGAAGATTTCACTAATCATGCTATAGGATTGACAGGCTGAAAGAATACCTAGGGGCCACGTTCACAAATGCTGATAGTGGCTGGATTCCTCATCACCCTTCAATAATCCGGACCTTATGTTAAGGTACCTTCACACTGAACAACTTAACAACGATATCGCTAGCGATCCGTGACGTTGCCGCGTCCTGGATAGTGATATCGTTGTGTTTGACACGCAGCAGCGATCTGGATCCTGCTGTGACATCGTTGGTCGGAGCAGAAAGGCCAGAACTTTATTTCGTCGCTGGATCACCCGCTGACATCGTTGAATCGGCGTGTGTGACGCCGATTCAGCGATGTCTTCACTGGGCAGCACGGTGGCGCAGTGGTTAGCACTACAGCCTTGCAGCGCTGGGGTCCTGGGTTCTAATCCCACCCTGGACAACATCTGCAAAGAGTTTGTATGTTCTCTCTGTGTTTGCGTGGGTTTCCTCCGAGCACTCCGGTTTCCTCCCACATTCAAAAGACATACTGATAGGAATTCTAGATTGTGAGCCCAATCGGGGACAGTGATGATAATGTGTGCAAAAACTGTAAAGCGCTGCGGAATATGTTAGCGCTATATAAAAATAAAGATTATTATTATATTATTATGGTAACCAGGGTAAACATCGGGTTACTAAGCGCAGGGCCGCGCTTAGTAACCCGATGTTTACCCTGGTTACCATTGTAAATGTAAAAAAAAAAAAAACAGTACATACTTACATTCCGGTGTCTGTCCCCTCGCCGTCAGCTTCCTGCACTGACTGAGCGCCGGCCGGCCGTAAAGCACAGCAGTGACGTCACCGCTCTGCTTTAAGGCCGGCCGGCGCTGACACAGTGCAGGGAAGCTGACGCCGGGGGACAGACACCGGAATGTAAGTATGTACTGTTTGTTTGTTTTTTTACATTTAAAATGGTAACCAGGGTAAACATCGGGTTACTAAGCGCGGCCCTGCGCTTAGTAACCCGATGTTTACCCTGGTTACCAGGGGACTTCGGCATCGTTGGTCGCTGGAGAGCTGTCTGTGTGACAGCTCTCCAGCGACCACACAGCAACGAAACAGCGACTCTGCAGCGATCGGCATCGTTGTCTATATCGCTGCAGCGTCGCTAAATGTGACGGTACCTTTAAATGACTACTGATTAGCAGGGGTCCTAGAGATGAGACCTCTATTGATCAGTCATTGTGCAGGCAACCAGCCTGTTAAAGCTTCTCCTTATTCCGACTGCCCAGTTGGCTGTAGTTGACACTATGCACACTACTTTACTTAATAGCAATGAATACTCACTGCCCTCCACGCACATAGTTCCAGCGTGGAGAGCAGTGAGTATTACGGCAGCTGTGCTCTGCTTGTAAGTAGCACACGACGTCACTGTCATTCGCTGCTTAGAAGCATAAAGCAGCTGCTTCCACCTGGAACAGAACGCTGCGATGAATGCAGGGTCATTAAGTAGGATGTGTTTTTTGTATTTTATGGGGGCCATGAAACAAGGACGAGGAGCCATGCATACCAGGATAGGGATGAGGGGGCCAATCATACGAGGGTGGGGATTAGGAGCCATGCATTCCTGGATGGGAATGAGTAGCCATGCAGACCGACCTGGGGAAGAGGGGGGCGTGCAGACAGGCCGAGAGGGGGGGGGGGGGTCCGTGTAGACCGGCCTGGGGGGGGGGGGGCCGTGTAGACCGGCCTGGGGAAGAGAGGAAGGGGGGCCGTGCAGACCGGCCTGTGGAAGAGGGGGGGGCCGTGCAGACCGGCCTGGGGAAGAGGGGGCTATGCGGGACCCAGCTTATTGTGTGTGTGTGTATGCATATATTTTTTTATATGTGTGATTATATATACACACATCTAATAAAAAACATGTAGATGGGAGTGCCTCTTTGACTATTATGGACTTCTGTGCTGTCTTTTTGTCACATAGACGGACATCTATATGAATGGTCACTATACATCATCAAATTTGCAATACAGTGGCTTTGGTAATAGAAGTATATTGCTGGCTGTAACTTTGCCTTATCGATAATGGCCAAGCTTTCAGAACACATGACCATCCCTCAGCTCATTGCCAAGTAATACAAAATGGGTTTTCTAAGCCAGGCAAGAAAACCATGACGAAAAGGCTGCTCAAAGCAGCATTGTTCAAATTTTTACTACAATATAAAGGTATGTGCACATGCTGCGTTTTTGTTACAATTTTTCCATACAGTTTTGTCACAAAAACTGAAGGATTTCCTAGTACCAGCAAAGTGAATGACGTCTCATGCACAGTTAGTTTACTTGTTTGTTTTTTTTTTTGTTGCTGATTTTCCGCAAATTCACATCTGCAGCATTTTTGCTGCAGATTTCACCCATATTAATAAGTAGGAAAAAATATGCAAACCAGTGCGCTTATTTTATGTTGTGTTTTTCCTGCCAACCTCAGGATTTGCAGCAGAGCTTTATGGTGCAGATCCTGAACCTCTGCACATATGTAACAGTAACCTGCCCAAAAAAAGTGAGTGTAATATACTGTGTAGTAAAATCTCACCTTTACTGTGTGAATTCCTGACCAAACAATCTTTTGGGTTTCCTCCATTTTTCTTATGTACCTTCCATTTTCTCCTGATTGAACAGGGATTACCAGAGGTGGATAGACCTTAAAATGTAGCTAGAGCACAAAAAATATTGATAATGGCGTGACTAAACATATGGTGAAAAATGGTAACTGCAATATTCATATTATGATTCCCTACCAGGATAATATCGTATCTGGAAACAACCAGCCACCTGATGATAAATTATAGCCAAGTGCTTTTAAGGTCCTCATACACATTAAAGTAAATTGCGCCTAACATGGAGGGCTGGGCACACAGTCTGTGTATGGCGGCCAGCAGCCCATCGTTCTGTTCTCTGGGAGGTAATGGAGAACACAGGAGCGCACGCACAGCTGAGTGCTCCTAGGTATAGAGGAGTCGGGCGATGGCTGACAGCCGAACCATTGATCTAATGTGAATAGGGGCTTTACTCCCACCAGCATCCCTATCCATATTCTCGATCTTCTGAAGAAAAACAATATCCCAGGCCCTGACAGTAAAGCAGGGCTAAGGCTGTACAGTGCAGTAGCCAGCACGTAATATTGTGCATTGTCTGTTTTCGGAGGGGTTTAGGTGGATTAATAGTTGAGGCTATTAAGCCATATTTGTCCTGCTCTGCAGTGTTCATGTGTTTGAGCACTGGTGGAATTATTCCCAGAGATGGTGACGTGTTTAGGTTTACTCTTATCTCACATTGACGTAGTGAGGGGACGTAATCCTGAGGTAAATGGTGGCTATCTGACTTGTGTGTTTACACTGAGCCACTGGCAAAATCTAGGATGTATATGAAGATGGTTACTACAATAAATGGCTGCAGGTTGTGATGACCGTGGGGAGGAGTGGTGGCTTGTTGTGTACAGGTAGGGTAATGTCGTCAGTCTATTTTGCCCGACACATGCACTGATGGAGGAAGCGCCCTCACACCGGAGGACAGTGGCTGAACGGCATATTGCTCTGATACACCATCACTGTATGTTTGGGGGGTCTGACCTCTAGGACCCCCAATAATCCTGTGAATGATGGGGGCACCGTACTCGTGTGGGACTCTATTTTTTTTATCCCACACAGCATTGCTCCAACAGAATGTGCACAGAACTTCTGCCAGCCCAGGAGACAGGGGCACCCCAGAATTTAGGAGGGTCCTAGAGGTTGGATATCACATGGATGGCACTATGCCATCAGTTTGAATAACCCTTTTAAGAAGATCAGCATAGTCACCTGCTGCAGCTCTACTCAAGATCCTGCTGTGATTTATCAATGAAGAGCAATAGAAACCTCACTGCCATAGCCAGCAACTAAAAATGTAGTTTAGATTTCCCCAGAAATTTTTTCACCACAGACTCCTGTGACATTTTTTGGCACGTTCACAGGCTGTCCAAATTATCAAGTATGAGAAGGTAGCCCATTGTGGAACTGCAGGTCTCAAACATGCTTCCTGTGCCCATCAGACATGTGACCTATCGTCTGGTTGGACCATGAGTATGTATGATGAGAATAACTCTGGAGACTTGTCTGGTTTCCATAACCCATTTTCACAGTGACCTTGATGCTTTGGCATTCAGACTTACCAGAGCTGGTGGGGTTCTCCATTGTGACCTTCATAAATAGATGGAGAAAACACTAGCTACAAAAAGCATCACTCTGGAGGACCCAGTCATCCTTGATCCATGCACACAATTTTTATTGTGGATCCGGTCTTGCCTAATTTCCCCTTTGGTGGGTTCCCTCGCATGGGGTCTAAGCAGCACGACACCCTGTGATCAGCTTATTTTCAGCAGATCCTTGGAGCAGTCTTGTTTTTGTTATAAGTATCCTCAGTTCAGGTTACATGTATAGATCCAGGTATCTCCCGATATTGGACGAGACATGGTTCCTAAACGCAAGACTAATAAATTAGGGTCACATTGCGTTAGTGCAACCCGTTTAGCGCTAGCGGGTTGCGCTAACGCAATGTTTTTAATGTGGCCGCGTCCCGGGGTCGCGGTAACGTCCCCGCTCTCGCAGAACCCCGATCTGCGAGAGCGGGGAACGGACCGTGGGCGCGCCTCGGACGCTGCAAGCAGCGTCCGCGGCGCGCCAGGAAACACCGGCGCATCGCTAGCGCGTGCCGAACATGGCACGCGCTAGTGCTGCACGTTCCCATTGCCGTGAATGGGCGCGCTAATGGACGCGTTGCACGTTGCTGTCCGTTAGCGCGTTCCCATTAACGCAATGGGAACCAAGGGTCCAATGTAAGCCGGTGTATAATAGGATGCTAAGGTTTCTTTGCTTATACTATGACACTATATGTTTAATTAGCTGAGGTTAAAGGTAGACCTAAATCAGTCAAGTCCAACCTATAACCTAACATGTTGTTGGGTTGCTAATTGCTCCACATTAGGGAAAAGATTCTTCCCCGACTCCACGTACAGCATTTAGACTGGTTCCCTGGATTAGCGTACCATAACCGGTATAGAAAAATCAAGTAAAGCCTGTCCTTCCAGAGAGCAGGTTGTATCCTCCTGTCACTGCGGAGCAGACATCACACATGGCCGCTATGTGACTGCCGGGTTATTGAGTTCAGGGCATGGTGTGGGTCCTTGAGTTCAGGGCATGGTGCCAGTCATCATCTGACCCTCTGTAAAGTAGGAGCATTATCTGCCATTTATTATGTGGTACAATTCAGATAAGAAGACATACTGATAATGAAGAGACAAACAACTCTGTGTCGTAAAAGCTGATTTTACCAGTGATCAAACGTATTTTTTAATCGCTGCGTTCTGCAGTATTCGGAATCTCAGGTGGTGTTCACTTCACACTACCATTAATAACGTAAGTCACAGCGCTCCGACGGATAAGTAGGGTGACGGATATCTCTGGTGGCAGACAGGCTTATAAACCGGCTCCTTCGATTTCCAGTTTGATACAATCTTTCCAGCAAAACTGTCCTCAGTGGCACATTGCATGGATGGCGATTTACATTTTGTGCGCATCATCCATGCCATATAATATATTGTTTGCAGTCTCTCTACATTTACACTCTCCCTTTTTTAACTCCTTTTTTTAGCCATTGGGAATGCATATGCAGTGTTAAGCAACGCAGACAAGAGGAAGCAGTACGACCAGTTTGGGGATGAGAAAGTCAGTGCATCACGACATGGACACTCCGACTTCCACAGAGGCTTTGAGGCTGACATCTCCCCCGAAGACCTCTTCAACATGTTCTTTGGTGGGGGATTTCCTTCTAGTAAGTGTTTTGTTTTTTAGCTGTAAGAAGGGCAAACCGATACTACCTCTGTAGAGAGAATTACTTGGCTTGACTTTTTTTTTTTTGTTTTCTTACTTTTAGATAATGTCCATGTATACAGCAATGGCCGAATGCATTACACATATTCTCAAAGACCAGATAGACGAGAACACCACCAAGGCGATGTAAGTGCTTTCCAGAAGGGGAATTGTCTTAGCCCTTCCAAAATGTCCAGGGATGATGAAAAGTCAATGGATTAGCCACTAGAGGGAGCCCTATGACTGATTCCTGTGTCTTTATAGCTAATATACACACATGCTGTATGTGTGATAGATATCATCTCAGATGGTCAGGAAAGTCACTTCGAATATAAATGTGGAAGAATGATGAGTAGATTGCACTACAACATGCCTCCATGACTATATATGATTTTAGTTTTCTGTTTTTAAATTAAATCATCAATAGTTACTGTAAAGGAATATTCTCAAGTTTGAAGTTCTCCACCATTCATGGGATGAGGAATAACTTCCTGATCGCAGTGATCCTGAGAATCGGGGCCTCGAAGAGCCCAATGTTCTTGGAGCGGAGGTCGATCCAGCGCTCCTCTCACTTTTAATGAGACCACCAGAGATCGCTGCGCTCGACTGGTCTCTGGCACTCCTGTAAGAATGAATGGAGCAGCGGTTCACGTATTTGACCTCCTCTCCATTCACACAGGGCTCTTCAGGGCCTTTGTTCTTGAATTCAGTGGGGGGAACACAGCGGTCGGACCCCCAGTGATCCTGAAGTTATCCCTTTCGGTCGGACCCCCAGTGATCCTGAAGTTATCCCTTTTATGCTAAGGACAGGGCATATCTTTTGAACTTGAGAATACCTCTTTAAATAAATTCATTATTGTATCATACAATGTCAGCGCAGATTCCATCGTTGAAATTCCACTACAAATATGCAACGTGCGAACTCGGTGTTAAGAAGTTTTCTCATCACGTAAATGCTAGCATATGCAATCACTTTTTGGGGTAAAGGTCCTAGTGCAGGGCCACCATCAGCTCTGGATTAAAGAGGCTGCAGTTGCCTGGCAAAATTTGCCTGCACTGGTTCTCCATAAAAAAAAAAAGGAACCGTCCTGGACCCTTTCATTCTAAAGATTGGTCCGAGTCCTTGCAGTCAGACCCTCTTAGTAATATGTCATTACTTTTTGTGACTGAGTCCAGAAAAAAAAAAACATACTTCAAAATATTGATGGAGAGAAAAATGAACATCACAGTGAATGAAGCTGGCATGGGTTATAGTCGGCTCACAGATAACATGCAGTTTTCAGTATCCAACTACTGTCTCAAAACTGCTCCTACTTGGTATTGCTGGTCCACTGAGGGCCTTAACCCCCCAAACTTGTTTTCATGTGCATGTGATGGCCAGTGCCTGTGAGAACTCCGACACCTGTAGATCCTGCCATGTGCTCTGCCAGGACTGGCAGATACTGAGGCTATTGAGGCGTTACTTCCCTGATGTACAGTGTTTTCACCAAGTGATCAGAACATGTCCATATTTCATGTACTAACATTATTTATTTTTCTTATTTTTGTCCAGGGAAGTCTGGGTATGTTCGTTCAGTTGATGCCTATTCTGATCCTGATAATTGTGTCTGCCCTGAGTCAAATGATGGTGTCCAATCCGCCTTACAGCCTGAGCCACAGACCGTAAGTACAGACAGTGGTGTGACAGTGGGCTGAAAAAGAAAAGTTTGCGGTCACTATGTGATAGTAGACTGCCATATTGTGTTTGCTATGTATGTACTGTCACGATTCCCCTGTACTCGCAGCACAAGTGGGTCGGCAATGTCACCGACTATATGGTGATTTGCTGATTAGTCTCATCATTGATCGTGGAGGTCTGTCTACCCCCTGGACCTCCAAGAGATCAGCTGTTACTACTAGGGGAAGATTCTGGGGTGGCAATATTCCCCCCAATATATTGTATAATTGTGCTGATGTACGGGGGTATGGGTATGACATATCTGCTATGTGGGGGTGTATCGACGACATGTCCTGATAAGTTGTACCCTATTAAATGACTTCCTGAAAGACTTTATAGCATATGTTTCTGGCTAACATCTCGGATAGGCTCAGTGCCACTTCTTTTGGAAGCCAGGCACTACACAGCAAGGGATGTGCCCATGAAAGTGGTCCGTGTCCATTTGTACAATGGGGCAGAGTTACAAGGCACTAGCCGTCCGGATCTTGGTGTGACCTGAATTATGCTACGCATGTATGCCTGTCCGTATAAGAAACAAGACAAAAGTGTTTCTTGATCCTTTAGTTGATGCATATAAGACACTAACTTGTGTTCTGCATGCTAGTAAATGTGGTGACTGAAGGCTTGCTTTTATTAGGAGACACCCGGGGTTATGTACACACACGAGACCTTACCTAATTACCACTGGAAGGTCAAATACACATTGGAAGTCATTGTAAATAACACTGCAATAAACGGGTTTGTACCTAGATAAGGGACAACTATTCAATAGAATTGGGGATAAGTTTGTATCGTGGTACAAATGCTTTAAAGGGGACCTGTCACCCTGTTTTTTCAATATGAGCTAAAAATAGCGTTAAATAGGGCCTGAGCTGTGCTTTACAATAGTGTCTTTATTGTCCCCTGATTCCCCACCTTTGTTGCCAAAGTACCTTAGTAAAGTCGCTGTTTTCGCCTGTCAATCACGCTTGTCCGGTCAAATGGGCGTTGTGAAATCGCTGTTTCTCCCCCACCTCTTGCTTTTCCCTAAGAAATTTCTTCCCGGCGTTGGCGTAGTGATTCGCGCCTGTGCAGTAAAGTCTAATCTCGCGCCTGCGCATTATGCTTTGCCCAACTGTGGGCATAGCATACAGCACATCACTGCGCATGCGCGGCTCTTCACTGTAACCTGTGTGCCCAAGAAGTCCAGAACAACACAATTTGCATATGATGACTTCCGGGGCACAGAGGTTACTGTGTAAAACCGCGCATGCGCAATGATGTATTGTATGCTTTGCCAACAGTTGGCCAATACATACTGCGCATGCGCAAGAACCGAATGCACTGCGCAACTGCAAAAAAACAGGGCGATCTGTGCTATTCACAGATCGGGTTACATCAGACACGCCGAGGAGCGGGGAGAGAAACAGTGATTTCACCACGCCCATTTGACCGGACCAGCGTGATTGACTGGCGAAAACGGCGACTTTACTAAGGTATTTTGGCAACAAAGGTGGGGAATCAGGGGACAATAAAGACACTATTGTAAAGCACAGCTCCGGCCCTATTCAACGCTATTTTTAGCTCGTATTGAAAAAATGGGGTGACTGGTTCCCTTTAATTACCAGGCCGATTTTCAGATTTTAGGACTTCAGAAACTTCCTATTTTGGGTCCTCTTGTTAAGATAGCCATAATTTAGTGTGTTCTTTTGGCATACCCAAAAGGTAGTTGACTAGAGATGAGTGGATTGTTATGCACGACCCCGATCCAGGTCAGTGAACAGGAGCTGTGTAAATTTGCTGGGTTTCTGGGTTTGCGGCGTGGTGTTGGACTCATCGTCGCCTGTGTGGTGTGCGGTGCAAAGATGTCTCTCCAGCCCGACCATTCATAAAGCATGGTTGTCCCACAGGGTAAAGAAATTTGCACATGGTCAGAGAATTCCAGCGCATCGCAGCCCAGTAATCTGGCGTCATACGTTTTATTTCACTACATAGGAAACGTCGTAGACTTCACTTTCCTATGCTGAAAGACACAGAAAAAAATGTGTAATCAGATGTATATCATTTATTGATTTAGATGCTTTTGTCAGTGGCTAAGATATCCTTCCTGCTAAAAATACGACTGTGGCATTTTTATTTTACCATCTGATATAAAAAGTCTACACACCCCTGTTAAAATGCCAGGTTGTCGTCATGTAAGGTTACGTTCCCACAGTAAACTTTTGGTGCATTTTGGATGCTGAAGATTTTTGCTGTATCAAAAACACAGCTTCTTCCAGTTTCATTAAAGTGTTTAGGATTTATAGAAATCTGCCCACTGTGCTTTTATTTAGCCTAATCTAACCTTGAGTGTGGCACGGCGTTTTGATCCATTTCAGCTGCAGAAACGTATTAAAAAACGCATGTAATCTTCCCGTAAATATATCCATAAAGGTTCGTCAAAGCCAAATACCAGTAGGTATCAAAAACAAAGCAGCCTAATTTTAAGCATTGACATGCCAAGAAGAGACAAAAACACGTAAAAAAAATGCTCACAGGCGCAATGAAAAACTGCAAATAACCCACTTTAAATAGGTGCAGAAGTTTATCGTGGGAACATGGCCTAAAAAAAAAACATACTAAGAAGAATCATTTTAGAACTTTTTCCAACTTTTAATGTCACTGATTGTTTGTACAAATCCATTTAGGAGCAAACTGAAATCATTTTGAGGAAGAAAATTAAAATAACAATTAAAATGTGATTATATTAGTGTGAACACCCTTTTGTGATTGGCTGATTCTGAACACATCCCCAATTATATTTATTCTCATGTTGCATAGTAGTCAGTATATATTGCTGCCATTATGATTAACCCCATATAAAGTTTAGTATAATTTCTGACATTTTACAGCAAAAGTCATAGTGTGTATGGCATAGCTTGCGTTAAAATGTATAAAAAGTTCTGAAATGATTTTTCTTGGTATGTGTTTTTTTTTTTTTTTTTTTTTTTTTTCTACATTTCAAAATCCTGGCATTTTAACAGGGGATGTGTAGACTTTTTAAATCTACTGTATCTGTACTGTATTGTTCAGGGTATGATTAAGAATACTCGCCAGTCGCTGCTCCGCACCTTTCCTACTTCATGTGACAGAAGTTGTGTCCAGCCGGCTCCCAACAGCATTTCTGTGTGGCCTGGACATCACTTTCTCATTGTAAGGCCGGCGTCACACTACCGTGTTTTACGGACGTAAGAGAGGTGCTGAAAATACGGATTGCATACGGTACAATGCTTCTCTATGCCCCTGCTCCTATCAGCCATATTTTACTGATCCGTATTATACGGTCCTCTACGGCCGTAGAAAATCGCAGCATGCTGCGTTTGTCACCGTATTGTGCAAAAAATCGCCAATGAAAGTCTATGGGGGCCAGAAAAATACGGATTACACACGAACCAGCAGTGTGACTTGCGAGAAATACACAGCGGTGTTAGAGAGAAAAGCCGGTAATTCAGTGCGGTGTACAGTAAAATCACACTGACAGGTTACAATAGAATAGGTAGAATAAATGTGTACACATAGAATAGGTTTATATATATATATGTAAGTGAGACACATATATGTATATATATTAATATTTCATCCAGCGCGAGATAGCTTAAAAGCCGGTAATTCAATTGCCGGCTTTTGCTATCTCCTTCCTAAACCCGACATGATATGAGACATGGTTTACATACAGTAAACCATCTCATATCCCCATTTTCTCTGATCGCCCATGACGGCACCACGGAGAGAGGGGATCCGCCCACCAAGGACAGGAAACCTACGGATAAAAAGGCGGTACCACTCTCCTGCATCAGTTGGTTTCCTGTCCTTGATGGGAGACCTACGGACTTACCAGTTCGTCGTTGGATCCGGGGCCAACCAGTCCGATTCAGGCAGCTGGGGTCCCTCTGCCTCGGCTAGGGTGGTGACCCGAAGCGCCACCGCTGGGAGCCAGTGGGCCGACAGGGTGTGCGGGGGAGGTGACAAGGAGTTCGCGGTCACCTCCCCAGGTAAGATGCAGCAGCGGCAACATCCAGGGGGGTCCCTCTGTGGTTGCGGGAGGTGCAGCGCGACCCTCCCTAAATCAAGCGTCAGTCTGCACACTGCATCGCCATCAGGCGTGCAGGTATTGCGCTACTGGGGCTGCATAGGACCGGGGGTGCCGGTCAGCAGCGCCATATCTGCTTCCGGGCGCTGCTTTGCGCAGGCCCGGTATCCAGCTGGTCTCGCGAGGTCTGCAGAGCGCCGGTATGCGCAGGCGCCGGCGGTGCTTCCGGCCGGGCACTTGGTGCGCTCTGCGCAGGCGCCGGCGTGGCTCCAGCCGGGTGCTTGGTGTACACTGCGTGGGCGCCGGCGGGGCTTCTGGCCGGGGCGCGCTCTGCGCAGGCGCCGGTGTGGCTCAGCCGGGCGCTTGGTGTGCATTGCGCAGGCGCCGGGGGTGCTTCTGAAGCCGCCGGTATGTTTCGGCGGGGCGCTTGATGCGCACTGCGCAGGCGCCGGCGGGTCTTCCGGTCGGACGGCGCAGATTACCGCTAGAGCGTGTTTTTGAGTCGGATTACTGCGCAGGCGCCGACCGCTCCTCCTATGATCAGTCGCTACTGCGCAGGTGCAGGGAAGCGGCGGGAGGGTTCAAATAGTAGAACCCTCATCCTCTTGGTGGCTCTGCAGTAATAGGCAGGAGCTTCAAGGGGAATAGGAGCGACAACTCAGCCGAGTTCAAGGCACGCAGACCAGCAGCAGTATGAGTGACCCAGCATCACCTCCGCCCGAATCACCTCCACCTGCAGTATCGCCACAGCAGCAGCAGCAGCAAAAAAGGCGGCAGCAGAAAGGGCACCAGGACACCAGCAAAGAACGCCAAAGGTCTCAACACAGTAAGGAGTCCAGTACGGCGTCGGGGAAAAAGCCAGAGGCAGAGAACCCCCAATCGGTATTTATGGGTCCTGGAGGTGGTAAGTGGATCTTCGTGAATGTCAGAGACAGTAAGATTGTTATTTGTCTCTTTTTAGGGGAGGAAAAGCGTAGCTAAAACTAAACACAAAAGTTGCGCCATCTGTAGAGAGGACCTTCCACCTACATGTGATAAAAGACTATGCAATACTTGCATTCAACAAACTGTGTCTGAAAACCTTCCAGGGTTTGCTTCAGATCTTAAGAGCCTAATTAAAGAACAAGTAGAGGACACTTTTAGGTCACTTAAAAGTGGAAACAAAAGGAGAAAGACCAGGCATAGGTCTCCATCTCCAGCCTCAAAATCCGAAAGTGGTAGTGAGAGTTCAGCGTCCTCCGTCTCCTCCGACTCATCTTCATCATCTACTTCTTCCTCGGGGGGACATAACTGTTTCCCACTAGAGGATACTGATGGCCTCATAAAGGCAGTAAGAAGCACCATGGGGTTGGTAGACTCACATCCTAAAAAAACAGTACAAGACATTATGTTTGGAGGCCTAGAACAGAAAAAGAGGAGAGCTTTTCCGCTTGACGAAGCAATTGCAGCCCTAATTAAGAAGGAATGGAAAAAGCCCATGAGGAAGACTCTCTTAACTCCAAAAAGGAAATACCCCTTCGAGGAAGAATCGTGCTCCTTTTGGGAGAAGGCCCCGAAATTAGACGTGGCAATTGCTAAAGCCTCAAAGAAATTCGCCCTCCCGTTTGAGGACATGGGGGTTCTGAAGGACCCAATGGACAAAAAGGCAGATGCATTTCTCAAGGGCTCTTGGGAGGCAGCGGGAGGAGGCCTGAAGCCGGCAGTTGCAGCTGCATGCACTTCGCGCTCCCTGATGATCTGGCTGAACCAACTAGAGGGTCAGTTAAAGGGGAAAACTTCCCGGGACTCAATTCTGGATACATTACCCGTAATGAGGGGGGCTGCGGCCTTCCTAGCCGATGCCTCGGCCGACTCCATCAGGCTATCCGCCAGAGCAGCAGTGTTTGCTAATGCGGCCAGGCGCGCCCTCTGGCTTAAGAATTGGCCAGGCGACCTACAAACGAAAATGAAACTCTGTACCATCCCCTGTGAAGGGGAGTTTCTGTTTGGGTCGACTCTAGACGACATCTTAGAGAAAGCCGGGGACAAGAAAAAGTCCTTCCCCTCTCTGGGTCTCCCCTCTTATCGGAAGCCCTTTCGGAACAAGAGGTTTTTCCGTAAGAACCCAGGGAAAGGCCAGGGGAAGTGGGACGATAAGAAAAATAAAAATAAAGGATTTATCTTCAATAAAAACCTCAATGACAGCAAGAAACCTCCACAATGAAGGTTCACCCCAGGTGGGAGGGAGATTATCTCTCTTTCTCCCAGCCTGGAAAAAGATCACCTCCAGTCATTGGATCCTAAACATCATAGAATCAGGACTGAGGTTAACATTCAAGAGGTACCCTCGTCCCTCCTTCAAGGTAACATCTACCAGATCCTCAGCAGAAGAACAGTTAACTCTAGAAAACGAGATTGTGGGGTTAGTAAAAAAAGGAGTACTCCTAGAAGTTCCCCCTCAAGAAAGAGGGCAAGGGTACTATTCCCCTCTATTCCTGAGGAAAAAACCAGATGGTTCCTTCAGGACCATTATCAATCTGAAGAATCTAAACAATTACTTAGAGGTTCAAGCATTCAAAATGGAAACGATAAAGTCATCAATCAAAATGCTGTTTCCTCAGTGTTTCATGGTGGTCCTGGACTTGAAGGACGCATATTATCACGTCCCAATACACAAGGATCACCAGAGATTCCTCAGAATGGCAATCCACATCAAGGGAGTCCTAAGACCCTTCCAGTTTACAGCTCTTCCATTCGGCCTAGCAATAGCCCCGAGGGTTTTTACAAAGCTGGTCGCGGAGGTAATGGCTCACCTCAGGGAAGAAAACACCCTGATCGTTCCATATCTGGACGATTTCCTGGTGATAGGCTCCTCCCAGCAACATTGCAAGAATCAGCTAGATTTAGTGATTCAATCTCTAAAAAACCTGGGCTGGCTAATAAACCTAGAGAAATCCAAACTGGTGCCTTCTCAGGTTCAGGAGTACCTAGGTCTCACTCTAGACTCCAGAAAAATGGAATGCCGGCTCCCAGAGGGCAAATTACAAAAGATAAAAAGCTTAGCATCGAGTACAATCTCTCCCCTCTATAACTCTCCGACAGGGCATGTCACTGTTAGGCTCTATGACCTCTTGCATCCCGGCAGTCCAGTGGGCCCAACTACATTCGCGGGATCTCCAATGGCAGCTACTGTCCGAGCAAATCCGCCTAGGAGAGCATTTAGACGGGCGGTTAACATTGTCTCCTCGCACCAATCTCTCTCTAACTTGGTGGACATTGCAGGAAAATCTTTCCCAGGGAGTTCCATGGGTAATCCCGATATCAAAGGTCCTAACAACGGACGCAAGCCCCTCAGGGTGGGGGGCTCATCTGGGCGACCTTGTAGCTCAGGGCATTTGGTCCCCGTCCCTTGCAAACAATTCCTCCAATATGAAGGAACTCCTGGCAGTGAAATTTGCCCTTCAGGAATTCCTGGGGGTCCTTCAATCTCACCATGTAAGGGTGATGTCGGACAATCAGGTGGTAGTATCGTATATAAACCATCAGGGGGGTACCCGTTCCAAAAGTCTAATGGAAGTGGCCAACTCGATCCTTCAGATAGCCGAAAACAACCTTCTATCCCTGACAAGTCTACACATAAAAGGGATAGACAATTACAAGGCAGACTTCCTCAGTCGTTCCAGCCTAAAACAGGGAGAATGGGAACTAAATCCAGGCATATTTACCCAGATCACTCAGAAATGGGGGGTTCCCAAAATAGATCTCTTCGCGAGCCATTTAAACAAAAAAGTAGCCGCCTTTTGCTCTCTATCTCCCATGGGGAACCCAGTAGCCCTGGATGCTTTCCTGATTTCTTGGGGTCACCATCTGGTCTATGTCTTTCCTCCTCTCATTTTGATTCCAGCAGTGCTGAGGAAGATTCGGGAGGACGGGGCGTTGGTCATCTTAATTGCCCCGTTCTGGCCGAAGAGACCTTGGTTCTCATGGATGAGAAAGATGTCAATATCCGACCCTTGGGTATTGCCAGACCTACAGGATCTGTTGTCACAGCGCCCAATCTATCATCCGCGGGTCAAGAACTTACACTTGACAGCCTGGCTCTTGAGAGGAAAATATTAGAAAGCAGAGGGTTCTCTTCAGGGTTAATTTCAACTCTGTTGAAAAGTAGGAAGCCGGTTACAACAAAACAGTACGGCAAAATATGGAAAAAGTTCCTGTCCGTTTCAGGCGCTAAAATAGGGAAAGAAATTCCTATTAATGCCATTTTAGAGTTCTTGCAAAACGGGTTGGAAATGGGGTTAGCCACCAGTACCCTAAAAGTCCATGTGGCAGCATTAGGTGCTCTATTTAATTTTGACTTGGCTTCAAATAGGTGGGTCTCTAGATTCATTAGGGCGGCAGGAAGATCTAGGCCTCTGCCAGTAAAAGTGGTTCCTCAGTGGGACTTAAATTTGGTCCTTAAAGCCCTGACTAGTCCTCCATTTGAACCATTACATGAATCTACAATAAAAACGCTATCCCTCAAGACAGCTCTTTTAGTCGCCCTTACTTCTGCCCGTAGGGTCAGCGACTTACAGGCCCTTTCAGCCAGGCCTCCTCACACACAATTTCTAGAGGATAGGGTTGTTTTAAAAACAGACCCAGCATATCTCCCGAAAGTGGCTTCAAAATTTCACAGGTCTCAAGAGATATCTCTTCCCTCCTTCTGTCCCAATCCTAAAAATAAAGAGGAACAAAATCTACATACACTAGATGTAAGGAGATGTCTTTTACATTACCTAGAAGTCACTAGAGAGAGTAGGGAGGATTCCTCTCTGTTTGTGTGTTTCCAGGGTCCCCGGAAGGGGAAAAAAGCATCTAAAGCCACCATAGCAAGATGGATCACGGACGCCATCAGCCTAGCATACTCAGCAAGTGGGATGCCCGTTCCCGGGGAGGTTAAAGCTCACTCAACAAGGGCAGTAGCAACTTCCTGGGCGGAGAAGGCCGGAGCTTCCATAGACCAGATATGTAGAGCTGCTACCTGGTCCTCACCATCCACATTCTATAGGCACTATAGATTGGACCTAATCTCCTCTTCAGACCTTACTTTTGGTAAAAGGGTTCTGGAGGCAGTGGTCCCTCCCTGAATGTACTATCTATGTAATTCTCTCCGTGGTGCCGTCATGGGCGATCAGAGAAAAATATAGTTCTTACCGATAACGGTATTTCTCTGAGCCCATGACGGCACCCGTACATTCCCTCCCTTCACTTATGGGTGCACACATGGAAATAGTGCCATAGTCTATTATAATTTAAAGTCACGCGGTATCTTGTTATGCTAAACAGTTAAAATTTTTACAAATGTCTTAGTAGTCTCCCATCATTATCTATGTAAACAACTGATGCAGGAGAGTGGTACCGCCTTTTTATCCGTAGGTTTCCTGTCCTTGGTGGGCGGATCCCCTCTCTCCGTGGTGCCGTCATGGGCTCAGAGAAATACCGTTATCGGTAAGAACTATATTTTTTTTGCATATTCCACACTACTAATGTTAGTAGTGTGTATGTGCAAAATTTGGGCGCTCTAGCTATTAAAGGGTTAAATGGCGGAAAAAATTGGCGTCGGCTCCCGCACAATTTTCTCTGCCAGAGTAGTAAAGCCAATGACTGAGGGCAGATATTAATAGCCTGGAGAGGGTCCATGGTTATTGGCCCACCCCCTGGCTAAAAACAGCTGCCCCCTGCCACCCCAGAAAAGGCACATCTGGAAGATGCGCCTATTCTGGCACTTGGCCACTCTCTTCCCATTCCCGTGTAGCGGTGGGATATGGGGTAATGAAGGGTTAATGTCACCTTGCTATTGTAAGGTGACATTAAGCCAGATTAATAATGGAGAGGCGTCAATTATGACACCTATCAATTATTAATCCAATAGTCTGAAATGGTTAAAAAAAAAAAAAACACATTATTACAAAGTCTTTTAATGAAATAAAAACACAGGTTGTTGGAATATTTTATTATCCTGGTAATCCACCTGAAGACCCTCGCTCTGTAACAAAGGAAAAATAAAAAAAACAACAATATCTCATACCTTCCGATGATCTGTCACGTCCCACGATGTAAATCCATCTGAAGGGGTTAAATTTTTTTACAGGCAGGAGCTCTGCTAATGCAGCTGTGCTCCTGGCTGTAAAACCCCAGCAAATGAATGTAAAGTAGGTCAATGACCTGTAGTTACCTTCAGTCACGGTGATGCGCCCCCTGCTGGATGTCCTCATATGACCTCGAACCTGGGAATTTTTCTGTTTTTTTTTTCCCCACGCTCGAGGGACATCCATCAGAGGGCGCATCACCGCGACTGAAGGTAACTACAGGTCATTGACCTTCTTTACATTCATTCGCTGGGGTTTTACAGCCAGTAACCAGGATGGCTTGTTTCACCTGCATGGAAAGCTTCTTTGACCGCATGTTTACTTCACAGCAAAACCTTCCAAATGCAAGCACCACACCTCAAATCAACTCCAGGCCTTTTATCTGCTTAATTGAGAATGACATAACAAGGGGATTGCCCACACCTGTCCATGAAATAGCCTTGGAGTCAATTGTCCAATTACTGTTGGTCCCTTTATAAACAGGGTGGCACATGTTAAGGAGCTGAAACTCCTAAACCCTTCATCCAATTTTAATGTGGATACCCTCAAATGAAAGCTGAGATTCTGAACTTCAACTGCATCTGAATTGTTTTCTTTAAAATTCATTGTGGTAATGTCTATAACCAAAATTAGAAAAATGTTGTCTCTGTGTGTGTGTATATATATATATATATATATATATATATATATATATATATATATATATATATATATATATATATATATATATATATATATAGACCTAACTGTATATGTATATATTATAATTATATTATTTTGAATAAAGCATCTTAACTTGCAGCTTGAAAGTGACCACTACTATTCCTTTTTATATGCAGGTCTGTGGGCCATATACACAGGAGAGTCACTGAGCACCTTAAGGTCCCATATTTTGTGTCAGACAGTTTTGATGAAGAATATTCTGGCAATAATCTAAGAAACGTAGAACGAAGTGTAGAAGAAGATTTCATAGCTAATCTAAGGAATAACTGCTGGAAGGAGAAGCAACAAAGTAAGTACAACATGTCATTACCATACCAGAGTATGAGAACACGCAGCTGAGCCAGCAGTCTTAGATGCCGCGTCCTAGAGGTCAGCAGCCTTGGGTGCTGCGTCCTAGAGAATGGGACAGGCTTGTGTGCCGTGTCCTAGAGAATGGGCAGCCTTGTGTGCCGTGTCCTAGAAAATGGGGCAGCCTTGTGTGCCGTGTCCTAGAAAATGGGGCAGCCTTGTGTGCCGTGTCCTAGAAAATGGGGCAGCCTTGTGTGCCGTGTCCTAGAAAATGGGGCAGCCTTGTGTGCCGTGTCCTAGAAAATGGGGCAGCCTTGTGTGCCGTGTCCTAGAAAATGGGGCAGCCTTGTGTGCCGTGTCCTAGAGAATGGGCAGCCTTGGGTGCCGTGTCCTAGAGATCGGCAGCCTTGGGTGCCGTGTCCTAGAAAATGAGGCTCCCATGGGTGCCACGTCCTAGAGAATGAGGCTGCCTTGGGTGCTGTGTCTTAGAAATTGGCAGGCTTGGATGCCGCGTCATAGAGAATGAGGCTGTCGTGGGTGCAACGTCCTAGAGAATGGGCTGCCTTAGGTGCCACGTCCTAGAGAATGGGCTGCCTTGGGTGTATACTGTGTTCTTTCAGCAGCTACTTGACCTGATAACACTTGCATGAGGATAATTGACCTCCATTGCTATATTTATGACCTTTTCTAAAGATAGTCCATCAATATCAAAGTCTTGGACAACCCCTTTAAGTTTTAAGGTAGGGTTTCGACCCGTCACATCCACTGTTGATCATCTATGCATGGAACGTCTCAGAGATCAGGACCTGGAGGACTGGCTGATGAATTTGTGCAAGCATTGATTGTAAACACTGGGAAAAATCCTCATCCTAGTGGGGAACAGTCCATATTGTTGTAAAATGACTGGTCCCAATGCACAGAAAGCCAACATGGTGGTGATAGACTGAGCTGCTCATATTGAATGACGATTCCTGCTCGATGTGTAGATTAATTCTCTTTCTTTTTTCAGAGGAAGGATTACTATACAGAGCTCGTTACTTTGGAGATGCTGAACTGTATCAGAGAGCACAAAAGATGGGCACCCCGAGTTGTAACAGACTGACCGAAGTCCAGGCCTCAATGCATGGCTAGTCTTTACTTAGCGCAGTGGAGTAAGCACAGGTACACACACAGCAGCTTTCTAGGTTACACTTGACTATGGCAGAAACGTTGTGTAGTGGATCGTGCACTGTCTTTCAGTGTTGCCGATACTTCCAGTGTGGAATCTGCATAAATAATAAGAACGCTGTGGATTTATAATCCGCACTCTGTTTATTATTCTGCCCTGACTTTCTTCTCCATGTGAATGATATAAAATAGCTCCTGGTTAGAATTTTCCCAGATCCGGTCAGGATTTTGGCGCAGGATCAACACCACCATTCTGAATCCTACTTTATGGGAACCTTACAATAGTTTTATGACTCCAAAAGTGCCATTTAGGGCACTGTAGATAATCAATGAGATATAGCTGACTATACTGCACCCCCGATCACCAATGTGTCCTGTGGTCTTGAGGCCAACCCCTCCCTGCTCATCCTGATTGACGGGTGAGATGTGTCCCACATCATGCTGCTAGTGTCGGTCAAGACAAGGTGGTCCTGATTATACTATATCTACTACTATTAGTTTTCTGTTATTATACTGCATGGAGAAGGTTAAAGGGGATGTCCAGGTAAAAGGAAGAGTTCCCCAGGAGATTGGAGCTATAAAAAATGAACAAAGGCCAATTTCAGACATCTGTGAAACCCAGCCGGTTCTCTTATCGGAAGACATGGGCCAACAGTCAGCTCTCCAGGCCTGAACTGCATATATGTCGTTTTAGTGATGCTCGTCCACTGGTCTACACTGCCTCAGGAAGAGGTTGTACTTCTGATGATGCTTTGATCAGGGATCTTACCACTGCAGCCAATCGCAGGTGGCAGCGGACCTGCTCCTGGTGGTGGAACAATGATGTTTCTTCTTCCTGTGTCAACGCAAACCACAGAGTGGCCTGTGCTAGATCTGGTTGGATGCTGGATGGCGAGTATCACTTAGTTTATTTATTTTACAGCTCCTAGCCCCTGGGGATCTTTTATTTTTGCCCAGACAACCTCTTTAAATTGTGTTTTTCCAAGTCCTATAGAAAAATCCATGGAAAAATAACCACTGACTCTAAACCAAGATGGCACAACGTAAATTCTCAGAAGTGTGGCGGGCGCTGTGGACCATTTTGGATGCATGCTTAGTTTGTGGTTTTTTTTTTGCAGATATTCAAAGTAGCTGGAAATCTTTGGCAATACACCTTGTTCCAAGAGAGACGCGGCCTCGTTTCCTGCTAGGGGGCCTGCAGCGCATTGTTTCCTAGTGCGTTACGGACTCTTTAACTCCAACGTGATTATAAATGTAGAAATGTCCATGCACAATCCTCTTGACGTTTCTCGGCACTGGTCGATATTGAAGAACTGCACCTCGGCTTCTTACAATCCTCACTATGATGCCCATAGACTTTACCCGATCTTCTAGGACATCCTAAGCCCTGCAACAGTTGGGATGAAACTCACGTTCTGTGCCCCAAGGATCGAAATCTACCCCCCAAGACTATGTCCTAATTATCACAACTAACCATCCCGGAATCTGAAGACTTTTAGAACAAAGAGATGAAACCTGAAAATCTATTTAGAATTAATTTATAGCTGTATATATGTTGTACTTTTCGAGAGAATTAATTCTGCAGATATTGGATGAAGCCGTTTAGCCAGTTTCTGCTCCTCTATTTAAACCGTTGTGTGAATCTTGTGTTGGCATTGGCCGCCAAAAGCTGAGTCTTTCATATTTAAAATAATTGCATCTGACAAATATATTTAATAAATTTAGAGACAATTTGAAGGTGTACTTTCTTACAAGGTTTGCTACTGGGAAATGGCATGAAATACTTTCTGATGCACTAGAACAGGTACTGCGTGAAATCCTGCATCTCTCTGTGTGTGAGCAGCTTTGTCATATCTCCTTCTGTTATGTTATGTTCTTCCACACATCAGTGATGGGCCATTACCCCAGTCCAGTATGGACTACTACATTGGAGGTTTAGGCAGAGAGGATCTGTCAATATATTCCTCTGATGGAAGGTAGCTGTGTATACCACATACAGTGGAATTCTTCCCTAATGGGCAAATTGCAAAAGCAAGTTTTGCTTTTATTGTTTTTCTTTTACATGAAATGTAAATCCGTATTGCAAAAAGTAAAAGTAGGCCCACAGGCCGAGTAGAAAAGATTGTAGTAATGTTGTGAACATAACCTGAGCTGCTTCAAATACTCTACCCTGTATTAGCACCTTCAATGTTTTAAGAATACGTTTTTTTTTTTTTTTGCTCAGCTGCTTGTATTTTTTTTCCATTGAGTTTGAATGGAGAACATCGACCACTTCTCCATTCTAATTCCCCTTTGCCATAATCCTGCAGCTGGGTTTCTCATTCTGGCAATCATTTGGGTCCTAATAGTGTTAACCCGCGACTAATGTAGCATATCCCACCTGATCTGTACTTGTCTGGGTGAGGAGCTGGCCACGGACTTTCTCCAGCACGGAGCACCGGTACATCTATCTGAGGCTATGTAGGCACACGTTCAGGTTTTTTCGTGTGTTTTTTCGCGATAACTCATTAAAAATGCATACATTATGCATCCTATCATTTAGAATGCATTCGGCATGTTTTGTGCACATGATGCGTTTTTTTTCCGCGAAAAAAACGCATCGCGGTAAAAAAAAAAGCAGCATGTTCATTAATTTTGCAGATTTTCTGCGTTTTTCTCGCTATTCTACGCATTTAGGAAAATGCGTCAAAAACGCGGGAAAAAAACGCATGCGGATTTCTGGCAGAAATGTCCGATTTTTGTCAGGAAAATTTCTGCAAGAAATCCTGATGTGTGCACATACACTTATTAATGTTGTGTTTATTGGAGATTTGCTTGCTCGTCAGTTTGGGGTACACTGATCTCTCCTGGACAGTGTTCAGCCTCAGGAGTCAGTGTTTACATTCAGTGACTGTAAGGCTAGGGTCACATTGCGTTATGCGACTGTGTTAAACGGACTACGTTACACCGCAGCAAGACGCGG
The DNA here is from genome assembly GCF_032444005.1 of Ranitomeya imitator. NCBI lineage: Eukaryota > Metazoa > Chordata > Amphibia > Anura > Dendrobatidae > Ranitomeya > Ranitomeya imitator. The sequence continues at coordinate 757,535,148 of NC_091283.1, read as the reverse complement.
TGTAACGTAGTCCGTTAACGCCGCCATTGCCTGTAATGGCAAATGCATCGCTAGCGCATGCCCACATTGGGCGTGCGCTAGCGATGTGCCGTCATTTGAGTCATTTGATCAGCTAACGCGATCCCTTTTGGGACATTGCGTTTAGCGCTATGCGCTAAACGGACTGCCCTAAAGGCCCCGTCACACATAGCGAGATCGCTGCTGAGTCACAAGTTTTGTGACGCAACAGCGATCTCAGTAGCGATCTCGCTATGTGTGACACGTACCAGCGATCAGGCCCCTGCTGTGAGATCGCTGGTCGTGTCGGAATGGCCTGGGCCATTTTTTTTGTATAAATCATTTTTATTGGTCACAGCAATAAAAAAAAACGAAGGCAAACGTTACAAACTGGTAAATCTGTGCAATGATAGGCAGTAATTTTAAGTCGAACAAGAGGAGCATAGTTACAGCATTTATGTCTTATGATTTAACTTTTCTGATCAGCAATGCTCCTGGCTATCCCGAAATCATGAGCTGATAACAATAAAAAACAGCCGGGATAGATGGTACCAATTGTTAGATTTCTTTGTGGATATTCAAAATACAATATGTATAATCGAACTAGTTATGAGGAGGACAAACATAGAAAGTAAGGAAGGGGAAAGAAAAGAGGGTGGGAAGAAGAAAAGAAGGATGGATGAGGGTGTGGGGAATTCAGGGAAGGAGTGTGGCTGCCCCCGCATCCCAGCGGACAGGACGCACGCCGAGGAACGGCCTGGAAGCATACGAGAATAGACTATAAAGTGCGTCGGGTTCTGGAAACCCAGAGATCTAGTTCAGGAGTTTCCCTAAAAGCGATCCAAGGGGCCCATATGTTGTAAGTTTTCTCTGCGCTACCTGGTGACTGATTTATCAACTGCTCCATTCTATAGATGTCATTAAGTTCTGCCACAAAATCTGTACGGGAAGGAAATTTTTCTTGTTTCCAAAACCTAGGGATCAGATTTCTGACTGCAGTAAGAAAGTGTCTGAGGATACCCCTCTTGAACCTAGGGCCTGGGCCATTTTTTGATCGTTGAGGTCCCGCTGACATCGCTGAATCGGCGTGTGTGACGCCGATTCAGCGATGTCTTCGCTGGTAACCAGGGTAAACATCGGGTTACTAAGCGCAGGGCCGCGCTTAGTAACCCGATGTTTACCCTGGTTACCATCGTTAAAGTAAAAAAAACAAATGCTACATACTTACCTACCGCTGTCTGTCCCCGGCGCTCTGCTTCTCTGCTCTGGCTGTGAGCACAGCGGCCGGAAAGCAGAGCAGTGACGTCACCGCTGTGCTTTCCGGCTGCCTGCCGCTCACAGCCAGAGCAGAGAAGCAGAGCGCCGGGGACAGACAGCGGTAGGTAAGTATGTAGCGTTTGTTTTTTTTACTTTAACGATGGTAACCAGGGTAAACATCGGGTTACTAAGCGCGGCCCTGCGCTTAGTAACCCGATGTTTACCCTGGTTACCGGGGACCTCGGGATCGTTGGTCGCTGGAGAGCTGTCTGTGTGACAGCTCTCCAGCGACGCTGCAGCGATCCGGATCGTTGTCGGTATCGCTGCAGCGTCGCTAAAGTGTGACGGTACCTTAACGCAATGTGACCCTAGCCTAAGCAGAGGAGGATGTGCAGGTTGGATCTCATGTATAGATAAGGCCTACATTACCATTTTTATCCTGCATCTGGTGGGGGCATGTGTGTCTTTGTTCCTCTCTGCAGGGGGCATCCCTAGTGCTTAGTACTGTGGACAGGCTGGAGCCTTGGCTTCTGGAACACTCTTCTTTCTTTGAGCTAACAGCAAATGTTTAATGTGTATGGTATGGACACATAAAATTTCTGCCAGAAATCCTGATGTGTGCACATAGCCTTAAGGTACCTTCACACTGACCAACTTCACAACGATATCGCTAGCGATCCGTGACGTTGCAGCGTCCTGGATAGCGATATCGTTTATTTGACACGCAGCAGTGATCTGAATCCTGCTGTGACATCGTTGGTCAGAGCAGAAAGTCCAGAACTTTATTTCGTCGCTGGATCTCCCGCAGACATCGCTGAATCGGCGTCTTCACTGGTAACCAGGGTAAACATCGGGTTACTAAGCGCAGGGCCGCACTTAGTAACCCGATGTTTACCCTGGTTACCAGTGTAAATGTTACAAAAAACACACACTTCATACTTACATTCCGGTGTCTGTCCCCCGGCGCTGTGCTTCCCTGCACTGTCCGTGCCGGCCAGCCGTAAAGCAGATTACAGCAGTGACGTCACCGCTGTGCTTTACGGCCAGCCGGCGCTCAGTCAGTGCAGGAAAGCACAGCGACGGGGGAAAGACACCGGAATGTAAGTATGTAGTATTTTTTTTTTTTACATTAGCACTGGTAACCAGGGTAAACATCGGGTTACTAAGCGCGGCCCTGCGCTTAGTAACCCGATGTTTACCCTGGTTACCAGGGGACTTCGCATAGTTGGTCGCTGGAGAGCTGTCTGTGTGACAGCTCTCCAGCGACCACACAGCGACGCTGCAGCGATCGGGATCGTTGTCTATATTGCTGCAGCGTCGCTAAATGTGACGGTACCTTTAGGAGACAGTGGGTATCGCCTGGTACAGGGGCAGTGGAACTACCGATTCCCGGGTTGAGATCTTGTGGACTGGGGATACTGTGACCACCAGCCTGGAATTACTGTGAGACCATGGACTTAAAGAATAAAAATAGTTATCGTTAAGCTGCCAAGGTGATTATTACAACCCACAACCTCACATCTTCACAGTCTGAAATACTCCCTTTTAATAGTGTTTTCATACTGTCTTTTCACTAAGGCTGGGGTCACACTAGCATGTAACATCCGATGCGAGAGAATTGGATGCGATATGCTAATGACACTCTGCTCAAACACTGCGGAGAGCGTGAGCCGAGTATCATTTTACCGTAATATGATCCTCTCGCATGTGAGAAGGAGAGATTAATCTCCCCAGCCTCTCCAGTGTCTGTCTCAGCATATATTGGACTGCACTCAGATGACATCCGAGTGCGGTTTGATGTTTTACATACTCCTATAGACTTGAATGGTTGAGTGCGATCCGTTTCTCAGATGCACTCTCAGCATGATGCGATTGTTTTTCATTCCAAATCAGCATGGGAAAATAATCACAGATCTGCACTGCTACATAGTATAACATTGCACTCGGCCCAATCAGATTTTTACTTGGATTGCACTCACCCGATTTCTATGCTTCTGTGGGTGAGCCCTAGGGTAAAGCCAGGATGCTGCTGACATTCCATCCGCTGGATGGCCCTTTGTTACTCTATTTTCCACAACTGTGTGGCCATTGGCCCACCATGGTTGGGCGGGATTTCGACAACGCTTTCACCCCACCATTTGGCTTGATCATAAACTATCTTTATGCAAAATGGTATAGTTCTATTATTTATTAAATGAAATGGAGGCCCGATGCTATCGCATCGGGAGGGCAGTAGTGTCATGATGGGGGCAGGCATGCTGCGCTGTTGTTGCCTAATGGCGTCCTGTGATAATCTAATGACTTTTGCATCAGGGCACTCATGTGCTTGATGCCTACGCTTACATGCATTGTTTTTGTCCCAGCGATGCTGTTGGTCTTCAAAAGTCTCATTTGCCCTTTGTTGTCTTCGACGTTCCTTTGCCTTTGCTGCTTTGCTTTTGTTGTCATTGGCATACTTTTTAGGAGGAGCCATGTTGGTGTTGATAATTGCTTTTTAAAGGGGTTTTCCCACGAACAAAAGTTCATTTTAAAAGTTGTCTGTGTCTGTGCACCAAACATACCACAGCTCCTGGGCAAGGGAGGAAGCAAAAGACAATACTGACATTACAGCAGGAGATCGCAGAGGATAAATTTTGCGGGGTGAAATATTTTTTAAAAACAGTCAGTTTTCATTCCAAGACGTCCTCTTCGGATCTTCAGCCACGGCTCCGGCGCAGGCGTACTTTGTCTGCCCTGTTGAGGGCAGAGCAAAGTACTGCAGTGCGCAGGCGCCGGGCCTCTCTGACCTTTCCGGCGCCTGCGCACTGCAGTACTTTGTTCTGCCGGAGCCGTGGCTGAAGATCAGAAGAGGACGTCTTGGAATGAAGATGGGAGGCGCCGGAGCGGACCAGAGACACCCATCAGACCTGACCAGCAGCGGGACCGCCCCTGGGTGAGTATAATCTAACGTCTTTTTCTCCTCTTTCAGGTAACATCGGGGGCTTATCTACAGCATTACAGAATGCTGTAGATAAGCCCCTGATGCCGGTGGGCTTAACTCACCCGCGATTTTCGGGGTGACAGGTTCCCTTTAAATATTTTACCTCACAAAATGAATCCACTATGATCCCCTGCTGTAATGTCAGTGTTAACTTTTGCTTCCTCCCCTGCCCAGGAGATGTGGTATGCTCCGTACATGGTCAGACCGTCAATTTTTAAAATGAACTTTCGTTCGTGGGAAAACCCCTTTATGTGACCGGCTTCCTCTGCCTGTAGACACATCCTGCATCTGTCGCCGGGATCAGCCGAATGATTCACTGCACCTGCATGTAATTCGCAGACAGTAATTGTGCAAACAGATAGCGGCGGTAACATTAAAACTGCACATGCTCTCCTCCTGGCGGTGGTCAGTGAATCATTCGGCTGATCCTCGCGGCGTGTTCGCAACGGTGTTCCACTGGTGGTACCCTGCAAGAGGCTGTGAGGTGCATATGGCGTATAGCGTGTATGTGTGGTGCAACTGTGTTCCGTAGATGGTACCGCGCAATAGGTTGGTACCAGCAGCAGTTTTCATATTGAGACATCCATCACTTGGGTGTCCCAATATGGCGGTCGGTGAACTTCCTCCGCTTGGAATTCTGGGATATGGTGACATCTGGACAGAACAGGAAATAAAAACATTACAAGGCAATTATATAAATAGATAGCCCCCATCTCTGTTCATGCCTGGCTTTGTACAATTAATAATTTAAAAAATATGTAAACTTAGTCTTTAAATGTTAGGCAACCTAAACTTTTTTTTTTTCTTAGAGCTTTTACATTGTGTAAATAACAAAACCTCATAAAGCTTTGCTGTAATATCTTCTGTGGTTTCAGGCCACTGGTGCGCGAGTCGGGACAAGCCTTCAGAATGGCACTCTGCAAACAATGCATACACCTGAAATACAGTTGCATAGTTAAATATGATCATGGAAAGGCAAGCGTAACTAATCTGGTCTATTTGTGTAAAAACAGAAGATGTTTCCCTGGTCAGCAGGTAAGGGTAAGCCTCCACTAGACGGCAATAACTCGCCACCAGTGCACTACTTTACTTTGTTGACCCTGCTGAAAAGATTGCAGTGACCCATCAAAAATAGAAAGCGTGAAGTTTGTAAATGATGAGGTGACATTGCTTCCGACATTTTCAGATTCAGATTCTCCTGCTCTGTGGCCTCCCCTCTAAGGCCGGCGTCACACACAGCGTATGAAAATACGGTCCGTATATTACGGCCGTAATACGCTGAAAAGTCCCCAAAATAGTGGTCCGTAGCTCCTCCGTAGGCAGGGTGTGTCACCGTTTTTTGCGCATGGCATCCTCCGTATGGCAGCCGTACTGCGTGTTTTTATCGCAGGCTTGCAAAACCAACATACGGCTATACAAGGGATCCATGTGTAAAAAAAAAAACAAAAACATATATACTGTGTGTGTGTATATATATATATTGTCAGTAGACACATATATGTATATATATTCTTACTTCATACAGCCGCGATATAGCAGAAAGCTGGTAATTCAATTACCGGCTTTTGCTTTCTCCTTCCTAAACCTGACATGATATGAGACCTGGTTTACATACAGCAAACCATCTCATATCACCATTTTTTTTGCATATTCCACACTACTAATGTTAGTAGTGTGTCTATGCAAAATTTGGCCGTTCTAGCTCTTAAAATAAAGGGTTAAATGGCGGAAAAAATTGGCGTGGGCTCCCGCACAATTTTCTCCGCCAGAGTAGTAAAGCCAGTGACTGAGGGCAGATATTAATAGCCTGGAGAGGGTCCACGGTTATTGCCCCCCCCCCCCCCCCTGGCTAAAAACATCTGCCCCCAGCCACCCCAGAAAAGGCACATCTGGAAGATGCGCCTATTCTGGCACTTGGCCACTCTCTTCCCATTCCCGTGTAGCGGTGGGATATGGGGTAATGACGGGTTAATGCCACCTTGCTATTGTAAGGTGACATTAAGCCTAATTAATAATGGAGAGGCGTCAATTATGACACCTATCCATTATTAATCCAATTGAATGAAAGGGTTAAAAAAAACACATTATTAAAAATTATTTTAATGAAATAAAAACAAAGGTTGTTGTAATATTTTATTTAACGCCCAATCCAATCACTGAAGACCCTCGTTCTGTAACAAAAAAAACATAATAAACCAACAATATACATACCTTCCGCAGATCTGTAAAGTCCAACGATGTAAATCCTTCTGAAGGGGTTAAAATATTTTGCAGGCAGGAGTTCTGCTAATGCAACGCTACTCCTGCCTGCAAAACCCCGGAGAATGAAGGTAAAGTAGGTCAATGACCTATATTTACCTGCATTTGCGGTGAGGCGCCCTCTGCTGGCTGTTCATAGATCGTGGGAACTTTCATAGAAAGCCTGGGAGCTTTCAAGGAAAGCTACCACTATCTATGAACAGCCAGCAGAGGGCGCCTCACCGCAAATGAAGGTAAAGTAGGTCATTGACCTACTTTACCTTCATTCCCTGGGGTTTTGCAGCGAGGAGCAGCGCTGCATTAGCAGAACTCCTGGCTGCAAAATGTTTTAACCCCTTCAGAAGGATTTACATCGTTGGACTTTACAGATCTGCGGAAGGTATGTATATTGTTGGTTTATTATGTTTTTTTTGTTACAGAACGAGGGTCTTCAGTGATTGGATTGGGTGTTAAATAAAATATTACAACAACCTTTGTTTTTATTTCATTAAAATAATTTTTAATAGTGTGTGTGTGTGTGTGTGTGTGTGTTGTTGTGAGTTCTGTTTTTGGGCTCCCTCTGGTGGTTACTGATGGTACTGGGTGACTTGTCTTTCCTGGGTTTCTGGGTTCCACCTGTTCCATCAGCATATGGGAGTTTCCTATTTAACCTGGCTTTGCTGGCATTTCCTCGCCGGTTATCAATGTATCTAGTGTGTCTTGTTACCTCTGCTCCCTGCTCCTAGAACCTTCTGGACAAGCTAAGTTTGGATTTTCCTGTTTTGTGTTTTGCTTAATTTGGTTTTTAGTCCAGCCTGCAGATATGTGATTCTCTGCTGCTGGTTGCTCTAGTGGGCTGAAATTGCTTTTCATGTACCATGAGTTGGCACATGAGTTCAAGTAATTTCAGGATGGTTTTTTGAAGGGTTTTTCGCTGACCGCGCAGTTCACTTTTGTATCCTCTGCTATCTAGCTTTAGCGGGCCTCATTTTGCTGAAACTGTTTTCATACTACGTATGTGCTTTCCTCTCATTTCACCGTCATTATATGTGGGGGGCTGCTATTTGCTGTGGGGTATTTCTCTGGAGGCAAGAGAGGTCTGTGTTTCTTCTGATAGGGGAAGTTAGATCTTCGGCTGGAGCGAGACGTCTAGGATCATCGTAGGCACGTTCCCCGGCTACTTTTATTTGTGTGTTAGGTTCAGGGTCGCGGTCAGCTCAGGTTCCATCGCCCTAGAGCTTGTTTGTATCTGTGCTTGTCCTTTTTGTGATCCCCTGCCATTGGGATCATGACAGTATAACCGGCCCACAAAGTGTTAATTGTATTGGCTGAAGTAGGAGGATAAGTAATAATAATAATAATAATAATCTTTATTTTTATATAGCGCTAACATATTCCGCAGCGCTTTACAGTTTGCACACATTATCAGTAGTCTGAGGAAGTTTGTTTTTTTTTTCCCCTCAGAGTTTGCTGCCTAGCCTTATTGCAGCCTGGCTACTTCCTCCTCCTCTTAATCTTTGAATGGCTCTGATCTCAGCTGTTTATCATGGACGTCCAGAGTTTGGCTTCCAGCCTGAATAATCTTGCCACTAAGGTTCAAAATATACAGGATTTTGTTGTACATGCTCCTATGTCTGAACCTAGAATTCCTGTCCCAGAGTTTTTTTCTGGAGATAGATCTCGTTTTCTGAATTTTAGGAACAATTGCAAGTTGTTTCTTTCTTTGAAATCTCGCTCCTCTGGAGACCCTGCTCAGCAAGTCAAGATAATTATATCTTTCCTGCGGGGTGACCCTCAGGATTGGGCATTTGCATTGGCACCAGGGGACCCTGTGTTGCTTAATGCAGATGCGTTTTTTCTGGCATTGGGTTTGCTCTATGAGGAACCTAACCAAGAGATTCAGGCTGACAAAGCTTTGTTGGCCCTCTCTCAGGGGCAAGATGAAGCAGAAATTTATTGTCAAAAATTTTGGAAGTGGTCGGTACTTACTCAGTGGAATGAGTGCGCTCTGGCTGCAAAGTTTAGAGATGGCCTTTCTGAGGCCATTAAAGATGTTATGGTGGGGTTCCCTGCGCCTGCTGGTCTGAATGAGTCTATGACTATGGCTGTTCAGATTGATCGGCGTTTACGGGAGCGCAAACCTGTGCATCATTTGGCGGTGTCGTCTGAACCGTCACCTGAGATAATGCAATGTGATAGAATTCAGTCCAGAAGTGAACGGCAAAAGTATAGGCGGAAAAAAGGGTTGTGCTTTTATTGTGGTGATTCAGCTCATGTTATATCAGCATGCTCTAAACGCACAAAAAAGGTTAAGTCTGTTGCCATTAGTACTTTACAGTCTAAGTTCATTCTGTCTGTGACTCTGATTTGTTCATTATCATCCATTTCCGTCGATGCCTATGTGGATTCAGGCGCTGCCCTGAGTCTTATGGATTGGTCATTTGCCAATCGCTGTGGGTTTAGTCTGGAGCCTCTGGAAGTCCCTATTCCTTTGAAGGGAATTGACTCTACACCTTTGGCTATGAATAAACCTCAGTACTGGACACAAGTGACCATGCGTATGACTCCCGTTCATCAGGAGGTGATTCGCTTCCTGGTACTGTATAATTTGCATGATGTTCTAGTACTTGGTCTGCCATGGTTACAAACTCATAATCCAGTCATTGACTGGAAATCAGTGTCTGTGTTAAGCTGGGGTTGTCAGGGGGTTCATGATGATGCACCTCCGATTTCTATCGCTTCATCTACTCCTTCTGAGATTCCTGTGTTTTTGTCTGACTATCGGGATGTTTTTGAGGAGCCTAAGCTCAGTTCGCTTCCTCCTCACAGGGATTGCGATTGTGCTATAAATTTAATTCCGGGCAGTAAATTTCCTAAAGGTCGTTTGTTCAATCTGTCAGTGCCAGAGCATACTGCTATGCGGGATTATGTTAAGGAGTCCTTGGAAAAGGGACATATCCGTCCATCTTTGTCCCCTTTGGGAGCAGGTTTTTTTTTCGTGGCCAAGAAAGATGGTTCCTTGAGGCCTTGTATAGATTATCGTCTTTTGAATAAGATTACCGTAAAATATCAGTATCCTTTGCCATTGTTGACTGATTTGTTTGCTCGCATTAAGGGGGCTAAATGGTTCCCTAAGATTGATCTTCGGGGTGCGTATAATCTTATACGAATAAAGCAAGGTGATGAGTGGAAAACCGCATTTAATACGCCTGAGGGCCATTTTGAGTATTTGGTAATGCCTTTTGGACTTTCTAATGCTCCTTCAGTCTTCCAGTCCTTTATGCACGATATTTTCCGTGAATATCTGGATAAATTTATGATTGTGTATTTGGATGATATTTTGGTTTTTTCTGATGACTGGGAGTCTCATGTTCAGCAGGTCAGGAAGGTGTTTCAGGTCCTGCGGGCCAATTCCTTGTTTGTAAAAGGCTCAAAGTGTCTCTTTGGAGTCCAGAAGATTTCTTTCTTGGGGTATATTTTTTCCCCTTCTACTATTGAGATGGATCCCGTCAAGGTTCAGGCTATTTGTGACTGGACGCAGCCTACATCTCTTAAGAGTCTACAGAAGTTCTTGGGCTTTGCTAATTTCTATCGTCGTTTTATAACTAATTTTTCTAGTGTTGTTAAGCCTTTGACGGATTTGACTAAGAAGGGTGCTGATGTTGCTAATTGGTCTCCTGCGGCTGTGGAGGCCTTTCAGGAACTTAAGCGCCGGTTTTCTTCTGCTCCTGTGTTGCGTCAGCCAGATGTTTCGCTCCCTTTTCAGGTTGAGGTTGATGCTTCCGAGATTGGAGCGGGGGCGGTTTTGTCACAGAGAAGCTCCGATGGCTCAGTGATGAAGCCATGCGCGTTTTTTTCTAGAAAGTTTTCGCCGGCTGAGCGGAATTATGATGTTGGTAATCGGGAACTTTTGGCCATGAAGTGGGCATTTGAGGAGTGGCGTCATTGGCTAGAGGGTGCTAGACATCGTGTGGTGGTCTTGACTGATCACAAAAATTTGATTTACCTTGAGTCTGCCAGGCGTCTGAATCCTAGACAGGCTCGTTGGTCACTGTTTTTCTCTCGTTTCAATTTTGTGGTTTCATACCTGCCAGGTTCAAAGAATGTGAAGGCGGATGCTCTTTCTAGGAGTTTTGTGCCTGACTCCCTTGGAAATTCTGAGCCCTCTGGTATCCTTAGGGATGGGGTGATTTTGTCTGCTGTCTCCCCAGACTTGCGACGTGCTTTGCAGGAGTTTCAGGTGGCTAAACCTGATCGTTGTCCGCCTGAGAGACTGTTTGTTCCGGATAATTGGACCAGTAGAGTCATCTCCGAGGTCCATTCTTCTGCGTTGGCAGGTCATCCTGGAATATTTGGTACTAGAGACTTGGTGGCCAGGTCTTTTTGGTGGCCTTCCTTGTCGAGGGATGTGCGTTCTTTTGTGCAGTCTTGTGAGGTTTGTGCTCGGGCTAAGCCTTGCTGTTCTCGAGCCAGTGGATTGTTGTCACCTTTGCCTATCCCGAAGAGGCCTTGGACGCACATTTCCATGGACTTTATTTCGGATCTCCCTGTCTCTCAAAAAATGTCCGTCATCTGGGTTGTGTGTGATCGCTTTTCTAAAATGGTTCATCTGGTACCCTTGCCTAAGTTGCCTTCCTCCTCTGAGTTGGTCCCTCTGTTTTTTCAGAATGTGGTTCGTTTGCATGGGATTCCTGAGAACATCGTTTCTGACAGGGGATCCCAGTTTGTGTCTAGATTTTGGCGGACTTTCTGTGCTAAGATGGGCATTGATTTGTCCTTTTCGTCTGCATTCCATCCTCAGACGAATGGCCAGACTGAACGAACTAATCAGACCTTGGAAACTTATTTAAGGTGTTTTGTTTCTGCTGATCAGGATGACTGGGTTACCTTTTTGCCGCTGGCCGAGTTTGCGCTTAATAATCGGGCTAGTTCTGCTACCTTGGTTTCTCCTTTCTTTTGTAATTCGGGGTTTCATCCTCGTTTTTCCTCTGGTCAGGTGGAACCTTCTGATTGTCCTGGAGTGGACATGGTGGTGGATAGGTTGCATCGGATTTGGAGTCATGTGGTGGACAATTTGAAGTTGTCCCAGGAGAAGGCTCAGCAGTTTGCTAATCGCCGTCGCCGCGTGGGTCCTCGACTTCTTGTTGGTGACTTGGTGTGGTTGTCTTCTCGTTTTGTTCCTATGAAGGTCTCTTCTCCTAAGTTCAAGCCTCGGTTCATCGGTCCCTATAGGATCTTGGAAATTCTTAACCCTGTGTCGTTTCGTTTGGATCTCCCGGCATCGTTTGCTATTCATAATGTGTTTCATCGGTCGTTGTTGCGGAAGTATGAGGTACCTGTTGTTCCTTCTCTTGAGCCTCCTGCTCCAGTGCTGGTGGAGGGAGAATTGGAGTATGTTGTGGAGAAGATCTTGGATTCTCGTGTTTCCAGACGGAAACTCCAGTATTTGGTCAAGTGGAAGGGTTATGGTCAGGAGGATAATTCTTGGGTGGTTGCCTCGGATGTTCATGCTGATGATTTGGTTCGCGCTTTTCATAGGGCTCATCCTGGTCGCCCTGGTGGTTCTCGTGAGGGTTCGGTGACCCCTCCTCAAGGGGGGGGTACTGTTGTGAGTTCTGTTTTTGGGCTCCCTCTGGTGGTTACTGATGGTACTGGGTGACTTGTCTTTCCTGGGTTTCTGGGTTCCACCTGTTCCATCAGCATATGGGAGTTTCCTATTTAACCTGGCTTTGCTGGCATTTCCTCGCCGGTTATCAATGTATCCAGTGTGTCTTGTTACCTCTGCTCCCTGCTCCTAGAACCTTCTGGACAAGCTAAGTTTGGATTTTCCTGTTTTGTGTTTTGCTTAATTTGGTTTTTAGTCCAGCCTGCAGATATGTGATTCTCTGCTGCTGGTTGCTCTAGTGGGCTGAAATTGCTTTTCATGTACCATGAGTTGGCACATGAGTTCAAGTAATTTCAGGATGGTTTTTTGAAGGGTTTTTCGCTGACCGCGCAGTTCACTTTTGTATCCTCTGCTATCTAGCTTTAGCGGGCCTCATTTTGCTGAAACTGTTTTCATACTACGTATGTGCTTTCCTCTCATTTCACCGTCATTATATGTGGGGGGCTGCTATTTGCTGTGGGGTATTTCTCTGGAGGCAAGAGAGGTCTGTGTTTCTTCTGATAGGGGAAGTTAGATCTTCGGCTGGAGCGAGACGTCTAGGATCATCGTAGGCACGTTCCCCGGCTACTTTTATTTGTGTGTTAGGTTCAGGGTCGCGGTCAGCTCAGGTTCCACCGCCCTAGAGCTTGTTTGTATCTGTGCTTGTCCTTTTTGTGATCCCCTGCCATTGGGATCATGACAGTGTGTGTGTTTTTTGACCCTGTCATTCAATTGGATTAATAATGGATAGGTGTCATAATTGACGCCTCTCCATTATTAATTAGGCTTAATGTCACCTTACAATAGCAAGGTGGCATTAACCCTTCATTACCCCATATCCCACCGCTACACGGGAATGGGAAGAGAGTGGCCAAGTGCCAGAATAGGCGCATCTTCCAGATGTGCCTTTTCTGGGGTGGCTGGGGGCAGATGTTTTTAGCCAGGGGGGTAGGCAATAACCATGGACCCTCTCCAGGCTCTTAATATCTGCCCTCAGTCACTGGCTTTACTACTCTGGCGGAGAAAATTGCACGGGAGCCCACGCCAATTTTTTCTGCCATTTAACCCTTTATTTTAAGAGCTAGAACGGCCAAATTTTGCATAGACACACTACTAACATTAGTAGTGTGGATTATGCAAAAAAAATGGTGATATGAGATGGTTTACTGTATGTAAACCAGGTCTCATATCATGTCGGGTTTAGGAAGGAGAATGCAAAAGCCGGTAATTGAATTACCAGCTTTCTGCTATATCGCGGCTGTATGAAGTAAGAATATATAGACATATATGTGTCTACTGACATATATCTATATATATCATTGTCTAAGGGTTTTTCCGTCTGTCTTTGTCTGTCTGTCTGTCCTGGAAATCCCGCCTCTCTGATTGGTCGAGGCCGCCGACCAATCAGCAAAGGGCACAGCGACGATGTCATAAAGGACGTAGAAATCTCACGTTTCTGATTCAGCGACGGGCACAGTATCGACGTAGATGTCATAATGGTTGCCATGGCGACGAATATTCTAGAATACCCAATGCATTAGAATCGGGCCACAATCTAGTATATATATATATATATATATATATATATATATATATATATATATATATATATATATATATATATATATATATATATATATATATATATATATATATATATATATATACCTATTCTATGTGTAGACATTTATTCTACCTATTCTATTGTAAGCTGTCAGTGTGATTTTACTGTACAGCGCACTGAATTACCGGCTTTTCTCTGTAACACCGCTGCGTATTTCTCGCAAGTCACACTGCTGGTCCGTGTGTAATCCGTATTTTTCTAGCTTCCATAGACATTCATTGGCTTTTTATTTGCGCAATACGGTGACAAACGCAGCATGCTGCGATTTTCTACGGCCGTAGAAAGCCGTATAATACTGATCAGTAAAATACGGCAGATAGGAGCAGGGGCATAGAGAATAATTGTGCCTTATGTTTTGCGAGTTTTACGGACGTAGTTTCTGCGCTCTTACGTCCGTAAAACTCGCAAGTGTGACACTGGCCTAACACTCTCGCACCCCTCCAATCTATTCTAAACTCTGCTGCCCGACTAATCCACCTGTCCCCCCGCTATTCCCCGGCCTCTCCCCTCTGTCAATCCCTTCACTGGCTCCCCATTGCCCAGAGACTCCACTACAAAACCCTAACCATGACGTACAAAGCCACCCACAACCTGTCTCCTCCATACATCTGTGATCTCGTCTCCCGGTACTTACCTACCCGCAACCTCCGATCCTCACAAGATCTCCCTCTCTACTCCCCTCTTATCTCGTCTTCCCACAATCATATACAAGATTTCTCTCGCGCATCACCCCTACTCTGGAACCCTCTACCACAACACATCAGACTCTCGCCTACCATCGAAACCTTCAAAAAGAACCTGAAGACCCACCTCTTCCGACAAGTCCTACAACCTGCAGTAACCACCGATCGACCAAACCGCTGCATGACCAGCTCTACCCTCACCTACTGTATCCTCACCCATCCCTTGTAGATTGTGAGCCTTCGCGGGCAGGGTCCTCATTCCTCCTGTACCAGTTATGACTTGTATTGTTTAAGATTATTGTACTTGTTTTTATGTATACCCCTCCTCACATGTAAAGCGCCATGGAATAAATGGAGCTATAACAATAAATAATAATAATAATTTTGTTATGGCTACATGGCAAGACCAATTCTCAGACAAGTCGTGCTACCAAAACCATCTCAGTAACTTTTCTGCGGTTTATATTTTAGAGCTGTGATTTGCCAAATTGCAGAGTTGCACCCAAGTTGCAGTCGCGTGTGACTTACATTGATGTCTTATGGCAAGTGAGCTGCAATGCGCGAAAACTCGCATCAATACCCGGCACGGATGCTGGCTGTTCGGACCGGAGCATTCAGCTGCATAGAAATACATGCAGCCTAACGCTCCAGTCCTGAGAGCTGGCGGCAGTGCCGGGTATTGATCCGAGAAACTCGCGCTGCACGTGCAAGTGTGGCCCCGGCCTAAACGTCAGGCTGCATTCCCACATCTGTGTGTCAACATCCAAGTCCGACAAACAAAGCAGTACTCTGTAGCGCTGTAGCATGCAAACGTGAAATATGAATTGCATTACTGCACTAGAAAATATGAAAAATTGGGAATACTTAGCGCATAAATTGGGCAATTCATGTGGACCCGGCAGCCGCGATAAGGCGATTCTCGTTGTTGTGAACCTATCTAATGTGAGTTTTTTCTTAGACTAAAGTCTACATTTTTATGGGAAGGCCGGATCCTTCTGTAAATAAAAACAACTGAGGCTAAGGGGTGGAGTACATAGTCAAGAGAGCCAATGCATACAAATATCAAAAGACTGATCGTCACTTCCAAACAAAAATCAGGTGTGAACAGTTGCTTACTAAGGTACTATCCAAGTCTGGACTGTGAATCATGGAATGGCTGTGGATCTTCTTACCCAAACTTGATAACCTCATGGGTATCTATGATGCTGGCAACTCCGGCTTGGAAGACCTGCAGCCCGTCCCTGAATCATAGTCTGTGCTCACACCGCGATGTGTGAATGCGGCCTTAATTTTATGGTAACACATAATTTAGCATTTAACTTCACACCAGTTTTGGCACTTTCTCCATTACATTAGGTAAGACTAATGTAGTTAAGGAGAGTGCAAAGTTACATAAGAGTTATCTCATGAAGATGTCCAATGTCTATATGGACATCTCAGTGCAGTGTTTCCCGAACCCCAACAGATCAGGATTTCTTTAATATTGCACAGGTGAGAGAATACTGGGTAGTTTCGGATGCATTAATAATCATTCCATCATCTGTGCAATATTAAGGAAATCCTGAAAACATTCTGAGGGCCGTGAGGACTGGAGTTTGGGAAACACTACCTTAGAGGAGGGAACCTCTACGAGATGAATGGAGAACCACTCATTAGGAACAGGTCCCACTCGGGCAGGCCCAGTCATGCATTAATTACACTATGTGGCCGGCCCCTGGGTAATCATAAATTTATGTCGATCAGCCAACTTTCATTTGAAAAAGAACTGGGAAAAAAAATCGCCTGTTGCTAAAAGTATTTGCTGCTGTTGATTTACCACCAATATTCTGCATCTTTTTCCATGAGTTGTCATCCAACCTTCTCACGTTTCTTAATGCGAACCTGTCAGGAGCGTTAGGGTACCGTCACATAGTGGCATTTTGATCGCTACGACGGCACGATTCGTGACGTTCCAGCGATATAGTTACGATCTCGCAGTGTCTGACACGCTCCTGCGATCAGGGACCCCGCTGAGAATCGTACGTCGTAGCAGATCGTTTGAAACTTTCTTTCGTCGTCTAGTGTCCCGCTGTGGCGGCATGATCGCATGGTGTAACAAAGGTGTGCACGATATTGTATACGATGTGCGCATAGTAACCAACGGCTTCTACATCGCACATACGTCAGGAAATTATCGCTCCAGCGTCGTACATTGCAAAGTGTGACAGCAGTCTACGACGCTGGAGCGATATTGTTACGATGCTGGAGCGTCACGGATCGTGCCGTCGTAGCCATCAAAATGCCACTGTGTGACGGTACCCTTAGAGTCACCAAATTAATTCTATTGCTAGTTAAAAACAGGTAGTAAAAACAAGTTCAAACAAGTCAGAAAGTGGCTATACCATCACTGTCTATCTAATTGAGGCTGCAAGTGGACCATTCATGGTCAGAGCACTGATTCTTCCCTTATCTCCCTCTTAGGCCGGCTTCACACTTGCGAGTTTTACGGACGTAAGAGCGCAGAAACTACGTTCATAAAACTCGCAAAACATACGGCACAATTATTCTTTATGCCCCTGCTCCTATCTGCCGTATTAAACTGATCAGTATTATACGGCTTTCTACGGCCGTAGAAAATCGCAGCATGCTGCGTTTGTCACCGTATTGCGCAAATAAAACGTCAATGAAAGTCTATGGAAGCCCCAAAAATACGGATCACACACGGACCAGCAGTGTGACTTGCGAGGAATACGCAGCGCTGTTAGAGAGAAAAGCCGGTAATTCAGTGCGGTGTACAGTAAAATCACACTGACAGCTTAGAATAGAATAGGTAGAATAAATGTGTACACATAGAATAGGTATATATATATATATATATATATATATACAGTGGGGCAAAAAAGTATTTAGTCAGTCAGCAATAGTGGAAGTTCCACCACTTAAAAAGATGAGAGGCGTCTGTAATTTACATCATAGGTAGACCTCAACTATGGGAGACAAACTGAGAAAAAAAAATCCAGAAAATCACATTGTCTGTTTTTTTAACATTTTATTTGCATATTATGGTGGAAAATAAGTATTTGGTCAGAAACAAAATTTCATCTCAATACTTTGTAATATATCCTTTGTTGGCAATGACAGAGGTCAAACGTTTTCTGTAAGTCTTCACAAGGTTGCCACACACTGTTGTTGGTATGTTGGCCCATTCCTCCATGCAGATCTCCTCTAGAGCAGTGATGTTTTTGGCTTTTCGCTTGGCAACACGGACTTTCAACTCCCTCCAAAGGTTTTCTATAGGGTTGAGATCTGGAGACTGGCTAGGCCACTCCAGGACCTTGAAATGCTTCTTACGAAGCCACTCCTTCATTGCCCTGGCGGTGTGCTTTGGATCATTGTCATGTTGAAAGACCCATCCACATTTCATCTTCAATGCCCTTGCTGATGGAAGGAGGTTTGCACTCAAAATCTCACGATACATGGCCCCATTCATTCTTTCATGTACCCGGATCAGTCGTCCTGGCCCCTTTGCAGAGAAACAGCCCCAAAGCATGATGTTTCCACCACCATGCTTTACAGTAAGTATGGTGTTTGATGGATGCAACTCAGTATTCTTTTTCCTCCAAACACGACAAGTTGTGTTTCTACCAAACAGTTCCAGTTTGGTTTCATCAGACCATAGGACATTCTCCCAAAACTCCTCTGGATCATCCAAATGCTCTCTAGCAAACTTCAGACGGGCCCGGACATGCACTGGCTTAAGCAGTGGGACACTTTTGGCACTGCAGGATCTGAGTCCATGGTGGCGTAGTGTGTTACTTATGGTAGGCCTTGTTATATTGGTCCCAGCTCTCTGCAGTTCATTCACTAGGTCCCCCCGTGTGGTTCTGGGATTTTTGCTCACCGTTCTTGTGATCATTCTGACCCCACGGGGTGGGATTTTGCGTGGAGCCCCAGATCGAGGGAGATTATCAGTGGTCTTGTATGTCTTCCATTTTCTAATTATTGCTCCCACTGTTGATTTCTTCACTCCAAGCTGGTTGGCTATTGCAGATTCAGTCTTCCCAGCCTGGTGCAGGGCTACAATTTTGTTTCTGGTGTCCTTTGACAGCTCTTTGGTCTTCACCATAGTGGAGTTTGGAGTCAGACTGTTTGAGGGTGTGCACAGGTGTCTTTTTATACTGATAACAAGTTTAAACAGGTGCCATTACTACAGGTAATGAGTGGAGGAAAGAGGAGACTCTTAAAGAAGAAGTTACAGGTCTGTGAGAGCCAGAAATCTTGATTGTTTGTTTCTGACCAAATACTTATTTTCCACCATAATATGCAAAAAAAATGATAAAAAAACAGACAATGTGATTTTCTGGATTTTTTTTTCTCAGTTTGTCTTCCATAGTTGAGGTCTACCTATGATGTAAATTACAGACGCCTCTCATCTTTTTAAGTGGTGGAACTTGCACTATTGCTGACTGACTAAATACTTTTTTGCCCCACTGTATATGTCAGTGAGACACATATATATATATATATATATATATATATATATATTAATATTTCTTCCAGCGCTAGACAGCTTTAAAGCCGGTAATTCAATTACCGGCTTTTGCTTTCTCCTTCCTAAACCCGACATGATATGAGACCTGGTTTACATACAGTAAACCATCTCATATCACCATTTTTTTTGCATATTCCACACTACTAATGTTAGTAGTGTGTACCGTATATGCAAAATTTGGCCGTTCTAGCTAGTAAATTAAGGGGTTAAATGGCCGCAAAAATTGGCGTGGGCTCCCGCACAATTTTCTCCGCCAGAGTAGTAAAGCCAGTGACTGAGGGCAGATATTAGTAGCCTGGAGAGGGTCCACGGTTATTGGCCCCCCCTGGCTAAAAACATCTGCCCCCAGCCACCCCAGAAAAGGCACATCTGGAAGATGCGCCTATTCTGGCACTTGGCCACTCTCTTCCCATTCCCGTGTAGCGGTGGGATATGGGGTAATGAAGGGTTAATGCCACCTTGCTATTGTAAGGTGACATTAAGCCAGATTAATAATGGAGAGGCGTCAATTATGACACCTATCCATTATTAATCCAATACTAGTAAAGGGTTAAAAAAATACACAAACACATTATTAAAAATTATTTTAATGAATTAAAAATAAAGGTTGTTTTAATATTGTATTGAACGCCCAATCCAATCACTGAAGACCCTCGTTCTGTAACAAAAAAAACATAATAAACCAACAATATCCTTACCTTCCGCAGATCTGTAAAGTCCAACGATGTAAATCCATCTGAAGGGGTTAAAATATTTTGCAGCCACGAGCTTTGCTAATGCAAGGTTGCTCATGTCTGCAAAACCCCGGAGAATGTAGGTAAAGTAGGTCAATGACCTATATTTACCTGCATTTGCGGTGAGGCGCCCTCTGCTGGCTGTTCCTAGATCGTGGGAACTTTCCTAGAAAGCTCCCAGGCTCGAGTTCATAAGAGGGCGCCCTCTGCTGGTTGTCCTCATATGAACTCGAGCCTGGGAGCTTTCTAGGAAAGTTCCCACGATCTAGGAACAACCAGCAGAGGGCGCCTCACCGCAAATGCAGGTAAATATAGGTCATTGACCTACTTTACCTTCATTCTCCGGGGTTTTGCAGACATGAGCAACCTTGCATTAGCAAAGCTCGTGGCTGCAAAATATTTTAACCCCTTCAGATGGATTTACATCGTTGGACTTTACAGATCTGCGGAAGGTAAGGATATTGTTGGTTTATTATGTTTTTTTTGTTACAGACTGAGGGTCTTCAGTGATTGGATTGGGCGTTCAATAAAATATTAAAACAACCTTTGTTTTTATTTCATTAAAATAATTTTGAAAAATGTGTTTGTGTATTTTTTTAACCCTTTACTAGTATTGGATTAATAATGGATAGGTGTCATAATTGACGCCTCTCCATTATTAATTTGGCTTAATGTCACCTTACAATAGCAAGGTGGCATTAACCCTTCATTACCCCATATCCCACTGCTACACGGGAATGGGAAGAGAGTGGCCAAGTGCCAGAATAGGCGCATCTTCCAGATGTGTCTTTTCTGGGGTGGCTGGGGGCAGGTGTTTTTAGCCGGGGGGGCCAATAACCATGGACCCTCTCCAGGCTATTAATATCTGCCTTCAGTCACTGGCTTTACTACTCTGGCGGAGAAAATTGTGCGGGAGCCCACACCAATTTTTTCCGCCATTTAACCCCTTAATTTACTAGCTAGAACGGCCAAATTTTGCATAGACACACTACTAACGTTAGTAGTGTGGAATATGCAAAAAAAATGGTGATATGAGATGGTTTACTGTATGTAAACCAGGTCTCATATCATGTCTGGTTTAGGAAGGAGAAAGCAAAAGCCGGTAATTGAATTACCGGCTTTCTGCTATATCGCGCTGGATGAAATATTAATATATATACATATATGTGTCTACTGACATTATATATATATATATATATATATATATAGACAGTATATATGTATTTTTTTTTTTTTATACATGGATCCCTTGTATAGCCGTATGTCGGTTTTGCAAGCCTGCGATAAAAACACGCAGTACGGATGACATACGGATTACATACGGAGGATGCCATGCGCAAAAAACGCTGAAACACCCTGCCTACGGAGGAGCTACGGACCACTATTTTCGGGACTTTTCAGCGTATTACGGCCGTAATATACGGACCGTATTTTCATACGCTGAGTGTGAAGCCGGCCTTAGTATAACCGCAGTGACTTTAGACTTTATTGCTGCCTGTTTTGTGATGAACCCTATCAAGCCACTAAATGGGAACTCACAGTAAAGGATTCTTTCAGGCTTAAGATATTGTTGACCTATGCGTTCAGACTTTTTGTAGGTCAGGCAATGTCCTGATGGAAACCATGAACGGAACTGGAATACCAGAGCGCCATAAACTGTAGTGGCCATTCCCAGGTACTGCAGCTTATCTCCTACTCATTCCAGTGGGAGTTGACCTGCATAATTCACACTATACAGCTTTTTGAGTAGTCCTATAAAAACATTTAAATATCTCATTATAGTTGACCTCTATTTTGGTTAGTTGACAGCTGTCCACACTGCATGACCTTCATTCATCAGATCCTAAGCACATAGCCAACATGTCAGCATAGTAAATGGCTGATCATTATGAAGAATTCATTGTCTGGATTCAACTTTATTTGAGAGCCAGATGGCCCAAAATAGAACCAGCCACATGCCATGCATGGTTTGTCCTGAGGTCAGACAAATCACATGGGGAACATAGGCCTATCTCACAGTGAGCCATCAGATCAAACTACGGTAATTATGTTTATTTATCAAGGCCGCAATATTCTATCTTACATGCCAAATAATAAAATACTAGCTGTTTCCAGCCAGCTAACGCTCGGCACGCTCATTGCTATCTAATATAAACCTTGTGATATCTCTCTCTGTCCTTATCAATCTGCTCAGGTGTTCGATGTTGATAACCAATCCTACGATTTTGTCGATATTGTTGTTGTCGATCAGCTACTGCATCGTTGTCCGGATTTTCCTGCGGCCTGTGAGATGGACCTGGCGACTTTTCTTGGCTCATTTTGTTTGGGAGAATGCGGATGCAATTAAATGTACGTTTACCTTGGCTGAAGTGGTTGAATTACATAGAAAGGAAGTGCTGCTTGTGGTAATGTGGGGGCGGAGCCTCGTGTGGTAATGTGTGGGGGTGGAGCCTCGTATGGTAATGTGTGGGGACGCAGTCTCGTGTGGTAATGTGTGGGGCCAGAGCCTCGTGTGGTAATGTGTGGGGGCAGAGCCTCGTGAGGTAATGTGTGAGGACGCAGCCTCATGTGGTAATGTGTGAGGACGCAGCCTCATGTGGTAATGTGTGAGGACGGAGCTTCGTGTGGTAATGTGTGAGGACGGAGCCTCATGTGGTAATGTGTGAGGACGCAGCCTCGTGTGGTAATATGTGAGGACGGAGCCTCGTGTGGTAATGTGTGGGGAGGCAGCCTCGTGTAGTAATGTGGGGGACGGAGCCTCGTGTGGTAATGTGGGGGGCGGGATTATGTGAAGGGTGGGATTATGTGGTAATTTGGGGGGGGCGGGATTTTTCTGTGGTAATGTGGTGGGAAGTGGGATTATGTGTGGTAATTTGGGTGGGGGGGCGGGATTATGTGTGGTGATGTGAGGACCGGATTTTGGGTGGGGATGGGGGCGTGATTATGGGTGGTGAAGGGGTGGGGGGCGGGATTATGGGTGATGAAGGGGTGGGGGGCGGGATTATGGGTGATGAAGGGGTGGGGGGCGGGATTATGGGTGATGAAGGGGTGGGGGACGGGATTATGGGTGGTGATGGGTGGGGGGCGGGATTATGTGTGGTGATGTGAGGGCCGGATTTTGGGTGGTGATGGGATGGGGGCGTGATTATGGGTGGTGAAGGGGTGGGGGGCGGGATTATGGGTGATGAAGGGGTGGGGGGCGGGATTATGGGTGATGAAGGGTGGGGGGCGGGATTATGGGTGGTGATGGGGTGGGGGGGCGGGATTGTGTGTGGTGGTGGGGGGCGGGATTGTGTGTGGTGATGTGGTGGGAGGCGGAGCTACTGTGCAGGGGCGGGATTAGCGAGTAATCACGATGCCTCTTATATATATAGATACTAGGATAAGAATAGTGTAATCAAATTAGTGAACAAGAGGGAGGACTTTGCTTTGTCAATCTCAATCTGTTAACTTACGCCCGTTATTGCTACACCCGCTCCTACAAGACAGAGGTGCACGGCCCACGACAGTGATTGGCAACAGTGGTCATGTAGGTCATGCGGTGGTCAGGGATGACATCTCAGGATAGACCAGCCGGAGGCAGCGGGCTTATCAGGTAAGTAATGCATCATTCAATTTTATTTTTTTTAAATTGTCCCCTCTTGGTACAATGTTTGAATAAGTTGGAGAATTTCTTTAATATTTTCTCAAAAAACTAAATATCAATCGTCTATAGCTTCTCCTGCTGATTCCGGCAAGAAGATAGCTTCCCTTTTAAATGCTTAAAATAAAAAAATTCTATTTTAATCACATTTTTGTGTCATGCATTTAAAAAATAGCAATTTATAATATAAAATTATCTATAGCCTGCATGGGTTTTTTTTATCAGTAGACTCAGGATCACAATGACAGGTAACACTTTTGTACCCAACTGATCACACAAGATCCACCAATCACACTAGGCAATGTCACAGTTGACCCTTCACAGTCACCTTGGCACAAGCTCATTAGACACTTTAACCCCTTTATGACCATGGGATTTTTCATTTTTCCGTGTTCGTTTTTCACTCCCCTCCTTCCCAGAGCCATAACTTTTTTATTTTTCCGTTAATATTGCCATGTGAGGGCTTATTTTTTGCGGGACGTGTTGTACTTTTGAAAGACATCATTGGTTTTAGCATGTCGTGTACTAGAAAACGGGAAAAGAATTCCAAGTGCGGTGAAATTGCAAAAAAGTGCAATCCCACACTTGTTTTTTGCTTGGCTTTTTTGCTAGGTTCACTAAATGCTAAAACTGACCTGCCATTATGATTCTCCAGGTGAGTACGAGTTCATAGACACCTAACATGACTAGGTTATTTTTTACCTAAGTGGTGAAAAAAAATTCCAAACTTTGCTAAAAAAAAAAAAATTGCGCTATTTTCCGATACTCGTAGCGTCTCCATTTTTCATGATCTGGGGTCGGTTGAGGGCTTATTTTTTGTGTGCCGAGATGACGTTTTTAATGATAGCATTTTGGTGCAGATACGTTCTTTTGATCGCCCGTTATTGCATTTTAATGCAATGTTGCGGCGACCAAAAAAACTTAATTCTGGCATTTCGAATTTTTTTCTCACTACGCTGTTTAGCGATCAGGTTAATGCTTTTTTTTAATTGATCGGGCGATTCTGAGCGCGGCGATACCAAATATGTGTAGGTTTGATTTTTTTTTATTGATTTATTTTGATTGGGGCGAAAGGGGGGTGATTTAAATTTTTATATTTTTTTCATTTTTTTCAAAATTTTTTAACTTTTTTTTTTTTACTTTTGCCGTGCTTCAATAGCCTCCATGGGAGGCTAGAAGCAGGCACAGCACGATCGGCTCTGCTACATAGCAGCGATCTGCTGTTCGCTGCTATGTAGCAGAAAATCAGGTGTGCTGTGAGCGCCGACCACAGGGTGGCGCTCACAGCTACCGGCGATCAGTAACCATAGAGGTCTCAAGGACCTCTATGGTTACAATGTACAAGCATCGCCGACCTCCAATCATGTGACGGGGGTCGGCGATGCCTTCATTTCCGTCCGGAAGCGGTAGTTAAATGCCGCTGTCTGCGTTTGACAGCGGCATTTAACTAGTTAATAAGCGCAGGCAGATCGCGATTCTGCCCGCGCCTATTACGGGCACATGTCAGCTGTTCAAAACAGCTGACGTGTCCCGGCTTTGATGCGGGCTCACCGCCAGAGCCCGCATCAAAGCGGGGCTTCTGACCTCGGACGTACTATCCCGTCCTAGGTCAGAAAGGGGTTAAGGGTAAGTTTCCACTGTCAGGAAACGCTGCGGATTGGATGCTGCGTACAGCCGTAGCTTCCAATCCGCAGCGGCCAGATGTTGCAGCATAGTGGAGGGGATTTTATGAAATCCCATCTCCACTATGCGTTCAGACGCAGGTGGCAGACCTGCATATATGTACATGCGGCGCGTCTTTATAGACCGCAGCATGTCTATTTAAATTACACAGTCTATGTATAGGATACGATATAAAATTATAGCCGTAGGCACAGCTTATGACAGTGGTGCTCAAGTAGGCGCCCAAACCATATAGTGTAGAAGATAGACTTGGCACACACGGACGCAGCTCCGCCCAAAACGCTGCCGGCTTTTGCATGCGCAGTGATTCCGCATGGGTTCATTGAACACATACGGAATCACCGTATCCTACACATAGAAGAAAGACTTGGCACACACTTAGTGGGATGCAGTGAAAATTTTTTTAATATGGAGAGTACATACAGTAGTTGACGTTTCGGTCAAGTATAGACCTTCATCAATGTACCTCTCATCAATCACAAGTTGTAATAGGTCACTAGGGTAATAGTCAGGAGAAAACCCTGCTTGCTGCAGTGGGTAGATAAGGAGGCCTAAACTGGCACAGGTGGCTGAGACTGTAATGGACGCGGTATCCGCCGCTGGTCCAGAGACTCTCTAGACCAGCGGCGGATACCGCGTCCGTTACAGTCTCAGCCACCTGTGCCGGTTTAGGCCTCCTTGTCTACCCACTGCAGCAAGCAGAGTTTTCTCCTGACTATTACCCTAGTGACCTATTACAACTTGTGATTGATGAGAGGTACATTGATGAAGGTCTATACTTGACCGAAACGTCAACTACTGTATGTACTCTCCATATTAAAAAAATTTTCACTGCATCCCACTAAGTGTGTGCCAAGTCTTTCTTCTATGTGTAGGATACGGTGATTCCGTATGTGTTCAATGAACCCATGCGGAATCACTGCGCATGCAAAAGCCGGCAGCGTTTTGGGCGGAGCTGCGTCCAAAGCGCTGCCAATCCGTACCGTGGAAACATACCCTTAGGCTGGGATCACAGGTGCGAAAAACTCGCACGAGTCTCGCATCTCAATAAGCGGCCCTGCTGCTGGCACTCGGTCCCGGAGCGTGCGGCTGCATGCATGCAATAAACACTCCGGTCCTGAATGCCGGCGGCAGTGCTGGGTATTGAGATGCGAGACTCGTGCAAGTTTCTCGCACATGTGGTCTCGGCCTTATACAAAAGATAGTGTTGTGATATGACCATTGTGACTATGTACATGTGTTGTTTCCTAAAACAAATGGATGTTAAAGTCTGTGACTAGTATGAAAATTGGAAGATTTCTATTTTTATTTATAATATAGATTGTT
Organism: Ranitomeya imitator; assembly: GCF_032444005.1. Taxonomy (NCBI): domain Eukaryota; kingdom Metazoa; phylum Chordata; class Amphibia; order Anura; family Dendrobatidae; genus Ranitomeya; species Ranitomeya imitator. The sequence continues at coordinate 757,508,808 of NC_091283.1, read as the reverse complement.
TACAAACTTTTTTGACAATATATGTACCACAAAAACATAACTTAATCAATAGGTATTTCCCTCCTCTGAAATGTGGATTTTTTTTCCAGAGGGGTCTGGAGTTGATACTGTAGATTTCCTCTGACACAAGCATGACAAAGTTTGTGTAACACTAATTACTGAATACCCAGACATCTGCCAAGCGTTAGAGCGTCCCCAGACCTGGTTTATGGAGGATATTCCAGCCAGGTCCTGATGCCTAAACATAGGGCAAGCAAAGTCCAAAAAATGGAGCACGTAAATTACACTCTAGTAAGCCCTGGCTATAAACAAGCACGAATACTACTCTGGGGTTCACATCCAGATATTAGTAGCTTTCCTATACCAGTTTAGTGTGAGCATAAATAATGGGACCTCTTAAATACCGTACTTGTCCGTGAGGACTTCTCTGTAATAAAAGTTTTGAAGCACAGACCTCTAAATTCTTAGATGGAAAACACTGCCCTAGGCTGGGATTCTCAAGGGCAACCACTTTCCAGGCAAGTTACCGTCTCATCCCTGGGGAGTCAAGATAATCTTTTTTCATACTAGCATATTAAAATGTGGAGGCAAAACAAATATCTGGTTCACATCACCATCACTATTTTCAATTATATATACAGCTCTGGCAAAAATTAAGAGACCACTGCAAAATTTTCAGTTTGTCTGATTTTTTTTATAGGCATATTTTTGAGTAAAATATAAATTGTTGTTCTTTTATTCTATAAACTACTGACAAGTCTCCGCTCTGAAGTTCCCAGCAATAAATTTTGTATTTATTTTCTGAAAATGAGAAATGGTCAAAATAACCAAAAAATGCATTGCTTGCAGACCTCAAATAATGCAAACAAAACATAGCTAATAATCATTTAGAAACAAAAATACTAATGTTTTAACTCAGGAAGAGTTCAGAAATCCATATTTTGTGGAATAACAATAATTTTTAATCACAGTTTTCATGCGTCTTGGCATGCTTTCCACCAGTCAAACACACTGCTTTTAGGTGACCTTATGCCACTCCTGGTACAAAAATTTAAGCAGCTCTTCTTTGTTTGATGGCTTGTGACTATCCAGCTTCCTCTTGATTACATTCCAGAGGTTTTCAATGATGTTCAGGTCTGGAGATTGGGCTGCCCATGACAGGGATTTGATGTGGTGGTCCTTCATCCACACCTTGATTGATCTAACTGTGTGGCATGGTGCATTGTCCTGCTGGAAATAAAAACAGTCCTCAGAGTAGGGAAACATTGCCTGAACAGAAGGAATCAACTCTTTTTCCAGAAAAACCTTGTATGCAGCTTGATTCATGCATCCTTCGCAAATATTAACCTGCCAAAATCCAGCCTTGCTGAAGCATCCCCAGATTATCACCGATCTTCCACCAAATTTCACAGTGGGTGCAAGACACTGTGGCTTATACGCCTCTCCAGGTCTCCGTCTAACCATTAGATGACCAGATGTTGGGCAAAGCTGAAAATTACACTCATCAGAGAAGATTACCTTACTTCAGTTCTCTATGGTCCAATCCTTATGGTCTTTGGCAAACTTCAGCATGGCTCTCCTTTGCTTCTCATTGATGAAAGGCTTTTTTCTAGCTTTACATGACTAGCTTTAGATGCCTCTAGGAGCCTGTTACAAACTGTTCTTGCCGTGCACTTCACCCCAGTTGCCATTTGCCATTCCTTTTGTAGGTCACTTGACATCATCCTGCGGTTGCTGAGTGACATTCGAATAAGATGACAGGCATCCTGGTCAGTGGAGAGCCATTTTCACCCTCTGCTGGTCTGTAGCTTTGTTGTCCTCAGTGTCTGCTGCTTGACCTTGTTGTAATGGACTGCCGTCTTAGAAATTTTAAGGATAGAGGCAACATGACTCTCACGGTGTCCCTCTGCTAGTAAAGCCAGAATTGAGCCTTTCTTTTCCTCACTCAAGACTTTTCTTTTCAATTTTGACATGGTTAAAAGTTATTTTTTCACTCCTATTACTTTTGGGATATTACTAGAACTTGATTTGCCATCCAGCTTGTCTTATTACAAGAGGATTGTGAACAACACAGCAGTGTTTTTTATACTTTCCTCCGTTAAATAAGATTTGGTTCAGGTGATCACCTAATCAGAAGCACATTAAGTAGAATGAGGTGTACTCTGGTTGGAATTCAACTGACACTGGAATGGAATGGCTGTCAGACATGTAGAGAAGTTGATTTTCATAAAACTCTGCAGTGGTCTCTTAATTTTTGCCAGAGCTGTATATAGTGGGGAAAAAAAGTATTTAGTCAGCCACCAATTGTGCAAGTTCTCCCACTTAAAAAGATGAGAGAGGCCTGTAATTGACATCATAGGTAGACCACAACTGTGAGAGTCAAAATGAGAAAACAAATCCCGAAAAATCACCTTGTCTGATTTGGCAAGATTTATTTTGCAAATTCTGGTGGACAATAAGTATTTGGTCACCTAAAAACATGCAAGATTTCTGGCTCTCACAGACCTGTAACTAGCATGGTGATGTGAGGAGAGCAGACGGCCAGTCCGAGGATTGTGATGCGAGTAATATGGCAGTCTGACTGAAACACTGAGGCGGGGGAAGGGGTGAATATTTATTACGCATTTATATATGCTTGACTTGTCGGTGCGTGACTAAATCTTTCGGACTTGGAGCAACGTACAAGATAAGTTACATATCCTAAAAGGACTTTCCAAGCATCTGCAGCATTAGTAGATTGAAGAATCTGTCTGCTATGTCTACAGTTACAAAATCAGTAAGAATAAAAGTAATATTTTATCCAGCTGCAATACAATCCCTACAGATCCAGCCTGCTTTTACTCTGAGAACTTTCTTTCTACATCTGGATTTCTCAAATTTTCGGGAGTAATTGCTTCACCCTCCCCCTCTTTTCATAATTCCTGTCTTTTTCGGCTCAGAAGGAAGGGCTGGTCTGTTTGCTGATTGGAACTGGTTTTGGCTGCTTCTGTCTCATGTAAAAGGCTGCCAAAGTGGGATTTGTATGGTAACAGAAAAAAGGTCCCATGGCAAAGCTGCCATCAATCATGCGGGAACTTGCTGAGTGTGCAGTTATGTGAGCTCCATTGGGGGAGTATTCATCTTGCAAGTGATAAGGGACGTTCAGTAATTGCTTATAGTTTTCTGTGCTCGGTAACTGGAGCTTATGTTTTCTCTTCTAAAAGTCCTTTTCTTATGTGAATTTAATATCTACACTCCTTTTTTTAACTTGTACTAAGACTTGGGGTACACTGCATTGACAGGCAGTGCTGAGTGCATGAGGATCCATTGTAAAAATAAAAAAAAAGCAATTTATAGTTTGTTTTTTTCTACGGTGGCTTTCTGTATAGGAAAGAGGGGTCTGCTATGTTTTCTTATATATTGATGCAAATGCACACCAGCAAGACAGAGGAGCGCTCATAGCGTCCTGATGTGCCTGATGTGCAGTCAGAGTAAACTGGCCCCATAATCTGGAATTATGACCCATATCTGGTGGGTTTTGTGCCATGTTCCAAACATCTGAATAATAATAATAATAATAATAATAATAATAAATAATCAGATCAGTCCAGAACCAGGCTCTCATAGACTTACATTGAAACTTGCGACCATTACCTCTGATTTCTGATCTGTCAGAAGTTGCAGTCGCAAGATGGCGTCAAGAAGAGCAGAAGACAGCTGCTGGTAGGTGTAGGGTCAGGGAACTTAGATTAGTAGCACCACTCCGGCGCTGAAATCTAAAAAAAAACACAGAAGTGGTGCTTTAACCTTGGAACCAGTGATGAGCCTGATCATATAACATCTTATCTGAGCACGTTTGCTCATCAGTACCTGGAACCTAGAATATAAGACATATCTTCAGTTGTTTCACGCTTTTTTGTTAAGTATATAATTCCACATGTGTTAATTCATAGTTTTGATGCCTTCAGTGTGAATGTACAATTTCTATAGTCATGAAAATACAGAAAAATCTTTAAATGAGAAGGTGTCCAAACTTTTGGTCTGTACTGTACATGATAAATACGGGGAAAGTCATGAAAGAGATTTTGTTTTGTTTTTTTCAAATATAGCAGAATTCTGGCACGTTTGACCTGATAAACAAGCCTCTCTTAAATGGGAGAAAGAAGAGACACAGAGGGACTATTAGTCTTTAGATTTCTTTGGTACCATATTATGCCAATATTGTCCACCGCTCACTAGAGGCCACATAATCTACACATAGCATTATAGATCTGTCTTCCAGAGTGTGCACAGACTTTAAATGGCTCATTCATGATTGTGTTTTGGTCCTAAACACCTGCACTATTAGTGATCCCAGGGGACAGGAGATGTGGGACACCTGGTGTAAGCGTGCGGCTCTAGTGAACAGTGCGTGCTTGTGTAGAAGGACACTTCTAGTAAATTGTCTGCACTTGTTTGTCAGTTTCGCAGAGACAGAGGAGATGTATAACGACTTTGTTTTTTTTGTTCTCACAAGTATATATATGTGAGCTTTTACCTAAAAATTCACAAATAAGGGGAACATCAATGTATCAGAAATAATTAATATGTGCATAGAAAATGTGGGGAGTTGTTCATAGTAACATATGACATCCAGTTGTTGATGTTCCAAGACCTTTAGAAAATGAGTCAACCTGTGTGGATGGTATTGGCAGCTACTTCTCAGGAGAACAGATTGTGCGCTCTGTGAGGCTTCCGTGATTTCTAAACTACTAATAGACATTGACTGGGATGTATATTTTGCAGTAGTGTAAAACACAAAAGAAATATTTAATATAACTCGCAGAAGACTGGTGAAAGACATTTGTCTTTTTGTCAACAGATTCTGAGAATTTTAATGGGATCCATCAAAAATTGAACAGTCCTCTACCTTCCCAGACACAAGGATCTGGCACGTTGGATTTGTCTCCTCCAGGTTTCAGGCTCTTCTGTTTAGTTTCCTACAAGACTTTACAATGTTCTCTTTTGCTAGTTGCTTCCTGCAGTCAGTTGTTGATTTGTGAAAATGTTATAGCATACATTAAAGGGGTATTCTCATCTACAAGATCCTATCCCACAATATGTAGCAGGTGTAGTAATAATAATATTAATAATAATATTAGCAAATGCCTTCAGAGCACCACCTAAGGGACATGCAGGAACTCTGCTCACAGACTAATGGGTTATATCTTCTGCTATCAGGTACTCATCCTGGATCATCAGGTATTTTAGCAGCAAGAAGTACACATCTTGGTATATACCAATAGATTAATTGGCAACACTCTGCACTCTATATTTATTGCAATGAATGTGAACATACTGTACATACTGAACATACTGTATTCATCTCAATACGTTTTATTACATGTATTGTTGATGCCCCATCTATTTCTATTAGTGCAAATACATTCTTATTACATGCATTACTAGTTGAAGTGTACCTATGATAAAAATTAACGTATAGGATAGAGTGCTCACTTTCTCAAAGGGGGATGGTTACCATGATTCTGTCTAAATTTTTTAGATTGTGGTGTTATATTAATAAAGAATCTTGTCTATTTTATATACAGTGGTTTGTGCTACTCCTTTCTTTGGTATGAATTTATGGGACTTTGTTATTTTCAGAGCTGCAATGATCATCATCACAAGACGAGTCATGGCTGGGAGATGTCGACATTAAGGTCTGAGCAAACGGAGAAGAAACAACAGAAAACAACTAATGAGACGAGACCTCAGCAGTCAGTGGATGTAAATATTAGTACTTTGCATCTGTGCTGTAGGACTTGGAGTGATAATGTTATCTGTAAAATCTCATACGCAACACTCTCACGTTTGTGTGATGTGTCCGTGTGCTGTCAGACTTTTTTTATCAGACGGTACACAGACTTGCAGAGTTTTATCTGAGAATGAGATTCATGAGGTTCAAAGAATGTTCTGTTCTGATTCGATTTTGAGGATCAGAATAGGACAGGCTCAATGTGTCTGTAAAAGCGGGCAGCGCACTGACACTGCACACAGATACGGGAATGTAGTTTTATTATGTATAGCACAGTCCTTTAGTATATAGTGTTCTCACTTATTATGTATAACACTGTCCCTAGTTACATAGTTTCCTCTTTCATTATATACAGTATAACACCGTTCCTTATTACGTACCATCCTCTCTAGTAATGTATGAGGTAGACCCTTATTATATAGCTTTCTTTGCTGTTATGTACAGCACTGTCCCTTACATAGCGTATTCTTGTTATTCACAGTGCCCTCTCTTTATTGCATAGAGTCCTCTCTTGTTAGATGTAAAATGACTGCTTATGACGCAGCATTAGTGATGAGTAGTGTTGAGCGATACCGTCCGATACTTGAAAGTATCGGTATCGGATAGTATCGGCCGATACCCGAAAAATATCGGATATCGCCGATACCGATATCCGATACCAATACAAGTCAATGGGACATCAAGTATCGGAATGTATCCTCATGGATCCCAGGGTCTGAAGGAGAGGAAACTCTCCTTCAGGCCCTGGGATCCATATTAAAGTGTAAAATAAAGAATTAAAATAAAAAATATTGTTATATTCACCTCTCCGGCGGCCCCTGGACATCAGCGGGAGGATCCGGCGTCCGGCACGGCTTCTTTCTTCAAAATGCGCGCCTTTAGGACCTGTGGAATGACGTCCCGGCTTCTGATTGGTCGCGTGCCGCCCATGTGACCGCCACGCGACCAATCAGAAGCCGCGACGTCATTCCTCAGGTCCTAAAAGGCGCTCATTTTAGGAATTTAGCTGAGGAATGACGTCGCGGCTTCTGATTGGTCGCGTGGCGGTCACATGGGCGGCACGCGACCAATCAGAAGCCGGGACGTCATACCACAGGTCCTAAAGGCGCGCATTTTGAAGAAAGAAGCCGTGCCGGACGCCGGTTCCTCGCGCAGATGTCCAGGGGCCGCCGGAGAGGTGAATATAACAATATTTTTTATTTTAATTCTTTATTTTACACTTCCGATACCGATACCCGATATCACAAAAATATCGGATCTCGGTATCGGAATTCCGATACCGCAAGTATCGGCCGATACCCGATACTTGCGGTATCGGAATGCTCAACACTAGTGATGAGCGAATGTGCTCGGTCATAATCAGATATCATTTGAATATCTGGGTGCTCGGATGTGCTCGTCACTCACCAAGCAATTACTGATGCTCAGTAGTGATGAGCGAATATACTCGTTACTCAAGATTTGACTGGCAGGGAATCCCCACGTTTATTAGCTGTGTAACAGGTGTTGAACATGCAGGGCAGGGATTTGAGCATTAAATCTGAGCATTAGTGATGAGCGAATATACTCGTTACTTGAGATTTTTCGAGCACGCTCAGGTGTCCTCCGAGTATTTTTAGTGCTCGGAGATTTAGTTTTCATCCCCGCAGCTGAATGATTTACATCTGATAGCCAGCATAAGTACATGTGGGGATTCCCTAGCAACCAGGCAACCCCCACATGTACTTATGCTGGCTAACAGATGTAAATCATTTAGCTGTAGCGATGAAAACTAAATCTCCGAGCACTAAAAATACTCGGAGGACCCCCGAGCGTGCTCGAGAAATCTCAAGTAACGAGTATATTCGCTCATCACTAATGCTCAGATTTAATGCTCAAATCCCTGCCCTGCATGTTTGGCACCTGTTACACAGCCAATAAACGTGGAGATTCCCTGCCAGTCACTGTATTGTTGTAGCCATCTTGGTAGTGGCATAACTGTGATTGGCTGGCTGCATTACCTCATCAGAGGTTATAAAAGGACTGACACTGCCACACTCGGCACACTGATGCTATTGCACAGCTCATGGAGAGTTCTGACTGGAGGGAGACAGTAGTTGTCCAGGCCTGTGTGTGCACAGTTTCAGGAATCAGAATCCTCTAGTGGTGATACTGCTTCTGAGCCACCACACAAAACTTCCTCCTAGGAACCTTGTGCTTTGCTGTTTTTATGCGATAGATTCTGCGTTTAGCTTATGGACAGCTGCTGGAGCAGGGACAGTGTCTGAACACAGCCTCTAAGGAGGGCTTAAGGATTTGTAGTCCATTGCTAAATATATAGCTGCTGCAGGGGACCGCATCTCTTTTTTTTTTTTTTTTTGGGGGGGGGGGGTTGGGGAGGGGGGGTTGACTGTATTGTAATTCAATACAGATTAACCTGCTTTGTGTTAAATTGTGGTGGTATTACACTAAATTAAAACCATCATAACTATTACCAGAGCTGGAAGAAGTGAGGGGAGAGGGTGACCATCTAACTCAAAGTCTTCCAGGGAATCGTGGCACACTTTTGACACAAATATAGTATTAGCCCGACTTTTCCACACCCCCAGATGACAGCAGCACATAAAGTGTTTTTAATATTCAATATTTGAATGAAGCCCTTCAGTTGTTGCCTTCAAGGGTCTATGGATGACCCTGCTCATAATTTCTATCTAGCTTTGCACTGTGTGCAGAGCCTTTGCGAGTGTAAGAGAACAGTTTGTTCACAATATTTGAATAAGGTGCAGAATGTGTATGAGGCCCTCCTTTATGTCAACTACAGGGTGTATCTGAGTCCCTCTAACATCTAGCTTTTGGCAGTTCTCGCTTCCTTCATAAATTACATCGAAATTTCCAATTTTTTTATAAAAATTTCAATTTTGGTTTATTTAAATTATTTTTCTGTAAACTCCAATTTATTTTCGATCATGAATGTTTTATTGTCAGAACTTAAAGTGTAGTAAATGTGCGACACCATTGTTTTCAGCAGCGATCTGGGAGTTACAGATGCTCCCAGGAGTCTTCCACATGCCATTCTTTTCCATTCAGCACTTTTGCCATCCATTTCAACATTTTCATTGCCACCCATACCTCTTTTGAGGGGACTGCCGGAAAAAAAGCTTGGATTTCTCATTGACTCCCATTATACTCATTACTCGAAACGAGCATCCGAGCTTTAGGAATTGCTTGGTTCGAGTAATGAGTATCTGAGCATTTTAGTGCTTGTTCATCACCAGGCAGCATCTGAACAGGAGACCAGTCCATCAGCCTCCTCCATCAAAAAATAAGCTTTTCCTATGTCCTACATGATCCTCATTTATAAGACGTTATATGAGGAGGTGAAAATTTATGATACAATTACATTGGACTGGATGAAAGGACTGTCTAATTTTACAGCCAGTTTATCTATAAATATTTACAAATCTGACAAATAAAGACGTTTGTTTCACTAAAAGCAAATAAAAAAAACGCATTTTATCGTTACTTACATGCACTAAAATCCACTCTAGCTATTACGTTTTTGGCATACATTCTAGTGAGTTTGTCAGGCTGGGTGTATGACCATGTCCATCCTGCTTTCTTTTTAGACTGGTGTAAAAATACCAAAAGACTTTTTGCATAACTATGGTCATCCAGGTGCGGTCAGACTGCCGTACAACACTGACAAAGTCGCAATATTCAGACTGGCTGGTGGCTATCCTGACCCAAGCATGACAGCATGTATGTCTATGCAGCTATCACACTAGGGCCAGGAGAGTTGCAGACCAGGCCATGCACTATGATCCGATCCTCGTCCGAGTTGTATGACCGTCAGACTACACCCTTACTTATAAATCAGAAAAACTAAAATAATTTTCAATTCCACCTTGTGAGATCCATGGACTTTTTGCAAAAAAAGAATTAAAGTAAAATTGAGAGTTACTGTATATATACTGATTGAGAAAAGAGCACAAATAGGATGGTAAATGTACATAAGAGCTGAAATACATAACGGTACAGCATTATGAAGAGTTGGGAATATAGTGCTACATACATCAAGTAGCCATTGGCACAAATGACAGAGAGAAGAGGGTTTTTTTTGCAATAGCAGCTAAAAAGGAACAATAAAATGCCATGAAATATCCCACTCCTGCACAAGTCATTATTACGAATGTCTGAATACAGTCTAACAAAGGTTCTGAGGTTTTCGGCTGCTATAACCATTCTGCTGATAGGAAATGACAGAAATAAAAAAGCTTAAGGAGCAATAATACAAGATTGTAACCTACGAATGTATTCATTTACAACATAGTGCCGTCTTTGCTGTAGTAAACCATTTACAACCATTCATACCAGTGTAATAAACATGATCATACAACACAAAGGTACACTATAGCAAGTTGTTCAGTAACTAAAAAGGTAAATAAACTGATGATGTTCCACATAAAAACTTACATAACATTACAACTTGAAAAAACATATATTTTCCAGAACACACAGTAAATGGATCCACGATGACATGAGTGATTTGGACCACCTTGGCCAACCATTGTTTGGAAATTATATGCAAAGCAAACCATCTTTTGCAACAGGTGACTACTGACAGCAAAAATCGTGATTGGTTGTTTTTTTTTTTGCTTTTTTTTAAATCATTGTTGATTAATAGGGTTGTCTAGTCTAAAAGGAAAAATCTGCAATCTCTCTGTGTGTCTGCAGACTTATGAATCCCCCATCTCACCCACTGTGCGCTGCAAGGGATGCACTGGTTTGTGAGCTGGTGATATACGAGGCGCGATCAAAAAGTAATGATAATCAATACTAAACACAATGAATATAGTCAAAAAATAAATTTATTTTTCTACATAGTCTCCTAACAAGTCTATACATTTAGTCCATCTCTTTTCTAAACTTAGAATTCCCTTCGAAAAAAATTCTTGATCTTGACCCTCAAAAAATCCCCAAGAGCGGTTATCACGTCGCTATTGTCGTCAAATTTCTTGCCCCGTAGGTGTTCCTTGAGCCGAGGAAAGAGAAAGAAGTCACTGGGAACTAGATCTGGCCAATAGGGGGGGTGTTCCACCAGTTCAAAGCCCGCTTCTTGAATGGTAGCCATGGCAACAGCAGCTTTGTGAGCCGGCGCGTTATCTTGGTGAAACAACACTCCAGCCCGCAGTTTGCCGCGCCTTTTCTCCTTGATAGCCTCCCGCAATCTTCTTATTTGTTCTGCGTAGTAGGAGCCCGTAACAGTGGCTCCCTTCTCCAAATAGTCCACCATAATAATTCCTTCAGCGTCCCAAAAAACGGACGCCATAGCCTTCCCTGCTGAGCTTGACACTTTGAATTTTTTCGGCGTCGGTTCGTTGGCTCGTTTCCATGTCATCGATTGTTGTTTAGTTTCGGGATCAAAGTGGTGGATCCAGGTCTCGTCCATGGTCAAAAAACGTGACAAAAAATTTTCCTTGTCTGCTTGGAACTTTTCGAGATTTGCTATTGAAATGTCAACTCGTTTCTTCTTTTGTTCGTCAGTTAACATTTTTGGCACCCAACGCGCGGAGACCTTTCTCATATGCAATTCTTTTGCAAGGATTCTTTGAATACTGCCATATGAGATCCCTGTGACCTCAGCTACATGCCTGATAGTCACTCTTCGATCTGCCAATACAACTTCTTCAACTTTTTTCACGTTTTCTTCACTGAGGGACGTGGATGGGCGTCCTTCACGATGTTCATTTTCTGTCGATGTTCTTCCCAGCTTAAATTCCTTGGCCCAGCGTGCAACTGTGGAATATGGAGGAGAAGAGTCCCCCAATGTTTCCACCAAGTCGCTGTGTATGTCTTGTATGCTCTGAGCTTGTTTTTTTCCATTTTGATGTTCACTCCTCGGCAGTTCATATTCAAATGAATGTAGCTCCCGGGAATCGTGGTCTATTTAAGTAATTTTTTTTTCCTGGACTAGTGGGTACCTAAGAGAGAAGAAAACATTTTATTTTAATTTCTGTGTGCAATAGAAATAACCGATTATCATTACTTTTGGATCGCCCCTCGTATGCACACTCTGAGCAGAGTATGGAGCAAGGCTGCACTCACTAGACGTTCTCTGCCCGGAAGTATGCATAACGCATACATACCCTACAGTCTCGGCTTGGAAAATGGGAAATCCTCGCATTGCACGGTGCATCCACTGGGGGGATTCAGAAGACTGCGGTCACACAGAGTGACTACAGACTTATCAGTTTAGAAGCACCAAAATTATCCTATATAGTAAGATATAAAGCATAAACATAAGAAACCACCAAAAAAAGGATGCTTTAACTAAGGCCACAGTAATAATTAAAAAGTACAAATTTTATTGATTGTTACATATAAAATAGTAATAAAAAATCAGACACAATATAACAGGTATCAGGAAAAAGAGGTGGGTACACCCAAACAAGTTACCGGTAATAGAAAACACCTGGTAAACCTACCAATCATAGAATCTTTAGTATGGCCAATGTATCAGAGTGCAAAAATTAGTGAGTCCATTATACTAGTGTATAAAAATAGATAAAGTGTAAAAAGTTAATCAAATGTGAACATTAATGTGCAAATGCATGTAGAAAAGCCGCGGAGACACCATTACGTGTTTCTCAACGCAAGCAATAAATAGCCAGGTCTTTCACCAGGAAGGAACAACCACGAGAAGGGCAGCATCCAAAAAGGAAAACCACCTATGCCAAAACATGGTATCCATCCAAAGACAGCTGTTTCGGGGTATTTGCCCCTCATCAGTGTGGAGTAGGAAACTGGCTAATAGGAGCAGTGCCTAGTAAAAGGACTATAAACATAAGGATGAATGACCTTGGGGAGATCAAAACATCCAACACTGCGGAGACACCATCACGTGTTTCTCAACGCAGTGGATGCTGCCCTTCCCATGGTTGTTCCTTCCCGGTAAAAGACCTGGCTATTTATTGCTTGCGTTGAGAAACATGTGATGGTGTCTCTGCGGCTTTTCTACAGGCATTTGCATATTTCCCATAAGGGATGGGAGCAGTGTTCTGGATCACTGCATTGAGAAACACATGATGGTATCTCCATGGTGTTGGATGTTTTGATCTCCCCGAGGTCATTCATCCTTATGTTTATAGTCCTTTTACCAGGCACTGCTCCTAATAGCCAGTTTACTACTCCACACTGATGAAGGGCAAATACCCCGAAACAGCTGTCTGTGCATGGATACCATGTTTTGGCATAGGTGGTTTTCCTTTTTGGATGCTGCCCTTCCCGTGGTTGTTCCTTCCCGGTGAAAGACCTGGCTATTTATTGCTTGCGTTGGGAAACACGTGATGGTATCTCTGCGGGTTTTCTACATGCATTTGCATATTTCCCATAAGGGATGGGGGCAGTGTTCTGGATCACTGCGTTGAGAAACACGTGATGGTGTCTCCGCGGTGTTGGATGTTTTGATCTCCCCGAGGTCATTCATCCTTATGTTTATAACATTAATGTGCAGTCACATAGGTTTAGAAAAATATACATTTACACTCCAGACCATTAGACCAATACCAAGAAAACGTAAACAAGATGCCTATTAGCACCCATAGCAAAGTAAGGTGCCCACAAATATAATAGCACAATGGTAAGTATGTATACAGTACACCAGTAAACCGAACACTACAACATAATAAAAGACCTAGAATGTAGCACATCCATATTGCAGAAAGGAGGTGTAATTACCTAGGAGAGATGTCCAGGGGTGAAGCATTTCCAAGCGAAACGCGTGGTGGGTCCCCATACATTTTATCAGTTTAGAGTAGACAACCCCTTTAAAGCTGAGTGCTTGTTTACACTCGTCAACGCACAGCCTTAAACTACCCCCGATTGGCTACATAGAAGCCAATTGGGGGCCATTTAATAACCCATTTATAGACAGATCGCTTCAGTATTAGATCGTTCAGTGCGCATAGGTTATCATTGTTCTCAGCAGCACATATTTAATTTACATAGGACGATGAATCATTTCACCTGATGAACGAATGTTTTGCTAATTCGTCAAGTAATTGGCAGCCTGTTTACACTGCAGGATTATCGGGAAACCAGAGTTTCTAGGAACCAGCAGCTCCATGCTTTGTTCTTGCTTTCTTTATAACTACAAAAAGATGTTACCTGTCCAAAATACCTGAGTGTGTTATGATACAACCACTGGTAGTAGTTTTGTGCATCTGAAATTGTTCCATCTCAAAAGTCTTTACCAATCCACCTAGACCTACCTAAAAACCTGAATCATGTCTGTAAAGCAAATGAATGCATAATACCTTTATAGACAATATATACACAAGCGGTCCTGGCAATCCCTTTAACAGACAGAGTGTCTCAGGCTTTCGGCACATACAGTGCATCTTATACTATGAGAAGAACAGCGGCCACGTTTGACATAATGTTGATTGACCGCTGGTTCTTCACTGCATTAGGCTGACCTAGTTGTCAATCAGCGTGACATCGGCAGTGATGCTCCGTTGACAAAGCAGAGAGGGAACTGTTCTGTTGGCTGTGATGTTAAAGGAAGCAGGAGCATTGCTGACAGGAGCAATCCGTGGCTACTCTAAGCCGGGAGCGATCGTTATAGGGCAGCACAAGCAGGTAATTAGCAATTTACTCCCGATGATGTTTAACCTCATGGGGAAAATAACAAGCAATGGACTAATTTTAGCCCTATAAACTGCGGCCACCGCATTCTATAATTCTGTAGATAAGCCCCCGATGTAACCTGAAAGAAAAGAAAAACAAGTTAATTACACTCACTCGGGCGGTCCGCTGCAGTCTGGGTCCGATGGGTGTCGCAGGACCAGGTCCAGTGCCTCCCATCTTCATGCGATGACGTCCTTTTCCTTGTTGCTGTCATGGCTCCTGTGCAGGCGTAATTCTCTGCCCTGTTGAGGGCAGAGCAAAGTACTGCAGTGCGCAGGCGCCGGGAAATGTCAGAGAGGCTCAGCGCCTGTGCACTGCAGTACTTTACGCTGCTCTCAACAGGGCAAATCAGTACTCCTGTGGGTCTCCCAAACATGAGCCATACTACTGGCATCTTGTCTCTGCAGCCAAGGAATAGTTGCAGCTGTGATTGATAGCATCAGGGAGGTAAAGGTGAAAGCGCCTGCCCCAAAAGAAGACTGAAGAAACACCCAGTTGGACTTCAAAGCTGAGATTCCACATACTCCACTCCAGGATAAGCAAATGTGAATATCTCTGCAGTTGGAGTGGCGCAAAAAGGAAAAGAGTGGCAGAATCAGGACATCAGGGATTTTTATAATACAGTGGGGGAAATAAATATTTCATCCCTTTCTGATTTTGTAAGTTTGCCGACTGACAAAGACATGAACAATCTATAATTTTAAGAGTAGGTTAATTTTAACATTGAGAGACAGAATATCAAAAATAAAATCCCGAAAATTACATTGTATAAATTATATAAATTTATTTGCATTTTGCAGTGAGAAATAAGTATTTAATCCCTCTGGCAAACAAGACTTAATACTTGGTGGCAAAACCCTTGTTGTGAAGCACAGCAGTCAGACGACGTTTTTGTAGTTGATGATGAGGTTTGCGCACATCAGGAGGAATTTTGGTCCACTCCCCTTTGCAGATCATCTCTAAATCATTAAAATTTTGAGGCTGTCGCTTGGCAACTCGGAGCTTCATCTCCCTCCATAAGTTTTCTATGGGAGTAAGGTCTGGAGACTGGCTAGGCCACTCCATGACCTTAATGTGCTTCTTTTTGAGCCACTCCTTTCTTGCCTTGGCTGTATGTTTTGGGTCATTGTCTTGCTGTAAGACTCAGCCACTACCCATTTTTAATGTCCTGGTGGAGGGAAGGAGGTTGTCACTCAAGATTGTACGGTACGTGGCTCCATCCATTCTCCCATTGATACAGTGAAGTAATCCTTTGCCCTTAGCAGAGAAACAAACTCAAAATATAATGTTTCCACCTCCATGCTTGACAGTGGTGACGGTGTTCTTTGGGTCATAGGCAGCATTTCTCTTCCTCCAAACTCGGTGAGTTGAGTTAATGACAAAGAGCTCAATTTTTGTCTCATCTGACCACAGCACCTTCTCCCAATCGCTCACAGAATCATCCAGGTGTTTATTGGCAAACTTCAGACAGCCCGGCACATGTGCCTTCTTGAGCAGGGGACCTTATGGGCACTGCAGGATTTTAAACCTTTACGGCGTAATGTGTTACCAATGGTTTTCTTGGTGACTGTTTTCCCAGCTGCCTTGAGATCATTAACAAGTTCCCCATGTAGTTTTAGGCTGATCTCTCACCTTCCTCATGATCAAGGATACCCCACGAGGCGAGATTTTGCATGGTGCCCCTGATCGATGTCGATTGACAGTCATTTTGTATTTCTTCCATTTTCTTACTATTGCACCAACTCCTTCTCACCCAGGGTCTTACTTATGGTTTTGACACCTACAACCAGGAGCCATATCTGATTCTGATGTCAGAATCACACAAACATTCCCATAAGCCTCCTGAAGAACTTTATCATGGGAGGGAAACGCGTCTAGGCGAAGTCTGATTACAGATAAGTTAGACCAACATGGATTGGCATTTTCATTGTGTCGGTTGTTGATTTTTCTGGGGCACAGTGCAATAGGTGTTTTTTCTTGTATATACATTTGTTAAAAACCTGTATATAGATAAGGTGAACCAACACTGATTGGCATAATTGTCTTGCTGGTTTTTGAGTAACTGTTTGGGGCACAGTGCAATAGGTGCGGACTTTGTGTCCAGGGCACGATGCAGTAGGTGCTTGCGTTGTATATACATATATTAAACCCTGAACCACTAACAGGAATAGGTATGATGCAGCTGTTGGGGCATTGAAGACGCTTTAGGACATCCGAAAAAAAACCTTTTTGTATACAAAAACTAATAACTGATATGTTATGATGCCTTTGGAGAGGGAATATAAAGGATAAATGGTATTATTACTGAATACATTAAAGTACCCCATACTTATTATACTTAAATGGAATACAAAAAGCATGCTTAGATAACACTGGAAATAAGCATGTTATTTTGAATTGGTTTCTGGGTTGGGCTGCAAATGGTTTAAACTCAGTGTTAAAGTCACTGGGGATACTATATCATTGGGACTTCAGTGACGTATTAATGAGTGTGGTTTTCATGCAGCCTTAAATATCCTGTTCACTGTGTTTTCATATTTTTGAGCTGGAGATCCCTGAGAGTTGTCTCTAATTTGTAATGCAGAAGACTGATGGCTTATGATTGCCTAGTTTCTGGGTGTATATTTGTTATTAGCTATAACCCAGGAGATTTTTAGGGACACGAGGGTGAGCCGCCGAGGAGCGGGGGCGCCATATTGCGTCCAAGAGGGTGCCAACCTCCACTGACAGGCAGGGATTACTCTAGGGATCTGGTAGGCAAGATATATCTATATTTATGCTCCCAGAATATCAGATTGGTTTTATTCACTGCACTAGTTTTTTGGTTGGTTTTGGATTTTTTTGTCCTACTTCCCCTGTTTTCTGGTTATTATCTAGATAAGTCATTGTGTGTTGAATCCCTGTGTAGGGGCATTTTTCGTGAATCCCCTATTAGTGTATATACTAGGGATTTGCTAGGGAGATAAGGGGGAGCCGCCGAGGAGCGGGGGCGCCACATTGCGTCCAAGAGGGTGCCAACCTCCGCAGACAGGTAGGGTTCAGGTAGGGATTATAAGGGTGTAACAGGGATATTCATCCCCCAGCCCACCCGTGAGTGTTGTCTAGGATAGTGAATTAATTATTGCTTGGTGTGGTTTATTTTTAGGTCATTTGATTATTTTTAAGAGTAAACTAATAAAAATTATTTTTATGGTATTAGTTTTTTTGGTGAGACGTTTGTAGCCCATTCCAGCTTTGTGCAGGTCTATGATCTTGTCCCTGACTTCCTTAAAAAGCTGTTTGGTCTTGCCCATGTTGTAGAAGTTAGAGTCTGACTGATTAATTGAGTCTTTGGACAGGAGTCTTTTATAAGGGTGACTATGTAAGTCAGCTGTCTTTAATGCAGGAAACAAGTTAATTAGGAGCGTCTAAATGGTCTGTAGGAGCCAGAAATCTTAATGGTTGGTATGGGATCAATTACTTATTTCTCACTGCAAAATGCAAATAAATTTATATAATTTATAGTATGTGATTTTCTGGATTTTATTTTTGATATTCGATCTCTCAATGTTAAAATTAACCTACCCTTAAAATTATAGACTGTTCATGTCTTTGTCAGTGGGCAAACTTACAAAATCAACAAGGGATCAAATACTTATTTCCCCCACTGTACTCAATTTTGGGGGCAAATGACTGATTCTCTCTAAAAATGGTTTTCTGCTACAATTTGTTTTAAAGAAATAAATTGCTCTTTACTCACCCTCCCCAGGTCCAGTGCTGAGTGTCTGCTGAAGCTAAATGAGTTTATGAGCTATAATATGTTTCCCAGTTCCAGTGCCGAATCTCCACTGCTGCTCCTGGTGTGTGTTACTGTTTGCAGTACTAACATCACATCGCCAGGCCTGCAGCCAATAGCTGAGCTCAGCAGCTTTGCCCGAGTCGACGGCACGAGCCACTGAGCTCACTGATTAGCTGCAGCTCTGTCCACATGATAGCAGCACTGCAGACAATTAATGAGGCAGTGGAGACTCAGCCAATTCAAGATAGCTTGTTTTATGTAAAAGAAACTGTAGCAGAGGACAGGGGTTTTTACCAAGTTGGAAAACCCCTTTCATTTTGTAACTCTGGACGACTGCTGCAAAGGCAATTTTTCAGAAGTAGTTGGCTGTAACTCCACACAAGTCTTCATTTACATATTCTATTTCTAACAAAAGCAAAAAAAAAAACAACAACGTCCACCCCCCATCAAACTACTGACCATGACCTGCATAAAGTACATAGAGTTAAAATGCAGAACCACAGCCCACATCGGTCACCGGGGTTTCCTAAAATAGAAAACATCTGCACCATATGAGTCCTCCACCCAAAACGTGCTGACTCCACCAAACCCGGCCTCCAGCTGCGAGCGCAGGACTCGTAGTCACTGTCAGCTGCTGCCTATAAAACGTGTGAACTGTATGTGCGAGAGTGTGTAGTACGTGACGCGAGTGTTCGGCACAGACTGAAATATACTTGGCTTCTGTTCACACACGTCATACAAGATGCTGTAATATGACTCACTGCTGTTCAGCTTTCCTTTAATCATAGTGTAAACTGTACAAACCCAAAGGCTTCCTCAATTATCAAAAGACGTTTTTGGTAGCTCACCGTATACTGTTTTCGCCATCAATGCCTATAATTCTGGAGATCCAGAAAGCCCGTCGGCTAGGGCAGACAATAGGGCCAATGTCGGAAAGAGGAAACTGGCATCTCCAGAAAAATTATCTTTGTCTTTATAATTATATGCTTCCTCAATTATACACGTCCAGAACATAAAAGGTCCAGTGGTTTTTTAAATACTTAAATGGATGGCTCCGAATTCATTAATTCATTAACGAATTTGGCATTTTTTATAAAATTTTGCCACTTTTCAAAGTTTTACACCACTTTTGTATGGTTTCAATGTAACCTATTGTCTAAATTAGGTTTTTGTGTTACACGTGTTTCTTTTTCCACACATAACCTTAGAATTTTTACACTTGTCAACGCGGCTATTTTATACTAATACTTCTTGCCCCTTCGGGAAGAGTTTACAGCGGTTTCCTTATCATCAGAGCCAGTATTAGGCCCCTTTCACACATCAATTTCTTGCCATCAGTCGCAATCCGTCGAATTTTGAAAACAAAAAAAAACGATCCGGCGACTGATGCCGCCGAAACTGTTTTTTTCTCATAGAATTGTATTAGCGACAGATGGCCTCACGTTTCATCCATCGTTCGCCAGATCTGTCGAAAATTGTTTGTCAGGCGGCTGGAGACAACGGAGAAAGTAACGGTTTTTGTGTACGTCGAAAAAACGGACAGCGGATCCATCGTCGTCCGTCGTTTGCTAGAATGGAAGTCTATGGTGCCGGATCCGTCAAATGACGGAATCCGGTGACAGATTCCGTTTTTTTTTTTAACTGAGCATGCTCCGATCCAATTAGCCAGATCCGCTAGTCGGATCCATAAAAAAACCAGATCCGTCACATCAGTTTTTCACAATCTGCGACGGATCTGTGATTGACAGCAAAAAACTGATGTGTGAAAGGGGCCTTACACATTAGATTCTACATCAGCCAAACCTACTGACCATCCATTGCTTGACGCTCCTTCAAAAGCAGATGTAAGGAGGAAAAAGAAAAGGTTTGGACATGTTTTATTTTAATCTACCCCATCCTTTTTTTCTCACAGGAGCTTATCTGTTCCTATAGAAGGCCTCACTGATATATGCTCACTCATTCGAAAGTAGCATAAATGTGTGAAGGGGTTGGCAGATTTTGTGGTCAGCCACATTCAGTCTTTAAGAAAAAATGGTCTTACAGGATAATAAAAAAGGGGTAGATTATTTCGATTTTCAGTGAATTTTGGCTT
Source organism: Ranitomeya imitator (assembly GCF_032444005.1). Taxonomy (NCBI): domain Eukaryota; kingdom Metazoa; phylum Chordata; class Amphibia; order Anura; family Dendrobatidae; genus Ranitomeya; species Ranitomeya imitator. The sequence goes on along the minus strand of NC_091283.1, from coordinate 757,488,498 downwards.
CTAATTACCGTATTTTCCGGCGTATAAGACGACTGGGCGTATAAGACAACCCCCAACTTTTCCAGTTAAAATATAAAATCTCAAAAGTCGGGGGTTGTCTTATATGGCAGGTGTCGTCTTATTGGGTGGGTGCGGAGCAATCTGCGGTCGAAGTATATAGTGGGGGGGAGTGGTCCCGATGACGAGGTGAGGGAGCGCCTCACCAGGAAGATGTAAGTGAAGCAAACTGTCAGCGTCTGGGATGCCAGGGTTATGCAAATATGAGAGAGAGAGCGGTGCTGTGCCTAGAAAAACACTCCTCTTTCACTAATCTGGCTCACCCTTGTATCCGATTATCTCCTTCTCTGCCTCTGCTTCACTTACACCTTCCCGTTGAGGTGCCCCCTCTCCTTGTCATTGGGGTCGCTCCCCCCCACAATATGCGGCCACCGCAGATTACTCCGCATCTGCCCTATAAGACGACACCTGGCGTATAAGACGATACCCGACTTTTGAGAAGATTTTCAAGTGTTAAAAAGTAGTCTTATACGCCAGAAAATACAGTATGTCTTTCTTATGGCTTTCTACTACCATGAGAGCAACTCAGCTTAAGCGCAAGAAAAAAAAAATTGGCTTGACTGTCTGCCTTTATTATCATAAGACACAGAGAATACAAACCCCAGAGAACTGTGCATGTTCTGCCAGCCAAAATTTTTATTTAGAACTGTGTATAAAAAAAATCCTGTCCCTGTCCCAAGGCAAACACACAAGCCCTGGCCAGAAGAGTAATCAGGTTAGAGGGCTCCAACCACAGACCACAAAGAAAAACAGCAAGAGGAACTTTGAGAAAGCTCCTCCACCGAGAACCCAGGTCACGGCGTGAAGCCACACATCTGACAGAGCAGTAGTCACAGCACAGTCAGCCATCGGACGAAAGTTTATTTCAGTCAGTCAGCATGACAGGCAACAAAAGTAGAAAAAGAACACGTGACCTGACGGCCGTCGTTTCCCAATATTGTACCGTACGTAAAAGCTGACATATTAAGTATACGTGAGAGACAGAACTGCAGATTGTCAAGTAATTGCAGACAGTGTGAATGACTACATGACAATCCAAAAATTATATGATGACTTCATGAAAATAATATTTAATATTGTATTTATTATTTCCTTAAAGGGAATGTGCCATCAATTTTTTTTTTACAACAGTTGAAGAAATGTAAAGTATTAACATTTTCATTAAAAAATATATATTTTTTTATTAGTATAAAATCCGAAAAATAATTTTAAAAGTTTTTATATTTTGCACTTTTAAACAATAAGGGAGGGCGGCTACTGACATTTGCCGTGAAAAATCTAATGTACTGCTAGCTCGCATTATGACTGCTGTAAATGTGGGCGGGATCTGATGTCACTGCTCCCAACCCCTTCTGGGAGTTTGCTCTGTGATCCTAAACTTCTTTCTCTTTTATCCTTTGACATTTTGTTGGTGACTGCAATCTGATACCTAATAAATAAACTTTGATTTTTATTTTAAATAATAATTTTGTCCGGCAAAGAAAGTTATGAATCTTTGTAAATCACTTTATTAGGAAATATGTCTTTATTATTTTAAACAGCTGACATGTGCCCACAATAGGCGTGGGTGGAATTGCGATCCACCCGCACCTATTAACTAGTTTTGCCGCTGTCAAACTCTGATAGCTGCATTTAACATACACTTCCGTCTATGCGGCCAGAAATGCGTGCATCGGTGACCCCGTTACATGATCGGAGGTCATCGGTGCATCGGCATGACAACCAGAGGTCTTCTTCAGACCTCTATGGTTGTTGATGTCGGATTGCTATGAGCGCCACCTTGTGGTCGGTGCTCATAGCAAGTCTGCAATTGTGTTACATAGAGGCGATCAGAGCATCGCCTCTATGTAGCAGAGCCGATCAAGTTGTGGCAGCTTCATGCGTCCCATGGAGGCTATTGAAGCATGCCAAAAGTAAAAAAAATGTTTTTAAAAATATTTAAAAAAATAAATAAATAAATAAAAGTTTAAATCACCCCCCTTTCGGCCCATTCAAAATTAAAAAAAAAAAAAAATCAAACCTACACATATTTGATATCGCCGCGTTTAGAATCGCCTGATCTATCAATAAAAAAAAGGATTAACCTGATCGCTTAATGCCAGAATTACATTTTTTTGGTCAACATGACATTGCATTAAAATGCAATAACGGGCGATCAAAAGAACGTATCTGCACCAAAATGGTATCCTTAAAAACATCAGCTCGGCACGCAAAAAATAAGCCCTCACCCAACCCCAGATCATGAAAAATGGAGACGTTACGGCCCGGGTATTGGAAAATTGCACAATTTTTTTTTTTAGCACAGTTTGGAATTTTTTTCACCACTTAGATAAAAAAGAACCTAGACATATTTGGTGTCTATGAACTCATAATGACCTGGAGAATCATAACAGCAGGTCAGTTTTAGTATATAGTGAACCTAGCAAAAAAGCCAAACAAAAAACAAGTGTGGAATTGCACTTTTTTGCAATTTCACCGCACTTGGAATTTTTTTTCCCGTTTTCTAGTACATGACATGGAAAACCAATGGTGTCGTTCAAAAGTGCAACTCGTTCCACAAAAAACAAGCCCTCACATGGCCATATTGACAGAAAAATAAAAAAAGTTAAGGCTCTGGGAAGGAGGGGAGTGAGAAACGAAAACGCAAAACCCAAAAAAGCATCGGTCATTAAGGGGAGTTATTGGACTGGTGGAATGGACTTAGGCTGTGCTAGTGGTCCTTGGATTAGATGGCATAAAATGCTTGTCTTCTTCTGGGTGCTGGCAACCCACGCTACACCACTGCGCCTTTGGAATAACAGACTGACCCACCTCCTTGTAGTAACATTAAAAAAGTGTGATGAAATCCAAAGTTTATTTTGCCTATTTATATTAGCTACAGCATTTTATAGTTTTCATTTAGGTTTGTACTTTTTACATTTTGTACTTTTGCTTTAGAGATTCTCTAAAAGATCATATACTGATGAATCCTGCATATATCATGTGTTAGAACATGAAAGTAGCACAAAAAGATCAAAAATAGATAATACGTGGTTAAATTGATTAAAATGTCACATGGCTGAAGAGCAACAAGAGCACAGTGTCCCACACCTCCAGCATGTCCAGGGTCAGGCGATATGGCCGCAGGTGTTTCCTGGTTAGACTTTCCCTGGCTTTTGCTCAGCACTTGGTTAAACTGCGTATAATAATAATAATAAAAAAAAGATAAAACAGATTGTTCCTGCTAAAGAACACATTGTCTATCAGGCAAAGGTGTGAATTATATCTTGTTTGGCCCTAACACAACTCACATAAAAAAAGAGACACACACGTCATTGTAACAATTCTGATATGAGTTGTATCCAAAAAACAAAGTAGTAAAAAAATCTAGATTTAATATGACCTCATTTACACTTTTATTTCATTGTAGATTGTGAGCCCTCACGGGCAGGGTCCTCTCTCCTCCTGTACCAGTTGCGACTTGTATTGTTCAAGATTATTGTACCTGTTTTTATTATGTATACCCCTCCTCACATGTAAAGCGCCATGGAATAAATGGTGCTATAATAACAAATAATAATAATTGTTGCTAGCTGCTTTTTATGATGTTGCCTTTGAAAAATTCCTTTATTCCAGCATTTTCATGTCCAACAGAAAATTCTAACGAAAAAAACACCAGAAAAACATGCCATGTCCTAAGCAAATGGAGTTGTTTTTTTTTTTTTAAAACTACGGGACCCTCCCCACCTCTCCTTCCTCCCCCCCAAAAATACAATGCAAAATTTTCAACCGTTCACCTTTAGGATTCTCCTCTGTTGCCAGAGCGAGTGCACAGTCACACTCCAACTAGATTCTCATCCCCTTCTCTCAATAGAACAATGAGAGGAGCGACGTGTGACCACCAATATGCAAATCTCATACTGGCAGTCATATGACCACCTGATCAATCTGGAAGTACAGGGGAATCCTGACAGTGTGCATACTTTTGGATCGCCAATAAGTAGTCAATTACCCCTTTGAAGAGAAGCCTACTGAAGATACTCAAAATGAGTTAAGAAGAGTATGCCTCTTAATTAATTTGGTGAACCTTAGGCTGTCCATGCAATATGAGCCATACACGCCCCACATAAAGCCGGTGTCACACATCGATGTACCATGGCCTGAATACGGACTGGTCGCAAGTGTCCTGCCTTGAACTCAACAGTTTCCCTATATCAGTTTGTACTCGGAACATGAAACCCGGATGTGTGGAATTGACCGTATGCTTCATCCAACAAGAAATCAATCAAAGCGGAGTCAGAGTGCTAATAGCGTGCAAACTCTGTAGCTTCACATAGAAGTCTGCAAGGAGAGGAGTACATTCAATAGTTTTGCAAGTAGTAGCCACAGACAATTACCATATTTGTTTTTATCTTTCCAAATTCATCTCTGCGTTTGCATATTGCTAATGTCCTTGTCACTACTGGTACCTTGAGGTAGTAGTTTCAGCCAAATCAGGTTGCACATGCTCCTCCAGGAAAGCACTTACATATGTGCCACACAAGAGGGTTTGCTGCATCTCCAAGCAACACTCAAGAGCATGGAGCAGATACCAGGACATAGGTCGTTCAATAAGGAGAACCGGAGAGGGTCATGGAAGGGCATCAAGCTTAGGCTAGGTTCACACTTGCGTTGTGCAGTCCGTTCAACAAATCCGTTAAACGGACTGCACTAACGCAAGTGCCGACTTTGGCACTGCGCTAGCGTAGATGGAGCATCTGCTAGCTCCATCTGCGCTAGCAGTGACGGACCCGGAAACGCTGCAGCCCGCGTCTCGGGTCCGTCACTCAATGATGGCACATCGCTAGCGCACAACCATTGTGGGCATGCGCTAGCAATGCGTCCACCATTGAAAGTAATGGCGGCGTTAGCAGACTACGTTACACCACGTTATGCCGCGGTGTAACGTAGTCCGTTAAACGGGTTCACACAACGCAGTGTGAACCCAGCCTTACCCAGTAGCAGGACCTGTTTTTTGTGAAGGCAGGAACAGAAGGAGCACTGCCAGAGCCCTTACAAAATTACCTTCAGTGAGCTATTTGGGTGCATGTTAGTGACCAAACTGTCAGAAACAGGCTCCATGAAGGTGGCAAGAGAGCGCAATGTCCTGTAATGGGATCTTTGACACATCTCAGTGAAGCGCAGCTCAATTGCCATTTGCCAGAGAATACCAGAATTGACACTCCATTCTCTTCACAGATGTGAACAGGTTCTTACTGAGATGGAAGTGAAAGAGACTGGAGAGGATGTGGTGAACATTAAGCTGCCTGTAACATGACTGGTTTGTTGGTGGGTCAGTGATGGTCTGCGGAGTCATATATTTGGAAGCTCACACAAACCTTCACAAGATATTCATCAATACCCTAACTGCTGTTATTTACTGTGACAAAATCCTCAAATAATGTCAGACCTTATGCTGGTGCAGAAGAACCAGGGTTCCTCTTGGTGCAGGAGAATGACTGACAAGTGGCCAGACAGCTCCTGGATGATGAGGGCATTGATGCCATTGACTCACCCTCACATTTCCTAGACCCGAATGCAACTGATAACATCTAGGACATTATGTTTCAGTGCATCCAACTGCACCAAGTAGCACCAGAAATTGTCCAGGAACTCAATGATGCCCTGATTCAGGTCTGAAAGGAGATCCTTCCAGGATACCATTTGCCTGTTTATCAAGAACACGCCCAGATGTTGTAACAATGGAATAACATGCACATGAAATTCAATTAATTTCATGCAAATTGAATCCACTTGTGATTCCAATTCCTTAGGACAAATTCAAGTGTGATTACTTCTGTCTGGTTGTTGTGATACCATTTTTATGTGATTTTAGTAAACCAGAAGCAAATGGTTGTCAGCTATAAGGATAAAATTGTGTTTGACACTGTTTTATCTCTTTGTGTACTAGTTTTTAACATTTGCTGGTCCAAATGTCTTGCATATTTTGTTTGTCATGGGTAGTTGAATTTTGTCTAATTTTTTTTTTTTTTTTGCTGGTGTGTTTTTAGGTTAATACATGGCCAAGACAAAGCCACATTTATCACCAGATGTCAGGAAGCTTATTTTTCCTCAAAAGTTGATCACATTATTAAGAAAAAGTCAGTATCTGATGTCCATAAAAGTACTGTACAGGTTTTTCATGAAATGAATAAAGAATATGGGGTCAAAGCGAGTCACCAAACAGGGGTGTAACAGCTAAGAGCAGTTAGGGTTGAATGCACATGTTCCAGCCAAGAAGAATTCAACTCTGCAAAGAACCAGAAGCTCTGACTTGAGTTTGCCAAAGAAATGGATCCAATGGAAAAAGATTTTTCTAAGGTACCAAATACCTACAGTGAAACATGGTGGTGGCAATGTCATGGTCTGGGACTGCTTTTCTGCATCTGCCATTGGCTCTCTGCATAGAATTGATAGAAATATGAATGCTACCATTTACAAGGATATACTGGAGAATGAAATGCTGCCACATGGTAAAAACCAAAGTAGGCAGGGGTTCTAAATTCCAGTAAGACAATGATTTTAAGCGCACATCCAATTTAGTAAAAAATTGGTTAGTAAAAAAAAATGTTTGCCTGTTGCAATGGCCAAGTCAATCACCTTATCTAAACCTTGCAGAGCACCTTTGGGATGAGTTGGAGGCAACGAGTTGGGGCCCGTAATAATAGCTATAAAGATGAATTGTTGGCAGACTTGCAAATTGAATGGAGCAAGAACCCTCAGGATGTCTTGAACACCCTAGTGGCTTCAATGCCCCGTCGGTGTAATGCAGTAATTAAAGCTAGAGCTTATGCTACAAAATACTGAGTTATGGCGTTGTAAACAATGAATTATTCTCTGTGTTGTGATCAATAAACAGTATATGCAAAACTTTTGGCAGCCAGATATCTTTAATTAAATGACTATTCCTATATTCTAAAGCATTTTGGTTAAAATTAAGGTCTTGCCTGATGACAACTTCATGCACTTTCAATTCATCACCAGGAAAATGGCATCACAACAACCAGACACAAATAATCACACTTTTAAACAAAATGCAAAACTTTTGGTTGCCACTGTATAAGGCTGTCAATGTCGGGTCAACCAGGAGACTCCTGGCCAGTCTGTGCATTGCTCTCCACATACAGACCGTGCTGCAAAGATATCTGAATCTGATCTTACTATGGTATGACCATTGATGCATTACTATGTTATTAACCCCTTCCCGACCTTTGACGCATACGCTGCGTCATGAAAGTCGGTGCCATTCCGACCCATGACGCAGCATATGCGTCATGGAAAGATCACGTCCCTGCAGATCGGGTGAAAGGGTTAACTCCCATTTCACCCGATCTGCAGGGACAGGGGGAGTGGTAGTTTATCCCAGGGGGGGTGGCTTCACCCCCTCGTGGCTACGATCGCTCTGATTGGCTGTTGAAAGTGAAACTGCCAATCAGAGCGATTTGTAATATTTCACCTAAAAAAATGGTGAAATATTACAATCCAGCCATGGCAGATGCTGTAATATCATCGGCCATGGCTGGACACACTAATGTGCACCCACCCCACCCCTCCGATCGCCCCCCCAGCCCCCCGATCTGTGGTCCGCTCCCCTCGGTCCTGTGCTCCGCTCCCCCGTCCTCCTGCCCGCTCCCCCCGTGCTCCAATCACACCCCCCGTGCTCCAATCAAACTCCCCCGCACTCCGATCCCCCCCGCACAGCGATCCCCCCCCCGCACAGCGATCCCCCCTGTGCTCCGATCCACCCGCCCGCACAGCGATCCCCCACTCCGTGCTCCAATCCACCCCCCCGTGTTCCGATCCACTCCCCCGTGCTCCGACGCCCCCCCCCCCGTGCCCTGATCTCCCCCCCCTTATACTTACCTGGCCTCCCGGGGACTGTCCGTCTTCTCTCCTGGGCGCCGCCATCTTCCAAAATGGCGGGCGCATATGCAGTGCGCCCGCCGAATCTGCCGGCCGGCAGATTCGTTCCAGAGTGAATATTGATCACTGAGATAGGTTATATCTCAGTGATCAAAATAAAAAAAGTAAATGACCCCCCCCCTTTGTCACCCCCATAGGTAGGGACAATAAAAAAAATAATTTTTTTTTCCACTAAGGTTGGGGTAAGAACTAGGGTTAGGGTTAGGGGTAGGGTTAGGGGTAGGGTTAGGGTTTTGGTATGTGCACACGTATTCTGGTCCTCTGCGGATTTTTCCGCTGCGGATTTGATAAATCCGCAGTGCTAAACCGCTGCGGATTTATGGCGGATTAACCGCGTTTTTTCTGCGCATTTCAATGCGGTTTTACAACAGCGATTTTCTATTTGAGCAGTTGTAAAACCGCTGCGGAATCCGCAGAAAGAAGTGACATGCTGCGGAATGTAAACCGCTGCGTTTCCGTGCAGTTTTTCTGCAGCATGTGTACAGCGATTTTTGTTTCCCATAGGTTTGCATTGAACTGTAAACTCATGGGAAACTGCTGTGGATCCGCAGCGTTTTCCGCAGCCTGTGCACATACCTTTAGAATTAGGCTATGTGCACACGGTGCGGATTGGCCGCTGCGGATTCGCAGCAGTGTTCCATCAGGTTTACAGTACCATGTAAACATATGGAAAGCCAAATCCGCTGTGCCCATGGTGCGGAAAATACCGCGCGGGAACGCTGCGTTGTATTTTCCGCAGCATGTCAATTCTTTGTGCGGATTCCGCAGCGTTTTACACCTGTTCCTCCATAGGAATCCGCAGGTGAAATCCGGACAAAAAACACTGGAAATCCGTTGTAAATCCGCAGGTAAAACGCAGTGCCTTTTACCCGTGGATTTTTCAAAAATGGTGCTGAAAAATCTCATACGAATCCGCAACATGGGCACATAGCCTTAGGACTAGGGTTGGGTTGGAATTAGGGTTGTGGTTAGGGTTAGGGGTGTGTTGGGATTACGGGTGTGTTGGGGTTAGGGTTGTGATTAGGGTTATGGCTACAGTTGGGATTAGAGTTAGGGGTGTGTTGGGGTTAGTGTTGGAGTTAGAATTGAGGGGTTTCCACTGTTTAGGCACATCATGGGGTCTCCAAACGCAACATGGCGCCACCATTGATTCCAGCCAATCTTGTATTCACAAAGTCAAATGGTGCTCCCTCACTTCCGAGCCCCGACGTGTGCCCAAACAGTGGTTTACCCCCACATATGGGGTACCAGCATACTCAGGACAAACTGCGCAACAATTACTGGGGTCCAATTTCTCCTGTTACCCTTGAGAAAATAAAAAATTGCTTGCTAAAACATCATTTTTGAGGAAAGAAAAATGATTTTTTTATTTTACGGCTCTGCGTTGTAAACGTCTGTGAAGCACTTGGGGGTTCAAAGTGCTCACCACATATCTAGATAAGTTCCTTGGGGGGTCTAGTTTCCAAAATGGGGTCACTTGTGGGGGGTTTCTACTGTTTAGGCACACCAGGGGCTCTGCAAACGCAACATGACGTCCGCAGACCATTCCATCAAAGTCTGCATTTCAAAAGTCACTACTTCCCTTCTGAGCCCCGACGTGTGCCCAAACAGTGGTTTACCCCCACGCATGGGGTATCAGCGTACTCAGGAGAAACTGGACAACAACTTTTGGGGTCCAATTTCTCCTGTAACCATTGGTAAAATAAAAAATTCTGGGCTAAAAAATTATTTTTGAGGAAAGAAAACGTATTTATTATTTTCACGGCTCTGTGTTATAAACTTCTGTAAAGCACTTGGGGGTTGAAAGTGCTCACCACACATCTAGATAAGTTTCTTTGGGGGTCTAGTTTCCAAAATGGGGTCACTTGTGTGGGGTTTCTACTGTTTAGGCACACCAGAGGCTCTGCAAACGCAACGTGACGCCCGCAGACCATTCCATCAAAGTCTGCATTTCAAAAGTCACTACTTCCCTTCTGAGCCCCCACGTGTGCCCAAACAGTGGTTTACCCCCACACATGGGGTATCAGCGTACTCACGAGAAACTGGACAACAACATTTGTGGTCCAATTTCTCCTGTAACCCTTGGGAAAATAAAAAATTCTGGGCTAAAAAATTATTTTTGAGGAAAGAAAACGTATTTATTATTTTCACTGCTCTGTGTTATGAACTTCTGTGAAGCATTTGGGGGTTCAAAGTGCTCACCTCACATCTAGATAAGTTCCTTTCGGGGTCTAGTTTCCAAAATGGGGTCACTTGTGGTGGGTTTCTACTGTTTAGCCACATCAGGGGCTCTGCAAACGCAACGTGACGCCCGCCGAGCATTCCATCAAAGTCTGCATTTCAAAACGTCACTACTTCACTTCCGAGCCCCAGCATGTGCCTAAACAGTGGTTTACCCCCACATATTGGGTATCAGCGTACTCAGGAGAAACTGGACAACAACTTTTGGGGTCAAATTTCTCCTGTTACCCTTGGGAAAATAAAAAATTGCGGGCTAAAAAATCATTTTTGAGAAAAGAATTTTTTTTTTTTATTTTCATGGCTCTGCGTTATAAACTTCTGTGAAGCACTTGAGGGTTCAAAGTGCTCACCAAACATCTAGATTAGTTCCTTTGGGGGTCTAGTTTCCAAAATGGGGTCATTTGTGGGGGATCTCTAATGTTTAGGCACACAGGGGCTCTCCAAACGCGACATGGTGTCCGCTAATGATTGGAGCTAATTTTCCATTTAAAAAGCCAAATGGCATGCCTTCCCTTCTGAGCCCTGCCGTGCGCCCAAACAGTGGTTTACCCCCACATATGGGGTATCTGCGTACTCAGGACAAACTGGACAACAACATTTGTGGTCCAATTTCTCCTATTACCATTGGCAAAATAGGAAATTCCAGGCTAAAAAATCATTTTTGAGAAAAGAAAAATTATTTTTGATTTTCATGGCCCTGCATTATAAACTTCTGTGAAGCACTTGGGGGTTTAAAGTGCTCAGTATGCATCTAGATAAGTTCCTTGGGGGGTCTAGTTTCCAAAATGGGGTCATTTGTGGGGGAGCTCCATTGCATAGGCACACAGGGGCTCTCCAAATGCGACATGGTGTCCGCTAACAAATGGAGCTAATTTTCCATTCAAAAAGTCAAAAGGCGCGCCTTCCCTTCTGAGCCCTGCCGTGTGCCCAAACAGTGGTTTACCCCCACATATGAGGTATCGGCGTACTCGGGAGAAATTGCTCAACAAATTTTAGGATCCATTTTATCCTATTGCCCATGTGAAAATGAAAAAATTGAGGCGAAAATAAATTTTTTGTGAAAAAAAAGTACTTTTTCATTTTTACGGATCAATTTGTGAAGCACCTGAGGGTTTAAAGTGCTCACTAGGCATCTAGATAAGTTCCTTGGGGGGTCCAGTTTCCAAAATGGGGTCACTTGTTGGGGAGCTCCAATGTTTAAGCACACAGGGTCTCTCCAAACGCGACATGGTGTCCGCTAACGATGGAGATAATTTTTCATTCAAAAAGTCAAATGGCGCTCCTTCCCTTCCGAGCCTTACCATGTGCCCAAACAGTGGTTTACCCCCACATGTGAGGTATCGGTGTGCTCAGGAGAAATTGCCAAACAAATTTTAGGATCCATTTTATCCTGTTGTCCATGTGAAAATTAAAAAATTGAGGCTAAAAGAATTTTTTTTGTGAAAAAATAGTACTTTTTTATTTTTACGGATCAATTTGTGAAGCAGCTGGGGGTTTAAAGGGCTCACTATGCATCTAGATAAGTTCCTTGGGGCGTCTAGTTTCCAAAATGGGGTCACTTGTGGGGGAGCTCGAATTTTTAGGCACACGGGGGCTCTCCAAACTTGACATGGTGTCCGCTAAAGAGTGCAGCCAATTTTTCATTCAAAAAGTGAAATGGCGCTCCTTCCCTTCCAAGCCCTGCCGTGCGCCCAAACAGTGGTTTACCCCCACATATGAGGTATCAGCGTACTCAGGACAAATTGGACAACAACTTTCGTGGTTCAGTTTCTCCTTTTACCATTGGGAAAATAAAAAAATTGTTGCTAAAAGATCATTTTTGTGACTAAAAAGTTAAATGTTCATTTTTTCCTTCCATGTTGCTTCTGCTGCTGTGAAGCACCTGAAGGGTTAATAAACTTCTTGAATGTGGTTTTGAGTACCTTGAGGGGTGCAGTTTTTAGAATGGTGTCACTTTTGGGTATTTTCAGCCATATAGACCCCTCAAACTGACTTCAAATGTGAGGTGGTCCCTAAAAAAAATGGTTTTGTAAATTTCATTGTAAAAATGAGAAATCGCTGGTCAAATTTTAACCCTTATAACTTCCTAGCAAAAAAAAATTTTGTTTCCAAAATTGTGCTGATGTAAAGTAGACGTGTGGGAAATGTTATTTATTAACTATTTTGTGTCACATACCTCTCTGGTTTAACAGAATAAAAATTCAAAATGTGAAAATTACGAAATTTTCAAAATTTTCGCCAAATTTCCATTTTTATCACAAATAAACACAGAATTTATTGACCTAAATTTACCACTAACATGAAGCCCAATATGTCACGAAAAAACAATCTCAGAACCGCTAGGATCCATTGAAGCGTTCCTGAGTTATTACCTCATAAAGGGACACTGGTCAGAATTGCAAAAAACGGCAAGGTCTTTAAGGTCAAAATAGGCTGGGTCATGAAGGGGTTAACAATTACACAATTTATATACCGTAAGTAGAGATTTCAAACGGAATCTTTCGGTCATGGAGATCCAAGGTGTGATTTACGTGTTTCCTTCATTGTTTTTGAGCAGTGTATTATGAGCACCACATTGTACTATTTTTTTATCACACCTGATTAATCATTTTAATATAAACTTCATAAACTTCAGTTAAATAAAGTTTATTTTCTGAACATCCAACTTGACATCCAATTTCTTGTGCTGAAAGTAATATAAAGAGCTTTTATTTTCCAAATGTTTTCATGCTTTTGCTTTAAAAAGAACAGGCTTTAGCAATTTAGCTGCCTTGAATAGAAAGGCCAAGGTTGGAACCTTGATTTCAATCCTTCACTGATTTTCTAAGACAAAAATAATAATAATAGAGCTGTGCTTCATTACAAGACAGCCGAAGCCCTAGTGTTCTTACCTCTTGCTCAACTCTGACCCTTAAACTTTTTTGTGTCTAAAAGAAAAACTCATAAATCTGGCAAATTGAAATTACTAGCGTCACAAAGCAGAAAAAAAACACTGCTAATGAGGCATAATTTGCTTATCTGTATAAGTAAAGTTTACAAACCCATCAAAACTGGGGACAAATGTCAGGAGAGACACAAGACCACCTAACATTCCCAAAAGGTAAAGAGACAATAAACAGAAATAAAATGGATTTTTTTTCAACCTTCAAAAACATATTAAGTATTCCCACAATCAATATCAAAATGTCAGCCGGCTTCATTGTGAACATCACTGCTTGCTTTTCATACTGGCATGTTGGGACTGAACACACTGATAATTAGCCCAATTTTTCAAGCCATCATTGACAAGTGCAATTTCGAGAAATCAACTTGAATAGTTAGATGTAGAGAAAATAACCAGTAATTTTAAACCCATAAGGACCAGGGGTATTTCCGTTTTTGCGCTTCCATTTTTTGCTCCCCTTCTTCACAGAGCCATAACTTTGTTATTTTTCCGTCAATATGGCCATGTGAGGGCTTGTTTTTTGTGGGATGAATTGCACTTTTGAACAGCACCATTGGTTTTACCATATCCTGTACTGGAAAACAGGAACAAAATTCATAGTGAGGTGAAGTTGCAAAACAGAAGTGCAATTCCACAATTGTTTTTTTGGATTTTTTTTTTACCATGTTCACTAAATGCTAAAACTGACCTGTCATTATGATTCTCCAGGTCATTACGAGTTCGTAGATACCAAACATATCTAGGTTCTTTTTTATTTAAGTGTGGAAAGAAAAGTCCAAAGTTTCTAAAAAAAAATAAAGTTGCCATATTCTGAGACCTGTAGAGTCTCCATATTTTGGGATCTTGGCCTGGGTGAGGGCTTATTTTTTGCATGCCGATCTGACGTTTTTATTGATACCATTTTGGTGTAGATACGATCTTTTGATCGCCTGTTATTGCATTTTATAGAAATGTTGCAGCGACCACCAAAAAAGTAATTCTGGTGTTTTGATTTCTTTTCTCGCTACGCCGTTTACGGATTGGATTAATTATTTCTATATATTGATAGATTGGGCAATTGTGAACTCGACGATACCAAATATGTGTATTTAAAAAAAAAATTTAATTGTTATATTTTGAATGGTGGGTGATTTGAACTTTTATTTTTTTTATATTTTTAAAAACATTTTTTTTACTGTTTACTTGCTTCAATAATCTCCATGGGAGACTAGAAGCTGTGATCATTCGATCAATTGTGCTACATAGAGTAGGGCTGCAGACCGCTGGGCGGCGCTCAGTTATCTGGCTATGACAACCACAAGGGTCTCCTGCAGACCTCGCATTGCCATGCCAACCTATTTGCGACCTGCGGTCATGTGACATGGGCGGGGTTAATGACGCGCTTCCTGCGAGTGCATGTTAAATTTAACATGTTAACAGCCGCGGGTGGATCGCGATTCCACCCGCAGCTGTTACGGGCATGTTAGCTGATCAGATCAGCTGTCATGGGCCCGGAAAAGATGCGGGCTCACATCGCCAGAGCCCGCACCAAGCAGGGGGAGGCGCCCAGTGTCTGATGTAGCCATCATTGGACGGTAAGGGGCTAAAGGATATATAACCTACTCTATAGGTTTTATTTGAGAAGAAAACTGATTTTCTACAGTTTTGTAATTAAGTGAATAAAATAATTGGTTGTATTGAGGATAGAGAAGGGTAATCCTACAAGCTATTCAATACAGAATTGATGTTCTCAACTCAGAAGAAGCAAGTTATTATCACAGTATAACAAGACGTTCACAGCAGCAAAAATGTACAAAGGAACTCACACTCAGTACTTCAAAAGCCTCAAGATATGTTACAGCCACCTACAAGACAGCTAAAAATAAAAAAAAGTCACTATCAGGCCGGCTTCACACTCAGCGTATGAAAACACGGTCCGTATATTACGGCCGTAATACGCTGAAAAGTCCCGAAAATAGTGGTCCGTAGCTCCTCCGTAGGCAGGGTGTTTCAGCGTTTTTTGCGCATGGCATCCTCCGTATGTAATCCGTATGGCATCCGTACTGCGTGTTTTTATCGCAGGCGTGCAAAACCGACATACGGATATACAAGGGATCCATGTGTTAAAAAAAATATATATATATATATATATATACTGTCTATATATATATATATATATATATATATATATATATGTCAGTAGACACATATATGTATATATATTAATATTTCATCCAGCGCGATGTAGCAGAAAGCCGGTAATTCAATTACAGACTTTTGCTTTCTCCTTCCTAAACCCGACATGATATGAGACATGGTTTACATACAGAAAACCATCTCATATCCCCATTTTTTTTTTGCATATTCCACACTACTAACGTCAGTAGTGTGTATGTGCAAAATTTGGCCGTTCTAGCTAGTAAATTAAGGGGTTAAATGGCGGAAAAAATTGGCATGGGCTCCCGCACAATTTTCTCCGCCAGAGTAGTAAAGCCAGTGACTGAGGGCAGATATTAATAGCCTGGAGAGGGTCCACGGTTATTGGCCCCCCCCTGGCTAAAAACATCTGCCCCCAGCCACCCCAGAAAAGGCACATCTGGAATATGCGCCTATTCTGGCACTTGGCCACTCTCTTCCCATTCCCGTGTAGCGGTGGGATATGGGGTAATGGAGGGTTAATGCCACCTTGCTATTGTAAGGTGACATTAAGCCAAATTAATAATGGAGAGGCGTCAGTTATGACACCTATCCATTATTAATCCAATACTAGTAAAGGGTTAAAAAAATACACAAACACAATATTAAACATTATTTTAATGAAATAAAAACAAAGGTTGTTTTAATATTTTATTGAACGCCCAATCCAATCATTGAAGACCCTCGTTCTGTAACAAAAAAAACATAATAAACCAACAATATCCTTACCTTCCGCAGATCTGTAAAGTCCAACGATGTAAATCCATCTGAAGGGGTTAAAATATTTTGCAGCCACGAGCTTTGCTAATGCAACATTGCTCATGTCTGCAAAACCCCGGAGAATGTAGGTAAAGTAGGTCATTGACCTATATTTACCTGGATTTGCGGTGAGGCACCCTCTGCTGGCTGTTCCTAGATCGTGGGAACTATCCTAGAAAGCTCCCTGGTTCGAGGGGAGGGAGGGAGGGAGGGAGGGAGAGATTTCCGCTTCACCCACGATTTTTAGAGGCAGCTCCTGGCTGTACCACACAGCCATGATCTGCCAGGTACACTTCTTCCAACTTGCATTGTATATACATAGCAAATGTCGTGAAGGGGTTAAGGTCATTCTTATTGTCCAATATTTAGATTAGATTAACATTAGTCAAACCATAACGTTTATGGGGTCCCCACACAGATGATTGTCGGGGGAGATAAAGATTGAGGTTGCCCAATTTTGGACTGATGATCCTTTTGTTCTCTAGTGATAAGCTGCCGCCAGAGAAGACTGGCAGAGGCTCTCTTAAAGAGAACACAAGAGCGCTCGGATTAGCGATTATGGAGAGCTCCTGTGTATGGCATGGGAGGGCGAGATAGCTGCTGGCCAAACGATGGAACAGCAATCCAAAGTGTATGAGGTAGGGGAAAGCTTTAGGCCTTATTCACACCAAATTAGAGCCCACAGGTTTAATGTATACAGAGGAAAAAGATCCAGCGGTACACTGCAAAAGGTATCCATAATGCTGCATTGAACTGGCAAAGGCCAAAATAATGCCGTTTGGCCTCTGTCAGGCCGTATAAGTCTTTTGGGTTCATTTACACCGGCATATGGAAGTATGAATGAATTTCAAATGTGTATTGTATTAAGCTTTGTTCGGTGTTTCATTATGGAGTTATCCATTTATCAACTGTATTTTATGTGTAAAAAAACCCTCTCTCTATGGGATACTGGAGGCAGCGCACAGATTTATAGGATCGCCACATTCTGAATCTGAGTGTCGCCCATATGTGAGCTAGCATTTCCACCACCCATCCTAGTACTAAGACCACGAGTGAGACAGGATAGCACAAATGCTCTATCACTGCCATTGTCGGAAAAAAAAAACCTTTTCTCATGTAGTTTATGTTGACGATTTATACCATGAATAGTCAAAATTATTTTTCACATGTAGAAGATTTCCAAAATGTTCATTTTGTTCCAGAAATCGTTTTGTAATATTTATAAGTTTTATTCACTTTTTTTGTGAAAATACATTAAAATACATTTCAGCATATCCCAGAGTAACAGCTGGAAGCGATTTGGTAACATCGGCTGTTTATATATAAGTGCAGATGTAGCCTAACTAATTACATGCACAATAAGTTGCTAATAAAATCTCAGGAGGTCGGTGAAATGTTAGGACTCAAAGTGATTAATGACGCTGCTGATGGATGTAGCCCCCTTCCTCACAATCCCCCCAGATTGTACATATATACCATATACGTATATATCATATACAATTTTCTAAATGCCAGGAAGGTCTCTGTATCACAGCTGATACATGCATCTGGAGATATCCAGTGCTACAGGCCTTTCTGAATGGGATTTCAGAGACCGTAAAGTCATTTGGTCTGCTCCAAAGGCCAAAAGTCAAACACTCCCCACTGACAAGCCCTGGAGTAAATATATCATAGCCTTGGAAAAACAGTGTCCGTAGGACAAAGGACCAGATTTAGCAGGATCCAGCAAGAATTGACAGAGCCGCTGCACAACGTGCACTGTTAATAGCCCTATCTATTGACCAGTGCACTTAGCATTTCTATGGCTTAAGAAATGGCTTTGAAGAGTGATTCCTATAATTGGGGTGGCTACAAGGATAGTCTAAATGAAAAAGTACAGCAAAAGCAATTCTGTTTATTTTTTATGACTCTTTACAAAAATTAAACCATTACTTTTTTTTTAACTTTACTTTTTTTATGGTTTTTTTTCATTCCAGGGGCTCTCTTGGGCAAATAACAGCATATTATAATTAGTGTAGAGAGTCCAATCCCCATCGAATGCTAGATGACCGTGCCATTTACATCCGTGTTCTGTGCAGGTAGTGTAACTCCGCAGCAGAACTACTTAAAGGGGTTTTCCCACGAACAAAAGTTCATTTTAATCAAAAGATCTTGGAATAATAATAATTTACACAATTGGATGTGTAAAAAATATATATATTCCGTGCTGAGATAATCTTATAAATGTGCCCCTGCTGTGTACTGTGTAAAGGCCGTGTCTGACCGTACAGGGACATGGTCATGCTCATGTGTTTACCGAGTGTCTTCGGCGTGCTCGAGAAATATGTTCGGGTCCCCGTGGCTGCAGGACTCCCGGCTGTTCGACAGCTGCAACATATGCAAGGATTAGCTGTTTGTTAGGTAATCCCTGCATATGATTGGCTGTTGAACAGCCGTGAGACATGCAGCCGCGGGGACCCGAACATGGTATTTTGTGGAGAATACAAGAACTTACTAGAACAGACATAAAGGGAATCTGACTAGTGTTATTTAACTCCCATGGAGAAAAATGGTGAAAAACAAGCACCAAACATCTTTTTGCCATTCTCGCTGTCCCAGCTTATGTTTTTTCTGCCATAACCAGGGCCGGACTGGCTATCTGGCAATTCTGGCAAATGCCAGAAGGGCCTGTCTGGTTGTGGGCTGCCTCGTCTGCTACATTGTTAGCAGAATCTGTGTTCTCAAGACATCCCTATTGCTAAGAGTTGTGACGGTGAATTGGTCTTGTAGTAAATCTTTCTTTCCACCATCCAGGGTAATATTAGTAATACATACCCATTTGGCACTTGGGCACTGGAACACCATGGGCCTGTGTGATTTCAAAGGCCAGGGCTGAATTTCAGTCCCAGTCCGTATCTGGCCATAACCAATACAGCAATCAGTTTGTAATGTAAGGTGTTGGTCACATATACTGTATAGCAGGTTTGGACTGGCCAACAGGGGAACAGGTGAATCCCCGGTAGGCCCCTTGTGCAGGAGCGAGCCACTTACCCCCCAACATGAGCAGTAGTTGGCACAATACACTTGCTTTACTATGTACAGACAAAGCCAACATATCATCAATAATTCTGCAAACTACCTCATGATTTTATAGAAGAAGTAAATTTGTGAATGAGTGTGATGTAATATTTGTGTGCAGCTGAACTGTGTGCCCCCAGCCCAGGCAATGTTACTGGTGGGTCCATGCCACTCCAGTCCAACACTGCTCTATGGTGAGAACATCCTTTGCAGGAGCTCTGAAAAGTCTTTCAAGTTCTCTGGAAAGAAAAAAAAAAAATTCTAGTGAATTGGTGTACATTCTGTGTGGTCCCCAACCATTAGGACACATACATGTTTGTTTGTGTCTCAATGGTCCAGGAAGCCATGGCAGTAAAAGACAGTGCCATCCTACATCCCACGATAAGATGGCAACGCAGCTTTCTCTACTCTTGTCATAAATATCAGTGCAGGAGGTGGAAGACACAGGTCAGAATTTACATGCATCTTTTATGCCAAACACAGTGAGTGGCTATAGCGAGGAACGGCAAGCCACAACCTGGTAGTACTTATAGTCCGCTGTTAAAGGGGTTTTCCTCTACAATTTGCCCCCATTTCATTAGTTTCATCTGCGTAACAATCACTTTTCTAATATACTTTTATTGCCTGTACTGTATCTATGAACCCATCTTTGTGTGCATCACATTACCGGAAAAAGACAGAATGAGAAGAGGACATCACTGATGGGGATGGGACTACCTTTCAATGATTGACAGGAGTCTGATCACACATGCTGATAGTGATGACATCACTGACCTCTGCACGGACCCTGCTGAACCTTTGGAGCACCAGCCCCTTCAGCTGACCCTAGTGCTGTGCTATGCTTTCTAGTGACAAGCAGCACACCACAGCGCTTGTCAGCTGAAGGGACGGTGGTCCAGAGCATTGGCAGGATACAAGCAGAGCACATTGAAGTCTATAATTCTGACGTGTGTGCTCAGACTCCTGTCAAGTAGTGCCTCACTCATCAGTGACGTCCTCTTCTCATTCTGTCCATTTCCGGTGCCCAGATAGGAAGCAACAGAACAGGAAGTGAAACGCCCCGCCAGGGCCGTGGGGTACTCGGTACCGGGTCAGGTACTTAAAGGGGATGTCATGGTGGCTGCGAATCGGTCCATGGCCCTGGGCGCCCAAGTAAAAGGGAAAATCTTTAAAAGGGATTTTATGAATAAATTTTGTGTTCGTGATGCCAACTGTGGTATTCGGTCACAGATAACCGACGCTGCTTAAAGGGGTCCGCTGGGGTGATGTTATGGCAGCTAAAATGGTATAACTTCCCACACTTGAAGTTGGGTCTCCAGGGCTCCCTGCGTGTAGATGGAGATGGTGAGTGGTGCAGTAGGAAACGGAGGACACAGGGTTGCAGTCTCTTTACCTGGTTTACTGAAGACTTCAGGCAGTCACAGTCCAGGGCACCAGATCACAGGTACAGGCAGGGTCCGGCCGGCTTGGAAGCTATTCTTGAATCCCCCTTACCAGGTGGAGTTGGAAGCCTTCCTTCTAGCGCTGCGGTGTTGTGGTCCCTTGCTGCCTTAGGCCTCACACAAAGTCCTCACTGTCTCTCTGTCCTCCTTAAAGGGTAGGACAATACCTGTATGACAGGTAACTCAAGCCTTTTTACAGGATCTGTATCACAACGCAGGCTCTATGCGTTACTATGTCTTCAGGTGTATGGTGGACAGGTAACGTGCAATCAGCTGTCCCAACGGTTTCTGCTGTGAGATGTAGAGTACTGCACAACCTCGGTCTTCCGGCTAACGGTCTCATGCGCTGCAGCGTGGAAGAAGCGCAGTCGCAGTTTCTCCCCAGCCCTTCACTTCGCCTGTGCCTCTTTTCTCCTTCACTCTCTCTACAATCTGTTCTGCTTTAGATTCTCTCTCTCTCAGGAGCTGCAGTACTTCTTGGTTGCACGGCCCCTTCAGTCCTCCCGACACTCACTGTCTGACTGCTCTCTTCCCTGTCTCTCTGACAGACTGACTAACTTTCCCTGCAGACCAGAATATATATATAGGGGAGCCACCCATAAGCTGGATCAGAGCTCCCCCTTCTGGCCTGGAGTGTTAACATGTTGCATGCTTGTGAAAACCTGTTAAGAAGAATCCTTCATCGCTTCCAAGCGTGACATCACTCTCCCCTTGAGGAAAGCAATGCCTCTGTAACAACCAGGACCCTGGGGTGTTACAGAAGCAAAGGCGGCATGACAACAAGTTATGTAACCCACACAGAGATGGGTAGATAGAAGCAGCACAGGTAACAAAAGTATAGAAAAGTGAATGTTAGGAAGAGTTAGGGCATGTGAAAGTGGGTCAAATAGTATTGGAAAACTCATTTAAGTAATGACTAGCGATGAGCGAACGTGCTTGGATAACGTGTTATCTGAGCACGCTCAGGTGTTATCCGAGTTTGGGCATGCTCAAATATGTTTGAGTCCCTGCGGATGCATGTCTCATGGCTGTTAAACAGCCACAACACATGTCAGGACTGCCTATTTGTTAGAGAGTCTCCACATGTGTTGCAGCTGTCGAACAGCCATGAGACATGCAGCCGCGGGGACTCGAACATATTATTTCAGCACGCCCAAGACACTTGGATAATATGTTATCCGAGCATGTTCGCCCATCACTAGCAGTAACAGCTCAACCAATGCTGCAGGTTATGTCAAACATATACATACACGCAGGGCTGCCACTAGGAATTTCGGGGCCCCATACTGGCAAAATTTTCGGGGGCCCCTTGAGACTCCACCCAGGCTCCACCCCAGCCCCACCTCCACCCCTCAAACTATCCACAGTCCCACCACTCTCTCTTGGTAAAACTCCGCTTCTCATCAATCACACATTAACAGTTCCCATCACCAGATTACACATATAGCCAGCACCCTACTCTACTCTAACCTATTAAACATTTGTTAAAATATGCAACACAATTTAGGTGTCTTTTATTTATTTTTCAATTTTTAAAATGACCAGTAATATCACATACAAGGGACAAATACCATCGCACCATGACCAGACACCATATTACCACCAAATAGTGACCTATAATACCATATATAAGGAACAAATACCGCCACACCATGTCCAGACCACATATTACCACAACAGTGACCGAATAATATCACATATAAGGGACAAATACCACCGCACCATGTCCAGACCATGTATTACCACCACATGGAGACCAATAATACCACATACAAGGAACAAATACCAACACAGCATGACCAGACCACATATTACCACCACACAGTGACCGAATAATAGCACATACAAGGAACAATTACCGCCACACCATGGCCAGACTACATATTACCTTACCACCACATAGTGACTGAATTCTACAATACTGATCATTAATAAAAAAAACACAATATTATCACCATAAGTGCCATTATACACAGGAGATCTGTACTTAGTATGCAGTGTCTGTGTACAGGTAATACAGTGATCACCGGTGAAATTATACACAGGAGCTATGTATATAGTGTCAGTGTACAGGTAATGCAGGAATCACCAGTGACGTTATACACAGGAGCACTGTATATAGTGTATAGTTCACAGTTAATACAGGTATCACCGGAGGTCTGTATAGTGTCAGTGTACAGGTAACTCACTGACTCACCACTGACGCCTCTAGGTGAAGTCTTTCATCTTCGCTTTTCATCTTCATCCTACACAGACCACCATCACTTCTTCCAGCCAGGGCTCGTCTCTGCAGGAAATAACAGTTATCTAGAGCTCCGCTTGTAGAACACATTACTTAATTTATTCCCAGATTCAACACTACACCAGATGAAGAAAAAAAGGCGACATAGTGTTGCACTGCACAGTAATAGGACCGCCCCCCCCCCCCATCCATTTAAAACAGTACCCTCAAGAAATAAAATAAATACATCACTGCAGTAATAATAACCCTTACTTAGCCCCTATGGTAATAAATATCCCCCATCCTGGCCCCATGTATCTCATTCCTGGCTCCAGCCATGCGTTCCTCCATCCTACCCACATGAGTATCCATTCTGCCCCATATGATCTCCCCATCCTGCCCCATGATCCTGCTCCATCTGTCCCATGATCCTGCCCCATCTGTCTCCATCATATCCATCCTGCCCCATGATCCTGCACCATGTGTCTCCATCATGCGCCATGATCCTTCCTCATCTGTCTCCATCCTGCCACATGACCCTGGCCCATCTGTCTCCATCCTGCCCCATGACCCTGCCTCATCTGTCTCCATCCTGCCCCATATTCCTGCCCCATTTGTCTCTGTCCTGCCTCCGTGTCTCCATTCTGCCCTCTTGTCTCCATCCTGCCCCCGTGTCTCTATTCTATCCCGTGTCTCCATCCTGCCTCCTGTTTCCATCCTGCCCCCTGTCTCCGTTCTGCCCTATGTGTTTACATCCTGCCCCCTTGTCTCCCATCTTGCCCCCATGTCTCCCATCCTGCTCCTGTGTCTCCCATCCTGCCCCGTGTTTCCCCATCCTGCCCCATGTCTCCCCAATCGGAGACTGGCAGCTGACGACGGTCAGCGTGCACGTCGCTGGGGCCCAATGAGCAGAAGAGACGGGGCCTGATACGGGCCCCCTCTGATCATCGGGCCCCATACGCCAGTCAGGGCAGTAATGGCCTGATGGTGGCTCTGCATACACGATGAGTCAGCACACTGCTACTAATGAATACACAAACTCCAATATTGCTGGAAACATTAAAAAAGTAAGGTACTTAGCGTTTTTTGATCAAAGAGCGTGCAAGCCAACTAACCACATCAGTGTCATGTATTTATTAGTCGCAGTGTGCTGATACATCACATCGTGTATGTTCTGTATATGTTTGTATATTCGCTACATAGCGTATTTGTGCACTTGCACATCAATTTAATACTAAAGGTGTGTGGGTCTATTTTTTTTTTTTTTTATTTCAAACATGAATCGATGCAAGATGCCAGGAGTCATTTCATTCTCAGAGAAATGATAAGACTGAACAAGTAAAATAAAAACAGTCTGATCCACTTTCCTTTGTGAGGATCTGCTAGGCACCAGAGACATTACCGACATCGATCCTGAAATCTATAGGATGTTCTGGCAAACATGTCAGGTCTGTAGATGGCTTTAGAAGTGTTCTGTTTCTATAGTATCTTTAGTATCTGCATCATCCCTGGTACCCACTGATTACACTGTCTGCAGACCAAAGACATAAAGGGATTTTTATCTCTGGGCCAACGTTATATATTATGCTAGGTGCACCATCGTAACTATTTGTGCTCATGGCCATAATAAACTTTGAAACAATAAGTTACAAAAAGCAGCCATAGCCCTGCTAGGAAATTAGATTTAATAGTTGTATTGGGGACAGGGAGTGATGTAGGTGATAGGCTATGTTCACACGTTCAGGATTTCCATCCTTTTTTTTTCCTGACTGAAACCGCAGGTCTCTGCAGAAAACGCAGGTGCGTTTTTTTGTGCGTTTTTGGTGCGTTTTTGGTGCGTTTTTTAGTGCGTTTTTTAGTGCGTTTTTTAGTGCGTTTTTTGATGCAGTTTTGTCTGCAGATTGTCTGTGTTTGACAGAAATAAAGTTTACTGCAGTGGGGGGAAGAAAAAAAAAAAAAATGATGTCATTTCCTTGTCCAACCCTTTTCTTCTTCCATCCTCCATTTTGGAACTTACACATCAAAATGAGTGGACGTGCAGAGCGTCGTCCAGATGACAGCCCACGGATCCAGCTCCGCACGCCACACCGGATTGCGATCCTGGGGTTGATGCTTCTAATTCTGAATCGACATGCACGTCAGGTAAGCAGATGTCTGTTTGTTTTATATATTGGTTTATGGGTACTTGTCCACATTCTGGAAACGTTGTATGTTTGGCGCTGCGTGTGGCCGCAGCGCCAAACATGCAGCGTCCACATGTCAGCATACTGGAGGTGATGTCATGAAATCACGTGTCCACTGTGTGTCATCCGTCAGCCCTGCGACTCCGGACATGCTGCGCGTCTTTTATGATCACAGCATGTCTGTGTTCCTTGTTGTGAAACTGCGGCTCCGCAATGAATAAAAGAGGACCCTATACGTCGGGTGTGATGATGCTGGATTTGTACAATGAACACATCTGGCATCATTGCGTACTAGAATGGGGTGGGCCTTCCTGAATGTGGACACGTATCCTTACATAATCGACATTGTTTTCCTTGCATGTTTGATATATTTTTCTAATTGTTGTGTTTACGAAATATTTTTTTATTTTTCTATTTAGCGGCGGCCGAGAAGACGTGTGCAGAAACGATTGTGGGTGCACCCGCTTGTAGAAGACCGAACTGAGAAGGGGCACTTTCATGTGCTGTACAATGATTTGAGGAGGTAAGTAGAAATATATAGAATGACTAATTTACCTTTTTTGGCTAGCAATACTTGTGAAGTAACCCTTTTTTGTTGTTCTTTTGCAATTTTCAGATATCCTGAAAAATTTATATCGTTTTGTCGGTTACCAATTATTGCCTTTGACAGACTGCTTACCATCCTGGCACCCCATTTAACACTGCAAGACACAGTGATGAGGAAGTCCATCTCTGCTGAGGAAAGGCTGCTCATCACCTTGCGGTAAGTAACAATTTTTGGGGGGAATGTTGTTAGGTCTGTATTTTACTTGTGTGTGTGTCCAGTATGTGTGATTAAACCCACCCAGTCCTCTTTTTGGACAGGGGGCACACATACACACACACACGTGAGATACGGGCGAGTGTTGCATGGTAAACCCCGGCTCTGCCGCCTGCACTCTGGAGCGGAGTCTGCACCCACATACCAATACATGGAGCCGCACGCTCCACAACGGAGTGCATGCAGCAGGTCCGGGGATTACCATGCAACACTCGGTCATATCTCGCATGCGTGTGTGCACAAGTCCCATCAGGCCTTTTATTAATGTTTTTTACACCCTTTGTGTTGTGCTGGGTGTTAATGCCAGCATTATTGAATGGTGCTGGACGCATATAATAGCGGCCTTAACTTGTGACATGTTGTAATTACCTTTTTGTGTGACATTTCTAATTTTCTTTTTTGTTTCTTTGCAGATTTTTGGCCACAGGAGAGAGCTATACATCCCTGCACCTCCAATTTAGAGTTGGTAAATCTACCATCTCTAACATTGTGAGGTGTACATGTACCGTCATCTGGCAGAAGTTGCAGCCCATGGTGATGCCTTCCCCAACCGAGGAGACTTGGCTGCAGGTTGCAGCAGGCTTTCAGTCTGTGGCCAATTTCCCAAACTGCATAGGTGCAGTCGATGGTAAACATGTTCGGGTTCAGCAGCCACCACGATCAGGATCACGCTTCTTTAATTATAAGAAGTATTTTTCAGTGGTCCTGATGGCGGTGGCTGATGCCCATTACAAATTTGTTGCCATTGACGTTGGTGCCTATGGTAGTACTGGGGATTCTCGGGTGTTGCGAACGTCACAGATTGGGATGCAAATTCTTCGAGATGGCGGCACGCTCCCAGCCCCACGACCTTTGCCGGGTTCCACACATCCAGTGCCGTTCGTGATGGTATCGGATGAGGCGTTTCCCTTAACGACAACCCTGCTGCGCCCATACCCACGAAGGGGACTGGATGCCCGACGGAGGATTTTTAATTATCGGCTGAGTCGTGCACGCAGATATGTGGAATGCACCTTTGGGATCATGACTAGTCAGTGGAGGATCTTTCACACTGCCATTCAGTTGGACACAGACACCGTTGATGCTGTGATAAAGGCTTGCTGTGTACTCCACAACTATGCTCGTGAATACAACACTGACGTTGATGTGGAGTACCAGCAGCCAGTATTTAATCCAGTTGACAACGGGGGTCTGGGTAGGCCGTCCAACTCTGGTGTGCGTGTGAGAGAATCCTTCACTGACTACTTTATGAGTCCTGAAGGTGCCGTGCACTGGCAATACTCCTGTGCTGGTGTTGAGCAGCCTGACCAGCAGAGAAGGATGCATCTACACTGACCCCCCCAGAAATGTTGCCGACATCGCTGATAACAGTTTTGACAACATCCCGAAGAATGAGAAACGCCAGCAACCAACACAAAAGTTTGAAAAAAAATTTTTTTGTTCCATGTTACCAAAAAAACTGTGTTAAATAATTGATTGTAATATCAATAAAAAATCTATTTGGCTGTAATTAAATTTTTTTTTTTTTTTTGGCTACAAAAAATTGGGTGTTTTATGAAAATAATAGCAGTATGACGTATACAATTGTTAACACATCAACACATAAACCACTAATTGATAGCCCATAAACCCAGGATAGCGGCCTTGACCGCATTGTAATAAAGAAGAGAATAGTCTGTTTGAAATGTAATATATTTAAAAGAACACAAATTCTTTGCAATATTTACATAAGATTTTTCAATTAGAAAAAACAAAAAAAAGCCCCTTTCAAAGCCAACCGGCAACTGGAGCTAAAAAACAAACCAAAAAAAACTCGGTGCCACTGAAAATTTTTGCCCATGTTCAATTCAGAAAAGTATATTCTGGAGAATAGAGGAAATTTGATCCCTCTGATTGATATGATGCTCCCCCCATATGCTGCGAACTTCCTCTATCTCCAGAAGTAACTTGGCTGTGGGCCAAATACTGGGGTCTGGTAGCTTGTGTTTCCGGTGTTCGGTGTCGGGGCCTGAAAAGTCCCAACACCCCCATCAGAACTTCATTGTATGGAGATATCGGAGCAGGGTCCTCCAGAGCAGTGAGGGACATCTGGACCATGGACATGAAAAGAGATTGTCTATCCGGTGGCAGGGAGCGTGTTTTTCTTGCCACAGTTATTGCGAAGGAGTCGCAGTGGTCATCAGAACTAGATTTTTTTAATAGATCTAACGTGTCGCAAGCGATTTGGACAGTTTGGTCATCTTGGTTTTTCTTTGTTTTTTTTTTTTTTTTCTCTGCTGCCACCGGATAGACAGCTCTCTTCTCCACTCTCACAGCTTCTGCGGAATCAGATGCTTCAGCAGCTGCTGAACTAGATGTTGATGCAGCAGCTGCTGAAGTGGATGCTGATTCAGCAGAAGCTGTGGGAGTGGAGGTAGAGATGGTCCCTCCCACTCCAGAGGAACTGCCTGCTCCATCCTCTTTGTCGCTGTCCTCCAAATCAGCTACCGACATGTTTCCTTCCGTCCTGTTGGAGAAAAAAAAAACATCAATTTTTCGCACAACATATTATATTTAAATAATCATGTGGAGTGGATTTTAACTTACTTTCTCAATGTCCTACTGGACACAAGAAACTGCAGCTCTTCGCTAAATGGGAATTTACTTTTGCTCGGCGAAGAGCCACTCTTAGAACATTCGTTCAGGAACTTCGTGAAACGGTCTCTGATTGAGCGCCACCGTTTCCTCACATCGTTATCTACCAAAAAAAGGTTACAAAATACAACAACATTTTTTGTGAGATCTAAACAAATTATATTTTTAATATACTCAAGGTTTACTAAATAAATGTAATTAAAATTACCAATTTGCTGCTGTGTACTCCCTGGATACTTGTCCAAATCTGGGATAAGGTCTCGTACAATTTTGGTCCAGGCTAGTTCCCGGAAATATTTATCCTTGTAGGATTCATCGGCTGGGTCCCACAAGGCCGGATAATCCCGAACCTACAATAAATACAATAGTGTCATCTCATAATCTATAGCGCGACCAAGTAATGTTACACAATTGCTGGAAATATTTCAAAGTAACCCCTAATAACTGAACACAAGCACAAACTGAAAACACAAACACCAATAAAAACGCTTGTGTGCAGTTGTTTTACCACTAGCTCTGTCGCCGTCAATCCTGAGTGGTTCGTGCGACAATCAACAACATTCATTAAAAAACACACTATAAAGTGAAATAGTTAGGGTAGGGTTAGGGCTCATAACCGTAAGCACTCTACCCCAAAAGGGATCCTAAACATAACACAACCACAAAAGGGATCCTAACCCTACAGGGATCCTAACCCTAACCCTAACCCTACAGGTATCCTAACCCTAACCCTAACCCTACAGGGATCCTAACCCTAACCCTACAGGGATCCTAACCCTAACCCTAACCCTACAGGTATCCTAACCCTAACCCTAACCCTACAGGGATCCTAACCCTAACCCTACAGGGATCCTAACCCTAACCCTAACCCTACAGGGATACTAACCCTAACCCTAACCCTACAGGGATCCTAACCCTAACCCTAACCCTACAGGGATCCTAACCCTAACCCTAACCCTAACCCTACAGGGATACTAACCCTAACCCTAACCCTACAGGTATCCTAACCCTAACCCTAACCCTACAGGGATCCTAACCCTAACCCTAACCCTACAGGTATCCTAACCCTAACCCTAACCCTACAGGGATCCTAACCCTAACCCTACAGGGATCCTAACCCTAACCCTAACCCTACAGGGATACTAACCCTAACCCTAACCCTACAGGGATCCTAACCCTAACCCTAAAGGGATCCTAACCCTAACCCTACAGGGATCCTAACCCTACCCCTAAAGCTATTGTAAGGTGGCATTAAGCACGGTTAGTAATGGCGAGGCGTCAATAAGACGCCGATCAATTATTAATCCTAAGGTTTACTATAATATATGTGGACCCCCCTAAAAAAAAAAATGTGTTGGGGTCCCCCTATTTTTTTAGGCCAGAAAGGCTAAGCAGACAGCTGTGGGCCAATATTTGACGCCCGGGAAGGGGTTAAAATACCCATGGCTGTTCCCAGGCTATGAATATTAACCCACAGCTGTCTGCGTAGCCTTTCTGGCACTAAAAAATAGGGTGACCCGAAAAAAAAAAACGTGTTGGGGTCCCCCTATATTTTTAGGCCAGAAAGGCTAAGCAGACAGCTGTGGGCCAATATTTGACGCCCGGGAAGGGGTTAAAATACCCATGGCTGTTCCCAGGCTATGAATATAAGCCCACGGCTGTCTGCGTAGCCTTTCTGGCACTAAAATATAGGGGGCCCCGAAAAAAAAACGTGTTGGGGTCCCCCTATATTTTTAGGCCAGAAAGGCTACGCAGACAGCCGTGGGCTTATATTCATAGCCTAGGAAAGGGGCCATGGATATTTGCCCCCCCCTGGCTACAAATATAAGCCCGCAGCCGCCCCGGAAAAGGCGCATCAAAAAGATGCGCCAATTCCGGCACTTAGCCCCTCTCTTCCCACTCCCGTGTAGCGGTGGGATATGGGGTAATGAGGGGTTAATGCCACCTTGCTATTGTAAGGTGGCATTAAGCCCGGTTAATAATGGAGAGGCGTCAATGAGACGCCTATCCATTATTAAGCCAATGAAAGGGTTAAAAAAAAAAACACAAACACTAGAAAAAATATTTTAATGAAATAAAGACACACACTTTTTGACAATTCTTTTATTGCACGCTCAATCCATCCTGAAGACCCTCGACCTGAAAAAAAGGCAAAACAAAAAAACAAATTCATACTCCCTGGCCCTGTCCGCAGAAATCCATCGAGGGTCCCACGAAGATCTTCCATGGAGAACAGACACATCCAGAGATGTGTCTGCTCTCCACGGCTGCAGCAACACACTGACAGGAGCCATAGTTCCTGTCGGTGTGTCACTGCGCATGCGCGAGCGAGTTTACCGGCGGTCATTGACCCCGGCACTCTCGCTTAACGGCAGTGCTGCGTGGGAAAGTTCAACGCAGCTGTACTGCCGTTAACCGAGACGCCGGCGCCATTGAGCTCCGGGACAGTACGCGATACACTGCTAGGAGCTTCGCTCCTGGCAGTGTATCACCGGAGAGCAGGAGATCGGCGTGGGACAATCGTTTTATGGATTCTGCGGACAGGGAGTATGGATTTGCTTTATTATTTTGGGATTTTTTCATTGAGGATCGAGGGCTTCGCCTACAAGTGTGGTGTATGGTGAGTATATACTCTATGTTATGTGTTGTATGTACTGTACTGTGTGTCATGTTTGTGTATTGTGTGTTTGTGTTTGGTGTGAACTTTAGTATTGTGCTAAGTCGCCGGACACAGGGACAACTCTCCCATCCTAAATACCGGATGGGAGTAGTAGTCCGATACGGCGACTTAGCACAATAGAGGCATATCGTCGCATGGGGACGGACACACAGACTTACCAAATCAATCAGACGCCCGACATCGATCCTCATGCGACGGTATGCCTCCATAGTGACAGTCTCTTCGGGATACACTCAGGACCACACACGCCGCCCACGGACTTCCGCCCACGCACTTCCGCCCGCTTCCCCGAACTTCCTGCAGCAGCGGTTCTGCACATCAAACCGCAGTAAAACACGCAGATATATTTTTGATCTGCGTGTTTTACTGCGATTTTGACCTCACAATGGAGGTCTATGGGTGCAGAACCGCTGCGGCTCCGGAAAAAGAATTGACATGCTCCTTCTTTTTTCCGGGAGCTATTCAGCGCGTCTTTTTTTTAACAATTTCCGGACCATGTGCACAGTGTGTCCTGTTTTCCATAGGGTACAGTGTACTGTACCCTGCATGGAAAACAGCTGCGGAACCGCAGCGGCAAAACCGCCGCGGTTCCGCGGTAAAAAACGCACTGTGTGAACATGGCCATAATCTCTGCACATTGCTGCAGAATACGGTGAATCGATAAACACCAAGAGAAACAAGGCGTAATCATGACATAAGGGTATTCGTGACTCATGTGAGCTCCGATTGTTACCTTTATTTCCTCCTAATCCCCCTAATCTTTAAAATAAAAGCCCCAATAAACACACCACACTTAGATGTTTACTAATTCCACCTTGGCCCCAGGTCGAGTCTTACCTCTAGCCGCTGTACACCAACTCAGAGGTAGCTATTAACCAGCCTGGCCAATATCCAAAGCCATTAACCACAGGTCCCTTTACAAACCCTCCTGTGGGATTATTTAACCCCTTAGCGACCGCCGATACGCCTTTTAACGGCGGCCGCTAAGGGTACTTAAACCACAGCGCCGTTAATTAACGGCGCTGTGGAAAAAGTAAATAGCGCCCCCAGAGTCGGATTTTCTCCGGGGTCTCGGCTGCCGAGGGTAGCCGAGACCCCAGAGAACATGATTCGGGGTTTTTTTAACCCACCCCGCATTTGCGATCGCCGGTAATTAACCGTTTACCGGCGATCGCAAAAAAAAAAAAAAACGCGATCTCTTTTTAATTTCTCTGTCCTCCGATGTGATCGCACATCGGAGGACAGAAAAAAGGGGTCCCAGGTGGCCCCCCAATACTCACCTATCTCTCCCGATGCTCCTCGTGTCTCCCGGTGGGCGCCGCCATCTTCAAAATGGCGGGCGCATGCGCAGCGCGCCCGCCGGCCGGCCCCGCGAGAATCTTTGGGATCTCGGCTGCCGGGGGTAGCCGAGACCCCAAAGAGCATGATCGGGGTCGGTTTTAGCGACCCCTGTTTTGCGATCGCCGGTAATTAACTGTTTACTGGCGACCGCAAAAAAAAAAAAAAAAAGTCAAAGTGTAATTCTCTGTCCTCTGATGTGATCGCACATCAGAGGACAGAGAAATAGTGGGATTCGGGGACCCTGCCATACTCACCTGTGTCCCTGGATCCTCCTGCTGCTCCTCCTGGCCGCCGGCTTCTTCCTCCGGTAAGAAAATGGCGGGCGCATGCGCAGTGCGCCCGCCATCTGTCTCCATCTGCCGGCCGGCAGGAGAAGAGCAGTTGGGCTAAAATTAGGGTTAGGGTTAGGGGTAGGGTTAGGGATAGGGGTAGGGTTAGGGATAGGGGTAGGGTTAGGGGTAGGGTTAGGGGTAGGGTTAGGGTTAGGGCTAGGGTTAGGGTTAGGGTTAGGGCTAGGGTTAGGGGTAGGGTTGGGGTTAGGGGTAGGGTTAGGGCTAGGGCTAGGGGTAGGGTTAGGGCTAGGGGTAGGGTTAGGGCTAGGGGTAGGGTTAGGGCTAGGATTAGGGCTAAATTTAGGGTTAGGGTTGGGGCTAAAATTAGAGTTAGGGCTGGCGCTAAATTTAGGGTTAGGCTTCTTTCACACTTACGTCGGTACGGGGCCGTCGCAATGCATCGGCCCGACATACCGACGCACGTTGTGAAAATTGTGCACAATGTGGTCAGCGGATGAAGTTTTTCAACGCATCCGCTGCCCAATCTATGTCCTGGGGAGGAGGGGGCGGAGTTACGGCCACGCATGCGTGGTCAGAAATGGCGGATGCGACGTACAAAAAAACGTTACATTGAACGTTTTTTGTGCTGACGGTCCGCCAAAACACTGATCCAGTGCACGACCGACGCGACGTGTGGCCATCCGTCACGATCCGTCGGCAATACAAGTCTATGGGCAAAAAACGCATCCTGCGGGCACATTTGCAGGATCCGTTTCTTGTCCAAAACGACGGATTGCGACGGATGCCAAACAACGCAAGTGTGAAAGTAGCCTTAGGGCTATGGTTAGGGTTGGGGCTAAAGTTAGGGCTAGGGTTGGGGCTAAAGTTAGGGTTAGAGTTGGGATTAGGGTTAGGGTTTGGATTAGGGTTGGTATTAGGGTTAGGGTTGGCATTAGGGTTACGCTTGGGATTAGGGTTAGGTTTGGGATTAGGGTTAAGGTTAGGGTTGTGATTAGGGGTGTATTGGGATTAGGGTTAGGTTTGAGGTTAGGGTTGAGATTAGGATTAGGGGTGTTGGATTTAGGGTTTTGATTAGGGTTATGGTTAGGGTTGACATTAGGGTTGTTTTGGGGTAAGGGTTGTGATTATGGTTAGGGTTAGTGATTAGGATTATGGATCAGGTTGGGATTAGGGTTAGGGGTGTGTTGGGGTTAGGGTTGGAGCTAGAATTGGGGGGTTTCCACTGTTTAGGTACATCAGGTGGTCTCAAAACACGACAGTCAATTTTGCGCTCAAAAAGTCAAATGGTGCTCCCTCCCTTCTGAGCTCTGCCGTGCGCCCAAACAGTGGGTTACCCCCACATATGGGGCATCAGCATACTCGGAATAAATTGGACAACAACTTCTGGGGTCCAATTTCTCTTGTTACCCTTGTGAAAATAAAAACTTGGGGGCTACAAAATCCTTTTTGTGGAAAAATATATATATATATATATATTTTTTATGACTCTGCATTATAAACTTCTGTGAAGCACTTGGGCTTTCAAAGTTCTCACCACACATCTATATAAGTTCCTTGGGGGGTCTAGTTTCCAAAACGGGGTCACTTGTGGGGGGTTACTACTGTTTAGGTACATCAGGGGCTCTGCAAACGCAACATAACGCCCACAGACCATTCTATCTAAGTCTGCATTCCAAAACGGCGCTCCTTCCCTTCCGAGCTCTGCCGTGCGCCCAAACAGTGGTTTACCCCCACATATGGGGCATCAGCATACTCAGGATAAATTGGACAACAACTTTAGTGGTCCAATTTCTCCTGTTACCCTTGTGAAAATAAAAACTTGGGGGCTACAATATCTTTTTTGTGAAAAAAAAAATATTTTTTATTTTCACGACTCTGCATTCTAAACTTCTGTGAAGCACTTGGGCATTCAAAGTTCTCACCACACATCTAGATAAGTTCCTTGGGGAGTCTAGTTTCCAAAATGGGGTCACTTGTGGGGGGTTACTACAGTTTAGGTACATCAGGGGCTCTGCAAACGCAACATAATGCCCGCAGACCATTCTATCAAAGTCTGCATTCCAAAACGGCGCTCCTTCCTTCCGAGCTCTGCCGTGCGCCCAAACAGTGGTTTACCCCCACATATGGGGTACCAGCATACTCAGGACAAATTGGACAACAAGTTTTGTGGTCCAATTTCTCTTGTTACCCTTGTGAAAATAAAAACTTGGGGGCTAAAAAATCTTTTTTGTGGAAAAAAAAATATTTTTTATTTTCACGACTCTGCATTATAAACTTCTGTGAAGCACTTGGGCATTCAAAGTTCTCACCACACATCTAGATAAGTTCCATGGGGGGTCTAGTTTCCAAAATGGGGTCACTTGTGGGGGGTTTCTACTGTTTAGGCACATCAGGGGCTCTCCAAACGCGACATGGCATCCAATCTCAATTCCAGCCAATTCTACATTGAAAAAGTAAAACGGCGCTCCTTCACTTCCAAGCTCTGCGGTGCGCCCAAACAGTGGTTTACCCTCACATATGGGGTATCGACGTATTCAGGAGAAATCGCACAACAACTTTTGTGGTCTAATTTCTCCTGTTAACCTTGTGAAAATAAGAATTTGTGGGCGAAAAGATCATTTTTGTGTAAACAAAAGCGATTTTTTTATTTTCACGGCTCTACGTTAGAAACTTCTGTGAAGCACTTGGGGGTTCAAAGTGCTCACCACACATCTAGATAAGTTCCTTAAGGGGTCTAGTTTCCAAAATGGTGTCACTTGTGGGGAGTTTCCACTGTTTAGGCACATCAGGGGCTCTCTAAACGTGACTTGGCGTCCAATCTCAATTCCAGCCAATTCTGCATTGAAAAAGTCAAACGGCGCTCCTTCACTTCTAAGTTCTGCGGTGCGCCCAAAAAGTGGTTTACCCCCACATA
Source organism: Ranitomeya imitator (assembly GCF_032444005.1). Classification (NCBI taxonomy): domain Eukaryota; kingdom Metazoa; phylum Chordata; class Amphibia; order Anura; family Dendrobatidae; genus Ranitomeya; species Ranitomeya imitator. The sequence goes on along the minus strand of NC_091283.1, from coordinate 757,452,796 downwards.
TGGGGTATTGGTGTATTCAGGAGAAATTGCATAACAAAATTTATGGTTACATTTCTGTTTTTACACTTGTGAAAATAAAAAAAAATGGTTCTGAATTAAGATGTTTGCAAAAAAAAGTTAAATGTTCATTTTTTTCTTCCACATTGTTTCAGTTCCTGTGAAGCACGTAAAGGGTTAATAAACTTCTTGAATGTGGTTTTGAGAACCTTGAGGGGTGTAGTTTTTCGATTGGTGTCACACTTCATTATTTTCTATCATATAGACCCCTCAAAATGACTTCAAATGTGATGTGGTCCCTAAAAAAAAATGGTGTTGTAAAAATGAGAAATTGCTGGTCAACTTTTAACCCTTATAACTCCCTAACAAAAAAAAATTTTGATTCCAAAATTGTGCTGATGTAAAGTAGACATGTGGGAAATGTTATTTATTAACTATTTTTCATGACATATCTCTCTGATTTAAGGGCATAAAAATACAAAGTTTGAAAATTGCAAAATTTTAAAAATTTTCGCCATATTTCCGTTTTTTTTCATAAATAATCGCAAGTAATATCGAAGAAATGTTACCACTACCATGAAGTACAATATGTCACGAAAAAACAATCTCAGAATCAGCGGGATCCGTTGAAGCGTTCCAGAGTTATAACCTCATAAAGTGACAGTGGTCAGAATTGCAAAAATTGGCTCGGTCATTAAGTACCAAATTGGCTCTGTCACTAAGGGGTTAAACACCCGTCCACATGAACACACCCAGAGGGGGTCCAGAACCTCTTGAGATTTTCCCCGCTCCAATCCGCTATTAACCAATTCCACCAACTTCGAGGATTTCCCCCCATGCCACGCTGCATGACATAAATTGAATTACGTTATTAATAAAACCCTTAACCATTCAAAATCACATTGATCCTACCACTACAGAAAAACTGCAACAAAATAAAAACACCCCCGTAAAACCTCAGCACCAAATAAAGGCAGGGTGGGTGGGAGCTTCTTAACACTGTAAAGGGGTACCTAAAATGGCAACCATGACTAAGATGGCTGACCCTTTTATATAGCTTCTGCATAACACCACCTCTGACCCCTCCTCCCCCAAGAACTGATCCCAGCTCCACCGCTGTACCAGGCTGTTTAACCCCAATCTTCCAAATGTCCCTCCAGCTCCCTATATTCTTACATCAACCCTGTTATGTCAGCCTCCCTTCAATGCCAGGGGCCCAGTATGGCCTCTCTTGTGTTTGGTGTCATATAAACGGTCGTCTTTCATCACTTACCATGATCCAGTAATGCGAAGCATAGGCACACATGTCTGAATGATTGTTAAAGAGGTTGTCAGATGTTAAAAATATTATCCCATAATGTGTAAGGATAATAATTTTTCTGATTGACATTTAATACAAAAATACCTTTCTGTTTCCCCTGGTGATGCAACGTCCTGCTTTTAAAGGGAACCGGTCAGCAGGACTGTGCACAGTAACCTACAGACAGTGTCAGGTTGTCCCCGTTATACTCATTAAAATTATATTTTGGTTGATGAAATCCATCTTGTGGCTGTTGTGGTTGTTGTTTAATCTTTATTTTCAGTTTTTAGCTAATGATATGCTCGTGCTCCAGGGCGGCCTTTGTGGGGGTCTTCATTTGGTGCTTTGCGTTCATATTCATCTTTATGGCTTCTGACAGGTGACTGATTCCTCACTGACCTGTCTGCCCAGCTCTTGCCACTTGTCTATAGACACCTCTCTATTACTAAGCCGTGGGCTAGATGTCACCTGACAAAGGTGACATCAACCCCACAAATATGAACCCCATTTGCCACTGCTACAGGGCAAGTGGGAACAGCCAGACAAAGCGCCAGAACTGGCGCATCTAATAGATGCGCCTTTTCTGGGCAGCTGTGGGCTGCTGTTTTTAGGCTGGGGGGGGCCTATATCAATGGCCCCTTATCAGCCTGAGAATACCAGCCCCCAGCTGTGAGCTTTAGCAAGGTTGGTTGTCAAAAATGGGGGGACCCCACGCCATTTTAAATTATTTATTTAAATCATTTAAAAAACAGCGTGGGGACCCCTCTATTCTTGATAATCAGCCTCACAGAAGCTGACAGCTAAGGGTTGCAGCCCACAGCTGTGAGTTTTGCCTGGTTGGTTCAAGAAAATAGAGGGGAATCCACGTCGGGTTTTTCATTAATTTATTTTGTTATATCGCAGGAGGCGGCCGAGGAATATCCGATCATCCGCTCCTTCTGTCACTGTTATTAGCAGCAGCAGGTGTCAGATGATGGGAGTAAGAGTCCCAAAAGCCCCCACCTGCTGTCGTCGTTCGGACTTTAGTATAACTCTCATCATTCTCCTCTGCTTGCGCTGATCGCCGGCAGAGCAGGGGAGAATGATGAGAGCCATCTTCAGCACCTGCCGCCGGGGAACAGCGCTTACTGTAGCGCTTCTTCCCCGATGCTGATGCGTGTCACACGGAGGACATCGATGTGTGTTCTCCGTGTGTGGGACATTTTGCCGTCCGTGCTGACGGTAAAAAAACGGACATGTCTATGTGTGGGGCACACAGACACATGGCCCGTGGAAACACACTGACATGTGCACAGATCCATTCATTTGACATGGATGTGTGAAAGAGACCTTAGGTGCATTTATTCCTGTTACCTTTGCAAAAATAAAAATATTTGAGTCTAAAGTAATTCATTAATTTAATCAAAATAATAATTCAGATTTCTCTATTGAGAGCCACAGGGGATCTGACTTTAATTTCCCTGACATATTTCCATAACAACTACAAAGGAGTCCCAGATTTCCTCACATTCTGTGTGACTCACAAACGGGTTTCAGAGTTTATGCAGCATAAGAAAGGCACTTAGAACTTTTTTTTTTTAAATATATTTTTGGATGTACTTTTGCTTATTAAATATCATCCTGGTTCTTGGAAAATAAAACAAACATTGTCCAACGTATTGTGCTGGATTATTTCCCAGAATATTATAAATACATGGATTGCCATCAACAGTTTACTTCAAGAATAGATGTGGTAGGCTTTATTTTATGGCTACACAGGGAAGAGCAACAGCATCAAAACCAAATACCCTGGAAATAAAATTAAAAGCACATTAGTCTGTGTGCAATGCTGCCAGTGAATTTCTCCCATTTGCTAAATGTAACAATATGTTTTTAAAGTTATTCTTCAGATGTTCAGGATTTCTGTATTGTTTATGTCCTAACCCAGGATGAAATTTGCTTGTCATAAAATGTAACCGTCTTCCACAACCTCACGTTTGTAGCAGATTTTGTCTGTTCCTCACACTGTTTTAAGTTTCTACACAGCTGTATCTGTTTCAGTTAAAGTCAACCTGACAGCTGGTACATTCTGCCCAATCCATTGGCAGCTGTTAATCATGTTATCATAGAGTCTATCTATGACAGCGGCAAGTAAAAGGATGTGTGCTGGTGTTTGTGTGCAACAGGTCCAATCCCCTTTCACCCATTAAAAATAAAGACAGTGTTACGTATTGACACATTCATAAAAGTCCAATCTATAAAATATAATAATTAAGCTGATCGGTAAACTTTGTAAAGAGAAAAATAAAAAATAAAACACCAGAATTGCATTTTTTTGGTCACCTTGCTAAAACATTTTTTTTGTATAATAAGCAATCAAAGCATCGTACATACACAAAATTGACAGTAATAAAAAAGTCAGCTTAGTAACCCAAAAAAATCCCTCACTCAGCTCCATCAACAGAAATACTAAAAATTATGTATTTTCATCCAATATTCTGAATTGTTTAACCACTTGAATTAAAAAAAAAATCTAAGTATGTTTGGTACTGTCATAATCAGACTGACCTGGAAAATTATGCTTCCAGGTCAAATGTACTGAACAATGAACACTGTACAACCAGAACCCAAAAATCAATGGCATGTTGAAGTCAGCTGCCAGCTATAGAAGAGGACGCCATACGTCGTGGTAGGTGGAAAGGTGAGTAGAATAGTTTATTTTTTAATACAGTGTGTCCGTATAGTCATGGTGCACTTTTGACCAGTCACAGGATCTATTTATAATTTACCGTACATACTCGAGTATAAGCCGACCCGAGTATAAGCCGACCCCCCTAATTTTGCTACAAAAAACTGGGAAAACTTAATGACTCGAGTATAAGCCTAGGGTGGGAAATGCAGCAGCTACCAGTAAATGTCAAAAGTAAAAATAGATACCAATAAAAGTAAAATTAATTGAGATATCAGTAGGTTAAGTGTTTTTGAATATCCATATTGAATCAGGAGCCCCATATAATGCTCCATACAGTTCATGATGGCCCCATAAGATGCTCCATATTAAAATATGCCCCATATAATCCTGCATAAAGGTTAATAATGGCCCCATAAGATGCTCCATAGACACATTTGCCCAATATAATGCTGCACAAATGCTGATTATGGCCCCATAAGATGCTCCATAAAGATATTTGCCTCATATAGTGCTGCACAAACCTTGATTATGGCCCCATAAGATGCTCCATACAGACACTTTCCCCATATACCGTAATGCTCCACAAATATTAATTATGGCCCCATACAGACACTTGCCCCATATAGTGCTGCACAAACGTTGATTATGGCCCCATACAGACACTTGCCCCATATAGTGCTGCACAAACGTTATGGCCCCATACAGACACTTGCCCCATATAGTGCTCCACAAAAGTTATGGCCCCATACAGACACTTGCCCCATATAGTGCAGGCACAAACGGTATTGCCCCATATAGACACTTGCCCCATATAGTGCTGCACAAACGTTATGGCCCCATACAGACGCTTGCCCCGTATAGTGCTCCACAAACGTTATGGCCCCATACAGACACTTGCCCCATATGGTGCTGCACAAACGTTTTGGCCCCATATAGACACTTGCCCCATATAGTGCTGCACAAACGTTATTGCTGTTGCTGCGTTAAAAAAAATCACATACTCACCTCTCCGTCGCTCAGGCCCCCGGCACTTTCAATATTCACCTGCTCCACGTTCCGGCACCGCTCCATCTTCAGCGTCTTCTGCACTGACGTTCAGGCAGAGGGCGCACACTAACCACGTCACCGTGCCCTCTGACCTGAGTGTCACTGCAGAAGACAGAGCGGCGCCGAAACGGGGAGCAGGTGAATATCGCGCAGCGCAGAGCTCCCCTCCCCATTATACTCACCTGCTCCTGGCGCAGTGCAGTCCCTGCTTCCCCAGCGCCGTAGCTTCTTCCTGTACTGAGTGGTCACCGTTACCGCTCCTTACAGTAATGAATATGCGGCTCCACCTCCCATAGAGATGGAGCCGCATATTTATTACTGTAATGAGCGGTACCATGTGACCACTCGGTACAGGAAGAAGCTGGGGTGCCAGGGAGCCGGGGACCTGCAGGGACCGCGCCAGGAGCAGGTGAGTATAATTAGACAGCCCCCGCTCCCCCTCCCCTGCCAACCCCTGGGTATGACTCGAGTATAAGCCGAGAGGGGGACTTTCAGCCCCAAAAAATGGGCTGAAAATCTTGGCTTATACTCGAGTATATACGGTACATTTTGGCGCTCTTTCTCTGGCCCAATCATATCAGACCTGTTCATGAGGAGAGATAAGAACCAATCAAACAACACAAACTCATTTAAGCTGTTGCTGAGCCCCCAGTCAGATTAACCCCTGATAAACTGAACTCTGATTAATACACTGCCAGGTCTGTGACATCATGCAACTAGCTTATGCCAGCTGTGTGGTTTTCCATGCCAATCGAGATATGGACGGTACAGAGGAAAGTTCAGTGTGTTCTGTGGCTCGCTAAATTCGAATCCGTGACCAAAGTGCTACGTGAATATCGGCGCGTTTATAGCTAAGCACCACCACATAAGAATAACATTACTCGGTGGGATAAGCAGTTGAAGGTATCTGGCAGTTTGGTGGAGAAACCCCGTTCTGGTAGGCCATCAGTCAGTGACGAGTCTGTAGAGGCTATACGGGATAGCTTCCTAAGGAGCCCTAAAAATGCCATGGCCACCACGATCCCCGGATCTGACGCCCTTAGACTTTTACTTTTGGGGTTATGTGAAGCAACATGTGCACATTGAACGTATGAACAACATTAATCACTTAAAACAGAATCACAGACGTTATTCACTGATACACCAGACGTCCTTACCCGTGTGTGGCAAGAACTTCACTATTGTTTGGATGTGTGTAGGGTAACAAATGGAGCCCACATCGAACTGTACTGAATAGGTATGAAACTGGGAGAGTTTTTCTTTATTTGGAGCAGATTTCACATTTCTATCGTTTTTTTTTTTGCTTTCTAGTGACTAGTCAAAATTGCACCATGACTTTAAGGACACACTGTATTTGCTGGAGAAGGGCCGCAAAACAGGGACATTATTACTGGACGAAGCCCAGCATTACATTACACTTAGCTGCTCAACCTTCCCATCGGGATAGGAGAGGGCCACTTCCTAGCATGGTATAGATTGGACAATGCCACATTCTCTAGACCAGTGATGCACAATCTGCTGCTTGGGGGCCACATGCGTCCCACCATGCCATTTTCTGTGGCCCCAACCTTCTGTAGTTTCCATGAAAAGACGAAATAGCACACTGCTCAGGAACAAGGATGTGCAACCATCAGAGCCGGACTGGCCATCAGGCACTTCTGGCAAATGCCAGAAGGGCCGGTGCCAGTAGTGGGCTGCTGCACTCTTTCCTCCCCTCCCCCCGCCAGTGCCGCCACCACCGCATTCAACTATACCGGCGTCATATAGTTCAATGCAATGATGGAGGAGAGAGCGTCCGCTGATGCTCCCTCTCCCATCATTCCCCGCTCTGCCTCTGACACTGCGGGTGTGCGATGACGTCATATCATCGCGCACCTGCTGTGTCCCGGGCAGACTGCAGCTGCCGAGACAGGAGACAGGAGCAGCGCGGGCAAGAGGAAAGGTGAGGAGTGTTTTTTTTTGTTATTTTTAACTGGACTGTAGAGCCATTATCGGGGGCTTGAGATGTGGGTTGTGCTGTATATACCACTGTGTGGGCTGTGCTGTGTATATACCACTGTGTGGGCTGTGCTGTATATACCACTGTGTGGGCTGTGCTGTGTATATACCACTGTGTGGGCTGTGCTGTGTATATACCACTGTGTGGGCTGTGCTGTGTATATACCACTGTGTGGGCTGTGCTGTGTATATACCACTGTGTGGGCTGTGCTGTGTATATACCACTGTGTGGGCTGTGCTGTGTATATACCACTGTGTGGGCTGTGCTGTGTATATACCACTGTGTGGGCTGTGCTGTGTATATACCACTGTGTGGGCTGTGCTGTGTATATACCACTGTGTGGGCTGTGCTGTGTATATACCACTGTGTGGGCTGTGCTGTGTATATACCACTGTGTGGGCTGTGCTGTGTATATACCACTGTGTGGGCTGTGCTGTGTATATACCACTGTGTGGGCTGTGCTGTGTATATACCACTGTGTGGGCTGTGCTGTGTATACTACTACGCGGGCTGTGCTGTATATACTACTACGCGGGCTGTGCTGTATACTACTACACGGGCTGTGCTATATTATGCAGGCTGTGCTATATACTATGCAAGTTGTGCTATATTATATGCGGGCTTTGATATATATTATGGGAGGTATATTATATTCTATGGGGAGGCCGTGTTATATACTATGTGGCTGTGTTACATACTATTGCAGGGGTATATTCTATTCTATGGGGAAGCTGTGTTATATACTATGGGGGGTATATTATATTCTATGGGGGAGGCTGTCTTATATACTATGGGGGAATGCATTATATTCTATGGGGGGCTACATTATATATTATGGGGAGGTGGGCTGCATTATATTCTATGGGGGGCTGTATTAGATTTTATGAGGGATGATTGCATCATACTCTTTGATGGGGCTGCATTATATTCTATGGGGAGGTGGGCTGTATTCTATTCTATTCGGGGCTACATTATATTCTATGGGGGGCTGTATTATATTTATATTCTATGAGGGGTGATTGCATCATACTCTATGGGGGGGCTGCATTATATTCTTTGGGGGGTTACATTATACTCTGGGGTGGCTGCATTATACTCTGGGGTGGCTGCATTAAACTCTGTAGGGTGGTGGCTGCATTATACTGTATGTGGGCTGCATTATACTGTATGGAGGACTATGGGGAATACGTTTTACTATATGAAGAACTATGGGGTGCATTATTTTATGGGAAGTGAATTGTACTACATGAATGACTATGGCGGAGCATTATACTATATGGAGCACTATGATGAGTGTATTATGCTATATGAAGGACTATGAGGAGTGTAATATACTATGTGGAGGACTGAGCAGTGTATTTTAATATATGGAGGACTATAGGGAGTGTATTATACTATATGGAGGACTGTCGTGCACATTATAATATATGGAGGACTATGGGGTGTATTTTACTAAACAAGTAAAATGCTGCATATTCAGATTGTTTTTGCCGGAACAAAAATCCTTGTTCTCAGCAGCACATCGCCGGTGTAAACTGTAGATGTGCTGCTGATAACATGATACTGTATGGTGATCTGTTAGTGATGGTTCTGTCCCATCATTATTCCTCAGCTGGTGGAAAGAGGCCGGGAAACAAGTGTTGAACAACTTCAGTATTGTCGATCAAACTCATTTAGCAGCCTGAACTCAGCGCTTGCAAATACAACCGAAATGCTTTTGTGTAATGTGCAATATGTTAGCATTTGGGGCCCCATTTTAAACTTTGCCTAGGGTCCCACTTTGCCAAAAACCGGCCCTGCCTACAAGTTTACAAAGATATTATGCAGTCACCATGTGACAAGTGGGCCTGTGTAACTTCAAATGCCAGGGGTGAATTTTAGTCCCAGTCCGGCCCTGGCAACCATACATTAAGCACCATGTAACCAGATCTGGGTCTCCAATGCTTGAAGAAACTAGGGTTCCTAGAACATGTTTAGCATTTCAAACATGTAGAGAGTTACATATGTGCAGTGTTTCCTCCTCTATAAAGTATTGACTTGAGGAAAAGAGCACCCCATTAGACAATTATGGCATATACTTTTGATATACTGCCATCTCTCAAAATGTAATACCTTTTTATGTTTTACCGTGGCCCTTGGAAGCCGTTCAATATGACATTGTGGCCCTCAGACCAGAAAAGCTACAGGAACCTTTCCTTGCAACCAGAAAAATTTTAAAACCTGTCCATTTATAATGACCACGGACAAAGATAAAGATCCCCAACTCACATCAGGACTACAAGATCCCAGGTACTTTCAGCTGCATCACATCTAATGTGGTGTACTTACTGTAATTATATGTACTAAATGTCCAACTGGGGGTCTGTATGTAGAGAAGACGGGCAATAGCTTAGAACAAGAATGAATTCTCATCGCGACACAATAAGAGAAAAAAGAATAGATCTACCTGAGGCGAAACATTTTTGTATCACTGATCACAGCACCATGGACATGAAATTACCGTATTTTTCGGACTATAAGACGCACCGGACCATAAGACGCACCCCAAATTTTCAGAATAAAAATATGGGAAAAAAAAAAATGTTTCAAATGGCGGTACGTCTTACAGTCCGAATTCAGCTTACCAGTGAAGGGATCGGCACAGGTGGAGAAGTGGTCACAGGGGTCTTTCGGTGGTCCAGGCTGGTGCGTTGGCCTCCAGGAAATCCCATCCCAGGCTGGTGCTCTGTGCTTGGGCAGGGGTGGAGGCTCTGTACTTCGGGGTAGTGGCTGTGCTCCGGGGCAGGGGCTGTGCTCCGCTCCAGAACAGTGGCTGTGCTCCAGGGCAGGGGCTGTGGTCTGGAATAGTGACTGTGCTCCAGGGCAGGGGCTGTGCTCTGGAACAGTGGCTGGGCTCCGGGGCAGGGGCTGTGCTGCGGGGCAGGGGCTTTGCTGTGGGGCTGTGGCAGCAGCTCTCTGGGCTCAGTGAGGGCTCTGACGGCATTTCGTCAAAGCCCGGTGGCCCCCCGCTCATCCGTTAATGGCATGGCCATGTTGCGGTGGCCTCCAAGAACATGGGCGCCGGGAAAATGGCCGCTGGCTGGCGCACGCTCAGATTCAGATCTTGGTGCCGAGATCTTGCCCCGAGATCTCGGGAGATGAGATCTCGTTGACGAGATTTGAATCTGAGCGTGCGCCGGCCCGGGGGCCATTTTCCCTGCGCCCATGTTCTCGGAGGCCACCGCAACATGCCATTAACGGATGAGCGGGGGACCTCCGGGCTTTTTCGAAATGTCGTCGGAGCCCCCCCTGAGCTCAGAGTGCTGCTGCCACAGCCCCACAGCACAGCCCCTGCCCGCAGCACAGCCCCAGCCGCACCAGCATGGGAGGGGAGGCTGCATCGGGACTGCCGCCGCTGCCGCATGATTTGTAAGTATATTGGGACTACAAGAAGCACCCCCATTATCCCCTAACATTTTTGGGGAAAAAAGTGCGTCTTGTAGTCCGAAAAATACGGTACTTGTATTAAAAGGTAACATCAAATATCAGAGAGACAGAAGAGTCTGGGAATATAAGCTCATGACAACTTTTGACACACTCAGTGCAGGAATAAATGTGTTGCATGGATTTATGGGTTTTTTTTACAACAATTAAAGAATTTACTCCTCAGACCTTGTGGGGGCATCACAACATAGAACCAGACCCCAATCAGAGTATAATAAAACTTTCACACTCATTATCTATGAACTGTTCCAATATTTATGGACACAACTGTTTACCCCTCTCCCATAATGATAGTTCTGCTTCACGTCACTTGTCTTATCTATTGCATTATTTCTGTGTTGTGTTGTGTATAACTATGCGGTTCTCCAGATTTTATATTAGTCTATGCCTGATGAAGAGACCGGAGTAGTCCAGAAAGCTTGCAATTTGTTACCATCTGTTCAGTTAGCCATTAAAAGGTATCAACCACTGGGGATTTTCAATTCTAAATATTTTTCTATCTACTGGCTAACACGGTACAAAGATATTAATTTTTACTATAAATGTAGGAGCTAACTTCAAGTGTTTATGTTAAAGCATTACTAAACATACAAAATTTTTTTTATCAGAATAGGTTAAAAAAATGTATATGAGAGTAACCTTATAGCTCAAAGGCCGGAGTGAAACCTTTTCCTGTGCATGTTTCTATACTTTGCCAGATTATCTGACATGGCAGAAAAACACGTGCTTTCCAAAATTGGCTCATGGTTATGATTAATGAGGCCAGGCCTGTGAAAGAAGGTGGGGATTCTTTAGAAGATAGTTTCTTGAATGAATCACCTACGTGAGCAGCCATTGCAACAGATGGGTGTTACAGATGTTACGTTATGTCACAGTAAGGGCTCATTCAGACATCAGTTTTTATTGTACAAGTTCTATCCATGTTTTTCACAGATAGAACTTAGTGGCAGAATTGGGTAAAATGCATGCTGTGGGGCACATCCGGCCTTCTAGCTCTTTCAGTCTGGTCCACGGTCCGAGAGATGCTTAGGCCTGAAAACACTGGCCCACAAACGTTCTCCCGATTTCATCTCTATCTCCATCCTTAGGACGCAGATAGCAGTGAATACATTGGTGGAGGATAGAGCTGCCGGCTCCTTCTTCCACCAATCTGTGTATGCGACTGAGACAGCAGACACTATGACATCACTACAAGGTGTCTGCTGTGCACAGAATGGGAGCGAGGTATGTATTGTTGTTTTTTTTATGTGTGTGGGATGTGCGCCATTACATAGTGGGCTATGTGAGGGCTCACACAGAATATAGGGAGGCTGTGTGAGGGCTCATACTGAATATAGGGAGGCTGTGTGAGAGCTCATACCAAATATAGGGACGCTGTGTGAGGGCTCATAGCGAATATAGGGAGGCCCACTGAGTGCTCATACCGAATATAGGGAGGCTGTGTGAGGGCTCATAATGAATATAGGGACGCTGTGTGAGGGCTCATAGCGAATATAGGGAGGCCCACTGAGGGCTCATACCGAATATAGGGAGGCTGTGTGAGGGCTCATAATGAATATAGGGACGCTGTGTGAGGGCTCATAGCGAATATAGGGAGGCCCACTGAGGGCTCATACCGAATATAGGGAGGCTGTGTGAGAGCTCATAGCGAATATAGGGAGGCCCACTGAGTGCTCATACCGAATATAGGAAGGCTGTGTGAGAGCTCATAGCGAATATAGGGAGGCCCACTGAGGGCTCATAGCGAATATAGGGAGGCCCACTGAGGGCTCATACCGAATATAGGGAGGCTGTGTGAGGACTCATAATGAATATAGGGAAGCTGTGTGAGGGCTCATAGCGAATATAGGGAGACTGTGCGAGGGTTCATACCAAATGTAGGAGGCTATATGAGGGCTCCTACCAAATGTAGGAGGCTGTGTGAGGGCTCATACTGAATATAGGGGGCTGTGTGAGGGCTCATACTGAATATAGGGAGGCTATGTGAGGGCTCATACTGAATATAGGGGCTCATACTGTATATTGGGGCTCATATTGTTTATAGGGGCTGTGTGTGGATTCACTTAATGAACACTTAATTCTGCTCAATGTTAAGTGATAGAATATTAATGTAACATAATAATTAATGTGTTAATATAAATAATGAGCAGAATTCATTTCAGCCTCTTTGTTCAGTCCAGCACAATAGTTACTGTATCTCATGTGGCACCTCGGGAAAGATAATTGCCCACCCATAGTCTATTGGGTAGTTCACATGTCCATGGATTTTTGTTGACTGAGTGATCAGCACAAAATCACAGAGACTTGTCCAACTTTAGTTGGAATCTCGGATCAATCTCCCTAGTGCAAGTCTGGATCAGTGAAAAAAAAATCGGACAACACTTGGATACTTTGATATGAGAATGTTGTGAAACCTCTTTTTTTCCTTCAGAGAGAACTAATGAAATTGATGAAAGTGGTAAAGTGGTAGAGTGGCATAATGTCACCCAAAAGCAGTGTGAAAAACTGGTGGAAAGCATGCCAAGATGCATGAAAGCTGTGATTAAAAATCATGGTTATTCCACAAAATATTGATTTCTGAACTCTTCCTGAGTTAAAGCATTAGTACTGTTGTTTCTAAATTATTATGAACTTGTTTTTTTGCATTATTTGAGGTCTGCAAGCAATGCATTTTTTTGTTATTTTGACCATTTCTCATTTTCAGAAAATAAATATAAAATTTATTGCTTGGAACTTCGGAGACATGCTGACAGTAGTTTATAGAATAAAAGAACAATTTACATTTTACTCAAAAATATACAGGACCTATAAAGAGAAAAATCAGACAAACTGAAAATTTTGCAGTGGTATTTTAATTTTTGCCAGAGCTTTGTATATATATATATATATATATATATATATATATATATATATATATATATATATACAGTTATATGAAAAAGTTTGGGCACCCCTCACCCCTATTAATCTTAAGCTTAATGTTTTATAAAAATTGTTTTTTTTTTGCAACAGCTCTTTCAGTTTCATATAGCTAATAACTGTTGGACACAGTAATGTTTCTGCCTTGAAATGAGTTTTATTGTACTAACAGAAAATGTGCAATATGTATTCAAAGAAAATTTGACAGGTGCATAAGTATGGGCACCCCACCAGAAAAGTGACATTCATATTTAGTAGATCCTCCTTTTGCAAAAATAACAGCCTCTAGTCGCTTCCTGTAGCTTTTAATGAGTTCCTGGATGAAGGTATTTTTGACCATTCCTCTTTACAAAACAATTCCAGTTCAGTTAAGTTTGATGGTCGCCGAGCATGGACAGCCCTTTTCAAATGATCCCACAGATGTTCAATGATATTCAGGTCTGGGGACTGAGATGGCCATTCCAGAACACTGTAATTGTTCCTCTGCATGAATGCCTGAGTAGATTTGGAGCAGTGTTTTGGATCATTGTCTTGCTGAAAGATCCATCCCCTGCGTACCTTCAACTTTGTCACTGATTCATGAGCATTATTGTCAAGAATCTGCTGATACTGAGAAGAATCCATGCGTCCCTCAACTTTAACAATATTCCCGGTGCCGGCATTGGCCACACAGTCCCAAAGCATGATGGAACCTCCACCAAATTTTACTGTGGGTAGCAAGTGTTTTTCTTGGAATGCTGTGTTTCTTGGCCGCCATGCATAACGCCTTTTTGTATGACCCAACAACTCAATCTTGGTTTCATCAGTCCACAGGACCTTCTTCCAAAAAGAAATTGGCTTCTCCAAATGTGCTTTTGCATACCTCAGCCGACTCGGTTTGTGGCGTGCTTGCAGAAACGGCTTCTTTCGCATCACTCTCCCATACAGCTTCTCCTTGTGCAAAGTGCGTTGTATAGTTGACCGATGCACAGTGACACCATCTGCAGCAAGTTGATGCTGCAGCTCTCTGGAGGTGGTCTGAGGATTGTCCTTGACTGATCTCACCATTCTTCTTCTCTGCCTTTCTGATGTTTTTCTTGGCCTGCCACTTCTGGCCTTAACAAGAACTGTACCTGTGTTCTTCCATTTCCTTACTATGTTCTTCACAGTGGAAAGTGACAGGTTAAATCTCTGAGACAGCTTTTTGTATCCTTCCCCTGAACAACTATGTTGAATAATCTTTATTTTCAGATCATTAGACAGTTGTTTTGAGGAGCCCATGATGCCACTCTTCAGAAGAGATTCAAACAGGAGAACAACTTGCAAGTGGCCACTTTAAGTAGCTTTTCTCATGATTGCATACACCTGGCTATGAAGCTCAAAGCTCAATGAGGTTAGAAAACCAAAAAAGTGCTTTAATAAGTCAGTAAAAAGTAGGTAGGAGTATTTATAACAAGAAAATGATAAGGGTGCCCATACTTATGCACCTGTCAAATTTTGTTTGAATGCAGATTGCACATTTTCTGTTAGTACAATAAACATCATTTCAAGGCAGAAACATTACTGTGTCCAACAGTTATTAGATATATGAAACTGAAATAGCTGTTGCAAAATTTTTTTTTATAAAACATTAAGCTTAAGATTAATAGGGGTGCCCAAACTTTTTCATATAACTGTATATATACACACAAGGACCCTGTCATGTAAAATAACGCTATTAACCTGCAGATATTATCATAGCACTATTTATTCCATGGCTCTTTACATGTGGAAAGGGTACTGACAAACACTGGACATAGCTATCATATGTCAGAAAACTAAAAGATTAATGTCTAGTATGACAAGGAGAATGATATATAATTGCTAGGATAGGAATGGCAGACCATTCGAAATGAATCAGGAATCCCAAAAGAGAGAAACACCGAACATGAGGTCAAAAATCGGTCAAGAAAACGTGAATGGAAAAACAGAAAATTCTTTATTATGGAGTAATTGGTTACATGATAAACAGGTGCCCACACTACATAAAATACATAGAATAAAGGAATCACAAATTATTGTTATTATACATTTTTATAGCGCCATTTATTCCATGGCGCTTTACATGTGAAAAGGGGCAAATATAGACAAATACAATAAACATGATCAAAAAACAAGCCACTAACAGGTACAGAAGGAGGGAGGACCCTGCCCACGAGGGCTCTCAATCTGCAGGGGATGGTTGAGGATACACTAGGAGAGGGTAGAGCTGGTTGTGCGGCGGTTCAGTAGGTTCAGGATCACTGCAGGCTGTAGGCTTGTCGGAAGAGGTGAGTCTTCAGGTTCTTTTTGAAGGTTTCTATGGTAGGCGAGAGTCTGATGTGTTGTGGTAGAGAGTTCCAGAATATGGGGGAAGAACGGGAGAAGTCTTGGATGACGTTGTGAGAGGAGATAAGAGGGGAGTAGAGAAGGAGATCTTGTGAGGATCGAAGGTTGCGTGTAGGTAAGTACTGGGAGACCATGTCACAGATGTATGGAGGAGACAGGTTGTGGATGGCTTTGTATGTCATAGTTAGGGTTTTGAACTGGAGTCTCTGGATGATAGGAAGCCAGTGAAGAGCTTGGCATAGGGCAGAGGCTGGGAAGTAGCAGGGAGACAGGTGAATTAGTTGGGCAGCAGAGTGTAGGATGGATTGGAGTGGTGCCAGAGTGCTAGAGGGGAGGCCAGAGAGGAGGAGGTTTCAGTACTCAAGGCGGGAGATGATAAGGGCGTGCACTAGTGTTTTTGTTGTCGAGGAATGCGTGGATCCGGGAAATATTTTTGAGTTTCAGACGGCAGGAGGCAAGGGCTTGGATATGCAGATTGAAAGAGGGGGCAGAGTCCAGGATCACCCTGAGGCACCGAGCATGCGGGACTGGGGAAAGTGAGCAGCCATTGACCTTGATGGATAGGTCTGGTGGAGGGCTAGAGTGAGATGAGGGAAAGATGATGAATTCTCTTTTGTCCATGTTCAGTTTTAGAAAGCGAGCAGAAAAGAAGGCCGAGATAGCAGACAGGAAACCACAAATAATGACATAAGGTCTTGTATCAAATACGAGAACCAACAAATCACAAAAAAAAGACCTAAACAATAACTTTTTATAATAATGATTAAAATACCAAGGGAAAAACCACACACACAAAAAATGGCAGGGTACCTAAATGTTGGCTCAAGTAATAGCTTATACAGCCTAACTCCTTTTACAGTATATGTCTGTAAAGAAAAAATGTATATACTTTTTTTTATTGTTCGGTCTGTTAGATATGACGAGATCCAGGATAGGGCCAAGTCTGTGATGCCAAGAGATGATAGAATCTGTAGCAGAAGGGAGTGGTCCACAGTGTCAAAGGCAGAAGACTGGTCCAGGAGGAGGAGGACAGAGTGGTGTCCCTTGCTCTTGGCGGTTAGTAGGTCATTGGTTACTTAAGTTAGGACAGTTTCAGTTGAGTGATGGGGTCAGAAGCCAGACTGAAACCGGATAAACAAATAATTAAATTACCTAGCCTGAAACACTAACAAAGAGGTATGCTTAAGTAAAGGCCCCTTCACATTAAGCGACGCTGCAGCGATACCGACAACGATCCGGATCGCTGCAGCGTCGCTGTTTGGTCGCTGGAGAGCTGTCACACAGACCGCTCTCCAGCGACCAACGATGCCGGTAACCAGGGTAAACATCGGGTAACTAAGCGCAGGGCCGCGCTTAGTAACCCGATGTTTACCCTGGTTACCATCCTAAAAGTAAAAAAAACAAACAGTACATACTTACCTAACGCTGTCTGTCCCCGGCGCTCTGCTTCTCTGCACTCCTCCTGTACTGTCTGTGTGAGCACAGCGGCCGGAAAGCAGAGCGGTGACGTCACCGCTCTGCTTTCCGGCTGACCGACGCTCACAGCCAGTACAGGAGGAGTGCAGAGCACAGCGCCGGGGGACAGACAGCGGTAGGTAAGTATGTACTGTTTGTTTTTTTACTTTTAGGATGGTAACCAGGCATCGGGTTACTAAGCGCGGCCCTGCGCTTAGTTACCTGATGTTTACCCTGGTTACCAGTGAAGACATCGCTGGATCGGTGTCACACACGCCGATCCAGCGATGTCCACGGGAGATCCAGCGACGAAATAAAGTTCTGGACTTTGTTCAGCGACCAACGATCTCCCAGCAGGGGCCTGATCGTTGGTCGCTGTCACACAGAACGATTTCATTAACGATATCGTTGCTACGTCACAAAATGCAACGATATCGTTAACAATATCGTTATGTGTGAAGGTACCTTAAGAGAGGAACCATGCAGTACAAAAGGAAAACTGAAGTAGTCAGTCAAAGTAGTAGGCTGTTGTCTAGCATGGAAGGGCAGATTATGGCCCCAATATTTGAGTATGGAACAATCTAAAATGTCAAAAAGTCTACAGATAAGTGCTTAGTATAATGAAGGTAAAAATATGTGCACACAACCAAAACACTGACAAATAGAATGAAATGCAATATTAAATTTGAGCCCAAAAAACTTTTTGGGATATGCAATATGTGTAAGGCAGGTGGTGAAAAGAAAGCCATGCTTGTAAATAGTAGATCAGATGCTAATAAATGGTACACAACAATGATCAGTATGGGGGCCAAGTTTGAGAACTATGGAAAGGCAGGAGGTCGACTGACAATTAGTTAATGGTAAATTACCAAGATGGTCCAGGGTCCTAAATGTTGCGCACAACTCGACGAGCGTTTTGGATTGATCCCCGACGACATATTGCATACCCCAAAAAATATTTTGTTGGGTAAGAGTTCCAGAGTAGGAGGGATGCAGAAAAATCTTCTATGCGATGGTGGGAAGACGAGATAAGAGGGGAGTAGAGAGGGAGATCTTGTGAGGATCAGAGGTTGCATGCAGGAAAGTATCGGGAGACAAGGTCACAGATGTATGGAGGAGACAGGTTGTGGATGGCTTTGTATGTCATGGTTAGGGTTTTGTGCTGGAGTCTCTGGGCAATGGGGAGCCAGTGCAGGGATTGACAGAGGGGAGAGGCCCGGGGAATAGCGGGGGGGACAGGTGGATTAGTCGGGCAGCAGAGTCTAGAATAGATTGGAGGGGTGCGAGAGTGTTAGAGGGGAGGCCACAGAGCAGATTGCAGTAGTCGAGGCTGGAGATGATGAGGGCATGCACCGGTGTTTTTGCAGATTCTTGGTTGAGGAATGTGCAGATCCAGAAGATATTTTTGAGTTGGAGTCGGCAAGAAGTGGAAAGG
Organism: Ranitomeya imitator; assembly: GCF_032444005.1. NCBI lineage: Eukaryota > Metazoa > Chordata > Amphibia > Anura > Dendrobatidae > Ranitomeya > Ranitomeya imitator. The sequence goes on along the minus strand of NC_091283.1, from coordinate 757,434,144 downwards.
GCTTGGATGTGTGGTTTGAAGGAGAGATCCGAGTCCAGGGTTACTGCCAAGGCAGCGAGCTTGTGGGACTGGGGAGAGTGAGCAGCCAGTTATGATGACATTAATCTGCAGGACAATAGCGATCTGAACCTGCCCAATTCTTAGAGCCCCGCCGCTGGGAGGAAATTATCTTTATTCCCCCGGCAGCCTCGCTCTTTCAGTCAGGGAGCGGGGTAATCAAGTTCATTTACTCCTGGCAGGGGGGTCTAGGTGCTGGGCAGTGTCACAGCAGTTATTAACCTGCAGATTATCCCCATAGCTGCAGATTAATAGCGTTATTTTACATAACAGGTTTTCTCTAGTTTTTTGCTAGAATACCATAATTCATGTTGCTACTTATGAAAAAAAGACCCTGGACATATGGCAGACGGCTGACAGGTCGACCCGGCCTTATGAGACACATAATTTTATGTCTATAGCGCCAACATATTCCGCAGCGCTTTACATTTTAGAGGGGACTTGTACAGACAATAAAGACATTACAGCATAACAATAATCACATAAATCACATAACAAGAGGAGTGAGGGTCCTGCTGCTCCAAGCTACGAGGAAATACGGGGACATAAGAGGTGGATGTTGACAACTGCTTGTTATGTACGGTCGGCCATCAATGTAATTGTAGTGACACATGACCAGACAACCGTGCCACCTGCCTGGCATCATGTACCATGTACTTTATTTTTATCACAGTGCTGCTAATCATGGGCCATGTACTATACACCGCACTCTGACACATTTACACAGAATCTTGCATCATTTTGTGTTACAACTTTTTGGCCCAAATTGCATCAGTTTTGGTGGTGAGTCAGGAAAGGGCGACTGACCGTCAGCAGGAAGTATGGAGGATACAGTACTGTTAGTCATTGGCCAGCACGGTCTGCTACATGCACACACTGCCTGCAGCACACAGCGCATACACACACTGCCTACACTACACAGCGCACATTGCCTGCAGCACACACCGCATACAGCGCACACACACTGCCTACACTACACAGTGCACATTGCCTGCAGCACACACCGCATACAGCACACACACAGTGCCTATACAACACAGCGCACATTGCCTGCAGCACAGCGCACACTGCCTGCAGCACACACACACAATGCCTACACTACACAGTGCACATTGCCTGCAGCACACACCGCATACAGCGCACACACACTACCTACATTACACAGCGCACATTGCCTGCAGCACACACACACACTGCCTACACTACACAGCGCACATTGCCTGCAGCACACACACACACTGCCTACACTACACAGTGCACATTGCCTGCAGCACACACTGCATACAGCGCACACACACTACCTACATTACACAGCGCACATTGCCTGCAGCACAAACACACACTGCCTACACTACACAGCGCACATTGCCTGCAGCACACAGCGCACACACACTGCCTACACTACACAGCGCACACTGCCTGCAGCACACCGCATACAGCGCACACACACTGCCTACACTACACAGCGCACACTGCCTGCAGCACACCGCATACAGCGCACACACACTGCCTACACTACACAGCGCACACTGCCTGCAGCACACAGCGCATACAGCACACACACACTGCCTACACTACACAGCGCACATTGCCTGCAGCACACAGCGCACACTGCCTGCAGCATACAGCGCACACACACTGCCTACACTACACAGCGCACATTGCCTGCAGCACACAGCGCACACTGCCTGCAGCATACAGCACACACACACTGCCTACACAACACAGCACACATTGCCTGCAGCACACAGCGCACACTGCCTACACTACACAGTGCACATTGCCTGCAGCACACACCGCATACAGCGCACACACACTGCCTACACTACACAGCGCACATTGCCTGCAGCACACAGCGCATACACACTGTCTACACTACACAGCGCACATTGCCTGCAGCACACAGCGCACACTGCCTGCAGCATACAGCGCACACACACTGCCTACACTACACAGTGCACATTGCCTGCAGCACACACCGCATACAGCGCACACACACTGCCTACACTACACAGTGCACATTGCCTGCAGCACACACCGCATACAGCACACACACACTGCCTACACAACACAGCACACATTGCCTGCAGCACACAGCGCACACTGCCTACACTACACAGTGCACATTGCCTGCAGCACACACCGCATACAGCGCACACACACTGCCTACACTACACAGCGCACATTGCCTGCAGCACACACCGCATACAGCACACACACTGCCTACACTACACAGCGCACATTGCCTGCAGCACAGCGCACACTGCCTGCAGCACACACACACACTGCCTACACTACACAGTGCACATTGCCTGCAGCACACACCGCATACAGCGCACACACACTACCTACATTACACAGCGCACACTGCCTGCAGCACACACACACACTGCCTACACTACACAGCGCACATTGCCTACACTACACAGCGCACATTGCCTGCAGCACACAGCGCACACTGCCTGCAGCACACACACACTGCCCACACTACACACCACACTGTCTACACTACACAGCGCACATTGCCTGCAGCACACAGCGCACACTGCCTGCAGCATACAGCGCACACACACTGCCTACACTACACAGTGCACATTGCCTGCAGCACACACCGCATACAGCGCACACACACTGCCTACACTACACAGTGCACATTGCCTGCAGCACACACCGCATACAGCACACACACACTGCCTACACAACACAGCACACATTGCCTGCAGCACACAGCGCACACTGCCTACACTACACAGTGCACATTGCCTGCAGCACACACCGCATACAGCGCACACACACTGCCTACACTACACAGCGCACATTGCCTGCAGCACACACCGCATACAGCACACACACTGCCTACACTACACAGCGCACATTGCCTGCAGCACAGCGCACACTGCCTGCAGCACACACACACACTGCCTACACTACACAGTGCACATTGCCTGCAGCACACACCGCATACAGCGCACACACACTACCTACATTACACAGCGCACACTGCCTGCAGCACACACACACACACTGCCTACACTACACAGCGCACATTGCCTACACTACACAGCGCACATTGCCTGCAGCACACAGCGCACACTGCCTGCAGCACACACACACTGCCCACACTACACACCGCACTGCCTACACTACACAGCGCACACACACACTGCCTACACTACACAGCGCACACACACACTGCCTACACTACACAGCGCACACACACTGCCTACACTACACAGCGCACATTGCCTGCAGCACACACTGCCTGCAGCACACACACTGCCTACACTACACAGCGCACACACACTGCCTACACTACACACCGCACACTGCCTGCAGCACACAGCGCACACACACACTGCCTACACTACACAGCGCACACTGCCTGCAGCACACACACACACACTGCCTACACTACACAGCGCACACTGCCTGCAGCACAAACACACTGCCTACACTACACAGCGCACACTGCCTGCAGCATACAGCGCACACACACACTGCCTACACTACACAGCGCACATTGCCTGCAGCACACTCACACTGCCTACACTACACACCGCACACTGCCTGCAGCATACAGCGCACACACATCCTGCCTACACTACACAGCGCACATTGCCTGCAGCACACAGCGCACACTGCCTGCAGCACACTCACACTGCCTACACTACACACCGCACACTGCCTGCAGCACACTCACACTGCCTACACTACACACCGCACACTGCCTGCAGCATACAGCGCACACACACACTGCCTACACTACACAGCGCACACACACTGCCTACACTACACAGTGCGCACACACACACTGCCTACACTACACAGCGCACATTGCCTGCAGCACACACACTGCCTGCAGCACACACACTGCCTACACTACACACCGCACACACACACTGCCTACACTACACAGCGCACACTGCCTGCAGCACAAACACACTGCCTACACTACACAGCGCACACTGCCTGCAGCATACAGCGCACACACATCCTGCCTACACTACACAGCGCACATTGCCTGCAGCATACAGCGCACACACATCCTGCCTACACTACACAGCGCACATTGCACACCACGCGACTCCCGCTCACTCTGCTCCAGTCCCCGTTCACCACATCTCGGCTTCCTGCCAAGGAAGCATTACCCGCGCGCCCCCGCGTGTTCCCACACGAGAACTGCACCCACATACGTGCTAGAGAACACAAATCACAGCGCGCCTGCTGGAGGCTCGACCGTGACGTCAAGCGCCCAGCAACAAGCGTCCTTAGTCTTGGCAGTCCGGAGTCCGCTGGGTCCTAGCGCTATGAGAGTACAGTTATCCTAGAGCTGAGTCCTGACATTATTCAAAACTTTTTCCTCTTTATCAGACAACACGTTCACACTGTTAAATAAATCCCGACAACTCTTTCAGCCGACTGCTACTGCAGCTTCTGTTGGTAATGAAGGAGATATCAGATATATTCCACAATGATATCCTGACTAGTTAACCCCTTCAGAATCACATTTTTAGTTTGTTTTATTTACAGGCTTAGTTTTTCACCCCTAGCTATAACTTTATTTTTTCTTTACAGTCATTTCCATAATAAGGGCTGATTGTTTGCAGGGAAAAATTGTAGTTTTGAATGACTCCTTTTTACCATATAATGTACTGCAAAATGAGTGAAATTGTGACTTGATTCTCCGGGTCAGTACAGTGATGGCAATGCCTAAATTCATAGTTATTATTATTATTATCAGGTTTATGTCGCCTTTTTCTGACTCACGTGCCATTTTTATTGTTCTGTTGATGGACAGGTATAAGGACTAGTTTGTTGCTCCCCAGGTTTTTATTGATATCATTTTGGGATACATACAACATTTTGATCACTATTCATTGTATCTTTGCGGGAAGATACAGGGATTAAAAAAAACTATTTTGGCTTTTGTATTTTTCGCCATTTAACTTACAGGTTCATTAATTTTATATTTGGATAAATCAGACATTTATGGACACAATGATATCAAGTACATTTATATTTTGTTTTTAAATTTCTTCTTTTTCAGTTGGGAAAAGGAAGGTGTTATAAGCCTATATTTTAAAGGGATTCTGTCACCTCATTTTGCTGCTATAAACTGCAGCTGCCGCCATTAGGGGCTTATCTACAGCATTCTGTAATGCTGTAAATAGCTCCCGATGTATCCTGAAAGATAAGAAAAACAAGTTATATTATACTCACCCATGGGCGGTCTGGTGCGGTCTGGTCCGATGGGCGCTGTGGTCCAGGTCCGGCACCTCCCATCTTCATACGAAGACATCCTCTTCCTTGCTTCTGTGGCGACTCCTGCGCAGACTCTGTCCTGTTGATGGCAGCGCAAAGTACTGCAGTGCGCAGGCATCGGGAAAGGTCAGAGAGGCCCGGCACCTGCGCACTGCAGTACTTTTTGCTGTCCTCAACAGGGAAAATCAGTACACCTGTGCAGGAGCCGCAACAGAAGCAAGGAGGATGACGACATTGCTTCGGTAGTGCTGAGTAGGCAGCGGGGTCAGTGCAGGCTGTAGGCTTTCCTGAAGAGGTGGGTTTTCAGGTTCCGTCTGAAGGATCCGAATGTGGTTGATAGTCGGACATGTTGGGGCAAAGAATTCCAGAGGATAGGGGATATTCGGGAGAAGTCTTGGAGGCGGTTGGGTGAGGAGCGAATAAGTGTGGAGGAGAGAAGGAGGTCCGGGGATTACATGAGGGAAGATATCTGGAGATTAGTTCAGAGATATATGGAGGAGACAGGTTATGGATGGCTTTGTAGGTTAGTATCAGTAATTTGAACTGGATACACTGAGTGAATGGGAGCCAGTGAAAAGATTTGCAGAGGGAGGAAGCGGAGGAGTAGCGAGGAGAGAGCTGAATTAGTCGGGTAGCAGAGTTAAGGATGGACTGGAGAGGTGCAAGGGTGTTAGCAGGGAGGCCACAGAAAAGGGTGCTGCAGTAGTCAAGGCGGGAGATGATGAGGGCATGCACAAGCATTTTAGTAGACGGTTCAGGAAAGGACGGATTCTGGAGATATTTTTGAGCTGGAGGCGACAAGAGGTGGAAAGAGCTTGGATGTGCGGTTTGAAGGACAGGGCAGAATCAAGGGTTACTGCGAGGCAGCGACTTTCGGTACAGAGGAAAGCGTGATGTTGTTAATTGCGATAGATAGGTTAGGTAAGGAAGATCTATGAGATGGAGGAAAGATGATGAGTTCAGATTTGTCCACATTGAGTTTGAGGAAGTGAGAGGAGAAGAAGGAGGATATGGCTGATAGACACTTTGGGATTCTGGACAGCAGAGAGGTGACGTCTGGGCCAGAGAGGTAGATCTGAGTGTCATCAGCATAAAGGTGGTACTGGAATCCATGAGACTTTATGAGTTGTCCCAGGCCAAGTATATAGATTGAGAAGACTAGGGGTCCTAAAACAGAGCCTTAGGGGACTCCAACAGAGAGAGGGTTGGATGAGGAAGTAGTGTGGGAGTGGAAGACGCTGAATGTGCGTTTGGAAAGTTATGAGGAGATTTAGGATAGGGCGAGGTCTTTGATGCCAAAGGAGGAGAGGATCTGTAGTAGGAGGCAGTTGTCAACTGTGTCGAAGGCAGAGGACATGTCTAGAAGGAGGAGTACAGAGTATTGTCCATTAGCTTTGGCTGTAAGTAGGTCGCTAGTGATTTTGGTCAGGGCTGTCTCAGTTGAGTGATGGGGGCAGAAACCAGATTGTAGATTGTCAAAGAGCAAGTTAGATGAGAGGTGGGAGGAAAGTTCAGCGTGGACGTACTGCTCCAGGAGTTTGGAAGCGAATGGGAGCAGCGATACTGGGTGATAGCTGGACATAGCTGTTGGATCAAAGGTTGGCTTTTTCAAGGATAGGCGTGATTGTGGCATGTTTGAAAGCATAAGGGTAGGTGCCAGAAGTTAGTAATAGGTTGAAGAGGTGGGTTAGGGATGGGATAAGAGCGGTGGTGAGGTTGGGGAGGAGGTGGGATAGGATGGGATGGGGTCGAGCGCACAGGTGGTGAGGTGCGATTTGGAGAGGAGACAATTAAGCCTCCATTGAGTGATGCTGGACAGGGAGGTTATGGGGTTTGGGCATTGGTCTGGTATACAAAGGGGTTGTGGTGGTTGAACAATGAAGACTTGCCTTGTTTGGTTGATCTTTTTAAAGTTTTTAAAGTGTGTAGCAAAGTCCTCAGCAGAGATGAGGGAGGTTGGAGGAGGCAGTGGGGGGTGGAGGAGGGAGTTAAAGGTTTTGAATAACTGTTTGGGGTTGTAGGATAGGGAAGATACGAGGGCTGTGAAGTAGGCCTGTTTAGCAGAGGTGAGAGCAGATTTAAAAGCGAGTGTTGCTTGTTTGAATGCAGTGAAGTCTTCTTGCAAATGTGTTTTCTTCCAATGCCGCTCTACAACCCTGGACACTTGCCGGAGCTTTTTAGTGGTGTTATTGTGCCAGGGTTGTTTATTGATATGTCGCACTCTGCCATAAACGAGAGGGGCAACTGTGTCAATAGCTGATGCGAAAGTGGCATTGTAGAAAGCAGTGGCACTGTCTGTGTCGTGGAGTAAGGATATGGATGCCAGTGGTAGAATAGAGTCAGAGAGTGTGTGGGCGTCTAGGTGTGCAAGGTTTCTGTAGGGGTCTGCATGTTGCTGGACATGGGTGACCGGTGAGGAGGACAGAGATGAGGTGAGCAGATTGTGGTCGGATAGAGGGAGAGGGGAGGTGGTGAAGTTAGATAGAGAGCAGAGACGGGTGAAGACCAGGTCTAGTGTATGTCCATCTGTGTGGGTGGCTGCGGAGGACCACTGAGTAAGTCCAAAAGATGTAGATAAGCCCCTAATGGCGGTGGCCGCAGTTTATAGTGGCAAAATGAGGTGACAAATTCCCTTTTAAAAAATTTTTTTTACATTTTTTAATTAAAATAAAATTTTTTCTTTATTTTTGTGTCCTCTAGGAGACATGAAGCTGCTAGAGTTTGATGACTTGTTCTATGTAGTGTAACACTACAGGATATACGTAAATGAAATGACAATCTGCTATCACAGGAGAAACAAGATTTCAAGGACAGCGGCCTTCAGTAGGCCACCAGTTGCTATGGTTCTAACCATTACTCCAGCCCAGGCTGCTCCAGTGCTTTCCACCTGCTTGAAAGTGTGAAGTCCTGTTTTTCAGTTAATCTATGAAATATGATTGGTTGTTGCTGTCAGGTGACTGTAAGGAGACGTCAACTTGATATGCATCAGATGATGCTCTTTTCTTGTAGGTTCACCGCTACTGCCAACCACAGGCATCAGTGGTTAGGTGACCGAGAACAGGATTCTGTTGGTTTCTGACAGTAAGGCTGGAGTCACACTTAACGTATAAAAAATCGGTCCGATTTTGACGGATGAGAATCGCACCAATGTTCTCCGTACAGTGATGCGTGTGTAATCCGTTTGCCATGTGTTCTCTGTATGTAAAAGCTCATGTTAAAATCGCATTGTAATACACAACTGTACACATCCTTTTAAAACCAAATATTCTTAAAATAAATAAATAAATATATATATATATATATTAGATAGATAGATAGATTGAAAGCCGGCAAATGATCTGCCGCATACAGTGTAGAATAGAATAGCTTTTAGTAGAATAGATAGAATATATATATATATATATATATATATATATATATATATATATACATAAAATGGGTGTAGAGATATATATGTCAGTGACACACATATATATATAAAGTATACTAGATATTGGCCCGATTCTAACGCATTGGGTATTCTAGAATATGTATAACAGTGTATAGCACAGGCCATGTAGTATAGAGCACAGACCACGTAGTATATAGCACAACCCACGCAGTATATAACACAGCCCACGTAGTATATAACAGCCCACATAGTATATAACACAGCCTACGTAGTATATAACACAGCCACGTAGTATATTGCCCAGCCATGCAGTATATTGCACAGCCATGTAGTATATCGCACAGGCCACGTAGTATATAGCACAGAGATGTAGTATATAACACAGCCACGTAGTATATAACACAGGCCATGCAGTATATAACACAGCCCACGTAGTATATTGCCCAGCCACGCAGTATATTGCACAGCCACGTAGTATATAACACAGCCCACGTAGTATATAACACAGCCCACGTAGTATATAACACAACCACGTAGTATATTGCCCAGCCACTCAGTATACTGCACAGCCACGTAGTATATAGCATAGGCCATGTAGTATATAGCACAGAGACGTAGTATATAACACAGGCCACGCAGTATATAACACAGCCCACACAGTATATAGCGATGTGGGCACCATATCCCTGTTAAAAAAGTAATTAAAATAAAAAATTGTTATGTACTCACCTTCCGTCGGCCCCCAGATCCAGGCCAGGTGTTTAGCGATGCTCCTCGCAACGCTCCGGTAGCAAGAATGCATTGCGGCAATAACACATGACAATGTAGCGGTCTTGCGATACCGCTACATTATCTCCGGTCATTGCCGCAATGCATTCTTGGGACAGGAGCGTCGCGAGGAGCGGGAAAGGCGCCGAACGGTGAGAATATAATGTTTTTTTATTTTTTTCAATTATTTTTAACATTATATGTTTTGATGCTGCATAGTCACACAGGGTTAATAGCAGCGTTAAAGGACTGCGTTACACCGCGTTATGCCGCGGTGTAACGCAGTCCGTTTAACGGACTGCTAAAACCCTATGTGGCCGCTGACTGGAGGGGAGTAGGGAGGGGCCAATTCGCGGCCGGACTGTGCCTGTCGCTGATTGGTCGTGGCCAGCCGGCGGGGACCAATCAGCGACCCGGATTTCCGCGACAGACAGATGGAAGTACCCCTTAGGCAATTATATATATAGATATGTCTTTATGTTTCAAACAGAGATAGAAGATTAGCCGTTAATTCATTTGTCAGCTTCTGTAAAATCACTGCAGGAGCCGACAGGATAGGAGACATGGTTTACATACAGTAAATCCATGCAGAATAGTTAGATATATAGATGTATGTGATCAATACAATTAGTATAGTGTGTGTGCAAATTAGGGGACATGTATGTATTTAATGAAAGATTCTTTTTGGGGGAAAAAATGGCGTGGGCTCCCAAGCAATTTTCTGCTCCAGAGTGGGAAAGCCAGTGACTGGGGGCAGATATTCATAGCCTAGGAAGGGACCATGGTTATTGCCCCCCCCCCCCCCTCCGGCTAAAAACATCTGCCCCCAGCCGCCCCAGAAATGCACATCTCTGAGATGTGCCAATTCTGGCACTTAGCCTCTCCCTTCCCACTGCATGTAGTGGTGGCAAATGGAATAATAGTCGGGGTGTTGATGTCACATTTGTATTGTAAGGTGGCATGATGCCCAGCTTAGTAATGGAGCGGTGTCAATAATATCCATTACTAATCCTATAGTTGGTAAAGGGTTAAATAAAGACACAGCCAGAATAAAGTATTTTAATGAAATAATACACTGAACAGTTTGCCATCTTTATTATTCAGCTAATCCATGCGACGCCCTCAATCTCCTATAATAAAGAAAAAATAACAAAAAAAAAATAGCAATCCATATCTAGGGGATATACAGTTTACAACCGGGAGTGCTGCTAATGCGACCGCCCCGGCTGTAAACTACTGGGGAATGAATGAGAAGCTTCCGGCGGAAGCATCAGTGACTAGCGCTGATGACACTGATGCTGCGCTGCCTCACAGCCTGACCCGAGGTGAACTTTGGAGAGTGGGAAAATGTCACGCCATTTTTTCCCCCGAAAATAATCTTTTATTAAGTACATACATGGCCCCTAATTTGCACACATACTATTCTAATTGTATTGATCACACACATCTACAGTGTGTCCATAAAGTAATGGTGCACTTTTGACTAGTCACTGGAAAGCAACAAAAAAGAAAGAAATGTGAAATCTGCTCCAAATAAAAGAATAACTCTCCCAGTTTTATACGTATTCAGTGCAGTTCGATGTGGGCTCCACTTGTTGCCCTACACACATTCAAACAATAGTGAAGTTCTTGCCACACACAGGTAAGGATGTCTGGTGTAACAGAGTGAATAACTTTTGTGATTTTCTGTTTTAAGTGATTAATGTCGTTGATATATTCAAGGTGCACATGTTGCTTCACATAACCCCAAAAGCAAAAGTCTATGGGTGACGGATCTGGGGATCGTGGTGGCCATGGCTTGACAGAACCCCTTTCTATTCACCGCCGGGGGAATGTTCTATCCAGAGACTCATGAATAATGATGGCGTAGTGTGGAGGAGTTCCGTCCTGTTGAAAGATGACACCTTCAGGAGATTGTGGCACTGCGTACAATTCCAACATGTCAAGATGCGTGTTTGCCGTCACAGACCGCTCCACAAAAAAAATGGGCCTATCACCTTATCATGCATCAGGCCACACCACACGTTCACTTGAGGGGTGTTACGTTCGTACTCAACATAGGCATGAGGATGTTCAGCAGCCCATATTTGGACGTTATGGCGATGAACATGTTCACAAATATGGAAGGTCGCCTCATCGCTAAATATAATCTTCTGCAAAAATCTGGAGTGTATTAATCATAGTTCAGTTTATCAGTGGTTAATCTGACTGGGGACTCAGCAACAGCTTAAATGAGTTTATGTTGTTTGATTGGTTCTTGATATCTCTCCTCATGAACAGGTCTGATATGATTGGGCCAGAGAAAGGGCACCAAAATGTAAACTATAAAAGTGCACCATGACTTTACGGACACATTGTATATACCTAACTATTCTGCATCTATTTACTGTATGTAAACCATGTCTCCTATCCTGTCGGCTCCTGCATTGTTTTTTCAGAAGCTGACAAATGAATTATCGGCTATTCTGCTATCCATCTCTTTATGAAATATAAAGACGTATATATATATATGTGTGTCACTGACATATATATGTATATATATATTTATATATATATACACATATTCTATTATTATTATTATTATTATTTATATAGGATCATTAATTCCATGGTGCTGTACATGAGAAGGGGTTACATGCAAATACATATATCACTTACAGTAAACAAACTAACAATGACAGACTGATACAGAGGGAAGAGGACCCTGCCCTTGCAGGCTTACATTCTACAGGATTATGGGGAAGGAGACAGTAGGTTGAGGGTTGCAGTAGATCCGATGGTGTTGAGGTGGCCGTGTGGTCATTACAGGCTGTAAGCTTCTTTGAAGAGATGGGTTTTCAGGTTTCTTTTGAAGGATCCAAATGTGATAGATAACTGGACGTGTTGGGGCACAGAATTCCAGAGGATGGGGGATATTCGGGAGAAGTCTTGGAGGCGATTGGGTGAGGAGCGAATAAGCGTGGAGGAGAGAAGGAAGTCTTGGGAGGACCGGAGATTATGTGAGGGAAGATATTGAGAGATTAGTTTGGAAATATAAGGAGGAGAAAGGTTATGGATGGCATTGTAGGTCAGTGTTAGTAGTTTAAACTGGATACCCTGGGAAATTGGGAGCCAGAGAGGGGAAGCAGGAGTGTAGCGAGGAGAGAGATTAATTAGTCGGGCAGCAGAGTTAAGGACGGACTGAAGGGGTGCGAGAGTGTTAGAAGGTAGGCCACAGAGGAGGATGTTACAGTAGTCGAGGCGGGAGATGGTTAGGGCATGCACAAGCATTTTGGTAGAGTGAGGGTTGAGGAAAGGACGGATTCTGGAAATATTTTTGAGCTGGAGGTGACAGGAGGTGGCAAGAGATTGGATGTGCGGTTTGAAGGACAGGGTTACTCTGAGGCAGCAGATTTTGGGGACAGGGGAAAGTGTGATTTCATTTATTTTGATAGATAGATCAGGTAGGGAAGATATGCGAGATGGAGGGAAGATAATTAGTTCAGATTTGTCCACATTGAGCTTGAGGAAGCGAGAGGAGAAGAAGGAGGATATGGCTGATAGGCACTCTGGGATTCTGGAGAGCAGAGAGGTGACACCTGGGCCAGAGAGGTAGATCTGAGTGTCATCAGCATATAGATGGTACTTGAAGCCATAGGACCTTATGAGTTGTCCTAGGCCGAGTGTATAGATTGAGAGGAGTAAGCCTTCTATGTGTATATATCTATTCTATCTATTTTATTGTAACCTGTCAGTGTGATTTTACTGTACACTGCACGTGAATTGCCGGCTTGTCAAAGGACACCAGTGCGTATTTCTCACAAGTCACACTGATGGTCCGTGTGGTGTTCGATTTTTTTCTTGCATCCATAGACTTGCATTGGCGAGTCTCGGCCTATATATGCTGCAAATCGCAGCATGCTGTGATTTCACGCGCACGTATAAAACGGCCAAGAAAAAAAACGGTGATGTGAGCTTCCCCATAGATTAACAGTGGTCTGAATGCTATGCGATTTTTCCTCGTATAGCACTCATCTGTATTATAAGCTAGTGTGACTCTGGCCTAATAAGGTTAGTGAGTAAATGTTCTTATATTTAAAGGGGTTTTTCAGTACTCTGACAACCCTTTCTCAATCCTCATGTTTCTCTCCATTAAAATAATAATGCTTATACTCACCTCCAGTGCCATTCCAGCGGTGTCGGCACAGGCTCTCTTGAGGCTTGCAGGACAATATTATGTCACGCGATCACTGTGGTCAATCAACACGGGCTTCATTCTTCTACGGATGTAATTGACATCCGGAGGAAGTAAGAGAAGCCATAGCTCTCACTTCCATCAGATGTCTGATTTGTCTGAAGGAGGGGAGAGCAAAACCATCACTGATTGGTTGCAGGGATTTGTATGTCATGAGAACCAGTGCCAACACCACTGGAATGGCTCTGGCACCACTGGAACGGTGCCGGCACCACTGGAACAGCGTTAGCACCACTGGAACAGCGATAGCACCACTGGAATGCCACCACTGGAACAGTGCCGGCACCACTGAAACGGCGCAGGCACCACTGGAACAGTGTCCGCACCACTGGAACAGCGATAGCACCACTGGAACGGCACCGACACCACTGGAACGGCATCGGCACCACTGGAACAGCGTCCGCACCACTGGAACAGCGTCCGCACCACTGGAACAGTGATAGCACCACTGGAACGGCACCGGCACCACTGGAACAGCGTCGGCACCACTGGAACAGCACCAGCACCACTGGAACTGCGCTGGCACCACTGGTTATACTGAAGTTATATTCTCCGTGCAGCCGCTCACTTCCAGTCATCAGGGCTGCTTCGGGCAGTGATCAGTCAGCACTCAGCGATGTAATAACTCACCCCACCTTGGACTGATGTCCTGCTGTACAGACATGCTCAGTCAAGGAGCGGTGGGTATGATTACAGCACAGTTAGACCGTTTTAATAAATGTGCCCTAATACATGGAAATGTGGAGCAAGCAGATACAGCGTTTTTTTTGTTACAAGCTACATAAAGTGAGTTATATTACATTCTGTGCCGCATATCTGCACATAAAACTACATCAAAGTCCTAAGTGGCAAAATGTTCTCGATTTCAGAAACTGTGGTTATCAGGTCTAGTGCGAAAGGAAGGAAATGAATGCTGAGCGAGACACAATATCTGTACAAGTTTGCCAAGTCTGGGGGTTTCTAAAAGTTCAGTGGAACCGGAGTCTGAAATATACTGCTTTTCTTATCTCTGCAGGGACGTCAATTATCATATTGGGAAAATAAGCTGTAATCTTGGGAGGAGGGCGCTCATGCCTCTTGGTAACTGTTGACTTATGTGTTTACTCTGTAATGTCTTTATTGTCTGTACTATTCGCCTCTGTAATGTAAGGTGCTGCGGAATACACTATAGAAATATAAATTATTATTATTAGTAAATGGTTCTAAAAGCAAGTCTTCATTTATCTACTATATACAGTAATTGTCTAAGGGTCTCTTTCTTTCTTTCTTTCTTTCTTTCTATCTGTCTTTCTTTCTTTCTTTCTTTCTTTCTTTCTTTCACGGATATTCATTCGCTGATTGGTCTCGGCAGCTGCCTTTCATGGCTGCCGCGACCAATCAGCGACGGCCACAGTCCGATTAGTCCCTCCCTACTCCCCTGCAGTCAGTGCCCGCTCCATACTCCCCGCAATCACCGCTCACACAGGGTTAATGCCAGCGGTAACGGACCGCGTTATGCCGTGGGTAACTCACTCCGTTACCGCCGCTATTAACCCTGTGTGACCAAGTTTTTACTATTGACGCTGCCTATGCAGCGTCAATAGTAAAAGGATCTAATGTTAAAAATCATAAAAAATTATTATATACTCACCTTTCCCGCTCCTCGCGACGCTCCGGTGACCTCTCCATGCAAGCGGCAGGTTCCGGTGCCAACGATGGTATGGGAGAAGGACGTCACGGTCGTGTGACAGCGACGTCATCACAGGCCCTGCGCAAGAAGGACCTGCCATGACGTCACGATCATGTGACCGTGACGTCATGGCAGGTCCTTCTCGCGCAGGCACGAAGAAGCTGCGGTACCATGGGACAGGCAAGGACAGCATCAGGAGCGCCAGGAGCAGGTGAGTATTTCATATTCACCTGTCTGCGTTCCATCCGCCGGGCGCCACTCCGTCTTCCCATCCTCTTGCAGTGACTTTGCAGGTCAGAGGGCGCGATGACGTATTAGTGTGCGCGCCGCCCTCTGCCTGAACAGTCAGTGCGGAGAGATGGGACGCTGAGCAGCAGCGACGAGAGGTGAGTATGTGATTTTTTTTTATTGCAGCAGCAGCATTACATGTGGCACAATGCTGTATGGAGCGTCTATGGGGCCATAAAGAACTGCATGGAGCATTATATGGGACATCTATGGGGCCATAACTGCATGGAGCATTAAATGGGGCATCTATGGGGCCATAATGAACTGCATGGAGCATTATATGGGACATCTATGGGGCCATAATAAACTGCATGGAGCATTATATGAGGCATCTATGGGGCCATAACTGCATGGAGCATTATATGGGGCATCTATGGGGCCATAATGAACTGCATGGAGCATTATATAGGACATCTATGGGGCCATAATGAACTGCATGGAGCATTATATGGGGCATCTATGGGGCCATAACTGCATGGAGCATTATATGGGGCATCTATGGGGCCATAATGAACTGTATGGAGCATTATATGGGGCATCTATGGGGCCATAACTGCATGGAGCATTATATGGGGCATCTATGGGGCCATAACTGCATGGAGCATTATATGGGGCATCTATGGGGCCATAACTGCATGGAGCATTATATGAGGCATCTATGGGGCCATAATGAACTGCATGGAGCATTATATGGGACATCTATGGGGCCATAATGAACTGCATGGAGCATTATATGAGGCATCTATGGGGCCATAACTGCATGGAGCATTATATGGGGCATCTATGGGGCCATAATGAACTGCATGGAGCATTATATAGGACATCTATGGGGCCATAATGAACTGCATGGAGCATTATATGGGGCATCTATGGGGCCATAACTGCATGGAGCATTATATGGGGCATCTATGGGGCCTGTTATGTTTGCTAATGACAGGTGTTATGAAGGCAATCCAGAAACACAGTGTGCTTAGCGATCAGAGCGCACACAGTGATCTGACAAATACCCAAAAATACAAGAACGAGCTCTGAGACGTGGAAACTCTGTAGACTGCACACCTGATCCTATCCTAAACACAACTAAAAGCGGCTGTGGATTGCGCCTAACAACTACCTAGGCAACTCGGCACAGCCTAAGAAACTAGCTAGCCTGAAGATAGAAAAATAGGCCTGACTTGCCCCAGAGAAATTCCCCAAAGGAAAAGGCAGCCCCCCACATATAATGACTGTGAGTAAGATGAAAAGACAAAACGTAGGGATGAAATAGATTCAGCAAAGTGGGTCCCGATATTCTAGGACAGAGCGAGGACAGTAAAGCGAACTTTGCAGTCTACAAAAAACCCTAAAGCAAAACCACGCAAAGGGGGCAAAAAAAACCCACCGTGCCGAACTAACGGCACGGCGGTACACCCTTTGCGTCTCAGAGCTTCCAGCAAAACAAAAGACAAGCTGGACAGAAAAAAAGCAACAAAAAAGCAAAAGGCACTTAGCTATACAGAGCAGCAGGTCACAGGAACAATCAGGAGAAGCTCAGATCCAACACTGAAACATTGACAAGGAGCAAGGATAGCAGCATCAGGCGGAGTTAAGTAATGAAGCAGTTAACGAGCTCACCAGAACACCTGAGGGAGGAAGCTCAGAAGCTGCAGTACCACTTGTGACCACAGGAGTGAATTCAGCCACAGAATTCACAACAGTACCCCCCCCTTGAGGAGGGGTCACCGAACCCTCACCAGAGCCCCCAGGCCGACCAGGATGAGCCACATGAAAGGCACGAACAAGATCGGAAGCATGAACATCAGAGGCAAAAACCCAGGAATTATCTTCCTGAGCATAACCCTTCCATTTAACCAGATACTGGAGTTTCCGTCTAGAAACACGAGAATCCAAAATCTTCTCCACAATATACTCCAATTCCCCCTCCACCAAAACCGGGGCAGGAGGCTCAACAGATGGAACCATAGGTGCCACGTATCTCCGCAACAACGACCTATGGAATACATTATGTATGGAAAAGGAGTCTGGGAGGGTCAAACGAAAAGACACAGGATTGAGAACCTCAGAAATCCTATACGGACCAATAAAACGAGGTTTAAATTTAGGAGAGGAAACCTTCATAGGAATATGACGAGAAGATAACCAAACCAGATCCCCAACACGAAGTCGGGGACCCACACGGCGTCTGCGATTAGCGAAAAGTTGAGCTTTCTCCTGGGACAAGATCAAATTGTCCACTACCTGAGTCCAGATCTGCTGCAACCTATCCACCACAGAATCCACACCAGGACAGTCCGAAGACTCAACCTGTCCTGAAGAGAAACGAGGATGGAACCCAGAATTGCAAAAAAATGGAGAAACCAAGGTAGCCGAGCTGGCCCGATTATTAAGGGCGAACTCAGCCAACGGCAAAAAGGACACCCAATCATCCTGGTCTGCAGAAACAAAACATCTCAGATATGTTTCCAAGGTCTGATTGGTTCGTTCGGTCTGGCCATTAGTCTGAGGATGGAAAGCCGAGGAAAAGGATAGGTCAATGCCCATCCTACCACAAAAGGCTCGCCAAAACCTTGAAACAAACTGGGAACCTCTGTCAGAAACAATATTCTCAGGAATGCCATGCAACCGAACCACATGCTGAAAGAACAAAGGTACCAAATCAGAGGAGGAAGGCAATTTAGCCAAGGGCACCAGATGGACCATTTTAGAAAAGCGATCACAGACCACCCAAATGACTGACATCTTTTGAGAAACGGGAAGGTCAGAAATGAAATCCATCGAAATATGTGTCCAAGGCCTCTTTGGGACCGGCAAGGGCAAAAGCAACCCACTGGCACGAGAACAGCAGGGCTTAGCCCTAGCACAAATCCCACAGGACTGCACAAAAGTACGTACATCCCGTGACAGAGATGGCCAGCAGAAGGATCTAGCCACTAACTCTCTGGTACCAAAGATTCCAGGATGACCAGCCAACACCGAACAATGAAGTTCAGAGATAAGTTTATTAGTCCACCTATCAGGGACGAACAGTTTCTCTGCTGGACAACGATCAGGTTTATTCGCCTGAAATTTTTGCAGCACCCGCCGCAAATCAGGGGAGATGGCAGACACAATGACTCCTTCCTTGAGGATACCCGCTGGCTCAGATAAACCCGGAGAGTCGGGCACAAAACTCCTAGACAGAGCATCCGCCTTCACATTTTTAGAGCCCGGAAGGTACGAAATCACAAAGTCGAAGCGGGCAAAAAATAACGACCAACGGGCCTGTCTAGGATTCAAGCGCTTGGCAGACTCGAGATAAGTCAAGTTCTTATGATCAGTCAATACCACCACGCGATGCTTAGCTCCTTCAAGCCAATGACGCCACTCCTTGAATGCCCACTTCATGGCCAGCAACTCTCGATTGCCCACATCATAATTACGCTCAGCGGGCGAAAACTTCCTGGAAAAGAAAGCACATGGTTTCATCACTGAGCAATCAGAACCTCTCTGTGACAAAACCGCCCCTGCTCCAATCTCAGAAGCATCAACCTCGACCTGGAACGGAAGAGAAACATCTGGCTGACACAACACAGGGGCAGAACAAAAACGACGCTTCAACTCCTGAAAAGCTTCCACAGCAGCAGAAGACCAATTAACCAAATCAGCACCCTTCTTGGTCAAATCGGTCAATGGTTTGGCAATGCTAGAAAAATTACAGATGAAGCGACGATAAAGATTAGCAAAGCCCAGGAACTTTTGCAGACTTTTCAGAGATGTCGGCTGAATCCAATCCTGGATGGCTTGGACCTTAACTGGATCCATCTCGATAGTAGAAGGGGTAAAGATGAACCCCAAAAATGAAACTTTCTGCACACCGAAGAGACACTTTGATCCCTTCACAAACAAAGAGTTAGCACGCAGGACCTGAAAAACCATTCTGACCTGCTTCACATGAGACTCCCAATCATCTGAGAAGATCAAAATGTCATCCAAGTAAACAATCAGGAATTTATCCAGATACTCACGGAAGATGTCATGCATAAAAGACTGAAACACAGATGGAGCATTGGCAAGTCCGAACGGCATCACTAGATACTCAAAATGACCCTCGGGCGTATTGAATGCAGTTTTCCATTCATCTCCTTGCCTGATTCTCACCAGATTATACGCACCACGAAGATCTATCTTAGTGAACCAACTAGCCCCCTTAATCCGAGCAAACAAGTCAGATAACAATGGCAAGGGATACTGAAATTTAACAGTGATCTTATTAAGAAGGCGGTAATCAATACACGGTCTCAGCGAACCATCCTTCTTGGCTACAAAGAAGAACCCTGCTCCCAGTGGTGATGACGATGGGCGAATATGTCCCTTCTCCAGGGATTCCTTCACATAACTGCGCATAGCGGCGTGTTCGGGCACGGATAAATTAAATAATCGACCTTTAGGGAATTTACTACCAGGAATCAAATTGATAGCACAATCACAATCCCTATGCGGAGGTAGAGCATCGGACTTGGGCTCTTCAAATACATCCTGATAATCAGACAAGAACTCTGGGACCTCAGAAGGGGTGGATGACGAAATCGACAAAAATGGAACATCACCATGTACCCCCTGACAACCCCAGCTGGATACCGACATGGAATTCCAATCCAATACTGGATTATGGGTTTGTAGCCATGGCAACCCCAACACGACCACATCATGCAGATTATGCAACACCAGAAAGCGAATAACTTCCTGATGTGCAGGAGCCATGCACATGGTCAGCTGGGCCCAGTATTGAGGTTTATTCTTGGCCAAAGGTGTAGCATCAATTCCTCTCAATGGAATAGGACACCGCAAAGGCTCCAAGAAAAACCCACAACGTTTAGCATAATCCAAATCCATCAGATTCAGGGCAGCGCCCGAATCCAGAAACGCCATGACAGAAAACGACGACAAAGAGCATATCAAGGTAATGGACAGAAGGAATTTGGACTGTACAGTACCAATGACGGCAGACCTAGCGGACCGCTTAGTGCGCTTAGGACAATCAGAAATAGCATGAGTGGAATCACCACAGTAGAAACACAGACCATTCAGACGTCTGTATTCCTGCCGTTCAACTCTAGTCATAGTCCTATCGCACTGCATAGGCTCAGGTTTAACCTCAGGCAGTACCGCCAAATGGTGCACAGATTTACGCTCGCGCAAGCGTCGACCGATCTGAATGGCCAAAGACAAAGACTCATTCAAACCAGCAGGCATAGGAAATCCCACCATGACATCCTTAAGAGCCTCAGAGAGACCCTTTCTGAACAAAGCTGCCAGCGCAGATTCATTCCACTGAGTGAGTACTGACCATTTCCTAAATTTCTGACAATATACTTCTATATCATCCTGACCCTGGCACAAAGCCAGCAAATTTTTCTCAGCCTGATCCACTGAATTAGCCTCGTCGTACAGCAATCTGAGCGCCAGGAAAAACGCATCGACACTACTCAATGCAGGGTCTCCTGGCGCAAGAGAAAATGCCCAGTCTTGAGGGTCGCCGCGCAAAAAAGAAATAACAATCAAAACCTGTTGAATAGGATTACCAGAAGAATGAGGTTTCAAGGCCAGAAATAGCTTACAATTATTTTTGAAACTTAGAAACTTAGTTCTATCTCCAAAAAACAAATCAGGAATAGGAATTATTGATTCTAACATAGATTTCTGATCAATAGTATCTTGAATTTTTTGTACATTTATAACGAGATTATCCATTGAAGAGCACAGACCCTGAATATCCATGTCCACACCTGTGTCCAGAATCACCCAAATGTCTAGGGGAAAAAAAAAAAAGTGAACACAGAGCAGAAAAAAAAATGATGTCAGAACTTTTTCTTTCCCTCTATTGAGAATCATTAGTTTGGCTCCTTGTACTGTTATGTTTGCTAATGACAGGTGTTATGAAGGCAATCCAGAAACACAGTGTGCTTAGCGATCAGAGCGCACACAGTGATCTGACAAATACCCAAAAATACAAGAACGAGCTCTGTGACGTGGAAACTCTGTAGACTGCACACCTGATCCTATCCTAAACACAACTAAAAGCGGCTGTGGATTGCGCCTAACAACTACCTAGGCAACTCGGCACAGCCTAAGAAACTTGCTAGCCTGAAGATAGAAAAATAGGCCTGACTTGCCCCAGAGAAATTCCCCAAAGGAAAAGGCAGCCCCACACATATAATGACTGTGAGTAAGATGAAAAGACAAAACGTAGGGATGAAATAGATTCAGCAAAGTGGGGCCCGATATTCTAGGACAGAGCGAGGACAGTAAAGCGAACTTTGCAGTCTACAAAAAACCCTAAAGCAAAACCACGCAAAGGGGGGCAAAAAAACCCCACCGTGCCGAACTAACGGCACGACGGTACACCCTTTGCGTCTCAGAGCTTCCAGCAAAACAAAAGACAAGCTGGACAGAAAAAAAGCAACAAAAAAGCAAAAAGCACTTAGCTATACAGAGCAGCAGGTCACAGGAACAATCAGGAGAAGCTCAGATCCAACACTGAAACATTGACAAGGAGCAAGGATAGCAGCATCAGGCGGAGTTAAGTAATGAAGCAGTTAACGAGCTCACCAGAACACCTGAGGGAGGAAGCTCAGAAGCTGCAGTACCACTTGTGACCACAGGAGTGAATTCAGCCACAGAATTCACAACAGGGGCCATAATGAACTGTATGGAGCATTATATGGGGCATCTATGGGGCCATAACTGCATGGAGCATTATATGGGGCATCTATGGGGCCATAACTGCATGGAGCATTATATGGGGCATCTATGGGGCCATAACTGCATGGAGCATTATATGAGGCATCTATGGGGCCATAACTGCATAGAGCATTATATGGGCCATCTATGGGGCCATAACTGCATGGAGCATTATATGGGGCATCTATGGGGCCATAATGAACTGAATGTAGCATTATATGGGGCATCTTATGGGGCCATAAAGAACTGAATGTAGCATTATATGGGGCATCTATGGGGCCATAACTGCATAGAGCATTATATGAGGCATCTATGGGGCCATAACTGCATAGAGCATTATATGAGGCATCTATGGGGCCATAACTGCATGGAGCATTATATGGGGCATCTATGGGGCCATAATGAACTGCATGGAGCATTATATGGGACATCTATGGGGCCATAATGAACTGCATGGAGCATTATATGGGACATCTATGGGGCCATAATGAACTGCATGGAGCATTATATGGGGCATCTATGGGGCCATAACTGCATGGAGCATTATATGGGGCATCTATGGGGCCATAACTGCATGGAGCATTATATGGGGCATCTATGGGGCCATAACTGCATGGAGCATTATATGGGGCATCTATGGGGCCATAACTGCATGGAGCATTATACTACGTGACTGGGCAAAATACTATGTGACTGGGCAATATACTATGTGACTGGGCAATATACTACGTGGACATGCATATTCTAGAATACCCGATGCATTAGAATCGGGCCACCATCTAGTTACTAATAAACACACATGATCTGAATGAAGATTCTTACACTTAATTGTCAGCAAATATCAATTCTGTGAAAATCAATGTAACTAATTGTCTTTATTATCATTCATGCACAAAACCGCAGCCCCGAGTGTTAGGACCACATTATGGCATTTATACTGGTCCTTGGGCATTATTGTGTCTCTGTATGCCTTCTAATTCAAACAAAGGCTCGCGGGTTCTTTTTCCTATTGGGTTCTGTATGATTCTATCTGGAAACTGCAAACAAAGTAAGGCTAGGGACACATGACGTATTTTCTCTCATCTGAAAAAATTGGTCCAATTATGCTAATCACGCTTTGGTCACACTCCATTCAAAGTTTAATCACAGTGTGTTCAGTTTTTCTTGGATGTGAAGTTGGATAACAAAAAATTCTCCATCCTGTCAGTCCGTGAAAATCGGTCTGCACTCGGATGTCATCTGAGTGTGGTCCAATTTTTTTAATGGATTTATTGACTTAGATGGTCGAATGTGATCCGATTTCAGGATGCAAATTGTGCACGCTGTGATTTTTTTCATCAGACTCGCATGACCCTTTGAATAACATTGGCGATCTGATGTTTTGTCGGATCACACTTGGACCAAAAATACGACCATCTGCACAAGCCGTTACACTAACAAAACTCATGGTCTGTGTATGTCACTATTTATACTTTGAGTTTCATCTGTGTTCTGTTCTTAATTAATGGTGGGCCTGCTCAGCACACTAGAACCTCAATTGGGATGTTTGGTTTCTTTTACCTTATTGGAAACTGAATGGGGAGAGAGGGTCTTCCATTATTATTATTACTATTATTTATTATTATAGCGCCATTTATTCCATGGCGCTTTACATGTGAGGAGGGGTATACATAATAAAAACATGTACAATAATCTTAAACAATACAAG
This sequence comes from Ranitomeya imitator, assembly GCF_032444005.1. NCBI lineage: Eukaryota > Metazoa > Chordata > Amphibia > Anura > Dendrobatidae > Ranitomeya > Ranitomeya imitator. The sequence goes on along the minus strand of NC_091283.1, from coordinate 757,410,047 downwards.
TCACGACTGGTACAGGAGCAGAGAGGACCCTGCCCGCGAGGGCTCACAATCTACAAGAGATGGGTGAGAATACAGTAGGTGAGGATAGAGCTGGTCATGCAGCGGTTTGGTCGATCGGTGGTTACTGCAGGTTGTAGGCTTGTCGGACGAGGTAGGTCTTCAGGTTCTTTTTGAAGGTTTCGATGGTAGGTGAGAGTCTGATATGTTGTGGTAGAGGGTTCCAGAGTAGGGGTGATGCGCGAGAGAAATCTTGTATGTGATTGTGGGAAGAGGAGATAAGAGGGGAGTAGAGAAGGAGATCTTGTGAGGATCGGAGGTTGCGTGTAGGTAAGTACCGGGAGACGAGGTCACAGATGTATGGAGGAGACAGGTTGTGGATGGCTTTGTACGTCATTGTTAGGGTTTTGTAGTGGAGTCTCTGGGCAATGGGGAGCCAGTGAAGGGATTGACAGAGGGGAGAGGCCGGGGAATAGAGGGGGGACAGGTGGATTAGTCGGGCAGCAGAGTTTAGATTAGATTGAAGGGGTGTGAGAGTGTTAGAGGGGAGGCCACAGAGCAGGAGGTTGCAGTAGTCAAGGCGAGAGATGAGGGCATGGACTAGGGTTTTTGCAGATTCTTGGTTTAGGAATGTACGGATCCGTGAAATATTTTTGAGTTGAAGGCAGCAGGAAGTGGAAAGGGCTTGGATATGTGGTTTGAAGGAGAGATCAGTGTCAAGGATTACCCCGAGGCAGCGAGCTTGTGGGACTGGGGAGAGTGGGCAGCCATTTACTGTAATGGATAGGTTCGCTGGGGGAGTCTCGTGAGATGGGGAAAGATGATTAATTCTGTTTTGTCCATGTTAAGTTTTAGAAATCTATCGGAGAAGAAGGATGAAATAGCAGACAGACATTGAGGGATTCTGGTTAGTAGGGAGGTGATATCTGGTCCAGAGATGTAGATCTGTGTGTCATCAGCATAGAGATGATACTGAAAGCCATGAGATTCTATGAGCTGTCCCAGGCCAAAAGTGTAAATGAGAAGAGCAGGGGCCCTAGGACTGAACCTTGCGGGACTCTGACAGATAGAGGGCGAGGTGAGGAGGTGGTGTGTGAGTGGGAGACGCTGAATGTCCGGTCTGTTAGGAATGACGAGATCCAGGATAAAAACACTTAGCTCAAGAAAATTCTGCTATTCTGTGGCCTTTGGCATTTTATTATTAATATTAATAAAGGTTATATTTTATGCATTATAAATTACAGAGGATAATACAATGATTGCTTTTACAATAAGCTTGCCAACACTATTTTGAAGCTGCCCAGGACAGCTTGAGTGCGCTGCTACCACCTAATCTTGTCCAATTTTGGCACAGTGCTTACAAGCTGAACAGCAGTGGACGTTCTCCTAAGCATAGGAGTCATAAGGAAAAGTGTTAGGCTACGTGCACACGTTGCAGATTTCGGATTCGCAGCAGTTTTCCAATCCGCAGTGCACATGGTGCGGAAAATATCGCGTGGAAACGCTGCGTTGTACTTTCCGCAGCATGTCAATTCTTTATGCGGATTCCGCAGCGGTTTACACCTGGTCCTCAATAGGAATTCGCAGGTGTAAAACCGCAGGTGAAATCCGCACAAAAAACGCAGGAAATCTGCGGTAAATCCGCAGTGCGTTTTACCTCCGGATTTTGCAAAATCGGTGAGGAAAAATCTTCACACGAATCCGCAACATGTGCACATAGCCTTAATATTTCAAAAACAAATGCAAATTCTAAACCATCTACACCATGTTCCAAATTATAATGCAAATTACATTTTTCTCGGATTTTCCTAAATGGTCGGTGCAAATGACAGTCAGTCTAATAAAAGTCATCACCCGTTAGAGTATTCATCGAATTTTATTGAAGAAACCTCCCAATGATAACAGTATAATCTCCAAAATGAATAAAACCTCAAAATGCACTGTTCCAAATTATTAGGCACAGTAGAATTCCGAAACATTTGATGTGTTTTAAAGAACTGAAAATGCTCATTTGTGGAATTTGCAGCATAAGGCTGCTGTCACACTAGCAGTATTTGGTCAGTATTTTACATCAGTATTTGTAAGCCAAAAGCAGGAGTGGGTGATAAATACAGAAGTGGTGCATATGTTTATATTATACTTTCCCTCTAATTGTTCCTCTCCTGGTTTTGGCATACAAATACTGATGTAAAATACTGACCAAATGCTGCTAGTGTGACGACAGCCTTAGGGTATGTTCACACGTTCAGGATTTCCATCCTTTTTTTTTCAGGACAGTTTTTTTAAAAAACTGCAGCTCTTGGCAGAAAACGCAGGTCCTTTTTTTGGTCCTTTTTTTGTCCTTTTTTGATGCGTTTTTTGATGCGTTTTTTTGATGCGTTTTTTTTATCCTTTTTTTATGCAGTTTTCTATGCAGAGACTGTGTGTTTCCTAGGAAGCTTTTTAGGGCTAAAATGGCTGAAAATACCCTAACCCTACCCCTAACCCTAACCCTACCCCTAACCCTACCCCTAACCCTGCCCCTACCCCTAACCCTACCCCTAACCCTACCCCTAACCCTACCCCTAACCCTAACCCTACCCCTAACCCTACCCCTACCCCTATTCTAACCTTAGTGGAAAAAAAAAATAAAAATTCTTAATTTTTTTATTGTCCCTACCAATGGGGGTGACAAAGTGGGGGGGGTGTCATTTACTATTTTTTTATTTTGATCACTGAGATAGGTTATATCTCAGTGATCAAAATGCACTTTGGAGCGAATCTGCCAGCCGGCAGATTCGGCGGGCGCACTGCGCATGCGCCCGCCATTTTGCAAGATGGCGGCGCCCAGGGAGAAGACGGCCGGACGGACACCGGGACGCCGGGTAAGTATAAGGGGGGGAGACTAGGGCACGGGGGGGCATCGGAGCACTGGGGGGGGCATCGGAGCACGGGGGGGGCATCGGAGCACGGGGGGGCGGGATCGGAGCACGGGGGGGCAGCCACACTCCGCCCACGCACTTCCGCCCGCTCCCCCGCACTTCCTGCTGCAGCGGTTCTGCACATCAAATCGCAGTAAAACCCGCAGATATATTTTTGATCTGCGGGTTTTACTGCGATTTTGACCTCACAATGGAGGTCTATGGGTGCAGAACCGCTGCGGTTCAGGAAAAAGAAGTGACATGCTCCTTCTTTTTTGCCGCAGCTATTCTGCGCGGCTTTTTAAACGAAATTACGGACCATGTGCACAGCAGTGACTGTTTTCCATAGGGTTACATTGTTATGTACCCTGCATGGAAAACTGCTGCGGACCCGCAGCGGCAATACCGCTGCGGTTCCGCAGTAAAAAACGCACTGTGTGAACATGGCCTTAGGAGGTCACATTCACTGAACTATTTAACTCCAAAACATCTTAACAGGCCAAGTTACATGTTGACATAGGACCCCTTCTTTGATATCACTTTTACAATTCTTGCATCCATTGATCTTGTGAGTTTTTGGAGAGTGTCTGTCTGTATTTCTTTGCATGAAGTCAGAATAGCCTCCCAGAGCTGCTGTTCTGGTGTGAACTGCCTCCCACCCTCATAGATCTTTTCCTTGATGATACTCCAACAAACGTTCTCTATAGGGTTGAGGTCAGGTGAAGATGGTGGCCACACCATGAGTTTATCTCCTTTTATGCCCATAGCAGCCAATGACTCAGATATTCTTTGCAGCATGAGATGGTGCATTGTCATGCATGAAGATGATTTTGCTCCTGAAGGCACGTTTCTGCTTTTTATACCATGGAAGAAAGTTGTCAGTCAGAAGCTCTATATACTTTGCAGAGGTCATTTTCACACCTTCAGGAACCTTAAAGGGCCCTACCAGCTGTTTCCCCATGATTCTGGCCCAAAACCTGACTCCTCCACCTCCTTGCTGACGTCGCAGCCTTGTTGGGACATGGTGGTCATCCATCAACCATCCACTACTCCATCCATCTGGATCATCCAGGGTTGCTCGACACTCATCAGTAAGCAAGACTGTTTGAAAATTAGTCTTCATGTATGTCTGGGCCCACTGCAACTGTTTCTGCTTGTGAACACTGTTTAGGGGGTGACCGAATAGTAGGTTTATGAACCAAAGCAAGCCTTTGAAGGATCCTACACCTTGAGGTTCGAGGGACTCCAGAGGCACCAGTAGCTTCAAATATCTGTTTGCTGGTTTGTAATGGCTTTTAAGCAGCTGCTCTCTTAATCCGATGAACTTGCCTGGCAGAAACCTTCCTCATTGTGCCTTTATCAGCACGAACACGTCTGTGCTCAGATTCAGCCACAAATCTCTTAACAGTGCGAAGATCACGCTTAAGTTTTCGTGAAATATCTAATGTTTTCATCCCTTGCACCATTGCAGTATTTGGTGCTTTTCAGCAGCAGAGAGATCCTTTTTCTTTCCCATGTTACCTTGAAAACTGTGGCCTGCTTAATAATGTGGAACATCATTTTTAACTAGTTTTCCTTTCATTAGAATCACTTAGAAAACTAATTATTACATGTGTGTAAGATTGATTTCCGTGATCCATTGAGCCCTGAGACACAATACCATCCACAAATTTATTTGAAAAACAAAACAATTAAATCTTTATGATACTTAAATCCAATTTGCATAATAATTTGGAACACGGTGCATATGGGCATGTAGGCCAGAGAGTTGAAGAAAATGATATATCTGCGATCTGATCTCTTATTCCTGAGAAATGCACATTTTTCATAATATGTAATTGAGCTGTTAAGATCTATTTGCCGGACATAGATTTCCCTGAGAATCAGCCCCCAGAGATTATTTTCAATGAAAGGAGGCATTACCAGTGGGATATATGTACATAAGATGAACAGACTGTCAGTCATTACATGTCTCATATTGGCAATGCCCCCTTTCATTTATAATAAGCTCTGGGTGCAGATTCTCAGGGAGATCTATGTCCAGCCCATAGATCTTAGCAGCTCATTTACATATTAAGAAAACATGGACTTCTCGAGAATAAGACATTGGATCGCAGATATCAAGGTGTCATTTTATTCAGCTTCCTATGACCTGCGTGCCCATATAGACGACATAGGAGGGATGATCCTACCGACTGATTCCCTTTAGTAAGCAGTTAATTGCTAAGCATGCATCTGTGAGGTTGGGAACCAAATTTTGACAATCTAAATAGGGGATTAAAGCAGGATACAAATTCTTGTTACTGTTGTTGTTTTACCTACAATCTAAAATACTATATTGTTATAAACTTGTTTGTTGCAGATTTAGATTCCAGATGTCTTCACAGCTCATATATAAAATGGGTAATCCTATAGATTTTTTCTATACATTGCAGCCACTATGAAACATTGGATTGGCCAGTTATTATTATTAGTTATCTACAACTAATAGATAAATTGTTATGTATAGGCTTTTTATAGCAATCTTTGTACAAAATAAAAAATCCTTAGACAGTCTGCAAATTAAAGAGGTTGTCCAGACCGTTCTCCTTAGGATGGGTAATCAATATCAGATTGATGCGGGTCCACTGCTCTGCCCCACCAGATCAGCAGTATGCAACTTTTCCAGCTCTGTACACTTGTAAGTGGCTGTTCAGGGGTGCCGCAGCTCATCTCCTATAAAAATCAATGGAAACTGAGCTTAAAGAAGCACTCCCATGTATATTTATTTTTATTATATGTGTGAATATTTACATGTAATGTAGTATGAGTATAGTAATATAGTAATATACTTACTGCTGTCCTCTTAGGTGTCCAGCGCCGTTCTTCTCCTCTTCTCAGTGACGTCACATCAATTCTGGCTCTCTCTGCTCTATGAGTGAACTGGAAGTCTCTTTTACAATGAAAGTCTATGGAGCCTCGTTCTTACGTTCCATAGACTTACATTGTAAAGAGGTACTTCCAGGTCACAGAGAGTCTGCAGAGTGGTGACGTCACTGAGAAGAGGAGAAGAACGGCGCTGGACACCAGATATAACACATTTAATATAAAAAATAGATGGGAGTGATAGAGTGGCAAACAAGGTACGGAGCTATGCTGTTTTGAGTCTGTATACTACACTGTGCACATCGGGGGCTGCATTCAGCTGATCAGTTGTTTCCCCTGGTGTCAGGTTCCTACTGATCTGATATATCTACCTGGGAGATTGGTCATCAATATATAATTGCTGAACAATCCCTTTAACATTTAATTCTTCACCACAGACCTTCATCAGACCATTGGTTTGCAGTGTGTTTGGGTGTAGAAGAAGTACAGTATATCAAACACTGATTTTTTGCAGCCATAACCGTAGTCTCAAAGGCAAATGTCAGCGTTTCACTCACTACTGTTAAACCCATATACACGGCAATCCATTAGTCTAATGAAGGTCTGTATTGGAAACCGAAAAATCAATTTGTATACTGTCTAAGAAAGTGGTATAATATTCATAGATGTGTGCATCAGATGGTATCTGTGAGGTGCCGGGTAGTTCACTAATGTCTGACCACAGAGCGGAATCCTACGAGACCACCAAGTAGGTGGGCCATGTTGCCTTCTCATGGTGACATTGGTCTGTGTCATATTATTAGACTGATCTGGCTTCCTGGCAGCGGGGGTGTGCGTCATTCTTGGCTACTCACGCTGTTCTCATGTGTAGACAGGTGTGAGTCAACTGGAATCACCTGATGTCGCCTGTCTGGGAGGAAGCTTGGCTCCTATTCAGAAAAGTCAAGTTTATGTACAGGTTTATGAGGGACGGGAAAGCAAGGGAATTTTCTGTCAACTACTTTTGTGCCTAGACGTGACATTGTCTCTATATTTGATATTATTCACCTCATTTACCACTTCCTTCATTTCCCTGATTCGATTTGCTTCACTCACTTAAGATGTGCCCTCTCTGCCTTACTTGTCTTGGAATATCCTAATAAGTGTAAGGCCGGGGTCACACTTGCGAGTGCAATGCGAGAAACTCGTACAAGTCTCTCGCATCAATACCCGTCACTGCAGCCGGCACTCGGGACCGGATCGTTCGGCTGCATAGAAATACATACAGCAGCACACTCCGGTCCCAAGTGCCGGCGGCAGTGCCGGGTATTAATGCGCGAGATTCTCACATTGCACTCGCAAGTGTGACCCCGGCCTAAGATGTGCCCTCACTTCCTTACCTAGTCTTGAAATATCCCAATAAGTGGCATGAGATGACCAGCTCTGAAATACCAAAAAACAACAACCTTTTTCTCTACTCACAGCACCCTACAGAATTCCGCAATAGATCCTCTTCCCTAAGCTCGTCATTTCATGCCACCCGTCTCAGGATATCTCAGGCCAAGAGGAAGGGAAAGGAAGGACACATCTGTATTTCTATTTCCTACAATCACAAGCGAGATGGAGTTATTCTCCTACAGGCTTATTCACTATTAATCTGTTTCAGAGAGCGATTTTCCATTTTTTCCTTGCCTTCTTCCAAAAGCCATAACTTTTTATATTTTTCCATCATTATATCCACATGGGGGCTTATTGCATTTCGAAGGATGAGTTGTAGATTTTACTGACACCATTCTTTTTACTGTATACTGAAAAATGAGAGACAAATTCCAAGTGGGGTGAAAATGGTGAAAGAAGCGCACTATCTGCATTTTTATTGCTTTTTTACACCGTTCATATTGTGATATTGTGACCTAGAAACCTGATTCTTCAGGTCAGTACGATATTGATGGTCCTAAGATAACAAACATGAAGTTTTTTGCATACGGTACTTTAGAAAAAAAAAATGTTGATTTGTGTCTCCATTTTCTGGGATCTGCAAGTATTTTATTTTCCAATTGATGTCACTGTATGTGGGCTTGTTTTTTAAATGCTACCATTTTGGAGTACTTAAGATTTTTTGATTTCTTATTATTCCATTTTTGAGACCAAATGGTCCTAATGACCTTTTTCATATGGATTAATTCATTTTATTTTCATGGGCATGGAACTACCAGATGCGCTTATTTCTCTTTCATTTTTTCATTAATTTATTTTTGACCTGCAAAAAAGTGTGTGTGTGACCGAGGGGAGGTGGGTAATTCAAATTTTATTGTTTTAATTCTATCTTTTTTAGCCTTTTAAAAAACATTTTTCAAAATTTAAGGATCTTTTTTGGTCCCCTTAGGGGACTTGAAATGGCAATCAATTAATTGCCTGCTGTATATGATGAAAGAACATCGCTGGGCTTCACAAAAATACCACAATGATGGCGACTCAGACCTTCACTTTCAGTTCCCAGACTTCCTGCCTCCTTTATCAATCACTTGGACATCCATAGGAGGCCAGGCCAGCACTTTGAAATGTAAATGTTCCTGTAATTAATAAATTGCTATAGGCATATATAGGTTAAAATGTAGCAGAGCTGAATTTGTAAAAACAGGGTTAACACATCATAGGATTACATAGGATTATTTATTTATTTAGTATGCATTGCTGATATAGCTCTATCATATTCCGCAGCACTTTACATACATTATCATTGCTGTCCCCAATGGGGCTCACAATCTAAATTTCCTATCCATACTGATCTTTGGAGTGTGGGGGGAAACCAGAGAACCCGGAGGAAAGCCATGCACACACGGGGAGAACATAGAAACTCTTTGCACATGTCCTTAGTGGAATTTGAACTGTTGCAGAGAGACAGTGCTAACCACTGAGCCGCCGTGCTGGCATTGGGTTGAAAGTAAACTTACATTAAAGAGTTAACATTCTGCCACAGGTAAAGCACTAATACAGGTGTGCTCAAAAGTTTACATACACCAGCAGAATTAAATTTACCACATGGTGATGGGCGGAGTGCTCGGTCAGTAAGCTAACATAGAAACAACAAAACACTGACTCGCACATCTAAGCTAGTGTGAATAGGTGAAAATTGAAGGAAGGATGAATGCAGCACATTATCAGCAAATACTGGAGGGAAATTTGCACTCATCAGCCCAGAAGCTGCGCATGGGATGCACTTAGATGTTCCAACAGGACAATGATCCAAAACACAAGGCCAAGTCGACCTGTCATTGGCTACATCAGAACAAAGTGAAGGTTCTGGAGTGGCCATCTCAGTCTCCTGACCTCAATATCATTGAGCCACTCTGGGGAAATCTCAAGCTCGCAGATCTTGCTAGACAGCCCAGGAATTTACAGGAACTGGAGCCTTTTTGCCCAGAAGAGTGGGCAGCATTACCATCTGAGAAAATAAAGAACCTCATCCACAACTACCACAAAAGACTTCAAGCCGTCATTGAATTTAGAGGGGTCAATACACGGTATTAAGAAATGGGGTATGTGAACTTTTGAGCACAACTGTATGTTGTCGACACTACACCAACCCAAGATCATAAAAAGTGCACACACACTGTACTAATTGTTTTTGTCACAGACATCTGTATATCTACCTATTCTATGTGTATTTACTGTATGTAATCCATCTCTTCTATCCTGTCGGCTCCTAGAGTGATTTTACACTTCGCGGCTGCTGAATTTTCTACTATCTATCTATTTATGTAATATATATACATATACAGTACAGACGAAAAGTTTGGACACACCTTCTCATTTAAAGATTTTTCTGTATTTTCATGACTATGAAAATTGTACATTCACACTGAAGGCATCAAAACTATGAATTAACACATGTGCAATTATATACTTAACAAAAAAGTGTGAAACAACTGAAAATATGTCTTATATTCTAGGTTCTTCAAAATAGCCACATACGCGTATGGAGTAGTGTTCCGTACAGAGGCATCAATTAGAAATGTATACTGTCATACTGTGATATATACTTTTTTGTAACATGGGAGCTTGTAGGTGCAGTGGGCGCACTGTGAGTATTTACAAGTCTGCAGTCGATAGAGTGACTGCAGACTTTGTGGCTATCCTGGGCACCTCCTACACAGGAATCCTAATATAAGTCAATGGCATCTGCTGTATCAGTTTGTATCTCTTGAATGGATCTGGCACATGTCACCGCGTCGGTCATGAGACGCCATAACTCCACTGCTACCCCACCCTTATAATTCTTAGAGTGCAAAGTAACCGTTTGGTCACAATTTGTGAACATAGACTGGAGGGGGCACAGCAGGCTGGGAGGCCCGTATAAATGTGTGAACCTGGCGAGGGTCCTCCGTGCCCACTGTCATTGATCTCACTATAGAAACTTCTAATCATTTTACTCATGCAGGTTTAACATTTCTGTTTTCAGGAAAAGTAGAACACTATCTCGCCTCACAACAGTACATTTCCAGGTCTCCAGGACAAGCAGATCCACATAAAAATATTAACCCTTGAAATGTCAAAATCAGATTTATGATATCTACTAAAGCCAATTCCTTATGGGGAGTAACACTTGGCCACCATCCAATCAGAGAGCTGGATTGTTTTGCTTAGTAAGTTGGCAGGCATTCGCCTTGGATTTCTAGAATTCAGCCAACCAAGTAACAGCGAAGACACAGAGGTCCTTCTTGTGGGGCGTAATCTGGCAAATGTGTGCGAGTTCATTGCCAGTTCCCTGATAAAGTATCAGGCACCGCACTGTATTCTGAGGCTGGACATCAGCCAACCTTCTACTTCCAAAAGTTTGATAATGAAAAACAACTTAACCTTTTAGTAGAAAATCTACAACAGCTGGACTGAGGGCAATCTTTTCTTCCAAACGCTCTATCCTATTCTATCTATCTATCTATCTATCTATCTATCTATCTATCTATCTATCTATCTATCTATCTATCCATCCAACTCATAGGAGGGCAATTTCTGTGCCTGAGGGTCTGTTCACACTGCAAGGCAAAGTGTTAAACAACTGCCAACCCGTCTGCCATTAGAATGTACACAATCTAAGTCTCTCTTCACATCTTGCATGGAGATACGTGTCCTTCGTGCTCCATATCATACAGCAACATGCAGTAAGCATAGGTTGGAGGATTCCTTATAGCCTATCCATCAGGGAATACTAATGCACACCTCCATCATGGCTAAAATCAAGAAACAAATGGAGCCTTAACACCTTAAAAGCCGCCGATACGCAGCATTTTAACGGTGGTAGTTAAGGGTACTTAAACCACAGCGCCGTTAATTTAAAAAAAAAATCATTCTTGTGCGAAAAAAAATATTTTTTATTTTCACGACTCTGCATTATAAATTTCTGTGAAGCACTTGGGCGTTCAAAGTGCTCACTACACATCCTTGGGGGTCTAGTTTCCAAAATGGGGGTCACTTGTGGGGGTTTCTACTGTTTAGGTACATCAGGGGCTCTGCAAACGCAACGCAACGCCTGCAGACCATTCTATCAAAGTCTGCAATCCAAAACAACACTCCTTCCTTTGCCATGCACCTAAACAGTAGTCCCCCCCACATATGGGGTATCAGGGTACTCAGGATAAATTGCACAATAAATTTTGGGGTCCAATTTCTCCTGTTACCCTTGTGAAAGTAAAAATTTGGGGGTGAAAATATAATTTTTGTAGAAAAAATATGATTTTTTATTTTCATGGCTCTACGTTATAAACTTCTGTGAAGCACTTGGGGGTTCATAGTGCTCACCACACATCTAGATAAGCTCCTTGGGGGGTCTGGTTTACAAAATGGGGTCACTTGTTGGGGATTTCTACTGTTTAGGTGCATCAGGAGCCAGTGGCGCATCTAGGGGAAGCAGCCGGGGAATGTGCCCCGGGCGCAGCCAGCAGGGGGCGCAATCGGGCCGCCTAATGTGGCAGTCCGCAGTGTCTCCCCTGGCGGCTGCATTCTGCCGTCCCCGGTCTGGGAGAAGCTTCAGAGCGCCGGCTCCCAACATGTGCAGAGGTGGAGGGGGCCCCTGCAGGGTGGCTGTGGCGGGCAGGGAGAGATCCCTGCAGCTCCGCTGCCCACAAGAGAAAATAGCAGCGGAGCTGCAGCGATCTGTCTTCCTGCTTCCTGCCCGTGCTTCCTCTCACACAGACGCGCCACTGGATAACGTCATCATTCAGCGGCCGATTGTTTCAGAGGAAGGCGATGGAGATGCTGCGGCGGAGCGCGAGGAGAGGTGAGAGGAGTGTGTGTGTTTGTGTGTGTGGCATGCTGCAGGGGAATATGCAGAGAAGTAAATGGTGTGTGTGTAGGGGAGGAGAGGGCAATGATGGGGCTGACGGGGAGAGAGCAATGATGGGGATGGTGGTGGAGGAGGAAATGATGGAAGTGGTGGAATGGGCAAGGATGGGGATGGTGGGGGAGGAGGAAATGATGGAAGTGGTGGAATGGGCAAGGATGGGGATGGTGGGGGAAGAGGAAATGATGGAAGTGGTGGAATGGGCAAGGATGGGGATGGTGGGGGAGGAGGAAGTGATGGAAGTGGTGGAATGGGCAAGGATGGGGATGGTGGGGGAGGAGGAAGTGATGGAAGTGGTGGAATAGGCAAGGATGGGGATGTGGGGGAGGAGGAAATGATGGAAGTGGTGGAATGGGCAAGGATGGGGATGGTGGAGGAGGAGGAAATGATGGAAGTGGTGGAATGGGCAAGGATGGGGATGGTGGGGGAGGAGGAAACGATGGATGTGGTGGAAAGGGCAATGATGGGATTGGGGGGAGGAAATGCTGGAGGTGGTGAAATGGGCAATGATGGGCATGATGGAGAAGGCAATGATGGAGGTGGTGAAGAGAGCAATGATGGGGTGGGGTAGAGGACAATAATATGTGTTTGGACAATTTGAGTGGGGATAGGGGGAATTATTATGTGTGGGGAGAATTTGGGGATGGGGGAATTTATTATGTGTGGGGTGAGATTTGGAGTGGGGATGGGGGATTTAAAATGTGGGGGAGATTTGAGGACACAAAATGAAGAGCAAAAGGGGAGATGGGGGCATGTATGAGGAAACAATATGGGGGAACTGGGGGCATGTATGAGGAAACAGTATTAGGGAATGAGGGCATGTATGAGGAAACAGTATTGGAGAATGGGGGCATGTATGAGGAAACAGTATGGGGGAATTTGGGACATGTATGAGGAAACAGTATGGGGAATGGGGGCATGTATGAGGAAACAGTATGGGGGTATGGGGGGCATGCATGAGGAAACAATATGGGAGAATGAGGGCATAGTATGAGAAGTGATGTGAAAAATGTATGTGGACAGAGTACGGGGAGTGAGGGTGATGGGATGTGTGCAGACACAGTATGGGGAGTTAGGTGAGCAGGTAGTATAGAAAGTGAAGGGGTAAATATATGAGGAGACAGTATGGTAAACAGGGGGATGTGAGAGGAGACAGTATGAGGAGGGAGGGGAATAGTGTGAGGAGATAGTATGGGGGGACAAAAGTGAGTGGGCACAGAATAGAAACTGAGTAGTGGGGGTGTAGCATGGAGGGACAGTGTAAGGGCACAGCCAGGAGGGGACAGTATACCAGGAAGGGGAGTGTGATGATAGAGTACAGTATAAATACTGGGCCCTATAAGGGGGACACAGTATCAGAGGACAGTGTGAAAAGGGGGCCGGTATGGAAAGGAGAGGTCAGTGTGAAGAGCATGTACCATAAGAGGGACAGTGTGGGGGTCATATTTTGTGCAGACAATATAATGAGGGGCAATTTTTTATTCAGGAGCATTTTAATGACACTTGTATCTTTAAGGGTATCATGTGGAGATTCTCTGCAAAAGAGCGGAGAAGATGGAAGTCTGCAGAGACGGCTGTGGATGAGAAAACTCATCATGGGATCTGGACAAAATGAAGAAAAGAAGGAGAATGAATCCAGAGACGACATCGTCTATAAGGTACCTTGATGTAAATGTTATGTGTGATGCTAACTAACTCATGTTTTTATTTATGTTAGGAGCTTTATTGGGGATGTCCAGGTTTGTAATGAGTCTGCAGTTATTCTTTGTGACTGCAGACTTCTGAATTCTCACAGTGCGCCCTGCACGCTGTCAGGATTCTCTTGTGCTGGTGATTTAGATACATGCGGTCATGTGCTGACTAGACATGTGTGGCCTCACTCAATGAAAATGAACTGAGTAAGGCCAGGCACGTCTAGTATGAATGTGGTCAGAAGTATACAAATCACATGCTTGTGCCGACATGACTGTCCACAGGCAAGGGAGAATCCTAAAAGTGTGCAGTGCATTAGTTGTGAGAATTCAGAAGCTGCGATGTCAGGATTCAGCTCTGCAGGTTCCATTAGTCGTCACATGGACACTTCACTCATATGCGACTTTCATACTTATGGTCCTGTGACAATGAGCTTCTGTTCCTGCTTCTCTCAGTTTTTCACTGAATATTGAGAGCATTAGGGACAGGAGCTCGTCGGTACATGACTGTGTGAAAATCGCATATGTGGGGGGAGGTGGGCACCAAAATGAATTCTCGCCCCGGGTGCCAGAAACCCTAGATACACAGTGGTCCCCTCCCACATATGGGGTATCAGTGCACTCAGGACAAACTGGACAACAAATTTTGGGGTCCAGTTTCTCCAGTTACCCTTGTGAAAATAAGAAATTGCGGGCTAAAAAATCATTTTTAAGGAAACAAAAAGATTTTTTATTTTCACGGGTCTACGTTATAAATGTCTGTGAAGCACTTGGGGGTTCAAGGTGCTCACCACACATCTATATAAGTTCCTAAAAGGGTCTAGTTTCCAAAATGGGGTCACTTGTGGAGCGTTTCCACTGTTTAGGCACATCAGGGGCTCTGCAAACGCGACATGGCGTCCGATCTCAATTCCAGCCAATTCTGCACTGAAAAAGTCAAACGGAACTCCTTCTCTTCCAAGCCCTGCCGTGCGCCCAAACAGTGATTAACCCCCACATATGGGGTATCGACGTATTCAGGAGAAATTTCACAACAAAGGTTGTGGTACATTTTCTCTTTTTACACTTGTGAAAATAAAAAAAAATTGGTTCTGAAGTAAAATGTTTGTAAAAAAAAGTTAAATGTTAATTTTTTCCTTCCACATTGTTTCAGTTCCTGTGAAGCACGAAAAGGGTTAATAAACTTCTTGAATGTGGTTTTGAGCACCTTGAGGGGTGTAGTTTTTAGAATGGTGTCACTTTTGAGTATTTTCTGTCATATACACCCCTCAAAGTGACTTTAAATGTGAGAAAGTCCCCCCAAAAAAACGGGTTTGGAAATTTTGCTGTAAAAATGAGAAATCGCTGGTCAACTTTTAACCCTTATAACTTCCTAACAAAAAAATTTTGTTTCCAAAATTGTGCTGATGTAAAGTAGACATGTGGGAAATGTTATTTATTAACTATTTTGTGTGACATATCTCTCTGATTTAAGGGCATAAAAATTCAAAGTTTGAAAATTGCTAAACTTTAAAAAATTTCGCCATATTTCCGTTTTTTTTCATAAATAATCGCAAGTAATATCGAAGAAATGTTACCACTAACATGAAGTACAATATGGAACGAAAAAACAATATCAGAATCAGTGGGATCCGTTACAGCGTTCCAGAGTTATAACCTCATAAAGTGACAGTGGTCAGAATTGTAAAAATTGGCCCAGTCATTAAGCACCAAATTGGCTCTGTCACTAAGGGGTTAAAAGTGTGTTCATAGAAACTCTATACTATAACCATGAGATTTGCACACATTTATTAGTGTATCTTCCGAATATGAACTCAAAGTGAACTGTGATCCAGAGCAGCAATCACATGATGTAGAGTTGGAGACATAAAGGGTAGATTGTGGGCTACTCTATGAACAATGTCAGGGTCTTCTTATACGGGAATCATTTATGACAAAAATTGTGATTCTCCGGCGGATCCATTTTATAATGGCCCCAAATAGTCTCCCCATGGACTCAACAGATTCCATCATATGTTGACAAAAAGAATGCTCCTACGCTCTATGATACACTAGGAAATTTGTAGTTTAGTTTGATGACTAATTTTCTTATTGAACAACTACAATGCTATCAGTCAATCTTAAAGGGACACTGTCACCTGAATTTGGAGGGAACAATTTTCAGCCATAGAGGCGGGGTTTTCGGGTGTTTGATTCACCCTTTCCTTACCCGCTGGCTGCATGCTGGCTGCAATATTGGATTGAAGTTCATTCTCTGTCCTCCGTAGTACACGCCTGCACAAGGCAATCTTGCACAGTGCAGGCGTGTACTATGGAGGACAGAGAATGAACTTCAATCCAATATTGCAGCCAGCATGCAGCCAGCGGATAAGGAAAGGGTGAATCAAACACCCGAAAACCCCGCCCTTATGGCTGAAGATTGTTCCCTCCAAATTCAGGTGACAGAGTCCCTTTAAAGGATAATAAACCTGAAACTTAAGAAAGTAAAAGTGATTTTTTTTTATTTCTTAGGAGAATATCTATGTGTGCAGAATTATTGGGGAACCATAAGTGTGCATAACTATTATGCAACTAAATGAAAAATGTAAATTTTCCCACATCAATTGTTTATTTTCATATGGTAAAGTGAGACTAAGAACCAAACAACTCAAAATTTACAAAAATAAATTTCAAAAAAATGATCAGTGACCAATAGAGCCCCTTTTTTTCAATAGCAGTCATAAGCTTTCCCTCCATGGAGTGTGTCAGTTTCTTAATCTGTTTATGATTAACCTTTTGAGCAGCACTGACCACAGCCTCCCTGACACTGTTCAGAGGGGTGATTGTTTACCTTCACCCCATATCACCTGTTTAAGGCAGGGTTCACATTACCGTTTCCGTCCGCAGCGTGGTGCTGTGGACTTCTTTCCTTAAGCTCCGCCTACTTCCGAATGTGTCCTGCGTACCTGTCTTTAACATTGTGTACGCAGGGACATGCATTGTGTGCAGATGCATCTGCGTTTGTCGTTTTGAAGTGCCCTCCGAATGCATCATGTTGCATTTTCTTGCGTTCGGTGGGCACGTCAAAACGACACAAGCAGACGCATTCGCATACAATGTATGTCCCTGTGTACACAATGTTAAAGATAGGTATGCAAGATGCATACGGAAGTAGGCGGAGCTTAAGGAAAAAGTCCACAGGACCATGAGGACTGAAACACTAATGTGAACCTAGCCTAAGAAGAGCCCACAAGTTCTTACTGGGGTTTAGGTCAAGTGAGGAAAGGACCATGTCATTATTCTTTCATCCTTAAGGCGTTTACTGGCAGCCAAGCAATAGAGACTTCGATGCATGTGATAGAGCATTATCCTGCAAAATAATCATGGTTTTATTGAAGGATGCAGACTTTTTCCCGTACCACTGCTTGAAAAAAGTGTCTTCTCAAAAATAGCAGTAGATTTGGAAGTGACTATTGAGTTAATCTTCAACCTAAAAGGTCAAACTAGCTCATTCTTAATTCCTGCCTATATCACTACCTCACCTCCACCTTGTTGGAAGTGGAGGTTTGTACCTATTACTGAACCAGTCATGGACCATCCATCTGGTCTGCCAATAGTCACCCTCATCTCATCAGTCCATAAAACCTTTGAATAATGTCTTCAGATATTTCTTGGCCCAGTCTTGATGTTTCACGTTCTGTGTCTTGCTCAGGGGTGGTCAGGTTTCTGCCTCCCTTACCTTGGTCGTGTCTCTGAGCACTGAGCACCTTGTACTTCTGGACACTCCAGGGAGGTTGAAGTACTGGAATACGACAGCACCTGAGGATAATGGGCACCTGGTCACTTCACGGTTGATTCTTCTCAAATCTTTGGCAGTTATTGTGCATGTTTTTTATTCAACATTTTTCTTGAAATTCTGACTATTTGCAAAAAACTTTTGATGGTCCTGTGATCACAATCCAATATCTTGACTTTTTATCAATAATAATAATAATAATAATAATTTTATGTCTGTAGCGCCATCATATTCCTCAGCATTTTGCATTTTAGAGTGGAAATTATTTTTCATAGTCAGTTAAATCTCTTTTTTTGCCCTATTTAGCCTATGGAAAACAAGCTGCCTAATTACTCTGCATACCTTGATGAAGGGTCCTGATATCCTTAGGCCACACACTCCATCCAAAAAGCATTAATGTTTAGATAGTTTGGAGTTGGAAAATCTGCATAAAAATGAGGATTGGTCACAATACTCACTTGCCTAAAAATTCTGCAGTGTTTGTTACGTTCAAAATTATGGAAATTTGAATAGAGCCCCAGACAAAGGCTCGTAGAGCATGTGTGGACAGAGAATATGTACTTAATCTGTCACAGCCCAGAATATACTAACAAATTTGCATTACAATTATTCTAAATACATTGATCTCAAAAACATATCTTTCAGACGTATCATGCTGTACATGCAGGTGATGTAAGGGGCTCACATGAATACAGTGTACTTTTGTACCCAAATCTCTCAGCTGCTTTTAATATAGCTGTTCCGGAAGAAAAGTGGTTTTCAGCTAGAACATGTTAGCAGCGGAGGAGGTATTTTCTGCAACCTTAACCCTTTGCTGGTGTTGTATACTAAAAATCTTTTCCATGTTAACCTTTATTGTATATGGTCTGAAGCTTCAAAAATGTAGTCAACATGAACTTAAAGGGACCCTGTCACCTCAAGTTGGTGGGATATTTAAATGACATTTTACCTGTCCGATGGGCGACGTTTCATCTTCATTTCTCCACCTCGTCCGTCCCTGTTGTCCGCAATATGTTACTGAATTAGAGTACTTGTGCTCCATAGTTGGCGCGAGCGAAATGCAATCTTCGGTCGCGCACGCGCAGTATGCTTTGCCCAAAAAGCCGAAAAGCATTACTGCGCATGCGCTCGCTCACTATGTCCCAGAACACAGCGAAATACTTCCGGGACATAGTGCGCGGGCCCATGCGCAGTAATGCTTTTCAGCTTTGCCCGCAGTTGGGCAAAGCATACTGCAACGGAAGATTGCATTGCGCACATGCCAATTGTGGAGCACAAGTAATCTAATTCACTAACATATTGTGGACAAAAGGGACGGACAGGGTGGAGAAATGAAGATGAAACGCCGCCGATCGGACAGGTAAAAAGTCATTTAAATATCCCGCCAATTTGAGGTGACAGAGTCCCTTTAAGACTTTTAGCTAGTGTGGAAAAAACTATAAAAATAAAAGTGTAATCAGCTCTATGAGAACTGATGTAAAGCAACGCAGTGATTGATTATGCAAAGCGATTTCTGTATAAGGGCTCGCTCCCACCTGCGATTAAATCTGACGAATGCAATCCGATTAAAAATCCGATTGCATTCATAGCAATTTAATCCTATGCTTGTGTTCTCAATGGTTTTTTTTTTACCTGCACTGATCGAATGGGGAAAAAAAAACGCAGCCTGCTGAATTTAGATCGCACGCACCCATGTAAGTCTATGGGTGCGTGTGAAACATCGCACTGTGCTCGGATATCACACGAGTGCGGTGCAATTCCTGCTGACACCAGTAGCAGAGGAGATGGAGAAATGACTTTCTCCTTCTCCTCTGCAGCTGTGCTGCCATTCTCTCATGCAGGAGGATCGGAGCACAGAGCACTGACACTCGGGATCACGGTCGCAGCAGAGCTGAAGCTGAGGGTCAATATCATTTTACATTGGATGCTGTCTCATTGGATGTGATCTGCTGATGTGACTACGGCCTAACAATGATCATTCACTGACAAAGGAAACATTTATTCCTATGCTGGTTAGATATCATCAAAATCGTTTGATCTCACAAATAATAGAATTCATATCCAACAGAAATTCAATTTTAAATAAATCTGTCACCAGAATTCACAATACAAATTGCATAAGTTATTGAATAATCAGTCCAGAGCACCTGCTGCCATTTTTTGCCCTGAGTTTCTATGTTTTTGTGCATAGTTGAGTTGACCTTGCTTCCATGAATGAAGGAATGGATTTTGGACACAATTCTTCAATGAAGACAACTATTAGCCAGTCTTCTATGAAAAAGTGGATGGATGTAGCTGAGTTACACAGGTTGCTGAAAGTTCTAAGCTGATGGCACTGCTGGACATCTTCCAAGTTTGAAATGAAATCAGCCTGATGTGTCTTTCATTGGCTGCACTAAGGTTTTTTGGCCAACTATTGTGTCTATGGTCCCAACTTCGGTCCTTCTCCTTCACTATTGCTAGACACGGACGGGCGGGCCCCTAAGCAGTCCGGGCCCTGTCGCAGCTGCGACCGCTGCGACCGCTAAAGTTACGCCCCTGTCCTCAACATCACCCATTGGTGTCTTCAATGCTGAGAAATACAGGCAGATACTTATCAGTCATGCCAACTTGTGGGTCCTAACGCAATGTGACATTGTAATGTTATGCTGCACAACTAGAAATCACCATGTAATCCTAGTCTCATGGTGTAAATCTGACAAATGGAAATATACCTTTAGGGCTCCTTCACATTTGTGTATTACAGATTCCAAAGCAGTGAAATGCTCGAATGCTCAGTACTCAAATTAAGCATGTCGGACCCTCGGACGTGCTCTACGAGAGTGGTGAGCATAATGGAAGTGAATGGCAAACTTGAGCATTTTTCTGGATCTCTCTCGCCTGGCTCAGATGATACAAATGAGTTTCTTTCGGGGACCCGAGCATTCGAGCACTAAGCAATACTCGGCACTGATCGATTGAGCACCTCGACACCCATCATTAATTAACACCTTTATTCAATTGTAAAAATCTTAGCAACACATATAGATGGCTATCTTCACTCTTCTGTTTTGTTTTACATGCATTTTCATGTGTTGGGCGTTTTTTGTTTAATTATTTTTTATTTTTTTTAAAATATGCAGCTTGTTCTAATAAATCTAAATGAGTATTGTTCTGTGCCCAGGAATTGGTTTTACGGTATTTAAAAATGTATATTCTGCATTTGCCTGGTTCACGTATTTGTTTCACTTTTAGTAACCATATTTCTACGCTTAAAAAAATAAAAAAAAGTCCACTCTAACAAAAAAAATGTAATAAATGCAGATGAAAATGAACAACTTAGATACAAAACAGAACAAATTGTAAAAGAAACCACTAAAAGATTGGTATTGTACATCCAGATTTGAGCATTGCATGAGAATGCAGCATCAGCAGGGAGTATATACCTAATAATTACCATTCCGTGACAAATACCAATGCAAGAACAAAGACAAATGCGGATTCTTATTCAAGCTGTGTTCATGTAATGATATTTGCGGGCTGCAAGGCTATTAAAGCATGACAAAAAGCGAAAATAAAATTTGTTTTTCTCTGTGGAATGTTCCATGCAACATAATATGCAGCATGTGATCTGTTCATATAATAAGGAAGCGGCCAGCTCCATATTTCTAAAGAATGAGCGGTGAACAAATACGACCGGTTACATCAATGCTCTGGATGACAAATCTCTGGGCTGGGTATGAAAGTAAATAATATTAGGGAATGTTCGCACAATGTCTTTTTCACGTGACGTAAAACGTGAAGACTAGGGTTGAACGAAACGGATCGTTCAATTCAAAGCAGTACTTGGTTTGGCTTTAGGAAGTCTGTTGGCTTCAGTCCTGTAAGATCTCACTTCATTGTTAGCAGAAGTGATTAATGAAAGACATCTTGACATTTTATGACTATTATTTGGGCATGTAATATGGCGGCATTATTTTGGCACTGTATTCTTTGGACAGTGTCTTTTTTAAGGAAATTATTTTTGTTATTATGTATTTAAGATATACCAAAGACATACTGATAGGGATTCTAGATTGTGAGCCCCATCGGGGACAGTGATGATAATGTGTGCAAAATTGTAAAGCGCTGCGGAATATGTTAGCGCTATATAAAAATAAAGATTATTATTATTATTACTCTACAGCTTTGATGTATGGGAGTCCGAACCACATTTCTCCTGAGTAACAGTCCAGAGACATAAACACTGGAAGATATGGAAACCATATATGGAAAAGCACCAAACTATGTACGATCCATGTCTTCATCGCCAGTGAAATGTTCCTCGATTTGAAGACCTTGTCCAGTGACTTCATTGTTGAGTTGCCCATAGCTGTTCTCCTCTTGACATCCGGTGTCATCGCTGCATCTTGAGTGATCATTGATCCGGGCCCTTTACAACTTCCATCTCAAATGTGTCCTGGTCGTACCTGGCAGAAGTCAATATCTTAATCTTCCTTGTATTGAGTAGGAGTCCCATTCTCGAGCGTTCCATGTTGACACTCCTTAATAGGTCCTTCATTTCATCTACGCTTGCTGATATCAATGTTGTGTCATCTCCGTATTTAAGATTGCTGGACGAATCAGAAACAATTTTGATGCACATAAACAATAACTGGTGTACATGTTGATGCAGGACCAATATGCTGAGTACGTGGAAACCTTCCGAGTGTAAATGCATGCTCTATACCCTTCTCGTACACACTCTGGATTTGTTCCAAAGCAATTGAGAAGTGAAATTAATCCATTTTGTTATGATACAAAACTATGCAGAATTGCATCAGAGCGCTTGTCACAGATCCAGCTGGCCTGAGCTCTAGCATTGGAATAATCCCTCTTGATGATTTATATAGAAGCTGGTAAAGACTAACTATTGGAAGATTAATTCTAAAATACAAATGACCTTACACCCTGCCATGTATCAGAAAGTGGAGATTACAAGGGACAGCGTCTTCCCCTCAAGCTAAGTGAAAATATTTTTAGCAGTGTCATTTTTTTTTTTCAGTATGTATACTGTCTTACTTAGGTAGAAGATTTCTGATTTTGTTAGATTTTGTTTTCAAGATTGCTGTCTGACAACTGGAGATGAGCATATAGCTTCTCACCACCTCGGTCCATGGTCCAGGTCAGTGCTCTCCGGCCGTAGATCGGAACTGCATGAATTTCATTGACAAGCTAAGAGGGATTTTTTTCGTTTCACCACTTTACGTTCATTGACGGACATAATGCATCATTAGCGGGTGTAAGTTTCCACACCATGACGTGCTATGTTCGTCTGATCAGAGCAGGAGCTCGACACTTTTAAAAACCGCCGAGCTCCTGCACTAAACATCCAGGAGCGTGTCCTCACCACCCCTGGTTGTTAACCCACTAAATGCTGCAATCGAGCGTTATCACAAAATCCAGGAGGCAGGCAGAGAGACGGTAGCTCCCTCTGTCTTCAGATTGGCACTCTAGCGATGTTATTACGGGGGCCCTATTGTTGCCAAGGTGACCCGTATTGCTGAAAACGTCCTGCAAAAAACAAGCTGCCATACAGCTCCATCAATGGAAAAATAAAAAAGTTCTAGCTCTCAGATTAAAGCGATGCAAAAATAATGTTTTCTATAAAAGTTTTTATTGTGTAAAGATGCCAAATCACATAAAAAATTCCTGCTGGATCCAAGAAGCAAGATGAGGTACCTGCTCACCCCTCCTGTTATATTGTCAGCCTGCACTGACTCTTCTGCCTCCTCACCACTACCTGAGCTACCGCCTCACCAACACCGGAGCTCCTGCAACCCTCGACCTATTGTCTCCTTCTCCACCATCCTGTAGAATGTAAGCCCGCAAGGGCAGGGTCCTCGCCCCTCTGTATCAGTCTGTCATTGTTAGTTTACTTTAAGTGATATCTGCAATTTGTATGTAACCCCTTCTCATGTACAGCGCCATGGAATCAATGGTGCTATATAAATAAAAAATAATAATATATTGTTCTCTATAATCCAAAACCTTCCATCTCCCTAACCAATCAAATCCCTGGCACATTCACCACCAAACAATGTATTTAACTTTGACCCTTTCATAACCACTTAAAGCCTTTCACTCCCACCCTCTGTCTTGTCATGTTGCCTGCATGCCCTATTAGGGCTCCCTGGTTTTTCCGACCTTCCAGGTTCCACGGTGCCACGTCTGTTTAGCTGGCCTGGTGTGACGTCTTCTTTGCACCACGTGGCACACAGGTTACTACGTGCAAGCACAGCAAAACATAACACGAGGCCGGGATCCCAGAAGGAAATTCGCACAGCTCCTGTCCACAACCAGAGAGCACTGACCTGGACTGTGAAACAGGGTTGCGTGAAGAGATCTGTTTGTCTTTACTGACAGCTAGTCTGACTAACATTATAGCACTCACATTTTCACGATTTGAAAATTAGGAGTCCGGAGGAGGTAGAATTGTGCCTTGGATATGGGTATGAGAGAGCAGAATGCTGTATGTCTTTGTTACTAATTGAATAAGAGCGGCTAAGAGGCACACAACATATATAGTGGGTGTACAAATAGGAATCCACTCCGTAGTTTATAGAAAAAAGAAGAATTTGGCACTCCAAAGATCAAATGCAAAACGTTTATTATAAGGTGAGTCCATAATAGTGCAAAAACATTTTGTAGTTTGATATTAACATAATGTTTTGGCCTTAATGGCCTTCCCCAGAGCAAGGTGCTGATAATCAGAGTGTAAAGCTAGTGACAGTGCAAGAAAAAGACAGGAAAAAGATTCCGTACCGGTGCTTAGGGAGAAAGGCACAACCGTACACTGAACAGAGCGGAGGTTGGCACCCTAAAATAATGCAATGGCAGTCCTACTCGATGGTGGCTTCCCCTGAATCTCCTTAGCAGCTCCTAGGAGAGCCAGAGTAGTGGTTCCCTAAGTAGTAAAAGTATCACACACATGACTACTGCAACCAACACAAACTACAGAAAAGTGAATAAATCCAACAAAATATTTCACCAGCAGGAAACACCAGTATGGAAAGGTATTTAAAGTCTGCACCCAAAAGGTGATAAGACAGACAAACAGAGTAAGGCTACTTTCACACATCAGGTTTTTTACATCAGGCACAATCCGGCAAATGTTGGAAAAAACGGATCTGGGGCAGATTGTGAAAAACTGATGCAACGGATCTGTTTTTTTTCGATGGATCCAGTTAGCATATCTAGATTATTGGATAAAAAAAATTTAGAGCATGCTCAGTTTAAAAATTCGGAATCCAGCGCCGGAATCGGTCATTTTCCGGATCTGGCACCTTCTGGCTCCCATAGGCTTCCATTCTAGCAAACAGCCGGAAGCGTCGGCTTTTTCGTCGGAGACAAAAAACGTTGCTATGGACGTTTTGCCGGATCCGGTGAAAAACGGACGAAACGCATTCGTCATCCGACACAATCCAGCACTAATACCAGTCTATGGGAAAAAAAACGGATCCAGCGGCAACATTCACCGGATCCGTTTTTTTGAAATTTAGCCGGATTGAGCCTGAGGCCGGCATCACACTGGCGTATTGTATCCGATGCGAGAGCATCGGATGCGATATGCTAATGACACTCGGCTCCTGCTCGCAGCAGAGCAGAAGCCGAGTGTCATGTGTCTGTGCTCCGATTCTCTCGCACAAGGAGGATAGGAGCACAGCTGCGGAGGAGGCGGAGAAATGAATTTCTCCATCTCCTCCATTGCTGGGGTCCGCTTATAGCACACATCACTCGGATGATATCCGAGTGGTGTGCGCTGTCTGAGCCAAGAGTTTTCCTCGGTCCGAGACAATCGCAGGAAAACGGCCGACAAAAAGTCGGCTGCTGGGAGCTGCCCCATAGCTTAACATTGGTCCGAGTGCAATGCGATTTTTAATCGCATTGCACTCATCCGTTTAAAACGCCAGTGTGACGCCGGCCTCACAGTGAAAACCTGATCTGTGAAAGTAGCCTAAATGAAAAACACCTGTTACTCAAAACCAACAGAAATGAAGATAACTGAACTAAAGCACCCAAAGAAAAGGTGTATCTGTTGTGGCTCAGCGGAAAGAGAATCAAGAGTTCGAATCCAGAGGTATGACACACAGTGCTCCACACATAGCCCTTGTCTAGTACTAACTAATATGTGACAAAATTATATTAATAAAGCTATGCATACTAGCCCATTGCAGGCACACTGCAATGTGTTGCATTAAGACTGTGCTGTAGGTGTGATCTATTATGATGCTTTGCTTCTATAAGCGCCATCATATTCCACAGTGCTTTACATACATTATCATCGCGGTCCCCATCGTGGCTCACTATTTAAATTCAAAACCAGTATGTCTTTGGAGTGTGAGAGAAAACAGAGTTCCCTGAGGAAACCCGCACAAACATGGGGAGAGCATACAAACTCTTTGCAGATGTTGTACTTGGTGGCATTTGAACCCAAGACTCCAGCGCTGCAAAGTATCAGTGCTAACCACTGAGCCACCGTGCTGCCCTAGTGTTGTTACCGTGCCTGCTGCACTGAGACTTAGATGCACAAGGTGAATGGTGGAGAAGGGAGCTGATGACTTCCTATTTGACCATTGTATTCAATGGTATCTGCCTCCTGAGGACGCAGATAGTGTTAGCATTGTTATGCCAGGTACGTGGTCTACCTTTAGTAGCAGGACGCCAGTGGGCATATGACATACACGATAGAGTAGATCTTAAGTTTATTCCAAGTGGGTCATCATACAAGCATGGAGACAATGGTCATTTACAACCTCCTGGAATCTGCCCACTTGTCAGTCTTGTATTATTAGAACTAAAGTGTATTTAATGCTGGAGGATCCAGTTCACACATGGGAGAGATCTAGTATTATGTTGGTTCAGTGATTTTACAGGATCATCTCAACGTTATTCAGCATATAAATCTGAAGTACACGTATATTCACAAGAAGTCCAGTAACTCAGAAATCTGTCTAAAAAGTGGACAGGGTCCTATTTCATAACTGAAAATGTGTGAAACGTGCCTCAAGTCCTCACACATACATCCTATTACATAAATGATCAAACACACGGAAAGCACGCTTACTCAGCGTGACTCATGACGGCAGACTTCATTCTGATGAACGTTTTCAGAGGATGAGATTATGAAGTGAATTTAAAGAGTTCTTGTGAATTCTTTGTTTCTTATGTCATAGAGGCTTAGCAGCAGGAGAGCTGGGACTCTCATCAAGAACATGGTGGTGGTATGTGTATGATATAAACAGAAGCCTACAAGTGATAGTCTACATACTGTCTATGCTCCATAGAAGAGACTTTGCTGACATTTAGGTCATTGCACCAGTTGAGTCTTGAGTGCGCAGTTTAGACTACCTCTTTCCCCGAGGCCAATACCTGAGTTGTACAAGATTTCTCTCACGTATCACCCCTACTCTGGAACCCTCTACCACAACACATCAGACTCTCGCCTACCATCGAAACCTTCAAAAAGAACCTGAGGACCTACCTCTTCCGACAAGCCTACAACCTGCAGTAACCACAGATCGACCAAACCGCTGCATGACCAGCTCTACCCTCACCTAGTGTATCCTCACTCATCCCTTGTAGATTGTGAGCCTTCGCGGGCAGGGTCCTCACTCCTCCTGTACCAGTTATGACTTGTATTGTTTAAGATTATTGTACTTGTTTTTATTATGTATACCCCTCCTCACATGTAAAGCACCATGGCATAAATGGCGCTATAACAATAAATAATAATAATAATGTATGTAAAAGAGCAGTTATCACCAGTTTGGGGCTACCCTATTTATAATGTGGGTAACCTCATGCTGGTGATTTTATAAAATAACACTCATCAGGAAAGTGGTCAAAGTGTCTCTAATGGAACCTGACTTTATAGCATAAGTTAGGTCTGAACTTCCGGGTTGTATGACTCTAGCATGTAGAGCAGGATCCCAAAACCCTCACAGCATTCTTGCTGCTGTGAAAGAGGGAGATCTCATAGTGTATTGCTGCATCTCGCTCTTTGCACTGACCGAGTGCTACTAAGCATGCAGGGATCTCGCAACCCAGAGGTTCAGAATAGACTGTTACTAGAAACTTGGATCCTGTAGGAGCCATCAAGGACACATCTGGCCTTTTTTGCTAATTAGTTTATTTAAAAAAATAACAAGTCTGGTACTGTACTTTCTATTCTTAAATAAAAAGTGGCATCCCCAGATTAGTGATAGGTTCTCCTTAAATCATCAGGGTCCTGATGCAATATCTGCAGCAGGACCTCATGTCTATTTACCATGCACCATTCATTTCCATCTTGTTTGGCAGAGGGACCTTTGGGCCTCTTCAGACATTAGGTCCCAGATTTGACTATTACGTAGTCCATGCAGAAAAGTGATCTGGTCTGAAGTCCTGACCTTTCAAAACAAATGTTATCTTAGTTAAGTAAGTACCAGAATGGTACCCGCAGAGCAAGGTTGCCAAGCGTCATGAAATTCCAGGACAGTTCATAAAAAAATGTAAGGCATCTGTGATTGTTTTGAAGCTGACAATTTTTTTTATAGATTATTTTGACTGTAAATATCATCCTTTAAAAGTGAATGAAGCTGATCTAGATATCACATTTATGGGCTGTAGACATGTATTGTATCACGAATCAGAATGATTTATTATAAAAACTATTGTCTGTCTATGATTTTTTGATGAGCTGTCCGGAAAAAAAAAATAAAAGTCAAATTGGCAACCCTGCTGCAGAGGATAAG
Source organism: Ranitomeya imitator (assembly GCF_032444005.1). NCBI lineage: Eukaryota > Metazoa > Chordata > Amphibia > Anura > Dendrobatidae > Ranitomeya > Ranitomeya imitator. The sequence goes on along the minus strand of NC_091283.1, from coordinate 757,381,746 downwards.
GAAGAGTGAGAACAAATTTATTTTTCTTTAAAAAGCAGTGTGAAGACTTTTAGTAATAATTTCCATTCACCAGAACACTCTTGTAAACCACTAAGTAATGTTTGCCAATGGTCCGACTGCATAAACTCAAGGAAAACAGCAAGAAGGGTCAAAAAAGAAGCAAGCCCATCACTGCACCATGCTCTGTTTTATGTCCCTTACTGGGAATAAGTGCAGAAATCAGTAGAAGAAAGGCTGACTGGTGCTATCATTATTATTCCCAAACCTGAACTCTTTGGTTAGTTAACATCTGAAATATTCAGTATCGCCCCCACCATGCTGAAAGATGTATGAAATGGAGAATCATTCATTTTCAGTAATCCTGAGTTTGTTATTGCCAAATCTGTCAGTGCTTTATATGTGTGAGTATAATGATCAGTTGTATTGTAGTAAATAACAGATGAATGATTTGTTCCTATTGTTATGTCACCCATTGACTTGTGCTGTGCACATATTGTACTACCAGTGACATACTATAATGAAATGACTGTAACACTCACATGTCAGTATCTGAACCTGCGCCAGTCCAGCTCCCTGAGCCTTGAGCAGTCATTAAACATGTCATGTTACTCTGCACATACGAGATATATTGTATTTCTTAGGTTATTATTAGACTTTATGAGTTTTGCTGTTCGTATGATAGGGGTGAAAAACAGATGCCACTAAGAATAACATGGATTGATGTTATGATATAGTCTGAAAAACAAGAATTTCAGGTTATTCTATCCGTGTTTTGATTTTAAACCATAATTTGACACAGTTTTGTACTTAGATTACAACAACTATGTAGATACAGTATATACACAGCGGGTGTGCTTGTATATGTCAGATGGATACAGTTTTCATTAGTTGGGTCAAACCAGCATACACTCTCCATCTAACAGAAATGTTCCTCAGCAAGGTTTTTCTTTGATCATAACATATAATTTCTATAAAATGACATGTTTTATGAGCTCACTTTATTGTTTTTAGCTACAGAGTATAATTGCTTTGTTCCTTATGTTTGAATATTCAGAATTGTACATTTCCAGAATGTTTTGTATTTATTATGCATTTTCTTTGCTCTTCTGGGTGCACAATTCCTTATGGCTGTCATCATCACTTCTTAAACTAGATAGGTTTCCATCCAATGACTACAAGCAGAGATTTTAAAGGGAACCTGTCACCTGAAAAAATGCTATTAACCTGCAGATATGGGGTTACAGTAATCTGCAGGTTAATAACATTATTAACTTACCCAGTGTCCAGACTTAGCTGAACGCTGCTGGGAGAAAATTAACTTTTTTCCCCCTGCAGCACTCTGGTTTTAGTCACAGGGGCGGTGCCAGTGCCGGTTCAGTCATTGCTCTGAGTATACAGAGTGGCGTTGTAACTGCACTTGCAGCCATGACGGACGCTTGCTCCTTCTTGGGGCCGGCGGTCATTAAGGGTCGGTTACAGCGGCCACTCTGTAGACTCAGAGTGGTGACTGAACCTGTGCTGGCGTCACCCCCATGACTGAAACGGAACGCTGCAGGGGAGAATAAAGTTAATTTACTCCTCACAGCGTTCGGCTAAGTGTGGGTGCCTGGCAGGTTAATAAGTGTATTAACCTACAGATTAACCCCATATCTGCAGGTTAATAGAATTTTTTCGGGTGACAGGTTCCCTTTAAAAACTTAAGGGGAATTGAAACAACAATTATATTGGGAAAATGCATACTATCCACTAAAAGGATGGTTCAAAACTGTATCAAAACTACAGCAAGTAGCCCATTGACTGACATCGCTGGAATCAGGTTCTCAGTCTTTACGTTATGCTGTTCTCAGGTTAGGCGGCAAAATAGGTGACAGATTCGCTTTAAGACACTTTTTGCATGCTAATTTCTTCAGTGTAATATTCTCAGTCCTTCAGGTTTATATTAGATTTTATGTCATGTAAATATATTTTGATAATTTAATAACATTTTTTTTTCTTTTTCAGCATTCTACATTGATTGTTCTCCGGCCAGACTGACCTGGCGGTTTTATGCATGAACTGATGTGTTTGGAACAAAGATCTGTGATTGCAGGGCTCAGCGGAATATGCTGGCACAATGTGAATACAAACATAATAAAAGAACTGTAATAAAATGCTAAACACTAGATTTGATCCGCTTACAAGGCAACTCAATCTGGTGACTATGGTCAGGAAGACATGCTACAGAAAGGCAAATGATTTGTTCATTTGGTCGCCTTGCCTTTTCTATCCCTTTAGCTATGACGTTAAAGAGGAAATTCTACATCCTTTGGTGGTGTGTATTTTAATATACAATAATGGCTGTAGGAAAGGGTCTGTCTACAAATGTAGAGACCATTTAGGATTATGACTTAAGCTTATATACTGTACTAAATACACATACTTCGTTTTCATTTGACAGAATCCAAATTAACTTTCATATTATAAGAGCACATGGATCCTGTAATCTTTTGCAAGATTGTCAAGGTGCTTTCTGCCCACATACACGTGCTTCTCACAAAATTAGAATATCATCAAAAAGTTACGGTAATTTATTTCAGTTCCTCAATACAAAAAGTGAAACTCATATATTATACAGAGTCATTACAAACAGAGTGATCTATTTCAAGTGATTATTTCTGTTAATGTTGATGATTATGTTACAGCCAATGAAAACCCAAAAGTCATTATCTTAGTAAAATTAGAATGCTTTATAACACCAGCTTGAAAAATGATTTTAAAATCCAAAATGTTGGCCTACTGAAATGTATGTTCAGTAAATGCACTCAATACTTGGTCGGGGCTCCTTTTGCATCAATTACTGCATCAATGTGGCGTGGCATGGGGGCGATCAGCCTGTGGCACTGCTGAGGTGTTATGGAAGCCCAGGTTGCTTTGATAGCAGCCTTCAGCTCGTTTCCATTGTTGAGTCTGGTGTTTCTCATCTTCCTCGCCAATCAAGCACAGTGAGACTGTTGTTTTTAAACCTGGCATTGGTACTTATTGCAGTGTGGACAGGTGCCAAGTCCTGCTGGAGAATGAAATTTCCTTCTCCAAAAAGCTTGTCAGCAGCAGGAAGCATGAAGTGCTCTAAAATTTCCTGGTAGACAGCTGACTGACTTTAGTCTTGATAAAACACAGTGGACCTACACCAGCAGATGACATGGCTCCCCAAACCATCACTGATTGTGGAAACTTCACACTAGACCTCAAGCAGCTTGGATTGTGTCTCTCCACTCGTCCTCCTGACTCTGGGATCTTGATTTCCAAATGAAATGTAAAATTTACTTTCATCTGAAAACAACACCTTGGACCACTGAGCAACAGTCCAGCTCTTTTTCTCCTTGGCCCCGGTAAGACTCTACTGGCATTGTCTATTGGTCATGAGTGGCTTGACACAAGGAATGCGACACTTGTAGCCCATGTCCTGGATACATCTTTGTGTGGTGGCTCTTGAAGCAATGACTCCAGCAGCAGTCCACTCCTTGTGAAATTTTTGAATGGCCTTTTCTTAACAACCCTTTCAAGGCTGCAGTAATCCCGGTATCTTGTGCACCTTTTTCTACCACACTTTTTCCTTCTGAGTCACCCGACAGGGCAGTGGGGTACTTGGCACTGTGTTTGGTCACAATTAAAGGGGATGTCACTGTGGTTGCGACCCGGTCCGTAGCCCTGTGCACCCAATTAATAGGGGAAAGGTCTTTTAAAGGAATTTGTACTAAAGTTTGTGTTCGTGACGCCACCTGTGGTTCTCGGTCAGAGGGGACCGACGTTGGATAAAGGGGTCCTCTGGGGTGATGTTACTGCAGCAAAGATGGTGACGCTTCCCACAGGTGAAGTCGGGTCCCCAGGGCTCCCGGTGTGCTGGGCAGAGATGGTGCATGCCAGCAAATAAATCGAGGACACAGAGTTGTAATGTCTTTACGTGGTTTACTGATGGTAGCATTCCACAGTCCAGGGTACCAGGTGGTGATGTGGGCCGGCCAGCCTGTAGGCAAAGGTAGATACCTCTCCAAGCTGAGGTCCATAAGCCTTCCTACTCGCGCTCGTATGCGAGATCCCTGCTGCCTGTGGCTCGTTCCTCAGTTGCTCACAAACATGCAACCCTTCAGGTTATCTTTTTTCCTGGAGCTGCAGCTCACACATCTGCTGCACAGCCCCACTGTCTGTTCTCACTTCTCTCTTCCACTTTCTGCCAGGAGCTGCAGATTCCCACGTCTGCTCAGCTGCACACTTCTCTTACCAGCTCTGCCTAGCTGATGTTCCCAGACAAGCTCCTCTCTGGCAATCTCTGTCCTACTCTCCTTCTTTCCAGGGACTGCACCACTTTCTCGTGCATGCACAGCCCCTCTGCTTTTCTGTCCTCTCACTTCCTCTGTCCGCTCCAAACTAAACTGACTCCCCCTCCAGACCAGAACACGTAAAGCTGGGGAAGCTCCCCTGAATCCGGGTTCAGAGCTCCCCCTTCTGGCCTGGATTCGGAATGTGTTGTATGTAGGTGCTTACCTGATAAAGGAAATCCCCCTTGCCTCCAAGCATGATATTACCCTCCCCGAAGGGAAGGCAACATCATTGTAACAACCTGTTACCTGGGGTGTTACACTTCCACTCAACTTTCCATTAATATGCTTGGATACAGCACTCTGTGAACAGCCAGCTTCTTTAGCAATGACCTTTTGTGGCTTACCCTCATTGTGGAGTATGTCAATGACTGCCTTCTGGACATCTGTCAAGTCAACAATCTTTCCCATGATTGTGAAGCCTACTGAAACAGACTAAGGGACATTTGTAAATGCTTAGGATGCCTTCATAGGTGTTTTTTTGTTAATTACTCTAATTTACTGAGATAATGACTTTTGGGTTTTTATTGGCTTTAAGTCATAATCATCAACATTAACAGAAATAAATGCAGCGCCCCAGGGTCCTGGTCATTGCAGTAATATCATTTTCCTCTAGGGGGGGGTGATGTTACATTTGGAGGCAATAAAGGAGATCTCTTTACCAGATACCACAAACATACAACACATTTCATACTCCAGTCAACCAGGGGGAGCTATGCTCCTATTTATTAGGGCATTTTTCACACTTAGGTAAAACTGGTGGCCTGGATAGGAAGTTAGGCAGTTGCTGGCTGAGCTTCGCTCAGGTAGTTGGTCCCTGACAGGGGTGGGAACCTGTCAGAGGCCCAGACAGAAGGTCACAGAGATGCGCCTGCTCTAATTACGGCAGTTCCTAAGAAAGGACACGAAAGGATAATTGTATTGTAGAGAGGGTGAAGAAGTCATAGCAAAGGAGTGGATACCAGAAGGAGTTCTGCCCTGCACAGGCTGCCTCCTTCTGAGGCGCAGGATCCCGGTAGCCGGAACACCGAGGGAGTAACCGTCCTTTATGCCTTGCTCCAGAGACTATAGTGATAGATATAGCGTGCACTCTGTCAGAGAATTGGGGTGCAGGTGCAACGGACCGAATGGTCCCGTAAATAGCCAAATATAAATTTCACCGCACTCTCAAAGGGAATATAATGCCAAATTTTTAACAAATTTATTAAATGTGTTCAGGGAGCATAACAGAATATTTCAAAAAAGCGATAAGAGACGTTTCGGCTCCACCAGAGCCTTCATCATACTCGCTGTAGACGATAAAGAAAATAAAGAAAATAACCAAAATAAGAAAGAAACAAAATGTAACACAAAACAATCAATGCATGGTAGATCCTTATATCCATAAGAGTCCCCAGAGGTCCAGGTCATCCTAATTGGAAATAGATCAATGAGCATATGTACAACTATTTACAAATATATACAAATATATGCACACATCGAGGGACTCCCTATACAGTACATTAGGGACTGGTATAATTAAAATAATAACAACATATTGTTACCTTGTTTGGAGAGTTTAGTGCGTATAGGGAGAATAGGGATAGGGATCCCAGTGATGCTGCAGAGAATAGGAGAAGTACATTAGTACGTATGTACTGAAGAGAGGAGCCAGGGAAGAGAGGAGGTTAAGTAGGGGGTAGATACCTATATTTACGTAATGCCCAGGCGTATCTGCGCAATGTAGGGACAACTTTGGATCTGTAATGGCAGACATGTTCAATGTAAGTGAATATATAAAAAGAAGAAAGTGCTGGGTTGGTGGAAGTATAAAGTCGCCATGGTATTTACCTTAATGGAGGAAGGAGGTAGCGGCGCTCCCGTGCCTAGCTGCAGTGTTAGCTGTCGGTATGGCTGTTGTACAGCATTTTTAAAGCACTGCAGAGCGCGAAACCGGAAGTGGCTGGTCCGAAACCGGAAGTGGCTGGTCCGAAACTGGAAGTGACGTTTCTCCGAGTGTGGGGACTGACTGAGCATGTGCTGGCTGTAGCCATGGAGATAGGAACGCCATACAGGAGCTAGGGGAGGCCGTAGAGGCAACGGTGTGGAGTGAAAGGCATAGGAATGGACTGAACATAGAGCGGAAGTCCCGCCCTGTTAAACTGTGTGTATATGTATATTGGCTATGGCAGAGCAAGCAGGAAATGTTAGTGAGGGCTGTAAGGAGGGCTGTATGGTATACAGTGGGTGATAGAGTGCTGTAGACTGGGCAGAGATTATGAGGATAATCAAAAATAGAGATAGGGAAAAAAATAATATACACATATTGTAGTGGTCGATCTTACAGAGGAAAAAAAAAAAAAATAAAAAAAAAAAAATAAATAAATAAAAATTAAATAAATAAATAAAATTGAAAATAATGAACTACAAAGAAAAATACGGACTTAAAAGTTGAACAAAATAAAAATAATGAAAAAATAATGAAAAATAATGAAAAAATAATGGAAAGTAATGGAAATGGAATAAAGAGAAAATAATGGAAATGAAATAAAGAGATAAACTGAAATAAGCTGAAAAAATGAACTGAAAAAAATGAACTGAAAAAATGAACTGAAAAAATAATGAGCTGAAAAAATGAACTGAAAAAAATGAACTGAAAAAATGAACTGAAAAAATAATGAACTGAAAAAATGAATAAAATGAACTGAAAACAATGAAAAAAAAAAAAATAATATATATATATATATATATATATATATATATATATATATACATATAACCCAAAGGTCATGGAACAAGAGTAAAAAGAGTACAAACTCACCTAGGATCGTGGTATGCTAGCGAGTCTGGAAAAAATGGAAAAAATATTAGTAAAGATGTTCATAGGAGCCAGTCCACTTCTCTATTAAGGCCCTTTGGTGTCATTGTATCCAACTTGTGGATCCAATATGTTTCCCGTGATTTGAGTAGCCTAATGTGGTCCCCACCTCTTCTGGGGCGAGGAACATGTTCGATGATTTGAAATTTTAACTGGGCCACTGTGTGTCTGGATTTGATGAAGTGGTCTGGCAGGGGTAGCCAGGTCTTGCCACACCTAATTGTCGATTTGTGGCTAGCGATTCGATCTTTAATCCGTTGTGTGGTTTCCCCCACATATAGGAGGCCACAAGGACATTTCACTAGGTATACCACAAAGTTTGAATTGCAAGTAAAAAAACCTTTGATTGGGTAGGACCGTCCAGTCCTCGGGTGGGTGATGTTTTCTGACCTAATGACATTCGAACAGGCAGCGCAACTGAGGCAGGGGAATGTACCGTTACGGCGGGAAGACAGAAGTTTTTGTGTGGTATTGGGGAGTGTACTCCCTATATCGGCTCTCACTAATTTGTCTTTGATATTGGGTGGTCTTTTTGTACACATTAGTACTGGTTCCCCAAAGGTCTTGATGTCAGGATAGGCCTTTGACAGGAGCGGCCAGTGTTTTCTGATGATGGAATGTACTTTGGGTATGAGCGGGTGATAGGTATGTACGAACGGAACTCTCTCAACTGTGTGTCTTGGTGGAGAGGGAGACTGTGGTGTTAAGGCATGTGTTTTCTCTTCCTGTAGCAACCGATTGGGGTAGTGTCTTTGTTGGAACTTCTGAGCCACTGTGCTTAATCTGTCCTTGCGGATTATTGGATCAGAGACAATACGTGACACCCTGTTAAACTGCGAACGCAGTAGACTGTTTTTCATAGATCTTGGGTGGCAGCTGGTATAGTGGAGTAGGCTGTTGCAGTCCGTTGGTTTGCAATATAGGTCTGTAGTGAGATGTCCCTGAAAATCCAGAAGAACTCTAGTGTCTAAGAATGGTACAGATTTTTTGTCATGGTGGATGGTAAATTGGAGCTCAGGGAGGATGGAATTGAGTTGGGAATGAAAAGACATCAGTAGTTCAGTTGTGCCTGTCCAAATGAAAAATATATCATCAATGTACCGGTGATAGTTTAGAATATGTTGCCGAAAGAGGTCATTGGTGTACATATGCGTGATTTCGAAGAAATTCATGAAGGCATTGGCATACGCGGGCGCAACGTTCGAGCCCATTGCTGTGCCGCATCTCTGGACATAGAATGTGTCCCCCGAAAGAAAGTAGTTCTCGTAAAGTACTATGTGTAGAAGGTCAAGACAGAACTGGATGGCGTTACTGGACATGTTAGATAGTTGCAATAGGTACTTAGTGGCTTCCATGCCCTTACTGTGTTGGATTCAAGTGTAGAGGCTGTTGACGTCTAGTGTAACTAGGGTACTGCCAGGGGGTACTGTGTCTAGTTGTCTAATGGTACTAAGAAAATGTCCGGTGTCCAAAAGGAAGGATTGAGTATTTTTGATGAGTGGCGTCAGGATTTTCTCAAGGAAAGTGGAGAGGGGAGATAATATGGAATCAGTTGAAGCTACAATAGGCCTGCCAGGGGGGTTGTGGAGAGATTTATGAATTTTGGGTAGCACATAAAAAACCGGTGTGATGGGATGGGGATTAATGAGATTTGTTGCGTTTTTTTTATCAATGGTATGTTGTTCAAGATATGAGTTTATCAGGCTATGGATTTTAGTGTTAATGGTAGTTACTGGATCTTTTTGTAAAGTGCCATATGTATTGGTGTCAGATAGTTGGCGGGTTATTTCGTCCATGTATTGTGTCCGATTCATTACTACAATGGCTCCCCCCTTGTCGGCTGGCTTTATGATGATGCTATTGTTGGTCTGTAGAGATGTGAGGGCTTGTCTCTCAGTAGATGAAAGATTAGAGCGTGAGGGAAAGAATCCTAGCTGTTGTTGGTGTGAAAGAGAATTGATCTCACGATCAATCAAGGAAATAAAAGTTTCAGAGGCATGGTAAGTGCGTGGAGGACAGAAATTGCTCCGATTTCGGAGACCTAGATAGGAAATAGACAATTCTGGTGTGGGGCTGACTGCCTCAGAAGGCGGTGGTTCCCAAGTATTGGTAGGATTAGTCCCAAAATGAGTTTTTAGTCTAATAGTCCTGTAGAATCTTTCCAGATCCTTCTTGAGCTGGAATGTATCCCATGTTGGTGTGGGACAAAACGAAAGTCCTTTTTGTAGAACTGAAAATTCCGCAGGGGAGAGGAGATGGTCAGAGATATTGATAATTAAGTTAGGAACCTCACCTGTGACCGTGTAGTCATCCTTTCGCTTTGATCTCCTTGTGCGTCTCCGTGGCCTGATAAACTAATATCTTGAACAACATACCATTGATAAAAAAAACGCAACATATCTCATTAATCCCCATCCCATCACACCGGTTTTTTATGTGCTACCCAAAATTCATAAATCTCTCCACAACCCCCCCGGCAGGCCTATCGTAGCTTCAACTGATTCCATATTATCTCCCCTCTCCACTTTCCTTGAGAAAATCCTGACGCCACTCATCAAAAATACTCAATCCTTCCTTTTGGACACCGGACATTTTCTTAGTACCATTAGACAACTAGCCACAGTACCCCCTGGCAGTACACTAGTTACACTAGACGTCAACAGCCTCTACTCTTCAATCCAACACAGTAAGGGCATGGAAGCCACTAAGTACCTATTGCAACTATCTAACATGTCCAGTAACGCCATCCAGTTCTGTCTTGACCTTCTACACATAGTACTTTACGAGAACTACTTTCTTTCGGGGGACACATTCTATGTCCAGAGATGCGGCACAGCAATGGGCTCGAACGTTGCGCCCGCGTATGCCAATGCCTTCATGAATTTCTTCGAAATCACGCATATGTACACCAATGACCTCTTTCGGCAACATATTCTAAGCTATCACCGGTACATTGATGATATATTTTTCATTTGGACAGGCACAACTGAACTACTGATGTCTTTTCATTCCCAACTCAATTCCATCCTCCCTGAGCTCCAATTTACCATCCACCATGACAAAAAATCTGTACCATTCTTAGACACTAGAGTTCTTCTGGATTTTCAGGGACATCTCACTACAGACCTATATTGCAAACCAACGGACTGCAACAGCCTACTCCACTATACCAGCTGCCACCCAAGATCTATGAAAAACAGTCTACCGCGTTCGCAGTTTAACAGGGTGTCACGTATTGTCTCTGATCCAATAATCCGCAAGGACAGATTAAGCACAGTGGCTCAGAAGTTCCAACAAAGACACTACCCCAATCGGTTGCTACAGGAAGAGAAAACACATGCCTTAACACCACAGTCTCCCTCTCCACCAAGACACACAGTTGAGAGAGTTCCGTTCGTACATACCTATCACCCGCTCATACCCAAAGTACATTCCATCATCAGAAAACACTGGCCGCTCCTGTCCAAGGCCTATCCTGACATCAAGACCTTTGGGGAACCAGTACTAATGTGTACAAAAAGACCACCCAATATCAAAGACAAATTAGTGAGAGCCGATATAGGGAGTACACGCCCCAATACCACACAAAAACTTCTGTCTTCCCGCCGTAACGGTACATTCCCCTGCCTCAGTTGCGCTGCCTGTTCGAATGTGATTAGGTCAGAAAACATCACCCACCCGAGGACTGGACGGTCCTACCCAATCAAAGGTTTTTTTACTTGCAATTCAAACTTTGTGGTATACCTAGTGAAGTGTCCTTGTGGCCTCCTATATGTGGGGGAAACCACACAACGGATTAAAGATCGAATCGCTAGCCACAAATCGACAATTAGGTGTGGCAAGACCTGGCTACCCCTGCCAGACCACTTCATCAAATCCAGACACACAGTGGCCCAGTTAAAATTTCAAATCATCGAACATGTTCCTCGCCCCAGAAGAGGTGGGGACCACATTAGGCTACTCAAATCACGGGAAACATATTGGATCCACAAGTTGGATACAATGACACCAAAGGGCCTTAATAGAGAAGTGGACTGGCTCCTATGAACATCTTTACTAATATTTTTTCCATTTTTTCCAGACTCGCTAGCATACCACGATCCTAGGTGAGTTTGTACTCTTTTTACTCTTGTTCCATGACCTTTGGGTTATATGTATATATATATATATATATATATATATATATATTTTTTTTTTTTTTTTTCATTGTTTTCAGTTCATTTTATTCATTTTTTCAGTTCATTATTTTTTCAGTTCATTTTTTCAGTTCATTTTTTTCAGTTCATTTTTTCAGCTCATTATTTTTTCAGTTCATTTTTTCAGTTCATTTTTTTCAGTTCATTTTTTCAGCTCATTTCAGTTTATCTCTTTATTTCATTTCCATTATTTTCTCTTTATTCCATTTCCATTACTTTCCATTATTTTTTCATTATTTTTCATTATTTTTTCATTATTTTTATTTTGTTCAACTTTTAAGTCCGTATTTTTCTTTGTAGTTCATTATTTTCAATTTTATTTATTTAATTATTTAATTTTTTTATTTATTTTTTTTTTTTTTTTCCTCTGTAAGATCGACCACTACAATATGTGTATATTATTTTTTTCCCTATCTCTATTTTTGATTATCCTCATAATCTCTGCCCAGTCTACAGCACTCTATCACCCACTGTATACCATACAGCCCTCCTTACAGCCCTCACTAACATTTCCTGCTTGCTCTGCCATAGCCAATATACATATACACACAGTTTAACAGGGCGGGACTTCCGCTCTATGTTCAGTCCATTCCTATGCCTTTCACTCCACACCGTTGCCTCTACGGCCTCCCCTAGCTCCTGTATGGCGTTCCTATCTCCATGGCTACAGCCAGCACATGCTCAGTCAGTCCCCACACTCGGAGAAACGTCACTTCCAGTTTCGGACCAGCCACTTCCGGTTTCGGACCAGCCACTTCCGGTTTCGCGCTCTGCAGTGCTTTAAAAATGCTGTACAACAGCCATACCGACAGCTAACACTGCAGCTAGGCACGGGAGCGCCGCTACCTCCTTCCTCCATTAAGGTAAATACCATGGCGACTTTATACTTCCACCAACCCAGCACTTTCTTCTTTTTATATATTCACTTACATTGAACATGTCTGCCATTACAGATCCAAAGTTGTCCCTACATTGCGCAGATACGCCTGGGCATTACGTAAATATAGGTATCTACCCCCTACTTAACCTCCTCTCTTCCCTGGCTCCTCTCTTCAGTACATACGTACTAATGTACTTCTCCTATTCTCTGCAGCATCACTGGGATCCCTATCCCTATTCTCCCTATACGCACTAAACTCTCCAAACAAGGTAACAATATGTTGTTATTATTTTAATTATACCAGTCCCTAATGTACTGTATAGGGAGTCCCTCGATGTGTGCATATATTTGTATATATTTGTAAATAGTTGTACATATGCTCATTGATCTATTTCCAATTAGGATGACCTGGACCTCTGGGGACTCTTATGGATATAAGGATCTACCATGCATTGATTGTTTTGTGTTACATTTTGTTTCTTTCTTATTTTGGTTATTTTCTTTATTTTCTTTATCGTCTACAGCGAGTATGATGAAGGCTCTGGTGGAGCCGAAACGTCTCTTATCGCTTTTTTGAAATATTCTGTTATGCTCCCTGAACACATTTAATAAATTTGTTAAAAATTTGGCATTATATTCCCTTTGAGAGTGCGGTGAAATTTATATTTTGCTCCAGAGACTGGCAGGACAGCTAATTGCAAGTTACTGATCCGCCCCAACACCCAGGAGGCACGGTGGCACCGCTTAGAGGCTGGGGCATGATAGAGTCCCTGTAAAAAGCCTCAAGCCACAGGTCATACGGGTTTGTCCTATCCATCTGGGGGACAGAGAGAAAGAGATAACATCAATAACATCTACAACATCTGTGAGGACCTTATAAGAGGCTTAGCAGTAACGTACAACAACACCCAGGCGCTAGAGGAAGGCTACTGATTTCTACCTGGAAAAGGGGACTCTGGATTTGCCTCCAAACCGGCCGGACTCTGCCTTCCCTGTGGTCTGGTGCTCTGGCCTGTGGATGCTGAAGCCTTCAGTAAAAGGTAAAGAGACAGCAAACTTGTGTCCTCGTTCTTCACTGCGCCTCACACCATCCACCATCTACACACTGGGATGCCCTGGGGACTCACTTCACCTGTGGGAAGGTAAACCATCTAGCTGCCATAACATCACCCAAGTGGACCCCTATAAAGCAGCGTTGGTCACCCTAACCGAATACCACAGGTGGCGTCACTAACATTCCCTTTAAAGACCTTTCCCTTTAATACAGACCTCCCGAGGGCCATGGACCGGGTCAGCTACCGTGACATCCCCCTGAGAACCAAAGGACCCGGTACCGAGTACCCCTAGCCCTTGGGGGCGCTCCATATCCACTTGAAATAGATCACTCTGTTTGTAATGACTCTATATAGTATATGAGGTTCACTTTTTGTATTGAACAACTGATATAAATTAACTTTTTGCTGATATTCTAATTTTGTGAGAAAGTTCAAGAGGGAAAATACATTCTGAAAAACATTGCATACACAGTGCAAGACACTAAGTGCATTCAGTAGGAAATACCGTAGTTCCAGAAACATTTAAGAAATCTCATGCACAGTTTTATAGAAACTGGGGCCCAGTGCAACAAGCAAAGTATTTTTAGTCAGTTTTTATAATTACAAGAGCTAAATATATCAAATATTGCCACTATATAATGTTAAAATAATACCGCCATACAAAACCTAAACAATGCCACCATGTCGTATCCCAATTGTACTCTCATAAATGGCTCAAACAATGCTGCCATCCCATGCCCAAATAAATCTATAGTTCTGTCTAAATTACACCACCATATAATGCCTAAATAATTCTCCTACACAAAGTCCATGTAATATTGTCATGCAGATCAGTGGAGATAAATAGGACTGTGCGGCTGCAATTTAAGGCTACATTCCCATGATGAGCTTTTGGTGAATTTTTGATATTGCAGAATTTCTTAACCATTTTTGCACCTATTATTTAAATTAGGTTTTTGCGTTTTTTCTTTGCATTTTTTAACATTAGTTTTTATCATGTTTTTGAAGCTGCAAATTATGTCTGTTTGGTGTTTCATGCTTTAACCCATTAACGACCAATGATACGCATTAAAACGGCAACCTCTAAGGGGCCTTCTTCCCTCATCGCCATTTTAAAATGGCAATCAGGAATAAGGCTTTAGGGCCCTCCAGAATAGGAAAATATCTGGGGTTCCGGCTACCAGGCGTAGCCGAGACCTGAAGAAATGATCATGGTTGGATTTTCTGGTTTAGTGAGTAACGGCGATCTCAAAATACTAAAAGTGTGCCAAATTTCCATAGCTGCTTTGTTTTGATACTTTCTGTGTTTTTGCATTGACAAAACTTTACTGACATACTTAGGTGCAGAAGACATGTGTTTTTCTTGTGTTACTGCCATGGAAACGCACTAAAAACGCAACTGCATTTTTTTGCTGTGAATTTTCCCCATCTAATGTAAGTCGATGGGGAAAATCCACACAATAAACTCAGTGAAATTTACATGCTGCGGATTTAGAAAACACACCACAGGTCAATTTACGCAAGGTAAAAAAGCACATTGGATCAGGCGGTTAGGGTTCCTCTCCGGCGGTGAGCATCCAACGACAGCATCACAGTCAGGCGTCAAACGACAGCATTACAGTCAGCACATCAATAGTGGACAACTAGATAACAAAGAAATACAAGTAAAATCATATTCTATCATATCTGTATAAGTATAAGACGGACATAGACCCCCATCTAGTGATGAGCAAGTGTGCTTGTTACTTGAGTTTCTCCGAGCATGCTCGGGTGGTCTCCGAGTATTTCGGCTGCTCAGAGATTTAGTTTATGTCGACGCAGCTGCCTGTTTTGCGGTTGCTAGACAGCTTGAATACATGTGGGGATTGCCTGTTTGTTAGGCAATCCCCGCATGTATTCAAGCTATCTAGCAGCGACAAATCATGCAGCTGCGTCAACATAAACTAAATCTCCGAGCACGCCGAAATACTCGGAGACCACCCGAGCATGCTCGGAGAAACTCGAGCAACGAGCACACTCGCTCATCACTACCCCCAGCCCATTAAAAAGATACCTCATTAAAGAAAATCAAATCCCAAATTCTCATTGAAGCCTTGGGGGGCTAATGGTGCCTAAACGATAAATTCCAATTTGCAAAGAATTGGAACCCAGGTCAACTTGATCAATGTCCTTGATGATAAAATCCCTAGAATTGCAATTGTGAAATTGTTTACAATACCAGGGTAATGTTTTTAGAAAGGTTTCATCCTCTATAGAGCGGGCCTTCTCCTGACAAAAGGTATTTGCGAGTCATATGAACTTATTTTTTAATCTTTTCTCCACCTCCCCATCTTGCTCGATTTATGAATAACCACAACACACCCCAACATTGGATTAAATTGGTCACACCAGCCTTTTATTAACAAATTATAACAATCATTGTAAGCAACCTTGAAGATGGAAGGTCCTCGAAGCCCCATACTTATAAAAACTAATATGACCACCTCCGCCCAGGTCACATCTTACCTCTAGCCGCTAGCACCAGCTCAGAGGCATCTATTTAACAACCTGGCCAATAAACCTAAACCATTGTCCACGGGCCCTCCAATCCCTTATCCTTACAAATACTGAGGTAAAAAATTCACCAAATAATTAACGTATGCATGTTGCCTCAGGCACAGTCACACTTCGCTTTTTGTAGTGTAGTTTTCTCAGAAAAAAAAGCAGCATTTTTCGCACATATTGCTTATTTTTTTCCAGCGTTTTTCACCCATTTAAATGAATTTGAAAAAAAAAAAACCCTAAAAAAAAAGTCTCAGAAACACATTTTTTTTTAATCAAATACTTAAATTGTGCACGTGCCCTCAGATTGTTCCTGAGGATGAGGCACATCTTCAAGAGCTCCTAGGAAAAAGGGGGTCTTCTGCATTTGCTCAGTTTTCATTATTCCAGAACAAACGCCACACTTTCTGCACAATCTGTTTGTCTTGCAGAACGCGTCACATTTTTTCCTTTTAATTGGATCAGGAAAGAATAAAAAAAAAAACAAGATCGGATGAGGTTCAAACTCCAGAGTCAATAATTAGAGAAATAGAACATAAGAAAAACAAGCTAGATCAGATTGTAAGGGGCAATGATTCACAGACAGTCTGGCCCTCAGTGTAGATTGCAACATCCAGATTTCCACTTTTAACTTCGTGGAATATTAATGGCTACTATGAAAAGGATAAAGTGTTGGCTGTGGCCTTTCCCTGGGATGAACATACTCACTCTTGCATAATATTGCTCTTGTGATTCCTAAAAAATGCATGTGATGCTGCTTGTGTCGGCTACATGATCCCACCAATAACTTGCATTAGTAACCTGACCATCTGCTGTCATCTGTCAGTGCTGAGGTCGAGGCTCATTCAGCAATGTTTGTGCAAATGTTGTGGACCAAACAGCCTGGGTCACGTCTTTACTTGCAGGATGGAAAAGATCCAACGGCAATCTTAAGGCTCACGAGGAACGACCAAAGAAACATCTGAAACTCCAGCTGCTCCAAGTGAAAAGTTATACTTAGGCAGTCCCATGTAACAACATAGTGTTAATAGCTGGTATGTGGCTGCTATGGGAAACAGCGCCAACATATTTCACAACATCATCAATGGAACCTTCCAACGTAGGAATCATTTTCAGTTATAGTGTTAATAAAGGTCTATAAAAGCACACAGCATTCATGGTCCGATCTCCTAACCATGCATCTGAATTTATTTATTTTACTCACTTACGTAGCGCCATTAATCCCACAGCGCTTTACAGCCATCATTATTGCTGTCCCCATTGGAGCTCACAATTTAAATTACCTATAGTTATGTCTTTGACGTGTAGGGAGAAACCCACGCAAACACTGGGAGAACATCAAACTCCTTGCAGATGTCGTCCTTCGTGGAATTTGAGCCCAAGCTGCAAGCCAACAGTGCTGCTAACCACTGAGCCACCACGCAGCCCAATCTGATTCTCACAAATCCATCTAAATTTCCATTGCTAAATATTCCTCGACTTCAGTATTACAACCAACTTGTGCCGTTCATGTTCATGGTGGCCGATCAGTAGAAGGGTTCAGGCTTTACATAACAATGACATCAATATAGACATTTGCAGATATGCAATGATAGATTGTGTATGGGAATTAATAGTCATGCAGTGGCTGTGTTAACCCTTTATAGAAGCCGTTTTTTTTTATTGCTTTCCTCCTCACCTTCCATTTTCTAAATTTTCCATCAATATAGGATCTGATTCAGTCAATCGCTGCTAATGTTCATGTACCCAAGAAGATTTATGAGTGTAATATTAATATTCAACCTCTATTTGCAAATTAGGAAGTTTACAATAAACTAATAAAGCAAAAATAATTTCAGTATGTGAACACAACTAAGGCCGGGATCACACTCAGTGAGATACGGCCGAGTCTCGCAGGTTGAAACCAAGCTCTGGCACCGGCACTCCAGAGTGGAGCATGCGGCCGCATAGCAATACATGGAGCCGCACGCTCCGCTCCAGAGTGCCGGTGCCAGAGCATGTTTTTAACCTGCGAGACTCGGCCGTATCTCGCTGTAGTGTGACTCCGGCCTAATATAACAAGTTGTTCTTTCAAATTAAATGCAAAATGTGCCTTATATTACTACTATAGTCTCTGAATTATTCAACAAGTGTCTTTCATGCTTGCTAGAGCACCGTATGCTTTTATGACCTGCTGCATATGTGATCCATAACCAGACACCAGCTTCTGGAAGCTTAACTGAGGAACATTAGCCCATTCCTCATTCGCAATGACCTCCAGTTCATCTTGGTTCTGTTTGCTGCAACTGCCATCTTCAAGTTTAATAAAAAATGTTCATATCACGATTCGACCCCTCAGTGTGTCTGGGATGCAGTTACCGATTTCTCAGCTGTCCAATCTGGTGCAGGGGCATGCTGAAGTTGTGAGTACTTTTGACAGCTCAGTTGTCCAGTCTGGTTCAGGGGCGTGATGAGCTGTTGGTGTTTTGATTGACAGCTTGGTTGCCTTATCTGAGACTGGGAAGTGCTGAGCTGTCTTCCTGTGTTTTCTGGCCCAGGTGATTGCCCAGTTACTTAGCTGGGCTGTCAGACCCCGACCCCTGCCAGACGTAGCTTCAGCTAAGTATTGTTGGTTTTCTCTATGCCTAGTGTTTTGTTTGATGATCTTTCACTGTCTGACCATGGACCTCATTATGACCCTCTGTCTTGTTTAATCCCTTTCTCCGATCCGCTCTTCTCCTTGTATTTTGACCTTGGACCATTACCTGACTACACCTATGTCTCTTCCCTCTGTTTAGAACATACCCTCATGGTTTTTAACTTTGGACTACTTGACTATCCCAACTAACGGCTTGTCGGTGAGAAGTGACTCAATGTCGCAGTTCAAGTCAGGAAACTGTGAAAGCTACTCCAGTGTCTTCAGCACTTCTTCTGAAGCCAAGAGTTGGTGTACAATGAGGCATGCTTGGTATCATTGTCCTATTAGAATGTCCAATGATGACTGTTGTGAATTCTGTGGTCAAGCTCCCTCCTGTGGTCATGAGTGGTACTTCGGCTGGTTCTGTCTATGAGCTTCCTCTGGTGGATGTGAGTGGGGCTGCGGCTTCTGAGTTTCCTTCCTCAGGTGACAAGGTTAAGTCGTTAGGTGCTGCTCTATTTAACTCAAACTAGTTCTTTGTTCCTGGCCTCCAGTCAATGTTCCAGTATTGGTCTTGCTCTCTCCTGGATCGTTCTTGTGGCCTGTCTGCCCTGCATAAGCTAAGTTTTACTTGTGTTACTTTTGTTTGCTATATTTTCTGTCCAGCTTGCTATATTGGTTTTTCTTGCTTGCTGGAAGCTCTGAGACGCAGAGGGAGCACCTCCGTACCGTTAGTCGGCGCGGAGGGTCTTTTTGCCCCCTCTGCGTGGTTGTTTGTAGGTTTTTGTGCTGACCGCAAAGCTATCTTTCCTATCCTCGGTCTATTCAGTAAGTCGGGCCTCACTTTGCTAAAATCTATTTCATCTCTGTGTTTGTATTTTCATCTTAACTCACAGTCATTATATGTGGGGGGCTGCCTTTTCCTTTGGGGAATTTCTCTGAGGCAAGGTAGGCTTATTTTTCTATCTTCAGGGCTAGCTAGTTTCTCAGGCTGTGCCCGAGGCGCCTAGGTCTGGTCAGGAGCGCTCCACGGCTACCTCTAGTGTGGTATGATAGGATTAGGGATTGCGGTCAGCAGAGTTCCCACGTCTCAGAGCTCGTCCTATGTTAGTAACTATCAGGTCACTTTGTGTGCTCTTAACCACTAGGTCCATTGTGGTTCTGAATCACCTGTTCATAACAGATGACCAAACTTCAGCTTCCTTACAGAAGGCATGTGTAAGGTACGACATTTTCTCCTAGGATTTCCTGATACTTGATTGAATCTATCTTGCCCTCTACAAGCTTCAGGTTTCTAAGACATGATGAAGCAAAGCAACCCCAGATTATCACTGAGCCACCACTATGCTTCACTGTAGTAATCACCAAGCTACTGCCATGCTTCACTGTAGGCAATGTTTTCTTTTCAGCATAACCTTTACTCTTCATCCCTAGACATACTGCATATCATTTAAGGGGGACTCTGGAGAGATAAAAAAAAGTTGTACTGTTCCTGCCCTCAAACTCTAAAGATGAGATGCCCAATGCACTTTAATTAGCTTTATAACACTTGTAATTCTGTGTAATTCCTCCTTGTTTCCCCTCCCGTCTGGGACAATATGTCAAACACCGGTGTTCAGCTCCCCTTGTAACATTCAGTCATAGAAGAGGGGGCGTGGCCACACCCCTTTTCTATGCAGAGAAACAGCTATTGTCAGGAGCTTGGAGCTGCGCACTGCTGTATTGTCCCAGATGGAGGGGTGAGCAGTGAAGAGCAGCTGATGTCACACCAGCCCCTGATAATGTCTCCAGACCAAGGTGAGGGAGCATGGTGGGGGTGTAGCCTGCTCCTTGTTAGTAGCCCTGCAGTGAAGGAGACATTATAAGGGAGCTGGCTACTAGTAGAAATGGGAGGGGGGATGGGGTCACGCTTCCTACCTCGGACTGAATTAAAGTGCACTCAGCATCTCATCTTTAAATTTTATTAGGGCAGGGACAGTACCATTTTTTTTCATCTACACGGAGTACCTCTTTAAGCCCCTAAAGTCCTAAAGTAACAGTTTGTTTAATTATTCCACACTACAGAATCTCAAAAGCTTCTGATACTTTTTTACGTGGATTTGAGCATATTACAGTCGACTTTTCCTCTGCTTTTGGGTCAATAGAAGCAGAAGCGGTTCACACAGGGGCCCAAGAGGTGAGAGGGTCCATTTCTACCTCCAAAGCAGGTGCAATTTTGCTTTTATAGAAGCTCCTCGGCTGCAAAGTGCCCATATATTGCTCTTGCACAGTGGGACTTTCAGTTTGTGACCGCCAGTGAGTAGAAGTGCACATCTTGGAGATCAGACCTTTAGAATTTAGCATGCTCCTTACTGTGCAAACTGAAACCTCAGTACCTGCTGCCACCACATTTTGCTGCAGGTCTTCTGCAGTCTCTCATTAATCTGGTGACAGCTTCCTCTGTCTGCTGCGCCCAGGTATGATAGCCAGTGTTTCTTTAAATAATTCACTGTAAACTGGTAAATACGATTTCTCCAAAAATGTTTTTTTTTTAAACTTTCACCGACTAACCCAATTGGAGTAAAGTGTATAAAATATGACTTTCAGTAAGGACTATTAAAGTAAAAAGTGATTAACAACATCTACAATTATTAATTTTAAAATCAACTCGATTGTGCCAAACCAACCATCATTATTGTGGTGTTTTGGCTATTGGGTTAGCACTTATAAGTGGGGGATGGCGTACCGTATTAAATACTGGTAGTTTTATTAGCGAAAAACTCAGGTATGATCGGTCATTTAGGATGGTAAGTATCAGGCAGATGCTTTATATTTATGACCTGCAATAGTGCTTCAGAAAGTTTGTATAGCAAAAAGATAGGTTTGAAACTTTCAAAAATGAAAAATAGAGCAATGTGTCAGTTTATCTGCATTTAGGCTAGTTTCACACTAGCGTTTACCTGATCTGTGGCGGGCTGCGGACTTCCTCCGTGAAGCCTTGCCCTCGGCCGCACCTCCGCATGCGGAAGCATCTGCATATAGCGGCACGACCTGCGTACCTACTGTTAAAGATAGGTACGCTGGCCGCATGCAGGCCGCATGCAGAAGTAGGCGGAGCTGCGGCCGAGGGCGGGGCTTCACGGAGGAAGTCCGCAGCCCGCCACAGATCAGGTAAACGCAAATGTGAAACCGGCCTTATCCAGACAGCAACAAGCTGTGATATCCGTCAAGGTGAACCATGCATGTCCAGAAAGAAAACACGCATTGCCATGACTTCAAACATGTGCAGACACCACGGAGACGCCGTGGCCCGCTCGTGAACATGGGGCGGGACAGCAAGCACTTGCACATCTATGATCATTAATTGTTTTTTTTTAATTGGAAAGAATATCTTTTTTTTTGTATTTTAGCCACAAACTCCTATTTCTCCTGTTCAGGGGGAGACCAGCTAGAAGCAGGCTGCCTCCTTCTGAAGTGCAGTAACCGGTAGCCAGAACACTGAGGGAGTAAGGATCTCTTTGCTTTACTTCAGAGACTGGCAGGACAGTTGATTCCACGTTGGCTGCCCGACCTTATACCCAGGAGGTACGGTGGCAACTTGTGGGGGCTGGGGCATCGTAGGGTCCCTGTAAAAAGCCTCAGGCCATCAGTCATACGGGTTTGTCCTATCCTATCCATCAGGGGGACAGAAAGAAAGAGACATTACATCTACGATAGTTGTGAGGACCTCACAGAGAAGCTCAGCAGGGAGGAACTACAACACTCAGGCGCTAGAGGAAGGCTACTGATTTCCACCTGGATAAGGGGACTCTGGATTTGCCTCCAAACCGGCCGGACTCTACCTGCCCTGTGGTCTGGTGCTCTGGACTGTGGACACTGAAGCCTTCAGTAAAGGTAAAGAGACTGCAATATTGTGTCCTCGTCCTTTACTCACACTATCCATCATCTACACTCTGGGAAGCCCTGGGGACATACTTCACCTGTGGGAAGGTATACCATCTAGCTGCCATAACATCATCCCACGGACCCCTAATAAGCGTCTGTCACCCTGACCGAATACCACAGGTGGCGTCACGAACATTTCCCCTTTAAAGACCTTTCCCCCATTTATTAACGGACGTCCCCTAGGGCCACGGACCGGGTCAGCCACTGTGACATCCCCACTGAGAACTGAAGGACCCGGTACCGAGTACCCCATTGCCCTACTGGGGGCGCTCCAATTACTTGTCTGATTGCTCAGATGGGTAGTCAGGAAATTGGCTTTCCTGAGATTGCTCATTTTGGATTATCAGTCAGTGTCACTGGGTCCCTAGACCTTCCCTGGTATCGATCCATTGTTAGTCTTCACCAGTACATAATATGGAAGCTAGTGTTCTCCAGAGGACAGCTTGGGGACTTCTATGACAGGATAGCCTGCACAGAGCAGAGAATCTTGTAGACAGAGAAACCGAAGCTGTTGTTGACAATCACTGCTATGATAAATGGAATGGCTATGACAGCGCGTCCAGAGGAACATTCTGTGAAGCAATGCAATGCTTTCTAATTACACTGCTTAGCTATTGTAATGAGAACACTATGCACAATCTTTGAGTGATTCGGCCAGCTTTACTGTGAGGAAAAGATCCAGCTGGGTATTGCTTTAGTCCTAATTAGTGATGACGAGCGAGCGTGCTCGTTACTCGAGATTTCCGTGCACGCTCGGGTGTTCTCCGAGTATTTAGGCGTGCATGGAAATTTTGTTTGTGTCTCCGCAGCTGCATGATTTGCGGTTGCTAGACAGCCTGAATACATCTGGGGATTTCCTAACAAACAGGCAATCCCTGCATGTGTTCAGGTTGTCTTCCAGCCGCAAATCATGCAGCTGCGGAGACACAAACACAATCTACGAGTACGCCCAAGATACTCAGAGACCACCCGAGCGTGCTTCGAAAACCCGAGTAACGAGCACACTCGCTCATCACTAGTCCTAATACTACACAGTCCTAATTAACAGAAATAAGCCAGTTAAACAATATAAGTAATGTAATCATGTAGTGGTCAAGTCACAGATTCTGCCAGCTGAAAAACCAAGGTGCATAGGCCGATTAAAATGAAGGCACTCTGGGCTACCTCCCAGGGCCTGAGGCCAGACCAGATGTGGAGCCGTGGGGACCGTAGCAGAGCGCCAGGGGAACCAGAGTGAGGTGAGTGTGTCTGTATAGCTTTTTTGTTTTAATTAAAGTGGTTGTCTACTACTTTCTATAAAGCCCCCACCGATTTAAACCTTGTATAGAAGTATTTTTGTAAATACCTCTTGTTGCCATCTGTGCCTGTGAGCGGCGCTATAGATGACCAATCACTCAGCATCATGTGACCCCAGCTGCAGCAGCACATGATCCTATCGGGGGATCATGTGACATGTCACATGATACATCAAGTACCTGGGGTGGGCCAATGTGCTTTATGTCTATATGATAATTTCATGTCATCTTGGATTAATTCACGATACAATACTCTGTTATTACAGTTGTGTTAGTTTATCATTAGTATTTTTTTTTAATTAATGGATTTTAGTGTAGATAAAATTTAAAGTGATTGTCCGGCCTAAATAGAAAAGTCTGAAGTCACTCTTTGTGACTGCAGACTTATGAATCCCCCCAGCCTCACTTAAAGGGAACCTGTCACCTGAATTTGGCGGGACTGGTTTTGGGTCATATGGGCGGAGTTTTCGGGTGTTTGATTCACCCTTTCCTTACCTGCTGGCTGCAATATTGGATTGAAGTTCATTCTCTGTCCTCCGTGGTACACGCCTGCGCAGGGTAATCTTGCCTTGTGCAGGCGTGTACTATGGAGGACAGAGAATGAACTTCAATCCAATATTGCAGCCAGCATGCAGCCAGCGGGTAAGGAAAGGGTGAATCAAACACCCCAAAACTCCGCCCATATGACCCAAAACCTGCCCCGCCAAATTCAGGTGACAGGTTCCTTTAATACAAGTATAAGGAACGAGGCCGCACCCACTAGTCGGGCTCTGACCGGGAGTATGTATAACGCATACGTACCTGCTGGTCCTGGCTCAGAGACCAGCGTTCACCGCAGCGCCCAGAGTGACTGCAGACTTATGAATCCCCCCAGCCTCACTTAATACAAGTATATGGAGCGAGGCCGCACCCACTAGTCGGGCTCTGACTGGGAGTATGTATAACGCATACGTACCTGCTGGTCCTGGCTCAGAGACCAGCGAGTCACCGCAGCGCACAGAGTGACTGCAGACTTATGAATCCCCCCAGCCTCACTTAATACAAGTATATGGAGCGAGGCCGCACCCACTAGTCGGGCTCTGACTGGGAGTATGTATAACGCATACGTACCTGCTGGTCCTGGCTCAGAGACCAGCGTTCACCGCAGCGCCCAGAGTGACTGCAGACTTATGAATCCCCCCAGCCTCACTTAATACAAGTATATGGAGCGAGGCCGCACCCACTAGTCGGACTCTGACTGGGAGTATGTATAACGCATACGTACCTGCTGGTCCTGGCTCAGAGACCAGCGAGTCACCGCAGCGCACAGAGTGACTGCAGACTTATGAATTTAGACTGCACAACCCCTTTAATATCAGTTAGATTTCCTATCAGTTTTTCCATCTGTCACAGTTTGGAGACAAAATATAACCATTCCACATGCTCCAGTTACTGAGAGTCTGAAAATGAAAATGGAGACTTAAAGGGAATCTGTCACCAGGTTTTTGCTACCTCATCTGAAAGCAGCGTAATGTAGAAGAAAAAATCATTCCAATAAAGTATCATTTAGTTTACTGGGTGCAGCAGTTGTGCCACAACCAGAGTTTTTACATGTAGCGGGTGGCAGAGCACATAAAGCTAATCCTGCCCACACCACAGCTTTCTGTGCACATTGTCTATTGACAGTAAGCTGCTTAACAGAGGAGGGGGCGTGATCGAACCAGGGCTCACGTGAGCATTAGTCTGGGTAATGATTATCTCCTGATTATAAAACCTTCATTGTATATAAAGAACAGCACACTGTATATTTAAAGGGAACCTGTCACCTGAATTTGGCGGGACCAGTTTTGGGTCATATGGGCGGGGTTTTCGGGTGTTTGATTCACACTTTCCTTACCCGCTGGCTGCATGCTGGCTGCAATATTGGATTGAAGTTCATTCTCTGTCCTCCATAGTACACGCCTGCACAAGGCAAGATTGCTTTGCGCAGGCGTGTACTACGGAGGACAGAGAATGAGCTTCAATCCAATATTGCAGCCAGCATGCAGCCAGCGGGTAAGGAAAGGGTGAATCAAACACCCGAAAACTCCGCCCATATGACCCAAAACCGGTCCCGCCAAATTCAGGTGACAGAGTCCCTTTAATGACACATCCCTGAAATCTGCGTCTCAGCCTCTATCTCCTGCTGTCCTCAGAATTAAAGGCAAAAACCTGCTTACTAATGCCCTTTAACCTTCCTTATTTTATGTCCGAATTTTTACAATCTAAACTGAATAGCATTTTGACAGATGTTAGGAGTGTTAAATGAAACCCTTCCTAAGTTTCAGATCTCTATAGTAAAAGGACACCATCATAGGCCATGTTCGCACGTAGCATAAATGCGTTTTTTTTTCTGCTGCATATTTTTTGTACAGAAAATCTTATGGTAAGTTACATGTGTAACTGTGCACGCAAAGTTTTTAGTGCAGAATCCGAGTTTTTCTGTATTAAAATAAATTCTAACCATTTTCACAAAAAATGCATCAAATAAAAGAAAATGCATAAAAAAGAAGCAAAAATGCAACAAGTAGAAAAGATTGTAATTGCATAGCTTGGTATGATCACTTGCAGAAAACATTTGGATTCAAACACTAGAAAAAAGGCTTAAAAAACACTGCATGTGAACATGGCCTTATACTGCAGACTGAAGCATGTGCCCTGTTTGCCCATCATCATCCAATTGGGTTCATAGGATGTATACAGAAATAAGCAATCAATTCCAGGACTCTGGTGCAGGGGCCATGGTAGTATACTTTGGCTACCAGATGGGTGTCGCGTGAACTCCTTCACCTGCCAGCATCGGCAGTCTCTTCTGATTAGTAGGCACAACAATGTCATGCCGGGCCTACAAATCAGAAAAGGTGCCAATGATTCTGATTAGTAGGATGTGGTTTGAAGGGCTCCTGTATGGTGGTCATAGAATACTGAAGTTGCCCACAATAATCCATCAGAATCTGGATTTTTATTTTTCAAAACATGGCGACTTTCATCCAATACATGGTGAATATGGCACTACAGTTCCATTAACTTCAATGGGGCTAAGCTGCATTACCAGACAACCCCTGGATGGCAGGTTTTGTGTGCCTTCTGGAAGGAATCCCTGGATGGCAGGTTTTGTGTGCCTTCTGGAAGGAATCAGCCAGGTTTTCTAATCCTAAACAACCCTGTCCTGATGAGTCTGGTGGATACGTGCAGCCCCTCAAGTTCTAACCTGCACTAATTATAGGAGGTCTAATACATCTATAGGGCCTCAATCCACAGTCAGGGCGTGCTGGCAACTGTGATTACACAAAGGCCGGAGAAGCATGGGTTGGAGACAGGGTGAAGTTATGGTCACATATTTAAGAAAGCAGTAAAATTTAAAGGGCAGAAAATAAACAGCAGGACTATAATGGCAGTAAAGCACTGCAGCTTTCAGCAATCACTGGGCAGTCCTGCTTCAAGAAAAGACATCTTTATATGATTGGATAACGTCATTGTACGAGGACAATCTGGTAACTCTCAGATGTCAAATAATTCAAGCATTTTCAATGTGAATAAATATGGAAGCAGTACAGCACAGAGTTAAAAGAACACACAATCTAGAATTATTTATTGGGGAAATAAGAATTGGCTAAACTAGACATACCATGGTCCCCACAAGTATCATCAGCCCCCACACAATATAGTGTGACCCAGCCCACCACACAGTATAATGGCTTCTAAACAGTAGGAGGCCCCCATAGCAGTCCTCAACATAGTATGATTTCCTCCATACAGTATAATGCCCTCCACACAGTATGGATTGCCCCCACACAGTATAATGGCCTCCGCTCAGTATGATGGTCCCCATATCACCCTCCTCACAGTATGGATTGCCACCACACAGTATAATGGCCTCCATATAACCCTCCTCACAGTATGGATTGCCACCACACAGTATAATGGCCTCCGCTCAGTATGATGGTCCCCATATCACCCTCCTCACAGTATGGATTGCCACCACACAGTATAATGGCCTCCATATAACCTTCCTCACAGTATGGATTGCCACCACACAGTATAATGGCCTCCGCTCAGTATGATGGTCCCCATATCACCCTCCTCACAGTATGGATTGCCACCACACAGTATAATGGCCTCCGCTCAATATGATGGCCCCCATATAATCCCCCACACAGTATAATGGCCCCCATATAACCCTCCACACAGTATGGATTGCCCCACACAGTATAATGGCCTCCACTCAGTTTGATGGTCCCCATATAACCCTCCTCACAGTATGGATTGCCACCACACAGTATAATGACCTCCGCTTAGAATGATGGTCCCCATAACCCTCCACACAGTATAATGGCCTCTGCTCAATATGATGGCCCCCATATCACCCTCCTCACAGTATGGATTGCCACCACACAGTATAATGGCCTCCACTCAGTATGATGGTCCCCATATAACCCTCCTCACAGTATGGATTGCCACCACACAGTATAATGGCCTCCACTCAGTATGATGGTCCCCATATAACCCTCCTCACAGTATGGATTCCCACCACACAGTATAATGGCCTCCACTCAGTATGATGGTCCCCATACAAGGCTCCACACAGTTTGATGGCACACACACAACTTTCCAAACAGCAATATGCCCCCACATAGTATATTGGCCTCACTGATAGTATGATGCCCTCCATACACACTATAATGACCCCTACAGCTCTCCACACATAATGGCCCCAACAGCCTTCCACAGTTTGATGGCATCCACACGGCCCTCCAAATAGTACAATGGCCCTACACAGCATAATGGTCCCCAATGATGGCTCCACAAACAGTTTGATCATCCCCCACATGCAGTTCATGGACCCAAAGCTCCCCCCACTTTAGTGATGTTATTGCGCCAACTGCACTGAGACTCAGACGCACAGGGAGAATCATGGAGTAGCAAGCCTACGGCTCCCTCTACCATCATTTTCAACTGGATCTGCATCTATGAGGCAGGTACAGTTGAAAGTATGAAGCCAAGTAGGAAAGGGGAGGGAAAGGACCTGGTGCCAGCACATGGTACCCCCTAATCACAGACCAGATAGCGGCATCTGTTAGCAGTACGCCACTGGGTATAGTATTGTAATGCATTCTGCTAGCTGTAGTATATGTGCAATCCATTTATGATGGACTATAAAATATCTTGATATTTTTATTGCAGTCACCCCACTTGATATCATTTTATCTAACACTACTGTATGGCAGTTAGACCTTATGTGAGATTAAATGTGAATATTATCCAACAGGTGATGTAAAAACAGCTCCGTGCATGTGACCTTATCAACAAGTCTATGTGCGGAGTTAAATAAATTTAGGACAAAAACTCAATGATAAAAAGTTGGTTTATATAATGAACCATTCACATTCATTCAAGTAAAAAACAAGGACATATTAATATTTTCATATTGTTTATTAGAAAGGTAAAAAAAGGCACATTGTGTGGATTTGCACTTGAACATCAAGTATATATGTATTTTTGTAAACGTTATTAAAGCAGCATGTCAGTATACAAAACACTATTGAAATGAATACGAATGCTTTTCACATACTCTTTACTGCAGTAGAGCTACGTAACAGAACCTCTTCTAGCTGCCAATGAATCAGTAGTGAGAGGAGCAAAAAGGAAATACAACCTTGGTCCCAAAACTAAACTGTACTTTTCAGTTTTGAGAAGTCATCCTCTATGAGAGGTAGAGCTAAACCACGTTTAGTGCAGACCAGCTGCCAAAGAATATAGAAAATAAAAAAATAAAAGATAATTGCATTTCTCCCAGTGCACTTAATGCTAACCTTCAATGCTTGTGTGCATACACTGCAAATGTACAGTCACAGCTAGGTGCTCTAAACCCCATAGGAAAAAATAAGAAGATGATACAAGAAGTTATAATAAAACTTCACCATGTACATGATCATTTCATTATTAGTGCAGAAATTCATGCAATGGAAATATTGTCGACTAAACTTGGCAGTGGAAATGTGAGCCCATAGGCAGCCAGACAAGACAGGAAAATGGCAGTAATCTGGCAACACAGGGGTCAACAAAACAAAATGTTTTGGAAACATTAACCTAAAAAAGGTTCCCTCAGTCAGCAATGGCAAAATACCCCTTTAAGCCTTCATGTGATTGCAGTGGCCCATGTTACAGACATTTCATTCATTTTTTTTTTCTACATAAAATATTAACATTCTTCAATTACAAGTTCTTCAGAACTGTACAGTTTCTTTTTTACAACCTTAAACCCAGGGCTGAGTTTCATCGACAGCCCAGACCCAGGGACCGGTTTAGTGCTAAAAAGACCTTGGATTCTAGGCCATAACCTAGAGTCAAGTTTAAGCAGGATGGTGATGTGGAAAGTGGGTACCACAGACGGATCCACTTCTAGCTCTGCCACCGTGTGGCACTTCTTGCCCTGCTCCACACAAACCTCAACAAAAGCACCCCTGAGACCGCAAGGCTCCGTGTAGGCCAGGTGCATCAGTTCTTGACCCAAATGGCAAAGAAGATCATCAGGGAGGAGGAATTTGGAACATCTCAGAGAATTAACGTTTACATTGTTCAGGCTTCGCTTTATCTTTTTGAGAAGGTTGGGACACATTTGTTCTCCTTCAGGGTCACAGAGCAGTTCGGAGTCTGGTATGGAAATCTTATCAGAGTCATCAAAGTCTATAATAGAAGAAAGAATTCAACATTAGTCTCAAAAAAACAAAAACAATCTGCTTTATACAAAAAAGGTTACACTGATAATAGATCAAAATATTAAGAAAAAAAACAAAACAAAACAAAAAACTACGTACCGCATTCAGAGAATGAGCCGCTACTCGAAAGGGATTCACAGTCCGAATTGGGAAGGCTGGAACATCTGTCAGACAAGTCCACGCACTTCCCATGCCACAGGTCTTGGGGTTCTTCAAGGATTGGTGATGGCAGAGCCCTAGGCATAGAATAGATGATACCACCCCTGGCAGGCATGACTGATGCTTTGGAGAGCTTGGACAAAAAAAAGGAATCACTGCAAAGAAAAAAAAACACAAGTCTGTCAATTACTGCAGGATGAGATCATTGCATCACATATCCAATAAAACAGCTGGAGGTTTCCTAAAACCAGAGGACGGCGCTGATCATCCAGTGTGGAAACTCTGGGTACAGTACTATATCCAATGAGAATTGTGCGCAGCGGAGATCCCAGACAAGTCATATCTTATGGGGTCACCGATTCACTTAAAGGGGAACCAGTGATGTTCTGCAGACTCTCAGTGTCCAACTTGTCACAAAACTACAGATCAAACTATTCCAACTGTCATCAAATAAAGGACATGCAAGTCCGAGTCATTCATTTTACAGCTAAAGACAGCAGTAAACAACAGTGAATGCAACTATAGAAAGTGATACTTACAGTGCTGGGTGTGAAGAGACAGGTACAAGGCTTGATGGAGCGAAGAAACGAACGTATGAAATAAAAGAATACGAAAAAAAAGTTGATTTAAGTGCTAAAACTGTGCGCCGGCAGTCGCAAGGCTACACTGCTGAGCGCACCGGTGCGCGCTACCATCCCTGGCACTGGCACCTTTCTCACTCGCCCGGCCGCTTATATAGAGGACTGAGTCTGGCCACGCCCACAAAGCGGAGGCTCGACCTGGCAGAACGTTCTATCCACGCCCCTATTCCTTGTGCGGCCCAATGAGAATTCAGCGCACGTTCACAACGTTCTATCCTGCCCGGTTACTCTCCGCTTACAGCTGTCTGCGTTAAAGGGAGAGTGTTTGTTGCAGGAGGGATGGAGGGAGGAGGGAGAGGGGGCGGCTTCAGACAAAGCCTCCAGTTTCTCATTTCTGCGCTCCGCTCGCCTCTGCTGCATTGCTTTGTACTCTTGTTTTTCTTTCTTGCAGGGCCAAGCCTCCTTCCCTCCCCCTAATGATCGCAGCCGATCAACATGTTGTTTTTCTCGGGCATCAACGCTGCCGTTACTCGATGTACTGATCGCTACAGAGAATGATGGAAATTTCTAGAAAGTGATAAATCGATCTCTGTATAGAGCAGAATGTTTGCACTGCACGATCGGCCCCCTGCACCGATCTACAGAGGATGGTGCGAGTGCTGCAGAGAGCAGTGCTGTGGAAGGGGCATTAGTCTGTCCACAGCTGGGACCACCTGCATATGTGTGGCTGGGTCAGGACCCTGCATGATGATAATAATAATCATCTTTATTTTTATATAGCGCCAACATATTCTGCAGCGCTTTACAGACTGTCTCCATGGTAGATCTGCAGCATCCTGTACACAATAGTGTTCTCAGTTACATTGTACATTCACTTAAAAAATATAAAAAAATGAAGTTCCTCTGTACAAACCCATTGTTCATTAGACATATAGTGAATGATAATATAACAATTAGTGTCATAAGAACAGGCTCGGACTGGCCCATAGGGGAACAGGGAAATTCCCCGGTGGGCCCGTCTGCAGATCTGGGGCCCAAACCCCACTCTGTGGGCAGTACTTGGCATAATTCACTTGTTTCACTCTGTACAGCAAAAGGAACAACTCATCATTCATTAATCAAACTACCCAGTTTATTATTAAATAGCGATATACGTAAATTTGATAACGAGAGCAGTGTAATATTTTTATGCCGGTGAAAAGTGGGCCCGCCAAAGTCAATGATTCTGGTGGGCCCTTGGCACCCCAGTCCGACACTGCATAAGAACATTGCATCAAAACATCAACATAAAGCGCTCAGACTATGGAGGTCGCTGCCTGTGACATGTGGACCCAATGCTGGACCCAAGAGGACCCTCATGCTCAGCCTGTCTGTAGGTGACAAGGGGCAGAGCCCAAAGTGCATGGAAGGGGCTGAGCACATGGATGATGCCATGTAACCTGGTCCTTATCCCTGTAGTCTCGGCTAACTCACTTTTCATATCTAAACCATTAGCCATTATTATTTATATTCCTTGGAGCAGAAGAGCCTGTTCACACAGTGCAGAGGCTGCAGCTCCTTCATGGCCAATATACCAAGGGATCCCCTAAGGATTCTAAGCTGCAATTCTCTGCACATGTACAGTAAGCATAGAAATATATCTGCCCCATAGTCAGTAGCTGAAACATCATTGCCTGGTCACCATGATGCTGTATAGGCATTCATGAGAATTTATTTGCTATTATATATTTTAGGGAAAAAAAAATATATATATATAGGCTGGATGGCTGCACCATCATTGTATCATTGAAGGGTTTAATTGTCCGTCCTGGAAATCCCGCGTCGCTGATTGGTCGACGCCAGCCGGCCTCGACCAATCAGCGACGGGCACAGTCTGCCGCGAATTCTGGAATCATCATTGTCCTCCACTGCTGTCAAGTGCCGCCATTGTGTAGGGTGCGTGCCTGCATCTCCCTGCATTATATAGAGCATCTATGGGGCCATAACTGCATGGAGCACTATATGGGGCATCTATGGGGCCATAACTGCATGGAGCATTATATGGGGCATCTATGGGGCCATAACTGCATGGAGCATTATATGGGGCATCTATGGGGCCATAACTGCATGGAGCATTATATGGGGCATCTATGGGGCCATAACTGCATGGAGCATTATAATACGTGACTGGGCAAAATACTACGTGACTGGGCAATATACTACGTGGACATGCATATTCTAGAATACCCGATGCGTCAGAATCGGGCCACCATCTAATATATATATATATATATGTATATATATATATATACATATATATATATATACATATATATATATATATATATATTAAAGTGTGACTAAATGAATAAATACTATGATACTGTTGACCTTATTTATTCTATCACTATAAGTGGTGTTTGTAAGATGATACCTGCTATATCATATGATGAGCATAGTTGTGCTGTGCATATGATGCCCCTTTGCCCCAGGGCTAGGAGACTACATGACTGGGCTATGGGAGTGCAGGCAGAAGACTGTTCTGCACGTATCATGACAGCTGGAAATCATTTGTGTCCTCTGCTGCCCCTAGCGGTTGTAATACAAACTGCACCTCCCTCAGTGTAACCACACAGTGCCATTGCATCAGGATTGCTGCAGCATGATCTCACATTCCAGCACAGTCTACTGCAAATCAACACATAGATTACATCAGGCAATATACCATAAATCTGACTCCCAGTCATCTGGATATTAACAGCCAGTCAGCATGAGGCAATGCAGTGGATTTATGGTTTTGAGCTTTTGCAGCAGATTTTCAAATTAATTTTACTTCATTGTATTGTTATAGTTCACTTTTGTTACCTTGTTGCACTCAGTGGCATAACTGCTGGAGGGTCCCTCCCGGAGTGCCGCCAATGCAGTTCAGCTCTACAATAGAACAAGGAGACTGTCTCCCTGCACTACCGCTCTGTGTTCTATGTCGCAGGTCATTTTAGGCTTGCAGAACGGCAGGTCCCAGGTGGAGCGACATGATCACGTCTCGACAAGCAAAGGGTGTCAGAGTCCCAAAGCAATGACGACCGGGACCTGGCTGCCGCTGGACGCCCCCTCGGGGTGAGTACTAAAGGGGCACTCAGGGCCGGCTCCAGGTTTTCTTGGGCCCCGGGCGAAGAGTCTCAGTGGTCCACTTTAACATATACCATGATTCATGATGCACTGAAACAGCAGAGAAATATAGGTGTAGTACAATGCCAGATTTCACTTCCTTCTTACATTACATGAGTGATATCTATTGTAAATTCTAGAACAGCTCAGAAACTGGCGAATCCTCTCAGTGCGTGCCCTGGGGGGATTCAGAAGTTTTCATTTTAAACTGGACCGTATAGTCCTCCATACAGTATTATGGGCACCACATAGTCTTCCATACTGTTTTATGGGCACAACATAGCCTTCCATACAGTATTATGGGCACCACATAGTCTTCCATACAGTTTTATTGGTCACAACATAGTCCTCCATACAGTATTATGGGCACCACATAGTCCTCCATACAGTATTATGGCACCCTATAGTCCTCCATAGAGTATTATAAGTACTACTTAGTCTTCCATACAGTATAATGGGCACATGCAGCACATAAACACATGTTCACATTGGCCATAAAACTTTTTTTTCTCTTGAAGGTTTTATATGTTTTATGGCCAATATGAACATGCGTTTATGTGCTGCATATGTAACAACTTGTCAAGCTCAATTTTTGTGTTTTTTCATAGTACTACATACAGTATTATGGGCACCACATAGTACTGCATAGAGTATTATAAGTACTACTTAGTCTTCCATACAGTATAATGAGCCCCATATATTGCTCCATACAGTATGAGACCCATATATTGCTCCATATAGTATGAGATCCACATAGTGCTCCATACAGTATAATGAGCCCCATATATTATTCCATACAGTATAGTGAGCCCCATACATTGCACTATACAGTTTGAGCCCCATATAGGAAATAAGTCCCATACAATATAATGAGCCCCATATATTTCCCCATATAGTATAATGAACCCCATATATTGCTGAATAATGAGCCTCAAATAGTGCTCCATACAGTATAATGAGCCTCATATATTGCTCCATACAATGTACTGGACTCCATATATTGCTCCATACAGAATAATGGAC
Source organism: Ranitomeya imitator (assembly GCF_032444005.1). Classification (NCBI taxonomy): domain Eukaryota; kingdom Metazoa; phylum Chordata; class Amphibia; order Anura; family Dendrobatidae; genus Ranitomeya; species Ranitomeya imitator. Next base: position 757,346,379 of record NC_091283.1, on the reverse strand, counting down.
CCCATATAGTGCTCCATACAGAATAATGGACCCCATATAATGCTCCATACAGAATGGGCCCCGTGTAATGCTATATACAGAATGGGCACCATATATTGCTTCATACAGTATTGGCCCCATATAATGCTCCACACAGAAATGGCCTCATATAATGTTGCATACAGAATAATTGGCCCCATATAATGCTCTATACATAATAATGGGCCCTATATAATGCTCTATGCAAAATTAGTGGGCCCCATATAATGCTCCATACAGTATAATGGATCCCATATATGCTCCATACAGAATGGACCCCATATATTGCTACATACAGTATGGGCCCCATATAATGCTCCATACATTAAAAAATCAAATACTTTTTCTCACTGGCTGTAGGTCCTGTCTTTTTGGCGACTTCTGCCTCTCTGCATTGCTCAGGACAGAGGGAGCGCTGTAGTGACGTCATCGCGCCCTCTGCCCTGAGACGTCACTGACTCACTAGACGCGGAAGAGAGCCAGGACTTGCGGCCAGTGGGGAACGCGGAGAGGTAAGTATTGCAAACAGTTTAAAGCATGGGTGGCTCTGGTGCCAGTGCCCTCACTGGCACCAGGCCCCCCAGCTCACGGGCCCCATTGCATGCCGATGTCCAACGGTGAGTGGGCCCCCCGCTTGCTCAGGGGTGTTACTAAGGGGGCCATCATACAGGATGGGGGCTTCTAAGGGTGCCATGATACAGTGTTGGTGCAAGTAAGGCAGCCCTGATACATAGTGGGGTCTACTCAGGAGGCAATGATAAAGCATGAGGGCTACTAAGGGGCCGTCATACAGAGTCGGAGCTACTAATGGGGCCTGTTATGAAAGGCAATTCAGTACTACAATGGACATAGCGGTCAGAGCACATACAGTGATCTGACAATAACCCAAAATCATAGAACGAGCTCTGAGACGTGGGAACTCTGCAGACCGCAATCCCTAATCCTCTCCAAACAACACTAGAGGCAGCCGTGGATTGCGCCTAACTCTGCCTATGCAACTCGGCACAGCCTGAGAAACTAACTAGCCTGAAGATAGAAAATAAGCCTACCTTGCCTCAGAGAAATACCCCAAAGGAAAAGGCAGCCCCCCCACATATAATGACTGTGAGTTAAGATGAAAAGACAAACGTAGAGATGAAATAGATTCAGCAAAGTGAGGCCCGACTTTCTTAACAGATCGAGGATAGAAAAGGTAACTTTGCGGTCTACACAAAACCCTAAAGAACACCACGCAAAGGGGGCAAAAAGACCCTCCGTACCGAACTAACGGCACGGAGGTACACCCTTTGCGTCCCAGAGCTTCCAGCAAAAAATTAGACAAGCTGGACAGAAAAAATAGCAAACAAATAGCAAAGAAGAACTTAGCTATGCAGAGCAGCAGGCCACAGGAATGATCCAGGGAAAAGCAAGTCCAACACTGGAACATTGACAGGAAGCCAGGATCAAAGCATTAGGTGGAGTTAAGTAGAGAAGCACCTAACGACCTCACCAGATCACCTGAGGGAGGAAACTCAGAAGCCGCAGTACCACTTCCCTCCACCAACAGAAGCTCACAGAGAGAATCAGCCGAAGTACCACTTGTGACCACAGGAGGGAGCTCTGCCACAGAATTCACAACAGTACCCCCCCCTTGAGGAGGGGTCACCGAACCCTCACCAGAGCCCCCAGGCCGACCAGGATGAGCCACATGAAAGGCACGAACAAGATCGGGAGCATGGACATCAGAGGCAAAAACCCAGGAATTATCTTCCTGAGCATAACCCTTCCATTTAACCAGATACTGGAGTTTCCATCTAGAAACACGAGAATCCAAAATCTTCTCCACAATATACTCCAATTCCCCCTCCACCAAAACCGGGGCAGGAGGATCAACAGATGGAACCATAGGTGCCACGTATCTCCGCAACAATGACCTATGGAATACGTTATGTATGGAAAAAGAATCTGGAAGGGTCAGACGAAAAGACACAGGATTAAGAACCTCAGAAATCCTATACGGACCAATGAAACGAGGTTTAAACTTAGGAGAGGAAACCTTCATAGGAATATGACGAGAAGATAACCAAACCAGATCCCCAACACGAAGTTGGGGACCCACACGGCGTCTGCGATTAGCGAAACGTTGAGCCTTCTCCTGGGACAAGGTCAAATTGTCTACTACATGAGTCCAAATCTGCTGCAACCTGTCCACCACAGTATACACACCAGGACAGTCCGAAGACTCAACCTGTCCTGAAGAGAAACGAGGATGGAACCCAGAATTGCAGAAAAATAGCGAAACCAAGGTAGCCGAGCTGGCCCGATTATTAAGGGCGAACTCAGCCAAAGGCAAAAAGGACACCCAGTCATCCTGATCGGCAGAAAAAAGCATCTCAGATATGTTTCCAAGGTCTGATTGGTTCGTTCGGTCTGGCCATTAGTCTGAGGATGGAAAGCCGAGGAAAAAGACAAGTCAATGCCCATCCTACCACAAAAGGCTCGCCAAAACCTTGAAACAAACTGGGAACCTCTGTCAGAAACTATATTCTCTGGAATGCCATGTAAACGAACCACATGCTGGAAGAACAATGGCACCAAATCAGAGGAGGAAGGCAATTTAGACAAGGGTACCAGATGGACCATCTTAGAAAAGCGATCACAGACCACCCAAATGACTGACATCTTTTGAGAAACGGGAAGATCAGAAATAAAATCCATAGAGATATGTGTCCAAGGCCTCTTCGGGACCGGCAAGGGCAAAAGCAACCCACTGGCACGAGAACAGCAGGGCTTAGCCCGAGCACAAATCCCACAGGACTGCACAAAAACACGCACATCCCGCGACAGAGACGGCCACCAAAAGGATCTAGCCACCAATTCTCTGGTACCAAAGATTCCAGGATGACCAGCCAACACCGAACAATGAACCTCAGAGATAACTTTATTGGTCCACCTATAAGGGACAAACAGTCTCTCCGCTGGACAACGATCAGGTTTATTAGCCTGAAATTTTTGCAGCACCCGCCGCAAATCAGGGGAGATGGCAGACACAATTACTCCTTCCTTGAGGATACCCGCCGGCTCAGACAAACCCGGAGAGTCGGGCACAAAACTCCTAGACAGAGCATCCGCCTTCACATTTTTAGAGCCCGGAAGGTACGAAATCACAAAGTCAAAACGGGCAAAAAACAGCGACCAACGAGCCTGTCTAGGATTCAACCGCTTAGCAGACTCAAGATAAGTCAAGTTCTTATGATCAGTCAATACCACCACGCGATGCTTAGCTCCTTCAAGCCAATGACGCCACTCCTCGAATGCCCACTTCATGGCCAGCAACTCTCGGTTGCCCACATCATAATTTCGCTCAGCAGGCGAAAACTTCCTGGAAAAAAAAGCGCATGGTTTCATCACTGAGCAATCAAAACCTCTCTGCGACAGAACAGCCCCTGCTCCAATCTCAGAAGCATCAACCTCGACCTGGAACGGAAGAGAAACATCTGGTTGACACAACACAGGGGCAGACGAAAAACGACGCTTCAACTCTTGAAAAGCTTCCACAGCAGCAGAAGGCCAATTGACCAAATCAGCACCCTTCTTGGTCAAATCGGTCAATGGTTTGGCAATACTAGAAAAATTGCAGATGAAGCGACGATAAAAATTAGCAAAGCCCAGGAACTTTTGCAGACTTTTCAGAGATGTCGGCTGAGTCCAATCATGGATGGCTTGGACCTTAACAGGATCCATCTCGATAGTAGAAGGGAAAAAGATGAACCCCAAAAATGAAACCTTCTGCACACCAAAGAGACACTTTGATCCCTTCACAAACAAATAATTAGCACGCAGGACCTGAAAAACTGTTCTGACCTGCTTCACATGAGACTCCCAATCATCCGAAAAGATCAAAATGTCATCCAAGTACACAATCAGGAATTTATCCAGGTACTCTCGGAAGATGTCATGCATAAAGGACTGAAACACTGATGGAGCATTGGCAAGTCCGAATGGCATCACTAGATACTCAAAATGACCCTCCGGCGTATTAAATGCAGTTTTCAATTCATCTCCTCGCCTGATTCGCACCAGATTATACGCACCACGAAGATCTATCTTGGTGAACCAACTAGCCCCCTTAATCCGAGCAAACAAATCAGATAACAAAGGCAAGGGGTACTGAAATTTAACCGTGATCTTATTTAGAAGGCGGTAATCTATACAAGGTCTCAGCGAACCATCCTTCTTGGCTACAAAAAAGAACCCTGCTCCTAATGGTGACGATGACGGGCGAATATGCCCCTTCTCCAGGGATTCCTTCACATAACTGCGCATAGTGGCGTGCTCAGGCACGGATAAATTAAACAGTCGACCTTTTGGGAATTTACTACCAGGAATCAAATTGATAGCACAATCACAATCCCTATGCGGAGGTAGGGCATCGGACTTGGGCTCATCAAATACATCCCGGTAATCAGACAAGAACTCTGGAACCTCAGAAGGGGTGGATGACGAAATTGACAGAAATGGAACCTCACCATGTACCCCCTGACAACCCCAGCTGGACACCGACATGGATTTCCAATCTAATACTGGATTATGGGCTTGTAGCCATGGCAACCCCAACACGACCACATCATGCAGATTATGCAACACCAGAAAGCGAATAACCTCCTGATGTGCAGGAGCCATGCACATGGTCAGCTGGGTCCAGTATTGAGGCTTATTCTTGGCCAAAGGCGTAGCATCAATTCCTCTCAATGGAATAGGACACTGCAAGGGCTCTAAGAGAAACCCACAACGCTTAGCATACTCCAAGTCCATCAAATTCAGGGCAGCGCCTGAATCCACAAATGCCATGACAGAATACGATGACAAAGAGCAGATCAAGGTAACGGACAGAAGAAATTTTGACTGTACCGTACCAATGGTGGCAGACCTAGCGAACCGCTTAGTGCGCTTAGGACAATCAGAGATAGCATGAGTGGAATCACCACAGTAGAAACACAGCCCATTCAGACGTCTGTGTTCTTGCCGTTTAACTCTGGTCAAAGTCCTATCGCACTGCATAGGCTCAGGTTTAAGCTCAGGTAATACCGCCAAATGGTGCACAGATTTACGCTCACGCAAGCGTCGACCGATCTGAATGGCCAAAGACATAGACTCATTCAAACCAGCAGGCATAGGAAATCCCACCATGACATCCTTAAGGGCTTCAGAGAGACCCTTTCTGAACATAGCTGCCAGCGCAGATTCATTCCATTGAGTGAGAACGGCCCACTTTCTAAATTTCTGACAATATACCTCTATCTCATCCCGACCCTGACAAAGAGCCAGCAAACTTTTCTCTGCCTGATCCACTGAATTAGATTCATCGTACAGCAATCCGAGCGCCAGGAAAAACGCATCGATATTACTCAATGCAGGATCTCCTGGCGCAAGAGAAAATGCCCAGTCCTGAGGGTCGCCGCGCAAAAAAGAAATAACAATCAAAACCTGTTGAACTGGATCACCAGAGGAGCGAGGTTTCAAGGCCAGAAATAATTTACAATTATTTTTGAAACTCAGAAACTTAGTTCTATCTCCAAAAAACAAATCAGGAATAGGAATTCTTGGTTCTAACATAGCTTTCTGATCAATAGTGTCTTGAATCTTTTGTACTCTTGCCGAGAGCTGATCCACAAATGAAGACAGACTTCTAATGTCCATCGCTACACCTATGTACTGAACCACCCAAATGTCTAGGGGAAAAAAAAGGCAAAACACAGTGCAAAGAAAAAAAAATGGTCTCAGAACTTCTTTTTTCCCTCTATTGAGAATCATTAGTACTTTGGGCTTTCTGTACTGTTATGAAAGGCAATTCAGTACTACAATGGACATAGCGGTCAGAGCACATACAGTGATCTGACAATAACCCAAAATCATAGAACGAGCTCTGAGACGTGGGAACTCTGCAGACCTCAATCCCTAATCCTCTCCAAACAACACTAGAGGCAGCCGTGGATTGCGCCTAACTCTGCCTATGCAACTCGGCACAGCCTGAGAAACTAACTAGCCTGAAGATAGAAAATAAGCCTACCTTGCCTCAGAGAAATACCCCAAAGGAAAAGGCAGCCCCCCACATATAATGACTGTGAGTTAAGATGAAAAGACAAACGTAGAGATGAAATAGATTCAGCAAAGTGAGGCCCGACTTTCTTAACAGATCGAGGATAGAAAAGGTAACTTTGCGGTCTACACAAAACCCTAAAGAACACCACGCAAAGGGGGCAAAAAGACCCTCCGTACCGAACTAACGGCACGGAGGTACACCCTTTGCGTCCCAGAGCTTCCAGCAAAAAATTAGACAAGCTGGACAGAAAAAATAGCAAACAAATAGCAAAGAAGAACTTAGCTATGCAGAGCAGCAGGCCACAGGAATGATCCAGGGAAAAGCAAGTCCAACACTGGAACATTGACAGGAAGCCAGGATCAAAGCATTAGGTGGAGTTAAGTAGAGAAGCACCTAACGACCTCACCAGATCACCTGAGGGAGGAAACTCAGAAGCCGCAGTACCACTTCCCTCCACCAACAGAAGCTCACAGAGAGAATCAGCCGAAGTACCACTTGTGACCACAGGAGGGAGCTCTGCCACAGAATTCACAACAGGGGCCATCATACAGTTTGGGGACTATTGCTGAGGCCAACATCCAGTTTGAGGACTACTGTGGAAGCCATCATACAATGTGGGGACTAATGTGGAGCCATTGTACAGAGTGGGGGCGCGATACAGTGTGGGGGCTACTGTGAGGCCATTGTACAGTGTGTGAGCCATCATACAGTGTAGTTGCAATCAAATAGGGTGAGGACTACTAAGGGGCCATTATACAGTGTGGGGACTATTAAAGGGCCATTATGCAGAGTGAGGGTCATTATTCAGTATAGGGACTACTGTGGAGCCATCATACAGAGTGGGGGATACTGTGGTACCCATCATACAGTGAGGGGACTACTGTTGGGTCATCATACAGTTTGGGGAGCATTATATCAGACATTTGTTGGGAATCTCAGGTAAAAATAACAGGTCAAATTGTTATCCTCTCTTACTGACAATTTTATCTTCCAAAAGGTAGGAGAGAAAACAAGGGGATCTGCTACCTTGGATTTAATCCTTATAAACAGGGAGGAAATGGTTGAGAAGGTAAGAGTGGCTGGGACCCTAGGAGGTAGCGACTATGCTATTTTAGAATTTTGGATAACTAGAGGAGGAAGACCTGTGAAGACTCAGATGTCAGGGTTAGATTTCAGAAAGGTAGATTTTAAGGGACTCAGAAAAAGAATCGGAGGGATCCAATAGCTGGATATCCTTAAGGACAAAAGTGTCCAGGAAGGATGGGAAATCTTGAAAAATGAGATTCTCAAAGCACAGTCGTCAATTCCGAAAAGAGGGAAGAATAGCAAGCATTTAAGGAAACCAGGATGGATGAACACAGAACTTAAACACATGCTAAAAAGGAAGAAAGAAATGTTTATCAAATAGAAAGAGGGAGGCATATCTAAAGAAGCATATAATGCTGTCTGCAGAACCTGCAGGGCACAAATCAGATTAGCTAAAGCTGACAATTAAGGCTTGCAAGAAACATCAAAAGCAATAAAAAAGGATTTTGGGGATATGTCAAAAGTAAAAGAAAAGTCAAAAATGTTATAAGATTTTTACAGGATGAAAATGATGAAATGGGAAGAAAGGATGTTGAGAAGGCCGAACTTTTAAATTCCTATTTTGCATCTGTTTTCTCTCAGAAGGAAAATCTAACATCAACTGATTTTCACTGTCCTATTAAGGGAATAGAAGAATTCAGGATATCTATAAACAGAAATATAGTGAGGAAACACTTAGCTAACATAAATTAATTCAAGTCTCCGGGTCCAGATGAATTACACCCCAGAATACTGAAGGAGATAGCAGAAGAAATTTTTGAACCACTCTCCATAATCTTTGAAAATTCTTGGAGAACAGGAGACTCCCAGAATACTGGAGAAGAGCAAATGTGATTCCTATCTTCAAAAAGGGGAAGAAGGTGGACCCAGGGAACTATAGGCCGAGGAGTCTGGCGTCTATACCAGGAAAGATCTTTGAACAAATTATTAAACAACATGTATGTAAGTACCTGGATAAGAATGAAGTGATTAAACAGAGTCAGCATGGGTTTGTAACCAATAAGTAATGTCAGACATTTCCTTCTATGACAGAATCACTGACTGGGTGGATCAGGGAAATGCTGTAGATATAGTATATCTTGACTTCAGTAAAGCATTTGACAAAGTATCTTACACAATCCTTATTGAAAAAATGACTAAGTATGGAATGGACAAGGCAACTGCTAGGTGGATTCATAATTGGCTTAGTGATCGGACCCAAAGAATGGTCGTAAATGGCTGCACATCCAGTTGGAAGAATGTCTCAAGTGGGGTACCTGTTGTGAATTCTGTGGCTGAATTCACTCCTGTGGTCACAAGTGGTACTGCAGCTTCTGAGCTTCCTCCCTCAGGTGTTCTGGTGAGCTCGTTAACTGCTTCATTACTTAACTCCGCCTGATGCTGCTATCCTTGCTCCTTGTCAATGTTTCAGTGTTGGATTTGAGCTTCTCCTGATTGTTCCTGTGACCTGCTGCTCTGTATAGCTAAGTGCTTTTTGCTTTTTTGTTGCTTTTTTTCTGTCCAGCTTGTCTTTTGTTTTTGCTGGAAGCTCTGAGACGCAAAGGGTGTACCGCCGTGCCGTTAGTTCGGCACGGTGGGTTTTTTTTGCCCCCTTTGCGTGGTTTTGCTTTAGGGTTTTTTGTAGACTGCAAAGTTCGCTTTACTGTCCTCGCTCTGTCCTAGAATATCGGGCCCCACTTTGCTGAATCTATTTCATCCCTACGTTTTGTCTTTTCATCTTACTCACAGTCATTATATGTGGGGGGCTGCCTTTTCCTTTGGGGAATTTCTCTGGGGCAAGTCAGGCCTATTTTTCTATCTTCAGGCTAGCTAGTTTCTTAGGCTGTGCCGAGTTGCCTAGGTAGTTGTTAGGCGCAATCCACAGCCGCTTTTAGTTGTGTTTAGGATAGGATCAGGTGTGCAGTCTACAGAGTTTCCACGTCTCAGAGCTCGTTCTTGTATTTTTGGGTATTTGTCAGATCACTGTGTGCGCTCTGATCGCTAAGCACACTGTGTTTCTGGATTGCCTTCATAACACCTGTCATTAGCAAACATAACAGTACAAGGAGCCAAACTAATGATTCTCAATAGAGGGAAAGAAAAAGTTCTGACATCATTTTTTTTTTTTTTTCTGCTCTGTGTTCACTTTTTTTTTTTCCCCTAGACATTTGGGTGATTCTGGACACAGGTGTGGACATGGATATTCAGGGTCTGTGCTCTTCAATGGATAATCTCGTTATAAATGTACAAAAAATTCAAGATACTATTGATCAGAAATCTATGTTAGAACCAAGAATTCCTATTCCTGATTTGTTTTTTGGAGATAGAACTAAGTTTCTAAGTTTCAAAAATAATTGTAAGCTATTTCTGGCCTTGAAACCTCATTCTTCTGGTAATCCTATTCAACAGGTTTTGATTATTATTTCTTTTTTGCGCGGCGACCCTCAAGACTGGGCATTTTCTCTTGCGCCAGGAGACCCTGCATTGAGTAGTGTCGATGCGTTTTTCCTGGCGCTCGGATTGCTGTACGATGAGCCTAATTCAGTGGATCAGGCTGAGAAAAATTTGCTGGCTTTGTGCCAGGGTCAGGATGATATAGAAGTATATTGTCAGAAATTTAGGAAATGGTCAGTACTCACTCAGTGGAATGAATCTGCGCTGGCAGCTTTGTTCAGAAAGGGTCTCTCTGAGGCTCTTAAGGATGTCATGGTGGGATTTCCTATGCCTGCTGGTTTGAATGAGTCTTTGTCTTTGGCCATTCAGATCGGTCGACGCTTGCGCGAGCGTAAATCTGTGCACCATTTGGCGGTACTGCCTGAGGTTAAACCTGAGCCTATGCAGTGCGATAGGACTATGACTAGAGTTGAACGGCAGGAATACAGACGTCTGAATGGTCTGTGTTTCTACTGTGGTGATTCCACTCATGCTATTTCTGATTGTCCTAAGCGCACTAAGCGGTCCGCTAGGTCTGCCGTCATTGGTACTGTACAGTCCAAATTCCTTCTGTCCATTACCTTGATATGCTCTTTGTCGTCGTTTTCTGTCATGGCGTTTGTGGATTCGGGCGCTGCCCTGAATCTGATGGATTTGGATTATGCTAAACGTTGTGGGTTTTTCTTGGAGCCTTTGCGGTGTCCTATTCCATTGAGAGGAATTGATGCTACACCTTTGGCCAAGAATAAACCTCAATACTGGGCCCAGCTGACCATGTGCATGGCTCCTGCACATCAGGAAGTTATTCGCTTTCTGGTGTTGCATAATCTGCATGATGTGGTCGTGTTGGGGTTGCCATGGCTACAAACCCATAATCCAGTATTGGATTGGAATTCCATGTCGGTATCCAGCTGGGGTTGTCAGGGGGTACATGGTGATGTTCCATTTTTGTCGATTTCGTCATCCACCCCTTCTGAGGTCCCAGAGTTCTTGTCTGATTATCAGGATGTATTTGAAGAGCCCAAGTCCGATGCTCTACCTCCGCATAGGGATTGTGATTGTGCTATCAATTTGATTCCTGGTAGTAAATTCCCTAAAGGTCGATTATTTAATTTATCCGTGCCCGAACACGCCGCTATGCGCAGTTATGTGAAGGAATCCCTGGAGAAGGGACATATTCGCCCATCGTCATCACCACTGGGAGCAGGGTTCTTCTTTGTAGCCAAGAAGGATGGTTCGCTGAGACCGTGTATTGATTACCGCCTTCTTAATAAGATCACTGTTAAATTTCAGTATCCCTTGCCATTGTTATCTGACTTGTTTGCTCGGATTAAGGGGGCTAGGGCTAAGCCCTGCTGTTCTCGTGCCAGTGGGTTGCTTTTGCCCTTGCCGGTCCCAAAGAGGCCTTGGACACATATTTCGATGGATTTCATTTCTGACCTTCCCGTTTCTCAAAAGATGTCAGTCATTTGGGTGGTCTGTGATCGCTTTTCTAAAATGGTCCATCTGGTGCCCTTGGCTAAATTGCCTTCCTCCTCTGATTTGGTACCTTTGTTCTTTCAGCATGTGGTTCGGTTGCATGGCATTCCTGAGAATATTGTTTCTGACAGAGGTTCCCAGTTTGTTTCAAGGTTTTGGCGAGCCTTTTGTGGTAGGATGGGCATTGACCTATCCTTTTCCTCGGCTTTCCATCCTCAGACTAATGGCCAGACGAACGAACCAATCAGACCTTGGAAACATATCTGAGATGTTTTGTTTCTGCAGACCAGGATGATTGGGTGTCCTTTTTGCCGTTGGCTGAGTTCGCCCTTAATAATCGGGCCAGCTCGGCTACCTTGGTTTCTCCATTTTTTTGCAATTCTGGGTTCCATCCTCGTTTCTCTTCAGGACAGGTTGAGTCTTCGGACTGTCCTGGTGTGGATTCTGTGGTGGATAGGTTGCAGCAGATCTGGACTCAGGTAGTGGACAATTTGATCTTGTCCCAGGAGAAAGCTCAACTTTTCGCTAATCGCAGACGCCGTGTGGGTCCCCGACTTCGTGTTGGGGATCTGGTTTGGTTATCTTCTCGTCATATTCCTATGAAGGTTTCCTCTCCTAAATTTAAACCTCGTTTTATTGGTCCGTATAGGATTTCTGAGGTTCTCAATCCTGTGTCTTTTCGTTTGACCCTCCCAGACTCCTTTTCCATACATAATGTATTCCATAGGTCGTTGTTGCGGAGATACGTGGCACCTATGGTTCCATCTGTTGAGCCTCCTGCCCCGGTTTTGGTGGAGGGGGAATTGGAGTATATTGTGGAGAAGATTTTGGATTCTCGTGTTTCTAGACGGAAACTCCAGTATCTGGTTAAATGGAAGGGTTATGCTCAGGAAGATAATTCCTGGGTTTTTGCCTCTGATGTTCATGCTTCCGATCTTGTTCGTGCCTTTCATGCGGCTCATCCTGGTCGGCCTGGGGGCTCTGGTGAGGGTTCGGTGACCCCTCCTCAAGGGGGGGGGTACTGTTGTGAATTCTGTGGCTGAATTCACTCCTGTGGTCACAAGTGGTACTGCAGCTTCTGAGCTTCCTCCCTCAGGTGTTCTGGTGAGCTCGTTAACTGCTTCATTACTTAACTCCGCCTGATGCTGCTATCCTTGCTCCTTGTCAATGTTTCAGTGTTGGATTTGAGCTTCTCCTGATTGTTCCTGTGACCTGCTGCTCTGTATAGCTAAGTGCTTTTTGCTTTTTTGTTGCTTTTTTTCTGTCCAGCTTGTCTTTTGTTTTTACTGGAAGCTCTGAGACGCAAAGGGTGTACCGCCGTGCCGTTAGTTCGGCACGGTGGGTTTTTTTTGCCCCCTTTGCGTGGTTTTGCTTTAGGGTTTTTTGTAGACTGCAAAGTTCGCTTTACTGTCCTCGCTCTGTCCTAGAATATCGGGCCCCACTTTGCTGAATCTATTTCATCCCTACGTTTTGTCTTTTCATCTTACTCACAGTCATTATATGTGGGGGGCTGCCTTTTCCTTTGGGGAATTTCTCTGGGGCAAGTCAGGCCTATTTTTCTATCTTCAGGCTAGCTAGTTTCTTAGGCTGTGCCGAGTTGCCTAGGTAGTTGTTAGGCGCAATCCACAGCCGCTTTTAGTTGTGTTTAGGATAGGATCAGGTGTGCAGTCTACAGAGTTTCCACGTCTCAGAGCTCGTTCTTGTATTTTTGGGTATTTGTCAGATCACTGTGTGCGCTCTGATCGCTAAGCACACTGTGTTTCTGGATTGCCTTCATAACACCTGTCATTAGCAAACATAACAGGTACCACAGGGTTCTGTCCTGGGCCCTGTATTGTTCAACATCTTTATCAATTATTTAAATGAAGGAATTGAGGGTACACTGATTAAATTTGCTGATGACACAAAGCTAGGAGGGATAGCTAATACTAGAGAAGAGAGAGAGGATTCAAAAATATATAAATAAACTGGAGCAGTGGGCAGCAACTAACAGAATGATTTTTAACAGGGGAAAATGCAAAGTACTACATCTGGGCAATAAAAATGAAAAAAGCATATACAGAATGGGAGGAATAGGGCTAAGCAACAGCACATGTGAAAAAGACTTGGGTATACTAATAGATCACATACTGAACATGAGTCAACAGAGTGATGCAGCAGCAAAAAGGGCAAATACACTTCTGGGATGCATTAACAGAAGCATACAATCTAGATCACGTGAAGTCATTATTGCCCTCTACTCTTTGGTAAGACCTAATCTGGAATACTGTGTCCAGTTTTGGGTACCACTTTTTAAAAAAGCCATCAACAAACTGGAGCAAGTTCAGAGAAAAGCGACCAGAATGGTGACTGGTCTGCAAACCATGTCCTATGAGGAACTTTTACAGGATTTGGGAATGTTTAGCTTGCAAAAAAGAAGACTGAGAGGAGACTTAATAGCTGTCTACAAATATCTCAAGGGCTGTCACATTGTAGAAGGATCATCTTTATTGTCATTTGCACAAGGAAATACTAGAAGCAATGGGATGAAACTTAATGGGAGGAGACACAGATTAGATATTAGAAAAAACTTTTTGACAGGGTGATCAATGAGTGGAACAGGCTGCCACGAGAGTTGGTGAGTTCTCCTTCAATAGAAGTCTTCAAACAGAGGATGGACAGACATCTGTATGGGATGATTTAGTGAATCCTCTTTTGAGCAGGGGGTTGGACCAGATGACCCAGGAGGTCCCTTCCAACTCTATCATTCTGTGATTCTATGACTCTATACCATGTATAGGAAAGCTATAGGTGCATCATACTGTGTATAGGGGAGCTATGGATACATCATATTATGCAGAGGGGGGCTGCAGGGCATCATACTATACACAGGGGTGTGTGGACCCATCATACTGTGCATAGGGATGCTGTGGGAACATCATGCTGTATAGAGGAGAGCTGTGGGTCCATCATACTCTGTAATGGGGAGATGTAGGGACATCATATTGTGATTAGGAGAGCTGTAGGCTCATTATACTGTGTATAAAGAGCAGAGTGGACATTATACTGTGTATAGGATAGCTATGGAGACATCCTACTATATAGAGGGGAGCTTTGTAGATATCATACTGTGTAGTGGAGAGCGCTGGCAACTTCATATTGTGTAAGTGGGAGCTGTGGGTCCATCATACTGTGCATAGCAGAGCTGTGAGGACATCCTACTGTGTATAAGGGAGCTGTAGGAGGACTGTACAGTGGGAGACTCAGGGGACATTATTAAATGTTAAGTTGGCACTTATTGTTATAGGTGCACTCAGGTTATTGTGAGGGTCAAAGGGACACACAAGGGCATTATTACTTTCTACGGGGAAAACTGTGGGCACTATTTTACAGGGCGCTTGTACAGGGCATTAATATTTTCTAGAGGTCAGTTTTAATATTTTCAAGAGGTCAGTTTTACTATCTAGAGGGCATAAATGAGGCATTTTACTTTGTAACGGGCACAATGATGGGCATCAGGGCATTACTGCCATTACTGGTATATGGGGCCCGTCCAACCTCCCATTCCCCCCAATCTGACCTCCCATTCGCCCACCCGCTGGCCCACCCATCACTACTCTTCTTGTGCCACCTTCCCTGATATGATAACCATATTTACATTGACGTTTCTGACCGGTAAAAACATAGCTCCTCCATGGCTGTGAGAGTCTGGCATCACTGCAGCCTCCTTGGGTATGTGCAATGCACTGATGCAGCCGAGGACGTACACACAGATTCAGTGCTGTGTGTTCCTAGAGAGGGACAATGTCATACACGCATCATATTTGCTCTGGAGCTCTTGCAAATCATGTCGCTCACACACCGACAGAGGTGTGCTTGCATGATTAGAGGGAGGATTAATCTACTCTGGTGTTATCAACACTCCACCCCCGACTAGTCAACCACTAATTTGATAAAATGTAGGGAAAGGTTGGTATACATATATTGTGGCAGGTTAGGGGTCTGGACAGCTGTCAGGGAGGAAAGGTATTGCTAGGTTCTTGTATACGAGAAATGCCTTATCGTGGCTATAAGGTACACATAAATTGGCCAATTTATGCGCTAAACTTTCTCAATTTTTCATATTTCTAGTGCAGTAATGCAATTCAATTTTCATGTTTCATGTTTGCCGGTTTTGGCGCTACAGTGTGCTGCCTTATTTATTTGACTGTATATGAGTTGGTGACTCTAGGTTCACCACCTGTTCACACTTAGTCTATGTTTGGATGTGATGGTCAGTTTTTTGAAGTTTGTATTCATTAGCCTTCTGACTGAGCACTCCTCCTTTTAGCCACAGGTGTTTTAATCACAGCAGGACCACTACCCCTCCACAGAGAGAGAGATTTTAGTCTAAGAGAGGACTCACATTAGGTTCCCTTCCCATTCAGATGAAGACTTTATTCTCAGAGAGGAAAGGTATTGCTAGGCCCTTGTATATGAGAAATGCCATATCGTGGCTACAAGGTACACATAAATTGGCCAATGTATGTGCTAAACTTTTTCACTTTTTCATATTTCTAGTGCAGTAATGCAATTCAATTTTCAACTTTCATGTTTGCAGGTTTTGGCGCTACAGTGTGCTGCCTTATTTACTTGAATGCAAAAGTCAGCATTAATCTGTGATAAATAAGTAGCATTTTCACACTGTCTATTCTAAGAGTTTGTTTAGACTGTACGACCTGCAGCCATAAATATTACCATGGATGAGCTGTTTGCCGATCAGTGGCCATTAATAGCCTGTTTAGAAAGTCCAAACTCGCCTGCAGTTCACACAAAGCGATCACTAATACATCATACTATTCTTTCTCGCCAGCATACATCCTTTTTACACAGGACTATGTGCTACCGAGATTTTGAAAGAAGTGTTTTGCTAATTTGTAGGGTGATTAGCAGCCTATTTCAACTGATAAATTATCAGGAAACATTATAATCAGGCAATGTAAATGCACCAGTCTAAATATTAGATAGGACTAGTAAATCTGCCCCATTGCTCTAGGAATGGGATAAATCATCAATCTGAGATCGGTGAGGATCCATCACCGGCCACTCTGAGATCGGTGAGGATCCATCACCGGCCACCCCAACAATCAGCTGAAAACTGCTCTGGCAGGGGCCAAACTAAGTGATGTATGGCGTGGAATACAGCAGCCCGGTACATTGTTTAGCGCCTGCTGCACAGCACTGCTGTTATCTCCCATACCAGTGAATGTACTGCAGAGCTCAGCAGCAGCCACTAAGCAATGTATGGAGCTGCTGTGCTCCACTTCCAAGCCTCCACTGAAGCAGATCTTTATACTGGATTTTATACTTTTTTACAAAACATATTAGACATTAAATTTATTATGAATCTATGGTGATTGTAAATAAATGCAAAGAGAAAGATGTAGGTGAAAATATATTTTTATAATCTTATACTTAATCCATACTCCTTGAGAAAGCCTCCAGGCGAAACGTATGTTGGAGTCATAGGAGCCACGGGGTACGGACTACTGGTATACATAATTTTCTTACACTTCCATGTTTTTTATGCCTACTTTTTATGTCAATATTTATGGGGTGTTTTTACACAAATGAATGTCCCTATTTACAAATATAACAGGCTATATGTATGGAAGTTTCCATGTTATCCTTATACTATTGAGTCATTATACCCATTACCAATACTTTTGTGCAGTGTTTTCCTTATATGTGTCATTGGTTTGCCTTGTCCCCGCATGTTTTTATTGCTTCTTATATTAGAATAGAATGTAAGTCCGCAAGGACAGGGTCCTCTCCCCTCTGTACCGGTCTGTCATTGTAAATTTGTTCACTGTAAATGATATCTATAACCCTGTATGTAACCCCTTTCTCATGTACAGCACCATGGAATTAATGGTGCTATATAATTAAATAATAATAATAATAATATTTTAACATTATGACTTAATAAAAGTTATATCCTTTATATATATTTTTTTTCCATTTGGTTCATTCACTTATTTTGAGTAGGTATATAAATCTTGTAGTTAAGTCATTTAATGTCTCTGGTCGGTTCGTGTACTGTAGACCTTTAAGCCTTCTTCGCCCGTCCTTGTTTCCAGTATGTGTAGTATCCATTTGTTTCACGAAAGGACAGGCCTGAGCGAGCCGCCCCCTCCCCCCCACGGCTAAGCGAAGGCCAGCATGACAATGGGTTGGAGAGGAGGGGGTGGGGCTGAAAGGGTTAACAGTATAGGGGGCGGGGGAGATAGTTGAAGAGAGGGTTAGGGAAGTGTCAGGGGGCGGGGGCCGGTCAGTTCCCGCTCACCAGCACTGAAAGCAGCAGCATGTCAGGTGTGGACACTGTGCTGCAGAGCCTGAGGGCGGCTGCAGCCTCTCGGCCTCCCGGATGGCTGGAGGCGCAGGTGGCCCACCTGCTGTACGGCGGCGCCGGCGGCAGCGGATCCCCGCCGGCGGTCCCCCATCTTGATCGGCGGGCTTGGCGGACACGGCCCCCCGAGCGCCTATCGCCGGATCCTGGGCCTAGCGCCCCCCGCAGGCGTAGGAGCCCCTCCCGGGACCCTCCAGGCCGGGCGCCGGTAAGAGCAGCGGCGAGTAGGCCCCGGCCTGGGAGGAATCCGACTGCCAGGGGGGGCGCAGCGGCGGTTGCTAGGCCCTCACCTCGTGGTGCGGTGGGGGCGGAGCCAAGACGCGCCGGGCAGCGCTTGGGGCCTAGAGCAGCGGGAGGCCGCGGCGGTGCCGGTTCCGCCGCGCGGTCTGCCTCGGCGGTGAGAGCGGGGCCCAGAGGAGCGGTGGATGGAAGCGGGGCGGGCGGCCCGAGGCAGGACGGCGCTGGGTCGGCCCCTACTACAGTGGCGGGGGGTCCCCCTGCTCCAGGGCCTTGGAGCGGACAGCCTCTTACGGCGGCCTGGACTGCGGCTGGCGCCGGTCAGCAAGATGTGCCCTCGCCGGTCCAGGCGGCGTCTCCCCCCATCGCGGGGAGTCCGAATCCAGTGTCCCACGAGCCAGCTGCGTCCGGGAGCAGCGGGTCTGACGGACACCTCCAAGGCACATCGTTGGACGGGTCGGTGGCGGATTGGGCCGTTCGTGGACGTCCGGATACCAGCACTCCGGCTGGAGGGACCACAGATCCCTTGCAGCCCGGTGAGTATGCGTCTGTGTCTCGTGCTTGTTCTTATGATGCTAGTGCGCCTGCGTTTAGTGGTGGTCAGGAAGCGCTTAGCGGCGTAGCTGCGGCAGGGGTAGCAGGCGGCGGTGAAGCGGCAGGGGTGCGGGAGCTTTTGGTTAATGTGCAGAACCTGCTAGCTAGATTGGATCGTGATGTGGCTCCGCAGGGTTTTTTGGGTGCTTGGTCTGGTGTAACACGGAGTCCGGTTAGTGCGGCAGCAGCGCAGGCCGAGGTTGCGGAGCCAGTTTCGGTTTCTGTGCAGACTGAGAAGGAGAAGGAGTGTAGGGTCCACTTAGATGATAGGGCGCACGGCGAGGTATACGTGTGTTTTGAGGGCCCGTTGGGGGCGCATCTTAAGAAAGAGGTCAGGGAAAAGATTAGTAAGGATGAGTACGTGGAAATTTTTTCACTGCTCCCCTTGGAGAAATTTAACATTGACAAGGGGAAGAAGGAGGATTTAAAAAAGGAGGAGGAAGAAAAGCGGCGTTGGCGTTTGATTCCCCAGACTTTTGCTAATTGGCTTCAAGCTTTTGCCATTTTGGCCAGTGTTATTGGCGAGAAGGCTCCGGAGAATTGCTCGGGGCTATTTTGCTACATGGATTCCATCAGTGAGGCTCATAGGGTGTATGGCGGTCAGGCGTGGCTGAGATACGATGAGCAGTTTAGGCAGAGAAAAGCTGTGCGGCCGGCTATTAGGTGGGACCAGAAAGATATTGGTCTCTGGTTGCGCGTGATGGCGCAGTACAAGTTCGGCCATCCATTTCAAGGGGGGGCCGGTGGGTCCGGCCATGGATCTCAGTCCGGTGCAGGGAGCTCCTCAGGCAACGCCGGTCAGGCAGGAGGACAGAAGTTGGGTGTCTGCTGGCAATTTAATGAGGGACAGTGCAAATTTGGAAGCAATTGTAGATTTAAACATTTGTGCTCCCACTGCAGTGGTTCCTCCCACGGAGCCGCAAAATGCTTTAAGAAGGGCAAGGCAAAAGCAGGTCCAGGTAATTCCCATGGGGGAGACTCCGGTGATGGTGGAAAGGATGGTCCCTTATCTAAGTAGGTACCCGGATAAGGAAAAGGCGGCACTGTTACTGTCCGGTTTTACGGAAGGTTTTGTTATTCCAGCACCTCCTTTTGTGGTTCCCGTTGTTAGGAAAAATCTGCATTCAGCCTTGTTACACTCTGAGGTGGTTTCAGAGAAGTTACGTAAGGAGGTGGCTTTGGGCCGCATGGCTGGCCCTTTTGACCATGCTCCGTTTGAGGACTTAGTTGTTTCCCCTCTGGGGGTGGTCCCTAAGAAGGAAGCGGGAAAATTTTGCCTTATCCAGCACCTGTTGTATCCTAAGGGTAGGTCGGTGAACGACGGCATTGATCCTGATTTGTGCTCGGTGGTTTACGCATCGTTTGATGAAGCGGTAGCTTGGGTGCAGAGATGCGGAAAAGGTGCTCTGTTGGCAAAGACGGACATAGAAGCCGCTTTTCGATTGTTGCCGGTTCATCCGTCTAGCGTTAGACTTCTTGGATGTTTTTGGGAGAAAAAATTTTTTGTTGACAGATGTTTGCCCATGGGTTGTTCGCTGTCTTGTGCTCTGTTCGAGGCGTTTAGTTCCTTTTTGGAATGGGTGGTACGGGACGTGTCTGGTTGCGATGCGGTCCTACACTACCTAGACGATTTTTTGTGCATCGGCCCGGCGGGGTCCGATTGCTGTGCAAGGATTTTGAATGCGATTGAATGGGTGGCTTCGCGTTTCGGGGTCCCGCTGGCACCGGGTAAGACGGAAGGCCCGAGTACGTGCTTGTGTTTCTTAGGCATAGTCATCGATACCGTGCGGTGGGAGTTTCGTTTGCCTGAGGACAAATTGACGGGCCTACGGGAAGACGTTGTGCGAACTGGTCGCCTGCGTAAGGTGCCTTTGCGAGACCTGCAATCTCTGCTCGGTAAGCTTAATTTCGCTTGTCGAGTCATGCCAATGGGGCGAGTTTTTTCTAGGAGGTTGGCTAGCGCTACGGCGGGAGTTAAGGCTCCTCACCATTTTGTGCGGTTATTAGCTGAGCACAAGGAGGATTTGGCAGTGTGGAGTGAGTTCCTGAAGTCATATAATGGTAGGTCGTTGTTTATGGCGGGCGTGATTGACAACGAGTCGTTGGAATTATTCACTGACGCAGCCGGAGGTTCGGGTTTTGGAGCATATTTCCAAGGGCAATGGTGCGCGGCAAAGTGGCCTGCGAGTTGGATTTCTACTGGTTTAGTTCGTAACATTGCTCTCCTGGAGATTTTCCCTATTTTGGTAGCGGTGCACTTGTGGCAAGATAATTTTCGGAACAGGCGTGTTCGTTTTCGTTGCGATAACATGGGGGTGGTTTGCGCGATTAATAGTTTGTCTGCATCTTCGCCGCCAGTGGTTTGCGTGTTACGGCGTTTGGTGCTGTTGTGTTTGAATTTGAACGCGCATGTCACAGCGTCGCATGTGCCGGGAGTTCATAACTCCATCGCTGACTCTCTTTCTCGTTTGCAGTTCGATCGTTTTCGGTCATTGGCCCCGGAGGCGGAGATGGTCGGTTTGGAGTGCCCTCCAGAACTTTGGCTAGCGGTGTCCGGGACGCTCAGGCATTGATTAAGGCGTCGTTGGCTCCCAGAACCTGGTAGGCTTATCAGGCAACTTGGCGGGAGTGGGAGTTTTTGCTAGCAGCGGAATCTGGTGGGTGGAGCTACCAGGATCAGATCGGGATCCTGTTGTCATGGTTGAGTCGGGGGGCATCAGCGGGTTGGTCTCCCGCAAAAGTGTCAAGAGTCATGGCGGCCCTGGCCTTTGGTTGCAAATTGCGGGGTCAGGACGATATCACCAAGTCCTTTTTGGTGCAGAGGGCCATAAGAGGTTTTAGGCGGCGGCCCAGAGGAACAGATTCTAGGAGGCCGGTGTCTTTTAACGTTTTGGAAAAATTGGGCGAAGCATTGTCATCACTGTGTTCTTCGTTTTTTGAGCTTTGTTTATTTCGGCTGGCCTTTTCATTGGCCTTTTTTGGGGCCTTTAGAGTAGGAGAGTTGGTGGCACCAAACAAAAAAGGGCCGGGGGGTTTATTGGCCAGGGACGTATTGTTGGCTGGGGGCCAGGTGGAGTTATGGTTGCGAAGGTCAAAGTCAGATCAGGAGGGGCGGGGCAGCAGAATTGTGGTGGGCTCAGTTGCGGGGTCCGTTATGT
This sequence comes from Ranitomeya imitator, assembly GCF_032444005.1. NCBI lineage: Eukaryota > Metazoa > Chordata > Amphibia > Anura > Dendrobatidae > Ranitomeya > Ranitomeya imitator. The sequence goes on along the minus strand of NC_091283.1, from coordinate 757,324,946 downwards.
GTCCAGTCTCTTGCCTTAGCAACTTTTGGGGCCTGCAGCCTAAGCGGGATGGGGCATTGTTATGTCACCAGGATGGTTCCTGCTTGTCTCGATACCAGTTCACGGCGGTTTTCAAAAAGGCGATTTCCTCGGTGGGGTTGGATGGGGCTTGTTTCGCCCCTCACTCCTTCCGGATAGGTGCCGCAACTGAAGCGGCAATTGGGGGATTGGAGGATTCCGCCATTCGTAGGATCGGTAGGTGGCGCTCCAACCGCTTTAGAAGTTATGTGCGGCCACAGGGGGTGGTCGATGGGGTTTTATAGGCTTTATGGAGCGTTTTGCTGCAGTAGGGGACAGTTGTTAAGTTTGTGTTTGTTTTCCAGGTCACCAAGGTTTATTAGTGTGGATTCTTGGACACTCGTACGTGCACTGGGGAGCTCTGCGAGCCGACGTTCGGACGGAGGGCAGGCAACTCGGATTTGATCGAAGCGTCGCAGTCATCCGGTGGCTCGGTTTTCGGGGTATGGCCTGGAATCGCGTGTTGCGGGAAATCCAGAACAGTGTGAGACTGGACAGAGCTCCCGACGTTTTGGTTTTGCACGTGGGGGGTAACGATCTTGGGGTCCGACCTTTTCGGGAGTTGGTTAGAGACATCAAACAGGACTGTTTACGTTTGTGGGTTTTGTACCCGGGATTGACTGTCGTCTGGTCCGAAATCGTGCCGCGGAAACGGTGGAAGCACATGCGGTCTTTGCAAAAAATTGATAAGGCCCGCATAAAGGTGAACAGGGCGGTGTCTGCCTTTGTGGTTAGGAATGGGGGTGCGGCGGTCAGACATTTTGAATTGGAATCTGGAAATGGGGAGTATTGGTTGGCGGACGGCGTGCATTTGAATGCTGTAGGAATGGATTTTTGGGCTCTCGGGTTACAGGAGGGCATTGAGAAGGCTATAGCTTTTCGGTCGGGTGGGGTCTCGGGCCTTTAAGGTTTTCAAAGGCCTCTCGTTGTGGCGTTTGGGGGGAGTCCTTGGAGTTGGTGGAAATTGGTTTGGGGGGTCCATAGGTATATGGCTCCTCTGTTCTGAAGTTTATTATGTTTTGGATCTGGTGATTGGTGGTGGGGAGTTCCGGCAGGGGTGGTCGGATCTCATGTTTTTACCGCGAACAGTGAACCCTCTTGCGGGGTTTTTGGTGCTCCCGAGCCAGGCTTACAACGGCTGGGAGTAAAATATGGTTTGAGTTATGTTCGCGGTATGGTTAAAATCACCAGATTCTTTTGGGCTCCAAGGACTTCCCCTAGTTTTGAAATGTATGCTTTTACATTAATTGTTAACCGTTGTTTTTGTTTAATAAACAGGCTGCTGTGGCCTACATAATTCCAAAGAAACTCTTGTCTCTGTCTTAATTGGGAGAAGGGGTTCGGGTGGTTGCGCTGGGGGAAAAAAGGTAAGGGATGGTAAGAGTGTCAGTAGGGGGTATCTCCCTCTTTCCCAAGAAGCTTCGACAATACCAGGGTCATACCTCACGTACCCATTATAACCTACGCAACTACGCACGTGTCAATGTTTTTCTGGCGGCACAGATGACAAGGTCCAATACAAGTCTATGGGTCCGTGAAAAACACGTACAGCACACAGAGTTGTGGAGCAGTCAGGGTGTCCTTTTACATATCTCGTAGATCCAAATAAAATTGATCTGATACTCCTAGTATTTTTGTGGATATTGTCCGCGCTGCTGAACAAATGGAAATCCAGACGTATTGATGAAAAGAAATGGTGGTTTTATTCAACGTGTTTTGAAGTCTATATATTATTATTATTTATTATTATAGCTCCATTTATTCCATGGCGCTTTACATGTGAGGAGAGGTATACATAAAAAAAGATAAGTACAATAATCTTAAACAATACAAGTCACGACTGGTACAGGAAGAGAGAGGACCCTGCCCGCGAGGGCTCACAATCTACAAGGGATGGGTGAGGATACAGTAACATAGTAACATAGTAACATAGTTAGTAAGGCCGAAAAAAGACATTTGTCCATCCAGTTCAGCCTATATTCCATCATAATAAATCCCCAGATCTACGTCCTTCTACATAACCTAATAATTGTATGATACAATATTGTTCTGCTCCAGGAAGACATCCAGGCCTCTCTTGAACCCCTCGACTGAGTTCGCCATCACCAACTCCTCAGGCAAGCAATTCCAGATTCTCACTGCCCTAACAGTAAAGAATCCTCTTCTATGTTGGTGGAAAAACATTCTCTCCTCCAGACGCAAAGAATGCCCCCTTGTGCCCGTCACCTTCCTTGATATAAACAGATCCTTAGCGAGATATTTGTAGTGAGGTGGGGGTAGAGCTGGTCATGCAGCGGTTTGGTCGATCGGTGGTTACTGCAGGTTATAGGCTTGTCGGAAGAGGTAGGTCTTCAGGATCTTTTTGAAGGTTTCGATGGTAGGTGAGAGTCTGATATGTTGTGGTAGAGGGTTCCAGAGTAGGGGTGATGCGCGAGAGAAATCTTGTATGCGATTGTGGGAAGAGGAGATAAGAGGGGAGTAGAGAAGGAGATCTTGTGAGGATCGGAGATTGCGTGTAGGTAAGTACCGAGAGACAAGGTCACAGATGTATGGAGGTGACAGGTTGTGGATGGCTTTGTACGTCATGGTTAGGGTTTTGTACTGGAGTTTCTGGGAAATGGGGAACCAGTGAAGGGATTGACAGAGGGGAGAAGCTGGGGAATAGCGGGGGGACAGGTGGATTAGATGGGCAGCAGAGTTTAGAATAGATTGGAGGGGTGCGAGAGTGTTAGAGGGGAGGCCACAGAGCAGGAGGTTGCAGTAGTCAATGCGAGATATGATGAGGGCATGGACTAGGGTTTTTGCAGATTCTTGGTTGAGGAATGAACGGATTCGTGAAATATTTTTGAGTTGAAGTCGGCAGGAAGTGGAAAGGGCTTTGATATGTGGTTTGAAGGAGAGATCAGCATCAAGGATTACCCCGAGGCAGCGAGCTTGTGGGACTGGGGAGAGTGGGCAGCCATTTACTGTAATGGATAGATTTGTTGGGGGGGGGTCACGTGAGATGGGGGAAAGATGATGAATTCTGTTTTGTCCAGGTTCTTTCTGAAAGTTTCCACGGTAGGCGAGAGTGATGATATTTTCTTTTTCATCAATACATCTGGATTTCCATTTGTTCAGCAGCGAAGACAATATCCACAAAAATCCTTTATATGGTTCCTGATATGGTCAATCTTTGACCCGTGGATCTTCGGCAGTTGACGTTTACATGCCCTATGAAAGGGGCACCAGGTGAGCAGTTTTCCCAATAACAGATTCTGAAATTGTCGGATAAGACCCTTTGTGCGCTTCTTCTCTCCTATAATTTCTTTGTTTGATACTCCTAGTAACATAGTTTTTTGATGAAACATATCCTGCCCCAAGTCATGATCCCCAAGATTCGTCAGTGAAGCCAGCACAAGCCCCATGACCTTGAGAAGAGGTAAAGACAGATTTTTCATTATGCCATTATGTAATACTTCTCCCTGCCAGAAGTTAGGTAATGCAGCCTCCGGTAATCCCAGTGTGTATTGTGAGCATGCAGTATTATGTAATGGTGCCATCTAACAGTCGGCAGGGCTGGTCTGCAGCAATCATAGAGGGATGTGTACTGCTCTGAGCCTGATAATCCCAGCTATTAAATGTACCGCTCCTCTCTGCAAACAGGCAGCTGAGCCGACAGGTTTTGAAGCAAACATGTTTTAATTACAAATCATAGTTTAGGGCAATGTTTATACTGAAAGTGAATATCTCGTAATTACTTCTATGAAGTCATCCCATTGTCAGGGCAGACAATAACGGCTCAGCAGCCAAGGGCCAACCTAAATGTATTTTATTAAACATTACAGAGCTTGTGTATTACTTCTGTATTGATCAATTTCATTTATATAGCGGCATATATTCTGCAGAACTTTACAATTAAGCAGTGACACATACAGACAATAAAATCATTACCAAATAACACATAGTTCAGCAGTTACAGGAGGGGCGAGAGTCCTGCTCCCAAGATATTATCTAAAAGGAAATGAGGGGACACAATAGGTAGAACGTACTTGTTATCTTCGGTCCAGACTTCATAATAATAAAAAGTAGGGGTTCTGATATAATGCTGCATGACTCGGTCACCAGCCAGTATCTAAGTACAGTTACCAAGAGCTATCGGGTGCATGGAGGATATGGAGACCGATGAATAGGAGGGACAAGATTCTAAGGAAAATTTAGGGTACAAGGGAGAGTTAGATTAGTGATGTGAGGTGATAGGCCTGTCTAAAGAGATGTATTTTTAAAGCACGCTTAACAAAGTTAGGGCTAGGTATTAATTGGATCATCTAGGGTAGTGCATTCCTGAAAACTGACGCAGCACAAGAGAAGTCCTAGAGGCAGAAATGGAAGGTTTGAATGACGGAGGATGTTAGTCTTAGATCAATAAGGATAGATTATCAGAATAAGGGTACCGTCACACAGTGCCATTTCGATCGCTACGACGGTACGATTCGTGACGTTCCAGCGATATCGTTACGATATCGCTGTGTCTGACACGCTGCAGCGATCAGGGATCCTGCTGAGAATCGTACGTCGTAGCAGATCATTTGGAACTTTCTTTAGTCGCTGGATCTCCCGCTGTCATCGCTAGATCGGTGTGTGTGACACCGATCTAGCGATGCGATCTAGCGATGTGTTCGCTTGTAACCAGGGTAAACATCGGGTTACTAAGCGCAGGGCCGCACTTAGTAACCCGATGTTTACCCTGGTTACCAGCGTAAATGTAAAAAAAAAAAAACAGCACATACTTACATTCCGGTGTCCGTCAGGTCCCTTGACGTCTGCTTCCCGCACTCACTGACTGCCAGCTGTAAAGTGAAAGCAGAGCACAGCGGTGACGTCACCGCTGTGCTGTGCTTTCACTTTACGGCCGGCAGTCACTGAGTGCGGGAAGGAGACGGCAAGGGACAGACACTGGAATGTAAGTATGTGCTGTTTGTTTTTTTTTACGCTGGTAACCAGGGTAAACATCGGGTTACTAAGCGCGGTCCTGCGCTTACTAACCCGATGTTTACCCTGGTTACCCGGGGACCTCGGCATCGTTGGTCGCTGGAGAGCTGTCTGTGTGACAGCTCCCCAGCGACAACACTACGATTTACCTACGATCACGGCCAGGTCGTATCGCTGGTCGTGATCGTAGGTAAATCGTATAGTGTGACGGTACCCTAACATCTGCTGATATCACTTCCAGCAGTGACCAGACGTAAACAGAGAATGGATTGGAGTGGAACACCACAGTCCCATAAGCTCTCTAGTGGCTGCTGCCAGGTATTCACACCAAACAAGGAGGAATCAAATATTGTATCAGAGCTCATGTATTAGACTATCCCTGAGTATTTTATAAAGCCACCTCTTCCAGTGGTGTACTGCCAGTTGGTGGCAAGCCATGCGGCTGCTATGGGGCCCGTGAGCTGGGGTCCCCGATGCCGGCACCGCCGCCTTCATCTGTCATCACAAGTTCAACTGTATCAGCATCCAGGATGCAAGCAATAATGAAAGAGGGAGCATCGGCTGATACTTCTTCCTCCATCATTCCTCCACAGCGTCTGATGTCTGAGTGCAGCGGACGCAATGATGTCACTACATGGCTCCTGCAGCTTTGAGATGTGCGGTGTTTCAGAATGAGGAGGAAAAGGTGAGCATTGTTATTTTTTATTTTTTTTAATCAATGAGTACATTGTGGTGGCCATACTGTTGTATAGGAAACTATGAGGAGTGCTTTATACTATATAGAGGGCTATGGGGAGTGCATTATAATATGGAGGACTATGGGGTGCATAATAATAGTAATAATAATAATAATAATAAGGTGCATTATACTATATGGAGGACTATGAGAAGTGCATTATACTATATGGAGGACTATGGGGAGTGTATTATTCTATATTTAGGACTATGAGGATGCATTATACTAAATGGAGGACTATGGGGAGTGCATTATACTTTATGGAGGACTATGGAGAGTGCATTATACTATATTGAGGACTATGGGGAGTGAATTATACTACATTGAAGACTATTGGGAGTGTATTATACTATATGTATGACTATGGGGAGTGTATTATTCTATATGGAGGACTATGAGGATGCATTATACTAAATGTAGGACTATGGGATGCATTATACCATATGGAGGACTATGGGGAGTGCATTATATTCTATGGATGACTATTGGGAGTGTATTATTCTATATGGAAGACTATGAGGATGCATTTTACTAAATGGAGGACTATGGGATGCATTATACTATATGGAGGACTATGGGCACTGCATTATACTCTTTGTAGGACTATGGGGTACAGTATACTATATGGAGGATTATGGATGCAGTATACATTATGGAGAACTATGGGGCCTATTATTCTATATGGAGGGCTATGTGGGGGTGATATTATTTGAAGGGCTTTGTGGGAACCTTTATACTTTATGGACAGCTATATGGTGGCAATTATATTTAATGCAAGCAATTATATAGTGTGAAGGTTTGTGTGCGGTCTATCATTTTGTGTGGATGACCTTGTGAGGGCTATTAAATTGTTTGAAGAGCTAGTGGGGGCCATTATAAAGAGTGGTGAGGTCTGGGGGCCATTAAACTGTGTAGACCCATTATACTGCATGGAGAGCTGTGTGGGAGTCACAGTTGGGGGATGATACTATGCTTGGGGTGGGATACAGTAGGGTCATCATACACATGGAAACAGGAGAAGCAATGGAAAGGGAGAAGATACAGATTAGATATTAGAAAACAAAATTGACAGTGAGGGTGATCAATGAGTGGAAATGGCTGCCACGAGAGGTGGTGAGTTCTAATTCAATGGAAGTCTTCAAAGAGAGGCTGGACAGACATCTGTCGGAGATGGTTTAGTGAATCCTGCATTGAGCAAAAGGTTGGACATGATGACCCTGGAGGTCCCTTCCAACTCTAGCATTCTATGATCATATTGTGCATGTGGAGGGTACTATGGAGGAATTCACTGTTGGGGGTATCATGTTGTGCTTGTGGGGCACTTCTGCTGGCATCATACTTTATGGGTGCAATGAAAGGGAAATCTAGGGCTTCAGTAGGAGGGAAATTACTACTGTAAAGGCTGCAAAGTTGTGAGATATGCTTTTTTGTGACTCCACCGAATATTAATTTTCTTTTTTTGTTGTTAGGATAGGGGTCAACTAGAACTTCTGCCATGGTTTCTGTGTATGCCCTTGACCTCTGCCTTCTTTATGAATGCAGAATACCCAGTGTTTTATCAATTTCTCACCCCGTGACTGATCCCTGTGCTGCCACCAGCCCTCCTTACATCTTGGTCACAGGTTCCATCAGTGCATGGCATGCACACTGAAAGCTGCACTGAGCATGCTCTCCCAGAAGAGTCTCATTGGCTTCAGATTCACCAATCACAGTGCGTTCCAAGCCAAGGTAAGAGTCATCCGCATCCACCTCTCCATCCACACTTCCTGCAGATATTGGGAACAGTAGTATCACTGACCAATATTTTTACACAAATAAGCCATAAACCTGTTGTCATTAACACTATACTGTCTATACATATACAGTACAGACCAAAAGTTTGGACACACCTTCTCATTTAAAGATATTTCTGTATTTTCATGACTATGAAAATTGTACATTCATACTGAAGGCATCAAAACTTAGCAAAAAAGTGTGAAACAACTGAAATTATGTTTTATATTCTAGCTTCTTCAAAGTAGCCACCTTTTGCTTTGATGATTGCTTTGCACACTCTTGGCATTCTCTTGACAAGTTTCAAGAGGTAGTCACCAGGAATGGTCTTCCAACAATCTTGAAGGAGTTCTCAGAGATGCTTAGCCCTTGTTGGCCCTTTTGCCTTCACTCTGCGGTCCAGCTCACCCCAACCATCTATAGAGGCCAGGTCATCTGGCGTAGCACCCCATCACTCTTGTTCTTGGTCAAATAGCCCTTACACAGCCTGGAGGTGTGTTTGGGGTCATTGTCCTGTTGAAAAATAAATGATGGTCCAACTAAATGCAAACCGGATGGAATAGCATGCCACTGCAAGATGCTGTGGTAGCCATGCTGGTTCAGTATGCCTTCAATTTTAAATAAATACCCAACAGTGTCACCAGCAAAGCACCCCCACACCATCATACCTCCTCCTCCATGCTTCACGGTGGGAACCAGGCATGTAGAGTCCATCCGTTCACCTTTTCTGCGTCGCACAAAGACACGGTGGTTGGAACCAAAGATCTCAAATTTGGACTCATCAGACCAGCACAGATTTCCACTGGTCTAATGTCCATTCCTTGTGTTCTTTAGCCCAAACAAGTCTCTTCTGCTTGTTGCCTGTCCTTAGCAGTGGTTTCCTAGCAGCTATTTTACCATGAAGGCCTGCTGCACAAAGTCTCCTTTTAACAGTTGTAGAGATGTGTCTGCTGCTAGAACTCTGTGTGGCATTGACCTGGTCTCTAATCTGAGCTGATAAACTTATCCTCAGAAGCAGAGGTGACTCTTGGTCTTCCTTTCCTGGGATGGTCCTCATGTGAGCCAGTTTCTTTGTAGCGCTTGATGGTTTTTGCCACTGCACTTGGGGACACTTTCAAAGTTTTCCCAATTTTTCGGACTGACTGACCTTCATTTCTTAAAGTAATGATAGCCACTTATTTTTCTTTACTTAGCTGCTTTTTTCTTGCCATAATACAAATTCTAACAGGCCATTCAGTAGGACTATCAGCTGTGTATCCACCAGACTTCTGCACAACACAACTGATGGTCCCAACCCCATTTATAAGGCAAGAAATCCCATTTATTAAACCTGAAGTGACAACCATTCCCGGTGACTACCTCTTGAAGCTCATCAAGAAAATGCCAAGAGTGTGTAAAGCAGTCATCAAAGCAAAAGGTGGCTACTTTGAAGAACCTAGAATATAAGACATAATTTCAGTTGATTCACACTCTTTTGTTAAGTATATAATTCCACATGTGTTAACTCATAGTTTTGATGCCTTCAGTGTGAATGTACAATTTTCATAGTCATGAAAATACAGAAAAATCTTTAAATGAGAAGGTGTGTCCAAACTTTTGGTCTGTACTGTACATATATATATATATATATATATATATATATATATATATATATAACATTGTACCCTGTTATGTGTTCATAATGTATTTTTTGTCATATATTGTTAATGGCCTCCTCGCACAGAGTTGGCATAGTTGACGCCATCTTTTATGTATAAATATGTTCCCATGCCATGTTCATTATGATCTATTTGTCTATTTATACCCCTAAACATGTCCCAAGTGATTGGAATAGATGAAGTCAAATTTATTGATCACTTGTGTCTTTCTTCACAGTCTGTACTGTTCCACATTGCACCACTACTTTGTTATACCATGGTTATGTAGTGAGGAAAAGCAAGTCCCCTGCCGTGTAAGCTGCACCCTTGTAGAACCAAATATGTTTTCCAGTGTTGTGCCCTTGCACCCGTAAGGCCAGGTAGGCACTACCACTGTTGTCAACCACCTCATTGTTGAGTACAAACATACTGTCCGGGGAGGGCGTGGTTTGCAAGGGACAGGAGCAGACATGCCTTTACAGAGCTCCTGAATAATCCCCTATATTGAGCTACTTTTGGCTTCCAAAAAGTGGAACTTATAGATCTATAAGCTTGGAAAACCTTTGGTCCTTATCTACAACAAATAAAATGAAGAATATAGCGGATATTAAAAGTACAACAAGCACTACAGCTTCTCAGCCTGTAACAAGGCCTCCAATCAAGATGGCTGCTACACAGTCAAACATGAGAGGAAAATCCTTCAGGGTTTCTGTCACCCACGGAACAGAAAGAGCTGGAGCCAAGAATTTTCCGGTAAAATATGTGAGAAAAGTCCCTTTTGCTCCTGTGTTGGGGAGGACCTCAGATGTTCCCCCAGACAACAGGGATTCAAGACAGAAGAATACCAACGGCTGTGCTGAATCGTCATCGACTGTTGCGGAGGTGATATGCTGGACAACATCAGCGCTGCCCCAGCGAAGAACCTTGCACTCCCTGTGGCACCGTTACCCGCTGAAAAAGAGGGGAAGAAGAGCCAGGAGTTTGCGGTGAGATCGGGAGCCACGACGCTGTGGAAGGAAGGACCCCAGGACTTGTCCCTTACCTTAACACCAGGCAAGTCCTTCAGGACCGACTCGGTCCGGTGGAGGCTGGGAAGCGAGGCCCAGTGCGGCCCGGTGATTCCTCCGCCGGCCGCTTGCGACGTCACCGCATGCAGAGCGGCTGATGCAGCAGCGGTGAGGCAGGAGAGGGAGTCCCGCCGCTGCGAGGTGTCCAGTTGTATTGTGAAGCAGCGAATGGTACACCGCCACTACTATATAGCGCCGCTCAGCCTCTTAGTGCTTTAGAGAGGTGTGCTACCTCCAATCCTTCATATAATTGCTCAAAAATTAGAGGGGAAATTAACAATTACCCAAACAATAAGGGGCAATCATGCAGAAGCTACACTACAGAAGGTGAAGAGGCTGATGCGGCGACAGTTAGGGAGGAGGGAGTCTTGCCACTACAAAGTGGTGGAATAGAGATTGGAACACTGCTACAGTTATATAATGCCTCACAACCTCTTCCTATATTGAGGAGAGGTGCCACCCTTAAACCTTATTTTGATACCCCAAAAATCATTGGGGAAACTCATGAAAACCCTGACAATAACGGGCAACTATGTAGAAGCCCATCTGTTAAAGGGGTTTTATCAACAAATTGGAATGGCTGCCTGTGACCAGTCCTCTGACACATCAGAAAGTGACCCCTTTAAACAAATACGGTCACAACAAAAATCTATACTAGAAGAAACCAGGCTTAATTTTTTAAAAGCTTTGAAGAAATAATCCAAAAAATACTTCCTAATTTGACCTCTACTATGGAACCAGCCGACAAAAACAATAGCGACACAGTAGATCAAAAGGAACAGCTGGATGTAAACCATGGTACAGATAATTCTTCTAATTCATCAGAGGGGCTAGAAAGTGTCCACTCAGAGGAATTTACTAAAATGACAGATACCACTGACTATGGGGACAGTGACTTTACTAATTTTACAGATTCTGACAAAAATTTATCCCAACATTCCTCCTCAGAGAGTTCTACTGAATATGAGACTTATGAGCCCATAGGAAAATTCCTATTCCAGCAAAATAAAATTAACTTGGGTCAAGAGAAATTGGATGCAGGGCCTGAGGACCATATCTCTAATGTTTCTTTAATAGATACCATACCAGCTTCTGACGACTACCCATCTGAGAGCTTTATGATCAATATCAGCAGAGCCTTTTTAACATCGGTAAACATCTTGGAAAAGGGTACTAATACACATGGATGCGAATCTAACATATCCCATCTTCAACAATCAAATACAGTAAAAGCCTCTGAATCTTTTATCAAGAAGCTATTTAAAGATACACTACATTTTATAGTCAAAGACTCTAACTTAAATTCTACCAAGGCCCCTGATGCCCCTCTTCAAGACTCAAAAATAACAGACTCTCTAGACAAAAACTACTGACTCTCGTCCTCTATCCATGCTCATAGTCCACACATACTCTCGGACTCTCTGGAGAGGATCTGAAAAGACATCAACTATTTTAGAGACTACTTGGCTAATTATGTAGACTTCAAAAGGAAAAATAACATAAAAATCAGAGGAATACCGGAGTCGGTCCAGCCCTCACAGTTAAAAAATTATATTTCTTCAATGATCTCTCACTTATTACCCAAAACAAAAGAAAAAATCTGATCGAGAAGGTTTTCAGAATCCAAAGGCCACTCTCTCTCCCTACAAACATTGCTCGCGACGTCATTGTGTCCCTCTATCCTACAGGGGTAAAGAATGATCTCATTATACTGACAAGAGACTCAAAACACCTTCCATCTCCGTACAGCAACTTATCTTTTTTCAAGGACTTGTCTAAAGATACCCTACAAAAAATGAAAATCATTCTTTCAAACCACTCGGGAACTTTTACACTCCGGAATACCCTACCAATGGACAAAGACTTCCAATTTGCAAGTGAAATTTGCTTCAAAATTGTTCACACTCTCATCTCTGGAGGAACGAATTAACTTTCTGAAAAGAACAGGATTGACATCTTCTGCTGTTTCTTCCGATACCTCCTCTCTGTGTACATCAAATATACATCCTACTTGAAAAGACCTTTATTCCACTTGTTATTTTACTAAAAAGAACCGAACATTGCCCTCCAGCCAGTCTTAGGGTCACCTTAAGGTATTCCCAGACTTGACAGGTTTTCATACTTTACACAATACATACTGACTTTTATTTTCAGACGCTGATATTGAGCAACATTTAATTTGATGTCATACGCAATTGTATATGTGTACTGTTTGAGTTTCTATTTCAGGTGCTGATATTAAGTGACAGTTGTGTTGTGTAAACCTACGGGAATGTCTGTATGTATACCTGAACCGCATCTTTAATTTTCTATCTACTGGCTAACACGGTACCAAGATATACGGTATATCTTTCCTGTATGTATACCTGTCTTTTTTCCCTTTTCCCCATATTATGGGGTCTTTCCTTTTTTCCCCTCTACCTTGCTTTCCCTTATTCTTTAGCCTTCCCCGTTATAAAATTTATAAAACCAATAAAGATTATTGGAAAAACAAACATACTGTCCTATGATGGGTGTTGCTTGCTTTCTTTTTTTCTCTAGAATACTCTGGTGTAACAACTGATATCAATTTCTAAATTTACATACTGACCAAAAGCAGTAGGGGTGCTCAGTGGCAGATTATAATGAGGTCAAACTGGGCAGTAGCCCAGGGCCCAGTGGTGTGGGGGGGCCCTGGGCCCAGTGGGTAGAGGGGACCCGCATTGGGCCCCATCTCATCTGCTCACCGGGCCTCTACCGGCGAAGCGTCAGTTTAACGTTGTTTTTTTTATTGCAAATGGCAATCCGGGGGGCCCGGGTCAGAATGCTGGACACACTGGGGGCAATATGCTGTACACACTGGGGCAGAGATGCTGGACACACTGGGGCACTATGCTGGACACACTGGGGGCAATATACTGGACACACTGGGGGCAATATGCTGGACACACTGGGGGCAGAATGCTGGACACACTGGGGCAATATGCTGGACACACTGGGGGCAATATGCTGGACACACTGGGGGCAGGATGCTGGAGACACTGGGGCAGATTGCTGGACACACTGGGGGCAGAATGCTGGACAAACTGGGGGCAATATGCTGGACACGCGGGGGGCTATATGCTGGACACACTGGGGGCAATATACTGGACACACTGGGGGCAATATGCTGGACACAATGGGGGCAGAATGCTGGACACACTGGGGCAGGATGCTGGACACACTGGGGGCAGGATGCTGGACACATTGGGGGCAGAGATGCTGGACACTGGGGGCAGAGATGCTGGACATTGGGGCAGAGATGCTGGACATTGGGGGCAGGATGCTGGACACACTGGGGGAAGGATGCTGGACACATTGGGGGCAGAGATGCTGGACACTGGGGGCAGAGATGCTGGACATTTGGGGCAGAGATGCTGGACATTGGGGGCAGAGATGCTGGACACTGGGGGTGAGATGCTGGACACTGGGGACAGAGATGCTGGACACATTGGAGGCAGAGATGTTGGACACACTGGGGGCAGGACTGGAGACAGATAGGGCAGGATTGGAGACATGGGCAGAATTTAGATACGGGGCATGATTGGAGACACGGGGCAGAATGAAAGACATGGGGCAGGATTGGAGACAAATCATGCAGGATCATGGGGCAGGATGGATACGATGGAGACTGATGGGGCAGGATGGGGAGATCATATGGGGCAGAATGGATACTCAACAGAGTGTATAGTACAGTGGTAAGGTGTGCAGGCTTGCAAACAGTCGAGGGGTTCAAGAGAGGCCTGGATGTCTTCCTGGAGCAGAACAATATTGTATCATACAATTATTAGGTTCTGTAAAAGGACGTAGATCTGGGGATTTATTATGATGGAATATAGGCTGAACTGGATGGACAAATGTAACATAGTAACATAGTAACATAGTTAGTAAGGCCGAAAAAAGACATTTGTCCATCCAGTTCAGCCTATATTCCATCATAATAAATCCCCAGATCTACGTCCTTCTACAGAACCTAATAATTGTATGATACAATATTGTTCTGCTCCAGGAAGACATCCAGGCCTCTCTTGAACCCCTCGACTGAGTTCGCCATCACCACCTCCTCAGGCAAGCAATTCCAGATTCTCACTGCCCTAACAGTAAAGAATCCTCTTCTATGTTGGTGGAAAAACCTTCTCTCCTCCAGACGCAAAGAATGCCCCCTTGTGCCCGTCACCTTCCTTGGTATAAACAGATCCTCAGCGAGATATTTGTATTGTCCCCTTATATACTTATACATGGTTATTAGATCGCCCCTCAGTCGTCTTTTTTCTAGACTAAATAATCCTAATTTCGCTAATCTATCTGGGTATTGTAGTTCTCCCATCCCCTTTATTAATTTTGTTGCCCTCCTTTGTACTCTCTCTAGTTCCATTATATCCTTCCTGAGCACCGGTGCCCAAAACTGGACACAGTACTCCATGTGCGGTCTAACTAGGGATTTGTACAGAGGCAGTATAATGCTCTCATCATGTGTATCCAGACCTCTTTTAATGCACCCCATGATCCTGTTTGCCTTGGCAGCTGCTGCCTGGCACTGGCTGCTCCAGGTAAGTTTATCATTAACTAGGATCCCCAAGTCCTTCTCCCTGTCAGATTTACCCAGTGGTTTCCCGTTCAGTGTGTAATGGTGATATTGATTCCCTCTTCCCATGTGTATAACCTTACATTTATCATTGTTAAACCTCATCTGCCACCTTTCAGCCCAAGTTTCCAACTTATCCAGATCCATCTGTAGCAGAATACTATCTTCTCTTGTATTAACTGCTTTACATAGTTTTGTATCATCTGCAAATATCGATATTTTACTGTGTAAACCTTCTACCAGATCATTAATGAATATGTTGAAGAGAACAGGTCCCAATACTGACCCCTGCGGTACCCCACTGGTCACAGCGACCCAGTTAGAGACTATACCATTTATAACCACCCTCTGCTTTCTATCACTAAGCCAGTTACTAACCCATTTACACACATTTTCCCCCAGACCAAGCATTCTCATTTTGTGTACCAACCTCTTGTGCGGCACGGTATCAAACGCTTTGGAAAAATCGAGATATACCACGTCCAATGACTCACCATGGTCCAGTCTATAGCTTACCTCTTCATAAAAACTGATTAGATTGGTTTGACAGGAGCGATTTCTCATAAACCCATGCTGATATGGAGTTAAACAGTTATTCTCATTGAGATAATCCAGAATAACATCCCTCAGAAACCCTTCAAATATTTTACCAACAATAGAGGTTAGACTTACTGGCCTATAATTTCCAGGTTCACTTTTAGAGCCCTTTTTGAATATTGGCACCACATTTGCTATGCGCCAGTCCTGCGGAACAGACCCTGTCGCTATAGAGTCACTAAAAATAAGAAATAATGGTTTATCTATTACATTACTTAGTTCTCTTAGTACTCGTGGGTGTATGCCATCCGGACCCGGAGATTTATCTATTTTAATCTTATTTAGCCGGTTTCGCACCTCTTCTTGGGTTAGATTGGTGACTCTTAATATAGGGTTTTCATTGTTTCTTGGGATTTCACCTAGCATTTGATTTTCCACCGTGAATACCGTGGAGAAGAAGGTGTTTAATATGTTAGCTTTTTCCTCGTCATCTACAACCATTCTTTCCTCACTATTTTTTAAGGGGCCTACATTTTCAGTTTTTATTCTTTTACTATTGATATAGTTGAAGAACAGTTTGGGATTAGTTTTACTCTCCTTAGCAATGTGCTTCTCTGTTTCCTTTTTGGCAGCATTAATTAGTTTTTTAGATAAAGTATTTTTCTCCCTATAGTTTTTTAGAGCTTCAATGGTGCCATCCTGCTTTAGTAGTGCAAATGCTTTCTTTTTACTGTTAATTGCCTGTCTTACTTCTTTGTTTAGCCACATTGGGTTTTTCCTATTTCTAGTCCTTTTATTCCCACAAGGTATAAACCGCTTACACTGCCTATTTAGGATGTTCTTAAACATTTCCCATTTATTATCTGTATTCTCATTTCTGAGGATATTGTCCCAGTCTACCAGATTAAGGGCATCTCTAAGCTGTTCAAACTTTGCCTTCCTAAAGTTCAATGTTTTTGTGACTCCCTGACAAGTCCCCCTAGTGAAAGACAGGTGAAACTGCACAATATTGTGGTCGCTATTTCCTAAATGTCTTTTTTCGGCCTTACTAACTATGTTACTATGTTACTATGAGGGCAGGATGGGAGAACATATGGCTGGAGCCAGGAATGAGATACACGGGGCCAGGATGGGGGATATTATTATTACCATAGGGGCTAATTAACCCCTTCATGACCGGGGGATTTTTCGTTTTTCCGTGTTCGTTTTTCGCTCCCCTCCTTCCCAGAGCCATAACTTTTTTATTTTTCCGTC
The DNA here is from genome assembly GCF_032444005.1 of Ranitomeya imitator. Taxonomy (NCBI): domain Eukaryota; kingdom Metazoa; phylum Chordata; class Amphibia; order Anura; family Dendrobatidae; genus Ranitomeya; species Ranitomeya imitator. Next base: position 757,308,311 of record NC_091283.1, on the reverse strand, counting down.
AATTTGGCCATGTGAGGGCTTATTTTTTGCGGGACGAGTTGTACTTTTGAACGACATCATTGGTTTTAGCATGTCGTGTACTAGAAAACGGGAAAAAATTCCAAGTGCGGTGAAATTGCAAAAAAAGTGCAATCCCACATTGGTTTTTTGTTTGGCTTTTTTGCTAGGTTCACTAAATGCTAAAAATGACCTGCCATTATGATTCTACAGGTCATTACGAGTTCATAGACACCAAACATGACTAGGTTATTTTTTATCTAAGTGGTGAAAAAAAATTCCAAACTTTGCTAAAAAAAAAAAAAAAAAATTGCGCCATTTTCCGATACTCGTAGCGTCTCCATTTTTCATCATCTGGGGTCGGTTGAGGGGTTATTTTTTGCGTGCCGAGATGACGTTTTTAATGATAGCATTTCGGTGCAGATACGTTCTTTTGATCGCCCGTTATTGCATTTTAATGCAATGTCGCGGCGACCAAAAAAATGTAATTCTGGCGTTTCGAGTTTTTTTCCCGCTATGCTGTTTAGCGATCAGGTTAATACTTTTTTTTATTTGATAGATCGGGCGATTCTGAGCGCGGCGATACCAAATATGCGTAGATTTGATATTTTTTTTATTGATTTATTTTCATTGGGGCGAAAGGGGGGTGATTTAAACTTTTATGTTTTTTTATTTTTTTCACATTTTTTTAAACTTTTTTTTTTAACTTTTGCCATGCTTCAATAGCCTCCATGAGAGGCTAGAAGCAGGCACAACCCGATCGTCTCTGCTACATAGCAGCAATCTGCTGATCGCTGCTATGTAGCAGAATTGCACGTGTGCTTTGAGCGCCGACCACAGGGTGGTGCTCACAGCGACGGGCAATCAGTAACCATAGAGGTCCCAAGGACCTCTATGGTTACCATTCACAAGCATCGCCGACCCCCGATCATGTGACGGGGGTCGGCGATGACGTCATTTCCAGCCGCCCGGCCGGAAGCGGTAGTTAAATGCCGCTGTCTGCGTTTGACAGCGGCATTTAACTAGTTAATAGGTGCGGGCAGATCGCGTTTCTGCCCACGCCTATTACGGGCACATGTCAGCTGTTCAAAACAGCTGACATGTCCCGGCTTTGGTGCGGGCTCACCGCGGAGCCCTGCATCAAAGCAGGGGAGCCGGCATCGGACGGTATAGTACGTCCGATGCCGGTAAGGGGTTAAGGGATATTATTACTGCAGTGATGTATTTATTTTATTTTTGAGGACACTGTTTTAAATGGGGGGGCGGTCCTGTTACTGTGTAGAGTGACACTATGTTGCCTCTTTTTCTTCATGTGGTGTAATGTAGAAGTTGGGAAAAATTAAGTAATGTGTTCTGCAAGCGGAGCTCAAGATAACTGTGTTATTTCTTGCAGAGACGAGTCCTGGCTGGATGAAGTGATGGCGGTCTGTGCTGGATGACAGATGAAGGACTTCACCTAGAGACGTCACTGGTGAGTCATTGTTACCTATACACTGACACTATACACTATATACTATATACAGAGGTCCTGTGTACAATGTCACCGTTGATCACTGTATTACCTCTACACAGACACTGCATACTAAGTACAGATCTCCTGTGAATATTGGCACTGATGGTGATAGTATTGTGTTTTTGTTTTTTGTTTCTTCCTAACTGAAGGGTAAATTGACTAGATCAATGGATGTTTGACAGGTTATAGTTTCTCACAGCAACTATTTTTCTGGAATAATCTGGTTCAGGTATATGATGACCCCGTCGCATGACCCCGTCACATGACCCCCGTCACATGACCAGGGGGCCCACAGTGTCTGAACAGCCCGGGGCCCTGGCTACCCTTAAACCACCCCTGGGGGTGCTCCATTGCAGCTTACTTCTGCATTATTCAGTAGGATTGTGTGGGTTGCAATGTCACCAGCTGGATCTTTGTATTCACCATTTGGAGGCTGAGGGACCCAATGGACATAAAAGGATTCTCCTGGTCAATGAGACATTCCGAGTTCTCAGCCGTACTTCTGTGTGATAATCTGCTTATTGGTCATTAATCTGACCATAAGAGGTTTAATACCACGTATATGTAAAGTGAGAAGATCACATCAGGACACAGGCGAAAACCACATCTCCGGCTGATACTTTGGCTTCATTGTAACCTTTAGGTACATTAAAGGGGTTGCTTCAACATAATAAATGGGTAAAATTCTAAAGTGCTTGTAAAAACAACCAATTTTGAAACCTGTCTGTTCTCAAGAACAGAAAGAATTTAATTTCATACATTACTGCTCGTTGCCTTGGTTTCCGGCCAGTGCTGAAGTCTAGCAGAGATGGCCAGTCTCCTTGTCAAGGAGTGCAGCGCTTGCAAGCTCTTTGCTATAGAACAGCGGCGGCACCAGAGGTTGTTGTTTTACAAGGAGGAAATGTAGGCATTCTGAAGTGGTTGTCTGAGTAGAGGAGAACATATTTATTCAAGTATTTCTAGTTGCTGTAAAATTCCCTTCCGCAGTTTCTATAGTGGCCACTAACCACACTGCCACTGTTACAAGGCATTTAGTCCCCCACCGAAAAGCTTTTCTCTTTTTATTACATGAAGACATTTCTATTGACCAGTGCAGTTAAACAAAGTCAAACTCCTTGTTTATCTGTGTGCAGAATTTGGGCAGATATTCTCCAGATCTATGTTAGGTATGCAATAAAATTGGTTAATAACGTCGGGTTACTCCATAGATTCCTGGTCATTGCTGGACAGATTGCCGTAAACCCAAGTTGTGCTACTTTCCTGACTGATTTCTCATCCGCTTATTGGATCTGGTTGTGTTTAGCAGAACAATCATAACATCAATCCAGTAGTATAAGAGAAATTTACAATCTGTCCTTAATTTAGATAGCACGTTCTTTAGCCTCTACTGGCTGACTGCACATAATATTAGCTGGATTGTGCCAGGACCCCCATCCCACCATCATCCATTCTGTCCATCTAATATGATTTATGATGATAGTCATATCAGAATCTCCATTTGCAGACCTGGTGTTTCGAGCTATTGGCCCTCATCAGTGCAAAGTATGAGAACTGATTTGGCTAAGTGAGTTGCTCTGGACTGGGGTCTAAGGGGTATAGTTTCTCATTGTGGAGAATGACATACCGGCTCTGGCATGCCAAGGTAAGAGGCCTATTTGCCGTGCAATGCTTATCTGGGAAATTTAATATGCAAATTGCCTCTCCAGAGAGGAAGAGGACATGAATTCTATAGCGCCACCTGTTGAAAGCAGCGATCCTACAAGTCACTATTGACTCTTTAACGAGTCTTGCAATATGACTTAGGATAAAAGCCAAATCAGAATCTCAATTTGCAGACACGATGTTTCGGGCTGTTGGCCCTCGTCAGTGCAAAGTATTATTATTATTATTATTATATATTTATATAGCACCGTTGATTCCATGGTGCTGTACATGAGAAGTGGTTACATACAAGTTACAGATATCACTTACAGTAAACAAACTAACAATGACAGACTGATACAGAGGGACGAGGACCCTGCCCTTGCGGGCTTACATTCTACAGGATTATGGGGAAGGAGACAGTAGGTTGGGGGTTGCAGGTGCTTCGGTGTTGGTGAGGCGGTAGCTTCGATAGTGATGAGGCGGCAGCGGTGTCAGTGCAGGCTGTAGGCTTTCCTAAAGAGATGAGTTTTCAGGTTCCGTCTGAAGGATCCGACTGTGGTTGATAGTCGGACGTGTTGGGGCAGAGAGTTCCAGAGGATGGGGGATATTCGGGAGAAGTCTTGGTGGCAATTGGATGAGGAGCGAATAAGTGTGGAGGAGAGAAGGAGGTCTTGGGAGGACCGGAGATTACGTGAGGGAAGAAATCGGGAGATTAGTTCAGAGATATATGGAGGAGACAGGTTATGGATGGCTTTGTAGGTCAGTATTAGTAATTTGAACTGGATACGCTGAGGGAATGGGAGCCAGTGAAGAGATTTGCAGAGGGGGGAAGCGGAGGAGTAGCGAGGAGAAAGATGGATTAGTCGGGCAGCAGAGTTAAGGATGGACTGGAGAGGTGCAAGGGTGTTAGCAGGGAGACCACAGAAAAGGATGTTGCAGTAGTCAAGGCAGGGAGATGATGAGGGCATGCACAAGCATTTTAGTAGATTGGGGGTTGAGGAAAGGACGGATCCTGGAGATATTTTTGAGCTGGAGGTGACAGGAGGTGGAAAGAACTTGGATGTGCAGTGTGAAGGACAGGGCAGAGTCGAAGGTTACTCCGAGGCAGCGGACTTTGGGTACAGGGGAAACCATGATGTCATTGACTGCGATAGATAGGTCAGGTAAGGAAGATTTGTGGGATGGAGGAAAGATGATGAGTTCAGATTTGTCCACATTGAGTTTGAGGAAGCGAGAGGAGAAGAAGGAGGATATGGCTGATAGGCACTCTGGGATTCTGGACAGCAGAGCGGTGACATCTGGGCCAGAGAGGTAGATCTGAGTGTCATCAGCATAGAGGTGGTACTGGAATCCATGGGACTTTATGAGTTGTCCCAAGCCAAGTGTATAGATTGAGAAGAGTAGGGGTCCTAGAACAGAGCCTTGGGGGACTCCAACAGAGAGAGGGTGGGATGAGGAGGTAGTGTGGGAGTGGGACTCGCTGAATGTGCGGTTGGAAAGGTACAAAACGATCCAGGATAGGGCGAGGTCTTTGATGCCAAAGAAGGAGAGAATCTGTAGTAGGAGGCAGTGGTCAACTGTGTCGAAAGCAGAGGACAGGTATAGAAGGAGGAGTACAGAGTATTGTCCAGTAGCTTTGGCGGTAAGTAGGTCGTTAGTGATTTTGGTCAGGGCAGTCTCAGTTGAGTGATGGGGGCGAAACCAGATTGTAGATTGTCGAACAACAAGTTAGATGAAAGGTGGGAGGAAAGCTCAGCGTGGACGTGCTGCTCCAGGAGTTTGGAAGCGAATGGGAGCAGCGATATTGGGCGATAGCTGGACATTGCAGTTGGATCGAGGGTTGGCTTTTTAAGGATAGGCGTGATTGTGGCATGTTTGAAAGTATGAGAACTGATTTCCAGGAAGTGCTGTGCAGAGTTGGTGGGGTTTGAACCCAGGACTCCAGCGCTGCAAGGTTGCAGTGCTATCCACTGAGCCACCGTGCCACATAAAAAAACAAAGAAAAAACAAAGGAAAAAAAAACAATTCCTGCAATTCCTTCCTTTGTGACCCTTGTTCAGCATACTCAGGAGAAATTGTACAACAAATTTTGGGGTCCATTTTTTTTCCTGTCACCCTTGCAAAAATAAAAAATTTGGGTCTAAAGTAAATTTTTTTGTGAAAAAAAAAAGTTAAATGTTCATTTTTTCCTTCCACATTTCAAAAATTCCTGTGAAGCTCCTGAAGTGTTAATAAACTTTTTGGATGTGGATTTGAGAACTTTGAGGGGAGCAGTTTTAAGAATTGTGTCACTTTTGGGTATTTTTGTCATGTTGGAAACATGGAAAAATGTGAAATCGCTCGTCAACTATTAACCCTTGTAAGGTCCTAACAAAAAAAATCTCAAAAATTGTGCTGATGTAAACTTGACATGTGAGAAATGTGATTTATTAACTATTTTGTCTAATATAGCTCTCTGACTTAAGGGCATAATAATGTGAAAATTGTTAAAATTTCTAAATTCTTGCCAAATTAAATTTTTTACTCACAAATAAACATAAGTCATAACAAAGACATTTTACCACTATCATAAAGTACAATATGTCACAAAAACACAGTCTCAGAATAACCGAGATCCGTTGACGTGTTTCAGAGTTATTATCACATAAAGAGACAATGGTCAGAATTGTAAAATTTGACCCATTCATGAAGGTGAAAACAGGTGGAGGGGTTACTACTATTGGCATGTATAACGCCAGTTTTAAAAAATCAGACCCAAACATTTCTTTTTCCATATAATCCCACACATTGCAAACAGCTTTGTTGATACATATTACAAAAGTCTTGCATGGCGCTCTGCTGACCCTGAATTTAGCCAATCTGTGACTTTTGCTGGTGACCTGAAGCCTTATACAAATATAGTGACTACAATCTAAACCACAATGAGGCAATTACAGGTAATTTCCTAGTGACGTCTACAAATGAAGTGACTTTGATAGTTCTTCATGATCACAAAAGCCATTATTTGATCATAACCTTTAGATACAAAAGACTCACATTGCAATATACAATCACAGCATATTCTAGACCGGTCTTATGATGAAGTCTACATTCCTTATTGTGTAACAGAACCATGATAAGTAATGTTCTACAGCCCTGATTAATGTCAGGGATTTGTTCTTTTACACAAGCATTCAATGTAGGAAAGATTTTGTTTTACCAAAAGAAATTCTAGTTGGCAGAACAGCACGTTCCTTGCCCACACAAGCGAGTAAAAGCTCGATTGTACATAGAGTAAATAAAAAAAATAATTCTATAAAGACTATCATTCTAATTGGAAGTTACTGCATGCTTTCAAAACCTTATACCTGCCCAGTGCCAGTTTTAGACAAAGTGGGGCCCTGGGCAAAAGTTTAAAGTGGGGACCCAAATGCTCACATATCGCATCATCACACAGAAACATTCCAGTTGAATTTACACACGCTGAGTTCAGGCCATTAAACGAGCGTGATCAACAATACTGAAGTCGTTCAACGCTTGTTTCCCGGGCTGAGGAAGAATGATTGGTACAGATAGTCCTCGATACAGTATAATGCGGCTCCCATATAGTACATATAGTATAATCCATACTCCATGGTCCTTGATAGAGTATACTGCAGCCCCGTCATAGAGTATAACGCAGCCCCTTCACACAGTATAATGTAGCCCCCCATAGAGTATAATGCAGCCCCCTCATAGAGCATAATCCAGCCCCCCTCATAGAGTTTAATACAGCCGCCCTCATAGAGTATAATGCAGCCCTCTCATGGAATATAATGCAGCCCCCTCATAGAATATAATGCAGCCCCCTCAAAGTATAATACAGCCCCTTCAAAGTATAATGAAGCCCTCTCAGAGTATAATGAAGCCCCCCTCAGAGCATAATGCAGCCCCTTCACAGTATAATGCAGCCCCCCTCATAGAGTATAATGCAGCCCCACACACACAGTATAATGTAGCCCTTCAGAGCATTATGCAGCCCCCTCAAAGTATAATGCAGAACCCTCAAACTATAATGCAGCCCCCTCAGAGAATAATGCAGTCCCCCCTCAGTACATAATGCAGCCCCCTCAAAATATAATGCAGCCACCCTCAGAGTATAATGCAGCCCCCTCAGAGTATAATGCAGCCTGTTATGTTTGCTAATGACAGGTGTTATGAAGGCAATCCAGAAACACAGTGTGCTTAGCGATCAGAGCGCACACAGTGATCTGACAAATACCCAAAAATACAAGAACGAGCTCTGAGACGTGGAAACTCTGTAGACTGCACACCTGATCCTATCCTAAACACAACTAAAAGCGGCTGTGGATTGCGCCTAACAACTACCTAGGCAACTCGGCACAGCCTAAGAAACTAGCTAGCCTGAAGATAGAAAAATAGGCCTGACTTGCCCCAGAGAAATTCCCCAAAGGAAAAGGCAGCCCCCCACATATAATGACTGTGAGTAAGATGAAAAGACAAAACGTAGGGATGAAATAGATTCAGCAAAGTGGGGCCCGATATTCTAGGACAGAGCGAGGACAGTAAAGCGAACTTTGCAGTCTACAAAAAACCCTAAAGCAAAACCACGCAAAGGGGGCAAAAAAAAACCACCGTGCCGAACTAACGGCACGGCGGTACACCCTTTGCGTCTCAGAGCTTCCAGCAAAACAAAAGACAAGCTGGACAGAAAAAAAGCAACAAAAAAGCAAAAAGCACTTAGCTATACAGAGCAGCAGGTCACAGGAACAATCAGGAGAAGCTCAGATCCAACACTGAAACATTGACAAGGAGCAAGGATAGCAGCATCAGGCGGAGTTAAGTAATGAAGCAGTTAACGAGCTCACCAGAACACCTGAGGGAGGAAGCTCAGAAGCTGCAGTACCACTTGTGACCACAGGAGTGAATTCAGCCACAGAATTCACAACAGCAGCCCCCTCATAGAGCATAATACAGCCCCCCTCATAGAGTATAATACAGCCCCCTCATAGAGTATAATGCAGCCCTCTCATGGAATATAATGCAGCCCCCTCATAGAATATAATGCAGTCCCATCAAAGTATAATACAGCCCCTTCAAAGTATAATGAAGCCCTCTCAGAGTATAATGAAGCCCCCCTCAGAGCATAATGCAGCCCCTTCACAGTATAATGCAGCCCCCCTCATAGAGTATAATGCAACCCCACACACACAGCATAATGTAGCCCTTCAGAGCATTATGCAGCCCCCTCAAAGTATAATGCAGAACCCTCAAACTATAATGCAGCCCCCTCAGAGAATAATGCAGTCCCCCCTCAGTACATAATGCAGCCCCCTCAAAATATAATGCAGCCACCCTCAGAGTATGATGCAGCCCCCTCAGAGTATAATGCAGCCCCACACACAGTATAATGTAGCCCCCTCAGAGCATAATGTAGCCCCCTCAAAGTATAATGCAGCCCCCTCAGAGCATAATGCAGTCCCCTCAAAGTATAATGCAGACCTCTCAGAATATAATGCAGCCCCCTCATAGAGTATAATGCAGCCCCCTCATAGAGTATAATACAGCCTGACATACACAGTATAATGTAGCCCATTCAGAGCATAATGCAGCCCTCCTCAGAGTAAAATGCAGCCCCACACACAGTATAATGTAGCTCCCTCAGAGCATAATGCAGCCCCCTCAAAGTATAATGCAGCCCCCACAGAGCATAATGCAGTCCCCTCAAAGTATAATGCAGACCTCTCAGAATATAATGCAGCCCCCTCATAGAGTATAATGCAGCCCCCTCATAGAGTATGATATAGCCCCCACATACACAGTATAATGTAGCCCCCTCAGCGCATAATGCAGCCCCCTCATAGAGTATAATGCAGCCCCCCTCATAGAGTGTAATGCTGCCCCCTCATAGAGTGTAATTCAGCCCCCTCAGTATAGTGCAGCCCCCCTCAGAGTATAATGTAGTCCCCACACACAGTATAATACAGCCCCTCACATGCTCACAGTATAATTTAGCCCCCCCCACACACAGTATAATGCAGCCCCCTTACATGCAGAGTATAGTGCAGGCCCCCTCACACACACAGTATAATGCAGCCATGGCACACAGCATAGTGCAGCCCCCACACAGTATAGTGCAGCCTCATCACAATATAATGCAGCCCCCACTCACAGTATACTGCAGCCCTGCACACAGTATAGTGCAGCCCCCACACACAGTATAGTGCAGCCCCTCACAAAGTATAAATCAGCCCCCTACACATACAGTTTAATGCAGACCCCTACAGTATAATTCAGCCCCCCAACATATACAGTATACTGCAGCCTGCCCACACACAGTATAGTACAGCCTCCCCACACACAGTATAGTGCAGCCCCCTACACACAGTAACACAGTATAGTGCAGCCCCCAAACACAGTATAGTGCAGCCCCCACACACAGTATAATTCAGCCCCCTTATACACAGTATAATGCAGACCCCCACAATATAATTCAGCCCCCCCACATATACAGTATAGTGCAGCCTGCCCACACACAGCATAGTGCAGCCTCCCCACACACAGTATAATGCAGCCCCTACACACAGTAACACAGTATAGTGCAACCCTCACACACAGTATAGTGCAGCCCCCAACACAGTATAATGCAACCCCCTCACATACACAGTATAGTGCAGCCTGCCCACACATAGTATAGTGCAGCCTCCCCACACACAGTATAGTGCAGCCCCCTACACACAGTAACACAGTATAGTGCAACCCTCACACACAGTATAGTGCAGCCCCCACACAGTATAATACAGCCCCCACACACAGTATAATGCAGCCCCCCACACACAGCCCCCACACATACCCAGTATAATGCAGCCCCCAAATACAGTATAGTTCAGCCCCCCACACAGTATAATGCAGCCCCCCACACAGCATAATGCAGCCCCCCAATCACAGTATAATGCAGTCTCCCACACACAGTATAGTGCAGTTCCTCCACACACAGTATAGTGCAGCAGCCACACACACAAACTATAATTCATACACACACACACAATACTTACCTCTCCTCCTCATTCGCCCGCTGCGCTGGCTTCTGCAGTGCGTCTCATGAGCTCCACTGCTGGCACACGCAGGGGGGAATTGATGGGAGAGGGAGCATCACCTGATGCTCTCTCCTCCATCACTGCTTTCAACTGTATCGGCATCTATGATGCCGATAAAATGAGTGTGGGGGGGTCGCGCTGGGAGGTGCCATTTTGCAAAAACCTTGAAACATACACATTAGATGTCAGCCACCTAATATGTAGGGGTCTTCCAAGTTTCTATCAGGTAGAGGTTGAGGGAACCAAGAATCGGGACTTTGGATTTCAGCTGCCTGATCTTTTTATGTGCTCTGGCTGGCCCTAGACAATTCCAGCAGTGTCATTAGACTAAAGTAGATGAAAAAAAGACAATTTCAACCTTAGCAAACATTTAATAATGAACAATTGTTTTGACCAATTGAAGACATTCCCCCATAGCCGGATGAAAATTTGGGAATGTTTCTATTTCCACAGTCTTTCCTTGGTAAAATATTCACACTGGTGTCATAAAAAATGTGTGGAAAGGTTGTATGACTGTAATGCAAAATATGCACTAAAGGCCCGCATACACATTGGATTAAGTTGTTGAAAAAGAACAATTTCAACCAAAACGATTGTTAGATTGGGTAAAACTTGACAACAAACTATTCTTTTAGTTGCTTTAGCCATTTTAACGTTTTTCTATATGGCCACCTTTAGTCCCATTTTCCTACAGATAACACACACAGCTTTCATGTATATGAAGGGGCTGGAAAAGAGAGTTATCACCCAACCAAGTACTTAATGGCCGACAGCTATGTAATGTGTATGACCAGCCTGAGGGTCTGTTTTTACTAGATGAGGTGCGTCACTAAATGACCTCTGATCAGCAACATACATCCTGATTGATGGTCATTTTATTGCCTGTTTATACAGGCTGACAGCACTTCAGATGCACGCTGAAGATTGCTGTGTGTGTAGGCCACCATTGTTCTTATAGGATGAGTCCTGTTTATGTAGGACAATGCGTTGCCAAGAACAATGAGTTTTGCTTAGTATAAAAGCTCATTTCATCCGAAGAACGAGCGTTCTGCTCATCAAATGATTGGCAGCCTGTTTTGGACCGCAGTATTGTCATGAAACAAGGGCTCCTAGGAATGCTTGTTGATGATAATCTTGTAGTATAAATGAACCCTAAGGATTAAAAATCAATGAGATTTGGCTGTAAAACTTCATCATGAAAAATATCACTAAAAAGTTGACACCATTAAAGTCAAAAGCAGATCCAACCAAGAATAAATAACCAATGACTTTACAATGCACAGAAGTATACAACACAAAACTGGTATTAATATTGGTGGATATGAAAGAAATGGGATAATTTATTATGTATGAACATAGGTCCATAATCGAAGTCACATCTCTCTATCAGGTGAGTGCTGTGGGACCCGAGAGATAAACATGGTCTCCCGGTACTTACCTACACGCAACCTTCGATCCTCACAAGATCTCCTTCTCTACTCCCCTTTCATCTCTTCTTCCTACAACCACATACAAGATTTCTCCCGTACTTCCCCCATACTCTGGAACGCTCTACCACAACACATCCGACTCTCGCCTACCATAGAAACCTTCAAAAAGATCCTGAAGACTCACCTCTTCCGACTAGCCTACAACCTGCAGTGATCCTCAACCTACTGAACCACTGCACAACCAGCTCTACCCTCTCCTAGTGTATCCTCACCAATCCCCTTCAAACTGTGAGCCCTCGCGGGCAGGGTCCTCCCTTCTTTTGTACCTATAAGTGCCTTGTTTTTTGCTCATGTTTATTGTATTTGTCTATATTTGCCCCCTTTTCACATGTAAAGCGCCATGGAATAAATGGCGCTATAAAAAAAATGTATAATAATAATTAATGATATATTTAATTTATAGACGATACCTTCATAGTCCTCTTGGCTGTAGAAGAAATATTGATATCTTGTCCGGGCTTGCCCGTCCTTGGTCCAAAAAGAAATATCACTAAAAGGATTCGGATTCTGTTAATGTAATTGCAGCTTTGTACAGTGGTTTCCACCACTTTGCACAATATTCTGAAGACCAAGGTGGGGTTTTCCTTTCCATGTGCTATGCATCTCTATGGCCAGAGTTTGGAATGAGAAAAAAAGCCTGAAGGTAGAGCCGTCATAGGATCTAATTTCTTATGGCAGACTTCCTTCGGTTGTAAGAGAATAGCTTTCATTTTACTGATACAGAATTGACTTTTTGCCTGAATATATTTTCAAAACTGTAATAAGAGTATGATAACAGCCTCTAGACATTACCTGAACCCTCTGGCCCCCAGTGTAAAATCTGTAAGGCTACGTTCACATTGGCGTTCCGCCAATGTGCGTCGCTGTTGCGCCGGCGACGCAGCGGCGACGCGCCCCTATGTTTAACATAGGGGATGCGTGCGTTTTTTGGGTGGCGTTTTTCGACACGTGCGTCGTTTTCGACGCTAGCGTCGGACGCAAGAAAATGCAACAAGTTGCATTTTCTGTGCGTCCGATTTTGGTCAAAAAACGACGCACGCGTCGCAAAACGCATGCGTTTTTGCGTGCGTTTGCGTGCGTTTTTTCGTGCATCGCGCGTTGCGTCGCCGACGCAGGGCGGCGCAACGCTAGTGTGAACGTAGCCTAACAGGGTCCCCCTGCCTACCTATGATGCTGCTGTTTCTCTATGTATCAGACATTTCATTTGGCCCTATCAAGCTCCAGGTATTAAGGGTGCAATGGTTGGAGTCACACTGAACACTGGAGCCCAGGAGAGACCATAAGGTCCCTTTGACCCATATGAGAAGATCAATATTAATCAAGATCCATGGTAACTGGGGTCTCTGTTGGGGAATTTGCGTTGGGGCCCACAAGCTTCAAATTACACCATTGCCAGCCAAGGACGGCTATCTCTGTACCCCATGTCATTGCCTTTATGTATAGCCATAAATGCTCCCATCCTAGAAAAACATTTCTCTAGTTCCATAAACAACTACAATTCAGATATGATCTTTTCAAAATTGCTACAATAGTTACAATAGTCATTGAAAATCTGCATGTAGTTTGAAGATATTCTAATTTACATCCACATGCCAGGAAAAAATGGACTGTGAATCTGGGCCTAAAGGTGGCCATGCATATTGGATGAAGTTCTACTAAACTCTCGAATTTAACTTAGTCTGGCAGTCCGAATAATGTTTATAGAGGTGCCCTGATTCCAGAAATTGGGGGAAAAGAAGTTTTGACAGCCTCTTATTCCCCCTAACCATTGAGAACACATGCACACTCACCCAATGTCTAACAGTCACGTATTAGGGGGAGGGTCGAGGTCAGAGAAATTGAAGATAGAACAAGAACATCAGCTTGTTCACCTTTGGGAATTTTTTTTTTACTTAAATGCAAATATTTGGGGCTAGAAATCATTTTTGCAATCGTGTTTCATTAAAAACGTTGCATCATTTGACTTCTACAGGATCTTTGTTTCTTGCACATTCATCTTTGGTATGGTCTGCTGCCAAAAATCAGCTGAGATGAGCTCATAAAAAGATGGAAACTCCCCATCTGACTGACCAATTCTCGTTTAACTAGTTCTGCAGTCAACAAGAGACAGTTTAATGGAAAGGCTAAAGAAGGCAAATCTACTATATAAAGCTGAATGTGTGTATGTGTGTGTGTGTGTATGTGTGTGTGTGTGTATGTCCGGGATTGGCATCTGCACCGTCGCAGCTACAGCCACAAAATTTTGCACAGTCACACGTCTGGACCCCGAGAGCGTCATAGGCTATGTTGTGAGGCGAAATTTTAACCCCGCGCGTTCCAATTCACCAAACAATTTTGCCCCTATCTACATAATGGGTAAAAAGTTAAATGAAAAGTGTTGGAGGCGTCGCAGCTACAGCCACAAAATTTTGCACAGTCACACGTCTGGACCCTGAGAGCGTCATAGGCTATGTTGTGAGGTGAAATTTTAACTCCGCGCTTTCCAATTCACCAAACTAATTTTCCCCTATCTACATAATGGGGAAAAGTGAAAGGAAAAGTGTTGGAGGCAAATTGACAGCTGCCAGATGTGAACAAGGGGGACTTAAACAATGAGAGCGATGGCGCAAAAGAGTATATACCGATCAGTTGCTAAGGTGGGGCCCCGACATGAGATACTCACCACACATGGGGATATGAACACACACACAAAATGCGCCACACACTACCACGTGCTTGAACACATATACCACCCTCGGCACACATTTCACCACACATACACCAACCTCGCCACATAAAAGTCGAAACACAAAAGTCGCCGCTCAAAACTCGCCACGCGCAAAACTCGCCACATGCAAAAACTAGGCTGACGCAAAACTCGCCACAAGTGCAAAACTCACCTCATGGAAAACTCGCCACACGCAAAACTTGCACACGCGGAAAAATTGCCACATGCACAAAATTTGCCACACATGCAAAAGTTGCCTCACACAAAACTTGCACATACTCAAAAGGCACCAGACATAAAACTCACCACGCGCAAAACTCGCCATGCGCAAAACTTGCTGCACACAACTTGCTACACTAACCTGTTACATGCAACTCGACACACAAAAAGTTGCTACACGCATGTTGCCACACAAAACTCATCTCACAAAAGTCGCTACATGCATGTCGCCACACACAACTCAACACACACAACTTGACAAACGAAACTCGCCCTAAAACACACACAAGTCTGGTATTAGCCTTCAAAAATAAAAATCTGATTAATAAGCAGACAAACTACAAGAGCAACAAATGTACCATATAGGAAATACAGCAGCTGTCAGTCACATGACCTGTCTATTATGTGTATGTGTGAGCTAATATATACTGCCAGGGGGAGGGCTTCCTGTTGGCTGGGGATTTATCAGGCTGCCAATTTAGCTTACAAATACTGAGGTAAAAATACTGAGCAAATAACGTGTTAACGAGGTCTAATACAGGAGATCACACAGGTATATACTATATACAGGGGAGATGACACACATATATATACTATATACAGGAGAGATAGCACACAGGTATATACTATATAGAGGAGGAGATGACATACAGGAACATACTATATACAGGAGGAGATGACATACAGGTATATACTATATATAGGAGGAGATGACATACAGGTATATACTATATATAGGAGGAGATGACATACAGGTATATACTATATATAGGAGGAGATGACATACAGGTATATACTATATACAGGGGAGATGACACACAGCAGGTATATACTATATACAGGGGAGATGACATACAGGTATATACTATATACAGGAGATGACATACAGGTGTATACTATATATAAGGGAGATGACAAACATGTATATACTGAGGTGAAAATGAGAGGTGTGAGGTGAAAATGAAAAGGTGTGAGTGCAAAATGAGAGGAGTGAGGGAAAATAGTGTAGTGATTGGAAAATGACAGATGTGAGGTCGAAATGACAAGTGTTGGGGGGAATGAGATGAGTGAGGGAGAAAATGAGAGGTGTGAGGGAGAAAATGAGAGATGTGAGGGGGAAAATGAGAGGCGTGATGGGAAAATAAGAGAAGTGACGTGCTATAACTAACCACAGATATTTACTATGCCCAGGCAACGCCGGGCTCTTCAGCTAGTCTAATATACAAAGCTGAATGTGTGTGTGTGTGTAATGTATGTGTGTGTGTGTGTGTGTGTGTGTGTGTGTGTGTGTGTGTGTGTATGTCCAGGATTGGCATCTGCACCGTCGCAGCTACAGCCACAAAATTTTGCACAGTCACACGTCTGGACCCCGAGAGCGTCATAAGCTATGTAGTGAGGCGAAATTTTAACCCCGCGTGTTCCAGTTCACCAAACAATTTTGCCCCTATCTACATAATGGGGAAAAAGTGAAAGGAAAAGTGTTGGAGGCAAATTGACAGCTGCCAGATGTGAACAAGGGGGACTTAAAAAGTGAGAGCGATGGCACCAAAGAGTGTATATCATACAGTTGCTAAGGTGGGGCCCCGACATGGGATACTCACCACACACGGGGATATGAACACACACAAAATGTGCCACACACTACCACGTGCTTGAAGACATATCACCCTCAGCACACATTTCACCACACATACACCAACCTCGCCACATAAAAGTCAAAACACAAAAGTCACCGCTCAAAACTCACCACACACAAAACTTGCCACACGTGCAAAACTCGCCACACGTGCAAAACTCACCTCATGGAAAACTCGCCACACGCAAAACTTGCACACGCGGAAAAATTGCCACATGCAGAAAAGTTGCAACACATGCAAAAGTTGCCTCACACAAAACTTGTACGTACTCAAGACGCACCACACATAAAACTCGCCACGCGCAAAACTCGCCATGCGCAAAACTTGCTGCACACAACTTGCTACACTAACCTGTCACATGCAACTCGACACAAAAAAAGTTGCTACACTCATGTCGCCACACAAAACTCATCTCACAAAAGTCGCTACATGCATGTCGCCACATGCAACTCAACACACACAACTTGACACATGAAACTCGCCTAAAACACACACAAGTCTGGTATTATCCTTCAAAAATAAAAATCTGATTAATAAGCAGACAAACTACAAGAGCAACAACTGTATCATATAGGAAATACGGCAGCTGTCAGTCACATGACCTGTCTATTATGTGTATGTGTGAGCTAATATATACTGCCAGGGGGGAGGGCTTCCTGTTGGCTGGGGATTTATCAGGCTGCCAATTTAGCTTACAAATACTGAGGTAAAAATACTGACCAAATAACGTGTGAACGCGGTCTAGTACAGAAGGAGATGACATACAGATATATACTATATACAGGGGAGATGACACACAGATATATACTATATGCAGAAGAGATGACACACAGGTATATACTATATACAGGAGGAGATGACATACAGGTATATACTATATACAGGAGGAGATGACACACTGGTATATACTATATACAGGGGAGATGACATACAGGTACATACGGTACTATATGCAGGGGAAATGACACACAGGTATATACTATATACAGGGGAGATGACATACAGGTACATACGATATACAGGGGAGATAACATACAGGTATATACTACATACAGGAGGAGATGACATACAGGTATATACTATATACAGGAGGAGATGACATACAGGTATATACTATATACAGGAGGAGATGACACACTGGTATATACTATATACAGGGGAGATGACATACAGGTATATACTATATACAGGGGAGATGACCCACAGGTATATACTATATACAGGAGGAGATGACATACAGGTATATACTATATACAGGAGGAGATGACACACTGGTATATGCTATATACAGGGGAGATGACATACAGGTACATACAGTACTATGTACATGGGAGATGACACACAGGTATATACTATATACAGGGGAGATTACACACAGGTATATACTATATACAGGGGAGATGACACACAGGTATATACTATAAACAGGAGGAGATGACACACAGGTATATACTATATACAGGAGGAGATGACACACAGGTATATACTATATACAGGGGAGATGACACACACATATATACTATATACAGGGGAAAGGACACACAAGTATATACTATATACAGTTCAAATTTCAAAAACCTGACCTGCACATCCAAACACAGACTAAATGTGAACAGGTGCTGAACCTAGAGTCGCCAACTCGTATATAGTTAAATAAATAAGGCAGCAATCTGCAGCGCTAGAACATACAAACTTGAAATACGAAATTTGAACTGCATTACTGCACTAGAACTATGAAAAATTAGAGCGTTTAGCGCATAAAAATGGCCAATTTTATGTGTACCTGGTAGCCACTTTACGGCATCTCTCTTATACCAGGTCCTACGCTTGCCTTACCTCGCTGAGAATAAACGTCTCCATCTAAATGGGTACATGTGAAACCTCTTCCTAGACTAAAATTCTCTCTCTCTATGGAGGGGTATTGGACCTGCTGTAATTAAAACACCTGTGGCTAGAAGGCGGAGTGCACGATCAGAAGGCTAGAGAAAACATTTCAAAAACCTGACCTGCACATCCAAAAATAGACTAAGTGTGAACAGGTGCTGAACCTAGAGTCGCCAACTCGTATATAGTTAAATAAATAAGGCAGCACACTGCAGCGCTAGAACATACAAACTTGAAATACGAAATTTGAACTGCATTACTGCACTAGAAATATGAAAAATGAGAGCGTTTAGCGCATAAAAATGGCCAATTTTATGTGTACCTGGTAGCCACTTTACGGCACCTCTCTTATACCAGGTCCTACGCTTGCCTTACCTCGCTGAGAATAAACGTCTCCATCTGAATGGGTACATGTGAAACCTCTTCCTAGACTAAAATTCTCTCTCTCTATGGAGGGGTATTGGACCTGCTGTAATTAAAACACCTGTGGCTAGAAGGCGGAGTGCACGATCAGAAGGCTAGAGAAAACATTTCAAAAACCTGACCTGCACATCCAAAAATAGACTAAGTGTGAACAGGTGCTGAACCTAGAGTCGCCAACTCGTATATAGTTAAATAAATAAGGCAGCACACTGCAGCGCTAGAACATACAAACTTGAAATACGAAATTTGAACTGCATTACTGCACTAGAAATATGAAAAATGAGAGCGTTTAGCGCATAAAAATGGCCAATTTTATGTGTACCTGGTAGCCACTTTACGGCACCTCTCTTATACCAGGTCCTACGCTTGCCTTACCTCGCTGAGAATAAACGTCTCCATCTGAATGGGTACATGTGAAACCTCTTCCTAGACTAAAATTCTCTCTCTCTATGGAGGGGTATTGGACCTGCTGTAATTAAAACACCTGTGGCTAGAAGGCGGAGTGCACGATCAGAAGGCTAGAGAAAACATTTCAAAAACCTGACCTGCACATCCAAACATAGACTAAGTGTGAACAGGTGCTGAACCTAGAGTCGCCAACTCGTATATAGTTAAATAAATAAGGCAGCACACTGCAGCGCTAGAACATACAAACTTGAAATACGAAATTTGAACTGCATTACTGCACTAGAAATATGAAAAATGAGAGCGTATAGCGCATAAAAATGGCCAATTTTATGTGTACCTGGTAGCCACTTTACGGCATCTCTCTTATACCAGGTCCTACGCTTGCCTTACCTCGCTGAGAATAAACGTCTCCATCTGAATGGGTACATGTGAAACCTCTTCCTAGACTAAAATTCTCTCTCTCTATGGAGGGGTATTGGACCTGCTGTAATTAAAACACCTGTGGCTAGAAGGCGGAGTGCACGATCAGAAGGCTAGAGAAAACATTTCAAAAACCTGACCTGCACATCCAAAAATAGACTAAGTGTGAACAGGTGCTGAACCTAGAGTCGCCAACTCGTATATAGTTAAATAAATAAGGCAGCACACTGCAGCGCTAGAACATACAAACTTGAAATACGAAATTTGAACTGCATTACTGCACTAGAAATATGAAAAATGAGAGCGTTTAGCGCATAAAAATGGCCAATTTTATGTGTACCTGGTAGCCACTTTACGGCACCTCTCTTATACCAGGTCCTACGCTTGCCTTACCTCGCTGAGAATAAACGTCTCCATCTGAATGGGTACATGTGAAACCTCTTCCTAGACTAAAATTCTCTCTCTCTATGGAGGGGTATTGGACCTGCTGTAATTAAAACACCTGTGGCTAGAAGGCGGAGTGCACGATCAGAAGGCTAGAGAAAACATTTCAAAAACCTGACCTGCACATCCAAACATAGACTAAGTGTGAACAGGTGCTGAACCTAGAGTCGCCAACTCGTATATAGTTAAATAAATAAGGCAGCACACTGCAGCGCTAGAACATACAAACTTGAAATACAAAATTTGAACTGCATTACTGCACTAGAAATATGAAAAATGAGAGCGTTTAGCGCATAAAAATGGCCAATTTTATGTGTACCTGGTAGCCACTTTACGGCATCTCTCTTATACCAGGTCCTACGCTTGCCTTACCTCGCTGAGAATAAATGTCTCCATCTGAATGGGTACATGTGAAACCTCTTCCTAGACTAAAATTCTCTCTCTCTATGGAGGGGTATTGGACCTGCTGTAATTAAAACACCTGTGGCTAGAAGGCGGAGTGCACGATCAGAAGGCTAGAGAAAACATTTCAAAAACCTGACCTGCACACCTGGATGTGCAGGTCAGGTTTTTGAAATGTTTTCTCTAGCCTTCTGATCGTGCACTCCGCCTTCTAGCCACAGGTGTTTTAATTACAGCAGGTCCAATACCCCTCCATAGAGAGAGAGAATTTTAGTCTAGGAAGAGGTTTCACATGTACCCATTCAGATGGAGACGTTTATTCTCAGCGAGGTAAGGCAAGCGTAGGACCTGGTATAAGAGAGATGCCGTAAAGTGGCTACCAGGTACACATAAAATTGGCCATTTTTATGCGCTAAACGCTCTCATTTTTCATATTTCTAGTGCAGTAATGCAGTTCAAATTTCATATTTCAAGTTTGTATGTTCTAGCGCTGCAGTGTGCTGCCTTATTTATTTATACTATATACAGGAGATGACACACACATATATACTATATACAGGGGAGATGACACACAGGTATATGCTATATACAGGAGGAGATGACACACAGGTATATACTATATACAGGAGGAGATGACATACAGGTACATACTATATACAGGAGGAGATGACACACAGATATATACTATATACAGGAGGAGATGACACACAGGTATATACTATATACAGGAGGAGATGACACACAGATATATACTATATACAGGAGGAGATGGCATACAGGTATATACTATATACAGGAGGAGATAACACACTGGTATATGCTATATACAGAAGCAGATGACATACAGGTATATACTATATACAGGAGGAGATGATATACAGGTACATACTATATACAGGAGATGACACACAGGTATATACTATATACAGGGGAGATGACACACACATATATACTATATACAGGGGAGATGACACACAGGTATATACTATATACAGGAGGAGATGACACACAGGTATATACTATATATAGGAGAAGATGACATACAGGTATATACTATATAAAAGAGGAGATGACACATAGGTATATAGAGGAGGAGGTGACATACAGCAGGTATATACTATATACAGGGGAGATGACATACAGGTTTTTATTAGATATCCTAAAATCTCAAAATATCTACAACTGTATTTCTCTTACTATTTTTCGTAGTAAAGTGTTATCTATAGAGTTGGTTATCGCTGCATCTAATTTTCATCCTGATTTGTGTGGTTTCTAAATTCAACATGGACCAAGGCAGATAATCGACTAATTGTCTTGCACAGTTGTATATTGTGTACGGCACATTATCACCCTGATGATATAAGCAAGATGTAATGAGAGATGATCGAATTGGTGAGTTTACTTCCAGTTTACTACCAGTTCGGAGCTTGTTGGAGTCATTTTTCTTACATTAGCATCATGATATTGATGACCTATCTTTAGGGTTTAGGGTTTAGATAAGCCCTTGGAATAGGTCATCAATATGAGATCAGTGGCGGACCGACACCCGACACCCTCAACGATCAGCTGTTATAAGTCCTGTTGGTAGCCAGGTATAAACAGATTCAATGTGTAGTGGCCACTGCTGGGTGCTGCAGAACTGGTCTGGGTATATATTTTTAACATATTTTCCTATTTATCTGAGAATAAAACATACAGATGCAAACATTATTCTTGCTCTACTGCAGTACTTGGGAGCATCCCCTGCACATTACATGGAGCTGTGTTGTGCAGCCTTGTTCAATGTGCTTATAACAGTTGATCAGTGGGGGTCCAGGGTGTCAGACCACCACCCACTGATGTGATATTGATGGCCAATCCTGTAGATAGGTCAATAAGTTCTTGAGACTGGACAGCTCCTTTAACAAAACCAGGAAATATCTATCACTAACTTAAAGGGTTTTTCCCCACAAACAAAAGTTGATTTTGATCAACACATATTGGAATACTAATAAGTTCCACAATTGGATGTATTTAAATAAAATGTTCCTGTGCTGAGATAATCTTATAAATGTGCCCTGCTGTGTACTGTGTAATGGCCGTGTCTGACTATACAGGAAAATGGTCTGATCATACCACAGCTCCTGGGGAGGGGAGGAAGCAAGAGTATACAGACATTACAGCACCGGATCACAGCTGATTCTTCCTTTGAGGTAAAACATTTTACTGCCTGTTTTTAAGCAATGTTTTACCTCAAAGAAAGAATCAGCTGTGATCCCTTGCTGTCCTGTCTGTATACGCTTTTGCTTCCTCCCCAGGAGCTGTGGTATGATCAGGCCAAGTTCCTGTACGGTCAGACACAGCCATTACACAGTACACAGCAGGGGAAGGTTTATAAGATTATCTCAGCACAGGAACATTTTATTTAAACACATCCAATTGTGGAACTTATTAGTATTCTAGTATCTTTCATGGATAGAAAATGCAGTTAAGTCAATGACATCTCTCAATAGACATTTGCATATGTCAGAAAATATGTTTAGCCTGGAGAAACCACCTATGCCAGTCCAAGTAATGTCCTAAATAGGGTTCATGTTGTGAGACTACACCTTTAGGGCCACAGATTTGGTGCCTACAAATATTTATACAGTAATATAAAATAACTATCATTTTGAGCAACTGAAGAAAATCAAAACCAGCATTTTCTTTTTTTTTTCCATTTAAGAGGATTAAATTTGTTTCTAAGCCTTTAAGAAGAGTTCGCAATAATCCAGAGCTATAACAGAAAAGGCAATGTAAATCCGATGCCAATGGGAGGATATAACACAGGAGCATGGAAGACCTTGAAGAAGAAAAACCTTGTAGATAATTGGAGAGTTTAATGGTGAGCTCGATAAGTTGGCTTGATCATATAATTATTTGCAGTGTGAAATAATTTAATCAGCTCTTTTGTCAGCGTGACCCTTCTCAGTCAGCGGGGAGGTAACAGCTGATCTACCAGACGTCACTTACAAGGCAAAGTGTAGGACACAAAGGGGAGAGAACAACTGTTCCTACAATCAGTGGTGAGAAACAAGACCCTGAACCAACACTGTGTTTTGCAGATTTTTGCCATTCTTTATAAATGTAACAAAATGGTAAGAAGAAAGACAAAAGTGTTAAAGTAATAAAAGTTTGGAAGAATGAAAATCTCAAAAGCCATCTTATCCTCTCTTCCCCTTGCTTCATACATACTGTTGGCTAGACACCTCATTTATGACAAACATATTATTTCTGTAGTGTCATTATGGGTATATAGGTAATGGTTCCTTCTATTTCAGAGCCACAATTTCATTATTCTTTGGCTTCCTTGTATTCTACATCTTGAGCGTGCACAGGTTTCTCACTATTGTTCTCTGCTGGGGCAAGGGGCGACTGGACGGGAAGAGTGTAAAGGAAGCCAGCACATCAGTACAAATAATTATTCTGGATTTCGATATCTTTAGTAACGTTGCTTTTGTGAATTATGCGAAATGAGTTCAGCTTGGGAGTTATGAAATCAACATTGGACTATGACTAGTGTTGAGCATTCCGATACCGCAAGTATCGGGTATCGGCCGATATTTGCGGTATCGGAATTCCGATACCGAATTCCGATACTTCCCGCGTATCGGATACCGGAATCGGAAGTTCCCAGAATTCAAACTGAACGCAGCAGCCAATGAGGAATGATTGGAAGTGTGGGCACATCCTGTTTAGCATGGTGGGCATGTAAGTACTGGCAAGGCTGTGATTGGCTGCTGAAATGATGTCACTCTGCACTATAAAACACGCTGCCGCCATTTTGCGCTCACTCTGCTGTGATTTCAGTTAGGGACAGGACGCTGTGTTCTAACTGAGGGCCAGTTGAGCTAGCTAATTGCTTTATTTTCCTTTCCAAAGGCTAATTTAGCAAAACGCTGTGTGTTCTTCACTGTTCACCTTGCTCTTGCCTTGCAGCGCTGTTTTAACAGCGTTCTGCAAGGTCTCTCTGTGTGTGTGTGTAGCTCACTCTGTAGTCTATGTGCAGCCATATACCCGGTTGTATTCAGCTCAGGGGGGGTTCACACTGCCTCACACAGTTGTCCTTTTTTGCTCATAGTGCAGCCTGCTGCACATTTTTTCTCAAATTTCCTATTAGTGTTTTTCCACCAGTCTCCAGCTAAATTGTGGAAAAACACTACATAGGATAACCTAGAGGGGTTTTTTTGGGCCTTGCAGCGCCGTTTACGGCTGTCTGCACGGTCTCCGTGTGAGCCCAGCTCGCTCTGTAGTCTGTGTGCAGCCATAGCCGGTTGGATTCAGCTCAGGGTTCGTTACTGGCTCATACCTTGAGAAAAATTTTCCTTTTTTTCAAATAGTGCAGCCTGTTTAAAAATTTTAAAAAAAATTCCCTATTAGTGTTTTTACACCCGTCTCCAGCTAAATTGTGGAAAAACACTACATAGGATAACCTAGAGGGGGGTTTTTGGGCCTTGCAGCGCCGTTTACGGCTGTCTGCACGGTCTCCGTGTGAGCCCAGCTCGCCCTGTAGTCTGTGTGCAGCCATAGCCGGTTGGATTCAGCTCAGGGTTCGTTACTGGCTCATACCTTGAGAAAAATGTTCCTTTTTTTCAAATAGTGCAGCCTGTTTAAAATTTAAAAAAAAAAATTCCTATTAGTGTTTTTCCACCCGTCTCCAGCTAAATAGTGGAAAAACACTACATAGGATAACCTAGAGGAGGGTTTTTTGGCCTTGCAGCGCCGTTTACGGCTGTCTGCACGGTCTCCGTGTGATTTAAACTAGCTCTGTAGCCCGATCTGCGCAAAAAAAAAAGTAAAGTTCACCAAACACAACTTAACACTTGTGTAGGCCACATTTGAAAAATAATAAAGTTTAGTCCACACTTTACAACATTAGTGTTTCTTACACCTGTTAGGAGGAGCATTTCAGGAATAAGCACACTAAGGCCTTAGTACTTTTCTGCTTATCTTTATCTGTCAACCAAGATGAAGAGGGCATGGAGTAAGGCACGTGGGCGTGGGCGCGGAGCAGGGAGAGGAGCAGGGAGAGGACGTGGTGATTCTGTGCCTGCTGTGGGCGCTGGTGACTCGTCGTCACTCAGTTTCAGCAGGGAACAGTCCTTCATGCGCAGCTTTGTCGGAGAGCGCCGTGCACCGCTGCTGCGTGAAGACCAAATTGAAGCCGTTGTCGGATGGATGGCAGCTAACGCCTCGGCATCGACTTCAGTTAGTGCCACATCCTCTCAGGCACAGAGCACTGGAGAGCAGCCATCTGTCTCTTCACCACCTGCCAAATTGGCCAGGCAGTCAGAGAGCCCAGGACAGGAGCCGTCTCTACTTCTATTCTCTGAATCTCTTGGCTTGGAAACAGGGGGCCAGCCAAGCAGCATTGGAGAAATGGAAGAAGAGGCAGTGTGCAGTGATGCCCAACAGCTTTTTCTCTCTGACTCTGAAGAGGCAGGTGGGCCAGTGCCTCCGGTGACCACAGCGCAGTACGCATCTGATGATGAAACTCAGGTGCCGCTTTCTGGTGCATACTGTGCTGCCGAGACTACCCAGGAGGAGCAGTTGGTGGCAGAGGGTAGTGGAGATGATGAGGTCCTTGACCCATCGTGGCGTGAGGAACAGGAAGGTGGTGGGAGCAGCTCTGAGGAAGAGCTTCCCCTTACGGGCCAAAGAGGGAGAGGGAGGGGGAAGACTGCGGAGCCTGTAGCCTCCACTTTGGCACCCGTTAGGAGCCTGTCTCTTTCCAAAGCCAAAAAGGGCGCTCCCAAGACTTGCAGTGCCTGGTCCTTTTTTGACACAGTTGCAGATGACATTTGTTTTGTCAAATGCAAGCTGTGTCATCAGAAAGTAAAAAGAGGGAAAAATGTCAGCAACCTCAATACCACAAATATGTGGAAACATGTGCGGACCAGGCACGCGGTGGAGTTACAGAAACAGACTGAAGATGTAGGCCAACAAACAGCGGCAGCTACCACCTCTTCAGCTCGTGTTGCCTCTTCCTCCAGCTCACGCACAGCTGGTTTGGCTTCCTCCCAGGATCGCCATGGAAGAACCTCTGGCACTGTTGTCCAGAGACCTTGTGTAATTCCACCCACAGCACCACCTTCCCAGTCATCCTCACACTCCCAGTCTACTCTACAGCCATCGGTAGTACAGGCATGGGAGAAAAGGCGGGCATTCTCGGCCAACCACCCCCGAGCACAGGCTCTGAATGCAGGTATTGCCAAACTGTTGTCCCTGGAAATGCTCTCGTTCAGGCTGGTGGAGACTGACAGCTTCCGTGACTTGATGGCATTGGCAGTCCCACAGTACAAGGTGCCCAGCCGCTTTTACTTCAGCAGGCAGGCTGTCCCTGCCCTGCACAGGCATGTTGAGGCAAACATAAAACATGCGCTACTGAACGCCGTCAGTAGCAAGGTCCACCTCACCACCGATGCGTGGACCAGTCAGCATGGACAGGGGCGATACGTTTCCCTCACTGCCCATTGGGTTAATGTTGTTGAGCCAGGTACAGATCGTGCGAGTGGCGCAGGACGTGTCCTGCCCACTCCAAGGATTGCAGGAATCCAGTCTGTACGCATCGACTCCTCCTCTTACACCAGTTCCTCAGATTCCTCTCTGCAGGATCCGTCACAGTCCACCTCCACATGGACCCGTGAACGTTTACCTATGACCGACATGAGCACAGCCGTGGCCAAACGTCAGCAGGCCGTCTTGAAACTAGTTTCATTGGGGCATCGAAGCCACACAGCGCAGGAGCTCTGGAATGCCATCAAGCAGGAGAGCGATGTGTGGTTACTGCCAGCGAATCTCCAGCCAGGCATGGTAGTGTGTGACAATGGCCGAAATCTGGTGGCAGCTTTGGCCCTTGGCAACCTCACTCACATCCCATGTCTGGCACATGTGCTCAATTTGGTTGTGCAGAGTTTTCCGAGGGACTATCCTGATCTTGATGCCCTGCTGCACAAGGTCCGCCTAGACTGTGCTCACTTGCAGCGTTCCAGCTTGGCCAGATCCCGCATTGCTGCTCTGCAGCGCCGATTCCGCCTTCCGGAACACCGCATCATATGTGACCTACCTACCCGGTGGAATTCCACGTTACATATGTTGGAGCGGTTGTGTGAGCAGCAGCAAGCAGTTATGGAGTACCAGCTGCATCAGGCGCAAAGAAGTCGCAGTCAGCGCCGATCAGACTTCACAACCACAGAGTGGGCCACTATGAAGGACGTCTGCCAGGTTTTGCGTCCTTTTGATTATTCCACGCGGATGGCAAGTGCAGATGATGCACTAGTCAGCATGACTGTCCCCCTTATCTGCCTGCTTCAGCAAACTTTGCAAGGGTTAAGGGATGATGTTGTGGAAGAGGTGGAGGATGAGGAGTCACCTTTTCCATCAGCTTCTGGAGAGTCAGCGCCACGTGGTTCCTCACAAAGGGGTACGCAGGGGCCAATTTGTGAGGAGGATGAGGAGGAGTCAATGGAGGAGGAAGAGCTCCGTCCAGAGGAGGGAGCGACACAATTGTCCAGTGGTGTACAGCGAGGGTGGGGTGATGACGAGCGGGCAGAGATCATGTCTCAAGCAGGGGACAGCGTTTCTGGGCCAGTTGGCACTCTGCAGCACATGGTGGATTTCATGCTGCAGTGCCTGAGAAACGACCGCCGCATCGACCACATTCTCAACATGCCTGATTATTGGGTGTTCACCCTCCTCGATCCTCGCTACCGGGACAACGTCCAAAACCTCATCCCAGCGTTGACCCGGGAGCGTAAATTGCGGGAGTACCACGACACACTGGTGAATTCCATCATCTTCTCCTGTCCAACTGAGAGGAGTGCTGCTAGTGCTTTACAAAGCAGCTCAGTGCGTCGAGGCAGTGGGGGAGGCTCTGCCCAAAGAGGGAGCAGAAGCAGTGCCTCTGCCCAAGGCAAGCCCAGTATGGCACAACTCTGGCACACTTTTGTGTGCCCGCCCCAAATGTCTACACCATCACCGGCGGCTCCAGTCAGCAGGAGGCAACGGTTCCGTCAGATGGTGACAGACTACATGGCTTGCCCTCTTACTGTACTCCCAGACGGCTCTTCCCCGTTCAAGTTTTGGGTCTCTAAGCTGGATACATGGCCAGAGCTAAGCCAGTATGCATTGGAGGTGCTGGCTTGCCCTGCGGCTAGTGTCTTATCGGAACGTGTCTTTAGTGCCGCAGGTGGTGTACTAACAGACCGTCGCATGCGACTGTCCTCCGATAACGTTGACCGGCTTACTTTCCTGAAAATGAACCAGGCCTGGATCTCGCAGGAATTTGCCACTCCTCTGCCTGATTAAGTAATTGGGTGTCATCCAGGTCTCCTGCTGTGTTCATCTTTCTACCACCTGAACTGCTATTCCTGGGCTCCAACACCGCCAGTTGCGGCTCAGAAGTGCAGGCTGCACAGTAAAAACATACGACCCAGTGTTATTGGGTTTCAGTAACGTCAGCTGATCCCCAGCTGTGTAGCCGGCAATGTGTCCTGCGACCGCCACGCTGGCACAACAACCTAAATGTAAGGGAACCTGTCCCCCCCCCCATCGTTTGTTACTGAAAGAGCCATCTTGTGCAGCAGTAATGCTGCACAAGGAAAAGGTAGCTCTTTTGGTTTAGCTCCTTGCACACACAGAACTTAACACTTATAAAATGTGTTCACTGATACCGTTATACCGTCCCGGAGCTGGGACTTTCCTTCGTAATGTGACGCAGCACAGCCGTCATTCCTACCCCCTTGGTGCCATGCGCTGCCTCCTCAGCGTTGTTTTAAGCTGTCACGGAGCCTGCGCTGTTCTGTTATCCCTTGGGCATGCCCTATTTGCGCTGCCTGTCTTCTGACTTAATTTGGTGTCAGGCTGGCTGCGCCTGTGCGGCCGCGCTGCCCGAGATCCCGCCTCGCAGTGTCTTCTGATTGAGTCACACTGCGGGCCTGGGATCCATGGGCATGCGCAGTGCATATACTAGCCTCTCACTCCCCTTCTTCACTCTTCTTCAGACTAGGCGGCGTCAGCTGATCCCTAATAGCATGCCACGGCCGTGACGCCGCACAGTCTGAAGAAGCAGGAAGGAGGTGAGTGAGAGGCGATGATATGCACTGCGCATGCCCATGGATCCAAGGCCCGCAGTGGGATTACATTAGACGAGACTGCGAGGTGGGATCTGGAGCAGCGTGGACGCACAGGCACTGCCAGCCTGACACCAAATTATGTCAGAAGACAGGCAGCGCTAATTGGGCATGGCCAAGGGCTAACAGAACAGCGCAGGCTCCGTGACAGCTTAAAACAACACTGAGGAGGCAGCGCACGGCACCAAGGGGATAGGAATGACAGCTGTGCTGTGTCCCATTACGAAGGAAATTTGCACCTCCGGGACGGTTGAACGGTATAAGGGGACACATTTTTAGTGTTTACTTCAGTGTTTGCAAGGAGCATAATTAAAAGAGCAACCTTTTCCTTTTGCATCCTTAGTGCTGCACAAGATGGCTCTTTCAGCTACAAACGTCTTGGGGGGGGGGGGTTAAAGGTTCCCTTTCAACTTGCTCCAATCAGGCTTCGGCCTACACTCTGTTCCTCTGCTCCTCCTGCTGTCCCTGGGCTCTAACACCGCCAGTTGGTGCCTGGAAGTGCTGTGTGCACAGTTAACAGTCGCTCCTCTGTTATTGGGGTTCAGTAACGTCAGCTGATCCCCAGCTGTGTGTGCGGCAATACCTCCAATCTGCTCCTCCTGCTGTCCCTGGGCTCTAACACCGCCAGTTGGTGCCTGGAAGTGCTGTGTGCACAGTTAACAGTCGCTCCTCTGTTATTGGGGTTCAGTAACGTCAGCTGATCCCCAGCTGTGTGTGCGGCAATACCTCCAATCTGCTCCTCCTGCTGTCCCTGGGCTCTAACACCGCCAGTTGGTGCCTGGAAGTGCTGTCTGCACAGTCAACAGTCGCTCATCTGTTATTGGGGTTCAGTAACGTCAGCTGATCCCCAGCTGTGTATCCGGCAACGTGTCATGCGACCGCCACGCTGGCACACCTAAAATGTAAGGGGACCTGTCCCCCCCCCTAGGCGTTTGTTACTGAAAGAGCCACCATGTGCAGCACTAATACTGCACAAGGGAAAGGTCGCTCTTGAAATTATGCTCCTTGCAAACGCTGAACTACACACTCATGTAATGTGTCCCCTCACACCGTCCAACCGTCCCGGAGGTTGGACTTTCCTTTGTAATGTGACGCAGCACAGCCGTCATTGCTACCCCCTTGCCACCGTGCGCTGGCTCCTTAGCGTTGTTTGATTCCATCATGGACCCTGCGCTGTTATGTTATCCCTTGGCCATGCACAGTTTGCGCTGCCCGTCCTCTGACATCATTTGTTGTCGTCCTGGCTGCGCCTGTGCGTCCACGCTGCCCGAAATCCCACCTCGCAGTGTCGTCTAATGTGATCCCACAGTGGGCCTGGTATCCATGGCCATGCGCAGTGCATATACTAGCCTCTCACTTCCCTTCTTCACGCTTCTTCAGACTAGGCGGCGTCAGCTGATCCCTAATAGCATGCCACGGCCGTGACGCCGCACAGTCTGAAGAAGCAGGAAGGAGGTGAGTGAGAGGCGATGATATGCACTGCGCATGCCCATGGATCCCTGGCCCGCAGTGGGACTACATTAATGACACTGCAAGGTTGGATCTCGGGCAGCTTGGACACACAGGCACTGCCATCCTGACACCTACATGATGTCAGAAGACGGGCACCGCTAACTGTGCATGGCCAAGGGATAACATTACAGCGCGGGCTCCGTGACAGAACCAAACAACGTTGAGGAGGTGGCGCACGGCACCAAGGGGGTTGGAATGACGGCTTTGCTGTGTCACATTACAAAGGAAAGTCCCACTTCCGGGACGGTTTGACAGTGTGAGGGGACACATTATATGAGTGTGTACTTCAGCGTTTGCAAGGAGCATAATTTTCGGAGCCACCATTTTCCATGTGCAGTATTACTGCTGTACAAGATGGCTCTTTCAGCAACAAATGCCTGGGGGGGGGGTTAAAGGTTCCCTTTCAACTTGCTCCACTGCAGGCTTCGGCCTACACTCTGCTCCTCTTTGATTCCCTGGGTTTCAACACTGTCAGTTGCCACCTGGAAGTGTTGTCTACACAGAAAAAACACTAGGTGATGTGTCAGTGGGGTTCAGCACCGCCAGCTGTTCCCCTGCTGTGTAGTCGGCAACGTGTCCAGCACAAGCCACGCTGGCACAACAGAACAAAAGCTGCCACCAGTGCAGGCTTCGGCCTACACTCTGCTCCTCTCCTCCTCCTGCTGACCCTGGGCTTAAACACCGCTAGTTTTTGCCCGGAAGTGCTAGCTGCACAGAGAAAAACACCAGCCAATGTGTTAGTGGGGTTCAGCAACGCCAGCTGTTCCCCTGCTGTGTAGCCAGCAACGTGACCTGCAAACGCCACGCAGGCACATGAACTGAAATTAAAGGGAACCTGGCCCCACCCCCCCAGGTGTTTCTATGTATAACAGCCACCTAGTACAGCAGTACTGCTGCATTTGTACAAGGTGGCTGTTTTTTTATCCTTGCCCACGTAGAATTAAACACGTAAAATATGTGTCTCATTACAGACCATTACAATGTCCCTGAGGTGTGACTTTCCTTTTTAATGACACGCACCACCCCCCTTGGTAGCGCTGCCCGTCTTCTGACATCATTGGTTGGCTGCCTGTGCCTGTGCGTCCGCCCTGCCCGACACAACCCCCCTCGTTTCATATATTTTGGCTGCGAGGGTGTGATTGATGGGCATGTGCAGTGCATATGTTCGCCTGTCTTAACTCATCTCCTTCCGCCTTCTTCAGACTGTGCGGCCTCCTGGCCGTGGTAGGCGATAAGGGATCAGCTGAGGCCGCCCAGTCTGAAGCAGGTGTAAGGACATGTGTGAGCGGCAAACATATTTACTGCACAAGGCCACGAATCCCAGCCACGCAGTGTGATTTTTTGAAAACACACTGTGGGCCTGGGATTCATATCCATTGCTAACCGCAACAGCCAACATGAAATGAGGTGAGAAGACAGGCAGCGCTCACAGCGCATGGCCAAGGGATCACAATAGCGCAGACTCCTGTACAGCTAATACAACGCTCAGGAATCTGCGCCCAGCACCTAGGTGTAAATTTTGACACCTGTGCTGCGTCTCCTTAAAAAGACAAGTCACGCCTCCACTACTGTTTGACAGTATAATGGGCTAAATAGTGTACGTGTTTTATTCAGCGTGTGCAAGGAGCAAACTAAATAGAGCAACCTTTTACTTGTGCAGCATTAATGCTGCACAAGGTGTGGCTCTTGTACCTTGCAACACCTGAGGGGGGGTTAAAGATTACCTTTGAAATTGGATCAACTAGGCTTCGGCCTACACTCTGCTCCTCTCCTCCTCCTGCTGACCCTGGGCTCTAACGCCGCTAGTTTTTGCCCAGAAATGCGAGCTTCACAGAGAAAAACACCAGCCAATGTGTTAGTGGGGTTCAGCACCGCCAGCTGTTCCCCTGCTGTGTAGCCGGCATCGTGTCCAGCACAAGCCACGCTGGCACAACCGACCAAAAGCTGCCACCAGTGCAGGCTTCGGCCTACACTTTGCTCCTCTCCTCCTCCTGCTGACCCTGGGCTCTAACACCGCTAGTTTTTGCCCGGAAATGCGAGCTTCACAGAGAAAAACACCAGCCAATGTGTTAGTGGGGTTCAGCACCGCCAGCTGTTCCCCTGCTGTGTAGCCGGCATCGTGTCCAGCACAAGCCACGCTGGCACAACCGACCAAAAGCTGCCACCAGTGCAGGCTTCGGCCTACACTTTGCTCCTCTCCTCCTCCTGCTGACCCTGGGCTCTAACACCGCTAGTTTTTGCCCGGAAATGCGAGCTTCACAGAGAAAAACAACAGCCAATGTGTTAGTGGGGTTCAGCAACGCCAGCTGTTCCCCTGCTGTGTAGCCGGCATCGTGTCCAGCACAAGCCACGGTGTCACAACCGACCAAAAGCTGCCACCAGTGCAGGCTTCGACCTACACTTTGCTCCTCTCCTCCTCCTGCTGACCCTGGGCTCTAACACCGCCAGTTTTTGCCCGGACATGCGAGCTGCACAGAGAAAAACACCAGTCAATGTGTCAGTGGGGTTCAGCAACGCCAGCTGTTCCCCTGCTGTGTAGCTGGCAACGTGTCCTGCAAACGCCACGCAGGCACATGAACTGAAATTGAAGGAAGCCTGCTGTTGTGAATTCTGTGGCTGAGTTCACTTCTGTGGTCACAAGTGGTATTGCAGTCTCTGGGCTTCCTCCCTCAGGTGTTTTGGTGAGCTCGTTGGCTGCCTTGCTATTTAGCTCCACCTGAGTCTGTCTTCCTTGCTCCTTGTCAATGTTCCAGTGTTGGATCTGAGCTACTGCATCTTTCCTTGGGCCTGCTGCTCTGCTAGATAAGTGCTTCTAGTTTGTTTTCTGTTTTTTCTGTCCAGCTTGTTATTATCTTTTGCTGGAAGCTCTGAGAAGCAAAGGGGTGCACCGCCGTGCTGTTAGTTCGGCACGGTGGGTCTTTTTGCCCCTTTGCGTGGTTTTCGTTTTAGGGTTTTTTGTAGATTGCATAGTTCTCTTTGCTATCCTCGCTCTGTCTAGAATATCGGGCCTCACTTTGCTGAATCTATTTCATTCCTACGTTTGTCTTTTCATCTTGCTAACAGTCATTATATGTGGGGGCTTCCTATTCCTTTGGGGTATTTCTCTGAGGTAAGTCAGGCTTGTATTTCTATCTTCAGGCTAGTCAGCTCCTCAGGCAGTGCCGAGTTGCATAGGTAGTTGATAGGCGCAATCCACTGCTGCTTCCAGTTGTGTGAGGATAGTTCAGGTACTGCAGTCTACAGAGATTCCACGTCTCAGAGCTCGTCCTATTGTTTTGGGTTATTGCCAGATCTCTGTATGTGCGCTGATTACTGCACGCTGTGTTGCCTGATTGCCAGCCATAACAGCCTGCCCCC
This sequence comes from Ranitomeya imitator, assembly GCF_032444005.1. Classification (NCBI taxonomy): domain Eukaryota; kingdom Metazoa; phylum Chordata; class Amphibia; order Anura; family Dendrobatidae; genus Ranitomeya; species Ranitomeya imitator. The sequence goes on along the minus strand of NC_091283.1, from coordinate 757,274,029 downwards.
CACCCCCAGGTGTTTCTATGTATAACAGCCACCTTGTACAGCAGTACTGCTGCATTTGTACAAGGTGGCAGACTTTTTCTCCTTGCCCACGTTTAATTAAACACGTACTAAATGTGTCTCATTGAGACCATTCCACTGTCCCTGAGGTGTGACTTTCCTTTCTAATGATACGCAGCACCACCCTTGTTAGCGCTGCCCGTCTTTTGACATCATTGGTTAGCTGGCTGCGCCTGTGCGTCTGCCCTGCTCGAAACAACGCCCCTCGGTGTCTAATTTTTTTGGACAACGAGGATGTGATTGATGGGCATGTGCAGTGCATATGTTTGCCTGTGTTCACTCATCTCCTTCCGCCTTCTTCAGACTGTGCGGCCTCATGACCGCGGCATGCGATAAGGGATCAGATGAGGCCGCCCAGTCTGAAGCAGGTGTAAGGACATGTGTGAGCGGCAAACATATTTACTGCAGAAGGCCACGAATCCCAGCCACGCAGTGTGATATTTAGAAAACACACTGTGGGTCTGGGATTCATGTCCATCGCTAACCGCAACGGCCGACATGACATGAGGTCAGAAGACAGGAAGCGCTCACAGCGCATGGCCAAGGGATAACAAGAGCGCAGACTCCTGTACAGCAAATAACAACGCTCAGGAAGCTGCGCCCATGCACCAAGGTGTTATTTTCGACACCTGTGCTGCTTTTCTTTAAAAAGACAAATCACGCCTCCACTACTGTTCTACAGTAGAATGGGCTAAATAGTGTACGTGTTTTATTCAGCGTGTGCAAGGAGCAAAATTAAGAGAGCAACCTTTTACTTATGCAGCATTAATGATGCACAAGGTGTGGCTCTTGTACCTTGCTACACCTGAGGGGGGGTTAAAGGTTACCTTTGAAATTGGTTCAACTAGGCTTCGGCCTACACTCTGCTCCTCTCCTCCTCCTGCTGACCCTGGGCTATAACACCGCCAGTTGTAGCCTGGAAGTGCTAGCTGCACAGAGAAAAATACCAGCCAATGTGATAGTGGGGTTCAGCACCGCCAGCTGTTCCCCTGCTGTGTAGCCGGCATCGTGTCCAGCACAAGCCACGCTGGCACAACTGACCAAAAGCTGCCACCAGTGCAGGCTTCGGCCTACACTCTGCTCCTCTCCTCCTCTTGCTGCCCCTGGGCTCAAACACCGCTAGTTTTTGCCCGGAAATGCGAGCTGCACAGAGAAAAAAAACAGCCAATGTGTTAGTGGGGTTCAGCACCGCCAGCTGTTCCCCTGCTGTGTAGCCTGCATCGTGTCCAGCACAAGCCACGCTGGCACAACTGATCAAAAGCTGCCACCAGTGCTGGCTTCGGCCTACACTCTGCTCCTCTCCTCCTCCTGCTGACCCTGGGCTCTAACAACGCTAGTTTTTGCCCGGAATTGCTAGCTGCACAGAGAAAAACACCAGCCAATGTGTTAGTGGGGTTCAGCACCGCCAGCTGTTCCCCTGCTGTGTAGCCGGCAACGTGACCTGCAAACGCCACGCAGGCACATGAACTGAAATTCATATACGAGTTGGCGACTCTGGGTTCAGCACCTGTTCACACTCAGTCTATGTTTGGATGTGCAGGTCAGGTTTTTGAAATGTATTCTTTAGCCTTCTGATCGTGCACTCCCCGCCTCCTAGCCACAGGTGTTTTAATTATAGTAGGTCCAATACCCCTCCGCAGAAAGAGAGAATTTGAGTTCAAGAAGAGGTTTCACATGTACCCATTCAGATGGAGACGTTTATTCTCAGCGAGGTAGGTCAAGCGTAGGACCTCGTATAAGAGAGATGCCGTAAAGTGGCTACGAGGTACACATAAATATGGCCATTTTTATGCGCTAAAAGCTCTCATTTTTCATATTTCTAGTGCAGTAATGCAGTTCAAATTTCGTGTTTTCAAGTTTGCATGTTTTGGCGCTGCAGTGTGCTGCCCTTTTTACTTAACTATATACGAGTTGGCGACTCTGGGTTCAGCACCTGTTCACACTCAGTCTATGTTTGGATGTGCAGGTCAGGTTTTTGAAATGTATTCTTTAGCCTTCTGATCGTGCACTCCCCGCCTCCTAGCCACAGGTGTTTTAATTATAGTAGGTCCAATACCCCTCCACAGAAAGAGAGAATTTGAGTCCAAGAAGAGGTTTCACATGTACCCATTCAGATGGAGACGTTTATTCTCAGCGAGGTAGGTCAAGCGTAGGACCTCGTATAAGAGAGATGCCGTAAAGTGGCTACGAGGTACACATAAATATGGCCATTTTTATGCGCTAAAAGCTCTCATTTTTCATATTTCTAGTGCAGTAATGCAGTTCAAATTTCATGTTTTCAAGTTTGCATGTTTTGGCGCTGCAGTGTGCTGCCCTTTTTACTTAACTATATACGAGTTGGCGACTCTGGGTTCAGCACCTGTTCACACTCAGTCTATGTTTGGATGTGCAGGTCAGGTTTTTGAAATGTTTCCTATTTAATGACACGCAGCACCCCCATTGTTAGCGCTGCCCGTCTTCAGACATCATTGGTTGGCTGGCTGTGCCTGTGCGTCCGCCCTGCCCGACACAACGCCCCTCGTTGTCTCATATATTTTGACTGCGAGGGTGTTATTGATGGGCATGTGCAGTGCATATGTTCGCCTGTCTTAACTCATCTCCTTCCGCCTTCTTCAGACTGTGCGGCCTCATGGCCGCGGAATGCGATAAGGGATCAGATGAGGCCGCCCAGTCTGAAGTAGGTGTAAGGACATGTGTGAGCGGCAAACATATTAACTGCACAAGGGCACGAATCCCAGCCACGCAGTGTGATTTTTTCCAAACACACTGTGGGTCTGGGATTCATGTCCACCGCTAACCGCATCGGCCAACATGAAATGAGGTCAGAAGACAGGAAGCGCTCACAGCGCATGGCCAAGGGATAACAAGAGCGCAGACTCCTGTACAGCAAATAACAACGCTCAGGAAGCTGCGCCCATGCACCAAGGTGTTATTTTCGACACCTGTGCTGCTTTTCTTTAAAAAGACAAGTCACGCCTCCACTACTGTTTTACAGTAGAATGGGCTAAATAGTGTACGTGTTTTATTCAGCGTGTGCAAGGAGCAAACTAAATAGAGCAACCTTTTACTTGTGCAGCATTAATGCTGCACAAGGTGTGGCTCTTGTACCTTGCAACACCTGAGGGGGGGTTAAAGGTTACATTTGAAATTGGTTCAACTAGGCTTCGGCCTACACTCTGCTCCTCTCCTCCTCCTGCTGACCCTGGGCTCTAACACCGCCAGTTTGTGCCCGGACGTGCTTGCTGCACAGACAAAAACACCAGCCAATGTGTTAGTGGGGTTCAGCACCGCCAGCTGTTCCCCAGCTGTGTAGCCGGCAACGTGACCTGCAAACGCCACGCAGGCACAACAGAACAAAAGCTGCCACCAGTGCAGGCTTCGGCCTACACTCTGCTCCTCTCCTCCTCCTGCTGACCCTGGGCTCATAACACCGCCAGTTTTAGCCTGGAAGTGCTAGCTGCACAGAGAAAAACACCAGCCAATGTGTCAGTGGGGTTCAGCACCGCCAGCTGTTCCCCAGCTGTGTAGCCGGCAACGTGCCCTGCAAACGCCATGCAGGCACATGAACTGAAATTTAAGGGAGCCTGCCCCCCACCCCCAGGTGTTTCTATGTATAACAGCCACCTTGTTCAGCAGTACTGCTGCATTTGTACAAGGTGGCTGACTTTTTCTCCTTGCCCACGTGGAACTCAACACGTACAAAATGTGTCTCATTGAGACCATTCCACTGTCCCTGAGGTGTGACTTTCCTTTGTAATGATACGCAGCACCCCCCTTGGTAGCGATTCCCGTCTTTTGACATCATGGTTAGCTGGCTGCGCCTGTGCATCCGCCCTGCGTGAAACAACGCCCCTCGTTGTCTTATTTATTTTGTCAGCGAGGGTGTGGTTTATGGGCACGAGCAGTGCATATGTTCGCCTGTCGTCACTCATCTCCTTCCGCCTTCTTCAGACTGTGCGGCCTCCTGGCCGCGGCATGCGAAAAGGGATCAGCAGAGGCCGCCCAGTCTGAAGCAGGTGTAAGGGCGTGTGTGAGCGTCGAAAATATTTACTGCTCAAGGCCACGAATCCCAGCACCGCAGTGTGACTTTATGAAAAGGCAGTGTGGGTCTGGGATTTATGGCCATCGTTAACCGCAGCGGCCAACATGAAATGAGGTCATAAGATGGGCAGCGCTAACAGGGCATTGCCAAGGGATAACACAAGAGCGCAGACTCCTGTACAGCAAAAAACAACGCTCAGGAAGCTGCGCCAAGCACAAAGGCGTTATTTGGGACACCTATGCTGCGTCTCCTTAAAAATACAAGTCACGCCTCAACTACAGTTTGACTGTAGAATGGGCTAAATTGTGTACGTGTTGCATTCAGCGTGTGCAAGTAGACAAATTAATAGAGCAACCTTTTCTTGTGCAGCATTAATGCTGCACAAGGTGTGGCTCTTGTACTTTGTAACACCTGAGGGGGGGTTAAAGGTTACCTTTGAAATTGGTTCAACTAGGCTTCAGCCTACACTCTGCTCCTCTCCTCCTCCTGCTGACCCTGGGCTTAAACACCGCTAGTTTTTGCCCTGAAGTGCTAGCCGCACAGAGAAAAACACCAGCCAATGTGTTAGTGGGGTTCAGCACCCCCTGCTGTTCCCCCACTGTGTAGTCGGCAAAGTGTCCTGCAAACGCAACGCAGACACAAAGCTAACTCCAGTGCAGGCTTCGGCCTACACTCTGCTCCCCCTGCTTACCCTTTGCTCCAACACCGCTAGTTGGGGCTGTAGGAAGACAATGTTTGATGGGCAAAGCATCCGGGTTCCAGCACCGCAAGCTGGTTCTCGGCAGTGTTTTTGTCACAGGTACTCCCTCGTGCCAAACCTGGTTTCAGCACCGTCAGCTGTTTCCAGGTTGTGTCAAGCTCACTGAGACGCCTATGCTTGCCCCGTCGTGGTGCGGTCGGGTTAGCCAACTCCAGGGTGCCTCCAGTTTAGGAGCTTCCTATGTGGGCTGCGTGAACTGGTAGTCAAGGCTGGTTCTGTAGTGCCAGTAGGCCCAGCTCCCCCTGTAGGACTGTTGGGGTTCGGTAACTGCGGCTGCCTCGCGGCCTAGCTGTTCTCTCCTCTCCTGTGGGCCTTGGGGTCCATCACCTGGTTCCAGCACCGTCAGCTGGTTCCGGGCCGAGCCTTTGGCTTAGGTGCCTCCTCCTGGGTATCCGAGTTCCGCCAACGCCAGGCGGTCCTTGGCAGTGCTTTTAAGCGCGGGCACCTACAGCTTAGTAACCGGGTTCCAGCACCGTCAGCTGGTCCTCGGTCGTGCCATTGGCTCTTGCACACTGGGGCAACGCATCTGGGTTCCAGCACCGCCAGCTGGTTCTCGGCAGTGTTTTTGTCACAGGTACTCCCTCGTGCCAAACCTGGTTTCAGCACCGTCAGCTGTTTCCGGGTTGTGTCAAGCTCACTGAGACGCCTATGCTTGCCCCGTCGTGGTGCGGTCGGGTTAGCCAACTCCAGGGTGCCTCCAGTTTAGGAGCTTCCTATGTGGGCTGCGTGAACTGGTAGTCAAGGCTGGTTCTGTAGTGCCAGTAGGCCCAGCTCCCCCTGTAGGACTGTTGGGGTTCGGTAACTGCGGCTGCCTCGCGGCCTAGCTGTTCTCTCCTCTCCTGTGGGCCTTGGGGTCCACCACCTGGTTCCAGCACCGTCAGCTGGTTCCAGGCCGAGCCTTTGGCTTAGGTGCCTCCTCCTGGGTATCCGAGTTCCGCCAACGCCAGGCGGTCCTTGGTAGTGCTTTTAAGCGCGGGCACCTACAGCTTAGTAACCGGGTTCCAGCACCGTCAGCTGGTCCTCGGTCGTGCCATTGGCTCTTGCACACTGGGGCAACGCATCTGGGTTCCAGCACCGCCAGCTGGTTCTCGGCAGTGTTTTTGTCACAGGTACTCCCTCGTGCCAAACCTGGTTTCAGCACCGTCAGCTGTTTCCGGGTTGTGTCAAGCTCACTGAGACGCCTATGCTTGCCCCGTCGTGGTGCGGTCGGGTTAGCAAACTCCAGGGTGCCTCCAGTTTAGGAGCTTCCTATGTGGGCTGCGTGAACTGGTAGTCAAGGCTGGTTCTGTAGTGCCAGTAGGCCCAGCTCCCCCTGTAGGACTGTTGGGGTTCGGTAACTGCGGCTGCCTCGCGGCCTAGCTGTTCTTTCCTCTCCTGTGGGCCTTCGGGTCCACCACCTGGTGCCAGCACCGTCAGCTGGTTCCGGGCCGAGCCTTTGGCTTAGGTGCCTCCTCCTGGGTATCCGAGTTCCGCCAACGCCAGGCGGTCCTTGGTAGTGCTTTTAAGCGCGGGCACCTACAGCTTAGTAAGCGGGTTCCAGCACCGTCAGCTGGTCCTCGGTGCCATTGGCTCTTGCACACTGGGGCAACGCATCCGGGTTCCAGCACCGCCAGCTGGTTCTCGGCAGTGTTCTTGTCACAGGTACTCCCTCGTGCCAAGCCTGGTTTCAGCACCGTCAGCTGTTTCCGGGTTGTGTCAAGCTCACTGAGACGCCTATGCTTGCCCCGTCGTGGTGCGGTCGGGTTAGCCAACTCCAGGGTGCCTCCAGTTTAGGAGCTTCCTATGTGGGCTGCATGAACTGGTAGTCAAGGCTGGTTCTGTAGTGCCAGTAGGCCCAGCTCCCCCTGTAGGACTGTTGGGGTTCGGTAACTGCGGCTGCCTCGCGGCCTAGCTGTTCTCTCCTCTCCTGTGGGCCTTGGGGTCCACCACCTGGTTCCAGCACCGTCAGCTGGTTCCGGGCCGAGCCTTTGGCTTAGGTGCCTCCTCCTGGGTATCCGAGTTCCGCCAACGCCAGGCGGTCCTTGGTAGTGCTTTTAAGCGCGGGCACCTACAGCTTAGTAACCGGGTTCCAGCACCGTCAGCTGGTCCTCGGTGCCATTGGCTCTTGCACACTGGGGCAACGCACCCGGGTTCCAGCACCGCCAGCTGGTTCTCGGCAGTGTTCTTGTCACAGGTACTCCCTCGTGCCAAGCCTGGTTTCAGCACCGTCAGCTGTTTCCGGGTTGTGTCAAGCTCACTGAGACGCCTATGCTTGCCCCGTCGTGGTGCGGTCGGGTTAGCCAACTCCAGGGTGCCTCCAGTTTAGGAGCTTCCTATGTGGGCTGCGTGAACTGGTAGTCAAGGCTGGTTCTGTAGTGCAAGTAGGCCCAGCTCCCCCTGTAGGACTGTTGGGGTTCGGTAACTGCGGCTGCCTCGCGGCCTAGCTGTTCTTTCCTCTCCTGTGGGCCTTCGGGTCCACCACCTGGTTCCAGCACCGTCAGCTGGTTCTCGGCAGTGTCTTTTGCTCTTGTACCTTCTGCTCCCCATCCTGGTTCCAGTACCGTCAGCTGGTTCCGGGCAGAGCCTTTGGCTTAGGTGCCTCCTTCTGGGTATCCAAGTTCCACCAACGTCAGGTGGTCCTTGGTAGTGCTTTCAGGCACGGGTACCTCCTGCTTAGTAACCGGGTTCCAGTAACGTCAGCTGGTCCTCGGTAGTTCCATTGGCTCTTGGACCTTCGGCTACCCATCCGGGTTCCAGTACCGTCAGCTGGTTCTCGGCAGTGTCTTTTGCTCTTGTACCTTCTGCTCCCCATCCTGGTTCCAGTAACGTCAGCTGGTTCCGGGCAGAGCCTTTGGCTTAGGTGCCTCCTTCTGGGTATCCGAGTTCCGCCAACGTCAGGCGGTCCTTGGTAGTGCTTTTTAGCACGGGTACCTCCTGCTTAGTAACCGGGTTCCAGTAACGTCAGCTGGTCCTCGGTAGTTCCATAGGCTCTTGAACCTTCGGGTAGCCATCCGAGTTCCAGTTCCATCAGCTGGTTCTTGGCATTTTCTCAGCCTTCTTGTACCTTCTGCTACATTTCCAAGTTGAAGACCCTAAAGTCGACGACCCGGAAGACCACCCCGATGACGACGATGACGACCCGGAAGACCACCCCGATGACGACGACGGCGGAGACGACGACGGCGGAGACGACGACGGCTGAGACGACGACGGCGGAGATGACGACACTGGAGACGACGACCCTGGAGACGACGACATGGAAGACCGAGAAGCAGAAGAACAAGAGGCTGCAGAACAAAGAGCAGAAGAACATTAAGCATAAGACTTAATATCAGAGCAAAAGATATTATCTAAATTATATGCAGAAGAAGACTAAGCAGTGTATGGGGGTGAGTCCGTTCCTCCTCGTGGTGCCCCTGGATAAAGCCTGATGCTGCAGGCCAAACTGAACGCGGACAAATGTAACTTTTGTGACTGGCAGAACGGAAGGTGTAATCTTCCAACTTTTATAGATAACAACTACGGGAATGCCTGTCACAAATGAGAATATGATGAAGAAGTAGAATAGGAAGAATAATAACAGTGGAATAAAAAGAATATGTAGAATAGGAAGAATAATAATAGTTGAATAAAATGAATATGAAGAATGTAATCTAAAAAAAAAAAAAAGGTAAAGGATGAAGAAGAAGATGAATAAGGTGAAGAAGAAGTTGATGTCAAAGATGCTGATGATGATGATGAAGATGAAAGTGTGGGAAAGGTAAAAAAAAAAAAGAAAAAAAAGAAGGGGAAGGGCGTGGAATAGTGAAACATCAATATCTGACAAAATAAAAAAAAAAATTTACATAGTCAATATCTTTGTCACTCCGAACGTATTAAAAAAAAACAAAAAACATGCTATTCTATTTGATTGGGATAAACCTCTATGACTTTAATGTCTCCGCCACCTCCCCAAATACATCCGGCATTATTCTTAGTTGTTTTCCTTCATGTAGAATGAACCTACAAGGCAAGAAAGGGTTTATTTTAATTCCGATATTTTGGTCCCATTGACTTGCATTGGGATCGGGTATCGGTATCGGCGATATCCGATATTTTTTGAATATCGGCCGATCCTATCCGATACCGATACTTTCCGATATCGGAAGGTATCGCTCAACACTAACTATGACAGTCATTGCTGGGTGCACTTTAGTTTTTTAGAATTGCCATGTGTATCTTTTTGATTTTAGATTGTCATATCCGAATTTCATTTTTCTTAGTTCAAGTTTGATCACAGTTACGACTGAGACTGGTGTATTTATTTCTTACTACTTTATTGAAGTTCATCATGGCAGGGCTGTAGCCATGTGATTTGGCATTGTATATATTAAAAGGAACCTGTCATGTTAGAAAAACACTACTAACCTTCAGATACAGGATTAATCTTCAGGTTAATAGCATTATGAAGATGCCCGGCGCCCCCATTGAGAGCCCTGCTGCTGGGAGAAGATGAACTTTCAGTCAAAGGAAGTGGTCGTCGTGGCTTCAGTTGCTTGAGCAGCAGCTGTAGCTGTGCCCCCAGCCCTGACTGACAGCTAGCTCTAACGCTGACCTGGCTGTCAGTCAGTGACAGGCTCACTATGTACTGAGCAGTGACTGAAGCCATGCTGGCCACTCCCTATGACTGAAAGGCCGAGACTGCCTGAAAGAATAGAGTTAATTTCCTCCTGGCAGCTGGGCTCCCCATGCAGGCAGGTCAATAATGGTATTAACTTGCATATTAATCCCATATCTTCAGGTTAAAGGTAAGTTCACACAGGGCGTTTTTGTTGTTTTTTTTCTGCAGCAAAACCTGATCTTCTTGGCAGGAAAGAAGCTGTGACAAAAACACAGGTTTAGGTGTGTTTTTTGGTGTGTTTTTTTCTCTTTGTCCATGCTAATGTCCTTGGATTTTCAGCAGCAAAAATACAGCAAATAATGATACCTGCGTTTTTGCTGCGTTTTTTTCAACACCCATTCATCAGGTGAAAAAAAGCAGCAAAAACGCTGTAAGAAGTGACATGCTCTATGTCCAAAAAAACGCAGCAAAGCACAAAATGCTGATCAAACAAAAAGAAAATGTGTGTGCATGAGATTTCTGAAATCTCATAGGCTTTGCTGGTACTGTAAAAAGCAGCTGAAAATTAGCATAAAAAAACGCAGCAAAAACGCCCTGCGTGAACTTACCCTTAAACACTTAATAGTGTTTTTTTTTTACATGAGAAGTTCCCTTTCAGTCCTATTCTCAATGCTTTTGCAGTGTACATAGAGGGCAGCACAGTGATTCAGTGGTTAGCACTGTTGCTTTGCAGCGCTGGTTTTTTTTGGTTCAAGTCTCATGAAGGACAACATCTGCAAGTATTTTGTATGTTCTCGATGTGCTTACATGGGATTCCTCCGGATAATAATAATCTTTATATTTATATAGCGCTAACATATTCCGCAGTGCTTTACAGTTTTGCACACATTATCATCGCTGTCCCCTATGGGGCCCACAATCTAAATACCCTATCAGTATGTCTTTGGAATGTGGGAGGAAACCGGAGAACCCGGAGGAAACCGACGCAAACACGGGGAGAACTCCAAAGACAACCTGATAAGGAAATAAGATTGTGAGTTCCAGTGGAGACAGTGATGATAATGTCTGAAAAGCGCTGTGGAATAAGATGGCGCTGCATAAGCAAAGCATAACAAATAATAAAATAAAGTATATATGTTGCCAGAATTTCTTAAACGCATACATCTGATAGACAAACATTGGCTACTATGTTTAAAACAAACAAAACTTCTTTTTTTTTTACATGATGCCCTTGCTTGGTGTGGATAGAATACTACACAGACAACACAAGATGAGGGTAACATACTTTGGTAATTCTTTATTGGATCTCCGATAGTCAATATAATAATAATTATAATAATAATTTTTATTTATATAGCGCCAACATATTCCGCAGCGCTTTACAAATTATAGAGGGGACTTGTACAGACAATAGACATTACAGCATAACAGAAATACAGTTCAAAACAGATACCAGGAGGAGTGAGGGCCCTGCTCGCAAGCTTACAAACTATGGGGAAAAGGGGAGACACGAGAGGTGGATGGTAACAATTGCTTTAGTTATTCGGACCGGCCATAGTGTAAGGCTCAGGTGTTCATGTAAAGCTGCATGAACCAGTTACCTGCCTAAGTATGTAGCAGTACAGACACAGAGGGCTAATACTGCATAAAGTGTATGAGAACATGATGCGAGGAACCTTTTTTTTTTTTTTATTATAAATAGGCCACACAGGGATAGTTAGGTTAATGCATTGAGGCGGTAGGCCAGTCTGAACAAATGAGTTTTTAGGGCACGCTTAAAACTGTGGGGATTGGGGATTAATCGTATTAACCTAGGTAGTGCATTCCAAAGAATCGGCTCAGCACGTGTAAAGTCTTGGAGACGGGAGTGGGAGGTTCTGATTATTGAGGATGCTAACCTGAGGTCATTAGCGGAGCGGAGGGCACGGGTAGGGTGGTAGACTGATACCAGGGAGGAGATTTAGGGTGGTGCTGAGCCATGGAGTGCTTTGTGGATGAGGGTAGTAGTTTTGTACTGGATTCTGGAGTGGATGGGTAGCCAGTGTAATGACTGGCACAGGGTAGAGGCATCGGTGTAACGGTTGGTGAGGAATATGATCCTGGCTGCAGCATTCAGGACAGATTGGAGCGGGGAGAGTTTTGCAAGAGGGAGACCGATTAGTAGAGAGTTACAATAGTCCAGACGAGAATGAATAAGTGAAACAGTAAGAGTTTTTGCAGAGTCGAAAGTAAGAAAAGCGCGAATTCTAGAAATGTTTTTGAGATGCAGGTAAGAAGAGCGAGCCAGTGATCGGATGTAGGGGGTGAATGAAAGGTCAGAATCAAGGATGACCCCAAGGCAGCGGGCATGTTGCTTTGGAGTAATGGTGGAACCGCACACGGAGATGGCAATGTCAGGCAAAGGTAGGTTAGTAGAGAGAGAGAACACGAGGAGTTCAGTTTTTGACAGGTTTAGTTTCAGATAGAGGGAGGACATGATGTTAGAGACAGCGGTAAGACAATCACTGGTGTTTTCTAAAAAGGTCGGTGTGATATCGGGAGCAGAAGTGTATAATTGGGTGTCGTCAGCATAGAGATGATACTGGAAACCAAATCTACTGATTGTTTGTCCAATAGGGGCAGTATACAACGAGAAGAGTAGGGGGCCTAGGACTGATCCTTGAGGAACCCCAACAGTAAGGGGAAGGTGAGAGGAGGAGGAACCAGCAAAACATACAGTGAAGGATCAGTCAGAGAGATAGGAGGAGAACCAGGAGAGAACGGTGTCCTTGAGGCCGATGGAGCGGAGCATAGTGAGGAGGAGCTGATGATCCACAGTGTCGAATGCTGCAGAGAGATCCAAGAGAATTAGCATGGAGTAGTGACCATTAGATTTAGCTGTTAGTAGGTCATTAGAGACTTTAATGAGGGCAGTTTCAGTAGAGTGTAAAGAGCGGAAGCCAGATTGAAGAGGGTCGAGAAGAGAGTTATCTGAGAGATAGCGGGTAAGACGGGAGTGGACCAGGCGTTCGAGGAGTTTAGAGATGAAGGGAAGATTAGAGACAGGTCTATAATTAGCGGCACAGTTTTGGTCGAGGGATGGTTTTTTAAGTAATGGATGTATGATGGCATGCTTAAATGAGGAGGGAAAAATACCGGAAGTGAGGGAAAGGTTGAATATTTTTGTTAGGTCAGAGGTGACAGCCGGGGAAAGGGACTGGAGGAGATGTGACGGAATGGGGTCACTGGTGCAAGTGGTCGGGCGAGAAGATGCAAGGAGCCTGCTTACTTCTTCTTCTGTAACTGCTTCAAAGTCAGAGAGTGAACTAGATGCAGTGGGGGAGGGAGGACAGTGCATGGTATGAAGAGATTGGGAGATGATTTCCTGTCGAATGTGGTCAATTTTTTCTTTGAAGTAATTGGCCAGATCGTCAGCACGGAGATCCGTGGTTGGGGCCTGCTCTCTTGGGTTGAGTAGGGACTGGAACGTGTCAAAGAGACGTTTAGGGTTATTGGACAGGGAGGTGATGAGGGTGTTGAAGTAGGTTTGTTTGGAGAGGTGAAGGGCAGAATTGTATGTCTTTAGCATGAACTTATAATGGATGAAATCTTCTGGTAGATTAGATTTTCTCCACAGACGTTCTGCGCACCTGGAGCACCGCTGCAGGAAACGTGTTTGCAGCGTGTGCCACGGTTGTTGCCGTCTGTGCCAAGTTGTTTTCTGTATAGGAGGAGCAGCTTCATCCAGAGCACTTTGCAGGGTTTCATTGTAATGCTTCAATGCAGAATCAGGACATGAGATGGAGGAAATAGGGGCCAATGAGGACTGCAAGTTCTTCATAAGTTTCTGGGTGTTAATGGCCTGTATGTTTCTATAGGTGTGGAAAGTGGGGGTGACCTGAGCGGGATGGCAGTTCTTGATAGAGAATGAAAGAAGGTTGTGGTCAGAGAGCGGGAGAGGGGAGTTTGTGAAATCATCCACTGAGCAAAGTCGGGAGAAGACCAAGTCAAGGGAGTTTCCATCTTCATGTGTTGGAGAGTTAGTATGCTGCGAGAGGCCAAAAGAGGAGGATAGAGATAAAAGGTGAGAAGCAGATGGGGAGAGGGGAGAGGCAATGGGGATGTTGAAATCACCCATGATAAGGGTGGGGGTGTCACAGGAGAGAAAGTGTGGAAGCCAGGTGGCAAAGTGATCCAGGAACTGATGAGAGGGGCCGGGAGGACGATACACCACCGCCACTCGCATGGAGAAGGGGACGTAGAGTCTGACCACATGGACCTCAAAGGAAGGGAAGACAAGTGAGGGTACTTGGGGGATAACTTGGAAAGTACATTTGGGTGAAAGGAGCAGACCAACGCCTCCACCTGCTCTGTTGTCTGATCTTGGGGTATGAGAAAAGTGTAGTCCACCATATGAAAGAGCAGCAGCAGCGGTGGTGTCTGACTGCTGGATCCAGGTTTCAGTAAGAGCCAGGAGATTAAGAGAATTAGAAAGGAAGAAGTCATGAATGAAGGAGAGTTTATTACACACAGAGCGAGAATTCCAAAGGGCACAATTGAAAGAGACAGCAGGCATGCAGGGAATATTAATAAGGTTAGAGGGGTTTCTGGGTGTAGCAATTGGGAGGTTTGACTGGCTATAACATGGGGGGCCGGGGTTTGGAGATATGTCTCCAGCGACTAGGAGAAGGAGGATCGAAAGAGTGAGCAGATGGTTAAGTGATTTGTGAGAGCGTCTCTTGTGTTGGATGTTGGGACTGAATGGATCTGTGCTGTTAAGCAATGTGAATAGAGCATGAGTGCTATACATAGGAGAGGCAAGGACAGAGGGGCCGATATGGATGGAGTGTAGAGAGTTAATGCGAGGGCGGTGAATGTGAGTGAATGCAGCAGCCAGAATATAGATTATACAAATAAATATGGTGAGTATTTGTGCTGTTTCAAGTGAATATGGATTAGATTTAGTTTTTCTTACCTGTCTCCTGCCCTGTCTAACTGCCATGTTATAACTGCCGAGTACTTAGAAAAAAAAAGTACTTTGAATAAAAAATACACGAATAACAGTGCACGAATGCACCCCTGCACGAATGCATCCCCAAGCTACATCTACATTTATAGAAGGCTAGCCCTTAGATCTCTTTTTTTTTTTTTTTTTTGTGTGTTAAAGCTCGTTAGCAATCAATCTAACTCAGTTGAGACAACAGGACACAATAAATGTAGTGATCAGATAAACAAATGTCCAGGTCTACATGGATCATAAAGCACTTTGAAACAGTTATGTGATCTCTCTGAGTAAGGACATGCAAAAGTGAGTTAAATATCTATAAACACAAACAAAGGCATAATAGGATGACTAACATATATAGATACATGCAGGATTCAATATAATACATATAATACATATAATATATAATACATATATAATACATATATAATACATATAATATAATACATATAATACAGTCCCAGCAAGTGCACAATATGGTGCAAATTAGAGTCTCACCGGTCCACTGGCTCATCGGGAGTAGAACATCTGTGACTTCAGGGTATCAAGTGCCGACTACCACAACCAGTAGCACCCTGTTATTGGTGGCCACCCAGAGAGAGGAGGTTGCGGCAAGCTTAGAAAGCTGACCGAGTACAGTGAGGTATGTAGCCATGTGGCCTAGTTGTCCCAACCTTGGTTCTCCAAATGTCTTTGTGGATTCAGTGATGGGCAGTGGAGCAGATCTGTATTCCACCAGTTGGAGCCTTGGTTCCTTGGCTACTGCCCTGTAGTCTCTCTGTGGAGATAGAAGCAGCCCGCTTTGATATTCCACAGCTCTCATTCAGGGCATTCTCTCACAAGATTGGGGAAAGATGGGGGATTTAATCCCTAATTGTTCAATTAACCTGCATAGTTGTCCTTCAAGGTATGTAGACTAGTAAAGTTGCAGGTGACTGATACAATACTGTACGTAATAAGCAGACATTCCACAGATTAACATACAAGAGTCAATGTACAGGCTCATATGAAACAATGGCTCAAAGGAACAACACGTTTGGCATAATTAATCCCTTTATATCCTCAGACGGAATATTACGTCCGACGACAGAACCCCCGCTTTGATGCGGGCTCCGGCGGTGAGCCCACTGCAAAGCCAGGACATGTCAGCTGTTTTGAGAAGCTGACATGTTCCCGCACTAGGCGCGGGCGGAATCGCGATCCGCCCGCACCTATTAACTAGCTAAATGCCGCTGTCAAACTCTGTAGTCGGCGCTCATAGCAATGCTTTAATTGAGCTACATAGGAGCGATCTGAGCATCGCTCCTATGTAGCAGAGACGATCAGGCTATGACAGTTTCTGGCCTCCCATGGAGGCTATTGAAGCATAGCAAAAGTTAAAAAAAAAGTTTTAAAAAATATGAAAAAGAAAAAAATATAAAAGTTTAAATCACCCCCCTTTCGCCCCATTCAAAATAAAACAATAAAAAAAAATCAAACCTACACATATTTGGTATCGCCACGTTCAGAATCGCCCAATCTATCAATAAGAAAAGGATTAACCTGATCGCTAAACTGCGTAGCGAGAAAAAAATTAAAAACGCCGGAATTAAACTTTTTTGTTCACCGTGATATTGCATTAAAATGCAATAACGGGCGATCAAAAGAACGTATTTGCACCAAAATGGTATCATATTGATGGAAAAATAAAAAAGTCATGTCTCTGGGAAGAAGGGGAGCGAAAAACGAAAACGCAAAACCGAAAAAAGCTGGGGTCATTAAGGGGTTAAGAATAATTCACCCCTGCACCAGGCAAGGGTTATGCTGTGTCATCACATCCAGCATATCACAGCAGACTAGTCAATTCAAAAACAGTAAAATAAGAGGTATTTAGTCAAATACCAGCCCTACTGAGGACAAAAGGTCACTTTGTTGGCCTCCATCGGGTGGATGTGTGCCTGTGGGTATGTTTGCCACAAGCCCCATGGAGCTTTTAACCACAAATACCAAAATTACAGTAAAGGTCCCCATACACATTAGATGAATGTTAGCCAAACCAGCCTACTTTGATGGGACTAGCTAAACCTCTGATGTGTTGGGAAACCAACAATGGGGAAAGAGAAATATTGGATCTTTGGAATTTCAAGGGAGATAAGCCAAGGGAGAGAAAAGTCTGGCAGCAGCTTTCTACTCTCTCCTTATAGAGAACACAGTAACCTCAAATCCCAAAGAGAAATATGAGTCTGGGAGTACAAACTTATCACAACCTTTGTCTCACACACACACACGCACGCAGGCATGCACGCACACACACCAGATATTAATGTATCACATGAATTTATGTCTTTTTACATCAATTAAGGAATGTGTTCCTCAGACCATTTGTGAACATCATAACCCTGGACCAGACCTCCTTCAGGGTATAATAAAGCTTTCACACTCCTTATCTGGGAACTCTTCCAATATTTACTGCCACAACTGTTTTCTCCCCATCCCACATTGGTAGTTCTGCTTCACCTCACTTGTCTTATTTACTGCATTATTCCTGTGTCCTGTTGTCTATAAGGATGAGTCTTTTCAGAATTTTTGTTGTTTTATACCTGATGAAGAAATAAGAGCAGTCTGCAAAGCTTTTATTTGTTACCATCTTTTCAGTAACCATTACAAGTTATCATCCACTGAGTACTCTCAAATGTTATTTTTTTTATCTCCTGGCTAACATGATACCAAGATATGTTCTTCCTCTACAAAACACATGAATGCTTGTTTCACAATAATCTTTCCATGTAAACTGGCTGCCGATAACCTGAAGTAAAGGGAGGAGTGATGGTCCAAGTAAAAGGGAGGTGTGCTGGTCCAAGTAAAAGGGAGGTGTGCTGGTCCAAGTAAAAGGGAGGTGTGCTGGTCCAAGTAAAAAGGGAGGAGTGCCGGTCTAAGTAAAAGGGATGAGTGCCGGTTCAAGTAAAAAGGAGGTGTGCCAGTCCAAGTAAATGGGAGGTGTGCTGGTCCAAGTAAAAGGGAGGTGTGCTGGTCCAAGTAAAAGGGAGGAGTGCTGGTCCAAGTAAAAGGAGAGGAGTGCTGGTCCAAGTAAAAAGGGATGAGTGCCGGTCCAAGTAAAAAGGAGGTGTGCCAGTCCAAGTAAATGGGAGGTGTGCTGGTCCAAGTAAAAGGGAGGTGTGCTGGTCCAAGTAAAAGGGAGGAGTGCTGGTCCAAGTAAAAGGAGAGGAGTGCTGGTCCAAGTAAAAAGGGAGGAGTGCTGGTCCAAGTAAAAAGGGATGAGTGCCGGTCCAAGTAAAAAGGAGGTGTGCCAGTCCAAGTAAATGGGAGGTGTGCCGTTCCAAGTAAAAGGGAGTAGTGCTGGTCCAAGTAAAAGGGAGGAGTGCCAGTCTAAGTAAAAGAGAGATGTGCTGGTCCAAGTAAAAAGGGAGGAGTGCTGGTCCAAGTAAAAAGGAGGTGTGCTGGTCGAAGTAAAAGGGAGGAGTGCTGGTCCAAGTAAAAGGGAGGAGTGCTGGTCCAAGTAAAAAGGGAGGTTTGCTGGTCCAAGTAAAAATGGAGGAGTGCTGGTCCAAGTAAAAGGGAGGAGTGCTGGTCCAAGTAAAAGGGGAGGAGTGCTGGTCCAAGTCTAAGGAGGTGAAGCACAAGAAGAGTCCGGGGGCGGTTACCTTCTCGGCTCTGTGCCTAGAACCATTGAGCTGTGCTACAGGTTCCCCAGGGGGCAGACTTAGAGACTGGGACTGGAAGGAAGGCGGGCAGAGAGTGGGAAAGGCACGCGTGCAAGGATCAGAGCAGCGTGAGCAACGTGAGCTGCGGTCAGAGCAGGGTTCAGCTGCGCTCCGTGAGAGAGAGAGCTCCCGGTCAGAGGACAAATACAGGGAGATTACCCAGAAAGACTGCATTTTGTGAGTACATGAAAGCGGACTCTGCTGTGACTGGAGAGGGATGCTTTGAGACCCATGTAGAGATATTGGCCCATGTAGAGACTGTGACCCCCTGGTACCTGCGGTATCAATACAGAGACTGTGACCCCTGCTACCCACGGTATCAGTGCAGAGCCCCTGATTCCTGGTGAGAGACTTAACAGTGCAGAGCCCCTGATTCCTGGAGAGAGACTTCACAGTAAACTGACCATCGTTTTCCCGGGATAGACTGTGCTGTAAAAGCTAAAGGCTCAGAGCCTGTGCATATCACATTAACTCCCGAAACCCCAGGCAGCGGGCTCCTAGAGATTACTCAGCCCACGGACAACAGAGGGACGACAAGTGCCGCTGTTTCTCGGCGCCTACGTTGGAGAAGACGAACCTTCAAGCAAGTCCTCATCTGACTGATAAGTGTTCTTTTCTCAAGAAATCCTGCTTACTTCTGTTACACTGTTTGACTCCCATATTTTTGCACTGTTTTATTGCTAGTTATATTCCATTGCTTCCTCCCTGCGAGGAGAACCTTGATTCCTGTTATTAAACCCCTCAACTGTTGGTCTGTCTGTTCCGTGGTGACAAACTCAGTACGTGCATACTATTACATTAGTAAAAGGGAGGAGTGCTGGTCCAAGTAAAAGGGAGGAGTGCTGGTCCAAGTAAAAAGGGAGGAGTGCCGGTCCAATTAAAAAGGAGGAGTGCTGCTCCAAGTAAAAGGGAGGAGTGCTGGTCCAAGTAAAAGGGAGGAGTGCTGGTCCAAGTAAAAGGAGAGGAGTGCTGGTCCAAGTAAAAGGGAGGAGTGCTGGTCCAAGTAAAAGGAGAGGAGTGCTGGTCCAAGTAAAATGGAGGAGTGCTTGTCCAAGTAAAAAGGAGGTGTGCTGGTCCAAGTAAAAGGGAGGAGTGCTGGTCCAAGTAAAAGGGAGGAGTGCTGGTCCAAGTAAAATGGAGGAGTGCTTGTCCAAGTAAAAAGGAGGTGTGCTGGTCCAAGTAAAAGGGAGGAGTGCTGGTCCAAGTAAAAAGGGAGGTGTGCTGGTTCAAGTTAAAAGGGAGGAGTGCTGGTCAAAGTAAATGTAAAGTGCTGGTCCAAGTGCATGAAATAGGTACATACTGAGAACTTGCCAAGGAAACCTCAGGCATGTTATTGTCAAGTTTATTATTAGAAAAGCTTTCTATAAAAATGTTTTGCCTAATACAGCAAGATAATAGGAAATACATTTTTTTCTACAATATACTGTACTTACTTAAAGTTTATACAAGTAAACAATATATTAGTTTTATAGTCATTTCCAAGGCAACATAAATGTCATAACTATATGTAACAGTGTCTTGCTATAGTATAAATATGTGCATTGCAATACCAATAGTAATGTAACATTTATCATGGGAGCGCTCATGTGTCTGTTCTGTTCTCCTGCTGTATCTAGTCTGCTCTCTGTTCAGATGTGTCCTGCTGCATTGTGTGTTGCAACCTACTGTTAGTGTTTCACTATTACAAAGTATTATACTTTACAAGGCAATGTGTAATCAATAGTTAACTTTTCTTTCACTTTTTATTGCATATTAATGTGTTGTCGATTTGAAATTGTGTTCTCTCTCTCTCTCTATATATATATATTCATGTACATGTATGCAGTACACAGATATTCTTTCTTCGCACAGATGAGGAATTGTGTCTTGCTCACAATTAGGTGTGACTGACAGGCTGGGGTTGTTTACTTGGCTAGTAGAGTAGTGGGACCGGCTATTCCCTGCCAGATCTGGTTCCTACCGCCCCTCTAGTCAAATCGACAAAAGATTAGATACAGAACAATGAGCCTAGGACGTGATGCTGTATCACTTTTACCCTGGTAAAAGACTAACAAATAGAACGTTCTGGTAGAAAAACAATCACCAATCTTTTCATTTAATTAGATTATTTCATGCATAACATTTATTATAACTTTATATAGTTTTTGTGAACTTTTTCTGTGAAATGCAAGTAATATTTCAACAGTATATTGCTTCGTGAAGAATGATTTACCACTGCAATCACCAATGATCTCTTAAGTAATAAAAGGTGCGTTTTAGGTATTAACTTTTGTCCTTTAAAGCCTTCTGAAAACAGAGAGAAATTTGCTAATTTCAGCGCGCGCAATCTATCCATCTAGGGAAACTGAAACAGTAAAAAATCTACATCATTTCTTAAATATGCACAGAATAATATTGTGGTCCATAGAGATTAAAAATAACTAATTTCTTAAAAATTGCAAACATTAAATTTCACTTTTCATTTTAGAAAAGAAAAATAACACTCAGTAATGTATTAATATAAACATTCGAAAAATGTTTAGACTCCAACATAAAATAATTTGTGTTGTACATTATTACATTTGGGCATATTATTTCCTTAGGTGTGGACCATTTGCAATATCTACAATATATTGGGTATAAACTATATTAGAACTGCTGGATATTTCACCAGATTGAGAATAAGGCTACTTTCACACTGGCGTCGGCCCGACGTGCCGACGGACAGTGTGTTAAGGTAGCACAACGTGGGCAGCGGATGCAGTTTTACAACGCATCCGCTGCCCCATTGTGATGCCCGGGGAGGAGGGGGCGGAGTTTCGGCCGCGCATGCGTGGTCGAAAATGGTGGACTCGACGCACAAAAAAAGTTACATGGAACGTTTTTTGTGCCAACGGTCCGCCAAAACACGACGCATCCATTGCACGACGGATGCAACGTGTGGCCATATGTCGCAATGCGTCGCTAATGCAAATCTATGGAGAAAAAAGGCATCCTGCAAGCACATTTGCAGGATGCGTTTTTTCTCCAAAACGACCCATTGCGACGTACAGCAAACAATGCTAGTGTGAAAGTAGCCTAAGATTTCTTTGCAGACGTGCAGTGGGGGAAGGGACGAGTGTAGGAGCTAATGCCAGACAGGCTGGGAAGTAATGAACTCCATTCCAAAATCTATCATGCCTCTAGGGCTAGAGTGGTCAATTGTTCATGGGATTAGCCAAACCCTGTTAAAGGATCCTGTGAAGCTGCACTGTATATACTATACGCTGCTGTGTTTATGAGAAACAACTCCACAATGATTGAATTAGAGAGAAAGAAATCCCTAAGGTCATAAATATTTCATATAGTCTGAGGAGTAAACTTTACGTTCTGCCAGGAGCTGAAGGTCTTTACGCTACGTGAAATAGTTCTACATTTTGTGGTTCACCTATGATCAGTAACAGATCAGTAATGGATCAGTGATGGGGTCAGTAGACTATTGTCAAACTCGAATACAACCTTTCCACCAGTGGAGATAACAACGTTAGCAGGATCTATAACAGCTTGTGTGACTTGCAAAAGAAACCAGCTCTATTTAGTTGTATCCAGTAATAATAATCAAATGAGCACATGGATAAGCCATCTGTCTATAGCATAAACTATCATAGTGTGATCCCATCATTTATCAGCAAATATAATAATATTTGATTTGTCTGTATTAACAAAAGGGTCAGATATACATGCATCTATATATACAGTATATGACCCTTCAATAGTTACAAAACCAGTTCAGATTTTGTTTTTATCATTATCATATTTGTGAGATATTATTTAGTAAACATTTTCTAAAAGACAAAAAGGCTGTACCCAATTTATCGTATATTTTAGAAGTCGGGGACGATTTGTTTTGGATCACACATGCGAGAAACACGGCCAAGTCTCGCATGTTAATACCCAGCACTGTCGCCGACTCTCAGGAGCGGAGCATAGCAATACATACATCCGCACGCTCTGCTCCAGAGTGCCGGGTGCAGTGCCAGGTATTAGCATGCGAGACTCGGCCGTGTATCTCGCATTTGTGATCCCGACCTTATACTGACTCTAACTCTGACTACACCAAAATGGACACCGACTCTAACTCCACAGCCCTGGATCCAGCAGCAATGCGCTGACAGAAAGCTGCCAATCAATGGTGGGTGGTTACACAAAGCTTATGAATATGGAGGACTACATGGCAGCAGGTATACTAGTCCTTTAACCCCTTTCCGACATGGGGCATAATAGTACACCAATGTCTGACTCCTCCTTTCTGGGCACATATCAGCTGATATATACAGCTGACATGTGCACGCAACAGTTGTGGGTGGAATAGCATTCCACCCACGGCTGTTAACTAGTTAAAGGCAGCTGTCAATCTCTGACAGATGCATTTAAGGCCAGCGTCACACTGGCGTATTGCATCCGATGCGATATGCTAATGACACTCAGCTCCTGCTCGCAGCAGAGCAGGAGCCGAGTGTCATGCGTCCGTGCTCCGATTCTCTCGCAAAAGGAGGATCGGAGCACAGCTGCGGAGGAGGCGGAGAAATGAACGCAGCGGTTTACATTCCGCAGCATGACATTTCTTTCTGCGGATTCCGCAGCGGTTTTACAACTGCTCCAATAGAAATCTGCAGTTGTAAAACCGCAATGAAAACCGCAGACAAACCGCGGTAAATCCGCAATAAATCCGCAGCGGTTTTCCATTGCGGATTTATCAAATCTGCAGAAATCTGCTGCGGAAAAATCTGCAGCAGACCAGACCCTTAGGCTATATGCACACGTTGCGGATTGGGGTGCAGAATTTTCCGCACAAAATCTGCATCTCCTGGCAGAAACTGCAGGTGCGGATTTGCCACGGATTTTGTGTGGTTTTAATGCGGAATTAATGCGGATTTTGTGCGGATTTTCTACGGTTTTTACCACTGTGGATTTTTATAATGGAAGGGTGCAGAAACGCTGACATGCACTTCTTTTCAATTCGCAGCCGATTCAGTGCGGAGATTTCCGCACCATTAGCACACCTTTTTTTTATTCCCCATTGATTTACATTGTACTGTAAATCACTGTGCGGAACTGCAGCATTTCTGTTCGGAAAAATGCGCTGCAGATCCGTACAAATTCCGCATCGTGTGCACATAGCCGTATGCACACGCTGATTATTTTCTCCTTGTATTAAAATCTGCATAATGTCAATTCAAGGAGTGTTTTTCACCAGTACTAGTAGGGAAACAAAAGCATAGCCAAAATGTGGAAAAAATAAATGTTTTTTAAGCAACTTTCTTCTTGCCAACACATTAGGCTACGTCCCCACGGTCAGTATTAGACAGCGCTTTGAACGCAGCACATGTCCACTCCGTCCAAAGCGCTGCCGGCTTTTGAATGCAGATGATTCTGCATGTGTTCATTGAACCGTGCGGAATCACCGTGCCCAATACATTGGATGGGTGAAATGTATCTTCCGGAAACTCGCCTCTCTGCAAGATAAATAGACATGCTGCGATCTGGAAAGATGCGCCACAAGTCTGTCTCTGCAGGGAAGCCGCGGGCGCCGGTGCACGCATAGTGGAGATAGGATTTCCTGAAATCCCATCCACTATGCTGTAACATCTGGCCACTGCAGGTTGGACGCTGTGAATGTATGCAACGTCCAACCTGCAGCATTTACTGACCGTGGGAACATACCCTTAGGATATGCAGCAGAATATGTGCACATAGCCTTAGTCCATGTCCTGTGTCCCCATCATTCATTATAAGTCCTTGATAGCATCATAATGAATTTGGGGGTGGGAAAAGACATTGTCAGGAACTGAACATCCTCCCCGCCTCCCAGATCATTACAACTTCCTGACAGCATCTTCTCGCACCTTTCAATTCATTATAAAGTGTACTACGCACCTTATCGCCTCGTCTACCAAACCCCAATAAATATCTCGATAGCATCACAATGAATTGTGAGATGGGGAGGGGCTTAGCACCCTCCTTCTCTACCCAATTCATTTTACATCCATATCTAATTTCCTTCCCTCCTTACCCTGTTCATAAGTGCATTATAAGTCCCCTTTCCTCCCATCCCAATCCCCCACATACCTCATTGTCCTCTCCCCCACCTCATTCATTGCCCTCTCCATCACCTCCATCATTACCCTCTCCACCACCCCCATCATTGCCCTCTCCACCACCCTATCATTGCCCTCTCCACCACCTCCATCATTGCCCTCTCCGCCACCCCAATCCTTGTTCTCCCCTCCACCTCATCATTGTCCTCTTCAATACTGCCATCATTGCCTTCTCTACATCACGCCATCATTGCCCTTTTCACCACCTCCATCATTGCCTCCTCCCACACCACCCCATCATTGCCCTTTCCACCACCACCATCATTGCTTTCTCTCCAACCACCCCCAGCATTGCTCTCTCCACCACCTACACACACACCACTTACCTCTTTGCACATTACACACACACACATCTCCACCACACGTCTCAACCACTTACATACATATACACACACCACTCACCTCTCCGCACGTTCCCCACAACATCGTCATCGCGGGCAGCTTTCTATTTGATACAGAAGCGCGCTGAATATGGATGTCATCCAGCCGCACTGCTGTGTCAGACAGGAAGCGTGGGCAGGTAGCAGGACGGATCTCTGCTGCTCCGCTCCCATTTACTCCTGTAGGCAGCGGAGCTGCAGGGATCACACCCTGCCCACCTTACATGAGGGCAATCTGGCCAGGGCCCCCATGAGCTGCCCTCCTCCAACTCCGGGACCTTGCAGCACGTTTCTAAGGGCTCATTTCCACTTGCGAGAAAAACGGACGAGTGCAATCCGATAAAAAAATCAGATTGCACTCGGACCAATGTTATTCAATGGGTGATATCTCATCTGCGATTTTTTTTCTCAGCTGAAATCGGACTGTGAAAAAAATCGCAGCATGCTGCGTATTGCTGCGATTCTCGGACGAGAATCGCCAATGTAAGTCAATGGGTGTGAAAAAAAAAATCGCACAGCACTTGGACCATGCGAGTGCTGTCCGATTTTTACGCACCGGTGTCATTTGAAAAGCCGGTAATTCAGCGCGGTGTACAGTAAAATCACACTGACATGTTAGAATAGAATAGATAAAATAAATGTCTACACATAGTATAGGTAGATATATATATACTAGATGATGGCCCGATTCTAACGCATCGGGTATTCTAGAATATGTATGTATGTATATAGCAGCCACATAGTATATAGCACAGGCCACGTAGTATATAAGAGTACTACGTGGCCTGTGGTATATACCATGTGGCTGCTATATACATACATACATATTGTAGAATACCGATGCATTAATATAGGCCACGCAGTAAATAACACAGCCCACGTAGTATATAACACAGCCCACACAGTATACAGCAGCCACGCAGTATATAGCAGCCATTCAGTATATAACACAGCCCACGTAGTATGTAACACTGGCCACGTAATATATAACACAGCCCACGTAATATATAGCACAGCCCACATAGTATCTAACAGTGGCCACGCAGTATATAGCATGCAGTATAGAACACAGCCACGTAGTATATAACACTGCCCATGTAGTATATAGCAGCCATGTAGTATATAACGCAGCCCACGCAGTATATAACACAGCCCACATAGTATCTAACAGTGGCCACGCAGTACATAGCATGCAGTATAGAACACAGCCACGTATTATATAACACTGCCCATGTAGTATATAGCAGCCATGTAGTATATAACGCAGCCCACGCAGTATATAACACTGGCCACGTAATATATAGCACAGCCAACGCAGTATAGAACACAGCCCACATAGTATCTAACACTGACCAGGTAGTATATAGCAGCGGTATCTAACAGCCCACGTAGTATTTAGCAGTGTGGGCTGTTGTGAATTCTGTGGCTGAATTCACTCCTGTGGTCACAAGTGGTATTGCAGCCTCTGGGCTTCCTCCCTCAGGTGTTTTGGTGAGCTCGTTGGCTGCCTTGCTATTTAACTCCACCTGAGTCTGTCTTCCTTGCTCCTTGTCAATGTTCCAGTGTTGGATCTGAGCTACTGCATCTTTCCTGTGGCCTGCTGCTCTGCTAGATAAGTGTTACTTTGTTTTTGTTTCCGTTTTTTCTGTCCAGCTGTGCTATTCTCTTTTGCTGGAAGCTCTGAGATGCAAAGGGTGCACCGCCGTGCCGTTAGTTCGGCACGGTGGGTCTTTTTGCCCCCCTTTGCGTGGTTCTGCTTTAGGGTTTTTTGTAGACTGCATAGTTCTCTTTGCTATCCTCGCTCTGTCTAGAATATCGGGCCTCACTTTGCTGAATCTATTTCATTCCTACGTTTTGTCTTTTCATCTTGCTAACAGTCATTATATGTGGGGGGCTGCCTATTTCTTTGGGGTATTTCTCTGAGGCAAGTCAGGCTTGTATTTCTATCTTCAGGCTAGTCAGCTCCTCAGGCAGTGCCGAGTTGCATAGGTAGTGTTAGGCGCAATCCACTGCTGCTTTTAGTTGTGTGAGGATAGGTTCAGGTATTCTAAAACGGTAATCTTTAAGCTTATCATACAATAAGTGGCCGAGAGCATGGTCATAATCCACCAAAGAAAACGCTCTCCCAAATATCAAACCATAAAGGTCATATGCACAGGAGTGTCGCTCCTAAATATAAGTATATAACACTAGCGAAAAAAGGGGAGTATCGACACCAAAATATGATAAAAAGGATATACAACTTTTATTAATAAATACATATACAACAAAATAACATATACATAACACAAACATGGGGGACTATGACAACTCCACCATGCGAATGAGAGGGAAAAACCAACCGGTACACAAATGGTAAGGTGTGCCAGCACCTATACGACCTGGGTATATAGTTCGCCGAATACCAAACAAGTCAAGGTTTCCAGGAATATAAAACAATATGTTTTCCTTTCAATATCATATTGGCACTATCTCCAATTCTCTCATGTACTCCCAAGTACGATGTCATATCAAGAAACGGAGACCTCGGAACTTACCCATCATAAGTCTGTGCTGGCGTACCCTTACCACGACCCCTGACGCGCGTTTCGCGTTGATCGCTTCTTCAAAGGGGAAGTGTGACCTATGTCTCACTCATGTTGCGCTATTTAAGGGATGTCAGCACCTGAGTGTAATTAGCGCGTGTGTGCCCGAGATCCCTCCACACATAAAAAAGTGCGAACTCCATATGCGTCAATGGTGCGGCGCTCATGGGGGCGGGAAAGCACGCCAATGGTACCAATATCCATCCGCGCCGCACCTGTTTAGACGCCATAGAGAAGAAGCAGTGTGGGACAGATCGGGCCGCGCACGCGCACCACTCACGCCGAGAAACCGGAAGTGCATCATCGCTGGGGGCCGGAGCTTCCCATACCATGGTCGCGGACCTACAGCGCCTGCGTATACACCCTACGTCATGTCCCACAATCAACAAAGGATGTTGCCATAGTTTTGGGAAATCGCACCTGCGCATAACCATAGTAGCCGGGTCCAAGAACCGGAAATGCGTCATCGGTAAAGACCAGAGATTCCAATACTATAGTCTCAGACCTACAGCGCCTGCGTATCGGCCATACATCATGTCATGCAGTCAACACATAGTGTTGCCAAGGTCAAGGGAAACACATCTGCGCATGACAATAGTAGTCGGGTCTCAAAAGCAAGAATTCCTAATTACGTGCGTATCACTCATATGTGACACATCTATTCTGCTGCTTTTGCCCTTAAGCTATGCAGAGCGAAGTGTCTCTGTAGTTTCGACTAGTAAACAGGTATGTATTTAACCTTCACCTTATTCCCACCGATCGTATCCAAAGATCACCGGTTCCTCCATCTATATATAAGTAAGTCAGACAGACAGTTCTACGGCACTATGACTCTAGAGTTCCATAAATACCTGGCTTTTCAAGATTGTCATCATAAGCGACACTCTTTCATTGTGGATGACACATAAACTCAGATCTCCCGACATGGCTTGTAGCAGGACCATTCAGATCAAAAATATGCGATCCATTAAATATATGTTCTAATACCAAATTCCATTATAAATAGGACCCATCAAAAAGGAAAAAACACACGGAAGGACAAAAAAATACCAAACAAGAGGCATCGAGTGTACCTCTTTATGTGCCTAAGGATGCAGAAAGTGCATTCGCGGAGTTGTGTAAGCGTGTTTGTAACACCTAGTGAGCAGAGACCCCCTCGACTAGATAAATAAAGGGGACTTATATCCAAGTGCGCAGGAAAAGAGCCCCTACATACCGTGCTATCATGTATTATATAAACACCGACTTCAAGGTCGGTTAGACCCCCACATCAGAGGGGATTTAGTGAAAGCTAAAACTAATTAGCATGTCAAAAATGACTGCACCATAACATATAAAATACTTAAAAACTACACAAAGTGCGCAAAACAAATGTCCAAAGAAGTCCATAGGACCCACGTAAACCACAAGTCTCCCCATGTAGATTCCTTCTTGACTCGTCCGGATCATGGCCCGCAAGGACATACCCCATCGATGTCTTGAACTTTGATCCGTCCTCGAAGATCTTGATAGCTGAGATCCAATAGTGACAGCGCACGATGTACGTATCATGCGTGTCATAGTCCCCCATGTTTGTGTTATGTATATGTTATTTTGTTGTATATGTATTTATTAATAAAAGTTGTATATCCTTTTTATCATATTTTGGTGTCGATACTCCCCTTTTTTCGCTAGTGTTATATACTTATATTTAGGAGCGACACTCCTGTGCATATGACCTTTATGGTTTGATATTTGGGAGAGCGTTTTCTTTGGTGGATTATGACCATGCTCTCGGCCACTTATTGTATGATAAGCTTAAAGATTACCGTTTTAGTCTACATTTTGTCTGTGTCTTTCACAGTATCCAATCTTAAGCAGATGGACTTCCGTGCCCGAGATCAAACGTGGTTGTCCCGTTTGAATGATGTTTTTAAAGAGGATCCGACCGGTATTTCAGATTTATGTACCCGAGATTCCAAAGAACAAATCACTAAATTGAAAAGTCTGTTGCACAAGCGGACAAGGTTGTGGTGGAACAGGGCCTCTCTGGGGCAGTATCTTACACGAGGCCTAATTCCCAGGGGTCTCCGCATCCAAATATTTCCATCCTTCGAGGTAGAAGATGATCTTTTTAAAAAAGAGTGGGAGGAGTTGGCAACTAAATGTTCCCGTGGGTTTATGGAGCTGCTGATGAAATTTGATGCAGCTAAATTAGAGGAATTAGAGAAGGATATTGATAATATTCAGGTGAAGATCAAAGGAGATTTAACCCCGGATGCCTTAGAAAAATTAAACACAGATCTGGAGAAAGATTTTTCTAAGTGGGAACAGGAGATTGGAGCTTTCAAAGCCAAAAAGCTACAGAGAGACAATCTTGATTATCAAGAGAATAGAGTCTATAGATGGAGAAGTAAATGGGCTAATCGCCGCCCCATCACACGATCCAGATCGGGTTCTATGTCCTCCCTTACATCAGCTGGCGGATCAAGTACTGCCTCGGGAGGGGTGGGTAACATGGAAAATACTATAATTCGTAATACGCATTATCTAAGAAGCCATCAGGGCAATAAGAAAAGGAAGCAGAAACCCTCCCCTCAATATGAACGCAAAGCTAAAAACAGCAATCTTGAGGTAATTAATCTTTCTTCAATTCCCCTGTCAGAAACACAATGTGATGTGCTGAAATTGGGCCTTAATTTTGTACCACGTAATGGCTTTGATTTCTTTACAGCCCTGAAGGATGTTCATCTGTTTTGTCGCAAACTTATTTTTAAGAAATTATACCACCAAACTGCCTCACTTCCTGAATCTATTGAACAACAGGCCTTAGTAGATCTGGAAGACCTACTCAATGAACAACAAACTAAACATCCAGGTACTATTCCATCCTCTATTAAACCTAGATCGGCGGCATTCCCCCCCTTGTCTATATGCCCGCCGGTCGACATTTTTTGTAGACTGGTGACTGCAGATCTCAAGAAAATACCCCAAAACATACAGAATGATAATTTAACATCTAGACAAAGAAAAGCTTTGAGAGAATTGCAGTCTATGGATTCGGTGGTTATTAAGCCTGCAGACAAGGGGGGGAATGTCGTGGTTTGGCCAGTAGAGAAGTACGAAAAAGAGGCTTTACGACAACTGAGAAATAAGGAGACATACCAGATTTTATCTGGTAACCCTATGCAGGGGTTTTATACGGAGTTGGAGTTGATTTTGACCAATGCCTATGAGTCAGGGATTATCCCCAAAAAATCTTTTGATGCACTCTTACCGAAATATCCCAAGGTAGCTACATTCTACCTTTTACCAAAGGTGCATAAGGACGCTGTGAACCCCCCTGGTCGACCCATAGTCTCTGGCATAGGAGGGTTGAGCGAAAACATCTGTAAATTTATTGACTTTCATCTTAAACCTTTGGTGGAGACGCTCCCCTCCTATGTCAGAGACACAATGGATATGCTAACTAAAATCGATGGCATTACAGTTGACGATGGAATCTTATTAGTGACCATTGATATTGAGTCACTGTACACATCGATCAGACATGTTGATGGACTTAGGGCCGCCCGCTTCTTCCTGAGGGAAACCAACTGGGATGGGCATTTTTCGGATTTTATTTTGGATTTGTTGGAATTTGCGTTAACACATAACTTTTTTGTATTTAAAGATCGTTTTTTTCTTCAAACGCAGGGTACCGCGATGGGCGCGGCCTGTGCGCCGTCGTATGCAAACCTGTTTCTCGGTTTCTG
The DNA here is from genome assembly GCF_032444005.1 of Ranitomeya imitator. Taxonomy (NCBI): domain Eukaryota; kingdom Metazoa; phylum Chordata; class Amphibia; order Anura; family Dendrobatidae; genus Ranitomeya; species Ranitomeya imitator. The sequence goes on along the minus strand of NC_091283.1, from coordinate 757,243,091 downwards.
GGAGAGGCAGGTTTTCCACGGCGACGGGGCACAGGCCGCCGACCCAATAATAGGCTGGTTTCGCTACATTGATGATGTCCTGATGTTTTGGGAGGGTAGCGAAGCCAGCCTATTAGACTTTATGCAACAAATTAACAATAATGAATTTAATTTGAAATTTACTTTTCAGTACCATCATAAACATGTTGATTTTCTGGATATTAGCTTGTGGGTCGGGGAGGATGGGAGTTTAGAAACGGATTTATACAGAAAAGATACTTCTGTTAATTCTCTCCTGCATGCGTCCTCGGCCCACAGCTATTCCACTATCAAAGCCATCCCAGTTGGGCAATACCTCAGGAACAGGCGGGTGTGTTCTACAGATGTACGTTTCGAAAAGCAGTCGGCTGTCCTTTCCGATAGGTTCAAGGCCAGGGGGTACAGCAACCGTTGCATCAAAATGGGATATAGACGTGCACGAGCTATGAGGAGAAATGATCTTCTCAGGCCATCTGGAAAAAGAACTACCAGTAATAATGACTATAGGCTGAGTTATATATCAACGTCCAACTGTCAATGGGACAGAATTCGTGAGGTCTTACAAAAACATTGGTCGGTTCTACGTAGCGACAACATCTTGGCTACTCACCTATCAGAGTCCCCAGTAATGATACAAAAACGCAGTAAAAACTTGAGGGACACTTTGGTGAATAGCCATTATGTGGCGAAACAATCTGGGATTTTTAATTCAGGTGGTAAGAGGAAAGGTTGTTTTCCCTGCGGTTCATGCGTCGCGTGTCCTAACATCACTAGATGTGGGACCTTCAAGTCATCGGATGGGAGCAGGGAATTTGAAATTAGAGAGTATATCTCTTGTAAAACATCTCATGTGATCTATTATGCCATCTGTCCCTGCTCCCTCATATACGTGGGTCTCACATCTAGAGAACTTAGGATTAGGACACGCGAGCATGTCCGCGACATCATAGCCGCTAAGGACATACAAGATGTATCAACCCTGAAGACCCTTCCCAGACATTTCCGGGAACGGCACGGATGTAATCCTAAGGGGTTGAGTGTAAGAGGCATTGACCACATTCACGGGGGCATTAGAGGTGGTGACCTCAAACAGATTCTTGCCCAACGTGAGTGTAGGTGGATAATTACCTTAGACACAGTAACTCCAAGAGGGCTAAATGAAACAGTATCCTTTGCTCCATTTTTGTGAGGTTTCCCCTGTTCTCCACACCCTTGTCCGTGTGCGGATTCATTTGTGAGGACTTTTTATGGAATAGATTTTGGAATTATGGTATGATTTTAATCCTGTGTTTCTTTGTCTCTCTTTTTTAGTTTTATGTTTCTATAGTAGTATTTGTTTTTCTCACGCATGATACGTACATCGTGCGCTGTCACTATTGGATCTCAGCTATCAAGATCTTCGAGGACGGATCAAAGTTCAAGACATCGATGGGGTATGTCCTTGCGGGCCATGATCCGGACGAGTCAAGAAGGAATCTACATGGGGAGACTTGTGGTTTACGTGGGTCCTATGGACTTCTTTGGACATTTGTTTTGCGCACTTTGTGTAGTTTTTAAGTATTTTATATGTTATGGTGCAGTCATTTTTGACATGCTAATTAGTTTTAGCTTTCACTAAATCCCCTCTGATGTGGGGGTCTAACCGACCTTGAAGTCGGTGTTTATATAATACATGATAGCACGGTATGTAGGGGCTCTTTTCCTGCGCACTTGGATATAAGTCCCCTTTATTTATCTAGTCGAGGGGGTCTCTGCTCACTAGGTGTTACAAACACGCTTACACAACTCCGCGAATGCACTTTCTGCATCCTTAGGCACATAAAGAGGTACACTCGATGCCTCTTGTTTGGTATTTTTTTGTCCTTCCGTGTGTTTTTTCCTTTTTGATGGGTCCTATTTATAATGGAATTTGGTATTAGAACATATATTTAATGGATCGCATATTTTTGATCTGAATGGTCCTGCTACAAGCCATGTCGGGAGATCTGAGTTTATGTGTCATCCACAATGAAAGAGTGTCGCTTATGATGACAATCTTGAAAAGCCAGGTATTTATGGAACTCTAGAGTCATAGTGCCGTAGAACTGTCTGTCTGACTTACTTATATATAGATGGAGGAACCGGTGATCTTTGGATACGATCGGTGGGAATAAGGTGAAGGTTAAATACATACCTGTTTACTAGTCGAAACTACAGAGACACTTCGCTCTGCATAGCTTAAGGGCAAAAGCAGCAGAATAGATGTGTCACATATGAGTGATACGCACGTAATTAGGAATTCTTGCTTTTGAGACCCGACTACTATTGTCATGCGCAGATGTGTTTCCCTTGACCTTGGCAACACTATGTGTTGACTGCATGACATGATGTATGGCCGATACGCAGGCGCTGTAGGTCTGAGACTATAGTATTGGAATCTCTGGTCTTTACCGATGACGCATTTCCGGTTCTTGGACCCGGCTACTATGGTTATGCGCAGGTGCGATTTCCCAAAACTATGGCAACATCCTTTGTTGATTGTGGGACATGACGTAGGGTGTATACGCAGGCGCTGTAGGTCCGCGACCATGGTATGGGAAGCTCCGGCCCCCAGCGATGATGCACTTCCGGTTTCTCGGCGTGAGTGGTGCGCGTGCGCGGCCCGATCTGTCCCACACTGCTTCTTCTCTATGGCGTCTAAACAGGTGCGGCGCGGATGGATATTGGTACCATTGGCGTGCTTTCCCGCCCCCATGAGCGCCGCACCATTGACGCATATGGAGTTCGCACTTTTTTATGTGTGGAGGGATCTCGGGCACACACGCGCTAATTACACTCAGGTGCTGACATCCCTTAAATAGCGCAACATGAGTGAGACATAGGTCACACTTCCCCTTTGAAGAAGCGATCAACGCGAAACGCGCGTCAGGGGTCGTGGTAAGGGTACGCCAGCACAGACTTATGATGGGTAAGTTCCGAGGTCTCCGTTTCTTGATATGACATCGTACTTGGGAGTACATGAGAGAATTGGAGATAGTGCCAATATGATATTGAAAGGAAAACATATTGTTTTATATTCCTGGAAACCTTGACTTGTTTGGTATTCGGCGAACTATATACCCAGGTCGTATAGGTGCTGGCACACCTTACCATTTGTGTACCGGTTGGTTTTTCCCTCTCATTCGCATGGTGGAGTTGTCATAGTCCCCCATGTTTGTGTTATGTATATGTTATTTTGTTGTATATGTATTTATTAATAAAAGTTGTATATCCTTTTTATCATATTTTGGTGTCGATACTCCCCTTTTTTCGCTAGTGTTATATAGGTTCAGGTATTGCAGTCTGCAGAGATTCCACGTCTCAGAGCTTGTTCTATTGTTTTTGGGTTTGCCATATCACTGTATGTGCGCTGATTACTACACTGTGTTGCCTGATAGCACAGCATAACAGTACAAGGAGCCAAACCAATGATTCTCAATAGAGGGAAAAAAGAAGTCCTGACATCATTTTTTTTTCCTCAGCTCTGTCTTCAGTTTTTTTTTTTTTTTCCCCTAGACATTAGAGTGCTTCAGGACACAGCTGTGGACATGGATATTCAGGCTCTGTGCTCCTCAATGGATAATCTCGTTATAAATGTACAAAAGATTCAAGATACAATTGATCAGAAATCTATGCTAGAACCAAGAATTCCTATTCCTGATTTGTTTTTTGGTGACAGAACTAAGTTCCTGAGCTTCAAAAATAATTGTAAGCTATTTCTGGCCTTGAAACCTCATTCTTCTGGTAATCCTATTCAACAGGTTTTGATTATTATTTCTTTTTTGCGCGGCGACCCACAGGACTGGGCGTTTTCTCTTGCGCCAGGAGACCCTGCATTGAGTAATGTTGATGCGTTTTTCCAGGCGCTTGGATTGCTTTACGATGAGCCTAATTCAGTGGATCAGGCTGAGAAAAATTTGCTGGCTTTATGCCAGGGTCAGGATGATGTAGAAGTATATTGTCAGAAATTTAGGAAGTGGTCAGTATTCACTCTGTGGAATGAATCTGCACTGGCGGCTTGGTTCAGAAAGGGTCTCTCTGAAGCTCTTAAGGATGTCATGGTGGGATTTCCTATGCCTGCTGGTTTGAATGAGTCTATGTCCTTGGCCATTCAGATCGGTCGTCGCTTGCGCGAGCGTAAATCTGTGCACCATCTGGCGGTATTGTCTGAGAGTAAACCTGAGCCTATGCAGTGCGACAGGACTATGACTAAAGTTGAACGGCAAGAACACAGACGTCTGAACAGGCTGTGTTTCTACTGTGGTGATTCCACTCATGCTATTTCTAATTGTCCTAAGCGCACTAGGCGGTTCGATAGCTCTGCCGTCATTGGTACTGTACAGTCCAAATTCCTTCTGTCCATTACCTTGATATGCTCTTTGTCATCGTATTCTGTCATGGCGTTTGTGGATTCAGGCGCTGCCCTGAATCTGATGGATTTGGATTATGCTAAACGTTGTGGATTTTTCTTGGAGCCTTTGCGGTGTCCTATTCCGTTGAGAGGAATTGATGCTACACCTTTGGCCAAGAATAAGCCTCAGTACTGGGCCCAGCTGACCATGTGCATGGCTCCTGCACATCAGGAAGTTATTCGCTTTCTGGTACTGCATAATCTGCATGATGTGGTCGTGTTGGGGTTGCCATGACTACAAACCCATAATCCAGTATTAGATTGGAACTCTATGTCGGTAACCAGCTGGGGTTGTCAGGGAGTACATGGTGATGTTCCATTTTTGTCTATTTCGTCATCCATTCCTTCTGACATCCCAGAGTTCTTGTCTGACTTTCAGGATGTATTTGAAGAGCCCAAGTCTGATGCCCTACCTCCGCATAGGAATTGTGATTGTGCTATCAATTTGATTCCTGGTAGTAAATTCCCTAAGGGTCGTTTATTTAATTTGTCCGTGCCTGAACACACCGCTATGCGCAGTTATGTGAAAGAATCCCTGGAGAAGGGACATATTCGCCCATCGTCATCACCATTGGGAGCAGGGTTCTTTTTTGTAGCCAAAAAGGATGGTTCGCTAAGACCGTGTATTGATTACCGCCTTCTTAATAAGATCACTGTTAAGTTTCAGTATCCCTTGCCATTGATATCTGACTTGTTTGCTCGGATTAAGGGGGCTAGTTGGTTTACTAAGATTGATCTTCGTGGTGCGTATAATCTGGTGAGAATCAGGCAGGGAGATGAATGGAAAACGGCATTTAATACGCCCGAGGGTCATTTTGAGTATCTGGTGATGCCGTTCGGACTTGCCAATGCTCCATCTGTTTTTCAGTCTTTTATGCATGACATTTTCCGTGAGTATCTGGATAAATTCCTGATTGTTTACTTGGATGACATTTTGATCTTCTCTGATGATTGGGAGTCTCATGTGAAGCAAGTCAGAATGGTTTTCCAGGTACTGCGTGCTAATTCCTTGTTCGTGAAGGGATCAAAGTGTCTCTTCGGTGTGCAGAAAGTTTCATTTTTGGGGTTCATCTTTTCCCCTTCTACTATCGAGATGGATCCGGTTAAGGTCCAGGCCATCCAGGATTGGACTCAGCCGACATCTCTGAAAAGTCTGCAGAAATTCCTGGGCTTTGCTAATTTTTATCGTCGCTTCATCTGTAATTTTTCTAGCATTGCCAGACCATTGACCGATTTGACCAAGAAGGGTGCTGATTTGGTTAATTGGTCTTCTGCTGCCGTGGAAGCTTTTCAGGAGTTGAAGCGTCGTTTTTGCTGTGCCCGTGTTGTGTCAACCAGATGTTTCTCTTCCGTTCCAGGTCGAGGTTGATGCTTCTGAGATTGGAGCAGGGGCGGTTTTGTCACAGAGAGGTTCTGGTTGCTCAGTGTTGAAACCATGTGCTTTCTTTTCCAGGAAATTTTCTGCTGCTGAGCGTAATTATGATGTGGGCAACCGAGAGTTGCTGGCCATGAAGTGGGCATTCGAGGAGTGGCGTCATTGGCTTGAGGGAGCTAAGCATCGCGTGGTGGTATTGACTGATCATAAGAATCTTACTTATCTCGAGTCTGCCAAGCGCTTGAATCCTAGACAGGGCCGTTGGTCGTTATTTTTTGCTCGTTTTGATTTTGTGATTTCGTACCTTCCGGGCTCTAAAAATGTGAAGGCGGATGCGCTGTCTAGGAGTTTTGTGCCCGACTCTCCGGGGTTATCTGAGCCGGCGAGTATCCTCAAGGAAGGAGTCATTGTGTCTGCCATCTCTCCTGATTTGCGGAGAGTGTTGCAGAAATTTCAGGCTAATAAACCTGATCGTTGTCCGGCCGAGAAACTGTTCGTCCCTGATAGGTGGACTAGTAAAGTTATCTCTGAACTTCATTGTTCGGTGCTGGCTGGTCATCCAGGAATCTTTGGTACCAGAGAGTTAGTGGCTAGATCCTTCTGGTGGCCATCTCTGTCACGGGATGTGCGTGCTTTTGTGCAGTCCTGTGGGATTTGTGCTAGGGCTAAGCCCTGCTGTTCACGTGCCAGTGGGTTGCTTTTGCCCTTGCCGGTCCCGAAGAGGCCTTGGACACATATTTCGATGGATTTCATTTCTGACCTTCCCGTTTCTCAAAAGATGTCGGTCATTTGGGTGGTCTGTGATCGCTTTTCTAAAATGGTCCATCTGGTGCCCTTGGTTAAATTGCCTTCCTCCTCTGATTTGGTGCCTTTGTTCTTCCAGTATGTGGTTCGTTTGCATGGCATTCCTGAGAATATTGTTTCTGACAGAGGTTCCCAGTTTGTCTCGAGGTTCTGGCGAGCCTTTTGTGGTAGGATGGGCATTGACCTATCTTTTTCCTCGGCCTTCCATCCTCAGACTAATGGCCAGACCGAACGAACCAATCAGACCTTGGAAACATATCTGAGATGTTTTGTTTCTGCTGACCAGGATGATTGGGTGTCATTTTTGCCGTTGGCTGAGTTCGCCCTTAATAATCGGGCCAGCTCGGCTACCTTGGTCTCTCCATTTTTCTGCAATTCTGGGTTCCATCCTCGTTTCTCTTCAGGACAGGTTGAGTCTTCGGACTGTCCTGGTGTGGATTCTGTGGTGGACAGGTTGCAGCAGATCTGGACTCAGGTAGTGGACAATTTGACCTTGTCCCAGGAGAAGGCTCAGCTTTTCGCTAATTGTAGACGCCGTGTGGGTCCCCGACTTCGTGTTGGGGATCTGGTTTGGTTATCTTCTCGTCATATTCCTATGAAGGTTTCCTCTCCTAAATTTAAACCTCGTTTTATTGGTCCGTATAGGATTTCTGAGATTCTCAATCCGGTGTCTTTTCGTCTGACCCTCCCAGACTCCTTTTCCATACATAATGTATTCCATAGGTCGTTGTTGAGAAGATACGTGGCACCTATGGTTCCATCTGTGGAGCCTCCTGCCCCTGTTTTGGTGGAGGGGGAATTGGAGTATATTGTGGAGAAAATTTTGGATTCTCGTGTCTCTAGACGGAAACTCCAGTATCTGGTCAAATGGAAGGGTTATGCTCAGGAGGATAATTCCTGGGTTTTTGCCTCTGATGTCCATGCCCCAGATCTTGTTCGTGCCTTTCATGTGGCTCATCCTGGTCGGCCTGGGGGTTCTGGTGAGGGTTCAGTGACCCCTCCTCAAGGGGGGGGTACTGTTGTGAATTCTGTGGCTGAATTCACTCCTGTGGTCACAAGTGGTATTGCAGCCTCTGGGCTTCCTCCCTCAGGTGTTTTGGTGAGCTCGTTGGCTGCCTTGCTATTTAACTCCACCTGAGTCTGTCTTCCTTGCTCCTTGTCAATGTTCCAGTGTTGGATCTGAGCTACTGCATCTTTCCTGTGGCCTGCTGCTCTGCTAGATAAGTGTTACTTTGTTTTTGTTTCCGTTTTTTCTGTCCAGCTGTGCTATTCTCTTTTGCTGGAAGCTCTGAGACGCAAAGGGTGCACCGCCGTGCCGTTAGTTCGGCACGGTGGGTCTTTTTGCCCCCCTTTGCGTGGTTCTGCTTTAGGGTTTTTTGTAGACTGCATAGTTCTCTTTGCTATCCTCGCTCTGTCTAGAATATCGGGCCTCACTTTGCTGAATCTATTTCATTCCTACGTTTTGTCTTTTCATCTTGCTAACAGTCATTATATGTGGGGGGCTGCCTATTCCTTTGGGGTATTTCTCTGAGGCAAGTCAGGCTTGTATTTCTATCTTCAGGCTAGTCAGCTCCTCAGGCAGTGCCGAGTTGCATAGGTAGTGTTAGGCGCAATCCACTGCTGCTTTTAGTTGTGTGAGGATAGGTTCAGGTATTGCAGTCTGCAGAGATTCCACGTCTCAGAGCTTGTTCTATTGTTTTTGGGTTTGCCATATCACTGTATGTGCGCTGATTACTGCACACTGTGTTGCCTGATAGCACAGCATAACAGTGGGCACCATATCCCTGTTAAAAAAATAATTAAAATTAAAAATAATTATATACTTACCCCGCGGGATCCAGCGTAGATCCAGCGGACCTCTGGCGATGCGCGCGGTTGCCGCCATCTTGTGTTCCCAGGATGCATTGCAAAATTACCCAGATCACCGCTAAGTCTTCTGGGTAATTGTACAATGCATCTCTGGGACCGGAAGCTGGCGGGAGCGCATCGTCGGACTACGGAAGGTGAGAATAGCAGGTGTTTTGTTTTTTTTAATTATTTTTAACATTAGATCTTTTTACTATTGATGCTGCATAGGCAGCATCAATAGTAAAAACTTGGTCACACAGGGTTTATAGCGGCGGTAACGGAGTGAGTTACCCGCGGCATAACGTGGTCAGTTACCGCTGGCATTAACCCTGCGTGAGCGTTGACTGGAGGGGAATATGGAGCGGGCGCTGACTGCGGGGAGTAAAGAGCGGGCACCGGCTGCGGGGAGTATGGAGCGGGCGCCGGGCACTGACTGCGGGGAGTATGGAGCAGGCACTGACAGCGGGGAGTATGGAGCGGGCACTGACTGCGGGGAGTATGGAGCGGGCGCCGGGCACTGACTGCAGGGGAGTAGGGAGGGACTAATTGGACTGTGGCCGTTGCTGATTGGTCACGGCAGCCATGACAGGCAGCTGGCGAGACCAATCAGCGACTTGGATTCCATGACAGACAGAGGCCGCGACCAATGAATATCCGTGACAGAAGGACAGACAGACAGACAGAAAGATGGAGGTAACCCTTAGACAATTATATAGTAGATATGTATACATACATGTCAGTGAGACACATATATGCAGTACAGACCAAAAGTTTGGACACACCTTCTCATTTAAAGATTTTTCTGTATTTTCATGACTATGAAAATTGTAAAGGCATCAAAACTATGAATTAACACATGTGGAGTAATATACTAAACAAAAAAAGTGTGAAACAACTGAAAATATGTCATATTCTAGGTTCTTCAAGGTAGCCATCTTTTGCTTTGATGACTCCTTTGCACACTCTTGGCATTCTCTTGATGAGCTTCAAGAGGTAGTCACTGGGAATGGTTTTCACTTCACAGGTGTGCCCTGTCAGGTTTAATAAATGGGATTTCTTGCCTTATAAATGGGGTTGGGACCATCAGTTGTGTTGAGCAGAAGTCTGGTGGATACACAGCTGATAGTCCTACTGAATAGACTGCATAGTAGCAGCTAAGTAAAGAAAAACAAGTGGCCATCATTACTTTGAACTTTGAAAGTGTCCCCAAGTGCAGTTGCCAAAACCATCAAGCGCTACAAAGAAACTGGCTTACATGAGGACCGCCCCAGGAAAGGAAGACCAAGAGTCACCTCTGCTTCTGAAGATAAATTTATCCGAGTCACCATCCTCAGAAATTGCAGGTTAACAGCAGCTCAGATTAGAGATCAGGTCAATGCCACACAGAGTTCTAGCAGCAGACACATCTCTACAACAACTGTAGGAACGAATGGACTGGGGAACGAATGGACTGCAGGGGAACGTAGCTACCTAGACTTCAAGTCTAGGTAGCTACGTTCCCCTGCATTCCATTCATTCCCCAATTTTTACAGCCAGGGGCAGCTGCATTAGCAGGCGCCTGCTTGTAAAATTATTTAACCCCATCAGATGCATTTACATCGTGGGACATGACTGTATACGGCGGACAGGTATGGGATATTGTTTTTTTTTAATTTTAACTTTGTTTCAGGTGGCAAGGGTCTTCAATTGGATTGAGCGTATAATAAACTATTTCAACACCATGTGTATTTATTTCATTAAAATAATTTTTTCCTAATGTGTGTGTGCTTTTTAATCCACCCTTTACTACTATTGGATTAATAATGGAGAGGTGTCTTATTGACACCTCTCCATTATTAACCTGGCTTAATGTCACCTTACATTAGCAAGGTGACATTAACCCTTTATTACCTCATATCCCACTGCTACAGGGGAGTGGGAAGATGGAGGCTAAGTGCCAGAATAGACGCATCTTACAGATGTGCCTTTTCTGGGGTGGCTGGGGGCAGATGTTTTTAGCCGGGGGGTCAATAACCATGGTCCCTCTCTAGGCTATTAATATCTGACCTCAGTTACTGGCTTTACCACTCTGGCGGAGAAAATTGCACGGAAGCTCACACCATTTTTTTCCGTGATTTAACCCTTTATTTTAACAGCTAGAGCCCCCAAATTTTACACACTCACACTTCTAACATTAGTAGTCAGGAATATGTAAAAAAGAAGGTCTCATATCCTGTCGGGTTTGGGAAGGAGATAGCAAAAGCCGTCAATTAATTAAACGGCTTTTCTGATATCTATCTCTGTATTAAATATAAATATATATATATATATATATATATATATATATATATATATAGGTGTCTCACTGACATATATACTGTATATATATATATATATATGTGTGTGTTTTGAAGAATATTTTGTTGTAAAACGATGTGTAAATGTCAGAGAACTGCTGTATGTAAAAGTTCATGTTAAAATCGCATTGCACACGAATGTAATACGGATGTCATACGGATGTTGCGATAAAAAAATCGAATGACACTCGCATGACAATCGCATGATTTACCTCAGTTTTTTCGGTCTGTAAATCGTACCTTTTTTTCTCTCAAGTGGAAATAAGCCCTTACAGGTAGAAAATGCCTCTCTGACAATCATTTTACCTCTCTAGTATATTTTGTCCATTTTTACAAGCACATCATGCCCATATCTTTTTCATTGCACTATAGCACTTTTTTCACCTATTTAGGCTCACTCATGCCTAGTTATATGCCTATATAACTTTGACATATATTTATTCATTGCACTTCAGCACTTTACTTTTTGATTAAATAATGCATATTTTTTTCAGGATTATTGATTGCACTTCAGCACTTTATTAATTCTATTATGCATATGTTTTTGCCTTTATTTTTTCAGTTTGTTCCAGCATTTTTAATTTTTTTTCACACTGTGTTTTGTTTATCACTAAAAAAAATTGTTGACATATGTTATATATAAATTTATATTATTTTTTAGAGGTGCTATTGTTATATAGATATTTTTATGGGGAGCTATTTTGCTAATTATTAACCGAATTTTGGGGGAATTTTCCAATATTAACTTTATATGAGCCAACCAGGGTTTCACTGTATTATTTTTGTTACATGCTCTACTACCTGATTCAGCTGTCAGCTGTTATTATTATTATTTATTTACATTTTATTATTACCTTTAATAAAATATTGATTTTATTCTATTTTATTGTTTTTTTTGGCACTTTTTCTTATATGATCGTTATTAATTTTGTGCTTGACCTTTAGTTTTTTTATACAATTTGTTCAGCCTCTGATAACGGCTGCACATGCGGTATGTACACCCCTGTACTACGTATTAAAGACTGATTTACTTGAACTGTCCAGTAAAGTTGAATTTGTTAAAATGAACCGGATGTCCCCTGATGTGTGTGCGACTGATCCTGGAACCGAAGGCATGGAGACAGCGAAGGCCTCGGGCCTGCAAGTGAGTGTAACGCACCTCACACAGGACAATACATATGGACTGGGACGCAATTTGTTTGTAAAGTGCCAGGGCGTTATGGGGCAGAAGCTCACCACGGCACCTTACATCTCCCTCAAAAAATTCAATATTAAGCGATCAAAATCTCAGATCACCATGCCAAAAAGCAAGCTCTTACACAACTCCATTGATGGAAAAATATAAAAAGTTATGGGTCTCGGAAAATGGAGACACAAACCATTTGTTTTTTTTTACAAAGTTCAGTCCTTCAAAAGGAGATTTCAATGCTGTCCGGCCGCTGAACTAAAAGCACAGCTCCTGAGAAAAAATTAACTTTACTCCTTCAAGGGGTCGCTAGTAGGGTTGAGCGAAACGGGTCGAACATTTTCAAAAGTCGCCGACTTTTGGCTAAGTCGGGGTTTCATGAAACCCGATCCGACCCCTGTGCGGGGTCGGCCATGCGGTACGCGACTTTCGCGCCAAAGTCGCGTTTCAATGACGCGAAAAGCGCCATTTCTCAGCCAATGAAGGTAAACGCAGAGTGTGGGCAGCGTGATGACATAGGTCCTGGTCCCCACCATCTTAGAGAAGGGCATTGCAGTGATTGGCTTGCTGTCTGCGACGTCACAGGGGCTATAAAGAGGCGTTCCCGCCGACCGCCATCTTACTGCTGCTGATCTGAGCTTAGGGAGAGGTTGCTGCCGCTTTGTCAGAAGCAGGGATAGCGTTAGGCAGGGTCCATTAACCACAAAACCGCTTGTGCTGCAGCGATTTGCACTGTCCAACACCACCCTCGGTGTGCAGGGACAGTGGAAGTTTTTTTTTTTTTTTTTTTCCCCTCAGCGCTGTAGCTCATTGGGCTGCCCTAGAAGGCTCCCTGATAGCTGCATTGCTGTGTGTACGCCGCTGTGCAAACCAACTGCTTTTTTCAAAGCACAAATCCTCTTGTTCCTTCCTTTCTGCACAGCTATCTTTTTTGTTTGTCCACACTTTTTATTTCATTTGTGCATCAGTCCACTCCTTATTGCTGCCTGCCATACCTGGCTGAGATTACTGCAGGCAGGGAGATAGTAGCTGCCTGCCATACCTGGCTGAGATTACTGCAGGCAGGGAGATAGTAATTGTAGGACATTCCCTGTTTTTTTTTTTTTTTTTTTTTTGGTGGGAGATTAAGATTGGCAATTTGGCATTTCTGCTAGAGTGCCATCCCTGTGTGTGCCATCTCTCTCACATAGTGGGCCATAGAAAGCCTTTTCATTTTTCTGTATTTTTTTTTGTGGGGTGTATAAATTCTCCCTGATAAAAATACAGTGGGAGATTAATATTGGCCTTTGGGCTTGTGTGCCAGTCCTGAGTGTGCCATCTCTCTCACAAATAGTGGGCCATAGAAAGCCTATTTATTTTTTTTTTTGGTTTTATAAATTCTCCCTGAAAAAAAGGGAGATTAATATTGGCCTCTGGGCTTGTGTGCCAGTCCTGAGCGTGCCATCTGTGCCAGCCCTGAGCGTGCCATCTCTCTCACAAATAGTGGGCCATAGAAAGCCTATTTAATTTTTTTTTTTGTTTTATCAATTTTCCCTGAAAAAAGGGAGATTAATATTGGCCTCTGGGCTTGTGTGCCAGTTGTGAGCGTGCCATCTGTGCCAGTCCTGAGCGTGCCATCTCTCTCACAAATAGTGGGCCATAGAAAGCCTATTTAAATATTTTTTTGGTTTTATAAATTCTCCCAGAAAAAAAGGGAGATTAATATTGGCCTCTGGGCTTGTGTGCCAGTCCTGAGCGTGCCATCTGTGCCAGCCAGCCCTGAGCGTGCCATCTCTCTCACAAATAGTGGGCCATAGAAAGCCTATTTAATTTTTTTTTTTGTTTTATCAATTTTCCCTGAAAAAAGGGAGATTAATATTGGCCTCTGGGCTTGTGTGCCAGTTGTGAGCGTGCCATCTGTGCCAGTCCTGAGCGTGCCATCTCTCTCACAAATAGTGGGCCATAGAAAGCCTATTTAAATATTTTTTTGGTTTTATAAATTCTCCCAGAAAAAAAGGGAGATTAATATTGGCCTCTGGGCTTGTGTGCCAGTCCTGAGCGTGCCATCTGTGCCAGCCAGCCCTGAGCGTGCCATCTCTCTCACAAATAGTGGGCCATAGAAAGCCTATTTAATTTTTTTTTTTGTTTTATCAATTTTCCCTGAAAAAAGGGAGATTAATATTGGCCTCTGGGCTTGTGTGCCAGTTGTGAGCGTGCCATCTGTGCCAGTCCTGAGCGTGCCATCTCTCTCACAAATAGTGGGCCATAGAAAGCCTATTTAAATATTTTTTTGGTTTTATAAATTCTCCCAGAAAAAAAGGGAAATTAATATTGGCCTCTGGGCTTCTGTGCCAGTCCTGAGCGTGCCATCTGTGCCAGTCCTGAGCGTCCCATCTCTCTCACAAATAGTGGGCCATAGAAAGCCTATTTTATTTTTTTTTTGGGTTTTAGAAATTCTCCCTGAAAAAAGGGAGATTAATATTGGCCTCTGGGCTTGTGTGCCAGTTGTGAGCGTGCCATCTGTGCCAGTCCTGAGCGTGCCATCTCTCTCACAAATAGTGGGCCATAGAAAGCCTATTTAAATATTTTTTTGGTTTTATAAATTCTCCCAGAAAAAAAGGGAGATTAATATTGGCCTCTGGGCTTCTGTGCCAGTCCTGAGCGTGCCATCTGTGCCAGTCCTGAGCGTCCCATCTCTCTCACAAATAGTGGGCCATAGAAAGCCTATTTTATTTTTTTTTTGGGTTTCAGAAATTCTCCCTGGAAAAAAAAAGGGAGATTAATATTGCCCTTTGGGCTTGTGTGCCAGTACTAAGCGTTCCATCTCTCTCTCTCTCTCAGTCAGTGGGCCATAGAACGCATATTTTTGGTTTTATTTGTTTTCTAAATTCTCCCTGAAAAAATCATTTTATTTTATTTGGTTTCTAAATTCTTCCTGATAAAATCATATTTTTTTTATTATTTTTATTTCTAAAGTCTCCCTGAAAAAAAAAAAAAAAAAACAACCAAAAAAACAGTGGGAGATTAATATTGGCCTTTCTGCTTGTGTGCCAGTCTTGACTCCTGGGTGTGCCATCTCTCTCTCTCTCTCTCTCTCTCTCTCTCTCTCTCCAATTGTGGTCCATAGAAAGCCTATATTTTTTTTCCTTGATTTGGGTTCTAAAATCTACCAGAGAAAATAACTACATCAATCATTGGTAGAAAAATATTGGCCTCTGGGTTTGTGTGCCACTCCTGACTCCTGTGTGCGTCATCTCTCAGTCAGTGGGCCATAGAACGCCTATTTTTGGTTTTATTTGTTTTCTAAATTCTCCCTGAAAAAATCATTTTATTTTATTTGGTTTCTAAATTCTTCCTGATAAAATCATATTTTTTTTATTATTTTTTTTTCTAAAGTCTCCCTGAAAAAAAAAAAAAAAAACAGTGGGAGATTAATATTGGCATTTCTGCTTGTGTGCCAGTCTTGACTCCTGGGTGCGTCATCTCTCAGTCAGTGGGCCATAGAACGCCTATTTTTGGTTTTATTTGTTTTATAAATTCTCCCTGAAAAAATCATTTTATTTTATTTGGTTTCTAAATTCTTCCTGATAAAATCATATTTTTTTTATTATTTTTTTTTCTAAAGTCTCCCTGAAAAAAAAAAAAAAAAAACAACCAAAAAAAACAGTGGGAGATTAATATTGGCCTTTCTGCTTGTGTGCCAGTCTTGACTCCTGGGTGCGTCATCTCTCAGTCAGTGGGCCATAGAACGCCTATTTTTGTTTTTATTTGTTTTATAAATTCTCCCTGAAAAAATCATTTTATTTTATTTGGTTTCTAAATTCTTCCTGATAAAATCATATTTTTTTTATTATTTTTTTTTCTAAAGTCTCCCTGAAAAAAAAAAAAAAAAAAAAAAAAAAACAGTGGGAGATTAATATTGGCCTTTCTGCTTGTGTGCCAGTCTTGACTCCTGGGTGTGCCATCTCTCTCTCTCTCTCTCTCCAATTGTGGTCCATAGAAAGCCTACATTTTTTTTCCTTGATTTGGGTTCCAAAATCTACCAGAGAAAATAACTCCATCAATCATTGGTAGAAAAATATTGGCCTCTGGGCTTGTGTGCCACTCCTGATTCCTGTGTGCGTCATCTCTCACTCAGTGGCCCATAGAAAGCATATAGTTTGTTACATTTGTTTTCTAAATTCTCCCTGCAAAAATCTATTTTTTTTTTTTTGGGGGGTTTCTAAAGTGTTCCTGAAAAAAATAAAAATAAAAAAAAAATAATAGTGTGACATTAATATTAACATTTGTGCTTCAGTGACAGTCCTGCGTGTGGGGCATCTCTCTAATTTGCAGCCACCAAAAAAAGAGTGTGTAACATTGGGCCTGATTTTCGCTGTGGTCTCACCAACCTGTAAAGGGGTAGCTAAATCATACTGAAGTTATAGCTCACCGTGTAAGTTGTGTGACTGCAACAAATAACGTTAGTTTGGTTACGTTTTTAAAACAATGAGGAAGTCTAGTGGAAGAGGTCGTGGCCGGGGGCGTTCATTGTCAGCTGGTAATGAGGGTAGTGGTAGTGGTGGAGCATCAGGTGGTCGTGGGGGAAAAAATATTGCACCTAAGTCTGGAGCTGTGGAGCCAGGTTCGTCGTCCGGCTACACAAGGCCTCGAACGCTCCCTTTTCTGGGATTAGGAAAACCGCTTTTAAAGCCGGAGCAGCAAGAGCAAGTTTTGGCTTATCTTGCTGACTCAGCCTCTAGCTCTTTTGCCTCATCTCGTGAAACTGGTAAAAGTAAAAGCAGCGCGTCGTTAGTGGATGTTCACGGTCAGGGACAAGTCACTTCCTTGTCCTCTTCAGCAAAAACAACAACAGAGAAGAATGCAGCAGGCGACACAACGGGTTACTCCATGGAGCTCTTTACACATACCGTCCCTGGCTTAGAAAGTGAAGCAGTTAACAGTCCATGCCCATTACAAATTGAATCTGACATGGAGTGCACTGACGCACAGCCACAGCCAGACTACTATGCTGGTCCTTTGACTCAGACCACAACATTGCCCTCGCAGTGTGCTGATCAAGAATCAGACCCTGATGAGACTATGTTGCCCCATCACGAACGCTATACCACCGAACGACACGGTGACACAGACGAAGTTGCGCAGGAGG
Organism: Ranitomeya imitator; assembly: GCF_032444005.1. Lineage (NCBI taxonomy): Eukaryota > Metazoa > Chordata > Amphibia > Anura > Dendrobatidae > Ranitomeya > Ranitomeya imitator. The sequence continues at coordinate 757,225,967 of NC_091283.1, read as the reverse complement.
TACAAGAAGAGTTATTAGATGACCCAGTTCTTGACCCCGATTGGCAGCCATTGGGGGAACAGGGTGCAGGCGGCAGCAGTTCTGAAGCAGAGGAGGAGGAGGGGCCGCAGCAGGCATCAACATCGCCACAGGTTCCATCTGCCGGGCCCGTATCTTGCCCAAAACGCGTGGCAAAGCCAAAACCTGGTGGAGGACAGCGTGGCCATCCGGTTAAAGCTCAGTCTGCAATGCCTGAAAAGGTATCCGATGCTAGAAAGAGTGCAGTCTGGCATTTTTTTAAACAACATCCAATTGATCAGCGCAAAGTCATCTGTCAAAAATGTTCTACTTCCTTAAGCAGAGGTCAGAATCTGAAAAGTCTCAATACTAGTTGCATGCATAGACATTTAACCACCATGCATTTGAAAGCTTGGACTAACTACCAAACGTCCCTTAAGGTTGTTGCACCCTCGGCCAATGAAGCTAGTCATCAACGCAACATCCCTTCCGGCAGTGTAGGACCACCATTTAGCGCACCACCTGCTGTATCTGTGCAGGTATCTTTGCCAGGCCAAAGCAGTCAGGGTCAGGGAATCACCAGTTTCGTAGTAGGAAACACTGCATCTAGGGCACCGGCGGCAACAATACCATCTCCCACCGTCTCTCAGTCTGCCATGTCCACCGGCACCCCCGCTAGTTCCACGATCTCCAGCTCTCCAGTCCAGCTCACCCTACATGAGACTATGGTTAGAAAAAGGAAATACTTAGCCTCGCATCCGCGTACACAGGGTTTGAACGCCCACATAGCTAGACTAATCTCGTTAGAGATGATGCCCTACCGGTTAGTTGAAAGCGAAGCTTTCAAAGACCTGATGGACTACGCTGTACCACGCTACGAGCTACCCAGTCGACACTTTTTTTCCAGAAAAGCCATCCCAGCCCTCCACCAGCATGTTAAAGAGCGCATCGTCCATGCACTCAGGCAATCTGTGAGCACAAAGGTGCACCTGACAACAGATGCATGGACCAGTAGGCATGGCCAGGGACGTTACGTGTCCATCACGGCACACTGGGTAAATGTGGTGGATTCAGGGTCCACAGGGGACAGCAAGTTTGGGACAGTTCTGCCTAGCCCACGGTCTAGTAAACAGTTGTCTGTAGCCGTTCGCACCCCCTCCTCCTCCTCCTCCTCGTCCTCCTGCAGAAGCAAGAGCTCGTCCACAGACCGCAGTCGCACAAACACTCCATCCGCACCTGCCACTGTTGCACACCAGGTCTCCCATTATGGGGCAGCTACTGGCATACGTCAGCAGGCTGTATTGGCTATGAAGTGTTTGGGCGACAATAGACACACCGCGGAAGTTCTGTCCGAGTTCTTGCAGCAAGAAACGCAGTCGTGGCTGGGCACTGTAGATCTTGAGGCAGGCAAGGTAGTGAGTGATAACGGAAGGAATTTCATGGCTGCCATCTCCCTTTCCCAACTGAAACACATTCCTTGCCTGGCTCACACCTTAAACCTGGTGGTGCAGTGCTTCCTGAAAAGTTATCCGGGGTTATCCGACCTGCTCCTCAAAGTGCGTGGACTTTGCGCACATATCCGCCGTTCGCCTGTACACTCCAGCCGTATGCAGACCTATCAGCGTTCTTTGAACCTTCCCCAGCATCGCCTAATCATAGACGTTGCAACAAGGTGGAACTCAACACTGCACATGCTTCAGAGACTGTGCGAACAGAGGCGGGCTGTTATGTTTTTGTGGGAGGATACACATACACGGGCAGGCAGTAGGATGGCAGACATGGAGTTGTCAGGTGTGCAGTGGTCGAAGATTCAAGACATGTGTCAAGTCCTTCAGTGTTTTGAGGAATGCACACGGCTGGTTAGTGCAGACAACGCCATAATAAGCATGAGCATCCCCCTAATGCGTCTGCTGATGCAAAGTTTGACGCACATAAAGGATCAGGCGTCTGCACCAGAGGAAGAGGAAAGCCTTGATGACAGTCAGCGATTGTCTGGTCAGGGCAGTGTACATGACGAGGTACCGGGCGAAGAGGAGGTGGAGGATGAGGAGGATGATGGGGATGAGTATATTTTTAATGAGGAAGCTTTCCCGGGGGCACGGGAAATTGGTGGCGTGGCAAGGCCGGGTTCTGGTTTTTTGAGGGACACAAGTGACGTAGATTTGCCTGCAACTGCCCCTCAACCAAGCACAACCGCAGATTTGACAACGGGAACTTTGGCCCACATGGCGGATTATGCCTTGCGTATCCTCAAAAGGGACACACGCATTACAAAAATGATGAACGATGACGATTACTGGTTGGCCTGCCTCCTTGATCCTCGCTATAAAGGCAAATTGCAAAATATTATGCCACATGAGAACTTGGAACTAATATTAGCAACAAAACAATCAACTCTTGTTGACCGTTTGCTTCTGGCATTCCCTGCACACAGCGCCCGTGATCGTTCTCACACGAGCTCCAGGGGCCAGCAGACCAGAGGTGTTAGAGGGGCAGAAATCAGAAGTGGCGTTGGACAGAGGGGTTTTCTGACCAGGTTGTGGAGTGATTTTTCTATGACCGCAGACAGGACAGGTACTGCAGCATCAATTCAAAGTGACAGGAGACAACATTTGTCCAGTATGGTTACAAACTATTTTTCATCCCTTATCGACGTTCTCCCTCAACCGTCATTCCCATTTGATTACTGGGCATCCAAATTAGACACCTGGCCAGAATTGGCAGAATATGCATTGCAGGAGCTTGCTTGCCCGGCAGCTAGTGTCCTATCAGAAAGAGTATTCAGTGCTGCAGGTTCAATACTAACAGAAAAAAGGACTCGTCTGGCTACCCAAAATGTAGATGATCTAACCTTCATTAAAATGAACCACAACTGGATTTCAAAATCTTTTGCCCCACCCTGCCCGGCTGACACCTAGCTTTCCTATGAAAAGGTCTTGCCTGTGGACTATTCTGAATGACTTTTCCAATCTCGTAATTTTCTTCACCTGATTGTCCAGCATACGACATGTTTCCACCTCACGAAATGGCCAAACTCCCCACACGGGGCCGTGCTATCGCCACTTTGCGCTTGGACCCTTGAGAGTGCTGTTTGTCTGAAGAGGTGGGTGTGGCCGCTTTTGGTCGACGGCACTGCCACTGGGTCCCTCATAGTACAATAAAGTGTCTCTGGCGGTGGTGGTGCGCACCCAACGTCAGACACACCGTTGTAATATGAGGGGCCCTGTGCCTGTACCGCCGGCCACAAGACAGTTCCCCCCCCAGCTCAAACAGTGCTCTACCACTAGCAAAATTATCTCTCACAGCTTCACCAATGTGTAGTCTAGCCGCTGACATCCTTCAATGCCTGGCACTGACAATACCATTGTTTTGACATTTTTGTTATGTTAGGCCTTCGAAGCCTGTCTGCGGTCCCTTCTTTCTACAACTACTACACTGACCAGGCCACTGCTGGCCGTGTTACCCTGGAACCAATTTAAAAGTGCCTACAGTCAGCCCAATTTTGTTATGTTAGGCCTTCGAAGACTGTCTGCCGTCACTCCTTCCACTAGACTTCCACTGACCATACACTGCTGCCCATGTACCCCTGGAACCAATTTAAAGTGCCTACAGCCAGCCCAATTTTGTTATGTTAGGCCTTCGAAGCCTGTCTGCGGTCACTCCTTCCACTAGACTTCCACTGACCAGACCACTGCTGCCCGTGTACCCCTGGAACCAATTTAAAAGTGCCTACAGCCAGCCCAAGTTTGTTATGTTAGGCCTTGGAAGCCTGTCTGCGGTCACTCCTTCCACTAGACTTCCACTGACCAGACCACTGCTGCCCGTGTACCCCTGGAACCAATTTAAAAGTGCCTACAGCCAGCCCAAGTTTGTTATGTTAGGCCTTGGAAGCCTGTCTGCGGTCACTCCTTCCACTAGACTTCCACTGACCAGACCACTGCTGCCCGTGTACCCCTGGAACCAATTTAAAAGTGCCTACAGCCAGCCCAAGTTTGTTATGTTAGGCCTTGGAAGCCTGTCTGCGGTCACTCCTTCCACTAGACTTCCACTGACCAGACCACTGCTGCCCGTGTACCCCTGGAACCAATTTAAAAGTGCCTACAGCCAGCCCAAGTTTGTTATGTTAGGCCTTGGAAGCCTGTCTGCGGTCACTCCTTCCACTAGACTTCCACTGACCAGACCACTGCTGCCCGTGTACCCCTGGAACCAATTTAAAAGTGCCTACAGCCAGCCCAAGTTTGTTATGTTAGGCCTTGGAAGCCTGTCTGCGGTCACTCCTTCCACTAGACTTCCACTGACCAGACCACTGCTGCCCGTGTACCCCTGGAACCAATTTAAAAGTGCCTACAGCCAGCCCAAGTTTGTTATGTTAGGCCTTGGAAGCCTGTCTGCGGTCACTCCTTCCACTAGACTTCCACTGACCAGACCACTGCTGCCCGTGTACCCCTGGAACCAATTTAAAAGTGCCTACAGCCAGCCCAAGTTTGTTATGTTAGGCCTTGGAAGCCTGTCTGCGGTCACTCCTTCCACTAGACTTCCACTGACCAGACCACTGCTGCCCGTGTACCCCTGGAACCAATTTAAAAGTGCCTACAGCCAGCCCAAGTTTGTTATGTTAGGCCTTCTAAGCCTGTCTGCGGTCCATTCTTTCAACTACTACTACACTGACCAGGTCACTGCTGCCCGTGTACCCCTGGAACCAATTTAAAATTGCCTACAGCCAGCCCAATTTTTTTATTTTAGGCCTTCGATGCCTGTCTGCGGTCCATTCTTTCAACTACTACTACACTGACCAGGTCACTGCTGTCCGTGTACCCCTGGAACCAATTTAAAATTGCCTACAGCCATGTGTTATTATTTTAGGCCTTCGATGCCTGTCTGCGGTCACTCCTTCCACTAGGCCTCCACTGACCACACCACTGCTGTCCGTGTACCCCTGGAACCAATTTAAAATTGCCTACAGCCAGCCCAATTTTTTTATTTTAGGCCTTCGATGCCTGTCTGCGGTCCATTCTTTCAACTACTACTACACTGACCAGGTCACTGCTGTCCGTGTACCCCTGTAACCAATTTAAAATTGCCTACAGCCATGTGTTATTATTTTAGGCATTCGATGCCTGTCTGCGGTCCATTTTTTCAACTACTACTACACTGACCAGGTCACTGCTGCCCGTGTACCCCTGGAACCAATTTAAAATTGCCTACAGCCATGTGTTATTATTTTAGGCCTTCGATGCCTGTCTGCGGTCACTCCTTCCACTAGGCCTCCACTGACCACACCACTGCTGCCCGTGTACCCCTGGAACCAATTTAAAATTGCCTACAGCCAGCCCAATTTTTTTATTTTAGGCCTTCGATGCCTGTCTGCGGTCCATTCTTTCAACTACTACTACACTGACCAGGTCACTGCTGCCCGTGTACCCCTGGAACCAATTTAAAATTGCCTACAGCCATGTGTTATTATTTTAGGCCTTCGATGCCTGTCTGCGGTCACTCCTTCCACTAGGCCTCCACTGACCACACCACTGCTGTCCGTGTACCCCTGGAACCAATTTAAAATTGCCTACAGCCATGTGTTATTATTTTAGGCCTTCGATGCCTGTCTGCGGTCACTCCTTCCACTAGGCCTCCACTGACCACACCACTGCTGTCCGTGTACCCCTGGAACCAATTTAAAATTGCCTACAGCCATGTGTTATTATTTTAGGCCTTCGATGCCTGTCTGCGGTCACTCCTTCCACTAGGCCTCCACTGACCACACCACTGCTGTCCGTGTACCCCTGGAACCAATTTAAAATTGCCTACAGCCAGCCCAATTTTTTTATTTTAGGCCTTCGATGCCTGTCTGCGGTCCATTCTTTCAACTACTACTACACTGACCAGGTCACTGCTGCCCGTGTACCCCTGGAACCAATTTAAAATTGCCTACAGCCATGTGTTATTATTTTAGGCATTCGATGCCTGTCTGCGGTCCATTTTTTCAACTACTACTACACTGACCAGGTCACTGCTGCCCGTGTACCCCTGGAACCAATTTAAAATTGCCTACAGCCATGTGTTATTATTTTAGGCCTTCGATGCCTGTCTGCGGTCACTCCTTCCACTAGGCCTCCACTGACCACACCACTGCTGTCCGTGTACCCCTGGAACCAATTTAAAATTGCCTACAGCCATGTGTTATTATTTTAGGCCTTCGATGCCTGTCTGCGGTCACTCCTTCCACTAGGCCTCCACTGACCACACCACTGCTGCCCGTGTACCCCTGGAACCAATTTAAAATTGCCTACAGCCATGTGTTATTATTTTAGGCCTTCGATGCCTGTCTGCGGTCACTCCTTCCACTAGGCCTCCACTGACCACACCACTGCTGCCCGTGTACCCCTGGAACCAATTTAAAATTGCCTACAGCCAGCCCAATTTTTTTATTTTAGGCCTTCGATGCCTGTCTGCGGTCCATTCTTTCAACTACTACTACACTGACCAGGTCACTGCTGCCCGTGTACCCCTGGAACCAATTTAAAATTGCCTACAGCCATGTGTTATTATTTTAGGCCTTCGATGCCTGTCTGCGGTCACTCCTTCCACTAGGCCTCCACTGACCACACCACTGCTGTCCGTGTACCCCTGGAACCAATTTAAAATTGCCTACAGCCATGTGTTATTATTTTAGGCCTTCGATGCCTGTCTGCGGTCCATTCTTTCAACTACTACTACACTGACCAGGGCACTGCTGGCCGTGTACCCCTGGAACCAACATCAGAAAATATAAAAATAAGTATTTTGCTTATAAAAAAGAAAATACTGGTGAGATATCAAATGCAGACATTTTAACATTAAAAACAAACACACAACTCTAATCTGGTACAGTACTAAAAATGGCCACCAGCTACAATTACTTTCTCCTGCAAGTAGTTAACTGAAAGTTTTTTTAAATTGAAAACACACATATGGCATCCACCGAGTGTTGTCCTGTCGCGTCTTCTTTATATTATTGCCGAGAAGATGCAAAATAATGAAAATAATAAAATCATTAATTACCAAAATAATAGAGAAAGTCAACACCACATTGCAAATAAACATTCATTCCAAATAAAGAAGCAGGGCGCGTCCGAGGGTGAGTATATACCTAATAAGAATATAATCACCCTCGGACGCGCAATGCTTATTTCCAACAGCCTTCCTTCCTAAGAATCAGCCCTTCCGTCGTGTAGAGAGACGTTGTGTTACACTCCAAGGTGTTCCCCAGGTTGCCTTTCCTGAGCTTCGATCTTCCGGCTCTCGTTTAGTAGTTCTTGGAAACTACTCTGCATTAGGCCTTCAAATTGGGTATGGGGTGTAGAGAGATGGTGTGTTCCACTCCAAGGTGTTCCCCAGGTTGCCTTTCCTGAGCTTCGATCTTCCGGCTCTCGTTTAGTAGTTGTTGGAAACTACGCTGCATTAGGCCTTCAAATTGGGTATGGGGTGTAGCGAGAGGGTGTGTTACACTCCAAGGTGTTCCCCAGGTTGCCTTTCCTGAGCTTCGATATTCCGGCTCTCGTTTAGTAGTTGTCGGAAACTACGCTGCATTAGGCCTACAAATTGGGTATGGGGTGTAGAGAGAGGGTGTGTTACACTCCAAGGTGTTCCCCAGGTTGCCTTTCCTGAGCTTCGATCTTCATGCTCTCGTTTAGTAGTTGTCGGAAACTACGCTGCATTAGGCCTACAAATTGGGTATGGGGTGTAGAGAGAGGGTTTGTTACACTCCAAGGTGTTCCCCAGGTTGCCTTTCCTGAGCTTCGATCTTCCGGCTCTCGTTTAGTAGTTGTTGGAAACTACGCTGCATTAGGCCTTCAAATTGGGTATGGGGTGTAGCGAGAGGGTGTGTTACACTCCAAGGTGTTCCCCAGGTTGCCTTTCCTGAGCTTCGATCTTCCGGCTCTCGTTTAGTAGTTCTTGGAAACTACACTGCATTAGGCCTTCAAATTGGGTATGGGGTGTAGAGAGAGGGTGTGTTACACTCTAAGGTGTTCCCCAGGTTTCCTTGCCATTGCTTCGGTCTTCCGACTCTCGTTTAGTAGTTGTAGAAAAGTACACTGCATTAGGCCATACAAAATGGGTATGGGGTGGAGAGAGATGGTGTGTTACACTCCAAGGTGTTCCCCAGGTTGCCTTTCCTGAGCTTCTATCTTCAGGCTCTCATTAAATTGTGGTTAAATGGAACAACTGCATTTGGCGTACTAGTTGGTTTGGGGCCTACTATCGGTGTCTGCCACTCCTTGCTGTTCTCCTCCACTGAACAAAGCTGTGCCGCCTGTTTACTACGGTTGCCAATTTTGAACTGCATTTCGACTACTTACTGATTTGGCCCTACTCTCTGTGTCAGCCTCTCATTCCAGTTGTCCTCCACTGCAATGCCCCCTGGTTATTCCTGTGTTACCAATTTTGAACTGCATTTAGCCCACTTTCTTCTTTGGGCCTATATCTGTGTTTCCACTTCATCGTGCCCATTGCCCAGCCAGTGATAGATGAGTCTGCTGGTACATTGACCCATAACGCAACATTCCCCGTGCACGCTACACAACAACATTGTGACCCTGCTGAAAGTCAGGTTGCTCTTCCCGCATACCATACCACCTTACACGGGGACAAAGAGGAAGGTGCAGATGAAAGTGCAGGTTCCTTCATCAGGTGGGGGGAGGAATACTAGTTGGCGACGTCACTGGCACAGGGCCTCTCATAGTACGCAAAAGTGTTGCTGCCGGTGGGAGGCGCCCCCGCCGTGCAAACACACCGCTGTACTTTGAGGGGCCCTGTGCCAGTGCCAATGCCAACGAGTGGGCCCCCCCTGCTTGCTCAGGTTCACAGCACTTGCAAAGTTGAAATACTTACCTCTCCCTGCTCCACTGCCGTGACGTGGTCCAGATTTCCTGGGCCCACTAATTACTTGAACCAGCCCTACCCCCCACAACTTTAGCCAAATGACCCCCAATTTCAAATGCCTTCCAATTATTATAAGGTAAATTACGCTTGACAAGCTTCATTAAGAAGAATGGATGGTTTTGACATTAAAATGGCCACTCTAGGTGTTTTCCTGGCCCCCACTCACTGCCGACTATGCTGCCCCATTGACTTGCATTGGGTTTCGTGTTTCGGTCGATCCCGACTTTACGTCATAATCGGCCGATTTCACTCGACCCGACTTTGGACATAGTCGGGTTTCGCAAAACCCGGCTCGACTCTAAAAAGGTCAAGGTCGCTCAACTCTAGTCGCTAGCTTGCAGTGTATCTGTGCACAGTCAGTTGTTAGGCAATGGGCTGGGGCACTCTTACAGCTGACGCTCACTGTAGCCAATCCATGTACACCCCTATGACTGAAAGCCAGTGGCTCCTAGGTGAAATAAACTTCATTTTCTTCTAATAGTCACGCTTGCAAGTAAAGTGACCGGACAGCAACGGAACAATATTAACCTGCAGATTAACCCTACAAGTTCACAGCATTTGGGAACAAGACAAATTCTCTTTAAAGGGTTGGCCCAAAGTCCATAATTAATTTTCATGCTAAAACTCTACCTATTTAGTGCCACAATCTAAATGATTTTCTAATATACTTGAATTAAAAATTCCCTATCCTTCCCTAACTACACCATCCAACTGTTTTTTCTTTTTTTCCCACTTCTTAGTTGATGACACTCAAACAAAGCATAATCAGAGGGCAGAGACGGTGATCACTCATGCACCTCCAGCCCCCTCGCTGAAATGAAGCGGCGTCATCAGTGAGTGGACTGGGCTAGTCCCTGCACGATGTGCACAATGACAGTGCTCTCAGTTGCCGACTCAGATCCGCAGTAATGAACCGACAACAGAGCGTCTTGTCAGAATACTCGGTGTGCACAGACCAGCGGCATCACTTGCGAGGGCGACGCTGGTCTTTGCAAACCAGGTATTCTGACAATGCGCTTTGGTGTCAGCTCATTAATACAGATCTGAGCAGGCAACTGAAAGTAGAATATTTAACTCAACAGAGAGGAAATATTTAAATCAAGTATATTAGAAGACAGTTTAGATTATGGCATTAAATAGGGATTTAGGAGGAAAATTAATTTTGACTTCGGACCACCCCTTTAAGGAGTTAAGGAGAATCAGTACTTTGCATAGGTTGCACTCAAACAGACTCTGCTCCGCACTTCTGAGGGGCAAAGAACCTGAAACAGGCTGTCTGTAGATAAGCGTAGATAAGTTTCTGGCTTGGCATTAATCCCTAGTCATGTTGCAAGGCTCATTAAAGGGTTGGACATTGACTTATAGAGTAGCCACTTCTCCAAGATGATATAGTTTCTTTTGGTCTTTGAGAGATAATTTCTTCACATTTTCCCCATGAAGTATTGCAGACTCATTAAAGATCTAATCTGTTTGAGAAGAACCAGTCCGACTCCTTACATTTCACGAACTATCAAAATCCTCAACTAGATATGTAAAAATGGATAATGAAATGGCTTTTCTTTCCTTTGAGATAGCATACTTCCTGGATAATGGCTCTCCAATAGAAATAGACTTGATTTATTTGTATCTGCACACATTACTGATCCTAAGAACAAATAAAGTGAAAACATGTGCTTGATGGAATCTGCTGTTTGAATTAGGAGCTCTACAACCTGGAATTTTGATGTTTCTGGATGGAGAGAACAGTACTCTCTGCCTGCCTAGCACTGTATGTAGCAAGTATGAATATGTAAAACATAGCATAACTTTTAATAAATAAGATGAAAATTATAAAGAAGTTTTGTTGGTTGAGTTAGGAAAGGATCCACATTTGGACTCACTCACCAGTGAACCAGAGAATTCCACAGTAGCTTAGTGGGTTCTGGTCTAGTTGCCCCAAAACAACCACAAATAAATCGGTAGTTTCATTTCCCAAGAAATTGACTCTGGCGTGTATATGTGTTTCAAAATAGTAATCTAGAATATGAGCTCCAGTGGAGACAGGGATTGATGTGTTTATAATTTCATTACGGAAAATATTAGTGCCATAGAGAACAGTTAGGCATGCATTGCCACTTCTATGGTGGAAATGGAGACCCCTATTCTTGAAGTTCATAAAAATGTCCATACATGAGAACTTTTGGCTAAACTTTAGTTTGGCAGGCAACTATCTCTCCACAATTCTCCATAAACATGAGTGCTCAGCTTATGTTCACTGAAAACAACGTATTGGCTATTGAAATTCCGTCAGGCTGTTTTATCTCGGGAAAGAGTCAGACTCAAGAGGCCCCACAATCAGATGGTGAAAGGTCCTACTATAATCAATGTCTTCCGATGACTTATTGAATATCTATGGAGGCCTTTAATGTACTAGAGTCAACCCATCACTGTTGAGACTCTTATGGCAAGTCAATCAAAGTAAAAAAGTCCAGCATTTATGGTTCCTAAACTGAAAGAACTATTTTATTTATTCCATCTCATAAGTGCATAAGTGCAATATTTAAAAACTAGTGATGAGCGAACGTGCTTGGATATGGTGTAATCCAAGCATGCTCGGGTGCTACCCGAGTGTCTTGGCATGCTCGAATAACATGTTTGAGACCCTGCAAACCGAGTACATCCGCTCATCACTACTAAAAACATTTCCATAAGTGTGAGGCGTTTATGAAATGTTTTTATTTTTTTAATCTCATAAGAACTTTTTCACTTTTGGAACAAGAGATGCTGGAATTTTTAATTTCATTGACATTAAAGGGGTTCTCCGAGAATGTGATTAACATGGCGCCTGTGACTTAAGGACAACAAAATGTTTTACCACAGAGAAAGCAGAATCTGCAATCCCCTGCTGTCCTGTCTGTATACTTGATTGCTATAATATGTAAACATTCAATATATGAAATTGGAACTGCATTATTGCTGTATAAAACAAGTTAAATAATGGAGGTACTTAGTGCATAAATTGGCCAACTCATGTGAGTCCAACAGCCAGCAACATGGCATACTCCTTTGTTGGGACCCTAGCATTATGCCTTTCCCTTTCTGAAAGCCTACAATTATGATCAGGTAGAATCAAGCTCTATTTAAAAATACCTTAGGCTGATGGGTGGCATGCTCAGTCAGTGGGCGTGCACTACTATTATAAAACTGACCATCACTTTGAAACTTAAAAAGACTAGTGTGAACAGGTGCAAGCTAACAGAGCCATTTTACATAACTAACAAATTAAAGCTATTTTAACTAGAGCTTGATCTTGCGTGCCCAAATAATCGTAGGTTTTCAGCCAGGAAGCGGCATCATGTTAGGTTTAGGGTCCCAATAAAGGGGCACGACTTGTCGCTGGCTGTTGAGTTCACATGAATTGGCCAATTTGTACGCCAAGTACCTTCATTATTTAGCAAGCTTTCTATAGTCGTAATGTAGTTACAATTTCATATATTCAATGTTTACACATTACAGCGTTTCTGAGTGCAACTTTCATTGTTATGTAGAATGTCTCTCTTAGCTTGCACCTGTTCACACTTATCTTTTCCTAGTTGGAAGTGATGGTCAGTTTCTTGTTATTTGTAGTTCATGTCTTCTGACTGAGCACTCCTGCCATCAGCCTAGGGCATTTTTAAATAGAGCTTGATTCTACCTGCCCATATAACTGTAAGCTTTTAGATGTGAAGAAGCATCATGTTAGGTTTAGGGTCCCAACAAAGGGGGTTCACTTTGTCGCTGACTGTTGGGCTCACATGAATGGCAAATTTGTGTGCTAAGTACCTTCATTATTTCACAGGTTTCCTACAACAGAAATGCAATTCCAATTTTGTATATTCAATGTTTACTTATTATGGCATTTCAGAATGCAGCTTTAATTTGTTAGTTACATAGAGAGTGGCTCTCTTAGTCAGTGAAAAGATTTATTCCGTCTCATGTCAGTGTTGCTCCTCCGCTGAGAAAGATACGTATGCTTATCACGACAGCTCCTCTAACAGTTAGGATATAGAGATGGAATAAATCTTTTCACTGATGAGCCTGCAGCCGTCCAGACTAGTGATGAGCGAGTATACTCGATGCTCAGGTTTCCCCAAGCATGTTCAGGTGATCTCCGAGTATTTGGATGTGCTCAGAGATTTAGTTTTCATTGCCTCAGCTGCATGATTTACAGCTGCTAGACAGGCTGAATACATGTGAGGAATGCCTGTTTGTTAGTGAATTCCCACATGTATTCAGGCTGTCCAGCAGACGTAAATCATGCAGCTGAGGCAACGAAAACAAAATCTCCGAGCACTAACAAATACTCGGAGATCTCTCGAGCATACTCGAGGAGACCCGAGCAATAATGCTATTCGCTCATCACTAGTCCTGACACGTGGCTAGTATGGCTGCATTAATTTGGACATTGGCACCATGTCACATTCTCGGAGAACCCCTGTTAAACTATCACTGGCTACCCTGCACCCGGAGATACAGATGACAAAATTGTGGTGAGCTGGCTTTCTTTTCTAAAATTTATGGCAAAGAAGCTTGTAAGTATTTACACATTTATGTGTTTTCACTGCTAAACATAGCAAGTTTAAAAATAAGTAAATTCTTTGATAGGTGGCTTAGATTGTGAATCTCATTGGAAAAAGCGAGTGACGTTAATGTCTAGAAAGCGCAGAAGAATATGTTGACTCTTTATAAGTAACCAAAATATAAAAAAAACACATTCTGTGCCCTGTGAAATGACTGTGCACTTTATGCCACAAAATCATTAGTCATCAGCAGCAAAGCCAACTTTAGATAAGGGTGTTTAGGGGAATCCTGAGGAGGATTTTAACATACATGATCCTTTGTTCTGCCAGGAGTGATGTGTCTGCAATGGTTTATCTCTTTTTTTTTTTTTTTTTAGGATAAACATTTATGAGTTACTAAACCAAGAACACATGTGGAAGTCAGAGAAAATGAGCATTCAACTGATAGCTGCCCTGTTTGAATGGCCAACTAAAGGGGCAGCCATCATCAGAAAATCACCTATTGTTTAAATCAAGTTTTTGTGTTACATGTATTTTTTAAACTTTTTTAGCAATGTATTTTTTTCATATCTTGATGTTTATTAAAAGCAAAATTAGTACTTGTTCTATTTCCATACTGACCACTGGAGCTTGTTTTAGAATCGTAATCCCTGTCCTTTCAGGAAGAGTTTTCAGCAAGGCTTCTGATCAGCGGAGACAGGATTACAATTACATGTAATACCTCTTGTAGTGCAGCGGTGTCCACACCATGCAGCTGTAGACTTGCAGAGATCGGGATGTCGCCAAGGATAGGAGGCAGATCAAGAGTTAAGAAATTTATTAACCGTTGAAAACTCCACACAGGGAGGAAGTGGATATGGGAGGCAAAGATTATAACAATATGGGTGTTGTAGGGGAGAACAGGGTAAACAGGTGTAAGGCGTATGTTCAGGAAGGGGAAAGAAAAGTACAAGTTATCAGTCTGTCGGCTTCTTGATTGCAGCTTCTCGATTTCCAACCGTGGCACTGACAACAGCGGCACGTGATGTCTCGAGGTTGTCCTGGTTAGGCAGAAATCCGGTCCCTTGATGCAGATGGAGAGTCTTTCACACCAAGCGGGTTCCCGTACCCACGGTTTCCTCGTACTGGTCTCAATTCGTTATATTGTATCGCCGAAGCGTGGCTCTGCTCCGCACCACAGGCGAGGAGGGGATCAGCATATACTGGCTCAGTCACTGGTACACGGCTAGGACGCATGCACGCAGCAGTCACAGGTCCCACGGTGTCTTCCTGCCAGAACTCCTGCTTTTCTCCCGCGCACAGTCTTTTATCCCCATTTATTAGCGGCAAGTGCAGTGGCCGCTCTGGGCCAGAAAGCTCTCCTCCGTGCAACAATGGTGGCAGTCCCGACAGTTTTGGAACCAGTGCAAGAGAGGTACCCCTGAACCGGTTCACCTTCTAACACAGTAATGAGTCAGTGACCCAAGAAAGTTCAAAGCAAACGTGTTTAATGTCCAAAAAATACACACAAAATGTAAAGTACACGTGTCCTCTTGCTCGCAGCTTGGGCATCAAAACACTCCATGGGTGACTGCACCACCATGTCACGCCGAGGTGTGCCAGGTGTTCGCTTCTCTTGGCTCTGTGTTACTCTTGGCCACCTGCTCTGATGCTTGCAAACAAACACTGACTCACCCAACCCTTTGCTGCAGGGTTTTAAATGGAATCTGTGGCCATGGGCCACTTGTAAGACCCGGCCTGGAGGGAGCGAACTGCCCCACTACCATCCTATAGTTCTCTCCAAAAGTAAAAGCCCATGCCGAGTTTTCTTAAATCTGCCTTGGGCAAATAGCTTGCCCAAGACCAAACTTACTTTTATTTTGCACTGCAGTCACAGCTACAGTATATCTGTGACTGCAATGCACTCCAGCATCCTGGGGGACACCTAGCGATCCTCGCATATAACACCTCTCACGGCCTCACGTACCCCGCCTCTGGTGAAACTTGTGGGGTGGAACATTTGTCACCATAATGGTGGCCCGTGACAGTGCATCCACATATCCCTGCAACTTCCCTGCGCGATGTTCCACGGTGAAATTAAAATTCTGCAGAGATAGAAACCATCTGGAGACCAAAGCAATCCTCTCCTTTGCATTTCTCATCCATAACAAGGGTGAATGATCTGTCACCAAGTGAAAGGGTCAACCGAATAAATAATAGCATAGGGACTCCAAGGCCCACTTAATGGCGAGGCACTCCTTCTCCACTACTCTATAATTTCTCTCGGCCGGGGTGAATTTTCTACTTAGGTAGGTGACTGGATGTTCCTCCCCATTCACCTTCTGTGACCGGACTGCTCCTAGGCCCATGTTAGAGGCATCCATCTGTACGATGGAGCATTTATGGAAGTTGGAGCTAATGAGGATGGAGTGTCCGCACAGCGCCACCTTCATGGATTGGTATGCTTCCTCTGCCTGGGGGTTCCACCCAACCATGACAGACTTCTTTCCCTTAAGGAGATCAGTTAGGGGTGTTGTTCTCCCCGAAAAATTAGGTATAAACTTCCGGTAATACCTGATGAGTCTGAGGAAAGCTCTCACCTGTTTGATGGTAGCAGGACGGGGCCATTTATGAATGGCCTCAATTTTATTTGGGTATGATAACCCCACAGCCAATCACGTATCCCAAGTTCCAGGCTTCCTCGAGCCCTATCGCACATTTCTTGGGATTCGCCGTCAAGCCCGTGGCTCTGAGCGAATCTACTACCGCTTGTACCTGGGACAAGTGGGTATGCCAGTCAGTACTAAAAAATGATGATGTCATTCAAGTGGTCTGATGCATACTTCCGATGGGGTTCTAGCACTATGTCCATCAACCTCTGGAACATGGCTGGGGCCCCATGTAGTCCAAAGGGCAAGACTACAGTGGTACAGACCCTCTGGTGGTATGAAGGCGGTCTTTTCCTTTGGCAACTCCGTAAGAGGCACCTACCAATAACCTTTAGTCAGATCGAGCGTGGTAAAGTACTTGGCCTGACCCAGTCACTCGATTAGCTTGTCCACCCGGGGCATTGGATAACAGTCGAACTTCAACACCTCATTTAATTTACGGAAGTCATTACAGAACTGTAATGATCCGTCCGGCTTCGTGATTAGCACAATTGGGCTAGCCCAGTCACTATCGGACTCCTCAATTACTCCCAGCTGGAGCATTTGTCTTACCTCTCTTGCGATGGCTTGCCTCTTGGCCTCGGGCACACGGTATGGTTTCACTTGCACCCTTAAGTGAGGCTTGGTGACAATGTCATGCTGGATGAAAGAGGTACGACCGGGTAGTTCCGAGAATACATCTGCATTCTCTCGCACTAACTTCCGGAATTCTCTATGAGTCTGTTTCAAGAGAGAGTCCCCTATTTTTACCTCTCGCACAGCCACGTCCACGGCCGAGGGTTCCCTGTTGGTATGACCGGGTCACCTGTGCAAGCAAACATTCCTAGTCCTTCCAGGCTTTTAGTAGATTCACATGATATGACTATTCGGGTTTTCTCTTCCGTGGATGCTAAACTCGGTAGTTCACTTCCCCCCACTTTTTCCCGAACCTCATATGGACCTTGCAATTTGGCCATAAATTTACTCTCCACGGTAGGCAATAAAACCCACACCCGATCCCCTTCTTTAAAGGATCATACTATGGCACTTTTGTTATATGTGCTGCCTGGCAACCGATAACATGTCCCAATCCCTCTCGTCCTTGGAGACCACCTTTTAGAGCAAGGACTTGAGGATTTTGTTGGAGCGCTCAACTAATCCATCGGTCTGGGGGTGATACACTGCTTTATCATGAGGAGTCTTCACAGTTCCTTTGTCAACTTGGACATAAAAGGAGTCCCTTGATCAGTAAGGATATCTGTCGTCAGCCCAAGGCAAAAGAACATGGCAAACAACTCCCGGCTATAAGCTTAGCCAAGGTGTGCTTAAGCGGAATGGCCTCCAAGTACCGGATGGCGTAGTCTATGCAGGGCCGTATTTAGAGTTTCTGCTGCCCTAGGCACTTTTAGTGCTGCCTCCCCCTTTGGCGAGTATGACACTATCGGCAGTGACTTTGGCAAGAATCGCTGATGTGAAAGTCGCCTTTTGTAGCAGATCCGGCAGTTTTTCTGCATCTGCCGTGTAACGGATCACTTACAGCAACACTGCGTTCGGCCTCATTCATTCCTTATGGGATTTGTGGCACTTGCCGTGATCTGGCAAATGTGGTACCATACCTCCCAACTTTTGAAGAAGGGAAGGAGGTATAAAGTTTGCGGCACGCGTAGTGCACCACGGAAAATTTTAGGCCACGCCTCTGACCACACCCATTTCACAACTAGTCACACCCATATCCACGTCCCAACCACAGCCATTTAGCACTGCTGATCACACTGTTTTATATACAATAATTATAAACAAAAAAATGGCCACACATAATAGCCACACATGATGCTCAATACTGTATAGTGGCCACCACACATGATGCTCCATACTGTATAATGGCCACACATGATGCTCCATACTGTATAATGGCCACACATGATGCTCCATAGTGTATAATGACCACACATGATGCTCCATAATGTATAATGGCCACACAGTGCTCCATACTGTATAATGGCCACACATAATGCTCCATACTGTATAAAGGCCACACACAGTTCTCCATACTGTATAATGATCCCACATGATGCTCAATACTGTATAATGGCCACAAATGATGCTCCATATTGTATAACGGCCACACATGATGCTCCATACTGTATAACGGCCACACATGATGCTCCATACTGTATAATGGCCACACATGATGCTCCATAGTGTATAATGGCCACACAGTGCTCCATACTGTATAAAGGCAACACATGATGCTCCATACTGTATAATGGCTCTATATGATGCTTCTTACTGTATAATGGCTCTACATGATGCTCCATACTGTATAATGGGCGGCCACACATGATGCTCAATACTGTATAATAGCCACACATGATGCTTAATACTGTATAATGGCCACATATCATGCTCCATACTGTATAACGGCCACACAGTGCTCCATACTGTATAAAGGCAATACATGATGCTCCATACTGTATAATGGCTCTACATGATGCTCCTTACTGTATAATGGCCACATATGATGCTCCACGCATAATGTATAATGGCCCACCCCCCTCCCATCCTGAATGCATGGCTCATCTCCCTCCCATGCATGGCTCCCATGCACGAAACATCTCTCCCCCACTGTATGCATGGCTCATCTCCCCCCCTCCAATCCTGTATGCATGGCTCATCTCCCCCTCCTCCCTGTATGCATGACTCATCGGCTCCCCGCTCCCATCATGCATGGCTCATCTCTCCCCCCTCCTGTATGCGTGGCTCATGTGCCCCTCCCTGTATGCATAGGTGGCTCTGGTTCATCTCCCATCCCCCCTATGCGTGGCTCATGTCCCCCTCACTGTATGCAGGGGTGGCTCAGCCTCTGGCTCATCTCCCATCCCCCCTATCATTGGCTCATGTCCCCCTCGCTGTATGCAGGGATGGCTCAGCTCAGCCTCTGGCTCATCTCCCATCCCCCCTACGCGTGGCTCATGTCCCCCTCCCTGTATGCAGGGGTGGCTCTGGCTCATCTCCCATCCCCCCTATGCATGGCTCATGTCCCCCTCACTGTATGCAGGGGTGGCTCAGCCTCTGGCTCATCTCCCATCCACCCCTATGCGTGGCTCATGTCACATACAGTGAGGGGGACATGAGCCATGCGTACAGGGGGGATGGGAGATGAGACAGAGCCACCCCCTGCATACAGGGAGGGGGATATGGGTGGCTCTGGCTCATCTCCCATACCCCCCTGTACGCGTGGCTCATCACCGGCCCGGCTCCCATCTTGCATGGCTCGTCATCTCTCCCCTCTGGCCAGCCGCCCCCAGGCTCCATACATGGGCGTCATCATCTCCCCCCCGGTTATCTTCATCTCCCCCCCTGGCCAGCCGCCCCCAGGCTGCTCCATCATGGCTCGTCATCATCTACCCCCCCCCCCGCCAGCCGCCCCCAGGCTGCTCCATCATGGCTCATCTTCATCTCTCCCCCCCTGGCCAGCCACCCCCAGGCTACATGCATGGGCTTGGAGCCTGGGGGCAGCTGGCTAGGGCGGGGGGAGAGATGATGACGAGCCATGATGGAGCAGCCTGGGGGCGGCTGGATGGGGGGGAGAGATGATGATGACGCCGCGTCATCATCTCTCCCCCCCCTGGCCAGCCGCCCCCAGGCTGCTCCATCATGGCTCGTCATCATCTACCCCCCCGGCAAGCCGCCCCCAGGCTGCTCCATCATGGCTCATCTTCATCTCCCCCCTGGCCAGCCGCCCCCAGGCTGCTCCATCATGGCTCATCATCATCTCTCTCCCCCCCGGCCAGCCGCCCCTAGGCTGCTCCATCATGGCTCATCTTCATCTCTCCCCCCCCGGCCAGCCGCCCCCAGGCTCCATGCATGGGCGTGGAGCCTGGGGGTGGCTGGCCGGGGGGGAGAGATGATGACGAGCCATGATGGAGCAGCCTGGGGGCGGCTGGCCAGGGGGGGAGAGAGATGACGCCGCGTCATCATCTCTCCCCCCCCTGGCCAGCCGCCCCAGGCTGCTCCATCATGGCTCGTCATGATCTTCCCCTCGCCTGGCCAGCCGCCCCCAGGTTGCTCCATCATTCATGGCTCATCTTCGGCTGTCGGCTGAGGCTCCCCGCCGCTCCGTGCTCCCATGCCTCGCTGCTCCCTGTCCGTCCACGCCGGTACTCCTTCACGGTCTCCCCCTGCCGTCCTCCCACCCTGGCTGTGTGTCACAATACTCACCGACTCCGACTAACCGTCCGACTCCGACTCCTTTCCTCACCGCGCGCGCAGGAACTCTCTCTTCACGTCTGTGTCCCGCCGGCGGCAGATCGTCCTGTGAGAGCGGTCAGGTGGTACCGCTCATTAAAGGTCATGAATATGCGCATATTCATGACCTTAATGAGCGGTACCACCTGACCGCTCTCACAGGATGAGCTGCCGCCGGCGGACGCGGAGACCAGACCAGGCATCGCTGGAGCCAGCTAGGTGAGTATAATTAATGTACCTACCATGATAATAAGTCTACATGACCACTCTACATACAAACATGTATGATGGCAAGGGTGGGAGGGCGGGCACGGGCAGGCACGGGCGGGGGGGGCTAGTGACCCGGCCGCTGGACTTTAGAAAAAACAAAAAAAACAAACAAACAAAAAACTTGCTCTGGTGCCGCCCCCAGCATCGTCACCGCCCTAGGCACGTGCCCTCGAGTGCCTAGTGGCAAATACGGCCCTGAGTCTATGACCACTAATATGTGTTGGTGCCCCCAGGTGGATTTTACTATCGGCCCTACCAGATCCATAGTAATCTGCCTAAAAGGTGGGCAGGGGTATGATGGGCAGGGGTACCAATGGATTCCGGTAGATTGTGGTGGGTGAGGTTAGTTGGCACTCCGGACACATATCACAGTACCTCTGGACCTCCGCATAGACCCCAGGCCAAAATAAAACAAAACGCTACAGTATGTGCTCCTGTGTCTTTTTGGCCCCAAGTGCCCTCCCAGCATGGGTATGTGAGCCATTTCGAGCACAGCCCGACAGTAGGATTGGGGAACTACTAGTTGTTCCAACACCTGATCCTGGTTTTTATCTAACCTGTATAACAATTCCTGGTGGATAGCCATTCGGGGGAAACTGCTTCGGCACCCGGTTGCTGAGTTCCATTTATTTCTATCACCCTTTCTCGTGCCGGAGCCACTCTGGCTGGATCCTGGAGTTGATGAGCTGTCCCAAAATTACCAAGGGACACTCCCAGCTCGGGGTCTCCTCGACCTCTCCTGCCAATACCTCTAGGGGAAACTTATCGAGGTTACACTCTGTCCCTAGGTTAGTGACCCTTATGGCAGGTATCCCTGACTCGGGATCTTCGGGTTCCACGCTGGAATAACATTTACCCTGGAGGGTTAAACCTTGTCTCCCACTGTGACCAGAATAGGGGCAAGTCTCTTTCCAACACAGTTCCATAAGGAAGGGTCTTCACCACTCCCACCACATGCTTTATCTCCCCACACAGAGTGGAAAAAACAACCTCTGCAATCGGGTACTCTCGGAGGTCCCCATGGATGCACACCACCACCCACTTTCCGACCATTGGGGTTGTCCCCAGCAACTAGTGACCCATGGACCAGAGTCACTAAGCTCCCTGAGTCCAAGAGAGCCTCCGAGTGGTAATTGACAAGAACCAGGCACAGTTGGGGTTCGCTGCCTGCAGTGCCTGTAGAGGGGGCACAGACTGACTGGGTGTACATAGAGACTCTGCGCATCAACCCGCAGTCCATAGGTTCAGCCGTCAGGGGGCCAGTTGGCAGTCAAATGCCGGGTTTTCTTAAACCTGCCCGGAGCAAATAGCTTGCCCAAGACCAAACTTACTTTTATTTTGCACTGCAATCACAGCTATATCTGTGCAATGCACTCCAGCGGTCTTTATATGCTTCTATGCGCATCCTGGAGGACACAAAGAGGCCCTCGCACATAACACCTGTCACTGCCTCACTCTATACACAGCTGATCACCCAGGATTCACCAATCATAATAGGTGAAGAGCCCTTCACGATGACTTATGCACTCACTCATTAGATGCTTCAGCATAAAAGAAAGAGTCAGGGTCTAACCATTGTAGCTAATGTACATGTGCCGTTTCCTGTAACAAGATGAAGTAAGAGTATAAAAAAGCCTCAGTGGCCAATGTGAAAATGGAAAGGTTTCTTTTTTAGACGTTTAGCACAAATTGTGATATATATGGAAAACAAAACATTGCCAAAATTACATTCAAAATGAAAACCTAAGTAATTTCTGATTATCACATTCTGTTAAGAGTGCAAGCATAGAGCTGAATAATGACTTTTGGAAAATTTTCTGCCCTCTTTCTTAAACAAAACTGTCAATCTTTTCTTATATATGTTTATCTTGTTAAGGTAACCACACATCCTAGATAACTTCTGGATGATTTTTTATGACTCCTGCATACGCATAAACACTCAGGCGAGCATTCAGTGTTTTCAATGGAGAGAGAGTGAAAGTAGAAAGATGATGTCAGATAATTCCAGGAGAACAAAAGAGTCGGGCGATTTAATTAAAACTACCCAGTCCTTATGTCCCCCGACATCATCTGTTGGGGTAGAGTCAGGAGGGCCCCCCATACACATCAGATGGTTGTTCACTCCCGCGCACATTGGCACATTCATAGTTGGTAAGGCCGAAAAAAGACATTTGTCCATCCAGTTCAGCCTATATTCCATCATAATAAATCCCCAGATCTACGTCCTTCTACGGAACCTAATAATTGTATGATACAATATTATTCTGCTCCAGGAAGACATCCAGGCCTCTCTTGAACCCCTCGACTGAGTTCGCCATCACCACCTCCTCAGGCAAGCAATTCCAGATTCTCACTGCCCTAACAGTAAAGAATCCTCTTCTATGTTGGTGGAAAAACCTTCTCTCCTCCAGACGCAAAGAATGCCCTCTTGTGCCCGTCACCTTCCTTGGTATAAACAGATCCTCAGCGAGATATTTGTATTGTCCCCTTATATACTTATACATGGTTATTAGATCGCCCCTCAGTCGTCTTTTTTCTAGACTAAATAATCCTAATTTCGCTAATCTATCTGGGTATTGCAGTTCTCCCATCCCCTTTATTAATTTTGTTGCCCTCCTTTGTACTCTCTCTAGTTCCATTATATCCTTCCTGAGCACCGGTGCCCAAAACTGGACACAGTACTCCATGTGCGGTCTAACTAGGGATTTGTACAGAGGCAGTATAATGCTCTCATCATGTGTATCCAGACCTCTTTTAATGCACCCCATGATCCTGTTTGCCTTGGCAGCTGCTGCCTGGCACTGGCTGCTCCAGGTAAGTTTATCATTAACTAGGATCCCCAAGTCCTTCTCCCTGTCAGATTTACCCAGTGGTTTCCCATTCAGTGTGTAATGGTGATATTGATTCCTTCTTCCCATGTGTATAACCTTGCATTTATCATTGTTAAACCTCATCTGCCACCTTTCAGCCCAAGTTTCCAACTTATCCAGATCCATCTGTAGCAGAATACTATCTTCTCTTGTATTAACTGCTTTACATAGTTTTGTATCATCTGCAAATATCGATATTTTACTGTGTAAACCTTCTACCAGATCATTAATGAATATGTTGAAGAGAACAGGTCCCAATACCGACCCCTGCGGTACCCCACTGGTCACAGTGACCCAGTTAGAGACTATACCATTTATAACCACCCTCTGCTTTCTATCACTAAGCCAGTTACTAACCCATTTACACACATTTTCCCCCAGACCAAGCATTCTCATTTTGTGTACCAACCTCTTGTGCGGCACGGTATCAAACGCTTTGGAAAAATCGAGATATACCACGTCCAATGACTCACCGTGGTCCAGCCTATAGCTTACCTCTTCATAAAAACTGATTAGATTGGTTTGACAGGAGCGATTTTTCATAAACCCATGCTGATATGGAGTTAAACAGTTATTTTCATTGAGATAATCCAGAACAACATCCTACTGGCCTATAATTTCCAGGTTCACTTTTAGAGCCCTTTTTGAATATTGGCACCACATTTGCTATGCGCCAGTCCTGCGGAACAGACCCCGTCGCTATAGAGTCCCTAAAAATAAGAAATAATGGTTTATCTATTACATTACTTAGTTCTCTTAGTACTCGTGGGTGTATGCCATCCGGACCCGGAGATTTATCTATTTTAATCTTATTTAGCCGGTTTCGCACCTCTTCTTGGGTTAGATTGGTGACCCTTAATATAGGGTTTTCATTGTTTCTTGGGATTTCACCTAGCATTTCATTTTCCACCGTGAATACCGTGGAGAAGAAGGTGTTTAATATGTTAGCTTTTTCCTCGTCATCTACAACCATTCTTTCCTCACTATTTTTTAAGGGGCCTACATTTTCAGTTTTTATTCTTTTACTATTGATATAGTTGAAGAACAGTTTGGGATTAGTTTTACTCTCCTTAGCAATGTGCTTCTCTGTTTCCTTTTTGGCAGCTTTAATTAGTTTTTTAGATAAAGTATTTTTCTCCCTATAGTTTTTTAGAGCTTCAATGGTGCCATCCTGCTTTAGTAGTGCAAATGCTTTCTTTTTACTGTTAATTTCCTGTCTTACTTCTTTGTTTAGCCACATTGGGTTTTTCCTATTTCTAGTCCTTTTATTCCCACAAGGTATAAACCGCTTACACTGCCTATTTAGGATGTTCTTAAACATTTTCCATTTATTATCTGTATTCTTATTTCTGAGGATATTGTCCCAGTCTACCAGATTAAGGGCATCTCTAAGCTGGTCAAACTTTGCCTTGCTAAAGTTCAGTGCTTTTGTGACTGCATGACAAGTCCCCCTAGTGAAAGACAGGTGAAACTGTACAATATTGTGGTCGCTATTTCCTAGATGCCCGACCACCTGCAGATTTGTTATTCTGTCAGGTCTATTAGATAGTATTAGGTCTAAAAGTGCTGCTCCTCTGGTTGGATTCTGCACCAATTGTGAAAGATAATTTTTCTTGGTTATTAGCAGAAACCTGTTGCCTTTATGGGTTTCACAGGTTTCTGTTTCCCAGTTAATATACGGGTAGTTAAAGTCCCCCATAACCAGGACCTCATTATGGGTTGCAGCTTCATCTATCTGCTTTAGAAGTAGACTTTCCATGATTTCTGTTATATTTTGGGGTTTGTAACAGACCCCAATGAGAATTTTGTTACCATTTTTCCCTCCATGAACTTTCATTTAATGTGCATGGGGGCCTTTGGAGTACTAGGGTCAAACCATCTTTGTTGAGTCATTAATGATATGTCCTCAATAAAACCAAGAGCAGAGCAGTTTTTGTGTTTTACATATAGAACGTGTTTTCAGTAGTAAACATGGCTAGTTTAAAAATTAGAATAGTTTAACCTGACAAGTGTAGAAGCCCTCTATGAAAAAAAAACAATCATACAGGTTAAATTTTAACGTGCCTAACCTTTCTTATCGCTCAACGATGGCCCTTTTGGGAGAGTTGGGACACCACCATTATAAAGTCACCAATCCCAACACAATGGGCACCTTTAGCTGTGATTTATCCAGCATGTAGGGGCGCCATAACTTAAGAATCCTACAAATTAAGCTGACGGCTGTCTAAAGCGGCTTAAGTTTATAAACAACGAAAACTAATCGGATGTTGAAGGTTCCGGATGGCATATCAATGACCCTTGATCTCTATTTTTAAATGCACCCCACATTAAAGACATGTTATCAGCACACTTGTGTTACAGGTCCAGGGCCATACAGTTCCTTCATAATATTTATGACCTTCTTCAAAATCATTATGTGTAAAGTAGTTGTTATGACGGTAGACTTCACTCGTGCAACCTTGATTATAATCTTTGTTTTATACATTCTTGCAGTTTATGTGCTGAAAACCCTCAGTGACAGTTTATGAGATTCTAGATAAACACGGAGGGAATATCCACTATCACACTGGTAACATAATTGTAAAAACACTCAGGTTTCATATCCAGGATCACCTTTGGAAATGCTGAGTACTTTTTTCCTTCTTTGCTTTTCACTGGTCACATGTCTGGAAGCTCAGATTTCATATTGTTCAAGAAAGAGCTTATGTTTCATGCTCATGTTCAAATATTCATTTCTTTTCTATTTTTTTTTTGAGAACCTTTATATTTATAAAAAAAGTTGCATAATTTTATTTAGTTTATTTTCATGTTTTACTCCTAAGCAAAAAAAAAAAAAAAGAATACATACTTTTTTGATATAGGCGTCAATAGAGCTGTGTGGGGCTTTTATTTTCTTTGCAATGCCAGCTATAGTGTTTAATGCAATAATTTGGAAGTACAATGACTTTCTGATTATATATCACATTTTAATTTTTTTTATTGCAGCGAATAGACTGAAAAACAGTATTTATTGTTTTTAATTATTTGATTTTGAAGTCCACCTTGCAGGATAAATAATACTAAATGTAAACATTTTGGACTGTACTAAATATCAAATATACTGGGAAAACCCAAAAGGTGTGAACTGGGATGTAAACTGGTGTGCGTGCAGCGTGTAAGCGCATGTTCACACTGGCCACTGAAGAAAAAAAAAAACAAAGACAGAAACATAATGATTGAATACCCAGAGACTCCTGAATCCTGGGCAGCGGGTACCAGTCCCTCACCGTACAGGCGTTAAGTTTTCAGTAGTCCACACAAAACCGTAAGGTGCCATCTTTCTTTCGTACCAACACAATTGGGGCAGTCCACAGACTCAGGCTCTCCCGGATCACACCGGTTTGCAACATTTGATTCAACATGTTTTTCACATTCTGATGCAACTGTGGGGGAATTTGCCGGTAATGCTCTTGTATGGGTGCGGCGCTTCCAGTTGGTATTTCATGCGAGATGGCCGTGGTGCGGCCAAAATCATCTTCGTGGAGGGTGAAGACTTCTTTATACTTACCTAGCAGAGCTTCTACCTGTTGC
Organism: Ranitomeya imitator; assembly: GCF_032444005.1. NCBI lineage: Eukaryota > Metazoa > Chordata > Amphibia > Anura > Dendrobatidae > Ranitomeya > Ranitomeya imitator. The sequence continues at coordinate 757,198,928 of NC_091283.1, read as the reverse complement.
ACCTGAGCGGGTTCGAGTTCGGCCAGTTTAGCCCACATTTGTTCCAATATGGGTCGGCCCTCCTTGATGTAACGAGGTTCTGACACTGAAATGGAGTTCTCTGACACCGTCCAGGGGTATCCAGGTTGTACCTCCAATTGCACTGTTCAAGGAGGCATTACTTCTTCAGGTAGGTTCATGATTCGGGCCATCACACTTCTGGGAACAACAGTAATGTCCTGATCTCCTACGTTAATGCACCGTACCGGAACAGTTCCTTCCCTTACAAAGGCCAACGTATGCGCCACTAAGAGACTAAGAGTCCCGTGGGTAGTGGTTCAGAAGAGGATAGTTTTGGATAGATTTGGACCTCAACCCCCTTCAGGGGGACATAAGCACGGACAGGCAGGGACAGCACTGTTTGTCCTGGTGGGAGTACAATTTTGGTGGAGGCCAGAACAATTACTTTTCCTAACACTTCTCCCTCACAGTTAGACTCCTGTATTCGTGCCACTCATGCCAGTTGTTGGAAAATTCTTCTATGTGGTGTGTGGGCCCCATTGTTTTAGAGTCTCATTAGAGGGGCCTTTGAGGAGAAGGCTTCCAAACTCCTTCAGCACATTCATCCCCAAGGTGACGCGGGTCCTTAATTCACCTCTCCCTGTGTCAGTATCACGCTATAACGGACTGAGCAGGGAAATGAGAGTGGACCCTCTGGACCGTGGACAGACCTACCCCTGGGCGAGCGGACCCAGAGTAGAACCGGCCCCTACACAGGGACCGTCAGGGGCAGGCCCAGAGGTCACTTAACCACGGTGGAAATACCAAGAGGGACAGCTCCAAGAAGGAAGGAAAGACAGCTGGCTCTGAGAAAAGGTTAAAACGGGAAACCCGGGTAGACTGTGGACTGACCGGAGAGGAGGAAAGCCGGAACGGAGAGAGGCTGTGGAAAAACAAAAGATGACGTTAGCAACTAGAAAAGGGAATAACCGGAAACTGGAGAGGGACACTAAAGAGAAAAAACGGACGAAGAGACGCCAAGCACAGGACCATATGGAACGGAGTGCAAGGCACTAGCACAGGAAGGAAGGGCCAGACGCAATAGCAAGGCTATGACAATCAGGCACCTAGATGCAGGAAAGACTGCCTCTTATAGCAGAGGCAGGAGTGGGATTGGCTGATGGAATTACTGACCTTGGTGACCCCAGGAAGAAGAAATGGAAAAGATGCGCCTGCGCCCTCTGGAGAATCCAGAGCGTCTGCACATACACCGCATTCCCCCAGGAGAGCAAGGCACCGGAAGTGAAGGAGATGTATTGATGCGCACGGACCCAGAAGTAGAGCGCCGGGAACGCACCGCTTCAGGGAAGGAAAGACCGTCGCGAACAGACCCAGAAACAGAGCGGCTGGAGTGCGCAGTGGCAGCAGCAGACACCACAGCAGGGAAGATGGAGCGGACGCGCCTGGACCCAGCAGCAGAGGAACGGCGACGCACAGCAGCGGTAACACACGCCTTTTCATCCCAGATCTTTCCCACAGATGGACACTAGCATCCATACCACCCCTGCAACCGGGATGGGTAGTTAATTGGCCGCCATTAACTTTTTCTCAGAGCCAGTTTGCCTGGGGAAAATATAAAGTAAAAATTCACCGCACACTCTGAGGATTTTCAAGTGATGTAAAAAAAAAACATTTATGGGTGAGAACAAAAAAACTGTAAAAAGTGGCAGAGCACAGAGAAAATTTCCGAGCGACTATATAATTAAATGACGTTTCAGCCTATCCCAGGTCTTATTCAATACGTCGTCAATGTTGTCTTGGTGGTGGATGTACACTGTATAGGGAAGCCTCCCTGGTTGTGGTGATGTGTACAATGGGCTGTATAGTCCTCAGAGAGAAAGCAATATGCTTTAAGGTTGTGGATAGCGGCAGCGCTCCAGCACCTTGCCCCATGCCTGCTGCTGTTGCTTGCTGTGTCCATTTCGGCCCATATCAGGGGGCATGTTGACACTAAACTTGTGGGACTTCCACTACTCTTTCTCACCTGCTCTGGCTGTCTCCGCAGTTGTAACACGTGATAAGCCTCGACTGGCTAAATATTCTGGAATCATGGTGGGACTCCGGACCTTCAATGCCCTGTGAAGGGTTACTGGTAGCCTCCATTTTTCTCTTGATGTCAGCCAGTTCTACTTTCACATTCAGTAGTTCTCTTCTCAGTTCCTCCACCCACTGAAGTTCAGCAATAACATTTACAGACACCTCCACGCTCTGGACCTTCCTCACCGGGACAGTCACCCCTTGCTCCTGTTCATGCATGCGTGCTCACTCCCTACTTCAGGGAAACTCATTTGGGGGTTCACCGTATACGTTCTCGCAGGACTTGTTTTGTCAGCAAGTCTTTCAAAACTGTCACTAGGAGGTCTCGTAGCATTATGTCTGTGAGTCCTACTCCTCTAACGTCTTTCCTAATAATGGCGTTGTATAGCTCTTGCAAGGCATTCATATATTGGGTCACGGTCTCCCCCTCCTTCTGCATCCTACTAAAAAGTCATGTTCTCAGTTCCCCTACGTCTGTGGGGTCCCCGTGTGTCCTCCAAGATATGTAGTACCTTATTAAAAGGTATCCCAGTCTTGTGGCGCCCGTAACATTACTGAATCCCTTGCTTCTTTGTCCAGGGCCATAATGGCCACCTCAGCCTTCAGCGCAGGGGTCATGGGGTGCATTCTCATCATGCCTCTATGTTTCTCAGTCCAGCTCCAAAGCATAGTGTTGCTCCCTGTGAATTTGGGCAAATTGCTCAGCATGGCCCCCAAGGAAAGGCTAGTCCTGGTGCCACTCCCAAATGCTTGGTCTGCCGCCTGCATGTTATTGGACTGCATCCTGCCGACTATGCCACTTGTAGGATGCTAGCAGGTACATAGGATGCATTGACACACAGGAGGCAGAGCAAGTGTTAACAGATTCTTTATATAGATATGAGCAGTAATTGTACAAGCAGAGGGGTAAAGGATGTGATTGGAGGATGGGGGAAAAGTCAAATGCAAAAAGAATGTAACAGGTGAACTTATCAGTCTCTGTGCGCTGGAGGAAGGTGGCTGGAAAATCCGTCGGCGGCGCCTCAGGCGGTGCGACATGTCTCTGATCCGGTCCGGCATATGAGCGATGCACGTTCTCCTTGCGACGACGAATCCTCAGGGTTCTTCGGCACGTGATCTCCTGATCCGTGCGCACGGTGAGGCAGCGGTGATGGTCAGCGGTACAGGAGAAGAAGCAGAGAGTTCAGTGAGCAAGGCCGCAGTAGGAGCACAAAGTCCAGCAGACACAGCCACAGGCACCGGTCGGTCCTCAGCAGGCACCGCAAGGATGAAACTAAGCAGTGTCTCCACGGTGGTGAGCTGAGCGAAGGTGCGCACTCTATCCTGGTCGCTACCGGGTGAGGAAGTCTCCCTGGGCTGAGTGTAGGATGCGTCGGCCATGGGGCTAGCTGGGGGTATGGGCACAGCTAGCGGGCGTGGGTCCGTGAAGAGGGAGTTAACCATCTTACTACTCACAAGCTCCGTCCCCGCCAAGTGTCCTGTCTTCCCACTCAAACTGCTATTTAAGTCCGACCCACCCCCTTCAGTCGGGTGCCCAGTACTGCTCCAGTCAGCATTCTCTTCCCCCTGCAACACTATTAACAGCCCCGACTGTTCCAGCCCAGACACGCAGGAGAGACCATTAACTTGATTCTCCTCCCTACACATGGATGCAGCAATGCAGAGGATGAAGACACAGTGGTAACTTAACCAAAGATTATTTATTAATCTGACACAACGGTTTAGGTTATTAGGACACATAATTAAGAAAGATTGACAAATTATTGGAATGCAGTGAAGTATTTTATAATGGAAACTGATACCCCTTTTTGGGGGGTGAGCTTTGCTACGACAATTATCTCACAAGGCAACAAACAATGATGGCTAATGATGGTCTATGGTGTGTCACAGTCAGTCTTCATCGTTGATGCTTAGTCAGTACATCGGCAGTAACAATCTCAATACAGGTCCTAACGGGAGTCAGTGATGCTATTCTGTTAGACTGCAAGTCCCCTATAGACTAGTCGCTTCAGCGATGCATTTACTCCGGCTGCCTCAGTTTCCCGAAGTGCGGCTCTAAATCCTCTCTGTACAGTAATTTACACAGCAGTCGTCTGAGTTACTCTGATCGGCTACCGCTCACTGTCTCTCAGTTCCTCTGATCGGCTCCCTCTCTCAGGTCGTCTTGATCCATCTGGTTGGCCCTCTCTCTCGGATCCCTCTTCCTCACTCAAGGCTGAGGCTTCACTTCACTGGTTTGCCCTGTGCTGGTAGTTGCAGCTATGAGAAAGCTCAGCTACTTCTATTTGTCTGTCCTGATACTGATTCAACCATTCACACCTCCCTTTCTCTGCTCCCTTTGGCTTTTTAGAATTCTTAGCTGCGACACAGTTATCACATGACCTTGTGTCCCTCTCATTTGGTTCCTAACCCGGCAACCCACGCCTATTTTATGGTTCCTGCTTGTTCTCTTTTTGTTCCTGTTCTTACACGCTAGATATCGAAGCTTGCTTATTTAAGCTTATAATAATAATAATTTTTATTTATAGAGCGCCAACATATTCTGCAGCACTTAGACAACAATACAATAGACATAACAGCATAACAATAAACACAGATCAAAATACATACCAAGAGGAATGAGGGCCCTGCTCGCAAGCTTACAAACTATGAGGAAAAAGAAGAGACATGAGGTGGATGGTAACAATTGCTTTCGTTGTTCAGACTAGCCATAGTGTAAGAATTGGGTGTTCATGTAAAGCTGCATGAACCAGTTAACAGCCTAAATATGTAACAGTACAGACACAGAGGGCTATTAACTGCATAAAGCGTATGAGAACATGATGTGAGGAACCTGATTATGGTTTAAGTTTTTAGAATGGGCAACACAGGGATAGTTAGGTTAATGCGTTGAGAAGGAAGGCCAGTCTGAACAGATGCATTTTTAGGACACACTTAAAACTGTGGGGATTGGAGATTAATAGTATTAACCTGGGTAGTGCATTCCAAAGAATTGGTTCAGCACGTGTAAAGTCTTGGAGACAGGAGTGGGAGGTTCTAATTATTCAGGATGTTAACCTCAGGTCATTAGCAGAACGGAGAGCATGGGTAGGGTGGTAGGTCGAGACCAGGGAGGAGATGTAGGATGGTGCTGAGCCAAGGAGCGCTTTGTGCATGAAGGTAATAAGTTTGTACTGGATTCTGGAGTGGATGGGTAACCAGTGTAATGACTGGCACAAGGTAGAGGCTTCGGAATAATGATTGGTGAGGAATATGATCCTGGCTGCAGCATTCAGGGCAGATTGGAGAGGGGAGGGTTTGGTAAGAGGGAGGCCGATTAGTAGAGAGTTACAATAGTCCAGACGAGAATGAAGAGAAACAGTAAGAGTTTTTGCATAGTCGAAACTAAGAAAAGGTCGAATTCTAGAAATGTTTTTGAGGTGCAGATGACAAGAGTAAGCAAGTGATCGGATGTGGGGGGGTGAATGAAAGCTCAGAATCAAGTATGACCACAAGCAGTGGGCATGTTGCTTGGGAGTAATGGTGGAACCACACACGGAGAGGGCAATGTCAGGCATAGGCACATTAGTAGAGGGAGGAAACACGAGAAGTTCAGTTTTTGACAGGTTCAGTTTCAAATAGAGGGAGGACATGATGTTAGAGACAGCGGTAAGACAATCACTGGTGTTTTCTAAAAAGGCAGGCGTGATATCAGGAGCAGTGGTGTATAATTGAGCGTCATCAGTATAGAGATGGTACTGGAACCCAAATCTACTGATTGTTTGTCCAATAGGGGCGGTATACAAAGAGAAGAGGAGGGGGCCTAGAACTGATCCTTGAGGAACCCCAAAAGTAAGGGGAAGGTGAGAGGCGGAGGAACCAGCAAAGGATACAGTGAAAGAGCGGTCAGAGAGATAGGAGGAGAACCAGGAGAGAACGGTGTCCTTAAGGACGATGGAGCGGAGCATAGTAAGGAGGAGCTGATGATCCACAGTGTCAAATGCTGCAGAGAGATCCCAAGAGAATGAGCATGGAGCAGTGACCATCAGATTTAGCTGTTAGCAGATCATTAGAAACTTTAGTGAGGGAAGTTTCAGTACAGTGTAAAGAGCGGAAACCAGATTGAAGAGGGTGGAGAAGTGAGTTATCTGAGAGAAGGGAAGATTAGAGACAGGTCTATAATTAGCGGCACAGTTTTGGTCGAGAGATGGTTTTATAAGTAATGGATGTATGATTACATGCTTAAATAGGGAGGGAAAGATACCGGAAGAGAGAGAGGTTGAATATTTTTGTTAGGTGAGAGGTGACAGCAGGGTAAAGGGACTGGAGGAGATGTGAAGGAATGGGATCACTAGTGCAAGTGGTTGGAAGAGAAAATGCAAGGAACCTGATTACTTCTTCTGTGACTGGTTCAAAGTCAGAAAGTGAGCTAGATGCAGTGGGGGAGGAAGGACAGTGCATATGAGTAGAATGGGAGATCATTTCCTGTCGGATATGGTCAATTTATTCTTTGAAATAATTGGCCAGATCGTCAGCATGGAGATCTGTCTTTGGGGCCTGCACTCTTGGGTTGAGTAGCGAATGAAAAGTGTCAAAGAGACGTTTAGGGTGATTGGACAGTGAGGTGATGAGGGTGTTGAAATAGGTTTGTTTGAAGAGGTGAAGGGCAGAGTTGTATGTTTTAAGCATAAACTTATAATGGATGAAATCTTCGGGTAGATTAGATTTTCTCCACAAGTGTTCAGCGCACCTGGAGCTCCGCTGCAGGAAACGTGTTTGCAGTGTGTGCCACACTGTCGCCATCTGTGCCGAGTTGTTCTATGTATAGGAGGTGCAATTTCATCCAGGGCACTTTGCAGGGTTTCATCGTAATGCTTCAGTGCAGAATCAGGACATGAGAGGGAGGAGACAGGGGCCAATGAGGACTGAAAGTTCTTCATAAGTTTCTGGGTGTTAATGGCCTGTATGTTTCTATAAGTGTGGAAAGTGGGGGTTACCTGAGCGGGATGGTAGTTCTTGATAGAGAATGAAAGAAGGTTGTGGTCAGAGAGCGGGAGAGGGGAGTTTGTGAAATCATCCACTGAGCAGAGTCGGGAGAAGACCAGGTCGAGGGAGTTTCCGTCATCATGAGTTGGAGCGTTAGTATGCTGCGAGAGGCCGAAAGAGGAGGTTAGAGATAAAAGGTGAGAAGCAAATGGGGAGAGGTGAAAAGCAATGGGGATGTTGAAATCATCCATGATGAGGGTGGGGATGTCACAGGAGAGAAAATGTGGAAGCCAGGTGGCAAAGTGATCCAGGAACTGATGGGAGGGGCCCGGAGGACAATACACCACCGCTACTCGCATGGAGAAGGGGATGTAGAGTCTGACCGCATGGACCTCAAAAGAAGGGAAGGCAAGTGAGGGTACTTGGGGGATAACCTGAAAGGTACATTTGGGTGAAAGGAGCAGACCAACGCCTCCACCTGCTCTGTTGTCCGATCTTGGGGTATGAGAAAAGTGTAGTCCACCATATGAAAGAGCAGCAGCAGCAGCGGTGGTATCTGACTGCTGGATCCAGGCTTCAGTAAGAGCCAGAAGATTAAGAGAATCAGAAAGGAAGAAGTCATGGATGAAGGAGAGTTTATTACACACTGAGCAAGGATTCCAAAGGGCACAATTGAAAGAGACAGAAGGCATGCACGGAATATTAATAAGGTTAGAGGTGTTTCTGAGTGTAGCAGTTGTGAGGTTTGACTTGCTATAACATGGGGGGCCGGGGTTGGGAGAGATGTCTCCTGCGACTAGGAGAAGAAGAATAGAAAGAGTGAGCAGATGGTTAAGTGATTTGTGAGAGTGTCTTGTGTGTTGGATGGTGGGACTGAGTGGATCTGCGCTGTTTAGCAATGTGAACAGAGCATGAGTGCTATACATAGGAGAGGAAAGGACAGAGGGGCCTATATGGATGGAGTGCAAAGAGTTAATGAAAGGGCGGTGAATGTGAGTGAATGCAGCAGCCAGGATATAGATTATACAAATGCATATGGTGAATATTTGTTGTGTTCCAAATGTACAGGGAATAGAATAATTTAATTGTACACTCAAAAGATGGTAACAAATTGCAAGCTTTCGAGACTACACAGGTCTCTTCATCAGGCAAAGACTAAAAACAAATTCTGAAGAATCACATATTTATGCACAACATAGCACAGAGAAAAAAAGGGGGGAAACCATGGATAAGACAGGTGACATGAAGCAGAATTCTGCTTCATGTCACCTGTCTTATCCATGGTTTCCCCCCTTTTTTTTTTCTCTGTGCTATGTTGTGCATAAATATGTGATTCTTCAGAATTTGTTTTTAGTCTTTGCCTGATGAAGAGACCTGTGTAGTCTCCAAAGCTTGCAATTTGTTACCATCTTTTCAGTTAGCCATTAAAAGGTATCAACCACTGAGGACTCTCAATTCTAAATATTTTTCTATCTACTGGCTAACACAGTACCAAGATATTTATCTTTCCTGTACCTTAATTGTACACTCTTCATTGTACACTCAGCTACAGAAGTCCTAAATCCTCTTACATCAATACTTGGAAAAAATGTTGACGAGTACCTGTCAGCTCTCCTGGCATGTCCGAATACTGAATACTGGTATTGGATCATCTCTTCTCTGTTACCTTACTTCTATACAAGGAAAGATATTTGAACACATTTTTAAACAGCATGTAAAGTACTTGGATAAGAATACAGTAATTAACCAGAGCCAGCATGGGATTGCCGCAAACAAGTCATGCCAGACTAATCTTATTTTCTTCTATGATGGAATCACTGGGTAGATCAGAGAAATGTGGTAGATATAGCACTGGAGTCTCAAACATGCAGCTCACGGGCCGCATGCGGCCCCTTAGGCTGCTTCATGCAGCCCGCAGGCAGACCAGGCCACTATGGGGCCTGGCGTCGCACCATACAGTTAAAAGTTAAAAGCAGTGATGGGGGAAAGAGCGTCAGATGACGCTCCCTCTCCCATCTTTCCTCCTCTGCTTCTGACTCAGCGGGCGCGCGATGACCTCACTTCATTTAAGTACCGTATTTTCCGGCATATAAGACGACTGGGAGTATAAGACGACCCCCCAACTTTTCCAGTTAAAATATAAAATCTTCTTAAAAGTCAGGGGTCTCCTTTTATGCCATGTGTCGTCTTATAGAGCCGGTGACTAATGTGCCTTTTGGGGGGAGTGGTCCCGATGACGAAAAGGGGGCGTCTCACAGGAAAGTGTGAGTGGAGTATCCCCATTACCTCATTATAGCTGCAGCGTGGGGTCTCTGTGCTGGGGAGCGGCGGCGGCTGCTCCTTTTTGTGCCACGTGGGTGCTGTGCTGTGGGGCGGCGGCTCCTCTTCTTGCAGCGTTGGAGCTCTGTGCTGTGGGGCAGCGGCGTATCTTAGTGCAGAGTCGGGGCTCCTCCGGCATTTCCTCAAAGCCCGGAGGCCCCGGCAGCTCCATTGCTGCGATGCGGTGGCCTCCGGGAAAATGGCCGCTGGGGGCAGCGCATGCTCAGATTCAGATCTCGTCTCCCGAGATCTTGGGGCGAGATCTGAATCTGAGCATGCACCGCCCTCAGCGGCCATTTTCCTTGAGGCCACCACACCGCAGCAATAGAGCTGCCGGGGCCCCCGGGCTTTGAGGAATTGGGAAATGCCGGAGGAGCCCAGGCTCTGCACTAAGATACGCTGCTGCTGCCCCACAGCACAGAGCCCTGATGCTGCACGAAGAGGAGCCGCCACAGCACAGCACCAACGCGGCACAAAGAGGAGTAGCTGCCGCCGCTCCCCAGAACAGAGACCCCACGCTGCAGCTACAATGAGGTAATGGGGGATACTCCACTCACACTTTCCTGTGAGACGCCCCCTCTTTGTCATCGGGACCACTCCCCCCCCACCCACCATATACACATTGGTGTCTGCACCCGGCGTACAAGATGACACCCGGCGTATAAGACGACCCTCGACTTTTAAGAAGATTTTCAGGGGTTAAAAAGTCGTCTTATACGCCGGAAAATACGGTAAGTAGATGAGAAATGTGTGTTTTTTTAATGTATGTATTATTTTAAATTTTAACATACTTTTTTGGGTTCTGCTATTTGAGACACACATACACCTTTCATGCATTGTCTGCAATAAATGGGAGATAATGGTCCTAAAAGTCTTCAAAAAGTGATATAGCTCCTCCCCCAGAGACCAGGGGTGACAGAGGCTATAGACACAGAGCCTTATCTGTATGCATGTGGCCTTGCTATCCTGCCTTATCTAGGTCACAAGGAGCACAATAAATCTGTCATCTGTCATTAAACTGTCAGAAATTCTTACAGATGATATTTCACAATGAAAGGTGCCCATACACATTAGATAAATGTTAGCCACTGATTTTGTCAGGATCAGATTGTCACCTAATGTATTTGTGGGTCACAAATTTGTTTTCCAAAAGAGGCAATGTGGAAAAGAGGGATCATGTTGTTGGATTTCAACAATCCAGTCCAAACCCTTTGATAAGAGAAATGTGGCACTCACCCAGTTTGCAGTGAAGTTAATGTCTTTTACTTTACCTTATCGAGGTTATAGACATTTACTTGGAAGCAGCAGGTAAAAAGTGAGGGGGCGGGGAGTGAAAACAGGACGACGGCCGTTTCGCGCACACAGCACTTCTGCCGGTCCATGTGAAACATTAAAATGATGTAATTTCCTTTATAGGGAACACCGACTATCAGACATAAAGAATTCTACTTAAAATGTGTACAAAATAGTTTTTACAAGAAGTACACCACAATTTTATTATAAATGCTGACTGCAAAATTTCAGGATTACAAAAATATCGCCATGTCTAGTTTATCGTTTAAACCAATAGGACCTTGGGCATTTGCCTTCATTATCCATCTGGCTTCATGCTTTAGGAGTAGTTTGTTGTGATTGCCACCCTGAGGGGGAAAATTACCTATTTCAAGACCAGCAAAGCACAACAAATTAGGATTTGCGCTAGGTTTCTCTTGCATGTGTTTAATTAAACGTAAACATCCTTTGCCTGACAATACAGAGTTATAATGCTCCTGGACTCTTACGAACATTGGGCGTATAGTTTTTCCAATATAAGAATACTGACAAGGACAAAAAATTACATGCACAACAAACTTACTCTTGCATGAAATAAAACCTCTGACTTTGTGTTTTATGGAACCAATCTGTAATGGATTTTCTAATTTATGCAGATGACAAAAACTACAACTCCCGTATATAAAATTGCCTTGTGGTGAGGCTTTTTTCAGCCAATTATTTTCCACTGGTAAATGGCGATTGCGAACCAATAGGTCCCCCAAATTTCTGTTCGTTTATATGCGAACTGCGGAGAATTTGTAGTTATAGTAGATAAATCCCCATCCCTTTGTAGCACATGCCAATTTTTTCGAATGGCTGTATAAATTTCCTGATCGATTGAACTGTGCTTAAAAATTGAATCTTTGATTGTTATTCTGGGTAAGGTGACATTCCTTATATCTTTCTCTTTTACTTTTTTTACTTTTTTTTAAGGAGATTTGTTTGTGTAAGTTTTGCTGCACGAGTCTCAGCCTCCTCTAATATGGGAATTGGATATCCCTGATTTACAAATCGTGTTTTCAGATCCGCTATTTGTTCTTTATAGTTATCCTCATTACTATTGATTTTTCAAAGTCTCATTATTTGACTGTAGGAATCCTCTTCTTAGTGTGCATAGAATGTGCACTTTTAAAATGTAATAAGTTGTTGGTTGCTATAACTGTTCTGTGAACTTTTGTACTAATTCTACCATCCAAAATGTCTACTTTTACATCAAGAAAATCCAAAGTGTCTTTTCCGAAACATGATGTGAAACGAATGTTTTCGTCATTAGTGTCATTTAAGTAGGTTACAAAATTATTGAAATCTTGCTGTGATCCATCCCAAATAATAAAAATGTCATCTGCAAAACGCAGGTACATCCGTATATCCTTTAAATAAAGATTTGTAATATTAGTGACATATTTTTCCTCAAACGCTGCTAAAAACAGGTTTGCGAAAATGCATGCCACTGGTGTACCCATTGGGGGTATCGGTTCTTTGTAGATACCACCTATTCATAAATTTGAAAGCATTATGGGATAAAACAAATTCCAAACTGTCTAATACAAAAGAAATAAAGTCGGGGTCATTATCCGTATTAAGGAGAATTTTGTGTATTGCCTCCAAACCTTTCCTTTGCGGAATTCTAGTATACAAATTAACTATATCGATTCTAGGGCAGTGAGAAATTCGCTTGCCAGTCTATTCCCTTTAACGCTAACAAAAAATCTCCCGAATCCTTTATGAATGAGGGTATTTTTAACAACAAAGGTTTTAATAACCAATCCAGGAATTGAGACAACAGCTCAGTTAACGAGTCTATCCCCGATGTTATCGGGCGTCCTGGAGGTTTATCAGCATTTTTATGGATTTTCGGTATACTATACCAATGAGGGATGTTTGGGCATTCAGGTAGCAATTTTTCTGCCTTACTTTTTGTCAAGGTTCCCTTTTCTACATATTTCCTTAATAGCGTTCTTAGTTTTTCTTTAAATGTGGCTGTATGGTTATTATCCAATAATAAATATGTTTCTGGGTCATTGAGTTGTGACATTGCTTCATCAACATAATACTTTCTATCTAAAATTACCAAATTTCCACCCTTGTCGGCTTTTTTAAAGATTACATCATCCCACCTTTGCATTTCCCCAAATTCTTTTTGTTCATTGACTGAGAGATTTTTATTAGGTTCTCGGTATAGAATAGCTTCAACATCCTTTATCACTAAATCATGAAATAAGTCCACCACATTGCCTGGTGATATTGGTGGCATGAAATTTGAGCGAACCCCTCCTTTAAACGGTTCAATCACCGGCTTATCCTTATTGTCATTTGGAGATATTTCCATATCACTAGCATTCTCACTTAGATTAGCTAATAGAATGGTATCTTCTATATCTCTTATATCGGTTGGTGGATATATCATGAATCCCAGCATTCCTATGGAAGCCAGACTGTCAGTAGTAAAAATGGAAGTGTTCACATCTTTATTTCTAGTACTAGCAAAATGTTTATGCAAATGTAGCTTTCTTATACTTTTAAAGAAGTCAATTTTAAAGTCAGTAAGATCGAATTTTTCTGGCAAACAAAAGTTCAACCCTCGTGATAATACTCCAATTTGGTCAGTTGTTAATATTTTCTTGGAGAAGTTGACAATCTGCAATGTTTCCTCAGCCGATCTTATTTCATCCAGGAAACTTGCTTGCCTTTTTTCTTTGCACTTCTGTTTTCGGCCACCACGTCTGGTTTTTCTCCTAAAGGGACGTCTGATCTTATAGAGGTAGAAGCAATTTCTCTATCTTCCAAATGCTCTTCCGTTGCACTGGAATTGGAATCAGTGATCTATCCGTCTTTATAAGGTTTTTGTTTTCTCATTGTCTTGTTGGCCTGACTTTTATAGAAATTTTTTCTTTTATTACTTTTATTCCAAGAGACGATCTGGCCGGTTTCAAAATCATTCTTATCTCTGAGAAATTTTTAATTTTTTCTTTTGTTTTGTTTCCATTTGTATTAAGATTATTTTTTTCTCAAGTTTTTTTTTTAAAGTTTTTATTTTGGATGTCTGTAGTGCTAGAGGACAGTTCTTTCTTGGATTTCTCTAATTGTTCACATAATATACCATAGTCCTTCTCATTTTGCGTTGTAACCAATTGTAACAAGTTTTGTGAGCATTGTAAATGTATCTGTTCCCATGCTTTTTGGAAGGCTGGATCTTCTTTAAATTGCGATATTTCTTTAAAAACTCGAAGACCTCTAGGTACCTGATTACAGTCAATGTAAGATTTCAGCGATTTTATGGTCCAAAACAGTCTGATTTCTCTCTCTGCCAGAGAATAAATTTTAGATTCTAAAGTCTTGGTGCTGATTAGTTCTAATTCATCCTTGTAGTTGCAGTCTTGCCAGAAAAATTAGATCTTACTGACTTTAAAATTGACTTCTTTAAAAGTATAAGAAAGCTACATTTGCATAAACATTTTGCTAGTACTAGAAATAAAGATGTGAACACTTCCATTTTTACTACTGACAGTCCGGCTTCCATAGGAATGCTGGGATTCATGATATATCCACTAACCGATATAAGAGATATAGAAGATACCATTCTATTAGCTAATCTAAGTGAGAGTGACAGAGTTGGCACAGTGCTTGTCTTGATATCAGCAGCTTCAGGGCTCTTTTTAGCGCCAGTGTGTTTCTTATTCTCTTTTAATCCATAACTCCTTGTTTTTTTGGGGGGGATTCTCTCCAAAGAACCCCTAGATATATCCTTAGATAGCCAAGAGCAGGGCCTCCTTGTTTTTTTTTTCTCCCTAACTGTGCAGGGAACTGCAACATTGTCCCATTGACTGGCCTCATCCTTCTGAAAATCTGCAAAGGTCCTGGCAGTTTGAGTGTACAATAGAAAGAAAATACATATTTTAGGCAGTTTGTATTTTTGGCCAGTCATGTCTGCAAATTGTAGAATTGACAGGCTGAGAGTGCCGCTTCGTGTGCCTGTCTGTAGAGGACGAGTACAAGAGCTGCCTTTTTACCAGGGCCTCACAGGCACATAGGGTAACATTGGGTCCGTCCATGTGCTGTCTATTTTTCACATACATGTCTCAAGTTACCTTTTTTTACCAAGTCATGTGGCAAGACTCATTATAGGATGAATATTGACTTTAAAGATTACTACATCTAATAGGTGGCACTAGAGTTCCGGTCCTCTACCTCACTGAAGAGCGAATTTGCATATTTAAATTCCCAAAGGAGCAATGCATGGCCTTTAAGTCTCCTTATACTAGCTTGGCCCTCTATACAGGAAAAACCTTACCCTTTAGACACCATGTCAGAGGCCTCTCATTCAGCCAAATCACACCCAGCTTTGAACTGATGAATGGCTGACACCCTGAAACACATGTCTGATCTGACTTCTTATCCTTAGTCATGTGTCAAGTCCCATAAAAAGGGTTGAGATTTTTTTTTTATTGCTACATCCAATTCATGGCACTAGAGGTCCTGTTCTCTTTCTCTCTAAACAGGCTATTTGCTTATTTAAACCTACCCTTGATATGCCAGTATTTGATATTGTGGAAAATCCCTTATAATGTGCGCTAAACTTGCGCTATTCTTGGAGGATATTCCTAGTAAATAATCTTAATATTAAAAAAAATTAGTTCTATATCTTCAGTCTTGAATGTTGCATAACTTCCTCCAGTAAAAGATTTTGCTAGAAAACACTTCTCACATATCAAACCCCCTGGCAAAAATAGTGTCTAGGAAAATGGTTATGAAATCATGCTTATAGATCAGTGAAGGAAATAACGTGTACCCCCCTCTCCAAATCTAGTATTTGCCCCATGTTACATGCCCATAGGCCGGGGATAACACAACAAGCTGAGCTGAGCTGGAGAGTTGGGGTTGCACACGTATAGCACACAGATGTTCAACTTGAGCCATCGATGATAAAATATCTGTGAAAAAAGGCTTAACATTGAATATCTCACGGATTAATACCATAAATAATGTATGATCTTGCAAACAGATAATTGGAGAAAAAAAATTGCTCAAATACTGTATGTTCTGGCTACTAAACAATTTGATTTTGACATGAGGGAACACAGCAAGTTTTTCCTAAATCAGAAGGTATTCACATTGTTTTTATCCAGCACAGATCTCCACAAAAAAGAAAATACGGACATGTAAATTGCTCCTGTCCGCCCCTAGTGGGCAACTTCATATCCAGACATTATGCAAAAATTGGACTGTTGATAACAAACAAAATAAGTCCTGCCCTCTTGCTATTTATTGTGGTGGTAAATTATTGCTGCCATATACAGCCAATATAATCCTTCTTTTTAGCACACAAATAAACATAACTTCAAGGAAAGTCCATTATATCATATAGTTCCTACATGGTAATCAAAATAAATTCCCAAATAATACTATTAGGTGCCACAAAAATTACTGAATGATTTTAGTTTTTTTCTTGGTCAATTGCATATTGTGGCACAGCTTCAAACTAGTCCTGTACACCCAGACCTGCGGTGGTAGAGCTCAAAGACCACCAAAAAAGTACAGAGAATCCATTACTACTGGTGTTCAACTCCAGCAATGCAGAACGTGGAAATTGTTGTATTGAGGAAAGAAATGAAAAAAAAAAAAAAAGAAAAGCAAAAAAATAGAATTAGTCTTACCGGTAATTCGGTTTCTAGAAACCTTCCACGGCAGCCACTTCCATGACAGGGACAGGAACACAAAGAGGATAAATACACCTCCCCTTCCTGCAGCCACCAGTGTTTTCCTGGACACACTAGCATGTATAGTTACCACAAAAGTGCAGGAGTCATCCAATAAGAACATCAGATAGGGAGGGAAATTAGTGCTGTCGTGGAAGGCTCCTAGAAACCAAATTACCGGTAAGACTAATTCTATTTTCTCCAGTCACCTTCCACGACAGCCACTTCGAAGTAGTACCAACAGCTAATTTCTCTAGGGGGGGGATTACGGCCTGCAGAACTCGTCTGCCAAATGTTAACTCCCTATTGAAATTTAGCCTGTAATGTCTGGTGAACGTGTGGATGGACGACCAGGTGGCGGCTCTACATATCCGCTCTGAGGAAGGATTCCCCCTCTCTGCCCATGATGTTGCCATCGCCCGGGTAGAATGTGCCTTCAGTGAAGCAGGTGGATCCAGCTCTGAGATGAGTAGGCCAGGCAAATAGACTGTATGATCCAGTTCGCGATCGTGTTCTTTGCCGCCTTCTTGCCTTTATTCGGTCCTGAGAACTGGATGAATAGATTTTGGTCAATTCACCATTCTTCAGTCTGTTGTAGGTAAAATAGGACCACCCTGTGGACATTGAGGGTGTGGAAGGTCTCTTCCTTAGGGCTGGAAGGGTTTGGGCAGAATGAGGGCAGCACAATATCCTAATCCCTATGGAAGTTTGAGACCACTTTAGGTAGGAAAGAGTGATCTAATCTCAGGATAATACTATCTGCAGTGAGCGTTAGATAAGGTTCCTGTATCGACAGGGCATGCAACTCTCCTATACGTCTAGCAGTAGTGATTGCGACTAAGAAGACAGTTTTAAGGGTTAAGTTCTTTATGGTCATGGATTCTAAAGGCTCAAATGGATCCCTGGTTAGGCTATTAAGCACGATATTGAGATCCCAAGGAGGCACCTGACTACGGAGTTTAGGACGACTCCTGGCTGCCGACGCCATCAAACGTTTGATCCAGCGGTGGCTGGTCAAGTCAAGATCAAAAAAGGTGCTAAGGGCCGATACTTGCACTTTTAGTGTGCTAGGAGTGAGGCCCATTTCTAGACCATTTTGTAAAAAGTCTAAGACCTGTGTTATATTGGGGTGGAAAGGGTCAGGGGGTTCTGGGGAGCACCAGGACGAAAACCTTTTCCAAACCTTGGCATAAATGGCATTGGTTATCGGCTTTCTGCTTTTCTGGAGGTTTCGGATTACCTCATCCGAGAGACCTTTGGCTCTCAGAATTTTGGCCTCAGTAACCATGCTGCAAGGTTCAGAAGACAGGGGCTTTCTTGTGCCATGTCCAGTAGGGCACTGTAACAGCTCCTCCCGGGCCACAGAGGGGCGATTAGGATTGTGGGGACTCGGTCTGTCCGGATTTTTTGTAACGTCTTTGCCAGCATGGGTATGGGTGGAAAGGCATATGTGAGGTTGAAATTCCACAGTTGTGAAAACACATCTATTCCCTGTGCCAAGTCCATGTGGCAGAGGGAGAAGAATGTCTCCGCTTTCGCATTTTGTCTGTTGGCAAAGAGGTCCACCTCTGGAGTTCCCCATCTTGAGGTTAGGGACAAGAAAACTGCTTGGTTCAGACCACTCCCCTAGATGTATGTCTTTCCAGCTGAGGAAGTCTGCCTGGGTATGGTCTGACCCTCTCAGATGCACTGCTGTGATTGATAGTAGGTTTTTCTCGGCCTAGGAAAAAATCCTGGCTGCTATTACCTTTAGACCGGCTTTGTGCCTCCCTGGTGCCAGAGGTAGGCCATGTGGTCATTTTATCCGAGTAGACACGGACGTAGTAATTTTGGAACAGCGATGATGATGCTTTTAGGGCCTCTTCTACAGCCTTTAGTTCTCTCAGGTTTGAGGAACTGGTGCTGATGCTTGATGGCCATCGTCCCTGGAAGTAGAATCCCTCTACCACTGCACCCCAACCTCGTTGGCTGGCATCTGAGTGTTTTCAGGGGAAGCTGATCCCAGCTGACCCCCTTCTGAAGGTTTTGGTAGTTTAGGCACCACTTCATGGCCGATTTTACGTGGCTGGTGTGGCACCCCTATGGGTATTTGCCACAAAAATAGTTACTGACAGTAAGTACAAATACTAAAATAGCAAGACTGCACTACCACCTCCGGCCAGAAGGGGGAGCTCCAGAGACTCCCCTTGATCCATTCTGGTCTGAGAGAAGAAATGGCAGTTGGGCCAAGGAGCTGATAGTGAGAGGTCATACAGTTGAATCTCTAACAGCCCTGTGACTGTTACCAGGCCTAAATCTCCGGCCTGAGGAGAAGAGGGATAGAGAAAAAGGACATTGTGAGAACCGGGTAGCATTAATCACTACCCAGAACAGGCGCAAAGACGGATACCGGATCCGTGGCTGTATTCATTATATATAATACAGCAACCGGAAAAACGTGAGGTGATATCAGCTTCACTAGGGTCGGATGCAGCAACAGACACAGAGTTCAGCGGTACTCCCAGAGGGGGTAAACCGATAAAAGGACTCGGGTTGCCCGTCGAACCAGGACCCGGAGGGGACAGATTGGGCCGGCAGCCAGTTCACATACAGCAGCAGGGCCACACAGAAATTGCGCACAATAAGAGGCGAAGACCCCGGCAGGGTCAAAGTAACTCAGAGTTCCCATACAGACTCCGGTGAAAGGACTGGTTGTAAATCCTTTTATGTTAAAGTAAACTGGTTAAACGTTTCAGTGCCTCAGTCTTTCATTTGGACAATAGCCATCTATCCAGGATCGAGATCGTCACCGCTGGGAGAACCTGCTGCTGATCAAGTAAGTGCCTGTCCCCTCATGATACCCCTTACACTGTGCATTGCCTGAGGCCACAGCACCGGGTCAAGCCACCCGTGACATCCCCCTCAAGAGACAGACTCCATTGGTCCGGTGCTGGGTATCCCGGTCTCCTGGGCGTCACAATTGGCGTCACGAACAGGATCTAGCCAGCCCGTATACCGGGTATTGTGTGCCGTGATTGGAGCCCAAAACTGTGAAAACTGGGATGAAAAATCTTGAAAATTGACTTTATTAAAGAAAAATCCATTCCCCATTGAAAACTATTGAAAGTGACTTTTCCCCATTGGTTATAATGGAGTAAAGATGGCCGCCATCCCCTGAGGTAATCACTTCATAACCGTTAGGCACGAGACTGTTAATTGAGCTACGCCATCACCTGAGCCCCAGTCTAACTGAAAAACTTCAGAATCCGCCATTACAGAGCGCGGTGGGTGGGAGCAGCAGGGGGCGTGTCATTGTGGGCGGCACCAAGCTGAGCGCTCTGACATCAGAGCAAGGGGAAAATCGATCCTGCTGCACAGCGGAACGAATCTACACTATCCCGACGGAAGCGGAGGACCGGAAGGGTCCGGATTAACTAAGGGGGCACAGTATGTCGCAGCACGGAGACGCCGCAGCACTCGGCAACGCTAATGCAGCTGAAAGACAGAGTGTCAATAGAGAGTCCGGCAGCGCAGCGGTGCAAGGAGTGGCGCCCATCATGCCGGTGCTGATGCCATATACCCCGGGTGGCCCATGGCTTCCAATGTATGAAGGTGAGCCTAATACCCTTGACGATTTCAGAGAAAAGATGCTGGCCCATTTTGACATGTTCCCTGTGGGTGAAGTTCAGCGTGTTAGTCTCCTGATGATGCAGTTAAGTGGCCATGCTAAGCGAGAAGTCACAGCATGGGCAGCTGATCTAAAAGGCACTGTTGAACGCATATTTGCTGGATTAAAAGCTACATTTGAAACCACGGCCAGCAGCAAAGCTAAAATACGATTCTTTAGTTGCAAACAAAAAGCTAATGAGGGCGTGAGAGACTTTGCCTTAAACCTGCAGGAAGCCCTTAAATCACTTACACTGGCTGAACCCATTTTTAACACCGGAGCGGATAAACTGCTAAGAGATCAATTTATTGAGGGACTCTACACCCCTTCTCACCGGGGGCATGTGAGCATGCTTGTTTTTAAGAACCCTGAATTGACATTTGCCCAATTAAAGGAGAGCGCTATACGTCTCCAGCTGGCAGAGGCACCTCGGGATCAGGATCCTGCGCAACCCATGGCAGAGGCACCTCAACAACAGGGAGTGCCAGTGACATCAGCTATGTCTGGGGCCATTGCTAAGCCCCTGGGGCCCAGTACTAATGAGGCTCTTCAACAAAAGCTTGACTCTTTAGCTGATGTTGTTGCTTCAATGGCTAAAACCATGCAGGAGATGAGAGGACACAAGATGGAGTTGGCAAACTGTAGAGAGGATGTTCCATGGATGAGACCCCGGAGATAAACGACATGGAGAGGACGACCCCGCGACCGCTACCAACCGGATGGACAGCCTATTTGCCGCCGTTGCCAGCAGCCGGGCCACTTTGCACGAGATTGTGATTTAAACGGGAATCCCCTGGGAATGCGGGCCGCTTCGCAGGAATGAACTTTCAAGGCCCAACACCCTGGCACGACAGGTACATCGGAGGACGACCCATTATCCCTATCGTGCTGGACGGAATTCCCCTCAACGCTTTGCTGGACACAGGTTCCCAGATTTCATCTATACCGTATATCCTTTATAAGAGGTACTGGGCTGATGCAGATATTGATAAAGGGCCCTCTGATGTTGAACTAGATATATGGGCCAGTAATGGTAAGTTGGTACCGAAACTAGGATTCAGGGAGATGACCATAAAGATTGGTAAAGTAGAACTGAAGAAACAGGGTATAATTGTTGTTGATGTTGACCGGCGGAACTGTGAACCAACTGTATTGATAGGAATGAATGTGTTAGAGAACTGCTTTTCCGAAGTCATTTCTGTCTTACAGCAAATTGCTGAAACTGCCCAATCCTGCCAGCAGAGAGTTCTCCGGAGGGAAATAAAAGTATTGATGTTAAGGCAACACGTAGAAGTTGCAGGTGGAGAAATCGGCAGAGTGAGGGTAAGTGATCCAACGTCTATTGTAATCCCACCAAAAACAGAAATGCTGGTATGGTGTAGAGCAGCCATTGGTACTAAGGGACGAGATTATCAAGCCTTAATAGAACCAGTGTACACCGACAGCAGGCCCACTATACTCACAGCACGAGGGATAGTCGAGGTACACCGGGGACGAGTGCCGGTACGACTTTTGAACTGTGGAGAGGAAGAGGTCACTTTGCCAAGGTATGCTACAATGGCAAAGCTATATACTGTTGACAACAATGCCATCACAACCATTGAGCCCTTAGAACCAACCTGTCAGGTGGAAGGCAATGGCTCAGATGGAGAAATGGAGGATTGGTGCCAACAGCTACACGTGGGCATAAATTCAACACCTACCCATCAAAAACAAGGGGTGTATAGGCTAGTGACGGAATATGAACAAGTCTTCAGTAAACACCCATTGGACTTCGGACGGATAGAAGGGGTAGAACACACAATCCCCACAGGTGACCATCCCCCAATAAAAGAAAGATATAGACCCATACCGCCCGCTCACTATCAATGTGCAAAAGATATGCTGAGGGAAATGAAACAGGCCGGGGTAATAAGAGACAGCTGTAGCCCCTGGGCGGCCCCTCTAGTGATTGTCAAAAAAAAGGACGGAACCATGAGAATGTGCGTAGACTACCGGAAGATTAATAACATCACCCATAAAGACGCCTACCCCTTGCCTAGGATAGAAGAGTCCTTAACTGCTTTGAAATCTGCTAATTATTTTTCCACCTTAGACTTAACAAGCGGGTATTGGCAAGTCCCTGTGGCTGAGAGAGATAAGGAAAAGACGGCATTCACCACACCAATGGGTCTATGTGAATTTAATCGCATGCCGTTCGGACTCTGCAACGCATCCGGTACCTTCCAGCGGCTGATGGAATGCTGCCTCGGACACAAGAACTTCGAGACCGTCCTCCTGTACCTAGATGATGTGATCGTCTACTCAAAGACTTACGAACAACACTTAATAGACCTGGCAGAAGTGTTCGAAGCCTTATCCAGGTATGGCATGAAAGTCAAGCCATCCAAATGTCACCTTCTCAAGCCAAAGGTACAGTACCTGGGACACATCGTGAGTTCGGAGGGAGTAGCACCAGATCCCGAGAAAATAAGCGCCATAAGGGATTGGCCAAGACCTACCAGCGCAAAAGAAGTGAGACAATTCCTGGGATTGGTGGGTTACTATCGCAGATTTATAAAAGGATTTACCAAGTTGGCAGCACCCTTGCAAGACACCTTGGTAGGGCAGACGAAGAAAACTTCAAACCGAAACCCTCCTTTTCAGTGGAACGACGAAAGGGAAGACTCCTTTGAACAACTAAAGAAGGCACTAACCGGAGAAGAGGTTCTGGCATACCCAGATTACCATAAACCTTTCATCCTCTACACCGATGCCAGTAATGTGGGACTAGGAGCGGTGCTGTCACAAAAGCAAGAAGGTCGGGAGAAAGTCATCGCCTTTGCAAGTAGAAAGCTCCGGCCTACTGAAAGAAATTCAGAAAATTACAGCTCCTTCAAATTGGAACTACTGGCAGTAGTTTGGGCTGTGACGGAGCGTTTCAAACACTATCTGGCCGCTGCAGAATTTATTGTCTATACTGACAACAATCCGTTGACCCACCTGGACACAGCCAAATTAGGTGCGTTAGAACAGCGATGGATAGCCCGGTTATCTAATTACAACTTCATAATCAAGTATCGAGCAGGTCGCAAGAATGGAAATGCCGATGCCCTATCCCGGATGCCACACTTGAGAGATGTAGAAGAGGAAACGGGGGAGCTTGAAGAAATTGAACTACCAGCCTTCCATCGTCCCAAGGCAAAACATCATCAGTCAAGTACCTATCAGAAACAACAAGAGGTGAATTTTAATCCGTTAGCACACCATAGATGGGCTGACACCCAAGACAGCAATCCGGCTGTGAAGTTGGTGAAGGAACTGTTGACTGAGCAAAGTGCATATCCCTATGAGGATGCCCCAGAAGAGACGCATCAACTCTGGAAAGAGAGAGGCAAAATGTTCCTGTATCAAGGGAAGCTCTGTAGAAGATACACCAATCCGAAAACACATGAATTGGTTTGGCAGATTATTGTGCCTAAACAAGATGTGAAGATGGTCCTCGAAGCTTACCATAATGGTGCTGGTCACTTCGGTTGGAAAAAGTTAGAAGTACTTCTAAGAGAAAGATTTTATTGGGTCGGGATGAGAAAATCAATCGAACAGTGGTGCAGAAATTGTGGCCCGTGTAACCTCAGAAGAAACGATCAAAAGAACCAAAGAGCACCACTGCAGCCCATAATCACCAAACAACCACTTGAACTTGTAGCCATGGACCACGTGAAGTTGACACCAAGCCGGTCCGGCTATGTCTATGCCTTGACCATCGTGGACCATTATTCACGTTTCTTGGTAGTAGTACCCGTAAAAGATCTGACAGCAAAAACAGCAGCCAAAGCGTTCCAAACGTACTTTTGTAGACCCCATGGATATCCGGAACAGGTTCTCACCGACCAAGGTACAGCCTTTGAATCAGAGATCTTCAGAGAATTCTGTAATATGTATGGTTGCAAAAAGATCCGGACGACGGCCTATCATCCACAAACAAACGGCTTATGCGAGAAGATGAACCATATTGTAATAGACCTACTAAAGACTTTACCTGAGACAGAAAGGAATCAATGGCCAGAGAAATTGCCTGACTTGGTGGATCTGTATAATCATGTCCCGGTGAGCTCCACCAACTGCACCCCAGCTTACCTTATGCGTGCAAGACCCGGCCAATTACCAATCGATCTAGAAATGGGAATTCTGAAACCAGACGCAGAAGTTCAAGACTCCAATTGGGATATCATACGGCAAAAGCAGTATCGCCAAGTGCAAGAGAGTGTGGAAAGAAGCCTTCAGCAAACTAGAGAAAGACAAGAGCGAACTTTCAACCAGAATGCTCTAGCGACCCCATTAAGACCGGGTGACCAAGTGCTCAAGAGAAATCGTCGAACCAATAAACTGGACAATCAGTGGGAAGCCGTACCCTACACAGTTTTACCAACAAGAGTGGATAATCCTAAAATGTGTCTCATTAGCAAAAACGGAGGCTTAACATCTGTACTAGTGTCAAGAGACAATCTTAAATTATGTCCGGAAGCATTGAAAGAGCCAGACGTTGTCCAGCCAGAACCAGAAGTTATTCAACCCATACAGGTTCAACCAGTAAAGGAAAAAGAAGAAAAAGTGTATCACACCTGTATAGGAGACTTTCCCAAAACCCTACTAACATACCATGGTGCAGTAGTGGTTCCCATGGTGGCCTTTTACCCAACACCGAACCCAATACCAGAAGTCCCAAGACAGGAAGAGGCTGACCCCGTACTACAGGAGGTTCCAGGCCAGGAAGAACAGATTCCTGGTCAGAGTAATCCCATTCACGGTGGACTTGCCAACTCCATAGTCGTGGAATTATCTTTAGCAGAGCGGGCAGATACTATATCCACAGTAGACAGTAGTACACCACATGAAGAGACACCGCTATTACGTAGATCACAGCGTAGTACCCAGGGTCAATTACCGGCCAGGTATGCAGATTACCAACTATAAAGCTCATAATGTGAATTGTATATATGTTATGCCGTATATAGTTAAACAGAAAATGTAGTATAGTCATTGCTATCAGTCTGCAACGTTTAAGCCCAGTGCCTACAGAGACTTGTCTGTATGAACTTATTGCATATTCTTGAACTTTTTATCAGCCCGGAGGCACTAAATCAAAGCTCCGGAAAGACTGCTTTTTGAACTTTGCTTTTTGCTC
Organism: Ranitomeya imitator; assembly: GCF_032444005.1. NCBI lineage: Eukaryota > Metazoa > Chordata > Amphibia > Anura > Dendrobatidae > Ranitomeya > Ranitomeya imitator. Next base: position 757,173,745 of record NC_091283.1, on the reverse strand, counting down.
TTTTTGAACTTTCTTTAGACTTTATATTGATAACTCCGTTGGAAAAATGGAACTAAATTCCTGGACACTAAGTACAGTGCCGTTCCTAATACCTTCAAGGATAGAACTGTATTAATGGACGCTATTTGAAGTGACTTTTTACAGAACTCTATTTTTGTTTCCTTGAGTGGTTTTTGTAACTTTTCATTTTTAAGACTCTGTACATATTAATTGTTATTTCAAAATGTTATTGTCCCACAGTCCCGGAGTACTGTTCTTAACTAAGGGGGAATGTGGCACCCCTAGGGGTATTTGCCACAAAAATAGTTACTGACAGTAAGTACAAATACTAAAATAGCAAGACTGCACTACCACCTCCGGCCAGAAGGGGGAGCTCCAGAGACTCCCCTTGATCCATTCTGGTCTGAGAGAAGAAATGGCAGTTGGGCCAAGGAGCTGATAGTGAGAGGTCATACAGTTGAATCTCTAACAGCCCTGTGACTGTTACCAGGCCTAAATCTCCGGCCTGAGGAGAAGAGGGATAGAGAAAAAGGACATTGTGAGAACCGGGTAGCATTAATCACTACCCAGAACAGGCGCAAAGACGGATACCGGATCCGTGGCTGTATTCATTATATATAATACAGCAACCGGAAAAACGTGAGGTGATATCAGCTTCACTAGGGTCGGATGCAGCAACAGACACAGAGTTCAGCGGTACTCCCAGAGGGGGTAAACCGATAAAAGGACTCGGGTTGCCCGTCGAACCAGGACCCGGAGGGGACAGATTGGGCCGGCAGCCAGTTCACATACAGCAGCAGGGCCACACAGAAATTGCGCACAATAAGAGGCGAAGACCCCGGCAGGGTCAAAGTAACTCAGAGTTCCCATACAGACTCCGGTGACAGGACTGGTTGTAAATCCTTTTATGTTAAAGTAAACTGGTTAAACGTTTCAGTGCCTCAGTCTTTCATTTGGACAATAGCCATCTATCCAGGATCGAGATCGTCACCGCTGGGAGAACCTGCTGCTGATCAAGTAAGTGCCTGTCCCCTCATGATACCCCTTACACTGTGCATTGCCTGAGGCCACAGCACCGGGTCAAGCCACCCGTGACATCCCCCTCAAGAGACAGACTCCATTGGTCCGGTGCTGGGTATCCCGGTCTCCTGGGCGTCACAATGGGAAGGGAAATCCTTTGGTTTAATGGAATCTGCCATCTCCTGGAATGTAGAAGCACGTGGTTCTGTAGGATTCATGTACGAGCCTGGGCCCAGGAAACCGCTGGGATACATTCAGTCAGAGATCCTAGAACAGACATTGACTCTCTGACGGTTGGTGCCCCCTGGTCCCTGAACCTGGTTATTCTGCGGACAAGGTCAATCTGACGATCCTTAGGTAGAAAGGATGTTCTTTCCTTTGAGTCCAGAAGAACCCCCAGAAATTTTCTCCTTGTGGAGGGGTGGATGTCTGACTTCTCTAGGTTCGGGATCCAGTCCAGAGATCTTAATATCTCCAGGGTCTTTGTTACATCCATCTTTAGACAGGGAATAGATGGTGCAGTGATGAGAAAGTCGTCCAGATATGGGATAATGCATATCCCCTGGCGACGGATGAAAATCACGGCTTCCGCCATAATTTTGGCAAAGACTCGCGGTGCCGATGAGATGCCGAAGGGTAGTACATTGAATTGGAAATGCTTGACTCGCTATCCCTGAGAGACTGCGAATCTGAGGAATTTCCTGTGCTCTGGGTGGATTGGCACATGGTAATATGCATCTCTCAGATCCACTGTTGCCATTACCCAATTCTGACCGATGAGCGGGATTACCGATCTGATTGTTTCAATTTTGAATCACCTGTACCGGACTGATTCGTTTAATGGCTTCAGGTTTATGATGATCCTGTTCTTCCCCGATGGTTTTGTTACCAGGAACAGACGCGAATAATGGCCACATCCTTCTTCCTGTTTTGGCACCTGTCAGATCACTTTTGACCGGAGCAGATTTTGTAGGTCCTTTAATAAGGCGTCTTGGAAATGTGGGGTTTGTAGGGAGGTCACTCTTAAGCACTGCTGGGGAGGGCTTTCGAACTCTATCTTTAGTCCCTTTCGTATGGTACGGAGGACCCACTGATTTGTGGAGATGGACTGCCACTGGGTGAGGAAGAATGAGCGTCGACCCCGACCGGGGACCCGCATTGCTTGTCTGGGATCTGCTGTGGTTGAGGGACAAAGATGTTCCTGCCTCCTTTGGGATAGCCCCAATTCCCTGTTTTGCCTTTTCCCCTATAGTTCTCCAAGGGTTGGTCATGGGTGGGGGACAAAAAAACAGTCTCTTTGGATTTTTATGTTTGGGGGAGCGATTTTTTTCTTGTCTGAAGCCTTGTCCAGGATATCATCTAGGACGGACCTGAACACATGGTGGCTCTGGAAGGGGATGCCGCAAAATTTAGACTTGGAAACAAAGTCGCCCCCCCAAGATTTTAGCCAGAGTTCTCTCCTGGATGAGTGAGAGGACGGTGGCTTTTGCGGTTACTCGGACAGACTCAGCAGAGGCTTCAGCTAAGACCCCCGTTGCTTTGCGTAGTAGGCGTAGGGAGTCTAAGATCTCCTCTCTTGAGGTGCCCTGTGTGAGATGATCCTCAAGTTTGCGCAACCAGATAAACAGAGATCTGGCCACACATGTGGAGGCTATGTTGGTTTTCAGTAAATTTGTGGAATTTGTCCCAGGACTTCCTTAACAAGCTCTCTATTTTTCGATCGATTGGATTTTTGAGCTGGGAACAGTCCTCAAAGGGATGGGCTGTTTTTTTAGTTACCCTGGACACTTGTACATCTACTTTTGCGGTCTCCCATAAAGAGTTATCCCCGTCCAAGGAGAAATGTTTTTTTAGTTCTGAGGGCACGCTAAGTCCTTTTTCAGGGAGGCCCCATTCATGTAGAATCAGATTCTGTAAATTTTTGTGTACCGAAAAACCCTTTTGATCTCTGGGTTTCAGCCCCCAAACATTTCATCCTGTACCGTGATTTTAACTTCCTCCTCTTCCACCCCCATGGTGCCTCTGACTATACTGATCAGCTCACCCATATCTTTGGATCTAAAATAGTATTTTTTGTTCTCTGATTTAGGGGTGGAAGTGGAAGGGGAACCCTCATTCTCCCAAATGTCCTCCGAGCCCGAGGATTGAATTTTGCCTGAATCCGAGTCAGATTCTACCGGAGCCCTTTTTCTCTTTTTAGGAGGTGGTTGGGGCACTCGGATCTGGGAGAGTGTAGCCATGGAGGTCTGGACCTCTTGTTTAATGAGGGATCTGATGCCATCCAGGAGGGGGGGCTGCTTAGAGCGTAAGACCTCATCTTTACAGGACTGGCAGAGCTTTTTCCCATACTGTATGTAGAGGGGAGCCTGGCAGCACACACTTTACACTTGTGGCTTGTCCTCTTAGGGTCAGAGACCTTTTCTCCCTATAAGAGATAGAAAAGGTTTTGCTAAGCCAATTGAGGGAATAAATACTGGATAGCCTGGGCCGACAACTTCTACTTACAGTAGGAGGGGGTACGCTGGGCTCCGCAGATGCGAAGAAAGGGGGCTTGTCACTGTCCATGTCCATCAGTCCACAGTCAGTGTCAGACAGGATGTCTTACCTGGCGAGTCCCCACCCGGATCTTTAAAGGATCGAGGGTCCAGCGTCATCTGTGCTCCTCCCCCCCAATCCTGGCCCAATGGGGGGAAACCGCTTTGGAACGCCCCTTGTGTTGCCGCCAGTCCCGTGAGAGGAAGCGCCAGCCGGCGTGCGTGTGCGCTCCACCGTGGAACACATAGAGAGAACCGGAAGTGACGCGTGCTCCATCGGAAGTGACGCGAACCACAGCATGGAACGCACAGAGATGACACGGAAGCGCGGGACAGCAGCACCAGGGGAGGAGGAAACCGGGGAAGCTGCAGGAGGCCCCTGATGTGCACATCACCACCCCGCTTTACCCCCAGAGGGAGCACAGAAGAGGCGGGAGGGTACCAAGTCGTGCAAAGCGAGGAGACGGGAGCAGCCACGGGAGGAGGAGAGACCGATGTCCCAACCTCTGCTGCCCGGCTTCAAAGGTAATGTGGGGTGCTCTGATCGCTGGCCATGGCAGCACCTTCAGAGATCCTCTTCATGCCAGGGGCGTAGCTAGAGCTTTTGCTGCCCGGGGCTGCCCCCGAGTTTGGCGCCCCCCCCCCTCGGCTCAATACACACAAAGGTTACCAAAAATAGGACAACACGCATGATCGGGACTGCAAAAAGAAAAACAAGTTCTGCTTACCTGACCGCGCTCCTGCTCTCTCCACGCAGCTGAAGCGTGCACTCGCCGGCGACTGACAATGACGTCAGCATTGCCCCAGTGTCTCCAGCAATCATCTGCCCCAGTGTGTCCTCCAGCATTGCCTCCAGTGTGTCCAGCAATCTGCCCCAGTGTCTCCAGCATTGCCCCAGTGTCTCCAGCAATCTGCCCCAGTGTCTCCAGCATTGCCCCAGTGTCTTCAGCAATCTGCCCCAGTGTCTCCAGCAATCTGCCCCAGTGTCTCCAGCATTGCCCCAGTGTGTCCACCGTTAGCTTATCAAAAAAAAACAAACAAACAGAGTCTCCTCACCTGATCAGCGCTCCATGCGGCGAGCTCCCTCCAGCAGCGCACACTCGCCGGCAACTGACAATGACGTCAGAAGCCGGCGACGTGTGCGCTGCGGCCGACTTCAGCTGCCAGCCTCCAAATGGCTGGTGGCTGTTAACTATTGACGCGCGGGCCCGCACGTCAATAGCGTTAAACAGCTGCAGCGCCGGCCGCGGTTTTAGAGGGCCCCGGGCGAAAGAGTCTCAGTGGGCCCCCCCTTTAACACATAGCACGATTCATGATGCAGATACAGCAGAGAAATATGGCATAGCCACATAGCATATAACACAGCCCACATAGCATATAACACAGCCCACGTAGCATATAGCACAGCCACGTAGTGTATAACACAGCCCACGCAGTATATAACACAGCCCACATAGCGTATAGCACAGCCACGTAGTATATAACACAGCCACGTAGTATATTGCCCAGCCACGTAGTATATTGCCCAGCCACGTAGTATATTGCCCAGTGACGGAGTATACAGCACAGAGTCACGTAGTATACAGACTTAAAATAAAAAATAAACATATACTCACCCTCCGATGAAGTTCTGGCCCTGTACCGCACGAGGCAGCTTCCGGTCCCAGGGTTGGTATGAGCGCAGGACCTGTGATGAAGTTGCGGTCACAAGACCGTGACGTCATGGCAGGTCCTTCTCACATACCATCCTTGGCACCGGAAGCTGCCGCTTGCATGGAGCGGGCACTGGAGCGTGGCGAGGAGCGGGAAAGGCGGCGGAGGGTGAGTATAGCAGGTTTTTTGCTTTTTTTATTATTTTCAACATGACATATTTTTACTATTGATGCTGCATAGGCAGCATCAATAGTAAATAGTTGGGGACACACAGGGTTAATAGCAGCAGTAACGGAGTGCGTTACACCGCGGCCCGTTACTGCTGCTATTAACCCTGTGTGAGCGGTGAGTGGAGGGGATTATGGAGCGGGCACTGATTGTGGGGAGGAAGGAGCGGGCGCCGGGCACTGACTGCAGGGGAGGGACTAATCGGACTGTGCCCGTCGCTGATTGGTCGCGGCAGCCATGACAGGCAGCTGCCGAGACCAATCAGCGACTACAGACAGTGGCTGCGACCAATGAATATCCGTGAAAGAAAGAAAGACAGAAGGACAGACAGAAAGACGGAAGTGTGACCCTTAGACAATGATGTAATATATATATATGAAAAGAAAAAACATTGTAGTTCAGCTCACCCGCATGGCAGAATTTACCATAGTCCAAATGTAATCCGAGCACGGAAAGCGTCTCTATCCAACGCTGAGGTAAATGAGCAAAAAAGAAAAAAAAATCCAGCTCCAGGAGTAAAATTAAACAAAAATTTTTATTAAATATCTTTAAAAATTGGAAAGCTGCTTAACAAAAATATAAATCACAAAATAAGGATGAAGACAAACATCAATTCGCTGGACGCGTTTCGAGCGAACTTATGCTGAAGTTTAAGAGCGCTTTTGGCGCTCGAAACGCGTCCATCGAATTGATGTTTGTCTTCATCCTTATTTTGTGATTTAAATTTTTGTTAAGCAGCTTTCCAATTTTTAAAGATATTTAATAAAAATTTTTGTTTAATTTTACTCCTGGAGCTGAATTTTTTTTTTCTTTTTTGCTCAATATATATATATATATATATATATATATATATATATATATATATATATATATATATATATATATATATATATATATATATATATATACTTCTCACCTGTGTCTTGCCTCTCTCTCTGTTGTGTTTTCTGTCTCCCGCTCTGATTTTCATATTTCCTTCTGCCTCTTCTTCCTGCTTGTCTGTGGCTCCGCCCCCAACATTTAGCCCCGCCCCTCCATGGCTCTTCACAGTGTGAGAGCTGTGACGCTGCTGGAGGGGAGGGATCGGATGCTTCTGCTGCTGACTGCAGGTGCGGGGGTGAGTCACAGCGTGTGTGACTGTGTGCCCCTGCTACACTGCAGCCAGCAACTCTGCACGGCCGCGCGCACTGCCAGCGCTCTGCTCCAGTCCTCACTATGCAGGGAGGAAGGAGCAGAGAATGAGTGCTGATATCCGCCCCCTGCATTGTGCCGCCCGGGGCGGCCCGCCCCCCCCCCCCCCCCCCCCCCCGCACCCCCCTTCCTACGCCACTGCTTCATGCCCCATAGGGGACAGGAAAACACTGGTGGAGGGGTATTTATCCTCTTTTTGTTCCTGTCCCCTATTAAGGCGGGGAAGACAACCTCCGAAGTGGCTGTCATGGAAGGTGACTGGAGAAATCCCTGTTACATTTTATGAATATACTGGATTTCTAATCTGGTATTCTGGCCAGCAGTATCTATCCAATTACTGATTGCTAATATTCTGGTGGGGATGTGTAACTTCAGGTCTCCTTACCTAAGGTTTTTTGAGGCTTGTCTCTGGGACTACATGGGATAGATATGTGGACCCCTTTGGACTTTCTTGCTTGTTTTCATAGCAATTTTTCACATTTTCATAGCAATTTTTGGAGGTGCACATTTTTTTTCCAGTTCGAACCATGTTCAGTTTCTTTATTTTCTTTTTACTGTTCTGTGCATTGAAGGTGGTTGATCTAATAACCAAATACATTTAAAGGGGTTCTCTGAATAGGATATATTGATGACCTATCTGAAAAATCATCAAGATCAGATTAGTGATGCCTCCATGTAAACACATGCACTGCACAGCTCTATTAACCCCTTAGTGACAGAGCCAATTTGGTACTTAATGACCGAGCCAATTTTTGCAATTCTGACCACTGTCACTTTATGAGGTTATAACTCTGGAACGCTTCAATGGATCCCGCTGATTCTGAGATTGTTTTTTCGTGACATATTGTACTTCATGTTAGTGGTAACATTTCTTCGATATTACTTGCGATTATTTATGAAAAAAACAGAAATATGGCGAAAATTTTAAAATTTTGCAATTTTCAAACTTTGTATTTTTATGCCCTTAAATCAGAGAGATATGTCACAAAAAATAGTTAATAAATAACATTTCCCACATGTCTACTTTACATCAGCACAATTTTGGAAACAAAATTTTTTTTTGTTAGGGAGTTATAAGGGTTAAAAGTTGACCAGCAATTTCTCATTTTTACAACACCATTTTTTTTTAGGGACCACATCACATTTGAAGTTATTTTGAGGGGTCTATATGATAGAAAATAATGAAGTGTGACACCATTCTAAAAACTACACCCCTCAAGGTTCTCAAAACCACATTCAAGAAGTTTATTAACCCTTTACGTGCTTCACAGGAACTGAAACAATGTGGAAGGAAAAAATGAACATTTAACTTTTTTTTGCAAACAAACTTAATTCAGAACCATTTTTTTTATTTTCACAAGTGTAAAAACAGAAATGTAACCATAAATTTTGTTATGCAATTTCTCCTGAATACGCCAATACCCCATATGTGGGGGTACACCACTTTTTGGGCGCACCGCAGAACTTAGAAGTGAAGGAGCGCCGTTTGACTTTTTCAATGCAGAATTGGCTGGAATTGAGATCGGACGCCATGTCGCGTTTGGAGAGCCCCTGATGTGCCTAAACAGTGGAAACCCCCAACAAGTGACACCATTTTGGAAACTAGACCCCTTAAGGAACTTATCTAGATGTGTGGTGAGCACTTTGAACCCCCAAGTGCTTCACAGAAGTTTATAACGTAGAGCCGTGAAAATAAAAAATCGCTTTTGTTTACACAAAAATGATCTTTTCGCCCACAAATTCTTATTTTCACAAGGGTAACAGGAGAAATTAGACCACAAAAGTTGTTGTGCGATTTCTCCTGAATACGTCGATACCCCATATGTGAGGGTAAACCACTGTTTGGGCGCACCGCAGAGCTTAGAAGTGAAGGAGCGCCGTTTGACTTTTTCAATGCAGAATTGGCTGGAATTGAGATCGGACGCCATGTCACGTTTAGAGAGCCCCTGATGTGCCTAAACAGTGGAAACTCCCCACAAGTGACACCATTTTGGAAACTAGACCCCTTAAGGAACTTATCTAGATGTGTGGTGAGCACTTTGAACCCCCAAGTGCTTCACAGAAGTTTATAACGTAGAGCCGTGAAAATAAAAAATCGCTTTTGTTTACACAAAAATGATCTTTTCGCCCACAAATTCTTATTTTCACAAGGGTAACAGGAGAAATTAGACCACAAAAGTTGTTGTGCGATTTCTCCTGAATACGTCGATACCCCATATGTGAGGGTAAACCACTGTTTGGGCGCACCGCAGAGCTTGGAAGTGAAGGAGCGCCGTTTTACTTTTTCAATGTAGAATTGGCTGGAATTGAGATTGGACGCCATGTCGCGTTTGGAGAGCCTCTGATGTGCCTAAACAGTGGAAACCCCCCACAAGTGACCCCATTTTGGAAACTAGACCCCTTAAGGAACATATCTAGATGTGTGGTGAGCACTTTGAACCCCCATGTGCTTCACAGAAGTTTATAACGTAGATTTTTTAGCCCCCAAGTTTTTATTTTCCCAAGGGTAACAAGAGAAATTGGACCCCAAAAGTTGTTGTCCAATTTGTCCTGAGTATGCTGGTACCCCATATGTGGGGGTAAACCACTGTTTGGGCGCACGGCAGAGTTCGGAAGGGAAGGAGCGCCTTTTTGGAATGCAGACTTTGATAGAATGGTCTGTGGGCATTATGTTGCGATTGCAGAGCCCCTGATGTACCTAAACTGTAGTAACCCCCCACAAGTGACCCCATTTTGGAAACTAGACCCCCCAAGGAACTTATCTAGATGTGTGGTGAGAACTTTGAATGCCCAAGTGCTTCACAGAAGTTTAGAATGCAGAGTCGTGAAAATAAAAAATATTTTTTTTTTCACAAAAAAGATATTGTAGCCCCCAAGTTTTTATTTTCACAAGGGTAACAACAGAAATTGGACCCCAGAAGTTGTTGTCCAATTTATCTCGAGTACGCTGATGCCCCATATGTGGGGGTAACCCACTGTTTGGGCGCACGGCAGAGCTCAGAAGGGAGGGAGCACCATTTGACTTTTTGAGCGCAAAATTGGCTGTCGTCTTTGGAGACCCCCTGATGTACCTAAACAGTGGAAACCCCCCAATTCTAGCTCCAACCCTAACCCCAACACACCCCTAACCCTAATCCCAACCTGATCCATAATCCTAATCACTAACCCTAACCATAATCACAACCCTTACCCCAAAACAACCCTAATGTCAACCCTAACCATAACCCTAATCAAAACCCTAAATCCAACACACCCCTAATCCTAATCTCAACCCTAACCTCAAACCTAACCCTAATCCCAATACACCCCTAATCACAACCCTAACCTTAACCCTAATCCCAAACCTAACTCTAATCTCAAGCGTAACCCTAATGCCAACCCTAACCCTAATACCAACCCTAATCCAAACCCTAACCCTAATCCCAGCTCTAACCCTAACTTTAGCCCCAACCCTAGCCCTAACTTTAGCCCCAACCCTAAGGCTACTTTCACACTTGCGTCGTTTGGCATTCCGTCGCAATCCGTCGTTTTGGACAAGAAACGGATCCTGCAAATGTGCCCGCAGGATGCGTTTTTTGCCCATAGACTTGTATTGCCGACGGATCGTGACGGATGGCCACACGTCGCGTCCGTCGTGCACTGGATCAGTTGTGTTTTGGCGGACCGTCGACACAAAAAAACGTTCAATGAAACGTTTTTTTGTACGTCGTATCCGCCATTTCTGACCGCGCATGCGTGGCCGTAACTCCGCCCCCTCCTCCCCAGGACATAGATTGGGCAGTGGATGCGTTGAAAAACTACAGCTGCTGCCCACGTTGTGCACAATTTTCACAACGTGCGTCGGTATGTCGGGCCGACGCATTGCGACGGCCCCGTACCGACGTAAGTGTGAAAGAAGCCTAACCCTAAATTTAGCCCCAACCCTAACCCTAAATTTAGCCCCAACCCTAGCCCTAACCCTAACCCTACCCCTAACCCTCACATCGGAGGACAGAGAAATTAAAAAGAGATCGCGTTTTTTTGTTTTTTTTTTGCGATCGCCGGTAAACGGTTAATTACCGGCGATCGCAAATGCGGGGTGGGTTAAAAACCCCCCGAATCATGTTCTCTGGGGTCTCGGCTACCCCCGGCAGCCGAGACCCCGGAGAAAATCGGCCTCTGGGGGCGCTATTGACTTTTTCCACAGCGCCGTTAATTAACGGCGCTGTGGTTTAAGTACCCTTAGCGGCCGCCGTTAAAAGGCGTATCGGCGGTCGCTAAGGGGTTAAACATATAGTGGTCACTGATGGGATCTGCAGAACAGAACAGTGCCTATTAAAAAAAAATAGTAGTTGTTCTGCAGTGCCTGGCAGTGACTCCTACACACTGAAATGAGCTGCGTAGTTCAGTACTGTTCCATGTGTTTACATCCGGCCACCACCGATTTGTGTTATTATAGCTAATTGGCAGTGATGCCAGCTACTGGACCTCCACCGATCTGGTATTGATGACCTATTCTAAGGTCAAATTCTGACTTGACCTTCTGACTTGACCTTTTGTTAATGTATGTGCTTATCATTTGCATTCATCTACTCCTTAATATGAGCAAAATGGAACGATGGAAGTGTGAGATCCTTCAACTGATTGCGGCAGGACGTGCCCAACAGACATTGATTGTAAGGCCACATTCACACATTCAGTATTTGGTCAGTATTTTACATCAGGGTTTATCAACCAAAACAGGAGTGGGTGATAAATGCAGAAGTGGTGACGCGTTTCTATTTTACTTTTCCTCTGATTGTTCCACTCCTGATTTTGGCTTCCAAATACTGAGGTAAAATGCTGACCGTGTGAATGTGGCCTAATAGAGTCTGACAGGTTTCCTATATAATGATGGTTGCTCTGTTTTGTGTAATATTTTGACAAAATCTACAATGGAGGCACTGAACTAGAAAGGTCTCTCCCTTTACCTTGGTGATTGCATTACCATGGCTGTGAACTCCACAACGTCTTTTCTGCTGTCATACAGTTATAAATACATGGTATTATGTTAATGAGCTCCTAATCCCTAATGTACACTTTACTGGGCACAGAGCGTGGAATTGTGGCTGCAGAGGGGATGAACTGTTTATTTAGGAACATTGTTTCCCTGGAGATCTACATTTGTACCAAGACCACAGAAAAGATGGAAAAAATACACCGCTCAGTGTAATTATCTCCTCTGTCAGCCTCTGTACTCACCTGTACAAGTTTGGCGTCTTCTCTTCTGGTAGGCAGGTAGCATCTTGTCCCTTGTGGCTAGGGAGCTGCAGAATTTCCCCAGAAGTGCATTGTAATCCGCTTCTACTGATTCCTCATCCCTTTCCAAAATGACTGAAATGACATGTGTGCCTACGTGCCACGCCAACCAAATAAACACCTAAACAGAGACATGATACATACGCCAGTGTTTTATTCTATAAAAAACAACACAGACAATTAAAAAAGTCATGGATAAAATGTGATGCTCTGTGGCCTCCCCTCTAACACGCTCGCACCCCTCCAATCTATTCTAAACTCTGCTGCCCGACTAATCCACCTGTCCCCCCGCTATTCCCCGGCCTCTCCCCTCTGTCAATCCCTTCACTGGCTCCCCATTGCCCAGAGACTCCACTACAAAACCCTAACCATGACGTACAAAGCCATCCACAACCTGTCTCCTCCATACATCTGTGACCTCGTCTCCCGGTACTTACCTACCCGCAACCTCCGATCCTCACAAGATCTCCTACTCTACTCCCCTCTTATCTCCTCTTCCCACAATCGTATACAAGATTTCTCTCGCGTATCACCCCTACTCTGGAACCCTCTACCACAACACATCAGACTCTCGCCTACCATCGAAACCTTCAAAAAGAACCTGAAGACCCACCTCTTCAGACAAGCCTACAACCTGCAGTTACCACCGATCGACCAAACCGCTGCATGACCATCTCTACCCTCACCTACTGTATCCTCACCCATCCCTTGTAGATTGTGAGCCTTCGCGGGCAGGGTCCTCATTCCTCCTGTACCAGTTATGACTTGTATTGTTTAAGATTATTGTACTTGTTTTCATTATGTATACCCCTCCTCACATGTAAAGCGCCATGGAACAAATGGCGCTATAACAATAAATAATAATAATAATAATAATAATTCCACGCAGAGGACATAGAGAAGAGCCCACCTGTAGATCACAGTACAATCAAAGGAGAGATTCTCCAGTAAATTGAGTAGTTTTACTCTGGGTTGGACTGGGTTGACAAGGGCAGGGTCAGCGTCAGCACCTGGCACACCAGGGCAAGTGCCAAGGTCCTGAGCAGGCGGGGGGCCCACTAGCCGTCAGGATCACCAACACACTATGGGGGTCGGTGTCAGCGCCTTGCTCAGGGTCCCGATTCTTGAAATACTTACCTCTCACCGTTCCTCCGCTGTGGCGTCTTCTGCTTCTCCTGACTGGCGTCTCAGCTCAGAGGGCGCAATGATGTTACTGTAGCACGCTCTCTGCTCTGAACAGTCAGTGTCGAAAGCCGGAAGACGTCTTTGAGGAGTCCGGAGCAGAGCAGTAGCCAGCGAGGAGAGGTTAGTATTTATTTATTTTTTAATTAATTTTCATCTTTGGAGCAATATATGGGGCTCATTGTGTATGGAGAATTATATGGAGCCCACCATATACTGAAGCATTTTATGGGGCCCATTATATATGGAGCAGTATATGTGGCCCATCACATACTGTTTAGAGCAGTATACGGGGCTCATTATGTATGGAGCATTATATCGAATCCATTATGTATGGAGCAATATTCGGGGCCCATTATATATGGAGCAATATATGGGGCCCATCATATACTGTATGAAGCACTATATGGGGCCCATTATACTGTATGGAGAAATATATAGTACTCATTCTGCATGGAGCAATATATGGGGCTTATTATTCTGTATGGAGCAATATATGGAGCTCATTACACTGTATGGATCAATGTATAGGGTTCATTTTTCTGTATTGAGCATTATATGGACCAATTATTCTATATGTAGCAATATATGGGCCAATTATTCTGTATGGAGCAATATATGGGATCCACTATACTGTATGGAGCAATATATAGTGCTCAGCATACTGTATGGAGCAAAATATGGGGCCCATCATACTACAGTTTGTCCGTAAAGTCATGGTCACTTTTGACCAGTCACAGGATCTATTTATAGTTTACATTTTGGTGCCCTTTCTCTGGTCCAATCATATCATACCTGTTTATGAGGAGAGATAACAAGAACCAATCAAACCACACAATTTCCAGAAGGTGTCATCTTTCAACAGGACGGCGCTCCTCCACACTACGCCACCATTGTTCGGGAGTTTCTGGATAAAACATTCCCCCGGCGATGGATAAGCAGGGGTTCTGTGAAGCTATGGCCACCATGATCCCTGTATCGGACGCCCTTAGATTTTTACTTTTGGGGTTATGTGAAGCAACATGTGTACATTGAACGGATCAACAACATTAATCACTTAAAACAGAGAATCACAGACGTTATTCACTCTGTTACACCAGATGTCCTTACCCGTGTGTGGCAAGAACTTCACTATCGTTTGGATGTGTGTAGGGCAACAAATGGAGCCCACATAGAACTGCACTGAATAGGTATGAAACTGGGAGAGTTTTTCTTTTATTTGGAGCAGATTTCACATTTCTATCATTTTTTTTTGCTTTCCAGTGACTAGTCAAAAGTGCACCATGACTTTACGGACACACTATATATGGAGCACTATGTGGTTCCCATAATACTATGTAGAGGACTATACTGCCCAGTTTCTGAGCTATAGCAGAATTTGCCTAGATATCACTCATGTAGCATAAGTAGTAAGTGAAATCTTTGGCATTGTACTATATCTATATTTATCTGCGATATTTGTGCATGTTGAATTCTGGTATGTCTTAAAGGGGCCCACTGAGAGACTCTTTCCCAGGAGCCCATGAAAACCTGGAGCTGGCCCTGGGCAAGGGCTCCCAGTAAAATTTACTTTGGGGGCCACTGTTCAACTACGTGCATATATCACTCTCATTCACAAATGTACCTCTGCATCTATATAATAATAAATCAGATAGTTTGTTAAAAGAGTGAAGTGATGCTCTGTGTGCACATAAGGAATCAAGAGCATTATGCCAACTACTGCTCATATAGGAAGTGGGCAAAGGAAGGTTACCTGTTCCCCTGTGGGCCAGTCCAATCCTGGCTGTACTGATCAATTTGCTAGCAGTAAAGTTAGGACTCCAGAAACACTAGATTAAAGTCATGTGATCCCAACCAAAATTAACCAACAGTCAAATGTGTATGGGGGTCTACTGACCCTGTGCTGATTTTGGGGAACAATAGGATCAGAGACACAGCAGGGAAGCTACTGAGCCTGTGGGTCCACTGATGAAGGCAGAACTACACTCCAGTCACAGGAAACAGCATGAGACACTGTGTGCAGATGAAAATGTGATGTGTTTGCAATTCACATTTATTACATAAAGTATGCAGTTCTACAAATGGACTACTTTGCACGTGCCCCATCCATACATTACAACTTTTGAAGAACAGAAAGAGGGAGAATCTATGTAAGTTTTGGCAACACCGCTGGCCACACCCCGATCCATGCCTATTTACCATTTCTTTATACCAGGGCTCCCCAACCTGTAGCTCGGGAGCCACATGTGGCTCGCGGCCCCATGAATTGTGGCTCGCGACTGTCTGCCAGCTTGATGCATTAGTTCCAGGTCTAGCAAACAGGTATGAAGACCACATCTCAAAATGGCGAATTTTGTGAGTAGCCCTGCACAGAATTGCAGATCTAGATGCACATTTACTGGTCTTAGGGGTTCAGAGATGTTTTAGGTATGGTATGCTGGAGGTTTGTACTACCTGTTATAGGAGGTGCTCAAAGCTGGATGTGACAGTGTGTTGGGAGAATACTGAATGGGGGTATTGTGGGAACCCCTGGATATCAGTGTACTGCTCTCCAGTGATTTCTGTGGAAAAGCTTTGGATATCATTATACCTCTAATGGGGGCTTTGATTTACACTACTTTGAAGGGGGTGGGTGCTGGATGTGGCTTGCGACACTCTCTCAGTGCTCAATGTGGCTCGCGACCCTCTTTCTAAGCTGAATGTGGCTCTCAAGGTCAGAAAGGTTGGGGACCACTGCTTTATACCCTGGCAGGAGGAGTTGTCAGAGGGTCGGTGGTAGTGACGGAAATTCAGCAGATGCCCGAGACTGCAGGGAGTAGACCCAAATGCGGGACTGTCCCCTATATATGGAACAATTGGGACTAGAGGTAAGCGGATTGATTCACGGATCTCTAGTCCAGCATACATGTCAGGTGTACCTTGTGGCGTTCCAGGAGAGGCTTTTGATTAGCAGATTTAGTTGTTGATCATTCATTATCATAGCAGCCAGGACTTTCATCTTTCTGTAGCTTAACTATATGACATTTGTTTTTTGTTTTCTGCAGGTGTCCACACCGAACTACGCAATAACAGTCTTCTCCGGTAATTGCATCTTTACTGCATTCTTTATACCCTTTCCCCACTTATTTGATACTTCTTTGGTGCAGATGTGAAGCTGCTTTTTTAATTGTTTTTTATACTAAGGGCAGCACGGTGGCTCAGTGGGTAGCACTGCAGCCTTGGAGCGCTGGTGTCCTGGGGTCATATCCCACCAAGGACAACATCTGCAAGGAGTTTGTATGTTCTCTCCGTGTTTGTGTGGGTTTCCTCCAGGTTCTGCAGTTTCCTCCCACATTCCAAAGACATACTGATAGGGAATCTATGTCCCCAATGTGGACAGTGATAATGTTTGTAAAATGTTACGGAATTAATGGCGCTACATAGGTGAGTAAAATAAAAATAAATACTACAGAAAAGTTTTGATTCTGCTCTTAAAAAAGTAACTACAAGTTTTTACATGTGTTTTCTTAGCCTCCACATACAGGTGCCTCTCATAACATTAGAATATCATCAAATAGTTAATAGAAAAAGTGAAACTCATTTATTATCTAGAGTCATTACAAACAGAGTGATCTATTTCAAATGTTTATTTTTGTTAATGTTGATGATTATGGCTCACAGCCAATGAAAGCCCAAAGTCATTATCTCCGTAAATTAGAATAATTAACAAAATACACCTGCATAGGCTTCCTAAAAAGGTCCCTAAGGTTATGTGCACACATAGGAAAAGAGGTGCAGAATTTTCTGCACAAAATCCGTATCTCCTGGCATAATCCGCAGCTGCGGATTTGCCGCGGTTTTTATGTGGATTTTGTGCGGTTTTTATGCGGATTTTGTGCGGATTTTCTGTGGTTTTTGCCACTGCGGATTTTTAACATGGAGGGGTGCAGAAACGCTGCAGATCCGCACAAAAGAAGTGACATGCACTTCTTTGAAATCTGCAGCAATTCCAAAGTGATTTTTCCGCACCATCTGCACAGCTATTTTTTTATCCCATTGATTTACATTGTACTGTACATCACAGTGCGGATCTGCAGCGTTTCTGCATGGAAAAATCCACTGCGGATCCGCAGCAAATCCGCATTGTGTGCACATAGCCTTAGTCGGTTTCAGTGAGCTCCACAATCATGGAGAAGACTACTGACTTGACAGATGTCCAGAAGGCAGTCATTGACACACTCCACAAGGAGGGTAAGCCACAAAAGGTCATTGCTAAAGAAGCTGGCTGTTCACAGAGCGCTGTATCCAAACATATTAATGGAAAGTTGAGTGGATGGAAAAAGTGTGGTAGAAAAAGGTGCACAAGCAACCGGGATAACCACAGCCTTGAAAGGATTGTTAAGAAAAGGCCATTCAAAAATTTGGGGGAGATTCACGAGGAGTGGTCTGTTGATGCAGTCATTGCTTCAAGAGCCACCACCCACAGACATATTCAGGACATGGGCTACAAGTGTCACATTCCTTTTGTCAAGCCACTCATGACCAATAGACAATGCCAGTAAAGTCTTACCTGGGCCAAGGAGGAAAAGAACTGGACTGTTGCTCAGTGGTCCAAGGTGTTGCTTTCAGATGAAAGTAAATTTTGCATTTCATTTGGAAATCAAGGTCCCAGAGTCTGGAGGAAGAGTGGAGAGGCCACAATCCAAGCGGCTAGAGGCCTAGTGTGACGTTTCCACAATCAGTGATGGTTTGGGGAGCCATGTCATCTGTTGGTGTAGGTCTACTTTATTTGATAAAGACCAAAGTCAGTGCAGTCGTCTACCAGGAAATGTTAGAGCACTTCATGCTTACCTTCTGCCGGCAAGCTTTTTGGAATTGGAAATTTCATTCTCCAGCAGGACTTGGCACCTGTCCACACTGCCAAAAGTACCAATACCTGGTTTAAAATCAACAGTATCACTGTGCTTGATTTGCCAGCAAACTCACCTGACCTTAAACCCAGAGAGAATCTATGGGGTTTTGTCAAGAGGAAGATGAGAGACACCAGACCCAACAATGCAGTTGAGCTGAAGGCTGCTATCAAAGCAACCTGGGCTTCCATAAGACCTCAGCAGTGCCATAGGCTGATCGTCTTCATGCCACGTCGCATTGATGCAGTAATTGATGCAAAAGGAGCCCCGACCAAGTATTGAGTGCATTTACTGAACATGGATTTCAGTAGGCCAACATTTTGTATTTTATGTTTAATCTGTGTTTATTGAAAAGAACTTCAAAATAAACAAGTAACAAAGGATTCAACAACATAAAAAGTATTGAGTACAAATAGAAATCTCATTTACAACTGTATATCAAGACCTGTAACCAACAAGTCCCGAAATAGTATAACTTTCAGGTCAAAAGTCATTTTCAATTAAGTCCAACAAAATCTGAAAATAAAAAGAAAAAAAAAATCCATGGCGGGTGTAGACATTTTGGATTACTGCATTGTTGGGTCTGGTGTCTCTCATCTTCCTCTTGACAAAACCCATGGAGGGTGTAGAAATTTTGGATTTTAAAATAATTTTTTAAGCTGGTGTTACAAAGTATTCTAATTTACTGAGATAATGACTTTTGGGTTTTCATTGACTGTAAGCCATAATCATCAACATTAACAGAAATAAACATTTGAAATAGATCGTCCTGTTTGTAATGACTCTATATAATATTATAATATATGAGTTTTACTTTTTGTATTGAAGAACTGAAATAAATTAACATTTTGCTGATATTCTAATTTTGTGAGAAACACTTGTATATCACTTAGGGCTTGTTTTCACTTGCGAGGAACACATCCGTGTCTCGCATGTGGAAACGAAGCTCTGGTGCCGGCACTCCGGAGCGGAGCGTGCGGCTCCATGTGTTGCTATGCGGCCGCACGCTCCGCTCCACAGTGCCGGCACCAGAGCTTCGTTTCCACATGCGAGACACGGACGTGTTCCTCGCAAGTGAAAACAAGCCCTAATATGAATATATACCATGAAAACCTCAATTTATCCTAGAAAAATGTTTGGTTGTTTGTGGTTCCTCCTGCAAAATAAGCTGTTTGCTGGAGTTCCCCAGAGCTAGATTTTATCTTAAAAGGGCTGTCTGTTGTGAGAAACTACAGCCTCAGCACAAGTGAATTAATAAAATACAGCAAATAATTGTTGTGTTTTTTTTATGGAAAATGATGAATGTTGTACCGCAGTAAGGGTATGTGCACACGTTGCGGATTCGCAGCAGTTTTCCATCCGGTATACAGTACTATGTAAACCTATGGAAAACAAAATCCGCAGTGCACATGCTGCGGAAAATACTGTGCGAAATGCTGCGTTATATTTTCTGCAGCATGTCAATTCTTTGTGCGGATTCTTTACAAGAAGCCGCAAGTGGTAAAACGCAGGTGAAATCCGCACAAAAAACGCTTGAAATCCATGGCAAATCCATGGGTACTCCACAGGTAAAATGCAGTGCATTTTACCTGCGGATTTTTCAAAAACTGAGAAGAAAAATCCGCACAGAAATCCCAACGTGTGCACATAGCCTAAAGGTAAGTTCACACTTGGCGTTTTTCCAGCATTTTTTTCTGCAGCAAAACCTGATCTCTTGGCAGGAAATAAAATGCAGAGAAAAAAAGCAGGTTTCCTTGGTTCTTCTTGTGCTTTTTGTGTTGGTTTTGACATGGTAGATTTGTCTCTTGTGCATGCTGATCAAGTTTAATGTTGAAAAAAAAAGTCCTACTCTATTGAATCAGGTTTTGGCATAAAAACCACAATAAAACCTGATACCTGCATTTTTGGTGCATTTTTTCACCACCTATTCAAGTCAATGGGTGAAAATTGATGAAAAAACGCTGGAGGAAGTGACATGTTAAAAAAAAAAAACTAAAAAAAAACAAAAAAACATGCAAGGCACAAAATAATGATGACAAAAAAAACAATGTGTGCATGAGATTTCTGAAATCTCATAGGCTTTGCTGGTACTGTAAAACACAGCTGAAAATTAGCATAAAAAAAGCATTAAAAAAAAGCAGCAAAAAAGTCCAGTGTGAACTTAGCCTTAGGCTACGTTCCCATAGCGAGCTTTTGGGGCTTTGATGACTCATAAGTGCAGTGCCCCAGAGACCTGGTCGTTGCAGTAATGTCGCTCTGCCACTAAGGGGAGTGATGGTACGTCTGATGGCACTAAAGGAGTTCACCTGACCAGGTATCACAGTCACACATTACACTTCACACTCCGGCCACCAGGGGGAGCAAAAGGTTCTATTTATTAGGCCACTCCTCACACTTTGGTAAAACTGGGGGTTGGATAGGAAGTTAGTCAGAAGCTGGCTGGGTTTTGTCCAGGCAACATCTCATGGCAAGGGGTGTTGCAGGGAGAAGACACAGGGGGGTCCCTGTCAGGCGTGGGAACCTGGCAGTGACTTAGCGACAATGACAGATCGTTACAGAACCGCGCCTGCACTACCTTGCGGCGGTATCTAAAGAAAGGACACGAAGCAAAGTATATTGTTGACAAGTGAGAAGCGAGATCAAAGCACAAAGGAGAACCAGTAGGAGTCGTGCCCCGAGATCGGCAACATCTTACTGAGGCGCGTAGCCGATGGCCAGAACACCGAGGAAGTAACTGACTCCAAGCATTACTTCAAACAGACGCAGGACAGTTGATTATAGGTTGGCTGTCTAACATACATCACCTAAGAAGACATAGGGGGCAAGCGTGGAGAGGGGCGTCTCTAGGGTCCCAGAATAGCTCCGAGCCTTCCCGTCAAACGGGTGCGTCCTAGCCATAACAAACTGGGGGACGAAGCAGAATATCAGAATAGAAACGACAGTTGTGAGGACTATCCCGAATGCTCAGCAGGGAAGGACTGCAACACACAGGCGCTAGTTGGTAGGCACTGATTTTCACCTGCAAAGGGAACTCTGGATGTGCATTCGGACCGGCCGGTCTCAGACAGCCCTGTTAACAGTGTTCCGGATTGAGGATCCTGAAGTCACCAGTAAAGAGGTAAAGAGACTGCAACCTTGTGTCCTCGTTATTAACTGCGCCTCACACCATCGCCACCTACACTACTGGGAAGCCCTGGGGATCTACTTCACCTGTGGGAAGGTATACCATCTAGCTGCCATTCCATCACCCCAGCGGACCCCGAAGCAGCGTCGGTCGCCCTGACCGAACACCACAGGTGGCGTCACGAACCCTTGACAAACTACCATCAACCCTTTCATTGGACGCCCCTTAGCAGGGTCACGGACCGGGTCCCGCCACCGTGACAACCCCAGAACTGAGACAGAGAGGACCGGTACTGAGTAACCTGTGGCCCTGTGTCTGGGGGCGCTCCATATATATTTATATTACATATTTATGCTGCATCAAAAATGCAGCTTCTTACAGTTCCAGCAGAGTGGATGGGATAGAGATCTCTTGCCCACTGGGCTTCTTTTTAGCACAGCGTAAACTGACCTGCGGTGCGTGTTTTAATTCCAAAGATTGTCAATTTCTCTTGCAGTTACGCTGAATTTTTGGACTGGAATTTCCCCATAGACTTACATTAGGTGTGGAAATTCCACAGATAAAAAAACACACATGCATTTTACATGTTTCGGCAGTGTAATTGCATTAAAAAAAAACTCATGTAATTCGCACCTAACTATGTCAATAAAGTTTTGTCAAAGTCAAATACAAGAAAGTATCAAAAACAAAGCAGCTTTAGAATCATAGAATGGTAGAATTGGAAGGGACCTCCTGGGTCATCTGGTCCAACCCCCTGCTCAAAGCAGGATTCACTAAATCATCCCAGACAGATGTCTGTCAAGCCTCTGTTTGAAGACTTCCATGGAAGGAGAACTCACCACCACCTCTCGTGGCAGCCTGTTCCACTCATTGATCACCCTCAGGCTGCCGTCACACTAGCAGTATTTGGTCAGTATTTTACATCAGTAAAAACTAGGCATGGGTGATAAATGCAGAAGTGATGCATATGTTTTTGTTATACTTTTCCTCTATTTGTTCCACTCCTGGTTTTGGCTTACAAATACTGATGTAAAATACTGACCAAATACTGCTAGTGTGACGGCAGCCTCACTGTCAAAAAGTTTTTTCTAATATCTAATCTGTGTCTCCTCCCATTCAGTTTCATCCCATTGCTTCTAGTCTTTCCTTGTGCAATGAGAATAAAGATGAGCCTTCTGCACAGCCCTTGAGATATTCGTAGACAGCTATTAAGTCTCATCTCAGGCTTCTTTTTTGCAAGCTAAACATTCCCAAATCCTCTAACCATTCCTCATAGGACATGGTTTGCAGACCGGTCACCATTCTGGTCGCTCTTCTCTGAACTTGCTCCAGTTTGTTGATGTCTTTTTTTTAAATGTGGTGCCCAAAACTGGACACAGTATTCCAGGTGAGGTCTGACCAAAGAGGAGTAGAGGGCAATAATGACTTCACATGAACTAGACTGTATGCTTCTGTTGATACATCCCAGAATTGCATTTGCCTTTTTTGCTGCTGCATCACACTGTTGACTCATGTGCAGTCTGTGATCTATTAGTATACCCAAGTCTTTTTCACATGTGCTGTTGCTTAGCCCTATTCCTCCCATTCTGTATATGCTTTTTTCATTTTTATTGCCCAGATGTAGTACTTTGCATTTTTCCCTGTTAAAAATCAATCTGTTAGAAGCTGCCCACTGCTCCAGTTTATTTATATATTTTTTAATCCTCTCTCTCTTCTCTAGTATTAGCTATCCCTCTTAGCTTTGTGTCATCAGTAAATTTAGTCAATGTACCCTCAATTTCTTCATCTAAATCATTGATAAAGATGTTGAACAATACAATTACCGTATATACTCGAGTATAAGCCGACCCGAGTATAAGCCGACCCCCCTAATTTTGCCACAAAAAACTGGGAAAACTTATTGACTCGAGTATAAGCCTAGGGTGGAAATGCAGCATTTACCGGTGAATTTCAAAAATAAAAATAGATCATTATTTCCCCATAGCTGTGCCATATAGTGCTCTGCACCGTTCATTATTGCCCCATAGCTGTGCCCCATATAGTGCTCTGCACCGTTCATGATTGTCCCATAGCTGTGCCCCATACAGTGCTCTGCACCGTTCATAGTTCCCTATAGCTGTGCCCCATATAGTGCTCTGCACCGTTCATGATTGTCCCATAGCTGTGCCCCATACAGTGCTCTGCACCGTTCATAGTTCCCTATAGCTGTGCCCCATATAGTGCTCTGCACCGTTCATTATTTCCCTATAGCTGTGCCCCATACAGTGCTCTGCACCGTTCATTATTTCCCTATAGCTGTGCCCCATACAGTGCTCTGCACCGTTCATAGTTCCCTATAGCTGTGCCCCATATAGTGCTCTGCACCATACATAGTTCCCTATAGCTGTGCCCCATATAGTGCTCTGCACCGTTCATTATTTCCCTATAGCTGTGCCCCATACAGTGCTCTGCACCGTTCATTATTTCCCTATAGCTGTGCCCCATACAGTGCTCTGCACCGTTCATTATTTCCCTATAGCTGTGCCCCATATAGTGCTCTGCACCGTACATAGTTCCCTATAGCTGTGCCCCATATAGTGCTCTGCACCGTACATAGTTCCCTATAGCTGTGCCCCATATAGTGCTCTGCACCGTACATAGTTCCCTATAGCTGTGCCCCATATAATGCTCTGCACCGTACATAGTTCCCTATAGCTGTGCCTCATATAGTGCTCTGCACCGTTCATAGTTCCCCATAGGAAGCTCTGCCATTGCCGCTGCTGCTGCAGTAAAAAAAAAAAAAGCCATACTCACCTCTCTTGCTTGCAGCTCCCGGCGTCCGGTCCCGGCGTCTCTCTGCTCTGACTGATCAGGCAGAGGGCGCCGCGCACACTATATGCGTCATCGCGCCCTCTGACCTGAACAGTCAGAGCGCAGACGCCAGGAAGATGGAGTGGCGCCCGGCGGCTGGAACGCGGACAGGTGAATATGACATACTTACCTGGTCCCGGCGTCCGGCTCCCTCTGCCTGTCCCACGGTCTTCGGTGCCGCAGCTTCTTTCTCTAATCAGCGGTCACCGGCACCGCTGATTAGAGAAATGAATAGGCGGCTCCACCCCTATGGGAGGTGGAGCCGCCTATTCATTTCTCTAATGAGCGGTCCCACGTGACCGCTGAAGAGGGGAAGAAGCTGCAGCACCGAAGAAGGTGGGACGGCAGGGGGAGCGCCAGGATCGCTGGGACTAGGTAAGTATGCCTCAGCGCCCTCACCCCCTCACCCGCCGACCCTGCCACCCACCTTGACTCGAGTATAAGCCGAGAGGGGCACTTTCAGCCCCAAAATTTGGGCTGAAAATCTCGGCTTATATTCGAGTATATACGGTAGATTAATTAAAGCATAACACACCAAAAAGTGACAAAAAATGCAGCATTGTTTAAGTGTTTAAAGGGAATATGTCACCAGGTTTTTGCTACCTCATCTGAGAGCAGCATGATGAAGGCACAGAGACCCTAAATTTAATAATGTATCACTTAGATTACTGGGCGCAGCTGTTCTGACAGAATCAGATTTTAGATTTAGCAATGCAGCAGAGCTGAGAAATATAACTCCTCCCACACAATGGCTAGCCCCGCCTACACCAGGTTCTGTAAGTACATGGTCTATAGAGCTGCTTATCAGAAGAGGGGGCGAAGTCAGACTAGCATGCAAGAGCTGCTGTAGTGAAGAATGATAATCACCAGGTGATAAAATCTTCAATTTAAGTAAATTACATCACACTGCCAGAATTGTGACACATCTGTAATGCAGGTGTCTGGATGCAAGCAACAGAGATCATGAGGCGGGAACAGTCAGGAATTGACATGTCTATTTATATACAGCAGTAACAGTCATGGGAGTCACCATGTAAGTGCTCTCTGAAGATCTGACCCTAGCTGGGGCCACATTTTGCCCAATAGGCTGCAAGTCACTTCCTGACGTAGTCTATCAAAGCCCGCTAAGCCTCCCACACACCAACCAGCAAGATCCCTACCTGTAATCCTAGTCCCAACCAGCCTCGGTTGGTGATAGCTAGAAGCGACAGCCCTGCTCACTTGCACTGTTCCTCCGCAACTGCAGGCGTGCCTTTCCTGTCGCAGTCTCCACATGGCTCTTCTCGGTTTGACCGTCAGCGTAAGTGTCTTAGGCTTGGGGCAGAGAGGACTCGTGTCATGTGACGATGGTCCTCGTAGGTTTGACCAGGGCAGAGCGCAGATCCCGGCTCTGATCAGCGTAGCCGGTACTTGGAGATCTTCTGGGGATCCGGACCTTGCCAGGTGATGACCAGCACCTGGGTGCCTCAGACTTCCCACTGAGGCCTTTCACGTTGGTCTCAGCGGTGTCTCTGGAGCATGTCTACTCTGCTCTCTCTTCTCCTTGTGGTTTGGCGCGCAGGGCTTTTATATTCCTGTGGGTCACCTGATCCAGTCCAGCACATGAAGTCGCTCCCCATGCAAATCTTCCAGCACACTTTGGTTCCACTTGATTTCAGCTGGCCAGCATATGGCAGTCTCTCCTCATTAATGGCACATCCTGCAAGAGTTCTTCAGCGATATCACAGCGTCTTACTACATGTCATTGAAATCTGTGTTTTAACCCCTACCTCATGCTGTCCTCAGATTACATAACAAAAACCTGCTGACATTAACTTTAAACTTGTTCCCATTTGACTAAGGCTATGTGCACACGTTGCGGATTTTGCTGCGGATCCACAGCGGATTTGATGCTGCGGATCTGCAGCTATTTTCCATGCATTGTACAGTATCAGGTAAACGTATGGAAAACAAAATCCACAGTGCACATGCTGCGGAAAAAACTCACGGAAACGCAGCGGCGTGTTTTCCGCAGCATTTCAATTCTTTGTGCAGATTCCTCAGCAATTTACACCTGTTCCTGTATAGGAATCCGCAGGTGGAATCCGCACAAAAAACCCACAAAACCGCGGTAAATCCGTGGGTAATCCACAGTTTACCTGCAGATTTTGCAAAAACAGTGCGGAAAAATCTGCACACCAATCCGCAACGTGTGCATATAGCCTAAATCTGTCTTACTCAGTGATCCTTAGAGAAATATTTAGAATTGAGAGTCCTCAGTGGTTGATACCTTTTAATGGCTAACTGAAAAGATGGTAACAAATTGCAAGCTTTCGAGACTACACAGGTCTCTTCATCAGGCGTAGACTAAAAGAAATTCTGGAGAATCACATATTTATGCACAACACATCGCAGAAAAAAAAAGAGCAGAAAACGCATGTTGCAATTAGTTATAGTCGGCGCAGCCTCAAAACGACACATGGCCTGCATACCCAATGTTAAAGATAGGTACGCAGGCCGCATGTCGACGTAGGCGGAGCTGAAGAGGCGCGGCAGTGGGCAGGGCTTCACGGAGGAAGAAGGCTTTCATCCGCAGCCCTGCTGAACGCTAGTGTGAAACTAGCCTTAGTTGATTGGTGCAGGTACAGGGAGTCAGACCACTACTCATCTGATATTGGTAGTGTTGCAATGAAATTGAAACATTATTGCTAAATTTTCTCACGGATCCCAATAAATTAATGGTTTTCCAATAAATACTGTGGCCTATTACAATTAAATGATGAGTATGTGGACCACTAGAGGACACATACAGGAGAGGACCCCTGTGCAAGAAGAATGAGACCTCATTCACTGCGATGTAACAGCGACACATGGCAAACTCTGGTCGTGTTCACCGTGTAGCCCCAGCCTAAATAACAACTGATTGCTATGATGACCAGGTGATTGACCGAGGGTATACAGGGGGTACAATCCCTTTAATATGCACAGAATTATGCACTTCTTATTCTTCTTGTAAATTCTTTATTTTTTTGCCAGAAATGAAGATTTATTAGGAAAAAGCTGTAGCAGGAAGCAAGATTCAAATGAATAACTAAACAAGATTCACACAAAAACAAGGCCCTAAATACATTTCGGCTAAATTCACACATTTTACATCCACTCCAAGCTTTGGCATAAAAAATGACATGTAAACATTTTCTCCAGCTTCATTTGCTGTTCTTATTTACTTAATGTCAGCAAATTTACTTGCAGTTAATGTATTTAATTGGCATAATTGATGTATTCCTCCTACTAAGCTAAAATCGGCAGCTTTGTTAATATGGTGGCACATTTTCCAGTCTGGTGTGAAGCTGATGCGGAGGAATGAGCAGATCATATAGGCAGGCTGTTTACAGGAGAATGTATGTGGAGAAGTGGAGGGCAGGCCCGTGGGAGTGTCATGGTGGGCGGTGATGGACGTGCTTACGCATGAGCTGAACTGTGTCATGCTGGAACAGAGAGTTCTCCAGTAGTAGGATAACACCAACACTGTGTTCCTGAGCCTCAAGACGTCGTACAAGGAGGATAAAAGATGGACAAGTCGCGGCAAGGCTTCCTCTCCTATTCATGCTACAGGACATGTCGACAAAAAAGGAGAAAGAAAGGAAGACGTGACCCGCTGAACAATAAACCCTTAGCTTGCCCTGTACAGCTCAGATTAGATTGAATGGTACATTCATAATATTCCTTCACAATCTTCGCCAATTAGATTTGTGCATTCACTATTACGTCTAGTTTAAATTTAGCGTCCGTCACCTCCGACGCATTTCACCCTTAGGCCGAAGTCACGCTAGCTTACGGCAGCCGATTTTTTTTTTATCCGTTTGAGCGAGCCATTAGAATCTTGATTAATTAGAATCAGTCTGCACTAAATTTTCAGATAATAATAATAATAATCTTTATTTTTATATAGCGCTAACATATTCCGCAGCGCTTTACAGTTTGCACACATTATCATCGCTGTCCCCGATGGGGCTCACAATCTAGATTCTCTATCAGTATGTCTTTGGAATGTGGGAGGAAATCGGAGAACCTGGAGGAAACCCACGCAAACATGGGGAGAACATACAAACTCCTTGCAGATGTTGTCCTTGGTGGGATTTGAACCCAGGATTCCAGCGCTGCAAGGCTGCAGTGCTAACCACTGAACCACCATGCCCGGAAACATACGGGCACCAATGATGGGCGTTGGGGTCCTCGATCGAGTATCGAGCAGTGCTGAGTATCGTGTGGTGCTCAAGTACTCGGGTCACCATAAGAGGTTCATTTGAATCATCTGAGGTATTCCCCCGTTGGGAGCACAGGGACTCCTCTGTCAGCCGAATGCTTTGTGAGCTGTAGAACACCATGAACAGAGAGAGTCCATCCACCGGAAAATTGCTCGAGTTTCACATTCACTTACTCGAGGGTGCGACATGCTTGATTCGAGGACTGAGCACTCGAGCGTTTCAGTGCTCGATCAACACTAATGGGCACCTTTCATATGTAAGGCGTAATCCATGGAGAGCAGGGTAAGGCCGGCGTCACACTGGCGTATTGCATCGGATGCGAGATCATTGGATGCGATATGCTAATGACCCTCAGCTCCTCGAGCAGGAGCCGAGTGTCATGCGTCTGTGCTCCGAGCCTCTCGCACAGGGAGGATCGGAGCACAGCTGCGGAGGAGGCGGAGAAATGAATTTCTCCATCACCTCCATTGCCGGGGTCAGTGTTTAGCGCATAGCACTCGGATGATATCCGAGTGATGCGCGTTGTCTCACTCGCACCCATAGGCTTATATGGGTGCGAATGAGCCGAGAATTGGCCAA
Source organism: Ranitomeya imitator (assembly GCF_032444005.1). Lineage (NCBI taxonomy): Eukaryota > Metazoa > Chordata > Amphibia > Anura > Dendrobatidae > Ranitomeya > Ranitomeya imitator. The sequence goes on along the minus strand of NC_091283.1, from coordinate 757,144,971 downwards.
GTGTCCGTGACAATCACAGCATGCTGCGATTATCTCGGACCGAGATAAATGTCCAACAAAAAATCGGCTGCTGGGAGCTGCCCCATAGATTAACATTGGTCCGAGTGCAATGCGATTTTTTTTATCGCATTGCACTCGTCCGTTTAAGTCGCCAGTGTGACCCCGGCCTTAAATGTAAAATCCATTTAATAAGAGGTGCATTTATTACAATCTGGGCATCCTGAGCAGCCTCTGCTCCATATACAGAATTATGCATTAGATTTCTTGTACTTGTGCCAATTTCTGGAATAAATTTTAATAAATACTCCAGGCTGTTGTTAGCACCTCTTTTGTTAACCCCTACCTCCTTTTAACAAAAAGGTGACATAAATAGGGCTAAATGTTGTACATTTTTGCACAAAAATATGTTACTATATACAACTTTTTGTAGAAAAAGCAAAGAAATTGTGTGAAATGTAAAAATGTTTTGGCTCACTCCAAAGATTTTCTGCTCCATATACAGAATCCAGATTGCTATAAAATGGCAGCCAGCAGTTTGCACATTTTCTGGTATTCTGCAAGCTTATTTGGAGCAATTCGGTTAACATATTGTGGAATTGCTATTCATGCAGTTTCCTAATACAGAAATATAGATTTAGCTAAGGCAAAACTATGTGTTAAACATATTATAAGAAGCAATATAAAGCAAGGACTAGGTAACAAATATAAAATATAATAAGAGGTGCCTGTGCAGAACACAATAGCCTATATGGACTTCTCAGGGGGGAGAGGAATAGCAGATAAGGCAGTGCTAACAATAAAAATTAACACCAAACATCAGGTGGAGGGCCACTGAAGATGGAGTTTAGATGTTCAGTTTCTACAATATTTCTAAAAAAAACCTTTTATCAAAGGACATTTCCACTGATAAAAATCACTAGTGATATCAGTTCTTAAAGGGAAATTGTCAGCAGGTTTTTGCTACTTCCTCTGACAGCAGCATGGTGTAGGAAAAGAGACCCTGAATCCTATTATGTATTAGTTCAGTGGGTGCAGAATTTGTGATGGCATCAGATTTCTTAGATGTAGAATGCAGCAGAGCTGAGAAAGCCAACCCTGTCCACACTTGGCTCTATATGTACAGTGTCTATTGAGAGTGAGCTGCTTATCACAAGAGGGGGCGTGGTCGGCCAAGTGCCAACGTGCCAGCTAGTCACAATAATGATCATTTCCTGGTAATAAAACTTTCAATGTAAGTAAACAATAGCACGCAGCTTGATAAATGACACATCCTTGAACTCTACATTTTAACCCCTACTTCATGCTGTTCTCAGATTACTTAGCAAAACCTGCTGACAGATTCCCTTTTACGTTTATAGTAGATTCTATGTCTGGATAAGCTCTGTAGGAAGTAATGCTTCTAAGTTTGGATATTTGTTTGTTTAAAGGTTTTTCCCATGTTAGGCTGGGTTCACATTGCGTTAATAGCAGCCCGTTAAACACATACGTTAACGGGCTGCTGTTAACGCAAGTGCCGTTATGGCAGCACGCTAGCGCAGATAGAGCATCTGCTAGCTCTATCTGCGCTAGCAGTGACGGACCTGGAAACACTGCAGCCCGCGTCCCGGGGTCCGTCACTCAATGACTGCACATGGCTAGCGCACGTCCATTGCATTCAATGGCAGCGTTACCGGACTACGTTACACCGCGTTATGCCACGGTGTAACGTAGTCCGTCTAACGGACGCCAGGAACGCAATGTGAACTCAGCCTAAGTTATCCCCTTTACATAGGAGATAACCAGCATTCCCCAGAATGTGTCTCTGAAGCGGTATTTTCAATTGACCCCCCTAAAACATGTATAGTCGTTAACAGTTGTACACCTCTTTTCCACATTTGGCATGTAGTATGTGGTGAGCTCCATCAAAACATGTTTACCAGTAACATTACTGAGAAGACTTCTCACTGGTCTCATTGTAAGCAAGGAATGATGTTAATTCAGTTCTTTCTTTCATTGTGACCGTAAACATGGCAATACTAGCTCCAATGTTCCAGAATTTTACATGTATACAGTTCTCGGAAATAGTCTAAAAACAGCTCTAGTAAATGTACAATAAAATAAAAGGGTTTTCTATTATATTTATATTGATGAGCTATTGTACTGTATTGATAAGTCATCAATATCAAATCTGTGGAGGGCCGACACACTAATCGACTCTTATATCCTCCTGGCTGGATGTAGACAGTGTACGGAGAAGAACCCCACCACTCTGTCATACTTTTTTGGCAACCCTGTCTAAATTGCAACAGCCTATAAACTGCAGTAAATTATGTAAATGCTATACTTTATTGTAGCCCAAATAGGAGTATTGCAGTCACATTGTCACAATCCATTTTTGGATATGTAGCATCACTGGTTCCACTTTGTTTAAATGTAGTTTTTTTTCCTTTCGGTTCATCGGGGGTTAATGTCAGTCCAACCCCCCCAAAAGCAATTTGGTGTAACTGCAGCGTTGCTGGGTCAGCTGATGTGGTGGTGACCACTCCCACCATCCTTTAAATGGTCACCTGATGCATCAGCTGAATGTTGGTGATAGAGTTTATCTTTGGAGACCATCCTAGCAGGCGCAGCTCTCTGGTGTCAGACACTTCTGATGTTTGGAGTCCTGTTGCTGCGCTATCTGCGGTGTGGAGTTTGGCAGCGGTGTCTGGAAGCTAAGTGCTGTATTTTCACCTTGTCCCTTTGCTGTTTGTCACTGTCCCCTGTGTTATATTATATGCAGTGGTGAGACTAGGGCGCCTTGCCGGCCAGTGTACTAGCCAGGGCAGTATTAGGTGACAGAGAGGGACTTAGGTTCATGACGGCAGGGAGGGGAAGAACCCGCTTAGGGTGTTAGGGGGGGTGTAGGGACAGGCTCAGGTTTGAGCTCAGGTGGTGACCATCCCCCATTTTCCTATCTGTAGGGCCTTCCTCTCCTCAATACCATCCCGTTGTGTGCATTGCGCCGTCCGCTGACGACCACCCATTGGGTCGCAATACGTATCGTGACATTATCACCAACCCTCACATTTTTCCGGTGAATCATGGCTCAATTGCAGGCCTTCGTCCAACTGATCCAGGCCATCACTGAAGGTGGTGCAGCAGCTCCAGCAGTTGTCGGGGTTCTGGGTCTCGAGAATCTCTATGTAAGAAAAGCGACCCATAGTTATAGCAAAATGGTTCCATACTAGTCCTACCTTTGTCCCCCAGTTCTGGTTGGATCTCCTTCGTAGAGGCACAAAGTGGAGTGAACGCCATAGCAAATATTCAAAATGGCTTCATCATTTGGTGCCAATTAGTGATGAGTGCAAGTGTTCATTACTTGAGTTTGCCTAGAGTGCTCGATTATGCATCGATTATCACGAGTGCTCGAGTGACATGTTCAAGATGCCGTGGCCACGTTTTGTGACTATTAGACAGCCACAAAATATGTGGGGATTGTCTGTGTTTGTCAGGCATTCCCCGCATGTTTTGTGGCTGTCTAACAACCACAAAACATGTGGCCGTGGGGACTCAAACATGTCACCCGACCACCCTAGGCAAACTCAAGTAACAAGCACTTGCGCTCATCACTAGTGCCAATTTATAGCCCCAAACTCACCTGCAACTGGGTCATAAAATTAGCCTCTTTTACTGAATAAATGGCAGATTGGCATGCGGACCCTTTACTTGCCTGGCACGGTGCAGGTGCTGCAGTTCCCAAATTAAAGTTACAGTACAGATTACAGACTTGAAATTCCGGCCGGTGCTGCCTCATCTGCATTAAAGTAATATTCCTGCCAAAAACATTTAGCCGCTATGCACTGATGAAATGGTAAAGGAGCAGCGGTCAAGCGTGTATACTGTAGCTATTCTAAGTTCAAATTCAAAGTTTATAGGACTGGAAAACAGATGAGTGCCCATTGTCAGCTCCATAGACTTTGCATTGAGAGATAGCACGCAAGGTCGAACGGCACCCCATTGAAGCTCCTCATACCTATGCTATGGCCATATTCTAGGGGAAAGTGGGTAATACTGGATACCACTGGATAGGTAATACATGTTTTAGATTGAAATACCCCTTTAACCAAAGACTGTGTCGACGTATCATTGCTGGATGCCAGGATATAAAGATTGGTGGGAACCAGACAGGTGTCACCACACAAGCACTTTGTTTTTTTGCCGATTAGAAAAGTGCTAGAAAATGTGCACAAAACCTGCAAAATTCAATATTTTGTACAATAAATGTGTTAAGTGTGTACTTACCTTTAGAAACAAAACAGACAATTTGTGGAGCAATATTGCATGTTTATTGATAGCTCAAAAAGAAAGACATTTAGGAAGCAAAAAGCCAAAGAGGGACTTGGGTCAGAAGTATGTGTCTTTAAAAGAGGGACACACCAGAGGTATGCAGGAACTAGAAACTGATAAGTGGTTTATTGGCACTGATGCAACCAGTCTCTTATGTTTGTTTTGTTATAAAAATCATAAAATTGTAGGATTTTTCACGTGTTCTAATATTTACACATCACAAAAGTTTAACATGCTATATTCAGAATACCAGGCGAGTTCAGGACTCCGGGCTGCTCGCAGTAATGTTCTTAGAATGATCTTAGTAACATCGGACGCCTGCAGGCACTACCCTTTTTTTTGTTTTCGTACCTAATATTTTAACTGCCAGTGTTCAGCCATTTTCCAGAATATATTCTATGTCCGATGCAATTTATGAATCTTTGCTTGTATGTCAGGGAATTGTTTTAGTAATTACCTGATGTGTTCAGGTGGAGAGTAGACGCGGCTCTAATGGTCTCCTTAGGCCACATGAAAAGTAAAACATGCTGGTTCATAGAAGGGGACTGAAGTAGAGACCCTCTCTCCATGATATCCATTAGTTCTTAAAAAAAATAACACATACATAACACTGGCTACCTGCCACTGCACACTCTTGTTATTGAGTTTGCAGAGAGCTCCTATGCACCTCCTAGTGGTGGCTGCTGGAACATAATCTATTTTTTTTTAGTTAATGCATTCTCATTAGACCACAGTCCAGTGTATATGCTGCGGTTTATCAGTCAAGAGTGTAGTATATACAGTACAGACCAAAAGTTTGGACACACCTTCTCATTTAAAGATTTTTCTGTATTTTCATGACTACGAAAATTGTACATTCACACTGAAGGCATCAAAACTATGAATTAACACATGTGGAATTATATCCTTAACAATATAGTGTGAAACAACTGAAATTATGTCTTATATTCTAGGTTCTTCAAAGTAGCCACCTTTTGCTTCGGTGACTGCTTTGCACACTCTTGGCATTCTCTTGATGAGCTTCAAGAGGTAGTCACCGGGAGTGGTCTTCCAACAATCTTGAAGGAGTTCCCAGAGATACTTAGCACTTGTTGGCCCTTTTGCCTTCACTCTGCAGCCCAGCACAGTCTGCTGTGATGATTTCTCATTGTTACAACGAAATTTACAAAACCATTTTTTTTAGGGACCACCTCACATTTGAAGTCAGTTTGAGGGGTCTATATGGCTGAAAATACCCAAAAGTGACACCATTCTAAAAACTGCACCCCTCAAGGTGCACAAAACCACATTCAAGAAGCTTATTAACCCTTCAGGTGCTTCACAGCAGCAGAAGCAACATGGAAGGAAAAAATGAATATTTAACTTTTTAGTCACAAAAATGATGTTTTAGCAACAATTTTTTTATTTTCCCAATGGTAAAAGGAGAAACTGAACCACGAAAGTTATTGTCCAATTTGTCCTGAGTATGCTGATACCTCATATGTGGGGGTAAACCACTGTTTGGGCACACGGCAGGGCTTGGAAGGGAAGGAGCGCCATTTGACTTTTTGAATGAAAAATTGGCTCCACTCTTTAGCGGACACCATGTTGCGTTTGGAGAGCCCCCGTGTGCCTAAAAATTGGAGCTCCCCCACAAGTGACCCCATTTTGGAAACTAGACGCCCCAAGGAACTTATCTAGATGCATAGTGAACACTTAAAACCCTCAGGTGTTTCACAAATTGATCTGTAAAAATGAAAAAGTACTTTTTTTTTCACAAAAAAATTCTTTTAGCCTCAATTTTTTCATTTTCACATGGGCAATAAGATAAAATGGATCCTAAAATTTGTTGGGCAATTTCTCCCGAGTACGCCGATACCTCATATGTGGGGGTAAACCACTGTTTGGGCACATGGTAAGGCTCGGGAAGGGAAGGCACGCCATTTGGCTTTTTAAATGGAAAATTAGCTCCAATCATTAGTGGACACCATGTCGCGTTTGGAGAGCCCCTGTGTGCCTAAACATTGCAGATCCCCCACAAATGACCCCATTTTGGAAACCAAACCCCCAAAGGAACTAATCTAGATGTGTGGTGAGCACTTTGAACCCCCAAGTGCTTCACAGAAGTTTATAACGCAGAGCCAGGAAAATAAAATAAAAAATTTCTTTTCTGAAAAATGATTTTTTAGCCCGCAATTTTTTATTTTCCCAAGGGTAACAGGAGAAATTTGACCACAATAGTTGTTGTCTAGTTTCTCCTGAGTACGGTGGTACCCCATATGTGGGGGTAAACCACTGTTTGGGCACATGCCGGGGCTCGGAAGTGAAGTAGTGACGTTTTGAAATGCAGACTTTGATGGAATGCTCTGTGGGCGTCACGTTGCGCTTGCAGAGACCCTGATGTGGCTAAACAGTAGAAACCCCCCACAAGTGACCCCATTTTGGAAACTAGACCCGGAAAGGAACTTATCTAGATGTGTGGTGAGCACTTTGAACCCCCAAGTGCTTCACAGAAGTTTATAACGCAGAGCCGTGAAAATAATAAATACGTTTTCTTTCCTCAAAAATAATTTTTTAGCCCAGAATTTTTTAATTTTCCCAAGGGTAACAGGAGAAATTGGACCCTAAAAGTTGTTTTCCAGTTTCTCCTGAGTACGCCGATCCCCCATGTGTGGGGGTAAACCACTGTTTGGGCGCATGTCGGGGCTCAGAAGGGAAGTAGTGACTTTTGAAATGCAAACTTTGATGGAATGGTCTGCGGGCGTCACGTTGCGTTTGCAGAGCCCCTGGTGTGCCTAAACAGTAGAAACCCCGCACAAGTGACCCCATTTTGGAAACTAGACCCCCCAAGGAACTTATCTAGGTATGTGGTGAGCACTTTGAACCCCCAAGTGCTTCACAGACGTTTACAACGCAGAGCCGTGAAAATAAAAAATCATTTTTCTTTCCTCAAAAATGATGTTTTAGCAAGCAATTTTTTATTTTCACAAGGGTAAGAGGAGAAATTGGACCCCAATAATTGTTGTGCAGTTAGTGCTGAGTATGCTGGTACCCCATATGTGGGGGTAAACCACTGTTTGGGCACACGTCAGGGCTCGGAAGTGAGAGAGCACCATTTGACTTTTTGAATACAAGATTGGCTGGAATCAATGGTGGCGCCATGTTGCGTTTGGAGACCCCTGATGTGCCTAAACAGTGGAAACCCCTCAATTCTACCGCCAACACTAACCCCCCCCACACCCCTAACCCTAATCCCAACTGTAGCCATAACCCTAATCACAACCCTAACCCCAACACACCCCTAACCACAACCCTAACCCCAACACACCCCTAACCCTAACCACAACCCTAATTCCAACCCTAACCCTAAGGCTATGTGCCCACATTGCGGATTCGTGTGAGATTTTTCAGCACCATTTTTGAAAAATCCGTGGGTAAAAGGCACTGTGTTTTACCTGTGGATTTACCGCGGATTTCCAGTGTTTTTTGTGCGGATTTGACCTGTGGATTCCTATTGAGGAACAGGTGTAAAACGCTGCAGAATCCGCACAAAGAATTGACATGCTGCGGAAAATACAACGCAGCGTTTCCGCGCGGTATTTTCCGCACCATGGGCACAGCGGATTTAGTTTTCCATATGTTTACTTGGTACTGTAAACCTGATGGAACACTGCTGCGAATCCACAGCCAAATCCGCACCGTGTGCACATAGCCTAATTCTAAAGTACGTGCACACACTGCGGAAAACGCTGCGGATCCGCATCAGTTTCCCATGAGTTTACAGTTCAATGTAAACCTATAGGAAACAAAAATCGCTGTACACATGCGGAAAAACTGCACGGAAACGCATGGGGTTTACATTCCGCAGCATGTCACTTCTTTCTGCGGATTCCGCAGCGGTTTTACAACTGCTCCAATAGTAAACTGAAGTTGTAAAACCGCAGCGAAATGCGCAGAAAAACTGCAGTAAATCCGCAATAAATCCGCAGCGGTTTAGCACTGTGGATTTATCAAATCCGCTGTGGAAAAATCCGCAGAGGACCAGAATACGTGTGCACATACCGAAACCCTAACCGTAACCCTAACCCTAGTTCTTACCCCAACCTTAGTGAAAAAAAAAAAATTCTTTATTTTATTATTGTCCCTACCTATGGGGGTGACAAAGGAGGGGGGTCATTTAGTATTTTTTTTATTTTGATCACTGTGATAGGTTTTATCACAGTGATCAAAATGCACTTGAAACGAATCAGCCGGCCGGCAGATTCGGCGGGCGCACTGCGCATGCGCCCACCACCCACCATTTTGGAAGATGGCGGTGCCCATGGAGAAGACGGACGGACCCCGGGAGGCTCGGTAAGTATGATGGGGTGGGGGGGGCATGTGGGGGTGGATCTGAGCACGGGGGGGTGGATCGGAGCACGGGTGGGTGCATTGGAGCACGGGGGGGGGTGGATTGGAGCATCTGGGGGTGGATCGAAGTGCAGGGGGGGTGGATCGGAGTGCAGGGGGTGGATCGGAGTGCAGGGGGGGTGGATCGGAGCGCGGGGGGTGGATCGGAGCACAGGGGGGTGGATCGGAGCACGGGGGGTGGATTGGAGCACCGGGGGGTGGATCGGAGTGCAGGGGGGGTGGATCGGAGTGCAGGGGGGTGGATTGGAGCACGGGGGTGGGATTGGAGCACGGGGGTGAGCGGACAAGAGCACGGGGGGAGCGGACAGGAGGACGGAGGGGAGCGGAGCTGTGTAATAGACTAATCGGAGGACTGAGGGGGGGAATCGGTAGCGGTGGGGGGGTGCAGACCAGTGTTTCCAGCCATGGCCGATGATATTGCAGCATCGGCCATGGCTGGATTGTAATATTTCACCAGTTTAAATAGGTGAAATATTACAAATCGCTCTGATTGGCAGTTTCACTTTCAACAGCCAATCAGAGTGATCGTAGCCACGGGGGGGTGAAGCCACCCCCCCGGGCTAAAGTACCACTCCCCCTGTCCCTGCAGATCGGGTGAAATTGGAGTTAACCCTTTCACCCGATCTGCAGGGACGCGATCATTCTGTGACACAGCATATGCGTCACAGGTCGGATTGGCACCGACTTTCATGACGCATACGCTGTGTCACAGGTCGGGAAGGGGTTAAATGGGAGAAAGAGGAGACACAGAGGGACTATTAGTACAGCAGGCCTTCATGGTAAAATAGCTGCTAGGAAACCACTGCTAAGGACCGGCAACTGAACCAGCATGGCTACCACAGCATCTTGCAGCAGCATGCTATTCCATCCGGTTTGCATTTAGTTGGACCATCATTTATTTTTCAACAGGACAATGACCCCAAACACACCTCCAGGTTGTGTAAGGGCTATTTGACCAAGAAGGAGAGTGATGGGGTGCTACGCCAAATGACCTGGCCTCCACATTCACCAGACCTGAACCCAATCGAGATGGTTTGGGGTGAGCTGGACCGCAGAGTGAAGGCAAAACGGCCAACAAGTGCTAAGCATCTCTGGGAACTCCTTCAAGATTGTTGGAAGACCATTCCCAGTGACTACCTCTTGAAGCTCATCAAGAGAATGCCAAGAGTGTGCAAAGCAGTCATCAAAGCAAAACGTGGCTATTTTGAAGAACCTAGAATATAAGACATAATTTCAGTTGTTTCATACTTTTTTGTTAAGTATATAATTTCACATGTGTTAATTCATAGTTTTGATGCCTTCAGTGTAAATGTACAATTTTCATAGTCATGAAAATACAGAAAAATCTTTAAATGAGAAGGTGTGTCCAAACTTTTGGTCTGTACTGTACATTGGGGTGGGTGGGGGGGGAGAGTATTTAATAAGTGGTCACCTAAAAACAAGCAAGATTTCAGGCTCTCACAGATCTGTAACTTTTTCTTTAAGATGCTCCTCTGTCCTCCACTTAACACCATACCTACTGTGAAGCATGCGGGTGGCAACATCATGCTTTGGGGCTGTTTCTCTGCAATGGGACCAGGACGACTGATCCGTGTACATGAAAGAATGAATGGGGCCATGTATCGTGAGATTTTGAGTGCAAACCTCCTTCCATCAGCAAAGGCATTGAAGATGAAATGTGAATGGGTCTTTCAACATGATATCGATCCCAAGCACACTGCCAGAGCAACGAAGGAGTGGCTTCGTAAGAAGCATATGAAGGTCCTGGAGTGGCCTAGCCAGTATCCAGATTTCAACCCCATAGAAAACCTTTGGAGGGAGTTGAAAGTTCTTGTTGCCCATCGACATGCCCAAAACATCACTGCTCTAGAGGAGATCTGGATGGAAGAATGGGTCAACATACCACCAAAAGTGTGTGCCAACCTTGTGAAGACTTACAGAAAACATTTGACCTCTGTCATTGCCAACAAAGGATATATAACAAAATATTGAGATGAACTTTTGTTAATGACCAAATACTTATTTTCCACCATAATTTTAAAAATAAATCGTGCCAAATCAGACAAGGTGATTTTCTGGATTTGTTTTCTCAATTTTGACTCTCATAGTTGTGGTCTACCTATGATATCAATTACAGGCCTCTCTCATCTTTTTAAGTGGGAGAACTTGCACAATTGACTAAATACTTTTCCCCCCACTGTATGCTGCTGACAGTCCAGTCTAGTACAAACGTAGTTCGTGCAAATGCTATAGTCCTTCAATCCACAGTCTGATGTACATGCTGCAGTCAGTCCACCTTGTAGTGTCAATAGTGCGGACAGTCAGTCAACGATTCAGTGTAAATGCTGCGGTATGTTAATCTGCAGTCTAGTGTTAATGGTGCAATCAGTAGATGCGCAGTTTATTGTACAGGCTCCGATCCATGCACAGTATTGCGCAAATGCTGTATTCAGTGCTATCAAGCACAGTGTAGGAAAGACTAAGTGCAACACGAAGGTATGAAGGGAAGGGAGCCCAACACTAGGGAAGCAGAGAGTGGAGACCCCCTGTCTGCCTTAAACATTCCTATATAGGTTTTGCACCTATCGTCGAGCAGGAACCTAATCCCTGTCTGACTCTGGTGATAAGCCCTGCTTAGGGAATGTAAGGGGTGTGCACTAGTCAATCCCCAATACCACTAAAGACAGGTGGGATAGACGAACAAGGGGAACACTTATCTTGAGGAGATTCAGAGATATAACACAGACATCCTCAAGCAACACCAAAGAGGAATATAGCTGACTGCTATAGCTCCAAGCCTCAACAGGGGAAAATGGAAATATCACTGGCAACTCTCAGCAGCAGGATGAGAGTCTATAAACACCCAGGTCCGGTCCAGGTGTGTCAATTAGAGCCAGAGAATGGTTGCCACTGGGTCAAAGAGTCAGAAGGGTTAAGAAGGTGTCTGCAAAGCCAAATGCAGAGACCATCTGCAGCTAAATGCAGTGCAACTGTCTGCAGCTTCTGACATACTCGTGATAAGTGCACAGTATAGTGTAAATACTGTGGTCAGTGCACAGTGTAGTGTAAATGCTGCAGTCAGTGCACAGTGTAGTGTAAATACTGCAGTCAGTGCTGTGAGGCAGTGACTGGTGTTACATGTGAGGGTCACTGTAGGTTCCCCCCAGGATGCGCAGGGGGCTTATTGAGGTCATGAGAGGGCATTGCAGTCACTGCTATAGCTTGGGTTGAAATTCAGACTAAAGTGAGTATAGGTCTTGGACATGCTGGTTGTCCAAAGCAGATTTAGGGAAAACCTGTTCTGGGCTTTTGTGTTTTGATACTGACTGCAGGATGGTAGTTGTGCAGTCCGTTTCATTCTATGTGGCTGAAGGCCACAGATTCTAGTTAAAAACCCTGCAGTATATGGTTTGGGGGTGTCAGATTCAGTCAGTGTCAGCCTAGTGTTGGCAGGAGCACAGAGCAGGAAGCTTTCAAGAGCTCCACCTGTGTGAGGCAACACAGACCAGTGGAGCCAAAGGCAGCTGAAATGACTGGCACCCACAGCGTACAGAGTACAGTCACCCACGGCAACTGGTCTCAGGAGGTGGACTAGCATGTTTAGTGACTGTAAACTGGAGGATATGGTTCCTGACTGCGATCTGGAGAATAATAATAATTTTATTTATATAGCGCCAACGTATTCCGCAGCACTTTACATTATAGAGGGGACTTGTACAGACAATAGACATTACAGCATAACAATAAACACAGATCAAAACAGATACCAAGAAGAATGAGGGCCCTGCTTGCAAGCTTAAAAACTATGAGGAAATAAGGGAGACACAAGAGGTGGATGGTAACAATTGCTTTCGTTGTTCGGACCAGCCACAGTGTAAGAATCGGGTGTTCATGTAAGGCTACTTTCACACTAGCGTTAACTGCAATCCGCCGCAATGCGTCGTTTTGCAGAAAAAACACATCCTGCAAAAGTGCTTGCAGGATGCGTTTTTTCCCCATAGACTTGTATTGATGATGCATTTGCGACGGATTGCCACACGTCGCATCCGTCGAGCGACGGATGCTTCGTGCTTTGGCGGACCGTCGGGGGCAAAAAACGCTACATGTAACGTTTGTTGCTCCTGACGGACCGCTTTTTCCGACCGCGCATGCGCGGCCGGAACTCCGCCCCCACCTCCCCGCACCTTACAATGGGGCAGCGGATGCGCTGGAAAAATGCATTCGCTGCACCCATTGTGCAATGCAGCAAACACTAGCGTCGGAATCTCTCCCCGACGCATTGCGACGGGGAGATTCCGACGCTAGTGTGAAAGAAGCCTAAAGCTGCAGAAACCAGATAAGAGCCTAAGTATGTAACAGTACAGACCCAGAGAGCTATTAAATGCATAAAGTGTATGAGAACATGATGCGAGGAACCTGATTATGGTTTAAGTTTTTTGAATGGGCCACACAGGGATAGTTAGGTTAATGCGTTGAGGCGGTAGGCCAGTCTGAACAAATGCATTTTTAGAGCACGCTTAAAACTGTGGGGATTGAGGATTAATTTGTATGAACCTGGGTAGTGCATTCCAAAGAATTGGCGAAGCACGTGAAAAGTCTTGAAGACGGGAGTGGGAGGTTCTGATTATTGAGGATGTTAACCTGAGGTCATTAGCAGAACGGAGAGCACGGGTAGGGTGGTAGGCTGAGACCAGGAAGGAGATATAGGGTGGTGCTGAGCCCAGGTGTGCTTTGTGGATGAGGGTAATAAGTTTATACTGGATTCTTGAGTGGATGAGTAACCAGTGTAATGACTGGCACAAGATAGAGTCATTGGTATAACGATTGGTGAGGAATAGGATCCTGGCTGCAGCATTCAGGACAGATTGGAGCGGGGAGAGTTTGGTAAGAGGAAGGCAGATTAGTAGAGAGTTACAATAGTCCAGACGAGAATGAATAAGAGAAACAGTAAGAGTTTTTGCAGTTGAAAGTAAGAAAAGGTTGATTTCTAGAAATGTTTTTGAGGTGCAGATAACAAGAGCGAGCCAGTGATCGGATGTGTGGAGTGAATGAAAGCTCGGAATCAAGTATGACCCCAAGGCAGAGGGCATGTTGCTTGGGAGTAATGGTGGAACCACACATGGAGATGGCAATGTCAGGCATAGGCACATTAGTAGAGAGAGTTCAGTTTTTGACAGGTTCAGTTTCAGATAGAGGGAGGACATGATGTTAGAGACAACGTAAGACAATCACTGTTTTTTTCTAAAAAGGCAGGCGTGATGTCAGGAGAAGAAGTGTATAATTCGGTGTAATCAGCATAGAGATGGTACTGGAAACCAAATCTACTGATTGTCCAATAGGGGCAGTATACAAAGAGAAAAGGAAGGGGCCTAGGACTGATCATTGAGGAGCCCCAACAGTAAGGGGAAGGTGAGAGGAGGAGGAGCCAGCAAAGGATACAGTGAAAGAGCGGTCAGAGAGATAGGAGGAGAACTAGGAGAGAACGGTGTCTTTGAGGCCGATGGAGTGTAGCATAGTGAGGAGGAGCTGATATGGTGTACTGTGCATTGCTTTAATTAAAGAGACATTAACAGGGCGGTGCAGTCGCCCATGGCAACCGGTCAGAGGTGGACTGGCTTGTTTTGTAACTGTAATCCAGAGAATATGTGTCCGGGTGTGAATCAAAGGTGGCCTGTCTTGCTCCCGGCTGCGATTCGGAGGTGGACTGTCCTGCTTCCCGGCTGCGATCTGGAGGATATCATGTGCTGTGTTTTTTGAGTTGAACATTAAAGAGACGTTTTGCTTTGAACTTTGCTGGGTCACTGCCTCATCACTACATAAGTGTGCTACCGCTGCAGTACAGTGCACAGTGTAATGTAAATACTGCAGTCAGTGCACGGTGTAGTGTAAATACTGTGGTCAGTGCACGGTGTAGTATAAATACTGCAGTCAGTGCACAGTGTAGTATAAATACTGTGGTCAGTGCACGGTGTAGTGTAAATACTGCGGTCAGTGCACGGTGTAGTATAAATACTGCGGTCAGTGCACAGTGTAGTATAAATACTGCGGTCAGTGCACAGTGTAGTATAAATACTGTGGTCAGTGCACGGTGTAGTATAAATACTGCGGTCAGTGCACAGTGTAATGTAAATACTGCAGTCAGTGCACGGTGTAGTGTAAATACTGCGGTCAGTGCACGGTGTAGTGTAAATACTGCAGTCAGTGCACGGTGTAGTATAAATACTGCGGTCAGTGCACAGTGTAGTGTAAATACTGCAGTCAGTGCACAGTGTAGTGTAAATACTGCAGTCAGTGCACGGTGTAGTGTAAATACTGCGGTCAGTGCACGGTGTAGTGTAAGTGCTGCAGTCAGTCCATGGTATAGTGTAAATGATGATTTTTATTTGGTATGACTTAGGCAATGTTCATTCGGCACACATTTTCTACACTTTTATTAATTCATGTAGATTTTTTTTTCTGGTTTATATTATCGGGTTAAAAAATGCTGCCATTACCATGGCATATGCTCTCGGAATGTAGGGTGGAATCCTCCTTCATGTGTGAACATGGCCTTTAGAGCCAAAAGTATTCTTTTAAGCTGAAAACTGTAACACTGTGATTAGATTTTTGTCACGGGTTCTGAATGTGAACCATAGTTTTGTGCTAGATTATTCCTATTATGAAAATATTAAAGTGTTATTTAATAGGCCATATGGCCACGTTTAACTCCAGAGGTGTGGACCTTTTTCAAGCCTTTTTTTTTTGGGGGGGGGGGGGGAGGGGCGGGGTTGTATCGAAAGGACTGGTCTGTACTTGGGAGGCTCTGCACCTTACAATTTCTGGTGCTGTTTTTGTCTTTTTTCTTTATTCCTAGGATGGATACAAATGGCAACCGGAGGAACCCAATGACCTATAATTGAGTCCATCTGGGGTCTTTTAAAGTGTCTGTTGCTTTCATGGCAAGACGAAGTTTTATGTTTTGCGCTATTTTTGCTCACAAAGCTGTCAGAACTTCCAGAAGGGACACATTATTGTGAACCGAGATAGGATTTTAATATTTGAAAATAGATCTTTTCATTTCTACAATAATCTTATGGATTAGGACAACTGGATACAGAGAAGCGAGAAAAACTCTCATACATGAAAATCATCACTATGAGACCACAATATTTTCTTATGTTCTTTGTGGCTATACGGACTCTCCAGCACGTTTGCAGTCGTCATTATGTATAGATCTGCAGTTACGTGTTTACATAGCACCAGTAATGTACACATTTGTACTTCATATACAGCCATGGAGCAGCGGAAGTACACAATGTACCAGTACTGCGCTCATATATTTAGATATTGGAGGAAGGGGATCCTGTCTGGGGGGTTACAAAGCGAACAGAGCCTGAGAGTGCTGAAGAATATCTTAACGTAAGTGTTTGTATAAACAAGGAGACGATTCGCACAGGCACATGTACGTCAATGCATAGCAGCCTAAAAGAATAACAAATCCTGAAAGAATAAATGTATAGGTTAATGCTATCTACTCTACCTGAGGAAGTCTCGCATGAGTTTCTGTTTTCAGCCTTTAGTTCTGCATTTGATTAAATTTCTGGGTAAAACGTCTGCACATTGAAGAAGTTTGGGGTCCATATCACATGCGTTTGGTAACAGATTGCATAAAAAGAACACAGCTGGAAAAGAGACCATGTTGTCCTCTATGCACAGTTTTATGGTTGAAATGCACACACTTGTGGACATGCGGTCTGAATTTGATATACTTCTAAATTGAAATATATATATATATATATATATATATATATATATATCTTTTATTTATGGATATCGCATACCTTGTATAACAATACTTGTTCTATCACTAGGAGGCGCTGTTAAAGAATGGATTTGCCCCTGGAAGCATAATCTATTTAGTTTACTTACTAAATTAATGCTGTAACCCCAGCCGACATTTAGGTCTCCCTAATAGTTTGGACTTTGAAGTAAACAAACTGAGTATGGGTGCCTAATGATGGAATCCCTCAGCATAATACTAAGGGTTAAAGGTATACAGACTGACAAGGTATGTGCTTGACAAAAGAATTGTTCAAACACGTGTAACACTGCATACATATTGGTTGTGTTTACTTCATAAAGTAGGGCCTCGTATATAATAGATTTACATTGATTTTGTGCAGTATTTTGACCAAAAAACATTGAAGATTACTCCACTTGAGGCCCCCTCTTTGATATTGGACATAGTCCAAGCTTGGTTTTCCTTTATAACCTGAGCTTTACTTTGGGCATACTCGATTACTAGGTCACAGGTTCAGTGACCATTTAGCACTGTCAGTTTTTATTCAATTTTTGTTGTTGTTATTTTTGTCTTCCCTATTCTGTGTTGGTATTAGGGCACACTATTGCACAGGGGTTTCCCTTCCCCCTTTAATGTTTTGTTTTTACAAGTTAGTTTTACTAGACCTAATAAAGGTTAAGTTTTAACATATCCATTTGCTACCTATTATTATTATTATTTATTGTCATAGCGCCATTTATTCCATGGCGCTTTACATGTAAGGAGGGGTATACATAATAAAAACAAGTACAATAATCTTAAACAATACAAGTCATAACTGGTACAGGAGGAGAGAGGACCCTGCCCGCGAAGGCTCACAGTCTACAAGGGATGGGTGAGGATACAGTAGGTGAGGATAGAGCTGGTCATGCAGCGGTTTGGTCGATCAGTGGTTACTGCAGGTTGTAGGCTTGCCGGAAGAGGTGAGTCTTCAGGTTCTTTTTGAAGGTTTCGATGGTAGGCGAGAGTCTGATGTGTTGTGGTAGAGGATTCCAGAGTAGGGGTGATACGCGAGAGAAATCTTGTATACGATTGTGGGAAGAGGAAATAAGAGGGGAGTAGAGAAGGAGATCTTGTAAGGATCGGAGGTCGCGTGTAGGTAAGTACCAGGAAACGAGGTCACAGATGTATGGAGGAGACAGGTTGTGGATGGCTTTGTACGTCATGGTTAGGGTTTTGTACTGGAGTCTCTGGGCAATGGGGAGCCAGTGAAGGGATTGACAGAGGGGAGAGGCTGGGGAATAGCGGGGGGACAGGTGGATTAGTCGGGCAGCAGAGTTTAGAATAGATTGGAGGGGTGCGAGAGTGTTAGAGGGGAGGCCACAGAGCAGGAGGTTGCAGTAGTCAAGACGAGAGATGATGAGGGCATGGACTAGGGTTTTTGCAGATTCTTGGTTGAGGAATGAACGGATTCGTGAAATATTTTTGAGTTGAAGTCGGCAGGAAGTGGAAAGGGCTCGGATATCAAGGATTACCCTGAGGCAGCGAGCTTGTGGGACTGGGGAGAGAGGGCAGCCATTTACTGTAATGGATAGGTTTGTTGGGGGGTTGCGTGAGATGGGGGAAAGATGATGAATTCTGTTTTGTCCATGTTAAGTTTGAGAAATCTAGCAGAGAAGAAGGATGAAATAGTGGACAAACATTGAGGGATTCTGGTTAGTAGGGAGGTGATATCTGGTCCAGAGATGTAGATCTGTGTGTCATCAGCATAGAGGTGATACTGAAAGAAAGCCATGAGATTCTATGAGCTGTCCCAAGCCAAAGGTGTAAATGGAGAAGAGCAGGGGCCCAAGGACTGAGCCTTGTGGGACTCCAACAGATAGGGAGCGAGGTGAGGAGGCTGAATGTCTGGTCTGTTAGGTATGATGAGATCCAGGATAGGGCCAAGTCTGTGATGCCAAGGGATGAGAGGGTCTGTAATAATAGGGAATGGTCCACTACCTATACTCCCTAATAGTTCACCCAATTCTCCATGGGGCCTAATGTAACCTCCATATGACTCCAATTTCATAGCAAGATGTTTTGTGAAGTGTAAATCAGTGGCTAGGTCTAAAGGGTGACTGATTACAGTTATTCTCTCACGTAAGCCTATGTGCACACGGCGTCTTTTGGGGTATGTGCGCATAATCAGTAAACGATGCGGGTTGGATGCTGCGCACTTGTGCCCACTGCGTCTAGATGTTACAGCATGGTGGCTGGGATTTCAAGAAATCCCTTGCCCACTATGCGTCCATAGACGCCCACGGCCCGTGAGCCACGAAGACGGACATGTGGGCGCATCTCTCCAAACCGCAGCATGTCAATTCCTCTTGCGGACGCGAGTCTCCTCAAGATAGATTTCAACCATTCAATGTATTGGAAGCGGTTCAGTGAACACATGCGGATTCACCTGCGTTCAATAGGCGGCAGCTCTTTGGATGCAGTGAACGTGCCTTGTGTCCAAAACGCTGCTAATTCCGAAACGCCTGTACTTATCCTTAGACACCAACCACACAGCTACTGAGTTTTCCCAGATGAAGTAGCTTCAGGAAAATGTTGGTGGTCGTTTTCCTGAAACGTCTTGGCTTGCAGTTTTGCCATTGTTCTTGTGGTGGCTTCACCACTGGTGTCTTTTATTCTATGTTGTTAAGTGTAGAGAGTAGGCGGTTTCCTAAGAGAAGCCGCCTGAAGAATGAGCATGCCACGTTTTATAAATCCGTTAGGGTAGCCAAACCCTGGAGTGGTTAAAAAAAGTGACATAAAATAGAATATGTGCACATCAATGTCATTTTGACATTGCTGTGCACTATTTTCATTTTATGGGATTGCGGAACCTTTTCAAAAAGACACTGTGTGCACATAGCATAATATAACAACTATTAATAGGATCAATCAATTCAAACCTCAACCACTTACAAGGATTAGTGAACTGGTTGACCTAAAGTGACTTTATACCACCCAACTTGGTGGTATAAAGATGGTGGTGCACCATCTTGGGTGTCAGGTCCGAGCATTCCTACATGAACAGTTTCCTGGAAAGTGGATTGGTCGTCTATGCTGCGAAGAAACGAGATGTGCAGCATCTGAAACAACGGATACTGGAAGCCTGTGCTAGAATTTCTTCTGCGGTGTTGCTATCAGTGTGTCAAGAATGGGAGAAGAGGGTGGCATTGACAATCCAACACAATGGGCAGCACTTTGAACACATTTTAGAAGTGGTTGTAAACTTGTAAATAACTCATGAAAGAATAAAGTTACTTTAAAACCAAGCATGCCATTGTTTTTCTTGTGAAATTCTCAATAAATTTGTGTCACATGACCCTCTTCCCATTGGAAAAAATGAAGTTGGATCCAAAAAAGGCCGACTTCAAAATGGCCGCCATGGTCACCGTCACCACCCATCTTGAAAAGTTTTCTCCCTCCCATATGTTAATGTGCGACAAACAGGAAGTTGATATCATCAACCATTCCCATTTTATTTAGGTGTATCCATATAAATGGCCCACCCTGTATATTGGAGAGTGTAATCTTTCTAACAGGTCATTTTTAAAATTGTTTTGCTTGTTGTTAGCAGTAAAATGCCACAATCAATAAAAATGTAAAATAGGAACTTATTAGGTCTCATTATAGTATTGATTTTCATTACTCTGTTGTGAATCAGTTTATTTACAGCATGACTGTCTACAAACATTAATTCAACGCTATATCTTTCTACTCGTTCATACACATGAATGCTCTGCTCCGTTATGTTAAAAGTATAAAAACAGAAAATTATTAAAATAAAATGCTAAACATCATAAAAAAATGTAACAAAATATTTTAGTGGCTTAACATGTAATAAAAGCACATTCTGGCCATTTAGATGTTGTTATTGTGAAATATGGCAATATTTATCATTAATCGTGCAATTATTCACTTTATATGTAATAGATTAGATTCATATTCCAGCATGTTCCGGAATTGTCCTACTGGAAAGCTATGTGTTTACAGATGGGCGGGGAGGGGTTAAACTGGGGGAGGGGGAGTTCTCGCTGAATGAAGTTCTTAACCCCAAGCAAATGGGAACAGAGTGTTCAAGAATACTTGAGATAAAAACAGCCATAAATCAAGGCAGCCAGGGCTTTCTAGTAATTTCTAGAGAACTGGCTTCTGCTTGTGTTCAGAGCTATTTACAACCACTGGAGCAGAAACGTGGACAAAGTGATGTTTTTCTCCTTAAGTATTGTCCTACATAAAAAAAGTGTTCTAGCTGAAAAGAAAACAGCCCATTTATGCTGCTTATGTCCTTGCTACATTATTGTGACACCATCCAGAAAGGGTACACACAAAAACTGCATATTATATATACACATGGTATAAATATTATATACTTGCAACATGGTGTAGGCCGCTAGTTGTGGGCGAGATAATGAAAATGGGGGTCCTGGCTGGGTGTGTGGGCTATGGGGGGCACTCCGCCCTTTGTAGACTGCATGATGCTTGTGATTCGGTTGGCCAGGACCAGATGTATAGAGTTCAATGAGGGAGGCCACCTCTCAAACATAAACTGTCTTTTACTGAACAATATTGTTGGGAGAAGTATGTACAGTGGATAGTGGGTGCAAAACTTTGTGGATGTTTCTCTTAGAAGTTATGACATTTTTATTCACATTCCATGTCTTTCTGAGCTTACTTCGCTTTTTCTGTCTATTAGCTTTCACACCACCCAGGACAAGACTTCGGAAGGTTCCTTAGTTTCCAACAAGAGCACCACTAACCAGTAAGCGAGAGTCCTATTGTTTAACGCACAGTTCCACATTCTTTAACCCTTAGGGAGCTACGTGTGCCACTATGGTTGTTACTTAACTTTTCTGCTTGCCGACACCTTGGAACAACCGCAATGGGCACTATCTCTTTGTCCTGCTTTCCTTCTCAACACTGTTTGTCCTTCCTGCCCCAGACGGTGACCTTGTCTCTGGAGACTAAATCACTCCTAACACTTTTCCTTGTCTCCACTCTGAATCAAGCTATCCATTGCCTTGGTTTCTGCTCACTTTAAGGACACCCAATTTGTGCCACTCTGATGACTACTCAGACCATAGGTCTGCTATTGCTGTAAGCTAGGCCCTTTCTGCCTTCCTGACAGGAAATGTCCTCTGTCCCTTCACTTTATCCCCTCCTACTTTGGGCTAGTCTCAACCATTAACACCAACTGTCCCTATCAACTACCTGTGGCTGGGCAGAACGCAACTCTATTGCTAATAATGCACATCAATCTGACCATCATGTTCAGCTATCGCCCCATATTGCTACCATTCCCTTCCAAACTCCTTGAGCAGCATGTTCACGCTGAACTTTCCTCCCACGTCTCATCTAACTCGCTCATCTAAGCTACAATCTGGCTTCTGCCCCCACCATTCCACTGAATTTGTCCTGGCCAAAATTACTAATGACTTAAAGCCAAAGTTAAGAGACAATTCTCTATACTCCTCCTTCTAGATCTGTTTTCTGCCTTTGACACAGTAGACCACTGTCTCCTACTACAGATCCTCTTTTCTTTTGATGTCAAAAACCTTGCCCTATCCTGGATCTCATACCTTACCAACTACACATTTAGTGTCTCCCACTCCCACACTACCTCCTCATTCCGCCCTCTCTCTGTGCTATGACCCCTACTCTTCTTCATCTATTCTCTTGGCCTGGGACAACTCACAAAGTCCCATGGCTTCCAGTACCATCTATATGCTGATCTACCTCTCTGGCCTGGACGTCACCTCTCTGCTATCCAGAATCCCAGAGTGTCTATCAGCCATATTCTCCTTCTTCTCCTATTGCTTCCTCAAGCTCAATGTGGTCAAATCTGAACTAATTATCTTTCTTCCATCTCATGTATATTTCCTAACTGATTTATCGATCACAATAAATGACATCACACTTTACCTTTCTTCCAGTGGCTTGGAGAGAACGTGGTCCTGATGATAGGTCACGGGAGTTCTCGTGGGCCTGAAGAGGAGGGTGAAGATGTTTTTAATTATATCATTTTGGGATAGATACAATGTTTTGACCGCCTCTTTTTACAAAACACATTTCTGGCATTTTTACTTTTTTACCTATTACTCCATTTACCGATTGGATTAATGTATTTTACATTTTTATAGATTGGACTTTACGAATGCAGCAATACCAAATATGTTTTAAAAATATTTTAGTTCTTAATTTGGGGTGATATGAATTTTTATATATTTTTTTCATGTACTTTTAAAACATTTTTTAATTGTATTTGTTGGTCTCTGAGGTGAACGTAAACCTGTGATCATCTGATTGCTTGTGCTATATGTAGCAATGCCACAGTATTAATGTACTGTATGTATCAAAAATCATGGTCTCCTATGAACGCCAGGCACAGGCAGGCTTTCACAGAAGTACCATCATGACAGGCACAGGCTTCTTCAGCAGACCCCTGGCCCCTCTGCGCTACACCCTTGCAAACCACATTTGACTGATGAATGTGGATGACCAGGACCAGATATTTGATCATTAAAAGAGGGAGACTACCAGTTAAAAATAAACTTTTTACTCATAACTTGGGGAAGATTATATACAGGAGATAGCAGGTACACAACTTGATGAACGCTTCCTTTAAAATACGGAGCATTTTCCAAACACAGTTTCAATTCCTTCTTTACTCATTTGCTCTTAACCTTCAACGTTCCTTTCTACTTCCCCACGGCCCAGCTCAGTACTACTTTCGTTAGCAAAGTCCTATCCTCAGCCACGGTTCTGTGTCTTCTTTCCCTTCTAGGATCTATATTGCCAGTATTGCCGGTACTTATCTTCTCTGTCCCTGACGCTCTGGAACTCAATCCTGGGGCACTCTTTTTGTCTTGCATTCTCTGTCCCGTCTAGGCCCATGACCTTTATGAGTTATAACCTCGGCGCCGTACTGCAAGGCATCGTAACCCAGGACCCGTCTTTGATCTATCACTCTGTTCCTTCGGTCACTTCCGCAAGGATCTTGCTATGTCTTAGCTCCATCTCCTCTCACATTTGGGACACCCACATCATGTGGCACTGCTCACATTAGACCATAGGTCTGCTTTCTACGCACACTGGGCCCTTTCTGATGTTCTGACAGTCTGACAAGAAACTGTCTCTCTCCCTTCAGCTCGGTCCTTCTCACTCTGGGCTAGTCCCAATTATTATCTCTCACATATCCTACTGTTGAACAACACACATCAATAACACCAATAACCTAGCGCACAATTCACATTATACATTACAATAACACACTTGTTCTTCTAGGGGGAAACACGGGAAATATGTCAATCTCCTTATATATGGAATACCCTTTGGTATTTCCATCTTAGACATTTGTGGCAATTCCCCAGTATAATAGGTAGGAGTTATCTGCAGTGTGTGTATCCCTTTTCCCACATCCGAAACTAACTTACCACGTATATTTACTGCTCCTGAAAATGTCCCTCTCCATTAAAATCTATAGAAGTTACAAAAAGAACTGAGAACTTCACCTAATCTTCCAATGGGCGAGAGATCCAGTGATCAGGCTCACATCAAACAGGCATTTATTTCATACCCTGTGGATATGTTACAAATGTCTCAAATGGGAACTCTATCCATCTATGAAGATCATATATTCACCTATATTTTTGGAAAAGTTGCACCCAAGCTTTGTGTATAGGGATTATTATTTATTTATATAGCAACATTGATTCCATGGTGGTGTACATGAGAAGGGGTTACATACAAGTTACAGATATCGCTTACAGCAGGGGTCCCCAACTCCAAGCCTCGAGGGCCGCCAACAGTGCAGGTTTTCAGGATTTCTTTAGTATTGCATCGGTGGTAATGTGATCATCTGCACAGGTGATTATTCCAACCCCTGTGCAACACTAAGGAAATCCTGAAAACCTGCACTGTTGGCGGCCCTCGAGGCCTGGAGTTGGGGACCACTGGCTTACAGTAAGCAAACTAACAATGACAGACTGATACAGAGGGGCGAGGACCCTGCCCTTGCAGGCTTACATTCTACAGGATGGTGGGGATGGAAACAATAGGTTGAGGGTTGTAGGAGCTCCGGCGTTGGTGAGGCGGTAGCTTTGGTAGTGGTGAGGAGGCAGCAAGATCAGTGCAGGCTGTAGGCTTTCCTAAAGAGGTGGGTTTTCAGGTTCCGTCTGAAGGATCCGAATGTCGTTGATAGTCGGATGTGTTGGGGCACGGAATTCCAGAGGATGGGGCATATTCTGGAGAAGTCCTGGAGGCGGTTGGGTGAGGAGCGGGTAAGTGTGGAGGAGAGAAGGAGGTCTTGGGAGGAATGGAGATTATGTGAGGGAAGATATCGGGAGATTAGTTCAGAGATATATGGAGGAGACAGGTTATGGATGGCCTTGTAGGTCAGTATTAGTAATTTGAACTGGATACGCTGAGGGAATGGGAGCCAGTGAAGAGATTTGCAGAGGGGGGGAAGTGGAGGAGTAGTGAGGAGAGAGATGAATTAGTTGGGCAGCAGAGTTAAGGATGGACTGGAGAGGTGCAAGGGTGTTAGCAGGGAGGCCACAGAGGAGGATGTTGCAGTAGTCAAGGCGGGAGATGATGAGGGCATGCACAAGCATTTTAGTAGGTTGAGGAAAGGACGGATTCTGGATATATTTTTGAGCTGGAGGTGACAGGAGGTGGAAAAAACTTGGATTATAGGGATTACTGTACACTGCACACGCACACACAAAGCTGTGTGTATAGAACCGAACATATGTTGCGTATACAGCACCCACCCTTGGGAATTTTAAAAATGGAAAAGTTATAGAACATTTGGGTCTCAGTACAATTAGATGTTCTCCATACAATCTGATTAATGAGTCACAAGTGGAGTTCTACATACAGTGGGAGGGCGATATATTGCAGGGAATGTAGTGCTGTATAAATAACTCTGTCATGCGTTGCATTATCTATAGCATTAAGCCTCCAGCTAATAATATGGAATGCTAAACAGTACCTTGCATAGGTCAGGGGAGAGAAGGAAGGATTTGCTTTCTTATGTGTCTGTTATGTCAGAAGATACTTACATATTCCTTATAGTATGTAAACAGAGGCAAGGGCTGC
Organism: Ranitomeya imitator; assembly: GCF_032444005.1. Lineage (NCBI taxonomy): Eukaryota > Metazoa > Chordata > Amphibia > Anura > Dendrobatidae > Ranitomeya > Ranitomeya imitator. The sequence goes on along the minus strand of NC_091283.1, from coordinate 757,119,380 downwards.
TTTATACCAGATGTCATTAGGACATTAGTGTCCAACAATCGTACTGCTATATTTCCATATAGTGCTGTGTCTTATCACCTCTCCTGCGCAAGTATTATTTCATCTTGGTGATAATTCTACATGTGGTCAGTCCATAGTGTAGACTCTACAACAACTTGATGCTTACAGTGGCTTGCGAAAGTATTCACCCCTTTGCTTTTTACCTATTTTGTTACATTACAACCTGTGTTGAAATACTAAAATACACTAAATAGTCTAAGTTGGTGAAGAGAAGTGAGCAAAATATTGCCATAAATAAAATTTATGGGATCAAATAACTAAAAATGTATTCACTCTTTTTGTGACGAAGCCCCTAAAAATTACCGATGCAATCAATTACTCTCATAAGTCACATGCTTGGTGAAAGGAAGACCATCTGTGTCAGTCTGTCAGTATATGCACACCTTTTCTGAAACGCCACGGAGGCTGCACGATCTTTAAGCAAGAGGCACAACTAACCAAATAACACAATGAAGACCAAGGAGATCTTCAAAGTCAGGGACAAAGTTGTGGAAACGTACAGGTCAGGGTTGGGTTATGAAAAATATCCTAATCTCTGATGATCCCCCGGAGCACCGTCAAATCCATTATCATCAAATGGAAAGAACATGGTACCACTACAAACCTGCCAAGAGAGGGAAGCCCACAAAAACTCTCAGCCAGGGCAAGGATGGCATTAATCAGAGAAGCAACACAGACCAAATGTAACCCTGAAGGAGCTGCAGAGTTCAAAAGCAGAATCTGGAGTATCTATCCATATGACCACAACAGGCCGGACACTCCATAGAAGTGGCCTTTATGGAATAGTAGGCAAAAAAAGTCCTTACTTACACACAAAAATTGTAAGGTTCGTTTTGAGTTTGCCAAAAGACATGTGGTAGACTCCCCACATGTATAGAGGAAGATGGTATGCTCAGATGAGACTAAAATTGAACTTTTTGCCCACCAAGGTAAACACTATGTCTGGCACCAAACCAAAACATCTCATCACCCCAATAACACCTTCCCTACAGTGAAAGATGGTGGTGGCAGCATGATGATGTGGGGATGGTTTTCGGCAGCAGGGACAGGGAAAATGGTCCGAGTCAAGGGGAAGATGGATGGTGCGAAGGATATTCTTGATCAAAACCTGTTTCAATCTCAGTGATTTGAGACTGGGATGAAGGTTCACCTTCCAACAAGACAATGACCCAAAGCATACTGTTAAAGCAACAAATGGAAAAGTGTAAATGTCTTGGAATCTCCTAGTCAAAGCCCAGACCTTAATCCAATTGAGAATTTGTGGTCAGACTGGAACATTGCTGTTCACCAGAGGAAGCCATCTAACTTGAAAGAATTGGAGCAGTTTTGCCTTGAGGAATGGGCAAAAATCCTAGTGGCAAGATGTAGAAAGCTCATAGAGACTTATCCAAAGCGACTTGCAGCTATAATTGCCATAAAAAGAGGCTCCACAAAGTACTGATTTTAGGGGGGTGAATAGTTATGCACACTGAAGTTTTCATTTATTTTATTCTACTTGTATGCTTCACAATAAAAGAAAACCAAATGTTCACAGTTGTAGGCATGTTCTTTACATGAACCGATGCAAACCCTCAAAAAAAAACTGTGAAATTCCAGGTTGTGAGGTAGCAAAATACGAAAAATGTCAACGTGTGTGTGGGGGAGAGAAGTAGGGATTTGAATACTTTCGCAAGCCACTTTAACGTATTTTTGTGTCTGTGGATTGTCAACCTCATAGTATTAGAACTGCAACTGTATGGACAAATGCTGAGTTCTATGGGCAGCATATATCAGGTAATGCTAGTCATGTACGCCTAATTCTGCAGTATTTCAGAAAAAACATATATTTTACAAGCCACCAGGGACTAAGCTGCACGAGAGACTAGTGAGACAGGCGGGTCCCCAGCAACTTCTCCCTACCGTGACAGATCTTTCCCTGCATGCATGTATTGGGAAAGACCTGTTAGTCATTGCCAGAAGGCGAGGAGAAGCTACTGGGGACTTGCCTGTCCGACTAGTCTCTGTGCCGCTCGGTCCCAGACGGCTTTTAAAGTGTGTTCTACCGTGGCATTTCAGAGTCAAATATACCTGGCTGAGATCATACAGTCAGTGCCTGACATGCTGCCTATGGATCGGCCTCCCCGCTTCCTACTTGTAGTTGGGTGGGTGTTCCTGCTTGATTGACAGTTCAGACCAATGGTATCATTGTTCTCATCAGGATCGCCTGATGCTGTTATACGAGGCCGCTTTGTCTCTGCAGCACCTGCTGCACAGTGTGTACAGAGCTGGATGGGATCACTGCAGCTCGCTGTCAGCTCCTTGTCCTTGTCCTGGCCAGCTTCAGTGCAATGGAAAGAGCTTGGAAGCTCTCCGCATGTTTGGTCGGTTTCCTAGGGAAATGAGCTCTAAAAAAAAAAAAAGTGTATTTATCAGTGGAAGTAATAAATTAGAAAGGTGCTTGTGTTCTAGAAGCACTTTCTAATTAAAACCATCTTTTAAGATGAGAAAAAACCTTTAATGTCAGAAATATAGAGAAGGTAATAGTATCATATCCAAAAGCATATGGAGCAGCACAATGATGTAACACAAACACTAGTTTGCAAAATGAACAAAACAAATAGAGGACGTTACTAATCATGGGACATGACTGTGATACATATCTTACTATGCAAGATAAAGAAACTCAGATGAGATACAATCAGTACTAGAAGCATGAGAAAAAGGTTTGGGAAGGAAGAAATGTGGAGGAAGAGAAGATGGTGATAAGGGAGACAAAAGAATGGAAGATTGAGGGTCTGTGCACATGTTGCAGATTTGCCTGCGGATCTGCAGCGGATTAGCCCCTGCGGATTTGCAGCAGTTTTCCTTCCGGTTTACAGTACCATGTAAACTTATGGAAAACCAAATCTGTAGTGCCCATGGTGCGGAAAATACAGCGCGGAAACGTTGCATTGTATTTTCCGCAGCATGTCAATTCGTTGTACACCTGTTCCTGTATATAAATCCGCAGGTGTAAAACTGCCGGAAAAAATCCTCACAAAAATGCTGGAAATCCACGGTTAATCCACAGGTAAAATGCAGTGCATTTTACCTGTGGATTTTTCAAAAACGGTGCGGAAAAATCTGCGCACAAATCCGCAGCGTGTGCACATAGTCTAAAGGGGATATCCAGGCTAAGCAGACTCCAAAAAATAATTTCACTTCAGATCTTGACATTTGTAAAGATAAAACATTTTCTAGAATAAAATCATGGACACTAGAGGGCACACTACTTGTGTGTTTACTATTGCTGCGACAGGTAGTGTGCTATCAATGGTGGTAATGTAACTGTAGGGATGAACACTACTGTCACAACACCACCAGGGCCGGATTTAGGCAAAGTTGGGCCCTGGGCAAAAGTTTAAAATGGGGGCCCAAATGCTAACATATTGCACATCACACAGAAGCATTTCTGTCGTATTTACAGCTAGGTCCATATATATTTGGACAGAGACAACATTTTTCTAATTTTGGTTGTAGACATTACCACAATCAATTTTAAACAAAACAATTCAGATGCAGTTGAAGTTCAGCTTTCATTTGAGGGTATCCACATTAAAATTGGATGAAGGGTTTAGGAGTTTCAGCTCCTTAACATGTGCCTGTTTTTAAAGGGATCAAAGGTAATTGGACAGATTCAATAATTTTAAATAAAATGTTCATTTTTAGTACTTGGTTGAAAACCCTTTGTTGGCAATGACTGCCTGAAGTCTTGAACTCATGGATATCACCAGACGCTGTGTTTCCTCCTATTTGATGCTCTGCCAGGCCTTCAAGTCTGTAATGAGACCAAAGTGAAATGCCCTTGTAGACACTATAATATAATTACAGTATATAATTGCTGCTAAAGTGTTACAACCTATTTAGCTTACCGGTTTGCCGTATGTGCATACATGTGCGCTCTCATCGGACGAGGTATCCACCCCTCGTTCTTACTGTGGCAGGTAAAGCGCTGTGTTTAAATAAAGCGGTAAAGTGCCGGTGGCCAGATCTGACGCGTCCCACTGCGCAGTGAGTGCTGCGATGTATGCGTTCCACCCCCATAGAGATTGGGAGGTGTGTGTTCCACTGGGCTAGGCCGGATGTGAGAAACGGAAGTGGGCGTGGTTAAATCTGCGTTCCATTTCATACTTCCTGTTTGCGTTCCACTGGGGCTCCGTATATTCCTGAGACAACTATGACATCTATCCACAGTGCAGTCTTTTCGGGTGACCAAAACATTTTTTTTAGGGATAGGTTATGGTTGGGAAAGGATATCCAGGGGAGGAACACAGGACAGTGATTTGATGACAAGCAATATAGTCGGCTCTGTAATAAGGATACACATAATTAATTGACATGCATTATATACATATTCATATACAGACCTTATAAGATGGAGGGAAAATATCTCATACATGCATATAATGAGTGACACAAAATTTATGACAACATGGTGAAAAGGGGGGATATTATGTCATCCATATCTAACCCATGTTCTATCGAAGTAGAGTGTTTGGATTGCTAACTGGATTGCCCGCGACCAATCAGCAACTTGGGATTTCCGTGACAGACAAACAGACAGACAAAGAGACGGTAGTGCCCCTTAGACGATTATATATATAGAGATACTCTCCTCATATTCCTCCATATAGTATAATACACTCCTCATAGTCCTTCATATATTAAAATACACTCAGTCCTCCATGTAGTATAACACGCTACTCATTCCTGCATATAGTATAATACACTCCTCATAGTCCTCCATATATTAGAATAGATTGCTCAGTTCTCCATATAGTATGATAATGTGTGCAAAACTGTAAAGCGCTGCGGAATATGTTAGCGCTATATAAAAATAAAGATTATTATTATTATAATACACTCCTCATAGTCCTCCATATAGTATAATACACTCTTCGTAGTCCTCCATATATTAAAATACACTCAGTCCTCCATATAGTATAATACAATCCTCAGTCCTCCATATAGTATAATACACTCCTTAGTCCTCCATATATTAAGATACACTCAGTCATCCATATAGTATAATACACTACTCAGTCCTCCATATAGTATAACACACTCCTCATAGTCCTCCATATATTAAAATACACTGCTCAGTCCACCATATAGTATAATACACTCCTCAGTCCTCCATGTAGTATAACACACTTCTTAGTCCTCCATATAGTATAACACACTCCTCAGTCCTCCATATAGTATAACACACTCCTCAGTCCTCCATATAGTATAATACACCCCTCAGTCCTCCATAAAGTATAATACACTCCTCATAGTCCTCCGTATATTAAAATACACTCCTCAGTCCTCCATATAGTATAATACACTAGTCAGACCTTCATATAGTATAATACACTCCTCATAGTCCTCCATATATTAAAACACACTGCTCAGTTCTCCATATAGTATAATACACTCCTCATAGTGCTCCATATAGTATAATGCACGCCATAGTCATCCATGTAGTACAATTCACTTCCCATAGTAGAATGCACCCCATAGTTCTTCATACAGTATAATGTATTCCCCATAGTTCTTGAAACAGTATAATGCAGCCCAAATATAGTTCTCCTATAGCGTGGCAACTTTTCTGAATATTTTCTCACGCTACAGTTCATATGAGTTTATGCCACCAGGGGGCGCAGCTTTGGTGATGGCACTGCAAGTAAATTTCCGTGGCAGTTCTGCAACGTGTGCACTTAGCCTAATAACTCTGGAACGCTTCAACGGATCTGAGATTTTTTTTTTTTCGTGACACTTTATGTTAGTGGTAAATTTAGGTTGACATTTTTTGCATTTATTTGTAAAAAAAAAATCGGAATTTTGGTGAAAATGTTGAAAAAATTTTCAAACTTTGAATTTTTATATCCTTAAACCAGAAAGTCATGCTGTACAAAATAATTTATAAATAACATTTTCCATATATGTACTTTACACCAGCATCATTTTTGAAACATAATTTTTTTGTTGTTGGAAAGTTAGAAGGTTTAAAAGATTATCAGCAATTTATCATTTTTCCAACAAAATTTACACAAATTTTTTTGGGGTGCCACATTACATTTGAAGTGACTTTGAGGGGCCTATATGGCAGAAAATACCCAAAAATGACACCATTCTAAAAACTGCAACCCCCAAACTGGCCAAAACCACATTCAAGAAATGTATTAACCCAGGATGTCACATGAAAAAGAATCACTGTCAGAAAGGGTCTGTCACTGGCTGCTCTGAGCCGGCAGAAATCGTCGCCAGGTAGATAGTCAGCAAATATCTGCTCGTTTGTTATTAGTTCATTGCGCAAAAAATAATAAATGTCTCCTATAACCCTTTAAGTCGATTTGAATATTCTCCTTCAACTCCGAATGTGCGATATACGGTATTGCTTTAAATTTAGATGTGGAATAACACAATACATCATATGCTCCTGATCTGGCTCTGTACTGCGAGCCGCGACATCTGCTATTCTCACATAAGGACGTGGGAGACAACCTGTAGCATAGAATCACACAAAGCGGAGGAGGTGGGATGACATCCTCCAGTGAAATGCTACAGAACAAATGCCATTGCTATTACAGCTATCAGCACATCTGTCCCTGCAGAGCACATGGCAGAAGAGTTTATGGCAACTGCATCAGAAACTGCAAAGCCGTCTGACTGTCACGTGTGAGATCCAAAAGATATGGACTGAACAGTCTTATGATGAATTGTATAACTTGTTTTTAAATATCTGATGATGAAGACATTATTCTGGAGGTCAGAGCAACCAACAGGAAAAAATACCATTATACAACTAACCAGTGATTATAAACTTTTATCAAATATATAAATACAAAATATCATTATTTAATAAATATGGAAATGTGCTAAGAGTAATCCTGACTGTCAGGGATTTTCGGATTTTCACACTTAATTCAAGAACCATACTCTTTATGTGAGTTATCAATGATTGAATTGAAAGAGTGTGTGAAGAGCTTCTGAGCATAATGTATTTTCTCATGATAACTCTTGGATTCTGGATCCTATTACAGCTGACGCATGAGAGGTTGGCACATAAAATTAGGGTGCATGGACTAGAGAAAATAAGTGTATATGGAAGATACTTTCATATACAGTCATGGTTGAAAGTGTTGGCACCCTTGAAGTTGTTCCAGAAAATGATTGCAATTACACATGTTTTGTTATAAACATTTATTTAGTTTGCGTGTATTGGAACAACACAAAAAAACAGAGAAAAAATGGCTGTCACGAAATACAACAACCCAAAGGGGGGGTTGGTCAGCGGACGGCAAAACAAACACACAACGGGATGGAAAAGGGGAGAGGAAGGCTCTACCAATAGGGAAATGAGGGATGGACACCCCCTGACCTCAAACCTGAGCCTGTCCCTGAACTCCCCTAATGCTCTAAGTGGGTCCTTCCCTCCCACTGCCATCAGGAACCTTGTCCCTCGCTGTCACCTCACACTGCCCTGGCTAGTGCACTGGCTGGCAAGTGCGCTAGACTCACCACTGTAGATGGTATAAACACAGGGGACAGTGACAAACACGAGAGGGACAAGGAATAAACACAACACTTAGCTTCCAGACTCCGCTGCCAAGCCCCATACCGCTGATGACACTGAAACAGGACTCCAAGACTCCAAACTCCAGAAGTAGCTGACACCAGAGAGCTGCAACTGCACGGCTGGTCTCAATAGAGAAACTCTATCACCAACAGTCAGCTGATGCATCAGGTGACCATTTAAAGGATGTGGGAGTAGTCACCGCTCACATCAGCTGACCTAGAAACTCTGCAACTGCAGTACACAGCCAGCTAGGGAAATTGACATTAACCCCAGCTGGTCCTGAAATGAAAAAAGCTACATTTAAAACATAGTGGAACCAGAATTGCCACGACTCCAAAAATGGATTGTGACAATGGCAAATTGGACATAAATTCACACAAAACCCCCCAAATGGGCTAGACATGATTGTTGGCATCTTTCCAAAATTGTGGGTAAACAACTTTGTTTCAAGCTCGCTGAGGCTGCTGTTCTCTAGCACAAACCAATCACAGGTGTGCGGCTCAGAAACGGGAGACATGTGCAAGGTACTTACTACAGCTGTTTCACGATTCAGCGCTTCAACGGGTCATGCTGAAATGCTGAAGCGCAAAACAGCTGTAGTCCGTACCTTGCACATGTCTCCCGTGCCCGAGCCGCACAGCGTCTAATAAAGCAAAAAAAAAAAAAACCGCATTGGTGAGTGCCATCCATTATTTTCTTCGGTTATTGTGGATTTCCTGCATGTTTTTTTTCCATATGGATTGAGCACCTACAGCAGTGTTTTTGGAGGCTATATGGCGTTCATGATTTAGTGTGGTTAACCTCATTTCATCTTTTTGAGATAAATGCGACGCAGTGGTGCCAAACACTCTTCTGCTGTTGACAAACCAATCACAGCAATCATAGTTGCGGTGGGGTCACGTAACCCCCCGTGGCACTGAATCACTGCGTCCTGCTTTACTCAACCTCACTGGATCCAGTGCTGAGACTCCACCTCTGCTCCCAGTGTCTGTTATTGTCTGTAAACATCATGTCGACATCGCTGCAGCCAGTGAGTGAGCTCTGAGTGGCTCATGTTGTCAAGTTGGGCAAAGCTGAGGAGCGGATTAGCTGCAGAGCTGTCAACATGACATCAGCGCTGCTGAAATTGGCAAAAATTGGAGGCAACAGTGGAGACTCAGTACTTTACCCGGGGAGGGTGAATAAAGCGCATTTTGTTTGTATTATAAATAAACTTCAGATTTTACATAATGGAGAATGCATATCTGCTCAATTTTTTTTTATCATACTATTGATCGGTACTGTCTTTACAACATTAACCAATGACATTATAGCCAGGACCTTTGTATATAGTGTATATTGTTCAGGGAATACAGTGATCACCTGTGACATTAAACACAGGAGCTCTATATATAATGTATATTGTACAGGTAAGGCAGTGATCACCAGTGACATACACAGGAGCTCTGTATATAGTGTCAGCATACAGATAATACAGTGATCACCAGTGTCATCATACACAGGAGCTCTGTATATAGTGTCAGTGTACAGGTAATACAGTGATCACTGTTATGAACAGGTAATTCAGAACCACAATGGACCTTGAAGTTCAGAGCACACTGAGGCCAGGATCAAAGCACCAGGTGGAGTTAAATAGAGCAGCACCTAACGACTTAACCTCATCACCTGAGGAAGGAAACTCAGAAGCCGCAGTACCACTGTCATCCACAGGAGGGAGCTTGGCCACAGAATTCACAACAGTACCCCCCCCTTGAGGAGGGGTCACCGAACCCTCACCAGAGCCCCCAGGCCGAGCAGGATGAGCCACATGAAAGGCATGAACCAGATCGGCAGCATGGACATCAGAGGCAAAGACCCAGGAATTATCTTCCTGACCATAACCTTTCCACTTAACCAGATACTGGAGTTTCCGTCTCGAAACACGAGAATCAAAAATCTTCTCCACTATATACTCCAATTCCCCTTCAACCAAAACCGGAGCAGGAGGATCAATAGATGGAACCACAGGTGCCACGTATCTCCGCAACAATGACCTATGGAACACGTTATCGATGGAAAAAGAAGCTGGAAGAGTCAAACGAAAAGACACAGGATTAAGAACCTCAGAAATCCTATATGGACCAATGAAACGAGGTTTAAATTTAGGAGAGGAAACCTTCATAGGAATATAACGAGATGACAACCAAACCAAATCCCCAACACGAAGTCGGGGACCCACACAGCGCCTGCGGTTAGCGAAACGTTGAGCCTTCTCCTGGGACAAAGTCAGATTGTCCACTACATGAGTCCAAATCTGCTGCAACCTATCCACCACAGTATCCACACCAGGACAGTCCGAAGACTCAACCTGCCCTGAAGAGAAACGAGGGTGGAACCCAGAATTGCAGAAAAACGGCGAAACCAAAGTAGCCGAGCTGGCCCGATTATTAAGGGCGAACTCAGCCAAAGGCAAAAAGGACACCCAATCATCCTGATCAGCAGAAACAAAACATCTCAGATATGTTTCCAAGTTCTGATTGGTTCGTTCAGTCTGGCCATTTGTCTGAGGATGGAAAGCCGAGGAAAAAGACAAATCAATGCCCATCCTAGCACAAAAGGCTCGCCAAAACCTCGAAACAAACTGGGAACCTCTGTCAGAAACGATGTTCTCTGGAATGCCATGTAAACGAACCACATGCTGGAAAAACAACGGCACCAAATCAGAGGAGGAAGGCAATTTAGACAAGGGCACCAAATGGACCATCTTAGAGAAGCGATCACAAACCACCCAAATGACCGACATTCTTTGAGAGACGGGGAGATCCGAAATAAAATCCATAGAGATTTGTGTCCAAGGCCTCTTCGGGACCGGCAAGGGCAAAAGCAACCCACTGGCACGAGAACAGCAGGGCTTAGCCCGAGCACAAATCCCACAGGACTGCACAAAAGAACGAACATCCCGCGACAGAGACGGCCACCAAAAGGATCTAGCCACCAAATCTCTGGTACGAAAGATTCCAGGATGACCAGCCAACACCGAACAATGAACCTCAGAGATAACTTTATTCGTCCACCTATCAGGGACAAACAGTTTCTCCGCTGGGCAACGGTCAGGTCTATTAGCCGAAATTTTTGCAGCACCCGCCGCAAATCAGGGGAGATGGCAGACAAAATTACCCCCTCTTTGAGAATACCCGCCGGCTCAGACAAACCCGGAGAATCGGGCACAAAACTCCTAGACAGGGCATCCGCCTTCACATTTTTAGAGCCCGGAAGGTACGAAACCACAAAGTCAAAACGGGAGAAAAACAGCGACCAACGAGCCTGTCTAGGATTCAACCGTTTGGCAGACTCGAGATAAGTCAAGTTTTTGTGATCAGTCAAGACCACCACGCGATGCTTAGCTCCTTCAAGCCAATGACGCCACTCCTCGAATGCCCACTTCATGGCTAGCAACTCTCGATTGCCAACATCATAATTTCGCTCAGCAGGCGAAAATTTCCTGGAAAAGAAGGCGCATGGTTTCATCACTGAGCAATCAGAACTTCTCTGCGACAAAACAGCCCCTGCTCCAATTTCGGAAGCATCAAGCTCGACCTGGAACGGAAGCGAAACATCTGGTTGGCACAACACAGGGGCAGAAGAAAAACGATGCTTCAACTCCTGAAAAGCTTCCACAGCAGCAGAAGACCAATTGACCACATCAGCACCCTTCTTGGTTAAATCAGTCAACGGTTTAGCAATGCTAGAAAAATTAGCGATGAAGCGACGATAAAAATTAACAAAGCCCATGAACTTCTGCAGACTCTTCAGAGATGTTGGCTGAGTCCAATCATAAATAGCCTGAACTTTAACAGGGTCCATCTCGATAGTAGAAGAAGAAAAAATGAACCCCAAAAATGAAATCTTCTGAACACCAAAGAGACACTTTGACCCCTTCACAAACAAAGAATTAGCACGCAGGACCTGGAACACCATTCCGACCTGCTTCACATGAGACTCCCAATCATCCGAGAAGACCAAAATATCATCCAAGTATACAATCAGGAATTTATCCAGGTACTCTCGGATGATGTCATGCATAAAGGACTGAAACACTGATGGAGCATTAGAAAGTCCGAATGGCATAACCAGGTACTCAAAATGGCCTTTGGGCATATTAAATGCTGTTTTCCATTCATCGCCCCGTTTAATACGCACAAGATTATACGCACCACGAAGATCTATCTTGGTGAACCAACTAGCCCCCTTAATCCGAGCAAACAAATCAGATAGCAGCGGCAAGGGGTACTGAAATTTGACCGTAATTTTATTTAGAAGGCGGTAATCAATACAAGGTCTCAGCGAACCATCCTTCTTGGCCACAAAAAAGAACCCCGCTCCCAATGGCGACGATGACGGGCGAATATGACCCTTCTCCAAAGACTCCTTCACGTAACTCCGCATAGCGGCGTGCTCAGGTACAGATAAATTAAACAGTCGACCCTTAGGAAACTTACTACCAGGAATCAAATCGATAGCACAATCACAATCCCTATGCGGAGGTAGGGCATTGGACTTGGGCTCATCGAATACATCCTGGTAATCCGACAAGAACTCTGGGACCTCAGAAGGGGTGGATGATGAGATAGACAGAAATGGAACATCACCATGTACCCCCTGACAACCCCAGCTGGACACAGACATTGATTTCCAATCTAATACTGGGTTATGGGCTTGTAGCCATGGCAACCCCAACACGACCACATCATGCAGATTATGCAACACCAGAAAGCGAATATCCTCCTGGTGCGCAGGAGCCATGCACATGGTCAGCTGGGTCCAATACTGAGGCTTATTCTTGGCCAAAGGCGTAGCATCAATTCCTCTCAATGGAATAGGACACTGCAAGGGCTCCAAGACAAACCCACAGCGCCTAGCATACTCCAAGTCCATCAAATTCAGGGCAGCGCCTGAATCCACAAATGCCATGACAGAATAGGAAGACAAAGAGCAGATCAAAGTAACGGACAAAAGAAATTTCGACTGTACCAATGGTGGCAGACCTAGCGAACCGCTTAGTGCGCTTAGGACAATCGGAGATAGCATGAGTGGAATCACCACAGTAGAAACACAGCCCATTCTGACGCCTTTCAGCTCTGGTCAAAGTCCTATCGCACTGCATAGGCTCAGGTTCATGCTCAGATAATACCGCCAAATGGTGCACAGATTTACGCTCGCGCAAGCGTCGACCGATCTGAATGGCCAAAGACATAGACTCATTCAGACCAGCAGGCATAGGAAATCCCACCATGACATCCTTAAGGGCTTCAGAGAGACCCTTTCTGAAAATAGCTGCCAGCGCACATTCATTCCATTGAGTGAGCATGGACCACTTTCTAAACTTCTGACAATAAATCTCTATCTCATCCTGACCCTGACACAGAGCCAGCAAATTTTTCTCTGCCTGATCCACTGAATTAGGTTCGTCGTACAGCAATCCGAGCGCCAGAAAAAACGCATCAATATTACATAATGCAGGATCTCCTGGCGCAAGGGAAAATGCCCAGTCTTGAGGGTCGCCACGTAATAAAGAAATAATGATCTTAACTTGTTGAACTGGGTCACCAGAGGAGCGGGGTTTCAAAGCCAGAAATAGTTTACAATTATTTTTAAAATTCAAAAACTTGGCTCTATCTCCAGAAAATAACTCAGGAATAGGAATTTTAGGTTCTAACATAGGATTCTGAACCACTAAATCTTGAATATTCTGTACATTTATAGTGAGATTATCCATCAAAGAGAACAGACCTTGAATGTCCATGTCCACACCTGTGTTCTGAACCACCCTGATGTAAAGGGGAAAAGAAAGACAGAACACAGTGCAAAGAAAAAAAAATGGTCTCAGAACTTCTCTTTTCCCTCTGTTGAGAAGCATTAGTACTTTTGGCCTCCAGTACTGTTATGAACAGGTAATTCAGAACCACAATGGACATTGAAGTTCAGAGCACACAAGGTGACCTGACAAATACCAAAAACAAAGGACGAGCTCTGAGACGTGGGAACTCTGCTGACCGCAATCCCTAATCCTAACACACCACACTAGAGGTAGCCGTGGATTGCGCCTAACGCTCCCTATGCAACTCGGCACAGCCTGAGAAACTAACTAGCCTTGAAGAAAGAAAAATAAGCCTACCTTGCCTCAGAGAAATTCCCCAAAGGAAAAGGCAGCCCCCCCACATATAATGACTGTGAGTAAAGATGAAATACAAACACAGAGATTAAATAGATTTAGCAAAGTGAGGCCCGACTTACTGAATAGACCGAGGATAGGAAAGATAGCTTTGCGGTCAACACAAAAACCTACAAACAACCACGCAGAGGGGCAAAAAGACCCTCCGCACCGACTAACGGTAAGGAGGTGCTCCCTCTGCGTCTCAGAGCTTCCAGCAAGCAAGAAAAACCAAAATAGCAAGCTGGACAGAAAATATAGCAAACAAAAATAACACAAGCAGAACTTAGCTTATGCAGGTTAGACAGGCCACAGGAACGATCCAGGAGGAAGCAAGACCAATACTAGAACATTGACTGGAGGCCAGGATCAAAGCACCAGGTGGAGTTAAATAGAGCAGCACCTAACGACTTAACCTCATCACCTGAGGAAGGAAACTCAGAAGCCGCAGTACCACTCTCATCCACAGGAGGGAGCTTGGCCACAGAATTCACAACAGATCACTAGTGACATTATACGCAGGAGCTCTGTAGATAGTGTCTGTGTACAGGTAATACAGTGATCACCAGTGACATACACAGGAGCTCTGTGAGGCTGCTGTTCTCTAGCACAAACCAATCACAGGTGTGCGGCTCAGAAACGGGAGACATGTGCAAGGTACTTACTACAGCTGTTTCACGATTCAGCGCTTCAACGGGTCATGCTGAAATGCTGAAGCGCAAAACAGCTGTAGTCCGTACCTTGCACGTCTCCCGTGCCCGAGCCGCACAGCGTCTAATAAAGCAAAAAAAAAAAAAACGCATTGGTGAGTGCCATCCATTATTTTCTCCGGTTATTGTGGATTTCCTGCATGTTTTTTTTTCCATATGGATTGAGCACCTACAGCAGTGGTTTTGGAGGCTATATGGCGTTCATGATTTAGTGTGGTTAACCTCATTTCATCTTTTTGAGATAAATGCGACGCAGTGGTGCCAAACACTCTTCTGCTGTTGACAAACCAATCACAGCAATCATAGTTGCGGTGGGGTCGCGTAACCCCCCGTGGCACTGAATCACTGCGTCCTGCTTTAAGGCCCCTTCACATTTAGCGACGCTGCAGCGATACCGACAACGATCCGAATCGCTGCAGCGTCGCTGTTTGGTCGCTGGAGAGCTGTCACACAGACCGCTCTCCAGCGACCAACGATGCCGGTAACCAGGGTAAACATCGGGTAACTAAGCGCAGGGCCGCGCTTAGTAACCCGATGTTTACCCTGGTTACCATGCTAAAAGTAAAAAAAAACAAACAGTACATACTTACCTACAGCCGTCTGTCCTCCAGCGCTGCGCTCTGCTTCTCTGCTCTCCTCCTGTACTGTCTGGGAGCCGGAAAGCAGAGCGGTGACGTCACCGCTCTGCTTTCCGGCTCACAGCCAGTACAGGAGGAGTGCAGAGCACAGCGCTGGAGGACAGACAGCGGTAGGTAAGTATCTAGTGTTTTTTTTTTTTTTACTTTTAGCATGGTAACCAGGGTAAACATCGGGTTACTAAGCGCGGCCCTGCGCTTAGTTACCCGATGTTTACCCTGGTTACCAGTGAAGACATCGCTGGATCGGTGTCACACACGCCGATCCAGCGATGTCTCCAGGGAGTCCAGCGACGAAATAAAGTTCTGGACTTTCTTCAGCGACCAACGATCTCCCAGCAGGGGCCTGATCGTTGGTCGCTGTCACACATAACGATTTCATTAACGATATCGTTGCTACGTCACAAATAGCAACGATATCGTTAACAATATCGTTATGTGTGAAGGTACCTTTACTCAACCTCACTGGATCCAGTGCTGAGACTCCACCTCTGCTCCCAGTGTCTGTTATTGTCTGTAAACATCATGTCGACATCGCTGCAGCCAGTGAGTGAGCTCTGAGTGGCTCATGTTGTCAAGTTGGGCAAAGCTGAGGAGCGGATTAGCTGCAGAGCTGTCAACATGACATCAGCTCTGCTGAAATTGGCAAAAATTGGAGGCAACAGTGGAGACTCAGTACTTTACCCGGGGAGGGTGAATAAAGCGCATTTTGTTTGCATTATAAACTTCAGATTTTACGTAATGGAGTATGCATATCTGCTCAAATTTTTTTATCATACTATTGATCGGTACTGTCTTTACAACATTAACCAATGACATTATAGCCAGGACCTTTGTATATAGTGTATATTGTACAGGGAATACAGTGATCACCTGTGACATTAAACACAGGAGCTCTATATATAATGTATATTGTACAGGTAAGGCAGTGATCACCAGTGACATTATACACATGAGCTCTGTATATAGTGTCAGCATACAGATAATAGTGATCACCAGTGTCATCATACACAGGAGCTCTGTATATAGTGTCAGTGTACAGGTAATACAGTGATCACTAGTGACATTATACGCAGGAGCTCTGTATGTAGTGTACAGGTAATACAGTGATCACCAGTGACATTATACACAGGAGCTCTGTATATAGTGTCAGTGTACCAGTAATACAGTGATCACTAGTGGCATTATACGCAGGTGCTCTGTATATAGTGTCAGTGTACAGGTAATACAGTGATCACCTGTGACATTATACGCAGGAGCTCTGTATACAGTGTCAGTGTACCAGTAATACAGTGATCACTAGTGGCATTATACGCAGGAGCTCTATATATAGTGTCAGTGTACAGGTAATCGCTACCTCTTGTAAATCTCATGTACTTACACCGCACATTTCAGCAGCGTCACTGCACCTCTGCAGACAGGTGTATGCTTCCCGGCTTCAGAGGTGCACTGTGCATGACCGAAAGCCATCTTCTGAACTTCCAATCATGCGCAGAGTGCCTCTGAACCATGTGATAACATGGAAAGAGGGATGACTAGTCAGGGGCAACTAATGCCCCTTTAGTCATTAGCATAGGAAATGGGGATAATATATATGCTTTTTTAAAGCTAATTTTTACAGACAAATGTTATACAGGGCTAGTTAGGGCTGAATGCTGCTGGGTTGCAGGGCAAGGTGAACCTGACATTTTCCCTTTAAGTCCCTTATCCTGGCCCCCTTTATTTAATAATATGCCCCATCCTGGCCCCCTATGTCCCTTGGCTCTGGCTATGTCCCCTAGGTTCCTTGGCCCTTGTTGTGCACAACCAGGGCCAAGGGACACAGCCAGAGCCAAGGGACCTAGGGGGCACAGCCAGACTCGAGGGTTCATGCAACATCAACAGTGACAGAGGGGGGAGAAGAAAAAAAAAAACAATCCCTTTTACTTGCCTGCACTCCCAGCGCAGCACAGCCTCCTCTTCTTATAGATCCGAAGTGCTCATGTTAAAATGGACGCCAACCTAGCAGATGCTGGTGGCTGATGTCACTGCATCCTTTGCAGGTGCCTCATGACAGTGAAGTCATATGCCAGCGATGTCACTGTCATGTGCCACCTACAACAGGCGGACACAGTTCCACACACGTCAGCTGCCAGCCTCTGCTAGGATGGCAGCCTATTGCCAAGGGTCCTAGGGGGCACAACCAGGGTCAAGGGACCTAGGGGGCACAGCCAGGGCCACAGGATCTACGGAGCACAGCCAGGGCCAAATGGCCTAGGCGGCACAGCCAGGGCCCAGAAACCCAAGGGGCACAGCTGGGGCCAAAGGACATAGGAGACACAGCCAGGGCCAAGGGACATAGGGGACACAGTCAGGGCCAAGGACCTATGTCTCTTGGCCCTGGCTGTGCCCCCTAGCACTGGCCCCAGCATCATTACACATCAACAGTGACACAGGGAGAAGAAAAACGTCTCTTACCTGCCTGCACTACCAGTGCAGCGCCCTCTTCTTATAGATCCGACGTGCTCATGTTAAAATGGACGCCAACCTAGCAGATTCTGGCGGCTAATGTCACTGTGCCATTCACAGGCGCCTCATGACAGTGACTTCATACGCCAGCGACATCACTGTTGTGCCACCTACGTTGGGCAGACATAGTTTCACCAACGTCAGCTGCCGACCTCTGCTAGGACGGTGGCCTATTGCGATGGTGATTGGACTATACATTTCAACAGAATGTGCATCCAGGGAGGCACCTTCAGTTGAAACAAGCAGGTCCCCTCTAAGTCCTACTCGAGTATTCTCCGGTGTCCCGGTGGGGCCTGTCCGACCTTGCACACCCATCATGTGATGATATAAATGGAGGATCTAAATTTCGCCACAATGGATAGTATGCACAGAATGGCCCAGATTTATCACAACTTCTACATCAGAATATTGTCGTAAATAGCATTTAAAAGTCACATTTTTTTGCACAACATGAGGTGGTACTAAAATTTTCTGACTTTTGGAGTTTTCATAATATATTCATCAAGCTCTGACAAAGTGGGAAGAGCTGGGGCAGAGGCATGACATGTTAAGGTCACACCGCTCATCAAATTCATGACGAACAATATCCTACCTTATATCACAAATCTTACTCTAAACCCTGATCAAGGAAAACATCTGGTCATTACTGCCCTTACTGGCAAATGTGGTCCAGTGAGTACGGTAGCCTGGTCTGAAACCTATTGTTGTGCAGGACCCACTTCCTGCACTGCAATAAGAGCGGCCAGCCAATCAGAGGCCGTCAGGTGACGTTGGCGCAAATGTTGCCGGCATATGATGTCACTGTCATGTGAAGGCGCATCTACCTACGCCTCAAATGGTTGAGTAAGAGGATGCTGCTAGGACCGCGGCCAGGTAAAGAGAAACTTTTTTTTTCACTTTTTTAGGTACTGAAAGCTGCAATATGGGGAGACATATGAGGGGGCAGGCTGAAGACATATGGAAGAGGGCAGAATGGATACATATGGTGGACAGAATGGAGACAGGATGGGAGAACATATAAGGAGGCAGGATGAAGACACAGGGGAACAGGATAAAGACATAGAGGGGCATGCTGGAGACATATGGAAGGGGGTAGAATGAAGACATATGGGAGGAGGCAGGATGGAGATAAATGGGGGGCAGGATGGAAACATATGGGGCCAGGATGAAAGGACATATATGGGGGCAGGATGGAGAAATATTGGGGGTCATGATGGAGACATACAGGGCCAGGATGGAGAGACATATGGGGGCAGGATGGAGACATATTGGGGAGCAGGATGGCGACATATGGGGGTCTGGTACCTGAACCCAAACTTTTTTTTAACTGTTTGGCCAAACCCGCCCATCCCGAACATCCAAAGGTCCGCCCATCTCTAGTGGTAATATGTGGTCCGGCCATGGTGTGACAGTATGTCTCTTGTATGCGGTATTATTGGTCATTGCTACACATTAACTTAAAGAAAAATAAATAAAAATATACCTAAAATGAGTATTGGGTATTTTAACAAATGTTTAATAGGTTAGAGTAGAGCAGGGCCCTGCCAGTAGAGTCTACCTTGTCATAGTGACGGCTTACAAAATCTTTTCGCCAAAGCAAAAACTGATGGCTGTGTATGTGAAATGGTGTTTGATGGGAAATGTTAAGGTGTGATTGGTGAGGACGTGGAATAGAAGTGGAGTTTATCCATGAGTGGGCGATGGGACTGTGGAAGGTTCAAGGAGCGGAGGCAGAGCTGGGCTGGAACCTGAGCGGAGTCTAAAAGGGGCCCAAAATTGTTGCCAGTATGGGGCCCTGAAATTTCTGGTGGTAGCCATGCCCCTGACTGTAGAAAGATTTATGGTGAGGAGCACACAGAGGAGCATGTCACTTTGCCCCATGCCTGATTCATTATCGTTGATCATTATTGTTGATATATTTTTAAGAAGAAAAGTTGAATGGATTCTTTCATTATATCCTATGGACCAGTGTCTTCACAAAATGGAGTTATATCCGAATTGATATGTTCACCAAGACTCCTCACTAGAACTGATTATACAGGTCCATTTACTATTCAGATGTTGTATAGAATCACCCCTCCCTGCATAGTTGGTATCTCCCAGAGAAGAGAATCCCTCTAGATGAGGGGTACTAAACATTTTTTGATCAATGGACCACATTACCATACTATACCAATCGCATGGGCCGCAAATTTATTTTTAAAGGGATAATTACATGAATACATCACCAGAACCACCATGAGTACATGAATACATCACTGGAACCAAATTTTGAGTATTTGAGAAATATTTGGAGAGTTTGGATAGTTTCTGCTCAGTTTTTGCTCCTGGAAAATCTGTGTGGACACACGCCAACTTTAAGGTTTGCTCACATCTGTGTATATAAAGTCGCTGAGATTCGCATAGAGAGAAGTTGGTGAGTATCATGCATTTATTTTCTCAACCAGCATCTGTATGTCATGCGAGAGCTATAGTATGCCAGTGTGCTTTTTTCTCACCTAGCATCCATATGACATCTGTATGACATGTGTATGCAATCCGTATGCAATGCAGTTTTGTCACAGGTGTGTCAGATGCAACAGACAGTTGCTCTACATCTGCCTACAGAAGGTCTCTGCGTTTGGCATTGCAGATGCCTTCTTAAACCTTCTGACTGTTGGACCCAGCGACAACCTCCCTCCGGCTCTAATTGACACACCTGGACCTTGGCGTTTATAAATTCCCAGCATACTTCAGGGAGTCGCTGGTGATATTCACTTTTTCCCTTGTGAAGGTTTGGAGTTGGAGCTGTTGGCTAACTTTCTCTCTGTTGCTCTTGGAGGACGTTTGGTGTGATCTCTCTGGAGTCTGCTCAAGCTAAGCTTATTTTTCCTTGTTTGTCTCCCTTGTCTTTAGTTATCAGTGTTGACTGACCAGTGCTCATCCCCCCTCCATCCCTATGCAGGCCCTAGCTCTAGGGATAGACACGGCTTAGGTTTCCTGCTGGTTGATTGGTGTGAAACCAATTTCAGGACGGTAGGGTAGGCAGGGTGTTATAAGATCTGCCTAGAGTTGTTTGGGCTTCCTTCCCTTCATCCCTTCGTGTTGCACTTATTCTTTCCCACACTGTGCGTGACAGATTTTAATATCAACTTTTACATATGCTAGTTCTCTATGTCATCTCATTATTGCGAAAGAAACGCTTTGTGAGGGGAAAACAATCTTTTTCTGGGGTAAATATCATAAGAGCCACACTTGGGTACTGCCCTTGTCAGGGCAAGAGCAACACATGGGGCACGACAGGGTGGGAAGAGACAACGGTGGATTTGGCCAACCACCATTGGGTCTGAATTCCTTATGTCTCAAATGGATGAGATCTATGAACTATGACACCTTGTTTTTGATTTGTCCTGCAGTGACTAGATATTTAATAGCATAGGCTTATTATTATTAATGTATTCAATTCATGGTGATTTAGTGGATCATTGTTATCCTTTTGTCTGGTTATTGCATGGGTAAATCCTATTTTAGTATTATGATTATTATGATTATTATGTTATTTTTTAAGATAAATCTTTGCATGCCGTTTAGATTATATATCCTGATAGATTAGATCCTGTAGCGTTAACAGGTATTGGGTGGGATAGCTGTGGAAATGAAGGAAGTTCCTTGCTTTCAACATGCTACAACATGTATTCAGGGATATTCAAAACATACATTCTGCATGGCAGCATCCTGTCACGTCCCTCACATAGAGGCACTATTACACATCACTGATTTTTTTTCTATTACTGTATCACGTATCCAATATATGCACCCTACGGCCTATAATATATATCTAACTAAAGTAAGAAAACAAACATTTCTGACCAACGTCCTGTATAACGCTAAAGTCATTCCTTAAAATTTAAATTGCAATATACCAAACAGGAAAATTTGCGTAATTATGGAAATCACAGGATGGATAGAGATGTTAATAATATGGAAATTATGAAAAAATGGAAATAGAGTTTGCAAAACATCTGACTTTATTAAGTATCAAGTATGAGTGTCACGTGTAGAAATATTCGCACTTACCCGCCAGTGTTAGGGTAGGTGCAGACGGCAATAGACTCTCATATCCGAGAAAATCACTCTCTGGTCAAACTATGATCAGAGTTTGACTGCAGTGTGATCAGAGTATGATCTGATTCTCTCGGATGGGGATAAGATGGATAAAAAAAAGTCTCCATTTTGTCAGTCCATGGATATCCGATGGTTTCCACAGACTCATTGACTTGCATGGCCAAGTGTAACTTTTTCCCCGGACCGACTGTCAGGGGGCGATTACAGCTACCTCTAAAAAAAGTATGCTATGTAGAGACTGTGACTGCTTTACGCACACCAACATGACTGAAAGCGAGTAGCTCCCAGGAGGAATAAAGTTCATTTTCTGCCAGTAACCATGTTTTGAGTGACGTGGCCAAGGAGCATCTTAACCCTTTTGCGCCACGGCCTGTTTTTGACTTCATGACCGAGCCAATTTTTACAATTCTGACTGCTGTCACTTTATGAGGTTATAACTCTGCAACACTTCAACGCATCCCACTGATTCTGAGATTGTTTTTTTTGTGACATACTTTACTTGATAGTGGTAAAATTTCTTCAATATGACTTGCATTTATTTCTGAAAATATCAGAAATTTGGCAAAACTTTTGAAAATTTCACAATTTTCTCTATCTTTATGCCCTTAAACCAGAGAGTGGCGTCACACAAAATACGGTAGTTAATAAATAACATTTCCCACGTCTACTTCACATCAACACAATTTTTGAAACATAAATGTTCTTTTGTTACGAAGTTAGAAAGGTTAAAAGTTGATCAGCAATTTCTCATTGTTCCATAAAATTTACAAAACCATTTTTTAGGGACCACCTCACATTTGAAGTGACTTTGAGGGGTTTATATGACAGAAAATACCCAAAAGTGACACCATTCTAAAAACTCCACCCCTCAAGGTGCTCAAAACCATATTTAAAAAGTTTATTAACCGTTCAGGTGCTGCACAAGAATTAATGGAATGTGAAAGGAAAAAATTAACATTTAAGTTTTTCCCAGAAAAATGTTACTTTAGCGCCATATTTAAAATTTTCACAAGGGAGGAAAATGCACCATAAAATTTGTTTTGCGATTTCTCCTGAGTACGCCGATACCACATATGTGGATGAAAACTATTGTTTGGGCACATGGCAGGAGCGCCATTTGACTTTTGGAATATAAAATTGGCTTGAATCAATAGCCGACGCCATGTCGCATTTAGAGAGCCCCTGAGGTGCCTAAACAGTAGAAATCCCTCTGAAATGACCCCATTTTGGAAACTGGATCCCTAAAGGACTTTAGATGTGTGGTGAGCACTTTTAACCCTCAGGGGCTTCACAGAATGTTGTGCCGTAAAAATAAAAAAAACACATTTTCCCAACAAAATGTTGTTTCAGCCCCATTTTTTTAGTTTTCACAATGGTAACCGGAGAAAAGATGCCAAAATTTGTTGTGCAATTTTTCCAAAGTACGCAGGTACCCCAAATTTGTTGAAAAACAACTGCTTGGGCACATGGTTGCCCAGGAGGAGCACGGCTTAGAGGCTCTGGTCTTCGCCAGAGCTCTTGATGGTGGAGATAGGCTTGCGCTGCAGGCAGCCTCCAGGAACCACCCCTGGGCAGTCCCCGGCACAGCAGCAGCTGATCACAGTGATCAGGATAAGTTACCGACATGGACTGGGAGTCACTGGACAGAACAGACACTAATGCGGGTTCACGTACCGCTGAAGCAGTTTCAGGTTCAGGTACTGCGCAATATGGTTTCTGGTTCAGGCACCGCTGAAGCAGTTTCAGGCTCAGGTGCCACTGTTGCAGTTTCAGGCTAAGGTATCGCCGGAGCAGTTTCAAGTCAAGTACCGCCAGAGTGGCGTCAGGCAGCACGAGTAACAGGAACTGCTTTGGAAAAACACGGCTAAAGGAAATCTGTTGGCAAGCAGAATTCAACCAGGTATCACTTAGATTACTAGGCTTCTGACAAAATTAGTTTTTGATTTAGCAAGGAAGCAAATCTGAAAAGCACCCCAGCCTTTGTATATACAATGTCCATAGACCATGAGCTGCCTGTCACATGAGAGTTGAGTCACAGCAATGAGACCCTACTGGTGCTAAAACAATCATTGAAGACAAACAAAATATCAGAGCTTGACAAGACAGACATTGCTGACATCTTAACCCCTAAAGCATGCGGTCTGCAGCTTACATAGCAAAAACCTGCTGACAAATTCCCTATAACAAGACATGTGCACACAAGGAGCGCCAGTGGGAGACCTTCAGAGTGTGACGTATTCCATGTACTGATGGTGGTTCTGGTGGCGTATTCATCTACTGATGGTAGTTCTGGTGATGTATTCCATGTACTCAGGATGGTTCTGGTGACATATTCATGCACTGAAGGTGGTTCTGGTGACATATTCATGTACTGAAGGCGGTTCTGGTAACATATTCATGTACTGAAGTTGTTTCTGGTAACATATTCCATGTTCCGATGGTGGTTCTGGTGATGGATTTATTTACTTATGTTTCTGGTTCCATATTCATGCACAACTGATGGCTCTGATGCTCCAGTGATGTACTGATGATTTTGTTTTCATATTCATGTACTGATAATGGTTTTTGTGATCAATATATCAACAGAATCATCATCACTACATGAATACAGCACCAGAACAACCATCACTACATGAATTCTTTCACTGAAACCAAAATATGTCACCTAAACTACCATCTGTACATGAATACACCACAGAAACACCATCAGTTTTGTTCAAGTTGTATTTGTTGCATGACAGATGCAAAAACCATTAGATGTATCCCTTTATCTGTAAAGGGGGTATGTTCTTTTTATCATTAGGGTATCTGCCAGGTGCTGGACACCTTGAAATCAAATGGCTCCGATTATAGTTATGCTTTATTAGTTTCCATAACTATTCTTGGGTTCTACATTTTAAATATAGAATGTCATGGATGAAACATCCCCCGTAATCCGAACCTCGCACCTCCGTCTCCAAGACTTCTCTCGTGCTGCGCCAGCTCTCTGGAATGCACTTCCCCAGACGATCAGACTGATACCTAGCCCCGACCTATTCAAGCGCGCTTTAAAAACCCATCTCTTCAAACAAGCCTACCACATCAACTACTCAGTAAACTAACCTTGTCCTGTTCCCTCCTTCCAAATATTATCTGCATGTGAATCTGCACCCTACTATTCATCTGTCTCCACACCCTCCATGCACACGATAACTGCACTTGATACTTGACTATTGCACTTAAACACACGGGCTGATGACCGGATCATGCAGCTTCATATGAAAATCCCTATTTATTATAATTGCCAGACCTGAAATAACAAGCACTTTTCACCTATTGTGTCCCCCCATTTCCTTGTAGATTGTAAGCTTGCGAGCAGGGACCTCACCCCTAATGTCACTGTTTAAATTGTCTTAACTTATACTGAATTTATTGTCTGTACATGTCCCCGCTTAATTGTAAAGTGCTGCGGAATATGTTGGCGCTATATAAATAAAAATTATTATTATTAATATCACTATTTATTCTCCTGTATTGTGTAAATGATCTGCAAAATATGACTGATTCTCTAACTTTGAAATTGCATTCCCTGTTAAGTCGCATCTCTAAGCTACACCACTTTTTTGATTTTGATGACTTTTTTTGGCAAAAAATATAACAATTCTAGTGGACTTGGTAATCAGTTTTTTTGCTACCTAACCCAGCGGAGGGGAAGGAGGGAGGTGCATTAGGGGTCCTGTTACCTTAGTCATGGACCCATTCCTTTGCTTTGGGGTGGGGAGTGAGCCATTGGCTTCATCTGCCTAGGGCACTAAAATACTTTGTACCAGCCCTGGGCTGTACTAAGAAATGTAGGAGAACCTTGTGACTGTCCTAATGAAGAAAGTCAGTTGGACTTCGAAAAGAAGAGCAATAAAACCGCAATTCGGATTCTATATCCCTTTCTGTACATTCCCATGTATTGAGAGACCAGCAGCGCAGCATAACCGCTTCTCCACATCAACTGATTTCCTCCTAGGAGAACCTGTAATACTGATATATTAGTAAGTGCCACAGGATCATGTCCACAACACATCTGATAAAATAAAGGGGCCCACACCTTTAACGCAATTATATAAAAATACCACCACACTGATTGACGAATGTGACACACAAAAATTCATAGATGACATTTTCATCTGTGTAATTAACCCCTTTCTGCCATTGGACGGAATAGTATTTTCAACGGCAGAATTCCCGCTCTGTTGTGGGCTCCGGCGGTGAGCCCGCATCAAAGCCGGGACGTTAGCTGTTTTGAACAGCTGACATGTGCCCACAATAGGCATGGGCGGAATCGCAATCCGCCGGTAACTATTAACTAGTTAAATGCCGCTGTCAAACTCTTACAGCTGCATTTAACAAGCGATTCGGGCCATCCGAATGGAAATGCGCGCATCGGTGACCCCGCCACATGATCGGGGGTCATCAGTGCATCGGCATAACCAGAGGTTTCCTGCGGACCTCTATGGTTGTTGATGCCAGATTGCTGTGAGCGCCACCCTGTGGTCAGCACTCATAGCAATGTTGTAATTTTCCTACATAGATAAGATCTGAGCATCGCCTCTTTGCAGCAGAGGCAATCGAGTTGTGCCAGCTTCTAGCCTCCCATGGAGGCTCTTGAAGCATGGCAAAATTAAAAAAAAAAAGTTTTTTAAAGTATATATATATATATATATATATATGTTCAAATCACTCCCCTTTCACCCCATTCAAAATAAAATAAAAAAAATAAAACACATATTTGGTATCGCCGTGTTCAGAATCGCCCGATCTGATCATAGCGATAAAAAAATTCAAAACGCCAGAATTACTTTTTTTGGGTCGCCGTGGGGGATCAAAAGATCGTATCTGCACGAAAATGGTATAATTAAAAACGTCAGCTCGGCACGCAAAAAATAAGCCCTCATTCAACCCCAGATCACGAAAAATTGAGACGCAATTTTTTTCTTTTTTAGCAAAGCTTGGAATTTTTTTCACAACTTAGATAAAAATTAACCTAGACATGTTTGGTGTTTACGAACTCGTAATGACCTGGAGAATGATAATAGCAGGTCATTTTTAGCATTTAGTGAACCTAGCAAAAAATCCAAACAAAAAACAAGTGTGGGATTGCACTTTTTTTGCAATTTCACCACACTTGGAATTTTTTCCCATTTTTCAGTACACAACATGGTAAAACCAATGGTGTCATTCCAAAGTACAACTCGTCCCGCAAAAAACAAGCCCTCACATTGCCATATTGACAGAAAAATAAAAAAAGTTATGGCTCTGGGAAGGAGGGGAGCGGAAAACGAAAACTGAAAAAAAGCTCCGGAGGTTAAGGGGTTAATACCATGCAAATACTGTAAGCTATGTCAGAATCTTCAAGGGTCTTTGTGCAGCTTTCTTGGCTCTGAGCCTGCCTGCAGATTTTTTGGTAGCCTACTAATGAGCTCAGATGCTTCCTTTGAACTACATATAGATCAAATGCTACATAGAGGTAGAGGGGATGGCAAGTCCACTCCACTATTACCACTATCCCATAAAAAAAATCCAGTCTTCAAAATAACCGTTAGGCTGTGTGCACACGATGCAGATTTGGTGCAGAATTTTCTGCATAAAATCTGCACTAAATCTGCATCTCCTGGCAGAATCCGCAGGTGCGTTTTTTATGCGTTTTTTCAGTGCAGTTTTGGTGTGCGTTTTTTCATGCAGTTTTGTAAGCGTTTTTTAAAGCTAAATTAATAAAGTTAAAAAAAAAAATTTGTCCATGTCATGATGTCATTTCCTAACCCTATTCTAACCTTAGTGGAAAAAAAAAAATTCTTTATTTTTTTATTGTCCCTACCTATGGGGGTGACAAAGGGGGGGGGGGGGTCATTTACTATTTTTTTTATTTTGATCACTGAGATATAACCTATCTCAGTGATCAAAATGCACTTTGGAACGAATCGATTCGGCGGGCTCACTGCCATTTTGGAAGATGGCGGCGCCCAGGGAGAAGACGGATGGACCCCGGGAGGAACGGTAAGTATGACGGGGTGGATCGGAGCATGGGGGGGTGGATCGGAGCACGGGGGGGGGGGGGGGGCTGGATCGGAGCACGGGGGGTGGATCGGAGCACGGGGGGGGGGGGGGGTGGATCGGAGCACGGGGGGGGTGGGTGGGTGTTGGATCGGAGTGCAGGGGGGTTGGATCAGAGCATGGGTGGGGGGTGATTGGAGCACGGGGGTGAGCGGACAAGAGCACGGGGGGAGCGGAGCCGAAGCAGTGTACCGGACAGATCGGTGGCTTGGGGGAGGGGGGATCAGTGGGGTGGGGGCACATGTTATATGTTGTATGTAATGTATGTTTTATGTGTTTGTGTTTTTAACCCATTGTAGTCAGTCGCCTGACGATGGGACAACTCTCCCATCATCACATTTCGATGGGAGAAGTAGTCCCACCCGACGAATGACTACAATGAGTCACTACTGACAGAGAGACAGACACACAGACCGACACACACACACAGACACTACATACCATTTCCACCATGCGCTTCACATCGATCCCCATCCGACGGTACGACTCCATTTTCACTACACTCCGCCCACACACTTCCTCCACATCACTGACTTCACTTCCGTCTGCTGCGGTTTTGACACCCAAATCCGCATAAAATCTGCAGATGGTTTTTACATCTGCAGTTTTTATGCGGATTTGACCCACAAAATGGGAGCCTATGGGTGCAGAAACGCTGCAGAACTGCACAAAAGAAGTGACATGCACTTCTTTGAAATCTGCAGCGTTTCTGCACGGATTTTTCTGCACCATGTGCACAGCTTTTTTTTTTTTCCTATTGATTTTCATTGAATTGTAACTCACAGTGCAGTTCTGCAGCGTTTCTGCTGCAGAAAAAAACGCTGCAGAACTGCACTAAATCTGCATCGTGTGCACATACCCTTAATGTCTCAGCAAATTATGGCCTTGTTTTCATGAGCTGTTCCCGGAAACAACAACCGATTAGTTTCATGTTGGCCGATCGGCACTTGTCTTTAGTAGCCTAATCAGACAGGCTGATTACACTCCCGATAAGCCCAGTGATCGATAATAGATTGTTCTTTCCGCATAAACTGTAATTATTCTCGGCAGCTCATTTGCTGTTTACAATGGACAATGTGCTGCCAAGAATGATTTTTCAGCAAGCTTCAAAATAATTTCATCTGTCAAATCAACATTTGTTCCTTGAGGGATTGGCAGCCTCTATACATTGCTAATTATTGGAAACGATAGTTCTTAGGACACTCTCTTTTGATAATCGTGCAGCGTAAATGTACCCCAAGACTGCTGAGCACTTGCTATTCTTCCAGACTTTTCCTCTACTGTTGTAAAGTCACTTTTGAGCACCCCAATGGAGCCAGCGCAGGCTACTATGGAGGCCTGTGCTGATTCTAGAAGAGATGCCCGCTCTGTTCAGTAGCAAAGTGACTAAAAATGATCAGAGCCCCCGGATGGCTGCAGTCAATCACAGGCTGCAGCTGTTCTCTGACTTTCAAATGGAGCAGACATCACCTCCGGACTAGGCACAGATCTCTGGAGCGCCTTGCACTGGGTCAGCAAGGGAGCTGGAAGGCGACCAGGCCACAGTTTATTTTTTAAAGACATCCATGTTATAATAAAAAAAATATTCTATATCGCAAAACCCCTTTAAGAAATCAGGTGATGCAGTACTCTAAAGATTTTGCATGCTACTGGACCTCAAATATTTCGTTTCATCTTTGTGTTGTTTCATCAAACCTAGATCCGAAAAGTTCTCTGAAGCCTTCGGTAAAAGGGTCGTAGAATGCACATTAATCATTCCATTGTCCAGATTTTGATCAAGTGTCATCTCGACTAGGCGAGGCTCTCCCGGAAAGTTTAACTGGAAAACAGAACAGGCAAACTCCATAACCTCTTTCTCTAAAAAGCTGCACATAGCAGTCATCACGGTTACATGTTACAATGCACGGGTCTAACATTAGGAAAAGGCTACACAAAGTATAACTACATGGGAGATGTCAGGTGGAAACTTCTGCTTTCCAGAAAAAAAAACAAACCATTTGAGCCTGTGAGCACCTAAGAGAACCTTATCCAACTTACTGTGGAAGATAAGATTCTTGGTTACATTACCAAAACTCATTTCACCAAAAGAACCCAATAAGAATTTTAAAAGTCAGACCACGACACGGACAAAACTCACCTGCGTCAGTCATTGGCTACATGAATATGAAACAAAATCGTGCAGTCATTGCCCGCAGCGGTTCGGCAGGATTTACAAAGTGTAGACCTCCTATAAATTCTGCTAATATATTATCATAGATTTATCATCAGATACAGAGGAAAATTGTGATTGTAATCACGCCCCCAACCTTTCGATTGACAGCTTGCTCTGCAGCTTTTGTGTGTAGCTCAGGCTGTCAATCGCAGCGCACAGGAGTAATTATGGCACTGACCCAATGACTGGAAGTGAGTGTCCATAGGGAAACATGACTTTATTTTTTCCCTTTAGCCGCTGCTCCAGTAAGGAAGCCTAACAGGATTTTAACGCTCCGTCTATATATACAGGAATATAGAATTTTTGAATAGGACAAGTTTGCTTTAAATTTTACTTGTGGAAACTTTTCACAATGTGTAGGACATATTCTGCAGATATGATTTTAATTCTTATTTTGCTGGATGTTTTGCCACATAGAAATAAATATAATGTTCTATTAGAATTATGTATAGAGATCTGTTTAGCAGATCTGTGCAAAAATCCCACATCCCCTTGGAGTGGTGAACTTGAGCTCTGCCCACCTCCTTCAAGCAGACGCCTTGGTAACCTTTCTCTTCAGTCTTTCTGTTGCGGTATTATTTCTAAAATAAGCAAGCACGAGGAGATCATCTATTTCAGAATATGAGTGTTCCTTAATGACTAAAAATAAATCTGGTTTTGCGGCCAGGAAAATAAGGTCTAAATATATATATATATTTATAAATATATACAGAAGTTGGACATAGACAAGGTGTATTAGTGCTCATTATCAAAACTAACAACCAATATTTGGTGCAAGGTCAGAAAATGGAGAGGTGCGCCAATTTATCATACACCATGAGCGACTGACACAAATCTGGTGCATTTTAAGTATTAAAATTAGTAAATCCGACTCTATATAACTTAGAAGGGTTAAAACAGAATGTTGCTAGAACACATGATCCTTTGTTGCCATTTCTATGCTATGGCAAGGCAGAGCATTAGTGGTTAGCACTGTTTTGCAGTCCTGAGTTTTAAGGTAACATATCCGATAATGCTCAGGCTAATAATGTTATGAAGGTACCCAACCACTGTACTGAAAGCCGGCACCTGGTAGAAAATTTACTTGCAGAAGCCGCCGGCTTTCAGTCATATAGGCGTGCCCAAAGCAATTATAGTCACCACTCACAGCACTGAGAGCAGCGGCCGTAAGAACACCCTGACACTCATTGATAGACAACGCACCAGCGTACAGTCAGCTGTCAGTCACTGCCAGGGGGAGCTTACAGCGGCTACTCTCCATGCTGTGAGCGGTCACTATAATTGCTTCGGGCACAGATGACTGACTGAAAGCTGGCATCTTCCAGGAGAAGTAAAGTTAATTTTCTCCAGTGTGCCATGCATTCAGTACAGAGCTGCACACCTTCATAACGTTATTAACCCACAGACTAGCCCTAAATCTGAAAGTTAATAGCGTAATCAGACATAAGTTCCCTTTAAATCCAGCCAAGGACAAAACCTGAATAAAGTTTGTAGGTTCTCCCCGTGTCCATGTGGCTTTTCTCCTACATTCTAAAGCCAGATAGTGACTGATAAAAACTTTAAGTTGTGAGCCTCCCTGGGGACAGTGTGTGAAGACTAGGTCTGTAAAGTGCTGCAGAACATGCTGGTGAGACTGTAAAATGATTATGCCACAAGGTCATTAGTCAACAGCAGCCAAGACCACATTAGATAAAGGTGTATGGGAGAATACGGAGGAGGGAGGTTTTAGCATGTTGGAATTTAACATGCTTGATCCTTTATTTTGCCTGCAATGGTTTATCTGCTGTTTCTTTATTGGATAAACATTTACTAGCTATAAGAATGCATGGTGAGCTCAGGGAAAATAGCGCTCTCTAGAATGAGCGTTTACCTGGCAACTAACCTGTATGAATGGCCAACTTAAAGGGTAACTTTACTTTCAGGACGCTCTTCAGAATAAGCTGTCGTGTGTATACATGAGGAATAACACTATTTCTGGTCAGCATAAAACTTGTTCTTCACTTTTTTAGTGCACAGAAAGCAGCAGCAGCATGGAGGAAATTAAACAGCGGTATTGATCAGTGTAGATGTGAATCCATCTCTAGTCTGAGGATAATGACTTGATAGAACGGTTAACACAACCTTTCATGGTCTCGCTCTGCCCATTCCCTCACTCTGCTCCTCATTCCATAGTGTATGAGCATTGACACATGGCACCACAGTGAACCAGAAGTCTCTTATGTCTGAGCTGCGTTTTCAGTGTGGATGAAAAGTTCACGAGGCAGGGAGAAGGAAGTGTCTAATAAGTAGGGAAGGAAGTAGATTTCCCTGACAAAATATATTACAAATATCCAAGGAGAAAAAGGAAAATGCGGCACTCACCCAGGTAGATTGCGAATCAAAGTCCTTTATTCATCATAACGTAACAACGGACATAGTAAGGAGAGGCGGCTGGGAGAGATCAGCGGTGCGGGGAGAAAGAACAGGACTACGATCGTTTCGCGCTTGTGCGCTTCCACGGGTCCATACAATATATTACAAAAGTTTTTAATATTCCCCTGTACTAATGATTTATGGACAACTTGATAAAATTACTTTTCCTATTTAAGTATGGAAGTCTAGCACTGTGTTATGAATTTCAAACATTTCCTCCATGATTTCTGCAGAAAACTAATGATGTTTTCTTCTTAATGTTTATTTTGTTAAGTTGGCCATACACATTAGATACCGATGAGCTAAACCGTGATTTCTCCCGACTACACCACATACATGAACGTTCAGATTGACAAAGGTATTGGGACTTAGGTCTTAAATACTGAATTCTGTTTTGTCATTAAGTCCGAATACCACAGGTGTATAATATCCAGCCCCTTGCCATGCAGTCTACCTTTACAAAGATTTGTGAAAGGATGTCTTGTTCTAAACAGCTCCCTGTATTAGATCCTGGTCCTGGAATAGGAGCCACCATTACATGTCGTCAGTTTATGAAATTCCTTCCCTAATCCCTCCGAAATTTTCCATGATCAACTGTGTTATTATGGAAAAGTAGAAGAGTTTAGGGACCACAGCAAATCGTCCATAAAGAGGAGACCATGTAACGTTACAGCATGCAGTCATCAAGTGCTAAGGAGCATAGTTCAAAAAAGTCACCAATGTTCTGTTGACCCCATAGCTCCAGAGTCCAAACCTTTTGTGGCATTAACCTCAGCACAGTAACTGTACTGGGAGCTTATTGGCATAAGCCACAATTGATTGGGTTGCTATTTGTTGCATTTCAGAAGAACAGGGTGAAAGTGATTTAGTGGCCAAGTATGTCTTCTGATATGAACCCAGACACCTATGGCAAATTCTGAAGAGACAAGATGAGCATCACTCTCCAGCCAGCATCCAGGCTCTAAAAGAGGTCGTTCTTGAAGAATGGAAAAAGATAGAGGTTGGAATATGTCACCAACTTGTTCATATTATGCCTAGAAGACTTTGTGCTTACCTTAAAAATCATGCAGGACATCCAAAATACTAGGTGCAATAGTTTTTTATGTGGGGTGTATTCATTTTTTAATCAACTAATTTGCGTGAAACTGAACATTTTGTAAAGAAAGTTATATTAACCTTACTGTCAGATTATTGGTTTAAAACATGTTCGATACGGATTCAATGTTCGATACGGATTCAAATCTCACTTTTCAAAAGGGGATGTACTCATTTACGCTGAGCACTTTATATTACAACATATTTTTCTCTTAATAAAAACGGTTAAGCCTAATAGGTGAAAGTCACAAACTATTGGTGTAGATGAGAGTTTTGGAAAGTCGATGAAAAAAAACATCTACAGCATTAATGGTATTAAGAATCATGTATAATTAAAGTTATCATCACACGTTAATGAAGTCAATAAATACCGCTATGCTTGGTCACCGGCTTTCTAATTAGTTTAGTTTTTTCCTACTAACATTAGATTTTTCCAAATGTTACTCATAATAAAGACAGAAAAAAAAGTTATCCATTACTCATTTTAATTTTAGAAAATAACGTAAAAATAAAAAACAAGCAAAAATGCAGCACTATATTGCACATAAAAAATAGGTTGTTAATGTATTGAAATCTGTAAACATACTTCCCTGTTCCTTCACAGTTTAGGCTATTTTCACACTAGCGTTGGAATCTCCCCGTCGCAATGCGTCGGGGAGAGATTCCGACGCTAACGTTTAGCGCATTGCACAATGGAGGCAGCGGATGCATTTCTCCGGCGCATCCGCTGCCCCATTGTAAGGTGCGGGGAAGTGGGGCGGAGTTCCGGCCGCGCATGCGCGGTCGGAAAAAGCGGTCCGTCAGGAGCAAAAAACGTTACATGTAGCGTTTTTTGCTCCCGACGGTCCGCAGAAGCACGACGCATCCGTCGCTCGACGGATGCGACGTGTGGCAATCTGTCGCCAATACAAGTCTATGGGGAAAAAACGCTTCCTGCAAGCACTTTTGCAGGATGCGTTTTTTCAGCAAAACGACGCATTGTGACGGATTGCAGAAAACGCTAGTGTGAAAGTAGCCTTAGGTACAAATCGTGGAAGTGTTCAACAAGTGTCTATTTCTAGACTCTACAGTTTCCAAAAGGCTGCAATGTAATATATTACTGTTTTCAAGAACAACTGGACACATGATACATAATATTAAGCCCTTTTAGTAATGCTGCATCCAAAAACCATAGAGTTTATCTTGTCCGACAATTCAAACTTGGGTGACCGTGGTCTGTAGGTCACTTTCCCCCTGAAGAAGGTGTAAAGCCCAGGAGCTGTTCGATTGGTGTGTATCTCCACTCATCGGCCTCCAGTTCCTCCACTAATCCAGCCAACTTCTCCATTCGGGACACTTGTTGATCTGAAAAGATTAGACCTAAACAAATGTTACTGCAATTAGAACAGGATCATATTCTGTCTCTCAAGGTTGCTCTAGGACTTCAGGTCATCCCTGCGGAGGATTGTCAGCAATCACAGCCGTCCATGGAAACATCTTATCTGTGTACACGTAGTGACGTGAACAAGATGTTCATAAGCTGGGGACAAACTGAGCAATTAAAAAAAGTTAGAAGGGTCTACATGGACTCTTCAGAGGAGACAGTGGGAACGCATGTGACATTTGACTCCGGTCAAGAGCAGATATCATTAAGAAGGTGGATAGTTTGTAGAACCTTCCAATATGAATGGCCTAGCTGTAAATTACTGTTAACTTTGCATAAAATGTGTCAAAAATAAAAGTAAAGGGCTTGATTCATCAAAACTCCCACGCCAGAATTATGATAAAAAAATAAAATTGCAAAATATAGACAACTCTATTTTAGATTTGCAAAAACATTTTGGCTCAAATTTTTGGCGCAATAACAATTACGGTAGTACAGTGCTTCCCCAAAGATAAGATCTATCTCTAAAATAAGCCATAGCATGATTTTACAGAATTTTTGGAGTATACGAGAAATAAAAGGCCTACCCTAAAAATAAGCCCTAGTTACAGTCAGGACTGGTGCGTTTTCCTTTTGTGGGTGGGTGATGCTGGGTGAGCAAACCAGTCAATTGCCCAGGGCCCCCACTCTTAGGCCGGGATCACACATACGTGAGATACGGTCGAGTCTCGCAGGTGAAAACCCAGCTCTGGACTCCGGTGCGGAGCATGCAGCCGCACAGCAACACATGGAGCCGTATGGAGCCGTATCTCGCGTATGTGTGATCCCGGCCTTAGGGGCCCCCAGCATTTTTATCCTGAGGTTAAAATTGCTTGAGAACCTTTGGTGACATCTCGGTCTAGAGGAACTACAGAGGTATGCATGGCCGGAGTTAGGGAGGGAAACTGGGCAATTTCTCAGAAACCCCACTCTCTTAGGGGCCTTTAGCATTTCTATCTGAGGTTAAGACTGCTTTTGTGACCAAGATCTAACCAAAGGTCCTTTAACTGCAGGAGTGTACAGCAACTGAAGAGATGGGCTGGTATGCGCCGTACATGCAGTGTGCGCGTGTACACGTGTACGTGCAGTGTGCGCGTGTACACGTGTACGTGCAGTGTGCGCGTGTACACGTGTACGTGCAGTGTGCGCGTGTACACGTGTACGTGCAGTGTGCGCGTGTACACGTGTACGTGCCATGTGTGATGACATGATTATACTTGAATAAATGTTTTCTATTCAAGAATATATGTGGATTGTTGTTCATGGGAAAAAATAAATAAAAAGTAAGCCCTAAGGAATCTTTCGGAGCAAAAAATATTATAAGACCCGGTCTTATTTTCGTAGAAACACAGTAGGTGGTGTAATTGTAGACTGGACAGTCTAAAGAGCCAAATGTATCACACAACACTAGTCACTGATAAAATAAACAGTCTTGCACCAAATTTAAGTTTACACTGTCTAAAAATGAGAGTTTAATAGATTTGCCCCCATATCTCACCATGCTGATTTTAATGCAAATACTAGAATCTCTCTGCATTGCAGATTTTAAGCTCAAAATCTCATTAAAAGTTGTATCTCTGGCAATACGATCCACCTATAAACTGCCGAGGTAATATGTGTAAGTCTCAGCTCCTGTACATTGCATGCATCATCTATAGTGAATAGGTACCACCTGTCATCAGAGAGTCTACCTGTGATCAGTAAATCAAGGTATGGCAGCAGCAGAAAAGACACAACATAAAAAACCCCTACAAAGTACTATCTGTAGATAGATAATGGTGAAAACATCCATCTTCTGGTGATAACTATGGTGGGAGTCGCCTTACTCTGATCAGAGGTTACAGAAAACGGAGCCCTGTAAATGCACAACATCCTTATAGCCCCAGGAATCAAAGAACAAAGCTCTACAAGTGAATGTCGGGAGACGAGGTCTTCTCTACTCCCATCTAATTGTCGCCATCAGGGATAGGTGTTAAAATGACTGCCCTCAAGGGAAGAAAAAAAAAATATAAGGAGTAGAATAACTAGAATTGATTTCCGTCTCTCCTTTTGTAACCAGGGATATGTCAGCTCATGGTCTCTAGCAGTGATATATGTACCCTCAGCAGACCAGAGAGGTGGCTGCTCTCTGAGGAGGCCTACATGCACAAGAAGATGGCCATTAGAGACACAACCCTTCTAGTCATTAGTAGGGGTCCCAGCCCCCCAACTAACTACAAGTTATCACAGATTCAGAGCAGAGGTTAGAATACTTATCTAATGGATTCATATTCCATAAAAGTGTGATTGTGGGGGGTGGGAGAGCTGCGGCCCCCAGCAAGCCAGAAAACAAGTTAAATGCAGTTCTCTTCATTAGTGGAGACGTGTCTGCACATGCCCAGTTACACGCTTCTAACCGAATAGATATTATAAAAGTGGAGATCTACGGCTAAAATTATACAGGGGAAGAGTTAAATGGATTGTCCTTCCTAAAATGTGTCACTTATTAGTTCTCCTTACTGGAGTACCCAGCAATAAGCTATATACTTCTAGTGCATTTGTCAGAAAGCATTTACCGTATATACTCGTGTATAAGCAGAGTTTTTCAGCATATTTGTTTGTGCTGAAAACGCCCCCTTCAGCTTAGGCCTCATTCACACTTCCTTCTTTCAGCTCCCGTCACAATCTGTAGTTTTTTCAGAATGCAGGATCCTGCATTTTCTCATAGGCTTGTATTAGCGACGGATGGCCATCCGTTTCATCCGTCTTTCACTGGATCCTGCATAAAAAAAACGGTCCGTTGGGCAGAGAAAATGCTCAGAGGAACTTTTTTTCTGCACGTCGGAAAATCGGTCAGCGACGCATCCTGCACTGCCAGTCACTGGCTACAATGGAAGCCTATGGGCGCAGGATGCGTCGCTGCCTGTGAAAAGCAGGAATCCAGCGACGGGTCCCGCCTTTTCAAAGAGAGCATGCGTGGAAGAATTTCCCATCAGGGAAATTCTCTTTCGCTCTTTCTCTTTTTACTATTGATGCTGCCTATGCAGCATCAATAGTAACAAGACATGATGTAAAAAAAAAAAAAATCAAAAAAAAAAAATCGCAATATTCTCACCTACCGACGTTCCCGCACAGCGTCACCGATGTTCCCGGCAGCTAGCGTTACTTCCTAGTAATACATTAAAAATTACAGTAAAAATTAAAAAAGACCACGACTTCTCGTGAGATTTTGCAATGTATTACTAGGAACGCTAGCTGCTGGAAGCATCGCTGCGCAGGAACGCCGGTAAGTGAAAATACTGCGATTTTTTATTCTTTTAACCTGGTTTGTGTTGTGTATGCATTTTCACAGCAGAAAACTGCTGTGAAGACGCATACACAACAGGTGCACATAGGCTCGACGGGCCCAGTGCACACGTTTTCCACAATCTGCACAGGATCCGTCATTTCAACGTCTTGACAGATCATGTGCAGATTTGGAAGATGGAAGTGTGAAAGAAGTCTAACATGCGAGTAATTGTTCCAGAAAGACGGTGGGGGAGCAGTGTGTCACAGAGACAGGAGCCGGCGGCTGCGGCTAAAGCGAGTGCCTGCTGCTAAAGAGAAAAGAACATTCACTGCGCTGGCAGTGGATATTCATTTCTCTTATTGCACACACAGTTACAGTCGCCAGCTTCCAGCACACATCCTACTTGCCTTTCCTGCACTGCATCTTGTTCCGGTGCCAGCAGCTCTTCCCGCAGAGCGATCAGATGGTTCGGCTCATTATGGTAATGAATATTCACCCCTCTCCACTCCCGTAGGCGTGGAGTGAATATTCATTACCTTAATGAGCGGGGACACATGATCGTTCGGCCGGAAGAGCTGCTGGCGCCGGAACGAGACCCAGCGAAGGCGCGCAGGGAAGTTAAGAAGGATGTGTTTTTTTTATTTTTTATAGGAACCATGTATACAAGGGTAGGGGGTAAGGAGCCATGCATACAAGGTCGGGTCGGGGAAGCCATGAATACAAGGACGGGGAAGGGGAAGCCATGAATACAAGGACGGGGAAGGGGAAGCCATGAATACAAGGACGGGGAAGGGGAAGCCATGCATGCAAGGACAGCGAAGGGGTAGCCATGCATACAAGGACGGGACGGGGGGGGAAGCCATGCATACAAGGACGGAACGGGGGAGCCATGCATACAAGGACGGAACGGGGGAGCCATGCATACAAGGACGTGACGGGGGAGCCGTGCATACAAGCACGGGGAAAGTGAAGCCATGAATACAAGGACGGGACGGGGAGCCGTGCATACAAGGATGGGACGGGGGAGCCGTGCATACAAGGACGGGACGAGGGAGCCGTGCATACAAGGACGGGACGGGGGAGCCGTGCATACAAGGACGGGACGGGGGAGCCGTGCATACAAGGACGGGACGGGGGAGCCGTGCATACAAGGACGGGACGGGAAAGCCGTGCATACAAGGACAGGAGAGCTATGCATACAAGGACAGGAGAGCCATGCATACAAGGACAGGAGAGCCATGCATACAAGGACAGGAGAGCCATGCATACAAGGACAGGAGAGCCATGCATACAAGGACGGGACGGGTGAGCCATGCATACAAGGACGGGACGGGTGAGCCATGCATACAAGGA
Organism: Ranitomeya imitator; assembly: GCF_032444005.1. Taxonomy (NCBI): domain Eukaryota; kingdom Metazoa; phylum Chordata; class Amphibia; order Anura; family Dendrobatidae; genus Ranitomeya; species Ranitomeya imitator. Next base: position 757,079,768 of record NC_091283.1, on the reverse strand, counting down.
CGGGACGAGAGAGCTTTGCATACAAGGACGGGATGGGAGAGCCATGCATACAAGGACAGGAGAGCCATGCATACAAGGACGGGACGGGTGAGCCATGCATACAGGGACAGGGGAGCCATGCATACAGGGACAGGAGAGCCATGCATACAAGGATGGGACGGGTGAGCCATGCATACAGGGACAGGGGAGCCATGCATACCAGGATAGGGATGAAGGGACAATGCATATCCGGCTTATACTCAAGTCGATACGTTTTTCGTGGCAAAATTAGGTGCCTCGGCTTATACTTGGGTCGACTTAAACTCGAGTGTATACGGTAAATAGTAACTACACTTTCATTTATGTTTTTTTTTTATACATCAACCGTGAATATAAGAAACTATGTAATATATCTTATTAGAGAAACCTGATTCTTTCCAACAGAAACTCTGTTTCATGCCCTGGTCATTCACCCCCAAAAAACTGATCAAATCTGTCTACAAATCTGTCTGCACAGAGGAATCCCATAACAACTTCTATCTATAACTCTATAGAGATGAGAAGCACAAGGAAAAACTGCTGAGGCTTCTTGTGCAGGTGGGGGGGGGAAAATCATGTTATTTCTCAAATAAAACACACATTACAGCTTTTTTTTGGTGGTTGCTTTTTTATTTAAGGAAACAATGGGCAACCACAAAATGATGATTTTACTTAACACCACCTATTCTGCCTGTAGAGGACACCTAAGTGATCCAACTTCACAGCAAAAGTCGGGTCCAAACTTTCAGTTTGGGGGACTGGGATCCCACAACCCTCCGCACCCAATTGCAGTGAAAGCAGAAGATCGTGTGTCTTATTGCGCTTTGAAGTAACCCATCCCTGCTACATCCTTCACTGAGCAGGTAATGATCGGTAACACCATTACAGTGGATGCTGATCAGTATCTACTTAATAAAGGATGTAGCAGTGCTGGTTTACTTCAAAGACAGATATCATGTGAGGTGAGATGAGGGTCTACATGAGGGTCCTAAATGGGTAGTGCTCTTGACAATGTTACTAGAGGAGAGCTGCTTGCTGATTGGGATGTCTACAATATGTGCTGCTGAACCGGTGGTGTTGTACATGCAATTGGTATGTATACGAGTCCTGTGGGCGGTCATACTCAGTAACTGACAGTGTTCTCAGATCTGTGCATGCAAAGATAGCTGTCAGTCACTGAGTAGGACCGCCCACTGGACCCATTATGTACAGTATACCAGCACCAGGGATTTAAATGAAAAAAAAAAAATGCAAGTTTAATTGAAACTTTTCCACCAAAAATCAATTTAATCATCTCCTCCTCCTCCTGCTCTATAAGATCCTGAAGGCAGTGCAGATACCATTTTTAACATGAATGGATTCCTTTATTTCAACATGATGGTGAACTGAATGGGGGTTAATTCATGTGCCAGTTTAAATGGGTTGTTTGGGCATCTAATACTGATAACCTATTCTCAGGATGAATCATCAATATCAGATTTGAGGAAATTCAACATCTGGCACCACCCCTGGTTAGCAGTTATAAGCTCTAGCCACAGCTATGGCAGCTCATACTGACTGACACAGGAGCCGGTACACATTAAACACATCTGTGCTCAATACAACACGTACATCTGCAGGCCGCAACTGGAGCAAACAGCAGTGATCGGTGAGGCGACCTTTAAACTTCACTGTGCGAATGTCACTATAACTAATGTCCTCCTGTCACGGGTATGTCAGAAGCTGCAGACAGCCGCACTGCATCTAGCTGTAGAAGGTCTCTTCGTTTGGCTTTACCAACACCTTCTTAACCATTCTGACTCTTTGACCCAGTGGCAACATTTCTCCAGCTCTAACTGACACACCTGGACCTGGGTGTTTATAGACTCCCAGCTGCTGGGAGATGCCGGTGATATTTCCATTTCCCACTGTTGAGGTTTGGAGCTATAGCAGTCGACTACCTTCCTTTTTGGTGTTGCTGGAAGACGTCTGTGTTACATCTCTGAATCTTCTCAAGACAAGTGCTCCCCTTATTCGTCTACCCCAGCTGTCTTTAGTGCTACATGCCCATCCAGTCCTTCCCTAAGCAAGGCTTATCACCAGGGTAAGACAGGGATTAGGTTCTTGCTCGGCGATAGGTGCAGAACCTATACAGGGATGTTTAGGGCAGACAGTGACTTTAGATCTGCCTAGAGGTCTCCACTCCCTCCTTCCCTAGTGTTGGCCTCTGTTCCCCTCATCCCTTCGTGTTGCACTTAGTCTTTCCTACACTGTGCGTGACACCTCCATTCTGAGATCGATGCCCTGTGAACTTCAAGTGTACAATGGCCACTATAGATGCATGGGGGGCACTGTGGAAAGCCTAAACCTGCCCTCCCGGGCCATTCTCTGCTCTGGGATGGACACAGAGCTGGGACTTCACATTGCAGTAGCCATTGGGGACATGAAGCAAACGTGGCACCAATCTCAAACTGGGTGACAAATGAAGAGTCACATTTCATACTGAGGGTGTAGGGATGGTTCAGTAGCTAAGTCTCAGCATCAGCTGTAGGATGTGGTACTGTTTGCCGGAACACAGATGTGACTTGCACTCATTACTTACCATGTTTTACCTGCTTCAGGGTTGATGCCACCTGATAACTGAACACAGATTCACATAGGAATCGCTCTGAGCCATCTGCAGACAAGAGGGAAAATCACAAAGCTTCAAATACACTGTACTACAGATACAAGGAAATCACAGGAAATTGGATCAAATATCCTTACAACTACAGATAAAAGGACATTATAAACAAATACTCCGCAGTATGCAAAAACACCACCCAAAACTATATGAGGGAGATGGCACGGTGCAATATACTGATCAGTGGCCACTATCACTCCTATCATCCATGAGGGACTTTGGTAATTAGTATCACGCCTGCAGTCACAGGGCTCCAGCTTAAAGGCCAATAATAAAGCTAATTAGTGGACTGCCCTGCACCGTCTAAGTACACCCCACAAATCACTAACAGTCTCGCCTCCAGCAGTATCACAAGGCCGGACCGCACCGCATATGGAGTAGTGCCTCTGACATCAGAACGGAGCAGGTAGCACGTGTCCCCCGACTTTGCTCCATTCATCGTCTATAGGACTACTGGAAATATAGAGTAGAGCACTCGGCAACCTCCACCAGTACCATAGACAATGAACGAAGCGGAGGAGCACATGAAAGGCCATTTCTCCACTGTGATGTGGCACCTCAGATCCTTGTTCTCAGGATCAGTGGAGGCTCCCATGATCAGAAAGTTATGGCTATGTGACTGCAGACTGTATGCCCTGGGCGAGGGAGCGCTCACATCACCGCATGCGTCTAATTTGCACTGTTGCGGTCATGTGCTGACTATTCTCATATCTCATCTATTCAGAGAAGCCAGATGAGACCAGGCGGCACATGATGACAAAACATGTGGTCTGTGCTTTGTAAGGTGTATAGCCAACAATCTACTGAGGCATTAACACATGGGTGCTTCGCTCCTTTACATGACATCGAATAAGAATATGTCCTTTGTGGGGAACCACTCTTCCAGCAGTGGCCCAGAGAGGTGAGAAACAAAATAAATGATGGTCACCTGCCGGAAAGCGTCGCTCCTCCGTACTCCCATTGGTCTACTGGGATCAAGATCTGGTGGGAGCCTCACCAAAGGATCGTGGTATTTCTACATTTTCCTCAACCCCACAGACATTTTAGAATGCTGAATGCACTGAACGAGTATCTGTAGCTCTTTGTTCCCGAAAAATAAAGCTCGTCTCCATGTTATTTGGAAATAAATTACTCTTAAAAGGGCTTTTCAAGACTCGGACAAACCCTTCTTAAATATTATATTCCGCAGTGTAAAATAAAGATACCAGATGCCTCCTGCTCCGCTGCTGTTCCAGTGAGCTCTGTGCTGGGTCTCTGCCATGGAAGCACTGCAGCCAATCAGCGGCCACTAATGGACTGCTTCTCTCTCACTTCCTTAGGACAAGCTTTCAATGTTCAAAGGAAGCTTGAGATCTACAGCCCATTAGTGGCCGCTGATTGGCTGCAGTGCTTCCGTGGCATAACAGTATTACGCGAGCTCCGGGAGACCCAGCACAGGCATCGCTGGAACGCGAGTAGCTGGTATTTTTAGTTTACACTGAGGAACATGAATGAAGGGAGACATCCTCTGTCTCATTTAGCAAAGTTCAGGGTTTAGAGAATCCGCTGATCTGCCGCCAATGCTTCTCTTCCCTAGGGAGTCTAAGATATTTCTATGAAAGTCAACAGTGCCCTCTAGTGGTGAACAGGCCAATTGCAGAGTTTTACTTCCTCTACCTTACCCTGTCTGGTTTTCCCAATAACCCGGTTGTATATAGTTTTCCATAATTGTAGTTTCCATAATTCTATTACCTAAGGGGTAGGTCCTTCTCAAAAAATTAGCATATAGTGTTAAATTTCATTATTTACCATAATGTAATGATTACAATTAAACTTTCATATATTATAGATTCATTATCCACCAACTGAAATTTGTCAGGTCTTTTATTGTTTTAATACTGATGATTTTGGCATACAACTCCTGATAACCCCAAAAACCTGTCTCAATAAATTAGCATATCAAGAAAAGGTTCTCTAAACGACCTATTACCCTAATCTTCTGAATCAACTAATTAACTCTAAACACATGCAAAAGATACCTGAGGCTTTTATAAACTCCCTGCCTGGTTCATTACTCAAAACCCCCATCATGGGTAAGACTAGCGACCTGACAGATGTCAAGAAGGCCATCATTGACACCCTCAAGCAAGAGGGTAAGACCCAGAAAGAAATTTCTCAACAAATAGGCTGTTCCCAGAGTGCTGTATCAAGGCACCTCAATGGTAAGTCTGTTGGAAGGAAACAATGTGGCAGAAAACGCTGTACAACGAGAAGAGGAGACCGGACCCTGAGGAAGATTGTGGCGAAGGACCGATTCCAGACCTTGGGGAACCTGAGGAAGCAGTGGACTGAGTCTGGTGTGGAAACATCCAGAGCCACCGTGCACAGGCGTGTGCAGGAAATGGGCTACAGGTGCCGCATTCCCCAGGTAAAGCCACTTTTGAACCATAAACAGCGGCAGAGGCGCCTGACCTGGGCTACAGAGAAGCAGCACTGGACTGTTGCTAAGTGGTCCCAAGTACTTTTTTCTGATGAAAGCAAATTTTGCATGTCATTCGGAAATCAAGGTGCCAGAGTCTGGAGGAAGACTGGGGAGAAGGAAATGCCAAAATGCCTGAGGTCCAGTGTCAAGTACCCACAGTCAGTGATGGTGTGGGGTGCCATGTCAGCTGCTGGTGTTGGTCCAGTGTTTCATCAAGGGCAGGGTCAATGCAGCTAGCTATCAGGAGATTTTGGAGCACTTCATGCTTCCATCGGCTGAAATGCTTTATGGAGATGAAGATTTCATTTTTCAGCATGACCTGGCACCTGCTCACAGTGCCAAAACCACTGGTAAATGGTTTACTGACCATGGTATTACTGTGCTCAATTGGCCTGCCAACTCTCCTGACCTGAACCCCATAGAGAATCTGTGGGATATTGTGAAGAGAAAGTTGAGAGACGCAAGACCCAACACTCTGGATGAGCTTAAGGCCGCTATTGAAGCATCCTGGGCCTCCATAACATCTCAGCAGTGTCACAGGCTGATTGCCTCCATGCCACGCCACATTGAAGCAGTCATTTCTGCCAAAGGATTCCCGACCAAGTATTGAGTGCATAACTGAACATTATTATTTGTTGGTTTTTTTGTTTGTTATTAAAAAACACTTTTATTTGATTGGATGGGTGAAATATGCTAATTTATTGAGACAGGTTTTTTGGGTTATCAGGAGTTGTATGCCAAAATCATCAGTATTAAAACAATAAAAGACCTGACAAATTTCAGTTGGTGGATAATGAATCTATAATATATGAAAGTTTAATTGTAATCATTACATTATGGTAAATAATGAAATTTAACACTATATGCTAATTTTTTGAGAAGGACCTGTAGCTAATCAGAAGAACTATACTACATTTCTAATTGGAGGTATTTGCTTATATTATCATTACATCTACTACATATTGGGATAGGACCTTGGAGATGGGAATACCCCTTTAATGACAGCCCTCTCAGGAGAGCAGGGAATCGGTACTGTGCTAAAGATATCAGTGGTTGGTGCCATTACTTAATACAAAACATATTAAAACCCTACAAAACAATCAGAGAACTATATTTTGCAAGCATAGTTTACCTTCCAGCATCTCCCCGGCTGCTTTTGGACAAGTGAAAAGTGCTTTTCTCGGTGGCGCCAAATCTGAAACACTAAACCCAGATCCTGTAACGGAGCTGCCACTCACACCACCGGCTGATGAAGATGAAGAAGAGGCGGCCATGCCTGAGGGTCTGAGAGAAAAGCATATAAAGAGTTAATGTGTTCTGCCGTAAGTCGTGTGATTGATGCTTATGTGTGTACAAGATCTGATTATGATACTGTATAAAGAAAGCTAGGAATGGATGCCGAAGGGCACGGCGAGGACACGGCAAGGGGCACGGCGAAGACACGGCAAGGGGCACTGCGAGCACGCGGAGAGGGGCACTGCGAGCACGCGGAGAGGGGCACTGCGAGCACGCGGAGAGGGGCACTGCGAGCACGCGGAGAGGGGCACTGCGAGCACGCGGAGAGGGGCACTGCGAGCACGCGGAGAGGGGCACTGCGAGCACGCGGAGAGGGGCACTGCGAGCACGCGGAGAGGGGCACTGCGAGCACACAGCGAGGACACGATGAGGACACAGAGGACATGGCGAGGAGCACAGCGAGCACACGGCGAGGACACGGCGAGGGGCATGGCGAGGACACACCATGGTATCCATCCCATCTACTCTCCTGACCTTTGGTACTTTTCTCTTGGGTATTGTTTTGATTAGTTCTTTGCATGCACTTGTAATGGTGCTGATATGTTGCATCTCACACTTGTCACTTTGTATTTTTGGGTTCATATATCGGCTTATTGATTATACTTTCTAATATTTAGGGATATTAAGGGCTTGTGCACACGAGTGTACAGATTGGACGAGTGTTTTCTGACTTTTTATCAGATAGCTCAGTGACCCATGCTATTGAATGAGGGAGTGCAGATGACAGAATCTGTCTGTGAAAGAAATCACAACATGCTGCGATATGACTCTGAAGTTGGATGAGCCTCAGATGCCACAGTACAGCACACGTTTGTTACAGATACATTGCGATTCTGTAAATTATTATGGTTATTGAATAGACAGCGTTATTCCCAAATCACAATATTTTTTAAACAAAGCATAACGCATGAATACTGTTATTACTGTACAAGGCCAACATGTTTATTTCTTACATCTTTATGTTTTTATCTCCTGCTCCTCGATGCATCCAGCTTCACACAGCAGGATAAGCGTCCTATACTTCCTTCTTTAAGGTTGGGGGCACAGGGCCAATCAGAGAGTGAGCATAGTGTGATCTGATTCTCTGGGATGTGGAGAAAATAAAAATGTCTCCACTTTCTCCATTCTCTCAGTCCATGAAAGTCAGACTGCACTCACATGTAATCCGAGTGCAGTCTGATGGTTTCCACCGACTCAGTTACTTGAATGGCCGAGTGCAATACGATAATCAGATCCAAATCGGGCATGCTGCAAATTTTTCCTTGAAAAAAAATCAGACACGTGCACGGCCCCATAGAATAAGATTTCTCCGAGAGCCATCCAAGGTTTTGTAGGATCGCACTCAGACCAATAATTCAGCCATGTGCACAAGACTTAAAGGGCATTAGTCAGTAGGATCAAGCTTCCTAAGCCGACATATCCATCATATAAAGCTGAATGAATTAATGCCGTTATATCTGTAATCTGATGTCTTGTTCCAGAGAAATCCACATTTTTCTTATATGTAAATGAGCTGTTACAGGCTATGGGCCGGACACTGATCTCCCTGAGAATCTGCCTCCAGAGATTATTATAACTGAAAGGGGTTGTTACCAGTGTGAGACATGTAGATCAGGAGAGCAGACTGTCAGTCATTACATGTCTTGCGCTGGCAATGCTTCCTTTCACTTACAATAATCTCTGGAGGCAGATTCTCATTCAGATCTGCGTCCAGCCTGTAGATCTTAACAGACAATTTACATAAAGAAAAATGTGGATTTTTCGGAAATACGACATCAGATATCAAGGGATCATTTTATTCCACTTCTTATGACAATGTCCATATAGAAAGCTTAGGAAGGTTGATCCTACTGACAGATTCACTGTAAATTACATTCACTGGAAGCACCCTGCTTCTTCTCAGTGCTGCAGGCCCCTGCTTCTGCTTGCCTGATATATAGAGCAACCTGAACACAGGCAATTTGTATTTTATGGATTAGGTGACCATTGATAGCTGTGAATGTCTTGGCTGCCATGAATATTAGATCAATATTTATTACTATTTAAAAAGGCCACATTAAATTGGTGGTTCATGGGGATCTTCATTGCATATCAGAGCACAGAATAGCTGAGCTGGGCTACAAGGTGGCTCTCAGTGCAATAAGGGACTGGGGGATGTTTTATTAGACAGGGTCATGAGTGCATCTGTTTCACATTAATTAGGCAGGGTCATTGGGTACAAAGGCAGCTGGTATCAGTGAGATCTTCAGCATCCCTGAAGTGTGCCCAACCCTGCTGTCAGATGTTTTATTGCACAGGGTCATTAGGTGCATCTGAACAAGCTTGATGATAGCATTAGAAATACTGGAGGATAGAACCAGTGGTAACAGATGGTACAGAGAACCATGGGGGGACATGGAAGGTGAAATCTGCAAATCAGAGCAGATTTAGGCTACGTTCACACGGTGCGGTTTTTGCTGCGGATCCGCAGCGGATTTGCCGCTGCGGATCCGCAGCCGTTTTCCATGTGGGGTACAGTACAATGTAACCCTATGGAAAACGAAACCCGCTGTGCCAACGATCCTGATTTTCCCCGGAAAAACCGCGCGGAAACGCTGCGGAAAAAAAGAAGTACCATGTCAATTCTTTCTGCGGATTCCGCTGCGGGTTTCCGACTGCACCAATAGGAAAGTGCAGTTGGAAACCCGCAGAGGAATCCGCAGAAGAAAACGCAGGAAAATCCGCAGTGCAAAATGCAATGATTTTGCACTGCGGATTTTCCAAAAAAGGACCTGAAAAATCCGCAGGAAAATCAGGATCGTGTGAACGTAGCCTTAGTCTATATGTGCAGAAAACATTATGATTTTGCTAATAACCCTTTAATTGTGTTGGATCGGTGGCCACAGTATGTGATGACCATGTGTCTCAATGTCAGTTTAATGGACATTTTTTTTATAGGGTAGCTTGTTGGTCAATAAAATAATTATTGGATGTGTCCATTTATCATGTGTCTTTTCTTGCAGTTCGCAATATCTACTATATAATTGTCTAAGGTTCACTTCCGTCTGTCCTTCTGTCTGTCTGTCACGGATACTCATTGGTCGCGGCTAGGGTTGAGCGAAACGGGTCGAGATTTTTCAAAAGTCGCCGACTTTTGGAAAGGTCGGGTTTCATGAAACCCGACCCGACCCCAGTGTGGGGTCGGCCATGAAGTCGGCGATCTTTTGAATCTGGAATCGGAATTCCGATACCGATTCCCGATATGTTTAAGATATCGGGAATTGGTATCGGAATTCAGATTAAAGTGTAAAATAAAGAATTAAAATAAAAAATATCGCAATACTTACCCTCTGACGCGCCCTGGTACTAACCAGCAGTCTTCCTTCCTTAGAATCAGCCTTCCAGGACCTGGCGGTGACGTCGCGGTGACGTCGCGGCTTGTGATTGGCGAGTATATTCCTATTAGGTATATACTCACCCTCGGAAGCGCCCTGCTTCCTTCCGACAGCCTTCCTTCCTAAGAATCAGCGCTTGAAGGACCTTCGGTGACGTCACGGCTTCTGATTGGTCGCGCGAGCGGTCACATGGGCGGCCAATCACAAGCCGCGACGTCACCGCCAGGTCCTGGAAGGCTGATTCTAAGGAAGGAAGACTGCCGGTTAGTACCAGGGCGCGTCAGAGGGTAAGTATTGCGATATTTTTTATTTTAATTCTTTATTTTACACTAAAATATGGATCGCAGGGCCTGAAGGAGAGTTTCCGCTCCTTCAGACCCTGGGAACCATGGAAACCCAATGCACTGCATTGGGTTTCGAGTTTCGGACGACCCCGACTTTTTTATAGGATCGGCCGATTTCACTCGACCCGACTTGAAAAAGTCGGGTTTCGTGAAACCCGACCCGATCCTATAAAAGTAAAGGTCGCTCATCCCTAGTCGCGGCCTCTGTCTGTCATGGAAATCCAAGTCGCTGATTGGTTGCGGCAAAACAGCCACAACCAATCAGTGACGGGCACAGTCCGAAAGAAAATGGCCGCTCCTTACTCCCCGCAGTCACTGCCTGGCGCCCGCATACTCCCCTCCGGTCACCACTCACACAGGGTTAATGCCGGCGGTAATGGACCGCGTTATGCCGTGGGTAACGCACTCCGTAACCGCTGCTATTAACCCTGTGTGTCCCCAACTTTTTCCTATTGATGCTGCCTATGCGGCATCAATAGTAAAAAAATTTAATGTTAAAAATAATAAAAAAATAAAAAACCTGCTATACTCACCCTCCGTAGTCCGCCGAGCCGCTCGCGCCTGCCGCCATCTTCCGTTCCCGGCGATGCATTGCGAAATTACGCAGAAGACTTAGCGGTCTCGCGAGACCGCTACGTCATATGGGTAATTTCGCAATGCATCCTGTGAATGGAAGACGGCGGCAGCCGCACGCGTATCGCCGGAGCTTCACTGGATCCCAGGGGTGAGTATATAACTATTTTTTATTTTAATTATTTTTTTTTAACAGGGATATGGTGCCCACACTGCTGTATACTACGTGGGCTGTGTTAGATACCGCGTGGCTGCTATATACTACATAGGCAGTGTTATATACTACGTGGGCAGTGTTATATACTACGTGGGCTATGTTCTATACTGCATGCTATCTACTATGTGGCCACTGTTATATACTGCGTGGCTGCTATATACTGCGTGGGCAATGTTATATACTACGTGGCTGCTATATATTAAATGCATGCTTGATTGGGTACTATTACTGCGGAGTTCGGATCCCCTGCTTTGATGTGGGCTCCGGCACTGAGCCCACCTCAAAGCCGGGACATGTCAGCTGTTTTGAACAGCTGACATGTGCCCGCAATAGCGGCGGGTGAAATCGCGATTCAACTTAACTAGTTAAATGCCGCTGTCAAATGCTGACAGCGGCATTTAACCGGCGCTTCCGGGGGTAAGGGGTTAAAGCAAAGAAGTGGAATATTCTTGAATGGCCAAGTCAGTCACCTGATCTCATCCCAATTGAGCATGCATTTCACTTGTTAAAGACTAAACTTCAGACAGAAAGGCCCACAAACAAACAGCAACTGAAAACCACCGCAGTGAAGGCCTGGCAGAGCATCAAAAAGGAGGAAACACAGCATCTGGTGATGTCCATGAGTTCCAGACTTCAGGCAGTCATTGCCAACAAAGGGTTTTCAACCAAGTACTAAAAAATTAACATTTTATTTAAAATTATTGAATCTGTCCAATTACCTTTGATCCCTTTAAAAACAGGGTGGCACATGTTAAGGAGCTGACACTCCTAAACCCTTCATCCAATTTTAATGTGTATACCCTCAAATGAAAGCTGAAAGTCTGAACTTCAACTGCATCTGAATTGTTTTGTTTAAAATTCATTGTGGTAATGTCTATAACCAAAATTAGAAAAATGTTGTCTCTGTCCAAATATATATGGACCTAACTGTATATGATATGGGAGCCCTATGGGGAGCTGTATATGATATGGGAGCCCTATGGGGAGCTGTATATGATATGGGAGCCCTATGGGGAGCTGTATATGATATGGGAGCCCTATGGGGAGCTGTATATGATATGGGAGCCCTATGGGGAGCTGTATATGATATGGGAGCCCTATGGGGAGCTGTATATGATATGGGAGCCCTATGGGGAGCTGTATATGATATGGGAGCCCTATGGGGAGCTGTATATGATATGGGAGCCCTATGGGGAGCTGTATATGATATGGGAGCCCTATGGGGAGCTGTATATGATATGGGAGCCCTATGGGGAGCTGTATATGATATGGGAGCCCTATGGGGAGCTGTATATGATATGGGAGCCCTATGGGGAGCTGTATATGATATGGGAGCCCTATGGGGAGCTGTATATGATAGGGGAGCCCTATGGGGGGCTGTATATGATAGGGGAGCCCTATGGGGGGCTGTATATGATAGGGGAGCCCTATGGGGAGCTGTATATGATATGGGAGCCCTATGGGGAGCTGTATATGATATGGGAGCCCTATGGGGAGCTGTATATGATAGGGGAGCCCTATGGGGGGCTGTATATGATAGGGGAGCCCTATGGGGGGCTGTATATGATAGGGGAGCCCTATGGGGGGCTGTATATGATAGGGGAGCCCTATGGGGGGCTGTATATGAACGCATTTCAGCAAAAGCCATTGATTTTGCTGGGATGCATTACGGAGCTGCCATTCACTGCACAAACTAAATCTTGTGGTCAATGATGCTAGCAAACTACCAGAAATAAGAAACACAACGGTTAAGGATACAATATCCTTCTTTCGTGAGTCGCCAGCCCGCAGGAATTTGGTTCCCAATCTATCAAGACTCTGTGAGACCAGATGGTCTGACAAATACAAGAGCACGAGAAAATTTTCAGAAAGCTTCCATAAACTCGTCAATGCACTAGAACATTTATCAGTCGAAGGAAACTATGCCACAAGAAAATCTGCCTATCAATTGCACTGTGCAGTTACCAACCCAATTTTCATCGTAGGTTTAGTTATGATTGCAAAATACTCTGCGATTTTGGAACTCGTTGTGAACGTTCTACAAGGTAAAAATACGGACTTGATTGTGTGATTGTGGTGAGGAAACATATTGCCGAAATCCTTGATGTCATCAAGAAGGATCGACAAGAAATTGAGCATGTTTCTGAAGAATAAAAAAAAAAAAAAAAATCACATTATATTGTGGAGAAAGTCGGGGTTGAGTTATCTGTACCACGAATTGCCCAAAAGCAAATACACAGAAGTAATCCACCATCTGAGACTGCGGCTGAATACTGGAGACTGTCGAGGATCATCCCTTATCTTTACTCCCTAACTTTATCTTTGAGGGTATGTGCACACGTCAGGATTTCTGGCAGAAATTTTCCTGACAAAAACCTGACATTTCTGTCAAATTCGCATGCGTTTTTTCGCGTTTTTTTCCTCGCGTTTTTGATGCGTTTTTTCTTGCGTTTTTCCCAAATGCATAGAATAGCGGGAAAAATGCAGAAAATCCGCAAAATTAATGAACATGCTGCATTTTTTACCGCAATGCGTTTTTTGCGGAAAAAAAGCATCATGTGCACAAAAATTGCAGAATGCATTCTAAATGATAGGATGCATATGTAGGCGTTTTCTAATGCGTTTTTATTGCGAAAAAAATGCAAAAAAACCTGAACGTGTGCACATACCGTGAATGTTAAGATTCTCACACGAAAATACACCTGCTTTTGCCGTATCCTATCTTCATCCTTCATACATGCTAAAAATGGCTTCAAAAAATTTGGAAAAAAGTGTAAAGTCTTTCATGGAATTTTATGGGTTGGGCGATATCTCTGCAGAATTAGATTTGTGGTATAATATGTGGAAAAAGAAGGATTTAGCACAAGACAAATTAAAGTACCGTACATTGAAGTGGCTGCGATAAAGGTACCGCCGATCAAGGCCGATATTTCCCACGATGTGACACAGATGATAGCATGGGAACCGCCAGATGTTTGGGCACCCCATTCAGATGAATGGGGCTCGGGAGCCAAACTTCTTTATATTTTTCTAAAATTTAGCTAAACATCATGGACCAGAGCATCCATGGGACCGTCCATCCCTAATTATAAGCAACTTAAATACAATCAATAGCGTCATTATCAGCCACCACTGCACCCTGGGGTTTTATAGAGCCTCATTATCAGTTACCACTGCACCCTGGGGGTCTTACAGAGCCCCCTTAGCCACCACTGCACCCTGGGGTCTTACAGAGCCTTATTATCAGCCACCACTGCACCCTGGGGTCTTACAGAGCCTTATTATCAGCCACCACTGCACCCTGGGGGTCTTACAGAGCCTTATTATCAGCCACCACTGCACCCTGGGGTCTTACAGAGCCTTATTATCAGCCACCACTGCACCCTGGGGTCTTACAGAGCCTTATTATCAGCCACCACTGCACCCTGGGGGTCTTACAGAGCCTTATTATCAGCCACCACTGCACCCTGGGGTCTTACAGAGCCTTATTATCAGCCACCACTGCACCCTGGGGGTCTTACAGAGCCTCATTATCAGCCACCGCTGCACCCTGGGGTCTTACAGAGCCTTATTATCAGCCACCGCTGCACCCTGGGGGTCTTACAGAGCCCCCTTAGCCACCACTGCACCCTGGGGTCTTACAGAGCCTTATTATCAGCCACCGCTGCACCCTGGGGGTCTTACAGAGCCTCATTATCAGCCACCACTGCACCCTGGGGTCTTACAGAGCCTTATCAGCCACCGCTGCACCCTGGGGGTCTTACAGAGCCTCATTATCAGCCACCGCTGCACCCTGGGGGTCTTACAGAGCCTTATTATCAGCCACCGCTGCACCCTGGGGGTCTTACAGAGCCTCATTATCAGCCACCACTGCACCCTGGGGTCTTACAGAGCCTTATTATCAGCCACCGCTGCACCCTGGGGGTCTTACAGAGCCTCATTATCAGCCACCGCTGCACCCTGGGGGTCTTACAGAGCCTTATTATCAGCCACCGCTGCACCCTGGGGGTCTTACAGCGCCTCATTATCGGCCACCATTGCACCCTGGGGGTCTTACAGCGCCTTATTATCAGCCACCACTGCACCCTGGGGTCTTACAGAGCCTTATTATCAGCCACCGCTGCACCCTGGGGGTCTTACAGAGCCCCCTTAGCCACCACTGCACCCTGGGGTCTTACAGAGCCTTATTATCAGCCACCGCTGCACCCTGGGGGTCTTACAGCGCCTCATTATCGGCCACCATTGCACCCTGGGGGTCTTACAGCGCCTGGTTATCACGTCAGGTCAGGGGCCCCTGTGTGAGCTTTATATACTGGGGTGACAAAGTTATGACCCAGTCAGGCTTCAGGTAGCTATTTAGGATTTGTAGTGCCCCCTATACACCACTGACAGGCGGCAGCTATACCCCAGCTCTTAGCCCAGTGTATGTCCTCACCTTACAGCCGCTCTGCTGATCCAGCCCTTGTTCCTTAGTTTACCAGTGCGGACGATGACGTCACTAGTTGGACGCTCACGCCGCCATATTTGAGACGGGCAGAAGCCAGTCCTCGACATTTTGTTTAACTTCTATTCCTCTGCGCGCAGAGCAAGTAAACAAATACATGAGTAACAATATAAAATAAAACGAAATATGTAGCATTAAAGTCCCGAAAATTCCCAAGGGCCTTATTATTAGAGTTCCTTCCAGTAACAAATATTGCGACGCTGTAGGTTTCCTGCCGCAGCGCGGTGATGACGTACCGCTACGTCATTAGCTGGTAAGCTTGTTGTGGGCATTCTATTCTATGGTCCGGTATTGGGGGGATGTCAGCTGGGTGGGTGCTCGACCTCCATAACTAATACACGAGGCTGTGTGTGACCGTGTACTCGCAGGGATCAGCCATGTCTTTTCTCAATGGTCACTGAACTGTCGCTGTGCAGGGAAAAACTATTCTCTGTTATCAGCCAGGTCAGGCAGGAAGAAAATGGCTGCAGAGACCCAGAAATGTCACTTTTTTAATAGCACTTGTCATCTTACAAGATCTAGGTGTCCTGCAGACCCTCCTGGTGTAAAAGGGAATGTGATAGGTGCAACTACAGGGGTCTTCTAGGGAAGATAGTGTGTGCAAACTGTAAAGCGCTGCGGAATATGTTAGCGCTATATAAAAATAAAAGATTATAAGATTAGTTTCTAAACACCTAAAACTGCTTCAGAATAACATAACGAGACACCGGCCCTCCGCCAGCCCCCTCATCTGGAGGATGCGCAGCCCTCCATGCTTCTTTCAGCTAAGAAAACACTCAAAAATCGGAACAGAAGCCGTTCTGTATGTGAGGACTTGCTGTGCTTGGATTCAGGCTTTTGGGCATCTTGTAACCCCATCTGGTGTCCAAAGACGCAAGCGTCTAAAAGAAGTGACGTGAGTCATGTGACCGTACCTCAGGCGTTGTCCGCTCTATCCTAAGCCAGTCTCCAGTTGGGGCCATAGACTACAATCACATAAGCATAGTTGACATGGACTCTTTTTTTAGTGCCTACAGTGTTTATTTTTTCCAAATCTAAAGGGTAATGTTTCTCCTTATGGAGACTGACAAGCCAGGCCTGGCATATCACAGTGAGGAGACTTATAAGCCATGCATACTCCTCTGGGAAATTAAATATGCAGATTGCCTCTTCAGAGAGGAAGAGGACTTGAACTCTAGCGCCACCTATAGGAAGCAGCAATCCTACAAGTCCCTATCGACCCTTTAACGAGTTTTGCAATATGACTTAGGCCGGAGTCACACATGCGAGAAACACGTCCGTGTCTCGCATGTGAAAAGCAAGCTCTAGCGCCGGCACTTGGGAGCGGAGCGTGCGGCTCCATGTGTTGCTATGCGGCCGCACGCTCCGCTCCGAAGTGCCGGCGCCAGAGCTTGGATTTCACATGCGAGACACGGACATGTTTCTCGCATGTGTGACTCCGGCCTTAGGTTAAAAGTCAAACCAGAATTTCAATTAGCAGACAGGATGTTTCGGGGATTTGCCTCTCATCAGTACAAAGTAAGATCTGATTTGGCTGGTTGAGAGGCTTAAGGCTATGTTCACACACTGAGTTTTTTTTCTTTTGCAGGCAAAACCTGCTATCTTGGCAGTAAAGATGCTTACAAAAAGCAGGTTTTTGCTGCGTTTTTATTGTCTCTTTTCCATGCTAATAAAGTTTTTTAGTGTCCTCCCAAAATATCATGATGCATAAGAGTCAGTGATCAGCGGTCATATAGGAGCGCTTAGGAAGCAGGCCAGGGGTGGACAGGATGTTGAGTCTCCACCACAGCTCCAGCCGGGAACCTCCAATGGAGGATGGGAGCAATGAGACAATGAAAACCGGTCTTAGGAGCGCAGGAAAGAGACACAGAGGAGAGATGGAGTTCAACCACTGGAGTTAAACCACTGGTTTAACCCCATCTCTCATCGGTATCTCTTTCCTGCGCTCCTAAGACCGGTTTTCATTGTCTCATTTCTGAAAGTGTTGGCACTGTTGAAATTATTCCATAAAATGAAGTAATTCTCTCAGAAAATTACTGCAATTTCACATGCTTTGCTACACACGTTTATTTCCTTTGTGTGTATTGAAGCAACACAAAAAAAAACAGGAAAAAAGGCAAATTGCACATAATTTCTCACAAAACCCCCACAATGGTCTTGACAAATTTGTTGGCCCTCAACTTAATATTTGGTTGCACACCCTCTGGAATAAATAACTACAATCAATCGCTTCCTATAACCATCAACAAGCTTCTTTCACCTCTCAACTGGAATTTTGGATCACTCTTTTGCAGACTTCTCCTGGTCTCTCACGTTTGAAGGGTGAAGGCGCCTTCTCCCAAGAGCAATTTTAAGAACTCTCCACAGGTAATCAATGGGATTTAGATCCGGATTCATTGCTAGCCACTTCAGAACTCTCCAATGCTTTGTTTCCATCAATTTCTGGGTGCTCCTTGAAGTATGTCTGGGGGTTTGGGGTCATTATCCTTCTGGAAGACCCATGACCTGAGCACTACATTGAGACTCAAAATCTTTTCATAATCTTCAAGTTCATTATGCCTTGTACACAGTCAAGACATCCAGTGCCAGAGGCAGCAAAGCAGCGCTAAAACATCATTGAACCTCCACCATATTTGACTGTAGGTACTGTGTTCTTTTCTTTGTAGGCCTCATTCCGTTTTCAGTGAACAGAGTAATGTGCTTTACCAGAAATCTCAATCTTGTGCCTTCTGCTACTTAGCACTACTCCCAGTTTATACTTCTATACAACGCCCTAGGGTCAGAGACAGTCTATTGCTGCCTGTGTTCATGTGGCTGCTGAAAAGAACATGAAGTATGAGTGTAATATTAGGCCTGGTGGTCAGTGTGAAAGTTTCAAGAGTATATATGTATATATATTTTTTAAACTTAATTGTGATATGAACAATAAAACAATCATTATCAAAAGTTGTAAAAATGCAATTACCGTAATATAAAAACCTGCTATATACAATAAGTCATTTTCTGCTGACACATTCCCATTAACATAATACTCGTGGCCCACCCCTGTAATAGGCAGACCTGTGCCCATCATCATAGCATCGTGCCCTATACACCGGGGAGGATGATGCATCTTACATAATTTATCTCCTTTTAGAGAAGTCCGAGGAGTCATGGAGATTTTACGGCCCACCCTGATCAATCTTGGTGGTCGAATATACAGAAAGAACACAGTCCGGGAGGAAACCTATCAGAATGAGGAAGAGGAGGATGATTTCTATAGGGGTACGTATCACTGATTCAGTCTGCTCTATAGGAACCCCCCCACTTTGTAACTTTTTCTCCGGTTTCCCTTCCCCCGCAGAGCCCATGCAGTGTGCGGATGAGCCATGTGATGACGACATGATTGAGGAGACTGAGAAGGGTTTCCAGTGCTCCGTCAATCTCCCTAGCCAACTTTTTAAGTGAGTGTTTATTTTCTATTTCTATAACAATTTTATTAGGCGGAGAATGGAACCATTCATATTCAGAAAGTAGAAGCCTGCGGCATACATAGATGCTTGGCAAATGCATACGGCTGTGTTCACATTTGCATCAATGGCTTTGTTAGGAGCTTGTGTTGCAGAATCCATCATTTTATTCGTGAAAAATAACACTGGGTGAAACCCAACTGGCCTCATTATAAGCCATAAGGGCGATTCACCTACCTTTGTGTCATGCTCCGGATCCAGCATTATTTGTGATTTCCATCTGTAATAAAAACACAGCTCGTGTGAACAGAGACGTATGATAAGTCTGAACACCACATGATCAGAAGAGGATTTCACTGTCAGACTATGAGCAATATTTCCATTCATTGACTACAAGGGGAGATCTTGAAATTGCGAGAAACTGTGACTGTATTAAAATAGTTGAAAAATGTTTGTTTTAGGTTGAAAACTGTAAAGATTTAAAGACAATGGACACCTTTGTCATGGAAAATGATGTATACATGTTATTAGTCACCCAAGTTTCAGCCTGCAATCTTCATTCCTTCATTCATTTTCAGACCCCTGATATAAAGTCAACAGCCTGATCCAATTTTCAGATTTTTCTCTTGTGGGAGTGGCCGTCTCAGTAATATAGGCTGGATGTGAGCTCTGTGTATATCCAGGGTGCTGCTGTCTTCACTAATTTTAATGTATCAGCTCAGCTTCAGAACTGCGCATATTTTCTCTCCTTATCTAGAGCCTCTTCTAAAAACAAATATGATGTACTCTGTTCCCCTTCCACTGCAGTTCTTTGTACAAGTTTCTCACTTCTGCTATCTCTAAAACTAAGAAGGGAAAGTAGAGCACCGAGCTCTTTGAACAAGACGCAGATTACTCAGCTAGATAAATGGAGTATGCTGCATTTACACGTCAATGCAGGTTGCTCACATTAGCACAGGCAACATGAGGTTTGGAGCCGTCGTGTTGAAAAACTGCTCTTTGTATATTTTGGAGAAATGACCGTATTACTGATTCCACCTTATGTAAGATTTTAGCAACTGAGTAAGGCTACGTTCACACTAGCGTTGCGCCGCCCTGCGTCGGCGACGCAACGCACGAAAAAACGCGCACAAATGCACGCAAAAACGCGCGAGTCGTTTTTTGACGAGAATCGGACGCACAGAAAATGCAACTTGTTGCATTTTCTTGCGTCCGACGCTAGCGTCGTAAACGACGCAAGTGTCAAAAAACGCCACCCAAAAAACGCACGCGTCCCCTATGTTAAACATAGGGGCGCGTCGCCGCTGCGTCGCCGGCGCAACAGCGACGCACATTGGCGGAACGCCAATGTGAACGTAGCCTAAAAGACAAACAAAGAGTATTGATCACAGACCTGAGATTCCCATAAATGTGCTGATCTCTCTATGAATGTGCCGATCTCTCTATGAATGTGCCGATCTCTCTATAATGTGCCGATCTCTCTATAATGTGCCGATCTCTCTATGAATGTGCTGATCTCTCTATGAATGTGCCGATCTCTCTATGAATGTGCCGATCTCTCTATAATGTGCCGATCTCTCTATAATGTGCCGATCTCTCTATGAATGTGCCGATCTCACTGTGAATGTGCCGATCTCTCTGTGAATGTGCCGATCTCTCTATAATGTGCCGATCTCTCTATGAATGTGCCGATCTCTCTATGAATGTGCCGATCTCTCTATAATGTGCCGATCCCTCTATGAATGTGCCGATCTCTCTGTGAATGTGCCGATCTCTCTGTGAATGTGCCGATCTCTCTATGAATGTGCCGATCTCTCTATGAATGTGCCGATCTCTCTATAATGTGCCGATCCCTCTATGAATGTGCCGATCTCTCTATGAATGTGCCGATCTCTCTATGAATGTGCCGATCTCTCTATAATGTGCCGATCTCTCTATGAATGTGCCGATCTCTCTATGAATGTGCCGATCTCTCTATGAATGTGCCGATCTCTCTATGAATGTGCCAATCGCTCTATGAATGTGCCGATCTCTATGAATGTGCCGATCTCTCTATGAATGTGCCGATCTCTCTATGAATGTGCCGATCTCTCTATGAATGTGCCGATCTCTCTATAATGTGCCGATCTCTCTATAATGTGCCGATCTCTCTATGAATGTGCTGATCTCTCTATGAATGTGCCGATCTCACTGTGAATGTGCCGATCTCTCTGTGAATGTGCCGATCTCTCTATAATGTGCCGATCTCTCTATGAATGTGCCGATCTCTCTATGAATGTGCCGATCTCTCTATAATGTGCCGATCCCTCTATGAATGTGCCGATCTCTCTATGAATGTGCCGATCTCTATGAATGTGCCGATCTCTCTATGAATGTGCCGATCTCTCTATGAATGTGCCGATCTCTCTATGAATGTGCCGATCTCTATGAATGTGCCGATCTCTCTATGAATGTGCCGATCTCTCTATGAATGTGCCGATCTCTCTATGAATGTGCCGATCTCACTGTGAATGTGCCGATCTCTCTGTGAATGTGCCGATCTCTCTATAATGTGCCGATCTCTCTATGAATGTGCCGATCTCTCTATGAATGTGCCGATCTCTCTATAATGTGCCGATCCCTCTATGAATGTGCCGATCTCTCTATGAATGTGCCGATCTCTCTATGAATGTGCCGATCTCTCTATGAATGTGCCGATCTCTCTATGAATGTGCCGATCTCTCTATGAATGTGCCAATCGCTCTATGAATGTGCTGATCTCTATGAATGTGCCGATCTCTCTATGAATGTGCCGATCTCTCTATGAATGTGCCGATCTCTCTATGAATGTGCCGATCTCTCTATAATGTGCCGATCTCTCTATAATGTGCCGATCTCTCTATGAATGTGCTGATCTCTCTATGAATGTGCCGATCTCACTGTGAATGTGCCGATCTCTCTGTGAATGTGCCGATCTCTCTATAATGTGCCGATCTCTCTATGAATGTGCCGATCTCTCTATGAATGTGCCGATCTCTCTATAATGTGCCGATCCCTCTATGAATGTGCCGATCTCTCTATGAATGTGCCGATCTCTATGAATGTGCCGATCTCTCTATGAATGTGCCGATCTCTCTATGAATGTGCCGATCTCTCTATGAATGTGCCGATCTCTATGAATGTGCCGATCTCTCTATGAATGTGCCGATCTCTCTATGAATGTGCCGATCTCTCTGTGAATGTGCCGATCTCTCTGTGAATGTGCCGATCTCTCTATGAATGTGCCGATCTCTATGAATGTGCCGATCTCTCTATGAATGTGCCGATCTCTCTATGAATGTGCCGATCTCTCTATGAATGTGCCAATCGCTCTATGAATGTGCCGATCTCTATGAATGTGCTGATTTCTCTATGAATGTGCCGATCTCTCTATGAATTTGCCGATCTCTCTGAATGTGCCGATCTCTCTATGAATGTGCTGATTTCTCTATAAATGTGCTGCATGATAATGCAATGTAAAATCATTAATGACAACAAACCTGAAGAGATGAAGCGTCCACAGATACTAATTTTTGGCCAATTGGCCTTGTGACTGGCATTTCTGATTGCTAGTTACCCAATTAATATTCACGTCCTCTCAGTGGAGCCTCCAATGTAGGTGACTGGAGGGAGCGAGTCGCAGACACTTATCATGGGGAGTATGGAGAAAATGGAAGAGGAGACGTTCTCCAGTGTTACACTACTTTACCTATTTTTTCTCTATTTTAGGTACATAATAGGAAAAAAAGGGGAGACCAAGAGAAATCTGGAGTCGGAGACTCGCACCTCAATTAGTATCCCCAGACCGGGGATGGAAGGAGAAATTGGTAAGATTACAGTTTTGCTGACAATTCTGTGTATTATCTGCATGTCTGCTGATACCCTGTGCCACCTGTCCCAATACTGTAGGTGTGCTGGTACTTCTGGTACCTCTGCAGCCATATTGTCTCATTGATGTGAGGTAGCATGTGGTCACCATTCTCACCACGGTCCTGCATATATTTAGGATCTTAAATAATAATAATAATAATAATTTTTATTTATATAGCGCCAACATATTCTGCAGCACTTTACAATTAAGCGGGGACATGTACAGGCAATAAATTCAATACAAGTTAATACAATTTAAACAGTGACATTAGGGGTGAGGTCCCTGCTCGCAAGCTTACAATCTACAAGGAAATGGGGGGAGACAATAGGTGAAAAGTGCTTGTTATTTCAGGTCTGGCAATTATAATAGGGATTTTCATATAAAGCTGCATGATCCAGTCATCAGCCCGTGTGTTTAAGTGCAATAGTCAAGTATCAAGTGCAGTTATCGTGTGCATGGAGGGTGTGGAGACAGATGAGTAGTAGGGTGCAGATTCACATGCAGATAATATTTGGAAGGAGGGAACAGAAAAGAAAAAAACGTGCTCAAGTGAAACAGTGCTCAAGGTAAAAAATTGGAGCAGTCTTACCAATTGGACGGACGTATAAGGGAAATCCCTCAGATTGTAGAAGGAAGGTGGTACCAATTGTAGTAGCCAGGTAAGAGGGTAGGGAAATGATATGTCACCACTGCCTTCCCTGTAAACCCTCCACGAGCTCCTGTCCTGACAAGGACAGGCCCCAAGTAGATCCTGCTATGGATACCCACCAACCAAAGAGAAAAAACAACAGAAAAAGAAAAAAGAAAATAATGTCTCTTATCTCCCAACGCGTTTCAACTCCGATGGGGGAGAATCATCAGGGGAGTTGTATGAGTCACGACCAATGGGTCTACAATAGTCCATAAAGAAAATAATCAAATCTCATTCATGAGGGTCCGTATAAAGCCTGGGTCCCGCAGTGGCAAGGAATACCCATGTGAGGTTAACAGATGTCAGTTGTGTCCGCAACTTGTAAAGAGTCCCTGCATGCTGATCAAAGTACCCTCCCTATATAGCCCCCCCTTACGTCAGCTGTTCAGAATGATTACCCCAATGAATGGGTTGGTAATACATACTCTGTTCAATGCCGTGCATGCTATTTCGCCGCATGGTGGGCAGTTCCGGTCGCTAGAACGCTTGTTACCGGAAGTATAGACGCCATATTGTGCGCGTCATTTCCGCCCACCATGTTATCGGAGCCGAATGGCACTCCCTATAATCTCTCGTGCCGCCGAGCGGCACCAACACTCGATACCGGAAGTTTAGACGCCATATTGGAAGCGTCACTTCCGCCCACCATATTATCGGAGCACAGTGCTCCCCATAGTCCGTTATGTCGCTGGGGAGTACCGGCCGCCATAGCACACATGGCCGGTGAATACGACACCATATCGAGGGCATAGGTATCGTCCACCATTTTCCCGGAGCACGCAACCCCCCTAAATACATTGTAATACCCAATGGTGGGATAGTTCCGGCCACCATCCATACACCCTCGGAAATTCCAGTGCCCTGTATGAGGCGTAATATTCGCCCACCGTATTATCAGGGCACAATGCTCCCACTGTTTGTGAACATTATTATATAGTATCTATGTCCATTGATGTACATTATCATATAGTATCTATGTCCATTGATGTACATTATTATATAGTATCTATGTCCATTGATGTACCACATAGACCTTCAACAACCAGTACAAGCACACTATACATTGGGTATCCTATGGGCACATGTTCTTTCTGAATGTAATATACACAGATGTACCAATAAACACCATCAATATAGCAACTCTTTGTATCCACATATGGGTGCAGAAGAAGTCACGTGGCCTGGTAGTAATTTGCTAGGAGGGGAGGGGCATAAGAACAAGGAGGTGTCAGCATGCAAGGCCTTGCATGCTGACACCTCCTTGTTCTTATGCTCCTCCCCTCCCCCCCCCCTCCCCTCCTAGCAAATTACTACCAGGCCACGTGACTTCTTCTGCACCCATATGTGGATACAAAGAGTTGCTATATTGATGGTGTTTATTGGTACATCTGTGTATATTACATTCAGAAAGAACATGTGCCCATAGGATACCCAATGTATAGTGTGCTTGTACTGGTTGTTGAAGGTCTATGTGGTACATCAATGGACATAGATACTATATAATAATGTACATCAATGGACATAGATACTATATAATAATGTTCACAAACAGTGGGAGCATTGTGCCCTGATAATACGGTGGGCGAATATTACGCCTCATACAGGGCACTGGAATTTCCGAGGGTGTATGGATGGTGGCCGGAACTATCCCACCATTGGGTATTACAATGTATTTAGGGGGGTTGCGTGCTCCGGGAAAATGGTGGACGATACCTATGCCCTCGATATGGTGTCGTATTCACCGGCCATGTGTGCTATGGCGGCCGGTACTCCCCAGCGACATAACGGACTATGGGGAGCACTGTGCTCCGATAATATGGTGGGCGGAAGTGACGCTTCCAATATGGCGTCTAAACTTCCGGTATCGAGTGTTGGTTTGTTGGTGCCGCTCGGCGGCACGAGAGATTATAGGGAGTGCCATTCGGCTCCGATAACATGGTGGGCGGAAATGACGCGCACAATATGGCGTCTATACTTCCGGTAACAAGCGTTCTAGCGACCGGAACTGCCCACCATGCGGCGAAATAGTACGCACGGCATTGAACAGAGTATGTATTACCAACCCATTCATTGGGGTAATCATTCTGAACAGCTGACGTAAGGGGGGGGCTATATAGGGAGGGTACTTTGATCAGCATGCAGGGACTCTTTACAAGTTGCGGACACAACTGACATCTGTTAACCTCACATGGGTATTCCTTGCCACTGCGGGACCCAGGCTTTATACGGACCCTCATGAATGAGATTTGATTATTTTCTTTATGGACTATTGTAGACCCATTGGTCGTGACTCATACAACTCCCCTGATGATTCTCCCCCATCGGAGTTGAAACGCGTTGGGAGATAAGAGACATTATTTTCTTTTTTCTTTTTCTGTTGTTTTTTCTCTTTGGTTGGTGGGTATCCATAGCAGGATCTACTTGGGGCCTGTCCTTGTCAGGACAGGAGCTCGTGGAGGGTTTACAGGGAAGGCAGTGGTGACATATCATTTCCCTACCCTCTTACCTGGCTACTACAATTGGTACCACCTTCCTTCTACAATCTGAGGGATTTCCCTTATACGTCCGTCCAATTGGTAAGACTGCTCCAATTTTTTACCTTGAGCACTGTTTCACTTGAGCACGTTTTTTTTCTTTTTTGTTTGTGTTTGTTAGGATCCATATTTTAACTAGATGTATTAAAAGTTACGTTTTATATAATGGATATCCTCCATAGCTATTGTTATACTTGATCCTGAGGATATAGACACGGCTTATTTCATTATATGCCTTAGCTATACTCTAGAAGGAGGGAACAGGACAAAGTTAGTTTACTGAGTAGTTTATGTGGTAGGCTTGTTGGAAGAGATGGGTTTTCAAAGCGCACTTGAATTGCTCGGGGCTAGGTATCAGTCTGATCGTCTGGGGAAGTGCATTCCACTAATGTATAAATAATGAAACTTAAGAAACCTTTTTCAGCTACTGAAAACATTTGTGATAATCTACTATATAATTAATAATTGTCTAAGGGTCACTTCCGTCTGTCTGTCCTTCTTTCTGTCACAGATATTCATTGGTCACGGCCTCTGTCTGTGTTCGGAATCCAAGTTGCTGATTGGTCATGGCAAAACGCCCACGGACCATTGCCACGACCAATCAGCGACGGGCACAGTCCGGAAGAAAATGGCCGCTCCTTACTCCCCGCAGTCAGTGCCCGGCGCCCGCATACTCCCCTCCCGTCACCGCTCACACAGGGTTAATGCCGGCTGTAACGGACCGCGTTATGCTGCGGGTAATGCACTCCGTTACCGCTGCTATTAACCCTAGTAAAAAAATGTAATGTTAAAAATAATAATAATAAAAAAAAAAAAAAACCTGCTATACTCATCCTCCGTAGTCCGCCGAGCCGCTCGCTATGCATTGAGAAATTACCCAGAAGACTTAGCGGTCTCGCGAGACCGCAGTCATTTGGGTAATTTCGCAATGCATCCTGGGATCGGAAGATGGCGGGAGCCACGCACGTATCGCCGGAGCTTCGGTGGATCCCAGGGGGTGAGTATATAACTATTTTTTATTTTAATTCTTTTTTTAACAGGGATATGGTGCCCACACTGCTGTATACTACGTGGGCTGTGTTACATACCACGTGGCTCTGTGCTGTATATTACATAGGCAGTGTTATATACTACGTGGGCTGTGTTAGAAGTGGCTGGGCAATATACTACTTGGCTCTGTGCTGTATACTACGTCGCTGGGCAATATACTACGTGACTGGGCAATATACTACGTGACTGGGCAATATACTACGTGACTGGGCAATATACTACGTGGCTGGGCATCATACTACGTGGCTGGGCAATATACTACGTGGGCTGTACAATATACTACGTGGACATACATATTCTAGAATATCCGATGCGTTAGAATTGGGCCACCATCTAGTGTCTTATATTTACGGTGATATCTGCAACATATATAATGTATAGAACTTTTTAATGTCTCCCTTTCCCTTATTATCCTATTGCACCGTTTGCCACTTGTCTAAAGGGGTTTCCTACAGGATTGTGTTGGATCGGTAATTCAGATCCAGTGACTTTGGGCTAGGGCAGAGCCGTCTCCAGTGCCTTTGGGCTAGTGCAGAGCCGTCTCCAGTGCCTTTGGGCTAGTGCAGAGCTGTCTCCAGTGCCATTGGGCTATTGCAGAGCCATCTCCATTGCCTTTGGGCTAGTGCAGAGCCGTCTCCAGTGCCTTTGGACTAGTGCAGAGCCGTATCCAGTGCCTTTGGGCTATTGCAGAGCCATCTCCATTGCCTTTGGGCTAGTGCAGAGCCGTCTCCAGTGCCTTTGGACTAGTGCAGAGCCATCTCCATTGCCTTTGGGCTAGTGCAGAGCCATCTCCAGTGCCTTTGGGCTATTGCAGAACCGTCTCCAGTACCTTTGGGCTATTGCAGAGCCGTCTCCATTGCCTTTGGGCTAGTGCAGAGCTATCTCCAGTGCCTTTGGGCTAGTGCAGAGCCATCTCAAGTGCCTTTGGGCTAGTGCAGAGCCGTCTCCATTGCCTTTGGGCTATTGCAGAGCCGTCTCCAATGCCTTTGGGCTATTGCAGAGCCGCCTCCATTGCCTTTGGGCTAGTGCAGAGCCATCTCCAGTGCCTCTGGGCTATTGCAGATCCGTCTCCATTGCCTTTGGGCTAGTGCAGAGCCATCTCCAGTGCCTTTGGCTATTGCAGAGCCGTCTCCAGTACCTTTGGGCTATTGCAGATCTGTCTCCATTGCCTTTGGGCTAGTGCAGAGCCATCTCCAGTGCCTTTGGGCTATTGCAGAGTCGCCTCCAGTACCTTTGGGCTATTGCAGAGCCGTCTCCATTGCCTTTGGGCTAGTGCAGAGCCATCTCCAGTGCCTTTGGGCTAGTGCAGAGCCATCTCCAGTGCCTTTGGGCTATTGCAGAGCCTTCTCCAGTGCCTTTGGGCTAGTGCAGAGCAATCTCCAGAGCCTTTGGGCTAGTGCAGAGCCATCTCCAGTGCCTTTGGGCTATTGTAGAGCCGTTTTCATTGCCTTTGGGCTAGTGTAGAGCCGTCTCCAGTGCCTTTGGGCTAGTGCAGAGCTGTCTCCAGTGTCTTTTGGCTAGTGCAGAGCGGTCTTCAGTGCCTTTGGGCTAGTGCAGAGCCATCTCCAGTGCCTTTGGGCTATTGCAGATCTGTCTCCATTGCCTTTGGGCTAGTGCAGAGCCATCTCCAGTGCCTTTGGGCTATTGCAGAGCTGTCTCCAGTACCTTTGGGCTATTGCAGAGCCGTCTCCATTGCCTTTGGGCTAGTGCAGAGCCATCTCCAGTGCCTTTGGGCTATTGCAGATCTGTCTCCATTGCCTTTGGGCTAGTGCAGAGCCATCTCCAGTGCCTTTGGGCTATTGCAGATCTGTCTCCATTGCCTTTGGGCTAGTGCAGGGCCATCTCCAGTGCCTTTGGGCTATTGCAGAGCCGTCTCCAGTACCTTTGGGCTATTGCAAAGCCGTCTCCATTGCCTTTGGGCTAGTGCAGAGTGTTGTGAATTCTGCTTTTGGGTTCCCTCCAGTGGTTGTAGGTGGGAATGCAGTTGTCTCTGAGTCGCAGTCCTGGCCAGGTGTATCTGCTGATTGCAGTTCTGACTGGGATATTTAGGTGTGCAGGATTCATTAGTCCTTGCCAGTTGTCAATGTTTCTTGTGAAGAGTTGGATCTCTTTCTGGCTTCTCCTGCTTAGCTGCCAATTCAGCAAAGATAAGTGTCTGTTTCTTTTTCTGTGGCACACATGCAGTGTGCTTATATTTTGTGCTATTCATTTGTTTTCTCTTGTCCAGCTTAGACTGTGTCAGTGTTTTCTCAGTCTTGTTGGATTCTCTGGAGTTGCAGATATACGCTCCCCATCTTTAGTTAGATGGTGGAGTTTTTGTATTTTCTGCTGTGGATATTTTTGGGAAGGATTTTAAGACTGACCGCATAGTATCCTGTCCTATCCTTTCCTATTTTAGCTAGTGTGGCCTCTTTTGCTAAATCCTGTTTCCTGCCTGTGTGTGTCTTTTCCTCTACTACTCACAGTCATTATTTGTGGGGGGCTGCCTATTCTTTGGGGTTCTGCTCTGAGGCAAGGTAGAATTCCTATTTCCATCTATAGGGGTATTTAGTCGTCCGGCTGTGTCGAGGTGTCTAGGTTTTGTTAGAAAAATATTTAGAATTGAGAGTCCTCAGTGGTTGATACCTTTTAATGGCTAACTGAAAAGATGGTTACAAATTGCAAGCTTTCGAGACTACACAGGTCTCTTCATCAGGCAAAGACTAAAACAAATTCTGAAGAATCACATATTTATGCACAACATAGTATAGGGAAAAAAAACCATGGATAAGCCAGGTGACATGAAGCAGAATTACCATGGGTGATAAACAGTTAGGTCCATAAATATTGGGCCAATTCTTAGATAAGGATTGTTTTATTGTCCTGTGATTAGGGTCTCTGTTGTAATGACCCTTCATGGTCTGAGGGGCAAGTTCCTTAGTTGATGTAAAAAGACATAAATCCATGTGACACATTCATTCCTGCATTAAGAGTGTCAAAGGTCGTCATCAGTTTATATTCCCAGACTCTCCTGTCTTTCTGCGATTTGAAGTTTCCTTTCAATACAAGTAATTTCATGTCCATAATGTTGTGATTTTGTGTTGTGGTTTTGTTAGACACACCCCACGGCTACTTCTAGTTGCGGTGTTAAGATCAGGGTTTGCGGTCAGTTTAGTTACTACCTACTCCAGTGAAAGTTTTCATGCTGCTCCAAGGTCACCAGATCATAACAGTACAACTGGCCAATAATGAGTTAAATGCATCTCAGAAGAACGGAAGAAAGGTCTTGAGCCATTTTTTTTTTCTTCAGTCTACTTTGTCTTCTCCTCCCTCTTTATCTCTGGGTGGCTGAAGAGCCTTGTGCTAGCATGAATGTTCAGGAATTAGCTTCTCGTGTAGACCAGCTTGCTGCCAGGGTACAGTGTATTTCTGATTATATTGTTCAGACTCCTGTTTTATAACCGAAGATTCCTACTCCTGATTTGTTTTTTGGTGACAGGTCCAAATTTTTGAGTTTTAAAAACAACTGTAAACTGTTTTTTGCTTTGAGACCTTGATCCTCCGGTGATTCCATTCAGCGGGTTAAAATCGTAATCTCCCTGCTGCGTGGCGACCCGCAGAATTGGGCATTTTCCCTGGAATCTAGGAATCCGGCTTTGCTTAATGTAGACTCCTTTTTTCAGGCATTGGGATTATTATATGATGAACCTAATTCTGTGGATCAAGCTGAGAAGACCTTGTTGGCCCTGTCTCAGGGTCAAGAGGTGGCAGAATTGTATTGTCAGAAATTCAGAAAATGGTCTGTGTTGACTAAATGGAATAATGATGCTTTGGCGGCAATTTTCAGAAAGGGTCTTTCTGAATCCGTTAAAGATGTTATGGTGGGGTTTCCCACGCCTTCCGGTCTGAGTGAATCTATGTCTCTGGCCATTCAGATTGACTGGCGCTTGCGGGAGCGCAGAACTGTGCTCGCTGTGGCGTTATCCTCAGAGCAAATTCCTGATCCAATGCAGTGTGATAGGATTCTGTCTAGAACGGAACGACAAGGTTTCAGACGTCAGAATAGGTTGTGTTATTATTGTGGCGACGCTTCTCATGTCATTTCTGTCTGCCCTAAGCGGACAAAGAGGATCGCCAGTTCAATTACCATCAGTACTGTACAACCTAAATTTTTGTTATCTGTGTCCTTGATCTGCTCATTGTCATCATTTTCTGTCATGGCGTTTGTGGATTCAGGCGCCGCCTTGAACTTAATGGACTTTGAGTTTGCCAAGCGTTGTGGTTTTCCCTTGCAGCCTTTGCAGAACCCTATTCCTTTAAGGGGCATTGATGCTACACCCTTGGCTAAAGATAAGCCCCAGTTTTGGACACAGGTGACCATGCGCATGGCGCCAGCCCATCAGGAAGATTGTCGATTTCTGGTGTTGCATAATTTGCATGATGCTATCGTGCTGGGTTTTCCGTGGTTGCAGGTACATAATCCTGTGTTGGATTGGAAGTCCATGTCTGTGACTAGTTGGGGTTGTCAGGGGGTTCATAATGATGTTCCTTTGATGTCAATCTCCTCTTCTTCCTCTTCTGAAATTCCAGAGTTTTTGTCTGATTTTCAGGATGTATTCGATGAGCCCAAATCCAGTTTCCTTCCACCGCACAGGGACTGTGATTGTGCTATTGACTTGATTCCAGGTGATTCCAGGCTGTAAGTTTCCTAAGGGTCGACTTTTCAACCTGTCTGTGCCTGAACATACCGCCATGCGGAGCTATATTAAGGAGTCTTTGGAGAAGGGGCATATTCGACCATCTTCTTCACCGTTGGGAGCGGGGTTCTTTTTTGTTGCTAAAAAAGATGGTTCCTTGAGACCCTGTATTGATTATCGCCTCTTGAATAAGATCACGGTCAAGTTTCAATACGCTTTACCTTTGCTTTCCGATTTGTTTGCTAGGATTAAGGGAGCTAGTTGGTTTACCAAGATTGACCTTCGAGGGGCATATAATCTTGTTCATATTAAGCAGGGTGATGAATGGAAAACTGCGTTTAACACGCCCGAAGGCCATTTTGAATACCTTGTGATGCCATTCGGACTCTCTAATGCTCCATCTGTTTTTCAGTCCTTCATGCATGATATCTTCCGGACTTATCTTGATAAATTCTTGATTGTATATTTGGACGATATTTTGATTTTTTCCGATGATTGGGAGTCTCATGTGCAACAGGTCAGGATGGTATTTCAGATCCTTCGTGACAATGCTTTGTTTGTGAAAGGGTCTAAGTGTCTCTTTGGGGTGCAGAAGGTTTCTTTTTTGGGCTTTATTTTTTCTCCCTCGTCTATAGAGATGGATCCGGTTAAGGTTCAGGCCATTCATAATTGGATTCAGCCCACATCCGTGAAGAGCCTTCAGAAATTTTTGGGTTTTCCAAATTTTTATCGCCATTTCATTGCTAATTTTTCCAGCGTGGTTAAACCCTTGACCGATTTGACGAATAAAGGCGCTGATGTGGCGAATTGGTCCTCTGCGGCTGTCTCTGCCTTTCAGGAGCTTAAACGTCGATTTACTTCTGCTCCGGTGTTGCGCCAACCGGATGTTTCTCTTCCGTTTCAGGTTGAGGTTGACGCTTCTGAGATTGGGGCAGGGGCCGTTTTGTCTCAGAGGGATCCTGTTGGTTCCTTAATCAAACCGTGTGCCTTCTTTTCCCGTAAGTTTTCGCCTGCTGAACGCAATTATGATGTCGGCAATCGGGAGTTGTTGGCTATGAAGTGGGCATTTGAGGAGTGGCGACATTGGCTTGAGGGAGCTAAGCACCGTATTGTGGTCTTGACCGATCATAAGAATTTGATTTACCTCGAGTCTGCCAAACGGCTGAATCCTAGACATGCTCGATGGTCCTTGTTTTTTTCAAGTTTTGATTTTGTGGTCTCGTACCTTCCGGGTTCTAAGAATATTAAGGCTGATACCCTTTCTAGGAGTTTTTTGCCTGATTCTCCTGAGGTCTTAGAACCGGTCGGTATTCTGAAAGAAGGGGTGGTCCTTTCTGCCATTTCCCCTGATTTACGACGGGTTCTTCAGGAATTTCAGGCTGACAAACCTGACCGCTGTCCTGTGGGGAAACTGTTTGTTCCTGACAGATGGATTAGTAGAGTGATTTCTGAGGTTCACTGTTCCGTGTTGGCTGGTCATCCTGGCATTTTTGGTACCAGAGATTTGTTTGGTAGGTCCTTTTGGTGGCCTTCTTTGTCGCGTGATGTGTGTTCTTTTGTGCAGTCCTGTGGGACTTGTGCGCGGGCCAAGCCTTGTTGTTCCCGTGCTAGTGGGTTGCTTTTGCCATTGCCGGTCCCTGAGAGGCCCTGGACGCATATTTCGATGGATTTTATTTCTGATCTCCCGGTCTCCAAGATGATGTCTGTTATCTGGGTTGTTTGTGACCGGTTCTCTAAGATGGTTCATTTGGTGTCTTTGCCTAAATTGCCTTCCTCTTCTGATTTGGTTCCGTTGTTTTTTCAGCATGTGGTTCGTTTGCATGGTATTCCGGAGAATATTGTGTCCGACAGAGGTTCCCAGTTTGTTTCTAGGTTTTGGCGGGCCTTTTGTACTAGGCTGGGCATAGATTTGTCTTTTTTTTCTGCATTTCATCCTCAGACAAATGGCCAGACCGAGCGAACTAAATCAGACTTTGGAGATTTATTTGAGATGCTTTGTGTCTGCTGATCAGGATGATTGGGTGGCCTTCTTGCCATTGGCCGAGTTTGCCCTTAATAATCGGGCTAGTTCAGCTACTTTGGTTTCGCCTTTCTTTTGTAATTTTGGTTTTCATCCTCGTTTTTCTTCTGGGCAGGTTGAGCCTTCTGACTGTCCTGGTGTGGATTCTGTGGTTGACAGGTTGCAGCAGATTTGGGCTCATGTGGTGGATAATTTGGTGATGTCTCAGGAGGAGGCTCAACGTTTTGCTAACCGTCGTCGGTGTGTTGGTTCCCGGCTTCGGGTTGGGAATCTGGTCTGGCTGTCTTCCCGTCATGTTCCTATGAAGGTTTCTTCCCCTAAGTTTAAGCCTCGGTTTATTGGTCCTTATAAGATTTCTGAGATTATTAATCAGGTGTCTTTTCGTTTGGCGCTTCCGGCCTCTTTTGCTATCCATAATGTCTTCCATAGATCTTTATTGTGGAAATATGTGGTGCCCGTTGTTCCCTCTGTTGATCCTCCGGCCCCTGTGTTGGTTGATGGAGAGTTGGAGTATGTGGTTGAGAAGATTTTGGATTCTCGTTTTTCGAGGCGGAGGCTTCAGTACCTTGTCAAATGGAAGGGTTATGGCCAGGAGGATAATTCTTAGGTTTTTGCCTCTGATGTCCATGCTGCTGATTTGGTCCGTGCCTTTCATCTGGCTCATCCTGATCATCCTGGGGGCCCTGGTGAGGGTTTGGTGACCCCTCCTCAAGGGGGAGGGTACTGTTGTGAATTCTGCTTTTGGGTTCCCTCCAGTGGTTGTAGGTGGGAATGCAGTTGTCTCTGAGTCGCAGTCCTGGCCAGGTGTATCTGCTGATTGCAGTTCTGACTGGGATATTTAGGTGTGCAGGATTCATTAGTCCTTGCCAGTTGTCAATGTCTCTTGTGAAGAGTTGGATCTCTTTCTGGCTTCTCCTGCTTAGCTGCCAATTCAGCAAAGATAAGTGTCTGTTTCTTTTTCTGTGGCACACATGCAGTGTGCTTATATTTTGTGCTATTCATTTGTTTTCTCTTGTCCAGCTTAGACTGTGTCAGTGTTTTCTCAGTCTTGTTGGATTCTCTGGAGTTGCAGATATACGCTCCCCATCTTTAGTTAGATGGTGGAGTTTTTGTATTTTCTGCTGTGGATATTTTTGGGAAGGATTTTAATACTGACCGCATAGTATCCTGTCCTATCCTTTCCTATTTTAGCTAGTGTGGCCTCTTTTGCTAAATCCTGTTTCCTGCCTGCGTGTGTCTTTTCCTCTACTACTCACAGTCATTATTTGTGGGGGGCTGCCTATTCTTTGGGGTTCTGCTCTGAGGCAAGGTAGAATTCCTATTTCCATCTATAGGGGTATTTAGTCCTCCGGCTGTGTCTGTGTCTAGGTTATGTTAGGCACACCCCACGGCTACTTCTAGTTGCGGTGTTAAGATCAGGGTTTGCGGTCAGTATAGTTACCACCTACTCCAGTGAAAGTTTTCATGCTGCTCCAAGTTCACCAGATCATAACAGCAGAGCCATCTCAAGTGCCTTTGGGCTAGTGCAGAGCCATCTCCAGTGCCTTTGGGCTATTGTTGTGAATTCTGTGGCTGAGTTCACTTCTGTGGTCACAAGTGGTATTGCAGTCTCTGGGCTTCCTCCCTCAGGTGTTTTGGTGAGCTCGTTGGCTGCCTTGCTATTTAGCTCCACCTGAGTCTGTCTTCCTTGCTCCTTGTCAATGTTCCAGTGTTGGATCTGAGCTACTGCATCTTTCCTTGGGCCTGCTGCTCTGCTAGATAAGTGCTTCTAGTTTGTTTTCTGTTTTTTCTGTCCAGCTTGCTTTTAACTTTTGCTGGAAGCTCTGAGAAGCAAAGGGGTGCACCGCCGTGCTGTTAGTTCGGCACGGTGGGTCTTTTGCCCCTTTGCGTGGTTTTCGTTTTAGGGTTTTTTGTAGACTGCATAGTTCTCTTTGCTATCCTCGCTCTGTCTAGAATATCGGTCCTCACTTTGCTGAATCTATTTCATTCCTACGTTTGTCTTTTCATCTTGCTAACAGTCATTATATGTGGGGGGCTGCCTATTCCTTTGGGGTATTTCTCTGAGGTAAGTCAGGCTTGTATTTCTATCTTCAGGCTAGTCAGCTCCTCAGGCAGTGCCGAGTTGCATAGGTAGTGATAGGCGCAATCCACTGCTGCTTATAGTTGTGTGAGGATAGAGCAGGTACTGCAGTCTACAGAGATTCCACGTCTCAGAGCTCGTCCTATTGTTTTTGGTTATTGCCAGATCTCTGTATGTGCGCTGATTACTGCACGCTGTGTTGCCTGATTGCCAGCCATAACAGTACAAGGAGCCCACCAATGATTCCCAATAGAGGGAAAAAAGAAATCCTGACATCATTTTTTTTTCTTAGCTCTGTCTTCAGTCTTTTTTTTTCCCCTAGACATTAGAGTGCTTCAGGACACAGCTGTGGACATGGATATTCAGGCTCTGTGCTCCTCAATGGATAATCTCGTTGTAAATGTACAAAAGATTCAAGATACTATTGATCAGAAATCGATGCTAGAACCAAGAATTCCGATTCCTGATTTGTTTTTTGGTGACATAACTAAGTTCCTGAGCTTCAGAAATAATTGTAAGCTATTTTTGGCCTTGAAACCTCATTCTTCTGGTAATCCTATTCAACAGGTTTTGATTATTATTTCTTTTTTACGCGGCGACCCACAGGACTGGGCGTTTTCTCTTGCACCAGGAGATTCTGCATTGAGTAATGTTGATGCATTTTTCCAGGCGCTGGGATTGCTTTACGATGAGCCTAATTCAGTGGATCAGGCTGAGAAAAATCTGCTGGCTTTATGCCAGGGTCAGGATGATGTAGAAGTATATTGTCAGAAATTTAGGAAGTGGTCAGTACTCACTCTGTGGAATGAATCTGCACTAGCGGCTTTGTTCAGAAAGGGTCTCTCTGAAGCTCTTAAGGATGTAATGGTGGGATTTCCTATGCCTGCTGGTTTGAATGAGTCTATGTCCTTGGCCATTCAGATCGGTCGTCGCTTGCGCGAGCGTAAATCTGTGCACCATCTGGCGGTATGGTCTGAGAGTAAACCTGAGCCTATGCAGTGCGACAGGACTATGACTAAAGTAGAACGGCAAGAACACAGACGTCTGAACAGACTGTGTTTCTATTGTGGTGATTCTACTCATGCTATTTCTAATTGTCCTAAACGCACTAGGCGGTTCGATAGCTCTGCCGTTATTGGTACTGTACAGTCCAAATTCCTTTTGTCCATTACCTTAATGTGCTCTTTGTCATCGTATTCTGTCATGGCGTTTGTGGATTCAGGCGCTGCCCTGAATCTGATGGATTTGGATTATGCTAAACGTTGTGGATTTTTCTTGGAGCCTTTGCGGTGTCCTATTCCGTTGAGAGGAATTGATGCTACACCTTTGGCCAAGAATAAGCCTCAGTACTGGGCCCAGCTGACCATGTGCATGGCTCCTGCACATCAGGAAGTTATTCGCTTTCTGGTACTGCATAATTTGCATGATGTGGTCGTGTTGGGGTTGCCATGGCTACAAACCCATAATCCAGTATTGGATTGGAACTCTATGTCGGTAACCAGCTGGGGTTGTCAGGGAGTACATGGTGATGTTCCATTTTTGTCTATTTCGTCATCCATTCCTTCTGACATCCCAGAGTTCTTGTCGGACTTTCAGGATGTATTTGAAGAGTCCAAGTCTGATGCCCTACCTCCGCATAGGAATTGTGATTGTGCTATCGATTTGATTCCTGGTAGTAAATTCCCTAAGGGTCGTTTATTTAATTTGTCCGTACCTGAACACACCGCTATGCGCAGTTATGTGAAGGAGTCCCTGGAGAAGGGACATATTCGCCCATCGTCGTCACCATTGGGAGCAGGGTTCTTTTTTGTAGCCAAGAAGGATGGTTCGCTAAGACCGTGTGTTGATTACCGCCTTCTTAATAAGATCACTGTTAAGTTTCAGTATCCCTTGCCATTGATTTCTGACTTGTTTGCTCGGATTAAGGGGGCTAGTTGGTTTACTAAGATTGATCTTCGTGGTGCGTATAATCTGGTGAGAATCAGGCAGGGAGATGAATGGAAAACGGCATTTAATACGCCCGAGGGTCATTTTGAGTATCTGGTGATGCCGTTCGGACTTGCCAATGCTCCATCTGTTTTTCAGTCTTTTATGCATGACATTTTCCGTGAGTATCTGGATAAATTCTTGATTGTTTACTTGGATGACATTTTGATCTTCTCAGATGATTGGGAGTCTCATGTGAAGCAAGTCAGAATGGTTTTCCAGGTACTGCGTGCTAATTCCTTGTTCGTGAAGGGATCAAAGTGTCTCTTCGGTGTGCAGAAAGTTTCATTTTTGGGGTTCATCTTTTCCCCTTCTACTATCGAGATGGATCCGGTTAAGGTTCAGGCCATCCAGGATTGGACTCAGCCGACATCTCTAAAAAGTCTGCAGAAATTCCTGGGCTTTGCTAATTTTTATCGTCGCTTCATCTGTAATTTTTCTAGCATTGCCAGACCATTGACCGATTTGACCAAGAAGGGTGCTGATTTGGTTAATTGGTCTTCTGCTGCCGTGGAAGCTTTTCAGGAGTTGAAGCGTCGTTTTTGCTGTGCCCCTGTGTTGTGTCAACCTGATGTTTCTCTTCCGTTCCAGGTCGAGGTTGATGCTTCTGAGATTGGTGCAGGGGCGGTTTTGTCACAGAGAGGTTCTGGTTGCTCAGTGTTCAAACCATGTGCTTTCTTTTCCAGGAAATTTTCTGCTGCTGAGCGTAATTATGATGTGGGCAACCGAGAGTTGCTGGCCATGAAGTGGGCATTCGAGGAGTGGCGTCATTGGCTTGAGGGTGCTAAGCATCGCGTGGTGGTTTTGACTGATCATAAGAACCTTACTTATCTTGAGTCTGCCAAGCGCTTGAATCCTAGACAGGCCCGTTGGTCGTTATTTTTTGCTCGTTTTGATTTTGTGATTTCATACCTTCCGGGCTCTAAAAATGTGAAGGCGGATGCTCTGTCTAGGAGTTTTGTGCCCGACTCTCCGGGGTTATCTGAGCCGGCGAGTATCCTCAAGGAAGGAGTCATTGTGTCTGCCATCTCCCCTGATTTGCGGAGAGTGTTGCAGAAATTTCAGGCTAATAAACCTGATCGTTGTCCGGCCGAGAAACTGTTCGTCCCTGATAGGTGGACTAGTAAAGTTA
This sequence comes from Ranitomeya imitator, assembly GCF_032444005.1. Taxonomy (NCBI): domain Eukaryota; kingdom Metazoa; phylum Chordata; class Amphibia; order Anura; family Dendrobatidae; genus Ranitomeya; species Ranitomeya imitator. The sequence continues at coordinate 757,040,812 of NC_091283.1, read as the reverse complement.
TCTCTGAACTTCATTGTTCGGTGCTGGCCGGTCATCCAGGAATCTTTGGTACCAGGGAGTTGGTTGCTAGATCCTTCTGGTGGCCATCTCTGTCACGGGATGTGCGTGCTTTTGTGCAGTCCTGTGGAATTTGTGCTAGGGCTAAGCCCTGCTGTTCACGTGCCAGTGGGTTGCTTTTGCCCTTGCCGGTCCCGAAGAGGCCTTGGACACATATTTCGATGGATTTCATTTCTGACCTTCCCGTTTCTCAAAAAATGTCGGTCATTTGGGTGGTCTGTGATCGCTTTTCTAAAATGGTCCATCTGGTGCCCTTGGTTAAATTGCCTTCCTCCTCTGATTTGGTGCCTTTGTTCTTCCAGCATGTGGTTCGTTTACATGGCATTCCTGAGAATATTGTTTCTGACAGAGGTTCCCAGTTTGTCTCGAGGTTCTGGCGAGCCTTTTGTGGTAGGATGGGCATTGACCTATCTTTCTCCTCGGCCTTCCATCCTCAGACTAATGGCCAGACCGAACGAACCAATCAGACCTTGGAAACATATCTGAGATGTTTTGTTTCCGCTGACCAGGATGATTGGGTGTCATTTTTGCCGTTGGCTGAGTTCGCCCTTAATAATCGGGCCAGCTCGGCTACCTTGGTCTCTCCATTTTTCTGCAATTCTGGGTTCCATCCTCGTTTCTCTTCAGGACAGGTTGAGTCTTCGGACTGTCCTGGTGTGGATTCTGTGGTGGACAGGTTGCAGCAGATCTGGACTCAGGTAGTGGACAATTTGACCTTGTCCCAGGAGAAGGCTCAGCTTTTCGCTAATCGCAGACGCCGTGTGGGACCCCGACTTCGTGTTGGGGATCTGGTTTGGTTATCTTCTCGTCATATTCCTATGAAGGTTTCCTCTCCTAAATTTAAACCTCGTTTTATTGGTCCGTATAGGATTTCTGAGATTCTCAATCCGGTGTCTTTTCGTCTGACCCTCCCAGACTCCTTTTCCATACATAATGTATTCCATAGGTCGTTGTTGAGGAGATACGTGGCACCTATGGTTCCATCTGTGGAGCCTCCTGCCCCTGTTTTGGTGGAGGGGGAATTGGAGTATATTGTGGAGAAGATTTTGGATTCTCGTGTCTCTAGACGGAAACTCCAGTATCTGGTCAAATGGAAGGGTTATGCTCAGGAAGATAATTCCTGGGTTTTTGCCTCTGATGTCCATGCCCCAGATCTTGTTCGTGCCTTTCATGTGGCTCATCCTGGTCGGCCTGGGGGTTCTGGTGAGGGTTCGGTGACCCCTCCTCAAGGGGGGGGTACTGTTGTGAATTCTGTGGCTGAGTTCACTTCTGTGGTCACAAGTGGTATTGCAGTCTCTGGGCTTCCTCCCTCAGGTGTTTTGGTGAGCTCGTTGGCTGCCTTGCTATTTAGCTCCACCTGAGTCTGTCTTCCTTGCTCCTTGTCAATGTTCCAGTGTTGGATCTGAGCTACTGCATCTTTCCTTGGGCCTGCTGCTCTGCTAGATAAGTGCTTCTAGTTTGTTTTCTGTTTTTTCTGTCCAGCTTGCTTTTAACTTTTGCTGGAAGCTCTGAGAAGCAAAGGGGTGCACCGCCGTGCTGTTAGTTCGGCACGGTGGGTCTTTTGCCCCTTTGCGTGGTTTTCGTTTTAGGGTTTTTTGTAGACTGCATAGTTCTCTTTGCTATCCTCGCTCTGTCTAGAATATCGGGCCTCACTTTGCTGAATCTATTTCATTCCTACGTTTGTCTTTTCATCTTGCTAACAGTCATTATATGTGGGGGGCTGCCTATTCCTTTGGGGTATTTCTCTGAGGTAAGTCAGGCTTGTATTTCTATCTTCAGGCTAGTCAGCTCCTCAGGCAGTGCCGAGTTGCATAGGTAGTGATAGGCGCAATCCACTGCTGCTTATAGTTGTGTGAGGATAGAGCAGGTACTGCAGTCTACAGAGATTCCACGTCTCAGAGCTCGTCCTATTGTTTTTGGTTATTGCCAGATCTCTGTATGTGCGCTGATTACTGCACGCTGTGTTGCCTGATTGCCAGCCATAACAGGCTATTGCAGAGCGGTCTTCATTGCCTTTGGGCTATTGCAGAGCCATCTCCAGTACCTTTGGTCTAGTGCAGAGCTGTCTTCACTGCCTTTGGGCTAGTGCAGATCCATCTCCAGTGCCTTTGGGCTAGTGCAGAGCTGTCTCCAATGCCTTTGGGCTAGTGCAGATCCGTCTCCAGTGCCTTTTGGCTATTGCAGAGCCGTCTCCAGTGCCTTTGGGCTATTGCAGAGCCATCTCCATTACCTTTGGGCTAGTGCAGAGCCATCTCCAGTACCTTTGGGCTATTGTAGAGCCGTCTTCATTGCCTTTGGGCTAGTGCAGAGCCATCTCCAGTGCCTTTGGGCTAGTGCAGAGCCATCTCCAGTGCCTTTGGGCTAGTGCAGAGCCGTCTCCATTGCCTTTGGGCTAGTGCAGAGCCATCTCCAGTGCCTTTGGGCTAGTGCAGAGCCATCCCCAGTGCCTTTGGGCTAGTGCAGAGCCATCTCCAGTGCCTTTGGGCTATTGTAGAGCCGTCTTCATTGCCTTTGGGCTAGTGCAGAGCCGTCTCCATTGCCTTTGGGCTAGTGCAGAGCCATCTCCAGTGCCTTTGGGCTAGTGCAGAGCCGTCTCCAGTGCCTTTGGGCTAGTGCAGAGCCGTCTCCAGTACTTTTGGGCTAGTGCAGAGCCGTCTCCAGTACCTTTGGGCTAGTGCAGAGCCGTCTCCAGTACTTTTGGGCTAGTGCAGAGCCATCTCCAGTACCTTTGGGCTAGTGCAGAACCGTCTCCAGTACCTTTGGGCTAGTGCAGAGCCGTCTCCAGTACCTTTGGGCTATTGCAGAGCCGTCTCCAGTACCTTTGGGCTAGTGCAGAGCTGTCTCCAGTACCTTTGGGCTAGTGCAGAGCTGTCTCCAGTACCTTTGGGCTAGTGCAGAGCTGTCTCCAGTGCCTTTGGGCTATTGCAGGGCTGTCTCCAGTACCTTTGGGCTAGTCCAGAGCTGTCTCCAGTACCTTTGGGCTAGTGCAGAGCTGTCTCCAGTGCCCTGCCTTTAGTACAGAGCCATCTCCAGTGCCCTGCCCATAGTGCAGTGCCAGTTGCAGTGGTCGTTGTGTAGAGCCAGATGCAATACCCCCTTTTTACCACCTTTGATTGCAGAACACAGACACAGTGCCACCTCCTCAGTTTGAAAGCCAGCCACGGCGCCACGTACCTCGTGAAGAATCATCCACATTATCCGCACCTTGAAGTAGCACCCCTCACTGCTGTGGTTTGAATATTACAATGTCTCAGACTCCAGAATGTTCTCCTCCTTTTTCTGTGTCCTGCACGCTCAGGGAGATGCCCGACGTAAGACTGGACAATATTGCAAATTCCTAAAATCTCAGCCTTCACTATTACCTGTCTACACCTTGCGGTTTCCTTTCAATTTTTTCCCCATAGAAAAATCACTGTTGTGATAGTACAAACCAAAGTGATAAGCCCCGGAGAGGGACAGAAGCACACCCAAAATGGGGCAATACCGTCGGGTAAGGGATATAATCTATGGCAGCACTCCCCTAGGGGTGAGTATAGGCACAGCACCCATAAAGGCGTGGAAAGCCGCTGCTGCCCCGTGGCTGGGGGATATGGATTTCCACAGGTATAATGGTAAAAATGGAAGCTGGCATGTTTAGTCGGGCTGCGCTGCGGGAAAGGAGAGTCTTAGGATTCCAAAATGGTTTTTATTAATAACATAGCAGACCGGCGCCTTTCTCAAGGTATAAAAGCCAAGTGACCACATGGTTATTATAACCTGAGAAAAACTCCATTCTGGTGCAAAAATACGTTGGTTTTAATAAAAACCATTTTGGAAACCCAAGGCTCTCCATGCCCGCAGCGCAGTCCGACTAAACATGGTCAGCTTCTGATAGAAACCAAATAGGCAGCTGTCCAAGTATCTGTCACCAGATTGCACAATAGATACATGTTGTGTATGTCTTCTAGACCTGATGAGACTAGAGTACTTATTTTGAAAACCCATAGTAGAATGGCTGTATATTCTCATTATTAAAATCAGCTGCTTAGGAGTCCAGCTAGACCTATTCAGAAGGAAAAGTATCATCCAGCCATTCCAACATAGATTTTAAAAGTAAGTATTCATCATCTCTAAGAGATCAATGTAATAACATCACAGGTTGTTTTGTAAAATCCGCTTTCTGATCCTCCATGTTTGAATGTGATTCATGGCAATACCTTTATTACTTATTTTGGCATGTAACACATCTTCTAAGATATTTTATAATGATTTCTCCCTTATGAACTATTGATTTCTTCATTGATCATATTTTTTTTTTCTATGGAAAAAATGGAACTCTGAACGTTGATCATTGCAGTGTGTTTTGCCCTCTGACCACCAGGTGGAGCACTGATACAACAAATAAACTGCTTTTTGGAAACCACTGCTGCTTTTTCAGCTGGCTGCTTATAATTGGGATTAAAGTTGATTGTATTTATTATTTGTGGTAATGAATTCACTCAACATAATTTCCTATAATATGGCATCTTAAATGATAATTCTTTGCACTAAAATTGGCGCTAGTGGATGCATCCTAATGAATGCATTATTTTTACGTCATCTCTCTTTCAAACATTGCGGCATGGATGTAATTTTATTTGCTAGTACATGCGCACTGAAGATCTTGTATTTTTGGGTGCTATCAATCTGAATTAACGACTTTTGGAAAGGCTATTGTAATCATTTTCTTGCTGTTTCAAAGTATCTAAAGCAAATAGTCTTGTTTTCTATAGCGAATTGCTGTCACGTGTACGTCTACCAATAGCATTCAGTAGGTTACCAAGATTAGTAGACCATTGAAAGAGCACATGACTGCAGGATCTGACTACACAGGGTTTGTTTGTAGTCTGTTACCATGGAGACACACTGTTCTGTGCAGGAGCTTTATACGCAAAATGGTTGGATATTTGTAATAGTCCTATGAAAAAGTTGTTCCCTTTTTTTATATTTTACTTGCAGGCAGATACACAAATTTTCCTCTTTGCAGCAAGTCTGTAAGCCTTTGTAAATTGGAGCGGTATCCATGATACATAAAAAGCAATTAAAATGAGTTTTCAATGTATGACTAGTAATATTTTATATGATTGGTTTCATCTATTTGGCTGGGAGAAATTGCTTAAATTAAGATTAAGCTGCTAAAATGGAAGACGCAAGCAAAAATGTTCCATTTTTAATCACAGGGAAAAAAAGTGATTCAATTAGGAACTGGCCCTTCCACCATTGTTTGTAATGAATGAAACGGGGGATTTTATTGCTTCGGCAATTGCAGTTCAGCGTGAAACATTAGACTTGTAGGAAGTTTCCACAGATTTGTTTTTAATCCCCTGTTCGAAAAGTAGCGCAACCTTGTCTACTTATGATGAGCGCACCTTAAAAAAAAATCCTTTGTGTAAGAAAATATTGTTTTTTTTCTGTTGTCAGCACGAAAATGATAATTCTGTTCCCTCCGCTGCTGTCATACCTCCTGTGCTTAATTAGACATTAATTACATTTCATTCTATGATTTGCATACATATTGGAATAAACATGTTAACAATAGATTTTTTTAAAATATTTGTTCTTCCATTAACCCCTTGGTTACCTTGTTCAGTGTCTGGCTCTTTAGCCTGTTAGTAAGTCGTCTCTTGTAATGGGAATGCTGTCTTGTTGTCAACAGAAGGGTAAAAAGTCATCAAACAGAGCTATGTAGCAGGTAACGAAAGGGTCAACAGAGAGATTAAAATGGCATTGCCTTTTAGAGGGGTGGTCCTCTCAAAGGAGATGGTTAACGTTCGCAATCAGGGGTGAACATAGCCTCTCTGCTGCCTGAGGCGAACTGCAAAATGACCAGACCACATATTACCACCACATAGTGACCAAATGATACCACACCATGACCAGACCACATATTACCACCACATGGTGACTGAATAATACCACACCATGACCAGACCTCATATTACCACCACATGGTGATCAAATAATAGCACATACAAGGAACAAATAATGCCACACCATAGCCGGACATCATATTACCACCACATAGTGACTGAATACTACAATACTGATCATTAACAAAAAGAAACCCACAATACTAATATCACCTTAAGTGCCATTATACACAGGAGATCTGTACTTAGTATGCAGTGTCTGTGTACAGGTAATACAGTGATCACCGGTGACATTATACACAGGAGCTCTGTATACAGTGTCAATCGCAATATATGATGGAACTGCAAGATTGTCACAGGAAAATTGGCCTCAGTGGTGACAAACTAGTGGCCACATGCGGCCCCTGATGCTGTCATCTATAGCCCTCGAGGCTCCGAAGTGCCCCTGACTTGTCACATGTACGACATGATGATGACGCTGGCACCATCTGCAGTGTGTGGGTGTCAGCTCTATACCATATCTGACACCCTGCTGCCACAGCCATGGTGGATATTAGCACTACTAGAGGCCATTTTAACCCCTTATATGCCGCTGTCAATAGTTACAGCAGTATTTAGATGGTTATTTGAGGGAAGGGACTCACTTTATAAGCCTATTAGCATTTTGGCAGTAATTGCCATAGCAAGCCAAGGCCAGGAAATGACCTTCAGGTTAGGCAGCTGTAGTGGCCTGTAATACTCTGCAATAGGCAGGATCTAACAAGCAAAGTACCAAGATCACGAGCTCCCGTAGATTATCTGCTAGGATCCTTGGCACAGAAATAAAAGCCCCTGTTTGGCCTGAAATAAAGACAAAGCAAACAAAGGTGTCCAGCCGTTTGGGTATAAAACTTCACCAATTTATCAGTACAGCGTACAAGGTTCCAGGTACATTAATAATATTGCATCAAGGCAAAATCCAACACGTTTCAGGCGTAGAGCTGTCCTTGGAAAGTACCTGTCACCAGTTTAGTCTAAACTAAGACTAGCAGCTGTGCTTCATTCCATAAAGGGGTATATAACCCTTGACCCCCCTGTATACCCCCCAAAAACCTTTTGAACTTCTCCCGTGCTTTATGTAAATACTGATGGTTTGGTCCATTTGCTGCGGAGTCTATCCCTTATGTTTTAGGCCTGGCACGCAATAGGGCAGCGCAAAGTGCGCAGGTGTGAGATTTCGTCTGGCTATGTGGATGATGCAGGTGGACGGTGAACGGCGTCCGGGAGGAGGGATAGACTCCGCAGGCAAGTAAAAGTCCCATAGAGTGAAAAAGTAAATAAAAAGAAAAGAAAAAATTACTGAAAAATATTTTGCCACTAAAACTGCTGCTTTGTGTAAAAACAAACAAACACAAAAACTAAACAAAAAAGGACACATTTAGTATTGCCGCATCTAGGGTGGCCTAAGCAATGAAAAAGTGTACCATAACCCATACAATGAATGCCATAAAAAAAAATATATAAAACGCACCAAAAATGTAGCATTTACCTAACACACAAAAAAATGGAATCAAAGTGATCAAAGAGCTGCTGGCGCCAGAACGAGATGCAGCCAGGACGCGCAGGAAGGTGAGTAGGATCTTTTTTTTTTTTTTAAAAGGAAATATTCATACAAGGACGGGGATAAGGAGCCATGCATACAGGGAGAGCGATGGGGGAGCCATGTATACAAGGACAGCAATGGAGGAGCCATGTATACAAGGATAGGGGATGCGGAGCCATGCAGACAAGGACAAGGACCGGGGAGCCATGCAGACAAGGACAGGGACCGGGGAGCCATGCAGACAAGGATAGGGGATGCGGAGCCATGCAGACAAGGATAGGGGATGCGGAGCCATGCAGACAATGACAGGGACGGGGGAGCCATTCAGACAAGGATAGGGGTGCGGAGCCATGCAGACAAGGATAGGGGTGCGGAGCCATGCAGACAAGGATAGGGGATGTGGAGCCATACAGACAAGGACAGGGACCGGGGAGCCATGCAGACAAGGATAGGGGATGCAGAGCCATGCAGACAAGGACATGGACCGGGAAGCCATGCAGACTAGGATAGGGGATGCAGAGCCATGCAGACAAGGACAGGGACCGGGAAGCCATGCAGACAAGGACAGGGAACGGGGAGCCATGCAGACAAGGATAGGGGATGCAGAGCCATGCAGACAAGGACAGCGACCGGGTAGCCATGCAGAAAAGGACAGGGACCGGGGAGCCATGCAGACAAGGAGAGGGACCAGGGAGCCGTGCAGACAAGGATAGGGGTGCGGAGCCATGCAGACAAGAATAGGGGATGCGGAGCCATACAGACAAGGACAGGGACCGGGGAGCCATGCAGACAAGGATAGGGGTGCGGAGCCATGCAGACAATGACAGGGACGGGGGAGCCATTCAGACAAGGATAGGGGATGCGGAGCCAGGCAGACAAGGACAGGGATCGGGGAGCCATGCAGACAAGGATAGGGGTGCGGAGCCATGCAGACAAGGACAGGGACCGGGGAGCCATGCAGACAAGGATAGGGGTGCGGAGCCATGCAAGCAAGGATAGGGGATGCGGAGCCATGCAGACAAGGATAGGGGATGCGGAGCCATGCAGACAATGACAGGGACAGGGGAGCCATTCAGACAAGGATAGGGGATGCGGAGCCAGGCAGGCAAGGACAGGGATCGGGGAGCCATGCAGACAAGGATAGGGGTGCGGAGCCATGCAGACAAGGACAGGGACCGGGGAGCCATGCAGACAAGGATAGGGGTGCGGAGCCATGCAGACATGGATAGGGGATGCGGAGCCATACAGACAAGGACAGGGACCGGGGAGCCATGCAGACAAGGATAGGGGTGCGGAGCCATGCAGACAATGACAGGGACCGGGGAGCCATGCAGACAAGGATAGGGGATGCAGAGCTATGCAGACAAGGACAGGGACCGGGGAGCCATGCAGACAAGGACAGGGACCGGGGAGCCATGCAGACAAGGATAGGGGATGCAGAGCTATGCAGACAAGGACAGGGACCGGGGAGCCAGGCAGACAAGGACAGGGACCGGGGAGCCATGCAGACAAGGATAGGGGATGCAGAGCTATGCAGACAAGGACAGGGACCGGGGAGCCATGCAGACAAGGACAGGGACCGGGGAGCCATGCAGACAAGGATAGGGGATGCAGAGCTATGCAGACAAGGACAGGGACCGGGGAGCCAGGCAGACAAGGACAGGGACCGGGGAGCCATGCAGACAAGGACAGGGACCGGGGAGCCATGCAGACAAGGATAGGGGATGCAGAGCTATGCAGACAAGGACAGGGACCGGGGAGCCAGGCAGACAAGGACAGGGACCGGGGAGCCATGCAGACAAGGATGGGGGATGCAGAGCTATGCAGACAAGGACAGGGACCGGGGAGCCATGCAGACAAGGATAGGGGATGCAGAGCTATGCAGACAAGGACAGGGACCGGGGAGCCAGGCAGTTTTCTCATAGGCTCTTGTTTGGGATCCATAGGTGGTCTCCCCTCTTGGCCTACAGTCAGTAAGGCACCATAGGGTGAACCATCCTGCATCAGCTCATGTTCAGTGGATCCAAGGGAGTCAAAAGCTAAGATGTATATTGTAAAATATACTTTAAGGAAATTTATACTGGACTGATATATTTTTCACATTTATTTTCTTTCAGTGATTACTGGACAGAAACGCAATGGGGTTATTTCTGCAAGGACTCGCATTGAATTATTGGCAGAGACATTCAGAAAGAAGCAGCCATTCACCCACTTCTTGTCCTTCGCTCTCAACCATCCAGAGATCCAGGATAAGTTCTCCCAGTTTAGAGAAGAAGTTTTGTCAAAATGCTCCAAGGTAAGACGTCAAACAATCGTATCTATTGCTTCACAGCTCAGTAGATTTGTCTCCAGTTTTCACAACAAACTATTGTGGGGGATTCGGCTCACTGGTCGTCGCTTGGAAACTCACAGGCAAGCAGTTTTAATCAAAATAAAATAAAGTTTATTGTACTTCATGAACTTTTCAGCTCCAAAATGGAAAACGGCTTTCTTCAGCACAAATGAATAACAAAACAGTCACTATTTGAGTAAGGCAAAACAAATCAAACAGTCTCACCAACTTGCTGTCACAGGCACTTCTCAGACTCTACCATAGACTATCCTCCGTGCACTGTCTTTCTCCAGCCTGAGCACAACCCAATCTGTCTGTTATTAGGTCTGTAAGAGTCAGACTGGAGCATAGGAACTACCTTTCCCACCTAGGCTCTTTTGGCCGCTCCTAAATCCAGGACCCAAAATCTAGTCAAAATAAAACCATCTTAGTATCCTACTGTTACTGGTGCACTTTCCTCAGGAGCTTACATCACCGAAGACAGCCACCTCGGTGACACCTACCTGCCATTTACGACCTTATCTCCTATTTTCTTATACTATATGCATTAATAAATTGATGTCTTAGACCTGATGAGGAGGGTGTACTTACTTTGAAATTCCACGTCTGTATGGTTATGCTAATCATTTTTTAAATGGGAAAAAATTTCAAAGTTCTTGTGAAAACACGCATCTTTGCAGTTTAGGGTACTTTCACACTAGCGTTTTTTGTAAATCCGTCACAATGCGTCGTTTTGCAGAAAAAACGCATCCTGCAAAAGTGCTTGCAGGATGCGTTTTTTCCCCATAGACTTCTATTGGCGACGCATTTGCGACGGATTTGTACACTTCGCATCCGTCTTGCGACGGATGCGTCGTGCTTTGGCGGACCGTCGGGAAAAAAAAAACCTACATGTAACGTTTTTTTCTCCCGACAGACCACTTTTTCCGACGGCGCATGCGCGGCCGGAACTCCGCCCCCACCTCCCCGCACCTTACAATGGGGCAGCGGATGCGCCGGAAAAATGCATCCGCTGCACCCATTGTGCAAAGCGTTAAACGCTAGCGTCGGAATCTCTCCCCGACGCATTGCGACGGGGAGATTCCGACGCATTGCGACGGGGAGATTCCGACGCTAGTGTGAAAGAAGCCTTACTCCTGATTAAAAGTCATTGCTATTATCATAGGTTTAGGGTTTTTTTTTATTTTATAGTTTACTCTTTTTTGCCCAGGATACTGGCCACTGCTGCTGGGTGGAAGTGATGGCTGGTCTTCCAAGTGAGGAGCAAAGCACTTGGAAGGTCTTGGATCTGTCCTGCTTCCTTGTCCCTGCTCTCCTCTGATGCTGTAGAGGCTCAACCATGCCACAGATCCCCAATGTCAACTGTCAATAATAAGGAGCGTACATCCCTCCCCACCCCAGAAAGTAGGAAACTGGGAGGACGAGGAACATGTGCTAGAAGAGTGAAGTTGGGATCAAACCCTTTAAGGTTTAACCTCATGCGTTCTCATTGCGCTGCGAGTCCTTTGTGAGAAAAGCGCAATACAAATACTGTATTTTCCGGCGTATAAGACGACTTTTTGACCCCTAAAAATTGTCCCAAATGACGGGGGTCGTCTTATACGCCGGGTACGGCGTGTGCAGGGAGCGATCCTCAGGTCACCGCTCATGTGACCACGACATCATTGAAGGTCCTTCACTCACTGCATTCCTTAGGAACGGAGGCAGACGCTCGCAGCGCTGAGAGCCAGGGGCCGTCCGAGGGTGAGTATATCCATGTTTTATTTTTATTCTTTATTTTTTACATGAATATGGATCCCAGGGCCTGAAGGAGAGACTCCTCTCCTCCAGACCCTGGGAACCACACGCCGTATAAGATGACTGGGCGTATAAGATGACCCCCGTCTTATACGGCGGGCATATCCCAAATTCCATATTTTATATGGAAAAGTTGGGGGTCGTCTTATACGCCCAGTCATCTTATACACCAGAAAATTTTTCTCTATAGATGGATTCATAAAATGTTCATCTTATTGTCAGAATTATACCACCATTCTGAAATGGATTTTCCCAGTAAATACACCAGTCTCATGAGGTCTTAGAGATCTGTTTAATGAGGTTTGCAGCTTGCATTCAGAAGTCTGATGTCACGTCCTCTTTACACTCCATATCCACATGTTGGCAACTTTCTGCATCTCTTAGTGAGTACCTATGTCTGGTATTTGTCTGCCTGTTTTATTTAAGGAAAGAATAGGCAGCCACATGCTAAAAACTTTACTAAATAAACCTAATTAAAAATAATAAATAAATGTTTTCCTAAACTGCCTCAAAAAAGACCGCCGAAGTTTGAAAACTCAGGTCTGAAGTTCAGAGTTGTAGGATCCCAGCGTGCTGACTGATAACTTTTGTAATGCACCCACAGCACTTGTTTTGTCAGAAGAGGAAGATCTCGCGATAACCGGTGCCATCTCTGACTGGCTGCACATGTGGATATTGAGGGTATGTGGACTAGTGAGGGGTACTCTTTATCGTGGCTGTACACATCGAGCTAATATCACACAAATCTGCTAATTGTGCAAAGTTATCTCTACTAGTTGTTAGCGGGTGTTAGTTCGGCAGATGTTGGGGGGAGGTGGAATGGAGCGAGATTTTGAACTCTATATGACCCTTGGGCATAAGCTGCTTCCAGAGGTGGATTACTCCCATGTCCTGATTGAGAACACACTCGGCTGAAATGAGCATGTACAGTGGGGAAAAAAAAGTATTTAGTCAGCCACCAATTGTGCAAGTTCTCCCACTTAAAAAGATGATAGATGCCTGTAATTGACATCATCATAGGTAGACCACAACTATGAGAGTTAATATGTCTATACATTAACATCATTAAAAGGGTTTTGCATTGCCTTTCATCTGAGTGATCAGCGTATGCAGTCCTGGTAGCCTCCAAGATGATCGTCTAGTGTCCACCTGGTCTATAAGGGGTGAACCAAGGATGTCAGTCATCTCAGTGATAGGGGATAACGTCTTGATCCCTGGACCTTCACTGATCTTGAGAAAAGTTGTGCACAGCCCATGTCTGAATGGAATGACTGAGTACTTGACATCTCAGGTGGTCCCATAAAGAATAAAAGAAGCTGTGGAGCACATGCTCAACCTCTGCTCCATTCACAGGGGGCTCTGCAGAGCTACGTTTTCTGGATCATTTCGGTGCTAACGATCAATAAGTTATTAATTTAGGATAACTTATATAACTTGTACTATCCCTTTGAGTACTTAGACACGACCAGCTGGGCAGCGGATGGCTGCCTCTGTAACTTACAGTGCGGGAAAAAAAGTATTTAGTCATCCAACAATTGTGCAAGTTCTCCCACTTAAAAAGATGAGAGAGGCCTGTAATTGACATCATAAGTAGACCTCAACTATGAGAGTCAAAATGAGAAAACAAATCCAGAAAATCACTGTCTGATTTGGCAAGATTTATTTCTCAAATTATGATGGAAAATAAGTATTTGGTAATTAACAAAAGTTCATCTCAATATGTTGTTATATATCCTTTGTTGGCAATGACCGAGGTCAAACGCTTTCTGTAAGTCTTCACAAGGTTGGCACACTGTTGGTGGTATGTTGGCCCATTCCTCCATGCAGATCTCCTCTAGAGCAGTGATGTTTTGGGCCTGTTACTGGGCAACGTGGACTTTCAACTCCCTCCAAAGGTTTTCTATGGGGTTGAGATCTATAGACATATTGACTCTCATAGTTGTAGACATATGTAGTGATCACCTAAACCCATTCCAGTGGTGACTACATGCACACAGTGTGTCATTTTATAACCAAAGGATACTCTATAGGAATATATTACATGGCTGTCCATGTAGCACAGTCATACTGGTGATGCCAGAGCCAGACCCACTGCTGATTAGCTGTCCTCTCTGGCTCATAGATGGACAATTCCCCAGTGGGGGTCTCCTTCCCTGACATTTATATGGCTTAACAGTGTGTATGATGAGAGAGGGAGACAGCCACTTTCATTTTCATGAACCTTGTCCTTCAGCCTTTTTACAGCCATCCTTCAGTCCAAAATGTAAATGATGTCAAATCAACATCCCTGGTGCCCTCCTGATGAATGATATTCCTGCAGCTTCTATGCTCCTTGGTTTCCCAGCTGGCTGCAACAGTCTATGAGTTTTCGGAAAGTGATTGTAGAATTCACAGACACATCCCATTCCCTGACCCTTTCATGAGTCAAGCACAATTACTTGGAAGATTTTTTTGCAGTTCCAAAATTGACCCCTGTGGACCATGAGAGGGAGGGGGAAGAAACGTATCTGTGACTTCAAAAGAAGTCACAGGGTACATTTGTGATTTTGACAAAATGAAAAATGGGGAGTAAATGGAAAGGTGTATACCAGGTAAGCTAACTATATATTTGTCATGTATTGACAATATACAGTAATTGTGCCACAGAAAGTTGCATTAAAGTAGTTTTTCCCTACTTTAAGAAGCCCTCCTCCCATCAAAACTTTTATCTTAATAATATATTGCAGTCATATTCTATAGCACTGTGTACTTACAATTGCTCATTTTGCCTTTCTATCCAGCTGATTCATCTGTTTTCCATTAGGTGTATGACATCACATGATTAAAAACTGACTAGCTGAATCCTTCTAAGCTCTTTGTAGAAACAGGAGGTAAATTTTCCCTGCATTACTCATAAGTCACAGCAAAAGTCTGTGACAGGGGGCAGGAGTGGAGCAGCTGGTTCAGGAGTTGAAGATGGGAATGATAAATGGAGGGAAAAGAGAATTCCTGTTTCTACATAGAGCAGAGTAAAAAAGAAGAATTATCTGGATAGAAAGGCAAAATGAGCAATTGTAATTACACAGGGCTATGTAATATGATGACTGCAATATATTATTAGGATAAACACTTTCATGGGACTGCTTCTTTAAAAGTTATTTTCAATGGCAAAAAGTTATTCTCAACACTCCCCTAGTGAACCGGCACCAGTTCTCTGTACTCGCTATTTTGTGTTCCCCCAGTCTTGGGGCTCCAACATCTGGAGGGAGTGTCATGTTCAAAAACGTGGGAATGTGAAAACTGCAGCTGTAACGTGGCTCCACCTTCAGATTTTTATGCTCTGAAACTGGAGGAGAACTCAGAAGTGAGAATATAGGGGCGGTTGGTGCCGGTTTGGTAGGTGAGTATAAATTTTTTTTTATTACCAAACCATGGGACCAATGAGGATAACGTTTAAAGTGGATAACATCCGTGTCGCCTTCAAAAAAACATTTTCACCTGCAGGTATAGTGTTCATCTGCAGGTAAATAGCATTTTAATCATCTTAATAATAATAATAATAATAATCTTTTTATATAGCGGCAGCGTATTCCGCAGCGCTTTACAATTTAACAGCTCATACACAAGTCATAAGTAACAACGTTCAAAATAATACAATAATTAAAGCAAAATCAGACGAGCCTGCTCGTGAGAGCTTACAATCTTACTGGAGCAGCGGCTAAAGGGAGAAAAGAAGATTGTTTTCTCCCCACAGCTGCCCCCTTCCAGTCACTGGAGTAATACATGGAGCTGTGACAATCACTGCTCACTACACAGTGAGCGCTCTGTAATCACTTCCCCTGCTCCTTGATTTCCAGCCCCCTCTGGGGCAGAGCTGGCTATTGATCAAAATGATAGAGAGTCATTACATAGAGAGAGGGGTGACTGTAGCCGCTCCCTGCACCACTCCGATAACTGAAAGTGAGCAGCTGTGGGGCGGATATATCTTTATTTTCTCCCAGCAGCCCCTGTTTTATAAGTTTGTATTCCACAATTACGACCACTAGCAGCTAACTAACTGACACTATAGGGTGTGGTCGTAACTATGGATACCCAAGCTACTGCAATGCCCTGCACATGGGGTAAGCGACATAGCGAATCAGAAGAACTATGCTATATTTCTAATTGGAGCTATTTCCTAATATTATTACATATTGAGATGGGAATACCCTTTACCTATGTAATGCATTGTGAGTGGCAGGCTTGCTTCCGTTTTGGGATTCCTGTGCGCACACCCTGGATGGTTCTGTTACCGTACTGCAGAGGACGGTTTCTGAGCCTCTTTTATCTTCCCATGCTATGAGTGATTTCTGTGTGATTAATCTAATGTGAAATGATATTACTTGTTCTTCAGATTTATTGATTTTTTTTAATACAGAAAATATATCCTGTCCAGCCTGTGACCTTTCAGAGTGAGATTTATAAATGATTTGCAAAGTTAAAAGATTTCGCAGAAGTTCTTCACTTCTCAGCTGAAGGAGCGATTCTTCATTTGCATTCTGATCCTTGCGCCTTCATTTAGATGAGCATTACATCTCCGGCTTTCTAGTACTCGGCTGGCATCAGACAGCAGCCGTCAGCGAGCAGCCGTAATGTCACGCTAATGGAATACGTGCATTATTCCATCTTCTGTTCTCGGGGCTGGACGGCAATGTGTCGTGCTAGATAGGAAAAAGAAGGCACTAGGAAGAAACAGATTCACATGATATTTATTCAGGAAGCCATATGTCTCGGATCCTGCTTTGTGGGGGAAATGGCAGATGGATACATGGGAGGGAACGCGACAGAATCAATTTTTGTAAAAAGCATGGAGCAGAAAAAAAAAAAAATCATCTGCATCAATTTACATCCCCAGCATATGTCCAGAGCTCATTTCTCTGTTCCCAACATGTGGCAGGAGATCAGGATGAGGCCTCCTGACCTGGCTTATTTATTTGGTTCACGGAGAAGGCCAAGGAAATAAATACTAGATGTGTCTTAAGATACGGCCATGGCTGCGTTCTGTGTGCAACGTGCCAATACGTTTATACTGCTGGGCTGAATCATCCCAGTACCCACTGGCGATCTCTGCTGGAGACAGGGACTTGGAGGAGCTGGACTGGTTTTATCTGTGCTATAAAATATTCAGCGGATGAAGTGTGTGTTCACTGTTAGATAATATGCACGGCCGCTTGGTGCATATTGTACAAGCACAAACTAAAGGTATGAACATATAACGTAACAGGGCTTTGTATAAATCACTGGCCTGCAAAATGTGCACTTGTTGCCTCAAACGGTTAAAGGGGGTCACCGCAGGATTTCACACCACAAGCTATTTATATGCGCATATAGCTCTGTCATGGACAAGTCCAGGGATACCTTAACATGGCCAGTCCATTCCTCCATTATTGAGAAATCAGAGCTTGAATTGATATGCAAAGTGATATGGTAGATCTGTAGCCTCTGTCACTCCAGCTCTACTCCCTGCCCAGCACCGCCTCCTCCTGCTTGACTGACAGCCTCTATGCTGTGTGACTTCAGAAAAAGGAACCATCTGTTAAACAGAATCTGTCAGTTTTTTGCTATGTAATCTGTAGGGGCTGGGAGCCTGATTTTAGTGATGTGTCACTTACTAGGCTGTGTGTTGCTGTTTGAATAAAATCTGTGTTCCATCTCCAGGAGCTCATCAGTAGAGGACTAGGTGTATCGTGCCTCTTAGTCAACTGCTGTGTGCAAGCACACCCTACTTAGTAGCTTTTTATCAGGGTACAGTATACACAGAAAGCTAACAATGAGTGGTGTGGGCAGTGCTATACACAGCTCAGCTTTCTGAGCACTGCTAGATCTTCAGCAGAGAAACTGTGATTGTACCAAAATGGCAGCGTGCAGACCAGTAAGTGACACATTGCTGAAATCAGGGTTTGAAACCCTACATCATACTTTCAAATACCAGAGCAAAAACTTGGTGACAGATTCTGTCCAAGTAGGGGGAGAATCCCGTGAAATCCCCTTTTCTGTGTTGGATTGTATACTTCTTTTACTGGCTCTCTTGGAGTTCTACAACCACGACAAATGCCTCACGCTCTGACCAAGACCTCCTGCTACACTCCCCAATTGGAAGAGGAGTGTAGTGTCAGCCCTCAACTGCTGCGGTCCTCCTGCATCTAGGTATTGCCAGCCATTACTATTATTTGCTCCTTTATTGAATTGCAACTTATCTTTCTGTTTTCAAAAACATACACAAAGTTATAGGTTTTATGCTACAACATTGCACTGCACTAGTAATCTGGACCGAGGATTTTATCTCTACCTGAGTGTCACGGGGCTACTGTGACGGAGAGGTTCCAGAGAACCGCAGCGCTCTGGGCCTCGTTCACACACGATGAACAGAAACTCTTCTCCTGAATTCTGATCTGGCTGTCTTGTGCCAGCCGGGCAGGAGTTAAACCTTGTTACTGAAGTTACTGAGAGCTATGTCTCTCAGATGATTTGGTTTTGGTAATCTCCACTCCTATATAGACTCAGCTTTGTCTACAACTGATGTCAGTGGTCAGTTCTGCTGCCTGGCTTAGAGTGAGAAGGAGCGTGGTATTAGGAGCTTGGAGGTTTATTTACAGAGATTGGTGTCTGCTGTTTTGGTTGCATGTTAAACCTGTTTTGCTTCCTAGTTTTTTCCTTCTCTTCCCTTCTCTGTGTTTCCTCTGTGGTTGTGTGAGCATTTGGTGAGTTTGAGACTTTTAATTGCCTTGTCTGTATACCCTGTTTAATTGTCGTATTTATACACTGGTGCAGTCCACCTCCCTTGGGGGGAGAGGGGGCCACTGATAGGGCCTGCACAGGAGACAGGGATACGCTGGCGGCTCAGGCCTCCAAACCATTATAGGTACCCCTGACATAAGGGAAAGCCAGGGCCCCATTATAGTGGCAGGGACTGGTGCGGGTCCCAGTACGCCGTCCTGCCCCTTTATCGCCGTTAACGGCGTGACACTGGGACAAAAATATGGACTGAGCCCAGTTGCTGAGGAGGATGCCCTTTGCTATTGCAGGGTATGGTGACTGACCTTGACCTCATAGATGTGTGGCGCTCCCTCATCCCTTTGTCTATGACATACTCCAGATTTACTAACGCTCATGACTCCCTCTTCCACATAGATCTTGCCCTGGCATCAGGTCCAGCTTTGGCTTGAGTTACCTCCTGTGATTACCTCCCTTGCTCAATCACAGGTCATAGGCCCAACACGTTAAAGGGAACCTGTCAGCAGGATTGTGCACAGTAACCTACAGACAGTGTCAGGTCGGCGCCGTTATACTGATTACAATGAAACCTTGGTTGATGAAATCCGTCTTGTGGTTGCTGTGTAATCCTTATTTTCAGTTTTGAGTTAATGATATGCCCCTGCTCCGGGGCGGCCTCTGGGGGTCTTTATGTTGTGCTCTGCATAGCTATTCATCTGTATGGCTTATGACAGATCACTGATCCCTCACTGACCTGCCCCCTATTTTACATACTGAATATAATATGTTTTGGAAAAAAATTCACATTCATCAGGCAGACGCCTGCATTGTAGCATGGTCGCATCTATAATATCCATTTAATTATTTTATTTAGGGATATAAATTTCTGTAGAAAAAAACTATTCTTTCACAAAATGGCGCCGGTGCGCCTGCGCAGTATCATCTATCAGCAATCCGATAACAGATCACCGATAGTTTCTTCTGCGCAGGCGCTGCCACTGCCTTCTTGGTGAAGATATTTTTTTTTTCCTCTAGCAGAATGGTGCTGGCTAGAGTTGAGCGACCTTGACCTTTTTAGAGTCGAGCCGGGTTTCGCGAAACCCGACTATCTCAAAAGTCAGGTCGAGTGAAATCGGCCGATTATGACGTAAAGTCGGGATCGACCGAAACACGAAACCCAATGCAAGTCAATGGGGCAGCATAGTCGGCAGTGAGTGGGGGCCAGGAAAACACCTAGAGTGCCCATTTTAATGTCAAAACCATCCATTCTTCTTAATGAAGCTTGTCAAGCGTAATTTACCTTATAATAATTGGAAGGCATTTGAAATTGGGGGTCATTTGGCTAAAGTTGTGGTGGGTAGGGCTGGTTCAAGTAATTAGTGGGCCCAGGAAATCTGGACCACGTCACGGCAGTGGAGCAGGGAGAGGTAAGTATTTCAACTTTGCAAGTGCTGTGAACCTGAGCAAGCAGGGGGGGCCCACTCGTTGGCATTGGCACTGGCACAGGGCCCCTCAAAGTACAGCGGTGTGTTTGCACGGCGGGGGCGCCTCCCACCGGCAGCAACACTTTTGCGTACTATGAGAGGCCCTGTGCCAGTGACGTCGCCAACTAGTATTCCTCCCCCCACCTGATGAAGGAACCTGCACTTTCATCTGCACCTTCCTCTTTGTCCCCGTGTAAGGTGGTATGGTATGCGGGAAGAGCAACCTGACTTTCAGCAGGGTCACAATGTTGTTGTGTAGCGTGCACGGGGAATGTTGCGTTATGGGTCAATGTACCAGCAGACTCATCTATCACTGGCTGGGCAATGGGCAGGATGAGGAGGAAACACAGATATAGGCCCAAAGAATAAAGTTGGCTAAATGCAGTTCAAAATTGGTAACACAGGAATAACCAGGGGGCATTGCAGTGGAGGACAACTGGAATGAGAGGCTGACACAGAGAGTAGGCCCAAATCAGTAAGTAGTCGAAATGCAGTTCAAAATTGGCAACCGTAGTAAACAGGCGGCACAGCTTTGTTCAGTGGAGGAGAACAGCAAGGAGTGGCAGACACCGATAGTAGGCCCCAACCCAACTAGTAGGCCAAATGCAGTCTAACATTAACAACTACTTAACGAGCGCCTGAAAACGGAATTTCAGGACAGGAAACCAGGAGAACAGCAAGGAGTGGCAGACACCGATAGTAGGCCCCAAACCAACTAGTACGCCAAATGCAGTTGTTCCGTTTAACCACAATTTAATGAGAGCCTGAAGATAGAAGTTCAGGAAAGGCAACCTGGAGAACACCTTGGAGTGGAACACACCATCTCTCTACACCCCATACCCAATTTGTAGGCCTAATGCAGCCTACTTTCCGACAACTACTAAACGAGAGCCGGAAGATCGAAGCTCTGGAAAGGCAACCTGGAGAACACCTTGGAGTGGAACACACCATCTCTCTCCACCCCATACCCAATTTGTAGGCCTAATGCAGCCTACTTTCCGACAACTACTAAACGAGAGCCGGAAGATCGAAGCTCTGGAAAGGCAACCTGGAGAACACCTTGGAGTGGAACACACCATCTCTCTACACCCCATACCCAATTTGTAGGCCTAAATCAGTGTAGTTTCCAAGAACTACTAAACGAGAGCCGGACGATCGAAGCTCAGGAAAGGCAACCTGGAGAACACCTTGGAGTGGAACACACCATCTCTCTACACCCCATACCCAATTTGTAGGCCTAATGCAGTGTAGTTTCCAAGAACTACTAAACGAGAGCCGGAAGATCGAAGCTCAGGAAAGGCAACCTGGAGAACACCTTGGAGTGTAACACACCATCTCTCTCCACCCGATACCCATTTTTTAGGCCTAATGCAGTGTAGTTTTCTACAACTACTAAACGAGAGTCGGAAGACCGAAGCAATGGCAAGGAAACCTGGGGAACACCTTGGAGTGTAACACACCATCTCTCTCCACCCTATACCCAATTTGTAGGCCTAATGCAGCCTACTTTCCGACAACTACTAAACGAGAGCCGGAAGATCGAAGCTCTGGAAAGGCAACCTGGAGAACACCTTGGAGTGGAACACACCATCTCTCTCCACCCCATACCCAAATTGTAGGCCTAATGCAGCCTACTTTCCGACAACTACTAAACGAGAGCCGGAAGATCGAAGCTCTGGAAAGGCAACCTGGAGAACACCTTGGAGTGGAACACACCATCTCTCTACACCCCATACCCAATTTGTAGGCCTAATGCAGTGTAGTTTCCAAGAACTACTAAACGAGAGCTGGAAGATCGAAGCTCAGGAAAGGCAACCTGGAGAACACCTTGGAGTGTAACACACCATCTCTCTCCACCCGATACCCATTTTTTAGGCCTAATGCAGTGTAGTTTTCTACAACTACTAAACGAGAGTCGGAAGACTGAAGCAATGGCAAGGAAACCTGGGGAACACCTTGGAGTGTAACACACCATCTCTCTCCACCCCATACCCAATTTGTAGGCCTAATGCAGCCTACTTTCCGACAACTACTAAACGAGAGCCGGAAGATCGAAGCTCTGGAAAGGCAACCTGGAGAACACCTTGGAGTGGAACACACCATCTCTCTCCACCCCATACCCAATTTGTAGGCCTAATGTAGCCAACTTTCCGACAACTACTAAACGAGAGCCGGAAGATCGAAGCTCTGGAAAGGCAACCTGGAGAACACCTTGGAGTGTAACAAACCCTCTCTCTACACCACGGAAGGGCTGATTCTTAGGAAGGAAGGCTGTCGGAAAGAAGCAGGGCGCGTACGAGGGTGATTATATTCTTATTAGGTATATAATCACCCTCGGACGCGCCCTGCTTCTTTATTTGTAATGAATGTTTATTTGCAATGTGGTTTTGACTTACTCTATTTTTTTGGTAAATAATGATTTTATTATTTTCATTGTTTTGCATCTTCTTGGCAATAATAAAAAGAAGACGCGACAGGACAACACTCGGTGGATGCCATATCTGTGTTTTAAATTGAAAAAACCTTTCAGTTAACTACTTGCAGGAGAAAGTTATTGTAGCTGGTGGCCATTTTTAGTACTGTACCAGATTTTTGTTGTATGTGTTTGTTTTTAATGTTAAAATGTCTGCATTTGATATCTCTCCAGTATTTTCTTTTTTATAAGCAAAATACTTATTTTTATATTTTCTGATGTTGGTTCCAGGGGTACACGGGCAGCAGTGGTGTGGTCAGTGGAGGCCTAGTGGAAGGAGTGACCGCAGACAGGCATCGAAGGCCTAAAATAATAACACATGGCTGTAGGCAATTTTAAATTGGTTCCAGGGGTACACGGGCAGCAGTGGCCTGGTCAGTGTAGTAGTAGTGGAAAGAATGGACCGCAGACAGGCATCGAAGGCCTAGAATAAAAAAATTGGGCTGGCTGTAGGCAATTTTAAATTGGTTCCAGGGGTACACGGGCAGCAGTGGTGTGGTCAGTGGAGGCCTAGTGGAAGGAGTGACCGCAAACAGGCATCGAAGGCCTAAAATGAAAAAATTGGGCTGGCTGTAGGCAATTTTAAATTGGTTCCAGGGGTACACGGGCAGCAGTGGTGTGGTCAGTGGAGGCATAGTGGAAGGAGTGACCGCAGACAGGCATCGAAGGCCTAAAATAATAACACAAGGCTGTAGGCAATTTTAAATTGGTTCCAGGGGCACACGGGCAGCAGTGGTGTGGTCAGTGGAGGCATATTGTAAGGAGTAACCGCAGACAGGCATCGAAGGCCTAAAATAATAACACATGGCTGTAGGCAATTTTAAATTGGTTCCAGGGGTACACGGGCAGCAGTGGCCTGGTCAGTGTAGTAGTAGTGGAAAGAATGGACCGCAGACAGGCATCGAAGGCCTAGAATAAAAAAATTGGGCTGGCTGTAGGCAATTTTAAATTGGTTCCAGGGGTACACGGGCAGCAGTGGTGTGGTCAGTGGAGGCCTAGTGGAAGGAGTGACCGCAAACAGGCATCGAAGGCCTAAAATAAAAAAATTGGGCTGGCTGTAGGCAATTTTAAATTGGTTCCAGGGGTACACGGGCAGCAGTGGTGTGGTCAGTGGAGGCCTAGTGGAAGGAGTGACCGCAAACAGGCATCGAAGGCCTAAAATAAAAAAATTGGGCTGGCTGTAGGCAATTTTAAATTGGTTCCAGGGGTACACGGGCAGCAGTGGTGTGGTCAGTGGAGGCATAGTGGAAGGAGTGACCGCAGACAGGCATCGAAGGCCTAAAATAATAACACATGGCTGTAGGCAATTTTAAATTGGTTCCAGGGGTACACGGGCAGCAGTGGTGTGGTCAGTGGAGGCATATTGTAAGGAGTGACCGCAGACAGGCATCGAAGGCCTAAAATAATAACACATGGCTGTAGGCAATTTTAAATTGGTTCCAGGGGTACACGGGCAGCAGTGGTGTGGTCAGTGGAGGCATAGTGGAAGGAGTGACCGCAGACAGGCATCGAAGGCCTAAAATAATAACACATGGCTGTAGGCAATTTTAAATTGGTTCCAGGGGTACACGGGCAGCAGTGGCCTGGTCAGTGTAGTAGTAGTGGAAAGAATGGACCGCAGACAGGCATCGAAGGCCTAAAATAAAAAAATTGGGCTGGCTGTAGGCAATTTTAAATTGGTTCCAGGGGTACACGGGCAGCAGTGGTGTGGTCAGTGGAGGCATATTGTAAGGAGTGACCGCAGACAGGCATCGAAGGCCTAAAATAATAACACATGGCTGTAGGCAATTTTAAATTGGTTCCAGGGGTACACGGGCAGCAGTGGCATGGTCAGTGTAGTAGTAGTGGAAAGAATGGACCGCAGACAGGCATCAAAGGCCTAGAATAAAAAAATTGGGCTGGCTGTAGGCAATTTTAAATTGGTTCCAGGGGTACACGGGCAGCAGTGGTGTGGTCAGTGGAGGCCTAGTGGAAGGAGTGACCGCAGACAGGCATCGAAGGCCTAAAATAATAACACATGGCTGTAGGCAATTTTAAATTGGTTCCAGGGGTACACGGGCAGCAGTGGCCTGGTCAGTGTAGTAGTAGTGGAAAGAATGGACCGCAGACAGGCATCGAAGGCCTAAAATAAAAAAATTGGGCTGGCTGTAGGCAATTTTAAATTGGTTCCAGGGGTACACGGGCAGCAGTGGTGTGGTCAGTGGAGGCATAGTGGAAGGAGTGACCGCAGACAGGCATCAAAGGCCTAAAATAATAACACATGGCTGTAGGCAATTTTAAATTGGTTCCAGGGGTACACGGGCAGCAGTGGCCTGGTCAGTGTAGTAGTAGTGGAAAGAATGGACCGCAGACAGGCATCGAAGGCCTAAAATAAAAAAATTGGGCTGGCTGTAGGCAATTTTAAATTGGTTTCAGGGGTACACGGGCAGCAGTGGTGTGGTCAGTGGAGGCATATTGTAAGGAGTGACCGCAGACAGGCTTCGAAGGCCTAAAATAATAACACATGGCTGTAGGCAATTTTAAATTGGTTCCAGGGGTACACGGGCAGCAGTGGCCTGGTCAGTGTAGTAGTAGTGGAAAGAATGGACCGCAGACAGGCATCGAAGGCCTAAAATAAAAAAATTGGGCTGGCTGTAGGCAATTTTAAATTGGTTCCAGGGGTACACGGGCAGCAGTGGTGTGGTCAGTGGAGGCATATTGTAAGGAGTGACCGCAGACAGGCATCGAAGGCCTAAAATAATAACACATGGCTGTAGGCAATTTTAAATTGGTTCCAGGGGTACACGGGCAGCAGTGGCCTGGTCAGTGTAGTAGTAGTGGAAAGAATGGACCGCAGACAGGCATCGAAGGCCTAAAATAAAAAAATTGGGCTGGCTGTAGGCAATTTTAAATTGGTTCCAGGGGTACACGGGCAGCAGTGGTGTGGTCAGTGGAGGCATAGTGGAAGGAGTGACCGCAGACAGGCTTCGAAGGCCTAACATAACAAAAATGTCAATACAATGGTATTGTCAGTGGCAGGCATTGAAGGATGTCAGCGCATAGACTAAACATTGGTGGAGCTGTGAGATAATTTTGCAAGTGGTAGAGCACTGTTTGAGCTGGGGGGGGGGAACTGTCTTGTGGCCGGCGGTACAGGCCCAGGGCCCCTCATATTACAACGGTGTGTCTGACGTTGGGTGCACACCACCACCGCCAGAGACACTTTATTGTACTAGGAGGGACCCAGTGGCAGTGCCGTCGCCCAAAAGCGGGCACACCCACCTCTTCAGACAAACAGCACTCTCACGGGTGCTGTCGCCAAGTGTCGATACCACGGCCCCGTGTGGGGAGTTTGGCCATTTAGTGAGGTGTAAACATGTCGTATGCTGGACAATCAGGTGCAGAAAATTACGAGATTGGAAAAGGCATTCAGAATAGTCCACAGGCAAGACCTTTTCATAGGAAAGCTAGGTGTCGGCCGGGCAAGGTGGGGCAAAAGATTTCGAAATCCAGTTGTGATTCATTTTAATGAAGGTTAGATCATCTACATTTTGGGTAGCCAGACGAGTCCTTTTTTCTGTTAGTATTGAACCTGCAGCACTGAATACTCTTTCTGATAGGACACTAGCTGCCGGGCAAGCAAGCTCCTGCAATGCATATTCTGCCAATTCTGGCCAGGTGTCTAATTTTGATGCCCAGTAATCAAATGGGAATGACGGTTGAGGGAGAACATCGATAAGGGATGAAAAATAGTTTGTAACCATACTGGACAAATGTTGTCTCCTGTCACTTTGAATTGATGCTGCAGTACCTGTCCTGTCTGCGGTCATAGCAAAATCACTCCACAACCTGGTCAGAAAACCCCTCTGGCCAACGCCACTTCTGATTTCTGCCCCTCTAACTCCTCTGGTCTGCTGGCCCCTGCAGCTCGTGTGAGAACGATCACGGGCGCTGTGTGCAGGGAATGCCAGAAGCAAACGGTCAACAAGAGTTGATTGTTTGGTTGCTAATATTAGTTCCAAGTTCTCATGTGGCATTATATTTTGCAATTTGCCTTTATAGCGAGGATCAAGGAGGCAGGCCAACCAGTAATCGTCATCGTTCATCATTTTAGTTATGCGTGTGTCCCTTTTGAGGATACGTAAGGCATAATCCGCCATGTGGGCCAAAGTTCCAGTTCTCAAATCTGCGGTTGTGCTTGGTTGAGGGGCAGTTTCAGGCAAATCCACGTCACTTGTGTCCCTCCAAAAACCAGAACCCGGCCTTGCCGCGCCACCAATTTCCACTGGCCCCGGAAAAGCTTCCTCATTAAAAATATAATCATCCCCATCATCCTCCTCGTCCTCCTCCTCCTCTTCGCCCGCTAACTCGTCCTGTACACTGCCCTGGCCAGACAATGGCTGACTGTCATCAAGGCTTTCCTCTTCCTCAGCTGCAGACGCCTGATCCTTTATGTGCGTCAAACTTTGCATCAGCAGACGCATTAGGGGGATGCTCATGCTTATTATGGCGTTGTCTGCACTAACCAGCCGTGTGCATTCCTCAAAACACTGAAGGACTTGACACATGTCTTGAATCTTCGACCACTGCACACCTGACAACTCCATGTCTGCCATCCTACTGCCTGCCCGTGTATGTGTATCCTCCCACAAAAACATAACAGCCCGCCTCTGTTCGCACAGTCTCTGAAGCATGTGCAGTGTTGAGTTCCACCTTGTTGCAACGTCTATGATTAGGCGATGCTGGGGAAGGTTCAAAGAACGCTGATAGGTCTGCATACGGCTGGAGTGTACGGGCGAACGGCGGATATGTGAGCAAAGTCCACGCACTTTGAGGAGCAGGTCGGATAACCCCGGATAACTTTTCAGGAAGCACTGCACCACCAGGTTTAAGATGTGAGCCAGGCAAGGAATGTGTTTCAGTTGGGAAAGGGAGATGGCAGCCATGAAATTCCTTCCGTTATCACTCACTACCTTGCCTGCCTCAAGATCTACAGTGCCCAGCCACGACTGCGTTTCTTTCTGCAAGAACTCGGACAGAACTTCCGCGGTGTGTCTGTTGTCGCCCAAACACTTCATAGCCAATACAGCCTGCTGACGTTTGCCAGTAGCTGCCCCATAATGGGAGACCTGGTGTGCAACAGTGGCAGCTGCGGATGGAGTGGTTGTGCGACTGCGGTCTGTGGACGAGCTCTCGCTTCTGCAGGAGGACGAAGAGGAGGAGGAGGGGGTGCGAACGGCTACAGCCAACTGTTTCCTAGACCGTGGGCTAGGCAGAACTGTCCCAAACTTGCTGTCCCCTGTGGACCCTGCATCCACCACATTTACCCAGTGTGCCGTGATGGACACGTAACGTCCCTGGCCATGCCTACTGGTCCATGCATCTGTTGTCAGGTGCACCTTTGTGCTCACAGATTGCCTGAGTGCATGGACGATGCGCTCTTTAACATGCTGGTGGAGGGCTGGGATGGCTTTTCTGGAAAAAAAGTGTCGACTGGGTAGCTCGTAGCGTGGTACAGCGTAGTCCATCAGGGCTTTGAAAGCTTCGCTTTCAACTAACCGGTAGGGCATCATCTCTAACGAGATTAGTCTAGCTATGTGGGCGTTCAAACCCTGTGTACGCGGATGCGAGGCTAAGTACTTCCTTTTTCTAACCATAGTCTCATGTAGGGTGAGCTGGACTGGAGAGCTGGAGATCGTGGAACTAGCGGGGGTGCCGGTGGACATGGCAGACTGAGAGACGGTCGGAGATGGTATTGTTGCCGCCGGTGCCCTAGATGCAGTGTTTCCTACTACAAAACTGGTGATTCCCTGACCCTGACTGCTTTGGCCTGGCAAAGAAACCTGCACAGATACTGCAGGTGGTGCGGAAAATGGTGGCCCTACACTGCCGGAAGGGATGTTGCGTTGCTGACTAGCTTCATTGGCCGAGGGTGCTACAACCTTAAGGGACGTTTGGTAGTTAGTCCAGGCTTGCAAATGCATGGTGGTTAAATGTCTATGCATGCAACTTGTATTGAGACTTTTCAGATTCTGTCCTCTGCTTAAGGTAGTTGAACATTTTTGACAGATGACTTTGCGCTGATCAATTGGATGTTGTTTAAAAAAAATGCCAGACTGCACCCTTTCTAGCATCGGATACCTTTTCAGGCATTGCAGACTGAGCTTTAACCGGATGGCCACGCTGTCCTCCAACAGGTTTTGGCTTTGCCACGCGTTTTGGGCAAGATACGGGCCCGGCAGATGGAACCTGTTGCGATGTTGATGCCTGCTGCGGCCCCTCCTCCTCCGCTTCAGAACTGCTGCCGCCTGCACCCTGTTCCCCCAATGGCTGCCAATCGGGGTCAAGAACTGGGTCATCTATTACCTCTTCTTGTAGCTCGTGTGCAACTTCGTCTGTGTCACCGTGTCGGTCGGTGGTATAGCGTTCGTGATGGGGCAACATAGTCTCATCAGGGTCTGATTCTTGATCATTACCCTGCGAGGGCAATGTTGTGGTCTGAGTCAAAGGACCAGCATAGTAGTCTGGCTGTGGCTGTGCATCAGTGCACTCCATGTCAGATTCAACTTGTAATGGGCATGGACTGTTAACTGCTTCACTTTCTAAGCCAGGGATGGTATGTGTAAAGAGCTCCATGGAGTAACCCGTTGTGTCGCCTGCTGCATTCTTCTCTGTTGTTGTTTTTGCTGAAGAGGACAAGGAAGCGACTTGTCCCTGACCGTGAACATCCACTAACGACGCGCTGCTTTGACATTTACCAGTTTCACGAGAGGAGGCAAAAGAGCTAGAGGCTGAGTCAGCAAGATAAGCCAAAATTTGCTCTTGCTGCTCCGGCTTTAAAAGCGGTTTTCCTACTCCCAGAAAAGGGAGCGTTCGAGGCCTTGTGTAGCCAGACGACGAACCTGGCTCCACAGCTCCAGACTTAGGTGCAATATTTTTTTTCCCACGACCAGCTGATGCTCCACCACTACCACTACCCTCATTACCAGCTGACAATGAACGCCCCCGGCCACGACCTCTTCCACCAGACTTCCTCATTGTTTTAAAAACGTAAACAAACTAACGGTATTTGTTGCTGTCACACAAATTACACGGTGAGCTATAACTTCAGTATGATTTAGCTACCCCTTTACAGGTGAGTGACACCACAACGAAAATCAGGCACAATGTTACACACTCTGTTGTTGGTGGCAACAAATGAGAGAGATGCCACACACGCAGGACTGTCACTGAAGCACAAATGTAAATATTAATCTCCCACTGATTTGATTTTTTTTTTTTTCAGGGAGACTTTAGGAAAAAAAAATAATAGAATAAAATGATTTTTTCAGGAAGAATTTAGAAACCAAATAAAATAAAATGATTTTTTCAGGGAGAATTTAGAAAACAAATAAAACAAAAAAAGGCTTTCTATGGCCCACTGAGTGAGAGATGACGCACACAGGAGTCAGGAGTGGCACACAAGCCCAGAGGCCAATATTTTTCTCCCACTGATTGATGTAGTGATTTTTTCAGGTAGATTTTGGAACCCAAATCAAGCTAAAAAAATAATAGGCTTTCTATGGCCCACAATTGGAGAGAGAGAGAGAGATGGCACACCCAGGAGTCAAGACTGGCACACAAGCAGAAAGGGCAATATTAATCTCCCACTGTTTTTTTTTTTTTTTTCAGGGAGACTTTAGGAAAAAAAAATAATAGAATAAAATGATTTTTCAGGAAGAATTTAGAAACCAAATAAAATAAAATGATTTTTTCAGGGAGAATTTAGAAAACAAATAAAACAAAAAAAGGCTTTCTATGGCCCACTGAGTGAGAGATGACGCACACAGGAGTCAGGAGTGCCACACAAGCCCAGAGGCCAATATTTATCTCCCACTGATTGATGTAGTGATTTTTTCAGGTAGATTTTGGAACCCAAATCAAGCTAAAAAAATAATAGGCTTTCTATGGCCCACAATTGGAGAGAGAGAGAGAGATGGCACACCCAGGAGTCAAGACTGGCACACAAGCAGAAAGGCCAATATTAATCTCCCACTGATTGATTTATTGATTTTTTCAGGTAGAATTTAGAACCCAAATAAAGCAAAAAAAAAAAAAGGGCTTTCTATGGCCCACTGAGTGAGTGATGATGCACACAGGAGTCAGGAGTGGCACACAAGCCCTGAGGCCAATATTTTTCTCCCACTGATTGATGTAGTGATTTTTTCAGGTAGATTTTAGAACCAAAATCAAGCAAAAAAATAAATAGGCTTTCTATGGCCCACTGACTGAGAGATGGCACACACAGGAGTCAAGAGTGGCACACAAGCCCTGAGGCCAATATTTTTCTCCCACTGATTGATGTAGTGATTTTTTCAGGTAGATTTTATAACCCAAATCAAGCAAAAAAATAAATAGGCTTTCTATGGCCCACTGAGTGAGAGATGGCACAGACAGGAGTCAAGAGTGGCACACAAGCCCTGAGGCCAATATTTTTCTCCCACTGATTGATGTAGTGATTTTTTCAGGTAGATTTTATAACCCAAATCAAGCAAAAAAATAAATAGGCTTTCTATGGCCCACTGAGTGAGAGATGGCACAGACAGGAGTCAAGAGTGGCACACAAGCCCTGAGGCCAATATTTTTCTCCCACTGATTGATGTAGTGATTTTTTCAGGTAGATTTTAGAACCAAAATCAAGCAAAAAAATAAATAGGCTTTCTATGGCCCACTGACTGAGAGATGGCACACACAGGGATGGCACTCTAGCAGAAATGCCAATCTTAATCTCCCACAAAAAAAAACAAAAAACGGAGTGTCCTACAATTACTATCTCCCTGCAGTAATCTCAGCCAGGTATGGCAGGCAGCAATAAGGAGTGGACTGATGCACAAATTAAATAAAAAGTGTGGACAAACAAAAGAGATAGCTGTGCAGAAAGGAAGGAACAAGAGGATTTGTGCTTTGAAAAAAGCAGTTGGTTTGCACAGCGGCGTACACACAGCAATGCAGCTATCAGGGAGCCTTCTAGGGCAGCCCAATGAGCTACAGCGCTGAGGGAAAAAAAAATAAAAAATGTAGCTTCCACTGTCCCTGCACACCGAAGGTGGTGTTGGGCAGTGGAAATCGCTACAGCACAAGCGGTTTGGTGGTTAATGGACCCTGCTTAACGCTATCCCTGCTTCTGACGAAGCGGCAGCAACCTCTCTCTAAGCTCAGATCAGCAGCAGTAAGATGGCGGTCGGCGGGAACGCCCCTTTATAGCCCCTGTGACGCCGCAGACAGCAAGCCAATCACTGTAATGCCCTTCTCTAAGATGGTGGGGACCAGGACCTATGTCATCACGCTGCCCACACTCTGCGTTTACCTTCATTGGCTGAGAAATGGCGTTTTTCGCGTCATTGAAACGCGACTTTGGCGCGAAAGTCGCGTACCGCATGGCCGACCCCGCACAGGGGTCGGATCGGGTTTCATGAAACCCGACTTTGCCAAAAGTCGGCGACTTTTGAAAATGAACGACCCGTTTCGCTCAACCCTAGTGCTGGCAGCAACTGCACAGTAGCATGTATCGGATCGCCGGCGCCATTTTTTTGAGAAATAAATTTCTGTAGAAAAAAGTATTCTATCACTAAATAAAATAATTAAATGGATGTTATAGATGTGATCAGGGACTAGCACATGCGGAAGTGTGGTCTTCACCAGGGTCACCAAACCCCTTGAGTCCAAATGTCCCATAGCTTAGACCTGATATGACTGAGACCCCTCGCCAGGATGAGGAACAGCACTCCAGGCAGGGTGGTTGTAGTAGGGGCTGCGCTGGCCAATACCGCAGTTGACTGGTTCTGGGACTGGGTCAGTTGCACCATCACTCTGTACCAAGGTCTTAAGTGATCCTTGCCCTCGGCATTGCAGACCCGGTTTGTAAATAGCCATTTGTTGACTTCACATCTCCTATTGTATTATACTGGGACATTCACTAATTTTTTGGATATGCCATTTCCTGTGTTAACAGATAACTGAAAAGCCCTTTGTAAGTCACTGGGGCATATTTTTCAATACTCTTGTGCCAGTAGAACAGAAAAGAGTTTCAGTCTGAAAGACACATTTATTAGGTTCCAAATTTTTTTTCCCACACTTGCAAAGTCCTTGATAAAAGGAAGCGTGACTTTATGGTCGTATGCAGCGTGACCTATTTTCAAGGAAAATTGACTCCAGTGGCTGCACCGTATTCATCAGTGTGGTCACCTGTATCCGTTCATAAAGTGCTCCCAGGACCATTAGTGCAATATTTCATTAACGATAGGTTTGAGAACCATATATAGTTAATGAGTATCACATTTTTGCTTTAGAAGGCAATCTGTGCTTTATTCATCCTCCTGGTGTCCAGCACCATGTCTCCTCCACTGCTTCCGTTCTCTGTTATTGTCTGCAGCACTGACGACACGTCGCCACCGCTGCAGCCAATCAGTGAGCTCAGCAGCTCTGCGCGAATTGATGGCACAAACTGCTCAGAGCTACTGAGTTCAGTTATTAGTTGCAGCACTGCTGACATGAAAACAATAACAGGCAGCGGGAACAGGCTCCGCACAACGTGAGTAAAGTGAAGGAGGAAATGATCCAGCTCCCGACATGCCAGAAATAAAACAATATTCTTTATTTTAATCTGTTAAAAACAGGTAAGGGTCCAAACGATGTTCATGTACAGCTCTGACTGACAGACATTGTCAGAGCTAGCTTATGCTGCATGGCTGGGGGGATAGGTGTTCGTAGTTATAAGAGTAGGTGTTTGGTGGATTTATCTGTGATTGTTGCTTTGTTTAGTGAGTTTGTGATAATTCCCTTTCTTCTCCTACTTTGGTTTTACCCCATCCTCCATTCTCCAGTGCATTCCTCTGTTATATATGAGTGTATATTTGTATCCCTGGTATCTTACATTTCCCCTATTCATGTTGCATTGTTCGTCGTGTTGGTGTACTACCGTGCATTGCTACTCCAATCATCCCTGGATGGGGGAAGGATACAGACGGAGGATAGATTCAGGAGATAAGGCAAGGTATGTGGCCCCGGCATTTTCACTTTCAGAAGTAAGCTTGGAAAATGGTGAGCTAGGGCGCACCCTAGTGTTCGCAACAAGGAAGGAGCCACCAGTCCCGGGTCACCCAACAACAGAGTCATGACAATACCCATGGATAAAATTCTTGAGAGCGAGGTGTGCTTTCTAAAATGGGATCACTTGTGGAGGGTTTCCACTGTTTAGACACATCAGGCGCTTCCAAATGCAACATGGCGTCTGCTAATTAATCCAGCAAATTTTATATTCAAAAAGTCAAGTGGTGAGCCTTCTCTTCCGAGCCCTACCGTATGCCCAAATAATAGATTTCCCCCACAAATAAGGTATTGGCGTATTCAGGAGAAATTGCACAACAAATTTTGGGGTCCATTTTCTCCTGTTACCCTTGTGAAAATAAAAATGTTTGGTTCTAAAGTATTTTTTTGTGAAAAAAATGAAATGTTAATTTTTTCCTTCCATATTG
Organism: Ranitomeya imitator; assembly: GCF_032444005.1. Lineage (NCBI taxonomy): Eukaryota > Metazoa > Chordata > Amphibia > Anura > Dendrobatidae > Ranitomeya > Ranitomeya imitator. The sequence continues at coordinate 757,006,975 of NC_091283.1, read as the reverse complement.
CTTTAGTTCCTGTGAAGCACCTGAAGGGTGAATAAACTTCTTGAATGTGGTTTTGAGCACCTTGAGGGGTGCAGTTTTTAGAATAGTGTAACTTTTGGGTATTTTCTGTCATTTGGACCCCTCAAAGTCACTTGATGTGGTCCTTAAAAAAATGGTTTTGTAAATTTTGTTGTAAAAAGGAGAAATCACTGGTCAACTTTTAATCCTTCTAGCGTCCTAACAAAAAAAATGTTTTAAAAAATTGCGCTGATGTAAAGTAGACATGTGGGAAATGTTATTTATTAACTATTTTGTGTGACATATCTGATTTAAGGGCATAAGAATGAAGAGTTGAAAATTGTGAAATTTTTTTAAAAATTTTCACCAAATTTTGATTTTTTCTCAAATAAGCGCAAGTCATTGAAGTAATTTTACCACTATCATAAAGTACAATATGTCAGGGAAAAACTCACCTAGTATCTGTTGAAGCGTTCCAGTGTTATTACCTCATATATTGTAGTGGGTAAACGTGTGCACAACCTTAGGATGTGGTGCCCAGGTAGGTTCCAACACCTTAGTAGTATATAACAAAACCTGGCACTCAACTTGTATGCAAATGGTTTTATTTTACAGCAACAAAAACCTTTCGGTCACAAAGTTTGACCTTCATCAGTTACGTTTTGTGGGTGATATATATGGGAGGCTTATAGTATTAAGCAGTTATTGTGGCATATCCTTGCTCCATGCAGGGAGTGTATGCAGAGATGCAGCCCTTGCTGTGTGGCCGTAGGACGCGGTGTCCACCGCTTGTCTCACATGGCATGTATGCTGGAAGCCAATTGACACTTGCTTAGGCCGGTTTCACAATAGCGTTTTCAGGAGCTGCGGAGGGCTGCGGACTTCCTCCGTGAAGCCCCGCCCTCGTCTGCACCTCCGCCGCTAGCTCCGCCTACTTCTGCATGCGGCCTGCGTACCTATCTTTAACATTAGGTACGCAGGTCATGCGGCTGTATGCGGATGCTTCCGCATGCGTCGTTTTGACGATGTGGCAACCATCGTAGGACACAAGCTGTTTGCAATTTCTTTTTTTCTCCGCATCGTCAAAACGACGCATGCGGAAGCATACATCCGCACGACTTCCGTACCTAGATAGGTACGCAGGCTGCATGTATAAGTAGGCGGAGCTAGCGGCGGAGGTGCGGCCGAGGGCGGGGCTCCACTCAGGAAGTCTGCAGCCTTCGGCAGCTCCTCAAAACGCTAGTGTGAAACTAGCCTTAGTTAATGAGAAGACTCGCTTTCTGGCATTGTATGCAGATTTTGCACACACATTAGAGCAGATTCATCAATACTAAGGCTAGATTTACACTTTACAATTTGCAGTGTAAATGACTGTTGATTAACCTACCGATTGGCCGTCAGTTATTAGCCTAATTAGACATGCCATTCACAATTCTGATCAGCAGAGAACGATTAGTAGTTCTGTACACATAGACTGTCATTGTTCTCGGCAGTATAAGTCTTGTTGAGAACGATGATTTTTTAAAAATGAGCTTAAAATAAGTTCTCACTATGAAAGAGCAAATTGTTTATTCATCAGCTGATAGTCAACTTGTACTCGCTTGTACACCCTTAGAGCACAGTCAGACAGCTGTATAAGTTGGACCACAGTGCATGGACCGGCCGGCTGCTCTCCGATCTGAGCGTGACAACTGCATAGAAAAACACAAAGCTGTCATCCTCAGGGTGGGATAGCCGCTGGCCAGTCCATGCACTGGGGTCCGATTTATATGCCTGTCTGACTCCACTCTAAGACTGGACAGTCATAAAATGCAGCAGATTTATCAAAGTGGTTTATGCTGTGTCATAAATCTGATTCACCTTTAGACTGTCTAATTAAAGGGGGGATTCATCAAGCACTTTACACCAGAAACTAGTGCTTTACAGTCTCACATTTTTGCGCAGTACGTAGTTGGGCATAACTTTGTGACTTTTCACGTTTTTGGGGGTTTTTGTTTTGCACCAACAGCAGAAATGTGTTCGATTTCATAACTGAAGAATATTTTCTGATTCTGACTCAGAGGCATCTTAAAAATAAGCCAAATTAATTATCTAAATTCATGAATCTCCTGTATATTACTCTGCTGGATTCCGGATCAAGGCTGCGATATAAAATGTCACTCTTGATGAATTCCCTCATTAATTTATACTATCTAGTTTTTTTAAGTTTAAACTGTGCCAAAAATTTGCGCTACAATTTGGCATTAATGTTAGCCCACACTCCTTTTTTTTCAAATCATGCTCTTCTGTCACACAAGGCACAGAAAATGTCTAAACCTCATAATTTAATATGGTGCAAGTCATGAACTCAGATTTTTGTGCAAAATAAACCAGAATTCTAGCACACGTAACTTGGGAAATATACACTACTTGATATAAATAATGCTTTTTAGTGTTCTAAATGACAGAACAAAAATCATGTATTTAAAAAAAATGTATGTACTTGGGATACTTTTTGACCAATTGTTAAAGGTAACTTGTCAGCAACAAAATCGGTATTACCATAGGGGTAATCTGCAGGTAACTACCTTTTTAAACTGATATAGCTTTTTAATTGGAAGTGCAGCTGCTGGGGGAAAATGAAATTATATTTTCCATATAGCTTCTCGCTTCCAGTCATCATGGCTGCGTGGCAGTGATCTGTCACAGGGTTACTGCAACAGAGAAGAGCCTGAAGACCGCAGTGTCTGATTGCTCTTACTCCTGCGCTGAAAAGAAGCACTTCACCTTCTTTTTAAATAGTGTTAATTTCTTTTGGCAGTACAGGGGTTAATCGGCCATGTTGGGAGCTCTGAGAGTCTGGGCTCTCAGCTGAGCATGGTTAGCAAATCCTATCCCCTATATAATTTGGGTCCTGACTGAAACACATTGTCAGATCTAGTTTATGCTGCATGGCTTGGGGGAGAGGTGTTTGGTGGTTATATGAAAAGGAGTTTGGTGGATAAGTGTGATAATTCCTTTTTCTTCTCCTACTTTGTTTTTTCCCCATCCTCCACTCCCCGGTTTATTCCAATATTATATGTGAGTGAATATTTGTATGCCTGTATGCCTGGTATTTTCAGTTGCCCCTGTTCACTTTGTTCATCTAGTTGGTGTACTGCCTGGCTAATCGTGAGCCGAGCCTGGGATCTCAGAGGGTCTACGGTCCACGGCCGGAGACTACTGACCTGTCTCCGAATGCAGCTGATAATACGTAGACCTGCACTGACTATTGACTATGTTGACTAATATTGGTCTGAGAGCAATACCTTTTTTTATCGGATTGCACTCTTCCGATTATTACACATGTATGAGCGAGGCCTCAAGGAGATGTTTCAGATATTTCATTTTTGTTTCATTATGAAATTTGTCAGTAGTACAGAAATTGTGTATTTGCTAGTTTATTATTTTTTTAGCTACCTATTTTCAAATTATTCTTCATATTCGACCACTTAGGGAGGGATCTGAGAAAAAGAAGGATACAAAAAAGTTACTAACCTTCCTGTTAGGCACTTTCACTTGTTAGTGCAGCTTTCTGCACATACTGAGTAGCACTTCTATCCATACAATGGCTGCTGGTGGAGGATCATGTGACAAGACCTATCCATCAGCTTCCTCCAACTGTAAAGCTTTGCAGGGAAAGCTGCTTCACTATTGAAGGAGGCTGACAGGTCTGGTCACATGTTCCTCCATCAGCAGCCATTATATAGACAGAAGTGCTGGTCACTGCTCTCAGCTGATTTATGACAACAGACTACCGTATATACTCGAGTATAAGTCGACCTGAGTATAAGCCGAAGCACTTAATTTTGCCATGAAAAACATGGCTCCCCGTCCTTTTATGCATGGCTTCCCGTCCCTGTATGCATGGTTCCTATAAAAAAAAAACATCCTACTTACCTTTCCTGCGCGCCCTTGCTGCATCTCATTCCGGCGCCCGCAGCTCTTCTGGCTGAGCGATCACGTGTCCCTGCTCATTAAAGCAATGAATATTCACTCTACACCTATGGGAGTGGAGAGGGGTAGATTGAGCTGATCCGGAAGACTGGCACCGGAAGGAGATAATGCGAGGGCGCCCAGGGAAGGTGTGTAGGCTGTGGCTGACACGGTACGCGCTATATGAGAAATGAATATTCACTGCCAGCACAGTGAATATTCATTTCTCTTTAGCAGCGGACACAGTTACAGCCACAGCCGCCGGCTCCTGCCTCTGTGACTCGCTGCTCTCTCGCTCCCCCTCCCCCGCTGTCTTTTTGGGACAATGACTCGTGTTTAAGCCGAAGGGCGCGTTTTCAGCAGAAAAAAATGTGCTGAAAAACTCAGCTTATACACCACTATGTACGGTAAATTAAAGTTGAATGGCAGGGAATAAAAAAGCCTATAAAAGCAAAACAGTGAAAATTTTGCAATGAAACCCAATTGTAAAAATGATATTAGACCAAAATATATGCATTTAACAAAAAAATAATAATTGTTCACAAAGATGGCCAACCTCTATAAACATTTTAGGCATTATTATAACTCAATTTATATAGAACCCAACTTGTATATTGGTTAAATTTTAATGAATGAATATTTTTGCACAAAATGTATGCATATATATCTATATATCTGTATATTCACTTGCTTCTTAAATACAACATTGATCAAATAGCTACTGTGATCAGAGTGCATGGCTTAAACGTGCTACCATGGTCTGCAGCGTCTCTACACTTGTCTGCCACCCATCTGCGATGTCATTGGTTGACTGCCAGCAGCGGATCTTGATGATTTGTGTGCCCAAGAGCATTCAGCGTGGCAGAACATTCCTCAGACAACTATTATTAGCCTAATTGATAGCAGCCAAGTCGGGGATTTGTGTACATAGCATTCATACCAGATAATAAATAAATGGAGACACTTTGAAAATTTTGTTTCCATTTTTTAATAATTTGCATATCATTTTACATATCCATTGGTCTTGTGATTTCCAAAGTTCCACAATTTTTCCTTATTGGTGTTGCAATATCAGTGTCGAGGAGTGTAAAGGATAAGTACAGGGATGAAGCTGTGCTAATACTTGAGAGTTAGGGAAGACTTTATCCTGAACATACAGAACTCACAACTAGCTTGTATTAATCCGACTTGACCACATTATGATAGTCTGAATGATGATAGTTAAATATACAGATCTAGCAGCCACCAACATTCCAAGTGGTGGGCTACTCTAAATCCGTCCAGCAATAAAGTGCACTACACTGTGTAGAGTAGTGGCAAAAAGTTTTGATACTCTCCCAAATGTTGAATTTGACAAAGTTTACTGCTTCAGTGTTTTAGATCTTTGACTTTTTTTTTCCTATGGTTACTAAAGTACAATTATAAGCATTTGATACGTTTTTAAATATTTATTAAGAAATGGATCAAGTTTATTCAAAAATTCAATATTGTTTTAACCCTTATTATTCAAGACCTATGCAATGCACCTTAGCAGCTGGATATCAGCTTCTGAGCTAAATCCTGACTGATGGTGCTTTGTCCTTCACGAATCTGTGCTTGGAGTTTATAACAATTTCTGTGGGTTTTTTGTCCATTCGTTTTTTGAGGATTGATCATAAGTTCCAAATAGGATGGTGATCTAGTGTGTTTCATTACCATGGGCCCAAAATTTCAATGTTTTGTTCATTAAGCCCCTACGCGATCACTTTATCCTTGTGACATGGTGCTCCATCATGCTGGAAAGAGCATTGTTCATCACCAATTGCTCCTGCATGGTTAGGAGAAGTTGCCCTTGGCGGCTGTTTAGATCCTGTTCTTTATTCATGACAGTGTTCTTAGACAAAATTGTGCGTGAGCCCCCTCCATGGAGGAAAACTAGCCCCACCATTGAATGCCTAAGGGTACCGTCTCACAGTGGCACTTTTGTCGCTACGACGGTACGATCCGTGACGTTCCAGCGATATCCATACGATATCGCTGTGTCTGACACGCAGCAGCGATCAGGGACCCTGCTGAGAATCGTACGTCGTAGCAGATCGTTTGGAACTTTCTTTCGTCGCTGGATCTCCCGCTGTCATCGCTGGATCGGTGTGTGTGACACCGATCCAGCGATGCGTTCGCTTGTAACCAGGGTAAACATCGGGTTACTAAGCGCAGGGCCACGCTTAGTAACCCGATGTTTATCCTGGTTACCATCGTAAATGTAAAAAAAAAAACACTACATACTTACATTCCGGTGTCCGTCAGGTCCCTTGCCGTCTGCTTTCCCGCACTGACTGACTGCCGGCCGTAAAATGAAAGCAGAGCACAGCGGTGACGTCACCGCTGTGCTGTGCTTTCACTTTACGGCCGGCAGTCAGTCAGTGCGGGAAGCAGACGGCAAGGGACAGACACCGGAATGTAAGTATGTAGTGTTTGTTTTTTTTTACGCTGGTGACCAGGGTAAACATCGGGTTACTAAGCGCGGCCCTGCGCTTAGTAACCCGATGTTTACCCTGGTTACCCGGGGACCTCGGCATCGTTGGTCACTGGAGAGCTGTCTGTGTGACAGCTCTCCAGCGACCACACAACGACTTACCAACGATCACGGCCAGGTCGTATTGCTGGTCGCTGGTCGTGATCGTTGGTAAATCGTATAGTGTAACGGTACCCTAAGCTTACTGTGTGTGCAGATGCACTTTCATCTACCTGTTGCTATTCCTGAGCAAGCTCTGCACTGGTGTTGAACTGATCCTGTAGCTGAATCCTTTTTAAGAGATTGTCCTGGTACCTGCTAGACTTCCTTAGGCACACTGAATCCTTTTTCGCAGTAATTGAACCTCTCTCACATGTTTCCTTGGAGGTAATTCTGGCTTGCAGAAGAAGGTAATGATTTCAATCACCAGCCCTTTTTTAAAGCAGCTTTTGTGTTCTTATAATCCAATAAGCATTGCGAGTGAAATCAGCTGCCTTGTCCTCGCTAACACTTTCTCCTGAGTTAAGAAGATCACTTAAATTATATAAGCCTGTTATTTTCTGGCAAGGCTGAAATTCAGTGGAAGTGTTTTTTTATTTTTTTTAAACAGAAGATAAAAACCTTGTGAGAACCAAAATTAGTGTCCGTCTTAAATTGTTTGGCTGTAATTGTACATAACATGCTGTTCTAAGAGTAAGCGTGTTAGAATGGCATGCTGTATAAATAGTGTATCCCACTATGGGGGGCATGAAGATTTAAACTTGGAAAGCTTAGGGAAACTTTTTTTTTTATTTGAGATTAAAACTAACACATTGAAAATTATTTTTTATTGCTTGCCTTTAAGATTTTTCACTTTTGCCTTTTGTGCTTGGACACAAGATCTTCATTTATCCTGCAGAGATGAAGTTTTCATGACAAAGTTTTCTGAAAACCGTAATGTTATTGACACTCACTACCAATGTAATGCCCTGGCGAATTAAGAGCATAGCGGTTCATGTAATCCTTAAAAACCTGGAGGCCTGGAACAAGAAGGCAATGTTTATCCCTCCTGTCCCTTAGTAGAAACATTGCAGTTTAAATGAGACTTTTTTTTTTGCTGTATACAACCAATTCCAATTCCACAAAGGTAATGCTGTGCACATACCATGTCCTCCTCAAATCTAATCATTGTTCTGTGTCCAATTCCATTACGGATTTCATGAAAGGATTACGTTCCATCCTCATCTTGACACAATAAAAGGCAATGTATTATTTCAGCCCCTAGACTCTGACCAACCATTACAGCCCTTTAATTCCTGCATTACAATAGCTAGCAATAAAAGCCGTGTGCTGAGAGGCTCTCGCTCTGTTTGTTCTGTACAGTAGTCCCCTGGCTGCTGTTGTAGGTTTAATATTCTGCAGCCTAATCATTCTTAGCGTTAGGAATGGCTGCTTGGGACCACGCTGGAAGGTAAATATAAGCTCGCCATTGTAACACAGAGGTAATCAGTGATCAGCATCTCCCTACTGATGGGTTAAGGTACCGTCACATTTAGCGACGCTGCAGCGATACCGACAACGATCCGGATCGCTGCAGCGTCGCTGTTTGGTCGCTGGAGAGCTGTCACACAGACAGCTCTCCAGCGACCAACGATCCCGAGGTCCCCGGTAACCTGGGTAAACATCGGGTAACTAAGCGCAGGGCCGCGCTTAGTAACCCGATGTTTACCCTGGTTACCATCCTAAAAGTAAAAAAACGCTACATACTTACCTACCGCTGTCTGTCCTCGGCGCTCTGCTTCTCTGGTCTGGCTGTGAGCGCCGGGCAGCCAGAAAGCAGAGCGGTGATGTCACCGCTCTGCTTTCCGGCCGCTGTGCTCACAGCCAGACCAGAGAAGCAGAGCGCCGAGGACAGACAGCGGTAGGTAAGTATGTAGCGGTTGTTTTTTTACTTTTAGGATGGTAACCAGGGTAAACATCGGGTTACTAAGCGCGGCCCTGCGCTTAGTTACCCGATGTTTACCCTGGTTACCATTGAAGACATCGCTGAATCGGTGTCACACACGCCGATTCAGCGATGTCTACGGGGAGTCCAGCGACGAAACAAAGTTCTGGACTTTCTACCCCGACCAGCGACAGCACAGCAGGATCCTGATCGCTGCTGCCTGTCACACTGGACGATATCGCTAGCGAGGACGCTGCAACGTCACGGATCGCTAGCGATATCGTCTAGTGTGACGGTACCTTAAGGTAACACGTAGCACTTATCGGTGTCACACATTGTTACATACAACACAATGACATACAAAGGGCATTGCCTCCTCAGAGACCCTCTTGTCAGATTTTAACTCCCTGGGGTCATTGCTATCAGAGAGGTTTATGAAGGGCGGAATTTGATTTTCCTGCAGAGATAACCATGGGATGACCCTGTTGCTTCATGTTTTTCTGGTGAAATTGCTTTTGATCGAATTGTTCAGCTTTGTTTATAGATGGAAAATCATTTGGAACCTTGAAATATTGAAAATATTTTGGTTATTACAAATTGTCTACTACTTTCTAAAATTCCAGAATTTGCCTTTCCTATAATGCTAAAATAAAAGTGTATGGTATGTAGACAGGGCCGTATTTAGAGTTTCTGCTGCCGTTGGCACTTTTAGTGCTGCCTCCCCCATTGGCGAGTATGACACTATCAGCAGTGACTTTGGCAAGAATCGCTGATGTGAAAGTCGCCTTTTGCAGCAGATCGGGCAGTTTTTCTGCATCTGCCGCGTAACGGATCACTTACGGCAACACTGTGTTCGGCCTCATTCATTCCCTATGGGATTTGCGGCACTTTCCCGTGATCTGGCAAATGCGGTATCATACCTCCCAACTTTTGAAGAAGGGAAGGAGGTATAAAGTTTGCTTCGCGCGTAGTGCGCTGCGGATAATTTTAGGCCACGCCTCTGATCACACCCATTTCACAATTAGTCACATCCATATCCACGTCCCAACCACACCCATTTAGCACTGCTGATCACACTGTTTCATATACAATAATTATAAACAAAAAAAAAATATGGCCACTCAGTGCTTCATACTGTATAATGGCCACACATGATGCTCAATACTGTATAATGGCCACACATGATGCTCCATACTGTATAATGGCCACACATGATGCTCCATACTGTATAATGGCCCCACATGATGCTCAATATTGTATAACGGCCACACATGAAGCTTAATACTGTATAACGGCCACACATGATGCTCCATACTGTATAATGGCCACACACAGTTCTCCATACTGTATAATGATCCCACATGATGCTTAATACTGTATAATGGCCACACATGATGCTCCATAGTGTATAATGGCCACACATGATGCTCCATACTGTATAATGGCCACACATGATGCTCCATAATGTATAATGGCCACACAGGATGCTCCATACTGTATAATGGCCACACATGATGCTCCGTACTGTGTAATGACCACACATGATGTTCAATACTGTATAATGGCCCCACATGATGCTCAATACTGTATAATGGCCACACATGATGCTCCATACTGTATAATGGCCACACAGTGCTCTATATTGTATAATGGCCACACATGATGCTCCATGCTGTATAATGACCTTATATGATGCTCAATACTGTATAATGCCCCCTCCCATCTTGTATGCATGGCTCATCTCCCCCTCCATCCTTTATGCATGGCTCATATCCCCCTCCTGTATACATGGCTCATCTCCCTCCCATCCCATATGCATGGCTCATATTCCCCCCATCCTGTATGCATGGCTCATATTCCCCCCCTCCTGTATGCATGGCTCATCTCCCTCCCATCCCATATGCATGGCTCATATTCCCCCTCTTGTATGCATGGCTCATATCCCCCCTATATGCATAGCTCATCTCCCTCCCATCCCATATGCATGGCTCATATTCCCCCCTCCTGTATGCATGGCTCATATTCCCCCTCCTGTATGCATGGCTCATCTCCCTCCAATCCCATATGCATGGCTCGTATTCCCCCCCCCACGGCCCCACCTGTATGCATGGCTCATATTCCCCCCCTCCGGTATGCATGGCTCATATTCCTCCCCCCCCTCCTGTATGCATGGCTCATCTCCCTCCCATCCCATATGCATGGCTCATATTCCCCCCTCCTGTATGCATGGCTCATAGTCCCCCCTCCTGTATGCATGGCTCATATCCCCCCCTCCTGTATGCATGGCTCATCTCCCTCCAATCCCATATGCATGGCTCATATTCCCCCCACGGCCCCACCTGTATGCATGGCTCATATTCCCCCCCTCCTGTATGCATGGCTCATATTCCCCCCCTCCTGTATGCATGGCTTATATTCCCCCCTCCTGTATGCATGGCTCATATTCCCCCCCTCCTGTATGCATGGCTCATATTCCCCCCCCTCCTGTTTGCATGGCTCATATTCCCCCCCTCCTGTATGCGTGACTCGTATTCCCCCCCCTCCTGTATGCATGGCTCATATTCCCCCCCTCCTGTATGCATGGCTCATATTCCCTCCCCCCTGTATGCATGGCTCATATTCCCCATCCCGTATGCATGGCTTATCTCTCAACCCCCCCGCTCCCATCTTGCATGGCTCGGCTTACCGTCCTCCTTTATCCCCCCGGTCCCCTGTTCCCCCCTGTTCCCTCATACTTACCTTTCCCACACTGCGCGGCAGCGCCGAACATCCCTCTAGCTCTGTCCCGACTCCCGGCGCAGCACCTTCTTCCTGCGTGAGCGGTCAGGTGGTACCGCTCATTAAGGTCATGAATATGGGTCTAACGTTTTGCAGGAAAAAAAAGTTTTGTTTTCAACAACCTGAACAGCCCCCTAGATGAATTCCTTGATGGGCCTAGTTTCCAAAATGGGGTCAGTTGTGGGGTTTACCGCTGTTTTGGGACTTCAGGGGCTCTATTACTGAGACTCGGTGTCTGCAATCTATTCCAGCCAAATTTACATTCCAAATATACCAAATGTCACTTCTTCGCTTTCGAGCCCTGCCATATGTACAATCAGATTTATCTACATGTGGGGTATTGTTACGCTCAGAAGAAAGTGGGTAATAAACTCTGTGGTCCGCTGTTTCAGGTTACCATTTGACAAAAGGGAAAAATGTGGAGTTAAAGCAACATTTTCGAGAAAAAAAATAAAGATTTTCAATATGGCCACCTAATGTTATCAAATTCTATGTAGTACCCATGAGCTAAAAATGCACACTATAGTGGTGGGGTCACTTGTGGGTGTTTTCCGAGCCCTGCCGTTTGTCCAAACAGAGCTTTCTGGCTAAATGTGGGGTATCGGCTAGCTCAGAAGAAACTAGGTAACAAATTGCGGGGTCCATTTTATTGTGGTTTTCCTTGTAAAAGTGAAAAAATTACCGCTAAAGCAACATTTTAGAGTACTTTTTTTCATTCGATGTTGTATTAATTTTTGTGTAGAACCTGAAGGGCTAAAAAAATTCCTCACAGCAGGCTGCTGGACCAGGGCCTTGTGAGTCTTTTTTGCTCAATTCTAAAGTCTTTTGGTCACCCATACTAATTATAAGTGAACTGTATAAGATCAGGGCTTTTAGGTACAGTGCTATGGAAGGTGTTGGGACTAGATTAGTGATGAGGGAGGGTGCTCGTTACTCGAGTTTACCGAGCATGCTTGGGTGTTCTCCGAGTATCTTGGGCATGCTCATAGATTATAGAACCAGAAACACATGGGCTACTTGCACATTGAACAAGTCTGTAGGAGCCTGTTCACAAACCACCAAGAAACTTGAAGACACAAAAGAGCACAGTGAAGTCAAAAATACTCTGTTGTAAAAAAAATCACAGTAATAAGCAAGTGCTAGTCAAAAGATGGAAAAAACAGGGTATTTAGTTGATACTTTTTTTTGTAAAAAAATGTATACTAAGCTGCTCCACCAATTGTCAAGGTATACCCATATAGAGCAGTCCTAACTAATGTATATAATCCCTATCTGATGTATTTAAAAACCTGATCATCTGTATAGTACCTGTATAAACAGGGTTCAGTGAGGGAATATCCATGTGGACATGCTGGATGGAACAGCTTTGATGCAAATGACCCATAAGGAGTGGTGGACTCCCTAGTCTTGTAGAAACAAGAGAACAATTATAGAACCAGAAACACATGGGCTACTTGCACATTGAACAAGTCTGTAGGAACCTGTTCACACACCACCAAGAAACTTGAAGACACAAAAGAGCACAGTGAGGTCAAAAATACTCTGTTGTAAAATGCTCATAGATTATGTTTGTGTCCCCGTATCTGCATAATTTGCGACTGCTAGACAACCTGAACACATGCAGGGACTTCCTGTTTGTAAGGGAATCTCCCCATGTATTCAGGCTGTCTAGCAGCCGCAAACCATGCATCTGCGGAGACAAAAACATAATCTACGAGCACGCCCAAGATACTCGTAGAACACCCTAGCATGCTTTGTAAACTTGAGTAACGCGCACACTCGCTCTTCACTAGACTAGATACGATAAATGTACTTTATTAAATGGATGCTATGCAGATTAATCAAGTTCTTTCTCTACAAAGTTGACAAACTATATTTTTATGGATATCTCTTATTGCATAGGAGCATTTGTACATGAAAACCACTTTCCACAAATTGTTCTAATAGCAGTTTAGAGAAAATCATAATTTCTTGTAGTTTTGAAAATGTGAATTACATTGCTAACAGTTCTTAACTACTGTTCCAACTCTCTCAGACTTTACGTTTATCTTTACTCATTTGGACCCCATTTATGTCGCACGCTTACATTATGGTTGGTCTCCTAAGTCTGAGTGGTATTTGTGTAGCCTTGATATGAAATCTCAATTACAGTTATTGGACCACAGATTTTTGCATTAGTGGCTTATCACAGTATTCATGTCATTATTCTTTTTTCCTGACAGACCATCTGGCAGTTTGTAAATGTTTTTGACAGTTATTTTTTGTTTGACCTAATAAGGTAAATTATTATATGAAATGTTTGATGCTATTGATGTGTCCTGCTCTGTCTCATCTTCCTTTTTGTTTCTAAGCAGCCATAAAAATTTTAGAAGTTTAAAAGGAAAGATGGATCTTTACTTCATAGTGTTGTAGCATGGAGAGATGAATGAAATGATAACTTCAAAAGAAAAAAAGACTTTTTCTTTAGTGTTAGACTGGCTAGAAAAATAGAATACAGTGAATATGGTTTTGTTTGTTTTTTTTAGCATTTTTTTTATCTGGATATTGACTAAGCTGAGATGTAATTTCCGTCTGTAAGATTTATAAATGGTTAAAGGGAATTCAGTAGGATTGATGCTCCTAAGCCGTCTACATGGGTATGTTGGTCATAGGAAGCTAAATAAAGAGATACCATGATGTTTGCGATCCAATGTGTTATTGCGCAGAGCTCCGCATTTTTCTTAACATGTAAATTAGTTGCAAAGAATCTATCAGCCGGACACAGATCTCCCCAAGAATCTGCCTCCAGAGATTGTGAGACATATTATGACTGACAGTCTGCTCCCTTATCTCACTGCAAAGCTGTGCCTGCTTACAACTAACACAGAACAGCAGATCTGAACTTTATCTCATTACAAGCACATCTGTAGTTCTCTTCTTATGGTGCTGTCACCTCTTCTGCAGAGCTAGGCACAATTACAACTAATACTGGAATACTATTTCAGATTTTAGCAGTCAGTGTATGGGAGCTGAGCAAAGCTGAGCTGACTGCACTGAGACAGAAGAGCTGCATCTGCACATGTGTTTGCAATGAGACAAAGCTCAGCTCTGCTGTACTGTCCCTCCCCCCACTCTGGCTTGTGAGAAGCAAGCTAAAGAAGTGTTAGTTGTAATCTCACTCAGCTCTGTCTTTCAGTCATTTTACATGTCACATAATGGTAACACTCCCTTTAATTTAAAATAAACTCTGGAGGCAAACTCTTACCTCCTCATTGGCCAGCTCTGAAATCCTGCACCTGCACCATCAGTCAACACAAAGGGAAGACATTGTGGAAGGTTTAGTGTAGAACGCCAACGCATTGATATGTTTTCTCTTCTTGGGCCTTTGAGCTTGGAGTCAGTCCGGTTGGGCAGCCATCATTATCAATAATACATTAATTTTTAACACTATTGTGCTCAATAGTTCTGCCACAGTACTAGAAGGTGAGCAGTAGAACTCATTTAGAAACACTTTAATATGTAGCATTATTACCTTAGTGAGCGCCACTCTCCCTTCTTTTGCACAATTCAGTATTTTGCAAAAATTAAATGTTATTTAAAGGGAACCTGGCACCAGATTTTTGCTATTTAATCTGAGATTAGCATGATGTAGGAGCAGAGACCCTGATTCTTGCAATTTGTAACTTTCTAGGCTGCTTGTTGTAGCTTCAGTAAAATAAGTGTTTTATTTGCAGGAGATTATCACTAGTGGACTGCTTGCCTCATGCCATGTAGTCCTTCTGCTCTGTGTAACCCAGACTCCACCACTGATTAGAGACTTTCTGCCTATGCACAGTGTACACAGAAAGCAGCCAACCAGTGGTGTGGGTGGGGTTATACAGAGCTCAGTATTCTGTGATCTGCTAGGGATTTTATCAAAATGACAGCAAGTAACCCAGTAAGTGATGCATTGCTGGCATCATGGCCTCTGCACCTAAATCATGCTGCTTGAGATTACATAATGGAAACCTAGTGACAGATTCCCTGTAAAGCAAATGTGTAACTTTAAATAAATATGAATTAATATAAAAAAATAGATATATAATTCTTGCATTATAAAGTTAAACCATGGTAACACATTTTCTGGGCAACCAGCTGCCCATTAATCAGATTGTCAAAAACAGACATTTTATTTAAGTGCACATATTGTATGCAGCAGGTAGACTGAACAAAGAAACAAAAGCGGTAGGTTTATTAGCGGGCAAAAAGCCAAGGAAAAAACATTCTCAGGTTGTACAAGAGGAAATAATATATGAGGGTACTCGTCAGAGAAATTCAAACATTTTATATGCCAGCAATTATAAAAAAAAAATGAAAAGGAAAAATATGGAGAGGTAGTACCTAGTGATGAGCGAGTGTACTCGTTGCTCAGGTTTTCCCAAGCACGCTCGGGTGACCTCCGAGTATTTGTTAGTGCAATGAAAACCCGAGCAATGAGTACACTCGCTCATCACTAGTAGTACCTTCTCGGTTTCGCATTCCAGGTAGTCACTACTCACGGACAAGCTGTGAGTCTTGAGCAATCAAGAGATCCGGGGTCAGATAGCAAGGGGGCTCGTCATATACAAAAGGCTAAGGCAAAAGGCATAGTCACGTCACAGTCCAGAGACAGAATTCCAAGGTCAGAATGCAGCAAGACCAGCTTTTCTCAACTCTAGTCCTCAAGATCCACCAACAGATAAAGTTTTCAGGATATCCTTAATATTGCAGAGGTGATAATTCCATCACCTGCTCAAGCATTAATTCCATCACCTAATCAATATTAAGGAAATCCTGAAAACATGACCTGTTGGTCGGTTTTGAGGACTGGAATTGAGAAACATTGGTCAAGACAAAAGGAGTAATACACACGAGTAGTCAATAGGCAAATTCAAGGTCTGGCAACAGAAGATCAAAATGTCTTAATTCACAGCACAAAGCACAGACAACAAACCACACAGAGCTGAAAGCTATGACTGGCAGTTTTCTCGGACCGACAGCTTAGTTAAGTAGCTGGGTAGTCACTTAAAACAGGGAGTAAGAAGCTCAGCACTTCCCAGTCCCAGATTGGATGACTGTGCTATCAATCAAAATACTGACAGCTCAGCCCACCACTGCCCTAGTTTGGACAATGGGGCTTTCAATCAACGTCCAAGACACACTGAGCGGTGGAGCTGTGGCACTCACCAGAGTGTGTTTGCACCTGAATAATGAACTGGGAATAACAATGAGGCACCTATGGAAGACCATTTTGAACTCGTAGGCCATTACTGTGAACTAATAAGATATTTACTCTCCTAGTCTGTGAGCGGCACACACCTACCTTCTCTGAATCCGTTCTTGTTTCATTGCATAATGATTTGCTTTCACAGTCCCGATTTCTGGGGCTGTAGCAATCATTCATTTCCTCCTTTTGTGCCTTGGTTACACTTTGTATCCTTCATTCCATAGAAAGCTAAAGATATTGCTAGTGGAGTTAATTACATTATAGTAAAATTTACATCAGAATCCTCCTTGACTTTTTACATAACGAGGAACGTTAACATTATATAAAAATAAAAGTTTTCTGTGAGAAAAGCAAACTCGATTACACAACAGTCTATACAGAGAGGTTGGCAAAAAAGAGCTGAAACCTGTGATATGTATCATCCACTGCACAATGGACCACAATGTGTGAACTCGCCCACTGACTGGGCAAACTTCTATAGTTTGGATTGAGCACTTTCACTACCATAGCAAAAAAAATGAGGCTGTCAAAACCCCTGAGTTTTTCAATCAGAAACCACTTCAAGAACCTTTCCTTTCTTGGGGTATGTGCACACTAAATATTTTGAGGAGTTTTAGGCTATGTGCACACGTTGTGGATTTCTTGCGGATCCGCAGCATTTTTTTCCGTGCAGAAACGCTGCAGATCCGCAAGTGATTTACAGTACAATCAATGGTGTCTTTTTCAAGACACTGTATATATCACCTATTTTCTGTGCTCTCCGTCAGTGTTAGATACTTTCGTCTCTTTCCACTGCAGAGCTGTATACATCTAATTCCCTCCTGCTATCTATAACACTAAGAGAAGGAAGTGGAGTGCAGAGAGAGCTGCCAGGAGCAGGATATCTAACAGAATTTTTTTTATAGCAGCAAATAATATAACATAAAATTTAAAAAAAAAATTTGTGTGAAGTTGTATAAAGCATTTAATAAAGGGTAAGCTATATGTACCCCAATAAAATGTATTACTCATCCTGTGAAGAACAAACCCTCATATCACTTTATAAAAATTAAAAAAAGAGTTCTTGGAATGTGATGAAGATAAAAAAAAAAATGTGCTTGATTCTTAGGGCCAAAACTGGCCTGATGTTTAATGAGCTAAAGTGTTTTTAGTCTCCTAGTGTGATAGTATTTTTCTTGAGCATTTAGGTGTGAAATGCTATGCATTCAACGGATAAATTACCAGCTGCAAAAAATGCAAACAAACAGTGCTTCATGATCTGTGCAAATGTGCTTTCTTGTCTGTCACATGTCCTTCTACATGCCATGCAGAAAATGATATGCCGTAGTGTAGCTGAGGTATATGTAGTAGAAGTCAAACATGCTCATAGTACAAGGGGTAGGATATGCCACAATCATAACTTTTCACCTATCCACAGGGTTCTTCATAAATGTCAAACCCTTGACACTTCCCATTGCCTAGATAATTCGGTTTGAAGTACAAGCAGAGGCGTAGCTAGGGTTTTGGTTCGAGGGGGGGGGGGGAGGCGAAGCTTCTGAGTGTGCCCCTAACCAGGTAACCTTAATAGTGGAGAAGAACCTCAGCAGATGACCGCGCTGTTACTGAAAATAATCTTTATGCAAAGACCAACATGGATACTACCGCCATATGGTCAGAGGTAGATACCAGCCCTACAGAACATATAGGAGATCACAGTACAGCTATAGGTGGTGACTTACAGAGGACAATCTTTCTGATGAATCGTTTACTTTTCCCAATTTTTCAGTCTGGCCCAGACCGACATGACAGCTTCTTCTAGCCAGGACTTGTCTGCAGAGAATACAACAAAGACACATTTCACTTCTCATATTCCAGCCCCGTCACCATCTACTCCCAACCTGCACAAACTCCTCATCCTGCTTATACCCCAATATTGAGCTTCTGCTGCCGTATGTGTCACTATTACTGCACCTGATACCCCAATACTGAGCTGCTGCTGCCGTATGTGTCACTATTACTGCACCTGATACCCCAATACTGAGCCGCTGCTGCCGTATGTGTCACTATTACTGCACCTGATACCCCAATACTGAGCCGCTGCTGCCGTATGTGTCGCTATTACTGCACCTGATACCCCAATACTGAGCCGCTGTTGTCATGTGTCCCTATTACTGCACCTGATACCCCAATACTGAGCCGCTGCTGCCGTATGTGTCACTATTACTGCACCTGATATCCCAATACTGAGCCGCTGCTGCCGTATTTGTCCCTATTACTGCACCTGATGCCCCAATACTGAGCCGCTGCTGCCGTATGTGTCACTATTACTGCACCTGATATCCCAATACTGAGCCGCTGCTGCCGTATGTGTCCCTATTACTGCACCTGATACCCCAATACTGAGCCGCTGCTGCCGTATGTGTCACTATTACTGCACCTGATATCCCAATACTGAGCCGCTGCTGCCGTATTTGTCCCTATTACTGCACCTGATACCCCAATACTGAGCCGCTGCTGCCGTATGTGTCCCTATTACTGCATCTGATACCCCAATACTGAGCCGCTGCTGCCGTATGTGCCCCTATTACTGCATCTGATACCCCAATACTGAGCCGCTGCTGCCGTATGTGTCCCTATTACTGTACCTGATACCCAATACTGAGCTGCTGCTGCCGTATGTGTCCCTATTACTGCACCTGATACCCCAATACTGAGCCGCTGCTGCCGTATGTGCCCCTATTACTGCATCTGATACCCCAATACTGAGCCGCTGCTGCCGTATGTGTCCCTATTACTGTACCTGATACCCAATACTGAGCTGCTGCTGCCGTATGTGTCCCTATTACTGCACCTGATACCCCAATACTGAGCCGCTGCTGCCGTATGTGTCGCTATTACTGTACCTGATACCCCAATACTGAGCCGCTGCTGCCATATGTGTCCTTATTACTGCACCTGATACCCCAATACTGAGCCGCTGCTGCCGTATGTGTCCCTATTACTGCACCTGATACGGCAGCAGCGGCTCAGTATTGGGGTATGTTTCCCTATTACTGCACCTGATACCCCAATACTGAGCCGCTGCTGCCGTATGTGTCCCTATTACTGCATCTGATACCCCAATACTGAGCCGCTGCTGCCGTATGTGTCACTATTAGGCCGGCTTCACACTCAGCGTATGAAAATACAGTCCGTATATTACGGCCGTAATACGCTGAAAAGTCCCGAAAATAGTGGTCCGTAGCTCCTCCGTAGGCAGGGTGTGTCAGCGTTTTTTGCGCATGGCATCCTCCGTATGTAATCCGTATGGCATCCGTACTGCGTGGTTTTCTCGCAGGCTTGCAAAACCAACATACCGCTATAGAAGTGATCCATGTGTCCCAAAAAGAAAAAAATATATATATATACTGTCTATATATATACAGTTAGGGCCAGAAATATTTGGACAGTGACACAATTTTCGCGAGTTGGGCTCTGCATGCCACCACATTGGATTTGAAATCAAACCTCTACAACAGAATTCAAGTGCAGATTGTAACGTTTAATTTGAAGGGTTGAACAAAAATATCTGATAGAAAATGTAGGAATTGTACACATTTCTTTACAAACACTCCACATTTTAGGAGGTCAAAAGTAATTGGACAAATAAACATAACCCAAACAAAATATTTTTATTTTCAATATTTTGTTGCAAATCCTTTGGAGGCAATCACTGCCTTAAGTCTGGAACCCATGGACATCACCAAACGCTGGGTTTCCTCCTTCTTAATGCTTTGCCAGGCCTTTACAGCCGCAGCCTTCAGGTCTTGCTTGTTTGTGGGTCTTTCCGTCTTAAGTCTGGATTTGAGCAAGTGAAATGCATGCTCAATTGGGTTTAGATCTGGAGATTGACTTGGCCATTGCAGAATGTTCCACTTTTTGGCACTCATGAACTCCTGGGTAGCTTTGGCTGTATGCTTGGGGTCATTGTCCATCTGTACTATGAAGCGCCGTCCAATCAACTTTGCAGCATTTGGCTGAATCTGGGCTGAAAGTATATCCCGGTACACTTCAGAATTCATCCGGCTACTCTTGTCTGCTCTTATGTCATCAATAAACACAAGTGACCCAGTGCCATTGAAAGCCATGCATGCCCATGCCATCACGTTGCCTCCACCATGTTTTACAGAGGATGTGGTGTGCCTTGGATCATGTGCCGTTCCCTTTCTTCTCCAAACTTTTTTCTTCCCATCATTCTGGTACAGGTTGATCTTTGTCTCATCTGTCCATAGAATACTTTTCCAGAACTGAGCTGGCTTCTTGAGGTGTTTTTCTGCAAATTTAACTCTGGCCTGTCTATTTTTGGTATTGATGAATGGTTTGCATCTAGATGTGAACCCTTTGTATTTACTGTCATGGAGTCTTCTCTTTACTGTTGACTTAGAGACAGATACACCTACTTCACTGAGAGTGTTCTGGACTTCAGTTGATGTTGTGAACGGGTTCTTCTTCACCAAATTAAGTATGCGGCGATCATCCACCACTGTTGTCATCCGTGGACGCCCAGGCCTTTTTGAGTTCCCAAGCTCACCAGTCAATTCCTTTTCTCAGAATGTACCCAACTGTTGATTTTGCTACTCCAAGCATGTCTGCTATCTCTCTGATGGATTTTTTCTTTTTTTTCAGTCTCAGGATGTTCTGCTTCACCTCAATTGAGAGTTCCTTTGACCGCATGTTGTCTGCTCACAGCAACAGCTTCCAAATGCAAAACCACACACCTGGAATCCACCCCTGACCTTTTAACTACTTCATTGATTACAGGTTAACGAGGGAGACACCTTCAGAGTTAATTGCAGCCCTTAGAGTCCATTGTCCAATTACTTTTGGTCCCTTGAAAAAGAGGACGCTATGCATTACAGAGCTATGATTCCTAAACCCTTTCTCCGATTTGGATATGGAAACTATCATATTGCAGCTGGGAGTGTGCACTTTCAGCCCATATTATATATATATAATTTTATTTCTGAACATGTTTTTGTAAACAGCTAAAATAACAAAACTTGTGTCACTGTCCAAATATTTCTGGCCCTAACTGTATATATATATATGTCAGTAGACACATATATGTATATATTAATATTTTTTCCAGCGCTATACAGCTTGAAAGCCGGTAATTCAATTACCGGCTTTTTCTTTCTCCTTCCTAAAACCCGACATGATTTGAGACATGGTTTACATACAGTAAACCATGTCTTCTCTCCTTTTTTTTTGCAGATTCCACACTACTAATGTCAGTAGTGTGTATCTGCAAAATTTGGCCGTTCTAGCTCTTAAAATAAAGGGTTAAATGGCGGAAAAAATTCGCGTGGGCTCCCGCGCAATTTTCTCCGCCAGAGTAGTAAAGCCAGTGACTGAGGGCAGATATTAATAGCCTGGAGAGGGTCCACGGTTATTGCCCCCCCCCCTGGCTAAAAATATCTGCCCCCAGCCACCCCAGAAAAGGCACATCTGTAAGATGCGCCTATTCTGGCACTTGGCCACTCTCTTCCCATTCCCGTGTAGCGGTGGGATATGGGGTAATGAAGGGTTAATGCCACCTTGCTATTGTAAGGTGACATTAAGCCTAATTAATAATGGAGAGGCGTCAATTATGACACCTATCCATTATTAATCCAATTGTAGTAAAGGGTTAAATAAAACACAAACACATTATTTAAAATTATTTTAATGAAATAAAAACAATGGTTGTTGGAGTATTTTATTCTACGCCCAATCCAGTCAGTGAAGACCCTCCTTCTGTAAGTAAAAAAACATAATAAACCAACAATATCCTTACCCTCCGCAGATCTGTAATGTCCAACGATGTTAATCCTTCTGAAGGGGTTAAAACATTTTGCAGCAAGGAGTTCCGCTAATGCAGGCTGCTCCTTGCTGCAAAACCCCAGGGAATGAGGCTAAATATAGATCAATGATCTATATTTAGCTTCATTTGCGGTGAGGCGCCCTCTGCTGGCTGTTCATAGATCGTGGGAACTTTCCTAGAAAGCCTGTGTCTCACTGATTATATATACAGGTCCTTCTCAAAAAATTAGCATATAGTGTAAAATTTCATTATTTACCATAATGTAATGATTACAATTAAACTTTCATATATTATAGAATCATTATCCACCAACTGAAATTTGTCAGGTCTTTTATTGTTTTAATACTGATGATTTTGGCATACAACTCCTGATAACCCAAAAAACCTGTCTCAATAAATTAGCATATCAAGAAAAGGTTCTCTAAACGACCTATTACCCTAATCTTCTGAATCAACTAATTAACTCTAAACACATGCAAAAGATACCTGAGGCTTTTATAAACTCCCTGCCTGGTTCATTACTCAAAACCCCCATCATGGGTAAGACTAGCGACCTGACAGATGTCAAGAAGGCCATCATTGACACCCTCAAGCAAGAGGGTAAGACCCAGAAAGAAATTTCTCAACAAATAGGCTGTTCCCAGAGTGCTGTATCAAGGCACCTCAATGGTAAGTCTGTTGGAAGGAAACAATGTGGCAGAAAACGCTGTACAACGAGAAGAGGAGACCGGACCCTGAGGAAGATTGTGGAGAAGGACCGATTCCAGACCTTGGGGAACCTGAGGAAGCAGTGGACTGAGTCTGGTGTGGAAACATCCATAGCCACCGTGCACAGGCGTGTGCAGGAAATGGGCTACAGGTGCCGCATTCCCCAGGTAAAGCCACTTTTGAACCATAAACAGCGGCAGAGGCGCCTGACCTGGGCTACAGAGAAGCAGCACTGGACTGTTGCTAAGTGGTCCCAAGTACTTTTTTCTGATGAAAGCAAATTTTGCATGTCATTCGGAAATCAAGGTGCCAGAGTCTGGAGGAAGACTGGGGAGAAGGAAATGCCAAAATGCCTGAAGTCCAGTGTCA
Source organism: Ranitomeya imitator (assembly GCF_032444005.1). Taxonomy (NCBI): domain Eukaryota; kingdom Metazoa; phylum Chordata; class Amphibia; order Anura; family Dendrobatidae; genus Ranitomeya; species Ranitomeya imitator. The sequence continues at coordinate 756,983,706 of NC_091283.1, read as the reverse complement.
AGTACCCACAGTCAGTGATGGTGTTGGTCCACTGTGTTTCATCAAAGGCAGGGTCAATGCAGCTAGCTATCAGGAGATTTTGGAGCACTTCATGCTTCCATCGGCTGAAATGCTTTATGGAGATGAAGATTTCATTTTTCAGCACGACCTGGCACCTGCTCACAGTGCCAAAACCACTGGTAAATGGTTTACTGACCATGGTATTACTGTGCTCAATTGGCCTGCCAACTCTCCTGACCTGAACCCCATAGAGAATCTGTGGGATATTGTGAAGAGAAAGTTGAGAGACGCAAGACCCAACACTCTGGATGAGCTTAAGGCCGCTATTGAAGCATCCTGGGCCTCCATAACATCTCAGCAGTGTCACAGGCTGATTGCCTCCATGCCACGCCGCATTGAAGCAGTCATTTCTGCCAAAGGATTCCCGACCAAGTATTGAGTGCATAACTGAACATTATTATTTGATGGTTTTTTTGTTTGTTATTAAAAAACACTTTTATTTGATTGGATGGGTGAAATATGCTAATTTATTGAGACAGGTTTTTTGGGTTATCAGGAGTTGTATGCCAAAATCATCAGTATTAAAACAATAAAAGACCTGACAAATTTCAGTTGGTGGATAATGAATCTATAATATATGAAAGTTTAATTGTAATCATTACATTATGGTAAATAATGAAATTTTACACTATATGCTAATTTTTTGAGAAGGACCTGTATATATATATACCTATTCTATGTGTACACATTTATTCTACCTATTGGACTGTAAGCTGTCAGTGTGATTTTACTGTACACCGCACTGAATTACCGGCTTTTCTCTCTAACAGCGCTGCGTATTTCTCGCAAGTCACACTGCTTGTCCGTGTGTAATCCGTATTTTTCACGCTTCCATAGACTTTCATTGGCGTATTTCTTGCGCAGTACGGTGACAAACGCAGCATGCTGCGATTTTGTACGGCCGTAGAAAGCCGTATAATACTGATCAGTAAAATACAGCAGATAGGAGCAGGGGCATAGAGAATAATTGTGCCGTATTTTTTGCGAGTTTTACGGACGTAGTTTCTGCGCTCTTACGTCCGTAAAACTCGCAAGTGTGAAGCCGGCCTTACTGCCCCTGATATCCCAATACTGAGCCGCTGCTGCCGTATGTGTCACTATTACTGCACCTGATACCCCAATACTGAGCTGCTGCTTCCATATGTGTCCCTATTACTGCACCTGATACCCCAATACTGAGCCGCTGCTTCCATATGTGTCCCTATTACTGCACCTGATACCCCAATACTGAGCCGCTGCTGCCGTATGTGTCCCTATTACTGCACCTGATACCCCAATACTGAGCCGCTGCTGCCGTATGTGTCCCTATTACTGCATCTGATACCCCAATACTGAGCCGCTGCTGCCGTATGTGTCCCTATTACTGTACCTGATACCCCAATACTGAGCCGCTGCTGCCGTATGTGTCCCTATTACTGCACCTGATACCCCAATACTGAGCCACTGCTGCCGTATGTGTCCCTATTACTGCACCTGATACCCCAATACTGAGCCGCTGCTGCCGTATGTGTCCCTATTATTGCACCTGCTGTGTGGCACTTTGTGCCCTCTTAATTCTAAAGCAACCCTCTAGAATATAATAATGCCGGGTACAAGTGCCATAGAAAACAGTGCCCACATTTTGTGCCCTAGAAACCTAGAAAGTAATAATGCCCTGTGTGCCCCTTTGACAGTCACAGTAACCTGACTTCCCTATAACAATAAGTGCCCACTTTACATTTAATGATGTCCCGAGTATCCCCCCTGTACAGCTCCACTATACACAGTATGATGCTCTCTTATACACAGTATAATGACCCCTCGCTGTATAGTACCACCCACACAGTATACTGACCATTTAGTAGTCACCAAACTGTTTAATGGCCCCAAAACTGAATGATGGCCCCACACTGTAATTTCTACACTATATAATGGCCCCCTGGATAGCTGTCATGATTCCAATGGCAGGGAATCACAAAAGGACAAGCACCAACGAGCTCTAGGGTGATGGAACCTGAGCTGACCGCGACCCTAAACCTGAACACACAAATAACAATAGCCGGGGAACGTGCCTACGTTGGTCCTAGACGTCTCGCACCAGCCGAAGATCTAACTTCCCCTATTAGAAGAAACACAGACCTCTCTTGCCTCCAGAGAAATACCCCACAGAAATAGCAGCCCCCCACATATAATGACGGTGAAATGAGAGGAAGGCACATACACAGTATGAAAACAGATTCAGCAAAATGAGGCCCGCTAAAACTAGATAGCAGAGGATACAAAAGTAAACTGCGCGGTCAGCAAAAAACCCTTCAAAAAACCATCCTGTAATTACTTGAACTCATGTTCCAACTCATGGAACATGAGGAGCAATTACAACCCACTAGAGCAACCAGCAGCAAAGAAACAATTATATGCAAGCTGGACAAGACAAAAATAAAGCAAAACGTGGAACAAGAAAATCAAAAACTTAGCTTGTCCTGAAGATTACTGAAGCCAGAAGCTGAGGTAACAAAACACTCTGATAACCTTGATAGCCGGCGGGGAAATGACAAGAAAGCCCGGTTAAATAGGAAACTCCCAAATGCTAATAGAACAGGTGGACACCAGAGACAGCAGAACACAAATCACCCAGTACCATCAGTAACCACCAGAGGGAGCCCAAAAACAGAACTCACAACAGATAGTTCTCAATATAGTATAATGAACTCCTTGCAGGCCTCTATAGCATAATGTACTCCCCATAGGCCTCTATATAGTATAATGCATTCCCCATGGGCATACTCTATTTAGTATAATGCAGTCCCTATAGTCAGACTCTTAAGTATGATACAACCCCCATAAGCAGACTCTATAGTATAATGCACCCCCACACATAGGCAGACTCTATAGTATACAGCACACAACCCCTCCCCGTAGGCAGAATCTATAGTATAATGCACCCCCCATAGGCAGACTCGATAGTATACTGCACACACCCCCTTCACATAGTCAGACGCTATAGTATACTGCACACACCCCCTCCCTATAGGCAGACTATAGTATATTGCACACACCCCCTACCCATAGGCAGACCCTATAGTATACTGCATACACACCCTCCCCATAGGCAGACTCTATAGTATATTGCACACACACCCTCCCCATAGGCAGACTCTATAGTATATTGCACACACCCCCTCCCCATAGGCAGACTCTATAGTATATTGCACCCCACTACCCATAGGCAGACCCTATAGTATACTGCATACACACCCTCCCCATAGGCAGACTCTATAGTATATTGCACACACACCCTCCCCATAGGCAGACTCTATAGTATATTGCACAAACCCACTCCCCATAGGCAGACTCTATAGTATATTGCACCCCCCTCCCCATAGGCAGACTCTATAGTATATTGCACCCCCCCTCCCCATAGGCAGACTCTATAATATAATGCATACACCCCCTCCCCATAGGCAGACCCTATAGTATACTGCACACACACCCTCCCCATAGGCAGACTCTATAGTATATTGTACCCCCCTCCCCATAGGCAGACTATAGTATATTGCATACACCCCCTCCCCATAGGCAGACCCTATAGTATACTGCACACACCCCCTCCCTATAGACAGACTCTATAGTATACTGCACACACCCCCTCTCCATAGGCAGACTCTCTAGTATATTGCAGAGAGTGACATACCAGCTCTGACTCTGTCAAAATAAGGAGGCTTATTCGCCGTGCAATGCTCCTCTGGGAAATTTAATATGTAAATTGCCTCTTCAGAGAAAAAGAGGACTTGAACTCAATAGCGCCACCTGTTGGAAGTAGCGATCCTACAAGTCACAATCCACTCTTTAACGAATCGTGCAATATGATGAGGATAAAAGCCAAATCAGTATCTCAATTCGCAGACACCATGTTTCGATTAAAATGTTATAATGCACTGTTACATACTAATTCTGAAAATTACCTTTTTCCACTGGCTAGTTGACGAAGATTTATTATATATTAAAACTGGTTTGAATCACTGACTGGTAACCAACTTACGATTTTACTTAAAAAAAATGCTTTGTCCCAATTAATTTGCACAGCACTGTATGTCACTCTCCACAAGGAGAAACCGTACCCCTTAGACCCCAGTCCAGAGCCTCTCACCTAGCCAAATCAGTTCTCATGCTTCGCACTGACAAGGGCCAACAGCCCGAAACAGCGTGTCTGCGAATTGAGATACGATTTGGCTTTTATCCTAAGTCATATTGCACGATTCGTTAAAGGGTTGATTGTGATATATAAGATCGCTACTTCCAACAAGTGGCACTATTGAGTTCAAGTCCTCTTTTTCTCTGAAGAGGCAATTTGCATTTATAGTATACTAGATGGTGGCCCGATTCTAACGCATCGGGTATTCTAGAATATGCATGTCCACGTAGTATATTGCCCAGCCACGTAGTATATTGCCCAGCGACGTAGTATATTGCCCAGCCACGTAGTATATTGCCCAGCCACGTAGTATATTGCCCAGCGACGTAGTATATTGCCCAGTCACGTAGTATATTGCCCAGCCACGTAGTATATTGCCCAGCTACGTAGTATATTGCCCAGCCACGTAGTATATTGCCCAGCTACGTAGTATATTGCCCAGCCACGTAGTATATTGCCCAGCTACGTAGTATATTGCCCAGCGACATAGTATATTGCGCAGTCACATAGTATATTGCCCAGCCACGTAGTATATTGCCCAGCGACGTAGTATATTGCCCAGCGACGTAGTATATTGCCCAGCGACGTAGTATATTGCCCAGCCACGTAGTATATTGCCCAGCCACGTAGTACATTGCCCAGCCACATAGTATATAGCAGAGCCACGTAGTATATTGCCCAGCGACGGAGTATATTGTCCAGCCACATAGTATATTGCCCAGCCACGTAGTATATTGCCCAGCACATAGCCACGTAGTATATTGCCCAGCACAGAGCCACAGAGTATAGAGACTTAAAAAAAAAAAAACATATACTCACCTTCCGAAGGCTCGTTGAATTCCTGCTATACTCACCATCCGCCGCCTTTCCCGCTCCTCGCCACGCTCCCGGGACCGCTCCATTGCAAGCGGCAGCTTCCGGTCCCAGGGCTGGTATGAGCAGGACCTATGATGACGTCGCGGTCACATGACCGCAACGTCATGGCAGGTCCTTGTCGCACACCAGCCCTGGGACCGGAAGCTGCCGCTTGCAATGGAGCGATCCCAGGAGCGTGGCGAGGAGCGGGAAAGGCGGCGGATGGTGAGTATAGCAGGTTTTTTATTTTTTTTTATTTTTAACATTTTAACATATTTTTACTATTGATGCTGCATCGGCAGCATCAATAGTAAATAGTTGGGGACACACAGGGTTAATAGCAGCGGTAACGTAGTGCGTTACACCGCGGGCCGTTACCGCTGCCATTAACCCTGTGTGAGCGGTGAGTAGAGGAGATTATGGAGCGGGCGCCGGGCAGTGAGTGCAGGGGAGTAGGGGAGGGACTAATCGGACTGTGGCCGTCGCTGATTGGTCGCGGCAGCCATGACAGGCAGCTGCCGAGACCAATCAGCGAATGAATAACCATGACAGAAGGACAGACAGACGGAAGTGACCCTTAGACAATTATATAGTAGATTGCATACACCCTCTTCCCACAGGCAGACCCTATAGTATATTTCACACACCCTCCCCATATGCAGACTCTATAGTATACTGCATACACCCCCTCCCCATAGGCAGACAGTCAGACTCTATATAAAACAATAAATCCAATACTTACCTCTCTTCCTCCTGATTCGTCCGATGCTCTGAGCGCCCATACACCTTCAGACAGCGGGTGCCGAGCAGCGACGTCATTGCGGCGTCGGCATCCATGATGTCAGATGCAGACAGCTGGTTGATGGGAGAGGGCGTGTAATGCTCCCTTTCATCAATGCGGTCAGCTGTATTTGCATCCAGCTGATACGGCTGAACCTGAGATGATGGGCGGTGGGCCCACTGCTGGCACAGGGCCTCCCACTGCCTGCTCGGGCCACATAGCGGCCAGTCGGCAGCGGAGGGAGATCGATTCTCCCTGCTCTGCCGCAGAATGTAACTGTATCAGCGTGATGTGTACACCAATACAGTTACAGTAGTGTAGCTCTGGGTGGGCGCCCTCACAGCACGGGGCCCTGGGCCTCTGCCCCTTCCCCCCCGGTAGCTACACTACTGAGTACAAGTGATGACTTACAAGGCTGGGCACAGTCTATCCAGTCAGTATATCGCTGATTTAAAGGGTGGCGCCGGCAAGAGTTCAGTCATCACTCTGTATAAAGCAGCTGAAACCGCACCCTTAGCACTGCCTGACAGTCAACACTAATGCTGAGCTGCTGCCAGTCAGTATAGGTGACTCCGTTGCAACCACCATTCTCTATACACTGAGCGGTGACTGATCCCTTGCCGACAACACCCCCTGACTGAAAGAGCAAGGCTGTCTGGGGGAATAAAGTTAATTTCCTCATGTCAGCGGGGATCTAAGTGCGGGCACCATTCAGGTTCAGAACGCTATTAACCTGAAGATTAACCACATCTCAGCAGGTTAATAGCATTTTTTCATGTGACAAGTTCACTTTAACGTGGTGCATTCACTGATTTTCTTAATTTAAACTGAGAATCTTCTCCAATTGATGCAGCTCTACTGATTCTGAAATGTTTCCTTTTCTCCTGTGCCCCTCCGTTACATTGTTATGTACCCCGGTCATACTGGTATGGTGCAAATTGCCTTTTTAAATAACTAAGCGTATACCACAGAACTTCTCTGTGGACTTTTGCTCTTTCTCCTCTGATGGTGAACAGTCAAAACACCTCCATGCCAACAGAGAAGTTCTGTGGTGTATTTCCAGTAGGTTGAAGGGAAGATTTATATCTTAAAGTGATCCTGTCACCAGTTTTGGCCAATAAGAAATACGGCCATCACCTTTCTTGGCTGATATACAGCATTCTATAATGCTGTGTATCTGTCACCAACCCTACCTGCAAGAGAAGAAAAATAACTTATTATACTCACCTGCGGGGAGGTCCTGTCTGATGGGTGTCACTCTTCTTGGTCTGGCGCCTCCCATCTTCTTGCGATCCCCATCCTCCTGCTTGCTTCGTGTGGATGACGTGTTCCTTCATCATCCACACAGTCTCTGGCACAACGCTCCTGCGCAGGTGTGCTTCTCTGCCCTGTTGAGGGCACAGCAAAGTACTGCAGTGCGCAGGTGCCTGGGCTCTTTGACCTTTTTCCGGCACCTGCGCATTGCAGTACTTTGCTTTGCCCTCAACAGGGCAGAGAAGTGCGTCTGCGCAGTAGCGTGATGCTGAGGAGACGCGTCATTCACATAAAGCAAGCAGGAGGGCGGCATCACAAGAAGAAGGGAGGTGCCGAACCAAGACCAGTGACGCCCATCGAATCAGACTATCCCGCAGGTGAGTATAATAAAAGTTATTTTTCTTCACTTACAGGTCAGGTTGGGGGCAGATTGTTGTGAATTCCGATCTTGGGCTCCCTCCGGTGGTTGTAAGTGGCACTTTTGTGAGTTCTGCTCTTGGGCTCCCTCTTGTGGTTTTTAGTGGTATGGCTGCTCCTTGGAGTTAGCTGTCATCAGCTGCCTCCACTTATCGTCTCTTCTGCTCCGCTACTTAAGTCTGGCTCTTTCTTCAGCCTGTGCCACTTGTCAATGTTTCCTGGCTGGATTCACATCTCTGCTTGGATTCTCCTGGTTTCCTGACCAGTTCTGCAAAGATAATTTCTGTCTTTGCTCATTTCAGTCCACATGTTGTGGACTTATTGTTCTGTGCATTCTATATTTGTCCAGCTTGTCAGTATGGATTATTTCTGTTAGCTGGAAGCTCTGGGAAGCAGATTTACCCTCCACACCTTTAGTCAGGTGTGGAGATTTTGTAAACTCTGTGTGGATTGTTTTGTAGTTTTTATACTGACCGCACAGTATCCTTTCCTGTCCTATCTATCAAGCTATACAAAAAAGGTTGCACTCTATCGTGCAAAAGCATGTCTAATATGAAATATATGAAATATGAATAGCAAAATGGCTTTTGAACATTAGGAAAATATTTAAGAGACGCTTTGCACAGAATTTGATATAATCAAATAGTGTGAGCCCATCAACCAATCGTCAAGGTGGTCTCATAAAACTGATGGGTCCCTGATCTCCCTGTCCAAATGTGAACACTTACCGAAGGCCAATGTCTGTATGCCTGGGTGAATGTGGACACCTCTGTTCAGCAAAGCCTACATATGGGTTGACCGGGACCAAGTGTGATGAGATGTAATTAAAAACCACATGGTGATGGGAGGAGTGTGCAGTCAGTCAGCTAACATAGAAATGACAGAAAAAAGACTCGCACATCCAAACTAGTGTGAATAGGTGCATACCAGGAGCAGCTACCTCCATACATAAATATACAAAAAAGGTTGCACTCTATCGTGCAAAAGCATGTCTAATATGAAATATCTGAAATATGAATAGCAAAATGGCTTTTGAACATTAGGAAAATATTTAAGAGACGCTTTGCACAGAATTTGATATAATCAAATAGTGTGAGCCCATCAACCAATCGTCAAGGTGGTCTCATAAAACTGATGGGTCCCTGATCTCCCTGTCCAAATGTGAACACTTACCGAAGGCCAATGTCTGTATGCCTGGGTGAATGTGGACACCTCTGTTCAGCAAAGCCTACATATGGGTTGACCGGGACCAAGTGTGATGAGATGTAATTAAAAACCACATGGTGATGGGAGGAGTGCGCAGTCAGTCAGCTAACATAGAAATGACAGAAAAAAGACTCGCACATCCAAACTAGTGTGAATAGGTGCATACCAGGAGCAGCTACCTCCATACATAAATATACAAAAAAGGTTGCACTCTATCGTGCAAAAGCATGTCTAATATGAAATATATGAAATATGAATAGCAAAATGGCTTTTGAACATTAGGAAAATATTTAAGAGACGCTTTGCACAGAAGTTGATATAATCAAATAGTGTGAGCCCATCAACCAATCGTCAAGGTGGTCTCATAAAACTGATGGGTCCCTGATCTCCCTGTCCAAATGTGAACACTTACCGAAGGCCAATGTCTGTATGCCTGGGTGAATGTGGACACCTCTGTTCAGCAAAGCCTACATATTGGTTGACCGGGACCAAGTGTGATGATTATATCAAATTCTGTGCAAAGCGTCTCTTAAATATTTTCCTAATGTTCAAAAGCCATTTTGCTATTCATATTTCATATATTTCATATTAGACATGCTTTTGCACGATAGAGTGCAACCTTTTTTGTATATTTATGTATGGAGGTAGCTGCTCCTGGTATGCACCTATTCACACTAGTTTGGATGTGCGAGTCTTTTTTCTGTCATTTCTATGTTAGCTGACTGACTGCGCACTCCTCCCATCACCATGTGGTTTTTAATTACATCTCATCACACTTGGTCCCGGTCAACCCATATGTAGGCTTTGCTGAACAGAGGTGTCCACATTCACCCAGGCATACAGACATTGGCCTTCGGTAAGTGTTCACATTTGGACAGGGAGATCAGGGACCCATCAGTTTTATGAGACCACCTTGACGATTGGTTGATGGGCTCACACTATTTGATCATATCAAATTCTGTGCAAAGCGTCTCTTAAATATTTTCCTAATGTTCAAAAGCCATTTTGCTATTCATATTTCATATATTTCATATTAGACATGCTTTTGCACGATAGAGTGCAACCTTTTTTGTATATTTATGTATGGAGGTAGCTGCTCCTGGTATGCACCTATTCACACTAGTTTGGATGTGCGAGTCTTTTTTCTGTCATTTCTATGTTAGCTGACTGACTGCGCACTCCTCCCATCACCATGTGGTTTTTAATTACATCTCATCACACTTGGTCCCGGTCAACCCATATGTAGGCTTTGCTGAACAGAGGTGTCCACATTCACCCAGGCATACAGACATTGGCCTTCGGTAAGTGTTCACATTTGGACAGGGAGATCAGGGACCCATCAGTTTTATGAGACCACCTTGACGATTGGTTGATGGGCTCACACTATTTGATTATATCAAATTCTGTGCAAAGCGTCTCTTAAATATTTTCCTAATGTTCAAAAGCCATTTTGCTATTCATATTTCATATATTTCATATTAGACATGCTTTTGCACGATAGAGTGCAACCTTTTTTGTATATTTATGTATGGAGGTAGCTGCTCCTGGTATGCACCTATTCACACTAGTTTGGATGTGCGAGTCTTTTTTCTGTCATTTCTATCTATCAAGCTAGACTGGCCTCCTATGCTAAAATCTGATTTAATTTCTGCGTATGTTATTTTCCCCTCCTCTCACCGTCAATATTTGTGGGGGGCTATCTTTCCTTTGGGGATTTTCTCTAAGGCAAGATAGGTTTCCTGTTTCCATCTTTAGGGGAAGTTAGATCTTAGGCTGTGCCGAGGGGTCTAGGGAGCGTCAGGTACCCCCCACGGCTATTTTTAGTTGCGCTGCTAGGTTCAGGGTTTGCGGTCAGTACAGATACCACCTCCTTCAGAGCTTGTCTCATGTTGTTCCTAAACCACCAGATCATAACAGTACAAAAATGGCCAAAAATGAATTAAATGTATCTCAAAAGAAGGAAAAGAAAGTTCTGAACCATTTTTTTTTCTGTGCTTTGGTTTGTCTTTTTTTTTTTCCTCTTGATATCTGGGTGGTTTAGGATATATGTTTTGGCATGGATGTTCAGGGTTTGTTTTCTCGTGTGGATCAACTTGCTGCAAGAGTACAGAGTATCCAGGACTATGTTGTCCAGACTCCGGCTTTAGAGCCCAGAATTCCTACTCCTGATTTGTTTTTTGGGGACAGATCCAAGTTTTTGAACTTTAAAAATAACTGCAAATTGTTTTTTGCTTTGAAACCCCGTTCTTCTGGTGATCCCATTCAGCAGGTGAAAATCATCATATCCTTGCTGCGTGGTGACCCTCAAGACTGGGCTTTTTCTCTTGAAACAGGGGATCCGGCATTATTGAATGTAGATGCATTTTTTTCAAGCGCTTGGATTATTGTATGACGAACCTAATTCTGTGGATCATGCAGAAAAAACCCTGTTGGCCTTGTGTCAAGGTCAGGAAGCTGCAGAGTTATACTGCCAGAAATTTAGAAAATGGTCTGTGCTCACTAAATGGAATGAAGAGGCTCTGGCTGCTATTTTCAGAAAAGGTCTTTCTGAAACCCTTAAAGATGTTATGGTGGGCTTTCCTACGCCTGCCGGTTTGAGCGAATCTATGTCTCTAGCCATTCAGATTGATCGGCGTCTGCGCGAGCGCAAAGCTGTGCACCATATGGCAGTATCCTCTGAGCATAGTCCTGAACCTATGCAATGTGATAGGATTTTGACTAGAATAGAACAGCAGGAATTCAGACGTCAGAATAGGCTGTGTTTTTACTGTGGTGATTCGGCTCATGTTATCTCTGATTGCCCTAAGCGTACTAAGAGAGTCGCTAGGTCTGTTACCATTAGTACTATACAGCCTAAATTTCTCTTATCTGTGACCCTGATTTGCTCATTGTCGTCCTTTTCTGTCATGGCATTTGTGGATTCAGGCGCTGCCCTGAACTTAATGGACTTAGAATTCGCCAGGCGCTGTGGTTTTTCCTTGCAGCCTTTGCAGAGCCCTATTCCTTTGAGGGGCATTGATGCTACACCATTGGCCAAGGATAAACCTCAGTACTGGACACAGATTACTATGTACATGGCTCCTGCACATCAGGAAGATTGCCGTTTTCTGGTGTTGCATAACCTGCATGATGTTGTTGTACTGGGATTTCCATGGTTACAGGAACATAATCCGGTGCTGGATTGGAAAACTATGTCGGTGACTAGTTGGGGTTGTCGAGGAGTACACAGTAACGTTCCTTTGATGTCAATTTCCTCTTCCCCCTCTTCTGAGGTCCCTGAGTTTTTGTCGGATTTCCAGGATGTATTTGATGAGCCCAAGTCCAGTTCCCTTCCTCCACAAAGGGACTGTGATTGTGCTATTAACTTGATTCCTGGTTGTAAGTTCCCTAAGGGCCGACTTTTCAATCTGTCTGTGCCAGAGCATGCCGCCATGCGGAGCTATGTTAAGGAATCTTTGGAGAAAGGGCATATTCGGCCCTCTTCGTCACCATTGGGAGCAGGTTTCTTTTTTGTTGCTAAGAAGGATGGCTCCTTGAGACCCTGTATTGATTATCGTCTTCTTAATAAGATCACGGTCAAATTCCAATACCCCTTGCCTTTGCTTACTGATTTGTTTGCTCAGATTAAGGGGGCTAGTTGGTTTACTAAGATTGACCTCCGAGGGGCATATAATCTTGTTCGTATTAAACAGGGTGACGAATGGAAAACTGCATTTAATACGCCCGAAGGCCATTTTGAATACCTTGTGATGCCATTTGGGCTCTCTAATGCTCCATCTGTGTTCCAGTCTTTCATGCATGATATTTTCCGCAATTATCTTGATAAATTCATGGTCGTATATTTGGATGATATTTTGATTTTTTCCAATGATTGGGAGTCTCACGTGAAGCAGGTCAGGATGGTGTTCCAGATCCTTCGTGATAATGCTTTATTTGTGAAGGGGTCGAAGTGCCTATTCGGAGTTCAGAAGGTCTCTTTTTTGGGTTTTATTTTTTCTCCCTCTTCTATAGAAATGGATCCTGTTAAGGTCCAAGCTATTCATGACTGGATCCAACCCACATCTGTGAAGGGTCTTCAAAAATTTTTGGGCTTAGCTAATTTCTATCACCGTTTCATTGCCAACTTTTCCAGTGTGGTTAAGCCCCTTACTGATTTGACGAAGAAAGGCGCTGATGTGACGAATTGGTCCTCTGAAGCTGTTGAGGCCTTTCAGGAGCTTAAACGCCGATTTACTTCTGCCCCTGTGTTGCGTCAACCGGATATTTCTCTTCCTTTTCAGGTTGAGGTCGACGCTTCTGAGATTGGGGCAGGGGCCGTTTTGTCTCAGAGGGAGTCTGATGGTTCTTTGATGAAACCGTGTGCTTTTTTTTCCAGAAAGTTTTCGCCTACGGAACGCAATTATGATGTTGGCAATCGGGAGTTGTTGGCTATGAAGTGGGCGTTTGAGGAGTGGCGACATTGGCTTGAGGGAGCTAAACAGCGTGTTGTGGTCCTGACCGATCATAAGAATCTGATTTACCTCGAGTCGGCCAAGCGGCTGAATCCTAGACAGGCTCGATCGTCCCTGTTTTTCTCCCGTTTTGATTTTGTGGTCTCGTATCTTCCGGGATCTAAGAATGTTAAGGCTGATGCCCTCTCTAGGAGTTTTTTGCCTGATTCTCCTGGAGTCCTGGAGCTGGTTGGCATTCTTAAGGAGGGGGTGATTCTTTCTGCTATCTCCCCTGATTTGCGGCGGGTGCTTCAGGAATTTCAGGCTGATAGGCCTGACCGCTGTCCAGTGGGGAAGCTGTTTGTTCCTGATAGATGGACAAGTAAGGTAATTTCTGAGGTTCATTGTTCAGTGTTGGCTGGTCATCCTGGGATTTTTGGTACCAGAGATTTGGTTGCTAGGTCCTTTTGGTGGCCTTCCTTGTCGCGCGATGTGCGTGCTTTTGTGCAGTCCTGTGGGACTTGCGCCCGGGCCAAGCCTTGCTGTTCCCGCGCTAGTGGGTTGCTTTTGCCTTTGCCGGTGCCTGAGAGGCCCTGGACGCATATTTCCATGGATTTTATTTCGGATCTTCCTGTTTCCCAGAAGATGTCTGTTATCTGGGTTGTTTGTGACCGGTTCTCTAAAATGGTCCATCTGGTACCTTTGCCTAAGTTGCCTTCCTCCTCAGATCTGGTTCCATTGTTTTTTCAGCATGTGGTTCGTTTGCATGGCATTCCGGAGAATATTGTGTCTGACAGAGGTTCTCATTTTGTCTCTAGGTTTTGGCGGGCCTTTTGTGCTAGGATGGGCATTGATTTATCTTTTTCTTCGGCGTTTCATCCTCAGACTAATGGCCAAACTGAGCGAACTAATCAGACCTTGGAGACCTATTTGAGATGCTTTGTGTCTGCTGATCAGGATGATTGGGTGTCTTTCTTGCCGTTGGCCGAGTTTGCCCTTAATAATCGGGCTAGTTCGGCTACTTTGGTTTCATCTTTCTTTTGTAATTTTGGTTTTCATCCTCGTTTTTCTTCTGGGCAGGTTGAGCCTTCTGATTGTCCTGGTGTTAATTCTGTGGTGGACAGGCTGCAGCAGATTTGGACTCATGTGGTGGACAATTTGACGTTGTCTCAGGAAAGGGCTCAACGTTTTGCTAACCGCCAGAGGCGTGTTGGTCCCCGGCTTCGTGTGGGGGATTTGGTTTGGTTGTCTTCTCGTCATGTTCCTATGAAGGTTTCTTCTCCTAAGTTTAAGCCTCGGTTTATTGGTCCTTATAAAATTTCTGAAATTATTAATCCGGTGTCTTTTCGTTTGGCTCTTCCTGCCTCTTTTGCCATTCATGATGTTTTCCATAGATCTTTGTTGCGGAGATATGTGGTGCCCGTTGTTCCCTCGGTTGACCCTCCTGCCCCGGTGTTGGTTGAGGGAGAGTTGGAATATGAGGTTGAGAAGATTTTGGATTCTCGTTTTTCGAGGCGGAGGCTTCAGTATCTTGTCAAGTGGAAGGGTTATGGCCAGGAGGATAATTCTTGGGTTGTTGCCTCCGATGTCCATGCTACCGATTTGGTTCGTGCTTTTCACTTGGCTCGTCCTGATCAGCCTGGGGGCTCTGGTGAGGGTTCGGTGACCCCTCCTCAAGGGGGGGGGGTACTGTTGTGAATTCCGCTCTTGGGCTCCCTCCGGTGGTTGTAAGTGGCACTTTTGTGAGTTCTGCTCTTGGGCTCCCTCTTGTGGTTTCTAGTGGTATGGCTGCTCCTTGGAGTTAGCTGTCATCGGCTGCCTCCACTTATCGTCTCTTCTGCTCCGCTGTTTAAGTCTGGCTCTTTCTTCAGCCTGTGCCACTTGTCAATGTTTCCTGGCTGGATTCACATCTCTGCTTGGATTCTCCTGGTTTCCTGACCAGTTCTGCAAAGATAAGTTCTGGCTTTGCTCATTTCAGTCCACATGTTGTGGACTTATTGTTCTGTGCATTCTATATTTGTCCAGATTGTCAGTATGGATTATTTCTGTTAGCTGGAAGCTCTGGGAAGCAGATTTACCCTCCACACCTTTAGTCAGGTGTGGAGATTTTGTAAACTCTGTGTGGATTGTTTTGTCGGTTTTATACTGACCGCACAGTATCCTTTCCTGTCCTATCTATCAAGCTAGACTGGCCTCCTATGCTAAAATCTGATTTAATTTCTGCGTATGTTATTTTCCCCTCCTCTCACCGTCAATATTTGTGGGGGGCTATCTTTCCTTTGGGGATTTTCTCTGAGGCAAGATAGGTTTCCTGTTTCCATCTTTAGGGGAAGTTAGATCTTAGGCTGTGCCGAGGGGTCTAGGGAGCGTCAGGTACCCCCCACAGCTATTTTTAGTTGCGCTGCTAGGTTCAGGGTTTGCGGTCAGTACAGATACCACCTCCTTCAGAGCTTTTCTCATGTTGTTCCTAAACCACCAGATCATAACAGCAGATATACAGTATTATAGAATGCTGTATATCAGCCCTGAAAGGTGATGGCCTTATCTCTTATTGACCATGTTTTAATTATCTCACATATTCTACATATGAAATCTACTATATAATTGTCTAAGGGTCACTTCCGTCTGTCCTTCTTTCTTTCTGTCATGGATATTCATTGGTCGTGGCCTCTGTCAGTCATGGAAATCCAAGTCGCTGATTGGTCGTAGCAAAACAGCCTCGACCAATCAGCGACGGGCACAGTCCAGAAGAAAATGGCCGCTCCTTCCTCCCCGCAGTCAGCGCCCGCTTCGTACTCCCATCCGGTCACAGCGCCCGCTCCGTACTCCCCTCCAGTCACAGCACCCGCTCCATACTCCCCTCCGGTGACAGCGCCCGCTCCGTACTCCCCTCCGGTCACAGCGCCCGCTCCGTACTCTCCTCCGGTCACAGCGCCCGCTCCGTACTCCCCTCCGGTCAGCGCTCACACGGGGTTAATGGCAGCGTTGACCGCGGTGTAACGCACTCGGTTAACGCTGCTATTAACCCTGTGTGACCAACTTTTTACTATTCATGCTGCCTGTGCAGCATGAATAGTAAAAATATCTAATGTTAAAAATAATAAAAAAAATAAAAAATAGTTACATACTCACCTTCTGGAGCCTCCGGATCGAAGCGGCCAGTTACCGATGCTCCTCGCGACGCCCCGGTGACTGCTGCATGCAGTGTGGTCTCGCAAGACCGCTACATCATCATCTCGCGAGACCACAATGCAATCTTCAGACCGGAGCGCGTGAGGAGTGTCGGTAACCGGACGCTTCGATCCGGAGGCTCCAGAAGGTGAGTATGCAACTATTTTTTATTTTAATTCTTTTTTTTTTTAACACGGATATGGTGCATACTACGTGACTGGCCAATATACTCCGTGACTGGGCAGTATACTACGTGGCTCTGTGCTGTATACTACGTGACTGGGAAATATACTACGTGGCTGTGTGCTGTATACTACGTGACTGGGCAATATACTACGTGACTGGGGAGTATACTACGTGGCTCTGTGCTGTATACTACGTGGCTGTGTGCTGTATACTACGTGACTGGGCAATATACTACATGGCTGGGCAGTATACTACGTGGCTCTGTGCTGTATACTACGTGGCTGTGTGCTGTATACTACGTGACTGGGCACTATACTATGTGGCTGGACAATATACTTTGTGGGCTGCGCAATATACTACGTGGGCTGGACAATATACTACGTGGCTGGGCAATATACTACGTGGGCTGCGCAATATACAACGTGGGCTGTGCAATATACTACGTGGGCTGTGCAATATACTACGTGGGCTGCGCAATATACTATGTGGGCTGCGCAATATACAACGTGGGCTGCGCAATATACAACGTGGGCTGGGCAATATACAACGTGGGCTGCGCAATATACTACGTGGGCTGGGCAATATACTACGTGGGCTGCGCAATATACAACGTGGGCTGCGCAATATACAATGTGGGCTGCACAATATACAACGTGGGCTGCGCAATATACAACGTGGGCTGCGCAATATACTATGTGGGCTGGGCAATATACTATGTGGGCTGCGCAATATACAACGTGGGCTGCGAAAAATATACAACATTGGCTGCGCAATATACTATGTGGGCTGCACAATATACAACCTGCGCTGCGCAATGTACTATGTGGGCTGGGCAATATACTACGTGGGCTGCGCAATATACTACGTGGGCTGCGCAATATACAACGTGTACTTCGTGGGCTGCGCAATGTACTTCGTGGGCTGCGCAATGTACTGCGTGGGCTGTGCTATACACTACATATACATATTCTAGAATACCCGATGCGTTAGAATCGGGCCACCATCTAGTTACTATATAACGTTATCTTGTGTGCATGCTGAAACCACTTGTGAAAGTGAGATGGTGTTGTAGCGATTGGGTGGGGAAACAAGAGGATTGGAAAGAAAAAAAGTCATAGATTATAAGAAATGGTGTTAAAATGAAGCAGATAGAAAAGTACATAAATGGAGGTAAGGGAATACATGGTATGGTGGAACATACTTTTGTATTGTCTTACCATTTTACCCCTAAGCACCTAACAGTGGTTGAGCCTGATCCTATCCGCTTTTAGTACTGAGGAATCAGTTACTTGTCATAAGCCATACAGATGCATATGGAACAAGAGCATCACATGAAGTCCCACCCTGAACAACAAGCATATCATTAACTGAAAACTGAAAATAAAGATTAAGCAACAACCACAAGACGGATTTAATCAACCAAGGTATAATTTTTATCAGTATAACGGCACCAACCTGACACTGTCTGTAGGTTACTCAGCACAGTTTTGGTGACACATTGCCTTTAAGCCGCCACCACGACAAGGACTCTTTTGGCCGGGCCCCACGCTACTTTAACCTATTAAACATTTCTTAAAATAACCAATACTCTTTTTAGGTATATTTTTATTATTCTTTAAGGGAATGTGTCAAGTAATATTTTTAAAATGACCAATAATACCACATACAAGGTAAAAATACCACCACAGCGTGACCAGACCACATATTACCATCACATAGTAACCAAATACTGCAATACCGATCATTAATAATAAAAAACAGAATACTAATATTACATTAAGTGCCATTATACACAGGAGCTCTGTATATAATGTATAGTATACAGGTAATACAGGGATCACCAGTGCCATTTTACACAGGAGCTCTGTATATAGTGTCAGTATAAAGGTAATACAGTGATCACCAGTGACATTATACACGGGAGCTCTGTATATAGTGTCAGTATACAGGTAATACAGTGATCACCAGTGACATATGACATTATACTCAGGAGCTCTGTATATACTATATAGTGTACAGGTAATACTGTGATCACTAGCGACATTATACACAGGAGCTCTGCATACGGTATCAATGTACAGATAATATATTGATCACCAGCCACATTATACAGTGTATAGGTAATACAGGGATCATCAGTGACATATACACTGTATATAATGTATATATATTGTGAGGCAGTGACAGGTGTTATATATATGAGGGGCGCTATGTGTCCTCCAGGATGTGAAAAGCATATGGAGGCTATGGGAATGCATTGCAGTTACATGCATAACTGTGATTGCAATGCAAAATAAAAGTGAGTATTTGTCTTGGGCATGCTATGTGTCCAGGACAGATATAAGAAAACCTGCTCTGTGCTTTTATTTTTTAAATGGACTACAGGATGGTAGTGAGGCAGTCTGTTTCCTTCCTGGCTTCGGGTTTTCCATGTGGCCGACAGCCACAGGTTTTTTCGTCAAAAACCCTGCAGCGGAGGGTTGGGTGGGTCAGTGTGGCATTTGCAGCAAGCAGAGCAGACTTCTCTGCAAAAACTCAGCCTGTGTGAAGGACCACAGAGCCAAGCAGAGCGAACTCCTGGCACCCCGCAGTCTGAAACGGTGGTGCAGTCACCCTCAGCGACCGGACGCACTTATGGACTGTTGTGTTTCCCGGCTGCTGTCCGGAGGATACCATGTGCTGTGTACTGTGTGAGTTTGGACATTAAACATGTTTTGCTTTGAACTTTGCTGGGTCACTGCCTCATCACTGCACAGCGTTGATACCACTGCATTATATATATAGTGCATATATATACATCTCTGGCAAAAATTAAGAGACCACTGCAGTTTTATAAAAATCAACTTCTCTACATGTCTGACAGCCATTCCATTCCAGTGTCAGTTGAATTCCAACCAGAGTACGCCTCATTCTACTTTCTTCTGATTATGTGATCACCTGAACCAAATCTTTTTTAACAAAGGAAAGTATGAAAAAAACCCTGCTGTGGTGTTCACAATCCTCTTGCAATAGGACAAGCTGGGTGGCAAAACAAGTGCTAGTAATAGGAATGAAAAAATAACTTTTAATCATGCCAAAGGAGTTGAAAAGAAAAATCTTGAGTGAGAAAATAAGGGCTCAATTCTGGCTTAACTAGCAGAGGGATACAGTGAGCGTCATGTTGCCTCCATCCTTAAAATTTCTAAGACGACAGTCTATTACAACAAGGTCAAGCAGCAGACATTGGGAACAACAAAGCTACAGACCAGCAGAGGGTGAAAACAACTCTCCACTGCCCGGGATGACCGTCATCTTATTCAAATGTCACTCAGCAACTGCACGATGACATCAAGTGACCTACAAACGGAATGGCAAATGGCAGCTGGGGTAACAGGCTCCTAGAGGCAGGACTCAAGTCATGTAAAGCTAGAAAAAAGTCTTTCATCAATGAGAAGCAAAGGAGAGCCATGCTGAAGTTTGCCAAAAACCATAATGATTGGACTATAGAGAACTGGAGTAAGGTAATCTTCTCTAATGAGTCTAATTTTCAGCTTTGCCCAACACCTGGTCATCTAATGGTTAGACGGAGACCTAAAGAGGCGTACAAGCCACAGTGTCTTGCACCCACTATGACATTTGGTGGAGGATAGGTGATGATCTGGGGATGCTTCAGCAAGGCTGGAATTGGGCAGGTTAATCTTTGCGAAGAACGTATGAATCAAGCCGCATACAAGGTTATCCTGTAAAAACAGTTGATTCCTTCTGCTCAGGCAATGTTCCCCAACTCTGAGGACTGGTTTTCCCAGCAGTACAATGTGCCATGCCACACAGCTTGGTCAATAAAGGTGTGGATGAAGAACCACCACATCAAATCCCTGTCATGGCCAGCCCAATCTCCAGACCTGAACCCCATTGAAAACCTCTGGAGTGTAATAAAGAGGAAGATAGATAGTCACAAGCCATCAAACAAAGAAGAACTGCTTAAATTTTTGTACCAGGAGTAGCATAAGGTCACCCAGAAGCAGTGTGAAAGACTGGTGGAAAGCATGCCAAAACGCATGAAAGCTGTGATTAAAAATCATGATTATTCCACAAAATATTGATTTCTGAACTCTTCCTGAGTTAAAACATTAGTATTCTTGTTTCTAAATTATTTTGAACTTGTTTTCTTAGCATTATTTGAGATCTGAAAGCAAAGCATTTTTTTTTGTTATTTCGGCCATTTCTCATTTTCTGAAAATAAATCCCTAATTTAGTGCTTGGAAATTCGAAGACATGTTGTCAGTAGTTTATAAAATAAAAGAGCAATTTACATTTTAATCAAAAATATACCGTACCTATAAAGAGAATGAAAGAGAATTTTTGCCAGAGCTGTACATACACAGTGTATAGTGTAGGTGTACAAGTAACACACTGACTCATAAGTGACATCTCTAGTTTTTGTCATTTTCATTTCTCTTCTTCATTGACCTCAGATCATGGGCAGCACAGTGGCTCAGTGGATAGCACTGCAGCACTGGAGTCCTGGGTTTAAATCCCACCAAGGACATCTGCAAGGAGTGTGTATGTTCTCCCAGTGTTTGATGGGTTTCCTCTGGGTACTCCGGTTTCCTCCCACATTCCAAAGACATACTGATAGGGAATTTAGATTGTGAGCCCTTTCGGTGATAATGTGTGCAAACTGTAAAGCGCTGTGGAATATGTTAGCACTATATAAAAATAAAGATTATTATTATTATTAGATCTCCATCACTTCTTCCAGCCAGGACTCGTCTCTGTAGAAAATAACCCACAGTTGTCTAGAGCACCGCTTCCAGAGAACATTCTCCAATTTTTCTCCAACTTCTACACTACGCAGCTGAATACAGACATGCACCCACCATTAATATATAACTAGTTATTATGTAACCCACCATTCCAAATATAAATTGTAATCCACCACTGTGCACCCACTAACTATAAATAGCCACTTTCCCCACCCAGTAAATATATAAAATTAGCACCTGCACTCTTTCCCCCAATTCAATACCAGTCACACGCCTGTACCTCCCGCTCCCCCATTCATTATATTTACACCACCCCTTCACCCCAAGTCATTATTTCATGTCTTCTCTCTCCCACCCCACCCTCAATCATCATTTGGTCTCCCCATCCTCAATACATTATCATTAACTCTCCGCCACCCTCACTTCATTATCATTTGCTGTACCCCACTTTCAGTTCACCATTACTTACACTCCCCACCCTCAATTCATCATGATTGCTCTCCTCACCCCCTCCCTCAAGTCATGGTTTGCTGTCCCCAGTCCTTTACCTTCAATTTTTAATTTGTTTTTTTCCCACCCCCAATTCATCATTATTTGCGCTCTCCCACCTCAATAAATCATCATTCACTGTCTGCCATTCGACACCCTCAATTCATCAACAATTGCTCCCACCAAGCCCATTTAATTCACTTTATTTAAAAAAAACCTCTTAAAACATTCCTCTCATACGATCCCCTGCAGGTGCAGCTCCGCTTCTGGTGTCCTGGCAAGCAGCGCACATTCATGCTGGCGCATACTCGATGATGTCACCACTTACGCGCCATCATTAGGGCGTCACAGAAGAGGCGAAGGGACTCCCTTGAATCCGTACAGCTGTACTGTGCAGCTCCAGGAAGGCTCCCTGTGCCGAGATGTGCACCGCCACTGTCACACAATAGTTCATTATACCCTGGGGCCCGATGGGCATAAGCAGAAAAGGGGGGACTTGATTGAGTTCAGGCCCCTCTCTTTCCTTCTGCTTTCTAGGCCCCATACAGCAGTAACGACAGTAATGCCCTGATGGTGGTCCTGTACATAGATATTTCCATATACAGAGGGAATATCACAGGAGACTGGTACGGACACAGTTTTGAAAGGGAATCAGTCAGTAAAATCAAAGCTCTCTAACTGAATGTCATGCAGGTATTTGAAATGTAAATCCCTTTACACTTATACATCTGATGCTTCATTCATTAGCTATTAGCTTTTTAATTAATATGCAAATGAGTAAAGTGTTCTGGGCAGGGCCGGACTGGCCATCTGGCAAATGCCAGAAGGGGCTGTCTGGTCAAGGGCCACCTTGTCTGCTGCTTTGTTAACAGAATCGATGTTCTCAAGACACCTATACTATGAAGAGTTGTGACGGAGGTATGATTAGAAATATTGATCTTGTAGTAAATCTTGCTTTCCTCCATGCAGGGTAATATTAGGGTAATATCCCATCTGGTGGTTGGGGATAGCATGGGCCCATGTGCTTTCAAATGCCAGGACTGAATTTCAGCCCCAGTCCGTACCTGGTTCTGGGTGAGACAGAGCATTTAAAGAGTCACTGCCTCCCCAGGGTGTTTCCTTGCCTTGCACCAGCCTTCTTAGCTTGATTGATAGCTCACTGTGTGACTTCAGGCTCTAGGCAAGGAAATCAGACACTGAGCTATCAATCAAGCTAAAGTCATGCTTAGAGCACCGAATTTGAATGAGAATTTATTGCTAAATACTCGCGAATGCAGCAACAGATGGAAGATGTAAAGGTGTCAAAGGAAGCATTTCCTGCATGCCCATAGATGATGTTTTTTTTGGGGGGGGAGTTAATCTTACTAGCCGATTCCCTTTAAAACATACCAAAAAATGTAGAAACTATTTTCTAAAACGAGAAGAATCTATTAATAGCGCCTGTTTCCACTGATCGTAATCAGAGCTGAGCAGAGGATGTGGTTGAGATGGAAAAGCAAATTATCATCAAGCGGTGCTGACAAAAATACAATAGAGTAGAATGACTCTCTGCATTGTTTTTCTTCTAAATTGACTTCAATATCGGCTCCAGATTAGATATGCGCAGGAAATCAACAGGCGGGCAGCCGCTTTCACTGGCGGAGCCGCTCCTTCTGTTTGCTCCTTTTTGGAAACTCATTTCTCTGTCATTTATGGTCATGGAATCGGTAGACTTCTTCAATTTCCATATTAATTCAAGATAAAAGATATCCCAGACCACAGCACAGCTTTCATCTGCTTTGAATATTGTCGATGGGAAAGGCAATCAAAGGTAGAAACAAAAAAAGAAAGACAGAAGGCTTGTGTACCGTATGAAAGTAAACGATTTAATACACTTTGAAGACTGATTTCCTAGCAAATAGTGTTCTGAAATGCAATGTCTGCGTCAGAGGTACAGCATCTCTTGTAATTGGGGTCACGCATCAGAGACTCCTCTGAGAACACCGCGGCACACCGCCGTTCCAAGGCCACGGGCAGAGTCATTTCTGGAACATGCAGGGTTTTCACACTGGGATGATTTGCTTTTGATTATATTGATATATTTGTACGTAATGATGTAATTAAGTGGAAAATGAGTAAGAATGAAATATGCTTCACATTAGGTGTCACATACCGTTTTATTCCAAACATAGAACCTGGTTGCATTTTGGCTAGTATTTGACACTTATTATTTGTGCCTTATTCTTCTTTTAGTTTGCGCTTTTTTAAAGTCTATTTTATGTGTTCATTTGTTTCTTTGTTTTTTATACACTTGTCAGTGTAGGCATGGTTTGAGAGTTTTTGGCTGATTCATCAATTGCCAGTCACAAAAGTTTTGCGCAAATGTACTCCAGTCCTCCACTTGAGTGATTTTATTTGCATCCTTATTTCTCTCTGCTTCTCCCCTCCCTCACATTTTGCAACTTGTTAGTAGCACATCTGGCTTTTTTGCACTGAAAAGCTGCAAATAAGCTTTAAGAAAAAAATAAAAGGCCCTATTCATTATTGCATTTTGCCTTTTTGTCTACTTTTTGGTATTTTTCCACTATGTTTCACTTGTGCTTAATTTTTCTTTGAATTTATACCTTTCTGAAAGTCTTTAATATGGGATCTGCAATGCAACTGCAAGGCAGTTGCACGCAACCTCCACCAGGGGACGCGGTAAGGGGGGAAAAGGTAGCCTTCACCATGTAGCACAACAGTGCAAAGCGAGGAGCGCCACCAGGAGGCGGTAGAGTAGTCAGACAGACCGGTCAGCAACAAACAGGAAGACGAAGTTCCAGAAGTCACAGCAATGCACGTGGTCAGAAACAAGCCAGAAACCAGAAACAGACGGGAGTGCGAGATCCAAAATGTGAGACAGAAGACATAGTCGGCGTATGAGCCAAAGAGTCAAAGCCAGACGGGAAACATAGTAACAGAGATGGAAAGCAGGAGGCAGGGTTCAGAATTTGCGAGTCATACACTGTAGGAGCCACCAAACACACACTAAGTCAGGGATAGGGAACACGGGTAATCAGAGGTAGAAAGATCAGTAGGGTATACGGGTCAGCTGCTCAAGCCAGGGATTGGAACTATCACTGACAAATGCTACAGGGAGTGGCACCAGTAAATAGCCAACCACGAACCAAAGAAAGGCAGGAAAGGTTAACCCCACCATAACCAGGCCGGGGAAGGAAAAGCAAGAAGCAAACCCAGACCTGGATCATGACAGTATCGCTATTAGGTCCACGCTTCTGTGCTGTGTAAGATATCTTCAGTACTTATTTAGGTTGCGCACTCTGTCTGGCAGGACATGTGTCCTCAGGTTATATGACCCTGATGACATCATCAGAAGTCCTTCTGCACTTCTATATTGCAGCTTACTGATGATTGGTCAGCATCCTACTGGGAAAGGAAGTACACACCTCCAGTGAAAACTATCTGATAACACCCACTTGTACTCAACTAAAGTTAACTGATTAGGTGCCAAATATTTGATTGCTAATATTTCTGTAACTCAGTGGCGAAATAAAAAAAGCAAAAAGCAATTTTATTCCACTCTGCAGCCATTATTACCTTTTGTATCGAGCTCTCTCTAAAAAAATAGAGAGATTAAAGGTGTTGTCCACTAATAGGACACCTCCTTCTTGATCTAAATGATTGGTACCGATAAAATAAAAAACCTATAAGCCCCTCCCATGCCTGTGCCATTCCAGTGGTGTTAGCAATCGCGTTCCCAGTGCTTTCATGCAGATGTTATAACACATGAGCCTGGCGCCCAATCACCACTGGCGTCTCTGTCCCCACCTTCGCATGGTTAAGTAGCTAACAGGAAGTGAGAACAGTGGCTGTCACTCACTAACATTGAATTAATCCTAAGTGTTTAGCTGTTTAACCCCTTCATGACCGGAGGTATTTCTGTTTATGCGTTTTTTTTTTTTTTGCTCCCCTTCTTCCCAGAGCCATAACTTTTTTATCTTTTGGTCAGTATGGACATATGAGGGCTTACTTTTTGTGGGACGAGTTGTACTTTTGAATGACACCATTGGTTTTACCAGTCGTGTACTGGAAAACAGGAAAAAAATTCGAAGTGCGGTGACATTGCAAAAAATTTGCAATTCCACAATTGTTTTTTGTTGTTGCTTTTTTTACTATGTTGAGTAAATGCTAAACTGACCTGCCATTATGATTCTCCAGGTCAATATGAGTTCCTAGACACCAAACATGTCTAGGTTCTTTTTTATCTAAGTTGTTAAAAAAATCCAAAGTTTGTTGAAAAAATAAATACATAAATTGCTCCATTTTCCAATACCCATAGTGTCTCCATTTTTCGTGATCTCGGGTTGGATCAGGGCTTATTTTTTGCACGCCAAACTGACATTTTTAATGATACCATTTTGGCACAAATACGATCTTTTGATCGCCCATTATATATGTGTACATTTGATTTTTTTTTATTGTTTTACTTTGAATTGAGGCGAAAGGGGGATGATTTAAACTTTTATATATTTTTATTTTTTTATATTTTTAAAAACTTTTTACTTTTGACATTCTTCAATCGTCTCCATGGGAGGCTAGAAGGTGCCATAACCCGATCGGCTCTGCTATATACAGACGATGGTCAGATCCACCTGTATGTAGCAGAATTGCTCAATTGCCGTGAGCGCCGATCACAAGGCGGCACTCATAGTCAGCAAGAACGCACTCTGTCACTGTCATTGAAAATAGAGAACCTGGCGAGCAGGGAGAACAGACACTATCCGGTCACTAAAAGTGAATGTTTGTTTTAGGGTGTGAATATTCTCTGCTTTAATCAGCCTCTAAATAATGGGTTTGATGCTTGAGGCTATGTTCACACACTGCGGATTTTGCTGCGGATCCGCAGTGTTTCCGCAGCTGCAGATCTGCAGCAGTTTCCCATGCGTTTACAGTACCATGTAAACCTATGGGAAACGCAATCCGCAGTGCACATGCTGCGGAAAAAAATGCGCGGAAACGCAGCAGTTTACATTCCGCAGCATGTCAATTCTTTGTGCGGAATCTGCAGCGGTTTTACACCTGCTCCATAATAGAAAACCGCAGGTGTAAAACCGCAGTGGAATCCGCACAAAATCTGCATAAAAACTGCGGTAAATCCACTATAATTCTGCAGGAAATCAGCAGGTAAAACGCAGTGCCATGTGGGGGTTGTCTGGTTGCTAGGGAATCCCCACACGTAGTTATGCTGGCTAACAGATGTAAATCATTCAGCTGCGGCAAGAAAAACTAAATTTCCGAGCACTAAAAATACTCGGAGGACACCCAAGCGTGCTCGGGAAATCTTGAGTAACGAGTATATTCGCTCATCACTAGTTATCAACAAATTTGCTTCTCACCGAACAATCAAGACCCTTCCTGGTCACGGTTGAAAGAGGAAAACTGGTGAAAGAACCCTTTGAAAGTTATTTTTAATTATAGCAAAGAAACCAAGTACATCATCTAAAGCACTTTTTAGGCTGAGCTATAGAAATCTGTAGTGATGGTTTTAACTCATACTCATGCAGAATACTTCATGAAAGGCATAAAAAAAGAGTGGCAGAACTCCGCCAAGAATTATACAGAGAAATCCTAATCCTTCTAAAAACAATGTTATATAGCCAGATGAAACCAAACTATTTGGCTATGCATAGTCTCATTATATTTGTAGACGATCAAATTAAACCTATAAAGATAAGTGAACCCTACCTACAAAGAAACATGGTGGAGGATACATAATGTTGTGGGGCTACTTTGCATCTTTTTGAAATGGAGCCTTGAACATGTTACAAGTACAATGAAATCAAGGATACTATTTTTTTCACTTAGGCCGGGATGACACACAGCGAGATACGGCCGAGTCTCGCAGGTTAAAACCAAGATCTGGCACCTGCACTCCAAAGCGGAGCGTGCGGCCGCATAGCAATACATGGAGCCGCACGCTCCGCTCTGGAGTGCAGGTGCCAGAGCTTGTTTTTAACCTGCGAGACTTGGTCGTATCTCGCTGTAGTGTGACTCCGGCCTTACACTTTTAAACACAGACTTGTTAATGAGGCTTGTTTAGACAGATTAGAACTCATTGCTTTCCAAAATCCAAATGAGCTGAAACCTGCAATCTTTCTAGAGCTTGAGATGTTTGCAGTGAAAGAGTTAAAACAACTAGCAGACAAGAGCAGGAAGCTCACAGATGACAACACAAATATTTGGAGACTTTTATTGTTTCCAAAGGTTGCACAGCCAAGTATTAGGAAAGGGTGCCTTTATACATGCCATGTCCATGCCTTTATACTTTCTTGTTTATTTCTTTATGGAAATATCTGCATAGATAGTTCCAGGTCAACTTTTTGGTGAATGTATTCAGACAGGCTATTAAAATGTAAAATGCCTAAAGATGTTACTTTTTTATAATAAATAATTAAGGGTGCCAATAATGTTGGCCAAAACTGCATTTTGTGAGTCAATACTATTACCATGATGCCACAGTTACTTCATAACTGGACAGGTTGATTTCACAGAAATGTGATTGACTTGGAGTTACATTGTGCTGTTTAAGTGTAGCCTTTATTTTTTTTAGAAGTATATGTACACTAGATGATGGCCCGACTCTAACACATCGGGTATTCTAGAATATGCATGTCCACGTAGTATATAGCACAGCCACGTAGTATATTGCCCAGCCACGTAGTATATTGCCCAGTCAGGTAGTATATTGCCCAGCTACGTAGTATATTGCCCAGTGACGTAGTATATTGGCCAGCTACGTAGTATATTGCCCAGCTACGTAGTATATTGCCCAGTGACGTAGTATATTGCCCAGCCACGTAGTATATTGCTCAGTCACGTAGTATGTAGTATATTGCCCAGCCACGTAGTATATTGCCCAGTCACGTAGTATGTTGCCCAGCTACGTAGTAATTGCCCAGTGACGTAGTATATTGGCCAGCTACGTAGTATATTGCCCAGCTACGTAGTATATTGCCCAGCTACGTAGTATATTGCCCAGTCACGTAGTATATTGCCCAGCTACGTAGTATATTGCCCAGTGACATAGTATATTGGCCAGCTACGTAGTATATTGCCCAGCGACGTAGTATATTGCCCAGCGACGTAGTATATTGCCCAGCCACGTAGTATATTGCCCAGTCACGTAGTATGTAGTATATTGCCCAGCCACGTAGTATATTGCCCAGTCACATAGTATATTGCCCAGCCACATAGTATATTGCCTAGTTACGTACTATATTGCCCAGTCACGTAGTATATTGCCCAGCTACGTAGTATATTGCCCAGCCACGTAGTATATTGCCCAGTAACCTAGTATGTTGCCCAGTGACGTAGTATATTGCCCAGCCACGTAGTATATTGCCCAGTCACGTAGTATATTGCCCAGTGACGTAGTATATTGCCCAGTAACGTAGTATATTGCCCAGCCACGTAGTATATTGCCCAGCCATGTAGTATATTACCCTGTCACGTAGTATATTGCACAGCCCACGTAGTATAAAGCACAGCCCATGTAGTATATTGCACAGCCCATGTAGTATATTGCACAGCCCACGTAGTATATAGCAATGTGGGCATCATATCCCTGTTAAAAAAAGAATTAAAATAAAAAATAGTTATATACTCACCTTCCGGAGCCCCCGGATCCAAGCGAAGCAGTTACCGACGCTGAGTCCTTGCGCGCTCCGGTCTGAAGAGTGCATTGCGGTCTCGTGAGATGATGATGTAGCGGTCTCGCGAGCGGGAAAGGCCTGTTGTGGATCCGAGGGGCCGACGGACTGTGAGTATATAACGATTTTTAATTTTTTTATTACTTTTAACTTTAGATCGTTTCACTATTGATGCCGCATAGGCAGCATCAATAGTAAAACGTTGGTCACACAGGGTTAATAGCAGCGTTAACCGAGTGCGTTACACCGCGGCATAGTGGGGTCGGTTAACGCTGCCATTAACCCTGTGTGAGCTGTGACCGGAGGGAAGTATGGAGGGGGCACTGACTGCGGGGAGGAAGGAGCGGCTATGTTGCCGCCGGACTGTGTCTGTTGCTGATTGGTCGCGGCAAAACAGTCACAGCCAATCAGCGACTTTGATTCCATGACAGACAGAGGCCGCGACCAATGAATATCCGTGACAGACAGGACAGACAGACAGAAAGATGGAAGTGACCCTTAGACAATTATTTAGTAGATTATCAAGATGTTAAAAGAACATGAACAACTCTTTTTGGTAAAAAGCCTTTGGATATCTTTAAAAAAAAAGAAAAAAAAAGGTGGAAAAATCTTTTCCGATCTTACTGGGACTTAGTTCTGAAATCACTTGGTTATTTAGGAAGTAACAAAGCTGTCGGACTATATTTTAAGCCGTCACTATGTAACCCTCCACTTTTATGAAAATATTTGGAATCTGAAGGTTATATACCCAGCGTTATATAAGCCAGCCTCTTTTTGCAGTAATCGAACCTTCAGGAGCTTCAGAGCCTTTTTCTCGTTTAGAGTTTTTGTGTACTGTGCATTAATAAATGCACTTTTAGGCTCATAAATTTGCTTCTTATACAACATAGCTGAGTGCTAACTCATTGCCATAAATCATGCTTCATTTGTAAAACATTCAGCTGTCGCTTCCTTTGGCTCATTTCACTGACATAGAATACTGCCATTAAAATGCAAGTTATACGTTATTAAATTCTAGTAAGGAGTTCCCAACCTCGGACGTATGGCTAAAGCAGGGTCGTCCTATTTTGCTTTAATTATTGAATGATTGTATTGTTAACATTGTTACTTATGACTGTTGTGTTTGAAACTGTTAAACGGTAATGCGCTGCAGAATATGTTGGCGCTATATAAATAAAGATTATTATTAAACTCAAATACACAGGTTGCCAAAATTAAAAACTTGGACAAAGTCGTGGGCCGACCTTGATATTTATTAAAACAATGTCTACAATTGATGACATTTTTCCTTATCAACAAATATAAGTACGTCACATGTTGTGAAGTGGTTAACGGTGTTGTCTGGTCTAAAATGACAAGTCTGCAGTTATTGTGTGACGCCAGACTTGTGAATCCTTCCACTGCATGCACTTAGCGCTGTGAGAATTCTCCGGTGTCAGCGTCGGGAACAGCCGTCACGTGACCACAAGTATGCATTATGGAAACTACTGGCCAGAACCTGACTAGATTGTTTTTGGCATGCTCAATATTAGTATATTGCACGGAGATGGAAACAGCTTAGTCAGGTTCTGGGCAGGAGTTTGATTATCGCATACTTGTGGTCATGTGACCGCTGTTCTCGGCGCTGACAGCGGAGAATTCCCACAGCAAGCAGTGTATGCTGGGAGGATTCACAAGTGTGCAGTCACATGGAGTGAGTGAAGACTTGTCATTTTAACCGGGCACCTCCTGATTCTCAAGATGACTGTGGCACTGCAGTGTAGCTGAAATGGTTCCTCTCAGGTATGACACCAGGGAAATGCCATTACCCCTTATGGCACAGAGCTCCACAGTCACTATTCGCGCAGGGGTGAGTGACCTCACAGGGAAGAGCACTAGATTCAGGCAGTTTATGCAGGACCCCATTCCTACTGTATGTGCTGTGCTACAGAACATGTGTACGGGAGAGAGAAGGATGAGGGGGAAGGCAGGGTGAGGCTGGTGGCTTTCTCTGGTGCCTTTTAAGATGGCAAATTTTGGATCTTGAAGAAAACAAGTCAAACTTAAGCACACTAGCACTTCGACAAGACTGACATCAAAAGCCTCAAGAATGTAGCAAAGGAAAAAACAAGTGGTATGAAATGAAAATGTAAGCTAACCTAGAGTGCTGTAATGTTCAGCCCAGGAGAGCAGTACGTGTGAGGAATCGCGGCTGTGGTTCTGAATGGCACAAGAGCAGTACAATTCTCCTGCCCCTTCCTCCCAGCAGAGGCAAGCTGTGGTCACTTGTAGTGATGGGTCGTTCGTGTATGATCCGAGACAAAGAGTCGGCACCCCAGTAAGAGCCACTGAATTCTCTTAATGGTTCTCACTGGGCGTATAATTCCCAAGTTCCGCAGACGTAACCCCTCCCACCTGTGATGAAACCCCACTCATTCGTCAATTTAATTGGCTAGCTACACATGGACGTGGTTTCGACAACTGGTGGGGCCTTCACCTTTGGTCAACACATATTTAATAGGGATCTGTTTAGGATTCAAAAAGAGCCGGACTGCCCATCACTAGTTGGGGATTTACTATATACAGAAGAAAGGTCTTATCTATCCTTTCACAGAAGCATCTCTTGTCTGGTCACCTTCTGGGACTTCTCTTCTCTGATTGGACAGTACAATGGGTGGTCTGAGGAAGAGGTGGCAAGAAACCTTACACAGGGCACTTGCTTGCCAAATATTACCAGCCTGCAGGTATTTCCACGTGAGCCAAATGTGATAAGCCTGCGGGCCAGCGTTTGACACATGTGCTCTATAGTAACAAATACTGGTCTGGTATAAAGCTCAAAGTACCTGACGCTGTCTGTCCATAGGTTGGTCGCATTGTCAGCAATGACATCTTCAAAACTGTGTTTTTTGCTGTGTCTAATGAATGCAGATGTACATCTCTGTAATAAAGATATTATTCTGAGAACTGATTGTGCACGAAGAACGGATATTGATAAGAGTGGCATGCAGAATAATTATAAAGCTTTATTATTTTTTTGTTTTACATAGGACCACGGCGTGGAAAGCTCCATTTTCCAGAATCCTGCAAAGCTCCATCTGACAATTGGGACCTTGGTTTTGCTTAATGAGAATGAAGTGACTCAGGCTTGTCAACTTCTACAAAGCTGCAAAGAAGAATTTCTAGAGTAAGGATATTGCTACTTAAATGGGTTTCCTCCTTATATATAGCTACTTTTATAACAGAGACAATTTCTGGGACCTCTTGCATACCATATAGTCAGATGACAGCTGCTGCAGTTTTTAACTCTTCCTCTTAAAGGGCATTCCTATCATGCGACCTGTTGATTGCTCCCTCAATAACTGTAAATCTGTCACCACATTTGAGCGATCTGACTTATTAATTTGGGCACACATGGTATAGACTGCTGAAAAATTGTCCTACTTATATCCTTCAGGGATGATGATTTGTTGTGGCAAATTATCTTTTATTACTTTATAGAAATGAATTATTTCAGGCTGGGGAGGAGGTTCCCAAAAGATAATGCTGCTTCCTCGCTTCATTATCCTATATTTCTCCGCCCACATAGTGACTATGACCTTGATGCGTCGGGTGCACGTCCAGAAGTCCCGCGAATGGGCAATCCAGCTTCCATCGCTCCCCTTCACTGTTCTGCCCATCTAAGGGCATTGGCTTCACTTTTCTTCTGCGCAGGCGCCGGAGAGTCACTGTAACTTCCACTCCAAGTGTTCTCTTGCACGCAGAAAAGGTGCAAATGACATGCTTACTATGCAGGGCGGGAGGAAGGAAGTCAGGCGTGCACCTTTTCGACATGCCGGAGAACACTTGGAGCGGAAGTTACAGTGACCCTCCGGCGCCTGCGCAGAACAAAAGGGAAGCCAATGCCAATAGAAGGGCAGAACAGTGGAGAGGAGCGACGGCAGTCGTAATGCGCAGGCGTGACCTTCCTGGACGTGCACCTGACATCACAGGGACACACTGACTATGGGGGAGGAGGAAGACAGGATAATAAAGCGAGGAAGCAGCGTTATCTTCGTTAACAATTGAGCAGCCATCGGAAGCTGTAGGGGGTTATCTCCTGATTCAGTCTATCAGTGGGAGTAAATTGCTGCACTGATGCACCAGGGTTATTTGTGACCGTAATCCTGTGTACCTTTGGCTGCCAACATCTGTGCCCAGTTTTATATCGGTAGGTCTATCAGAGCCAAGTGGCATTTAGTTGTCTTTACAGCCGGGTCTTTGTCATTTTAACGCTTTCCATTTAATATATAAGTATGGAATGTTTTTTGAAATTGTTAAATAGTCAGTGATGCTTTGTACATTTTATTATTTCATTTTAAGTAAAATTTGCGCTGGGAAACCTTTGGAAGTGGAAGTGTCTGGAATAGAATATATGAATGATGATCCAGCAATGGTTGATGTCCTCTATGCTAAGGTTCAGATGAAGGATGGATCAGAAAGGTTGGTTATTCCCCAGGTTTTCTCCCCCCTTTCACTGCTACCCAATGTGTTTCTTGTTTTGCCTGATTATATGTCTATGATTAAAGGCGCAGTGAATACAACTCTGTGCTGTAAGACGGTGTAATTCACCAGTGCACAATGTGCATAACAAACTTATTCAACTCTTTATATTAAACTATAACCGTCATTTTAATTTTTATTTAATAAATCAATAGTACACATAAAAATATGCAAGTTTGTAATATGTGTTATCAGAGAAATCTGCTTCTTTCTCTGACAGAATTGATCAGTCATGATTAGTGATGAGCAAATATACTCGTTACTCGAGATTTCTCGAGCACGCTCGGGGGTCCTCCGAGTATTTTTTAGTGCTCGGAGATTTAGTTCTTATTGCCGCAGCTGAATGATTTACATCTGTTAGCCAGCATAAGTACATGTGGGGATTCCCTAGCAACCAGGCAACCCCCACATCTACTTATGCTGGCTAACAGATGTAATTCATTCAGCTGCGGCAAGAAAAACGAAATCTCCGAGCACTAAAAAATACTCGGAGGACCCCCGAGCATGCTCGAGAAATCTCGAGTAACGAGTATATTCACTCATCACTAGTCGTGATCAAAATTCTCAATTCTGACATAAAATCTGCATTCAGTGAAAACAGACTTTCACATTTCTGAGATAGGAGATGGCAGCTGATACTAATAAGATTCTGCGTAGACGATTCCACCTATCAGTGTGTTTGGATGAAGTGAGTGGCAGTCCAGACATCCAATCTAGGACTGGGGCGTGCTGAGTTGTCAGTATGGTAATGGACAGCTCAGCAGCCCAATCAGAAGCTGGGGTGTGCTGAGCTGCGAGTGACTACCCAAACCTCACGACTTTTCTGTGAGTAGTGGCTAGCATCACAGATGGGAGTAGGGAGGAGCTAGAGATAGAGCTGTTCCCTCCTGCTCCTCCCTCCCATCTTCATAGAATCTCATCAGTAGCAGCCGCCATCTCCTATCTCAGTAATGGCAAAGTCTGTCTTCACAGAATACAGATTTTACCTCAGAAGTGAGAAATTTGATAATGACCAATCAATTTTGGCAGAGAACGCAGCACATTTCTCTGATAATATATATTACAAAGTTGCTTATTTTCATGTGTACTATTGATATATCAAATACAAATTAAAATGATGGTTACCCTTTAATTGGGTTTTTTTTTCATTAAGTACAACTTGCAGTGCAGCACTTTGCAGAATTTGTTCCAAATGCCACCTAAAGTAAAGGCATGGAGATTTCTGAATTCTTTATATATGATATGTATTGTAAGATTGCACTTACTGAGTGTATTGGGGGACACTCGCTTGGCACGGGATTCAAGCACTTAGGCACGGGATTCAAGCACTTAGGCACGGGTTTTCAATTTAACAGTCCATGTGGTTTATTGTGGAGTCATAAGCCACAGAAATATGAACAACAAGCAAACAGTCTTTACATCAATCTTCACATCATAGTATACGGCTTTGAAACGCGGTCACTAAACATGCCGAACCTCTGTGTCCAGTTATCGTGGGTGACCGCACGCCATACAGTTCATTAATGTCCATGGAGCACAACAGGCACCAACATACGACATTACGGTTGCAGTCTCTAATCATGCTGGACCTTACTCCGTTCAGTTACCATGGGTGACTGCACGGTTTCCCATACGCTGGGTTACCTTCCAGGAGCTCCTGCTCCATACGCTGACTCCTGTCAGTACTCTCTCTCTCAGGGAAGCTGCCGAACTGGGATCACCGTCCCAGGCAATGCCTTGCTCACCAGGCCACCTGACAGTCCAGATCCTCAGACGGGCTGTAGCTTCCCCAAACGCAGTGCAATCACGGACTCTGCACACGCGTCTTCTCTGTGCGCTATTCAAGACGTCTATCCCCATCTGGGACCGTCCAACACACAGGCCCCCAGGTCCAAGGCCTCCCCCATGTGCTCTTCAGGGAACTAGTCCTACTCCCAGGACCTCCCAACACAGAGGCCCTCCAGGACCTGGCACACAGACCACTCAGGTCCCTCCATCTCTTCCCATGTGACCACATGGTCACATTATATACTTGTAACCACTCCCATAGGTGGGAGGTGGCTAGTTCAACAATTATAACCACAGATATGCCTCCATGCATATCCTGAAGAGCACATGCGGCACCCCCTAGCTGTAACAGGGGTCACTGCATCACAGTATATATATATATATATATATATATATATATATATATATATATATATATATATATATATACACACTACTCAAAAATAGGGAGCATTAAAATCCCACATCCTAGATATCACTGAATGAAATATTCCGGTTGTAAATCTTTATTCATTACATAGTGGAATGTGTTGAGAACAATAAAACCTAAAAATGATCAACGTAAATCACAACTAATATCCCACAGGTTTCTACAGACTTGTTCACTATGCAAGTAGCCCATGTGTTTTTGGTTCTATAATATCCCACGGAGGTCTGGAGTTGGAATGATGCTCAAAAGCAAAGTGGAAAATGAAGTTACAGGCAGATCCAACTTCAGTGGAAATGCCTCAAGACAAGGAAATGATGCTCAGTAGTGAGTGTGGCTTCCACGTGCCTGTATGACCTCCCTACAACGCCTGGGCATGCTCCTGATGAGGCGGCGGATGGTCTCCTGAGGGCTCACCTCCCAGACCTGGACTAAAGCATCCGCCAACTCCTGGACAGTCTGTGGTGCAACATGACTTTTGTGGAGTTCAAGAGACATGATGTCCCAGATGTGTTCAATCGGATTCAGGTCTGAGGATGGGACTGGCCAGTCCATAGCTTCAATGCCTTCATCTTGCAGGAACTGCTGACACACTCCAGCCACATGAGGTCTGGCATTGTCCTGCATTAGGAGGAACCCAGGGCCAACCGCACCTGCATGTTGTCTCACAAGGGGTCTGATGATCTCATCTCGGTACCTAATGGCAGTCAGGCTACCTCTGACGAGCATATGGAGGGCTGTGCTGCCCTCCAAAGAAATGCCACCCCACATCATTACTGACTCACTGCCAAACCAGTCATGCTGAAGGATGTTGCAGGCAGCAGATCGCTCTCAACGCGTCTCCAGACTCTGTCACGTCTGTCACATGTGCTCAGTGTGAACCTGCTTTCATCTGTGAAGAGCACAGGGCACCAGTGGTGACTTTGCCAATTCTGGTGTTCTATGGCAAATGCAAAGCGTCCTGCACGGTGTTGGGCTGTGAGCACAACCCCCATCTGTGGACGTCGGGCACTCAGACCACCCGCATGGAGTCGGTTTCTAATCCTTTGTGCAGATACATGCACATTAGTGGCCTGCTGGAGGTCATTTTGCAGGGCTCCGGCAGTGCTCCTCCTGTTCTTCCTTGCACAAAGGCTAAGGTAGCGGTCCTGCTGCTGGGTTGTTCTGGTGTACTGGCCTGTCTCCTGGTAGCGCCTCCAGCCTCTGGACACTATGCTGACAGGCACAGCAAACCTTCTTGCCACAGCTCACATTGATGTGCCATCCTGGATGAGCTGCAGTACCTGAGCCACTTGTGTGGGTTGTAGAGTCCATTTCATGCTACCACGAGTGTGAAAGCACAACCAACATTCAAAAGTGACCAAATCATCAGCCAGAAAGCATTGGTATTGAGATGTGGTCTGTGGTCCCCACCTGCAGAACCACTCTTTTATTGAGTGTGTCTTGATAATTGCCAATAATTTCCATCTGTTGTCTATTCCATTTGCACAACAGCATGTGAAATTGATTGTCAAACAGTGTTGCTTCCTAAGTGGACAGTTTGATTTCACAGAAGTTTGATTTACTTGGAGTTATATTCTGTTGTTTAAGTGTCCCCTTTAGTTTTTTGAGCAGTTTATATATAAAAATATCCCATACACATGAAAAAACAACAAATTACATATAACCAGATTCAGACGTCCCCGGAAGAAGCTAAGGGTGAAATGGGCGTTGGGTGAGGGGGGATGCCTAATATATCCTAACTCCCTGGTTCAGTGGTTTATTGCGCTCAGGTAAACTTCTCTATATTTTTAGAATGACTGTTAATTGCATAGAGCTATTTATCTATATTTCAGTTTATTTACAATACACTGCTGTGTGCGATCTGTGGATTGATTGTTGTGCTGTGGGATGATCTAAGCACCCATTTGTTTAACTTACCTGAAGCCATTATTTTTGCACATTCATACTGCTTATTTGCACAATACCCTTGCAAAATATCCCCTGACCCTACAACATTAGGTAAATGCCAGCACATGGGTAACATGGTTATTTAACCTATGCACCTTATTTTACTATACCTGCTGATACCATTGACATTTACTGTATATTATAATTGGGTGAAGTGCTCACCTTGGATAGGACTAGGTCCCCCCTACTGGACACTTTGCTATATCTGTTTTTGTGCCATTCTTTTATTTGTATTTTAATGATTTATAATACTTTAAAAATATTTTTTAAATATTTTTTAATATCATACCATATATACTCAAGTATAAGCCGACCCGAGTATAAGCCGAGACCCCTAATTTTGCCACAAAAAACTGGGAAAACTTATTGACTCGAATATAAGCCTAGGGTGGGAAATGCAGCAGCTACTGGTAAATTTCAAAAATAAAAATAGATACCAATAAAAGTAAAATTCACTGAGACATCAGTAGGTTAAATGTTTTTGAATATCCATATTGAATCAGGAGCCCCATATAATGCTCCATACAGTTCATGATGGGTCCCATAAGATGCTAGAAACAAAATACGCCCCATATAATGCTCTATGTTCATGATGGGCCCCATAAGATGCTCCATATTAAAATATGCCCCATATAATGCTGCATAAAAGGTTAATAATGGCCCCATAAGATGCTCCGTAGATTATTATGCCCCATATAATGCTGCACAAAGATTGATGTCCCTATAAGATGCTCCATAGAATATTATGCCCCATATAATGCTGCACAAAGGTTGATGGCCCCATAAGATGCTCCATAGAATATTATGCCCCATATAATGCTGCACAAAGGTTGATGGCCCCATAAGATGCTCCATAGAATATTATGCCCCATATAATGCTGCACAAAGGTTGATGGCCTCACAAGATGCTCCATAGAATATTATGGCCCATATAATGCTGCAGAAGTATTGATGGCCCCATAAGATGCTCCATAGACTATTATGCCCCATATAATGCTGCACAAAGGTTGATGTCCCCATAAGATGCTCCATAGAATAATATGCCCCATATGCTGCTTCTGCGATTAAAAAAAAAATGACATAATCACCTCTCGTCGCTACGGGTCTGGTGACGGTGTCCTGAGCAGGCTGGGACACCGGCACTCTATGGGGGCCAAGTGCGGGAGTCGCCGCTGGCTCTGGCCCCCAGCACTTGCGATATTCGCATATCCCTGTTCTCCCCGCTACGTGCCGCTGTGTCTTCTGGGTCACTGCATTGACTGTTCAGGCAGAGCAAACCTATAATATAATGCACAACTCATAGAAATATAGTAAACATAACTTTATTAATCATACAAGTAATCACAAGACATAAGTAAAAGGGAAAAGCAAAAAAAGTGGAAAGAAGTACGGGATATCACAGGGACCACAATAACGTATATTATATAATCAAAATAAAAGGTAAAAATTATCTACATAGATACAAGAAATAATAATAACAACATTGTTATCCACGGAATGTAAAAGTGGGAATTATAGTCTGTAACGGGGGTATTAATTATCAAAAACCACATAGATAATGGTAATGCCACAGGGTATATTTATCCAAAGATTTAGGTAATACCAGAGTATATGAACAGAAATATAAGTAAAAGACCATAGGTAAAAAAAACATATATAAGTCATAAGCTATGTGCACACATTATTATAGCA
Source organism: Ranitomeya imitator (assembly GCF_032444005.1). NCBI lineage: Eukaryota > Metazoa > Chordata > Amphibia > Anura > Dendrobatidae > Ranitomeya > Ranitomeya imitator. Next base: position 756,943,878 of record NC_091283.1, on the reverse strand, counting down.
GCAAAATGCAAATTATTTAACTAGCAGCATAGCATAGATATTGCACATTAAGTCCATCTGGCAGTGAATAGGAAGCCCCCTGCACAGCAATATAATCTAAATAGTGGTACAATGTAAACACTATTACAATAGCACAAGTGTGCTCTGAAAAGTCTAAAGCCCGTACATCAGACAAAGACCTAATTGTATAAGCAGTGGAATACTCAACTGTCTAAGTGGTCCTGTGGTGACCCGCACCCGCCCGACGCGCGTTTCGCCTGAGCTTTCGTCAAAGCTCAGGCGAAACGCGCGTCGGGCGGGTGCGGGTCACCACAGGACCACTTAGACAGTTGAGTATTCCACTGCTTATACAATTAGGTCTTTGTCTGATGTACGGGCTTTAGACTTTTCAGAGCACACTTGTGCTATTGTAATAGTGTTTACATTGTACCACTATTTAGATTATATTGCTGTGCAGGGGGCTTCCTATTCACTGCCAGATGGACTTAATGTGCAATATCTATGCTATGCTGCTAGTTAAATAATTTGCATTTTGCTGCTATAATAATGTGTGCACATAGCTTATGACTTATATATGGTTTTTTTTACCTATGGTCTTTTACTTATATTTCTGTTCATATACTCTGGTATTACCTAAATCTTTGGATAAATATACCCTGTGGCATTACCATTATCTATGTGGTTTTTGATAATTAATACCCCCGTTACAGACTATAATTCCCACTTTTACATTCCGTGGATACCAATGTTGTTATTATTATTTCTTGTATCTATGTAGATAATTTTTACCTTTTATTTTGATTATATAATATACGTTATTGTGGTCCCTGTGATATCCCGTACTTCTTTCCACTTTTTTTGCTTTTCCCTTTTACTTATGTCTTGTGATTACTTGTATGATTAATAAAGTTATGTTTACTATATTTCTATGAGTTGTGCATTATATTATAGGTTTGCTAGTTTGGTAAATGCACACTACATGTTTAGTATTTTATATATATGTGTACTCTCTGTTCAGGCAGAGGGCACGCACTAACGTGGAAGACAGAGCCCGGCGGTGGAATGGGGACAGGTGAATATCACATGGCTCACCCTCTTCCGTCATACTCACCCCATCCTGGCACGTTCCCTGCTTCTCCGATGGTCTCTGGCGCTGACAGCTTGTTCCTGTGTTCAGGGGTCACATGGTACCCCTCATTAAAGTAATGAATATGCGCTCCACGCCTATGGGAGTGAAGTCGCGTCCATATTCATTACTTTAATGAGCGGTACCACATGACCGCTGAACACAGGAAGAGCTGCGGGCGCTGGAGACCATCAGAGAAGCAGGGAAGTGAAGAGACCATGTCGGGAGCAGGTGAGTATGATGTGACAGCCGCCACTCCTGCCGCTCCCCCTTCCCCGCCGACCCCTGGGACAATGACTCGAGTATATGCTGAGAGGGTCAATTTTAGCCTAAAATAATGGGCTGAAAATCTCGGCTTATACTCGAGTATATACCGTATATGGTTCTCTTCTTTCAGCTATATGTTTAATTTGGTAGTTGCTCTGCTGTAACAACATCTTAAAATTAAAGAGTCAAAAACAAATTGTGGTTCCTTGAATTTGTAAAATATTGGCTTTATTTTATGGAAAGCATACTGATTATTTTGCTGCACTTTGAGGTTTTGTTTTGATGTGGATTACATATGTGTCTGTCCAATGTACATATTTAAAGCGAACCTGTCACCAGGTTTGGCCGATACGACTTACGGCCACCACCTTTCAGGGCGTATCTACAGCATTCTATAATGTCCGATGAGTGTCGCAGGTCCTGGACCATCGTCTCACATCTTCTTGCTATGCCGCCCTCCTGCTTGCTCCTGCGCAGGCATACTTCTCTGCCCTGTTGAGGGCAAAATACTGCAGTGCATAGGCACCGGTAAAGGTCAGACAGGCCCAGCGCCTGCGCACTGCAGTACTTTGCTCTGCCCTCAACAGGGCAGATAAGTATGCCTGCGCAGGAGCACGATGACGGGGAGCCATGAAGCAAGCAGGAGGGCGGCATAGCAAGAAGATTGGAGGCACTGGACCAGGACCTGCAACACCCAACGGACCGAACCACCCTGCAGGTGAGTATAATAAAATATATTTTTCTACTCTTGCAGGTCGAATCCAGGGCCTATCTACAGCATTATAGAAAGCTGTAGATAAGCCCTGAAAGGTGATGGCCGTAACTCGTATCGGGTCACTTTACAGGTGTTTCTCACAAAATTAGAATATCATCAAAAAGTTAATTTATTTCAGTTCTTCAATACAAAAAGTGAAACTCATATATCATATAGAGTCATTACAAACAGTGATCTATTTCAAGTGTTTATTTCTGTTAATGTTGATGATTATGGCTTACAGCCAATGAAAACCCAAAAGTCATTATCTCAGTAAATTAGAATACTTTATAAAAGCAGCTTGAAAAATGATTTTAAAATGTGAAATGTTCGCCTACTGAAATGTATGTTCAATAAATGCACTCAGTACTTGGTCGGGGCTCCTTTTGCATCAATTACTGCATCAATGCGGAGTGGCATGGAGGCGATCAGTCTGTGGCACTGCTGAGGTGTTATGGAAGCTCAGGTTGCTTTGATAGCAGCCTTCAGTCTCATATATTGTAAGCTTGCGAGCAGGGCTCTCATTCCTCTTGGTATCTGTTTTGATCTATGTGTTTATTGTTATGCTGTAATGTCTATTTTCTGTACAAGTCCCCTTTAAAATGTAAAGTGCTGTGGAATATGTTGGCACTATAGAAATAAAATGATTGTTATTATTATTCATTCGTCTGCATTGTTGGGTCTGGTGTCTATCATCTTCCTCTTGACAATACAACATAGATTCTCTATGGGGTTAAGGTCAGGTGAGTTTGCTGGCCAAGCACAGTGATACTGTTGTTTTTAAACCAAGTATTAGTACTTTTGCCACTGTCGACAGGTGCAAAGTTCTGCTGGAGAATGAAATTTCCATCTCCAAAAAGCTTGTTGGCAGTGGGAAGCATGAAGTGCTTTAAAATTTCCTGGTAGATGGCTGTTATGATCCGGTGACCTTGGAGCCGCATGGAACTTTCTCTGGAGTTGGTGTAAACTGTACTGACCGCAAATCCTGAACTTAACACCGCAACTAGAAGTAGCCGTGGGGTGTGCCTAACAAATCCTAGACACCTCGACACAGCCGGAGGACTAAATACCCCTATAGATGGAAATAGGAATTCTACCTTGCCTCAGAGCAGAACCCCAAAGGATAGGCAGCCCCCCACAAATATTGACTGTGAGTAGTAGAGGAAAAGACACACGCAGGCAGGAAACAGGATTTAACAAAAGAGGCCACTCTAGCTAAAATAGGAAAGGATAGGACAGAATACTAAGCGGTCAGTATTAAAATCCTTCCAAAAATATCCACAGCAGAAAATACAAAAAATTCCACCATCTAACTAAAGATGTGGAGCGTATATCTGCAACTCCAGAGAATCCAACAAGACTGAGAAAACACTGACACAGTCTAAGCTGGACAAGAGAAAACAAATGAATAGCACTGAATTATTAAGCACACAGCATGTGTGCCACAGAAACAAAAACCAGACACTTATCTTTGCTGAATTGGCAGCAAGGCAGGAGGAACCAGACAAAGATCCAAAACCTCCCAGAACCATGGACAACTGGCAAGGACTAATGAATCCTGCACACCTAAATTCCCCAGTCAGAACTGCAATCAGCAGAAACACCTCACCAGGACTGCAACTCAGGGACAACTGCATTACCACCTACAACCACTGGAGGGAACCCAAAAGCAGAATTCACAATAGTTGGCTACGCTGACTTTGTTCTTGATAAAACATAGTTGACTTACACCAGCAGATGACATGGCTCCCCAAACCATCACCGATTGTGGAAACTTCACACTAGACGTCAAGGAGCTTGGATTGTGGCCTCTTTCCACTCTTCCTCCAGACTCTGGGACCTTGATTTCCAAATGAAATGCAAAATATACATTCATCTGAAAACAACACCTTGGACCACTGAGCATCAGTCCAGTTCTTTTTCTCCTTGGTCCAGGTAAGACGTTCCTGGCTTTGTCTGTTGGTCATGAGTGGCTTGACACAAGGAATGCGACACTTGTAGCCCTTGTCCTGGATACATCTGTGTGTGGTAGCTCTTGAAGCAATGACTCCAGCAGCAGTCCACTCCTTGTGAATCTCCCCCAAATTTTTGAATGGCCGTTCCTTAACAATCCTTTCAAGACTGCGGTTATCCCGGTTGCTTGTGCACCTTTCTCTACCACACTTTTTCATTCCTCTCATCTTTCCATTAATATGCTTGGATACAGCACTCTGTGAACAGCCAGCTTCTTTAGCAATGACCCTTTGTGGCTTACCCTCCTTGTGGACTGTGTCAATGACTGCCTTCTGGACATTTGTCAAGTCAGCCGTCTTCCCCATGATTGTGTAGCCTACTGAAACAGACTAAGGGACCATTTTGAATGGTTAGGAAGCCTTTGCAGGTATTTTTTGTTAATTATTCTAATTTACTGAGATAATGGCTTTTGGGTTTTCATTGGCTGTAAGCCATAAACATCAACATTAACAGAAATAAACGCTTGAAATAGATCACTCTGTAATGACTCTATATAGTATATGAGATTCACTTTTTGTATTGAAGAACTAAATAAATTAACTTTTTGATGATTTTCGAATTTTGTGAGAAGCACTTATAATTTTATTAACCAAAAACATGGCAAAAAGCGCAACAAAACCTTTTAGCCTTTTTTGCAGCACTTTCTAATTGCTTTCTACGGGTGAAAAAATGCTGCACAAGCATTGAATTCTCGATTGGCCAGCAGCCATTGCTCCTGACCCGTTTGAGCCATATACATGGGGAATATACTTCTGCCATACACATCTGAGTCCAGCATGCTCTACCTCAAAAGCCCGAGACCTTCTTTCACCTGTCATATGTCTATTTCAGACAAAACTTGTAAAATAAAAAAAATGCAAATAAAATTTGTATATACTGTTCATAACAACTAGATTTTTTATTTTTTGGTTTGTTTTTTTTCCTTTGTTTTTTTTTTACAACTAATTAGACATTGAAAGTATTTCTTGATAATTAACTCTATTTGTATGAGTCATTTTTACATGCTAAGGAAATATCGTGTTGTACAACTTTGTCTAGCGACCCAGCCAAATGTGGCATTGTTCACAGACTTTGTGACACACTAGGTATAGAAGAGCACTGTCAGGAGGCTAAGACGTGCCTCTATGGGTGCTCAGATTGAATTAGGCTGTTAATAAAACCGGTATTGGATAAAGGAGCATCTATATTGGAGTCTCAGACAGCAGAAATTTCATCCGACCACCTTTGACTCCACATTTATCCTTCCAAGAAGCTGGCATGTATCTGGGCCAGACAATCAGGGAATTGAGGCTCTGTCTTACTTTTAGATAAGATTATCATGTTCTTGGCAAATTCGCAGTCTGTTCATCTTGAAGCGAAGCTTGTCTCTGGTTTAAATGTGAAATTCCAATCCTTCTATGGCTAAAGTCATTATCTTTGATTCACTTCAATGTCAATAGACATTACTAATTCTTTACAGCATTACTCTTTGGAAAGAGTCAGGTTTTCCAGCCTTGATTTCAGAACACTTTTCTTATTACGAAGGTTATAATGTAATATAAAAATTCATTGTAGGAAACATCCAAATTATAAATAGGTGGGAAAAACCCAAATAGCAAGAAGGATCAAAAGTAGAAGCGCCAAATAAAATATGTACAAAAATAGTGAATGAATGAATGAATGAATGAAACACAGCTCTCAAACATCTATTGGAGCATAGAGGACCATGACATGATGGACTATTCAGTAGTTCACGTCTTCAGTGGTGCTATGCTTATAAGTAAATCTTCATCAAAGAAACCATGAAAAAAAATAAAAAATGTGGCTCTCTCAAACGATGTAGTTAACTCGCCGGGGTTACTTTATTTCTCAGTAGATGTCAAACTGAACTGTTACATCTCACAAGATGAGATGATATATCAAGGTTTTTGGATATGCAATGTAGAAATTTCATTACAGAAAGAGAGGATTTAAAAAACCCTCAAAAGCACTGATTTGGGCATATACCAGACCATGCCCAGGCCTAATGTGATGGGCCGCAAGCCTATATACACACTCCAAAGCCGTAATTTTATGTCAAGGAGATGGAATCACAAGAATAATAAAGGCAGAAACATAAATGATAAGATCATACAGTAGGGCAAAAAGTATTTAGTCAGTCAGCAATAGTGCAAGTTCCACCACTTAAAAAGATGAGAGGCGTCTGTAATTTACATCATATGTAGACCTCAACTATGGGAGACAAACTGAGAAAAAAAAATCCAGAAAATCACATTGTCTGTTTTTTTATCATTTTTTTTTTGCATATTATGGTGGAAAATAAGTATTTGGTCAGAAACAAACAATCAAGATTTCTGGCTCTCACAGACCTGTAACTTCTTCTTTAAGAGTCTCCTCTTTCCTCCACTCATTACCTGTAGTTATGGCACCTGTTTAAACTTGTTATCAGTATAAAAAGACACCTGTGCACACCCTCAAACAGTCTGACTCCAAACTCCACTATGGTGAAGACCAAAGAGCTGTCAAAGGACACCAGAAACAAAATTGTAGCCCTGCACCAGGCTGGGAAGACTGAATCTGCAATAGCCAACCAGCTTGGAGTGAAGAAATCAACAGTAGGAGCAATAATTAGAAAATGGAAGACATACAAGACCACTGATAATCTCCCTCGATCTGGGGCTCCACGCAAAATCCCACCCCGTGGGGTCAGAATGATCACAAGAACGGTGAGCAAAAATCCCAGAACCACGCGGGGAGACCTAGTGAATGAACTGCAGAGAGCTGGGACCAATGTAACAAGGCCTACCATAAGTAACACACTACGCCACCATGGACTCAGATCCTGCAATGCCAGACGTGTCCCACTGCTTAAGCCAGTACATGTCCGGGCCCATCTGAAGTTTGCTAGAGAGCATTTGGATGATCCAGAGGAGTTTTGGGAGAATGTCCTATGGTCTGATGAAACCAAACTGGAACTGTTTGGTAGAAACACAACTTGTCGTGTTTGGAGGAAAAAGAATACTGAGTTGCATCCATCAAACACCATACCTACTGTAAAGCATGGTGGTGGAAACATCATGCTTTGGGGCTGTTTCTCTGCAAAGGGGCCAGGACGACTGATCCGGGTACATGAAAGAATGAATGGGGCCATGTATCGTGAGATTTTGAGTGCAAACCTCCTTCCATCAGCAAGGGCATTGAAGATGAAACGTGGCTGGGTCTTTCAACATGACAATGATCCAAAGCACACCGCCAGGGCAGCAAAGGAGTGGCTTCGTAAGAAACATTTCAAGGTCCTGGAGTGGCCTAGCCAGTCTCCAGATCTCAACCCTATAGAAAACCTTTGGAGGGAGTTGAAAGTCCGTGTTGCCAAGCAAAAAGCCAAAAACATCACTGCTCTAGAGTAGATCTGCATGGAGGAATGGGCCAACATACCAACAACAGTGTGTGGCAACCTTGTGAAGACTTACAGAAAACGTTTGACCTCTGTCATTGCCAACAAAGGATATATTACAAAGTATTGAGATGAAATTTTGTTTCTGACCAAATACTTATTTTCCACCATAATATGCAAATAAAATGATAAAAAAACAGACAATGTGATTTTCTGGATTTTTTTTTCTCAGTTTGTCTCCCATAGTTGAGGTCTACCTATGATGTAAATTACAGACGCCTCTCATCTTTTTAAGTGGTGGAACTTGCACTATTGCTGACTGACTAAATACTTTTTTGCCCCACTGTATGTAGGAAAAACCCCATTCAATAAGAAACACATATGCAAACTCACGCTAATGAGAGCGTTATGTCATCGAGCGTCATTGCCCGGCGCCATCTGAGTGAGCGCGCCATATGGGGATACATTCAAAAACAAAACTAAGGGCACTGCCCAATAAATGAGGGATCATCCAATAGCACATAAGCAATGAATAAAATAGAGAGAAAAAGATGTGAAAGAACAATTGGGATCACAAAAATGTAATACAATGTAAACTGATGAACAATGACAATAGAAAAATGTAAAACATTTAAAAAAAAGCAAAAAACTGCTATATATAATGAATTCAACCATGTGTGTCCAGAATAAGACCAACACCTCTCCTCCAATGTAACCTTAGGTAAAGAGTCCTGATTGGACCTAACACTAATATGCATTATGCTCTAGAAATTGATACATAACAATATAACCTGCATAGGGACAAAATCAATGGCGATATCAATGATCTCTCTATATAAACAACAATGCCATACATGCAAAAAAATACAATGAATCCACAAATTAATTTAAGAAATAATATAAAGTGCTGTGCAAGTATGCAAATGGATCACAGGAGCATAGAGAAAAACCTGAAGGTAAGGTAGACCAATAATCAAGGAGGAGATGAAAACCCCTCGCGTATCGCCATCTCTAGCTTAGCTTCATCAGGGGTAAGTGTGCATGAGGTAGTCAAAGTTCAAAGTATTTATAGTGCAAAATAATGAATGAAGAATCGTAAGATTATTACCACGTGCGGAGAGGATGAAGCCGAACATAATCTTGCTTCAGGAGGACTTCAGTTTCAGAAAACAGTACACTGTGCGATTCACAAATCTTGTTTATGCCTTCTACGCATGTACTCTAATGTTTGTTACATGACCCCTGATTGGGCTTATGCCGACGCGCATGCACAATGTATACTCTCGAGCCAACTATATTTGATACACACTTTCTGAACATGCGCAGCAAACTGTTTTCTGATGCGGATGTCCTCCTGAAGCATGATTATGTCACGGCTTCATCCTTTCCGCACTGATATTGTCCCTATGCAGGCTACTATATTGTTATGTATACATTTTTAGATCATAATGCATATTAGTGTTAGGTCCAATCAGGACTCTTTACCTAAGGTTACATTGGAGGAGAGGTGTTGGTCTTATTGTGGACACACATGGTGGAATACATTATGTATAGCAGTTTTTTGCCTTTTTAAATGTTAAAGACTGAGGGATCTTAGCGGCTGTTAGATATGTGTGCGCTAGTAGCTGCACACTAGAATAACATATAATAGGACATGCAATCACAATCAAGGATTATACATAGTCCAATAAACATATAAAATGGTGAAGTGAAAAGGTAAATATAAAGACGTGATTAGTGCATAAAGAAAATGTAACAATATCATGTACAATGTTGTAATGATCTAAAAAGTCTAATGACCTGTGAGACCACAGACAAAACATAACGACATCTGCGAAAAACTCAATGAAATCCTAATACTAAAAGACAAATTAGATAATTAAGTGGTTGGTGGATAATAAAAAAAATACCAATAGGGTCAGCTACAAAAGATACTAAAAGATAAAAGGAATAATTAGGTAACAATAAGAAAGTACGGCATATTGTAAGAATATCCCCCCCAAAAAATATAATTAATTTGATAAATTACGGTAGGTACCGTGACCACAGATAGTGCCTACATATGGATTTAAAGCCTTGGGACCAGAACACAACCAGACAATGAAGGGTAGATATAACGACTTACGTGATGAAGGAAAGAGAAAGACATGGACCAATATTCAGAAAAATAAGTGAGAAGGTTATCACATCATGATTCTGATGACTATATGTTGGTCCGGTGAAAAAAAAGTGTATACATAGTGTATAAGAGGGGAATAAAACTATAACTGGAATCGGTATAATTCTGGCACATCATCCATCTTGTCAGCCCCCTTTATTTATTGGACCCTGTGGGGGCGCGGAGTAGATGATAACCCAGGACTGAGCACTGGCTACAGCTTGTACTGAGTAATCCACGGTATATTGCTCTTTTAAACATGTGAGGGTTCGGCATGGCTGAAGTGTTTTAATTATGTGCGATTTGGGCCATGTTTTATTTTGCCATTTGTAGCAACATGTCTGGATTAATTCCATTCTTGCAAGGGCGCCATGACCTGACAGCTAACACTTGGACCGTGTAAAGCTTCCTCCGAGTTCTTGAGGGTTGGTTCATTAACAATTCTCCTTTGGCATCTACAATATTGACTGGTCTTGTTTACCGATCACATTCAGTGATTTAATCCTACAATTTGCTGCTTGGCTGCACAGTCTTTTGTCTTGGGTATGTAACAGTCTAATAGTAGCGCACATGTGATTCCAAACCTCTGAGCATTGTGCACTTGTCACTTTGCACCTAACGGAGACTGACAGATACAGTCTTTTCTTCCTAATTATAAAATGTTGTGGAAACGGCTCTAATGAGCTGTTTCATGACAGCAAGTGTAAGACAACACAAAACGAAATTGCCAGCACAGGGATTATTGCAATGTGTTGTGCACTTTTATGCTTTATACAGTTCTGTTTCTCAGTGAATTCGGCAGCCTTGGATAATATGTTTTAATATATCCGATGTCTTGAGTTTCCCATTGCAATGGAGTGGTGGTTGAGGATATGCCTTGATGCGTCATTAAAGTCTATAGGACTGATGGAAATGGGCGAGTATAACGTTTGAGTTTTGGGTAATTCCAGAGTCACAGTGACCTTGAATGGAACCCCAGTGTCATGCTTTGTGACTGCTCCATTCAAATGGGCAATGCGGACGCCCCTTGCTTGTGTTCGATGGATAGGTGATAAGATTTGATTCTAGGACAACCATTCAAAGGGAGCCTGTCATGTCCTCAAATCCTCAAATTCTATTAACGTGCAGATATGGGCTTAATCTTCTGGTTAACAGAGCTCTGAAGCTGTGCAGCCGCAGCACTGAGAGCCCCTTCTGCCGGGAGTAAATTAACTTTATTCCTCCTGGCAGCCTCCGGCTTTTAGTCATAGAGGGGCAGCTGGTGTGGCTTCAGTCACCTCTCAGTACAGTCAGTGGTGGCTGTAAACTTACTCTGTGCAGATGTGCTGCAGAAATGGCTGTCACTCAGTGCCAGAGCGTGGTTACAGACACCGCTCACTGTGCACTGAGGGATGTCTGTATCTATGCTGGCGTCCCTGTATGACTGAAAGCTGGGGGCTGCCAGGAGGAATAAAGTTAATTTCCTCCTGGTAGCCACATTTTCAGTGCAGTGGCCATGCAGCTTTGGAATTCAATTAACCTGAAGAGTAACCCCGTATCTCCAGGTTAATAGGGTATGGGGACATGACAGGTTCCTACGACATGCTGTAGGGGTTAAAACACAGATTTCAGCAATGCATTTCTTAAAAAGCTCAGAGTTTTTGTTTGCTTGTAATTATTGTTTTAGCACCAGGAGCTTCTCATTGCTGTGACTATCTGGTTGTGTGATCTCTGGTCTGAGGAGCCTCCTCCTGTGATAAGAAACTCACTGTCTATGGACATTGTATATACAGAGCCTGGTGTGGGCGGGGTTAACTGTGGTGTGGGCGTGGTTAGCTTCCTCAGCTCTGCTTCATACTAAAGTTAAAAGCGCTGATTGTGTGAGAACGGCTGCACCCAGTAATCTATGTGATACATTGTTGAATTCAGCTTTTTTTTGCGCCTACCTTATGCTGCTCTCAGATGAGGAAGCAAAAACCTGCTGGCAGATTCCCTTAAAAAAATTTCATAAAGATGTTCCTACTCAGAAGTCAATTCTGCAATACTAGTGGCCAAGGTCCAGAAAGGCTGAAACATCCATCGATTATTGCAATTTTCACTTAGCAATTGATGGATTTAGTAACACAACAATACATTTTGGCCACATTAATGCTACTGGTTTTCACATGAAATATATTGCAGGAGTGCTGAGTTTCTACTTAAAACATTGCCCCGCATGACACCCTCTCTATATATGCTCTGTTAGGCCATATGGGTGTCATACCAGGAAGTTTTTTTATTAAAGGTAACTTGTCACTTGCTATAACTGTGCAATAGTTTTAACCAGTTGTAAATAATGCTTTTGCCCTGAATTTGGTATTGTTGCTTTTTAGCTCCCCACTTCTCTGTCCCAGAGACATGATCTCCTATTCACTGTATGTAAATCTATTGTTTTCAGCACCTAGGCAAGCTATTACAGGGGTTCTGAAGATTTGGGTGAATATGGCTGAAATAAAAGAAGATTTGTATTTCTCACCTTAGGGCTCAGGTCTGATACCAAAACCAAACTTTGAAATAAAGTTCGGGTCAGGTACCAGAACCAGAACTTCCATGGGGGTCCGCTCATCCCTAATTATAATGTTATTTTCTCTTTTCACTGTCTAATTCATGAATCCATGAGTGCTACTTATAAGGGTAGGTTCACAATGAGTGTGTAAAAAATTGGTCAGAGTATCACCCAGAAAAGTGGAACAAATTTTTCTCGCTTTCTCATCTGTGTACAATTAGTTTTTCTACAGGAGCAGCTATAATCATATTGGAGTTTTTTTTATATTACAGAATTGCAATGTGTCCATAAACGTCAGATACTGTGCTGTGAATACGTATCTTATCCGATTTTTTTCATGCACCATAAACTTGAATAGAGTATTCTCATCCGATTTATGGAAGTAACTGGTGCAGGCTGCGATATTTCTCACAGGCACATTCAGTCAGTGATAAAAATTACTCAGGAGCACTGCCCCATTCAATAACATTGGTCCGAGTGCTGTCCACTTGTTCCACGGACAGCTCTTGGAGCAGAATTATGTTGTGTGAATGAACCCTTAAGCCAGGGCCGAACTGGCCATCTGGCAATTCTGGCAAATGCCAGAAGGGCCTCTCTGGTCATGGGCTGCATTGTCTGCTACGTTGTTAACAGAATCGGTGTTCTCAAGACACCCATACTGTTAAGAGTTGTGATGGAGCACAAAGTCGCTGACTCCATCATTTACCTCAGCAGGCCACGGGTATCATTAGAAATATTGGTCTTGTAGTAAATCTTCCTTCCCTCCATCCAGGGTAATATTAGTAATATATCCCATCTGGTGCTTGGGGACGGGGACAACATGGGCCAGTGTGATTTTAACTGCCCAGACTGAATTTCATCCACAGTCTGTACCTGCATTAATCTGACATGATCCAAATGCTAGATATAACCTCCAGCCCATTCGCCTTTACTAAGGGAGACCTGACCTGACCGCTTCTGTTTGGCTGCTGCCGCTTTTGACTCCGCTACAAGCTTTTCAGTGCCATGTTATGGGATTGTCGGGGCTTCGGCACCCAGGCGCACGATTCTCAGCAATCCTTTTCCTGATATAAATGATTAATTCAGTAAAAATTTGATTATTGACAAGGGTATAAACAGCAAATATACAGTATATTGATCCATTAGATTCAAGAGCGATTAGACTGACATGGACGGATGAGAATGTTTCCCCGTTATTACAATTCAGCTTTGGATTACAGCTTCATCATCATTAATTGATATAGATGCAATCATCTGCATTCACAATCCAAGCCAATAAACATATATAATAACTCCCATTGTAATTACCGACCATTTATTCTCTCATTCTCGCTCATCGCCTTTATGAATGATATTTTCTATCTCCATGGCATAGTCAAACAAAACCTCCATATACTGCAGCGAGTAAATCTTATTGCCTCCAATTAAGGTTTATAAGTTCATTTACTGTCATTTTCACTTAATGCATTAGTTCTAACGGAGGACGGCAATAATGGAATTACGTTTCCTTCATCTGTCTTCTCTTCCTCCCATTCATGACTGGTAATTTTAAAAACCACTGATGTAAAACCAGAAGGATTATGGAAAACATGCGATAATACGGCTCTGCTGGTAAAGGGCGCATGTGCTGAGCAAGCTCTTTGCTATCTCATACGCCGACGGTTGGGAAAATAATTAAGCTCTGCATCATCATTATGGACGTCTGCCCGAGTTCTTCAAGACATAACTCAACCTCCAACCTCTACAATTCATCGTGGATAGGCAAGCTATTACAGGGGTTCGGAAGATTTATAGGAATACAGCTGAAATAAAAGAGGACGCGTAGTTCTCACTTTGTCAAGTAGATTATATTAAAATTCGATGCAGCCGTACAGCGCTGCTGTTCTCAAAAATGTCTGCTGATGGAGGTGCAGGTGACCAGACCGGTCCATCGGCCCCCTCCAACACTGGACTAGGCACATTAACATTTACAGGAGGCCATGGACAAGCCGGGTTTCATGCTCCTCTCAGCAGCCTGAGGGAGGAGGAGAACCTGTAATACGATGGATAGGAGTATATTGTGATTTTGGCCTTGACACAGGTCGCACAGCCAGAGTTCGCTAGATGTTGCTGCTACAACGCAGCGTAAAACAAGTGAATGGGGTTACATTACGACCCCTGACAAGCTAGTCACAAAAATGATAACATGTTTGGGCTTTTTGTGGCTTTCTTGTCCCACTTGCACTACCCTCAAGGTAATAATGAGACCCCATGGACTTATATTGTGCTGCGATATAGCACTAACACTTACCAAACTTTGACTACGTGAAACGCCACAGCCAAAATTGCCGTATAGTCCCAGTCTTTATATATTTAGTGCCACAAAAGGGCCCTCCAGCACATTTGTTCAAATAAAGATAAAATGGACAACCCCTTTAAACTTATTTCCCACATCATAACACGAGAAATGTAGAATCTGAAATTTTACTGCATTCAGAACCTAAAATCCATAGTAATTACGTGACAAGTGAATAACTGAACTCACATTATTATAGAGTCTGGCTCACTCTTCCCTCTGTAAAGGTACCGTCACACATAGCGACGCTGCAGCGATACCGACAACGATCCGGATCACTGCAGCGTCGCTGTTTGGTCGCTGGAGAGCTGTCACACAGACAGCTCTCCAGCGACCAACGATCCCGAGGTCCCCGGTAACCAGGGTAAACATCGGGTAACTAAGCGCAGGGCCGCGCTTAGTAACCCGATGTTTACCCTGGTTACCATCCTAAAAAGTAAAAAAACAAATGCTACATACTTACCTTCTGCTGTCTGTCCTCGGCGCTCTGCTTCTCTGGTCTGGCTGTGAGCGCCGGGCAGCCAGAAAGCAGAGCGGTGACGTCACCGCTCTGCTTTCCGGCTGACCGACGCTCACAGCCAGAGCAGGAGGAGAGCAGAGCACAGCGCTGGAGGACAGACGGCTGTAGGTAAGTATGTAGTGTTTGTTTTTTTACTTTTAGGATGGTAACCAGGGTAAACATCGGGTTACTAAGCGCAGCCCTGCGCTTAGTTACCCGATGTTTACCCTGGTTACCAGCAAAGACATCGCTGAATCGGTGTCACACACGCCGATTCAGCGATGTCTACGGGGAGTCCAGCGACGAAATAAAGTTCTGGACTTTCTTCCCCGACCAGCGATCTCCCAGCAGGGGCCTGATCGCTGCTGCCTGTCACACTGGACGATATCGCTAGCTAGGACGCTGCAACGTCACGGATCGCTAGCGATATCGTCTAGTGTGACAGTACCTTTAGTTTTCTGCATATGAGATAAAGAAAACGATGCCATAATAGATGCTGGATCCCGTCCTGCCAGGAATTACAAGTCGTTAGTCATGAGGCATGGTGTGGCACCGGATGCCATTGCTTGGACTTGGCTGTCACACTGACATCTAAGCCCTGTGACAGGGAACGCATTCCCTCAGAGGCAGTTAATTGGATTTGTATATGAGCATTAGCCATAAGAAACATGTGATTTAATTGATGACGGCTCAGGATACAGAATGGCAGAAGGGAATATTGGATATGCAGAAAAGACCTGATCTATGTGTTTTCAGATACAGTAGGGAAAATAAGTGTTTGATACACTGCCGATTTTGCAAGTTTTCCCACCTACAAAGAATGGAGAGGTCTGTAATTTTTATCGTAGGTACACTTCAACTGTGAGGCTGTGTGCCCACGTTGTGTTTTTTATGCATTTCCGCCTCTTTTTTTGCCGCAGTGTAAACGCTTTAAAAACGCATTACCATGCAATCCTATAGGATTCCGCAGTTGCTGTGCCCATGCTGCGGATTTTCCTGCTGCAGAATGGCATAGCGGTAAAATCCGCAGCATGTTCATTATTTCTGCGGAATCGCGGTGATTCCGCCGCCATAGGATTGCATTGAAACGCTCACTTTGCGCATGTGGCTATGCCCACCACGCGTAAAGTGAGCGCTTCATGTGCGGATGGTACCCAGGGTCTGCAGAAGAGGAGGCTCTCTGGGTACAATATTCCTGTAAAAAAAAAAAAGAATTACAACAAAAAATATGGATATACTTACCTTCTGATGGCCCCTGGAGTCCTCCCGCCTCTCAGCGGTGCACGCGCCGCGCCTTCCGTTCCCAGGGATGCATTGCTCGAATCACCTGAGATGACGTCACAAAGGTTCTTCACGCAAAGCATCCCTGGGAACGGAACGTACCGGGAGCGCCGCTGAGGAGATCAGGGCCGTCGGAAGGTGAGAATAACCATGTTTTTTATTTTTTTAATTATTTTTAACATTCTGTCTTTTACTAATGATGCGGCATAGGCAGCATCAATAGTAAAAAGTTGGTCACACTTGTCAAGCACAATGCTTGACAAATGTGACCAACCTGTCAATCACTTTTCCAAGCGATGCTTCAAATCACTTGTAAAAGCACAATCATTCTGCAAGCTAAAAACGCTTGAAAAACGCTTGTGTTTTGCGGGAAAACGCATGCGAATTCCGAATGCGTTTTACCCGCAGCAGGGAGTTACGGAAATGCTGCGGACATTTCCGCAGCATTTCTGCAACGTGTGCAAATAGCCTGGGAGACAGAATCTTAAAAAAATCCAGAAAATCACATTGTATGATTCTTAAATAATTTGCATTTTATTCAATAGAAAAACAGAACTTAATATTTGGGGCAGAAACATTTGTTTGCAGTTCCAGATGTCAGATGTTTCCTGTAGTTCTTGACCACGTTTGCACACACTGCAGCAAGGATTTTGGCCCCCTCCTCCATACAGAACTCCAGATCTTCGAGGTTCTGGGGATATCGTTGGGCAACATTGAGTTTCAGCTCCTTCAAAACATTTTCTATTGGGTTTAGGTCTGGAGACTGGCTAAACCACTCCAGACCTTGAAATTCTTCTTACGGAGCCATAGTTTCCCTTGCTGTGTGGTTTGTGTCATTGTCATTCTGGAACTTCAAATGAGCTTGGACATGTGCTGGCATGAGCAGGTGAACCTTGTGAGCCCTGCAAGATTTTAATCCATGACGGTGTAATGTGTTACTAACGATAATCTTTGAGACTGTGGTCCCAGTTCTCTTCAGGTCATTGATCTGGTTTTCCAGTGTAGTTCTGGGCTGATTCCTGACCTTTATCAGAATCATTCTTACCCCACGAGTCGAGATGTTGCATGGAGCCCCAGACTGAGGAAGATTGACAGTCATCTTGTGTTTCTTTCATTTTCTAGTAAATATGCCATCAGTTGTTGCCTTATCTAGCTGCTTGCCTATTGTCCTGTAGCCCATCCCAGTTTTGTGGAGGTCTACAATTGTGTCCCTGGTGTGCTTATACAGCTCTTTGGTCTTGGCCATGGTGGCCATGGTGGACAGGTGGGGAGTGATTGAGTGTGTGGACAGGTAGCAAGTTCAAACAGGTGCAAATCATTGTAAAATATATTAAGATAGGTAAAATGCATAAATAAATATACAAAAAGTGTGTATACTGCTTCAAACTGATACATGCTGGCATCCAACACAACATGAATACATTTTGCATGGACTCCCACAAGTCGGTAGAATGACACAGCTGTAGAACAAGTCATTTACTTTAGTAGCTCTGTCTTGTTGAACTGCTCATGCTGTTTGTCATCTGTCTTAAAGCGGATCTGTCACCAGATTTCATTATCCTAGTTAAGTGCTTTAATAAATAGATCTTAGACCCGATGAAGCTGCTTAACTTACTTTGAAAATCCATGTGTAATATTTTATATCCCTCAATATTAAAATGAGCACTTTTTTGAGTCCTAGAGATGGAATTATTGTATTGCTTGTTTTAATATCACGATTATACAGCCATTTGGATATGGATGTGCAAAGTACACTAGTTTCATCAGGTCTGAGGTTCCATTTATTTATCACTCAGTTTGACTGATCCCCTTTAAGGGTCGGCCTTTAACGGTTACAACCTGTAATACCCCCTTAGGTTTTTGACCCTTTTTCAGAAAATTTACAAAAAATTGCAGTGGTTTTTTTGTAGTGATTTTGGAACTTCAACAGAAAAAATATACTATGGCTACAATGTGTGAAAAAGCACATTGTAGCCATAGTATATTTTTTCTGTTGAAGTTCCAAAATCACTACAAAAAAACCACTGCAATTTTTTGTAAATTTTCTGAAAAAGGGTCAAAAACCTTCTAGTTTTGACAATTTCAGAAATTAACTGAAAAAAAAACCACAACATGGGAAGTTACCCTTATCCAGACTTCCAATTTCAGGGAGCTGTTCTATCTGTGATTTTTTGGGATAGACGATGTACCCATTATAGTCTATGGTGCTGTTCACATGTCCGTGTATTTTTTGTGATTTTTTTTTTATCTGAGTCATGAATCAGAATGACCCACACAAGTTTATGGATCGGTGAAAATCAGTGACATCACACGGATGGCATCAGTGGACAGTCCCTTCATTATCATTGCAATAATAGGATAAACTTTCCAATTCATTATTTTTTTTCATACAAGAACATCACTGTTTAAACATTAATGGTAAAAACTGACACTGACCAAACACTGATGAAAATCTGATCCAAAACCAAGAAAATTCTTTCATTATTTGCAGACAAGATAAGTCACGACATTATGAAAGAGGCTTTAAATCCGATGAATTAAGTATTTTTCATTTAGATTTGCCTTTTGAGTGTGACGCTGAGGTGGACAAGTAGACAAGTCGTTGTATAATCATTTTGCCACAATCTATTATTTTATATGTCAATTGCTGTAGACAAACATCCAGGCTTTGACTAATCCTTCTATATGATGTATACTAAGTTATTATAGAGAGACTATTATAATCCACAAGTTACTATCCACAGATGACATGGAAAGTATTGTCAGAATCTCGAGGCGGGATGATGTGCATTCTCTTTTTGTTCAAACTTTGTGCAGAAATATCGGCAAATATTGACAACATAGAATTTTCCAAGATGCATATTTTATTTTAATTGTCAGCCAGAAGTATTTCCCCTATAGTAATTAATCATATCCTTAACCCCTTCATCCTCAGAAGATTTTTTGTTTTTTCGTTTTAGTTTTTCCTCCCTTTCTTCCCAGAGCCATAACTTTTTTATTTTTCAGTCCTCTTAGCCGTAGGAGTTTTTTGCAGAATGAGTTGTACTTTTGAGGCACAGCATTCATTTTATCATGTGATGCACCAGAAAGTGGGAAAAAGTGCTTTGAAATTGCAAAAAAATATGTTATTCCACATTTGTTTGAATGTTTTTCCTACCATGTTCACTATTTGGTAAAACTGACCTAGCAATGTGATTCTACAGGTTGGTACGAGTACACAGATACAAAACATGTATAGTTTTTTTTTAAATTTAAGTGGTGACATTTTTATTTCGGAAATTCATAAGAAAAAAAACTTTTTTAGGTGGGGTGGGCTTATTTTTTTGCACCCTGTGCTGACGTTTTTACCAATTTGGTATGGATACGATATTTTGATCGCCTATTATTGCATTTAATTGCAACGTTGTTGTGGTCGAAAACGGTAAAACTGACTTTTTGAGCCCTGTATGTATTAGGTTGTATTTTTTTTTACTGCAGGTCTAATTCCTATGTAGACTTCAATGTTTATCAGTCCAAAGTATTGTATACACTGTTTGTAGTTATTTTTCTTTAAACCAAATAAAAATATATTGAATTAAAAAAAACTGGCATTTTGATTCATTTTATTTTCATAATGCCTTTTATCTATTCGATTAATTTATTTTATATTTTTATAAATTGGATTTTTAGGCATGCAGCCATACCAAATATGCATTTTTTTATGGGGCAAAAGGGGGCTTGAACTTTGTTGTTTTTTTTATTTTCATATTTTTACTTTTTTTCACTTTATACAGTATTTAATCAGCCAACATGTGCAGGGAAAGATGCAGTCAGGGACATGATATTTGACCTATATAAACATCAAAAGTCGTGAAGGAATTAAAGGGGTATTCTGAAGGTGTCCCTTGATCAGCTAAGAGCAGTGCAGTCTGCTTACTTCCAGGTTTCTAAGTAAGTTTATTTGAAATTAAAACACACATTTTTACTTTTTTATTTAAAAATAACAGACACAGTTATAGTCACCTAATGCCCATTCCATTGTAGCTATTGTCTCCTGTAAAAAACATAAAATAATAAACAAAAATACTCACTAAAGCTCTGTTCCAACTCTATTCCTCACCTTTCCGACTTTCTGTCCCACACCGTAACTCATGTCTGAGGATAAACAATTTTCAACCGGGACAGTGCTAAGATGCGGCTGTCTAGGCTGAGAACCACTGGGGAATGAGCTGCTGCGAGCTCAGGCTCAGTGACTAGCGGGACGTCATCAAGGTTATTGCAGGTCACTGAGGCTGCATTTCCAGCCGAGCCAATGAACTGCGGTGACCTCAGTAAGTGAGAAAAATCCTCAAGGTCCGGTGGTGAGTTCACCTGGAGAAATTTCTCACTGCGTTCTGCGATGGACTCAGTGCTGCACGGTGAGACTTTTTCTCGTGCTAGCAGTGATCACCGTAGTTCAGGGGCCCGCTCACTGCAGCTCATTATAATTTGCTTCCCAGCATGAACGGTCGCATGATGCTACTGTTCATGTTGAAGAGCACATGTCACACGGATGGATTACGGCATGGGACACTATGGTTTCCAGCCATCCCTCCATCCAGACATCCGTCCACCCATGCCTCATCCCTCCATCCGTCCAGCCATACCTCTATATATCCCTGCAGCTATCCCTCATCCATCCAACCAACCATCCCTCCATCCAGCCATCCCTCTATCCATCCCTTATCCATTTAGCTAGACTGGCCTCCTGTGCTCATCCTGGTTTCTTTCTGTGTATGTCTTTTCCCTCTCCACTCACAGTCATTATTTGTGGGGGGCTAATCTATCCTTTGGGGATTTTCTCTTAGGCAAGATAGTTTTCCTGCTTCTTTCTTTAGGGGTAGTTAGCTCTTAGGCTGTGACGAGATGCCTAGGGAGAGTTAGGAGCATTCCACGGCTACTTCTAGTGTTGTGTTGAGCTTAGGGACTGCGGTCAGTACAGTTACCACGTCCTTCAGAGCTCGTTCCATGTTGCTCCTAGACCACCGTATTATAACAGTACAAGTTGCCAAAAATGAATTAAATGCATCTCAAAAGAAGGAAAAGAAAGTTCTTAACCATTTTTTTTTCTGTGCTTTGGTTTGTCTTTTTTTTTTTTTTTCCTCTTGATATCTGGGTGGTTCAGGATATATGCTTTGGCATGGATGTTCAGGGTTTGTTTTCTTGTGTGGATCAACTTGCTGCAAGAGTACAGAGTATCCAGGACTATGTTGTCCAGACTCCGGCTTTAGAGCCCAGAATTCCTACTCCTGATTTGTTTTTTGGGGACAGATCCAAGTTTTTGAACTTTAAAAATAACTGCAAATTGTTTTTTGCTTTGAAACCCCGTTCTTCTGGTGATCCCATTCAGCAAGTAAAAATCATCATATCCTTGCTGCGTGGTGACCCTCAAGACTGGGCTTTTTCTCTTGAAACAGGGGATCCGGCATTATTGAATGTAGATGCATTTTTTCAAGCGCTCGGATTATTGTATGACAAACCTAATTCTGTGGATCATGCAGAAAAAACCCTGTTGGCCTTGTGTCAAGGTCAGGAAGCGGCAGAGTTATACTGCCAGAAATTTTGAAAATGGTCTGTGCTCACTAAATGGAATGAAGAGGCTCTGGCTGCTATTTTCAGAAAAGGTCTTTCTGAAACCCTTAAAGATGTTATGGTGGGATTTCCTACGCCTGCCGGTTTGAGCGAATCTATGTCTCTAGCCATTCAGATTGATCGGCGTCTGCGCGAGCGCAAAGCTGTGCACCATATGGCAGTATCCTCTGAGCAAAGTCCTGAACCTATGCAATGTGATAGGATTTTGACTAGAATAGAACGGCAGGAATTCAGACGTCAGAATAGGCTGTGTTTTTACTGTGGTGATTCGGCTCATGTTATCTCTGATTGCCCTAAGCGTACTAAGAGAGTCGCTAGGTCTTTTACCATTAGTACTATACAGCCTAAATTTCTCTTATCTGTGACCCTGATTTGCTCATTGTCGTCCTTTTCTGTCATGGCAATTGTGGATTCAGGCGCTGCCCTGAACTTAATGGACTTAAGGTGCCTTCACACTGAGCAATATTGCAACGAGAACGACAACGATCTATGACGTTGCAGCGTCCTGGATAACGATATCGCTGTGTTTGACACGCAGCAGCGATCCGGATCCCGCTGTGACATCGCTAGTCGTTGCCGAAAGTTCAGAACTTTATTTGGTCGTTAGATCAGCCTGAATCGTTGTTTGACATGAAAAGCAACGACGCCAGCAACGATGAAAGGGGCCGTCGCAGCGTCTTGTTGTGGCCAGGTAGGCGTTATGCATTACAAAAGGAGACGCCTTTAAATTTAGCAATGTCGCTCGTAGATAGATATGCAATTATTTCGAAGATCCCAATATATTACAAATTACAAAAGGAGACGCCATCTGTCATAATGGCCTGGGAGGTGGTGTGAACATTATTATAGTAATGTAATTATCACCATACTCCCAAATGCATTCCAAAGACAAAAGGTGACGCCTACATCACATTATTACATTAAAAAAGGCACCCCTTTACATTACATTACAAAAGGTGACGCCAACTGTCACGACAGCCTAGGAGGTAGGTGTGAACTTTACATAAGGGCGTATTTACAATGCATCACTATTACAAAAGAAGACCCCTTTAAATCTCATTATTACATTACAAAAGGTGACGCCATAATGTTATAGATTTCAAATGGCTTTGTTGTTACGTCTCACTGAGAACGCTGATAGGTCACATCGGGGTCATCTGTACCTGCGTTCCGAAATATAAACCGCGACTTTACAACTTTTCAATCACTTGTGCGTACTCTGCCATCCACGAGCATCTCGTGTGCGTCTTGGTTCGAAATCCATCGTGTTCCTTCTCCATCAACTCGTGGGCGTCTTGGCTGTAACTTTTGAGC
The DNA here is from genome assembly GCF_032444005.1 of Ranitomeya imitator. Taxonomy (NCBI): domain Eukaryota; kingdom Metazoa; phylum Chordata; class Amphibia; order Anura; family Dendrobatidae; genus Ranitomeya; species Ranitomeya imitator. The sequence goes on along the minus strand of NC_091283.1, from coordinate 756,920,624 downwards.
GACCTGTTTGTAGATCTTCAACTCTGCAGCGTTCTCAATTAGTACATCTACGGTGAGTATATCCTTGTGCTGTATTCATTTGCCATGCAGCAATACTAATTTATGTGTATAGAAATAGATGTATTCTACATCTCAGCAGTGATTTTTTTTAGAGCTTTCAAGTTTATAACCAAATACGCTTTAGCGTCGTAGTATTTCCCTTTTAAGTGGTAATGCAAACGATTTTGTAGTATGGTGTGTTTCACCAACATGAAATTGGCCATTGACAAAATAGCAACCAATAGAATTTACAAATTTTTCAACGCTCAAAATGGATAAAAATAGCCCCCATCCCATCCCCAAATGGTGGCTATGGGGAAACACACAAACAGCCCCCATCCCATCCCCTAAATGGTGGAAATAGTCCCACGGACCATCCCATACAAAAAATGACTGATAACAATAGGAACGGCATACGGCTCATCAAACTTTTAATTTTTGCTGTTTCTTAACTTTTCTTTTTTTCTTTTTTAAAGATGTCTACAAATGAGCAGGACTGTGTTCGGGCACTCATAGAGATGTACCGCTCCCTGCCCTGTTTGTGGAAGATAAAATCTAAGGATTATAGCAACCGTTACATGAAGAGAGAAGCGTATGAGAAGCTGGTGGCCGTCTACAGGGAGTATCATCCCACAGAGACCGTGGATGAAAACATTGTGAGGAAAAAGATCCAGGCTCTCCGCACAGTTTTCAAAAAAGAGGTCAACAAAGTGGAAAATTCTAAGAAGTCAGGGGCCGGAACTGAGGAAGTCTATGTGCCCAGGCTGTGGTATTACGACCTGATGGCATTCACTAGAGACCAAGAAATCCCTCGCCCGTGCCAGACTGTGACAAGCCTTTGTGAGCCATCGCCCGAAGATATCCTGCCTGAGTCTCCTGACGAGCAAGTAAGTACCCCCAAGCTTCCCTTCTTGTAGCATGCCGTGTGTCTTGTATGTTTATGAGACTGCATGGTTTCCAGTAATAGTGAGTCACGTTGTTCATGTTTAATCCCCCTGATGATAACAGCTGCCACTTCTTGTGTCCGTAATTAACATATTGTGTCTTCCGCACATTCGTACAGTATTGCCGGCCAATGTAGTTCAGCACAGCTCTTTAACCCCTTTGTTTTTTAACCCAGGTAACTGTTCCTCATAGGTTCCAATGGGCATAGAGGTGTTTGGGGAGGTGTGGGCTCTCTAGGGCTGTGTGGCAATCGTTTGTATGTTATTTATTTTAAATTTTTCTTTTTCATGTAATTGCAGGTGCCACTGCAACAGCGGGAAACAACGGAAGCGAACAATGTCCAGTCCCCTCAGTCCTCCAGTAGCCCGTCTGTCGAGGAGCAGACATGTCCACTGCGCCCATCTAGAAAAAGAAAATCAACAGCAGCCACACCTGTGGATCTCCTGGCAGTGGCCAACAGCATCTTGTCCAAGCACGTCACAACCAAACTCTCCCCATTCGCATCCTTGGTTGAGGAACGTTTAAACAGACTGGATGATACCCAAAGATCTCACGCGGAGAGAATAATGTTTGACGTTATGAACGCGGCAGCCGCAGGAAAACTATGCGACACATCAACATTGAGCATTGACGTCCGTCAGCCCAGTGCCCATTTTTATTGGGAACACCAACAGGAGCCCATGCACAGCACTCCTGTCCGCAGACCTGGGCCACATAATTCTCAGTTCCGGACACCACCTGCACCCCCTTCTTTTGGTGACTTATCACAAGGACCTCCTATGGCCACGCACCACTACAGTGAGATAGACACTTACTACCAAAATTTGTAGTATTGTAGTTGAAATAAATGAGACTTGTGTTTTAGATGCTCCACAAGTAATCCCCTATGCCTTCTCCCCTGCAGGCATCCTCCTGGCACCCGGTCATTAATCCCCTATGCCTCATCAACATTAAAAAAGTATTGTAATAAAAAATAATAAAATTTTTAATACAAATTATTAAATTTTTGGTTTCTTAAATTTGTGTATGTACTACGTGTCTCTTTGGCTTGGCAATAAATGACGCCGCTGGGCAATATACTACGTTGCTGGGCAATATGCGACGGGGACATGCAAATGCTAGAATACCCAATACATTACCGTCACACATAACTATATTGTTAACGATATCGTTGCTTTTTGTGACGTAGCAACGATATCGTTAACTAAATTGTTGTGTGACAGCGTCCAGCGATCAGGCCCATGCTGGGAGATCATTGGTCGCTGGGGAAAGTACAGCACTTTTTTTGGTTGCTGAATCTCCCGCTGACATCGCGGAATCGGCGTTACACACAGCATGTGTAACGCCGATTCAGCGATGTCGTCACAAGAAACAAGGGAAACATTGGGTTACTAAGTGCAGGGCCACTCTTAGTAACGTGATGTTTACCATGGTTACCGTTGTCAATGTTAAAAAAACAAACAGTACATACATTCCCGCTGTATGGTCAAGTCCCTCGCCTTCGGCTTCCCGCACTGACTGGTGAGCGCCGGCCGGTAGTAAAGCACAGCGTTGACATCACCGTTGTACTTTACGCCCGGCGCTGAGTCAGTGCTGGAAGCTGAAGGCGAGGGACATGACCATACAGCGTGAATGTAAGTATGTATTGTTATTTTTTTAACATTTACAACGGTAACCAGGGTAAACATCGGGTTAATAATCGCGGCCCTGCACTTAGTAACCCGATGTTTACCCTGGTTACCCGTGGACTTCTGGATCGGTGCTCGCTGGAGAGCTGTCTGTGTGACAGCTCTCCAGCGACCAAACAGCGATCGACATCATTGTCGGTATCGCTGCAGCGTCGATGAGTGTGAAGGTACCTTTAGAATATGGTGAACATCTACTAATATATATACACACACACATCAGGAAATCACTAGTGCATAGGATGCTGCAGACTCACAGGTTTCATATGATTGATACAGAAGTAGAGTATGTTCATAGATAGATATGTTTATTGGTATGTATTGGTATGTATGTAAAATAATAAGAAATAACAAATAGATATATCGTTATGTTCACATTTATTACAGAAAAAGGAGTATCATGGGTCATCCAAAAATTGTTATAAATGAGCACTTTTACACAAGAGCACTTGAACCCCCCAAAAATGTCATCCATAATACATGGTAAAAGTTATGCCAACAGTTACGTTACAGCTGTTGATACTGCCATGGGACAGCCCCTGGCCCATTGAAAAAGTCAGAGTACTTGTCCCTGCTATTCGTTGCATCATCACAGTTCCTTCCAGAACCCAGACTTTCCAAACCACAAACCCTGTGCGCGTCTAGACGCCATTCGCCCTGGGTTACATCTCCGTTACCCTGGTCCACAGAGTCTACATACTGTGGAGGGCTGTATGCAGTGGCATCACGGCGACGTAGAAAGTTGTGGAGGACACAACAAGCAAGCACCACAGAGTCAATAGACGTTAGTTTCATGTTTAGTGCTGTGTGGAAAACCCGAAATCGGTTTGCCATAATTCCGAATGCATTTTCCACAACGCGTCTAGCTCTTGAAAGTCTGTAATTAAAGATTCGTCGTTCCGGTGTCAGAGTCTTCTGGGAGAAGGGCTTCAAAAGGTTGGGATGCAGTGGGAAAGCCTCATCTCCGACAAAGACAAAGTTCATGTTTTCTGTTGTGTCACTGTTGGGCGGCAAGGCAAGTTTATTATTTTTCAAGCGTTCCCCAAAATCTGTGTGCTCCAAAACTCCTCCATCGGATACTCTCCCGTTAATCCCAACAGACACACTTATGAAATCATAGTTAGCATTTACGAGGGCCATGAGAATTATGCTGAAATATCCCTTATAGTTATAATAAAAGGAGCCAGAGTGTGGTGGTTGGGTGATGCGTACATGTTTGCCATCCAAGGCCCCACCGCAATTAGGGAACTGCCATTGCTCCTCAAATCCCCTTGAAATCTCTTTCCAGTCATCCGGGGTCTGTGGGAAAGGCATGTAACTGCGGTGTAAAACTGAGACAATAGCTTTGCATGTCTCTGGGATGATGACGCTGAGTAGGGATCGGGATATAGCTGCGCTGTAATGCAAGTCTTGCATAGACCTGCCAGTCGCCAGGAAACGCAGCGTGACAGCCAGCCTCTCATCCACAGGGACAGCTGCTCTCATCTGTGTATTTTGCCGCCTGATATAAGGTTCTACAGCTGCAAGTAGGACATTAAATGAGTCCTCCGACATTCTCAGGTAGTTACGAAAATCATGCGGGTTGTTATCCTGCAGTTCCCTTATAAGGCCCATATGGGACAATTGATTCCTCTTCTGCAGCCACTGTTTGGTCCACATGCGGCGCTGACGCTTTACACGATTGTTTCGCGCTTGAACCTCCAGCTGGTTGTGAGCTTCTACCAATAACGCGGCCGCAACAATCACAGGTACATCCGAATGAGACATGGCAACCTGAGAAAGGAAAAAAGAAAAAAAAATTACTACATATGATTTGCAAAACTTACACAAGACATCCAATATTGCAATGCATTCTCCGTTGCGTCACCGATGCTGCACCATTTGACAAAAATGTTAACATAGGATGTAAGGTACTATATATATATATATATATATATATACAGTTAGGGCCAGAAATATTTGGACAGTGACACAAGTTTTGTTATTTTAGCTGTTTACAAAAACATGTTCAGAAATAAAATTATATATGTAATATGGGCTGAAAGCGCACACTCCCAGCTGCAATATGATAGTTTCCACATCCAAATCGGAGAAAGGGTTTAGGAATCATAGCTCTGTAATGCATAGCGTCCTCTTTTTCAAGGGACCAAAAGTAATTGGACAATGGACTCTAAGGGCTGCAATTAACTCTGAAGGTGTCTCCCTCGTTAACCTGTAATCAATGAAGTAGTTAAAAGGTCAGGGGTGGATTCCAGGTGTGTGGTTTTGCATTTGGAAGCTGTTGCTGTGAGCAGACAACATGCGGTCAAAGGAACTCTCAATTGAGGTGAAGCAGAACATCCTGAGGCTGAAAAAAAAGAAAAAATCCATCAGAGAGATAGCAGACATGCTTGGAGTAGCAAAATCAACAGTTGGGTACATTCTGAGAAAAAAGGAATTGACTGGTGAGCTTGGGAACTCAAAAAGGCCTGGGCGTCCACGGATGACAACAGTGGTGAATGATCGCCGCATACTTAATTTGGTGAAGAAGAACCCGTTCACAACATCAACTGAAGTCCAGAACACTCTCAGTGAAGTAGGTGTATCTGTCTCTAAGTCAACAGTAAAGAGAAGACTCCATGACAGTAAATACAAAGGGTTCACATCTAGATGCAAACCATTCATCAATACCAAAAATAGACAGGCCAGAGTTAAATTTGCAGAAAAACACCTCAAGAAGCCAGCTCAGTTCTGGAAAAGTATTCTATGGACAGATGAGACAAAGATCAACCTGTACCAGAATGATGGGAAGAAAAAAGTTTGGAGAAGAAAGGGAACGGCACATGATCCAAGGCACACCACATCCTCTGTAAAACATGGTGGAGGCAACGTGATGGCATGGGCATGCATGGCTTTCAATGGCACTGGGTCACTTGTGTTTATTGATGACATAAGAGCAGACAAGAGTAGCCGGATGAATTCTGAAGTGTACCGGGATATACTTTCAGCCCAGATTCAGCCAAATGCTGCAAAGTTGATTGGACGGCGCTTCATAGTACAGATGGACAATGACCCCAAGCATACAGCCAAAGCTACCCAGGAGTTCATGAGTGCCAAAAAGTGGAACATTCTGCAATGGCCGAGTCAATCTCCAGATCTAAACCCAATTGAGCATGCATTTCACTTGCTCAAATCCAGACTTAAGACGGAAAGACCCACAAACAAGCAAGACCTGAAGGCTGCGGCTGTAAAGGCCTGGCAAAGCATTAAGAAGGAGGAAACCCAGCGTTTGGTGATGTCCATGGGTTCCAGACTTAAGGCAGTGATTGCCTCCAAAGGATTTGCAACAAAATATTGAAAATAAAAATATTTTGTTTGGGTTATGTTTATTTGTCCAATTACTTTTGACCTCCTAAAATGTGGAGTGTTTGTAAAGAAATGTGTACAATTCCTACATTTTCTATCAGATATTTTTGTTCAACCCTTCAAATTAAACGTTACAATCTGCACTTGAATTCTGTTGTAGAGGTTTCATTTCAAATCCAATGTGGTGGCATGCAGAGCCCAACTCGCGAAAATTGTGTCACTGTCCAAATATTTCTGGCCCTAACTGTATATATATATATATATATACATATACATACATACACACACACATATATATATACATACACTGAGATATACATGGCTAATTGTAAGCAACGTTAACACAACAGCCATACCCCATAGATACCCTCCATTAAATGTACCATCCACTGAAACAAACAGGACGATGAGCGCTGCTGATTTATAACGGGAACGCCAAATAGTGACTTCTGGAGCCGGCGTCACACCCGCGACGGTGTGCATAAATGGAGACGCTATAGCGTTGCGAATCGCGCGCCAGAACGGCAGAATCAAGGACCTCCTCTGGGCGTGGCTGGGTGGTGCCATACAGCGTCTCTCTTGCTAAAATGGTGGCGAGACAGTGATGTCCTCCTTTGGGGCAGACAGAGGTCCGCTTTTTTGTTAAAAAAATGGATGCCATGGACTATGAGGGCCGGGAGAGTCGCCCAGCACACCCAAATCTACACAAGAATGAGGTGTTGCGCCACATTGCCCAGAAGATGGAGCGGAGGTTCGGCATCCGGCGCAGTGCGCTGCAGCTCCGCAAAAAGTGGGCCGACCTCCGGTACAAACAGCCACTTTATCTGGCAACGTTGCGGGCAGAGACCAGGCAAGGCAAGTAACAGTATAGTGTAATTGGGAGACACACAGTATCGGGAGGGGGGAATAGGGACACTCGCACTGCCGTGTGGCGCTTCCCACCTTCTATATATGTACCTCGATTTGGGGAGTTAAATTTAAATTTTATTCCTTTATGCCACTGGCCTAGGTTTGTTATTTGTGGGGGTGTCGGAAGCTCTGTACTTTGGTGTGTAAACATTGTGTTTCTTTATTTTTTGTGTATAGAGAGACAACGCCAGCAGAGGACTACAGCGGCCAGCAGCGTACGCCCACAGCCAGGGCTGTCACGTAAGTTACCCCTCATGTCTGGCAATTGCGATGGCGCCTACTTAATTTTTTATTTAAGTCTACAGCTCTGTACTTCTGGTGTCTAAACCTTGCGTGTCTTTTTTTGGGGTGTAGAGAGACGCTGCCGGCAGAGGACAGCACCCACTGCAGCCAGCAGTACAGCGGCTAGCAGCGGAAGCCCACAGCCAGTGTCGTCACGTAAGTTAACCACCCTTTTTTAGAATTTAATGACGCCATACGGGCCATTAGTAGGGAGGTTAAATATTGTGTACATTACAGGTGCAGTAACCCCACCGCAGGCCACAACCCCGCCCTTTCAACACCCATCTTCCTCCCCCGGGTCGGCGTCATTCTCTCCAGCGACAAGCATTCGTAAGTGACAAAACCAGCGAGCGCTTCACCACAGTGAGTTCAATTGTTAACCAGATATGTATTTGCTTCCTTTCAGCAGCAGGAGCTGTGGCCCGAGCCAGGGGATGGGTGGTCAGCAGCTCCGCGGATGAGCAACAGGCGTCCCTTCTCCGTAAGTATTGAGAAAGTGGGAGGGGTTATCGGTGGGATGTCACATTTGACAACGACTAAACGGACCCTAAAACATTAAACCTAAAAAATGCCCTCTGGGGCAGTACAAAATTGAGTGTGTAGTTAAAAGTACCATTTTACAATACACGATTTACTAACGATCATTACCAGCTATACGACCTGGTCGTGATCGTTGGTAAGTCACTGTGTGGTCGCTGGGTCGCTGTCACACAGAACGATTGCGTTAACAATATCGTTGCAACTTCACAGAAATCAAAGATATCGTTACAAAAATCGTTTTTTTTGACGGTACCTTAAATTGCTGGTTATGTAAACACATGCCACCGTTGCAGCTTAATCACTGTCCATTCTCCAACCTCTTCTATCCACAGAACCAGACACCGTGAGAGAGCTGCTGGCCAAGCAAGACCGCCTGGAGCGGACAGCAGCGCTCATGCTGCAACAAGTACAGCAACATGGCCGCACGCTGCGACACCTCTTGAGGCGTGGGAGGTTCTGATTTTTTTTAATTTCCTTTCATTGTTTGGGATATTGTTCTGTTACTTGTTATTTTTCAGTTAACAACATAAAAAAAGTTTGATTTGACACAATTATGTTTGGTTTATTGTGTCTATAGCCGCCGGCAACACACCGTGCGCCAAGAAACGTCGCCACACACACTTTTTGGCCCACATAATATCTCCAGTAGTTAAAAATAAAAAGACTGCAGCTTGGTGTGTCTTTAGTATACAGATATGAGGTGGGCCAAAAATATTACATGCATCTCCATAATCACACAAATTGAGGGGACAATGGTTGTCACACGGTACATATCTATGCTCACCTGCCAGGTGTCAGAAATAGTGAATTCATGAGCCTGTATATGTTTATCATGAATTCATTTTTTCTGACACCGTACTTGATGAATATAGATAGCGTGACAGTGATTGTCTCTTGATCAAAAAAAAATAAGGTCAGTTTGTGGAAAAAAAAAAATTGGTTTACCAGTTGTGAGCTGTTGTTATTTACTTGCGGAGCAGGCCAGGGACAGCTAAGCCAAGGTAGACACAAAAGAGTTGGTTGACCTTGCCATATAGTTTGCGCAAAAAATGTTACACAGCGCCAAAGAGTTTGCAAACTGCATTTGAAAGTGCCTCCATCTTGTGTGTCCGCTTACCAGATTCACACGATAGCTGCCAGATATGTTTTATACATTACTATACCATATACTTAGATAAGCATTGCGTCTAGCATTACTACATAGCCATTACTATACAGAAAAAAAAAAAAAAAACACAAAGAAATTGAACATACCGTTGATGAGCAATAAAAGAACCAATGAAGACGCCGGCAGTGGAGTACGGCGTTCCGAACAGAACGTTCACGGTAGAAGAGGATCGTAGCTGGAGAAGGATCGTTCCGGACAGGACGCTAGAAATGCAGAAAAACATGCATACGCAGCTCTCGAACAATGTGAATCAATCGCTGTAGAGTCGCGGTTTATATTCTGGGACGCCGGGACGTCACATCCTGGGTGACACCTATCTGGGTGTCACCCACCTGGGTGACACCTATCTGACTACGCTGCCAATTCATCAGATCGTTTACACCACTGCTGTTTGACGTGAAGCAAGCAACCAGCGACAACGATCCGTGAGTCGCTGTTACGTCACTGTATCGCTCCGGCATCGTTCAAACGTTGGTGTGTTTGACGTCTCTACAGCGATCTAAACAGCGACGCTCCAGCGATCGCCTTTTGGTCGTATCGTTGTCTATATCGCTGCAGCGTCGCTCAGTGTGAAGGTACCTTTAGAATTCGCCAGGCGCTGTGGTTTTTCCTTGCAGCCTTTGCAGAGCCCTAATAATAATAATAATAATAATAATTTTTATTTATATAGCGCCAACATATTCCGCAGCGCTTTACAAATTATAGAGGGGACTTGTACAGACAATAGACATTACAGCATAACAGAAATACAGTTCAAAACAGATACCAGGAGGAATGAGGGCCCTGCTCGCAAGCTTACAAACTATGAGGAAAAGGGGAGACACGAGAGGTGGATGGTAACAATTGCTTTAGTTATTCGGACCGGCCATAGTGTAAGGCTCGGGTGTTCATGTAAAGCTGCATGAACCAGTTAACAGCCTAAGTATGTAGCAGTACAGACACAGAAGGCCATTAACTGCATAAAGTGAACGAGAACATGATGCGAGGAACCCGATTGTTTGTTTTTTGTTTTTTTTTAAATAGGCAATAGGTTTTTTTTTTTAAAATAGGCCACACAGGGATCGTTAGGTTAATACATTGAGGCGGTAGGCCAGTCTGAACAAATTAGTTTTTAGGGTACGCTTAAAACTGTGGTGATTGGGGATTTATCGTATTAACCTAGGTAGTGCATTCCAAAGAATCGGTGCAGCACGTGTAAAGTCTTGGAGACGGGAGTGGGAGGTTCTGATTATTGAGGATGCTAACCTGAGGTCATTAGCGGAGCGGAGGGCACGGGTAGGGTGGTAGGCTGAGACCAGAGAGGAGATGTAGGGTGGTGCTGAGCCATGGAGTGCTTTGTGGATGATGGTAGTAGTTTTGTACTGGATTCTGGAGTGGATGGGTAGCCAGTGTAATGACTGGCACAGGGTAGAGGCATCGGTGTAACGGTTAGTGAGGAATATGATCCTGGCAGCAGCATTCAGGACAGATTGGAGAGGGGAAAGTTTGGTAAGAGGGAGGCCGATTAGTAGAGAGTTACAATAGTCCAGACGAGAATGAATAAGTGAAACAGTAAGAGTTTTTGCAGAGTCGAAAGTAAGAAAAGGGCGAATTCTAGAAATGTTTTTGAGATGCAGGTAAGAAGGGCGAGCCAGTGATCGGATGTGGGGGGTGAATGAAAGGTCAGAATCAAGGATGACCCCAAGGCAGCGGGCATGTTGCTTTGGAGTAATGGTGGAACCGCACACGGAGATGGCAATGTCAGGCAAAGGTAGGTTAGTAGAGGGAGAGAACACGAGGAGTTCAGTTTTTGACAGGTTTAGTTTCAGATAGAGGAAGGACATGATGTTAGAGACAGCGGTAAGACAATCACTGGTGTTTTCTAAAAAGGTCGGCGTGACAACAGGAGAAGAAGTGTATAATTGGGTGTCATCAGCATAGAGGTGGTACTGGAAACCAAATCTACTGATTGTTTGTCCAATAGGGGCAGTATACAACGAGAAGAGGAGGGGGCCTATGACTGATCCTTGAGGAACCCCAACAGTAAGGGGAAGGTGAGAGGAGGAGGAATGTTATGAAAGGCAATTCAGTACTACAATGGACATAGCGGTCAGAGCACATACAGTGATCTGACAATAACCCAAAATCATAGAACGAGCTCTGAGACGTGGGAACTCTGCAGACCGCAATCCCTAATCCTCTCCAAACAACACTAGAGGCAGCCGTGGATTGCGCCTAACTCTGCCTATGCAACTCGGCACAGCCTGAGAAACTAACTAGCCTGAAGATAGAAAATAAGCCTACCTTGCCTCAGAGAAATACCCCAAAGGAAAAGGCAGCCCCCCACATATAATGACTGTGAGTTAAGATGAAAAGACAAACGTAGAGATGAAATAGATTCAGCAAAGTGAGGCCCGACTTTCTTAACAGATAGAGGATAGAAAAGGTAACTTTGCGGTCTACACAAAACCCTAAAGAAAACCACGCAAAGGGGGCAAAAAGACCCTCCGTACCGAACTAACGGCACGGAGGTACACCCTTTGCGTCCCAGAGCTTCCAGCAACAAATTAGACAAGCTGGACAGAAAAAATAGCAAACAAATAGCAAAGAAGAACTTGGCTATGCAGAGCAGCAGGCCACAGGAATGATCCAGGGAAAAGCAAGTCCAACACTGGAACATTGACAGGAAGCCAGGATCAAAGCATTAGGTGGAGTTAAGTAGAGAAGCACCTAACGACCTCACCAGATCACCTGAGGGAGGAAACTCAGAAGCCGCAGTACCACTTCCCTCCACCAACAGAAGCTCACAGAGAGAATCAGCCGAAGTACCACTTGTGACCACAGGAGGGAGCTCTGCCACAGAATTCACAACAGTACCCCCCCCCTTGAGGAGGGGTCACCGAACCCTCACCAGAGCCCCCAGGCCGACCAGGATGAGCCACATGAAAGGCACGAACAAGATCGGGAGCATGGACATCAGAGGCAAAAACCCAGGAATTATCTTCCTGAGCATAACCCTTCCATTTAACCAGATACTGGAGTTTCCGTCTAGAAACACGAGAATCCAAAATCTTCTCCACAATATACTCCAATTCCCCCTCCACCAAAACCGGGGCAGGAGGGTCAACAGATGGAACCATAGGTGCCACGTATCTCCGCAACAATGACCTATGGAATACGTTATGTATGGAAAAAGAATCTGGAAGGGTCAGACGAAAAGACACAGGATTAAGAACCTCAGAAATCCTATACGGACCAATAAAACGAGGTTTAAACTTAGGAGAGGAAACCTTCATAGGAATATGACGAGAAGATAACCAAACCAGATCCCCAACACGAAGTCGGGGACCCACACAGCATCTGCGATTAGCGAAACGTTGAGCCTTCTCCTGGGACAAGGTCAAATTGTCCACTACCTGAGTCCAAATCTGCTGCAACCTGTCCACCACAGTATCCACACCAGGACAGTCCGAAGACTCAACCTGTCCTGAAGAGAAACGAGGATGGAACCCAGAATTGCAGAAAAATGGCGAAACCAAGGTAGCCGAGCTGGCCCGATTATTAAGGGCGAACTCAGCCAAAGGCAAAAAGGACACCTAGTCATCCTGATCGGCAGAAACAAAGCATCTCGGATATGTTTCCAAGGTCTGATTGGTTCGTTCGCTCTGGCCATTAGTCTGAGGATGGAAAGCCGAGGAAAAAGACAAGTCAATGCCCATCCTACCACAAAAGGCTCGCCAAAACCTTGAAACAAACTGGGAACCTCTGTCAGAAACGATATTCTCTGGAATGCCATGTAAACGAACCACATGCTGGAAGAACAATGGCACCAAATCAGAGGAGGAAGGCAATTTAGACAAGGGTACCAGATGGACCATCTTAGAAAAGCGATCACAGACCACCCAAATGACTGACATCTTTTGAGAAACGGGAAGATCAGAAATAAAATCCATAGAGATATGTGTCCAAGGCCTCTTCGGGACCGGCAAGGGCAAAAGCAACCCACTGGCACGAGAACAGCAGGGCTTAGCCCGAGCACAAATCCCACAGGACTGCACAAAAACACGCACATCCCGCGACAGAGACGGCCACCAAAAGGATCTAGCCACCAACTCTCTGGTACCAAAGATTCCAGGATGACCAGCCAACACCGAACAAAGAACCTCAGAGATAACTTTATTGGTCCACCTATCAGGGACAAACAGTCTCTCCGCTGGACAACGATCAGGTTTATTAGCCTGAAATTTTTGCAGCACCCGCCGCAAATCAGGGGAGATGGCAGACACAATTGCTCCTTCCTTGAGGATACCCGCCGGCTCAGACAAACCCGGAGAGTCGGGCACAAAACTCCTAGACAGAGCATCCGCCTTCACATTTTTAGAGCCCAGAAGGTACGAAATCACAAAGTCAAAACGGGCAAAAAACAGCGACCAACGAGCCTGTCTAGGATTCAACCGCTTAGCAGACTCAAGATAAGTCAAGTTCTTATGATCAGTCAATACCACCACGCGATGCTTAGCTCCTTCAAGCCAATGACGCCACTCCTCGAATGCCCACTTCATGGCCAGCAACTCTCGGTTGCCCACATAATAATTTCGCTCAGCAGGCGAAAACTTCCTGGAAAAAAAAGCGCATGGTTTCATCACTGAGCAATCAGAACCTCTCTGCGACAAAACAGCCCCTGCTCCAATCTCAGAAGCATCAACCTCGACCTGGAACGGAAGAGAAACATCTGGTTGACACAACACAGGGGCAGAAGAAAAACGACGCTTCAAGTCTTGAAAAGCTTCCACAGCAGCGGAAGACCAATTGACCAAATCAGCACCCTTCTTGGTCATATCGGTCAATGGTTTGGCAATACTATAAAAATTGCGGATGAAGCGACGATAAAAATTAGCAAAGCCCAGGAACTTTTGCAGACTATTCAGAGATGTCGGCTGAGTCCAATCATGGATGGCTTGGACCTTAACAGGATCCATCTCGACAGTAGAAGGGGAAAAGATGAACCCCAAAAATGAAACCTTCTGCACACCAAAGAGACACTTTGATCCCTTCACAAACAAAGAATTAGCACGCAGGACCTGAAAAACTGTTCTAACCTGCTTCACATGAGACTCCCAATCATCCGAGAAGATCAAAATGTCATCCAAGTACACAATCAGGAATTTATCCAGGTACTCTCGGAAGATGTCATGCATAAAGGACTGAAACACTGATGGAGCATTGGCAAGTCCGAATGGCATCACTAGATACTCAAAATGACCCTCGGGCGTATTAAATGCTGTTTTCCATTCATCTCCTCGCCTGATTCGCACCAGATTATACGCACCACGAAGATCTATCTTGGTGAACCAACTAGCCCCCTTAATCCGAGCAAACAAATCAGATAACAATGGCAAGGGGTACTGAAATTTAACCGTGATCTTATTTAGAAGGCGGTAATCTATACAAGGTCTCAGCGAACCATCCTTCTTGGCTACAAAAAAGAACCCTGCTCCTAATGGTGACGATGACGGGCGAATATGCCCCTTCTCCAGGGATTCCTTCACATAACTGCGCATAGCGGCGTGCTCAGGCACGGATAAATTAAACAGTCGACCTTTTGGGAATTTACTACCAGGAATCAAATTGATAGCACAATCACAATCCCTATGCGGAGGTAGGGCATCGGACTTGGGCTCATCAAATACATCCCGGTAATCAGACAAGAACTCTGGAACCTCAGAAGGGGTTGATGACGAAATTGACAGAAATGGAACATCACCATGTACCCCCTGACAACCCCAGCTGGACACCGACATGGATTTCCAATCTAATACTGGATTATGGGCTTGTAGCCATGGCAACCCCAACACGACCACATCATGCAGATTATGCAACACCAGAAAGCGAATAACCTCCTGATGTGCAGGAGCCATGCACATGGTCAGCTGGGTCCAGTATTGAGGCTTATTCTTGGCCAAAGGCGTGGCATCAATTCCTCTCAATGGAATAGGACACTGCAAGGGCTCTAAGAGAAACCCACAACGCTTAGCATACTCCAAGTCCATCAAATTCAGGGCAGCGCCTGAATCCACAAATGCCATGACAGAATACGATGACAAAGAGCAGATCAAGGTAACGGACAGAAGAAATTTTGACTGTACCGTACCAATGGTGGCAGACCTAGCGAACCGCTTAGTGCGCTTAGGACAATCAGAGATAGCATGAGTGGAATCACCACAGTAGAAACACAGCCCATTCAGACGTCTGTGTTCTTGCCGTTTAACTCTGGTCAAAGTCCTATCGCACTGCATAGGCTCAGGTTTAAGCTCAGGTAATACCGCCAAATGGTGCACAGATTTACGCTCACGCAAGCGTCGACCGATCTGAATGGCCAAAGACATAGACTCATTCAAACCAGCAGGCATAGGAAATCCCACCATGACATCCTTAAGGGCTTCAGAGAGACCCTTTCTGAACATAGCTGCCAGCGCAGATTCATTCCATTGAGTGAGCACGGACCACTTTATAAATTTCTGACAATATACCTCTATCTCATCCTGACCCTGACAAAGAACCAGCAAATTTTTCTCTGCCTGATCCACTGAATTAGGTTCATCGTACAGCAATCCGAGCGCCAGGAAAAACGCATCGATATTACTCAATGCAGGATCTCCTGGCGCAAGAGAAAATGCCCAGTCCTGAGGGTCGCCGCGCAAAAAAGAATTAACAATCAAAACCTGTTGAACTGGATCACCAGAGGAGCGAGGTTTCAAGGCCAGAAATAATTTACAATTATTTTTGAAACTCAGAAACTTAGTTCTATCTCCAAAAAACAAATCAGGAATAGGAATTCTTGGTTCTAACATAGCTTTCTGATCAATAGTGTCTTGAATCTTTTGTACTCTTGCCGAGAGCTGATCCACAAATGAAGACAGACTTCTAATGTCCATCGCTACACCTGTGTACTGAACCACCCAAATGTCTAGGGGAAAAAAAAGGCAAAACACAGTGCGAAGAAAAAAAAATGGTCTCAGAACTTCTTTTTTCCCTCTATTGAGAATCATTAGTACTTTTGGCTTCCTGTACTGTTATGAAAGGCAATTCAGTACTACAATGGACATAGCGGTCAGAGCACATACAGTGATCTGACAATAACCCAAAATCATAGAACGAGCTCTGAGACGTGGGAACTCTGCAGACCACAATCCCTAATCCTCTCCAAACAACACTAGAGGCAGCCGTGGATTGCGCCTAACTCTGCCTATGCAACTCGGCACAGCCTGAGAAACTAACTAGCCTGAAGATAGAAAATAAGCCTACCTTGCCTCAGAGAAATACCCCAAAGGAAAAGGCAGCCCCCCACATATAATGACTGTGAGTTAAGATGAAAAGACAAACGTAGAGATGAAATAGATTCAGCAAAGTGAGGCCCGACTTTCTTAACAGATAGAGGATAGAAAAGGTAACTTTGCGGTCTACACAAAACCCTAAAGAAAACCACGCAAAGGGGGCAAAAAGACCCTCCGTACCGAACTAACGGCACGGAGGTACACCCTTTGCGTCCCAGAGCTTCCAGCAACAAATTAGACAAGCTGGACAGAAAAATAGCAAACAAATAGCAAAGAAGAACTTGGCTATGCAGAGCAGCAGGCCACAGGAATGATCCAGGGAAAAGCAAGTCCAACACTGGAACATTGACAGGAAGCCAGGATCAAAGCATTAGGTGGAGTTAAGTAGAGAAGCACCTAACGACCTCACCAGATCACCTGAGGGAGGAAACTCAGAAGCCGCAGTACCACTTCCCTCCACCAACAGAAGCTCACAGAGAGAATCAGCCGAAGTACCACTTGTGACCACAGGAGGGAGCTCTGCCACAGAATTCACAACAGAGGAACCAGCAAAACATACAGTGAAGGATCGGTCAGAGAGATAGGAGGAGAACCAGGAGAGAACGGTGTCCTTGAGGCCGATGGAGCGGAGCATAGTGAGGAGGAGCTGATGATCCACAGTATCGAATGCTGCAGAGAGATCCAAGAGAATTAGCATGGAGTAGTGACCATTAGATTTAGCTGTTAGTAGGTCATTAGAGACTTTAGTGAGGGCAGTTTCAGTAGAGTGTAAAGAGCGGAAGCCAGATTGAAGAGGGTCGAGAAGAGAGTTATCTGAGAGATAGCGGGTAAGACGGGAGTGGACCAGGCGTTCGAGGAGTTTAGAGATGAAGGAAAGATTAGAGACAGGTCTATAATTAGCGGCACAGTTTTGATCGAGGGATGGTTTTTTAAGTAATGGATGTATGATGGCATGCTTAAATGAGGAGGGAAAAATACTGGAAGTGAGGGAAAGGTTGAATATTTTTGTTAGGTGAGAGGTGACAGCCGGGAAAAGGGACTGGAGGAGATGTGATGGAATGGGGTCACTGGTGCAAGTGGTAGGGCGAGAAGATGCAAGGAGCCTGCTTACTTCTTCTTCTGTAACTGCTTCAAAGCCCTATTCCTTTGAGGGGCATTGATGCTGCACCCTTGGCCAAGGATAAACCTCAGTACTGGACACAGATAACTATGTACATGGCTCCTGCACATCAGGAAGATTGCCGTTTTCTGGTGTTGCATAACCTGCATGATGTTTTTGTACTGGGATTTCCATGGTTACAGGAACATAATCCGGTGCTGGATTGGAAAACTGTCGGTGACTAGTTGGGGTTGTCGAGGAGTACATAGTGACGTTCCTTTGATGTCAATTTCCTCTTCCCCCTCTTCTGAGGTCCCTGAGTTTTTGTCGGATTTCCAGGATGTATTTGATGAGCCCAAGTCCAGTTCCCTTCCTCCACATAGGGACTGTGATTGTGCTATTAACTTGATTTCTGGTTGTAAGTTCCCTAAGGGCCGACTTTTCAATCTGTCTGTGCCAGAGCATGCCGCCATGCGTAGCTATGTTAAGGAATCTTTGGAGAAAGGGCATATTCGGCCCTCTTCATCACCATTGGGAGCGGGTTTCTTTTTTGTTGCTAAGAAGGATGGCTCCTTGAGACTCTGTATTGATTATCGTCTTCTTAATAAGATCACGGTCAAATTCCAATACCCCTTGCCTTTGCTTACTGATTTGTTTGCTCAGATTAAGGGGGCTAGTTGGTTTACTAAGATTGACCTCCGAGGGGCATATAATCTTGTTCGTATTAAACAGGGTGACGAATGGAAAACTGCATTTAATACGCCCAAAGGCCATTTTGAATACCTTGTGATGCCATTTGGGCTTTCTAATGCTCCATCCGTGTTCCAGTCTTTCATGCATGATATTTTCCGCAATTATCTTGATAAATTCATGGTCGTATATTTAGATGATATTTTGATTTTTTCCGATGTTTGGGAGTCTCATGTGAAGCAGGTCAGGATGGTGTTCCAGATCCTTCGTGATAATGCTTTATTTGTGAAGGGGTCTAAGTGCCTATTCGGAGTTCAGAAGGTCTCTTTTTTGGGTTTTATTTTGTCTCCCTCGTCTATAGAAATGGATCCTGTTAAGGTCCAAGCTATTCATGACTGGATCCAACCCACATCTGTGAAGGGTCTTCAAAAATTTTTGGGTTTTGCTAATTTCTATCGCCGTTTCATTGCCAACTTTTCCAGTGTGGTTAAGCCCCTTACTGATTTGACAAAGAAAGGCGCTGATGTGACGAATTGGTCCTCTGAGGCTGTTGAGGCCTTTCAGGAGCTTAAACGCCGATTTACTTCTGCCCCTGTGTTGCGTCAACCGGATGTTTCTCTTCCTTTTCAGGTTGAGGTCGACGCTTCTGAGATTGGGGCAGGGGCCGTTTTGTCTCAGAGGGAGTCTGATGGTTCTTTGATGAAACTGTGTGCTTTTTTTTCCAGAAAGTTTTCGCCTGCGGAACGCAATTATGATGTCGGCAATCAGGAGTTGTTGGCTATGAAGTGGGCATTTGAGGAGTGGCAACATTGGCTTGAGGGAGCTAAACACCGTGTTTTGGTCCTGACCGATCATAAGAATCTGATTTACCTCGAGCCGGCCAAGCGGCTGAATCCTAGACAGGCTCGATCGTCCCTGTTTTTCTCCCGTTTTGATTTTGTGGTCTCGTATCTTCCGGGATCTAAGAATGTTAAGGTTGATGCCCTCTCTAGGAGTTTTTCGCCTGATTCTCCTGGAGTCCTTGAGCCGGTTGGCATTCTTAAGGAGGGGGTGATTCTTTCTGCCATCTCCCCTGATTTGCGGCGGGTGCTTCAGGAATTTCAGGCTGATAGGCCTGACCGCTGTCCAGTGGGGAAGCTGTTTGTTCCTGATAGATGGACAAGTAAGGTAATTTCTGAGGTTCATTGTTCAGTGTTGGCTGGTCATCCTGGGATTTTTGGTACCAGAGATTTGGTTGCTAGGTCCTTTTGGTGGCCTTCCTTGTCGCGCGATGTGCGTGCTTTTGTGCAGTCCTGTGGGTCTTGCGCCCGGGCCAAGCCTTGCTGTTCCCGCGCTAGTGGGTTGCTTTTGCCTTTGCCGGTCCCTGAGAGGCCCTGGACGCATATTTCCATGGATTTTATTTCGGATCTTCCTGTTTCCCAAAAGATGTCTGTTATCTGGGTTGTTTGTGACCGGTTCTCTAAAATGGTCCATCTGGTACCTTTGCCTAAGTTGCCTTCCTCCTCCGATCTGGTTCCATTATTTTTTCAGCATGTGGTTCATTTGCATGGCATTCCGGAGAATATTGTGTCTGACAGAGGTTCTCAGTTTGTCTCTAGATTTTGGCGGGCCTTTTGTGCTAGGATGGGCATTGATTTGTCTTTTTCTTCGGCGTTTCATCCTCAGACTAATGGCCAAACTGAGCAAACTAATCAGACCTTGGAGACCTATTTGAGATGCTTTGTGTCTGCTGATCAGGATGATTGGGTGTCTTTCTTGCCGTTGGCCGAGTTTGCCCTTAATAATCGGGCTAGTTTGGCTACTTTGGTTTCACCTTTCTTTTGTAATTTTGGTTTCCATCCTCGTTTTTCTTCTGGGCAGGTTGAGCCTTCTGATTGTCCTGGTGTTAATTCTGTGGTGGACAGGTTGCAGCAGATTTGGATTCATGTGGTGGACAATTTGACGTTGTCTCAGGAAAGGGCTCAACGTTTTGCTAACCACCGTCGGTGTGTTGGTCCCCGGCTTCGTGTGGGGGATTTGGTTTGGTTGTCTTCTCGTCATGTTCCTATGAAGGTTTCTTCTCCTAAGTTTAAGCCTCGGTTTATTGGTCCTTATAAAATTTCTGAAATTATTAATCCGGTGTCTTTTCGTTTGGCTCTTCCTGCCTCTTTTGCCATTCATAATGTTTTCCATAGATCTTTGTTGCGAAAATATGTGGTGCCCGTTGTTCCCTCGGTTGACCCTCCTGCCCCGGTGATGGTTGAGGGAGAGTTGGAATATGAGGTTGAGAAGAATTTGGATTCTCATTTTTCGAGGTGGAGTCTTCAGTATCTTGTCAAGTGGAAGGGTTATGGCCAGGAGGATAATTCTTGATTTGTTGCCTCCGATGTCCATGCCACCGATTTGGTTCGTGCTTTTCACTTGGCTCATCCTGATCGGCCTGGGGGCTCTGGTGAGGGTTCGGTGACCCCTCCTCAAGGGGGGGTACTGTTGTGAATTCCGCTCTTGGGCTCCCTCCGGTGGTTGTAAGTGGCACTTTTGGGAGTTCTACTCTTGGGCTCCCTCTTGTGGTTTCTAGTGGTATGGCTGCTCCTTGGAGTTAGCTGTCATCAGCTGCCTCCACTTATCTTCTCTTCTGCTCGGCTATTTAGGTCTGGCTCTGTCTTCAGCCAGTGCCACTTGTAATGGTTTCTGGTTGGATTCACATCTCTTTGGAGTTCCCTGTTATCCTGACCAGTTCAGCTAAGCTAAGTTTTTGCTTGCTCTTTTCTGTCCATAGATTGTGGACTTATCCATTCTGTGTTTTCTATGTTTGTCCAGCTTATCAGTGTGAATTTATTCTGTCTTGCTGGAAGCTCTGGGAGGCAGATTTGCCCTCCACACCTTTAGTCAGGTGTGGAGTTTTTTTTGTAAACTCTGCGTGGATTTTTGTAGTGTTTTATACTGACCGCACAGTATTCCATCCTGTCCTATCTATTTAGCTAGACTGGCCTCCTGTGCTCATCCTGGTTTCTTTCTGTGTATGTCTTTTCCCTCTCCACTCACAGTCATTATTTGTGGGGGGCTAATCTATCCTTTGGGGATTTTCTCTGAGGCAAGATAGTTTTCCTGCTTCTTTCTTTAGGGGTAGTTAGCTCTTAGGCTGTGACGAGATGCCTAGGGAGAGTTAGGAGCATTCCACGGCTACTTCTAGTGTTGTGTTTAGCTTAGGGACTGCGGTCAGTACAGTTACCACGTCCTTCAGAGCTCGTTCCATGTTGCTCCAAGACCACCGTACCATAACAGCTATTCCTCCATCCCACGCAGGCTCAATGACCGGCGGTAACGTCAATGACTTTACCACTAGTCATTGATGCTGCACACGCAGCAGCTCATTCTTCCAGTGGTTCTCAACCTGGACATTCGCATCTTGGCACCATCCTCGTTGAAATCTGTTTATCCCCAGACATGTATTACTACGTGGGACAATACGTTGAACAGATGAAGAATATATTTTTTTTTGTTTTATTACAAGTGACCATGGCTTCAATGGAATGGGCATTAGGTGAGTATAACTGTGCTATTTTCAAATAAAAATAGAAAATTGTGTTTTGTTTTTATTTTAAATAAAGGACATTATACTTGGTGGGTGTTTATTTACAATAACTATAGGATTAGAAATGGATAGGTGTATCCTCTCCATTACGAACCTGTGAGCTTGCAGTCACAGGACAATACAAAGGTGAAATCAACCCCACAAATATGAACCCCACTTGCCTCCACCACAGGGCAATTTGGAAGAGCCGGGCAAAGCTCCAGAATTGTTGCATCTGACCACAGCAAACACCCAGTGTTTCGGGGGCCAAAGCCGAACAGGAACACAGACCTCTTGGTGAAGTCTGTGTTCGGTGTTAATGTCCGAAGAGTAGATGGTTGGTACGGACGCCGAACTTTACTGTTCGGTTCGCCCATCTCTAGAAGTAATGTATTGTGTAGTCTACCATATGGGTAAGAATCTCAACGCGTTTCTGGACGCATTTCCAGAAACGCGTTGAGATTCTTACCCATATGGTTCGTGCTGAAGTCTGTATTCTCTATGTTCAAAGTTTGTGAATAAAGAAAACTCTTTTTTACAGATTCGGTGAAGCTGGACATTCTTTTCTTTTTTGGATTTTATTTCTATTCAGAATTTGTCCAAACAGACGTTATATGCAAATTGCTTCTTCTGAGAAAAGAGGACTTAAACTCTATAGCGCCTTCTGTTGGAAGTAGCGTTCCTACAAGTCACAATCAACCCTTTAATGAGTCGTGCAATATGACTTAGGATAAAAGCCAAATCAGTATCTCAATTCGCAGACACGGTGTTTCGAGCTGTTGGCCCTCGTCAGTACGAAGCATGAGAACTAATTTGGATAGGTGAGAGGCTCTGGACTGGGGAGACAGACGTTAGTCATTTATTAACATACTATTTTTCTAAATTTCTACATTTTAATTTTTTTATCAACGTTATTTTCAGCCAGACTAATTCCTCATTAAAAAACCTGAGCAAAGTGTTGCCTGACGGTCGCATCCGCCCTCTGGCTTTTCCAGTCCGGCCCGCGGAACGAGACAGATTCACGCACCATGCTCTCCCCCACCCACTGTCCATCCGCCGCTCAATTTCTCCACTCTCCACATCCTCTGGATGCAGACAGCAGTGAATACATTGGTGGAGGATGGAGCTTCTTGCTCCATCTTTCACCAGTCAGCGTGTCAGGCTGCAGATGCGATTACGTCATTTCATCGCATCAGCTGTTGCGGATAGTCAGTGCCTCGGGGAGCGCAGAGGCTGAGTTGCTGGGGGACGTACTGTATATAGGGGGTTCATTCTGTATATAAGATACTATGTGGGGCTTATGCTATATATAAGAGGCTATGTGGGGCTCAGACTATATAAGAGGCTATGTGGTGCTCATTATGTACATAGGCGCTATGTGTGGCTCATACTGTATATAAGAGGCTATGTGGGGCTCGTAATGTACAATGGACTTATGTGGGGCTCATGCTGTATATCAGAGGCTATGTGAGGCTCATACATGGGTCTATTTGTGGCTCATGCTGTATATATGGGGACTACATGGGTCACATGCTGTATGTAGAGGGCTACGTGTGGCACATGCTGTATATCAGAGGCTACGTGGGCACATGCTGTATATCGGGGGCTATGTGGGGCACATGCTGTACATGGGAGGCTACATGGGGCTCATACTGTATTGGAGGCTATGTGGGGGTTCATACTGTATATAGGAAGCTGTGTGGGCCTATACTGTATGTAGAATGCTATGTGGGGGCTATTATGATATATTGGGAGCTGTGTATAGGCTTATACCGTATATAGGGGGCTATGTGCTGGCTCATGCTATAGAGGGGGATGTCAGCATACTTGATTCTGCTCAATATTATTATTTATTTATATAGCACCATTCATTCAATGGTGCTGTACATGAGAAGTGGTTACATACAAATTACAGTGAACAAACTAACAATAACAAACTGATACAGAGGGAAGAGGACCCTGCCCTTGCAGGCTTACATTCTACAGGATGGTGGGGAAGGAGACAGTAGGTTGGGGGGTTGCAGCAGCTCCGGTGTTGGTGAGGCAGTAGCTCCGGTAGTGGTGAGGAGGCAGCGGGGTAATTGCAGGCTGTAAGCTTTCTTGAAGAGGTGGGTTTTCAAGTTCTGTCTGAAGGATCCGAATGTGGTTGATAGTCGGACATGTTGGGGCACAGAAGTCTTGGAGGTGATTAGGTGAGGAATGAATAAGTGTGGAGGAGAGAAGGAGGTCTTGGGAGGACCGGAGATTACGTGAGGGAAAATATTGGGAGATTAGTTTGGAGATATATGGAGGTTGGTCAGGTCAGGATTAGTAATTTGAACTGGATACGCTGGGGAAATGGGAGCCAGTGAAGAGATTTACAGAGGGGAGAAGTGGAGGAGTAGCGAGGAGAGAGATGAATTAGTCGAGCAGCAGAGTTAAGGATAGACTGGAGAGGTGCAAGAGTGTTAGCAGGGCATGCACAAGCACTTTAGTATATTGAGAGTTGCGGAAAGGAAGGATTCTGAAGATATTGTTGAGCTGGACGCGACAGGAGTTGGAAAGAACTTGGATGTGTGGTTTGAAGGACAGGGCAGAGTCGAAGGTTACTCCGAGGCAGCGGACTTCTGGTATGGGGGAAAGCGGGATGTCATTAATTGCGATAGATAGATCAGGTAAGGAAGATGTGTGAGATAGAGGAAAGATGATGAGTTCAGATTTGTCCACATTGAGTTTGAGGAAACGAGAGGAGAAGAAGGAGGATATGGCTGATAGACACTCTGGGATTCTGGACAGCAGAGAGGTGGCGACTGGGCCAGAGAGGTAGATTTGAGTGTCATCAGCATACAAGTGGTACTGGAATCCTGGCCCTTTCAGCAATCACAGTCTCTCATGTGGCCCTTCGAGAAAATGAATTGCTCACCCCTGCTTTATAGTAATTAATCATATACCTCATGCTCCAAAGAAGAGTTTGTGATGCTCGCTCCCAGATTGTACTTAGGCCGGGTTGTGGCAATTCCTACCACATTGTAAGAGTGCTTTTTCCTTTGTATTAAGTATTTCACTAGTCATAAATGGCACAGAATTGTGATATTGGAAGTACCTAGAATACAATTTCCTGATTGGCTTGCAAAATTTGGAGACTGATTAAAAAGGGCTTGTCACAGGCTAAAAGTAGCTAGTTTTTGCTTTTCTTTTAATCCCACTGCTCTCCACATTTTTTTTAATCTGCCATACAGTTCCAGTATGGAACTGTATGTATGGACCTTTTTATTTAGTGCTAATTGTCATGAAGGGGGTAATTATGCATATGAACCTAAAGATCCGCCCCCAGGGAATCATGTTAGCCACACACCCCTGCTAAAGCCAGTGCAAATTAGCACTAAATAAAATGCCCAGATCGCATCGACTGTTCATCGGATTTAAAAATTAAAAAACTAAACAGAATGCTCATGGGAGCAAAGGTAATAAAAACTGGCCACAGTGACATGGTGACAAGTCTTCTTTAAGTAAAGACAGACAATCATATCATCTAATGGGTGACAATGACGTCAACTCACTGTTCCCAATTATATATACAGTTTCTTAGTTACTGTCTTTTATTACTCTGAGGAACTCAAAATTGTTCTCTCACAATTACTATAGCGCTGTGTGAATCTCCAAACAGATTGCTTTTCAGCCACCTCTTGACTTCATCAAATATGCTTTCAAACCGTATTGTTAATGATGCCGTACTTATTAGCACACTTGCTGAAATTGCTCCAAGAATCCTTTATTTTCTGAACAATAGCTAGATAATATGGTAATACCAGTTGATTTTCTTCTTTATGAGCTTTACTCTTTCTTTCCCGCCCTCCACTCTTTGCTTCCTCAGGAGATTATTTAATCGGTGGCTCATTCAATATTCAAGAAAGGATTGTTCTTTCTGTGGTGCCTAAGCCAGCCGTACACTTTGAACTTGACCGATGTGTATTGGGTAACCATAAAAAGGATTAGACTCGGATTTTAACATGCTTGACTTGACTGGGATACGTTATATCTACTATATTTCATTAAAGAAGTTTATCCCCTTTTATGATGTGAAGGCATATTAATAGAATAATCAGATTATTATTGACTTATGATCAGACTTCTTGGACCACCATCGATCCTGACAATGAAGGGGATGCAGCTCTTAAACAGCTTGTCTCCTCTTTTTAGGTGTTCCTGCTTCCAGAAATCTAGCTTTGCAGGCAATTGCATCCAGCCCCGTGCAGGTAAATAGGGCTTTGCTGTAGTTCTCTGCACTTTGGATGGCTAGGGACAATGGTTTAGAGCAGTGTTCCCCAAGTCCGGTCCTCAAGAGCCACCAACAGGTCATGTTTTGAGGATTTCCTTAGTTTTGCACAGGTGATAATTGCATCACCTGGACAAGCAAGCATTCAATCACCTGTGCAATACTAAGGAAATCCTCAAAACATGACCTGTTGGTGGCTCTTGAGGACCGGAGTTGGGGAACACTGGTTTAGAGGAAAACAATGATGGAGCAGATTCATGAAGGAGCCACACCGCTGCAGATGCAGCAAGAGAAGACTGAAATCTCTGCGCATCATGATTGTTGGCTTAGCGCATCAAGCATTCATGTCGAAATGGCGTAGCATGGCCATATTTATAGAAATACGGCCCACAGTACACACTTCATGTAGCGGAGACATTATGCCATGCTATGTTGGTATTGTTGGTGACTGCTACATCTGTTTATTAGTTTTGTGGCCCTTTTCTAATCCCACATGGATCATAAATTGATGGCTTTTTCTAGAGATGGGATACTCCTTTAATTAATGCTTATGGCCACTGATTAGGCCAATGGACTTTTTATTTAGTGCCTATGGCCAATGGTAATCCAAAATGACCTTTTACTCAGTGTTTATGGCCACTGGTTATGCTAATGGTCTTTTTACTTAGTGACTGTGGCCATTGATTATCCTAAAGGGCCTTTTACTCAGTACTTATTACCATTCGTTATCCTAATGAGCCCTTTATTTGGGGCTTATGGCTACTGGTTATGCTAATAGAACTTTGACTCTGTGCTTATGGCCGCTGGTTATCTTATTGGACCCTTTACTCTGTGCTTATTGTCACTGGTTATCCTCATGGACCCTTTACTCAGGGCTTATGGCCAATATTTATCCTACTGGGCCCTTTACTCAGGTCATATTGTCACTGGTTAGTCTAATGGATCCTTTACTCGGGGCTTATGGTTACTGGTTGTCCTACTGGGCCCTTTACTTGGGGATTACTGGTCACTGGTATTATATGGTAGAAGTCATGGTCTGGGCTAATCTTTCAACAACATTTTTTTTATACTCTGTGTATAAATGGTGGCAATGTAGAATCAAGCCATTCTGGGAAAAGTTTTGTTTTTTCAAATTACTCTTTGGTTATGGGTAGAAGTTTGGAGTTCAGCCCTAAGATTGCTCTTCTTTCTATTTTTCCTTCTTCAATTGGTTCCCAAAAGAAAAATGGTCTCTGGTTTTATTTAACTGCAGCGCGGTCAGTGATTCCAAGACATTGGAAAACAACTCCTACTCCCCTAATGTCGGAATGGTTTACCGAGATGGTTAATATTTGTAGGATGGAAGAATTCACAGCCGAAAGCTCTGGATACGGTGATGGATTTAGGAGATAGTGGAACCACAGGATCAGGAATTTTTATAAATGATTCCAATAGATGGACTGTTCTCACCTGAAGTGTTTCTGGGTTGGTGCTGTGTGCTTACCTCAAGATTGTCACCTCATTTCCTTTATCTTCCCCCCTTCCCTTTTCCATACCCCTTCCCCCGGTTAACCCTACCCCCTGTCATCCCTCCTATCCCTTCTAATCCCCCTTCAATTTTGTTTCCCTTCCTTCTTTCTACTTATAGTTCCATACTCATATGGATTCCCACATGTGTTTATTTCCCCTCTTTCTCTTTCTAACCTCTGTGTTGGAATGTTGGAATTTTCAGAATAATTCTTCATTTGCTGATATAAAAATGTTGGTAGATTTTTTTTATGCAGCTGCAATGTTGATTGACCTGTTTATATTTCCACATGAATACTGTTATCTTTACAAGCTCTGTTAAGTCCTTAACTTGACTTATTGGATCATAATATATTTGGTCGAATGTTGTGGGTTTTTGTGCGTTTTCACTATTGATTAATAAAAACAAACTGAACATAAATGGTTGCATAATTTCTCGTAAATATATTTAAGTTTTAAAGTTTAAAAATCAATTTCTTAGTCATGCTTAATGTGCTTCACCTCGTTTTCGGAGTGCATTGGCCCTTTACTCTTTGTCTAACAAGGCATTGTTTCTCTTATTCTGGCTTTTTCAGGGATTTCGGTGCGTTGGAGATAGAAGCCATACTTTACTGTGTGCTCAGCATTTGTTAAGAAAGTAGATTTCCGAAGATATATAAAATATGTCCCTCTCTCACGCAGGTTGCAGCTTGTAGCGGATCGCTTCATGCAGAGATTCGTGGGCTCAGGGCTGATGCTAAAAGACTGGGACAGAGTAAAACTTCACGCTACGGTTATGAACACACTGTTCCGACGAGATCCCTTAGGCAAGTGTTTATGTCTTACTGATCACGATGTGAAGACGTGAATATGCGTGCTGCTCATTTCATTACTCTTCTCTAGGCTGGCCTTTCATATTTGCTTGTCTTCAGTTTTGTTATATACAGGAAGGAGAGGAAAAGTAACAGACAAGTGCATCCAATATGCAGAGACCTTCCCTGACAGTGAAAGCAATGCTCAGTGCCACAATAGCAGAAGAGGACAGCGGCATGATGTGCGATAGAATGGGCTTTTATTCTGGCTCAGATGTTCTCACTTCTGGCAGTGTCTGAAAACTTTCCTACACGTTTTTCTCATTTAGTATCTGCAGAATAAGCATCATGGAAGCTTTGATGCTTCTGTTCTGTAACATAATGCAGTTTATTAAGAGGCTGCTAGAATAAGCTGGGTCTGCTTATAGTTATTTCAGCTATAATAGAGATCAGAGATAACAGCTTTTTATTTCCCATTATTTATATATTCTGAATCATTGTGCACAGATTATAATCACATCATGTAGCTATCAGGAACGGGGTCAAGTCCGCAAACGCATTTAGCTTGGCAGTAACATTCCTCTACGCGCATCTAAAGGCCCATTTACATGGGCTGATAATCAGCAAATGAGCTTTCATAAGGATGCTCGTTCCCGATCATCAGCCCGTGTAAACTCGCAGCCGATCAGCCAACAAATAAGCAAAGCACTTGTTTGGTAGTGGATTGGATCTTTTATGTGGGTGCATAAATGATCATTGACAGCACATCACCCAGTATAAAACCGGGATGTACTGCCAATAATGTACACGTTGTAAGGGGACGGGGGGGACTTTTTCGTGATCTTTCTGTCCCCATACAGTTTTGTCAGCCCGTCTGAATGGCGCCCTAAACAAGCAGCAATTAACTCTGACTTCAACGACTGTTTTGTCGACTGATTTTATATTGAGAACCTATCATTACATAGGTAATGATTATATGTTCGGAGGTAGCATCCAACAACCTTACTGATCAGCTGTTACCACCTCCACCGTCATCCGGGTGTAAACAGTGTACGGAGCGACCACCTCAGCTCCATGCACTGATTAGTGGCTGCTCCAGGGATCTGCAGATCAATAGAAGCTGATCTACAGTACCTGGAAGTGGTCAGTGTATGGTGCTGTGCTGGCCCGCTCTGGGCATAATTTACATCCGGTCACCGGTGAAGGCCATAACAGCTGATCGGTGGGTGTGGCAGATGGTACGAGGTACCTGAGCATAGGTCAGCTATATAAAAATACAGGAAAACTCTTTTATGGACCCAATTACATCACATGTTGTATGTCTGATGGATGCTTGTGATGGCCATAGAATGTCATCCATGCCCTATGTAAGAAAATGCATCCATTAAAGGGGTTTTTCCTCAAAGAAAATACATTTTAATGAATAGATCGTAGAATAAACCTAATTTCCACAATTGGATGTATTAAATAAAAATGCCCATGTGCTGAGATAATCTTATAAATGTGCCCCTGCTGTGTACTGTGTAATGGCCGTGTACTGACCGTGCAGGAACATGGTCTGATCATACCACAGCTCCTGGGGAGGAAGAAAAGAGTATACAGATATTACAGCACTGGATCTCAACTGATTCTGTTTTTTGTGAGGTAATACATTTCCCTGGCTGTTTAAAAACTTGTTTTTATTCACATGTCAACTGTAATCCCATGCTGTAATATCTGTATACTCTTTTTCGTCCCCTCCTGCCCAGGAGCTGCGGTATGATCAGACCATGTTCTTCCACGGTCAGACACGGCCATTACACATTAGCTCATTTATAAGATTATCTCAGCACAGGCACATTCTTTTTTAACGTATCCAATTGTGGAACTTATTTATATTTTAAGATCTGTTAATTAAAATGTAATGTACTTTATTTTTTTGGGACATTCTTTTTACCAGGTATCTTTATAGTTTATGACTATTTGATGCCACTATTAGGTAACTGTCGCTGCCTCCATTTTGCATATACATCAGGAACTGATCCTAGACCTTGGTAAGGACTCAATCCAGAAGCCGTTATAGAAGAGATAAACCATAGTCACCTCAGCCTGATAGTTTTGTCTGGTGCTCATCTCCTAGGGCTGAATTCCCTATGGAGGCATGGAGATCAGGGAAGAACATCGGGCGTTATAGGAGCCCTGTGTCTGGTACACTTCACAACGCTTTAGCAGCAATTTTTTGGTGAACACTGCTTTATGGCTGGTCTCATTGTACTGGTAAGGTAATAACATCGTTATGATGAGACCATGGGGATGTCATTATTACGCTGGTAATACACAAAAAAAAGGGGGGGGGAAACAGCAGCACTGTAGGGACCAAAATCTATGCAAGCACAAAATCTAAACTGCATTGTTGTTAAATAAAATGCACTTACAAAAAAAGTACTTAGAAAAATGAATGTTTTTAGCTCATAAATTGGCCAATTCATGTATGCCCATCAAACACAGCAAGGTGACCTCCTTCTGATGGTCTTATTGTCATAAACTTGGCTTTCTGGGGTTATAAAACTACAATTTTAAATGCGCAGGTAGGAACTAACACTAATGAAAAGCACCCTTGGGCTTATTACGCTGGTAATTACTGTTTGCCATGAAATACTTACGGGCACTATAGAGAAGTATATATGCAGGGAGGCACAATCAGTAGATATGTAGTATATATGCAGGGAGGCACAAGCAGTAGATAAGTAGAGTCTAATGTATGGAGTCTGGAGTGAGCACGATTTGGGGCAATTCAGGGGTGTCACTGGGCCTGAGATTAGCGTCGGGGTTGGTTTTGCAGGTGTGGCATGTAAGACATTTTAGGAAGCATCTGAAAAAGTTGTTCACAGACTTCCAGCTTCAAGGCACATGGCTACTGCATAAAGCTAGTTATCCAACTACCAATGATCTACTGTAAGTACCTTAAACACTGGCGGTGTTATTGCAGCTGTATATATTTTACTCTGAAATGCCTCTGCATTTTAGAGAAGACATACTTTGCAAAGTTGATTGGGAGACATGCAACTAGAATGACTAGTCCACAGAGGTGGCAGGAAGAAGACGCTTGGGACCTGCCTCTTGGACTAGCCATCGGGACACATGGTCCCCGGACAGCTTTTCAAAGTACCTGCACAGCAACAGTTAAGCAGCCAGTGTCTGATTCATGCTGCCCGTACTTCGGGCTGGAGGAGTCCCTTGTCAGGTGTCCTCTTTAATGTGTGCTTCCAGCCCCATACCTTATCTGGGGCAGTCATACAGGGGGATCACATGTTTCTGCTGTCCAGAGACCCTTTTAGAGATCTATACAAAGAGCCATTTTCTGAAAATCTTTTGCTCCCACATGTCTGCTTCCTTCCCTGCTGAGTGGTAGGTCTTCATCACACGCCTTACTGTTTCTGTACATCGGCGCTCTCTTTTCCTTTCCCCATGTTGTCACCTTATTCAAAGTACAGGATACAGTATACTAGATTTCTGGAAGATCTTTTACATTAGAAGCTTAATACTTAAAGCAGATATGTCCTATTGCACAAAATTTGTAAAAAGCATTGCTGCTCTCATCCCTCAAACGAGAAAAGAGCCGTCAATGTACATGCCAGCCTAATATGTCCAGGAAGTATCCTGAATCTTGTGCACTGTAACTTGCAATCCACTTTTTTTTTGACTAGGTAGCTCCTCTCAATGAGTATTCTGACTGATCTCTAGATGCCGCTACATCCTTTCCTTCATTTTCCTACATACATAATACCTGAAATTGTCCAATGTCTGCCTGCCCTGAAGTGTAATCATCCCAGCTCCCTGATATACCTGTATGCAGTTTGACAAACAGGAGAGCAGGAGCAGAGAGACAAACACCCTTCCCCTTTTTCTGGAGTATGTCTCGGCATCTCATCTTCTAAGGACGGATTACACTTAACAACAGGCAGCGGATTGTACTTTGTAGTGAATTTTTTTAGAGTAACAGGCATAACACAAGTATCATTTTTGATAATTTCTTTCCAAGTTGCCTATTTATTACATTATTAATCAAATGAGATCACATTTTAGGAAATTTCAGTGACCACTTACAGAGGTCTCTTAGATGCCAGAGAATTCAAATTGTGCTTGATGGATATTATACATATATTTGTATCATATTATACAGTGGGGGAAATAAGTATATGAACCCATGCTGATTTTGTAAATTTGCCCATTGACAAAGACATGAACAGTCTATAATTTTAAGGGTAGGTTAATTTTAACATTGAGAGGTAGACTATCAAAAATAAAATCCAGAAAATCATATAGTATAAATTATGTAAATGTATTTGCATTTTGCAGTGAGAAATAAGTATTTGATCCCCTACCAACCATTAAGAGTTCTGGCTCCTACAGAACAGTTAAACGCTATTAATAATCTTGTTATCTGCATTAAAGACCGCTGTCTTACATAGTCACCTTTATAAAAGAGTCCTGTCCACAGACTCAATCAGTCAGACTCTAACCTCTACAACATGGGCAAGACCAAAGAGCTTTATAAGGATGTCGGATAAGATCATAGACCTGCACAAAGCTGGAATGGGCTACAAAACCATAAGTAAGATGCTGGGTGAGAAGGAGACAACTGTTGGTACAATAGTAAGAATATGGAAGAAATACAAAATGACTGTCAATCGACATCGATCTGGAGCACCATCGAAAATCTCACCTTGTGGGGTATCCTTGATCATGAAGAAGAGAGAGACCAGCCTAAAACTACATGGGGGACCTTGTTAATGATCTCAAGGCAGCTGGGAAACACAGTCACCAAGAAACCCATTAGTAACACATTATGCCGTAAAGGTTTAAAATCCTGCAGTGCCCTCAAGGTCACCCTGCTCAAGAAGGCACATGTGCAGGCCTGTCTGAAGTTTGCCAATGAACACCTGGATGATTCTGTGAGTGATTGGGAGAAGGTGCTGTGGTCATATGAGACAAAAATTTAGGTATTTGGCAGCTCGCCATGTTTGGAGGAAGAGAAATGCTGCCTATGACCCAAAGAACACCGTCCCTACTGCCAAGCATGGAGGTTGAAACATTATGTTTTTGGGGTGTTTCACTGCTAAGGGCACAGGACTACTTCACCGCATCAATAGGAGAATGAATAGAACCATGTACCATAAAATCTTGAGTGGCAACCTCCTTACCTCTGCCAGGACATTAAAAATGTGTCATGACTGGGTCTTCCAGCAAGACAATGACCAAAAACATACAGCCATCATACTATGATGCTGTATATCTGCCCCCAACCCGACCTACAAGAGAAGAAATATAACTTTTGTTATACACACCTGCGGGGCTGTCCGGTCTTAAGAAGATGGGAGGCGAAGGACCAAGACCAGTGACGTCCATCTGACCGGACCGCTCCACAGGTGAGTATAATAAAAGTTATTTATCTTCTCTTACAGGTCAGGTTGGGTGCAGATATACAGCATTATAGAATATCAGCCCTGAAAGGTGATGGCCGTATCTCTTCACTCAATCCTGGTGACAGTTTCACTTTAAGGTCATGGAGTGGCCTAGCCAGTCTCCAGACCTTAATTCCATAAAAAAACTTATGGAGGGAGATGAAGCTCCGAGTTGCCAAGCAACAGCCTCAAAATCTTAATGATTTAGAGATGATCTGCCAAGAGGAGTGGACCAAAATTCCTCCTGACATGTGCGTAAACCTCATCATCAACTACAAGAAACGTCTGACTGCTGTGCTTACCAACAAGGGTTTTGTCACCAAGTATTAGGTCTTGTTTGCCAGAGGGATCAAATATTTATTTCTCACTGCAAAATGCAAATTTATATAATTTATACAATGTGACTTTCTGGATTTTATTTTTTGATATTCTATCTCTCAATGTTAAAATTAACCTACCCTTAAAATTATAGACTGCTCATGTCTTTGTCAGTGGGCAAACTTACAAAATCAGCAAGGGATCAAATACTTATTTCCCCCACTGTATCTGTATAACGCTCTGTACTTGTGAGAACACGTTTGTGTTTGCAGTGCAGTATCAGATTGTGATGTGCTGGTAATAAGCTCGATAGTGTTTATCTACCTTTTTAGGTCATTATGAAACAATGTCTAATAACAGTGCGGTCTACAAGCATCTCAGGGCTGCGTGATTCGCATAAAAATCAGAGCTGCTGCCAGTGAAATAACGGCTTTGTTGCAGCTGAAACAAGGAAGGCATTCTGCGAGCGAGCAGCGCTGCAATGTATTGGTCGTCACCTGCAGACATTACTATAATAAAGCCGTTTTGTATTGTGTCTGTAATCTGTTTATGATGGATTCCTTGCCGTAGGTTGTGCGCTGTATACAGCAAAGGTACACAAACGCTCCACTAATTAACAAGTCCTTTATTACTGTATGTGCAGGTAATGCCCTCTCTTTAGTAAAAAAGACAAACTTCAACCTCTTTACCCTCATTATATGGATCTTCTTTACCTCCAGCCGCCACAATCACCTGTATGAGCGGATTATTGCCTCCTAGTATTATTTAATGCTATATAAATGCTTTTCTATTTTACAGCTGAGGACAGAAGCACCACGTTCTTTGGAAAGTTTGGCCAAAGGGAGAGGGAGTCATTTGATGCCAGAAACGTTCTGAAGGTCAGTGGGAAATGGGTATAATTAAAAAGAAAAAAAGAATTCCAAGCTGGACATTTTTAAAAAGTTTTTTTCAGTTTCATGTAAATAATGGTTAAGTGTTGTGTCCAAAGTTCTTGTACTTTCTAATATTCTCTATATTAAAAGGGAACCCGTCAGCAGATTTTTGCTCAGATAGAGGCTGAAACACAGAAATCAGGGATGTATCACTTGTCAAGGTGCCTTTGTTATTTACTAACCGTGAAGGATTTATCACTAATAGATTAACACTAGTCCAGCAACTAAGCAGGTCACTGTCTCTGGACTTTGTACACAGAGAGCCTGGTGTGGGCGGGATTAGCTTTCTCAGCTCTGCTTCATTCTAAATATAAATGCTCTGATTGTGTTAGAACGGCTGCACTCAGTAATCTAAGTGATACATCTTTGGATTCAGGGTCTCTTTCCCTACATCATGATGCTCTCAGGTTAGGTAGCAAAAACCTGCTGACAGATTCCCTCTAAGTTCCTTATTTCAAGATCTCTGCTTGCGGTCAGTAAATGCAGACTGAAAATGCGAAGGCTAAAACAAGTGCAGGGAGGGAGCTATGATCACGAGAACTTTCAGCCTCTGGTTATAAATGGGAATGTTTCCATTTACTGGCCAAGATTCAGAGATCCTGAAAATGGTGACAAATTGAAACAGAAAGTCCATTTGGAAGCTGCATAACAGCTCTATTCATCACTTACTATCGTCAGTGATGACATTCTTGATGGACTCCAGTGATCATAGTAATTAGACCAGAAATGTATGAATATCATATTTTGACATTTTATTTAGGTCATATGATTCATTCCTTTCCCAAAACTACACTATTGTGTCATTATTTTGTGTTCCTGTCAACTGACAACTGTGCAGAGAAAGATTTTATGGAGTTGTCAGTTTGGAAATATGCACTGTGATGGAGATACCAGCGTATAAAATCATTTTTCGATATATGACCCATGTTATAACAGTGAATATACATGTTGCCTACTTACGACATGTAACGTAAATGTATGTTATTGAGAGAATCCATGAGACTTGCGCTCGTGGATAAATATTGTGACATTTTCCCACGGACTCCGAGAGGGGCATAGTCAAAGGGGCCGCCTATTTTTCAATCTTGATTAAAATTTTCTCAAAATGTCCTTGTGGTTGGAGATCCACATTTATGAACACTGACGTAAATCATCCCCTCTATCAGTAAGCTGTGAAGGATGCTATAAACGGATTACAAAATAATTTGCCCTTTTTCACATCAGTTGTCGCACTGAATGGTTTCTAACCTTTAATTAATTGTAACGATAGAAAAGTACAAGTTGGAAACATGTAAAACAGTTCTCAACATACTAAAAAAACTATCACTCATGTGACCAGTGAGCTTGGAGGGTACGCTCAGACACAGATTTACCGCTTTGTTTTTTTCCACCACTCTGCTCAAAAGTGTACGTTTTGCACCAATTTTCCATGTGGAATAAACACTGTATATTAACAAATCATTCATTCCTGAACATGGTCTAATAAAAGTGAATGTTGATTTACCAATCGGCACTCTTTCCTATTCCTTTAGTGACTAAAGGTTAAGTTAACGTACAAGGTTATCATGATTGAGCAATCCTAGGAACATTCGTTTCACAAGCATCGCACAATTTAAGTCAATCACCCAATGAAACAGCAAAATGCTCCTTTATCAGTAGAAATGACCTTTTGGTCTGCACAACACATTGTTCTGAGTGAACATGGCAATGCGTGCTGAATAATCTATTACAGATCGTTCATTGCACATGTAAAGTGTGGTTGGACGATGTAGACAGGCCGTTCAACGACGCCCGACCGGCCATCATGTTCATGTTGACGGTCAACAGTCATTTAACACTGTGTGTCGCACAGGGACCCTAAATGAGTGAAAAATAAGTTACCTTGTAAAGTGGGGGAAATCTCAGTCTAAGACTAGGGACTCTCATGTGAAGTTATTTAGTATCCCTGCCTATTTGTAGTCACTAACGCCAGCTGATCTCTCTCTCTCCATGCCGAGTGTGCATGTGTTTTCAAAGTGGAGTTAGCCACAACCAGAATCTGTAGCAGCTTACTTCCATAATCTGGGATTTGATCTCGTGTGACTTTTCCTTGTGAAAGACTCTTCATGGCGCTGACTTTGTGGTCTCCTGACCAATCACCGGTAACATAGTAACATTTCTATCGATGCTGTGATTTCCATAATTCCATGACTCTCTGTTCTTGGTGTTGCAATTTCAATGTCAAGTATAAATCTGATCAGTGGTGGTCACAGTGGTTGGACCCCAACCAATCATTCACTTATACTAAATCTCTAGGCCCTGAGCACTATTAGCTATTCTTATTTAGAATCCTTGCCTTTGCCGTAGCGTCTCTGTAAAATAACACCTCGTGTTTTTTCCTCCTCCGTGTATTATATTGACTTCTTTTGTAATGTTCTTGCCTCACAAAGGCTCCTGCCATTATTCACAGTCTAGTGGTATTATTCTCAAGAGAATTGATTCAAATATCACCATTTTACTACCTTTGATACATTTGTGTTCTGCTAGTACCTACTATTTTTTGACACTTCCAGTTAGATCATTTTCTTTGGAAATGTGTCTTCAGGGATTGTGTGCTGTAACTTATCGCCATTCTTTGGATCTCCTAGTGCTTAGCGGTGAGCTTGGCATGTATGGTAAAAGTAAAGTGTTCTTAATAGTAAACCAGTACAGTGAATTTTGTGGTCATTAAGAACACGGTGCTTTTAATTTGTTTTTATTATTTGTAGCAAGAGTACTTTATTTTTTTGCCGAAATATTTCATCTATTTTTTCTCATATTAAATCTGGGACTGTGACTCGTCTTGTTAATGCCATGTTCACAAAATAAATTCTACTCATTATTGTTCGATGTGGTGCTGTTTTTCATGCTACATTATTTGTTTTGTGTGCAAACGCTACAAGATGAAATTTAGTGTCCATAGTCGCCGCAGCAGGAGATGATTTGTAGATGTTGAAACTTTTTATTGTTTTCCAGCAGAAAAGAAGAATTCAGTAACACATTAATACATGCATTCTACTCAACATACATGACCAATGTTACTGCTGCCTTCGTTGATTCATCATTCATTCTCGATAATTGATTTTACATAGATGTTCATAAAAGGATTGAATGGTACATGGAAGGGCAACAAAGCTAGTAGAGTGCATGGAGGATCTTAGCTATACGGAAAGGTTAAGGAAACACTCCCATAAAAGTTTTTATGCTCTTATTATTTTGCAGTCATCATATTATATAGAACTGTGTACTTACAATTGCTTATTTTTCCTTTCCACCCTGCTAATTCTTCTCTTTTCTGTGCTCTATGCAGAAACAGGAAGTCTCTTGCCCCTACATGAGTCATCCCCCCTTCAACTTCTTACCTCGCTGATCCTTGTTCCCTCTACTAGAGACTTTTGCAATGACTCATGAGTCATTCAGGGAAAATCGACCTTCTGTTCCTACATAGAAGGACAAGGATTCAGCTAGGCAGTTTTTAATCACGTGATGTTATAGACCTAACGAAAAGCAGAAAAATTAGCTAGGTAGAAATAATTATATATATAATTTGCTTCTACGCGGATTTAACAAACTAGCAGCCACTGGCCCCCATTTTTCTGAACCGTAGAAGGCCATCAAAATGTAAAAAATAATACTTATACTCATCTCTCTGGTTCCTCGCTGCATCTTTAAAGGGAACCTGTCACCCCAATAGGCGTTTGTAACTAAAAGAGTCACCTTGTGCAGCACTAATTCTGCATTCTGATAAGGTGGCTCTTTTAGTTCTTGTTCCTGCCACTGCTGAAAGAATTGTTTATCAAATTTGTCCCTTATACCGTGAAATTTCCAGGAGGCAGGTCTTTCCCCCCTAACACAGACGCACCACAGCCGTCACTCAGGGCCTCTGCGCGCCGGGCGCCGCCTCCTCTTCATTAGCATCCCCAGCGCCTGCACTGTAAGTTTTTTTTCGGGCATGCGCAGTTTCACTGCCCTTTGAACTTACAGCGCAAGCGCTGGGGACGCTAATGAAGGAAGAGGAGGCGGCGGCCAGAGGCCCTGAGTGACGGATGTGGTGCATCTGTGTTAGGGGGGAAAGACCTGCCCCCCGGATGATTTCAAGGTATGAGGGACAAATTTTATAAACGATTCTGTCAGCAGTGGAAGGAACAAGAACTAAAAGCCACCTTGTCAGAATGCAGCATTAGTGCTGCACAAGGTGGCTCTTTTAGTTACAAATGCTTGGGTGGGGTGACAGGTTCCCTTTAATTCGTCTCTGCTTGCACTGGAATCCTCAGGCCTGTCATGCTAGGCTGGAACTTAAAAATTTGATGAGGGCCCTGCAGTATTTTGCGCAAGCTCCTGTAAGGTCATGATGTCATGACGTGCGCTGTGACCTTGCATGAGTATGCGCAGAACCTTAATGGTCTTCATCAAAGCTGGAAGTCCCTTCCCAGCATAAGAGGCTTGGAAATTTCGGCGCGAGTTGCAGTGATCTGAAGGTGCTTTAAGGACTTGATGGGAAATGTTGAGGAGAGGTGAGCGATGAAGTGAGAATAAGGATTTTTTGTATTTTTTGCATATTAGGTTTCTTAGGCTCTGGAGTCTATGAAGAGCCCAGATCATAACAAAAGACATTACATTTGCAGACAATAGCTTCTCTGCAAATCAAATTTCCCAGAAAAAAACATGTGAACAGGCAAATTCAAATGTGTCTGATCTGCTCATTTCTGATAACTACAGTATATGCTGAGCCCAAGTAGTAATCCAGCTGGATTAAAATTGTTACAAGTTTTCTTAAGAGTAGGCAACGAAAAACGGAACCCTATTTCCTTTGGGTGGTTTATGTAGGATAAAGGCAGAATGATATACGGTACTTATTCCAAATGGCCGCCTAAATGCCAATTGCAAAAATATCACATTTTTCTATATATCCCCCCATCGTTAACTATTTCACAAATGACGCTTGATGTGGCTTCAGTTAATCAAGCTAGGTGAGTAGAAATAGAGTTTACAGCTTGGATTTGGATAAAATCTGACAATGTAAAGCTGTGTTCGTAAAATGCCCAGCGTTCAGAAACAATTATGGTGTCATTCTGGGATGAATTTGCTATGATTGTGCACCATCCTCATCAGGGCCAAGTGATCTACTTCATAATACAGTGGGGAAAATAAATATTTGATACTTCTGATTTTGCAAGTTTTCCCACCTACGAAGAATAGAGAGGTGTGTAATTTTTATCGTAGGTACACTTCAACTGTGAGAGACAGAATCTAAAAATAAAAAACAAAATCACATTGTATGATTTTTAAATAATTAAATGATGGCATGTTAGTTTTTATTTAAGAATCCCTCCTATAGTGCACTCATTACCTATATTAATTGCTCTTGTTTGAACTTGTTACTTGTATAAAACACACCTGTCCACAGACCCAATTAACCACACTCCAGCCTTTCCACCATGACCAAGACCAAAGAGCTGTCTAAGACAAAATTGTAGACCTGCACAATGCTGGGATGGGCTACAGGAGAATAGGCAATCATCTTGGCAAGAAGGCAACAACTGTTGGCACAATTATTGGAAGAAACACAAGATGACTGACAATCTTCCTCTGACAGGGGCTACCTGCAAAATCTCGCCTCATGGAGTAAGAATGGTTCTGCCAAAGGTCAGGAATCCACCAGGAATTACATGGGAGAATCTGGTCAATGACCTGAAGAGAGCTGGAACCACAGTCTCAAACATTACCATTAGTAACACACTACGCCGTCATAGATTAAAATCCTGTAGGTTACGCATAGTCCCTCTGCTGATGGTAGCACATGTCCAGGCCCATTTGACGTGTGCCAGTGACAATCTGGATGATCCATAGGGGGCATGGGAGAAGGTCATGTGGTCAGATGAGACCAAAATAGATCTTTTGGGTATCAACTCCTCTCGTCATGTTTGGAGGAAGAAGGA
Source organism: Ranitomeya imitator (assembly GCF_032444005.1). NCBI lineage: Eukaryota > Metazoa > Chordata > Amphibia > Anura > Dendrobatidae > Ranitomeya > Ranitomeya imitator. Next base: position 756,879,853 of record NC_091283.1, on the reverse strand, counting down.
TGAGTACAACCCAAAGAAATCTGTCCCAACCATGAAGCATGGTGGAGTAAACATCATACTTTGGGGATGCTTTTCTGCAAAGGGGACAGGGAGACTGCACCGTATTGAAGGGAGGATGGATGGGGTCATGTATCGCAAGATTTTGGCCAACAACGTCCTTCCCTCAGTAAGAGCATTGAAGATGGGTCATGGCTGGGTCTTCCAAGATGACAATGACCCAAAACACACAGCCAAGGCAACAAAGGAGGGACTCCGTAAGAAGCATATCAAGGTCCTGGAGTGGTCTAGCCAGTCTCCAGACCTGAAAAGAGTAGAAAACCTTTTGTGGAAACTGAAACTCAATGTTGACCAGCGACAACCCCAAAACTTGAACGATCTGGAGAAGATGTGTATGGAAGAGTGGGCCAAAATCCCTGCTGCAGTGTGTCTCCCTTCTCCCTGTCTCGCAGCTCCTGTTCTCCCTGTCTCCCATCTCCCGTTCTCTATCTCTCCCAGCTTCCATTCTCCTTCTCTCCCAGCTTCTGTTCTCCCTGTCTCACAGCTTTCGTTCTCCCTGCTTCCGTTCTCCCATCTTCTATTTTCCATGTCTCCCACATTCCATTTTCCCTGTCTCCTAGCTTCCATTTTCCCTGTCTCCCAGCTTTCGTTATACCTGTCTCCCAGCTTCCGTTTTTTCTGTCTCCCAGCTTTCATTCTACATGTCCGCTTGCTTCTGTTATACCTGTTTCCCAGCTTCCATTTTCGCTGTCTCCCAGCTTCCGATCTTCCTGTCTGACAGCTTCCGTTCTCCGTCTCGCAGCTTCCGTTATACCTGTTGTCTAGCTTCCATTTTCCCTGTCTCCCAGATTCTGTTTTCCTTGTCTCCCAGGCATGCGTTATACTTGTCTCCCAACTTCTGGTAGGCTATGTGCACACATAGGAAAAGAGGTGCAGAATTTTCTGCACAAAATCCGCATCTCCTGGCAGAATCCGCAGCCGCGGATTTGCTGCGGTTTTTGTGTGGTTTTTATGCGGAATTGATGCGTATTTTCAGCGTTTTTTTGCCACTGCGGATTTTTAACCTGGAGGGGTGCAGAAACACTGCAGATCCGCACAAAAGAAGTGACATGCACTTCTTTGAAATCCGCAGCAATTCCGAACTATAATAGAATAACATTATACTGTACATCACAGTGCGGATCTGCAGCATTTCTACGCGGAAAAATCCACTGTGGATCCGCAGCAAATCCGCATCGTGTGCACGTGTGCACATAGCCTTATACCTGTCTTCTAGCTTCCGTTTTCCCTGTCTCCCAGCTTCTGTTCTACCTGTGTCCCATATTCTGTTGTACCTGTGTCTCAGCTTCTGTTCTCCCTGTCTCACAGCCTCCGTTTTCCCTGTGTCCTAGCTGTGGGTGTGCTGTATCTGTCTCCCAGCTTTCGTTTTACCTGTCTCCCAGTTGCCTATAATGCTTCATCTGGGCTTATATGCTTACATGCTTCTGTGTCACGCGTCTAAATTCCAATAGAAACTTGCAGTTTTTACTGAATGCTGTGCTCTGAGGTCATGCTGCATTTTTTGTTCATTCACAGCACGACATATCCATGATGTTTTAGTGGGGTTTTTGTTCCTCGATTAACTTCAAACCATTCAGATTTAAGACAATGAAAGTACACATAGAGTGCCCAAGTCCAGTAATTTCTGAATGCCATTTAACTGCAGTCTTTCTATTCACTTAGTCTCTGTTTATTTGCATCTTACAGGTTTTTGTATTTCTTTTGTAAATCTTTTGTATACAATATATATATATAAATATATATATATATATATATATATACAGTGGGGCAAAAAAGTATTTAGTCAGTCAGCAATAGTGCAAGTTCCACCACTTAAAAAGATGAGAGGCGTCTGTAATTTACATCATAGGTAGACCTCAACTATGGGAGACAAACTGAGAAAAAAAAATCCAGAAAATCACATTGTCTGTTTTTTTAACATTTTATTTGCATATTATGGTGGAAAATAAGTATTTGGTCAGAAACAAACAATCAAGATTTCTGGCTCTCACAGACCTGTAACTTCTTTAAGAGTCTCCTCTTTCCTCCACTCATTACCTGTAGTAATGGCACCTGTTTAAACTTGTTATCAGTATAAAAAGACATCTGTGCACACCCTCAAACAGTCTGACTCCAAACTCCACTATGGTGAAGACCAAAGAGCTGTCAAAGGACACCAGAAACAAAATTGTAGCCCTGCACCAGGCTGGGAAGACTGAATCTGCAATAGCCAACCAGCTTGGAGTGAAGAAATCAACAGTGGGAGCAATAATTAGAAAATGGAAGACATACAAGACCACTGATAATCTCCCTCGATCTGGGGCTCCACGCAAAATCCCACCCCGTGGGGTCAGAATGATCACAAGAACGGTGAGCAAAAATCCCAGAACCACGCGGGGGGACCGAGTGAATGAACTGCAGAGAGCTGGGACCAATGTAACAAGGCCTACCATATGTAACACACTACGCCACCATGGACTCAGATCCTGCAGTGCTAGACGTGTCCCACTGCTTAAGCCAGTACATGTCCGGGCCCGTCTGAAGTTTGCTAGAGAGCATTTAGATGATCCAGAGGAGTTTTGGGAGAATGTCCTATGGTCTGATGAAACCAAACTGGAACTGTTTGGTAGAAACACAACTTGTCGTGTTTGGAGGAAAAAGAATACTGAGTTGCATCCATCAAACACCATACCTACTGTAAAGCATGGTGGTGGAAACATCATGCTTTGGGGCTGTTTCTCTGCAAAGGGGCCAGGACGACTGATCCGGGTACATGAAAGAATGAATGGGGCCATGTATCGTGAGATTTTGAGTGCAAACCTCTTTCCATCAGCAAGGGCATTGAAGATGAAATGTGGCTGGGTCTTTCAACATGACAATGATCCAAAGCACACTGCCAGGGCAACGAAGGAGTGGCTTCGTAAGAAGCATTTCAAGGTCCTGGAGTGGCCTAGCCAGTCTCCAGATCTCAACCCTATAGAAAACCTTTGGAGGGAGTTGAAAGTCCGTGTTGCCAAGCGAAAAGCCAAAAACATCACTGCTCTAGAGGAGATCTGCATGGAGGAATGGGCCAACATACCAACAACAGTGTGTGGCAACCTTGTGAAGACTTACAGAAAACGTTTGACCTCTGTCATTGCCAACAAAGGATATATTACAAAGTATTGAGATGAAATTTTGTTTCTGACCAAATACTTATTTTCCACCATAATATGCAAATAAAATGTTAAAAAAACAGACAATGTGATTGTCTTGATTTTTTTTTCTCAGTTTGTCTCCCATAGTTGAGGTCTACCTATGATGTAAATTACAGACGCCTCTCATCTTTTTAAGTGGTGGAACTTGCACTATTGCTGACTGACTAAATACTTTTTTGCCCCACTGTATATATATATATATATATAATTCAGTGTTTTACTTGGTGCCACTTGTTTAAAAGTCAAGCTAACAAAGCTCAAATTCACAATTCTCATTCACTTACAGTTTGTGCTGATTAATGTTCGCAACCTTACACACTATGTTATTTGTTAACTTATTTATACCAGTTACAAGTCTTGGCATAATAATGATTTTTCTTTATTATCGAATTGTGAATGGTAATATTGATAAGTTGTTTTTCTACTTTTGAATGGCTTGACTTTATCTTCTTGTTCAGTATGATTTTGGAGGACAGTAAAATAATTAGTTGATATCAAACCTAATCTAGAAAAGATAGAGATTTAAATTCAGTGCTTGGAGCAAATTCTAATAAGAGCAAAAGGAAGGAATGCCGTGTTCTCTTCTGTACAGCCTGTCAATCCAGAGGGCAGTACACAGTAACTTTATAATGATCAATCAATATTACAGAATGTCCTGTAGCGATCAATGTACATTTCAGTGAGAATTATATACAAAATGGCGACCAATATAGAATATTAACTGCAGAGCTATAATCGCTTTTCTGTTACAGACCTTCCATATCTGTACTCAGAACTTACTTTAATTGGAAGAGATTTAACAATGCTTAAATTCTCATTTTTTTTTTAATAAAAAATGTATTGTTGAACATTTCATATATCTGAACAAGATATTTATGATGAATCACAACACAGACGAAACTCTTCCCTTCAATTTTGTGTTGAGACATCAACAGATCAAGCAACCAAAGGGATTTACCATTTAAATGAGGAGCCAGGAGCCTGGGGGAATCGGGAAACTTTTATAATGTTGTCAGAGGGTGGAATCAGACTCTTGTTACACTTTTTCTAAACTTGTTACTGTGATGTTGGTCCAGATCACTCAGATATATTGTGTGCTTACCTCTGCAGGCAGTTAGGGGCTTAGTGTATTGATTACTGATGTGACTCTTGGCAGAATGTGAACCAATTGATGATTTTCAGCCAATTTGGGTCAGTTGCATGTATAATGAACATAATTTACAGAGAAGGATAGTCTCTGTGATTGACGGACTGCCTGAAAGACAAGTTGACCGCCCTATATGCCCAAGAGGAGGTAGAAGAGTGAAGACGCAAGGTGAGAACATGCCTCCAGAAACAGCTGTATGGCCGGGATCACACATGCGAGAAACACGGCCGAGTCTCCCATGTTAATACCCGACATTGCCGCCGGCACTCAGGAGCGGAGCGTGCGGTCGCATAGCAATATATGGAGCCGCACGCTCTGCTCCTGAATGCCAGCGGCAGTGCCGAGTATTAACATAAGAGACTCGGTCGCATGTGTGATCCTGGCCTAACAGACAAAATACGGGTGAGCAAAAATGTAATGAGTCAGTAAAAAGTGTCCTCACCCTGAAGTAGCAAAGAGCCAAAGCCATGAGGGGAAGACTAGCCCAGGAGACCATGCTGCAAGTGAGAAGAAAACCATGGCAGATATGGGAGTCTCAGGTGTGGATTAGAGAAATGCCAAGTTCTGCCTGGAAAGAGCAGCTCAAGAGATCTGGAGTGAGTGTGATCCTCACTAAGAAGTTGGAAGATCATGCCACCGATAGATCCAGAGTGTTGAACTCTCACAAAAGAGCGTGCACACTCCGGTGTACACTGAAATGGAAGCCGGTGTGTGTGAAGGTGACACAAGCTCAGGTGTGCCCTGTAAACTGAAAGAAGTGACCTGTGAAAAAAACTAAATATTTAAGTTTTATTTACTGTTTAAGGCTGAATTCACACTGGGCGTTTTTGCTGTATTTTTTATGCGTTTTTATGCTAATTTTCAGCTGTGTCTTACAGTACTAGCAAATCCTGTGAGATTTCAGAAATCTCATGCAACACACATTGATTTTTTTGTCATCAGTATTTTGTGCTTTGCACGTTTTCTTGGATATAGAAGATGTCACTTGTTTCTTGTTTCAGTGTTTCAGTGTTTTAGTGTTTTTAAGCCATTGAAAGTAGTAGGTGATGAAAAAAACGCAGACAAAATGACAAAAAAGCGAGTACAGCAGTATATGAAACCCATTTATTTTTGTCATTTTCCCAGGTTTACTATCCTGTCTTGGTCAATTTGGATTATTACAGGTTAATTAAATTATTGATGTGTACAATCTAAACATTGGTTGACAATAGTGTGAGTTTGAACAATGCCTGTGGCTGACCAAGGTGTGAGATTGCACAATGTGTGAGCAACTCAATGGCTGACCAAAGTGTAAAAGTTAAACTGTCCTACAAACTCAATGCACTGCCAGTGTCTTAGGTAAATTATTCCAGACCAGTTCACCTCCCTCAGCTGTTACATTTGTATGTGTATTTTTTTCATGAAGATATGTCTTGTATTGGTGACCTGTGTTCATGCTTCTGTGGTGGAAGCAAAGCTGAACTTTGGGATCCTGAAAAATGCACAAAAAGACACACCAAAGACATGCGTTTTGACGCTGTTTTTTTCTGTCAGGCGTGCAGGTTTTGCTGCAGAAAAACAATGCAACAAAAATGCCTAGTGTGAACTTAGCCTTAAAGGGAACCTGACAACTGATGCTTGATGCCTGGTCCATGGGCAGCATGTATCAGACACTGACTGTTTGATCATGATATGATATATGTTTAAAGGGAGTATCCGGGACTTTACAAAAAAAGCACCTAAGCACTAACAACATCATTCTTCCCCAGCACAGGGCGGTCACAGACGGCTCTTGTTGGGAATTCAGATGCGTCTGCTTGACGTCACATCTATACAGCGGAGGATTCTTTTCCGCTCCACTCTGTAGACGGGGCAGGACTTTCGGCATCATTCTGATTGACAATCTGATCCCCCTGCCTAACTGGGGGAGCCAGCTGTCAGTCAGGGTGACACCGGAATTCCTGCCCCGTTGTGTAAGCAGAGGCAGCTGAATCCCTGGCAGGAGTGGTATATAACCGCTCTGTGCCGGGGAATAACAACGCCGTGCACAACAGACAGGTAAGTTGCAATTACCTGCCTGTCAGTGCTTGGATACATTTTTTTTTTGTAAAGTCCTGGCTCCTAGCTACCCACTTTAACTCTGAAATACTCTGGTGTTTGAGAGAAAAACAGTTTAATAGCTACTGGGGACCAAGCTGAAAGGAGACTAGTCAGATAGGCGAGTCTCTGGTGGCTTTTCCCCGCCCATTGCATCGGAGTGACAGATCTCTCCTTGTCCAATCAGTATAGCGGAGTCAACCATGTAAGGCTGAAATCATGCAGCCAAAGCATGATACATGTGACCCATGGATCGGACAACACGTATCAGCTGTCAGTTTTACTTTCAGTGAAGTGCCTCATGTTAGAAGAAATAGAATACACATTTTTGATGAACTGTATTCTTGGCGCATGACTTTGTCGAGCCTTCCGGTGTAGTACTCTGACCTGAGCATCTGCCTTACAGCCTCTTTACAATGTAAGAACCCATTTGGTCACCTGATCTTGAAGATGTTCCGGAAAAGGAGAGAGTGGGAGCAGTTTCCTCTGTGTTGAGATGACAAGACGACTAAGGAACTACTACCAATAAGAGAACAGGTGACGGAAGCAGCTTAATTTTTTTAATATACATATGTTGGACAAATCCATATTTTAATGTGAAATGTAATTTGCCAAGCATTTTTTTTCAATCGTCACAGTCCCTTTAATGAATTTGAAATCTAAAATTATACAATACAGTGTTACGAGTCTGGACATTCTGGCATGTCATTTCATTACATGTGACGAAACAGAATGTAAAATATGTTTTCATTTTCATTAGATTTTTTTTCTTTGCACAATTTCGCTCAATGTCTGTCCCAATTTCAATGTCACGGTGAAGTCCATGGATAAAAAGAACATCAACAGGATATCTTGCCTTCCAGCTCATTTCTAAGTGATACTGTAATGTTACCTGGTAGTTTCTATTAAAATATGGCCATAGTTTCTTAGCGTTGATTTAGTTGCAGATTGTGTTGTTTGTGTGCCATATATATATTTTCTCATTTCTTGTTAAAGTGCCTTTTAAGATTAGATTTGCAAAGCATCCATATTAGCCATATCTCCACCGAGGTTACAGCTTGTTGCGATGAGAGTTCCAAATTGTTCTGTGTCAAGAAGATATCAGGATGATGACATTTACAGAATATTGCGGCAGTGTCATAACTTACTTTGCGATGCTTATGGTGGCAAGTCAAAGGCTCAATTAACATATCTACATAGTGCTGAATATTGTTTTTAAACTCTATAAAAAAGGAGATACGGTCTTGCCATAAATCATCTGTCTTCTGCTAAATACCATTGCAATAAAAGTATGCAATATTTCTACATTAAGAGATGGATCAACATGTCAGGATCAACACATTTTAATTTTGGGCTAGTCCCGGAGACTTACTGCCGCAGGGCTGCGTAATAATTCACTGTCAGTGGCTGCTTATCCCTGCAAACACAAAGACCCAATCTCTTGTGATCCTTAGCTTCAGGCACAAAAATCGGCTTTTGCCAATAGACGAAAGCGGTGATGTTCCCTGAAGACACGTTTCCTTGGGAAAGTTACTAATTGGGAGCAGACTTCATTTCTTCTACAAGTATTCTCCTCCAGAAAATATATTTGTGAATTCAATATTCGAGCCATCTATTTTTAATGTATATCCTTTTTTTCATACCCAATTAGTCTGTTTAATTAAAGAGAACAGACACAATAAGCTTCATTTATAAGCCAGAAGCAAAGCAAAAATCAAATTATTCCGCAAGTCCTCGTTCAAGATGAAATGAACTAATGAAAATAAACAGATAAAGATGGTCCCTAAGCAGTTTCCACCGTCTTAAACAATGAAGACCAGGTTGCTGTTGCTCAATTAACGCTGATTATAAACTTATTAACTATAAAGGTCGGAATGAGAGAAATGTAAAAGAGAAAGCGCTGAAATCCATATCTTCAGTTTGATACTCTTTCAAGTTTGGTTTCTCTGCTGTGGCTTGTTCTAATGAACCCTGCACAGTATTAAAAAGTGTCTAAAATAAGGAAAGTCTCCTGTAGGTAATTAGCTTACCATAAATTTTAATGTTTGCATACAAAATTAGAGTAGCACTCTGGATACAAAAATTCATTTAATAGAATATTGAATCTGATAATATTATGCTGTTCATTGGTAAAGGACAAGAATTGACAGATTTTTTTTGTTTCTCGTCAAAGGTGTTGTCGGCTGCCTGTACAGCCTCCTTTTAAATGAAATACTTCCCCTTGTAAGTAAAAATAACAGATACTCACCCCATGCAGCCGCGCTGGGTCTCCCGGGACATTGTTTCTTTGACCAAGCGGAAGCGAGAGCGCAAAACCGATAGTGGCCGCTGACTGATTGGAGGGCTTATGTGGTCGTGACAAAGTTGTGCAAACCCTGGAAGCCCAGCGCTGGTGAGCCAAGTATCTGTTACTTTTATTTTACAAGGGAGAATACTTAATCTAATAGGTGCTTGTAGTAACAAGTTGTAGATAGTGTTAGGCGTTGTGTAATACTACATTATGAGTAGTACTACAGATGGCTTGTGCACATAGCTTCCGCCCCAAGTGGTAAAAGCTACTTGTCGTATTTTGGAGCAACAGAATCTAGGCAAGAGAAGGATTAATCCAGCTTCACCGATGGGCAATCTTCTTTTATTTAATAAGTACAAAATGAATGACATACAGTAAAATCTTCAAGGTAATAACATCCCCACGTTTCAGGTGCTAATGGCACCCTTAATGAGCACCTGAGACACGTAGATGTAATTAGCATGAAGATTTTACTATGTCGTCCATTTTGTACTTATTAAATAAAAGAAAATTGCACGTCCGTGAACAGTGTCGGACTGGGGTGTCAAGGGCCCATCGGTAACATTGATTTTAGTGGGCCCACTTTTCACCTGCATACAAATATTACACTACCCTCGTTCACAAATGTACCTATATCTCTATATAATAATAAACTTGGCAGTTTGGTTACTGAATGATGAGATGCTGCTGTTTTCTGTACAGAGTGAATCCAGTGAATTATGCCAAGGACTGCCCATAGAGTGGGGTTGCTGGCCCAGATCGGCAAAGGGGCCCAGTGGGGAGTTCCCCTATGGGCCAGTCCGAGCCTGTCCATGAAGCTGGATTCATCCTTCCGTTCCTATATTGTTGCTTTGTAGCAGAGACGTTGTCCACACTCCGGACTGCAGTGGAATTTCACAACCGTGGTCTAGACTTTTTCTTGCTACTTTATTTGTAGCGATCACCTGATTGGGGCTTTTATTTCATCTATTGGGTCAAACTTTGGTCTTTTAGAAGTTTTCATCACTTTGCTTTCTTGTTAGTCCAATAGTAAACTAATCTTGCTGTACCTCAGGCAATCATCTTTGTTCACGAATGGAAGCAATCACAATTTTTTTCCCTGCAATAATAGTGCTGAAGGAAAATGAAACGTTTCACTCCACCCACTGAAATCAGAGGCTTTTTGCAGGGGACCTTTGCTCTGGCTGATGTAATGGAGTCCCAAGAAGGGAACCCTGGTCGCACCTTTTCTTGAAAGTTTTATACATCAAGAATTTCAATTAACAAGTTTAGCCTTTATAGGCTTGGGCCAATACCAACTTACTTATAGACCGTTGTGTAAAGTATCAGTAAAAAGAAAATCTGAGTTTTCCGAGACTACAGTTGGTACTGAGCACATATGTCTGATTATGGAGATACCAAGTAGAAAATCCATATTTATATGACCACCAGATATTCTTTGTATATCAGAGGAAATGTAAGGACTAGACAGGGGTCATCCATGTCATTTTACTGAACGATTTCAATGGAGCCAGACCTGGTTGTTAGCTTATATTTTGATTTTGCAGCAAAGTGAAAATCCCCTCCATTCCTTCGATAGACAAATTGTGTGGGAGGGTTAATACTTAACTATTTATTATTTTATTTTTTGTAGTGTGGTTATTTGTAAGCTACATGTATTTTATGTTTTTTTTTTCCCTATGAATCAGAAAAACTGTTAATTTAGAAATATTGGATTAAAAAAAGAGCCAGATCTACTGGGGTTTTTTAGTGTACTTTTCCTCACTTGCTGACTAAGGGTGGGTTTTGAGTGTGGAGGTTGATCATTTGTGTCATTCATATGTCCCAGTAAGGCATATGGACAAGGGTTGTCCAGACAAGATAACTTCTTAAAGGGAATCTGTCAGGTTTTTTTTTCATGTACTCTTAGGATATCATAATGTAGCAGCTGAGACACAGATTTCAGGGTTGTGTCACTGATTAGGCTATGTGCTGTTGTTTCCATACAAATTAAGGTTTTATCACCAGGAGATTATCACTGCCTGAACTGTAGTACAGTGAGGCCTGGTCTGACTCCACCCCCTCCTGTGATAACCAGTCGTCTGTCAATTTACAATGTACACAGAGAGCTGTGGTGTGGGTGGGATTAGCTTTCTGAGCTATGCTACATGCTGCATCTAAAAACTGATTGTGTTACAACTGCAGGACCCAGTAAGCTAAGTGATACGTTGTTGGAATCAGGGTCTCTTTACCTACATTATTCTGCTCTCTTATGAGGTAGTAAAATCCTGGTAACAGATTCCCTTTGAATGGCCTTAGAAACATTCCAAAGTTAAAAAAAAGTTGTGATTTATTCATCCAAGCTTCAAAAACATACATATCTTTGTAGATTGGGTCAATAAATCACAACCTTCTCCTGGCGTTTGCAATGCTGCTTTCTTCTCTCATTCATAGATGGTTATTTGGGAATTCTAGTCCCAAGCAGATTTGCTGCTACCCGTATAGGGATTTTGGTTTTTTTTTTTGCAGTTTTGCAGTGCTGTTCCTGCCTCTTTGTTTGCTTTTCGTGGCTAAATTTATATTGAATATTAATGCCGAATGAAAAATAAAATGCAAATCACATGTTGACATTCATGTTTATGATTTCTCCATGAAGCAATATGAGTCTGGTAAATCAAATATAAAGTAATAAAAGCTAAAAAAATGAATGCTGGTTTAAGTGCGTCTAATGCCAAAAGCTTAGATTTTCGACTCATTTTTCTTAATCACTCGAGTGCCTTACAAATGGCAAGTGCTCGTACTTGCTAAAAATTTCTGTCAAACTTCTTAAATTAATATGGTCTTGAATTATGCATGTGTTGTATTTTTTGTGAAGAATATGCCATTTATTTTCTTAAAGTTAATCTTCTCTAGTGCCACTCATCCATTATTAATACTGGATAGTATTATAAAAGTTTTGCCAGCCAAAGTTTAGCTACGTGACAGAGAGGAGCCGGCGACATTTTATCGTCTCAATAATTATTTCTAATTAATTCTAATTGTTGTACAATTGGCTATTGGACTGATTAGTGCAGTGACATACTTTGTAGTCTGCAGTGTGATACAAACCGGAGTTCCTCATTAGGATGCCGAGAACAGCCATTACGCAGAGTGATTTTAATGATTATTTTCCTTTTTTCCCCCAATGTAATTATTTTAAGCTACAATTGATCTGTTGTTTTTAAAAAAGAAATTGCTTATGCGAAAAGATTTTGTACCAATTTTTTTTTAATTATTCCCTGTCCATAGCATGTCCCTGACCAACTGGAGTGGAGGTGAAACATGTGCACCTATTCTCCATTCATTGTCCGTAGGACTGACGGTAGTATCTTTATGCTCTATTCCACTATCTCTGACAGTCCCGTAGACAATGAATGCTGCATAGATGCACATTATTGACCGCCGCTACGTTCAGACAGGAAAGAAAACCAGGGGGATCTAACAGCAACAAGGTGCACTAGCTTGCTCTGAATGGTTTTCTTGTAGTTTAATTTGATATCCTAGTGAATGTCTCAAGATAGATTTTCTAAGGATCTGCAAAGGAGTTTCTTTCTCTATTGTGTATAGATCTGATTATCCTTTTGATCAAGAAAGACTCTGAGTTTTGTGCCACAATCTGATAAGTTAAGTGTAATGATACACGGTGTGTGTCACCTGAGGAGCCTAAGGGGCGCTTTCAGGGAGCCCAGAACCAAGCGCACAGAGTGTGAGAATTAAGCACGCAGTGTGCACAGGACCTGACACTAAGGCTAGGTTCACATTGCGTTATGGCGGTACGTTTAACGGACTACGTTACACCGCGGCATAACGCGGTGTAACGTAGTCCGTTAACGCCACCATAGACTGCAATGTCAGACGCATCGCTAGCACACACCCATAATGATGTGACGGACCCTGAGACGCGGACTGCAGCGTTTCCGAGTCCGTCACCACTAGCGCAGACAGAGCTAGCAGATGCTCTGTCTGCATTAGCGCGAAGCAACGCCAGCACTTGCGCTAGCAGCAGCCCGTTAGCGTATGTGCTGAACGGGCTGCTGCTAAAGCAATGTGAACTTAGCCTAAGCAGTCACAGGATCGCAGGGGGACGGGGAAGCAGCTGAGCGCGGAATACAGGGCACAAAACGTAAACATAGTCAAATGGAGAGCCAATGGTCAAGGCCAAACGAGAGCGAGGTACCTAGGGATGAGACAGCGAGTGACCTGAGACGAGCCAAGGGGTCGGAGAACCAGGAAGGATAGGGCAGTACAGAGCAGAAAACAGAAGCAGAAGTCAAGGAACAAACCGGGTCATACACAGAAAAGCACACACGCACAGAGGCACAGCGATTACAGACGAGTTACCTGGGTCAGCTATCGCTAGCCGAGTAAACAGAAGCATCACCGACACTGGACCCCGGAACTACAAGCATTAAATAGCCGCCCCAGAACCAAAGAGAGGCGAACTATCTTAACCCTGACCTGACCAGGGCAGAGCCAGAACCACCCCGTCCTGAGTCATGACATAGATCCTGTTACCTAGTTTGTCTAAGGTTAGAGCTCTATCAGATGTCCATGATTCTTATAATCGTTCTATTCGTGATTTTAAAGACTATAACTAGTTTCCATTGTAGCCTATGGGCATGTTTAAACATAGTTGTCCACAAAAAGCGGAAAAAAAGAAAACTTGTCCATTTTTTTAATCCTAGTCTAGGATCAAACTCACCAATGCAAGTATTTGGGTCCATCAAAAAAGTGGGCGGCACTCAACTTGCGTCCTACACCATCCAATTTTCATATTGAATTGCTAGGACGATAACCTTCTCGTATGCCAAAAAAAAGAACTGATAATACTCTGATGGTAAAAACTGAAACTGATCAGACCTTAGTGCAAATCTGGTCAAAAATATTCAGGAGAATCGGTCAATTTTTTGCATAAAAGTTAAATTACTGACTTCCGAAAGATCCTTTAAACACAGGCAGGCAAGCAAGGTGAGCTCAGATTAACAAACATTGTAATTTGTGGTGGGTGTATCTCTGCAAAGCATAGAATTGTCCAATCAGTGCTGCCGGGGTAGGGACACACCCCTTTAAAAGGTAAATAGTAACATTCAGTTGCCAATTTATTCATAATAATTTTAAGAAAATAATAATGAGAAAGAGCAAATCGCAGAAATGTACCCAAGGGGCTAGTAATGAAAACAAAATACAAATATCAAAACCGTTTCACCAGAATTTTGTCTCAAATTGCATTGAAAAGTTGCAAAATTTTTTACATCATTTTCTCCCAGCTCTGCCAAATTGGACATAGTGAAGGCGCGGTGAGAGCGAAACACCACAGCTCATTTAATTCCTCACTAAGTGTGACAATCCTTACTCCAGAAATCTTACTCCAGTCAGAGACTGGAGTTAGATTTCTGGCATGGTGCACACAGGCACACGCCACTTGTCAGGTGCTCCTGATTCATTAACAGGCGTGTGCATCTTGATCAGTCAGGAGCGTCTGACACCTACATGCTCTCTAATCAAGACCTATGAGAAAATTGCTGCTCTTGATGACTCGGGGCCTTTGCATTTTAATAAAAACTACAAAGAACAAAAAAAAATTTAGCGTTGCATGTTGCAACCAAATGGTTTTCTTTTTTCAACACTGTCCTAAAGAAATCTTAAGTTTCACTGCCTATTTTCTGTTAGCGCAGTATTTATTCCTAAGCGCAATAGTGTTTTAATGGTTTTCATCATTGCATTGCTCTGCAGGAAACATTGAACAGATAATTAGAAATATGCTTTTATGATTTCTGTACAAATTGATAAACATTTTAATAAAATTTCAATGAAGGCAGAATTACATTTTCACTGGTAAAAATCAAATATATGTAACTAAGCGCACCATATTAGTAATAACATTCAGTTGAGAAAACTCATCAACTAAATGTTGTACTAATGTTATTTATCATTTCATTATTCTCTTACCTGGAAAATAAATTACAAATTAAGGACACCGGAAAAGATTGGCACATAGACACAAGAAGGTTTGTTCATCATCCACGACAAGGTGTGCCCCAATCTGGACAGTTCTATCCTCTAATAACCTCACCTTGTGTCTGATGACCTCAATGTAGACGGGGACAGAGCAGGACCAGAGCCGGACTGTCTCACACACCTGCCCATGTGGCGTGACTCCCCCTTTTTGAGTTATGGCCCCTTCACATTAAGCGACGCTGCAGCGATACCGACAACGATCCGGATCGCTGCAGCGTCGCTGTTTGGTCGCTGGAGAGCTGTCACACAGACAGCTCTCCAGCGACCAACGATGCCGGTAACCAGGGTAAACATCGGGTAACTAAGCGCAGGGCCGCGCTTAGTAACCCGATGTTTACCCTGGTTACCATCCTAAAAGTAAAAAAAACAAGCACTACATACTTACCTACCGCTGTCTGTCCCCAGCGCTGTGCTCTGCTCTCCTCCTGCACAGGCTGTGAGCACAGCGGCCGGAAAGCAGAGCGGTGACGTCACCGCTCTGCTTTCCGGCTGACCGACGCTCACAGCCAGAGCAGGAGGAGTGCAGAGCACAGCGCTGGAGGACAGACGGCTGTAGGTAAGTATGTAGTGTTTGTTTTTTTTACTTTTAGGATGGTAACCAGGGTAAACATCGGGTTACTAAGCGCGGCCCTGCGCTTAGTTACCCGATGTTTACCCTGGTTACCAGTGAAGACATCGCTGGATCGGTGTCACACACGCCGATCCAGCGATGTCAGCAGGAGTCCAGCGACGAAATAAAGTTCTGGACTTTATTCAGCGACCAACGATCTCCCAGCAGGGGCCTGATCGTTGGTCGCTGTCACACATAACGATTTTATTAACGATATCGTTGCTACGTCACAAAAAGCAACGATATCGTTAACAATATCGTTATGTGTGAAGGTACCTTTAGGCATTTGATTTTTATAGCTACCCATGTGCACGTGACTGAAACAGTCATGCATCGGTCCTGCTTTGCCCCATCTACATTGAGATCATCTGACACAACATGAGGTTTTAGTATTAGAGGATTGGATTGGGGTGCAACTTTTTGCGGTATGATGGCTGGCTTTTATGATTTCTTCATTAAAAACTTTGTTTACTAAGTACCCTATGTTATTTATACAGTTATGGCCGAAAGATTTCGCATCCTTATTGCAATTACATGGTGTATTATACACACGTTTATTACATTTGTGTGTATTGGAACAACATAAAAAATCTGCAAAAAAGGCAAATTGGACACAATTTCACACAAAACCCCTAAAATAGGCCAGACAAAATTGTTAGCACCCTCAACTTAATATTTGGTTGCACACCCTTTGAAATATATAACTGCAATTAATCACTTCCTATAACCATCAACAAGCTTCTTACGTCTCTCAACTGGAATTTTGGACCATTCTTCTTTTCCAAACTGCTCTAGGCCTCTCATATTTGAAGGCGCATTCTCACAACAGCAATTTTAAGATCTCTGCACAGGTGTTCAATAGGAGTTAGATTTGGATACATTACTGCCACTTGAGAACTCTCCAGTTTTTTTCTGTTCTCTATGCTTAGTGTGGCACACACAGACACAGAATACAGATATTCAGTTAACTTCTCTTTTTATCTGGTTTCAGGTGTGATTTTCATATTACCACACCTGTTACTTGTCACAGGTGAGTTTGAATGAGCATCACATGTTAAAAATTAAGTTTTTTACCCTCAATTTTGGAATGGAGCCAACAATTTTGTCTGGCTCATTTTTAGTGTTTTGTGTGAAATTAGGTCCAGTTTGCCCTTTTTTTTCTCTGTTTTTATGTGTTCCTTTAATACACAGAAAGGAAATAGACATATATGTACCCTAGCCTGTGTGATTGTAATAATTTTCTGGGAGAAATACGTAATTTTTTGGAACAATTTCAAGGGTGCCAACACTTTCGGCCATGACTGTATGTGCTATTACTTACTGCACGGTATATGCTAATTTTGTTTCGATCTGTTTCGTATTTGAACCTAGGATCCCAGTACTGCTAACCACTGAGCCACCGTGTGGTCTTTGAGATTTCTGAACTTTATCACAGTATGAAAGAGTTTCTAGAATATACACTACCCATCCAAATATTGATGGCTAGATAAGGTTAGATTCAGTACATGTCTGGTAGATGAACGTGTGGAAGATGATGCCCATTGGATTAGTCAAGGCACATTTTCCTGTGAAACACTTCTCCCAGAATCTCAGGCACTTCTTCTGATTACTAAACCCGGTACGACGTCATGCCTGTGTCACACAACAACAATCATGTTATACTGAGCATACAAATCAGAAGAGATACCCTGAATTCCTGCTCGTAGAAGGCAGATTTCAGGACTCCCATCCGGTGGCCATGGACTACTGACCTAGTCACTAGCCCAGAGTTCTTTGACTTGAGTCATTCATTTCTAGATACCAGTATTGGGAGATTGTTACATATGACTCTTCATGGTCTTTAAAAGGGTTGTGAATTAGAGTTGCAATCCTATTGCTTTTAGTAAGGTGCACACAGCGCTCCAAGCAAGCAGATCTTGTGCCGTCAACTACCCAATTCTTCGAGAAGTACTTTATAAAAGGGAGTATATTTAAAATTAGATAATAGTTTGTTGTGGGAATGATAGCTATATACTCCCAGTGAGTCCATTGTAAAGATTAATTCTAGAAACAACTCCAAAGGATGATTAAGCTTCCCTAAGGTTTTAAAAGTGAAGACACAATTTCTCAAGGTTATAGTTGCCATGAAAGAAATGTATGTGCCAGTAATTCAGACGGCAGGCAGAACAAACAGAATCATCAATATACCAGTTGTTGACTCATTTGCATTAGTTTGTAAGGTGAAATATGCAGTAGTGGGGTTTCAACGGCTCCATTGTTTCTCTCGCTATTCTACAAACAGGTGCTTGCATGATTTAAGAAATCTCCGTGCACATAACCATCATTCAGCCCTGCTATGAATAGAAGAATAACCAGTCAATGATGGTAGTAAGTCTCTGCAGATGTTTGCTTTCCGCTACGTTTAATTGGTTTGTGTTTTTCCGAACTTTGGTCCAAATTAATCAAGAGGTTTTCTTTAATTTTCTGGCATGAAATACCTTAAAGCTTTTGCCATTTTTACGCCTGTATTGCTCAGCTCTGCCATATAGGCGAAGCGTGGCAAAGCCCGTCCTGCAAATTCATTACAATTTATGCCATTTTAGGAAATTACACCAGCAATGTACTCTAAACCCTGACTGGAGTAACATCTCTGGCGGAGGGGCACAGCAGATGAAAGCTGCTCCTAATTCATTAAGTGGAGTGCACCTCTTATAGCAAATCCGTCAGTAGTTTTTGCTATATAATCTGAGAGCAGCATAACATAGCGCAAGAAAGCCTGATTCCAGGGATGTGTCCCTCACTGGACTGCTTGGTGCGGTCTTCATGGAATCTTTGTTTGTCTGATGTGGATGTAGCAAAGCAAAGACTTTTAGGCTCTGTATGACTCCTCCGACACCCCTGACGGCAGCTTCCTGTGAACCGTCAGCAGGCTGCTACTCAGTGTTGGGGGCGGCGTTACATAGATTAACCTGACTGCCTGGAAGGCGAGATGCAGTCTTGTAGTGTTAATCTGCACATCCCTAGAATCTGGCTCTTGTGTCCTAAATTATGATGCTCTCAGATTAATAGGAAAAACCTGCTTTAATGAATTCTCCAGTGGTCTCTTACTCCAGTGGTCCGGTCATAAAAGCTGGCGCATAAAACACTAGGGTTAATGAATTTGACCCTGTGTGTTTATAGATTTCACAAAATTAACAACATTGTCCAACTTGAATTAGCTCCCATTGACAATGTGCACTTTCTATCGAAAATTTTCCCACATTTTCTAACGTGTGCAGGGCATGGCTGAAATGTTGCCAAAAATTGCCCTGATTTGTATTTTTTTTTTGTCCAAATCGGGACAGTTTTAAAATTGATTGTTAACCCCTTAAGCCCCGAGGGTGGTTTGCACGTTAATGACCGGGCCAATTTTTACAATTCTGACCACTGTCCCTTTATGAGGTTATAACTCTGGAACGCTTCAACGGATCTTGGCGATTCTGACATTGTTTTCTCGTGACATATTGTACTTCATTTTAGTAGTAACATTTATTCGATATAACTTGCGTTTATTTGTGAAAAAAACGGAAATTTGGCGAAAATTTTGAAAATTTCGCAATTTTCCAACTTTAAATTTTTATGCCCTTAAATCACAGAGATATGTCACGCAAAATACTTAATAAGTAACATTTGCCACATGTCTCCTTTACATCAGCACAATTTTGGAACCAAAATTTTTTTTTGTTAGGGAGTTATAAGGGTTCAAAGTTGACCAGCAATTTCTCATTTTTACAACACCATTTTTTTTTAGGGACCACATCTCATTTGAAGTCATTTTGAGGGGTCTATATGATAGAAAATACCCAAGTGTGACACCATTCTAAAAACTGCACCCCTCAAGGTGCTCAAAACCACATTCAAGAAGTTTATTAACCCTTCAGGGGTTTCACAGGAATTTTTGGAATGTTTAAATAAAAATGAATATTTAACTTTTTTTCACACAAAATTTATTTCAGCTCCAATTTGTTTTATTTTACCAAGGGTAACAGGATAAAATGGATGCCAAACATTGTTGTACAATCTGTACTGAGTACGCTGATACCCCATATGTGGGGGTAAACCACTGTTTGGGCGCATGGCAGAGCTCGGAAGGGAAGGAGAGCCATTTGACTTTTAAATGCAAAATTGACAGGAATTGAGATGGGACACCATGTTGCGTTTGGAGAGCCACTGATGTGCCTAAACATTGAAACCCCCCACAAGTGACACCATTTTGGAAAGTAGACACCCTAAGGAACTTATCTAGATGTGTGGTGACCACTTTGACCCACCAATTGCTTCACAGAAGTTTATAATGCAGAGCCGTAAAAATAAAAAATCATATTTTTTCACAAAAATGATCTTTTCGCCCCCAATTTTTTATTTTCCCAAGAGTAAGAGAAGAAATTGAACCTCAAAAATTGTTGGCCAATTTGTCCTGAGTACGCTGATACCCCGTATATGGGTGTAAACCATTGTTTGGGCGTATGGCAGAGCTCGGAAGGGAAGGAGCGCCATTTTACTTTTCAATGCAAAATTGACTGGAATTGAGATGGGATGCCATGTTGCGTTTGGAGAGCCCCTGATGTGCCTAAACATTGAAATCCCCACAAGTGACACCATTTTGGAAAGTAGACCCCTTAAGGAACTTATCTAGAGGTGTGGTGAGCACTTTGACCCAACAAGTGCTTCACAGAAGTTTATAATGCAGAGCCGTAAAAATAAAAAATCATATTTTTTCACAAAAATAATCTTTTCGCCACCAATTTTTTATTTTCCCAAGGGTAAGAGAAGAAATTAGACCACAAAAGTTGTTGTGCAATTTGTCCTGAGTGCGACGATACCCCATATGTGGGGGTAAACCACTGTTTGGGCGCATGGCAGAGCTCGGAAGGAAAGGAGCGCCATTTGACTTTTCAATGCAAAATTGACTGGAATTGAGATGGGACGCCATGTTGCGTTTGGAGAGCCCCTGATGTGCCTAAACATTGGAACCCCTCACAAGTGACACCATTTTGAAAAGTAGACCCCTTAAGGAACTTATCTAGATGTGTGGTGAGCACTTTGACCCAACAAGTGCTTCACAGAAGTTTATAATGCAGAGCCGTAAAAATAAAAAATCTTATTTTTTCACAAAAATGATCTTTTCGCCCCCAATTTTTTATTTTCCCAAGGGTAAGAGAAGAAATTAGACCACAAAAGTTGTTGTGCAATTTGTCCTGAGTGCGACGATACCCCATATGTGGGGGTAAACCACTTTTTGGGTGCATAGCAGAGCTCGGAAGGGAAGGAGCGCCATTTGACTTTTCAATGCAAAATTGACTGGAATTAAGATGGGACGCCATGTTGGTTTGGAGAGCCCCTGATGTGCCTAAACATTAAAAACCCCCACAAGTGACACCATTTTGGAAACTAGACCCTCTAAGGAACTTATCTAGATGTGTTTTGAGAGCTTTGAACCCCCAAGTGTTTCACTACAGTTTATAACGCAGAGCCGTTAAAATAAATTTATTTTTTTTTCGCAAAAATTTTTTAGCCCCCAGTTTTGTATTTTCACAAGGGTAACATAATAAATTGGACCCCAAAAGTTGTTGTCCAATTTGTCCTGAGTACGCTGATACCCCATATGTGGGGGGGAACCACTGTTTGGGCGCATGGCAGAGCTCGGAAGGGAAGGAGCGCCATTTGGAATGCAGACTTAGATGGATTGGTCTGCAGGAGTCACGTTGCATTTGCAGAGCCCCTGATGTACCCAAACAGTACAAACCCCCCACAAGTGACCCCATATTAGAAACTAGACCTCCCATGGAACTTATCTAGATGTGTTGTGAGAACTTTGAACCCCTAAGTGTTTCACTACAGTTTATAACGCAGACCCGTGAAAATAAAAATTCTTTTTTTTTTCACAAAAATGATTTTTTAGCCCCCAGCTTTGTATTTTTACAAGGGTAACAGAATAAATTGGACCCCAAAAGTTGTTGTTCAATTTGTCCTGAGTACGCTGATACCCCATATGTGGGGGGGAACCACTGTTTGGGCTCATGGCAGAGCTCGGAAGGGAAGGAGCGCCATTTGGAATGCAGACTTAGATGGATTGGTCTGCAGGCGTCACGTTGCATTTGCAGAGCCCCTGATGTACCCAAACAGTAGAAACCACCCACAAGTGACCCCATATTGGAAACTAGACCTCCCATGGAACTTATCTAGATGTGTTGTGAAAACTTTGAACCCCCAAGTGTTTCACTACAGTTTACAACGCAGAGCCGTGAAAATAAAAATCCTTTTTTTTCCCACAAAAATGATTTTTAGCCCCCCAAATTTTTATTTTCCCAAGGATAACAAGAGAACTTGGACCCAAAAAGTTGTTGTCCAATTTGTCTCGAGTACGCTGATACCCCATATGTTGGGGTAAACCCCTGTTTGGGCGCACGGGAGAGCTCGGAAGTGAAGGAGCACTGTTTTACTTTTTCAATGCAGAATTGGCTGGAATTGAGATCGGACGCCATGTCGCGTTTGGAGAGCCCCTGATGTGTCTAAACAGTGGAAACCCCCCAATTATAAATGAAACCCTAATCCAAACGCACCACTAACCCTAATCCCAACTGTAACCCTAACCACACACCTAACCCAGACACACCCCTAATTCTAATCCCAACCCTAATCCCAACCGTAAATGTAATCCAAACCCTAACCCTAGCCCCAACCCTAGCCCTAACCCTAACCCTAACCGGAAAATGGAAATAAATACATTTTTTTTAATTTTATTATTTTTCCCTAAGGCTAGGTTCACATTGCGTTAGGGAAATCCGTTTAGCACTAGCGGATTGCGCTAACACAATGTCTTTTTAGGTGTCGTGTTTAGTGGTCGCGTTAACGTCCCCGCTCTGGAAGATCGGGGATCGGACCTCGGGCGCGCCGCGGACGCTGCAAGCAGCGTCTGAGGCGCGCCACAAAAGAATGGCACCTTGCTAGCGCGAGCCGAAAATGGCACGCTCTAGCGATGCGCTACACCTGAAAATCACATTGCTGTCAATGGTTGTGCTAACGGACCCGTTGCACGGCGTTAATTGTGACATTTTCGCCGTGCAACGCTGTCCGTTAGCGTTAACCCATTAACGCAATGTGAACCTAGCCTAACTAAGGGGGTGATGAAGGGGGGTTTGATTTACTTTTATAGCGAGTTTTTTAGCGGATTTTTATGATTGGCAGCCGTCACACACTGAAAGACGCTTTTTATAGCAAAAAAGTTTTTGCGTCTCCACATTTTGAGACCTATAATTTTTCCATATTTTGGTCCACAGAGTCATGTGAGGTCTTGTTTTTTGCGGGACGAGTTGACGTTTTTATCGGTTACATTTTCGGACACGTGACAGTTTTTGATCGCTTTTTATTCCGATTTTTTTGTGAGGCAGAATGACCAAAAACCAGCTATTCATGAATTTCTTTTGGGGGAGGCGTTTATACCGTTCCGCGTTTGGTAAAATTGATGAAGCAGTTTTATTCTTCGGGTCAGTACGATTACAGCGACACCTCATTTATATCATTTTTTTTATGTTTTGGCGCTTTTATACGATAAAAGCTATTTTATAGAAAAAATAATTATTTTGGCATCGCTTTATTCAGAGGACTATAACTTTTTTATTTTTTTGGTTATGATGCTATATGGCGGCTCGTTTTTTGCGGGACAAGATGACGTTTTCAGAGGTAACATGGTTATTTATATCCGTCTTTTTGATCGCGTGTTATTCCACTCTTTGTTCAGCGTTATGATAATAAAGCGTTGTTTTTTGGCTCGTTTTTTTTTTTTTTTTCTTACGGTGTTCACTGAAGGGGTTAACTAGTGGGCCAGTTTTATAGGTCGGGTCGTTACGGACGCGGCGATACTAAATATGTGTACTTTTATTGTTTTTTTGTTTTTTTTTTATGTAAAGAAATGTATTTATGGGAATAATATTTTTTTTTTTCTGCTTTATTTAGGAATTTTTTTTTTATTTTTTTTTTTACAAGTGTGGAAATTTTTTTTTTTACTTTTTCACTTTGTCCCAGGGGGGGACATCACAGATCACCGATCTGACAGTGTGCACAGCACTCTATCAGATCGGTGATCTGACATACAGCCGGGCAGGATTAGAGCTGCAGCTGCAGCCTGATCCTGACCCGGAAGTGCTCCCTGCAGGACCCGGATGCAGCCCGGCGGCCATTTTGGATCCGGGGACTGCAGGGAGAAGACGCTCGGTACACGGTGAGCACATCACCGTGTACCGATCGTCTCAGGGAAGCCCGCAGGGAGCCCCTTCCCTGCGCGATGCTTCCCTGCACCGCCGGCACACCGCGATCATCTTTGATCGCGGTGTGCCGGGGGTTAATGTGCCGGGAGCGGTCCGTGACCGCTCCTGGCACATAGTGCCGGATGTCAGCTGCGATAGGCAGCTGACACCCGGCCGCGATCGGCCGCGCTCCCCCCGTGAGCGCGGCCGATCGCATATGACGTACTATCCCGTCCATGGGAATTAAGTCCCAGGTCACCTGGACGGGATAGTACGTCATATGGGATTAAGGGGTTAATGGGCGAGTGATATTGAAAACCACATTAACAATCATTTTTAAAACTGTAGTAATCATAACCTACAGTGGGGCAAAAAAGTATTTAGTCAGTCAGCAATAGTGCAAGTTCCACCACTTAAAAAGATGAGAGGTGTCTGTAATTTACATCATAGGTAGACCTCAACTATGGGAGACAAACTGAGAAAAAAAAATCCAGAAAATCACATTGTCTGTTTTTTTAACATTTTATTTGCATATTATGGCGGAAAATAAGTATTTGGTCAGAAACAAAATTTCATCTCAATACTTTGTAATATATCCTTTGTTGGCAATGACAGAGGTCAAACGTTTTCTGTAAGTTTTCACAAGGTTGCCACACACTGTTGTTGGTATGTTGGCCCATTCCTCCATGCAGATCTCCTCTAGAGCAGTGATGTTTTTGGCTTTTCGCTTGGCAACACGGACTTTCAACTCCCTCCAAAGGTTTTCTATAGGGTTGAGATCTGGAGACTGGCTAGGCCACTCCAGGACCTTGAAATGCTTCTTACGAAGCCACTCCTTCATTGCCCTGGCGGTGTGCTTTGGATCATTGTCATGTTGAAAGACCCAGCCACGTTTCATCTTCAATGCCCTTGCTGATGGAAGGAGGCTTGCACTCAAAATCTCATGATACATGGCCCCATTCATTCTTTCATGTACCCAGATCAGTCGTCTTGGCCCCTTTGCAGAGAAACAGCCCCAAAGCATGATGTTTCCACCACCATGCTTTACAGTAGGTATGGTGTTTGATGGATGCAACTCAGTATTCTTTTTCCTCCAAATACGACAAGTTGTGTTTCTACCAAACAGTTCCAGTTTGGTTTCATCAGACCATAGGACATTCTCCCAAAACTCCTCTGGATCATCCAAATGCTCTCTAGCAAACTTCAGACGGGCCCGGACATGTACTGGCTTAAGCAGTGGGACACGTCTGGCACTGCAGGATCTGAGTCCATGGTGGCGTAGTGTGTTACTTATGGTAGGCCTTGTTACATTGGTCCCAGCTCTCTGCAGTTCATTCTCTAGGTCCCCCCACGTGGTTCTGGGATTTTTGCTCACCGTTCTTGTGATCATTCTGACCCCACAGGGTGGGATTTTGCGTGGAGCCCCAGATCGAGGGAGATTATCAGTGGTCTTGTATGTCTTCCATTTTCTAATTATTGCTCCCACTGTTGATTTCTTCCCTCCAAGCTGGTTGGCTATTGCAGATTCAGTCTTCCCAGCCTGGTGCAGGGATACAATTTTGTTTCTGGTGTCCTTTGACAGCTCTTTGGTCTTCACCATAGTGGAGTTTGGGGTCAGACTGTTTGAGGGTGTGCACAGGTGTCTTTTTATACTGATAACAAGTTTAAACAGGTGCCATTACTACAGGTAATGAGTGGAGGAAAGAGGAGACTCTTAAAGAAGAAGTTACAGGTCTGTGAGAGCCAGAAATCTTGATTGTTTGTTTCTGACCAAATACTTATTTTCCACCATAATATGCAAATAAAATGTTAAAAAAACAGACAATGTGATTTTCTGGATTTTTTTTTCTCAGTTTGTCTCCCATAGTTGAGGTCTACCTATGATGTAAATTACAGACGCCTCTCATCTTTTTAAGTGGTGGAACTTGCACTATTGGTGACTGACTAAATACTTTTTTGCCCCACTGTATGTTTCAACCACTTTGTGGCTCATCCTACCTCAGTAATTCACTAGGTTCAAACAGGCATATTTTACTGTGCATATACGAAAAATGCAATGCCCAGACTGACCACCCATTACCCTGTGCTGCCCCCACCTTTATCATGGTGGCCTACTGCATCCTGCTAGTGTATTGGTAGTATGACCGGGTGTTGGCAAAGTTTCCTTTTCTGTGAGATTTTTCTTGAACTTATGTCCGTTTTTGATTTTAGTGTAGGGACTCGCACGTATGAGGACCATTGACATGGGTTGCGAGCTTGCCCAAAATATCGATCAATACCTCATTCATTTTACACAGAATTTTTCATCTTTTTATTGCACATTTTTCCATTTTTATGTAAGATACAGCTAGGCCCTTTGGTGTTGGTTGGGTGAATTGGGGTGTTTGTTCTTGTGGGGTGCACTTATATAGTGCTGGGCAGGCTGCCTGATATGATAGTATGGGTGTCATAAATAAACTGTAAACCAGACACTGTGGATCACTCGTATCTGTGTGACTGGTGCCCTATGCGAGCCTCATCTGTGTGCATTTTTAATACTAAGCAACCACCCCATCCATGAATTGGCAGGTTTTTGAGTGGTTGTTTCATCAGTATTTTGCACCTGTCTGCGTGTTACAGCTTCAACGGGTCCAAGTGACCGCTTCACTTGGACCCATTGAAGTGGTAACATGCGAAATGGCCGTCGTCCTTTCCAGGACTCCCCGCATTCCTCCATAAGCCCGAATCCCGCACTCAAATGCCTGCACTTTTGGTGAAATAAAGGATTTTTGAGAAATACTGCAAACATGGTGAGTGCCGCATTTTTTTTCTCTTTTGTCAAGCATTAGACTCACATGTTTATTCTGTGCTGAGCACCACAAACCGTTTGTATAGCTGATATTATTCAGTTAAATAAAAGTCCATTTCACTTCTATTATGGACTCGTATCATCTCTAGTGCAGTTCACTTTTCTCTTATATAGTGCGTTGGTAATCTCACCTGGTGTTGCTAAGACTTTCTTTTTCTGTGATGTTGAATGCTTGTCCTTCTCACATCCATTTTTAAATAAAGCAATCACTAGTATAAAGGCAACTTGCCACTTTCCACTATACAGATGTAGAGTTGCTGCAAAACAGTGTATTTAACCTTATATTTTCTTACCTTTAACCCCTTTTGCAATGTCAGGTGTAATAGTACGCCAACGTCTGACTCCCTCCCTTTGATGTGGGCTCCGGCGGTGAGCCCACATCTTTGACGGTACATGTCAGCTGTTTTGAACAGCTGACATGTGCCCGGAATAGCTGTGGGTGGAATTGTGATCCACCCGTTGCTATTAACCCGTTAAATGTCGCTGTCAAACGCTGACAGCTGCCTTTAACTCACCCTTCCAGCCATCCGTCCGGAAACCAGCCCTCTGATGACCCCCCTGTCACGTGATCGCGGGTCACCGCTTCATTCGCATGACAACCAGAGGTCTCCTGGAGACCTCTATGGTTGTCAGTGCTGGTTGCCGTGAGAGTAATTCTACTACATAGAGGCGATCTGATTATCGCCTCTATGTAGCAGAGCCGCTAGACTTGTAGCAGCTTCTAGTCTCCCATGGAAACTATTGAAGCATGCAAAAAGTAAAAAAAAATGTTTTTAAAAATATAAAAAAATATAAATGTTAATAAAATAAAAAAGTTTCAAAATAAAACATCAAACATACATATACTTGGTATCGCTGCGTTCAGAATCGCCCAATCTATCAATAAAAAAAGGATTAACCTGATCGCTAAACGGTGTAGTGAGAAATAAAGTCAAAACACCAGACTTATTGTTTTTTGGTTGCCCCAACAAATCACGAAAAATGGAGACGCTACAGGTGTCGAAAATGGTGCTTTTTTTTTTAAACAAAGTTTGGAATTTTTTATCACCTATTAGATAAAAATAACCTAGACATGTTTGGTGTCTATAAACTCATAATTACCTGGAGAATCATAATGTCAGGTCAGTTTTAGCATTTAGTGAACCTAGTAAAAAAGCCAAACAAAAAGCAAGTGTAGGATTGCACTTTTTTGCAATTTCACTGCACATGGAATTTTTTTCCCGTTTTATAGTACACGACATGGTAAAACCAATGGTGTCATTCAAAAGTACAACTCGTCCCGCAAAAAAACAAGCCCTCACATAGCCATATTAATGAAAAATAAAAAAGTTATGGCTCTGGGAAGAAGGGGAGTGAAAAATTAAAACGCAAAGCCGAAAAAAAAACTCTGGGGGTTAAGGGGTTAATTTAGGCTCCTGCCAATTATTAAATACACACCAAATATTCAGATCGACAAGTCACTGCCAAGTATAATCTAAATTATACTGATTACTGATTATACTGATTATGTGACAGTTATGCATCTCCATAACTCAGTCATTTAACAAAGGTTGGTACTCCCAAAGGGATGTTCACATAGGGCGGAATTGCAGCAGAACATTTTCTCAGCAGTTCCACCTGAAACTGCTCGGACATCCGTCATGGCAAATCTGTACCCTTATGCACAAAGTAATGTCCATAAAAGTGTAATGAATTTAAAGAAGAACTAAAGGACTGTGACCTGAACATCTTGAGCATGTTTGGAATGATGTGAGGCTCCATACACAAGCCAATTGTTCTCATTCAATGTCAGCGCTTGACCCCACAATTGCACAGAAGTACAAGGTGCTCAGAGACATGGTCAAGGTAAGGGAGGCTGAAAACTGACCACGACTGACACAGAAGGTGAAATGTGAAGACTGGGCCAAGAAATATCTCAAGACTGATTTTTCAATGATTTTATGGACTGTGAGATATGACAGACTGGGCCAAGAAATATCTGAAGACAGATTTTTCAAAGGTTTTATGGACTGGCGAGATATGACTGACTCTTGACGGACCAGATGGATGGGCCCATGGCTGGATCAGTAACATGCACAGACCTCCACTTTGACCCAGATGCCAGCAAGGTGGAGGTGTGGGGTACTGCTGTGTGCTGGTACTATTAAAGATGAGCTAGTTGGACCTTTTTGGGTTGAAGGTGGACTCAACATCAACTCCCAAAGCTACTGCCAGATTTTAGAAGACACTTTCTTCAAGCAGTGGTACAGGAAAAAAGTCTGCATCTTTCAAGAAAACCATGATTTATCTGCAGGACAATGCTCTATCGCATGCATCAAAGTCCTCGACTGCTTGTCTAGCCATAAAAGGCCTTAAAGATGAAGCCTCACCTGACCCTAACCCTATTAAGAACTTGTGGACCCTGAAATTGGAGAAACTAAAACAGTCATCTCTATGAACAGTGTCAGGGAGGCTGTGGTTGGTGCTGCCCCAAAAATTAATCTTCAACAGAATAAGAATCTGACAGACTCCATCTATGGAAGGCTTATAACTGTTATTGAAAAGGAGGCAGACTCATATTGGTCATTGTACATTTTGTACATTTTCAGTTGTTTGGTTCTTAGTCTTACTTTACCAGATGAAAATAAATAATTGAGATGGGAATATTTACATTAAATGTTCATTTAGCTGCATTATATTTCTGCACATTGATAGTTCCCCAATAATTATGCACACATAGATATTCTCCTAAGAAAGACAAAACTTATTATACTTAATTAAAGGGAACCTGTCACATTAAAAAAACGCTATTAACTTGCAAATACTGGGTTAATCTGTATGTTAACAGTGGTCTAAATCTACCCGGCGCCAGCACATAGAGCCCCACGTCCAGGAGGAAACAAACTTTATTATTTTGGGCACTGTTTAGGTCTCAGTCATAGTGTTGGCGCTGGCGCAGTGTGTATAGGGAGTGGCTGAAGGCTTACCCTAATGATGAGCTGCTGTCAGTCAATACCTGAATATGGTGACTGAAGACATGCCGGTGCCCACCACATGACTGAAACCCGAGTGCTGCCAGGGGGAATAAAGATAATTTCCTCCTGGCAGTGGAACGCCATTAACATTCAGATTAACCCCATATCTGCAGGTTGATAGGGTTTTGCACTTGACAGGTTCAAGTTATTATTAAACTTTTGGATTGACCAACAACGCTGTAGTTTTTCAATAGTAAAGTTAACCAACAAAAATACAAATTGCCTAATAATTGTGCACACAGTGTGAAGTGAGGACTAACATACAGTAGTCATAAAATGGTATTTTGTCAATGTACATGAAAAAAAATGTGAATTCTGCCTCAATGGGGGAAGGGGTGTTCTACCTTCCTCAGGATAAATACATGAATGGATAGTTTGTTGGACTGCAGGATCAGCTGGCACAATCGATTAGTTTGTATCCAGTAACAATGAAAACAGATATGT
Source organism: Ranitomeya imitator (assembly GCF_032444005.1). Classification (NCBI taxonomy): domain Eukaryota; kingdom Metazoa; phylum Chordata; class Amphibia; order Anura; family Dendrobatidae; genus Ranitomeya; species Ranitomeya imitator. The sequence continues at coordinate 756,849,891 of NC_091283.1, read as the reverse complement.
CTGTATAGCAGCTGGACACCCAGAATGATATATTTTTAAATAAAGACTCGTTGCTTCCTAATTTTTAATTGCAGGGGAATTGGAGCAATAAAATAGATTGCCAAATTGATTCCCTAATTTTCTTGCACAGTACAGAACTATATAGTGGGGTTAAGTTATCTTTCTTAAAGCTTTTGTGTAACTCCATTATGTAAATTCTTTTAGTTTGTTCTGTTGTAAATTTTATGCCAATGACGTTATCAATTACGTTTTATATATTAAAACTTGTAAAGATTGCATCTTTTCACTAAAAAAGGTAATACCTTAGTCATGTTTGTAGCTATTGTTTATCTAATGAGATGATGTATAGAAATGTGTGTAGAAAGGTCTTAGTAAGCGTTTCATGCTTGAAATTTATTCTTCCATTTTTGGAGTATGGCAATAAGCTATGGGTGAATAAGTGTGTCGACAAAACCAAAGACAATGAGGTGTGAACAACAGAAAACATCCTTTTTGTTAAATTTAGTCTTATTTTAAAAAGCCGAACGGAAGAATTTTCAGCATACAATTCTACATTCACTTATTTTGAAGCTAGCTGTGGTATCCAGGGCCATAACTTGAAATTTTTGAGCTTCTGATAGTAAAAAAAACTACTGAATCATATGCACAGTCACTATTCACCTGTATTCATTTGCAGGTGGTAGCCACTTGATCGTATGTATGAAATTAGAATACCTGCAGTCACATGTCGACTGTAGATTCTTGTGCTTTTATCATTTCTGTTGGTGGGAATAGCCAGCATGTGACTGCCACCCCACAAGGGGATAACATAGGAATCGTGACAGTGAGGGATTGGGCTTCATAGGAGGATTAACATGGCATCTATGGGGTCCTTCAGCAAGCCCCCTGCTGTTATTCCAAACCAATGCTGATACAAATAAATGTAAATAGTTAAACAGTGAAAGGAGTAAACATCATTTGCTGCAGTTACAGACAGATCCAGACTTTCTAACACAGCCAGCATCTGCCAGGAAGGGTGATGACACAGTTCCTGAGCCTTCTTCATGTACCCGCTGCACACACACGACGTAAATTTACAATATCTGGCCATGAAGGGGTTAAAGAGCAGCACTGAAAAGAAGCACATTTCTCTGATAAGATATATTACAAAGTTGCTTAACCAGTTCTAAACTGCCCACCGACCTCATAGGTGTGGACGGTCCACATTTTACTCTGCACTGATGTACTACAATGACAATACTGAATAAGTGGCTTGCAGGAGAGTGTGTAGCTGTGTGTACACAACTGAAGACACAACTGGACTCCCCACAAAGAAATCTGACATAATTTATTATGATCTCTGCCTTGATTCTCTGTATGCACGATACTGAATAAATGCTTGTGTATACAGAATAGGAAGCACTGACAGTGCTTCTTCCTCTGGACCCGGTGATCATATGATTGCTGATTGTAGGGAGAGAGCAGGAGCCTCAAGGGATGAGGAAACCCAGGCAGGAAGGTGAAATTCTCCCTGTAGCTGGGGCAAAGAAGTACATTAATAAGTAATAAAAAGATTGTATTAATATGTAAAAATGTACTTGAAAAATGTAAATATATAAATAAATGTAAAAATAGATAAAGCGAGTAATATACACACTGCCAGTAAAAAACAAAACAAAAGATGGCCAATATATATATATAAAAAAAAAAAAATTTACGAGAAGGGGAAGAAAATTTAAAAAATGTTAGCGGTCTATGTGGTTTTTAAAGATTGTGAAAAACTGACACCTATTTCTTAGTTTTCTGCACATATACCCCAATATCCACCAAAAAATGAAATAAAAATGAAGCCTCATGTATCGTGAAAAAAAAGCGAAGTATTATCTTAATATCCAGTCAAGATCATTTTTTAGAGTCCTTAAAAGTGAATATACAATAAAAGCCGAAAATGTGCCTGGTCAGGAAAAGAGGAAAATGCTCCAGTCCTGACCTAGTTAAGCATCGCACAACACCAATTTCACAATTCAACTGGCGAGTGACCTGGGACCAGGGGGCACCTTTCCTGGCCCTGACACTAGAAGATGCCCTAGCTCGCCCTGTTCCCCAGGATACTTCAGATGGCGAAGATGCCGGGGCTACCATCCTTGCTTTATCTCCTACAACAGCCCTACGTCTGTCCCCCTCACCCACTAGGGGAAGAGAGGTGCTACTGTCCAACACAGTAAACCAACCAGACAGACAGGGGGGGACAGAGACAAGGGTATAAAGAATACTCCACACACGAAATATACTCTCACATATAACAGAGGTATTCACCAGGGTGTGTAGGGAGGGGGAAGAAAGTAAGACGGGAAAGGATAAGGAATTTCCAAGCGTACAAATCAAGCAATATTCGCAAATAAACTCCTCCAACTCTTCTATTCCACACCAGCTCCTCTCACTCCCGGTCTATGTAGCAAATGCTAACTCAGGCAAGGATCTGGTAATGGAGCCCAGCTTTAATAGGGAAGAGGAGTGGTTAACCGATCACAGCTGAATGCAGAAATCTGCAACATGGCCGATTAACCCCTCTCCTGCTGAAAGGAAACAAACAAGTTTAATACATTGGAGAAGTGCTTCTTCTCAGTGGTGGACTAAGAGCCACCAGACGCTGCGGTCTTATGGCTCTGCTCTGTTGCGGTAACCCCATGACAACCAATTATTTAACGTTCATTGATTTCACAAGTTTTAAAATTATATAGACACTTTTCAGTCTATCTTTTAAAACTAGAGGGGAATCCAATTCAGGTGACCCCCCCCCCATCTATTACTCCAGAATATCAAGAGTGCATAAAAGATGGTGCTAGAAACCATCTCATTATCAAAACGTATTGACTTGGTCTAAATTGAGGTTTTTGGCATAATTTTGTTTTCAAATGTAATAGTTATTTTATAAGCCTTGTATTATAAATCTAGTGGAGCTTTCTATAATGGGATTTATAAATAATAATATAGCATTTTCTCTTAATCCACGATTAGCATTTGCATTCAGTACGTGAACCTAAATAGAAATTTCCTGCACACAACAAACTTCTCGTTGGCTATTTTAATCGACAGTCTAGATGGCAGAAAACGAGTGAACGCTTGCAGTTCATTTAACTTGATTGCATTTCCTATTTACTTTATTCAGCGACTTAGTATCATGAAGGAGTTCACCATCTGGTAGTGCGAGTATTATAAAAATGAAATGCATCTTAAATGTGATAAACAGCTCAGGCAAACACACAATTGGGCTTAATAAAGATTGTATACTGAATTGCAAGTGGAAGAATTTTGACTTAGTACTTTCTGATTTGTTTTTAAATGTGTGAACCTTTAATTCATTGGATGATATCAGGCAAAGGCTAAATTCAAAAGGTTTGTAGTTTTTCATTATATAGCTCTTGGTTTTATCATTTCTCAGTGGGCTTGTCTGATAACGTGCAGATTTATTCACACTGGTTGTTAACTGGAGAGTGTTCAAAGCATTTATTATGGACCAAAATGAAAGGTAATATAAAAATAATTTATTGTCGTATAAGGTCAAATCCGGTCTGATGCTCTTAGAGTGTGGTACAATCAAACCCATTAATAGAAACAAAAAATGCTAAAAGTCATATTGCACAAATTGGTGAAAGGGGTTTTCCATCTCAGTAGATAGCATAATACTAGTATGTGCCATCATTTTATGATAAGTAGAGTTAAACTTTTGTGATCACTACCAATTTTGGGAATGAGGAGGACGTTGCACTAGTGTAGCACTTCGTCTACTACTTTTTCCCAGCATGGCTGCTCTCTCACCCGCCTGGTTATACAGAGAACTTCAACAGGTCCAATCCCAGGTCAGGTGCTGCTGTGCAGGTGAAAACTAGTCATGGGGACAAAGCGTCACATCCACTTTTTTCTCAGGATCAGTGGAAATTCTAAATAAAAAAACTATGGAAAATGGGAGTGTGATAGGGAAACCCTCTCTAATTGAGTTTCATGATTTCAATATGTACAAGCAAAATTGTACTCAGTATTCAATAAAAAAAAAGGCACAACTTTACTTTATTGTCAAACCCCAACTCATAATCTTAGTTTGGGTTTGATAATATGTATTTAGTATTGTTCTTCAAGTTCTGCCTTTGCTTGAACAAGGCACCATCACTGACTCCCAAAACTGATGTATGCTGCGCCCCATGCTGTGTATGAATAATTACTTTTTCTGCTAGATAATGCATTGTCTACCGCCAGATGTGGCTTAAGAAAAGATGCCATCTCTATCTTTTTATTTTCTTTTTACTTTGAAAATTTGTATTGGGTTTTAACAACATTGACAGAACATTCCAAATCCATTCATTAATATAATAAACATTAGAATATAAGTAAAACTAGCTTTCTAAGGTATTAATAGAAGCTCTTACATGAACCAAATAATTACCGTATGTACTAGAGGAATGTAAAGATGGAGGAAAGAGAAAGAATGGAAAGAAAAAGGAAGTGTGTGGGGGGAAGGGGAGGGGGGCAAAAAAACACATCTTATTGAAACCAGCACTTAAGACAAAACCACATATACCATGACATTCTATTTTAAGTATTATTTTCTGACACCCAGATTGCCATGTTATTCCCCTCACTGAATAATATCCAGCATGTCCTTTGGCAATGAAAAGATTTGATGCAATTGTTATCATGTGCAATTATGTTTTCCATTTTCAGAATATTGTTAACCCTTCTAACCATTTGTTCACATTGGAAGTTTTTGTGTATTTTCAGTGACGTGGAATAATTGACTTAACAGCTGTTTGAAAGTACCTAAGGATATCTTTCTTTGCCATTGAGATTGAGCCAGGAATAATGTAAAGTAGACGTTTTTGGGGGAGGCTGTAACTATTGTACAGAGGAAAAATTTTATTCCATAACCCACAAACCAATGGGCATTCCCACCATATATGTAACATAGACCCGGCTGCACCGCCAAACCACCGACACAAGTCTGACACAGAAGGGAAGATCCCATGTAGCATAGCGGGACAATGGTACCATCTCAATAGAATCTTAGAGTTTTTCTCCTAAGCATAACAAGTAACTGGTAATTTGTGGGAGACTGTGAATGCTTTTTGTCAATCCTCCTCTGAACTTTGACAACCCAATTCCCTCTACCAGCCACGGTAAACGGTGGAGGGTATTTGCAGGTGTCCCTTTTGTTGCACTGTATATACAAAATAGAAGTTTAGTACAAGAACGTACTTGAGTGATTAAGGTTTAAAGCAGAGTGAGTTCATCCTTTATTCTAGTCAGAGATATGTGAGAACGTATAAATGATCTGAGTTAGAAATGTGCCAGCAAGGATAGACGCCTTCCTGGACAAGAGCCTCCAAGTTCTGTAAAGGAAGGAAAAGAGCCCGATCCCATGAGAACGTGTTTCAATCTAGCCCCAGCGGATCGCTCCTAGATTAGAAATGAGTCTGCATCTGAAGCAGGGGGAAATCTGTGTTGTCAAATAAGGGTGTTAATGGACCCATCCTACGTGATATAGATAATGAGATTAAGAGTTGCTCCCATATTTACAAGAAGTGTTGAGTGAGTAAGGATTTAGTTTGTACATCTATTTTGTCGATCCAAGGTAGAGATGTGAGTGTCCAGGGAGAGAGGTCCCCGTCCATTTTCACACATTACTTATATTCCACAGACCTGAACCAGTCACTGCTCTCATAAGACTGATTGTATTTTTTTAGATCAGACAGACTAGTACCCCCTTTGTTCTTGGGACGACACAATATTTATCCTAGGCCTCGATGTTTTCCATAAAAACTTTCTAGTAACCTTGTTAAGATGGGATAAAATGGTCTGAGGAACACAGACTGAGATGGTCTGGAATATATAAAGACATTTTAGCAAATTGTCCATTTTTATCACATTAATACGACCAAACCAAAACAAGGATTTCAAGTTATAACACCATGTAACATGATTTTTGTTCCCAGGAAATAAATGTCATTTCTTAACTGGTTATATCCAAAAAACATGGAAAATGTATCATCCTGCAAAAACTTTGATTTTGTGGACAGGACGGTGAAATATTGAAATTAGAATACTTTAAGGAACTTTACAAATGTTTGAGTTTAACCCCTTCACAACATGCGCCATACATGTATTGCGCATGTTGTGTCCCTCTCTTTGATGTGGGCTCTGACACTGAGCCCACATCTTTCCCAGCACATGTCAGCTGTCTTGTACAGCTGACATGTGCCTCTTAACAGCCGTGGGTGGAGTCGCGATCCACTCATCCCTGTTAACCTGTTAAATGCCGCTGTCAATCTCTGACAGCGGCATTTAATGTGATTGCGCCAGAAGTGCATTACTAATCCCGCCCATTGGCGGCGCTCGTGTCACATCACTGCGGGTCACCAATGGGTTGGCATGACAACCCGGGGTCTGCGGGAGACCCCTATGTTTGTCATTGCCAGATTGCTAAGAGCTCATAGCAAGTGAGCATTTTTGCTGCAGACAGGCAATCTGATCATCGGCGATTGGACAACTGCAGCTTCTAGTATCCCAGAGAGACTATTAACCCATGCAAAAAGTAAAAAAAAAATGTTTTAAAAAATATTAAAAAATAAATATTCAAATCACCCCTGATTAGCCCCATTTAAAATAAAACAATAAAAAATACACATATTTGGTATCGCCGCATTCAGAATCGTCCGATATATCAAACTTAAAAAGAATTAAGCTGATCGGTAAACGGTGTAGTGAAAAAAAGTAAAAACGCCAGAATTACATTTTTTTGGGTTGCCGCAACATTGCATTAAAATTAAATAACGGGGGATTAAAAGATCATATCCACACAAATCTGGTATCATTAAAAACATCAGCTCGGCACGCAAAAAATAAGCCCTCAAGCAGCCACAGATTACGAAAATGGAGACGCTATGCATCTCAGAAAATGACGCAATTTATTTTTTTTAACAAACGGATTTTTTTTCACCATTTAAATAAAAAACAACCTATACATATTTAGTGTCTATGAACTCGTAATGACCCAGAGAATCATAATGGCAGGTCAGTTTTAGCATTTGGTGAATATAAAAAATAAACACACAAAACAATTGTGGAATTGCACTTTATTTGCAATTTCACCGCACTTAGAAAAGTTTTCCCGTTTTTGAGTACATGATATGGTAAAACCAATGGTGATGTTCAAAACTACAACTTGTCCTGCAAAAAACAAGCTCTCACATGATCATATTGACAGAAAAATAAAAAAGTTATGGCTCTGGGAAGAAGAGGAACGAAAAACAGAAACACAAAAGCGAAAAAGGACCCGGGGTGAAGGGGTTAAATTCGTAATAGAAACCAAATACAATATATTTCAAACTAATAGTGTATTTTAATATTTCAAACTAATAGTGTATTTTAATCAAAATGCTACAAATTGAGGAAGAGAAACCTTACCCATTCATGGGGCTGATACTTAGGTGTTGGAGAGAGTGACATTGAAGGGAGAGGATCTAGGAGGACGTCCTGGAGCACATGGATGGATGGCCTATGGAGTTTGGAGATCAGTTGCCGGCTGGCCTGGACAAACGTGCTACTGTTGAGGGATCTGTCGTCTGGATTACAGGAACTTTCTTAAGGACTGTTGCTGCTGGATACATGGGCTTTGGTTGTGTTACCAGTCATTTGGAGGAGCGTAGGCTGTGTCTATATGACAGACTATACTGGTGGGAGATACAAATCTATGGGACAACCAAAAGTTGAGAGACAGTGAGTATCACTTGGTACTGGGGCAATGGGACTATAGGATTGGGGAGGGGATCTTGTGGACTGGGGGCAATGCATAAAACCATGGATGTAAAGAATAAAAAACAGTTGCATCGTTAACCTTCCACTGTGATTACTACAACCCACAGCCTCAGATCTTCGCATTTATGTTCATGGCTTCTGTTTTAGAGGAGTTGACTTCAAAATCGCTTACATGACCAAATTCTTCTAATTCCTTTATTATAGAGAGAAGTAATGTCATTGGGTTTGTAGCATAGAGCAACAAGTCATTTGCGTATAGAGCTAGTTCATAGTGATGTGAGCTCATAGTAATTCCACTAATATCTGTATTTTTATGTAATTCTACCGCTAAATGTTCCATCATCAATGTTTATAGGAGAGGTGATAAGGGACACCTTTTTCCACGTCCCATTTTTAATAGAAAATGTGACAGAAGGCTGTTTACCCAAACTCTCACTTTAGGGTCAGTGAATAAGGATATAATTTTAGATAGCAAGGAAGGGCCCTACCCAATATGTCATAGGGTGTTCTTCAAGAAAGTCCAATGCTTTCCGATGAATGCTTTTTCAACGTTGTCAAAAACATGGTACAACCTGCTATACAACCTTTCATCAATTTTTCTTTGCCATCTACGTCCAGGGAGATTAGCTACAGCGGTCATGAGTTGTAAACTACTTGATTATGTTGTGTGCTGTGGACAAAGGAACATCAAGATCTCTGGAGATGGACTTGTAACCTTGAGATTGTTGATATTGTTCAACAGTTTTGGTTCTCAAGTCCAAATTCTGGTCTCTTTCCATTCTCCATGCTTAGTGTCGCACACACAGACACACAATGCAAAGATTGAGACAACTTCTCCCCTTTTTATCTGGTTTCAAGTGTGATTTTCATATTACTCACACCTGTTACTTGCCACAGGTGAGTTTGAACAAACATCACATACTTGAAGCAAAGTTTACCCTCAATTTTGGAAACATGCCAACAATTTTGTCCTGACTGTTTTTGAAGTTTTGTGTGAAATTATGTCCTATTTACATTTTTTTCTCTGTTTTTTGTGTTACAAAACACACAAAGGAGATAAACATGTATGAAACAAAACATGTGTAATTGCAATAATTATCAGGGAGAAATACTTAATTTTCTGGAACACTTTCAAGGGTGCCAACACTTTCAGCCATGATTGTATAAATAATATACAGTATTTAGTAAACAATGTCTCTTGTGTCATCTTTTCATTATTATATTTATCTACATTTCCTAAAGGTCATTTATAACATTTTAAAAAAAGAGGGGTTTATGTATCTTTTTGTAGGTTACTATTTAATAGGGATAGATGCAATATGATGCTTCAAATCAATTATGGTGTTCCCCATATCAGAATCCCCTGTGGCTAGTGGGGATATAGTACCCTGTGAAGCAAGCGGTGCTGAGTACATCAGCTTCAATGAGAGTACATCGAGACATGTGGAGCTGTTTTCTTGTAAAGGTCGAAATTGAGAGGAGAAGTTGGTGCAGGACTTACTGACTTGAGCTGTCTGGCATCATGAGGGTTAAGAGGAGCCCTTCTATAAGAAACGCTGTATATCAGAGGTGCTGACAGAAGTGGAGGACCTCAGATTTACCTCTGTCTGGAAATTTCTTGTAGTTCCCCTAAGAACAGTCTGAAGAGAGAGCTCTCAGTGTGCGCATCCTCTCAGTGCCATGTCCAGGCCATGCTACTATCTTTTTATTTTCAAATGGTATTTAGCTGTGAGAGGAGATTAGCTGCTACGATCTCTCCCATACACTGTGTTAGCACACAGGCAGAAGCAACAGTAGCATGGAGAACATTATATCACAGTACTGAGCTGTGCAGATGTAAATCCAGCTGTGGATTAATTCACTACAAAAGTTTAAGGGGGGCCTAAATGCTTTTCTTTAAAAATATAATATTACATATTATGAGCACAAGATTCTGTGATGGGACGTTGATCCAGGAACGTTGCCTGATTACTGTGTGTGGTGTCGGGAAGGAACTTTTCCCCTAATATGGGGCTATTAATATCTGCCTAATGGGGTTTTTTACTTCCTCTGGTTCAACACGTTAGGCTATAGGTTCAACCCAAAGTCTACCTTCATGCTTACAAACGTTGAAACTCATTAGAAAGCTCATCACAATCATTCTGTGTCTCCCTCGGCCCATTTCCTCACCTTACGCCTCACTTCTCCTCCCGCCTCTTCCTTCCATAGAGTATACCGTAATTGGAGGTGTAATCCGACACCACACTGTGCTGTCAGTTCATCTTGTCCTGAGCAAGGTGGAGTTGAGCTGTTTTTTAGAGTGCATGACAAGTTCAGGAGGAAGCGGTGACGTGAAAAAGTGGCTCATAAGTGGGGAAAGAAGCTGAATTTTCTGATAAGATATGCTACAAAGTTGTTTTTTATACCTTCCCATATACTATTGGTTTATGCAATCTGTATTTTTCACCCACTCTTGATTTTGTCTTATAAATACTGATGTAAAATACTGACCAAATACTGAGCAAGTGAACGTGGCCTAAATATAATAAAATGGCATCACAATCTTAATTTTTTTTTTTTGCAAGTTACCAAATTATTTTAGGTTTTCATTATTTACAAAAGCAGTCAGTCTTGAGGCGTTTTATTTTTTGGATATATATGTTTTTTTAACCAGTTTGTACTAAGTTTACTGACACCTATGGGTTGAACTAGATGGACTTAGAATCTTCCTTCAACCTTAATAACTATGTAACTATGTAACCTCAAAACTTTCCTTTATTGTGGAACTAAAAACTGTCTGCTTTTCATATTTGCCTAAAAAATATGCAGAAATCAGTAAGCACAGCAGGCCGCCATGAAAGGTCCCGTGGAGGTCCTCTCCATTCCCTCCCAATCTTCCCTCTGCTTCAGAAATAGAACAATGTTCACTTGCCTGATTGATGGAAGGGGAGTGTTTTTGCTGCTGCTTCTTTCTTTGTAGCAGACTTTTCTTTCTAGAATAGGAAATGACAGAAAAGAGTAGGACGCAGTGTAGCCTCCAGTACATAAATATTTTCATACTACTTTTTACAATATAGAGACAGATTTTTAGGTAACACCTGTCTTATTTGTCTCAATGAGCCAGGTGTCAGCATGACTTTGTCAGTATGCAAATTCTATGCTTGCAGTCATGTGATTACCGCTCAACCAAGCAGCAGAGCTAAATCCTGACAGTGTGCACATTTAGCTGAAGCCTGGAAAACCCCTTTAAGGAGGACCTGTCACTAGGTCAAAAGTAACCAGATTTTGCTCTTACTTTATTCCCATTTCTCTACTAAGTATTTCATTATATTTTTTTAGTCTGCCATATAGTTCAGGAGATACGGTATATAGGACTATATATTTGATGCCAATTTGTTTGGTCTTTACCAACCGGGCGTTGCTCACAGGATTCTCTATGGGTGTGTCTTTAGTCTGCTCTGGATTATTACCTTGTGAGACACACCCCATTGGCAAAGACCAGAAAAATGAGTAATAAATAACAGGAACCATATTTCTGGAACCATAAGGTGAATTTAAAAAAAGACAAATAAAAACAGTTTAGTCGAGCAGGTCAAATAAAATAAGAGGAAAAAATTAGCCACTTCCACCCATTGACTGTTTTTTTTTTAAGTACTGTAGCTTCTCATAATAGATGTTGTAGAAGCCAGTGGATAGTTTGCATTTGTCTATCACAAAAGTTGCAGTCCTGTTTTGGTCCTATGTACTTCACTAGTTGCACTTTTTGAGCATTGGCGGAACATGAAAATCTTAGCAATTGGCCAGTGAGTCCTTCTTTTCTTCTTTTTTTAACCTCTTTGTTCTTCTGCTAGATGTTCACACAGTGGTGTAATTTTGTGGTAGCTGATGTCTTTTCCTTACACAGCAGTCCTGGCCTGTGACTGCCTTTGCCAGGAGAGATGGAGCTTAAAGGGACCCGGAACAGGAGGGTATGTATGAGTTATACATACCCCCAGCCAGTGGATGCGGCCTCGCTCCATACACTTGCCCACTGGCTGTCCACATCACTAGACAGGGCACGGCCTCTGCTCTATACTAGAGTATTTAGCGAGGCCAAGCCCACTTGCTGGGGGTAAGTACAACTCATACATACCCTACGGTTCCGGGTCCCTTTAAGCTTTATCTCTCCTGCCAAAGGTAGTCACAGGCCACGTCTGCTGTGCAAGAAAAGGACATACCTTCCGTCCCCCGGTCTGAAACCGGCGAATCCCTGTAGCGCACAGTGCGTACACTGGGGGATTCATAAGTCTGCAGTCACACAAAGGGACTGCAGACTTATCGGTTTTGACCAGACATCCCTTTTAATAATGGAGCATACTGAAAACATATGGCTACCAAATGCAGTAACTAGAGACAGCTTACTTGCTATGGCAATTTGGTGACTGGATTTTGTCTAGCCTCGGTATTTGTATTTTTCTTAATTACAAATGCGTTATTTTACTACTTTGGAACCACTCACTACTGCATTAAAAATTTACAACCAAAACATAGGATGAACAGTGGACGGCACTAGAGAAGCAGAAATCAGTATGGACCTTTGACTCATTGAAGGATATCCGAAAAAACACACAGGTGGCACGACCGCTCTGGGTATACGGTGCTCTGCACTGATAAGCAATCCACAGTATAATAAATGAAACGAAAAAAGAACACAGTGCGGCATTCACCCTGTTTGAAGCTGTGATATCGTGCTCTTTATTGGAGGAAAATATTTAAAACATCCATAAGGACATCAGGTCTTCAGGAGGGTGCGGAGGTGGAGTGTGGACGACGGCCGTTTCGCACGGTATGTGCTTCAACGGGTCCAATTCCCGTTGAAGCACATACCGTGCGAAACGGCCGTCGTCCACACTCCACCTCCGCACCCTTCTGCAGACCTGATGTCCTTATGGATGTTTTAAATATTTTCCTCCAATAAAGAGCACGATATCACAGCTTCAAACAGGGTGAGTGCCGCACTGTGTTCTTCTTTCTTCTTTTTTCGCTGCATTAAAAATGTCTCATGGCTCTTTATACATTTTTAGTGTAATGCTATGATTTTTCCTTTGATGTTTTCTATAATATAGAGCCATAGTGAGTGTTGGTAGCTAGAGATGGTGCAAGTCAATTTACAGGACCCGGATTGACGACCAAGCCAGTGATCTGTGGCCGATGGATGAGAAGCCTCACGATCAGTTTCCTTAATGTCATCATCTGCAGCTCTTCTTTTGATGAGCCGTCCAGACTCAACGCCACAAGTACATCACGCCAAAACAATGATTTCATGCTAGCCTAGCTAATCAAAAGAGGAGTCGGGGATGCCGCCAGGTTAAAGGCAGATGGCAGGGTTCATGTCCTCCTGTCTGCCGGTCGCAGATTACTGGAGTGGCCACTAGATCTAGTACTGCGAATCAATTCACATAATCTCAATTGGAAGCCATTGTTCGGTGCAACAGATTTGCCCAATACACCTCATTATTTGTAGTGGGCTCCATCAGGGGTCAAAATAAATTGATGTCAAGTTATTGAGTATTGGGCCTCCATAACAGATGTGAACATAGTAATTATCAAAAAATGTACTGTATGTAGTTCTATTGTGTCGAAGTCTGGAAATGTTAAATGAACTCTGAATATGACGACGACAACAACAAGTAATATCCGGATGGCTGATAAACCTTTGAAACATTATTTATAAGTGGAGCAGTGTCTCATGACAAGTTCCCCGTAGACTGTCTGCGTTATTGGAAAACTTCCTAGAATAATCATAAATTACAACTTGTCTGTTTGGAAATGGATTGCATTCATGTGGAAGCGGAACATGAAAAATGTAACTTGGTGACCTGGATAGAAATTTACACTGAGCCTTGTCTGAGCAGGAGAGCAAGAGGTATTACCTTGACAAAGGCAGGTAATTTGGAAACGAAGACTAAATTAATAGTTATGTATTTAATGCCTCCATAATGACTATGTGGAATACAAATTGAAAGTCTTGCTGCTTGTCCTATCCAATTAAGATCATAACTCATGAATATTAGTGTATAATGAGCTGAGAGGAGCTTCATTTGGGCACAGCTGTGTAACTCCAAACAGCCAACAAATATGTCCAGTTTGACACAAATGTCTAAACATAGGATTTTTTTCGTGAAATATGAATATCTTATTATAACAAAATCAAAACATAAAAGGAAGCTGTCTTGGTGAAGAGATGGGGTTGTTGTACCATTTATATTGTCTCTATAACTGTTCTGTGATGTACACAGCATATTAGTGATCATAGTCATTGCTATTAGACATTGACGGAGGCTAACATTTAATAACTGATTGTCAAAAAGTGCAAGTAGATTCATCTACAGTATCAATAGTGATGGCTACAGTTTAAAGGGTTTTTTCTTTACTTTATTAAACCTATAAGTTTTCAAGACTGGCATTGTTCACACAACTTTTGATGAGGTGGCATGTTGGAAGCAAAAGCTTCTGATTCATCAAAGGGAACCTTTGATTCATTAAAAGGAACCAAAATGCTGCTATAACTGCTCCCCCGGCACTGACTGACAGCAGGATCAGCATTAGAGCCGACTGTCAGTCAGAGCTGGGAGTGCAGTTACGGCCACCGCTCTCTATGCACTAAGTCCGTTCCAGCGCCACCCCTGGAACTGAAAGAGCAGACTTGCCAGAGAGATTAAAGGGAACCGCAGGCGCCAGGAGAGGTCAGAGCGGCCCGGCACCTGCGCACTGCAGTACTTTGCTCTGCCCTCAACAGGACAGACAAAGTACTCATGCGCTAGAGCCGAGGCGTGAAGACAAGAAGAGGACGTCATCCTATGAAGACGGGAGGCCCTGGACCGGACCGCAACTCCCATTGGACCAAGAACAGAACCGGGACCGCCCCCAGGTGGGTATAATCTAACCTCTTTTTCTTACCTTCCAGGTTACATCGGGGGCTTATCTACAGCATTCCAGAATGCTGTAGATAAGCCCCTGATGCTGGTGGGCTTAGCTCATCTTTCATTTTGGGGGTGACAGGTTCCCTTTAAAGTTCATTTTCTCCCATGACTCTTAGTGCAGGCACCAAATGGTGTCAGAATGCTATTAACCTGCAGATTAATCACATACCTGCTGGTTAATAGTGTTATTTTACATGACAGGTTCCCTCTAAGAGGCACCTCACTACATATCTTACTCCAGTCTGCGACATAACATATGCACGCTAAAGCTCATTATGAATTAGAAGAGTGGGAGTCTCCACATCCCGATGTGCCCAATTTGGGCAGAGTTGGTCAAAACTGGCATACAATTTTTTGGCACAGCTTGTGTTTTACGCCAGATTTCTTTGATGAATTACCGCCATAATGGGAAATGAAAAGTAAGAAAAACTTTTCTTTCCTCCCCACCAGCACTGCTCCCCCACACTGGCTTCGTGTTTCCTGTGGGTTTCCTGGCATAAACAGTATCGGGTGTCTGCTGCAGACTTCACATTGTGCCCAAACTGAATAGATGTTCTATTAAAGCAGCTAGATTAGAGAGGTCACAGTAGGAACGGTTTCATTAAACCATATTAGAAAAACTATTATATTATTAAAATAGACATTAAGGATGAAAATCATTAATAATTTCGGACAACCCCCTTAAGCTAAAACATCTGGATGATTACAGCCACACACATAATACTTGAAAAGAAAAAAAAAACAAATGAAGCCAAGTAAAGTTAAAGTGAACCTGCCAGCAGGATATTGATAAGTAAACTACAGACAGTGTCAGGTTGCTGCTGTAATACTGATCAAAATGATGTCTTGGTTGATGAAATCCGTCTTGTGGTTGTTGTTTAATCTTTATTTGTAGTTTTCAGTTAATGAGATTCTCGTGCTCCTGGGCGGCCTGTGGGGGAGGGCTTTGTGGTGCTCTGCTTGCATATTCATCTGTATGGCTTATGGCAGCTCACTGATCCTTCACTGACCTGCCCGCTATTTTACATGACGCATAGAATATTGTGGGGTTAGGAAAAAAATTCCATTCAGCAAAATGATGCTGACGGCACCTGCACAGTGTCAAGTATCGCAAAATGCATATAATATTGTCTGTTAAAATTAAAAAAAATGTAACTTCATCAAAATGGTGGCGATGTATGCTCAGTATCATCTATCGGAACGGGATAGATGCTACAGCGCAAGCGCCGCCACCATTTTGCTGGAGAAAAAAATGTGGCCGCAGCAAAATGGCCTTTGTCCAGTAGTATCTTTCAGATGCTACTGCCCATGCATCGCTGCCGTAGTCATTTTGATGAAGTTACTTTCCCCCCCCCCCCCCGACAATATTATATGCGTTATGCGATACATGATACTGCGCAGGTGCCTTTTTTTTTTTTAATAATCCCTCAATATTGTATGCAGTATGTAAAATAGGAGGCAGATCACTGAAGTATAGGTGACCTGTAATAAGCCATACAGATGCATGTGTAATCAGAGCACCACATGAAGACCCCCCACAGGCCACCCCAGAGCACGAGAATCTCATTAACTGAAAAATAAAGCAACAGCCACAAGACGGATTTCATCAACCAATGTATCAATGTCATCAGAATAACAGCACCAACCTGACACTGTCTGTAGTTTACTGTGCACACTCCTGCGGCCAGGTTTACTTTATCTTAAAAATAATAATGAATAAGTCTAAAATAAAGAGTCACTGGAACCATTTTAACCCCTGAAAAAAAAGGTACAAAAGCAATGATAAATCAGTCCAAAAGTTTATATGAAAGGTATCTATGGTTTCAAGTTTGATTTGCGTGTGTAAGACTTTAAAAATATTTTTCCCAGAGCCAGTTTTGGATTGTGTAGGAGTTGTGTACATGCCAGAAAATTGACCTCCTGTTTCTACATAGAACTTAGAAGGATTCAGCTAGTCAGTTGTTAATCACAGGATGTCATAGACCTAATGGAAAAGAGAAGAATTAGCTGAGCAGAAAGGCAAAATGAGCAATGGTAAGTACACAGTGCTATATACTATGATTATTGCAATGTATTAACCCCTTAACGACTTCTGATACGCATTAAAATGGTGTTGAATAAGGGGCCTTATTCCCTCATTACCGTTTAAAAACAACGATGGGGAATAAGGGAACAGCACTACCCGGTAGCATTCCATTTAGTGTCAGCTGTACATGACAGCTCACACCCTGCAGTATTGGTTCCGGCCAGTGTTGTGTCCAAATGGGGCCGATTAAACCCTTAAATACGCTGTCAATCGCGACAGCAGTATTTAGCTTGTTACAAAGGGTCACAAGAACCCCTTAGCAACCATTGGACCCCCTTGGTGAGAATCGCGAGTCCCAATAGTTACCACGGTATCCTGAGGTCATGTCATGACCCCAGGATATGGTGGCCTGTGAGATCCAGCTATAAGATGGGTCTCACAGGCATAGTCAGTGAGTCACTGACAGTCTCATACACTGCTGTACATGTGTATGAGACAAGTAAAAATTATACATGTACTACGGTGAGAAACTGTATAAAAGTGAAAAAAGTTAAATAAAACATGTAAAAAAAACACAAAAAAGCACACACAAATCATGAAAATCCGTTTCGTCGCTCAAAATGCAGCGTTTTTGATAAAACAAAAATAAACAAAAAAACATTGTCCATAACAACCCGCTCTATAAAACTGGCATGTTATTTATTCCATTTGGCAAATGCCGTAAAAAAATAAAAAATAAAAAGACACACCAAAAATGTCGCTTTTTCATCATACTGACTCATAGAAAAGTGAATAAAAAGCAATAAAAAGTCATACGTGAAAAAAATGAGATAAATGAAAATGCCAAACCGTCTCTCAAAAAACAATTCCTAATATGGTAAATTTGGCAAGAAAAATACAAAAGTTACAGCTTTCAAAATATGATGATGCAAAAACAAATTCATTTTCCTAAAATTTTGTTTTTAGTGTGTAAAAATAGCAAAGCATAAAAAAAAATATAAATCTGATATCGCTGTAATCGTCTGGACCCAATGAAGAAATCAGTCTTATCACTTTTACCGCACAGTGAATTGCACACAAAAAAATAAAAACAATAACTGAATTGCTGGGTTTTGTTTATTCTGTGTCTGAAAAATCTGAGTAAAAAGCGATCAAAAAATATTATGTGCCCCAAAGTGGTACTAAAATCATCTGCAACTCATCCCGCAAAAAATAGGCCCTCGTACAGCTCTGTTCACCAAAAAATAAAGAAGTTACAGCTCTCAGAATATGGTGACAAAAAACTACCGTATATACTCGAGTATAAGCCGACCCGAGTATAAGCCGACCCCCCTAATTTTGCCACAAAAAACTGGGAAAACTTATTGACTCGAGTATAAGCCTAGGGTGGAAATGCAGCATTTACCGGTGAATTTCAAAAATAAAAATAGATCATTATTTCCCCATAGCTGTGCCATATAGTGCTCTGCACCGTTCATATTTCCCCATAGGTGTGAACCATATAGTGCTCTGCACCGTTCATTGTGCCCCCTAGCTGTGCCATATACGGTGCTCTGCACCGTTCATTGTGCCCCATAGATGTGCCATATACGGTGCTCTGCACCGTTCACTGTGCCCCATAGCTGTGCCATATACGGTGCTCTGCACCGTTCACTGTGCCCCATAGCTGTGCTGTGCCATATACGGTGCTCTGCACCGTTCACTGTGCCCCATAGCTGTGCCATATACGGTGCTCTGCACCGTTCACTGTGCCCCATAGCTGTGCTGTGCCATATACGGTGCTCTGCACCGTTCACTGTGCCCCATACATAGCTGTGCTGTGCCATATACGGTGCTCTGCACCGTTCACTGTGCCCCATAGCTGTGCTGTGCCATATACGGTGCTCTGCACCGTTCACTGTGCCCCATAGCTGTGCTGTGCCATATACGGTGCTCTGCACCGTTCACTGTGCCCCATAGCTGTGCTGTGCCATATACGGTGCTCTGCACCGTTCACTGTGCCCCATAGCTGTGCTGTGCCATATACGGTGCTCTGCACCGTTCACTGTGCCCCATAGCTGTGCTGTGCCATATACGGTGCTCTGCACCGTTCACTGTGCCCCATAGCTGTGCTGTGCCATATACGGTGCTCTGCACCGTTCACTGTGCCCCATAGCTGTGATGTGCCATATACGGTGCTCTGCACCGTTCACTGTGCCCCATAGCTGTGATGTGCCATATACGGTGCTCTGCACCGTTCACTGTGCCCCATAGATGTTCCACATTAATCTCTGCCGCCGCCGCTGCCGCAATAAAGAAAAAAAAACACATACTCACCTCCCTTGATTGCAGCTCCCGGCGTCTCGTTCCGGCGCCTCCATCTTCCCGGCGTCTCTGCTCTGACTGATCAGGCAGAGGGCGCCGCGCACACTATATGCGTCATCGCGCCCTCTGCCTGAACAATCAGAGCGCAGACGCCGGGAAGATGGAGGCGCCGGCCGGGAAGATGGATCGGCGCCCGGCGGCTGGAACGAGGACAGGTGAATATGCTATACTCACCTAGTCCTGGCGATCCTCGCGCTGTCCCCTCCTGTCTTCGGTGCCGCAGCTTCTTTCTCTATCAGCGGTCACCGGCACCGCTGATTAGAGAAATGAATAAGCGGCTCCGCCCCTATGGGAGGTGGAGCCGCTTATTCATTTCTGTAATGAGCGGTCCCACGTGACCGCTGAAGAGAGGAAGAAACTGCAGCGCCGAAGCCCGTGGGACGGCAGGGACAGCGCGAGGATCGCTGGGACTAGGTAAGTATGCCTCAGCGCCCTCACCCCCTCACCCGCCGACCCCACCGCTACCGTGACTCGAGTATAAGCCGAGGGGGGCACTTTCAGCCCAAAAATTTGGGCTGAAAATCTCGGCTTATACTCGAGTATATACGGTACTTTTTTTTATTAAAAAAAAGAATTTTTACTGTGTGATAGCAGCAAAACCTAAAAAAAGCTATATAAATTTGGTATTGCTGTAATCGCACCAACCAGAAGAATAAATCCCCTTATCACTTATACCACACGGTGAACCATGCAAAAATAAAACTAAGAACTCTTGTGCTGCTGTCTATTTGTTCATTCGATCTCCCAAAAATCTGAATAATTTATTTTTATCCTGCACTCTCCACTGAGCACATACGTTGAAGGTTTCCGTGTGAATAGCCCCAAACCGTGATTCAGACAAAACCCCGGATGGAACCACTAACTTATGAGGCAGATGGAGTCCCTTTGGACTGGTCTCTGTTCCAGCGGTGTCACATTATTGTCTTTTTAGCGCACAAGTGTGGGTGACCACAAATCTCCGCCTGTGCAGACGCCCTGCCTGTGAATCCCAGCCACGCAGTGTGTTCTAATTTATTCATACTACGGGGCTGGGATTCACAGGCAGGGCGGCCGCACAGGCGCAGTCAGCTGGACTGCATATAAGGACAGACGGGCAGCGCTCACTGCGCCTGCCCAAGGCAGGAGAAAAGAGCGCAGTCGCCGGCTCATTTCAAAACAGCGTCGAGGAGGCGGCGCCCGGCGCCAATAAGATTTGAGTGACGGCTGTGTGGCGTCTGCAGCAGGGGGGAAAGGCCTGCCTCCTTGACTGAAGAAAAGGTATTTAGGACAAATTACAAAACTGATTATTTCGGCAGTTACAGCACCCAGAAGTAAAAGAGCCACCTTGTCAGAATGCAGCATTACTGCTGCACAAGGTGGCTCTTTTAGTTAAAAACACCTGGGGGATGGGGGAGGGTGACAGGTTCCCTTTAAATGTGATGTGGTCCCTAGAAAATGGTTTTGTAAATTTTGTTGTAAAATTGAGAAATTACTGATTAACTTTTAACCCTTAAAACTTAATTACAAAAAAAAGTTTCAAAAATTATCCAAATGTAAAGTAGACATGTTGGATTTGTTGTTTATTAACTATTTTCTGTAACATAGCTTTCTGATTTAAGGGCATAAAAATTAAAAGTTTAAAAATTGAGATATTTTCCAAATTTTAATCAAATTTCCTATATTTTCACAAATAAACGCAAGTCATATAGAACAATTGTTACCACTATTATGAAGTACAATACATCATGAAAAAACAATCTCCGAATCAGTGGGATCCGTTGAAGCGTTCCTGAGTTATTAGGAAAGGAGTGCTTCTTTAAGACTTTACACTGGCACCACCTTGCACATGTCTTCCCTCCATGAGAAATTTGTAGCTCGCTTATTGCCTGTATTGACTAGGGAGAAAACAGCAGTCATTATTTTTGTTGTTGGAGCTTAATGACAAATGCTGTATGTGGAAAGTCATTTTCTACTGATGTGACACTTCTTGAGTTGATTGTGACCTTTTAGAACATCCAGTAGATATGAGTGATTGCAGCATCATACTTACTACAGATTGCTACAACTGATGATTTCCATCGACTAGCTGCTTGTATGTCAGATCTAGCTGGAGACCAATCACTCAGTGATTTTCTAGCGTCTTTTAGACTTGGGATGTGCACTTTTCAATGAGTGTATAGTTTATCATAAGATACATGGTGGGTCTTATGATGCAGAAAGTAGCACTGACATGCATCCTAGAGCCTGTATATTTCTAGTAGAAATCCTTCGCTTTTGAACCCTTTTAGGTTAAAAAATTTTCATTGTTACATATTGCTTTTTCTCAGCATAGTCATAGATCTGTCTCATCCTGTTAATGGATACATACAATGCATGAGATCATATACAATAATAATAATAATAATCTTTATTTTTATATAGCGCTAACATATTACGCAGCGCTTTACAGTTTGCACACATTATCATCGCTGTCCCCGATGGGGCTCACAATCTAAATTCCCTATCAGTATGTCTTTGGAATGTGGGAGGAAACCGGAGTGCCCGGAGGAAACCCACGCAAACACGGAGAGAACATACAAACTCTTTGCAGATGTTGTCCAAGGTGGGATTAGAACCCAGGACTCCAGCGCTGCAAGGCTGCTGTGCTAACCACTAAGCCACCGTGATAAATATGATTTAAAGTGGTTGACTTATGAAAAACCCATTCTAAATGTAAGCCAGGCTGACAGTAAAGTGATCAGAATCTGAGACCCATAATAATGAGAAGTGAAAGCTGCAGGCGACATCACGTTTTCCCTGCAGCAGTCCTTGGACAATATCCATCTATTGTATTCATGATCAGTTTGGTTTTAAAGCTCCTAATCTCCAAGGAATAGGAGGGAGTAGTAAGCATGGGATCCCCCATCTATATTGCTCATATTCCCTAAAGAAGATCACCCAGATTTTACAAAACGTGGCCAAGAATTGATACAAAATAATTAATACCCAGTGCTTACCAATCTACTCCAGTGTTCCCTGCTGATCCTGCAGTGATGGTGTCCTGTCCGTCATTCACATGACTGCTGCCAACCAGGGCTATGGAGTCTGTAAGCCAAACCTCCAACTCTGACTCCTCAATTTCCCTAAGGCTGGGTTCACATTGCGTTATGGTGGTCCGTTAAACGGACTACGTTACACCGCGGCATAACGCGGTGTAACGTAGTCTGTTACGATCGCCATTGAAAACAATGTCGGACGCATCGCTAGCGCACGCCCACAATGGGCGTGCGCTAGGGATGTGCCGTCATTGAGTGACGGACCCTGAGACGTGGGCTGCAGCGTTGCCAGGTCAGTCACTGCTAGCGCAGATAGAGCTGGCAGATGCTCTATCTGCGCTAGCGCGATGTAAACGTCGGCACTTGCGTTACAGCAGCCCGTTAGCATATGTGCTGAACGGGCTGCTGCTAACGCAGTGTGAACCCAGACTAACTCCGACTCTGCAGCACTGGTCACTACTGAGCATGTGCATAAAGTGCAGCTCAGATTCATCTCCACTAAAAGCCAAGATCCCTAGATCAGGAACAGAACAGACATTTACAGGACATTTCATAACTTTCCTAAATTCTTATGAAAACATTTACAGCACATCCTGCACTGAACCCAATTCATTATATATTTTAGGAGTCGGTCCATTTTATATCGTTTTTTTTTTGTCCATTTTATACCATTTTTCTTTCTATATGGTCCATTTTATACCGACTCCACCAAAATAGACACAGACTCCATGACTCTGACTTCACAGCCCTGCTGCCAACAATTAGGGCCCCTTTCCACTTGCGAGGAAAATGGACGAGTGCAATCCGATAAAAAAAATCGGATTGCACTCGGACCAATGTTATTCAATATGTAACATTCCATTTGCGATTTTTTTCTCAGCTGAAATCGGACTGAGAAAAAAATCGCAGCATGCTGCGTATTGCTGCGATTCTCGGATGAGACTCGCCAATGCAAGTCAATGGGTTCGAGAAAAAAAACGCACAGCACTCGCACCATGCAGAGGGCGCATCACCGCGAATGAAGGTAACTACAGGTCATTGACCTAGTTTTCATTCATTCGCTAAGGTTTTACAGCCAGGAGCACAGCTGCATTATAGCAGAGCTCCTGCCTGTAAAATTTTTTAACCCCTTCAGTTGGATTTACATCGTGGGACGTGACAGATCATCGGAAGGTATGAGATATTGTTGTTTTTTTATTTTTCCTTTGTTACAGAGCGAGGGTCTTCAATTGGATTACCAGGATAATAAAATATTCCAACAACCTGTGTTTTTATTTCATTAAAAGACTTTTTAATAATGTGTGTGTTTTTTTAACCATTTCAGACTATTGGATTAATAATGGATAGGTGTCATAATTGACGCCTCTCCATTATTGATCTGGCTTAATGTCACCTTACAATAGCAAGGTGACATTAACCCTTCATTACCCCATATCCCACCGCTACACGGGAATGGGAAGAGAGTGGCCAAGTGCCAGAATAGGCACATCTTCCAGATGTGCCTTTTCTGGGGTGGCTGGGGGCAGATGTTTTTAGCCAGGGGGGGGCCAATAACCGTGGACCCTCTCCAGGCTATTAATATCTGCCCTCAGTCACTGGCTTTACCACTCTGGCGGAGAAAATTGCGCGGGAGCCCATGCCAATTTTTTCCGCAATTTAACCCTTAAATATAATGGCTAGACAGCCCAAATTTTGCACATACACACTACTAACATTAGTAGTGTGGAATATGCAAAAAAAATGGGGATATGAGATGGTTTACTGTATGTAAACCATGTCTCATATCATGTCGGGTTTAGGAAGGAGATAGCAAAAGCCGGCAATTGAATTACCGGCTTTTAAGCTATCTAGAGCTGCATTATATATATATATATATATATATATATATATATATATATATATAGGTGTCTCCCTGACATATATATGTATACATACCTATTCTATGTGTATATATCTACTCTAATCTAAGCTGTCAGTGTGATTTTATTGTACACTGCGCTGAATTACCGGCTTTTCAAAGGAGACCCATGCGTAAAAATCGGACAGCAATACGGATGTCATACGGATGTTGCGATAAAAAAAAATCGCATCACACTCGCATGACACTCGCAGACGTTACATCCGTTTTTTCGGTCCGTAATTCGGACCGTTTTTTTGCTCACAAGTGGAAAGGGGCCCTTACTGTTATTTGCTGCTAGTATTCACACGAATAATATTTGGCACCCAATCGATACACCACCGGCATGGAACACCAGGGCAGCGGCAATGCAGTGACGACATAAGGTAATTTCTTTATTTTTAACATTGCCTACTCTTGAACGTTTTTTTTTTAATCATTGCTCCTTTTAGTATGGCAAATGGAAGAGAGAGTAAAATGATAAAATAACCCAATTGGTTTTTTATCCAAATTTATAAACTGAAATTCTTTTCCAGTGCCTTCTACTAGAGATATCCTAGTGCCTTCATCTTACCAGTATGTGGATGCTTCTGACTTCAGCTCCGGTAGCACAGGGTATATTGACCTGCAGTAAGCCCATTCACACAATGCAGATCCAAAGTTTCAATTTCATGGGGGAGCAGCATAAAAAATGCCAAAAAGTCTGTAAAAAATTAGATACCTTGTAATTTTGTGAAGTATGGCCTCAGGTTATATGATGATCTCGTTATATAGTGACATGGCCATATTATTTAAGTTGTAGAACCATATTGGTACTGCTGTTACATAATTATTGTTGAAGCATAACTACATTTCTAATCAGCGAGTTGAAAACTACACTTTTATTTTTAGTAAACTGCTGATTGGAAAGTCAGGCTGCTTTTCTTTTTGCACTTGTACAAACCAGCCTATGCATAAATATATTTTGGGCTCATTTACCATCTTGGCGATGTACTGTAGCGGTTTAATGAACTGACAAAAAATAGCAGCGTGTTTCAAATGGACAGAATCTAAAAGTGAACATTGCATATATATCCTGATTGCAGACTGTCGGTGGCCACAGTAATGGAATAAATTATTGATGGTACTTTGCAATCGATAATTATTATCCAAAACTACGTGTATAGTTAGACTGGGGAAGCAAGTTGTCAGCTGAATTCTCAATTTCTAAATTCTCAAATGTTCAACTATTTTTGCTTTGTGTTCTATCACTGTTACTTTGCAGCTATGGGGTCCTGGGTTCAAATCCCACCAAGGACAACATTGCCGATAAGCTCTGTAAAGCGCCGTGGAATTAATGGTGCTATATAAGTGAGTAAAATAGATAAATAAATATCCTGTTTTCTTTGTGAATTAAAGCAAGTTAGCAAATGGTTGAACTTAAATGGCCACACAAACTAGATGCAATAGACGTCTTCCCGTTCTGCCCTTTTCAGTATTCAAGACAGTTATTGTCAAGGTCAAGGCGCTGATTGATGACAATTCTTCTTTGTCGTCCTCCTCCGGAGGAGATCAGGAAGCATTTAGTAGCAAGTATTTAAAGCGGTATTTGCAGCTACGGGGTCCTGGAATTAATGGTGCTATATAAATAATAATAATAATAATAATATTTCACTTACTACATGTTATCACTTATTCACTATATTGGAGATGGCTGCTAGAGATCTGTGGGGGACTGACCACTTTTTGCCAAAGCGGAGATCTTGTGTTCCTCAGTAGGGGCAGTGGCTGCTTTATGTGCACTGCCATTCTGTTCAATCTCTTTGGAACAAGCAGTTCTTGGCTATCTTCATCAGGCCCAAAGAGGTTGAATATACATATACATGATCGCAGCTAAATTTACTCCGAGAACGCATGTCCTGGCACCCATGGTGCACCAAGACCAAATAAAGGCAAAATGTGGAACTTATAAACTGCTGAAAAATCAGACATGATATAATGATATTATTGAGAAAAAGACATCCCCACCATTTCATATACACTTACACATATGCACACGTCAGTGTTTTCAGGGAGAATATCTCTGTACACAGAGTCCAGAGTCTGGTGGAGCATGGCAGGTTTTTTTTTTTTCATTTTTTTCAGTTTGATTTCATATCAAAACAGCTCTGAAGTTTTGTGTATGACATTGGAGGCTCAGGATATGTGCACACATTAATTATTTGCTGCAAGTTTTGCCTTTTTTTGTGCAGTTTTGTCAAAAACACTAAAGGATTTTCTAATTTCTTATTTTTTCCTTGTAGATATGAAGCAGTTTTAGCATCTCAATTCTTTCAGCATTTTTCACCTATTTTAACGAAAGGAAAAAAACTTCATGCAAGAAACATATCAGAAAAGCATAAAAAAAGCATGCGTTTTATTCTGAATTTTTCATGCCAACACTGTGCAGCAGATATGTAATGTGAGCACACATGTGAGGTGTATTAGTAAAACCTCATTCACCTTTATGACAAACCCATATTGTGAAGGGGACAATACAAATATCTCTCCAGGAAGGTGATGGTCACAAGGGGGCACTCTCTGCGTCTGGAGGAGAGAAGGTTTTTCCACCAACATAGAAGAGGATTCTTTACTGTTAGGGCGGTGAGAATCTGGAATTGCTTGCCTGAGGAGGTGGTGATGGCGAACTCAGTCGAGGGGTTCAAGAGAGGCCTGGATGTCTTCCTGGAGCAGAACAATATTGTATCATACAATTATTAGGTTCTTTAGAAGGACGTAGATCTGGGGATTTATTATGATGGAATATAGGCTAAACTGGATGGACAAATGTCTTTTTTCAGCCTAACTAACTATGTCACTATAAAGCCCCAACAGAGCTGTTTTCAATCTGACCTACAAGTAACCATCATCGGACCTTATGGTTTGTTTTGTCAGGAATCACCATGTGTGAAAACCCACCAGCCCAGTTTCTAAAGTGAAGTGGTGGATGTTTAGCCTCTTGTGCTGTCTGTTCATACTATCTGGTGTTTTGGTGCTGTTATTTGCACTGCTTGACCATAAATCTGACCATTGTCTACGTCTCTTCCGCCCAGCCTTAGTACCGCTTTCAGTCTCCGACCTGCAATTAAGCCTGCTGTAACAAGAGCCACTTCCACTTAGAAAGAACATTGTAGATTTTGCTTTGTATTTAAATAAGCCTCTTGTTTATTAGCAAAAGCCATTTTTCAGACGGCACAAAGATGAGAAAATTGCTCCTGATGTAGACTTTTTGCCGCTTTTGTTTTCTTTCTGCCGACATGAAAGGAAGGAAAATAAAACACAACGTGTCTGTCATTTAGATGTTATGTCTGAGTAACAGTAATTGTCTTGAGAGCTTTGAATGTTTGTTATATTCATAATAAACAACCGACTGGTTGAAATTGATTTTAATATAGATTTCCAGAGAAGTGGAGGCATATACAGCTTCCTATATGGACAATGGTAGCCACAGTCCGGAGGCTAAATCCCATTTGCCATCCGATTTTATTAATTCTTATGCAGATTAATGAGTTCCTCAACCTCGTGACTCAGTAGGAAAGAGCTTGTAACCATTATAGCGGTTATTAAAAGAAAAACAGGTGCAATGTTTAATAAAAAAAAAAAGTACATTGGAAAGTAGCTTTGTTTTTACAACCACTATCTAGTGATACACATCAATGAAGATGAGAATAACCCAAGAACCTGCACCAGTGAGACAGTCTACCAGGAATTCTTCTACCAGCAGAGGGTTCCATAAGTGTCCCTGTCTTCTAGACCGGAGGTACACTGAAACTCAGGGGTGGGGTTAAAACTTTAAATAGGTTAAGCAATTGGCTGAAATTCGATGGAAAGTACCCACAGTGCATAATATCCTAAATATTCTATAGTTTAATATGAAATCTAACAAATATATAAAAGTATATATATATATATATATATATATATATATATATGTGTGTGTGTATATGTACATGTAGTAAATAGAGTACTGATCAAACAGTCATAGTTAAAGTGATATCCCCATCTCCAAGATCCTATCCCAATATGTAGCAGGTGTAATATTAATAATACTAGCAAATATCTCTAATTTAGAGATGTAGTATACTTTTTTCATTTGCTATGTCTCTTTTCTCTTGTGCAGGCATTGCAGGACCTTAGGTATCCATGGTTACGTTCACTGAGAAAGTGACAGCTAGTTACTGGTGGTTGCAACCATGGATACCTAAGGTCCTGCAATGCCTGCACAAGAGGAAAGACATTGCAAATCAGAAAAACTGTACTACGTTTCTAATTGGAGATATTTACTAATATTATTATTACACCTACTACATATTAGGATAGGATATTGGAGATGGGAATAGCCCTTTAAAGGATATTTTTATGTCGATACATATAATAGTAAAACTAATTTTTGCTTTTGGGTTTCATTAAAAATGGCACCTTTTGCCTTCTATGGCTGTTTGCTGTACTGAACATTGCAACATTACTGGCTATGGAAAAAGATGAACTAAGAATCTGTTTTAACACCAGATTTTGTTACTTTTCTTTATTTCTCTTTTACTCTGACCTTCTCTAAGCTGATTTAAAACCACAGACCTCATGAAAGGGAAGTTGAACTTGCATGTAACCACAAATAAGCTGAGAAAAGCACAATAAAAGAGTTACAAACAATCTCTCTCAGAACTCCTGCAGCCACTTGATGGAGTCTTAGTTAACTCATTCTGCAGCCAGCAATAGACAGTGCAGTGCAGAGGCTATCGAAGGCACATGAGAATTTTTTTTTCTATTGTAAGCTTTCCGTTTGGTATTTATAGATAACAATAAAGCAACAAGTGTTTAATATTTCATGTGTGCTCGGATTCAACACCGACATTAATAGGTCAACGTAAAACTGTAGATACGATTAAAAAAAATAGTAGTTAAGTGTAAAACATTCCATGGTAAAAAGATTTATTGCAACTAAATTGCACAATTATTTTTAGCCCAAAATACATGCAAGTAAGTAGAAAACAGAAATAAAAAATTCCCTGAACATTTTCATAATTAAGCTAATGGCATGCAATGACTCTTCTTCGGTGTTTTCTTAGATTGAATTTGTTCTACTTCTTATTCTTCTCCAACCAGCCTAGACCAACATGGAAACTCCTTTCGACACTTTTTGGCTTCCACTTTTCCAGCAAATCCCGACTTTATAAGCTACTCTGTTATGAAAGGCAATTCAGTACTACAATGGACATAGCGGTCAGAGCACATACAGTGATCTGACAATAACCCAAAATCATAGAACGAGCTCTGAGACGTGGGAACTCTGCAGACCGCAATCCCTAATCCTCTCCAAAACAACACTAGAGGCAGCCGTGGATTGCGCCTAACTCTGCCTATGCAACTCGGCACAGCCTGAGAAACTAACTAGCCTGAAGATAGAAAATAAGCCTACCTTGCCTCAGAGAAATACCCCAAAGGAAAAGGCAGCCCCCACATATAATGACTGTGAGTTAAGATGAAAAGACAAACGTAGAGATGAAATAGATTCAGCAAAGTGAGGCCCGACTTTCTTAACAGAGCGAGGATAGAAAAGATAACTTTGCGGTCTACACAAAACCCTAAAGAAAACCACGCAAAGGGGGCAAAAAGACCCTCCGTACCGAACTAACGGCACGGAGGTACACCCTTTGCGTCCCAGAGCTTCCAGCAACAAATTAGACAAGCTGGACAGAAAAAATAGCAAACAAATAGCAAAAAAGAACTTAGCTATGCAGAGCAGCAGGCCACAGGAATGATCCAGGGAAAAGCAAGTCCAACACTGGAACATTGACAGGAAGCCAGGAACAAAGCATTAGGTGGAGTTAAGTAGAGAAGCACCTAACGACCTCACCAGATCACCTGAGGGAGGAAACTCAGAAGCCGCAGTACCACTTTCCTCCACCAACAGAAGCTCACAGAGAGAATCAGCCGAAGTACCACTTGTGACCACAGGAGGGAGCTCTGCCACAGAATTCACAACACTACTCACACTCCTCACAGTAATCCTGCTACCCCGTGCAGAGAGCCTAGGCAGGGGACCATACATTTGCGCAGTATATTTGCTGTTTATTTTTTTGTTTGTTCGTGTGTGCAGTTGCCTAAAGGCGTTTTATATTATGATCTATTTTGACACTCTTTGCTTTCCTTTTTTTTTAGTATGTTGTTCTCTTTGCCAAAATATAAAATTTGTCGTAGACAAATACAGTGCCTTGCGAAAGTATTCGGCTCCCTGGAACTGTTCAACCATTTACCACATATCATGCTTCAAACATAAAGATACCAAATGTAAACTTTTGGTGGAGAATCAACAAGTGGGACACAATTGTGAAGCTGAAATTTATTGGTTATTTTACATTTTTGTGGAAATTCAAAAACTGAAAAGTGGGGCGTGCAATAATATTCGGCCCCTTTCCTTTCAGTGCAGCAAACTCACTCCAGAAGTTCATTGTGGATCTCTAAATGACCCAATGTTGTCCTAAATGCCTAATGATGATAAATATAATCCACCTGTGTGTAATCAAGTCTCCGTATAAATGCACCTGCTCTGTGATAGCCTCATGGTTCTGTTTGAAGCACAGAGAGCATCATGAAGACCAAGGAACACAACAGGCAGGTCCGTGATACTGGTGTGGAGTAGTTTAAAGCCGGATTTGCATACAAAATGATTTCCAAAACTTTAAACCTCCCAAGGAGCGCTGTGCAAGCGATCATATTGAAATGGAAGGAGTATCATACCACTGCAAATCTACCAAGACCCGACCTTCCCTCTAAACTTTCATCTCAAAGACTGATCAGAGATGCAGCCAAGAGGCCCATGATCACTCTGGATGAACTGCAGAGATCTACAGCTGAGGTGGGACAGTCTGTCCATAGGACAACAATCAGTCATACACTGCACAAATCTGGCCTTTATGGAAGAGTGGCAAGAAGAAAGCCATTTCTCAAAGATATCCATAAAAAGTGTTGTTTAAGGTTTGCAACAAACCACCTGGGAGACACACCAAACATGTGGAAGAAGGTGCTCTGGTCAGATGAAACCAAAATCGAACTTTTTGGCAATAATGCCAAACCATATGTTTGGCGTAAAGGCAACACAGCTCATCACCCTGAACACACCATCCGCACTGTCAAACATGGTGGGGGCAGCATCATGGTTTGGGCCTGTTTTTCTTCCGCAGTGACAGGGAAGATGGTTAAAATTGATGGAAAGATGGATGGAGCCAAATACAGGACCATTCTTGAAGAAAACCTGTTGGAGTCTGCAAAAGACCTGAGACTGGGACGGAGATTTGTCTTCCAACAAGACAATGATCCCAAACATAAAGCAAAATCTACAATGGAATGGTTCACAAATAAACATATCCAGGTGTTAGAATGGCCAAGTCAAAGTCCAGACCTCAATCCAATCGAGAATCTGTGGAAAGAGCTGAAAACTGCTGGTCACAAACGATCTCCATTAAACCTCACTGAGTACGAGCTGTTTGCCAAGGAAGAATGGGCAAGAATTTCAGTCTCTAGTTGTACAAAACTAATAGAGACATACCCCAAGGGACTTGGAGCTGTAATCGCACCAAAAGGTGGCACAACAAAATATTAAGTTAAAGGAGCCGAATAATATTGCACTCCCCACTTTTCAGATTTTCAATTTTTGTGGAAATTAAAAAAAAACAATAAATTTTGTTCAACTTCACTATTGTGTTCCACTTGTTGATTCTTCACCAAAAATTTACATTTGGTATCTTTATGTTTGAAGCATGATATGTGGGTAAAGGTTGAAAAGTTCCAGGGAGTCAAATACTTTCGCACGGTAGTTGACACTTGGGTACACAATAAATAAAAATAAGTATTTATTTTGATTTTTCTCCTCAGTCCACAAGTAGAATATGTTACATTTTGGTCATAATCAATCTATGCCAGACATAGTGTGCAGAGAACTATCAAATGAAAGTAATAAATCAAAATAATCAATATTTATGTTGTAACTGAAAAACAAATACCAAGAGAAAACATGTTGAGTATATAAAATACCGTAGTATATACAGTATGTACAATGCAAGATACGTATCTTATCTTGTGGAATAATGCAACATGGAAAACATCTGTTTTCCGTTGACCTATTCCACAAGAATATGATATAAATCTTATATTGCACGTACTGTATATACTCTAATATATACCCTATATATTTTATGTTGGAATTTGTTTTTCAGTTACAACATATATATTTCAAAGACATATTGACAGGGAATTTAGATTGTGAGCCCCATCAGGGACAGCAATGATAATGTGTGCAAAACTGTAAAGCACTGCGGAATATGTTAGCGCTATATAAAAATAAAGATTATTATTATTATTGTTATTATATATTAATTATTTTTGTTTCATAACTTTCTGCATAGTAAGTCTGATAAAGATCGATTATGACCAAAGTGTTACATATTCTATGTTTGGATTGCATAGAAGGATTGTCAAGTTTATTGGTACGTTAACTGAAGGGGTAGGAACGTACTTGAGCACAAAGCCCATCAAGAGTGACTGCCATGTTTATGTTGCACTATTTTATTTATGTCATTAATACCTTTATTTTTGTATAGCACTTAGAGCACTTTATATATGGCTACTGTCACTTTAACTATGGCACTGTGATGGCAGCCACAACATGTTTTTTGTTCCTTGTTTAGTACCATTAATTTCCTCAGTGCTTTACAGACATTATCATCAACATCGCCATTGGGTCTCATAATCTAAATTCCCTATTAATATGTACTTGGAGTGTGGGAGGAAACTAGAGTACCCAGAAAAAAAACCATGGAAACACGAATTCTGTGTTTGGCACTAAAAATGTTGTTGTGGATGCGGAAAAGAAGTGGAACGCTGATGGGTGTTGACCCACTGCACCACTGGCCAGTCTTACCCTGGAAAGTCGTGACTACCGGGTAATCAGTAAAGCCTGTGATGGTGAGGATAGGCTTTGCTCCAGTAGTCTCCAGGTCTGTAGCAGTTGAGGGTTAGAGACACGGGTAGGAGGTACAGGTGGTGAGACAAAGATGTGGTCAGACAATCCAAAGTCAGGGCAGGTAGCACAGGTTTATTGTACGGAGCCGATGTAAGGAGCGGAGAAGTCAGGATAAATGGGTAGGCAAGCCATGTCAGAAAACAAAGACAAGACAGCACCTTACAGGAATCTAGATAGAGACTCAACCATAACCTTAGATCAGGCGAGGAGTAGTGGGAGGAGCTGCCTAATAAACCACCTGCTGCTTGGAGATAGGCAAGATGATATCACCTCTGCAGGACATGATGGGTTTAAATACCTGCAGAAAGTGACTGTGCCTCTCTATAGCCAGATTATTACTTACCAACAGCAGGAGAATACAGCAGTGTTAGAATTCCTACAAGAGGCAGCTCAGTGAGACAGCCCGCAACTGGGGAGAGCAGAGTGATGACTGCAATGAGTAGGATGGTGCTTACCACCTGTGCTCGTCACCGGCGTGACAAGAGTATTTGCCCGAGAACCGTCAAAGTGTGATGAGCCAAAGTGGTTAGTCTGCAGGTCCTTTAGTGGACTCCGATCATAAGAGGTGCCATGCTGCTGAGCAGGACCAGATCTGTGTTAGCTTAAGAAAGGACCGGGTGAAACTGTCACATAGAGGCAAATGGTTAGAGCTGTTACCCAGGAGGAGTTATAGAGAGATGTGTTTGTATTTCTTCATGCAGCGAGTCGTTACAGGACACATACATTTGCCATTGCGCCGCCCGCAGTATCACAAATTATTACGTGTGTAAGAAGTTATCTTATCAAACCTCCACAAGTTGTATCTAAACTACAGTCTAAGCTGCAAAACTCTGTACCAGCGAGTATAACCATGAACCTTAGTGACGGTGTTTGTAATGTAAGATTGCTCTCACTAAGTGTATTGGGGGACACTCGCTTGGCACGGGATTAACGTAGTCAGGCACGATTTTTTTGAACACAAAACAGTCCATACGGTTTATTAAAGTGTCATAAACCGGGTTATGCAGTTCATATCATACATTCCATAGAACACAATAGGCACCAACTGGTGATGTTAACTTGCAGCTTTGTCTTAACACTTCATTTACGGCTTTGACTCACAGACACTAAACATGCTGGACCTCTCACTTCATCCAGTTCCCAAGGGTGTCCGTACGCCGCACACTTCACCAATGTCCATTGAGCAAAGCAGGCACCAACATACGACATTACGGTTTTAACTCACGTTTACGGCTTTGTCTCACAGACACTAAACATGCTGGGCCTCTCACTTCGCCCAGTTACCATGGGTGTCTGTACGCCGTACACTTCACCAAGGTCCCAAGTCACATACAGCGCATATGACACTGGGTCGCGGTCTCTAAACACGCTGAACCTCACTCCGTTCAGTCACCGTGGGAGACCACACAGTTCATAGAACATTACAAGCACCAACAGTCTGTAAAGGTACCTGACGGGAGCTCCTGCTCCACCTGCTGACTCCCTGTCAGTCCACTCCTCCGGGAAAGCTGCCTCACAGGGATCACCAACTTGCCTGGCGGCATATCTTAAGGTACCGTCACACTTAGCGACGCTGCAGCGATACCGACAACGATCCGGATCGCTGCAGCGTCGCTGTTTGGTCGCTGGAGAGCTGTCACACAGACAGCTCTCCAGCGACCAACGATCCCGAGGTCCCCGGTAACCAGGGTAAACATCGGGTAACTAAGCGCAGGGCCGCGCTTAGTAACCCGATGTTTACCCTGGTTACCAGCGTAAAAAAACAAACAGTACATACTTACATTCAGCTGTCTGTCCCTTGCCGTCTGGTTCCTGCAGTGACTGCTGGCCGTAAAGTGAAAGTGAAAGCACAGCACAGCGGTGAGTCACACAGCGGTGACTCACCGCTGTGGCTGTGCTCTGCTTTCACTTTACGGCCAGCAGTCAGTGCAGGAACCAGACGGCAAGGGACAGACAGCTGAATGTAAGTATGTACTGTTTGTTTTTTTACGCTGGTAACCAGGGTAAACATCGGGTTACTAAGCGCGGCCCTGCGCTTAGTTACCCGATGTTTACCCTGGTTACCAGTGAAGACATCGCTGAATCGGTGTCACACACGCCGATTCAGCGATGTCTACGGGGAGTCCAGCGACGAAATAAAGTTCTGGACTTTCTTCCCCGACCAGCGATCTCCCAGCAGGGGCCTGATCGCTGCTGCCTGTCACACTGGACGATATCGCTAGCGAGGACGCTGCAACGTCACGGATCGCTAGCGATATCGTCTAGTGTGACAGTACCTTAAGTCAGTCCAGACCCACCGAAGGATGGTAGCTTCCCCCAACATAGTCCGTCCAGAACCACAGTCACTGTGTGCTATTCAGGGATCCGGTCCTACTCCCAGAACCTCCCAACACTCCAGCATCACCAGGTCCAAAGCCCCACCATGTGCTATTCAGAACTCCTACTCCCAGGAAATTCAACACAGGTTGTTCAGTGTGCTATTCAGGACTCCTACTCCCAGGAAATCTAACACACCAGGCTCACCAGGTCCAAAGCCCCACCATGTGCTATTCAGGACTCCTACTCCCAGGAAATCCAACACAGGTGGTTCAGTGTGCTATTCAGGGATCCAGTCCTACTCACAGAACCTCCCAACACACAGGCTCTCCAGGACCTTCCACTGGAACCACACAGGAACCACACGGGAACATGTGACCCACACCCTGGTCACATTATATACCCTTAACCACTCCCCTGGATGGGAGTGTGGATGTGTGGCTAGTTTGTCCCACCCATCTCACACAACTAGCCTAGTAAGTCTCCCTTACAGCTACACCATACATATACACACTTGAGGGACTACAGGTCCCAGAACAACAACATTGCATCAGACTTACTACGCAGACTCCCTCTGCGACACATATCGGCCATTCACAACACAGCCAGTCACTGTTTCACCACGATTATCACAATAGATATGCCTCCATGCACATCCCAAAGAGCACTCACAGCGCCCCCTAGCTGTCACAGGGGTCACTGCATCACAGTAACCATAAAGCTCTATGTCTCTATTATGAAACTGCAAAGCTGGAGCCCTATAAAATAGAAAATAAGTATGTTACTTTCTGTACACTTTCCTGTACGTTTGAATCATCACCTCTGCCAATTCCTAGCAGAATAAGCCGCAAACCCCAGAGACTTCTTTGTTCATCCGCTTACTTTGCTCCCTTAAAATATTAGTTCGGCAACCTATGCTCCCAGAGGATAATGCTGAATATATACAATTAGTGTTGAGCGATACCTTCCGATATCAAGAAGTATCGGTATCTGATTGGATCGGCCGATATCCAAAAAATATCGGATATCGCCGATACCGATACCCGATACCAATGCAAGTCAATGGGACACAAATATCGGAATGTAAATAAGCCCTTTCTGTCCTTCTACATCCTGTTCCGGAGGGGGGAAGAGTGTGGGCGGTGCATGGGCGGACACTGTGCGTGTCTGTGTGTGCGGGCAGGGTCTGTGTGGGCCTGCCAGGGATCTATACGGGCATCTCGGGGATCTGTGCGGCCTGCCGGGGCTCTGTGCGGGCTTGCCGGGGCTCTGTGCGGTTTACGGGGGCTCTGTGTGGGTTTGCGGGGGCTCTGTGCGGGTTTGCCGGTGCTCTGTGGGCTTGCCAGGGCTCTGTGCGGGTTTGCCGGTGCTCTGTGCGGCTTGCGGGGGCTCTGTGCAGGCTTGCGGGGGCTCTGTGCGGGTTTGCCGGGGCTCTGTGCGGCTTGCGGGGGCTCTGTGTGGGCTTGCTGGGGTTCTGTGTGGCTTGCTGGGGCTGTGTGCGGCTTGCGGGGGCTCTGTGCGGGCTTGCCAGGGCTCTGTGCGGCTTGCGGGGGCTCTGTGCGGCTTGTGGGGGCTCTGTGCGGGCTTGCCAGGGCTCTGTGTGGCTTGCGGGGGCTCTGTGCGACTTGCGGGGGCTCTGAGCGGGCTTGCCGGGGCTCTGTGCGGGCTTGCTGGCGCACTGTGCCGGCTTGCGTGGGCTCTGTGCGGCTTGTGGGGGCGCTGTGTGGGCTTGCCGGGGCTCTGTGCGGCTTGCGGGGGCTCTGTGCGGGCTTGCCGGGGCTCTGTGCGGCTTGCGGGGGCTCTTTGCGGGCTTACTGGGGCTGTCTGCGGGCTGCCGGGAGTCTGTGCAGGCATCGTCCGATTCGGACGATGCCTGCAACAGTGACAGTGATTGACACATTAGCCAATGATGGGACAGTAGTAGTCCCATCATCCGGCTAATGTGTTGAATGTAAAAAAAAAAAAATACTACATACATACTACATAAATACATACATACTACATACATCTATCTTCTATATATATAATTGTCTAAGGGTTTTTCCGTCTGTCTGTCTTTCTGTTTGTCTGTCTGTCTTTCTGTCTGTCTGTCCTGGAAATCCCGCATCTCTGATTGGTCGAGGCCACCAGGCCTCGACCAATCAGCGATGGGCACAGCGACGATGATGTCATAAAGGACGTAGATATCTCGCGTCTGATTGGTCGAGGCCGCCAGGCCTCGACCAATCAGCAACGGGCACAGTATCGACGTAGATGTCATAATGGTTGCCATGGCGACGATGATGTCCTAAAGGTTGCCTCGACCAATCAGCGACGGGCACAGTCTGCCGCGAATTCTGGAATCATCATTGTCCATATACTACGGGGACATGCATATTCTAGAATACCCGATGCGTCTGTCTGTCTGTCTGTCTGTCTGTCCTGGAAATCCCGCGTCTCTGATTGGTCGAGGCCGCCAGGCCTCGACCAATCAGCGACGGGCACAGTATCGACGTAGAAATCCCGCGTCTCTGATTGGTCGGGGCCCCCAGGCCTCGACCAATCAGCAACGGGCACAGCGACGATGATGTCATAAAGGAAGTAGAAATCCCACGTTTCTGATTCAGCGACGGGCACAGTATCGACGTAGATGTCATAATGGTTGCCATGGCGACGATGATGTCATAAAGGTTGCCTCGACCAATCAGCGACAGGCACAGTCTGCCGCGAATTCTGGAATCATCATTGTCCATATACTACGGGGACATGCATATTCTAGAATACCCGATGCGTTAGAATCGGGCCACAATCTAGTACTACATAAATACATACATACTACATACATGCTACATACAGTACATGCTACATACATGCTACATACATACTACATACATAGATACTACATAAATGCTACATACATGCTACATACATACATACTACATAAATGCTACATACATACATACATACTACATAAATGCTACATACATACTACATACATACATACTACATAAATGCTATATACATACTAAATACATACATACTACATAAATGCTACATACATACTACATACATACATACTGCATAAATGCTACATGCATACTGCATACATACATACTACATAAATGCTACATACATGCTACATACATACTACATACATACATACTACATACATGCTACATACTGCATACATACTACATACATGCTGCATACATACTGCATACATGCTACATACACACTACATACATACATACTACATACATACATACTACATACATGCTACATACTACATACATACTACATACATGCTGCATACATACTACATACATACTAGATACATGCTACATACATGCTACATACATGTATACATAACATAATGTATACAGTATACGCATTGCCACGGACTCGTACCGAAGCAAATGTGAAAGTAGCCTTAATGAGCGTTGAGTTTAAAAAAGAAAAAAACAGCGTGGGCTCCTGCGCAATTTTCTGCGCCAGAGGGGGAAAGCCGACGGCCGGGGGCCAATATTTGTAGCCTGCTATGACTATCAGCCTGCAGCTGTCTGCGTAGCCTTTACTCGCTATTAAAATAGGGGGACCCCCCAAAAAATGATGTGGGGTCCCCCTACATTTTATAGCCAGAAAGGCTACGTAGACAGCTGCGGGCTGATATTCATAGCCTAGAGAGGGGCCATGGATATTTTGCCACCCCCCCCCCGGCTACAAATACCAGTCCGCAACCGCCCCAGAAATGGCGCATCCGTAAGATGATTTGCTAGCATTTCTTCATAACTACCTGATAGAAATTCTGATAAATTTCATTTGCAAATAATTTGTGAATCTCTTAAAAATTGCTAAAATATATTTAGCCTTGATGTTCATAGAATATTTTTTAGCCATAGGTTTTCCAACTGTTTAAAATGACCTTCAACTTTTACATTGTATTGTAATTCCATGCATCTTATTTTATGAGAGTACTGCTGTTTTTCATATATTTCCTGCTCACTTTTCCCAACATCCGCAAATACATTTTGTTCTATTTAAAGTGGCTCCAATTTGTCACCTGCAACAAGTGTGTAATCGTCAATTATCTGGAAAGTAATCGCTCCTGAGCTGTAAATGCTTCCTGATCTGAGAAAAGTTTGTCTTTATGATCAAACTTATTTATTCCACT
Organism: Ranitomeya imitator; assembly: GCF_032444005.1. NCBI lineage: Eukaryota > Metazoa > Chordata > Amphibia > Anura > Dendrobatidae > Ranitomeya > Ranitomeya imitator. The sequence continues at coordinate 756,810,358 of NC_091283.1, read as the reverse complement.
ATACCAAGTACTTAGTTTTGCATATCGTGGACTATAGTACATGAAGAGAAGACCATTATTACCTATGCCTCCTATGATGCTGTGTGTTACAATGTATTCTTGCATGAGATCTCACCTCAGATGGTTATGTTATGTTATGTGTTTTTGCCAGCCTTTAAACCTGAAATATTTTAGCAGTTTTTTCACCAATGAGAAGAAAGGTTTTCCACCTTCTCCTATCAGTTAGTGAAAAATGGACAACACAGAACACATGGATGGCATCTGCATACACACTCGGATCACAATCGGACATATGTCTATGACTGTGCATGGTTCATGGAAAATCACAAACATGTGAACAACCCCATAACTGTCAAAGATGCGAATGCTATCCATGAAAAAAAAAAAACTAATAGGACTCATACGTGAAAAACTGATTTGTAAATGAGCCCTAAGTGTATGGAGCCTAGTGATGAGCGAAAATACTCTATTGGCACTCGAGCATGCTCGGATAACACTTTATCTGAGCATGCTCAAGTGCTAACGGAGTGTCTTCGGCGTGCTCTAATACTATGTTAGAGTCACCGTGGCTTAATGTCTCGCTGCGGTTCGACAGCCACAACACATGTAGGGATTGTCTAACAAACAGGCAATCCCTGCATGTGTTGCAGCTGTCCAACAGCCACGTAACTCGAACATAGTGTTAGAGCACGATGAAGACTCTCTGTTAGCACTCGAGCATTCTCAGATATCACCTTATCCAAGCACGCTCGCTCATCTGATGCTCCGTAGACTTACTTTGGGAAAGCCACTTTCGAGTCACACAGAGCGCAGCGTTACCTGGAGAGTCTGAAGGGCGTTGATGTCATTGAGAAGAGGAGCATTAACTTATCTATTTGATCTCTTAAAAAACACAACTTTTTGGTGGAGGCTCCGGCGCTGAGCCCGCACCTTTCCTAGCACATGTCAGCTAATATATACAGCTGACATGTGCCCGCAACAGCCACGGGTGGAATCATGATCCACCCGCAGCTGTTAACTAGTTAAATGACGCTGTCAATTTCTGACAGCGGCATTTAACTCGCGCTTACCGGAAGCTCGTCGTAAATCCCGCCCATCGGTGACCCCGTCACATGATCACGGGCCACCGATGGGTCAGCCTGACAACCAGAGGTCTCCAGCAGACCTCTATGTTTGTCATTGCCAGATAGCTATGAGCGCTGCCCGGTTGTCGCCGCTCATAGCAAGTGAGCATTTCTGCTACATACAGACGATCTGATCATCGACTGTGTGTAACAGAGGAGATCAGAGTACTGCAGCTTCTAGTGTCCCATGCAGACTAATGAAGCATGCCAAAAGTAAAAAAAAAATGTTTTAGAAATATAAAAAAATAGAAAAAATACAGTTAGGGCCAGAAATATTTGGACAGTGACACAAGTTTTGTTATTTTAGCTGTTTACAAAAACATGTTCAGAAATACAATTATATATATAATATGGGCTGAAAGTGCACACTCCCAGCTGCAATATGATAGTTTCCACATCCAAATCGGAGAAAGGGTTTAGGAATCATAGCTCTGTAATGCATAGCGTCCTCTTTTTCAAGGGACCAAAAGTAATTGGACAATGGACTCTAAGGGCTGCAATTAACTCTGAAGGCGTCTCCCTCGTTAACCTGTAATCAATGAAGTAGTTAAAAGGTCAGGGGTGGATTCCAGGTGTGTGGTTTTGCATTTGAAAGCTGTTGCTGTGAGCAGACAACATGCGGTCAAAGGAACTCTCAATTGAGGTGAAGCAGAACATCCTGAGGCTGAAAAAAAAGAAAAAATCCATCAGAGAGATAGCAGACATGCTTGGAGTAGCAAAATCAACAGTTGGGTACATTCTGAGAAAAAAGGAATTGACTGGTGAGCTTGGGAACTCAAAAAGGCCTGGGCGTCCACGGATGACAACAGTGGTGGATGATTGCCGCATACTTAATTTGGTGAAGAAGAACCCGTTCACAACATCAACTGAAGTCCAGAACACTCTCAGTGAAGTAGGTGTATCTGTCTCTAAGTCAACAGTAAAGAGAAGACTCCATGACAGTAAATACAAAGGGTTCACATCTAGATGCAAACCATTCATCAATACCAAAAATAGACAGGCCAGAGTTAAATTTGCAGAAAAACACCTCAAGAAGCCAGCTCAGTTCTGGAAAAGTATTCTATGGACAGATGAGACAAAGATCAACCTGTACCAGAATGATGGGAAGAAAAAAGTTTGGAGAAGAAAGGGAACGGCACATGATCCAAGGCACACCACATCCTCTGTAAAACATGGTGGAGGCAACGTGATGGCATGGGCATGCATGGCTTTCAATGGCACTGGGTCACTTGTGTTTATTGATGACATAAGAGCAGACAAGAGTAGCCGGATGAATTCTGAAGTGTACCGGGATATACTTTCAGCCCAGATTCAGCCAAATGCTGCAAAGTTGATTGGACGGCGCTTCATAGTACAGATGGACAATGACCCCAAGCATACATCCAAAGTTACCCAGGAGTTCATGAGTGCCAAAAAGTGGAACATTCTGCAATGGCCAAGTCAATCTCCAGATCTAAACCCAATTGAGCATGAATTTCACTTGCTCAAATCCAGACTTAAGACGGAAAGACCCACAAACAAGCAAGACCTGAAGGCTGCGGCTGTAAAGGCCTGGCAAAGCATTAAGAAGGAGGAAACCCAGCGTTTGGTGATGTCCATGGGTTCCAGACTTAAGGCAGTGATTGCCTCCAAAGGATTTGCAACAAAATATTGAAAATAAAAATATTTTGTTTGGGTTATGTTTATTTGTCCAATTACTTTTGACCTCCTAAAATGTGGAGTGTTTGTAAAGAAATGTGTACAATTCCTACATTTTCTATCAGATATTTTTGTTCAACCCTTCAAATTAAACGTTACAATCTGCACTTGAATTCTGTTGTAGAGGTTTCATTTCAAATCCAATGTGGTGGCATGCAGAGCCCAACTCGCGAAAATTGTGTCACTGTCCAAATATTTCTGGCCCTAACTGTAAAAGTTCAAATCACCCCCCTTTTGCCACATTCAAAATAAAACAATAATAAAAAAATTAAACATACACCTATTTGGTATCGCCACATTCAGAATCGCCTGATCTATGAACATAAATAAAGAATTAACCTGATCACTAAACAGTGTAGCAAGAAAAAATTTCAGAACGCCAGAATTACGTTTTTTTGGTCCCCACTACATTGCAATAAAATGCAATAACGAGTGATCAAAAGATTGTATCTACACCAAAGTGGTATCAATAAAAATGTCAGCACAGTGCGCAAAAAATAAGCCCCAATCAGCCCCATATCAACAAAAAGGAAGACGCTATAGGTCTCGGAAAATGGCGCCATTTTTTTTTTTACCAAGCTTTTGATTTTTTTTAACACTTAAATAAAAAAGAACCTAGGCGTGTTTGATGTATGTGAACTCGTAATGACCCGGAGAATCATAATGGAGAATCATAATGGCAAGCCAGTTTTAGCCTTTAGTGAACATGCTAAAAAAAACAACAACTGTGGAATTGCACTTTTTTGCAATTTCACGGAAATTGGAATTTTTTCCCATTTTCCAGTACACAATATGGTAAAACCAATTCAAAAGTACAACTCATCCTGCATAAAACAAGCTCTCACATGGCCATATTGACTGAAAAATAAGAAGCTATGACTCTAGGAAGAAAGGGAGCAAAAAATGAAAATGCAAAAACGAAAAAACCTCTGGTCGTGAAGGGGTTAATCTGTGTCCTTTCGTTTTCACGCCCATATTTGATCAATATTTTTAAGTCAGAGATCAGGAGCGGTCCCAAAACACAGAAAGGTCTGAATCTTTTTATCATGGGTTTTCTCTCTGTAGGTTCCACTCATTATTTTGGCTTGCACATAATTACTGATGTGAAACATACCCACAAAACAGGGACTTATGTCTAAGCTTTTTCTAGGTTTGTGTTTTTCTGAGAGATGCTGTACACTAGTGTTCAGGCCAATGTTTCTTTTAAATGGTACTGTGATATTTTATTGTCAGAATTTCATTGATTCATACAGTTTTGAAAACATTGCTTGCACAGCATGTCATAAAGCATTGTTGCAATGTGGAATTTGTTAAAACAAAATAATCTGCTTCCATCTTTTGCTTTTCCTCTTCTATTTCCTGTTTCTTCAGAAACATTTGAATTACAGCCCAGTGTGTCCCATCCTGATCGTGACGTATGGAGCATATCCGCTATCTGCCCATAACAATAGTGATTGCCGCTAGCTGTGATCAATGCTAACTTTTTAAATGCCGCTGTCAATCTCAATTCATAGCACAATCGCCAGTGTACGCGTTCATCAGCCCAGCATTAAAAAATATTAAGTAAGAAGCCTCAGTCATTTTATGGCTCTTTATACATCCTTAAAATATTATTTGGGAAAAGTTATTATGAGAGAACTTTGTAAACTCACGTTTCCACGTGCGTGTGCAAATTTCTCAAATTCTTGCACAATGTTTGATAAATTTGGCACCTCTTAATATATTACACTTCTGTGTAGAATTTATTTTTTATACACATACTTATCCAAGTGAACTAAGGGGTGTCCACTGCTAAGACAACCCCTTCTTAAACTAAATGTTCGGCCCCGATAAAATAATAAAGCCTATACTCACCTTCCGTGCCAGCACCGTTCCAGCAGTGTCGGCACTCTTGGTCTTAGAGCTGTGATGCGGTGGAATGACACGCGAGCCCAGCGTCCAATCAGCACTGGCGTCTGTCTCCGCCTTCAGCAAACTGAACATGAAGAGGACGTCCGGTGTTATGAACAGGTGATTCAGAACCCCAATGGACCTGGTGGTTACGAGCACAGAAAATGACCTGATAGTTGCTAATCACATAGGACGAGCTCTGAGACGTGGGAACTCTGCCGACCGCAATCCCTAATCCTATCACACCACACTAGAGGTAGCCGTGGATTGCTCCTAACGCTCCCTATGCAACTCTGCACAGCCTGAGAAACTAGCTAGCCCTGAAGATAGAAAAATAAGCCTACCTTGCCCCAGAGAAATTCCCCAAAGGAAAAGGCAGCCCCCCACATATAATGACTGTGAGCAAAGATGAAAACACAAACACAGAGATGAAATAGATTTTAGCAAAGTGAGGCCCGACTTACTAAATAGACCGAGGATAGGAAAGATAGCTTTGCGGTCAGCACAAAAACCTACAAACAACCACGCAGAGGGCGCAAAAAGACCCTCCGCACCGACTAACGGTGCGGAGGTGCTTCCTCTGCGTCCCAGAGCTTCCAGTAAGCAAGACAAACCAAAATAGCAAGCTGGACAGAAAAAATAGCAAACAAAAGTAACACAAGCAGAACTTAGCTTATGCAGGGCAGACAGGCCACAAGAACGGTCCAGGAGAGAGCAAAACCAATACTGGAACATTGACTGGAGGCCAGGAACAAAGAACTAGGTGGAGTTAAATAGAGCAGCACCTAACGACTTAACCTCGTCACCTGAGGAAGGAAACTCAGAAGCCGCAGCCCCACTCACATCCACCAGAGGAAGCTCATAGACAGAACCAGCCGAAGTACCGCTCATGACCACAGGAGGGAGCTTGACCACAGAATTCACAACAGTCCGGTATGAGCTGCAGTCCTGGCTTCCTCTTCATGTTCAGTAAGTCCGAAGTCGGGGACACTGGCGCCAGCAGTGATTGGAGGCCGGGCTCACGTGTCATTCCACCGCATCACAGTTCTAAGACCAAGAGTGCCGTCACCGCGGGAACGCCACCAGCACAGGAGGTGAGTATACGCTTTATTATTTTATCGGAGCCAAAGATTTAGTTTAAGAGGGGGTTTTCCTAGTAGTGGACTGGAGCTGGACAACCCCTTTAAACTTTGTTTTTTTTGTAACAAGTTTGCAACTTTAAAAAATTTAAGAAAAATCACAATTTATACATTCGACTAAAACCCAATTTGCCTACCTCTAGCCCATTTTTGAAAAGTCTTGAAAGCAGTGTAAAATTGTAAAAAGTTGCAATTTTTGGCATGACCCCAATGATCAAAGGAAACAACTTGATAGGTTGGTGTTCCAGAATATTTACTAATCAGGCTTCCTACAAGATTGGCATACAATTGCTAATAGTTTGGGGTTTTCAGGGTCAGCCCAAATTTAATATAAATCATGGGGGCATAAAATTACTGCTTCAGGACAACTAGGGACAAGTGAGCTGAACGTACGGTAGTATCAGCCTATTGTGACGGATTTTGTGTCTTCTGCGAAAATTAGAACATTTTACCATTTTTTTTTTAAATGGACAGACACATATCACTTAAACATGTATTTATAGTAGCAATGGCTATTTTCAGCATAAAATTTCCTATGAATTTACCTATTCTGCACTTTCATGGTGATTAATACTATAGTAAACAGTTGCATATTCATCTGTCTGCGTTCGGAGATACGATGTATGTACTAGTTTTGTATTTGTCAGTAAAAATGTCCGCATTTTTCTATCATATTTCCCTGGATCATTAATTTCTCCTCTCCATATGCTTGTACTCTGAACAGTCTGGCAGTTAGACAGGAGTGATCTGGGAAAGTGTTTGAGAAAGTGATTGTAATTGTGCTGTTTCTGCAGGGTTGATAGGCCACGGGCTAATGACATGATAATTTATCCATCCTTCTTCAGCATGCTAGTCACTTGGGTATGTTTTGTACGTGTTAGTCTCGAAGGTCTGTTCCCTGCAGCTATCTGATAATTTTTTTAGTCTACAGACTTTGTATTCAGATCACTTCATTCATAACTCTTTTTACAAGGTTCATGTGTATACATATATAAGCTCAGCATGTGATATTTATCTATTCTGTATACATATGTTCTGTTATAGATTTTATATTACTAGCAGCACAACGTGGCATCTTAATTTATCATGGTATCATAGTTTTAAGGTTGAAGGTAGATTTAGAGTAGTGTTCAAAATAATAGCAGTCCAATATGACTAACCGGATTAATCACCATTTTTGGTAATAATTATATTACCACACGTCAAACAATTTACCAGTTGGTGCAGTGGATTCTCAGAAAACTATCAGAGTCTGCATTCATGATCTGCATGTTTTTGACTCTGTGTATTAGAGTAATTAATTGAAAGGCGGTGTGTTCAAAATAATAGCTGTCACGATCCATTTTTGGATGCGTGGCAGCTCTGATTCCATTTTGATTTAAATGTAGCTTTTTTCCTTTCAGGCCAACAGGGACTAATGTAAGTTTCCCTTGTTGGCACTGTTGCAATTGCAGATTTGCTAGGTCAGCTGATGTGGGTGGTGACCACTTCTACCATCCTTTAAATGGTCACCATATGCATCAGCTGACTGTCAGTGATAGAGCAATCTATGTTGACTAAGCATGGAGTAAGGAGTTTTCTGGCTGCAGTGATGAATCAGCTGGTTTCGTGGAGTTTGTGGTCTGGTTGCCTTTCTTCTGCAGTGCGGTGCTTTGCAGCAGAAAAGGCTATTAAGCTAAGTTTGGTGTTTTTTCTTCATCTGTCTTGTGTTTGTCCCCTGTGTTGAAACATCTACAGTGGTGAGGCTAGCGCCCTTGCCGGTCAGTGCACTAGACAGGGCAGTGCTAGGTGACAGCGGTGAGAAGAGCTTCCTGATGGCGGTGGTGGAAAGGACCCACTTAAGGCATTAGGGGAGTGCAGGTACAGGCTCAGGATGGAGCAGGAGGTGTCCATCTCATTCCCTATAGGTAGGGCCTTCCTCTCCCCATTTCCATCCCGTTGAGTGTGTGTTAAGCCATCCGCTGACCGACCCCCTGTTGGGTCACTACATCTCATGACAATAGCAGTGTGGTGTTCCATTAGTGAGGTCAATCAAGAAACAGGTGTGAATCAGGTGGTACTTAAAGGTGAAGCCAGGACATGTATTTCTCCTTAAAAGCCTGAGAAATTTGGGTTGTTCTGGACATTGTTCAGAAGAACAGAGTGCTTTGATTAAAAAGTTGATGGGAGAGGGTAAAACTTATAAAGAAGTGCAGACAATGATAGGCTGTTCAGCTAAAATGATCTCCAGTGCTTTAAAATGGAAAGCCAAACCAGAGAGACAAGGAAGAAAATGGAAGACTCCCATTCGAATGGATGGAAGAATAGCCAGAATAGCAAAGGCTCAGCCACCGATCAGCTCTATGATGATCATAGACAGTCTCAAGTTACCTGTTAGTACTGTGAAAGTTAGAAGACGCCTGTGTGAAGCTAATCTCTTAGCAAGAAGTCCCCGAAAAGAACCATTGTTAGAAAAAAGACATATACTGAAGCGGATACAATTTTCCAAAGAACCCAACACCTGGCCTAAAGAGAAATGAAGAAACATTTTGTGGACTGATGAAAGTAAAATTGGTCTTTTTGGGTCCAAGGGCTGCAGTTTATCAGACAACCCTCAAACTCTGCATTCAAGCCATTCAAGCCACAGTACACTCTGAAGGCAGTGAAGCATGGTAGTTCAAGCATCATGATATGGGCATGCTTATGTTACTATGGTGCTGTACCTACTGTGGGGCATATCAGGGATCATGGACCATTTTGCATATATTAAAATACTTGAAGAGGTCATGTTGCCTTATGCTGAAGAGGATCTTGGTTGAAGTCCAACAAAATTGAGGTTATGGAGTGGCCAGCCCAGTCATCAGACCTTAATGTGATAGAACACTTGTGGGGTGACATTAAAAATGTTTCTGAGGCAAAGCCAACAAATGCCAAACAATTGTGGGATGTAGTCCATGCATCCTGGGCTGGAATAACAGGTGACAGAAGTTGGTGATTCTATGCAACATATACATGAAGCAGTTCTAAAAAACTGTGGGTATACCACTAAATATTAGGTTAGTGATTCACAGAATTGCAAAATCCACAAAAAAGTACATATTGTGAGTTTTTAAAGACAAATGCAGACAAGACAGCCCAATGTTCATTTTTTGTTGTTTTCCGTAAAGTAGTTAAACATTATATACATTTTTCTTCATATTTTGAATTAGAAAACAGCGTGCAATGTTCCCAATGCTGGAAATAAAAGCTACTATAAAGATGTTGTGACTAACTAATGTTTTTGAACACACTGCTATTATTTTGAACACCACTGTAAGTCCATAAAATTCAACCTATAACCTAACATGTTGATTCAGAGTAAGTAACAAACCCTCATTGGGCAGACGTAATTGTCCCGTATTAGTGGAAAAAAAATCCTTCCTGACTCTACATAAGGCAATCAGACTAGTTCCCTGGATCAACGTCGCTTCACAAAATCTTGTGCCCATAACCTATAACATGTTAAAAAAGGCATCCAGACCCTCTTTACAGCTTTGTAGTGAATGAACCATTGGAATATCATGCGGCAGAGACTTCCATAGTCTCACTGCTCGCACAGTAAAGATTTACCATCTGTGATTATGATTCTATTTCCATACCATACATTTATCTACCTTAGAGTTCAGTTGCCATTTCTTAGCCCAAGCCTCCAGCTTACATGAATCCTTCTGTAATCTTAAATTCTCCTTCGGGTTGATTTATTATTGTTTAATCTTCATTTTGTATTTTTAAAATTAACTAAATTATTACCAATTTCACTATTATATCAGTCTGTGCAAATACTGAGATGGAATAACTTGCATATTCCATATTCCAAAAATTTGCTGATTTGGTAATTGTGTACCTGTCCTATTCTCAGGACAGGAGCATGATACCTGCTGCTCTAGCACATAAGCCATCAGAAATCTGTACATGTGACGCCGATCAACATCTGATAAAAAAATAAGTGGATCTGAATTACGCCTTTCAGGAGCTAGAATTTTTCTGTTTTAATGCTATCTACTAGACATAAGGGAAATGATTTGCAGGGTCGTCGCCTAGCGGGAGTCCTGTGACCTGTCTCTTACCTGCTGGAATCCTTGGCACCACTGCTGATTTGTAGGTCTGGTGCAACATCATTGCATGACTATCTGATGGCCTACTAGTCAGACAGGGCCATGCGGCTGGTGGCAGGTCGAGGGAGATTCGCAGGGCTCCCATAGCGATGTGGCCACTAGACCAGCCCTACAAATTAGATTTCTTACCTCTACTAGCAATATCTTTTAATAGTACAGAAACAACTGTCTATTCTCAACCGTTCTACAGTAGACAAACAGTGAAGAGTTTTAGACCATGCCACCAACTCAACCAACCGTATTTAACAAATATTTTATGTGTATAAATCATATTTTCCATTACTGGTTTAATCAGAATTTAGTTTGTTTCTATCCACATGTGTATTTAGGGGTAACTAAAAAGGTTACAAGTATTTCTAGAACTTTTTACTACTAGGAACATAGAGAAACGACTAATTAATAAAGACAGGAAATTAAAATTGCCTCTTATTGCTCTAAGCACCCAGAACTCAGTACCTGGCAGATTGTTCTTCATGTACAAATCAAGTTCCATTGTGGATTGATTGGCGTGATTTATATCTGCTCCAGCTCCATTATTGCTGGGCTGTTTTGTTTCCAGGATTGGACTTTGCATTTCTAATTAAAATTATGTCTACAGTTTTGACATAAATTAAAATCTGCATTTACAAATTCATTTACATTTGATGTATAATACAATCATTACATCAATATTGTGGCAAACATCTACCGCTAATGAAATAGTGTTATTCATCAACTTCATGAACATTACATTGTTTGCAAAAAAGGATACTTACTAATACCTTAGTAATTCTAAATGACCTAGAAGTGGCCTAGTTACTACTTCAAAACAAGCAGGAATTAAAGGCGTTGCAATAATTGGAAGAATAATGTATGGTTTTTCAGTAATGATTGAGTAAATATACTGATGATGACAGTGATCTTGTTGATGGAATCACCACAGTCCATTGCTATCAATGGGGTGCACAAAGGTGATTTCACATTTTCCTATAGGGAGAACCTATGGTCTCAGGCGATATATATTTCCTAACAGTCCCAAAACTTACATGTTATATGTTGATGTCCAACAATAGGTCTTAGAAAGGCCACTTGGGCCTCCTAGAGCCACCTGGAACATTGAACAAGTTTGATAAAATAAATGGCTGATAGAATGGGAATATGTGTATCACTTGGATTCCATACATCTACATAGTATCAGTAATATGACTGTTAAGGTTAAAGGGAACCTGTCACCAGGATTGTGAACAGTAACCTACACACAGTGTCAAGTCAATGTCGTTATAGTGATTAAAATGATACCTGGGTTGATGAGATCCGTCTTGTGGTTGTTGTGTAATCTTTATTTTCAGTTTTGAGTTAATGATATGCTCGCGCTACGGGGCTGTGGAGGCGTCTGCATGTGGTGCTCTGATTAGGTATTCATAGTGCAGACTGCTGACAGGTCACTGATCCCTCACTGACCTGCCCCCTAGTTTACATAATGGATATATGTACATAATGAAGAAAAAAATCATGTGTCTGGGTGTGATTTATGCTCCCATTGCAGCATGGGACAGAGGTTGAATGCTGGACTGAGTGAGTGGAGATGGATTAACCCTTGCATGCGCAACCCCTAGTCACATGCTGAGAAGCGTGACATACACCGATAACTGCTACTGTCGGGCGCCATTTTAAAATTGAATTTTTCCCCTATCTGAATAATATCAACCACATTTATTTTTGGGATATTAACCCCTTCATGACCTTGGGATTTTTCGTTTTTCCGTGTTCGTTTTTCACTCCCCTCCTTCCCAGAGCCATAACTTTTTTATTTTTCCGTCAATTTGGCCATGTCAGGGCTTATTTTTTGCGGGACGAGTTGTACTTTTGAACGACATCATTGGTTTTAGCATGTCATGTACTAGAAAATGGGAAAAAAATTCCAAGTGCGGTGAAATTGCAAAAAAAGTGCAATCCCACACTTGTTTTTTGTTTGGCTTTTTTGCTAGGTTCACTAAATGCTAAAACTGACCTGCCATTATGATTCTCCAGGTCAGTACGAGTTCATAGACACCTAACATGACTAGGTTATTTTTTATCTAAGTGGTGAAAAAAAATTCCAAACTTTGCTAAAAAAAAAAAAAAAAATTGCGCCATTTTCCGATACCCGTAGCGTCTCCATTTTTCTTGATCTGGGGTCGGTTGAGGGCTTATTTTTTGCGTGCCGAGATGACGTTTTTAATGATAGCATTTCGGTGCAGATACGTTCTTTTGATCGCCCGTTATTGCATTTTAATGCAATGTCGCAGCGACCAAAAAAAAGTAATTCTGGCGTTTTGAATTTTTTTCCCGCTACGCTGTTTAGCGTTCAGGTTAATGCTTTTTATTAGTTGATAGATTGGGCGATTCTGAGCGCGGCGATACCAAATATGCGTAGATTTTATATTTTTTTTATTGATTTATTTTGATTGGGGCGAAAGGGGGGTGATTTAAACTTTTATATTTTTTTATTTTTTTAACATTTTTTTCAACTTTTTTTTTTTACTTTTGCCATGCTTCAATAGCCTCCATTGGAGGCTAGAAGCAGGCACAACTCGATCACCTCTGCTACATAGCAGCGATCTGCTGATCGCTGCTATGTAGCAGAAATGGAGGTGTGCTGTGAGCGCCGACCACAGGGTGGCGCTCACAGCCACCGGCGATCAGTAACCATAGAGGTCTCAAGGACCTCTATGGTTACAATGGAGATGCATCGCCGACCCCCGATCATGTGACGGGGTCGGCGATGACGTCATTTCCGGCCGCCCGGCCGGAAGCGGTAGTTAAATGCCGCTGTCTGCGTTTGACAGCGGCATTTAACTAGTTAATAGGTGCGGGCAGATCGCGATTCTGCCCGCACCTATTACGGGCACATGTCAGCTGTTCAAAACAGCTGACATGTCCCGGCTTTGATGCGGGCTCACCGCCGGAGCCCTGCATCAAAGCAGGGGATCTGACCTCGGACGTACTATCCCGTCCAAGGTCAGATAGGGGTTAAACATTTGATTATGCTGCAGTGCAGGTGCCATGGCCGCTGCCTGCCTGCAGAAGGTTGTTTTTTTTTCTTCAGTATATACAGATATTCATTATGTTAACTAGGGGGCAGGTCAATGAGAGCATCAGAGCACCACATGAAGACCCCTCTACAGCGCCCCCAAAGACCATCCCGGAGCACTCGCATATCATTAACTCAATACTGAAAATAAAGATTAAACAACAGCCACAAGACGGATTTCATCAACCAAGGCATCATTTTAATCAGTATAACGGCGCTGACCTGACACTGTCTGTAGATTACTGTGCACAATCCTGCTGAGAGTTTCCCTCTAAAACTCTTTGCCTATCCACTGTATATAGCAGGCACATGAACATATCTATGGACCTAATCATGTCTTTAAATGTGCATTGTGTGCACAATTATTAGGAAATGTGTACTTTTGATGACTAATTTTATTATTGAACAACTACAATGCAGTCAGTCATTCCAAAGTTTTAATAAACCTGAATATTTAAGAAAGTAAAAATGAGCTTTTGTCTGTCTTAGGAGAATCTCTAAAGACTCTAAAGCTTTCAAAATTCACATAATTTTGGTGCAACTGAAGGCTGCGCTAAAATCATGCAACTTTTGGCATTCTGACGGCATTTTTGCATATGCCCCTACATGGCTCAGAAGTATCTGACTCCAGCACATTTCCTCATCAGGACCAGCGTGAAATAACATTGGTCTTGATGAATAGGGCAACTATCAGTGTGCAGAATTATTAGGCAACTAAGTAAAAATGTTAATTTTTTTCTCAATTGCTTACTTTCATCTTTGAACGTGAGTATAATAACCAAATAACTCAAAATTACATTTCTGACATTAAAAAAAACTAATAAAAATAAACACAGTGACTAATATAACTGCTTTTCTTTACATTATCATTCGTAAGCCATCCATCCATGGAGTCTGTCAGTCTCTTAATATGTTAACGATCAACTTTTTGGGCATCACCAACCAAAGCCACAAGTCTCCAGTTTAAGAAGGACCTTCAAGTTCTCACTAGGGTTTAGGTTTGGTGAGGAAGGGGCAATGTCATTATTCTTTCATCTTTAAGGCCCTTACTGGCAGCCAAGCAATGGAGAATTTGATGCATGCAATGGAACATTGTCCTGCCGAAGTGGAAGTCTACAAAGTCTCGTATGCCCATTTCTAATCCAGCTACAGACCCATCCATCTGATCCGTCAAAAGTCACTTTTATCTTATCAATCCATCAAATCTTTGGAAAATATGTCTACAGTTATTTCTTGGCCCAGTCTTGATGTTTCAACTTCTGTGTCCTGTTCAGTGGCAGTTGGGTTTCAGCCTCCCTTTCCTCGGACATGTCTCTGAGCACTGAGCACCTTGTACAGTACTTCTGGACACTCCAAGGAGGTTGCACTTCTGGAATATGATAGCACTGGAAGATAATGGGCACCTGTTCACTTCACGTTTGATTCTTCTCAAATCTTTGGCAGTTAATGTGCTTCTTTTTTTCTCAGCACTTTTTTTGCTACCCTGTTAAGTATTTGCAACAAAAGTTGATAGTTCTGTGCTCACCTCAGTATCTTAGCAATTTCAAGAGTGCTGCATCCCTCTGTAAGGCTGTGTGCACACAATGCAGATTTGGTGCAGAATTTTCTGCATAAAATCTGCACTAAATCTGCATCTCCTGGCAGAATCCGCAGGTGCGTTTTTGATGCGTTTTTTGTGCGTTTTTGATGCGTTTTTTATGCGTTTTTTGTGCACAAATCTGCACAAAAAACGCATAAAAAATGCATCAAAAACGCACAAAAAACACATAAAAAACGCACCTGCGGATTTCTATTATGAAAGGGTGCAGAAACGCTGCAGAACTGCACAAAAGAAGTGACATGCACTTCTTTGAAATCAGCGTTTCTGCGCAGATTTTTCTGCACCATGTGCACGGCTTTTTTTTTTAAATTGATTTACATTGTACTGTAATCACAGTGCAGTTCTGCAGCGTTTCTGCTGCAGAAAAATCTGCGGCAGTTCTGCACTAAATCTGCATCGTGTGCACATACCCTTAGACATTTTTTTTTTACTTTTCAGAGTCCGTTATATCTCTCTTTTGACCCATTTTGACTGAGGAAGACAAGCTGCCTAATAATTCTACACACCTTGATAAAGGGTTCTAATATCCTCAGGCCTCACACAATATTCATCCAATAAGCATTCAAGTTTATACAGCTTGAAGTTGGAAAACCTGCATAAAAATTATGATATGGTCAAATTCTCACTTGCCTAATAATTCTGCACACTGTGTATTTGACAACAGAACAGTTTGATGGAAAAGTCTGAAATCAATTATAAGAATTGTACTTAACCGTATTTTTCGGATTATAAGATGCACTTTTTCCCCCCAAATTTTGGGGAATATACCTTACCGGCCACGATGGCGCAGGGTCCTAGGGTCGCGGATGGAGGAGGCAAGTGTGGAGTGTTGCTGCAGGCCACATGCTGGGATGATGGGGTGTTCAGTTGTGCAACCCTGTGGGTGTTCGGTGGTGCAGGGGCTCCGCCGACATTTTGTGAAAGCCCGAAGCCCCCGCATTTGCATGGTTTACATTGCAGTGGACTCTGGGAAAATGGCTGCTGGGGGCAGCGTATGCGCAGATGGAGATCTGTACGCTGAGATCTCATCTCCTGAGATCTTGGTGCAGAGATCTCCATTTGTGCATGCGCCGTCCCCGGCAGCCATTTTCCCGGAGCCCCGCACTTCCATGGTTTACTAGGCAGTGGACTGTGGGAAAATGGCTGACGGGGCAGGGCATGCGCAGATGGAGATCTCAGCACCAAGATCTCGGGAGATGAGATCTTAATGCCAAGATCTCCATCCACGCATGTGCAACCTGGCAGCCATTTTTCCAGAGTCCACCGCACTGGGTTTTCACAAAATGTTGGCGGAGCCCCCACGCCACCGAACACCAGCAGCGTTGCACATCCAAACACCCCTTTCTCCCAGTCTGGGGTCCACAGCATAACCCCACTCCTGTCTCCGCCGGCAGCGACTCTGGAACTCCGCTTCACCGCAGCCACCTCCCCTGGTAAGCAATAAGACACATGGATTGTCAGAAGCACCAACATTTTAGAAAAAAAAAATTCTATTTTTCTCCTCAAAATTTGGGGTGCGTCTTATAATCCGGTGTGTCTCATAAACCATAAAATACGCTACATAGTTTACCAAGGTCTATCAACTTCTAGCAATTCTTACCCATTTTTCTTGATCCTGATTGAGTCCATATTCTGCAAAAATTGTGTCCAGTATATGAAAGTAAAATACGGTAACTGTCCTAATTTCGGCACATACCATAGGGTCCAGAAGTGTTGAGATAATAACACAAATTTATACAATTTAGCCTTTCTTCACCACTTTAATGTATTTAAATCAAAGGCTTTAGGATGTGATTAAAGTCTATACTTTATGCAAAAATACTACATTAAACATTTAGTAATTAGGTATTAGATTGTTAGATATTTTTACAAAGTCCCTCCTTTTTCACAATGTGAAAAGTAATTCGACAAACCAACATAGCTCTAAATAAAAAAAAAATCATTATTTTAAATAATTAGATGTAAATATTTCTTAATCAGTGATTCCCTGAATTCTGGAACCCATGAACATCATTAAATACTGAGTTTTCTTTCCTTGAGATGCTTTGCCAGGTCTTCAATTGCTACTTGTTTGTTGGTCTTTCCACCTTAATTTGGTTGTGCAGTGAAAGGATGTCATTACTTATCCTTTGATAAGTGATAACTTGTTGATCGGTCATGGTCTCACTAATGGGACTCGCACCGATATGCAGAACAGGAAACATATATCCCTCTTAGAATGGAGGGATAGTGCACATGCTCAAACTACGCTCCGTTTATTCCCTATGAGGTTGCCGCACTCTTCACTTGGCTTTTTTTGGCAGCCCTGTAGAGAATTAATGATGCGGCAGTTGGGCAACCAACTTGCCTTGCTATTTTTTAACAGGGATAAATGTTACCCGCTGGGATAAAAATTGGTTAAACTACCAATCTGTATGGGTTCAATTGGTGAGATACCTACCACTCAGCAAGTTATCATTTATCTTGTGGATAGGTGTTAACTTGACATGCTCTATAAGTTTTTTTTAAAGTAAGTGATAAGCATTTTTAGACTGTGGTCAGGTGACTGCCTCAGGCATTAACCCCTTCACAATCTTTGACGTATAGGTACGTCAAGTCGAGTTCCTGCCTTAGATGTGGGCTCCAACGCTGAGTCTCCATCTTTCCCCGCACATGACAGCTGATCCACCCGCGGCTGTTATCCAATCACTGACAGCGGCATTTAACACTCACCGGGCAGAAACGCGTCACAAGTCCCACCTATCAGCACCCCTGTCACGTGATCGGGGGCCCCGATGAGTCATCATTAGTGATGAGCGAGCGCCCTCGGATAAGGTGTTATCCAAGCATGCTCGTCTCCTAATTAAGTATTTTCGGTGTGGCTGCATGTCTCGTGGCTGTTCGACAGCTGCAACACATGCAGAGATTGCCTGTTTGTCAGCACACTCTCTAGCACATCTCTAGTTGTCATGACAGCTTGGTGTCTGCAGAAGACCCTTGTGCCAGTCATTGTAAATCTCCTTAATTAACATTTGTGCAGCATTACCGTATATACTCGAGTATAAGCCGACCCGAGTATAAGCCGACCCCCCTAATTTTGCCACAAAAAACTGGGAAAACTTATTGACTCGAGTATAAGCCTAGGGTAGAAAATGCAGCATTTACCGGTGAATTTCAAAAATAAAAATAGATGCTCCATACCGTTCATTATTGCCCCATAGATGCTCCATATACAACTGTGCTATATAGAATGCTCTGCACCCTTGATTATGGCCCCATAGATGCTCCTTATAATGCTGTGCCATATATGCTCTGCACCTTTGATTATGGCCCCATAGATGCTCCTTATAATGCTGTGCCATATATGCTCTGCACCTTTGATTATGGCCCCATAGGTGCTCCTTATAATGCTGTGCCCCATATATGCTCTGCACCTTTATGGCCCCATAGGTGCTCCTTATAATGCTGTGCCCCATATATGCTCTGCACCTTTATGGCCCCATAGGTGCTCCTTATAATGCTGTGCCCCATATATGCTCTGCACCTTTTTGGCCCCATAGGTGCTCCTTATAATGCTGTGCCCCATATATGCTCTGCACCTTTATGGCCCCATAGGTGCTCCTTATAATGCTGTACCCCATATATGCTCTGCACCTTTATGGCCCCATAGATGCTCGCTGTGCCCCTTATATGCTCTGCACCTTTATGGCCCCATAGGTGCTCCTTATAATGCTGTGCCCCATATATGCTCTGCACCTTTATGGCCCCATAGGTGCTCCTTATAATGCTGTGCCCCATATATGCTCTGCACCTTTATGGCCCCATAGGTGCTCCTTATAATGCTGTGCCCCATATATGCTCTGCACCTTTATGGCCCCATAGATGCTCCTTATAATGCTGTGCCCCTTATATGCTCTGCACCTTTATGGCCCCATAGGTGCTCCTTATAATGCTGTGCCCCATATATGCTCTGCACCTTTATGGCCCCATAGGTGCTCCTTATAATGCTGTGCCCCTTATATGCTCTGCACCTTTATGGCCCCATAGGTGCTCCTTATAATGCTGTGCCCCATATATGCTCTGCACCTTTATGGCCCCATAGGTGCTCCTTATAATGCTGTGCCCCTTATATGCTCTGCACCTTTATGGCCCCATAGATGCTCCTTATAATGCTGTGCCCCTTATATGCTCTGCACCTTTATGGCCCCATAGGTGCTCCTTATAATGCTGTGCCCCATATATGCTCTGCACCTTTATGGCCCCATAGGTGCTCCTTATAATGCTGTGCCCCTTATATGCTCTGCACCTTTATGGCCCCATAGGTGCTCCTTAGAATGCTGCTGGTGCTGCCATAAAAAAAAAAAAAAATCACATACTCACCTCTCTTCTCAGGACGCCGGCGCTTTCAATAATTACCTGCTCCTCTGCGGCTCCGTCTCCAGCACTGACGCTCAGCAGAGGGCGCGCACTGACTACGTCACAGCGCCCTCTAACCTGAGCGTCATTGCTAGAGGACGCTGCAGACGGAGCCGGAGCGAGGAGCAGGTAATTATAGCGCTGCGCTCCCCTTACCTGCTGCGGCGCGGTCCCTGCAGTCCCTGGCTTCTCCGGCGCTGCAGCTTCTTCCTGTAATTGAGCGGTCACATGGCACCGATCATTTACAGCAATGAATATGCGGCTCCTCCCCTATGGGGGTGGAGCTGCCTATTCATTTCTGTAATGAGCGGTGCCATGTGACCGCTCAGTGCAGGAAGAATCTGCAGCGCCGGAGAAGCCAGGGACTGCAGGGACCGCGCTGGGAGCAGGTAAGTATGATTACACAGCCCCCGCTCCCCCTCCCCTGCTGACACCCGGGTATATGACTCGAGTATAAGCCGAGAGGGGGACTTTCAGCCCAAAAAAATGGGCTGAAAATCTCGGCTTATACTCGAGTATATACAGTATATGGGGCAAATGTCTGTATGGAGTATATTATGGGGCCGTAACGTTTGTGCAGCACTATATGAGGCAAATATCTTTATGGAGCATCTTATGGGGCATAATTAACGTTTGTGGAGCATTATATGGGGCAAGTGTCTGTATGGAGCATCTTTTGGGGCCATAATCAAGGTTTGTGCAGCACTATATGGGGCAAATATCTTTATGGAGCATCTTATAGGGCCATAATCAACATTTGTGCAGCATTATATTGGGAAAATGTGTCTATGGAGCAACTTATGGGGCCATTATTAACCTTTATGCAGGATTATATGGGGCATATTTTAATATGGAGCATCTTATGGGGCCATCATAAACTTTATGGAGCATTATATGTGGCTCCTGATTCAATATGGATATTCAAAAAACACTTATCCTACTGATGTCTCAATTAATTTTACTTTTATTGGTATCTATTTTTACTTTTTACCGGTAGCTGCTGCATTTCCCACCCTAGGCTTATACTCGAGTCATTAAGTTTTCCCAGTTTTTTTTTTGTGGCAAAATTAGGGGGGTCGGCTTATACTCGGGTCGGCTTGTACTCGAGTATATACGGTATGTTTGGTATCTGCGTACTCATACTGACCTGGGAGTCATATTGTCAGATCAGATTTGGCCTTTAGTGAACATGGTAAATAAAAAAAACTAAAAAAAACTAATGAGGATTTGCACTTTTTGTGCTGTTTCATAGCACTTGGAATTTATTTTCTCTTTTTCCTGTATGCTATATGGTAAAATCAATAGTGTAATTGAAAAGTACAACTCGTCCTGCAAAAAACAAACCCGCATAAGGCTATATTGACGGAAAAAGTAAAAAAAGGTTATGTTTCTGGTAAGAAGGGGAGCAAAAAATGAAAGCGCAAAATGGGAAAATCTAAGGACATGAAGGGTTTAAAGAATGTTCCATTACTCTGCATTAAGTTATTGGGTCGCTTATGCAATACACTGTGTGCAGAATTATTAGGCAAGTTGTATTTTAGAGGATTATTTTTATTATTGATCAACAACTATGTTCTCAATCAACTCAAAAGACTCATGAATATCAAAGCTTAATATTTTTGGAAGTTGAAGTGTTTTTTTTTAGATTTGGCTATCTTCGGAGGATATCTGTTTGTGCAGGTAACTATTACTGTGCACAATTATTAGGCAACTTAATAAAAAACAAATATATGTCCATCTCACTTTTTTATTTTCACCAGGTAAACCAATATAACTGCATAAAATTTAGAAATAAACATTTTTGACATGCAAAAACAAACTCCCCCAAAAATTAGTGACCAATATAGCCACCTTTCTTTATGATGACACTCAACAGCCTTCCATCCATAGATTCTGTCAGTTGCTTGATCTGTTTACGATGAACATTGCGTGCAGCAGCCACCACAGCCTCCCAGACACTGTTCCGAGAGGTGTACTGTTTTCCCTCCTTGTAGATCTCACATTTTATGAGGGACCACAGGTTCTATATGGGGTTCAGATCAGGTGAACAAAAGGGGCCATGTCATTATTTTTTCTTCTTTGAGACATTTACTGGCCATCCACGCTGTGTAGTAGTTAGAGTCATGTGATGGAGCATTGTCCTGCATAAAAATCATGTTTTTCTAGAACGATACTGACTTGTTCCTGTACCACTGCTAGAAGAAGTTGTCTTCTAGAAACTGGCAGTAGGTCTGGGAGTTGAGTTTCACTCCATCCTCAACCCGAATAGTTCCCACAAGTTCATCTTTGATGGTACCAGCCCATACCAGTACCCCACCTCCACCTTTCTGGCGTCTCTGTTATGAACTGGTGATTCAGAACCACAATGGACCTGGTGGTTAAGAGCACACAAAGTGACCTGATAGTTACTAATAACATAGGACGAGCTCTGAGACGTGGGAACTCTGCTGACCGCAAACCCTAATCCTATCACACCACACTAGAGGTAGCCGTGGAGCGCTCCTGACCAGACCTAGGCGCCTTGGGCACAGCCTGAGAAACTAGCAAGCCCTGAAGATAGAAAAATAAGCCTACCTTGCCTCAGAGAAATTCCTCAAAGGAAAAGGCAGCCCCCAACATATAATGACTGTGAGTAAAGATGAAAATACAAACACAGAGATGAAATAGATTTTAGCTAAGTGAGGCCCGACTTACTGAATAGACCGAGGATAGGAAAGATAGCTTTGCGGTCAACACAAAAACCTACAAACAACCACGCAGAGGGCGCAAAAAGACCCTCCGCACCGACTAACGGTACGGAGGTGCTCCCTCTGCGTCCCAGAGCTTCCAGCAAGCAAGACAAACCAATATAGCAAGCTGGACAGAAAAAATAGCAAACAAAAGTAACACAAGCAGAACTTAGCTTATGCAGGCCACAAGGACGATCCAGGAGAGAGCAAGACCAATACTGGAACATTGACTGGAGGCCAGGAACAAAAAACTAGGTGGAGTTAAATAGAGCAGCACCTAACGACTTAACCTCGTCACCTGAGGAAGGAAACTCAGAAGCCGCAGCCCCACTCACATCCACCAGAGGAAGCTCATGGACAGAACCAGCCGAAGTACCACTCATGACCACAGGAGGGAGCTTGACCACAGAATTCACAACACGTCTCAGTCGGAGTGGAGCTCTCTGCCCTTTACTGATCCAGCCTCTGGCCCGTCCATCTGGCCCATCAAGAGTCATTCTCATTTCATCAGTCCATAAAACTTTTGAAAAGTCAGTCTTAAGATATTTCTTGGCCCAGTCTTGACGTTTTATCTTATATTTTTTGTTCAAAGGTGGTCATTTTTCAGCCTTCTTTACCTTGGCCATGTCCCTGAGTATCGCACACCGTATGTTTTTTGTTACTCCAGTAACGTTGCAGCTCTGAAATCTGGCAAAACTGGTGGCA
Source organism: Ranitomeya imitator (assembly GCF_032444005.1). Lineage (NCBI taxonomy): Eukaryota > Metazoa > Chordata > Amphibia > Anura > Dendrobatidae > Ranitomeya > Ranitomeya imitator. The sequence continues at coordinate 756,787,893 of NC_091283.1, read as the reverse complement.
AATGGCATCTTGGCAGCTTCACGCTTGATTTTCCTCAATTCATGGGCAGTTATTTTGCGCCTTTTTTGCCCAACACGCTTCTTGCGACCCTGTTGGCTATTTGCCATGAAACGCTTGATTCTTCCGTGATCATGCTTGAAAAGTTTGGCAATTGCAAGACTGCTGCTTCCCTCTGCAAGACATCTCACAATTTTGGACTTTTCAGAGCCCGTCAAATCTCTCTTCTGACCCATTTTGTCAAAGGAAAGGAAGTTGCCTAATAATTAAGCACACCTTATATAGGGTTTTGATGTCATTAGACAACACCCCTCGTCATTACAGAGATGCACATCACCTGATTTACATAATTGGTAGTTGGCTCTCCAGCCTGAACAGCTTGGAGTAGGACAACATGTATAAAAAGTATCGTTATCAAAATACAACTTGCCTAATAATTCTGCACACAGTGTATGTTTCACCATTATCTGTATGTATTGAGGAAGAACTAGCAGCCCCCCACATATAATGACTGTGAGTAAAGATGAAAATACAAACACAGAGATGAAATAGATTTTAGCAAAGTGAGGCCCGACTTACTGAATAGACCGAGGATAGGAAAGATAGCTTTGCGGTCAACACAAAAACCTACAAACAACCACGCAGAGGGCGCAAAAAGACCCTCCGCACCGACTAACGGTACGGAGGTGCTCCCTCTGCGTCCCAGAGCTTCCAGCAAGCAAGACAAACCAATATAGCAAGCTGGACAGAAAAAATAGCAAACAAAAGTAACACAAACAGAACTTAGCTTATGCAGGCCACAAGGACGATCCAGGAGAGAGCAAGACCAATACTGGAACATTGACTGGAGGCAAGGAACAAAGAACTAGGTGGAGTTAAATAGAGCAGCACCTAACGACTTAACCTCGTCACCTGAGGAAGGAAACTCAGAAGCCGCAGCCCCACTCACATCCACCAGAGGAAGCTCATGGACAGAACCAGCCGAAGTACCACTCATGACCACAGGAGGGAGCTTGACCACAGAATTCACAACACGTCTCAGTCGGAGTGGAGCTCTCTGCCCTTTACTGATCCAGCCTCTGGCCCGTCCATCTGGCCCATCAAGAGTCATTCTCATTTCATCAGTCCATAAAACTTTTGAAAAGTCAGTCTTAAGATATTTCTTGGCCCAGTCTTGACGTTTTATCTTATATTTTTTGTTCAAAGGTGGTCATTTTTCAGCCTTCTTTACCTTGGCCATGTCCCTGAGTATCGCACACCGTATGTTTTTTGTTACTCCAGTAACGTTGCAGCTCTGAAATCTGGCAAAACTGGTGGCAAATGGCATCTTGGCAGCTTCACGCTTGATTTTCCTCAATTCATGGGCAGTTATTTTGCGCCTTTTTTGCCCAACACGCTTCTTGCGACCCTGTTGGCTATTTGCCATGAAACGCTTGATTCTTCCGTGATCATGCTTGAAAAGTTTGGCAATTGCAAGACTGCTGCTTCCCTCTGCAAGACATCTCACAATTTTGGACTTTTCAGAGCCCATCAAATCTCTCTTCTGACCCATTTTGTTAAAGGAAAGGAAGTTGCCTAATAATTAAGCACACCTTATATAGGGTTTTGATGTCATTAGACAACACCCCTCGTCATTACAGAGATGCACATCACCTGATTTACATAATTGGTAGTTGGCTCTCCAGCCTGAACAACTTGGAGTAGGACAACATGTATAAAAAGTATCGTTATCAAAATACAACTTGCCTAATAATTTTGCACACAGTGTATGTTTCACCATTATCTGTATGTATTGAGGAAGAACTAGCCTATCAATTTTGCAATATTAGATTGCATTTGTGGAGAATGTATAACTCCATAGACGTCCTAATACATTCTGCTACTTCTATCCGCAGTCACCGTACCAGTGGCGCACTTCCATTGGCAGCCATACGTTGCTGCGGTACATCATTCCTTCTTTGTGCTGTTCTCTTTCCATTGTTCTGGTACAAGTTGATCTGAGTGTCATCTGCCTATAGTTTTGTTACAGAACTGGATGGCTGTTTTAAATTGTTTCTAGAGTCTTCTAATCTTGCCTCTGTGTCCTTGAGTGTTACCAGTGGTTTACGTCGTGAGATAAACTCTTCGGATTTATAATCATGAGGACATCTATTGATTTTAGACTTCGACAATGATACACCCACCTTCTTGAGTGTCCTTCAATTGTCTGGATGGCATAGAGTATTTTTTCTTTGTCAAGGAAAGAACTCTGGAGCCACGAGCAGAGACAGTGTTAGAAGAGCACAGAGGAAACTGAAGATGGCCGGATCCAATGATCTGCCCAGCTTCAGAGCAGCACCTGCAAGCTGTCTAGCCTAGGAAAGCAACCACCCCTGAGGTGGCTGGTAACCTCGGTAACAAGCTGTACACTGTAGAATTTAAAAAGCCTTCTGTTCTTGAGAATTAACAGGTTTTTAAATGCAAAGTAAATTGAAAATGTACTTATTTTTATAAGTACTTTGCAATTTTTCCTATTAAATTAGATGAGACAAGTGTGATTAGATAAGTGGGTGTGTGAATGTAGGAGTGGAGCTATTGTCATATTAATATTTAGATTGGAATTATGCACGTGGTGGTCTATTATCCTGTGTTGTGTGAATGTGGGTGGAGAATAGTAGTCAGCATTGTACACGTCCAGTGAGGGAAGCTGTGAGCAGTGGAGGAGACACGTCTACGAGAAAACATAAAATGTCTTGGATCTGCAATCAATCGCATTAAGAATTAATAGACGGATCAGTTACCAGACCTTCTCCTGGACATTGAAAAGCTCAATAAAATCATGTATTCTTTGGTGATATGTTTATATAGTTTTACACATCTGTACACAGAACTGGCAGGAAGGCGGACATGACTGGGAAAACAAAGATCGCTAATTCCCTGTACACAGCGTGATTCTTAGCGAGAGATGGACACGTGACCACGCGCTGCTCTCACCAGAGCTTATTACCTTTCATATATTGGTTTTACTTGCAGTCATACAACAAGAGATGGAAAGCATATTTCAGCTTCTGAGGTCATGATTCCCTCGGTCATTTCTTCATGCCGCAATCAGTTTCGCGGTATGATTTTCTGGGGGAGAATGTCATGAGATTTGCCCCTTTGCACCTTTTATATGCAGTAGTAAACGGCAACATTTTGGTTCATGACAGGGGAATCCACTTCATCTGCCATTTATACTGTTAGAGAAGCAAGGAAAAAATCTGGGTTAAAATTGTTTTGTATAGTACAGGTTTTAATGGTTATTCTGAATGTAGGAAAATGGCATCCTACCAGTCAGGGGCTTGACAAATAACCATAGGAAAACTCGGAATGTGACTAACCACCATTTTCTTTAGTACCCAGTGTTGGACTAGGGTGTCAAGGGGCCACCACTGAGGTTGACTTTGGAGGCCTAATTTTTATTATTATTATTTATTTCTATAGCACCATTGATTCCATGGTGCTGTACATGAGAATGGGTTACATACAAGTTACAGATATCACAATAAACAAACTAACAATGACAGACTGATACAGAGGGGTGAGGACCCTGCCCTTGCGGGCTTACATTCGACAGGATTATGTGGAAGGAGACAGTAGGTTGAGGGTAAATGTTCTGTTACATGCATTTTTACATTGCCTTTATTCACAAATTTGTCTATTATTTTATATACTAAATGACTGGGTTTTTGTTAATAAATGAATGATGAGATACTACACATGCTGCATTTAGTGTAATGTGCCAAACACTGCTCAGGGGCCCACCGGGGAATTCTCCCGTTCCCCTGTGGGCCAATCCACACCTGTCAGTATCATAACAGTTCAGAACATAAAATGCTTTGATTATATTGATACGTTGGGTCTCTTCTCTTCCTCCTTTCTCATTTTCAGATGTTCATTACCCGGTCCTTTCTGCACTTCACCCATCTCTCAGAAGAGGTGCCCTCTTGAGATGCTAAGCCTGTTGCTTTATGTTGGTGGCTGCATTTATACCCCTGAAACTTATTTTAATCCTTTTTCCTTACAATCTTACTCAATTTTTCAGGATTAATTGTTAGAACTTTTCAGACCTTGTGTTTATTAACTAGTTTCTTAGTAATAGACTACACAAGTGGAGATCGTAGCTGAGCTGCTCTGCTCCGGTACACACACCAATACCTGCCTTAGATGATTGACAGACTTACTGTACTATATATATGTTATTTGCTCAATGCTATAGTCACTCTAGATGGAGGTATCTTGCTATATATTTAATTTTAATGTGTCTCTATACTGGTTTTAGAGAGGGTGGTCTGTAGAGAAAGTGGGCTGCAACCTTATTGTCTGAAATTTCAGGCTGTGCAATATGCAACCACCCACGCTGATAGTAGGGTGATCCAGAATTCTGTCAGGCGATTTATCACCTCTGTTACGTTCCAATGCTGAAATGCCCAGTTGGGATATGGGCATACGCGGTATCCCGGATGCATAATGATTTTATGTTGGCTTCAGTAGCTCCACACCTTGTGACATATTCCCTTTTAATAGTAATATCTTTAAAGGGAATCTGTCAGCAGGTTTTTGCTACTTCATCTGAAAACAGCCTGATGTAGGCAAAGAGAAATTAACGATGTTAGATTACTGGGTGCAACCGTTCTCAACCAATCAGAGGTTTTAGATTTAGCAATAAAGCAGAGCTGAGAGAGCTAACCCCGCCCACACCAGGCTCTGTATATACAGTGTCCATAGACAGTGAGCTGCTTATCACAGGAGGAGGCGTGTTGAACCAAGGCTCACATGACCAGCTAGTCATAGCAGTGAGAAGCTCTTGATGATAAAACAATCATTTTAAGCAAACAAATCCACTGAGCTTGATAGGAGATGGATTGCTGAAATCTGTGCTATTACATAGCAAAAACCTGCTGATAGTTTCCCTTTAAGACTTTGTTTCTTTTACTATTTTAACAAATAATTTTTTTTCTTGCACAAAACTTTTGCAATCTCCATAATACATTTTGTACATTTGTAATATTAATGAATGTCCCATAGAATAAATTTAACATGTTAAATATTTCACAGTGAGAACTGTAAAGAAATTGTAGTTTTTCTACATATTACCTGCCTAAATAGTGTGAATACAAAGTTTTACCCCCAACAGTGTATCAATAAAAACAACAGGTTGTTCAGAAAAAAAAAAAACATAAATATGTCACACGATGGAATAAAAACAAAAAAATTTAAATTTAGCAAGACAAAAATAAATGATTAGAAAAAGGATTAATTGTGCAAAGGAAGCAAAACAAAAAAATGTTATATCTATAATCATATTCACTTGGGCTACACGATGACATTTGTCGCACGACATTGAGATTGTAGTGTTACATTGTAACATCACATCTCATGATTTCTACAGTGTCGCATTCTGATAGACTGTGAGATTGGTAAAAAAATAGTTGTTAATTTATATGTTCCCCATTTTAATGTCATTCTATCATCATATATCTCCAGGATAGAACATCAATGTCAGATCAGTGGGGGTTCGACATTTGGTACCTCTACCGATCATCTGTTGCCTGGCCTGGAAACAAGTAGTGGTCGATGCCGGGTACTTCACATCAGCTCTGTTACCGGTAATTGAATACGAGTTGATCTGTAGTACCCAGTGGCAGCCACCAAACAGTCATGGTTTTAAGGAGTGATAGTGTTTGGCTCTTTACAGTGATTATATCCAACCTCTGTGTGGTCGGTTACCTGCTGATCTGTGGGAGTGCAAGGGTATTGGACTCCTACTGAGCTGCTATTGATGACCTAAGTTAGAAATAGGTCATCAATATCAAGGTGGTGGAAAATCCCTTTAAACGGGAATCTGTCACCACATTTGATCTATCTGAACTATTAATATGTTCATACAGGCTATAGAATGCTGAAAACAGTCCTCCCTGTGTGTCTCATACCAGATGCTGTGTTGTGGATAAATTCATCTTGTTTATCACTTTATGTAAATAATCACTTCCAGGGTCTGGGGAGGACGCTGACTTGAAGATAACTCTGCCTCCAGAGATTCTTTTTCATGAAGAGGAGTTACCAGTGTGATGGTCGCTTTCTAGTCTCCTGATCTCACAGCAGAGCTGTGTGTGATTATAACTGACACATCTGCAGGTTCCTCTCAGATACAATCTAATCCACGGTAAAAATGCTGCACTATTGAGAAGTCTGTTTACATTAGGATCTTGAAGACCTGGAGTAGTCTGGTTTGTGTTATGATACGGTGGTCTAGGAGCAACATGGAACGAGCTCTGAAGGACGTGGTAACTGTACTGACCGCAGTCCCTAAGCTCAACACAACACTAGAAGTAGCCGTGAAATGCTCCTAACTCTCCCTAGGCATCTCGTCACAGCCTAAGAGCTAACTACCCCTAAAGAAAGAAGCAGGAAAACTATCTTGCCTCAGAGAAAATCCCCAAAGGATAGATTAGCCCCCCACAAATAATGACTGAGTGGAGAGGGAAAAGACATACACAGAATGAAACCAGGATGAGCACAGGAGGCCAGTCTAGCTAAATAGATAGGACAGGATGGAATACTGTGCGGTCAGTATAAAACACTACAAAAATCCACGCAGAGTTTACAAAAAATCTCCACACCTGACTAAAGGTGTGGAGGGCAAATCTGCCTCCCAGAGCTTCCAGCAAGACAGAATTAATTCACACTGATAAGCTGGATAAACATAGAAAGCACAGAATGGATAAGTCCACAATCTATGGACAGAAAAGAGCAAGCAAGAACTTAGCTTAGCTGAACTGGTCAGGATAACAGGGAACTCCAAAGAGATGTGAATCCAACCAGGAACCATTTACAAGTGGCACTGGCTGAAGAAAGAGCCAGACTTAAATAGCCGAGCAGAAGAGACGATAAGTGGAGGCAGCTGATGACAGCTAACTACAAGGAGCAGCCATACCACTAGAAACCACAAGAGGGAGCCCAAGAGCAGAACTCACAAAAGTGCCACTTACAACCACCGGAGGGAGCCCAAGAGCGGAATTCACAACAGTACCCCCCCTTGAGGAGGGGTCACCGAACCCTCACCAGAGCCCCCAGGCCTATCAGGACGAGCCAAGTGAAAAGCATGAACCAAATCGGTGGCATGGACATCGGAGGCAACAACCCAAGAATTATCCTCCTGGCCATAACCCTTCCACTTGACAAGATACTGAAGCCTCCGCCTCGAAAAATGAGAATCCAAAATCTTCTCAACCTCATATTCCAACCCTCCCTCAACCAACACCGGGGCAGGAGGGTCAACCGAGGGAACAACGGGCACCACATATCTCCGCAACAAAGATCTATGGAAAACATTATGAATGGCAAAAGAGGCAGGAAGAGCCAAACGAAAAGACACCGGATTAATAATTTCAGAAATTTTATAAGGACCAATAAACCGAGGCTTAAACTTAGGGGACGAAACCTTCATAGGAACTTGACGAGAAGACAACCAAACCAAATCCCCCACACGAAGCCGGGGACCAACACACCGACGGCGGTTAGCAAAACGTTGAGCCCTTTCCTGAGACAACGTCAAATTGTCCACCACATGAGTCAAAATCTGCTGCAGCCTGTCCACCACAGAATTAACACCAGGACAATCAGAAGGCTCAACCTGCCCAGAAGAAAAACGAGGATGAAAACCAAAATTACAAAAGAAAGGTGAAACCTAAAGTAGCCAAACTAGCCCGATTATTAAGGGCAAACTCGGCCAACGGTAAGAAAGACACCCAATCATCCTGATCAGCAGACACAAAGCATCTCAAATAGGTCTCCAAGGTCTGATTAGTTCGCTCAGTTTGGCCATTAGTCTGAGGATGAAACGCCGAAGAAAAAGACAAATCAATGCCCATCCTAGCACAAAAGGCCCGCCAAAATCTAGAGACAAACTGAGAACCTCTGTCAGACACAATATTCTCCGGAATGCCATGCAAACGAACCACATGCTGAAAAAATAATGGAACCAGATCTGAGGAGGAAGGCAACTTAGGCAAAGGTACCAGATGGACCATTTTAGAGAACCGGTCACAAACAACCCAGATAACAGACATCTTTTGGGAAACAGGAAGATCCGAAATAAAATCCATGGAAATATGCGTCCAGGGCCTCTCAGGGACCGGCAAAGGCAAAAGCAACCCACTAGCACGGGAACAGCAAGGCTTGGCCCGGGCGCAAGTCCCACAGGACTGCACAAAAGCATGCACATCGCGCGACAAGGAAGGCCACCAAAAGGACCTAGCAACCAAATCTCTGGTACCAAAAATCCCAGGATGACCAGCCAACACTGAACAATGAACCTCAGAAATTACCTTACTTGTCCATCTATCAGGAACAAACAGCTTCCCCACTGGACAGCGGTCAGGCCTATCAGCCTGAAATTCCTGAAGCACCCGCCGCAAATCAGGGGAGATAGCAGAAAGAATCACCCCCTCCTTAAGAATGCCAACCGGCTCAAGGACTCAAGGAGAATCAGGCGAAAAACTCCTAGAGAGGGCATCAGCCTTAACATTCTTAGATACCGGAAGATACGAGACCACAAAATCAAAACAGGAGAAAAACAGGGACGATCGAGCCTGTCTAGGATTCAGCCGCTTGGCCGACTCGAGGTAAATCAGATTCTTATGATCGGTCAGAACCACAACACGGTGTTTAGCTCCCTCAAGCCAATGTCGCCACTCCTCAAACGCCCACTTCATAGCAAACAACTCCCGATTGCCGACATAATAATTGCGTTCCGCAGGCGAAAAGTTTCTGGAAAAAAAAGCACACGGTTTCATCAAAGAACCATCAGACTCCCTGAGACAAAACGGCCCCTGCCCCAATCTCAGAAGCGTCGACCTCAACCTGAAAAGGAAGAGAAACATCCGGTTGACGCAACACAGGGGCAGAAGTAAATCGGCGTTTAAGCTCCTGGAAGGCCTCAACAGCCTCAGAGGACCAATTCGTCACATCAGCGCCTTTCTTCGTCAAATCAGTAAGGGGCTTAACCACACTGGAAAAGTTGGCAATGAAACGGCGATAGAAATTAGCAAAGCCCAAAAATTTTTGAAGACCCTTCACAGATGTGGGTTGGATCCAGTCATGAATAGCTTGGACCTTAACAGGATCCATTTCTATAGACGAGGGAGAAAAAATAAAACCCAAAAAAGAGACCTTCTGAACTCCGAATAGTCACTTAGACCCCTTCACAAATAAAGCATTATCACGAAGGATCTGGAACACCATCCTGACCTGCCTCACATGAGACTCCAAATCATCGGAAAAAATCAAAATATCATCCAAATATACGACCATGAATTTATCAAGATAATTGCGGAAAATATCATGCATGAAAGACTGGAACACAGATGGAGCATTAGAGAGCCCAAATGGCATCACAAGGTATTCAAAATGGCCTTCGGGCGTATTAAATGCAGTTTTCCATTCGTTACCCTGTTTAATACGAACAAGATTATATGCCCCTCGGAGGTCAATCTTAGTAAACCAACTAGCCCCCTTAATCTGAGCAAACAAATCAGTAAGCAAAGGCAAGGGGTATTGGAATTTGACCGTGATCTTATTAAGAAGACGATAATCAATACAGGGTCTCAAGGAGCCATCCTTCTTAGCAACAAAAAAGAAACCCGCTCCCAATGATGACGAAGAGGGCCGAATATCCCCTTTCTCCAAAGATTCCTTAACATAGCTCCGCATGGCGGCATGCTCTGGCACAGAAAGATTGAAAAGTCGGCCCCTAGGGAACTTACAACCAGGAATCAAGTTAATAGCACAATCACAGTCCCTATGTGGAGGAAGGGAACTGGACTTGGGCTCATCAAATACATCCTGGAAATCCGACAAAAACTCAGGGAGCTCAGAAGAGGGGGAAGAGGAAATTGACATCAAAGGAACGTCACTATGTACTCCTTGACAACCCCAACTAGTCACCGACATAGTTTTCCAATCCAGCACCGGATTATGTTCCTGTAACCATGGAAACCCCAGTACAACAACATCATGCAGGTTATGCAACACCAGAAAACGGCAATCTTCCTGATGTGCAGGAGCCATGTACATAGTCATCTGTGTCCAGTACTGAGGTTTATCCTTGGCCAAGGGTGTAGCATCAATGCCCCTCAAAGGAATAGGGCTCTGCAAAGGCTGCAAGGAAAAACCACAGCGCCTGGCGAATTCTAAGTCCATTAAGTTCAGGGCAGCGCCTGAATCCACAAATGCCATGACAGAAAAGGACGACAATGAGCAAATCAGGGTCACAGATAAGAGAAATTTAGGCTGTATAGTACTAATGGTAACAGACCTAGCGACTCTCTTAGTACGCTTAGGGCAATCGGAGATAACATGAGCCGAATCACCACAGTAAAAACACAGCCTATTCTGACGTCTGAATTCCTGCCGTTCTATTCTAGTCAAAATCCTATCACATTGCATAGGTTCAGGACTTTGCTCAGAGGATACTGCCATATGGTGCACAGCTTTGCGCTCGCGCAGACGCCGATCAATCTGAATGGCTAGAGACATAGATTCGCTCAAACCGGCAGGCGTAGGAAAGCCCACCATAACATCTTTAAGGGCTTCAGAAAGACCTTTTCTGAAAATAGCAGCCCGAGCCTCCTCATTCCATTTAGTGAGCACAGACCATTTCCTAAATTTCTGGCAGTATAACTCTGCCGCTTCCTGACCTTGACACAAGGCCAACAGGGTTTTTTCTGCATGATCCACAGAATTAGGTTCATCATACAATAATCCGAGCGCTTGAAAAAATGCATCTACATTCAATAATGCCGGATCCCCTGTTTCAAGAGAAAAAGCCCAGTCTTGAGGGTCACCACGCAGCAAGGATATGATGATTTTTACTTGCTGAATGGGATCACCAGAAGAACGGGGTTTCAAAGCAAAAAACAATTTGCAGTTATTTTTAAAGTTCAAAAACTTGGATCTGTCCCCAAAAAACAAATCAGGAGTAGGAATTCTGGGCTCTAAAGCCGGAGTCTGGACAACATAGTCCTGGATACTCTGTACTCTTGCAGCAAGTTGATCCACACGAGAAAACAAACCCTGAACATCCATGCCAAAGCATATATCCTGAACCACCCAGATATCAAGAGGAAAAAAAAAAGACAAACCAAAGCACAGAAAAAAAATGGTTCAGAACTTTCTTTTCCTTCTTTTGAGATGCATTTAATTCATTTTTGGCCACTTGTACTGTTATGATACGGTGGTCTAGGAGCAACATGGAACGAGCTCTGAAGAACGTGGTAACTGTACTGACCGCAGTCCCTAAGCTCAACACAACACTAGAAGTAGCCGTGGAATGCTCCTAACTCTCCCTAGGCATCTCGTCACAGCCTAAGAGCTAACTACCCCTAAAGAAAGAAGCAGGAAAACTATCTTGCCTCAGAGAAAATCCCCAAAGGATAGATTAGCCCCCCACAAATAATGACTGTGAGTGGAGAGGGAAAAGACATACACAGAATGAAACCAGGATGAGCACAGGAGGCCAGTCTAGCTAAATAGATAGGACAGGATGGAATACTGTGCGGTCAGTATAAAACACTACAAAAATCCACGCAGAGTTTACAAAAAATCTCCACACCTGACTAAAGGTGTGGAGGGCAAATCTGCCTCCCAGAGCTTCCAGCAAGACAGAATTAATTCACACTGATAAGCTGGATAAACATAGAAAGCACAGAATGGATAAGTCCACAATCTATGGACAGAAAAGAGCAAGCAAGAACTTAGCTTAGCTGAACAGGTCAGGATAACAGGGAACTCCAAAGAGATGTGAATCCAACCAGGAACCATTTACAAGTGGCACTGGCTGAAGAAAGAGCCAGACTTAAATAGCCAAGCAGAAGAGACGATAAGTGGAGGCAGCTGATGACAGCTAACTCCAAGGAGCAGCCATACCACTAGAAACCACAAGATGGAGCCCAAGAGCAGAACTCACAAAAGTGCCACTTACAACCACCGGAGGGAGCCCAAGAGCGGAATTCACAACAGGTTTGGCTACATCCAGTTGCAACCAGGGTCCTACGCTTGAATATAGCTAGTTGGGAGACTAAAAAAAGTCAGTAGTCCCTCTCATAAAATCAATGACTTTCTGTACTTTACCAGGAACTGTGCTTGATATAACTCAATACTTAAAGAAATTGTCTCAAAGATGATCCTTGTCCTATGTTTTTGTCCCATGAGACAAAATGGGCAAAGTAAGAGATTCTCCCACTTCAGCAAACTTTTACCCACCCTTTAACTATTTGTTTGACCATCTGAATAGCTGCTATTGAAATTTGCATTTTCCTTTTATAGACAACTGACTTTCCCTTAGAATAGCAGCTGATCAATCCTGCGGGGTTCCAGTAGCTGGACCTCTGCCGACCAGCTGGCTCAACGGGAGAATGACTGTCATCTTAATAATTAAGTTGCACTGTACAATTAGCACAAACATAATTTCCTGTATCTGTAAATGATCCTATGCTGGGAATATTTTTGTCATTTGGGTGTATATTAGGTACAGCTCCAGTTATGCGTGGTTCTACTTAAAGATATTTCCAACCACTGAAGATAATGTAAAGGATAAGCCATCACGCTGCGATCCGATTGGTTCTGACCTCATAGATCCCCACTCATCCAGAGAATGAAGGTGTCACAAAGCTGATATAGTGCTGTATTCTCATTTCTGTACTTTGCCGAATGGCCTCCGACTGTGCAGGAAACGGAAATTCTCAAGTGTATGAGGTCAGCTGTAGGTCTCTGTACCGGAAATCTTAAGAGAGGGGCACCGGGCTCAGATCAATACTGCAACCCCTTCATTCTCTGGACTAACGATGGTCTACACCAGACATATAGCAATTGTATAATGTAGCATCATGTTATCACTTTATAAGAAGGGTCCTTTAGGTGTTAGTATTTTAGTGTTCCTAAGTACGGTATTATCTTTTAGAAACCTTAGCTGAAAAATTCCATTACAAATGTTATTTGCGAACCTGACTTTTATACTTGTTACAGAATTTAATTTCCATTTTAACGTTTAATCCTCTAGCCGGTTACATGTATATTCCACATATTATTTATGCTGTACAGTATATAATATTCCATAATGGAATTTATTCTATAAGGTGATGTCACTAGTTCTTAAAATCAGTAGTCACAAATTCAAACAAGTGGAATACACAAAGCAGGGTAATGTTTCGGGGTTACCGTGACAGTGTGGGGCCAGAAGTCCACAGCGTCTGATTACTCCTACTATGGCGCTTAGAGGAAGCACTTCTCCTTCATTTTAATGTTGTTTATTCCTTCTGGCAGAAAAGTGGTTAATCAGCCATGTTGGAAATCTCTGAGCTAGCAGCTTAGCTCGGTTAGCCACTCCTTTCCCCTTTATAATCTGGGCTCTGTTACAAATCCTTGTCACAGCTATCATTTGCTGTATGGGAGAGGTGTTCATATGAGAAGGAGAGTTGGAGGAGTTATCTGTGATTGTTGCTTGGTTTGTAAGTGTGGTAATTCCCTATCCTCTATTTTCTGTTTATTCCCCTACCTCCACTCCCTGGTTCATTCCTCTGTTATGTGTGAGTGAGTATTTTGTATGCCTGGAGTTTTCTGTTAACCCTTGTTTGTGTTGCCTTGTTTGTCGGGTTGGTGTTCTATGTTGCACAGTAGCGCCCCCTCTTCCCTGGGTGGGGGAGGAAAACAGATGGAGGGCTATCTTAGGAGGTAAGGCAAGGGTGGAGACCCCGGGATCTTCACCTTCAGAAGTATCCAAGGAAATAGGGCTAGCTAGGGCACCCCCTAGTGTTAGGTACAAGGAAGGAGCCCCTAGTCACCCGACAGCTGTGTCATGACAGGTAAGTTCTTAGGGGTTTTTTGTACACCATGTACAAAGCATGGCCTCGCACAATCCCTGGGAATATATGCATGCTGCCTCTTTGCCCACCTTACTTTTATCCTGCACTATTGTTGAATTGTCTCATTTTAGGTAACTGGCAGTTTTCATAAGAAGATCACATTAAAGGAGATTATGACATTTCCTATGAGCTTAACAAGCTATGGACACAATATAGTAACAATTGAGTTCTGCCATAAAATACAATTCAGGGAATTGAAAATAATGTGATTACAATAGTTTTTATTCCTGTTCTTTTACTGCCAGAACGGAAGAACTTTCCTTCTGCCTTAACCTGCATGTTCATGTGATTTATAGCTGACATTTAAAAAAAGCTTAGAAAAAAAGACTCCTTTAGGAAAACGATCAATGACAAGTTAGCATTATTATAGTTCACTATGCAGGTTTTACTGTTTCTCAAAACTATTAGGGTCTGTTCACATGTCCAGTTGGCATCCACTTGAACAGATCAAGTACTAAAGAAAAAAAGTTCCAATTTGAATTTTATTGTGTTTGTAATGGATCAGTTTTTCCAAGAGGTGTGTGTGTGAGCATCTAGTGTTCTGGGCACGTTCAGTGTTTAAAAATGGATCTGGAAACTGATTATGATGTGTTGTGATGTGTGCCCTATAGACTTCAATGTTAAAGGAAAAATACCAAAAATTGATTTACTAGCCGTTTTTATGAACAGACAACTAAAATTGTGTGGACTATGGTATTGTATTCAGCTAAAAAATGAATTGCAGTCACACAAAATACATTTTAGGAAATTTTCGACCCCGTATAATTGATGGATCTTGTACTGTATCATTTTATTTCGTTTTTGTCATTCAAAAATGGAAATGCACATGTGAGTGTCACCTTAACAAAAAAAATACAAGTAGACATTAAAGTACCGTATGTGTAATAAATGTTATTACCTTTTTAGAGGCCGCCATTATGTGCTATATAGACACTGCTAACAACTGTTACATTGCTTTTAATATTGATCGCAAATTACCGTGAGTGACCGCTATGGTTGGATCATCGTGCTTTCTGGTGAATGAAGATAAGCACATTGCCATTTACTACCATGTGAGAGAAGGTTAGCTCCAACTTGTAGGGACTGATTTTTATCTAGGAGCAGCAGTTTCCGTTTTACAGCCCCTGGTGCATCGAAAAGTCTGTAGTGCAAGTTTTATTCATACTGGATTTTATGAACATGATTTACTAGCAATTGCAAATGTATAATTAAAGCAAAGACCCGATCTCACAATACAAGCTGCATAGATTATCACATGGATCTCTTAGACCTGATAGTGTACTTACTTTGATAATTCATGTCAGAATAGCTGTATAATCCTGATATTAAAATGACCACAGAGTCCAGCTAAAGATTGAGGGAGCCTGACTGACAGCTCCACGGGTGTCTCTCCTGCTGCTGAGAAATCACACTGCTCAGTACAAGCTGCAGCTGTCAGCCTGGGTATGCAGAGACTGAATACACATAGACCCATGAGCTCTCTCATTCTTTACCTGGACTAATAGTTTTAAAATGTTCATATTAATATCAGGATTGTATAGGGATCATAGAGCCTTTTCTTCTAGGATTTGCCGAGTATTTTTAACGTAGACTGCTTGTATTGTCAAATCTTGGGATCGATTCACTGTGAAGGATATCTCTACTGCAAGTAATTTTATAGCTTTTGATACCATTTTCTGGTCTCTGATATAGGGTTGTACAGTGGCTTAGTCATTACTATTTTTGCCTTTCAGCACTGGAGTTCTGGGTTTGAAACTCTTGGGGTCTGTCCTCTGGGTTTCTCACCCATCCAGGAAGTAATTATCCCAAAGTTCCCTGAGTAAATGGAGCAGTAGTGGTGTACTCATCGTGACCCCTGCTTCATTCACCTTCACTGGACTGATAAATTATATGGCCATGAATGTGCACAACCGCTCCATTCACACAAAGGACTTTAGTAGTGATGAGCGAGTATATTTGTTGCTCGGGTTTTCCCGAGCATACTCGGATGATCTCCGAGTATTTGTAAGTGCTCGGAGATTTTGTTTTCGTTGCCTCAGCTGAATGATTTACAGCTGATAGACAGCTTGAATACATGTGGGGATTCCCTAGCAACCAGGCAACCCCCCACATGTACTTAAGGTACCGTCACACTCAGCGACGCCTCAGCGATATAGACAACGAGCCGGCCTAAACTAGATCGCTGGAGCGTCGCTGTTTAGGTCGCTGTAGAGACGTCAAACACAGCAACTCCAGAACGATGCAGGAGCGATCCAGTGATGTAACGGCGACTCACTTCTTGTTCTCGCTGGTTGTTAGCTCCATGTCAAACAGCCGGAGTGTACCGATCCGACACATCTAGGGGCCCTATGCTCGTTGCTGGCGTCGCTGCTTTTGATGTCAAACATGACGATACACGCCGACCTGGCGACGAAATAAAGTTCTGGACTTCTAGCTCCGACCAGCGATGGTACAGCGGGATCCAGATCGCTGCTGCATGTCAAACACAACGAGATCGCTATCCAGGACGCTGCAACGTCACAGATTGTTGTCGTTCTCTTTGCAAAGTTGCTGAGTGTGACGGTACCTTTAGGCTATCAAGCAGCTGTAAATCATGCAGCTGAGTCAACAAAAACTAAATCTCCGTGCAGTTACAAATACTCGGAGACCACCCGAGCATGCTCGGGGAAAACCCGAGCAACGAGTACACTCGCTCATCACTAGACTTTAGGATCTCCTTTTTTAACATTGGTGGGGTTCCAGTGGTTGTGTCCTCAACACCCGGCAATCTGTTATGAATTCTGTGGCAGAGTTCACTCCTGTGGTCACAAGTGGTACTTCGGCTGATTCTCTCTGGGAGCTTCCGTTTGTGGAGGAAAGTGGTACTGCAGCTTCTGAGTTTCCTCCCTCAGGTGATCTGGTGAGGTCGTTAGCTGCTTCTCTACTTAACTCCACCTGATGCTTTGATCCATGCTTCCTGTCAATGTTCCAGTGTTGGACTTGTGTTTCTCTGGATCATTCCTGTGGCCTGCTGCTCTGCATAGCTAAGTGCTTCTTTGCTATTTGTTGCTATTTTTTCTGTCCAGCTTATCTATTTGTTTTGCTGGAAGCTCTGGGACGAAAAGGGTGTACCTCCGTGCCGTTAGTTCGGTACGGAGGGTCTTTTTGCCCCCTTTGCGTGGTTTTCTTTAGGGTTTTGTGTAGACTGCAAAGTTATCTTTCCTATCCTCGTTCTGTCTAGAATATCGGGCCTCACTTTGCTGAATCTATTTCATCCCTACGTTTGTCTTTTCATCTTACTCACAGTCATTATATGTGGGGGGCTGCCTTTTCCTTTGGGGTATTTCTCTGAGGCAAGGTAGGCTTATTTTTCTATCTTCAGGCTAGTTAGTTTCTCAGGCTGTGCCGAGTTGCATAGGGAGCGTTAGGCGCAATCCACAGCTGCCTCTAGTTGTGTTTGGAGAGGATCAGGAATTGCGGTCTACAGAGTTTCCACGTCTCAGAGCTCGTTCTATTATTTTGGGTTATTGTCAGATCACTGTGTGTGCTCTGATCGCTATGTACATTGTGTTACTGAATTGCCTATCATAACAGTACAGGAAGCCCAAAGTACTAATGATTCTCAATAGAGGGAAAAAAGAAGTTCTGAGACCATTTTTTTCCCTTTGCACTGTGATTTGTCTTTTTTATCCCCTAGACATTTGGGTGGTTCAGGACACAGGTGTTACAATGGACATTAAAGGTCTGTCTTCATGTGTAGATCAGCTCACGGCAAGAGTTCAAGATATTCAAAATTTTGTGGTTCAGAATTCTTTGTTAGAACCGAGAATTCCTATTCCAGATTTGTTTTTTGGAGATAGAACTAAATTTCTGAGTTTCAAGAATAATTGTAAACTGTTTCTGGCTTTGAAACCTCGCTCCTCTGGTGACCCAGCGCAACAGGTTAGGATCGTCATTTCTTTTTTGCGTGGCGACCCTCAGGACTGGGCATTTTCTCTTGCGTCAGGAGATCCTGCATTGAGTGATATCGATGCGTTTTTCCTGGCGCTTGGATTGCTGTACGATGAGCCTAATTCAGTATATCAGGCAAAAAAAAATTTGCTGGCTCTTTGTCAGGCTCAGGATGAGATAGAGCTATATTGCCAGAAATTTAGAAAATGGTCCGTGCTCACTCAATGGAATGAATCTGCGCTTGCAGCCATTTTCAGAAAGGGTCTCTCTGAAGCCATTAAGGATGTCATGGTGGGATTTCCTATGCCCGCTGGTTTGAATGGTCTTTGGCCATTCAGATCGGTCGACGCTTGCGTGAGCGTAAATCTGTGTACCATTTGGCGGTATTACCTGAGATTAAACCTGAGCCTATGCAGTGCGATAGGACTATGACCAGAGTTGAACGGCAAGAACACAGACGTCTGAATGGGCTGTGTTTCTACTGTGGTAATTCCACTCATGCTATCTCTGATTGTCCTAAGCGCACTAAGCGGTTCGCTAGGTCTGCCGCCATTGGTACTGTACAGTCAAAATTTCTTCTGTCCGTTACCTTGATATGCTCCTTGTCGTCGTATTCTGTCATGGCGTTTGTGGATTCAGGCGCTGCCCTGAATTTGATGGACTTGGATTATGCTAAACGTTGTGGGTTTTTATTGGAGCCCTTGCAGTGTCCTATTCCATTGAGAGGAATTGATGCTACACCTTTGGCCAAGAATAAGCCTCAATACTGGACCCAGCTGACCATGTGCATGGCTCCTGCACATCAGGAGGTTATTCGCTTTCTGGTGTTGCATAATCTGCATGATGTGGTCGTGTTGGGGTTGCCATGGCTACAAGCCCATAATCCAGTATTGGATTGGAATTCCATGTTGGTGTCCAGCTGGGGTTGTCAGGGGGTACATGGTGATGTTCCATTTCTGTCAATTTCGTCATCCACCCCTTCTGAGGTTCCAGAGTTCTTGTCTAATTACCGGGATGTATTTGATGAGCCCAAGTCCGATGCCCTACCTCTGCATAGGGATTGTGATTGTGCTATCAATTTGATTCCTGGTAGTAAATTCCCAAAAGGTCGACTGTTTAATTTATCCGTGCCTGAGCACACCGCTATGCGCAGTTATGTGAAGGAATCCCTGGAGAAGGGGCATATTCGCCCGTCATCGTCGCCATTAGGAGCAGGGTTCTTTTTTGTAGCCAAGAAGGATGGTTCGCTGAGACCGTGTATAGATTACTGCCTTCTTAATAAGATCACTGTTAAATTTCAGTACCCCTTGCCATTGTTATCTGATTTGTTTGCTCGGATTAAGGGGGCTAGTTGGTTCACTAAGATAGATCTTCGTGGTGCGTATAATCTGGTGAGAATCAGGCAAGGCGATGAATGGAAAACTGCATTTAATACGCCCGAGGGTCATTTTGAGTATCTAGTGATGCCGTTCGGACTTGCCAATGCTCCATCAGTGTTTCAATCCTTTATGCATGACATCTTCCGTGAGTACCTGGATAAATTCCTGATTGTGTACTTGGATGACATTTTGATCTTCTCGGATTATTGGGAGTCTCATGTGAAGCAGGTCAGAACGGTTTTTCAGGTCCTGCGTGCTAATTCTTTGTTTGTGAAGGGATCAAAGTGTCTCTTTGGTGTGCAGAAGGTTTCATTTTGGGGGTTCATCTTTTCCCCTTCTACTATCGAGATGGATCCGGTTAAGGTCCAAGCCATCCATGATTGGACTCAGCCGACATCTCTGAAAAGTCTGCAAAAGTTCCTGGGCTTTGCTAATTTTTATCGTCGCTTCATCTGCAATTTTTCTAGTGTTGCCAAACCATTGACCGATTTGACCAAGAAGGGTGCTGATTTGGTCAATTGGTCTTCTGCTGCTGTGGAAGCTTTTCAAGAGTTGAAGCGTCGTTTTTCTTCTGCCCCTTTGTTGTGTCAACCAGATGTTTCTCTTCCGTTCCAGGTCGAGGTTGATGCTTCTGAGATTGGAGCAGGGGCTGTTTTGTCACAGAGAGGTTCTGGTTGCTCAGTGATGAAACCATGCGCTTTCTTTTCCAGGAAGTTTTCGCCTGCTGAGCGAAATTATGATGTGGGCAACCGAGAGTTGCTGGCCATGAAGTGGGCATTCAAGGAGTGGCGTCATTGGCTTGAAGGAGCTAAGCATCGCGTGGTGGTATTGACTGATCATAAGAACTTGACTTATCTCGAGTCTGCCAAGCGCTTGAATCCTAGACAAGCTCGTTGGTCGTTGTTTTTTGCCCGTTTTGACTTTGTGATTTCGTACCTTCCGGGCTCTAAAAATGTGAAGGCGGATGCTCTGTCTACGAGTTTTGTGCCCGACTCTCCGGGTTTATCTGAGCCGGCGGGTATCCTCAAGGAAGGAGTAATTGTGTCTGCCATCTCCCCTGATTTGCGGCGGGTGCTGCAAAAATTTCAGGCTAATAAACCTGATCGTTGCCCAGCGGAGAAACTGTTTGTCCCTGATAGGTGGACGAATAGAGTTATCTCTGAACTTCATTGTTCGGTGTTGGCTGGTCATCCTGGAATCTTTGGTAACAGAGAGTTAGTGGCTAGATCCTTTTGGTGGCCCTCTCTGTCGCGGGATGTGCGTACTTTTGTGCAGTCCTGTGGGATTTGTGCTCGGGCTAAGCCCTGCTGTTCTCGTGCCAGTGGGTTGCTTTTGCCCTTGCCGGTCCCGAAGAGGCCTTGGACACATATCTCTATGGATTTTATTTCTGACCTTCCCGTTTCTCAAAAGATGTCAGTCATTTGGGTGGTCTGTGATCGCTTTTCTAAGATGGTCCATCTGGTACCCTTGTCTAAATTGCCTTCCTCCTCTGATTTGGTGCCTTTGTTCTTCCAGCATGTGGTTCGTTTGCATGGCATTCCAGAGAATATTGTTTCTGACAGAGGTTCCCAGTTTTTTTCGAGGTTTTGGCGAGCCTTTTGTGGTAGGATGGGCATTGACTTGTCTTTTTCCTCGGCTTTCCATCCTCAGACTAATGGCCAGACCGAACGAACCAATCAGACCTTGGAAACATATCTGAGATGCTTTGTTTCTGCTGATCAGGATGACTGGGTGTCCTTTTTGCCTTTGGCTGAGTTCGCCCTTAATAATCGGGCCAGCTCGGCTACCTTGGTTTCGCCGTTTTTCTGCAATTCTGGGTTCCATCCTCGTTTCTCTTCAGGACAGGTTGAGTCTTCGGACTGTCCTGGTGTGGATACTGTGGTGGACAGGTTGCAGCAGATTTGGACTCAGGTAGTGGACAATTTGACCTTGTCCCAGGAGAAGGCTCAACTTTTCGCTAATCGCAGACGCCGTGTGGGTCCCCGACTTCGTGTTGGGGATCTGGTTTGGTTATCTTCTCGTCATATTCCTATGAAGGTTTCCTCTCCTAAGTTTAAACCTCGTTTTTTTGGTCCGTATAGGATTTCTGAGGTTCTTAATCCTGTGTCTTTTCGTCTGACCCTTCCAGATTCTTTTTCCATACATAACGTATTCCATAGGTCATTGTTGCGGAGATACGTGGCACCTATGGTCCCATCTGTTGAGCCTCCTGCCCCAGTTTTGGTGGAGGGGGAATTGGAGTATATTGTGGAGAAGATTTTGGATTCTCGTGTTTCAAGACGGAAACTCCAGTATCGGGTTAAATGGAAGGGTTATGCTCAGGAAGATAATTCCTGGGTTTTTGCCTCTGATGTCCATGCTCCCGATCTTGTTCGTGCCTTTCATGTGGCTCATCCTGGTCGGCCTGGGGGCTCTGGTGAGGGTTCGGTGACCCCTCCTCAAGGTGGGGGGGGGTACTGTTGTGAATTCTGTGGCAGAGTTCACTCCTGTGGTCACAAGTGGTACTTCGGCTGATTCTCTCTGGGAGCTTCCGTTTGTGGAGGAAAGTGGTACTGCAGCTTCTGAGTTTCCTCCCTCAGGTGATCTGGTGAGGTCGTTAGCTGCTTCTCTACTTAACTCCACCTGATGCTTTGATCCATGCTTCCTGTCAATGTTCCAGTGTTGGACTTGTGTTTCTCTGGATCATTCCTGTGGCCTGCTGCTCTGCATAGCTAAGTGCTTCTTTGCTATTTGTTGCTATTTTTTCTGTCCAGCTTGTCTATTTGTTTTGCTGGAAGCTCTGGGACGAAAAGGGTGTACCTCCGTGCCGTTAGTTCGGTACGGAGGGTCTTTTTGCCCCCTTTGCGTGGTTTTCTTTAGGGTTTTGTGTAGACTGCAAAGTTATCTTTCCTATCCTCGTTCTGTCTAGAATATCGGGCCTCACTTTGCTGAATCTATTTCATCCCTACGTTTGTCTTTTCATCTTACTCACAGTCATTATATGTGGGGGGCTGCCTTTTCCTTTGGGGTATTTCTCTGAGGCAAGGTAGGCTTATTTTTCTATCTTCAGGCTAGTTAGTTTCTCAGGCTGTGCCGAGTTGCATAGGGAGCGTTAGGCGCAATCCACAGCTGCCTCTAGTTGTGTTTGGAGAGGATCAGGAATTGCGGTCTACAGAGTTTCCACGTCTCAGAGCTCGTTCTATTATTTTGGGTTATTGTCAGATCACTGTGTGTGCTCTGATCGCTATGTACATTGTGTTACTGAATTGCCTATCATAACAGCAATCATACATTTATCACCTATCCATTTATCATACCGTACAGTGCCGAGTACTTGTGACTGTTACAAGTGGCCATTACATCAACATAGATCTCTTCCATGTTTAGGATTATGGGATCTTTCTTCTCTGAAACGGAAAATAAACTGTTATGAGGACAAGAGTCATTTTGATTACCGTAGGTGCCTATGACTGTCTTTAGAGGGCACGGTAGCCTATTCTCCTATGACTTTGTGAGGATATAATAAGGATGAATGCACTGGTTAATAAATCACTACCCAACTTGAAAGTTATCTGGTGTCGTCTTTGTTCTTACAAAACTTCACATTGCCAAACGTTTATATTCAATGGCAAGAAAATAGCTAGAAAATAAGATATAATCCATGCTAGTTGAAATCTATTGTTTCTGGTAGTAAAACATGTACGGGGAGGACAGCTGCCTAACACACAATTAAACCACTTCTTGGAGGATCATGATTAAGATGTCAAACAAATTTTAGACAATTCTAAGAGCTGCAGGTAAAGAAAATGGTATTTTCATAAGAGCGCCGAGTCCTATTCTGCTCTCCATTGCAGTGTGAGAGTTTCGTGCCATCGATCAATAATACTGGCTGGAAATCTTCATTGTTTCCTAGTGACCGCTCTCCGTGTGTTACACAGCATTGTTGCAGGGTACGATTTTAAGACTGATAGTATTTGAATGGCCTGCCTAGAAGATTTGCGTGACCGTATTTTAAGCCTGGGAGTATTCTTCTCTCATGGGATCTGGACCTTTCCATGTAGAAAGACAAATTAGAGATACTGGCAGGGAAACGAGCTTTAGAGCTTTTAACGTGCATCAGCTACATTACCACAAAAATCAATAGCGCTCAGCATAATTCTCAGGAACATAAATAAATAACGGTAAGTTTGGAAGACGTGTTCAGCAATCACTTTTCTTATCAGCCAAGATTTTACACATTATTTTCCCTGAATATCTTAAAAATGTAATGCATTTAAATCCAGGTGAGGAATAGATGCAGCTACAATAACCTATACATTTTAATAAAGAAAAAAAAAAGAGCATGAACCGCACATCCCAAAATCATACGTTGATCTAAAGCCGCTAGGCAAAAATTAATATAACTGAATATGAGGTTTTCAGTTTAACATTCTGATCAGACTGTATGAAGCCCACTGCCCCTTCACGGCAAACCTCGTAGTGGGTCCTATCGCCCTAACGGAGCGGAGCCGTGCGGCGCCCACCGCCACAGCGGCGATGCACCAGCAGGGTGGACGGCCTGTTGCCCCACAGCACCCATGCTGCAAGACTGAGTTCCCAAGACTCCAGACCGCGCCGCCCTACCAGCACAAAGCCACAGCAACAATGGCCGCCACACAGCACCAACACCAAAATGAAAGGAGCAATTTAACTCACCTTCCTCCAGCTCTTCAGTGAGAGCCAAAATGGCCTAGACCCCTTACTTTGCAGTCTCCTGCTAATTAAAATCACCTGAGCCAAATGGGAGGAGTGCTGGTCCAAGAAGAAGACTAGAACATGCTTTGCAAAAAAGAAAAAAAAAGAGCATGAACCGCACATCCCAAAATCATACGTTGATCTAAAGCCGCTAGGCAAAAATTAATATAACTGAATATGAGGTTTTCAGTTTAACATTCTGATCAGACTGTATGAAGCCCACTGCCCCTTCACGGCAAACCTCGTAGTGGGTCCTATCGCCCTAACGGAGCGGAGCCGTGCGGCGCCCACCGCCACAGCGGCGATGCACCAGCAGGGCGGACGGCCTGTTGCCCCACAGCACCCATGCTGCAAGACTGAGTCCCCAAGACTCCAGACCGCGCCGCCCTACCAGCACAAAGCCACAGCAACAATGGCCGCCACACAGCACCAACACCAAAATGAAAGGAGCAATTTAACTCACCTTCCTCCAGCTCTTCAGTGAGAGCCAAAATGGGCTAGACCCCTTACTTTGCAGTCTCCTGCTAATTAAAATCACCTGAGCCAAATGGGAGGAGTGCTGGTCCAAGAAGAAGACTAGAACATGCTTTGCAAAAAAGAAAAAAAAAAGAGCATGAACCGCACATCCCAAAATCATACGTTGATCTAAAGCCGCTAGGCAAAAATTAATATAACTGAATATGAGGTTTTCAGTTTAACATTCTGATCAGACTGTATGAAGCCCACTGCCCCTTCACGGCAAACCTCGTAGTGGGTCCTATCGCCCTAACGGAGCGGAGCCGTGCGGCGCCCACCGCCACAGCGGCGATGCACCAGCAGGGCGGACGGCCTGTTGCCCCACAGCACCCATGCTGCAAGACTGAGTCCCCAAGACTCCAGACCGCGCCGCCCTACCAGCACAAAGCCACAGCAACAATGGGCGCCACACAGCACCAACACCAAAATGAAAGGAGCAATTTAACTCACCTTCCTCCAGCTCTTCAGTGAGAGCCAAAATGGGCTAGACCCCTTACTTTGCAGTCTCCTGCTAATTAAAATCACCTGAGCCAAATGGGAGGAGTGCTGGTCCAAGAAGAAGAATAGAACATGCTTTGCAAAAAAGAAAAAAAAAGAGCATGAACCGCACATCCCAAAATCATACGTTGATCTAAAGCCGCTAGGCAAAAATTAATATAACTGAATATGAGGTTTTCAGTTTAACATTCTGATCAGACTGTATGAAGCCCACTGCCCCTTCACGGCAAACCTCGTAGTGGGTCCTATCGCCCTAACGGAGCGGAGCCGTGCGGCGCCCACCGCCACAGCGGCGATGCACCAGCAGGGCGGACGGCCTGTTGCCCCACAGCACCCATGCTGCAAGACTGAGTCCCCAAGACTCCAGACCGCGCCGCCCTACCAGCACAAAGCCACAGCAACAATGGCCGCCACACAGCACCAACACCAAAATGAAAGGAGCAATTTAACTCACCTTCCTCCAGCTCTTCAGTGAGAGCCAAAATGGGCTAGACCCCTTACTTTGCAGTCTCCTGCTAATTAAAATCACCTGTGCCAAATGTTTTTTGGGATGTGCGGCCATTGTTGCTGTGGCTTTGTGCTGGTGGGGCGGCGCGGTCTGGAGTCATGGGGGCTCAGTCTCGCAGCATGGGTGCTGTGGGGCAACAGGCCGTCCGCCCTGCTGGTGCATGGCCGCTGTGGCGGTGGGCGCCGCACGGCTCCGCTCCGTTAGGGCGATAGGACCCACTACGAGGTTTGCCGTGAAGTGGCAGTGGGCTTCATACAGTCTGATCAGAATGTTAAACTGAAAACCTCATATTCAGTTATATTAATTTTTGCCTAGCGGCTTTAGATCAACGTATGATTTTGGGATGTGCGGTTCATGCTCTTTTTTTTTCTTCTATACATTTTAATCTTTTAAACATTTTAATCAGTAAAACTCTTAAAGGGATTTTCATGTTTTGGCAAAGCCCTATGCCCAGACCAAGTGTGTTTAAAAAAGCAAATAAGCCCTGCCTTACTCGCTCTCCCTGGGTCCAGCGCTGAGTTTCCACCACTGCACCCAGCGGCTGGTGTTGTTTAAGGTTGTTTCAAACATTGCAGCCGTTTTGTGGGTTTTTATTTTTTGCTGCAATCACAGCAAAAAGAAAAAGTCTTTTTATGCCATTTTTCCAAAGCTGTGATCGTGGTAAAAGAAAAATGCAGTGAAGCCTTGATGTGAATACAGTCTTAAGGTTTTGTGAACTATTGTAAAACACGGTATCATGTCATGTACGGAAGTAATGGCAGATCCACTTCGGCTAGGTCGGCATTTAGATCTCTGCTGCAAATCTTCAGAAACCTAAATGTATGGGTGTATGTATATATATATACTGTATATATATATATATATATATATATATATATATATATATATATATATATACAGTACAGACCAAAAGTTTGGACACACCTCATTTAAAGATTTTTCTGTATTTTCATGACTATGAAAATTGTACATTCACACTGAAGGCATCAAAGCTATGAATTAACACATATGGAATTATATACTTAACAAAAAAGTATACTAATTACTTTGTGGGGGCACCACAGAACATGAACAATTGGGATCCAACCCTGACCTCAGAAAACAAATCTGCACAAAAACAAGAAAAAGCAGAGGCCATACAAAAAGGGGATCACCAAACAGCATGGATTTGTACAAAAAAACAACACAGCTTTATTAAGGTGCAAATACAGGACAGATCATTTTAAAAACATCTAAAAACACTTAGAACAATGCCTATAATATGGCAAGTGCCTGTACACAAGGTGAAAGGGGAAAAACAGGAACACATACAGATATATATCTCAGTGACCTACAGTATATGGACAGCATATTAATAAAGTGCAAAAAACATGATAACACAAATAAGGCCTAAATAGCTAATAGAGCTGCACATAAAAAATATACTGTGGTACAGGAAATGTGCTAAAATATGCAACATATGACAGTACTAAACATGGGATCCTGAGATCACTAATAAGGCCCCATAGATAGATGGCACGTAACGCAGTACACATAAATAAACAACACTATCTGAGTATATAAACTGCTAAGATATACAAAATGTGCTGAAGGCATACAGAGTGCCGACATGGGATCCTGAACTCAGTGGTAAGGCCCTATAGATATATGGCACATAATACAGTACTCACACACCGGTAACAGTACCTAAGTTCAAACAGGAGAATGAATCCAACTATGCGTAAAGGGTGTATAAAGTAGAACAAGCATAGAGGCCCTATGTCCCATGGTACTCAGTAATGCACACCTCAAAATAAGCCAGTAGCAGTATAGTACTATCAGTAAACCATGTACCTAAGTACGCATTATAAGCAAAGAACCCCCATAACACCCCCGGGCAAATGGCCCTCAGATAACACCTACAGGCACAAAGAGAAAGCGAATACCCACAATGCCTGTAATATGGCAAGTGCCTGTACACAAGGTGAAAGGGGGAAAAGAGGAACACATACAGATATGTATCTCAGTGACCTATATGGACAGCATATTAATAAAGTGCAAAAAACATGATAACACAAATAAGGCCTAAATAGCTAATAGAGCTGTACATGAAAAAATATACTGTGGTACAGGAAATGTGCTAAAATTATGCAACATATGACAGTACTAAACATGGGATCCTGAGATCACTAGTAAGGCCCCACAGATAGATGGCACGTAACACAGTACACATAAATAAACAACACTATCTGAGTATATAAACTGCTAAGATATACAAAATGTGCTGAAGGCATACAGAGTGCCGACATGGGATCCTGAACTCAGTGGTAAGGCCCTATAGATATATGGCACATAATGCAGTACGCACACACCGGTAACAGTACCTAAGTTCAAACAGGAGAATGAATCCAACTATGCATAAAGGGTGTATAAAGTAGAACAAGCATAGAGGCCCTATGTCCCATGGTACTCAGTAATGCACACCTAAAAATAAGCCAGTAGCAGTCTAGTACTATCAGTGGCGCTGGCCACTCCATTACAGATAGGATACCAGCTGCCTGCTTCTTCCCTAAATAGTTCTTGCATAATTTGGAGATGTGCTTTGGGTCATTGTCCTGTTGTAGGATGAAATTGGCTCCAATCAACCACTGTCCACAGGGTATGGCATGCAATTGCAAAATGAAGTGATAGCCTTCCATATTCAAAATCCCTTTTACCTTGTACAAATCTCCCACTTTACCAGCACCAAAGCAACCCCAGGCCATCACATTACCTCCACCATGCTTTACAGATGGCGTCAGACACTCTTCCAGCATCTTTTCAGTTGTTCTGCATCTCACAAATGTTCTTCTGTGTGATCCAAACACCTCAAACTTGGATTCGTCTGTCCATAACACTTTTTTCCAATCTTCCTCTGTCCAATGTCTGTGTTCTTGTGCCCATATTAATCTTTTCCTTTTTGTTAACCAGTCTCAGATATGGCTTTTTCTTTGCCACTCTGTCCTGAAGGCCAGCATCCCAGAGTCACCTCTTCACTGTAGACATTGACACTGGCATTTTGCGTGTACTATTTAATGAAGCTGCCAGTTGAGGACCTGTGAGACGTCGATTTCTCAAACTACAGACTCTAATGTACTTGTCTTGTTGCCCAGTTGTGCAGCGGGGCCTCACACTTCTCTTTCTACTTTGGTTAGAGCCTGTTTGTGCTCTCCTCTGAAGGGAGTAGTATGCACCTTTGCTGGAAATCTTCAGTTTCTTGGCAATTTTTCACATGAAATAGCCTTCATTTTTAAGAACAAGCGTAGACTGTCGAGTTTCACATGCAAGTTCTTTTTTTCTGGCCATTTTGAGAGTTTAATGGAACCCAACAAATGCAATGCTCCAGATTCTCAACTATCTCAAAGGAAGGTCAGGTTTATAGTTTCTCTAATCAGCCAAACTGTTTTCAGCTGTGCTAACATACTTGCACAAATGTTTTCAAGGGTATTCTAACCCTCCATTAGCCTTCTAACACAGTTAGCAAACACAAAGTACCATAAGAACACTGGTGTGATGGTTGTTGGAAATGGGCCTCTATACACCTATGAAGATATTGCATTACAAACCAGACGTTTGCAGCTAGAATAGTCATTTACCACATTAACAATGTATACAGTGTATTTCTGAATCATTTAATGTTAGCTTCATTGGAAAAAACTGTGCTTTTCTTTCAAAAATAAGGAAATTTCTAAGCGACCCTAAACTTTTACACGGTAGTGTATGTACAGTGGGGGAAATAAATATTTGATCCCCTGCTGATTCTGTAAGTTTGCCCACTAACATAGACATTAATAGTCTATCATTTTAAGGACAGGTTAATTTTAACATTGAGAGATAGAATATCAAAAAGAAAATCCAGAAAATCACATTGCATAAAATCATTTTCATTTTGCAATGAGAAATAAGTATTTGATCCCCTACTAACCATTAAGTGTTCCGGCTCCTAAAGACCAGTTAGATGCTTCTAAGCAACTCGTTACCTGCATTAAAGACATCTGTCTTACATAGTCACCTTTATAAAAGACTCCTGTCCACAGACTCAATTAAGAAGTCAGACTCTAACAACATGGGCAAGACCAAAGAGCTTTAAAAGAATGTCATGGACAAGATTATAGACCTGCACAAAGTTGGAATGGGCTACAAAACCATAAGTAAGACGCTTGGTGAGAAGGAGGCAACTGTTGGTGCAATAGTAAGAAATTGGAAGAAATACAAAATGACTGTTAATCGACATCGATCTGGGGCATCATTCAAAATCTCACCTCATGGGGGTATCCTTGATCATGAGGAAGGAGAGATATCAGCCTAAAACTACATGGGGGGAAACTTGTTAATGATCTCAAGCCACAGTCCCCAAGAAAACCATTGCTAACACATTACACCGTAAAGGTTTAAAATCCTGCAGTGCCCGCAAGGTCCCCTGCTCAAGAAGGCATATGTGCAAACCCGTCTGAAGTTTGCCACTGAACACCTGGATGATTCTGTTAGTGATTGGGAGAAGGTGCTGTTGTCAGATGAGACAAAAATTGAGGTCTTTGGCATTAACTCAAGTTGCTATGTTTGGAGGAAGAGAAATGCTGCAAATGACCCAAAGAACATCATCCCCACTGTCAAACATGGAGGTGGACATTATGTTTTGTGAGTGTTTCTCTGCTAAGGGCACAGGACTACTTCACCACATTCATGGGAGAATCGATGGAGCTATGTACCATAAAATCCTGAGTGACAACCTCCTTCCCTCCACCAGGACATTAAAAATGGGTCATTTTGTATTTCTTCCATTTTCTTACTATTGCACCAACAGTTGTCTCCTTCTCACCCAGCGTCTTACATATGGTTTTGTAGCCCATTCCAGCTTTGTGGAGGTCTATGATCTTGTCCCTGACATCCTTAGAAATCGCTTTGGTCTTTCCCATGTTGTAGAGTTTAGAGTCTGATTGATTAATTGAGTCTGTGGACAGGAATCTATTATAAAGGTGACTATGTAAGACAGCTGTCTTTAACCCCTTCATGACATTGGGATTTTCCATTTTTCCATGTTCGTTTTTCGCTCCCCTCCTTCCCAGAGCCATAACTTTTTCATTTTTCCGTCAATATGTCCATTTGAGGGCTTATTTTTTGTGAAACAAGTTGTACTTTTGAACGACATGATTGGTTTTAGCATGTCGTGTACTAGAAAACGGGAAAAAAATTCCAAGTGCGGTGAAATTGCAAAAAAAGTGCAATCCCACACTTGTTTTTTGTTTGGCTTATTTGCTAGGTTCCCTAAATGCTAAAACTGACCTGCCATTATGATTCTCCAAGTCATTACGAGTTCATAGACACCTAACATGTCTAGGTTATTTTTTTATCTAAGTGGTGAAAAAAAATTCCTAACTTTGCTTTAAAAAAAAAATACTCGTAGTGTCTCCATTTTTCATAATCTGGGGTCAGTTGAGGGCTTATTTTTTGCATGCTGAGCTGGTGTTTTTAGTTATACCATTTTGGTTCAGATACGTTCTTTTGATCGCCCGTTATTGCATTTTAATACAATGTCGCGGCGACCAAAAAAGCGTAATTCTGGCGTTTCGAATATTTTTCTCTCTACGCCGTTTAGCGATCAGGTTAATACTTTTTTTTATTGATAGATCGGGCGATTCTGAACACGGCGGTACCAAATATGTGTAGGTTTGATTTTTTTTATTGATTTATTTTGAATGGGGCAAAAGGGGGGTGATTTAAACTTTTATATATTTTTTTCATATTTTTTTAAACTTTTTTTTTTTATATTTGCCATGCTTCAAAAGCCTCCAAAGGAGTCTAGAAGCTGGCACAACTCGATCGCCTCTGCTACATAGCAGCGATCATCAGATCGCTGCTATGTAGCTGAATTGCAGGTATGCTATGAGCGCCGACCACAGGGTGGCGCTCACAGCTAGCAGGGATCAGTAACCATACAGGTCTCAAGGACCTCTATGGTTACTATGCAGAAGCATCGCTGACCCCCGATCATGTGACAGGGGTCGGCGATGCGCTCATTTCCGGCCGGAAGCACCGGTTAAATGCCGCTGTCAGCGTTTGACAGCGGCATTTAACTAGTTAATAGCAGCGGGTGAATCGTGATTTCACCCGCCGCTATTGCGGGCAGATGTCAGCTGTTCAAAACAGCTGACATGTCCCGTCTTATATGCGGGCTCACCGCCGGAGCCCTGCATCAAAGCGGGGAATCTGACCTCGGACGTACTGTCCCGTCCGAGGTCCGAAAGGGGTTAATGCAGGTAACAAGTTGATTAGGAGCGTCTAACTGGTCTGTAGGAGCCATAACGCTTAATGTTTGGTAGGGGATCAAATACTTATTTCTCACTGCAAAATGCAACTAAATTTATATAATTTATACAATGTGATTTAATTATTGATATGATATCTCTCAATGTTAAAATTAACCTATCCTTAAAATTATAGACGGTTCATGTCTTTGTCAGTGGGCAAACTTACAAAATCAGCAAGGAATCAAATACGTATTCCCCCACTGTATATACATATACACACATTTATTAGGGATTTACTCTCTCTGGTAGGTGTTAGGCCTTAGGTAGCGTTCACACAGACAATGCAGTTTTGGCCCAAGCTCATGCAGTTTTTGTTGTTTTCCACAGGTTGCACAGTGACAAAGCAATCTTGTTAACATAAATCCCTAGCCTTGTCCAGGCACTATCTAAACAGAACAGATCCAGGCTACTCATACAAAGCTGGGCTAGCCTCAGTTTGGTCAAACAAAACAAGCATTGTCCATAGCAACCACTGATAGTTTTGGCTTTATGCCAGTGGCCTGTGCAGACTCTTCTCAGAGAGGAATTCTGCACTGTCTGTCTCTTCAGTAACAAGGCACATCCAGTCTGCTCAGCTTCCCTGAGCTGACTGACTAAGGAGAACAACTAGCGTAGTTATATGCAGGTGATCTGATCAGAACCAGATCTGTAATATACAGTTAGGTCCATATATATTTGGACAGATACAACATTTTTCTAATTTTGGTTATTGACATTACAACAATAAATTTTAAACAAAACAATTCAGATGCAGTTGAAGTTCAGACTTTCAGCTTTCATTTGGGGGTATCCACGTTAAAATTGAATGAAGGGTTTAGGAGTTTCAGCTCCTTAACATGTGCCACCTTGTTTTTAAAGGGACCAAAAGTAATTGGACAATTGATTCCAAGGCTATTTCATGGACAGGTGTTGGCAATCCCTTCTTTATGTCATTCTCAATTAAGCAGATAAAAAGCCTGGAGTTGATTTGAGGTGTTGTGCTTGCATTTGGAAGGTTTTGCTGTGAAGTAAACATGCGGTCAAAGGAGCTCTCCATGCAGGTGAAAAAAGCCATCCTTAAGCTGCGAAAACAAAAAAAACCCATCTGAGAAATTACTACAATACTAGGAGTGGCAAAATCTACAGTTTGGTATATCCCGAGAAGGAAAGAAGGCACTGGTGAACTCATCAATGCAAAAAGACCTGGGCGCCCACGGAAGACAACAGTGGTGGATGATCGCAGAATAATCTCCATGGTGAAGAGAAACCCCTTCACAACAGCCAACCAAGTGAACAACACTCTCCATGAGGTAGGCGTATCAATATCCAAATCTACCATACAGAGAAGACTGCATGAAAGTAAATACAGAGGGTTCACTGAACGGTGCAAGCCACTCATAAGCATCAAGAATAAAAAAGCTAGACTGGACTTTGCTAAACAACATCTAAAAAAGCCAGCATAGTTCTGGAAGAACATTCTTTGGACAGATGAAACCAAGATCAACCTCTACCAGAATGATGGAAAGAGAAAAGTATGGCGAAAGCGTGGTACAGCTCATGATCCAAAGCATACCACATCATCTGTAAAACATGGCAGAGGCAGTGTGATGGCTTGGGCATGCATGGCTGCCAGTGGCACTGGGTCACTAGTGTTTATTGATGATGTGACACAGGACAGAAGCAGCCGAATGAATTCTGAGGTATTCAGACACATACTGTGTGCTCAGATCCAGCCAAATGCAGCAAAACTGATTGGTCATCGTTTCATACTACAGATGGACAATGACCCAAAACATAAAGCCAAAGCAACCCAGGAGTTTATTAACGCAAAGAAGTGGAATATTGTTGAATGGCCAAGTCAGTCACCTGATCTCAACCCAATTGAGCATGCAATTCTCTTGTTAAAGACTAAACTTCAGACATAAAGGCCCACAAACAAACAGCAACTGAAAACCACCGCAGTGAAGGCCTGGCAGAGCATCAAAAAGGAGGAAACACAGCGTCTGGTGATGTCCATGAGTTCAACACTTCAGGCAGTCATTGCCAACAAAGGGTTTTCAACCAAGTACTAAAAATGAATTTTTTATTTAAAATTATTGAATCCGTCCAATTACTTTTGGTCCCTTTCAAAACAGGGTGGCACATGTTAAGAAGCTGAAACTCCAAAACCCTTCATTCAATTTTAATGTGGATACCCTCAAATGAAAGCTGAAAGTCTGAACTTCAACTGCATCTGAATTGTTTTGTTTAAAATTCATTGTGGTAATGTCTATAACCAAAATTAGAAAAATGTTGTCTCTGTCCAAATATATATGGACCTAACTGTATATATATATATTAGCAATGCCAGATAGGCTAGGGATAAATCCTAGCTCTGCAGGTTCTGACCAGATCACCTGCATATAACTACGCTAGTTGTTCTCCTTAGTCAGTCAGCTCAGGTAAGCTGAGCAGACTGGATGTGCCTTGTTACTATATATATATATATATATATATATATATATAGTGAGGCACCAGTAGCAGTGAAAAGGCAGTGACCCACAAAGTTCAAACATAAAAGTCGCTTCAATGCGTTATCTTCACACAGAAAGGGTTCCAGGCACATAACTTAAATGCACATAACTTCACTGTTCAGTTCACATTACAGCATTCTTTATATTGAAGTCACTACACATGCTAGTCCTCCTTTGACTAGTTGCGTGGGTGTCCTGCACCGCTGTATCACAGTCTCTACTCACAGCCGTACACAGACCTTGACATCCTCCTGTCTGCAGCTGTGACACAAGCTGGTCCTTTCTTAGGGCACAGGACAGTCTACCTCTGGTTCATCTCCGGGCACAAGACCTGTCCACATCCGTGACCAGTCATCATGGACAGTTGTGGGTTGTCAGGCCTCACTCTGGCCCTGACACACCTGAGACTCCTCAGACTCAATTCTAAAACCTCTCTATACTACAGGGCTTTTAACACTTGTAATTACAGTAACGCCCCTCATGGCCTCACTATGCCTCTGTGCGCATCCTGGGGAGAGCAAACAGCCTAGCTGTAACAGGGGTCACTGTCTCACCATATATATACACATATATATAGATATACACAGCAGATTAAATAAGTATTGAACGCGTCACTAATTTTCTAAGTAAGTATATTTCAAAAGGTGCTATTGACATGAAATTTTCACCAGATGTCAGTAACAACCCATCCAATCCACACAGGCAGAGAAATCAAACCATAGATGTCCATAAATTAAGTTATGCTATTTTTAGGCTGAGGGGGTAAATATCTATGGCCCCTGGAACCCCATGCTGTTTTTTTTTTAAATTATTTATTTAAATAATTAAAAAATACTTTGTGGGGACCCTCTATTCTTGATAACTAGCCTTGCTAAGAGTTGCAGCTGTCAGTTTTGCCTGGCTTGTTATCAAAAATACAGCGGAACCCACGCTGTTTTTCTTTTTTAATTATTTTTTTAGAGCACAGGCTCCAGCTGATGTATACACCCATTACCCGACGCCTGCTCTCTCTGTTATTAACGGCAGCAGGCATAGGCTGATGGGAGTAGTAGTCCCATCAGCCGACGTCAGCTACCGGATGAAAAACTTTTTATCTCTGGTCACAGCTGCGGGCTCATGCTGTATGACAGCATGGGATCTGCATCTCTCTGACCCGCGATAAT
Organism: Ranitomeya imitator; assembly: GCF_032444005.1. Taxonomy (NCBI): domain Eukaryota; kingdom Metazoa; phylum Chordata; class Amphibia; order Anura; family Dendrobatidae; genus Ranitomeya; species Ranitomeya imitator. The sequence goes on along the minus strand of NC_091283.1, from coordinate 756,752,431 downwards.
GCCGATCAGAGGCAGTGTTTGCCGCCCTGTCATGCACATGACAGGTGAAGTCCGTGTTCAGGGTTCGTGTCCAAACAGTAGGTGTTTGGTACGGACCCCAAACTTTACTGTTCGGGTTTGCTCATATCTCCACATAACTTAATTGATGGACATCTATGGTTTGATTTCTTTGCCTGTGTGGATAGGATGAGTTGTTACAAACATCTGGTAAGAATTTTATGTAATTAGCACCTTTAGACATGTATTTACTTGCAAAATTGGTGACATGTTCAATACTTGTTTCACCTGCTACACTGGCGGACACAGGCAGAAAAGGGAAAGTGTGCAATAACAATATATGGGCCCTTAACAGCCCAAGAGCTCTTCAAAATGCTATATTGCACGTGCTTTGGTTGCACCAATGATATGTTCGCCCCTGGTCTTCTGTATATATAAATCCTAAATGCATATAGTTACAGTATGAATAAATGAACATTCTGACTGTGTATTATAAAAAATATCTAAATACGGATCAATAATATCCCCCACAGTCCACCTCAAAGCACCAGAATCTCATTAACTTAAAGGGAATCTGTCACCCCAAAAATCATATATGAGCTAAGACCACTGGCATCAGGGGCTTATCTACAGCATTCTGTAATGCTGTAGATAAGCCCCCGATGTAACCTGAAAGGTAAGAAAAACAGGTTATATTATACTCACCCAGTAGTGGTCCCGGTTCGTTTTGGGGTCCGATGGGCGTCGCCGTCCGTGTCTGGTGCCTCCCATCTTCATACGATGACGAACCATGAAATTTTCTTTAAGAATCTGCATTAAAGCTTTGTATTTGAGGGGAAAAAAGCAAGCTTTTTCTTTTTATATTGTTTAAATGAACACTCTTAGAAAGTTGCTTAACTGTGCATTTAAAGGGCCACTGTCACCCCCTCCAGCCGTTATAAACTAAAAGAGCCACCTTGTGCAGCAGTAATGCTGCATTCTAACAAGGTGGCTCTTTTAGTTTTTGGTGCATGTATTCCGAAAATAAAGCGTTTTGAATCTTATCCAAAATACCTGTCTTTGTCCATGGAGGCGGGTCCTCACTCCCCAGCTTGAACCGCTACTCTGCCGTCACTCAAATCTTCAGGGGCTTTCGGCACCGCCCCCTCCGCGCTGTTTTCGCTTCAAAACTGGCGCCTGCGCTGTGTACTACTGTGTTGTGCAGGCGCAGTAAGCTCTGGCCGTCTGACGTCCCAGCCAGGCTGAGACTGCGCCTGTGCGGCCACCCACCTTGGGAATCCCTGCCCCGCAGTGTGTTATGCATTATGCACAGTGCGGGGCTGGGATTCCTGGGCATGCGCACTGTGGGTCAGCCTCTCACCCAGGTCCCCTGCCTTACAGCGTCTGTATATTCAGCTGATTCGGCAGAGTAGCGGTTCAAGCTGGGGAGTGAGGACCCGCCTCCATGGACAAAGACAGGTATTTTGGATAAGATTCAAAATGCTTTATTTTCGGAATACATGCACCAAAAACTAAAATAGCCACCTTGTTAGAATGCAGCATTACTGCTGCACAAGGTGGCTCTTTTAGTTTATAACGGCTGGAGGGGGGTGACAGTGGCCCTTTAAGAAGTGAGTGAACAATAAAAAGTATTGTGTGAACATGTACACAGTATTTAAACTGTATGTGTCATTGTATATTTTTTTATATTGAAGGAATAGCATAGTGATGCTGATTAGTGGGGGCTCTGTGTCCTGAGGCCTTCACCAATCAGTCAAAACAGCTCTCTAAAGTATGCAGTTCCTGCATGAGCTGCGCACACACAGAGTGACATTTGGCTTCAAGAGTAAATCTATGGATCTGTCCATTGTCTCACAGCACTGTGTTGAACCCATATACTCACTTTTGAGCCTTTACGCTGTTCTGTGAATATGTCACATACCTATTCTGGCTATCCTAGGCTCCACTTCCTTCCCCTGAGTCTGCTGCTCTCTGTTGTGCTCCACGATGGGTTTTTCAAGATGGCACGTGGATAAATGACATAATCTGCCTAGTCATATTTTGGGCCCATAAAGGCATACACCTGTGCCTTGGGATTGAGGCTTTAGACCTCAATGTTTGCTGTCATCCACTAAGCGTTTACTTGCTTCCATTCTTGCTAAGTTCCTATTCATCCGTCTTGCTGCTAATGAGATTCTTGAGTGTGTCAAGTCCTCGCTGCACATGTGCCTTTCTGCATTAATGCCTGGGGTCCGTGTGCCCACTTGGACACGAGTTTTAGAAGGTCCACCTGGTGAGCCTGACAGTACTGCTCATGCAGGAGCTCCTGCACTTCAGAGCAGTGTTTTGACCGATGTTTGGAGATCTCCAGTCTTAGACCCCTTCTTATCGGGAGCACTATACAGCCTCTGTAATATAAACAAATTTTTATATAATGATAGTTACACTTTAGGAATTTGTCACAGCAATTGATATTTCTTCTTGAAATTACAGTGCTTGGCAATGATATAATACGTCACCCACCCTACACCAAGCCCCTCTCAAATGGAAACATTTTTCTGGATTTGAAGTCACTGATCTATATAACTCAACGGATTCACCATTTCTTACTACCATCCATTAGTATCGATCAGTCAGGGTATGAAGGCCACATTTGAACGCCTTAGTTCTTTTCTGGGCTGATGTACTGTACGCTGTACTGAGAAGTTACTTAGGAAACAAAGTTCAATGTAGGTCATAAATGCTGCATTTCCTTTGGAGAAGAAGAGAGAAATGCACTTGTTTTATTTATGAGAAGATTTCGTCATCTTTTCTCTAACAGCCCAGAGTTGCGGACTCTCCCCCGGCTGCATTTATATCACTTGTTACAGGAGTCGTCACAGGTTAATTTCAGGCAGATTAGTTTGCATAGATTCACTGTCAATACTGACTTTAGCAGCTTTTACATTTTTCATTAACTAGTCATTAATATGTGATTGTAGCACCCTGTGGTGCAGCAAGATATTAATGATCAGAGGAGAAGACACAATAAGACTTCTCTGGAAACTATAAAAATTCCTTCTATACAGCCATTGTTATTAACCCCTTGGCTTGTAGCGTGTGATTCTAGCCCTTCAACTCAGGTCAGTGTAAAATTGTATATCATGTCAGAAGTGAGAGAAACAGTGGACATACTTTTTTGTGATAGACGTTATTCACTGAATAATGGCAATCACGTGATTGGGTGCCAAAAATCCAGCCCTGATCATGTTCTCCGGGGTCTAGGCTACCCCCACTAGCTGCGACCCCGGACATTTTCGGAATTTGGGAGGCGCTACAAAACGGTTTAAAACGCAGCAAAAACGCAACGTGTGAACAGAGCCTAACGGCTGCCATTTTTACACTTAGATTTTCTGATACGTTGTTTCTCTTGCTCACATTGGGAATTGGTCGAACATCAAAAATATGTACAATATTTCTTTTATTCTGGACTTCTCCTTATTTTTCTCTTGATACTTTGTGGCTATACACCACCTGTTATAGCTGAACACGGATCTCAAACTAAGAAAAGGTTTGGGACCTCTGTTCTGTAGTATTTAGTTTTTCTTATTTTGAAAGACTTGTGCTGACAATAAAAATGAAATGAAGCAGCAAAAACAATACAAAGATCTGCTGGTATCCCAGGTTTGTATCCCTGTATCTGCTCTTTGTGACCTTGGCCAAGTAATTTATCTCTCTGTGTCTGAAATCTTAAAAATAGGTATTACGCTGCTACAACTCTATGCCAACAATATTCTTTATTGTGCAGTGTATGAAAGTGAACAGTAAAAAAGTTACTGCAAATAATGCTCGTGAAAAGGCACAAGGCAAAAAAAAATCTTTCAAATCCAGGCATTAATCCCTTTATGGCCCCAGCTTTTTTCGTTTTCCCCTCCCCTCCTTCCTAGAGCCATAACTTTTTCATTTTTCTGTCAATATGGCCATGTGAGGGCTTATTTTTTGTTGTTGTACATTTGAGCAATACCATTGGTTTTACCATGTAGTGTACTAGAAAACGGGAAAAAAATTCCAGGTGCGGTGAAATTGCAAAAAAGTGCAATCCCATACTTGTTTTTTGTTTGGCTTTTTTTGCTAGGTTTACTACATGCTAAAACTGACCTGCCATTATGATTCTCCAGGTCATTTCGAGTTCATAGACACCAAACATGTCTAGGTTCTTTTTTATTTAAGTGGTGAAAAAAAAGTCCAAACTTTGCTTAAAAAAAATTGCACGATTTTCCGTTACCCGTAGCGTCTGAATTTTTCGTGATCTGGGGTCAGGTGAGGGCTTATTTTTTGCATGCTGAGCTGATGGTTTTAATGATACCATTTTGGTGCAGATACGTTCTTTTGATCGCCCGTTATTGCATTTTAATGCAATGTCAAGATGACCAAAATAACATAATTCTGGCGTTTTTCATTTTTTTCTCGCTACGCCGTTTAGCGATCAGGTTAATCCTTTTTTTATTGATAGATCGGGCAATTCTGAATGAGGCAATACCGAATATGTGTAGGCTTGATTTTTTTTATTGTTTTTGAATGGGGTGAAAAGGGGGAGATTTAAACTTTTATATCATTTTAATTTTTTTCATATTGTTTGAAACTTTTTTTTTTAACTTTTGGCATGCATCGCTACCATAGCGCGATCGCCTTTGCTACATAGAGGCGATGCTCAGATCACCTCTATGCAGCAGAATTACAGGCTTGCTATGAGCGCTGACCACAGGGTGGCACTCATAGCAATCTGCCATCAACAACCATAAAGGTCTTGAGAAGACCTCTGGTTGTGATGGCAACGCACCAATGACCCCCGATCACATGATGGGGGTCAGCGGTGCGCGTACTTCCGGCCATGCCGCTGGCAGCGCTTGTTAAATGCTTCTGTCAGAGTTTGACAGGGGCATTTAACTAGTTAATAGCTATTGTGGGCACATGTCAGCTGTACAAAACAGCTGACATGTCCCGGCTTTGATGCGGGCTCACTGCCGGAGCCCACATCAAAGGAAGAGATGCAATCTCCGCAGTACTAGTACGGCGGAGGTCGGGAAGGGGTTAACATTACTTATTTAGCTTTCATGGGTAGAATGTGCTATGTAATACGACATCTATCATGTGGCAGCAAAGTAGACTGTGTATACCGTTTTCCAAATTATTATGCAATTTTTTTCTGATTTTCCTAAATGATTGATGCAAATGAGTGAGTGTAATGTTCACATCATCAACTGATCGAGTACAAATCACATTTTATTACACAAATCTCCCAATGATAGCAGTAATTTTTTCAAAACTAAAAAACTCAAAATGCACTGCTCCAAATTATTCTGCACAACAGAGTTTTCAGGCATTTTATAGGTTGTAAAGAACTGAAAATGATAATTTGTTGAATCTGCAACATTAAAAGATTACATTTACTGAAATCAAGAGCTTTTTCAAACAAAAACATCTTAACAGATCAAGTTACATGGTAATATTGGACCCTTTCTTTGCGATCACCTTCACCTGCATCCATTGAACTTGTGAGATTTTGAATAGTTTCTGCTTAAATTTCTTTGCAGGATGTCAGAATAACCTCCCAGAGCCGCTGTTTTTATGTGAACTGCCTGCTTCTCACAGATCTTTTACTTGAGGATACTTCAAAGGTTCTCAATAGGGTTGAGGTTAGGGGAGGATGGTGGCCACCCCATGAGCTTCTCTCCTTTCATGCCCATAGACGTATTCTTTGCAGCATGAGATGGTGCATTGTCATGTATTAAGATGCTTTCACTATGTATGGCACAGTTCTTTTTGTACCAAGAAAGTGGTCAGTCAGAAACTATATATCTTACCGAGGTCATTTTCACATCTTCAGGGACCCTAAAGGGACCGAATTGCTCTCCCCATGATTCCAGCCCAAAACAGGTCTCCACCATTTCCTTGTTGACATCACAGCCTTGTTGGAACATGGTGGCCATCCACCAACCATCCACCACCCCATCCATCTGGACCATCCTTTATCTGCGGGTCACACGACGATGTCGTTGTTTGATTGTAAATTCTTAATTGCCTTCCTTTCTTGTGGATTTAAATTATGCGGCATATATTTGGAATTCCTTAGATTAAGTTTCCTAATGTCTTTAGATACCAACATATCAAAAGATTGGAAGGCATTTGAGTATTCATGAATGGCATTGAACCTGGATGGGTTAGCCAGGGAAGTGTGGACAAATTCGGATACCTCATTATGTTTATAATTGATGGATATTCGTCCTCTTTTCATGAAGTATTTTTAAGGGCTAAATTTCTTAGATATTTTTTCATGCTAATATATAGATTAAAATGATTAGCTTGCTTAGTTGGCGCGAATTTCAGTCCATTTTTTAAGAGGGAGATTTCATTTCCCGATAATTCGTAGGTGCTGAGATTGTATATTCTTTGTGGGTGATTAATTGGATTATCTATAACTTTCTTTTTGGAGCGTTGACAACCCCCCACCCCCGTTTGCCTCTTTTTGTTTTTGATTATGCTGGTCTGGCCCGGAAAAAATCCCGAGTAATGTGTTGTTGAACTCCTGTTCCTCTGGTTTTTTTTCAATGCCAGACCTCTTCCCCTACTGGGGTTTGTTTTATTAGGGTGATGTTCCCTATTCTCTTTGCTAGGGACCTGTTGCACACTACGAACTCTCCCATCGCCACCTGTGTTTATCGTAGAGGTACTCATCCTGTTTCTGTTTGCCTGACCCTTTTTTTGTGGTCATAGTGGTGCTATGAGGTGCTTCCTCCCTTGTCGTGTGGGGGACTGGCTCCTCGGAATCCCCCATGTCTAATGTTAAGGGAAAATACCTGTTATTGCAACAAACAGGGTTGGTTAGCTTCTTGTCCCAGTAAGGCTCCGTAGGCCTGTGACGTCACACGCTGCTTGTCAGCGTCGGCCATCTTTCCTTCTGTGTAACCAGGGATGCCTCCGGCTGGGACGTCCCTGGATCTGCACTGATTAGCAGCATCCTCTGCCTGCAGCGGTTAGCGCTAGCAGGCATGCGCCCACCCGGACGATACTATCCAGGGGATAACAACTTCCCCCTACCTGCAATCAATACCGGTGAGGTCCAGACTATTATCTCCAGTGCACATACCATGAGCAGCTTCACAGCAACCTGCGCTAGTACATGATATCCCGCCTGTTAAACCCTGTCACTGTAAGAGACACATCTTGAAGCCTTCTAAGGTATGCATATGTGAGATACGTAATAATTGCAGTACCATATTTGAATGTGAGTGTACTTTGAGTGCATTTTTAATAGGCAAATAGGTATCACACTAGGAACCACTGTGCGGTATTTCATATTATATACCTTAGGCGTGCACTAAACACCACAAGGGGCCAAGTAGGTGAGCAGCTCATGAAACAAGTAGCAAGTAGTTAAACTCCAGGCACTTGTAGCGCGGTATTTGCATTATATTCAGTATGTTAAGTAAAGTCCCTAATTTTCAAACTCTTATAATAATTTTCCCTTTATGATGCTGTAATGGATTTAAGGTACGTTGAATCTAGAATTTGAAAAGGCCATACAAATGCATAACATTAATTAGAGATTGCGTCTTGTGTACTATTAACAGAGAGAACTGCGGAATCAGCAATTAGTAGTAATTAGGATTAGTGGCCAGTCATTAAAAGTAGAAAAATGTTTGCTTGATTGTTCTGTATTGAAACTGCGTTTATAGGGAGTTTTATAACATAAATATAGCTACAGTATTTTTAATTTTTTTGTTTTTCTATTTTTTTTCCATAATTTTTTTACACTGAGATTAAGCTTGTCTCAGGGACTGTGAGACTGTTGGACTTCGGCAAGGGGCCACAAAAGTGAATATTAATTTCTCTTTAGCGGCAGGCACAGTTACAGCTGCAGCCGCCGTCTCCAGCCTCCTGTGACCCTCTCCTCTGCCCCTCCCCTGCCGCCTTCTGGGACAATGACTCGTGTATAAGCCGAGGGAGGGCGTTTTCAGCACAAAAAAATGTGCTGCAAAACTCGGCTTATACACGAGTATATACGGTATGTTAATGTGAAAAATTATTTTTAAAAAAGACACCTCCAAAAAATTGAGTCTAGCCTGAGTTATAAAGTAGTTAATTTATGACTCTGCACTGTCTCTAATAGACATCTTACTGTTAATTTCTGGCAGAACTCTGTTAAGTCATATCATGACAGATGATCACTTAGAATACTTCATTAAGAGAAATCAAAAAGTAACTTTGTTTTAACTGTTAAGGAGCTGCTGCAAAAGTGACAACCAATATGATGACAGATCTGCTTGTCACTTGTGTCACAAGGAAACAAAGAAAAAAATTTATAGCCAAGCTTTGGTTATAAATCTCCTGACTTATTAATACGTGTGCCTTGCAGTCCATACATTTTTAGAACAGAACAAGCTCTTGGCTGTTACTATAATGTCATTTACAACAAAGTAGGTGTGTTAGACAGTTCATACAATTAACTGTGATGTGTTTTAATGTGTTACACTCTAGAATAACATTTGACGGTCTTGTGTTATCCTTGCTTTCTCTTGCATTTCTACTTCTATTCCTTACAGTTTCTTTTTGCGTCTCTTGACAGTTCATTTAATATTTTTCTGGATCTCCATCATAACAGAGTTTGAAAACAGAAAAAATGCACTTCAAGCTAGGGAAATAAGTAGAGAAAGCCGAATTTATTGCTTACAAAAAAGTTGTGTCCAAAGTCTTGGCTAATACATTGCTGACATAAATCCAAACCTAGCTTCTTATATCTGGCTCTTCAAAGTGTAGATGTAGAGAGCTGGGACAGAGCTGAAAATGACACTATATACACTCAATGTAAGGATTCAGAGAAGAACCCGAGAGTGGACCCTCTGGGTCGTGACTCTAGAGCCCCCGAGGACGAGCGGACCAGATGGAACCACCCCCTATACAGGGAGCATTAGGAGCAGGTCCAAGGGGGAATGGAGACACAACTGCTAGAGCCAAAGGGCAACAGGCGTAGAGAAAGGTACAGAGACCGGGGAGCCTAGGGCATAGGAACGCTGACAAAAGTTTAGAGAAACCTACAAAACAAAGGCGTCTTACCTGGGAAGACGCCGGGAAGAAATACCCGATGGGTGCCGCCATGTTGGGGCAGAGCCATCGGGTCGCAACCTCCCAGGAGGCTCTGTGGTGCAGGAGACGTGACTGCGCATGCGTGAAGGAACCAGACTCCGTGACCTAGCAAAGAGAGAAACAGAGCGGAGCGGGACAGAGTCGCACGCGCGCCAAGGGATAGAAGAAGGCAGGTGAGTATGTGCGGTCGTAACAGTACCCCCCTCCTTATTCCCCCTCTTTTTAATGGTAGAGAGAAATCTCTTTATGATAAGAGAAGCATTGATGTTCTCTCGGGGCTCCCAGGATCTCTCCTCAGGATCAAATCCCTCCCAATCAATCAAAAAATAGGTTCTGCCACTAACTACCTTTTTGGCAAGGATATCTTTAACATTAAAAATACCATCAGAAGTACTGAGTTGAGGAGAGTGAGAGGTAGACGAGTGAAAACGATTGAACACAGCGGATTTGAGAAGAGACACATGGAAGGCATTGGAAATACGTAAGGAAGCAGGAAGCTTCAATTTGTAGGAAACATCATTGATGCGACTTAAGATAGGGAAAGGACCTATGTAGTGAGGCCCCAGTTTGTGAGAGGGAATCTTAAGCCTAATATAATGAGAAGAGAGCCAAACTCTATCGCCGGGAATATATGGAGGAGCATCCAAACACTTCTTATCAGCAAACCTCTTCATACTACTGCTAGCTCTTTCGAGAGCCTCTTTTGTCTCACACCAAATCTTAGAGAACTCCTGGGACAAGACATCCACCGCCGGTACCCCCGAGGTGAGAGAAACAGGAACAGGAATACCCGGATGTTGACCAAAGACCACAAAGAAGGGCGATTTGGAAGAAGATTCTCTGGGAAGATTGTTATAAGAAAACTCAGCCCAAGGGAGAAGAGAAACCCAGTCATCCTGATGAGCATTGGAAAAATGTCGCAGGTGCGTAGTTAGAACTTGATTAACTCACTCCACTTGGCCGTTGGATTGTGGATGATACGCGGAAGAGAAATCAATAGTCCTCAAAGAGCTCTCCAAAAACGTGAGGTAAATTGAACTCCACGGTCAGAGACAATATGTTGTGGGAAGCCATGAAGACGGAAGACTTGATGTAAAAAGATTTCTGCCAACTCAGGGGTGGAAGGCAGACCAGGCAAAGCAACGAAGTGAGCCATCTTGGAAAAACCGATCCACGATAACCAGGATGACAGAGCAATTCGAGGAACGGGGCAAATCGGTGATGAAGTCCATGGCGATATGGCTCCAAAGGACGGAAGGCACTGGCAATGGATGCAGGAGACCGGACGGAAGTTGTCTGGGTACTTTGTTTTTGGCACAAGAAGGACAATAAGCAGTGAATTCGGAGACGTCTTGGCAGAGGGACGGCCACCAATAGTGCCAAGAGATAAGGTAGAGTGTCTTCTTGACTCCAACATGTCCTGCAATCTTGGAGGAGTGACCCCAACGTAAAACTCTCTCTTTGTCTTGATTCGACACTAATGTCTTGCCAGAAGGCAGAGAAACCACTCTCAGAGGAGCTAGGATGACGATTCTTTCGGGATCAATGATGTGAGCCGGAGAGTCCTCTACGTCCAAAGACTGAAAGGATCTTGAGAGAACATCTGCCTTGATGTTCTTGTTTCCGGGTCGGAAATAAAGTTCAAAATCAAATTGTCCGAAGAATAAACACCATCTGGCTTGTCGTGGATTAAGTCTCTGAGCAGACTGAACATAGGACAAATTTTTGTGGTCGGTGTAAATGATGAACGGGTGAACGGCTCCCTCAAGAAGATAGCGCCACTCCTCTAAAGCTAACTTGATAGCCAATAGTTCCTTATCTCCAATGGAATAGTTCCGTTCTGGAGAAGAAAAGGCTTTGGAGAAAAAACCACAGGTAGCTAAATGGCCGGAAGAGGATCTTTGCAAGAGAACAGCTCCTGCTCCGACAGATGACGCATCGACTTCGAGAATAAATGGTCTATTTGCATCAGGGCGATGAAGCACAGGAGCTGCAGCGAACCTTTGCTTTAGAGACTGAAAGGCTTCTTCAGCTTCAGAGGACCAAAGATTGGAGTTGACTCCCTTGCGAACAAGAGCAGAAATAGGCTTAGCAATCGAAGAGAAATGAGGAATGAATTGTCTATAGTAATTGACAAAGCCAAGAAAACGTTGGATTGCTTTTATTCCAAGAGGACGAGGCCAGTCAAGGACAGCAGAGACCTTGTCGGGATCCATCTCGAGACCAGACTTCGAGACAATGTATCCAAGGAAGGGCAGGGAGGACTGCTCGAAGACGCATTTCTCAATCTTTGCAAACAGATGATTCTCCCTTAGTCGTTGCAGAACACGATGTACATCTCGTCTATGAGTGGAAAGGTCCGGAGAGAAGATGAGAATGTTGTCAAGATAAACCACGACACTGGAGTAGAGTAGGTCACGAAATACATCGTTCACAAATTCCTGGAAAACCGCAGGAGCGTTGCAGAGGCCAAACGGCATAACCAAATACTCATAGTGGCCGTCGCGAGTGTTAAAGGCAGTTTTCATCTCCAGCACGAATTCGAACCAGATTGTATGCGCCACACAGATCCAGTTTGGTAAAAATTTGCGCTCCTCTGAGGCGATCGAAGAGTTCCCGGAATGAGTGGCAGTGGGTATTTGTTCTTCACCATAATGTTGTTTAGGCCTCTATAATCAATGCATGAAGTGAGCCATCTTTTTTCCTTTACGAAAAAGAAGCCTTCTCCGGCTGGAGAAGATTTGCGAATTAATCCCTTAGCAAGATTTTCTTGAATATACTCCGACATGGCTTGCGTCTCAATAGGAGAGAGAGGATAGATTCTTCCTCTAGGCGGGATAGCCCCAGGCACGAGATCTATGGGACAATCATAGGGTCGGTGTGGAGGTAGACCCATAGCTTCCCTCTTGTCGAAGACATCCGAGAAAGAACTGGAGACTTAGGGTAAAGCAGAGAAGGAAGAAGAAGAAGAAGAAGAAGAAACACCCACAGGATGCATCGGCAGCAGACAACGTTCCCGACAGAATTCTCCCCAGCGCAAAATATTACCATTGCGTCAATCTAAAATGGGCTCATGACTCCATAACCATGGAAGACCAAGAAGTACAGGGTGAGACAGACCAGCTAAAACATAAAATGCAATTTTCTCTCTATGCAGATCCCCTACTTGAAGTTCCACCTCAAGTGTAAACTTGCATAATGATCTCCTGTAAAGGTTTACCATCCACGGATGCAAGAATTAAAGGACTCTCCAAGGTTCTAACAGGGAGAGAAAATTTTAAAACCTCTTCTAGTCTAATAAAATTCCCTGCTGCGCCCGAATCGACATAGGTGTCCAAAGAAATGCCCTTGCCAGAAATATGCAATAAGACAGACAATGTGAGGGGTTGAGAGGTATCACAAACACCTAGGGAGGCCTCTCTTACCTGACCTAGGCGGAGAAGTTTTCCAGACGTTCAGGGCAGGACCGCAACAGATGAGAGGCACTCCCGCAGTAGAAGCATAAACCTTGAGTACGCCTCTCCTTATGTCGTTGTTCAGACATTTTGAGACGGTCCACTTGCATCGGTTCTGGAGCGGACGCCATGGAGGAAGTTCCGGGCTGCAGACTGAAAGGTTTGCGGGTGGCAGGGGAAGGCCGAAGAGACCTCTGCTCCCGGGCGTGTTCCTGGAAATAAAGATAAATACGGGTAGCCAATGAAATCAAATCCTCCAAAACAGTAGGAGTGTCCCGACCAGCTAACTCATCCTTTATATGCCCTGTGATGTAGCGATGTCCTTGCTGTGCAGTGAATAGGCAGTGACCCATATAAAGTTCAAACAAAGTTTTGTTTATTTCACAGCATACTCACAAACCGGAAAAGAAAGCAAACAAGTCCTTCGGTATGCAGCCGGGAAAAATAACAACAGTCCACAGTCCGCTGCCGTGAGCGTATTACACCCCCGTGTACGCTGGGGTGTCTGGCTTTTCAGGCTCTGCCTGGCCCGTGTTTCTCCACACGGAAGGAGCTCTGCACAAGCCTCCTGCTAGGTCTGAATCCCAGACCAGACTGACACACCCAAACTCTTGCTGGGGTTTTTTTTTCTATCCTCCAGATTCTATGGCCATGGGCCACTATAAGATCTGGGCTGGAGGAAACGGACCGGCCCCACTACCATCCTGCAGTCCGTTTCAAAATAAAAGCCCAGGTTTTCCTGAATAAACTCTGGGACAAATAACTTGACCCAGTTCACACTTACTTTTATTCTTCCCTGTGTCTCACAGGCAACCTGCTGTGAGCACAGGGCACTCCAGCGGATCTAATATGCTTCTAAGCACATCCTGGGGGACACATAGTGACCCTCGCATATGACACCGGTCACTGCCTCACATACCCCCCCCCCCCCTCTGTTCAGACTTGTGGGGTTGAACATTTGTCAGCATACATGGTGCCCGTGACAGGGCATCTGCATTTCCCTGTGATTTCCCAGCACGATGTTCCACAGAGAAGCTGAAATTTTGTAGGGACAAGAACCATCTGGTGACTCGGGCATTCCTTTCCTTTGCATTTCTCATCCAGACAAGGGGTGAATGGTCTGTTACCAACCGAAATTGACGCCCGAGCAAATAGTAGCGTAGGGACTCCAAGGCCCATTTAATCGCCAAGCACTCCTTCTCCACTACGCTATAATTTTTCTCTGCCGGGGTCAGTTTCCTACTTAAATAGGTGACTGGATGCTCATCCCCATTCACCTCTTGCGACAGCACCGCTCCCAAGCCTACCTCTGAGGCATCGGTTTGCACAATAAAGGTTTTCTTGAAGTCGGGGCTGATGAGGACCGGCTGTCCACACAATGCCGATTTCAGAGACTGGAACGCTTCCTCTGCTTGAGGATTCCACTTAACCATCACCGTTTTCTTCCCTTTTAACAGGTCCGTTAGGGAAGCCGATTTACCAGCAAAATTGGGTATAAACCGACGGTAATACCCAATGATGCCAAGGAATGCCCTCACTTGTTTGGAACTTAAGGGCTTGGGCCAGTTTTGAATGGCCTCAATTTTGTTCACTTGAGGTTTGATAACCCCCCGGCCGATCACGTATCCCAAGTACCGGGCTTCCGTGAGACCTATCGCACATTTCTTTGGGTTTGCTGTTAACCCTGCGGCTCTAAGAGACTCTAGCACTGCTTGTACCTGGGATAGATGGGTATCCCAGTCGGTACTAAAGATGACTATGTCATCCAAATAGGCCGATGCGTAATCTCTATGTGGTGCTAACACAATGTCCATCAGCCTCTGGAATGTGGCCGGAGCCCCATGTAACCCAAAAGGTAAGACAATGTATTGAAAGAGACCCTCTGGGGTTATAAAAGCAGTCTTTTCCTTCGCTGACTCTGTTAAGGGAACCTGCCAGTAACCTTTCGTGAGATCCAGCGTGGTGAAGTACTGGGCCTTCCCCAGTCTCTCAATTAGCTCGTCCACCCGTGGCATGGGATACAGGTCAAATTTTGACACTTCATTTAACTTCCTAAAGTCATTACAGAAGCGTAATGACCCATCAGGTTTTGGTATAAGTACAATGGGGCTAGCCCACTCACTTCGGGACTCCTCTATGACTCCCAACTGAAGCATTTGCTTTACCTTGGCCGCGATGGCTTGCCTTCGGGCTTCTGGCACTCGGTACGGTTTCATCCGCACCTTTACCCGGGGCTCAGTGACAATGTCATGCTGAATCACTGAGGTTCGCCCCGGCAGCTCTGAGAATACATCCATATTCTGCTGTACCAAAGCTCGAGCCTCGCGCCGCTGCTGTTTTGTGAGGGCATCATTGACTTTTACCTCACACCTGGCTGTGTCCTTGGCCAGGGCCAGAGGGACCTCCGATTGTATGACCGTAGTTGCATCTGTGACCAAACATTCTCGGTCCTTCCAGGCCTTTAGCAAGTTTACATGGTACAACTGCTCGGGTTTTCTTTTCCCGGGTTGGTACACTTTGTAATTCACTTCCCCCACCTTCCCCCGTATCTCATATGGCCCTTGCCACTTGGCCATGAGTTTACTCTCTGGGGTGGGCACTAGTACCAACACCCGGTCTCCTTCTTTAAAGGACCTGACCGTGGCCCTTTTATTATAGGTACGGCTCTGAGCGGCCTGGGCATCCAACAGATGCTCCTTTACGATGGGTTGCACGACTGCAATCCGATCCTGCATACTTGCCACATACTCGATAACACTCTTATGTGGAGTGGGCTCCTGTTCCCATGTCTCTTTGGCTACATCCAGCAGCCCCCTCGGGTGCCTGCCATACAATAGCTCAAATGGGGAGAACCCCGTGGACGCCAGCGGTACCTCGCGTATGGCGAACATTAAATATGGCAATAACATATCCCAATCCTTCCCATCCTTGGCGACCACCTTTTTGAGCATGGCCTTGAGGGTCTTATTAAACCTCTCGACCAACCCATCGGTTTGTGGATGGTACACTGACGTACGCAACTGTTTAATTTGGAGCAATTTACATAGCTCCCTAGTCACTTTAGACATAAAAGGGGTTCCCTGATCTGTAAGGATCTCCTTGGGGAGCCCAAGACGACAAAACATGGCAAACAGTTCACGGGCTATTAGTTTAGCCGAAGTGTGCCGGAGCGGTATCGCCTCTGGATACCGGGTGGCGTTGTCTACGACTACTAATATGTGCTGATGGCCCCGGGCGGATTTTACTATTGGTCCCACCAGATCCATCGCTATCCGCTCAAAGGGTACTTCTATGATGGGCAGAGGTACTAACGGACTCCGGTAGTTTGTGGTGGGTGAGGTTAGTTGACACTCAGGACAAGTGTCACAGTACTTTGTAACCTCAGCGTAGACACCAGGCCAAATGAACCTCTGTAATATGCGCTCTAACGTCTTTTTGGCCCCCAAGTGCCCCCCCAACATGTGAGTGTGAGCCATGTCGAGCACCGCCCGACGATAGGGTTGGGGCACTACCAGTTGTTCCACCACCTCATCCCGGATTTTATCAACCCTGTACAGTAACTCCTGGATGACCGCCATCCGGGGAAACTCCTTTTCTGCACCAGGTTGTTGTGCCACCCCATTTACCTCGATTACTCTTTCCCTTGCCCGGGTCAGAGTGGGATCCTGGAGCTGGGCAGTCCCAAACTTACCAGGTGACACCTCCAGCTCATGAATTGGTGGAGTCTCTTCCACTTCCCCTGCCAATACCTCTAGGGGAAACCTATCGGGATTACACACTGTCCCTATCGTGGCGACCCCTATGGCAGGTATCCCTGACTCGGGATCTTCGGGTTCTGCACCCGGAATGCTTTTTACCCTGAGAGGGTTAACTCTGGTCTCCCAGAGGGACCAGAACAACGGTCTCTACCCAACACAGTCCCATACGGAAGCGTTTTTACCACTCCCACCACATGTTTTATCTCTCCACATGGGGTGGAGAACGTGACCTCCGCAGTCGGGTACTCTCGGAGGTCCCCATGTATGCACACTACCCCCACCTTTCGTCCAATAGGACTGTCCCCAGCAACCAAGGACCCGTGTACCAGGGTCACCAAGCTCCCCGAGTCCAAGAGAGCATCCGTTTGGTACCCGTTAACGAGCACTCTGCACAGCTGAGGTTCGGTACCGGCAGGGTCTGTAGTGGCAATGCAGATTGGCTGGGCATACATAGACACGCGGCGGGTATACCCGCAGTCCATGGGTTCTGTTGTTAGGGGACAATTAGCAACCACATGTCCAGGTTCTTGGCACCGCCAACACATAACGACTGTGGCACGAGGTAACCTTGGAGCCAGTTTAGGGGACACAGGTCTGTGGTCACTCTCTTTCCGAGACAACCCCTCAGCAAGGACTTGGTCCGGTCTTGTCCCAGTGGAGGGCTGTGGACTTTTCTCAGACTCCTGAGCTGGCGGAGCCTTACGTGACAGCCGAAGCGGAGCAGTGTCCCGTATAAAGTCCTGGGTGGCCTTATATCGCTCTACCAGGCCTACAACCTGGTCTAGGGTACCCGGGTCCCCTTGACCCACCCAACGCTGAATGGCCGCTGGCAGAGCCCTCACCAGTCGGTCGACCACCACCCTCTCCACTATCTGACTTGTGGATAAAATCTCAGGTTGGAGCCACCGTTTCACAAGCTGCAATAAGTCAAAAATCTGAGACCGGGCAGGCTGAGCTTCCACAAAAGTCCAAGAAAACACCCGTTGAGCTCTCACATAAGTATTAACCCCCAGTCGGGCAAGGATCTCACCTTTTAACTTGGAATAGTCCTGGGCATCCTCCCAACTGAGGTCAAAGTAGGCCTATAGCGCATCACCCCTCAAGAACGGAGCCACAACTTCAGCCCACTGTGCTGCTGGCAGATTCTCCCATTCTGCCGTGCGCTCATAGACGGTGAGGAAGGCTTCCACGTCATCTTCCGGACTCAATTTCCTCAAAGCGGAGCGGACCTTGTCACGGGCATCGCGACGTTCCGGGGTCGGTGCTGGAGGTGCCTCTCGCAGGGCTGTAATTTGCTGCAGCAACAGATTATTAGTTTGTTGCTGTTGTTGCTGTGTGAGGACTAGCTGCCTCAGGATCTCCTCCATTTTGTCTGTAGGCCTGAGTTGCAATGTAGCAGGCTTAATAACAGACATGCAAATGGCGTTGGGGTATGCCTTAATTCACACTGCCCGCATTCTCCACCAAATGTGATGTAGCGATGTCCTTGCTGTGCAGTGAATAGGCAGTGACCCATATAAAGTTCAAACAAAGTTTTGTTTATTTCACAGCATACTCACAAACCGGAAAAGAAAGCAAACAAGTCCTTCGGTATGCAGCCGGGAAAAATAACAACAGTCCACAGTCCGCTGCCGTGAGCGTATTACACCCCCGTGTACGCTGGGGTGTCTGGCTTTTCAGGCTCTGCCTGGCCCGTGTTTCTCCACACGGAAGGAGCTCTGCACAAGCCTCCTGCTAGGTCTGAATCCCAGACCAGACTGACACACTCAAACTCTTGCTGGGGTTTTTTTTTCTATCCTCCAGATTCTATGGCCATGGGCCACTATAAGATCTGGGCTGGAGGAAACGGACCGGCCCCACTACCATCCTGCAGTCCGTTTCAAAATAAAAGCCCATACCAGGTTTTCCTGAATAAACTCTGGGACAAATAACTTGACCCAGTTCACACTTACTTTTATTCTTCCCTGTGTCTCACAGGCAACCTGCTGTGAGCACAGGGCACTCCAGCGGATCTAATATGCTTCTAAGCACATCCTGGGGGACACATAGCGGCCCTCGCATATGACACCTGTCACTGCCTCACAGCCCGGAGAGACCTCGCCAGAAAGCTCCCACTAATGCCTCATTATTCCAGCCTAAATCGGAGGAAAGAGTACGAAACTGGATGGCGTATTGCCCCACAGTTAA
Source organism: Ranitomeya imitator (assembly GCF_032444005.1). Classification (NCBI taxonomy): domain Eukaryota; kingdom Metazoa; phylum Chordata; class Amphibia; order Anura; family Dendrobatidae; genus Ranitomeya; species Ranitomeya imitator. Next base: position 756,733,932 of record NC_091283.1, on the reverse strand, counting down.
GGATCCCTGATGGAGAGAAAAAAGCCTCAGTAGTAGAGGCCAGACGTCCAGGTTCATCGAAAACATGACGAAAAGTCTCCAAAAATTCAGACAATCGGGAGACTAGGGGATCGTCTCGCTCCCAGAGGGGATTAACCCACGCCACCCTCCAGATGGGAAATCAAAAAGGCTATTTTAGCCCGATCGGTAGGGTAAAGCTGGGGCAAAAGTTCAAAATGAAGACGACATTGGTTTAAAGAACCCCGACATAATTTGGGATCACCATTGTACCGTGGTGGTTTAGCCAAGCGGGGAGGAGGGTGGGAAGCAGAGACGAAGGTAGAAGCAGCCGTTTGTAAAGAAAGTAGCCGATCATCTACCGAGGCTATGTAGCTAAGAATATGAGCCTGGGTATCCTGTTGCTGAGCCAACTCTTGCTGTAAGCCAGCTAGTTGGGAAGCATTACCAGGATCAGAGGACTGGAGCGAAGAAAGACGAGAATCCATTGCCTTCATGAAGGACTTGATACGGGTCTGGTTCTAACGCAAAAAGACTAACTCTTTTTGCGCAGCAGAAGCTCCAGCGGGGTCCATGACCTTTGCTTATTGTAAGGATTCGGAGAAGAACCCGAGAGTGGACCCTCTGGTTCGTGACTCTAGAGCCCCTGAGGACGAGCGGAACAGATGGAACCACCCCCTATACAGGGAGCGTTAGGACAGGTCCAAGGGGGAATGGAGACACAACTGCTAGAGCCAAAGGGCAACAGGCATAGAGAAAGGTACAGAGAGCGGTGAGCCTAGGGCATAGGAACGCTGACAAAAGTTCAGAGAAACCTACAAAGCAAAGGCGTCTTACCTGGGAAGACGCTGGGAAGAAATACCCGATGGGCGCCGCTATATTGGGGCGGAGCCATCGAGTCGCGACCTCCCAGGAGGCTCTGCAGCGCAGGAGATGCAACTGCGCATGCACGAAGGAACCAGATGCCGCGACCCAGCAAAGAGAGAAACAGAGCGGCGTGGGACAGAGTCGCGAGCGCGCCGAGGGATAGAAGGCAGGTGAGTATGTGCAGTCGTAACACTCAATATCTTTTAACAGTTTCTCAAAGAACATTTCTACTTAACACTTAATAATGGTGATAATCTGATTGTTGTGGTTCTATCAATTGGACCTCCATGATGAGCCCTCGTTCATCATAGCTGTGATCATGACAGTGTTCAGAATATAGCAGCTTTGTCAAAGATGCATACCACTTCTCCCATTCAATGTCTAGGTGTAAAGGGGCACAGAGCGGTAGTTGTGACCAGCGTTGCTGTCTGGTTTCGCTCTGGCACTGTACAGGTAAACTGTGTCCCAGTGTGCTGTAGGGTGTGAGGTGCATCACACTCAGTTATAGGCCACAGGCCTCCATGGCCTCCCGGCTTCCATCCTCAGGAGCCACCGCACACAATGTATGGGACACCAAGTTCTTTTCAATAGGCAAACATTTACTAAAGAGTCCAACTTCATCAGGAGGTGACAAGTGGGATAGGGCTCAGCAATTCACGCTTTCTTCCTCCTCAGTACAACTCCTCTTCAGTCCAGTCGCTAGCTCATCATGGATTACCTTGAAGCCAACTGATTATGTCAGTCTCAGGGATCTCCCGTCCACCTCGGCAGTCCTCCTGGGACCAACCATCACCTTCCATTTATGCGGGTCCCTGTCCATCTTCCACTGTACTCCAGAGGACACTATGTGTCTTGCAGCCCCTATGCCAGACCTTAGGCTCCGGACATGACAGGAGCAACCACCCAGGATCCCAGTAATGCTTCCCACTGACTGGAACAAGTGACACATGCTGCCCCTATCGACCCACCGCACCTGAACTTGACCTTCACTATGCACTTCACTAATTTTCACTGAACTCACTCTATCAGGAAATGCCCACCTTTGTATTAACACTAGTGCTTACCGATTGTGCTAGTTCTATGATTCCTTCTCTCATATGCTAAACCTATTATCCTTATCCTATGCTATTGCTAAATCACTTACTCTATGAGCTTATCCAATACTATACCCTACTCACGTGCATTAACACTTCACATGCTGTACATTACCATAATACATGACATAAGACGCACATTATATGTACATATAAAACCGCACAAAAGTATTCACACAACGCATCAGTTGTCTTCAGTGGCAGGAACAGGGTAAAACAGTCCACATCCCTACATTGAAAAATTGACAGAAATAGCTAAGCACTATACCCGGTCATCTCCATATCAATCACATAGGAAATGTATGGAATGGGAGTCCACATGGGGAACCATGCTATGCTATTCAATCCTCATTATATTTAGATTATATGTCTAAATTTTAATAAAATCTTTATATGATGAATGTTATCATAAATATATGCTGTAAATCACTACGTGATGTGATTTTTCCACTACAATGTAATGAGACATATACATCCAGTGGATATAATAAAAGTCTACATACCCCCGTTAAAACGCCAGGTTTTTTGTGTAAAATAACCTTCCAAAAATAATTATTTCAAAACTTTGTCAACCTTCAGTGTCACCCATAATCTGTACATATCCATGGAGGAAAAAAAGTTGAAATAATTTTCAGAGAAAAAATAAAAGTAACAAAACTAAAATGATGTGGTTACATAAGTGTGAACACTCTCTTATAATTGGGGATGTGGTTGAATTCAGAATTGGCCATTAACGCTCATGCTAAATAGTCAGTACCCAGATTCTGATTAACTCCATATAAAGTTTAACCATACTAGTAGGATTTCCCTCATATTTTCGTAGTTTGACTTTACAAGGAAAGCCATGGTTCGTTTGCAGCTTACAATAAAGCAAAAAGATCCTATTGTTGAAAGTTATTAGTCAGGAGAAGGGTAAACATTTTTACAAGACAATAAATATACCATGGAATACTCTGAAGATTGTCATCAAGACGTAGCTTAAATTTGACACAACGGACTTAGAACTGGGCGTACCTGAAAAATTGATGCCAAGAGGTCTACAGAAACATTAGAGGAGCTGCTGGAATTTCTGGCAAGTACTGGTTGTACTGCATGTGACAACAATCTCCCGTACTCTTCATATGCCTGGCCTGTCCAGTAAGGTTTTTTTTTCTAAAGAAAAACAACCAAGTCCAGCTGTTTTTTGACAAAAGCTGCATCAAGTTTTCCAAAAGCATGTGGGAAAGCATGTTATGTTCTGATGAGACTGAGGTTGAACCTTTTTAGGCCAAAATTCCTAAAAGTAAGCTTGGTAGAAAGCTGACAGTGTGCATCACCAAAAGAACACCACATAGTGAAGTATGGTGGAGGCAGCCCCAGTTTCAGCTGTTTTTCGGCAGCTGCAACTGAAGCTTTAGTCAAGGTGGAGGGAATTATGAACAGTACCAAGTCAATTTTGCCAGAAAACCTTCAGGCCTCAGCTATAAAGCTGAAGATGAATTTCACCTTTCAGCTCAACAACAGCCCTAAGCATAACGCTTAATTATAGAATGCTGTAGATAAGCACTGAAAGGTGGTGGCCATAACTTGTATAGGCCAAACCTGATGACAGGTTCCGTTCAACTCAGACAGATACACTGAGCACCACTGCGCTACGTGATGTCATTGCTGTAGACAATAACAGACATCAAGAGCAGCGGTAGAGACTTAGTTCTGGAACTGGGGAGGGTGAATTAATAACAGGGTTTTGTTTTTTTGTTTTTTTAAACTGCAGCCATGGTAAAGAGGTTTTCAAAAACCAGAAAATCTCTTTTAAATAGGTTATTAAACTTGTAATCTTTGCTTATCTGTTATAAACAACATATTTGCGTGTAAGTGCTGTTAGCTGATTTGTTTTGCTCATCTATAAATGAGGAAGTGAGTCCTTTTATACTTTAAAAAAAAATTGGTGCTAGCAAGAGAACAATTAATTGGTCTGTGAGGAATTCCCTGTGTCTGGATGCTTGCTCGTGTGAAGTAATTTGCTATTTTTGAAGTCTTTAATACAGATATTATAAGGATGAAGACATGATACTACTAGAGCACTGGTTTAACAGGGCGAATGGCAATTACTATGTTTATTTTAGTCTTGCCGCATATTGAGAAGATCTCAAACGCACAGCCTTAGGGATGGATTGTGGCATATTTCACGATACCCAAAACCCTTTATAGTCAGGCAGACAAGGCAGTCTAAGTGGCATGAGCAATGACTTATGAATAATGCATATTGCACTATTTTATTGCTAGGCATCACAATTTCTCACTTGAGTGAATTGTCAGCTACACAAGAAGGAAGCCATGCGGCAGCTGACACTTTTCATGGCTGGAAAAAAAAAAAACACTTCAGGCTAAGGATAATCCAGGCCTGATCTCAAGCGAGATGATAATCTGCTCACTCAAGAGTTTGCAGCCCACTAATATTCTGCCAATGATCATTCTAATTACTTGATTTTCAATTTTCAGAAAGAACAAGAGCAGTAACTCTACCAGAGGTTACAATAGCTGCGATATTTCATTTTGATTACTGCGTATTCATAATTCAGCCAAGCTTCTTGAAATAAATGGAGGAAAACAAAAGCTGGCAATTAGGATCCGCACATAGAATTCCCGTTCTGCCATGCATCAGCGGGCACATGCTGTCCATATCACTATCTTCTCATGTTTCTAGGCAAAATTCTGGATACCTTTGTGTTGATGGCTCATTGTGGCAATTCATACAACGCTATCTTTCTGGCAAGATGACAGACCCCTTAGCTGAACTGATGGGCTCCATTATAAGTAAGTAGGGCCCATCAGGTGCCGTTTGTGTCTGCAGTGTAAGAGACTTAGCGCACTATCTTGCAATTATCATTTAACAGCCTTTGACTTGGTCTCGAACCATGGTGACTTCATGGATGAATGCTCTATAGCAAAATCGATCTTGTGCAAGCCTAGATAGGTCCTCTAGGGTCTTCTCTTTTATCTTGATACTATCAAGCCATCGGGTTGCTTGTCCTCCTCTTCGCCTTATTTCATCTGTTATAAATGAACACTACAATGCAAATGTGAACCCGCCTATGTGGCATTCTTATTTATATGTTTTAATACTTGTGAGGTCAATACAAAGAACTGGCACATAATCTATTCTTTCCAATGGCCTTACGAAGGACCAGCGGTACTCATTACATGTGGAGGAAAGGCGATTCCAGCAGCTAAATAGGAAAGGGTTCTCTACAGTTAGAGCAGTCAGACTGTGGAATGCCGACCACAAGAGGTAGTAATGGCAGATACTATAACAGCTTTTAAAAGAGGGTTAGATGATTTTCTCACAACAAGTGGAATTGTGGTTTATAAATAATTTGGCGAAAGAGAATGTGTAACTTGTGGAGAGAGTTTGAAATTGATGGAACTAGGTATTTTTTGAACTTATGTAACCATGTGTCATGAATACCACGCACTCGCTGCATATGTGACTTGGATGCAACCATAAAGAAGTACTCCGCTTCTCACACTAATTCACCACTCACCTACTGCAATAGGCTTGACAGTGAGCTAAGCGCCATTTCACTCAACAGCACACTTCTTGCTGACACCACTCGTCATTTTGTTAGGTCTGCAACACAATTGAACTGAGTAGCACACTTGTACGCTTGTACAGGGACACCGCTCGCACACTGGCATAGCAAAGGGTGCAGTGCTTACTAAGGTACAAAATGATGAAGTAACAAAAATAGAAACACAGGGAAAAAGCTGAAAAAGATAAGAAGGATATTTATGGAAATGTCTTCTGAATTGGATCTATGGGCACGTTTGACAGAAGAGGCGCTGTAGAAATTTGACAGATCTACCTTCACATTGTCTCTCCTGGGTCTGATAATGAGTTTTCTGGATGAAAGATTTTAATGGGTCCCATCCACACCCCTCACCCCTTATCCTGGTTGGGTGAGAGGAGGGTGGCTAATTATAAGGAAACTAGATGGTGGCCCGATTCTAACGCATCGGCTATTCTAGAATATGCATGTCCACGTAGTATATTGCCCAGTCACGTAGTATATTGCCCAGCGACGTAGTATATTGCCCAGTGATGTAGTATATTGCCCAGCCACGTAGTATATTGCCCATTGATGTAGTATATTGCCCAGTCACGTAGTATATTGCCCAGCCACGTAGTATATTGCCCAGCCACGTAGTATATTGCCCAGCCACGTAGTATATTGCCCAGCCACGTAGTATATTGCCCAGCCACGTAGCAATATACGCAGCATCAATAGTAAATAGTTGGGGACACACAGGGTTAATAGCAGCGGTAACGGAGTGCGTTACACCGCGGGCCGTTACTGCTGCCATTTACCCTGTGTGAGCGGTGAGTGGAGGGGATCATGGAGCGGGCGCCGGGCAGTGAGTGCAGGGGAGTAGGGGAGGGACTAATCGGACTGTGGCCGTCGCTGATTGGTCGCGGCAGCCATGACAGGCAGCTGCCAAGACCAATCAGCGAATGAATAACCGTGACAGAAGGACAGACAGACGGAAGTGGCCCTTAGATAATTATATAGTAGATTTGGTTGTAGGACTCTCTTCTAATGTATGTTTTATTTTCCCACAGGAACCTCTTGTAGAGTAATATGACCACCATATTTCTGACCACACTTTCACCATCCTAGGCACACTAAATCACGACTATGATATATCTATAATTCAGGTTTAATTTACTTTTTTTGGTTCCCCAAGACCACAAATTCTGGTGCTTAAACCCAGTGAAACAATTATGTTCCCTGATCACAGATATATCCATTGAATGTGTTGACTTCAGATTATTCTGGATATGGCATGGAAATATTGCATTTCCATTGTGCCATGTGATCCCCCGATATAGGCTGCAGAAGTTCAGTCAACCTTAGGGCAATTATCTTCACCTGTTTATATGAGAACTTCTCTGCTAAGATGAAAAACACAGTGAAAGTTTTCTCTTCCTCGGACCGTTGGCTCCTTACTAATTTAATTATCTACTCACAGATGACATGCTGCCAGGAGTTCAGTAATATTGGATTTTTATTTATGCAATCCATAACTCTATGTAACAGTGTAACCTTACATATTACTTTTGTACATGACTTTGTAAGAGTTCCGAATGGTGTGATTGTGTTTAGTTTATCCTATGTTCATGATCATTTGTGACAATCTCTGAAATAATTACTGTAAATGTCTTATATTACAACCAGAATTACAAAATTGCTTAGGATGCTGTGCAAAATATGAAGAAAGCAAAGATTCAATGATTTGGAAATATCTTATAGCCATATTTCATTCACAACAGACCATCGCTCCCAGATCAGAAGTGACAGATATTTATCCATTTCATTTGAAAAATTAACTCATTTAGAAATGGACGTTAGCAAAATATCTAAGAAGGGTTGAGACAGGGTCATGTCTACCATTGTGTAGCATCCCCTCTTTTTTTTACAATAATTTGTAAATTTCCCTGAAGTGAGGAGACCAATTGCTGGAGTTTTAGAAGAATATTGCCCCATTCTTGTCTGATGTAGGATTCTAGCTGTTCAATAGTCCTGGGTCTTGTCTGGATTGTTAATTTAATAATGTACCAAATGTTTTCTATTGGTGGAAGTCTGGGTTGCAGGCGACCAGTTCATCAGCCAAATTCTTCTGAGATGCCATTCTGTTGTGATGGATGTAGTACGCGGTTTAGCATTGTCTTGCTGAATCTATGCAAGGCCTCCCCCAAAATAAATGTTGTCTGGATGGAGCATATGTTGTTTTAAAATCTCTATAACATATTCAGCATTGATGGCTACTTTTAAGATGCATAAACTGCACATGCCATAGGCACTAATGCAACCCCATACCATCACAATTGTAGGCTTCTGAACTATGTGTCGATAACAAGCTGAAAAGGTCCCTATTCTCTTTAGTCCACAGGACCCAACACTCATGGTTTCCATAAATAATTTCACATTTTGTTTATTCAAGACCACAGAACAGTTTTTAATTTTGCCTTAGTCCATTTTGTATGAGCTTTGCCAAGTGAATATGGCAGTTTTTCTGGATTGTGTTGCTATATGGCTGCTTTTGTGCATGATAGAACTTTAATTTGCATTTGCGGATTGCACTCTGAACTACCGTACTTCACAAAAAGTGATTTCTAGAAGTATTTTTGAGCCCAGGCAGTAATTTGCATGACCAAATTATTCATGCTTTTAATGCAGTGCTGCCTGAGGGGCCAGAGTCCAGGGTAACTCTGCTGGCTCATTATAGTGAATTATTATTATTATTATTTCTTATTATAGCGCCATTTATTCCATGGCGCTTTCTATGTGAGGAGAGGTATACATAATAAAAACAGGTACAATAATCTTGAACAATACAAGTCACAACTGAAACAGGAGGAGAAAGGACCCTGCCCGCGAGGGCTCACAATCTACAAGATGGATCCTTTGTAGGTTTGATCTGAATCATGTCACTGGAAGATTTAGATGGATACCCCGATATAAGTGCTCAGCGTAGAGTGCAGGATAATGTGCTCCCAAATGTTATGTAAAATGTTCCCAACAAAAACTTCAACTCAATGCACAAAAAAGCAAGTCCCCTCTCAGGTCTGTCATCTGTTAACAGGAATATAGGGGGCTGGAAAACTAAATTACTCCTCGACCTTAAAAACAAATTCAGCAAATTTTGCACTCCCAAATCCAAATTCCCCCCTCCCTTCTGAGTCCCCACAGTGTACCTAAATCACATATAGCATCCACATGTGTGGCATTTCTTAAGCAATGTGAGCTTGCGTAACTTACGGGTGCATATCTCCAAAAGCATGAGCTTGGCATAACGTACTGGTCACTGCAACATACTGGCCAATACACAACCTAATTAAAAATACTAAGTATCCAAAAAAACACCACTCATAGAAATGTAAAGTTAAATACAAATTTATTGCACCAAAAAATTATGTTAAAAACATGGACCATATAGTAAGTGGATTCAAAAGAGGAAAATAAAGCAAGTGTAGAAAACAAGGAGGTGGTAAGTGAGATCAGACTACAGGTAGCAATAAAAAATATTGTGCTTTGTTAAATCATGGAATACTAATAAGTCAATGTTAGTCAGTCCATATAGAAACAACTGCAATGTAATGCTTACCCATAGTAAGTTAGTGGACCGTACACAGCATCTCAAGTGTACTGGTCACTACAACGGCAGTTTGCAATTTTCACACGGCAACATTCTTTGCTGTTTGTTTCTGGAAAGCACCCATGGACTCAAAATCGTCACCACACCTGTAGATACATTCTCAATGGGGTATAATTTTTAAAATGGAGTCACTTGAGGGAGGGATTCTGCTCTTCTAGCACTTAGGAGCTCTGAATATGGAGTCTGCAAACTATTCTATGAAAATGCGCTCCAGGTGGCAAATAGCGCTCTGACCCTCCAGAGTCCCTCCGTATGGCTAAGCAGTACTGTACAGCCACATATGGGGTATTGCCACTTTCAGTAGAAATTGTGGGACAAATTATGGTGCCATTTTTATCCATTTCTTGTGTGCAGATTTAAAATCTGGGGCTATAGCTAAATTTTGGTGGTAAAAATGTAATTATTATTTTTTCACTGCCCAATGGTATAAAATTCTATGACACACCCATGGTGTCAATATGATCACTGCACCCTTAAATGAATTCATTGAGAGGTGTATTTTGTAAAATGGGGCCACTCATGGGGGTTTCTGCTGTTCTCAACACTCAGGGGCTCTCTCAGTGGGATATGGCACATAACAGTAAAATTTATACTATAGTGTGGCGCTCCTATCCTTCTGAGCTTTGCACTTTGCCTGAAAAATATTTCCCGATTACATGCAGGGTATTGGCGCACTCAGGAAAAAATATACCTCAGTTTGTTGTAAAAAAATTCCTATTAACCCTTAGAAAAATTAAAAACTTGGGGCTAAAACAACATTATAGTGGTAAAAAATGTAATTTATCTTTCTTCACCATGGATTAAAATGCCGTGAGGCACAAGTCGTGTCAATATGATCAGTACACACCTAGATGAATTCAATGGGGAGTGTAGTTTGTAAAATGAGGTCACATATGGTGGGTTCTAATGTTCTCGCACCGCATGACATGGCACCCTTAAACCATTCCAGCAAAATCTGAACTCCAATATGGCGCTTCTTCCATTCTGAGCTTTGCAGTGTGCCTCAAAAGTAGTATTCCCCCACATATGGGGTATCGGCGTACTTGGGAGAAACTGCACAACAAATAGTTTGGTGCAATTTCTCTTATCCTTGTGAAAATAAAAAATTGAGGCTAAAATAACATTTTTGTGCAAATGTGATTTTTTTTTATTTTCACCGCTCAACGTTATAAACTTCTGTGAAGCACCTGGGGGTTCAAGGTTCTCACTACACATCTAAATTCATTTCTTGAAGGGTCTAGTTTCCAAAATGGGGTCACTTGTGGAGGGTTTCAATTGTTTAAGCACATCAGGGGCTCTCCAAATGGGACATGGCATCCACTAATGATTCCAGTAAATTTTGAAATCAAAAAGTAAAATGACGCTCCTTCCCTTCCGAGCTCTGCTGTACTCCAAAACATTAAATGAAAAAACTCAGAACAAGGGATACATAAGTATTTTAATAACTCAATAATATGCCCAATGTGTATGTATATTATATGTATCCCAAAATGGACATAAGGAGGACAAATCGGAAAAATATAAATAACAAACAGAGAACACACAACCGAACAAATGCCCAAAAATAAATTAAATTCAAAATAGATTTATTTATACAAAAATATATACCAATTGGTAGGGGGAAAAAGAAACCAAAAGAGAGGCACAACAACAAGGAGACAGGGCAACATACAATCCTGCACTGGTAGAATAATGGCCAAATATAAAATAGAAAAAATATATAATAAAATATATAATAAATATATATAAAGCCAACCACAGAATTGAAAGATTAAATATAAATATATATATATATATATATATATATATACACAAAAAATATTTCTTGTAGAAAACATATATATATGATCATAAAAAGATATGTGTACATATATATATATGTATATTATATGACCGCACACAATAATATTAAATAATGAAAAAATGAAAAAATAAATAAATAAATGAAAGAATGAAAAAATGAAAAAATGGGTGGTACACCTTTAAGAGAGACCCAAAGGGGTTGATATAATGTCCATAGCGGTAGGATGTGTAAAACCCAATACTAGAAAATGTGGAAATGTGCGGCTACATACAATATATGCCAATATACTTAAATATTAATAAGGGATACAGGGAGCTGCTGCATAGATCAGAAGACACTATAACGTGTAACACAACAAGTAAATAATGTTATTACTGCAAATAGCAAAATAGAGTGTCACAAAGCAGGCTATACCTGTAATGCCGCCCTCCTCCTGGATGTGCCAGTCCCCGACGCGCGTTTCGGCGTCAGCCTTCGTCAGGCCTGACGAAGGCTGACGCCGAAACGCGCGTCGGGGACTGGCACATCCAGGAGGAGGGCGGCATTACAGGTATAGCCTGCTTTGTGACACTCTATTTTGCTATTTGCAGTAATAACATTATTTACTTGTTGTGTTACACGTTATAGTGTCTTCTGATCTATGCAGCAGCTCCCTGTATCCCTTATTAATATTTAAGTATATTGGCATATATTGTATGTAGCCGCACATTTCCACATTTTCTAGTATTGGGTTTTACACATCCTACCGCTATGGACATTATATCAACCCCTTTGGGTCTCTCTTAAAGGTGTACCACCCATTTTTTCATTCTTTCATTTATTTATTTATTTTTTCATTTTTTCATTATTTAATATTATTGTGTGCGGTCATATAATATACATATATATATATATATGTACACATATCTTTTTATGATCATATATATATGTTTTCTACAAGAAATATTTTTTGTGTATATATATATATATATATATATATATTTATATTTAATCTTTCAATTCTGTGGTTGGCTTTATATATATTTATTATATATTTTATTATATATTTTTTCTATTTTATATTTGGCCATTATTCTACCAGTGCAGGATTGTATGTTGCCCTGTCTCCTTGTTGTTGTGCCTCTCTTTTGGTTTCTTTTTCCCCCTACCAATTGGTATATATTTTTGTATAAATAAATCTATTTTGAATTTAATTTATTTTTGGGCATTTGTTCGGTTGTGTGTTCTCTGTTTGTTATGTACTCCAAAACAGTAGTTTTCTCCCACATATGAGGTATCAGCATACTTAGAAGAAATTGCACAACAAATTGTATGGTGCAATTTCTCCTCTTACCTTTGTGAAAATGCAATATTTGCATCTTTAAAAAAATTTGTGGGGAAAATGGGATTTTTTTTATTTTCACGACTGTGCTCACTATACATCTAGATCAGTTCCCTGAGGGGTCTAGTTTCCAAAATGATATCACTTGTGGGGATTTTTACTGTTTAGGCACATGAGGGACTCAACAAACGTTACAATTTCACCAATTTTCTGTAAAGGAGTTCTGCCACGAACAAAAGCATATTTTAGGCCATGTGCACACGTTCAGGATTTTTCGCGTTTTTTTCGCGTTTTTTCGCTATAAAAACGTGATAAAAACGCAAAAAAAAAACCGCTTACATATGCCTCCTATTAATTACAGTGTATTCCGCATTTCTAGTGAAAATGTTGCTTTTTTTTCCACGAAAAAATCGCATTGCGGAAAAAAAAGCAACATGTTCATTAAAAATGCGGAATTGCGGGGATTCCGCACACCTAGGAGTGCATTGATCTGCTTACTTTCCGCATGGGGCTGTGCACACCATGCAGGAAGTAAGCAGATTATGTGCGGTTGGTACCCAGGGTGGAGGTGAGGAGACTCTCCTCCACGGACTGGGCACCATATAATTAGTAAAAAAAAAAAGAATTAAAATAAAAAATAGTCATATACTTACCCTCTGATGGCCCCGGTGTCTTCCCGCCTCTCATCGGTGCATGCTGCCGCTTCTGTTCCTATAGATGGTCTGTGTGAAGGACCTACGATGACGTCGCGGTCCTGTGATTGGTCACGTGACCGCTCACATGACCGCAACGTCATCGAAGGTCCTGCACACACACACTATCTATAGGAATGGACGCCGCTGAGGAGATCGGCTGTCTGCAGGGTGAGTATAACCATTTTTTTTATATTTTTTTATTATTTTTAAACATTCTATCTTTTACTATAGATGCGGCATAGGCAGCATCTATAGTAAAAAGTTGGTCACACTTGTCAAACATTATGTTTGACAAGTGTGACCAACCTGTCAGTCAGTTTTCCAAGCGATGCTACAGATCGCTTGGAAAACTTTAGCATTCTGCAAGCTAATTTCGCTTGCAAAATGCTAAGAAAAACGCAAAAAAAACGCAAAAAAAAATGCGGATTTCTTGCAGAAAATTTCCGGTTTTCTTCAGGAAATTTCTGCAAGAAATCCGGAAGTGTGCACATACCCTTAATTAAAAGAACTTGGACTAAAAATAAACTCCATGAAAAAGAGTGTCACACCCAGACTGTACACATGGACCATACTGTAATCAAGCCTACATTAGCATTCCTTGTCATGCATCTGATGAGGGCATGTTTCCAAGATAGGTAGGACAATAAGCCACATGTTCAGTTAGTTACTGCCCTACTGTCCCTGCCTGCTCTGTCACACTCCACAATTGGATGTGTTTAAAAAAATGTTCCTGTGCTGAGATAATCCTACAAATGTGCCCCTGCTGTGTACTGTGTAATGGCCATGTCTGACCTTACAGGAACATGGTCTGATCATACCACAGCTCCTGGGCGGGAGGGGGGGGGGGGAGGAACAAGAGTATACAGACATTACAGCACAGGATCACAGCTGATTCTTTTTGTGAGGTAAAACATTTCACTGCCTGTTTGAAAACAACATTTTTTTTTAAACACATGCAATTGTGAAGTTTATTTTTATTCCCAGGTCTGTTTATTAAAAATATACTTTTGTTCATGTTTTAACCCCTATAACTTGCAATCTCAGCCTCTAGAGCTAGGTGTCAGCTCAATATTGCAGGTGGCATTGACTGTGGATGACTCGATATAAACTTCAGAATTCATGTGATCCACAGAACATCATAGTTGGTGGATTGTCGTAAAAGACTGTGGCAGCACGGTGGCTCAGTGGTTAGCAGTGTTGCTGGAGTCCTGGGTTCAAATCCCACCAAGGACAACATCTGCAAGGAGTTTGTATGTCCTCCCCATGCTTGTGTGGGTTTCCTCTGGGTACTCCGGTTTCCTCCCACACTCCAAAGACTGATAGGGAATTTAGATTGTGAGCCCCAATGGGAAAATTGTCTATAAAGCGCTATGAAATTAATGGCGCTATGTAAGTGAGTAAAATAAACAAATCCACATCTACTGTTTTGTATTTATGTACGAATGTGTTAATACAACTATGACAAATGACAAAATAAAGAAAAACAATTATGGGTGTAACTATAGGGGGTGTAGAAGTTACTGTCACACCAAAACCCTGAGTTGTGATGTGATCCAATGACCCGTATGATAAGAGGGTATGCACAGCGGTACTTCTTCATTTTGATAATCGGCGGGGGTCCCAGCAGTGTGAAGTCCACTGAGCAGTAAGTGATGAGTTATGCCATCAATTACTTTTCTGGTAAAGCACCTACAGTAGTGTTCAAAATAATAGCAGTGTATTCAAAAACATGAGTTATCACAAAATCGTTATACTAGTTTTTATTTCCAGCATTGGGAACATTACACGCTGTTTTCTATTTCAAAACATAACGAGAAATGTATATAATTTTTAACTGCTTTATAGAAAATAGCAAAAAATGAACACTGGGTTGTTCTAAAAAATAGCAGTGTCTGCATTTGTCTTTAGAAACTCACAATATGTAAATTTTTGGGGATTTAGCATTCCTGCGAATCACTAACCTAATATCTAGTTGTATACCCACAGTTTTTTTTAGAACTGCTTCACATCTATGTTGCATGGAGTCAACCAACTTCTGGCATCTGTCACCTGTTATTCCAGCCCAGGATGCTCGGACTACATCCCACAATTTTTTGGCATTTGTTGGCTTTGCATCAGAAACGGCATTTTTTATGTCACCACACAAGTGTTCTATCAGATTAAGGGGATTGGGCTGGACACCCCATTACTTCAATTGTTTGGGATTGGAAAAAAAGATTTTGCTCGTTTACTGGTAAATTTAGGGTTGTTGTGTTATTGGAACACCCATTTCAAGGGCATATCCTCTCCAGCGTAAGGCAACGTGACCTCTTCAAGTATTTTAATATATGCAAACTGGTCCATAATCCCTGGTATACAGTAAATAGGTGCGGCGCCATAGTAAGAGAGACATGCCCATATCATGATGCTTGCACCACCATGCTTCAGTCTCTTCAGAGTGTACTGTGACTTGAATGCAGAGTTTGGGGGTCGTCTGACGAACTGTCTGTGGCCCTTGGACCCAAAAAAAACAATTTTACTTTCATCAGTCCACAAAATGTTTCTCTATTTCTCTTTAGGCCAGTTGATGTGTTCTTTGGCAAATTGTATCTACTTCAGAATGTCTTTTTTTTTTAACTGTGGGACTTTGCGGGGATTTCTTGCTAAGAGATTAGCGTCACAGATGCGTCTTCTAACTCTCACAGTACTGACAGGTAACTTGAGACTGTTTTTGATCATCCTGGAGTTGATCATTGGCTGAGCCTTTGCCATTCTGGTTATTCTTCCATCCATTCGGATGGTAGTCTTCCGTTCTCTTCCATGTCTCTCTGGTTTGGATTTCCATTGTAAAGCACTTGAGATCATTTTAGCTGAACATTCAATCATTGTCTGCACTTCTTTATAAATTTGACCCTATCTAATCAACTTTTTAATCAAAGTACTCTGTTCTGAACAATGTATCGAACGACCCATATTTCTCAGGTTTTCAAGGAAAAATGCATGTACAACATGTCCTGGCTTCACCCTTAAATAAGGGCCACCTGAGTCACACCTGTTTCTCACAGAATGATTGACCTCACTAACTGAACTCCATACTGCTATTATTTTGAACACACTCCCTTTCAATTAATTACTTGAATACACAGACTCAAAAACCTGCAGATCATGAATGCGGAGTCTGGTGGTCTTCTTAGAATCTACTGCACCAACTGGTAAATTGTTTGACATGTGGTAGTATAATTTATACCAAAAACAGGGATTAATCTGGTCAGTCATATTGGACTGCTATTATTTTGATCACTACTGTATACACATCCAAACCATTATCTTCCTGCCTGTTATATTTCAAGTTTGCAAACATTTAAATATAAAAATCATAAACCAAGTATCATGTAGGTTTTGTTCACAATAGCATCTGTTTCCAGATAAATCCTAATAGGTTCTGATGTACCCCATCCATTGTAATAGGGGAACACAAGAATATGGCTGCAGGTAATGCTAAACTTGCCATCAGAAATACCAAATACCGGAGCCTTGACTGAAAATAAAAAGCAGCAATGTGAACAAAACCGTATATTGTTTATTGGTTCTCTGGTCCAAACAGGTAGTAAAATAATGTCGAGAGTATTCCAAGATACCCCAGATGTAATATACTAGTTTTAAATAAAGTTCCCCAACAGACGCCCAAAAAAAGGGAAAATGGTCTCCCACGCAAATTTCATTTTAAATCTAATCATTTCAGCTTAACTATATGAACCTGTACATAAGTATTTCCAATTAATAGATTTTTTTTACTTGTATTTTAGCTATAATTTTCTGCTGCTATTTTATAACACAGTCTATTATTACCGACGTTGTCTTTCTCCAGCTCCATGTGACTTCGCTCCTATTGCTGGCTATTGTGTCTATTTAAGGCTTTAAGCAATTCGGGATATTTTGTTCTATTTCACATATATGGCAGATTGAATACAAACGATATGTTTTGACTATTGTGATTTCAGATCCATCCTGCTGTTGCTTTTGACAAAACGTAAAATTACAACATGAAGGAAATACAAAGCTTTCCCTGCGGAGTATGATTAAGATACGCTCTAAGCTGTGAGAGATTTGCTTCCATATTTCATAGTTTAACCAAAACATTATGCTGTGTATTATTTTCACCATAAGTCAGTGGACATCGTACAGTAAAGAACATTCCCCAAAAAAACATATTTGGGCCTGCTCAAACGTCTTCCTATTTCAAATGTCCATCATTAGGAAAACAGCCTCATACAGGTGTGTTATTGCACACGGACAAATATTCTAAACATACACTAGACAGTATACAAAACATACACTGCACAGTATATTAATCACATAAGTCTATTAGCATCGTAGATACAACTTGTCAATAATACACACCTCAATCAAGTTATCAGATCACATTTTACATTAGGGGATTTAAAGGAAATCTGTCACCAGTTCTTTTCTACCCCATCTGAGAACCGCAGTATTTAGGGGCAGAGACCCTGATTCCAGTAATATGTCATTTACTGAGCTGCTTGCTGCAGTTTTGATAAAATCACTGTTTTATTTGCTGCAGATCTAGCAGTGCTCTGAATGCTGAGCTCTGTATAACTCCACCCACAGTGTTGTGAATTCCGCTCTTGGGCTCCCTCCGGTGGTTGTAAGTGGCACTTTTGTGAGTTTTGCTCTTGGGCTCCCTCCGGTGGTTTTAAGTGGAATAGCTGCTCCTTTGATTTAGCAGTCTGCAGCTGCTTCCACTGATTGTCTTTCTGCTCGGCTATTTTTGCCTGGCTCTTCCCTCCAGCCAGTGCCACTTGTCAATGGTTCCTGGTTGGATTCACATCTTTGCTTGGATTTCCGTGATATCCTGACCAGTTCAGCAAAGATAAGTCCTTGCTTTCCTCTTTTCTGTCCACATGTTGTGGACTTATTCGTTCTGTGCATTCTATGGTTTGTCCAGCTTGTCAGTATGGATTAATTCAGTTAAGCTGGAAGCTCTGGGAAGCAGATTTACCCTTCACACCTTTAGTCAGGTGTGGAGATTTTTGTAATCTCTGCGTGGATTTTTGTAGTTTTTAATACTGACCGCACAGTATTCTATCGTGTCCTATCTATCTAGCTAGACTGGCCTCCTGTGCTACATCCTGGTTTCATTCTGTGTCTGTCTTTTCCCTCTCCACTCACAGTCATTACTTGTGGGGGGCTATCTATCCTTTGGGGATTTTCTCTGAGGCAAGATAGTTTTCCTGTTTCTATCTTTAGGGGTAGTTAATTCTCAGGCTGTGACGAGGTGCCTAGGGAGTGACAGGAGCATCCCACGGCTACTTCTAGTGTTGTGTTGAGCTTAGGGACTGCGGTCAGTACAGGTACCACCTCCTTCAGAGCTCGTCCCATGTTGCTCCTAAACCACCAGTTCATAACACCACAGCATTAATGGCAGCTTTATGTGTAGTGCATAGTCATAAAGCTTCCAATCAGTGGTTGGGGCAACGTTATACAGAATATGGAGGAATACATGGCAGCAGGTGTACTGGTTCTCCGAAGATAATCTGCTGCTGATAAAACAATGATTTTATCAAATCTATAGCAAACAGCCCAGTAAGTGACACATTTCTGGAATCATGGTCTCTTCCCCTACTTCAGGTATTCCCAGCCTGTGGTTCGGGAGCCATGTCTCGTGGACCTATGATGTGTGTCTGTTAGCTTAGTGCATCAGCATCAGTTCTAGCAAACAGCTAAGACGAGCAGCTCTCCAGATTGTGACTGTTGTCAGTAGCCCTCACAGAAGAGCAAATCTGGATACACACGTAGGTGGGAGAAATTGTGTAATGCATGCACAAGCTATGTCCTCCATAGAGAAATGATTCAGTTGTGTAATAGAAGTCATGAATGAGAAGCTTCCCTCTGTTATCTCAGAATGCCTTAAGTGCATCTGTCTCCAGATGTCACAATATATACTTCATAGATAATACAGGCTGGGCCATGTATATGGATTCACCTAAATAAAATGGGAATGGTTGGTGATATCAACTTCCTGTTTGTGGCACATTACTATATGGGAGGGGGAAAATTTTTCGAGATGGGTGGTGACCATGGCGGCCATTTTGAAGTCGGACATTTTTGAATGCAACTTTCTAAATGTCCCTCCCAAGTGTATCCATATAAATGGCCCACCCTGTAGATCTCTCTAAGCTGATGTACTTACTATGAAAATCCATGTCACGATGGCTGTATGATCCTTAGTAAAAGTTTCCATGCCTAATGTTGAAGTGAGCATTCGCTGCATTTTGAAATAGATTGTCAAAGTAACTCCACCAGTGCCATCAAGTACAAGAGATTTATATAATAATGCATGCATGTTGTATTGTGGGATCTGATGAAAGATGCGGTTTAGTAGGATGAGAAATAGGCTTGGTAGATGGAAAATATGCGCCTTACAAATTTAGAAAGTTTTTATAATTAAGAGTGCAGTGGATGGATATAGTCAAAGTCTGAACATACCAATGAGAAGCCATAAATGGCTTTATGAAGACGTAGAGAGTCGGCCTGGAGAGGTGCATGTCATCGCCTGACATTTAGAAAATGTGCTACTCTGGTGGCGGGAAGAAGAGTCTTCAGTGCTCACACAAGGCATAAGCTAAGCTGATAGTTTTCATTAATAGATTGTGAATTCTTAAAATATTATAGGTATCGTACTCCGTGATCTGGATTTAGCAGCATATCTGATCTCACAAAATGTCACTGCGCCAACACTGTAAGGTCCCTGCGTCTGGTCACATGAGATTTATTAGCGCCACAGTAAGATGTAGTGAACAGGATTTCATTTAGCCCCCTTTGCACTATCAGGCACAACATAGAGGTTTTTTTTGTGGCTTTCTTAAAACACAGCATGCCCTATTCCAGAATTTTCTGTGCTATTCAGATGTTCTGATTTAAACAGGAATAGCATGTGAAAAACACCATGGCTTTTTATGTTTCCATAAAGACAGATAGATAAAATGCGAAATAATAAAAACTTCTTATCCTCTTTGTGCACAGTTTAGTAGGCACACGGTCATCCACAATATTCGCCACGTGGTTGTGTACAAAATGTAGCATGAACGCAAAATCTTCTTAATATTAGTGTTTTTGTGAAATGCTTTGTCACACAAGATTGTGAGTTCAATCAGATTGAATCACACATATCAAAAAAAGTGGCTTATTTCGACGAGTAAATGATCTGTGAATGAGCATTCGTATAAACATTCATTGTGAAATGTGTGCCCGTGTAAACATGAAGGTGAGCACCTTAGGAAAACGCTTACTCGTTGGGTGGTCGGATTGTTTACACCCACGAAAAAGACGTCTGCAGCATATTGCCCTATGTCAGCAGGAGATGTGCGGCTGATAACATGATACTGATTGTACCATAGTACCAATATTTCAATCCCTATCTTTAGTCATTAGCCTGTGTAAACAAACTTATCCATATAGTCGATCGGCGCTTGTTAAGGTACCTTCACACTGAACGATATCGCTAGCGATCCGTGACGTTGCAGCGTCCTGGATAGTGATATCGTTGAGTTTGACACGCAGCAGCGATCAGGATCCTGCTGTGCCATCGTTGGTCGGAGCAGAAAGTCCAGAACTTTATTTCGTCGCTGGACTCCCGCAGAAATTGCTGAATCGGCGTGTGTGACGCCGATTCAGCGATGTCTTCACTGGTAACCAGGGTAAACATTGGGTTACTAAGTGCAGGGCCGCGCTTAGTAACCCGATGTTTACCCTGGTTACCAGCGTAAACGTAAAAAAAACCAAACACTACATACTTACATTCCGGTGTCTGTCCCCCGGCGCTGTGGTTCTCTGCACTGTGTAAGTGCCGGACGGAAAGCAGAACACAGCGGTGACGTCACCGCTGTGCTTTCCGGCTGGTGCTCACAGTCAGTGCAGAGAAGCACAGCGCCGGGGGACAGACACCGGAATGTAAGTATATAGTGTTTGTTTTTTTTACGTTTACGCTGGTAACCAGGGTAAACATCGGGTTACTAATCGCGGCCCTGCGCTTAGTAACCCAATGTTTACCCTGGTTACCAGGGGACTTCGCATAGTTGGTCGCTGGAGAGCTGTCTGTGTGACAGCTCTCCAGCGACCACACAGCGACGCTGCAGCGATCGGGATCGTTGTCTAGATCGCTGCAGCGTCGCTAAATGTGACGGTACCTTTAAAGAGGACCTGTCACTTGCACAGGAAATTTGAATTACATACCTTGTAAAAATCCCAGCGCTCCCCTGATTCCACTGCTCTTTTCCATTTTGTGCTGCGTCACTCCATTGCAGAAGTATTTATATTTGTTGTTTTTGAAGTGGAGTATGTGACATTTCTTCTGGCACTTGAACTGGGTGTGTTCTTTGGGGCGTTCACTTTTTTCCACCTCTCCAATATGCTGCCACTAACAGCTCTGCAATGACTGAGCCTAGATCAGCTATCCAGCTGTGAATGGCAGCGCCTGGGAGGGAGAAGTGAAAGTATATGCCCCAGAGTAGACTCTGAAGAAATGCTCAATTGGACTGCCAGCAGAAATTTCACATACTCCGATCCAAAACAACAAATGTGAACACTTCTGCAATGGAGTAAAAGCACAAAATGGAAAAGCAACAAACTCTGGGGATCTGGGGAATTTCTACCATGTATTTTACAAAAAAATGTTTGAGTGAATTACAAGTCTTCAATTCACCACCAATCCACCATAAAGTTGGGTGTAAAGAGAACCTGTAACCAGGTCAAAAGTGGTCATTTTTTGCTATTATTTCATTCCTTCTACTTTCCTAAGTATTCCATTATGGATTCAGAGATATGGACCTATTTTTTATTGAGTGCTAATATTATATGGCTTTTACCAAGGGTGCTGTGTGCTCAAGATAATAATGCAGAGCAGCCTAAAGACACGCCCCTGAGGGCCTTGTGAGCCACGCCTCCTTAGTGAAGACCATAAAAATCTACACTAAATGAAAAGGCTCATATCTATGGATTCATATGGTGCAATAAAAAAAATCAGAAAACTCAAGGGAGCAGCGGGAAGAAAATAAGAACAAAAACTGGTCACTTCTGACCTGGTGACAGATCCCCTTTAAACACCCAGACACCAATCCCATATTTTACTGGGTTAGAATCAATTCTATTCCTCATCTGTATTGATTGTGCTGAAGTAAATTATTTTTTCTACAATTAAATAATTTTCAGATGCTTTTGTATACTATAATCATTGTGACTGATTCACCCAGAAGTGTCTCACTATCACAAAACATACATAAACACTTGAGATGATCCAGTTAGGCAAAATGGCCTATTCTTGATTTTTTTCCCAGGAATTACTGAGAAGTTGTTCTCCGAGAATTTACTGTCCCTTTTTAGGCTCTGGGTTCTGTCTAGAGCCCAGAGCATAATAAATGTAATATGTAAAACATTTGAAAAACACTTGTATATACCTCAACGCTCACCTCTTGGACCTCTCCGCTCCTTGCCATCACCAGTCCAGTCCTCGTTGCATTTTCTGATTTCTGCTGCTGTTGCTGAGATTCCCTGGCCTCTCCGTTTCTGATGAGGAAAGTGCGCAGAAGGTCATGAAATCACGACGTGCGTCGTGACCTTGCACATACATACACAGAACTTCCCAGGGCCTCGTCAGAGTTGGAAGTTTCAGCTCAGGGATTTCAGCAAGAGAAGCAGGATTCAGAAGATGCAGCGAGGACTGGATGGGTGATGGTGAAGAGCAAAGAGGTCAATCAGGTGAGTATAAGTATTTCTAAAGCTTTGTATAGCTCTTTACAGCTCAGGAAAATGTCATGGATAACAAATGAAAAAATTTGTTTTTTGCGAATACAGATTTTTGGAAAATTCAAGAATTCGATTCCACTTGAATTTACTCACTCATTTCTAAAAAAAACCCTATAAACAGAAACACATACTAAATCTTATTTAAAGTCAATAATATCTTTATTGGGGACAATAAAATCATTAAGTAACAAATAGGGATAAAATCATCACTCACAATAGAAGCAATTACACAAAGATGCTTGTAGACACCGTGAATCAGAGACCCCGGGAGGGCATTGTGTTTCCTGTTTGCTCTTGTTGATGTTCTTTACTGCGTTTGCCAGCAGATTGCACTTACTGAAGCAATTTTGTTTGTTGCTGCCTAGAGTTTGAATGAAGCCAGCCATTTACTACACAATATAGTAGAGTGGTGCTATAATTGCATTCTTTCCTCCCAATGAGCTTGATCTGGATACTTTCTGATTTTACAGTAAATGTAGGACAATAATTGAATTACTGTAAAAACACAGTAGTGAAAAAAATCTTGGTAATTTTCACATTACATATAAACAATATAAGTAGCTTCTGTAATCTGGAAACAAAAACAGTCCCCCCCCCCCAACCTCCCATGGTGCACAACATCATTTCCATATTACTATTGGAGTGTGACAGGGATTTGACACCTGTATAAGAGCCGCCAGCCTTGACGGGCTCAGCTTGATCCTGCATGACATGGCACATTATAACCCAACATTTTACTTGCTTGGAAATGTGTGGTGCCCCATGGGTGGTGAATCCCGACCTATGGCAGTCAGCTAATCATTCTGAGACGTAAAGTTCATTACTAAATTGCACTTTACCTGGTGAACCAATCCATAATATGTGCAGCTACATGTCTTACTGGTTAGTTATTTTAGAACAGTTTTACTTATGTTTCTACAAGTCAAGTACTTCTTACATCAAAGTACCTCCAAGGCGGTAGTCATAGATTGTGCTACACCTACTTAAGGCTTAGCCGGAGTAAAATTCCCCTTAAAGGGAACCTGTCAGCAGGATTTTGCTAAGTAAACTACAGACACTGTCAAGTTGGCAGTGTTAAACTGATTAAAATGATACCTGGGGTGAAGAAATCTGTCTTATGGTAATTGTATAATCAGTCTTAAGGTACCTTCACACTCAGCGACGCTGCAGCGATACCGACAACGATGTCGATCACTGCAGCGTCGCTGTTTGGTCGCTGGAGAGCTGTCACACCGACAGCTCTCCAGCGACCAACGATCCCGAGGTCCCCGGTAACCAGGGTAAACATCGGGTTACTAAGCGCAGGGCCGCGCTTAGTAACCCGATGTTTACCCTGGTTACCAGCGTAAACGTTAAAAAAACAAACACTACATACTTACCTTCAGCTGTCTGTCCTCCGGCGCTCTGCTTTCCTCTGCACTGTCAGCGCCGGTCAGCCGGAAAGCTCTCAGTGTGGTGTGTCTGGGCCTAGAGACCCTTATTCCACTCTCAGTGTGGTGTGTATGGGCCTAGAGACCCTTATTCCACTCTCATTGTTGTTTGTCTGGGCCTAGAGACCCTTATTCCACTTTGATTGTGGTGTATTTGGGCCTAGAGACCCTTACACCACTCTCATTGTGGTGTGTATGGGCCTAGAGACCCTTATTCCACTCTCAGTGTGGTGTGTCTGGGCCTAGAGACCCTTATTCCACTCTGTGTGGTGTGTCTGGGCCTAGAGACCCTTATTCCACTCTCAGTGTGCTGTGTATGGGCCTAGAGATCCTTATTCCACTTTGATTGTGGTGTATGTGGGCCTAGAGACCCTTATACCACTCTCAGTGCAGTGTGTCTGGGCCTAGAGACCCTTATTCCGCACCAAAAAACGCAAAAAAAAACACATGCGGATTTCTTGCAGAAAATGTCAGGTTTTGCTTAGGAAATTTCTGCAAGAAATCCTGAACGTGTGCACATAGCCTCACTCTTGGCAGTCATAAGTGGACAGGGAAGGAAGTGCAGGCGCCAGATTCATTGCTACTGAAGTCAATGGGAGAGCGGAGCTGCTATGGCACTTCCGCTCCTCTGACAGATTCTGACTCTTCTGCGGTGCCTTCTGGGCTACCAGGCCAACTATCTCTGCCAGCAGCACCCTGCTTTTGGTGGGCACCCACTGAGATGATAATGTAACTCCACAGGTAATGCAGTGATTCTTTTGTGAGTACTGATAGCAGTGATGGCTCCTCTGGATCACACTGCTGCTGTTTCTGCATGTGCTGCTGCTTTGGGCTGGTGGGAGGAGTAAGGCAGAATCGGTGAGAGATGAGTGCAGACTATATCTATCTATTGCTGATAATGACAGACTGCTACAAACCACAGATCTTCAGCATTTTTGCAGTTTTGCACTAGGTCAGCTGTAAATCACAAGTTGATCACATATCATGGGAACATCCTCACCTTGCACCTCAAATATCATAGATCTGAAACTTTGTGATGCTGCAATTGGCAATTTTCCATGTGGGAAATTTTCCGTGTGGGAAATTTTCCGTGTGGGCAATTTTCTGTGTGGGCAATTTTCTGTGTGGGCAATTTTCCTGTGGGCATTTTTCATGTGGGCAATTTTCCTGTGGGCAATTTTCCTGTGGGCTTTTTTCAGGGAACCTTTTTAAAGATGGTGTTATGTCTGCATCAAAAATTTGAAATTTCATTGGAACCATTCTTTCCTCTAGCCGTGAAATGTTCCCCTGGCCCCTTCATCAGGCTTGTTTACATGTTCTTTTGCATATTTTTGACACTGAATTTTATGGTGAGCGCGCAGGAGAGGTTTTCTTCTGATGACTCTTCCATATACGCCATATTTTTGCAGGTGTCTCTGAACAGTAGAACAATTTACCACAACTCGAGTGTCTGATAAAATTTTTCTGAAGGTCTTTTGCAGTCAAGCATGGGTTCTGATTTGCCTCTCTAGCAATCCTGCGATCAGCTCTCACTGAAAAGTTGCTGGGTCTTCCAGACCTTATCTTGACCTCTACTCTTCCTTTTAACTTGAACTGAAAAAATGGCAAATTGAAATGCTTTGCTAGCCTTCTCCTGCTTTGTGGGCCTTCACCATTTTCATTTTCAGAGTGGCACAAGGTTAGAGGAGGCTGAGTTTTTTTAAAGCTGGGAAATTTGCATCACCTGACCTTTACTAATGATGATATTGAACAAACCATAGCCCAGCAGGGTAATTAAGATCTGAAACCTTGGTCTGAGCACACAAATCTATACGGGTGGCCAAACTTTTGCATCGGCCCATTTTCCTTTTTGTAATTTTTAAAATTAAAGAAAAGGAATTTTTTTTTCTTTGCTTAAAATTCAACGGAAATGTGTCATCTTCAACTTTAGGCCTTTTACAGATCATTTCAGCTTCAACTTGCTTAGCTGTTCACAGTAACAGTAATTTTTTACCAGGGGTGCCAAACTTTTACATGCCACTGTATTTATGGAGGACTGCATCCTACTACCACATACAGAACTAGTTTATTCAGAGTTTCCTAGTAATTAGTTCTGATTGCGTTTCCGACATCGCTCTCCTGCGCAGGCGGACTTATCTGCCCTGCTGAGGCAGAGCAAATTCCTGCAGTGCGCAGGCACTGGGCCTCTCTGACCTTTCCCAGTGCCTGCGTACTGCAATACTTTGCCCTAAACAGGGCAGATAAGTCCGCCTGCGCAGGAGAGCCATGAATCAAGCAGGAGGGCGGTATCGCAAGAAGATGGGAGGCGCCAGACCAGGACTTGCGACACCCATCAGCCCGCCCTGCAGGTGAGTATAATAAAACTTATTTTTCTTCTCTTACAGGTCTGATCGGGGGCTTATCTACAGCATTCTAGAATGCTGTAAATAAGCCCTGAAAGGCGGTGGTGGTAACTTATATCGGCCAAACCTGGTAGCAAGTTCGCTTTAATCTATGTGAATATTAATAATCACTATCATATCCTGCGTTATCCATCTCTGAATTAAAGCTGGAAGCATCACAGCGATTAACATGCAAATTGCCAATTAGTATTTAAAGAAACTAAATTCTCCCATAGGAATATTATTCCCAAAGTTCTCGGCATACATAGAACTACATGCTGTGCTGAAAAAACAGACATCTTAGCTAAACCTACTCTAGGACTCCCACTCTCTGGCAGTGAAGCCGCTGCAGGATATTCTGATGTTTTTACATGTTTGGTTCCTCATATAAGTGAATTTTGAATGAGTACAGACATAAAATAAGTCCTCTGGGGAGTCATTATGCTGAATGCTGAGTGTCTACAAGAGCATTATTGGATGAAAAGCAGATTTGACACGAGCATCATACGAAAAATAATGAGATAAATAGAAATGTTGAACTTTTTCTAGATTCCAAATGCAGCAATCATTTATATGAACTGTTTTCAATTTGCAGCTTTTTGACAAGTTCTGTTTTGGAGAAATCAACCTGGACGGTGTTCACCTTTCCCAGAGGTTCTCTGCCGATAGCTCCGGTTACTACTCATCAGCTGGACAAGTCCAAATCTCCTGAGGCACTCGCCTATCAGTAACTCCCAAAATTCTCAGCATTCCAGGGGATTAGGTGGTAAATACGGTTTACAGTGTTGAATCTTGCCAGACTGAATTGAAGACTTATCATTGTAATAATGAAAACGTTGTTACAATCTTAGAACAATTATTGACTGTGTGGATTTCAATTAAAGACAACGTTGAACACTCATGGTTTGGTTCACTTTTAATGAACATCAGTGTGTGGTGTATATTGAAAATATTCTTTTAAATTATGTCTCTTTTCATCATCCTAATGAGCAATATAATTCCTCTTTCAACTTAATAAGTCTAGCTCAACCTATTCACTTTGATGTTTAACACATTATCAGACAATTTTTATTTTGTAGTTTTTATTCATAAAAAATCTCAGGAAACATTTTTTTCCTTTTATTATTTATTTTTCCTACATTTTTGACACTCATGACTGCTAGAATTGATATGCATGTGCTAGGACCCAGCATGACTGCTGTGCTGCGCTGTGATTGCCAGGTCCTATAGAAATACTGGCACTGCTGATGCTTCTATTCATTACATGACGCTCATTGAGTGTTAAAGAGGTTGTCCTCTACTTTTTCATTGATGACCTAACCTTAAAGGGAACCTGTCACCCCGTTTTTTCAGTAGGAGATAAAAATACCGTTGAATAGGGCCTGAGCTGTGCTTTACAATAGGGTATTTTTTGTCCCCTGATTCCCTACCTATGCTGCCGAAATACCTTACAAAAGTGTCCTTTTTCGCCTGTCAATCAGGCTGGTCAGGTCAGATGGGCGTGGTCACAGCGCTGTTTCTCCCCCACATCTTGCTTATGTTCCCGTTGGTGGCGTAGTGCTTCTCGCATGCGCAAGTGCCGAATGCACTGCGCAGCTGTAGAAAAAGAGCGCGCTCGCCGCTATTCAGCGGTTTCTCGGTGGGCGCGGCCATCTTCCTGAGGCCGCGCGTGCGCAGATGGAGTCTCCTGCTTCGAATCTCGGCTTCAGGAAAATGGCCACCGTGATGTCCATCTGCGCATGCGCGGCATCCCGCGGCCATTTTCCTGAAGCCCCGGGAAGCAGGAGACTCCATCAGGAAGATGGCCGCGCTCACCGAGAAACCGCTGAATAGCGGCGAGCGCGCTCTTTTTCTACAGCTGCGCGGTGCATTCGGCACTTGCGCATGCGAGAAGCACTACGCCACCAACGGGAACATAAGCAAGATGTGGGGGAGAAACAGCACTGTGACCACGCCCATCTGACCTGACCAGCCTGATTGACAGGCGAAAAAGGACACTTTTGTAAGGTATTTCGGCAGCATAGGTAGGGAATCAGGGGACAAAAAATACCCTATTGTAAAGCACAGCTCAGGCCCTATTTAACGGTATTTTTATCTCCTACTGAAAAAATGGGGTGACAGGTTCCCTTTAAGATGCTGGCAGCCGGAGCTGCTCCACTTTCTGGTAGTGACTGTGGCAGGAAATTGTATATCCATCTCCTATTCATATCAATAGGAGGCATATGTGCAGTACCCTGCCACAGAAACAATGAGAAAACAGCAGATCTGCAATCGAGCAGTTTTGGCAGCCACCGCTGGCACCAAGAACAACTGATTTAACAGAGGTGCCGGGTGTTGAACCATGACCGATCAGATATTGATGACCTATCCCAAATTGAGGCTTTTTTGCCAAGGAGAGGAGACATATCAGGACAAAGACCCAACAATGAAAAAGGCCATGACATTGGCTGTTGGTCTCACATACTGTATATTGGCTATTATATGCGCTAAGTACCTTCTTTTTTACTGTAATTTTTATAGCAATTTTTCAGATTAATATTTCATATATACTGTACATTATATAGCTTTTTTTCTATTTTCTATGGCAGTAATGCAGTTTGAATGTTCTGGAGTAATCATTGTTAGTACCGTAATTCATGGTGCAACCTTATAGTTTTTCATAGTTATGTGTTTTTTGGTTGGCACCTGTCCACACTAACTTAGATGTGCTGGTCCTTTTTCTCCATTTGTATCCTAAGGATAGGTCATCAATGAAAAAGTAGTGGCAACATCTCTAAATATCTATCAAAAAAATATAACAGAAGGTGTAATAAACCACATCTGTCTTCTCCCAAAAGATTCTCAGCAGGTGTGGACCTAACAGTTGAGGTCCTGCTAGATTGTAGGAGCAGAAGCTTTAATCCCATGACTTAAATTTACTATTAACAAAAGACTGACCATACCTTCCAAACAGAAAACAGGTGTGTACAGGTACAAATATATTTGTGCACCCCATTAGGCAATTTTGATTTAATTGCTGGTTACTCGCTTATCGTTTAACTGAATAGAAGAGTAACTGAAAAGATTGCTTTCCCTCTGGAGAACCTGTTTTCTTTTGCATTAAACAGATCGACCCATTGAATTGTAAAGGTCATTGTATAATGCCTCACTTCTTCTGTGGTGGAGCTCTAGGGTGATTGAACATTGAAGTATTTAGCTGTGTTCCGGGACATAGTGCGCCGGCGCATGCGCACTAATGCTTTCCGGCTTTGCCCGCAGTTGGTCAAAGCATACTGCACATGCGCAACGCAAGATTTTTTTGCGCACGCGTGAACTACAGAGGAAATAGACTCATATTCAAGATAATATTGCGGCCAGCGGGAAAGGAAGGGGTGCATGAAAGGAGAGAAAACACCGCCCATCGGACCGGACAGAGATCCCGCCAAATTCAGGTGACAGAGTCCCTTTAAAGGAATTGTCTAGTTAAAACAAGTTATCACCTATCTGCTGAATTTATCAGTGAAGGGCCAACAGCTGGCACCCGCAAAAACTGGCAGAAAAGGGCACTTATATCCCCATTACAATGCGTGGCAGTGCACATATTTGACTGCTGCTCCATTCATACACCATTCATGACTTCATGGACCATCGCAATCCTTAGACTGTAGGTACCGTATTGCTGGTTTAGCACAAGTTAGATGCCCACTGATCAGGATGTGATGACATACTGTACTTCAGAAATCTGCCACCATTCTACATAATGGAGAAAACTCTTTAAAAATAATGTTCCGAATATGGAAATTCCATAGAGATTTGGATAAGTTGTGTAATAATATGGTGTCAGATCTCATTTATGACTTCTGGTAACATTATAATCTGCATTGATGGATATATTTAATTATATATAGGCATGTTTGCCGTGAGGGTATCCAGTGCTAAAACTTTTGCAGGGATCTGCAGAATTTTTTAGCACAACACACAGTGTTCATCTCAATATCAAGTAATAACAAAGAGATGAAAGAGAACATGCACCGCCAGCATATCATAGGTGTGATCACAGCTCAGTACAGTAATTGCTTTTAGGAGCACGAAGCGTAGAAAATGTAACATTTTATAAAGTTTCTAGATATTGTTTTTCAAATTTTGGATTCAACCCTGAAAATATCAATAAGCATTTTAAGATGATATTATTTTTTAAAAGTTTATTATATAGTGATTTATTGTAGTTTTGCTCGTATCCTAACTATTGAAATAACACACCAACCTGCACATAATTACAGAAAATGTATATTGTATATGTTCTAGTTCTTGTACTTTATCATAAGATTGTTGAAGAAAACAAAATAAGTTTCATTTTTTTTAATGTTGTAGCTATTTAATTTTATTACCTGTCATACCACCGCTCTATCACACTCTTTATTGGCAGTTTTCAGGTACATTCATTTGAGTAGAAGCTGTTCTGCAGGATCTGAGAGCAGCCACTAAACATTGTGACCGAGTGGTGGTGATCCGCTTTCAGACTATATGCATCCAGGCACTGCCACAGCTGTCTGCTGATAAACAGATGGGATGCTGGGTGTCGACTTCCCCCATGATCCAGTACTGATTACACTGTTCTACAGCCAAATTGGTTCAGACACGAAAACAGTTGAACTTAACTAATTTTGCGGTGCTGAAAACAAATATGATTCTTACACGGTGTGAATTACTTGTACGATGGACTCCTCGCCAGAGACGGACTACACCTCAACAAACCTGGGAAACACACATTCGCCAGAAGACTCGCTACACTCATCAGGAGGGCGTTAAACTAGAAGAAGAGGGGATGGGAAGAAAAACATTAGACTTGAACAAAGAAGATCCAGGAAAACATACTCAGAAGGGAGGTAAGAACATTTCTAAAACAATCCAAAGCGAGGAGATTGGAACAAAACAAAATCCTCTAAACTGCATGCTCGCAAACGCCAGAAGCCTGACAAACAAGATGGAAGAACTAGAAGCAGAAATATCTACAGGTAACTTTGACATAGTGGGAATAACCGAGACATGGTTAGATGAAAGCTATGACTGGGCAGTTAACTTACAGGGTTACAGTCTGTTTAGAAAGGATCGTAAAAATCGGAGAGGAGGAGGGGTTTGTCTCTATGTAAAGTCTTGTCTAAAGTCCACTTTAAGGGAGGATATTAGCGAAGGAAATGAGGATGTCGAGTCCATATGGGTCGAAATTCATGGAGGGAAAAATGGTAACAAAATTCTCATTGGGGTCTGTTACAAACCCCCAAATATAACAGAAACCATGGAAAGTCTACTTCTAAAGCAGATAGATGAAGCTGCAACCCATAATGAGGTCCTGGTTATGGGGGACTTTAACTACCCGGATATTAACTGGGAAACAGAAACCTGTGAAACCCATAAAGGCAACAGGTTTCTGCTAATAACCAAGAAAAATTATCTTTCACAATTGGTGCAGAATCCAACCAGAGGAGCAGCACTTTTAGACCTAATACTATCTAATAGACCTGACAGAATAACAAATCTGCAGGTGGTCGGGCATCTAGGAAATAGCGACCACAATATTTTACAGTTTCACCTGTCTTTCACTAGGGGGACTTGTCAGGGAGTCACAAAAACACTGAACTTTAGGAAGGCAAAGTTTGACCAGCTTAGAGATGCCCTTAATCTGGTAGACTGGGACAATATCCTCAGAAATAAGAATACAGATAATAAATGGGAAATGTTTAAAAACATCCTAAATAGGCAGTGTAAGCGGTTTATACCTTGTGGGAATAAAAGGACTAGAAATAGGAAAAACCCAATGTGGCTAAACAAAGAAGTAAGACAGGCAATTAACAGTAAAAAGAAAGCATTTGCACTACTAAGGCAGGATGGCACCATTGAAGCTCTAAAAAACTATAGGGAGAAAAATACTTTATCTAAAAAACTAATTAAAGCTGCCAAAAAGGAAACAGAGAAGCACATTGCTAAGGAGAGTAAAACTAATCCCAAACTGTTCTTCAACTATATCAATAGTAAAAGAATAAAAACTGAAAATGTAGGCCCCTTAAAAAATAGTGAGGAAAGAATGGTTGTAGATGACGAGGAAAAAGCTAACATATTAAACACCTTCTTCTCCACGGTATTCACGGTGGAAAATGAAATGCTAGGTGAAATCCCAAGAAACAATGAAAACCCTACCAAGAAACAATGAAAACCCTATATTAAGGGTCACCAATCTAACCCAAGAAGAGGTGCGAAACCGGCTAAATAAGATTAAAATAGATAAATCTCCGGGTCCGGATGGCATACACCCACGAGTACTAAGAGAACTAAGTAATGTAATAGATAAACCATTATTTCTTATTTTTAGGGACTCTATAGCGACAGGGTCTGTTCCGCAGGATTGGCGCATAGCAAATGTGGTGCCAATATTCAAAAAGGGCTCTAAAAGTGAACCTGGAAATTATAGGCCAGTAAGTCTAACCTCTATTGTTGGTAAAATATTTGAAGGGTTTCTGAGGGATGTTATTCTGGATTATCTCAATGAGAATAACTGTTTAACTCCATATCAGCATGGGTTTATGAGAAATCGCTCCTGTCAAACCAATCTAATCAGTTTTTATGAAGAGGTAAGCTATAGGCTGGACCACGGTGAGTCATTGGACGTGGTATATCTCGATTTTTCCAAAGCGTTTGATACCGTGCCGCACAAGAGGTTGGTACACAAAATGAGAATGCTTGGTCTGGGGGAAATTGTGTGTAAATGGGTTAGTAACTGGCTTAGTGATAGAAAGCAGAGGGTGGTTATAAATGGTATAGTCTCTAACTGGGTCGCTGTGACCAGTGGGGTACCGCAGGGGTCAGTATTGGGACCTGTTCTCTTCAACATATTCATTAATGATCTGGTAGAAGGTTTACACAGTAAAATATCGATATTTGCAGATGATACAAAACTATGTAAAGCAGTTAATACAAGAGAAGATAGTATTCTGCTACAGATGGATCTGGATAAGTTGGAAACTTGGGCTGAAAGGTGGCAGATGAGGTTTAACAATGATAAATGTAAGGTTATACACATGGGAAGAAGGAATCAATGTCACCATTACACACTGAATGGGAAACCACTGGGTAAATCTGACAGGGAGAAGGACTTGGGGATCCTAGTTAATGATAAACTTACCTGGAGCAGCCAGTGCCAGGCAGCAGCTGCCAAGGCAAACAGGATCATGGGGTGCATTAAAAGAGGTCTGGATACACATGATGAGAGCATTATACTGCCTCTGTACAAATCCCTAGTTAGACCGCACATGGAGTACTGTGTCCAGTTTTGGGCACCGGTGCTCAGGAAGGATATAATGGAACTAGAGAGAGTACAAAGGAGGGCAACAAAATTAATAAAGGGGATGGGAGAACTACAATACCCAGATAGATTAGCGAAATTAGGATTATTTAGTCTAGAAAAAAGACGACTGAGGGGCGATCTAATAACCATGTATAAGTATATAAGGGGACAATACAAATATGTCGCTGAGGATCTGTTTATACCAAGGAAGGTGACGGGCACAAGGGGGCATTCTTTGCGTCTGGAGGAGAGAAGGTTTTTCCACCAACATAGAAGAGGATTCTTTACTGTTAGGGCAGTGAGAATCTGGAATTGCTTGCCTGAGGAGGTGGTGATGGCGAACTCAGTCGAGGGGTTCAAGAGAGGCCTGGATGTCTTCCTGGAGCAGAACAATATTGTATCATACAATTAGGTTCTGTAGAAGGACGTAGATCTGGGGATTTATTATGATGGAATATAGGCTGAACTGGATGGACAAATGTCTTTTTTCGGCCTTACTAACTATGTTACTATGTTACATTTGCTGATTGGCTCTGATTTTCAAGATCCAGAGGCGGTTGTAATTACTTTAGACACCTTTCATGTAGGCTTATAGCAAAATTGTGTCTATTAGTTCATCATGATTATTGCATTGTTAGTAGCTAGTCTAATATATCATCTATTTAGTCTATTGAACCTTCAGTATTCTATCATCTTAGGCTGACCAATCAAAAAACACCAACTCAATTCTGATAACGTAAACCTAATTACAGTTGCATCACCTACTTTTATAAATGTTCTTTGTGTAAGTTACACAGGTTTAGAATTCCTTAGCTTAGTTTCTTATCATAGTAACATGTTTCTGTATGTTTTTTCAGATATGCCTGGTGTTAGGGCTGGCGGAACGCACCGAGTTAATTAGGGAGATGTTATTTGGTGCGTTCGCAGCACGGGGTCCAGTGTGCAGGAGAGGACCTGCTGCTGGCAAATGGCAGACCTATACTTACTTCACAGAGACGCTGTGCCAGATCTCACTCTGACCCTCGGTGGCCTTTAAGCCTGCGCCAGAGGACGCCCCGAGTCAGCAGCTGAGACCTTGGCAACTAAGAAATGTGGAACCCTGTTGACTTCACAGGAGTATCCAGCAACTGCCGAGCTGAAGGCAGTGTGTGGCAAAACAAACATACAATCTCCTCACCGGAGGAGCTGTATTCTAGGGGCTTATTTCAGCCGGGGCCCTAAATCCATGCACACAATCTCCTCGCCGGAGGTGCTGGCATTCTAGGGGCTTATTTCAGCCGAGTCCCTGAACACACATAAATGTGACCACACTGGCACATGCACATAACTGATTCAATACTAGCGCATGGCCATGCGGTCATGAGAGCCTTAAATAGCTGCAGCAAGTACAGGACCTTCCAAAAAGGACCAATGAGAGACTGCTACAGAGCCTGAGCACCTACAGGACCTTCGTAGAAGGATCAATCGATTTAGCTGCAGTATCTGAACATGTGACCCTCAATCTCCACTGAGAGATCTTACTCTGGGCATGCTCAGAACGAGAAAAGCAGGACTTAGTCCTAGAAGTGTCTGCTCGCCGCTGCCCAACACTGACTTCAATGGCAGAAGCAGGAAAAGCAGCAGTAACCCTTTGTACAGAGTCAGACTGAGCAAGACGCTGGGACTGATGTTTCCGCTGAGCAGGCTCCACTGCGGCAGGAGAAGAATGGGAGACCGCAGCAGAGATGGCCCGAGATTCCCCCTGTGCAGAGGCGGGAACTCGACCCCTAACACCTGGTTCTTTGCATTAACAATTCAGATCGTTTTTGCTATATGTGCAGAGAAGTCACTTTTGTGTCACAAAGGCGAAACTTGACTACCATGACAAGCAAAGCCTGCAACCTGCATTTTGGCTGTAGAATATGAGATCAGGAGAAGAGTTGGACTCCACACATATGCTGCAATAGATGTGCATCATATCTTACCCAATGGTTAAATGGGTAGAGGCAATCTATGCCTTTTTGCAGTCCCAATGCTCTGGAGAGAGCCAACCAATCACACAACCAATTGCTATATCTGCATTTCTGGGGTTTCAAGAAATAAGGAAGAAGACGTGGACGGAAGAACTGCCAGTTCCAAAATCACCGGAAACATTTTCAGTCAAATTAATTGAGGAAGAAGAGGGCGCTTGGTGACATGAAACATCTTCCTCTTATGACCCAGACTTTGTTAGCAACTTCAACTTAACCACATCTTATAACACAAAGTGAACTGAATGATCTTGTTAGGGATTTGGATCTGCCCAAGAATAAGGCTGAGCCCTTACCTTCTAGTGGAATCTCTTAGCGGGTGATGTTCGGATTTCTTTGTTCTGCAACCATGATACAGATCTTGTCCAATACTTCTTCATGAAGGGTAAACTTGTGGCATGGGAAAAAACAAATTTCCAATTAGGTGAGGGTCTCTAATATTAAACAAGAAACCGCACAAAACCAAGGACACCTAAAATATAACTTTTAATGTAACAAAGCTAAAATCATGTTTCAAAATGCATATAAGTAAGAAAACACAGTGAGTGGGTCTTAATCAGGGAAAAGGAAAATTACAATAATATGTATCCTAGTGGGCCCTACACTGTGTCCTGCGTCAGTGGCTTTCCTTGATGTCCCTATTAAATTCCTACTAAGGAGAAAATATCCCAATACACCCTGATACTCATGAAATAAGAAAAATGTTGAGCTGGTGAATAACCCCCAACAATGTTGTATATTATGCTGGTAAGATATGAAAACAAAGCCAGCTGTCCTATTCCTGGTTAAAAAAGTCTGTATATAGAAAGATCAAGCAGGAATATTCTAAGGTCATGTATTAATATGCAAACCAAAAAATGTATTATGTGCACGTGAATGAGCAACAATAGCTACAGTGGGGCAAAAAAGTATTTAGTCAGTCAGCAATAGTGCAAGTTCCACCACTTAAAAAGATGAGAGGCGTCTGTAGTTTACATCATAGGTAGACCTCAACTATGGGAGACAAACTGAGAAAAAAAAATCCAGAAAATCACATTGTCTGTTTTTTTAACATTTTATTTGCATATTATGGTGGAAAATAAGTATTTGGTCAGAAACAAACAATCAAGATTTCTGGCTCTCACAGACCTGTAACTTCTTCTTTAAGAGTCTCCTCTTTCCTCCACTCATTACCTGTAGTAATGGCACCTGTTTAAACTTGTTATCAGTATAAAAAGACACCTGTGCACACCCTCAAACAGTCTGACTCCAAACTCCACTATGGTGAAGACCAAAGAGCTGTCAAAGGACACCAGAAACAAAATTGTAGCCCTGCACCAGGCTGGGAAGACTGAATCTGCAATAGCCAACCAGCTTGGAGTGAATAAATCAACAGTGGGAGCAATAATTAGAAAATGGAAGACATGCAAGACCACTGATAATCTCTCTCAATCTGGGGCTCCACGCAAAATCCCACCCCGTGGGGTCAGAATGATCACAAGAACGGTGAGCAAAATTCCCAGAACCACGCGGCGGGACCTAGTGAATGAACTGCAGAGAGCTGGGACCAATGTAACAAGGCCTACCATAAGTAACACACTATGCCACCATGGACTTAGATCCTGCAGTGCCAGACGTGTCCCACTGCTTAAGCCAGTACATGTCTGGGCCCGTCTGAAGTTTGCTAGAGAGCATTTGGATGATCCAGAGGAGTTTTGGGAGAATGTCCTATGGTCTGATGAAACCAAACTGGAACTGTTTGGTAGAAACACAACTTGTCGTGTTTGGAGGAAAAAGAATACTGAGTTGCATCCATCAAACACCATACCTACTGTAAAGCATTGTGGTGGAAACATCATGCTTTGGGGCTGTTTCTCTGCAAAGGGGCCAGGACGACTGATCCGGGTACATGAAAGAATGAATGGGGCCATGTATCGTGAGATTTTGAGTGCAAACCTCCTTCCATCAGCAAGGGCATTGAAGATGAAACGTGGCTGGGTCTTTCAACATGACAATGATCCACCAGGGCAACGAAGGAGTGGCTTCGTAAGAAGCATTTCAAGGTCCTGGAGTGGCCTAGCCAGTCTCCAGATCTCAACCCTATAGAAAACCTTTGGAGGGAGTTGAAAGTCCGTGTTGCCAAGCGAAAAGCCAAAAACATCACTGCTCTAGAGGAGATCTGCATGGAGGAATGGGCCAACATACCAACAACAGTGTGTGGCAACCTTGTGAAGACTTACAGAAAACGTTTGACCTCTGTCATTGCCAACAAAGGATATATTACAAAGTATTGAGATGAAATTTTGTTTCTGACCAAATACTTATTTTCCACCATAATATGCAAATAAAATGTTAAAAAAAACAGACAATGTGATTTTCTGGATTTTTTTTTCTCAGTTTGTCTCCCATAGTTGAGGTCTACCTATGATGTAAATTACAGACGCCTCTCATCTTTTTAAGTGGTGGAACTTGCACTATTGCTGACTGACTAAATACTTTTTTGCCCCACTGTACATATCAGATATCACCATAAATAATGTAGGTAAACAGGGTGCAGTAATCATGTACTCAACTGGTTGTCCTACTGGGGTTCGTCAGCTCAGTGGCAGGGATTCCCTGTTAGAATCTGTTTTGTTTTTGACCATCCGCCATCTTGTTGTGGTTTACTGGCTGCTGGTCTTTTTTCCCTGGTGCTGGGTTGTCTTGGTCAGGTGATTGTATCACCCTTTAATACCCAGCACCTGCCTTCCATTCCTTGCTGGACAACAGTGTTAATCCACTAGAGTTCTGGCTAGGTGCTTTGATAGCTTTCTGTGTTTGATATTTTGCAGTTCTGGTACCTCTGGTTCTGCTTTTTTTAGTTTCTGTTGTCTGTTGGTTTCTGCAGCCGTCTCTGTGTTTTCCATTAGGAGGTGACCTGTTTTTATACACATCAGAGTCAAAACAAAAGAAAGTCAAAACCGCACCCTTTTCTTTATAGATTGAAGGTCTCAGCGGACACAGGGGCGCACTTCCAAAACCAGGGAGCCTGTTGTGATCTGGTGATTAAGGAGCGACATGCGTCTAGCTCTGAGCAGGTGGCAACTATACTGACCGCAGTCCCTAAGCTAAACACAACACTAGAAGCAGCTGTGGAATGCTCCTAACTCTACCTAGGCATCACGTCACAGCCTAAGAGCTAACTACCCCTAAAGATAGAAGCAGGAAAACTATCTTGCCTCAGAGAAAATCCCCAAAGGATAGATTAGCCCCCCACAAATAATGACTGTGAGAGGAGAAGGAAATGACATACGTAGTATGAAACAAGATTTAGCACAGGAGGCCACTTCTAGCTAGATAGAAAATAGTACAGGACAGAATGCTGTGCGGTCAGTAATAAAAACTAGAAAACGTCCACCGCAGAGAAATGCAAAAATCTCCACACCTAACTAAAGGTATGGAGGGCAAACTCTGCTGCCCAGAGCTTCCAGCTTAGCTAAATAGATCCATACTGAAAAGCTGGACAAATGAACAAAAACAAAGAAAGTGCTGAACAACAAGTCCACAACAAGTGAACCGCAAAAGGACAAGCAAGGACTTAGCTTTGATGAACTGGTCAGAGTGTCAGGAAAGTCCTAAGAGCAATGACTCCAGGCAGGAACAATTGACAACTGGCATTGAATAAGGGATAAGGCCAGACTAATATAGCCGAGCCAGAAAGACGATCAGTGAAAACAGCTGCTGAAGCTAAATCCAAGAAGCAGCCATACCACTCAAAACCACCGGAGGGAGCCCAAGAGCAGAATTCACAACAGGAGCCCTAGCACAGACGTGCTTGATAAAGGTCTGTTGACCGAAACGTCGCTACAGGAGGCAGAATAAATGTAAGCTCTTATTTTTTCACCATCCATTATGGCGCTGTCTTTTTGTTCTTTGCTGTTTTTATACCCAGTCCTTAGATCTTTCAGGGACCTCCTTCCCCCTATCTATAGGTCTTCGCTGAGATTAACCTAGGATCGTGGGCAGGTCTATTTGCAAGGAATGGGTCACCCACTCCATTGTAGGGTATCAGCCTAGTCTCAGTGCAGAGTCAGTTTTCCCCCTTCTATCCTAGTTCTGTTTTGCAGTTCTGTAACATTCCCATTGTAAAATACAAGCCTTAGTCCGGCACAATCCATAGTGAGGTAGCATGTAGCAGCATCCCAATAAATACTAGACGAGTTTCTCCCCTAGAAAAATCCTAGGCGTTCATCAGGGGATCAGAAGACCACATCAAGATAAGGTCGGCCTGGGTCGCCATACCATAGAAACTAAGGGTGTCAATCTTGTGGCATGCAACAACATCAACAGTTTAATAGAAGCTCTGTAGATGAGCATAATCCAGAGGAATGGCAGCTCCTCATCGATTCATCCAAGACAAGCCTAAAAGCCATCTTGCTGCATAATGGCAATGTGCTACCTTCAATTTCAGTTGCTTATGACAAAATGAAATGGTTGTTGAACTGACTGAACTATGAACAACATTTGTGGCACCTCTGTGGTAACTTAAGCATGGTTGCCCCCTTACTGGGTCTCTAGGATCGATACACAAAGTCCTTCTGCTTTCTGTGTGAGTGGGATAGTCATGCAGGAGACTGGCCTCTCTAACATTCACTTCAGCCAGGGAATAAAAATGTCCTATTTTCAGCACTTGTTGACCTACATAACATTTTGTCACCACCATTGTATATCATGTTGGGCTTAATGAAGAAATTTGCAATGGATAAAAATGCAAAAGCGTTTGAGTATTTCATTGATAAATTTCCAAGGTTGAGTGAAGCAAAGATCAAGGAAGGAATCTTTATTGGATTCGTAAGCTTCTTCAAGATGAGGAAGTTCTCCGTTTGATGCAGGACAGGGAAAAAGCTGCATTGGAAGGATTTGCAATAGTGGTGACTAATTTTTTGGGAAACTTAAATGCAGATAACTATGAAGTGATGATGGAAAATCTCATCAAAACGTATAAGGATCTCGGCTGTATTGTCCTTAAAGATTCACTTCTAAAGCCCCCATCACACATAGCGAGATCGCTAGCGAGATCGCTGCTGAGTCACAAGTTTTGTGACGCAACAGCGACCTCAGTAGCGATCTCGCTATGTGTGACACGTAGCAGCGACCAGGCCCCTGCTGTGAGCTCGCTGGTCGTGTCGGAATGGCCTGGACCGTTTTTTGATCATTGAGGTCCCGCTGGGTAGCACACATCGCTGTGTTTGACACCTTACCAACGACCTCGTTGACAAGACATCCCATTGAATCATCATGAAATAGCATCGTTGTACAGGTCGCTACAGGTCGCCGCATCGCTGCTGCGTCGTTGGGGAGATCGCACTGTGTGACATCGCACCAGCGACCACATAGCGACGCA
This sequence comes from Ranitomeya imitator, assembly GCF_032444005.1. NCBI lineage: Eukaryota > Metazoa > Chordata > Amphibia > Anura > Dendrobatidae > Ranitomeya > Ranitomeya imitator. Next base: position 756,692,656 of record NC_091283.1, on the reverse strand, counting down.
GCAACGATCCCTGACAGGTCGTATCGTTGTCGGGATCGCTTAAGCGTCGCTATGTTTGACGGGGCCTTTACACTCACATCTAGATTTTTGTATGCAATAAACTGTGGATTAGTGAGTGACGAGCACGGTGAAAGATTTCACCATGATATTGCGGCTATGTAGAAAAGATATCAAGGAAAATAAAATTCATCAATATTTGCAGATTACTGTTGAGCAATTGTAAGGGATGATCCGATACAGAAGTATGAGACAAGCAAAAAAGAGTCACTGAATGAGGACCACATTTTGTAGTGGTATTTCTGTAACTGTTTATTATTCGCAATAGTGTTTAGACATGTTTCAATTATTTGAATTATTGCCAAGTTTCCTCTAAATAAATATCAGAAAATTGTCAATAAAATATTTTACATCGTTATATCTGCAAAAATAATAATGTTTCAAATGACTGAAACTTTTATGCATTAACTATATGGAGCAGTAAAATGAAAAAAATATATTGGATATCATAGAAACAAGAGTCAACTAAATATTTTCATTATCAGATTTGAATTCAGGAGGTCAAAATCATCAAGAAATGGCTCATTTCATAGCTGAACCTGACTATTTTTAAAAATATGTAGAACAGGGTATATTTAGCCAGTCTGACATGTGGATGAAGCAATACTACTAGAGAAACAGGGTAAGTAAAAAGGTCTGTCAACAGCATGTCACAACCCTTCAGGGGTCGATCCAGCAGACAACACCACACTCACAAAGTGATGGAAAAAGGGAGAGGAAGGCCCTAACAATAGGTAATGAGGGATGGGGCACTTCCTAAACAGCAACCTGTGTCTATCCCTAAGCTACCCTAACGCCCTATGCGGGTCCTTCCCCATGCCGCCGTCACGTGCCTAGTCCCTAGCTGTCACCTCACTATGCCCTGGCTAGTGCACTGGCCAGCAAGGATGCTAGCCTCATTACTGCAGATGGTATCAACACGGGGGTAGTGACAAATACGAGACAGACAGGAAAAGGTACAATGAAAAACGTAGCTCAAGCTTCTGCTGCAAGCTACACACAGCAGAGGATATGGAACCAGGACCTCAAGCAGCTAATACACCGATAGCACCAGAGCGCTCCCAACTCTTAAGCCTGGTCTCCAGAGAAAAACTCTATTACCAACAGTCAGGTGATGCATCATGTGGCTATTTAAAGGATAGTGGGAGTGGTCACCACCCACATCAGCTGACCAGCAAACACAGCAGCTGCCAGCAAGGAAACTGACATTAACCCTTGCTGGCCCCAAAGTAAAAACCACATTTAGGCTGCCGTCACACTAGCAGTATTTGGTCAGTATTTTACATCAGTATTTGTAAGCACAAACCAGGAGTGGAACAATTAGAGGAAAGGTATAATAGAAACACCTCACTACTTCTGCATTTATCACCCACTCCTGGTTTTGGCTGAGAAATACTGATGTAAAATACTGACCAAATACTGCTAGTGTGACGGCAGCCTTAAATTAAAGCAGAACCAGAGCTGTCATGACTTCAAAAGTCACGACACAGCAGCTTGATGAGCTTCAACATTGCAGCAAGAGTTTTTGTATTATTACAATTATTACACAGCTCAAGTAAAAATGGTCAGAATGTTGGATGATGATAGATTTTACATTTAATTAATATAATGCCAGTGTAAGTCAGAACTTTGAATTCACTTGCAGCTTGTTAATTATTGAAGAAGTGCAAGTATTGCTTGACCCAGTGGAACTTAAATGGCTTTCTTTTCTCATATATTTTGTGATTCATCATTTGTATTTTCAAGATCTTGTTGTCAAGATTTACATTTACATCATGAGTTTGAAAAAGCCATACAGCCCAAAATACTTTAGAAGGGGCTCCTGACTGTAACAAAGTTATAATGGGTAGAATAGAACAACCAGACCTGCCGGTGAGAGACAAATGGACAAACAGATAGATGGCTGATATTTAGGAGAAGAGCTCTGAGGTAGATTACTCTGTCTACATTTACTATCCACACGGAAAATTATTATCCACCGTGGAGAAGAAAAACTGTGCTTTTGTCAGATGTGTTTGTCAACAGAGCGCCAGGCAGTCCATGGAATTTAGTGTGTTTGTGCAGTGAGCTTGGACATTTACACTTGTCTATGTCTAATTCAGCAGAGCACGTCCGTTCTGACAGACAGAAGACATTGTTCTCTCCTGTCCCTGCTGCAAGTGAAATGCTGTCTGCAGTTACTGTGCGATAATTTGTATCTAAAGCATATTACCTCTAACATTTGCATGCTTGCAGCCATCCACATGGGGGTAATCTACAATATTTTGATGTTAAACACCATAAATACATTTCACATTGAAGTTAAATTGGCCAAGCTGCAGGACATGTATTGCTTCATCAATCAGTCTAATTCCTGTTTACTAAGGATAGAATTAGCGTGCAGGACTAAATAGGACGTGTTATGCATATTAAACAAATCAATATTGTGTATGGTGAGCTTGAGGCAGCACATAGAAGAGTAACCAATAGTATAAAAAGCAATAAAAATATCAAATATATCATTGCTATTTAACCTTTTAATGACCACCATTATGCATTAAAATGGTGGTCGTTAAGAGGCCTTTTTCGCATTGCCGTTTTAAAATGGTGACGGAGAACAAGGTAATAATGCCCCCTGGCAGCGATGATCCTCATGGTGTCTGCTGTACATGAGAGCTGATACCCTGCAGTATCGGGGTTGATTAACCCCTTAGATACCGCTGTCAATCGCGACATCAGTATTTAAGTTGTTGCCAGGGAGTAACTAGACTCTGATGGTTACCATGGTACCCTGAGGTCATGTGAAGACCTCAGGGTACGGTGGCCTGTGAGATCCAGCTACAAGCTGGATCTTACAGGATGTGTCAGTGAAACACTGACTGCTCTTATACACTGCAGTACATGAGTACAGCAGTCTGTATCTGTTATTGCTGTAATCGCACAGACCCGAAGAATAAATCGGCCTTACTGCACAGTGACACTATTCTTAATCTTAAAAATCAGAAAAAGGCTCTGCTCACATTTATCCTGCGTTGTCCACCAAGTGCTTACGTCGGGGTTTCCGTGTAAATTCCCCAAAATCCAAGATTCAGACAAAACCCCGAACCGGACGGAACCACTCACTTATTAGTCAGATGGAGACACTTTGGACTGGTCTGTGTTCCGGCAGTGTCCCATCATTTTAGGCGTATTTTAATGCACAAGTCTGGGCGACCACAGATCTGTGCTTGTTTAACCTTCGTCAGGCTGCATAATTTTACAACATTAACAGGCTGCAGAGGTACAATTGTACCTTCATATATATTTTATTGAAATTTGGCCAATATATTCTGGACCAAAACTGCAGAGATGTCACGAAATTTCAGCCCTCTACGGCTTTTCGAAAAAAAGTTATTGCAATTTTAAAACGGAATAGTTACAATTGTACCTACTCAGCCGGACGAAGGTTAAAAAGATGGATACCACCGGAGCTGACACCAAACAGAGTACGAAATGTCTTCATCTGGCTCATGGTGGGTGGTTCCATTGGAGACTTCATCAGAATCGCATTTTTTGTGGGATTTAAATGAAAACCCCGCGGTACATTATCAGCGCACAACAATGCAATGTTATACTGGAAGCGATCAAAAAATGCTTTGTACCACAAAATGTTATCGATAAAGACCATAACTCATTCTGCACAAAACCAGCCCCCGCTCAGGTCCATCATCTGTCAAAGACTCTGGAAAAGGGATATGCTCTTCCAAATCCAAATGCCCCCCTCCTTCTGAGCCTTACTGTGCCTAAATCACAGTAAATGGCCACATGTTTGGCATTATTGTAATGGAGAGAATGCACTTAATTTATGTGTGTATATCGCCAGAGGCACAAGTTGGACACAATGTATGGGGGCACTACAATATATGGGGGCACTATACTGTATGGGGACACAATGTATGGGCACTAAACTGACAGATTTACAATTCTCTAGAAAAAAAAAGCCTGGCTTGGATGTTACAAAATAGTCACTGCAGCCGTAGATGAATTCATTGAGGTTACAGCTTCTAAAATGGCTTCATGTTTGGGGGTTTTCTGCTGTTCTGGCACCTTCAGAGCTCCACAAATGTGCCCGCAAACTATTGTAGCAAAATCTGTGTTCCAAAAGCCAAATATCGCTCCTTTCTTCTTCGCCCTAACATGTGCCCTAACAGTAATTTCTAACAACTTATGGGACAGCACCGCATTCGAGGGAAATTGCGCAATAAATTGTGTGGTCTTATTTCACCTGTTAATCCTTGTGTTATCTGACAAATTTGCAGCAAATACAAAAATTACATTTTTACCACTAAAATGTCATATTTCCATGTCTAAATGTTTTAAAATTCTGTGAGGCGCCTATAGGTTCAGAATACTCACTACACACATAGATGAATTCCTTGAGGGGTTTAGTTTCTAAAATCAGCTCATTTATGGGGGTTTCTGCTATTTTCACATGTTAGGGGCTCTTCAAATGCAACATGGCATTCACAATCTATCACTTGCAAATAACAGTCTTTCCTTTCCAAGCCCTGTCATTGCGCAACAAATTAAGGTGTCCGTTTTCTTCTATTATCCATTGTGAAAATTACAAATTTGGAGCTAAACCAACATTCCTGTGAAAAAAAATGAACATTTTCAATATGACGACCTAATGTTATCAAATTGTGTGTAGTACTTGTGGGTTCAAAATGCTCAATATACCCCTGGATACATTCACTGAGGGGTCTAGTTTCCAAAATGGGGTTAATTGTGGGGGGTTTCCATTGTTTAGGTATGTCAGAGGCTCTCCAAATGCGACATAGAATTCTATCTCGATTCCAGCCATTTTAGTGTTCAAAAAGTCAAACGGTGATCATTCCGAACACTGGCACGTGCCTAAACAGTGGATTTCCCTCATATATGGGGTATCAGCATAATCAGGTGAAATTGCATAACAAATGTTAACATCAATTTTCTCTTATTACCCTTGTGAAAATAACAAATTTGAAGCTAATGTTAAATTTTTGTGAAAAAAATGTAAATGTTCATTTTTTTATTTAGTTCCTGTGAAGCACATGAAGGGTTAATACATTACTTGAATGTTGTTTTGAGTAGAGTTGAGCAAATATGTTCGGGTTTCCTCTTATTCTGCAAGCTATAGTGCTTAAAAAATAAGCTGCAGAGGAAATCCGGCTTCCTGGATCGCCCCGGCCGATCAGCTGTTCAGCTCCACAGCTGCATGTGTTGCAGCTGTATCACGGCACATGCATGGAGAGCCCAACAAACAGGCTCTCCATGCATGTGCTCTCTTTTCAGGGTAAAACCAATCTCTAAGTTTGCAACATAAACTTTTTTGAGTACTTATTTTGATGTTTTTCTGGGTTTAAAAGCAAACAAACATTAAGAGAATGTAAAAAAAAGAACTTTTTAGAAAAGTATAACCTTTACTACAGTCACTGATGACGCCAAGGAACCCCAGCTCATGAGGTTCACGCAGAAGACTGAAAACCCCCAGTCTAAACAATTTTGGTGAAAAAAAATCAATTGTTTTGACTAGAAATATGAACAAGACCATACTATTTTTTAAAACTTCCAATTCTCTAATTAAAAAAAAATACATTTATAGGTCACTAGACATGGGCCATATAGTTTGCCACTGTTTCTGGAAGAAAAACACATTGCTTTTTAATTAAGTCTCTAAGCCTACTGTATGTTCACTTTTTTGTAGTTTCTGAAAATTATCCCTACTTTGTTTTACCATTTTTCTTAAAGTTTCATTACTTTAATCTTAAAATGAATAAACAAAAATATAAAACACACAAGTGACACATTTATGGGCTCAGCTTGAAGAATGAACGTGAGGTTTTGGAGACCTAGACAACCTTATTACCAGGTTACCTAAGGTAACAAAGCCGATGCTGGCTCAGGAGAGAAGAGATTGATAGTGTGTACCTTGTGCTGCTTTGTATAGCACAGCATGCATCGAGCGCCACACCAGATCTGTAAGATCTGTCCAGGGTTCTGAAGCTGAGATTGAAGTTAATGTTGTTTGCAGCCTACAGTGCTATGCAAATGATGTGTCCTATATTTCTGTGTTCTCCCTTTACAGTTGTGGCCAAAAGTATTCACACCCCTGCAATTCTGTCAGATAATACTCAGTTTCTTCCTGAAAATTATTGCAATCACAAATTCTTTGGTATTATTATCTTCATTTAATTTGTCTTAAATGAAAAAACACAAAAGAGAATGAAGCAAAAAGCAAAACATTGATCATTTCAGACAAAACTCCAAAAATGGGCCAGACAAAAGTATTGGCACCCCCAGCCTAATACTTGGTTGCACAACCTTTAGCTAAAATAACTGCGACCAACCGCTTCCGGTAACCATCAATGAGTTTCTTACAATGCTCTGCTGGAATTTTAGACCATTCTTCTTTGGCAAACTGCTCCAGGTCCCTGATATTTGAAGGGTGCCTTCTCCAAACTGCCATTTTTAGATCTCTCCACAGGTGTTCTATGGGATTCAGGTCTGGACTCATTGCTGGCCACCTTAGAAGTCTCCAGTGCTTTCTCTCAAACCATTTTCTAGTGCTTTTTGAAGTGTGTTTTGGGTCATTGTCCTGTTGGAAGACCCATGACCTCTGAGGGAGAGCCAGCTTTCTCACACTGGGCCCTACATTATGCTGTAAGATTTGTTGGTGGTCTTCAGACTTCATAATGCCATGCACACGGTCAAGCAGTCCAGTGCCAGAGGCAGCAAAGCAACCCCAAAAGATCAGGGAACCTCCACCATGTTTGACTGTAGGGAACGTGTTCTTTTCTTTGAATGCCTCTTTTTTTCTCCTGTAAACTCTATGTTGATGCCTTTGCCCAAAAAGCTCTACTTTTGTCTCATCTGACCAGAGAACATTCTTCCAAAACATTTTAGGCTTTTTCAGGTAAGTTTTGGCAAACTCCAGCCTGGCTTTTTTATGTCTCGGGGTAAGAAGTGGGGTCTTCCTGGGTCTCCTACCATACAGTCCCTTTTCATTCAGACGCCGACGGATAGTACGGGTTGACACGGTTGTACCCTCGGACTGCAGGGCAGCTTGAACTTGTTTGGATGTTAGTCGAGGTTCTTTATCCAGCATCCATACAATCTTGCGTTTAAATCTCTTGTCAATTTTTCTTTTCCGTCCACATCTAGTGAGGTTAGCCACAGTGCCATGGGCTATAAACTTCTTGATGACACTGTGCATGGTAGACACAGGAACATTCAGGTCTTTGGAAATGGACTTGTAGCCTTATGATTGCTCACGCTTCCTCACAATTTGGTTTCTCAAGTCCTCAGACAGTTAGTTGGTCTTCTTTCTTTTCTCCATGCTCAATGTGATACAGACAAGGACAAAGGACAGCGGTTGAGTCAACTTTAATCCATGACAACTGGCTGCAAGTGTGATTTAGTTATTGCCAACACCTGTTAGGTGCCACAGGTAAGTTACAGGTGCTGTTAATTACGCAAATTAGAGAAGCATCACATGATTTTTCGAACAGTGCCAATACTTTGTCCACCCCCTTTTTTATGTTTGGTGTGGAATTATATCCAATTTGGCTTTAGGACAATTGTTTTTGTGTTTTTTCATTTATGACAAATTAAATGAAGATAATAATATCAAAGAATTTGTGTTTGCAATCATTTTCAGGAAGAAACTGAGTATTATCTGACAGAATTGCAGGGGAGTCAATACTTTTGGCCACAACTGTATATATTTGGATGTTTTATCCCTGAAAGGAGTGACCTTGTGACACTCATAGGGTGGTAAAAATCCACCATAAAGTTTTAAGGTGACTTGTATGAAAACAGATAGAATATATGCTAGTGGCGACAGATGTTTCAAGATTCCAAACAGAAAATAATTGAATGTCTTCTCTTTCCCTCTAACAAAGATAAATTACCTATTGATGTACAATTTAGATTACATATAAGGCACTTCTGCAGACCTACAGGATACATAGGCTCAGTATAGCACTGTGTATAAGCTATGATGATAGTGTTCTCACGTAGAGATGATGTTGCCATTTCTATAACTTTCAAAATGGACAACCCCAAAATACATTAAAGGGTTTGCACATTCAGAATCAATTGTGTTAACATGGGTTTTGACCCTAAAGAACACTAGACCCAAAATGTTTAAGCTTTGTTTTTCCATTAGGTCTATGGAACAATACTTCTCAAAATGTGGTGAGGGGAGACATAGTTGAATAGGTGATCATATGCTGCACTGGTCTTTTTCTAGATGCTACATGTTAGGTGTCGAGTTCCCACCTCTGCACAGGGGGAATCTCGAACCATCTCTGTTGTGGTCTCCCATACTTCTCCAGCCACAGTGGAGTCTGCTCAGCGGAGGCGTCGTTCCCAGCGTCTTGCTCAGTCTCACTCTGTGCATAGGATTACTGCTGCTTTGCCTGCTTCTGCCATTGAAGCCAGGGCTGGGCAGCGGCGAGCAGACGCTTTTGGGATCTAAGTCCTGCTTTTTCCCTTCTGAGCATGCCCAAGGTGAGATCTCCCATTGGAGATCGAGGGTCACATGCTCAGATGCTGCAGCGGTTCCCATTGGTCCTTTATTGGAAGGTCCTGAACGTGCTGCAGCTATATAAGCTGCGCATGACCGCACGGCCATGCGCTAGTGTACATTTGTAAACGTGTGTGTGTTGTGAGTGAAAGTCGTTCATTAAAATCCCCTCCCTGACTGTTCGCGGAAGGTGGGTGATTGCTATCTAGCGCCCGACTTAGCTACCAGCATGTTACTCACCAAACAGCATCTAATTGCTGTGACCGCCAATGCGGCGCCGTGCGCTTTCACAGCGCTTTCCTGACCCAAGCCTGGGTGGTTAGTAGCGTCCGCCATTGCGGCACCGCATGCTCTCTCGTGCATCTTTTATTATTACTTTGGTTACTCTGACACCCCATTAGCGGTGTCGAGCGCAAGTAGTCTAGTCGGACTCGGATCCCAAGTCTTGGGACTGAGCTTGGTGACTCCTTGCTTGCGCTCTTGTGTGCGGTACCGCGGCCCTGTGACTTAACAGGGTTCGCTTCCTTCACACAGGGTGAAGTTAACCCGTGTGTGTATTCACATTGTACCACCATATAGTTCGTCATTACTTGGCAGCAGGTTCCATCTCTGCACGGTGGACCCCGGGCTGCGAACGCACCTTAATCTATCTTATTATTTGGTGCGTTCCGCTTGCCCTAACACTACAATTTCTGGTTTAGTGGCTTAACTAAATCTTTTTGTGTTTATTTTAATGTAATACTAGTTTCGAAAGACAAAATCTAAAATAATTTAAGGTTCTAATAAAAATGTTGGACTATGAGCAATGGTGAGACCCATGCATTGTGACGATCTTTGGTAAGGGAAGGGGCCTTAACCCCTCTGTGACCTTAGACGTACTATCCCGTCGAGGTGCCCTGGGCTTATCTGACCCTGGACGGGATAGTACGTCATAGCCGATCGGCCGCGCTCACGGGGGAAGCGCGGCCGATCGCGGCCGGGTGTCAGCTGCTTATCGCAGCTGACATCCGGCACTATGTGCCAGGAGCGGTCACGGACCGCCCCCGGCACATTAACCCCTGGCACACCGCGATCAAACATGATCGCGATGTGCCGGCGGTGCAGGGAAGCACCGCGCAGGGAGGGGGCTCCCTGCGGGCTTCCCTGAGCCCCCCGCAGCAACGCGATGTGATCGCGTTGCTGCGGGGGTCTCACCTCCCTCCCTGCTTCCTCCAGCCCCGGATCCAAGATGGCCGCGGATCCGGGTCCTGCAGGGAGGGAGGTGGCTTCACAGAGCCTGCTCAGAGCAGGCACTGTGAAGCCTGCAGTGCTGCATATCAGATCGGTGATCTCACAGAGTGCTGTGCACACTGTCAGATCACTGATCTGTGATGTCCCCCCTGGGACAAAGTAAAAAAGTAAAAAAAAAATTTTCCAAATGTGTAAAAAAAATTAAAAAAAATATTCCAAAATAATGAAAAAAAAAAAAAAATATTATTCCCATAAATACATTTCTTCATCTAAATAAAAAAAAAACCAATAAAAGTACACATATTTAGTATCGCCGCGTCCGTAACGACCCGACCTATAAAACTGTCCCACTAGTTAACCCCTTCAGTAAACACCGTAAGAAAAAAAAAAAAAACGAGGCAAAAAACAACGCTTTATTATCATACCGCCGAACAAAAAGTGGAATAACACGCGATCAAAAGGACAGATATAAATAACCATGGTACCGCTGAAAGCGTCATATTGTCCCGCAAAAAACGAGCCGCAATACAGCATCATCAGCAAAAAAATAAAAAAGTTATAGTCCTGAGAATAAAGCGATGCAAAAATAATTATTTTTTCTGTAAAATAGTTTTTATCGTATAAAAGCGCCAAACCATAAAAAAATGATATAAATGAGGTATCGCTGTAATCGTACTGACCCGAAGAATAAAACTGATTTATCAATTTTACCAAACGCGGAACGGTATAAACGCCTCCCCCAATAGAAATTCATGAAAAGCTGGTTTTTGGTCATTCTTCCTCACAAAAATCGGAATAAAAAGCGATCAAAAAATGTCACGTGCCCGAAAATGTTTTCAATAAAAACGTCAACTCGTCCCGCAAAAAACAAGACCTCACATGACTCTGTGGACCAAAATATGGAAAAATTATAGCTCTCAAAATGTGGTATTGCAAAAAATATTTTTTGCAATAAAAAGGGTCTTTCAGTGTGTGACGGCTGCCAATCATAAAAATCCGCTAAAAAACCCGCTATAAAAGTAAATCAAACCCCCCTTCATCACCCCCTTAGTTAGGGAAAAATAAAAAAAAATGTATTTATTTCCATTTTCCCATTAGGGTTAGGGCTAGGGTTAGGGTTAGGGCTAGGGTTAGGGTTAGGGCTAGGGTTAGGGCTAGGGTTAGGGCTAGGGTTAGGGCTAGGGTTAGGGTTGGGGCTACAGTTAGGGTTGGGGCTAAAGTTAGGGTTAGGGTTTAGATTACATTTACAGTTGGGAATAGGGTTGGGATTAGGGTTAGGGGTGTGTCAGGGTTAGAGGTGTGGTTAGGGTTACCGTTGGAATTAGGGTTAGGGGTGTGTTTAGATTAGGGTTTCAGTTATAATTGGGGGTTTCCACTGTTTCGGCACATCAGGGGCTCTCCAAACACGACATGGCGTCCGATCTCAATTCCAGCCAATTCTGCGTTGAAAAAGTAAAACAGTGCTCCTTCCCTTCCGAGCTCTCCTGTGTGCCCAAACAGGGGTTTAGCCTCACATATGGGGTATCAGCGTACTCAGGACAAATTGGACAACAACTTTTGTGGACCAATTTCTCCTGTTACCCTTGGGAAAATACAAAACTGGGGGCTAAAAAATAATTTTTGTGGGAAAACAAAAATATTTTTTATTTTCACGGCTCTGCGTTATAAACTGTAGTGAAACACTTGGGGGTTCAAAGTTCTCACAACACATCTAGATAAGTTCATTGAGGGGTCTAGTTTCCAATATGGGGTCACTTGTGGGGGGTTTCTACTGTTTAGGTACATTAGGGGCTCTGCAAACGCAATGTGACGCCTGCAGACCAATCCATCTAAGTCTGCATTCCAAATGATGCTCCTTCCCTTCCGAGCCCTCCCATGCGCCCAAACGGTGGTTCCCCCCCACATATCGGGTATCAGCGTACTCAGGACAAATTGGACAACAACATTTAGGGTCCAATTTCTCCTGCTAACCTTGGAAAAATACAAAACTGGGGGCTAAAATATAATTTTTGTGGAAAAAAAAAATTTTTTTATTTGCACGGCTCTGCGTTATAAACTGTAGTGAAATACTTGGGGGTTCAAAGCTCTCACAACACATCAAGATGAGTTCCTTAGGGGGTCTACTTTCCAAAATGGTGTCACTTGTGGGGGGTTTCTACTGTATAGGTACATTAGGGGCTCTGCAAACGGAATGTGACGCCTGCAGACCATTCCATCTAAGTCTGCATTCCAAATGGCGCTCCTTCCCTTCCGAGCCCTCCCATGCGCCCAAACGGTGGTTCCCCCCCACATATGGGGTATCAGCGTACTCAGGACAAATTGGACAACAACTTTTGGGGTCCAATTTCTCCTGTTACCCTAGGGAAAATACAAAACTGGGGGCTAAAAAATAATTTTTGTGGGAAAAAAATTTTGTTTTATTTTTATGGCTCTGCATTATAAACTTCTGTGAAGCCCTTGGTGGGTCAAAGTGCTCACCACACATCCAGATAAGTTCCTTAGGGGGTCTACTTTCCAAAATGGTGTCACTTGTGGGGGGTTTCAATGTTTAGGCACATCAGTGGCTCTCCAAACGCAACATGGCGTCCCATCTCAATTCCTGTCAATTTTGCATTGAAAAGTCAAACGGCGCTCCTTCCCTTCCGAGCTCTCCCATGCGCCCAAACAGTGGTTTACTGCCACATATGGGGTATCAGCGTACTCAGGACAAATTGGACAAGAACTTTTGAGGTCCAATTTCTTCTCTTACCCTTGGAAAATTAAAAAATTGGGGGCAAAAATATAATTTTTGTGAAAAAATATGATTTTTTATTTTTACGGTTCTGCATTATAAACTTCTGTGAAGCACTTGGTGGGTCAAAGTGCTCACCACACATCCAGATAAGTTCCTTAGGGGGTCTACTTTCCAAAATGGTGTCACTTGTGGGGGGTTTCAATGTTTAGGCACATCAGTGGCTCTCCAAACGCAACATGACGTCCCATCTCAATTCCTGTCAATTTTGCATTGAAAAGTCAAACGGCGCTCCTTCCCTTCCGAGCTCTCCCATGCGCCCAAACAGTGGTTTACTGCCACATATGGGGTATCAGCGTACTCAGGACAAATTGGACAACAACTTTTGGGGTCCATTTTCTCCTGTTACCCTTGGTAAAATAAAACAAATTGGAGCTGAAGTAAATTTTTTGTGTAAAAAAGTTAAATGTTCATTTTTATTTAAATATTCCAAAAATTCCTATTAAACACCTGAAGGGTTAATAAACTTCTTGAATGTGGTTTTGAGCACCTTGAGGGGTGCAGTTTTTAGAATGGTGTCACACTTGGGCATTTTCTATCATATAGACCCCTCAAAATGACTTCAAATGAGACGTGGTCCCTAAAAAAAAATGGTGTTGTAAAAATGAGAAATTGCTGGTCAACTTTTAACCCTTATAACTCCCTAACAAAAAAAAATTGGTTCCAAAATTATGCTGATGTAAAGGAGACATGTGGGAAATGTTACTTATTAAGTATTTTGTGTGACATATCTCTGTGATTTAATTGCATAAAAATTTCCGTTTTTTTCACAAATAAACGCAGGTACTATCAAAGAAATTTTACCACTATCATGAAGTACAATATGTCACGAGAAAACAATGTCAGAATCACCAGGATCCGTTGAAGCATTTCGGAGTTATAACCTCATAAAGGGACAGTGGTCAGAATTGTAAAAATTGGCCTGTCATTGACGTGCAAACCACCCTTGGGGGTAAAGGGGTTAAAGATAGAGAAGCCTGAGTCTCTGATCAAAGGCTACGTTCACACTAGCGTTGTGCGCCGCTGCGTCGGCGACGCGACGCACAATGCACCGAAAAACGCGTGCAAACGCATGCAAAAATGCTGCGTTTTTCGACGCGTGCGTCGTTTTTTGACGAAAATCGGATGCAAGAAAAATGCAACTTGTTGTGTTTTCTTGGTCCGACGCTAGCGTCAAAAAAGACGCACGTGTCGGAAAACGCACCAAGCAAAAACGCATGCGTCCCCCATGTTAAACATAGGGGCGCATGACGCGTGCGTCGCCGCTGCGTCGCCCGACGCTAGCGCGACGCACACTAGCCGAACGCTAGTGTGAACGTAGCCTTACTGTGCTCCCATTAAACTCTGATCTGTCCTCTCCCCCACTCCATGAGGCACGGGACAGAAAAGCAATGTAAACAAGACACAAAGATAAAACAGGAATAACAGAAAACCTCTATCATACAAAATCATTAACCAACAATAGGGAGGAGGATAGGAACAGGGACAAATATATAAACACACACGTACAAAAGCAAACCACAGAACACCTCTACAACAACTCTGTTACAACTACTTAGTTTTAGCACACAGCACAGGAAGATGAATCTTTCACCAGCAGGGACAAGAAGGTCTGACCAGTGTATATAGGAAGAGGTAATGACCAGATCAGAAGCAGCTGAAATGGAGATACATGTTTCTGACCAGCATAGAAAGGGTCGGTACCATCCTCAGCACCAGAAGAAACAAAATCCATTTAATATTGGGACACAAATCACAACATCTCTAAAGAAGACCTGCAATTCATTGCCCGAAGTGATCATCCAACTCCAGGTCTTCCACGGGGACGTCACACTCTTGTGTCACATGCATTCGGTGAGGCCCTTAAGGAAAAAAAAGACCAAGAAACTTTTTTAAAACATAAAGCAAGTGCATATACAGGTAAATTGTTTTCCAAAAGGAGATGACACTAGGAAGGCTACATCAGTCAATTCCCTGTTGCATGCGTCCTCATCTCATACCACACACACCATCAAGGCCATCCCGGTTGGCCAATTCCTCAGGATGAAGCGGATCTGCTCTACTGAACAAAAATTTGAAGCCCAATCTGAAGACCTCAAAAGTAGATTCAAAGCTCGTGGCTATAGCAATCGCTGCATAAAACAAGGGTATACTAGAGCCAAGAAAACGGAGAGACATCAGCTATTATATAAAAAAGAGAGGAGAGGTACATCGGAAAACAATGTTAGATTTGTCTCCACATACAATTGTTATTGGCAACGTATGCAGGAGATAATTAATAAACATTGGCCAGTTCTCCTCACGGACTCCGTCTTGGCGTCAAGTATTCCCCAGAGACCCAGTTTCACAGCAAATCGAGGCAAAAGTATCAGAGATTTATTGGTAAAAAGCCACTATGTGGCAAAAATTACCAATCCTCTCAATCCTACTAACAGAGGTCCTATATGGGGTTGTTATCCCTGCGGCGATTGCTTGGCCTGTAGAGAAAAGAATCTTGTTAGGGGCACTCATTTTACGTCATCGTGTGCTGGGAAGAGGTTTCAGATTCGACATCACATACGCTGTAGTAGTACTTTTGTTATATATCTAGCCACATGTCCTTGCTCCAAAATATATGTGGGGCTCACGTCACGTCAGCTTCGTGTACGTGTGAGAGAGCACGTAAGAGACATCTTAAATGCACGTAAAGCTGAGGACGTTAGTGCCCTAAAAACCATCCTGAAGCATTTTCATATGTTTCATGGATGCGATCCCACTGGCCTACGGATCATTGGGATCGATCAGGTTCATGGTGGTAGCAGAGGAGGGAACTTAAAACGGTTACTTGCGCAGGTTGAGTGTAAATGGATAGTGACTCTGGACTCCATGTCTCCAGTGGGACTTAATGAGACAATTAGTTTTGTCCCTTTTCTATGAGAACCTTGTTCCCCCGTGTCTCTCTGTGTGCTGAAGATAAAATTTAATCTGTCTTTACATTTTAATCTTGTATGTGTTTTTTCTGTTTATTTATATGTTTTTCTTATCTCTTACATCCCTAGATTTAATTGCCCTGAAGAATTTGGTGTTTTGTGGTTATTGTGCCAACGATATACTAGGAATTGCGAATAAGGATAAAAGCATTAGTGAACCATGTCACTAATCATCACTTGAAGATAGTTCACCTTCTGGAAGAATATCTAATATATATTTCCTCATATTTTATTATTTTTCATATTGTGTATGATATTTATTTATTTATGTATGTATGTTCGTTTATATTAACACTAAAGGTATATTGTATTTTTCTTATAAATATAATGTACAGTGGGGCAAAAAAGTATTTAGTCAGTCAGCAATAGTGCAAGTTCCACCACTTAAAAAGATGAGAGGCGTCTGTAATTTACATCATTGGTAGACCTCAACTATGGGAGACAAACTGAGAAAAAAAAATCCAGAAAAATCACATTGTCTGTTTTTTTATAATTTTTTTTGCATATTATGGTGGAAAATAAGTATTTGGTCAGAAACAAACAATCAAGATTTCTGGCTCTCACAGACCTGTAACTTCTTCTTTAAGAGTCTCCTCTTTCCTCCACTCATTACCTGTAGTAATGGCACCTGTTTAAACTTGTTATCTGTATAAAAAGACACCTGTGCACACCCTCAAACAGTCTGACTCCAAACTCCACTATGGTGAAGACCAAAGAGCTGTCAAAGGACACCAGAAACAAAATTGTAGCCCTGCACCAGGCTGGGAAGACTGAATCTGCAATAGCCAACCAGCTTGGAGTGAAGAAATCAACAGTGGGAGCAATAATTAGAAAATGGAAGACATACAAGACCACTGATAATCTCCCTCGATCTGGGGCTCCACGCAAAATCCCACCCCATGGGGTCAGAATGATCACAAGAACGGTGAGCAAAAATCCCAGAACCACGCGGGGGGACCTAGTGAATGAACTGCAGAGAGCTGGGACCAATGTAACAAGGCCTACCATAAGTAACACACTACGCCACCATGGACTCAGATCCTGCAGTGCCAGACGTGTCCCACTGCTTAAGCCAGTACATGTCCGGGCCCGTCTGAAGTTTGCTAGAGAGCATTTGGATGATCCAGAGGAGTTTTGGGAGAATGTCCTACGGTCTGATGAAACCAAACTGGAACTGTTTGGTAGAAACACAACTTGTCGTGTTTGGAGGAAAAAGAATACTGAGTTGCATCCATCAAACACCATACCTACTGTAAAGCATTGTGGTGGAAACATCATGCTTTGGGGCTGTTTCTCTGCAAAGGGGCCAGGACGACTGATCCGGGTACATGAAAGAATGAATGGGGCCATGTATCGTGAGATTTTGAGTGCTAACCTCCTTCCATCAGCAAGGGCATTGAAGATGAAACGTGGCTGGGTCTTTCAACATGACAATGATCCAAAGCACACCGCCAGGGCAACGAAGGAGTGGCTTCGTAAGAAGCATTTCAAGGTCCTGGAGTGGCCTAGCCAGTCTCCAGATCTCAACCCTATAGAAAACCTTTGGAGGGAGTTGAAAGTCCGTGTTGCCAAGCGAAAAGCCAAAAACATCACTGCTCTAGAGGAGATCTGCATGGAGGAATGGGCCAACATACCAACAACAGTGTGTGGCAACCTTGTGAAGACTTACAGAAAACGTTTGACCTCTGTCATTGCCAACAAAGGATATATTACAAAGTATTGAGATGAAATTTTGTTTCTGACCAAATACTTATTTTCCACCATAATATGCAAATAAAATGTTAAAAAAACAGACAATGTGATTTTCTGGATTTTTTTTTCTCAGTTTGTCTCCCATAGTTGAGGTCTACCTATGATGTAAATTACAGACGCCTCTCATCTTTTTAAGTGGTGGAACTTGCACTTTTGCTGACTGACTAAATACTTTTTTGCCCCACTGTATATGTCTTGATATGATATATATATTTGCGGTATATAATGTATGTGTTTTATCACGTCTTATGTCATGATCCCAATGGCAGAGGATCACAAAAGGACAAGCACAAAAACAAAACAAGCTCTAGGGTGATGGAACCTGAGCTGACCGCGATTCTGAACCTAAACACACAACTAGCAGTAGCCGGGGAACGTGCCTACGATGATTCCTAGACGTCTCGCGCCAGCCGAAGGATTAACTTCCCCTATAAGAAGAAACACAGGCCTCACTTGCCTCCAGAGAAACACCCCACAGAAATAGCAGCCCCCCACATGTAATAACGGTGAAATGAGAGGAAAGCACATACGTAGTTATGAAAATAGAATCAGCAAAAATGAGGCCCGCTAAAGCTAGATAGCAGAGGATACAAAAGTGAACTGCGCGGTCAGCGAAAAACCCTTCAAAAAACCATCCTGAAATTACTTGAACTCATGTGCCAACTCATGGAACATGAGGAGTAATTTCAGCCCACTAGAGCAACCAGCAGCAAGGAATCACATATCTGCAAGCTGGACTAAGACAAAAATTAAGCAAAACGTGGAACAGGAAAATCAAAACTTAGCTTGTCCTGAAGATAACAGACGCAGGGAGCAGAGGTAAAAAGACACGCTGATTACATTGATAGCCGGCAAGGAAATGACAAAAAAGCCAGGTTAAATAGGAAACTCCCATAACCTGATGGAACAGGTGGACACCAGAGACCGCAGAGAACACAAGTCACCCAGTACCATCAGTAACCACCAGAGGGAGCCCAAAAACAGAACTCACAACAGTACCCCCCCTTGAGGAGGGGTCACCGAACCCTCACGAGAACCACCAGGGCGACCAGGATGAGCCCTATGAAATGCACGGACCAAATCGGCAGCATGAACATCAGAGGCAATCACCCAAGAATTATCCTCCTGACCATAACCCTTCCACTTGACCAAATACTGGAGTTTCCGTCTGGAAACACGAGAATCCAAGATCTTCTCCACAACATACTCCAATTCACCCTCCACCAGCACCGGAGCAGGAGGCTCAAGCGAAGGAACGACAGGTACCTCATACTTCCGCAACAACGACCGATGGAACACATTATGAATAGCAAACGATGCCGGGAGATCCAAACGAAACGACACAGGGTTAAGAATTTCCAAGATCCTATAGGGACCGATGAACCGAGGCTTGAACTTAGGAGAAGAGACCTTCATAGGAACAAAACGAGAAGACAACCACACCAAGTCCCCAACAAGAAGTTGAGGACCCACGCGGCGACGGCGATTAGCAAACTGCTGAGCCCTCTCCTGGGACAACTTCAAATTGTCCACCACATGACTCCAAATCCGATGCAACCTATCCACCACCATGTCCACTCCAGGACAATCAGAAGGCTCCACCTGACCAGAGGAAAAACGAGGATGAAACCCCGAATTACAAAAGAAAGGAGAAACCAAGGTAGCAGAACTAGCCCGATTATTAAGGGCAAACTCGGCAAGCGGCAAAAAGGAAACCCAGTCATCTTGATCAGCAGAAACAAAACACCTTAAATAAGTTTCTAAAGTCTGATTAGTTTGTTCCGTCTGGCCATTCGTCTGGGGATGGAATGCAGACGAAAAGGACAAATCAATGCCCATCTTAGTACAGAACGTCCGCCAAAATCTAGACACAAACTGGGATCCCCTGTCAGAAACGATGTTCTCCGGAATGCCATGCAAACGGACCACGTTTTAAAAAAACAGAGGGACCAACTCAGAGGAGGAAGGTAACTTAGGCAAGGGTACCAGATGAACCATCTTAGAAAAGCGGTCACACACAACCCATATGACGGACATTTTTTGAGAGACAGGGAGATCCGAAATAAAGTCCATGGAAATGTGCGTCCAAGGCCTCTTCGGGATTGGCAAAGGTAACAACAATCCACTGGCCCGAGAACAGCAAGGCTTAGCCCGAGCGCAAACTCCACAAGACTGCACGAAAGAACGCACATCCCTCGACAAGGAAGGCCACCAAAAAGACCTGGCCACCAAGTCTCTAGTACCAAATATTCCAGGATGACCTGCCAACACAGAAGAATGGACCTCGGAGATGACTCTACTGGTCCAATTATCCGGAATAAACAGTCTTTGCGGCGGACAACGATCAGGTTTATCCGCCTGAAACTCCTGCAAAGCACGTCGCAAGTCTAGGGAGACAGCCGACAAAATCACCCCATCCCTAAGGATACCAGTGGGCTCAGAATTTCCAGGGGAGTCAGGCACAAAACTCCTAGAAAGAGCATCCACCTTCACATTCTTTGAACCTGGCAGGTATGAAACCACAAAATTGAAACGGGAGAAAAACAGTGACCAACGAGCCTGTCTAGGATTCAGACGCTTGGCAGACTCAAGGTACATCAGATTTTTGTGATCAGTCAAGACCACCACACGATGTCTAGCACCCTCAAGCCAATGACGCCACTCCTCAAATGCCCACTTCATGGCCAAAAGCTCCCGATTACCAACATCATAATTCCGTTCAGCGGGCGAAAATTTTCTAGAAAAGAACGCACATGGTTTCATCACTGAGCCATCGGAGCTTCTCTGTGACAAAACCGCCCCCGCTCCGATCTCGGAAGCATCAACCTCAACCTGAAAAGGAAGCGACGTATCTGGCTGACGCAACACAGGAGCAGAAGAAAACCGGCGCTTAAGTTCCTGAAAGGCCTCCACAGCCGCAGGAGACCAATCAGCAACATCAGCACCCTTCTTAGTCAAATCCGTCAAAGGCTTAACAACACTAGAAAAATTAGTTATGAAACGACGATAAAAATTAGCAAAGCCCAAGAACTTCTGTAGACTCTTAAGAGATGTAGGCTGCGTCCAGTCACAAATAGACTGAACCTTGACGGGATCCATCTCAATAGTAGAAGGGGAAAAAATATACCCCAAAAAAGAAATCTTCTGGACTCCAAAGAGACATTTAGAACCCTTTACAAACAAAGAATTGGCCCGCAGGACCTGAAACACCTTCCTGACCTGCTGAACATGAGACTCCCAGTCATCAGAAAAAACCAAAACATCATCCAAATACACGATAATAAATTTATCCAGATATTCACGGAAAATATCGTGCATAAAAGACTGGAAGACAGAAGGAGCATTAGAAAGTCCAAAAGGCATCACCAAATACTCGAAATGGCCCTCAGGCGTATTAAATGCGGTTTTCCACTCATCACCCTGCCTTATCTGCACAAGATTATACGCACCCCGAAGATCAATCTTAGTGAACCATTTAGCCCCCTTAATGCGAGCGAACAAATCAGTCAACAATGGCAAAGGATACTGATCTTTGACTGTAATCTTATTCAAAAGACGATAATCTATGCAAGGCCTCAAGGAACCATCTTTTTTGGCCACAAAAAAAAAACCTGCTCCCAAAGGGGACGAAGATGGACGGATATGTCCCTTTTCCAAGGACTCCTTAACATAATTCCGCATAGCAGCATGCTCTGGCACTGACAGATTGAACAAACGACCTTTAGGGAATTTACTGCCAGGAATCAAATCTATAGCACAATCGCAATCCCTGTGAGCAGGAAGCGAACTGAGCTTAGGCTCCTCAAAAACCTCCCGATAATCAGACAAAAATACAGGAACCTCAGAAGGAGTAGATGAAGCGATAGAAATCGGAGATGCATCATCATGAACCCCCTGACATCCCCAGCTTAACACAGACATTGTTTTCCAGTCCAGGACTGGGTTATGAGTTTGTAACCATGGCAGACCAAGCACTAAGACATCATGTAAATTATACAGTACCAGGAAGCGAATCACCTCCTGATGAACGGGAGTCATACGCATGGTCACTTGTGTCCAGTACTGAGGTTTATTCATAGCCAAAGGTGTAGAGTCAATTCCTTTCAAAGGAATAGGAACTTCCAGAGATTCCAGACTAAACCCACAGCGATTGGCAAATGACCAATCCATAAGACTCAGGGCAGCGCCTGAATCCACATAGGCATCGAAGGAAATGGATGATAATGAACAAATCAGCATCACAGACAGAATGAACTTAGACTGTAAGGCAACAGACTTATCAACCTTTTTTGTGCGTTTAGAGCATGCTGATATAACATGAGCTGAATCACCACAATAAAAACACAATCCATTTTTCCGCCTATAATTTTGCCGTTCACTTCTGGACTGAATTCTATCACATTGCATTATCTCAGGTGCCTGTTCAGACACCGCCAAATGGTGCACAGGTTTGCGCTCCCGTAAACGCCGATCAATCTGAATAGCCATAGTCATGGACTCATTCAGACCTGTAGGCGCCGGGAACCCCACCATAACATCTTTAACCCCTTTCTGCCATTAGACGTACTATTGCGTCCATGTGGGGTGGGCTTTACTTCCCAAGGACGCAATAGTACGTCATATGCGATCGGCAGCGCTCACGGGGGGAGCGCCGCCGATCGCGGCCGGGTGTCAGCTGTTTATCGCAGCTGACATCCGGCACTATGTGCCAGGAGCGGTCACGGACCGCCCCCGGCACATTAACCCCCGGCACACCGCGATCAAAGATGATCGCGATGTGCCGGCGGTGCAGGGAAGCACCGCGCAGGGAGGGGGCTCCCTGCGGGCTTCCCTGAGCCCCCCGCAGCAACGCGATGTGATCGCGTTGCTGCGAGGGTCTCACCTCCCTCCCTGCTCCCTCCAGCCCCGGATCCAAGATGGCCGCGGATCCGGGTCCTGCAGGGAGGGAGGTGGCTTCACAGAGCCTGCTCAGAGCAGGCACTGTGAAGCAGCCTGCACTCCTATCAGATCAGTGATCTGACAGAGTGCTGTGCAAACTGTCAGATCACTGATCTGTGATGTCCCCCCCTGGGACAAAGTAAAAAAGTAAAAAAAAAAAATTTCAAATGTGTAAAAAAAAATAAAAAAAAATATTCCAAAATAATGAAAAAAAAAAAAAATATTATTCCCATAAATACATTTCTTTATCTAAATAAATAAAAAAAAACAATAAAAGTACACATATTTAGTATCGCCGCGTCCGTAACGGCCCGACCTATAAAACTGGCCCACTAGTTAACCCCTTCAGTAAACACCGTAAGAAAAAAAAAAAAAAAACGAGGCAAAAAACAACGCTTTATTATCATACCGCCGAACAAAAAGTGGAATAACACGCGATCAAAAAGACAAATATAAATAACCATGGTACCGCTGAAAACGTCATCTTGTCCCGCAAAAAACGAGCTGCCATACAGCATCATCAGCAAAAAATTAAAAAAGTTATAGTCCTGAGAATAAAGCGATGCAAAAATAATTATTTTTTCTATAAAATAGTTTTTATCGTATAAAAGCGCCAAAACATAAAAAAATTATATAAATGAGGTGTCGCTGTAATCGTACTGACCCGAAGAATAAAACTGCTTCATCAATTTTACCAAACGCGGAACGGTATAAACGCCTCCCCCAAAAGAAATTCATGAATAGCTGGTTTTTGGTCATTCTGCCTCACAAAAATCGGACTAAAAAGCGATCAAAAAATGTCACGTGCCCGAAAATGTTACCAATAAAAACATCAACTCGTCCCGCAAAAAACAAGACCTCACATGACTCTGTGGACCAAAATATAGAAAAATTATAGCTCTCAAAATGTGGTAACGCAAAAAATATTTTTTGCAATAAAAAGCGTCTTTCAGTGTGTGACGGCTGCCAATCATAAAAATCCGCTAAAAAACCCGCTATAAAAGTAAATCAAACCCCCCTTCATCACCCCCTTAGTTAGGGAAAAATTAAAAAAATGTATTTATTTCCATTTTCCCATTAGGGCTAGGGTTAGAGTTAGGGTTAGGGCTAGGGTTAGGGCTAGGGTTAGGGCTAGGGCTAGGGTTAGGGTTAGGGCTAGGGTTAGGGCTAGGGTTAGGGCTAGGGTTAGGGTTAGGGCTAGGGTTAGGGCTAGGGTTAGGGCTAGGGTTAGGGCTAGGGTTAGGGTTAGGGCTAGGGTTAGGGCTAGGGTTAGGGCTAGGGTTAGGGCTAGGGCTAGGGTTAGGGTTAGGGCTAGGGTTAGGGCTAGGGTTAGGATTAGGGTTAGGGCTAGGGTTAGGGCTAGGGCTACAGTTTGGGTTGGGGCTAAAGTTACAGTTAGGGTTTAGATTACATTTACGGTTGGGAATAGGGTTGGGATTAGGGTTAGGGGTGTGTCAGGGTTAGAGGTGTGGTTAGGGTTACTGTTGGGATTAGGGTTAGGGATGTGTTTGGATTAGGGTTTCAGTTATAATTGGGGGGTTTCCACTGTTTAGGCACATCAGGGGCTCTCCAAACGCGACATGGCGTCCGATCTCAATTCCAGCCAATTCTGCGTTGAAAAAGTAAAACAGTGCTTCTTCCCTTCCGAGCTCTCCCGTGTGCCCAAACAGGGGTTTACCCCAACATATGGGGTATCAGCGTACTCAGGACAAATAGGACAACAACTTTTGGGGTCCAATTTCTCCTGCTACCCTTGGGAAAATATAAAACTCGGGGCTAAAACATTTTTTGTGGGAAAAAAAAAGATTTTTTATTTTCACGGCTCTGCGTTATAAACTGTAGTGAAACACTTGGGGGTTCAAAGTTCTCACAACACATCTAGATTAGTTCCCTGGGGGGTCTAGTTTCCAATATGGGGTCACTTGTGGGGGGTTTCTACTGTTTAGGTACATTAGGGGTTCTGCAAACGCAATGTGACGTCTGCAGACCATTCCATCTAAGTCTGCATTCCAAATGGCGCTCCTTCCCTTCCGAGCTCTGCCATGCGCTCAAACGTTGGTTTCCCCCAACATACGGGGTATCAGCGTACTCAGGACAAATTGGACAACAACTTTTGGGGTCGAATTTCTCCTCTTACCCTCGGGAAAATACAAAACTGGGGGCTAAAAAATAATTTTGGGGGGAAAGATTTTTTTTTTTAATTTTCACGGCTCTGCGTTACAAACTGTAGTGAAACACTTGGGGGTTCAAAGCTATCACAACACATCTAGATGAGTTCCTTAGGGGGTCTAGTTTTCAAAATGGTGTCACTTGTGGGAGGTTTCTACTGTTTAGGTACATTAGGGGCTCTGCAAATGCAATGTGACACCTGCAGACCATTCCATCTAAGTCCTCATTCCAAATGGATCTCCTTCCCTTCCGAGCCCTCCCATGCGCCCAAACAGTGGTTCCCCCCCACATATAGGGTATCAGCGCACTCAGGACAAATTGGACAACAAATTGTGGGGTCGAATTTCTCCTGTTACCCTCGGGAAAATACAAAACTGGAGGCTAAAAAATAATTTTTGTGGGAAAAAATTTTTGTTTTATTTTTACGGCTCTCCATTATAAACTTCTGTGAAGCCCTTGGTGGGTCAAAGCGCTCAGCACACATCTAGATAAGTTCCTAAGGGGGTCTACTTTCCAAAATGGTGTCACTTGTGGGGGGTTTCTACTGTTTAGGTACATTAGGGGCTCTGCAAACGCAATGTGACACCTGCAGACCATTCCATCTAAGTCTGCATTCAAATGGCACTCCTTCCCTTCTGAGCCCTCCCATGTGCCCAAACAGTGGTTCCCCCCACATATGGTGTATCATCGCACTCAGGACAAATTGGGCAACAAATTTTGGGGTCCAATTTCTCCTGTTACCCTCAGGAAAATACAAAACTGGGGGCTAAAAAAATAATTTTTGTGGGAAAAATATTTTGTTTTATTTTTACGGCTCTGCATTATAAACTTCTGTGAAGCACTTGGTGGGTCAAAGTGCTCACCACACCTCTAGATAAGTTCCTTAGGGGGTCTACTTTCCAAAATGGTGTCATTTGTGGGGGGTTTCAATGTTTAGGCACATCAGTGGCTCTTCAAACGCAACATGGCGTCCCATCTCAATTCCTGTCAATTTTGCTTTGAAAAGTCAAACGGCGCTCCTTCCCTTCCGAGCTCTCCCATCCACCCAAACAGTGGTTTACCCCCACATATGGGGTATCAGCGTACTCAGGACAAATTGTACAACAACTTTTGGGGTCCAATTTCTTCTCTTACCCTTGGGAAAATAAAAAATTGGGGGCGAAAAGATAATTTTTGTGAAAAAATATGATTTTTTATTTTTACGGTTCTACATTATAAACTTCTGTGAAGCACTTGTTGGGTCAAAGTGCTCACCACACCTCTAGATAAGTTCCTTAGGGGGTCTACTTTCCAAAATGGTGTCACTTGTGGGGGGTTTCAATGTTTAGGCACATCAGTGGCTCTCCAAACGCAACATGGCGTCCCATCTCAATTCCTGTCAATTTTGCATTGAAAAGTCAAACGGCGCTCCTTCCCTTCCGAGCTCTCCCATCCGCCCAAACAGTGGTTTACCCCCACATATGGGCTATCAGCGTACTCAGGACAAATTGTACAACAACTTTTGGGGTCCAATTTCTTCTCTTACCCTTGGGAAAATAAAAAATTGGGGGCGAAAAGATAATTTTTGTGAAAAAATATGATTTTTTATTTTTACGGTTCTACATTATAAACTTCTGTGAAGCACTTGTTGGGTCAAAGTGCTCACCACACCTCTAGATAAGTTCCTTAGGGGGTCTACTTTCCAAAATGGTGTCACTTGTGGGGGGTTTCAATGTTTAGGCACATCAGGGGCTCTCCAAACGAAACATGGCGTCCCATCTCAATTCCAGTCAATTTTGCATTGAAAAGTCAAATGGCACTCCTTCGCTTCCGAGCTCTGCCATGCGCCCAAACAGTGGTTTACCCCCACATGTGGGGTATTGGCATACTCAGGACAAATTGTACAACAATGTTTGGGGTCCATTTTCTCCTGTTACCCTTGGTAAAATAAAACAAATTGGAGCTGAATTAAATTTTTTGTGAAAAAAAGTTAAATGTTCATTTTTATTTAAACATTCAAAAAATTCCTGTGAAGCACCAGAAGGGTTAATAAACTTCTTGAATATGGTTTTGAGCACCTTGAGGGGTGTAGTTTTTAGAATGGTGTCACACTTGGGTATTTTCTATCATATAGACCCCTCAAAATGACTTCAAATGAGATGTGGTCCCTAAAATAAAATGGTGTTGTAGAAATGAGAAATTGCTGGTCAACTTTTAACCCTTATAAATCCCTAACAAAAAAAAATTTTGGTTCCAAAATTGTGCTGATGTAAAGTAGACATGTGGAAAATGTTACTTATTAAGTATTTTGTGTGACATATCTCTGTGATTTAATTGCATAAAAATTCAAAGTTGGAAAATTGCGAAATTTTCATAATTTTCGCCAAATTTCCGTTTTTTTCACAAATAAACGCAGGTACTATCAAATAATTTTTACCATTGTCATGAAGTACAATATGTCACGAGAAAACAATGTCAGAATCACCAGGATCCATTGAAGCGTTCCAGAGTTATAACCTCATAAAGGGACAGTGGTCAGAATTGTAAAAATTGGCCCGGTCATTAACGTGCAAACCACCCTTGGGGGTAAAGGGGTTAATGGCCTCAGAAAGGCCATCTCTAAATTTTGCAGCCAGAGCGCACTCATTCCACTGAGTAAGCACCGACCATTTCCGAAATTTCTGACAATATATTTCTGCTTCATCTTGCCCCTGAGAGAGAGCCAATAAAGCTTTTTCAGCCTGAATCTCTAGGTTAGGTTCCTCATAGAGCAAACCCAATGCCAGAAAAAACGCATCCACATTGAGCAACGCAGGATCCCCTGGTGCCAATGCAAATGCCCAATTCTGAGGGTCACCCCGCAGGAAAGATATAACAATCTTGACCTGCTGAGCAGGGTCTCCAGAGGAGCAAGATTTCAAGGAAAGAAACAACTTGCAATTGTTCCTAAAATTCAGAAAACTAGATCTATCTCCAGAAAAAAACTCTGGGACAGGAATTCTAGGTTCAGACATAGGCGTATGTACAACAAAATCTTGTATATTTTGAACCTTAGCAGCAAGATTATTCAGGCTGGAAGCCAAACTCTGGACGTCCATGATAAACAGCTGAGGTCAGAGCCATTCAAGGATTAAGAGGAGGAAAGAAGCAGTCAAGCTGCAATTAAGGCTAGGCAGCAAACACTGAGGAGGGGAAAAAAAAAAAAAAAACTTCCTCAGACTACTTTTCCTCCTACTTCAGCCAAAACGATGACCAATTTTTTATGGCCGGCTATACTGTCATGATCCCAATGGCAGAGGATCACAAAAGGACAAGCACAAAAACAAAACAAGCTCTAGGGTGATGGAACCTGAGCTGACCGCGATCCTGAACCTAAACACACAACTAGCAGTAGCTGGGGAACGTGCCTACGATGATTCCTAGACGTCTCGCGCCAGCCGAAGGATTAACTTCCCCTATAAGAAGAAACACAGGCCTCACTTGCCTCCAGAGAAACACCCCACAGAAATAGCAGCCCCCCACATGTAATAACGGTGAAATGAGAGGAAAGCACATACGTAGTTATGAAAATAGAATCAGCAAAAATGAGGCCCGCTAAAGCTAGATAGCAGAGGATACAAAAGTGAACTGCGCGGTCAGCGAAAAACCCTTCAAAAAACCATCCTGAAATTACTTGAACTCATGTGCCAACTCATGGAACATGAGGAGTAATTTCAGCCCACTAGAGCAACCAGCAGCAAGGAATCACATATCTGCAAGCTGGACTAAGACAAAAATTAAGCAAAACGTGGAACAGGAAAATCAAAACTTAGCTTGTCCTGAAGATAACAGACGCAGGGAGCAGAGGTAAAAAGACACGCTGATTACATTGATAGCCAGCAAGGAAATGACAAAAAAGCCAGGTTAAATAGGAAACTCCCATAACCTGATGGAACAGGTGGACACCAGAGACCGCAGAGAACACAAGTCACCCAGTACCATCAGTAACCACCAGAGGGAGCCCAAAAACAGAACTCACAACAGTCTTATACATTCACATTATTGCACTGTTATGAGCACTTATGCGTAATTGATCTGGCTTTTTCGGTTCTTCTTGCTTAGTCCTCTTTATGGCTGCCCCTGGGTTCATACAGTGACGGTCCGCTATCTGTATTTATAGGTGAGCTGTCATTTCAGCTCCAGATGTGCAGGCGTCGCTTTGTGCCGCTGCAGAGGGCACGTCTTCCTTGTTGTCAGACCATTCACTCGCGCATGCGCTCCATGCCGGGTAATGGGTCCTCGCATCTCCGGCTTCAGTCATCCGAGTGCGCATGTCCATGACGTCAGCAGGGGATTTCCCCTTGACGTGCGCTCCCGGTGAATGCTGGGGATTGAGGGTCACTTCCTGTATCGGCTGTGGTGCGCCTGCGCACTTCTGAGACTTCGGTCTATGGGCACTGCTATAAAACGCCGACCTTTGGGGCAGTTATCTTATTCCCTCTTTGATAAAGCAACGCGAAACGCGCGTCAGGGGGTATCCAGAGTCACAGGCACTGGTCACTTCACTATGGGTAAAAAATCTCTTATTTGATATGCACTACAATTGGTTTCCCTGCTTATTTTTGCATGGAGGACACTTGTCCATATGGAAATTGGTACTATACCTTAATATTGTGTGCTAATATCGATGCTTATCTATATATATATACCATGGTGATATACACATCTGTGTGCCTGTGATCAGGATGTTTTTGTACTAGGGTCTCCCCTTTTTCTTCGTATATGTGTTTTGTACTACATTGACATTTTAGATACTTTTTTGTAATAAAATATTGATTTTAAAATATCTCGTATAGAACTCCTTTTCTTCTTTTTGATTAATGAAGAGTCAAATGTTTATGAAAGACAGAGAAATAGTCCAAATGAGTTACACCATAGTTCTGCAAGACAAGCTTTTCCGTTGATTTTAATGGGGGTTGTCTACTACTAGGACAAACCCTTCTGAATCTGAATGCTTTCCCCCGTTAAAATAATAAAAACACCTCTGATGCCGCCACTGTTCCAGTAGTGTTGGCACTTGCATTCCCGGGGCTCACTTGATGTGTTTACATCACGTGAGCCTTGCGCTCAATAAGCCCTGACGTCATTGTCCCCACCTTCAGACTTATAAGAAATTAGCAGGGATCGAGAATTGCGGCTGTCTGTTCATTTCCTCTTGATTACTTATGCGTCCAAAGGCAGGGACAGCGATACCAGTGGTTATTGAGCGCAAGGCTCATGTGACATAATAACCTCATGTGAACCCCAGGAATGTGAGTGCCGACACTGCTGGAACAGTGCCTGCACAGGAGGTGAGTATAGGAGTATTTATTTTAACAGAGGCAAACATTCACATTGAGAAGGGGTTGTTCTAATAGTAATTCATTATCTTAATGGCTTCTGCCTGAGGAAAGTGCATGTCCCCAAAACGTCAAATCAATATTGCATATACTGTAGTCCCACACCTACATGCTGAAAACCTTTCCATTGTATCTCTGCTATATTTTTTATCTTACTGTATCATGCAACTAGAGAAGGACTTTCGAACCTTATACTCAGTGAATACCTAGAGAAAGGCCTCTAAAGTACTGGCACTTCCAATTCAATAACCAAACCTATATATAACAGAAGTTTTTGTCACAAATATTAAGAAGATAATTCAACTTTATTTAGAAAAAACATTTAAAAAAAAACCAAATAAAAAAATGGGGAAAATAAGTACAGAAACAACACCTGCAGGACATGTCATCACTCCTGAATATATTAATTTTTTATATAAAATATTTTCATGTATATTAAAGTGCCAGTAGGTTAAATCAGCAATAGATAAATAACCACTCCTTCAAAGCTACATATATCTCCACATTTTAGTATTTAGCCCATGTATAGCCCAATGCACAAAAAGTCTATAGCAAGCCCAATGCTCGTGCATATAATTCATGTTAAGAAAATAAGTCCAGAAACAACACCTGCTGGACATGTTATCACTCCTGAATATATTAATTTGTTATATAAAATATTTTCATATATATTAAAGTGCCCGTAGTTTAAAGCAGCAATAGATAAATAACCACTCCTTCAAAGTTACATACTGCTCTGGCAAAAACTTCACCGACAGACCCCCAGAAAGAAGCTTAAACGCGAAATGCGCGTCGGGGTCCCGACTTCACCTGCACCTGCAGTATCTCCATACTCTGTCCAGTGTTTTCTACTCTCTACATTAGCACTGCGCACCATGGCATTGCACAAGCACCTTAACATTCTAGGTTTTTGGGCCACATTAATTAAATATTTTCTGTGATATACGCATGACATGAATTATATGTACAAGCATTGGGCTTGCTATAGACTTTTTGTGCATTGGGCTATACATGGGCTAAATACTAAAATGTGGAGATATACAGCTCTGGCAAAAAGTAAGAGACCACCACATCAAAAACCCTGTCATGGGCAGCCCAATCTCCAGACCTGAACCCCATTGAAAACCTTTGGAATGTAATCAAGAGGATGATGGATAGTCACAAGCCATCAAACAAAGAAGAACTGCTTACATTTTTGCACCAGAAGCAGTGTGAAAGACTGGTGGCAAGCATGCCAAGACGCACGAAATCTGTGCTTAAAAATCATGGTTATTCCACAAAATATTGATTTCTGAACTCTTCCTGAGTTAAAACATTAGAATTGTTGTTTCTAACTGATTATGAACTTGTTTTCTTTGCATTATTTGAGGTCTGAAAGCACTGGCTTTTTTTTTTTAATTTTGACCATTTTTTTTGTCAGAAAAAAAATACAAAATTTATTGATTGGAAAATCAGAAGTTTATAGAATAAAAGATCAATTTACCTTTTATTCAAAAATATACCGATAAAGAGAAAAATCAGACAAACTGAATATTTTGCAGTGGTCTCTTAATTTTTGCCAGAGCTGTATGCCTACTAGGTTGCTGGAGGACCTACTCCATCATTACAGATTAGAGGTAAAGCCTGTCTTCAGATTCTGCAGTAACATATTCAGTCCCTCCATGCTGCTTGCTGTCCCTCCATTGAGCACTGTACAGGCATTTGTGGTGAGAGAAGTTTGGTGGTTTTTTTTACACGCAGCATGTTATATATCACAGAGGAGAATTATGCGCTACATTTTTCTTAAGGAAATCACAGCTTTTACAGCCATGTAGAAGTTAAAGAGTGACATTGATTAACTAGAATATTGAGAGAACTTATGAGAATAGAAAGAACATGATTCACCGGGAACACCAACTGAGCACTAAACCTGCAGCTCCACATGTCAGAAAATTAAAGCCTTGGAAATTAAAGAAGCAGAAAGTGAGTCCAAATAGTGAACTACTTCAGGTACGTCGATACCAAAATGTTTTCAATAATTAAGATGCATATATTATTTACGGGTTATACTGTATTTATAAGTTATATGGATACTAGACAATTGTACACTATTATGTGTTTAATCCAGTTTAATATTATATTTTGTATGAAGGTTAGAAGCTCATTAGTGTGACATGCAACAAAGACATTCTGTGCCAGGTCATCTTGTGAGGTTTCAGGAGGTATGTTAAGGCAATATAGGAGTAAAAATATTGTATTTTTGCACTTCAAATAAATACATATTACAAAAAGGCGCAAAAAATATGTACTAAAAATGAAAACCAATTTAAAATTTCGTATTTATTTATAATCTTATTTTATTTTACATGTAAGAATAGTTCTCTTCAGAGTCTAAGCTCAGAATATGCAAAAATATTTACCATGTTGCGCAAGCACCAAGATGACTGTTGTGTAATCTTTCTCTTATGTTTAATTTATTACCCTCTAAATTCAATCATGCATATGTAATTGACAATATGAGTATAGCATTAGAATGGCTGGTAATGACTTACACAGTAAACACCATGAGGTCTGCGTAATTGAAAACAAATCCATTCCAAACTAGCTCTGTGCAAGATGGAAGAATAAACTAAATTGCTTGTCCACACGGTTACGACATGTTCTGCCGGGTCACTATAAAATCGGCATGTAAGCACCACAAATGTTTAATATCATTCTGTTTTATGAAACCCTGGTGGTATTTTGTAATCTATGTGCTGTAGAGATTAATTATATCTATTTATAAGCTATTACGCACCAGAGCTCAAGGGGAACGAGAGAATAAGCCTTTGTATTTTATTCTAATTACACTTACTGGGGCAATCACCCACAGGACCAGTGTGAGCACATCGTCATTTTTCAATTTTAGGGTTTTAAATGATTGGAATCGGTTTCATTTATAAATCTCAATATCTCATTTAACCCATTTTAAAGTGATAAGAGAATTGGGAGGTTAATTTCACATTGGATGGTCTAGCTGTGCTAAGCAAAAAAGAATGCATTTCTATTGCTGTCTTCTTAATGTTGCCTTAATTAGGAGTAGAGTCAGGGGGAATCATTGCACTATGTGTATTGGCACTGCCTTGTGTTAAGTGAAAGAAGTAGAAGAAGGAAAACACTTAAATTCCACAATCCACTTAAGGGCCATGTTCACATTACATTTTTTAAATATGTTCAAGGTTCAAAAGTGTTCATATGACCCCCAAAAATGCAAAAGGATTTTCCTTTGGCATTTTATGGTGTGCAAACATCATATGACATTTTTCCACTGTATAGATGCTATATAAAACATACAAAACCTAAGATAAAAACAAAATGAACAAATACCCTACAGTAAATAAATAAATAGCAATAGAGCATGAAAATAACATGGGGTACTTGGTTAACACAATATTGATACAAAAAATGTTAAACCCATTGCACTACATCAAGGTGACCCTACTCAGGATGGTCCTAACTTCTAGTTAATCTAGAAGTTAGGACCATCCTGAATAGGGTCACCTTGATGTGGTGGGATGGCTTTTATGTTTGTTTTTGTTTTAATCAAAATTATGATACCTAAGTACCCTATATTATTTTCATGCTCTATTGCTATTTATTTACTGCAGGGTATTTGCTCATTTTTTTAATCTAGGTTTTGTCTGTTTAGTGGCCAGTGTGAACATGCACTTACACATTGCATGCATACCAGTTTATATTCTAGTTCATCTGTTTAGGTTTTTGCATATAAAACATAGTCTGCTGCAAATTTCTATAGAGAAGCAGCCAAGAAATTATACTGCACAGTAAACTTTTTTCAATTATGGGAAGCTATAGTATAGGTGACATATGGCAATGTATGCCTATTGTGTACTATATGTCAGAGCCAGCTCAAATGATAGCCCTACGGAGACAATGGGCATAATCCATTTTTCCCTTTGCACCTTTTTAGTCTTGTTTTTGGTGGTTTTTATAACCTATTTTTATTTGTGCCTTATTCTTTTTTTAATTTCCTTTTTTTAAAGTTTATTTTAAATCTGTTTGCCTGTTTTTTGTTGTTTTTAGGTTCACCATTGTTAGCAAGGTTTGGGGCTTACAGATGTTTACGGTGGATTATTCAGTTACAACTTTTTAAAAAGTTGCTACATGTTTCTGCAAATTTTCTCCAATCTTTCCCTGATATGACTTTATGCACACTAGTATTCTTCGCAAAAATCTTGTGACATTTTAGCAGAATATGCAACTTTTTGCTCTATGAAGTCACACAAAAAAATGAATGACAAAAATGAAAACCATATTTAATTTTGCACCAAATGCATGAACCATGTGGACCATTTGGAAGATTTCGGTGCAAAAAAATGAATATCACAAGACATAAATAGAGTGAAAAAGAGAATGGAAAAAACAAAAAACAAATCAGGAGTCGTCAATGAATCATCAATTTACATAGGACTCTGTACAACTTGCTCCAAGAATTTTGAAAAACAACCATTATTTTTGTGTAATTGAGAAATAATTATTCTTAACCATAATGTCACATTTATAATTTTTGATTTCTAGAAGTTCATTTCCTCTGTGTACTTTTCTCTAATTGTTGGCTCACCTCCAAAAGGTGCAGGCACTCCCTGCATTATTTGTGATGCACACTCAGGAGTGAAGGAGGGTTCTGCTCTGTGTCCCTATGATCTTCCAGCAGATTAGTCTGCATCATACTGTTCATCAGACATGAGAGCCTGTCTGTAGCACCGATTCCTTCAACACAGAAGCAGCCACAAGAAGTTTAGGACATTAGAAAGCAGATACTGCACTGAAATCACTGAGCAGCTCTGTTACTAAGAAAGGTGAGGAAACTAAAGGGGCAAATGGCTGACACAGAAAAGGCCCCTGTGCAAAAACAGTATATGGGCCCTTTGAAGTCCAATAGCTCATCATAATGCACAATTCTACCTGCTTTGGAGGTGAAAATGGGCCGCCAATGACATAAGTTGGCGAAGTCTGCTGATTAAGAGACAAATCTTAACACGTACAAACTCAGATAAGCTGACCATATCTTTGGGGTCTAAAGTATGTTAACTCAAGAAGATGATCTGTTGAGCAAGAATCTATAGCTCTGGCAAAAATTAAGAGACCACCACATCAAAACCCTGTCATGGGCAGCCCAATCTCCAGACCTGAACCCCATTGAAAGCCTCTAGAATGTAATCAAGAGGATGATGGATAGTCACAAGTCATCAAACAAAGAAGAACTGCTTACATTTTTGTGCCAGAAGCAGTGTGAAAGACTGGTGGAAAGCATGCCAAGACGCATGAAAGCTGTCATTAAAAATCATGGCTGTTCCACAAAATATTGATTTCTGAACTCTTCCTGATTTAAAACATTAGTATTGTTGTTTCTAAATGATTATGAACTTGTTTTCTTTGCTATTTGAGGTCTAAAAGCACTGTTGTTGTTTTTTTTATTTTGACCATTTTTCTTTGTTAGAACAAAAATACAAAATTTATTGCTTGGAAATTCATGTTGTCAGAAGTTTATAGAATAAAAGAACAATTTACATTTTACTCAAAAATATACCTATAAAGAGAAAAATCAGACAAACTGATCATTTTGGAGTGGTCTCTTAATGTTTGTCAGAGTTGTATATAGACCGACTCCTTGTGCTTTTCGTCCTACCCCCACTTTCACATAGATCTCTCCTCTGCCAATGCTGCTTAATGCTGGTTAACAAATTATCCTTTAAAGGGATCCTGTCAGCAGGATTGTGCACAATAACCTACAGACACTGTCAGGTCTGCACCGTTGTACTGATTAAGGAGAACAGCAAAGAAATTAATTCTAAACACATTACATATGTGATCATGCTGCCGTGCAGGCGCCACCACTGGAACCTGCCTGCAGAAGAGTTTTTTTTTCCAAGACATATAATATTTAGGGGTGAGTGAATAGCTTTGGATAACTCCTTATCCGAATAGCTATAGCGCTACCGAATAACTGCCTCAGTAACCCGGATATCTGGAGCGCTCCCGACAGGGCTGCCACCAGGGTAGGGTACATGGGTCCTGGGTTCCATGCTTTACAGTAGGTATGGTGTTCTTTGGATGCAACTCAGCATTCTGTCTCCTCCAAACACGACGAGTTTTGCTTCTACCAAACAGTTCTACTTTGGTTTCATCAGACCATGTGACATTCTCCCAATATTATTCTGAATAATCCAAATGCTGTCTAGCAAACTTCAGACAGGCCCGGACATGCACTGGCTTAAGCAGTGGGACAAGTCTGGCACTGCAGGATCTGAGTCCCTGGCGGCGAAGTGTGTTCCTGATGGTAGCCTTTGTTACGGTGGTCGCAGCTCTATGCAAGTCATTCACTAGGTCCCCCTGTGTAGTTCTGGGATGTTTGTTCACCGTTCTTGTGGTCATTTTTGGGTGAGATCTTATGTGGAGCCCCAGATTGAGGGAGATTATCATTGGTCTTGTATGTCTTCCATTTTCTAATTATTGCTCCCACGGTTGATTTCATCACACCAAGCTGGTTGCCTATTGCAGATTCAGTCTTCCCAGCCTGGTGCAGAGCTACAATTTTGTTTCTGGTGTCCTTCGACAGCTCTTTGGTCTTCACCATATTGGAGTTTGGAGTGTGACTGTTTGAGGTTGTGGACAGATGACTTTTATACTGATTACAAGTTAAAGCAGGTGCCATTACTACTGGTAGTGAGTGGAGGACAGAGGAGCCTCTTAAAGAAGAAGTTACAGGTCTGTGAGAGCCAGAAATCTTGCATATTTTTAAGTGACCAAATACTTATTTTCCACCATAATTTGCTTAATAAATCTTGCCAAATCAGACAAGGTGATTTTCAGGATATGTTTTCTCATTTTGACTCTCATAGTTGTGGTCTACCTATCATGTCAATTATAGGCCTCTCTCATCTTTTTAAGTGGGAGAACTTGCACAATTGGTGGCTGACTAAATATTTTATCCCCCCTGTATGCTATATGTGGAGAGGGAAACTTGTCTATATACTGTATGTTACATGTGGGGGAGGGAGATTTGGCTATATATGCTATATGTGAGGGAGGGAGACTTGACTCTCTATGCTATATGTGGAGGAGGGGGACCTGGCTATATATACTATGTATGGGGAATGGAAACTTGGCTATATGTCATAAAAGTGGGGCAGTTGTATCCTTTATAAATTAATTTTATGTGAGTTGCTGTATTGTAAATGTATATGTAATATATGCAATGTGTGGGAGCAGGGCCGCCATCAGGCCGCCATCAATAGTTAAGGGACACTGTCACCTGAATTTGGAGGGAACAATCTTCAGCCATGGAGGTGGGGTTTTTGGGTGTTTGATTCACCCTTTCCTTACCAGCTGGCTGCATGCTGGCTGCAGTATTGGATTGAAGTTCATTCTCTGTCCTCCATATTACACGCCTGCGAAAGGCAAGATTGCCTTGTGCAGGCATGTACTACGGAGGACAGAGAATGAACTTCAATCCAATATTGCAGCCAGCATGCAGCCAGCGGGTAAGGAAAGGGTGAATCAAGCACCCAAAAACCCCGCCTCCATGGCTGAAGATTGTTCCCTCCAAATTCAGGTGACAGTGTCCCTTTAAAGGGAACCTGTCACCCCGAAAATCGCGGGTGAGGTAAGCCCACCGGCATCAGGGGCTTATCTACAGCATTCTGTAATGCTGTAGATAAGCCCCCGATGTTACCTGAAAAAGGAGAAAAAGACGTTAGATCATACTCACCCAGGGGCGGTCCCGCTGCTGGTCAGGGCGGATGGGCGTCTCCGGTCCGCTCCGGCGCCTCCTATCTTCTTTCCATGACGTCCTCTTCTGATCTTCAGCCACGTCTCCGGCGCAGGCGTACTTTGCTCTGCCCTCTTGAGGGCAGAGGATAGTACTGCAGTGCGCAGGCGCCGGAAAGGTCAGAGGCCCGGCGCCTGCGCACTGCAGTACTTTGTCTGCCCTCAACAGGGCAGAGCAAAGTACGCCTGCGCCGGAGACGTGGCTGAAGATCAGAAGAGGACGTCATGGAAAGAAGATAGGAGGTGCCGCAGCGGACCGGAGACGCCCATCCGACCTGACCAGCAGCGGGACCGCCCGTTGGTGAGTATAATCTAACGTCTTTTTCTCCTTTTTCAGGTAACATCGGGGGCTTATCTACAGCATTACAGAATGCTGTAGATAAGCCCCTGATGCCGGTGGGCTTACCTCACCCGCGATTTTCGGGGTGACAGGTGCCCTTTAACAGCCACCAGCCAATCAGAGGCTGGCAGCTGACGTCAGCCACAGTGCGCACGTCGCCGGCGTCTGACATCATTGTCAGTCGCTGGCCAGTGCGCGCTTCAGCTGCGTGGAGGGAGCTTCTCCGCTGGAGTGCGGCCAGGTAAGAAGAACTGGGTTTTTTTTAGAGCTGCGATCTGGAGGGCCCGGGGCAGAATCCTGGAGACACTGGGGCAGAATGCTAAACACAGTGGGGCAGAATGCTGGACACAGTGGGGGCAGAATGCTGGACATAGTGGGGCAGAATGCTGGACACAGTGGGGGCAGAATGCTGGACACAGTGGGAGCAGAATGCTGGACACAGTGGGGCAGAATGCTGGACACAGTGGGGCAGAATGCTGGACAGTGGGGCAGAATGCTGAACACAGTGGGGGCAGAATGCTGGACACAGTGGGGGCAGAATGCTGGACACAGTGGGGGCAGAATCCTGGAGACACCGGGGCAGAATGCTGGACACAGTGGGGCAGAGTGCTGGACACAGTGGGGCAGAATGCTGGAGACAGTGGGGCAGAATGCTGGACACAGTGGGGGCAGAATGCTGGACTTAGTGGCGGTAGAATGCTGGACACAATGGGGGCAGTATTCTGGACACAGTGGGGCAGAATGCTGGACAGTGGGGCAGAATGCTGGACACAGTGGGGGCAGAATGCTGGACACAGTGGGGGCAGCATGCTGGACACAGTGGGGCAGAATTCTTGATACAGTGGGGGCAGAATCCTGGAGACACAGTGGGGCAGAATGCTGGAGACACTGGGGCAGAATGCTGGACACAGTGGGGCAGAGTGCAGGACACAGTGGGGCAGAATGCTAGAGACACTGGGGGCAGAATTCTGGAGATGCTGGGGGCAGAATTCTGGAGACACTGGGGGCAGAATGCTGGAGACACTGGGGAAAGAATGCTGGACACACTGGGGGCAGGACTGGAGACACTGGGGTCAGAATGCTGGAGACACTGGGGCAGATTTCTGGACACACTGGGGGCAGAATGCTGGACATACTGGGGACAGAATGCTGGAGACAGGGGCCAAATGGAGATACAGGGCATGATTGGAGACACGGGGCAGAATGAAAGACATGGGGGATACGATGGAGACAGATGGGGCAGGATGGGGAGATCATATGGGGCAGGATGGGGAGATCATATAGGGCAGGATTGGGAGATCATATGGGGCAGAATGGATACTCATGAGGGCAGGATGCAAGAACATATGGCTGAAGCTAGGAATGAGACACACGGGGCGCAGGATGGGGAATATTATTACCATTGGGGCTAATTAAGGGATATTATTACTGCAGTGATGTACTTATCTTATTTTTTTCAGTATACTGTTTTAAATGGGGGGGTGGTCTTGTTACTGTGCAGAGCAACACTATGTTGCCTTTTTTTCTTCATGCAGTGTAATGTAGAAGTTGGGAAAAATTAAGTAATGTGTTCTGCAAGCGGAGCTCGAGATAACTGTTATTTCCTGCAGAGACGAGCCATGGCTGGAAGAAGTGATGGCGATCTGTGCTGGATGAAAGATGAAAAACAAAGATGAAGGACTTCACATAGAGATGTCACTGGTGAGTCAGTGTGCTACCTGTACACTGACACTATACACTGTATACTATATTCAGAGGTCCTGTGTATAATGTCACCAGTGATCACTGCATTACCTGTACACAGACACCATACTAAGTACAGATCTCTTGTGTATAATGGCACTTGTTGTGAATTCTGTGGTCAAGCTCCCTCCTGTGGTCATGAGTGGTACTTCGGCTGGTTCTGTCTATGAGCTTCCTCTGGTGGATGTGAGTGGGGCTGCGGCTTCTGAGTTTCCTTCCTCAGGTGACGAGGTTAAGTCGTTAGGTGCTGCTCTATTTAACTCCACCTAGTTCTTTGTTCCTGGCCTCCAGTCAATGTTCCAGTATTGGTCTTGCTTTCTCCTGGATCGTTCTTGTGGCCTGTCTGCCCTGCATAAGCTAAGTTTTGCTTGTGTTACTTTTGTTTGCTATATTTTCTGTCCAGCTTGCTATATTGGTTTTTCTTGCTAGCTGGAAGCTCTGAGACGCAGAGGGAGCACCTCAGTACCGTTAGTCGGTGCGGAGGGTCTTTTTGCCCCCTCTGCGTGGTTGTTTGTAGGTTTTTGTGCTGACCGCAAAGCTATCTTTCCTATCCTCGGTCTATTCAGTAAGTCGGGCCTCACTTTGCTAAAATCTATTTCATCTCTGTGTTTGTATTTTCATCTTAACTCACAGTCATTATATGTGGGGGGCTGCCTTTTCCTTTGGGGAATTTCTCTGAGGCAAGGTAGGCTTATTTTTCTATCTTCAGGGCTAGCTAGTTTCTCAGGCTGTGCCGAGTTGCATAGGGAGCGTTAGGCGCAATCCACGGCTACCTCTAGTGTGGTATGATAGGATTAGGGATTGCGGTCAGCAGAGTTCCCACGTCTCAGAGCTCGTCCTATGTTAGTAACTATCAGGTCACTTTGTGTGCTCTTAACCACTAGGTCCATTGTGGTTCTGAATCACCTGTTCATAACAGTACTGGAGGCCCAAAGTACTAATGCTTCTCAATAGAGGGAAAAGAGAAGTTCTGAGACCATTTTTTTTCTCTGTACTGTGTTTTGTCTTTCTTTTCCCCTACACATTTGGGTGGTTCAGGACACAGGTGTAGTGATGGACATTAAAGATCTGTCTTCTTGTGTGGATCATCTCACTGCAAGAGTACAAAATATTCAAGACTTTGTGGTTCAGAATTCTATGTTAGAGCCAAGAATTCCTATTCCTGATTTGTTTTCTGGAGATAGAGCTAAGTTTCTGAGTTTTAAGAATAATTGTAAACTGTTTCTGGCTTTGAAACCCCGCTCCTCTGGTGACCCAGTTCAACAAGTTAAGATCATTATTTCTTTATTACGTGGCGACCCTCAAGACTGGACATTTTCCCTTGCGCCAGGAGATCCTGCATTATGTAATATTGATGCGTTTTTTCTGGCGCTCGGATTGCTGTATGATGAACCTAATTCAGTGGATCAGGCAGAAAAAAATTTACTGGCTCTGTCTCAGGGTCAGGATGAGGTAGAGATATATTGTCAGAAGTTTAGGAAGTGGTCTGTGCTCACGCAATGGAATGAATGTGCGCTGGCAGCAATTTTCAGAAAGGGTCTCTGAAGCCCTTAAGGATGTCATGTGTTGTGGATTCTGTTTTTGGGCTCCCTCTGGTGGTTACAGATGGTACTGGGTGACTTGTGTTTTCTGCGGTCTCTGGTGTCCACCTGTTCTATCAGGATATGGGAGTTTCCTATTTAACCTGGCTTTCTTGTCATTTCCTCGCCGGCTATCAATGTAATCAGTGTGTCTTGTTACCTCTGCTTCCCGCTTCTGTAATCTTCAGGACAAGCTAAGTTTTTGATTTTCCTGTTCCACGTTTTGCTTAATTTTTGTCTTAGTCCAGCTTGCAGATATGTGATTCCTTTTTGCTGGTTGCTCTAGTGGGCTGATATTACTCCTCATGTTCCATGAGTTGGCACATGAGTTCAAGTAATTTCAGGATGGTTTTTTGTAGGGTTTTTCGCTGACCGCGCAGTTCACTTTTGTATCCTCTGCTATCTAGCTTTAGCGGGCCTCATTTTGCTGAATCTGTTTTCATAACTACGTATGTGCTTTCCTCTCATTTCACCGTCATTACATGTGGGGGGCTGCTATTTCTGTGGGGTGTTTCTCTGGAGGCAAGAGAGGTCTGTGTTTCTTCTAATAGGGGAAGTTAGTCCTTCGGCTGGCGCGAGACGTCTAGGAATCATCGTAGGCACGTTCCCCGGCTACAGCTAGTTGTGTGTTTAGGTTCAGGATCGCGGTCAGCTCAGTTTCCATCACCCTAGAGCTTGTTTTGTTTTTTGTGTTTGTCCTTTTGTGATCCCCTGCCATTGGGATCATGACAGTATAGCCGGCCAAAAGTGGTAATCGTATTGGCTGAAGTAGGAGGAAAAGTAGTCTGAGGAAGTTTTTTTTTTTTTTTTCCCCCCCTCAGAGTTTGCTGCCTAGCCTTAATTGCAGCCTGGCTGCATCTTACCTCCTCTTAATCCTTGAATGGCTCTGACCTCAGCTGTTTATCATGGATGTCCAGAGTTTGGCTTCCAGCCTGAATAATCTTGCTGCTAAGGTTCAAAATATACAAGATTTTGTTGTACATGCTCCTATGTCTGAACCTAGAATTCCTATCCCAGAGTTTTTTTCTGGAGATAGATCTAGTTTTCTGAATTTTAGGAACAATTGCAAGTTGTTTATTTCTTTGAAATCTCGCTCCTCTGGAGACCCTGCTCAGCAAGTCAAAATTGTTATATCTTTCCTGCGGGGTGACCCTCAGAATTGGGCATTTGCATTAGCACCAGGGGATCCTGCGTTGCTCAATGTGGATGCGTTTTTTCTGGC
The DNA here is from genome assembly GCF_032444005.1 of Ranitomeya imitator. Lineage (NCBI taxonomy): Eukaryota > Metazoa > Chordata > Amphibia > Anura > Dendrobatidae > Ranitomeya > Ranitomeya imitator. Next base: position 756,650,172 of record NC_091283.1, on the reverse strand, counting down.
ATTGGGTTTGCTCTATGAGGAACCTAACCTAGAGATTCAGGCTGAAAAAGCTTTATTGGCTCTCTCTCAGGGGCAAGATGAAGCAGAAATATATTGTCAGAAATTTCGGAAATGGTCGGTGCTTACTCAGTGGAATGAGTGCGCCCTGGCTGCAAGATTCAGAGATGGCCTTTCTGAGGCCATTAAAGATGTTATGGTGGGGTTCCCTGCGCCTACAGGTCTGAATGAGTCTATGACTATGGCTATTCAGATTGATCGGCGTTTACAGGAGCGCAAACCTGTGCACCATTTGGCGGTGTCTTCTGAACAGGCACCTGAGAGACAATGCAATGTGATAGAATTCAGTCCAGAAGTGAACGGCAAAACTATAGGCGGAAAAATGGGTTGTGTTTTTATTGTGGTGATTCAGCTCACGTTATATCAGCATGCTCTAAACGCACAAAAAAGGTTGATAAGTCTGTTGCCATTAGTACTTTACAGTCTAAGTTCATTCTGTCTGTGACTCTGATTTGTTCATTATCAGCCATTTCCGTCGATGCCTATGTGGATTCAGGCGCTGCCCTGAGTCTTATGGATTGGTCATTTGCCAACCGCTGTGGGTTTAGTCTGGAACCTCTGGAAGTCCCTATTCCTTTGAAAGGAATTGACTCTACACCTTTGGCTATGAACAAACCTCAGTACTGGACACAAGTGACCATGCGTATGACTCCCGTTCATCAGGAGGTGATTCGCTTCCTGGTACTGTATAATTTACATGATGTCTTAGTGCTTGGTCTGCCATGGTTACAAACTCATAACCCAGTCTTGGACTGGAAAACGATGTCTGTGTTAAGCTGGGGATGTCAGGGGGTTCATGATGATGCACCTCCGATTTCTATCACTTCATCTACTCCTTCTGAGGTTCCTGTATTTTTGTCTGATTATCGGGATGTTTTTGAGGAGCCTAAGCTCAATTCGCTTCCTCCTCACAGGGATTGCGATTGTGCTATAGATTTGATTCCTGGCAGTAAATTTCCTAAAGGACGTTTGTTCAATCTGTCAGTGCCAGAGCATACTGCTATGCGGGATTATGTTAAGGAGTCCTTGGAAAAGGGACATATCCGTCCATCTTCGTCCCCTTTGGGAGCAGGTTTTTTTTTCGTGGCCAAAAAAGATGGTTCCTTGAGGCCTTGTATAGATTACCGTCTTTTGAATAAGATTACAGTCAAATATCAGTATCCTTTGCCATTGTTGACTGATTTGTTCGCTCGCATTAAGGGGGCTAAATGGTTCACTAAGATTGATCTTCGGGGTGCGTATAATCTTGTGCGGATAAAGCAGGGTGATGAGTGGAAAACCACATTTAATACGCCTGAGGGCCATTTTGAGTATTTGGTGATGCCTTTTGGACTTTCTAATGCTCCTTCTGTCTTCCAGTCCTTTATGCACGATATTTTCCGTGAATATCTGGATAAATTTATGATTGTGTATTTGGATGATGTTTTGGTTTTTTCTGATGACTGGGAGTCCCATGTTCAGCAGGTCAGGAAGGTGTTTCAGGTCCTGCGGGCCAATTCTTTGTTTGTAAAAGGTTCAAAGTGTCTCTTTGGGGTCCAGAAGATTTCTTTTTTGGGGTATATTTTTTCCCCTTCTACTATTGAGATGGATCCCGTCAAGGTTCAGGCTATTTGTGACTGGACGCAGCCTACATCTCTTAAGAGTCTACAGAAGTTCTTGGGCTTTGCTAATTTTTATCGTCGTTTCATAACTAATTTTTCTAGTGTTGTTAAGCCTTTGACGGATTTGACTAAGAAGGGTGCTGATGTTGCTGATTGGTCTCCTGCGGCTGTGGAGGCCTTTCAGGAACTTAAGCGCCGGTTTTCTTCTGCTCCTGTGTTGCGTCAGCCAGATGTTTCGCTTCCTTTTCAGGTTGAGGTTGATGCTTCCGAGATTGGAGCGGGGGCAGTTTTGTCACAGAGAAGCTCCGATTGCTCAGTGATGAAGCCATGTGCGTTCTTTTCTAGAAAGTTTTCGCCCACTGAGCGGAATTATGATGTTGGTAATCGGGAGCTTTTGGCCATGAAGTGGGCATTTGAGGAGTGGCGTCATTGCCTTGAGGGTGCTAGACATCGTGTGGTGGTCTTGACTGATCACAAAAATCTGATTTACCTTGAGTCTGCCAAGCGTCTGAATCCTAGACAGGCTCGTTGGTCACTGTTTTTCTCCCATTTCGATTTTGTGGTTTCATACCTGCCAGGTTCAAAGAATGTGAAGGTGGATGCTCTTTCTAGGAGTTTTGTGCCTGACTCCCCTGGAAATTCTGAGCCCACTGGTATCCTTAGGGATGGGGTGATATTGTCGGCTGTCTCCCCAGACTTGCGACGTGCTTTGCAGGAGTTTCAGGCGGATAAACCTGATCGTTGTCCGCCTGAAAGACTGTTTGTTCCGGATAATTGGACCAGTAGAGTCATCTCCGAGGTCAATTCTTCTGCGTTGGCAGGTCATCCTGGAATATTTGGTACTAGAGACTTGGTGGCCAGGTCTTTTTGGTGGCCTTCCTTGTCGAGGGATGTGCGTTCTTTTGTGCAGTCTTGTGAAGTTTGCGCTCGGGCTAAGCCTTGCTGTTCTCGGGCCAGTGGATTGTTGTCACCTTTGCCTATCCCGAAGAGGCCTTGGACGCACATTTCCATGGACTTTATTTCGGATCTCCCTGTCTCTCAAAAAATGTCCGTCATCTGGGTTGTGTGTGACCGCTTTTCTAAGATGGTTCATCTGGTACCTTTGCCTAAGTTACCTTCCTCATCTGAGTTGGTCCCTCTGTTTTTTCAGAACGTGGTTCATTTGCATGGGATTCCGGGGAACATCGTTTCTGACAGGGGATCCCAGTTTGTGTCTAGATTTTGGCGGACGTTCTGTGCTAAGATGGGCATTGATTTGTCCTTTTCGTCTGCATTCCATCCTCAGACGAATGGCCAGACGGAACGAACTAATCAGACCTTGGAAACTTATTTAAGGTGTTTTGTTTCTGCTGATCAAGATGACTGGGTTACCTTTTTGCCGCTTGCCGAATTTGCCCTTAATAATCGGGCTAGTTCTGCTACCTTGGTTTCTCCTTTCTTTTGTAATTCGGGGTTTCATCCTCGTTTTTCCTCTGGTCAGGTGGAGCCTTCTGATTGTCCTGGAGTGGACATGGTGGTGGATAGGTTGCATCAGATTTGGAGTCATGTGGTGGACAATTTGAAGTTGTCCCAGGAGAGGGCTCAGCAGTTTGCTAATCGCCGTCGCCGCGTGGGTCCTCGACTTCGTGTTGGGGACTTGGCGTGGTTGTCTTCTCGTTTTGTTCCTATGAAGGTCTCTTCTCCTAAGTTCAAGCCTCGGTTCATCGGTCCTTATAGGATCTTGGAAATTCTTAACCCTGTGTTGTTTCGTTTGGATCTCCCGGCATCGTTTGCTATTCATAATGTGTTCCATCAGTCGTTGTTGCGGAAGTATGAGGTACCTGTTGTTCCTTCGCTTGAACCTCCTGCTCCGGTGCTGGTGGAGGGAGAATTGGAGTATGTTGTGGAGAAGATCTTGGATTCTCATGTTTCCAGACGGAAACTCCAATATTTGGTCAAGTGGAAGGGTTATGCTCAGGAGGATAATTCTTGGGTGGTTGCCTCTGATGTTCATGCTGCTGATTTGGTCCGTGCATTTCATAGGGCTCATCCTGGTCGCCCTGGTGGTTCTCGTGAGGGTTCGGTGACCCCTCCTCAAGGGGGGGTACTGTTGTGGATTCTGTTTTTGGGCTCCCTCTGGTGGTTACAGATGGTACTGGGTGACTTGTGTTTTCTGCGGTCTCTGGTGTCCACCTGTTCTATCAGGATATGGGAGTTTCCTATTTAACCTGGCTTTCTTGTCATTTCCTCGCCGGCTATCAATGTAATCAGTGTGTCTTGTTACCTCTGCTTCCCGCTTCTGTAATCTTCAGGACAAGCTAAGTTTTTGATTTTCCTGTTCCACGTTTTGCTTAATTTTTGTCTTAGTCCAGCTTGCAGATATGTGATTCCTTTTTGCTGGTTGCTCTAGTGGGCTGATATTACTCCTCATGTTCCATGAGTTGGCACATGAGTTCAAGTAATTTCAGGATGGTTTTTTGTAGGGTTTTTCGCTGACCGCGCAGTTCACTTTTGTATCCTCTGCTATCTAGCTTTAGCGGGCCTCATTTTGCTGAATCTGTTTTCATAACTACGTATGTGCTTTCCTCTCATTTCACCATCATTACATGTGGGGGGCTGCTATTTCTGTGGGGTGTTTCTCTGGAGGCAAGAGAGGTCTGTGTTTCTTCTAATAGGGGAAGTTAGTCCTTCGGCTGGCGCGAGACGTCTAGGAATCATCGTAGGCACGTTCCCCGGCTACAGCTAGTTGTGTGTTTAGGTTCAGGATCGCGGTCAGCTCAGTTTCCATCACCCTAGAGCTTGTTTTGTTTTTTGTGCTTGTCCTTTTGTGATCCCCTGCCAATGGGATCATGACAGTCATGGTGGGATTTCCTATGCCTGCTGGTCTGAATGAGTCTATGTCTTTGGCCATTCAGATCGATCGACGCTTGCGTGAGCGTAAAGCTGTGCACCATTTGGCGGTATTATCTGAGCATGGACCTGAGCCTATGCAGTGCGATAGGACTTTGACCAGAGCTGAACGGCAAGAACACAGACGTCAGAATGGGCTGTGTTTTTACTGTGGTGATTCCACTCATGCTATCTCCGATTGTCCTAAGCGCACTAAGCGGTTCGCTAGGTCTGCCACCATTGGTACGGTACAGTCGAAATTTCTTTTGTCCGTTACTTTGATCTGCTCTTTGTCATCCTATTCTGTCATGGCATTTGTGGATTCAGGCGCTGCCCTGAATTTGATGGACTTGGAGTATGCTAGGCGCTGTGGGTTTTTCTTGGAGCCCTTGCAGTATCCTATTCCATTGAGAGGAATTGATGCTACGCCTTTGGCCAAGAATAAGCCTCAGTACTGGACCCAGCTGACCATGTGCATGGCTCCTGCGCATCAGGAGGATATTCGCTTTTTGGTGTTGCATAATCTGCATGATGTGGTCGTGTTGGGGTTGCCATGGCTACAAGTCCATAACCCAGTATTGGATTGGAAATCAATGTCTGTATCCAGCTGGGGTTGTCAGGGGGTACATGGTGATGTTCCTTTTCTGTCTATTTCATCATTCACCCCTTCTGAGGTCCCAGAGTTCTTGTCAGATTACCGGGATGTATTTGATGAGCCCAAGTCCAGTGCCCTACCTCCGCATAGGGATTGTGATTGTGCTATTGATTTGATTCCTGGTAGTAAGTTTCCTAAAAGTCGACTGTTTAATTTGGCTGTGCCTGAGCACGCCGCTATGCGGAGTTACGTAAAGGAATCCTTGGAGAAGGGTCATATTCGCCCGTCGTTGTCGCCATTGAGAGCGAGGTTCTTTTTCTGTGGCCAAGAAGGATGGTTCGCTGAGACCTTGTATTGATTACCGCCTTCTAAATAAAATCACGGTCAAATTTCAGTACCCCTTGCCGCTGCTGTCTGATTTGTTTGCTCGGATTAAGGGGGCTAGTTGGTTCACCAAGATAGATCTTCGTGGTGCTTATAATCTTGTGCGTATTAAACAGGGCGATGAATGGAAAACAGCATTTAATACGCCCGAGGGCCATTTTGAGTACCTGGTTATGCCACTCGGGCTTTCTAATGCTCCATCAGTGTTTCAGTCCTTTATGCATGATATCTTCCGAGAGTACCTGGATAAATTCCTGATTGTATACTTGGATGATATTTTGGTCTTCTCGGATGATTGGGAGTCTCACGTGAAGCAGGTCAGAATGGTGTTCCAGGTTCTGCGTGCGAATTCTTTGTTTGTGAAGGGGTCAAAGTGTCTCTGGTGTTCAGAAGGTTTCATTTTTGGGGTTCATTTTTTCCCCTTCTGCTATCGAGATGGACCCTGTTAAAGTTCAGGCCATTTATGATTGGACTCAGCCGACATCTCTGAAGAGTCTGCAAAAGTTCCTGGGCTTTGCTAATTTTTATCGTCGCTTCATCAATAATTTTTCTAGTATTGCTAAACCGTTGACTGAGTTAACCAAGAAGGGTGCTGATGTGGTCAATTGGTCTTCTGCTGCTGTGGAAGCTTTTCAAGAGTTGAAGCGTCGTTTTTCTTCTGCCCCTGTGTTGTGCCAACCAGATGTTTCGCTCCCGTTCCAGGTCGAGGTTGATGCTTCTGAGATTGGAGCAGGGGCTGTTTTGTCGCAAAGAAGTTCTGATGGCTCGGTGATGAAACCATGTGCCTTCTTTTCCAGGAAGTTTTCACCTGCTGAGCGTAATTATGATGTTGGCAATCGAGAGTTGCTGGCCATGAAGTGGGCATTCGAGGAGTGGCATCATTGGCTTGAAGGAGCTAAGCATCGCGTGGTGGTCTTAACTGATCACAAGAACTTGACTTATCTCGAGTCTGCCAAACGGTTGAATCCTAGACAGGCTCGTTGGTCGCTGTTTTTCTCCCGTTTTGACTTTGTGGTTTCGTACCTTCCGGGCTCTAAAAATGTGAAGGCGGATGCCCTGTCTAGGAGTTTTGTGCCCGACTCTCCGGGTTTGTCTGAGCCGGCGGGTATTCTCAAAGAGGGGGTAATTTTGTCTGCCATCTCCCCTGATTTGCGGTGGGTGCTGCAAAAATTTCAGGCTAATAGACCTGACCGTTGCCCAGCGGAGAAACTGTTTGTCCCTGATAAATGGACGAGTAGAGTTATCTCTGAGGTTCATTGTTCGGTGTTGGCTGGTCATCCTGGAATCTTTGGTACCAGAGATTTGGTGGCTAGATCCTTTTGGTGGCCGTCTCTGTCGCGGGATGTGCGTTCGTTTGTGCAGTCCTGTGGGATTTGTGCTCGGGCTAAGCCCTGCTGTTCTCGTGCCAGTGGGTTGCTTTTGCCCTTGCCAGTCCCGAAGAGGCCCTGGACACATATCTCTATGGATTTTATTTCGGATCTTCCCGTCTCTCAAAAAATGTCGGTCATTTGGGTTGTTTGTGATCGCTTCTCTAAGATGGTCCATTTGGTACCCTTGTCTAAATTGCCTTCCTCCTCTGATTTGGTGCCATTGTTCTTCCAGCATGTGGTTCATTTACATGGCATTCCGGAGAACATCGTTTCTGACAGAGGTTCCCAGTTTGTTTCGAGGTTTTGGCGAGCCTTTTGTGCTAGGATGGGCATTGATTTGTCTTTTTCCTCGGCTTTCCATCCTCAGACAAATGGCCAGACTGAACGAACCAATCAGACCTTGGAAACATATCTGAGATGTTTTGTTTCTGCCGATCAGGATGATTGGGTGTCCTTTTTGCCTTTGGCTGAGTTCGCCCTTAATAATCGGGCCAGCTCGGCTACTTTGGTTTCGCCGTTTTTCTGCAATTCTGGTTTCCATCCTCGTTTCTCTTCAGGGCAGGTTGAGTCTTCTGACTGTCCTGGTGTGGATACTGTGGTGGATAGGTTGCAGCAGATTTGGACTCATGTGGTGGACAATTTGACATTGTCTCAGGAGAAGGCTCAACGTTTCGCTAACCGCAGGCGCTGTGTGGGTCCCCGACTTCGTGTTGGGGATTTGGTTTGGTTGTCATCTCGTTATATTCCTATGAAAGTTTCCTCTCCTAAGTTTAAGCCTTGTTTCATTGGTCCGTATAGGATTTCTGAGGTTCTTAATCCTGTGTCTTTTCGTTTGACCCTTCCAGCTTTTTTTTCCATCCATAACGTATTCCATAGGTCATTGTTGCGGAGATACGTGGCACCTGTGGTTCCATCCGTTGATCCTCCTGCCCCGGTTTTGGTTGAGGGGGAGTTGGAGTATATAGTGGAGAAGATTTTGGATTCTCGTATTTCGAGACGGAAACTCCAGTACCTGGTTAAGTGGAAGGGTTATGGTCAGGAAGATAATTCCTGGGTCTTTGCCTCTGATGTTCATGCTGCCGATCTGGTTCGTGCCTTTCATTTGGCTCATCCTGGTCGGCCTGGGGGCTCTGGTGAGGGTTCGGTGACCCCTCCTCAAGGGGGGGGGGTACTGTTGTGAATTCTGTGGTCAAGCTCCCTCCTGTGGTCATGAGTGGTACTTCGGCTGGTTCTGTCTATGAGCTTCCTCTGGTGGATGTGAGTGGGGCTGCGGCTTCTGAGTTTCCTTCCTCAGGTGACGAGGTTAAGTCATTAGGTGCTGCTCTATTTAACTCCACCTAGTTCTTTGTTCCTGGCCTCCAGTCAATGTTCCAGTATTGGTCTTGCTTTCTCCTGGATCGTTCTTGTGGCCTGTCTGCCCTGCATAAACTAAGTTTTGCTTGTGTTACTTTTGTTTGCTATATTTTCTGTCCAGCTTGCTATATTGGTTTTTCTTGCTTGCTGGAAGCTCTGAGACGCAGAGGGAGCACCTCCGTACCGTTAGTCGGTGCGGAGGGTCTTTTTGCCCCCTCTGCGTGGTTGTTTGTAGGTTTTTGTGCTGACCACAAAGCTATCTTTCCTATCCTCGGTCTATTCAGTAAGTCAGGCCTCACTTTGCTAAAATCTATTTCATCTCTGTGTTTGTATTTTCATCTTAACTCACAGTCATTATATGTGGGGGGCTGCCTTTTCCTTTGGGGAATTTCTCTGAGGCAAGGTAGGCTTATTTTTCTATCTTCAGGGCTAGCTAGTTTCTCAGGCTGTGCCGAGTTGCATAGGGAGCGTTAGGCGCAATCCACGGCTACCTCTAGTGTGGTATGATAGGATTAGGGATTGCGGTCAGCAGAGTTCCCACGTCTCAGAGCTCGTCCTATGTTAGTAACTATCAGGTCACTTTGTGTGCTCTTAACCACTAGGTCCATTGTGGTTCTGAATCACCTGTTCATAACAGGCACTTATGGTGATAGTATTGTGTTTTTTTATTACTGATCAGTATTGTAGTATTTAGTCACTGTGTGGTGGTTATATGTGGTCTGGACATGGTGTTGCGGTATTTGTCCCTTGTATGTGCTATTTGGTCACTTTGTGGTGGTAATATGTGGTCTGGTCATGATGTGGTGGTATTTGTTCCTTGTATGTGATATTATTCAGTCACTGGTGGTAATATGTGGTCTTGACATGGTGTAGCGGTATTTGTTCCTTTTATGTGATATTATTGGTCATTTTAAAAATTGAAAAATAAATAAAACTATACCTAAATTGTATTGCATATTTAAACAAATATTTAATAGGTTACAGCAGAGTAGGGCCCGGCCAAAAGTGTCTACCGTGTTATGGTGGCGGCTTATAAAATCTTTTGGAAAAAACAAAAGCTGCCGGCTATATGTGTGATCTGGTGATGGAAACTGTTAATGTGTGATAGGTGAGAAGTGGAGTTTTTCCAAGAGAGAACGGTGGGGCTGTTCACAGTTCGAGGGGTGGAGCGTGGAGGCGGGGCTGGGGTGGAGCCTGGGCGGAGTCTCAAGGGGGCCCCAAAAATTTTGCCAGTATGGAGCCTCAAAATTTCTAGCGGCAGCCCTGTGTGGGAGGACTACTTTATAGATCACAGAGACATCATATGTACTTTTTTCTGTACCAGAAAACTACAGATATCTGAATGAGGCTTAATGATATGTTAAATGGAGTAGATTTTTTGTGAAGAATTTCACTGGAAAATCAGCGTAAACTAGCAAGAATCCGCAAAAAAATCCCCAACAGCAAATTTGCATTTCATGATTTTGGTGCAGATCTTTCTTGTAATTCACTGTGGAAAACAACAGTGTGTAAGGTAAAAATAAATAAACTTGCTGGGAATTGTAGTCTCTCTCACGGCATACTGCGGTGCTATTATGATGCAGTGTTAGTTTAGTTGCATGACCTGTGCCTGCAATGTCACTTGCTGGCGCTTTCCCCTCACATGCCACAGTCAGTCTTGGCCGTGACACCTTGATATAATAAAAATACGAAGCTAATACACATACATCAAAAACCGGTTATGGATTCACTGTTTTTTTCCCATTTTCCCGTTTGTCCTGCAAAAAAATGTAAAATGTAACAGGAGTAAATCTTTACATTACATGTGCGCAAAAGTGGTTCTAACATACCATCCATGATATCAAGGTGATGGTGCAGAAACTGCCATTATGTTCACAGCAGGAGGAGGATGGTTGTAATAAACAGCTGCACTCCTGCTGTGACTGCCAAAATTAGAGAAAATTCTGATCCACTCACACTTTCTTGTATACGTTATAACCGGCCTCGGCAACATTACCGCGACTGGCGTCACTATACAGGTAGCATGAGACCAAATAAAAAGCTCTGATTTGTCCTTTCAAAAAGTGTTTTCAACATTATTTACTCCACAAAAGTGGTGTAAATACAACAGAATTGTCAACCAGCCCCTAAAGGTACCGTCACACTAGACGATATCGCTAGCGATCCGTGATGTTGCAGCGTCCTGGCTAGCGATATCGTCCAGTGTGACAGGCAGCAGCGATCAGGCCCCTGCTGTGATATCGCTGGTCGGGGCAGAAAGTCCAGAACTTTGTTTCGTCGCTGGATCTCCCGCTGACATCGCTGAATCGGCGTGTGTGACGCCGATTCAGCGATGTCTTCGCTGATAACCAGGGTAAACATCGGTTTACTAAGCGCAGGGCCACGCTTAGTAACCCGATGTTTACCCTGGTTACCATCGTTAAAGTAAAAAAAACAACCACTACATACTTACCTACCTCTGTCTGTCCCCGGCGCTCTGCTTCTGTGCTCTGGCTGTGAGCGCCGGTCAGCCGGAAAGCAGAGCGGTGACGTCACTGCTCTGCTTTCCGGCCGCTGTGCTCACAGCCAGAGCAGAGAAGCACAGCGCCGGGGACAGACAGCGGTAGGTAAGTATGTAGTGGTTGTTTTTTTTACTTTAACGATGGTAACCAGGGTAAACATCGGGTTACTAAGCGCAGCCTGTTGTGAATTCTGTGGCTGAATTCACTCCTGTGGTCACGAGTGGTACTGCAGCTTCTGGGCTTCCTCCCTCAGGTGTTCTGGTGAGCTCGTTGGCTGCCTTGTTATTTAACTCCACCTGATTCTGTCTTCCTTGCTCCTTGTCAATGTTCCAGTGTTGGATCTGAGCTTCTGGATCTTTCCTGTGGCCTGCTGCTCTGCTTAGATAAGTGCTTCTTTGCTTTTGTTGCTGTTTTTTCTGTCCAGCTTGTCTATTCGTTTTTGCTGGAAGCTCTGAGACGCAAAGGGTGTACCGCCGTGCCGTTAGTTCGGCACGGTGGGTCTTTTTGCCCCCTTTGCGTGGTTTTTTGCTTTAGGGTTTTTTGTAGACTGCAAAGTTCTCTTTGCTATCCTCGCTCTATCTAGAATATCGGGCCTCACTTTGCTGAATCTATTTCATCCCTACGTTTTGTCTTTTCATCTTGCTAACAGTCATTATATGTGGGGGGCTGCCTTTTCCTTTGGGGTATTTCTCTGAGGCAAGTCAGGCTTGTATTTCTATCTTCAGGCTAGTCAGTTCCTCAGGCTGTGCCGAGTTGCATAGGTAGTGTCAGGCGCAATCCACAGCTGCCTTTAGTTGTGTTTAGGATAGGTTCAGGTATTGCGGTCTACAGAGATTCCACGTCTCAGAGCTCGTTCTATTGTTTTTGGGTTATTGTCAGATCACTGTATGTGCTCTGATTACTGGCACACTGTGTTACTGGATTGCCTTCATAACAGTACAAGGAGCCCAACTAATGATTCTCAATAGAGGGAAAAAAGAAGTTCTGACATCATTTTTTTTTCTCAGCTCTGTGTTCAGTCTTTTTTTTCCCCTAGACATTAGGGTGCTTCAGGACACAGCTGTGGACATGGATATTCAGGCTCTGTGCTCTTCAATGGATAATCTCGTTATAAATGTACAAAAGATTCAAGATACAATTGATCAGAAATCTATGCTAGAACCAAGAATTCCTATTCCTGATTTGTTTTTTGGTGATAGAACTAAGTTTCTGAGCTTCAAAAATAATTGTAAGCTATTTCTGGCCTTGAAACCTCATTCTTCTGGTAATTCAGTTCAACAGGTTTTGATTATTATTTCTTTTTTGCGCGGCGACCCTCAGGACTGGGCATTTTCTCTTGCGCCAGGAGACCCTGCATTAAGTGGTGTCGATGCGTTTTTCCTGGCACTCGGATTGCTGTACGATGAGCCTAATTCAGTGGATCAGGCTGAGAAAAATTTGCTGGCTTTGTGCCAGGGTCAGGATGATATAGAAGTATATTGTCAGAAATTTAGGAAGTGGTCAGTACTCACTCTGTGGAATGAATCTGCGCTGGCAGCTTTGTTCAGAAAGGGTCTCTCTGAGGCTCTTAAGGATGTCATGGTGGGTTTTCCTATGACTGCTGGTTTGAATGAGTCTATGTCTTTGGCCATTCAGATCGGTCGTCGCTTGCGCGAGCGTAAATCTGTGCACCATCTGGCGGTATTGTCTGAGATTAAACCTGAGCCTATGCAATGCGATAGGACTATGACCAGAGTTGAACGGCAAGAACACAGACGTCTGAATGGGCTGTGTTTCTACTGTGGTGATTCCACTCATGCTATTTCTGATTGTCCTAAGCGCACTAAGCGGTTCAATAGGTCTGCCGTCATTGGTACTGTACAGTCCAAATTCCTTCTGTCCATTACCTTGATATGCTCTTTGTCATCGTATTCTGTCATGGCGTTTGTGGATTCAGGCGCTGCCCTGAATCTGATGGATTTGGATTATGCTAAACGTTGTGGGTTTTTCTTGGAGCCTTTGCGGTGTCCTATTCCGTTGAGAGGAATTGATGCTACACCTTTGGCCAAGAATAAACCTCAGTACTGGGCCCAGCTGACCATGTGCATGGCTCCTGCACATCAGGAAGTTATTCGCTTTCTGGTGCTACATAATCTGCATGATGTGGTCGTGTTGGGGTTGCCATGGCTACAAACCCATAATCCAGTATTGGATTGGAACTCTATGTCGGTATCCAGCTGGGGTTGTCAGGGGGTACATGGTGATGTTCCATTTTTGTCTATTTCGTCATCCACTCCTTCTGAGGTCCCAGAGTTCTTGTCTGATTATCAGGATGTATTTGAAGAGCCCAAGTCCGATGCCCTACCTCCGCATAGGGATTGTGATTGTGCTATCAATTTGATTCCTGGTAGTAAATTCCCTAAAGGTCGTTTATTTAATTTATCCGTGCCTGAACACACCGCTATGTGCAGTTATGTGAAGGAATCCCTGGAGAAGGGACATATTCGCCCATCGTCATCACCACTGGGAGCAGGGTTCTTTTTTGTAGCCAAGAAGGATGGTTCGCTGAGACCGTGTATTGATTACCGCCTTCTTAATAAGATCACTGTTAAGTTTCAGTATCCCTTGCCATTGTTATCTGACTTGTTTGCTCGGATTAAGGGGGCTAGTTGGTTCACTAAGATAGATCTTCGTGGTGCGTATAATCTGGTGAGAATCAGGCAAGGAGATGAATGGAAAATGGCATTTAATACGCCCGAGGGTCATTTTGAGTATCTAGTGATGCCGTTCGGACTTGCCAATGCTCCATCTGTTTTTCAGTCTTTTATGCATGACATCTTCCGTGAGTATCTGGATAAATTCCTGATTGTTTATTTGGATGACATTTTGATCTTCTCAGATGATTGGGAGTCTCATGTGAAGCAGGTCAGAATGGTTTTCCAGGTCCTGCGTGCTAATTCTTTGTTCGTGAAGGGATCAAAGTGTCTCTTCGGTGTGCAGAAAGTTTCATTTTTGGGGTTCATCTTTTCCCCTTCTACTATGGAGATGGATCCGGTTAAGGTCCAAGCCATCCAGGATTGGACTCAGCCGACATCTCTGAAAAGTCTGCAAAAGTTCCTGGGCTTTGCTAATTTTTATCGTCGCTTCATCTGTAATTTTTCTAGCATTGCCAAACCATTGACCGATTTGACCAAGAAGGGTGCTGATTTGGTTAATTGGTCTTCTGCTGCCGTGGAAGCTTTTCAGGAGTTGAAGCGTCGTTTTTGTTCTGCCCCTGTGTTGTGTCAACCAGATGTTTCTCTTCCGTTCCAGGTCGAGGTTGATGCTTCTGAGATTGGAGCAGGGGCGGTTTTGTCACAGAGAGGTTCTGGTTGCTCAGTGTTGAAACCATGTGCTTTCTTTTCCAGGAAGTTTTCTGCTGCTGAGCGTAATTATGATGTGGGCAACCGAGAGTTGCTGGCCATGAAGTGGGCATTCGAGGAGTGGCGTCATTGGCTTGAAGGAGCTAAGCATCGCGTGGTGGTATTGACTGATCATAAGAACCTTACTTATCTCGAGTCTGCCAAGCGCTTGAATCCTAGACAGGCCCGTTGGTCGTTATTTTTTGCTCGCTTCGATTTTGTGATTTCGTACCTTCCGGGCTCTAAAAATGTGAAGGCGGATGCTCTGTCTAGGAGTTTTGTGCCCGACTCTCCGGGTTTATCTGAGCCGGCGAGTATCCTCAAGGAAGGAGTCATTGTGTCTGCCATCTCCCCTGATTTGCGGCGAGTGTTGCAAAAATTTCAGGCTAATAAACCTGATCGTTGTCCAGCCGAGAAACTGTTCGTCCCTGATAGGTGGACTAGTAAAGTAATCTCTGAACTTCATTGTTCGGTGTTGGCTGGTCATCCAGGAATCTTTGGTACCAGAGAGTTAGTGGCTAGATCCTTCTGGTGGCCATCTCTGTCACGGGATGTACGTACTTTTGTGCAGTCCTGTGGGATTTGTGCTAGGGCTAAGCCCTGCTGTTCACGTGCCCTTGCCGGTCCCGAAGAGGCCTTGGACACATATTTCGATGGATTTCATTTCTGACCTTCCCGTTTCTCAAAAGATGTCAGTCATTTGGGTGGTCTGTGATCGCTTTTCTAAAATGGTCCATCTGGTGCCCTTGGTTAAATTGCCTTCCTCCTCTGATTTGGTGCCTTTGTTCTTCCAGCATGTGGTTCGTTTGCATGGCATTCCTGAGAATATTGTTTCTGACAGAGGTTCCCAGTTTGTTTCAAGGTTCTGGCGAGCCTTTTGTGGTAGGATGGGCATTGACCTATCTTTTTCCTCGGCTCTCCATCCTCAGACTAATGGCCAGACCGAACGAACCAATCAGACCTTGGAAACATATCTGAGATGTTTTGTTTCTGCAGACCAGGATGATTGGGTGTCCTTTTTGCCGTTGGCTGAGTTCGCCCTTAATAATCGGGCCAGCTCGGCTACCTTGGTCTCTCCATTTTTCTGCAATTCTGGGTTCCATCCTCGTTTCTCTTCAGGACAGGTTGAGTCTTCGGACTGTCCTGGTGTGGATTCTGTGGTGGACAGGTTGCAGCAGATCTGGACTCAGGTAGTGGACAATTTGACCTTGTCCCAGGAGAAGGCTCAACTTTTCGCTAATCGCAGACGCCGTGTGGGTCCCCGACTTCGTGTTGGGGATCTGGTTTGGTTATCTTCTCGTCATATTCCTATGAAGGTTTCCTCTCCTAAATTTAAACCTCGTTTTATTGGTCCGTATAGGATTTCTGAGATTCTCAATCCTGTGTCCTTTCGTCTGACCCTCCCGGACTCCTTTTCCATACATAATGTATTCCATAGGTCGTTGTTGCGGAGATACGTGGCACCTATGGTTCCATCTGTTGAGCCTCCTGCCCCTGTTTTGGTGGAGGGGGAATTGGAGTATATTGTGGAGAAAATTTTGGATTCTCGTGTCTCTAGACGGAAACTCCAGTATCTGGTTAAATGGAAGGGTTATGCTCAGGAAGATAATTCCTGGGTTTTTGCCTCTGATGTCCATGCTCCAGATCTTGTTCGTGCCTTTCATGTGGCTCATCCTGGTCGGCCTGGGGGCTCTGGTGAGGGTTCGGTGACCCCTCCTCAAGGGGGGGGTACTGTTGTGAATTCTGTGGCTGAATTCACTCCTGTGGTCACGAGTGGTACTGCAGCTTCTGCGCTTCCTCCCTCAGGTGTTCTGGTGAGCTCGTTGGCTGCCTTGTTATTTAACTCCACCTGATTCTGTCTTCCTTGCTCCTTGTCAATGTTCCAGTGTTGGATCTGAACTTCTGGATCTTTCCTGTGGCCTGCTGCTCTGCTTAGATAAGTGCTTCTTTGCTTTTGTTGTTGTTTTTTCTGTCCAGCTTGTCTATTCGTTTTTGCTGGAAGCTCTGAGACGCAAAGGGTGTACCGCCGTGCCGTTAGTTCGGCACGGTGGGTCTTTTTGCCCCCTTTGCGTGGTTTTTTGCTTTAGGGTTTTTTGTAGACTGCAAAGTTCTCTTTGCTATCCTCGCTCTATCTAGAATATCGGGCCTCACTTTGCTGAATCTATTTCATCCCTACATTTTGTCTTTTCATCTTGCTAACAGTCATTATATGTGGGGGGCTGCCTTTTCCTTTGGGGTATTTCTCTGAGGCAAGTCAGGCTTGTATTTCTATCTTCAGGCTAGTCAGTTCCTCAGGCTGTGCCGAGTTGCATAGGTAGTGTCAGGCGCAATCCACAGCTGCCTTTAGTTGTGTTTAGGATAGGTTCAGGTATTGCAGTCTACAGAGATTCCACGTCTCAGAGCTCGTTCTATTGTTTTTGGGTTATTGTCAGATCACTGTATGTGCTCTGATAACTGGCACACTGTGTTACTGGATTGCCTTCATAACAGTACAAGGAGCCCAACTAATGATTCTCAATAGAGGGAAAAAAGAAGTTCTGACATCATTTTTTTTTCTCAGCTCTGTGTTCAGTCTTTTTTTTCCCCTAGACATTAGGGTGCTTCAGGACACAACTGTGGACATGGATATTCAGGCTCTGTGCTCTTCAATGGATAATCTCGTTATAAATGTACAAAAGATTCAAGATACAATTGATCAGAAATCTATGCTAGAACCAAGAATTCCTATTCCTGATTTGTTTTTTGGTGATAGAACTAAGTTTCTGAGCTTCAAAAATAATTGTAAGCTATTTCTGGCCTTGAAACCTCATTCTTCTGGTAATTCAGTTCAACAGGTTTTGATTATTATTTCTTTTTTGCGCGGCGACCCTCAGGACTGGGCATTTTCTCTTGCGCCAGGAGACCCTGCATTAAGTGGTGTCGATGCGTTTTTCCTGGCGCTCGGATTGCTGTACGATGAGCCTAATTCAGTGGATCAGGCTGAGAAAAATTTGCTGGCTTTGTGCCAGGGTCAGGATGATATAGAAGTATATTGTCAGAAATTTAGGAAGTGGTCAGTACTCACTCTGTGGAATGAATCTGCGCTGGCAGCTTTGTTCAGAAAGGGTCTCTCTGAGGCTCTTAAGGATGTCATGGTGGGTTTTCCTATGACTGCTGGTTTGAATGAGTCTATGTCTTTGGCCATTCAGATCGGTCGTCGCTTGCGCGAGCGTAAATCTGTGCACCATCTGGCGGTATTGTCTGAGATTAAACCTGAGCCTATGCAGTGCGATAGGACTATGACCAGAGTTGAACGGCAAGAACACAGACGTCTGAATGGGCTGTGTTTCTACTGTGGTGATTCCACTCATGCTATTTCTGATTGTCCTAAGTGCACTAAGCGGTTCAATAGGTCTGCCGTCATTGGTACTGTACAGTCCAAATTCCTTCTGTCCATTACCTTGATATGCTCTTTGTCATCGTATTCTGTCATGGCGTTTGTGGATTCAGGCGCTGCCCTGAATCTGATGGATTTGGATTATGCTAAACGTTGTGGGTTTTTCTTGGAGCCTTTGCGGTGTCCTATTCCGTTGAGAGGAATTGATGCTACACCTTTGGCCAAGAATAAACCTCAGTACTGGGCCCAGCTGACCATGTGCATGGCTCCTGCACATCAGGAAGTTATTCGCTTTCTGGTGCTACATAATCTGCATGATGTGGTCGTGTTGGGGTTGCCATGGCTACAAACCCATAATCCAGTATTGGATTGGAACTCTATGTCGGTATCCAGCTGGGGTTGTCAGGGGGTACATGGTGATGTTCCATTTTTGTCTATTTCGTCATCCACTCCTTCTGAGGTCCCAGAGTTCTTGTCTGATTATCAGGATGTATTTGAAGAGCCCAAGTCCGATGCCCTACCTCCGCATAGGGATTGTGATTGTGCTATCAATTTGATTCCTGGTAGTAAATTCCCTAAAGGTCGTTTATTTAATTTATCCGTGCCTGAACACACCGCTATGCGCAGTTATGTGAAGGAATCCCTGGAGAAGGGACATATTCGCCCATCGTCATCACCACTGGGAGCAGGGTTCTTTTTTGTAGCCAAGAAGGATGGTTCGCTGAGACCGTGTATTGATTACCGCCTTCTTAATAAGATCACTGTTAAGTTTCAGTATCCCTTGCCATTGTTATCTGACTTGTTTGCTCGGATTAAGGGGGCTAGTTGGTTCACTAAGATAGATCTTCGTGGTGCGTATAATCTGGTGAGAATCAGGCAAGGAGATGAATGGAAAACGGCATTTAATACGCCCGAGGGTCATTTTGAGTATCTAGTGATGCCGTTCGGACTTGCCAATGCTCCATCTGTTTTTCAGTCTTTTATGCATGACATCTTCCGTGAGTATCTGGATAAATTCCTGATTGTTTACTTGGATGACATTTTGATCTTCTCAGATGATTGGGAGTCTCAT
Source organism: Ranitomeya imitator (assembly GCF_032444005.1). Classification (NCBI taxonomy): domain Eukaryota; kingdom Metazoa; phylum Chordata; class Amphibia; order Anura; family Dendrobatidae; genus Ranitomeya; species Ranitomeya imitator. The sequence continues at coordinate 756,631,615 of NC_091283.1, read as the reverse complement.
GTGAAGCAGGTCAGAATGGTTTTCCAGGTCCTGCGTGCTAATTCTTTGTTCGTGAAGGGATCAAAGTGTCTCTTCGGTGTGCAGAAAGTTTCATTTTTGGGGTTCATCTTTTCCCCTTCTACTATGGAGATGGATCCGGTTAAGGTCCAAGCCATCCAGGATTGGACTCAGCCGACATCTCTGAAAAGTCTGCAAAAGTTCCTGGGCTTTGCTAATTTTTATCGTCGCTTCATCTGTAATTTTTCTAGCATTGCCAAACCATTGACCGATTTGACCAAGAAGGGTGCTGATTTGGTTAATTGGTCTTCTGCTGCCGTGGAAGCTTTTCAGGAGTTGAAGCGTCGTTTTTGTTCTGCCCCTGTGTTGGGTCAACCAGATGTTTCTCTTCCGTTCCAGGTCGAGGTTGATGCTTCTGAGATTGGAGCAGGGGCGGTTTTGTCACAGAGAGGTTCTGGTTGCTCAGTGTTGAAACCATGTGGGGGGCTGCCTTTTCCTTTGGGGTATTTCTCTGAGGCAAGTCAGGCTTGTATTTCTATCTTCAGGCTAGTCAGTTCCTCAGGCTGTGCCGAGTTGCATAGGTAGTGTCAGGCGCAATCCACAGCTGCCTTTAGTTGTGTTTAGGATAGGTTCAGGTATTGCGGTCTACAGAGATTCCACGTCTCAGAGCTCGTTCTATTGTTTTTGGGTTATTGTCAGATCACTGTATGTGCTCTGATTACTGGCACACTGTGTTACTGGATTGCCTTCATAACAGCGGCCCTGCGCTTAGTAACCCGATGTTTACCCTGGTTACCGGCATCGTTGGTCGCTGGAGAGCTGTCTGTGTGACAGCTCTCCAGCGACCAAACAGCGATGCTGCAGCGATCCGGATCGTTGTCGGAATCGCTGCAGCGTCGCTTAGTGTGACGGTACCTTAACTGTAGGACATCTCGTGGTGGCACATGTAAGCTGAAAAATGTGACAAATTCATTCGGAGACACGCTGTTTTACACACTGTATTGTGTCACGTACATGTGCATGAGGCTGGAGTATGAACCAGTAAAATGTCTATGGTATGTAGTGTAACAGTTGGGTGGGCCCCGTGGAATCAATTCCTCCTGTGGGCCATACACACTCCAGTCTGACCCTGGCTGGAAATGTGAGAAGTCAAATGTGTTTTTGTTGTAATTTGTACAAATGAGCTATAGCTGGAATAGGGTGTTTTGTTGGTCTGGACCAGGCGGAATAGACGGGAAAGTGAACGACTCCACCAGAAAGAACGTCACCTGTAAGGCACTATCTGTAATTGTATTGTAACCTTATATGTTCTGCAGGACTGGTATCTACCACTATATGTCACCATATGGTGATAATGTCAGCGTGCCACCATAGTAGTAATCAGGGTTACCGGTTAGGGGTTCACTCAAATGTTTCGCCTCCCCTGAGCTGAACCCTTTTCTACGCCTCTGGTTGGCAGTGATTTCCAGTCAGTCAGAGCTGTGGTTACAAGGTGACAGAGAGACACCAGAGCCAAGCTTGAAACAGTACAAGACAGCAAATGATAAGTAATTTACTACATACACTGTACATTATTGTTAGCCAACCAGTGATGAAATAAAAAAATAAAACAGCAAACACACAAAGCAGTATTGCATGCAGTTGGAGAAATAAGTATTGGATACACTGCTGATTTTGGAAGTTTTCCCGCCTGCAAAGAATGGAGAGGTCTGTAATTTTTTGCCTTAGGAAGATTGACAGTCATGTTATGTTTCTTCCTTTTTCTAATAATTGAACCAACAGTAGTTGCCAAGTCACTAAGCTGCTTGCCTATTGTCCTGTACCCCATCTCAGCCTTGTGCAGGTCTACAATTTTGTCCCTGGTGTCCTTAGACAGCTCTTTGGTCTTGGCTATGGTGGAGAGGTTGGAGTGTGATTGATTGAGTGTGTGGACAGGTGTCTTTTATACAGCTAATGAGTGCAGATTAGGAGGGCTTCTTATATACAAACTAACAGGTCTGTGAGAGCCACAATTATTGCTGGTTGGTGGGTGCAAGGTGCATAAAACAGACAACAATCAAAATACTATGAGATGCATCATACACAGATGGGGTGATGTTCCATGCCAAACCTCTATTCTGCTCTAGTTTGATCTTAACCTATTTCAACTCCCCTCTTATTTGCCATATCTTATCAAGATAATGACATATGAGGTATAAGTGTATTCTGTAAGGATCAGGTTAAATTGGGAGTTGTTAAACTACACTACCCCCAATGTATGCAATCTCGATAAATAAGAATGGTCAAAAACCCACTACTGCATAAATAGACCTACTATCATAGGAATCTACAACAAACAATGCATTTCAATGGGTGCGACCTATAATGATCAAAGGACCCTTCATGTTTTCCTAGGTCCAAAGACCATCCACAAAAAAGACCCTCTTCTCAGACCTACTCAAAACAGGGGTCCGGAAAATCAGACAACGGTTAACAGTGTCATATGTGCCAATTCAAAGATGGTGTCACTTGGTAATGCCATTATTTTAAAGCCTATGCATATTTAAGACTCAGAGACTACCATCTTCCCTTTTCAAAAATCTCAAGGGAGTTGACACAAAGACCAATGATAGGCATCTTAAACAAAATGGAAAGGTCTCACCCGCGTAAATGTCATGGAAGACATAACCTTCATCTGGATACAGCAGTGGATCACTGCAAACCCCATCTTTGAATTGGCACATATGACACTGTTGACCCTTGTCTGATTTTCCGGACCCCTATTTTGAGTAGGTCTGAGAAGAGGGTCTTTTTTGTGGAGGGTCTTTGGACCTAGAAATACATGAAGGGTCTTTGGATCATTATAGGTCGCACCCATTGAAATACATTGTTCGTTGTAGATTCCTATGATAGTAGGTTTATTTATGCTGTAGTGGGCTTTTGACCATTCTTATTTATCGAGATTGCATACATTGGGGGAAGTGTGGTTTAATCACTTCCAATTTAACCTGATCCTTACAGAATACACTTATACCTCATATGTCATTATCGCGATAAGATTTGGCAAATAAGAGGGGAGTTGAAATAGGTTAGGATCAAACTAGAGCAGAATTGTGGGGTGCCATGGAACATCACCCCATCTGCGTATGATGCATCTCGTAGTATTTTGATTGTTGTCTGTTTTACGCACCTTGCACTGATTTTCATGTTGTTTGTTGTATGTGATTTTTGCCGATTTTAATGATTACATTAAAGGTTATTTTTTATCCAAATTGATATACATGTTATGTAAGTTGGATACTACCACTAGTTATTATTTTTTCTGGTTGGTGGGTGATCAAATACTTATTTCATGCAATAAAATGCAAAGTAATTATAAAAAAAATATAATGTGATTTTCTGTTTTTCATTTTTAGATTCTGTCTCTCACAGTTGAAGTGTACCTACGATAAAAATTACAGACCTCTCCATTGTTTGTAAGTGGGAAAACTTGCAAAATCTTCAGTGTATCAAATACTTTTTTTCCACAGTGTATACTTCTTTCCTAACATGCTAAATAACTTTTAATTGGTGAACCCGCCCTATGTCAATGTCTTCTAACTATAGATTCAAAATGAATATAAGACTTCATTCATTCACAATCCCAAAACTGCTGCTGTCTTTTTCTGCGTCCCTGCACAATCACTCAGTTTTATAGGAAAACAACAGTTTTACCAGAAAATTAAGTGATTGTGCAGGGGAACAGTGAAAAAAAACTGTAGCAGCCCTGGAATTTTCGGTTACAGCATGGCCGCTGTGTGTGAAAGTAACCTAATTACGTAGCTTGTAGACAATAGAAAATCTGATCCACATCATTCTACTTTTTAGCATAGTGGCCATTCATCTATGTCTCTGATTTTTACCCTAAGGGCTCATTTCCACTTGTGATAGACAAATCGGTCCGTAATCTGGACCGAAAAAAGGGATGAAAAGTATGCGTTTGTCATGCGTTTGTGATGCGAGTTCAATGCGATTTTGTAATGGCACCATCCGTTTTACATCTGTATGCAATCCGTTTTTTTTCTCCGCAACTATTTTTATACAGTCATTTACAGGACTATTTACAGTGTTCTATGACACAGAATGGTAAGGTATCCGTAAAAAACGGATGGAATACGGATGTTCCGTATGCAATGCGTTTTTTTTATCGCACCCATTGACTTGCATTGGCGAGTCTCGTCTGAGACTCGCAGCAAATCGCAGCATGCTGCGATTTTTTTCTCAGTCCGATTTCGGCTGAGAAAAAAATCGCAAATGAAAAGGCACCTATTGAATAACATTAGAAAAAATTAAATAGGGGAGGAAGCAAGACTTGGTCCACAAAATACAAAAATAGGGAAAAAGGAAAAAAATGGGAAGAAAATAAGTCAGCTCACCAATCCCTCAACAGTGCAATGATGTCCATGCACGGAGCCGCCTTGGTCAAGGGCGTAGTCCAGAGCCAGCAATGAAAAAGAAAAAATAATCTCTAGCATGGATCTTCTAAAAAGTCAATTTATTGAAAACACTTTAAAATGCAAACATTTGCAAAAAAAAAAAAGATGGGGGTCCCAGGTGGTCAACGCCGACGCGTTTCGACCATCAGGTCTTAGTCATGGCATGCCATGACTAAGACCTGATGGTCGAAACGCGTCGGCGTTGACCAATGGATCTTCTAAAAAGTCAATTTATTGAAAACACTTTAAAATGCAAACATTTGCAAAAAAAAAAAAGATGGGGGTCCCAGGTGGTCAACGCCGACGCGTTTCGACCATCAGGTCTTAGTCATGGCATGCCATGACTAAGACCTGATGGTCGAAACGCGTCGGCGTTGACCAATGGATCTTCTAAAAAGTCAATTTATTGAAAACACTTTAAAATGCAAACATTTGCAAAAAAAAAAAAGATGGGGGTCCCAGGTGGTCAACGCCGACGCGTTTCGACCATCAGGTCTTAGTCATGGCATGCCATGACTAAGACCTGATGGTCGAAACGCGTCGGCGTTGACCACCTGGGACCCCCATCTTTTTTTTTTGCAAATGTTTGCATTTTAAAGTGTTTTCAATAAATTGACTTTTTAGAAGATCCATACTGGAGATTATTTTTTCTTTTTTATTGAATAACATTGGTTCGAGTGCAATCCGATTTTTTATCGGATTGCACTCGTCCGTTTTACTCGCAAGTGGAAATGAGCCCTAAGCATTACTCCAGTGCTGTTTCAGCAAAGATTATAAAAATTTGATAAAGAGAAAAAAGTCAGTTTAGTTGCTCTAAAATAGCTTCTAAAATAGCTTTGAGTTTTCTTGGGATCACTAATAACTTGTTTACTCTGGGAAATCATCTATCTTAATTATAAACTCATTGCTTAATCTGGAAGGCACTCTCTTGTGGCTTCATCTTCATAATTCACAGGAAATATCATGTTATTTAGGATGCTGAGCAAAACAATATTGCTGAATTCATATATTCCTAATATAACTATTTGATTAAGTTGAAACAGTTGCCAGAAATTATAAAAGTGTGATGATACTGAGAAATGTATAGGTGAATGTAGCAGTCTGGTGGTATACATATATCATGCTGAAGATTTCAGATTCTACTATAATAATCATCACTCAGACTGTAAGGCTATGTTCACACATTGCGGTTTTTACCGCGGAACCGCGGCGATTTTGCAGCTGCGGGTCCACAGCAGTTTCCATAGCGTTTACAGTAACATGTAAACCCTATGGAAACCGCAAACCGCTGTGCACATGCTGCGGGAAAAACCGTGCGGGAACGCAGCGGTTTACAACCCGCAGCATGTCACTTCTTTGTGCAGAATCGCAGCGATTCTGCACCCATAGAAAGGCATTGATCCGCTTACTTCCCGCATGGGGCTGTGCCCACCTTACAGGAAGTAAGCGGATAATGTGCGGGTGGTACCCGGGGGGGAGGAGAGGAGACTCTCCTCCAGGCCCCGGGAACCATATTTGAGTAAAAAAAAAAAAGAATTAAAATAAAGAATAATCTTCTACTCACCTCTGAAGTCTCAGCGCTGCACGCGGCCGTCCGGTCTCAGGTTTGCTATGCGACCAGGACCTGCGGTGACGTCGCGGTCACATGACCGTGACGTCACGAAGGTCCTGGTCGCACAGCATCTTTGGAACCGGACCGCCGCCTGCAGCGCCGAGGAGATCGGGACGTCAGAGGGTGAGTATATCATGATTTTATTCTTTTTAACATTACTACTGATGCTGCATATTGCTGCATATGCAGCATCAATAGTAGGGGTAAAATCCCGCAGCGGAACCCGCAGGACAAACCGCGATAAATCTGCAGGGATAACCGCAGCGGGTTTGCCCTGCAGATTTATCAAACCCGCAGGGACAGGACGCAACGTGTGAACATAGCCTAACAGTTAACACAGTGGCATCAGCTGTCTGCTAAACAGAGCCCTTCACAACACAAACCTGCAGCTGTTGTATACTCCAACACCTATTCTCAATAGCTTAGTCCATAACGCCCAGTCTCTTCATTAGCCCCGAATATCTCTCTCAACAGTCAATAGTTTGGAGTGTGACTGTTTAAGGTTGTGGACAGGTGTCTTTTATACTGACAAAAAGTTCAAACAGGTGCCATTACTACAGGTAATGAGTGTAGGACAGAGGAGCCTCTTAAAGAAGAAGTTACAGGTTTGTGAGTGTCAGAAATCTTGTGTGTTTTCAGGTGACCAAATACTTATTTTCCACCATAATTTGCACAAAAAAATCTGGCCAAATCATACAAGGTGATTTTCTGGATTTGTTTTCTCAATTTTGACTCTCATAGTTGTGGTCTAACTATGATGTCAATTACAGGCCTCTCTCATCTTTTTAAGTGGGAGAACTTGCACAATTAGTGGCTGACTAAATACTTTTTTTTCCCCACTGTAACTTCTGGGTCTCCAAGTTGGACACGTAGCCTGGGCTTGCCCTTTATGCCTTGGAGTTGCTGGCCTGCCCTGCGGCAAGTGTACTGTCGGAATGCGTGTTTAGCACAGACAGGTGCATTTGCCTGTCCACATCCTATGTGGGGAATCTAACATTCCTTAAAAAGAACCAGGCTTTGATCCATCAGGACTTATCCATACCTTTGGATGACTAGACAACAATAACAGCCACACCAAGCCAGTCTTCAACTTTATTTCCCACTTGTTTTATTCAGGGACCTCATCCCCAAATAAAAAAACTAAAAAACTGTGTTGGCTACCTCCTCTGTTTCTTCCACCTATATCGCCATGTCCACCTCCTCCTCCACTTGGACCTATTCCTCCTGGTTCAAGATTCTTAATTTTTATTTCTACTCTGCTTAGCGTAGGGACAGTATTGGTTTTTGCTTGTGCGCAGTTTTACAGAACCACTCTCTATGTGGACTCTGCACCGCTGCCTGCAATAGTACCATGCGTAATAAAAAGTTTTTATAATCTTCAACCGAGTCGGTGGGAGTGATGTGTGTAAACATATTTTTCTACTCTTAGGTAACCATGTCTGTGATAGAACAGTGCCAACAGCCTCTGTGTGTATTTTTTAAACCATATCTGTGGGAATACTTTGCCGTGTCACATGGGCAGCCATGGAGTGATGTAACTTACAGCGCTTGCAACATGCACCTATGCTCTGTTAATTTGGCCTAGTTAGCTGACATCTGCAGAGGTAGTATATAGGGTGAGTCTAGACACATAACATATCACAGCCCCCAGGAAAAGCCCAAGTGAAACACTCGTTGGGGCTGCGGGTCAGGTGTCACACAGTGATAACTATGGATAAGAGTGGTTGATATGGTCATATTGTTGGCATTGTTTGTATTTTAACATAGTGATTATTTCCTCTTGTCACAATGCACCAATTATGAGTATATAGTTTATACCAACGGACTAGTAGTCTTTTTTGTATAACTGAACTACCGATTTAGCTCAGGAAGCACTATAAATTCTAATAGCCATGTATATATAAAATATTGTTTCTACTAAGCATCCATTGATAACCTACTCTCCCTGTCACCATATGTATGTATTGACTCCTCATTACTATTACCAGAGTCTTTTTATTAAGTATCTTTCTGTTAGATGGTTGGATGTATTAGATTTGATTGCCTACATTTTTGATATGATCCCAAACAATGGTTTTAGAGGGATAATGAGGCATAGACACGGATATCATAAAATAAAATATTTTATTGAAGTTAGTTGAAGTTTTCATTTAAAATTTTAAACACAAGGATTTACAATGCGGTAGCAAGGTATAAATTATCAGTAGCTGGGAGCTTAGCAGCACTATGAAGGACATAACTGTTTTTAATATTTCTAGCAAATGTGTCTGAAGAAAATCAATGTACCGTATTTTCTGGTGTATAAGACGACTGGGCGTATAAGACGACCCCCAACTTTTCCATATAAAATATGGAATTTGGGATATACCCGCCGTATAAGACGGGGGTCATCTTATACGCCCAGTCATCTTATACGGCGTGTGCGGTGCGTATGGTTCCCAGGGTCTGGAGGAGAGGAGACTCTCCTTCAGGCCCTGGGATCCATATTCATGTAAAAAATAAAGAATAAAAATTAAAAATATGGATATACTCACCTTCTGAGGGCCCCTGGCTCTTAGCGTTGCAAGCGGCAGCCTCTGTTCCTAAGAACGCATTGAGCATAGGACCTGCGATGACGTCACATCGCGTGACCGATCGCTTGACCGCAACGTCATCGCAGGTCCTACGCTCAATATATTCTTAGAAACGTAGGCTGCCGCTTGCAACGCTGAGAGCCAGGGGCCGTCAGAGGGCAAGTATATCCATATTTTTTATTTTTATTCTTTATTTTTTACATGAATATGGATCCCAGGGCCTGAAGGAGAGTCTCCTCTCCTTCAGACCCTGGGAACCATCCAGGATCGCTCGCTGCACACGCCGTACCCGGCGTATAAGACAACCCCCAACTTTTGAAACGATTTTCAGGGGTTAAAAAAGTCATCTTATACACCAGAAAATATGGTATATTCAGAATCAGCTTTAATTAAATTGCAACGTGGTAATGGAGATATGTAGCTGAAGTCAGTGCTTCTAAACTTAAAAATATATAGTAACAAGTGCACCTGGTATTGTTGGTAAATATATTAAGTTTGAGGACAAGTGCCTAACAACAAAGAGGGCACTGCAAAGCAATCATCAGATATAGAGTTACTTACAATAGTGTGCGCCCAGCTACAGATGTACCACAGCTACAACTGCCAGGGCCCCTGCTACGCGTTAAGACCAAAAACAGCTCTGCTATCTGGTTTCTAGTACCTTTTCTATGTATCTTCATATACATGGGTGCTAGAACGGGTCAAGACCCGGGCGGGTGTTTGCCATGTCCCGGGGACCTCGGAAATATACATGATATAAGGCTAGGAAGTATTGTATCTCCATAACTCCTTATGGATTCATAGCTGACTCAGCAAAACAATTTAGGCCACTTGGTTTCCATATGGCAAGCAAGCCTTTTGTCACTTTTGAGATCTGTCACTCACAGCCTTTTGACACATGACCCACCTGCTGACAGCTGTACACTGAAGAAGGTATAGGTGTTTTGTTACATCTGCACATTGTAGGGGGTTTTATAATCCCAAGACAGATAAGATACAATCAATTGGCATGAAATTATATCTCCAATATTCTTCATACTTGGCTATTAATAAAAAAGCTTATACCGATGTGTTCATTACCAGTGTAAGACCTGTCAACACACTAAAAATTGCAATCTTTTTCCAACATATGATAACAATAAAGTTTTTTTCTATGAAACATGTTTCGAATTGCAATTCTTTCCATATGATATAAATTATTTAATGTAAAGAATGCAACTTAGTTAAAAATAAAGAGAACACTAAAATCCCACATCCTAGATATCACTGAATGAAATATTCCAGTTGCAAATCTTTTTTCATTACATAGTGGATGTGTTGAAAACAATAAAACATAAAAAATCCTCAATGTAAATCAATTTAATATCTCATGGAGGTCTACAATTGGAATGATACTCAAAATGAAGTTGAAAATTAAATTACAGGTTGATTCAACTTCAGTGGAAATACCTCAAGACAAGGAAATGATGCTCAGTAGTGTGTGTAGCCTCCACGTGCCTGTATGACTTCCTTACAATGCCTGGGCATGCTCCTGATGAGGCGGCGGACATTTTCCTGAGGGATCTCCTCCTAGACCTGGATTAAAGCATCAGTCAACTCTTGGACAGTCTGCGGTGCAACAAGGCGTTGGTGGTTGAAAAGAGACATGATGTTCCAGATGTGCTCAATTGGATTCAGGTCTGGGGAACGGGCGGGCCAGTCCATAGCATCAATTCCTTAATAATGCAGGAACTGCTGACACACTTCAGCCACATGAGGCCTAAGATTTGTCATGCATCAGAAGAAACCCAGAGCCCACTGCACCTGTATATGGTCTCATAATGGGACTCAGGATCTTATCCTGGTACCTAATGGCAGTCAGGGTACCTCTGGCGAGCACATGGAGGGCTGTGCGGCCCTCCAAAGGAATGCCTCCCCACACCATTACTGACCCACTGCCAAACCGGTCATGCTGGAGGGGGTTGCAGGCAGCAGAACATTCTCCACTGCATCTCCAGACTCTGTCATGTCTGTCACATATGCTCAGTTTGAACCTGCTCTCATCCGTGAAGAGCACATGACTACAATGTCGAATCTGCCAATCTTGATGTTCTCTGCAAATGCCAATCGCCCTGCGTAGGGTTGGGCTCAGAGCATAACACCCACTTGTGGATGTTGAGCCCTCATACCACCCTCATGGAGTCTGTTTCTAACAGTTTGAGTAGATACATGGATGTTAGTGGCCTGCTGTAGGTCATTTTGTAGGGCTCTGGCACTGCTTCTATTCCTCCTTGCACAAAGGAGGAGGTAGCGGTTTCTGCTGCTGGGTTGTTGCACTCATATGGCCTCCTCCACATCTCCTGTTGTACTCGCCTGTCTCCTGGTACCTACTCCATGCTCTGGACACTGTGCTGACAGACACAGCTACCCTTCTTGCCACAGCTCGCATTGATGTGCCATACTGGGTGAGCTGCACTACCTGAGCAACTTCTGTGGATGGTAGACACCGCCTCATGCTGTACAGTACCTCAAAGGCTAGTTTCACATTTGCGTTCGAATCTGCAGCGTTTAATCCGCATCTGCAAGTGCAGGATAAAACGCATAGAAACACGTACAAACGCAGCGTTTTTTAGACGCATGCGGGAACGCATGCGGTTAATAAAACGCCGCGTTTTCACTCTTTATCATGCGTTTTGTCATGCATTTGCTTTTTTTGTGCGCATAGTGGAAAATTTTACAGGAGAAAAATATAGATAACCAGACACTGCCAATGGGACTACAGAGGGCGTGTATTATGGGATATCTATATATAGACCCTAGGACTGCTGAAACCTTAACAGTGTGCTACTGTACCCTGTGTCATGATGGATCTTCGCATGGAGAGCTTTTATTTCAAGATGGATTTAAGCATCAAGCTGTTTCTTGCCTGTGCGTTTGCTTGGGTGCAACACAGAAATCGAGAAAGATGGACAGAGCGTAGGCATTTTTGGCGACACCCCATTATCGAACTACGTGAGAGCCGTGGAGCCTATCACATGCTATCTGGCGAGCTTAATGAAAACCCGGACAAATTCCCGGGATATACAAGGATGTCGCAAGACTCTTTCCGGGATTTGCTTGGTCGTGTCCAAGGAGCCATCCGGAGACAGGACACCCAGCTCCGTAGAGCAATTCCACCAGAGGAACGTCTGCTGGTTACATTAACCCCTTAACGACCGCCGATACGCCTTTTAACGGCGGCCGCTAAGGGTACTTAAACCACAGCGCCGTTAATTAACGGCGCTGTGGAAAAAGTAAATAGCGCCCCCCAGAGTCGGATTTTCTCCGGGGTCTCGGCTGCTGGGGGTAGCCGAGACCCCAGAGAACATGATTCGGGGGGGGGGGGCTTTACCGACCCCGCATTTGCGATCGCCGGTAATTAACCGTTTACCGGCGATCACAAAAAAAAACGCGATTTCTTTTTAATTTCTCTGTCCTCCGATGTGATTGCACATCAGAGGACAGAGAAATGGGGTCCCAGGTAGCCCCCCAATACTTACCTGTCTCCCCCGGTGCTCCTCGTGGCTCCCGATGGGCGCCGCCATCTTCAAAATGGCGGGCGCATGCGCAGTGCGCCCGCCGGCCGGCACCGTAAGAATCTTTGGGGTCTCGGCTGCCGGGGGTAGCCGAGACCCCAAAGAACATGATCGGGGTCGGGGTTTTACCGACCCCTGTTTTGCGATCGCCGGTAATTAACTGTTTACCAGCGACCGCAAAAAAAAAAAAAAAAGCAAACTGTAATTCTCTGTCCTCTGATGTGATCACACATCAGAGGACAGAGAAATAGGGGGATTCGGGGACCCTATTATACTTACCGGTGTCCCTGGGTCCTCCTGCTGCTCCTCCTGGTCTTCTTGGCAAAAGAAAATGGCGGGCGCATGCGCAGTGCGCCCGCCATATGTCGCCATCTGCGGCCGGCAGGAGAAGAGCAGTTGAGGCTAAAATTAGGGTTAGGGTTAGGGCTAGGGTTAGGGCTAGGGTTAGGGCTAGGGTTAGGGCTAGGGTTAGGGTTAGGGCTAGGGTTAGGGTTGGGGCTAAATTTAGGGTTAGGGCTAAATTCAGGGTTAGGGTTGGGGCTAAATTTAGGGTTAGGGATGGGGCTAAATTTAGGGTTAGGGTTCTTTCACACTTACGCTGGTACGGGGCTGTCGCAATGCGTTGGCCCGACATACCGACGCACGTTGTGAAAATTGTGCACAACATGGGCAGCGGATGTAGTTTTTCAACGCATCCGCTGCCCAATCTATGTCCTGGGGAGGAGGGGGCGGAGTTACGGCCACGCAAGCGCGGTCAGAAATGGTGGACGCGACGTACAAAAAAAGTTACATTAAAGGTTTTTTGTGCCCACGGTCCGCCAAAACACAACTGATCCAGTGCACGACGGACGCGACGTGTGGCCATCCGTCACGATCCGTCGGCAATACAAGTCTATGGGCAAAAAACGCATCCTGCGGGCACATTTGCAGGATCCGTTTTTTGTCCAAATCGATGGATTGCGACGGATGCCAAACGACGCAAGTGTGAAAGTAGCCTTAGGGCTTGGGTTAGGGTTGGGGCTAAAGTTAGGGCTAGGGTTGGGGCTAAAGTTAGGATTAGAGTTGGGATTAGGGTTAGGGTTTGGATTAGGGTTGGTATTAGGGTTACGCTTGGGATTAGGGTTAGGTTTGGGATTAGGGTTAAGGTTAGGGTTGTGATTAGGGGTGTATTGGGATTAGGGTTAGGTTTGAGGTTAGGGTTGAGATTAGGATTAGGGGTGTGTTGGATTTAGGGTTTTGATTAGGGTTATGGTTAGGGTTGACATTAGGGTTGTTTTGGGGTAAGGGTTGTGATTATCGTTAGGGTTAGTGATTAGGATTATGGATCGGGTTGGGGTTAGGGTTAGGGGTGTGTTGGGGTTAGGGTTGGAGCTAGAATTGGGGGGTTTCCACTGTTTAATTACATCAGGGGGTTTCCAAACACGAGAGCCAATTTTGCGCTCAAAAAGTCAAATGGTGCTCCCTCCCTTCTGAGCTCTGCTGTGCGCCCAAACAGTGGGTTACCCCCACATATGGGGCATCAGCGTACTCGGGATAAATTGGACAATAACTTTTGGGGTCCAATTTCTCCTGTTACCCTTGTGAAAATAAAAACTTAGGGGCTACAAAATCTTTTTTGTGGAAAAAAAATATTTTTTATTTTCACGACTCTGCATTCTAAACTTCTGTGAAGCACTTGGGCATTCAAAGTTCTCACCACACATCTAGATAAGTTCCTTGGGGGGTCTAGTTTCCAAAATGGGGTCACTTGTGGACGGTTTCTACTGTTTAGGTACATCAGGAGCTCTGCAAACGCAACATAACGCCCGCAGACCATTCTATCAAAGTCTGCATTCCAAAATGGCGCTCCTTCCTTCCGAGCTCTACCGTGCGCCCAAACAGTAGTTTACCCCCACATATGGGGTACCAGCATACTCAGGACAAATTGGACAACAACTTTTGGTGTCTGATTTCTCTTGTTACTCTTGTGAAAATAAAAACTTGGGGGCTAAAAAAAATTTTTTGTGGAAAAATTGTTTCTTTATATTTTCACGACTCTGCATTCTAAACTTCTCTGAAGCACTTGGGCATTCAAAGTTATTTACCATACATCTAGATAAGTTCCATGGGGGGTCTAGTTTCCAAAATGGGGTCACTTGTGGGGGGTTTCCACTGTTTAGGCACATCAGGGGCTCTCCAAATGCGACATGGCGTCCGATCTCAATTCCAGACAATTCTACATTGAAAAAGTAAAACGGCACTCCTTCTCTTCCAAGCTCTGCGGTGCGCCCAAACAGTAGTTTACCCCCACATATTGGGTATCGACTTACTCAGGAGAAATTGCACTACAAGTTTTGTAGTCTAATTTCTCCTGTTACCCTTGTGAAAATAAAAATTTTGGGGCAAAAAAATCATTTTTGTAGAAAAAATGCGATTTTTTATTTTCACGGCTCAACGTTATAAACTTCTGTGCAGCACATGGGGGTTCAAAGTGCTCACCACACATCTAGATAAGTTCCTTAAGGGGTCTAGTTTCCAAAATGGTGTCACTTGTGGGGGGTTTCCACTGTTTAGGCACATCAAGGGCTGTCCAAACGCGACATGGCGTCCGATCTCAATTCCAGACAATTCTACATTGAAAAAGTAAAACGGCACTCCTTCATTTCCAAGCTCTGCAGTGCGCCCAAACAGTGGTTTACCCTCACATATGGGGTATCGCCGTATTCAGGAGAAATCGCACAACAACTTTTGTGGTCTAATTTCACCTGTTACCCTTGTGAAAATAAGAATTTGTGGGTGAAAAGATCATTTTTGTGTAAACAAATGCGATTTTTTATTTTCACGGCTCTACGTTATAAACTTCTGTGAAGCTCTGGGGGGTTCAAAGTGCTCACCACACATCTAGATAAGTTCCTTAAGGGGTCTAGTTTCCAAAATGGTGTCACTTGTGGGGGGTTTCCACTGTTTAGGCACATCAGGGGCTCTCTAAACGTGACATGGCGTCCGATCTCAATTCCAGCCAATTCTGCATTGAAAAAGTCAAACGGCGCTCCTTCACTTCCAAGTTCTGCGGTGCGCCCAAACAGTGGTTTACCACCACATATGGGGTATTGGCGTATTCAGGAGAAATTGCATAACAAAATTTATGGTTACATTTCTGTTTTTACACTTGTGAAAATAAAAAAAATGGTTCTGAATTAAAATGTTTGCAAAAAAAAGTTACATTTTCATTTTTTCCTTCCACATTGTTTCAGTTCCTGTGAAGCACGTAAAGGGTTAATAAACTTCTTGAATGTGGTTTTGAGAACCTTGAGGGGTGTAGTTTTTAGAATGGTGTCACACTTCGTTATTTTCTATCATATAGACCCCTCAAAATGACTTCAAATGTGATGTGGTCCCTCAAAAAAAAGTGTTGTAAAAATGAGAAATTGCTGGTCAACTTTTAACCCTTATAACTCCCTAACAAAAAAAATTTTGTTTCCAAAATTGTGCTGATGTAAAGTAGACATGTGGGAAATGTTACTTATTAACTATTTTTCGTGACATACAGGCGCGGACTGGCCCAGGTGGCAGGAATGCATATGCCCCCCGGGCCGGTGCCTAAGCAGCTGCACAGGGCCGCTGGAGGACTAGCAGTAGCAGTGATTGCAAGACATAGCGCCACCTGTAGTGCGCGGTGGCGTCATCCCGCCAGCAGCCGACATGTAGGCTGCAGGGGTATGTGAGGAGCAGGCTCCTGTGCGGCGCTGCCACTCTGAGGGAGAGAGCCAGCAGCAATCAAGATGAAAGGTCAGACTCAGCATACCGGCCTGTGTGTGCACGGAGCTCCGGCTTCTCCTGCTCTTATCTGTTATCCCGGCAGAGAAGGAGAGACGGGGGAGGTGCCGGACAGTGCAGAGCTGTGAGCAGGAGAAACTGAAGAGCTGCACATGGACATCAGCCGCCCCTGCACCACAGAGGAGAGTGTGTGATGTGTGTATGAGCCTGGTATCTGGTGTGTTGTGTATGTGATGGCTGCATGCATGTGTGTGATGGCTGCATGCATGTGTGTGATGGTTGCATGCATGTGTGTGATGGCTGCATGTGTGTGATGGCTGCATGTGTGTGATGGCTGCATGTGTGTGATGGCTGCATGCATGTGTGTGTGATGGTTGCATGCATGTGTGTGTGATGGCTGCATGCATGTGTGTGATGGCTGCATGCATGTGTGTGATGGCTGCATGCATGCGTGTGATGTCTGCGTGAACAGGGGCGGATTATAAGAGGGTCAAAATAGGCGGTAGCCCAGGGCCAAGTGGTGTGGGGGGGGGGGGGGGCCTGGGCTACCGCACAGATTGCCCGCCACCATCAGGGCATTACTGCCTGTGCCCTGACTGGCGTATCATATATGGGCCCGGTTGGCAGAGAGAGGGGGCCCGCATCGGGCCCCGTCTCATCTGCTCACCGGGCCCCTACCGGCGCTGTGGCAGTTTCCTATTGACGTGCGGGCGCGTGCCCGCACGTCAATAGTTAACAACAACAGCCGCCAGCCAATTGGAGGCTGGCAGCTGAAGTCGGCCGCAGGCGCACGCGCAGCGCACACGTCGCTGGCGTCTGACGTCATTGTGAGTCGCCGGGGAATGCGCGCTGCTGGAGGGAGCTCGCCGCCTGGAGCGCTGGTAAGGTGAGAACTCAGTTTGTTGATTGCTGGACACACTGGGGCAATGCTGGACACACTGGAGCAGATTGCTGGACACACGGGGGTAATATGCTGGACACACTGGGGCAGATTGCTAGACATACTGGGGCAGATTGCTGGACACTGGGGCAGATTGCTGGACACTGGGGCAGATTGCTGGACACTGGGGCAATATGATGGACATACTGGGGCAGATTGCTGGACACACTGGGGGTAATATGCTGGACACACTGGAGCAGATTGCTGGACACACTGGGGCAGATTGCTGGACACACTGGGGCAATATGCTGGACACACTGGAGCAGATTGCTGGACACACTGGGGGTAATATGCTGGACACACTGGGGGCAATGCTGGACACTGGGGCAGATTGCTGGACACTGGGGCAGATTGCTGGACACTGGGGCAGATTGCTGGACATACTGGGGCAGATTGCTGGACACACTGGGGGTAATATGCTGGACACACTGGGGCAGATTGCTGGACATACTGGGGCAGATTGCTGGACACACTGGGGAAGATTGCTGGACACTGGGGCAGATTGCTGGACACTGGGGCAATATGATGGACATACTGGGGCAGATTGCTGGACACACTGGGGGTAATATGCTGGACACGCTGGGGCAGATTGCTGGACACACTGGGGGTAATATGCTGGACACACTGGGGCAGATTGCTGGACACACTGGGGCAGATTGCTGGACACTGGGGCAGATTGCTGGACACTGGGGCAGATTGCTGGACACTGGGGCAGATTGCTGGACACTGGGGCAATATTATGGACATACTGGGGCAGATTGCTGGACACACTGGGGGTAATATGCTGGACACGCTGGGGCAGATTGCTGGACACACTGGGGGTAATATGCTGGACACGCTGGGGCAGATTGCTGGACACACTGGGGGTAATATGCTGGACACGCTGGGGCAGATTGCTGGACACACTGGGGCAGATTGCTGGACACACTGGGGCAGATTGCTGGACACACTGGGGCAATATGCTGGACACACTGGGGCTGATTGCTGGACACACTGGGGCTGATTGCTGGACACACTGGGGGTAATATGCTGGACACACTGGGGCTGATTGCTGGACACACTGGGGCAGATTGCTGGACACACTGGGGCAGATTGCTGGACATACTGGGGCAGATTGCTGGACACACTGGGGCAGATTGCTGGACACAGTGGGGGCAATGCTGGACACACTGGGGGTAATATGCTGGACACACTGGGGGTAATATGCTGGACACACTGGGGGTAATATGCTGGACAGACTGGGGGTAATATGCTGGACACACTGGGGGTAATATGCTGGACACACTGGGGGTGATTGCTGGACACACTGGGGCATATTGCTGGACACACTGGGGCATATTGCTGGACACTGGGGCAATATGCTGGACACACTGGGGTTAATATGCTGGACACACTGGGGGTAATATGCTGGACACACTGGGGGTAATATGCTGGACACACTGGGGCAGATTGCTGGACACACTGGGGGCAGGACTGGAGGCATGGGCAGAATGTAGATACGGGGCATGATTGGAGACACGGGGCAGAATGAAAGACATGGGGCAGGATTGGATTATGGGGCAGGATGGGGAGATCATATGGAGTAGAATGGATACTCATGAGGGCAGGATGCGAGAACATATGGCTGGAGCCAGGAATTAGATATACGGGGCCAGGATGGGGATTATTACCATAGGGGCTAATTAAGGGATATTATTACTGCAGTGATGTATTTATTTTATTTTTTTTAGTATACTGTTTTAAATGGGGGGGGAGGCAGGCCTGTTACTGTGCAGAGTGACACTATGTCGCCTTTTTTTCTTCATGTGGTGTTGTGTAGAAGTTGTGAAAAATTAAGTAATGTGTTCTGCAAGCGGAGCTCGAGATAACTGTGTTATTTCTTGCAGAAACGAGTCCTGGCTGGAAGAAATGATGGCAGTCTGTGCTGGATGAAAGATGAAGGAGTTCACCTAGAGACATCACTGGTGAGTCAGTGTTACCTATACACTGACACTATACACTGTATACTATATACAGAGGTCCTGTGTACAATGTCACCAGTGATCACTGTATAACCTACACATTATATGCAGAGCTCCTGTGTATAATGTCACCAGTGATCACTGTATTACCTATACATTATATACAGAGCTCCTGTGTATAATGTCACCAGTGATCACTGTATTACCTATACATTATATACAGAGCTCCTGTGTATAATACCACCAGTGATCACTGTATTACCTATAAATTATATACAGAGGTCCTGTGTACAATGTCACCAATGATCTCTGTATTACCTCTACTCAGACACTGCATACTAAGTACAGATCTCCTGTGAATACTGGCACTTATGGTGATAGTATTATGTTTTTTTGTTTTTTTTATTACTGATCAGTATTGTACTATTCAGTCACTATGTGGTGGTAATATGTGGTCTGGAAATGGTGTTGTGGTATTTGTCCCTTGTGTGTGCTATTTGGTCACCAAGTGGTGGTAATATGTGGTCTTGACATGGTGCGGTGGTATTTGTTCCTTGTATGTGATATTATTCGATCACTGTGGTTGTAATTTGTGGTCTGGTCATGGTGCAGTGGTATTTGTTCCTTGTATGTGATATTGGTCAAAATATTCCTAAATTGTATTGCATATTTTAACAAAAATTTAATAGGTTACAGTAGAGTAGGGCCCGGCCCTTTTTCTGGAATAATCTGGTTCAGGTATATCGTGACCCCCGTCACATGACCCCCGTCACATGACCGAGGGGGCCCACAGTGTCTGAACAGCCCGGGGCCCTGGCTACCCTTAATCCACCCCTGGCTGCCTGTGTGTGTGATGGCTGCATGTGTGTGATGCATTTGTGTCAGAGCTGCGTGTGTGTGAGCTGCATGCGTGTGTGTGAGCTGCGTGCGTGCATGTCATTATATAGTGGGGCTGTGTGTGTGTCTGTGTGTGTCATTTTACAGTGGTGCCGTGCGTGTCATACATTATGGCTGTGCGTATGTGTCATTATACAGTGGGGCTGTGTGTGTATGTGTCATTGGTGCATTTACTCTGTGTCATTCTATGTGACTGTAGACTTGTGCATCTCACATTGCTCGCAGAGCTGTGGTTATTTGGCATGTGTCTGGCTGCAAGTTTGTGATTGGCATACATGCGGTCACATGCCGACAAGACTTGCATGGCGAATGCAACTGTATTGAACAAGGCCCAAAACCGTCTAGTCGAAATGTGGCTGGGAATATATATATTGCATGATTGTGGTCACAAGACCACCTGTTGCCGGCACCAGAGAATCCTCATAACGCACAGTGCGCACGATATGAGGATTCACACATAGTGACTGTAGACATGTAGCATTATATCCGACAACCCCTTTAAGGATGAGCCGCTCCTCATGGGCCACTGCTGTGTGCTTGCCCCCCAGGCCAAAATTTGCCAGTCAGCCCCTGGTGACATATCTCTCTGATTTAAGGGCATAAAAATACAAAGTTTGAAAATTGCAAAATTTTACATTTTTTTGCCATATTTCCATTTTTTTCATAAATAATTGCAAGTAATATCAAAGAAATGTTACCACTAACATGAAGTACAATATGTCACGAAAAAACATTCTCAGAATCAGCGGGATCCGTTGAAGCGTTCCAGAGTTATAACATCATAAAGTGACAGTGGTCAGAATTTCAAAAATTGGCTCAGTCATTAAGTACCAAATTGGCTCTGTCACTAAGGGGTTAAGATACGTAACAATTCTAAACAAATGCCAGTCCCAATTTTGTTTGTTCTGACATGTATTCTTTGTATTTTCCTTTATGTCTTTAGCAGAACAACACCATAAATATAATTGATTGTAAATTTTTTTATTTATATTATTGCAGATTTCTGGCAACCGGAAGAGTTTATCATCCCTCAACTTCCAATACCAGCTTTGAATTTCCACCCTGTCCGGAATAGTTGCGGACACCTGCCGGGCTTTGTGGAATGTTCTCCGGGATGAGTTTATACCCCTACCCACCGCAGACATGTTGATTGAAATTGTTGAAAAATTCTGGAGTGTGTGTGATTTCCCCAACTGTTTGGGAGTGGTGGATGGAAAGCACATCCGCATTATCAAACCAGCTAGAACAGGATCGGAGTACTTCAACTATAAAAAATAATTTTCTGTTGTGCTCATGGCAATAGCACCGATGCCATTTGTTATGGTTGGGGATGAGGCCTTTCAGATGTGTGAAAACCTACTGAAGCCATATTCCAGTCGGGACTTGAACCACACTAAAAGAGTCTTTAACTACAGACTGACCAGTGCCCGAAGAACAGTAGAGTGTACCTTTGGGATTCTAGTCTCAAAATGGCGCATTCTTGCAACAGTCATTAATCTAAAAATGGAGACAGTCGATGAGGTGGTCAAAGCCTGTATGGTTCTCCACAATTACATAATGGCTAAGGAGCGACCCAACATTGAACTGGATGAACCAGTTGCAAATCCATTGCCAGATTACCAGCACCACCCGCTGCGGTCAACTGCTGAAGTTGGCCACATGTGGGATTAATTTGCTGCCTTTTTTGATTCTGATATTGGACGTGTGGCATGCCAGGACAATATTGTGTAAAATATCCTGTTGGGTTTGGGTCTGTACCAGTTATGTTACTAATATTTGTTGTTAATAAACTTTATATTTTTGGTATCTTGACCGTGTCTCCTATGTATTTCCTCTACAAACCACTTAGGTTGTTAGTGGTAAGGTTGTTGACGTCATTGCGTCATGATTCTGTTCGGCAGTATCGGACGCAGACTGAAGAGACGATGGCTGTTTAATACAAAACAGATCTATACTCATCAAGTCAGGTGTCAGAAATAATGAATTCTTGATGCACATATAACAGCCTTATGAATTCACTATTTCTGACACATGTCCAGGTGAGCATAGATATGCCTTGAATGACCTCCATCGTCCCTTCACTTTGTGTGAAATAGATTACGTACACATAAGAGAAAATGGAGGTTATACAAGGCAGTTCTCTACTCACCAGGTCAGGTGTCCTAACTAATGAGTTTTTGGACACATGACCTGTTGAGTATAGTTCTGCATTGTATGCCGCCATTTTCTCTTCAGTCTGTAACACTAGTCACAGACTAAGCAGAAGGAAGAGATTATAGATAAAATACAAGTATAAATTTTTTGGCCCACCTCATATTTCTATACTAAAGACACACAAAACTGCAGTGTTGTACTTGCTAACTACTGGAGCTATAATGTAGGCAAAAAATAAAGTGCGGCACAGTTTTTTATTTGGCGCACGGTGTGTGTTGCCGGCTGCGAAAGACACAATTAACCAAACATTTTTTGGGGCAAAAAACATTATTATTTATTTTATAACAAAAAAAATTAACTGCGCCTGCTTGGGGTAGAGTGCTGGAAACGCAGGGTATATACAGTACAGACCAAAAGTTTGGACACACCTTCTCATTTAAAGGTTTTTCTGTATTTTCATGACTATGAACATTGTACATTCACACTGAAGGCATCAAAACTATGAATTAACACATGTGGAATTATATACTTAACAAAAAAGTGTGAAACAACTTAAATTATGTCTTATATTCTAGGTTCTTCAAAGTAGCCACCTTTTGCTTTGATGACTGCTTTGCACACTCTTGGCATTCTCTTGATGAGCTTCAAGAGGTAGTCACCGGGAATGGTCTTCCAACAATCTTGAAGGAGTTCCCAGGGATGCTTAGCACTTGTTGCCCGTTTGCCTTCAATCTGCGGTCCAGCTCACCCCAAACCATTTCGATTGGGTTCAGGTCTGGTGACTGTGGAGGCCAGGTCATCTGGCGTAGCACCCCATCACTCTCCTTCTTGGTCAAATAGCCCTTACACAGCCTGGAGATGTGTTTGGGGTTATTGTCCTGTTGAAAAATAAATGATGGTCCAACTAAACGCACACCGGATGGAATAGCATGCCGCCGCAAGATGCTGTGGTAGCCATGCTGGTTCAGTATGCCTTCAATTTTCAATAAATCCCCAACAGTGTCACCAGAAAAGCACCCCCACACCATCACACCTCCTCCTCCATGCTTCACAGTGGGAACCAGGTATGTAGAGTCCATCCATTCACCTTTTCTGCATCACACAAGACACGGAGGTTGGAACCAAAGATCTCAAATTTGGACACATCAGACCAAAGCACAGATTTCCACTGGTCTAATGTCCATTCATTGTGTTCTTTAACCCAAACAAGTCTCTTCTGCTTGTTGCCTGTCCTTAGCAGTGGTTTCCTAGCAGCTATTTTACCATGAAGGCCTGCTGCACAAAGTCTCCTCTTAACAGTTGTTGTAGAGATGTGTGTGTTGCTAGAACTCTGAGTGGCATTGACCTGGTCTCTAATCTGAGCTGCTGTTAACCGTGATTTCTGAGGCTGGTGACTTGGATAAACTTATCCTCAGAAGCAGAGGTGACTAGAGTTGAGCGACCTTGACCTTTTTAGAGTCGAGCCGGGTTTCGCGAAACCCGACTATCTCAAAAGTCGGGTCGAGTGAAATCGGCCGATTATGACGTAAAGTCGGGATCGACCGAAACACGAAACCCAATGCAAGTCAATGGGGCAGCATAGTCGGCAGTGAGTGGGGGCCAGGAAAACACCTAGAGTGCCCATTTTAATGTCAAAACCATCCATTCTTCTTAATGAAGCTTGTCAAGCGTAATTTACCTTATAATAATTGGAAGGCATTTGAAATTGGGGGTCATTTGGCTAAAGTTGTGGTGGGTAGGGCTGGTTCAAGTAATTAGTGGGCCCAGGAA
This sequence comes from Ranitomeya imitator, assembly GCF_032444005.1. Classification (NCBI taxonomy): domain Eukaryota; kingdom Metazoa; phylum Chordata; class Amphibia; order Anura; family Dendrobatidae; genus Ranitomeya; species Ranitomeya imitator. Next base: position 756,607,947 of record NC_091283.1, on the reverse strand, counting down.
ATCTGGACCACGTCACGGCAGTGGAGCAGGGAGAGGTAAGTATTTCAACTTTGCAAGTGCTGTGAACCTGAGCAAGCAGGGGGGGCCCACTCGTTGGCATTGGCACTGGCACAGGGCCCCTCAAAGTACAGCAGTGTGTTTGCACGGCGGGGGCGCCTCCCACCGGCAGCAACACTTTTGCGTACTATGAGAGGCCCTGTGCCAGTGACGTCGCCAACTAGTATTCCTCCCCCCACCTGATGAAGGAACCTGCACTTTCATCTGCACCTTCCTCTTTGTCCCCGTGTAAGGTGGTATGGTATGCGGGAAGAGCAACCTGACTTTCAGCAGGGTCACAATGTTGTTGTGTAGCGTGCACGGGGAATGTTGCGTTATGGGTCAATGTACCAGCAGACTCATCTATCACTGGCTGGGCAATGGGCAGGATGAGGAGGAAACACAGATATAGGCCCAAAGAATAAAGTTGGCTAAATGCAGTTCAAAATTGGTAACACAGGAATAACCAGGGGGCATTGCAGTGGAGGACAACTGGAATGAGAGGCTGACACAGAGAGTAGGCCCAAATCAGTAAGTAGTCGAAATGCAGTTCAAAATTGGCAACCGTAGTAAACAGGCGGCACAGCTTTGTTCAGTGGAGGAGAACAGCAAGGAGTGGCAGACACCGATAGTAGGCCCCAACCCAACTAGTAGGCCAAATGCAGTCTAACATTAACAACTACTTAACGAGCGCCTGAAAACGGAATTTCAGGACAGGAAACCAGGAGAACAGCAAGGAGCGGCAGACACTGTTAGTAGGCCCCAAACCAACTAGTACGCCAAATGCAGTTGTTCCATTTAACCACAATTTAACGAGAGCCTGAAGATAGAAGCTCAGGAAAGGCAACCTGGAGAACACCTTGGAGTGGAACACACCATCTCTCTCCACCCCATACCCATTTTGTAGGCCTAATGCAGTGTAGTTTTCTACAACTACTAAACGAGAGTCGGAAGACCGAAGCAATGGCAAGGAAACCTGGGGAACACCTTGGAGTGTAACACACCATCTCTCTCCACCCGATACCCATTTTGTAGGCCTAATGCAGTGTAGTTTTCTACAACTACTAAACGAGAGTCTGAAGATCGAAGCAATGGCGAGGAAACCTGGAGAACACCTTGGAGTGTAACACACCATCTCTCTCCACCCCATAGCCAATTTGGAGGCCTAATGCAGTGTAGTTTCCAACAACTACTAAACGAGAGCATTAAGATCGAAGCTCTGGAAAGGCAACCTGGAGAACACCTTGGAGTGGAACACACCATCTCTCTCCACCCTATACCCATTTTGTAGGCGTAATGCAGTGTAGTTTTCTACAACTACTAAATGAGAGCCGGAAGACCGAAGCAATGGCAAGGAAACCTGGGGAACACCTTGGAGTGTAACACACCATCTCTCTCCACCCGATACCCATTTTGTAGGCCTAATGCAGTGTAGTTTTCTACAACTACTAAACAAGAGTCTGAAGATCGAAGCAATGGCGAGGAAACCTGGAGAACACCTTGGAGTGTAACACACCATCTCTCTCCACCCCATAGCCAATTTGGAGGCCTAATGCAGTGTAGTTTCCAACAACTACTAAACGAGAGCATTAAGATCGAAGCTCTGGAAAGGCAACCTGGAGAACACCTTGGAGTGGAACACACCATCTCTCTCCACCTTATACCCATGTTGTAGGCCTAATGCAGTGTAGTTTTCTACAACTACTAAACAAGAGTCGGAAGACCGAAGCAATGGCAAGGAAACCTGGGGAACACCTTGGAGTGTAACACACCATCTCTCTCCACCCCATACCCAATTTGTAGGCCTAATGCAGCCTACTTTCCGACAACTACTAAACGAGAGCATGAAGATCGAAGCTCAGGAAAGGCAACCTGGGGAACACCTTGGAGTGTAACACACCCTCTCTCTACACCACGGAAGGGCTGATTCTTAGGAAGGAAGGCTGTCGGAAAGAAGCAGGGCGCGTCCGAGGGTGATTATATTCTTATTAGGTATATACTCACCCTCGGACGCGCCCTGCTTCTTTATTTGTAATGAATGTTTATTTGCAATGTGGTTTTGACTTACTCTATTTTTTTGGTAAATAATGATTTTATTATTTTCATTGTTTTGCATCTTCTTGGCAATAATATAAAGAAGACGCGACAGGACAACACTCGGTGGATGCCATATCTGTGTTTTAAATTGAAAAAAACTTTCAGTTAACTACTTGCAGGAGAAAGTTATTGTAGCTGGTGGCCATTTTTAGTACTGTACCAGATTTTTGTTGTATGTGTTTGTTTTTAATGTTAAAATGTCTGCATTTGATATCTCTCCAGTATTTTCTTTTTTATAAGCAAAATACTTATTTTTATATTTTCTGATGTTGGTTCCAGGGGAACACGGGCAGCAGTAGACAGGTCAGTGGAGGCCTAGTGGAAGGAGGGACCGCAGACAGGCTTCGAAGCCCTAACATAATAAATTGGGCTGGCTGTAGGCAATTTAAAATTGGTTCCAGGGGAACACGGGCAGCAGTAGACAGGTCAGTGGAGGCCTAGTGGAAGGAGGGACCGCAGACAGGCTTCGAAGCCCTAACATAATAAATTGGGCTGGCTGTAGGCAATTTAAAATTGGTTCCAGGGGAACACGGGCAGCAGTAGACAGGTCAGTGGAGGCCTAGTGGAAGGAGGGACCGCAGACAGGCTTCGAAGCCTTAACATAATAAATTGGGCTGGCTGTAGGCAATTTAAAATTGGTTCCAGGAGAACACGGGCAGCAGTAGACAGGTCAGTGGAGGCCTAGTGGAAGGAGGGACCGCAGACAGGCTTCAAAGCCCTAACATAATAAATTGGGCTGGCTGTAGGCAATTTAAAATTGGTTCCAGGGGAACACGGGCGGCAGTAGACAGGTCAGTGGAGGCCTAGTGGAAGGAGGGACCGCAGACAGGCTTCGAAGCCCTAACATAATAAATTGGGCTGGCTGTAGGCAATTTAAAATTGGTTCCAGGGGAACACGGGCAGCAGTAGACAGGTCAGTGGAGGCCTAGTGGAAGGAGGGACCGCAGACAGGCTTCGAAGCCCTAACATAATAAATTGGGCTGGCTGTAGGCAATTTAAAATTGGTTCCAGGGGAACACGGGCAGCAGTAGACAGGTCAGTGGAGGCCTAGTGGAAGGAGGGACCGCAGACAGGCTTCGAAGCTCTAACATAATAAATTGGGCTGGCTGTAGGCAATTTAAAATTGGTTCCAGGGGAACACGGGCAGCAGTAGACAGGTCAGTGGAGGCCTAGTGGAAGGAGGGACCGCAGACAGGCTTCGAAGCCCTAACATAATAAATTGGGCTGGCTGTAGGCAATTTAAAATTGGTTCCAGGGGAACACGGGCAGCAGTAGACAGGTCAGTGGAGGCCTAGTGGAAGGAGGGACCGCAGACAGGCTTCGAAGCCCTAACATAATAAATTGGGCTGGCTGTAGGCAATTTAAAATTGGTTCCAGGGGAACACGGGCGGCAGTAGACAGGTCAGTGGAGGCCTAGTGGAAGGAGGGACCGCAGACAGGCTTCGAAGCCCTAACATAATAAATTGGGCTGGCTGTAGGCAATTTAAAATTGGTTCCAGGGGAACACGGGCAGCAGTAGACAGGTCAGTGGAGGCCTAGTGGAAGGAGGGACCGCAGACAGGCTTCGAAGCCCTAACATAATAAATTGGGCTGGCTGTAGGCAATTTAAAATTGGTTCCAGGGGAACACGGGCGGCAGTAGCCAGGTCAGTGTAGTAGTAGTGGAAAGAACGGGCCGCAGACAGGCTTCGAAGGCCTAACATAACAAAAATTGGGCTGTAGGCAATTTAAAATTGGTTCCAGGGGAACACGGGCGGCAGTAGACAGGTCAGTGGAGGCCTAGTGGAAGGAGGGACCGCAGACAGGCTTCGAAGCCCTAACATAATAAATTGGGCTGGCTGTAGGCAATTTAAAATTGGTTCCAGGGGAACACGGGCAGCAGTAGACAGGTCAGTGGAGGCCTAGTGGAAGGAGTGACCGCAGACAGGCTTCGAAGGCCTAACATAAGAAAAATGTCAATACAATGGTATTGACAGTGCCAGGCATTGAAGGATGTCAGCGCATAGACTAAACATTGGTGGAGCTGTGAGAGAAAATTTTGCAAGTGGTAGAGCACTGTTTGACCTGGGGGGGGACTGTCTTGTGGCCGGCGGTACAGGCCCAGGGCCCCTCATATTACAACGGTGTGTCTGACGTTGGGTGCGCACCACCACCGCCAGACACTTTATTGTACTATGAGGGACCTAGTGGCAGTGCCGTCGACCAAAAGCGGGCACACCCACCTCTTCAGACAAACGGTACTCTCACGGGTGCTGGCGCCAAGTGGCGATACCACGGCCCCGTGTGGGGACTTTGGCCATTTAGGGAGGTGTTAACATGTCGGATGCTGGACAATCAGGTGCTGCAAATTACGAGATTGGAAAAGTCATTCAGAATAGTCCACAGGCAAGACCTTTACATAGGAAAGCTAGGTGTCAGCCGGGCAAGGTGGGGCAAAAGATTTCGAAATCCAGTTGTGGTTCATTTTAATGAAGGTTAGATCATCTACATTTTGGGTAGCCAGACGAGTCCTTTTTTCTGTTAGTATTGAACCTGCAGCACTGAATACTCTTTCTGATAGGACACTAGCTGCCGGGCAAGCAAGCTCCTGCAATGCATATTCTGCCAATTCTGGCCAGGTGTCTAATTTTGATGCCCAGTAATCAAATGGGAATGACGGTTGAGGGAGAACGTCGATAAGGGATGAAAAATAGTTAGTAACCATACTGGACAAATGTTGTCTCCTGTCACTTTGAATTGATGCTGCAGTACCTGTCCTGTCTGCGGTCATAGCAAAATCACTCCACAACCTGGTCAGAAAACCCCTCTGGCCAACGCCACTTCTGATTTCTGCCCCTCTAACACCTCTGGTCTGCTGGCCCCTGCAGCTCGTGTTAGAACGATCACGGTCGCTGTGTGCAGGGAATGCCAGAAGCAAACGGTCAATAAGAGTTGATTGTTTGGTTGCTAATATTAGTTCCAAGTTCTCATGTGGCATTATATTTTGCAATTTGCCTTTATAGCGAGGATCAAGGAGGCAGGCCAACCAGTAATCGTCATCGTTCATCATTTTTGTTATGCGTGTGTCCCTTTTGAGGATACGTAAGGCATAATCCGCCATGTGGCCCAAAGTTCCAGTTCTCAAATCTGTGGTTGTGCTTGGTTGAGGGGCAGTTTCAGGCAAATCCACGTCACTTGTGTCCCTCCAAAAACCAGAACCCGGCCTTGCCGCGCCAACAATTTCCACTGGCCCCGGAAAAGCTTCCTCATTAAAAATATAATCATCCCCATCATCCTCCTCGTCCTCCTCCTCCTCTTCGCCCGCTACCTCGTCCTGTACACTGCCCTGGCCAGACAATGGCTGACTGTCATCAAGGCTTTCCTCTTCCTCAGCTGCAGACGCCTGATCCTTTATGTGCGTCAAACTTTGCATCAGCAGACGCATTAGGGGGATGCTCATGCTTATTATGGCGTTGTCTGCACTAACCAGCCGTGTGCATTCCTCAAAACACTGACACATGTCTTGAATCTTCGACCACTGCACACCTGACAACTCCATGTCTGCCATCCTACTGCCTGCCCGTGTATGTGTATCCTCCCACAAAAACATAACAGCCCGCCTCTGTTCACACAGTCTCTGAAGCATGTGCAGTGTTGAGTTCCACCTTGTTGCAACGTCTATGATTAGGCGATGCTGGGGAAGGTTCAAAGAACGCTGATAGGTCTGCATACGGCTGGAGTGTACGGGCGAACGGCGGATATGTGAGCAAAGTCCACGCACTTTGAGGAGCAGGTCGCATAACCCCGGATAACTTTTCAGGAAGCACTGCACCACCAGGTTTAAGGTGTGAGCCAGGCAAGGAATGTGTTTCAGTTGGGAAAGGGAGATGGCAGCCATGAAATTCCTTCCGTTATCACTCACTACCTTGCCTGCCTCAAGATCTACAGTGCCCAGCCACGACTGCGTTTCTTTCTGCAAGAACTCGGACAGAACTTCAGCAGTGTGTCTGTTGTCGCCCAAACACTTCATAGCCAATACAGCCTGCTGACGTTTGCCAGTAGCTGCCCCATAATGGGAGACCTGGTGTGCAACAGTGGCAGCTGCGGATGGAGTGGTTGTGCGACTGCGGTCTGTGGACGAGGTCTCGCTTCTGCAGGAGGACGAGGAGGAGGAGGAGGGGGTGCGAACGGCTACAGCCAACTGTTTCCTAGACCGTGGGCTAGGCAGAACTGTCCCAAACTTGCTGTCCCCTGTGGACCCTGCATCCACCACATTTACCCAGTGTGCTGTGATGGACACGTAACGTCCCTGGCCATGCCTACTGGTCCATGCATCTGTTGTCAGGTGCACCTTTGTGCTCACAGATTGCCTGAGTGCATGGACGATGCGCTCTTTAACATGCTGGTGGAGGGCTGGGATGGCTTTTCTGGAAAAAAAGTGTCGACTGGGTAGCTTGTAGCGTGGTGCAGCGTAGTCCATCAGGGCTTTGAAAGCTTTGCTTTCAACTAACCGGTAGGGCATCATCTCTAACGAGATTAGTCTAGCTATGTGGGCGTTCAAACCCTGTGTACGCGGATGCGAGGCTAAGTACTTCCTTTTTCTAACCATAGTCTCATGTAGGGTGAGCTGGACTGGAGAGCTGGAGATCGTGGAACTAGCGGGGGTGCCGGTGGACATGGCAGACTGAGAGACGGTGGGAGATGGTATTGTTGCCGCCGGTGCCCTAGATGCAGTGTTTCCTACTACGAAACTGGTGATTTCCTGACCCTGACTGCTTTGGCCTGGCAAAGAAACCTGCACAGATACTGCAGGTGGTGCAGAAAATGGTGGCCCTACACTGCCGGAAGGGATGTTGCGTTGATGACTAGCTTCATTGGCCGAGGGTGCTACAACCTTAAGGGACGTTTGGTAGTTAGTCCAAGCTTGCAAATGCATGGTGGTTAAATGTCTATGCATGCAACTTGTATTGAGATTTTTCAGATTCTGCCCTCTGCTTAAGGTAGTTGAACATTTTTGACAGATGACTTTGCGCTGATCAATTGGATGTTGTTTAAAAAAATGCCAGACTGCACTCTTTCTAGCATCGGATACCTTTTCAGGCATTGCAGACTGAGCTTTAACCGGATGGCCACGCTGTCCTCCAACAGGTTTTGACTTTGCCACGCGTTTTGGGCAAGATACGGGCCCGGCAGATGGAACCTGTTTCGATGTTGATGCCTGCTGCGGCCCCTCCTCCTCCGCTTCAGAACTGCTGCCGCCTGCACCCTGTTCCCCCAATGGCTGCCAATCGGGGTCAAGAACTGGGTCATCTATTACCTCTTCTTGTAGCTCGTGTGCAACTTCGTCTGTGTCACCGTGTCGGTCGGTGGTATAGCGTTCGTGATGGGGCAACATAGTCTCATCAGGGTCTGATTCTTGATCAGCACCCTGCGAGGGCAATGTTGTGGTCTGAGTCAAAGGACCAGCATAGTAGTCTGGCTGTGGCTGTGCATCAGTGCACTCCATGTCAGATTCAACTTGTAATGGGCATGGACTGTTAACTGCTTCACTTTCTAAGCCAGGGACGGTATGTGTAAAGAGCTCCATGGAGTAACCCGTTGTGTCGCCTGCTGCATTCTTCTCTGTTGTTGTTTTTGCTGAAGAGGACAAGGAAGCGACTTGTCCCTGACCGTGAACATCCACTAACGACGCGCTGCTTTTACTTTTACCAGTTTCACGAGAGGAGGCAAAAGAGCTAGAGGCTGAGTCAGCAAGATAAGCCAAAACTTGCTCTTGCTACTCCGGCTTTAAAAGCGGTTTTCCTACTCCCAGAAAAGGGAGCGTTCGAGGCCTTGTGTAGCCAGACGACGAACCTGGCTCCACAGCTCCAGACTTAGGTGCAATATTTTTTTTCCCACGACCACCTGATGCTCCACCACTACCACTACCCTCATTACCAGCTGACAATGAACGCCCCCGGCCACGACCTCTTCCACCAGACTTCCTCATTGTTTTAAAAACGTTACCAAACTAACGGTATTTGTTGCTGTCACACAACTTACACGGTGAGCTATAACTTCAGTATGATTTAGCTACCCCTTTACAGGTGGGTGAGACCACAACGAAAATCAGGCACAATGTTACACACTCTGTTGTTGGTGGCAACAAATGAGAGAGATGCCACACACGCAGGACTGTCACTGAAGCGCAAATGTAAATATTAATCTCCCACTGATTTGTTTTTTTGTTTTTTAAAAGGGAGACTTTAGAAAAAAAAAATAATAAAAAAAAATGATTTTTTAAGGAAGAATTTATAAACCAAATAAAATTAAATGATTGTTTCAGGGAGAATTTAGAAAACAAATAAAAAAAAAAATAGGCTTTCTATGGCCCACTGAGTGAGAGAGGACGCACACAGGAGTCAGGAGTGGCACACAAGCCCAGAGGCCAATATTTATCTCCCACTGATTGATTTATTGATTTTTTCAGGTAGATTTTGGAACCCAAATCAAGCAAAAAAATTAATAGGCTTTCTATGGCCCACAATTGGAGAGAGAGAGATGGCACACCCAGGAGTCAAGACTGGCACACAAGCAGAAAGGGCAATATTAATCTCCCACTGATTTGATTTTTTTTTTTTTTCAGGGAGACTTTAGAAAAAAAAAATACAAAAAAATGAATTTTTCAGGAAGAATTTAGAAACCAAATAAAATAAAATGATTGTTTCAGGGAGAATTTAGAAAACAAATAAAAAAAAAATAGGCTTTGTAGGGCCCACTGAGTGAGAGAGGACGCACACAGGAGTCAGGAGTGGCACACAAGCCCAGAGGCCAATATTTTTCTTCCACTGATTGATTTAGTGATTTTTTCAGGTAGATATTGGAACCCAAATCAAGCAAAAAAATTAATAGGCTTTCTATGGCCCACAATTGGAGAGAGAGAGATGGCACACCCAGGAGTCAAGACTGGCACACAAGCAGAAAGGGCAATATTAATCTCCCACTGATTTGATTTTTTTTTTTTTTTCAGGGAGACTTTAGAAAAAAAAAATACAAAAAAATGAATTTTTCAGGAAGAATTTAGAAACCAAATAAAATAAAATGATTGTTTCAGGGAGAATTTAGAAAACAAATAAAAAAAAAATAGGCTTTGTAGGGCCCACTGAGTGAGAGAGGACGCACACAGGAGTCAGGAGTGCCACACAAGCCCAGAGGCCAATATTTTTCTCCCACTGATTGATTTAGTGATTTTTTCAGGTAGATTTTGGAACCCAAATCAAGCAAAAAAATTAATAGGCTTTCTATGGCCCACAATTGGAGAGAGAGAGATGGCACACCCAGGAGTCAAGACTGGCACACAAGCAGAAAGGGCAATATTAATCTCCCACTGATTTGATTTTTTTTTTTTTCAGGGAGACTTTAGAAAAAAAAAATACAAAAAAATGAATTTTTCAGGAAGAATTTAGAAACCAAATAAAATAAAATGATTGTTTCAGGGAGAATTTAGAAAACAAATTAAAAAAAAATAGGCTTTGTAGGGCCCACTTAGTGAGAGAGGACGCACACAGGAGTCAGGAGTGGCACACAAGCCCAGAGGCCAATATTTTTCTCCCACTGATTGATTTAGTGATTTTTTCAGGTAGATTTTGGAACCCAAATCAAGCAAAAAAATTAATAGGCTTTCTATGGCCCACAATTGGAGAGAGAGAGATGGCACACCCAGGAGTCAAGACTGGCACACAAGCAGAAAGGGCAATATTAATCTCCCACTGATTTGATTTTTTTTTTTTTTCAGGGAGACTTTAGAAAAAAAAATACAAAAAAATGAATTTTTCAGGAAGAATTTAGAAACCAAATAAAATAAAATGATTGTTTCAGGGAGAATTTAGAAAACAAATAAAAAAAAAATAGGCTTTGTAGGGCCCACTGAGTGAGAGAGGACGCACACAGGAGTCAGGAGTGGCACACAAGCCCAGAGGCCAATATTTTTCTTCCACTGATTGATTTAGTGATTTTTTCAGGTAGATATTGGAACCCAAATCAAGCAAAAAAATTAATAGGCTTTCTATGGCCCACAATTGGAGAGAGAGAGATGGCACACCCAGGAGTCAAGACTGGCACACAAGCAGAAAGGGCAATATTAATCTCCCACTGATTTGATTTTTTTTTTTTTTTCAGGGAGACTTTAGAAAAAAAAAATACAAAAAAATGAATTTTTCAGGAAGAATTTAGAAACCAAATAAAATAAAATGATTGTTTCAGGGAGAATTTAGAAAACAAATAAAAAAAAAATAGGCTTTGTAGGGCCCACTGAGTGAGAGAGGACGCACACAGGAGTCAGGAGTGCCACACAAGCCCAGAGGCCAATATTTTTCTCCCACTGATTGATTTAGTGATTTTTTCAGGTAGATTTTGGAACCCAAATCAAGCAAAAAAATTAATAGGCTTTCTATGGCCCACAATTGGAGAGAGAGAGATGGCACACCCAGGAGTCAAGACTGGCACACAAGCAGAAAGGGCAATATTAATCTCCCACTGATTTGATTTTTTTTTTTTTTTCAGGGAGACTTTAGAAAAAAAAAATACAAAAAAATGAATTTTTCAGGAAGAATTTAGAAACCAAATAAAATAAAATGATTGTTTCAGGGAGAATTTAGAAAACAAATAAAACAAAAAATAGGCTTTCTAGGGCCCACTGAGTGAGAGAGGACGCACACAGGAGTCAGGAGTGGCACACAAGCCCAGAGGCCAATATTTACCTCCCACTGATTGATTTATTGATTTTTTCAGGTAGAATTTAGAACCCAAATCAACCAAAAAAATAAATAGGCTTTCTATGGCCCACTATTTGTGAAAGAGATGGCACGCTCAGGACTGGCACACAAGCCCAGAGGCCAATATTAATCTCCCACTTTTTTTTTTTTTTTTCCAGGGAAAATTTATAAACCCAATAAAAAAAATAATAAATAGGCTTTCTATGGCCCACTATCTGAGAGAGAGAGATGGCACGCTTAGGACTGGCACACAAGCCCAAAGGCCAATATTAATCTCCCACTGATTGATTTATTGATTTTTTCAGGTAGAATTTTGAACCCAAATCAAGCAAAAAAATTAATAGGCTTTCTATGGCCCACTGAGTGAGAGATGGCACACACAGGAGTCAGGAGTGGCACACAAGCCCTGAGGCCAATATTTTTCTCCCACTGATTGATGTTGTGATTTTTTCAGGTAGATTTTGGAACCCAAATCAAGCAAAAAAATAAATAGGCTTTCTGTGGCCCACTGAGTGAGAGATGGCACACACAGGAGTAAGGAGTGGCACACAAGCCCTGAGGCCAATATTTTTCTCCCACTGATTGATGTAGTGATTTTTTCAGGTAGATTTTAGAACCCAAATGAAGCAAAAAAATAAATAGGCTTTCTATGGCCCACTGAGTGAGAGATGACACAGACAGGGATGGCACTCTAGCAGAAATGCCAATCTTAATCTCCCACAAAGAAAAAAAGGAACTGTCCTTCAATTACTATCTCCCTGCAGTAATCTCAGCCAGGTATGGCAGGCAGCAATAAGGAGTGGACTGATGCACAAATTAAATAAAAAGTGTGGACAAACAAACAAGATAGCTGTGCAGAAAGGAAGGAACAAGAGGATTTGTGCTTTGAAAAAAGCAGTTGGTTTGCACAGCGGCGTACACACAGCAATGCAGCTATCAGGGAGCCTTCTAGGGCAGCCCAATGAGCTACAGCGCTGAGGAAAAAAAAAAAATGTAGCTTCCACTGTCCCTGCACACCGAAGGTGGTGTTGGGCTGTGGAAATCGCTACAGCACAAGCGGTTTGGTGGTTAATGGACTCTGCCTAACGCTATCCCTGCTTCTGACGAAGCGGCAGCAACCTCTCCCTAAGCTCAGATCAGCAGCAGTAACATGGCGGTCGGCGGGAACGCCCCTTTATAGCCCCTGTGACGCCGCGGACAGCAAGCCAATCACTGCAATGCCCTTCTCTAAGATGGTGGGGACCAGGACCTATGTCATCACGCTGCCCACACTCTGCGTTTACCTTCATTGGCTGAGAAATGGCGCTTTTCGCGTCATTGAAACGCGACTTTGGCGCGAAAGTCGCGTACCGCATGGCCGACCCCGCACAGGGGTTGGATCGGGTTTCATGAAACCCGACTTTGTCAAAAGTCGGCGACTTTTGAAAATGTTCGACCCGTTTCGCTCAACCCTAGAGGTGACTCTTGGTCTTCCTTTCCTGGGGCGGTCCTCATGTGAGCCAGTTTCTTTGTTGCGCTTGATGGTTTTTTCAACTGCACTTGGGGACACTTTCAAAGTTTGCCCAATTTTTCGGACTGACTGACCTTCATTTTTTAAAGTAATGATGGCCACTCATTTTTCTTTACTTAGCTGCTTTTTTCTTTCCATAATACAAGTTCTAACAGACTATTCAGTTGGACTATCAGCTGTGTATCCACCAGACTTCTGCACAACACAATTGATGGTCCCAACCCCATTTATAAGGCAAGAAATCCCACTTATTAAACCTGACAGGGCATACCTGTGAAGTGAAAATCATTCCCGGTGACTACCTCTTGAAGCTTATCAAGAGAATGCCAAGAGTGTGCAAAGCAGTCATCAAAGCAAAAGGTGGCTACTTTGAAGAACCTAGAATATAGGACATAATTTAAGTTGTTTCACACTTTTTTGTTAAGTATATAATTCCACATGTGTTAATTCATAGTTTTGATGCCTTCAGTGTGAATGTACAATTTTCATAGTCATGAAAATACAGAAAAATCTTAAAATGAGAAGGTGTGTCCAAAATTTTGGTCTGTACTGTAGCTGTGATGCTTGACTCACTGTGGATGACGCAGGGGTGGCAGGAGAAGGGGTAATTAAATTACTGGGGTCTGGCAGATCGGGGATGGGGCTCGACGCATGAGAGGGCTGAGACACACTGGAAGGGTGAGACAAACCTGACATAACAGACACATTGGGAGATGAGGGGGGGAGGAATAAAAGTAGTCCGCAGTTTTTTCCCTTTTTGGGATCGGCGTTGCGGTCTGAGGAGCCTCGGCGGGCTCATTTCTTGCGGCCTGGTCATAGTGGCCAAACTGTCACTGTCTTTGTTCCACTGCTGCTGCTGCATAGTTGCAGTAGGAGTTTGTAAGGCCATGCCAGGGTCCTGCTGCATCGTGGTGGCGTAGCGGAAGGCCATGCCAGGGAACTGCTGCATCGTGATGGCGTAGCGGAAGGCCATGCCAGGGTCCTGCTGCATCATGGTGGTGGAGCGGATGGGAATACCAGGGTCCTACTGCATCGTGGTGGCGGAGCTGAAGGCCATGCCAGGATCTTGCTGCATGGTGGTGTCAGTGGAGGAGGTCCAAGCAGGAGCAGCAGTTGTCATGGTGGCGGTGGGCTGTCCTACAGCACTCGGCATGGTGGTGGTGCTATAGTGGTGTCAGACAGTGCTTGGAATGGAGGTGGCTGTGCAGTGGTATGCAGCAGAGGTCGGCATTGAGGTCAAGCGTGACAATGACAGGACTGTGGGGGAATGCTGCAAATCACATTACATACATTCTCACATTGTAACTTCAATCACGTTCCTCATTCTCAGTATTTAAAACAGACCATGTCGTTCAGAGGTTCTGATCCATACTGCAACTTGCATCCCATAGTCATATTTATCAATCCATGTGGCATGCTTCTTACTTAAATGCTTCCATCTCTCAGCATCCAAACATTCATTCCTTGGCATTCCTGCCTTTTCTAGAATTAGAGGTATCCTTATCTGCTTTACTTCCCACCAGGTCCTTTATCTTATATCTCGGATCCGTAATCTATCCTGACCTGGGAATCTATCACCCATAACAGCTGTCAAAGGTAGTGACCCCTATCTTCAGCCCTCTTATGTATAAGCTGGATCCCACTGGTCTACTATGATAGCCAGCAATCCTGCTTCCAAAGCAATAAGCTGAACCGCAACTCTCTGTTCTGTCCTGATGCTAATGCACACTCCTGAAAAAGTAGATCACTATGAACAACGTAGTTCCAACCACAAGCGCTATATACTCCTCATACATCTGGATCTGAGTCCTCACTAGATTCTGAATATGCAAGGTCTATTCCTGAATCCACTCCGGGTTCAATAAGATAATATTCAACATTATCTTTCCACCTTGGCATATACCATCTAGAGTCTAATATATCTACCCAGCTTCTGATCAATCCATGAGGATGAGTTACTATATGACAAGAGTACTCTCTGCGCCTAAACTGGTGAACTGAACATAGACACTTTTCACACAGTATGTGGTGCATACACGAGAAGCATTTGTCTGATTTTTCAATCACATCCATACACACAGTACTTCCTCGCTCCTCACATTTTATCAAAATGCTCTAGTGCCAATGGACAAAAACATAAATCACATCTATTTGTGGAATCTCTTACTTGGTTCACTATATCCTCTAATTCATTTCCTATCTGAGTACGGGGGTTGCATACAAAAATGAGCATTTATGTTCACATAGATTGTCTTCACGTGCTCTTTCCCACTTCCCTACAAAGTCCCACCCGGGACCTTCCTGTAAGTTTTTTTCAAGTAGCAACTAACTGGAGAGTTTTATCTTACTCACTGCTTTTAATGAGAAGGCTATTTATACATTGAGCACACATCATTTAGGCTACGTTCACATTAGCGTCGCGTCGCTGTTGCGTCGGCTACGCAGCGGCGACGCAGCGGCGACGCGCCCCTATGTTTAACATAGGGGATGCGTGCGTCTTTTTGCACGCGTTTTCCGACACGTGGGTCGTTTTAGACGCTAGCGTCGGACGCAAGAAAACGCTACAAGTTGCATTTTTCTTGCGTCCGATTTCGTCAAAAAACGACGCACGCGTCGCAAAACGCGCGCGTTTTTGCGCGCGTTTGCGCGCGTTTTTCCGTGCGTCGCCGCTGCGTCGCCGACGCAACAGCGACGCGACGCTAATGTGAACGTAGCCTTAGTCTCCATACATCATATCATGAGTGCTGCTCCGTACTCCACAACACAGATTCAGCAATATATCAGGAACGCAGTATAATCAGAACAATTCAACGCAGCGCTATCAGTGCTACTTATCAATTAACAACTGACAAGGCACCAATAAACTGAACTAATATAATTAGCTAACCAAAAGCAGAATAAGGCCGGCGTCACACACAGCGTAAAACAATACGGTCCGTATATTACGGCCGTAATACGCTGAAAAGTCCCGAAAAAAGTGGTCCGTAGCTCCTCCGTAGGCAGGGTGTGTCAGCGTTTTTTGCGCATGGCATCCTCCGTATGTAATCCGTATGGCATCCGTACTGCGTGGTTTTCTCGCAGGCTAGCAAAACCAACATACCGCTATAGAAGTGATCCATGTGTCCCAAAAAGAAAAGAAAATATATATATACTGTCTATATATATATATATATATATATATATATATATATGTCAGTAGACACATATATTAGAGAGAAAAGCCGGTAATTCAGTGCGGTGTACAGTAAAATCACACTGACAGCTTACAGTAGAATAGGTAGAATAAATGTGTACACATAGAATAGGTATATATATATATATATGTCAGTGAGACACATATATGTATATATATTAATATTTATTCCAGCGCTAGACAGCTTGAAAGCCGGTAATTCAATTACCGGCTTTTTCCTTCTCCTTCCTAAAACCCGACATGATTTGAGACATGGTTTACATACAGTAAACCATGTCTTCTCTCCATTTTTTTTGCAGATTCCACACTACTAATGTTAGTAGTGTGTATCTGCAAAATTTGGCCGTTCTAGCTCTTAAAATAAAGGGTTAAATGGCGGAAAAAATTGGCGTGGGCTCCCGCGCAATTTTCTCCGCCAGAGTAGTAAAGCCAGTGACTGAGGGCAGATATTAATAGCCTGGAGAGGGTCCACGGTTATTGGCCCCCCCTGGCTAAAAATATCTGCCCCCAGCCACCCCAGAAAAGGCACATCTGGAAGATGCGCCTATTCTGGCACTTGGCCACTCTCTTCCCATTCCCGTGTAGCGGTGGGATATGGGGTAATGAAGGGTTAATGCCACCTTGCTATTGTAAGGTGACATTAAGCCTAATTAATAATGGAGAGGCGTCAATTATGACACCTATCCATTATTAATCCAATACTAGTAAAGGGTTAAATAAAACACAAACACATTTTTTAAAATTATTTTAATGAAATAAAAACAATGGTTGTTGCAGTATTTTATTCAACGCCCAATCCAGTCACTGAAGACCCTCGTTCTGTGAGTAAAAAAACATAATAAACCAACAATATACTTACCCTCCGCAGATCTGTAACGTCCAACGATGTAAATCCTTCTGAAGGGAAGCCAGGGAGCTTTCTAGGTAATTTCCCACGATCTATGAACAGCCAGCAGAGGGCGCCTCACCGCAAATGAAGCTAAATATAGATCATTGATCTATTTTTAGCCTCATTCCCTGGGGTTTTGCAGCGAGGAGCAGCCTGCATTAGCACAGCTCCTTGCTGCAAAATGTTTTAACCCCTTCAGAAGGATTTACATCGTTGGACGTTACAGATCTGCGGAGGGTAAGTATATTGTTGGTTTATTATGTTTTTTTACTCACAGAACGAGGGTCTTCAGTGACTGGATTGGGCGTTGAATAAAATACTGCAACAACCATTGTTTTTATTTCATTAAAATAATTTTAAATAATGTGTTTGTGTTTTATTTAACCCTTCACTACAATTGGATTAATAATGGATAGGTGTCATAATTGACGCCTCTCCATTATTAATTAGGCTTAATGTCACCTTACAATAGCAAGGTGGCATTAACCCTTCATTACCCCATATCCCACCGCTACACGGGAATGGGAAGAGAGTGGCCAAGTGCCAGAATAGGCGCATCTTCCAGATGTGCCTTTTCTGGGGTGGCTGGGGGCAGATATTTTTAGCCAGGGGGGGGCCAATAACCGTGGACCCTCTCCAGGCTATTAATATCTGCCCTCAGTCACTGGCTTTACTACTCTGGCGGAGAAAATTGCGCGGGAGCCCACGCCAATTTTTTCCGCCATTTAACCCTTTATTTTAAGAGCTAGAACGGCCAAATTTTGCAGATACACACTACTGACATTAGTAGTGTGGAATCTGCAAAAAAATGGAGAGAAGACATGGTTTACTGTATGTAAACCATGTCTCAAATCATGTCGGGTTTTAGGAAGGAGAAGGAAAAAGCCGGTAATTGAATTACCGGCTTTCAAGCTGTATAGCGCTGGAATAAATATTAATATATATACATATATGTGTCTCACTGACATATATATATATATATACCTATTCTATGTGTACACATTTATTCTACCTATTCTACTGTAAGCTGTCAGTGTGATTTTACTGTACACCGCACTGAATTACCGGCTTTTCTCTCTAACAGCGCTGCGTATTTCTCGCAAGTCACACTGCTTGTCCGTGTGTAATCCGTATTTTTCACGCTTCCATAGACTTTCATTGGCGTATTTCTTGCGCAGTACGGTGACAAACGCAGCATGCTGCGATTTTGTACGGCCGTAGAAAGCCGTATAATACTGATCAGTAAAATACGGCAAATAGGAGCAGGGGCATAGAGAATAATTGTGCCGTATTTTTTGCGAGTTTTACGGACGTAGATTCTGCGCTCTTACGTCCGTAAAACTCGCATGTGTGACGGCGGCCTAAGAGTGATAAAGAAGGAAAGAAACAATATAACAAACACAGTACAAGTATAGAAGAGCATAGCAGAGCAGAATCAAGACAATGTAATTACAATATTTACAGTATCAACAAACATTGACATCATTACAAACAGACAGACAGGAACCCTTATTATAGATACAGACAAAACAAATGATGGAAAATCATTGTACTTCATAATGAAACAAAAACAATTGTTAACAGCACTTAAACAAACAACATACAAAACAGACAAGCAAGAGACAACAAATAACAGATACTTTCTTTTACCTGAGGGCTTTCCCGTTAGAAATCCCCAAAGACTAACTCTAGAAAGCTTCCTTTCCCGGAGAGAAAACTGTGAGTAATAAATCTACTCACTTACCCGGGATCTGGTTTTCTGTTCAGGAGTGAGGCAGTCAATTGTTCAGTCTAAGATGAAAGTCGAAGGAGAAATTATATTATCCCGCTGAAGGCTTCCAAATTGTTAGAGACGGAATTTCCAACCTACTCAGGGGTTCTGTCTTATAGGTACCTAAGCGATGAAGCAATAATCAGAGAGACACGCTCGTCTGTTCAAGTAGTCTTCCGATCTTTATTTTTAGGGCTGGGCTTTTAAAGCCTAAAGATCAAAAGGAAATATAGAGTTACATAATAAATTGGCAAGAATATAGATTATACAAGATAGATCCCATGAGAAGAATGTGGGTGGATGCTTTGCACATGTCTGCGTTTTATGAGATTTTGGCTGAACATTCAGGATTTTTGGGTGGATAAAGACGAAAACAGACATAGAATCAGCGATTCTGAGAAATTCTGACCACTACTATGTGGAATGTCTGGGAAATTGCCCACAAGGAGACCCAGATGATAACATCTTGCACAATACTTGTTTTTCTGTAATTCTGTTATTTAAAAGTGAAGATTCACCATTTCTTTAACAATAGGCACAGGTGGATATGCTGCCACTGTCTGCTGAAAATACCAACTGCTGCATAGCCTGCACATAAGCAGCATTGCAGGCCTGCATGGCACTAAGCTGGAGATCAGGAGTAAGGTGTTCCGACATGCCCTGTTCAATTTGATTAAAAAAAATGATGTGCTGGCCTCTGGAGGTCGGCTTTTATTTGGTCAAGGCTTTTGGTGACCTCCTGGATACAGGTATTCATATGGCTAATGGCAGTATCCAGTCAGTCACCCAAAGCCTTGAGTCCATTGTGAAAAACCGAGCTCAACTGCAAAAACTCGGGCATGAGTGACCTGTCCGATGCCCTCTGCTGCTGCCAGGAGGAGCCAAAAAAAAGGGGCAGAGGACTGGGGAAGGGGAACACCTGATGGACCAGCTTCCTGGTCTCCAGTTAGTGTGCAGGCCCACTTGCTGCAGCGCTGCTGGATGGCTGGGATGGGTCCGTGGCTGTCTGATGAAGGACCGCTCCAGAACCTGGGTCAACAGTGTGAAAAAAGAAAAACAAAATAATACCAAAAATTTACAGAGTTTCTGTCATCACACAGTTTAGTGAGCACTTCATAGGTCTCTGCTGCATTACACTGCATTGCAGTACTTACAAAATGCATTTCAGACCCGAGTCGGGGCGTTGTCCCAGCCATCCCACATCGCTTTGGCCACCTCATTCCATAACCGCCGGATCGTCACATTGTCTGAGTGCTTGGGAAACCTGGGTGTCCCACAATGGGACTCACTCATGAACCAGGGAGATGAGGATATAGTTGTCAATGAGGTCCTCATCCCATTCTGGAACCTAAAAAATAAATGAAGACATTAATGTTGGATACATTAACATAAGGAAAAGAAAGAAAACAGAGGCAGAGAAATGGCATGAATAATGAAAGTCAAGATAAAAAAGGAGTCCAGAAGAAAAATGTAAGGAAAGAGGAAAGTAAAGAAAGGAAGATTCAAGAATAGTAAATTGAGGATACAGTAAACAGTCAGCCAGGTATACTTACATGCTGCCGCCTTGCCACCCGACCGTGAACCCGCTGCTCCTGCTCACCCTCTGCCGCAGTGGAAGAAGTGCTCTAAAAAAAAATGGTCACATTTGTAGATGTGACAGTGAATACTTACCAATCTGAGGAGTTGAGCACTCACTTCACTGACATGTTTGGCTTGTGAAGGCCCAGGACGTTGCTCCTCATCAGAAGAAGAAGAAGACATTCTGATGCATGCAGAAAGAAAGAAATGGCAGAAATTAGGACATGTAGAGACAGAAAATAGAAAATAAAGGCATTGGCTAGGATATACTGATATACTCACATTGTTCAGTCTTGTTTCCTCCAAGGTGCTTTTCTCTTTCTGGTCTGGTTCTCTGTCTGCTGAGTAGTGACCTGCAAATGTCCACTCCCTCCCTTTATCACCTTGTATGTGGGGGGGTTAATCAGTGCCTAGACATGTTTTCCTGTGGTGCAGCGCATGCGTTCACAAACGCAAGCAAACGCATGTGCTTGCGGCCGCATGCGTTCACATAGACAGCAATGCTTTTTTTGCAGCATTCCATCCGCTAACAACCACATACGTTTTTAGGCGGCAAATTGACGCCTCTAAAATTACTACATGTAGCGTTTACCACGCCAAACCGCAGACGACGAAACGACACATGCGTCGTCAAATGCGGCAAAACGCAATCGATCGCAGACACATGCGTCCCTAATGTTAAATATAGGAATACACAAAGCATTCGGATAATTGCGGATGAAACGCTGCGGACACAACCGCAAATGTGAAACCGGCCTAAGGTTGAGAGCAATGACAAAATGAAAAGTGAGCAAAACAACAGCCAAAAAGGATGAGAACAGAGAAATGGTCTGTGGTCACCCCCTGCAGAACCACTTTTTTTATAGGGGTTGTCTTGCTAATTGCCTATCATTTTAACCTGATGTCTGTTCCATTTGCATAACAGCAGGAGAAATTGATTCACATTTGGTGTTTCTTCATAACTGGACAGGTTGATTTCACAGAAGTGTGATTGACTTGGGGTTACATTGTTTTAAGTGTTCCTTTTATTTTTTTGAGCAGTGTATATAGGATCTACAAATATAAAACCTAAAAAAAAGTGTGAGTAAATCTCTGTGACATTGTGCATCCATTATATCAAATACATCCAAACATTTTATTTTACTCCTTAATAGAAACATATTAGAGTTTATTATTCACGCCATTGAATACTTTACCATACATGGAGCTGATTGGGAGAGATATTGAAGCTTTTGGATCTACTACTTAAATACACGAGTCCCTATGGGGTTAAAGTTAATGGATCGCCCCCACGTTAGGGCAATGGGGTACTCAGTACCGGGTCCTTCGGTTCTCGATGGGGATGTCACGGTGGCCCGACCCGGCCCGGCCCGTGGCCCTTCGAGGGGGGTCCAATGAAATGAAGAGTTTCAATGAGAATAGTGTTTGTGACACCACCTGTGGTATTCGGTCAGGGTGACCGATGCTGCTTAGGGGTCTGCTGGGGTGATGTTATGGCAGCTAGATGGTATACCTTCCCACAGGTGAAGTATGTCCCCAGGGCTTCCCAGAGTGTAGATGGTAGGTGGTGGATGATGTAAGGCGCAGTGAATAACGAGGACACAAGGTTGCAGTCTCTTTACCTTTACTGAAGGCTTCAGCATCCACAGTCCAGAGCACCAGACCACAGGGCAGGCAGAGTCCGGCCAGTACAAAGGCAAATCCAGAGTTCCCCTTATCCAGGTGGAATTCAATAGCCTTCCTCTAGCGTCTGTGTATTGTAGTCCCTCCCTGCAGAGCTTCTCGGTGAGGTCCTCACAACTATTGTAGATGTAATGTCTCTTTCTCTCTGTCCCCCTGATGGATAGGATAGGACAAACCCGTATGAGTGATGGCCTGAGGCTTTTTACAGGGCCTCTATCACGCCCCGGCCCCCACAAGTTGCCACCGTGCCTCCTGGGTATAAGGTGGGGCAGCCAATGTGGATTTGACTGTCCTGCCAGTCTCTGAAGTAAAGCGTAGAGATCCTTACTCCCTCGGTGTTCTGGCTTCTGCGCCTCAGAAAGGAGGCAGCCTTTTACAGGGCAGAACTCCTTCTGGTTTCCTCTCCTTTTGCTATGACTCACTACAAGGCAATTCCCTTCTGATGTCTCTTTCTTAGGATGCTGCCGCACGTGGGGCAGGCGCAGCTCCATGGACCCTCATCCTCCACAGACCTCAGTCTGCGTCTGGCTCCCTCTCTCTCCCTTGTTCTGCCTCACTTTCTATCCAGACCACCAGTTTTACCTAATTGTGAGGAGTGCCCTAATAGATAGAAGCATGGCTCCCCCTGGTGGCCTGGAGTGTGAAGTGTGTTGTGTGGTTTGTGATACCTGGTAAGGTGATCTCCTTTATTGCCTTCAGACGTAACATTACTCCCCCTGGTGGAAGAGCGACATTACTGCAACGACCAGGACCCTGGGGTGCTGCATTAAGGATGGAGATTTTGTTTTATTATTGATTCTTTATTGTCCTGTTTGTTAGTACTTTCTAATACGAATGTGTTTTCTTCTTTTTTTGTTTTATGTTTGCTATTAAGTATGTCACTTATCAAGAATATGTTAACTATGCTAGGTGGTTGGTAGTATACTTAATTATTAGTGATGAGCGAGCATGCTCGGATAAGGTGTTATCCGAGCATGCTTGTATCCTAATTGAGTATCTCCGTCATGCTAAAAAAAAATGCCCTAGTCACCGTGGCTATATGCCTGGTGGCTGTTGAGCAATGGAGCTTTTTTTCCGAGCACTCCGAAAATACTTGATTATCGACATGAGCGTGCTAAGATAACACCCTATCCAAGCACGCTTACTCATCACTATTAATTATGCATGTTCCACCTGTGCTGAACTGCCCACTTGTGAACAAGTGGAAATATAAAACCTTCAAACTTGGTTCACTCACCATGTACTAGAACAAAGCACTGCAGCACTCAAAAATGTGTTAGTTTCTAAGAAAGGTATTCATGTCAACATTTTGCCAAGTATGTATATTTATTCACTTTTTTAATGAAATTTCATGTTTTTTATGAATTTTCCAATATGACAGACTGTAAGCTGGCGAACAGGACTCTTGCTCATCTTGTTTGAATTGTTGAATAATGTATTGCTTTGTTCTATCTTATGTAACTCATATGTGTCCCCTTTGATTTGTAAAGTGCTCCAGAATAGGTTGGCGCTATTGATAAAATTGATAAATTGATTGAGTGATAAAATTAGTATTATGATAAAAGCATATTGCTCCATGTCAAAGTAAACTGGCTTGGTAGAATTGTGCAATGTGCTGAGCTCTTGAACTACAAAGGGCCCATATATTGTGCTGGCACAGGGGCTCTCTTCTATCTCTATCCACCCCTGATATATAGTTATTTGACTTATTGAAAATTGCCCCTCCAGCTGTTTTTCATTAGTACCACTTACTTTTCCAGCCTCTTGTTAAAAATGCCCCAACGTTTTTGAGATGGGTTGCTGCCAACAATTTCTAAATAAATTGATTGGTTTTTTTGCAAATTAAATGGAAATATGTGTAACTTCTGATCTATGTTCTATTGTGAATAAAATATTGCTGTAGAATTTTCCAAACCACTGCATTTCTTTACATTTTATACAGTGTCTCAAGTTATTAGACATTGGCGGCCATTTCTAACCCAATCATGTGTATCTATCCTTTTAATGTGTGATACGTCTCTGTATCTAAGACCACTGTTATGTGCTTCCTGCATTTTATTCAAGCCAGGAGGTAAAACCTGGCTAAAATGCCAACTAATACCAGAGGAATTCTGGTGTATCTTTCCAATCAAACTTGATACATTGAGGAGTGAAATGCAGACATTGTCTAGCACTTCTCCTTTTGCAGTATTTTTGCCATGAATGCCTTTACAGCCATCCACATATACACATGTGTCCAGTCACTAAGGATAAGCAAGCATTAAAATGCTAAGATGCTTGTCACTCGAACTGAGCAATTCTAAAGGTCGGATGCTCATTTCGAGTAAGGAGTATAATGGGAGTGAATGGGAGGTCTGGGGGCAGTGAAAATCTTGAAATGGATGGAAAAAGTGCTGAATGGAAGGAGAACAGCATGGGGAAGACCACTGGAAGCATCTCTGACTCCCAGATCACTGCTGAGAACAATGGTGTGACACTTTTACTCCAATTTAAGGACTGACAATGAAACATTCAAAACTGAAAAGAAATTGAAATGACAAAAAACTGACCAGCGCATCCAGACTAGTGTGAATAGGTGCATACCAGGAGGAGCTACTTCCATATACAAAAAAAGGTTGCACTCTATCATACTGAACCATGTCAATGTGAAATATGTGAAATTTGAATAGCAATATGGCTTTTGAGTATTAGGAAAAATATGAAACACTTAGCATAAAATTTGGCCAAATTATATCTGCGCATCAACCATCGTCAAGGTGGTCTCAACGTCTGATGGGTCCCTGTGTGTGTAAATACCTTTCTAAGGCTGATGTCTGAATTTCTGTGTGAATATGGTCACCTCTCTCAGCAATGCCTGCATTTAAGGCTAAGTAGGGACCTGCTGTAATTAAAATCACCACCTCGTGAAGGACGGTGTGTGTGGTCAGTAAGATAACATACAAATGACAAAAAACTAAATGGCACATCCAGACTAATGGGAATAGGTGCATACCAGGAGAAGCTACTTCCACATAGAATATACAAAAAAAGGTTGCACTCTATCATGCTAAATCATGTCAATGTGAAATATATGAAATATGAATAGCAATACGGCTTTTGAGTAGTATGAAAAAATATGAGATGCTTAGCATAAAATTTGGCCAAATTATATCTGCCCATCAACCATCGGCAAGGTGGTCTCAAAGTCTGATGGGTCCCTGCGTGTGTGATTAGCTCCTCCTGGTATGCACCTATTCACATCTGCAGCAGCTAAGCAGATTTTAAAATTTTCAAACTACCATAATTTCACACAAAGCATGTTAGGATGACAATGGTCAATTTTAGGAACAAAAAAATGTGGTCAACTGTTGAACGCCTAGCGGTTTTTAAACATTTTAAACCATCGTAATGTTACACAAAGCAAGTTAAATTGTATGGATGACAATACTGTACATTTTTTCACAAAAAAAAATGAGGTCACCAGCAGCAGCTATATATTTAGCAACGGACTGCAAAGCCCTAAGCCCTGCCTAGAGGCCGTATTCAGCCATTCTACTTGCTCCAGATGTCCCTAGGCTAAATGCAGAATGCACCGCATAGAAACAAGAAAGCACAAGATTATCCCTGAGAAGAACTTTTAGTATGATGGTTCAGCAAAGTATCAATGCTAAAATTGTGCACACAGGCCTGAACAACTACTTCCAATAAGAACTGTCCCTGATCTGTGCAATGGCATCAGTGTGCCGAGCGTGGCAGCTCCAGTCCTTTTATAACCTCTGATGAGGAAATGCGGCCAGCCAATCACAGTAATGCTACTACCAAGATCATCATCATAATGGGTGACTTTAATATCCCTACTGACACCCATCAGCCAGCAGCCTCCAAGCTCCTGGCCCTTACCTCATCCTTTGGACTTTCTCAGTGGTTCTCCACAGCCACCCACACAGATGGACATACACTAGACCTCATCTTCACCCACCTCTGTTCCTTATTTCTCACAACCTCTCCCTTCCCCCTATCTGACCACCATCTACTCATCTTCTCATCCTTGTCATCCTCACCCGTCCTCCATGCCCAGTCACTACCACATCCTCACAGAAACCTCGCACACCTAGACATTCTCAGACTCTCTTCTACCCCTGTCCTCCATATCTTTACTCCGCGGCACGGACAGTGTCACCGATTTATATAACTCCACCCTCACATCAGCCATAGACTCAGTTGCCCCTCTCATGCATGGCAATGTGTGACAAATCAATAGGAAACCCTGGCATAACAATCTCACCAAAAACTTCGACAAGCATCCAGGGTCGTGGAGCGGCGTTGGAAGAAAACACGCCTGTCAGACGACTTCACTGATTTCAAACAAGCTACACTTGCCTACAAATTAGTCCTCACCTCTGCTAAACAGACCTATTTCACAAACCTTGCATCTTCATTATCCTACAACCCAAAACAACTGTTCAGCACATTTAACTCTCTCCTCCACCCACCACTGCCACCTGCAACTCCCCTCATCTCTTCCGAGGACTTTGCCACCTACTTCAAAAACAAGATCGACCAAACAAGGCAAACCGTTACTGTTCCACCACCCCAACCACTCCATATACCAGACCTCTGCCCTTCCCTAATAACTTCCCTCTCCAACATCACTTAAGGAGAGCTTACTCACCTCCTTTCCAAAATACACCTCACCTCCTGTGCACTTGACCCCATCCCTTCCCACCTGCTCCCCAACCTCACTAACATGCACATTCCAGCCCTAACTCACCTCTTCAACCTATCGCTTTCTTCTGGTACCTTCTCCTCTGCCTTCAAACATGCCACCACCACACCCATCCTCAAAAAAACTAACCTTGACCCAACTGCTATGCCCTATATCACTGCTGCTGTTTGCTTCAAAACTTCTTGACCAGCATGTGCATGCTCAACTTTCCTCCCACCTCTCATCTAACTCTCTACTTGACAACCTCCAATCTGGCTTCTGCCCCCACCACTCCACCGAAACTGCCCTGACCGAAATTACTAATGACTTACAGCCAAAGCTAACAGACAATTCTCCAACCTCCTCCTTCTCGACCTGTCCTCTGCTTTCGATACAGTCGACCACTGCCTGCTGCTACAGATTCTTTCTTCCCTTGGCATCAAAGGTCTTCATACCTTTCCGACAGCACATTTAGCATTTCCCACTCACACTACCTCCTCATCTCACCCTCTCTCTGTTGGAGTCAAGGCTCTGCCCTAGGGCCCCTACTTTTTTCCATCTATACCCTTGGCCTAGGACTACTCAAAAAGTCCCATGGCTTCCAGTACCAAATGTATGTGGACGACACTTAGATCTACCTCTCTGGAGTGTCTATCAGCCATATCCTCCTTCTTCACCTCTCACTTCCTAAAACTCAATGTAGACAAAACCGAACTCATCATCTTTCCCCCATCTCACGTATGCCCCCTTCCTGATCGTTCTATTATGATAAATGGCATCACGCTCTCTCCCGCACCTGAAATCCGCTGCCTCGGGGTAACTCTTGACTCTGCCCTGTCTTTCACATCGCACATCCAAACTCTTGCCACCTCCTGTCGCCTCCAACTCAAAAAATTTTACCAGAATCCGACCCTTCCTCAGCCCACAATCTACTAAAACTCTTGTGCATGCCCTTATCATCTCCCGCCTTGATTACTGCAACACCCTCCTCTGTGGCCTCTCCGCTAACTCTCTTGCACCATTCCAGTCTGTCCCCAACTCTGCTGCTGGGCTAATCCACCTCTCTTCTCACTACTCCCCTGTTTCTCCCCTCTGCAAATCCCTCCAGTGGCTCCCAATTCCCCAACGAATCCAGTTCAAACTACTAACACTGATCTACAAAGCCATCCATAACCTGTCCCCTCCCTATATCTGTGAATTAATCTCCCAATATCTTCCCTCATGCAATCTTCGATCCTCCCAAGACCGCCTACTCTCCTCTACACTTATTCGTTCCTCACACAACCACCTCCAAGATTTCTCCCAAAATATCCCCCATCCTCTGGAATTCCATGCATCAACACGTCTGATTATCCATCACCCTCGGATCCTTCAGACGGATCCTGAAAACCCATCTCTTCAGGAAAGCTTACAGCCTGCAATAGCCATTCAGCCCCACCAGAGCTGCTGCCTCACCACCACCAGAACTGCCGCCTCACCATCACCAGAACTGCCGCCTCACCACCACCAGAACTGCCGCACCTTTGACCTTCTGTCTCTTCCCCATTATCCCATAGAATGTAAGTCCGCAAGGACAGGGTCCTCTCCCCGCTGTACCAGTCTGTCATTATAAATTTGTTTACTGTAAACTACTGTATATACTCGAGTATAAGCCGAGATTTTCAGCCCAAATTTTTGGGCTGAAAGTGCCCCTCTCGGCTTATACTCGAGTCACGGTGGGCGGCAGGGTCGGCGGGTGAGGGGGAGAGGGCGCAGAGGCATACTCACCTAGTCCCGGTGCTCCTGACGCTGCCCCTGCCTGTCACACTGTCTCCGGGTGCCGCAGCTCTTCCCCTGTTCAGTGGTCACGTGGGACCGCTCATTAGAGAAATGAATATGGACTCCACTCCCATAGGGGTGGAGCCACATATTCATTCCTCTGAGCGGTACCAGTGACCGCTGACAGGAAGAGCTGCGGCACCCGGAGACAGTGTGACAGGCAGGGGCAGCGTCAGGAGCGCCGGGACTAGGTGAGTATTTTATATTCACCTGTCCGCCTTCCACACGCCGGGCACCGCTCTGTCTTCGCGTCCTCTTGCACTGACTGTTCAGGTCAGAGGGCGCGATGATGCATATAGTGTGCGCACCGCCCTCTGCCTGATCAGTCAGTGCAGAGAGACACCGGGACGAGACGCCGGGAGCTGCAAGCAAGAGAGGTGAGTATGGCATTTTTTTTTTAATTATTGCAGCAGCAGCAATGGCACAGCTTTATACGGAGCATCTATGGGGCAAAAATGAATGGTGCAGAGCACTATATGGCACAGCTATGGGGCAACAATGAACGGTGCAGAGCACTATATGACACAGCTATGGGGCAAGAATGAACGGTGCAGAGCACTATATGGCACATCTATGGGGCAATAATGAACGGTGCAGAGCACTATATGGCACAGCTATAGGGCAAAAATGAACGGTGCAGAACACTATATGGCACAGCTATGGGGAAAGAATGAACGGTGCAGAGCACTATATGGCACAGCTATGGGGCAAGAATGAACGGTGCAGAGCACTATATGGCACAGCTATGGGGCAAGAATGAACGGTGCAGAGCACTATATGGCACAGCTATAGGGTAAGAATGAACGGTGCAGAGCACTATATGGCACAGCTATGGGGCAATAATGAACGGTGCAGAGCACTATATGGCACAGTTGTTCATTGGCTGTGTAACAAGCACCAAACATGCTGGATGGTGATTTGAGCATTCAATGACAGCACCAGCCAATGCTCGATGAGTGCCGAGCACATATAAGCACCCAGATACTCAGGTGATATCCGAGTATCACCAGGCACGTTCGCTGATTTCTAGTGTCCATCCTCCAATTTTTGCTAATTTAAAATAAAACACCAGTTTCTCACATTAAAAATTTAATACATTATTGCAAAATCCTCAACAGGCTGTAATTCATATCAAAGCCACTAGTTGTTACATACAATATAGACACATTGTCCATAAACATCTCCCAGCAGAGTATCATAAATTCATGTTTTTCTTTTTAAAGCTAGTCATCTGATGCCACATACATCGAGAGATGGAGTGATAAGTGGAATGGTAAGGAAAGACACATCTGCATCTGGAATGAAGAAATCAATGGTATTCAGTATAATATCTTCCAATGTCTGGAGATGGGCTTTATAGTATCCTTTCTATAGTGTTCTCTATAGTAAATGTATTACAGCTATAAAATCCCGTCAGTGTTTCCTTTGGAAGCCGGTGTGCTTAGCCCCCTACCGGCCTACTAATAGCTTCATAAATTGTTCTATACATAGCTTGCACATTTTCAGCAAGAAATGCCCCACAAGAAAACAATATAGGTTGTTATTACTGTCTATGCTTTTCTACAGGTGCAATGTTTTCTAGAAAGTAAAAAGAACACACATAATTGCTTCGCTATAAAATTCATACATTTACACCCAAACTGCATGAAAAATACAGTAGTAACTATTCCAGCTATTCCTACTGCAAATAAGCAATTCTAGAGAGGTTTATTAGATGATTTTCAGAAAATAGGAAAATAGAAGCAATATGGTAAAAATATTAGGTAATGTGCCAATTATTACTTACGGGCACAAAGGATTTAATCAGCAGTATAATGTTATTACATAGATATAAAAAATACATTGTATCTCTTTCATGGGCAGAAATGTTGTCTCTCTACAGCAGTGATTTTCAACCTTTTTTGAGCCGCGGCACACTTTTTATACTTAAAAAATCCCGAGGCACACCACCAACCAAAATGGCACAAAATGGTGCGTCCAGGTTTGAGATGAAAGTCTGCAGTCATTCTATGTGACTGCAGGCTTCTGAATTCTCACAGCGCAAGCACTGCACACTTTCAGGATTCTCCCTTGCCGGTGGCCAGAGTGGACGGTCATGACAGCACAAGTATGTGATTTGGATACTTCTGGCCACATTCTAACTAGACGTGTCCGGCCTCAGTCAATTCATTTTCATTGAATGAGGCCACACATGTCTAGTCAGCACGTGACCGCATGTATGTAAATCACCAACATCAGAGAATTATGATAGCAGTTCGCACTGTGAGAATTCAGAAGTCTGCAGTCACATAGTATGACTGCAGACTCATCACAACCTTGGACATCCCCTTTAATGTTCCTAACAAATAAAAATGAGAATTAGTATCACAAAAAAAACACATTTACATCCAGGTACCTGATAGATGACGTTGTTTGTGGAGTCGCCTCTTTCTTTTCATCTTCACCTTGTCCAGATGCCATGATGACTCTTCTCATCCACCGGCAGAGCTCGTTTCTGCAGACTTCCATCTTCTCCTGTCTTCTGCAGCACATCCCGACACAACACCCTTAAAGATAGCAGTGTTATTATAATGCTCCGGAATAACAATATCTGCCCTAGGCTGAGCCCCTGAGTAAATAATTGCCCCTCACTTTATTCCCAGCACATAATATGACCCTCACTGTCCCTCTTATGGTACATGCCATCCACACTGCCCTCCCTCTCTTTTCCATACTTCGCACTGCCTTCTCATACGGTGTCCCTCATAGAGAGCCCAGTCTCTCTACTGTGCCCCTTCATTAGACTCCTCCTACTTGGCATACTGTCTCCTCCTGGCTGTTACCCTCACACTACTCAGTATCTATTCTGTATCCACTCACACTTTCATCCCCCCATACTGTCTGCACACATTTCTAATAGCCTCTTCCTGTACATCCCCCCCCTGCTAACATACCCCTTTGCTCTCTCCATATTTCCTCCTCACACATTCCCCCCTCACACATTCCCCCGACTCCCCATACTGTCCTCACACATCCCATCACCGTTGCTCCCAGTACTGTCAGCACACATTTTTCCCCTCGTTACTGTGTCCACCCCCATCTCCCCACTCACCCCCACAGAATATATCCACTGCCCTTCCGATAGAATAAATCCATCCCCTTCCACAGAATAAATGCACCCTGCCCCACACATGCTAAATAAATTCCAGCCCCCCCCCACGTACACACTGAATAAATCCCCCCCACACACTGAATAAATCCCCCCCACACACTGAATAAATCCCCCCACACACTGAATAAATCCCCCCCACACACTGAATAAATCCCCCCCACACACTGAATAAATCCCCCGCACACACTGAATAAATCCCCCCACACACTGAATAAATCCCCCCCACACTTAATAAATCCCCCCACACACTTAATAAATCCCCCCACATACTCCCCATAAACCCACCCCACGCTGAATCTTCGGTGTCTTCAGCTCCACAACTACAGGAGCACTTACCACCAAGTCTCTTCTTTCTCCTGCGCGCCGGATAGTGACATCAGCAGCGTGATCACATGACTTGATCACGCTGCTGGCGTCGCTCTGACCCAGCGGTCAGAGCCTCAATTGTACTCGCAGCTGGTAGATGTCTGCGAGTACAATTGATCTCCGGGAGCCGGCGCGCTGCAGCTTCTCTGTGCCGGCTGTCAGCTTGACAGTCGGCACAGAGAACAGCTGACTCCCGTTCCCCGCAGCACACCCGACTATGTGTCGCGGCACACTAGTGTGCCGCGGCACACTGGTTGAAAAACACTGCTCTACAGCATAGAATAGATACAGTAGCTTAGCATTACCATCTGATAACAGCACATATCTGACATCAACTTAGCACATGCCTAATAAATATCTCAAGGTCCGTACCATAGTTGTGTAGTTTTCAAGGTTAATACCCTATGTATAACAATACACGTGCCACTTATGAACTGGAGTACATCAGGAAACAATAGTGACATGCATATACTAAGGAAAACCACAACTATTGACCTGTAAAGAACTCTGTAAGATTTGAGTGTATATCTCCATATGTGATACATATAGATCTCCATGGTAATGGATACAACACAATGAGATGAACTCTACTAGTAGAAAGAAATGGAAATAAGTAGGTTCACATTGTGCAACCCAAGAGCTCTACAGTCTGGAATGTGCATAAAGAAGAATATAAAACTATGCAACATTAAGAAGGAGATTCTGTACATGGACAGAAGGAGCATAAATGCATTCAAAAGAGAACATCTATTATTGCCGTACAGTTACATTGGTTGTATGCTTGAAAAAAAGACCGGTTCATCAAGTTCAAACGACAGGAAAAGATAAAGGGATTGGGTTGTAGGTGTAACTAGAATACATGAATTAGTCTGCCCTAAACTAGCACATTTTTCTCTCCTGATCCTGAATATTGATTAATTGGTTCAACATTCAGAACCTACATTTAATCAATTTAAATAAACATTTGTTATGTGCTTCTAAAAAAGCATTTGAGCCTTTTTGAAATGAGCGATGGCTCCTACTTTGACCGATTCCTGATGTACTGTACACTATTCCACAGATCAATAGTTCAAGTGGTAAAGGAGCTCTATGGAGATTGAACTTTTTTCTGTATACACACGCAAAGCACTAATTATATATCTCACTGATATCTATCTATCTTTGCACATTTTTAATACCTAAGAATCTTTAATTCCTATACTGCATTTTATTCCGATACTTGCCACATAAACGACAAACGTAGATATGTCTGTTTTTTTTCCATGCAGGACGGATAACAATATGTACCGCACACGGATGACACGGATGACATATAACATACATATGTCATCTGTGCTACTGGAAAAAAACAAACATGTCTATATGTGGTAATCTAAATTAGATTATCTAATTTTGAGTCGCCATATATGTGCACGTTTCAATTTTTACTGACGTTTTTTGTTATCTATATGTCTATATGTGGGTCACAGATACCACACGTTGCGGAAGAACAAACGTGTAAAGGCAGCCTAAAGTGGCAATATTATGTTCCAGTTCCACCAGCCCATGCTTATTTTAATACATGACTTCATCCTGTTGGCTTTTGAAGCCGCTAATTGGTATTGCATGCTGTTATTTGGTGTGAGATCTACAAATGCACAAAGAACCTTTTCTATAAGTGACTCCCCTAGTTTTACAGTCCCTAGAACACATGGTGCCCACATATTATTAGTGCCCAGACAGATGATATTGCATTTCTCCACATTGAATATGATTTTCCAATTGAGTGTCCAAACATCAGTTTGTCAGCAAATTATATTCATCACGATTGGAACAGGGGGAGGAAGATATTGACAGGTTTCTAGAGGAGGCAAATTTGCCTAGAATAGAGGCAGAGGATAGAGACTGGTTGGATAGGCCGCTTACGGTGGAGGAATTGGAGGGTGCCTTGAGATCCATGGCGGGAGGGAAGGCGCCGGGGGCGGACGGCATTCCTGTTGAACTTTATGGCGTCCTTGCTGAAGAGTTGCTGGCTCAGTTGTTGGGGGTCTTTGAGGAGTCGCTGGAGAGGGGTATATTGCCTAATTCCATGAGGGAGGCCATTATTGTGGTCATCCCCAAACCAGACAAAAACCCACGGTTACCGGAGTCATATAGACCAATATCACTCCTAACAACGGATGTCAAGATTCTGGCTAAAGCCCTGGCGAACAGGCTGACCCGGGTGATAGATAAAGTGGTTCATTCGGACCAATCAGGCTTTATGCCTAATAAATCAACTGCCATTAACTTGAGAAGGCTATTTCTCAAAATGCAAATACCGGCTGATAATGCTGGCAGGAGAGTGGTGGTTTCCCTCGATGCACATAAGGCCTTTGATAGTATAGAATGGCAATACCTGTGGTCGGTGCTGAGTCGTTGTGGGTTTGGGCCAGTCTTCATGTCATGGGTGAGACTCCTGTACTCCTCTCCGGTGGCCAAAATCAAGGTGAACAATGCGATGTCAGACAGCTTTTAGCTCTTTAGAGGTACTAGGCAGGGGTGCCCGTTGTCCCCGCTGCTGTTTGCTTTGGCGGTGGAACCACTGGCAGCGGCTATTAGAAGGTCTCAAATGGTGAAAGGGTTTTTATATGGGAAGATGGAGGAAAAAATTGCCTTGTATGCAGATGACATATTGCTTTTTCTTGAGAGTTCTGGGGAACCATTGAGGAACGTAATAGCATTAATTGAGAGATTTGGGCAAATTTCAGGGTTAGTCATCAATTGGGACAAATCGAGCGTTTTGCAGGTAGATAGAGAAATGGATTGTACGAGGGAGGTGGAAGAAGGTACAAAATTAAGGGTGGTCACACAATTTAAATATTTGGGAATTCAGGTAGCTCTCCCCTTAACCAGA
This sequence comes from Ranitomeya imitator, assembly GCF_032444005.1. Lineage (NCBI taxonomy): Eukaryota > Metazoa > Chordata > Amphibia > Anura > Dendrobatidae > Ranitomeya > Ranitomeya imitator. The sequence goes on along the minus strand of NC_091283.1, from coordinate 756,573,565 downwards.
TTTGAGGAACTCAATCTCGAGCCTTTAGTAACTAGGATACGCACAAGATCTCAGTTTGGAGTAAACTAAATTTATCGGTGGTAGGAAGAGTACGGTGGTGATGCCTCAGATCTTGTATATTCTGCATAATTCTCCGGTATGGATCCCAATGAGAACATTCCGTAAGCTGAGATCGTTATTCGGAGAGTTGGTGTGGGGAAGGAAGAGCCCAAGGATTAGGCAGAAGACTCTGCAGAGACCCAAAGATGAGGGGGGGCTTGCATTACCCAACCCATGGTTGTACTTTCTGTCTGCACAGAGCCAGTATCTTAAGGTACCGTCACACTAGACGATATCGCTAGCGATCTGTGACGTTGCAGCGTCCTGGCTAGCGATATCGTCCAGTGTGACAGGCAGCAGCGATCAGGCCCCTGCTGTGCTGTCGCTGGTCGGGGAAGAAAGTCCAGAACTTTATTTGGTCGCTGGACTCCCCGCAGACATCGCTGAATCGGCGTGTGACACCGATTCAGCGATGTCTTCACTGGTAACCAGGGTAAACATCGGGTAACTAAGCGCAGGGCCGCGCTTAGTAACCCGATGTTTACCCTGGTTACCATCCTAAAAGTAAAAAAAAAAAAAAAACACTACATACTTACCTACCGCCATCTGTCCTCCAGCGCTGTGCTCTGCACTCCTCCTGCTCTGGCTGTGAGCGTCGGTCAGCCGGAAAGCAGAGCGGTGGCTCACAGCCAGTGCAGGAGGAGTGCAGAGCACAGCGCTGGAGGACAGACAGCGGTAGGTAAGTATGTAGTGTTTGTTTTTTTTTACTTTTAGGATGGTATCCAGGGTAAACATCGGGTTACTAAGCGCGGCCCTGCGCTTAGTTACCCGATGTTTACCCTGGTTACCAGCATCGTTGGTCGCTGGAGAGCTGTCTGTGTGACAGCTCTCCAGCGACCAAACAGCGACGCTGCAGCGATCCGGATCGTTGTCGGTATCGCTGCAGCGTCGCTAAGTGTGACGGTACCTTTAGGGGATGGGGGAAAGGGTTAGAGAAGGAACTGGGACATAGTAGTCTGGTGCATATCAGCGGGGTATGGCCCTTGAGTCTGGGGCTAGAAGCAGGACTCTTTAAGAAATTAGGGAGTGGTTATCCCATCATGAATTTAATTCATAGGGTATGGCAGATGCTGAAGCGAATTAGGGGAGTTGGGGGATTCACGGAATTTTCACCTATCTGGGATAACTCCTCTCTTCAAGAATTTAACCATATGGAAGGAATGGGAGAATGGAGAGAAAAAGGCATTAGGTTGTTAGGACAATTGATTCACAATGGGAGCCTTAAATCTTACGATGCGCTTCAGCAGGAATTCCAGTTCCCGGGGTTAAAATGGTATCAATATAGGAGAGTTCAGCACGCTTTTCAGGCACAGAGGAGGAGGGGGCCCATGGTGATTCAGAAAGATCTCATGTTAGACTTTATACTAAATAATAATGGAACAAAGGGGGCAATATCGGAAGTATATGGGGATTTACTGCACACATTTTTAGCGGATTACCCGATTAAGGCTAGAGAGAAGTGGGAGGCTGAACTGGGGGAAATAGATGATGACAAATGGGAATCCATTCTAGAATACGTGCCCAGATTGTCGATGAGTGAGCCTGGGAGGCTGTATGTGGTAAATAGGTCCTATAGGACACCCGACTTGTTGTTTAGAGCTGGAGTGAGATCTGATTCTGGGTGCCCTAGGTGCACTCAGACTGAGGCGGGTATGCTTCACATGTTGTGGCTGTGTCCCAGGCTCTTTTCGTATTGGGTAGCAGTGTTGAACCAAATTGGGGTACTTTATGGGTGTGCGGTTCCCAGGGATCCAGTGGTTTGTATACTTGGGTATGTGGAGGAATTGTCAGCCGACGAAACTGCCAAAATGGCAATAGCTAGATTGCTCTTCGTTGCAAGAAAAGTGATTGCGAGATACTGGATTAGGGAAGAACCTCCAACCAGACGAGAGTTTGTTGCACAAGCGAATCATATTGTCCAGCTCGAAAAAAGCATTTATATCAAGAGGAATAGGATGGGGTTTTTTCAAAAGCTATGGCAGCCATGGCTAAATGGGAATAATTGAGGGGTTGTGGAAAACAATGTTAATAATACAATATGTCTGTAATAAGGAAGATCTTCTCGTGGAGGGGTGGGTATAGTTGGGGTTGGTTATCCGAGGGAGGGGTATATTTTCTTGTTAAAATAAAACACAAATGCAACTTGTTGTATAAGTAGATAACATTTATTATGCTTAATAAAAATTTATCTGATTAAAAAAAAAAAACATCAGTTTGTCTATGTAGGCTGGTGACTTTTGAACAGCTTTCATAGACTGCACTATACTACACATCTTAGTGTCACCTGCAAAAAAAGCAGCACTTTTAATTCTGTCTTCTCTATCATAAAAACAAACGATGAATTCTCCAGCACTGTACCTTAGTGTACAGTACTTATGACCGGAGACTATTATTCCAACCAGCAGTCATTCATCACAATTCTCTGGTGTGGTCCTTGAGCCAGAATTTGATCCAATTACAATTTTATTCTATAAAGTTATAGACCTACAGACAGATCTTGCCCACTAGGCTTCTATATTGTACAGTGTCAAACGCCTATGCAAAGTCCACAATCGTAAATCCACAACTACACCTTGGTCCAGACTTCTGCTCACACTCACTTCTTTATAATAACAAATCAGGTTGGTTTGGCATCTTCTATCATTTGTAAATCTGTGCAGACTGTCAATTACAATATTATTTTGTACCTCATACTCCTGTCCTGAATATAATTCCTTAGTAGACCATGAAACCAAATATTTTTCCAACAATGGATAGTAAGCTTACTGGTCTCGGGAATGACCTAGAGTCCATTTTGAAAATAGGCATCACATTAGCTTTGCACCAGTCACTCGGCATAGTACCAGTTACAAAAAAGCCTCTAAAAATAATATACAATGGCTGAGCAATAATTGAGCTGAGTTCCTCAAGAACCTTTGGACCTGGGGCTTTGTCTACATTGCTTTTATTTAATTTAATTTGGGGCAAAGCTAAGTTTAACCGAGTGCATTTCATGACGTATTAAGAGTACTGGGATCCACTACCGTCACCGGTCTCTCTTGTTTGGAATATATGGAGCTGTTTAACCCATTTAGGAATCTGGTCTTCTATTGATCCTAAGTGACCAACTTCCTATTACCATTATTTAAGGGAAGGAACCACCTTGGGTTTTTTGTATTTATATATTTAAAATGGGATCTGTACTTTCAACAAACTTTGCATAAACCAATAGTAAAGATGAATATAAGAAACTTTGTAATATATATTATCAGAGAAATCCCAACTCATCAAATTGTAATGCTGTCAACCCTGCAGGCTGCCACCTCCTCTCCCTGGCAAGGTTGCAGACATACTCACCGCCATTGCCACTCAGCTGAGTCCTCTGCTCTGTCTCTCCCCACACCTCCTGTGTCCGAGGGCCTGCGCACACCGCACCGGTCTCCTGGCACTGTGCTCCTCTGGTTCTTAAAGGGGTAGCACACACACTCCTTATGTGTCTCCAGCCAATAGCTGAGAAGCATTAAGTATTTAAGCAACTTCCCTCGTAGAGAGGTGCCTGAGCAACATTAGGGTTTAGTAAGTCTTCAAGTTGCTAAGTTCATTATCAAGTCCCTGTTCCTGAACCTGTCCTGCTTGTATTTGAAACCTACCCCTGAACCTGCAGAAAACGAAAACGATAATGCCAGCTCACAGTTGAAGTTTATAGAAATCCAGCATGCATGGAACTACAAGCCAACCACTCATGTGTAGCAATTGCAAAAAAATAAAAAAGGTGGATAAAGAACAACCATGTTCGAAAAGCGTCACTTGCTCCTGTTCACCATATTTTTTAATTGTTTTTTGGATGGAATATAGATTACTCTGAAAATTTTAATAGCAGCTGGAACATTTTTTCTTTTTTTGCAATTACCCCTGAACCTGTCCTGTTTGAATTAGTACCTATACCTGTAACAACCCTATGCGGTTGTTACAGTGGCATTGCTTTCCTTTCGGTCAGGGTGATGCTATGCTTGGAAATGAGGAAGGGTCCCTTTAACAGGTAACCTGCACATACAACACTGTTCTGACTCCATGCCAGAAGGGGGAGCTCTGAACCCAGTTTCAGGGGAGCTTCCCCAGATATACTGTATATATATTCTGGCCTGAGGGAGGAGTTAGTCAGTATGTCAGAGGGACAGAAGAGAGAGGAAGCAGAGAGAGAGAGTCTGAGAGATGAAAGCTGGGGCTGTGCAAATGAGTTGATCAGCCGGAATACCGAGGTTGTGGGGGTAACTGTTTGCCCCACAGCAGAAACCCTTTTAAAGACCTTCTCTTTTTCCTTGGATGTTCAGGGCCACGGACTAGGTCTCTGCCACCGTGACCACCCCTTTAATGATGAGCGGACGCAATGCTGAGTACCCCTAGGCCCTGATGGGTGCTCCATACCATTTGTTCATCCTGTCTGAATCTGCCATCCCATTCTTCCTGGACCCTGAGTATGTCTGACGACCCTGAATCCGTACCATCTGAACCAGCTCCGATCTGTTCTGGTACTGATCCTGTTCCTGTGTTCCTGTGCTATCAGCCACTCCTAGTCTATACCTTCGCCCTGTCCCCTTGGGATCAACTGCTGCTGTTCTGGGGTCTGTCCTTGAGATGTACCTGGCGACCACCTGCGGCTCAACTCTAACCACAACATCAGGGGCTGTAGTGAAGAATCAGGTGGTTGCTTAGTTACATTCCTCCAGGCTCACCCCGGTCCACAGTGCAGTGGGTCCACACCCACCAGTGTGACACACATATCAGACACTTCGTCTCCTGTTATGAACAGGTGATTCAGAACCACAATGGACCTTGTAGTTCAGAGCACACAAAGTGACCTGACAATTACCAAAAACATAGGACGAGCTCTGAGACGTGGGAACTCTGCTGACCGCAATCCCTGATCCTATCCAACCACACTAAAGGTAGCCGTGGAGCGCTCCTGACCAGTCCTAGGCGCCTCGAGCACAGCCTGAGAAACTAGCTAGCCTGAAGATAGAAAAATAAGCCTACCTTGCCTCAGAGAAATACCCCAAAGGAAAAGGCAGCCCCCACATATAATGACTGTGAGTTGAGATGAAAATACAAACGCAGAGATGAAATAGATTTAGCAAAGTGAGGCCCGACTTACTGAATAGACCGAAGATAGGAAAGATTGCTTTGCGGTCAACACAAAACCCTACAAACAACCACGCAGAGGGGGCAAAAAGACCCTCCGCACCGACTAACGGTACGGAGGTGCTCCCTCTGCGTCCCAGAGCTTCCAGCAAGCAAGAAAAACCAATATAGCAAGCTGGACAGAAAAAATAGCAAACAAAAATAACACAAGCAAAACTTAGCTTATGCAGGATAGACAGGCCACAGGAACGATCCAGGAGAAAGCAAGACCAATACTGGAACATTGACTGGAGGCCAGGATCAAAGCACTAGGTGGAGTTAAATAGAGCAGCACCTAACGACTTAACCTCATCACCTGAGGAAGGAAACTCAGAAGCCGCAGTACCACTCTCATCCACCAAAGGAAGCTCATAGACAGAACCAGCCGAAATACCACTCATGACCACAGGAGGGAGCTTGGCCACAGAATTCACAACAGTCTCCCTCCTGTCTCTTGGACTTGTCATCCACTCTGAAACAGAACTTAAATCTGTCTTAATCAAGCAAGAATGGGCTGGCTCACTATTATATCTTGTGACAAAGGTAGCAGGAGTGAGGAGCAGAGAGAGGAAACAGGCAGAGGGAGACATTGTGGTGAACTTTCTAACAATTCTTTTACTTCACCCTGGAGTTGAGTCACATGCAGACAGTTCTCTCATATACAATTTCCTCCATTTTGTGGTCTGTCAATGTGCTAATTTTTTTTTAAAGATATTTAGGAATTCCTCTCTGTATGCTGTGCTATGTATAGGAAAGATTACAGCAGCCAGTTTCCTCTTAACCCCTTAGCGACCGCCGATACGCCTTTTAACGGCGGCCGCTAAGGGTACTTAAACCACAGCGCCGTTAATTAACGGCGCTGTGGAAAAAGTCCATAGCGCCCCCCAGAGGCCGATTTTCTCCGGGGTCTCGGCTGCCGAGGGTAGCTGAGACCCCAGAGAACATGATTCGGGGGGGTTTTAACCCACCCCGCATTTGCGATCGCCGGTAATTAACCGTTTACCGGCGATCGCAAAAAAAAAAAAAAAACGTGATTTTTTTTAATTTCTCTGTCCTCCGATGTGATCGCACATCGGAGGACAGAGAAAAGGGGTCCCAGGTGGCCCCCCAATACTCACCTAGCTCCCCCGATGCTCCTCGTGTCTCCCGGTGGGCGCCGCCATCTTCAAAATGGCGGGCGCATGCGCAGTGCGCCCGCCGGCCGGCACCGGGAGAATCTTTGGGGTCTCAGCTGCCGGGGGTAGACGAGACCCCAAAGAGCATGATCGGGGTCGGTATTACCGACCCCTGTTTTGCGATCGCCGGTAATTAACTGTTTACCGGCGACCGCAAAAAAAAAAAAAAGTAAAGTGTAATTCTCTGTCCTCTGATGTGATCGCACATCAGAGGACAGAGAAATAGGGGGATTCGGGGACCCTAGCATACTCACCTAGGTCCCTGGATCCTCTTGCTGCTCCTCCTGGCCGCCGGCAGAAGAACATGGCGGACGCATGCCCAGTGCGCCCGCCATCTGTCTCCATCTGCCGGCCGGCAGGAGAACAGCAGTTGGGGCTAAAATTAGGGTTAGGGTTAGGGGTAGGGTTAGGGTTAGGGGTAGGGGTAGGGGTAGGGTTAGGGGTAGGGTTAGGGTTAAGGTTAGGGGTAGGGGTAGGGTTAGGGGTAGGGGTAGGGTTAGGGGTAGGGTTAGGGGTAGGGTTAGGGGTAGGGTTAGGGCTAGGGTTAGGGCTAGGGGTAGGGTTAGGGGTAGGGTTAGGGCTAGGGTTAGGGCTAGGGTTGGGGCTAAATTTAGGGTTAGGGTTGGGGCTAAATTTAGGGTTAGGGTTGGGGCTAAATTTAGGGTTAGGCTTCTTTCACACTTACGTCGGTACGGGGCCATCGCAATGCGTCGGCCCGACATACCGACGCACGTTGTGAAAATTGTGCACAACATGGGCAGCAGCTGTAGTTTTTCAACGCATCCGCTGCCCAATCTATGTCCTGGGGAGGAGGGGGCGGAGTTACGGCCACGCATGCGCGGTCAGAAATGGCGGATGCGACGTACAAAAAAACGTTTCATTGAACGTTTTTTTGTGAAGACGCTCCGCCAAAACACAACTGATCCAGTGCACGACGGACGCGACGTGTGGCCATCCGTCACGATCCGTCGGCAATACAAGTCTATGGGCAAAAAACGCATCCTGCGGGCACATTAGCAGGATCCGTTTCTTGTCCAAAACGACGGATTGTGACGGAATGCCAAACGAGTGTGAAAGTAGCCTTAGGGCTAGGGTTAGGGTTGGGGCTAAAGTTAGGTCTAGGGTTGGGGCTAAAGTTAGGGTTAGAGCTGGGATTAGGGTTAGGGTTTGGATTAGGGTTGGTATTAGGGTTAGGGTTGGCATTAGGGTTACGCTTGGGATTAGGGTTAGGTTTGGGATTAGGGTTAAGGTTAGGGTTGTGATTAGGGGTGTATTGGGATTAGGGTTAGGTTTGAGGTTAGGGTTGAGATTAGGATTAGGGGTGTGTTGGATTCAGGGGTGGATTAAGGGTAGCCAGGGCCCCGGGCTGTTCAGACACTGTGGGCCCCCCCGGTCATGTGACGGGGGTCATGTGACGGGGGTCATGTGACGGGGGTCATGTGACGGGGGTCATGATATACCCGAACCAGATTATTCCAGAAAAATGGCCGGGCCCTACTCTACTGTAACCTATTAAATATTTGTTAGAATCTGCAATACAATTTAGGTATATTTTGACCAATAATATCACATACAAGGAACAAATACCACCGCACCGTGACCAGACCACAAATTACAACCACAGTGATCGAATTATATTACATACAAGGATCAAATACCACCGCGCCATGACCAGACCACAAATTACAACCACAGTGATCGAATAATATCACATACAAGGGACAAATACCACAACACCATTTCCAGACCACATATTACCACCACATAGTGACTGAATACTACAATACTGATCAGTAAAAAACAACAACACAATACTATCACCATAAGTGCCAGTATTCACAGGAGATCTGTACTTAGTATGCAGTGTCTGTGTAGAGGTAATACAGAGATCACTGGTGGTATTATACACAGGAGCTCAATATAGTATACATTGTATAGTGTCAGTGTATAGGTAACACTGACTCACCAGTGACGTCTCTAGGTGAAGTCCTTCATCTTTCAGCCAGCACAGACCGCCATCATTTCTCCCAGCCAGGACTCGTTTCTGCAGGAAATAACACAGTTATCTCGAGCTCCGCTTGCAGAACACATTACTTAATTTTCACAACTTCTACATTACACCACATGAAGAAAAAAAGGTGATATAGTGTCACTCTGCACAGTAACAGGACCGCCCCCCATTTAAAACAGTATACTCAAAAAATAAAATAAATACATCACTGCAGTAATAATATCCCTAAATTAGCCCCTATGGTAATAATATTCCACATCCTGGCCCCGTGTGTCTCATTCCTGGCTCCAGCCATATGTTCTCGCATCCTGCCCTCATGAGTATCCATTCTACCCCATATGATCTCCACATCCTGCCCCATATGTCTCCATCGTATCCATCCTGCCACATGATCCAATCCTGCCCCATGTCTTTAATTCTGCCCCGTGTCTCCAATCATGCCCCGTGTCTACATTCTGCCCATGCCTCCAGTCCTGCCCCCATTGTGTCCAGCAATCTGCCCCAGTATGTCCAGCATATTGCCCCAGTGTCCAGCAATCTGCCCCAGTGTCTCCAGCATATTGCCCCCAGTGTGTCCAGCATTGCCCCCAGACAGTGTGTCCAGCAATCTGCCCCAGTGCGTCCAGCATTGCCCCCAGACAGTGTGTCCAGAATATTACCACCAGTGTGTCCAGAAATCTGCCCCAGTAAGTCCAGCATTTCCCCCAGTGTCTCCAGCATTGCCCCAGTGTCCTCCAGCATTGCCCCAGTGTCCTCCAGCATTGCCCCAGTGTCCTCCAGCCATCTGCCCCAGTGTCCTCCAGCATTGCCCCAGTGTCCTCCAGCCATCTGCCCCAGTGTCCTCCTGCCATCTGCCCCAGTGTCCTCCTGCCATCTGCCCCAGTGTCCTCCAGCCATCTGCCCCAGTGTCCTCCAGCCATCTGCCCCAGTGTCCTCCAGCCATCTGCCCCAGTGTTCTCCAGCCATCTGCCCCAGTGTCCTCCAGCCATCTGCCCCAGTGTCCTCCTGCCATCTGCCCCAGTGTCCTCCAGCCATCTGCCCCAGTGTCCTCCAGCCATCTGCCCCAGTGTCCTCCAGCCATCTGCCCCAGTGTCCTCCAGCATTGCCCCAGTGTCCTCCAGCATTGTCCCAGTGTCCTCCAGCAATCTGCCCCAGTGTCCTCCAGCATTGTCCCAGTGTCCTCCAGCATTGCCCCAGTGTCCTCCAGCCATCTGCCCCAGTGTCCTCCAGCATTGCCCCAGTGTCCTCCAGCATTGCCCCAGTGTCCTTCTGCCATCTGCCCCAGTGTCCTCCAGCCATCTGCCCCAGTGTCCTCCAGCCATCTGCCCCAGTGTCCTCCAGCATTGCCCTCAGTGTGTCCAGTCCACCGTTGTAAAAAAAAAACCAAAAACAAAGTCTCCTCACCTGTCCTCGCTCCAGCGCCGCGGTGAGCTCCCTCCAACAGAGCACACTCGCCGGCGACTGACAATGACGTCAGACGCCGGCGACGTGTGCGCCTGCGGCCGACATCAGCCGCCAGCCTCCAATTGGCTGGCGGCTGGTGTTAACTATTGACGTGCGGGCGCTTGCCCGCACGTCAATAGGAAACCGCCGCAGGCAGCGCCGGAAGGGGCCCGGTGAGCAGATGAGAAGGGGCCCCATGCGGGCCCCCTCTCTCTGCCCACCGGCTACGGCAGGGGGCCGGGGGCGGGCACATAAATGCCGGCGGCGGCCGCCGGCAGCGGCATTCGAATAACAGATGATCAGAGGGTCAACAGTGCGGTAGCCCAGGGCCCCCCCAGACCACTGGGCCCTGGGCTACCGCCCATATTGACCCTCTGATAATCCGCCCCTGGTTGGATTTAGGGTTTTGATTAGGGTTATGGTTAGGGTTGACATTAGGGTTGTTTTGGGGTAAGGGTTGTGATTATGGTTAGGGTTAGTGATTAGGATTATGGATCAGCTTGGGATTAGGGTTAGGGGTGTGTTGGGGTTAGGGTTGGAGCTAGAATTGGGGGGTTTCCACTGTTTAGGTACATCAGGGGGTCTCCAAACACGACAGCCAATTTTGCGCTCAAAAAGTCAAATGGTGCTCCCTCCCTTCTGAGCTCTGCCGTGCGCCCAAACAGTGGGTTACCCCCACATATGGGGCATCAGCGTACTCGGGATAAATTGGACAACAAATTGGACAACAACTTCTGGGGTCCAATTTCTCTTGTTACCCTTGTGAAAATAAAAACTTGGGGGCTAAAAAATCTTTTTTGTGGAAAAAAAAATATTTTTTATTTTCACGGCTCTGCATTATAAACTTCTGTGAAGCACTTGGGCATTCAAGGTTCTCACCACACATCTAGATAAGTTCCATGGGGGGTCTAGTTTCCAAAATGGGGTCACTTGTGGGGGATTTCTACTGTTTAGGCACATCAGTGGCTCTCCAAACGCGACATGGCGTCCGATCTCAATTCCAGCCAATTCTACATTGAAAAAGTAAAACGGCGCTCCTTCACTTCCAAGCTCTGCGGTGCGCCCAAACAGTGGTTTACCCTCACATATGGGGTATCGACGTATTCAGGAGAAATCGCACAACAACTTTTGTGGTCTAATTTCTCCTGTTACCCTTGTGAAAATAAGAATTTGTGGGCGAAAAGATCATTTTTGTGTAAACAAAAGCGATTTTTTATTTTCACGGCTCTACGTTATAAACTTTTGTGAAGCACTTGGGGGTTCAAAGTGCTCACCACACATCTAGATAAGTTCCTTAAGGGGTCTAGTTTCCAAAATGGTGTCACTTGTGGGGAGTTTCCACTGTTTAGGCACATCAGGGGCTCTCTAAACGTGACATGGCGTCCGATCTCAATTCCAGCCAATTCTGCATTGAAAAAGTCAAACGGCGCTCCTTCACTTCTAAGTTCTGCGGTGCGCCCTAACAGTGGTTTACCCCCACATATGGGGTATTGGCGTATTCAGGAGAAATTGCATAACAAAATTTATGGTTACATTTCTGTTTTTACACTTGTGAAAATAAAAAAAATGGTTCTGAATTAAGATGTTTGCAAAAAAAAGTTAAATGTTCATTTTTTTCTTCCACATTGTTTCAGTTCCTGTGAAGCACGTAAAGGGTTAATAAACTTCTTGAATGTGGTTTTGAGAACCTTGAGGGGTGTAGTGTTTAGAATGGTGTCACACTTCATTATTTTCTATCATATAGACCCCTCAAAATGACTTCAAATGTGATGTGGTCCCTAAAAAAAAATGGTGTTGTAAAAATGAGAAATTGCTGGTCAACTTTTAACCCTTATAACTCCCTAACAAAAAAAAAATTTGTTTCCAAAATTATGCTGATGTAAAGTAGACATGTGGGAAATTTTATTTATTAACTATTTTTCGTGACATATCTCTCTGATTTAAGGGCATAAAAATACAAAGTTTGAAAATTGCAAAATTTTAAAAATTTTCGCCATATTTCCGTTTTTTTCATAAATAATCGCAAGTAATATCGAAGAAATGTTACCACTAACATGAAGTACAATATGTCACGAAAAAACATTCTCAGAATCAGTGGGATCCGTTGAAGCGTTCCAGAGTTATAACCTCATAAAGTGACAGTGGTCAGAATTGCAAAAATTGGCCTGGTCATTAAGTACCAAATTGTCTCTGTCACTAAGGGGTTAAAAGCTCCCAAGGGATTGCAAATTAAAATATTGATTATTCCGCAAAGGGGAAAGCTGGTGAACATAAAGGAAAAGTTACTTGAAAGTATACTTACCCTTTAATTTCTTGGGATTTGTACTGCTTTCCTTGGCTACCTGCCAATCAATTCTACTTTAGCTAATTTATTTACTTATTTTGCAGATTCTATTCATCTATTTGTAGTTTTTAAATGCTACAGCTGACCCCTCAGATTTATATATTCTAAATTACATTTTTTTTTTGTCATCAATGGCCATCAATTGTTACCTATAGGAATACAGTACGCTCCCATTTATCATCTGTGTCACTATCAATATCTGACAGTAGCTGCTTCTACGAAGAAGCTGGGCAAAACGTGCGGGCGGGGCAGAAGGACAGGACTTCTCCACGGTCTCTATGCTATTCACATTCAGGTAAAAACTTTGTGCTTTGCTCCTTTGCTAGCCTCTAACAATAAACATGCTCACCGCAACCTTCTCTTTACTGTGAGTCTATGACGAGCATTCCCAGTCAATGACCTGAAGTGCAGCCTTCAAACTGTGCAAACTGGTCATTTTAAAATTGAGTGTTCTTGCCCACCCCATCCAAGAATGTTTTCTTTTCTAAAGTTTATTAAGCTAAATTAAATAATATTGTGGTAACTAGTACAGAGGTTTTCATGAACGGTGACACTTCCAACGAGATCTGCATTATTAGAATTGATCAGATCCAGCAAAGCATTGTTCCATTCAGAAAAAGACAAACAGAACAGATAAACAGAATAGGAATCCTGTGCATGTCTGTGTCAAATGGAAGAAAAGGGCCATATTCATTTCTATGGGGTTTGCTGTTTACTTTTAGAATGGAAGGAAAACTTTTTTTTTCTTCTATTTTTAAAGCGTGACACCAAATGGATGCTAGATGGACCCCTTATAAATCACTGGAGCCCCTCTGCTTCCTTTTCACAGGAATGTACAGAATCCTTATTACATTTAGCTGTTCTAAACAGAACACACAAACAGAAAGGATAGACAAACAAAGTGAGCCTTATTAGGGACAGTTTTCTGCAAAGACAGTAATATATCTGTAATATGTCTTTAGTTTTTGGATTAGTTGCTGGAACAATCTTTGTTTTACAGAACATTGAAACTGGTGTGAGAAGAAAACTTTGTCTTTTTGTTCATTTGAACACAGAAATTCTGATGACCTGATGCTCATGTAGCCCAGAGAACAGTTTTACACCAAGAGTTTTTAATGCTAACTTTCCTTTTAACATGACTGAAGATTTCATAAAACAAGGAGTGATGAATGCTTACGTACTCAATTATTAAAAATCAGCCATTTCCACCCGTAACAGTCATTTTTAACATTTTACACCGTGTTTCTGCTAAATGTTTCATTAGTAGTAATAATAGTGATTTTTTTCCAAAGATAAAGAAATTTCTCACCGATTCCAAAATTTTCATTTGTAGTGTGTGTGTTTCACTGGTCCTTCTATACAGCATGTATTATACAGATTTGCGTTACAGGCTTCAGAGCTTTAATTATCAAGTATTCCATAACAGAATTATTATTCTATAGAAAATGCAATAGTTCACTAAAACAGACAATAACATTGACATTTATTCCCAGGAGATTATTTTCACATTGCACAATAATTACAGAATGGAACTGGCAAAACGGACAATAAAAAATGCATCTGCTGCCCATTCTTAAATTGGTTTTCCATTTTTGGAATATACTGTCCCACTATGTGGGTCCATAACTGTGTGACCGTCACTGCTCTTGGTGTCCGTTATTGTCTGCAGCGCTGAAATCACGTAGACAGCACTGCAGCCAGTAACCGAGCTCAACGACCCAAGCTGACAGCGAAAGCTGCTAAGTTATTGGCTGCAGTACTGTCTACGGGACTTCAGCGCAGCAGACAATAACAGACACCAGGAGCAGCGGCAGAGTTTTTTTTTTTTTAATATAAAGTGCAGCCTAGAAATGACACATTGCAAGGATAGGTCCAGATATTTTTTCATAAAAATAGTGTTGTCACACAAAAAGTGAATCTGATGGTGTGATATGAAAACGGCGTGTTGCAATATCACAAGTACTTACAGTATTATTCACTAGATGATGGACCGATTCTAATGCATCGGGTATTCTAGAATATGTATAGTAGTATATAGCACAGCCCACAGTATACAGCAGCACAGCAATGTAGTATATAACACAGCCACATAGTATATAACACAGCCCACGTAGTATATAGCACAGAGACGTAGTATATAACACAGGCCACGCAGTATATAATACAGCCCATGCAGTATATAACACAGCCACGTACTATATTGCAAAGCCACGTAGTATATAGCACAGCCACATAGTATATAGCACAGAGACGTAGTATATAACACAGGCCACGCAGTATATAACACAGCCCATGCAGTATATAATACAGCCACGTAGTATATTCCACAGCCACATAGTATATATCACAGGCCACACAGTATATAACACAGGCCATGCAGTATATAACACAGCCCACGTAGTATATAGCACAGCCCAACGTAGTATACAACATTGTGGGCACCATATCCCTGTTTAAAAAAAAATTAAAATAAAAAATAGTTATATACTCAAACCTTCCAACGGCTCCTGGATCCATCCCACGCGTTTCACGATGCTCCGGTCCCAAGAATGCATTGAGGCAATAACACGTGATGATGTAGCGGTCTCGCAAGACCGCTACATCATCATCTCGCACGACCACTACGTCATGTCCGGTCATTGCCGCAATGAATTCTTGGGACCAAGCATCACGAGGAGCGGGAAAGGCGCCGGAAGGTAAGAATATAATTATTTTTTAAATTATTTTTAACATTAGATCTTTTTACTATTGATGCTGCATGGGCAGCATCAATAGTAAAAATTTGGTCAGACAGGGTTAATAGCAGCGTTAACAGACTGCGTTACACTGTGCTGTAACGTAGTCTGTTTAACGGACTGCTAAACCGCTATGGGGACACTGACTGGAGGAGAGTAGGGAAGGGAGAATTCGTGGCCGGACTGTGCCCACTGTTGATTGGTCGCGGCCGGCCGACCGCGACCAATCAGCGACGCGGGATTTCCGTTACAAAGTGATCTGTTTTCCATATACTTCAGTGTTAAAAAACGGATCCAAGAGAGAACAGCTTTTTAAAAACGGACTAAAAAGTTGTGTATGCAACAAGTTTTCATCGCGACAGCTGAATGAGTTACAGCTACTAGCCAGCTTGATTACTTGTGGGGATTCCCTAGCAACCAGGCAACCCTCACATGTACTCAGCCTGGCTAATAGCTGTAAATCATTCAGCTGCCGCAATGAAAACTAAATCTCGGAGCAGTCATAAATACTCAGAGGTCACCCGAGCGTGCTCAGGAAAACCCAAGCAACGAGTACACTCGCTCATCACTTGTTCTAACGGATCTCTACTGGACATGTGAACATAATCTTATTTGTATGCAATTTTTTCCTGTGCCACCAATATCATTGTCAAATCCCAGACCGAGAATTGGGAATCATAAGTAATTTAATCTGTAAATATTTGTAAGCGATTCTGAAAAGTCTTCATTCAGTGATTTTTGTTTTGGTCCTATCTTGAATTGTTCAGTATATCAGCAGGCACACGTTATTCTATTGCTGCTGTTATCATGAATGTTTTATATGTCGGCATGCAGCAGGAACAGAAGAGCGATCCATGGAATATAATAACACACATCAATAGAGGAAGCGAGGAGCCCTCGCACTGCAGCATGCTTCTTATTATATTATGTTTATTCTCTGAGGCATGTTCGCTTCATACAAAGCTGGGATTTATGCCGCCTGTTTCTTGCCGCTGCAATTATTCCTGCTTCCATTCACAGCTCATGAATTGGAATATAGTAACTTCAAAGGCCACACAACATTCCCGACAGATAGTGTGACAGCTTACTCTGGGAATGATACAGGAATGAATCTCAGAAATTGGAAACTGTATATGTAACGGCAAAAAGGCTCTAGATTTCATATCGCGCATTCAGCCCTTCAAGTACGCCTTCATTGGATGTAAAACACAAAGTAACATTTCATATGCAGAAATAATTAGATGCCATTTGCTGAATTGTTGCTGTTTGCAGTGATCATATCTCTATGTGTAAAGCTGTAGAAAATTTACGACTTCATTACGTTGGTTATCAACAATTGATGTATTCAAGAATTACCGCGCTCACTAACATTACAAAAGGAGGGTTGTAAAGTGCCAACGTTGGTACAGGCAATACTAAACACCTACCAGGCTCACAAGGGTTATTTCATGAAAAGCATTCATTGCCTATCCATAGTGAATGACAGAGAAAGCGCTTGGCTCTCTCTCCGTGAGTACCATAGAAATGAATGGAGCAATAGTCACACCAGCTAATAATACTCCATTCAAACAGGGGACTTCGAGACCCAAATTCTAGTAATTAGTCTTGGCTCTAATCTTTTATGATTTTTGAATATCTTGGAGCATGACCCTTCTGATTTTTACAGCACAGTGTCTAAAAAAGTATTTACAAGCCCTCTAATACCATGACATTAGTTTTATAGTGAAAAATCTCATAAGCTTCCTTTAAATTGACAGTGGTCTGTGTCCATTTGTGAATTGGTTCCTTGTGTCCAACAGATGTAATAGTTCTCTGGATGCACTTTCTGCCTGTATATTTGTCTACTACGTGTACGTTTACTTTTAATAAGTCTAATTTTTGTTGCAATCCTTGCACACATTGGGAATATAATATATATGGACATTTGTGAATTAATTTCCAGTGATATCCATCACTGTCCAGGACCTTGGGCTAACCAGCAGATCCTCTGACACTGTGGGCCAGTTAATTCATGGTCTGCACAGTAAAATCTATCATTCTTGTCCTCCGATAGTAGTGTACATTATATAAATACCAGTGGAGTTAGTTTCCCTGCTGATCACTTTATTATTCACAGGTCTGTGACTAAAAATCTGTTTATTTTCATATAATTTCCATGTATTATTTGGTGTTTTATAAAGAAAAAAATATTGAAAAAATCCTAAATGTCAGGACTGGCCACAAACCTGTAGGTTCTTCTGCAAACTCTGGTGTGAATCATCGGCAGGCAGCTTATTTTCTTTCCCCATTAACATCAACTGGAACTACGTGTTTGGCTGGTGGCAGTCAGGTGGTTAGTGACATAATGAAAGGTCCTTATGCTTTCAAGAAACTTGTGTTGGATTTTCATTCATCAAATTAGCGTTATGGCTTTGCGGAAGTGTATAAATTCATCTGACTGTTTAATTTGTGGTGAATATACAGTGTTGAATCAACAGCTGAATTTTACATACTTTGTGAAAAAATTAAACTTTGCATACTTCATACTAAAACTTGGAGATCAGGATAAAGCTGGGGTGCCTCATAAAGTGTGCAAACTGTGTGTTGAGGACCTCCGAAATTGGTTCAAGGGTAAGGAAAAAAGCTTTCCGCTATGGGATTCTTATGGTATGGCGAGAGCAAAGGAAACATAGTGACGACTATTACTGTTGCTCATGCAATATGAAAGGGTATAATTCCAAATGGAAGCATTCCATTTCATACCCCAATCTTCACTCAGCAATTTGTCCCACCCCCCATAGCACATATATACCAGTACCCAAGGCCCCTGCTACCTTTTTTAAGAGATGAAGGTGGAATCATACATGAACCAGACGACAAATCAAGCTCTGACATTGAAGCTGATGCAAGACCAAAATTTTTTTCCCAGGATGAGATGGAGGATTTAGTAAGAGACTTGAATCTTCCCAAATATGCCGCTGAGTTACTCGGATCAAGGCTCACATCAGGAATTTTAATGTTACCAGGAGTGTCTTTTTCGTAGTTCAGACATCGCGAAAAGGAGTTAGTTCCTTAGTTTGCCCAGGAAGACAAGTTGGTTTATTGCATCAATGTCGAAGGTTTGATGGGTCAATTCAATATCCAATATGGTTCAGCGCAATGGCGTCTTTTTATAGATTCTTCAAAAAGAAGTCTCAAAGCAGTTTTACTCCACAATAGCGGTATTTACACTTCCATCTCTGTAGGTCATTGGGTACACTTGAAGCAAACCTACGAGAACTTGGAATTGGTTCTTCGCAAACTTAAATATGAAGACCACGGTTTGCAAGTGTGTGGGGATCTGAAGGTCTTGTGCATGCTGCTCGGGCAACAAGCTGGGTATACCAAATACAATCATTTTCTGTGCCTGAGGGACAGTCGAGACCGACAAAATCACTGGACCAAGAAGAGTTGGCAGCTGAGGGTACTTACAGTTGGTGAAAGAAATGTCTTCTGAGAAACTTTGGCACCTCCCTATAAAGTTCTTTTACGTCCTGTCCACATAAATTGGGCTTGATTCAATTTGTAAAATCACTTCCAAGAGATGGGGAATGCTTCAAATACTTGGTCACCAAGTTTCCAAGCCTCTCGGAGGCAAAATTGAAGGAAGGTGTGTTCGTCAGGCCAGACATTAGAAGACTTATAGCTGATAAAAAGTTTGTCAATACCATGACGGATCCTCAAAAAGAAGGGTGGATTGTATTTAAAGAGGTCGTAGAGAAATTTATAGGCAATAAAAAGATCCTGACTACAAAAAGATCATTTGAAGAATGCTGAAAGCATTTCAAGCTTTAGGTTGCCTGATGAGTTTGAAAGTGCATTTCCTCTATTTCCACTTTTACTGCTTTCTTGAAAATTTGGGAGCTGTGAGTGAAGAGCAAGGTGAACGATTCCACCAGGACATTAAAGAGATAGAAAGTTGATACCAGGGAAAATGGAGCATTACAATGATAGCAGACTACTGTCTACTATCAAAGAGACATTCCAGATGCTATTCACAATCATAAATGTACCAAGAGGAGCCTCACAGGGAAAAAATCTCATTTCAGTTCAAAAATGATTTTCATGAAAACTTTGTAATGAAAAATTAATTTTATAAGTCTATTTTCATTTATTTCGCTCTACTGCCTTATTTAACCTCTTCCCGACCTTTGACGCCACGTAGGCGTCATGAAAGTCAGTGCCAATCCGACCCATGACGCCTATGTGGCGTCATGGAAAGATCGCGTCCCTGCAGATCGGGTGAAAGGGTTAACTCCCATTTCACCCGATCTGCAGGGACAGGGGGAGTGGTAGTTTAGCCCAGGGGGAGTGGCTTCACCCCCTCGTGGCTACGATCGCTCTGATTGGCTGTTGAAAGTGAAACTGCCAATCAGAGCGATTTGTAATATTTCACCTATTATAACGGGTGAAATATTACAATCCAGCCATGGCCGATGCTGCAATATCATCAGCCATGGCTGGAAATACTATTGTGCCCCCACCCCACCGATCGCCCCCCCAGCCCCCCGATCTGGCCGGTACACTACTCCGGCTCCCCTCCATCCAGTGCTCCGCTCCCCCCCGTGCTCTTGTCCGCTCCCCCCGTGCTCCAATCACCCCCCCGTGCTCCAATCACCCCCCTGCATTCCGATCCACCCCCCGTGCTCCGTTCCACCCCCGTGCTCCGTTCCAGCCCCCCCGTGCTCCGTTCCACGCCCCCGTGCTCCGTTCCACGCCTGCCGCGCTCCGATTCCCCCCCCGTGCTCCGATCCCCCCCCCATGGTCCCCCCCCACCCCATCATACTTACCGATCCTGCCGGGGTCCCGTCCGTCTTCTCCTTGGGCGCCGCCATCTTCCAAAATGGCGGGCGCATGCGCAGTGCGCCCGCCGAATCTGCCGGCCGGCAGATTCGTTCCAAAGTGCATTTTGATCACTGAGATAGATTATATCTCAGTGATCAAAATCAAAAAAATAATAAATGACCCCCCCCCCCCCTTTGTCACCCCCATAGGTAGGGACAATAAAAAAATAAAGACATTTTTTTTCCACTAATGTTAGAATAGGGTTAGGGTTAGGGGTAGGGTTAGGGTTAGGGGTAGGGTTAGGGTTAGGGGTAGGGTTAGGGGTAGGGGTAGGGTTAGGGCTAGGGTTAGGGGTAGGGTTAGGGTTAGGGGTAGGGCTAGGGTTAGGGCTAGGGTTAGGGTTAGGGGTAGGGTTAGGGCTAGGGTTAGGGTTAGGGCTAGGGTTAGGGTTTCGGTATGTGCACACGTATTCTGGTCCTCTGCGGATTTTTCCGCTGCGGATTTGATAAATCCACAGTGCTAAACCGCTGCGGATTTATGGCGGATTTACCGCGTTTTTTTCTGCGCATTTCACTGCGGTTTTACAATTGCGATTTTCTATTTGAGCAGTTGTAAAGCCGCTGCGGAATCCGCACAAAGAAGTGACATGCTGCGGAATGTAAACCGCTGCGTTTCCGTGCAGTTTTTCCGCAGCATGTGTACAGCGATTTTTGTTTCCCATAGGTCTACATTGAACTGTAAACTCATGGGAAACTGCTGCGGATCTGCAGCGTTTTCCGCAGTGTGCACATACCTTTAGAATTAGGCTATGTGCACACGGTGCGGATTTGGCTGCGGATTGGCCGCTGCGGATTCGCAGCAGTATTCCATCAGGTTTACAGTACCATGTAAACATATGAAAAACCAAATCCGCTGTGCCCATGGTGCAGAAAATACCGCGCGGAAACGCTGCGTTGTATTTTCCGCAGCATGTCAATTCTTTGTGCGGATTCCGCGGCGTTTTACACCTGTTCCTCAATAGGAATCCGCAGGTGAAATCCGTACAAAAAACCCTGGAAATCCGCGGAAAATCCGCAGGTAAAACGCAGTGCCTTTTACCCGCGGATTTTTCAAAAATGGTGCGGAAATATCTCACACGAATCCGCAACGTGGGCACATAGCCTTAGGGTTAGGGTTGGAATTAGGGTTGTGGTTAGGGTTGTGATTAGGGTTATGGCTACAGTTGGGATTAGGGTTAGGGGTGTGTTGGGGTTAGTGTTGGAGGTAGAATTGAGGGGTTACCATTGTTTAGGCACATCAGGAGTCTCCAAACGCAACATGGCGCCACCATTGATTCCAGCCAATCTCGTATTCAAAAAGTCAAATGGTGCTCCCTCACTTCCGAGCCCCGACGTGTGCCCAAACAGTGGTTTACCCCCACATATGGGGTATCAGTGTACTCAGGATAAACTGCGCAACAATTACTGGGGTCCAATTTCTCCTGTTACCCTTGTGAATCTAAAAAAATGCTTGCTAAAACATCATTGTTGAGGAAAGAAAAATGATTTTTTATTTTCACGGCTCTGCGTTGTAAACGTCTGTGAAGCACTTGGGGGTTCAAAGTGCTCACCACATATCTAGATAAGTTCCTTGGGGGGTCTAGTTTCTAAAATGTGGTCACTTGTGGGGGGTTTCTACTGTTTAGGCACACCAGGGGCTCTGCAAACGCAATGTGACGCCCGCAGACCATTCCATCAAAGTCTGCATTTCAAAAGTCACTACTTCCCTTCTGAGCCCCGACGTGTGCCCAAACAGTGGTTTACCCCCACACATGGGGTATCAGCGTACTCAGGAGAAACTGGACAACAACTATTGGGGTCCAATTTCTCCTGTTACCCTTGGGAAAATAAAAAATTCTGGGCTAAATAATTATTTTTGAGGAAAGAAAACGTATTTATTATTTTCACGGCTCTGCATTATAAACTTCTATGAAGCACTTGGGGGTTCAAAGTGCTCACCACACATCTAGATAAGTTCCTTTCGGGGTCTAGTTTCCAAAATGGGGTCACTTGGGGGGGTTTCTACTGTTAAGCCACATCAGGGGCTCTGCAAACGCAACGTGACGCCCACAGAGCATTCCATCAAAGTCTGCATTTCAAAACGTCACTACTTCACTTCCGAGCCCCGGCATGTGCCCAAACAGTGATTTACCCCCACATATGGGGTATCAGCGTACTCAGGAGAAACTAGACAACAACTTTTGTGGTCAAATTTCTCCTGTTACCCTTGGGAAAATAAAAAATTGCAGGCTAAAAGATCATTTTTGAGAAAATAATTTTTTTTATTTTATTTTCATGGCTCTGCATTATAAACTTCTGTGAAGCACTTGGGGGTTCAAAGTCCTCACCACACATCTAGATTAGTTCCTTTGGGGGTCTAGTTTCCAAAATGGGGTCATTTCTGGGGGATCTCCAATGTTTAGGCACACAGGGGCTCTCCATACGTGACATGGTGTCCGCTAATGATTGGGGCTAATTTTCCATTTAAAAAGCCAAATGGCGTGCCATCCCTTCCGAGCCCTGCCGTGCGCCCAAACAGTGGTTTACCCCCACATATGGGGTATCAGCGTACTCAGGACAAACGGGACAACAATATTTGGGGTCCAATTTCTCCTATTATCCTTGGCAAAATAGGAAATTCCAGGCTAAAAATCATTTTTGAGGAAAGAAAAATTATTTTTTATTTTCATGGCTCTGCGTTATAAACTTCTGTGAAGCACCTGGGGGTTTAAAGTGCTCAATATGCATCTAGATAAGTTCCTTGGGGGGTCTAGTTTCCAAAATGGGGTCACTTGTGGGGGAGCTCCAATGTTTAGGCACACAGGGGCTCTCCAAACGCGACATGGTGTCCGCTAACAATTGGAGCTAATTTTCCATTCAAAAAGTCAAATGGCGCGCCTTCCCTTCCGAGCCCTGCTGAGTGCCCAAACAGTGGTTTACCCCCACATATGAGGTATCGGCGTACTCGGGAGAAATTGCCCAACACATTTTACGATCCATTTTATCCTGTTGCCCATGTAAAAATGAAAAAATTGAGGCTAAAAGAATTTTTTTGTGAAAAAAAAGTACTTTTTCATTTTTACGGATCAATTTGTGAAGCACCTGGGGGTTCAAAGTGCTCACTGTGCATCTAGATAAGTTCCTTGGGGCGTCTAGTTTCCAAAATGGGGTCACTTGTGGGGGAGCTCCAATTTTTAGGCACACGGGTGCTCTCCAAACTTGACATGGTGTCCGCTAAAGAGTGGAGCCAATTTTTGATTCAAAAAGTCAAATGGCGCTCCTTCCCTTCCAAGCCCTGCCGTGCGCCCAAACAGTGGTTTACCCCCACATATGAGGTATCAGCGTACTCAGGACAAATTGGACAACAACTTTCGTAGTTCAGTTTCTCCTTTTACCATTGGGAAAATAAAAAAATTGTTGCTAAAAGATAATTTTTGTGACTAAAAAGTTAAATGTTCATTTTTTCCTTCCATGTTGCTTCTGCTGCTGTGATGCACCTGAAAGGTTAATAAACTTCTTGAATGTGGTTTTGAGTACCTTGAGGGGTGCAGTTTTTAGAATGGTGTCACTTTTGGGTATTTTCAGCCATATAGACCCCTCAAACTGACTTCAAATGTGAGGTGGTCCCTAAAAAAAATGGTTTTGTAAATTTCGTTGTAAAAATGACAAATCGCTGGTCAAATTTTAACCCTTATAACTTCCTAACAAAAAACAATTTTGTTTCCAAAATTGTGCTGATGTAAAGTAAACATGTGGGAAATGTTATTTATTAACTATTTTGTGTCACATATCTCTCTGGTTTAACAGAATAAAAATTCAAAATGTGAAAATTGCAAAATTTTCGAAATTTTCGCCAAATTTCCATTTTTATCACAAATAAACGTAGAATTTATTGACCTAAATTTACCACTACCATGAAGCCCAATATGTCACGAAAAAACAATCTCAGAACCGCTAGGATCCGTTGAAGCGTTCCTGAGTTATTACCTCATAAAGGGACACTGGTCAGAATTGCAAAAAACGGCAAGGTCTTTAAGGTCAAAATAGGCTGGGTCATGAAGGGGTTAACATAGTTACCTAAATTGTCAGGAAACGTGATGTCCTATGACAAAGCAGAGGTCATTTTCGGAATCAGAACACCATAAAACATAAAAATTACATGGAATAACCAAAACCGCTCTTGAAATTTTACTTTTTGAAAACCTGTGTTATCTGTTCCATTCTGGGACTTTGATTATTCCAAATGGAACCCCCACGCTAATCCTCAGATTATGACAATCTTCAGTGTTAACTGCTAGACTCAATTCAGTCTTAAAAAATCACTACGGATTTTTTTTAGTTTGCCGCCTTTGTTAGCACTCATCTATGTATGTGTAATGTATACAGTAACTTACTCACCGGTTGCCATTTTCTTCTGTATCCAGCACTGCTCCAGTCCGTTCCGGCCACACATGACTGCAATTGTGACCTGCCCAATCACACAGGTGGAGCGGAAGTCACTCTTTGAGTTATCTAAATGTAGTTCCATGAGAATCAGAACCAGGCTCGCTGGCAATGTTCTGAGTTTCATAGACTTACAATTAGAAAGCACTCTCCACTCTACACAAAATTGCTGACCCGTCAGGTACCCCTATTATTTCATTGGGAAAAAAGGGGTTGAATTGAATTTTTTTCATATTTTTTAAAAAGTTTTTCTTTTACTGTATTTATTTGTCCCCTTAGGGGACTTGAACCTGTGATAAAAAAAATAAAAATAAATCTTTATTTTTATATAGCGCTAACATATTCCGCAGCCCTTTACAGTTTGAACACATTATCATCGCTGTCCCCAATGGGGCTCACAATCTAAATTCCCTATCAGTATGTCTTTGGAATGTGGGAGGAAACCGGAGTACCCGGAGGAAACCCACGCAAACACGGAGAGAACATACAAACTCTTTGCAGATGTTGTCCTGGGTGGGATTATAACCCATGACTCCAGCGCTGCAAGGCTGCAGTGCTAACCACTGCGCCATCGTGCTACCCCTTCACTTGTACTATATACAGCAATAACACAGTATTGCTGCATATAGTAACAATCATGGTCTACTTTGCAGCTCGATCACAGGCTAAGTTTCAAGGGAGTGTGAGGGGCGCCAGGGCCGTAGTTGTGGCTGACATGTATTGCTCAATCGCGCCCTGGTTCCCCGTCACATAAGTAAAATGTGTTTTTTGGCATAACTTCTGCTTCACCCTCTGCACCATCTGGGTCCCATCGTGGCTGCTGAAGTTCTGCTGCTGGTGGTGTTACACATAAAGAGACAGAGTCCAATTCCAACTTTAAATGTAGAACTTTACTTGTTTTCAATTGCAGCACGTCCACATCTGTTACAGCATCAGCACAGAGTTCTTCACCGTTCACATCCTTCACTTTCCCTTTGCTCTTCCCTATGTCCTTCAGTTTGTACCCGGTTTGTCCCTTCTCGACAGGTACCGCAGCGTCATCCCTGTTCAGCTTCACGACGTTCAAGAATTCCCATGTCTGTTTCGCACCAGAAAGCTGCCACATCTTGGAGTGACCTGCGTTTTATTCTGCTGTAAACTTCTGGCCAACTGGCCCTGGACGGCTATGCCCTGTTCTTAAACGTTGCGGAGTTGACCGTCCTGACTGGGCTCTATAGCCCCTACTGACTAGGAACAGGAAAACCCTCTATCGTATCCATGGTTAGCTCCTCCTATATAAACTATGTACACTATTATACCCCATCAAGTGTCCAACTTGAGGTATTGTACTCTCCCTATCTACTCAGCATATAAGTATATGCACATAGTAGCACTAGAAACATATAAAATAATTATATACAAAAGTAAATTTAGCAGCATTAAGAAACATACAGTGAAATACAGTCAACATTTACCAATGTTTGAACGGGACGTGCTTGGGGCATAAGATAGTCTCTGCGACCCCTTGCAGAATCTCTGTGACGACAGGCACAGAGATCTTCAAAGGACTCCTGGCTGTCCTAGCAACCCATCTGCGACCCGCAATCACGTCACAGAAGTGCCGATTGGTGCATAGAATGTCTGGCCCTCAAGCCTGAGCAGTGTTAATGCTGTTAGAGTTTTACAGAGAAATTTAACAGGTTAACAGTTAACTCTGCTCTACCTGCAGTTGTTAGTGGCAGGTCTTGGCTGTGATACACAATAATCACCTGCTGGTTTTGGGTCGGTGAGACTGCTCCATACACCCACTACCAACTTGCGCCATACATGTACGTCAGTTGTCAGTAAGGAGGTTAAGAAAGTCACACCAAAGTTCTCATAGAAGTACATAGAGACCCTGATTTTCATTGTAGGATTCTGAAGGTGTGAATGAGAGTCATGTCGAACAATGGAAGAATCTTAAGGGGCATTTACAATGCAAGATAATCACTACTAAGCTTTGCTAAAAACCCACATTTCACAATTATCTTGGCATGTAAAAAGCTGGCAATCACTTGATGAACCAGCAAAACACTTGTTCATCTGGTGAAATGATCTTTTGTGCAGCAGTAGTGGTGCATCGTCTTGTTTAAACAGGACTTGTGGTGCTCAGGACTATGGCAGCCTCTGGGGATGGAACAAAGAAGCATAGATCACTTATTGTGCATTGTTTGCTCTGGTTAGTTTGTTAATAGTAACATACAATGTCAGACTGAAGAACATTAAGCCAACCGGAGGATTTGATTCTGAGGGCCCACCTTTCTACCCCACTGAGGAGCCCCATAGCAAATGCAAAGTTTGCACTATGAACTCTCTTGAAGGAGAAGCCAGGCCCAACCGGAGGATTCTCCAGTTCTCTGGTGGACCAGTTCAACCCTGGTAACATAGTAACCTAGTTAGCAAGGCCGAAAAAAAACATTTGTCCATCCAGTTCAGCCTATAGTCTGTCAGAATAAATCCCCAGATCTACGTCCTTCTAAAGAACCTAATAACTGTAAGATACAATATTGTTAATAGTATCATCGTTAGCAAGGCCAAAAAAAGACATAAAGACACGTTTAAACAGGCATTCAAATGATCACTGACTGGTAAAAATTTAGATAAAGTTTGTCGTTTTTACTCCCCTTGGGAGATCACACCACCAGATGACTTACATTACAGTATCATTCATGACAAGTATGAAAATAATATATTCAGTACTCCTAACTAGTGTTGAGCATTCCGATACTGCAAATATCGGGTATCGGCCGATATTCACTGTATCGGAATTCCGATACCGAGTTCCGATACTTTTGCGATATTGGATACCGGAATCGGAAGTTCCTATAGTGCAATGATGCACTAAAATGGAGTGTGGGTGGTGCATGGGCAGAGACTGCGTGTGTGTGAGTGTGTGCGGGTGGGGTCTGTGCGTGACCGTAGGGGGTCTGTGCGTGCTTGCCGGGGCTCTGTGTGGCGTCGGGGCTCTGTGTGGTGTGCCAGGGCTCTGTGCGTGCTGGGGCTCTGTGCATGCGTGCCGGGGCTCTGTACGGGCCTGCCGGGGCTCTGTGCGTGTGTGCCG
This sequence comes from Ranitomeya imitator, assembly GCF_032444005.1. Classification (NCBI taxonomy): domain Eukaryota; kingdom Metazoa; phylum Chordata; class Amphibia; order Anura; family Dendrobatidae; genus Ranitomeya; species Ranitomeya imitator. Next base: position 756,546,238 of record NC_091283.1, on the reverse strand, counting down.
GGGCTCCGTGCGTGTGTGCCGGGGCTCTGTGTGGCGTGCAGGGCTCTGTGTGTGTGTGCCGGGGCTCTGTGCGGCATGCCGGGGCTCTGTGCGGCGTGCGGGGCTCTGTGCATGTGTGCCGGGGCTCTGTGCGGTGTGCCAGGGCTCTGTGCGGCGTGCGGAAGCTCTGTGCGGCGTGCCGGGCCTCTTTGCGTGTGTGCCGGGGCTCTGTGCGGCGTGGGGGGCTCTGTGCATGTGTGCCGAGGCTCTGTGTGGAGTGCGGGGCTCTGTGTGGAGTGCGGGGCTCTGTGCGGCGTGCCGGGGCTCTGTGCGGTGTGCGGGGCTCTGTGCGTGTGTGCCGGGGCTCTGTGCGGCGTGCCGGGTCTCCGTGCGGCGTGCGGGAGCTCTGTGCGTGTGTGCCGGGCTCTGTGTGGCGTGCCAGGGCTCTGTGCGGCGTGCAGGGTTCTGTGCGGCGTGCTGGGGCTCTGTGCCTGTGTGCCGGGGCTCTGTGCAGCGTGCCGGGGCTCTGTGCGGCGTCGGGGCTCTGTGTGGTGTGCCAGGGCTCTGTGCGTGCTGGGGCTCTGTGCATGCGTGCCGGGGCTCTGTACGGGCCTGCCGGGGCTCTGTGCGTGTGTGCCGGGGCTCTGTGCGGTGTGCCGGGTCTCTGTGCGTGTGTGCTGGGGCTCTGTGCGGCGTGCGGGGCTCTGTGCATGTGTGCCGGGGCTCTGTGCGGCGTGCCAGGGCTCTGTGCGGCGTGCGGTAGCTCTGTGCGGCGTGCCGGGCCTCTTTGCATGTGTGCCGGGGCTCTGTGCGGCATGGGGGGCTCTGTGCATGTGTGCCGAGGCTCTGTGTGGAGTGCGGGGCTCTGTGTGGAGTGCGGGGCTCTGTGCGGCGTGCCGGGGCTCTGTGCGGTGTGCGGGGCTCTGTGCGTGTGTGCCGGGGCTCTGTGCGGCGTGCCGGGTCTCTGTGCGGCGTGCGGGAGCTCTGTGCATGTGTGCCGGGCTCTGTGTGACGTGCCAGGGCTCTGTGCGGCGTGCGGGGTTCTGTGCGGCGTGCTGGGGCTCTGTGCCTGTGTGCCGGGGCTCTGTGCAGCGTGCCGGGGCTCTGTGCGGCGTGTGGGGCTCTGTGCGGCATGCGGGGCTCTGTGCGGGCTGCCGGGGCTCTGTGCCTGTGTGCAGGCATCGTCCGATGGGACTATAAGTCCCATCGGACAATGCATACTACAGTGACAGTGATTGATACATTAGCCAATGATGGGACAGTAGTAGTCATCCGGCTAATGTGTTGAATGAAAAAAAAAACATACTACATACATGCCACATACATGCTACATACATACTACATACATACATGCTGCATACATACTACATACATACATACATGCTACATACATGCTACATACATACTACATACATACTACATGCTACATACATGCTACATGCATACAGTATATTCATACATTACATACAATACATACATACATAAAGACATACAGTACATTAAACATAGAGTTCATACTCACCATTACTTGTCATTTTGTTCCCCGAAGCCAGTGTCATCTGTAAAAAATATTGATAATAACAAACAACCAATATATTCCCTGTCCGCAGAAATCCTCGGGTGTCCCACGACGATCTCCTGTAGAGAACGGCAGCATCAGCTAGGGGCTCCAGGAACATAATGACGGGAGGAAGGTATCCTTCCGCACTGTATTCCTCCGCCGCTGTAAAAAAAAAAAAATAGTCCCAAGTCTCACTTTTGGCATTGCTGTATGAGAAATTTTCCCACGCAGCAATTGCCATAAAGTGAGACTTTGTTCTAAGGTAACCTCAGTGATGCACTGCAGGAGCCATTGTCTCCTGTCAATGTGTCACTGAGGGTCCTATAGAGCAGTGACATCACCCGATGATGTCACTGTTCTATAGGGGAGCACGTGAGAAAAAGACTTGGACATACTAATAGATCACAGACTGCACATGAGTCAGTAGTGTGATGCAGCAGCAAAAAAGGCAAACAATTCTAGGATGTATAGGAGGATAGTATAGTAGAAAGAGAAGCATAGAGTCTAGATAAAATTAAGTAATTATCCCCCTCTACTCCTCCTTGGTCAGACTCATCTGGAATACTGTGTACAGTTCTGGGCACCACATTTTAAAAAAGACATTGAAAAACCATAGGAAGTTCAGAGAAGAGCTACCAGGGTGGGAGTGGATTGCAAACTATGTCCTACGAGTAGTGTTGAGCATTCCGATACCGCAAGTATCGGGTATCGGCTGATACTTGCGGTATCGGAATTCCGATACCAAGATCCGATACTTTTGTGGTATCGGGTATCGGTATCGGATCAATAGGGATGTGTAAAATAAAGAATTAAAATAAAAAATATTGATATGCTCACCTCTCCGGCGGCCCCTGGACATCACGCTGGAAACCGGCCGGCTTCTTTGTTTAAAATGAGCGCCTTCAGGACCTGCGAATGACGTCGCGGATTCTGATTGGTCACGTGCCGCCCATGTGACCGGCACGCGACCAATCAGAAGCCGCGACGTCATTCTCATTCACAAAACTCCTAATTCTCGGAATTAAGGACCTGCGAATGATGTCGCGGCTTCTGATTGGTCGCGTGCCGGTCACATGGGCGGCACGCGACCAATCAGAACCCGCGACGTCATTCGCAGGTCCTGAAGGCGCTCATTTTAAACAAAGAAGCCGGCCGGTTACCAGCGTGAAGTCCAGGGGCCGCCGGAGAGGTGAGCATATCAATATTTTTTATTTTAATTCTTTATTTTACACATCCCTATGGATCCCAGGGCCTGAAGGAGAGTTTCCTCTCCTTCAGACCCTGGGAACCATGAGAATACCTTCCGATACTTGATGTCCCATTGATTTGTATTGGTATCGGATATCGGTATCGGCGATATCCGATATTTTTCGGGTATCGGCCGATACTATCCGATACCGATACTTTCAAGTATCGGACGGTATCGCTCAACACTACCTACGAGGAACGATTAACCCCTTAGTGACAGAGCCAATTTGGTACTTAATGACCGAGCCAGTTTTTGCAATTCTGACCACTGTCACTTTATGAGGTTATAACTCTGGAACGCTTCAACGGATCCCGCTGATTCTGAGAATGTTTTTTCGTGACATATTGTACTTCATGTTAGTGGTAACATTTCTTCGATATTACTTGCGATTATTTATGAAAAAATGGAAATATGGCGAAAATTTTTAAAATTTTGCAATTTTCAAACTTTGTATTTTTATGCCCTTAAATCAGAGAGATATGTCATGAAAAATAGTTAATATATAACATTTCCCACATGTCTACTTTACATCAGCACAATTTTGGAAACAAAATTTTTTTTTGTTAGGGAGTTATAAGGGTTAAAAGTTGACCAGCAATTTGTCATTTTTACAACACCATTTTTTTTTAGGGACCACATCACATTTGAAGTCATTTTGAGGGGTCTATATGATAGAAAATAACCAAGTGTGACACCACTCTAAAAACTACACCCCTCAAGGTTCTCAAAACCACATTCAAGAAGTTTATTAACCCTTTACGTGCTTCACAGGAACTGAAACAATGTGGAAGGAAAAAATGAACATTTAACTTTTTATTGCAAACATCTTAATTCAGAACCATTTTTTTTATTTTCACAAGTGTAAAAACAGAAATGTAACCATAAATTTTGTTATGCAATTTCTCCTGAATACGCCAATACCCCATATGTGGGGGTAAACCACTTTTTGGGCGCACCGCAGAACTTAGAAGCGAAGGAGCGCCGTTTGACTTTTTCAATGCAGAATTGGCTGGAATTGAGATCGGACGCCATGTCACGTTTAGAGAGCCCCTGATGTGCCTAAACAGTGGAAACTCCCCACAAGTGACACCATTTTGGAAACTAGACCCCTTAAGGAACTTATCTAGATGTGTGGTGAGCACTTTGAACCCCCAAGTGCTTCACAGAAGTTTATAACGTAGAGCCGTGAAAATAAAAAAATCGCTTTTGTTTACACAAAAATGATCTTTTCGCCAAACAAATTCTTATTTTCACAAGGGTAACAGGAGAAATTAGACCACAAAAGTTGTTGTGCGATTTCTCCTGAATACGTTGATACCCCATATGTGAGGGTAAACCACTGTTTGGGCGCACCGCAGAGCTTGGAAGTGAAGGAGCGCCGTTTTACTTTTTCAATGTAGAATTGGCTGGAATTGAGATTGGACGCCATGTCGCGTTTGGAGAGCCCCTGATGTGCCTAAACAGTAGAAACCCCCCACAAGTGACCCCATTTTGGAAACTAGACCCCTTAAGGAACTTATCTAGATGTGTGGTGAGCACTTTGAACCCCCATGTGCTTCACAGAAGTTTATAATGTAGAGCCGTGAAAAAAAAAATTGCATTTTTTTCTACAAAAATGATATTTTTGCCCACAAATTTTTATTTTCACAAGGGTAACAGGAGAAATTAGACCACTAAAGTTGTTGTGCAATTTCTCCTGAGTACACTGATACCCAATATGTGGGGGTAAACCACTGTTAGGGCGCACCGCAGAGCTTGGAAGAGAAGGAGTGCCGTTTTACTTTTTCAATGTAGAATTGGCTGGAATTGAGATTGGACGCCATGCCGCGTTTGGAGAGCCCCTGATGTGCCTTAACAGTGGAAACTCCCCACAATTGACACCATTTTGGAAACTAGACCCCTTAAGGAACTTATCTAGATGTGTGGTGAGCACTTTGAACCCCCATGTGCTTCACAGAAGTTTATAACGTAGAGCCGTGAAAAAAAAATCGCATTTTTTCTACAAAAATGATATTTTTGCCCACAAATTTTTATTTTCACAAGGGTAACAGGAGAAATTAGACCCCTAAAGTTGTTGTGCAATTTCTCCTGAGTACGTCGATACCCAATATGTGGGGGTAAACCACTGTTTGGGCGCACCGCAGAGCTTGGAAGAGAAAGAGTGCCGTTTTACTTTTTCAATGTAGAATTGGCTGGAATTGAGATCGGACGCCATGTCGCGTTTGGAGAGCCCCTGATGTGCCTAAACAGTAGAAATCCCCCACAAGTGACCCCATTTTGGAAACTAGACCCCCCATGGAACTTATCTAGATGTATGGTGAGAACTTTGAATGCCCAAGTGCTTCACAGAAGTTTATAATGCGAGTCGTGAAAATAAAAAATATTTTTTTTTTCCACAAAAAAGATTTTTAGCCCCCAAGTTTTTATTTTCACAAGGGTAACAAGAGAAATTGGACCCCAAAAGTTGTTGTCCAATTTGTCCTGAGTATGCTGGTACCCCATATGTGGGGGTAAACCACTGTTTGGGCGCACGGCAGAGCTCGGAAGGAAGGAGCGCCGTTTTGGAATGCAGACTTTGATAGAATGGTCTGCGGGCATTATGTTGCGTTTGCAGAGCCCTTGATTTACCTAACCAGTAGAAACCCTCCACAAGTGACCCCATTTTGGAAACTAGACCCCCCAAGGAACTTATCTAGATGTGTGGTGAGAACTTTGAATGCCCAAGTGCTTCACAGAAGTTTAGAATGCAGAGTCGTGAAAATAAAAAATATTTTTTTTTCCACAAAAAAGATATTGTAGCCCCCAAGTTTTAATTTTCACAAGGGTAACAGGAGAAATTGGACTGCAATAGTTGTTGTCCAATTTATCCCGAATACGCTGATGCACCATATGTGGGGGTAAACCACTGTTTGGGCGCACGGCAGAGCTCGGAAGGGAAGGAGAGCCTTTTTGGAATGCAGACTTTGATAGAATGGTCTGTGGGCATTATGTTGTGATTGCAGAGCCCCTGATGTACCTAAACTGTAGTAACCCCCCACAAGTGACCCCATTTTGGAAACTAGACCCCCCAAGGAACTTATATAGATGTGTGGTGAGAACTTTGAATGCCCAAGTGCTTCACAGAAGTTTATAATGCAGAGTCATAAAATATACAGTGGGGCAAAAAAGTATTTAGTCAGTCAGCAATAGTGCAAGTTCCACCACTTAAAAAGATGAGAGGCGTCTGTAATATACATCATAGGTAGACCTCAACTATGGGAGACAAACTGAGAAAAAAAAATCCAGAAAATCACATTGTCTGTTTTTTTAACATTTTTTTTGCATATTATGGTGGAAAATAAGTATTTGGTCAGAAACAAACAATCAAGATTTCTGGCTCTCACAGACCTGTAACTTCTTCTTTAAGAGTCTCCTCTTTCCTCCACTCATTACCTGTAGTAATGGCACCTGTTTAAACTTGTTATCAGTATAAAAAGACACCTGTGCACACCCTCAAACAGTCTGACTTCAAACTCCACTATGGTGAAGACCAAAGAGCTGTCAAAGGACACCAGAAACAAAATTGTAGCCCTGCACCAGGCTGGGAAGACTGAATCTGCAATAGCCAACCAGCTTGGAGTGAAGAAATCAACAGTGGGAGCAATAATTAGAAAATGGAAGACATACAAGACCACTGATAATCTCCCTCGATCTGGGGCTCCATGCAAAATCCCACCCCGTGGGGTCAGAATGATCGCAAGAACGGTGAGCAAAAATCCCAGAACCACGCGGGGGGACCTAGTGAATGAACTGCAGAGAGCTGGGACCAATGTAACAAGGCCTACCATAAGTAACACACTACGCCACCATGAACTCAGATCCTGCAGTGCCAGACGTGTCTCACTGCTTAAGCCAGTTCATGTCCGGGCCCGTCTGAAGTTTGCTAGAGAGCATTTGGATGATCCAGAGGAGTTTTGGGAGAATGTCCTATGGTCTGATGAAACCAAACTGGAACTGTTTGGTAGAAACACAACTTGTCGTGTTTGGAGGAAAAAGAATACTGAGTTGCATCCATCAAACACCATACCTACTGTAAAGCATGGTGGTGGAAACATCATGCTTTGGGGCTGTTTCTCTGCAAAGGGGCCAGGACGACTGATCCGGGTACATGAAAGAATGAATGGGGCCATGTATCATGAGATTTTGAGTGCAAACCTCCTTCCATCAGCAAGGGCATTGAAGATGAAACGTGGCTGGGTCTTTCAACATGACAATGATCCAAAGCACACCGCCAGGGCAATGAAGGAGTGGCTTCGTAAGAAGCATTTCAAGGTCCTGGAGTGGCCTAGCCAGTCTCCAGATCTCAACCCTATAGAAAACCTTTGGAGGGAGTTGAAAGTCCGTGTTGCCAAGCGAAAAGCCAAAAACATCACTGCTCTAGAGGAGATCTGCATGGAGGAATGGGCCAACATGCCAACAACAGTGTGTGGCAACCTTGTGAAGACTTACAGAAAACGTTTGACCTCTGTCATTGCCAACAAAGGATATATTACAAAGTATTGAGATGAAATTTTGTTTCTGACCAAATACTTATTTTCCACCATAATATGCAAAAAAAATGTTAAAAAAACAGACAATGTGATTTTCTAGATTTTTTTTCTCAGTTTGTCTCCCATAGTTGAGGTCTACCTATGATGTAAATTACAGACGCCTCTCATCTTTTTAAGTGGTGGAACTTGCACTATTGCTGACTGACTAAATACTTTTTTGCCCCACTGTATATATATATATATTTTTCCACAAAAAGGATTTTGTAGCCCCCAAGTTTTTATTTTCACAAGGGTAACAAGAGAAATTGGACCCCAGAAGTTGTTGTCCAATTTATCCCGAGTATGCTGATGCCCCATATGTGGGGGTAACCCACTGTTTAGGCGCACGGCAGAGCTCAGAAGGGAGGGAGCACCATTTGACTTTTTGAGCGCAAAATTGGCTATCGTGTTTGGAGACCCCCTGATGTACCTAAACAGTGGAAACCCCCCAATTCTAGCTCCAACCCTAACCCCAACACACCCCTAACCCTAATCCCAACCTGATCCATAATCCTAATCACTAACCCTAACCATAATCACAACCCTTACCCCAAAACAACCCTAATGTCAACCCTAACCATAACCCTAATCAAAACCCTAAATCCAACACACCCCTAATCCTAATCTCAACCCTAACCTCAAACCTAACCCTAATCCCAATACACCCCTAATCACAACCCTAACCTTAACCCTAATCCCAAACCTAACCCTAATCCCAAGCGTAACCCTAATGCCAACCCTAACCCTAATACCAACCCTAATCCAAACCCTAACCCTAATCCCAACTCTAACCCTAACTTTAGCCCCAACCCTAGCCCTAACTTTAGCCCCAACCCTAGCCCTAAGGCTACTTTCACACTTGCGTTGTTTGGCATCCGTCACAATCCGTCGTTTTGGACAAGAAACGGATCCTGCAAATGTGCCCGCAGGATGCGTTTTTTGCCCATAGACTTGTATTGCCGACGGATCGTGACGGATGGCCACACGTCGCGTCCGTCATGCACTGGATCAGTGTTTTGGCGGATCGTCAGCACAAAAAAATGTTCAATGTAACGTTTTTTTGTACGTCACATCCGCCATTTCTGACCGCGCATGCGTGGCCGTAACTCCGCCCCCTCCTCCCCAGGACATAGATTGGGCAGCGGATACGTTGAAAAACTACATCCGCTGCCCACGTTGTGCACAATTTTCATAACGTGCGTCGGTATGTCGGGCCGATGCATTGCGACGGCCCCGTACCGACGTAAGTGTGAAAGAAGCCTAACCCTAAATTTAGCGCCAACCCTAACTCTAAATTTAGCCCCAACCCTAACCCTAAATTTAGCCCCAACCCTAACCCTAAATTTAGCCCTAACCCTAACCCTAATCCTAGCCCTAACCCTACCCCTAACCCTACCCCGAGCCCTAACCCTAGCCCTAACCCTAGCCCTAACCCTAGCCCTAACTCTGCCCCTAGCCCTAACCCTACCCCTAACCCTACCCCTAGCCCTAACCCTACCCCTAACCCTAACCCTAACCCTAACCCTACCCCTAACCCTACCCCTAGCCCTAACCCTACCCCTAACCCTAGCCCTAACCCTAGCCCTAACCCTACCCCTAACCCTACCCCTAACCCTACCACTACCCCTAACCCTACCCCTAACCCTACCCCTAACCCTAACCCTACCCCTAACCCTAACCCTAACCCTAGCCCTAACCCTAACCCTAACCCTAATTTTAGCCCCAACTGCTCTTCTGCTGCCGGCCGGCAGATGGAGACAGATGGCGGGCGCACTGCGCATGCGCCCGCCATTTTCTTTTGCCGGCGGCCAGGAGGAGCAGCAGGAGGACCCAGGGACACAGGTGAGTATGGCAGGGTCTCCGAATCCCCCTATTTCTCTGTCCTCTGATGTGCAATCACATCAGAGGACAGAGAATTACACTTTGACTTTTTTTTTGCGGTCGCCGGTAAACAGTTAATTACCGGCGATCGCAAAACAGGGGTCGGTAAAACCGACCCCGATCATGCTCTTTGGGGTCTCGGCTACCCCCGGCAGCCGAGACCCCAAAGATTCTCGCGGGGCCGGCCGGCGGGCGCACTGCGCATGTGCCTGCCATTTTGAAGATGGCGGCGCCCACCGGGAGCCACGAGGAGCACCGGGGGAGACAGGTAAGTATTGGGGGGCTACCTGGGACCCCTTTTCTCTGTCCTCCGATGTGCGATCACATCGGAGGACAGAGAAATTAAAAAGAGATTGCGGTTTGGTTTTTTTTGCGATCGCCGGTAAACGGTTAATTACCGGCGATCGCAAATGCGGGGTGGGTTAAAACCCCCCCGAATCATGTTCTCTGGGGTCTCGGCTACCCCGGCAGCCGAGACCCCGGAGAAAATCCGACTCTGGGGGGCGCTATTCACTTTTTCCACAGCGCCGTTAATTAACGGCGCTGTGGTTTAAGTACCCTTAGCGGCCGCCGTTAAAAGGCGTATCGGCGGTCGCTAAGGGGTTAAAGGATCTTTCTATGTTTAGCTTGCAAAAAAGAAGGCTAAGAGGAGACTTAAAACCTGTCTACAAATATCCAGGGCTGCCACCAGGAATTTTGGGGCCCCCTACAGGCAAAATTTTTGGGCACCCTTCAGACTCCGCTCAGGTTCCACCCCAGTTCCTCCTCCAACCCTTGAGCCTTCCACAGTCCCACCACCCACTCTTAGAAAAACTCCACTTTTGCACCACATCCTCACCAATCACACATTATCAGTTCCCATCAAACACCAGATCACATACATAGCCATCAGCTTTTGTATTGGCCAAAAGATTTTTTTCAAGCCACCACCACGACAAAGTAGACTTTTTGGCCGGGCCCTACTCTACTCTAAACTATTCAACATTTGTTAAAATATCTTGTACTCTTTTTAGGCATATTTTTATTAATGTTTCACATACACTTTTTAAAATCAAGAATAATACTACATTCAAGGACAAATACCGTCACACTATAGCCAGACCACATATTACCACCACATATTGACAGAATAATACCACATATAAGGGACAAACTCTGCCACATTATGACCAGATCACATAATAACACCACATAGTGACCAAATAATACCACATACAGGTGAGAAATACCTCCACACCGTGGCTGGACCACACATTACCACCATATAGCTACCGAATACCATCATATACAAGGTACAAATACCACCACACTATGACCAGACCACATATCACCACTAGTGTTGAGCATTCCGATACCGCAAGTATCGGGTATCGGCCTATATTTGCGGTATCGGAATTCCGATACCGCCTTCCGATACTTTCAGTATGTCGGATACCAGAATCGGAAGTTCCTATAATTCAAACAGCCAGAATTCAGCCAATGAGGAATAATTAGAAGTGTGGGCACATCCTGTTCTGCATGGTAGGCATGTAACTACTGGCATGGCTGTGATTGGATGCTGAAATGATGTCATGATGCACTATAAAAGTCGCTGTCGCCATTTTGGGTTCACTCTGCTGTGAATTCAGTTAGGGACAGGACTCTGTGTTCTGACTGAGGGCCAGTTTAGAGATTGCGATTTGCTTCATTGTGCTTTACCCAGGCTAATTTAGCAACCGCTGTGTGAGAACCTTGTTTTTCCCTTGCAGCGCTGTTCACAGGTGTCTGCAAGGTGTCTGTGTGAGAGCAGCTCACTCTGTAGTCTGGTCTGCAGCCACCCCTGGTTGTAGTCAGCTCAGGGTGCATCACTGCCTCATACCGTTCCATTGTCCGTTTTTCAATTAGTGCAGTCAGCTGCACATTTGTCTCAAATTTATCCTATTAGTGGCTTCCCATCCGTATACAGCTAGATTGTGGGAAAACACTATAGGATTGCATAGAGGAGCTTGGTCTAAACTAGAGGTTTAGACCAAGCTCCTCTATGCCTTTAATGTCTCCTCCACCTCCACCAATACATCCTACATTATTCTTAGTTGTTTTCCTTCATGTAGAATTAACCTACAAGGAAAAAAAGGGTTTATTTTAATTCCGATATTTTGGTCCCATTGACTTGCATTGGTATCGGTATCTGCGATATCCGATATTTTTCGAATATCGGCTGATACAATCTGATACCGATACTTATGGATATCGGAAGGTATCGCTCAACACTAATCACCACCACATAGTGAATGAATAATACTATATAAAAAGGACAAATACCACCATACCATGACCAGACCACATATTACTACCACATAGTGAATGAATAATACCATATAAAAGGGGCAAATACCGCCACAACATGACCAGACCACATATTACCACCATATAGTGACCAATAATACCACATACAAGGGACAAATACCACCACACCATGACCAGACCACATATTACCACCACATAGTGACCAAATACTACAATACCGATCATTAATAAAAAAAACACATTACTAATATTACCATAAGTGTCATTATACACAGGAGCTCTGTACATAGTATACAGTATATAGTGTCAGTGTACAGATAATACAGTGATCACGGGTGACATTATACACAGGAGCTTTGCACATAGTACACAGTGCATAATGTCTGGAATGTCAGTGTACAGGTAATACAGAGATCACCAGTGACTTTCTACACAGGAGCTCCGTATATATTGTCAGGGTACAGGTAATACAGGGATCATTGGTGGTATTATACACAAGAGCTCTGTATATAGTGTCAGTGTACAGGTAGTATAGAAATCACTGGTGGTATTAAACACCGGTGATCTGTGTATAGTGTCAGTGTACAGATAATACAGTGATAACCAGTGACATTATACACAGAAGCTCTGTACATAGTGTCAGTGTACAGGTAATACAGTGATCACCAGTGACATTATACACTGGAGCTCTGCATACAGTGTAATTGTACAGGTAATAAAGGGATCTGTTATGAAAGGCAATTCAGTACCACAATGGACATAGCGGTCAGAGCACATACAGTGATCTGACAATAACCCAAAATCATAGAACGAGCTCTGAGACGTGGGAACTCTGCAGACCGCAATCCCTAATCCTCTCCAAACAACACTAGAGGCAGCCGTGGATTGCGCCTAACTCTGCCTATGCAACTCGGCACAGCCTGAGAAACTAACTAGCCTGAAGATAGAAAATAAGCCTACCTTGCCTCAGAGAAATACCCCAAAGGAAAAGGCAGCCCCCCACATATAATGACTGTGAGTTAAGATGAAAAGACAAACGTAGAGATGAAATAGATTCAGCAAAGTGAGGCCCGACTTTCTTAACAGAGCGAGGATAGAAAAGGTAACTTTGCGGTCTACACAAAACCCTAAAGAAAACCACGCAAAGGGGGCAAAAAGACCCTCCGTACCGAACTAACGGCACGGAGGTACACCCTTTGCGTCCCAGAGCTTCCAGCAAAAAATTAGACAAGCTGGACAGAAAAAATAGCAAACAAATAGCAAAGAAGAACTTAGCTATGCAGAGCAGCAGGCCACAGGAATGATCCAGGGAAAAGCAAGTCCAACACTGGAACATTGACAGGAAGCCAGGATCAAAGCATTAGGTGGAGTTAAGTAGAGAAGCACCTAACGACCTCACCAGATAACCTGAGGGAGGAAACTCAGAAGCCGCAGTACCACTTCCCTCCACCAACAGAAGCTCACAGAGAGAATCAGCCGAAGTACCACTTGTGACCACAGGAGGGAGCTCTGCCACAGAATTCACAACAGGGATCACCAGTGATGTTATACACAGGAGCTCTGTATATAGTGGCAGTGTACAGGTAATACAGTGATCACCAGTGACATTAGGCACAGGAGTTCTGTATATAGTGTCAGTGTTCAGGTAATACAGTGGTCACCAGTGACATTATACACAGAAGCTCTGTATATAGCATCAGTGTACAGGTAATACAGAGATCACTGGTGGTATTGTAGACAGGGGCTCTGTATAAAGTGTCAGTGTACAGGTAATACAGTGATAACCAGTGCCTTTATGCACAGGAGTTCTGTATACAGTGTCAGTGTACAGGTAATACAGAGATCACCAATGACATTATACACAGGAACTCTGTATATTGTGTCAGTATACAGGTAATACAGTGATCACCAGAGACATTATACACAGGAGCTCTGTACATAGTGTCAGTGTACAGGTACAGTAATACAGGGATCAGAGGTGGTATTATAGACAGGAGCTCTGTATATAATGTCAGTGTACAGGTAGTACAGTGATCACCAGTGACATTATACACAGTAGTTCTGTATATAGTGTCAGTGTACAGGTAATGCAGAGATCACCAGTGACAGTATACACAGGAGCTCTGTATATAGTGTCAGTATACAGGTAATACAGTGATCACCAGAGACATTATACACAGGAGCTCTGTACATAGTGTCAGTGTACAGGTACAGTAATACAGGGATCAGAGGTGGTATTATAGACAGGAGCTCTGTATATAATGTCAGTGTACAGGTAGTACAGTGATCACCAGTGACATTATACACAGTAGTTCTGTATATAGTGTCAGTGTACAGGTAATGCAGAGATCACCAGTGACAGTATACACAGGAGCTCTGTATATAGTGTCAGTTTACAGGTAATACAGGGATGACCAGTGACATACAACGGAGCTCTGTATGTAGTGTCAGTGTACATGTAAAACAGGAGTCACCAGTGACATTATACACAGGACCTCTGTAACAGTATACAATGTATAGATGATGTCTGTAGTTGAAGTCTTTCATCTTTATCCAGCTCACACCGCCATCACTTTTTCCAGTCATTACTCATCTCTGCAGAAAATAACAGTTATCTATTCACCATTTTTTCTCCAACTTCTACGCTGCGCTAGATGAAAAAAAAAAGTGACAATGTCACCATGCACAGTAACAGGACCTCCCACTCCCCCTACTGAAAACATATCCTCAAAAAAATATATGCAGCAGCAGTTTTAATATCCCATAATTAGCCCTTACAGTAATTGTGTCCTACATCCTGCTCCTATATGTACTCCATTCTGTACCCGATGTGTCTCATTACTGGCCCCATGTCTCTCCACACTGCCTCCGTATCTCTCCACACTGCCTCTGTGTCTCTCCACACTGCCCTGTGTCTCTCCACACTGCCCACATGTCTCTCCACACTGCCCAAGTGCCTCTCCATACTGCCCCAGGGTCTATCCATACTGCCCCAGTGCCTCTCCACAGTACCCCCATGGTGCGGCTTTACAAAAAAGAAAAAAGTTTCTCCTCACCTGACTGAGGTCCAGCAGTGTCCTCTCCTTGATTCATGAGAACAAAGAGAGAAAGACTAGACTAATAATGGCATGCACAACCACCAATTATAAGAAAATGAGAAAACCTTTATTATACCTCAATAACACACTAATAAAACCATTTAAAAACATGAATACATCAACAATAGACCCACACCCCTTCAGGTTATATAAACCATGAGAACAAATATGTGATTGAACTGGCTATGAATGCATACAATATCAGAAATAGACCATGAACTGTAGGTCAGATGAATAAGTACATGTATAATAAACAATATACCAACAACAGCCCATATAACATCAGAATTATGCTAAGATCGTATAGGGGTAGCATATCCCCAATGTACAACCTAGTAATAATTGCTAGCAATGCTCTTAGACAATTTTATGTGGTGCCATATAGAGCACATATAACACCATATGATCAGTCCCCGCATATGGAACTATACCCCCATAGAATATCACGGGAGTAGATCCCTGCTATATCAGTGTTCTTTGCATCAGAGCAATGTAAAGGAGCAATATGTGCAACAAACCTAAGGGAAAAAGGGTGGCCCAATAGTAGTTGTGTCACGGATCTCAAAGGTAGCAATAATAAAGCCCAGACATACAACCTGGCAGGGGATCACCCGGCATGGCATGAGAATCTTGAAGGTTTTCGCATTTTCTTATAATTGGTGGTTGTGCATGCCATTATTAGTCTAGTCTTTCTCTCTTTGTTCTGTAGTATATGAATTTTACCGACTAGGTTAGGATCGGATTGGATCAACCGATATCCAAAAAATATCAGATATCGCCGATACCGATACCGGAAACCAATGCAAGGGGGTCTGTGCGGGCTGCCGGGGGTCTGTACGGGCCTCTCGGGGGTCTGTGCGGCCTGTCGGGGGTCTGTGCAGGTGTGCAGTCATTGTCCGATGGGACTACAAGTCCCATCGGGCTATGCCTGCTACAGTGGCAGTGATTGACACATTAGCCAATGATGGGACAGTAGTAGTCCCATCATCTGGCTAATGTGTTGAATGTAAAAAAAACAAAACATACAACATACATATTACATACATACATACATACGACATACTAAATACATACATACAACATACTGTACATACATACATACTACATACAACATACATACAACATACTACATACATCCATACAACATACATACAACATACATCCATACTACATATATACTACATACATACTACCCCATACTACATGCACCCCATACTATTATTGTTATATGTTATTGTCATAGGAGTGCACCCTATATATGCATTTAAACTCTCCTTGATTCATCTGAAGCGCGGACATCCAGCGTATGGCAATGACGTCGTATGCAGGTATCGTGCGATTGGCTGGCGGTTATTAACTGTTGCCATGTGGGAAGCCTTCCCGGATGGTAACATAGATTTTAACTGAATGTGCATCCAAGGACGCATGTTTAGTTACTGAACAAGCAGAAACCTGACAATGGGGCCATGTGAGCAGAAGAGAGGGGGCCCGGTCTGGGTGCCCTCTGCTCACCGGGCCCCAAATGCCAGTAAGGGCAGTAATGGTGGCCCTGCAAATATCTGAAGGGATGTCACAGTATAGAGGAATTATCCTTATTATCATTTGCACACGGAAACACGAGAAGCAATGGAATAAACTGAAAGGGAGAAGATACAGATTAGAAAAAACTTTTGACAGTGAGGGTGATCAATGTGTGAAACAGGCTGCTAACGAGAGGTGGTGAGTTCTCCTTCAATGGAAGTCTTCAAACAGAGGCTGGCAGACATCTGTCTGAGATGGCTCAGTGAATCCTGCAATGAGCAGGCGGTTGGGCACAATGACTCTGGAGGTCCATTCTAACTTAAACATTCTATGAATCTATGTTCTTTATTATTTAGCTTAAAAGCATCTTAAGTTGTCCAGGCTTGGTATTCAAGTCTGTGTATGCAACTGAAGACTTATGAAAACTGTTGAGCGATACCTTCCGATATTCGGAAATATCGGGATCGGATTGGATCGGCCGATATTCAAAAAATATCAGATATCGCCGATACCGATACCAGAAATCAATGCAAGTCAATGGGACACAAATATCGGAATGAAAATAAGCCCTTTCTTTCCTTGTACATCCTGTTCCGGAGGGGGGAAGAGTGTGGGCGGTGCTTGGTCGTAGACTGCGTGTCTGTGTGAGACCGAGGGGGTCTGTGCAGGCCTGCCGGGGGTCTGTATGCGCCACTCGGGGGTCTGTGCGGCCTGCCGGGGGTCTGTGCGGGCCTCTCGGGGGTCTGTGCGGCCTGCCGGGGATCTGTGCGGCCTGCCGGCGGTCTGTACGGGCCTCTCGGGGGTCTGTGCGGCCTGCCGGGGGTCTGTACGGCCCTCTCGTGGGTCTGTGCGGCCTGCCGGGGGTCTGTGCGGCCTGCTGGGAGTCTGTGTGGGCCTCTAGGGGGTCTGCGTGGCCTGCCGGGGGTCTGTACGGGCCTCTTGGGGGTCTGTGCGGCCTGCCAGGGGTCTGTACGGGCCTGCCGGTGATCTGTGCGGCCTGCCGGGGGTCTGTATGGGCCTCTTGGGGGTCTGTGCGGCCTGCTGGGGGTCTGTGCGGCCTGCTGGGGGTCTGTACGGGCCTCTCAGGGGTCTGTGCGGCCTGCCGGGGGTCTGTGCGGCCTGCCGGGGGTCTGTACGGGCCTCTCGGGGGTCTGTGCGGCCTGCTGGGGGTCTGTACGGGCCTCTCAGGGGTCTGTGTGGCCTGCCGGGGGTCTGTGCGGGTCTCTCGGGAGTCTGTGCGGCCTGCCGGGGGTCTGTGCGGGTGTGCAGGCATTGTCCGATGGGACTACAAGTCCCATCGGGCTATGCCTGCTACAATGGCAGTGATTGACACATTAGCCAATGATGGGACAGTAGTAGTCCCATCATCTGGCTAATGTGTTGAATGTAAAAAAAAAACAACAAAAAAAAACATACATACTACATACAACATACATACTACTTACATACTACATACATACATACAACATACATATTACATACATACATACAACATACTACATGCATGCATACAACATACTGTACATACATACAGTACATACTACATAAATACAACATATATACATACATGCTACATACAACATACATACAACATACTACATACATCCATAGAACATACATACAACATACATCCATACTACATACTGTATATACTACATACATACTACCCCATACTACATGCACCCCATACTACATATATACTACATTCATACTACATACATACAACATACTACATACATACATACATACTACATACATACTACATACATACAACATACTACATACATACTACATACTATACATACATTACATACATATAGACATACAGTACATATAACAGAGTGCATACTCACCATCACTTGTCATTTTGATCCCCAAAGCCAGTGTCATCTGTAAAAAATATAAAAATAACAAACACTATACTGCCTGATCAGCATAAATACACGAGTGTCCCACGACGATCTCCCATGGAGAACGGCAGCATCAGCTGATGCGACTGTTCTCTAGGGGCTCCAGGAACACAATAACAGGAGGAAGGTATCCTTCCACACTGTATTCCTACGCCGCTGTAAAAAAAAGAGTCCCTAGTCTCACTTTTGGCATTGTTGTGTGAGAAATTTTCCCACGCAGCAATTGCCATAAAGTGAGACTCTGAACTCTAGCAACCTCTCAGTGATGCACTGCAGGAGCCATTGTCTCCTGTCAGTGTGTCACTGAAGGTCCTATAGAGCAGTGACATTACCCGATGTCACTGTTCTATAGGGGAGATCTGTTGAGAGTTCTGTTTTTGGGCTCCCTCTGGTGGTTACTGATGGTACTGGGTGTTTTGTGTTCTGCTGTCTCTGGTGTCCACCTGTTCTATTAGGATTTGGGAGTTTCCTATTTAACCGGGCTTTCTTGTCATTTCCCCGCCGGCTATCAAGGTTATCAGAGTGTTTTGTTACCTCAGCTTCTGGCTTCAGTAATCTTCAGGACAAGCTAAGTTTTTGATTTTCTTGTTCCACGTTTTGCTTTATTTTTGTCTTGTCCAGCTTGCATATAATTGTTTCTTTGCTGCTGGTTGCTCTAGCGGGCTGTAATTGCTCCTCATGTTCCATGAGTTGGAACATGAGTTCAAGTAATTACAGGATGGTTTTTTGAAGGTTTTTTTGCTGACCGCGCAGTTTACTTTTGTATCCTCTGCTATCTAGTTTTAGCGGGCCTCATTTTGCTGAATCTGTTTTCATACTGTGTATGTGCCTTCCTCTCATTTCACCGTCATTATATGTGGGGGGCTGCTATTTCTGTGGGGTATTTCTCTGGAGGCAAGAGAGGTCTGTGTTTCTTCTAATAGGGGAAGTTAGATCTTCGGCTGGTGCGAGACGTCTAGGATCAACGTAGGCACGTTCCCCGGCTATTGTTATTTGTGTGTTCAGGTTTAGGGTCGCGGTCAGCTCAGGTTCCATCACCCTAGAGCTCGTTGGTGCTTGTCCTTTTGTGATTCCCTGCCATTGGAATCATGACAGTATAGCCGGCCCAAAATGTTTGGGCTGAAGTAGGAGGAAAAGTAGTCTGAGGAAGTTTTTTTTTTTTTTTTTCTCCTCTGAGGTTGCTGCTTAGCCCTAATTGCAGCCTGGCTGATTTTTTTTTTTTTTTTTTTTTCCTCCTCTTAATCCTTGAATGGCTCTGACCTTAGCTGTTTATCATGGACGTCCAGAGTTTAGCTTCCAGCTTGAATAATCTTGCTGCTAAGGTTCAAAATATACAAGATTTTGTTGTACATGCTCCTATGTCTGAACCTAGAATTCCTATTCCAGAGTTCTTTGCTGGAGATAGATCTAGTTTTCTGAATTTTAGGAACAATTGCAAGCTGTTCCTTTCTTTGAAATCTCGCTCTTCTGGAGACCCTGCTCAGCAGGTTAAGATTATTATATCTTTCCTGCGGGGTGACCCTCAAAATTGGGCATTTGCATTGGCACCAGGGGATCCTGCGTTGCTTAATGTGGATGCGTTTTTTCTGGCATTGGGTTTGCTCTATGAGGAACCTAACCAAGAGATTCAGGCTGAAAAAGCTTTATTAGCTCTCTCTCAGGGGCAAGATGAAGCAGAAATATATTGTCAAAAATTTCGGAAATGGTCAGTGCTTACTCAGTGGAATGAGTGCGCCCTGGCTGCAAAGTTCAGAGATGGCCTTTCTGAGGCCATTAAAGATGTTATGGTGGGGTTCCCTGCGCCTACGGGTCTGAATGAGTCTATGACTATGGCTATTCAGATTGATCGGCGTTTACGGGAGCGCAAACCTGTGCACCATTTGGCGGTGTCTTCTGAACAGGCACTTGAGACAATGCAATGTGATAGAGTTCAGTCTAGAAGTGAACGGCAAAACTATAGGCGGAAAAATGGGTTGTGCTTTTATTGTGGTGATTCAGCTCATGTTATATCAGCATGCTCTAAACGCACAAAAAAGGTTGATAAGTCTGTTGCCATTAGTACGTTACAGTCTAAGTTCATTCTGTCTGTGACTCTGATTTGCTCATTATCATCCATTTCCGTCGATGCCTATGTAGATTCAGGCGCTGCCCTGAGTCTTATGGATTGGTCATTTGCCAATCGCTGTGGGTTTAGTCTGGAGCCTCTGGAAGTCCCTATTCCTTTGAAGGGAATTGACTCTACACCTTTGGCTATGAATAAACCTCAGTACTGGACACAAGTGACCATGCGTATGACTCCCGTTCATCAGGAGGTGATTCGCTTCCTGGTATTGTATAATTTACATGATGTTCTAGTACTTGGTCTGCCATGGTTACAAACTCATAATCCAGTCCTTGACTGGAAAACAATGTCTGTGTTAAGCTGGGGATGTCAGGGGGTTCATGATGATGCACCTCCGATTTCTATCGCTTCATCTACTCCTTCTGAGGTTCCTGTATTTTTGTCGGATTATCGGGATGTTTTTGAGGAGCCTAAGCTCAGTTCGCTTCCTCCTCACAGGGATTGCGATTGTGCTATAGATTTAATTCCTGGTAGTAAATTTCCTAAAGGTCGTTTGTTCAATCTGTCAGTGCCAGAGCATACTGCTATGCGGGATTATGTTAAGGAGTCCTTGGAAAAGGGACATATCCGTCCATCTTCGTCCCCTTTGGGAGCAGGTTTTTTTTTCCTGGCCAAGAAAGATGGGTCCTTGAGGCCTTGTATAGATTATCGTCTTTTGAATAAGATTACCGTAAAATATCAGTATCCTTTGCCTTTGTTGACTGATTTGTTTGCTCGCATTAAGGGGGCTAAATGGTTCACTAAGATTGATCTCCGGGGTGCGTATAATCTTATACGAATAAAGCAAGGTGATGAGTGGAAAACCGCATTTAATACGCCTGAGGGCCATTTTGAGTATTTGGTAATGCCTTTCGGACTTTCTAATGCTCCTTCAGTCTTCCAGTCCTTTATGCACGATATTTTCCGTGAATATCTGGATAAATTTATGATTGTGTATTTGGATGATATTTTGGTTTTTTCTGATGACTGGGAGTCTCATGTTCTGCAGGTCAGGAAGGTGTTTCAGGTCCTGCGGGCTAATTCCTTGTTTGTAAAGGGCTCAAAGTGTCTCTTTGGAGTCCAGAAGATTTCTTTCTTGGGGTATATTTTTTCCCCTTCTACTATTGAGATGGATCCCGTCAAGGTTCGGGCTATTTGTGACTGGACGCAGCCTGCATCTCTTAAGAGTTTGCAGAAGTTCTTGGGCTTTGCTAATTTCTATCGTCGTTTTATAACTAATTTTTCTAGTGTTGTTAAGCCTTTGACGGATTTGACTAAGAAGGGTGCTGATGTTGCTGAGTGGTCTCCTGCGGCTGTGGAGGCCTTTCATGGACTTAAACGCCGGTTTTCTTCTGCTCCTGTGTTGCGTCAGCCTGATGTTTCGCTTCCTTTCCAAGTTGAGGTTGATGCTTCCGAGATTGGAGCGGGGGCTGTTTTGTCACAGAGAAGCTCCGATTGCTCGGTGATGAAGCCATGTGCGTTCTTTTCTAGAAAATTTTCGCCCGCTGAGCGGAATTATGATGTGGGTAATCGGGAACTTTTGGCCATGAAGTGGGCATTTGAGGAGTGGCATCATTGGCTGGAGGGTGCTAGACATCGTGTGGTGGTCTTGACTGATCACAAAAATCTGATTTACCTTGAGTCTGCCAGGCGTCTGAATCCTAGACAGGCTCGTTGGTCACTGTTTTTCTCTCGTTTCAATTTTGTGGTTTCATACCTGCCAGGTTCAAAGAATGTGAATGCGGATGCTCTTTCTAGGAGTTTTGTGCCTGACTCCCCTGGAAATTCTGAGCCCACTGGTATCCTTAGGGATGGGGTGATTTTGTCGGCCGTCTTCCCAGACTTGCGACGTGCTTTGCAGGAGTTTCAGGCGGGTAAACCTGATCGTTGTCCGCCTGAGAGACTGTTTGTTCCGGATAGTTGGACCAGTAGAGTCATCTCCGAGGTCCATTCTTCTGCGTTGGCAGGTCATCCTGGAATATTTGGTACTAGAGACTTGGTGGCCAGGTCTTTTTGGTGGCCTTCCTTGTCGAGGGATGTGCGTTCTTTTGTGCAGTCTTGTGAGGTTTGTGCTCGGGCTAAGCCTTGCTGTTCTCGAGCCAGTGGATTGTTGTCACCTTTGCCTATCCCGAAGAGGCCTTGGACGCACATTTCCATGGACTTTATTTCGGATCTCCCTGTCTCTCAAAAAATGTCCGTCATCTGGGTTGTGTGTGACCGCTTTTCTAAAATGGTTCATTCTGTACCCTTGCCTAAGTTGCCTTCCTTGTTGTGAATTCTGTGGCTGAATTCACTCCTGTGGTCACAAGTGGTACTGCAGCTTCTGAGCTTCCTCCCTCAGGTGTTCTGGTGAGCTCGTTAACTGCTTCATTACTTAACTCCGCCTGATGCTGCTATCCTTGCTCCTTGTCAATGTATCAGTGTTGGATCTGAGCTTCTCCTGATTGTTCCTGTGACCTGCTGCTCTGTATAGCTAAGTGCTTTTTGCTTTTTTGTTGCTTTTTTTCTGTCCAGCTTGTCTTTTGTTTTGCTGGAAGCTCTGAGACGCAAAGGGTGTACCGCCGTGCCGTTAGTTCGGCACGGTGGGTTTTTTTTTGCCCCCATTGCGTGGTTTTGCTTTAGGGTTTTTTGTAGACTGCAAAGTTCGCTTTACTGTCCTCGCTCTGTCCTAGAATATCGGGCCCCACTTTGCTGAATCTATTTCATCCCTACGTTTTGTCTTTTCATCTTACTCACAGTCTTTATATGTGGGGGGCTGCCTTTTCCTTTGGGGAATTTCTCTGGGGCAAGTCAGGCCTACTTTTCTATCTTCAGGCTAGCTAGTTTCTTAGGCTGTGCCGAGTTGCCTAGGTAGTTGTTAGGCGCAATCCACAGCCGCTTTTAGTTGTGTTTAGGATAGGATCAGGTGTGCAGTCTACAGAGTTTCCACGTCTCAGAGCTCGTTCTTGTATTTTTGGGTATTTGTCAGATCACTGTGTGCGCTCTGATCGCTAAGCACACTGTGTTTCTGGATTGCCTTCATAACACCTGTCATTAGCAAACATAACAGTACAAGGAGCCAAACTAATGATTCTCAATAGAGGGAAAGAAAAAGTTCTGACATCATTTTTTTTTTTTTTCTGCTCTGTGTTCACTTTTTTTTCCCCCTAGACATTTGGGTGATTCTGGACACAGGTGTGGACATGGATATTCAGGGTCTGTGCTCTTCAATGGATAATCTCGTTATAAATGTACAAAAAATTCAAGATACTATTGATCAGAAATCTATGTTAGAACCAAGAATTCCTATTCCTGATTTGTTTTTTGGAGATAGAACTAAGTTTCTAAGTTTCAAAAATAATTGTAAGCTATTTCTGGCCTTGAAACCTCATTCTTCTGGTAATCCTATTCAACAGGTTTTGATTATTATTTCTTTTTTGCGCGGCGACCCTCAAGACTGGGCATTTTCTCTTGCGCCAGGAGACCCTGCATTGAGTAGTGTCGATGCGTTTTTCCTGGCGCTCGGATTGCTGTACGATGAGCCTAATTCAGTGGATCAGGCTGAGAAAAATTTGCTGGCTTTGTGCCAGGGTCAGGATGATATAGAAGTATATTGTCAGAAATTTAGGAAATGGTCAGTACTCACTCAGTGGAATGAATCTGCGCTGGCAGCTTTGTTCAGAAAGGGTCTCTCTGAGGCTCTTAAGGATGTCATGGTGGGATTTCCTATGCCTGCTGGTTTGAATGAGTCTTTGTCTTTGGCCATTCAGATCGGTCGACGCTTGCGCGAGCGTAAATCTGTGCACCATTTGGCGGTACTGCCTGAGGTTAAACCTGAGCCTATGCAGTGCGATAGGACTATGACTAGAGTTGAACGGCAGGAATACAGACGTCTGAATGGTCTGTGTTTCTACTGTGGTGATTCCACTCATGCTATTTCTGATTGTCCTAAGCGCACTAAGCGGTCCGCTAGGTCTGCCGTCATTGGTACTGTACAGTCCAAATTCCTTCTGTCCATTACCTTGATATGCTCTTTGTCGTCGTTTTCTGTCATGGCGTTTGTGGATTCGGGCGCTGCCCTGAATCTGATGGATTTGGATTATGCTAAACGTTATGGGTTTTTCTTGGAGCCTTTGCGGTGTCCTATTCCATTGAGAGGAATTGATGCTACACCTTTGGCCAAGAATAAACCTCAATACTGGGCCCAGCTGACCATGTGCATGGCTCCTGCACATCAGGAAGTTATTCGCTTTCTGGTGTTGCATAATCTGCATGATGTGGTCGTGTTGGGGTTGCCATGGCTACAAACCCATAATCCAGTATTGGATTGGAATTCCATGTCGGTATCCAGCTGGGGTTGTCAGGGGGTACATGGTGATGTTCCATTTTTGTCGATTTCGTCATCCACCCCTTCTGAGGTCCCAGAGTTCTTGTCTGATTATCAGGATGTATTTGAAGAGCCCAAGTCCGATGCTCTACCTCCGCATAGGGATTGTGATTGTGCTATCAATTTGATTCCTGGTAGTAAATTCCCTAAAGGTCGATTATTTAATTTATCCGTGCCCGAACACGCCGCTATGCGCAGTTATGTGAAGGAATCCCTGGAGAAGGGACATATTCGCCCATCGTCATCACCACTGGGAGCAGGGTTCTTCTTTGTAGCCAAGAAGGATGGTTCGCTGAGACCGTGTATTGATTACCGCCTTCTTAATAAGATCACTGTTAAATTTCAGTATCCCTTGCCATTGTTATCTGACTTGTTTGCTCGGATTAAGGGGGCTAGTTGGTTCACTAAGATAGATCTTCGTGGTGCGTATAATCTGGTGAGAATCAGGCAAGGAGATGAATGGAAAACTGCATTCAATACGCCCGAGGGTCATTTTGAGTATCTAGTGATGCCGTTCGGACTTGCCAATGCTCCATCTGTGTTTCAGTCTTTTATGCATGACATCTTCCGTGAGTATCTGGATAAATTCCTGATTGTTTACTTGGATGACATTTTGATCTTCTCAGATGATTGGGAGTCTCATGTGAAGCAGGTCAGAATGGTTTTTCAGGTCCTGCGTGCTAACTCTTTGTTTGTGAAGGGATCAAAGTGTCTCTTCGGTGTGCAGAAAGTTTCATTTTTGGGGTTCATCTTTACCCCTTCTACTATCGAGATGGATCCAGTTAAGGTCCAAGCCATCCAGGATTGGATTCAGCCGACATCTCTGAAAAGTCTGCAAAAGTTCCTGGGCTTTGCTAATTTTTATCATCTCTTCATCTGTAATTTTTCTAGCATTGCCAAACCATTGACCGATTTGACCAAGAAGGGTGCTGATTTGGTTAATTGGTCTTCTGCTGCTGTGGAAGCTTTTCAGGAGTTGAAGCGTCGTTTTTGTTCTGCCCCTGTGTTGTGTCAGCCAGATGTTTCTCTTCCGTTCCAGGTCGAGGTTGATGCTTCTGAGATTGGAGCAGGGGCGGTTTTGTCACAGAGAGGTTCTGATTGCTCAGTGATGAAACCATGTGCTTTCTTTTCCAGGAAGTTTTCGCCCGCTGAGCGTAATTATGATGTGGGCAATCGAGAGTTGCTGGCCATGAAGTGGGCATTCGAGGAGTGGCGTCATTGGCTTGAAGGAGCTAAGCATCGCGTGGTGGTATTGACTGATCATAAGAACTTGACTTATCTCGAGTCTGCCAAGCGCTTGAATCCTAGACAGGCCCGTTGGTCGTTGTTTTTTGCCCGCTTCGACTTTGTGATTTCGTACCTTCCGGGCTCTAAAAATGTGAAGGCGGATGCTCTGTCTAGGAGTTTTGTGCCCGACTCTCCGGGTTTATCTGAGCCAGCGGGTATCCTCAAGGAAGGAGTCATTGTGTCTGCCATCTCCCCTGATTTGCGGCGGGTGCTGCAAAAATTTCAGGCGAATAAACCTGATCGTTGTCCAGCAGAGAAACTGTTCGTCACTGATAGGTGGACTAATAAACTTATCTCTGAACTTCATTGTTCGGTGTTGGCTGGTCATCCTGGAATCTTTGGTACCAGAGAGTTAGTGGCTAGATCCTTCTGGTGGCCATCTCTGTCACGGGATGTACGTACTTTTGTGCAGTCCTGTGGGATTTGTGCTAGGGCTAAGCCCTGCTGTTCTCGTGCCAGTGGGTTGCTTTTGCCCTTGCCGGTCCCAAAGAGGCCTTGGACACATTTCGATGGATTTCATTTCTGACTTTCCCGTTTCTCAAAAGATGTCAGTCATTTGGGTGGTCTGTGATCGCTTTTCTAAAATGGTCCATCTGGTGCCCTTGGCTAAATTGCCTTCCTCCTCTGATTTGGTACCTTTGTTCTTTCAGCATGTGGTTCGGTTGCATGGCATTCCTGAGAATATTGTTTCTGACAGAGGTTCCCAGTTTGTTTCAAGGTTTTGGCGAGCCTTTTGTGGTAGGATGGGCATTGACCTATCCTTTTCCTCGGCTTTCCATCCTCAGACTAATGGCCAGACCGAACGAACCAATCAGACCTTGGAAACATATCTGAGATGTTTTGTTTCTGCAGACCAGGATGATTGGGTGTCCTTTTTGCCGTTGGCTGAGTTCGCCCTTAATAATTGGGCCAGCTCGGCTACCTTGGTTTCTCCATTTTTTTGCAATTCTGGGTTCCATCCTCGTTTCTCTTCAGGACAGGTTGAGTCTTCGGACTGTCCTGGTGTGGATTCTGTGGTGGATAGGTTGCAGCAGATCTGGACTCAGGTAGTGGACAATTTGATCTTGTCCCAGGAGAAAGCTCAACTTTTCGCTAATCGCAGACACCGTGTGGGTCCCCGACTTCGTGTTGGGGATCTGGTTTGGTTATCTTCTCGTCATATTCCTATGAAGGTTTCCTCTCCTAAATTTAAACCTCGTTTTATTGGTCCGTATAGGATTTCTGAGGTTCTCAATCCTGTGTCTTTTCGTTTGACCCTCCCAGACTCCTTTTCCATACATAATGTATTTCATAGGTCGTTGTTGCGGAGATACGTGGCACCTATGGTTCCATCTGTTGAGCCTCCTGCCCCGGTTTTGGTGGAGGGGGAATTGGAGTATATTGTGGAGAAGATTTTGGATTCTCGTGTTTCTAGACGGAAACTCCAGTATCTGGTTAAATGGAAGGGTTATGCTCAGGAAGATAATTCCTGGGTTTTTGCCTCTGATGTTCATGCTTCCGATCTTGTTCGTGCCTTTCATGCGGCTCATCCTGGTCGGCCTGGGGGCTCTGGTGAGGGTTCGGTGACCCCTCCTCAAGGTGGGGGTACTGTTGTGAATTCTGTGGCTGAATTCACTCCTGTGGTCACAAGTGGTACTGCAGCTTCTGAGCTTCCTCCCTCAGGTGTTCTGGTGAGCTAGTTAACTGCTTCATTACTTAACTCCGCCTGATGCTGCTATCCTTGCTCCTTGTCAATGTTTCAGTGTTGGATCTGAGCTTCTCCTGATTGTTCCTGTGACCTGCTGCTCTGTATAGCTAAGTGCTTTTTGCTTTTTTGTTGCTTTTTTTCTGTCCAGCTTGTCTTTTGTTTTGCTGGAAGCTCTGAGACGCAAAGGGTGTACCGCCGTGACGTTAGTTCGGCACGGTGGGTTTTTTTTTGCCCCCTTTGCGTGGTTTTGCTTTAGGGATTTTTGTAGACTGCAAAGTTCGCTTTACTGTCCTCGCTCTGTCCTAGAATATCGGGCCCCACTTTGCTGAATCTATTTCATCCCTACGTTTTGTCTTTTCATCTTACTCACAGTCATTATATGTGGGGGGCTGCCTTTTCCTTTGGGGAATTTCTCTGGGGCAAGTCAGGCCTACTTTTCTATCTTCAGGCTAGCTAGTTTCTTAGGCTGTGCCGAGTTGCCTAGGTAGTTGTTAGGCGCAATCCACAGCCGCTTTTAGTTGTGTTTAGGATAGGATCAGGTGTGCAGTCTACAGAGTTTCCACGTCTCAGAGCTCGTTCTTGTATTTTTGGGTATTTGTCAGATCACTGCGTGCGCTCTGATCGCTAAGCACACTGTGTTTCTGGATTGCCTTCATAACACCTGTCATTAGCAAACATAACACTTCCTCCTCTGAGTTGGTCCTTCTGTTTTTCCAGAATGTGGTTTGTTTGCATGGGATTCCGGAGAACATCGTTTCTGACAGGGGATCCCAGTTTGTGTCTAGATTTTGGCGGACGTTCTGTGCTAAGATGGGCATTGATTTGTCCTTTTCGTCTGCATTCCACCCTCAGACGAATGGCCAGACGGAGCGAACTAATCAGACCTTGGAAACTTATTTGAGGTGTTTTGTTTCTGCTGATCAGGATGACTGGGTTACCTTTTTGCCGCTGGCCGAGTTTGCCCTTAATAATCGGGCTAGTTCTGCTACCTTGGTTTCTCCTTTCTTTTGTAATTCGGGGTTTCATCCTCGTTTTTCCTCTGGTCAGGTGGAGCCTTCTGATTGTCCTGGAGTGGACATGGTGGTGGATAGGTTGCATCAGATTTGGAGTCATGTGGTGGACAATTTGAAGTTGTCCCAGGAGAAGGCTCAGCAGTTTGCTAATCGCCGTCGCCGCGTGGGTCCTCGACTTCGTGTTGGGGACTTGGTGTGGTTGTCTTCTCGTTTTGTTCCTATGAAGGTCTCTTCTCCTAAGTTCAAGCCTCGGTTCATAGGTCCTTATAGGATCTTGGAAATTCTTAACCCTGTGTCGTTTCGTTTGGATCTCCCGGCATCGTTTGCTATTCATAATGTGTTCCATCGGTCGTTGTTGCGGAGGTATGAGGTACCTGTTGTTCCTTCGCTTGAGCCTCCTGCTCCGGTGCTGGTGGAGGGAGAATTGGAGTATGTTGTGGAGAAGATCTTGGATTCTCGTGTTTCCAGACGGAAACTCCAATATTTGGTCAAGTGGAAGGGTTATGGTCAGGAGGATAATTCTTGGGTGGTTGCCTCTGATGTTCATGCTGATGATTTGGTCCGCGCTTTTCATAGGGCTCATCCTGGTCGCCCTGGTGGTTCTCGTGAGGGTTCGGTGACCCCTCCTCAAGGGGGGGGTACTGTTGTGAGTTCTGTTTTTGGGCTCCCTCTGATGGTTACTGATGGTACTGGGTGATTTGTGTTCTGCTGTCTCTGGTGTCCACCTGTTCTATTAGGATTTGGAAGTTTCCTATTTAACCGGGCTTTCTTGTCATTTCCCCGCCGGCTATCAAGGTTATCAGAGTGTTTTGTTACCTCAGCTTCTGGCTTCAGTAATCTTCAGGACAAGCTAAGTTTTTGATTTTCTTGTTCCACGTTTTGCTTTATTTTTGTCTTGTCCAGCTTGCATATAATTGTTTCTTTGCTGCTGGTTGCTCTAGTGGGCTGTAATTGCTCCTCATGTTCCATGAGTTGGAACATGAGTTCAAGTAATTACAGGATGGTTTTTTGAAGGGTTTTTTGCTGACCGCGCAGTTTACTTTTGTATCCTCTGCTATCTAGTTTTAGCGGGCCTCATTTTGCTGAATCTGTTTTCATACTGTGTATGTGCCTTCCTCTCATTTCACCGTCATTATATGTGGGGGGCTGCTATTTCTGTGGGGTATTTCTCTGGAGGCAAGAGAGGTCTGTGTTTCTTCTAATAGGGGAAGTTAGATCTTCGGCTGGTGCGAGACGTCTAGGATCAACGTAGGCACGTTCCCCGGCTATTGTTATTTGTGTGTTCAGGTTTAGGGTCGCGGTCAGCTCAGATTCCATCACCCTAGAGCTCGTTGGTGCTTGTCCTTTTGTGATTCCCTGCCATTGGAATC
Organism: Ranitomeya imitator; assembly: GCF_032444005.1. Lineage (NCBI taxonomy): Eukaryota > Metazoa > Chordata > Amphibia > Anura > Dendrobatidae > Ranitomeya > Ranitomeya imitator. Next base: position 756,516,361 of record NC_091283.1, on the reverse strand, counting down.
ATGACAGAGATCGTCGTGGGACACTCGTTATTAATTGGACTACGGCGGACAGGTAGTATACGGTTTATTATTTTACGTTTTTTGCAGGTGCTGAAGTATGGTAAGTATGGTTAAATGAAGAATATTAAAATACTTTTTTCCTAATGTGTGTGTGTTTTATTAACCATTTACTAGTATTGGATTAATAATGGATAGGCATCTTATTGACGCCTCTCCATTATTAACCCGGCTTAATGTCACCTTAGAATAGCAAGGTGGCATTAACCCCTTATTACCCCATATCCCACCGCTACACGGGAGTGAGAAGAGAGGGGCTAAGTGCTGGAATTGGCACATCTTACAGATGCGCCATTTCTGGGGCGGCTGCGGACTGGTATTTGTAGCCGGGGGGGAGGGGGCAATATCCATGGCTCCTCTCTAGGCTATGAATATCAGCCCACAGCTATCTGTGTAGCCTTTCTGGCTATAAAATATAGGAGGACTCCACGTCATTTTTTGGGGGGGTCCCTTATTTTAATAGCCAGTAAAGGCTACGCAGACAGCTGCAGGCTGATATTCATAGCAGGCTACAAATATTGGCCCCCGGCCGTCGGCTTTCCCCCTCTAGCACAGAAAATTGTGCGGGAGCCCACGCCGTTTTTTTCCATTTTTTTTTTTAATTAAAAGCTCATTATGGCCTCTTTCATACTTGCGTCGGTACAAGTCCGTTGCTATGCATCGGTCTGACATACCGACGCATGTTGTGAAATTTGTGCACGACGTGGGCAGTGGATACAGTTTTTCAATGCATCCGCTGTGCATTCTGAAGTTCAGGGAGGAGGGGGCGGAGTTTCAGCCGCGCATGTGCGGAAGAAAATGGCGGATGCGATGGGCAAAAAAGTTCACTTGAACGTTTTTTCGTGCCGACCGTCCGCCAAAACATGACAGATCCGTTGCACGACGGACGCGACGTGTGGCCATCCGTCGCGATCTGTCACTAATACAAGTCTATGGGTAAAAAACGCATCCTGCGAGCACATTTGCAAGATCTGTTTTTTTTTCCCAAAACAACAGATTGCGACGGATTGCTAAAAACGCACGTGTGAAAGTAGCCTTAGAAATATCGGCCTTTCTATTATATATCTATGGATATATCTATTTATAGATATATTTATAGATAGATATATCTATAGATACATAGATGTGTCTATCCATATATCTGGCTGCTTTCACACATCATATTTTTCCAGTCATGCACAATCCGGCGAGTTTTGAAAAAAAAAAGATCGTTTTTTTTTCTGCTGGATCCGTTTTGTCTCATAGGGCTGTATTAGCGCCGGATTGCGCCTGATGGCCACACGTTTCATCCATTTTTTGCCAGATCCGTCAAAAAAGCTGTTTCCGCCGGACAGAAAACACATACAGAGGAACGGTTTTTCTCTCCAGTGAAAAAACACACAGCGATGGATCCGTCAAAAAACAGATGAAACGTGTGGCCATCAGGCGCAATCCGGTGCTAATACAACTCTATGAGAGAAAAACGGATCCAGCGGAAAAAAACGGATCCGTTTTCTTCAAAACTTGCCGGATTGTGCCTGACGGCAAAAACCTGATGTGTGAAAGCAGCCAGATATATGGATAGATACATTTATCTACTATATAATTGTCTAAGGGTCACTTCCGTCTTTCTGTCTGTCCTTCTGTCTTTCTGTCTGTCTGTCACGGATATTCATTGGTCGCGGCCTCTGTCTGTCATGGAATCCACGACCATTGCCACGACCAATCAGCGGCGGCCAGTCCGGTGGCAATATGGCCGCTCTTTCCTCCTCGCAGTCAGTGCCCGCACCATACTCCCCTCCAGTCATCCAGTCAGCCCTCACACAGGGTTAATGCCAGCATTACCGGAGCGCGGTGTAGCACACTCCGGTTACACAGCTATTAACCCTGTGTGACCAACTTTTTACTATTGATGCTGCATCAATAGTAAAAAGATCTAATGTTAAAAATAAGAATAATTAAACAAAAGGTTATTCTCATCCTCCGACGTCGCGTCCCGTCCTCGGCAGTGCAAGCGGCAGGTTCCGGTGCTAAGGATGCTATGCGAGAAGGACCTGCCATGACGTCATGGTCATGTGACCGCGATGTCATCACAGGTCCTGCGCTCATACCAACCCTGGGACTGGAAGCTGCCGCGTGCACCGCACACAGGCGACAGGACTACAAGGGGCCCTCGGAAGGTGAGTATATGTTTATTTTTTATTTTTGAACCTGTTACATACGTGGCTGGGCAATATACTACGTGGCTGGGCAATATATTACGTGACTGGCCAATATACTACGTGACGGGGCAGTATACTACGTGTCTGTGCTGTATACTACGTGGATCTGTGCTGTATACTAGGTCACTGTGCAATATACTACGTGGCTGGGCAATATACTACGTGACTGGGCAATATACTACGTGGACATGCATATTCTAGAATACCCGATGCGTTAGAATCGGGCCACCCTTTAGTAGATATATAATAGAAAGGCCGATGTTTCTAAGTCTACTTTCACACTTGCGTTTTTAGCAATCCGTCGTTTTGGAAAAAAACGGATCCTGCAAATGTGCTCGCAGGATACTTTTTTTACCCATAGACTTGTATTAGCGACGGATCGCGACGGATGGCCACACGTCGCGTCCGTCATGCAACGTATCCCTCGTGTTTTGGTGGACCGTCGGCACGTAAAAACGTTCAAGTGAACGTTTTTTTTGTCTGTCGCATCCGCCATTTTCTACCGCGCATACGCGGCCGAGCCTCCGCCCCCTCCTCCCCGGACTTCAGAATGGGCAGCGGATGCGTTGAAAAACTCCATCCGCTGCCCACGTCATGCACAAATTTCACAACGTGCGTCAGTACGTCGGCCCGACGCATAGCAACGGACCCGTCCTGACGCAAGTATGAAAGAGGCCTTAATGTGCATTTAAAAAAAAACAGAAAAAAATGGCCTGGGCTCCTGCAGGTAGGAATAGGCAGTGGGGTGGCCCATAGGGAAAAGGGTGGCATCTGTTCCCCACATCACTGACAAGCGTCAGGTTCCTAGGCCAAGAGTTTGGTGATCCCCAATCTGGCGCTTTTTTAAAGAAAGTGTGGATGATAAAAGAATGGTCATTTGGAACCTGTGCCATATGAAGGTGAGAACGGGCCTGACCACTGCCAGCTTGACCACCACCAGCATGCTCAAGCACATGTCATCAAAGCATCCAACTAGGTAGACCGAACACCTGGGTCCACGATCAATGTCTGTGGGTGACACCACTACCTCTTTCACTGCCTTGGAAATGATGCCGTTTAGGCTTGTGAACGCCAAGGCTTTCCATAACGTCATGGCGGCGGTCCCCAGCTGCCACTATTATTTTTGCCGTCCCCACCTTACACCAGCACATATCCCATATCATCACACATGCCCTGACCAACGCAGTTACTGTAAAGGTCCATTTAACATATGAAGCTTTCCTTCATAATATTTACAGGATGTGTATGAGGCCTACCTCTACAATTCTCTTACATATATATATTCCCCAAGGAGTAAATCTTTCAGCAATTGCACTTAGTGCATAAGCTTTACCAGTCTAGGAGTCCCACTTCTTAAAAATGGGAGAAAAAATGTTTTCTGAGGCCCTCCTCTATGCATCTTCCAGGGTGTATTGCAGTCCCTCCTTCTAATTTTTGGCAGCTCTTGTACTTAAAACATATGCACTATGAGTCTAGGACTACCACTACCTAACAATTTTAAGAGAATGTGTATGGGGCCCCCTTTATGTCTAAACCAGGGTGTATCGGAGTCCCTCTTGCTTTTAATTTTTGGCAGTTCTTGAATTTTCCGCCTAGCCTTTGTGAGTTTCAGAATCCCTCCTTCATAAATGAAACAGGATGTGTCTGACCATGTCACACACCCCACATGCCCAGGTAAGGTAGTAAAATGTTAAAATTACATTTACCGATGACTACTGGTAGGTGTATTTTTATTTCCCCCTCTACTATTGTACCTACTGAAGTCATAGCCAATGGGAAAATAAGGTGAGAGATGGTCTGGCTATTAACCCCTTTACGACCTATGACATGCCTATATGTCATAGGTCCCCTCCCCCTGTTTGATGTGGGCTCCTGCACTGAGCCCGCATCTTTCCAGGCACATGTCAGCTGATCTGAAGGAAAGCAAAAAAACAAAATGCAAAACCGGAAAATCTCAATGTGGTAAAGGGGTTAAGGCGTGGAGGAGGCTTTATTTTTCTCTTTTTAATTTTTCATTATATACAAGTCATTATACAGGAAATAATGCTTCCTTACATTTTTTCCTGTAAAATCCATTTTATCTTTTGCTTTTGGATTTTTTATTGTCAGTCCATTAAAGTGGAGTAACACTCTGTCACCATTGTTCCCAGCAGTCAGAGTCAGGGAGTCAGAGATGTGTCCAGGCGTCATCCCCATACTGTTCCCATTCCATGTGAGCACTCTTTCCATCCCTTTCAGTGGTTTTCATGCCTCCCCCAAACCACTTCCATTATACTCGTTACTTTGGTTGAGCCCATCCCAGAGTAATGAGCACTTGAGCATTTTATTACTTGATCAATTCATCACTAGTTCTGACGTATATCTCTGACATATAGTTTGACAGATTTTGTCATATAGATGACATAAATACAGATCTTCAGCATTTGAAATTTACATAGCTGCCAACAAATGTGCAATGAATTTCACAATTCCCTGCCGCATAAACATGGTATTGCAACCAATGACCTTTGAACCAGATACAATCCTTAGCCCTTTTCATTCCCCCTCTATCTTGCCTGAACAATATGATGTTGATGTTCTTTGTGCATGTCTGACTGTGGAATGGCGACCATTTATATTCATCTGTTTCTATGCTTCTTTTTCCAATCTTTATACTAGACACGGAAATTCAATTTTTGTGTTATGTTATGTATGAAAATTATGGTAATTTTGTATTTTGATGGAAGACGTCAGGGTGAGCTTAAAGGCCTGTGTCGAGTCAATATATATATATATATATATATATATATATATATATATATATATATATATATATTTCTATATTAACCCTTCATACAACATTTAAAAATAGAAAGTGTGCCTTTGAAGAATTTAAATAAACTACACTAACATCAACACATATCAAGGGCAAATTAAACCATATTAGCATAGAAGGTAATTAGCACATAATGAAACAGTTCACGCTGGTAAATTAATGGCTGGGTTAAATTAATTATCTGTACATTAATTAGAAGCATCAAAATGCTTGTAGAATAAAGAAATAATGAAATCTCATTGTTGTAATCCTTTTTGCGCTTTGGTAGGATGTATCATGTCGCACACTACCAGAAGGTGTAGGGTTTAAACACAACCCCTTTCATAATCTTGTTCTGATATGTAGTATTACCAGTGGCGTAACTAGAGTTTTTATAGGCCCCGATGCAAAATTTGGACCAGGCCCCCCATCCTGGTATTTATATGCCCTCCATCGTGATATTTACAGTATATCCCTCGTTCTGGCCCCATCCTGGTATATATATCCCAATACTGGTATATGTCCCCTGTTCTGCCACTGTTCTTCGCTGGTCTTTAATGTATAGAAAAGTGTAAACCATCATACTTACCAGGGGCGAATACAGAAGTCATGGTGAGCCATAGCAGAAGTATAATGTACTCCCCATAGTCCTCCCTATAGTATAATGCAAGCCCATAGTCCTCCATGTAGTATAATGCACAGCACATAGTAATACATGGAATATAATGCACACAAAAAAACTGCAAAATCCCCAAAGAGTATATAAAGCCTCATAAAAATACTTTTTTATTTAAATATAATTAAAATTGATCATGCACAATAAGAAATGATACAAAGGCTGCTGACCTCATAGCAGGGATATGCAAACATATATACACAGAGTGATACATGTCCATCACTGTGTCCTGTCAAAACAACCTTGTTGGTGACAAAAGGGCATGGGAAATTAACAGTATGGTCATAAAAGAGGATGGAAATGGAACATACCCCTGTACTTTATGTCTTGGGTGGAAAAATCCAAAACTTTAATTGAGGTACTTCTATTCTTATATGTGATTAAAGCTGACTTCTGAGGGTCTTCAGTCGCAGGACCCCTTGTAATCATCATTGTCTGGTGGCCACCTGAATAAAAGGGATTGTTTAAGTGGACATTTACATTTTAAACATCTAAGTCTCATTCTGTATTGGAAAAAAAACCATAAAGAGATGACAGCACATGGTGTACTTCGCTTGGTATGAGGACCCTCTAACCAACCTACATGGTAACATAACGCCCATTACTGAAATTAACATGAATAACAAACCTTCTACATTGTAAATGAAGACAATGCACTGTTATTTGCAATGTTTATTAACCCTTTCATGATGTATGATGTAAACTTACGTCATATGCAGGGCCGGACTGGCCATCTGGCAATTCTGGCAAATGCCAGAAGGACCTGTTTGGTCATGGGCTGCCTTGTCTACTGCGTTGTTAACAGAATCCGTTTTCTCAAGATACCCATACTGTTAACAATTGTGATGGAGCACAAAGTCGCTGACTCCATCACTTATCCCAGCAGGCCACAGGTATCATTAGAAATATTGGTCTTGTAGAAAATCTTCCTTTCCTCCATCCAGGGTCATATTAGTAATATATCTCATCTGTTTCATGGGGACGGGGACAACATGGGCCTGTGTGATTTCAAATGCCAGGACTGAATTTCAGCCACTGTCCGTACCTGGCCATATGTCTCGTCCTTGCCTTTGATATGAGCCCGTAAGTCGAGCCCGCATCTTTCCCACCAGATGATGATCATCTGCCTTTGACAGCTACTGGTGGAGCAGACCTCTGCACACAGCTGTTAACCTGTTAAGTGCCGCTGTCAATCTCTAAAAGTGGCATTTAACACGCATGGCAGTAGATGAACATGGAACGCCTATGGGTTGCCATGACAGTCGGACGTCTGCTGAAGACCTCCATGCCTGTCATTACGATCCTCCTGTGAAAGCAGGAGTTTTGCTGGCGTTCATAGGAGACCATGATTTTAGCAATACATAGCAGTGGTGAAGCTCGGTTAGACATAGCACAAGCGATTGGATGATTGCAGCTTCAAGTCCTCTAAGAGGACTAACAAATACATTATACACAGCAACTAACATAGGATGTGACTCTCACTAGTTCACAATAGTACAGCAATTATGTGAGAATTGTAAAAACTACTTTTTTTGGTTATTCCTTTAAAAAGTGTGTGACCAATATCAACAAAGAGAGGACAATAGAGTCTTAAAATAATTGTCATGTCCAAAAAAATACGACAAACAAACAATACTTAGTGCCGTCTGTAGTATCCAAAGCACTGACAAAATGTATAAAACAATGTAGGAATCTACAATGACCATTATCCTTTTTTTAGTCATTATTGTGAGGTATCACTCTGCAATCTTAATTTATATAAAAGATATATTACAATTTATAAGTATAATCTGCTATATCTATATATACCTGAGAGCTCTCCTACACAATATATCTAAGAGAAAACTGGCTTTAGCATCTGAGTATACATATCAGCAGTGGTTAATCCAAAAAAGTCTGGATTATTACTGTTAGACGTCTTTATATCAACCAACAGTGGATGGCAATCAATATACAGTGCCTTGCGAAAGTATTCGGCTCCCTGGAACTTTTCAACCTTTTCCCACATATCATGCTTCAAACATAAAGATACCAAATGTAAATTTTTGGTGAAGAATCAACAACAAGTGGAACACAATTGTGAAAAAGAACAAAATTTATTGGTTATTTAAAATTTTTGTGGAAAATCAAAAACTGAAAAGTGGGGCATGCAATATTATTCGGCCCGTTTAACTTAATACTTTGTTGCGCCACCTTTTGATGCAATTACAGCTGCAAGTCGCTTGGGGTCTGAAATTCTTGCCCATTCTTCCTTGGCAAACAGCTCGAGCTCAGTGAGGTTTGATGGAGATCGTTTGTGAACAGCAGTTTTCAGCTCTTTCCACAGATTCTCGATTGGATTGAGGTCTGGACTTTGACTTGGCCATTCAAACACCTGGATACGTTTATTTGTGAAACATTCCATCGTAGATTTTGCTTTATGTTTGGGATCATTGTCTTGTTGGAAGACAAATCTCCGTCCCAGTCTCAGGTCTTTTGCAGACTCCAACAGATTTTCTTCAAGAATGGTCCTGTATTTGGTTCCATCCATCTTTCCATCAATTTTAACCATCTTCCCTGTCCCTGCTGAAGAAAATCAGGTCCAAACCATGATGCTGCCACCACAATTTTTGATAGTGGGGATGGTGTGTTCAGGGTGATGAGCTGTGTTGCCTTTATGCCAAACATATCATTTGGCATTGTTGCCAAAAAGTTCGATTTTGGTTTCATCTGACCAGAGCAACTTCGTCGTTTAAACTCGTGTTTGGTTTTCCTGATGTATTCTAATCCACAGGTGCATGTGCAATTGCCACATCTGTAGCACCCTTTGGTGTTTGATGTCAACCATGCTGAATGTATTGGTGGGCTCTAGTGACTGTGAACCAATCTATCCTTTACCATTAGGGTATGTTCCCATGGTCATTAAACGCTGCAGGTTGGACTCTGCGTACATCAGAAGTGTCCAACCTGTAGTGTCCAGATGTTACAGCATAGTGGATGGGATTTCAAGAAATCCCATGCCACTATGCGTGCACCGGCATCCGCAGCTTACCTGCGGTGATAGACATGCGGCGCGTCTTCTCAGACCACAGTATGTCAATTTATCTTGTGGAAACGCGAGTCTCCGCAGGATAAATCTCACCCATACATGTATTGGATGTGATCATTCCACACGGTTCAATGAACACATGCAGAATCACCTGTGTTCAAAAGCCGGCAGCGCTTTGGATGCAGCAGACATGTGCTGCGTCCAAAGCGCTGCCTAATACTGAACGTCTGCACATACCCTTATGTATGTGATTTGAGGTCTTGAGGACAATTTTCCATTACTATCATCAGTAATATCGGCCAATTTCTATTGAGGATGTCTCTCACTTTACTCGTGACAGTACTACTGCTTTACTATTGACTAACAAATACAGTATAAAGTAAAAAATAGAAAAACATTTTTTATAAATGAATCCGATCGGTAAATGGCGCAACAAGATAGAAAATCAAAAAGCCAGAATTAGTTTTTCGTCCACCGTATAATTGAAATAAAATACAATAGAAAATTATCAAAATATCATATCTATCCCAAAATGGTATCAATAGAAACATCAGGGCAAAGGGCAAAAATATGCCTTCAAACAGCCCCATATCCCTAAACATGAAAACATTATAGGTCTTGGAAAATGGTGACACAAGTAAACATTTTTTATATATATATTTCCAATTTTTTTTTACCACGTAAAAAAATATATACATGTTTTGTTATCTGCTTACTCGTCCTGACATGGAAAATCATATCGCCAGGTCAATTTTACCATATAGTGAACAAGGCATAGACAAAAAGCCCAAATAACAATTGTGGATTTTTTTGGGAATTTCAACACTCAATTTTTTTTCCCCTTTCCCAGTTCATTATGTGGTAGATTGAAAGTACAACTTGTCCTGGAAAAAAAAAAGCTTTGATGAGAGCTAAAATAGAAAAATAAAAAAGTTATAGCTCTTGGAAGAAGGGAACAAATAATGAAAACGCACCCCCCCCCTTTCCCCCGGAAAATAGCCCAGTCATGACAGGGTAAAAAGGTTACTAAAAATAATATAATAAATTCTGAAATAATCACCATAAGTTTTAATCATTAAATAAACCAAGTCTAATCAGCATTAGCAAGGTGACTATGCCTAGCTTAATAAACACCGTGACGATTTAAAGTAACAGTTAATGGGGTTTCATCTCTTTGTCTTCCTGCAACTACCGGGAACGACCCGAACTCGCCTTTTTTTTACAGTAAACATCCTTCCTGCCAACGGGCCACTGACCAATAAGATTGAAGAACATCATCCCACTCAAAGGGAAGATTCTAAAACTGGTCGGTACCATTAAAAATAAATGGTGGGGGATAAAATAGTGGAATAATGTTATATTAAAGGGAACTTGTCACCAGGCTTTCCCCATATAAAGTAGGGCCAGCACCTGTAAGCCTTTACATATAGTATTTTAGTGTGCTATAAGTCACCAATCACCATTGTAAAGGACAAAAAAGAGCTTTTATTATGCTCAGAGACACCGCAGTCTGGTCCAATGGGCGTCTCTGGTCTTGATCCGGCGCCTCCTCTCCTCTTACTATCGCCGTCATCCTGCACGGCTTCCTGTGGATATTCAATGAGACAAGTTCCCTATATCAGTAATATGATTAGTTATTAGGAGAATGCATTTGAATTGATAAATCTAATGTTCATAGGCTGAATAGTTGATGTTGGTGGGTTGCATATTTGTATTAGTATTCCTCTCACATAAGATTTGGTTTCTTGATGTCGCTGCTTTATTTGCATATAATGGAGCTGACACAGAAAATTCAGCAGCCGGAATTTCTTTCTATTTACAAGATCTAGACATGCTTTTTCTCTGTGCATCGTTTATATTGTATGTCACTGGAATCCTTGACTACATATGGTATAGTCAGCAAGAGACCCAATGCCGCCACACTCAGCAGCTTTAGGCAGATCTAGTGAAGTATAGTGCAGCTTGATTATATACTTGCTAATGTATCTTTGGCACAGAAAGCTACAACTCAACAATGCCGCTGACAGAGGGAGGACAGCTTTGCTTTCACAGTCTACATTGATTGTTTAGCATATTCTGGTAGTCATCATTGTGTAGATTTCTCATGAAGATTTCATTTTAGTTGACTTTCAGAATAAGCCATTACAAGAAGTAACACTGTATCTGGTAAATAAACTGTACCCAGGGAGGTAGCTAGGGTTTTGGTTCTGGAGGGGGGCCAAACATCTGAGTGGGCCCCTAACCAGGTAACCTTGATCATAACTCAGTGACACACCTTAATAGTGGAGGAGAACCTCTGCAGATGACCGCGCTGCTACTGAAAATAATCTCTATACAAAGACCAGCTTAGATATTACCGCCATATGGTCAGTGGTAGATACCAGCCCTTACAGAACATATAAGAGATCACAGCACAGTTATAGATGGTGACTTACTGCTGATGTTCTTTGTAATGGAATCGTTCACTTTTCCCATCTTTTCCATCTGGCCCAGACCGACATGACAACTTCTTCCAGCCAGGACTCAGCAGCAGAGATTACAACAAAGACACATTTCATGTCTCATATTTTCAGCACTGTCCCCAATGGGACTATTCCCAACCTGCACAAACTCTTTATCCTGCTGATACCCCAATGCTGAGTCGCTGATGCCGTATGTGTCTATTACTGCACTTGCTGTGTGGTTCTGTGTGACTCTATAGTATAATGCACTCCCCATAGGCAGACTCTATTTAGTATAATGCACCTCCCATAGGCAGACTCTAGATGGCATAATGCACCCTCCATAGGCAGACTCTGTATGGTATAATGCAGCCCCCATAGGCAGACTCTATAATATAATGCAGCCTTCATAGGCAGATTCTATATAGTATAATGCACTCCCTGTAGGCAGACTCTATATAGTATAATGCAGCCCCCCACAGGCAGACTCTATATAGTATAATGCACCTTCATAGGCGGACTCTATAGTATAATGCTGCCCCCGCATAGTCAGACTTTATAGTATAATGCACCACCCATAGGCAGACTCTATAGTATAATGCACTCTCCATAGGCAAACTCTATAGCATAATTCATTCCCCATAGGCAGACTCTATAGTATAATTCAACCCCCCATAGGAAGACTCTCTAGTATAATGCACCCCCCACAGGCAGACTCTATAATATAATGCAGCCCCTTAGGCCTCTATAGTATAATGCACCACAATAAATAAATAAATACAATACTCACCTCTCTTCCTCCTGGCTCCCCCTCTGCTCCGAGCACCCGCACATCTCCGGACAGCGGACGCCGAGTACTGAAGTCGTTGCACCGGCTGTCAGTGTCTTCATCAGGGACATCAGACACTGAGAGGGGGATATGGGAGAGGGAGCATAGCGCTCCTTGTCTCATCAATGCGGTCAGCTGTATCATTATCCAGCCGATACAGTTGAACTTGCAATGGCAAGTGGGGTCCCACTGCTAGCACCAGACCCTCCTCCTGCTCAGGGGCCCAATAGCGGCCGAGTGGCAAAGCAGGGAGATCGATTCTTCCTGCTCTGCCACAGAACATAACTGTATGGGCGCACTGCACATGCTGACACAGTTACCGTAGCCGAGCTTGGGGTGGGCCCCCTCAGACCTCGGGGGCCGGGGCGACTGCCCCCTCTGCCCCTGGTAGCTACGCTACTGACTGTACTGTTATATAATTTTCATCTTGCATTTTCTATAGTTTTTCCCATTGCAGACGTATATTTAATTTTCAGTTTCGTCTACTGGCTGGGGACTAGTTGCTCTTATTTTCCCTATTTTTGGTATACAGATTTATACTCTCCTGTATCTATGTAGCACATGTTCAAAAGCAGCAGCAGAATGGAAGACATTATTCAGCAACATTGAGCAGTGTAGCTGTGAATTCATCCCTGAGGTGAGAAAAACACTTACTAAAAAGCTATAAACTTGTCTGTGTGAGTCTGAACCTCTCTTACTGTTTATCACGCTGCTCTTCTGACATGCAACTCCCTTTACTGTCACAAGATTACAATAGGCAGCTGTAATCTGATACCTCAGTGAGCTGGCAATGTGTCTTCACTTGGGCATGTGTAGGAGTGGTGGAGCTGATGGTTTGCTCCCTGACACTCTAGAAGGGAGCAAAAACTCCTGACTTCTATGGAACTTGGAAGTTACCTTGGGAAGATAAACCGATTTCAGAACTACTCTTCTAGGATCTGTGTAAACAGGATTAACAGACAAAGCTTGAATGTCACTAACTCTCTAAACCAAAGTCACAGACCTTCTCCCCCAGCACATGCGTAGGCCTGGAACAACTCGGCAGCCGGCAAACAAGTCAGTTACTATGTCCAGCGATCACTCACCTGCTAGTCGATGCTGACAACTTCCTGTTCCATTATTGTGTTCAACATTATATCCATCTGGGAAGCAAATAGTATTGAATGTGTGCCACCAGGCGGGGTAAGGACTGGTGCCAGCATCAGCACTCGGTCTTCCTGACTCAACTATGTTTTTAAGGAGTTTATTTCATCACTCCATGAATGAATCTATGAATTTATCCAGGGCAATATCCATTGGTTCATGGACTACAGAGGTAGCCTTTGCAGTAGCTATTGCATTTTTTGAGAGAAGAGAGACATTCTTGATGGGTTTCATTTCCATTTTAGTAGGCACTGAGAATCTGTATGAGAAGCTGAAGAAAGGAAATATGGAAAATGTACTTGTGTCCTCAAAATTATATTGTGAAAGTAAGACCTGTTACAGATGGTTAGGCATATGGTAGTGGCATATAATACCTGAAAGGGGCCTAAGTTTATCTTTTTTCATGGGGCCCTCTAATTATATGTTCACACTGCTGGTGATCTGTAAGGATTTTGTATATTCTCCATGTGTATGATTTAGATTCCTGCAGCACTTCTAAATTGAAACAACCATTGATATTCCACAGTATTGCACACAGAATGAATTTATACACATGTGGTCAAAATTGTTGGTACCCCTCGTTTAATGACAGAAAAACCCACAAGAATAATAACTTGAATCTGACTAAAGTAATAATAAATGAAGAATCTATGAAAATGAACAAATGAAAGTCAGACATTGCTTTTCAATCATGCTTCCACAGAATTAAAAAAAAAAATAAAACTCATGAAATAGGTCTGGACAGAAATGATGGTACCCTTAACTTAATATTTTGTTGCACAGCCTTTTGAGGCAATCACTGCAATCAAACGAATCCTGTAACTGTCAATGAGACTTCTGCACCTCCCGACAGGTATTTTGTCCCACTCCTCAAGAGTAGGGTTGAGCGACCTTGACTTTTTTAGGGTCGAGCCGGGTTTTGCGAAACCCGACTATCTCAAAAGTCGAGTCGAGTGAAATCGGCCGATTATGGCGAAAAGTCGAGGATCGACCGAAACACGAAACCCAATGCAAAGTCAATGGGAATTTTTTTTTTTCTCTCTCTTTTTCTCTCTCTCTCTCTCTCTCTCTCTCTCTCCGTCCCTGAACTGAAAAGCTGGTGTTACACAGTGCAAATCGCTACAGCGCACAAGCGACAACATGACGATAGGCGTCCACGCCCCTAAGACCTCTGTCATCACTCTGCCCATGCTCCTTCATTGGCTGAAAAAAATGGCGCCGAGCGCGTCATACGAAACGCGACTTTGGCACGAAAGTCGCGTACCGCATGGCCGACCCCACACAGGGATCGGGTCGGGTTTCATGAAACCCGACTTTGCCAAAAGTCGGCGACTTTTGAAAATGAACGATCCGTTTCGCTCAACCCTACTCAAGAGCAAACTGCTCCAGTTGTCTCGTGTTTGAAGGTTGCCTTTTCCAGATGACATGTTTCAGCTCTTTCCAAAGATACTCAATGGAATTTAGGTCAGAGCTCATAGAAGGCCACTTCAGAATAGTCCAATCTTTTCCATTCATGGGTGTTTTTAGCTGTGTGTTTTGGGTCATTATCATGTTGCAAGACCCATGACCTGCGACTGAGACCAAACTTTCAGACACTGGGCAGCACATTTCTCTCTAGAATCCCTTGATTGTCTTGAGATTTCATTGTACCCTGCACAGATTCTAGACACCCTGTGCCAGATACAGCAAAGCAGCCCCAGAATATCACAGAGCCTCCTCCATGTTTCACAGTAGGGACAGTATTCTTTTCTTGATATGCTTCATTTTTCCGCCTGTGAACATAGAGCTGATGTGTCTTGCCAAAAAGTGCTATTTTTGTCTCAGCTGTCCATAGAACATTCTCCCAGATGCTTTGTGGCTTGTCAACATCTAGTTTGGCAAATTGCAGTCTGGCTTTTTTATGATTTTTTTTTTCAACAATGGTGTCCTCCTTAGTCGTCTCCCATGAAGTCCACTTTGGTTCATACAACGACGGATGGTGCGATCTGACACTGATGTTCCCTGGGCTTGATGTTCACCTTTAATCTGTTTAGACGTTTTTCTGGGCTCTTTTGTCACCATTCGTATTATCTGTCTCTTTGATTTGTCATCAATTTTCCTCCTGCAGCCACGTCCAGGGAGGTTGGCTACAATCCCATGGATCTTACATTTCTGATTAATATGTGCAACTGTAGACACTGGAACATTAAGCTGCTTGGAGATGGTCTTATAACTTTTACCTTTAACATGTTTGACTATAATTTTCTTTCTAATCTCCTGAGACAACTCCTTCGCTTCCTCTGGTCCATGTTGAGTGTGATACACACCATGTCACCAACAGCACAGTGAGTATCTGTAGCCCTATATACAGGCCCACTCACTGTTTCCAAGACTGTAGACACCTGTGATGCTAGTTAGTGGACACACCTTGATTTTACATGTCATTTTTGTCACATTATTTTCAGGGGTACCATCATTTCTGTCCAGGCCTATTTCATGAGTTTAATTTTTTTTTTAAATTCTGTGGAAGCATGGTTGAAAAACAATGTCTGACTTTCATTTGTTCATTTTCATAGATCTTTTATTTGTTATTTCTTTTGTCAGATTCAAGTTATTTCTGTGACCATTGTGGGTTGTTCTGTCATTAACCCCTTCCCGACCTTTGACGCCACGTAGGCGTCATGAAAGTCGGTGCCAATCCGACCCATGACGCCTATGCGGCGTCATGGAAAGATCGCGTCCCTGCAGATCGGGTGAAAGGGTTAACTCCCATTTCACCCGATCTGCAGGGACAGGGGGAGTGGTAGTTTAGCCCAGGGGGGGTGGCTTCACCCCCTCGTGGCTACGATCGCTCTGATTGGCTGTTGAAAGTGAAACTGCCAATCAGAGCGATTTGTAATATTTCACCCATTATAACGGGTGAAATATTACAATCCAGCCATGGCCGATGCTGAAATATCATCGGCCATGGCTGGAAATACTAGTGTGCCCCCACCCCACCCCTCCGATCGCCCCCCCACCCCCCCGATCTGGCCGGTACACTGCTCCGGCTCCCCTCCGCCCTGTGCTCCGCTCCCCCCCGTGCTCGTGTCCGCTCCCCCCGTGCTCCAATCACCCCCCCGTGCTCCAATCACCCCCCCTGCACTCCGATCCACCCCCCCCGTGCTCCGTTCCACCCCCCCGTGCTCCATTCCAGCCCCCCCGTGCTCCGTTCCACGCCCCCCGCGCTCCGTTCCACCCCTCCCGCGCTCCGATTCCCCCCCCCCGTGCTCCGATCCCCCCCCCCGTGCTCCGATCCCCCCCCCCGTGGTCCCCCCCCACCCTATCATACTTACCGATCCAGCCGTGGTCCCGTCCGTCTTCTCCCGGGCGCCGCCATCTTCCAAAATGGCGGGCGCATGTGCAGTGCGCCCGCCGAATCTGCCGGCCGGCAGATTCGTTCCAAAGTGCATTTTGATCACTGAGATATAATCTATCTCAGTGATCAAAATAAAAAAAATAATAAATGACCCCCCCCCTTTGTCACCCCCATAGGTAGGGACAATAAAAAAATAAAGAAATTTTTTTTTTTCCACTAATGTTAGAATAGGGTTAGGGTTAGGGGTAGGGTTAGGGTTAGGGGTAGGGTTAGGGGTAGGGTTAGGGTTAGGGGTAGGGGTAGGGTTAGGGGTAGGGGTAGGGTTAGGGGTAGGGTTAGGGTTAGGGCTAGGGTTAGGGGTAGGGTTAGGGGTAGGGTTAGGGTTAGGAATGTGCACACGTATTCTGGTCCTCTGCGGATTTTTCCGCTGCGGATTTGATAAATCCGCAGTGCTAAACCGCTGCGGATTTATGGCGGATTTACCGCGTTTTTTTCTGCGCATTTCACTGCGGTTTTACAATTGCGATTTTCTATTGGAGCAGTTGTAAAACCGCTGCGGAATCCGCACAAAGAAGTGACATGCTGCGGAATGTAAACCGCTGCGTTTCCGTGCAGTTTTTCCGCAGCATGTGTACAGCGATTTTTGTTTCCCATAGGTTTACATTGAACTGTACACTCATGGGAAACTGCTGCGGATCCGCAGCGTTTTCCGCAGCGTGTGCACATACCTTTAGAATTAGGCTATGTGCACACGGTGCGGATTTGGCTGCGGATTCGCAGCAGTGTTCCATCAGGTTTACAGTACCATGTAAACATATGAAAAACCAAATCCGCTGTGCCCGTGATGCGGAAAATACCGCGCGGGAACGCTGCGTTGTATTTTCCGCAGCATGTGAATTCTTTGTGCGGATTCCGCAGCGTTTTACACCTGTTCCTCAATAGGAATCCGCAGGTGAAATCCGCACAAAAAACACTGGAAATCCGCGGAAAATCCGCAGGTAAAACACAGTGCCTTTTACCCGCAGATTTTTCAAAAATGGTGCGGAAATATCTCACACGAATCCGCAACGTGGGCACATAGCCTTAGGGTTAGGGTTGGAATTAGTGTTGTGGTTAGGGGTGTGTTGGGGTTAGGGTTGTGATTAGGATTATGGCTACAGTTGGGATTAGGGTTAGGGGTGTGTTGGGGTTAGTGTTGGAGTTAGAATTGAGGGGTTACCACTGTTTAGGCACATCAGGGGTCTCCAAACGCAACATGGCGCCACCATTGATTCCAGCCAATCTCGTATTCAAAAAGTCAAATGGTGCTCCCTCACTTCCGAGCCCTGACGTGTGCCCAAACAGTGGTTTACCCCCACATATGGGGTACCAGCATACTCAGGACAAACTGCGCAACAATTACTGGGGTCCAATTTCTCCTGTTACCCTTGTGAATCTAAAAAAATGCTTGCTAAAACATAATTTTTGAGGAAAGAAAAATGATTTTTTATTTTCACGGATCTGTGTTGTAAACGTCTGTGAAGCACTTGGGGGTTCAAAGTGCTCACCACATATCTAGATAAGTTCCTTGGGGGTCTAGTTTCTAAAATGGGGTCACTTGTGGGGGGTTTCTACTGTTTAGGCACACCAGGGGCTCTGCAAACGCAACGTGACACCCGCAGACCATTCCATCAAAGTCTGCATTTCAAAAGTCACTACTTCCCTTCTGAGCCCCGACGTGTGCCCAAACAGTGGTTTACCCCCACATATGGGGTATCAGCGTACTCAGGAGAAACTGGACAACAACTTTTGGGGTCCAATTTCTCCTGTAACCCTTGGGAAAATAAAAAATTCTGGGCTAAATAATTATTTTTGAGGAAAGAAAACGTATTTATTATTTTCACGGCTCTGCATTATAAACTTCTATGAAGCACTTGGGGGTTCAAAGTGCTCACCACACATCTAGATAAGTTCCTTTCAGGGTCTAGTTTCCAAAATGGGGTCACTTGTGGGGGGTTTCTACTGTTTAGGCACATCAGGGGCTCTGCAAACGCAACGTGACGCCCGCAGAGCATTCCATCAAAGTCTGCATTTCAAAACGTCACTACTTCAATTCCAAGCCCCGGCATGTGCCCAAACAGTAGTTTACCCCCACATATGGGGTATCACCGTACTCAGGAGAAACTGGACAACAAATATTGGGGTCAAATTTCTCCTGTTACCCTTGGGAAAAATAAAAAACTCTGGGCTAAATAATTATTTTTGAGGAAAGAAAACGTATTTATTATTTTCACGGCTCTGCATTATAAACTTCTATGAAGCACTTGGGGGTTCAAAGTGCTCACCACACATCTAGATAAGTTCCTTTGGGGGTCTAGTTTCCAAAATGGGGTCACTTGTGGGGGGTTTCTACTGTTAAGCCACATCAGGGGCTCTGCAAACGCAACGTGACGCCCACAGAGCATTCCATCAAAGTCTGCATTTCAAAACGTCACTACTTCACTTCCGAGCCCCGGCATGTGCCCAAACAGTGATTTACCCCCACATATGGGGTATCAGCGTACTCAGGAGAAACTGGACAACAACTTTTGGGGTCAAATTTCTCCTGTTACCCTTGGGAAAATAAAAAATTGCAGGCTAAAAGATCATTTTTGAGAAAATAATTTTTTTTTTTTTTTTCATGGCTCTGCGTTATAAACTTCTGTGAAGCACTTGGGGGTTCAAAGTCCTCACCACACATCTAGATTAGTTCCTTTGGGGGTCTAGTTTCTAAAATGGTGTCATTTCTGGGGGATCTCCAATGTTTAGGCACACAGGGGCTCTCCAAACGTGACATGGTGTCCGCTAATGATTGGAGCTAATTTTCCATTTAAAAAGCCAAATGGCGTGCCATCCCTTCCGAGCCCTGCCGTGCGCCCAAACAGTGGTTTACCCCCACATATGGGGTATCAGCGTACTCAGGACAAACTGGACAACAATATTTGGGGTCCAATTTCTCCTATTATCCTTGGCAAAATAGGAAATTCCAGGCTAAAAAATCATTTTTGAGGAAAGAAAAATTATTTTTTATTTTCATGGCTCTGCGTTATAAACTTCTGTGAAGCACCTGGGGGTTTAAAGTGCTCAATATGCATCTAGATAAGTTCCTTGGGGGGTCTAGTTTCCAAAATGGGGTCACTTGTGCGGGAGCTCCAATGTTTAGGCACACAGGGGCTCTCCAAACGCGACATGGTGTCCGCTAACAATTGGAGCTAATTTTCCATTCAAAAAGTCAAATGGCGCGCCTTCTCTTCCGAGCCCTGCCGAGTGCCCAAACAGTGGTTTACCCCCACATATGAGGTATCGGCGTACTCGGGAGAAATTGCCCAACAAATTTTATGATCCATTTTATCCTACTGCCCATGTGAAAATGAAAAAATTGAGGCGAAAAGAATTTTTTTGTGAAAAAAAAGTACTTTTTCATTTTTACAGATCAATTTGTGAAGCACCTGAGGGTTTAAAGTGCTCACTAGGCAACTAAATTAGTTCCTTGGGGGGTCTAGTTTCCAAAATGGGGTCACTTGTGGGGGAGCGCCAATGTTTAGGCACACAGGAGCTATCCAAACGCGACATGGTGTCCGCTAACGATGGAAATAATTTTTCATTCAAAAAGTCAAATGGCGCTCCTTCCCTTCCGAGCCTTACCATGTGCCCAAACAGTGGTTTACCTCCACATGTGAGGTATTGGTGTACTCAGGAGAAATTGCCCAACACATTTTAGGATCCATTTTATCCTGTTGCCCATGTGAAAATGAAAAAATTGAGGCTAAAAGAATTTTTTTGTGAAAAAAAAGTACTTTTTCATTTTTACGGATCAATTTGTGAAGCACCTGGGGGTTCAAAGTGCTCACTATGCATCTAGATAAGTTCCTTGGGGCGTCTAGTTTCCAAAATGGGGTCACTTGTGGGGGAGCTCCAATTTTTAGGCACACGGGGGCTCTCCAAACGTGACATGGTGTCCGCTAAAGAGTGGAGCCAATTTTTGATTCAAAAAGTCAAATGGCGCTCCTTCCCTTCCAAGCCCTGCCGTGCGCCAAAACAGTGGTTTACCCCCACATATGAGGTATCAGCGTACTCAGGACAAATTGGACAACAACTTTCGTGGTTCAGTTTCTCCTTTTACCATTGGGAAAATAAAAAAATTGTTGCTAAAAGATAATTTTTGTGACTAAAAAGTTAAATGTTCATTTTTTCCTTCCATGTTGCTTCTGCTGCTGTGAAGCACCTGAAGGGTTAATAAACTTCTTGAATGTGGTTTTGAGTACCTTGAGGGGTGCAGTTTTTAGAATGGTGTCACTTTTGGGTATTTTCAGCCATATAGACCCCTCAAACTGACTTCAAATGTGAGGTGGTCCCTAAAAAAAATGGTTTTGTAAATTTCGTTGTAAAAATGACAAATCGCTGGTCGAATTTTAACCCTTATAACTTCCTAACAAAAAAAAATTTTGTTTCCAAAATTGTGCTGATGTAAAGTAAACATGTGGGAAATGTTATTTATTAACTATTTTGTGTCACATATCTCTCTGGTTTAACAGAATAAAAATTCAAAATGTGAAAATTGCGAAATTTTCAAAATTTTCGCCAAATTTCCGTGTTTATCACAAATAAATGCAGAATTTATTGACCTAAATTTACCACTAACATGAAGCCCAATATGTCACGAAAAAACAATCTCAGAACCGCTAGGATCCGTTGAAGCGTTCCTGAGTTATTACCTCATAAAGGGACACTGGTCAGAATTGCAAAAAACGGCAAGGTCTTTAAGGTCAAAATAGGCTGGGTCTTGAAGGGGTTAAACGAGGGATACCAACAGTTTTGACCACGTGTGTATGTTCATACTTATAAGAATAAATCATAAAAGATGAAATATGTGACATAATAGTTACATTGTGTCTTTATTGTATCCTGAAACTAAGAGATCATCAGCCACTTTTCCACTGTCAGCATTTCCTAAGCTGTTCATTTTCGGTGCGGGGGCACTTTTTAATGACAGTCTACAGGAGAAGCTTAATATTTCGAGTGCAGGTATGTCATACTAACCGTTCCTGTAATTAATGAGTGTCACTCACTGTATTATTAGGAATGACAGACTGTACTCTCTGTTCATTACTCTACGTATACTTGGCAAAGGATCTAAAGCTATATATGACTGTGATTGTTACAATAACACTTACCTACATATTTCCTTTGGCCCTAAAAATCTAATTTAGCAGATTTAATATGACAGTTCTCCATTATTTTTTTTCCAAAACATTGAAACACTTTAAAATACATTTGGAAAACGCCGAACATTGCAGATAGAGAATACACAATACATCATTTTTCATGCTGTGCTTGTGAGCCAAGTAATTTAATGGATTTATAATTAGTGAAGTGAATAGACATAAAGAGAAGCGAGTGAAATGATATTCTCATTAGTATAACCCATCATGCACAGTTCTTGGGCTTCACATATACAGCCCTGCTGCATTTAGTAAGATACATGTTTCATTCATTACAACTGAATATAAAAGAAATATAATATGTGTCCATGTAATGATTTGGGTAAATATTGCCTATATGGGTTGATATATTGGGATATTACACAGTTACCTGCCATTGATATTAACAACATTCTTAGATCAGACATACGGTGGAACACAAGGTATTCTTTGGCATGCTTTGATAATAGAAGTTAACACTGCATCTACCTGCAATGCTAATCACAAAGGGAAAGTTATCATATCTTCATAAACACCTATGGAAACTCCACATAAACTCTATGTTCACAAATGCAAAAATGAGGCATACAAAGAAAAGAACATTGTACCAACTGTGAAACACGGTGGAGGCTTGATTATATTTTGGGACTGCTTTGCTGCATTGGCACATGGTATCTTGAACTTGAGCAGAGTACAATAAAATCCTCAAGACTAAGGCATTCTGGAGCAAATTGGGCTGCCCAGTGTCAGTGACCTTGGTCTAAGTTGCAGAATATGGGTCCTCCAACAGGATAAGGACTCAAAACACAGCTAAGAACATCCAAGAACAGCTAAGAACTGGATGATTCTGAAGTGTCTTCAGTGAGCCATTATCTAAAACCTATTGAACATCTGTGGAAGGAGCTGAAACCTACAGTCTTGAGAAGGCACCATCCAAAACTGAGACAGCTGGAGCAGTTTGCTCATGAGGACTGAGACAAAATACCCGTGGACAGGTGCCGAAGTCTCCCTCAGAGTTATAGAAATAGTTTGCTTACAGTGATTGCTCCAAAATGTTTTACAGCAAAATATTAAGTTGAGGGTACCATAATGTTTGATGAAGCCATTTTCATTAGATTCTAATTATATTCTGTTGAACCACAATGTAATAACAACGTCTAATTGTCATTAGTTGATATTCAGTAAATTTAATTTGAAATTTCTTTTGTCAATTTCAAGTTATTTCAGTGACTATTGTGGGTTTTTCTCTCTTTAACTGAAGGGTACCAATATTTTTTTTGCCCACATCTGTACTTTTAGCAGTCTTTTTACAACCCTGCACTAACTAGTATTACTAAAGAACATTTAAACAAAAATATTCAACAAGGGTATGTGCACTTTTCCATCTATTTATAAATATCAAGAGAAATAATTTTGCAAATAATATTAACGCCTTTACAACCTTGGACATATAGGTACTTCCAAAGTTGCCTCCCTGTTTGCTGCGGGCTCTGGTGATAAGCCCGCAACTTTTCAGGCACATGTCAGCTGATTCTGATCCTGATATACTGTATTAATATATAAAAAGAATTAATCCAATCGGTAAATGGCGTCACGAGAAAAAAAACAAAATGTCAGAATTACATTTTTTTAGTCACCACAACATTGCATTAAAATGCAATAACATGCGATGAAAAGATTGTATCTACACCAAACATTAAAAATGTCAGCTCGGCACGCAAAAATTAAGCCGTCACCCAGACCCAGATCCCAAAAAATGGAGACGTTACTAGTCTCGGAATTTTTTTTGTTTTTTACAAACTTTGTATTTCTTTTCACCTCTTAAATAGAAAAGAACCTATACATGTTTGATATCTACAAACTCGTAATGACCTGGAGAATCATAATGGCAGGTCAGTTTTAGCAGTTAGTAAACATGATTAAAAAAAAAACACAAAAAGCAAATGGGGTTATTGCACTTTTTTTGAAATTTCACAGCACTTTGATTTTTTTCCCCATTTTCCAGTACGCTATATGGTAAAACCAATGGTGTTTTCAAAAGTACAACTTGTCCCACAAAAAAATAAGTGCTCACATGGCCATATTGATGGAAAAATCAAAAAAGCTATGGCTCTGGGAAGAAGGGAAGCACAAAATGAAAACTCAAAAACTTTTCTGCCCAAGGTGGTGAAGGTGTTAAAGGGTAACTTTACTTTCAAGTTACTTTTTCAGAATTAGTTGGCATAGGTGGGCACATGAGGAATAACGCTATATCTGGCCAGTATATGAGTTGTCATGCATTTTCACCAGTTTTCCCTTCTGCAGGCGCTGTTTCTGGTTGGTGGGAGGACACTAGCTGCTATGATGTCTGCCATACACTACCCAACACACAGAGAGTGGTTCCTGGATTTATTTTTTATCACACAGAGATATGCAGCACAGTCATGGAGGATATGATACAGCAATGCTCACCTGTCATAATGTGAATCAGCTGCAGGGTGAGGTAAAAGTCTTGATAGAAAGCTCAGCGTGTCTCCCTCTACCTGTTTCCTCACTCTGCTCCCCTCTCTCTTTCCCCATTTCCTCTCCATAGAGTATAATCATGTGTTACATGTGAGCCTGCAGTATATCTTGTCTGAGCAAGATAAATTTGAGTTTGTTTTTTATTCAGAATGCATGAAAAGTTCAAGAGAGAGGGTGGAGTAAAAGAGGGGAAGGAAGCAGATTTCTCTGATAAGATATATTACAGAGTGTCTTATATTTGCTTGTGTAAAGTTTGTTGAACACACATTTCCCATTTAAATAAAAATCTCCTGTTCAGATCTATCTTGCTATCTTCCCTGAAAATCTTGGTGCAGTCAGTGATAAGCGAGATGACCGATTCCACCAAGAGTTGAAGGTCATGGAGGGAAGGTATCTGGGTATGTGAGATGTACATAACTGACTATTGTTGGAGCATCAGGTGAGATTGTCAACATATTGAACACTTCAAGAAAATCTATAGGCGTACATTTTTACCCTACTGCTACCTAACTTCACTAATTGCACACAATTTGACTTACAGTAACAATATATCCTTTGAACAAAATAGCTTTAAATAAATATTATATTCAGGCTATTTTTTGCACTGAAGCCGGCACCCAGAGGAGGGAAGGACTATGGGCGTGGGGAATATTCATCTTCTTTAATAGCAGGCACACTGTTAGCCGCAGCCGTCAGCTTCCTGAATCAGCTGGGCAAACATTTGTGCCCGTGTAAGGGGTGTACCAGGACTGACATGTACCTCTTCCCCTTTTCAAGTTACTGCAATGTATAAATGTGAATTGTTATGCATGTTTTACTCTGTATATATTGTTATGTGCCTGTATGCTGCTATATGTATATGCTGTCTATTGTACAGGTAGGGAAAGTGCAGTATGTAAGACAGTCCACTAGATGGGGACGCATTAGTATACAGGGTAGAGTAAATAGTTAAAGGGACTCTGTCACCTGAATTTGGAGGGAACAATTTTCAGCCATAGAGGCGGGGTTTTCGGGTGTTTGATTCACCCTTTCCTTACCCTCTGGCTGCATGCTGGCTGCAATATTGGATTGAAGTTCATTCTCTGTCCTCCATAGTACACGCCTGCGCAAGGCAATCTTGCCTTGTGCAGGCATGTACTACGGAGGACAGAGAATGAACTTCAATCCAATATTGCAGCCAGCATGCAGCCAGCGGGTAAGGAAAGGGTGAATCAAACACCCGAAAACCCACCCCTATGGCTGAAGATTGTTCCCTCCAAATTCAGGTGACAGAATCCCTTTAATATAGGAGGGGCCAACTGTGGGATAAGATAGGGAGCATTATCTGTTTTGAGGCAGTGAAGCCAGGGAGCTGAAACAGCTCAGGAGGGCCACAGAGACCAGACAGTCCCAAAGGGCTCTAGAGCCCGGGGCTGCACAGTAGGCCTCGCAACATTTAAGGCAAGGAACCCAGCCATCCAGGGCCCAGTGGGCCAGAAGTACAGCATAGCAGCAGCGTGACAACAGTGGTGGAGTGGAAGCTACAGTGAAGGTCACAACAGTACGGGGACGCAGGTGGCTCTATGATGTGGCAGCTCACCGCATGGGCTGTTGCCCTCAGATCCAGTGCGAAACAGATAAGGGAACTCCTAGGTGCAATGAGTCTGAACAGGGAGGATGCTGCATTACCGCTAGAGGCGGTACGACCCGGGCACATAATTGTGGCCGTAGGAAGAAGTGCAGGGAAAGTGGAAAAAGAGGTCTGTATGGAACCCTATGCTTAGGGTGTATTTAATAAGGATGTGCTGTGAAGAGAAGAAAGTAAAGTTATCTGTTTAAAGTTGAACATGAACTCTGCCTCTATTTGTGCAACAACACCAGCAGCAGAATTTCGGCCACTCAGATGGGACCCAGACAGTGCAGATGATGTAACTGAAGGTATGCTAAAAAGTGGACATTGTTTGTATGTGGCGGGAGGCCAGGGTGCGAGTAAACAGATATGCTCAGCCACGACTACGGCCATGGCGCTCCTTCACATTTGGCATAGTCGGCAGGATCCCGCAGCCTTGCTAGGTGGGGATGCCGTGAAAAAAGATGCTGATATTCCAGAAGTGACTAATGTATTGGACGTGACTGAAACTTTGGATGTGACCGATCCTTTATTCGTGACCAAGATGGCGGCCCTAATGATGACGAAGAATGGTGCCAAAGAGGAGAATGACGGCCAAGATGTAAGCTTTCGTGGGCGTCCCGACTCAGAGATGGCGCAAAAATCTTGCTGGTGACATCCCCCGGTCCGCTCATTATGGGTGCATCTAAGCAGAAGAAGGCCTCACCCCTGCCTACAGGATACAGAGAAATGGGTGGAGCGGCCAGAGGGGACCCCACCTTGGAACAGGTGAGATCCAGAAGAAAACTCTGTGTGCAGCATGTCATCGCATGCCGGAGGAGGTCAGCGATCCGGAAGAATGTGAATTGGAGAAAGAAAAGGCCCGACCCAGATAGCAGAGGAGAGTTGCCGACAAATTGGAGACGTACTGATTCCCTGTATCTGGGGAGGAGAGCTACCGGCGGCCGCCGGAGCCAGAACACTGACCTTGGGAGCCGGGACTTCTTCGTCCGGAGCCAGGGTTATCACACCATCGGGGACCGGAGATAACGACAGCCCCGGAGGAGCTCGCGCCAGAAGTAAAGACAGAATAAATGTAAATGTAAAGTAAAGGCAGAGCTGGAACTTCATCATTGGGCGCCGTAGTGCGCAGCAGCGTCAATGGAAGAATCCAGCGGTCGCGGGATGGGTGCGACCAGGATGCTGGTACAGGAGCAGTGCAGCTCAACCCCTCATCCCAGAAGCCCCACCCATCCCTCATCCTCCCATCCCAAGGAGCGAGCCCCTGTGCAGAAGACTGCGCTCGGCAGCATTTCAACCCTCGGTCAGTCCCATTCCCATCCGCAGATGGAGGGCCCATTTCCATCTCCCAGGCAGGCCGCCTGGATTGCGGGAGTAATTGTCCAGAAGAAACAACATGAGAAGGAGGTCTGGGTGGAACTGCGCCAAATTAGAGGGGGCATTAAGGCCGGATAGCGCACCAGTGGGCAGCTGGTGTACACGGACATAGTCTGGGGCTACGTTTTCATACATGAGAAAGAGAACACTGCGAAAGTCTATGTAAATGCCACCTCTGTGAAATTTGGCAGACCCTTACAGGAGGGAAACTGGGTCAATTTTTACAGGGAAGTTGGCTCTCGTGGATATTATGCTGTGGCTGTAAGTCTGCGGTCAGACACCGATTTAGAACTGTATGCAGGCCCGGAACAGGCTCAGTCGCCTCCCTGTTCCCTGGCCACTGCCTAGCCAGGCCCTGCCTCTGTCATGTCCTGGCAGCTCATGACATCTGCGACTGCAGAGTCATCGGCCCGAACTTAAGCCCGGGATCCAGAAGCTGACAAAGGGACACGAGACGCGTGTCATTGAACTGGTATAGTGATTTGCTGATTTAAGGACGCTGTGCTCATTGCACTAAAATAATGTACGGGACTGTTCCGGGTCCCTGCGGGCAAAGGAGCCCTGGAGCACTCCCAAAGATGGGTGCAGTGTAGCCGGCGTGGGCCATAATGTTTAGTTAAAAGTTTTATCCTACTCACCCTAATTTTGTTGCGCCTGTTGAACCTCTTCTGCGGGATGGCCGAACTGTGCCCTTAAGGAGAAACATAGTAACATAGTAACATAGTTATTAAGGAAGAAGGAAGACTTTAAGTCCATCTAGTTCAACCCATAGCCTAACCTAACATGCCCTAAAATGTTGATCCAGAGGAAGGCAAAAAAAACCTATGTGGCAAAGAGTAAGCTCCACAGTGGGGAAAAAAATTCCTTCCCGACTCCACATACGGCAATCAGACTAGTTCCCTGGATCAACACCCTAACAAGGAATCTAGTATATATACCCTGTAACATTATACTATTCAAGAAAGGCATCCAGTCCTCTCTTAAATTTAAGTAATGAATCACTCATTACAACATCATACGGCAGAGAGTTCCATAGTCTCACTGCTCTTACAGTAAAGAATCCGCGTCTGTTATTATGCTTAAACCTTCTTTCCTCCAGACGTAGAGGATGCCCCCTTGTCCCTGTCTCAGGTCTATGATTAAAAAGATCATCAGAAAGGTCTTTGTACTGTCCCCTCATATATTTATACATTAACATAAGATCACCCCTTAGCCTTCGTTTTTCCAAACTAAATAGCCCCAAGTGTAATAACCTATCTTGGTATTGCAAACCCCCCAGTCCTCTAATAACCTTGGTAACTCTTCTCTGCACCCGCTCCAGTTTAGCTATGTCTTTCTTATACACCGGAGACCAGAACTGTGCACAGTATTCTAAGTGTGGTCGAACAAGTGACTTGTATAGAGGTAAAATCATGTTCTCCTCATGAGCATCTATGCCTCTTTTAATGCATCCCATTATTTTATTTGCCTTTGTAGCAGCTGCCTGACACTGGCCACTAAATGTGAGTTTGTCATCCACCCATACTCCCAGATCTTTTTCATTGACGGTTTTGCCCAGAGTTTTAGAATTAAGCACATAGTTATACATCTTATTACTTCTACCCAAGTGCATGACCTTACATTTATCCCCATTAAAACTCATTTGCCATTTATCAGCCCAAGCTTCTAGTTTACATAAATCATCCTGTAATATAAAATTGTCCTCCTTTGTATTGATTACCCTGCAGAGTTTAGTGTCATCTGCAAATATTGAAATTCCACTCTGTATGCCCCCTACAAGATCATTAATAAATATGTTAAAAAGAAGAGGGCCCAATACTGACCCCTGTGGTACCCCACTGCTAACAGCGACCCAGTCCGAGTGTGCTCCATTATTAACCACCCTTTGTTTCCTATCCCTGAGCCAGCTCTTCGCCCACTTACACATATTTTCCCCTATCCCCATTATTCTCATTTTATGTATCAACCTTTTGTGTGGCACCGTATCAAAAGCTTTTGAAAAGTCCATATACAGTTAGGGCCAGAAATATTTGGACAGTGACACAAGTTTTGTTATTTTAGCTGTTTACAAAAACATGTTCAGAAATACAATTATATATATAATATGGGCTGAAAGTGCACACTCCCAGCTGCAATATGATAGTTTCCACATCCAAATCGGAGAAAGGGTTTAGGAATCATAGCTCTGTAATGCATAGCGTCCTCTTTTTCAAGGGACCAAAAGTAATTGGACAATGGACTCTAAGGGCTGCAATTAACTCTGAAGGCGTCTCCCTCGTTAACCTGTAATCAATGAAGTAGTTAAAAGGTCAGGGGTGGATTCCAGGTGTGTGGTTTTGCATTTGGAAGCTGTTGCTGTGAGCAGACAACATGCGGTCAAAGGAACTCTCAATTGAGGTGAAGCAGAACATCCTGAGGCTGAAAAAAAAGAAAAAATCCATCAGAGAGATAGCAGACATGCTTGGAGTAGCAAAATCAACAGTTGGGTACATTCTGAGAAAAAAGGAATTGACTGGTGAGCTTGGGAACTCAAAAAGGCCTGGGTGTCCACGGATGACAACAGTGGTGGATGATCGCCGCATACTTAATTTGGTGAAGAAGAACCCGTTCACAACATCAACTGAAGTCCAGAACACTCTCAGTGAAGTAGGTGTATCTGTCTCTAAGTCAACAGTAAAGAGAAGACTCCATGACAGTAAATACAAAGGGTTCACATCTAGATGCAAACCATTCATCAATACCAAAAATAGACAGGCCAGAGTTAAATTTACAGAAAAACACCTCAAGAAGCCAGGTCAGTTCTGGAAAAGTATTCTATGGACAGATGAGACAAAGATCAACCTGTACCAGAATGATGGGAAGAAAAAAGTTTGGAGAAGAAAGGGAACGGCACATGATCCAAGGCACACCACATCCTCTGTAAAACATGGTGGAGGCAACGTGATGGCATGGGCATGCATGGCTTTCAATGGCACTGGGTCACTTGTGTTTATTGATGACATAAGAGCAGACAAGAGTAGCCGGATGAATTCTGAAGTGTACCGGGATATACTTTCAGCCCAGATTCAGCCAAATGCTGCAAAGTTGATTGGACGGCGCTTCATAGTACAGATGGACAATGACCCCAAGCATACAGCCAAAGCTACCCAGGAGTTCATGAGTGCCAAAAAGTGGAACATTCTGCAATGGCCAAGTCAATCTCCAGATCTAAACCCAATTGAGCATGCATTTCACTTGCTCAAATCCAGACTTAAGACGGAAAGACCCACAAACAAGCAAGACCTGAAGGCTGCGGCTGTAAAGGCCTGGCAAAGCATTAAGAAGGAGGAAACCCAGCGTTTGGTGATGTCCATGGGTTCCAGACTTAAGGCAGTGATTGCCTCCAAAGGATTTGCAACAAAATATTGAAAATAAAAATATTTTGTTTGGGTTATGTTTATTTGTCCAATTACTTTTGACCTGCTAAAATGTGGAGTGTTTGTAAAGAAATGTGTACAATTCCTACATTTTCTATCAGATATTTTTGTTCAACCCTTCAAATTAAACGTTACAATCTGCACTTGAATTCTGTTGTAGAGGTTTCATTTCAAATCCAATGTGGTGGCATGCAGAGCCCAACTCGCGAAAATTGTGTCACTGTCCAAATATTTCTGGCCCTAACTGTACACTAGGTTCCCTTGGTCCAGTCCATAACTTACCTCTTCATAGAAATTGATGAGCTTAGTCTGACAGGAACTGTCCCTAGTAAACCCATGTTGGTATAGGGTCATGATGTTACTCCTCTTCAGATACTCCAGTATAGCATCCCTTAGAATGCCCTCCAGGTTTTTATCCACAGTAGAGGTTAAGCTTACTGGCTTATAATTACCGAGTTCAATTTTGGCCCCTTTTTGAATATTGGCACCACATTTGCTGTACGCCAGTCCTGTGGTACAGACCCTGTTATTATGGACTCTTTAAAGATTAAAAATAATGGTCTATCAATGACTGTACTTACTTCCTGCAGTACTCGGGGGTGTATCCCATCTGGGCCTGGAGATTTGTCAATTTTAGTGATTTTTAGACGCCGGCGTACTTCCTGCTGGGTTAAGCAGGTGACACTTAATGGGGAATTTTTGTTATCACTGATCATATTGTCTGCCATGGAATTTTCTTGTGTAAATACTGATGAAAAAAAGTCAATTAGCATATTGGCTTTTTCCTCATCCTCATCCACCATTTCACCCAGACTATTTTTAAGGGGGCCAACACTATCATTTTTTAGTTTCTTACTATTTACGTAGTTAAAGAATATTTTGGGATTATTTTTACTCTCTCTGGCAATGAGTCTCTCTGTCTCAATCTTAGCTGCCTTGATTTGCTTTTTACA
Organism: Ranitomeya imitator; assembly: GCF_032444005.1. Classification (NCBI taxonomy): domain Eukaryota; kingdom Metazoa; phylum Chordata; class Amphibia; order Anura; family Dendrobatidae; genus Ranitomeya; species Ranitomeya imitator. The sequence goes on along the minus strand of NC_091283.1, from coordinate 756,484,779 downwards.
GAATTTATTTAATTTTCTGTATTTATTTAATGCCTCATCACTACCTACTTCCTTTAATTCTCTAAATGCTTTCTTTTTGCCCCTTACAGCTCTATTTAGCCATATTGGTTTCCTCCTATTTCTAGTATGTTTATTCCCATACGGTATATACTGTGCACAGGTCCTATCCAGGATGCTAATAAACGTCTCCCATTTTCTTTGTGTATTTTTATGTCTCAGGATTATCGTCCCAGTTAATTGCATCATCTCTCATCCGTTGGAAATTTGCCCTCCTGAAGTTTAGTGTCCTTGTAACCCCTCTACTACACATCTTATTAAAGGATACATGAAAACTTATTATTTTGTGATCACTATTCCCCAAGTGACCCCCAACCCTTATATTTGCTATGCGGTCTTGCCTGTTGGTTAATATTAGGTCTAGCAGTGCCTCCCTTTTTGTTGGGTCCTGAACCAATTGTGAAAGGTAATTGTCTCTCATAGTTGTCAAAAACCGATTACCTTTGCTGGAACTGCAGATTTCCGTTCCCCAATCTATTTCAGTGTAGTTGAAGTCCCCCATAATAATAACTTCTCCTTGAGTCACAGCTTCATCGATTTGCGTTATGAGGATATTCTCCGTTGCTTCCATTATTTTTGGAGACTTATAACAAACCCCTATCAGTAATTTATTATTTTTTTCCCCTCCCCTTATCTCCACCCACAGGGACTCTATATTTTCATTAGATTCACCTATATTATCACGCAGGATGGGTTTTAAGGATGATTTTACAAATAGACACACACCTCCCTCTCGCTTATCCGTTCGGTCATTTCTGAACAGACTATAACCCTGCAAGTTAACAGCCCAGTCATGGCTCTCATCCAGCCACGTTTCAGATATCCCCACCCTGTCATAATTATGCTCCAAAACCATTAATTCTAATTTGTCCATTTTGTTGGCAAGGCTTCTAGCATTAGTATACATACATTTTATGTATCTCTCTGCACCTCTATTCTTTCTTAAATTATTAATTGATCTAACCCCACCCCCCATGCCACCGCCACCTTCAGCTTCCTTATTTATGCCCAGGTCTCTATCCGCACTATCTTCCCCTCCTATAAAATGAATACCCTCCCCCCCATTCCCTAGTTTAAACACTCCTCCAACCTTCTAGCCATTTTCTCCCCCAGCACAGCTGCACCTTCCCCATTTGGGTGCAGCCCATCCCCAGCGTAGAACCTGTAGCCAACTGAGAAGTCGGCCCAGTTCTGCAGGAGCCCAAACCCCTCCTTCCTACACCAATTCTTGAGCCACTTATTAACCTCCCTAATCTCCTGTTGCCTCTCTGGCGTGGCACGTGGTAAAGGCAGTATTTTGGGAAAAACCACGTTGGAGGTCCTTGCTTTCAGCTTGCAGCCTAATTCCCTGAAATCGTTTTTAAGGACCTTCCACCTACCTCTAACTTTGTCATTTGTGCCAATGTGCACCATGACCGCTGGGTCCTCATCAGCCAGTCCCAGTAATCTGTCCACCTGATCAACGATGTGTCGGACTCGAGCGCCAGGTTGGCAGCACACCGTTTGACGATCCCTGTCTTTGTGACGGATTGCCCTATCTGTTCAACTAATAATTGAGTCCCCCACTACCAGCACCTGTCTGGCCTGCAATGCTCTCCTATTTCCCTCCTTACTGGAGCAGTCACTCCTCCGGCTTTCAGAGGACTTGCCTGGCTGCAGCAGTGCTACCCCTGTTCTGGCATCCCCCTCATCTGCCAACGGTCACCCAGCTTGCTTCACTGTCCTGCAGCTCCATCCTACCATCCCCGCCTCATCTATCCAGTTGAGCGTCTGCTCAGTGAGCAGAAGACTCCTTTCCATATTGTCTATGGATCTCAGTGTTGCCAGCTGCACATTTAGATTTAGAATTTGGGCTTTCAAATGCACAATATGCTCACATCTCGCACAGCAGTATGCACCCTCGACCGGCTGCTCAAGGACTGCATACATGTGGCAAGATGTGCACTGGATGGCATTAACAATAGTGGAGCACATTTCCTAATGGGGATTGCACCAGACAGAAACATTAAATAAGAAATAAATGCAAAGTATCAATAAAATACAAACAGCAATTCAGTAATTCCTCCCTTGGAAACTCCCTGAATCCAAAGTCACTGAATCACAAGTCACACTTACCGCTGTTCACACTTACGCTCAGGTCACACTCAGCTCGTTCACACTCGCTAAGCTGAAGATTTAAAGAATTTTTTTTTCTCTTTCTCCTCAATCCACCTTGCTGTTCAATGCACTTCCAAAAAAAAAGAAAGGGGCCTTGGACTAATGGACCATGTGCGACTGTGGCAACAGACTGTGTTTCAGGACCAGGCAGCCCACGCTCACGGAACCGTACTCTGTACAAAGGGAGGAGGAGGAAAAACTCCCAAGGACTACGGATCTAATGGACAGGTCCCGTCTGTTACTCTTTGCACACTCGAGTCCTGCATGTGGACAGGACCGATGCATATAGGACACGCATTTGAAGTTGTTTAACAAGAAACAGAAGGAAAAAAGTGTGTCTTATAGTCCAAAAAATACGGTACCTGTTTTATGTTTTGGTGCTTTTACACAATAAAAACTATAAAATGGAAAAAATAAATATTTTTGCATCACTTTATTCTGAGAGCTATAACTTTCATATTTTTCCGCTGATGGAGCTGTATGGTGGCTTCTTTTTTGCAAGACAAGATGAAGCTTTCAGAGGTGCTATTCTTATTTACATTTGTCTTTTTGACTGCCTTTTATTCGACTTTTTGTTCGGCAGTATGATGAAAAAGCATGTTTTTGACACTTTTTTTGTTCATTTTTTTACGGTGTTCACTGAAGGGGTTAACTACTGAGACAGTTTTATGTAGCAGGTCGTTCCGGATGCAGCAATACAAAATGTGTACTTTTTTAACATTTTTATGCATAAAAATACCATTTTATAAGTACAATGTATTTATATTTTTTATTAAAATAAAAAATTTTTATAAAAATTTTTTTTTTTACTTTTTTTTAATCTTTTTTACTTAGTTACTCCATGGGACTTTTAGCAATCTGTTTGCAGTTAAAAAGCATAGCAAGGCAGGAGCATTGTCAATTGTCAGTTCTGCACTGACACAAGTTAGTTAGCTCATGCACTGTGCGTGATCTAACTATCTTGCTAGAGCCTGGCGACCCAGATGTAATCATGATTATATCGGGTAGCCATGGCAACAATCGGGCTCCCGTGATGACGTTGCACGGGTTCCGATATGAGTGCAGAGGGGGCCACATCCCTCTGCCTGTCTTTAGGGGATTAATTTGTCACCATTGCTCCTGAAAGTGAGTGTGGGGTGTCAGCTGTGAGAATTGCATAACGAACGGCGGCACAAAATCACCTGTACATAGTCAGTACGTCCAAGGTCGGGAAACACTACCCAACTGAAGTACTGAGTGCGTCCAGGGTCTGGAAGGGGTTAAGCCTTCTCTGATTCGATAAAATCTGTGTGTTATTGTACAATACAGAAAAAGTCACAGAGGCTGAATATAAAGTGTTTATTGTTTCATATCATCTATATACACTACTAGCTGAAGAGCCCGGCATTGCCCAGGAATAGTAACTAACTGTGGTTAGTTCTAACAAATTATAATGCTTATATTGCACATACAAAACATTTCACATCATATATTCAACACTACAGATTTGCAACACAAATTAACTAAATGATTACCCAAGTATTGATGGTATTTTATTTTCAACTCATTCAAGAGCCTTATCTACTATTTTGGTTTTTCCTTCCTGTGCAAAGATGCTTTTGGCAGTTCCAACTCTTGAACAGGCCACATAAAGTTGACCATGAGAAAAGCATGGAGATAGCAAATCGATCCCTACTACTTTCAAGGACTGTCCCTGAGCCTTGTTAATGGACATTGCAAATGCCAGTCGAACTGGAAGCTGGAGGCATTTAACCCCTTTCTGACATCCAATGTACTATCCCGTCCATGTGCCCTGGGCCCGTCTGACCATGGATGGAATAGTATGTCATGGCTGATCAGCCACGCACACGGATGGTGTGCGGCCGATGGGGGCCGGGTGTCAGCTGATTGTCACAGCTGACACCCGGCACTAAGTGCCAGGAGCGGTCACGGTCTGCTCCCGACACTTTGACCCCCAGAACACTGCGATCAAACATGATCGCAGCGCTCCAGAGCTGGCACAGGGGCTGACAGCCCCTCTGTCTTTGGATCGGAGACCCTGCAGCACGCCGCGGGGTCCCGATCACTGCCAATGTCATCATGATGACATCCGGGTCTCCAGAGTTGAGAGACTTCCTGTAATGCGTAGTGCATGTCAGGAAGTCTCTAGGGTTAGTGTACAGAGTCTGCAGCGCTGACAGCTTCTATAGCATGCAGATCTGCAGAAGCGATCAGCCTGCACAAAATGATTGTCCCTTAGTGGGAAAAAGCGTAAAACTAAGAATGAAATAAAAATTTTTTTTTTAAATAATTGTAAAAATATTCAAAAAACTAATAAAAAATAATGATAAAAAAATCAATATTTTTTCCATCAATAAATTAATATTTGAATGAAAAAAATCTAAACAATAAAAGTACACATATTTCGTATCACTGTATCCGTAACGACCAGATCTTTAAAACTGTCCCACTAGTTAACCCCTTTAGTGAACACATAAAAAAATAAAAAAAACAATGCTTTATCATCATACCGCCAAACCAAAAGTGGAATAACACGCGATCAAAAAGACAGATATAAATAAACGTGGTACCTCTTAATGTTTTATCTTGTCCTGCAAAAAACAAGTTGCCATATAGCTCCATCACTGGAAAAATAAAAAAGTTATAGCTCTTAGAATGAAGGGATGCAAAAATAATTATTTTTTATATAAAATAGTTTTTATTGTTTAAAAGCGCTAAAACATAAAAAAATGATATAAATGAGCTATTGCTGTCATCGTACTGACCCGAATAATAAAACTGTTTTATCAATTTTAACACACGCAGATCGGTGTAAATGCCCCCCCAAAAGAGATTCATGAATTGCTGGTTTTTGTTCATTCTGCCTCCCAAAAATTGGAATAAAAAGCGATAAAAAAAGTCATGTGCCCGAAAATGGTACCAATAAAAACGTCAACTCGTCCCGCAAATAACAAGACCTCACAAAACTCTGTGGGCCAACATATGGAAAAATTATAGCTTTCAAAATGTGGTGATGCATAAACTATTTTTTGCAATAAAAAGCGTCTTTTAGTGTGTGACAGCTGTCAAACATAAAAACCCGCTATAAATAGTAAATCAAACCCCCCTTTATCACCCCCTAGTTAAGAAAAAATAATAAAATTAAAAAAATGTATTTATTTCCATTTTCCCATTAGGGTTGGGGTTAGGGTTGGGGTTAGGGTTAGGATTGGGGCTGGGTTTAGGATTGGGGCTGGGGTTAGGGTGGGGGCTAAAGTTAGTGTTAGGGCTGGGGCTAAAGTCAGGGATAGGGTTGGGGCTAAAGTTAGAGTTAGGGTTGGGGCTAAAATTAGGGTTGTGGATAAAGTAAGGGTTAGGGTTAGGGTTACGATTGGGATTAGGGTTAGGGTTGGAATTAGGGTTAGGGTTGGGATTAGGGGAAGGGGTGTGTTGAGATTAGGGTTGGAGTTAGAATTGTGGGGTTTCCACTGTTTAGGCACATCAGGGGCTCTCCAAACGTGACATGGTGTCCGATCTCAATTCCAGTCAATTTTGCATTGAAAAGTCAAACATCACTCCATCCCTTCCAAGCTCTGCCATGCGCCCAAACAGTGGTTTACTGTTGTGAATTCTGTGGCAGAGTTCACTCCTGTGGTCACAAGTGGTACTTCGGCTGATTCTCTCTGGGAGCTTCCGTTTGTGGAGGAAAGTGGTACTGCAGCTTCTGAGTTTCCTCCCTCAGGTGATCTGGTGAGGTCGTTAGCTGCTTCTCTACTTAACTCCACCTAATGCTTTGATTCATGCTTCCTGTCAATGTTCCAGTGTTGGACTTGTGTTTCTCTGGATCATTCCTGTGGCCTGCTGCTCTGCATAGCTAAGTGCTTCTTTGTTATTTGTTGCTATTTTTTCTGTCCAGCTTGTCTATTTGTTTTGCTGGAAGCTCTGGGACGCAAGGGGTGTACCTCCGTGCCGTTAGTTCGGTACGGAGGGTCTTTTTGCCCCCTTTGCGTGGTTTTCTTTAGGGTTTTGTGTAGACCGCAAAGTTATCTTTCCTATCCTCGTTCTGTCTAGAATATCGGGCCTCACTTTGCTGAATCTATTTCATCCCTACGTTTGTCTTTTCATCTTACTCACAGTCATTATATGTGGGGGGCTGCCTTTTCCTTTGGGGTATTTCTCTGAGGCAAGGTAGGCTTATTTTTCTATCTTCAGGCTAGTTAGTTTCTCAGGCTGTGCCGAGTTGCATAGGGAGCGTTAGGCGCAATCCACAGCTGCCTCTAGTTGTGTTTGGAGAGGATTAGGAATTGCGGTCTACAGAGTTCCCACGTCTCAGAGCTCGTTCTGTTATTTTGGGTTGTTGTCAGATCACTGTGTGTGCTCTGATCGCTATGTACATTGTGTTCCTGAATTGCCTATCACAACAGTACAGGAAGCCAAAAGTACTAATGTTTCTCAATAGAGGGAAAAAAAGTTCTGAGACCATTTTTTTTCCTTTGCACTGTGTTTTGTCTTTTTTTTCCCCTAGACATTTGGGTGGTTCAGGACACAGGTGTGGACATGGATATTCAGGGTCTGTGCTCTTCAATGGATAATCTCGTTATAAATGTACAAAAGATTCAAGACTTGGTGGTTCAGAAGCCTATGTTAGGGTACCGTCACACTATAACATTTCGATCGCTACGACGGTACGATTCGTGACGTTCCAGCGATATCGTTACGATATCGCTGTGTCTGACACGCAGCAGCGATCAGGGATCCTGCTGAGAATCGTACGTCGTAGCAGATCGTTTAGAACTTTCTTTCATTGCTGGATCTCCCGCTGTCATCGCTAGATCGGTGTGTGTGACACCGATCTAGCGATCTAGCGATGCGATCCAGCGATGCGTTCGCTTGTAACCAGGGTAAACATCGGGTAACTAAGCGCAGGACCGCGCTTAGTTACCCGATGTTTACCCTGGTTACAAGCGTTAAACTAAAAAAAAACAAACAGCACATACTTACATTCTGGTGTCCGTCAGGTCCCTTGCAGTCTGCTTCCAGCACTGTGACTGCCGGCCGTAAAGTGAAAGCAGAGCACAGCGGCTGTGCTTTCACTTTCACTTTACGGCCGGCAGTCACTGAGTGCGGGAAGCAGACTGCAAGGGACCTGACGGACACCAGAATGTAAGTATGTGCTGTTTGTTTTTTTTTAGTTTAACGCTTGTAACCAGGGTAAACATCGGGTAACTAAGCGCGGTCCTGCGCTTAGTTACCCGATGTTTACCCTGGTTACCCAGGGACCTCGGCATCTTGGTCGCTGGAGAGCGGTCTGTGTGACAGCTCCCCAGCGACCACACTACGATTTACCTACGATCACGGCCAGGTCATATCGCTGGTCGTGATCGTAGGTAAATCGTATAGTGTGACGGTACCCTTAGAACCTAAAATTCCTATTCCTGATTTGTTTTTTGGTGATAGAGTCAAGTTTATGAATTTCAAAAATAATTGCAAGCTGTTTTTGGCCTTGAAACCTCACTCCTCTGGTGATCCAGCTCAACAAGTGAGAATTATTATTTCTTTTTTGCGTGGGGACCCTCAAGACTGGGCATTTTCCCTTGTGCCGGGAGATCCTGCATTGGGTAATATTGATGCGTTTTTCCTGGCGCTCGGATTGCTGTACGATGAGCCTAATTCAGTGGATCAGGCAGAGAAAAATTTGCTGGCTTTGTGTCAGGGTCAGGATGAGATAGAGGTATACTGTCAGAAATTTAGAAAGTGGTCTGTACTCACTCAATGGAATGAAGCTGCGCTCGCAGCGATTTTCAGAAAGGGTCTCTCTGAAGCCCTTAAAGATGTCATGGTGGGATTTCCTATGCCTGATGGTCTGAATGAATCTATGTCTTTGGCCATTCAGATCGGTCGACGCTTGCGTGAGCGTAAAGCTGTGCACCATTTGGCGGTATTACCTAAGATTAAACCTAAGCCTATGCAGTGCGATAGGACTTTGTCCAGAGTTGAACGGCATGAACACAGACGTCTGAATGGTCTGTGTTTCTACTGTGGTGATTCCACTCATGCCATTTCTGATTGTCCTAAGCGCTCTAAGCGGTTCGCTAGGTTTGCCACCATTGGTACAGTACAGTCAAAATTTCTTCTGTCCGTTACCTTGATATGCTCTTTGTCATCATATTCTGTCATGGCGTTTGTGGATTCGGGCGCTGCCCTGAATTTGATGGACTTGGATTATGCTAAGCGTTGTGGGTTTTTCTTGGAGCCCTTGCAGTGTCCTATTCCATTAAGAGGAATTGATGCTACGCCTTTGGCCAAGAATAAGCCTCAGTACTGGACCCAGCTGACCATGTGCATGGCTCCTGCACATCAGGAGGATATTCGCTTTCTGGTGTTGCATAATCTGCATGATGTGGTCGTGTTGGGGTTGCCATGGCTACAAGTCCATAATCCAGTATTAGATTGGAAATCCATGTCGGTGTCCAGCTGGGGTTGTCAGGGGGTACATGGTGATGTTCCATTTCTGTCAATTTCGTCATCCACCCCTTCTGAGGTCCCAGAGTTCTTGTCTGATTACCGGGATGTATTTGATGAGCCCAAGTCCGATACCCTACCTCCGCATAGGGATTGTAATTGTGCTATCAATTTGATTCCTGGTAGTAAATTCCCAAAAGGTCGATTGTTTAATTTATCCGTACCTGAGCACACCGCTATGCGCAGTTATGTGAAGGAATCCCTGGAGAAGGGGCATATTCGCCCGTCATCGTCGCCATTAGGAGCAGGGTTCTTTTTTGTAGCCAAGAAGGATGGTTCGCTGAGACCTTGTATAGATTACCGCCTTCTTAATAAGATCACGGTTAAATTTCAGTACCCCTTGCCATTGTTATCTGACCTGTTTGCTCGGATTAAGGGGGCTAGTTGGTTCACAAAGATAGATCTTCGTGGTGCGTATAATCTGGTGCGAATTAAGCAAGGCGATGAATGGAAAACTGCATTTAATACGCCCGAGGGTCATTTTGAGTATCTAGTGATGCCGTTCGGACTTGCCAATGCTCCATCAGTGTTTCAGTCCTTTATGCATGACATCTTCCGAGAGTACCTGGATAAATTCCTGTTTGTGTACTTGGATGACATTTTGATCTTCTCGGATGATTGGGAGTCTCATGTGAAGCAGGTCAGAACGGTTTTTCAGGTCCTGCATGCTAATTCTTTGTTTGTGAAGGGATCAAAGTGTCTCTTTGGTGTGCAGAAGGTTTCATTTTTGGGGTTCATCTTTTCCACTTCTACTATCGAGATGGATCCTGTTAAGGTCCAGGCCATCCATGATTGGACTCAGCCGACATCTCTGAAAAGTCTGCAAAAGTTCCTGGGCTTTGCTAATTTTTATCGTCGCTTCATCTGCAATTTCTCTAGTATTGCTAAACCATTGACCGATTTGACCAAGAAGGGTGCTGATTTGGTCAATTGGTCTTCTGCTGCTGTGGAAGCTTTTCAAGAGTTGAAGCGTCGTTTTTCTTCTGCCCCTGTGTTGTGTCAACCAGATGTTTCTCTTCCGTTCCAGGTCGAGGTTGATGCTTCTGAGATTGGAGCAGGGGCTGTTTTGTCGCAGAGAGGTTCTGATTGCTCAGTGATGAAACCATGCGCTTTCTTTTCCAGGAAGTTTTCGCCTGCTGAGCGAAATTATGATGTGGGCAACCGAGAGTTGCTGGCCATGAAGTGGGCATTCGAGGAGTGGCGTCATTGGCTTGAAGGAGCTAAGCATCGCGTGGTGGTATTGACTGATCATAAGAACTTGACTTATCTCGAGTCTGCCAAGCGCTTGAATCCTAGACAAGCTCGTTGGTCGTTGTTTTTTGCCCGTTTTGACTTTGTGATTTCGTACCTTTCGGGCTCTAAAAATGTGAAGGCGGATGCTCTGTCTAGGAGTTTTGTGCCCGACTCTCCGGGTTTATCTGAGCCGGCGGGTATCCTCAAGGAAGGAGTAATTGTGTCTGCCATCTCCCCTGATTTGCGGCGGGTGCTGCAAAAATTTCAGGCTAATAAACCTGATCGTTGTCCAGCGGAGAAACTGTTTGTCCCTGATAGGTGGACGAATAGAGTTATCTCTGAACTTCATTGTTCGGTGTTGGCTGGTCATCCTGGAATCTTTGGTACCAGAGAGTTAGTGGCTAGATCCTTTTGGTGGCCGTCTCTGTCGCGGGATGTGCGTACTTTTGTGCAGTCCTGTGGGATTTGTGCTCGGGCTAAGCCCTGCTGTTCTCATGCCAGTGGGTTGCTTTTGCCCTTGCCGGTCCCGAAGAGGCCTTGGACACATATCTCTATGGATTTTATTTCTGACCTTCCCGTTTCTCAAAAGATGTCAGTCATTTGGGTGGTCTGTGATCGCTTTTCTAAGATGGTCCATCTGGTACCCTTGTCTAAATTGCCTTCCTCCTCTGATTTGGTGCCTTTGTTCTTCCAGCATGTGGTTCATTTGCATGGCATTCCAGAGAATATTGTTTCTGACAGAGGTTCCCAGTTTGTTTCGAGGTTTTGGCGAGCCTTTTGTGGTAGGATGGGCATTGACTTGTCTTTTTCCTTGGCTTTCCATCCTCAGACTAATGGCCAGACCGAACGAACCAATCAGACCTTGGAAACATATCTGAGATGCTTTGTTTCTGCTGATCAGGATGACTGGGTGTCCTTTTTGCCTTTGGCTGAGTTCGCCCTTAATAATCGGGCCAGCTCGGCTACCCTGGTTTCACCGTTTTTCTGCAATTCTGGGTTCCATCCTCGTTTCTATTCAGGACAGGTTGAGTCTTCGGACTGTCCTGGTGTGGATACTGTGGTGGACAGGTTGCAGCAGATTTGGACTCAGGTAGTGGACAATTTGACCTTGTCCCAGGAGAAGGCTCAACTTTTCGCTAATCGCAGACGCCGTATGGGTCCCCGACTTCGTGTTGGGGATCTGGTTTGGTTATCTTCTCGTCATATTCCTATGAAGGTTTCCTCTCCTAAGTTTAAACCTCGTTTTATTGGTCCGTATAGGATTTCTGAGGTTCTTAATCCTGTGTCTTTTCGTCTGACCCTCCCAGATTCTTTTTCCATACATAACGTATTCCATAGGTCATTGTTGCGGAGATACGTGGCACCTATGGTTCCATCTGTTGACCCTCCTGCCCCGGTTTTGGTGGAGGGGGAGTTGGAGTATATTGTGGAGAAGATTTTGGATTCTCGTGTTTCAAGACGGAAACTCCAGTATCTGGTTAAATGGAAGGGTTATGCTCAGGAAGATAATTCCTGGGTTTTTGCCTCTGATGTCCATGCTCCCGATCTTGTTCGTGCCTTTCATGTGGCTCATCCTGGTCGGCCTGGGGGCTCTGGTGAGGGTTCGGTGACCCCTCAAGGGGGGGGTACTGTTGTGAATTCTGTGGCAGAGTTCACTCCTGTGGTCACAAGTGGTACTTCGGCTGATTCTCTCTGGGAGCTTCCGTTTGTGGAGGAAAGTGGTACTGCAGCTTCTGAGTTTCCTCCCTCAGGTGATCTGGTGAGGTCGTTAGCTGCTTCTCTACTTAACTCCACCTAATGCTTTGATTCATGCTTCCTGTCAATGTTCCAGTGTTGGACTTGTGTTTCTCTGGATCATTCCTGTGGCCTGCTGCTCTGCATAGCTAAGTGCTTCTTTGTTATTTGTTGCTATTTTTTCTGTCCAGCTTGTCTATTTGTTTTGCTGGAAGCTCTGGGACGCAAGGGGTGTACCTCCGTGCCGTTAGTTCGGTACGGAGGGTCTTTTTGCCCCCTTTGCGTGGTTTTCTTTAGGGTTTTGTGTAGGCCGCAAAGTTATCTTTCCTATCCTCGTTCTGTCTAGAATATCGGGCCTCACTTTGCTGAATCTATTTCATCCCTACGTTTGTCTTTTCATCTTACTCACAGTCATTATATGTGGGGGGCTGCCTTTTCCTTTGGGGTATTTCTCTGAGGCAAGGTTACCTTATTTTTCTATCTTCAGGCTAGTTAGTTTCTCAGGCTGTGCCGAGTTGCATAGGGAGCGTTAGGCGCAATCCACAGCTGCCTCTAGTTGTGTTTGGAGAGGATTAGGAATTGCGGTCTACAGAGTTCCCACGTCTCAGAGCTCGTTCTGTTATTTTGGGTTGTTGTCAGATCACTGTGTGTGCTCTGATCGCTATGTACATTGTGTTCCTGAATTGCCTATCACAACAGTTTACCTGCATATATGGGGTATCAGCGTACTCAGAACAAATTGTACAACAACTTTTGGGGTCCAATTTCTCTTGTTACCCTTGGTAAAATAAAACAAATTGGACCTGAATTTAATTTTTTGTGAAAAAAAGTTAAATGTTCATTTTTTTTAAACATTCAAAAAATTCCTGTGAAGCATCTGAAGGGTTAATAAACTTTTTGAATGTGTTTTTGAGTACCTTGAGGGGTGCAGTTTTTTAAATGGTGTCACTTTTGGGTATTTTCTATCATATAGACCCCTCAAAGAAACTTCAAATGTGATGTGGTCCCTAAAAAAAAAATGGTGTTGTAAAAATGAGAAATCGCTGGTCAACTTTTAACCCTTATAACTCCCTAACAAAAAAAATGTTGGTTCCAAAATTGTGCTGATGTAAAGTAGACATGTGGGAAATGTTACTTATTAAGTATTTTGTGTGACATATCTGTGTGATTTAAGGTCATGAAAATTCAAAATTGGAAAATTGCAAAATGTTTGCCAAATTTCCATTTTTTTCACAAATAAATTCAAGTCATATCAAAGAATTGTTACCACTATTATGAAGTACAATATGCCACGAGAAAACATTGTCCGAATCACCAAGATCTGTTGAAGCGTTCCAGAGTTATAACCTCATAAAGGGACAGTGGTCAGAATTATAAAAATTGGCCCAGTCATTAACATGCAAACCACCCTTGGGGGTAAGGGTTTAAAATTAAAAGGCAAATTAGATGGAAATAATGGAATTCTTGGAATGAAAATGTCCTCTCCTTTGGCACATCCTGTCAAAATGGTTGCTTCAATTACATGTGTAAACATGTTCTTAATGAAGAGTCTTGTTCCATTACACAGCTTTGGTGGATCTAAATTTCTCAATTTTAGAAAGAGTTTATGTGGAGGATGCGCCTCACTCTACTCTATAAATAGCCTCATACTGCAGCAGCACCTCACTTCTCTCATTTACCCTCACTCCTCTCATTTTCACCTCACTCCTCTCATTTTCCACCCCACTCCTCTCATTTTCCACCTCATTCCTCTCATTTTCCACCTCACTCCTCTCATTTTCCACCTTACTACGCTCATTTTCCACCTTACTTCTCTCATTTTCACCTCACTCCTCTTTTCCCCTCATATTTGCACAGCAACTTCCCCTCATACGTGCACAGCGGTGTAATCCATGAGGCTCCTCCCTTTCCCTTGACTTCATGCTTCACAGGAGCAACTTCATCCTAAACACGATGAAGCTAGATGTGGCTTGTGCCTGCCGTGCACTGATACTCTGAAGGCGGCAGCCCTGATTGTAGCTCGCAGCGGCTGGGACGTCACAGCCGGTGAGTTTTTCAGGGTGGCTTTCGAGGTGAATGTGTCTCCGCCCATGAACGCTAACAAAGTGGGCCGTGTGGAAGAGGCTTTGTGTGTGGATTGAGTGTGGCTATGCGGATTGGGCGGGGCTATGTGGAGTGGGCGTGGCTTGATACATACACACACACATATACACACTCAGCTTTATATACAGTATATAGATTTGTGTATCTTGTATGTATTATAGTTGCTATTGAACCAACAGAAAAACCAACCCTTTAAAATATACCTTTTAGTAATTCTAAAGAAGCATTTCTATAGATACATCCTGATAGGGATCTCTTAAAAAAAAGCTACCACCAACACCCGTTTAAAGTGCTTACGTGCTATACCAAAATTTCCTGAAACCTGTCGCTATATGTAGCTGTGTGAGTGCTCGTTCTTGAGATGCATGAATATCAGTCTACCGGACACATGCGTTCTATCTGGCAGGAGCCGCTTTTGAGCCCCTCATTCCTTCCCCTGATGAATCCCTCACGGCATTGAGGAGGGGAGAAACGTGTCGGGTGGGGTATTCTGCTGAGACAAAATATCAGTGACAAGAACATTATATATGAGGAATTTTCCTATATGCCCTTTATGCTTTTAGTCTTTATTCTATGAAGCCTGCTGTGACTATATATTGATTTAGGCTGTGTGAGGGGGTTTCTTACAATGCTTTATATGCCCTAAAGGTGACCTGGCTCACTATATATTTCCACCTTCTAACATGAGGAATATTATCATAAGATATTAAGGGGCTTTCAACCCCCCTCATATTATAATTAAAATGAGTGTTATCTCTGAGCGGTTGGTCACACATAGGTGCCTATTAAAGAGAGGGTTACACGTGTGAGGATAAGTCAAGCAAAACCCACTATCGTATGGTCATATCTGTGAGCAGAACATCTTAATTATCCATTACATGTTTAATTGCCACAGTGTAAGTAAGCCTATTAAAAAGAGATTCATCTAGTACACCAAGTGAGCACATATGTATTATTGTACTAAGCGCGAGCACTCACACAGCTACACACAGCGACAGGTTTCAGGAAAGTTTGGTATATCACTTTAAACGGGTGTTGGTGGGAGTTTTTTTTAAGGGATCCCTATCAAGGTCAGTCAGGGCGTGCCGAGGAGGAGCGGGGGCGCCACAGCAATTTCCCTTAGGATGTTAACCTCAGGTAGGAAACGGAGAATCAGCCTCTTTTGCCTAGACTTTTCTATTGTGAATACTGACCAATTCTAAATAAGAGCAGAGTTTATTATTTGCTACCTGACCTGGATGTATCTATAGGATGTATCTATAGAAACAGATGCTTTTTTAGAATTAATTAATAAAAAGAATATTTTAAAGAGTTGTTTTTTCTTTTGGCTCAATATTTATAATTAGACCCTAGCTATTATTTTTGGTTGTTCTATGTATTATAGTATTATAGTTGTTGACTACATCTTTTGATATGTTACATCGTATATTACACTAATATGAGCTTTTATGACATCCCATTCTAAATTTTAGTCTATATTTGCATCTAAAACAGCTTCAAATCTCTTGGGAAGGCTTTTTACGTGGTTTTGGAGTGTCTGTGAGAATTTTTGCACATTCATCCAGAAGAGCATTTGCAAGATCAGACACTAGTATTACATGAGAGGTCCTAGCATGAAATATCTGTTTCTACTTCATTCCAGAGGTGTTTTGATGGGATTGAGGACATATCAAGTTCTTCCACACAAAACGTATCTAATCATGTTCTTATAGACCTTGCTTTATCAGAAAAAGGCCTTCCTCAAACTGTTTCCACTGATACTAAGGGACCTATGCCAAAGCCTGAGAGACAACCCCATTACCTCTCCACCAGTGGGCCCGAAAGTGTCAGTCAGATAACGTCCTCCTGGCATTTGCCAAACTCATTATTCCAGTTATAGAATTCTGGTTCATCACTGCCCGGTTTCCATTGCTCCAGAGTCCTGTGGCCTGGTCATTTTGACCACTCTGATACTTGACATTGTGTTTGGTGAAGGTTTGTAGCTGGTTGGCCAGGATAACCCCCACCCTGAAGCTCTTGTTGCACAGCTTTAGTGTTGCTGTTAAAGTTGGAAAAGGTATGGACTGTTTTATGATATTTTTTTGCACATTGTATGCACCCCAGCTCTTGGCCACCCTGTTCTGTAGCTTTACATGATTTGTACTTTGTGGCTGGGTTGCTTTGGTTGCTAGATGTTTCTACTTTCAGTAATATCACTCACAGTTGACTGTGGAATATTTAGGAGGGAAGAAACCTCACAAACTGTTAAAACAGTGGCATCTTATCACAGTATCAAATTCAGAATGAGCCATTCAGAATGAGCCATTATACAACTATAGTAATGGACTGAATTATAAGCCCGAATTCAATTATTAAGATGTGGGTCCTGATAAAGTGTAAAAGTGTATGTTACGATACTGGTGGAACAGTGGAAATCCAATGGCTGGAGGAACATGAACAGGGTACTTCAAGCGGTGGTAGAAGTTCTTGGATGTAGCAATGGGAGTTGTAGACACAATCTGGGTAAGACAGTTTAGCAGCTGGAGACTGGAACTAGACAACAGCTAGACACAATACTCAAGCAATGGGTGAATGTTCCATGTGGCTTTAAGTAGGCCCAAACAGGAAACAAGATTGCTTGCATAGGTTCAATATAGGCCATATTGGTAAAGGGCAATTGTAGAAACACAATAACAGCCTCCAATGGTATGGAGTGGAATTGCAGCACAATTTAGCAAAGTAAATAATAGCAACCATTAGTGGTCAATCTACAGAAGGACAACAGAATCCTGACAGTGTATCTTGAATATATTTGCCTTTTTTTGCCCTACTTAATTAATAATTATAATAGTTTAATTGTGACACTATATGTAAAACTGCCGTTCTTCCTGAGAGATCAAGTTATGACAGACGGTTATTATATAAAATATGTTATAGGCTGTAATGAAATATGAAGTTTACTGTTTTGGTAGCAACTTAGACTAAACTAAATGAAACTAATGGTATTATATTTTTCACACAAAGTTTGTTTCTTTTTATAACATACAACTAAGTAGAAAAGTGAGAAGACAATTTTCTATCGTCTTTTTGTCAGAATATTCTCCAGAGACATGATGGGCATGATGTATCTTTCATGACAACACATCTTTACATCTACACAGTCTTAGATTAAATCGGCAGACAACATTCCTTTTTCTTCACGTTGTTGTCTAAGTATTAATATAACTGCAAAGCGGACATTTTTTGGCTCCCAGTACACAGAAGATTTTTTTTCCCAGAAATATTTAGAAAAATTGCCAGTTGTGTACTTTTTGAACTACATGCTGACTGCACTACATAAAAAGAAAAGAAATGAAGTATTGATTGTGTGAAGGTGGAAATAAACTAGTTTCTGGAGAGGCCGAGAGTGATGCTCATAATATCTTACTTATGCTACCTGCCTCTAGCATCCTTGTCATTTTTCTCTTAGCCAGAACCAGCAATATGTGATATGTGGCTTAGAAACGTGAATGCAACATAATGATGATGACACTGCCAAAATTTCATGAATATCTTGCTTTTGCTATTAAGGGTTTGTGCACGTGACATCTTTTTCAAGCTGATTCTGCCAGGATCTCACCTGAAAAATCGCAAAGAAAAGTGCCAAAAATAACGAGAACATATGCAAAAATGACTTGCTGTGCATGTGATCCATGTTATTTTTTAACTGCTTCAGCTCTCGAAGCAGCTACAAGAACTGACCTTACCATTCTTCAAGCAACTTCCACTTGGAAGTCGCCACTATACTATATTTAGAGTGTAAAAAAGGACGATGGTGGCAAAGTCACCTAAAAAATGATGCAAAAAAAAGTCAAACAAGACCCTTCAGGTAGAAACACTGCTAGCGTTTTCCTAAAGCTTTAAAAGCGATGTGGGTACACAGGTATCTAAAAAACGTCATGTGCATATAACCTAAGACTTCCATTTTTCCCATAAAGAGGACCTTTCACTGGCACTGGCACTTTACATTAGGATATCTCAGTAAAGTGCCAGTGCAATATTATCATATAGATGGTAAGAATGCCCCTCAAATAACATATAAGGTGACGTTAGTGAGCAAGAAAATCATAAGAAGGGCCAAACTTACCAAAGTCCGAGCAAGAAGGCACCCTGGGCCAGGTGTGGAAAGACCCCGATGCACGTTTCGTGTGTCAAATGCACCACTTTATCAAGGGGAGTGTAAGTATGAAGCATACAGGACCTTTTATGGCCATGTGATAGAACATGTGATATCCGACTGGCCAATGATGGTGGTTATCGCAGCGCATGTACACCGCCCAACTCCAGCTCCAGCAAATACACCGGAGCGTCAAGCATTCCTGCGCACGCGAGGGGAGAGCAAAGATCCCCCGGGACGATTTCAGGGTATGTGGGGGCACATTTTATAAGTGTTTATTTCAGCGTATGCAGGCATCATAACTAAAAGAGCCACCTTGTCAGAATGCAGCATTAGTGCTGCACAAGGTGGCTCTTTTAGTTACAAACGCCTGAGGGGGGTGACAGGTTCCCTTTAAAGATAATCTTTAGGTTTTAAAGGGGTTTTTCCATGAACAAAGTTAATTTCAATCAACATTTTAATCAGAAGATCTTTGAATAATAATACTTTCCACAATCAGATGTGTTTAAATAAAATGTTCCTGTGCTGAGATAATCTTATAAATGTGTCCCTGCTGTGTACTGTGTAATGGCTGTGTCTGACTGCACACAGCTCCTGGGCAGGGGGGAAGCAAAAGAATATACAGACATTACAGCATGGGTTCACAGCTGATTCTTTCTTTGAGGTAAAACATTTAAAAAAAAGATGTTTTACCTCACAAAATGTATCTCTATATAGTATACCAGTACATAATACCTGTAATGAAGAGCATTAGGCAGAG
This sequence comes from Ranitomeya imitator, assembly GCF_032444005.1. Taxonomy (NCBI): domain Eukaryota; kingdom Metazoa; phylum Chordata; class Amphibia; order Anura; family Dendrobatidae; genus Ranitomeya; species Ranitomeya imitator. The sequence goes on along the minus strand of NC_091283.1, from coordinate 756,466,099 downwards.
AAGTCCTCCTCTATTCAACGTGTGCTGCCAGCTATGCTGGAGGTTCTGAGCTTGAATGGCAGGGAGCACCTCTCTACAAGAAAAGAAGAGGTGGCCTATTCCTCGATATCCCAAATCCATGTCCGTAGTTGGAGGACGGTAGAAAGCAGAAAAAGCACATGAGTGTCCTGACTGAGCAACATGCCATGTGAGTGGACTCTTCTCCACCACAGGCTCATGTGTTCACCCCTGTGACAAAGTGATAACAGCTGGTTCGAAGTCCAGTGGTATGGATATATTTCTGCCAAAGCATTACACTAGACTATTTCCTATGTTTCAGTATATTTATACCAACAATAATTCTTTAAAAATCTTTATTTAATATGACTATAATTACATATTGTCTCTAGCCTTGATAATAGGGTTGCTCACCTCCGCAGCTTTGCCACTGAAACCTTCAGTTCTGTAATAGGTGGACACTTGATTTTATGAAATAGCACTAGACTTCACATTCTGAGACAAATGTGTTTGCAAAAGGAATGCAGTTAATAATTATTTTTATTCTTAAGAAAAATTATAATGACTAGTCCAAGCAATTGGATTTATTGAATTGAGTGAAACCTAATGGAAAAGGCTTTTTATTCAGTGTAGTTGCTCTTTGCTTTCAATAAACTGGTTATAAAGGAGAAGCTGTGAACGTTTGATCTTTAAGGAATGGCTGCTTTTGTATGAATGCACTGTATATTTATGACTAGAAATAATTTTGGCAATGCGATTTTATTACATATTTTGGAATTTGTGGTTTCTACATACCTTTATGAATCATTGTACATAGCAAACTGCTGAATGAGTTAACAGCCAAAGTTGTCCAATGCTTCTCACTTCCACAATGGGAGGTGACATTTTGTCGAAATGTGTCTGCCTTGGCACATGCGTGGCTGTCAGTTATTGTGCATGATACCTGACAGCCAACCATGCATCTTGGGCGACACCTGTAAGGGCATTGGAGAAACCACTTCAACTTTTATTTGGTCATGTATAAGCTTAGAAAATAGTTCAAGAGCAGAAAGATAAGGGGTACAAACCATGACATCAGATGGCCTCACTGGCAGATTTGATTGTTAACACATTCTGCATTTGCTATGTACAGTAATAGATTGAGGCTGAAGAAGCCAAACTATTCGGAATTTTTAATAAAACCATACTACAAATATCATTGTTCTTCAAAAATATTTTAGTACAGAAGACTGCATTCATATGTATGTATAGAAACAACAGTTTCTATACATCCTCGGTTTGGGTAAGTGACAATCCATGTATGTATAGTCTAAGGAGCTGTCATGGCACACGTACATACATATATGTATGCAGCCCCCTCTACAGCACCACATTGCCTCCCACAGCCCCCTCTACAGCGCCATACAGCCTCCCGCAGCCTCCTCTACAGCACCACACAGTCTCCCACAACCCTCTCTACAGCGCCACACAGCCTCGCGAAGCCCCCTGCCAGGCCCACACAGCCTTCCACAGCCACCTCTACAGCACCACACAGCCTTTCGTAACACCCTCTACAGCACCACACGACCTCCCGCAACCACCTACCAGGCCCACGGACTCCCACAGCCCCCCTGCACTGATGCCTGCAGCCCACCACAGGCTCTGACAGGCTCCCACAGCCCCACACAGGTCCTGACAGACTCCCACAGGCCCTAACAGGCACCCACAGACCCTGAAAGGCCCTCCACAGGCCCTGATAGGCCTCCCACAGTTCCCGACTGGCCTCCCCCCACAGGCTCTGACTGGCCCCTCCAGCCTCCCACAGGCTCTGACTGGCCCCACCATCCTCCTGCAGGCTCTGACTAGCCCCACCAGCCTCCCACAGGCTCTGACTGGCCCCTACAGCCTCCCACAGGCTCTGACTGGCTTCCCACAGGCTCTGACTGGCCCCTCCAGCCTTCCCCAGGCTCTGATTGGCCCCTCCAGCCTTCCACGGCATCCCACAGGTGAGAGCACAGACTCTCCCACAAATTTTAAGACCCACCTCGACCAGCTGATACTTGGGATTCAAGAGATATTGGCCCCAAACAGGGACACCCCCAACCGCATACAAGACTTCTCCTGTGCTTGCCCTATACTCTGGAACTCTCTACCCCAACACATCAGACTCTCGTCTGCCACGGAAACCTTCAAAAGGAACATGAAGACCCATCTCTTCTGACAAGCCTACAACCTGCAGCGAACCTCTGTCTGCTGAACTGCCGCATGACCAACTCTACCCTCTCCTAGTGTATTCTCACCCATCCCTTGTAGACTGTGAGCCCTCATGGGCAGGGTCCTCCCTCCTCCTGTACTTGTGTGTGCCTTGTATTGCTCATGTTTATTGTACTTGTCTATAGATGCCCCGTTCACATGTAAAGCGCCATGGAATAAATGGCGCTATAAAAATGTATAATAATAATAATAATTATTATTGTGTGCAATGTCTGAGCTATTTTATGACCGAGAAAAGTAAATCTGCGACTTTTGTAACAATCAGATGAATCATGATAAAAAGAGATAACTCACGGTGAGAGAAATCAAATGACATGATATTGAAGGACATTGGCATCCATGGTCACTAGTGTTGAGCGATACCGTCCGATATTTGAAAGTATCGGTATCGGATGGTATCGGCCGATATCCAAAAAATATCGGATATCGCCGATACCGATATCCGATACCAATACAAGTCAATGGGACACAAATATCGGAAGGTATCCGTAATGGTTCCCAGGGTCTGAAGGAGAGGAAACTCTCCTTCAGGCCTTGGGATCCATATTAATGTGTAAAATAAAGAGTAAAAAAAAAAATATTGATATACTTACCCTCGGACGGGCCCTGGTTGTCACCGCTGCAATCGCCATGCTTTTCTTCCTAAGAATGAGCGCTTTATTGACCTTCGATGACGTCGCGGCTTGTGATTGGTCGCTGAGCGGTCATGTGACCGCTCACGCGACCAATCACAAGCCGCGATGTCATCGAAGGTCCTTAACGCCTCATTCTTAGGAATGAGCGCGTTAAGTACTTTCGATGACGTCACGGCTTGTGATTGGTCGGGTGAGCGGTCACATGACCGCTCAGTGACCAATCACAAGCCGCGACGTCATCGAAGGTACTTAACAAGCTCATTCATAGGAAGGAAAACATGGCGATTGCAGCGGTGAGAACCAGGGCCCGTCCGAGGGTAAGTATATCAATATTTTTCATTTTTATGCTTTATTTTACACATTAATCTAAATCCCGATACCGATTCCCGATATCACAAAAATATCGGAACTCGGTATCGGAATTCCGATATCGCAAATATCGGCCGATACCCGATACTTGCGGTATCGGAATGCTCAACACTAATGGTCACTAAGACTAGCTTTAAGCAGGACATATTGGGATACAATTGTATTTACCTTATTTATCTGGTGTTCACTGGGTTTTTCAATAGTCAATGACAGACATATTTGACATCTAGCTACCCTCCCGCTATCTTTCCACATGTAATCTCCGGTCCTTCCAAGACTTCGTTCTCACCTCCACACTCATACGTTCCTCATCCAATCGCCTCCAAGGCTTCTCCTGAGTATCCCCCATCCTCTGAAATTCTGTGCCCCAACACGTCAGATTATCCACTACATTCGGAACCTTCAGATGGAATTTGAAAACTCATCTCTTCAAGGAAGATTACAGCCTGTAATCAACCCACTGCCATCTCAACACCACCCAAGCTGAAAAATCCGCCAAGTCACTGTCTCTTTCCCCATTATCCCGTAGAATGTAAGCCCGCAAGGGCAGGGCCCTCTCCTTTCTATTCCAGTCTGTCATTGTTAGTTTATCGTAATTTATATCTTGTATGTAACCTATTTTCACATATAAAGCACTATGGATTAAATTGTGATCTAAAAATAAATAATAACCTTATGGGAGTATTGGAGTATTGTTGCATGCGTCATATAGAAAATTGTCCTGCTGAACATGTTGTTAACCTCTACACTCTGGTGCTGGCAGAGGTAATGTCTCATGTGCCTGAGTGCAAAGTTACATTTCTAACAACTGTTTTATTTGTCCACTCCACAATGCAACGACTGCTCAATAATTACTAGAGGTTTATATATGTATTTAAGAGAATAGAAGGACTCTATCTGATAATTATTTTTACAATCTATTACTTAATAACATCTTTTTTTGTGCTAAATGATGTCCATGTTCAAGGCCATAGTCTCCAATATAACTTAGCACTTGTCATTTATGGTAACAAATAATACAGTCTATCCTTTTATTTCCGCACGTTCATCATTTCTTTCAATGTCTTGTATACTTGACCTTGAAACCTACATATATTCATTTAGTTATCTCCAAAATAACAGTTCCAATGCATTTTGCAAATATGAGAAAAATTCTAGATTTTGTTTGTTTTTTCTTTTCTTTTTTTGTTATTTGTGTTTCCAACTCGATCAGCTTCCATCTGACGTTCTGTTGCTGCCACAGTACCGATTACATTGAGCAGGAGGCTGCCACTAACTGCCTCTCTATCTCTTGCTCAGCAGGACCCAGAAAATGTGATTGCTCCAAAATAGAAAAAAATGATTGATGAAAATGCCAGAAGTTTGAAGAACCCATCACGTGGGCGCAAGTAAGTGACCTGCCATTGTAATTTCAAACTTTCTAAATTCTGAACTTCGCATTATCTATATCTATGTTGTCAAATGCATGGACTTTCTCATGCAGTGAGCTACCGGTCAAATGTGATTTTCCTTTCTGCTATGAGAACTAGGACAGTATTTCTCAAAAGTGATTGGAAGTGTTGTATTTAATCATTTCTAGATGTCCTCATTAATTACAATTGTGTCATAGCAGCCTAAGTAGATACTTTTTGAGGGCGGTAAGAAGATATAAGGATTTTTTTTCCAACCATTTTACACTATTAAAAAAGTAAAGCTGGCCAAACATAGTAATTTAATATGGCCATTTTCAGAAAGATTTGTTGTGAAAGTTGTTATTTTGGATGCTACAAGTTAAAATGATTTACTTACCAGTAAATCTCTTCCGTAATCTGTGACCTGGTCTGGATCATCCTTTGATAGGATGCAGAAATGTCATTTAGCATTAGTGACACTTAAACTAATCTACAGAACCTGAAAATGACAAAAAAAAAGTCAAACGTGAGATATAAACTTTAATATCTGAAAGATATTACACTTATTCGTGTGACAAAATAATCTTACTGGCCATTAGAAAATGGTTCAAATTGGCATTTTCGCCACACAATGAGCTTGGCCATATTAAAAACTAACTATCGTTTGTCTGACTGTCTGACTAATGGGCAATCGCAGGCAGATGATTTTACTAAGTGACATATACTAGGAAAAAGATCAATTTTGTAGCAAAAATCTGTTCTGAACGTCTGGTTGTAGGATCCAACATCCCTCCATAGTCAACCAATTTTTGAAAACTAAATAGTAATGTTTTAGCTGATTAAAGACAACACGGCTTAAAAGGGTTTTCCATCCCAGGCCAAACCTTAGGCAAGCAGCTCAGCTTGCTAAATACTAGCAATGTGTAATAGACATTCTGCTGGGATTTGGCTCTGCTAGCAGGTTAGAGTGGTTGTCACATAACAGAAAGTGAATTGCATACTGATGGTCACATGCTGACTAGCTTCTTATCTGCTTCTCTCAGTTTTGCATTGAGACAAGAAAATGACAAGTATGCAAATGACACACTTACCGTTATGTGACAACCGCTCAAACTCGCTAGCAAAGCTGAATCCCAACAGTGTGTATATTACACACTATTAGGCTACTTTCACACTAGCATCGGACTCGGCCTATCGCAGTGCTTCGGGACGAGGTTCCGACGCTAGCAGTGAATGCGCCACACAATGGAGGCAGCGGATGCATTTTTCCTGCGCATCCGCTGCCCCATTGTAAGGTGCGGGGAGGTGGGGGCGGAGATCCGGCAGCGCATGCGCGGTCGGAAAAAGCAGTCCGTCGGCAGCAAAAAACGTTACATGTAACGTTTTTTGCTCCCGGCGGTCCGCTACAACACAGCGCAACCGTCGCACGACGGTTGCGAAGTGTGTCAATGCGTCGCAATGTGTCGCTAATGTTAATCTATGGGGCAAAAACGCATCCTGCAAACAACTTTGCAGGATGCATTTTTTCCCATAAACGACGCATTGCGACGTATTGCAAAAAACGCTAGTGTGAAAGTAGCCTTAGTGTACAGCGAACAGCTAACAGATTTAAAGAGTAGGCTAGACACAATTTAACAGATGGGATACAATTGCATCCACTTATCAGCTGAGAGTAGGACTAGCTATACACAGGCTTGCAGCATCTTAACATGAGTGTCCTAACGCAAATGTTTTGTTTGTATATAGTGATTCATTTTCATTTATGTAAAGGTGAAAAATACATTTACTAATCACTTGAGCTCTTGAAAATTCCGTTTATCGGAGATCATCTATTCTCACATTTCTCTGAAACGTCCTTTCTGTTGGATGTCCGGCACAATGAACATGCTCACTCTTTGGGTCAACGCGTTGTGTAGTGACAGTTCCAAGAACATACAAACATTCTTGTCTCTTGACTTTCCAGAAGGTACTTCCATAGATAAGTCCAAATATGAGCAGATCTGGATATAACCCAAGCCGAGTTTGGCCTCTGATCTTTTTTTTCTATAATTTACTGATTGAAAACTCCCCAAACTTTAAATTGTGATACTTTAGTGACTTACTTAGTACCTATGATTCTGGTGGTCTTGTTATTAATGGATCTTATGTCTAATTCTAATTCTGTCAAGGTATCCGGGAAATGAGCCCCATGGATATCAATAATTTCTCTAGAGGTGGGCTCTGATGCTTCAGTCCTACGTGCATCTCACTCAGCATGACGACAAGTGATGACAAGAGAAAAATGTCTACACTTCATTATTGCTGGATTCTGTCCCTTCGAAGGTTGTTTACTAAAGCAGGAAAACCATCAGATTAGTGTATCTGTCACTGCACGCAGAGAGAGGACAAGCTTAGTCATGATCTTACACCAAAGCAAAAAGTCAATGATTTTTTATTAAAAGATTATGAAAAATTCTACTCAACACTTGAATATCTGCTGATTTCTCTCTGTTTACTGCTAGGCTTGCTCATTTTTTTCTTCAAATATAAATTGTATGAAATCACCAGTACACAGAGGTACATTATTAACTCTGACTGGGTTCTGAGAGCAAGGCTGCTCTTATGTTGCATGTTTTTTTACACTACTTTCTTTTAGTACACTTCCCATAAGATGCAAACAATCATACCACACAATACCTAATTGTAAACTCTACAGACACCCGCCCCACTGGGCATATTCCTGGTGGGCTGTTTCTTGACCACACAGTTGACCACCTCCCACTGGTGGCTAGTGTTCAAAATGACATCTCCAGGAGATGCTTTGCTGTAGACTTGCAATGTACCTGTCAGTCCATGAATGCACCCAGTTAATTCCAGCACCGCAGGGAAGGAGGACAAGTCATGAAGCCTAGTGCTTTAACACTTATGCCCAATTCCTGACTTTGTTGACAAGACAATAAATCTTTTGTCCTAGTTAAATATGAGTAGAGTTAGGTGCCTAGTCCGGGGTCTGTATTTTTGGAGGTCTGAGGGCTAAATTAATTTGAAGGTCTGTTCTAGGGCATTAATTTATCTGTGCATTTGTACACCAGAATTGCGATTTCATGGGTAATACAAGTATTTACTATAACAGGCATGTCAGCAAAAGTCCCTGGAACGTACAAGAAACTGCATGCACCTTTCTGCTGTTTGTTGGCATATGTCCACTGCATAAACCTAGCGTGCATACTATATATCTGGGGAAAATGCACTTTATTGGTCAGAGATAAAGAGGCCTATTTACCAATACCAGGTCACAATACTAATGTACTTACCCCAATGATAAAGGCAGATGCAGAAACAGCCACTCACACACCGACCATTCATGGAGGAGGTGACTGCATAGTATTATAAGGCTTGTATAGGGTGGCAGTCACAGAGATACAGTGGGGCAAAAAAGTATTTAGTCAGTCAGCAATAGTGCAAGTTCCACCACTTAAAAAGATGAGAGGCGTCTGTAATTTACATCATAGGTAGACCTCAACCATGGGAGACAAACTGAGAAAAAGAAATCCAGAAAATCACATTGTTTGTTTTTTTAACATTTTATTTGCATATGATGGTGGAAAATAAGTATTTGGTCAGAAACAAAATTTCATCTCAATACTTTGTAATATATCCTTTGTTGGCAATGACAGAGGTCAAACGTTTTCTGTAAGTCTTCACAAGGTTGCCACACACTGTTGTTGGTATGTTGGCCCATTCCTCCATGCAGATCTCCTCTAGAGCAGTGATGTTTTTGACTTTTCGCTTGGCAACACAGACTTTCAACTCCCTCCAAAGGTTTTCCATAGGGTTGAGATCTGGAGACTGGCTAGGCCACTCCAGGACCTTGAAATGCTTCTTACGAAGCCACTCCTTCGTTGCCCTGGCGGTGTGCTTTGGATCATTGTCATGTTGAAAGACCCAGCCACGTTTCATCTTCAATGCCCTTGCTGATGGAAGGAGGTTTGCACTCAAAATCTCACGATACATGGCCCCATTCATTCTTTCATGTACCCGGATCAGTCGTCCTGGCCCCTTTGCAGAGAAACAGCCCCAAAGCATGATGTTTCCACCACCATGCTTTACAGTAGGTATGGTGTTTGATGGATGCAACTCAGTATTCTTTTTCCTCCAAACACGACAAGTTGTGTTTCTACCAAACAGTTCCAGTTTGGTTTCATCAGACCATAGGACATTCTCCCAAAACTCCTCTGGATCATCCAAATGCTCTCTAGCAAACTTCAGACGGGCCCGGACATGTACTGGCTTAAGCATTGGAACACGTCTGGCACTGCAGGATCTGAGTCCATGGTGGCATAGTGTGTTACTTATGGTAGGCCTTGTTACATTGGTCTCAGCTCTCTGCAGTTCATTCACTAGGTCCCCCCGCGTGGTTCTGGGATTTTTGCTCACCGTTCTTGTGATCATTCTGACCCCACGGGGTGGGATTTTGCGTGGAGCCCCAGATCGAGGGAGATTATCAGTGGTCTTGTATGTCTTCCATTTTCTAATTATTGCTCCCACTGTTGATTTCTTCACTCCAAGCTGGTTGGCTATTGCAGATTCAGTCTTCCCAGCCTGGTGCAGGGCTACAATTTTGTTTCTGGTGTCCTTTGACAGCTCTTTGGTCTTCACCATAGTGGAGTTTGGAGTCAGACTGTTTGAGGGTGTGCACGGGTTTCTTTTTATACTGATAACAAGTTTAAACAGGTGCCATTACTACAGGTAATGAGTGGAGGAAAGAGGAGACTCTTAAAGAAGAAGTTACAGGTCTGTGAGAGCCAGAAATCTTGATTGTTTGTTTCTGACCAAATACTTATTTTCCACCATAATATGCAAATAAAATGTTAAAAAAACAGACAATGTGATTTTCTGGATTTTTATTTCTCAGTTTGTCTCCCATAGTTGAGGTCTACCTATGATGTAAATTACAGACGCCTCTCATCTTTTTAAGTGGTGGAACTTGCACTATTGCTGACTGACTAAATACTTTTTTGCCCCACTGTACATATAGTGCATAGCCTATTAGTGATGCCAAGGGTCGGCATCAGGGCATTACTGCCTTTACTGGTGTATGGGACCCTGTGAGCAGAAGCAAAGAGGGGGGCTCAGACTGGGTGAGACACACAGCGCAGCCTGTAGTGAACCAGCAGAGCCGAGCCACTGTAAAAATGGCCTGGCAGACTGTGCGACATGCTGGGGCGCAGGCTAGTTACTTTACTTTGCTTTATTAATTCCTGGGGCCCCAGTCACTCGCAGCCCCAGCAACTTACATTGTATGGCAGAGGAGCCCCGCTGCATCTGACATCAGTGACGTCAGACACTGCCATCCCGCTCTCTGTTCCTAAACTGCTGGCACCCTGGGCCCTTGCGGCACATTATATGAAGGAGTTGAGGGCTCGAAATTGATGAGCCTGCCCACTCGCCTGGCAACTCGCCCGTCCAACCTCCCATTCCCCTATCCTGCCTCCAATTCGCCCACCAGCTGCTCTTCTTGTGCTCCCCTCCCTGTTTGTGCGGTGTGAAATTGGAGGCCATCTCTGTCTGCTGCCTGAAAACTACTAAGTTCTACTAAGTTCCACCCTATTGACTGCTGCCTGTCTGTCTGCTATAAGGTACAGTTACCTTTCTCAGCTGCTCCATTTATTTCAGGGGGCAATGAGTTTTATGGGAAGAGATTTTTATCAGTAGGAGGGTCCCAGAAGTAGAACTCCCACTAATCCCAAGAACCACCCCTGAAATGAATAGATCAGCTGGTAAGACATGCGTACTGCCACTCCTTTCATTTGACTGTGAGTTCCGGAAATAGCTGGGACTCCCACTGAAATTAATGTAGCGACTGCACACATGTCTGACTAGCTGCTCCGCTCATTTCAGGGATCGGTCGAGTATTTTTTTTGTAATTTGTTTATCATCATAATTCAATAGCTATAACTTTTTTGCCATTGATGTAGCTGTATGTGCATTGTAAGTTGTAGCTTTTGACATCACTATTTTAAAGTACACATAAATTACAGATTCATTTATTAACTATTTCTGAGGGCTTGGGTTTGGGAAAAAAAGTAATACCATCACTGATTTTTCACATTGTAAGTTTAGCAATGTTACTTTATTCTCTGGGCCAAAAGAGTTCTCCTCGTTGTGGTGGCAGTCATAAAAAATCTTTTGGCCAAAACAAAAGCTGATGGCTATGTATGTGAACAGGTGTTCGATGGAAACTGTTAATGTGTGCTTGGTGAGGACATGGTGGAGAAGTGGAGTTTTCCAAGAGCGGGAGGTGGGACTTTGGAGAGTTCGATGGGTGGAGGTGGAGCCTGGGCAGAGTACCAAGGGGTCCCAAAAATTATGCCAGTAGGGGACACTGAATTTCCTGGTGGCTGCCTTGGTGACACCCATACTATTAGATCAGGTGATCTGCACCCTACAGGAACAGACTCCCTATTTCTCCAACTAACATTATAAAACCTGGCTGCATCCTGCAAAGATGAAAAAATAAATGAGACAAAAGTTGGTATTTTAGACAAAATATGTTAGCCCACAACCCACCTGAACGCTCCTCATTGTCTGTATGTTCTTTCCAATGAATTGATTTTAATTTTAGCGTAGGGACTCACAAGACAATGATGGCCCTAAACGTGGGTTGCAAGAGTGCATATTTTAACCCAAATGTCAACCACTAATACCGAATGTATTTTGTCATCTTTTAGGGTGTAACCCAGTACTGTAATGTTGGTGGCGAAATAAGATGTTTGTCCTTTTGGGGTGCACTTATACAGCGATGGGCACTAACAGTATGTATGTGACCAATAGACTATAAGCTGGTGTGATGCATCACACGTATCTGTGTGACTTGTGCCCTATATATGCCTCATCTGTCTACATTTATAATACTAAACAGATGCTCTTGATGAATGGTCGTTGTGTGAGTTGTTGTTCATCATCAGTATTTTGTCCCTCTGCTGCTTCTGTGTTTTCTCAGGGTGGGTCTGCAGTGCATTAGTATTATGATACTCGTATCCATTCTGCCCATGCCCAGTCTTGCTCCTGATCTGCCTGAACTTGCACCTATGTACCTGCATCTGTGATCCCAAACCTGTGGCCATCCTTGTGTTTCTGTTCCTGTCTTGCCTGAGCCTGATTCCTCAACTGCCTACCAGCCTTATCTCTCCCGTGTAACCAGTTACTGGCCCGTCATGCTTCCCTTCCCCTTTGGGGTCAGATATCACGGCTCCAGGGTTCATCCTGGAGAATCACCTGGCGTCCATCTGGAGCCAAGTATAACCCCGCCATCAGAGGCTCTAGTTAAGAGTCAGATGTTTGCCTAGTTATGCCCCTCCAGGCTCTACTCGGACCTTGGCACAGTAGTTCTTCAATCAAAAGCGTAACACAAAGAACATTTTAATTAATAGATCTTGGAATAAAAATAAGTTCCACAGTTGGATGTGTTCATTAAAAATGTTCCTGTGCTGAGATAATCTTATAAATGTGCCCCTGACTGTGTCTGGCCATGGGAGAACATGGTCTGATCATACCACATCTCCCGAGCAAGGTAGAATGTAAAACAGTATACACACAGAACAGCACGAGATCACAGCTGATTCTTTCTGTGAGGTAAAACAAGTTTTTAAACAGGCAGGGAAACGTTTTCCTTACAGAAACCAGCAGCTGAGATTCCGTGCTGTCCTGTCTGTATACAATTTTTGCTTCCTCCCCTGCCCAAGAGCGTCTGATACATTCTTGTCACTCTTCTTTCCACTGCCATTTGCTGCTGCCATCCTCTTCCTGACCTCCATTGATCCTCTGCTGCTGTTGATCCATATATTGGCTTCTAACCTCCTAAATGTTTAATTGAAACAATTGTCTCTCCTTATCAGACAATGCCTGAGTGGAAAAGGCTTTTTTTTGTAGTGTGTAAAGGTGTTCCTGAGCTTGCCCTGTCTGACTGTGCTTTCTGTCTTCTGCTTTGCTACCATGCATTTCAGTCTTCTATAGATTAGTCACGGAGACTACTCTGGGAGCAGCGATCTAAGGAGTCCCCAAAGGGAAATCCACATCAACATATGGAGGTTACAGGGTGAAAACCAGGGAATGTCTTAGACATCACTACTCAGTTTAGTCTAACAGAAGCCTCGTAGTAATCCAGTGGATCCACATCATCCCAGCTAGGTCTTCCCAGCTACCCTTAGATCGGCTCCCTTTATGGGAGCTGTACTCTGGATTTGTACAACATGGCACACAAGAAATGAGTGGCATCTATGGAGCTACAAGAAAAATGTTATATTGTGAAGATTATCTCATAATTGCATTTTCCTAATGTCTGTACTGTACGAATCCAGAAGCTCAAAAAATCTCCAAAGGAGGATTATAAATATCACCGTGTTTGCGATTGTAATTGTAAAATAATGGATTCTACCATTCTACAATGTTTGCTTGACTTTACCTTCAACAGATACATAACATTCATCTAAGAGTGAAAATTGTTGTCTATGATCGCTGCTTGGATACCAGCTTGTGCTATGAGCCTGAAAGTGCCTTTTGACAATTTGACATTGTTATAAGACTGAGACTTACATAGAACACGTCTTCCATAAATGTTTAGTGTTATATAGGCTGGAGCTGTAAGGGGTTGTCTCACCATGACCGACAAGATCTGCAAATGAAGATGACATGGGCCGGAAAAGTTGTGGGCTCATCGCTACAGCCATAAACAGCGGGAGGCCATCTTAGCCGTAATTATACATCTAAGGAGGGAAAGGGGTAAATGGAGGGGTTGGTTGCCTAGTGTTAAAAATGCACTTAGATGAAACTTGCATAGGACGTCAGTCGCACAGATATGTGTTGTGAGTTCTGTTTTTGGGCTCCCTCTGGTGGTTACTGATGGTACTGGGTGACTTGTGTTCTCTGCGGTCTCTGGTGTCCACCTGTTCCATCAGGTTATGGGAGTTTCCTATTTAACCTGGCTTTTTTGTCATTTCCTCGCCGGCTATCAATGTAATCAGCGTGTCTTTTTACCTCTGCTCCCTGCGTCTGTTATCTTCAGGACAAGCTAAGTTTTGATTTTCCTGTTCCACGTTTTGCTTTATTTTTGTCTTTGTCCAGCTTGCAGATATCTGATTCCTTGCTGCTGGTTGCTCTAGTGGGCTGAAATTACTCCTCATGTTCCATGAGTTGGCACATGAGTTCAAGTAATTTCAGGATGGTTTTTTGAAGGGTTTTTCGCTGACCGCGCAGTTCACTTTTGTATCCTCTGCTATCTAGCTTTAGCGGGCCTCATTTTTGCTGATTCTATTTTCATAACTACGTATGTGCTTTCCTCTCATTTCACCGTTATTACATGTGGGGGGCTGCAATTTCTGTGGGGTGTTTCTCTGGAGGCAAGTGAGGTCTGTGTTTCTTCTAATAGGGGAAGTTAATCCTTCGGCTGGCGCGAGACGTCTAGGAATCATCGTAGGCACGTTCCCCGGCTACTGCTAGTTGTGTGTTTAGGTTCAGGATCGCGGTCAGCTCAGGTTCCATCACCCTAGAGCTTGTTTTGTTTTTGTGCTTGTCCTTTTGTGATTCCCTGCCATTGGGATCATGACAGATATGTGTGATGCACAGTGTCTGGATAACAGCCCTATTGATGACACCCATACTATCAGATCAGGTTAGCTTCCCAGCACTACAGCTCTGACAAAAATTAAGAGACAACTGCATCAAAACCCTGTCGTGGGCAGCCCAATCTCCAGACCTGAACCCCATTGAAACCCTCTGGAATGTAATCAAGAGGATGATGGATAGTCACAAGCCATCAAGCAAAGAACTGCTTAAATTTTTGCGCCAGAAGCAGTGTGAAAGACTGGTGGAAAGCATGCCAAGACGCATGAAAGCTGTGATTAAAAATCATGGTTATTCCATAAAATATTGATTTCTGAACTCTTCCTGAGTTAAAACATTAGTATCGTTGATTCTAAATGATTATGAACGTGTTTTCTTTGCATTAGTTGAGGTCTGAAAGCCCTGTTTTTTTTTAAAATTTTGACCATTTTCTTTGTCAGAAAAAAATACAAAAATTATTGCTTGGAAATTTGGAGACATGTTGTCAGAGGTTTATAAAATAAAAGAACAATTTACATTTCACTCAAAAATATAGCTGTAAAGAGAAAAGTCAGACAAACTGAACATTTTGCAGTGGCCTCTTAAATTTTGCCAGAGCTGTATATACAGTGGGGAAATTAAGTGTTTAGTACACTGCTGATTTTGCAAGTTCTCCCACCTACAAAGAATGGAGAGGTCTGTAATTTTTATCTTATGTACACTTCAACTATGAGAGACAGAATCTTTAAAAAAAAATCCCGAAAATCACATTTTATAATGTTTACATTATTAATGTGCATTAATGTGCATTCTATTGCATGAAATAAGTATTTGATACAATAGAAAAAAAGAACTTAATATTTGGTACAGAAATCATTGTTTGCAATTACAGAGGTCAGATGTTTACTTTAGTTCTTGACCAGGTTTGCACACACTGCAGCTGGGATTTTGGTCCCCTCCTCCATACACATCTTAGAATCATAGAATGGTAGAGTTGGAAGAGACCTCTAGGGTCATTGTGTCCAATCGCCTGCTCAATGCAAGATTCACCAAACCATCTCCGACAGATGTCAGTCCCACTTCTGTTTGAAGACTTCCACTGAAGGAGAACTCACCCCTTCTCATGGCAGCATGTCCCACTCATTGATCACCCTCACTGTTAAAATGTTTTTTCTAATATCTAATCTGTATCTTGTCTCTTTCATTTTCATTCTTCTTGTGTTTCCATGTGCAAATGACAATAAGGATGATCCCTCTACCCTGTGATATCTCTACAGATATTTGTAGACAGCTATTAAGTCTCCTCTTAGCCTTCTTTTTTGCAAGCTAAACATTCCCAGATCCTTTAACCATTCCTGATAGGACATAGTTTGCAGTCCGCTCACTATCCTCGTAGCTCTTCTCTGAACTTACTCCATATTAGAAAAGAAGATAAGAATTTTCTGGACCCATTATACTTTTGCCTGAGAGTGATTCTGAACAAATATCTGGATAGTTAAAATCTCTCAAGATCACTATGTCATACTTTTTTGAGAACAGAGACATCTGATGTAAAAAGAGTTCATCCATATCTTCAGTCTGTCTAGGTGGCTATAATAAACACCTACTATAGTGGCCTTTCTGTTCTCTCTCCAGCATTGTGACCCAAACAGTTTGTGCAGAGTTACCATTCTCTGAAGCTTGGATCTCTGTGGAGATATACATTTTCCTAACATACAATGCAACACCTCCTCCCCTCTTGTTAATCCCGTTTCTAATAAATAAGTGATAGCATTCAAAGTTTGTGTTCCAATCATGTGTATCATCCCAGCAAGTTTCAATGTTGCCTATCTAACTATATAATCGTCTAAGGGTCACTTCCGTCTGTTTGTCTGTCTGTCACGGAAATTATATATTCTTTCCTGGCAGTACATTTCGCATTCAATATTGCTCTAATTTAAAGCTCTCCTAATGAGAGTAGCAGGGCATCTGCCAAATATGTGTTTTCTTGTTTTGTAAGATGCCCATCTCTAGAAAGGAGTTCATAATACAGGTAATTCACTCCATGGTCAAGAAACCCAAAACACTGCTCACGGCAACAATTTTGTAGCCAGTTGTTCACCTGTAAAATCCTGTTCAATCTCTTTGCTCTATGTACATCCACTGGGAGGAAGATTTTCTACAGGTCTTTCAGGTTTCGGGGCTGTTGTTGGACAACAAAATACTCAAGATCGCAATCCTCATCAAAGGTCCCCATACTTGTGAGTCCTTATAGTAAAAATAAAAACGGCTCACCGAAAAGGACAAAAAATATCACAAAATCGAAACCAGCCTGACCAACACAAGGTCAGATTACCAATGCACTAACAGGATGCATCAAAACCCCAGGATAAAGGCGGAGGCAGCACAGGTGCAAAATACTGATGGAAACAGCCACTCATAAACCTGCCAGTTCATGGAGGGGGTGGCTGTGTAATATTAAAAATGCAATCAGATGAATATGTCCCTCATCCTTGCCCCTTCCTGATGTACATCTATGTCCCTAGTCTTGGGTCACATCCTGGTATATATGTCCCACATCCTGGTATATATGTCCCTTGTTCTGGGCCCTATCCTGGTATATACAGTACATCTTCATCCTGGTATATTTCCATTGTTCTGCTGCTCTTTAATGCAAGGAGAAAAAAAGATCATGCTCCCCTGCTGCACGACATCCTCGCGGCTGACTTCAGCTTGAAAATGACGGAATTGCATGACGTCAGTGCCATGCGCCCCAAATCCCGTGCACTCTGACATAAGCAGCTTTCCTCTGCTTGGATGGCAGCTTGTATTGCAGTGCATGGCCCCGGCGAGTCCCCTGAGATTCCTTACACTTCAGCTGCATGAACCTCCAAGGCTTCTCAACACCCGCACGGGCCCAGCTGTGATGTCTGCAACACGGTCGTTACGCCTCTGGGTTTAAGGTATGTCAAATCTGGTCATAATTTTCAAAGGTGGACTTTGCTACACTCTTTTCCTTCCTATGATCCACTCATTTTGGCGAAGCTGGCTATAACTGGGTGAAAATGGAGAAAGTAGCAAAATGTTGTGTATTTACAGAATGCTTTGTGCCAATTTTCTGGCGTAAACACATTGATGTATCTGCCTCATACTTCCTGTTTTGATAACTTTTCAGTCTAATTAGCCCCCTTATTTACAGACGATAACACAGGATCCACTATTCACAATAGGTGATCTCAAAGATCGCTTCTGACTTGTTTCTCAATTACCTTTGCCCAGATTAGTAGGTAATAGTATATGGTAGTCTGAAGAGATGGGTAGGTGCTTGGTTATGGTTCCAATCGGTGACAGTAGGTGGATGAAAACTCGGCACTAAAATGGATGAAATTAAAAAATAAATATTTATTTATTCATTCATGCAATCCAATAAATCCAGAATATTAACATTTTATACCTATATCCAAACGTTCATCAGAATGATCTGGATTGTGTGGCGTAAAGAGGAGGAACCATGCGCAGCGATGTGGAGAGTGTCACTAACCTTGTCAGCTCTCATTGCAGGGGAATGATAGAATACAGAAAAAGTCAATTGCAAACTTGCTTATTTTCATGCTGTCTAGCTAAAGAAATGTAATAACATGAGAATACCTCTTTAAGAATCCAATGTCATTTTTGTGGCAGGGAGCTAGTAAGAAAATACAGTGCCTTGCGAAAGTATTCGGCTCCCTGGAACTTTTCAACCTTTTCCCACATATCATGCTTCAAACATAAAGATACCAAATGTACATTTTTGGTGAAGAATCAACAACAAGTGTAAGTGGACCCGTGGAAGTGCGGTAGTGCGAAACGGCCATTGTCCGTCTTTTTTTCACATTCTCCCTGGCTAAAGCTATACATGTCCCAATAAAGGACTGATTTTATCAGGAGCGGTGAGTGCGTTCCATTTTTTTCTTTTGTGTTTGGACAACAAGTGTAACACAATAGTGAAGTTGAACGAAATTTATTGGTTATTTTAAATTTTTGTGGAAATTCAAAAACTGAAAAGTGGGGTGTGAAATATTATTCGACCCCTTTAACTTAATACTTTGTTGCGCCACCTTTTGATGCAATTACAGCTGCTAGTCGCTTGGGGTGTGTCTCTATTAGTTTTGTACATTGAGAGACTGAAATTCTTGCCCATTCTTCCTTGGCAAACAGCTCGAGCTCAGTGAGGTTTGATGGAGATCGTTTGTGAACAGCAGTTTTCAGCTCTTTCCGCAGATTCTCGATTGGATTGAGGTCTGGACTTTGACTTGGCCATTCTAACACCTGGATACGTTTATTTGTGAACCATTCCATTGTAGATTTTTCTTTATGTTTGGGATCATTGTCTTGTTGGAAGACAAATCTCCGTCCCAGTCTCAGGTATTTTGCAGACTCCAACAGGTTTTCTCCAAGAATGGTCTTGTATTTGGCTCCATCCATCTTCCTATCAATTTTAACCATCTTCCCTGTCAGTGCTGAAGAAAAGCAGGCCCAAACCATGATGCTGCCACCACCATGTTTGACAGTGGGGATGGTGTGTTCAGGGTGATGAGCTGTGTTGCCTTAACACCAAACATATCGCTTGGCATTGTTGCCAAAAAGTTCGATTTTGGTTTCATCTGACCAGAGTACCTTCCTCCACATGTTTGGTGTGTCTCCCAGGTGGCTTGTTGCAAATTTTAAACAACACTTTTTATGGATATCTTTGAGAAATGGCTTTCTTCTTGCCACTCTTCCATAAAGGCCAGATTTGTGCAGTGTACGACTGATTGTTGTCCTATGGACAGACTGTCCCACCTCAGCTGTAGATCTCTGCAGTTCATCCAGAGTGATCATGGGCCTCTTGGCTGCATCTCTGATCAGTCTTCTCCTTGTTTGGGATGAAAGTTTAGAGGGACGGCCAGGTCTTGGTAGATTTGCAATGGTATGATACTCCTTCCATTTCAATATGATCGCTTGCACAGTGCTCCTTGGGATGTTTAAAGTTTTGGAAATCATTTTGAATCCAAATCCAGCTTTCAACTTCTCCACTACTGTATCACAGACCTGCCTGTTGTGTTCCTTGATCTTAATGCTGCTCTCTGTGCTTCAAACAGAACCCTGAGACAATCACAGAGCAAGTGCATTTATACAGAGACTTGATTACATACAGGTGGATTATATTTATCATCATTAGGCATTTAGGACAACATTGGATCATTCAGAGATCCACAATGAACTTCTGCAGTGAGTTTGCTGCACTGAAAGGAAAGGGGCCAAATAATATTGCACGCCCCACTTTTCAGTTTTTGAATTTCCACAAAAATTTATAATAACCAATACATTTTGTTCAACTTCACAATTGTGTTCCACCTGTTGTTGATTCTTCACCAAAAATTTACATTTGGTATCTTTATGTTGGAAGCATGATATGTGAGAAAAGGTTGAAAAGTTCCAGGGGGCCGAATACTTTCGCAAGGCACTGTATGCAATTCTGTACCTTTAAGCAAAGTGCACTCCGAGTTTTTGATGCAGCCAAAAACTACAAGTTTTCAAGTGAAAAAGCTTTTTAAGGGAAGTGCACATGAAGCACTAAAATAGGCAAAGATAATGAAAATATGCATTGGAATGTAAGAATGACTTGATGTCAGGTATGTTCAGACTTCTCTGGAATCCAAAGCTGGGAAGTGGTTAATAGAAGCTGATCACTATTAATATGTAGAACTAGGCCAGGGCCGTAGTCGTGGCTGAGCTACTCAGGCTTCGCATGCCGTGGCCTCCCTCAACATAAAAATCATGTTCCCTTGTCAGCTTACCTGCTACTCCACTCGGTGCGCTGGCAGGTCTTCTACTCTGCTCCAGTCGGACTGCTCCAGTCCCTTTGGAAATAATTGAGACACAGTCCAAGTACAACTTCAAACACAACACTTTACTTTCTTTTCTTCGCAGCTTATCCAGTTCCATTACAGCAGTTACATCAAGTTTCACAGTGTACGTCATATCAGCTTTCAATTTAATCCTTTCCTCCTCACATGGCTCGTGCCTGGGTCCTACGATCTCATATGGCATTTCAGTATCCTACCTGTCTAGATTCCTTGCCTTATGTAGGGGTTGTCAGCCGTTTCGCCCCAGTTCTGAGGGAATCAACCCACGCAAACATCTGCCACATGGCGAGCGACCTGCCCGTCGTTCCTGCTGTGTCTACTTTTAAATTAAGCTGCCATCCAGAAGCTGGTGACGCTTGCATGGCTTTGGGCCAAGCTGGTAATGTGGGTGCTGGATGGCTGGGCACTATGCTTAGGCCCAAACGTGGGGTATTTATATTGTTCCTGGTCACTTAAGCCCTTCTGAGCTTTATGGGCGCCCAGGCCCTTCTGACTACAACCAGAAAGCTCTCCTACCCTTATCACAGTGACCCCTCCTACAGTAAACTATTAACAATAAAATGCCCCATCTAGTGGTCTATTCCCAACACTGCACTTTCCCTACGTACATTGCAGTCACAGGAATAATAAATACATTACTTATGTACATTCAGCAACATTAAAATATACATTACACATATGTTAAACTGGGAACGGCACAGGGGTTCAGAGGAATTCCCGCAACCCCCTTAGGCTGGTTTCAGACTTTTGTACGGGAGAGCTGCAGATGGCAGCATACTTCCTCCCTTCTTCCTCCCTGAAACCCTGCCTACTGTCCACCTACTTCTCCTTGTGTCCTGCGGTGCCCTGCGTACCTATATTTGTATTGTATGCATGGATCTTTTTCTCCTCTCCACCTGCGTACCTATCGTTAACATTGGGTACGCAGGCACGTACGCTGTATACGGATGTCTCCGCATGTGCCATATGGACGCTGCGCCGACCGCAACAAAATGCAACATGTTGCGTTCGGTGCAGTTCGGTGCAGCGTCCAAACATACGTCCCTGCATACCCAATGTTAAAGATAGGTACGCAGGGCACCGCAGGACGTAAGGAGAAGTAGGCAGAGCGTTGGTGTGGTTTCAGGGAGGAAGTACGCTGCCATCCGCAGCACTCCTGTATGCAAGTCTGAAACCAACCTTACATTTACATACAATTTAAAAAAAGTGTTAAAGATACCACAGAAGACTTCATAGAGATGTAAAAAAGACTCTTCAGGGAAAACACTGCAGTTTTCCAGCATTTTCCCGAAGCGTCTTTTGGAGAAAAAACTCAGCAAGTAAGGCTGCAGCTAAAAGACACTGTGTGCACTTACCCTTTGTGAGTTGTTTCTTGCTGCATCATTGTTGCAGTGTGACGCATATATGAAGTTGCGTTAATCAAAAGGAGGGTGCCAGGAGGAAAGAGGCAGTACTGGTGATTAGCCAGGAGGAAAGAGGCAGTACTGGTGATTAGCCAGGAGGTAAGAGGCAGTACTGGTGACTAGCCAGGAGGAAAGAGGCAGTACTGGTGATTAGCCAGGAGGAAAGAGGCAGTACTGGTGATTAGCCAGGAGGAAAGAGGCAGTACTGGTGATTAGCCAGGAGGAAAGAGGCAGTACTGGTGATTAGCCAGGAAGAAAGAGGCAATACTGGTGATTAGCCAGGAGGAAAGAGGTAGTACTGGTGATTAGCCAGGAGCTAAGAGGCAGTACTGGTGATTAGCCAGGAGGAAAGAGGCAATACTGGTGATTAGCCAGGAGGAAAGAGGTAGTACTGGTGATTAGCCAGGAGGTAAGAGGCAGTACTGGTGATTAGCCAGGAGGTAAGAGGCAGTACTGGTGATTAGCCAGGAGGTAAGAGGCAGTACTGGTGACTAGCCAGGAGGTAAGAGGCAGTACTGGTGATTAGCCAGGAGGAAAGAGGCAGTACTGGTGATTAGCCAGGAGGAAAGAGGTAGTACTGGTGATTAGCCAGGAGGTAAGAGGCAGTTGTGGTGACTAGCCAGGAGGTAAGAGGCAGTACTGGTGATTAGCCAGGAGGTAAGAGGCAGTACTGGTGACTAGCCAGGAGGTAAGAGGCAGTACTGGTGATTAGCCAGGAGGTAAGAGGCAGTACTGGTGATTAGCCAGGAGGAAAGAGGCAGTACTGGTGATTAGCCAGGAGCTAAGAGGCAGTACTGGTGATTAGCCAGGAGGAAAGAACCAGTACTGGTGATTAGCCAGGAGGAAAGAGGTAGTACTGGTGATTAGCCAGGAGGTAAGAGGCAGTTGTGGTGACTAGCCAGGAGGTAAGAGGCAGTACTGGTGATTAGCCAGGAGGTAAGAGGCAGTACTGGTGATTAGCCAGGAGGTAAGAGGCAGTACTGGTGATTAGCCAGGAGGTAAGAGGCAGTACTGGTGACTAGCCAGGAGGTAAGAGGCAGTATTGGTGATTAGCCAGGAGGTAAGAGACAGTACTGGTGATTAGCCAGGAGGTAAGAGGCAGTACTGGTGACTAGCCAGGAGGTAAGAGGCAGTACTGGTGATTAGCCAGGAGGTAAGAGGCAGTACTGGTGATTAGCCAGGAGGTAAGAGGCAGTACTGGTGATTAGCCAGGAGGTAAGAAGCAGTACTGGTGACTAGCCAGGAGGTAAGAGGCAGTACTGGTGATTAGCCAGGAGGTAAGGGGCAGTACTGGTGATTAGCCAGGAGGTAAGAGGCAGTACTGGTGACTAGCCAGGAGGTAAGAGGCAGTACTGGTGATTAGCCAGGAGGTAAGAGGCAGTACTGGTGATTAGCCAGGAGGTAAGAGGCAGTACTGGTGACTAGCCAGGAGGTAAGAGGCAGTATTGGTGATTAGCCAGGAGGTAAGAGGCAGTACTGGTGATTAGCCAGGAGGTAAGAGGCAGTACTAGTGACTAGCCAGGAGGTAAGAGGCAGTACTGGTGATTAGCCAGGAGGTAAGAGGCAGTACTGGTGATTAGCCAGTAGGTAAGAGGCAGTACTTGTGATTAGCCAGGAGGTAAGAGGCAGTACTGGTGATTAGCCAGGAGGTAAGAAGCAGTACTGGTGACTAGCCAGGAGGTAAGAGGCAGTACTGGTGATTAGCCAGGAGGTACGGAGGAGGACTGGTGATTAGCCAGGAGGTAAGAGGCAGTACTGGTGATTAGCCAGGAGGTAAGAGGCAGTACTGGTGACTAGCCAGGAGGTAAGAGGCAGTACTGGTGATTAGCCAGGAGGTAAGAGGCAGTACTGGTGATTAGCCAGGAGGTAAGAGGCAGTACTGGTGATTAGCCAGGAGGTAAGAGGCAGTACTGGTGACTAGCCAGGAGGTAAGAGGCAGTATTGGTGATTAGCCAGGAGGTAAGAGGCAGTACTGGTGATTAGCCAGGAGGTAAGAGGCAGTACTGGTGACTAGCCAGGAGGTAAGAGGCAGTACTGGTGATTAGCCAGGAGGTAAGAGGGAGTACTGCTGATTAGCCAGGAGGTAAGAAGTAGTACTGGTGATTAGCCAGGAGGTAAGAGGCAGTACTGGTGACTAGCCAGGAGGTAAGAGGCAGTACTGGTGATTAGCCAGGAGGTAAGAGGCAGTACTGGTGATTAGCCAGGAGGTAAGAGGCAGTACTGGTGATTAGCCAGGAGGTAAGAGGCAGTACTGGTGATTAGCCAGGAGAAAAGAGGTAGTACTGGTGATTAGCCAGGAGGTAAGAGGCAGTACTGTGGTGATTAGCCAGGAGGTAAGGCTACGTTCACATTTGCGTTGTGCGATGTTGCGTCAGAGACGCAACGCACAACGCAAAAACGCAACAAAACGCACGCTAAAACGCAGCGTTTTGCGACACATGCGTCCTTTTTTGCCGAAATTTGGATGCAAAAAAAATGCAACTTGCTGCGTTTTCTGCGCCCCACGCTTGCGGCAAAAAACCCCGCATGCGTCGCAAAATGCAGCACAACGCATGTCCATGAGCCCCCCATGTTAAATATAGGGGAGCATAATGCATGCGTCGCCGCGGCTGCGCCCGACGCAACAGCGCAAAACGCTAATGTGAACGTAGCCTAAGCGGCAGTACTGGTGATTAGCCAGGAGGTAAGAGGCAGTACTGGTGATTAGCCAGGAGGTAAGAGGCAGTACTGGTGACTAGCCAGGAGGTAAGAGGCAGTACTGGTGATTAGCCAGGAGGTAAGAGGCAGTACTGGTGATTAGCCAGGAGGTAAGAGACAGTACTGGTGACTAGCCAGGAGGTAAGAGGCAGTACTGGTGATTAGCCAGGAGGTAAGAGACAGTACTGGTGATTAGCCAGGAGGTAAGAGGCAGTACTGGTGATTAGCCAGGAGGTAAGAGGCAGTATTGGTGATTAGCCAGGAGGTAAGAGGCAGTACTGGTGATTAGCCAGGAGGTAAGAGGCAGTACTGGTGACTAGCCAGGAGGTAAGAGGCAGTACTGGTGATTAGCCAGGAGGTAAGAGGCAGTACTGGTGATTAGCCAGGAGGTAAGAGGCAGTACTGGTGACTAGCCAGGAGGTAAGAGGCAGTACTGGTGACTAGCCAGGAGGTAAGGGGCAGTACTGGTGATTAGCCAGGAGGTAAGGGGCAGTACTGGTGATTAGCCAGGAGGTAAGAGGCAGTACTGGTGACTAGCCAGGAGGTAAGAGGCAGTACTGGTGATTAGCCAGGAGGTAAGGGGCAGTACTGGTGATTAGCCAGGAGGTAAGAGGCAGTACTGGTGATTAGCCAGGAGGTAAGAGGCAGTACTGGTGATTAGCCAGGAGGTAAGGGGCAGTACTGGTGATTAGCCAGGAGGTAAGAGGCAGTACTGGTGATTAGCCAGGAGGTAAGAGGCAGTACTGGTGATTAGCCAGGAGGTAAGAGGCAGTACTGGTGATTAGCCAGGAGGTAAGGGGCAGTACTGGTGATTAGCCAGGAGGTAAGAGGCAGTACTGGTGATTAGCCAGGAGGTAAGAGGCAGTACTGGTGATTAGCCAGGAGGTAAGGGGCAGTACTGGTGATTAGCCAGGAGGTAAGAGGCAGTACTGGTGATTAGCCAGGAGGTAAGAGGCAGTACTGGTGATTAGCCAGGAGGTAAGAGGCAGTACTCCTGCTCCTGTGCAATGGCCACAGATAATTGTCGTGGCTGATGGAATTAGACAGTGCAAGTCCTTTCACACCAACCCTAGACGCATTGCCTAGAAATATTAATGCTTAGTTTACCTTTATAGCCATTTTGTTTCCATTTCCCCAGTGCATCTAAAATGAAAAATTAAAGGGAGTGTCACCCCCAAAATGTCTTAGCCTGCCAATCTAAACATTCATTTTTGGGGCCTAGCCCCTATTTAAATCACGCTAGGCAAGAATGGCTTAACTTTATAATTAAAAATCAACTTTGATTTGCTATGTAGATTAGGGCTGTTTGGTGCACCCTTGGCTTTGGCCTATGCCTTGGAGCACCATCACGCCCTCTTATTTGCATAATAATGCCGATACCTCACATTAATTTGTCTATACAGTAGCCAGTGGAGGAATTGGCTTCATTATGCAAATAGGATTATTATAAAAATGAACATGCATCAACTCATAGGCCCCACCAAGGAGTCCCAGTGCACCCTCCTTTGCATATCAAATAACAGTTGATTTTAATGTTAGGCTAAACTATGGTTCAAATAGGGGCTAGGTCCCCTATAAAAATGTTCAGGAAGTTTAAATGCCATTTTGGGAGTGACAGACTAATTTTAAACAACTTTTAATCCACAAAATAGTCTGTTTCTGCAGCTCCTATACGCATCTATGCGTTTCTACTGTAACAGACTACAAACCAACCCATTCACACTCACCTCCATCTGTCACCTAACTGACAAAGGAAAGGTACATTAATGCAGCATTAGGCTTCTCAGAATTGTTTATAATCTGTAACCATGGAGATATATAGGTCTCCACAGGAGCTGTATACCTAAACCAAGTGACTTTTATATTAACACTATTTTAAGTTGTTTCTTTTCAAATGCACTCCTAACCTCTGTCACGTATGAGAAACAATTAGGCTATGTGCACACGATGCGGATTTGCTGTGGATCCGCAGCGGATTTTTCCGCGCAGAAACGCTGCAGATCCGCACTGTGATGTACAATACAATGTTATTCAATGGGAAAAAAAAAAGATCTGCAGATGGTGCGAAAAAATCAGTGCGGAATTGCTGCGGATTTCAAAGAAGCGCATGTGCACTTCTTTTGTGCGGATCTGCAGCGTTTCTGCACCCCTCCATGTTAAAAATCCGCAGTGGCAAAAACTGCAGAAAATCCGCACAAAATCTGCAGCAATTCCGCATAAAAACCGCACAAAAACAGCACAAAAACCACATAAAAACCGCGGCAAATTCGCGGCTGCGGATTCTGCCAGGAGATGCGGATTTTGTGCAGAACGTTCGGCACCTCTTTTCTTACGTGTGCACATAGTCTTAGGGTTTACGCTGGGATCCCTTCCTGCCTACGACAACACTTGTAAATCATATCACATCGATCGGAAATGCACAACAGATATTTCACTGATTGAAAACGTGTCATCCTGCAAAAATGTATAAAACCCCCCCTCACTAGTGTTTGTCTTTCCCCAAACACATGGATGACACTTGTCATATAGCAGTAGTGGAGGCATCTGAGGGGTTCCCAGTATCTGAGAACAGGGATGTGCCCCATTGATTTCCCGGAGACCTATGTGGTCCATCATGGCTCAGGATGGATGTGGGGAGGCACCTGCTCTGGGCACATGATGTGGAGACAATGGCGATGATGTGCAGCCAGTGCTAGGAGCACACTGTCACCCAGTGTCGTCAGGCAGGTGTGGACCCACAGCACCCACTCCCATCCCCCTCCTTCCTGTGCTGTGGCGCAGGCTCCGTGCTCCCCTCCATCCATCCATCCTGTGCAGTCTCTCTCCAGACGGTGCCTGTGCTGTCTGCTCCGGGGCTCTCTCCAGTCTCCAGCCCAGCTCCTCCATCCTGCAGCCTGCCAGCATGAGGCACCCCTGCCTGCTCCTGCTGCCCCTGCTCCTGCCCCTAGTCTGCACCCAGGGAGACGGCAAGGAGCTGGAGAACGCCGGCAATTTCATGGAAGATGAGCAATGGCTGTCCTCCATCAACCAGTACAGCGGCAAGATCAAGCACTGGAACCGCTTCAGAGATGTGAGTCCTGCGGACGGGGGCGCGGAAAGGGTTAAATGGAGGCGATTGCAGAAATGATGGAGGATGCAAGGGCTGCATCATGTGTCTGTGGTGCTCCGTGAGAGGGCATGAGGGTCTGTAGGGGTCTGCAATGTCAGTCTGCTCTGCCCCCGGGGGCAAGTGGCCCAGATACCTGGGCAGGAAGCAGGAGCTTGGTGCATAAGGGAGGGGGGTAAGGGGTTAATTAGGTAATTTGAAGGGTTTGAGACATTAACAGTGGTATATAGTGTGTATAGCAGCAGTGCTGAGATCTGGAGCAGGAGGGGTTGATGAAAGGGTCTGAGAACAGGTCAGCACATGAGAAATAATGGGGTTTCATAGAAGAGGTTGTGGTGCAAGGCTGTGCTGGGGGGTATGGGGGCTGAAGCCGGGGGGCTAGTGCTGGGGGTTAGACAAGAAAGTTGTTTCTCTACATTATCTATCTATCTACCTACAGTATCTATCTATCTATCTGATATATATACTGTATATATGTTTGTGTCACTGACATCTATATTTATATATATATTCTATGTGTATATAGCTATTCTATCCTATTCTAAGTTGTCAGTCTGTGATTTTACTGTACGCGGCACATGAATTGCTGGCTTTTATTCTACATATATCTATCTATCGATCTATCTATCTATCTATTATGTATATATCAATCATCTATCTATCAATCATCTATCTATCTATTATCTATCTATCTATCTATCAATCATCTATCTATCTATTATCTATCTATCTATCATCTATCTATCTATCTATCTATCTATCACCTATCTATCACCTATCTATCTATTATCTATCTGTCTATTATGTATATGTCTATCTATTATCTATCTATCTATCTATCTATCTATTATCTATCCATCTATAGATCTATCTATCTATTATCTATCCATCCATCCAGCCATCAATCCATCCATTAATCCATCCATCCATTTCCAAGAAAATATAAGTGTTGTATTCCACAGAGATAGGACAAGTTGAGACAGAATCTAGCTGGTACATTTCGTATAAAAATGCATGAAATATTAATGTCACTGATATAGTTGTACACATTAATTGTAACTGTGTAACATGGCTGGTGCAGATAAATGTCTAGAGCCAGCACCAGGGAGAAATGTGCATAGGCTGGACATGATGCCAAACTTAATAGAAAAATAGCGAGAGATTTGTTAGAAGAAGCAGCAGGGCTCCTGCGTGATGTAGTGTGTGATGTGGGTTGTATAAGGTAAGGCAGTGAGCTGAATACATCAGCTGTGGTGTAGGACAGATGGGTGTTGTCATCATAAAGCTGATGGATGTAAGATAAGTGGTTCAGGGGCCTTTGATGAAGGAGGACGGTGGTGCTGATGTAAGGGGAGTGCAGGGCTGCTAGTAGTATATGTAGAGCTGGAGGATATGAAGGAAGAACACAAGTGATACTTTGTACTATGGTGGTGATGACCTGCTGTACTCTGCTCTTCAGCCAGGACTGACTCGTATAAGGTGAAAGTCGTAGTCGGTTTGCCACGTAGCACTATACACTGTGTTAGGGGAGCAATATGAAGCCCAATGGGGCAAAAGGAGAAGGCCGGGCCTGGGGCATGGTGTCCTAGGGACATTACATCAGAACTGTTTCCTACCTACATTTGCTATGGAGTGGAATACCATTTTATAATTGTTCTTTGTTATCTGTCACATTGGCAGAGGAAAGGTCTGGTGTGCAAGAACTGCAGTCTGAGAGCTCATCATAATGCTTTGTAGGTAAAGGTGGACCCACTTATTGCTCGGACCCCTGTGCGGCTGCACGGGTGGCATCAATGATATGTCTGCCCCTGACCTGTCATTTCAGGCTGGGTGAGCCTGGTCGTAGAGTTCTTGTAAAGGGCCACCGACACTCACAAAAAATCTGCCTTCATGATCACTACTTTTTCTCACATCTCTACAGTTCTGGGAACCTTGTAAAAAATGGCTATATCTATATAGGAATGCCAGCAGCTGGATATGCAAGCTGTAGTTTGGGTTTCACTGTTATTTTCTTATTTAAACGCAGGCAGAGTAATGGGATTCATTAATTTAAAGAGAGACAGAAAAGTGATACGGCACAAGTGTGTGTGATACTGAGTGTGCGGAGGTGTGGACACTTGGAGATGAGTTTTAGAACTAAAGCAGAAGAAGTAAAGTCCTCCCGGAGACAGTATGTCTATGATGTATTCATAGGCAATCAATATATCTGAAAAGTGCCATCAGGGGTTAATATGGATACATTCTCAGTGCAGCTGACATGGGTGGCCTATAACAGTATTTCCAAGAAATGAGTTTGATTATTCCTGCAGCAGTTGTGTTATTCTATAAAACTCTACTGTTGCATTATTTCATTGGAGCTATTCCCGTATACCTATATAATTAGCGTTATTGTAGCATGCGCATTTGTGGATGGATAATGATAATGAACGGTCTCACAACGTTGGGTAAGGATGCTCTACAGATCACCGCTGCGGATGGGGTTAATGGATAAACTAACACCTCATTCCGTAAATATCACTAATGAGAGAACAAGAAAAGATGCAGATTTGTTGTTGTTCGTAGAGAAATCTGAAAGGGGTCAAACAGCAGGATGAATCTGAAGCTATTCCCCAGCCGGTGCCTCCCGGAAACCTCTACAAGGAGAGCCTTCGTTCTGTGTCCAGTGTGTCAGTCAGATCTGCTGCTTCTCCGTAGAGGATGCATGTATCCGTGGAACGTGTCCGTCTCTCTGCACATAGGCCGCCTGGCATTATTGACAGCCTTTCTGAACATATAATGCTGCATCTACTCTCAGGGGATCTTTGATTTCAGTCTAAGCAGCTGGCGCCGCATCATCACATATCATTATAATATTACATTGTTTCTCATCATCTTCTAGAGTAAAACAGACGAGAAAATTGGAAATCAGTGGTAGTGCCATTGCAGACGATGCAAGTGCATTCATTAGGCATCATGGTTTTTTTTTATAATGTATGCTAATGAAAAAAATAAGTCATTTCTGTGATATTGTTGAATCACCAGGAGTAAGTAAATGCACCCATTCCACCATTACTGGAATCCCTGCCCCCACCCCGATTAGCTTATTGGTACGGCACATTAGTCATATAGTTGGCTTTGTAAATAAGACTGCTGGTATGGCCATACACAGGATGGGGCTCTGGGGGGAGCATTGGTGTCCGCTAATGATCCTCCCACCCATCCGCAGAACTGGGAAGAAGCTTGTTAGTGGAAAAGACCCTGCATATTGTATGAGGGGCTTCGGTTGTTTGAATAGGCAATAAATTGGGCCTTCTGTTTCTTCCCTCTGCAATTCCAGGACTGCGGTATAGCTGATCCGCCCCTCCCTTCAGCACCTCGCCACGCACTGCACTGTATAATAAAGGAGATTGCCTTCTGCCTACTTTATTGAGCGGCACAATTAAGAAAAAAGTCAATAAATCTGAAGGAGGAGTTTCTGCTTTCTGCATGCTGTAGTGGTTATGCAGATCTCCAGCCCCATTCCTCCTGTAATTTATTCCGAAGGGTAAGAATAAAATGATATAACATAAGACAACAGCCAATGTATCACCATCGCATTTGGATTTATCCAAACTAAGGAACATCCAAAAGTACAACTTTGAAATTATATGTCATAATGAATCTTAAAGGAAACTTGGAATGTTAAAATGTTATCTGATCTTCAGGCAGGATCTTGTAGAGCAGGAGGAGCTGATCAGATTGATATACATTGTTGTGGGAGACGCTTTAGCATAACTTGTATTTTATTCGTTGAAGTCCCTGGTGAGTCCAGCGGGCGGTCCTATTCAGTGACTGACAGTTTTCTCCGTATGTCTGTGCATGCAGAGATATCACTAGTAGGATACAAACGCCAGGGGTTTCAATAAATAAAATACAAGTTCTTAATAAATCTTTTTCTTAAAACCTACAGGTGCATCTCACAAAATTAGAATATCTTCAAAAATTTAATTTATTTCTGTTCTTCAATACAAGGGTGAAGCTCATATATTATATAGAATCATTACAGAGTGATCTGTTTAAAGCATTTGTTTCTGTTAATGTTGATGATTCTGGCTTACAGCCAGTGAAAACCCAAAAGTCATTATCTCTGTAAATTAGAATACTTTATAACACCAGCTTGAAAAAATGATTTTAAAATCCGAAATGTTAGCCTACTGAAAAGTATGTTCAGTAAATGCACTCAATTCTTGGTCAGGGCTCCTTTTGCATCAATTACTGCATCAACGCGGCGTGGCATTGGAGGGGGGGGATCAGCCTGTGGCACTGCTGAGGTGTTATGGAAGCCCAGGTTGCTTTGATAGCAGCCTTCAGCTCCTCTGTATTGTTGGGTCTGGTGTCTATCATCTTCCTCTTGACAATACCTCATAGATTCTCTATGTGGGTAAGGTCAGGTGAGTTTGCTGGCCAATCAAGCACAATGATACTGTTGTTTTTAGGCCAGGTATTGGTACTTTTGGCAGTGTGAACAGGTGCCAAGTCCTGCTCGATAATGAAATTTTTATCTCCAATAAGCTTGTCAGCAGAGGGAAGCATGAAGTGCTCTAAAATTTCCAGGTAGACGGCTGCACTGACTTTGGTGTTCATAAAACACAGTGGACCTACACCAGCTCCCCAAACCATCACCGATTGTGGAAACGTCACACTAGGCCTTGGAAATCAAGGTCCCAGAGTCTGGAGGAAGAGTGGAGAGGCCACAATCCAAGCTGCTTGAGGTCTAGTGTGAAGTTTCCACAATCAGTGATGGTTTGGAGAGCCATGTCATCTACTGGTGTAGGTCCACTGTGTTTTATCAAGACCAAAGTCAGCGCAGTCGTCTACCAGGAAATTTTAGAGCACTTCATACTTCCCTCTGTTTGTAATCTGTTTGTAATGACTCTATATAATATATGAGTTTCACTTTTGTATTGAAGAACTTAGTTCAGTTAATTTATTTCAATTAACATTTCGATGATATTCTAATTTTGTGAGATGCACCTGTATATATCATTCTGCTCGGTTTCTCCTGCTCTATACCGTGGTGTCCACAGATCGGACTGCATATACAAAATGACAGGTTCCCTTTAAATATGTACAAAAAGTGCAAAAACATACTCTGATCCCATTGTATGAAATGCAGCATGTATTGGGTAACTCTCATGCCACATAATCAAGCTTTATCCTTATTTGTCGGTATGGAAAAGTGGGAAATCTTTGTTGTAGCAATGTGCTCAGCTCTTTCCAGACGCTCTGCGTCTATCACAGCTCCAAGCATGAAGCCATGGTGGGGGTACAATGATAAAGAGCTAACTTAAAGAAGATCAAAAGTGGCAAGTTTATCCTCTTATTTTATTCCTGCTTTTTCCTAGACTATTTTTTTTTCCAACAGTTCAAAAAATATTGTCTTTTTTATTTATTGAGCCAAATATGGAAAATATGGCTCACATGATTCTCAGAGGTTGGGGCTTTAGGCTGCTTTGCATATTTACCTTGAGAGCAATGTCCCCTTGGTAAAGGATAAAAACTAGCGTATTGGATTCACAAAATAGAAGGCCATATTTCTTGAACATTTCTACTGAGCTTCTCTAATTGTTTTATATATACAGTACATATATTTATGTGTATTTATATATTTATATAGACAATGGTAGATCAATTGCTGAAAAGGCAGAATGCTTTCAATAATAGACGTGTTAATAGTTTATGTTTTATGAATTAGCAATATGCAAAGTGAATGAACAAAAGGGAAATCTAAATCAAATTCATCTTTGGTGTGAACACCCTTGGCCTTCTGAAAATGATACATTTTTCTTGATACATTTGTACTTAGGTTTTGGCAAAATTTGACAGAGAAGATGTTCTAAACATCTTGGAGAACTAACCACAGATCTTTTGTGGATGTTGTGTTAGTAAATCCTGTCTCTTCCTGTGATCCCAGACCGTCTTGATGTTGAGATCAGGACTCTGTGGGGCCATGTCATCACTTCCAGAACTCCTTGTTCTTCTTTACATGATAATTCTTAATAACATTAGCTGTCTGTTTTGGGGTCTTTGTCCTGCTGCAGAATACATTTGGAGCCAATCAGATGCCTCCCTAATGATATTGCTTAATGAATAAGTATCTACCTGTATTTCTCAGCATTAAGGACACAATTAATTCTGACCAAATCATCATCTTCATTTACTAATATTGGCTCCCAACTTGCGAAGAACCTGCTCTACACTTCCCTCTTACCCACAGAAACTCATTACTGTTCTGCTCTCTGGCCTGTCTGCAAACAACCTTCCTTGTGTTATAGCCAAATATTTCAAAAGTTGTTTAGCCTTGTTTCCAAATTGAAGGTATGTCTTTTGATTACTTCTGGTCAGGCATCTTGAATCAGTAGATGGGTGTGCCTGGGTCCCACTGGTTGTCTGCCAGTTCAGAGCTGATAGCACTGATGGACACTTTTGTTGGATTGTAATCATGATGTGTCTTTCTTTTCCTTGGTCGTCCACTGCATCTGTAGTTCTGAATGTTGCCCATTTCTTCTTTCTTTTTTTTAAATAAGCTTCACTATCACATCTTGAATTCCCAGTCTGCTTTGAAATTTTTGCTTGGCAGAGACCTTGCTGATGCATTATAATTACCTTGTGTCTTGTTGCTGTGCTCAGTTTTGCCATGGTGCATGTGCTGAGATATGACACTGTCTTTCATATCCTCACCTTTATAGCAGAGATTGTCTGTTCCTCACCAAGTTTTAAGCCTCCTGCACTGCTGTGTCAGCTCCAGTTAATGACTCTTCTTCAACCTACATATGAAATGGTGATCATTATCACCTGTTTGGTATAATTGGTTATTCATATGTCTGAATATAAACCTAGAAAATCCCTGACTTTTTGCATGTGTACTGAGAAGAACTGATGCTGTTTTGAAGGCATTGGGCAGTCACTCAAAATATTGATTTTATTTAGATTTCTCTTTTATTCTTTAAGTTTGCATTCAATTAATTTACTTAATTGATATAAATGAATTATTAGGACTTCTATTTTGTAAAGCATTCTGATTTTGCAGCATTTTCAGAACACCTGCCTAAAACTTTTGCACAGTGCTGTAAATAGATGAGTCACCAGCCAGGGCCGTGGGGTACTCTGTACCGGGTCCGGTGTTCACAGGGGAATGTCACGGTAGCGACCCGGTCCGTGGCACAGGGTGCCCATGTAAAAGGGAAAGGTCTTTAAAGGGAATAAAGTTTATGTTTGTGACGCAACCTGTGGTATTCGTTCAGGGTGACCGACGCTGCTTTAAGGGGTCCTCTGGGCTGATGTTATGGCAGCTAGATGGTATACCTTCCCACAGGTGAAGTATGTCCCCAGGGCTTCCCAGTGTGTAGATGGTAGAATGGTTAGAGGTGCAGTAAGGAACGAGGACACAGGTTTGCAGTCTCTTTACCTCATTTACTGAAGACTTCAGCAGCCACAGTCCAGGGCACTGGATCACAGGGCAGGTAGAGTCCGGCCAGTTTGGAGGCAAGTCCATAGTCCCAGTCCCCTTATACAGGTGGAAAATAGAAGCCTTCCTTTGCGCTGTAGTGGTGTAGTCCCTTACTGCTAGAAGCTTCACATAAGGTCCTCACAGATGTTATCTCTTTCTCTCTGTCCCCCGGATAGGACATAACCCGTATGACTGGTGACTTGAGCCTGTTTATAGGGTCTCTTAGATGACCCGGCTCTGAAGGGTGTCACCGTGCCTCCTGGGCGTTGGGTCGGACAGGGAACTTGAAGTTCAGCTGTCCTGCCGGTCTCTGATGTAAGGCATGGAGGTCCTTACAACCTCTGTGTTCCGGCTACCGGATTTCTGCGCCTCAGAAGTAGACAGCCTGCTCAGGGCTGGTCTCCCTCTGGTATCCTTTCCTGTGCTTCCTCTCCTGCACGCTCACTGCAATCAATTTGCCTTTTAAATGTCTCTTTCCGGGAGCTGCAGCTCTGTGGCATTCACAGCTCCGTAAACCCTCTGTCCTCCTCAGACTGCTGTCTGGAACTGACTGACTTTCCCTACAGACTACCAGTTATATATATATGGGGAGTCACTTAGTAAATAGGATCAAAAGCTCCCCTTGGTGGCCTGGAGTATGAATGTGTTGCATGTTTGTGGTACCTGGTTACAGTTATCCTTTCTTGCCTCCAAACGTAGCATCACTCTCCCCATGAGGAAAGCGACATTACTGTGACGACCAGGACCCTGGAGTGCCACATTCCCCCCCCCCATCCCCATTAAATCCAGTACTCCCAGACTGGGAAAAGAATAACAACAATACATGTTAATGCAAGGAGACATACAATTTTTTAAATGCTATAAAAATAAGTATACAAGTTAATGCAAACTGGTGCTTCCCTCTATGGGAGGTAAGGACGCTTGAACGTTGCAAAACATACTTACATTGAGGGCCCATTTTGATAAGAATAGAAAACATATAACAACTACTAAATGCAAGTACCCTCTAAGGGTATACTATCTTTTAAGTGCTACATAAACATTTTCTTTATCTTCTAAGTGCAAAACTTTCGACTAACCCCCACGGGTTTACTGCATCTCGTTCATTTTATTCAAAAGTGGATGATCATGATTTATCTTTATAACTATCTGTCTAAATTCAAGTCTTTCAATGCTGAGATAGTGCAATTAATACTCAAGTCAATCATTAACTTTAGAACAGCAGTAACGATGCGAGGGACCCGTAATTAACCCCCAACGTTGGCTTGGGCGGGCTACAAGGCGTGTATCCAGACCTGGAATCCTGCCGCACCAAACGGGTTTTTCTTCAGGTCTCTGGAAAGCAAACAACTTTCAAAGCAATATTAGACGCAGTCTCTTTAAAAGCTTCTTTGGAAAACCAGTAGGAAGCACCTTTAAGATGGTGCAAACTATTTACATTTGAGAGTTTTTGAGCCATTCACTGTCCATAACTTGAGTGTCTTTAAACGAAATGCAACTTGTGCAAAACATAGGATCCTTTTTAAACGTGGGACCCCTTTAAGTGTAAACCTGGTCAGGTTTAATAAAGTTCTAAACAGCAACAGTCATTTTAGTAACTTGTAGCAAAAAAGTTAACTTAACTATTTACAGTCATTTTCAAATTGGTTTTGTTTTACTCTAGTAATTTCCAAGGTACCAATCGGCATCGAACACTTCCTGGCCCGAAAAGATTGGTATCTGAATTCACGTCTGGTACCAGATCGACGTCATAGGTTTGTTCCTCATGAACAGTCAAGTCATTAGCTGCTTTCAAAGTTTGTGTGTCATGAGTACGTATGTCAGCTAGTGCAGTTGCCACAGCAGTTGTCTCACTGGTGGTGGTTATGCACACAGTGGTACTGGTAAGGGTCTGAGGGGTTGTTTGCTATTCAGCTGGGGTAGTAGTGGTGGTAGTTTCTTTGGTGCTAGGTGGTACTGCTGTGGATACGCATTTCCTAATGTTCATGGCGTACCAGCCTTTTTCACTCCAGTGATGGGTGTAGGTCACATGATCCCCTCGGCACAGATCCCGGTCAGGAGGTCCCTCCTGGAGATGAGATTCCACATCACGGCGGGTGACATAGACCTCCACCAGCAGTCCCGATTCCTTAATGAAATCCAAGCCCCTTTTTGGGTGGAAGGCCACTACCACACCCCGTTTTGCTGAGCTCTTGTTACATCGTTTGCTTTTATGGGCCTGCGCTTTGTGTTGGGCCTCACTCCCTTTTTCCTCCTTCCTTTTTAGCACCAGACATTGGTTATATTCCTCCCAGGTGAGAGCTTCAACATGGGACCCTTCCGGTTGGGCCTCCCCATGGGACCCGATGGGTTCTGCTCTCGGATTGTCCCATTGGAAAACCACCCCCTTGGGGCTCACCTCCAGCGGTGTGCCTATGGGTGTTGGAAGCAGGCCCGTCAATGTCTCGTCGGTGGTGGTAATACTAGCTGGAGCAGGGCCTTCATTTGGGGCAGGAGCTGTTACTGGAGCAAGGTCAGTGACTGGGGGAAGAGCGGTCGCTGGAGCAGGATCGGTCACCGGGGCAGGGTCGTTTTCTGTACCTGCGTCTGATGTGGTTCCATTGATGCCGGTCTGCTCTGCTGATGAGGCTGCTGGAGTCGGCTGCTTCACGGACCGCGACTCCTCCAGTGCATTCTTCCTACACAGGGCTGACTTCCATTTCTTCACCGCTGTCAGCTCGGTGTCCAGGAGCTGGCGACTCCGCCTCCACCTGCGGTTCCAGGAAGTCCGGATCCTCCAGTAGCGGTGAGTTCGGGTCCTCCTCTGGTGGCTTGGGATAGTCCCGGGTCACTTCGTCGTCTTTCGGGTACCCGCTGGTCGCCATCTCTTTTTCCGGATCTGCAGTCACACACGCTCGCTGCTCCTCCATCTCTCGGAGGCAGGGCTCCTTCTCCTTGTTCCCCCCATTGCAGATCAGGAGGCGGACTTCCTTGGCTGATGGGCACGTCCTCATCATGTAATAGCATTCGTAAGGGGCGTTCATCACTGTTCGCACCACTCCGATAGTCTCCTCCCATGATGGCACACCCTTCTTCTCCGGCGCTCCTCCTTGCGCTGTAATGGCGGCGGTTTTGGCTGTATTTTACGATACACAGTCTCTCAGCACAAAACAGGCACATTCTTTTAGGCGCACATGACCCAGTTTTCATGGTCGGTCCATCCTGTTTGTGACGTCAAGATAAGTCGCCCGCCAGGGCCGTGGGGTACTCAGTACCGGGTCCGATGTTCACAGGGGGATGTCATGGTGGCGACCCAGTCCATGGCCCAGGGCGCCCATGTAAAAGGGAAAGGTTTTTAAAGGGAATAAAGTTTATGTTTGTGACGCCACCTGTGGTATTCGGTCAGGGTGACCGACGCTGCTTTAAGGGGTCCTCTGGGCTGATGTTATGGCAGCTAGATGGTATAACTTCTCACAGGTGAAGTATGTCCCCAGGGCTTCCCAGTGTGTAGATGGTAGAATGGTGAGAGGTGCAGTAAGGAACGAGGACACAGGTTTGCAGTCTCTTTATCTCGTTTACTGAAGACTTCAGCAGCTACAATCCAGGGCACTAGATCACAGGGCAGGTAGGGTCCGGCCGGTTTGGATGCAAGTCCAGTCCCCTTATCCAGGTGGAAAATAGAAGCCTTCCTTTGCGCTGTAGTGGTGTAGTCCCTTACTGCTAGAAGCTTCACATAAGGTCCTCACAGATGTTATCTCTTTCTCTCTGTCCCCCGGATAGGATAGGACATAACCCATATGACTGGTGACTTGAGCCTGTTTATAGGGTCTCTTAGATGACCCGGCTCTGAAGGGTGTCACCGTGCCTCCTGGGCGTTGGGTCGGACAGGGAACTTGATGTTCAGCTGTCCTGCCGGTCTCTGATGTAAGGCGTGGAGGTCCTTACAACCTTGGTATTCCGGCTACCGGATTTCTGCACCTCAGAAGGAGGCAGCCTGCTCGGGGCTGGTCTCCCTCTGGTATCTTCACTTGTGCTTCCTCTCCTGCACACTCACTGCAATCAATTCTGCCTTCTAAATGTCTTTCTGGGAGCTGCAGCTCTGTGGCATGCACAGCTCCATAAAACCCTCTGTCCTCCTCAGACTGCTCTCTGGAACTGACTGACTTTCCCTACAGACTTTCCGTACAGACTACCAGTTATATATATATATATATATATATATACATACATACATACATATATATAGCGAGTCACCTAGTAAAGAGGATCAAAAGCTCCCCGGTGGCCTGGAGTATGAATGTGTTGCATGTTTGTGGTACCTGCTTAGAATTATATCCTTTCTTGCCTCCAAACATAGCATCACTCTCCCCGTAGGGAAAGCGACATTACTGTAACGACCAGGACCCTGGGGCACCACATATACACTCCTCAACATTGAAAGTACAGGTATTTCTACGTGTGCCATTCAAACTTGATATTGAATAATATGTCTATCCATCGTGTGATTGTTTAGCTTATGTGCTGAGATATGAGCTTCTGTACAAAAACACAAGGTTGCATAACTGGTAGAAATGGGTTACATCATTTCTTGCTTTGCTTTTAGTAATGTGTAGTAATGTCATAGGGGCCTTGTGTGGATGCCTTGTCCTTTCATGTATGAAAATGGCTGCAAATTCTTATGGAGATGCCTTTCTGTATCCTGTATTAGATGACTAAAATAAAAAAAACTTTAAGGGGGTTTATAACTTTTTATTAAAGTGGTCCCTAAATGATGAGACTCAATTAAATAACAATAGCAGATAGTCCTCCCCCTCCATGGTTTAAGGACTGGGAACTGCTTCTGTTTGTGTTTTGGCTGCATTAGTGAAGTCACATTGGCAGTACACATCACCACTGCAGCCAATCACTGAGTGCACATCACCACTGCAGCCAATCACTGAGCACATATCACCACTGCAGCCATTCACTGAGCTCAATGGCTTGTGTCATCTAAATTAGCAGAGAGGAACTGAGTGAGTTATCTGATTTTGTTTTTACATGAATTCTGTCGTTTGAGCGCCACTTTTTTTATAAGTGGAAAACACCATTAATCATAAAGAACTCACGTAGATAACAATGCATTGAACTTGTAAAAAAAAGGGAGTGCTGTGTAGTGAGCAGAACGGAGGAGGCAGGGGAAGCACAAACCATTCTGTATATCTCTGAAACCTTTGTAATCCTGTGAAAAAATGACTGATCTAAAAATGTGCAAAATGAACCTACAAGTAAACTACATTCACCCAGTTAAGTAAGAAGAGATATGGAAACATAAGTGCGAGCAGCTAGAAGAAAATGTATCACAGTAAAAGAACAAAAAAACTCAGCATTGCAGA
Organism: Ranitomeya imitator; assembly: GCF_032444005.1. Lineage (NCBI taxonomy): Eukaryota > Metazoa > Chordata > Amphibia > Anura > Dendrobatidae > Ranitomeya > Ranitomeya imitator. The sequence continues at coordinate 756,425,983 of NC_091283.1, read as the reverse complement.
ATGTAGGTTTTTAAGAATTTCTTTTCTATGTAATTTATTAGATGGTAGCTTTTAATTGTTTAAAGAAATTTTTTAAAAATGATTAAACGGGTTGTCCAGGATTAAATAACTATTAATCTATCCTAAAGGGTAAAGGTACCTGTGCTTTCAAGTAACTTTTCAAAATAAGGTGCCCTATGTGAGTATATGAGAATTAACATGATTTGACCATTATACAGCAGAGCTCAGCTGTGTTGATCTGAATGAAGCTCAGCTCTACACTTGTTACAGAGCTCTGCACACTATTTTTCTGTCTACCTCTGCCTGTTCCTTTCTTTGTTGCTCACCCTTCTTTCCTTCCCCACTCCATGGAAGATAATGGACTGTTTCCCGTTTCCTCTGAGCAAGAAAAGTAGAAAAATAACTGATTTCTATGATAAGATATATTACAAAGTTTCCTACAATTGCCTCTAACATTGATTTATAGAAAATTGGTTGAAAGTACAGTTTCTATTTTAAAATAGGAACACAATATGAGATCAGTATAGTCTGACAATCAGCACCCCCACAATCAACTGAAATCTGCTAGGGCAGTTGCCAGATGTAAGCAATTTATGGGGCGGACTATAACAGCCCTGTACATTGTTGATGACATCTGCCTGGTATGGTGCCTCATCTTCTATCATTTGTTTAGTCCCAGACAACCCCTTTAATCTGATCACTGACACAGAGAGCAAAGACAGTCTATGAATTGGAGCCACCTATTGCTTCAACTCTGGCGGTGAGTAGAAATCGCAGAAATATGAGTGCCATAGGTTCCCTTCCAAAATATTATTTTCTGACAGTTATTAAAAATGTATAAAAGGTTAGCTAAATATTGATGCTAACTGATGATTTGGGGATACAGTCAATTCTCTAAAAACTGTATAGTACATAAAAGATGAGGATCGCATTAAACTGCAACCCATTACATTCTAATTTCCAACTTAAATGGCTTGGCCCTGCAGTAGCAAACACAGGGCAAGGTCAGACATGGTGCTATTTGGAGAAAGAAGCGCCTTTTTATTCTACTCACCTACCCATTTTACATTTTTTCATCATGTAAATGATTTTTCCATAAGAATGAAAAACTTGAGTCTTTCTTTCTTGAAGTTATATCTTATATGGCATCCATTTTTATTAGCCGGCAGATCAGTCTATATTTCATTTGCACACTAGATTTTGTAACATTTTGCATGGAGAAGCTTCAGCAATTTGGAGCTTGAAGGAGGTGGATCGTCAATAACAAGCAAAAAGAAATGCATTATCTGATCAATGGAATTTATATTTCCACTTGGTGTTCAGATAATGGGTTATGGATTTACTGGCTAGTTGTATGGTAATCTGTGCGAATAACGCATTGATTTAGAAACGCTATTTCACCTCAAATGTAGCCTCAAGGTATGTTTACTCTTGAGAAACAAAATGGCCATTCATGTAAAAGCCATCGTTAAAAGTGATAAAGTCACATATAAATGTAGAAAATAGAAAATGATTGCCCGTTATACATCGGCTGGCTAATAAAAGTTGTAGCTATGGCTTCCTTCACCAAATATAATTTTCTGGCCTATCTCTGTATCTAACTTCCTCTTCCAAGTCAGTGTACATTGCTGGTGCACCCTAGCACTTAGGCTATGTACCATATTTTGCTGACTATAAGACGCACCAGAACATAAGACGTACCCCAAATTTTGTGGCGGAAAATAAGAAAAACATTTTTTTTAATGTGTCAAATGTGGGTTCGAATTTAGCTTACCAGGGGTGGGGGAGGGTGGCGCTCATAGCAATCCGGCAGTGACAACCATAGAGATCTGCTGGAGACCTCTGGTTGTCATGCTAACCCATCGGTGACCCGCGATCACGTGACAGGGTCACCGATGGGTGAGATTTTGGGTGCACTTGCTGGAAGCGCGCGTTAAATGCCGCTGTCAGAGATTGACACTGCGAATCCACCCGCGGTTGTTAGAGGCACATGTCAGCTGTTCAAAACAGCTGACATGCGCCAGAAAAGATGTGGGCTCAGTACCTGAGCCCACATCAAAGGAAGGGAGTCCGACATCGGCGTCTAGAAAAGCCCAAAGTGGACAGTGTGAATTTTGAAAACATTTATTTTTTTTCTTCAAAACATATTATAATATGAAAAATAGAAAAAAAACATTTTTTAAATTGCATTTAACACAAAAACCTAATTTAAACAGCAGGTCATGCTCTGCATATATACACAGTATATTAATTGATCATATACAAATGGGACCGCAGTCTCTAAATTTGTGTGAAGCAGTGGTGGGATTCCTAGTAGTTATAAAGATGTCACCTATTCAGCTGATAGATGATAACTTGTTAACTTCGTAAAACCCCATGGTACTGTTACCTATTCAGCGTTTTTTCTCTTTATCCCTGTTCATGTTGATTTTTCCTAGATCCCTAGAACATCCAACTTGACTTCTTTAGTTGTCTAACCACCTTTTTGACTCTCCAAATTCATCATTCCATTAAATGACTTGTACGCTACTCGGACAATCCCTGCTAAAATACTGTATTCTAGAGTATAAAAACACAGAAAAGTTAAACCCCTCCCCCACTGGTATTGTACCTGTAGTATCAGCACTGGATCTCCCAGGGCTCGCGTGACATTGTTATCCCACAGCCGCTAATGGGTTGCAGTTGTCACGCTTCGTTCTGATGAACCTGAGTGCAGCAGATTAGCGACCTCTGATTGACTGCAGTCCACATGTGCTATAACATTGTCACAGAGACCCAGCGCCAACATTGCTGGAACAGCGCCAGTAAAGGACATACCATAAGTATCTGTTATTTTTATTTTACAGCCCCTTATAATAATAGCTCAATTCCGTGGGAACTTGCAGAAGAACAATTGGGTCTAGGATAAAATTTTGCGACTTATGGATTTCTCACAGGATTTTCGCCCAACTCCGACAAAGTGGACATGACTTTGGCAGGATAACCCCATACTCAAGTTCATGGGGCGGCATTCCTTATGCCACAAATCTCACCCCAGTCCTCGACAGGAGAACAATTAATGGTGAGGTGCATATGGAGGCACACACCCCTTACCAGATGCTCCTGGTTCATTAAGAGGCATACGGCTCTTAAAGGGGATATTCAGGACTTTTAAAAAAAGGAATGTATTTTCTAACAGAGGCAACTACCTGCCTGTTTTACCCAGTGCCGATCATTGACCGCTCCTACCAGAGATTCATCTACTCCCTGTCAACAGAGCAGCAGTTTTTCTTCCTGTTGACAGGGCGAGACTACTGGTGTCATGCTGATTGACAGCCGGCTTCTGCTGCCTAATTGGGGGAAGATGGCTGTCAACCAGCATGACACCAGTAGTCCCACCCTGTCAACTGGAAGAAAAACTGCTGCTCTGATGACAGGGAGAAGCTGAATCTCTGGCAGGAGCGGTCAATGACTGGCGCAGGGTACAACAGGCAAGTAGTTGTCTCTGTTAGCAAATACAAGCTTTTTTTTCTAAAGTCCCGGATATCCTTTTTAATGAAATAGGAACATCTGACTCCAGCATGGCTCCTCATCACGACCAGCATAAGCAATGCTAGTCTTGATGAATCGTGTCCTTTTTCTTTTTGCATATACAGTTAAGACGTTTTAATATCCGTTAAAAAAACCCACACTGTTAGCTGATATGTTGACATATACAGTATTATCGGTGTAATTATTTCTGGCTGAAAAAGTAATACAGTATAAAATACCCTAAACATTTTTAGTTATGTTCATACTGTAAAAAAAAAAGAGGACACATATGTCTAAAACATGTGTCTGAATGGGGCCTTAGTTTAAAGCCAGTTAATATGTGAACAAGTCTAAGTTTACTTTCAAGCAAGTAGTCTCAGCTGTTCCTTGAAACTGTCTTCCTTCCTGCTCATTCTTCAGCAGACACGGATAATTTAATCTGCACGGATGCTGAGTCTGAAATATTGACTTCAAATAATTTCTCTCTACCAAATTGTATGTGACACTCATTTAAAGTTTATTGTCACTCACATAGTCTCACATGCAACCATCAAACATAAAGTTCTCAGCTGTTTCTAAGACGTAAGTGCGGGGCCTATAATTTAAACTGCATCATCTGCACTTTGTGCCTCTCAATGGATTTTCTGCAGGGTCCTGTCTAGCATAGTTTACTGCACAAGTCGTTCAGACTTCAAAAAGGTATTATGTTTTTTTATGTGCTCATTTTTTTAGTGGTTACATTGAGTCCAGAGCTCATGGTAGTTTTTTCGCCTGTCCATGCATTCATAGGCTTAAAGTGAAGTGATGTAATGACATAAAATGAAGCTCTGTATTCTTGAATCCGATGGTTGAAAAGTAATGAAAACTGAATATTGACTCATACAGACTTCAGTGAAACTTGGTCCATGCACGACCACAATGCATCGGCTGTCTGCGGGTTTCCTGCCTTATGTATGCCTATGAGGCTGTCGATCTTGGGTTTGCAGAGAATCCATACATTGTGGGTCGTGCTTGGACCGAGTTTTAGAGATATCTGCATGAGCCCAAAACAGAAATTTGATCTGCCACAGAATTTAGCTCAAATGTGTTTTGTTGAACTAGTTACAAATGAAGCAAATTCTCAGCTGTGAACCGGTCTCTGAGTGTAGAACAGAATGCATCTTTTTATCTATGTTGCACACCTATCCTGGGTATACTGGGCTTTGCTCCCTTCTAATAGGTCTGTTGAAGCGCCAGGAGGGCGCGAAACGGCCGTCGTTCGCCTGCTGCTCTTTTTGTATACACCCCCGTGCCGTGAAGTTACGAAATAAATACCTGTTTGAAGACCGGTGAGTGCCGCCAAGTTTCTTCTTCGTTGCTGTATCGTTGATGGTCGTTGTTCTGGCTGTAGCACCTAAGGTCTGCCGGCTGGCTGAAAGCTGTGAGTTCTATGCACTCTGGTCGGAGTAGCGGTGGTGCGGTCAGCTGTTCTCTTCCCCGCACGTAGCTTCTAATAGGTCTGCTTCCCTTTGTTGTGCTCCACGTCGGTTTTACAGGTTGCCCGGCATGGATCACTGACGTCATCTCCCGAGACCTATTTAAAGCCCATTTACACACTAATGTCTTGGGTTTGAGCTTGTAGACTTCTATTTGGTGTGCTCCACCTTCTGTGCATTGTGTACTTTACTTTCATCCCTGTTGGATTCCACTTCATCCGTTCTGTTGCTCCTGAGACTCCACAGTGTGCTAACTCCTCGCTGCCACGTGACTTCCAGCTTCCTATATCAACGCCCGGGGTCCATGTGCCCACCCAGACTTGAGGCTTAGAGTATCCACCTCACCTGATGAGCCTGACTATTTAGAGCAAACAGACATTGCACAAATATTAAGCTACTAGATGGTAGCCCGATTCTAACGCATCGGGTATTCTAGAATATGTATGTAGTTTATTTATGAAGATTTTAGAATAATACATTGAATACACAGGATTTGGCCGGCCGCGACATAGTTTATTGCACAGCCCACGTAGTATATATTGCACAGCCCACACAGTATATTGCACAGCCCACGCAGTATATTGCACTGCCCACGTAGTTCATTGCACAGCCCACGTAGTACATTGCACAGCCCACGTAGTACATTGCACAGCCCACATTGTATATTGTACAGCCCACGTAGTACATTGCACAGCCCACGTAGTATATTACACAGCCCAGGTAGTATATTGCACAGCCCACGTAGTATATTGCACAGCCCACGCAGTATATAGTACCGCCCACACAGTATATTGCACAGCCCATGCAGTATATTGCACAGCCCATGCAATATATTGCACAGCCCACATAGTATATTGCACAGCCCACGTAGTAAATTGCACAGCCCACGCAGTATATAGCACAGCCCACACAGTATATTCCACAGCCCATGCAGTATATTGCACAGCCCGTGCAGTATATTGCATAGCCCCCATAGTATATTGCACAGCCCCCGTAGTATATTGCACAGCCCCCGTAGTATATTGCACAGCCCACGTAGTATATTGCACAGCCCACGTATTATATTGCACAGCCCATGCAGTATATTGCACAGCCCACGCAGTATATTGCACAGCCCATGCAGTATATTGCACAGCCCATGTAGTATATTGCACAGCCCAGGAAGTATATTGCACAGCCCACGTAGTATATAGCAATGTGGGCAAAATATCCCTGTTTAAAAAAAGAATTAAAATAAAAAATAGTTATATACTCACCTTCCGTTGGCCCCTGATTTGCACCAATGCTCCTCGCGCGCTTCGGTCTAAAGAGTGCATTGCGGTCTCGCGAGACCACTACGTCATCATCTCACGAGATTGCAATGCATGGAGCGGTTACCGTCCCAGGGTTGGTATGAGCGCAGGACCTGTGATAACGTCGCGGTCACATAACCTGACATCATGGCAGGTCCTTCTCGCATAGCATCCTTTGCACTGGAACCTGCCGCTTGCACTGCCGAGGACAGCCGGCGACGTTGGAGGGTGAGAATAACCTTTTTTTAAAATTATTTTTATTTGTAACAGATCTTTTTACTATTGATGCTGCATAGGCAGCATCAATAGTAAAAAGTTGGTCACACAGGGTTAATAGCTGCGTTACCGGAGTGCGTTGCATAACACCGCGCTCCGGTAACGCTGGCATTAACCCTATGTGAGGGCTGACTGGAGGGGAGTATGGAGCGGGCACTGACTGCGGGGAGGAAAGAGCGACCATTTTGCCGCCGGACTGTGCTCGTCGCTGATTGGTCGTGGCAATGGTTGTGGGCGTTTTGCCAATCAGTGACTTGGATTTCCATGACAGACAGAGGCCGCGACCAATGAATATCCGTTACAGACAGACAGACAGAAAGGCAGACGGAAGTGACCCTTAGACAATTATATAGTAGATTGAGGCACAAAATGTCTTAGAAATATGCAGAAAATTTCACTATAGATTTATTGAGCTCTAATTAAGACTATAGATCACATTTAAAGAGAACAATATGCCAATATTGCCCTAAACATAAGAAGCATGATTTAATGGCAGATGACCTCATTATATTAAACGTTGTACTCCTAAAGCACAGTTATTTAGGAGGTCAACATTTTAGTAAGTACCAGACTCTGGGAGAAATGTCTGCTGCATTGCTTCCCTCTGGCTCCTTCTTACATTGCTCAGTTTGATTGATAAGCCTTATCCTACACAGCCAACAATCCGTCACTTAAGCTGAGCCAGGCAGGAAAAATTCAGAAGGGAAGCCTCCAAGCTGTCATTGTTTCCAGATCCATGATTTTCCTAAAATGTTGTAGAATTTCATGGTATAAAATACCTTAAAGATAACTTATCAGGGGACAGGTGATAAGTTATAGATCGGAGGGGGTCTGGCGACCTGCATCTGGAACCTGCACCGATGGGGAACTTTCATCCCTATTAGAATGAAGCAGCAGTTTGCATACTGCATATACAGACATTCATTCTGTGCGGGACTGCTGGAAAAAGCTAAGTGAAGCTCTTGGCAGTCCCTTCAGGAATGAATGGCAGCATTTGGATACGCACGTTGCCGCTCTATTCTAATACGGTAAAAATGTCCCCTTCTGCAGATCAATGTAGGTCCCAGGGATCTATAAGTTATCACCTATCCTGTTTTTCATTTAATTATTGATAATCAATTGCGGGGTTATACAGTTTTTTTTAAAAAACATCATAACCTTATTTTGACATCTTCTCTCCCAAACACCATGTTTCAGAGTTGTTTTAAATGCTTAGTTTAAGCTCCTTAAGAATTTGCTTTTAACCGCTGCTCAGCAAAAATACATTGCTTATTTACAGTCTATGTAAGGGACTTTCTGTCTGAGCCTTTCTGCTCCCATCAACCTAGCTAGACAGGGAAAATCTCTTACATAGTTTGTGTATATGTAGAGTGCTGCATTCTTACTGAGCAGCAGTTAAAAGGAGATTCTCTTATGGAGCTAGAACTAGCCAGCTAAAGCAGCACTGCAGCATGTTTGTGAGAGAAGGTGTCAAAATAAGGTAATGAAGTTGTGAAGATCTGAGGTTGTGGGTTTTAATAATAACCTAGGCAGGTTAACAATGTAACTATTTTTATTCCTTATATCCACAGTATTATAGCGATTCCAGGTAGATGGTCACAATGCAATGTCCCCTAGACAGTGTCCCTTAGAGCCATGGATTCCATTCTATTCATATTGGTCCAAAAGTCTTTAGAACAAGGCCAGCTGCTCACAGAAATATTACAAAAATTCATACATTTGGAAAGGTTGATATAATAATAAAAAAGTTTAGTTATTCTTTACTGAAATTAGTTCACATATCACAAACTTACCGTAGATTCTTACATGTTTGCCACTTCATTAAGACTGGCATTGCATACTGCAGTCTGTAACGCTATTTTCCAGGCCTCTGCATGGTTCCCCTATCTCCTCCATGCTGAGATACTGGCATACTCTCTGTCTCCTGGTGTTGTGCAAGGCACAGATCCCTGCACCACGCTTAGTATGTGTGCATTTAAAGGGGCAGCACATGCACATAGTGAAATGCCCCCAGCCAATGGCTGGGAAACATTTAGTATTAGAGTGCATCTGCAAGATGGCTCCCAGCTAATAGCTGGGAGGTATCTTGTTTAACAGGCACCCTCCCCAATAGGGAAGTGTCAAGCAACCCAATTATCATTAGGTAGTGTGGTAAACCACTAATGAGTTGTGAAGCCTCCTGGTCCTGGTGTGGCAAATGTCCTTGACCTTGTAGTTCCTGGTCCTTGTGCGGCCTGTTCTTAACCCGTAGTCTCTGGTCCTTGTATGGCCAGTCCTGAATCTGAAGTCCCTAGTCCATATGTATGCATGTAGAAAAGCCGCGGAAACACCATCACGTGTTTCTCAACGCAAGCAATAAATAGCCAGGTCTTTCACCGGGAAGGAACATATTTATTGCATATTTCCCATAAGGGATGGGGGCAAATGCATGTAGAAAAGCCGCGGAGACACCATCACGTGTTTCTCAACGCAGTGATCCAGAACACTGCTCCCATCCCTTATGGGAAATATGCAAATGCATGTAGAAAAGTCGCGGAGACACCATCACGTGTTTCTCAACGCAAGCAATAAATAGCCAGGTCTTTCACTGGGAAGGAACAACCACGGGAAGGGCAGCATCCAAAAAGGAAAACCACCTATGCCAAAACATGGTATCCATCCACAGACAGCTGTTTCTGGGTATTTGCCCTTCATCAGTGTGGAGTAGGAAACTGGCTATTGGGAGTGAAAGACCTGGCTATTTATTGCTTGCGTTGAGAAAAACGTGATGGTGTCTCCGCGGCTTTTCTACATGCATTTGCATATTTCCCATAAGGGATGGGGGCAGTGTGCTGGATCACTGCGTTGAGAAACACGTGATGGTGTCTCCGCGGTGTTGGATGTTTTGATCTCCCCGAGGTCATTCATCCTTATGTTTATGCTCCTAGTCCATGTGTGGCCAGTCCTGGACCCTGAAGCCGCTCTGTCAGTACCTGAATCTATATCCGAGACCCGAGTCTGAATATGTGCCTATACAAGTATTACGTGTATCTTGATTGCTAAAACCAGTCTCTGAATCAGCCCTGTCTGAGACTCCATGTCAGTAACCGTTCTACCCATGGATCCTGAACCTAGTTGTCTGAACGAAGCCCAAGTCTGTGTCTGTGTCAGTAACCATTCTGCAGGGTATCCAATACCTATTAGTCTGAATGGAGCTCTAGTCCTTTTCATGTATGCACGCCTGACCCCTGGGGTCAGCAGCTACAGTACTAGGGACTGCCTTGGAGTGATACCTGGTGGCTACCTGCAGCTCAAGCCTGACACCACCACCAGGAGCTCCAGTGAACACCAGGTAGCCGCTTAGCTATGCCCCTCCAAGGTAAGCCTGGCCCCATGGCACAGTGGGTCCACGAACCATGTGTGCAATCTATTTGTGTAACACAGTCATAATGAAGTGACAGTGTAAGAGGAGCCAGCTTCATTAGCAGGTTCAAATTACCTAATGAATTAGGCACATCTTCTCAGTGGTATGGTTCTCCATGAACCTTGCAAGAAATCTTTCTTCAGACATGGAATGGAATAAGACTAATCTAGTAATGAATTACACATCCAGATTATTCCATTCCCACGTTCCTCCTGAACTCTGCTCATTGTGCAGAGCTTGCTAGGACTGGCATTAAAGGAGTTATCAAGGCCTATATTATTTTTTAGCATGGGCATAAGAACTAACAGGCAGATAGTTGCTAAGTACCTGCCTGTTGTACGCAGTGCCGATCTCTGCCGGTGCAGAGGGGCCACAGACTACTCCTCCTGGCTATTCAGCGGCTTCTCTTCTGCTCAGCTTTGTTGATATGGTGTGACTGCTGACTTCATGCTGCAGGGTGCTGGCTTTCAGTCAGCATGACATCAGCAGTCACGCCGTGTCGACAGAGCAGCCCGAAAGAAGAAAGCTGCTGTTATCATGAACAAAACCCAAAATAAATTAACTGGAGTATAAGTTGGTAGACATGCAACAAGCAGGAGCATGTTCACACTGGCAACCAGTTCATTTCTTCCGGTTTTACAGCAAGGGTGTAGAATCCATTTGTCACGGGGCTACCGCGACAGAGCGGTTCAAGAGAATCGCAGCGAGCTGGGCCTCGTTCACACACAGTGAACAGAAGCTCTTCTCCTGTATTCTGACCTGGCTGCTTTGTGCCAGCAGTGCAGGAGTTAATCTTGTTGCTGAGTTGCTGTGAGCTGGGTCTCTCAGCTGAAGGTGATTTTGTAATCTCCTCCTCTATATAGACCCAGCCTTGACTTAAGCTATTGTCAGTGATCAGTTCAGCTGCCTGGCTTGGAGGTTGAAGGAGCGTGGTGTATTAGGAGCTTGGAGGTTTATTTACAGAGATTGGTGTCTGCTGTTTTGGTTGCATGTTAAACCTGTTTTCCTTCCTAGTTTTTTCCTTCTCTTTCCTCCTATGTGTGACCTCTGTGGTTGTGTGAGCATTTGGTGAGTTTGAGACTTTGTTACCTTGTCTGTGTTCCCTGGTTATTGTTGTATTTATACACTGGTGCAGTCCACCTCCTTTGGGGGGTGAGGGGGCCATTGATAGGGCCTGCACAGGAGACAGGGATACGCTGGCAGCTCATGCCTCCTAACCATCATAGGTACCCCTGAGATAGGGGAAAGTCAGGGCCCCATTTAGTGGCAGGGACAGGTGCGGGTCCCAGTACGCTGTCCTGCCCCTTTATCGCCGTTTACGGCGTGACACCCTTTCTTTGAGCTGGACACTATATTGCTTCCTATTGCTAGGTGTCAGTAGTTGGGCCCCAGTCCTGCTTGTCCATTATTTCACATTGTCATCACCTTAACACATGGTATGGTTTCAATACTAGAGTTTAGGACCGTCCCGAATGGGTAAACCTTGGCACTGGTGGAATGGCTTTTACACTTTTTTCCATCAACAACAGTGTTTACTAAGTATTCTATGTTATTTATATGCACTATTGATTTTTACTTATTGCTAGCAGGGTATATTTCATTTTGTTTCTATCTTGGGTTTTGTCTGTTGACATGAAGCAGCTGAATCGCCGGCAGGAGCGGTTGGTGACCACTCTGAGCTGGCATTGGGTAGAACAGGCAGGTAGTTGCCTTTGTTAGTATCTACCTGTTTGTTAGTTTGTAGGCCTATATTAAAAATGTAGTAGTCTTGGACAACCCCTTTAAAACCTTTCTAAAGTGTTTTATGCCAGAAAACTGATGTAAACACTTTGAGGTATAGATTGCTTAGGTGGAGAGAGAATTTATAGCATGTCCACAACCAATTTTATATAAAACTACAGGGCTGCTGATTACAGGCTTTCTTTATCCTGTTAGTTTATTGATGGGATTATACAAGCATTTGTAGTCTCCCTTTATCTTTGCAGACTATTACTGGAATGTAGTGATAATATAATATTAGTGACTATATATTCAGGCTCACTTGGAACATCCCTTAGAGTAATCATATCTACATGACTACATATCTGACAGTGCCGCTCAGTATAAGTTTTACCGCTGTTTATTCAGTGCTGCTCAACCAAGATTTTGCAGAGACTTATTCCATTTTATGTAATGATCTCTCAGAGTTTGAATTGCAAATGATTAGATCCTGTCGTGCAGACATGCAAATAGGATTTCCTGCTTTCAAATCTCCATAAAAGTATTAGTAGAATATCACAATTTCCACTTTAAATAGAATTTGCAGAAACTAATTGTGGTCTAATGAGTTTAAAAATCTTGAAACTGAATACTTGAGCAGATTACTGACTTGGTAACTTTGCGGCTCACACTGTTGCAGGTTGCGAATTGAAGCAGTGTGGGGAATTCCTTGTAAAATATTCACTTCAAAAATTAGGCATTTTCTTTGATTTAGAAAGTTAAAATTTTCCAGTAGGTGAAACTTTCTTTTCACGAAGGCATAATGAGCTGCCAGACATTTTGTGCTTCTTCTTATAGTTTTAGAAATTAGATAATTCCACCGATTTCCAATAAAGGCTGAAAGATTTATAATCAATAATCAGAGAATTATAGTCGATCAATGGACATCCTGTTGTCTGGATTAATATATGTAATATCTATTACATTCTGGTTCCGTCAAACGGACTGAATTTTTCTTGGTGAAATATCTTTGTTGTTTTATTATAATGTTCTTATAAAATGTAATCTGTATCAGTCATAGAAAGAGCAATGAAATGTTAGGTTTGGCGGTCTTCTTTATCTCATCCAGTTTTCATGCTTTATCTAAGCATGGAAAGAATGTCCTTAAAATGCACATATTTATATTTCAATCTTGGCAGGAATTGACTTTTACTTATAAAAAATCTTCAAGGCGGTAGGCTTTAGATCTGAATGTCTGATAGAAGCAGTGACCTTGGAAGCACCTTAAGGTTTACTTAAACTTTACAAATAATGTTTACCATGGAATTGTTTATTCTGTTACCTGCCACTGCAATTCTTTAATTAAAAGCAGTAACTTAGTGTTTCATATGGAATCCATAAGTGTGGCCAATTTCTTTTTCATCAGACATTCTACAATATTGGTCAGATGAAGACAAGTAAGCAAAAATTATGTTTAGAGCCAATTTCCCCAAAGATCTTCTAAAGACTGGTCCTGTGTAAAACTGGTACGTGTATAAAATATAATCAAAGTCGTACACCGATTAGGCCAAAAAATTTGTATTTTTGAGCAATTTATTCCTTTCCGCATGTAAAGGTAAGACTCTTAAAATGAACTAATCTTAAGAGAAGTGGTTTTCAGATTACTCTTTTTTTCCACTGTTACAAAGATTGTGTGAGAAGATCTCATGGACATTAGATATAAATCACTTGACAGGTTACAAATTGGAGAAATTACAGTATGAATAATAAAGCAATGGAGAAGCAAACGACAAACTCTAAACTTCTGTAGAGAAAATAGCTTTTTTTATCAAAGGGCAAGAAGACTTGGAAACTGTTGTGAAAGCTATTGCAAAGCTAAAATAACAACAAAAAAAACACGTCTAGATGAAAAACAAAAATATATGGAAATGATAACTGAGTCACAGTTCAATCACAACAGAAGATAACTAGGATGTGTTAGATGTTAAAAGAATTTATATCACGGAAATTGACAGCAGATATAGAAATACCCAACACTTTCAGAGTTAAAATATTGAGTCCTTCAAAAATGTTACGATCTTGGGCTTTAAGCCTATAGACCAGGGGTCCCCAACTCCAGTCCTCAAGGCCCACCAACATGTCATGTTTTCAGGATTTCCTTAGTCTTGCCCAGGTAATAATTGCATCACCTGTGCAATGCAAAGGAAATCCTGAAAACATGACCTGTTGGTGGGCCTTGAGGACTGGAGTTGGGGACCTCTGCTATAGACAATGGTGGACCTCAATTGGCTGCTTTATAAAATCATATTTATACCACAACCATATAAGATTCAGTGACTCTTAAAGCCTGATAGGAATTGTTGGAAAGCTCATTCCTGATTATCATCTCATCTAAACAGACTGGCAAGCAGTTGATAATCAAACATAACATGATATCCTAGGCACACTGAATGGTTATATTGATGATTGTTCTGTAGACATAGAATTCTACCCAATCTATTTAAACAGCCAAGTAAATGGCCACAGATAAGCTTGCGCGTGGCCGATCAGCAATTAACGACCGTGGCCAGCTTGTGCAAATGGGTCATTTATTACCTCTCTGACCACCTAACAGTCCAAGCACTCTTGCTACATGTCAGATTGACTGTATTTCAGAAGCATGGCAGAATATAATGGCTGCTACAGTCATATAAAGGGTCTTTTTCAGACTGGCCATATGAACAAGAATGATTGAAAATCCTCAGCCACCATTCCATCTAACATTGCGGATGATGTGAACTAATGAAAAGCAGAAAATAAATTTTGCAAAGAGTAATTTAGCAGTTTTCTGTCTGGTATTTATGGATGTTTTGGTCCCAATCATTTTATGTAATCAATCTTAGAAATCATAAATGTCAAGAAGGTTCATTAAGAAATCAGCTGCAAGTACTGTCGTCCTATGTGCTGCCCTTTATTCTGGTTCCCTGATGAGTCCTTTGTGAATTCCTTGTGCAAGTGGAACATCCCCCTTCTCTCTGAGAGTTATTAGAGTACCCCAAGGAATAAGGGTCTTTTCTGTCCTCTAATGGCTTAATACCACAGATGTTCTTCTCTATCCATATATGATGGTAACATTTATACATTTTATAATTTTCTTACCGAGATTGTTTTCTAATTACCCAATCGTTCCTTGGATTTTAGATGAAGCGCTAATGCAAGATTTTGAATTTCTTTCCGACCTGTGATCTTGGGTTTGCGAATCTTCTGATTGTTCTTTTGCTTATATCGTTTATATTCTCTTCAATGTGTGATAATTCTATATAGCATCATTTATAATCACTCGATGGATATCCTAAATTTGTTTCTTCGAACAGATTTTTCTCTATTACAGCGTTTGTTGTCATTCCAATTTTAGTATATAGAGTAAAAGGAATAAAAATGGTGGGGGCAGTATCCATTTAATGTATAAGGAACTGTACACTAGTACTATATGGAATTTGAGAGACTGAGATAATAATGTAAGACAATTACCTGTCAGATCATATCTTCCTTTGTGAACTCCTTCCTGTATTATGTCCATAGACGTTCTGTCCACTGTCATTTTTGACCTTTTGGCAGCTCTTTAGAAATTGCTTGTTGTAAAACCAAGCTGAATGGTTCTGGTAACTGATTCAAATTGGTAATATGCGAAGAGTTGAATTGATATAATTGGCAGATTATTGCCTGTCTACATATTTAGTGCTGAAAACTGTTTGCTTGTTACAGGGGTTTTTCAGTACTTTGATATTGATCAATATAAGACCGGTGTATACCCAACAACCAGTTATCTCCTCTAATATGCTATTTGCAGCACTGAAGCTGGATGTAAGTGTATGGAGCTAAACAGTACAGCCCCATCACGGTTTAGGGACCGCTGCCAGGTACTGCACATCATCTCCTGTTATTTGAATAGAAGCTGATCTGGGTACTTGTCAACAGTCACTAAATAGTGTGAGAGAACTGTGCTGTTTCACTCCATACACTGTTTACAGCAGCCCGATGCAATAATCTGTAGATTAGTGGAGGAGCAGTGTGCTGGACCTCCGCAGATCTAATTCTTGTCTAAAGTCCACTTTAAGGGAGGATATTAGCGAAGGGAATGAGGATGTCGAGTCCATATGGGTCGAAATTCATGGAGGGAAAAATGGTAACAAAATTCTCATTGGGGTCTGTTACAAACCCCCAAATATAACAGAAATCATGGAAAGTCTACTTCTAAAGCAGATAGATGAAGCTGCAACCCATAATGAGGTCCTGGTTATGGGGGACTTTAACTACCCGGATATTAACTGGGAAACAGAAACCTGTGAAACCCATAAAGGCAACAGGTTTCTGCTAATAACCAAGAAAAATTATCTTTCACAATTGGTGCAGAATCCAACCAGAGGAGCAGCACTTTTAGACCTAATACTATCTAATAGACCTGACAGAATAACAAATCTGCAGGTGGTCGGGCATCTAGGAAATAGCGACCACAATATTGTGCAGTTTCACCTGTCTTTCACTAGGGGGACTTGTCAGGGAGTCACAAAAACAGTGAACTTTAGGAAGGCAAAGTTTGACCAGCTTAGAGATGCCCTTAATCTGGTAGACTGGGACAATATCCTCAGAAATAAGAATACAGAAATAAGAATACAGATAATAAATGGAAAATGTTTAAGAAGATCCTAAATAGGCACTGTAAGCGGTTTATACCTTGTGGGAATAAAAGGACTAGAAATAGGAAAAACCCAATGTGGCTAAATAAAGAAGTAAGACAGGCAAATAACAGTAAAAAGAAAGCATTTGCACTACTAAAGCAGGATGGCACCATTGAAGCTCTAAAAAACTATAGGGAGAAAAATACTTTATCTAAAAAACTAATTAAAGCTGCCAAAAAGGAAACAGAGAAGCCCATTGCTAAGGAGAGTAAAACTAATCCCAAACTGTTCTTCAACTATATCAATAGTAAAAGAATAAAAACTGAAAATATAGGCCCCTTAAAAAATAGTGAGGAAAGAATGGTTGTAGATGACAAGGAAAAAGCTAACATATTAAACACCTTCTTCTCCACAGTATTCACGGTGGAAAATGAAATGCTAGGTGAAATCCCAAGAAACAATGAAAACCCTATATTAAGGGTCACCAATCTAACCCAAGAAGAGGTGCGAAACCGGCTAAATAAGATTAAAATAGATAAATCTCCGGGTCCGGATGGCATACACCCACGAGTACTAAGAGAACTAAGTAATGTAATAGATAAACCATTATTTCTTATTTTTAGGGACTCTATAGCGATGGGGTCTGTTCCGCAGAACTGGCGCATAGCAAATGTGGTGCCAATATTCAAAAAGGGCTCTAAAAGTGAACCTGGAAATTATAGGCCAGTAAGTCTAACCTCTGTTGTTGGTAAAATATTTGAAGGGTTTCTGAGGGATGTTATTCTGGATTATCTCAATGGGAATAACTATTTAACTCCATATCAGCATGGGTTTATGAGAAATCGCTCCTGTCAAACCAATATAATCAGGTTTTATGAAGAGGTAAGCTATAGGCTGGACCACGGTGAGTCATTGGACGTGGTATATCTCAATTTTTCCAAAGCGTTTGATACCGTGCCGCACGAGAGGTTGGTACACAAAATGAGAATGCTTGGTCTGGGGGAAAATGTGTGTAAATGGGTTAGTAACTGGCTTAGTGATAGAAAGCAGAGGGTGGTTATAAATGGTATAGTCTCTAACTGGGTCGCTGTGACCAGTGGGGTACCGCAGGGGTCAGTATTGGAACCTGTTCTCTTCAACATATTCATTAATGATCTAATAAAATGTTTACACAGTAAAATATTGATATTTGCAGATGGTACAAAACTATGTAAAGCAGTTATTACAAGAGAAGATAGTATTCTGCTACAGATGGATCTGGATAAGTTGGAAACTTGGCTGAAAGGTGGCAGATGAGGTTTAACAATGATAAATGTAAGGTTATACACATGGGAAGAAGGAATCAATATCACCATTACACACTGAACGGGAAACCACTGGGTAAATCTGACAGGAAGAAGGACTTGGGGATCCCAGTTAATGATAAACTTACCTGGAGCAGCCAGTGCCAGGCAGCAGCTGCCAAGGCAAACAGGGTCATGGGGTGCATTAAAAGAGGTATGGATACACATGATGAGAGCATTATACTGCCTCTGTACAAATCCCTAGTTAGACCGCACATGGAGTACTGTGTCCAGTTTTTTTTTTGTAAATATATTTTTATTAAAGAGAAGAGAATTTTACAAGAAAAACAGTAGTTAAAAACTACGACAATGAGCAAAGTACTTTTCCTTATAATATACAATTCGAGAAGAGTAACACAAAAAACACTCATTCACAAACCTTGTATAAATCTTACATAAAAGAGAGAAAATAAAAAAAAATTAGAGGGAGTAAACCCTCCAGAATGACTACGGTAACTTTAATTTATAAGCAAAAACTCCTTGCCCCCGCAACAGGCGAGGACTTTCAAAACCGTAACTAAAAGAAAGCATACCTAAAATCAGATCGCCCATGTCCCCAAGAGGGAGACATGTACGCAAATAGTATTATTATAATTATAAAAGTAACTGGTAAATCATGGTACAGACCTATCACACCGAACTGGTGGAAGGAGAACAGCTCACCCAGGGGGGAGATAGAAAGAGGAGGAAATAGAGGGGGGAGCCCAAGTAGGTGGGGCTCAGGAAAAGAAATATAAAATGAGAATAAGAAAAGAAAAGAAAAATAGCTTAGTAATCAACTGTAGAATAGACAGGCGTATCAGGTAAACAGGTCAGGGAAACGAGCAGAATCTTTAAATAAAATCCATTCAGTCCAGATACCTAAAAAGGAGACCCTTGTCTGTGAAATGTCTGCATCAATTTCCTCCAACCTAAAGATGGTTTCAAATTCTGAAAACCACTCCACAACATTGGGGGGAACCGGGTCTCGCCATCGGCAGGGGGATCACTGTCCTAGCAGCCGGTAGGCAAAACTTGAGGATATCCTTTTTTTGGGATCCCACCGAACCGGGAATCATGGAGAGCAATGCTATCTCCGGAGTACCGGTGATGTGCTTGCCTGTGATCAAACCATAATTTCGGAACACTTGGTCCCAGAATGTTCTAATCAAGGGGCAGTCCCACCAGATATGCAAAAGGGAGCCAATGCCATTTCCACACCTCCAGCAGCAGTTTGAAATTGAGGGAGAAAATTTGTGTAACCTGTCAGGAGTGTGGTACCACCTATATTGCAGTTTATAGCCCTTCTCCGAGGCCTCACTGGAACTCGGTAGTTTATGGTTCATCAGGAAGCAACGCTCCCATTCCTCATCCGACAAAGTCCGCCCCAAATCCTTCTCCCAAGCAGACTGGAAATAGAGCCTTGTGTCAGAGTCAGGTGTTGAAAGAATTGAGTAGAGGGAAGAGATTCCCCTGCTCGGGGCGTCTCCACCGGCAAACAACAGTTCCAAGGGAGAGAGTCTACAGTGCGAACCCCTTGGCAAATTCAAAGAGGCCAGGAAGGACCGGACCTGCAAGTACTCCCACCAAAGAAGTTTAGTGGAGGGAGATTGGGTTTGGAGGGAACAGAGGGTGGGAATCTCGCCACGCTGTAAGATATCACCAACCCGTATGTCATCCTTGTATTTCCAACCCATGAAGGCTTTCCTGTGAATGCTACTGTGTCCAGTTTTGGGCACCGGTGCTCAGGAAGGATATAATGGAACTAGAGAGAGTACAAAGGAGGGCAGCAAAATTAATAAAGGGGATGGGAGAACTACAATACCAAGATAGATTAGCGAAATTAGGATTATTTAGTCTAGAAAAAAGACGACTGAGGGGCGATCTAATAACCATGTATACGTATATAAGGGGACAATACAAATATCTCGCTGAGGATCTGTTTATACCAAGGAAGGTGACGGGCACAAGGGGGCATTCTTTGCGTCTGGAGGAGAGAAGGTTTTTCCACCAACATAGAAGAGGATTCTTTACTGTTAGGGCAGTGAGAATCTGGAATTGCTTGCCTGAGGAGGTGGTGATGGCGAACTTAGTCGAGGGGTTCAAGAGAGGCCTGGATGTCTTCCTGGAGCAGAACAATATTGTATCATACAATTATTAGGTTCTGTAGAAGGACATAGATCTGGGGATTTATTATGATGGAATATAGGCTGAACTGGATGGACAAATGTCTTTTTTCAGCCTTACTAACTATGTTACTATGTTATCTGTAACCATGTATGTAACCCCTTTTCTCATGTACAGCACCATGGAATTAATGGTGCTATATAAACAAATAATAATAATAATTATAAATGAAAGTCGTCTGCAAAATACTTTTGAACAATTGCTTTTGCTACTGACATTGATGCACGTGTATGTAGTGTCTTGGACATTATAATGTAGACTATACACTGTGGTTTCTTAACCCCTTATGTACTATTCCATCAGTTGGCAGTATTCCCCGCTTTGAGGTGGGCACCGGCGGTGAACCTCAAGGCCGCGACATATCAGCTGTTTTTAACAGCTGACATGTGCCTGCAATAGGCACAAGCAGAATCGCAATCTGCCCGTGCCTATTAAGTAGTTAAATGCCGCTGTCAAACTTTGACAGCGGGCATTTAAATGCACTTCTGGAAATACGCGCAGCGACGACCCCCGTCACGTGACTGGGGGTCATCGCTGCATTGCCATCATAACCAGAGGTCTCCTTGAGACCTCTATGGTTGTTGATGGCAGATTGCTGTGAGTGCCACCCTGTGGTCTGCGCACATATCAAGCTTGTTATTCTGCTGCATAGAGGTAATCTGAGCATCACCTCTATGTAGCAAAGGCGATCGTGCTATGGCAGCTTCTAGCCTCTTATGGAGGCTATTGAAGCATGCCAAAAGTAAAAAAAAGTGTTTAAAAATATAAAAAATAAAAAAACATAACATTTCAAATGACCCCCCTTTCGCCACAATCAAAATAAAACAAAAAAGCAAACCTATTGAAGCATGCCAAGCGTAAAAAAGTTTTTAAAAATATAAAAAAAAATTAAAGTTCAAATCACCCCCCTTTTGCCCCATTCAAAATAAAACAATTAAAAAAATCAAACAGACACATATTTGGTATCTCCGCATTCAGAATCGTCCGATCTATCAATAAAAAAGAATTAACATGATCGCTAAATGGGTAGCAATAAAAAAAAATCAAAATGCCAGAATTACGTTTTTTTGGTCTCTGCGCATTGCATTAAAATGCAATAACGGGCAATCAAAAGAATGTATCTGCACAAAAGTGGTATCATTAAAACGTCAGCTAGTCCCGCAAAAAATAAGCCCTTACAAGGCCATATTGACGGAAAAATAAAGTTATGGCTCTGGATAGAAGGAAAGAGAAAAACGAAATTGAAAAACGGAAAAATGTGGTCATGAAGGGGTTAAAAACCTTACGTGATACAGACTTTTGGAGCACAAATTCCTGTTCAGCATATGAAAATCTATAAGATACAATAACATTTTCTCAGGGGACAAGAACTTCCCTGAAATTTGTTGCGCAGTGTAATCCGTGTTTTTAGAATTATAACACAATATTATAATGTTTCTTATCATTTCCCGAAAACCTTACGTGATAGGAAAAATCTGAAGTCATTTCTGAAATCAGCATGGAAAAATCTATCAGGAACACTCAAAATTGTTCGAGGGACAAAACCTTTGTAACACAGTGTATCGATTAGCTGGATGATGCTGTTTCTCTTTTCTTGAGAAACCTTCATGGCTGCTCCTCTATTTGAACCAGTGATCTTGTAAAGGGAAGTGCCCCAGGTTGTACATGTATATATGTATTTGCATGCTAGCTATGCATGCAAATACATATATTGGTGTATAAAATGTGCATCCACATCTCCCCATGTGTTCCTCCATACATTAATATATGCCAACATATGATTATTATTATTATTATTTATTTATATAGCACCATTGATTACATGGTGCTGTACATGAGAAATACAAATCACAGATATCACTTACAGTAAGCAAACTAACAATTACAGACTGATACAGAGGGGCGAGGACCCTGCCCTTGCGGGCTTACATTCTACAAGATGGTGGGGAAGGAGACAGTAGGTCAAGGGTTGCAGGAGCTCCGCTGTTGGTGAGGCGGTAGCTCCGGTAGTGGTGAGGAGGCAGCGGGGTCAGTGCAAGCTGTAAGCTTTCCTCAAGAGGTGGGTTTTCAGGTTCCGTCTGAAGGATTCGAAGGATCCGAATGTGGTTGACAGTCGAACGTGTTGGGGCAAAGAATTCCAGAGGATGGGGGATATTCAGGAGATGTCTTGGAGGCAGTTGAGTGAGGATCGAATAAGTGTGAAGGAGAGGAGGTCTTGGGAGGTCCGGAGATTACGTGAGGGAAGATATTGAGAGATTAGTTCGGAGATATATGGAGGAGACAGGTTATGAATAGCTTTGTAGGCCACTATTAGTAATTTGAACTGGATACGCTGAGGCAATGGGAGCCAGTGAAGAGATTTGCAGAGGGGGGAAGTGGAGGAGTAGAAAGGATAGAGATGAATTAGTCAGGCAGCAGAGTTAAGGATGGACTGGACAGGTGCAAGGGTGTTAGCAGGGAGGCCACAGAAAAGGATGTTGCAGTAGTTGAGGCTGGAGATGATGAGGGCATGCACAAGCATTTTAGTAGATTGAAGGTTGAGGAAAGGATGGATTCTGGAGATATTTTTGAGTTGGAGGCGACAGGAGGTGGAAAGAGCTTGGATGTGCCGTTTGAAGGACATGGCAGAGTCAAGGGTTACTCCGAGGCAGAAAACTTCCGGTACAAGGGAAAGCATGATGTCGTTAATTGCGATAGATAGGTTAGGTAAGGAAGATCTATGAGATGGAGGAAAGATGATGAGTTCAGATTTGTACACATTGAGTTTGAGGAAGTGAGAGGAGGATGTGGCTGATAAACACTCTGGGATTCTGGACAGCAGAGAGGTGATGTCTGGGTCAGAGAGGTAGTTCTGAGTGTCATCAGCATAAAGGTGGTACTGGAATCCATGGGACTCTATGAGTTGTCCCAGGCCAAGTGTATAGATTGAGAAGAGTAGGGGTCTTAGAATAGAGCCTTTGGGGACACAAACAGAGAGTGGGTGGGATGAGGAGGGAGTGGGAGACCCTGAGTGTGCGGTTGGAAAAGTATGAGGAGATCCAGGATAGGGCGAGGTCTTTGATGCCAAAGGAGGAGAGGATCCGAATAATATACAGTTGAAACTAGAAGTTTACATACACTATATAAAATGACACATCTGCATGTTTTTCTCAATATCTGACATGAAATAAGAATAAACCTTTCCCGTTTTAGGACAATTAGGATTACCATAATTATTAATGTTTGCCAAATGCCAGAATAATGAGAGAGAGAATGTTTTAGTTTCTCAAACTACAGACTCTAATGTGCTTGTCTTGTTGCTCAGTTGTGCAGCGGGGCCTTCCACTTTTCTTTCTACTCTGCTTAGAGCCTGTTTGTGCTCTCCTCTGAAAGGATTAGTACACACCGTTATAGGAAATCTTCAGTTTCTTGGCAATTTCTCGCATGGAATAGCCTTCATTTCTAAGAAGAAGAATAGACTGTCATGTTTCACATAAAAGTTATTTTTTTCTGGCCATTTTTAGAGTTTAATGGAACCAACAAATGTAATGTTCCAGATTCTCAGCTAGCTCAAAGTTTGGTCAGGTTTATAGCTTCTCTAATCAGCCAAACTGTTTTCAGCTGTGCTAACATACTTGCACAGTGTTTTCAAGGGTATTCTAACCATCCATTAGCCTTCTAAGGCTGGTTTCACATTTGCGTTTTTTGCCGCTGCGTTTTTCCGCAAAAAAACGCATGCGTTTTTTTTCCTATGCTTAACATTAAAAATGCATGCGTTTTTTGCATGCGTTTTGCAGCGTTTTGCCACCGCATGTGTCTTTTGCATGCATGCGTTGTGTTGCAGAAATGCAACATGTAGCATTTTTTTAGCCGCGTTTTTTTTGCCGCAAAAAAAATGCATGCTTTTTTTGCGGCAAAAAAACCTATTGATGTCTATGTAAACGCAAGCGTTTGTTTGCGTTAAAAACGCATGCGTTTTTATAAAAAAAAAACAGAAAACACACTATTATGCCACCCCCCACCATAAAGGTGATAAAGGGATCCTAACCCTAACCCTAAGGCCACATTCACACGTTCCTTTTTTATCCTGCGGGTTCTCCCGCAGCGGATTTGATAAATCTGCAGGGCAAACCCGCTGCAGTTATCCCTGCAGATTTATCGCGGTTTGTCCTGCGGGTACCGCTGCGGGTTCCGCTGCGGGATTTACCCCTACTATTGATGCTGCATATGCAGCAATATGCAGCATCAATAGTAGTGTTAAAAATAATAAAATCATGATGATATACTCACCCTCTGACGTCCCGATCTCCTCGGCGCTGCAGGCAGTGGTCAGGTTCCAAAGATGCTGTGCGACCAGGACCTTCGGTGACGTCACGGTCATGTGACCGCGACGTCACCGAAGGTCCTGGTCGCATAGCAAACCTGAGACCGGACGGCCGCGTGCAGCGCTGAGACTTCAGACGTGAGTATATCATGATTTTTTATTTAAAATTCTTTTTTTTTAATACAAATATGGTTCCCGGGGCCTGGAGGAGAGTCTCCTCTCCTCCACCCCGGGTATAACCCGCACATTATCCGCATTACTTCCCGCATGGTGGGCACAGCCCCATGCGGGAAGTAAGCGGATCAATGCATTTCTATGTGTGCAGAATCGCTGCGATTCTGCACAAAGAAATGACATGGTCCTTCTTTTTTTCCGCAGCAATTCTGCGCGGTTTTTGGGGGTTTTTCCACATCATGTGCACTGCGGTTTCTGTTTTCCATAGGGTAACATTGTACTGTACCCTGCATGGAAAACAGCTGCGGACCCGCAGCGGCAAAATTGCCGCGGTTCCGCAGTAAAAACCGCATAGTGTGAACATGGCCTAAAGCAGGGGTCCCCAACCTTTCTTACCTTGAGAGCCACATTCCGCTATGAAAGTTGGTCGAGAGCCACAATGCAGATAAAGACGTAGTCAAACCAATTTACTAGTAAAAAACAAGAAACAAATGGAAGCTAACATGTAGTAGAACTTCAACAGTGCTATGAAACTTGAAAATGTCCAACTTAATAGTTCAGTGTGAAATCTGGCACTGCATGTTTTCTGCCAGTGTTTCAAAATCTGGGTTGTAATTAGTGAGAGCCATGCGCATGCAGTCATCCAGGTGTTCATCAGTCAAGCGAGATCTGTATTTAGATTTTAATATTTTCAGAGCTGAAAAACCTGATTCACAAAGATATGTTGATCCAAAGCAGGCATGCAGTCGTTTCGAAACAGATTTCAGAAGAGGGTACTTGCAGCGTTCAACTAATCTCCAGAAGTTATCCTCCTGAGACCTGGATTTGAGCAACAGATCAGTGTTCAATGTTATAATCTCATTTTCAAGTTGAGAGGTGTCCATTTGAAAAGCAGTTGCAATTTCTGATGAAATTACAGAAATATCAGTGGTCATAAATGGATTGGACATAAATAAAGCTATGGCTTCAACACAATGAAACTCTGAAAAACGTTTCTCAAATTCTTTGTTAAGTTTTTCACAACTTTCAAGGTAGACATTTTTATCAAATGGGGTGTTCTCCTTTAACAAATGTTGCAAACTTGGGAAATGATGAAACACACCTTTTTGTAGCTGAGTTTGGCACAATTTTAGCTTTTGTGTAAAAGCGTTTACTGCCCCAATCATTTCAGTTATTGTTTTGTCTTTACCCTGAAGCTCACGGTTGAGGTCATTTAATTTTGATGTTATATCAGTTAAAAATGCCAGGTCTGCCTGCCACTGGGAGTCTGAGATTTCAGCACAGAGGTCATCTTTCAGTTCTAAAAACTGAATGATTTCTGGTAAAAGGCTCTGAAAACGTTCTAACAGTTTCCCTCTGCTTAGCCAACGTACTTCAGTGTACAAAAGAAGGTCTTTGTATTGGCTATCAAGCTCTTCAAGAAAAGACTTAAAGAGTCTATGCTGAAGTGGTCTAGCTCGTATAGAGTTCACAATCTTCACAACTACTTTCATAACATGCTGGAAGTTAATGACTTTGGTACATAGAGACTCCTGGTGAATAATGCAATGATAATTAAGAAAGTGAGGAAAGTCATGGTCATTCCTGCATAATGTGACAAAACCAATTTTAGACCCAATCATTGCAGGTGCACCATCAGTTGTAATGGATACTAGCTTCTGGAGAGGTATGTTGTGCTCTTGTACATAAGTCTTGAAAGCAGTGTAAATATCTTCCCCTCTGGTTTTCTCCTTTAATGATATTACTGCTAGCAAATCTTCTTTTACACTCAGGTCTTCAAACACCATTCGTATATAAATGTTAAGTTGAGCTGTGTCGACTACATCCAAGGATTCGTCAAACTGCAAGCTGATGAAGTCACACTTTTCTAAGTCTCTCTTCAGCTGGTGACGTATATCTTCAGACATAGATTCAATTCTCCGAGTTATAGTGTTTCCAGATAGTTGAAGGCTTTTTATAGCAGAAATAATATCGGAGTTTTTCTTAAAATCTTGGAATAGTGAATCTGCGGCTGCAAGCATGGCATCTTTAACTATTTCTCCATCCTCAAATGGTTTTTTCCTTTGGGCAAGAATATGTGCAACTTTAAAGGATGCAATTGTAGCTGCTTTAGATTTATTGCGTGGCTTTCTAAATACAGCTTGTTGGGCAGTCAAAGCACACTTCAAATCTTCGACTTTTATCTTTCTTAGATTAGTGCCCTTTGGATATTCCTGGTCAAACTTCTTGTGTGTTGTTGTGTAATGACGCTCGACATTGCACTTTTTCCCAATGGATACAGTGGCCTGACATATAAGGCAGATACACTTGTCCCTAAAATGAGTAAAAAGATATTGTTCTTCCCATTCTTCATGAAAACTGTATGAGTATGAGCGCTTCTTTTTTTGTGAAGGACCTTCGTTAACAGAAGCCATGATTTGGATGGGTTCTGAACCTGAAATGTGGATGATAAATACTATCACAATGTGTAAGTCTCTGGTTAACCTATAAATATAGCTTTATAGCACATACTTTTGGTTCGGGTAAGGATCATTATTTCTTACCTCTGTAGAGCTGTTCTTTGCACGTTTCTATGCAGGAACTCTAGTCTTCTTTTGTAAGTGCTGCTGTTCACTGCCTCTTCCCCCAGATGCAGACCTTAAAAAAATTTGGATCCTGTAGCAGAGAGACAAGAATTTGTGTTATGAGTGTCCAAAACTGCACATTTAGATGAGCACTTCCCACTGCAATTAATACTTACCTCTGTAGTGCTTATTGCTGTCCTCTAATTTCCCAGTAATGGAGGGAAGTTGTTTCGACAATGGCGTCATTTTTTTTTTGTGCTTTTCATATTCCACGGCCATAGGAAAACCTAGAGAAGGCACAAATAATAACATGCAGATTTTCACTTTCACTCTGGTAACCAGGGTAAACATCGGGTTACTAAGCGCGGCCCTGCGCTTAGTTACCCGATGTTTACCCTGGTTACCAGTGAAGACATCTCTGGATCGGTGTCACACACGCCGATCCAGCGATGTCAGCGGGAGATCCAGCGACGAAATAAAGTTCTGGACTTTCCTCAGCGATCAACGATCTCCCAGCAGGGGCCTGATCGTTGGTCGCTGTCACACATAACGATTTCCTTAACGATATCGTTGCTACGTCACAAAAAGCAACGATATCGGTAACGATATCGTTATGTGTGACTGTACCTTAAGGCTGCATTCTATGAAGGTGGCTGTTATGTTTTTTTATCCCTATTACCCCAGAAATACTGACTTTTATAAATTTCGCGCCATACCTGTTTTGAGTCAGGGAGGTGTTTTCTCTCCGACTCAAGCACCTTGCATCCATTCATCATGCCCCTCTGGCCCCCGGGAGCCTCTGTGTCTCCTCAAGTCAGCGGCGCCTGTACTGTACAATCATTATTCAGGCATGCGCCATCCACGCTGCCCTGGAACTTACATCCACTGATGTACTGATATCGCACCTGCGTGTAGCAGAGACCCCAGATCCCACCCTGCAGTGTGTTATGATTTTTTCACACTGCGGGGCTGGAAATCTGGTGCCTGCACAGCGAGTCTCTGCGCCTGTCCCCATCTCCATCCGCCTATTTCCGACGTATTACAGGTGCAGAGATCTGCACTAGACAGGCAACAGATTCAGCCCCGCAGGAGGCAGATGAGGACAGCCGCAAAGAGACTTACTGCGCAAGCGCCAGATTCCCAGCCCCATAGTGTGCATAAATCATAACCCACTGTGGGGTGGGATCTGGGGCCTCAGCTACATGCAGGCCTGATCTCCATACATCAGTGGATGTAAGTTCCAGGGCAGCGCGCACGGCGCATGCCCGAAAAATGATTGCACAGCGTAGGTGCCGGTGACGTGAGGAGACAGAGGAGGCGGCGCCCGGGGGACTGAGGGGGATGATGGATGGCAGCGAGGCGCTTGAGTCAGGGGGAGAAAACTTACCTCCCTGACTCAATACAGGTATGGCGCGCAATTATATTTGTATTTCTGCATTACTCGTGATAAAAAAACATAAGAGCCACCTTCAGAGAATGCAGCCTTAGGGTACCGTCACACAGTGGCATTTTGATCGCTACGATGGTACGATCCGTGACGCTCCAGCATCGTAACAATATCGCTCCAGCGTCGTAGACTGCTGTCACACTTTGCAATGTACGACGCTGGAGCGATAATTTCATGACGTATGTGCGATGTAGAAGCCGTTGGTTACTATGCGCACATCGTATACGATATCTGTTACAGTCGGAAATGGCGGACACAACACTGCAAAAAACGTTACATGTAACGTTTTTTGCAGCCGACGGTCCACCGCAACACGACGCAACCGTCGCACAACGGTTGCGAAGTGTGGCAAAGCGTCGCAATGCGTCGCTAATGTTAGTCAATGGAGAAAAAACGCATCCTGCTAGCAATTTTGCAGGATGCGTTTTTTCACCTAAACGACGCATAGCGACGTGCAGTGCACAACGCAAGTGTGAAAGTAGCATAATACGCGATTCAGCACTTGATATTGGGGGGTGATGTCTGTTTCGGTGTCTGCCCGCACTATCTTCCCCTCAAATAGAATCAGCGCCCCTGGGGAATGAGATTATATGAA
Organism: Ranitomeya imitator; assembly: GCF_032444005.1. Lineage (NCBI taxonomy): Eukaryota > Metazoa > Chordata > Amphibia > Anura > Dendrobatidae > Ranitomeya > Ranitomeya imitator. The sequence goes on along the minus strand of NC_091283.1, from coordinate 756,397,079 downwards.
ATGCAGACGTCTGTGATCCCGGAATCCTACAGGACAGGTAATGTCATTATATTGACATCCAACGAAACTACTGGTGACCCTGTGCCATAAACTAATATTGTGCGGTCATGTGACAGGCTCCAGAGATAATGAGGCTCCCTGCACATTTGGAGGCCAGCGCACATAATATGGGGGCCAGGAGCATGTGAAGTACCTGTATCAGAATGTCACACAGACCCGGACATTGCAGCGATTAATGGTGCAGTACAAAGTCTTGCGAGATTTGTGAAGTCTCGCGAGACTTTGTGCGACTTTAACAGATCACAGTGACCTGCTTCACTGCCCAGGAGTGAATGCAGTTGCTGACGCAGGACAGGGCAGGTATTGCAAGCGGCGGGGCGGCTCCTTTCTCACATAGCAGGAGCAGGTGGCGGGGCGGGTATTATACACAGCGGGGCGGGTATTACAGCCGGCGGGGCGGCTCCTTTCCCCACATACCAGGAGCAGGTGGCGGGCGGGTATTAACGCAGCGGGGCAGGTATTAAAGCCGGCGGGGCGGCTCCTTTCCCCACATACCAGGAGCAGGTGGCGGGCGGGTATTAACGCAGCGGGGCAGGTATTAAAGCCGGCGGGGCGGCTCCTTTCCCCACATACCAGGAGCAGGTGGCGGGCGGGTATTAACGCAGCGGGGCGGGTATTACAGCCGGCGGGGCGGCTCTTTGGGGACCTTTTTTTCAGTGACCATCGGCGAGCCACATGCCTGGAGCAGGCGAGCCACATGTGGCTCGCGAGCTACGGGTTGGGGACCCCTGGCCTAAAGGGATCCTAACCCTAACCCTAAAGGGATCCTAACCCTAACCCTAAGCCTAAAGGGATCCTAACCCTGACCCTAACCCTGAAGGGGTTAGGGGTAGGGTTAGGATCCCTTTAGGGGTAGGGTTAGGGTTAGGATCCCTTTAGAGTTAGGGTTAGGATCCCTACCCTTAACCCTACCCCTAACCCTAATCCTACCTATTTCTGTTTATAGTGGGTTTTTTACTTTATTTTGATGATTGCCAGCTGTCACACATTTCTCAGCATGCATTTAAAAAATGCAAACGCATGAAAAAAACGCATGTAAATGCATCAAAACGCCGCGTTTTTTTCACCACATGCAAAAACGCATGCGTCTAAAAAACGCAGCATTTGCACGCATTTACATGCGTTTTTTCACCATGCATTTTTTTTAAAAAACGCATGCGTTTTAAAACGCAAGTGTGAAACCAGCCTTGCACAGTTAGTAAATGCAAAGTACCATAAGAACACTGGAGTGATGGTTGTTGGAAATGGTCCTCTATACACCTATGAAGATATTGCATTACAAACCAGATGTTTGCAGCTAGAATAGTCATTTACCACATTAACAATGTATAGAGTGTATTTCTGAATCATTTAATGTTAGCTTCATTGGAAACAACTGTGCATTTCTTTCAAAATAAGGAAATTTCTAAGTGACCCTAAACTTTTACACGGTAGTTTAAATGTTTCATATCACCAAACATATTTAAATATTAGGCAAAGATAACACAAGTAAACACAAAATGCACTTTATAAACTAAGGTCTTTACTATTAAGGGAAAAAGAAATCCAAACCTACAGGGCCCTATGTGACAAAGTCCCTGTGTGATTGATTATTGTCACACCTATTCTCAATCTAAAAAATACCTAAATAGGACCTGTAGACAAAAAGTTCCTGAAAAGCTTGATATCATGCCACGATCCAAAGAAATTCTGAAACAAGTGAGAAAAGTTATAAGTCATTTTTTAAGCTTTGGGACGCCAGCAAAACACAGTGAGAGCCATTATCCACAAATGGCGACCACATAGAACAGTGATGAACATTACCAGGAGTGGCCGGCCGACCACAATTACCTCAAGACCACATCGACCACTCATCTAAAAGGTCACAAAAGACCCCACAATAACATGCAAAGAGCTGCAGGCTTCACTTGCCTGAGTTAAGGTCAGTGTTCATAACTCCACCATAAGAGAGACTGGACAAAAATGGCCTGAATGGCAGTTTCAGAAAGAAAACCACTGCTGAGCAATAAGAACATAAAGGCTTGTTTCAGTTTTGCAAGAAAACATCTTGATGATCCCCAAAACTTTTGAGAGAATATTCTGTGGACTGACGAGACGAAAACTGAACTTTTTGGTAAGTGTGTGTACCATTACATCTGGCATAGAAGTAATACAGCATTTAAGAAAAGAATCATCATACCAACAGCAAAAAATGGTGTTGGTAGTGGGATGATCTGGGGCTGTTTTGCTGCCTCAGGATGACTTGCTGTGGTAAATGGAACCATTAATTTTGTTGTCTACCAAAATATTCTGAAGGAAAATGTCGGCCCATCAGTTTGTGATCTCAAACTGAAGCACACCTGGGTTATGCAGCAGGACAATGATCCAAAACACACCAGCAGTCCACCTCTAAATGGCTTAAGAAAAACAAAATTAAAACTTTGGAGTGGCCTAGTAAAATTCCTGACCTTAATATGATTGAGATGCTGTGACATGACCTTAAAAAGACATTTCATGCTAGGAAAACCTCCTATGTGGCTGAATTACAACAATTCTGCAAAGCTGAGTTGGTAAAAATTCCTCCAGCGTGTTATAAAAGAATCATTGCCAGTTACCGCAAACGCTTGATTGCAGTTGTTACTGCTAAAGGTGGCCCAACCATTTAATAGATATAGGGGGCAATTACTTTTTCACACAGGACCGTGTAGGGTTGGATTTCTTTTTCCCTTAATAATAAAGACCTTTATTTAAAAACTGCATTTTGTGTTTACTTGTGTTATATTTGTCTGATATTTAAATTTGTTTGGTGATCTGAAACATTGACAAACATGCAAATGAATAGGAAGGAGGCAAACACTTTTGCTGTATATAGAATATGTACATATGGTATAGTACTACACAGTAAATATATATATGTATATACATATATATATATGTAGATAAATAAATTTATATACTGTACATTACTACTTCTGGTTTCCTGTATAATGGATGTTGTTCTCAGTATCTGATCTTATTATGTTTATAGACAGTATATGTGTAAGATAGGGGAGCCAGGATTGTAGTAATGGCCGATAGCAATCCCTTTATCACTCTCTGGCCTTCCCCCTCCATACAAACATGTGTACCTCTCTGAGTACCTCGGTGCTGCTCCTCTGCGACATCACAGTTTTCCCAACACGGGAAGTTACCTCTGCAGACGATTCCAAGAATAAAGAGTCACAGTCCGGTTTTGCTTCAACATCAACTTGTTTACTCAGCAACTTGTCATCCAGGGCACACACTGTTACATCATCAGGCACCGATATCTCTGACCCTTGCCTGTCGCTAAGCCTGCGTTCGGGACGGTCCGTACTATACGGTAACACAGTGTCCTCAATGTCCAGTATTTCAGCCTTTTGTGGGGGCATTCCCTGCTGTTTTGCCCTGGTCCTGAGAATAGCGGCCCACGCAAAAACCTGAAGCATCTTGGTGCACTTTCTCCCAGTTTGCACAGCCTTCTTCTGTCCAGCAGCCAGGGCTGGACTGGGACTAAAATTCATCCCTGGCATTTGAAGTTACACAGGCCCACTTGTCACATGGTGACTGTATAATATCTTTGTAAACTTGTAGGCAGGGCTGGTTTTAGGCAAAGTGGGGCCCCAGGCAAAGTTTAAAATGGGGCCCCAAATGCTAACATATTGCACATCACACAAAAGCATTTCGGTTGTATTTACATGCGCTGATCTCAGGCCGCTAAATGAGTTTGATCGACAATACTGAAGTTGTTCAACACTTGTTTCCCGGCCTCTTTCCACCAGCTGAGGAATAATGATGGGACAGAACCATCACTAACAGATCACCATACAGGATCATGTTATCAGCAGCACATCTACAGTTTACACCGGCGATGTGCTGCTGAGAACAAGGATTTTTGTTCTGGCAAAAACAATCTGAATATGCAGCATTTTACTTGTTTAGTAAAATATACCCCATAATCCTCCATATATTATAATGCGCACCACAGTCCTCCATATAGTATAATACACTCCCTATAGTCCTCCATATATTAAAATACACTGCTCAGTCCTCCACATAGTATATTACACTCCTCATAGTCCTTCATACAGCATAATATACTCCTCATAGTGCTCCATATACTATAATGCTCCGCCATAGTCATCCATGTAGTACAATTCACTTTCCATAGTATAATGCACCCCATAGTTCTTCATATAGTATAACGTATTCCCCATAATCCTCAATACAGTATAATGCAGCCCACATACAGTATAATGCAGCCACCACCCTACAGAGTATAATGCAGCCACCCCAGAGTATAATGCAGCCACCCAAGAGTATAATGTAACCCCCCCCAAAGAATATAATGCAGCCCCCCCATAGAGTATGATGTAATCACCCCTCATAGAATATAAATATAATACAGCCCCCCATAGAATATAATGTAGCCCCGAATAGAACAGAATACAGCTCACCTCCCCATAGAATATAATGCAGCCCCATCAAAGAGTATGATGCAATTATCCCTCATAAAATCTAATACAGCCCCCCCATAGAATATAATGCAGCCCATCTCCCCATAATATATAATGTAGCCCCCCTTAGAATATAATGCAGCCCCCCATAGTATATAAGACAGCCTCCCCCATAGAATATAATATACCCCCCATAGTATATAAGACAGCCTCCCCCATAGAATAGAATATACCCCTGCAATAGTATATAACACAGCCACATAGTATATAACACGCCCCCCCATAGAATATAATATACCTCCCATAGTATATATCAAAGCCCGCATATAATATAGCACAACTTGCATAGTAAATAGCACAGCCTGCATAATATAGCACAGCCCGCGTAGTAGTATACAGCACAGCCCGCGTAGTAGTATATACAGCACAACCTGCGTAATAGTATATACAGCACAGCCCGCGTAGTAGTATATACAGCACAGCCCGCCTAGTAGTATATACAGCACAGCCCACACAGTGGTATATACACAGCACAGCCCACACAGTGGTATATACACAGCACAGCCCACACAGTGGTATATACAGCACAGCCCACACAGTGGTATATACACAGCACAGCCCACACAGTGGTATATACACAGCACAGCCCACACAGTGGTATATACACAGCACAGCCCACACAGTGATATATACAGCACAACCCACATCTCATCCCCCCGATAATGGCTCCACAGTCCAGTTAAAAAAACAAACACTCCTCACCTTTCCTCTTGCCCGCGCTGCTCCTGGCTCCTGTCTCTTGTCTCGGCGGCTGCAGTCTGCCCGGGACACAGCAGGTACGCGATGATATGACGTCATCGCGCACCCGCAGTGTCAGAGGCAGAGCGGGGAATGATGGGAGAGGGAGCGTCAGCGGACGCTCTCTCCTCCATCATTGCATTGAACTATACCGGCGTCATAGATGCCGGTATAGTTGAATGCGGCGGCGGCACTGGCAGGGGGAGGGGGGGAAAGAGTGCAGCGGCCCTTCTGGCATTTGCCAGAAGTGCCTGATGGCCAGTCCGGCCCTGCCAGCAGCTGTAGTCCCACTATTACTGCACTGCTGATCCTGTAGTTGCTGTACTTTCTGTTCTTAATTCTGGCCCCCTGGATACTACTGCTGGGTCCACTCTTAGAAGAATGTTACGGGATACGAAGTGACCCAGGTTAGCTAGCCCTCTATGAGCTGTACGGCTGCCCAGGCCCCAACTGAACTAAACCAGGAAGCTCTCACTAACTTATTTCCACCGTGCCCCTCCTATTTACTATAATATACCCAATTTCTATGATGCCCCCGTCTAGTGACAAACTTGGGGTACCGCTCCCCTAACACTATACGTGCCCGGGGCACTTACTTTCCCTAACCAACATTGGTGTACATGAGACAAATATATCATGAGTAATACGCTTTATGCGTAGCAGTACTCAATATAAGCAGTGATAATACATTCATATGATGTAGCAGTATCAATGATTATATGCGGTAATACATTTTTCATGTAGCAGTACCGCAATATATCAGTAAATACATAACAACTAACACTATATTATTAACAGATGGTACGGGACTAGGGCATTATACCATGTCCCCTACATATGGATACTGTATTTAAAGAGAACCTGTCACTTGCCATAATTGTTTTTGGGTGTTTTTTCCTCTTGTCTACATTGTGCTGCACTCCTGAATCTAGCATTGTGTTTATTTTGTTCCTGCCCCTTTTTAGCCAAGGGGGCATGGTCATTAACTTTTCTCTATGGGAGTCCATGTCAGCACCATGCCGAGTTGGTTGAAAAATTTAGAATTTTATATAGGGAAGAGAGGGCTTCATCTTAGGAATGAAGAGGCACAGCAGCAAAAAATATACAATGCAATTAATAATTCTCATGCAGATCAATGTCTGGTCTATAGCCCTGAACAGCTCATTTACATATAAGAAAAAAATGGATTTCTCTGGAATAAAACATCGGATCACAGATATAAATATATCACTTTATTCAACTTCCTATGACGTGCGTGCCCATATAGACGGTTTAGGAGGGTTGATTCTACTGACAGATTCCGTCTGAAGGAGGAAACCTTTCAATACCCAGTGATGACATGACCTTTATATAGAAAGACAAATGAGGACTATAAAATGCACTTTATAATGGACACTTTTATTATGCTTTGCTGTGGAGCATCAGAAAAATTTTCATTGATGGCCTCAGGTCAGTGACGGATCAATGTTTATAACATTATGCATCATGAAGAATATTTGATGTTGATTCTATTATTTAATCCTAGGGTATGTATAATCTCACATTTTCAGTCTTAGTTATGTGCCAGTTTCATTTTGTAGCCTGCCAGTGATGTAATCAAATGTATCTATCATAACAAAAAGCAAATATGGATAAATATGGTTTAGTAAACTGGTGGCCAAGGTATAGTTCTATATCTGATGTATGGCATTTTGTTAGCACCACTGTAGTGATTCATGAGTGTTATAAGATACATAATATTTTGTGAGCCTTCTAAATGATCAGCAATAAATACATGTATACTTTTAAAAACACCAAGTGAGATTTCTATCTGTACAAACTATTGAGCCAGTTAAAATAATAGACTTAAAGACCAATTATGATATGAGTTCAATTATGGTGTATATCAGCACGGAAGCAGAACTGAGCCAGATAATTGTGGAATTCACGAAGGCTTGCCAGGATAGCCATTTCAGAAATATGAGGAACATCTCCTCCATGGCTGTCATACAGAGTGCCGCTTCCTAGCTTCAGAATCCATTGTGAAGTAATGTCTATTGTCTACATATCGCATAGTAAAAGGAGATTTGGGAACCAAGAGACCACTGAGATGGCATAATATTGAGCATTATGGAGTAATAAATGTTTTAAAGAAAACCTGTCCCCAGATAAAAAAATAAAATAAAAAATCCCGGTTTTTACCCTTACTTGATTCCCTCTGGTCCATTTTTTTTTTTTTTTCAAATCTGCCATACGGCTCCAGAGATACTGCCTTTTATATAGTGCTAATTTTCATTTTTTTTATTGTGTATTTTGAAATAAGTCAACCATAGCATGCAATTGTTACATTTTAACAGGTGTCCTAAATTATTTCCATTCACAGAATATTGTTTGCCTTTTTAGATAGATGTTTTACTCAAGGGCGTAATTATAGTAAGTGCAAGGGTTACAATCGCATCCAAGCCCTGGAGTGTTGGGGGCTCAAAAGGATCTATTGGCAACTATGAAAACAAACTATTAGTATTAAAGACCTGTGATAGTTTGGGGCCCTGATGTAGATTTTTTAATGAGGCCTATGAGCTTCAAATTACGCCACTTGTTCCATGTCTTAAAGGGAATTTGTCAGCAGGAGTTTACACTATAAAGTAAAAATATGGCCATAATGGCACTACTACACTGATTAAATTCATACCTTTGTTGAAGGAATCTGATCAGTGGTTCTTTTTTAATCGGGGTTTTAAGTTTTATCCTGATGATGTCTTCTGTGCATCAAGGGAAGCCTGGTGGGGTTGAGTCTTCTGCTCTGGCGCCTCCAACTGCCTCCTGTCTTTCTACAGGTCACTGATTACTCAGTGACCAGCCTCTGTTTTGAAATTTTGTGCCGCCGTAATTGGGTGGGTGGCGTATGCACAGTATGAGATTCCACTTCTGGTCTTCAATCAAATTGGTGCAGGCGCAGATCGAGATCTCAGCTTAGATCTCAATCTGTGCAATCGTCAACTTCAGCCCCATTTTATTGAAGACCCAAACGCCAGAAGTGGAATCTCACTCGGAGCAGCACACGCTCACCCAATTTCAAAACGCAGGCCGGTCAGTAAATCATCATTGACCTGTAGAAAGACAGGAGGGAGACAGAGGGTCCAGAGCGGAAGAAGACCCAATCCCCCCAGGCCCGTCCCGATGCAAAGAAGACATCATCACAAGAAATTTTAAAACCATGAATAAAAAAGAACCACTAATTGCATTCCTTCAGCAATGGTATCAATTTAATCAGTTTAATAGCGCCATTATAGTCATACCTTACTTTGTAGTGATAAATCCTGCTGACAGGTTCTCTTTAAACAAGGGTCCCCATTTTGCCATGCTTCCTTGGCTCCTACCGTACCTCTAGTAGGCTTAAATGCCTACTATTCAAATGCCTCTCTATTCAATTAACGAATGCTTCACCTAGAATAATGGAGATGAGGGGACCCTTGTTTTGCTGATAAGTGTTGGGTTAGGAGTGACCCACCTATCATACATATATGGTATATCTGGTGGATGATGACAATCCCTGTTTTAAGTATTGTACCCCTTTATAGCTCCATTGCAGAGAATGAGGATGAATCTATAAGTGAGTGTCTCTGTTTAAAGAAGTAGCAATATTTTTTAAAACCTTTAGAACCCTTTTAAATGAATTAAACAGGACTAACAAATGTATGGTGCTGTGCCTGGTAAATCATAAATGGAAACCTGTGAGAGTTGTACCCCCACTAAAGGGAAATCCATCAATTTTGCCGTCTTGGAGAACCCCTTGAAGTCCAAAATAGTATGCAGTAATAGCTTAAGCTTGATTAGTTGCCAAAATCTTAAAATGCCAAAAATATTAGATTGTCACCTACCATACCATGTGTAGGTTAAACGATGACCAAAATTACCACCCAAAAATGTCATGTCCAATAGAATGAACTCATCACGAATCACGAATCTTCTGTATGGGTAATTCTTTTTGTTATTCCAAGACAGACATATGGCTTTTAGTTTTCTATCACGCTGCATGAAATCTTTTACATTCAGGCAGAAATACTATATCCAGGATTAGCGGTTTAAGGCAGACGGGTGAAGCTAGATTTTAAATATGCGCTGAATAGAGGATTGATATTATTTCATTAAGTGAATGCAGTCTTGGTGAGCGCTAGGTATGGATAAAAAAGCACTCAGTAGACAGCTGTTATTATTATCAGTGGGGTTTTTCCTCCTGTTTTTCTTGGCATAGCCTAGTAATATAGTGCCCACTGTATAAGAGTGGAAGGAGGTTGTCATCTGCTAGCAAACGACAGAATGTCTGCTAGAAATATGGATCTCGTATGCAATAGCTTCCCATAAAGAGAAGCCATATTTCCCAGTGAACTGTGGAGCTAACAGTCTAGCCAGGGAAGCAGGTGAAGGCAATTTGTGCTGATTCTGTAATTTTTGGCAATTTAATTAATTCAGTGGCAATGACAGAATCCTCCAAACTACAGCTGGAATATTCTCACAGGAGGGATAAATGTGATATACTCAAAATGACGGAGGGCTTCCTCCGAGACATAGAGACATAGGGAACTGGCGAGATAACAAAAGGGATAAGTAAACCTCATTGCTTGAAGTGAAAACGTGTGATAACATATTAGAACACGTTAGGTTATTTATCATGTGCCGGTGATGACTCCTGTGAAATCAGTCTTCTCAGTGTTGTATCTGTATACCACAGGGATCGAAGATATTCCAAAGACTTTAGTGATTACTAAAGGTACCATCACACATAACGATATCGTTAACGATATCGTTGCTTTTTGTGACGTAGCAACGATATCGTTAACGAAATCGTTATGCGTGACAGCGACCAACGATCAGGCCCCTGCTGGGAGATCGGGGAATGATCAGGACTTTATTTCGTCGCTGGATCACCCGCTGACATCGCTGAATCGGCGTGTGTGATGCCGATTAAGTGATGTCTTCACTGGTAACCAGGGTAAACATCGGGTTACTAAGCGCAGGACCACGCTTAGTAACCCGATGTTTACCCTTGTTACCATTGTAAAAGTAAAAAAAAAAACACTACATACTTACATTCCTGTCACGTCCTTCAGCGTCAGCTTCCCTGCGTCCCCCAGTGTCAGCGCCGGCCGGCCATAAAGCAGAGCACAGCGGTGACGTCACCGCTCTGCTTTCCGGCCAGCGCTTACACAGTGCAGGGAAGCTGACGCCGGGGATGCGACAGGAATGTAAGTATGTAGTGTTTGTTTTTTTTTTACAATGGTAACCAGGGTAAACATCGGGTTACTAAGCGCAGCCCTGCGCTTAGTAACCCGATGTTTAACCTGGTTACCCGGGGACTTCGGCATCGTTGGTCGCTGGAGAGCTGTCTGTGTGACAGCTCTCCAGCGACCACACAACGACTTACCAACGATCACGGCCAGGTCGTATCGCTGGTCGTGATCGTTGGTAAATCGTTAAGTGTAACGGTACCTTAACAGATCCAATATTGTAGTAATTAAAAGGTTTGACCACCAATATGTTCCCCAGGAGAGTTAGAGCTCTTGGGATATGTTCACATATTGATATGTCCCAAAATCCCATAATAAAATGCTTCAAGAAGCTTCCAAATTCATTTGCATGAGAAAATGCTTCTAAAGTGCTTGTCGCTTTTTTCTGCATTTTTCATAAGGGTAAGTTCACGCAAGGCTTTTCTTTCAGTGTTTGTTTATTCTGCAGCAAAACCTGATCTCTTGGCAGAAGAGAAACTGCACAAAAAAGTACCGTATGTTTTCCTTGGTTTTTCTTGTGTTTTTGTGTGCTTTTTGCATGCATTTGTCTCTTGTGCATGCCGATAAAGTTAAGTGTTGAAAAAAAAATTCCGATTGCATAGAATCAGGTGTTGGCACAAAAAACGCAGCAAAACCTGATACCTGCGTTTTTGGTGCCTTTTTTCAGCGTTTTTTTCACCACCCATTCAAGTCAATGGGTGAAAAAGCTGAAAAATGCTCCTACAAAATACGTCTTTTGCAAGAGTTTTTGTGTGTGGAATTATCAGCTATACATTCACATGGTGATGTGGATGACAAGTTTGCTTTAAAATCCACATAAAAAGCACTTTGATTATCCTTTGATGGGGATTTTAAGCATGTCCACGTTAAAATCTCTGTGTGAACATGCCCTTCCTTGAACAACCAATCAGTACTGAGCTGCTTAAAGCTCCAAACGCCCGCTGTTGACTGATGAGAAATGCAAGTCAGTACTCAGTGACTAATCACAAATTAAAGGTAATATGTCAGCAGGATTTACATGCTCATGTAGCTCATTCAAAGACATTTGCATGGTCAGTCCATTCCTCCGTTACTGAGGAATCAATGTTTGAATTGATATGTATAAATTAGACTGTAGATCTGAATCCTCTGTCACTCCAGCTCTATTCCCTTCCCAGCACTGCCTCCGTCTCCTTGACTGATAGAAAATATGCTGTATGACTCCAGGAGAAGAAATCCTCCCTCAGGAAAGCAGGAGGAGATGGTGCTGGGTAGGGAATAGAGCTGGAGTGAGAGAGGATTTAGGTCTAAAAATAGATCTACAATCTCATTTGCATATCAATTCAAATGCTGATTTCTCAGTAATGGAAAAACAGACCGGCCATGTAAAGGTTTTGCTGGACTTGTTTTTAAAAGAGTGACATACACATATAAATAGTCTTGGGGGTAAAATCCTGCTGACGGATTCCTTTTAAAGAGCTTATCCAGTTGAAAATATTACAAATGTGTTTTAAATAGCAAGATAAGCGGCTTTCTAATAAACATCAAGGGTTCCCGACCTATATATATATATATATATATATATATATATATATGTATATTAGTATATATGGTATATAGTATGTACCATGACTGTCTGCTGTGGTCATGGTATATGGCTAAGGGCGATGTTTGCTATGTCACCACATCATCAGTGCAGTGGGTGAAGGGACAGGCCAGTTGGCTCATCTCGGAAAAGTCAGTCCCTTTCTCTATCCTGCCAAAAAAAAGACAACGGAAGGGGCTGGCTTAGCCAGGAAGGAGGAGCTGGTCAGTCAGCCCCTCATAAAGAACCCTGATGATGTGCCAGCACAGTAATTGCTCCATTGCGGCTACCACAAACCAGAAGAACTGTCAGTTCCAGAACACACATGTTGGAAGATTGAAGCAGTATAAATTCCTATTTGAGGCATATTTAAATATATGTTTTAACTGAAAAAATGTGGCTTCGGTCATTTAGATAATTGTGGGGAATTCTCATACGCAATAAAAGGGGAGAAGCCAGTTCTGCTTATGGTCAGAACGCAATAGAAAAAGTGCACATGCATATATTAATTTCTAACTGTATATCAAAATGAGACATTTAGCAAACAATTGATCAATTCTTTGAGCCACCCCGCCACGCCAAGGCATTCTCATAATGGGGCAGTCCTACTCTACGATATTTATATTCACTGTGCCATTCCGGCCTCCTAAATGTGTTGGAAGCAAGGACCACATTAATCCCACTTTACGTTTTTTTATATTCGCTGTGCCATTACAACTCCTGAATGTATTAAAAGTGAGACCATATTGAATGCAAACTGTACCTGTAGCGTTTCAGAATCACTCCCATGGCGCCAGAAAGGGTACGCGCAGATAAAGGTCGACCAGGTCCAAACATAGACATTTCAGATCTGACCTCCACACTGCCTGACCAGCACCACAGATAAAGAGCGAGACAGGCCCAGGCACTGGTGCCTCATACGCACCTATGGGCATTAGCAAACCTCTTTAACCACCTTTTCTTTTTCTCATGAAATTCTATAAAACAACTGAACCTTCAATTTGATTTATTTTGTATATTCTTCATAAGGGATTACGTTTCCATTGCGAGTAGCCTTCCACAGTTGTATTTATGATCCTGATTTTGTCCTGGCTGGACTTGGGTTTTTAGTTAACCGCTCTGAGGCAAAGATGTATGATGGTGACCTCCTTATGGCTGTATGTGCCATAAAACTTCAGTCTGTCCCCTGACGTCGTGCTCTGAAATGATGCGGAGCACACGCTGTGTTGCATCAACATATTTGGCTCTCTTGATTCATGATATGTAGTATTTTTTGCTGTTTAATAATAGATCTGAAAATGTCAAGTACTTTTGTTAAGCAAGTTCTAAAGGAGAAGTAAGAGAACATAAGTTTGCAAGAATTTCTAAATCATCCAACTTGTAAGGAATTCTAGTCTGAATGTCATGTTATCCTGCCCAGATTGATATGCTTTCTTCTAGAAGTGATGCAGCTCTATATTAACTTGTGCATTGTTAGCAATTCGTAGATTTAATAAAATGCACATAAAGGGAATCTGTCTGTAGGGTTAAGCTTTCCAAGCCTTCTATATGGGCATGTAGGTCATGGGAACCTGAATAATATGATACATTGATAACTGATATCTTATTCCAAAGAAATCCATGTTTTTCTTATATGTAAATAAGCAGTTAAGATCTATGGGCCGGACATAGATCTCCCTGAGAATCTGCCTCCAGAGCTTATTTCAAATTAAAAGGGGCATTACCATACAGATCTGTGTCCGACCTATAGATCTTAATAGCTCATTTAAATATTAAGAAAAACGTGGATTGCTCGGGAATAATATGTATGTATCTGTTTTTGCTCACAAACGGGAATTTGGAGCTCTCCCTTTATTATATCCATATGCCTTAATCAAGTTTTTGTAAAAAGAAAATGTTTTTTGAGACAACCCAGCTTCAAATTCCTTTACACTTTAGGTGCTGCAATAACTGATGTTAAGAAAAAAAAAACTGGAAACACTTTGGTCCATAGGCACCTATACATATTAGATTAAATTTGGCTAAACCAACGGGACTAGCCGACCATCTATTACGGGGACTTCTGACTCTTTCTTGATAGGAAATGTCCCGAGAGAGAAGAATTGGCTGCTGCCAGATGTATCTGTAAGGCCTCTTTCACATGTCAGTGTCTCCGGTACGTGTACTGACAGTTTTATCATGTACCGGAGACACTGACACACGTAGACCCATTCAAATGAATGGGTCTATGCACATGTCTCCGTGTTTTCATGGACCGTGTGTCCGTGTTGAAAAAACGGAGACATGTCCGTTTTTCGCCGGCAGCACGTACCGCAATACGTCCTGCACACGTGCACACGGAGAACAGTGTGCACTCTCCTTCGTGTGCACATACCGCCCGCAGGAGAGACAGCGCTACACTAAGCGCTGTCCCCCCGTGTGGTGCTGAAGCCAGCATTCATCTCTTATCCCCCCGCAGGAGAGAAGAGATGAAAGATCAAGTTTTTGTTATTTTTTGTTAAAAATAAAGTTTGCTGGTGAGCTCCCGCCTCCCATCCCCCGTGCGCCGCCCGACCCCTTGCATAGAAATACTCACCCAGCTCCCGCGATGTCTCCTCTCTCCTCTCAGCGCTTCAGCACCACACAGGGGGGACAGCGCTTAGTGTAGCGCTGTCTCTCCTGCACGGTCCGTGTGGTCCTCAGGCGGCACACGGATGCGGCACGTGTGCCACACTGATGTGCTACGTGAGCACACGGACACACGGACACGGATAATTCCGGTACCGATTTCTCCGGTACCGGAATTATCTGGACGTCTGAAAGAGGCCTTATATGGAATCTGACACTGCAGTACTTTGGGAAAAAAACATTGATATCAGCATGGCTGTGCTGTGTATGCGATCAGAATTAGTGCACTGAATTCATTTGAACTGGAATATCACATTGACTGCCATTATAATTTGGTAGATCATGTTTACTACTAGTGACTTCATCTCATTCCATAGCTTAGTGGATAAATGTGCAATTAGATTATTTTCTGGTCATATTTTAGAGATGGACCGTACTCTATATCAAATTGTGAAAAAAGTATCATCTCTCTCGAATATTTGCCAAAGGGACTCTTACAGGCCATTATTGTGTATTTTTTTTATTTATTCAGATTCATCCAGTGTAAACTAAAACAGTTTGGATACTGACAAAAGCCCACAATTTTATTAGAGATGTGACTAATTCAATGTAAATGTGTCTAATTATTAAGAACTCACTGAATCCGGCGAATTCAAATAATGTTATGTATAAAAGCAAAGGCTGGGAATGCAGCAGCCATTTTGGGGTGAATCTGAATAGTGAGAGGTTGTCACAGCTTACAGCAGCTTAACATTTGAGACAGGAAAAAAATCTTTTACATTTCTACAGATAGTGTTTATCTGAGAGCATAGAAGTGAAGAACGGTTACCATTCGTTTACTCATAGCAATATACGTTCAGATGACTTCGACATTGCTAATGCTGTGTTTGCATTAATGAGACCTCAGAGTACTTCAATCAATTTGCCACAAATATCTTTTTTTTATAAATGTGCTGAAGCTAGCAAATTTTACTTTTAAAAGATTTACATACCTCTAAATGTAATATATCCAAAAAGCAACATTTCAGTAAAAATGAGGTTTAGTGACTGAGATAAAGCGTCTTTTCTTGCAGATCCTCGTGCTCTGTCTGCACGTCTCTTTTTTTATATGAATAAATATCACAGATGAATTCTCATTTTTTATCCCGTCTTCTTCTCCTAGCGACGCACCTGCCCACCGGCTCTGTCTGCTGCAGTCTTAGCAAGCATGACACAGGATGGGCGGTTATTGATTGTAATGAAAATGCCACTACAGACAGATAATTCATTGTTGTATTCTTAGCACAGGACTCGGGCCGCAGTGCTTGCCTATCATTTGTCTTTCCCCAGATGGACGGACATAGCAAAAGTACTAACAAGAGCCAATGAGATCGTACCCTGAAAGGCACAGGAGACAATTGAGCTTGAATATGTTGAATATACACAGGCCATGTTTTTAATAGTAAAATGCAAATTGTTCTTTTAGTCTATAAACTACTGACAACATGTTTCCGAATTTCCAAGCAATACATTTTGTATTTATTTTCTGAAAAGGAGAAATGGTCAAAATTTAAAAAAAACAGTGCTTTCAGACCTCAAGTAATGCAAAGAAAGCAAGTTCATAATCAGTTAGAAACAACAATACTAATGTTTTAACCCAGGAAGAGTTCAGAAATCAATATTTTGTGGAATTACCATGATTTTTAATCACAGCTTTCATGCGTCTTGGTATGCTTTCCACCAGTCTTTCGCACTGCTTGTATACGCTTATGTATACAGTATATATCGAGCTTGTGTGATGTGCATAATTGCAGCAGCAAGAAGAAAAAAAAGTGGAACTATGGAAATCACTAGATGGATAGACATGACAATAATCTGCAAATGATGAAAAAATGGAAATACAATTTTTAAAACATGTTCATTTATTCAGTATCAAGTAGTAGTGTCATGCACAGAAATCCCCGCACTTAGATGCCTTGGCTGATATCAATAATGTTATTAATGTTTGAGGAGTATTATACTATGTCATGCTAAATGCACTGAGGCAAATCATCAAGATCCTCTGCTGGCAGCTCACTTTGCAATTGCTGACCAGTGATGTCACAAATGTGCTTGATTGGAGACAAGTCCAAAGGCGCTGCAGGTTACGGTGGCCTGTTTAGGCCATGCAGCCTGCTCACTTCACCACTGGTTCCACAACAGAATCAATGTAATACAAAGTTATTAGTGTACTTGAAATGAAGAGAGTAATGGGATCCTGCTATCATACATTATGGCATCCCACACCATAAATCCCAGGAGTAGTTCTTTTCCTGTTAATACCCACATGGTTTCTAGATATTGTTGCAGCTAAGTCTACTTTCACACTAGCGTTGGTGCGGGGCTGTCGCCATGCGTCGGCCCGACGTACTGACGCACGTTGTGAAAAAAATTAACAACGGGGGCAGCGGATGCAGTTTTTCAACGCAAATGGGAGGAGGGGCGAAGCTCTGGCCGCGCATGCGCAGTCGGAAATGGGGGACTCGACGCACAAAAAAATGTTACATGTAACTTTTTTTGTGCCGAGTGTCCGCCAAAACAAGACACATCCGTCGCACGACGGATGCGACGTGTGGCCATACGTCGCAATGCGTCGGCTAATGCAAGTCTATGGAGAAAAAACGCATCCTGCGGGCAACTTTGCAGGATGCGTTTTTTCACCAAAACGACACATTGCGACGTACGTCACACAACGCAAGTGAGAAAGTAGCCTAAGATAAAAGCACGACTCATCGCTGAAGCATATAGACCTGCATTAGAGGCCTCCATTGATCCAGCCTCCTGTCACAATCTGGAGACAACGTGGGCAACGTAATGAAGAGGCCTCCACTAGGTAATGCCACACTGATCCTACTTCTGGGAGGGATTATGGTGTAGAGTAGCATAGTGTACATTTTCCAGATCTTTCTAGCCTTCACACCTTCTTTATTTGGTCATGGACCATTTCTTCAAAGTGTCCCAGGAGTTGTTTTTTCAACACAGCAACACCAAGCTGCATGTTTCTCATGCTACAGTGACAGCCTGCATGTTCTAAGTGTGCTAACATGACCTACTACAAGTCCTGATTTGTCTCCTATCAAGCACATTCGAGAGGTCTTTGGTCAACAGTTGCACAGGAAGCTGCCAGCAGCGGATCTTGATAATTTACTCAAGTGCATTTACCATGGCAGAACATTCCTCAGAGAATCATTAAATAACATGCAACACAAAAAACCCACTTGAAATAAATCTTGGGTAGGTAAACTCATATAGATTAACACTAAGCCCAAAAAACAGTTAAATAGATAACCAGAGAGTATATACCCATTATACCAAAACATCTTTTTTATTTAATGCAACATATTTAAAAGCAGAATAGAAACAAACAAGCAAACCACTGGACAGTAAATGTTGGGGACGCTAAATAGTGCAAATAGAGCATAGTAAAGTGCTAGTCATGTAAATCGACAAGGGTAATAAGACCATTACTGCAGGGGGGGGCGCTTTTATAATCTAAATTCTATGTAAGTAATGCTCTCATGCGGTAATCTATCTGGCTAAATTGTGGTGAATGTTTTACCCCATGTACTATTGCCCTTGTTGAATTACAGAGAGACCCAGTGCCTGCGCACTGCAGTACTTTGCTCTGCCCTCAACAGGGCAGATAAGAACACCTGAGCAGGAGCGTGATGCCGGGGAGCCTGCCTGTGTGGATGATGCAGGAGGGCGGCATCGCAAGAAGATGAGAGGTGCCGGACCAGGATCTGCGACACCCATCGGACCACCCCACAGGTGAGTATAATAAAAGTTATTTTTCTTCTCTTGCAGGTCGGATCAGGGGCTTATCTACAGCATTATTGAATGCTGCAGATAAGCCCTGAAAGGCGGTGGCCGTAACAAGCATCGACCAAACCTGGTGACAGGTTCCCTTTAAAGGTAATCTGTCACCTCATTTTGGCCCTATAAGCTGCGGCAATCGCCATTAGGGGCTTATCTACAGCATTCTGTAATGCTGTAGATAAGCCCCTGATGTAACCTGAAAGATATGAAAAACAAGTTAGATTATACTCACCCAGGGGCGGTCCGGGTCCGATGGGTGTCACAGGTCCGGGTCATCTTCATGCGATGACGTCCTCTTCCTTGCTTCTGTCGTGGCTCCTGCGCAGGCATAATTCTCTGCCCTGTTGAGGGCAGAGCAAAGTACTGCAGTGCGCAGGCATCGGGAAAGGATAGAGAGGCCCGGAGCCTGCGCACTGCAGTACTTTATGCTGCTCTCAATGGCAAATCAGTACGCCTGCGCAGGAGCCGCAACAGAAGCAAGGGGGATGACGACATCATATGAAGATGGGAGGCGCCGGTCCCGGACTTGCGATGCCCATCGGACCCAAACCGGGACCGTTCCTGGGTGAGTATAATCTAACTTGTTTTTCTTATCGTTCAGGTTACATCAGGGGCTTATCTACAGCATTACAGAATGCTGTAGATAAGCCCCTGATGGCGGTGGCCGCAGTTTATAGGGCCAAAATGAGGTGACGGATTCCCTTTAAGGTAGTAAAGCTACATAAGTCTCGTCTTAACATTGGAGCACAAATCAATAGTTGGTGACCACTTCTTTGCCTTGTGCTAGCAGCTTTAAACTCTTCTTATCAATTCTATCTATAGTTTTAACATTTCCGAAGGAGAAAGAATAATGGCGTTTGCAATGTAAGAAATTGCTGTTTCTTTTGCTGAATGTGAAATCCTCAGAGAAGTGAAGAGGGCATCTATAGTTGAATTATTATTTTTTTCACTGTTTTCTTCACATTTAGATGGTGCTATCAAGCGACGCTAAGGAATTCTACTTCTAGGTTGTACCCAAACAATTTTATGCCTGAATAAAAGTAAATCTATTTAATAACTATCACTTCATATCAAACATTTGATAACTTGAATTCCAAGAAAAAAAACATTGTGACTGAGATCAAGTAAGGAATGTTCTGAAAAGGAATGAAAATGCTGCAGGCGACTGAATCAAACATGCATTTTCTAGGATTCCGAGCTTAAAATCTCATTTCCTTGTGAAGCCAGGCTGATTGTTGAGTTCTTTTATGATAGGAAATTCTAAAATATCCCCGTTGGCATAATCACGTCTCCATACTAAAGAAGCACTCACATCAAAGGTTTTATCCTCTTAATATATCACAGTCATCATATTATATAGCGCTGTATACTTACAATTGCTCATTTTGCCTTTCCACCCAGTTACTTCTTCTCTTTTCCATTAAGTCTATGACATCATGTGATAACTGACTAGCTGAATCCTTCTAAGCTCTATATAGAGACAGGAATTAGCTTTTTCCCTGCATGAGTCATAATTAGAACTAACATTCAGCAGATCTCCACCTCCTCTTTAACTTCTGACCCAACTGCTTACTCCCACCTTGCTATTATCTCTGTTCCTTGTTTCATTTTGCCAGTGATTTGTAGTTCTAATGATGACTCATGCAGCGAAAAGAGACTTCTCGTTTCTACGTTGTTTAAAAGGATTCCTCTAGTCTGTTTTTATTCACGCGATGTCATAGACCTAATGGAAAGACAAAACAAGCAATTGTAAGTAAACAGTGGTATATAATATGATGACTACAGTATATTAGGAGGATAAAAACTTTGAAGGGACTACTTCTTTAAGCTGGCCATAGACATACCGGTCATCATTAACAAAACAATAATTACTAAATGTTAAGTACTAAAATGTTATGTTTTCAACCAATGGGAATTTACTTTATTGGTTGGAATATATGAGTCATGCTTCGATGATGTAGTCAGCTTTTAAAGCAAAATGTTTAATGGCTCCTTTTATTAGCTGACTTAATGGGTAAGAATTTTCTAAATATTTTCCAGCAATATTTGCTTATTTTAAAGTCTTGAAGATTTCAGAATTCAGTTACATTGCCACGACATACAAGGAGGGAAGAGAACCAATTTAAATGACCTCTCCGCCATTTTTTTTCTAATTTCACCACCACAGTGGTATCACAAATGTAAGTTCCCTGCCCCTAGTAAAATATGTACCAACCACCTTCTTCTTGGTGCTGCCCCAGTTGTCTTCTGAAGTTTGTGACCTACCAAATCACTCCAGTGTTTGGTGGGCGAGCTGTAAGTCACTTCTCCAAGTCTATGAGAGTCAGAACTAGGCCAGAACGAAGCTCTCACGTCCATGTGGTGCTTTGATGTATCTGTCTCACCCCTGTGAAAGCAGAGGGGAGACATGCAGTAACAGTAGCCTGCACCATAGAGGAGCTATAAACTTACACTAATCACTAAAAAAATAAGTTAGTAATTTGTAGTGATAACGTATAGTCACCTCTGTGTGTGCCACTATCTCTCATGCTTGTCAGATTTCCCATTTAGAGAGGACCTGTCACATTTACGTTACTGTGAAATAACAACTCTAGATCATATTTTTAGATCTGTGCTGTTCTTCTGCTATTCCTAGAAATTTATGAACAAAATTCACAACTGTGTGTCAAAGGGGTGTGGCCCTTCCCAGTCTGATACTGACATCACTGACTGGACAGTGTCATACCCCCGGCCCTTAAAACCCAATTTATACATACATTTCAAGCAGGAATAACAGGGGTAATCACAAGTTACCCATAGATGATCCAGAGAAATGGTAGATAATCCAGAATTGATGTATTATATGGAATATTATTTACTAAGAGCAGGGTTCTCCAACTGCGGTCCTCAAGAGTCACCAACCGGTCAGGTTTTCAGGATTTCCTTAGTATTTCCCAAGTGATAATTGCAATGCGTCGGCTAATGCAAGTCTATGGAGAAAAAACGCATCCTGCGGGCAACTTTGCAGGATGCGTTTTTTCACCAAAACGACACATTGCGACGTACGTCACACAACGCAAGTGAGAAAGTAGCCTAAGATAAAAGCACGACTCATCGCTGAAGCATATAGACCTGCATTAGAGGCCTCCATTGATCCAGCCTCCTGTCACAATCTGGAGACAACGTGGGCAACGTAATGAAGAGGCCTCCACTAGGTAATGCCACACTGATCCTACTTCTGGGAGGGATTATGGTGTAGAGTAGCATAGTGTACATTTTCCAGATCTTTCTAGCCTTCACACCTTCTTTATTTGGTCATGGACCATTTCTTCAAAGTGTCCCAGGAGTTGTTTTTTCAACACAGCAACACCAAGCTGCATGTTTCTCATGCTACAGTGACAGCCTGCATGTTCTAAGTGTGCTAACATGACCTACTACAAGTCCTGATTTGTCTCCTATCAAGCACATTCGAGAGGTCTTTGGTCAACAGTTGCACAGGAAGCTGCCAGCAGCGGATCTTGATAATTTACTCAAGTGCATTTACCATGGCAGAACATTCCTCAGAGAATCATTAAATAACATGCAACACAAAAAACCCACTTGAAATAAATCTTGGGTAGGTAAACTCATATAGATTAACACTAAGCCCAAAAAACAGTTAAATAGATAACCAGAGAGTATATACCCATTATACCAAAACATCTTTTTTATTTAATGCAGGGGTCCCCAACCTTTCTTACCTTGAGAGCCACATTCCGCTATGAAAGTTGGTCGAGAGCCACAATGCA
Source organism: Ranitomeya imitator (assembly GCF_032444005.1). Lineage (NCBI taxonomy): Eukaryota > Metazoa > Chordata > Amphibia > Anura > Dendrobatidae > Ranitomeya > Ranitomeya imitator. The sequence goes on along the minus strand of NC_091283.1, from coordinate 756,374,725 downwards.
GATAAAGACGTAGTCAAACCAATTTACTAGTAAAAAACAAGAAACAAATGGAAGCTAACATGTAGTAGAACTTCAACAGTGCTATGAAACTTGAAAATGTCCAACTTAATAGTTCAGTGTGAAATCTGGCACTGCATGTTTTCTGCCAGTGTTTCAAAATCTGGGTTGTAATTAGTGAGAGCCATGCGCATGCAGTCATCCAGGTGTTCATCAGTCAAGCGAGATCTGTATTTAGATTTTAATATTTTCAGAGCTGAAAAACCTGATTCACAAAGATATGTTGATCCAAAGCAGGCATGCAGTCGTTTCGAAACAGATTTCAGAAGAGGGTACTTGCAGCGTTCAACTAATCTCCAGAAGTTATCCTCCTGAGACCTGGATTTGAGCAACAGATCAGTGTTCAATGTTATAATCTCATTTTCAAGTTGAGAGGTGTCCATTTGAAAAGCAGTTGCAATTTCTGATGAAATTACAGAAATATCAGTGGTCATAAATGGATTGGACATAAATAAAGCTATGGCTTCAACACAATGAAACTCTGAAAAACGTTTCTCAAATTCTTTGTTAAGTTTTTCACAACTTTCAAGGTAGACATTTTTATCAAATGGGGTGTTCTCCTTTAACAAATGTTGCAAACTTGGGAAATGATGAAACACACCTTTTTGTAGCTGAGTTTGGCACAATTTTAGCTTTTGTGTAAAAGCGTTTACTGCCCCAATCATTTCAGTTATTGTTTTGTCTTTACCCTGAAGCTCACGGTTGAGGTCATTTAATTTTGATGTTATATCAGTTAAAAATGCCAGGTCTGCCTGCCACTGGGAGTCTGAGATTTCAGCACAGAGGTCATCTTTCAGTTCTAAAAACTGAATGATTTCTGGTAAAAGGCTCTGAAAACGTTCTAACAGTTTCCCTCTGCTTAGCCAACGTACTTCAGTGTACAAAAGAAGGTCTTTGTATTGGCTATCAAGCTCTTCAAGAAAAGACTTAAAGAGTCTATGCTGAAGTGGTCTAGCTCGTATAGAGTTCACAATCTTCACAACTACTTTCATAACATGCTGGAAGTTAATGACTTTGGTACATAGAGACTCCTGGTGAATAATGCAATGATAATTAAGAAAGTGAGGAAAGTCATGGTCATTCCTGCATAATGTGACAAAACCAATTTTAGACCCAATCATTGCAGGTGCACCATCAGTTGTAATGGATACTAGCTTCTGGAGAGGTATGTTGTGCTCTTGTACATAAGTCTTGAAAGCAGTGTAAATATCTTCCCCTCTGGTTTTCTCCTTTAATGATATTACTGCTAGCAAATCTTCTTTTACACTCAGGTCTTCAAACACCATTCGTATATAAATGTTAAGTTGAGCTGTGTCGACTACATCCAAGGATTCGTCAAACTGCAAGCTGATGAAGTCACACTTTTCTAAGTCTCTCTTCAGCTGGTGACGTATATCTTCAGACATAGATTCAATTCTCCGAGTTATAGTGTTTCCAGATAGTTGAAGGCTTTTTATAGCAGAAATAATATCGGAGTTTTTCTTAAAATCTTGGAATAGTGAATCTGCGGCTGCAAGCATGGCATCTTTAACTATTTCTCCATCCTCAAATGGTTTTTTCCTTTGGGCAAGAATATGTGCAACTTTAAAGGATGCAATTGTAGCTGCTTTAGATTTATTGCGTGGCTTTCTAAATACAGCTTGTTGGGCAGTCAAAGCACACTTCAAATCTTCGACTTTTATCTTTCTTAGATTAGTGCCCTTTGGATATTCCTGGTCAAACTTCTTGTGTGTTGTTGTGTAATGACGCTCGACATTGCACTTTTTCCCAATGGATACAGTGGCCTGACATATAAGGCAGATACACTTGTCCCTAAAATGAGTAAAAAGATATTGTTCTTCCCATTCTTCATGAAAACTGTATGAGTATGAGCGCTTCTTTTTTTGTGAAGGACCTTCGTTAACAGAAGCCATGATTTGGATGGGTTCTGAACCTGAAATGTGGATGATAAATACTATCACAATGTGTAAGTCTCTGGTTAACCTATAAATATAGCTTTATAGCACATACTTTTGGTTCGGGTAAGGATCATTATTTCTTACCTCTGTAGAGCTGTTCTTTGCACGTTTCTATGCAGGAACTCTAGTCTTCTTTTGTAAGTGCTGCTGTTCACTGCCTCTTCCCCCAGATGCAGACCTTAAAAAAATTTGGATCCTGTAGCAGAGAGACAAGAATTTGTGTTATGAGTGTCCAAAACTGCACATTTAGATGAGCACTTCCCACTGCAATTAATACTTACCTCTGTAGTGCTTATTGCTGTCCTCTAATTTCCCAGTAATGGAGGGAAGTTGTTTCGACAATGGCGTCATTTTTTTTTTGTGCTTTTCATATTCCACGGCCATAGGAAAACCTAGAGAAGGCACAAATAATAACATGCAGATTTTCACTTTCACTCTGGTAACCAGGGTAAACATCGGGTTACTAAGCGCGGCCCTGCGCTTAGTTACCCGATGTTTACCCTGGTTACCAGTGAAGACATCTCTGGATCGGTGTCACACACGCCGATCCAGCGATGTCAGCGGGAGATCCAGCGACGAAATAAAGTTCTGGACTTTCCTCAGCGATCAACGATCTCCCAGCAGGGGCCTGATCGTTGGTCGCTGTCACACATAACGATTTCCTTAACGATATCGTTGCTACGTCACAAAAAGCAACGATATCGGTAACGATATCGTTATGTGTGACTGTACCTTAAGGCTGCATTCTATGAAGGTGGCTGTTATGTTTTTTTATCCCTATTACCCCAGAAATACTGACTTTTATAAATTTCGCGCCATACCTGTTTTGAGTCAGGGAGGTGTTTTCTCTCCGACTCAAGCACCTTGCATCCATTCATCATGCCCCTCTGGCCCCCGGGAGCCTCTGTGTCTCCTCAAGTCAGCGGCGCCTGTACTGTACAATCATTATTCAGGCATGCGCCATCCACGCTGCCCTGGAACTTACATCCACTGATGTACTGATATCGCACCTGCGTGTAGCAGAGACCCCAGATCCCACCCTGCAGTGTGTTATGATTTTTTCACACTGCGGGGCTGGAAATCTGGTGCCTGCACAGCGAGTCTCTGCGCCTGTCCCCATCTCCATCCGCCTATTTCCGACGTATTACAGGTGCAGAGATCTGCACTAGACAGGCAACAGATTCAGCCCCGCAGGAGGCAGATGAGGACAGCCGCAAAGAGACTTACTGCGCAAGCGCCAGATTCCCAGCCCCATAGTGTGCATAAATCATAACCCACTGTGGGGTGGGATCTGGGGCCTCAGCTACATGCAGGCCTGATCTCCATACATCAGTGGATGTAAGTTCCAGGGCAGCGCGCACGGCGCATGCCCGAAAAATGATTGCACAGCGTAGGTGCCGGTGACGTGAGGAGACAGAGGAGGCGGCGCCCGGGGGACTGAGGGGGATGATGGATGGCAGCGAGGCGCTTGAGTCAGGGGGAGAAAACTTACCTCCCTGACTCAATACAGGTATGGCGCGCAATTATATTTGTATTTCTGCATTACTCGTGATAAAAAAACATAAGAGCCACCTTCAGAGAATGCAGCCTTAGGGTACCGTCACACAGTGGCATTTTGATCGCTACGATGGTACGATCCGTGACGCTCCAGCATCGTAACAATATCGCTCCAGCGTCGTAGACTGCTGTCACACTTTGCAATGTACGACGCTGGAGCGATAATTTCATGACGTATGTGCGATGTAGAAGCCGTTGGTTACTATGCGCACATCGTATACGATATCTGTTACAGTCGGAAATGGCGGACACAACACTGCAAAAAACGTTACATGTAACGTTTTTTGCAGCCGACGGTCCACCGCAACACGACGCAACCGTCGCACAACGGTTGCGAAGTGTGGCAAAGCGTCGCAATGCGTCGCTAATGTTAGTCAATGGAGAAAAAACGCATCCTGCTAGCAATTTTGCAGGATGCGTTTTTTCACCTAAACGACGCATAGCGACGTGCAGTGCACAACGCAAGTGTGAAAGTAGCATAATACGCGATTCAGCACTTGATATTGGGGGGTGATGTCTGTTTCGGTGTCTGCCCGCACTATCTTCCCCTCAAATAGAATCAGCGCCCCTGGGGAATGAGATTATATGAAATGCAGACGTCTGTGATCCCGGAATCCTACAGGACAGGTAATGTCATTATATTGACATCCAACGAAACTACTGGTGACCCTGTGCCATAAACTAATATTGTGCGGTCATGTGACAGGCTCCAGAGATAATGAGGCTCCCTGCACATTTGGAGGCCAGCGCACATAATATGGGGGCCAGGAGCATGTGAAGTACCTGTATCAGAATGTCACACAGACCCGGACATTGCAGCGATTAATGGTGCAGTACAAAGTCTTGCGAGATTTGTGAAGTCTCGCGAGACTTTGTGCGACTTTAACAGATCACAGTGACCTGCTTCACTGCCCAGGAGTGAATGCAGTTGCTGACGCAGGACAGGGCAGGTATTGCAAGCGGCGGGGCGGCTCCTTTCTCACATAGCAGGAGCAGGTGGCGGGGCGGGTATTATACACAGCGGGGCGGGTATTACAGCCGGCGGGGCGGCTCCTTTCCCCACATACCAGGAGCAGGTGGCGGGCGGGTATTAACGCAGCGGGGCAGGTATTAAAGCCGGCGGGGCGGCTCCTTTCCCCACATACCAGGAGCAGGTGGCGGGCGGGTATTAACGCAGCGGGGCAGGTATTAAAACCGGCGGGGCGGCTCCTTTCCCCACATACCAGGAGCAGGTGGCGGGCGGGTATTAACGCAGCGGGGCGGGTATTACAGCCGGCGGGGCGGCTCTTTGGGGACCTTTTTTTCAGTGACCATCGGCGAGCCACATGCCTGGAGCAGGCGAGCCACATGTGGCTCGCGAGCTACGGGTTGGGGACCCCTGATTTAATGCAACATATTTAAAAGCAGAATAGAAACAAACAAGCAAACCACTGGACAGTAAATGTTGGGGACGCTAAATAGTGCAAATAGAGCATAGTAAAGTGCTAGTCATGTAAATCGACAAGGGTAATAAGACCATTACTGCAGGGGAGGGCGCTTTTATAATCTAAATTCTATGTAAGTAATGCTCTCATGCGGTAATCTATCTGGCTAAATTGTGGTGAATGTTTTACCCCATGTACTATTGCCCTTGTTGAATTACAGTGAGACCCAGTGCCTGCGCACTGCAGTACTTTGCTCTGCCCTCAACAGGGCAGATAAGAACACCTGAGCAGGAGTGTGATGCCGGGGAGCCTGCCTGTGTGGATGATGCAGGAGGGCGGCATCGCAAGAAGATGAGAGGTGCCGGACCAGGATCTGCGACACCCATCGGACCACCCCACAGGTGAGTATAATAAAAGTTATTTTTCTTCTCTTGCAGGTCGGATCAGGGGCTTATCTACAGCATTATTGAATGCTGCAGATAAGCCCTGAAAGGCGGTGGCCGTAACAAGCATCGACCAAACCTGGTGACAGGTTCCCTTTAAAGGTAATCTGTCACCTCATTTTGGCCCTATAAGCTGCGGCAATCGCCATTAGGGGCTTATCTACAGCATTCTGTAATGCTGTAGATAAGCCCCTGATGTAACCTGAAAGATATGAAAAACAAGTTAGATTATACTCACCCAGGGGCGGTCCGGGTCCGATGGGTGTCACAGGTCCGGGTCATCTTCATGCGATGACGTCCTCTTCCTTGCTTCTGTCGTGGCTCCTGCGCAGGCATAATTCTCTGCCCTGTTGAGGGCAGAGCAAAGTACTGCAGTGCGCAGGCATCGGGAAAGGATAGAGAGGCCCGGAGCCTGCGCACTGCAGTACTTTATGCTGCTCTCAATGGCAAATCAGTACGCCTGCGCAGGAGCCGCAACAGAAGCAAGGGGGATGACGACATCATATGAAGATGGGAGGCGCCGGTCCCGGACTTGCGATGCCCATCGGACCCAAACCGGGACCGTTCCTGGGTGAGTATAATCTAACTTGTTTTTCTTATCGTTCAGGTTACATCAGGGGCTTATCTACAGCATTACAGAATGCTGTAGATAAGCCCCTGATGGCGGTGGCCGCAGTTTATAGGGCCAAAATGAGGTGACTTCTCCAAGTCTATGAGAGTCAGAACTAGGCCAGAACGAAGCTCTCACGTCCATGTGGTGCTTTGATGTATCTGTCTCACCCCTGTGAAAGCAGAGGGGAGACATGCAGTAACAGTAGCCTGCACCATGGAGGAGCTATAAACTTACACTAATCACTAAAAAAATAAGTTAGTAATTTGTAGTGATAACGTATAGTCACCTCTGTGTGTGCCACTATCTCTCATGCTTGTCAGATTTCCCATTTAGAGAGGACCTGTCACATTTACGTTACTGTGAAATAACAACTCTAGATCATATTTTTAGATCTGTGCTGTTCTTCTGCTATTCCTAGAAATTTATGAACAAAATTCACAACTGTGTGTCAAAGGGGTGTGGCCCTTCCCAGTCTGATACTGACATCACTGACTGGACAGTGTCATACCCCCGGCCCTTAAAACCCAATTTATACATACATTTCAAGCAGGAATAACAGGGGTAATCACAAGTTACCCATAGATGATCCAGAGAAATGGTAGATAATCCAGAATTGATGTATTATATGGAATATTATTTACTAAGAGCAGGGTTCTCCAACTGCGGTCCTCAAGAGTCACCAACCGGTCAGGTTTTCAGGATTTCCTTAGTATTTCCCAAGTGATAATTGCATCACCTGCACAGGCAATAATTCCATCATCTGTGCAATACTACGGAAATCCTGAACACATGACCTGTTGGTGGCTCTTGGAAACTGGAGTTAGGGATCGATGCTGTAGAACATACAGTAAAGGTGGCCAGGCCGAGTAGGGCACATATACTGGACACTCCGCTGATGTGCGCTTACATGGGATGTTACACACCAACACACTTTGCGTGTTGCCCTTGTATTACATGCCAGTTTTATATTACTATTTTGTTGTGCTCATTATGCCATTGACATGTTCGTTTTGTAGTTAAAGGTGATTTCTATTTACAAGTGGGCCATGTAGGCAAAAAGGTGTACTTGGTAGTGGGCGGTGGTGTGGCATTGCGCAGGCTGTGTTATGGAATTAGGCGGTATGCTGGTGGGATTATAGTATTGTGTGAGTGATATTAATGCTTGTAAGGCCAAGAGAGAATGATACTGTGTGCGGAATCAGTGTTCGCTGGAGAGTTCTTGGATCTGCCAGATTTTGTCGTTGAAAAAGCAGCATGTACTAATTGGGTTGCTGGGATTTTCTTGGTAATTGTCATGCATCTGTGCTAGTAGATCGTAGAGTTGAGCAAAAAGAGTCACAGGACCCTGGTCAAGTGGACACATCAGTAGCCCGAGGCTGCTGAACCAAAGCCTCCTATTATCTGCACCATCCCTGTCGTCATTTTTTAATAATAGGCCCAGATATGACACCATGCTGGCTACCGATTAGACGAGGGGATGCTGCATGAGATTCTAGGTGCTCTTGTTTGGCGGCAATGGACTACAGAGGTGGCTGCTACACTGGGTACTGCAAATACTTTAGCTCAACTTTAGTAGATTGTAACCATTCAGTATTTGTACCATAGACTGTAACCACCAAGCATTCTACCAAACTTTGAGTCTTATCTTTTGTAAAATTATTTTTTTGTACAAGAATTGAAAGCACCACTCCAGTTTTTTTCTATTGGAGTGGTGCCCCTAATCTAAGGTCCCTGCCCCTGGTCTCATACTTACCAGCACGCATCTTCTTCATCTTTTATCAGCGTCGCTCTGTTCATTTTCTGCAGGTTTTGACCTACCGGATTGCTCCAGTGTTGGCTGGGTGACCCGGAAGTCAGAAATCAATGTAAGTCTATGAAAGCCAGAACGAGGTTCTAATAGACTTAGGCTAGGGTCAGACCGCCGTAGATTTTATCATACGAAAGAATCGTGGCGATTATGCAAATGTCAGTGTGATCAAACTCTGAGTGTCAGCATAATGTGAAACTATTTTTTCAGATCAAAGAATCTGACCAGACTGTGAGAAGAAGATGGCGAACAAAATTTCTTCATCTTCTCCAGAGTGTAGTCTGATGATTTCCACGCACTCATTGAGTTGGATGGCCAAGTGAGATATGAATACCAGCTCAGCAGAATGAAAATAATCAGACTTGTTCGCGACCCCATACAATAATGTTGGACTGACTGCTATCCGATGTTTTGCCAGATTAGAGTGCTGTGATGAGCCTTTACATTCAGATCTTCTGACCATTACCACTTACTTCTAGTCAGTCAGAAGTTGCAGTCACAAGATGACGGCGCGGGGAGTTGCGGAAAACAGTGGCTAGTAAGTATAATACTTGGGCAGGGAACCCAGATTAGTGACACCACTCCATTGCTGAAATAATAAAAAAAACTGGAGTGGCGCTTAAGGCGGCCATTGGGTACAGCACCATCTTTGAGCAGGTACCTTGGTAAAGTTCAGGAGCCTAGTTATATTGTTTTGTGATACAAAATCTTTGTGTTTATCTGGTCAGAACAATCATTGGTTTGTCAGAGTATAAATGTAGCAGTAATAAAATATAAGTCATGATACATAATTGGGCGTGGTAATTATCTTTCTATTACTTGCAGTCTCCTTACGAGATACCATTGGTCGCCATGATATTTGACTCGTGTTTGTGTAAAATGAATTCATGCTTAATGACTGACAATACGTCATTAAGGCTCATACAGGACTGCAGACAAATGGTTTCGCAGGTACCTGACCAAGTGGCAGGGCAGTTTGCGCTAACCTTCAAATCGGCTTCATTTTAATGTGAAATCTTCATCCAGCCGTCAAAAAACATGAATCAAACATGATGAAATACTCAGGATTCATTGATCTGAGGAGCGAGATGAGTAATAAGAACAAAATCAGAACAAGCACAGTAAACTTTGATTTTTTTCTGACATTTTTATTTGGAGTGCTGCCCAAGACGAGACATCAAGGTTAGAAATAAAGGAAAATACGTTTAATTGCTTGATAGCACCAGACCTTCACCAGAGAAGATTGAAGTAAGGAAATGTGATATATTGTTATTTCATCTCACTCCTCCATAAGTGAAATACTCCTTGTTGCACCACGGCAATGTGATTTCACAAAATTCCAGCTGATAATATTCAGCAAATTAAAGAGGCCGCAACTTCTAACCGAATACAACATCTAAATTGATTGTCTGAGCTATTCATCAATAAAAGGTGGTTGCTGCTAAGGCGAATCAGGTGGTATAAAAATTGCAATTCTTCTGTATTGACACCGTCTGTTTATACCCAGTTATTCTGAAAGTCACTTTGTATATTAATTTGAAAGGCCGGGTCGTGACTTATAGATCATTGATTATTCTAAGGCAGGAGCAGATGACCGTATTATCGAATCATACTCGTACCACTGTTATGAAATGGGGACGTGCTGATATGTCCGAGGAAAAATATCACTGCTTGTCCGAGTTTGACTCAATATTCGGAACGCATTCGGGCCATGCACGTCAATGAGTGTGTGAAAACCATCAGACTGCACTCACATGACATGAACGCGTGCTCTGACGTGCATCATGTTTCGACGTCTACGCCTACTAGAGACAAACATCCAGACGCAATCAGTGTCCGCCTCCAGTAGGTGTATATGCCTGAATATGATGCAAGACAGATTACACATTCACTCTGTCGGCACCATTATAGTCTTTGGCCCCGTCGGCAGATACCATACTTCCGAATCCTGTTTTGTGAAGATTCCAGATACAAACCCCGACGGGACCACTGAGAGTACGCAAGAACGCAATGTGAAGGGAGCTTAATAGGTAATTGGAAATTAATAGATTGAGTCCCCTATTCAGGACAGGATACTAATTTACAATCTAGCATGGAGAGCAGCTACATTTGCAGTACTTCATTTCTCCAGTGGTGGCACTGTAGGGAATCTGAATACTTGCTGCCCTGTTTTACACCATAATCCAGCTGTTTTCTAGCATCACCAGCAATGGCCGTCTTCCAGTGCCTTTCTGCTCCATTATGTACCCGTTTTTGGCTGCAGTTAGGTGCTGATGACACAAAAGTGTATAGGAGAATAGAAAGATAGGTAAATTATAGACCTGACATGAATTCATGGTGCTCTGGTATTTTCTAATCTATGTGATACATACACACGTGGTCAAAATTGTTGTTTCCCCTCATTTAAGGACAGAAAATCCCACATTGGTCATAGAAATAGCTTGAATCTGACAAATGTAGTAATAAAAGATCTATGAAAATGAACAAATGAAAGTCAGACATTACTTTTCAACCATGCTTCTACCCATTGTGGGTCTTTCTGTCATTAAACGAGGGGTACCAACAATTTTGACCACGTGTGTATATATATATATATATGTATATATATATATAATTTTTCGACTACGCTATAAAGTGTGTATTGCTCATTGACGACACGTAGAGGTTTATTAAAATTAGGAATATAATTGTCTATATGGCATAATTATATAAAGAGTGCTCTACACTCTATATCATCCTCTGCTTATCAAGTACTGATTTATATGACATTTTGTTTCCAGTCTCATAGCAGCCAAATTTAAGAATGCAGATCCATCAATTAACTGTAAATTATCTAATCAGAACTGCATGGAAACACAAAGGCATGAATCTGAAAATATTAACCAGGGCACACAGCATTTCCTGCATATTGATTATGTTTTCGCACCGTACCTTACTTAAGAGTCCTTGGAGAATAGTTGTTAGAATTATGTTCCTGAATTCCAGCTGAGTTATATCTAACACGTTAGTGATTCTGTACATCTATGATTATTAGCACAGTGGCAGATGACAGTGGCAGATTATATGAGTCAAGGAAAAAACTCCAGAGTGCAAAGAGAACAGAATAAATAGTTTATTCAAATCGCATCATGGTCATAAATGCCCGAAAAGCAAATCAAATATGCAAAATGGGAGAAAAAGTAATAGAAAATAGGAGAAATCCAAATAATAGAAAATGATTCACTATTCTTAAGACTTCAGCTTGCTGTGAGTAGGTGGAAACCCTGGCATTATGAGTGCCATGAAGAGAAAAAGGTTAAATAGTCCAGCTACCTCCCAAACATTTTTTTTAGAAAAACAAGAAAAAACATAGCTTTAGGTCTACACGTTTCGAGCGCTACCATGCTCTTAATTATATCTGATCTGATATGATTGAGTGATAGCACTCAAAATGCGTAGGTCTAAAGCTATCTGTTTTCTTGTTTTCAGAGCATTTAAGTAAATTATCTTTTTAACAATATTTTTTCATAACATTTTTTTTTGAGCAGTAGCTGGACCTTTTTTGCTTTTTTTTATTTTCACGTCTACTTACATGAGTCAGGATTTGGGCATGCACCGCACCCTCTGTGGATCATTGCCTACACTGGTGAAATGATGTTAAATTTATATCTTACTTTTACTATTACGGAGTGCCGCCTTCTTGAGTTATTTTTTACCTTTAGAGCTATTCACTCACAATCCGCAGAGATTGGAAATTTGCATAACTGTTATCATCTAATATGTAAGCTTTAGACCTCATTCAGACAACCATTGTTTTTCTGGTTTGCAAAAACCTGTCTGAGTTTCAAAGTTTTGGATCCGATTTTGTCATTTTTTACTCTCCTCGTTAGCCAAGGAGGGTCTTCATTTGGCCACCAGCAGATGATGGATCGGCTCATCCGTAGATTAATCTCTGCAAAATTTCTGCAAGATTGAATATTTGAGAATCACACAGAAAATGCGGAAAATTAGCAAAGAGTGTTTCATTTCTAGGTTAAAGGAGTATTGTCATCCCATCTCCAACATCCTATCTCAATATGTAGTAGGTGTAATAATAATATTAGCAAATGTCTCCAATTAGAAATGTAGTACAGTTTTTCTGATTCACTGTCCCTTTCCTCATGTGCAGGCATTGCAGGAACTTAAATATCCATGGGTACGACCACGGATACAGTGACCATTACTTAGCTAGTTGCTAATGGTCATAACCATGGATACTTAAGGTCCTGCAATGCCTGCATAGAAAAACTATACAACATGTCTAATTGGGGGTATTTGCTAATATTATTATTACACCTACTACATATTGGGATAGGATCTTGGAGATGGGAATACCCTTAACTGCTTTTTTGGGAGTCAGTGAGCCTATTATGGTCATAAAAAGTTATAAGAAAATCACAGTTGCAGAACTGTCATGATCCCAATGGCAGGGGATCACAAAAGGACAAGTACAAAAAACAAAACAAGCTCTAGGGTGATGGAAACTGAGCTGACCGCGATCCTGAACCTAACACACAACTAGCTGTAGCCGGGGAACGTGCCTACGATGATTCCTAGACGTCTCGCGCCAGCCGAAGGACTAACTTCCCCTATTAGAAGAAACACAGACCTCTCTTGCCTCCAGAGAAACACCCCACAGAAATAGCAGCCCCCCACATGTAATGACGGTGAAATGAGAGGAAAGCACATACGTAGTTATGAAAACAGATTCAGCAAAATGAGGCCCGCTAAAGCTAGATAGCAGAGGATACAAAAGTGAACTGCACGGTCAGCGAAAAACCCTACAAAAAAACCATCCTGAAATTACTTGAACTCATGTGCCAACTCATGGAACATGAGGAGTAATATCAGCCCACTAGAGCAACCAGCAAAAAGGAATCACATATCTGCAAGCTGGACTAAGACAAAAATTAAGCAAAACGTGGAACAGGAAAATCAAAAACTTAGCTTGTCCTGAAGATTACAGAAGCGGGAAGCAGAGGTAACAAGACACACTGATTACATTGATAGCCGGCGAGGAAATGACAAGAAAGCCAGGTTAAATAGGAAACTCCCATATCCTGATAGAACAGGTGGACACCAGAGACCGCAGAAAACACAAGTCACCCAGTACCGTCTGTAACCACCAGAGGGAGCCCAAAAACAGAATCCACAACAGTACCCCCCCCTTGAGGAGGGGTCACCGAACCCTCACGAGAACCACCAGGGCGACCAGGATGAGCCCTATGAAATGCACGGACCAAATCAGCAGCATGAACATCAGCGGCAACCACCGAAGAATTATCCTCCTGACCATAACCCTTCCACTTGACCAAATATTGGAGTTTCCGTCTGGAAACACGAGAATCCAAGATCTTCTCCACAACATACTCCAATTCTCCCTCCACCAGCACCGGAGCAGGAGGTTCAAGCGAAGGAACAACAGGTACCTCATACCTCCGCAACAACGACCGATGGAACACATTATGAATAGCAAACGATGCCGGGAGATCCAAACGAAACGACACAGGGTTAAGAATTTCCAAGATCCTATAGGGACCGATGAACCGAGGCTTGAACTTAGGAGAAGAGACCTTCATAGGAACAAAACGAGAAGACAACCACACCAAGTCCCCAACATGAAGTCGAGGACCCACGCGGCGACGGCGATTAGCAAACTGCTGAGCCCTCTCCTGGGACAACTTCAAATTGTCCACCACATGACTCCAAATCTGATGCAACCTATCCACCACCATGTCCACTCCAGGACAATCAGAAGGCTCCACCTGACCAGAGGAAAAACGAGGATGAAACTCCGAATTACAAAAGAAAGGAGAAACCAAGGTAGCAGAACTAGCCCGATTATTAAGGGCAAACTCGGCAAGTGGCAAAAAGGTAACCCAGTCATCTTGATCAGCAGAAACAAAACACCTTAAATAAGTTTCCAAGGTCTGATTAGTTCGTTCCGTCTGGCCATTCGTCTGAGGATGGAATGCAGACGAAAAGGACAAATCAATGCCCATCTTAGCACAGAACGTCCGCCAAAATCTAGACACAAACTGGGATCCCCTGTCAGAAACGATGTTCTCCGGAATCCCATGCAAACGAACCACGTTCTGAAAAAACAGAGGGACCAACTCAGAGGAGGAAGGTAACTTAGGCAAGGGTACCAGATGAACCATCTTAGAAAAGCGGTCACACACAACCCAGATGACGGACATTTTTTGAGAGACAGGGAGATCCGAAATAAAGTCCATGGAAATGTGCGTCCAAGGCCTCTTCGGGATAGGCAAAGGTGACAACAATCCACTGGCCCGAGAACAGCAAGGCTTAGCCCGAGCGCAAACTTCACAAGACTGCACAAAAGAACGCACATCCCTCGACAAGGAAGGCCACCAAAAAGACCTGGCCACCAAGTCTCTAGTACCAAATATTCCAGGATGACCTGCCAACACAGAAGAATGGACCTCGTAGATTACTCTACTGGTCCAATTATCCGGAACAAACAGTCTATCAGGCGGACAACGATCAGGTTTATCCGCCTGAAACTCCTGCAAAGCACGTCGCAAGTCTGGGGAGACAGCCGACAAAATCACCCCATCCCTAAGGATACCAGTGGGCTCAGAATTTCCAGGGGAGTCAGGCACAAAACTCCTAGAAAGAGCATCCGCCTTCACATTCTTTGAACCTGGCAGGTATGAAACCACAAAATCGAAACGGGAGAAAAACAGTGACCAACGAGCCTGTCTAGGATTCAGACGCTTGGCAGACTCAAGGTAAATCAGATTTTTGTGATCAGTCAAGACCACCACACGATGTCTAGCACCCTCAAGCCAATGACGCCACTCCTCAAATGCCCACTTCATGGCCAAAAGCTCCCGATTACCAACATCATAATTCCGCTCAGTGGGCGAAAACTTTCTAGAAAAGAACGCACATGGCTTCATCACTGAGCAATCGGAGCTTCTCTGTGACAAAACCGCCCCCGCTCCAATCTCAAAAGCATCAACCTCAACCTGAAAAGGAAGCGAAACATCTGGCTGACGCAACACAGGAGCAGAAGAAAACCGGCGCTTAAGTTCCTGAAAGGCCTCCACAGCCGCAGGAGACCAATCAGCAACATCAGCACCCTTCTTAGTCAAATCCGTCAAAGGCTTAACAACACTAGAAAAATTAGTTATGAAACGACGATAAAAATTAGCAAAGCCCAAGAACTTCTGTAGACTCTTAAGAGATGTAGGCTGCGTCCAGTCACAAATAGCCTGAACCTTGACGGGATCCATCTCAATAGTAGAAGGGGAAAAAATATACCCCAAAAAAGAAATCTTCTGGACTCCAAAGAGACACTTTGAACCTTTTACAAACAAAGAATTGGCCCGCAGGACCTGAAACACCTTCCTGACCTGCTGAACATGGGACTCCCAGTCATCAGAAAAAACCAAAACATCATCCAAATACACAATCATAAATTTATCCAGATATTCACGGAAAATATCGTGCATAAAGGACTGGAAGACAGAAGGAGCATTAGAAAGTCCAAAAGGCATCACCAAATACTCAAAATGGCCCTCAGGCGTATTAAATGCGGTTTTCCACTCATCACCCTGCTTTATCCGCACAAGATTATACGCACCCCGAAGATCAATCTTAGAGAACCATTTAGCCCCCTTAATGCGAGCGAACAAATCAGTCAACAATGGCAAAGGATACTGATATTTGACTGTAATCTTATTCAAAAGACGGTAATCTATACAAGGCCTCAAGGAACCATCTTTTTTGGCCACGAAAAAAAAACCTGCTCCCAAAGGGGACGAAGATGGACGGATATGTCCCTTTTCCAAGGACTCCTTAACATAATCCCGCATAGCAGTATGCTCTGGCACTGACAGATTGAACAAACGTCTTTTAGGAAATTTACTGCCAGGAATCAAATCTATAGCACAATCGCAATCCCTGTGAGGAGGAAGCGAATTGAGCTTAGGCTCCTCAAAAACATCCCGATAATCAGACAAAAATACAGGAACCTCAGAAGGACTAGATGAAGCGATAGAAATCGGAGGTGCATCATCATGAACCCCCTGACATCCCCAGCTTAACACAGACATCGTTTTCCAGTCCAAGACTGGGTTATGAGTTTGTAACCATGGCAGACCAAGCACTAAGACATCATGTAAATTATACAGTACCAGGAAGCGAATCACCTCCTGATGAACGGGAGTCATACGCATGGTCACTTGTGTCCAGTACTGAGGTTTGTTCATAGCCATAGGTGTAGAGTCAATTCCTTTCAAAGGAATAGGGACTTCCAGAGGCTCCAGACTAAACCCACAGCGGTTGGCAAATGACCAATCCATAAGACTCAGGGCAGCGCCTGAATCCACATAGGCATCGACGGAAATGGCTGATAATGAACAAATCAGAGTCACAGACAGAATGAACTTAGACTGTAAAGTACTAATGGCAACAGACTTATCAACCTTTTTTGTGCATTTAGAGCATGCTGATATAACATGAGCTGAATCACCACAATAAAAACACAACCTATTTTTCCGCCTATAGTTTTGCCGTTCACTTCTGGACTGAATTCTATCACATTGCATTGTCTCAGGTGCCTGTTCAGAAGACACCGCCAAATGGTGCACAGGTTTGCGCTCCCGTAAACGCCGATCAATCTGAATAGCCATAGTCATAGACTCATTCAGACCTGTAGGCGCAGGGAACCCCACCATAACATCTTTAATGGCCTCAGAAAGGCCATCTCTGAATCTTGCAGCCAGGGCGCACTCATTCCACTGAGTAAGCACCGACCATTTCCGAAATTTCTGACAATATATTTCTGCTTCATCTTGCCCCTGAGAGAGAGCCAATAAAGCTTTTTCAGCCTGAATCTCTAGGTTAGGTTCCTCATAGAGCAAACCCAATGCCAGAAAAAACGCATCCACATTGAGCAACGCAGGATCCCCTGGTGCCAATGCAAATGCCCAATTCTGAGGGTCACCCCGCAGGAAAGATATAACGATTTTGACTTGCTGAGCAGGGTCTCCAGAGGAGCGAGATTTTAAAGAAAGAAACAACTTGCAATTGTTCCTAAAATTCAGAAAACTAGATCTATCTCCAGAAAAAACTCTGGGATAGGAATTCTAGGTTCAGACATAGGAGCATGTACAACAAAATCTTGTATATTTTGAACCTTAGCAGCAAGATTATTCAGGCTGGAAGCCAAACTCTGGACGTCCATGATAAACAGCTGAGGTCAGAGCCATTCAGGGATTAAGAGGAGGTAAGACGCAGCCAGGCTGCAATTAAGGCTAGGCAGCAAACTCTGAGGGGTAAAAAAAAAAAAAAAAACTTCCTCAGACTACTTTTCCTCCTACTTCAGCCAATACGATTACCACTTTTTGGCCGGCTATACTGTCATGATCCCAATGGCAGGGGATCACAAAAGGACAAGCACAAAAAACAAAACAAGCTCTAGGGTGATGGAAACTGAGCTGACCGCGATCCTGAACCTAACACACAACTAGCTGTAGCCGGGGAACGTGCCTACGATGATTCCTAGACGTCTCGCGCCAGCCGAAGGACTAACTTCCCCTATTAGAAGAAACACAGACCTCTCTTGCCTCCAGAGAAACACCCCACAGAAATAGCAGCCCCCCACATGTAATGACGGTGAAATGAGAGGAAAGCACATACGTAGTTATGAAAACAGATTCAGCAAAATGAGGCCCGCTAAAGCTAGATAGCAGAGGATACAAAAGTGAACTGCGCGGTCAGTGAAAAACCCTACAAAAAAACCATCCTGAAATTACTTGAACTCATGTGCCAACTCATGGAACATGAGGAGTAATATCAGCCCACTAGAGCAACCAGCAAAAAGGAATCACATATCTGCAAGCTGGACTAAGACAAAAATTAAGCAAAACGTGGAACAGGAAAATCAAAAACTTAGCTTGTCCTGAAGATTACAGAAGCGGGAAGCAGAGGTAACAAGACACACTGATTACATTGATAGCCGGCGAGGAAATGACAAGAAAGCCAGGTTAAATAGGAAACTCCCATATCCTGATAGAACAGGTGGACACCAGAGACCGCAGAAAACACAAGTCACCCAGTACCATCTGTAACCACCAGAGGGAGCCCAAAAACAGAATCCACAACACAGAACTATGCCTACAAGAATAAAAAAGGTTTGGTTTGAGAACAGATAATAGAAGTTTTGCATGACAAAGAATAGTAGAAAATAAAATGAATCCATTCTTTATGTCTTAATTAGTGATGAGCGAGTTTGCTCGTTACTCGAGTTTCTCCGAGCAGGCTTGGGTGGTCTCTGAGTATTTCAGCGTGCTCGGAGATTTAGTATATGTCAACGCAGTGCATGATTTGCGGCTGCTAGACAGCTTGAATATATGTGGGGATTGCCTGTTCAAGCACGCTGAAATACTCGGAGACCACCCGAGTATGCTTGGAGAAACTCGAGTAACGAGCATACTCGCTCATCACTAGTCATAATAGATTTTCTAGAATTGTCTGATGAGCTGATATGGTGACTACAACCCTGGTACACCATGTAGCCATGTATTCAGCCTTGAACAAGCCCTGCTCAGTCTCTGATTCGTATTCTTGCAACCATTTCTAATATGAAGCTGCCAGACTTATCATATGCTGCTCTTCAGTTTTTGTTGCAGCTCCATTCACAAGCCTTGGCTCGTCAGGTTTTATATGTCTGTGAAGGACAGCTACATTAGCTCATAATCCCAGACAAGCCCCTGACATTTACAGCACAGATGCTATCAACCATTGTGCTTCATGAGACATTTCTTCTGACTCTCGCTTTAATTTTTTTCTGCTTTATCCAACCCTTTCTTTTTCACAAGACCCTTGTTCAATTCTAGAGGAATAGGTCTTATAGATATCATATCATTCCAGGCTTGTATACAGTATATATACTGCTTGGTGCTGGGTACCAGAGGGAAAGCTCAGTTGTGCCTTAGGCCGAATTCACACATCCGTGTGTCACTGTCCATGTGTGGTAGGGAGGACAGGTCAGCCATGGGTCTCCTGACCCAAATTTGAGTCTATTATTATAATTATTATTATTTATTGTTATAGCGCCATTTATTCCATGGCGCTTTACATGTGGGGAGGGGTATACATAATAAAAACAAGTACAATAATCTTAAACAATACAAGTCATAACTGGTACAGGAGGAGAGAGGACCCTGCCCGCAAGGGCTCACAATCTACAAGGGATGGGTGAGAATACAGTAGGTGAGGATAGAGCTGGTCATGCAGCGGTTTGGTCGATCGGTGGTTACTGCAGGTTGTAGGCTTGTCGGAAGAGGTGGGTCTTCAGGTTCTTTTTGCCTATGTCTCATAGGCATATATAATGATGCTGTCAATTTGGGGTTAGAAGATCTGCAGCCAACCCGTGCATCAGGTGTCATACGCCGACGGTATATACATATACTGTTCAGGTGCTTCTCACAAAATTAGAATATCATCAAAAAGTTAATTTATTTCAGTTCTTCAATAGAAAAAGTGAAAGCCGTATATTATATAGAGTCATTACAATCACAGTGATGTATTTCAATTGTTTACTTCTGTTAATGTTGATGATTCTGGCTTACAGCCAAAGAAAACCCAAAAGTCTTTACTTTATAACACCAGCTTGAAAAATGATTTTAAAACCCCAAAAGTTGGCCTACTGAAATGTTTGTTCAGTAAATGCACTCAGTACTTCGTCGGGGCTCCTTTTGCATCAATTAATGCATCAATGTGGCGTGGCATGGAGCCGATCAGCCTGTGGCACTGCTGAGGTGTTATGGAAGCCCAGGTTGCTTTGATAGCAGCCTTCAGGTCTGGTGTCTCTCATCTTCCTCTTGACAATACCCCATAGATTCTCTATGGGGTAAACTTCAGGCGAGTTTTCTGGCCAATCAATCACAGTGATACTGTTGTTTTTAAACCAGGTATTGGTAATTTTAGCAGTGTGGACATGTGCCAAGTCCTGCTGGAGAATGACATTTCCATCTTCAAAAAGCTTGTCGGCAGAGAGAAGCATGAAGTGCTCTAAAATTTCCTGGTAGAAGGCTGCGCTGACTTTAGTCTTGATAAAACACAGTGGACCTACACCAGCAGATGACATGGCTTCTCAAACCATCACTGATTGTGGAAACTTCACACTAGACCTCAAGCAGCTTGGATTGTGGCCTCTCCACTCTTCCTAAAGACTCTGGGACCTTGATTTCCAAATGAAATGCAAAATTTACTTTCATCTGAAAACAACAACTTGGACAACAGACCAACAGTCCAGTTCTTTTTCTCCTTGGACCTTGGTAACACATTTCTGGTGTTGTCTTTTGGTCATGAGTGGCTTGACACAAGGAATGCGACACTTGTAGCCCATGTCCTGGATACATCTTTGTGTGGTGCTTTTGAAGCAATGACTCCAGCTGCAGTCCTTGTGAATCTCCCCTAAATTTTTGAATGGCCTTTTCTTAACAATCCTTTCAGGGCTGCAGTTATCCCGGTTGCTAGTGCACCTTTTTCTACCACACTTTTTCCTTCCACTCAACTTTCCATTGATATATGATTGGATACAGCACTCTATTTACAGCCAGCTTCTTTAGCAATTACCTTTTGTGGCTTACACTCTTTGTGGAGTGTCTCAATGACTACATTCTGGACATCTGTTATATCAGTAGTCTTCCCCATGATTGTGGAGCCTACTGAAACTGACTTTTTTAAACACTTAGGAAGCCTTTACAGGTGTTTTTTGTTAATTGAGAAAATGTGGAAGTGGCGCAAGGTGTCAAGAAAAGCTATGTCCTGCAGCGAATAAAACAATCACCACAAAAATTGTCACAAGGTATCAAATAAAGGAAAATATATATTCGTGCTGAAAAAAGCAAATAGAATAAAAGATAAATATGACCACAAAAAGCACCCAACTATGTATATAGGTACAGTCAGCCGGTGAGATCTGTTAGATAAAATGAGTATTCTAATTTTGTGAGAAGCACCTGTATATGAATGTCGCCTTTATAGGGGAATATAAAAATATATGTTCGAGAGAAATGGGAAGCAGGAGAGTGATTGATATGCACGTATATCTAATCTCCTGATCCCAGATATCTTTCAGTCTGGTTATTTACAAGGCAGCCAGAATGTCAGTTGTAATGGGTTTCCTGTCCTCACTAGTAAAGTGTGACAGCGTATCTCATAGGCCCTCCGCATAAAATGCCAGCACCAGTCAGACCTGAAATTGCATTAGCTGTGGGTACCTGGCATTCTCCCAGGCTGCGTCGTCCTGTAAAGCATTAATCCAGTGCACTGTGAACCTTTATGATGCTAAGATTGTAATAGCCCTTGCAGCAGTTTAGATTGTTTGTTATGTCATGCTCACCTAGCCATCCCAAATTAAATGTGTTAACGTGAGTGATGCGGGCATGCTGAGGCGCTCGTTTGTTAAAGAAATCACTGGTGCTTGGGAATCCTCTGAGGACAATTCTGACAGTTTTAAGTTTTTGGAAAAGATAAAATGTGTTTTTTTAAGTACCGTATATTATTGACTGTGTGTTTTCCATCACATTCAATTACATTTGATCTGATCACTGAACATGTGTGTTAAAATAAAAAAAAAGCTGCTCCATGCCTTTCACTTATAGATTAACTAATATTTACAGAACTGAGTTAATTATAAATCTTGTAAAGCTGTTCAGGTTTTATACACTTTGGAGGTGCAAAAGTGATGAGATGCAAATCAGCGGAGGCTTGGAAATTCTAGCATACTTGTGGTTGCCCTTAAATCATGAAAGTTGCCCATGTTGTCACGAGTGTGTCATGTTCTCATTTGAGAACTGGGGTTAGAAGACCGCTACATATTGTGAATTGTAGACCTTCCATTTAGCCTGTGTTTTTGTGTCCCATGTTAAATGGATTTGGTTTCCTATGGTGCTGAAGTGGTTAACAACTCTTTCTATGCTGGTCTGAAACTTGCGGCTGCATTTTCATCTGCTTTTGTTCTGGTCATTACCTCTTCCTATAAAACCCAGCCAGACCATCTCTGTCTTGACAGAGAAAGCTTTGCTTCCTAGCTCCTTGGAGACGCTGTGCTGAATAGGAGTTCATTGTTGCTACTGGAGATTGTTGCGTGCTCTTTTTGGGTGTATGCTTTCCTCATTATCCTATTCCCATTTGGTTGGTTCATTCCTATCCTTCCCTATATACCTCCTTACCTTTGGTGAGTGTTTGTATGCTTGTTGCTTTCTGTTATCCATGTTTTGCCTTTCTGTCTTGTTTACCTTATATTTCTGTCCCAGACTGTTGTGAATTCTGCTCTTGGGCTCCCTCCGGTGGTTATGAGTGGTAGTGCTGCTGTCTTTGGATCGCAGCATTTATCAGGTGTGTCCACTTATTGCAATTTGGACTGGGCTATATAGTCTTGCTTGATCCTTTAGTCAGTGCCAGTTGTCCATTGTTTTTGGAGGATTCACATCCATACCTGGTCTCTCCTGTTTTGCTGTTCATTTCAACAAAGATAAGTTCTGGCTTTGTTTTTGCTGTCCACATGCTGTGGATCTTATAGTTCAGTCCATTTTCATGTTTTGTCTTGTCCAGCTTTGTCTGTGAAGGATTTTTTGCAGCCAAGCTGTGTCTCTGGAGATGCAGATATACCCTCCGTGTCTTTAGTCAGATGTGGAGATTTGTATTTTCTGTGGTGGATATTTTCTAGTGTTTTAATACTGACTGCATAGTACTCTGTCCTATTCTTTCTTTTTAGCTAGAATGGCCTCCTTTGCTAGATCCTGATTTCAGTCTGCGTATGTCATTTCCCTCTCCTCTCACAGTCAATATTTGTGGGGGGCTGTCTATCCTTTGGGGATTTTCTCTGAGGCAATATAGTTTTCCCGTTTCTATCTTTAGGGGAAGTTAGTTCTAAGGCTGTGTCGAGGTGTCTAGGGAGCATTAGGTACATCCCACGGCTACTTCTAGTTGCGATGCTAAGTTCAGGTTTGCGGTCAGTACAGGTACCACCTTCTCCAGAGTACGTCTCATGCTGCTCCTCGGCCACCAGATCATAACACCAGGCCTCATGGGGTGTGGGAGGGGACAAATCAGGGGTTAACAGGAGTGCGGTAAGGTCAGAGACTCGGGCCTCTCTACTTTCAAGAGTATCCCCAGGACAGGGATAGTTAGGGTCTTAGGGACAGTTTGAGGACCCCCTTCATTACTGAAGACAGTCACAGCATGATAGTTGCCATCTATCTTCCCCAGTTCCAATACCCATGAATGCCATGTCAATGTTTTTTCAGTGGAAAGAAGGAGAAAGCCGATGCCAGACAACCCTAGTGGTAACTTATCTCCAAGAAGACCAAAAGGATCAGGTGTTTAGGTTCATGTCCCATCATTCTCTCCCCAGACATCATCTTCCAGGAAAGAGTCGGGAAGCCTTGAAATATATCAGATGCTCGTCAGGTCCCATCAAAATGAACCAGCTTGGCTGACTTTATTCTATTGTGTATGGCGGTCTTAAGTTATAAACCATTTATGGCATCTATATACTACCAATAGAGAAGCCTTAGAGGAGCGTATTTTGTATAAGGTGGTGTTAAGATCCTAAATAGGGAAAATGGTATCATTCCCGTAGCCTATAATTACTTTTCTACATCAAGGAGAATTGACTACAATGGTTTTTTGTACTTTTGAGTCCACTATAGTCATAACATTTATTGCATGCTAAAAGTTTTCTTAAAAGGAATATTCAGTCTTTTGGGTAACCACTTTACTAAATGATGACCAGCTGGCAATCAGCAGCTACAGCTCTTTTCTGCAGCAGCTTTACCAGAAGTATACCGTAATATTACATGCAGCATTTATATTATTAGGGACCGACCATGAAATACAAGATTGTGCTAAGTTCTTCAAACAGAGCTGTTTTTAGCTACAGATCGTCTCTCTGTTTAAGGCCTCTTTCACACGTCCAGATAATTCCGGTAGCGGAGAAATCGGTACCGGAATTATCCGTGTCCGTGTGCTCACGTAGCACATCAGTGTGGCACACGTGCGGCAGCCGTGTGCCGACTGAGGACCACACACGGACTGTGCAGGAGACAGCGCTACAGTTAAGCGCTGTCCCCTGCGTGTGGTGCTGAAGCCGGTATTCATCCCTTCTCCCCAGCAGTTCGCTGGAGAGAAGGAATGAAAAATCCATGCTTTTTTATTTATTTTCCCTTAAAAATATAGTTTGTGCGTCCCCTCCCGCCTCCCATCCCCTGTGCGCCCCCCCCCCCCCCCCCCCGCTTGCCTGCCGGGAAAGGTCTTAAATGAGGGAAGCATCTCTATGACATCCACATCATCTGAGTCTTGAAATATGGGATCTCCTGTTTACACAACCCATGCAACTTCTTAAAGTGTAACAGATTTTCATTAGTAAGATAGGAGATGACAGTTGGTGCTTCTAAAATTCAATTAAGAGGGAGGAGCAGGTTCTGCTGGAATTACAGTTGCAGTTCTCCATAGAACATTATCAGCACCAACTGTCATTTCCTATTTCAGTCATGGGAAAATCTGTATTCACTGAAGACAGATTTTACCCATGAATTGAGAATTTTGAGAAAGAATGATCAGTCCAAGAGAAGAAAGAAGCCAATTTCTCTGAAAAGATATATCATAAAGCTTCTTATATTCATGTCTTAGTTTCATAGATTTAGAACAAAAAATAAAACAATGGTTACTCTTTCAGGACTTGTCCTTCATATACATAGGCGTGGTTTAAACTGACATCCCAATTGATCCGGCAGCTGAATGTCAGGTGCTTGAAGACCCTAGAGATAGGACAAAAGTGGTTTTTAATAACCTTTAATTACAAATTCACTTTCAGGTTGAGGGTGATACTCACTGAATGTGCTAGAAATGCTGACATTAGCTTTTCACCAGGGAAACCACTAAGTTACTAAATTACCGTAACTTCTTTCATTTTCTGAGTTGAAAATAAAAGAAGGCAGAAAGTTATTAAAATCTTCAACTATATTAGTTGAAGATTAGTTAGATATATTAGGAAGTGTTCTATGCCCCGTCAGTTGTCATGGGGACAATACAGAAATTGGAATTGTTGGCTATGCTGATTGCAGACTGTCTGCGATCTCAGGGATCTTGTACAACGCAATGGGCAGAGACAGCCTCGGGCAAAGCTACGGGCACATTCGGTGTCAGGGTCAGAAAAGAGACTGGCACGCAAATCATAGGTAGGCATTAAGTTGCCGAGTGCTTTGTCTGTGTTCTAAGTAACAGCTAACAAGTAATATCAAACTAAAATAACGAATGAGAGAGACAGAAAAGAGACAACAAACAATCTGAGGGTCGTCTGATAGTCAAATATAGAAAATCATATTTCTGTTAATAAGATGAATATCAGGTATATCAAACAGAAAATGGTTAGATTGAATATTTGTAGTTCATAATTTTAATTTTTAGTTAATAAATGAATAGTATACGTGAAAACAAGAAACTTTGTAACATATCTTATCAGAGAAATCTGCTTCTTTCTCCTCCCGGACTGATCATTCATTCTCAAAATTCTTAATTTATGGGTAAAATCTTAAATCAGATTTTTACATTAATGAAACAAGAGATGGCAGCTGCTACTGATGGGATTCTTTGTATAGGAGAGAGAGGAGGAGCTACAGGCAGAGCTCCTCCCTCCTCCTAACCCCTCCTATTTACATAGAATCTTATCAGCACTAATTGTCATCTCCTATCTCAGTAATGTCGTAATCTGTCTTTACTTTACCCATAAAATGAGAATTTTGAGAATGAATGATCAGTCCAGGAGGAGAAAGAAGCAGAATTCTCTGATAAGACATATTTCAAAGTCTCTTATTTTCATAAATACTATTTATTTCTGAAATAAAAATTAAGATGATAATTACACTTTAAGAGTCTCCAATTTGGGGATTGCAGAAACATATTTTCACCTACATTAACTGGTCTGATATAATTAGTGCAATATTCCAAGTCAGACGTATACGTGTAACATATCTATAAGACTTCGGCAAATATTATTTTTCAATTCTGGAAAAATAACGTAAAAGTCAGGACGCATGGACTCTTTGTGGGCTTTGTACTGTGGGAATATAGTGGCTCTTAGTCTCTTTTTTAGGTTCCTATCGTTACTGTGACATTTGATCCACACACATTAGGTAGCTGTCGGCTAAATAACCCTCCCATACACAAACCCACTTGGCTTGACTGATCTTGCTTATGTGCTCAGTACCTGAGGGGTGTAAGCCATCAACAGACTCCTCTTACAGAAGCTTATTTCTCTGAAAAAGAAAAAAAATAGTAATTTTGGGTCCAACTGCTGGATCTTTATCTTTTCTGACACCTGCGCTAGTCGGCTCTCATACATTCCTGCCAATCACATTGAAATTAACAGGTTCGGCTGATGTACATTTCCATCAGTCTTTCACCAGAACACAGGTCGCGCAGGCAATGATTGCTCTGCGCTGCTCTTACAGCATGATGTAGGTGATTGGGGCTGCATTGTGACTTACTATATACTGTGACATGCAAGTCACAAAAAGTCAGAACCATTTTGATTTGTTGTGACTTGTTTGGCATGGTTGCTTTATCTTCTGTGTTGCAATGCAACCCTATTCTTCATTATGTTGTGTGATGTATTGTGACTAAAGTTGTCCTTAGGATAGGTCCTCAATGTCTGACCAGTAGAGGTGCAACACCCAACAACCCCGCTGATCAGCCATTCTTGGTGTTGGTGGCAGGAGGAACTGCTTAATTCCGGAGCTTCACAGCGTACAGTTGCACACAATCATCGTAACTGAGCATTTCCTGCCACCGCTAACACTAGGAACAGATCGGCGGGGGTGCCGGGTGTCCCACTCCCACTGATCAGGTATTGATGATCTATCCTTAGGATAGGCCATCAATGTTAAAAGTATCGGACAACCTCTTTAGCGATACAAGAAGTACGCAGTATAGGATAGGTAAGAAACTTTAACAAAGCTATTGTATTTTTGGATCTTGGAAGTATTTTGGTGAAGGTGATTCACAATATTGGTAACACAGTCTCTTGTAGATGATCAGAGTCAACGGTACAAATGAAAGTATACGTAAAGTTCTTTAAAATGAACCAAAATTTGGTTTTCTAGCGATGACCTTCTTTAAAAAGAGGGTCAAGACACATATTATGGAAAGGAATTGTAGATCCATAGCAGAAGTTTTTGCTTTCTCAAAAAGGTTATACCTTGGAAATGTCTCGCTATTTAGATTTCAACATCTGGACCTCAATGTAATTTTCCCACTAAAATGATAATTCTGTGATATTTGGAGATTGGACCATCAGAACAAACCGAAGTTGTCTATCTTTTGGTGTAACGCATTTGCCTTGGGTTGGCAGGGCTTCATCATCTTCGCCTATAGTCACTGCCCTCTGCTGTGCTCCACACCAGGTTTTACAAGTGTCCCAGCATGCTCCCATGTCATCATCACCCTATGCCTGTATAAGGCCCACTAACGCACACAACTGTGTCTTGGTATTAAGACTCTTGGTTCTGATTGCTTTTCTGTGCATCACTACCTTGTCCTGGTCTGCTGCAGCATGCATTGTCTTAGGCTTTCAAGTGTGCTATCTGCCTTCGGCCTCCAGTACTTCTTTCTCTTGTTCCATACCTGATTTTATTGTGCCCTGTCTGCCTACGGTCTCCAGTGCTCCGAGTCCCTGCTCCATACCTGCTTTCCTGTGTCCTGTCTGCCTGAGGCCCCCATCCTTCTAGTTCTTTCTCCATACCTGTTTTTATTGTGTCCTGTCTGTCTGTGGCCTCCAGTGCTCCAAGTCCTTGCTCCATACCTGCTTTCCCATATCCTGTCTGCCTGTGGCCTTCAGTGCTTCTAGCTCTTGATCCATACCTGCTTTCCTATGTCCTGTCTGCCTGAGGCCTCCAGTGCTTCTAGTTCTTAGACTATACCTGTTTTTATTGTGTCCTGTCTGCCTGAGGTCACCAGTGCTTTTAGTTCTTGCTCCATACCTGTTTTTATTGTGTCCTGTCTGCCGCTCCTAGTGCTTCTAGTTCTTGCTCCATACCTGTTTTTATTGTGTCCGCCTGTGGCCTCCAGTGCTTCTAGTCATCACTCAATCAATACATGCCTTCCTGCTGTTGTATCATTGACCAGATCCATGTGCTCACCTGGACTTAGATGTAGAGGATCTGCATCACTAATTGAGCCCTGAACATTGGGTTTGTCCTTTATTTCAGTGATAACAATTCTGAAATGTTGGAAAGAAGTAAGACTAGTTGACACACTCATTGCATTGGTGCAATCATAGCCTCAATTATCTTGCTCCCACAGCCTCCTGCCAAGCACAGTGATTTACTCAGTAACATCAGGCACATTGGCACGGTTATACCACCCATTTTAGACAGTCTCAACGTCTTGTATGTCTTTGAATCAGGTATGCTACCATATTAAAAAAGAAAACTGTAAGGGACGTGTAGGGGTGGCATATGTATGGTCT
Source organism: Ranitomeya imitator (assembly GCF_032444005.1). NCBI lineage: Eukaryota > Metazoa > Chordata > Amphibia > Anura > Dendrobatidae > Ranitomeya > Ranitomeya imitator. The sequence continues at coordinate 756,346,336 of NC_091283.1, read as the reverse complement.
GAAATGTATCATTCATGTACGGTATATAACTGACTTTCTGCATATCTAGTAAAGCTTCTCCCAGGAGGCCAACGTTTAGCAGCTTCACAGCAGCATTACTGCGGTGTAGAAATTTTAGAACTGCAGGAGTCACTTAAAAATAAAAGCAATGTGAAAATGTAAGCACTTGTATTAAAGTTTTCTATTTCTTCTTGTGTGATGGGAGTATATAAAAAAATATCCTTTTAACTACTAATTGGAATATCTACTTGGTTGGCATAATTTCTGACAAATTATTAACTCTTCCCTTTCCTATGAAAGGCAAGATAAACCAAAAATGGTTCAATTTCATGGTGCAGAAATGTACAAAGACTCTTCAGAGAATAGTCCGAGAAAAGCATGAGAAAATAAAGTTACAGATGTGAATCCAATTTTACGGGAAATCCAAATACTTTGTTAAAAGAAAAGAAATAGCTTTTGAAGATCAGTGATTCTGAAAATTAGCTTTTTGTGTTGAAAAATTACTGACAAGAAAAAAAAATCTTTGTAAACCATGAAGATAATTTATTTCCAAATAGGGAACGATTTAACTTTTAACTAGCGCGGTTTATGAGCTGTTGATGTACTATATGGAGCTTACGTCAGAGCCAGTATTTAATTGGATGTCTTCTTTTTCACTATCCTTCACTATCCTTTATGATTTATCTCCATGGTTACTTCGTTTACTTTATGCTAATGATGGAATCTGTGCACATTTTTACCCTTTGTTTATACTATATTGATTGTTATAATTTAATATCTTTTTGCAGGTTTTGCATTATTACAATTCTGTGATTAAGCACCTAAGAGCTTAGAAGATCGTGACAAAACTTAGATATCACCTTTAATTAAAAAATCTTTATCTTTTCACCGCCTGTTTTCTTGGTCTGATACAATTTTTCCCTACATGGACCATTGTCAGTGTAAAAGTTTATCCCATCTATGTGCTTTGCATTTACTCATTTTGCTTCATCAATATCTGCACCTCGTCTTTAATCAAGCACTCCTCCCATCAAAGTTTAGATCCTCTTAATTTATTGCAATCATCATATTATATAGCACTGTGCCCTTACAATTGCTTCTTTCGCCTTTCTACCCAATGAATTCTTTTCTTTTCTCTGCTCTAGGTAGAAACAGGAAGTCTCTTTTCCCTGCAAAAATCATTCCCCTCTTCAACTCCTGACCAATCTTCTGCCTCCTCCCCCCCCGCCACAGATGTTTGCAGTGACTGATGAGTTATACAGTGAAAATTGACCTTCTATTTCTACATAGAGCTTAGAAGGATTCAGCTAGTCACTTTTTAATCATGTGATGTCATAGACCTAATTGAAAAGAGAAGAATTAACTGGGTAGAAAGGCAAAATTAGCAATTGTAAGTACACAGTGCTATATAATATAATGATTACAACACATTAAGAGGATACAAATTTTGATGGGAGATGTGACTGGGTCTGCTACTTTAGCATTTATTGGCTATGTTTTTTTAGGTGGGGAATATTGAGAGTTTCTAATATTCAAAAATTCTAATATTGCAAGCAGTACTTAAAGAGGTTGGCCACTACTTTTTAATGATTACCTATCCTTAGGATCGGCCATCCATATCTGATCAGTGGATGTGTGACACCAGGCACCTCTGCCGATGAGCTGTTACCACTGGCAGCCAGAAATTCTCGGATACTGCCAGTAAACAGCAAATTCGTCATTTTTATAGTGGCCGTTAGCAGGTATTGTAGATGAATAGGGAGTGGATATATAGTACCTGGCCATGTCAGCTATAGTTTTGATGGAGCTGCTGTGCTGTGGCAGCATCTGTGAACTTTCAACTGCTACTAGCATCAGATATAGCTGATCGGCGAAGTACCCACACCTGTCAGATATTGATAGGCCATCAATAAAAAAAGTAGTTGCCAGCCCCTTTAACTTGGTTGTGTATGGGTTTTTGCCATTGAAGACATATCTTTTGACCGGTCAAACATTGATTGGTCTGTGACTTCAAATATTTGCAAGAAAGGAGTGGTTGTAGTCGCATTCACAGTAGGAGTGTAGATCACATATAAGCCGCCTCTCATATTTTGAATAAATGGGAATTACGGGAGCTACTAAAGACTCATTTAATTGATCATACATTTACTGGGGGGAGACCTATGATTAAAGGGTCTTCTCTGATTTTTAAAAGTTTGCAGAGATTATTGAATGTTATAAAACTAGGAAATATGCATTATATATCTCTTGAGTCCACTGCCTCTTCGACACTTATTCACTGATTATTCCTCAGGCCCTTCAGTGTACGCATCCATATATCAATTACTTGATTTCTGCTGCCAATTCCTTTCCTTAGATAGTGATGTTTGAAGGTAAGGCAAGTGACTGTGAAGCCAGTGATTAGCTGCAGCAGTCTCATGAAGAAGGGGACAAGATATTATCACTGCAGTTTTTCGCTGTGCAGGGAGAGGCACTCGTCTCCGCCTTTTATATTCCGATGCACCACATGAAAGTATGGGTCATGGCTGGGTGTTGATGTTAGTGCTGTGAAGGTCTTAGGCTCATGCAGGCCACCTGTAGGCCGTGATGTTGGCTGGCCAGGACCATAGGTTCCGCAGTTCAATATAGGCTCCCATTCTAAAACACAGTATTTACTGAACGGTAACTTGTTAAGGGTTTTGTGCAAGGGATAAAGATTTTAAAGTCTTATAGACGTTTCCTTTGCAGCATAAGACATTTTCATACACACAGTATCCTTCAACTGTAGTCTACTCCAGGGCCTGTGAAGCACACTGTTTAGCCTTACTTTGTCATAGCCTAACTTATCACCACAGTTCTGATCAGCAAGTCTCTAGACTTGCTTAGCGGTTCCACATACTATTTCCTCTACTACTGGTGCCCCGGATCTACCACTTGGGAACCCCACTAGTCCTGTTTAGATCTATTACGTTTGTAGTTTTGCAAGCTCAGGGTTTCTTGTCACACGTCGTCCTATCCAAAGGCCACTTTTCTGGAAGGTCACTCTGTCTCGTCGGTCACTTTAGGATCTCACTATAACCTTGTCCCTTAGTCTCCTTTTACTGTAGTTCACCCAATATGGAAGCACTGCTCACAGAACACTACTTTTAATTGACTTCAATCTATCTTAACTATCTACAGGAAGCAGTTACTTGCCCCAACACCAATCACATCCCACTATGGGCTAGTCCCAAACATTAACTCTATCTTGCCATAATGTCACTACTTAAACTACAGTCAACTATCTTATACTACTTACCTTATGTACTAAGTCCCAAACTATAAGTCCCTACCTTACCTATACACTATACATATTACACTTCACATGACGCAATATATATAAAGATGCAAGACATTATACACACGTAGCGATTGGTGTCTTCTGCGGCAGGGACACAACAGTCATTGCCCACCACCCTTACAGCAGGACCACAGATGAGGTGCAGTTCTTGATAACTGTTGATGATGAAAAGTTAATGAATGCAAATCACATAGAAAGGATAAAAATTCACTGGAGCGGCAGTTCTAAAGTGACAAAGGACTCAATGGGTGTGGCAGCACTAACGTGACAATTTAAGGGGAGTGACAGGGCAACGTTGGCAAAAAAGTTAATGGATAAGTAATAGACATGAGCGAATGTGTTCTAGTGGAATTGAATTTTCCTTAAGTCTTACAAAAAATTTTTGTATTCTCCAGAGTACAGATTTTTTTTCCAATTTGCTTTGTGCTAATGCAGAAAAATGGTGGTCAATGGCATCCACCATTTTGCTGAACCAGAGACAATGGCATAATGGTTAAAAAACAATAATACCTCATCAGTCATCTGTGCTGTAGTCCCCAGAGCCTGATATCTGTCCTTGGCATCACTCCTTTTCTGTTTTTCCCCATAGTGCACACTCTTTTTCCTTCTTCCCTCTGGTTTTCGACACCAACAATGTCTATGACTGGCATAAAAAAAACCTTTAAAACAGATTTCTCCGGTGAAGCAGCAGTGGGCATGTGACTGCAAGTATTACATTTGAATACAGATGGAGAAGGAGAGTGATGGGGTGCTATGCCAGATGACCTGGCCTCCACAGTCACCAGACCTGAACCCAATCGAGATGGTTTGGGGTGAGCTGGACTGCAGAGTGAAGGCAAAAGGGCCAACAAGTGCTAAGCATCTCTGGGAACTCCTTCAAGATTGTTGGAAGACCATTCAAGGTGACTACCTCTTGAAGCTCATCAAGAGAATGCCAAGTGTGTGCAAAGGAGTTATCAAAGCAAAAGGTGGCTACTTTGAAGAACCTAGAATATAAGACAAAATTTCAGTTGTTTCACACATTTTTGCTAAGTATATAATTCCACATGTGTTAATTCATAGTTTTGATGCCTTCAGTGTGAATGTACAATTTCCATAGTCATGAAAATACAGAAAAATCTTTAAATGAGAAGGTGTGTCCAAACTTTTGGTCTGTACTGTACATGCGATCACTTGCTGACTAGACATGTGCAGTCTCTGTCAATGCAAGTGCATTGAGTGCAGCCGGACACATCTAGTTGGAATGTGGCCGGAAGTATGCAAATCACATACTGGCAATCACATGACCTGACGCCGGCACCGGAGAAATCCTCAAAGCAGCGCAAGATGTGAGGATTCACAAGTCTGCAGTCACATAGACAGTACCCCCTTTAAGTTATCAAACCTCCATTGTCAGCATTGGAAATGTCTTGCTACTAGCTCATAAAATTATAAAATTCTTGTTTTTGTTGTCAAATAAAGTCCTCCATGTTTTCATGAATAGTTGTCATTCAAGATTTAATGGTGACTGTAGCCAGCTCCCTTATTCTTTCAGTCTTGTATTCTTATGCCACGACCCAAGAAAGTGCTGTTTTATCGTATTTTAAAATATCAAAATTGCCAATTGTTATTCATACCATGAAAATAATATTTTCTACTGCATAGTCCTTCATTCTTACTGGCTAGGTCTCAGGTTTGGCAAGACTCCCAACTATCAAACTATCACTAATAACCTAATGTGTCATAAATCATTATAGGAAAATTCCTTCAGATTATTTTATTAAAACAGCTCTGTGTAAAGATGAATGAACAGTAACAATTTTATGATTCCCTGGAAAGTGTGAAGGAATGGAGGCTCGAGACCGCTCCTTTTTTTTCAGTGATCAATGTGGGTCCCTGCAGTATAGAGCTCTAATGATCATTTATTTATCACCCATCCTCTGGATCAATGGCTATTGCTGTGCTGTTCCGGCTCCTTATACTGTTAACATCTGGCTTCCCCTTCCACTGCAAACAGCTGTTTGCCCGGTGTTGGACTCTCAGCGATCTGATATTGATGAACTATCTCCGAGATTGGTCATCAAAATGTAACTAGTGGACAACCTCATTATCAATTCTGTCTGCCTACTGTCACCACTAGGGGGAGCTTACTGAAGATCGAATTAGGCACTTTTCATTTACCCCAACAATTAATCCGTGTGCAGTAAACTCCTAAAATTCCCTGAGTGGCTGCAGCTGGTGGCCTAAATTTTAATATATACCTGTGTGTACCCTTGAAGGGAAGCATGGGTTCACACCTGTCTTATGTATTGCGAAATTAATCCGCCTTGATTTTGCATAGTTTTAATAGTTTTAAGATAAAATAAAGATTCCATTTTCTGAATACTTCAAAGTTCTAAGGAAATTAATGTTTCACAAGTGCTATAGCATTTGGTACCAACAGGGTTGGCTGTATTACAATGGCCGAACTGTTTGTTTTAAATTAACATTTTAGCTCCTCTTGTTGGGAAACAACAGACTATACAGAATTTTAGACATTTTATTTGGAAACTTAACAATGTAATCCTCTCAACCCATGTTGTTATTCTGCTGCTGATTGAATGAAGTGTTTTCTAGTACACATGTAGCATGCCTGCACTCAATGTGAGCAACTTAGTTCAGAACAAAAAATAATTGCAGCAGGGAATTTGACGGCGTTATTCCATCCTAATCCTTATCCTTTCATTACTTCACTGCTCAGTCTGTTGCATGCAGATTTAATTGGATATGTATCTGCCAACTGTTTAATCATCAAGGTTTGGTGTTCTAAATGGGTCAGCGTATATTTTGTTTTTTTGCTACATATTTTCAACAAATGGGTCTTGAATTTTCAATTCCTAAATTATAGCTTGAGGCTTACCCGTGACCAAGAATAGTTAGATTTTGCCCAAGTTATGGCATTTTTGTGAGTAGCTATTTGTACAGAACGTAGGCGTTATGGAACCTTAGAAGCTGAATGTATGAAATACTTGCTGCTGCTTTTCTTATATGGGAATTAGGGGAGAATTACGGAGTCTTTGTATCAACGTATTGGAAAAATTGCTGACATTTTACATCTCTATTGGAGACGTTGTTTCTCCATGTTTCGTTAACTCTAAGTTGCGTTTATTTTTTTCATTAATAAAATGTAGGACTGTTGCACATATTAGGCTATTTCTTCTACCCCATAAAGTTTTCCACAGAACATTTTTTAGTATGTTCTCTAGCTTTATATGATCGTTTCTTACAATTTTCAAACTCTGTCAATGAATGCTCTTGCAGAATAACCAAGGTGGAGTACGAGGGTCGACAGACCACCAGCAACTTGCCAGAACTTGTCATTAGTGTGGATACAGCTATAGCTGGGGAATATATTTAGGTTTGTACCCTGCCACCCTTCGGTTCTGGAAGCCGGATATCATTTTAGCAACTTCTTTTGAGAGAACCAGCTACATTCCACCCCTGCTCTAAGACCTAAACACATCTGCAACAAAACTTCCATTATGACTGTTTGCGTAACAGCTTCTGGAAATTAAGAAATCCCAAGAACACGTAGGTGCTACCAAGGGTTGGTACATCTGTACTAGCTGTGAATTCTTGTACAAGTGGATTGTCTAGGCTCACCATAAAGTGTTGTTCTGTATAATGCCATGGGGGACAGAGAAAACAAAGGCACTCACCATAAATGTCTTGTGTCTTGATTTTGTATAAAATATGTGGCAGCTATTGTACAGAGGGAGGAAGCTGCCATGTAGGTGACAACCGTTTTGCATTGCTCTGTGCGTCTGTCCGCCCTATGATACCAAGATTTTTTAGCTGTCAGACCAAATATAAAGTCAAATTTAAAGGTCATGCTGTTGGACATGAATTTTTTTATCAATTATGATGTTTTAAAGTCTAAACCCCAGTCAGTTCTTACTAGGTACACTCGTCTAGACCACAGATGACATGTGGACAGATCTGCGGTTCCCAAGAATGGACTCTTTCCAATATATGGAGCTGTGGAGTACAGTAAAAGCTATTGGACCTACCAACAGCTCATCAAATTATATATCCGTAAATGATATTCTTTCTGAAACACCGGAGCGTTTTAGAAAAAAATAAAAATATACCTGGGTGCATTCATGCCACCTGGCACTGATGCATACTGCGCACAATTTGGGCAGCAAAAGTCAGGTGACAGGTACCTTTTAAGCACTAACTCCGCTAAAGCCCGCTTTACTTCTGGAAATTTACAGCATTCTTTACACATTATTACAGTAATGATTGATTGTTTTGATTGTACATACAAGTATATGTTTTGTTTGGTAGCAATGATATTTTGTACCCAGGCCTGCAGGAACTGGCACCCCTGATACTTTTTTTCTTTTTTTAAATTAGTTATTGATTTGCATGCTCTTTCATACTTTAAGAATGGGACTTACATTACCCAAAGCTCATTGTACTATTGAGACTAATAAATTACTAAAAACTCTTTAATCATTGCCTTTTTGGTCTGAAATTTCGCACCAAATGGTCTCCAGAGGTGGTCTCCATGTATTCCTAGTTTTCAACTTCTGGATATAAAAAGTATCTCCTTTAATAAATGTCTTTATGGCCCTAATGTGCCTCTGTATGTCATGGATTAGTGACATAGTCCACTAGATGCTATATCATTAAGATGTCCTCTTTGTTTTATGAGGCCACCACAGATCTATGAGGCTTTGAACCAGAAAAGAAAAATGGACCACCGTTGTTTTTAATAAGATTCTTCTTTTTCTATATTGGATAGTGTATGTGGCTAACAAAATGGAAACCCGATGGACTGAAAGATGCCTGAAGCCAATGATGGCATCTTACATTAAAAAAAAACTAAAAACTTAAATTAAAGATGGATGTTAAAGAGGAACTTTAACTGGAATTTTTTAATTTTAACTTTTCCATTTGTGGCTTTTGTACTGCTTCTGGAACAGCTTTTCTTTCCCCTCTATGCCCCTCTGTTCTAAATTTATTCTCCCTGGTAATAACACTCAACTTCTCTGTGGGTTTAGCCATGTTTTGTTTGACCAGCATCAGAGGAGAAGAAGCAAACGCCCCCAAAGAATCTCTGTAGGATATTGCCCAGATGGTTGAAGGGAGAACTGGAAATAGAGGCGCACAGAAGAAAAAGGAAAACATGTTACGGAATCAATGGAGCCTCACAAATTGGAGGAGGTAATCAGTTTAAAAAATAATCCAGACAAAGGTCCTCTTTAATGTAATTTAATTTAAAAGTAGACTCAAGCAGAATCCAGTGTGAATAGAGAGTTTATATGTTTTGATGAATCACATGCACTTTAGTGTGTGGAGACATAAATGGGCCTTGTAGGTTTCGAAACAAGATGTTAAAAGATTATTTTACTGCTTTTACAAGAAACTGCAGCTTTATCTCTAGGGAAGAATTATTCTATAATTTTTTGTAATTCCCGGTGGGTTAAATTCTATCCCCAGAAGCAAGTCTGTGGGGTTTTTTCTAGCGAATGAAAAGTTGCCTGTTAAATTAGCTTAACACTTTTCTTTTATTTATGTTGGATAATTATTTCTATAAGGAGACAGTGAAAGTGTTTTTTCAAAAAGTAGAGTTACACATGAAATGCTCTCGACGTAAAGGAATACCGGTAATTGAAAATAGGAGTTATTCCATTGCACATGATGAAATATTCCATTTTTTTTTTACAGATAATATCATATTGAAGTAGCGCTGGTAAATAAATGTGTTGGCTACTTGTTATTTCCCTGTACAAACACATCCCAGAGTCCCGAGAGGCAGTGAAGCATTGTTCCCGGCAATGACTTCTGCTGGGTCTCTGTAGGTCATTAATGTCTTTCTGCCTCTATCTCGTCTACCAGAAGGACGTGCTGGATAGAATACTGTCCTTTACTGTCAGAATATTCCTTGTGGCATTTTCCATTTTTGTAGACACAATTATTTTATGTGTATGTTTTTCCACTTCACCTCTGTAATAACCACTTGCATAATTTTTGTCCTCTATCATATTTGCTTAGCTGTTCAAGCAAAGATTTAAATCGGTTTTATGAACTGCGTTCAGTGACACATAGGAGTAAAATGTGAAGCAAATAAAAAAATAATTGCGTAATTCTAATTTTATTGAGTGAAACTTCATTACTCCCTGTGTGTCTATTGGTGCATGCTGGGAGCAGGCTTGTGCTTCGCTGTCATTGAGGAAGAATCATTAGAGATTGGTTCATGGCAGAAAGATGTAAATGAAATCCATTATATCTCTCTAGTGTTCCTGCATCTTGTTTCCTGTGTTACTTAATTTTTACTGCTGTAGACACAGCACTGCATGCTTCAACAATTTTCTTTTCTGAAGAAATTAGGTGAATACTGTATATTTATATATTTTTGCAAATAAATAATATACTTTGTGTCCATGGTGTGTATCTGATATTGCGTCTGAGCTCCAAATGGAAGAAGATTCAATAAATATTAAAATACTAAAAAACTTATTGTACTAAAAACTTGAGTGTCACGGGGACACCGTAACAGAAAGGGGCCAGGAAATCCTGGCATCAGGTTACCCGTACTCCTGCACTTATTAAAAATGATTCACCATCTTACTAAACAGTGCAGGTTTCTTTGCTCTGGCATTGCTAGGGTTAACCAGTTCATTTTATCTCCTGGAGCTCTCTATCATGAATTGCCTCAGCAATTCTGTGTTGGACATACCCTTTGGTATATATGCTTGCCACTGGCATTTGGAAATTGCCAGTGATAGGGTTCATTCTGCCTGGTTTGGAGTTGGTTGTTTGTAGTTGGCATTTGGAGAGATGTTCCAGAGATTTCTGCTTGGAGTTTGTTTGCATGTTCAGCCTCATCCTCTTCTATTTGGTTTCACCTACCATAGCTTCCCCGTGTTCCACTCTATTGTTTGGGGAATGTATTTTGTATGATTGCAGTTTTCATTTATCCCTATTTATCTTCTCTTGTTTGTCTGGTTAATGTAATACTATACACTTTCGCCTCACACCATCCTAGGTTGGGGAGGTAACAGATAAGGGTAAGTCAGGAGCATAGCAAGGCATGTTACCCCGATGTCTCCACCTTCCGGGTTACTCCTGGGGACAGGGATAGACTAGGGTGCCCCCTAGCATGAGTGACAAGGAAGGAGCCACTTTTCCCAAGATATCCTACAACAGTATTGTGACATTGTGATTATTGAACCATTGTAAGTTTTTAGCTAATCAATAGCAGATGCATATCTATATATTAGTGCTGTGAAAATGTATCTGTAACCTTCTAGTAATCGTCCAATATTGCATATGTATCATAATGAATGGTTCATTATCTGTAAATTATACTTGTTAGCAGATTCATGTTGCTTGAACCACAGGTAGTATGAAGGATGAGTTAGACACAGATTGCGTGATTACAGCCATGTATATTTTACTCTGGTGACAATGGGCACAATTCATCCTTTGTGGGGGGGTTTAAGTCACTTTTCTTTTTTTTATGTTTTTTCTGCTGCCTTTTTTTGCTCCAAATTCAGCAAAATGGGGCAGCGATTCATGATTTTTGTGTAAAACCTTAAGTTGTCTATTTTTTTTGTCTTTGTTATTGTGACTTTCTAGCAGGAAGTGTGGCATATTTCACAGAATGTTGCATAAAATATTCTAGAATACATCAAATCACTCATTCATTAAGAGGTCCACATCAGTTAATTAATTTGGCACATCTTCAGTATGGCAAGCGTTTCCGTGCTCCACGCCAGAGACTGGAGTAACACTTCTAGCGCACAAAACGCTACGATGGCACTTTTAATGAATTGGATAGGCAGGCATGGCTACGCATCGATCGACCCCAATTCCATCCCCAGTTATGCCCATTTTGATTGAGCTGACTCGTCATGATCTGAAGATGCCAAAAGTAACAATTCTTTGTGGAATTCCACATTGTGCAAAAAAAAAAAAAAATGCGACTTTTCAAAGCATTTAAGCCAGTTTGCTGGTGAAAAGCATTGGTGAAATGGACCCATAGTCCCCAGACGGCTTTTTAAATTATGTATACTCTGAAATGCTGCAGCGTTTCAGAATCAAACATACCCGGCTGAAATCTCTCAGCCAGTGCCTGAGCCATGTTAATTAAAAATCGAATTCCCGCTAAACAAATCGTAATAATAGCAAAGAGAACTTCTATAACTGAATAACTCCGTGTTACCGTAATTAGTTATTACACCTAGTCTCCATCACTATTTGGGGATTTTAGGCTGCTCTTGTTCACAGAACTACATTACTTGTGACACCGTTGTTGGTTTTCCTTCATGATCTGCTCATTTTTGTCCTTGCCCCAATAATATTGGGTTTTTCATGGCTTTATCTTAGCTGATCCAACTCTTCATCTTTCCTCTGCCATTCGGAAGATTGATCTTTCTGCATAGCCCAATTGCACTTGAATTTTAGTTTATAGACCGATGACTGTGAATTCTAAAAGGAGACAACCCCTTCTAAATACCCACAGGGAATATGAAAGTGACAGACAGAAGCTTCTGCTTGGAGCACATAGCTATTTGTCAGAGCAGGGTACTACTGTAAGTGCTTAAAAGAGTTTTTCCATGACGGCCATTTGTCAGCTATTCATAGGATAAGTGATACATATATTTGTGGTTCAGTCTCATAGACTTCATTCCATCCCAACCTCAGCTAGAAGACGTGCAAGCTCAGGACTCCTGTTCTAGTTATAGATGGTGGGACCTCCAGTGATGAGCTATTTGATAAGGAATAGGGAATAAATGAAATGTTGGGAAATCTCTAATTTCTCCTACAAGGTTTCTGAGAGGAAAAGTAAACTAATCTACCTTTTCCTAAAAAATATATTGCGAATACTTTCAGTTATAGCTAAAACCAGCTAAAATTTAGCTTCATAAGCAAATAAAATCACACTTTTTTTGTCTTAGCAATTAAAGGGAACCTATCATCAGATTTATGGTGTCTGAACCACGGGCAGCATGAACCAGAGCCTGATCGCACAACTGCATCTAGGTAAATTTTACTGTGAAACGTGTGGCGTTACACAGAGAATGGAGTTTGAAAGACCGGCTTGGGACTATGTGCCTTGGCTGACCTGTCTGACTTCTTCCTAAGGCTGGGGTCACATTGCGTTATGTGACCCCGTTTAACAGACTACGTTACACTGCGGCATAACACGGTGTAACGTAGTCCGTTAACGCCGCCATTGCTAGTAATGGCGAACGCATCGCTAGCGCACGCCCACATTGTGCCATCATTTGAGTGACGATGTGCCGTGATTTGAGTGCAAGCAGCGTTCGCGGTCCGTTCCTCGCTAGCGCAGATCGGGGATCTACGCTAGCAGGATCGGCTAACACGATCCCTTTTGGGACATTGCGTTAGCGCAGTCTGTAGCGCTATGCGCTAAACGGACTGCCCTAACGCAATGTGACCCTAGCCTAACCTGTTCCAGTTGATTTACAGGTCTCTTCCTATAGACATAGTCAGATCTCTCCTTACAGTCCCCACCCAGCTTCTCAAACTATATTTTCTATGAAACACTGCAGCAACATACTTTTTTGTGCAGCCAGCCTCCAATTCATGCTGTCTGAGGTTTGGGCAGAATTAATCTACTACTAAACTGTTTATAAAATGGGCCTATATAGTTTTACCTGTATAAAAGAAATTACACTGGCAAAATACAGCTTGGACAAAAAAAATCATAAAGGGATAAAATCTTTGGCTTTGGGAACCTGTCATGTAAAAAAAAATGCTATCAGTCTGCAGCTATAGGCTTAATTTGCAGTTTAATAGCATTCTGAAGCTGCCCAATGCCTGCACTGAGAGCCCCGCTGCGGGGAGCAAATTAACTTTATTCCTTCCAGTAGCATTTGGCTTTCAGTCATAGGTGAGCCGGTTGTCAGTCAGTGCTGGAACGTAGTTATACTCGCCACTCACTATACACAGCATGGAAACTGAGGCTGCAATGGCCCATCTCTGTGACTGCCTGGAGGAATAACGTTTATTTCTTCCTGGCAGTGGGGCTCTCAGTTCAGGCTCAGGGCAGGTTCAGAATGCTAGTAACCTGCATATTAACCCCATATCTGCAGGTTTATGGTGTTATTTTAATTGACAGGTTCCTGTAAAAAAATTAGCTCTGTACATTTGCTCATATCAGCCGAACCAGAGACTTTTACAGAAGGAAGAGATTAGTACTCAGCAATGTTTTAGGGCACGGAGCTGGGTACATGGTTGGCTGGATGAGATGCTTTAAGCGTAGCTCAGGGACATTCTGGCTATCGTTAAGGAGATGCAGTTCTGAATGGAGACTTATTGAAAAGCAATGCTCTGTGGGAAAAAGTAGGCAAGATTGCGACTAACTCATAAACCAAGGATTGTCCCCAAAGGAAGAAAAAACCATATGGTGGGAGAAAAAAACCAAAACAACTATCCTTGCCCTCTATAACCTTTCAGTACTGGATGACTGAGCTATTCAATTACATGTTACTTCGGTCATCAAATTTCTCTTTGACAAAATATGTTTTGAGTTTCTATATGTAGTAAATAATACAGTAGTAATAATAATATTATAGATATAATTAAGGATACATATGTTTGTTCATTATTGTCTTTCTTCAGTGAACACTGCCATACTATCTCTACTGGAAAGGTTTCCCCACATTGTTACATTGTTTTCTTGACCATGCCACTTGCCGCTTTCCTACAGAGATTTATTTTGAAAAAATAGTTACAAGAACAAAAAGAGGGTCTACATATCATTCAATCAGGAAGCTGCTTCAATTGTTCAGCTTGGACTATTGGTGTATGTGCAGATGATCAGTAAAAGCTGCGGATTGGATGCCGCGTACTTATACAGCATCCAACCTGCAGCAGCCAGATGTTACAGCATAGTGGATGGGATTTCAAGAAATTTCATGCCCACTATGTGTGCACAGATGCCCGCTGAGACAGACATGTGGCACATCTCTCCTGACCACAGCATGTCAATTTTTTTTTGCAGAAACGCGAGTCTCCACAAGAGAAATTTTATCCACAGAATGTATCGGACACGGTGAGTCTGCACAGTTCAATGAACACATGCGGATTCACCTGCGTTCTATAGCCGGCAGCACTTTGGAGGCAGCGGACATGTGCTGCATCTATAGCGCTGCCTGTTCCGGATCGTCTGCACATACGTTTGGGCGCCATGAAGATGATGACGGTTTATATAAATGTCCTCCTCTTTTTAAAGGCCGTATTTTAGTTGTGGCAAACTTTAAATCTGTATCCTGCTTTGTAAATGGTCGGATACTCGTCTAGAAAACGATAGTTATATAACAAACAGTGTTCATGAAGAGAAGGAGCTGAGAACTAAACAACTGTCAATGTGTAGGTGGGGAAAAGAAATGACTTTTACAAAGTGTATATTCAGAACTGGGAGACAGAAAATATATTGTTATATCAGTAATTCAATTTTACAACAATAATCTGTATTCCCCATTGCTAGACCTAACAAGTTTACTAGCTGTATTATGTTCTATTCTAAGGTGGCAGTGATTACTGAGAGACTGTGCAGATATAATGGCCACAAATATCATGTTGTCTATAAATGTCATCACTTATGTAAAAGGGAATGGGATTAAGATCCCTTATGAGCCACAATATTAAAAAGCAATAGTTGGTTCGTAGTGAATGATTTGGTATTGCTAGGATTTAATAAAATTTTACTTATCCTTGCCTAACCTACTGAATGTGTGTGAGCGTGATGTAGAGGACATAAGAAATGGAGCATGCCATGTGATTAGACTACGAAGTGTTGGTTTGTAGTCTGTTACCATAGAGACGCATAGATCTGCAAAGGATCTGCAGGAAAAAAATAGTAGATTTTAAACCACGACTCTGCAGAGCCATTTCTTGTTTTGTTTTAGTTGCGTTGTAATGATGGAGATAAAGGTGCTGAATAAACAAGCTAAAGTCTGTATTTAGTAATATCCAATTTGTTGAGAGATTTTAGGTCAGATGATGTATTTTCTTACCTGCTTCTAGAGCTGCAGACTCTGTTCCCACCGGTGACGTCCGTCCTGGGAGAGACGTTGTGTGGCTGTGGTCCTCTGGATGCTACGTTCTAGACTCTTGGTGATGGGCACCAAATTGTTGAAGAGGTTATCACACTAGGGTGTGAATCTTCTTAATTGTCTGTGGCCAAATTGTATCTCTGAGAGGGTTTTTATTAATATTCATTAGCTTTTATGATTGTGTTTTTCTCTTAAGTATTATTTCATTCTTTATTAGCTGAGTGGATGCGTTGTCATATCAGAGTCCACTTGAGTGTTGTATAATATGTTGACAGTTATGACTTAGATCACATATACACACATTAATATCTGTGATTCTTATAGACATTCAGCAAACCGTCCATTTTATCTGTAGGCATCCATTTTGAATATCTTCATAATCAAATACATATCCTTAACAGGGGCATCCCGACTCTCCACCAACAGCACATCAGGGAAAGTAGGATTGGGCATGATGGACATTAACATGCCAGGTTTCCATTGGAGATACGTAGAGAAATCTGGTCATGGCTTGTTTCCATTTTGCCTTTCAAGACACATGCAAGATGGGCCAAGAGTATGTGACTAATGAAATAGCTGACAGCTAATGGGTTGGTCTGGTACCCAAAATGTTCTTCCTACATTTCTACCTTCATACCTTAAGCACTTATATAACCATCTTTGGCTTCTTTTACACTTGCCGTGTTTTTGCAGGCCGTTTTTGCAGCCAATAGGTTGCTATGGGGCCACAAAAACGGGCCGTAAGAATTTGTTGGAACGCCGTATGGCCGTGAGGGCCATATTTATGGCTGTGAAAAAATACTGAGCCTGCTTGATATTTTTCATGGCTCATGGACATGGCCCCATTGAAATCAATGGAGCCACAAAAACAACGGAAGCTTGCCCAGCGTGTTGTTTTTGCGGTACACCGTGAAGACCGTATTTGCAGAATGCCGTATTTTTACTAGGACACCCCCATGTACTTCCTTTTTATCACTTCGAAGGCCTGCAGAGACAAGAGATGGACCTATTCCAAACCAGAAAAATGGCGATCCGAGAAGATTTTTGCGGTCCGCAAAAATGGGCCTCAAAAAACACGGCAAGTGTAAAAGAAGCAGGAAGAATCAAGAAAATAGTAGCACATTGGATGGCAGGCTGCAACGGTGGGACCGATCTGGCTCTATACAAGTTAGAAAAGTTTTCTGAAATTTTGTTAAATTTGCGTCAAGTGAATCTAAAAAAAACTCAGATGTAGGAAAATATGTTTTTTGTAAAATTGGAGGCGAATCCTATTTGCTTCAAACAAATACATTCATCCCTAACATTGATGTTCATGCTGATTACTTTGTGGTGTGGATATCAATGTGCCTGAGCTCCCTTGGCCCTTCTGAATTTAACCAAATTCTGTATTTCACCTTTAGTATTCACCAGCACTGCCTGTTTACAGCGAGAAAGTTATGTTCTATTATTAAACTAGAAAACAGTAAACTGTCAGGTTATTTCCCTCAAATGTACCTTCACAGATTATCCCATAATAGCTAATGTATGTGGCATTTTATAAATCTCAGCCATTTCTGTGCATCACAAGTTTTAATTACTTCTGCCTGTGGAGAGCAGACTCTTTAGCTGAAGAGTCAAAGTTCTTCTTCATTTTCTGCCACCATCAGGATTGAAGCAGAGCCATTGGTGTGATCGGGCCTTCTGCAGAGCATCTGGACACAATGTGGGAAATGTCGATAAGGACTTAATGCATCAACTTGAATAACCACAGGCATTTTATATGTAGAGCAGTAGAATATTAAGCTGTGGTCACAATCTGCAACCCCCCAAACAAGGCAAAGCAGAATTAAATTAACATATTCTCATTACACAAGGTGAAAAGCAAGAAATATTAACTCATCTGAATGCTAATATTGTAATAGGTGGCACAGACACCACCTGTGTCTATGCAGGATCTTGCTTTCTCTCATTGAAATCACTTGGCTGAATGACTTACGTCATTGGAATTTGCCTTGTTTTAAAGGCAAACGTATAGCTGAGAAAAATTCTGTCCTCACATTGTGTATGAAATGCAAGAGCAGCAGACATTGTATGAGTCTATGTTTAGTCATCACCAGGGGAGAAGGAGAACCTAAGCTTTCTGCAGCGATTAGTTGTGCAGTCCATCAAGGCCTGTCATTCATAGTTAAAGGTAAAAAAAGTAATTTGGAAAATTGTGTTTGCATGTTATATTACAATTCTTACAGTCCGAAAGCAAATTTTGTACCAGAGAAGCAACTTTAAAAAAGCCATCACACATGATAGATAGCTATCTACCAAATGACAGCTATGTCTCCAGAGCCCTCTAAACACAGGAAATCTCAACTTGGCCAAGCGCTCCTGTGTTCTCTAAGAGAGGACCACTGTCTGACTCCTCTAGAAGCAGCGTATCTCTGGAGAAGAAAAGAATCGGTTATCGTAATTTTGATGTGCTGAATTTTTTTCTTCCCTAACATCATCTGCCAGGGGAGAGTCCTGAAGTCCATTGTTGGACTACAATGTCAAAGCCCTACCAGTAACTGGACTCTGGGGGGCCACTGTTCAGCTGCATGCAATTATTACATGACCCACATTCACAAATGTACCTTTATTCCATATAATAATAAAGTGAGTAGCTTGTTAAATAAATAATGAGGTGTTGGCTTTATCTCTATATAGTGAATCAAATGTCAACTTACGGTCATGTAGAGGGTAGGGGGCTCCCTCCAGCACAGGGGCTTACCGTGAGACGCTCCTGTTCCTCTGTGGACCAGTTCGAGCCTGGGAAGGCCCAAATACCCCTTACAGTATACTGGTTGTTGATGCCGTCGATGTTGGTAGACTGCCAACGTTACTCTAATGTGCATGTAGGATGCTAGCAGGTGTGTAGGATGCAGTGACACACAGGACACAGAGCAAGGGTTAACAGGTTCTATATATCAAGCAGTGATTGTACAAGCAGGGGGGTAAAGGTAGTGAACTTGCGGATGGGGAAAGTCAAATGCAGAGGATAATAACAGGTTAACTTATCAGTCTCTGTGCACTGGAGGCAGGTGGCTGGAAGATCCCTTGGTGGCGCCGCGAACAGGGCGCGAGATGCCTCAGATCCGGTCCTGCAGAAGGGCAATGCATTGCCTCCTTACAATGACAAATCCTCCGGGTCATTTGGCATGTGATCTCCTGATCCGGGCACACGGTGGGGTAGAGATGAAGGTCGGTGGCACAGTGGAAGAAGCAGAAAGTTCAGTAGACAAGGCAGCAGTAGAAGCACACAGTCCAGCGGACACAGCCACAGGCACGGGCCAGTCCTTAGCAGGCACCGCAAGGATGGGACTAAGCGGTGCCTCCACGGTGGTGAGTGGTCCGTCGAGAGGGAGTCAACCGTCTCACTGCTCACAAGCTCGTTCTCCGCCAAGTGTGTCGTCTTCCCATTCACACCGCTATTTATATCGAACCCACCCCACCAGTCAGGTGTTCAGAACTGTCGCAGTGAGGAACCTCTTGCTCCTGGAATATTGGTGACAGTCCCGACCGTTCCGGCCCAGACATGCCGTTGACTCTGTACACCTCCCTACATGCATAGGAACTTTAAGGACAAGATAACAAAATAAAGCTATCATAGTGGGTGGGATTGTGCCTAAAACTGCTTATCTTGTAGTTTAAAGCATTTCTTGTGCAGCTTCTAAGTTTTCGCTTCTTAACAAGATTTTCTGTTTTTTCTATATCTCTAAAGGTGTCCATACTAGAGTTGTGTCAATCTATGATACCCATCACTTTAGTAGGGATTTGATGACCATCCAATGTGTCTGACAGATACAGATGATATTTAACATGCTCAATCGCTTTTCCCGACATAGATTAAATGAATATAAACATGCTCATTCCTTTGTTTTCAGGGAAGATAAGCTTCTGCCACTGCTTCCAGTGGCTTATACCTTCCCTCCATTTAGAATAACATAATGACTTACACTTGGATGAACCTGGCAAACATGTTTATGTGTTAGGATTAGTTGTTCAGTTGTTTGCTCGTCATTTATAGAATGTGTATGACCAGACTTGGACTGGCCCACAGCAGAACAGGAGAATCCTCCGGTAGGCCTCTGTGAAGGAGTGCTAATAAGTAATGCTATTATACTTGATTCATAATTTGCAGAAAAAGTGTAATCTAACCATTAATGAAACAAGCCGGGCAAATTCATATTACATCGCAGCAAAACTAAATATGTGCACTAGAGTCATGCAACTTTTGGATGTGGCTGAACAGTGGACCCAAAAATCAAAGTTACTGGTAGGTCATTGCCAACCCAGTCCGACACTGTGTATGACCACCTTTGGGATGGTAACAGCAGGTACAAAGTGAGATCTTGTGAAAGTTGCAATCAAGACTCTTCAATGAGAATGGTCTTTTAAGCTTTGTTTGCAGTTGTAATACTGCGCATTATTATATCATGCAATATAAAATACTTTAATTCTGTAACTTGACTAACACACATTATTTTCTTTCTTTTCATGCTTCTGTATTATCTGCACAAAGGAGGTGGAGGTTAGTAATAATTGTCCATTATTTGTCATTTTTGGTTAAAATTCTAATTAATTTTGCTTCCTTTTAACGCTTGGTAGTAATACATTGAACTTTTAGAACTGATGTTTTATTTAGTGTATAACTGACATACTATTTTGTATTAAGCTATGGTACAGTAGTAGAACGTTCACCAATGGTAGATACACATTGAAAGTCAACAAATGGCATTATTATGCAGGGATGCAATGTGATGTAGGTTATTTGCCACCTGAATAACCCTGGCACATGAACTGGTTTCACTGATGATTTAAGCCCTGAGTGTGTGGAGAAATATATCAATTGCTACTCTATGGCTTTCATTATCAGTGCTGATCCTAGGTCTTTTTCCCCTCTTCCATTCTGTTGGGGAAACATTGTAGGCGATTGACAACACATGACATGATTCCTGCGTGCCCAGCATGTCATCCTTGACTTTTTATGTTAGCGCTTATGACATTAATTTTCCAGAAACTGGTCACCCTCTTTAATATATTAAAATATTCACTTTGTAACCGATAGCTATGTGATCATGCATTCATTCGTCCCATAGTATGTCTTTGGCGCTGTCCGTTCAGCACCACACAGTCAGGCCCTGAATACATGTAATATTATGTGCTGCATATTTGTCCTGTGGATGAATGGTTCTTATCGGCAGCAATAAATATGATAATTTATCAGTATACCCGCTACTGTCTTTGCTGTGTGTGAGATAATTTGCTTGAAATTCAGATGCAGACGGGACTATATTCTGCAAAGATTGCATTTTATTGTAATATCTTGCTGTGTTTGCAGTCTGACTTTCATCTGTGAAACCAGTTGTGTTTCCCTATAACATCCATTGAACTTTCACCTGCTGAATTTATTTCTGGGTGAATAAAAGATGAAAAAAGTGGTGACTATAAAAGATATTGATTCATAAGCATTATACAAAAATATCAATAACTATTTATTATGCATTGCTTATATAGCACCAACATATTCAATAGCGCCTCACTTTACGGATATTATTCTCACTGTCCTCTTTGGGGCTCACAATCTAGATTCCTTATCAGTTTGTCTTTGGAATGTGGAAGGAAACCAGAGAACCCAGAAAATCCACGCAAACACGGGGAGAACATACAAACTCCTGGCAGATGTTGTCCTTGGTGGGATTTGAACCCAGGAACCCAGCACTGCAAGGCTGCAGTGATAACCATTTAAATGCTGGTGCCTGCAATGTGTAAATCCTTTCTTTAAAGCACCACTCCAGCATTTTTTTATTTTAGTGATGAAGTGGTACTACAATCCCTGGCAAAAATTATCGAATCACTGGCCTTGGAGGATGTTGATTCAGTGCAGATCACAGACATGGCACAAAACTAAAGTAATTTCAAATGGCGACTTTCTGGCTTTAAGAAACACTAAACGAAATCAACAAAAAAAATGTGGAAGTCAGTAATGGTTACTTTTTTTTAACCAAGCATAGGGTAAAAATTATGGAGTCACTCAATTCTGAGGGAAAAATTATGGAATCATGAAAAAAAAAAAAACAAAAAAAAACGCTCACACATCACTAGTATTTTGTTGCACCACCTCTGGCTTTTATAACAGCTTGCAGTCTCTGAGGCATGGACTTAATGAGTGTCAAACAGTACTCTTCATCAATCTGGCTCCAACTTTCTCTGATTGCTGTTGCCAGATCAGCTTTGCAGGTTGCAGTCTTGTCATGGACCATTTTCTTCAACTTCCACCAAACATTTTCAATTGGATTGAGATCCGGACTATTTGCAGGCCACGACATTGACCATATGTGTCTTTTTTCAAGAAATGTTTTCACAGTTTTTGCTCTATGGCAGGATGCATTATCATCTTGAAAAATGATTTCATCATCCCCAAGCATCCTTTCAATTGATGGGATAAGAAAAGTGTCCAAAATATCAACATAAACTTGTGCATTTATTGAAGACTAGCTGTTTCCAGCCAGCTAACGCTCGGCCCGCTCATTGCTATCTAATTAACGCTGCTGGTGATTAAGCTAAAGTAAATAATAACAACATTCAATTTCAATAGCGCTTATGCAGGTGGTAAATTAACTTAAAATGAAGTTAATAACAATAATAATCATTAAGAATCTGAATAATACTAATAATACATTTTATTCACAGTGTTAAATAAAAAAAACTGGATTCAGTAAGATGTGCGTTTTTTATTCATTCCAGCATCTAAACAAATTTCATAACGAAACATAAATTAAGTTAAAATTTCTCTGTAAACACAATCACATGTGCGGGGACGGAGCCTTGTGTGGTAATGTGTGGGGACGGAGCCTCGTGTGGTAATGTGTGGGGATGGAGCCTCGTGTGGTAATGTGTGGGGACGGAGCCTCATGTGGTAATGTGTGGGGATGGAGCCTCGTGTGGTAATGTGTGGGGACGGAGCCTCGTGTGGTAATGTGTGGGGATGGAGCCTCGTGTGGTAATGTTTGGGGACGGAGCCTCATGTGATAATGTATGGGGATGGAGCCTCGTGTGGTAATGTGTGGGGACAGAGCCTCATGTGGTAATGTGTGGGGATGGAGCCTCGTGTGGTAATGTGGGGGGACGGAGCATTGTGTGGTAATGTGTGGGGACGGAGCCTCGTGCGGTAATGTGTGGGGACGGAGCCTCGTGTGGTAATGTGTGAGGACGGAGCCTCGTGTGGTAATGTGTGGGGACGGAGCCTCGTGTGGTAACTTGTGGGGACAGAGCCTTGTGTGGTAATATGTGGGGACAGAGCCTCGTGTGGTAATGTGGGGGGGGCCGGATTATGTGTGGTAATGTGGTGGGGGGCGGGATTATGTGTGGTGATGTGGTGGGGGGTGGGATTATGTGTGGTAATGGGGTGGGGGGCGGGATTATGTGTGGTGATGTGGTGGGCAGGCGGGATTGTGTGGTGATATGGTGGGGGGGCAGGATTATGTGTGGTGATGTGGTGCGGATTGTGTGTGGTAATGTGGTGGGGGACAGGATTGTGTGTGGTAATGTGGTGGTGGCGGGATTGTGTGTAGTAATGGGGTGGAGGAGGGATTATGTGTGATGATGTGGTGGGGCGGAGCTACTGTGCAGGGGGCGGGATTAGCGAGTAATCACGATGCCTCTTATATATATAGATGTAATGACAGCCATCTCCCCAGTGCTTTTACCTGACATGCAGCCCCATATCATCAATTACTGTGGAAATTTGCATGTTCTTTTCAGGCAGTCATCTTTAGAAATCTCATTGGAATGGCACTAAACAAAAGTTCCAGCATCATCACCTTGCCCAATGCAGATTTGTGATTCATCACTGAATATGACTTCCATCCAGTCATCCACAGTCCACGATTGCTTTTCCTTAGCCCATTGTAACCTTGTTTTTTTCTGTTTAGGTGTTAACGATGGCCTTCGTTTAGCTTTTCTGTTTGTAAATCCCATTTCCTTTAGGTGGTTTCTTACAGTTCGGTCACAGACGTTGACTCCAGTTTCCACCCATTCATTCCTCATTTGTTTTGCTGTCCATTTCCTGTTTTGGAGACATATTGCTTTAAAGGTACCGTCACACTAGACGATATCGCTAGCGATCCGTGACGTTGCAGCGTCCTGGCTAGCGATATCGTCCAGTGTGACAGGCAGCAGCGATCAGGCCCCTGCTGTGATGTCGCTGGTCGGGGAAGAAAGTCCAGAACTTTGTTTCGTCGCTGGATCTCCCGCTGACATCGCTGAATCGGCGTGTGTGACGCCGATTCAGCGATGTCTTCGCTGGTAACCAGGGTAAACATCGGGTTACTAAGCGCAGGGCCGCGCTTAGTAACCCGATGTTTACCCTGGTTACCATCGTTAAAGTAAAAAAAACAACCACTACATACTTACCTACCGCTGTCTGTCCCCGGCGCTGTGCTTCTCTGCTGAGCACAGCGGCCGGAAAGCACAGCGGTGACGTCACCGCTCTGCTTTCCGGCTGACCGGCGCTCACAGCCAGAGCAGAGAAGCACAGCGCACTTGTTGCATTTTCTTGCATCCGACGCTAGCGTCGAAAACGACGCACATGTCGGAAAACGCTACCAAAAAAACGCACGCGTCCCCCATGTTAAACATAGGGGCGCGTCGCCGCTGCGTCGCCGCTGCGTCACCGACGCAACAGCGACGCACATTAGCGAAACGCTAATGTGAACGTAGCCTTAGATTCTCCTGTAGGTTTTTCCTGCTTAGTGTAGGTCCCTATGCCATACATACAGTAGATACTTCAAGACTCATTGAGCTAAATAGATATATAATATGGAGAGGATGATATGGCTGGCATGGGCAAAGAGGCTATTGGTGTAGGCAGCCTATGTCTCCAAGGTTGGAGGCCCCTAGATGTGTGCCCCTTGTGTTTCCCCTATACCCCTATATGAGCCCAATCTTTTTCTTGTCCTTTGGTTGTTATTTTTAGTGAAATGCTCCCAAATCACCTTCGCATGAAGAGGATTTATTTGTGGAAAAGAGCCACATGGAGAAGTTGCCCTTTGCAGCTGTGATTAACAACATGAGCATTTATATTTGGAAACTACTTTAGTAATGGAATTCATAGGAGCGCCTGGACTCCACAAACAGGCCTCTGAAAATTAGACTTGAACAGAGAAATCACAGCCGCACATTGACTGTTCTTGATAAATCTGGAATAAACTAAAATATATGTTGTCAATTTCCATAAAAGAAAAGAAAATATCATTAGAGACGAAAAATAATGTGCCCAAGTAACAAATCACGTAACATCTTTGGATGATGATGGTAGAATTATTGAATGACATGATATGTAGGTATGAAGTACATGTTGTCAGATAACTGGTCAACGCTTCTATTGGGAGAAACGAGGTTTTCGTCAACATTGCATATCCGGATACTTTAGACAAATTCATGAAATGTGACTTTTATCAAATCTCACATTTTTTTGGCTCAATTCACTCCAGTCCCTGCCTGGAGTAGGGGTTATAGAGTAGTTATCAATTTGATGCATTTTTTTGCAACTTTTTAAAGAATTTTAGACTTTTAGTGCTAAAAAGTACCAAAAACTTACTAATGGGAACATGTCATGTCCCCCAAACCTGCAGATATGGGATTAATCCTCAGGTAAGTAGCATTTAAAGGGAATCTGTCACCTAAATTTGGCCCTATAAGCTTCGGCCACCACCATCAGGGGCTTATCTACAGCATTCTATACACCTGCACAGGAGCCTCCTTGCTTCTGTTGCGGCTCTTGTGCAGGTGTACTGATTTGCCCTGTTGAGAGCAGCATAAAGTACTGCAGTGCGCAGGCGCCGGGCCTCTCTGACGCCAGCAGCAAAGAAGAGGGCGACATTGTATGAAGATGGGAGGTGCCGGACCTGGACCTGCGAATCCCATCGGACTGGACCACACTGGAACGCCCCTGGGTGAGTGTAATCTAAAGGTACCGTCACATTAAGCAACGCTGCAGCGATATAGACAACGAGCCGATCGCTGCAGCGTCGCTGTTTAGGTCGCTAAGAGACGTCAAACACCGGCAACAGCAGAACGATGCAGGAGCGATCCAGTGACGTACTTATCGTTCTCGCTGGTTGTTGCTCCATGAAAAAACATTGCAGGCATCGTTGCTTTTGCTGTCAAACATGACGAATCACGCCGACCTGACGACCAAATAAAGTTCCGGACTTTCAGCGATGACCAGCGATGTCACAACAGGATCCTGATCACTGCTGCGTGTCAAACACAACGAGATCGCTATCCAGGACGCTGCAACGTCATGGATCGTTGTCGTTCTCGTTGGAAAGTTGTTCAGTGTGAAGGTACCTTAACTTGTTTTACTTATCTTTCAGGTTATATTGGGGGCTTATCTAAAGCATTACAGAATGCTGTAGATAAGCCCCTGATGGCAGTGGCCGAAGTTTATAGGGCCAAAATTAGGTGACAGATTTAAAGCTGCCTTTCCACTGCACTGAAAGCCTGACAACTGGGAGTAAATTAACTTTATTGTTCCCAGAAGCCTATGGCTTTCAGTTATAGAGATGTGTCGGCATGGCTTCTGTCACCGCGCAGTACATAGTGAGGGGCAGCTGTAAGTAGGCCCCGATAGATTAACTGACTCCCCCTGTCTGTCTAATATGTTAATGTGTGGTTTTGGTGACTGAAGCCACACTGACACATCTCTATAACTGAAAGCTGAAGGCTGCTGATAGGAATAAAGTTAATTTCCGTGCTTTCAGTGTGTCTGATGGGCAGCTTTAGAATGCTATGACAGGTTCCCTTTAAAGATAAAAATTAAGAGTATTTTTTAATTTTGCGCCAAATTCATGAAATGTTTATTTCAACTATACTTTAAGTTCTTAGTTTGACACAAAATATCAGCAAATAAAACAAGACAAAAACAGAAAAGTGACTGCAATAAGTTTCAAATAATGAATCAGGGCAATAGCTTCATCAGAGCACCGATACCAATCAATTCTTTTATTCCATACA
This sequence comes from Ranitomeya imitator, assembly GCF_032444005.1. Classification (NCBI taxonomy): domain Eukaryota; kingdom Metazoa; phylum Chordata; class Amphibia; order Anura; family Dendrobatidae; genus Ranitomeya; species Ranitomeya imitator. Next base: position 756,319,933 of record NC_091283.1, on the reverse strand, counting down.
CTTGGTGGTATATCATTTGCTATGAAATTACAATAGATATTCACTTTTAGTATAAGTAAATATGTTTGTCATAGGTTTACCTATAATTAACTTGGCATTATTATTTAGATTGAAGCTTTCCAGCTTTTCCCTCAGATCTTTTCAGCAGCTAGAGATACCAGATTTGTACTTGGATCAGATAGCATATCTCTTCTCCTGAAAGTCTTGCTGTGGGTGTTTAATTACATTCACATCAGAGCTGCACTAATCAGCTCTTTCATTCCCTTGGTAGATGGGTAAATTAGGCAGATTCAGCAAGGACAGAAGGATAAAGGCCCCTTCACATTAAGCGACGCTGCAGCGATACCGACAACGATCCGGATCGCTGCAGCGTCGCTGTTTGGTCGCTGGAGAGCTGTCACACAGACAGCTCTCCAGCGACCAACGATGCCAGAACTTTATTTCATCGCTGGACTCCTGCTGACATCGCTGGATCGGCGTGTGTGACACCGATCCAGCGATGTCTTCACTGGTAACCAGGGTAAACATCGGGTAACTAAGCGCAGGGCCGCGCTTAGTAACCCGATGTTTACCCTGGTTACCATCCTAAAAGTAAAAAAAAACAAACAGTACATACTTACCTTCAGCTGTCTGTCCTCCAGCGCTGTGCTCTGCACTCCTCCTGTACTGACTGTGAGCACAGCGGCCGGAAAGCAGAGCGGTGACGTCACCGCTCTGCTTTCCGGCTGACCGACGCTCACAGCCAGAGCAGGAGGAGTGCAGAGCACAGCGCTGGAGGACAGACAGCTGAAGGTAAGTATGTACTGTTTGGTTTTTTTTACTTTTAGGATGGTAACCAGGGTAAACATCGGGTTACTAAGCGCGGCCCTGCGCTTAGTTACCCGATGTTTACCCTGGTTACCAGTGAAGACATCGCTGGATCGGTGTCACACACGCCGATCCAGCGATGTCAGCAGGAGTCCAGCAACGAAATAAAGTCCTGGACTTTATTCAGCGACCAACGATCTCCCAGCAGGGGCCTGATCGTTGGTCGCTGTCACACATAACGATTTCATTAACGATATCGTTGCTACGTCACAAAAAGCAACGATATCGTTAACAATATCGTTATGTGTGAAGGTACCTTAAGAGCCTATGTTACTTGCAAGACTCTGAAAATGACCTCACAACATTGAGAACAAGTCACTTTTTTGTCAGGGTTGTGAGAGGTCTATTCTCCGTCACCCATGTAGTATAATGCACAGCCCTTAGTCCTCCATATAGTATAATACACAGCCCACCATCATCCATGTAATATAATGCACAGCCTATAGTCATCCATATAATGCACAGCCTATAGTCCTCCATGTAGTAGTATGGCCACCGTGTACTCACTGATTTAAAAAAAAAAAAAATAGATAAATACTTTCCCTCTGCTCTTCTACCGCTCAGTGTCCTCTTCTCAAGCCGGTAACTGACTTCAGCGTGTAACGACAGGAGCGCACACGGATGTCAGCTGCCGGCAGCATGTATTGTCGCTCACGGACTTGGTGAGAATACACTTCAGCTGAATGTGCATCCATCTGAAGTATTTGCTGCCGTCATCAGGCCCCTCACTTGCTGGGCCCTGTGGCGACCGCAGTAGTCACACCCCTGCTGCTTACTAATATTTATATCACTTAGAAATAATGAATGTGATTTAAAGAGGACCTGTCACCATGGGGAAAAGTGGACAGTTGTTGTTATTATTCTATTTCTGTTGCTCCTCTGAGTAATCCATTTATTTATTTATTTTTAAATCTACCAGAGATATTGGGCCCTTTTGTTTAATGCTAATATTTATTGTCTTTACAAGGTGGCAAGGCTCCCAGGATCCTCTGGGGCGTGTCTTTAAGTTTGTTTGCTTTATTACCCTGTGAGTCATGCTCCCTTGTAAAGACCAAAAAATGAGCACTACGTTAAATGGCCCACATTTGTGAAACTACATGGTGTTAGGGCTGGCGGAACACACCGAGTAAATATAGAGATAGTATAGGTGCGTTCGCAGCCTGGGGTCCACCGTGCAGGAATGGAACCCGCTGCTAGTAAATGGCGGCACTATATGGCGGTACTACGCCTGAATAGACATGGGTTCCATTACCCGGTCTGTGTAGGAGCAAACTCTGTTGCTTCACAGAGTTGCCGGGATTAAAGGTAACGCTGTGCTCTGTTAACCTCACAGAGGATAGAAGCTCACTAACAGAGCAGGTAAAATACAGTGGTCATACAGTCAGCAACAGCACTCAAACAACTCCTCTCCGGAGGTGCCGGAATTCTAACGGCTTATAGGCGACCCTGAGCACATCCTGACATAGACCACAAAGTAGCAAAGCTCATACACTCATGAACATAAGTTGATACTAGTGCATGGCCGTGCGGCCATGCAAAGCTTTTATAGTAGAAGCTCTCCAGGACCTTCCTAGTGGTCCAATAGGAACTGCTACAGGATCTGAGCATGTGACCCCCGACCTCCAATGAGAGGTTGTCCCTTGGGCATGCTCAGTAGAAGAAAAGCAGGACTTAGTCCCAGGAGCATCTGCTCGCCGCAGAACAGTGCTGGCTACAATGGCTGAGCCTGGAAAATCAGCAGTAACCATGCGCACAGTATCTGCCTGAGCCAGACGCTGGGATCGACGTCTCCGCTGAGCAGGCTCCACTGTGGCTGAAGAAGAATGGGAGACCACAGTGGAGATGGTTCGAGATTCCCCCTGTGTAGTGGCGGGAACTCGACACCTAACATTACCCCCCTCCTAGGGCCCCCCTTCTTGGGCCTCGCTACGCCTGAAGGCAGCAATGAGTTGCGGAGCCCGAATGTGCTCAGCAGGCTCCCAGGACCTGTCCTCTGGGCCATAGTCCTTCCAATCCACCAAATAAAATTTTTTGCCACGTACCACCTTACACCCCAAGATAGCGTTCACCTCATAATCATCCGTAGATGAACCCGATGTCCCGGCAGATGACTCAAAAAACCGGGACATGTGAACGGGCTTTAGAAGAGAAACATGAACTGTGTTGGTGATACCTAGGCGTGGAGGAAGGGCCAGACGGTAGACCACAGGGTAACCTGTTCCAGGACCTTGAAGGGACCCAAGTAGCGAGGTGCAAACTTAGTGGACTCAACTCGCAGCCTGATATTACGGGCGGAGAGCCACACTAAGTTGCCAGGAGCAAAGGTCGGAGCGGGGCGCCGATGTGCATCAGACCTCAATTTCTCCTTGGAAGCCCGGATAGCATCCTGAGTGCGGTCCCAAATGTCACGTGCCTCCGCAGCTCAGTCTGCCACCCTGGAATCGGCAGAAGGCACAGGCATTGGGCACAGGAACCCGCGGATGCTGGCCGTAGTTAAGGAGGAATGGGGTCTGTCCAGTGGAGTCGGTTACAGCATTGTTTAGCGCAATCTCCGCCCACGGTAGCAAGGATGCCCAGTCATCCTGCCTAGCAGAAACAAAATGTCGCAGATATGTGACCAGGGTCTCGTTGGCCCTCTCTATCAACCCATTCGATGCTGAATAGACGACAGAGCTCTCTCCAGAACTGAGATGCAAACTGGGGACCCCGGTCACTGACAATTTTGTCAAGGAATACCTTGTAGGCGGAAAATGTGTTTAATAAACAACACTGCCAAGGCCCGTGCAGAAGGTAACTGTGGAAGAGGCACCAAGTGCACCATTTTGGAAAAATGGTAGGTAATTACCCAAATGATGGTGCAGCCACGGGACTTGGGCAAGCCCACCACAAAGTCCATCCCGACCATCTCCCAGGGCCTGTCCGCCACCGTCAGGGGGTAAAGTAATCCAGCTGGCCGTTGTCGAGGAGACTTATTCTTGGTGCAGGAGACACATGCCCGAATATAGTCTCCAACGTCACGGGCCATATGCGGCCACCAGTACGTCCTCGCCAGAAGCTCCTTTTGGTCCCAAAGTGTCCACCCACTCTGGATGAGTGAGCACAAGAGAGAACCTCCGGTCCCAAATTTGATGGCACAAAAGTCTTACCGGGGCACACACTCTAGCGAAACCGGGGCCACGGTCCTCAGGCTCTCAGAAGGGACAATAAGCCGAGGTTCCTCCTCCTCCGCTGATGACACTACAGAGTGGGAGAGATCATTGACACGAATGTTCTTTTCCCTGGAGAGAAAATAGAGGGTGAAATGGAACCAGGAGAAGAACAGGGATTATCTAGCCTGGCGAGAATTTAGCCACTGGGCAGTCTGCATATAGACCTAATTTTTGTGGTCGGTGTAAACTTGGAAGGGAAAGCGAGCCCCTTCCAGGAAGTGTCTCCACTCCGAGAAAGCCAACTTCATGGCTAACAACTCCCTGTCCTCATAGGAATCATTCCTATCCGCTGGTGTAAAGGTCTTGGAGAAGAAGAAGCAAGGATGCTTCCAACCTTGAGTATCCTTCTGGAAGAGGACTGCTCCAGCACCGAGGGAAGAGGTTTATCAACATCGGGGCGATGTAAAATGGGAGCGTTAGCGGTGTGACTTAATTGAGAGAAAGGCTTTGGAAACCTCCTCCGACCACAATTTGGTATTTGCTCCATTTTTGGTGAGGGCAACCAAGGGAGCTACCAAAGTTAAGAAGTGGAGAATGAACTGGCGATAGTAATTAATGAACCCCATAAAGCACTGCACCGCTTTGAGAGAATGGGGTTCCTGCCAGTCCATCACAGCCTGTAGATTGGCAGGATCCATAGCCAATCCCTGGGCAGAGATGATATAGGCAAGGACTCCTGCTGAAACACACACTTCTCCAACTTGGCATAGAGGGAGTTTGCCTGTAGGAGGTCGAAGACTTAGCAAACATCTCTCCGGTGGGAGACTATATCTGGAGAGTAGATGAGAATATCATCCAGATAGACTACGACCGAGGTGGAGAGCAAATCCCGGAAGATATCATTCGCAAAGTCTTGGAAAACGGCAGGGTCATTATAGAGACCGAAGGGCATCACCAGGTATTCATAGTGCCCATCCCTGGTGTTAAATGCCGTCTTCCATTCGCCCCCCTAACGGATGTGAATCAGGTTGTAAGCACCCCGCAGACCTAGTTTAGTAAATACCCTCGCTCCCCGCAACCTGTCGATTAGCTCTGATATCAGAGGCAGAGGGTATTTGTTCTTAACGGTGATGGCGTTAAGACCCCTGTAATCAATGCATGAATGTAGTTCTCCGTTCTTCTTCTGCACGAAGAAGAACCCAGCCCCTGCAGGTGACACTATAATGAATCCTCTTGCCAGATTCTCCTGGATATATTGGGTCATCGCCTCCATCTCCAGGAGAGACAGGGGATAGACTTGACCCCGGGGAGGCTCTGCACCAGGCAAGAGGTCAGTAAGACAGTCATAGGGGCAGTTGGGTGGAAGAGTCTCCGCAGCCTTCTTGGAGAATACGTCCGCATAGGGTCAGTAGTGCTTAGGGAGAAAGGAAAGATCTGTGGGTACATCAGTAGTAGCAACTTGAACGCACTTCCTCAGATATCTGCCCTCACAAGATTCACTCCATCCCAAAATTCTCCCTGAGGACCACTCTGTGTGAGGGGAGTGATAATGTAACCAGGGTATCCCTAGCAGGATCTCGTCTATTCCCTCGGGGATGACAAGGCGGGAAATAATCTCCTGATGGGATGGAGACATAGATAATGTGAATGGGATGGTTTGGGGTGTAATTTGTGAGGGCAGTGTCAACCCATTCACCACTCGTACAGTCACCGGCTTGGCGAGCATCACCAGGGGTATTGCGTGGCGTTGGGCGAAGGCTGAGGACATAAAATTCCCCTCCGCCCTAGAATCCACACGAAGCTCTACTATAAGAGTGGAAGGGCCAAAGATGATTGTCCCCTTAAAGGACAGTTTGGAGGAAAACGCCGCTGTGTCTAGTAAACCTCCACCTATGGTCACTAGACGCGGTCGTTACTGGACCGCTGGGGACATTGTCCTATCTGCTGGCAGACATTACAGACCACGAGTATTCGAGTGGCCCGGGACTTAGGTCCTGCTCGAGATACCTCCATGGACTCATGGGACTCGGACACCTGAACAGGAGATTCCAGAGGAGTGACGAAGATAGGAGCCAACCGGAACCTCTGCCTACACTGGGTTTGCTCCAACCTTCAATCGTTAAAACAAAGGTAGATGCGGGAGGAAATACTAATAAGCTCTTCCAGTGTGGCAGGAATCTCCCTGGTGGCCAAGGCATCCTTCACATGGTCTGCCAGTCCCTTCCAAAATACCGGACAAGGACTTTATCCGGCCACTCCAGCTCAGAAGCCAAAGTCCAGAAGTGGATGGCGAATTGGCTGACCTTGGACGAGCCCTGTGTGAATGCCAGCAGTTGGAGCGCCGTTTCATGGGTGATACGAGGTCCCATAAAGACCTGTTTCAGGGAGTCCAACAAGCGAGAAGCACTCTTCACCACACGATCATCGCACTCCCACAGCGGCATTGCCCACTCCAATGCCCTGCCCAACAGAAGGGATAAAATAAATCACACTTTAGCCCATTCTGTGGGACAACGTGCAGCCAGGAGCTCTAGATGTATAACACATTGGATCATGAATCCCTGACACAGCTTACTGTCACCAGCAAACTTGTCTGGTAATAGGAGATGGGATAAAGTCATAGCAGGGATGGCAGTGGACAAACTGGCTGCAGCTACGCTAGCAGCCTGAACAGCGACTGCGGTGACATCCACAGCCGAGGTTGTGCGTTCAAGAGCCGCCAACCTACCCTCCAGCTGCTGGATGTACCGTTGTAGGCGCTGATCGTCCGCCATTACTAGCCAGACCCTGGCGCTAGTATAATGTTAGGGCTGGCGGAATGCACCGAGTAAATATAGAGATAGTATAGGTGCGTTCACAGCCCGGGGTCCACTGTGCAGCAGTGGAACCTGCTGCTAGTAAATGGCGGCACTATATGGCGGTACTACGCCTGAATAGACACGGGTTCCGTCACCTGGTCTGTATAGGTGCGAACTCTGTTGCTTCACAGAGTCATCGGGATTAAAGGAGCAGGTAGCATACAGTGGTCATACAGTCACCAACAGCACTCAAACAACTCCTCTCCGGACGGGCCAGAATTCTAGTGGCTATATGCCTGCCCTAAATTCATACACACAAACTCCTCTCCGGAGGAGCCGGAATTCTAACGGCTTACAGCCGACCCTGAGCACATGCTGACACAGACTACAAAGCAGCAAAGCTGATACACTCATGAACATAAGTTGATACTAGCGCATGGCTATGTGGCCATGCAAACCTTTCATAGAGGAAGCTCTCCAGCACCTTCCTAGTGGTCTAATAAGAACTGCTACAGGAACTGAGCATGTGACCCCTGACCTCCAATGAGAGGTGGTTCCTTGGGCATGCTCAGTAGAGGAAAAGCAGGACTTAGTCCCAGAAGCGTCTGCTCGCCACAGAACAGTGCTGGCTACAATGGCTGAGCCTGGAAGATCCGCAGTAACCACGCGCACAGTATCTGCCTGAGCCAAGCGCAGGGACTGACGTCTCCGCTGAGCAGGCTCCACTGCGGGTGAAGAAGAATGGGAGACTGCAGCGGAGATGGTTCGAGATTCCCCCTGTGCAGCAGCGGAAACTTGATACCTAACACATGGCATTTAAAAAAAATAAGCAAAAAATAAGCAAACAGAATAATCCGGGGAGCAGCAGAAATAAAATAATAGGAAAAGCTGGCCGCTACTACTGGTGGGCGAACTAGCTCGGTTAACGTCTTATCCGATCATGCTCGGGTGTTATCCGAGTATGTTGGGTGTGCTTAGACAGCCTGAATACATGCAGGGATTGCCTGTTTGTTAGGGGATTCCAACATGTGCTCAGGCTAACAACTGCAAATCATTCAGCTGCGGGGACGCAAACATGATATACGAGCATGCCCAGATGCTTGGGTAACACCCGTGCATGCTCGGATAAGACGTCATCCGATCACCGTCAGCCATCACTAGCCATTATCAACCACTTGTGATATTACATCTTTAATTGTAAGGGATCATGCGCAAAGTCAATGACACAAAGTATTGTGCAACTCCTTTGTGCTATGTATATGCATGGTGTTAAATGTCAAATATAGAGACTGTCTTAAAAACTTTCCCCATGACCTTCTGTAGGGTCCAGTGCTCCTTTGTGGGTTCCATATTACTTCTCCATACAACACAAAGGGTTAATACAGACTTGTGAATAAGGTATCCATTATCACATGTGAGGAAGTGATCTACATTCAGTGTTAAAGTGGTTGTCCACTGTGATTGTTTAAAAACATCCACATGATCTAATATAATAAAGTGTGCTTACGTTACAGATGATTGACTGCAGCGGTTACATCCCTGTCCAATGGAACAGGATGTGCAGAGACTGTCAGGCAATCCAGTTAGTGTTTTGAAAAGCAGCAACTTGCAATTAGTAAAGGCAGTACATTTTATTGTAGTATTGTGAGCATGCTGGGTGTTTCTCTTTGAATTTTTTTAAGACTGGACAACTCCGGCCACTATCAGAAGATGGAGCAGCTCCACAATTGAGTATTTCCAGCTGCCGCCAACACAGAGAACAGCTGATTGGCAGGGGAACCGGGTGTCAGACCTCGACCGATCAGACATGGATGACATAGCCTAAAGATAGGTCATCAATGATAAAATACAGTAGTGGACAACCTCTACTTCAGAAGATGTGCGAGCAACTAGAAGAGAATGAAGCAGAGCTCATGGCAATATTAGAACACAATTACTGTACTCTATGGCATAAAAAAAGAGTCAGACAAAAAGTATCATTCATATTCCAACTTTTAATTTGTTTAAGGCAAGGCTAAAAATTAAAGACATTATCTGTTACATTGCTTAGTACAACACTGACCATTAGAACAGTTTCAAGCACTTGATCCAATATTATGGTAGACTGCATCTCTGCTTTATGCTTTGAGAAGAGCATCTCCAAGGTTAACATGGCATTAAAAAGTACACAAAGGCATGGTCTGTGTTCTAAGAAGGTCCTTTGGTGTTGGTTAACACTAAATTGAAAGGCTAAAGCAATACGATACGAGACAAACTATGGTAATTTCTAGGGACTTGCTGCTTGAGAACATGACAAAGACCATAGGAGTCAGTTTATCCAGAATTACCGTGACTGCCATCTTTATACGGACCTACACTATAGACAGATTCCATGCACTAAATGACTATATGATATATGCCTTCAAGTTGGTGTTAGTTTGTATTTTCTAGTATAATATAACACATTTCATTGAGATAATTTGTTTTATTTCAGACAATAATGATTTATACCATGGTAGATTTCACATTTGATACTATTTAGTTGATGTGAAGAGGATTTGCCGCTGTTGTGAAATTATACTGGAAGTGGCGAAATAAAATTGTAACAAGAGCATTTTGTTTTTTAACATCAAGGGGTACCTTAACAATAGGAAAGTCACTAGCTCCCTCGGGTCAGTGATTTCAGCCCACTGGCACTGTGATGTCAGTTAATTGCACACATGCAGCCGACCACTGACCGTAAAAAGTAGCAGGATGAAAAGAAAATTAATATAATCTACACGGTAAATTATTGCTGTGAACTGCTGTCTTCATGGGGCAAAAAATGTATCTCCATTGATTGGATGGCACAGTAGCTCAATGGTTAGACTGTTACTTTGCAGCGCTGAGGTCCTGGTTACAAATCACACCAAGGACAACATCCCCAAGGAGTTTGAGTGGGTTTTCTCCAATCTCCTCCCACACTCCAAAGACAAAGAAGATATAGATTGTGAGCTCCATTGGGGAACGTGGTGATGATATCTGTAAAGTGCTGTCTAATGGTGCTATAGAATAAAAAGAATCTGTAGGCCAGGTCCTGAGTCTACCTAGTTACCTAATATTCTTTCATTTAGGTACATTTGTCCAACTCTTCTACAATGGAATAAAATGTTCATATAGATGACAATTTATATCAGCAGTAGAATGGATAAAATATGACATGAAGCTGTTTTACAAGACTTGATAATAGCACCTCTTATAACATGACAACAGCCATAACTGAGAAGCTTCTACCATATTCTCCTTAATTTCCAAATCAGATTTAACGTGTACTCCTAGGTCCCTGGAGGACAAGTGAGCAATATTTTATGGATGAACACGTTGACATTGTAGCAGCTGTTCTGTGGCCAATCAATAACCTATCATGCCAGAAAAGCTATGATCTTACTGGTGTTTAAGTATGTTCCTATAGCAATAACAAGCTTGAGCAAGTGGCAAAACACTGTGTGAAATGCGGCTGCAAATAAACGAAGCGGACAAGTGACAGACACCACTGCTCCACTCCACTCTAATACTTCTACATAAATAACAATAAAATACATCTCTGTGTGTAAAATGTAAAAATACCCAATTTTTCTATATATTTGATTTTCAAAAAGGTGCCACAATCTGCACCGATCCCAGGCCCCAGCATTTTCAATTCCATTTGTTAGCAGCCCAGGAGAGTGCTTCCTGGATCGTTGTAATAATGTTGCTGTCACGGCCAATGCATAGACGAACAAGGGGCCGGGCTTGCCTAGTGAAATGAGTAGTCCGCCATCCCCCTTCACACAGCACTGGTCACATACTGACACAAGATGCTCTTCTCTGTGACAAACAAATGCTAAAAGTGGAGCTGCTGGGACCGGACTAATATACTACATGGGCAGAAGTATTGAGACACACCTCTTAATAATTAAATTCAGTTTTTTCATTCCACAAGTGTCTCTTTGGCACAGGTGTATAATATCCAGGCCCTCGCAATGCGGTCTGCCTTTACGAACATTTATGAAAGAATGCGTTGACCACTCTGGTCGTCTATTTCGTTGCCACCATTGTAACAAATCAGTTTGTAAAATGTCTTCTCTCTTAAATATTCCATGATCAACTATGAGTGATTTTATTGAAATGTAAAAGTATTTAGGAACCACAGCAACTCACGTAAAGTTACAAGGTCTGTAACTTGTAATACTCTTCTGCCAATAACTTCAGCACAAAAACTGTGTGCCGAGAGCATCATGGCATTATTTCCCAATGCCAAGCAGCTGCATGCAAGCCTTATCTCACTATGCTTAATGCCAAGCTTACAATCAGAGATGTAAAGCCGCCACCATTGGACTCTGGAGGAGAGGAAGTGAGTTATTATTAGTTGTGTTTCTCTGGCATCTGACAGACGAGCCTGGGTTTGGTGAATGCCAGGAGAACGTTACCAGCCTGACTGCATTGCGCCCACTGTAAAGTTTGGTGGGGGGAGGAATAATGTTGTGGGGTTGGTTTTCAGGTGTTTTTATAGACACGTCAGTTCTAGTACACCAATTTGAGAGCAGAAAGAGTTCACTTAACATAAATGGTTGAATTCCAGAAGAAACCTGTAGAGCACATAGAATTACTAAACAATTACAAGTGCAAAAACTCAAAATGTAACGAGTTAAATCTATAGAAAAATAAAGTTCAAGAGCACAGAAGTTAAAAAAATGAAAGACTATATTAGTAATAGTGATGGACAAATTAGTTAAAGTGGAACTTAATTCTATTTTACAAAAATCAATGTCTGACCTCACAGATGCTCTTCTGGATGAACGTCACACTCCAAAATCTTATAAAAAGCCTTCCCAGAATAGTGGAAGCTGTTGAAGCTGCAAAGGGGAAACCAGCTCCATATTTATACCTATGGCTATAGAATGGGATGTCATAAGAACCCCTGAGTGTATAATACATAGATTTCCCAATACTTTTGTCCATATAGTATATCGAAGAATGGGAGATTGGGACACCTTTCTTAATTCAAGTATGTTACTAAGTTATATATATTTGATTTGTGAAATATTTTTTTCCATTGGAGATTTAACGTCATATCAATGACAAAATAAATGGAAGAATAGAGTTAATTAACTCACACATTCAGGATAAGTCTTCATACAAACGTGTCCTTACAGCAGCACAAGGAGATCCTAGAATGACCATAGTCATTACATTATGTGCTCTGTTTTGCACTAAAACAATACAGTGTAGTACATCAAGGGGTGTCTCATAGTGCATATGCAAATATCCTGTTCAAAGTGGAAGAGGACAGGGACTCTAGCACTACCTATTGGAGGTAGTAGTCCTAAAAGTCAAAGGGCCTTGACACTTGTTTTGTACTGATGAGGGGCAAAAGCCCTAAAACATATCTGCAGACCGAGGTTCTGGTTTAGCTTTCTATTCTAAGTTATGAGGCAAGGCTCTTTAAAGGGTCGATAGTGATTTTTCGAATTCTTACCTCATAGGTGGCACTAGGGTTCCTCTCCTCATTCTCTTTGAAGAGGCTATTTACATATTTAAATTCCCTGAAATCCCAGAGGACAATTGCATGGCCAATAAGTCTCCTTATGCTGACTTTGGACTCTCCACAAGGAGAAATTTTACCCCTTAGTCTCCATACACCATACTATGAAAAATGGCATTTTTTTTCCTGCCTGATTCTCTATGTTCTTCAGAATGAAATCAGAGGTGTTGGGGGTGCAGTAAGTCCCTATAGACTATGTAGAACTACAGCTCCATATAATTCAGAGGTTCTAATATGAGCTAATTTCAGTTTGGTCCCTCTGCTAAATAGCAATGCTAATTCTCATTTTCCCTGCAGTATCATGCAGCACTCATTGCAATCAATGAGCCTCACTTGTTTTAATGGCTCCCGGAATGCTTCCAGAGATGAGTCTATCAGTCTATCAGGTCAATATGTCCTTTTAAGGTTTTAAAGAGGCTGTGTGACCCTGATAACCCCTTTAAATATACTGAGGAAAAATAATGAATATTTGTTGAGAAACGTCAGCGGAAAAATATACCTAAAACCAAATCAAAATAACGTTTCATTTTGACTATACTCAAACGTAGTATCTTCTAGCTATCGCTTTGTAATGACTCAAACTGGGAGTTGAGTGTATGTCTATAAACCAAAAATGACAAAATGTAGCTAGAAGAATTTAAGGTACCGTCACACTAAGCGATGCTGCAGCGATACCGACAACGATCCGGATCGCTGCAGCGTCGCTGTTTGGTCGCTGGAGAGCTGTCACACAGACAGCTCTCCAGCGACCAACTATGCCGGTAACCAGGGTAAACATCGGGTTACTAAACGCAGGGCCGCGCTTAGTAACCTGATGTTTACCCTGGTTACCAGCGTAAAAGTAAAAAAAAAACCAAATACTACATACTTACCTTCTGCTGTCTGGAGGGACAGACAGCGGAAGGTAAGTATGTAGTATTTGGTTTTTTTTTACTTTTACGCTGGTAACCAGGGTAAACATCGGGTTACTAAGCGCGTCCCTGCGCTTAGTAGCCCGATGTTTACCCTGGTTACCAGCGAAGACATCGCTGAATCGGCGTCACACACGCCGATTCAGCGATGTCAGCGGGAGATCCAGCGACGAAACAAAGTTCTGGACTTTCTTCCCCGACCAGCGACATCACAGCAGGATCCTGATCGCTGCTGTGTGTCAAACTGAATGATATCGCTAGCCAGGACGCTGCAACATCACGGATCGCTAGCGATATCGTTTAGTGTGACGGTACCTTAAGAGTATCAGTGCTGACATTCAAACTATCCCATCAATACCTTTTTCAAAAATTATTATCACTTTAAACAGAACTCTGTAGATTTCCATACATTCATTGTGAGGGTCAGGCAATTAATAACATATCTTCAATTCCATCTGAAGAGTTAAAGTTGGGACTTTGCAAGACTATTTTTCTGGAACTTCTCATGACAAAATAACATGTCCCACTATTAGTCCGGGTTAAGACAAGCATATGAAATATCAAGTTTCATCGATATTATCATTCGTGAGTTCATTTTTTATGTCCGTGTGCCATACATGTGGAATCGGTTTTTATGCTTCAACATTTGTAAATGTGCATAATCAAATTCAGTTTGTTAGGTTAATTATGGAAATTTATCTTTAAAAATCGGATATTAGGCTAGTTTCACATTTGCATTTTAAACGCAAACGCAGGTGGTGAAAAAAACGCATTTAAATGCGTGCAAACGCTGCGTTTTTTAGACGCATGTGTTTTTGCATGTGGTAAAAAAACGCGGCGTTTTGACGCATTTACATGCGTTTTTTCCTGCGTTTGCGTTTTTGAAACGCATGATGAGAAGTGTGTGACAGCTGTCAATCATCAAAATCAACTAGAAAACCCACTATAAACAGAAATAGCTAGGGTTAGGGTTAGGATCCCTAGGGTTAGGGTTAGGATCCCTAGGGTTAGGGTTAGGATCTCTAGGGTTAGGGTTAGGGTTTGGATCCCTTTATCACCTTTATGGTGGGGGGTGGCTTATCAGTGTGTATTCTTGTTTTTTTCTATTGAAACGCATGCGTTTAAAAACGCAAGCAAACGCATGTGCTTAAAAACGCATGCGTTTACATAGACAGCAATACGTTTTTTGCCGCAAAAAAAGCCTCTAGAAATTACTACATGTTGCATTTCCGCAACAAAACGCAAGCATAGAAACGACGCATGCGTCGTCAAACGCGGCAAAACGCATGCAAAAAAACCGCATGCGTTTTTAATGTTGAGTATAGGAAAAAACGCATGCTTTTTTTGCGCTAAAATGCAGTGGCAAAAAGCGCAAATGTGAAACCAGCCTTACACATACAGTATGATTCATATGGGATCCTTTTTTTTAAGCACATACAGACTTGAATAGGCAAATCTCATGCGATGCTCAAAAGAGAATAGTGTAGACTGCTAATTTTTTCCCCATAGACACTTGGTCCAGATCAGAAAATTCTGGTGTGGTCTTCTTCGCTTTGAGCAGTGATACTTACCTGCTTGTAATTGGTCAACATTATACAGGGAGAAAAAGCACACGCTGTTAGGGTTGGCGGAACGCACTGAATATATATTTATTAGAAGAAGTTGGTGCGTTCGCAACCCGGGATCCACCATGCAGGAAAGCACCTGCTGCTAGATATGGCGGTACAATAAAGTAGTATAAACAGACTCGTGTTACTTCACAGAGTCTGTTAGCAAAAATAACGCTGTGCCCTGTTTGGCTCACAGAGGAACACAGCTAATTAGCAGAGCACATGGTGGTCATGCAGTCAAATGCAAACATGAAACTCCTCGCCGGAGGTGCCAGCATTCTAGGGGCTTATTTCAGCCGGGTCCCTGACTGCATACAAACATGACCACACTGGCGCTGAGCTCATACATAAATTGATACTAGCGCATGGCCGTGCGGCCATGCGAACCTTTTATAGCTTCAGCACGTACAGGACCTTCCTAGAAGGACCAATGAGAGGCTGCCACAGAGCCTGAGGAACTTCAGGACCTTCCTGGAGAACCAATGGGTCTTGCTGCAGTATCTAAGCATGTGATCCTCAATCTCCAATGAGAGATCTTACCCTGGGCCTGCTCAGAAGGGGAAAAGCAGGACTTAGTCCCAAAAGCGTCTGCTCGCCGCTGCCCAGCACTGGCTTCAATGGTAGAAGCTGGAAAAGCAGCAGTAACCCTTTGCACAGAGTCAGACTGAGCGAGACGCTGGGACCGACGTCTCCGCTGAGCAGGCTCCACTGCGGCAGGAGAAGAATGGGAGACTGCAGCGGAGATGGCCTGAGATTCCCCCTGTGCAGAGGCGGGAACTCGACCCCCAACACACGCCCCGGTGAAAACTCTGAAAATACCCGCTTGGACATAAAAAAAGTTAACTTATTAAGTTTCAAATACTTTGATTGTTAATATCTCCACAGTGGAGAAGTGAAAATAAATAAAAAATGTAATTTTGCTCTATAGTCATTATTACATCCTGTGTCCATTTCAACATGAAAAATTTGAAAATAACAACACATCCCTAAGGCCATGTTCACACAGTGCGTTTTTTACTGCGGAACCGCAGCGGTATTGCCGCTGCGGTTCCGCAGCAGTTTTCCATGCAGGGTACATAACAATGTAACCCTATGGAAAACAGTCACTGCTGTGCACATGGTCCGTAATTTCGTTTAAAAAGCCGCGCAGAATAGCTGCGGCAAAAAAGAAGGAGCATGTCACTTCTTTTTCCTGAACCGCAGCGGTTCTGCACCCATAGACCTCCATTGTGAGGTCAAAATCGCAGTAAAACCCGCAGATCAAAAATATATCTGCGGGTTTTACTGCGATTTGATGTGCAGAACTGCTGCAGCAGGAAGTGCGGGGGAGCGGGCGGAAGTGCGTGGGCGGAGTGTGGCTGCCCCCCCGTGCTCCGATCCCGCCCCCCCGTGCTCCGATGCCCCCCCCGTGCTCCGATGCCCCCCCCAGTGCTCCGATGCCCCCCCATGCCCTAATCTCCCCCCCTTATACTTACCCGGCGTTCCGGTGTCCGTCCGGCCGTCTTCTCCCTGGGCGCTGCCATCTTGCAAAATCGCGGGCGCATGCGCAGTGCGCCCGCCGAATCTGCCGGCCGGCAGATTCGCTCCAAAGTGCATTTTGATCACTGAGATATAACCTATCTCAGTGATCAAAATAAAAAAATAGTAAATGATACCCCCCCCACTTTGTCACCCCCATTGGTAGGGACAATAAAAAAATTAAGAATTTTTTTTTTTTTTTCACTAAGGTTAGAATAGGGGTAGGGGTAGGGTTAGGGGTAGGGTTAGGGGTAGGGGTAGGGTTAGGGGTAGGGTTAGGGTTAGGGGTAGGGTTAGGGGTAGGGTTAGGGGTAGGGTTAGGGGTAGGGTTAGGGGTAGGGTTAGGGTTAGGGGTAGGGTTAGGGTATTTTCAGCCATTTTAGCCCTAAAAAGCTTCCTAGGAAACACACAGTCTCTGCATAGAAAACTGCATAAAAAAAGGATAAAAAAACGCATCAAAAAACGCATCAAAAAAGGACAAAAAAAGGACCAAAAAAAGGACCTGCGTTTTCTGCCAAGAGCTGCAGTTTTTTAAAAAAACTGTCCTGAAAAAAAAAGGATGGAAATCCTGAACGTGTGAACATACCCTTAATATAGCATTGTTTAGGGAGAAAGAGGATCCATTGTAGAAAAGTATTTTTTAAAATCACTAAATTTTAATTCATATTATTAAAATAGTATAAAAACTCAAGCAGGTTAAACAGAAAAGTGACATGTACATGTAATAACATGATGAGTATGTCTTGTTTAGAGTCATCATCACGGGCAACAGCAAATATATGATACGGTGACCCAAACAATCCTAGCCTTGGACTCTTCACTTTCAGGATCAAATACAAGTAAATCCACTGCTTTACATTGTAAAGTGCATGTGCATGTATCAGAAAGCTTTGAAAATACTAATTTTATTGCTGAAGCAAAAGGATGTCTGTGAAAGCACAAGGAAGACAAAGGATCAACCTAAATAGATAGATATACTTACAAAAGTACTCAGTGCTTATGAGGTAGACTGTAACATGTCACCACCAGTGCACATGCACTTTACAAAGTAAAGCTGTGGATTAATTTATATTTGAGTTTTGTCAATGACTGGGAAGTATCACGAACAAAGCAGCACTATTTAAAACATGACATCCCAAAAAGAGAAAAAAATGCAGGTTTAAAAATGCAATAAAAACATATAAAAAAGTTAAAAAAATTAAAATAAAATCTTAATTCACCTAATAGGTGTAGAAATGCTGCAGAAAATCAGCAACATCAAAAGCTCTCCTAATACTTTTTGTCGGAACGTAGCCTTACTGTATTAGAAGTTTAACACTTGATTGTCACATTACTATTAGTTTTTTTTTACTTGATATGCTGTTGCCAATAGATGAAACTGAAATAATTGAACTTGTTAATTCATAATTAGCATCCAGGTCCTTTTTATTATGTATTGTTTATAAATAACATAAAACATCTCAGCAAGTACACACACTCTCTGAGGCTGTCATACTACACGTGCAGGTGTGAAGTCAGCAATTTACACGGTAGCTTCTTCCGCGGATGGTTTCCTGTTACTTTATATGAGCAGCCACGTTGTCAGTTCCCGTCGCTAAGCCCTGGTGTCATGCTATTGTGATATTACTTGGATATTCCTATGTAGATATTTTGTCACCTCTCGCTGCTGTTGCTGATCTCATTTTCTCTTGCTCCAACCGTTCCTTTCTATTCCTCACATATTTCACTGAGCCTCTGACATTTATTAAAAGTCATCTCTTGAGTGAGTGACACAAACCAGTCCAGGTTTGAAGAGATGCCCAATCCTAGCTGGCTCACGAGGTAGAAAGCTGATAACTTGGGATAAAAGCAAACATTTCATAATATACTGATACTGGTTTCCTTCCTCCATGTGCGTTGTCTTATATGCAACATTTATCAGACGTCAGACATTCATTCCCTGCAGATGGATTGGTCGGCTTTACTGGTACGTTGGCAGCTTTGCACTTTAATACAAAATTACCCATGATGCGGAGAACATGCAAAATTCACATAAGCCTTAGGGCTCGTTCAGACGAGCATATTATATTGATGCGTGCTGTGTCCGTGTGTGTGTCACAGACCACACACAGAGTGCACAGGCACTCATAGCCAGCGTGGCCAGTGCATATGGCTGATATAGCCAACGTGTCTAGTGCACATGGCTGATATAGCCAATGTGGCCAGTGCACATGGTTGATATAGGCAATGTGGCCAGTGCACATGGCTGATATAGCCAACGTGCCAGTGCACATGGCTGATATAGACAATGTGGCCAGTGCACATGGCTGATGTAGCCAACATGGCCAGTGCACATGGCTGATAAAGCCAACGTGGCCAGTGCACATGGCTGATAAAGCCAACGTGGCCAGTGCACATTGCTGATATAGCCAACGTGGCCAGTGCACATGGCTGATAAAGCCAACATGGCCAGTGCACATGGTTGATATAGGCAACGTGGCCAGTGCACATGGCTGATATAGCCAACGTGGCCAGTGCACATGGCTGATAAAGCCAACGTGGTCAGTGCAAATGGCTGATATAACCAACATGGCCAGTACACATGGCTGATATAGCCAGCGTGGTGAGTGCACATGACTGATATAACTAATGTGGCCAGTGCACATGGCTGATATAGCCAGCGTGGCGAGTGCACATGGCTGATATAACCAACGTGGCCAGTGCACATGGCTGATATAGCCAGCGTGGCCAGTGCACATGGCTGATGCAGCCAATGTGGCCAGTGCACATGGCTGATTTTCCACACTGTCCCATGGTCTTCATGGAAAAAATCGCAGCATGCACTATTCTGGTCCAACTCACAGATCACACTAGTGCAAGCAGCTTCTGCACTGTCCGATATACAGCCGTGCACCCTGAACTGCGGATATGACTAGTCCGAGCTTAATTGGGGCAGTCTAAACCTGGCTGTGTTCCCATGTTGAGTATTTTGTGTGTTTTTGATTATGCACCTTTTCTCCAACAATTAGCTAATTTAGGCTATTTACATTCTATTATTGCATTTTTTTTTTACATTTTGCTTTTGGTCCCTTTTTTGCATTTTTTTCAGCTGCAGTTTTAATCTCTTTTTGGTATGTCAAGTTTTAAACCCTTCCTGACATGCGCCGTACATGCATGGCCCATGTTGGAAGCTGGTATATGGAGCATACTCACGGGGTGATCCCGCCACGTATCTGGCAGGTGATGGCTGTGTGTTACAGCTAGGCCCTTCCTCTAACAATCACAGATGAAACGGAGTCGGTGATTGTTAACTTGTTAAACTCTGACAGCGGCATTTACCACGCGCCAGGATGAGGTTGCATCATTCCGAGATGTGATCATGGATCACCAATGGGTTGCTATGACAACAGAGGTTCTGCTGAAGACCCCAGTGCTTCTCATTATGGAGCTCCATTGAAACCCTGTCTGTGTCGAGGCTTCAAAGGAGACCGTGATTTTTGCTACATGCAGTGGGAAACGGTGACACAACCCAAATTTTTTGTAAGCTTTTCATTTTTTTCACCACTAAAATAATAATTAAAAAAAAACTGGGCATGTTTGGTATTGCCATAAACGTACTGTTGAACAAAACCATATTGTAAAGTCATTTTTACAAAAATATGTACACTGTAAAAACAGTTCCTCAAAAATAATGTCAGAATTGCATTTTTTTTTCACAATTTTTCCCCACCTGGAATATTTTCCTTGTTTCCAAGTACACTGTGTGGAAAAATGAATGGTGTCATTCAAAAGTACAACTTGTCCCACAAAAAAACAAGCTGTCATATGTCTATGTGGACAGATACATAAAAACGTTATGGCGCTGGGAAGAAGGGGAGGAAAAACCAAAGATATAAAAACGGATATGAGGTTCACTGAAGACTTTCTTCATCTCATTCAAGATTCAATATTTTTGCAAAAAAGAAAAAAAAAAAAAATATATATATATATATATACAGTGGGGCAAAAAAGTATTTAGTCAGTCAGCAATAGTGCAAGTTCCACCACTTAAAAAGATGAGAGGCGTCTGTAATTTACATCATAGGTAGACCTCAACTATCGGAGACAAACTGAGAAAAAAAAATCCAGAAAATCACATTGTCTGTTTTTTTATCATTTTATTTGCATATTATGGTGGAAAATAAGTATTTGGTCAGAAACAAAATTTCATCTCAATACTTTGTAATATATCCTTTGTTGGCAATGACAGAGGTCAAACGTTTTCTGTAAGTCTTCACAAGGTTGCCACACACTGTTGTTGGTATGTTGGCCCATTCCTCCATGCAGATCTCCTCTAGAGCAGTGATGTTTTTGGCTTTTCGCTTGGCAACACGGACTTTCAACTCCCTCCAAAGGTTTTCTATAGGGTTGAGATCTGGAGACTGGCTAGGCCACTCCAGGACCTTGAAATGATTCTTACGAAGCCACTCCTTCGTTGCCCTGGCGGTGTGCTTTGGATCATTGTCATGTTGAAAGACCCAGCCACGTTTCATCTTCAATGCCCTTGCTGATGGAAGGAGGTTTGCACTCAAAATCTCACGATACATGGCCCCATTCATTCTTTCATGTACCCGGATCAGTCGTCCTGGCCCCTTTGCAGAGAAACAGCCCCAAAGCATGATGTTTCCACCACCATGCTTTACAGTAGGTATGGTGTTTGATGGATGCAACTCAGTATTCTTTTTCCTCCAAACACGACAAGTTGTGTTTCTACCAAACAGTTCCAGTTTGGTTTCATCAGACCATAGGATATTCTCCCAAAACTCCTCTGGATCATCCAAATGCTCTCTAGCAAACTTCAGACGGGCCCGGACATGTACTGGCTTAAGCAGTGGGACACGTCTGGCACTGCAGGATCTGAGTCCATGGTGGCGTAGTGTGTTACTTATGGTAGGCCTTGTTACATTGGTCCCAGCTCTCTGCAATTCATTCACTAGGTCCCCCCGCGTGGTTCTGGGATTTTTGCTCACCGTTCTTGTGATCATTCTGACCCCACGGGGTGGGATTTTGCGTGGAGCCCCAGATCGAGGGAGATTATCAGTGGTCTTGTATGTCTTCCATTTTCTAATTATTGCTCCCACTGTTGATTTCTTCACTCCAAGCTGGTTGGCTATTGCAGATTCAGTCTTCCCAGCCTGGTGCAGGGCTACAATTTTGTTTCTGGTGTCCTTTGACAGCTCTTTGGTCTTCACCATAGTGGAGTTTGGAGTCAGACTGTTTGAGGGTGTGCACAGGTGTCTTTTTATACTGATAACAAGTTTAAACAGGTGCCATTACTACAGGGAATGAGTGGAGGAAAGAGGAGACTCTTAAAGAAGAAGTTACAGGTCTGTGAGAGCCAGAAATCTTGATTGTTTGTTTCTGACCAAATACTTATTTTCCACCATAATATGCAAATAAAATGATAAAAAAACAGACAATGTGATTTTCTGGATTTTTTTTTCTCAGTTTGTCTCCCATAGTTGAGGTCTACCTATGATGTAAATTACAGACGCCTCTCATCTTTTTAAGTGGTGGAACTTGCACTATTGCTGACTGACTAAATACTTTTTTGCCCCACTGTATATATACGGTATATATAAAATATTTGAACATAACACTGGGGAACGATATTGAACATAGTTATTATTGAGTTTGATTTTTCTGCTGATTTAGGTTTGCTGATTTCCAAACTGCCTTACTCTAGGCCGGATCGAGGGTAGCGCTAGTGCTCTCCCACTGGCCGGGAGCGGACCACCCTGTATATAGTGTACTATACATCTAGTGTAATGAATATGTAGTGTTCTTTTCATTGTACTTTCTTTAATTCTTTAATTAAATGGTTGGAGTCTTTTAGGTAGATTTGTAGAAATGCTACTTTTTCCAGGTAAAGAAATAAGTGACTCGTAGTGGAGTTACGGTAAATCCGAACATGATTAAACTTCCATGTGGATTATATAAAGGCTTGTGTATTTTTGACAGGTGGAAGAAAAATGGATTGTCTATGATCAAGAATTTCTTTCCATTTTTATTGAGTATCCCTTGAGAGGAAGCTGGGCTGATCATAGCAGGAGAGGAGAAATTTACTATCCCAAAAGGATCTGTGGTGACTATATTATATTGGTCCAAATTGGATAAAATATTGATGGCCTCTCTGGTATAGTTCTTGTAATTTTGAATTATAATCCCCCCCATCCTTATCAGCCTCTCTAATATCTATATTTCTATTGTTGTCAAGTGTGTTAATGTCCACCTGTTCTTCGGGTAAGATTATATCCTTAGAAGAGGATTAGAGCGTTTTGGAATCTCGCATTACTAGAAAAAAAAAGTTCTTAAATTATGTCCTTGGTCTTCTATAGGATAAAATTTAGATGGTGCTTTATGGTTTGTAGGAAAACTGGATGAGAAGTCCAGTGTGGATGGTTTTTCTCCTTTTATTTTATAATGTCTTTTTAGAGTGAGCTTTTGTATAAATGTGTGAAGGTCGAGGAATAAAGAAATTCATCTGGTTTAATTGTGGGGCAAAGGATATTATTTTTTCCAGTGGTTTTATATCAATGTTATTTAGTGGATAATTAGACAAATTGAAGATGTTTGGGGAGTCTGAGTGGTTGGAATTTAAAGTAGAGTTTTTTCACTTTTTACAGTCTCTAATTACCCCTTCTTTGTTTTTTTTTTAATTTTTGTGGGTTTTGGTTTGAAGTAGTTTGTGATTGAGGGGTAGTTTGCGTCTGACTGTGGTGGAATTGACATTAGGCAAATAAAGGAACTATTAATTGTTGCCTGAATTTGTATTTTCAACCAGAACAGTGTTCCCTATCTGGAGAGAGGTGATACTGTAGGTGAAGTCTCATAAATAGAGAAATGCAGTTTGGGGTGTAGGTGTGAGGAGTTAGCTTAAAAAAAATAATTTGGCACTCCAAGATAAATGCCAAAAAATGTGATTTTAATTTTATTTATACAGGTAATTCACTGTATATAATACGGTATATCTCCAGAACAGGTGTGCATTTCTCCAGCGCCGTTCCCATTGTTATAGGCTATCAATAGTTTCATTAAAGTATCACTGTTCTGATGAAGGCCACGTGAATGGCTGAAACGTCATCCGCATTATATACAGTGGATTACCTGTGTAAATAAAATTCAAATCACGTGCTTTGCATCTATCTTAGAGTGTCAAATTTATTTTTTACGCTATCTGCGGAATGCTATTTGTGCACCCAAATATCAGGCGTGCCACACAGCCTTTTTAGGTGTAAGGGGATAGGGGATGCTCATGTGGTGAAGTGGTAAAGAAAAATTGTAGGAGATTGGGTATAGTTGGAATATCTGTGCACTCCTGAGTGGCTGAAGAAGATAAAACTTCTAAGGGGGGTATTCACCCTAGGATGGGGTGGGATTCTTGTCGAGAGTTTGCATCTCTTTTTGATCCTTTTGATTTTTTTCATGAATTTCCCAAATGTGTAAGTCAATGGTTGCTATTGTTGGGATCTCTATGGGTGGAGGATATACCCATAGTATGTGTAGTTTTTTTGTTTTTGTTTTATGTAATGTATCCACTATGAAATGTTATATATATATATATATATATATATATATATATATATAAATATATGTATATATATATATATATTTTCAGAACTTTTAGTGTCGTATTTTTACTTATCAATTACTGGCAGAGCCAGTTCTGTTTCTATTGAGTGTATACCTAATTTTCACACTCACATTACATCTGCTGCTGCTGAACATATTGAGCCCAATTCATTAGGGCGTCAATGTCAGCAATTTTTTTTCCACCTATTCCGATAGCAGCATCATATACAGATATAAACCCTGATTTCAATGTTGTGTCACTCACTGGGCTGCTTGTTTCAGATTTGAGAAAATCATTGTTTTATCAGTTGGAAATTGGCATGATTCTGGATTCGATCCCTTGAGTTTGTGTTCTTTGGTCGGCTTCAATTTCTTCCAAGCCACAGGAGACACACTTTTTCTCTGGCTGTCTGGGTTCTGCTTTTCTGGCTGCAGTCTGCTTAGCATAACACAGGTGTTTTCATTTTTCCGTCTATCACCTTTTGGGTGCAGATTTATTTTCCGTCTATCACCTTTTGGGTGCAGATTTATTTTCTGTCCCTCTGATGGCATTTCCTGCTGGTGATAGATTCATTTGGCTGTTCTGACATTCTATTGATGTTTGGAGCCAGTCTGTGAGATTCCAGTTAAGGGTTTTTCCGCTTTGCTGTTTATTTGCTATACTTTGCACCTATCTTCTGTTTATCATTAGGAAGTAGGCAGTGTGCTTGGTTCCTATCTCCTCGTCTGTGGTTAGGTCTATCGCTGCACCCGCGGAGTCAGGATATCTCTTCTGTACAGGAACCGGCAGGGTCAGTTGCAGTTTTTAGTGTATAACCTATTTTTTTTCAAGGGAGTTGCTACACAGTCATAGCTAATAGCTATGCTAGGAGCATTCAGGAGGGGCGCCGTCGAGTGGGGGAGCCATTGTATTATCTTAGGGTGCAAACCTCCATGGTCAGGTAGGGACAGACCAAGATCAGAGTAGGGCTTTTACGAGTCTGAACATGGATCTGTCAGGTTCAGGTATTTGTCTCCCTGGTTTGTACGCAGTTATTACAGAGATTCTAGGACTAGTAAACCTGCTTCCAGGTAGTCAATCATAATCATGAGCTCTGTATAACTCCGCCCCCACCACTGATTGGCAGCTTTCTGAGTACAATGTACATTGGCAGAAAGCTGCCAATCAGTAGTATGGGTTATACAAAGCTATGCATCCAGATAAATACAAGATGTGGAGCAAATAAAACAAGGATTGTATCAAAATGACATTAAGCCGCTGTAAGTGACACATTGCTCGAATGAAGGTCTCTGTACCTACCTTATGATGCTCTCAGCTGGGGTAGCAAACAGATACAGAAATGTATCCTTCATCTCATTTTAAATGACTCCTCAATGTTATGATTACATTTTAACAAACCAATTTTAATTATTTGGCTTTTAACAAAGAAAAACTTCCTAGAATTTTTTTTGTTTGCATTTTCTAGCCATGGTTTGATTTTTATGAGAGTATCTAAAACGGAGGGGTATATACAGTATGTGATGGCATAGCGATGGTCAAAGATTAGGCAGATAGAGAGCCTCAACTGGAAGTGTTCAGCCCAGTAGTGAAGAATGGAGTACAGCAAGGCCCTGGGGGTCCGCATCACTTATATTTGTACATACCAGAATATTGTGTTCTGACTTGTTCTTTATAAGCCCTGAGCACTTGTAGTCTTATAAAGAAAATAAAAAATAACGTTCCCGGGCACCAGTAGGAATCTTGCTGTATCTGCTGAATGTCAGAAGCGCTCGTTCTATTGTGCTATGATTTATGCATGTTACGGATGCTGGGGGGCAGGTCAGCAGGCAGATGGCAATAATGTACTAGAACGGGAAATTCATTACAACATTTGTAGATCAGCACAATTACCTCATCCGCAGATCATAGTTCTCAGAAATCAAGAGCAGCACTGATGAGAATGAGGAGGCTCGGGATGTCTCTTAACCTGCGGGTAATAACATTTACATCGGATTGTTATAGTAATGTAAATAATTGGACATAACACTTACATTGCCTGGAGGTTACAATTGAGATGTGGAGGAGATAGTTATCAGGAGGACAATAACTTATGACGATTGTGTGTATCCTACAAAATTGCATCATTGATTGAAGTCACTGGACTGTTACGTCTGCATGTTCCCTGTGTAATCTGGTAATCTAACATTGGGGTGAAACATTGCAGAGTACCTGTGTGATATGTGCAAAATTGGAAAATATAACATGCTGATTTATTTTCTGTATCTTCGGAGAGCCGCAAGGAAAATAATAGTAAAGCGCTTTTGGAGCCAATAATAATTTAACATCAGAGTAATAAACTTCATTCATGGATGATGAAACCTCTTGTGATACGCCCGTAGCCACATACAACATGGGCCCGATTCATCATTTGCAGGGGTTTTAAGTCACTTTTCTTTTTTGACATGTGATTTTCGCTGACTTTTTTTGTGCCAAATTTATCAAAATGGCCCAGGTGATTCATGAATTGTGCGCAAAGCCCCAAATTGTCTTTAACTGTTTTCGCAGCTGTTTAGTAGTAAAAGTTGCCAAAAATGTGCCAAAATAACTGGCGTAAATAAAATCACTCAGGCGGAGGAGTGGAGTAGCAATGCACCAAATTTTACAACTTTTTCAAATAGTCAGGTTCATGAATCTGTTTAAAACATCTGTAAAAACCACATTAAAGTACAAATCAGAAAACTAAGCCAGAAAAAGAATCTTGAAAAAAGGCGCAAATTAATTTGTCGCAAATCAAAAAGTCACTGATTGAGAGGAATTTATGCCAAAAAACTGGTCAGAAATGCAATGATGTATCAGGATGAATGTGTGTTGCTTCACCTTAATGAAAAGATGTCAAAGGTGCCATCAGTGGTGGTCAACCCATAACATAACAGAGGCTCCAGATTCTATTTCAGGGCTATAGACGTAATTTATTGGCCCTGTGTTTATATTAGTAAGTAAGTAGCTGTGTGGCTATCATTTACCAGTGAGCACAAATGTATATGGAAATAGGTAACTGCAAGCTTGGAGCACATTTTGTGTTCTGCCTTTTAAGGTGCTTTTGTTGCCCTTAATTGTGTCTACCTGTCATAGCATCTTATATAGTGATAGCTATAAATATAGTGTCAGATATGTACATTGTGCATCTATACAGCCTCCCCATACAGGATTGTTCCATATGCCCTCCAAATACCATGTATACGCATATCTTTTAACAGTGCCAATCACAAGCCTGTCATATACAGTGAAGCCTACTGCTTTTACTTTAGACGTTACACTATAGCTAGACAATTAAGCTACATGTTGGAAAGAGGGATTACAACCGGGGTCACCACGTCTCTATATTTATAACCACCGACCTCTAATCCATATCATGTTGTTTTTCACAGGATGACTACATCAAGAGTTGGGAAGACAACCAACCAGGAGAAGAAGGTAACATTAAGGACCATTAAAGAAGTGTATATATGTGTATAAAGTATGTCTGTATTAATATACTTACCTACCTCCACCTTGTCCAGGATCCAGCTCTGCTCCGCTCCTCTTCTCAGTGACATCGTCGCCTGATCACTCTATACTCTATTTGTGAACTGTGATTCTCTTTTACAATGAGATTCTATGTGGCCTTGTTTTGGTACTCTATAGATTTACGATGTAAAAGCCACTTCGGGGTCACGCAGAGCGCAGCGTGACCTGGCGAGTCTGTGACGTCACTGAGAGGAGGAGCAGAGCAACACTGGATCCCCTTAAAAGGCAGCAGTAAACACATACACACTATGCTACTGTACATACACATATATATAGATTTAGTTAAAAACAATCTTCATGGGAGGGCTTCTTTAAAGATTGAATATTTCACTATGTTAGTACCAATAGTAAAAAAAATATTGTGACCTAAAGGACCTAATGGTAAAATGTATCATTTTCAGAAAGGTAGGGAGATAAAGCAATAATAGGCAAATAATAATCTTTATTTATATAGCACCAACATATTCCGCAGCGCTTTAAACAGTTTCAAACACAACAGTCATAAGTAACAATGTTGACAATACAACAATTAAAGCAAAATAAGACGACCTTGCTCGTGAGAGCTTACAATCTACCATGAGGTGGGGGAGATACAAAGTACAGGAGCTTATTTACAATGATGGTCCAGCCATCTTCAGGAGGTGGGGGATAGATGTAAGTAGTAAATGGGCTACACACACACACACACACGCACGCACAAACATAAAATGACTTTGATTAGTGAACGTGATAGGCCGCACTGAACAAATGTGTTTTGAGAGAGCGCCTAAAACTAGGCAAATTGTGGATAGTCCTAATATCTTGGGGTACAGCATTCCAGAGGATTGGCGCAGCACGGGAGAAGTCTTGGAGTCGGGAGTGGGAGGTACGGATTAGTGCAGAGGTTAGTCGAAAGTTGTTTTCAGAGCTCAGCGGTCGGTTAGGCCGATAGACCGAAATGAGGGAGGAGATGTAAGGGGGTGCCGCACTGTGGAGAGCTTTGTGGGTGAGAACAAGTACTTTGAAGTGGATTCTATAATGAATGAGTAGCCAGTGTAACGACTGGTGAAGAGCGGACACGTCCGAGTAATGATTAGCCGGGTGGATCACCCTGGCTGCTGCATTAAGGATGAACTGGAGAGGGGAAAGTCGAGTAAGGGGGAGGCCAATTAATAGAGCTTTACAGTAATCCAAGCAAAGTCAATCACTGATCTCATTCTGTACAAAGCTAAGTAATTGACGGCAGTGGTCATGTGCTCACCATCGCTGCAGCCAAGTGAGCAGAGAATGGTGGCAGGCAGGGGGAGAAGGCTGGAATATCGAGGGATGTACCAGGAAAGTACTGTGTGCAGAGAACAAATTGGGAACCCATTTTTATGTCAGGTGTTCTGTTGTCAAGTCATTGTTCTATGAAAGGTTGTCTATTCTTATCTGGAAGTTATAAGAATATTTGAACCTATTTAGCACTAAAATACAGTTGCCGATAGAGATACCTTACATACTTATCTCTGATATCTAATATATAATTGCCTAGAATACTACTTCCTGCAATTTGTGCCAACTTCCGTGGCTTTGTCCGGAGGTAATGTCCGGAGCTAATGTCCGGAGCTAATGTCCGGAGCTAATGTCCGGAGCTAATGTCCGGAGATAAGTGACGTCAACAGTGTCCAGTGTCTGATTGGTTGCCGCCTGCTGCGAGCGACCAATCAGAAACGTGCCGTACTGTGACACACTCCGCCCGCCATTTTGGTGTGATTTTTGAATTTTTACCTCACAGCAAGTTTCTACTGCGTGGAGGCGGGCCCAGTGACGTTGCTCTTCAAGCTCCTGCCGAATTTCGTCAAAAAAATGATAATACCATTTACCAAAACTATATACAGTGGGGCAAAAAAGTATTTAGTCAGTCAGCAATAGTGCAAGTTCCACCACTTGAAAAGATGAGACGTGTCTGTAATTTACATCATAGGTAGACCTCAACTATGGGAGACAAACTGAGAAAAAAAAATCCAGAAAATCACATTGTCTGTTTTTTTTATCTTTTTTTTGCATATTATGGTGGAAAATAAGTATTTGGTCAGAAACAAACAATCAAGATTTCTGGCTCTCACAGACCTGTAACTTCTTCTTTAAGAGTCTCCTCTTTCCTCCACTCATTACCTGTAGTAATTGCACCTGTTTAAACTTGTTATCAGTATAAAAAGACACCTGTGCACACCCTCAAACAGTCTGACTCCAAACTCCACTATGGTGAAGACCAAAGAGCTGTCAAAGGACACCAGAAACAAAATTGTAGCCCTGCACCAGGCTGGGAAGACTGAATCTGCAATAGCCAACCAGCTTGGAGTGAAGAAATCAACAGTGGGAGCAATAATTAGAAAATGGAAGACATACAAGACCACTGATAATCTCCCTCGATCTGGGGCTCCACGCAAAATCCCACCCCGTGGGGTCAGAATGATCACAAGAACGGTGAGCAAAAATCCCAGAACCACGCGGGGGGACCTAGTGAATGAACTGCAGAGAGCTGGGACCAATGTAACAAGGCCTACCATAAGTAACACACTACGCCACCATGGACTCAGATCCTGCAGTGCCAGACGTGTCCCACTGCTTAAGCCTGTACATGTCCGGGCCCGTCTGAAGTTTGCTAGAGAGCATTTGGATGATCCAGAGGAGTTTTGGGAGAATGTCCTATGGTCTGATGAAACCAAACTGGAACTGTTTGGTAGAAACACAACTTGTCGTGTTTGGAGGAAAAAGAATACTGAGTTGCATCCATCAAACACCATACCTACTGTAAAGCATGGTGGTGGAAGCATCATGCTTTGGGGCTGTTTCCCTGCAAAGGGGCCAGGACGACTGATCCGGGTACATGAAAGAATGAATGGGGCCATGTATCGTGAGATTTTGAGTGCAAACCTCCTTCCATCAGCAAGGGCATTGAAGATGAAACGTGGCTGGGTCATTCAACATGACAATGATCCAAAGCACACCGCCAGGGCAACGGAGGAGTGGCTTCGTAAGAAGCATTTCAAGGTCCTGGAGTGGCCTAGCCAGTCTCCAGATCTCAACCCTATAGAAAACCTTTGGAGGGAGTTGAAAGTCCGTGTTGCCAAGCGAAAAGCCAAAAACATCACTGCTCTAGAGGAGATCTGCATGGAGGAATGGGCCAACATACCAACAACAGTGTGTGGCAACCTTGTGAAGACTTACAGAAAACGTTTGACCTCTGTCATTGCCAACAAAGGATATATTACAAAGTATTGAGATGAAATTTTGTTTCTGACCAAATACTTATTTTCCACCATAATATGCAAATAAAATGTTAAAAAAACAGACAATGTGATTTTCTGGATTTTTTTTTCTCAGTTTGTCTCCGATAGTTGAGGTCTACCTATGATGTAAATTACAGACGCCTCTCATCTTTTTAAGTGGTGGAACTTGCACTATTGCTGACTGACTAAATACTTTTTTGCCCCACTGTATATTTAGTTGTGAAGTGGTTCAGTGACATTTTCACACCAATTTTGAACTTTTGTTTGGTGTTTTCTCCATATACTGCCTATTATTTTTGTTCTTTCTTACTATTATTTATTAATTGTATTATTCTTACATTTGAATAAATAAAGTATATATGGATTCTAGACTCCCGATTCTTTAGAATCGGGCTGCCATCTAGTATACTTATAAAAAAATATAGAACAAAGGAATTTTGAACAGAAAAGAGCAGAGAAAGCTTAGAATTTTCAGTCATGGAGATGAGTAGAAAAGACAGGCATTGTGTAAAAGACTAATTAGTAATCCTCAGCATGAAGGATGCTCGTCTAGTGAAGGACTTCTAGCACAGGGAGCAAGTTGTGCTGTTTCTTAATAAATTAGATTCAATTGCTGAGCCGGTACTAAACAAACAGCTCTGGAGCCTTCTGGAAATTCAATCTATTTTGTACTGGGCTGTTATAGATGATTAGAAAGAAGCCTCTTTGTATGCTGTGAAACAGCCGCAATGTTTCTGGTCGTATTCAGTGCTGTAAGGTTCTCTAATGGTTTACTCATTGATATATTGCATGCTAATAATCTAGCTATCGTCTGATCGTTATAAGTTTCATTGGATTACCCTTATCAGCATAAAGTAGACTGGAGTAATTAAATTGCAGAAGTACAGAAATACTTCAATGCTATTGCTGAAAATTAGAAATGGTGCGTATCGATTCTTAGGACCCGGTCCAGTGATCATATATAATAATAATAATAATAATAATAATAATTTTTATTTATATAGCGCCAACATATTCCGCAGCGCTTTACAAATTATAGAGGGGACTTGTACATACAATAGACATTACAGCATAACAGAAATACAGTTCAAAACAGATATCAAGAGGAGTGAGGGCCCTGCTCGTAAGCTTACAAACTATGAGGAAAAGGGGAGACACGAGAGGTGGATGGTAACAATTGCTATAGTTATTCGTATCATATCATATCATCTAACTGTGGTTGTCGGATGGGAACCCGGTAAATTGCCTCTTACTCAAGAACAACCCTGGCTCCTTTTTTGATTAGTTGGTCTGTGACGACGTTATCAGTGCAGTATGATGCACATGCGCCATACCAGGCCAGTTAAAAGAAAAGCCGCAGATGCTGGAAAATAGGAGCAAGGAAAGAGCTCCCTTCCAATGGCAGCAGAATACTGGCCTGGCTGGTCAACTGGGTTAATTCACACCACCTCTAATGGCAATGCATTGCTCTTATTTATTTTATGAATGGCATGTTGAAGAAGATAATACGTTTTATTAGATTGTGTCATATATTTTAAATTCTAGTCATAAATAGTAGTCATAAAGAGGCCCCAGTATTTTTATGTGACTTTTCATTAAACATATCTTGCTAGAGTTCACACTTGCTACTGCAGCAGAATACAGTAGTCTGGCTTTTTCTGTACCTTATATTAAAAGCTTTGCTGTGTAGCCTGGGACAATGTTATCAGAGTCATCTCATTATACAGTCATGGCCAAAAGTATTAACACCCCTGCAATTCTGTCAGATAATACTCAGTTTCTTCCTGAAAATGATTGCAATCACAAATTCTTTGGTATTATTATCTTCATTTAATTTGCCTTAAATGAAAAAACACAAAAAGAATTGTCCTGAAGCCAAATTGGATATCATTCCACACCAAACATAAAAAAGGGGGTGGACAAAAGTATTAGCACCATTCGAAAAATCAGGCGATGCTTCTCTAATTTGTGTAATTAACAGCACCTGTAACTTACCTGTGGCACCTAACAGGTGTTGGCAATAACTAAATCACACTTGCAGCCAGTTGACATGGATTAAAGTTGACTCAACGTCTGTCCTGTGTCCTTGTGTGTACCACATTGAGCATGGAGAAAAGAAAGAAGACCAAAGAACTGTCTGAGGACTTGAGAAACCAAATTGTGAGGAAGCATGAGCAATCTCAAGGGTACAGGTCCATCTCCAAAGACCTGAATCTACCGTGTCTACCGTGCGCAGAGTCATCAAGAAGTTTAAAGCCCATGGCACTGTGGCTAACCTCCCTAGATGTGGACGGAAAAGAAAAATGACAAGAGATTTCAACACAAGATTGTGCGGATGTTGGATAAAGAACCTCGACTAACATCCAAACAAGTTCAAGCTGCACTGCAGTCCGAGGGTACAACAGTGTCAACCCGTACTATCCGTTGGCGTCTGAATGAAAAGGGACTGTATGGTAGGAGACCCAGGAAGACCCCACTTCTTATCCCGAGACATAAAAAAGCCAGGCTGGAGTTTGCCAAAACTTACCTGAAAAAGCCTAAAACGTTTTGGAAGAATGTTCTCTGGTCAGATGAGACAAAAGTAGAGCTTTTTGGGCAAAGGCATCAACACAGTTTACAGGAGAAAAAAGAGGCATTCAAAGAAAAGGACACGGTCCCTACAGTCAAACATGGTGGAGGTTCCCTGATGTTTTGGGGTTGCTTTGCTGCCTCTGGCACTGGACTGCTTGACCGTGTGCATGGCTTTATGAAGTCTGAAGACTACCAACAAATATCGCAGCATAATGTAGGGCCCAGTGTGAGAAAGCTGGGTCTCCCTCAGAGGTCATGGGTCTTCCAGCAGGACAATGACCCAAAACACACTTCAAAAAGCACTAGAAAATGGTTTGAGAGAAAGCACTGGAGACTTCTAAGGTGGCCAGCAATGAGTTCAGACCTGAATCCCATAGAAAACCTGTGGAGAGATCTAAAAATGGCAGTTTGGAGAAGACACCCTTCAAATATCAGGGACCTGGAGCAGTTTGCCAAAGAAGAACGTCTAAAATTCCAGCAGAGCATTGTAAGAAACTCATTGATGGTTATCGGAAGCGGTTGGTTGCAGTTATTTTGGCTAAAGGTTGTGCAACCAAGTAATATGCTGAGGGTGCCAATACTTTTGTCTGGCCCATTTTTGGAGTTTTGTGTGAAATGATCAATGTTTTGCTTTTTGCATCATTCTCTTTTGTGTTTTTTCATTTAAGACAAATTAAAAGAAGATAATAATACCAAAAAATTTGTGATTGCAATCATTTTCAGGAAGAATCTGAGTATTATCTGACAGAATTGCAGGGGTGTCAATACTTTTGGCCATGACTGTAATTAGAGTAGTAGATTGAATTACAGTTAATAGCACTATGCCACTGCTAGAGGCTTTGATAACACAAAATATTAGCCTATTTCCACACAGATAAACCTTTGTATACTACTTCTTTGTAACTCTTTAGTCTATAGAGGGAAGCATATTTTCTCAAAGAAGACTGCATTACTTTATTAACCCAATACTTGCCAAATTAAAATTTTTACAAGTACGGATTTATCTGAAAAGGGCGTCCCAATATTCATTTAAAAATGACAATGACATGATTTCCTATTTTTTAAAACATTCATTTTACAAACAACACAAAAAATTGGACCTAATTATAAAAATTATAAAATCTTAGTTGCTAGAAGCTAAAGATTAGGCATCCGCAAAAAAGTACATTGGTAGATAATGGGTTAACCCTTCTATAAACTACGTTTTATGGAAAGACTTCTGATTTGCAAAGAAAAATGGTCAAAATTTCAGCCTATAGACATGCAAAACTGGTAGAGACATACACCAAAAGACTTGCAGCAGTAATTGTAGCGAAAGGTGGTCATACAAAGTATTGACTCAGGGGGGCTGAATAGAAATGCACAGCACAATTTTCAGATTTATATTTTTAAAAATTCGAAAACCGTGTATCATTTCCTTTACACGTCACAAATGCTTGCTACTTTGTGTTGGTATAGCACGTACAATCCTAATAAAATACACTTAGAACTTTGTGGGTGTAATGTGAAAAAATGTGGAAAAGTTCATGGGATATGAACAATTTTTCAAGGCACTATATACACATCGGGTATTCTAGAATATGCATGTCCCCGTAGTATATGTACAATGATGATTCCAGAATTCGCGGCAGACTGTGCCCGTCGCTGATTGTTCGAGGCAACCTTTATGACATCATCGTCGCCATGGCAACCATTATGACATCTATGTCGATACTGTGCCCGTCGCTGAATCAGAAACGTGGGATTTCTACTTCCTTTATGACATCATCGTCGCTGTGCCCATTGCTGATTGGTCGAGGCCTGGCGGCCTCGACCAATCAGAGACGCGGGATTTCCAGGACAGACAGACAGACAGATGGAAAAACCGTTAGACAATTATATATGTAGATATACTAGATTGTGGCCCGATTCTAACGCATCGGGTATTCTAGAATATGCATGTCCCCGTAGTATATGGACAATGATGATTCCAGAATTCGCGGCAGACTGTGCCCGTCGCTGATTGGTCGAGGCAACCTTTATGACATCATCGTCGCCATGGCAACCATTATGACATCTACGTCGATACTGTGCCCGTTGCTGATTGGTCGAGGCCTGGCGGCCTCGACCAATCAGAGACGCGGGATTTCCAGGACAGACAGACAGACAGACAGACGGAAAAACCCTTAGACAATTATATATATAGATACACACACACACATTAGGGGGAAATAACTATTTGATACACTGCAGATTTTGCAAGTTTTCCCACCTACAAAGAATGGAGAAGTCTGTAATTCTTATCTTAGGTAAACCTCAACTGTGAGAGACAGAATCTAAAAATAAAAAGCAGAAAATCATATTGTATGATTTTGAAATAATTAAATAGAATTTTATTGCATGAAATAAGTATTTGATGACCTACCAACCAGTAAGAATTCTGCCTCACAGACCAGTTAGTTTTTCTTTAAGAAGCCTTCCTACTGTGCTCTCATTACCTGTATTGATTGCACCTGTTTGAACTCGTTACCTGTATACAAGACACCTGTCCACAAAATCAATCACACTGTAACCTCTCCCCCATGGCCAAGACCAAAGTGCTGTCTAAGGACAACAGGGACAAAATTATAGACCTGCACATGGCTGTGATGGGCTACAGGACAATAGGCAAGCAGCTTGGTGAGAAAGAAACAACTGTTGGTGCAATTTTTAGAAAATATAAGAAACACAATATTACTGTCAATCTTCCTTGGTCTGGGTCTCCATGCAAGATCTTGCCTCGTGGGGTAAAGATAATTCTGACAAAGGTCACGAATCAGCCCAGAACTACACGGGAGGACCTGATCAATGACTTGAAAACAACTGGGAACACAGTCTCAAATAGTACCGATAGTAACACACTATGCCATCATGGTTTCAAATCCTGCAGGGTAGGTCCCCCTGCTCATGCCATCATATGTACAGGCCCATTTAAAGTTCACCAATGCCAATGACCATCTGGATGATCCAGAGGAGGCATTGGAGAAAGTCATGTGGTCAGATGAGACCAAAGTATAACTTTTTGGTATCAGCTCCATTCGCCATGTTTGGAGGAAGAAGAAAGATGAGTACAACCCAAATAACACCATCTCAATCGTGAAGCATGGTGGGGAAACATCATACTTTGGGGGTACTTTTTTGCAACGGGGACAGAACAACCGCACCATATTGAAGGAAGGATGGATGGGGTCATGTATCACAAGATTTTGGCCAACTTCCTTCCTTTGGTAAGAGCATTGAAGATGGGTCAATGCTGTGTCTTACAGCATGACAATGACTCAAAACACACAGCCAGGGCAATTAAGGAGTGGCTCCGTAAGGAACATTTCAAGGTCCTGGAAAGTCAAAGTCATTTCAAGGTCATGGCCTAGCCAATCTCCAGACCTGAACCCAGAGGGAGCTGTAACTGAATGTAACCCAACAACAGCCCCAAAACCTGAACTATCTGGAGATCTGTATGAAGGAGTGGGCCAAACTCCACTCTGTAGTGTGTGCAAACTTGGTCAAGAACTACAGGAAACATCTGACCTCTGTAATTGCAAACAAAAGATTCTGTACCAAATATTAAGTTCTGTTTTTACATTGTATCAAATACTTATTTCATGCAAAAAAATGCAAATGAATTATGTAAAATCATACAGAGTGATTGAGAATAATATTTGAGCTATAATTTCTAGTTAATCATTTGTATCCTATTTGGCATGTGATTGTAAAGCTCCCTTTCTTTGTACAGCTGTAACAAGACACCTAGCTGCAGGTGGTCAAGCCTCAAAAGGCTGTGAGTGACAGATCTCACACCTGGTGCCAGCTAAGCTCAGGACAAAAGGTTTGCTTGCAGTAATGGACTCCATGCAGTGTAACTGCTTTTTTCAACCAGCTAGGATTTCATAATGTGAATATGGACTTATCATATGGCCTATCCATACACTGGTTACATTTTAAAGATCTCTGGAAAGGACCAAACGCCTTCAAGGGTCTCAATATGCTATAGCATACCCTTGTGGGGAGTTGGCTATTAGAAGCAAGGTAGCAAAGCTGTGTTTGGTCTCCACGCATAAAAGTTGCTCAGCCGGATCCGTTGGTGCCCAAACCATCTCCCTAGGACCATCCATTAAGGAGTTATGACCCATTATAGGTTTTGGAGTTTTTAGCTGCCAGAGGCAAGTAGAGGGGATTTAGGTTCAGCCCAGATGGCTGGAAGGGAGGGACCTAAGGGGGTTAAATGTTCATGTAAAGGATGGCCTATTGCCTTTCTCTGGGGATGTTGCAATGACATATCCTGTGGGAGAAGTCAAGGAACAGAAGGGACCACCAGCCCCCCATGTGGCAGCCCCTCCCCCACAAACCAGACCTTTCATCTGACTGGTAGCTGACACTCATATTCTGCATACTTTATCCTACCACTATGTATTTGCATATCTGACCATTGTATATGTATATCCATTGTGTACATATATATATAGTGTTTTGTCTAGTGTGTCCTTAAGGCGATTAAATATATCATGTAACATTGTGCTGCTCTTTTAACTTGATCCACGAATGCACACGTCCCTGATCTTGGCTTTACTTTCAATGCTACGAGGGCTGGATTCTAGCCCCATATAATCCCACTAATGGACCGGGTTATATGTAACGAGAAACTGGTGGCAGTCTTACCGGGCTGACAAGGCGCTGTTTAACTGGTGCTAGTGAAAGGGGCCTCTCAGAATGTCAGGGTTGTGTAGTGCCATGTCAGTGACTGCGTGAGCCACATTCTCTCACTTCCCGTGTCTTCCTGGGCCTCTGTGGACGGGGGTCTTGGTAAAACTGTGCCAAGCTGACAACGTGTCCCCAGGGGGTGCAGAATGGCTTGTTGGTGCAAGTAAGGAGAGTGTATGTGATCCACTCGGACCTAATAGTGACATCAGGCTGGGTGGTGCTGTGAGCCTGTGAGAGTTCTTCCCATGTGGTGGCAGCGGTGGGATTCTTCGTGATCTCTCTGGTGCCATCCTTCACAGTAATTTTCTGGATTTTTCTTTACGATTCTGTCTCCCACAGTTGCAGTGTACCTACGATAAAAATTACAGACCTCTCCATTCTTTGTAGGTGGGATAACGTGCAAAATCGGCAGTGTATCAAATACTTATTTTCCCCACTATATATAGATATATATACACACACCATATATATATAAGTAGAAAAAGAGGAACAGCACCAGAAAAAATGACTTAAAGCGTGCATGCTTCCCTGACTAGCATTCCAATGGCCTTTCAGACAGTAAACATAAAGGAAAACAGCACAAAAAGATGTAAAAAAGAGGACTTTAACCCCTTCATGACCATGGGATTTTTCATTTTTCCGTGTTCGTTTTTCACTCCCCTCCTTCCCAGAGCCATAACTTTTTTATTTTTCCGTCAATTTGGCCATGTGAGGGCTTATTTTTTGCGGGACGAGTTGTACTTTTGAACGACATCATTGGTTTTAGCATGTCGTGTACTAGAAAACGGGAAAAAAATGCGGTGAAATTGCAAAAAAAGTGCAATCCCACACTGGTTTTTTGTTTGGCTTTTTTGCTAGGTTCACTAAATGCTAAAACTGACTTGACATTATGATTCTCCAGGTCAGTACGAGTTCATAGACACCTAACATGACTAGGTTATTTTTTATCTAAGTGGTGAAAAAAAATTCCAAACTTTGCTAAAAAAAAAAAAAAAAATTTGCGCCATTTTCCGATACTCGTAGTGTCTCCATTTTTCGTGATCTGGGGTCCGTTAAGGGCTTATTTTTTGCGTGCTGAGATGACGTTTTTAATGATAGCATTTTGGTGCAGATACGTTCTTTTGATCGCCCGTTATTGCATTTTAATGCAATGTCGCGGCGACCAAAAAAACGTAATTCTGGCGTTTCGAATTTTTTTCTCACTACGCCGTTTAGCGATCAGGTTAATGCTTTTTTTTAGTTGATAGATCGGGCGATTCTGAGCGTGGCGATACCAAATATGTGTATATTTGATTTTTTTTTTTTATTGATTTATTTTGATTGGGGCGAAAGGGGGGTGATTTAAACTTTTATATTTTTTTTATTTTTTTCACATTTTTTTTAACTTTTTTTTTTTACTTTTGCCATGCTTCAATAGCCTCCATGGGAGGCTAGAAGCAGGCACAACGCGATCGGCTCTGCTACATAGCAGCGACCACAGGGTGGCGCTCACAGCCACCGCTCATCAGTAACCATAGAGGTCTCAAGGACCTCTATGGTTACAATGGAGACGTATCGCCGACCCCCGATCATGTGACGGGGGTCGGCAATGACGTCATTTCCGGCCGCCCGGCCGGATGCGGTAGTTAAATGCCGCTGTCTGCGATCGACAGCGGCATTTAACTAGTTAATAGGTGCGGGCAGATCGCGATTCTGCCCGCACCTATTGCGGGCACATGTCAGCTGTTCAAAACAGCTGACATGTCCCGGCTTTGATGCGGGCTCACCGCGGAGCCCTGCATCAAAGCAGGGGATCTGACCTCGGACGTACTATCCCGTCCGAGGTCAGAAAGGGGTTAATGCCCTGTGGCGTGGCAACGTTTCGGATAAAATAAATCCTTTCTCACGCTTGCTCAAATATATATATATATATATATATATATATATATATATATACAGTACAGACCAAAAGTTTGGACACACCTTCTCATTTAAAGATTTTTCTGTATTTTCATGACTATGAAAATTGTAAATTCCCACTGAAGGCATCAAAACTATGAATTAACAGATGTGGAATTATATACTTAACAAAAGAGTGTGAAACAACTGAAAATATGTCTTATATTCTAGGTTCTTCAAAGTATCCACCTTTTGCTTTGGTGACTGCTTTGCACACTCTCGGCATTCTCTTGATGAGCTTCAAGAGGTAGTCACCGGAAATGGTCTTCCAACAATCTTGAAGGAGTTCCCAGAGATGTTTAGCACTTGTTGGCCATCTTGCCTTCACTCTGCGGTCCAGCTCACCCCAAACCATCTCGATTGGGTTCAGGTCTGGTGACTGTGGAGGCCAGGTCATCTGGCGTAGCACCCCATCACTCTCCTTCTTGGTCAAATAGCCCTTACACAGCCTGGAGGTGTGTTTGGGGTCATTGTCCTGTTGAAAAATAAATGATGGTCCAACTAAACGCAAACCGGATGGAATATCATGCCGCTGCAAGATGCTGTGGTAGCCATGCTGGTTCAGTATGCCTTCAATTTTGAATAAATCCCCAACAGTGTCACCAGCAAAGCACCCCCACACCATCACATCTCCTCCTCCATGCTTCACGGTGGGAACCAGGCATGTAGAGTCCGTCCGTTCATCTTTTCTGTGTCGCACAAAGACACGGTGGTTGGAACCAAAGATCTCAAATTTGGACTCATCAGACCAAAGCACAGATTTCCACTGGTCTATTGTCTATTCCTTGTGTTCTTTAGCCCAAACAAGTCTCTTCTGCTTGTTGCCTGTCCTTAGCAGTGGTTTCCTAGCAGCTATTTTACCATGAAGGCCTGCTGCACGAAGTAACTTAAGTATCTTAACAGTTATTTTAGAGATGTGTCTGCTGCTAGAACTCTGTGTGGCATTGACCTGGTCTCTAATCTGAGCTGCTGTTAACCTGCGATTTCTGAGGCTGGTGACTCGGATAAACTTATCCTCAGAAGCAGAGGTGACTCTTGGTCTTCCTTTCCTGGGGCGATCCTCATGTGAGCCAGTTTCTTTGTAGCGCTTGATGGTTTTTGCAACTGCACTTGGGGACACTTTCAAAGTTTTTCCAATTTTTTGTACTGACTGACCTTCATTTCTTAAAGTAATGAAGTCCACTCATTTTTCTTTACTTAGCTGCTTTTTTATTGCCATAATACAAATTCTAACAGTCTATTCAGTAGGACTATCAGCTGTGCATCCACCAGACTTCTGCACAACACAACTGATGGTCCCAACCCAATTTATAAGGCAAAAAATCCCGCTTATTAAACCTGACAGGGCACACCTGTGAAGTGAAAACTATTCCCGGTGACTACCTCTTGAAGCTCATCAAGAGAATGCCAAGAGTGTGCAAAGCAGTCATCAAAGCAAAAGGTGGCTACTTTGAAGAACCTAGAATATAAGACATATTTTCAGTTGTTTCACACTTTTTTGCTAAGTATCTAATTCCACATGTGTTAATTCATAGTTTTGATGCCTTCAGTGTGAATTTACAATTTTCATAGTCATGAAAATACAGAAAAACCTTTAAATGAGAAGGTGTCCAAACTTTTGGTCTGTACTGTATATATAGTGTGTATATTCATTGGTAGAATTTATTTATTGAAATCTGCGGACTGGATTTCTACTTCCAACTTGTTAACTTGTTCTGTATTAATACTTGTGAGGGCCTTAAAGATGATCTGTAATTTTTTAAATATTTTCTCCCTTTAATACAACTGCTACAGGTCGGTGAGGTTTTGGTTTCTGATACCCCCACCGATCACTGCTTAGCTGGCAGGCCCTCTGAGCTCCTCCATGAGCTCCTGCACAGAGCGCTGCATGTGCTCATGGACTTTCTGTCTGCATTGATCTGCAGCGAAAGGAAAATATAAAAATATAATGATAGGTGCCCTGCAAATTTCTTTGTATTGCTTTTTATACCATTGACATGCTGTTCTCCTCATTTCAGGTCTGGACACCACAAAGGACCCTTGCCAAAAAGTGAAATGCAGTCGACACAAGGTTTGCATAGCTCATGGATATCAGAAAGCAATGTGTATAAGTCGAAAGAAGTTGGAACACAGGTAAATTTGGTATAAAAGACTATCTCCCAACTAGCTCCCGCTGTGTTTTCTCTTCATTCCCATGTAAGGAAATATGTTCTGTAGACTTCTGATTTCTTATGAAAATAAGGTATTTCCCATATGTTCTCTCCACTCTTAGTGGCTGGTTATTTGCAGACAACATATGAACAACGACCAGTTTTTGGTCATGTCTTTCTGTTCAGTTGTCACATAATACATACAGTAGGTTTAAAAGACACCGGTCCGTCAAATTCAACCGTTCTCAATCAATTATATTATACATTCTCTGTCACTTTGTTAACACACAATGACCTTTATTATGTGAAAAGCATCCAGCCCTTTAAATGTGGATATATTGTTACTACATCTTGGCATGGGGCATTCCACAGTCTGACTGCTTTAACTCTAAAGAACCCTTTCCTATTAGCTGGAATATCCTTTCCTCCACCGCCTTTCCAACTGAAAAATGAAAATGCTATAGGTCTCAGAAAATGGCAACACAAGACATTTTTTTCTTACAGTTTTTTTCACCATTTAAATAATTAAAAAATCCTTGAGGAATGTGGTATCGCTGTACTTGTACTGACCTAAAGAATCATGATGCCGGATCAATTTTACTACACAAAGAACACTGTAAAACCAAATCCCCAAAAAATAATGTCGAAATTGTGGGGTTTTTAGCAAATTTCATGGCATTTGTAATTTTTTCCTGTTTTCTAGTACCGTATATACTCGAGTATAAGCCGAGATTTTCAGCCCAAATTTTTGGGCTGAAAGTGCCCCTCTCGGCTTATACTCGAGTCAAGGTGGGCGGCAGGGTCGGCGGGTGAGGGGGAGAGGGCGCTGAGGCATACTTACCGAGTCCCAGCGATCCTCGCGCTGTCCCTGCCGTCCCACGGTCTTCTGTGCTGCAGCTTCTTCCCCTCTTAAGCGGTCACGTGGGACCGCTCATTAGAAAAATGAATAGGCGGCTCCACCTCCCATAGGGGTGGAGCCGCGTATTCATTTCTCTAATCAGCGGTGCCGGTGACCGCTGATAGAGAAAGAGGCTGTGGCACCGAAGACCGTGGGACAGGCAGGGGCAGCGTCAGGATCGCTGGGACTAGGTAAGTATTTTATATTCACCTGTCCGCGTTCCAGCCGCCGGGCGCCGCTCCATCTTCCCGGCGCCTCCATCTTCCCGGCGTCTGCGCTCTGACTGTTCAGGTCAGAGGGCGCGATGACGCATATAGTGTGCGCGGCGCCCTCTGCCTGATCAGTCAGAGCGGAGAGAGACGCCGGGAAGATGGAGGCGCCGGGACCGGACGCCGGGAGCTGCAAGCAAGAAAGGTGAGTATGTGTTTTTTTTTTTTTTATTGCAGCAGCAGCGGCCATGGCACAGATTTATGTGGAGCATCTATGGGACAAAATGAACGGTGCAGAGCACTATATGGGGCACAGATATGGGACAATAATGAACGGTGCCGAGCACAGTATGGGGCACAGCTATGGGGCAGTATGAACGGTGCAGAGCACTGTATATGGGGCACAGATATGGGACAATAATGAACGGTGCCGAGCACAGTATGGGGCACAGCTATGGGGCAGTATGAACGGTGTAGAGCAGTGTATATGGGGCACAGATATGGGGCAATAATGAACGGTGCCGAGCACAGTATGGGGCACAGCTATGGGACAAAATGAACGGTGCAGAGCATATATGGGGCACAGATATGGGGCAATAATGAACGGTGCAGAGCATATATGGGGCACAGATATGGGACAATAATGAACGGTGCAGAGCATATATGGGGCACAGATATGGGACAATAATGAACGGTGCAGAGCACTGTATATGGGGCACAGCTATGGGGAAATATGAACGGTGCAGAGCACTGTATATGGGGCACAGATATGGGACAATAATGAACGGTGCCGAGCACAGTATGGGGCACAGCTATGGGGCAGTATGAACGGTGCAGAGCACTGTATATGGGGCACAGATATGGGACAATAATGAACGGTGCCGAGCACAGTATGGGGCACAGCTATGGGGCAGTATGAACGGTGTAGAGCATTGTATATGGGGCACAGATATGGGGCAATAATGAACGGTGCCGAGCACAGTATGGGGCACAGCTATGGGACAAAATGAACGG
Source organism: Ranitomeya imitator (assembly GCF_032444005.1). NCBI lineage: Eukaryota > Metazoa > Chordata > Amphibia > Anura > Dendrobatidae > Ranitomeya > Ranitomeya imitator. Next base: position 756,275,651 of record NC_091283.1, on the reverse strand, counting down.
TGCAGAGCATATATGGGGCACAGATATGGGGCAATAATGAACGGTGCAGAGCATATATGGGGCACAGATATGGGACAATAATGAACGGTGCAGAGCATATATGGGGCACAGATATGGGGCAATAATGAATGGTGCAGAGCACTGTATATGGGGCACAGATATGGGGCAATATTGAACGGTGCATAGCATATATGGGGCACAGATATGGGACAAAATGAACGGTGCAGAGCATTGTATATGGGGCACAGCTATGGGGAAATATGAACCGTGCAGAGCACTATATGGCACAGCTATGGGGAAATAATGATCTATTTTTATTTTTGAAATTCACCGGTAAATGCTGCATTTCCACCCTAGGCTTATACTCGAGTCAATAAGTTTTCCCAGTTTTTTGTGGCAAAATTAGGGGGGTCGGCTTATACTCGAGTATATACGGTATATTAGTATTATATGGTAAAATGAATGGGGTAATTTTAAAAAAATGAGTCGTCATACAAAAATCAAGCCCTTATATGACTATATGGACAGAAATATAAGAAAGTCATAGTTCTTGGAAAAAGGGGAAGAAAAAACTAGAACACAAAAATGAAAATTTTCCTTATCAGGAAGGTGGTAAAAGTAACCATTATTTTGATTTACTAATCAATAGTTTGTATACCCATGGTAAAGTCTACACACCTCTATTAAAATGCCAGGTTTCTGTTATGTAAAAAAAATCATACCAGGAATCATTTCAGAACCTTTTCTATCTTTAAAGGGAATCTGTCACCAGATTTTTGCTTCCTCATCTGAGAGCAGTATAGTGTAGAGACAGAGACCCTGCTTCCAGCCATGTATCACTTAGTTTACTGGGTGCTGCAGTTGTGACACAATCAGATTTCTTAGATGTAGAAAGTAGCAGAGCTCAGAAAGCTAACCCCGCCCACACCAGGCTCTATATGTACATTGTCCATTAGTAGTGAGTGACTTATCAGAGGAGGAGGCGTGGTCAGACCGGTGCTCACAGGTACACCAGTCCAGCAGTGATAATGTCCTGGTGTAAGTAAACAACAGGGAGCAGCCCAATAAGTGACACATCTTTCAAATCTGTGTCTCAGCTCCTATCTCCTGCTGCCTTCAGATTACATAGCAAAAACCTGCTGACAGATTCCCTTTAACCATCTGTGTATCAATGTCTGATTAACTTACTGTATGTGCATTACTAAAAAGAAATATTAACTTGTCTATTGCACCATCTTTCCCTCAGACAAAATGTCTGTGTCTGCCTCTATCTCCACCTCCATTCAACTTAATGAGCAGCAACTTTCATCTCCTCTTTTGGGAATGAGACAGTCATATTCTCTGAATACAGATTTTACAGATTTCACCCATAAATTTAGAGAGAAAGAATAGTCTAGGAGGAGAAAGAAACAAATTTCTATCATAACATACATTACAACATTTCTTCTTTTCAAGTATTCTATTGATTTTTAAAATAAATATTTGGGGGGTGGATCTGTTTTGGAAGTAGAGGTGGCCTACAACCCTCTGCTGTTTACTTAAATAGGCTGTCCACCACTTTAGCATTTATGACCTATCCGTAGGATAGGTCAACAATGCTTGATCAGCCGGGGTCCAACACCCGGCACCTCTGCCGACCAGCTGTTACGGTGTCAGCGACATTCGGCCGTAAATACAAGCTGTCTGTCTTCTGATAGTGGCCGAGGCTGGGTACTACATATTCAAATCAATAGGAGGCGGATGTGTAGTACCCTGCGGAGGCCACGATGAGAAGGCGGCCATTTCCACTAGTAACTACCTGCCGCCAACACCAATAACAGCTGATCTTAAGAGGCGCCGGGTGTCGGACCCCGACCGATCAGACATTATCACCTATCTTAAGGATAAGTCATCAGTTCTAAAGTAGTGGAAACCTTTTTAATTCTACAAATTGCAGACTGGGTGGCAGGGGCGCTCTGTTCTCTCTACAGATGGGTACTGAAGTGGATATTCCATAACTGTCTAGGAAATGACCTGTGATTGATGCTCACAACTGAATTTGACTTTTTATTCTACTCATACAATGACGTACAGGCAAAAGAGATGGAAGTAACAGTTTTCTTTATCCGTGAATTATTTGATTGGAAGTTAATATAATTACTCCTTCTGCATTCTACATTCCAGCAACCTGACAGCTGCTAACTAGAGTCCCTCATCCGCACCATCTGTTACGCTATCCTGGTAACATCAGTGTAGATGAAAGCTGTTTGTTGATCCCCTGCATCCATACCGACTGCTATGAGGACAGCACACTTACACAGACATGTTTATTCACTGCTTTAGGCTACAATTGAAAAGTGTAAGGCCTTCGATCTTGATACCAATAGGAACACAATATTTCATTTTTTATTGCCATTTTTTTCTTCTCCAGAATTAAACAACCCAACCTCAAACTCCAGGGGAACAAGGATAACCTTTGCAAACCATGCCATGTAACTCAGCCGACACCAGTCTGTGGTTCTGATGGACACACGTACAGCTCCGTGGTGAGAAGTAATTGCATTTCATAGTAGATATGATATGATACTGACCAGTGAATTAATAAAGGGGAATTTGCTACATAGCTTATTCATTTCTAGAGAAATGGAGTTATGGGCAATTTGCAGCACTTTTGCACCACCGGGTAATTTATTATCTGTGATGTTAGAAGTTGTGTGTTGAAGAATTAATATAATTAGTACTTTCATGACTTAGGGTACCGTCAAACAGTGGCACTTTGATCGCTAGGACGGCACGATCCGTGACGTTCCAGCGATATTGTTACGATCTCGCTGTGTCTGACACGCTACTGCGATCAGGGACCCCGCTGAGAATCGTACGTCGTAGCAGATCGTCTGAAACTTTATTTCATCGCTGGATCTCCCGCTGACATCGCTGAATCGGCGTGTGTGACGCCGATTCAGCGATGTCTTCACTGGTAACCAGGGTAAACATCGGGTTACTAAGCGCAGGGCCGCGCTTAGTAACCCGATGTTTACCCTGGTTACCAGCGTAAACGTAAAAAAAACAAACACTACATACTTACCTTCAGCTGTCTGTCCCCGGCGCTCTGCTTCTCTGCACTCCTCCTGCATCCTGTGTCAGCGCCGGCCAGCCGGAAAGCAGAGCACAGCGGTGACGTCACCGCTCTGCTTTCCGGCTGACCGGCGCTGACAGTGCAGAGGAAAGCAGAGCGCCGGAGGACAGACACGGAATGTAAGTATGTAATGTTTGTTTTTTTTACGTTTACGCTGGTAACCAGGGTAAACATCGGGTTACTAAGCGCGGCCCTGCGCTTAGTAACCCGATGTTTACCCTGGTTACCGGGGACCTCGGGATCGTTGGTCGCTGGAGAGCTGTCTGTGTGACAGCTCTCCAGCGACCAAACAGCGACGCTGCATCGATCGACATCGTTGTCGTATCGCTGCAGCGTCGTTTCAGTGTGATGGTACCCTTAGCATATGTACACACAATCTAATCTACTTTTAAGATTGACTATCTGTTCTTATGTATTTGCTATGCTTTGGCAATGCATTTACATAGCAGGCATTTTACCTACATTTATATTTAGAACTTAAAATAGGAGGGTCCACGTGAGGCACGCGCCCCCCATTAGTTCACAGTGGAGAGGTGGAAACGTATGTTTGGTCTCTCCTAGGCTTTAATAAATTATCGCTTTATGATCAGTGGCAGTCCGACCTCTGCAATGCCAACTAATCCTGAGAATTAATGGGGCTCCTGTCTGATGTAGCATTGTGTCCCTTTCTAATCTTTTCCTGCACAGAGGGGCTTCCAGACACCCAAAAGTATAGTAATCTGTAGTGCAACCCCAAACAGTGAGGGGAAGACTGTATTTTTTTTACTTTCTTAAAGGGAATCTGTCATCAGGTTTTTGCTAACCCATCTAAGAGCAGCATTATGTAGAGGGAGAAACCCTGATTCCAGTGATGTGTCACTTCCTACTCAGCATGCTGTAGTCTTTATAAAAATTCACTCCCTGTTTTATCTGCTGCAGATGTTATGTGAATGTTGAGCTCTGTATATCCCCGCCCTCATCACTGATTGGCAGCTTTCTGTACACAGCGGCGAATCAGTGGGGGGAGCTTATAAATGTGGAGGACTACCTTGCAGCAAGTTTGCTAGTCCTCTAGTGATAATCTCATGCTAAAAAACAGTGATTTTATGAAAACTACAGCAAGCAGACCAGTAAGTGATACTTCACTGGAAGCAGGCTCTCTACCTCTGCATTATGCTGCTCTCATATTAGGTGGCAAAAATCTGGTGACAGATTCTCTTTAAGAGACAGAGGGGGTTTGAGAGATCAGATCTCAACTGATCAAAAAGGGATTACATATCATAACTTCATATGTCATCACTTTTTTTTTAAATTGAGAAATCCCTTTAAAATCTAAGGGCAGCTAAGTGAACGAGGCTGTTTTTTTTCCTTCTATATCCATATACTATAACGTGAGCGTGATGATGAATGCATTGGTCCCTCTCCACCTTGGATGGAGCCACCACAGATCAGATATTTAAGGAACACCCTATCTACTGTATATGTCAAAAAGAATTATGATAGGAAACCATTTCATGAGAACAGAAAATATTATATACCGTACTTTCAGTAGCCAATAAATACTTAAAAATAGTGGAAGACTAGTTTGGACGGAAGTGCGGCTCCTTAGAAGCATGTGTACATAGGTGCAAATTAATACTATGTCCAAGATACTTGTCCTTATACATACTAAGATGTGTGCAAACTTCTATTGCCACCATTATAATATTGCTAGAATGCATTATTCCAACTAGTGACCATGGAGTGATGATATTGTACAGCTCTGCGCCTTCTGGGAATGATATTGAAATCTACACTTCCAATTGCTGGTTCTAAAGCAAGTCAGGTTGTGAGAAATGGCTGCCGGCAAGTTCACACATTTGTCTGTAGGGATTGGCATCGCAGCCCACTGATCATGATTCTTTCTCCTTTATTAGTGTAAACTGGAGCAGCAGGCATGTCTTAGTAGCAAACAACTGACTGTTAGATGCCAAGGCTCATGCCCGTGCCCAACAGAAAACACTCCCACAACGACGACCTCCACCACTGTGGACAACAAGCAAGGTGAAGATCTTCCGCTACAAACGGAACCCTCTGAAATATTTGTAATAACTTCATTGCAGGCACAAACGCACAGCTGGAGTGGTGCAATTAACGCGAAGGTACCTGCACCCAATATTATACTTATCAGCGGCTCCTCAACTGTTCCTGGCACCGCTCCGGTCCCTATCTGCCATCTTGTGACCCCAACATTTAACTGATCGGACGTCAGAAGTAACGGTAACGAGTTCTTAATGTAAGTCTATGAGAACCTCGTTCTGTCCCTCATAGACTTACGCTGAGTTGTGACCTCTGGATTAACCAGCAAACCCTGGAGGGATCCAGTAGGTCATAACCTGCAGAAGATAACCAGAGCAGCATTAAAAACAGATGAAGATGGTAGCTGGTGAGTATAATACTAGGGGCAGGAGCCTACATTAGTGGCACCACTCCAGCGCTGCAATATAAAAAAATTCTAGAGAGCTGCTTTAAAAAAAAGGAATAAAAATCTAGCATTGTATCAAAGCATTGACCATAACTCTAGTAGTTGAGATAGAAAGCAGGGTTCTTAACTCCAGGCTAGACAAGTATTTTACTAGAATCGAAAAACACTACAGGCAGAAGGTATGATGGAAGGCAAGTGGTTAGTTGGAGCATTGCAAATCATGTAAAAATCTGGACTAGGGTCAGGAGCGTACACAGAAATCATGGGGCCCCGTACCAAAAATCCTAATTTCCACCCCCCAAAAAAACAATATATTCTGTGGGGTCACAAAAGAGCATATCCCACAACTTTGCACACCTTACAAAGTAATTCTGTCTATCTTGAAGCCTCTTAGTGTTCCCACACACCAAGATACCACTTTCATGGCCCCCAAAAAGTATGCCAATAAATGTGCCATCAAACACAGTAGGATACCCCCACAGTGAATTCCTCCATAATACCCTCCACACCACATTATGGTGACACTACAGTACCCCCGCAAAGTATGATGCCTCTGCAGTGACCCCCAACATAGTAAGATGGTCCCCATAGTCCCCTGCACACTGTATGATGGCTCTGACACAGCCTCTACACAATATGATGACTCCCACACAGCCCTCCATACAGTATGATGGTCTTCCATACAGTATAGTGGTTCGACACAACCCTCCTCACTGGATAATGGTCTGCACACGATATAATGGCCCCCACAAAGTCCTCTGGACAGAATATTGGTCCGCACACTGCCCTCCACACAGACCCAACACAACCCTGCCAACAGTATAATTGGCCCCTACACAGTTCTCCAAACAGTATAATTGGCCCCCACAAAGCCTTCTAAATATTATATTGGCCACCACACTGCCCTCCAAACAGTATAATCACCATCAGACAGACTTCCAAACAGTATAATTAGCCCCTACACAGCCCTCCAAACAGTATAAATGCCCCCACATGGCCCTCTTGACAGAATAATGGTTCCCACACAACCCAGCACACAGAATAATTTGCCCCCACACAGCTCCAGACAGTATAATTGGCCCCCACATAGCCCTCTAAATATTTTAATGGCCACTACACAGCCCTCCAAACAGTATAATGACCATCACACAGACCTCCAAACAGTATCATTGGCCCCCACACAGGCCTCTAAATAGTATAATTGCCCCCACATTGCCCTCTTGACAGAATAATGGTTCCCATACCACCCTCCACACAGTATAATGACTCCACACAACTCTGCACACAGAATAATTTGACCCCCACACAGCTCCAGAGAGTATAATTCGCCCCCACACAGCCCTCTAAATATTTTAATGGCCACCACACAGGCCTCCAAACAGTATAATGACCATCACAAAGCCCTCCAAACAGTATTATTTGCCCCCACACAGGCCTCTAAATAGTATAATGACCCCCACATAGCCTTCCATATAGTATGAAGCCACCCATATAGTGTGATGTCCCCCATATAGCCCTACAAATAGTATGATGGCCCCCCAAGTAGCAAGATGGCTTCCAAATAGCACTCCAAATAGTATGATGCCCTCAAATAGCACTCCAAATAGTATGATGATCCTCCACATATCACGCCAAATAGTATGAAGACCCCCCAAGTAGGATGAGACCCCCACATGGGACTTAAAATAGTATGATGGCCTGAACATAGCATGATGCGCTCCCAAATAGTATGATGGCTCCACATATCACTCCAAATAGTATGATGGCTCCCCACATAGCCCTGCAAATAGTATGATGGCTTCCAAAGTAGCATGAGACCCCCACATAGCACTTAAAATAGTATGATGGCCTACACACAGCACTCCAAATAGTATGCTGACCCTAAAAATAGTATGATGCCTCACAAATAGTATGATTTCCCCACATAGAACTTCAAATGGTATGATGCATCCTACATAGTCCTGTAAATAATATGATGGCCCTCCAAGTAGCATGATGACCTACACATAGCACTCCATATAGTATGATGGCTCCACAAATAACCCTCCAAATAGCATGATGACCCCACAAACAGCTCGCCAAAAAGTATGATGGCCTCACAAATAATAGTATGATGGCCCCACAAATAGTTTTCTAGCCCCTGCAATATGCTACTAGCAGTATCCCACAATTGGGATTAGTTATAGTAGGAAGAGGAATGTTACAAGATTATAAGGTTACAGTAATCACAATGGGAAATGACTAGCCTCAGTGAATATTGGTAGCAGCGGATACTGATGGCTAAAAGACAATTACAGGTTTCTTTTCATCTAAAAATTCCAGGCACTTTTTTGTTTTGTCCATAAAAAACCTTTAGGCTGTGTGCACACGATGCAGATTTGGTGCAGAATTTTCTGCATAAAATCTGCACTAAATCTGCATCTCCTGGCAGAATCCGCAGGTGCGTTTTTTGTGCGTTTTTTGTGCGTTTTTGATGCGTTTTTTATGCGTTTTTTACCAATGGATTTCTGTTATGGAGGGTGCAGAAGCGCTGCAGAACTGCACAAAAGAAGTGACATGCACTTCTTTGAAATCTGCAGCGTTTCTGCGCAGATTTTTCTGCACCATGTGCACAGCTTTTTTTTTTTCACATTGATTTACATTGTACTGTAAATCACAGTGCAGTTCTGCAGCGTTTCTGCTGCAGTTCTGCACTAAATCTGCATCGTGTGCACATACCCTTAAAGTGTCCATCATTTTTTGAAGTTGAAGAAACTTATACAGATTGAACTGACTGTAGTTATCTTCATTTTACAGTTCACAGTGAATGCAGCCGAAGTCTTCATATCAGAATTATTGGCAGCAGACTTGTATCACTGATAACCTTAATAATTTATTATGGTTTTCCAATGTGTCCGTAAAAAATATTGTCTGCCTGTGATATTTTCGATAAAGTGTCCAGAAAAAAAAGTATAGTTGGAATCCCTGAAGAACAAGGTTTTTCGTCATCTGACTGCACTATCAGACATAGTCCAGACATGTTGTATAGGATTCATGTCATGTGAAGCTTCCAGTGGATTTTTCTGCCTGCCCGTCTTGGGTCTGTTTAGAAGCATAGCATGGAGCTCCATATTCCATGAACAGAGTGGATGTTTTGTTTAGCGTTTTGTTAGATGAGTTTCTATAGTCTTGTATTTAACGATTGGTGTAAAGGTTACATTTGTGGCAATATGGTAATGTGTGCATATCATTGCCTTCTTCAGGAGCAACATGTACTGGCCAGGATTTAGCGGATCTTGGGGATCGTTTGCGGGATTGGTTCCAACTGCTTCATGAGAATTCAAAGCAGAATAACACAGCAAATCCAGGAGGAAAACAAGTGAATGGTACGTTCTCTCATTGCAATCCTGCCTGTGATGGTAATGAGACTTTTGAAAAGTCTTCTGTACCAAGCAGGAAGCGGAAGTCTTGTATAAGGCATGTACAAAAATTGCAAGATTTCAGATTTAATATAAAAACCTATTTTAAACAATAGGCTATGTTCTGATTTTCTAATATGCTCCCTTTAATGAGTCAGCCCCAAATCTTCCATTTGATTGATGGGTATTTTAAATGACTAGGAGCTTTGAATTTCCTTGGAGGAGGTCTGGATTTAATTGGGGAAAAGGGGACCCAATCATGTACTATTTTACCAATTAGAAATGTATATGACACTGCCATAGATAATGCATAAATGTTTAATCACTGTCATTTTGGCATATGCTCAGTTCATTCAGAGAATATCGCAATGAAATATTCAGCTAACCAAATAGGTGCAGAATGTTGGATTTACTATGACTATATTATTATAACCTTAGTCTATGAATTTCTAGGATACATGATATATATGGTCTTCCTTTTTTTGGGAAGCCAGAATAAAGCAATTCATGAATATGGTTGAGACATATGCAACAAACAGTGCGGGTGTCAATTAAAAAATTCAGATGAAGCATCTGGCCCTATTCGAGAAGCAGTTTGAATGAAACTCAGGCCAATAATTTATTGGAGCACTTCACATTCCAAGAGAGCTTGATCGGTTCTTTAGAGAAATGATTCACTGCTTAATTAGCACCTCGTTAGTAAAGCAAAACATTTTAGAAGTTAATTATCAGAATCTCCTGGCATGACACTGGGACAATGGTGCCACCGAGTGATGTTGACAAACAGTTTGACATGGTCCCGTCCAGGACATAAGCACATATGGAGTCTATTTCACATGGCATCTCACAGATGTTACACAACTGAGTCCAGACCTTGGAAAATTTGCTTAAACCCAAGAAAAATGCTAATCTTCTGCAGATTGAACACAAAGTCTTAATAAATTGGACAATGTATTTTCTGTCCCAGTAATTCATATCCCTATTTGTTCCTCCTTACTTTGGCACAAGATAAATTGTCGTGTGCAGAATAAATAGCCTCCTTTATTGAATATTAATTATTTGTAAGTGGCTTTAGCCCGGAACGGACGTTGTTGTGGAACGGCTAAATCCGTAATCGACTGATCAGATTAGAATGGGAACAATTTTGACTATAGAATCCCAAAACAATTAACAACTGATACTTATTTATTATCACTTTATATAATGATTTTGAAGCGCTTATCACTGAGGACATTAAGATATTGGTGACTAAGGCCAGTTTGAGTGACTGGAGATTAATTTGTTTTTCACATTAATTGGGGTGTCTTGGACTTATATATTGATGTCCTCCCCTTAGAATAGGTAATCAATATCATATTGGGAGGAGCTGACACCCAAATGTACAGTGAACAGCTCAGCTCCATTCACTGTGTAGTACCCATTCTTGGGTACTGTAGCCCAGCTATCACTCTCTTCGACAGGATTGGAGTTGGAGTCCCCGAGAATGACCACTACACAGTAAACGAAGCTGTGGTGTCCCTGCTCCATACACTGGTTACTCCTGGCCACCTTGGAACCTGCAAAGAGAAGAGCCAAGGGGGTGCTATGCTTTGGCCCCCACTGACCTTACTGTATATCCATGACTAGCCTAAGGATTGGTCATCATTATACAAGTCCTGGGCAACATCTTGAAAAGTATAGGTGGAACGGGTATGAATCTTGGGTATCCAATTGCTAATATCCCCATCCATCATGAGACTAGGGATTCCCCTGTGTGAATGATATAGAAGTGCGTATGTGTGATCACTATACATGGAAGTGATGGAGCTAGCCAACTGTTATACCCTTAAGCACCACATGTAGTATCAGCAATCATGCATGTCCTCAGTGAGAGGAAGCAGGGGTTTGAGACACCTTTTCTCATAACCACTGGGGGTCTCAGCGATCATACATTTTTTTTAAGACAACCGCTGTCTATATGTCCTATTACAGCATATAGACATGACAGAAACACCCTCCGTTAAGATGGAACCAGACCACACATGCATTACATAGTCACTCATATATTGCGATAGCCACTAGGCAATATGATATTTACCCCATCACACTTGCTGTGGGGCAATGTTTGGCCAGCTGGTGCATTCCCCAGCAATAACAGCTCACCGTTCGGAGATTCAGGAGCTGGACCTGTGGCTGAACATCTGACCGGTATCTGTAGAGAAGCACAGGTAGTTGCCTTCATGGGAAAACCCTTTAAAGTGTATTTTCTCCACAATTAATAGAAGGACAGTGTTGTCCAGTTATGAAGATGACTTTCAGTTGTCCTTTTCTGTGTGACTGAGGTTTTCTTTTGTAACTCAGATCCGTGGCAGATTTCCTCTAATGTTGCTGTTTAGAATTTATACATTTTATAGAAGTGATTTACTGAAGTTGTTCTTTATACAGTGCTAGACAAAACCTTGGTGGCCAGCTGCAAAGACTCAATAGGCTGGATGTTCTCTAAACTAGACACCAACAATGACCTCTTTCTGGACCAAGCAGAGCTGGCAGCCATCAACCTGGACAAGTATGAGATCTGCATCCGGCCTTTCTTCAACTCCTGTGACACTTACAAGGATGGGCGAGTATCCACTGCTGAGTGGTGCTTCTGTTTCTGGAGAGAGAGTAAGCAAGAGCTTGAAAAAGGACTTTATCACATTATTGTAGTGGCATTAAATGGTACAATTATGTAACATCTCAGAAAAGAAATGTGAACAAATCTGTAATTGATTTATTTCTGGGGCTGCAGTGTTTCCTCAAAGACCAGTAGTCCATTACTTCATTCATTCATTCATTTATCTGAGTTACAGTTGGTCTTTTTCCTTCCACCTAAACATCTAAATAATTATTCACAAAATTTCAACCTAATGGCATACCATTAGGTTGAAATTTTGTGAATAATTATCTTATATAGGCAAGATGCAAAATCTACATTTTTGTATGCATAAACTTAAAAAAACAAGAAAACCCAAATATTTTCACTATGACACAGTGCCATAGGTTCATCATTGTATAGCTTCACCTTATTTCAATAAGTACAGTGCTTAACAGCTCCAGTAACTGTAGTAACAGCTGTGTTAATGACCTAAGATGGTACTTACATGCTAAGACAATCCTATATGCCGGATTAAATACCGTGAAAGCTCCAAGGCAGCCAACTTTTTTTGGGCCCCTCCAGCTAATTATTGCCTAATGCGTTTTTATGTTTACTAGCAACTATATATTAATGCACCAATTAAATTTTAGTAAACAAAATAAAAATGAAGTTAATCAAACGTCATTATAACCCAGAAAAGCTAATTAACTAATGTTGACCTCGGGTGTAGGCCTTTATATACTCGTCTGTTTTCCTGAAGTTGCTACTCATGATGAATGTTCTATTATGATCTAGAATCGGCTAAAAAACTCGCGACCATTTATCTCTCCACCACTCCCACTACCTGTTCTGACCAATAACACAGTTGCCACACCTGATCGCATGGATACCCCTCCTGTACTATGCATGAATTCTTGAATATATCTGGCAACAGCCAAAACATTATTTCACTCCCGCTAGCTGCATTGTTTCCATTGGAGCTGTGTTGCCACAGCTGGCCTCCATTGTCAGCCGGCAATACCGGCATTCTAATTGTAACTTTCATTCAATATCAAATCAATATTAGCTTTCATCTGTTGCAGGGGGCACTCAAAAGACACAGGGCCCATAGGCCAGTGTGTACTATACCTATTTGGTAAGCCAGCACTGTTTAAAGGCGCAGTAACATTTCAACAATCCAGTTTTGTAGAGCCCAGGCTAGTGACTGACATTCTTTCTGTTACTACAGATGCGGTATAAAGAATACAGTTTGTCTAAATTAGGACAACTTGTGATGATGAGTTAGCACAGGCAACTGTAGAATGGCCATTATCTCCACTAAAGATCTTGTTTGTAAATTTTATATCTACCGATACAGGATACCCAACTCAAGCAGGCTAAAGTACCCCCTGCACATTAGACTAACGGCAGCCGAACCCGCCAATATCAACAGATTGGGATGACAGTCTAATGTGAATGAGAGTCCCGGATAATTGATTGTTGAGGCAGTTAAGGTTCTGACATGATTTCAGATTGCTGATCCTTTTGTTCTCTGAGAGATTAGACATGTCTGTCAGTGGCTCTCTCATAGAGAACACAGGAGGACCCCGCCAGAGGGATGAAATAGCTGCTGGCCAGATGGCCAAACCATCGTTCGGTCAACAGCCATCTACGGTATATGGCGGGCATAGAGCTAATTACATCACTTCATGGTATTCCTGTCCTAAAAATTGAATGATCCTGCCGGAAGTAAAGGTCCCTCCCTTACCTATAGCAACCTCTGTTTCTGACTTCATGTTGCTCGTTGGCTCATACTATTGATGTTGTGTTCTCCATTTTTAGAGCCTCCATGTCTTGCTGAACTTGAAAAAGTACAGATTCAAGAAGCAGCAAAGAAGAAGCCTGGTAAGCAGCATATGCCGTGGTCCTCTCTATGTATGGTATCTGCTTACACATTGTGTGGCACCACTCCGCAGGCACTATATAGTGTGTTATCATTGCAGTATATGGTGAGGGTTCAGTATAGCATTGTTATTTAGGTAATGGCAATTAATTTTGGTAACATACTGTACAGTTTGGCACTTTTAATCAGATCTTGCTCTGGCTTCTTAATTCCCCAATGAACTGCTGTATTTGACAAAGTACACCATGTTTAGTCCCACACTTCCCTTGCAGGCGCCTCTGAAGGAAAAATCATGTTTTCCATTCTTACACATAAAAGTGGTTCTCAAGCAGGTAAGCTCTCCATGACCCCCATATGCCATAATGAGTTTTATGGACAAGTCCTTTCACATGATACAATATTGCTGTGTGTCTCCTTGTGCTGTAAGGTTTGATAAACCCTTATTATAAATGTTTCTTCTGGAAACCTGGGTTAAGGATCATGCACACAATAGAGCCCTGCACATGGAGCCTGTACAGCAGTTCATGAAAGCTTTATGTCTCGTTAATAAAAAAAATGTACAATGATATTTTCCCCCAGAAGCCAAGGGATAATTGAAGTGTACATCTGCCATCCGATAGAGCGTACAATGTACAGAATCTGACAGTGTAAAAACAACTGTATGGAATTGGAGGCATAAAGAAGTATAGCAGAAGTTTCATGGAACTTTATGGCTGCTCTGTTATGGAGCAAAATGAAGCCTTTTCTATAATCACTGAGGTTATATATACAGTTGTGCTCAAAAGTTTACATCCCTCGGCAGAATTTTTGCTTTCTTGGCTTTTTTTCAGAGAATATGAATGATAACACCATAACTTTGTCTCCACTCATGGTTAGTGGTTGGGTGAAGATATTTATTGTCAAACTACTGTGTTTTCTCTTTTTAAATCATAATGACAACCCAAAACATCCAAATGACCCTGATCAAAAGTTAACATACCCTGGTGATTTTGGCCTGATAACATGCACAGAAGTTAACACAAATGGGTTTGAATGGCTACTAAAGGTAACATCCTCACCTGTGACGTGTTTGCTTGTAATCAGTGTGTGCATAAAAGCTTACTGGGTTTCTGGGATCCAGACAGACTCTTGCATCTTTCATCCAGCCACTGACTTTCTGGATTGTGAGTCATGGAGATAGCAAAAGAATTGTCAATGGATCTACGGGAAAAGGTAGTTGAATTGTATAAAACAGGAAAGGGATACAAAAAGATATCCAAGGAATTGATAATGCCATTCAGCAGCGTTCAAACTGTGATTAACAAATGGAAAATCAGGGCTCTGTAAAAACAAAATCATGGTCAGGTTGACCAACAAAAATGTTATCCACAACTGCCAGGAAAATTTATCGGGATGTAAAGAAAAACCCACAAATAACATAAGCTGAAATACAGGACTCTCTGAAAACTAGCAGTGTGGCTGTTTCAAGATGCACAATAAGGAGGCACTTGAAGAAAAATGGGCTGCATGGTCAAGTCGCCAGAAGAAAGCCAATACTGTGCAAATGCCACAAAGTATGTCGACTACAATACGCAAAACAGCACAGAGACAAGCCTCAAAACTTCTGGAACAAGGTAATTTGGAGTGATGAGATCAAAATGGAACTTTTTGGCCGCAACGCTAACTGTTACATTTGGAGAGAGGTCAACAAGGCCTATGATGAAACGAACACCATTCCTACTGTAAAGCACAGAGGTGGATTGCTGATGTTTTGGGGATTTGTGAGCTACAAAGGCACAGGAAACTTGGTCAAAGTTGAAAGAAAGATGAATGCAGCATGTTACAAGCAAATACTGGAGGCAAATTTGCACTCATTAGCCCGGAAGCTGCACATGGGACGCACTTGAACGTTCCAACATGATATTGAGCCAATGCAAAAGGCCAAGTCAACTTGTCATTGGCTACAGCAGAACAAATTGAAGGTTCTGGAGTGGCCATCTCAGGCTCCTGACCTCAATATCATTGAGCCACTCTGGGGAGATCTCAAGCGCGGAGTTCATGCTAGACAGCTCAGGGATTTACAGAAATTGGAACCTTTTAGCAGCTTTACCATCTGAGAAAATAAAGAACCTAACCACAATTACCCAAACAACTTCTAGCTGTCATTGATGTTAGAGGGGGGCAATACACGGTATTAAGAAATGGGGTATGTGAACTTTTGATCAAGGTCATTTGGATGTTTTGGGTTGTCATTATGATTTAAAAAGAGAAAACACAGTAGTTTGACAATAAATGTCTTCACCCAACCACTAACCATTTGTGGAGAAAAAATGTTGGTGTTTACATTCATATTCTCTGAAAAAGGCCAAGAAAGCAAAAATTCTGCCGGGTATGTAAACATTTGAGCACAACTGTCCCTGAGCATTGCGGCATATATGGGAATTTATAACAGTCAGTCATGTCTGTGTCATAGGAGTGTTTATTCCCAGCTGTGATGAAGATGGATATTACAGGAAGATGCAGTGTGACCAGGCCAGTGGGGAGTGTTGGTGTGTGGATCAGCATGGCTCCGAGCTAACAGGCACCAGAATACACGGGAACCCAGATTGTGGTAAGAGTAACTGAGGTATTGTGCTACGTCCGACACTTACTGTTCTCTCCAGAGAACACATCATATCTTAAACACGAAAATTAAAATACTACTGATAATTTGGGTTCATTTTAAAGAATGATGGTATTTGCCCAGGACTGCATCTGCCACAGGGCCTGTGAGCATCTTGCCTCAGGAAGGGATCTAAGGTACCTCTGAGGGGGGCGCACAATCCTTACACTCTTGACGCCAGCCAGCCAGGGCCACAGCATCCTCATCCAGCTGATACATTGTGTGGCCCGTTGAGAGATACCACTTAGTACTGCAGTAATGTCTGGTCACAGTCACGGGGAGGAATATTTGCCTCTGCCAAGGGTCAGCAGTGGAGTGACAGTATCTGATTCCTACCCTTTAATGGGGTCACAGCTGTCAGCCTTTGCAGAGAGCCATCGATGTAGTCAGGAAATGTATGAAGGGTGGGTGCAGTGCCAAATGGAGGAAGGAAAGAAACAAAAGAGATAGAAGAAAAGAATGAATGACTGACAAGATAGGAGACAAGATGGAAGCTGAATAGACTTCAGTCAACTCTGAGATGTGAAGTCCAGGAGACCAGGTCAGCTATGATAGATCTCACATGGGTTAGCCCCTACCAGGTCCGATCACCCCCTTGTGACAGTCATCCTACCCCTACTCAGATGCAGGAACAAATAACATCACTGCTATAAACTTGTATCTATAGTTCATCTTTACAGGTGCAGCCTTTAAAAAACCTTCCTACTTTTAGATCACTGTGGTTTGCATATGACAGCAGCTAAAAGCACTTTCAGTGTTAATGGCCATGCGGTGAATTACCATTTTATTGAATATCTGTATGGCCACAAACAACTAAAGTAGAAAGTCATGAATAATGATTGTCATTTTCAAAATATAATGATCTATATGTATGTATTCTGCTGAGGTTTGCGTTTTGGGACTGTCTTTTAGTGTTAGGCACCAATTCTTCAAAGCCAGAATCCTGGCGTAAATCACTTTGAAAAGTGGCAAAATTTTTGCTCAACACACAGTTGCTCCAAAATTTTTTAACATTTGCCGTTTTCACAAGAGGCCAAAATGGTCAGATCAGGGGTCGGGGCGGGGGCGCAACGTAGGAGTGACCCCACAGCATGTCTAATTTATAATGAGCTGTGACATTGCTTATGCAGAAATTTGGCAGGTGTAAGATTTGTGGCGAGGAGCACACCGCTTGCCAGACTCTCCTCATTCATTAAGAGGCATGCACCTCCTAATGAATCGTGAGTGACTGACTCCGATACACCCCCTCGTCAGGGCAAGCATGAACATCACTGATCATGATAAATCTCGGCGTAAAGGTACCTTCACACTAAGCGACGCTGCAGCGATACCGACAACGATGTCGATCGCTGCAGCGTCGCTGTTTGGTCGCTGGAGAGCTGTCACACAGACAGCTCTCCAGCGACCAGCGATCCCGAGGTCCCCGGTAACCAGGGTAAACATCGGGTTACTAAGCGCAGGGCCGCGCTTAGTAACCCGATGTTTACCATGGTTACCAGCGTAAACATTAAAAAAACAAACACTACATACTTACCTTCAGCTGTCTGTCCTCCGGCGCTCTGCTTTCCTCTGCACTGTCAGCGCCGGTCAGCCGGAAAGCAGAGCAGTGACGTCACCGCTGTGCTTTCCGGCTGGCCGGCGCTGACACAGGATGCAGGAGGAGTGCAGAGAAACAGAGCGCCGGGGACAGACAGCTGAAGGTAAGTATGTAGTGTTTGTTTTTTTAACGTTTACGCTGGTAACCAGGGTAAACATTGGGTTACTAAGCGCGGCCCTGCGCTTAGTAACCCGATGTTTACCCTGGTTACCAGTGAAGACATCGCTGGATCGGTGTCACACACGCCGATCCAGCGATGTCAGCGGGAGATCCAGCGACGAAATAAAGTTCTGGACTTTCCTCAGCGACCAACGATCTCCCAGCAGGGGCCTGATCGTTGGTCGCTGTCACACATAACGATTTCCTTAACGATATCGTTGCTACGTCACAAAAACAACGATATCGTTAACGATATCGTTATGTGTGAAGGTACCTTAAGTCCATGGGATCCTCAGACCCAAAGGGTTGATATTATCCTTTACATGTACAGGAGGGAACATGTCCTTCTGCCCCTTGTCCCTGCCCATCCATGTGCACTTTCCTCCTTTTCTTTAACTTCTTTTCTCTGCAATCCCCCTACTGCTATCTGTAATACTGAGATGAGGAAGCAGTAAGGAGCAGGAGAAGACGTTCTGACAAATTTGTAACATTTTTATAAAAGCACACAGCAAGATAAAAGGACTTAACAAATGTTTAATGTAGAGTATTTGTAAAGTTGCAAGTTGTCTAATGAGATATGGGTGTAGCGTTCTACCTTCTGTCAATGGTTAGTGTTTTAAAGGGAACCTGTCACCAGGTTTTCTCCAAATATGGCAGGACCAGCACCTGTAAACCCTAATATAAAGCATTTTAGAATGCTGTATATACAGATGCTTCTCACAAAATTAGAATATCATCAAAAAGTTAATTTATTTCAGTTTTTCAATGCAAAAATTGAAACTCCTATATTATATATACAGGAAAGATATATATCTTGGTACCGTGTTAGCCAGTAGATAGAAAAATATTTAGAATTGAGAGTCCTCAGTGGTTGATACCTTTTAATGGCTAACTGAAAAGATGGTAACAAATTGCAAGCTTTCGAGACTACACAGGTCTCTTCATCAGGCAAAGACTAAAAGAAATTCTGAAGAATCACATATTTATGCACAACATAGTATAGAAAAAAAGAAAAAAGAAAAAAAAGGAAAAACCATGGATAAGACAGGTGACATGAAGCAGAATTACCATGAGTGATAAACAGTTATGTCCATAAATATTGGGCCAGTTCTTAGATAAGGAATGTTTTATTGTTCTCTGATTGGGGTTTCCCTCTTTCCCTGCTTTGTGTGACTGTCTCGTCCTATGTAATCCACACAGTGTCCTCCATTGTGCTCCTGCGTAAGTGCACTTCTCTCTGCTCTGCCAAGGATGGAGCAAAATATTGTAGTCTGCATGTGCCGGCAATTTTTGGCCTTTCCCCGAGCATGCGAATTACAGTACTTTGCTCTGCTCTGGGCAAGGCAAAGATAATTATATCTGCGCAGGAGTGTGATGGATGACACTGTGTGGATGAGTGAGGATGGCGATCACAAGGCGCCGGATCAAGACCAGTGATGATCATCGGACCGGACAGCGCAGTAGGTGAGTATAATAAAAGCTATTTATTTGCCTTGCAGAGCGGATTGGGGACTTACATATGGCATTCTAGTGTGCTGTATATGAGGGCTTACAGGTGCTGGCCCTACTGTATATGGGAAAAACCTGGTGACAGGTTCTCTTTAAGGTACAAAGCAATGTGAGCATTAATTTCTGCTTTCTTGTGTCCTGCAAACAATATGCGTGTTATTGGCGCATTTTTTGCTTGCATTTTGGATGCATTTTTGCTTCTATTTTTTTACCCCATTCATTTGAATGGGGGAAAAATGAAGAAAAAATTCTAAGAATGGACATGCTGCAGATTTAATAAAACACATTGAGGGCTCAAATCCACAAGGAAAAAATGAGCAACAGATTTCAGAAATCTCAATCACTTTGCAGTTTTTTTTGCCGCAGCTAGAACGCATGGAAAAAAAAACACAGTCAAAAAAGCAGCATGTGAACAAGCCCTTAGTGCATTAAACTCAATGATGGATCAATGTATGGTAACCTTCTAAGTGGTGGAAGTTGAATCTTAACAAAATATTGAAGCTACAGTATGTAGATAAAAAATATAATGGCAGATTTTCACTTTTAACCAATCAACTAATATCAATCATGAAACTAAACTGTTGTACGTGTTTTTGGTACTAGATGACGTTGGATTCTCTGGAGATTTCGGTAGCGGCGTTGGCTGGGAAGATGAAGAAGAAAAAGAAACAGAAGATGCAGGCGAGGAGGCAGAAGAGGAAGAGGGAGAAACAGGCGAAGCAGATGATGGAGGATACATTTGGTAGACCCTGAGCCGCACAGTCCTGTACGGGCCATGCCACCAAGTTCGGAAGACTGCAGTAAATAGTAATCAGATGCCACAGTGATCAGGAAACACAGCTGAATGTACATTATATTTCCACCGAAATTATGTGTGTGAGCATGCAAGTGTGCCTGTTGACTGACTGCTTTGAAATTGCAGCTCATTTTCTCCCCATAATCTGAGATCCGTGCTACAACAGACAAAAGAATCACATTTATTCCTATTCCTTTAAATGACATGGAGTTGTTGGCATATAATCTAACATTATTTGTTATTTCCAGAATCAAGCACACATGTCCGGGACGCTCTTCCTTGTTGGGCGAGGAGCTAGTTTTTAGCTGCAGGAGAACAAAAAAGACATATTAAACAGTGTTTCTGTAGTTTACAGATGAGAAAAGAATGTGCGCTTCTGTAGATAGACCATAGGAACACATATCTCTGTGTATCTTGGCGTTACAACTTTTCTCTAGCTTGATGACCAGTGTTCACTGGGGCTTAAGACATTGACTGTACATTAGACATTTATGTAAAATTTGTGCTTGGTGATAATTAAATGTAAACTCCCCAGCACCTGTAATATAACGTCACAATGTTTTGGGACACTATCCTGATTTGTAGGTTACCATCCACAGTTGTTTTCTCTCCATACGTGATATATTGCCGATGTCTACCTATACAGACGCATTTATCTTGAGCTTTCATTAACATGTGCAGCTTGTAATCACAATTACTGAATTATTTCATTAGATCCACTGTGCTCTGTGTGTTTGCCCTCTATATTATGAGATCCTTTGACAACAGAAAAATTAATCAACATATTCAACAGCGAACGTCTTATGAAAAAAAGAAATACTTGACGGCCAGAAACGCGCTGCAAGTGTGTGAAGAACACTGTCACGAAATCGGGTACATCTACACAACATTTTTCTATAAAACACAACAAAGACAGTTACATTTATGCATTTTTTACCTATGTGAATTGTGTACACATTTACTGAGAATACATGAAGAACAAGATGGCCTGCCCCACCGCTTCCCCATTCTGTTGATAGGCTGTGTCGGGTACTGTAGCTGTGTCCTATTCAAGTTGTGGGAGTTACCTGCAATACCAGTCACAGCCCACAAACAAGAGTGGTGTTGTTTTGGGGGGAGAAATGTAGAATATTTTTCTAATTTAAAACATGCCCTTTATACACTATAGCATGTGCTATACATGATTGGTAATTACCAGTAATAGAGCTTTTCCCAAAAGCCCCCCATACACATTAGATAACTACTGCTGTCTCTGCCGACTACCCCAAACAGAAGAACACTTGTTTTGACTGAGTGATCTCCTCTTCTTTATAAGAGAGTCACCGCCAGACTCTGGCAGCGGCTTGTCACCAGGGAGAACAAAAGGATCAGTTGCTGAAATTCAGCAGGCGAGATCTTTCTCTCCCCGATGAGAATCGGATCAGAAGGACAAGTTTATAGTAGATTTCCGTCCCACAGTACCTTAAATCCACGCTCTCTTGGGGCAATTCCTCACCATATTGCCGATAAATCCATCAAAAAGTATCCAAGGCAGCAGGGTTATTCCTCAATAAATTTATTTATTGATCACAACTTACAAAATTAAAACCTCACTGTTTTGGCCACAGAAGGCCTTTATTGAGCTACAATTTAGAAAAAGTAAAATATTTATACAATGATAAAGACCATCTGTGGCCAAAACAGCTTTAACTTTATACGTTGCGATCAATAATGAAGTCTGTTAAGGAATATACCCGGTGCCCTGGATACTTCTTGCTAAAATCAGGAAGACCCATAAACCTTAGGCCACGTCAACATGTTCAGTATTTTTTTTCAGTATTTCACATCAGTATTTGTAAGCCAAAACCAGTAGTGGCTCAAAAACGCAGAAGTGGTGTATAAATGTTTCTTTTATACTTTTTCTATAATTGTTCCACTTCGAGTTTTGGCTTATAAATACTGATGTGAAAATACTGACCAAAATACTGCCGTGTGAACACGACCTCAGACTGTTGGCTGATCTCACCGACATCTGTGATTCTGACTTTAGTCTAATTTGTATGTGGACCTTTGGATACAGGCATATTTTTTGGTATGTTTGTGTAGACATTTCCACCAACTCTATTGAATCTACCCTACCTGATAGGCAAAGCAAATAGGCAGACGTTTTAATCAATATCAACCTAGTATCTTCCTCACTACTTTTCCATGAACCGAAAACACTGTATAATAAATATATGTGCAGATATATATACATATTACATATATATTCTCTCGAGGTTGTTAATTTATTAGATGCTCTACATTTGTATGCTTCATCTTATAAAGATCCGTATCAGAACAAAAAAAGTTGGTGATCAGTCTTCAAAGTAGAGCAACGCTGTAGATCTATTAAAGGATGTATAAATTAATTACTTTCTATGGGACTTACTTTTTTTTAACCACCCCCGGTGGCTTAGCAGCTTGTTAACAAAAGAATCCATTTAGTCTTATGACTTTTCATCCTGCCAGCTAAATATTGCAAAGTCCTGGCAGACAACTGTATTGGGAGCCTTGTTAAAAGTTGCTTTATAATATTCACTCTGCCTCCAAGAATATTCTGCCATTGGGACTGTTCTCTTGTTCTTTCTACTGCTTCAAGCCGTACGCTGTGGTGTGAAATGTGTGAATATATGAGCCTGATGGAAATGCCCAGCCATAAATTGGTACCATATCAATTAGAATATTTCAGAGAATTATACATTGATGCCAGTTCATAACTCGTGGCTTTCATCACAATTCTCAGTCTGTTCAGATCATTCCTTTCTGCAGCTATTTTATTTTCCATCAATAATCCTCTCTCTGCAGATTTAACTAGATTGAAGGGTTAGAAAAACATGGCTGTTAATTTTTCCAGAAACGGCACCCCTCTTGTCCATGGGCTATTTCTAGTAATGCAGCTCAGGAACGTTTATTTGAATAGGCACAAGCTGAAAAATCCAAAGTCCATGGACCATAGGATGGTGCTGTTACATGGCTTTCTAAGCTCACCCATCCAATTCATTTCCGAGTAAAACATTTGGACGTCTATATCAACAGTATATGCCATAAATATCTTGTAGATATGTGGGCCTTTCTATGGGACTGGTACCTGGAGAATAGGATTTCCACAAATCCTAACCAATATGTTGAAGCATCTACTAGCTGCCACATCCAGGCGAAAAATGTACGGTGAGATGCCAGTATATGTTGGGCACCACTGTAGCTCCAGGACTCAAAGTTGCTATAAAATTTACAAGATACGAATATCCCTTCAACTAAATGAAGGCATATGTGAAATAAAGTCACCCAATTATGTACCAATTTGGTTAATTGGAATGGAAAATAAAATCATCTGGTCCGTTGTAATTTATTGCACCTCATAAGGGTTTCTTTCCATCCCGACCCTAAATATTTTACGTTTAGGCTTATATGAAGAATTTTGAATGTGATATTTCTATCTCCATAAAGCAAAATGATTACTTACATACTATTACAATCTATTAATTATGCTAGAAAAAACTAACCTAAAGTGTCTATCATATCCCATAAGTTAATACTTTGGAGAATGTAACAGTAACAGATTAGGATATCTGAAATTGGAGGCAATGTAAGAGAAGAGAAGTAACCACTGGTGAGGCCAAGAAGGAGATTGTGTTTTACAGAGCGCTAATATAATATGTTCTGTTCTAAAAGTCCTTACACCATTATACACATGCGCTCTTGGCACTGGAGTCTACATGGAAGTTACAAGCAGAATATGCACTGGCATTTCAGTGGACGTAAACTGGACAAAAAAGATAACTTTTATAACGTATTTCTGGAAATCATGGCAACCTCTTTTCAATATGCAATGTTTTGCTGATTTAATTCAAAAGAAAGCTAACAGATGTCTGGATCAGGCAAAATTTGAATTCGCCTGTTTTCCCAGACTTTTCCAGGAAATTCAATTCTCAGAGAAGTTAATTTCCCTTATTATTCACTGGGGTCTCTGTAGATCCCCTAGCGCAATAAATGTAAGATATAAAAATATGAAAATACTTAAACTCAGTTGACCACTCACTTCTTGGCCCCTCCGCTCCTCTCCAACACTGCAGTCGCATCCTATCCATGCTGTGAGCACTGAATGCATGGTCCACTTCTTGCTAGCCTATGACTTACAGCTTTGATGAGGTCCTAGATGGTTCTGTGCAAGCATGTGTAAAGTCATGACATCACGATGAACGCCTTGACATTGCACCCTTTACGGAATGGGAAGAGACATGGGAATTCAGCGCATGCGGCGGTGATAAGAAAATGCATTGAGGACTAGACAAGTGATGGGTGAGGAGCCGAAGAACTGGAGAGGTGAGTAGTAAGATGAGAATAAGTGTTTTTTTTTTTTCATTTTGAACCTTTATATGGCTCTTTCCTGAATCCATGATGGAGTGAATTACAAAAAAGCTGCTTTTTGGTGAATGTCGAGTAATGGAAAATTCGGGTAGAATTCAATTCCAGTTGAATGTAGTCTCTCATCATATGGAAACTATATTTCATAGGTGTCCTGCTGGATGGAGCATTATAATTATGGATTACTACTTTGTAAGTCAATGGGTTTCTTGAACCCTTCCACCACTGGGCATATCACTGGCATTGGTCAGCCATTGATCACACTTCGTCTTCTCTTTGAATACATAGTGGAGCTTTGACTTAGCCACAATGGACAAATGTCATGGGTGATATTATTAAGTTGAGGAATAACCCAATATCTACAGATTACACCAGTTGACTAGTTATTACACTCAGACATTGGAATATTACTCCCAGTTCTGAGATCTGCATTGAATAGTGAATGAATGTACTGCTCTTTAAGGCTCTCGACTAAAAAATCATGTGGAAGAGCTCTAAGTGTGTCGTATTATAAAGGCAATGTCTAAAATAGGTCTTGTGTGCTTGATTCTTATTTTTTATGTACGGACCTGTTGACATAGAAGGTGTGTCTATGGAGGTTGCTGAACAATTGCATGCATGTATCCATACAAGCCTTTAATATACATAATTCTGTATTTTGAAGGTGTTAATCTTTTTCTTTTATTCTGTGCTTAAAAACTAAAGTCCTGAAAGATTAAACAAATACTGCTTTAGTCTAAAAACAACGTCTTACCATGTGCAATACCTTTTGAAGTTAGAATAAAAACCATGTGTAGGTACTAGGACTTCAGTTTGTATATTTATAAGTGCTGACATTGTATCTCTCGGTAATTTTAGATGTAAAACAACAGTGTTAGAATGTATATGTACTAATAGGGCGCCAAGTTCAAATGTTTAATGATTCTTGCTCGCCGATATAATTCATCACAGTCCCGGCGACCCTCACAGTGTCTTTAACTGCCTATTACCTATGAGTCAGTGAAACTGATATACACTCGCAAAAGTCGAAACATATTTTTAAAAAAGAAATAAAAAATAATTTAAAAAAAGTTGTGTTTCAAGGTTCCTTGAAATTAATATTTCTGGGTCTGATAGTATTCAATAAAATAGGATCAGATATCCTTTGACAATTAAAAGGTATGTTTTGTGTTGTATTTTTAATTAAAATATTGATGCCGTGTCTTAACAATGATAATTTTGGCGCACATTATATATTACTTATGATAAATGTCCCATGGAACAAACACATGGAAATAGATGTTATGTAATTGACTTTAAGACTTTATTATAAAGCATATAATACAGTCTTGGCCGAAAGTGTTGGCACCCTTGAAATTGTTCCAAACAAAAAGAAATATTTCTGCAAGAAAATTATTACAATCACACATGTTTTGTTATACTCGTGTTTATTTCTTTTGTGTGTATTGGAACAACACAAAAAAAAGGGAAATTGGACATAATTTCACACAAAACCCAAAAATGGGCCGGACATTGGCACTTTTCCAATATTGTAGGTAGACAACTTTGTTTCAAGCAAGTGATGCTTATTCAAAATCAACTGTGGCAAATAGATGTGGGCAATATGAAAATCACACCTGAAATCAGATAAAAAGGTGAGAAGTTGATTAAATCTTTGCATTGTGTGTGCCACACTAAAGGCCCCTTCACATTTAGCGACGCTGCAGCGATACCGACAACGATCCGGATCGCTGCAGCGTCGCTGTTTGGTCACTGGAGAGCTGTCACACAGACCGCTCTCCAGCGACCAACGATGCCGGTAACCAGGGTAAACATCGGGTAACTAAGCGCAGGGCCGCGCTTAGTAACCCGATGTTTACCCTGGTTACCATGCTAAAAGTAAAAAAAAACAAACACTAGGTACTTACCTACAGCCGTCTGTCCTCCAGCGCTGCGCTCTGCTTCTCTGCTCTCCTCCTGTACTGTCTGGGAGCCGGAAAGCAGAGCGGTGACGTCACCGCTCTGCTTTCCGGCTCACAGCCAGTACAGGAGGAGTGCAGAGCACAGCGGAGGACAGACGGCTGTAGGTAAGTATCTAGTGTTTGTTTTTTTTACTTTTAGGATGGTAACCAGGGTAAACATCGGGTTACTAAGCGCGGCCCTGCGCTTAGTTACCCGATGTTTACCCTGGTTACCAGTGAAGACATCGCTGGATCGGTGTCACACACGCCGATCCAGCGATGTCTCCAGGGAGTCCAGCGACGAAATAAAGTTCTGGACTTTATTCAGCGACCAACGATCTCCCAGCAGGGGCCTGATCGTTGGTCGCTGTCACACAGAACGATTTCATTAACGATATCGTTGCTACGTCACAAATAGCAACGATATCGTTAACAATATCGTTATGTGTGAAGGTACCTTAAGCTTGAAGAACAGAAAGAGGAGAAAAGAACTGTCTGAGGACTTGAGAACCAAAATTGTTGAACAGCATAAAAAATCTCAAGGTTATAAGTCCATCTCCAGACATCTTAATGTTCCTTTGTCCACAGCGTGCAACATAATCAATAGGATTACAAACTCTGGTACTGTAGCTAATCTCCCTGGACCTGGACAGCAGAAAAAAAAAATGATGAAAGGCTGCAACGCAGGATAGTTTGGATGGTGAATAAGCAGCGGAAATCACATTCCAAAGAAATTCAAGCTGTCCTGCAGGCTCAGGGTGCATCAGTGTTAGCCCGAACTATCCATCGACATTTGAATGAAAAGAAATGCTGTGGCAGGAGACCCAGGATGACCCCACTGCTGACATTGAGACATAAAAAGCTATACTGCAGTTTGCCAAAATGTACGTGAGTAAACCAAAAATATATAGGTATAGCACTTCATTATACTGCTTACCGAAAACGGAATTAGGCCTACAAAGGAAAGAACATAGTACTTACAGTCAAATATGGTGGAGGTCCAAAGATGTTTTGAGGTAATTTTGCTTTCCCTTGCACTGGATGCATAGACTCTGTGCAAGGCATCATAAAATCTGAATATCACCAAAGTATTTTGGGTCGCAATATAGTACCTGGGTCGAAAAGATTGGTTTGTGTCCTAGGTCATGTATTTTACAGGAGGACAATTGCTTCAAAGATAAACACCCAGAAATTGATGGAAATACAGCGCTGGAGAGTTTGGCCAACAATAAGTCTCGATATAAATCTTATTTATCACGTGTGGAATTATGTTAAAATTGCTGATGAGGGAAATGCACCCTTCAAATATGAGAGACCTGGAGCAGTTTGCAAAAGAGTGATCCAAAATTCCAGTTGAGAGGTTTAAGTAGCTTGTTGATGTTTATGGGAAGCTGTGACAACACAGCATTTGTTCTTAATTATGCCAGACAAAAATTCAGTAGGCTCAGAGACATAGGCTATTGTCTGAATGTTGATGAGTGAATTTGTATTTTTGTCTTCGGTTGGTCAAGAAACATGGACAACTGTCATATTGTCTAAATGTTTACACTTGAATTGATGTTTGTTTTAACTTATTGTCTGTTATCTCTGGAGGACATGTATGCAGGGTCATGGAATAATAGATGTTTTTTAATATGTTGATTACACATTACACCAGGCTATCTAGTTTTTTGACCTGCAAAACAGAGAAGGACAAACTATGCAAATTGATAAAATACTCTAAAAATGAGAGTTAAGGTACCGTCACACATAGCGATGCTGCAGCGATACCGACAACGATCCGGATCGCTGCAGCGTCGCTGTTTGGTTGCTGGAGAGCTGTCACACAGACAGCTCTCCAGCGACCAACGATCCCGAGGTCCCCGGTAACCAGGGTAAACATCGGGTAACTAAGCGCAGGGCCGCGCTTAGTAACCCGATGTTTACCCTGGTTACCATCCTAAAAAGTAAAAAAACAAACGCTACATACTTACTTACGTCACCGCTCTGCTTTCTGGCTGCCCGGCGCTCACAGCCAGAGCAGGAGGAGTGCAGAGCACAGCGCTGGAGGACAGACGGCTGTAGGTAAGTATGTAGTGTTTGTTTTTTTACTTTTAGGATGGTAACCAGGGTAAACATCGGGTTACTAAGCGCGGCCCTGCGCTTAGTTACCCGATGTTTACCCTGGTTACCAGCGAAGACATCGCTGGATCGGTGTCACACACGCCGATTCAGCGATGTCTACGGGGAGTCCAGCGACGAAATAAAGTTCTGGACTTTCTTCCCCGACCAGCGATCTCCCAGCAGGAGCCTGATCGCTGCTGCCTGTCACACTGGACGATATCGCTAGCGAGGACGCTGCAACGTCACGGATCGCTAGCGATATCGTCTAGTGTGACAGTACCTTTAAACTCATCCCATCTCCCCCCCTGACCTGTGAATGATGACCTTAATCAAAGCTGTGAGTATAAAAAGGGAATTATATTGCTATGCAAGTAGAATCGGAGAGACTTTACAAAACCACAGCCAGAAACATTCCACAGGATGTCAGCTTAAGGGACCACTGCCCCAGCTGGAAGAACACAGATCTCTATTGACCATCACTGAAACCTCTGAGACGTCTTGAAAGATCCTGGTTGGGACAATCAGGACACCTGGCCACGTATCTCACTGCTCTCTGTCAGATTCTTAAGCTTGTCATTACATGCTCTCTGTAGGTGCCCATCAAAAGCGGGGTGCCACTGGTCGGGGTAGCCCAGGAGTCACAGCTGCTCTACTCCAGACGGGTAAGCAGAAGGGTGAGATTCTTTAATTTCTCAGGGACTGTTCTATATGTTATTGTCTGTTATGTGGTTCAATAAAGTATTGCCACACTGTTTTAACTGTTTTACCCTCACCCTGTTTTGTCTAAATAGTACTGTGCCCACAGGAAAAGAGAGCGGATGTTCAGTGGGATGAACCCTGGTCCAGGCAGTCTTGGGCCAGCGAAAGAAAGCACACACTGACCCCTCATGTCTCAACAGAAGCAAATGATTTCAGTAATTTATTCCAAAGGATGTGTAACCAAATATTAAGTTGAGGGTGCCAACAATTTTGTCCTGACCATTTTTGGGGTTTTGTGTGAAATTATGTCCAATTTGCCTTTTTTTCTCTGTTTTTTTTGTGTTGTTCCAATACACAGGTCATAAACGTGTATGGCAAAACGTATAAGTACAATAATTTTCTGGGAGAAATACTTCATTTTCTGGAACATTTTAAAGGGTGCCAGTGCCAACACTTTCGGCCATGACTGTATACAGCAATGGTGATGTCTACAAACCTATTTACTGTATAGAAGGACGAAGGCCAAATTCATCAAAATGGGCATTGAATGTGTAATGAATTGGTGCAAATTCAAAGGTGCTTATTTTTTGGAACCTATTTTTGAGTATAAAGTTTCATCAGCTCAATTATCTTTAACATTTTGCACATTAATCTTCAATTGTGCACAAAAAGAAATAGATTTTGTATCTGATCAGGGTACTGGAGTACAATTGCGAAAAAAAGTTTTGACATTTGAAAAGTCACAAATGATGAATTAGGCTAAAACTAAGATGATATTCATAACCTAGGAGCAAAAAAAGAAGACAAAACCAAGTAAAGGTAACTTATGAAAAGGTGCCAATTTTTTAAAAAATCCCTTACAGCTCGTTCACACAACCATATTTTTGTTCTGAATGCTGTCTGGGGAAAAAAATGGGCAGCACTCCAACCAATGTTATTCAATGGGGATTTTTTATTTGTTTGTGTTAACCTACCCTTCGAGACATTTGATTCCAGAAGAAGTGAAATATCAAATTAGCATAAAACATAAAAACACACATGCATACTGTTTTTCTATTATGTTATGACAAGAATAAAATAGTGCCCATACACCTTTGGTATTAAATTAATATACACAAATACCTTATGTGACCAATATACAAACTTATACATGAACAATGCTGACGCACACTGAAACTAATGAATAGATGAACTCCAATATTGCTATATATGTTAAAAACGTAAGGTATTTGATGTGGTTCGATGGCTTTTGTACTTTATGATCAAAAAATGTTCACTAGGCACCTTAGGGTACTTTCACACTGTGTTCTTGCCCATATTCAATGATCCCACCAGGGCTTGTGTCTGAATTCCCCACAAAAAAGGATTCAGGCTTACGTGCCAATGAGGTCATTGTCTGCAAAGTGCCATCAGTGTCAACGTGCACTCTGTCGTGCAACATTTTTGGGCATTTATGCTTACAATAGGCAGACATTCAGATGCAGGCTACTACGTCTGAGTGTCCCCCTCCTGTAGGCGTACACTCCCAAAAATAATGCATGTCAGAGAGCACTCTGACTCTGCCAGCACCATTTTAGTCTATGACCCCGTTGCTGCATATACCTGAATCCTGTTTTGCAAGGGGTTCAAACATAAGCACCAACGTGACTAACTAATTTAGGCAACAACTCAATATGAAAGGGGCCTTAACATATATGACATGTATGGCAAAATTGGAGTTCATGTATTCATTAGTCACAGTGTGTTGATGTGTAGTATATGTATATGGTTCTATATTATGATCATGCCAAAATTGGAAACCTTATGCTTGATATGGAAGAACAGATGATGCAAAAAAAGGAATAATATTCATACTGAGCGAAATCTCTTGACAAGTGCTAGAAGACATACTGTACCAAGACCATCATGCATAAGCATTTGTTGATGGTTCTTGTATCAATTGAATATCATCACCATGGGATTTATATTACGGGAAGAGATACTCACATGTCCGTGTAACTATAGATTTTAGAAGACAAGGAAGAGCAGGTGATCATCCTGACTTCTAGTACTTTGTTTGCTATCTGAAGTATCCTGGGGAGCAGGGCAAGCTAGTGCACCCCCTAGTGTTAGCTCAAGCTCAAATAGTGTTTTCCAACGCTTAAGGGCTCATTCAGACGTCAGTGATTTTTCATCAGTGTTTGAATGTCAAAGCCAGGAGTGGAACATAGAGAGAAAAAACATAACTGGAAGATTGACACTAGTGATAAGCAAACATCCTCTGATAACATGTTGTTCGAGCATCTTGGACATGCTTGAATAATAATACACGAGCATAATAATAATAATAATTTTATTTATATAGCGCCAACATATTCCGCAGCGCTTTACAAATTATAGAGGGGACTTGTACAGACAATAGACATTACAGCATAACAGAAATCACAGTTCAAAATACATACCAAGAGGAGTGAGGGCCCTGCTCGCAAGCTTACAAACTATGAGGAAAAGGGGAGACATGAGAGGTGGATGGTAACAATTGCTTTAGTTATTCGGACCAGCCATAGTGTAAGGCTCGGGTGTTTCATGTAAAGCTGCATGAACCAGTTAACTGCCTAAGTATGTAACAGTACAGATACAGAGGGCTATTAACTGCATAAAGTGTATGAGAACATGATACGAGGAACCTGATTATGTTTTGGTTTTTTTTATGATGGGTCACACAGGGATCGTTAGGTTAATGTGTTGAGGCAGTAGGCCAATCTGAACAAATGAGTTTTTAGGGCACGCTTAAAACTGTGGGGATTGGGGATTAATCGTATGCTTGGATAACACATCCTAGCACGTTCGCTCATCACTGATTGACATTTGTTCTGTGTTTTGGAGACATTCCTGCTTTTGGTATACAAACGCTGATTAAAAATCACTGATGTCTAAATGAGCTCTAAGGCAAGTTCACACATTCAGCATGCGTAATTCCCCTAAGTCCGTGGGGTCCCTGTGTGTTTTCTCCAGTATTTGTAACACCTTGTCAAAAGTGTCCCATTCTCGAGGGGGTAGTAGCATGACGGAATCACTTGCTTCTCCGTCTAAAGCCATCATGGCAACCTCCGCCTCTAATGCAGGAGGTCATGGGGTGCATCCTCATCATACCCCTGACCCACTCAGTCCAGCTCCATAACATAGTATTGCTCCCATTAAACTTTGGAAGGTTGCTCAACATCACCCCGAGGGATATGCTGGATCTTGGGCCCCCCCAATTGCTTGGTCTGCTGCCTCCATGCTGTAAGACTGCATCCTGCTGACTATGCCAAAGGTTGGTCTGAGTTTCTAAGCTTTCCCCTGGACAACAGAGGAGACAACCCCAACAGTTCTGGACCCGGCGCAAGAGAGATACCCCAGCTCTGGTCCTTCTTCTTACACATGCAAAGGTTATATTGTTATTGCAAGTCAAATTGTGTGCAAGCAGTAAAGTTAGGTTGCAGTTAGGGTAAAAATGCACACATAACTTTTCCTAGAGTGTTCAATCTGTGGACAATCTTGCATGATGCATCATATGTACAGCCATCATATGTACAGTGGGTACTGAAAGTATTCAGACCCCCTTTAATTTTTCACTCTTTGTTTCATTGCAGCCATTTTGTAAGTTGCAAAAAGTAAAAAAATTTTCTCATAAATGTACACTCTGCATCCCATCTTGACTGAAAAAAACAGAAATGTAGACATTTTTGCAAATTTATTAAAAAAGAAAAACTGAAATATCACATGGCCATAAGTATTGAGACCCTTTGTCAGACACTCATATTTAAGCCACATGCTGCCCATTTCCTTGTGATACTCCTTGGGATGGTTCTACTCCTTCATTGAAGACCAGCTGTGTTTAATTAAACTGATAGGACTTGATTTGGAAAGGCACACACCTGTCTATATAAGACCTCACAGCTCATAGTGCATGTCAGACCAAATGAGAATTATGAGCTCAAAGGAACTGGCCAAGAAGCTCAGAGACAAAATTGTGGCAAGGCACAGATCTTGCCAGGGTTACAAAAGAATTTCTGCAGTACTCAAGGTTCCTAAGAGCACAGTGGCTTCCATAATCCTTAAACAGAAGTTTGGGACCACCAGAAGTCTTCCTAGACCTGGCCGTCCAGCCAAACTGAGCAATCGTAGGAGAAGAGCCTTGGTGAGAGAGGTAAAGAACAACCCCATGATCACTGTGGCTGAGCTTCAGAGATGCAGTAAGGAGATGGGAGAAAGTTCCACAAAGTCAACTATCACTGCAGCTCTCCACCAATTGGGCCTTCATGGCAGAGTGGCCCGACGGAAGCCTCTCCTCAGTGCAAGACATATGAAAGCCCGCATAGAGTTTGCTAAAAAAAACATATGAAGGACTCCCAGACTATGAGAAATAAGATTCTCTGGTCTGATGAGATGAAGATAGACATTGTTGGTGATAATTCTAAGTGGTATGTGTGGAGAAAACAGGCACTGCTCATCACCTGCCCAATACAATGCCAACAGTGAAACATGCTATGGGAGTGTTTTTCAGCTGCAGGGACAGGATGACTGGTTGTCATTGAAGGAAACATGAATGTGGCCAAGTACAGAGATATCCTAGATGAATCTTCCAGAGTGCTTTGGACCTCAGACATGGCAGAAGGTTTACCTTGCAAAAAGACAATGACCCTAAGCACACATAACAAAGGAGTGGCTTCAGAACAATGTGACCATTCTTGACTGGCCCAGCCAGAGCCCTTACCTAAACCCAATTGAACATCTCTGGAGAGACCTGAAAATGGCTGTCCACCAATGTTCACCATCCAACCTGATGGAACTGGAGAGTATCTGCAAGAAAGAATGCCAGAGGATCCCCAAATCCAGGTGCATCATTCCCAAGAAGACTCATGGCTGTACTAGCTCAAAAGGGTGCTTCTACTCAATACTGAGCAAAGGGTTTGAATACTTATAACGATATGATATTCCAGTTTTTCTTTTTTAATAAATTTGCAAAAAGTTAGAGACTCTCAGTAACCGCGCTAGGCGGGTGCACAACTAGGTAAATTACAGTATTGTAGTCAACATTTCCAGGCCTTTTGATTGACACAGCACAATGGTCTAAGTAAGTCCTAACTGAGTGTGTGTGAGTTACCTTGTTTCACTTTGTTGCTTGTTGGAAACGCACTCTATCTCAATTTAACAGTAAAAATTCATTTGGCAACTTTGGTGTTAGCTGCTTTCCTTGTCCATGGCTTTGCTGTCCTGGGAAGCCCATCCCGGTATATGGATTACATTAGCAAGATGGCTATGCAGAGGTTTATGTTGCAAACAAGCATTTTGTAGCTCTCCAAGAATTTCTGGCATATTTCAGTGTGATTGTGTGAGCATGTATTTCCAAGAAAGTCCTTGACAAGGTCTTTGAATGATAACCAAGCGTTATTTTGGATTTCTGATATTGTCCCAATGAAATGTTCATCTTTGATGAGTTGCCGAATCTGTGGACCATCAAACACTCCAGCTTTTATTTTGTCAGATGACAGGCTGGGAAATGTCAAAATAAGGTACTTGAAACAGGCTCCTTCAGTTGGCAAATCTCTGATGAACTACTTCATTAGACCCAGTTGCATGTGCAGAAGTGCACAGGGTGGGCCATGTATATGGATACACCTAAATAAAATGGGAATGGTTGGTGATATCAACTTCCTGTTTGTGGCAAATTGTGGTGCTGAATTGCAAAATGGGCAAAACAAAAATTGGAACAGGACCCTCAGTTTATACAGAACATTATGTTCAGTGATGAGGCAAACTTTTTTGGGTGGGCCATATATATGGATACACCTAAATAACATGGGAATGGTGACAGTTTTCTTGCGTAGGGTGTCTTGTATTGAAATCTGCTGCAATGACAGGATACTGCGTTCACCAGACATCAACACAATTTCTATCAGCTCCTCACGTGTTAACCTTTGCGACATGTCAAAGGCTGTAAACAAAGAGAAACTTTTAAATAACTCATGAATGAATAGTTACTTTAAAACCAAGCACGCTATTGTTTTTCTTGTGAAATTCTCAATAAGTTTGAAGTGTCACATGACCCTCTTCCCATTGGAAAAAATAAAATTGGATCCAAAATGGCCGACTTCAAAATGGCCACCATGGTCACCACCCATCTTAAAAAGCTTTCCCCCTCCCATATACAGTACTAATGTGCCACAAACAGGAAGTTGATATCACCAACCATTCCCATTTTATTTAGGTGTATTCATATACATGGCCCAGCCTGTAGAATGTGATTCATGTAGAATGTTAGGCTCATCAGGCTTGAGGTCAAATCTTGGAGGCCAATTCCTTTCTATCCAATGCTTCTCACGAGCTCTGCTGTCTCATATGCACAGAAAACAAAGATACTTGGTGTAGCCGCATTGCTGACGAAGAAGTAAGCACACCATTTTAAGTTCAACACAGTTGATCCAACTGTATGTGTGATATTAAAACAACTCATTGACTCTCTTTATGTCTCCAGGTTGTTCACAAACAAAAACTGAATAGCTTATTCGGACTGCTGTTGTGAATTCTGTGGCTGAGTTCACTTCTGTGGTCACAAGTGGTATTGCAGTCTCTGGGCTTCCTCCCTCAGGTGTTTTGGTGAGCTCGTTGGCTGCCTTGCTATTTAGCTCCACCTGAGTCTGTCTTCCTTGCTCCTTGTCAATGTTCCAGTGTTGGATCTGAGCTACTGCATCTTTCCTTGGGCCTGCTGCTCTGCTAGATAAGTGCTTCTAGTTTGTTTTCTGTTTTTTCTGTCCAGCTTGTTATTATCTTTTGCTGGAAGCTCTGAGAAGCAAAGGGGTGCACCGCCGTGCTGTTAGTTCGGCACGGTGGGTCTTTTTTGCCCCTTTGCGTGGTTTTCGTTTTAGGGTTTTTTGTAGACTGCATAGTTCTCTTTGCTATCCTCGCTCTGTCTAGAATATCGGGCCTCACTTTGCTGAATCTATTTCATTCCTACGTTTGTCTTTTCATCTTGCTAACAGTCATTATATGTGGGGGCTGCCTATTCCTTTGGGGTATTTCTCTGAGGTAAGTCAGGCTTGTATTTCTATCTTCAGGCTAGTCAGCTCCTCAGGCAGTGCCGAGTTGCATAGGTAGTTGATAGGCGCAATCCACTGCTGCTTCCAGTTGTGTGAGGACAGTTCAGGTACTGCAGTCTACAGAGATTCCACGTCTCAGAGCTCGTCCTATTGTTTTGGGTTTTTGCCAGATCTCTGTATGTGCGCTGATTAGTGCACGCTGTGTTGCCTGATTGCCAGCCATAACAGTACAAGGAGCCAATTCAATGATTTCCAATAGAGGGAAAAAAGAAATCCTGACATCATTTTTTTTTCTTAGCTCTGTCTTCAGTCTTTTTTTTCCCCTAGACATTAGAGTGCTTCAGGACACAGCTGTGGACATGGATATTCAGGCTCTGTGCTCCTCAATGGATAATCTCGTTGTAAATGTACAAAAGATTCAAGATACTATTGATCAGAAATCGATGCTAGAACCAAGAATTCCGATTCCTGATTTGTTTTTTGGTGACAGAACTAAGTTCCTGAGCTTCAGAAATAATTGTAAGCTATTTTTGGCCTTGAAACCTCATTCTTCTGGTAATCCTATTCAACAGGTTTTGATTATTATTTCTTTTTTGCGCGGCGACCCACAGGACTGGGCGTTTTCTCTTGCACCAGGAGATTCTGCATTGAGTAATGTTGATGCATTTTTCCAGGCGCTGGGATTGCTTTACGATGAGCCTAATTCAGTGGATCAAGCTGAGAAAAATCTGCTGGCTTTATGCCAGGGTCAGGATGATGTAGAAGTATATTGTCAGAAATTTAGAAAATGGTCAGTACTCACTCTGTGGAATGAATCTGCACTAGCGGCTTTGTTCAGAAAGGGTCTCTCTGAAGCTCTTAAGGATGTAATGGTGGGATTTCCTATGCCTGCTGGTTTGAATGAGTCTATGTCCTTGGCCATTCAGATCGGTCGTCGCTTGCGCGAGCGTAAATCTGTGCACCATCTGGCGGTATTGTCTGAGAGTAAGCCTGAGCCTATGCAGTGCAACAGGACTATGACTAAAGTAGAACGGCACGAACACAGACGTCTGAACAGACTGTGTTTCTATTGTGGTGATTCTACTCATGCTATTTCTAATTGTCCTAAACGCACTAGGCGGTTCGATAGCTCTGCCGTTATTGGTACTGTACAGTCCAAATTCCTTTTGTCCATTACCTTAATGTGCTCTTTGTCATCATATTCTGTCATGGCGTTTGTGGATTCAGGCGCTGCCCTGAATCTGATGGATTTGGATTATGCTAAACGTTGTGGATTTTTCTTGGAGCCTTTGCGGTGTCCTATTCCGTTGAGAGGAATTGATGCTACACCTCTGGCCAAGAATAAGCCTCAGTACTGGGCCCAGCTGACCATGTGCATGGCTCCTGCACATCAGGAAGTTATTCGCTTTTTGGTACTGCATAATTTGCATGATGTGGTCGTGTTGGGGTTGCCATGGCTACAAACCCATAATCCAGTATTGGATTGGAACTCTATGTCGGTAACCAGCTGGGGTTGTCAGGGAGTACATGGTGATGTTCCATTTTTGTCTATTTCGTCATCCATTCCTTCTGACATCCCAGAGTTCTTGTCGGACTTTCAGGATGTATTTGAAGAGTCCAAGTCTGATGCCCTTCCTCCGCATAGGAATTGTGATTGTGCTATCGATTTGATTCCTGGTAGTAAATTCAGTAAGGGTCGTTTATTTAATTTGTCCGTACCTGAACACACCGCTATGCGCAGTTATGTGAAGGAGTCCCTGGAGAAGGGACATATTCGCCCATCGTCGTCACCATTGGGAGCAGGGTTCTTTTTTGTAGCCAAGAAGGATGGTTCGCTAAGACCGTGTATTGATTACCGCCTTCTTAATAAGATCACTGTTAAGTTTCAGTATCCCTTGCCATTGATTTCTGACTTGTTTGCTCGGATTAAGGGGGCTAGTTGGTTTACTAAGATTGATCTTCGTGGTGCGTATAATCTGGTGAGAATCAGGCAGGGAGATGAATGGAAAACGGCATTTAATACGCCCGAGGGTCATTTTGAGTATCTGGTGATGCCGTTCGGACTTGCCAATGCTCCATCTGTTTTTCAGTCTTTTATGCATGACATTTTCCGTGAGTATCTGGATAAATTCTTGATTGTTTACTTGGATGACATTTTGATCTTCTCAGATGATTGGGAGTCTCATGTAAAGCAAGTCAGAATGGTTTTCCAGGTACTGCGTGCTAATTCCTTGTTCGTGAAGGGATCAAAGTGTCTCTTCGGTGTGCAGAAAGTTTCATTTTTGGGGTTCATCTTTTCCCCTTCTACTATCGAGATGGATCCGGTTAAGGTTCAGGCCATCCAGGATTGGACTCAGCCGACATCTCTAAAAAGTTTGCAGAAATTCCTGGGCTTTGCTAATTTTTATCGTCGCTTCATCTGTAATTTTTCTAGCATTGCCAGACCATTGACCGATTTGACCAAGAAGGGTGCTGATTTGCTTAATTGGTCTTCTGCTGCCGTGGAAGCTTTTCAGGAGTTGAAGCGTCGTTTTTGCTGTGCCCCTGTGTTGTGTCAACCTGATGTTTCTCTTCCGTTCCAGGTCGAGGTTGATGCTTCTGAGATTGGTGCAGGGGCGGTTTTGTCACAGAGAGGTTCTGGTTGCTCAGTGTTCAAACCATGTGCTTTCTTTTCCAGGAAATTTTCTGCTGCTGAGCGTAATTATGATGTGGGCAACCGAGAGTTGCTGGCCATGAAGTGGGCATTCGAGGAGTGGCGTCATTGGCTTGAGGGTGCTAAGCATCGCGTGGTGGTTTTGACTGATCATAAGAACCTTACTTATCTTGAGTCTGCCAAGCGCTTGAATCCTAGACAGGCCCGTTGGTCGTTATTTTTTGCTCGTTTTGATTTTGTGATTTCATACCTTCCGGGCTCTAAAAATGTGAAGGCGGATGCTCTGTCTAGGAGTTTTGTGCCCGACTCTCCGGGGTTATCTGAGCCGGCGAGTATCCTCAAGGAAGGAGTCATTGTGTCTGCCATCTCCCCTGATTTGCGGAGAGTGTTGCAGAAATTTCAGGCTAATAAACCTGATCGTTGTCCGGCCGAGAAACTGTTCGTCCCTGATAGGTGGACTAGTAAAGTTATCTCTGAACTTCATTGTTCGGTGCTGGCCGGTCATCCAGGAATCTTTGGTACCAGGGAGTTGGTTGCTAGATCCTTCTGGTGGCCATCTCTGTCGCGGGATGTGCGTGCTTTTGTGCAGTCCTGTGGAATTTGTGCTAGGGCTAAGCCCTGCTGTTCACGTGCCAGTGGGTTGCTTTTGCCCTTGCCGGTCCCGAAGAGGCCTTGGACACATATTTCGATGGATTTCATTTCTGACCTTCCCGTTTCTCAAAAGATGTCTGTCATTTGGGTGGTCTGTGATCGCTTTTCTAAAATGGTCCATCTGGTGCCCTTGGTTAAATTGCCTTCCTCCTCTGATTTGGTGCCTTTGTTCTTCCAGCATGTGGTTCGTTTACATGGCATTCCTGAGAATATTGTTTCTGACAGAGGTTCCCAGTTTGTCTCGAGGTTCTGGCGAGCCTTTTGTGGTAGGATGGGCATTGACCTATCCTTTTCCTCGGCTTTCCATCCTCAGACTAATGGCCAGACCGAACGAACCAATCAGACCTTGGAAACATATCTGAGATGTTTTGTTTCCGCTGACCAGGATGATTGGGTGTCATTTTTGCCGTTGGCTGAGTTCGCCCTTAATAATCGGGCCAGCTCGGCTACCTTGGTCTCTCCATTTTTCTGCAATTCTGGGTTCCATCCTCGTTTCTCTTCAGGACAGGTTGAGTCTTCGGACTGTCCTGGTGTGGATTATGTGGTGGACAGGTTGCAGCAGATCTGGACTCAGGTAGTGGACAATTTGACCTTGTCCCAGGAGAAGGCTCAGCTTTTCGCTAATCGCAGACGCCGTGTGGGACCCCGACTTCGTGTTGGGGATCTGGTTTGGTTATCTTCTCGTCATATACCTATGAAGGTTTCCTCTCCTAAATTTAAACCTCGTTTTATTGGTCCGTATAGGATTTCTGAGATTCTCAATCCGGTGTCTTTTCGTCTGACCCTCCCAGACTCCTTTTCCATACATAATGTATTCCATAGGTCGTTGTTGAGGAGATACGTGGCACCTATGGTTCCATCTGTGGAGCCTCCTGCCCCTGTTTTGGTGGAGGGGGAATTGGAGTATATTGTGGAGAAGATTTTGGATTCTCGTGTCTCTAGACGGAAACTCCAGTATCTGGTCAAATGGAAGGGTTATGCTCAGGAAGATAATTCCTGGGTTTTTGCCTCTGATGTCCATGCCCCAGATCTTGTTCGTGCCTTTCATGTGGCTCATCCTGGTCGGCCTGGGGGTTCTGGTGAGGGTTCGGTGACCCCTCCTCAAGGGGGGGGTACTGTTGTGAATTCTGTGGCTGAGTTCACTTCTGTGGTCACAAGTGGTATTGCAGTCTCTGGGCTTCCTCCCTCAGGTGTTTTGGTGAGCTCGTTGGCTGCCTTGCTATTTAGCTCCACCTGAGTCTGTCTTCCTTGCTCCTTGTCAATGTTCCAGTGTTGGATCTGAGCTACTGCATCTTTCCTTGGGCCTGCTGCTCTGCTAGATAAGTGCTTCTAGTTTGTTTTCTGTTTTTTCTGTCCAGCTTGTTATTATCTTTTGCTGGAAGCTCTGAGAAGCAAAGGGGTGCACCGCCGTGCTGTTAGTTCGGCACGGTGGGTCTTTTTTGCCCCTTTGCGTGGTTTTCGTTTTAGGGTTTTTTGTAGACTGCATAGTTCTCTTTGCTATCCTCGCTCTGTCTAGAATATCGGGCCTCACTTTGCTGAATCTATTTCATTCCTACGTTTGTCTTTTCATCTTGCTAACAGTCATTATATGTGGGGGCTGCCTATTCCTTTGGGGTATTTCTCTGAGGTAAGTCAGGCTTGTATTTCTATCTTCAGGCTAGTCAGCTCCTCAGGCAGTGCCGAGTTGCATAGGTAGTTGATAGGCGCAATCCACTGCTGCTTCCAGTTGTGTGAGGACAGTTCAGGTACTGCAGTCTACAGAGATTCCACGTCTCAGAGCTCGTCCTATTGTTTTGGGTTTTTGCCAGATCTCTGTATGTGCGCTGATTACTGCACGCTGTGTTGCCTGATTGCCAGCCATAACAGACTGCACCAAATAGATTGCCATTGTGAAGAAGGACACACTTTAAGCTCTGCTTTGAGCTATTGATTAACAGTTACCATTCATTTCAGATATAGATTGGAATTCCCATTTCTTCAATTAAATCATGTATACTATGGCAAGACAAAAAGCCACTGACACTTCTAAAGTATTGTGGAAATGCACTTTCTCTGGATGGAAAGTACCTTTGCGCCTTTATCAAGCAATCTTGTCTCATAAAGTCTTAAATTCTGAAGCCCTTTTGCATAATCCCAAATCTCGTGCCAAAGTGTTCAACTCATGCTGGTCCCTTATGAACTGAAACATCTTCAATTTCAAAATCTTCATCATTGCTGTCACTTTGTTCACCATGTTGAGGCACTTGACGTGCAGCTGATGGTAGACTAGGATACACTATTTTATATCTATTTTTCTTGTTATAGCCTGAATGTTTCACTTTGCAAAAGTAACAGTCACTGAAATGATCTCTTGGCGCTGGCCAAAGCATTGGTATATGAAATACTTCATCTCGCGCTCCCTTCGTCCAGATCTGTAAACTCTAGACACACTGCTTGAGCATCTTGTGAAGGACCAAACACTTACCTTGATCACCAAGTTTTAATATGAAATATGCATAATAGGCTTGCTTGACAAATGTGCTGATGTTCATCCCCTGACTGGAAACGGTGAAACTGCCACAGATATAGCAAAAGGAATCAGGGCTGTTTAGGCACTTAAGATAAGAAATTGCAGAGACATAAATGATCTTAAAAAAAGGAAGTAAGTATGTAAATAAAAAAATAAATTCTGCTAATTCCTTCTGATAACCTCTCACCACACTGTCTCACATGTAACTGAATAGCCTGGAGAAATAACAACCTGTTGTCAGTCGCCATGGTCATGCTCCACTCGAGGGCAGTTCTCTCTCAGCCAGTAGGAAACCACTAGTACTACCCTCGATCCAGACTAGAGTATTTGCATTAAGATAAGCTGTAGAGAAAAAATGGCGTGATAGAAGAAAACCAAAGGTACCGTCACATTTAGCGACGCTGCAGCGATCTAGACAAGGATCCCGATCGCTGCAGTGTCGCTGTGTGGTTGCTGGAGAGCTGTCACACAGACAGCTCTCCAGCGACCAACTATGCAAAGTCCACTGGTAACCAGGGTAAACATCGGGTTACTAAGCGCAGGGCCGCGCTTAGTAACCCGATGTTTACCCTGGTTACCAGTGCTAATGTAAAAAAAAAAAAAAACACTACATACTTACATTCCGGTATCTGTCCCCCAGCGCTGTGCTTTCCTGCACTGACTGTGAGCGCCGGCTGGCCGTAAAGCACAGCGGTGACGTCACCGCTGTAATCTGCTTTACGGCTGGCCGGCGCTGACAGTGCAGGGAAGCAGAACGCCGAGGGACAGACACCGGAATGTAAGTATGTAGTGTTTGGTTTTTTTTACATTTACACTGGTAACCAGGGTAAACATCGGGTTACTAAGCGCGGCCCTGCGCTTAGTAACCCGATGTTTACCCTGGCTACCAGTGAATACATCGCTGAATCGGCGTCACACA
Organism: Ranitomeya imitator; assembly: GCF_032444005.1. Taxonomy (NCBI): domain Eukaryota; kingdom Metazoa; phylum Chordata; class Amphibia; order Anura; family Dendrobatidae; genus Ranitomeya; species Ranitomeya imitator. Next base: position 756,232,576 of record NC_091283.1, on the reverse strand, counting down.
CGCCGATTCAGCGATGTCTGCGGGAGATCCAGCGACGAAATAAAGTTCTGGACTTTCTGCTCCGACCAACGATGTCACAGCAGGATCCAGATCGTTGCTGCCTGTCAAACACAATGATATCACTATCCATGACGCTGCAACGTCACAGATCGCTAGCGATATCGTTGTGAAGTTGGTCAGTGTGAAGGTACCTTAACAGCAGGTTTGAAATCAGCATGTCTATTTTAGTCTGAATCAGCAGAAAAACAACAAAAATGATGTTCAAAATTGTTCCCCAGTGTATTATGTACGGTACCTGTTTTTTTTTTCAGATATAACCTGATTAAAATTGTACCTCCCTTGATTATCCAATGCACATGTATAGTATATGTACATTACTTATGCACTGGGCCATGTATGCCATTATATAACCTGCTTTACAAGTTTGCACATTCTCAATGCTTGCTAGTTCTGCAAATGTGATGACTAAATATATCACATAGCGCTCTTCTTGCTTCACTCATTGATGACGGCTTTCTGAGTACAAGTAACTGATAATTGACACTACCAGGCTTTCATCTAGGTCAGACATCACAGTTCCACAGATTGCAGGTTTGAATTACACTTGAAATCAATTTTAAAGGTGACGGTAATACAGGAGCCGGTAAAGAGTATGGTTGATGGGAGATCAGAGCTCTTCTTTAACTCGTTGATTTTTTTTCTGAGCTCAAGAGAGCTCTACAGCACTAAGGATATTATTAGAGAAATCACAGAAGACTATTGTATGTGTCATATGGAGTTACAGCGAGTGACACCAAAGAGTTAGGAAACATGGTACGAATGCTAAAAGCAATGGGAACTAAAGTTACAGTGCTGACCTGTACAATACAATGCCATTTTGTTTCTTCTCCTTCATTTTCAGACAGGTTCACTTCAAAGAAAACATGTTCATCGCCAGTAATGAAACATTGTGGCCAGTTGACCATTTTTGAAGCAATGATAGCATGGGAATCTGGGTAAAGTATCTACTAGTACAAAGAAATATTATTTTTCAATGTCAAACGTATATAGTATGGGCCACACCGCAAAATATGTAAGTGCTCTTCTAATAATGGACAAAGAAAGCTTTTGGGTTCCCTTATGTTCCAGAGCTCAGGTGTGAACGCATCTCCTTTTCCCTTATAGTTACCACTTTGGTCCTCCAGTCACTTCATACTTGGGCTTTAGGAGAATATATTCAACATGAATGCATGCACCAAAATGGAATATATCCAGGTAACCAAAGATATGCGTACCAAAATAATAATAAATTCTCCTATGGGAAAACACAGTAACAATAGGGGCCCCTATGTGGGCCTTTATTGTGCAATTGTATACTTGGCAGTCACCCCCTCCAGGAGTGGGTATGTGGAGAGTGGCTGTTGATCTGGTATTTTGCACCTGTGTTGCTAGTATCTTGCTTTATGGGCTGGCTGCACCCTGCAGTGCATTTGTTCTAAGATCTGGGCAGGTAAGTGTTGCTGCCTTTTTTTCTGTTGTTGAAAATTGAATTTTTGTAGACCTTGAGTCTCTAGTGGCTTTGCTATTTAGTTTAGTTTGATTTTTATCAGCTAGCATTCGAATGACATGCGAATGTGATCGATATGCAATGCAATTTTAACATTAGCTTTACATAGAGTAATTCTCTGTCATTTAGACATAATTTTCAAATTAAATATTTTTCACAGCATAGATATATACAGAACATGGGTCACAAGGGCCCAGAAGAAACGACCTCCAAGTCCATATATATAAGTAATCTTTATTAACCATGTAAAATTCAAGGAATACAAAAAACAGGTGAGGTAGGGTGCCACATGATGTACACAGACACGGCACAGACGTGTAGTATACCAGAGGCACACGGAACCAGGGAAAGAAAATACCCGCATCTATCAATTTCTCATACAAGGACTAATGCTTCCTTAGAAAGGATATCTGAATTGCAAACAATATATATATATATATATATATATATATATATATATACAGAGCTATAACAGGTGCTAGATACAATATTCGGCCATAGCCCTGCATATAGTATGACAATAAAGCATAGTCTCACATTTTACAAAGAAAGGATATAATTGAGAGATTACAAAAGAACAACCCACCATTCAAGGAACAAGCTATATATGAATAGTAATCATAATCATAGATATAATAACATAAGCTCACCCGGGTGTCTTTTGAAATAAAGTAAAAGTGGAAACCACTTAACCCAGAAAAATGAAACCAATCACCAAAACAACGGATGCACCAGAAAGACCAATTTGGATAAATAGTATTACTTTATTGGTTTATTATCTAGCAGCGATACAATATAAAGAATGTTTTTTATTTAATATAAAAATACACATTAATTGTTACAAAAAAATACAAAAAAGTGTGCAGCACAGAACGGCATATGGAAATAAATACACGGATGCCCACACGCACATTCAAAAAAATGACATATATATCCGTGCAAGGTAAGTACTCTCCACAACGGGGGTATATTAATCCCCGAGAGATGAGTGAAACCATAAAAAAATATATAAAAACATATTTTTTTAAATAAAAAACTCCAAATTACTGTGCAATATGTGCAAAAAAGTGCTAAGGTGCAATATAAAAAGAAGTTATTATTAAATAACGGTATTTTCAGACCCTGCACAGTGTTGGTAAACATAAAGTGCTAAGCGTTGAAAATAACAACTCCCGGGAAAAATTATATAATGAATATTACCTTGGGGCACCGTGCTGTCCAGAGTACACGCACATAAAACTTCTTTTTATATTGCACCTTAGCACTTTTTTGCACATATTGCACAGTAATTTGGAGTTTTTTATTTAAAAAAAATTTTTTTTATATATTTTTTATTGTTTCACTCATCTCTCAGGGATTAATATACCCCAGTTGTGGGGAGTACTTACCTTGCACGGATATATATGTGATTTTTTTGAATGTGCATGTAGGCATCCGTATATTTATTTCCATATGCCGTTCTGTGCTGCACACTTTTTTGTATTTTTTTGTAACAATTGATGTGTATTTTTATATTAAATAAAAAACATTTTTTATATTGTATCGCTGCTAGATATTAAACCAATAAAGTAATACTATTTATCCAAATTGATCTTTCTGGTGCATCCGTTGTTTTGGTGATTGGTTTCATTTTTTTAAAGAAAGGATATAAGATGTATGTTACCTCTTAGTAGAGTGCAGGGTATAAATTTTCCCCGCGTCCGTGCACCCACCCCGACGCGCGTTTCGGTCGCACACCTTCTTCAGGGGGCATCTAGACATATACAGTATACATATATATATACTGTTCAAAAAATAAAGGGAACACTAAAATGCCACATCCTAGATATCACTGAATGAAATATTCCAGTTGCAAATCTTTATTCATTACATAGTGAAAAAGCAGACAACCGTGTTAGAAACACATCGCTTGTTGGCTATCCTGTCTTGGATTTTTTAATCTTAATTAAATAAACTTATTACACCTACATTTTTACCAGAAGCTGGAACTTCCCCTACCTTTTTACATATTTTCAACACGAGTGGTAGGTTCGTGGTTCCGTGCACACTGGACTTCTATGGTGAGCTGGCGTTACTTTCATTTTTGGCTACTAATTAATTAAACCTGATTTCTGATGTCATTGGGGAAGGTGTATCAGCTAGCCTTCACTATCTGTATTGTATAAAGGCAGTCTCACACGTCCAGATAATTCCGGTACCAGAAAAATCGGTACCGGAATTATCCGTGCCCGTGCGTTTCTGTGGCACATCAGTGTGACACATGTGCGGCACAAGTGTGCCGCCCGTGTGCCGACTGGGTACCACACGCACCGTGCAGGAGACAGCGCTAGAGATAAGCGCTGTCCCCTGCATCTGGTGCTGAAGCTGCCATTCATATCTTCTCTGCAGCAGCGTTTGCTGTAGAGAAGATATGAATAATCCTTTTTTTTTTGTTTCTTGTGTTTAAAATAAAGATCCATGTCCCCTCCCACCCCCTGTGCGCCCGCCCGCTGTTATTAAAATACTCATCCGGCTCCCTCGCTGGCGCTGCTTCCTGTCCTGGCCGCACCTTCTACTGTATGAGCGGTCACGTGGGGCCGCCCATTACAGAAATGAATATGCGGCTCCACCCCTATGGGAGGTGGAGCCGCATATTCATGACTGTAATCGGCGGCACCACGTGACCGCTCATACAGTAGAAGGTGCGGCCAGGACAGGAAGCAGTGCCAGCGAGGAAGCCGGGTGAGTATTTTAAGAACAGCGGGCGGGCGCACAGGGGGTGGGAGGGGGTGGGGACGTGGATCTTTATTTAAAACACGAGAAACAAAAAAAAAAGGATTATTCATATCTTCTCTACAGCAAACGCTGCTGCAGAGAAGATATGAATGGCGGCTTCAGCACCACATGGGGGGACAGCGCTTACTGTAGCGCTGTCTCCTGCACGGTACACAGACTGCACATGGACAACGTCCGTGTGTGGTATGTGTTTTACACGGACCCATTGACTTTAATGGGTCCGTGTAATCCGTGCGCTCCCACGAACACTGACATGTCTCCGTGTTTTCCAAACGGACACACGGTCCGTGAAAACACGCTGACATGTGCAGAGACACATTGATTTCAATGTGTCTACGTGAGTCAGTGTCTCCGGTACGTGAGGAAACTGTCACCTCACGTACCGGAGCCACTGACGTGTGAAACCGGCCTAAGCCTGAGAAAGGACCTGGATCAGCAAAGCAGCGCATAGCTCAAATAAAGAAGTTTTTGTATAAGCTTATTTCTCTCCATTTTTGGAGCCCAATTAATCCAAAGAAAAACTCATTTTTATTTTTTACCATTTTGTCCGGATCCTCATCCTCTGAGATCTAGAGGGGGTAGCTGCAGCCATCAGAGACTTTTTCCCTGCAATCATCAGTGTTGTGCCTGATGCTGCACAAGTTGAGGTGAGTGAAATCGCTCACCACTGCAATATTGTTTTACCTCATTGAGCCACACAAGGATTGTTCTCTTCTCTTTTCCTTCATACATTGTTAAAGAGTAACAGACGTGTTAATTTTTATTTAATCAATCAATAGTACACATGAATAAAAGAAACTTTGTGTCATATAATATATATGAGGGTCCATTCATTCCCTCCTTTCTCCTCTCTCTTTTCCAGTAGGAACAAGAGCTGACATTCTGAATCTCTTAAAAATAGACTTGTGCAAAGGACATAATGAGGTAGGAAATTATGTGTACCTGGCAGAGTGACAATCCTAAAAAAAATTGCAGGCAGCTCCTTTTGAACCAAAGGACCTCTGCCGTGCCAAAGCGGATGGCTATTTATTGTGAGTCAGGTCGAGATTTAAAGATTGGACAGGTAATTAGCCAGAAAAAGCATTTTAAAAGGAATCTGTCACCTCCCCGGAATGTATATGACCTATTAATATGGACATACAGGTAATAGAAATAGTCCTACCTCTATGCCTCATATTAGCGGTCTTGTTGTTGAGAGATGTTATATTCTGTCTTTATGTTAATTATTTCGTCCAGGCTCCGACCCTTCAGCGTCAGTTACGGCCCCAGAATCTTGTGCCTATGCCCTGCACCCCCTCAGAAATACATACCTCATCCTCTATTCTGCGGGTACTGCAGTAAGGGTTCTTCTGCTCAGGTCGGCAGCCATTTTAGCATTGGAATGGAGTATTCCGCAGGCAGGTAAGAATAATTTTTTTCCCTTCTTTTGTGGATGTGGGGCCAGGACCAGGAACATGAGACCAGAGGCATGGTGCCAGAACATGGGGCCAGGACATGGGGCCAGGAAATGGGGCCAGAACAAGGGACATAAGAGCAAGCACAAGGAACATAGGGGTCATGACCAGGGACATAGGGGCCAACACCAGGGGCATAGGGGCCAGCACCAGGGGCATAGGGGCCAGGTTGAGGGACTTAATTATTGTATGGAGGCCAAAATGAGGAACCTACATTATTAGTTTATGGTGGCAAGTGGACGGACATAATTACTGTAGAGGCCAATTAGAGACCAATACTGATGTAATATACCGTAATTAACTTTTTAGAATACTGTTCTCAATGGGGGGAACAAAAGGGAGATCCTGTTACTGTGCAGGGTGGCACTATGATGTCTTTTTTCATAATCTGGCATAGGGTATGCGTTGAGGAATTAGTGGGGAATGTGCTCTGGAAGTGATCAGCTAGTGATGACTGTGTGTTATTTTCTGTAGAGACGAGTCCTGGCTGGAAGAAGTGATGGTAGTCTGTGCCAGATGAAGAAGAAAAGTGAAGATGAAGGACTTCAGATAGAGACATCACTGGTAAGTCAGTGTGTTACCTGTACACTAACACTATACACTATTTACAAGGCTCCTGTGTATAATGTCACTGATGATCCCTGTATTACCTGTACACTATATACAGAGCTCCTGTGTATAATGTCACTGATATAGCATGTGCACAGTTGATGTGTGGGAGCCGCCTGTATTTTACAGTCGATGCGTCACTATAATGAGGATAATGACTAACAGGTATTTGCTGTAGAGTGGGCTCTTAGAGTTGCTCTGTGACTTCAGGCAAAGGAGCTTTCAGTCAGGCAGGAGGAGGAAGTGGAGGGTGGGGAATAGAGCTGGAGTGGCAGAGGCCTCATATCTAGCCATCACTTCAACTGCTGATTTCTCAGTAATGAAGGTACAGACTGGTCCATGTAAATGTATTGCTGAACTTGTCCTTGAAAGAGCTACATGAACATATAAATAGTTTGGGGTGTGAAATCCTGCTGACAGATTCCCATTAAATATTGTTGCAATGGCAACAATTTGTAAAAGATGTATTCTTATGTAAACTGTAACATCATTTTTAAAGGTGGACATATGCTCCAACATCTGCTTATAATAACCCTAATGTATTACTAAATATCATAAAATAATATTGCTGAGCATGAAATCATCACTGCTGAGCAAGCTCAGAATCCTAAATCTCCACCTGAATGACTACTAACATAAAAGCATGTGCTATGGTTTAAATAAAATGGTAACATATAGCATGATATTAATGAATAGATTAGAGCTGATGTGACTTTAGTCAATTTAGATGAAGAAAAAGATAAATCAATGTCTGAGCAGTTATTGACTTGTGGCATTAATTTCAGGCTTCTACGATGTTGAAAATCCAAAGAGACATGAAAAAAATAAAAATAAACAGAAACTCTATTAGGCACCATGTTTCATCTGGTGTTGCATGTGTGAGAACAAGTGGATTTATCTAGTAGGATTTCCACTAATACAATCCGCAACCCGCAGCAGTCTTGACACTGACACCGCAGGAAGCTCTGAAATCAAGTTCGATTCAGATACATTAACCACGCTGGGCAGAGGTTTTAGGACTTGAAGAAATCCACAGGAACACCTTGGTGGGGAAAAAAATGAATTGGAGGAGCCATGTGTGAGTAAAGCAGTCACACTGTGAGTCAGCATTAAGCCACAGGGAGCTGGCTTCTTTCAGGAGCACAGATTGATCAAAAGATATTTCTGATATCAAGCACAATGTAGTGAGAACCTTCGGAAAGAACTGAATGTGATCTAACCTTCGCCTCACAGGCATACACTATGTTCCTGGGGAACCTGAAGGTACACAACTTCAAAAAGTATGCCAGGTTTCTATACCCACCTCTGTTCTATAAAGTATTTTGTGTGGGATACAGATACAGAAGGTGAATCTGTAGTAACTATACATGTCTAAACTAAAAGTTCTACAAAAAATATAGTTGACCAATACATTTTTTATTGCGTTTGTGTTTTTTCTTATATACTTTTACTATTAATGGCTTAGGAATTTAATCTAATAATGTTGCAAGATTATTTTGGGATATACAGAAAATTGTGAACCACAATTGAAATTAAGAGCAGACCCCTTTGCTCTAAAGGGAACCTGACATTGATACATGTTGCCTGATGCACGGATAGCATGTATTAGATCTCAGTGTCACGAGACAAAAATAGGAAGACATGAGATTAGGAATCTGGGCCCCTGAAATGCCCCTCAGGCTAGGGGAAGCCCTGTCTTTCCTTAACTTGGGGGTACCCTTGAACGTAGGGAGGCCCAAGTCACCGACCTGTCCCTGTCTCCTGTTAAACCCTGTACTAAACCCCCAACCCCCACCCCAGGGGGTGAACAGTGTAAACAGCACCAAAAAGCAAATAAACAATATAAGAGTGAGGGGAACACGATACCAAAAGGTGAATGCACAAACTACAAAATAGCAAAACTCAGAACTTAGCTTGTGCACGCCGCTGCAAACTCCACAACAAAGATAGTACAGCAACTGAGCTCCAAACACCAGACTTGGCTGACACCAGGGAGATGCTACTGCGAGGTTGGTCTCCTGAAAGGAACTGTATAACCAACAGGCAGCTGATGCACCAGGTGACCTTATAAAGGATGGTGGGAGTGGTCACAAACATCAGCTGACCCAGCAGCAATGCAATGCAATAACACCAGCGGCCACCGGGGGGAGAAAACTGCATTAACCCCCAATGACCAGAAAAGGAAAAAAGGTTTAAATCTGAAGGAAACCAGATCTGCCACAGATCCAAACATGGATCGTGACACTCAGCCAGCTGTGGCTAATTTATGTGCTCACAACTTACAAACCATTTCAGTAGGTTATATGTTGAAAAGGTTTTGAAATGCACTGTGGAAAAACAAATCAGTATCTGTATGAGTGGAAATGTGGAATTCCAAAGGAAAACAATATCACGTGGTTTGAGGGAATGTTTCACGAGGCTGGTGGCATCGAATATGCATCGAAAAACAAACAGCTATAAAGAGATATTATGAAATTATTTAACAAATTTAAGATAATGTAAAAGGAGATCGAAATATAAAACTTTTCCCAAATATATACAATTAGTAGAAAAAATCCTGTCTCATTCAGTGAGAATAGCTTTGGCCCTATCTCTCTGTTTTGATAGCTGTGTGAGACTTTCTGCTTCTGAGCTCGGAGTTTGCAGCATGGAAATAGGCAAAATCTACTGTTACTATATCTTCTGTTACTATATCTGACTTCATGCTGGATGAAGTAATGTAAGGAAAGATTTAAGATGGAATCCTGTGTGTTACGGAGCTGCAGAAGAAGGCTAGAAACAGCAGCTGAGGTGAATCCTTGTCACTCGGCAAACAAGAAAAATGCTTTTAATTCGGCATTAATGATTTTTAAGCTTGTCATATCCTGCCAAGAACAATGGTAATCTATACACACAGAACAATTAGCAATTGTTTTACCCACTGAAAGTTTGATTGGTCTGTCTAAGCAGACAATTAAATGACTACTACTACTATTAATCAGCAATTGTAGCAAATCAGTGGTCATTAAACACCCTACATAGTCTAATGTAAATGGAGAATGGGGATGGAAGTCTATCATCTTCAAAAATGACTTCTGCTCAGATTGATGTGGAAACTACATGGACAACACTGTGAAGAGGCTTTCATTAGAAAACAACATACTCTTGAGATTATGGTGTGGAGTTGCATAAAGTATGGTAGCCGGACCCCAATAGTCTACATTCCAGGTAAACTATTAGCTAACAATCCAGCGTTACATTAATTTGGTGGTGGAATCAGTGGAGCAACCATTCCTCCAAGAGCCATTTTTCAAAAAGACAGCACCAGTTGCATTCTTGTCATGGCACTGTGAACAGTCTTTGTTGCCTTTATATGTGCTACTATAGCCTACAGCTTCTCCAGACTCATATCCCATCAAGCACATCTGGGACGTCACTGTTCAACATCTGCAAAATGAGTTGCCAGCAGCCGATCTTGATGATTTACCCAAGTGCATTGAGCGTGGCAGAACATTCCTCAGATACACGTTAATAACTTTGTTGATAACATGACAAGGCATGTAAGTGCAGAGATTTCTGTGCATGGTACTCACACTCTATTTAAAAAACAAAGTCCAGCTCACCAGTAATGCCTGACTCCAGTCCTGTCCGGAGCCAGATAGTGTATCTACCAAAATACTCAAACATGAAAGCAAGGAGTAGAGATCCAGCTCCATGGATAAAAAATATTCCTTATTGATCCATATCAAAAATTCAAATAACATCTATATCCAAATCACTGACGTGTGTCTGGTGCGTCAATCTCTTTTCCTTGCTCATACTCGATACTGAATAAATCGAGGAGGTATTTTTTACATTTTGTTTCCATTTTTTAATCATTTGATATACCATAATTAAAATGTCTATCCATGTGTGATTTTCATAATTCCACGACATTTCCTTCTTGGTTTTGCAATTTCCGTGTTGAAGAGACCTTGTATGGTTGAAACGTTGCATCTGGCAAAATCTTTTTTTTTTATATTTCACCCGGATTGGATGCTGTCCTTCACTGCTTTTTTGGTATGTACTTTTTCCATGGGGTCCAGTGGAACTAGGACTTGCATTCACATATCTGATGTGCTGTCGGCTATTTTTTAATTTGTGAAGAGTATGTCTGACAACATACTGTTATCTCCTTTTGCAGGATCATCTATTATTATACCATGAAATACAATGACAGTGACCAAATACTAATGTCCAGTTAATAATATATGCCATATGGCTACTTAGAGTTATCCTTTCAAATGTTCAAACACATTTTGACATTTTGCACGCCAGTCTTGATGAAGGCTGTGCCTCTTAATTTGGTTCACAATTCAGCTGCCATTTGTCATAGTAAGTAAGGTCCTCCAGTCAGGAACTTGAGTACAGTGCCAACAAAATAATTTTTACATTTGTGCGGCAAAAAAAACAACTTTACATATAAAATCTGCGTCATGACTTCACTTCTTGAAAGTGCACACATTGGACTTCACGTAATTCACCAGCCTTGCTGAATCCATGCCTAAACGACTGCAGATGGTGATAAAATATAAGGGTGACATGATGAAATACTAATTGTAACTAATTATCCACAATAAAACACTTCCATGTTAAGATTTTAGGGTTTTGTTGAATTTGTAAAGATTTTTTTCCCGGCACTGTACATTTCTATTGTAAATTACATGACATTTGTGACATAAATTATGTTGAACTTGTCATCTGGGCTATTCCATGCCACATCCCTACTAAGCTCCATCCACTTTTCAAAAAAGATTGCATACCTGGTGTAAAATTCCGAAAGTCACAACATTTTTATGCAAGAAAGAGTTGCTAAAAAATGTTGTAACATTTCAAACACTTTTATGCCAGATCGTTGCACAAACTAATGATTCGGGGCAATAGCGTATAATCAGTGGTGTAGAGTGTGCCTGCTCAAGTCATTACCATGAATTGCACTCCTTTGCATAATGATTGTTTATGTGCCTTGTACAGCTGCGTAGATCGCACATCCCTATGGCTAAGCTCCAATCCTTCATTAAACAGAAAAAAAGCAGAAATTGAAATTTACTGTGGCACTGCAGAGTACACTCACACATTGTATGTTTGATAAAATTACATTAGGGCATTACTAATTGGCTAGACTGGGACCTTGTCATGGTAACTGGGGATACTGAACATAAATGGGACATGTTTAAGGAAATACTACTAGAATCCTGTAGAAAACTTAAACCATCTGGTAATAAAATGTCCAGGAATAAAAAGAAACTTTTATAAATAAATAAGATAGTACAAAGTTTAATAAGACAAAAAAAAGGGCATTCAAAATCTTGAAGGCCGAGAATACTGAAATAAGAAATGTAAAAAAAAAGCAAGCAAAGTTATGTACAGAGAAACAAATTGCCAGCAAAATTAAAGTAAATCCCCAAAACTTTTATGAATGCATCAATGCTAAAAACGAAAAAAACGGATGATAATAACAAGATAATTATAGAGGACAAAAAAAGGCTGAGATATTAAACAGGCATTTTTCATCCGTGTTCACCAGTGACCTGTCTGCTCCAGAGATCGTTCAACAAGGCAAAAATTAAAGTTCACCACTTGATGTAAGTAGTTTAACCCAAGAAGAAGAATGCCTGCGTCTGAGCAAATTAAACATTGTCCCAGGTGGCATTCATCCACGGATACTGAGGGAATTGAGCTTAGTAATTGATAGACTGCTGTATATTCTTAGAGTCTCTTGTAACAGGGGTGGTGCCACAAGATTGGAGGATGGATGATGTGCTACCGATATTTAAGAAAGGAAAGAAGGTGGACCAGCTAACTACCATCCGGTAAGCCTGACATCAGTAGTGTGCCAAGTTTTTGAGGGCATCATAAGAGATGACCTGGTGAAATATATTGCAGAGAAAAATATAATAATTGACAAATAGCATGGATTCATTAACCCCATAACCCCCAAGGGTGGTTTGCACGTTAATGACCGGGCCAATTTTTACAATTCTGACCACTGTCACTTTATAAGGTTATAACTCTGGAAAACTTCAATGGATCCTGATGATTCTGACATTATTTTCTCATGACATATTGTACTTCATGATAGTGGTAAAATGTCTTTGACACTACCTGTGTTTATTTGTGAAAAAAAAGGAAATTTGATGAAAATTTTGAAAATTTTGCAATTTTCCAACTTTGAATTTTTATGCCCTTAAATCATAGAGATATGTCACACAAAATACTTAATAAGTAACTTTCCCACATGTCTACTTTACATCAGCACGATTTTGGAACCAAAATTTTTTTTGTTTGGGAGTTATAAGAGTTAAAAGTTGACCAGCAATTTCTCATTTTTACAACACCGTTTTTTTTAGGGACCACATCACATTTGAAGTCACTTCGACGGGTCTATATGAGAGAAAATACCCAAGTGTGACAACATTCTAAAAACTGCACCCCTCAAGGTGTTCAAAACCATATTCAAGAAGTTTATTAACCCTTCAGGTGTTTCACAGGAATTTTTGGAATGTTTAAAAAAAATGAACATTTAACTTTTTGTCACAAAAAAATTACTTCAGCTCCAATTTGTATTATTTTACCAAGGGTAACAGGAGAAATTGGACTACACTCAAAAGTTGTTGTACAATTTGTCCTGAGTACGCTGATACCCCATATGTGGGGGTAAACCACTGTTTAGGTGCATGGCAGAGCTCGAAAGGGAAGGAGCGCTGTTTGACTTTTCAATGCAAAATTGACTGGAATTGAGATGGGACGCCATGTTGCGTTTGGAGAGCCCCCGATGTGCCTAAATATTGAAACCCCCCACAAGTGACACTATTTTGGAAAGTAGATCCCCTAAGGAACTTATCTAGATGTCTGGTGAGCACTTTAACCCACCAAGTGCTTCACAGAAGTTTATAATGTAGAAACGTAAAAAAAATATCATATTTTTTCACCAAAATGATATTTTCACCCCCAATTTTTTATTTTCCCAAGGGTGACAGAAGAAATTAGACCCCAAAAGTTGTTGTCCAATTTGTCCTGAGTATGCTGATACCCCATATGTTGGGGTAAACCACTGTTTGGGCATACGGGAGAGCTCAGAAGGGAAGGAGCACTTCTTTTACTTTTTTCAACGCAGAATTGAGATCCATGTCACGTTTGGAGAGCCCCTGATGTGCCTAAACAGTGGAAACCCCCCAATTCTAACTGAAACCCTAACCCAAACACACCCCTAACCCGAATCCCAACCCTAACCATAGCCATAACCACACCCCTAACCTAAACATGCCCCTAACCCTAATCCCAACCACGCCCCTAACCCCAACACACCCCTAACCCTAATCCCAACTCTAACCACACCCCTAACCCTAATCCCAACCATAACCCTAACCACACCTCTAAACCTAATCCCAACCCTAATCCCAACTGTAAATGTAATCCAAACCCTAACTTTAGCCCCAACCCTAACACTAACTTTAGCCTCAACCCTAACCCTAACTTTAGCCCCAACCCTAACTGTAGCCCCAACCCTGACCCTAACTTTAGCCCCAACCCTAACTTTAGCCCCAACCCTAACCCTAACTTTAGCCCCAACCCTTACTGTTGCCCCAACCCTGACCCTAACTTTAGCCCTAACCCTAACTTTAGCCCCAACCCTAACCCTAGCTGTAGCACCAACCCTAACTGTAGCCCTAACCCTAACTTTAGCCCTAACCCTAACTTTAGCCCCAACCCTAACCCTAACTTTAGCCCTAACCCTAACCCTAATGGGAAAATGGAAATAAATACATTTTTTAAATTTTATTATTTTTTCCTAACTAAGGGGGTGATGAAGGGGGGTTTGGTTTACTTTTATATAGGGTTTTAAGCGGATTTTTATGATTGGCAGCTGTCACACACTAAAAGACGCTTTTTATTGCAAAAAATAGTCTCCACATTTTGAGAGCTATAATTTTTCCATAATTTGGTCCACAGAGTCATGTGAGGTCTTGTTTTTTGCGGGACAAGTCGATGTTTTAATTGGTACCATTTTCGGGCACGTGACGTTTTTTGATCGCTTTTTATTCTGATTTTAGTGAGGCAGAATGACCAAAAACCGGCTATTCATGAATTTCTTTTGGGAGGGGGCGTTTATACCGTTCCACATTTGGTAAAATTGATAAAGTTGTTTTATTCTTCGGGTCAGTACAATTACAGCAATACCATACATTACAGCAATACCATCAGCAATATGATACCTCATATCATTTTTTTATGTTTTGGCGCTTTTATATGATAAAAACTATTTTATATAAAAAATAATTATTTTTGCATCACTTTCTTCCGAGGACTTTTTCATTTTTTTGCTGATGATGCTGTAAGATGACGTTTTCAGCGGTACCATGGTTATTTATATCTGTCTTTTTGATTGCGTGTTATTCCACTTTTTGTTTGGTGGTATGATAATAAAGCGTTGTTGTTTGCCTCTTTTTTTTTTACGGTGTTCACTGAAGGGGTTAACGTCGGGTCGTTACGGACGTGGCGATACTAAATATGTGTACTTTTATTGTTTTTTTATTTAGATAAAGAAATGTATTTATTGGAACTATATATATAGATTTTCTTTATTTAGGAATTTTTTTTTTAATTTTTATACATGTAAATATATATTTTAATTATTAAATTAATAATATATATATATTTTTACTTTAGAACATTGCCTCGGGGAAGAGGGGGGGGGTGACATCACTATATATTAGCAGATAACTCATCTGACACTTTGCACTGTGTCAGATCAGCGATCTGACAGGCACTGCAGGGAGGCTGGTGGCACCTGCTCTGAGAAGGCACTTGCAAGCCACCTCCCTGCAGGTCCCGGAAGGAGCCCCACGGCCATTCTGGATCCGGGGCCTGCAGGGAGGAGGAGGTAGGAGACCCTAAAAAAAACGCGATCACATTGCGTTGTTCCGAGGGTCTCAGGGAAGCACGCAGGGAGCCCCCTCTCTGAGCGATGCTTCCCTATGCCACCAGAACGCTGCGGTCATGTTTGATCGCAGTGTTCCGGGGGTTAATGTGCCGGGAGCGGTCCGTGACCCCTCCTGGCACATAGTGCCGCATGTCAGCTATAATAATCAGCTGACACCCAGCGGCGATTGGCCGCGCTCCCCCCATGAGCGCGGCCTATCGACTATGATGTACTATCCCGTCACTGGGAATTAAGTCCCAGGTCACCTCGATGGGATAATACATTATATGGCATTAAGGAGTTAAGTATTTGTTGTGTCTAACTAAGGTATTGGGTTTTTATGAGGAGGTAGGTGCAAATCTGGATGTTGGTAACGTGCATGATGTGATTTATCTGGACTTTGCAAAGGCATTTGATACTGTACCACAAAACGGCCTTATACTGAAGCTTAAGAAATGGGGGAAACTATATGCAGATAGGTAAGGAATTTGCTAAATGACAGAAAGCAAAGAGTTGTCATAAATGGTACGTTCTCTAAATGGGATAATGGTGCGCTGCAGGGATCTGTGCTGGAACTGTTTCTTTTCTTTATTAATGACCTTGTGAATGGGATTGAGAATAAAGTGTCAGTCTTTACTGACGACACCAAGCTATGTAGGTTACTAAAATTTGACCTTGACATTACAATATTGCAAAACGATCTGAATAAGAAGTATGAATGGGCAAACACTTGGCAAATGAGATTTAATGAAGACAAATGTAGAGTAATGCACCTAGGACGGAGTAATCTTATTGGTGCATATACATTAAATGGGAGAATACTCGGGACTACAGAACAGGAGAAGGACTTGGGTATTCTGGTTACAAGTAAGCTGAGCAGTAGTACTCAATGTCAAGCAAAAGCTGCAAAAGCAAACAGGATTTTAGTGTGCATAAAAAGAGAGAGAAAATCCAGCGATCCCAACTTGTTGTTACCCCACAATAGCTCACTTGTTAGGCCACATCTAGAATGTGGGATTAAGTTTTGGGCTCCACATTTTAAAACGGATATTCAGAAGTTCAAAGGTGGGCAACTAGATTAAGGGATGGAAGCCTTGGAGAAGTTGGGCTTTACATGATCTCATTTACGTGTGTGGTCATTACAAAGAGCTAGCACATGACTTATTCCTTCCAAAGACCATACTAAGGACCAGGGGGCATTTATTACTGGTGGAAGAAAGGTGATTCCAACAACTAAGTAGGAAAGGGTTTTTTACAGTTAGAGCAGTCAGACTGTGGAATACCTTACCACAATAGGTAGTAATAGCAGACACTTAAAAAATAGCTGGACGATTTCCTCAGGACACCTAACATTGCAGGTTATAGTTAATTAGTGACAAAAATGTATAATTGGTGGAGAAAGTTTGAACTTAATTGATCTAGGTTTTTTTTTTACGTATGTAACTATTTATGTGAATTCATAATATATATATTTAAGGGACTAACTTTTAAACCAGGTAAATATGCAATGTGAAAAATTAGAATATAATAGTTTTCATAATGATTACTTAAAGCAAGATTTTTGGAGTAAGGAGTGGTGTCTTAGCAGACTGGCCAAGCAGATGGGACCTGTCACACCAAGGGTGGAGCACAGCTTTGATGTCTCAATTATTACAAATGACTGATTGGATTTAACTGTTTACTGCATTACCCGCCAAGCTCCAGCTTTATGTGGAGAGCTGTAAATATACCCAGTGAAATGTGGTAAACTGGCAGGAAAAAATCAGCTGGTCACAGTTTCTGCCTCCCTGCGGCAATGACAGCTTGTCAGGTCCTGAAATCTCTGTACTCATGACATGAGCACTAACTCTTGGTGCTGCTCGTCTGTGACTTGCCACTTGAAGACTAAATAGCAGCACCCAGTATGAAGAGTGGAGTCATCCTGCCTGAAGGACAATACTTTGTACTATTAAAGAAGGTTGTCGGCAAACAAGAATTATTATGTTAGACTGGCACTGCTCTCATCAGGATATTATCACATTCCAACCTATGAAGGCTTTCTAATTGCATTATGTGATGGCATTAGTGATCATATTGGAGCCCTCTGTCAGTTCCAGTTATAATGATGTATTATCCACTGTTCTAATTAATGTCATTATCTAGACCAGACACAATGGGGCAGATCTATTAATGCATATATGCCAATACATTTCACATGCATTAGATTTTTATCCACCGGAGATTTTAGGAGGACACTTTCTGAACGACTTGTCAAGTTTTCCTCGAAGATTATCACTCTGGATGACAGCACCATAAGGTTAAATGGTAAATTAACGATAAATGACAGATACTCCTGATCAGCAAGATAGTAAAATTAGATCTGTCGTCAGATTTCAAAATACAATCTGCAGATATTATGAAACACATACACAAGACCTAATGAGGCTGGAGTACTTATGATAAAAATCAGTGTCACATTATCCATATAATTCCTCTTTGCCAGATATTATGTTCAGCTCTAGCTCTAGATATAAAGATGGTTTGAAAATAGCGGGGTAAATAAAAAAAAAAGATTATGCAGACACTCTAATATACATTTATACATTTTCAAACAAGGAAAACCTGTCTCTTCTGGTCTAAGAGATCTATTTAATAATGTATGCAGCTTATATTGTGATATCTGGTTGCTCGCACATAAGTCGAAATATGAATAAGGTTTCCTTTGTCTTTCAATGAAAAAAGTTTGCGTCCGGTTGTATTTCCTAAAAAACTGAATATTGTAAAGGAAGAATGTTGTCTTTAGCAATTCCTAATGGCCATCTACAATCATCGGTCATATCTACAAACTAATTGCCATATACTGCACCCTTCTTTTCATCCCCCTACTTTCTCTTGCATAACTGACACTCACCATGAAAAAACTATTTCATTAATTACACATCATCATGTTGTTCTGTTGACATGTGCCTTCTGGGATATTTTTAGCCTCAATTTCCTGAGGTTTCTCATATTCCTTTCTTGGATATCTGCAAAAATTAGAGGCGTCCAAACAATTTCTAACTATAATAATTGGTGTCTGATGAGGTTCTGGCATTGTATTCATGTACTGATGGTGGTTTTTGTGATGTATTTCTGAACTGATGCTGGTTCTGGTGATGTATTCATGTACTAATGATGCTTCTGGTGATGTATTTCTGTACCGATTGAGGTTTTAGAGATATATTGTTCTGATTGGGGTTGTGCTGCAGTATTTCTGTACTGATAAGGTCTAACATCTGTGCCATTTTCTGCTTTTGCCGCTTGGCGGTGCCACACCTTTGTTGTTGGTGCTGTTTAACAGCATCAATCTTATATTATTCCTGGGACTTGTGGCTCTGGCCAGTCCAAAAGCTAAGGGGTTAATAATTTTTGGGTTTCCATCAGCTACAAGCACAGAGTGGGGCTGTTACTATATAACCCCTGAAAGCCAGTTCCTACTGCCAGGCAATTGTTCAGCTATTCTGATTAATACCTCCATGTTCTTGTGTTTTGTCCTGATTATTCCCTTTCTTTGACCTCAGATTGGCATTTGACAACCCGCTTATTTTATGATTCTGTTCCTGACCTGACCGTGCTATGTGATTATCCTTCTTACCAGTTTGCACCACCAAACAGTAGCTGACTCTGTGGCCCTTGCCTAGGGGCCAATGTGTAAGTCCAGATCCCTGTACAGTGGTTAAAGAATGAAAGCCAGGGCAACACCTGGGCTCTGGGAAATGGAGTAGCTTGCACCAAGCCTGTTCATTGTAGCCTTTTTGGAGCTGCCAGGTATTAGGGGTCGAGTTCCCACCTCTGCACAGGGGGAATCTCAGGCCATCTCCGCTGCGGTTTCCCATTCTTCTCCTGCCGCAGTGGAGCCTGCTCAGCGGAAACGTCAGTCCCAGCGTCTTGCTCAGTCTGACTCTGTACAAAGAGTTACTGCTGCTTTTCCTGCTTCTGCCATTGAAGCCAGTGCTGGGCAGCAGCGAGCAGACGCTTCTAGGACTGAGTCCTGCTTTTCTCGTTCTGAGCATGCCCAGAGTAAGATCTCTCAGTGGAGATCGAGGGTCACATGTTCAGATACTGCAGCTAAATCCATTGGTCCTTCAGGAAGGTCCTGTAGGTGCTCAGGCTCTGTGGCAGCCTCTCATTGGTCCTTCTAGGAAGGTCCTGTACGTGCTGCAACTATTTAAAGCTCACACGGCCATGTACTAGTATCTTTCTAAGTTATGTGTTTTGCGCCAGTGTGGTCATGTAAGATTGTGTTCAGGGACCCGGCTGACATAAGCCCCTAGAATCCTGGCACCTTCAGTGAGGAGATTGTGTTTGTGTGTATTCAGGGATCTGGCTGAAATAGGCCCCTAGAATGCTGGCACCTCCTGCGAGGAGTTTTGTGTGCATGCATGACTACTGACTGCTCTCTGTTGGGTAGTTAGCCTGTGCCTCTGTGAAGTCTAACAGGACGCAGTGCTTTGCTTTCACGGCTACTCTGTGAAATAACAGAGCTAGTTCATACCGCCATATAGTGCCGCCGTTTGCTAGCAGCAGGTTCTCCTGCACGTTGGACCCCAGGCTGCGAACACATCAATTACAATATAACATCTATACTTACTCGGTGCATTCCGCTAGCCCTAACACCAGGTGACTACGAACAATGCTCACGTGATTTAAGGGTTTTAGTCCGGTATTTCTTAACTGCTGTTGCATCTGGTGATGTATTTCTGTCCTGTTATTGGTTCTTTTCCTGAACAAATGTAGCAATCCATAACTTGCAAGATTACATGGTTATGTTAATAAAATATTGTGCCATCTGACAAGTTAAGGGTACTACATTTGTATTTATGTTAGAATCATTAAAGGGGTTGTCCAGGTTTGTTTTGAAAGTCTGCAGCCATTGTATGTTACTGCATACTTTGTAATCCTGAAAGTGTGCGCACTACACACTGTCAGGATTCTCCGTAGAGCGAGAGATCACATTACCACAAATATGTGATTTGCATACATGGGGTCACGTGTCCTTCTAGACGTGTGCTGCTTCAATTCACTTGTATTGAACAAGATAGTGCACATCTAGTCAGAAAGTGGACAGAATTATGCAATCACATATTTGCGGTCACATGGCCACCTGCTCATGGCACCTCCACTGGAGAATCCTGACAGCAATCAGTGTGAAAACTGTGAAGAATCATAACAAATCTGGACAATCCCTTTAATTATAAAATGAAGCACTGTAGCATGCCCAATTCTAACAACATGTAATATGCTCACTGACAGGATTTGGTTCTGCTTGCCAGTTCGAGCAGTCATCATATCAGATTTTCATACATACGACCGTGCCTATTAGCTTCTCTGCCTACAGTACTTCTCTTAATGAAGCAGGGGCTATAATATTTCACTGAAAATTGAGATAATTATGAAGAGCAGCTCGTTGGCATATGGCTAAGTACAAATTGCATAGGAGAGGTCACATGACGACTACTTAAAGGAGGGGAGCGCCAAACTGAATTCTTGCCCTACTGCAATTGATGATTTCCCATAACTGGTGGCCATCTTCTTACTGCCACTGTTTCCCTCTGCCTGATCAGAGGCTTATTCCCCTCTTCTTCAAAATGGAAACCACCTAGGCATTGAAAGATGTGGAAAGTTTGAGCAATGCCTTCCCTGTCTTTTCTCTGACACAGGACAGACACTGCGAGATTGTATTAAGTGCTGTTCATCACACACTACTTGAAAGACAAAAGAAGCAAGGTTCAGATTTTTCATAGAGGAAGAAAGTTGCAGCAGGAGGCACCAGGCATGGTTCTTAACTTACTATTCAAGGTGAATTTATCGCAAAAATTAGGTTAGATAGTAGAGGATAGCTTTAAGTTAAAAAAAAAGTCTCAAGTTAAAAAAATAACAAAATTTGCCATAGCATAAACATTTTTAATAAGATAGCACCAAAAAACATATTTCCTGTGACAAAAATTGAAATAAAATTAAATGTACTCTCTGGAAGTTAAATTTCAATATACACTGCTCAAGAAATAAAGGGAACACTTAAACAACATGAGACGGACGCTACAACCCACACAAGTGGCTCAGGTAGTGCAGCTCATCCAGGATGGCACATCAATGCGAGCTGTGGCAAGAAGGTTTGCTGTGTCTGTCAGTGTAGTGTCCAGAGGCTGGAAGCACTACCAGGAGACAGGCCAGTACACCAGGAGATGTGGAGGGGGTCGTAGGAGGGCAACAACCCAGCAGCAGGACCGCTACCACAGCCTTTATGCAAGGAGGAACAGGAGGAGCACTGCCAGATCCCTGCAAAATGACCTCCAGCAGGCCACCAATATGCATGTGTCTGCATAAACGGTTAGAAACCAACTCCATGAAGATGGTTTGAGTGCCCGACGTCCACAAATGAGGGTTGTGCTCACAGTCCAACACCGTGCAGGATGCTTGGAATTTGTACAGAACACCAGGATTGGCAAATTCAACCCTAGCGCCCTGTGCTCTTCACAGATGAAAGCAGGTTCACACTGAGCACATGTGACAGACATGACAGAGTCTGGAGATGCCATGGAGAGCGATATGCTGACTGCAACATCCTTCAGCATGACTGGTTTGGCAATGGGTCAGTAATGGTGTGGGGTGGCATTTCTTTGGATGACCGTACAGCCTTCCATGTGCTCGCCAGAGGTATCCTGACTGCCATTACGTACTGAGATGAGATCCTCAGACCCCTTGTGAGACCATATGCTGGTGCAGTTGGCCCTGGGTTCCTCCTAATGCAGAACAATGCAGACCTCATGTGGCTGGAGTGTGTCAACAGTTCCTGCAAGATGAAGGCACTGAAGCTATGGACTGGCCCGCCCATTCCCCAGACGTGAATCCGATTGAACACATCTGAGATACCATGTCTCGCACCATCCACCAACGTCACGTTGCACCACAGACTGTCCAGGAGTTGGTAGATGCTTTAGTCCAGGTCTGGGAGGAGATCCCTCAGGAGACCATCCGCCGCCTCATCAGGAGCATGCCCAGGCATTGTAGGGAGGTCATATAGGCAACTCCAGACCTCTGTGGGATATTAGTTGTGATTTACATTGATATTTTTTATGTTTTATTGTTCTCAACACATTCTACTATGTAACCAATTAAGATTTACAACTGGAATATTTCATGTTCCCTTTATTTTTTGAGCAGTGTGTGTATATATATATATATATATATATATATATATATACAGTGGGGAAATGGAGGAGTGGGCCAAAATCCCTCTGCAGTGTGTGCAAACTTGGTCAAGAACTACAGGAAACGTCTGAACTCTGTAATTGCAAACAAAGGTTTCTGTACCAAATATTAAGTTCTGTTTTTCTATTGTATCAATTGTTTATTTCATGCAATAAAATGCAAATTAATTACCGTATATACTCGAGTATAAGCCGAGATTTTCAGCCCAAATTTTAGGGCTGAAAGTGCCCCCCTCGGCTTATACTCGAGTCACGGTAGCGGTGGGGTCGGCAGGTGAGGGGCTGAGGGCGCTGGGGTATACTTACCTAGTCCCAGCGATCCTCGCGCTGTCCCTGCCGTCCCACGGGCTTCGGCGCTGCAGCTTCTTCCTCTCTTCAGCGGTCACGTGGGACCGCTCATTACAGAAATGAATAAGCGGCTCCACCTCCCATAGGGGCGGAGCCGCTTATTCATTTCTCTAATCAGCGGTGCCGGTGACCGCTGATAGAGAAAGAAGCTGCAGCGCCGAAGACAGGAGGGGACAGCGCGAGGATCGCCAGGACTAGGTGAGTATGTTATATTCACCTGTCCTCGTTCCAGCCGCCGGGCGCCGATCCATCTTCCCGGCCGGCGCCTCCATCTTCCCGGCGTCTGCGCTCTGACTGTTCAGGCAGAGGGCGCGATGACGCATATAGTGTGCGCGGCGCCCTCTGCCTGATCAGTCAGAGCAGAGACGCCGGGAAGATGGAGGCGCCGGAACGAGACGCTGGGAGCTGCAATCAAGGGAGGTGAGTATGTGTTTTTTTTTTTTATTGCAGCAGTAGCAGCGGCAGCACAGATTAATGTGGAGCATCTATGGGGCACAGTGAACGGTGCAGGGCACCGTATATGGAGCACATCTATGGGGCACAGTGAACGGTGCAGAGCACCGTATATGGAGCACATCTATGGGGCACAGTGAACGGTGCAGAGCACCGTATATGGAGCACATCTATGGGGCACAGTGAACGGTGCAGAGCACCGTATAAGGCACAGCTAGGGGGCACAATGAACGGTGCAGAGCACCGTATAAGGCACAGCTAGGGGGCACAATGAACGGTGCAGAGCACCGTATAAGGCACAGCTAGGGGGCACAATGAACGGTGCAGAGCACCGTATAAGGCACAGCTAGGGGGCACAATGAACGGTGCAGAGCACCGTATAAGGCACAGCTAGGGGGCACAATGAACGGTGCAGAGCACCGTATAAGGCACAGCTAGGGGGCACAATGAACGGTGCAGAGCACCGTATAAGGCACAGCTAGGGGGCACAATGAACGGTGCAGAGCACCGTATAAGGCACAGCTAGGGGGCACAATGAACGGTGCAGAGCACCGTATAAGGCACAGCTAGGGGGCACAGTGAACGGTGCAGAGCACCGTATATGGCACAGCTAGGGGGCACAATGAACGGTGCAGAGCACCGTATATGGCACAGCTATGGGGCACAGTGAACGGTGCAGAGCACTGTATATGGCACAGCTAGGGGGCACAGTGAACGGTGCAGAGCACTATATGGGGCACAGCTATGGGGAAATATGAATGGTGTAGAGCACTATATGGCACAGCTATGGGGAAATAATGATCTATTTTTATTTTTGAAATTCACCGGTAAATGCTGCATTTCCACCCTAGGCTTATACTCGAGTCAATAAGTTTTCCCAGTTTTTTGTGGCAAAATTAGGGGGGTCGGCTTATACTCGGGTCGGCTTATACTCGAGTATATACGGTAAGTTAAAATCATAATGGTTTCTGTTTATAGATTTTGTCTCTCACAGTTGAAGTACACCTACAATAATAATTACAGACCTCTCCATTCTTTGTAGGTGGGGAAAAAGTGCAATAATCAGCAGTGCATTTGTTTTCTCCACTGTATACACGCCATTGATTTACCCATTTGTGAAGAGAGTCAGAGTTCTGAATTCCTGTCTATTATTGCAGCTGCTTCATTCATTCATCATTCCGGAGGCCTCTGGTCACCATTACATTGAGAGTGCAGCAGGACTTGTGTACTCAACCAAGTTTTTCTAGCATTTTTTTTTAGCATTGTTTGATTATTTCCCAAATTTTTTTTTTTTACTTTTTTGGCCACCGACCTTTTTTTGTGTTTTTCTACTATTTATTTTATTCTTTTTTATTTTTTACTAATGGTTTCCGGTCCCTTTTTTTTTTTTTAAACTCCATTCAAAACTAAAGAAAAGGATAGTTTTTTTTCAAGCAAAAACATTGATAATATGCTCCAAAACAAGCCTAGCGGTCTTCCAAGCATCTTTTCAGCCTTCCCATTGATTTCTATTGAAAGCAGAAAATGCCTGAAGAATTGTCAGCTCACTTCTTCTAAGCACTTGGCATCTTTGGAAAACTTTAAGTGGTTAAAAGACCCTCAAAATACTGAACATGTGAAACAGTGAGTCGTTTTGACATACAAATGTATGTTCATTCTTTTGAGCACAGGGCCGCCATCAGGGCATTATTACCCTGAGGCCTCATTCACACGTCAGCATTTTTTGGTCAGTATTTGAATGCCAAAACCAGGAGTGGAACTTACAGAGAAAAATTATAAGAGAAGGATTGACACTTGTCCTATGTTTTGGAGACACTCCTGGTTTTGGCATACAAATACTGATCAAAAAATACTGACGTGTGAATGAGGCCTTACTGGTGTATGGGTCCAGTGAGCTGGTGGGGCCCAGCGTCAGAGTTTTCATAAACCGGAGCAGTGTGTGGAGGAGCGTCATTGTGACAGTGGGAGGAGGAGCAGTAGGAGGAGCGTCATTGTGACAGTGGGAGGAGGAGCAGTAGGACAAGCGTCATTGTGACAGTGGGAGGAGGAGCAGTAGGACGAGCGTCATTGTGACAGTGGGAGGAGGAGCAGTAGGAGGAGCGTCATTGTGACAGTGGGAGGAGGAGCAGTAGGAGGAGCGTCATTGTGACAGACAGCTGAGAGAGGCAGCCAATGCTGAGCCACAGGAGGGCGGGACTTTCCACCATCCAATCCCTGCTGAGCGCAGGCTCAGTGTAATATTCTCCTCAGTCACAGTCAGTGTGACACTGAGCAGCAGGAGCAGTGCAGCAAATTAAGTTCTCCTATTCTCTCATCAAAGAGAATCAGATCACACTAAGATGACACTCGGATGAGAGTTTGAGCCGAGGGTATCACATGAGAGAATCATCACTCGTGTGACCCCCGGCCTTACACTTTATTCAGCTGGACAATTCTTTTATATACCTTAATTAGTCTCAATTAGTGATGAGCGAGTGTACTCGTTGCTCGGGTTTTCCCGAGGACGCTCGGGTGATCTCCGAGTATTTGTAACTGCTCGGAGATTTCATTTTCCTCACCTCAGCTGCATGAGTTACAGCTGATAGATGGCTTGATTACATGTGGGGATTCCCTAGCAACCAGGCAACCCCCCACATGTACTCAGGCTGGATAGCAGCCGTAAATCATGGTGGTCTGGTCATAGTGTGACAGTATTTGTTCCTTGTATGTGCTATTATTCAGTCATGATGTGGTGGTGATATGTTGTCCCTCCATGGTGTGACAGTATTTGTCCCTTGTATGTGGTATTATTTTTAAAAAATGTACATGCACATTTACGTAAAGAAAAGTAAATAAAATATACCTAAAAAAAAGTGATGGATAGCTTAAGAAATGTTTAGGCTACAGTAGAGTAGGGTCCAGCCAAAATAGTCTACCTTGTCATGGTGGCGGCTTAAAAATTCTTTTGGCTAACACAAAAGCTGCTGACTGTGTATGTGATATGGTGTTCGATGGGAACAGTTAATGTGTGATTGGTGAAGATCTGGTGCAGAAGTGGAGTTTTTCCAACAGTGGGAGTGTGGAAGGTTCTAAGTGGGTGCAGCCTGGGGGCAATCTCAAGGGGGCCTGAAAATTTTGCCATTATGGGGCCCTGAAATTCCTAGTGGCAGCCCTGTTTGAGCGATTTGTTAGCGCTCCTACCCATATGGTTCCCACCAGAGGCGTAGCTAGGGCTTTGGTTCAGGTGGGGCGTAACTTCTGAGTGGGTCCCTAACCAGGTAACCTTGATTACAACTCGGTGATGCGCCCTAATAGTGGAGGAGAACCTCAGCAGATGACCGTGCTATTACTGAAGATAATCTCTATATAACGACCAACATGGATATTACCGCCATATGGTCAGTGGTAGATATCAGTCCTACAGAACATAGATCACAGCACAGTTACATATAATGACTTACCGCTGCCGTTCTTTTGATGGAGTCATCACTTTTCCCGTCTTTTCCATCTGGCCCAGACCGACATGACAACGTCTTCCAGCAATGACTCGGCTGCAGAGAATATAACAAAGACACGTTTCACTTCTCATATTCCAGCCCCATCACCATCTATTCCCAACCTGCACAAACTCCTTATCCTGCTGATACCCCAATA
The DNA here is from genome assembly GCF_032444005.1 of Ranitomeya imitator. Taxonomy (NCBI): domain Eukaryota; kingdom Metazoa; phylum Chordata; class Amphibia; order Anura; family Dendrobatidae; genus Ranitomeya; species Ranitomeya imitator. The sequence continues at coordinate 756,205,588 of NC_091283.1, read as the reverse complement.
CTGAGATGCTGCTGCCGTATGTGTCCCTATTACTGCACCTGATACCCCAATACTAGCAATGCTAGGTGCAAGTGCCCTAGAAAACAGTGCCCATATTTTGCCCCCTAGAAAGTAATATTGTCCTGTGTGCCCCTTTGATAGTCACAGTAACCTGAGTGCCCCTATAAAAATAAGTGCCCACTTTACATTTAATCATGTCCGGAGTCTGCCTCCTGTTCAGCTCCCCTATACACAGTATGATGCTCTCTTATACACAGTATACTGACCCCTTAGTAGCCTCCAAACTGTTTGATGGCTCCAACACTGTAATTCCCCTATAGGCTGACTCTATAGCACAAGGCAGCACCCATAGGCAGACCCTGTAGTATAAGGCAGCACCCCCATAGGCAGACCCTGTACTATAAGGCAGCACCCCTATAGGCAGACTCTGTAGTGTAAGATAGCACCCCCATAGGCAGACCCTGTAGTATAAGGCAGACCCCCATAGGCAGACCCTGTAGTATAATGCAAACCCCCCAAAGGCAGACCCTGTAGTATAAGGCAGACCCCCCATAGGCAGACCCTGTAGCATTAGGCAGACCCCCCATAGACAGACCCCATAGTATTAGGCAGACCCCCATAGGCAGACTCTGTAGTATTAGGCAGACCCCCATAGGCAGACCCTGTAGTATTAGGCCCACCCCCCATAGGCAGACCCCTACAGGGAGACCCTGTAGTATTATGCAGACCCCTCATAGGCAGACCCTGTAGTATTAGGCAGACCCCCATAGGCAGATTCTGTAATATAAGGCAGCACCCCTTAAAAAAATGAATACCCACCTCTCTTCTTCCTGGTTCCTGGTTCCTGCGCTGCTCAGAGCTCCCGCTCGTCTCCTGACAGCGGGCGCCAGGCAGTGACTCATCGAGCCCGCTGTCTGCGTCGCCGACGTCAGACGCTGACAGGGGGATCATGGGGGAAGGAGCGCAGCGCTCCTTCCCTCATCATTGCGGTCATCTGTATCGGCTAAATGCCAGTACAGCTGACCCTGCGATGACAGGAGGGGGGCCTCGATTCTCGATACAGCAGATCGATTCTCCCTGCTCTGCCGCAGAAGGTAACTGTATTGGTGTGTGCCTGCGCCAATACAGTTACAGTAGCGTAGCTCTGGGTGTGCCCCCTCTGAACACCGGGCCCAGGGCACCCGCACCCTCTGCCCCCCCGGTAGCTACGCTTCTGGTTCCCACTAAGCTTTGCCTTCTACCTCGCCACTGAATCAGCTATTAGCAGCCACATGGACACTATAGAGTCCAGCTAAGGTGAGCCTGGAGTGATAAACACACGTGGAAAGTAGAAGCATAAAATGAGCCTGTCATTTTTTTTGAATGCACAGCAGAATAGTCATAAACCACTTTAGGATTTATTTTTTTTGCTATTTTGGACTGTACATTTCTATAAATTGGCAGAGTTGTTTGTTTCATGTTGATTCTCTGTGGATAAAGCTGCATCAAACAGAGAGAACATCAGACTTGTGTTGTATCCAGGGCAACGACAATCATTGACTCTGCCGAGCTTCATGAATACAGAGTGATGGAAGAGAAAAAGCCAGAATCAAACATTTAGTAGAAGGATGGAAAGCACATGCATGAGTAAATAAACTAAGGTCACAAGAACAAGGAAACCCCTTTAAGATGATTCTGTCCTATAGTATGGAAAATCCTTCAGTAACTGTAGCTGGATGTACACAATATATGTACAATGGCCAAATCCAAAGGTTTTGACTAGACTAAAAAACAATGTAATCTGTGGGGGGCTCTGGTTTCTCCACAATGGCAGATGTCCTGGGACATTTCATCTGCCTTATCCTTGCATGTATATGGAGGGGTTGGAAGAGATAGCCATTGATATCTAATGTATCCAGTCAGGCTTATTTACAGTGTGCCTGTTATTCCCTCAAATGCATGATACAAATGCAACTCGATTGTTACTAAATAATTGCAGTCAGAGAGTTTTTAGTGCTCATATTTATTATTTTCCCCCTTATTGCAGCTCTATCTTGTTGCACTCCCTTTTCCTGACCATTCTATTACATAGGGGAATGTGCATGTGTAGCGCCCCAGGGTCCTGGTCGTTGTAGTAATATCATTCTTCCACCAGGGGGAATGATGTTACGTCTGATGGCAATAAAGGAGATCACCTTACCAGGTATCACAAACCACACAACACACTTCACACTCCAGTCCACCAGGGGGAGCTATGCTCCTATTTAGTAGGGCACTCCTCACAATTAGGTAAAACTGGTGGTCTCGATAGGAAGTTAGGGAGAATATTACTGGGCATTGACCCAGTCAGAAGCTGACTGGGCTTCACCCAGGCAGCACCTGTCAGGCAGACAGGGGGAAGTAAAAACATCTAAGAGCTGCAGACAGAGAGGTCCCTGACAAGGGTGGGATCCTGTCTGAGGCCTAGCCAGAAGGTCACGGAGCTGCGCCTGCCCCATGTGCGGCAGCATCCTAAGAAAGGACACAAAGGGAATTGTGTTGCTGAGAGTGAGAAATGAAGTCATAGCACAAGGAGAGGAATCCAGAGGGAGTTCTGCCCTGCAACAGGCTGCCTCCCTCTGAGGCGCAGAAGCCGGTAGCCAGAACACCGAGGGAGTAAGGAACTCTATGCTTTACTTCAGAGACTGGCAGGATAGTTAATTCCACGTTAGCTGCCCGACCTTACACCCAGGAGGCACGGTGGCAACTTGTGGGGGCTGGGGCATCGTAGGGTCCCTGTAAAAAGCATCAGGCCATCAGTTATACGGGCTTGTCCTATCTATACCATCTGGGGAGAGAGAGAGAGAAAGAGACATAACATCGAGAACACCAACAGCAGTTGTGAGGACCTCACCGAGGAGCTCAGCAGGGAGGTACTACAACACTCAGGCGCTAGAGGAAAGCTACTGATTTCCAACTGGATCAGGGGACTCTGGAGTTGCCTTCAGACAGGCCGGACTCTGCCTGCCCTGTGATCTGGTGCTCTGGACTGTGGATGCTGAAGCCTTCAGTAAAGGTAAAGAGACTGCAACCTTGTGTCCTCGTTATTCACTGCGCCTTACACCATCCACCACTTGCACTCTGGGAAGCCCTGAGGACATACTTCACCTGTGGGAAAGCATACCATCTAGCTGCCATCACATCACCCCAGCGGACCCCTAAGCAGCGTCGGTCACCCTGACCAAATACCACAGGTGGCGTCACGAACACTATCCCTTTAAAGACCTTTCCCCCATTTTTCAATGGACGTCCACTAGGGCCACGGACCGGGTCAGCCACCGTGACATCCCTAACGAGAACCGAAGGGCCCGGCTCCGAGTACCCCATTGCCCTTAGGGGGGGCGATCCACTAGTATTATAGTCAGGTTTATGAAAATATTTGATAATGATCACTTTATATGCAGATGAAACACGGTCATTAACTGAAACATCAAAGGTGAGGTTGTGGAAGATAGTTTCATGTTACAGGTGATAAACCATGGATGATGGCAAGACCGAGCACAGACACAAGCAACAAGGTAGTTATACTGCATCAGCACGGACTCCCCCAGTCAAAAATTTCAAGGCAGCCTGGGGGTTCATGCTTTTGAAGAAACACTAATAAATTAAATTAGCTAGGGACCATAGACACAATGGAAACTTAGCACAGGAAATAAAAGACACATCATGCTTGCATCACTTTGAAATGCCCAGCATTGCCATCAGCTCAGACCTCACAGCAGTCATTAAGACCCAGCTTCACCTATCTACTGTTCTGAGAAGTCTGGCAAGAATTGGTCTTTGTGGAAGAATTCCTGCCAAAATATCATACTTTCGACATGGAAACAAGGCCATGTGACTCAACTATGCAATCAGCCAAACCAGATCTCCACTTTGCACTGACGAGGGGCAGTATCCCGAAACACAGTGTCTGCAAATTGAGATCTGGTTTGGCTATTATCCTAAGTCATGTGACAAGGCTCATTAAAGGGTCGACATTGACTGTTAGGATTGCTACTTCCAATAGGTGGCACTAGAGTTCTAGTCCTCTTCCTCTCTGAAGAGACAATTTGCATATTTCCCAGAGGAGCATTGCGGCTTTAAGTCTCCTCACCTCGACATGCTTAACATGTCACTCTCCGCAAGGAGAAACGATACTTCTTGGATCAACTATGCATGAAAATTTAGGAACTGGGGTGTATAAAAATGACTCCATGTGCTCTTGACTGATGAGTCAAAATGTGCAATATTTGGCTGCAATAGAAGGAAGTTTATCACTAAAAACCTTAAGAGTGGTACAATAATGAGTAACTGCAGGCAACAGTGAGGCATGGTGGAGGTTCCTGCAAGCTTGTGGCTGCATTTCCGCAAATAGAGTTAGGAATGTGGTAAGGAAAAATAGTGTCTTCTACAGTGAGAACTACAGGCAAATAATTATCCATCATGCAATGTCATCAGGGAGGCATCTGACTGGCACCAAATTTATAGGAGGACAGCGACCACAAATATACAATGTCATTAAGAACAATCTTCATGGTAAAGAAGAACAAGGAGTCCTGGCAGTGATGATTTGCACAAGCGACATCCACAGATCTGTGGTTGGTTCTCCAAGTGTTTGGAACATCCTCTCTCCCGAGCTCCTTCACAAATTGTCTAGTTCTACAGTCATGGCCAAAAGTTTTGAGAATGAGACAAATATTAATTTTTCCAAAGTCTACTGCTTAATTTTTTCTAATGGCAATTTGCATATACTCCTGAATGTCAGAGTGATCAGCTTAACAGCAATTACTGTACTTGCAAAGTCAATATTTGCCCAGAAAATGAACTTTAACCCCCAAAACACATTTCAACATCATTGCAGTCCTGCCTTAAAAGGAGCAGCTAACATCGTTTTAGTGAATGATCCATTAACACAGGTGTGGGTGTTGATGAGGACAGGGCTGGCGATCAATCAGTCACGATTAAGTAAGAATGACATCACTGGACACTTTGAAAGGAGGCTGGTGCTTGGTATCATTGTTTCTCTTCAGTTAACCATGGTTATCTCTAAAGAAACACGTGCAGCCATCATTGCACTGCACAAAAATGGCCTAAAGGTACCGTCACACTAAGCGACGCTGCAGCGATACCGACAACGATCCAGATCGCTGCAGCGTCGCTGTTTGGTCGCTGGAGAGCTGTCACACAGACCGCTCTCCAGCGACCAACGATGCTGGTAACCAGGGTAAACATCGGGTTACTAAGCGCAGGGCCGCGCTTAGTAACCCGATGTTTACCCTGGTTACCATCGTTAAAGTGAAAAAAACAACCACTACATACTTACCTACCGCTGTCTGTCCCCGGCGCTCAGCTTCTCTGCACTCCTCCTGCACTGGCTGTGAGCGCCGGTCAGCCGGAAAGCAGAGCGGTGACGTCACCGCTCTGCTTTCCAGCCACTGTGCTCACAGCCAGAGCAGAGAAGCAGAGCGCCGGGGACAGACAGCGGTAGGTAAGTATGTAGTGGTTGTTTTTTTCACTTTAACGATGGTAACCAGGGTAAACATCGGGTTACTAAGCGCGGCCCTGCGCTTAGTAACCCGATGTTTACCCTGGTTACCAGTGAAGACATCGCTGAATCGGCGTCACACACGCCGATTCAGCGATGTCAGCGGGAGATCCAGCGATGAAACAAAGTTCTGGACTTTCTTCCCGACCAGCGATATCACAGCAGGGGCCTGATCGCTGCTGCCTGTCACACTGGACGATATCGCTAGCCAGGACGCTGCAACGTCACGGATCGCTAGCGATATCGTCTAGTGTGACGGTACCTTAACAGGGAAGAGTATCGCAGCTACAAAGATTGCACCTCAGTCAACAATCTATCGCATCATCAAGAACTTCAAGGAGAGAGCTTCCATTGTTGTCAAAAAGGCTCCAGGGCGCCCAAGAAAGACCAGCAAGCGCCAGGAACGTATCTTAAAACTGTTTCAGCTGCGGGATCGGACTACCAGCAGTGCCGAGCTTGCTCAGGAATGGCAGAAGGCTGGTGTGAGTGCTTCTGCACGCACTGTGAGGCGGAGACTCTTTGAGCAAGGCCTGGTTTCAAGGAGGGCAGCAAAGAAGCCACTTCTCTAGAGAAAAAACATCAGGGACCGACTGATATTCTGCAAAAGGTACAGGGAGTGGACTGCTGGGGACTGGGGAAAAGTCATTTTCTCTGATGATTCCCCTTTTCGATTGTTTGGGACAACTGGAAAACAGCTTATTCGGAGAAGAAGAGGTGAGCGCTACCACCAGTCTTGTCTCATGCCAACTGTAAAGCATCCTGAAACCATTCATGTGTGGGGTTGCTTCTCAGCCAAGGGAATCGGCTCACTCACAGTCTTGCCTAAAAACACAGCCATGAATAAAGAATGGTACCAGAATGTCCTCCAAGAGAAACTTCTCCCAACCGTCCAAGAGCAGTTTGGCGCCCAACAATGCCTTTTCCAGCATGATGGAGCACCTTGCCATAAAGCAAAGGTGATAACTAAATGGCTCATGGAACAAAACATAGAGATTTTGGGTCCATGGCCTGGAAACTCCCCAGATCTTAATCCCATTGAGAAAGTGTGGTCAATCATGAAGAGACGGGTGGACAAACAAAAACCACCAAATTCTGGCAAAATGCAAGCATTGATTATGCAAGAATGGACTGCTATCAGTCAGGATTTGTTCCAGAAGTTGATTGAGAGCATGCCAGGGAGAATTGCAGAGGTCTTGAAGAAGAAGGGTCAACACTGCAAATATTGACTTGCTGCATTAACTCATTCTAACTGTCAATATTACCTATTGGTACTCATAATATGATTGAAATTATATTTCTGTATGTGATATAAACATCAGACAAACACTAATAAAAACCAGAGGGCAGCAGATCATGTGAAAATATAATTTTGCTGTCATTCTCAAAACTTTTGGCCATGATTGTAGTGGACCTAGAATTCATGCTGTTTTGAAGACAAAGGAAGGTCACACCAAATATCGATTTGATTTAGATTTCTCTTTCCTCATTAATTTTTCTTTTTGTTAATTGACAAAAAGTAAACTATTAATGCTTCCATTTTTGAGGCAGGGTGTTACTTGGCTTAACGGCAGGAACACATTTTAACAAACACTTATGAATGTTGGCAGGTTTATAAAAATGGAGGCTGTATAAATACTGCTACGAAATCAATTTATTGTGCCTCTCATCAGCCGGGAGAGCGGCCGCCTTAATGCACTCTCACAACAGTTTATTCCTACCTGCAGGTTCTGCATTCCGTTGCCATAGAAACTAGATATTATCTTAACCCTTTGAGGGATGAGCAGCCCTTTGTTGGAACTCCTTATTAATTTCCATGCATCGCATTCTTTACTTTTCAGAAAAAATTCAATCAGGCTTTTGATTCTCCCATAGTTAGAGCCAATATTACAATCACGTGATTAGGGTCTATGGATGGTGGAACAGCTATTGCTACAAGCTTAAAAGATATTAATGACAAGCAGATATTAAAACTGTAAACCATTATGAACAATAAAATAGAGACAGCTTCCTGTCAATGTGATTCCTTCAATGGATTCAGTCACCCTTTTAAGCTCAATTAGTTCACTTGCAATCTGCATATAGATATAATCCTGCTCGGCTTTTTAATTTGCTATGAAATTATTTTGCACAGACAATTTATTCCATTTTCTTCTGTGTTACCTGCTAATACATAAACAAGCTTTAGTAGACTGTCGGTTATTACTGTTAAACACGTCTGCCATCTAGTGGTTGACATTCTGCATTACAAAAAGGAGGATTTTATTTTTTGTAGTTACTGTATAGGTAATCCTACACCATCTGTCCAAACAAAATTACCTTTCTTATATGTCGGCGCTTTTTAAACTTCCTTATCAATGTAAAGTGTACTTCCATCTGTTCATTTAAAATTTCTTGTATCTCTTGTATTTATTAGACACCTGACACTGTGACATAAAGTTTGCTTGCCTTACCATAATTTATTCCTATGCATCATGGGTACTTTTAATAGTTAAAAAAAAAAGCAAAAACACAAGATATATAACATATAAAACACGTTTTGGCACTGGACCAAGGTAATGGTCTAATACTAAAATGTGTAGCCGGTTTTCATCATGAATAAACTTGAAATTATTATTCTGTCATTTTTCCCCCATAAACTAATAGTGCTGGTGAAAATATGAAATTGCATAATACATCTTATTAAAGAAATCTGCGTAATTCTCCTTCTGAACTGATTAATGAGATAGGAGATGACTGTTGGTGCTCAGAAAGTTCTATGGAGAATTGTGTCTGCCTCTCAATCCTCCCTCCCCATAGAATTTGAAAGCCACTCACTGTCATCTCCTATCTCAGTAATGGGGAAATCTGTCTTCACTGAATACAGATTTTATAGATTTATACCAATGAATTGTAATTGAAAGATCAATCCAGGAGGAGAAAGAAGCAGATTTCTCTGATAAGATATATCATAAGGTTTCTCATTTTCATGTGTAATATTGATTTATGAAATCAAAATTCAAATGACGGTTACTCTTTAGGCACATGCATGGAAATACATTGTGTCTGTTAGCAGCTCATCCTCAGTGGAGCTCACTACTTTTATGCCTTGGAAGGTTTTATTATCATTTATTTCATAAGGATATCTACACCATGGAGGTCCCAAGGTCCCGTTACTTTTCTTGTTTCTTAGGTATCATGATTCCAGGTACGGACTGGGGCTGAAATTCAGTCCTGGCAGTTGAATTCACACAGGCCCACGTTGTCCCAAGCACCAGATGGGATATATTACTACAAATATTACCCTGGATGGAGGAAAGGAAGATTTACTACAAGACCAATATTTCTAATGATACCTGTGACCTCCTGAGGTAAGTGACGGAGTCAGCAGCTTTGTGCTCCATCATAACTCTTAACACTATGGGTGTCTTGAGAACAACATGGCAGACACTGCGGCCCATGACCAGACAGGGCCTTCTGGCATCTGCCAGAATTGCTAGATGGCCAGTCCGGCCCTGCATGATTCTTTGTATGATATACCTTATTGAATGCCTTTCTATTGGACAATAACCCCCTGCTGGGGGTCTCAAAAAATCTGGCGCACAAACTTCAACGCATATTGTGAAGAGGTATAATGCTGTGTCCTCAAATACGTTTTTAAAAAAAAGGCACATTTTAATTCATGATGGTCTATCAAACACCTGCCCCCCAACTAGATGCCCTTGTTATGTAGATGGCTCCGGGATAGCAAAATCCAACTAAGAAGTCAGAATTTTGAACATGAAAGAATCTTGATAATAAGCGCTGAGCACAGATCCAAGAGACCAGCATGGAGTTTTAGTGGCTAAGTTATTGTGCTGGTGTAAAGGGGTTATCCGGCACCTTTCAGTACCACATCGGAAGGTGAGAGGTGCTGGTAATGTGGCGTGGCCTGCCAGCTACACGCAGGTCTTGTGCACACCAGTATTTTCCATGCGCTCTACACTAATAGGACATGCGCAAATGGCCATTAACTCATGAGCAGTGTGGCTCACTCCCGATAAGGAAACGAGAGGTGCATCATAACCCCTTTGAACATTTCCTGTTATTCTTTACTAATTATGAGCGAACGTGGTCAGATAAGGTGTTATCAGAGCATGCTTGGGCGCAAACGGAGTGTCTTCGGCTTGCTTGAAATATATGTCCGAGTCCCCGCGGCTGCATGTCTTGTGTGGCTATCCGAGCACGTTCGCTCAGCACTATCCCTTACCCTTACGACACTTTCACGCGATAATATATAGTAGTCTACATTATGCTTCAGTTGGTAACTCGCAGAAAGAGTTTGTCGCTAGCTGAGGACAGACAGGAGGTCACACCAGGCTCTGACCACAGCTAGACAAATATAAAATTCTCAGAGGATGAATCGAAAAAGCAGAAAAGTCACAAACAAGACTGATAACTAGAAGAATCATTGGCACAGATCTGCTTTATTGATTGGAGCTGGATGTCAGGTTTTGATCCTCAAGCTGGAGCGGCACACAGGGCTAATTAGAAAGCGGCGAAGGGTGTTTACTCTTAATTTTCAGAGAATATCATTAAAGTTTTCTAGTTCTCACCTTATAAGCTCCTTATATTATAACAACTTACTAGCAAAACCTACGACAGGCATCAAAAACGCCATCACAACCACTAAGTGGACAATTTCAAATATATCTCCTGACAGAGTATTGTGAGATCATGTTTTCTTCAAAGCTGGTCACCTCACGCCAATCCTTGTGATATGCCGATCCAAGAGGAAGAATAAGGAAGCACACATCTGTATTAGTGAAAGTGAAAATCAACATTGTAGGACCTGGAACCTAGAATTATTGCTTTCCAGCAGCAGCCCTGTACGGTTCCTGTAAAAAATGCCTTATTTTTCTAATCTAGGACAAAACCAGTGGCTCGTTACATCGTCTTTTTTAGTAGGTTTTCACTTTGACTTTTTCATCGTAGGACCACAACTACCATTAAATATTCTCCCGGGTATGACGTCACCTTCTCAGACTTTTGGCTCTTCTCTTTATCCTTACATTCCCACCCTGTACATAAGGAGACTAGTCCAGCGCTGCCCCATGCCGGCTTCTCCCTACACAGCCCTGGGTGATTGACAGGTCCCTCCCTATCAATCAGAGCACTGCAGGGAGAAGTCGGAATTGACTCTTCTCTAGTTATGATCCTCAGCCGGATCTATGTTTTCTCTAAAACGCTGGAATGTTTTTAGGCCACATTCCCACTTTCAGTATTTGGTCAATATTTTACCTCAGTATTTATAAGCCAAAACCAGGAGTGGGTGAAAAATACAGAAGTGGTGACGTGTTTCTGTTATACTTTTCCTCTATTTGTTGCTCTCCTGATTTTGGCTTACAAATACTGAGGTAAAATACTGATCAAATACTGAAGGTGTGAATGTGGTCTAAGAAAGAAAAAAAATACCTGCCTGCAATAGTTCAGCTGGACTCATTCATGCTGCTGGTGGTTTGGGGAGCATGACTCGACTGAAGTGTTCCCTTAAGGCCGGGATCACACATGTGAGAAACACGTCTGTGTCTCGCATGTGAAATCCAAGCTCTGGCGCCGGCACTATGCGGCCGCATAGCAACACATGGAGCCGCACGCTCCACTCTGGAGTGCGGCGCCACAGCTTGGATTTCACATGCGAGACACGGACGTGTTTCTCGCATGTGTGATCCCGGCCTAAAGGCCTGCATTCCACAAATATGTAAATGCTACTTAAGAGCATTTTAAATCTTTAACCCAATAATGTTTATTGAATCTTTATTTGTATTTTTCCATGAAAAACATATGAGGTTATTTAATAAATGTACAAAACTTTAATGAGGTAAAATCTGATGTAAAGCTTTTCTCCCACCTGGTATACAAACTCCTCAATCTATTGCCCCCTTTACCCTGTTTTTATTTTTAATACTGTGCCTACCTTCCCCCAAATAAAGTACTTAAGAAATAATAATTACGCTGAAAATGTTGCCACTGAAAATGCCAGAGATGAAGTTCTGGAGACCATCTTGCAAACTACAGGTGCACAGTGGTCTACGGCCTAAAAGGAATCTGTCACCATGAAAATACAGTCCAGTCTTCAGGATCCATGTTATAGATCAGGGGGAGCAGAGCAGGTTGATATATAGTTTTTGGAGAAAACATTCAGTGTAACCCGCGTTTTTATCATTTAATATTCAGCCATTTCTGGAGATTTTGGTCCAGTGGGCGGTCCTATCAGTGATTGGCAGTTCTCTCTCTATGCACACTTATGGAAAGAAGGCTGTCAGTCACTGATAGGACCGCCCACTGGACTGAAAACCCCAGAAAGAGCAGAAGATTACATTATTAAAACACGGGTTATACTGAATGTTTTCTCACAAAACTATATATCAATCTGCTCAGCTCCTCCTGCTCTATATCTGATATATGCAGACTGCGCTTTCATAGTGATCGATCCTTTTTAAAGTGGTCGTCCAGGACTTACAAATGAATGACCTATCCATAGGAGAAGTCATTTATATGAGACTGGTGGCGGCCCGACACCTAGCACCTTCACTGATCCACTGACATTTGCTCTGGTGGTTGCCAGATATAAGAAATGCACAGAGTGGAATGCAGCAGCCCCATGCAGTGTTTAGAGGCAGTAGATACCAACGATTTAGTACCAAACAACCCATTTTAACAAAAAAGTAACCGTAATTTTAATTTTTATTTCATAAATCAATAGTACACATGAAAATAAGTATTTTTGAAATATATTTTATCAGAACAATAATTTTTTTCTCCTACTATATTGATCTGTCACTCTCAATTCATGGGTGAAATCTGTAAACTGTGCATTCAATGAAGACAGATTTCCACATTGCTGAGATAGGAGAGGGCAGTTGGTGCTTTTATAATTCTACCAGAGGCATCCAGACATTCTAAGTTCTCCTGAAGTGATAGTTAGGGCTCGTGCACATGACCGTAATAATCGGACGAGTGTTATCCGTCGTTTTGACTGATAGCATTAGGACCAATGTTAGTCTATGGGGCTGTGCACATGTGATATTTTCCTTGGACAGAGTCAGTCCGCGGATAAAAATTGCTACAAATCCAAGCTTGAGCCAATATTCAGATTGCATTCAACCATGCAAGTGAGTGCATGGGAAACACTGGACTGCACTCGGATGACATCCGAGTGCAGGCCGATTTTCTCATCTTTACAGAATGGAGAAACTTTTTTCTCCATCATCTCCTTATCCAAAAGAATCAGAGCACTCTATGCCCATACTCAGATCAAACTGTCATAGTGTAATTAGTATAATCAGCCCGATTCTCTGGGATGAGAGAATCTATGGCCGTCTTGCCTTGTCGTTACTATTCTCCATAGAACCTTATGAACACCAACTGTCATCTCCTAGCTAGTCATGGGTAAACCGAAGTTCAATGAAGACAGATTTTGCCCATTAATTCAAAATTTGGAGAATGAATGATCAGTCTAGGAGAAGAAAGAAGCATATTCCTCTGATAAGACATATTACAAAGTTGATTATTTTCACGTGTGCTATAGATTTAAACAAAAATGAAAATGATGGCTACTCTTTAATTTCCAGCTGAGGGCAGTTTTTTTTAAACGTTTGTCAACTACACTGATTTTGCTAGAAGTTTTCATTGGCCAGATATACTAGATGTCACATTCTGCAGCCACAGATGAATGATTCTTTGACTGTTCATGTAACACATGGATGGCCTGACTCACCTAATCTGATCAAAATAATTCTTAAAACACATTTTAAATGTTTCATTTAAAAATGTTTATTGAATCATTCTTGTATTTATCCAGAATACAAGGGTTATTTAACCCCTTCGTGACATGCGCCGTACTAGTACTGCGCTGCCGGCACTGCATTAGTGCCAGCAGCAGTACTAGTACGGCGCACCGATCACCGCAGTCTCGCGCTGAGCGCCGCGGTGATCGGGTGCGGGTGTCAGCTGTATATGACAGCTGACACCCCGCAGCAATGCCCACGATCGGCGCTATCGCCGATCGCGGGCATTTAACCCCTCTAATGCCGCTGTCAGTAGTGACAGCGGCATAGAGGGGGATCGCGCAGGGACGGGGGCTCCCTGCGCTCTCCCACCGGAGCAACGCAATGAGATCGCGTTGCTCCGGTGACCCGGAAGGAGTCCCCGGATCCAAGATGGCCGCCGGACTCCTTCCGGGTCATGAAGTGACCTGGCTAGCCGGCGCCTGCTGAGAGCAGGCGCTGGAAGCCAGCTAAACTGCCTGTCAGATCGTTGATCTGACAGTGTGCTATGCACAGTGTCAGATCAACGATCTGATCTAATACAGAGATGTCCCACCCTGGGACAATGTTAGAAAGTAAAAAAAAAAAAAAATAGAATGTGTAAAAAAAAAAAAACATTTCCCAATAAATCCATTTATTTATGTAAAAAAAAAAAAAAAACAATAAATGTACACATATTTGGTATCGCCGCGTCCGTAACGACCCGCTCTATAAAACTATCCCACTAGTTAACCCCTTCAGTGAACACCGCAAAAAAAAAAAAAACAAGGCAAAAAACAACGCTTTATTATCATACAGGCGAACAAAAAGTGGAATAACACGCGATCAAAACGACGGATATAAATAACCATGGTACCGCTGAAAACGTCATCTTGTCCCGCAAAAAAAAAGCCACCATACAGCATCATCAGCAGAAAAATAAAAAAGTTATAGCTCTCAGAATAATGCGATGCAAAAACAATTATTTTTTTATATAAAATAGTTTTTATTGTGTAAAAGCGCCAAAACATAAAAAAATTACATAAATGAGGTATCGCTGTAATCGTACTGACCCGACGAATAAAACTGCTTTATCCATTTTACCACACGTGGAACGGTATAAACGCCCCTCTAAAAGAAATTCATGAATAGCTGGTTTTTGTTCATTCCGCCTCCCAAAAATCGGAATAAAAAGCGATCAAAAAATGTCATCTGCCCGAAAATGATACCAATAAAAACGTCAACTCGTCCCGCAAAAAACAAGACCTCATATGGCTCTGTGGGCCAAAATATGGATAAATTATAGCTCTCAAAATGTGGTGATGCAAAAACTATTTTTTGCAATAAAAAGCGTCTTTCAGTGTGTGACGGCTGCCAACCCTAAAAATCCGCTAAAAAACCCACTATAAAAGTAAATCAAACCCCCCTTCATCACCCCCTTAGTTAGGGAAAAATAATAAAATGTAAAAAAATGTATTTATTTCCATTTTCCCATTAGGGCTAGGGTTAGGGCTAGGGTTAGGGCTAGGGTTAGGGCTGGGGTTAGGGTTTCAGTTAGAATTGGGGGTTTCCACTGTTTCGGCACATCAGGGGCTCTCCAAACGCGACATGGCGTCCGATCTCAATTCCAGCCAATTCTGCTTTGAAAAAGTAAAACAGGGCTCCTTCCCTTCCGAGCTCTGCCGTGCACCCAAACAGTGGTTCCCCCCAACATATGGGGTATCAGCGTTCTCAGGACAAGTTGGACAACAACTTTTGGGGTCCAATTTGTCCTGTTACCCTTGGGAAAATAAAAACATAGGAGATAAAATATCATTTTCGTGGAAAAAAAAATATTTTTTATTTTCACGGCTCTGCGTTATAAACTGTAGTGAAACACTTGTTGGTTCAAAGCTCTCACAACACATCTAGATAAGTTCCTTGGGGGGTCTAGTTTCCAATATGGGGTCACTTGTGGGGGGTTTCTACTGTTTAGGTACATCAGGGGCTCTGCAAATGCAACATGACGCCTGCAGACCAATCCATCTAAGTCTGCATTTCAAATGGCGCTCCTTCCCTTCCGAGCTCTGCCGTGCACCAAAACAGTGGTTCCCCCCAACATATGGGGTATCAGCGTTCTCAGGACAAGTTGGACAACAACTTTTGGGGTCCAATTTGTCCTGTTACCCTTGGGAAAATAAAAACATAGGGGATAAAATATCATTTTCGTGGAAAAAAAATATTTTTTATTTTCACGGCTCTGCGTTATAAACTGTAGTGAAACACTTGTTGGTTCAAAGCTCTCACAACACATCTAGATAAGTTCCTTGGGGGGTCTAGTTTCCAATATGGGGTCACTTGTGGTGGGTTTCTACTGTTTAGGTACATCAGGGGCTCTGCAAATGCAACATGACACCTGCAGTCCATTCCATCTAAGTCTGCATTTCAAACGGTGCTCCTTCCCTTCAGAGCTCTGCCATGCACTCAAACGGTGGTTCCCCCCCACATGTGGGGTATCAGCGTACTCAGGACAAATTGGACAATAACATTTGTGGTCCAATTTCTCCTGTTACCCTTGGGAAAAAAAATTGCGGGCTAAAACATCATTTTGTGGAAAGAAAAAATGATTTTTTAATTTTCACAATGCTACATTCTAAACTTTAGTGAAACAATTGGGGGTTAAAAGTGCTCACCACACATCTAGATAAGTTCCTTAGGGGGTCTTCTTTCCAAAATGGGGTCACTTGTGGGGGGTTTCCACTGTTAAGGCACGTCAGGGGCTCTCCAAATGCGACATGGCGTCCGATCTCAATTCCAGCCAATTTTGCATTGAAAAGTCAAATGGCACTCCTTCCCTTCCGAGCTCTGCCATGCGCTCAAACAGTGGTTTATCCCCATATATGAAGTATCGACGTACTCAGGACAAATTGCACAACAACTTTTGGGGTCCAATTTATCCTTTTACCCTTGGGAAAATAAAAAATTTGGGGCAAAAAGATCATTTTTTGTGAAAATTAATATAAATTTTTTTTTACGGCTCTACATTATAAACTTCTGTGAAGCACTTGGAGGTTCAAAGTGCTCACCACACATCTAGATTAGTTCCTTAGGGGGTCTACTTTCCAAAATGGTGTCACTTGTGGGGGTTTCCACTGTTTAGGCACATCAGGGGCTCTCCAATCGTGACATGGGCTCCGATCTCAATTCCAGCAAATCTTGCATTGAAAAGTCAAATGGCGCTCCTTCCCTTCCGAGCTCTGCCATGTGCCCAAACAGTGGTTTACCCCCACATATGGGGTATCGGCGTACTCAGGACAAATTGTACAACGACTTTTGTGGTCCAATTTCTCCTGTTACCCTTGGTAAAATGAAACAAATAGGACCTGAAGTAAAAATTTTGTGAAAAAAAAGTTAAATGTTCAATTTTTTTAAACATTCAAAAAATTCCTGTGAAGCACCTGAAGGGTTAATAAACTTTTTGAATGTGGTTTTGAGTACCTTGAGGGGTGCAGTTTTTAGAATGGTGTCACTTTTGGGCATTTTCTGTCATATAGACCCCTCAAAGTCACTTCAAGTGTGAGGTGGTCCGTAAAAAAATGGTTTTGCAAATTTTGTTGCAAAAATGAGAAATCGCTGGTCAACTTTTAACCCTTATAACGTCCTAACAAATAAAAATTATGTTTCCAAAATTGTGCTGATGTAAAGCAGACATGTGGGAAATGTTGTTTATTAACTATATTATGTGATATAACTCTCTAATTTAAGGGCATATAAACTAAGAGTTTGAAAATTGCTAAATTTTCATAATTTCCGACAAATTTTTGTTTTTTTCACAAATAAATGCAAGTCATATCGAAGAAGTTTTACCACTATCATGAAGTACAATATGTCACAAGAAAACCATGTCAGAATCACCAGGATCCGTTGAAGCGTTTCAGAGTTATGACCTCATAAAGTGACAGTGGTCAGAATTGTAAAAATTGGCCCTGTCACTTAGGTGAAAACAGGCTTTGGGGTGAAGGGGTTAATGTTTGATTGGGTAAAATTTTCTTTTATAAGACAAAACAAATAATTTGCACTAGGTGATAATGGAATAAGTGATGCACCAGTTATACCAATGTTTACACATAGGCGAGTTAGAAGTCACAAGATAGGAGGTGTCTATAAGACTACAAATGAATAAAGAATTGACAAACAGAGCAAGATAGTAATCCAGGTGCTAAAGTAACACACAAGGCAAAATTCCAGCTCTATGGTGTGCAGAAAAATGTATTTCATAGAAAATCCAAGGGTTAAAATTCAGACATTAAATGTCATGTACAACAATCCATAAAAAAAACACGTATATCTACGCGTTTCAGATGAGAACCATCCTATATGGCATTTGACGTCTGAATTTTAAAAGAAGAAATATAAGCCAGCTCACCCATGATGCATAAGCCAAACTTCAGGAGCACGGACCCGCTGTGTCCAGGCGTATAATGTCCAAACTTTAAGCATAGAGGATACAGCTTAGTCTCCAGAAACGCATTGAGATTCTTACCCATATGGTTCGTGCTGAAGTCTGTATCCTCTATGCTTAAAGTTTGTGAATAAAGAAAACTCTTTTTTACGGATTCAGTGAAGCTGGACATTCTCTTCTTTTTTTGGTCTGAATTTTAACCCTTATGTTTATTATCATTAATTGCATAGATCCTAAATCATGCAGCTATATCAGTCTGTAAGTACCAGAGAGTTACCTGGTTATGCCAAAAAGACTTCAATATCCCGCTTGTGAGCGCTAGTACGCCAACAAGACTTCAATATCCTGCTTGTGAGCGCTAGTATGCCAACAAGACTTCAATATCCAGCATGTGAGTGCTATTATGCCGAAAAGACTTCAATATTACGCTTGTGAGCGCTAGTATGCCGAAAAGACTTCAATGTCCCGCTTGTGTGTGCTAGTATGCCGAATAGACTTCAATATCCCACATGTGAGCGCAAGTATGCCGAAAAGACTTCAATATCCCGCATGTGAGCGGTAGTATGCCGAAAAGAAGACTTCAATATCCCGCATGTGAGAGCTAGTATGCCGAAAAGACTTCAATATCCCGCATGTGAGCGGTAGTATGCCGAAAAGACTTCAATATCCCGCTTGTGAGTGCTAGTATGCCGAAAAGAAGACTTCAATATCCCGCTTGTGTGTGCTAGTATGCCGAAAAGACTTCAATATCCCGCTTGTGAGCGATAGTATGCCGAAAAGAAGACTTCAATATCCCGCATGTGAGAGCTAGTATGCCGAAAAGAAGACTTCAATATCCCGCTTGTGAGCACTAGTATGCCGAAAAGACTTCAATATCCCGCATGTGAGAGCTAGTATGCCGAAAAGAAGACTTCAATATCCCGCTTGTGTGTGCTAGTATGCCTAATAGACTTCAATATCCTGCATGTGAGTGCTAGTATGCCGAAAAGACTTCAATATCCCGTTTGTGAGCGATAGTATGCCGAAAAGAAGACTTCAATATCCCACTTGTGTGTGCTACCACGCCAAAAAGAAGACTTCAATATCCAAAGACATACTGATAGGGAATTTAGATTGTGAGCCCCAACGGGGACAGCGATGATAATGTGTGCAACCTGTGAAGCGCTACGGAATATGTTAGCGCTATATAAAAATAAAGATTATTATAAAGATTATTAATATCCCGCTTGTCAGTGCTAGTACACCGAAAAAAAGACTTCAAAATCCCGCTTGTGAGCACTAGTACGCAGAAAAAAGACTTCAATATCCTGCTTGTGAGTGCTAGTATGCCGAAAAAAAGACTTCAAAATCCCGCTTGTGAGCACTAGTACGCAGAAAAAAAGACTTCAATATCCCGCTTGTGCACTAGTATGCCGAATAGAAGACTTCAATGTCCCACTTGTGAGCACTAGTACACAGAAAAAAAGACTTCAATATCCCGCTTGTGCACTAGTATGCCGAATAGAAGACTTCAAAATCCCGCTTGTGAGCACTAGTACACAGAAAAAAAGACTTCAATATCCCGCTTGTGCACTAGTATGCCGAATAGAAGACTTCAAAATCCCGCTTGTGAGCACTAGTACGCAGAAAAAAAGACTTCAATATCCCGCTTGTGCACTAGTATGCCGAATAGAAGACTTCAAAATCCCACTTGTGAGCACTAGTACGCAGAAAAAAAGACTTCAAAATCCCGCTTGTGCACTAGTATGCCGAATAGAAGACTTCAAAATCCCACTTGTGAGCACTAGTACGCAGAAAAAAAGACTTCAATATCCCGCTTGTGCACTAGTATGCCGAATAGAAGACTTCAATATCCCACTTGTGAGCACTAGTACACAGAAAAAAAGACTTCAATATCCCGCTTGTGCACTAGTATGCCGAATAGAAGACTTCAAAATCCCGCTTGTGAGCACTAGTACACAGAAAAAAAGACTTCAATATCCCGCTTGTGCACTAGTATGCCGAATAGAAGACTTCAAAATCCCGCTTGTGAGCACTAGTACGCAGAAAAAAAGACTTTAATATCCCGCTTGTGAGCGCTAGTATGCCGAATAGAAGACTTCAATATCCCGCTTGTGAGTGCTAGTATGCCGAAAAAAAGACTTCAATATCCCGCTTGTGCACTAGTATGCCGAATAGAAGACTTCAAAATCCCACTTGTGAGCACTAGTACGCAGAAAAAAAGATTTCAATATCCCGCTTGTGCACTAGTATGCCGAATAGAAGACTTCAAAATCCCGCTTGTGAGCACTAGTATGCAGAAAAAAGACTTCAATATCCCGCTTGTGCACTAGTATGCTGAATAGAAGACTTCAAAATCCCGCTTGTGCACTAGTATGCCGAATAGAAGACTTCAAAATCCCGCTTGTGAGCACTAGTACGCAGAAAAAAAGACTTCAATATCCCGCTTGTGCACTAGTATGCCGAATAGAAGACTTCAAAATCCCGCTTGTGAGCACTAGTATGCAGAAAAAAGACTTCAATATCCCGCTTGTGCACTAGTATGCCGAATAGAAGACTTCAATATCCCGCTTGTGCACTATTATGCCGAATAGAAGACTTCAAAATCCCGCTTGTGCACTAGTATGCCGAATAGAAGACTTCAAAATCCCACTTGTGAGCACTAGTACGCAGAAAAAAAGACTTCAATATCCCGCTTGTGCACTAGTATGCCGAATAGAAGACTTCAATATCCCACTTGTGAGCACTAGTACACAGAAAAAAATACTTCAATATCCCGCTTGTGCAATAGTATGCCGAATAGAAGACTTCAAAATCCCGCTTGTGAGCACTAGTACACAGAAAAAAAGACTTTAATATCCCGCTTGTGAGCGCTAGTATGCCGAATAGAAGACTTCAATATCCCGCTTGTGAGTGCTAGTATGCCGAAAAAAGACTTCAATATCCCGCTTGTGCACTAGTATGCCGAATAGAAGACTTCAAAATCCTGCTTGTGAGCACTAGTACGCAGAAAAAAAGACTTCAAAATCCCGCTTGTGAGCACTAGTACGCAGAAAAAAAGACTTCAATATCCCGCTTGTGCACTAGTATGCCGAATAGAAGACTTCAAAATCCCACTTGTGAGCACTAGTACGCAGAAAAAAAGATTTCAATATCCCGCTTGTGCACTAGTATGCCGAATAGAAGACTTCAAAATCCCGCTTGTGAGCACTAGTACGCAGAAAAAAAGACTTCAATATCCCGCTTGTGCACTAGTATGCCGAATAGAAGACTTCAAAATCCCACTTGTGAGCACTAGTACGCAGAAAAAAAGACTTCAATATCCCGCTTGTGCACTAGTATGCCAAATAGAAGACTTCAAAATCCCGCTTGTGCACTAATATGCCGAATAGAAGACTTCAAAATCCCACTTGTGAGCACTAGTACGCAGAAAAAAAGATTTCAATATCCCGCCCAACTACGGAGGGCGAAGCTGACCAACTCCTACGCATTTCAGAGACAACTGTTTCCCTTCTCAGTGATGGTCCAGGTTAATGGATTAACTCTGAAATAGCCTTACCACATGATATTGCAGCAAAGATCATCAAAGAAAATGCACCTGTGATGTGACTTTGGCTGTCTTACTGAGGATCACAAGGGGGTTATTGATGTCTACTGTTCGGCATACTAGCGCTGCCGGCCAGAGCTAATTTCATCAGATTTTACCTCCCTTGGACTGAGGTTTCTAAACCAGGTACAGTACCTCTGGTCACCTCTGTGTTACTTACAGACTGATACAACTGCATGATTTGGGATTTATGCAGTTAATGATTTTATGCACCTTAGGACTAATTCTATCCTTCTGACTTCTGACAGGAGTTAGGTGATGCTTATGGGTGTAAATTTAG
Organism: Ranitomeya imitator; assembly: GCF_032444005.1. Taxonomy (NCBI): domain Eukaryota; kingdom Metazoa; phylum Chordata; class Amphibia; order Anura; family Dendrobatidae; genus Ranitomeya; species Ranitomeya imitator. Next base: position 756,183,955 of record NC_091283.1, on the reverse strand, counting down.
CACCTGGATTACTATTTTGCTCTATTTTCCAAACCTTCATTTATTTGTAGTCTCCTTAACACCTCTTGCATTGTGACTTTTGGAAACATTGGTATAACTGGTGCATCATTTATTCCATTATCACATTGCAAGTTACTTGTTTTGTCTTTTGCTTTATATATGTTTTACAATTAGTGGATTTTTCAGTTTATTTGCTGCTTGTGTGATGGTGAGATAGTAGAGCCCTGTGGAATTTGTTTGCTCTAAAATGTAATTTTCTATCCCCATTGGGTCTCAGAGACAAAGACGTATGTTTCTTGAGGCGAAGGTTTTATCCCTTTTCCTTTTAAAGGGAACCTGTCACCTGATTCTTGCTGCCCAAACTGCTGGCAGCATGAATCAGATCCTGGCAGCATGGCTGCAGCCAGGTATATTTCTCTCTAAAACGCTCCAATTTTTTATTGACAATATACAGGCATTTATTTCTCCCAGGAGCTTTCAGTCATGCAGGCGTGTACGGAGCGGTTATAGTCACTATTCACAGCTCTGATATTGGTGGCTGTAAGCACGCCCAGGCAGCCCTGACTGACAGCCGGCTCTACAGTGCATCAGTTCGAGTGGTCAGTCAGTGTCCGGATGTGCTTACAGTCCTGTGAGTGATGTCTGTAATGTAATTGTTTCGGAAACACGCCTCCATGACTGAAAGCTGACGACTCATACTAGAAATAAATAAAGTACATTTTCTCCTGAAGTTGGGCTTTCAGGCCAGGCACCTCCATAATGCTATTAACCTGCACATTAACCTTATAAGTGCAGGTTAATAGTATTATCTAACCTGACAGGTTCCCCAGCACCAATACAAGTGACTGAGATTTGGGAGAAATCTGTCAATCGCCTGGTGTGGTGGAAGGAGAAGCCTACCCAGGCTGGAGCCCTTATAGTTTCTTTGTACTATCTTTAAACTACATTTTCTCTGAAATGTCGGAAAGTTCCCTTTAACGCTCAAATAATAAATGGAGTAACTGGTGACACCATATAACTGATAAATCCACCTCGAATAACTGTAAAATCTTACAAAAGTGAAAAACAAAGTTGCAATCGTGGTATATGCTGATTGTATTAATGCTATGAAAAGTTGTAGCATGAAAGTATTTGTATGCTACTTAGAGCTTGCTCTGAACGACTTTCCCCGGTGATCTTTGCAGACGCCAGACATCTTGAACTGCATGTCCTGCCTTGTTGAGTTCTCCAAAACTTCGTAAATCGCCATTTTGCCTATACCTCTGGATGGCAGGCTTGATGACCGTAATGGGGATGCTGAAATTTAAATGGGGATATGTGGCCCCTGTACAGTTATCCCTTGTGTTACTTGCAACTATACCTGCAATAAAAAGAAACATAAAAAACATAGTCATTCAGTTGTGTAATATGTTATAAATGATTATAATAGCAGAAACAGAACGATGCAGGGACTAGAAGCTATACGTGGCACCCAAGAGCAGGTTGCTAGGATGAAGTTTCCTGTCAGCAGAGGGTGTTTTGTGGGGGAGCATGCTGACCTGAGTATATTAGCCACTGCACTTATATAAGTAAGGAGAAAGCCTGCCGTGATGGGCAGAGATGGCCATATAGTTAGTACTGGGAGAAGAACAGGCTGCTGCCACTACTGGAAGAAGAGGAACTGCTGAGACTACCGATGGAAGGGTGAGGAATGATGTAACTGATGGGAAAATTGGGTTGCACTGCTATTTTATGAAGAATAGGGCTCTGCTCTGACTACTAGTGGAAGGGGGTGTACTACATTGAGTATAGGGAGAATGAGGGCTGTGCTGATTATGGTAAGAAGGGAAGGTTCTCTACGAATACTTTTAGAACTGTGGGACACTGATGTCATGACTGGAGGAATTAGGAGCTGCTGGGACTACTGGAAGGTACAGGCACTACTGGGGCTACTAGAGGGGGCACTGCTATATTCAGTAATGGGAGGACAAAACATTAACTCCTGTAGGGGGGATGGCGTGACTACTATAAAAGGGAGGGCCGAAATGCAATGAACAAACAGTGTTGCCATCTGACAGACCTGACTGGAAAGAAATTAAATATACTCTTGCCTCTTTCCCCTTTTTACCTTTCAAGCAGTCCGCATAGGCAAACCTAGCAATTTTCCAATTAGTATCTATAAGCAGTATAAACAGAGAACGGTACACCGGTATTGCACGCATTCAGGACATTGGGAATAGGAACCCGGGAGGTGATGGGTGATTGGCCACATGAAGCAGTAAATTTGGGGAACAGACACAACTCTTTTAAGAAGGACTATCCAATCTGTGGATTAAAAAGTTAAGAAACAATTATAAAGGTGATGTATTCAATACCTAGAAGCTTTCCAGACTCAGCAGAAAACAATGGTCCTCCACTAGATCCTCCATGAACAGCACATGACGTCTGTAACATAACTGGAACATTTGCCACAGAAATCACAGCTGATAACACGCCAGATGTCACAGATGGACCACATCTCTCACCAAGAGCTCCGAATCCAACAACGTAAACATCTTCACCTAGTAGATTTGTGCAAAAAAGTATTTAGGCTTCCTAATGGCTTATCCTTAAGGGGAACCTGTCAGGAGATTCTTGTTCTAACCATAAGCAAAATGAAAAAAAGAGCCAAGTAGTGGCTTCTCTCAGCCCAGTTTTGCTTGTCTGGTGGTCTCCATCCAGAGGAAAATTGAGATATCTCTCAGAAGATCATCGGTCAATGATGTCAAGCATAATTCATACACGAGAGGGAGGTCCACTCAAAATCTATTTTTTATGAAATGCTGCAATCTTTTTAAAGTAGTTCTTTACAAAAAGGGGAGCCTACGAGTCTTTTAGTTTACCTAATATTATGGCAGCATAAACCTCCTGACAAGTTCCCTTTAACTGTATTTATCCAAGAAATGCATATGTTGGAATTACAACAGATAAATATGGTAGAAGATTGTATGGAAAATTTATATTTTTTACCCAGAGCTATATTTGAAAAAATAATCTTGCTAAATAAATATTTCAGGTAGTTGTCTAGTTCTTACAAAATAGGTTCACAATGCCACATTACATGAGTCCTCTTGGGACAATCTCATGGTTGGGACCGGAGGGTATGCATGCACTCCCGCCAGTGGGTGTGGCCTCGCTCCATATACTTGTTTTGAGTGAAGCCATGCCCGGTCTAGTGACACGACCGACCAGTGGGCATGTCCAATTAGAGAGCGTGGCCTCTCTATCATACAAGTCTATGGAGCGAGGCCACGCCCACTGGCCGGGAGTATGTATAACCCTCATACATACCCTCCGGTCCTGACTGAGAAACCAGCGAATTCTTGTAGCACACACTGCATGCTCTGGGGGGATTCACTGCAGACTTTTCAATTTAGTCTGACTGCATACTTTTCAATTTAAACCGGACAATCCCTTTAATTAATTGTATTGCAATTAAATTAGATGTTTGCCTAGTAGGTGGCCATTAAAATTAGATTGAAGTAGATTGATGATTGAAAAAGCACTGAATGAACAATTGTTTCATGGAGGATCATTTATCTTACACAGCTGCGCATGCTTTAGTACATATTGGTTGTTGGGTTGAGATGGGAAAATCTATTCACAGAAAGCCACTGTTCCCACGCTGTCAAAAGACAGAGTGAGCACTCAGCTATGATCAGAGGTATAAAGTTTACCTTCGGTCACTGGTGTCAGCGGATGGCACTACAGCTCCCATCCTCTGACACATGCTGCCGCTAATAATAGCAAGAGTAGGAGCGGCTGACTGGTGTATTCATTAGCCGACTCCTGAGCTGTAAATAAATAATTTTAAAAAAACGGCATAGGTTCCCCTGTATTTTTGAAAATAGCCAGGCAAAACTCACAACTGGGGGCTGCCCGGCACTTCACACTTGCCCTGTAGCGGTGGCAAGTGGGGTTCATATTTGTGGGGTTGATGTCACCTTTGTATTGTCAGGTGACATCAAGCCCACAAATATAAGTGCACTCGCAGCAGTTCAGTCACCATTGGTTCTTAGCCTGGACGGTCCCATCTTGGCAACATCCAGGTTGAAAACGTTTTTTCCCCCAGGCATGGATTACGGCGTGGGACAGAACGACCGACAGGAGAGGGATATTGTTTTTTAATTTAGTCTTATTACAGAAGACAAGCACTTCGGTGGAATTAGGCGTTAGGTGAGTATAACTGTGTTTGTTATTTTTAAATAAAAATGTAAAAGTGTGTTTTGTTTTATTTCTAATAATGAACTTTATTCTATCTTGTTTTTTTTTTACTATACAACTATAGGATTAGTAATGGATTGGTGTCTTATAGACGCCTCTCCATTACTAAGCTGTGGGCTTAATGTCATCTGACAATACAAAGGTGACATCAACCCCACAAATATGAAAAACCGCTACAGGGCAAGTGGGAAGAGCCAGGCAAAGTGCCAGAATTGGCAAATCTAATAGATGTGCCTTTTCTGAGCAGCTGCAGGCTGCTATTTTTAGGCTGGGGGGTCAATATCCATGACCCCTTACCAGACTGAGAATACCAGCCCCCAGGTGTCTGCTTTAGCAAGGCTGGTTGTCAAAAATGGGGGGGACCCCACGCCGTTTTTTTTAAATTATTTATTTAAATAATTAAAAAATACGACGTGGGTACCCCTCTATTCTTAATAACCAGAATTTTTGAAACTGACAGCTAAGGGTTGCAGCCCCCAGCTGTGAGTTTTGCATGGCTGGTTATCAAAAATACAAGGGAACCTACGCCGGGTTTTTTTAAATTATTTATTTACAGCGCAGGAGCTGGCAAATGAATACACCCATCAGCCGCTCCTGCTCTCGCTCTTATTAGTGGCAGCAGGTGTCGGATGATTGGAGCTCTAGTCACATCCACTGACACCAGTGACTGAAGGTAAACTGTATACCTCTGATCACAGCTGAGCGCTCCACGGTTCTCTGACCGGCGGGGATGATTTCACTGCCGATCAGAAGAGGTGTTTGCCACGCTGTCATGCACATGACAGAGTGGCAAATGCTTTATGTTTGGGTCCCCCATTCAAGTGAATGGGGTCCGGGTTCGGGTTCAGGTTCGGGTTCTGTTCTGGTACCCAAACCCGAACTTTTTGTAACAGTTCAGCCGAAACCGAACATCCAGATGTCCGCCCATCTCTAGTCACGTTTGATGATTTTGCCTGTAGATGTAGCCTCTGAATTGTTACAGGAACACGTTAGCTCTATTTAACTAAAGATTATTACATTATTGTGTATCTGCACCTTCATATGAGGATGCAATGTCATTAATAGGGTGCTCCAAGACTTCAGCATTGACATCCTCTCCTGGAGATAGGTCATCAATATATAAGTCCTGAACAAACCCTCTAAAGTAAAAAAAATATCACACCTGTAGAGTATCCAGATGCCAAGACTGGTTCAGTAATGCCTGGAAGAGTTTCTTCTAGTTCTACCACAGCAATGTCGTAAGGAGAAAATGCTTGCGTAGCAAACAAAACTCTCCCTTGGATAGCCTGGTACCTGGTAAGATGGAATAACATGGTGCCATATTAGAGAATATTTCATAAACAAGCAAAAATATTTCATAAACGGCGAAAAAATATCAGCGGCCAAAGTGTACAGAAGTAATATGACCTTATTATTAGCAGTTGATTGACTTTGGTTGAAAATAAGCCACAAACAGCCACGAAAATGGACTAATTAGATTAGGTAAGTGTTAAGGTAAATTATATCTTCCTTAAATTCAGATAATTTAATACTTAAATAGTGAACGTAGCCCTTTAAAAAATCACACCATTGACGTCAATTTTAGTGGTTTAATTGCACAAAATTTCTCTTTTAATCCATATGTAAATGAAGGTGCTGTGGTGCATCCTTGGCATGACCAATGTCTTCGCTGCGCCTTCCGATTTGCCTATCAAGCACAGTCCCCGAGTTTGATTTGCAGCACTCGCTTTCTCACAGCGAGCTCCCCCTAAAGTCAAATCCCTGTTTCTGCATTTGCGCACTGACAAATAAGAGCGTGCTCACAGTCTTAGTGTGGGCGTACAAGCAGCGTGGGTGCGTGCACACTCTGATCTCTGGCAAATCTTTGAAGCTACACTTCTGGATGTAGTGAGTCACGGCCACACACTGGCAGGAGCCGGAGATCAAAGACGCCCCTCACGCTCTGATCTCTCTGCATTGACACTGTTAACACGGTGACGGTGCACCGAGACATTGGCTACACCAAGGGTGCACTGAAGCGTCCTCATTTACATATGGATTAAAAGTGAACTTTTGTGCAACCACACCATTAAAATGTATGTTACTGCCATGAATTTTATAGGACTAAAGCTGGAGTCACACATAACGATATAGTTAACGATATCGTTGCAACGTCACGCTTTTGGTGACATAGCAACGATCCCGCTAACGATCTCTTTATGTGTGACAGCGACCAACGATCAGGCCCCTGCTGGGAGATCATTGGTCGTTGGGGAATCATCAGGTCAATTTTTGGTCGCTGATCACAAACTGTCATCGCTGGATCGGCGTGTGTGATGCCGATCCAGCGATGTGTTCACTTGTAACCAGGGTAAATATTGGGTTACTAAGCGCAGGGCCGCGCTTAGTAACCCGATATTTAAACTGGTTACCATTGTAAAAGTTAAAAAAAAAACAGTATATACTCACATTCTGATGTCTGTCACGTCCCCCGGCATCCACAGGGTTAAAACTGCTTTCAGCAGGAGCGCTGCTAATGCACGCACTCCGGCCGAGAGTTTCCCTGCAGTAAAGCAGAGCACAGCGGTGACGTCACCGCTGTTACTGCCGGTGCTGACACAGTCAGTGCAGGGAAACTCTCGGCAGCAGCGCGTGCATTAGCAGCGCTCTTGCCGAAAGCAGTTTTAACCCTGTGGACACCGGCAGGGGATGTGACAGACATCAGAATGTGAGTATTTAACCCGATGTTTACCCTGGTTACCCGGGTGCGGCATTGTTGAAGACAGTTTCAACGATGCCAAAGTCGTTCCCCTGATCGTTGGTCGCTGGAGAGAGCTGTCTGTGTGACAGCTCCCCAGCAACCACACAACGACTTACCAACGATCACGGCCAGGTCGTATCGCTGCTCGTGATCGTTGGTAAGTCGTTTAGTGTGACTTAAAGGGAACCTGTCACCTGAATTTGGCGGGACCAGTTTTCGGTCATATGGGCAGAGTTTTCAGGTGTTTGATTCACCCTTTCCTTACCCGCTGGCTGCCTGCTGGCCGCAATATTGGATTGAAGTTCATTCTCTGTCCTCTGTAGTACACGCCTGCGCAAGGTAATCTTGCTTTGCGCAGGCGTGTACTACGGAGGACAGAGAATGAACTTCAATCCAATATTTCGGCCAGCATGCAGCCAGCGGGTAAGGAAAGGGTGAATCAAACACCTGAAAACTCCGCCCATGTGACCCAAAACTGGTCCCGCCAAATTCAGGTGACAGGTTCCCTTTAAGCTTAAGTCCTCTATATAGATTTTTAGGTAGCTGTATTTGTAATATGGGTGGGACCAACTCCCTTTAAATATAAAATTGTAACATTTTAGCTAGTTAAGTAATTAAAGGGTGGAAGTTAAAATGTGTTGCATCACATGTAGGTAGACCTACAAATGAAAAGAAGTCTGCCTACTGGAACGGTATATTTTTTAATGTGTAGTCAGTCACTTAAAACATAAAAACACACCAAAATTAAAAATAAAATGTCTATTATATATTAAAGTAGCACTCAGTGTTTTATTTTTATTTCTCTTTGTTAGCATTCATGTGTAGGTGTAAGGAGTGCTTTCATATACTGACCTGTCGGCGTCTTCTGCCATTTTCAGCGGTGTTTCTGCCCACCTCGGCACCAAGTGACCACCTTTGTAACCTGTCGGATCACACAGTGTTTTCTGTGTAGAGCGGGAGTCACTTTTTACATTCTCACAATGTAATTCTGTGAGAGGGTAAGACCAGACACTTGCATTAAGAAAGCCAGTGCCACACCACAGAGCAGATACAGTGTCATCCGGAAGGTTACAAATACAGTTACATGATGAAAGAGCGGACCAGAGCGCAGCTAAAAATGGTAGAAGACAGAGGGAGACCAGTGAGTATATTACTGCTCTCATTATACTTACAATTGCTAACAAAGGAAAAAAAAGGTCACCGGAGTGCTCCTTTAAGATTATATATTACTAGATGGAGGGCAGTAGTGTCATGATGGGGGCAGGCATGCTGCGCTGTTGTTGCCTAATTGCAGCCTGTGATAATCTAATGACTTTTGCATCAGGGGACTCATGTGCTTGAAGCCTACACTTACATGCATTGTTTTTGTCCCAGCGATGCTGTTGCTCTTCAAGAGTCTTTGTTGTTGTCTTCCATGTTGTGCCTTTGCTGCTTTCCTTTCATTGTCATTGGCATATTTTTAAGGAGGGGCCATGTTGGCGCTGATATTTGCTTTTTAAAGGGGTTTTCCCACTGAGGATACATTTTGTGAGGTAAAATATTTTTTAAAAACAGCCAGTGAAATATTTTACCTCCCAAAATGAATCCACTGTAATCCCCTGCTGTAATGTCAGTATTGCCTTTTGCTTCCTCCCCTGCCCAGGAGATGTGGTATGCTCCGTACACATCAGACAGTCAATTTTTAAATTGAACTTTTGTTCGTGGGAAAACCCCTGCAATGTGACCGACTTCCTCTGCCTGTAGACACATCCTGCATCTGCCGCCGGGATCAGCTGAATGATTCAGTGCACCTGCACCTAATTCAGACCGCCGGCATCTTTGTGCAGACAGATAGCGGTGGTCACATTAAAACTGTGCATGCACTCCTCCTGTACAAAGATGGCGACAGTCAGAGAATCATTCGGCTGATCCCTGCGGCGGCTTGTTCACGACGGTGTTCCGCTGGTGGTACCACGCAAGAGGCTGAGTGAGTGTGTGAGGTGCATACGGCGTATAGCAGTGTTCCCCAACTCCGATCCTCAAGAGCCACCAACAGGTCATATTTTCAGGATTTCCTTAGTATTGCACAGGTGATTGAATGCTTGCCTGTCCAGGTGATGCAAATATCACCTGTGCAATACTAAGGAAATCCTGAAAACAAGACCTGTTAGTGGCTCTTGAGGACCGGAGTGTGTGTGTTTGTGTGTGTGTGGTGCGATGGTGTTCCACTGGTGGTAGCGTGCAATAGGTTGGTACCAGCAGCAGTTTCCATATTGAGACACCCATCACTTGGGTGTCCCAATATGGCAGTCGGTGAACTTCCTCCTCTTGGAATACTGGGATACGGTGACATCTGGACAGAACAGGAAATGAAAATATTACAAGACAATTATATAAATAGTCTGAAAACGTTAAAAAAAAAAAATCACTGCTTTGCAGAAACTATTAGTGGCTCCCATTCTTTAGTCTGTCCTATGTGTACTTTACTTACCATTCATGGGTTTGGTGCTCAGATGAAATTTTCGGATGGTAGATCTTTACCGAGACTTTAAGAGAATTTCTAATCACATGTCTGCATGTTAACACTAAGTTTGGGCTCAATAAAACTCCAGAACCCCATGCTTGGCCGCAATCTACTAACACTACTGATGACATTAGATGCACTGACGATGCTGGATCCATATTTTTATATATTTGATGGTCTACTAGATTCAGAGTTTTCATGTCATACTTTAAAGCAAGTTCTGTCCTTCCAAGAACTTTACCGATATTGTCAAGGATATGGCTAAGAGAGCAAGCTACGCTCAATCCCACCCACTCATTCGTCTTCCAGCAGAGAGGTGCCACGATTATGCCAATCAAATGCAAAACATCATCTTTGCTCAAAAACATTCCACCTCCTTCTGATCCTGGTAAACAGCGGGCATCAGTCAGCAGTACCACATTTCCGTCTCCGGCTGTATTGCTTAGGACACCTTTACTTATGGTGTTCAGAAATATGTCAGTGTAAAAGGAACCAAAAGGAGAGCCACAAGCATACACAGTACTGCCTTTTACTAGCTTGGCGGAATCCATGATGCACATTTTATGAGTATTTGGCAATGGATTTTGGAGCTTCAAGATAGCAAACCAGTGAAGGTAAGCTAGATCCTTCTGAAACTCGCCATATTCATTCTTTTCTTCCTCACTGGAAAATACCCAACCTTCTTCTTTCTTAAACAGTTTGGAAAATGTTTTTTGGAAACCTGGACAAGGCAGAAGTACAAGAAGTTGTGCCTGTTGTTGTAGCCGTCCACTTTTTGACTTTGACATGGGGACAAGTCCAAGCGCAGATTTTGGTTGCAGGACATCATCATGGATGAGGCCATCATACTTTGCGTTTATGTCAGGTGGAGTGGAACTTTCCACTTGAATCAATAAATCTGATGGCAAGTCATTAGCGAAAAGCACAGTACAATCTGGATTAGCTAAATCATTTTCAGATTTTTTCAGGAAAGGAAAAAATACAGCTCCTTGGCAAATAATAATTCCCAGATTTCTATCTAAGATCACCCCGCTGCAGCTCCACTGCCCGTCACACTCAGAATTAGAAGCCGGATGATGAAAGGGTTTCTTGTCACTTTCTGGAGTAGTGCGGTTCTTATTTTGATCGATAAGGACTGGTTGGGTCTGGCAGACGGTTATAACACAACCTGAGGACTGAGCCTGAACCAGATGGGGCTTCGTCATGTTCATATCCAAAGCTGATAAGCAGAACTCACTACCTGGAGGCGCAGAAATATGACAGCAGTGACGTGAAGCCTCCGCACATCCAGATCTATGATGTCCATCTGTTGTTATCATTCAGATCGGGCAACATGTCAGGGGAAAAAAAGTATAAAGAAAGCATAGACTACAATATGTGCAGATCCAAAGTTCACAGCGAGCAGCCTGACCAGGAAGCACTGAGTGCAGGGCCAGGCTGTGACTGGCTGACGGTCCTACTGCCTGCAGCATGCTTCTGTGCCAGTCATTGGCTGCCTAGTGTGACACCACAGCTTAGTCATCCTGCCAGTCCGCCTTCCCTTGTAGGCTTAACCCTCTGTGTGCATCCCATGTAAACTGGAGCCTGCAAAGTGTATTGGCAGATTACACATCAAAGCTGCAGCCACAATCTTTATATTATCTGGATCAAGCCATGTGATTTTTAAAATTCCGCAGCCGGGATCTTTAATTCTGAAAGTAGCGAAGCTCAAGCCCATAATTCTTACACATGAATATTTATATATCTTTATACATGTAGACTTGTGAATATATTTCCATGTTCGCCTGCACCGAGGCACTGAGCAAAACGCAATCAATGTTGCTTTAAATACACAGGCAGCTGGTGATCTCTGGGGGTGAGAACGACACCTGGATATTCTCGAGACGTGTAGTTACTTGCCTAAGATTGCATAAAAGCAAACAATCTGCGAATGTATTTACGACATTTAAATATTTATAATAGTAACAAGAAAGTTACTATGCCTTTTTTAATGATTTTTGACACGTCTGTAGGGTCGGTTTTATTATTTGTGTTTTTTCGTGCGGACACTCGCTTCTCTAAAAACAAAATCGAATGAACAGATCGCTAAACAGTAAAAGAGTACGAATTCTATGTGAGGACAAGGACAGAACATGTCAGTGAAAATCAGACTTCTGATGGAGGCATTAGTCACAGGTGGATGTGGATTTTAGATTAAAACCTCAACCAGATTCCTTATTTAAATCCCTATCTTTTTTTTTTTTTTTAATAGAACTGAGGTTTTGGCTGCATCTGAAAACTGCACACAGTGTTAGGCTATGTTCGCACGTTGTGTTCTTGCTGCGTTTTTTTAATGCACATTTTTAAGCTGGGTAGTACCAGCAAAGGCTATGAGAATTCAGAAATCTCATGCACATTGGGTTATTTTCGGGACTGATTTAGAAAACTGCTGTTTTCAGCGTATTTGCAGCGTTTTTTTTCACCCATAGGAAACAAAGGGTAAGTGCAAAAATGCAGGTATCAGGTTTTGCTGCGTTTTTTTTGGTGCAAAAATCAAAGGAAATTGCATCGTTTTTTTTTGTTTGTTTTTTTTTTGGGGGGGGGGGGGGGGGGGAGATTATACTTTACCAGCATGCAGAAGAGACCATAAAAAAGCAGCAAAAAAAGCAGCAAAAAAATGCAGCAAAACCTGCTTCTTTACTGCCAAGAGAGCAGGTTTTGCCTGCAGGGGAAAACGGCAGTAAAAACACAATGAGTGAACATAGCCTAATAGTGAATAAAAATATGTGCACATGATGTATTTTAGGCTACTTTCACACATCAGGTTTTTTGCATCAGGCACAATCCGGCGAATGTTGGAAAAACTGGATCCGGCGCAGATTGTGAAAGACTGATGCGACGGATCCGGCTATCATATCTAGATTATTGGATAAAAAAAATTGGAGCATGCTCAGTTTAAAAAACGGAATCCGGCGCCAGAATCCATCATTTTCTGGATCCGGCACCTTCCGGCTCCCATAGATTTTCATTCTAGCAAACAGCCGGAAGCACCGGATCCGGCACTTCCGGCTTTTTTTGCCGGAGACAAAAAACGTTGCTATGGATGTTTTTTTTTTCAAGAAACCGGAAACGGCAGATTTGCTGGATCCAGCGAAAACCGGAGAAAGCGCAATGTCATCAGGTGCAATTCAGCACTAATACAAGTCTATGGGAAGAAAAAAACTGGATCTGGCGGCAACATTCGCCGGTTCCGTTTTTTTTTTTTTAAATTAGCCGGATTGAGCCTGACGATGAAAACCTGATGTGTGAAAGTAGCCTAAGACAGAAAATGTTTCAGGAAAATGCCAGCAGTGTTCTTCTTGAAGCGTCTTTCCAGTCGACTTTAGAATCCAGTTTTTTTTTTTTAAATCTGGTATTGAATAAACTGCATAGAAATACATGCAGCCGAAAACACTCGGGTTCCAAGTGCCGGGTATTGATGGTCGAGTTTGTCACATTGCACTCGCAAGTGTGACCCTGACCTTACAGTGACCACAGCAGAACCCAGGTCTCAGGATAGGGAGGGATCTCAGCGGTCGGACCCCCAGCAATAAGGAAGTTATTCCATATTCAATAGATGGGGGATAGCTTCCAATATGGCACACCGTACCCATTAGATCAGCAGGACAATCATTTGGCTGACTGCTACCGCTCCGGACTTTCTGCTCCTCTATAACATCAAGTGATTGCTTGTTAAAATAATCATACAGGAGCCGTTAAAGTGACTGGCACAGGATGACTGTTCAAACCAAGTACAGGCGCTAAGTGCATCATGGCGGAGCCAATCATTTATATAAACCTTCCCACCTGCTTGGTTTCCATCTGTCCCCGCCGTCCTTTGCCTCTATGAAGCCAGAGCTGTCAATAAAAGAGGGGATGGAGACAGAGGTAAAACAAGCAGGTGGGAAGGTGTATCTAAATTATTGGTCCCGCCCTGATGCACCGAGCGCCTGCACTTGGTTTGAATAGTCGTTTTGCGCTGACAGAGTCCCTTTAAAGGGACACTGTCACCTGAATTTGGAGGGAACAATCTTCAGCCATGGAGGCGGGGTTTTGGGGTTTTTGATTCACCCTTTCCTTACCCGCTGGCTGCATGCTGGATTGAAGTTCATTCTCTGTCCTCCGTAGTACATGCCTGCACAAGGTAATCTTGCCTTGCGCAGGCGTGTACTATGGAGGACAGAGAATGAACTTCAATCCAATATTGCAGCTAGCATGCAGCCAGCGGGTAAGGAAAGGGTGAATCAAACACCCAAAAACCCCGCCTCCATGGCTGAAGATTGTTCCCTCCAAATTCAGGTGACAGTGTCCCTTTAAGTACTGCTGGGGTTTCAGCTGCTCCATGTGGCCTAATCATTAGGATATACACACTGTGCTAGGAGATAGAGATCTCATTCACTTTGGTGGAACAGTAAAAATGTGGAGCTTTTTGTGGCAAAAAAACGCGACATGTGAACATACCCTTAAGAGTGAAATTGAACAGTGCAGCGTTTGTTGCATTTTGCCTAACAATGTCCACCTGCAATGGCCAATGCCTACACGATTAGCAAAATCATGGAACTATTGGTCACTGTAGGTGGGCACGGTTTGGCACTGCCCTATCATGCCTTCAACCAGAGAGGCGTTTCATTAAATCACACAACATTCGGCCTGCTATTGTTTGGATGGAGGAGTCAAATATTCTCAACTGGATTATACAAAGTGGTAGTTAAATGTTACACTGTACATGGACAACTGTTATCAGCAACATACTTCATCATGTCTGCCAGCTAATAACCTACGTGTACAGATGTACAGGTGTAGATATTACTGTCCAGAGCTACAAGGTTGTGTTCTTTGTACATCTCCGTTATTGTAAAATCCCAATTATTTACTCTCCAGTACCTCCGCCGCACACATCCCTGAGCGGAGCATTTCAACCACCATTGTGGTGATGTACAACTGGAAGGCATAACATTTCAAGACCATTGTCGGAATGAACAACATTGATAGTTCGTAACAATGGCAGCAGTCGAGGAGAGTGATATGATAGGCATTAAGTCAAAGTCCGGTCTGTAAGCCGTAAAGGATGATTGTGATGGGTAGAAAACCGGGTCAGAACATCTGAAAACCACCAGGGATAGGCAAACACCCAAAGGTCGCGTGACAGTCCGGGTAGTGCTCTGCTGGGAAAACATGGGTCCTGGCATTGATGGATATGTTCCTTTGTGGTGTCCTATCAACCTAAGCATTACTGCAAACTAAGTACACCCTTCCTTAAAGTAGTACTCCCAACATTTTCTTTCCTCTAATCCACTATAGTATGTATGTAGTGTTGTGTAAATGCATGAAAATACTTAACTAGTATTCTCTGGTGTCCAGGACTACTTTGGTTCTCTTCTGGACCATACCACCTCAAATCGACTAGCCAGCCCATGAATGCGAGAAACTCACGTGAGTCTCTCATATAAATGGCTGCATGTAGTTCTATGCAGCTGAACACTACATTCCGAACCACCGGCGGCAGTGCCAGGTATTGATGCGAGAGACTTGCACGAGTTTCTCGCACGGCACTTGCAAGTGTGACCCTAGCCTTAGGCTTTACATTGCAAAAGAAGGACCCATTGCATAGTAGCCAGCAAGACTGAAGAGTGGTCACTAGTGATGAGCGAGTGTACTCGTTGCTCAGATTTTCCAGAGCACGCTCGGGTGGTCTCCGAGTATTTGTAAGTGCTCGGAGACTTAGTTTTGGTTGCTGCAGCTGCATGATTTACAGCTGATAGACAGCCTGAATACATGGGGGGATTCCCTAGCAACCAGGCAACCCCCACATGTATTCAGGCTGGCTAGCAGCCATAAATCATGCAGCTGCGTCAACAAAAACTAAATCTCCAAGCAGTTACAAAAACTCAGAGACCACCCGAGCGTGCTCTGGAAAATCTGAGCAACGAGTACACTCGCTCATCACTAGTGGACACTTGAGCCAAAACTGGATGGGAGCAGCGATGGGAACTAGAGAAGACAGCAATCGGAAAGTATTCGCATCCGCTTATACTACAGACTTATTTAGAAAGTATTAGGATAAAAAAAAAAATAAAAAAAAAAATTCTAAATGAGGTTGGATAATGCCCCCTAAAACAATGCAAACATTGACGAGGAGCATAGCATGGAAATCAAGGGGCTTAGGTTAAATTTACAAATTCTTAAAGGGAACCTGTCACCCCCAAAATCGAGGGTGAGCTAAGCCCACCGGCATCAGGGGCTTATCTACAGCATTCTGTAATGCTGTAGATAAGCCCCCAATGTATCCTAAAAGATGAGAAAAAGAGGTTAGATTATACTCACCTGGGTGGGCGGTCCGATCCGGTGGGCGTCGCGGTCCGGGGGCCTCCCATCTTCATAGGATGACGTCCTCTTCTAGTCTTCATGCTGCAGCTCCAGGCGCACGCGTACTTTGTCTGCCCTGTTGAGTTACTGCAGTGCGCAGGTGCTGGGAAAGGTCAGAGAGCCCTCAACAGGGCAAAGTACGCCTGCGCCGGAGCCGCAGCATGAAGACCAGAAGAGGACGTCATCTGATGAAGATGGGAGGCGCCGGACGGCGACACCCATCGGACTGGGACCGCCCCTGGGTGAGTATAATCTAACCTATTTTTCTTATCTTTAAGGATACATTGGGGGCTTATCTACAGCATTACAGAATGCTGTAGATAAGCCCCTGATGCTGGTAGGCTTAGCTCACCCTCGATTTTGGGGGTGACAGGTTCCCTTTAAGATTTCAATCAGACTGAGCAGGTGTGGAAAGTGCGGACGAAACAAGTGATCTATGGAAGCCTTGCCTCTGAGCAGGACTAAGGCTATGTGCACATGCAAGAAAAGAGGTGCAGAATGTTCTGCACAAAATCCGCAGCCCCTGGCAGAATCCGCAGGCGTGGATTTACCGCTGTTTTTATGCTGATGTTGTGCGGTTTTTATGCGGAATTGCTGCGGATTTTGTGCGGTTTTTGCCACTGCGGAATTTTAACATGGAGGGGTGCAGAAACGCTGCAGATCCGCACAAAAGTGACAATCCGCAGCAATTCCGCACTGATTTTTCCGCACCGTGTGCACAGCTTTCCCCCCCATTAACTAACATTATACTGTACATCACAGTGCGGATCTGCGTTTCTGCGCGGCAAAATCCGCTGCGGATCCGCAGCAAATCCGCATCGTGTGTACATACCCTAAAAGAAACCCTCTATCTCAGCACAGAGAGGGGACTATTTATTGGTCCATTGTAGTCACCCTATCTGACCTACATTTGCTTTAAGCTACCCCCTCCCAAGGCTAGCATCCAAGATGGCTGCCATAACAGGATGGGGAGTGCAGTGGTATGACAACCATGCCTCCCTGCCTGCCCTTTGGTGGCAAGGTTTCCTGTTCCCATTGCCACTGCAGCAGACATTTTAAATGCAGTATGGCCAACAATCCCCTCTAAGGCCGGTTTCACACGTCAGTGGCTCCGGTACGTGAGGTGACAGTTTCCTCACGTACCGGAGCCACTGACACACGTAGACACATTAAAATCAATGCATCTGTTCAGATGTCATTGATTTTTTGCGGACCGAGTCTCCGTGTGCCAAACACGGAGACATGTCAGTGTTCGTGGGAGCGCAAGTATTACACGGACCCATTAAAGTCAATGGGTCCGTGTAAAACACGTACCGCACACGGACGTTGTCCGTGTGCAGTGCAGGAGACAGCGCTACAGTAAGCACTGTCCCCCCCCCACTGGTGCTGAAGCCGCGATTCATATCTTCCCTGCAGCAGCGTTTGCTGTAGAGAAGATATGAATAATTGTGTTTAAAATAAAGATCTATGTGTCCCCCCCCCCCCCCCCGTTCTGAAAATACTCACCCGGCTCCCTCGCTGGCGCTGCTTCCTGTTCTGGCCGCATCCTCTACTGTATCAGCGGTCACGTGGTGCCGCCGATTACAGTCATGAATATGCGGCTCCACCTCCCATAGGGGTGGAGCCGCATATTCATTACTGTAAATGAGCGGCCCCATGTGACCGCATACAGGAGAAGATGCGGCCAGAACAGGAAGCAGCGCCGGCGAGGGAGCGAGCCAGGTGAGTATTTTCAGAACAGGAGGGGGGGGGGGAGGGGAGTACACATAGATCTTTATTTTAAACACAATTATTCATATCTTCTCTACAGCAAACGCTGCTGCAGGGAAGATATGAATCGCGGCTTCAGCACCAGATGCTGGTACGTGTGGTACCCAGTGGGCACACATGTGCCACAGAAACGTAGGGGCACACGGATAATTCCGGTACCGATTTTTTCCGGTACCGGAATTATCTGGACGTGTGAGACTGGCCTAAGGCAAGTAGTAAACTGAGGGCATCAAATGAGTTATACATGACAAATGTGTCGCCCCTCATCAGTGCCACGCTGGAGGGATGCTTTAAAAGGTATTGTCTACAAATGTCTTAGCACAAGATCCCAACAGGACACCTTTAGAAGTCCATGCCTCGCCAGGTCAGAGGCGTTTAAAGGCAAACGAGGGACTTAGAGTATTAATCAGGAGCTTTAATGCTTTGATCATTGTACATCGAATCCTGCCTGTCAGCTTGTGGAATAAACGCTGACCAGTGCGGACTAGCAGAGAACAGCTCACATTGGCCTTCTGCACTGGGCAACACTATACAATCACCCCAAAATGGTTTCACAGAACCAATTGCAGCTAACCATTTATGCGGAATTTCCCTGTGAACATATACTGATTCTCATAATAGAGTTTATTAGCAAGAGAATTATCAAATAACCCACACGTGACACAGCAACGAGAAAAATAAATGGACATGATTGGCAGCACACTGTGCTGTGCAAACAGGTGATGTGCTGCCGAGAACATTTTCTATGTATTAATCATTGTGCTGTTTGCATAGAAGTGTGGATGAACAATCCAATAAACAATCTACTTCCATGTCGCCGACTGGTGACCAATTGTTGCCCAAGGTTGGCCCATGTAAATGTGTACTGGTATCAGATTACAAAGCCTACTAAAGTTTATGGAGAGGGGACATAGGGGAGAGATGAAGGAGCAGGGAGAGGCACTGACACAGACATAGGCGCACAGATACAACAGCTTTTAGCATGTGATTTTGCTCTCACTTAAAGGGGTTACTTGGTACCATTTTATTATTTTCGGATGAGTCTAAGAACTAATAGGCCGGTAGTTCCTAGCTACCTGCCTGTACTACCCTGCGCCGCTCAGAGCAGTCACTGACAGCTCCTGCCGGCGATTCTGCAGTTTCTGGTAATGTCACATTGGCAACACAGCTGCTTCTCTACCGCTCTGATCTTTTGCCACAAAGGGACCATCAATGTCAGTCCGATGCCTAACTGCAGGGTGTCAATGAGCATGATGTCGGCAATCACGCTGCCACAACAGAGCATCCGGAAGAACTAGAGCTGATCTGTTGCCGTAAGGGTAAATGAAACCGCATAATAGCAGGCAGGTGTGATCAGTAAGCCAGCGCCAGGCAAACTGCACAGGAAGTTAGCAACTACCTGCCTGTCAGGTCTTCGCTCCATGAGAAAAAATAAATTGATCCTGGATAACCATTTTAAATGCTGGTTTCACAGCTACAATGCTCAGTATAGCTGACTAATGTCCTCCATGCCACTTCCTCTGAATATATATAGAAAAAGAAGATCAGTGATCCCTTTCGCTCTGTGTCCATTGTGTGGGAAACAACCCAGCAACCTGCATCCATTAAGTACGGTAGGGTAACTGTTATTTCTCAAAGGCATATTCTGAAGTTACCCAAAATAACAGGAGCTTTGAATGGCCTTCCCTCTTCACAATATATGTCTATCGCTAGCTATGTTCTTTACTTAAAACTTGGCTGACATAAGTAAACCTCAGTCCTGATCTCTAGCACTGTTGGCTTTTAAAGGGCGTCTCCATTTAACTCATTAGTGCCCCGTGATGTTTCTCTACCTTAACTTTCAACACTGCTCTCATGATGACCTGGAAGGCACAGCAGCTTTATAATAAGGCCATGAAAAAATAAACTGTACCGCTACTTAACCAATAAGTAATCTTGCTGTGTGATTGCAAGGAGACAACAAAAAATTCCTCCGGTGTTCAAGGACAAACAGGACTTGATCTGAAAGGGCTTAAGTAGAATAGCAGACATAACACATGGAGATGGCATGGAGTCTGGAGAGATCCAATCCTGCGATCAGCGAGCACTAGCAGTGATCAGGGATATTGCAGAGTATCACCCTAAAAAAAAAATAAAAAAAAAAAGAGCCGGAGTCTTTGCATTACGCCATAACTGCTTGGATGCGGAAATTCATTATTAATTCTAATACATAAACTGGGTGGCAAAAACCAATTCACAATAATATCTGAGTGTTTTTACTTTATTGCAAATTCTATATAGGTTGCAAAGTGGGAACTGGACAAACCGGTGGTTTTTAAAATGCAGCTAAAACAATAAATCTGAGAAAATATGATGTAAACTGTGTATAGACATTTCTTTACATATATCCTTTCTGTTGTTAGTACACTCAGGTCTGGGGAGAAAATATTTAAAAAAAAAAAAAAAAGCCGCACCAAAACCTGTTGATTTCCATTAGACCCTGTGAACACTTTACAGTGAACGTTAATTTTAGGCAGATAAAAGGACACCGGACATATTTCTCAGGCCGAGGAGAGTAGAGTTGCCACAAACGACTATCTAAAGGGCAGTGAAGAAATGAAGACTCAGAACAGCATATCTGGAAAATACGAATACTTTTGCTGCAAAAGGGCACTTTTCACTTCACACAAGTGAAAAAATAAAAAAGCAAAAGCACAAAATGCTCATCATCCCTCACAGAGCCTCAACCATGCTCCAAATCCACATTACCCAAATGTTTACAGCAAAACCATTGTAAGAGAGCAGGCCAGCCCAGAAACTATGTTTATTGTGGACGTCTAAAGTTATGATACGTGGATCAGTATTTAGTGATAAATGTAAATACCATTAAATAGATTTAGAAAAAAAAAAAAAAATAGAACTCCGGACCAAATAAACGAAAAAAAAAAAAAAAAAAAAAAAAAGACAAAAAACTGGGATGGACACCGAGTTGACATGTTTCTTAAAAATAGAATGGTCTTTTGATTTGACTCTTGATCAGAGGAGGGACGCCCCACGAGACTCCTGGTTGTTGCACGTGTTAATCACTGCCTTCGTGAGTCTGCCCCACACTGAGAGAAGTCCGTCTGGATCAGGTCCGGAGGAGTTGAACTCTGTATAGAATATTCTGTATTTTTATTTGTTTTCTTGTCGTTTCAAAGGGAAGAGTTGGAGAGAGGGGGGAAAGAGTTTCAGTCAATATACTGCGAGAGCCAGCGGAAGCCCTCTCCGTAGCCTTGCCTCTTCAGCACGCTGCACATAAACACTTCCATGGGCCGAGCGTTCAGATCCTTCAGTGGCACATTACCCTGCAGATAGAAGGATAAGAAAGTTAGAAGCATGAAAGAGGTCATTACCTGACAGGGGACATCTGCAGAAGTGATTAGGGGACTGACACACTGGGGAATTCATTATCCGCTAAAGCTACAAGTCATGCCCAGCATAATGGCAGACAGGGAAAATAATGAACAGTTTAACGGAAAACTGTCAATTCATGCTGCCAAGACAACGAGCAGCATCGGAGCTTAGCTGCAAGTTTGTTTTCTTTCTGAAAAGCTCTGGAGTTTCAGAGAAAACATGTAAATCAGGAGAGGCATGCCAATCAACTAGAGTGATGTGAGAAGATGCCAGCCGGGGGCCGCACAGAACAAGCCTCACCTCTCCCTAGGGTCCCCAACCAGATCTAAAGAGAACTTGACAGCTGATACATGCTGCCTGATCTAAGATCTCCATTAGTGATGAGTGAACGAGCTCTGAGGAGGTGTTATCTCAGCATGCTCGGGTGCTAACTGAGTGCCTTCGGCGAGCTTGAATAATATGTTTGCGTGCCCATGGCTGCATGTCTCGTGGTGGTTGGACAGCAGCAAGACATGCAGGAATTACCTGTTTGTTAGACAATCCCTGTATGTCTTGCAGCTGTCGAACAGCCACGACATATTCAGGAGGGGGGGGCTATTATATTATTTGGGCATGCCGAAGACACTCGGTTAGCACCTGAGCATGCTCTGCTAACACTTTATCCAAGCACGTTGGCTCATCACTAATCTACATGTATGCTTGGCACTAAAACACTGCGGTGTTTAAGAAAAAACAAAAAACGCACTTTAAAAGCCACCGGGAACAAGCCATATGAGAGCCTAGTCAGATAGGCGAGTCCCCAGTGGCTTCTCCCACCCGCTATACTCTCCCTGCATGTGCGTAAAGGGAGAAACCAGTCAGTTATTGTACGGGAAAAGCCACCAGGGACCAGTCTTTTCGACTAGTCGCGAGCGCAACGTCATCCCCGGCAGCTATTAAAGTATGTTCTTCTCTGAAACGCTGCAGCATTCCAGAGTTAAACATGCCTGGCTGAAATCATACCGTTAGTGTCCGATATATGCTGCTGGTGGATCGGGCAGAGTGTAAGCGCTTTCAAACTACTTTATCTCTGAAAAGGCTGGAGCGTTTGAGAGAAAAACACCTGCAAACGTGCAGCCAGGCTCCGATTCATGCTGCTCGTGGTTTGGGCGGCATGAACGGACTGACAAGTTCCTTGTAACACTGCACAGCCATATATTGATGATATCACCCCTGAGATCAACTGCTAATACGAGGACCTGTAAACTGATCGAGTCCTAGCCAACCCACTTAACACAGTAAATGGGTCATTACTTTTCCTGTGGTTTGTCCATAGAGTCCGAATAATTCTCTCAGTTTCTCTTCGCTGATTGCCTCAGGTCTGTCAATTTTATTACCGAGGATAAGGATTGGCACGTTTGATATTGTTTCATCTGTCATGAGAGCCTGCAATGACAAGAACACAAAATCTTACAATATTTCTAGCATACTCCTAGAAGACAGATCTGCAGATGGGTGACTAAACATCAACCTTTTTTTCTCATTAAGCATGAAAGTCCTGAATCACTTATTTTTCGGTTTAAGTAGGACCTTTAGCCAGTGACCCTTTGTACTAATATTTGCAATGCTGCCATCTTACGTTTTTTCTAACATACTGCATTTTAAATTTGGTGAAGCTGTTCCATATCGTTTAGCTGTGACTTGCATGGCTAAAAAAGGTTCACAAAGTATAGACCATTATTGGAGTACTTCTTTATGCATCAATTAGAATTTGGAGATTTTGCCTAAAATTAACATTTTGATTTTTTTTCTTTTTAAAGGGACTCTGTCACCTGAATTTGGAGGGAACAATCTTCAGCCATAGGGGCGGGGTTTTCGGGTGTTTGATTCACCCTTTCCTTACCCGCTGGCTGCAATATTGGATTGAAGTTCATTCTCTGTCCTCCGTAGTACACGCCTGCACAAGGCAATCTTGCACAGCGCAGGTGTGTACTATGGAGGACAGAGAATGAACTTCAATCCAATATTGCAGCCAGCATGCAGCCGGCGGGTAAGGAAAGGGTGAATCAAACACCCGAAAACCCCGCCCCTATGGCTGAAGATTGTCACCTGAATTTGGAGGGAACAGAGTCCATTTAAAGATGCATTTCGATTGCAGATAAGAAAGGGATTATTGTAAAATATAGAAAGGATTTGAATCGGCCCTGAAAAGACGTTTTCTTGTATGTGGCGGCAACAAACTCTGGAGGAACGCAAGTAACAATGCCAGCTTTGATGCATTTCTGAGTACAGATCACCGTAAAAGATTATTCCTATTGTAAGACTTCTAATCTGCTGTGGATATTTATCTCAAAATGTTATGCTTCAAAGGGTGACGCAGCTCTTTCATGGTTGAGTTGTTGTTTTACTGTTTTGTTAAAAAAAAAAAAAAAAGAGTTTTAATAAAAAATATTTGATTTAAAAAAGAAAAAAAATTAAGGCAATAATCCCTGACTAGATGCCGGTCATACACTATACATACTGCAACAGCTACCCCTACACGAACTGCAGATAAAAATCTAAGTTTTCTTTATTTTTTGCTAAACTCCATTATGAGGTTTTGTATTTTTCAAAAGTAAATTGCTTGTACAGAGTTTCAGGGTGGATTTGATTTAAATCACGATTTAAATCACTAGTCAGTAAGGCTTGATTTAAATCAGTGATTTAAATCAAAGTTTCTACCTAACTGAATTTGACTCCGCAGAGGTCCCAGCCTCTTCTTCACAGCAAAAATGTTACAACTTAACAGAGTTGAGAAAAAGACCTTACAATATAAAGTGAGTAGCACACTCCAGGGTGTTGTGATGCAAAAAAGTGGGGATTTATTACATACAGTAAATCACAAACGTTTCGGTCGATACTGGACCTTCATCAGTGTGCTAGGTATAATTGTATACTTGTATGGCCCCAAAAACAATAGAATACTCGGATTTGCATCAATCAGACATGCTGGAAAAAAAAGCAACAAGCCGGGAAGAAACAGAACCAGGCTGGTCAACTGACGGTGAGTCAGAATAATGGGTGGCGCTGAGGCTTAAAAGAGCTGTCAGTACGCCGGGACACTAGGGATAAATGCGGTATCCACCGCTAAATGTGGATACCGCATTTATCCCTAGTGTCCCGGCGTACTGACAGCTCTTTTAAGCCTCAGCGCCACCCATTATTCTGACTCACCGTCAGTTGACCAGCCTGGTTCTGTTTCTTCCCGGCTTGTTGCTTTTTTTCCAGCATGTCTGATTGATGCAAATCCGAGTATTCTATTGTTTTTGGGGCCATACAAGTATACAATTATACCTAGCACACTGATGAAGGTCCAGTATCGACCGAAACGTTTGTGATTTACTGTATGTAATAAATCCCCACTTTTTTGCATCACAACACCCTGGAGTGTGCTAGTCACTTTATATTGTATACGTTCAGGTTTGGGCACCTATGACTGTGCACCTCCCCTATTTTAGGCTGTGCTTAGCATCTTCTATATCAGAGAAAAAGACCTTAATCCTATTGTTCTACAAACCTATGAATACAGAATCAACCCCTTCAGTGCCAAGTCCAAGAAGTTAGACAATATGTTTCTGATTGTTTGGAGTGGAATAGATCTGCACAACACAAGAAGAATGTGAGTCATCTTCATCACCGCACTTCTCATGATGTTGCCTCATTCGCGCCACCAGGCATTGCATCTCTTTGTTGCATCGTTTGCATTTTGCACGCATGCCTGCCTTACCGATAGCCGAAGGAGCTTCATTAAAATATTCCCAAACTGGGGTCTCCTTTTACGGCCTGCTGCCATTATAAGGAAATAATGTAATAAACCTCAGATCGTACACACAAACAGATCCAGACTTGTCTGTCTGTGGCTATGCTGCAGTATTGTGCTCAAAGTTTCACTTTCATTTTCTTGTCTGCTTGCCCTTCCTCCTCCTCACACTTAGATTCACATTCTTCTTGTGTTGTGCAGATCTATTCCACTCCAAACAATCAGAAACATATTGTCTAACTTCTTGGACTTGGCACTGAAGGGGTTGATTCTGTATTCATAGGTTTGTAGAACAATAGGATTAAGGTCTTTTTCTCAACTCTGTTCATGTTGTAACATTTTTGCCATGAAGAAGAGGCTGGGACCTCTGCGGAGTCAAATTCAGTTTTGAGAACTGCGTAAGTAAAGCGAGCGTCTGTGATAATATAGGAGAGAAACTGCCCACTAATCCTACAGAAACCTCTGGAAGAGCATGGCATTGTGAATGTTACACATATACAGCCTTTATTCTACTGAGTTAAAGGGACTCTGTCACCTGAATTTGGCGGGACTGGTTTTGGGTCATATGGGCGGAGTTTTCAGGTGTTTGATTCACCCTTTCCTTACCCGCTGGCTGCATGCTGGCTGCAATATTGGATTGAAGTTCATTCCTGTCCTCCATAGTACACGCCTGTGCAAAGCAATCTTGCCTTGTGCAGGCGTGTACTATGGAGGACAGAGAATGAACTTCAATCCAATATTGCAGCCAGCGGGTAAGGAAAGGGTGAATCAAACACCTGAAAACTCCGCCCATATGACCCAAAACCAGTCCCGCCAAATTCAGGTGACAGGTTCCCTTTAAACAACTCGGCTTTATCTCATGATGGAAGAACCTTTGGATGGTAAAATATTTTCCTCAAAAAGCAGTTTATTGAAAAAAATCCGATTTAAATAAAAAAAATCCGATTTAAATAAAAAAATCCGATTTTTTTGATTTTTTAAAAAAAACAAACTGATTTTTATCCACCCTGCAGAGTTTCCTAATACTGACTGATCATCCGAATTATCATTAGGATGCTGTGGCCAGGATACATCATAACGATATGCTGTATGAAGGACTATGTGGGGCCCATAATAATAATAATAATCTTTATTTATATTATTATTATACTGTCTGGAGGGTTGTGTGGTGATTACAGTTGGGAGAATCATATTGTGAGTATTGTGTTGGGGTCACCATACCATGCGTCTGGAGGGTCCTGTGAAGGAATTCACTGCGGGGGTGGGGGGGGGGGGGGTATCTCACTGCTTGTCGGAACTTTTGTTTGCATTGTACTTTATATCTGTATTATTCAAGTTTTTTTAATCCTTTGTTATTGGGCCGTATGCTTTTTACTGCTGTTACATAACACATTATTCCAATATTTTAGTATAAGATCTATTAATTTTAATTATTATTATGTATTTTGTTCGTGGGACAACCCTTTTTAAAGTTTATTTCCATATGAAAAAGTTAATTGTTATATTTGATAAGGAAAAACTTCCTCAACTGTGGACTTTGTTTTTTTCTTAAATAAATATCAAGGTTGGCCCGTGACTTTGTCCAAGCTTTTAATTTTGGCCTCTGTGTATTTGAGTTTGATATCCCTGATCTAAATGGCTAATGGCAGCAATCGAAGCTCAGCTCCGGCCACTGTTAGAGACAGATGACGGCTATGTAACATATCATGTCCTGCGTGTGAAGGGAGCTCAGCTCACGGCCTCTTCACACACGCTGCCCTCTCCAGCACTGACATAAATGTACATGTAATGAGGAGCACATGCAAGTCATTTTGTGCTGAAGGGTTAATAGCCAAGCAACTGTAATTTTTTTTTTCCAATTTCAAAATGTGTAAATGATTAATCTTACGTTGAGCTCCACTTTGGACTCCATAAGGCGTGAATGGTCTACACAGTCCACAAGAAACACAATTCCATTGATTGCTGGTAAGTAGTTCTTCCAAACACGTCGAGCTGAGAAGAAAAAAAAATTACGAAAGCATAATTTTTAATTGTATGAAATCGGTCTACTAGGTCAATGCAGCTGACTAATGATGAGCGAGCGTGCTTGGATAAGGTGTTATCTGAGCACGCACGTGTAAACTAGGAAGCTCTTTTGCTTAAAAGGGAATCTGTCAGCAGATTTTGGCTATAAAATCTAAGAGCAGCATGTTGTAAGGGCAGAGTGCTCGATTCCAGTGATGTATCACTTACTGGGCTGCTTGGTGCAGTTCTGATAGAATCCCTGTTTTGTCTGCGGTGGATGTAGCAGCTCTCTGAATGCTGAGCTCTGTACAACACCACTGATTAGCAGCTTCCTGTGTACACTTTGCACTGTCAGCAAGATGCTAATCAGTGAAAGGGAAAAATGTTACACAGATCAGCCTGCCTGCCACGTGACACCTAGTCCTGCAGTGATAGTCTCCTGCTCATAAAATACTGATTGTATTAAAACTACAGCAAGCTGCTGAGCAATACTAGGCTGGATTCCAGCTCTGTTCCTACATTATGCTGCTCTCAAATAAAATGGCAACAACTTGCTGGTAGATTCCCTTTAATATTGAGATCAACGACATTTAAATTACAAGGCTGAAAATTAAAAATCACTCAATAGAGTCACAGCTACTGCACGTGACGGGTTCCATATAAAGTCATATTCTAGCGGACTCCATAATGCTATGAGGCAGGTTTAGGGGATGCCTTATAATCTTAAGGCCCCTTCACATTAAGCGACGCTGCAGCGATACCGACAACGATCCGGATTGCTGCAGCGTCGCTGTTTGGTCGCTGGAGAGCTGTCACACAGACAGCTCTCCAGCGACCAACGATCCCGAAGTCCCTGGGTAACCAGGGTAAACATCGGGTTACTAAGCGCAGGGCCGCGCTTAGTAACCCGATGTTTACCCTGGTTACCAGCGTAAAAGTAAAAAAAAACAAACACTACATACTTACCTACCGCTGTCTGTCCCCGGCGCTCTGCTTCTCTGCACTCCTCCTGTACTGGCGGTGAGCACAGCGGCCGGAAAGCAGAGCGGTGACGTCAACGCTGTGCTTTCCGGCTGACCGACGCTCACAGCCAGTACAGGAGGAGTGCAGAGCACAGCGCCGGGACAGACAGCGGTAGGTAAGTATGTAGTGTTTTTTTTTTTTTACTTTTACGCTGGTAACCAGGGTAAACATCGGGTTACTAAGCGCGGCCCTGCGCTTAGTTACCCGATGTTTACCCTGGTTACCAGTGAAGACATCGCTGAATCGGCGTCACACACGCCGATCCAGCGACGAAATAAAGTTCTGGACTTTGTTCAGCGACCAACGATCTCCCAGCAGGGGCCTGATCGTTGGTCGCTGTCACACATAACGATTTCCTTAACGATATCGTTGCTACATCACAAAAAGCAACGATATCGTTAACGATATCGTTATGTGTGAAGGTACCTTTACTCCTGCATGACCAAATGCGTGAGACATTGAGAATACCCACCTTGTTCGTGCCCTCCAAGGTCAAACGTTGTGAAGGTCATTCCAGCAATCGTCAATTCTTCTGAGGCTGTGGGTGAACATTTAAAATATATATTGTAAAATATGCAAAAAAAGCTAAGAGGTAAAGCATTATTACAGTCCCAATGGCATTTTACCAACTTTATTGTGAAAATGTTAATACATTAAAATAATAAAACAATGAATCCTCTTCTCCAACCCTCGTGGTGGTTTCAGGGGAGCGGCGGCATCCTGCCCTCCATGTACGTGACCACTGACGCCTGTGATTAGCAGTCAGGTCACATGAATGGAGTGTAGAGGAACACCCAATGATATTCCGCTCCAGAGACCACCGAATTGACCAGAGCAGGAGCCACGGGGTTAGAGCACATAAGTACACATTATTCTATTTCTTTTTTACCCTGATTCAGATCATTTTTTTTCTTTACATCAGACAACCTTTCAATCTTCACCCTAATTTTTTTCATGCCATTTCGGTTACTGATAAATGACTGCTTGGAATCATAGAAGCTTATGGGTGACATGGCACAAGACATCTAGACAGTTCTGTATGTAAGCAAGATCCTTCTGGTTGGAGAATATAATTTCTCAAGAAATGCTTGAAAGCTATGTGAACAGAGCAGAAACGATTTTCATTAAAGTTTGAAATCATTTTTAGCCTCTTAATTGTTATTAATCCATGGGGCTGGCTGTTGAGACCCCCATGGATCCCTCAAACCACAGACAGAAGTGTTGAGTTTATGTATGAGGGTTGTAGACCCTGGGAATTTCCGCTGCAGCCTGTACAGAGATCTGTGGGCGATCATACATAAGCTATGCGCGTCTACTCCGAGGTCTGGGCGATCACTATGGGACTTGGACCCCCACTGATCAACACGGATAAAGAGGCTACCACATAATTAAAAACCATTCAAGATAAGTTACATGCATTCTTTTTAAAGAAAATCTGGAACATCAGAAACTCACCAAAGAGCTCATCAGGGGAACGTAGCCTAAAAGTTTACGTCTACTTTAGATGGGTTTTCTGGTTTCAGAAAACTGTCCTCTTGTTGGATCAGTTTGCTTAGAAAAAAAACAAGGTGCGCTTTACTCACTCTCCCCGGGTCCGTCACAGAGCCTTCGCCACTACTCTCGCTGTCTGTAGCGCTGACATGTTGGCAGCTGATCGCGGAGATCTGCCAATGTGGACAGTACAAACCACGGAGTTCACTGATTGTCAAAAGCACTGCAGACAATAACAGACACGGGGCAGCAGTGGAGACTCTTCTGCGCTGGAACAGGGGAGTATGAGGAAAGAACAAATTGTTGTTTGTTGTTAAACTGTTGCGAAGGAACATGGGTTTTCTGAAGCTTTAAGAAAAAAAAAACACCTTTAACTTTCATCAGCAGCAGATTAAGAACTAATGTAATAAATAAGAATAAATGGACCAAAGTCAAATATAAGGCAATAGACTGAGAATATAAATCTGTGAAAGAAATCTGCAACATTCGAATATTGTGCGACACGACAGAAAGCGAGATAAGCCCCAGATAAACATACAGGCATGTCCCATCAGCAGATCTAGAAGAACGCGGCCTGCTCCTAATCCCTCCAGATCCGGTGTCCAGGACATTATCAATGTGATCTCCCAAAACACCCCAGGATAGAACGGAGCTAAATGTAGACGAGTGGAACATGAGCAGCTGCCGGGAGACTGAATGAAGCAGAAAAATCCTTACAGTTCCTTCTCACTGATCATAATGACACCAGTGCTGGTACCTTACTCCTTACTATGTACGACAAAGAGCGACAAACTGATCTGTACCCACTGCAGGCCTCATAGCAAGGCGAATAAGGAAAAACTGATACATATTTATTAATATTATTACACCTACTACATATTGGGATGGGATCTTGGAGATGGGAATAGCCCTTTAACTCCCGGACATTGAGCATGATCCCGTCATCTCACAGCAATTTATCTTAGCGCAACTATAACACGTGACTTCTGCAGCCAATCAGCGGCCACTGATTAGTGATTCCAGTGGGAATAGTAAAGGCGGCATTGAGATGACAGGAGCAGCGTCTGTCGGGGATCAGCTGTTATTTGCTATAGTGGCCGCGGGCAGATGTACGAGAGATCATCATCGATTCTGCCTGACACCGTTCATGGGTGAGTATTATAACAAACTGCCTCAGCTGCTGCAGCACTGCTTTGAAATGAAGCAGCAGTTTCTTGTCTATATTCGGTTGACACGTTAACCACTGTGTACTCTGTCATATGTGGAGTCGCACGAGTGCACTGTGGCAGAGCATATTATTAATTACATACAGCTCTCAGAAAGTGTCAGAAGGGTCTAAAAAAGGAGGCACGGAGTGTGAGACTCAAAAAATGTAGGAAACAAAGTGTCAAACTTCTAGTACGATGGACCGATCCATCACACAGCGGCTGTAATAAATAAGCCAGATCTTCAGACTGCCAGGACTAGGCTTATGTTGTGTAACCATTAGTCAGCAAAAAGTGTATGACACCGTACATATTCATGAGAAATATAATATTTGGAAATTCTATCGGATTATACAATCACATGAAAGTAAAACACTTTACTCATAGTCGGAGAGTGATGATTGCACAGCCAGATCATCTGCACCAGGGTCACAGCGGATGCCCTTTGTAGTCATCGGTTTACAATCCTATGTCCTATAAGTGGCCATACATCCCTAATAAATGTAATAAAATGCACTGAAAGCTTTGTGCAGAACTCAGAACAACCCATAAAGGACATAACCGCTGCAGGAACGTACTTGGGTGTAGTGTGGGGACGTGCTGGCCCAGCCGGTCATCCTTCAGCATGTGTAGCAGCGTTGTCTTACCAGCATTGTCCAAGCCTAAAAATACTAGTTTGCCAGACTTCTTGTATAATCCTGGAAGAAAGCAACAAAATATTAAGACAGTTAAAAGTTTTCTTATTTTGCAGCATTAGAAAAACATGATGGCATTATTCCAAGAACAGCACCACGCCTGTCTACAGGTTGTTTGTGGGTTTGCAGCTCAACCCTATTCATGTCAATGGAGCGGAGCAGCAATATCAGACACAACACAGACAGGGGGTGGTGCCATTTATTTTTGAGGGAAGCAGTCGTATTTTTCTAATCTTGTACAACCCCATTTAAGCCCACAGAAAAAAAAAAATAAAAGACTTCAAAAATTAATTTACCTAAAAACTGCAGAACACTGCTGAAGCCGTTGTATATCCACTCAAATATGAAAGACATTTCCGAATCTGTGTCCTGAAACAAGGAAGATTGGTATGAAAGTGGGAAAAGGCGCGATCTGCACAGGCACAGTACGAGAATACAGCACAGGGTATTAATGTGGGTTTCCAGCGAGTGTTATGCACAGAACAGAATGCCAAAACATGGGAATTGGTGGTCATTTTTTAATCATGTAGAATGAAGTGGTCCCCGGAGGACAGAAGACTTGTAAAGCAACACATTCAGGCCAGTTAATCCCCCTGGTCCAGCACCAGGGGTCCGCTGCGGCTGTGCATTATTAGCGGCAATAACGGCATACATTACTACTGCAGCCGATCAGAGCTTGGCGGCTCAGGCCATCATATCCGCAGTCACCAAACTCAGTAACTGGCTGCGGCTAACACACAGTAGTAACACACAGTGTTCACTACTGAACACTGAAGGGCATGCAATGAAAGATCACGTCCTGACACCAGTGCCAGAGTCAGGATGTACTGTGTGGACGGAGTTTATTCGGACCCCGAAGGATGGTATAAATATCCAAATGGCCATTGGCAGGAAAAAAAAAAAAAAAAAAAAAAAAAAGATTCCCCACCCCAATTTACAAGTAAGGAATCCTTTGGGAACCACTTTTATTAAAGTGAAAAACACCATTGAGGATTTGTGCCTTTGAGCTTCACCAGATCCAAGAAGTTGGACAGGAGTCTGGATATGCCATAAATTAGTATGGGAATACCCCACCATACATGATAAGTCACACACCATTCTGACAGCAGAAATCAGTGTCTACAAGCAGAGGATCTGGTAACTAATTAAAGGGAACTTGTCAGAGGTATCACCCAAGTAAAGAAGGGCTAGCACCAGTAAGCCCAATGTGACAGCATATTAGAATTCTGTATATAAGTCCCCAATGTGCTCTCCATAAAACAAAAAAATAGCTTTCACTATACTCACCTACAGGGCCATCGAATTTGATGGAGTCGCTGGTCTTGATCCGGCGCCTCCTGACTTCTTGCTTCGGGTAGATGATGCGTCCTACGTCATCCACATAGGGTCCTCCATAGGCGGACTTCTCTATCCTGCCAAGGGCAGAGCAAAGTACTGTAGTGCGCATGTGCAGGGAAAGGCCAAAGAGCGCCGGCGCATGCGCTCTACAATACTTAGCTCTGCCCTCGGCCGGGCAGAGAATTGCACCAGTGCAGCAGCGCGATGCCGGGGACACTGTTTGGATGACATAAGATGTGTCATCCACACGAAGCAAGAAAGGAGGAAGCGCTGGATTAAGAACAGCGATGTCCATTGGATCAGATAGCGTCGTAGGCAAGTGAAAAAAACTTTTTTTGTGTCATGAACAGCACATTGGGGACATAATACAAGATACCAGTATGCTGTATATAATGGTGTACAGATGTTGACCCTGCTTTACATGGGAAAAGCCTGGTGACAGGTTGCCTTTAACGTCAACCCGCTCTTTTTACCCTGCACAAACCCTCCAGCTGTCCTCCCTGACTTTGGCTACAGTGGTCACATGCAAACAATCAGGTACAACAATCAGCGCAGATATTAGTAGTACAGTAGGACCAATGTCCAACTAAGCTAACAACAGGGGGTCCCAGAGAACTTCAGCACTGGATCATCATGGTAAAGAGGAGGAATATGGTGCCTTTTGTTATTTTATCACACCTCCTGCAAGTTTTGCAAAGGCTGGACTCCCCCTTTAAGGGTACCGTCACACTATACGATTTACCTACGATCACGACCAGCGATACGACCTGGCCGTGATCGTTGGCAAGTCGTAGTGTGGTCGCTGGAGAGCTGTCACACAGACAGCTCTCCAGCGACCAACGATGCCGAGGTCCCCGGGTAACCAGGGTAAACATCGGGTTACTAAGCGCAGGACCGCGCTTAGTAACCCGATGTTTACCCTGGTTACCAGCGGAAAAAAAAACAAACAGTACATACTTACATTCCGGTGTCTGTCCCTTGCCGTCTGCTTCCCGCACTCACTGACTGCCGGCCGTAAAGTGAAAGCAGAGCACAGTGGTGACGTCACCGCTGTGCTCTGCTTTCACTTTACGGCCGGCAGTCACTGAGTGCGGGAAGCAGACGGCAAGGGACCTGACGGACACCGGAATGTAAGTATGTACTGTTTGTTATTTTTTACATTTACCCTGGTAACCAGGGTAAACATCGGGTTACTAAGCGCGGTCCTGCGCTTAGTAACCCGATGTTTACCCTGGTTACAAGCGAACGCATCGCTAGATCGGTGTCACACACACACACCGATCTAGCGATGACAGCGGGAGATCCAGCGACGAAAGAAAGTTCCAAACGATCTGCTACGACGTACGATTCTCAGCAGGATCCCTGATCGCTGCTGCGTGTCAGACACAGCGATATCGTATGGATATCGCAGGAACGTCACGAATCGTACCGTCGTAGCGACAAAAGTACCACTGTGTGACGGTACCCTAAGTCTGCCTGGTATTTAACCATTCACAAACCTCAGAGACAGCATTGACACATTGATTAGAGGTGAGATCACTATTGTTTCCCCCAAACCATATAATGAAAAGTTCAACAACTTTTTCAGGAACTTTTTCAAGGTCTCCGATTTCATGATCATCGCTTGCTGTGAGTGATGGCAACATTTAGTTACCAAACATCTATAAATCTATAATAAGAGCTTCTTTCACAAGACTGCTACATGTTACAATGACTGAAGACACAAAAGAGAATAGTAAAACCAAAAACACTCAGTTTGAAAAAATGTTGCAGTAATCCTCAAGTGCTAGTAAAAGATGTAAAAAACAGGGTATTTGGTTGATACGTTTTTTGCAAAAAATGTATACTAAGCTGCTCTACCAATCTTCACGGTATACCCTTATCAGTTACAATGACTGACAGCAAAGTCCCTGCTCTCACCCACACTGGTGGTTCTGCCAAAGCCTTCATGGCAGAACTGTGTGCTGCACCAGTTTTCTGGAGTGCGCTACCCCGGATGATCAGACTAACACCTAGCACCATATTTTTTAAGTCCATCATCTCACATCACTAACTTAACTCTTCTTTGTTCTCCCTTCTAATTTTTCCTCAGAATCTGGTTCCCCTTAGGCTTCTTTCACACTTCCGTCTTTCTTTTTCCGTCACAATGCGTCTTTTTGTAAAAAAAAACAAAAAAACACGTATCCAGCAAATGTATCTGCTGGATGCGTTTTTTTCTGATAGACTTATATTAGCGACGGATGGTCTTCCGTTTCATCCGTCGTGTGCTGGATCCGTCGTAAAATTGCTGTCCGTCGAACGGAGACAACGCACAGAGGAACGATTTTTCTGTACGTCAGAAAAATCGCTCAGCGATCCGTCGCTGACTGTCAAAAGCAGGACTCCAGTGAC
This sequence comes from Ranitomeya imitator, assembly GCF_032444005.1. Taxonomy (NCBI): domain Eukaryota; kingdom Metazoa; phylum Chordata; class Amphibia; order Anura; family Dendrobatidae; genus Ranitomeya; species Ranitomeya imitator. The sequence goes on along the minus strand of NC_091283.1, from coordinate 756,149,016 downwards.
GGATTGGGTCATTTGAAACTGAGCATGCACGGAAGAATTTCCAGTCAGGGAAATGCTCTCTCTCTCTCTTTTTACTATTGATGCTGCCTATGCAGCATCAACAGTAAAAAGACAATGTTAAAAAAAATAAAATAAAAAAAATTGTGATATTCTTACCTTCCGGTGTCCCCGTAGCCTTCCCGATGCTCGCAGCAGCTCCCGTTCCCAGTAATGCCTTGTGAAATGGCTGCTACGTCATCACAGGTCATTGCTCGCAAGGCATTACTGGGAACGGGCCTTGCCGGCAGCATCGCAAGCATCGGGAAGGCCGCGGGGGACACCGGAAGGTAAGAATATCATGATTTTTTTTATTATTATTTTTAAACCTGGGTTGTGTTGTGTATGTGTTTTCCCAGCGGAAAAACGCAGCGAAGACGCATACACAACGTGTGCACATAGCCTCGACGGATCAATCAAAAAAACGGACCCAGTGCACCCGTCTTTTCCAATCTGCACAGGATCTGTCTTTTCAACATTTTGACGGATTATGACAAATTGTAAGTGTGAAAGAGGCCTTACTCCTCTGTCTCCACATCCTCCATGCACCCAATAGCACTTAGTAAGGGTAACTAAACAGATACAGGCTGGAGACCAGATCATCCTGCTCATCTGAAAACCCCTAAAGCCCAAGAAGTAAAAAAAAAAAAAAAAAAACCCTCTTGATGTATGTACTACTAACAACTTCATTCGAAGACTTTTAGGACGCCAAATTTGGGATGATATAAATGTAGTCACACAGAGATCTGGTGGTTTGCTAATGAAATCAGTGTCAAGCGCTCTCCTGAGGGGATGAAGAACTACTATGATTGAGAGTCTCGCTCCTGGGAACATATGGGATCAGCTGCAGAGTGTTTTGCTCACGATCGTCCATTTGCCAGCGCTTGTTTTCTAGTCATCTGCTGCACCAGACGTGTACAGGAGACACAAACAAGGCGTAAAATTAGCGGGTGTAGAATCCCACTGACTGTTATGTGACACCCGCGTGTACTTGGTAAATGACTCCTCTTGAAATTCTCCACACAGCAGAGGTCACAGGATCGCCTGCGCCTCAGTCACTTGCATTAACATTTTTTTACCTTGCCCTACCGGCTACATCTCCCCACGCCCTGCAATGAAATGGTTACTCAGCCGAAATTATCAGCAGAACCGGTAGCATATCCTCATACATTGCCCCAATTCTCGAGGCGAGGTGTAGTAATCTGTAAGGCTACATGTGAAGGAGAATTAATATCAGACATGCCACCCTGGGACAAGCTCCACGTTCACAGTTACACCTAAAGAGACCTTTCCTGTTTCATCCATGTCACTCTACTCCCTCATTTTCTAAAAACATGAGATAAACTGCATAGCTCACTTGAATATGGACAGAAAACTGAAGTAAAATGGATGTCCTCCATAGATATTGTGTTTCCGCTGCGGAAGTACAATAAGAATCCATGGGCATTATCTACCTGTGCGTTTTCTGCATCTCAATCAAGTCTGTGGCGGAAATCCACAGATAAAACGCACGGTTACCACAAGAGAAACAGACATGTTATGAACCACGCACCTCAAGTCAGTTTATGCTGCGCAGGAAAAAAAAGAAAAAGAAGAAAAAAAAAGCCGCGGGTGTGAGATTTCTTTGAATCCCATCTACTTTGCTGGAAGTGAGAGACGCTGCGCTTATGCACCAAATACTCATGGTGGGAACTTCGCTTTTCTAATCTAAGCTTGAATGTGATCCTCAAAAAGGGATGAGAATAGGATAAGCAGTACAAGGAACATACACACTGGTCCGTAAAAAAACAGATGTATGAATGGTTCCATTACACTATGTGGGTCATTGTGCTGCCCAGCGGATGGGAAAAACAGACGTTTCCTATAGCTGCATCTATTTACCCCTTTATGGAAAATGGGACTGGATATACATACGAACCAAAGCACACATGTAATCTGAACCCCAAAAAAACACTGCCTTAAAAAAAAAAAAAAATTAAAAAGTGTGACAAAACTATGTAATAAATGCTGTGAAGTAGCCTCTGGAAAGCATTTTTACGACCAGGAGAGCAGGTTTTAGTTGCAGAATAAAAATGCAGCAAAAACGCTGTGTGTGTGAACTTAGCCTGAGGCTGTGTGTCCACGTTGTGGAATTGTGTGCAGATTTTTCTGCACTATTTTTGAAAAATCTGCAGGTAAAACGCACTGCATTTTACCCGCAAATTTCCTGCGTTTTTTGTGCTGCTTTACACCTGCGGATTCCTATTGAGGAGCAGGTGTAAAAAGCTGCGGAATCTGCACAAAGAACTGACATGCTGCGGAAAATAAACTGCAGCATTTCCGTGCGGTATTTTCCGCACCATGGGCACTGCGGATTTGGTTTTCCAAAGGTTTACATGGTACCGTACAACGCATGGAAGACTGCTGCGAATCCGCAGCCAAATCCGCACATACCCTAAGGCCATGTGCACACGTTCAGTATTTTTCGCATTTTTTTTCGCTATAAAAACGCGAAAAAAAAAGCTTACGTATGCCTCCTATTATTTACAGTGTATTCCGCATTTCTTGTGCAAATGTTGCATTTTTTTCTGCGGGGGGGGGGGGGGGGGGGTTGAGAAATCGCATTGCGGAAAAAAAAAAAAAAAGCAACCTGTTCATTAAATTTGCAGAATTGCGGGGATTCCGCACACCTAGGAATGCATTGATCTGATTACTTTCCGCATGGGACTGTGCACACCATGCAGGAAGTAAGCAGATTATGTGCGGTTGGTACCCAGGGTGGAGGAGAGGAGACTCCTCCATGGACTGGGCACCATATAATTGGTAAAAAAAAAATAGAATTAAAATAGAAAATAGTGATATACTCACCTTTGATGGCCCCGGAGTCTTCCCGTCTCAGCGGTGCATGCTGCCGCTTCCGATCCTATAGATGGTGTGTGTGAAGGACCTGCGATGACGTCGCCGTCTTGTGATTGGTCACGTGACGTCATCGAAGGTCCTGCAGACACACACACACCCGCCCCATCTATAGGAATGGACGCCGCTGAGGAGATCGGCTGTCTGCAGGTGAGTATAACCATTTTTTTTATTATTTTTAAACATTCTTTTACTATTAATGCTGCACAGGCAGCATCTATAGTAAAACGTTGGTCACACTTGTCAAACACTATGTTTGATAAGTGTGACCAACCTGTCAGTCAGTTTTCCAAGCGATGCTACAGATCGCTTGGAAAACTTTAGCATTCTGCAAGCTAATTTCGATTGCAAAATGCTAAAAAAAAAAAAAAAAAAAAAAAAAAAAAAAAGCAAAAAAAGCGGGAAAAAAAAAATATGCGGATTTCTTGCAGAAAATTTCCGGTTTTCTTCAGGAAATTTCTGCAAGAAATCCTGACGTGTGCACATACCCTAAATCTGCTTTTTATCCAACTTATCCACAGGATTTTCTGTCAAACTTAAAAGGGAACCCGTCACCCTGTTTTCGCCTGTCAATCAGGCTGGTCAGGTCAGATGGGCGTGGCGACATCGCTGTTTCTTCCCCCAGATCTTGCATATCTTTCCGTTGGTGGCGTAGTGGTTTGCGCATGCCCATCTTCCGAATCCACTGGGCAGGAGAAGAAAAAACACGCGATCTGCGCTACTTCCCTGGTGATCTGTGGGGGCGGCCATCTTCCTGAGGCCGTGCGTGCGCATATGGAGTCCTCTGCTGCCCGGGGCTTCAGGAAAATGGCCGCCGCGATCTCCATCTGCGCACGCGCGGCATCCCGCGGCCATTTTCCTGAAGCCCCGGGCAGCAGAGGACTCCATATGCGCACACGCGGCCTCAGGAAGATGGCCGCCCCCACAGATCACCAGGGAAATAGCGCCCATCGCGCGTTTTTTCTTCTCCTGCCCAGTGGATTCAGAAGATGGGCATGCGCAAACCACTACGCCACCAACGGAAAGATATGCAAGATCTGGGGGAAGAAACAGCGATGTCGCCACGCCCATCTGACCTGACCAGCCTGATTGACAGGCGAAAACGGCGACTTTGGTAAGTTATTTCGGCAGCATAGGTGGGGAATCAGGGTACACAAAATACACTATAGTAACGCACAGCTCAGGCCCTATTTAACAGTATTTTTATCTCGTACTGAAAAAACGGGGTGACAGGTTCCCTTTAAAAAACAAAAAACAAAACATGTAGTAAAAAGTCAAAAAGTTAAAACCCGCCAACAGAACAGAATTGGAGCACATGGCATGACAGTTTAAAGGGAATCTGTCACTTAATTCTGGCCCTATAAACCATCAGGGGCTTATCTACAGCATTCTGTAACCTGAAAGATAAGAAAAACAAGTTAGATTATACTCACCCAGGGGCGGTCGGGTCTGATGGGTGTCACAGGTCCAGGTCCGGCACCTCCCATCTTCATACGATGACTTCCTCTTCTTTGCTTCCTAGTTCGGTGCAGGCGTACTGATCTGCCCTGTTGAGGGCAGAGCAAAAGTACTGTAGTGCGCAGGTGCTGGGAAAGGTCAGAGAGGCCCAGCACCTGCACACTGCAGTACTTTGCGCTGCTCTCAACAGGGCAGATAAAGTACGCCTACGCAGGAGCAGCGACAGGAAGCAAAGAAGAGGACGTCATCGTATGAAGATGCGAGGCGTCAGACCCGGACCTGCGATGCCCATCGGACCGCACTGCAGCGGGACCGCCCCTAGGTGAGTATAATCTAACTTTTCTTATCTTTCAGGTTACATTGGGGGCTTATCTAACGATGGCGGTGGCCACAGTTTATAGGGCCAAAATTTTAGGTGACAGATTCCCTTTAAGAAGGAAACCATCATCAAAGTTACTAGTGAGAAAATTAGACAACTGAAACAAGGTGGCACGAAGCGCCTGATTATACAGAGGATAAGCTGAGCAATTGCTGTACATTTGGCATTTGCCACAGTATAAATCCACAAAGGACGCCCTTTATTGCACAATGACTCAACACACGCAGAAAATATCAGGGCCATGGTTGAACTCACATGAACACACAGTGCAACGGCAACAAGCAAACATGATACCCTTGCAGTATAAGACAGACAACAAAAGACACGACCCATAGTCAGCAAAAACAAACAAAAAAAAAAAATCCAATATCTAATCTTTAATCTACATAAAATCTGTGTAACCTCACAAATACTTATGAGTTGTTTCTGCACTCACATACATAGCCACTTTCAAAATTCTACTTGTTGCCCTTGGAGACAAACAGCAGTTTATATACAGCGACATGTAAAAGTTTGGGCACCCCGGGTCAAAATTACGGTTATTGTGAACAGCTAAGCAAGTTGAATATAAATGATCTGTAAAAGGCCTTAAGTTAAAGATGAAACAATTCCTTTGTATTTTAGGCAAATTGTTTTTTTTTTTTCCCCATTTTAAAAATTACAAAAAAGGAAAATGGGTTCATGCAAAACTTTCGACGCCCATGAAGATTCGGGTGCTCGGATACCTAAGGTTTCAGACCTTAGCCTGTTAGGGTTATGGCTTATTCACCATCATAGTTAGGAAAGGCCAGATGATGCAAATTTCCCAAGCCTCCGCTAACCTTGTGCCAAAAAACAGCAGCCATGGGTTCTTCTAAACAGCTGCCTAGCACTCTGAAAAAGAGAATGGTGCGGGCCCACAAAGCAGGAGAAGCCTATAAGAAGATAACACGGCTTTTTCAAGTTGCCCTTTTCTCAGTTTGAAATGTAATTAAGAAACAGGTACCAGAAACAGTGGAGGTAAAGATAAGATCTGGAAGACCAAGCAGAGAGAGCTGCTCGTAGGATTGCTAGAGAGGCATATCAGAACCTCGTTTTGACTGCAGAGGACCATCAGAAAGATTTAGCAGACTCTCGAGTTCTGAGACACCTTCACAAATATGGCCTTAATGGAAAAGATATCAGAAGAAAACCTCTCCTGCATCGTCAGTCCTCACCATAAAATTTAACATTAGAAGTATGCAGAAGAACATCTAAACAAGCCCTGTGGACCGATCAGGTTAAAGTAAAACTCTTTGGCCACAATGATCAAAGGTATGTGTGGGGGAAAAAAAAAAAAAAAAAAAAAAAAGGGCACCGAACTTCAGGAAAAGAACATGGCGGTGTATCAATCATGCTTTGAGGTTGTGTTGCAGTTAATGCCATGAGGAACATTTCACAGGTAGAAGAATGGATTCAATAAAATTTCAACAAATTCTTCATGCAAACATAACACCATGTGTAAAAAAGATGAAGTTCAAAAACAGATGGCTTCTACAAATGGATAATGATCCTAAACACAAGTTAATAAGAAATTATTACCATTGTTTGATGTAAGTGGGCATTCACAAAAAATATCTCCGACTACACAAAAGAGTGAATGACTACAGACAAAATAAATATCATATATAAAAAAGAAAATGTATAGATTTTATTAATACATACAATAATATATTAAAATGGTGGGGATCAATAGACAGAAAAAAAATAGGAAAGTTCATGAGAAACGTATGCACAAAACGTACATGTGGGAGGAGCTCAGGACTCAGACATACGTTTCGCCCTACAGACTCCTGTATCACACACTATCACTCTCTCTTATGGTATGTTGCTTTTATACCATGTGTAAATCAGTTCATCTATTCAGCCAAGTATTTATTCATGTATCGCTCTATTTGATAGATACGTTGCATTTCATTTTATACATAACTAGTGTAATGAGAACACAGCAATTAACCCCTCCCACATATATGCCTTATGTATATGTTTGTCCTGAACTTTATTTTTTATGTATATTGCTCCCCACCATTTTATTATTACAGGTTATATCTTTTAATATATTTGTATGTTTTGTCTGCGTTAATTCACTCTTATGTAGTCATAATTGAAAATCTGTGGATAGACCATAAAATAGCAGTATATGCATGACGGCCCAGGAATCTCACAGAACTGGAAGAATTTTCCAAGGAAGAATGGATCAAAAATCCCTGAAACAAGACTTTAAAGACTCTTGTCTGGGTACAGAAAGCATTTACAAGCTGTGATACTTACAAAAGTGGGTGCTACTAGGTACTAACCATGCAGGGTGCCCAAACTATGGCATCGGCCCATTTTCCCTTTTGCAACTTTTAAAATTGCAAAAAGATGAATATATTATATATTGTACCTAAAATACAAAGGAAATATGTCATCTTTTACTTTACGCCTTTTAGAGATTATTTCATCTTCAACTTGGTTAACTATTCACAATAACAGTAATTTTGACCAGGGGTGCCCAAACTTTTACACACCACTGTATACTGTCCCGACAGGCGTCATCACTGAGGACCATGTCATTGTCCGAGTTCTCCAAAATGTCCGCCATGGCTTCTTCCGCCTGGTGCCTGACAGGTCTCACTGTAGAGACTGTCGATCCAGGGCAATGGGCTGTAAGGAGACGCTGTGGACCCATCTGTCCCTCTATTCTATAGCTCGGGCTCAATCACTAGTGGGGTTTAAAGTATGTTATTCTCCAAACACCGCAGCCTTTCTGGGTCAAACATGGTTGAATTCATACAGTGTCTGATGCATGCTGCTTGAGGATTGGGCAGCATGTACAGCTGTCAGGTTCTCCTTAAAGGGACTCTGTCACCTGAATTTGGCGGGACCAGTTTTGGGTCATATGGGCGGAGTTTTCAGGTGTTTGATTCACCCTTTCCTTACCCGCTGGCTGCAATATTGGATTGAAGTTCATTCTCTGTCCTCCGTAGTACACACCTGCGCAAGGTAAGATTGCCTTGCGCAGGCATGTACTAAGGGGGACACAGCATGAACTTCAACCCAATATTGCGGCCAGCATGCAGCCAGCGGGTAAGGAAAGGGTGAATCAAACACCTGAAAACTCCGCCCATATGACCCAAAACTGGTCCCGCCAAATTCAGGTGACAGGTTCCCTTTAAGTCTCCTTTTGCCGGCTTGGCGTTCTCCACAAGCAGAACCTTTACCACTTAGATCACGTTCAGATGCCACTCACCCAGCCAAACTAGTACTCTCACCCACAAAACATCTGCAAATGGAGTTTCAGCTTTGGCTCCTTATCCCAAGTTATAACACAAAGTACTTTTAAAGGGCCGACACAAACTTTTCAGATTGCTACTTCTAATAGGCGGCACTAGAGGTCCTGCACTCTCTCCCCCTCTCTGAAAAGGCTATTTGCATAACCAAGTTTGGAAATTAATGGTGAAGATCAAAAAGAAATGTAAAGCAAAAGAGTATAGAACATCCCTCAGTGCTCTTCCTGTACATATGGATGGGAGATTTCCTCTAAAGAAGATCAGTCACACCACTACTTATGTGCCACACACAAACATGGCGACATCCACAGTGAAAATCCACTGGTTTCTGGAACAAAATGAGAAAGCAACAAGTAGATTGAAGATCCAGGAGCATTCTCGTTCCTTCGGTGCAGAAAACGTCAGCATCTTGTGAATATTTGTAAAATTGGCCACACATGAATTTACGCTTAAGAAAGGTCTTCAAATTTTCTCCGAAATTTTAATGCAGATTTGGTCGCAGAAAATCTGTATTGAATGTAGGAACTACAGAGTTAGGGCTTGTTCCGACCAGTGTACATTCTGGATAGACCATGGATCCTCTATAGCCAGCATGACTAGGCACATGGACAATCATCCCACTTGGAAGGAAAAAAAACAAACCACAGCATCCATTATACAGATACATTTTGTGCATGTGATAGAAGGAAGCTGTGGGACCCATCCTCAGCCGGTACAAGCGCACAGAGGTGCACATGCAGTGGGCCAAGTTATCAACGTTTGGACATAACTGGTCATTTTTAGAAACGGCCACCTACACCCAGTGTTACGGTCACACAACCCTCCCATCCAAGAAAATCGGATCGATTACGATAATGCACTCCGATCAGAGTTTGATCATATTGTGGTAAGATTATATCAGATGCGAGAACCGTAGCACAGGTGAGAAGATGGAGAACAAAATTTTCCATCTTCTCTGTTGTGTCAGTGTGTGGAAATTGGATGTAATTGAGTGCAGTCTGATGATTTCCACGCACCCATAGTCTTGAATGGGTGGAATCTGATTTGTGCAGAATGCAGAAGTTATTTTTCTCATGCCGAATTGGTATGAGAAAAAAAAAAAAAAAATTGATCAGCACTGACCCATTACAGATCAAGTATCACTCGTCCTAGGTACACTCGCACGATGGAAAAAAAAAAATCCTTTGCAAAAGTTGGCACAGATGCATGGCAAAGTCAGCAAAAATGATTGAGAGGATTTTATTATGAACTGGCCGTGGATTTTACCCTTTGTATTGCAAACAGTGAAATACGGGTACAAACTCTGCATCACAAATTGCCAAATTTGGCCCTGAAAATTTACCATCACTGCAGCCTTGCGGCGCTGGGGTCCTCGGTTCACATCCCACCAAGGACAACATCTGCAAGGAGTTTGTATGTTCTCCCCCTGTGTGTGGGTTTCCTCCCTCACTACAAAGACATACTGAGAGGGAATTTAGATTGTGAGCCCCATCGGGGACAGAGATGATAATGTGTGCAAATCTGTAATGCGCTGCGGAATATGTTAGCGCTATATAAAAATAAAGATTATTTATTATGAGCTCATGACACTCCCCTTATGTCATTTAAAAAAATAAGACAGATGTACCCGCTTCAAAACGCATCCATTTGTGCCAGTTTTACAATGGACCAGTTTTTGTTCACAATATATATTTTTTTTTATACAGGCCCTGGTGATGTATAACTGGTCCATCTGACTGCGGGTTTTTTAAGTTACCAGATATCCCAGTGCTGCATTGTCAAGGCAATGAAAAACCAAAGGAACAGAACTGTTGCAAGTGTGAATAGAGCCCGATCGTGACAACATCCCATATAGTCCGGCTGCTCTATGTCATACAGGGTCATCTAGATTTCCACATCTGACTACACTGCAGCTGGTGAAGGGACACACGGTAACTGTGTAGCTGATAACCAGGAGCTGAAATCTGATGTGGCGCAAACACCAGGATTTAGTATCCTGTTACATTTCTTGTCTGTATACAGCGAGATACACACAAAGTTTAATGTTTACCTCGCCCACACTACTTGTCTATGCAAGAGGTGTTCCTGGTCCAGCCACAATGACGTCCATTTACAATGATAATCCTTTCCCGGAGATCTCAGGTGGCTGCAGCTGTAGGCGATGGCGGTATGGTTTCCTACTATATGGCAGCACTATGAATGCTACATAAAATAATTGCACATCCAGAAAATCTAATTAACCGCATACAACACACGACGGGGCAGCCAGGACGTACCGCTGTCCACCATGGGAACTGATCAGAAGCATGGGAATGTGGGTACACACGGATGCCAATCTAACCCATTCAATTTTGTACATTAGAGGTGCCAACTAACTAAAAAAATAAAAAAGTAACATTTATGATAATTTTACGAATAATCAGATATGATAGTTTCACCAACAAGTATACAGCACCTCAGGACTATGCTCAGTATGGGCCAGGAGCAGCCCCCGGTACTCAGGGCCAGGAGCAGCCCCCGGTACTCAGGGCCAGGAGCAGCCCCCGGTACTCAGGGCCAGGAGCAGCCCCCGGTACTCAGGGCCAGGAGCAGCCCCCCCGTACTCAGGGCCAGGAGCAGCCCCCGGTGCCCCCCGTACTCAGGGCCAGGAGCAGCCCCCGGTGCCCCCCGTACTCAGGGCCAGGAGCAGCCCCCGGTGCCCCCCGTACTCAGGGCCAGGAGCAGCCCCCGGTGCCCCCCGTACTCAGGGCCAGGAGCAGCCCCCGGTGCCCCCCGTACTCAGGGCCAGGAGCAGCCCCCGGTGCCCCCCGTACTCAGGGCCAGGAGCAGCCCCCGGTGCCCCCCGTACTCAGGGCCAGGAGCAGCCCCCGGTGCCCCCCGTACTCAGGGCCAGGAGCAGCCCCCGGTGCCCCCCGTACTCAGGGCCAGGAGCAGCCCCCGGTGCCCCCCGTACTCAGGGCCAGGAGCAGCCCCCGGTGCCCCCCGTACTCAGGGCCAGGAGCAGCCCCCGGTGCCCCCCGTACTCAGGGGCCAGGAGCAGCCCCCGGTGCCCCCCGTACTCAGGGGCAGGCTGCGGTTCCCACTCCCCGGTATAGGGGCAGCTGTCTGCACTGACGCCGTCAGGCCCCGGTGTGATCGTAGCCACGTCCGTTGGATGTTACAGACCCAGCCCTGCTGTATGCGGCCTCCTCAGCGCTGGCCTCCCGCACCATGATCCTCCCTCGCATAGATTACATTACCTTCTTCCGTCTCTCCGCTTCTCCCCTTTCGTACCCGGTGGCGGCAGCGACGACTCCTCCTGTTCTCCCGGCCCGGGGCCTTGGACACTAGCTAGTAAAAGAGAACAGACACCGCACACCGGAAATACGTAGCAAAAAGGGCAGCACGAACTGACAGCAGGAGGGACAGCGGCTTCATCCGGCTACACTGCGCATGCGTGAGAGGCTTGGCAAATGTGAGAGTGCGGACTGAGCATGCGCAGTAGCTATAGGTATGCGTGTCACCCATCGACGCAGGAAAGAAGTGGAAGCCTGAGGCAATGCGAGAGGTTCGGCTGCGTGGCTCTTCTCGGGTCATGTGACACAGTGATGACGTAGAGGGCAGAAAGTCACAGGGAGTTCCCGATTCTTGTTGTTGTTCCTTAGTTCTTGTTGAGCTTGGAGGGTGATGATGTCGGAGCTGCGGCTCTGGGTCACTGCTCCTGGATAGTGAGGCTAGTTATGGAGTTTGTATCTGCACCCATTAGGCTGCCGTCACACTAGCAGTATTTAGTCAGTATTTTACCTCAGTATTTGTAAGCCAAAACCAGGAGTGGGTGATAAATGCAGAAGTGGTGAATATGTTTCTATTATACTTTTCCTCTGATTGTTCCACTCCTGGTTTTGGCTTACAAATACTGATGTAAAATACTGACCAAATACTGCTAGTGTGACGGCAGCCTTATTCTGCACTTTTACTTCAAGGCTCCTCCATAGGGTTTATTCCAAACATTCACAGAACACTCAGTAATAACGTGTAACACTAACTACAGTCATTGGTGAAGTGCTCGGGGCAAGGCAAGTATTCAGTAATAATAGTGCCCCATTGAAAAGTACTGATGCCCCCAGGTGGCCCTTCCAAAACTAACAATGCCAACACCCACAACAATGTAGAGTTTATTCTCACCTAATCTGAGTCCTCTTGTCCCCCGCGCCCAGAGCAGCGGCACATACGGCACTATGTACTGATGTCACTGTGCCAGGACGTGGGCATATTCTAGGCATGAGGCAAGAGCAGCCTGCCGTGCGGAGAATGGCGCCGGGAGGTAATGGCTTCATCACGGGATACAACTGTATCCGCATCTTGTTGTCACCGATATAGTACAATGAGGAGCTCGCTTGTGGATCTGGAGCGCCCAGTGAGAAGGCCAGGCAGGTGTGTTCACCCGGATCTTGGGCACTAGTGATGCCGCTGCTACTTTCATTTTTTCATTTCAAGTTTTTCGCTTCAAAAATGTTTGCACCCACTGCCAATGACCCTATACCCCGCCTAGAGTATTTGTTCAGACAGTGGGGGTTCACTAACATTGGAGTCATACTGTACACACTGGCCCTCTCCTTTAAGGAGAAGTGAAACATCTGTTAACATTTTTATGTTATATTTTTTAATCACAACCAGGTTAGAGAAGGTTCGGAGACCCCCACGATTGTTAAAAACACCATGAGCTGCGCGCAGCTCAGGAGCACAGCTCACAGATCGGAGTACCGTCACATTGAAAGTCTGTGAGAGACCTCCTAAGAGAGTTTGCAATATTCCTGGGCACTTACTAGATAGCAGTGTTTCCAAAATGTTCCTTGGCTGTAATGCCTGGACGTTCTGTATCGGGTATCCAGAAGGAGCCCCTAGGTCGAAATGAACACCCATGAGGTGCGAAACGGGGCATAGAAGTTGTGTGTCCTGAAAAAAGAGGTGAATTATTGAAAAACATTATTACCAAGTATCTCCAGGACATGAGTCTTCAAACGTTGGTGGTACATCAGTTGTGATGAGGTGAAAAAACTGATCAAAGAAGTGGCAAAGGTCACAGAGCCCCGGCGCATGTGCACTGCAGTTCATTGCTCTAGTCAAGGCAGAGAAGTACGTCTGTGCGGGAGCGCGATGCCCGGGGAGACTGTGTGGATGACGTAGGGACGCGTCATCCACATGAAGGAGGATGGCATCACAAGAAGATTGGAGATGCTGGACCAGGACCAGTCACAACCCTCTGACCGGACTGCCCGTAGTGTCTTTTTCTTGTCTTGCAGGCCAGGATGGGGGCAGATAGCATTATAAAATGCTGTATATCAGCCCAGAAAGGTGGTGGCCATATCTCGTATTGTGATAAGATATTGTAAAAATGTACTTAAATTAACATTAATTACAACATGGTGTTCAAGTTGAAAAAGAGAAAAGAATGGCACAGTCAACAATATCATATAAAGATGCAGCTAATACATGCTAAAAGACAAAACAAACAAAAACCTGGTGACAAATTTCTTCTAAACCCTGTCCATACACATCCCTGAATATGTCATCACTGAATATAAGTGCATATTGGTGCTTATCCCTCTTTGGCTAGAGTCATACTAGAGAGGAATACGGACGAGTGCTATGCAATAAAAAATCGCATAGCACTCGGACCAATGTTAATATATGGGGCAGCCCCATCGTCTGTTTTCTTTCTCGGCCGTATTATACTGTATGTGTGAGTGAAATTGCAACATGCTGCGATTTGCACCGTATATCGGCGCAAGACTCACAAATGAAAGTCTATGGCTGCGAGAAACTCGCACACCACACGGACCATCAGTGTGACTTGTGAGACATACGCACCGGTGTCATTTGGAAAGCTGGCAATTCATGTGCGGTGTACAGTAAAATCACACGGACAGCTTACAATAGAATAGAAATATACACATAGTATAGGGATATGTGTGTCTATGTATGTATGTATGCATATATATATATATATATATATATAATATATATTTTCTCACAAAAATAAAGGGAACACTAAACTCCCACATCCTAGATATCACTGAATTAAATATTCCAGTTGTAAATCTTTACATAGTTGAATGTGTTGAGAACAACACCCCCCATTTCCTTGTAGATTGTAAGCTTGCATACAGGGACCTCACTCCGAATGTCACTATTTAAATTAAAATCTTGTATTGAATTTATAGTCTGGACATGTCCCCGCTTAATTGTAAAGTGCTGCGGAATATGTTGGCTCTATTTAAATAAAAATTATTATTATTAATAAAACCTAAAAATGATCAACGTAAATCACAACTAATATGCCACGGAGGTCTGGAATTGGAATGATGCTCAAAATCAAAGTGGAAAATGAAGTAACAGGCTTATCCAACTTCATTGGGAATGTCTCAAGACAAGGAAATGATGCTCAGTAGTGTGTGTGGCCTCCACGTGCCTATATGACCTCCCTACAAGGCCTGAGCATGCTCCTGATAAGGCGGCAGATGGTCTCCTGAGGAATCTCCTCCCAGACCTGGACTAAAGCATCCACCAACTCCTGGACAGTCTGTGGTGCAACGTGACATTGGTGGATGGTGCGAGACATGATGTCCCAGATGTGTTCAATCGGATTCAGGTCTGGGGAACGGGCGGGCCAGTCCATAGCTTCAATGCCTTCATGTTGCAGCAACTGCTGACACACTCCAGCCACATAAGGTCTGACATTGTCCAGCATTAGGAGGAACCCAGGGCCAACCGCACCAGCATATGGTCTCACAAGGGGCCTGAGGATCTCATCTCGGTACCTAATGGCAGTCAGGCTACCTCTGGCGAGCACATGCAGGGCGGTGCGGCCCTCTAAAGAAATGCCACCCCACACCATTACTGCCAAAACGGTCATGCTGAAGGATGTTGCAGGCAGCAGATTGCTCTCCACGGCGTCTCCAGACTCTGTCACATGTTCTCAAGTGTGAACCTGCATTCATCTGTGAAGAGCACAGGGCGCCAGTGGCGAATTAAGATTAATTCCAGCCAATTTTGCGTTAAAAAAGTAAAACGGCGCTCCTTCCCTTCCAAGCTCCGCCATGCGCCCAAACAGTGGTTTACCCCTATGTATTGGGTATCGGCGTATTCAGGACAAATTGCATAATAACTTTTGGGGTCCAATTTCTCCTGTTACCCTTGGGAAGATAAAAAATTGGGGCAAAAAGATCACTTTTGTGGAAAAACTATGATTTTTTATTTTTACAGCTCTACGTTATAAACTTCTGTGAAGCACTTGGGGGATCAAAGTGCTCACCACACATCTAGATAAGTTCCTTGGGAGGTCTAGTTTCCAAAATGGTGTCACTTGTATGGAGTTTCCACTGTTTAAGCACATCAGCGGCTCGCCAAATGCGACATGTGTCCGATCTCAATTCCAGCCAATTTTGCATTGAAAAATGAAACGGCGCTCCTTCCCTTCCGAGCTCTGCCATGCGCCCAAACAGTAGTTTACCTGCACATATGGGGTATCAGTGTACTCAGGACAAATTGCACAACAACTTTTGGGGTACAATTTCTCCTGTTACCCTTGGTAAAATAAAACAAAAATGGTCTGTATTAAATTTTTTTGTGAAAAAAAGTTAAATGTTCATTATATATATATTTTTTTAATGAAAACTGTTGAAGGAAAGAGCGCAAAAAGTGTCTTATCTGAGAAGGTTAAAAGGTTAATCCATAGGATTGCACTCATCAGATGTAGCTGAGTTGAAGCATTGAAAGGATTCGCTGCAGCAGATCCATGAGTCCAGGAAGGACCAGCCGTTAGATACAGATTGGGATAATTGTGGTAAATTTCTGCGCTGCTGAATCACTAGAATTCCAGAATTATTAGTACATGTGGCTTTATAATAATACGCATTTCAGAGTTCAAGACTCCTTCATCAGGAAACACCACAGGAACAACATGTGTTTCTGGAAAACACCCATGTAGTCAAAATTATCACTATACCTGTAGATACATTTCCAAAGGGGTATAATTTCCAAAATGGGGTCTCTTGAGGGGGGACTCTGTATATGGACTCCGCAAACTATTCTATGAAAATTTGTTCTCTAAGAGTCAAATGATTCACCTTCCCTTCCGAGTCTCGCCGTGAGGCTATGCAGTACTATACAGCCACATATGGGATATTTAAACATTCAGAGGAAATTGTATGACAAATCTTGATGCCATTTTTACCAGTTTACCCATGTGAAAACATAAAATTTGGGGCTAAAACAACATTTCTGTGGTAAAAATATAATTATTTTTTCTTCACTACCCAATGGTATAAATTTATGTCACCCACTCGTGGTGTAAATATAATCACTGCACCCTTAGATGAATTCATTGAGAGGTCTAGTTTGTAAGATGGGGTCACTTATTGGGGATTCTGGCACTTCAGGGGCTCTTCCGGTGGGTCATGGCACCCACAAACCATAACAGCAAAATCTGCACTATACAGTAATATGGCGTTCCTTCACTTCTGAACTTTCCACAGTTACTGAAAAGTAATTCCCGATTATATTATAACATTCTGTGAGGCACATGTGGTGTCAACATGCTCACTGCACCCCTAGATGAATTCACTTGGAGTGTAGTTTGTAAAATGGGGTCACGTTTGGAGGGTTCTGCTTTTTTGGCACCTCAGTGGCTCTACCAATGTGACATGGCAACCTCAAGCCATTCCAGTAGAATCTGAACTCCAATATGGCGATTTTGAGTTTTGCACTGAACCGCAAAAGTAGTTTTCGACCACATATAGGGTTTCGGCGTACTCAGGAGAAATATGTAACCATGTGTAAAGTCCGGTTTCTCCTGTTACCCTTGTGAAAATTAAATTTTGGGGCAAAACCATAATTTTTGCAGGAAAAATTTATTTTTTCATTTTCATTTCTCAACGTTAGAAAATTTTGTGAAGCATGTGTGGGTTCAAGGTGCTCACCACACATCTAGATAAGCTCTTTGAGGGGTCTAGTTTCCAAAATGGGGTCACTCGTGGGAGTTTCCACTGTTTAGGCATATCAAGGGCTCTGCAAACACGACATAGTGTCTGCCATCGATTCTAGCAAATTTTGCATTCCAAAAGTCAAATGGTACTCCTTCCCTCTCGATCCCTGCCATGCCTCCAAACAGTAGTTTTCCACCACATATGGGGTATTAGCATATTTAGGAGAAATTGCACAACACATTTTATGGTCCATTTTCTCCTGTTACTCTTGTGAAAATGCAAAATTTGAAGCTAATTCAACATTTTTGTGGGAAAAGGTACTTTTTTAAATTTATTTTTGACTTCCACATTCCTTTGAAGCCCCTGATGGGTTAATAAACTTATTGAATGTGGTTTTTAGCACTTTGATGGTTGCAGTTTTTTTTAACTGGTGTCACTTTTGGGTATTTTCTGCCAAATAGGCCCCTCAAAGTCACTTCAAATGTGATGTGGTTCGTAAAAAACAATTATGTTTCAATAGTGATGTTGATGTAAAGAAGACATTTGGTAAATGTTATTTATTAACTATGTTGCATGATGTGACTATCTGGTAATAAGGGCATGAAAATTAAAAAGTTTGAAAATTGCAAAATTCACAAATGCAAAAATTACACTGGTATGAAGTGATTTTGGTGCCAACGATGTCTGAACTGTTTAATATTAACTTTATGGTGCTGATTAAGGATATGATTTTGGTTTTACCAGATTGGCTATAGTTTCTGAAATATTTAATAATTAATTAGAGTCAAGTTCTGGCTTAAAAAATTTGCTTTTATAGCATTGCAAGACTACAAATTGAAATTCAGAATAATTATATTGGATATTTCATTACCTAAGACACTGTTAAAGAATAAAAATACATTGCATTTGTTATCACACACAATTCACATTGGGGGAATTTATTATTTTCATGAATGAATTATCTAAAAAAAATTAGAAACAATTCAGCAAAAGTAATAGAATTTATGAATTGAGCACCGTCAAAATGCCCTAAATCCATAAAAAAAACCTGTGTTCTTGATCTAGATTTACCACTAACATAAAGTGCAATGTGTTATGAAAAACAATCTCAAAATCACTGGAATACATTGAAGCGTTCCAGATTTACCACCACATAAAGTGACAGTGGTCAGAATTGGCCTGGTCAGGAAACTGAAACCAAGCTTTGGGTGAAGGAGTTACATAGTATCAAACACTGAGGAGAGCTCAGAAATTTTAACCCTTTTCTGACGTTGGGCGTAATAATATGTCCACGTTGGACTTCCTCCCTTTGATGTGGGCTCCGGCGCTGAGCCCACATCTTTCTCGGCACATATCAGCTGTTTTGAACAGCTGACATGTGTGTTGTGAATTCTGTTGTCGGGCTCCCTCCTGTGGTCATGAATGGTACTTCGGCTGGTTCTGTCCATGGACTTCCTCTGGTGGGTGTTTCTGAGTTTCCTTCCACAGGTGACGAGGTTAATTCGTTAGCAGGCTGCGCTATTTAACTCCACTTAGATCTTTGCTCCATGCCACCTGTCAATGTTCCAGTATTGGTCTAGTTCACTCCTGGATCATTCTTGTGACCTGTCTTCCCAGCAGAAGCTAAGTTCCAGCTTGTATTTCTTGGGTTTGCTATTTTTCTGTCCAGCTTGCTATTATTATTGTTGTCTTGCTTGCTGGAAGCTCTGGGACGCAGAGGGAGCGCCTCCGCACTGTGAGTCGGTGCTTAGGGTCTTTTTGCGCCCTCTGCGTGGTCTTTTTGTAGGTTTTTGTGCTGACCGCAAAGTAACCTTTCCTATCCTCGGTCTGTTCAGTAAGTCGGGCCTCACTTTGCTAAATCTATTTCATCTCTGTGTTTGTATTTTCATCTTTACTCACAGTCATTATATGTGGGGGGCTGCCTTTTCCTTTGGGGAATTTCTCTGAGGCAAGGTAGGCTTTATTTTCCTTCTTTAGGGCTAGCTAGTTTCTTAGGCTGTGCCGAGTTGCATAGGGAGCGTTACATAGTTATTAAGGTTGAAGGAAGACTATATGTCCATCTAGTTCAACCCATAGCCTAACCTAACATGCCCTAACATGTTGATCCAGAGGAAGGCAAAAAAAAACCATGTGGCAAAGAGTAAGCTCCACATTGGGGAAAAAAATTCCTTCCCGACTCCACATAGGGCAATCAGACTAGTTCCCTGGATCAACGCCCTATCAAGGAATCTAGTGTATATACCCTGTAACATTATACTTTTCCAGAAAGGTATCCAGTCCCCTCTTAAATTTAAGTAATGAATCACTCATTACAACATCATACGGCAGAGAGTTCCATAGTCTCACTGCTCTTACAGTAAAGAATCCGCGTCTGTTATTATGCTTAAACCTTTTTTCCTCCAAACGCAGAGGATGCCCCCTTGTCCCTGTTTCAGGTCTATGATTAAAAAGATCATCAGAAAGGTCTTTGTACTGTCCCCTCATATATTTATACATTAAAATAAGATCACCCCTTAGTCTTCGTTTTTCCAAACTAAATAGCCCCAAGTGTAATAACCTATCTTGGTATTGCAGACCCCCCAGTCCTCTAATAACCTTGGTCGCTCTTCTCTGCACCCGCTCCAGTTCAGCTATGTCTTTCTTAAACACCGGAGACCAGAACTGTGCACAGTATTCTAAGTGTGGTCGAACTAGTGACTTGTATAGAGGTAAAATTATAT
The DNA here is from genome assembly GCF_032444005.1 of Ranitomeya imitator. Classification (NCBI taxonomy): domain Eukaryota; kingdom Metazoa; phylum Chordata; class Amphibia; order Anura; family Dendrobatidae; genus Ranitomeya; species Ranitomeya imitator. Next base: position 756,129,272 of record NC_091283.1, on the reverse strand, counting down.
TCTCCTCATGAGCATCTATGCCTCTTTTAATGCATCCCATTATTTTATTTGCCTTTGTAGCAGCTGCCTGACACTGGCCCCTGAATATGAGTTTGTCATCCACCCATACACCCAGGTCTTTTTCATTGACGGTTTTGCCCAGAGTTTTAGAATTAAGCACATAATTATACATCTTATTACTTCTACCCAAGTGCATGACCTTACATTTATCCCCATTAAAGCTCATTTGCCATTTATCAGCCCAAGCTTCTAGTTTACATAAATCATCCTGTAATATAAAATTGTCCTCCTCTCTATTGATTACCCTGCAGAGTTTAGTGACATCTGCAAATACTGAAATTCTACTCTGAATGCCCCCTACAAGGTCATTAATAAATATGGTAAAAAGAAGAGGGCCCAATACTGACCCCTGTGGTACCCCACTGCTAACCGCTACCCAGTCCGAGTGTGCTCCATTAATAACCACCCTTTGTTTCCTATCCCTGAGCCAGCTCTCAACCCACTTGCACATATTTTCCCCTATCCCCATTATTCTCATTTTATGTATCAACTTTTTGTGTGGCACCGTGTCAAAAGCTTTTGAAAAGTCCATATACACTACGTCCACTGGGTTCCCTTGGTCCAATCCGGAACTTACCTCTTCATAGAAACTGATCAAATTAGTCTGACATGAACGGTCCCTAGTAAACCCGTGCTGATACTGGGTCATGAGGTTATTCCTCTTCAGATACTCCAGTATAGCATCCCTTAGAATGCCCTCCAGGATTTTACCCACAGTAGAGGTTAAGCTTACTGGCCTATAATTTCCGAGTTCAGTTTTTGTTCCCTTTTTGAATATTGGCACCACATTTGCTATACGCCAGTCCTGTGGCACAGACCCTGTTATTATTGAGTCTTTAAAGATTAAAAATAATGGTCTATCAATGACTGTACTTAATTCCTGCAGTACTCGAGGGTGTTAGGCGCAATCCACGGCTATTTCTAGTGTGTTTGATAGGATTAGGGATTGCGGTCAGCAGAGTTCCCACGTCCCAGAGCTCGTCCTTTATTATCAGTTACTATCAGGTCATTCCGTGTGCTCTTAACCACCAGGTCCATTATTGTCCTGACCACCAGGTCATAACAGTACAGGTGGCCCAAAGTACTAATGCATCTCAATAGAGGGATAAGAGAAGTTCTGAGACCATTTTTTTTTTCTTTGCAGTGTGTTTTGTCTCTCTTTTCCCCTTTACCTCTGGGTGCTTCAGGACACAGGTGTAAACATGGACATTCAAGGTCTGTCCTCTTGGATGGATAATCTCACTACAAGGGTACAGAGCATTCAAGATTTTGTGGTTCAGAATCCGATATCAGAGCCTAGGATTCCTATTCCTGATTTGTTTTTTGGTGATAGATCTAAGTTCTTGAATTTCAAAAATAATTGTAAATTGTTTCTTGCCTTGAAACCTCGCTCCTCAGGTGACCCTGTTCAACAAGTAAAGATCATTATTTCTTTGTTACGTGGTGACCCTCAAGACTGGGCATTTTCCCTTGCGCCAGGAGATCCGGCATTGCGTGATGTTGATGCGTTTTTCCTGGCGCTTGGATTGCTTTATGACGAACCTAATTCAGTGGATCAGGCAGAGAAAATCTTGCTGGCTCTGTGTCAGGGTCAGGATGAAGCGGAGATATATTGTCAGAAGTTTAGAAAGTGGTCTGTGCTCACTCAGTGGAATGAATGTGCCCTGGCAGCAATCTTCAGAAAGGGTCTCTCTGAAGCCCTTAAGGATGTCATGGTGGGATTTCCCATGCCCGCTGGTCTGAATGAGTCTATGTCCTTGGCCATTCAGATCGATCGACGCTTGCGTGAGCGTAAAGCTGTGCACCATTTGGCGGTACTATCTGAGCATGGGCCTGAGCCTATGCAATGTGATAGGACTTTGACCAGAGCTGAACGGCAAGAACACAGACGTCCGAATGGGCTATGTTTTTACTGTGGTGAATCCACTCATGCTATCTCCGATTGTCCTAAGCGCACTAAGCGTTTCGCTAGGTCTGCCACCATTGGTACGGTACAGTCTAAATTTCTTTTTTGTCCGTTACTCTGATTTGCTCTTTGTCATCCTATTCTGTTATGGCATTTGTGGATTCAGGCGCTGCCCTGAATTTGATGGACTTAGAGTATGCTAGGCGATGTGGTTTTTTCTTGGAGCCCTTGCAGTATCCTATTCCTTTGAGAGGAATTGATGCTACGCCTTTGGCCAAGAATAAGCCTCAGTACTGGACCCAATTGACCATGTGCATGGCTCCTGCACATCAGGAGGATATCCGCTTTCTGGTATTGCATAATCTGCATGATGTGGTCGTTTTGGGGTTGCCATGGCTACAGGTTCATAATCCAGTATTGGACTGGAAATCTATGTCTCTGTCCAGCTGGGGTTGCCAGGGGGTACATGGTGATGTTCCATTTTTGTCTATTTCGTCTTCTACTCCTTCTGAAGTTCCAGAGTGTTTGTCGGATTATCGGGATGTATTTGATGAGCCCAAATCCAGTGCCCTACCTCCTCATAGGGATTGCGATTGTGCAATTAATTTGATTCCTGGTAGTAAGTTTCCTAAGGGCCGATTGTTCAATTTATCTGTGCCAGAACACGCCGCTATGCGGAGTTATATAAAGGAATCCTTGGAGAAAGGCCATATTCGCCCATCGTCATCACCGTTAGGAGCAGGGTTCTTTTTTGTGGCCAAGAAGGATGGTTCTTTGAGACCTTGTATTGATTACCGCCTTCTTAATAAAATTACAGTCAAATTTCAGTATCCTTTGCCGTTGCTGTCTGATTTGTTTGCTCGTATTAAGGGGGCTAGTTGGTTCACCAAGATAGATCTTCGAGGGGCGTATAATCTTGTGCGTATTAAACAAGGCGATGAATGGAAAACAGCATTTAATACGCCCGAGGGCCATTTTGAGTACCTGGATATGCCATTCGGGCTTTCCAATGCTCCATCAGTATTTCAGTCCTTTATGCATGACATCTTCCGAGAGTACCTAGATAAATTCCTGATTGTGTATTTGGATGATATTTTGGTCTTTTCGGATGATTGGGAGTCTCATATGCAGCAGGTCAGAATGGTGTTCCAGGTCCTTCGTGCGAATTCCTTGTTTGTGAAGGGGTCAAAGTGTCTCTTTGGAGTTCAGAAGGTTTCATTTTTGGGGTTCATTTTTTCCCCTTCTACTATCGAGATGGACCCTGTTAAAGTCCAGGCCATTTACGATTGGACTCAGCCGACATCTGTGAAGAGCCTGCAAAAGTTCCTGGGCTTTGCTAATTTTTATCGGCGCTTCATCGCTAATTTTTCTACTGTTGCTAAACCGTTGACTGATTTGACCAAGAAGGGTGCTGATGTGGTCAATTGGTCTTCTGCAGCTGTGGAGGCTTTTCAGGAGTTGAAGCGTCGTTTTTCGTCTGCCCCTGTGTTGTGCCAGCCAGATGTTTCGCTCCCGTTTCAGGTTGAGGTTGATGCTTCTGAGATTGGAGCAGGGGCTGTTTTGTCGCAAAGAAGTTCTGATGGCTCGGTGATGAAGCCATGTGCTTTCTTTTCTAGAAAGTTTTCGCCTGCTGAGCGTAATTATGATGTTGGTAATCGTGAGTTGTTGGCCATGAAGTGGGCATTCGAGGAGTGGCGTCATTGGCTTGAAGGAGCCAAGCATCGTGTGGTGGTCTTGACAGATCACAAGAATTTGACTTATCTTGAGTCTGCCAAACGGTTGAATCCGAGACAGGCTCGATGGTCGTTATTTTTCTCCCGTTTTGATTTTGTGGTTTCGTACCTTCCGGGCTCTAAGAATGTGAAGGCTGATGCCCTGTCAAGGAGTTTTGTGCCTGACTCTCCGGGTGTTCCTGAGCCAGCGGGTATTCTCAAAGAGGGGGTAATTTTGTCTGCCATCTCCCCTGATTTGCGGCGGGTGCTGCAAAAATTTCAGGCTGATAGACCTGACCGTTGCCCAGCGGAGAAACTGTTTGTCCCTGATAGATGGACTAGTAGAGTTATCTCTGAGATTCATTGTTCAGTGTTGGCTGGGCATCCTGGAATCTTTGGTACTAGAGATTTGGTGGCTAGATCCTTTTGGTGGCCGTCTTTGTCACGGGATGTGCGTTCTTTTGTGCAGTCCTGTGGGACTTGTGCTCGGGCTAAGCCCTGCTGTTCTTGTGCCAGTGGGTTGCTTTTGCCCTTGCCGGTCCCGAAGAGGCCCTGGACGCATATTTCTATGGATTTTATTTCGGATCTCCCCGTCTCTCAAAAAATGTCGGTCATTTGGGTGGTTTGTGATCGCTTTTCTAAGATGGTCCATTTGGTACCTTTGTCTAAATTGCCTTCCTCCTCTGATTTGGTGCCATTGTTTTTCCAGCATGTGGTTCGTTTACATGGTATCCCGGAGAACATCGTTTCTGACAGAGGTTCCCAGTTTGTTTTGAGGTTTTGGCGATCCTTTTGTGCTAGGATGGGCATTGATTTGTCTTTTTCCTCGGCTTTCCATCCTCAGACAAATGGCCAAACCGAACGAACTAATCAAACTTTGGAAACATATCTGAGATGCTTTGTTTCTGCTGATCAGGATGATTGGGTGTCCTTTTTGCCGTTGGCTGAGTTCGCCCTTAATAATCGGGCCAGCTCGGCTACTTTGGTTTCGCCGTTTTTCTGCAATTCTGGTTTCCATCATCGTTTCTCTTCAGGGCAGGTTGAGTCTTCGGACTGTCCTGGTGTAGATACTGTGGTGGATAGGTTGCAGCAGATTTGGACTCATGTGGTGGACAATTTGACATTGTCCCAGGAGAAGGCTCAACGTTTCGCTAACCGCCGGCACTGTGTGGGTCCCCGACTTCGTGTTGGGGATTTGGTTTGGTTGTCGTCTCGTTTTGTTCCTATGAAGGTTTCCTCTCCTAAGTTTAAGCCTCGTTTCATTGGTCCGTATAAGATTTCTGAGGTTATCAATCCTGTGTCGTTTCGTTTGGCCCTTCCTGTTTCTTTTGCCATCCATAATGTGTTCCATAGGTCGTTATTGCGGAGACACGTGGCGCCTGTGGTTCCATCCATTGATCCTCCTGCCCCGGTGTTGGTTGAGGGGGAGTTGGAGTATGTGATGGAGAAGATTTTGGATTCTCGTGTTTCGAGACGGAAACTCCAGTACCTGGTCAAGTGGAAGGGTTATGGTCAGGAAGATAATTCCTGGGTTTTTGCCTCTGATGTTCATGCTGCCGATCTGGTTCGTGCCTTTCATTTGGCTCATCCTGGTTGGCCTGGGGGCTCTGGTGAGGGTTCGGTGACCCCTCCTCAAGGGGGGGGGTACTGTTGTGAATTCTGTTGTCGGGCTCCCTCCTGTGGTCATGAATGGTACTTCGGCTGGTTCTGTCCATGGACTTCCTCTGGTGGGTGTTTCTGAGTTTCCTTCCACAGGTGACGAGGTTAATTCGTTAGCAGGCTGCGCTATTTAACTCCACTTAGATCTTTGCTCCATGCCACCTGTCAATGTTCCAGTATTGGTCTAGTTCACTCCTGGATCGTTCTTGTGACCTGTCTTCCCAGCAGAAGCTAAGTTCCAGCTTGTATTTCTTGGGTTTGCTATTTTTCTGTCCAGCTTGCTATTATTATTGTTGTCTTGCTTGCTGGAAGCTCTGGGACGCAGAGGGAGCGCCTCCACACCGTGAGTCGGTGCGGAGGGTCTTTTTGCGCCCTCTGCGTGGTCTTTTTGTAGGTTTTTGTGCTGACCGCAAAGTAACCTTTCCTATCCTCGGTCTGTTCAGTAGGTCGGGCCTCACTTTGCTAAATCTATTTCATCTCTGTGTTTGTATTTTCATCTTTACTCCCAGTCATTATATGTGGGGAGCTGTCTTTTCCTTTGGGGAATTTCTCTGAGGCAAGGTAGGCTTTATTTTCCTTCTTTAGGGCTAGCTAGTTTCTTAGGCTGTGCCGAGTTGCATAGGGAGCGTTAGGCGCAATCCACGGCTATTTCTAGTGTGTTTGATAGGATTAGGGATTGCGGTCAGCAGAGTTCCCACGTCCCAGAGCTCGTCCTTTATTATCAGTTACTATCAGGTCATTCCGTGTGCTCTTAACCACCAGGTCCATTATTGTCCTGACCACCAGGTCATAACACATGTGCCTCTAAAAACCTCGGATGGAATCACGATCCACCCACGGCTGTTAACCCGTTAAATGCTGCTGTTAATCTCAGACAGCAGCATTTAACCCGCACTTCTGGGAGGCACGAGAGAAAGCCCACCCTTTTGTGACCCCATCACGTGATCGTGGGTCACCGATGGATTGGCATGACAATTGGTTGTCATAGCCGGATTGCTATGAGTTCTGCCCGGTGGTGGGTGCTCTTAGCAAGTGAGCATTTCTGCTACATATAGGCAGTCTGATTATTGCCTGTATGTAGCATAGCCGATCGGACAACTGCAGCTTCTAGTCTCCCAGTGCCTGCGTCCGGAAGACTAAATGCTGTGCTGCAGAGGGTGACCACAGTCGGTGTGCAGGAACCGCTGCACTGGATTCCGACAATGATCACAGGTGCCCCGGCCAGAAGCACGCTGTGTATGCGGCGGAAATGCGATGGCCGGGGTTTCGGAGTGACGTCACCGATTGAGAGAAGGACGGGTGCGCAGAAGGAACAAGAAACCAACGCGTTTCGAGGGACAGCAGCCCTCTTCGTCACCCTCTGCAGCACAGCGGATAGTCTTCCGGATGCAGGCACACCACTTGTCGTCCCCACACCCAGGATCAACACAGTGAGTACCGCCTTAAACCTGATTAAGCACACTAGGTTACTGCCATCAAACACTGTTAGATCCTCTCACGGACTATTAACCACTGAGTCCACCATATTTTATACAGACAATTCACTATGAATACCTATTGTGCTGTTACTAGGGGCAACCTAACAGGATACTATATCCACATCTGAATAACAGCATATTCACGCATTATTAAAGGATTCACCACCAACTATCCACCACTATCGATCTTCTAGCGGTCACACCACCTCAAGGCAATTCAGTAAGTACAACTACGAATACATCACTACTCTTTACTGTTCATATTAAAAGTCTTGTGGGTGTCACAAAACTCTTTTTTTTTTCTCATAGGGGAGATCATACCCTCTCCCACCAATTGTTGGGATCATCACCTCACTAAACTAAGTGCCACTCATCAGATCCGTCCTTTTGGCATAACCGCAGTAAGTTTCTCTTCATTTGCATATTTAACATCTTCACAATTTGGCTTTACACATGTATGGAGTAACCAAAAATACTTAGTAGATAACATGCCAGTAAAATGGGAACAATCACATTAGTGAGCAATATAGTAAAAAATAATAATACTGGGCAGGACCGTAGCAGACAAACTGCATATTTAATATAACCAAAAAAAAACAATAAAAAAGCAGTCATGAGTCCAATTATATGCAAATCACAGAAAAAACTTTCATTAGTCACAACAGGTATAAAATGGCAGAGAGAGGATCCCCCATGACATCCTCAGCATGCAAAAAAGGACACAAGTGGGTGCACATACTAGTATCTATTATTAATGGTGTTATCAGTACCAACCTCGCATGTGCATAGATAGTACAGCCACGTAATTATCATGTAGTGCTGGCAAACAAATTGTCAAATATAATTACACATACATATTGTGGTACATACCCGTAAATTGGAGAGTATGGATAGATGTGCACCCAGCTCCTGCCCTCCCCAATGTACGTTTCGGCTGATGCCTTTCTCAAGGGGTGAGAAAGGCATTAGCCGAAACGCACGTTGGGGTGGGCAGGAGCTGGGTGCACATCTATCCATACTATCCAATTTACGGGTATGTACCACAATATGTATGTGTAATTATATTTGACAATTTGTTTGCCAGCAATACATGATAATTACGTGGCTGTACTATCTATGCACATGCGAGGTTGGTACCGATAACACCATTAATAATAGATACTAGTATGTGCAACCACTTGTGTCCTTTTTTGCGTGCTGAGGATGTCATGGGGGATCCTCTTTCTGCCATTTTATACCTGTTGTGACTAATAAAAGTTTTTTCTGTGATTTGCATATAATTGGACTCGTGACTGCTTTTTTATTGTTTTTTTGGTTACATGTATGGAGTAGCGCGGTGATATATTCTTGTTTTTTAGATTGAAAGATCGTATCTACACCAAAATGGTATCAATAAAAATGTCAGCTTGGCAGCAAAAAATAAGCCCTCCTCCAGCCCCAAATCACGAAAATTGGAGACGCTACGGGTGTCGGAATATGGCGACATTTTTTTTTTAACAAAGTTTGGATTTTGTTTTTCAGCATGTTTGGTGTCTATGAATTCGTAATGACCTGCAGAATCATAATGACAGGTCAGTTTTAGCTTATACTGAACATGGTAAAATAAAAACAAAAGCAACTGTGGAATTTCACTTTTTTTTGCAATTTCATCGCACTTTGACTTTTTTCCCATTTTCCAATACATGATGTGGTAAAACCAATGATGTCATTCAAAAGTACAACTTATCCTGCAAAAGAACAAGCTCTCATATGGCCATTTTGACTGAAAAATAAAAAAGTTGTGACTCTGGGAAGGAGGGAAGCGAATAACGAAAACGCAAAAATGAAAAATGGCCCTGGGGTTAATATATTTCTATCTACTGGCTAACATGATGCAAAAATATGTTTTTCCTAGTAGTGGCTAAGAAAAGAAGAATTTTAGCAGACTTTTGTTACCTAGGGATGTGACCCGCCACATGTGTAACAGCACGTGGCTTAGCCCAGAAAGAAGTCTATGCAAAATGGAACAAGTACAAAATGAGTCCGTAGATTGTGGGGAAGAAATAATACAAAATCAATCCATAAACTGTGACATCAGCCATGAGATATTGGTATCTTGTGCACGTTTTTTGAAAAATGATCTATCGGCTCCACTATAAGAAAATTAAGTGTGAATAGCAGAACATTTGTCATTTAGAAATATAGGATCTAAGAACGCATCAGGAGTTGCCAAACGTTTAATTAGGTAACATCAAAGACAAATGGATTTTTTTTTTGATGTATAGAAGGTCAATAAACTCAAGAGAGGAGGAAATTGGGAAAGGTGAGTGCTCAACCATAAAGCTTTATGAATTTCTCAGCTGGGCACAAGATCCCCTGCAGTTATGAACTTCAGAACAGATTTGCTTTATGTGTGCTGAATGTTCAGATTTCCCAGTCCCATACCATAATATTGGCAACATTTTTATACCATAATGTTAACATTTCTTCTATTTATACCATATAATTGACATTATTCACATGGTGATATACTTGATGGAATTTATGTTCCAAACTGTATTTAATATCAAGTAGCAAGACGCTTGTAATACCTTTTTTTTTGTTTTTTTTTTATAATGTTCATTAAATCCAAGTTGCTTAAACAATATATATATTATATTTGGTGGGTCCTTATTGAGGACGTAACTCTGATAACGTATTGATGCTGTATATTTACTATGTTAGGGCACACACTGAAGCCATTACAGTTCACACTGTATTGGATTCATTGCATTTTATTTACCGTACTACATTTGGGTCTTTTCTGTTGCCAATTGCATCTCAAGATAGGTGTGTTGGCCCTTTTTAATAGTCTTGTCATTTTTCAGTGTGAATTGTGTTTCAGGTATATGGGAAAGTTGTATTTTCAAGTTTATAGTCTGGAGACAATATTGCATCACTATAAAGATGAGATGTACTCATGTATAATTTTATGCCTTCTGAATTGTATTATATGGTGGATCTAGTGTTAAATATGGATTATACCCAAATTCAATTTCCTGTAGGATGCTAACTTTAGGATTGGTTACCTTTTGTATCGCCTCTATAACAGGTTCTAATTGTTAATGATGTTATGTGATTTTAAACAAGTTTAGCACATTATAACTTTAAGTGTTACAAGTTATCAAGGGATGTCTCTATATATCCAATTTTAATTAAGACCTATCAATAAAATCTGGATTTTATGGATTTGCTGCACTGATGTTTTATGTACAATAAAGTTGAAATAAAAGCTATTGAGGAACCCATGCACTCCGAGGATTGCAAGCAAGCATTCAAAAGTTAGGTGCGCACTCTATGATAGTTTCTGCCAGTTTTTGGCACAAAAAATCTCTAATCCAGTAGAATCATTTAATACATTGAGCTGATTATTGATGAGTTCTTTTGATTCAGCATCAGCCTTAACCCAGATCTGAGCAAAGATTGGCCCGAGACAGCTGGAGGGCTGAAAACAGTTGCCCACAGGCTGCAACATACTGCCGCCATCCCCCACATGGCTTCCCGATTTCACTGCAATCATTATCCTCAAGTTCCAAATAGTGGTGAATATAATTCTGGAGGAGAAAAGAGCCACCGACTCCTCATTCCACCATTCAGCATGTGCAACTGAGAGAGCAGACATGAGGACATCAGTGCTGTGTGGCGCATCAGTACCCACATCAAAGACCACAGCAGAGCGCAGTAGGAGCAGGAGCAAGGTGAGCATGAGTGTTTTTTTCTATATATAGGGGGCTATGTGGGGCCCATACTGTACATAGGGAGGCTATGTGGGGGCTCACACTGTATAGAGTGGACTATATGGGGGATCATGCTGTATTTAGGGAGGTCATGTGGGGGCTTATGCTATATTAATGTAGTAGTGGTAGAGGTGATGTCACCCCTAATGGTAAAATGTATTTTATATTAATGTCAAGGGTAATACCCACTGGGGCTGCATTCTAGCCTACACTGGGCTAACTGTAATGGCCGACCCAGTTTGGGGACGGGGAACTGAAAGTGCCAAGTTCAGGAAGTGACAGTCCAGTTGGGAAGAGTAGTAAGAAGTGACAGCAGCAGTCATGGATGATAGGCTGCTAGGAACAACATTGACCTAATACTCTGGTCAGTGGATTGCCAAAGAACCCTTTTCTGTGAAACTGCTGGCCTTGCTATCTCAATATGGACGTTGGAGCACTTGGGCGAACTCAGCCTGTGAAGTTACTGGAAAAGATGAATTCAAACTTTAAGAAGTTGCAGGTGATGCCATCCAGGTGCACTGCTAGTGGTGGAGAAGAATCCCTAGTACTAGAGAAGTTAGCACGAGGGATGCTTCACACATACCGAGAACCAGAGCTGAAGTTGTGTCCGGTATCTGTGGGAAAGACGACAACCCATTAGGCCTTATCCTTTATGCCAGTTTGTAAAGACTGCCAATTGTCAAGTAAAAGTTTGATTGTTTTTATGAATACTGTGTCCCCTGGATTGATTGCTGCCAAGCTTCCAGAAGAAGAAGACCGGGAGCCAATGGAGGCCTGTGGACCAGAAGTAAGTGTGATGCACCCCACACAAAACAACACACCGGGAAGTGGACACATTTTGTCTGTATGGTGCCAGAGCGAGTGGGAGCAGCAGCTTGCCCACAACTACCTTGCTCTGGCATCTTACATTAGGGCGGTCTCATATTGTACAGCGGGGCGGTGTGGGACTCATGTTGTGTATATATAGGGGACTAAGTGTGGGCTCATAAACATATGGAGCTATCTTAGGGCTCATACTTCATGTAAGGGGACTGTGTGAGGGCCAATATGATATATAGGGGTTGTCTGCATAATTTTTTTCTTCTCAATATTAAGTGTTACAGTTAATATGCATATGAAATAATAATTATAATTAATATCTTAATATTATTATTGAGCAGAATTAATTTCAACTTATAGGTTTGGTCCTCCACAACAGTCACAGTCTCTCAAGTGGCCACTTGGGAAAATTAATTGCCCACCCCTTGTAAGAATAAATACACTAGCGCCCCACAAAGAGTGCTAGCTGAGGATCGAGCAGCAAAAACAGATATACAGATCTGTGTGAAAAAATATGTGAGGGAGATTTGAAAAGTTAATAAAAGGAATCTGTTGAGCTAAACCTCAAAAAGAATGTTGCTTACAAATAGAACAAACAATATATAAAAAATAGCTCAACAATAAATTATAGATAAATGTACAACTCTGCACAGACATGAATTTGGAGAGTTAGTTTTCTTTCAATGCACTGATAGTCATAAAATAAAACATCAATATGCATCAGTTTGGTAATCAGTTGGCAGTCATTGAGGAAATTATACCTCTGCCGTTAGATGTTATTTTCAGCTGTAAGATAGATTTGTTTCTGCTAAGTGTCTAAAGTATATAAACGTCTTTAGTATGTAGACAACTTAAATACATAAGCATCTTTTGTGTAAGAATGTTATCTTCATTGGTGGTCCAGCGTGTTATTAATAGAATAACAACTTGGGTTACTATACCTTTAACCCTTTTCCGACGTTGGGCATAATAGTACTTTTTGAACAGCTGATGTGCCCGGAACAGCTGCGGGTAGAGTCGCGATCCACCTGCAGCTATTAACCCGTTAAATGCCACTGTCAAACTCTCAACAGCAGCATTTAACAAGCGCTTCCGTCAATCGCGCCGAAAATCTGCACACCGGTGACCTTGTCGCATGATCGCGGGTCACCGGTGGATTGGCATGACAACCAGAGGTCTCCTGGAGACCTCTATGGTTGTCACTGCCAGCTTGCTGTGAGAGCCGCCAAGTGGTCGGCGCTCATAGCAAGTGAGTAATTCATCTACATATAGGCGATCTGATCATCGCCTATATGTAGCTTAGAAAGGAGGAAGGGAATTTCCAGCACGTCCATCCAGTGTAGGTAAAATTTCCAAGTTTATAGAATATTTTAAAAAACAGTTTTTAAAAAAGAAGAAAGACTCTCTGCCTGACGCGTTTCTGGTGCACCACGGCGCCCTTAGCCATAGCTTAGCCGATCAGGCTATGACAGCTTCTAGTCTCCCATGGAGACTATTGAAGCATGCCAAGAGTAAAAAAAATGTTTTTAACCCCCTTACCCCCAAGGGTGGTTTGCACGTTAATGACTGGGCCAATTTTTACAATTCTGACCACTGTCCCTTTGTGAGGTTATAACTCTGGAACGCTTCAACGGATCCCAGTGATTCTGACATTGTTTTCTCGTGACATATTGTACTTCATGACAATGGTAAAAATTCTTTGATAGTACCTGCGTTTATTTGTGAAAAAAACGGAAATTTGGCGAAAATTATGAAAATTTCGCAATTTTCCAACTTTGAATTTTTATGCAATTAAATCACAGAGATATGTCACACAAAATACTTAATAAGTAACATTTCCCATATGTCTACTTTACATCAGCACAATTTTGTAACCAAAATTTTTTTTTGTTAGGGAGTTATAAGGGTTAAAAGTTGACCAGCAATTTCTCATTTCTACAACACCATTTTTTTTTAGGGACCACATCTCATTTGAAGTCATTCTGAGGGGTCTATATGATAGAAAATACCCAAGTGTGACACCATTCTAAAAACTACACCCCTCAAGGTTCTCAAAACCACATTCAAGAAGTTTATTAGCCCTTCTGGTGCTTCACAGGAATTTTTTGAATGTTTAAATAAAAATGAACATTTAACTTTTTTTCACAAAAAATTTAATTCAGCTCCAATTTGTTTTATTTTACCAAGGGTAACAGGAGAAAATGGACCCCAAAGGTTGTTGTACAATTTGTCCTGAGTACGACAATACCCCACATGTGGGGGTAAACCACTGTTTGGGCGCATGGCAGAGCTCGGAAGCGAAGGAGCGCCATTTGACTTTTCAATGCAAAATTGACTGGAATTGAGATGGGACGCCATGTTTCGTTTGGAGAGCCCCTGATGTGCCTAAACATTGAAACCCCCCACAAGTGACAACATTTTGGAAAGTAGACCCCCTAAGGAACTTATCTAGAGGAGTGGTGAGCACTTTGACCCACCAAGTGCTTCACAGAAGTTTATAATGTAGAACCGTAAAAATAAAAAATCATATTTTTTCACAAAAATTAAATTTCCGCCCCCAATTTTTTATTTTCCCAAGGGTAAGAGAAGAAATTGGACCCCAAAAGTTGTTGTACAATTTGTCCTGAGTACGCTGATACCCCATATGTGCGGGTAAACCACTGTTTGGGCGGATGGGAGAGCTCGGAAGGGAAGGAGCGCCGTTTGACTTTTCAATGCAAAATTGACAGGAATTGAGATGGGATGCCATGTTGCGTTTGGAGAGCCACTGATGTGCCTAAACATTGAAACCCCCCACAAGTGACACCATTTTGGAAAGTAGACCCCCTAAGGAACTTATCTAGAGGTGTGGTGAGCACTTTGACTCACCAAGTGCTTCACAGAAGTTTATAATGCAGAGCCGTAAAAATAAAACAAAAAATTTTTCCCACAAAAATTATTTTTTTAGCCCCCAGTTTTGTATTTTCCCGAGGGTAACAGGAGAAAGTGGACCCCAAAATTTATTGCCCAATTTGTCCTGAGTGCGATGATACACCATATGTGGGGGGAACCACTGTTTGGGCGCATGGGAGGGTTCGGAAGGGAAGGAGTGCCATTTGAATGCAGACTTAGATGGAATGGTCTGCAGGTGTCACATTGCGTTTGCAGAGCCCCTAATGTACCTAAACAGTAGAAACCCCCCACAAGTGACACCGTTTTGGAAAGTAGACCCCGTAAGGAACTTATCTACATGTGTCGTGAGCACTTTGACCCACCAAGGGCTTCACAGAAGTTTATCATTGAGAGCCGTAAAAATAAAACAAACATTTTTTCCCACAAAAATTATTTTTTAGCCCCCAGTTTTGTATTTTCCCGAGGGTAACAGGAGAAATTTGACCCCAAAAGTTGTTGTCCAATTTGTCCTGAGTGCGCTGATACCCCATATGTGGGGGGGGGACCACTGTTTGGGCGCATGGGAGGGCTCGGAAGGGAAGGAGCTCCATTTGGAATGCAGGCTTAGATGGAATGGTCTGCAGGTGTCACATTGCATTTGCAGAGCCCCTAATGTACCGAAACAGTAGAGACCCCCCACAAGTGACACCATTTTGGAAACTAGACCCCCTAAGGAACTCATCTAGATGTGTTGTGAGCGCTTTGAACCCCCAAGTGTTTCACTACAGTTTGTAACGCAGAGCCGTGAAAATTAAAAAAAAATCTTTCCCCCAAAAATTATTTTTTAACCCGCAGTTTTGTATTTTCCCGAGGGTAACAGGAGAAATTGGACCCCAAAATTTGTTGTCCAATTTGTCCTGAGTGCGCTGATACCCCATATGTGGGGGGGAACCACTGTTTGGGCGCATGGGAGGGCTCGGAAGGGAAGGAGCTCCATTTGGAATGCAGGCTTAGATGGAATGGTCTGCAGGTGTCACATTGCATTTGCAGAGCCCCTAATGTACCGAAACAGTAGAAACCCCCCCCAAGTGACACCATTTTGGAAACTAGACCCCCTAAGGAACTCATCTAGATGTGTTGTGAGAGCTTTGAACCCCCAAGTGTTTCACTACAGTTTGTAACGCAGAGCCGTGAAAATTCAAAAAAAATCTTTCCCCCCAAAATTATTTTTTAGCCCCCAGTTTTGTATTTTCCCGAGGGTAAGAGGAGAAATTTGACCCCAAAAGTTGTTGTCCAATTTGTCCTGAGTACGCTGATACCCCATATGTTGGGGGGAACCACCGTTTGGGCGCATGGGAGGGCTCGGAAGGGAAGGAGTGCCATTTGGAATGCAGACTTAGATGGAATGGTCTGCAGGCGTCACATTGCGTTTGCAGAACCCCTAATGTACCTAAACAGTAGAAATCCCCCACAAGTGACCCCATATTGGAAACTATACCCCCCATGGAACTTATCTAGATGTGTTTTGAGAACTTTGAACCCCCAAGTGTTTCACTACAGTTTATAACGCAGAGCCGTGAAAATAAAAAATCTTTTTTTTTCCCACAAAAATTATTTTTTAGCCCCCAGTTTTGTATTTTCCCAAGGGTAACAGGAGAAATTGGACCCCAAAAGTTGTTGTCCTATTTGTCCTGAGTTCACTGATACCCCATATGTTGGGGTAAACCCCTGTTTGGGCACACGGGAGAGCTCGGAAGGGAAGAAGCACTGTTTTACTTTTTCAACGCAGAATTGGCTGGAATTGAGATCGGACGCCATGTCGCGTTTGGAGAGCCCCTGATGTGCCTAAACAGTGGAAACCCCCCAATTATAACTGAAACCCTAATCCAAACACACCCCTAACCCTAATCCCAACAGTAACCCTAACCACACCTCTAACCCTGACACACCCCTAACCCTAATCCCAACCCTATTCCCAACTGTAAATGTAATCTAAACCGTAACTTTAGCCCCAACCCTAACTGTAGCCTTAACCCTAGCCCTAACCCTAGCCCTAACCCTAGCCCTAACCCTAGCCCTAACCCTAGCCCTAATCCTAGCCCTAACCCTAACCCTAGCCCTAACCCTAGCCCTAACCCTAGCCCTAATGGAAAAATGGAAATAAATACATTTTTTTAATTTTTCCCTAACTAAGGGGGTGATGAAGGGGGGTTTGATTTACTTTTATAGCGGGTTTTTTAGCGGATTTTTATGATTGGCAGCCGTCACACACTGAAAGACGGTTTTTATTGCAAAAAATATTTTTTGCGTTACCACATTTTGAAAGCTATAATTTTTCCATATTTTGGTTCACAGAGTCATGTGAGGTCTTGTTTTTTGCGGGACGAGTTGACGTTTTTATTGGTAACATTTTTGGGCACGTTACATTTTTTGATCGCTTTTTATTCCGATTTTTGTGAGGCAGAATGACCAAAAACCAGCTATTCATGAATTTCTTTTGGGGGAGGCGTTTATACCGTTCCGCGTTTGGTAAAATTGATAAATCAGTTTTATTCTTCGGGTCAGTACGATTACAGCGACACCTCATTTATATCATTTTTTTATGTTTTGGCGCTTTTATACGATAAAAACTATTTTATAGAAAAAATAATTATTTTTGCATCGCTTTATTCTCAGGTCTATAACTTTTTTATTGGCTGATGATGCTGTATGGCGGCTTGTTTTTTGCGGGACAAGATGATGCTTTCAGCGGTATCATGGTTATTTATATATGTCTTTTTGATCGCGTGTTATTCCACTTTTTGTTCGGCGGTATGATAATAAAGCATTGTTTTTTGCCTCGTTTTTTTTTTTTTTCTTACGGTGTTTACTGAAGGGGTTAACTAGCGGGCCAGTTTTATAGGTCGGACCGTTACGGACGCAGCAATACTAAATATGTGTACTTTTATTGTTTTTTTTATTTAGATAAAGAAATGTTTTTAGGGGAATAATATATATATATATTTTCATTATTCAGGAATATTTTTTTTTATTTATTTTTTACACATTTTGAAAAATTTTTTTTAACTTTTTTACATTGTCCCAGGTGGGGACATCACAGATCAGTGATCTGACAGTGTGCACAGCACTCTGTCAGATCACCGATCTGAGAGCAGTGCAGGCTGCTTCACAGTGCCTGCTCTGAGCAGGCTCTGTGAAGCCACCTCCCTCCCTGCAGGACCCGGATCCGCGGCCATCTTGGATCCGGGCCTGGAACAAGCAGGGAGGGAGGTAAGACCCTCGCAGCAACGCGATCACATCGCGTTGCTGCGGGGGGCTCAAGGAAGCCCACAGGGAGCCCCCTCCCTGCGCGATGCTTCCCTGCACCGCCGGCACATCGCGATCATGTTTGATCGCAGTGTGCCGGGGGTTAATGTGCCAGGAGCGGTCCACATAGTGCCGGATGTCAGCTGCGATAGGCAGCTGACACCCGACCGCGATCGGCCGCGCTCCCCCCGTGAGCGCCGCCGATCGCGCTGGACGTACTATCCCGTCCGTGGTCATGGGGGCCCACCCCACCTCGACGGGATAGTACGTCCGATGTCAGAAAGGGGTTAAAAATATAAAAAAAATTAAAGTTCAAATAACCCCCCTTTCGCCCCATTCAAAATAAAACAATTAAAAAAATCAAACATACACATATTTGGTATTTCCGCTTTCAGAATCGCCTGATCTATCAATAAAAAAAAAAAGGATTTACCTGATCACTAAACGGCATAGCGAGAAAAAAGTCAAAATGCCAGAATTACGTTTTTTTGGTTGCAGCGACATTGAATTAAAATACAATAACGAGCGATCAAAAGATCGTATTTGCATCAAAATGGTATAATTAAAAACAGCAGCTCGGCACGCAAAAATTAAGCCCTCACCCAACCAGAGATCATGAAAAATGGAGAAGCTATGGGTATCGGAAAAAGGCGCAATTTGTATTCTTGTTTTTAACAAAGTTTGGAATTTTTTTTCACCGCTTAGATAAAAAAAGAACCTAGACATGTTTGGTGTCTATGAACTCGTAATGACCTGGAGAATCATAATGGCAGGTCAGTTTTAGCATTTAGTGAACCTAGTAAAAAAAGCGAAACAAAAACAAGTGTGGGATTGCACTTTTTTTGCAATTTCACCAAACTTGGAATTTTTTTCCCGTTTTTTTTAGTACGCAACATGGTAAAACCTATGGTGTCATTCAAAAGTACAACTCGTCCTGCAAGAAAACAAGCCCTCACATGGCCATTTTGAACAAAAAAACATTTTGAACAAAAACAAATTAATGGCTCTGGGAAGAAGGGAAGCAAAAAATGAAAATGCAAACCAAAAATACCTCTGGTCGTTAAGGGGTTAAACATTTTGAAGATCATGCATTAGAACGTTCTGTGTGGGAGGTGGCTTTGATCCGACGTCCGGAGAAAGATTCAGCTGAGATGGCTGTGTCCAGAGGAAGGTGCAGCTGCAGGCTTAGCGGTGATGCAGCAAAGGCTGAGAAAGATGAAAGGAGCTCCGTTTGCGGGGCCAGGGAAGCTCTGGCCAATAGTGACTCTTGATACCAGGGAAATTGAAGATGGATGGCGGCACTGGGAGGCGTGTGACGTTACAGAGGTACAGATGCCTGAAGATGCCAACAGTCTAGCCAACGTGTTTCGGGGATGCTCGGTTCCCCTTCATCAGGGTGATTACTCCTGTGTGTGCAGGAGGGCATTTTATTTTCAAGGCAAACTAACAAATTGTTCTTCTGGTCTTATGGTGTGTGCTGTATCCTACACTACAGGTATTGCTTCATGTTAAATACATTTATATACTGCTGTTGAAGTGGAATGGGTCGTTTTGTGTCACATTAGGTGTGGGTTTATCCGAGTGGCAAGTAATGTTTCTCCATGTAGGGTCCTTGGTTAACATCTATAGGTACCTCCCTTATTCGTATGCATACCCCCACCACAGGTATCTGTTTAATTGCCCTATTTTCACTCACAATTCAACGATCACTCTGTAAGCTTCGTGTGTGGAGGTTTTTAGTATTTTTGCACCACCCTGTGGTTTCCCACTTTTTAATATGCTTAGTCTATATATGTAAAATAAATGTTTAGTATTTAATAAAAATGTAAGTTTGTAACTGTTGATTCTAGTGTACATTTTTTCATTATACGATGATATTCTAATTTTGTACTGAATCCGTTATGTCCATGTAACATTTGTTGTGGCATTGGGTATTTTCCAGCATTATGTAGCTACAATGTTGTGTATGTGGATATTTGTATTTAACATAGGGTGTATGTATACATACATAAAAACTGTGCAGACGTTTAGGCAGGTATGAAATAAAGCTGCACAATAAGAATGTTTCAAAAACTAAAAGTGTTAATTGTCTATTTTTATTGATTAACAAAATGCAAAGTGAAAGAACAAAAAAAATATATAAAAAAGATCAATATTAGGCATGACCACCAGTTTCCTTCAACACAGCATCAAATCATTCTAGGTACATTTGCACAGCAGTGAGGATGTTCCAAACATCTTGGAGAACTAACCACAGATCTGTGGATGTTGCTTGTATAAATCCTTCTCTCTTCATGTAGGTCCAGAGAGACTCGATATTGTTGAGATCAGGGCTCTGTGGTGGCCATATCACTTCTAGGACTCAATGTTCTGAAGATCGTTATTAAAGAGTACCTGTCAACAAAAATACCTTTTTATTATTTTACTATATTATACTAGAAAATGTTAAACTTTATGTCCTAATGTTACAAAGTCCTGTGAAACACCTCTTGATTAAAAATGATCACCACACCCGTTGATGAGTTCTTTGCGGGGTCTAATTTTAAAAATGGTGTCACTTTTTTTCTGGCACTTGAAGAATTCTGAAAACACAACATGTCATCCCCAATCTATTGAGCCAAATTAACTACCAAAAAATCAGAAAGCTTCTCCCTTTCTAAGCTCTGCCGTAAGGCCACATATGGGATATTGCCATGTTTACCCATTGTGAAAATGAAAAACTTGGGGCTAAAGGAATATTTTATTTTCAATTTTTCATTCCACATTGTGTAAAATCCTGTGACGCACTTGAACAGTTAACAAATGTCCTGGCAGCAGTTTTGAATAAGGGGTGCCGTTTTAAAAATGGTATCACTTTGGGAGGATTTCCAGAGTATAAGCCAATCAAAGTCACTTCAAAATTGAAATCCAAAGATTTGAAAATTTTCCTAAAAAAAAAATTCTGCTAAATTTTAACCTTTCTACTATTCCTACTAAAATAAAAAGGAAATGTTTTTATTAACTATCTTGTGTGGTATGACTATTTGGTTTAAAGGGAACCTGTCACCACCAAAATCGAAGGTGAGCTAAGCCCACCGGCATCAGGGGCTTATCTAAAGCATTCTGTAATGCTGTAGATAAGCCCCCGATGTATCCTGAAAGAGCAAAGTACTGCAGTGCGCAGGCGCCGGGCCTCTCTGACCTTTCCCGGCATGCGCACTGCAGTACTTTGCTCTGCCCTCAACATGGCAGACAAAGTACGCCTGCGCCGGAGCCGCAGCATGAAGACAAAAAGAGGACGTCATCGTGAGAAGATGGGAGGCCCCGGACTGGACTGCAACACCCATCGGACCAGAACCGCAGTGGGACCGCCCCCCAGGTGAGTATAATCTAACCTCTTTTTCTCATCTTTCAGGATACATCAGGGGCTTATCTACAGCATTACAGAATGTTGTAGATAAGCCCCTGATGCCGGTGGGCTTAGCTCACCTTCGATTTTGGGGGTGACTGGTTCCCTTTAAGGCGATTCAAAGTTTTAAAATTTCTAAATTTTTGTCAGATTTCAGATATTATTATAAAGAAGCATATAACATATTGACCTAAATTTACCTCTGTCATAAAGTACACTGTATCACGAAAATATAACCTCAGAATCACTAGGATATGAAGAAACATTTTAGAATTACTGCCACCTTAAGTGACATGTCAGAATTGGAAAAATGAGGCCTGGTTATTACCATGAAAATACATCCATCACTATGGGGTTAATAGAACAGACCAGATTTGATTTTATTTTCACAGTGCAACAAGGTTTGGAACCATAGTAACACTGTATAAATGATTAATGTGATTTATACATACAGAAAAAGAAATCATATAAAGAATGAATTATGTCCAGTTGTTGAAAGATGCATTGTGTAGCAGCGGCCATTTACATAGAAATTTATAATAGATGAAGAACTGAATTGAATATACAGGACTATAGGTGGTTCGCTTGTTCAGAATGACAACAGATTACAGAAAGTGAATTCTGACAGAAAATAAAAGGTTCTTGGCAGATGTCTCTCTATAAAGAAAATGAAATGCGAAAGAACAGATTTGTTTAGTAATGTGAAGTTCACAAATGTTCTGGTGAACACCAAGCTAGAACCATTACACATTCACTGCAGAATCCAACACCACACAAAATCAGATATTATGTATTACCAAAACCAGATATTACAGTGCCTTGAAAAAGTATTCATGCCCAGTAACTTTTCCACATTTTCTAATGTTACAGCCACAGGCTTAAATGTTTTTTATTGGGATTTTATGTGATATACCAATACAAAGTAGCAAGTATTTGCGAAGTGTAAAGGACATGATACATGGTTTTCTAATTATTTAAAAAATATAAATCTGACAATTGTAACGTGTATTTGTATTCAGCCCTCCTGAGTCAATACTTTGTAAAGTTTGTAGGACCATCTTTTGCTGCAATTACTGGGTAAGTCCTTTGGGGTATGTCTCTGTGGCACACCAGGAGTTCAGGTACCACAGTGGTATTGCCTTCCTCTTGGGGAGGGTAATGCCATGCCCGGAGACAGGAGGGATCCCTTTGGCAGGTAACCATACATGTAACACATTCTGACTTGTATTTTTAAAATAATTAGAAAACAATGTATCATTTCCATTCCACTTCACAACTACTTGCTATTTTGTGTTGGTATACGACATAAAATACCAATTAAATACATTTAATTTTGTGTGTGTAACTTGAAAAAAATGTGGAAAAGTTCATGAGGTATGAATACTTTCTCAAGGTGCTTTATATATTGCCAAAACTAGATATTGTGTATTACCAAAAACTAGATATATTCCTGTTAGGCCAATGTGTCTATAAATAAATGCTACAAAATGGAGCAGTATGCCCTAAAGAGGAGTAATACTGAATTATCGGTCATGATAGTAATAATAAAAAATGTCAATTTTATTTCTCAATATATAAAAGATGATGACAAACAGTACTACTACAATACAGACAAGTTCAGTAGATTAATTGTGAGGATACAATTAGAACTTCATCATGGGTAATAATAGGTATAAGTAACAGGCTTATAAGGACAATTGAGAATCGCATCATAAATGAAAGTAAGAAAACGTAGTATAACAGTGTTCTCATACACTTGTCCAAGTATAGAATCAAAAAACTCAGGCTATGGAAGTAAACTAGGAAAATGATGAGTTGTCCTCAAATGCAGTACAGAGCTTACCCATGTGGGAAGTAACCCAGGTATACATTTTGCGTTAGACTTCCTCAGGGTGTTGTGTGGGCTGGTGTGTGCTATGGTGTAATATATTGTGTATATATTACACCATAGCACACACCAGCCCACAAAACCATCCTAGGAAGACTAAAAGACCAGGAATGAATAGTTACAGATGCAACTCCGGTTGTATCAACTGTGGACTCTCCGACATCGGCTAGGGAGGAGGCTGGGAACAAGGCAAAGATGAACAACACACCTCCTAAACAGCAGTGACAAGAGGCTCGGAAATTAGTGCAGCAGAATACTGACGTATTCTCAGAAATGACTGGCTGTACATCTGTCATTGTCACCGAGCCTCAGGTAAGGTGCGAATGAAACCGTACCTTGTACTGAGGCAAGACATTATGGCTGAGGTGAAACAAATGCTCCAGCTAGGAGTTATTGAGTCCAGGAGTGAGTGGGCTAGTCCCATTGTACTGATTCCAAAGCCAAATGAATCATTACAGTTTTGTTATGATTTTCTTCAACAATTGAATGAAGTGTTCAAAATTTGATCTTTATCCAATGCCCAGGGTACAAAAAGCTGATTGGGAGACTTCAGCAGGACCAGTACTTCACAATGCTCTATCTGACATAGTCGGTGGAAGAAAAGAAAAAAACGCTTTCATTACAACAGAGAGTCTCTATAACTATGTTGTCTTGCCTTTTGAGTTACATGCGGCCCCAGCCACATTTAAGAGGCTGATGGACATAGTTTTAGAGCCCCATCAGAAGTATGTGTCGGCATACTTGGATAATATCATCATCTATAGAATCGACTGGCATTCCCACTTGTGCCAGGTGCAAGATGTAGTGAATTCACTCCGAACCGTGGGCTTGACATCGAACCCCCCAAAAATGTGCAATAGGTGTTGAGAAAACCCATTACTACAGGTACGTGATTGGCTGTGGGTTATCAAACCCCAAATAAACAAAATTGAAGCCATTCAAAATTGGCCGAGGCCTATTACTACAAAAAGGTAATAGCATTCCTTTATAGTAAGAGCATTACGATATATACCTAATTTTGCCTGAAGATCGGCACCTTTGACGGATCTCTTAAAGGGAAGGAAATCAGCTATGGTACGGTGAAACCCTCAGGTGGAGGAAGCGTTCCAATCAATGAAGATGGCATTATGTAGACAGCCTGCCCTCACCTGCCCCACCTTCAAGGAAATCTTTATTGTGCAAACTGATGCCTCTGAGGTAGGCCTAGGGGCGGTTCTGTTAAAGGAGAGACATTGAGAAGAACATCAGGTCACTTACTTGGGTAGTATACTTACCCCGGCAGAGAATGAGAAATGCTAAGGAGAGGAAAGCTTGAATCACCAAATGGTTTTTATAATTGCAAAACTTAAGTTTCTTGGTGAAACACTGCGCTGGAAAGTCGCAATGGAAGTCGTATGGTAACTCCCCAAGTTTGAACAGATGGAGGTATGTGAGGGGGATCATATACAAAAGTGTCCTCCAGAATATGCATATAAACTGTTATGGACCTGGTGGTTAGGAGCACCCGGAACGACCTAGTGGTTAAACTCACACAGGACAAGCTCTGGGAAGTGGGAGCTCTGCTGACCGCAACCCCTAATCCTATCACACAACTAGAAATAGCCGTGGAGCGTACCTTAACTCTGCCTAGACGCCTCTACACAGCCTAAGAGCTAACTAGCCCTAGAGATAGAAAATAAAGCCTACCTTGCCTCAGAGAAATTCCCCAAAGGAAAAGACAGCCCCCCACATATATTGACTGTGAGTTAAGATGAAAGTCACAAACACAGAAATGAAACAGGTTTCAGCAAAGGGAGGCCAGACTTACTAAACAGACTGAGGATAGGAAAGGTATCTTTGCGGTCAGCACAAAAAACTACAAAAAGACCACGCAGAGTGTGCAAAAAGACCTCCGCACCGACTCACTGTGCGGAGGTGCCACTCTGCATCCAAGAGCTTCAAGCTAGCAAGGCAAAATCATGATAGCAAGCTGGACAAGAAAACAATGAACAAATAATTAACTAGCAGGGACTTAGCTTCTGCTGGAGTAAACAGGTCACCAGAAAGATCCAAGAGCGAACTGAACCAGTACAAGAACATTGACAGCTGGCATGGAGTAACGATCTGAGTGGAGTTAAATAGAGCAGCCAGCCAAAGAATAAACTACGTCACCTGTGGAAGGAACCTCAGAAGCAGCAGCTCCACTCACAGCCACCAGAGGGAGTCCATGGACAGAACTTGCCGAAGTACCATTCATGACCACAGGAGGGAGTTCGATAACAGAATTCACAACAATACCCCCCCCCTTGAGGAGGGGTCACCGAACCCTCACCAGAGCCCCCAGGCCGATCAGGACGAGCCAAATGAAAGGCACAAACTATATCGGCAGCATGAACATCAGAGGCAAAAACCCAGGAATTATCTTCCTGACCATAACCCTTCTACTTGACCAGGTACTAGAGTTTCCATCTCGAAATACGAGAATCCAAAATCTTCACCACATACTCCAACTCCCCCTCGACCAACACCGGGGCAGGAGGATCAACGGAGGGAACCATAGGCTCCACGTATCCCCGCAATAACGACCTATGGAACACATTATGGATGGCAAAAGAAGCTGGAAGGGCCAAACGAAATGACACAGGATTGAGAACTTCAGAAATCTTATACGGACCAATGAAACGAGGCTTAAACTTAGGAGAGGAAACCTTCATAGGAACATAACGAGATGACAACCAAACCAAATCCCCAACACGAAGTCGGGGACCAACACAGCGCCGGCGGTTAGCGAAACGTTGAGCCTTCTCCTGGGACAATGTCAAATTGTCCACCACATGAGTCCAAATCTGCTTCAACCTGTCCACCACAGTATCCACACCAGGACAGTCCGAAGGCTCAACCTGCCCTGAAGAGAAACGAGGATGGAAACCAGAATTACAGAAAAAAGGCGAAACCAAAGTAGCCGAGCTGGCCCGATTATTAAGGGCGAACTCAGCCAAAGGCAAGAAGGACACCCAATCATCCTGATCAGCAGAAACAAAGCATCTCAGATATGTTTCCAAAGTCTGATTAGTTCGTTCGGTTTGGCCATTTGTCTGAGGATGGAAAGCCGAAGAAAAAGACAAATCAATGCCCATCTTAGCACAAAAGGACCGCCAAAACCTCGAAACAAACTGGGAACCTCTGTCCGAGACGATGTTCTCTGGAATGCCATGCAAACGAACCACATGCTGGAAAAACAATGGCACCAAATCAGAGGAGGAAGGCAATTTAGACAAGGGTACCAAATGGACCATCTTAGAGAAGCGATCACAAACCACCCAAATGACCGACATCCTTTGAGAGACAGGGAGATCTGAAATAAAATCCATGGAAATATGCGTCCAGGGCCTCTTCGGGACCGGCAAGGGCAAAAGCAACCCACTGGCACGAGAACAGCAGGGCTTAGCCCGAGCACAAGTCCCATAGGACTGCACAAAAGAATGCACATCCCGTGACAAAGAAGGCCACCAAAAGGATCTAGCCACCAAATCGCTGGTACCAAAGATTCCAGGATGACCAGCCAACACTGAACAATGAACCTCAGAGATAACTCTACTAGTCCATCTATCAGGGACAAACAGTTTCTCCGCTGGACAACGGTCAGGTCTATCAGCCTGAAACTTCTGCAGCACCCGCCGCAAATCAGGGGAGATGGCAGACAAAATTACCCCCTCTTTGAGAATACCCGCCGGCTCAGGAACACCCGGAGAGTCGGGCACAAAACTCCTTGACAGGGCATCAGCCTTCACATTCTTAGAGCCCAGAAGGTACGAAACCACAAAATCAAAACGGGAGAAAAACAGCGACCATCGAGCCTGTCTAGGATTCAACCGTTTGGCAGCCTCGAGATAAGTCAAATTCTTGTGATCCGTCAAGACCACCACGCGATGCTTGGCTCCTTCAAGCCAATGTCGCCACTCCTCGAATGCCCACTTCATGGCCAACAACTCTCGATTGCCAACATCATAATTGCGCTCAGTAGGCGAGAATTTTCTAGAAAAGAAGGCACATGGTTTCATGACCGAGACATCAGAACTTCTTTGCGACAAAACAGCCCCTGCTCCAATCTCAGAAGCATCAACCTCGACCTGAAACGGGAGCGAAACATCTGGCTGGCACAACACAGGGGCAGAAGAAAAACGACGCTTCAACTCCTGAAAAGCCTCTACAGCCGCAGAGGACCAATTGACTACATCAGCACCTTTCTTGGTCAAATCAGTCAACGGTTTAGCAACACTAGAAAAATTAGCGATGAAGCGACGGTAAAAATTAGCAAAGCCCAGGAACTTCTGCAGGCTCTTCACAGATGTCGGCTGAGTCCAATCATAAATGGCCTGAACTTTAACAGGGTCCATCTCGATAGTAGAAGGGGAAAAAATGAAACCCAAAAATGAAACCTTCTAAACTCCAAAGTGACATTTTGACCTTTTCACAAACAAGGAATTCGCACGAAGGACCTGGAACACCATTCTGACCTGCTTCACATGAGACTCCCAATCATCCGAAAAGACCAAAATATCATCCAAATATACAATCATGAATTTATCCAGGTACTTTCGGAAGATGTCATGCATAAAGGACTGAAACACAGATGGAGCATTAGAAAGCCCGAATGGCATAACCAGGTACTCAAAATGGCCCTCGGGTGTATTAAATGCTGTTTTCCATTCATCGCCCTGTTTAATTCGCACAAGATTATACACCCCTCGAAGATCTATCTTGGTGAACCAACTAGCCCCCTCAATCCGAGCAAACAAATCAGACAGCAGCGGCAAAGGGTACTGAAATTTGACTGTGATCTTATTAAGAAGGCGGTAATCAATACAAGGTCTCAAAGAACCATCCTTCTTGGCCACAAAAAAGAACCCTGCTCCCAACGGTGATAACGATGGGCGAATATGACCTTTCTCTAAGGATTCCTTTATATAACTCCGCATAGCGGCGTGCTCTGGCACAGATAAATTAAACAGTCGGCCCTTAGGAAACTTACTACCAGGAATCAAATTAATAGCACAATCGCAATCCCTATGAGGAGGTAGGGCACTGGATTTGGGCTCATCAAATACATCCCGGTAATCTGACAAAAACTCAGGGACTTCAGAAGGAGTGGAAGGCGAAATTGACAGCAATGGAACATCACCATGTACCCCCTGACAACCCCAGCCGGACACAGACATAGATTTCCAATCCAATACTGGATTATGGACCTGTAGCCATGGCAACCCCAAAACGACCACATCATGCAGATTATGCAGCACCAAAAAGCGAATATCCTCCTGATGTGCAGGAACCATGCACATGGTCAATTGAGTCCAGTTCTGAGGCTTATTCTTGGCCAAAGGCGTAGCATCAATTCCTCTCAATGGAATAGGATACTGCAAGGGCTCCAAGAAAAAACCACAGCGCCTGGCAAACTCCAAGTCCATCAAATTCAGGGCAGCGCCTGAATCCACAAATGCCATAAAAGAATAGGATGACAAAGAGCAAATCAGAGTAACGGACAAAAAAGAAATTTAGACTGTACCGTACCAATGGTGGCAGACCTAGCGAACCGCTTAGTGCGCTTAGGACTATCGGAGATAGCATGAGTGGAATCATCACAGTAAAAACACAGCCCATTCCGACGTCTGCGTTCTTGCCGTTCAGCTCTGGTCAAAGTCCTATCACATTGCATAGGCTCAGGCCTATGCTCAGAGAATACCGCCAAATGGTGCACAGTTTTGCGCTCACGCAAGCGCCGATCGATCTGAATGGCCAAGGACATAGACTCATTCAGACCAGCAGGTGTGGGAAATCCCACCATGACATCCTTAAGGGCTTCAGAAAGACCCTTTATGAAAATTGCCGCCAGGGCACACTCATTCCACTGAGTAAGCACAGACCACTTTGTAAACTTCTGACAATATACCTCCGCTTAATCCTGACCGTGACACAAAGACAGCAAGATTTTCTCTGCCTGATCCACTGAATTTGGTTCATCATAAAGCAATCCAAGCGCCAGAAAAAACGCATCTACATCACACAATGCAGGATCTCCTGGCGCAAGGGAAAATGCCCAGTCTTGAGGGTCACCACGCAACAAAGAAATAATGATTTTTACTTGTTGAACGGGGTCACCAGAGGAGCGGGGTTTCAAAGCAAGAAACAGTTTACAATTATTTTTGAAATTCAGGAACTTAGATCTATCCCCAGAAAACAAATCAGGAATTGGAATTCTAGGCTCTAACATCGGATTCTGAACCACAAAATCTTGAATGTTTTGTACCCTTGCAGTGAGACAATCCACACAAGAGGACAGACCTTGAATGTCCATATCTACACCTGTGTCCTGAACCACCCAGAGGTAAAGGGGAAAAGAAAGACAAAACACACTGCAGAGAAAAAAAAATGGTCTCAGAACTTCTCTTATCCCTCTATTGAGATGAATTAATACTTTTGGCCAGCTGTACTGTTATGGACCTGGTGGTTAGGAGCACCCGGAACGACCTAGTGGTTAAACTCACACAGGACAAGCTCTGGGAAGTGGGAGCTCTGCTGACCGCAACCCCTAATCCTATCACACAACTAGAAATAGCCGTGGAGCGTACCTAACTCTGCCTAGATGTCTCTACACAGCCTAAGAGCTAAATAGCCCTAGAGATAGGAAATAAAGCCTACCTTGCCTCAGAGAAATTCCCCAAAGGAAAAGACAGCCCCCCACATATATTGACTGTGAGTTAAGATGAAAGTCACAAACACAGAAATGAAACAGGTTTCAGCAAAGGGAGGCCAGACTTACTAAACAGACTGAGGATAGGAAAGGTATCTTTGCGGTCAGCACAAAAAACTACAAAAAGACCACACAGAGTGTGCAAAAAGACCTCCGCACCGACTCACGGTGCGGAGGTGCCACTCTGCATCCCAGAGCTTCCAGCTAGCAAGGCAAAATCATGATAGCAAGCTGGATAAGAAAACAATGAACAAATAATTAACTAGCAGGGACTTAGCTTCTGCTGGAGTAAACAGGTCACCAGAAAGATCCAAAAGCGAACTGAACCAGTACAAGAACATTGACAGCTGGCATGGAGTAACGATCTGAGTGGAGTTAAATAGAGCAGCCAGCCAAAGAATAAACTATGTCACCTGTGGAAGGAACCTCAGAAGCAGCAGCTCCACTCACAGCCACCAGAGGGAGTCCATGGACAGAACTCGCCGTAGTACCATTCATGACCACAGGAGGGAGTTCGATAACAGAATTCACAACAATAAACATACTGAATTCACTGGAGAGCATTGTAATTACAACTACACCTGTGGTTACAATGCAAAGTAAAGAAGAGTGTGGACTTGGTCAATCTATTTGACCAAGTCAGATTTAGGAAAGCCTGATATGGGCTTTTAATTTTGGAAAGATCTGTAGGAAGGTAGTGGGACTGATCTCTCCCTCCACTCCGGTTCTTGGGAGTGGCCCATGTTCATTGTTCTCATTTAAACTTTCAGTTAAGATTGGGTGTGTCAGTATTGGGTTTTGCAAGTATCAAAGCATAAGTTCTGTGTATGTCAGGTCTGTGAGACTGAACACAGGTCAGAGAAATTTTTATTTTTTGCCTAAAATATACAAAGGAAATGTGTCATGCTTAACTTAAGGCCTTTTAGAGATCATTTCATATTCAACTTGCTTAACTGTTCACAATAACATTAATTTTGAAGTTTCTGGTCCAAAGTGACAGAAAATCTGAGAAGAGCAAAAGGCAGACAGACTTTTTCTGCCAATAAGAGATGTAAAGTTGGGTCAAGCTTGATGTTACTAGTTCAGTAGCCTTTCATCTGAATCCTGCTCTCCTTCCTTCTAAATACCCAATGTTACATAAATCCCTGCTTACAACATATTATTCATCAGAGCACATTGTCAGAGAATAGGAGAAAGGTGGCTCGATAAAGTGCTACCCTTTTGCCCAACAGTTAGGGAAAATCCCTTTGATCTGTTCTTGGACATCAATTCCTTTGTCAGGAAACAGACAATAAATCAACATTTTTTTAATAAAAGAAAAAATATCAAAAATATCATGGCGACCAAATTCCTTAACTATAATATCTGATGCTGAAACTGCCATTCAACATGTGGACGTTCGACCCAAATCTCTCTTCTATCCACTTCTTCATAAGGGCAGCCACATAGAAACATTCCACCATTTGATATTAAAAGAGTTGATGTTCTTATCTGAGAAATCAGAGAGGGACAATCCCAGTAAAGGTGAATGTGGAGCCATGATAAGGTTATAAACAATCCCCATATAATCATCAGAGCAGCAGACAATGGAGGAGGGGTGGTGAATATGAATAGGGATGCCTACATGATGGAAGGAATTAGGATTTTGAGTGATGACGAGCACTATTGCCTAAAATTGGCAGAAGATCCTTCAGCTCAATAATACCAGGAATATCTGATTTTACTAGGGATAGCCAATTCTAATAATCTCTTGAATAAAAAAGAAAAATATTTTTTATACATCAAACATTTTCAGCTAACTTTTTTTTAACTTTCTACCAAAAGTACATATCTCATCAATGTTCCCGGTCGGCCAATAATTTCAGGGATCAATTCACTCACTGCGAATCCGTCCCATTAGATCTATCTTTTTTTACAGCCATATGTTCTTTGGTTACCCCCCCCCCCCCCTCGTATTTAAAGGACTCTATTCATCTTTTTACTGAGCTCAAGAACCTGAGATTACCCAACCAATTTTCAGCCATTCAGCATCATTTTGATCAAAATCTATCACTATTTGCCCATCAGTCAACTGGCAAGCAGTCGTTACCTAGGTATCGTGTATAGTGATTAGCCAGTTTGTCCTTATTGGGGGATATTTTTTTTTATCCATGATGACACACTGTTGATTTTTCTTGGAATTTCCTTCATCTAAACGGAAGCGCCTTCCAGGATTCTCCATCCACACAGCATAGAATTATAGCATCAATAGGATGATTTTTCTATATAGGGTAATTAGTAGGTTATTATGTTTAATGTTATATTTGTAATGTTATTTCCATATTGTATTATATATGGTTTACAACTGTATAATAGTCATTGGGAATAGGTTCTGCTGATGATGATGATTGGCACACCACATAAATTAATCAATTCTAATTTTGCCCTTTTTGGGAGTGTATATAATAGTTTGAAAGCATATTATTTGTATACTTCCCTGAGGAAGGAGCTAGACCAGCTCTGAACCGCGTAGGAAATATTAAAAGTTTAACCCCTTAATCCCATATGACGTACTATCCCGTCCAGGTGACCTGGGACTTAATTCCCAGGGACGGGATAGTACGTCATATGCGATCGGCCGCGCTCACGGGGGGAGCGCGGCCGATCGCGGCCGGGTGTCAGCTGCCTATCGCAGCTGACATCCGGCACTATGTGCCAGGAGCGGTCACGGACCGCTCCCGGCACATTAACCCCCGGCACACCGCGATCAAAGATGATTGCGGTGTGCCGGCGGTGCAGGGAAGCATCGCGCAGGGAGGGGGCTCCCTGCGGGCTTCCCTGAGACGATCGGTACACGGTGATGTACTCACCGTGTACCGAGCGTCTTCTCCCTGCAGTCCCCGGATCCAAAATGGCCGCCGGGCTGCATCCGGGTCCTGCAGGGAGCACTTCCGGGTCAGGATCAGGCTGCAGCTGCAGCTCTAATCCTGCCCGGCTGTATGTCAGATCACCGATCTAACAGAGTGCTGTGCACACTGTCAGATCGGTGATCTGTGATGTCCCCCCCGGGACAAAGTGAAAAAGTAAAAAAAAAAATTTCCACACTTGTAAAAAAATAAATAAATAAAAATTCCTAAATAAAGCAGAAAAAAAAAATATTATTCCCATAAATACATTTCTTTACCTAAAAAAAAAACAAAAAAACAATAAAAGTACACATATTTAGTATCGCCGCGTCCGTAACGACCCGACCTATAAAACTGGCCCACTAGTTAACCCCTTCAGTGAACACCGTAAGAAAAAAAAAAAAAAAACGAGCCAAAAAACAACGCTTTATTATCATAACGCTGAACAAAAAGTGGAATAACACGCGATCAAAAAGACGGATATAAATAACCATGGTACCTCTGAAAGCGTCATCTTGTCCCACAAAAAACGAGCCGCCATATAGCATCATAACCAAAAAAATAAAAAAGTTATAGTCCTCAGAATAAAGCGATGCCAAAATAATTATTTTTTCTATAAAATAGCTTTTATCGTATAAAAGCGCCAAAACATAAAAAAAATGATATAAAAGAGGTATCGCTGTAATCGTACTGACCCGAAGAATAAAACTGCTTCATCAATTTTACCAAACGCGGAACGGTATAAACGCCTCCCCCAAAAGAAATTCATGAATAGCTGGTTTTTGGTTATTCTGCCTCACAAAAAATCGGAATAAAAAGCGATCAAAAACTGTCATGTGTCCGAAAATGTAACCGATAAAAACGTCAACTCGTCCCGCAAAAAACAAGACCTCACATGACTCTGTGGACCAAAATATGGAAAAATTATAGGTCTCAAAATGTGGAGACGCAAAAACTTTTTTGCTATAAAAAGCGTCTTTTAGTGTGTGACGGCTGCCAATCATAAAAATCCGATATAAAAAACGCTATAAAAGTAAATCAAACCCCCCTTCATCACCCCCTTAGTTAGGCTAGGTTCACATTGCGTTAATGGGTTAACGCTAACGGACAGCGTTGCACGGCGAAAATGTCACAATTAATGCCGTGCAACGGGTCCGTTAGCACAACCATTGACAGCAATGTGATTTTCGGGTGTAGCGCATCGCTAGAGCGTGCCATTTTCGGCTCGCGCTAGCAAGGTGCCATTCTTTTGTGGCGCGCCTCAGACGCTGCTTGCAGCGTCCGCGGCGCGCCCGAGGTCCGATCCCCGATCTTCCAGAGCGGAGACGTTAACGCGACCACTAAACACGACACCTAAAAAGACATTGCGTTAGCGCAATCCGCTAGCGCTAAACGGATTTCCCTAACGCAATGTGAACCTAGCCTTAGGGAAAAATAATAAAATTAAAAAAAATGTATTTATTTCCATTTTCCCATTAGGGTTAGGGCTAGGGTTAGGGCTAGGGTTAGGGTTTGGATTACATTTACGGTTGGGATTAGGGTTGGGATTAGAATTAGGGGTGTGTCAGGGTTAGGTGTGTGGTTAGGGTTACAGTTGGGATTAGGGTTAGGGGTGCGTTTGGATTAGGGTTTCATTTATAATTGGGGGGTTTCCACTGTTTAGGCACATCAGGGGCTCTCCAAACGCGACATGGCGTCCGATCTCAATTCCAGCCAATTCTGCATTGAAAAAGTAAAACAGTGCTCCTTCACTTCCGAGCTCTCCCGTGCGCCCAAACAGGGGTTTACCCCAACATATGGGGTATCATCGTACTCGAGAAAAATTGGACAACAACTTTTTGGGTCCAAGTTCTCTTGTTATCCTTGGGAAAATAAAAATTTGGGGGGCTAAAAATCATTTTTGTGGGAAAAAAAAGGTTTTTATTTTCACGGCTCTGCGTTGTAAACTGTAGTGAAACACTTGGGGGTTCAAAGTTTTCACAACACATCTAGATAAGTTCCGTGGGAGGTCTAGTTTCCAATATGAGGTCACTTGTGGGTGGTTTCTACTGTTTGGGTACATCAGGGGCTCTGCAAATGCAACGTGACGCCTGCAGACCAATCCATCTAAGTCTGCATTCCAAATGGCGCTCCTTCCCTTCCGAGCTCTGCCATGCGCCCAAACAGTGGTTCCCCCCCACATATGGGGTATCAGCGTACTCAGGACAAATTGAACAACAACTTTTGGGGTCCAATTTATTCTGTTACCCTTGTAAAAATACAAAGCTGGGGGCTAAAAAATCATTTTTGTAAAAAAAAAAAAAGAATTTTTATTTTCACGGCTCTGCGTTATAAACTGTAGTGAAACACTTAGGGGTTCAAAGTTCTCACAACACATCTAGATAAGTTCCTTGGGAGGTCTAGTTTCTAATATGGGGTCACTTGTGGGGGGTTTGTACTGTTTGGGTACATCAGGGGCTCTGCAAATGCAACATGACTCCTGCAGACCAATCCATCTAAGTCTGCATTCCAAATGGCGCTCCTTCCCTTCCGAGCTCTGCCATGCGCCCAAACAGTGGTTCCCCCCCACATATGGGGTATCAGCGTACTCAGGACAAATTGGACAACAACTTTTGGGGTCCAATTTATTCTGTTACCCTTGTGAAAATACAAAACTGGGGGCTAAAAAATAATTTTTGCGAAAAAAAAAAAATTATTTTAACGGCTCTCAAAACACATCTAGATAAGTTCCTTAGGGGGTCTAGTTTCCAAAATGGTGTCACTTGTGGGGGTTTTTAATGTTTAGGCACATCAGGGGCTCTCCAAACCAACATGGCGTCCCATCTTAATTCCAGTCAATTTTGCATTGAAAAGTCAAATGGCGCTCCTTCCCTTCCGAGCTCTGCTATGCACCCAAAAAGTGGTTTACCCCCACATATGGGGTATCGTCGCACTCAGGACAAATTGCACAACAACTTTTGTGGTCTAATTTCTTCTCTTACCCTTGGGAAAATAAAAAATTGGGGGCGAAAAGATCATTTTTGTGAAAAAATAAGATTTTTTATTTTTACGGCTCTGCATTATAAACTTCTGTGAAGCACTTGTTGGGTCAAAGTGCTCACCACACATCTAGATAAGTTCCTTAAGGGGTCTACTTTTCAAAATGGTGTCACTTGTGAGGGGTTCCAATGTTTAGGCACACCAGGGGCTCTCCAAACGCAACATGGCGTCCCATCTCAATTCCAGTCAATTTTGCATTGAAAAGTAAAATGGCGCTCCTTCCCTTCCGAGCTCTGCCATACGCCCAAACAATGGTTTACACCCATATATGGGGTATCAGCGTACTCAGGACAAATTGGCCAACAATTTTTGAGGTCCAATTTCTTCTCTTACTCTTGGGAAAATAAAAAATTGGGGGCGAAAAGATCATTTTTGTGAAAAAATATGATTTTTTATTTTTACGGCTCTGCATTATAAACTTCTGTGAAGCAATTGGTGGGCCAAAGTGGTCACCACACATCTAGATAAGTTCCTTAGGGTGTCTACTTTCCAAAATGGTGTCACTTGTGAGGGGTTTCAATGTTTAGGCACATGAGGGGCTCTCCAAACGCAACATGGCGTCCCATCTCAATTCCTGTCAATTTTGCATTGAAAAGTCAAATGGCGCTCCTTTCCTTCCGAGCTCTGCCATGCGCCCAAACAGTGGTTTACCCCCACATATGGGGTATCAGCGTACTCAGTACAGATTGTACAACAATTTTTGGCATCCATTTTATCCTGTTACCCTTGGTAAAATAAAACAAATTGGAGCTGAAATAAATTTTGTGTGAAAAAAAGTTAAATATTCATTTTTATTTAAACATTCCAAAAATTCCTGTGAAACCCCTGAAGGGTTAATAAACTTTTTGAATGTGGTTTTGAGCACCTTGAGGG
This sequence comes from Ranitomeya imitator, assembly GCF_032444005.1. NCBI lineage: Eukaryota > Metazoa > Chordata > Amphibia > Anura > Dendrobatidae > Ranitomeya > Ranitomeya imitator. The sequence continues at coordinate 756,092,903 of NC_091283.1, read as the reverse complement.
GTGCAGTTTTTAGAATGGTGTCACACTTGGGTATTTTCTATCATATAGACCCCTCAAAATGACATCAAATGAGATGTGGTCCCTAAAAAAAAATGGTGTTGTAAAAATGAGAAATTTCTGGTCAACTTTTAACCCTTATAACTCCCTAACAAAAAAAAATTTTGGTTCCAAAATTGTGCTGATGTAAAGTAGACATGTGGGAAAGGTTACTTATTAAGTATTTTGCGTGACATATCTCTGTGATTTAAGGGCATAAAAATTTAAAGTTGGAAAATTGCGAAATTTTCTAAATTTTCGCCAAATTTCCGTTTTTTTCACAAATAAACGCAAGTTATATCGAATAAATGTTACCACTAAAATGAAGTACAATATGTCATGAGAAAACAATGTCAGAATCGCCAAGATCCGTTGAAGCGTTCCAGAGTTATAACCTCATAAAGGGACAGTGGTCAGAATTGTAAAAATTGGCCCGGTCATTAACGTGCAAACCACCCTCGGGGCTTAAGGGGTTAATCTTATGATATTCTTTTATGATATCGCAATCCATACATCCCTGGCAGCGCTTTATCCAGCCACCTTTCTCCTATTCTTTGATCATATTTCCAGACCTCCGGACGAGATCCAGCAGGTGGAGGAGCAGCCATTGGATCACACTCCCTACCTTGCTCAGTGTTCTGCCTACAACTGTGCAACCCCTTCCGGTGAGGAAATTTACTATTTAGTTTTTTTTCTATCTGTCATGTTTGATCTGTAAAGTTGCCGCAGCGGGAGACTGCAGATTCGACCCTATTTCTTTGATTAGGTGCAGTAACCGGATGAGACCACTAGACGATGGAGCCTTGCTGACAAGCTCTGCAACGAAGCACATACTGCCATCAGGATCAGTTGATTGGTAGGAGGTGCAAGATTTGCACTTTTACCAATCTGGTACTTATGATGTATCCTAAGAAATAGGCCATCAATATTAAAGAACCGGACAACCTTTAACCCCTTCTCGACATGCGCCATTCATGGCACATGCCAGCAAGAAATTGCAGCGACTGCAGCTTTCGCCGATTACTGCTGTTTAACTCTCAGAAACCACTGTCATCTCCCATTACCCCCCCATGCGTCACATTCGTCGGGTGATGATGGGTTTCCATTGAAGTCTGGGAACTACAGCCATCTTGCTTTTCCTATAAAGCCCCGCCAATAAAGTCAAATTCATTATATACAGCAAAACAATGAAATAATCAAAGGGTTAAGTCACGCGGGACTGAAAAAGAAATGAAAAGTAAAAAAAAGTTTAGAAAGGCTAAAAAGATTATTAACATTTGAATTTATATTTAAAAAATATAGAAATTTGCAAAATAAAAAATATATATTTCTGAACAGTGGCGTAACTACAAAGTGAGGGGCCCCGATGCGAACTTTCAAATGGGCCCCCCCCCGCGCCAAAATATTTCCCACAGAAATTCACATTTTCCCTATTCATTTTGCACACTATAGTTGTGTTGCAATGTTGTGTAGTCTGACCTAATACTGCCCTGTACTCGCTGAGAAAAATGATTTTATAACTAACATGTCCCTATAGTAATATGTCCTCCCTCGCTCTAATTCCAAGCGCACTCCCGGCGTTTGAACTCTGTGTGCTGTTTCTTCCTGGTATGACGCTGCAGTGCGTCATTTCCGGACCTGTACAGTGTGGGGGTGTATTCGGTGTACTGGTTGGCTCCGGAGCATGCGCACTGCACATTCTGACACTGGCGAGTACACGCAATACTCCCCCACAGTGCACATGCTGGGCTCTGCCCACAGCCGTTTACAGCCCGTACACACACGGCTTCGCTCCGAGAACCCGTACACACACGGCTCTGCTCCGTACACCTTGTACACACGTGGCTCTGCTCCGTACACCTTGTCACACGTGGCTCTGCTCCGTACACCTTGTACACACGCGGCTCCGCTCCGTACACCTTGTACACACACGGCTCCGCTCCCTACACCTTGCACACACGGCTTCGCTCCGAGAACTCCGTACACCTTGTACACACGCGGTTCCACTCCTTACACCTTGTACACACGCGGCTCCGCTCCTTACACCTCGTACACACGCGGCTCCGCTCCTTACACCTTGTACACACGAGGCTCCGCTCCTTACACCTTGTACACACGCGGCTCCGCTCCTTACACCTAGTACACACGCGGCTCCGCTCCTTACACCTCGTACACACGAGGCTCCGCTCCTTACACCTCGTGCACACGAGGCTCCGCTCCTTACACCTCGTACACACGCGGCTCCGCTCCTTACACCTTGTACACACGCGGCTCCGCTCCTTACACCTCGTACACACACGGCTCCGCTCCTTACACCTAGTACACACGCGGCTCCGCTCCTTACACCTCGTACACACGAGGCTCCGCTCCTTACACCTCGTGCACACGAGGCTCCGCTCCTTACACCTCGTACACACGCGGCTCCGCTCCTTACACCTTGTACACACGCGGCTCCGCTCCTTACACCTCGTACACACGCGGCTCCGCTCCTTACACCTCGTACACACACGGCTCCGCTCCTTACACCTCGTACACACGCGGCTCCGCTCCTTACACCTCGTACACACGCGGCTCCGCTCCTTACACCTCGTACACACGAGGCTCCGCTCCTTACACCTCGTACACACGCGGCTCCGCTCCTTACACCTTGTACACACGCGGCTCCGCTCCTTACACCTCGTACACACGCGGCTCCACCCCGTACACCTCATACACATGCTTCTCCTCTCCGTCCACACGCGGCTCCGCTCCATACACCTCTTAAACACGCAGCACCACTCCATACACCCCATACATACACGAATCCGCTCACCTCTTTCACCCTCGGCTCAGCTTTGTACACCTCGTACACACCTGACTCCGCTCCGTACAGATTGCTCCACTACACACATACACCTTGTACACACACGGCTCTGTTACATAAACTTCCCCTCTTTCAGCACCATGACAATCAAGCACAGCAGAGTCCTGCATAGTGCATACACTGAGGCCACTGTTCATGTGACCCCTGACTCCTCCCCTTCTGTGACCTCATCACAGGTCCTGTGCGCATAGAACAGGTAGGTGTGTGTGTGTGTGTCAGGTGTAAGCAGAACATCACTCACCAGCTGCTGCCTTCTTCCATCTCTCCAGCTTCAGTCAGTGACACGCCCTTCTGCTAGGTCACATGTCCTTCACGGACACGCCCACTCGCCGCACACTGCTGAAAGTCTGGGGAAGATGTGGGCGTGGCCAGCAGGATGCGTGTGTGACTTGTCTCCTTTGTTTCCCCTGCTACTTGTTTGCTGGACTGGGCGGGCCCTGAAAACACTGCGGGCCCCGTCGCAGTCACGACCCCTGCGACCGCAGTTGTTACGCCCTGTTTCTGAAATACACAGTACAAATGTCAGAATTGTCATTTTTTTTTTGGTGGACACGTCTCACAATAAAAGCTTTTTTTTATCACCACTCAGGAAACTATATAAGTTTGTATCACTGTATCACTGTTGAGGAATCATACTGCCAGATCACTTTTACAGCACAATTAATAACATCAAAACAAAACCCAAGAAACAATGGTGGAATTCCGTATACCTGTACTTTTTTTTTTACCATTTCTTTCCACTAGAAAAATAAATTTATTATTATTTATTATTATTATTTATTGTTATAGCGCCATTTATTCCATGGCGCTTTACATGTGAGGAGGGGTATACATAATAAAAACAAGTACAATAATCTTAAGCAATACAAGTCATAACTGGTACAGGAGGAATGAGGAACCTGCCCACGAAGGCTCACAATCTACAAGGGATGGGATATGTAAAGGGGTTAAAAAAGCAATAAACAGAAACTGCACAAAAAATTACCAAAATGTTCCAGCAATTCCACCTTTAATCTTCTTTTCTTTGATCCTAACTTGCTTCATATAAGTGAGAATATGAAGAAATCTTTTGTGTGTTTCAGGATCTCAGCCACGTTCCCCCTTCTCCTTACTGACCTCGGGCATGTGTGGCGGTAAGACTATTGTTTCATCCCTGCCTGGACACGTTGTAGTTACTTCTGTCACTGAGCACCACTATAGTCACTAGATGGCTGATACTGGTGATGGAGGACATACTGTGATCAATATTACTGGATAGGGCAGATGCTGTCCAGGTTGGAATATTGGTGTGGCTGAGACTTATGGTGCCTCCCAGCCAGAGAGAATGGGTGTGTGTGCTGTCCAGCAGTGCAGCAGAAGTAATCATGTCCCTGCTGTAGCTAATGGTGCACTACCAGACCCTACTTACGCATGTTAGTAGTTATTGTACTTCCTTATTTCCTGTATTCTGGTGCCATTGTTCTGTTTTGATCTTCCTGTTCTTGACCTAACTTTTTACAATGGGTACATTTGTCTCCGTGATACCCCTGATCTGACCTTATCTTGTCTTGACTATTTCATTCGGTCCCTGGCTCCATCCCTTCTGTTACTGACCCGGTTAGTTTTCTCTATCAGGGCTCAGGTTCACTCCGACAGCAAGCAGCTACTCCATGGACACAACCCAAGAGCACCCATTGTAAGTCCTTATCCCTGTGAAGGCTGGGGTTACTTTGGCACCTGCTAGATGGAGTAGCTAGTGTCCAGTCTTCACAATGTAGCCTTTTTGAGTTTGCAACTACTGTCTGCAGCAGAAGCCTCTCCCCTGTGCCTTACATGCAGTAGGACAAAAATGTGCTTAGCTTCACCCCATGTTTAAAGGGGGTGATGCTTCAGTCTAACACCAATACAATATGAAACTAATCAGCAAATTATTAAAGGGAATCTGTCAACAGGGCTTCACCCTCAATGCACATACTGTATATTTTGGGGCATAAAATAATATTGACAGATTGCCTTTACATTGTATTTTTTATTTAAAATTGCATTAGCCTAAAGTCTTTTTCTCTTGGAAAAAAACAAATTCATCATTACTTGCTGTGTGCTGCTACAACGCCTCCTCTGTGTTGCTCCTCGACTAGTTTTGTCATCGTGTATTCAGTGGTCATGCCAAGCTTAGTAGATGGCATAGGGCTAATGATTGGCTGCAGTTTTTACAAAGATGACTTTCAGGATCATGCAGAAAATGCTGCAGATCAACAAACATCTATATACTGTATATATTGCTTCTTTTATACATTTATTTAAAAGTTAAGAAGTCATTTAAGAAAAATTTTAAAATGCACGTGGATTTTTCACTGGAGAAGTTGTGTGCTGTGACTCAAAAACAAGACACATTATTATTATTATTTACTATTATGGCACCATTTATTCTATGGCGCTTTACATGTGAGGAGGGGTATACATAATAAAAACAAGTACAATAATCTTAAACAATACAAGTCATAACTGGTACAGGAGGAGAGAGGACCCTGCCCGCGAGGGCTCACAATCTACAAGGGATGGGTGAGAATACAGTAGGCGAGGGTAGAGCTGGTCATGCAGCGGTTTGGTCGATCGGTGGTTACTGCAGGTTATAGGCTTGTCACACATCAGAGCAAACATAAAATCAATATTGAAGATAAAAAGCACAGACTAACAGATGGTTAATCATTTTAGTCTTTCTACCATAGGAAATTCTCAGATGGTAATTTCCAATAGATGGCACTGTAAGACTTTCCTTGCGACTGATACTCACATGCATGCTTCCTGATAAACAACAGCTATAATAAAAGAATAATAATAACAACAAATCTAATGATTGTAAATATATAAAGTACTCTTAACAAACAATACTACATAATAAAGTATATTCAGCAGAGCTTCGGGTAGTAAATCAAAATGTACAGATAAATTAGAGATAAAGAAAATAATGTTAGATTTCTGTATGAGGATTTGTTGTTAACACTACGTGTAGGCTTCTGATTTTTCTCATTCTCAGGCTTGTAAGATAAGAGGTGCAGTGGATATAAAATGGCAGGATTTTGCCACATAAAAGAATCATACCAAGAAGAATGATTTCAGAACTTTTTCCACCTATATTGTCATTTGTCACCCATAATCTGCACAAATTAATTGAATGACAAAATGTTATCTTTTTGGGTAGAAAAATAAAAATAAAAGAGATAAAATGTATGGGGATTTTATTGTGCATATGTGCATCTTTCTCTCTATAAGTCTATGTGAGTTATGAAAACAGCTGCGCTAAGCAAGAGTCAAGGGACCTCTATTGTCATGCTTGATGGCACCTGTATCTAACAGCAGTGATTGAATCTAGCTACATCGCTTAATTTTAACCACTTACATGCCACTCTCAAGAAGCAGAAGTGATATTTTCGAGGATACATACTTGGGGTTCCTTCTGAAGGACACCACAATATTAGGGTATGTGCACATGATGCCTGGAATCCGCCTGAAAAAGCTTTGCAAAAAATGACCATAAGGCACAGAAATCAATGTACAATTGATGCAGTCCATAAAAAACAAGAAAAAAGCTGAATGGCACTAAGAAACACGTGAGTACTCACTGTTTGAGCAGTCTTGAAGAGTGAAGAGTGCATTATACTATATAGAGGGCTATGGAGAGTGCACTGTAGAAAGGACTTTGGGGGACTGCATCGTACTATATAGAGGCCTGTGGAAATGCATTATACTATATAGAAACCTATGGAAAGTCCATTATGCTATATGGAAGCCTATGGAGAATGCATTATAATATATGGAGGCCTATTGTAATTGTTAAAGGGGCACACAGAGGGCATTATTACTTTCTAGGGGGCAAAATGTGAGCAATGTTTTCTAGGGCACTTGCACAGGGCATTAATGTGTTCTAGAGGGTTGTTTTACCATCTAGAGGGCACATAGTACCACCTAGTAGGTGGAGTAATAGGGACACATACGGCAGCAGCAGCTCAGTACTGGGATATCAACAGGATGAGGAGTTTGTGCAGGTTGGGGAAAGATGACAATGTGCCTGAAATCTGAGAAGTCAAATGTAACTTTGTTTTAATCTCTGCAGCCGAGTGGGTGGAAGAAGTTGTCATGCTGATCTGCGCCACATGGGAAAGACAGGAAAAGTGAACAATTCTATCAGAAAGAACGTCACCTGTAAGTTACTATATACAGTATAACTGTACTGAAATCTATTACATGTTCTGCAGGACTGGTATCTATTGTCACAATATGGCAGTAATATCAGTGTTGGTCTTTGCATAGAGATTATTTTCAGTAACAGTCTGGTCATTTGCTGAGGATCTCTTATATCCACTATTAGGGTTCGGTACCATAGTTGTAATCATCAGGGTTACCTGGTTAGGGGCGCACTGAGAAGTTTCGCCTCCCCTGTACCAAAACCCTAGCTACGCCTCTGCATGAAGCGGTTGAAAAAAGTAACATGTTCATTCTTCAGCTGCTTTGTTTGGAAGTTGCCCACTCTTTATAGTTAATATACCAGGGAAAAGATGCTAGCAAAAAAGGCTAGCAAAGCCGCTATGGGAAAAATAAAGCTGAGCTGTTTCTGAACTGGCTTTGCCTAAGAAAAATTTGGTGGCTCTATCGTTGGAATTAAGGCTTCTTTCACACTAGCGTCGGGCTCGGCCCGTCGCAGTGCGTCGGGCCAAGGTTACCGACGCTAGCGTTGTAAGCGCCGCACAACGGGTGCAGCGGATGCAGATTTTCATCGCATCCGCTGCCCCATTGTGAGGTGCGGGGAGGAGTTCCGGCCGCGCATGCGCGGTCGGAAAAAGCGGTCCGTCGGCAGCAAAAAACATTACATGTAGCTTTTTTTGTGCCGACGGTCCGCCAAAGCACGACGCATCCGTCGCACGATGGATGCGACGTGTGGCAATCCGTCGCAATGCGTCGTCAATACAAGTCTATGGGGAAAAAACGCATCCTGCAAGCACTTTTGCAAGATGCATTTTTTCTGCAAAACGACGCATTGTGACGGATTGCAGTTAACGCTAGTGTGAAAGTAGCCTAAGACGTTATGTGCACATCTTCTGATGGAAAAAACATACTTTAAAGGTAAGTTTACATGATAAGTTTGTATTTCATGCAGATTTTTGCACTGCATACCTGCAGATTATATGCAGTAAAATCTGCAGCAACATCTGCAAGATGTAGAGTACATGTAGATTTTACCGAGAATCTGATAAAGATTTCACCATTTCCATTGCAAATATCACCATCCATTTTTGGATCTGTGGCAGATTTGGCGTTTTATATTAAAACTTTTTTCCTTTCAGGCCATCGGGGGTTAATGTCTGTCTCCCCCCTTCCCGGTGGCCGCTGGTGTAATTGCATTGCTGCCTAGTCTGCTGATGTGGTTGGTGACCGCTCACACCATCCTTGAAAAGGTCACCTGATGCATCAGCTGACTGTTTGTTATACAGGTCCTTTTGGATACCAACCGTGCTGAAGACTGGAGGTTGCTGGTTCAGTGGTGTTTCAGTTGTATGCTGTAATTTCGTGCCTTCCTCTGCTGTGCGGTGCATTTCAGCAGAGAAAGCTAAGTGTTGTTTTGTGTTTCCTTTTCCCTGTGGTATTTGTCTTACCTTACCTTATGTTGCTTTAGTGCAGCAGTGGGACCAGTGTCTTCACTTGCCAATTCCCACTAGGGATAGGAGCAGGTCAAGTGAGTGTTTAGGTATCCTGCTCGGTGACAGGGTGAAAAAACCCGTATAGGCATGTTAGGGAGTTTAGGGTACACCCTCATGTGAGTGCAGGAGGTGTCCATTTCCCTGTTCCCTATTGTCAGGGACCACCGTTGTTATTGTGTCCCCAGAGTACCCTTGTGTGTTTCACCATTTTGTGACCATCCCCTCGTCGGGTCGGGTCACGTTAGGACAGTCACTTCGTGACAGCAAATCTGTGTGGAAAATCTGCACCAAATATGTAGTGTAATTGTATGAAACTACCATAGAAGTTGTATTAACACATGCAATTTTTGGTGAAGATTTGGAGTCAATCACAGAATTAGATACAGTGAAGAAAATAAGTATTTGATACACCTACAAAGAATGCAGAGGTCTGTAATTTTTATCGTAGGTACACTTCAACTGAAAGACAGAATCTAAAAATAAAAAACAGAAAATCACATTGTATGATTTTTAAATAATTAAATCGCATTTTATTGCATGAATTAAGTATTTGATCACCTACCAACCAGCAAGACTTCTGGCTCACACAGACCTGTTTTTCTTTAAGAAGCCCTCCTACTCCACATTTCCTGTATTAATTGCATCTGTTTGAACTTGTTACCTGTAAAAATGACACCTGTCCACACAATTAATCACACTGTAATATCTCCACCATGGCCAAGACCAAAGAGCTTGACAAAATTGTAGACCTGCACAAGGTTTGGATGGGCTACAGGACAATAGACAAGCAGCTTGGTGAGAAGTCAACAACTGTTGACATAATTATTGGAAAATGGAAGAAACACAAGATGACTGTCAATCTTCCTTGGTCTGGGGCTCCATGCAAGATCTCGCCTCGTGGGCTAAGGAAAGGATGATTCTGAGAAAGGTCAGGGAATCAGCTCTGAATTACTTGGGAGGACCTGGTCTTTAACTTGAAGAGAGCTAGGACCACAAACATTACGATTAGTAGCACACTACGCTGTCATGGATTAAAATCCTGCAGGGCAGGCAAGGTCCCCCTGCTAACGCCAGCACGTGTCAAGGCCGTTTGAAGTTTGTCAATGACCATCTGGACGATACAGAGGAGGCATGGAAGAAGGTCATGTGGTCAGATGAGACCAAAATAGATCTTTTGGTATCAATTCCACTTTCCGTGTTTGGAGGAAGAAGGATGAGTACAAGCCCAAGAACACTGTTCCAACCAAGCAGCATGGTGGGGGAAACATCATACTTTGGGGGTGCTTATCTGCAATGGCGACAAGAGGAAGGGAGGATGGATGGGGTCATGTATCACAAGACTTTGGCCAACAACCTCCTTCCCTCAGTAAGAGCACTGAAGATGGGTCAATGCTGGGTCTTCCAGCATGACAATGACCCAAAACACACAGCCAGGGTAACTAAGGAGTGGCTCCGTAAAAAGCATTTCAAGGTCCTGGAGTGGCCTAGCCAGTCTCCAGACCTAAACCCAATAGAAAATCTTTGGAAGGAGCTGAAACTCAATATTGCCCAGCGACAGCCCTGAAACTTGGAAGACCTGGAGATGATCTTTTTCGAGGAGTGAGCCAAAATTCCTGCTGAAGTGAGTTCAAACTTGGTCAAGAACTACAGGAAATGTCTAACCTCTGTAATTGCAAACAAAGGTTTCTGTACCAAATATAAAGTTCTATTTTTCTATTGTATTAAATACTTTCAAGCAATAAAATGCAAAATAATTATGTAAAAATCATAAAATGTGATTTTTCTGGATTTTTTTTAGATTCTGTCTCTCACAGTTGAAGTGTACTTACAATAAAAATTGCAGACCTATCCGTTATTTGTAGGTGGGAAAACTTGCAAAATCGTCAGTGTATCAAGTGCTTATTTTCCCCACTGTACATAAGAGAGAAAAATGTGTTCTTTATGTGTACTTTATTGAATACCCAGAGCATCGACAAAAAATTATTCATCAATACAAATGGGCCAGGCAATCTCCAAAGGTCATTACATTGCTTTATAACTTTTATATCAGTGTTAATTAGTAGAAACTTAGTTCCCTTCTGTGAAGAATATTGGAGATATAATTCCAATCAAGTCAATCAGTTGTATCCATTTTGTCATGGGATTATAAAACCCCCTTCCTTTGTGCAGCTGTAACAGGACACCGGGCTCATCAGGGGGCCCAGCTTTCTCAGCTTCAGAGAGGAAATTCCCATCCCAACCAGCTAGCTAGAGCATCAAGTTCCTACAGGAAGACCCCCTTCTGATACCATTCGGTCTAACTACTTGGAAAAATGTTAACAGCCCCATATACTATAATGGCTATGTGTTCTATCTTTGAAAATCACAAACAGAACACATACTCTATGTAAAAAACGATGTCTGATTCAGAGGCGTAACTAGAGGTCTATTGGTTGGATTTGGGTTCCCACTAGTGATGAGCGAGTGTACTCATTGCTCGGGTTTTTCCTGAGCACGCTCGGGTGACCTCCGAGTATTTATGACTGCTCCGAGATTTAGTTTTCATCACGGCAGCTGAATGATTTACAGCTAGTAGCCAGGCTGAGTACATGTGGTGGTTGCCTGGTTGCTAGGGAATCCCCACATGTAATCAAGCAGGCTAGTAGCTGTAAATCATTCAGCTGCCGCTGTGAAAACTAAATCTCCGAGCAGTCATAAATACTCGGAGGTCACCCGAGCGTGCTCTGGAAAACCCGAGCAACGAGTATACTCACTAGTTCCCACCTGTATTTTCGTCAGGTGTATGGGCTCTTGTAAAGTTCTGGATCCTTTTTAGTACATGTGTGTTCACCTTCCACTTAATAATGTCCCCCACCCTGGCTCCTTCCTGTAATAATCTCCCCCTTCCTGGCTCTTTAATGTAATAATGTCACACTTTTCTATTCCAAAATATGGAAAAAAAATTATCTCTGTTATATACGCATACATAATTAAAGAATTGTGACGCCCAGGAGACCGGGGTACCCAGCACCGGACCAATGGGGTCTGTCTCTTGAGGGGGATGTCACGGGTGGCTTGACCCGGTGCTGTGGCCTCAGGCAATGCACAGTGTAAGGGGTATCATGAGGGAACAGGCACTTACTTGATCAGCAGCAGGTTCTCCCAGCGGTGATGATCCTGATCCTGGATAGATGGCTATTGTCCAAATGAAAGACTGAGGCACTGAAACGTTTAACCAGTTTACTTCAACATAAAGGGATTTACAATCCAGTCCTGTCACCGGAGTCTGTATGGGAACTCTGAGTTACTTTGACCCTGCCGGGGTCTTCGCCTCTTATTGTACGCAGTTTCTGTGTGGCCCTGCTGCTGTATGTGAACTGGCTGCCGGCCCAATCTGTCCCCTCCGGGCCCTGGTTCGACGGGCAACCCGAGTCCTTTTATCGGCTTACCCCCTCCGGGAGTACCGCTGAACTCTGTGTCTGTTGCTGCGTCCGGCCCTAGTGAAGCTGATATCACCTCACGTTTTTCCGGTTGCTGTATTATATATAATGAATACAGCTGCGGATCCGGTATCCGTCTTTGCGCCTGTTCTGGGTAGTGATTAATGCTACCCGGTTCTCACAATGTCCTTTTTCTCTGTCCCTCTTCTCCTCAGGCCGGTGATTTGGGCCTGGAAACCGTCATAGGGCTGTTAGAAATTCAGCTGTATGACCTCTCACTTTCAACTCCTTAGCCCAACTGCCATTTCTTCTCTCAGACCAGAATGGATCAAGGGGAGTCTCTGGAGCTCCCCCTTCTGGCCGGAGGTGGTAGTGCAGTCTTGCTATTTTAGTATTTGTATTTACTGTCAGTAACTATTTTTGTGGCAAATACCCCTAGGGGTGCCACATTCCCCCTTAGTTAAGAACAGTTCTCCGGGACTGTGGGACGATAACATTTTGAAATAACAATTAATATGTACAGAGTCTTAAAAATGAAAAGTTACAAAAACCACTCAAGGAAACAAAAATAGACTTCTGTAAAAAGTCACTTCAAATAGCGTCCATTAATACAGTCCTATCCTTGAAGGTACTAGGAAAGGCACTGCACTTTGTGTCCAGGAATTTAGTTCCATTTTTCCAACGAAGTTGTCAATATAAAGTCTAAAGAAAGTTCAAAAAGAGCAAAAAGCAAAGTTCAAAAAGCAGTCTTTCCGGAGCTTTGATTTAGTGCCTCCGGGATGATAACAAGTTCAAGAATATGCAAGAAGTTCATACAGACAAGTCTCTGTAGGTACTGGGCTTAAACGTTGCAGAAGGATAACAATGACTATAGTTTTATAATTGGTAATCTGCATACCTGGCCGGTAATTGACCCTGGGTACTACGCTGTGATCTACGTAATAGCGGTGTCTCTTCATGTGGTGTACTACTGTCTACTGTGGATGTAGTATCTGCCCGCTCTGCTAAAGATAATTCCACGACTATGGAGTTGGCAAGTCCACCGTGAATGGGATTACTCTGATCAGGAATCTGTTCTTCCTGGCCTGGAACCTCCTGTAGTACGGGGTCAGCCTCTTCCTGTCTTGGGACTTCTGGTATTGGGTTCGGTGTTGGGTAAAAGGCCACCATGGGAACCACTACTGCACCATGGTATGTTAGTAGGGTTTTGGGAAAGTCTCCTATACAGGTGTGATACATTTCCTCTTCTTTTTCCTTTACTGGTTGAACCAGTATGGGTTGAATAACTTCTGGTTCTGGCTGGACAACTTCTGGCTCTTTCAGTGCTTCCGGACATAATTTAAGATTGTCTCTTGACACTAGTACAGATGTTAAGCCTCCGTTTTTGCTAATGAGACACATTTTAGGATTATCCATTCTTGTTGGTAAAACTGTGTAGGGTACGGCTTCCCACTGATTGTCTAGTTTATTGGTTCGACGATTTCTCTTGAGCACTTGGTCACCCGGTCTTAATGGGGTCGCTAGAGCATTCTGGTTGAAAGTTCGCTCTTGTCTTTCTCTAGTTTGCTGAAGGCTTTTTTCCACACTCTCTTGCACTTGGCGATACTGCTTTTGCCGTATGATATCCCAATTGGAGTCTTGAACTTCTGCATCTGGTTTCAGAATTCCCATTTCTAGATCGATTGGTAATTGGCCGGGTCTTGCACGCATAAGGTAAGCTGGGGTGCAGTTGGTGGAGCTCACCGGGACATGATTATACAGATCCACCAAGTCAGGCAATTTCTCTGGCCATTGATTCCTTTCTGTCTCAGGTAAAGTCTTTAGTAGGTCTATTACAATATGGTTCATCTTCTCGCATAAGCCGTTTGTTTGTGGATGATAGGCCGTCGTCCGGATCTTTTTGCAACCATACATATTACAGAATTCTCTGAAGATCTCTGATTCAAAGGCTGTACCTTGGTCGGTGAGAACCTGTTCCGGATATCCATGAGGTCTACAAAAGTACGTTTGGAACGCTTTGGCCGCTGTGTTTGCTGTCAGATCTTTTACAGGTACTACTACCAAGAAGCGTGAATAATGGTCCACGATGGTCAAGGCACAGACATAGCCGGACCAGCTTGGTGTCAACTTCACGTGGTCTATGGCTACAAGTTCAAGTGGTTGTTTGGTGATTATGGGCTGCAGTGGTACTCTTTGGTTCTTTTGATCGTTTCTTCTGAGGTTGCACGGGCCACAGTTTCTGCACCACTGTTCGATTGATTTTCTCATCCCGACCCAATAAAATCTTTCTCTTAGAAGTACTTCTAACTTTTTCCAACCGAAGTGACCAGCACCATTATGGTAAGCTTCGAGGACCATCTTCACATCTTGTTTAGGCACAATAATCTGCCAAACCAATTCATGTGTTTTCGGATTGGTGTATCTTCTACAGAGCTTCCCTTGATACTCTCTTTCCAGAGTTGATGCGTCTCTTCTGGGGCATCCTCATCGGGATATGCACTTTGCTCAGTCAACAGTTCCTTCACCAACTTCACAGCCGGATTGCTGTCTTGGGTGTCAGCCCATCTATGGTGTGCTAACAGATTAAAATTCACCTCTTGTTGTTTCTGATAGGTACTTGACTGATGATGTTTTGCCTTGGGACAATGGAAGGCTGGTAGTTCAATTTCTTCAAGCTCCCCCGTTTCCTCTTCTACATCTCTCAAGTGTGGCATGCGGGATAGGGCATCGGCATTTCCATTCTTGCGACCTGCTCGATACTTGATTATGAAGTTGTAATTAGATAACCGGGCTATCCATCGCTGTTCTAATGCACCTAATTTGGCTGTGTCCAGGTGGGTCAACGGATTGTTGTCAGTATAGACAATAAATTCTGCAGCGGCCAGATAGTGTTTGAAACGTTCAGTCACAGCCCAAACTACTGCCAGTAGTTCCAATTTGAAGGAGCTGTAATTTTCTGAATTTCTTTCAGTAGGCCGGAGCTTTCTACTTGCAAAGGCGATGACTTTCTCCCGACCTTCTTGTTTTTGTGACAGCACCGCTCCTAGTCCTGTTGTGAGTTCTGTTTTTGGGCTCCCTCTGGTGGTTACTGATGGTACTGGGTGACTTGTCTTTCCTGGGTTTCTGGGTTCCACCTGTTCCATCAGCATATGGGAGTTTCCTATTTAACCTGGCTTTGCTGGCATTTCCTCGCTGGTTATCAATGTATCCAGTGTGTCTGGTTACCTCTGCTCCCTGCTCCTAGAACCTTCTGGACAAGCTAAGTTTGGATTTTCCTGTTTTGTGTTTTGCTTAATTTGTTTTTTTGTCCAGCCTGCAGATATGTATTCTCTGCTGCTGGTTGCTCTAGTGGGCTGAAATTGCTTTTCATGTACCATGAGTTGGCACATGAGTTCAAGTAATTTCAGGATGGTTTTTTGAAGGGTTTTTCGCTGACCGCGCAGTTCACTTTTGTATCCTCTGCTATCTAGCTTTAGCGGGCCTCATTTTGCTGAAACTGTTTTCATACTACGTATGTGCTTTCCTCTCATTTCACCGTCATTATATGTGGGGGGCTGCTATTTGCTGTGGGGTATTTCTCTGGAGGCAAGAGAGGTCTGTGTTTCTTCTGAAAGGGGAAGTTAGATCTTCGGCTGGAGCGAGATGTCTAGGATCATCGTAGGCACGTTCCCCGGCTACTTTTATTTGTGTGTTAGGTTCAGGGTCGCGGTCAGCTCAGGTTCCATCGCCCTAGAGCTTGTTTGTATCTGTGCTTGTCCTTTTTGTGATCCCCTGCCATTGGGATCATGACAGTATAACCGGCCCACAAAGTGTTAATTGTATTGGCTGAAGTAGGAGGATAAGTAGTCTGAGGAAGTTTTTTTTTTTTTTTCCCTCAGAGTTTGCTGCCTAGCCTTATTGCAGCCTGGCTACTTCCTCCTCCTCTTAATCTTTGAATGGCTCTGATCTCAGCTGTTTATCATGGACGTCCAGAGTTTGGCTTCCAGCCTGAATAATCTTGCCACTAAGGTTCAAAATATACAGGATTTTGTTGTACATGCTCCTATGTCTGAACCTAGAATTCCTGTCCCAGAGTTTTTTTCTGGAGATAGATCTCGTTTTCTGAATTTTAGGAACAATTGCAAGTTGTTTCTTTCTTTGAAATCTCGCTCCTCTGGAGACCCTGCTCAGCAAGTCAAGATAATTATATCTTTCCTGCGGGGTGACCCTCAGGATTGGGCATTTGCATTGGCACCAGGGGACCCTGCATTGCTTAATGCAGATGCGTTTTTTCTGGCATTGGGTTTGCTCTATGAGGAACCTAACCAAGAGATTCAGGCTGAAAAAGCTTTGTTGGCCCTCTCTCAGGGGCAAGATGAAGCAGAAATTTATTGTCAAAAATTTCGGAAGTGGTCGGTACTTACTCAGTGGAATGAGTGCGCTCTGGCTGCAAAGTTTAGAGATGGCCTTTCTGAGGCCATTAAAGATGTTATGGTGGGGTTCCCTGCGCCTGCTGGTCTGAATGAGTCTATGACTATGGCTGTTCAGATTGATCGGCGTTTACGGGAGCGCAAACCTGTGCATCATTTGGCGGTGTCGTCTGAACCGTCACCTGAGATAATGCAATGTGATAGAATTCAGTCCAGAAGTGAACGACAAAAGTATAGGCGGAAAAAAGGGTTGTGCTTTTATTGTGGTGATTCAGCTCATGTTATATCAGCATGCTCTAAACGCACAAAAAAGGTTGATAAGTCTGTTGCCATTAGTACTTTACAGTCTAAGTTCATTCTGTCTGTGACTCTGATTTGTTCATTATCATCCATTTCCGTCGATGCCTATGTGGATTCAGGCGCTGCCCTGAGTCTTATGGATTGGTCATTTGCCAATCGCTGTGGGTTTAGTCTGGAGCCTCTGGAAGTCCCTATTCCTTTGAAGGGAATTGACTCTACACCTTTGGCTATGAATAAACCTCAGTACTGGACACAAGTGACCATGCGTATGACTCCCGTTCATCAGGAGGTGATTCGCTTCCTGGTACTGTATAATTTGCATGATGTTCTAGTACTTGGTCTGCCATGGTTACAAACTCATAATCCAGTCCTTGACTGGAAATCAGTGTCTGTGTTAAGCTGGGGTTGTCAGGGGGTTCATGATGATGCACCTCCGATTTCTATCGCTTCATCTACTCCTTCTGAGATTCCTGTGTTTTTGTCTGACTATCGGGATGTTTTTGAGGAGCCTAAGCTCAGTTCGCTTCCTCCTCACAGGGATTGCGATTGTGCTATAAATTTAATTCCGGGCAGTAAATTTCCTAAAGGTCGTTTGTTCAATCTGTCAGTGCCAGAGCATACTGCTATGCGGGATTATGTTAAGGAGTCCTTGGAAAAGGGACATATCCGTCCATCTTTGTCCCCTTTGGGAGCAGGTTTTTTTTTCGTGGCCAAGAAAGATGGTTCCTTGAGGCCTTGTATAGATTATCGTCTTTTGAATAAGATTACCATAAAATATCAGTATCCTTTGCCATTGTTGACTGATTTGTTTGCTCGCATTAAGGGGGCTAAATGGTTCACTAAGATTGATCTTCGGGGTGCGTATAATCTTATACGAATAAAGCAAGGTGATGAGTGGAAAACCGCATTTAATACGCCTGAGGGCCATTTTGAGTATTTGGTAATGCCTTTTGGACTTTCTAATGCTCCTTCAGTCTTCCAGTCCTTTATGCACGATATTTTCCGTGAATATCTGGATAAATTTATGATTGTGTATTTGGATGATATTTTGGTTTTTTCTGATGACTGGGAGTCTCATGTTCAGCAGGTCAGGAAGGTGTTTCAGGTCCTGCGGGCCAATTCCTTGTTTGTAAAAGGCTCAAAGTGTCTCTTTGGAGTCCAGAAGATTTCTTTCTTGGGGTATATTTTTTCCCCTTCTACTATTGAGATGGATCCCGTCAAGGTTCAGGCTATTTGTGACTGGACGCAGCCTACATCTCTTAAGAGTCTACAGAAGTTCTTGGGCTTTGCTAATTTCTATCGTCGTTTTATAACTAATTTTTCTAGTGTTGTTAAGCCTTTGACGGATTTGACTAAGAAGGGTGCTGATGTTGCTAATTGGTCTCCTGCGGCTGTGGAGGCCTTTCAGGAACTTAAGCGCCGGTTTTCTTCTGCTCCTGTGTTGCGTCAGCCAGATGTTTCGCTCCCTTTTCAGGTTGAGGTTGATGCTTCCGAGATTGGAGTGGGGGCGGTTTTGTCACAGAGAAGCTCCGATGGCTCAGTGATGAAGCCATGCGCGTTTTTTTCTAGAAAGTTTTCGCCGGCTGAGCGGAATTATGATGTTGGTAATCGGGAACTTTTGGCCATGAAGTGGGCATTTGAGGAGTGGCGTCATTGGCTAGAGGGTGCTAGACATCGTGTGGTGGTCTTGACTGATCACAAAAATTTGATTTACCTTGAGTCTGCCAGGCGTCTGAATCCTAGACAGGCTCGTTGGTCACTGTTTTTCTCTCGTTTCAATTTTGTGGTTTCATACCTGCCAGGTTCAAAGAATGTGAAGGCGGATGCTCTTTCTAGGAGTTTTGTGCCTGACTCCCTTGGAAATTCTGAGCCCTCTGGTATCCTTAGGGATGGGGTGATTTTGTCTGCTGTCTCCCCAGACTTGCGACGTGCTTTGCAGGAGTTTCAGGTGGCTAAACCTGATCGTTGTCCGCCTGAGAGACTGTTTGTTCCGGATAATTGGACCAGTAGAGTCATCTCCGAGGTCCATTCTTCTGCGTTGGCAGGTCATCCTGGAATATTTGGTACTAGAGACTTGGTGGCCAGGTCTTTTTGGTGGCCTTCCTTGTCGAGGGATGTGCGTTCTTTTGTGCAGTCTTGTGAGGTTTGTGCTCGGGCTAAGCCTTGCTGTTCTCGGGCCAGTGGATTGTTGTCACCTTTGCCTATCCCGAAGAGGCTTTGGACGCACATTTCCATGGACTTTATTTCGGATCTCCCTGTCTCTCAAAAAATGTCCGTCATCTGGGTTGTGTGTGATCGCTTTTCTAAAATGGTTCATCTGGTACCCTTGCCTAAGTTGCCTTCCTCCTCTGAGTTGGTCCCTCTGTTTTTTCAGAATGTGGTTCGTTTGCATGGGATTCCTGAGAACATCGTTTCTGACAGGGGATCCCAGTTTGTGTCTAGATTTTGGCGGACTTTCTGTGCTAAGATGGGCATTGATTTGTCCTTTTCGTCTGCATTCCATCCTCAGACGAATGGCCAGACTGAACGAACTAATCAGACCTTGGAAACTTATTTAAGGTGTTTTGTTTCTGCTGATCAGGATGACTGGGTTACCTTTTTGCCGCTGGCCGAGTTTGCACTTAATAATCGGGCTAGTTCTGCTACCTTGGTTTCTCCTTTCTTTTGTAATTCGGGGTTTCATCCTCGTTTTTCCTCTGGTCAGGTGGAACCTTCTGATTGTCCTGGAGTGGACATGGTGGTGGATAGGTTGCATCGGATTTGGAGTCATGTGGTGGACAATTTGAAGTTGTCCCAGGAGAAGGCTCAGCAGTTTGCTAATCGCCGTCGCCGCGTGGGTCCTCGACTTCTTGTTGGTGACTTGGTGTGGTTGTCTTCTCGTTTTGTTCCTATGAAGGTCTCTTCTCCTAAGTTCAAGCCTCGGTTCATCGGTCCCTATAGGATCTTGGAAATTCTTAACCCTGTGTCGTTTCGTTTGGATCTCCCGGCATCGTTTGCTATTCATAATGTGTTTCATCGGTCGTTGTTGCGGAAGTATGAGGTACCTGTTGTTCCTTCTATTGAGCCTCCTGCTCCAGTGCTGGTGGAGGGAGAATTGGAGTATGTTGTGGAGAAGATCTTGGATTCTCGTGTTTCCAGACGGAAACTCCAGTATTTGGTCAAGTGGAAGGGTTATGGTCAGGAGGATAATTCTTGGGTGGTTGCCTCGGATGTTCATGCTGATGATTTGGTTCGCGCTTTTCATAGGGCTCATCCTGGTCGCCCTGGTGGTTCTCGTGAGGGTTCGGTGACCCCTCCTCAAGGGCGGGGTACTGTTGTGAGTTCTGTTTTTGGGCTCCCTCTGGTGGTTACTGATGGTACTGGGTGACTTGTCTTTCCTGGGTTTCTGGGTTCCACCTGTTCCATCAGCATATGGGAGTTTCCTATTTAACCTGGCTTTGCTGGCATTTCCTCGCCGGTTATCAATGTATCCAGTGTGTCTGGTTACCTCTGCTCCCTGCTCCTAGAACCTTCTGGACAAGCTAAGTTTGGATTTTCCTGTTTTGTGTTTTGCTTAATTTGGTTTTTTGTCCAGCCTGCAGATATGTATTCTCTGCTGCTGGTTGCTCTAGTGGGCTGAAATTGCTTTTCATGTACCATGAGTTGGCACATGAGTTCAAGTAATTTCAGGATGGTTTTTTGAAGGGTTTTTCGCTGACCGCGCAGTTCACTTTTGTATCCTCTGCTATCTAGCTTTAGCGGGCCTCATTTTGCTGAAACTGTTTTCATACTACGTATGTGCTTTCCTCTCATTTCACCGTCATTATATGTGGGGGGCTGCTATTTGCTGTGGGGTATTTCTCTGGAGGCAAGAGAGGTCTGTGTTTCTTCTGATAGGGGAAGTTAGATCTTCGGCTGGAGCGAGACGTCTAGGATCATCGTAGGCACGTTCCCCGGCTACTTTTATTTGTGTGTTAGGTTCAGGGTCGCGGTCAGCTCAGGTTCCATCGCCCTAGAGCTTGTTTGTATCTGTGCTTGTCCTTTTTGTGATCCCCTGCCATTGGGATCATGACATAGTCCCACATTACTGGCATCGGTGTAGAGGATGAAAGGTTGATGGTAATCTGGGTATGCCAGAACCTCTTCTCCGGTTAGTGCCTTCTTTAGTTGTTCAAAGGAGTCTTCCCTTTCGTCGTTCCACTGATAAGGAGGGTTTCGGTTTGAAGGTTTCTTCGTCTGCCCTACCAAGGTGTATTGCAAGGGTGCTGCCAACTTGGTAAATCCTTTTATAAATCTGCGATAGTAACCCACCAATCCCAGGAATTGTCTCACTTCTTTTGCGCTGGTAGGTCTTGGCCAATCCCTTATGGCGCTTATTTTCTCGGGATCTGGTGCTACTCCCTCCGAACTCACGATGTGTCCCAGGTACTGTACCTTTGGCTTGAGAAGGTGACATTTGGATGGCTTGACTTTCATGCCATACCTGGATAAGGCTTCGAACACTTCTGCCAGGTCTATTAAGTGTTGTTCGTAAGTCTTTGAGTAGACGATCACATCATCTAGGTACAGGAGGACGGTCTCGAAGTTCTTGTGTCCGAGGCAGCATTCCATCAGCCGCTGGAAGGTACCGGATGCGTTGCAGAGTCCGAACGGCATGCGATTAAATTCACATAGACCCATTGGTGTGGTGAATGCCGTCTTTCCCTTATCTCTCTCAGCCACAGGGACTTGCCAATACCCGCTTGTTAAGTCTAAGGTGGAAAAATAATTAGCAGATTTCAAAGCAGTTAAGGACTCTTCTATCCTAGGCAAGGGGTAGGCGTCTTTATGGGTGATGTTATTAATCTTCCGGTAGTCTACGCACATTCTCATGGTTCCGTCCTTTTTTTTGACAATCACTAGAGGGGCCGCCCAGGGGCTACAGCTGTCTCTTATTACCCCGGCCTGTTTCATTTCCCTCAGCATATCTTTTGCACACTGATAGTGAGCGGGCGGTATGGGTCTATATCTTTCTTTCATTGGGGGATGGTCACCGGTGGGGATTGTGTGTTCTACCCCTTCTATCCGTCCGAAGTCCAATGGGTGTTTACTGAAGACTTGTTCATATTCCGTCACTAGCCTATACACCCCTTGCTTTTGATGGGTAGGTGTTGAATTTATGCCCACGTGTAGCTGTTGGCACCAATCCTCCAATTCTCCGTCTGAGCCGTTGCCTTCCACCTGACAGGTTGGTTCTAAGGGCTCAATGGTTGTGATGGCATTGTTGTCAACAGTATATAGCTTTGCCACTGTAGCATACCTTGGCAAAGTGACCTCTTCCTCTCCACAGTTCAAAAGTCGTACCGGCACTCATCCCCGGTGTACCTCGACTACCCCTCGTGCTGTGAGTATAGTGGGCCTGCTGTCGGTGTACACTGGTTCTATTAAGGCTTGATAATCTCGTCCCTTAGTACCAATGGCTGCTCTACACCATACCAGCATTTCTGTTTTTGGTGGGATCACAATAGATGTCGGATCACTTACCCTCACACTGCCGATTTCTCCACCTGCAACTTCTACCTGTTGCCTTAACATCAATACTTTTATTTCCCTTCGGAGAACTCTCTGCTGGCAGGATTGGGCAGTTTCAGCAATTTGCTGTAAGACAAATAACTTCGGAAAAGCAGTTCTCTAACACATTCATTCCTATCAATACAGTGGGTTCACAGTTCCGCCGGTCAACATCAACAACAATTATACCCTGTTTCTTCAATTCTACTTTACCAATCTTTATGGTCATCTCCCTGAATCCTAGTTTCGGTACCAACTTACCATTACTGGCCCATATATCTAGTTCAACATCAGAGGGCCCTTTATCAATATCTGCATCAGCCCAGTACCTCTTATAAAGGATATACGGTATAGATGAAATCTGGGAACCTGTGTCCAGCAAAGCGTTGAGGGGAATTCCGTCCAGCACGATAGGGATAATGGGTCGTCCTCCGATGTACCTGTCGTGCCAGGGTGTTGGGCCTTGAAAGTTCATTCCTGCGAAGCGGCCCGCATTCCCAGGGGATTCCCGTTTAAATCACAATCTCATGCAAAGTGGCCTGGCTGCTGGCAACGGCGGCAAATGGGCTGTCCATCCGGTTTGTAGCGGTCGCGGGGTCGTCCTCTCCATGTCGGGTATCTCCGGGGTCTCATCCATGGAACATCCTCTCTACAGTTTGCCAACTCCATCTTGTGTCCTCTCATCTCCTGCATGGTTTTAGCCATTGAAGCAACAACATCAGCTAAAGAGTCAAGCTTTTGTTGAAGAGCCTCATTAGTACTGGGCCCCAGGGGCTTAGCAATGGCCCCAGACATAGCTGATGTCACTGGCACTCCCTGTTGTTGAGGTGCCTCTGCCATGGGTTGCGCAGGATCCTGATCCCGAGGTGCCTCTGCCAGCTGGAGACGTATAGCGCTCTCCTTTAATTGGGCAAATGTCAATTCAGGGTTCTTAAAAACAAGCATGCTCACATGCCCCCGGTGAGAAGGGGTGTAGAGTCCATCAATAAATTGATCTCTTAGCAGTTTATCCGCTTCGGTGTTAAAAATGGGTTCAGCCAGTGTAAGTGATTTAAGGGCTTCCTGCAGGTTTAAGGCAAAGTCTCTCACGCCCTCATTAGCTTTTTGTTTGCAATTAAAGAATCGTATTTTAGCTTTGCTGCTGGCCGCGGTTTCAAATGTAGCTTTTAATCCAGCAAATATGCGTTCAACAGTGCCTTTTAGATCAGCTGGCCATGCTGTGACTTCTCGCTTAGCATGGCCACTTAACTGCATCATCAGGAGACTAACACGCTGAACTTCACCCATGGGGAACATGTCAAAATGGGCCAGCATCTTATCTCTGAAATTGTCAAGGGTATTAGGCTCACCTTCATACATTGGAAGCCACGGGCCACCCGGGGTATATGGCATCAGCACCGGCATGATGGGCGCCACTCCTTGCACCGCTGTGCTGCTGGACTCTCTATCGACACTCTGTCTTTCAGCTGCATTAGCGTTGCCGGGTGCTGCGACGTCTCCGTGCTGCGACATACTGTGCCCCCTTAGTTAATCCGGACCCTTCCGGTCCTCCGCTTCCGTCGGGATAGTGTAGATTCGTTCCGCTGTGCAGCAGGATCGATTTTCCCCTTGCTCTGACGTCAGAGCGCTCAGCTTAATGCCGCCCACAATGACACGCCCCCTGCTTCTCCCGCCCGCCGCGCGCTCCGTAATGGCGGATTCTGAAGTTTTTCAGTCAGACTGGGGCTCAAGTAATGGCGTAGCCCAATTAACAGTCTTGTGGCTAACAGTTACGAGGTGATTACCTCAGGGGATGGCGGCCATCTTTACTCCATTATAACCAATGGGGAGAAGTCACTTTCAATAGTTTTCAATGGGGAACGGAATTTTCTTTAATAAAGTCAATTTTCAAGATTTTTCATCCAAGTTATCACAGTTTTGGGCTCCAATCACGGCACACAATACCCGGTATACGGGCTGGCTCGATCCTGTTCGTGACGCTAATTGTGACGCCCAGGAGACCGGGGTACCCAGCACCGGACCAATGGGGTCTGTCTCTTGAGGGGGATGTCACGGGTGGCTTGACCCGGTGCTGTGGCCTCAGGCAATGCACAGTGTAAGGGGTATCATGAGGGAACAGGCACTTACTTGATCAGCAGCAGGTTCTCCCAGCGGTGATGATCCTGATCCTGGATAGATGGCTATTGTCCAAATGAAAGACTGAGGCACTGAAACGTTTAACCAGTTTACTTCAACATAAAGGGATTTACAATCCAGTCCTGTCACCGGAGTCTGTATGGGAACTCTGAGTTACGTTGACCCTGCCGGGGTCTTCGCCTCTTATTGCACGCAGTTTCTGTGTGGCCCTGCTGCTGTATGTGAACTGGCTGCCGGCCCAATCTGTCCCCTCCGGACCCTGGTTCGACGGGCAACCCGAGTCCTTTTATCGGCTTACCCCCTCCAGGAGTACCGCTGAACTCTGTGTCTGTTGCTGCGTCCGGCCCTAGTGAAGCTGATATCACCTCACGTTTTTCCGGTTGCTGTATTATATATAATGAATACAGCCACGGATCCGGTATCCGTCTTTGCGCCTGTTCTAGGTAGTGATTAATGCTACCCGGTTCTCACAATGTCCTTTTTCTCTGTCCCTCTTCTCCTCAGGCCGGTGATTTAGGCCTGGTAACAGTCACAGGGCTGTTAGAAATTCAGCTGTATGACCTCTCACTTTCAACTCCTTAGCCCAACTGCCATTTCTTCTCTCAGACCAGAATGGATCAAGGGGAGTCTCTGGAGCTTCCCCTTCTGGCCGGAGGTGGTAGTGCAGTCTTGCTATTTTAGTATTTGTATTTACTGTCAGTAACTATTTTTGTGGCAAATACCCCTAGGGGTGCCACAGAAGCACTGTCACTAACTTTTTTATTCATTAAATGTTGTGTGTATATGCATGGGTTGTAGTGTGAGTGTATTAATATACTCACCTATCTCCGCTTTCTCCAGGGTCCAGTGCCGTTCTTCTCTGCTTCTCGCTCTATATGCCCATATTAATAGTTTACATAGGTCAAATGTGGTGACACATTACCTTTAAGGTGGAGTATTGCTTTAATTTTGTAGCTACCATATTTTTAGTACTGGCATCACATGTTCTGTTGTAATGCAATGGACACAACAAAATGTTTTGTATAAAAAGGTATGCAAATTGCCTCTTCAGAGAGGAAGAGAACTTGAACTCTATAGCACCACCTGTTGGAAGTAATGATCCTAAAAGTCACTGTCGACCCTTTAACGAGCCTTGAAATGTGACTCAGGATAAAAGCGAAATTGGGGTCTTAATTTGCAGACACGGTGTGTATCGGAAGTATCTTTTACAATGTAAGCCTATGGAGCATCAGAACGAGGCGCCCCATAGGCATTCATTGTATAATCGGCCACTGGCTCATACATAGTGCATAGCACAAACCATTCAGAGAAGAACGGCGCTGGACACTGGGGAAAGTAGCGCTAGGTGAGTATATTAATCCTCACACACTACATATTACATGCACATATACACACATTTAATGAATAAAGACAGTTAGTGGCAGTGCGTCTTTAACTATAGGGACGTGTGCACAACACAAAGTTGTTGGACTTTGATGGCAATTATTTTTTTGCAGTGGAAATCAAATTATTGTTATCACCTTGTTCAGCAGATGATTACCCTTGTAATAACCCCATATTAAGATGGCCGTCCATATCTAAAAAACATCTTTTGTACCAGGAATATTGTAGCTTAAATGAAAAAAAAAACAATACTTTACGGTATTATAATGAACTCATGAAATTATAATTTATTAGATAGCAACTAGTGAATACTTTGTGAAGAGGTCTTTACTTCCACCATGTCAGGTTATTCAGCTTTTGTATTTAATGTGAATGCCAAGGAGCTCAATACAGATGTCAAAAGGTAAAATCAGCAATAATGTGATATAATGACGGCATTGTTGCTCGTCTGTTAATTACTCATTGTACAAAAGAGCGGAGAGAAACATCATAATGCAACAGACAGGGCTGCAATGGACATTGCTGGAGTGAAGGCCCGGACATGACAGAGGTTTGGAAGAAGAAGGCCAGGAGAGAGTTAATAGGTAGTTTGGTTAGGAAAGGGTTAATAACTGATTTTGCACTTACACAAAAAAAAAAGTTAGGGGGAGTAGGGTTAGCGTCCAGGTCATATATGGTGGAATTCAACTTAGGATTGGGTAGATAGTTGTGGAAAGGAGTGTGGGAAAAATGAGGGCTCCATAAAAAGAAGAGGATGAGCCTTTGGATCCAAGACCAGTGAACGACCTGCTCACCCACCCACCCTTATACTATTTTCTTCATTTTCCTGGCATCAAATTCTGGCAGTCGTATGTTTGTCTGGACTATTTTATAGCAATGGATGATATAGCGTGGCACAGCCGTGAGTGGTGCCCAAGTAGGATCCCAACCCTTGAATAATAATCAAAAGACTTGGCACTCAACTTTTAGGCGATTGTGAAACTTTTAATGCAGTCCAATCAAAACAACGTTTCGGTCACTCTATGGACCTTCATCACGTACTGCAACAAATATCATACATAGCAAATCAAATACATATCTCAAATACAGGAGGGCATGAATAAGAGACAAAATATGTAAAGCCATTAACATATGACAAAAGGATCTACGTCCAAAACATATGGACCCATATACATCCTTGAGGTGCAAAAGGAAGTTTGGGAAAAAAGGAGGTTTGGGTGGGGAAATGCAAAGAGAAAAAGAAAAAGGAAAAAAAGGGGGCAAAAAATAGAAGGTATGGGAATACCTACCTGACTGCTCAGGGTTGACAAGCTCCAAAGTACTGGGATTAAAGATCTAAAACATTAGAAAATGAACCTAAATGAAGGTGAAGTGGAAGAATGAATAGCTACGATGAATGGACGTACCGTATTATCTGGTGTATACCTGTTAAAGGTAAGATGCAATGATTGGTATGCAAGTTGACCCTAGGGGGACAGATAGCACGATTAGTGTATGCTAATGTAATAAGGCGATATGAAACAAAAATTATTTTGCCAAATATTTGTACCAAATAAATTGTTCCTTCGTATTAGATGTCCACTTGAATGTATATAAGGTATCTATAAAAAGGAGGGTGGAAGGTTTGAACAAATAGACAAAATAAATGGAACGAGCACTCCAGATACATGACAATAGAGCTTACTTCCTTAGATGCTGTATAGTGTATAAGTATCCTAAAAGTTGAGTGCCAAGTCTTTTGATTATTTTATAGTAATGTCATAGCAGCTGAAGGTGAGGAGGTCAGGGATGGCCTTGGTTAATGGAGTACGGTATGTTGACTCTTCATTATGGAGTCATGGTTTAGTTCCTGCTGGGGCGGTTCCCAGAGAACAGGTTAAAAAGTAGTAGAAGGGCAGCACCGTGACATTTGTCAACCCCGAGTTGGAGAGATGCGATTGGGGAGTATTTATTCTGTTCACTCGGATCTGGCTCTGTTTTACTACTCTTCTTGACTCCAGACTGAGGTCTCACTTCATTTTTTTCTCTCACCCTGAGCTTGTGACTATAATCCAGTTCAGATGCTTCATACATCTGTCCTGGGACAGGTTCAGCTGTCGCCTCCTCCCCTTCTCTGCCCTCCTGAGCCTTTTAGGGTATGAGCACATGATCCGGAACCAGCAGCGCTTTGGACGCAGCACATGCATCCAGAGCAATGCCGGATATTGAACCCAGGTGATTCCGCAAGTGTTCACTGAATCATGTGGAATCGCCACGTCCAATACATTGTAGGGGGGAAATTTATCTTGCTGAGACCCGTGTCTCCACAAGAGAAATTGACAAGCTGCAGTCTGGAGAGACACGCTGCATGTCCGTCTCCGCATTTCTTGAAATCCCATCCACTATGCTTTGACTTCTGGCTGCTGGGGGTTGGATGCTGCACAAGTACGCAGAGTCCAACTCGCAGTGTTTACTGTTCATGTGCACATACTCTTATAATGCCTAACTGTGACACAGCTATCACATGACCTGGTGTGTCTTCTTATCTCTTCCCTCAAGGAAACTAATGATTCTCTTTGTAATTCCTTGCTCTTTTTGTTCCTGTTCTTACAATTTCTTTCCTCTAGTTGGTGACGTTTACTTATTTAAGCTTCAGAAATCCTCACTTCCTTTACACAGTCAAGGGACTTTTTTTTCTATATTTCTCTGTTAATAAGTTGACACACTTATTACACTTATTACACATGACCCAAGAGTCTATATTTGTGTTCTTATACATTGTTTCATAAAGCTTCTGGTGGTTAAGTATAAAGGACCACTAATGTAAATTACAACCAGTAATGGCCTGCGTGTGTTAACCACAGTTAATAAAAAAGATCTAAGGATCCCTTACTGTTAAGGGGGTTTTCCAAGTTGACCAGTGTAGCCTTGAGGCCAATGATTGCCATCTGTACCTGTCATCACTGCAGCACAGTATACGGTATTTATCAGGTGAATGGTGCAGCATTTATTATTTATTTTTCTGCCATTTTCCTACTTTGGTCATTTTTTTTCCTGAGATTAGAAAACCCATTTAGCTATCCAAGGCCCCGAGATTAAAAGATCACCGCTCATAACTTAAATGAAACCATTTGTGATTTACTAGCCAATTAACCCCTTACAGCTGGTAACAACTCTGCTTGCTATCATTTATTGTCCACTATATTGTTGACTGAGACACGACACAACCAACCCAAATCCATGGAGACTGTGGTCGCACAGAGAGTCTTCATGGATTTTTGTTGCTTGTGCAGAGAATATTATATTAGGCTTGCATTAAGGCATACATATACTTTAGCACACATCTAGATTCAGAATATTATGAGAGAGTGCGAACAGAGTCATAATAATATCTGACTCTGGCATCGTTCACTACTAACAATTTCATTTTGCACTGAGGCATAAGCGGGGTTTATTGTCTCATATTTTCCTATGTTGCCTATAAAAGTACATTTCCAGATATTTCCTGTCTGCAGGATGCTCTGGGGGCATAAGCAATTCAGTAGAAAACAATTATTTTAGTATGCAGGTCAGAAAATGCATAAACCAAAATTATTCCATGTTATGCTCAATGACTTTCACCCTCTACACTAATTATTTGTGAGTATGAGTGTATAAAGTTCCAAGGCCGAACTAAGACTAAAATTGAGCCCTGGTGTCAATAAGACACCTATCCATTACTAATCCTAAAGTTTATAAAGCGTTAATCAAACACCACACAGTAAGAAAAAAGTATTTTAATGAAATAAAACAATATACACAGTTTTGTCATCTATATTAGTCTGCCACTCCAAAGCAAAGCCCTCGATCTCCTGTAAAAAAAATAAAAAACCAACAATATAACCATACCTGTCCGGCATATAGTCAGTCCCATGCCGTAATCCATATCTGGGGAATGTAGAGTTTACAACCGGGAGCGCTGCTAATGCGACCACCACCGGCTGTGAACTACTGGGGAAAGAATAATATGCAGCGGGCTCAGGCTCAGTAACTAGCGGTGATGTCAATGAGTCTGTACTCGCTTGCCGGCATGAACTCCTGTGACCTCAGGACCGTGGGAGAATGCAAGTGATGAGGTCATGGTAGTTCAAGCTCTGTCACAGTGATCTCATCACTTACATTCTCCCATGGTCTTGAGGTCACAGGAGTTCATTCCGGCGAGTGAGCACAGACTCAGTGATGTCAGCACTAGTTACTGAGCCTATGCCTACTGTGTTTCATTCTTTCATTCTTCCCTGCTCGCACCGCTCACTGGCCGAGCAGGGGAGAAGTGATGACAGCCAGCTTCAGCACCAAACGCAGGGGAACAGTGCTTACTGTAGCGCTGCTTCCCTGGCGACTGTACGTGTGGTACTGATGCGTCACATGGGCGGCACACGGTTGCCACACGTGTGCCGCACCTAGTACACAGGCAGACACACGGACCGGAAATATCAGGACTTACAAAGAAATCGGCCTTACAGAGTTGTGTATCACAGCTCCATCGACTGAATAGAGGCTGCGACCAGGTACTGCATATCCACCCACTATTGATTTGAATACGGAGTGAAAGTGCAGTACCTGGCCGTGGCCACTATACAGTTGACAAAGCTGTGCAGCTCTGTACCTGAGCAGTTCCAGCTGCCGACACTTGGAATAGCTGATCGGTGGGGGTGCCAGGTATTGCACCCCCACCGATGAGACATTGCTATCTTATCCAAAGGATAAAATCCTGGACAAATCATTTAATCCCACGCTACCCTGTCCTCCACCCCATTTTTCCATATTGGGGTCTCTATCTACTATATAATTGTCTAAGGGTCACTTCCGTCTGTCTGTCTGTCCTTCTGTCTGTCACGGTTATTCATTCGCTGATTGGTCTCGCCAGCTGCCTGTCATGGCTGCTGCGACCAATCAGCGACGGGCACAGTCCGGAAGAAAATGGCCGCTCCTTACTCCCCGCAGTGTCCCCGGCGATCCGCTCCATTATCTCCGCTCCCTGCAGTCAGTGTCCCCGGTGCTCCGCTCCATACTCCCCGCAGTGTCCCCGGCGCTCCGCTCCATACTCCCCGCAGTCAGTGTCCCCGTTGCTCTGCTCCATACTCCCCGCAGTGTCACCGGTGCTCCGCTCCATGCTCCCCGCAGTCACTGTCCCCGGCGCGAGACCGCTAAGTCATCTGGGTAATTTTGCAAAGCTTCCTGGGAATGGAAGATGGTGGCAGCCGCACGCCCATCGGCACAGCGCTGTTGGATCCCAGGAGGAGGAGAGACGGGACGCTGAGGAGCAGCGACCAGAATGGTGAGTATGTTAAACTACAAGGGGCCCTCGGATCGTTAGGTGAGTATGTTTATATTTTAACCTGTGACATACGTGACTGGGCAATATACTACATAGCTGGGCAATATACTACGTGGCTGGCCAATATACTACGTCGCTGGGCAATATACTACGTGACTGGGCAATATACTACGTGACTGGGCAATATACTACGTGACTGGGCAATATACTATGTGGCTGGGCAATATACTACGTGGCTGGGCAATATACTACGTGACTGGGCAATATACTACGTGGCTGGGTCATATACTACATCGCTGGGCAATATACTACGTGACTGGGCAATATACTATGTGACTGGGCAATATACTACGTGACTGGGCAATATACTATGTGGCTGGGTAATATACTACATCACTGGGCAATATACCACGTGGCTGGACAATATACTACGTGGCTGGGCAATATACTACGTCACTGGGCAATATACCATGTGGCTCTGTGCTGTATACTATGTCGCTGTGCAATATACTACGTGGCTCTGTGCTGTATACTACGTCACTGGGCAATATACTACGTGGCTGGACAATATACTACGTCGCTGTGCAATATACTACATGGCTCTGTGCTGTATACTACGTCGCTGTGCAATATACTACGTGGCTCTGTGCTGTATACTACGTCGCTGGGCAATATACTACGTGACTGGGCAATATACTATGTGACTGGGCGATATACTACGTGACTGGGCAATATAATATGTGGCTGGGCAATATACTACATCACTGGGCAATATACTACGTGGCTGGACAATATACTACGTGGCTGGGCAATATACTACGTCACTGGGCAATATACCATGTGGCTCTGTGCTGTATACTACGTCGCTGTGCAATATACTACGTGGCTCTGTGCTGTATACTACGTCACTGGGCAATATACTACGTGGCTGGACAATATACTACGTGGCTGGGCAATATACTACGTCGCTGTGCAATATACTACGTGGCTCTGTGTTGTATACTACGTCGCTATGCAATATAATATGTGGCTCTGTGCTGTATACTACGTCACTGTGCAATATACTACGTCGCTGGGCAATATACTACGTCGATGGGCAATATACTACATGGCTGGGCAATATACTACGTCACTGGGCAATATACTACGTGGCTGGACAATATACTACGTGGCTGGGCAATATACTACGTCGCTGTGCAATATACTACGTGGCTCTGTGGTGTATACTACGTCGCTGTGCAATATACTACATGGCTCTGTGCTGTATACTACGTCGCTGTGCAATATACTACGTGGCTGGGCAATATACTACGTCGCTGGGCAATATACTACGTGACTGGGCTATATACTACGTGGCTGGGCAATATACTACGTTGTTATGATTAGGCAACTCAGTACCACAGTGAACATAGAGGTCAGAGCACATACAGTGATCTGACAATAATCCAAAAACATAGAACGAGCTCTGAGACGTGGGAACTCTGTTGACCGCAATCCCTAATCCTATCCAACAACACTAGAGGCAGCCGTGGATTGCGCCTAACGCTACCTATGCAACTCGGCACAGCCTGAGAAACTAGCTAGCCTGAAGATAGAAAATAAGCCTACCTTGCCTCAGAGAAATACCCCAAAGGAAAAGGCAGCCCCCCACATATAATGACTGTGAGTAAGATGAAAAGACAAACGTAGAGATGAAATAGATTTAGCAAAGTGAGGCCCGACTTTCTGAACAGAGCGAGGATAGGAAAGGTAACTTTGCGGTCAACACAAAACCCTAAAAACCACGCAAAGGGGGCAAAAAGACCCTCCGTACCGAACTAACGGCACGGAGGTACACCCTCTGCGTCCCAGAGCTTCCAGCAAACAAATAGATAAGCTGGACAGAAGAAAAGCAAACAAAATAGCAACGGAAAACTTAGCTATGCAGAGCAGCAGGCCACAGGAACGATCCAGGAGGGAAACAAGTCCAATACTGGAACATTGACAGGAAGCCAGGATCAAAGCACTAGGTGGAGTTAAGTAGAGCAGCACCTAACGACCTCACCACATCACCTGAGGGAGGAAACTCAGAAGCCGCAGTACCACTTCCCTCCACCAACGGAAGCTTACAGAGAGAATCAGCCGAAGTACCACTTGTGACCACAGAAGGGAGCTCTGCCACAGAATTCACAACAGTACCCCCCCTTGAGGAGGGGTCACCGAACCCTCACCAGAGCCCCCAGGCCGACCAGGATGAGCCACATGAAAGGCACGAACAAGATCGGGAGCATGGACATCAGAGGCAAAGACCCAGGAATTATCTTCCTGAGCATAACCCTTCCACTTAACCAGATACTGGAGTTTCCGTCTTGAAACACGAGAATCCAAAATCTTCTCCACAATATACTCCAACTCCCCCTCCACCAAAACCGGGGCAGGAGGGTCAACAGAAGGAACCATAGGTGCCACGTATCTCCGCAACAATGACCTATGGAATACGTTATGTATGGAAAAAGAATCTGGAAGGGTCAGACGAAAAGACACAGGATTAAGAACCTCAGAAATCCTATATGGACCAATGAAACGAGGTTTAAATTTAGGAGAGGAAACCTTCATAGGAATATGACGAGAAGATAACCAAACCAGATCCCCAACACGAAGTCGGGGACCCACACAGCGTCTGCGATTAGCAAAACGTTGAGCCTTCTCCTGGGACAAGGTCAAATTGTCCACTACCTGAGTCCAAATCTGCTGCAACCTGTCCACCACAGTATCCACACCAGGACAGTCCGAAGACTCAACCTGTCCTGACGAAAAACGAGGATGGAACCCAGAGTTGCAGAAAAATGGCGAAACCAAGGTAGCCGAGCTAGCCCGATTATTAAGGGCGAACTCAGCCAAAGGCAAAAAGGACACCCAGTCATCCTGATCAGCAGAAACAAAATATCTCAGATATGTTTCCAAGGTCTGATTGGTTCGTTCGGTCTGGCCATTAGTCTGAGGATGGAAAGCCGAGGAAAAAGACAAGTCAATGCCCATCCTACCACAAAAAGCTCGCCAAAACCTCGAAACAAACTGGGAACCTCTGTCAGAAACGATATTCTCTGGAATGCCATGTAAACGAACCACATGCTGGAAGAACAATGGCACCAAATCAGAGGAGGAAGGCAATTTAGACAATGGTACAAAATGGACCATCTTAGAAAAGCGATCACAGACCACCCAAATGACTGACATCTTTTGAGAAACGGGAAGATCTGAAATAAAATCCATAGAGATATGTGTCCAAGGCCTCTTCGGGACTGGCAAGGGCAAAAGCAACCCACTGGCACGAGAACAGCAGGGCTTAGCCCGAGCACAAATCCCACAGGACTGCACAAAAGTACGCACATCCCGCGACAGAGATGGCCACCAAAAGGATCTAGCCACTAACTCTCGGGTACCAAAGATTCCAGGATGACCAGCCAAGACCGAACAATGAACCTCAGAGATAACTTTATTCGTCCACCTATCAGGGACAAACAGTTTCTCCGCTGGACAACGATCAGGTTTATTAGCCTGAAATTTTTGCAGCACTCGCCGCAAATCAGGGGAGATGGGAGACACAATTACTCCCTCTTTGAGGATACCCGCCGGCTCAGATACACCCGGAGAGTCGGGCACAAAACTCCTAGACAGAGCATCCGCCTTCACATTTTTAGAGCCTGGAAGGTATGAAATCACAAAGTCAAAACGGGCAAAACACAACGACCAACGAGCTTGTCTAGGATTCAACCGCTTCGCGGACTCAAGATAAGTCAAGTTCTTATGATCAGTCAAGACCACCACGCGATGCTTAGCTCCTTCAAGCCAATGACGCCACTCCTCGAATGCCCACTTCATGGCCAGCAACTCTCGGTTGCCCACATCATAATTTCGCTCAGCAGGCGAAAACTTCCTGGAAAAGAAGGCGCACGGTTTCATCACTGAGCAATCAGAACCTCTCTGCGACAAAACAGCCCCTGCTCCAATCTCAGAAGCATCAACCTCGACCTGGAACGGAAGCGAAACATCTGGTTGACACAACACAGGGGCAGAAGAAAAACGACGCTTCAACTCTTGAAAAGCTTCCACAGCAGCAGAAGACCAATTGACCACATCAGCACCCTTCTTGGTCAAATCGGTCAATGGTTTAGCAATACTAGAAAAATTGCAGATGAAGCGACGATAAAAATTAGCAAAGCCCAGGAACTTTTGCAGACTTTTCAGAGATGTCGGCTGAGTCCAATCATAGATGGCTTGGACCTTAACAGGATCCATCTCGATAGTAGAAGGGGAAAAGATGAACCCCAAAAATGAAACCTTCTGCACACCAAAGAGACACTTTGATCCCTTCACAAACAAAGAATTAGCACGCAGGACCTGAAAAACCGTTCTGACCTGCTTCACATGAGACTCCCAATCATCCGAGAAGATCAAAATGTCATCCAAGTACACAATCAGGAATTTATCCAGGTACTCTCGGAAGATGTCATGCATAAAGGACTGAAACACTGATGGAGCATTGGCAAGTCCGAATGGCATTATTAGATACTCAAAATGACCCTCGGGCGTATTAAATGCAGTTTTCCATTCATCGCCTCGCTTAATTCGCACAAGATTATACGCACCACGAAGATCTATCTTGGTGAACCAACTAGCCCCCTTAATCCGAGCAAACAAATCAGATAACAACGGCAAGGGGTACTGAAATTTAACCGTGATCTTATTTAGAAGGCGGTAATCTATACAAGGTCTCAGCGAACCATCCTTCTTGGCTACAAAAAAGAACCCTGCTCCTAATGGCGACGATGACAGGCGAATATGCCCCTTCTCCAAAGACTCCTTCACATAACTGCGCATAGCGGCGTGCTCAGGCACAGATAAATTAAACAATCGGCCTTTTGGGAACTTACTACCAGGAATCAAATTGATAGCACAATCACAATCCCTATGCGGAGGTAGGGCATCGGACTTGGGCTCATCAAATACATCCCGGTAATCAGACAAGAACTCTGGAACCTCAGAAGGGGTGGATGACGAAATTGACAGAAATGGAACATCACCATGTACCCCCTGACAACCCCAGCTGGACACCGACATGGATTTCCAATCTAATACTGGATTATGGACTTGTAGCCATGGCAACCCCAACACGACCACATCATGCAGATTATGCAACACCAGAAAGCGAATAACCTCCTGATGTGCAGGAGCCATGCACATGGTCAGCTGGGTCCAGTACTGAGGCTTATTCTTGGCCAAAGGCGTAGCATCAATTCCTCTCAATGGAATAGGACACTGCAAGGGCTCCAAGAAAAACCCACAATGCTTAACATACTCCAAGTCCATCAAATTCAGGGCAGCGCCTGAATCCACAAATGCCATGACAGAATACGATGACAAAGAGCAGATCAAGGTAACGGACAGAAGAAATTTTGACTGTACTGTACCAATGGTGGCAGACCTAGCGAACTGCTTAGTGCGCTTAGGACAATCAGAGATAGCATGAGTGGAATCACCACAGTAGAAACACAGCCCATTCAGACGTCTGTGTTCTTGCCGTTCAACTCTGGTCAAAGTCCTATCGCACTGCATAGGCTCAGGTTTAAGCTCAGGTAATACCGCCAAATGGTGCACAGATTTACGCTCACGCAAGCGTCGACCAATCTGAATGGCCAAAGACATAGACTCATTCAAACCAGCAGGCATAGGAAATCCCACCATGACATCCTTAAGGGCTTCAGAGAGACCCTTTCTGAAAATAGCTGCCAGCGCAGATTCATTCCATTGAGTGAGCACGGACCACTTTCTAAATTTCTGACAATATAACTCTATCTCATCCTGACCCTGACAAAGAGCCAGCAAATTTTTTTCTGCCTGATCCACAGAATTAGGCTCATCGTACAGCAATCCGAGCGCCAGGAAAAACGCATCGATATTACTTAATGCAGGATCTCCTGGCGCAAGAGAAAATGCCCAGTCCTGAGGGTCGCCACGCAAAAAAGAAATAATGATCAAAACCTGTTGAACTGGATCACCAGAGGAGCGAGGTTTCAAGGCCAGAAATAGTTTACAATTTTTTTTGAAACTCAGAAACTTAGTTCTATCACCAAAAAACAAATCAGGAATAGGAATTCTTGGTTCTAACATAGATTTCTGATCAATAGTGTCTTGAATCTTTTGTACTCTTGCCGAGAGCTGATCCACACATGAAGACAGACTTCTAATGTCCATTGCTACACCTGTGTCCTGAACCACCCAAATGTCTAGGGGAAAAAAAGGCAAAACACAGTGCAGAGGGAAAAAAAATGGTCTCAGAACTTCTTTTTTCCCTCTATTGAGAATCATTAGTACTTGGGCTTCCTGTACTGTTATGATTAGGCAACTCAGTACCACAGTGAACATAGAGGTCAGAGCACATACAGTGATCTGACAATAATCCAAAAACATAGAACGAGCTCTGAGACGTGGGAACTCTGTTGACCGCAATCCCTAATCCTATCCAACAACACTAGAGGCAGCCGTGGATTGCGCCTAACGCTACCTATGCAACTCGGCACAGCCTGAGAAACTAGCTAGCCTGAAGATAGAAAATAAGCCTACCTTGCCTCAGAGAAATACCCCAAAGGAAAAGGCAGCCCCCCACATATAATGACTGTGAGTAAGATGAAAAGACAAACGTAGAGATGAAATAGATTTAGCAAAGTGAGGCCCGACTTTCTGAACAGAGCGAGGATAGGAAAGGTAACTTTGCGGTCAACACAAAACCCTAAAAACCACGCAAAGGGGGCAAAAAGACCCTCCGTACCGAACTAACGGCACGGAGGTACACCCTCTGCGTCCCAGAGCTTCCAGCAAACAAATAGATAAGCTGGACAGAAGAAAAGCAAACAAAATAGCAAAGGAAAACTTAGCTATGCAGAGCAGCAGGCCACAGGAACGATCCAGGAGGAAAACAAGTCCAATACTGGAACATTGACAGGAAGCCAGGATCAAAGCACTAGGTGGAGTTAAGTAGAGCAGCACCTAACGACCTCACCACATCACCTGAGGGAGGAAACTCAGAAGCCGCAGTACCACTTCCCTCCACCAACGGAAGCTTACAGAGAGAATCAGCCGAAGTACCACTTGTGAACACAGGAGGGAGCTCTGCCACAGAATTCACAACACTACGTGACTGGGCTATATACTACGTGGCTGGGCAATATACTACGTCACTGGGCAATACACTATGTCGCTGGGCAATATACTATGTGGCTCTGTGCTGTATACTCCGTCGCTGTGCAATATACTACGTGGCTGGGCAATATACTACGTGGCTGGGCAATATACTACGTGACTGGGCTATATACTACGTGGCTGGGCAATATACTACGTCACTGGGCAATACACTATGTCGCTGGGCAATATACTACGTGACTGGGCAATATATTACGTGGACATGCATATTCTAGAATACCCGATGCGTTAGAATCGGGCCACCATTTAGTTACAAATATTACTCTGCCTGATATTGGAGGAAATCAAGATTTACTGCAAGACCAATGTTACAATTATTTTTTATAAGATTAACCCCTTCATGACATGGGTATTTTAGTTTTGTCATGATTAAGGGAGCTTAGTCTCCAGAAACGCGTTGAGATTCTTACCCATATGGTTCGTGCTGAAGTTTGTATCCTGCATGTTTAAGTTTGTGAATGAAGAAAACTCTTTTTTACGGATTCGGCGAAGCTGGACATTCTCTTCTATTTTAGTTTTTGCATTTTTGTTTTTTCGCTCCCCTCCTTCCCAGAGCCATAACTTTTTTATTTTTCGGTCAATATGGTCATGTGAGGGCTTATTTTTTGCAGGACGAGTTGTTCATTTGAATGACACCATTGGTTTTACCATGTCATGTACTAAAAAACAGGAAAAAATGTGGTGAAATTGCAAAAAAAGTACAATCCCACATTGTTTTTGTTTGGCTTTTTTGCTACTAAATGCTAAAACTGACCTGCCATTATGATTCTCCAGGTCATTCTGAGTTCATAGACACCAAACATGTCTAGGTTCTTTTTTATCTAAGTGGTGAAAAAAATGTTAAAACTTTGCTTAAAAAAAAAATTGCGCAATTTTTCATTACCTGTAGTGTCTCCATTTTTCGTGATCTGGGGTCGGGTGAGGGTTTATTTCTTGCGTGCCAAGCTGACATTTTTAATGATAACATTTTGGTGCAGATACGTTCTTTTGATCGCCAGTTATTGCATTTTAATACAATGTTGTGGCAACCAAAAAAAACGTCATTGGAGTTTTGAATATTTTTTATCGCTACGCCATTTAGCGATCAGGTTAATCCTTTTTTTTATTGATCGATCGGACGATTCTGAATGCGGCAATACCAAATATGTGTAGGTTTGATTTTTTGTTATTGTTTTATATTTAATGGGGCAAAAGGAGGGTGATTTGAGCTTTTTATATTTTTTATTTTTTTATATTTTTAAAAACTTTTTTTTAACTTTTGCCATGCTTCAATAGCCTCCATTGGAGGCTAGAAGCTGGCACAACTTGATTAGCTCTGCTACATAGAGGTGATGCTCAGATCGCCTCTATGTAGTAGAATTACAGCATTGCTATCAGTGCCAACGACAGGATGGCGCTCATAGCAATCCGGCATCAACAACCATAGAGGTCTCAAGGTGACCTCTGGTTGTCGTGCCAATGACCCCTGATCACTTGACGGGGTCACCGGTGCGCGCATTTCCGGCCGGATGGCCGGAAGTGTTTGTTTAATGCCGCTGTCAGTTTGATTCCGCCCGCGCCTATTGCGGGCACATGTCAGCAGTTCAAAACAGCTCACATGTCCCGGCTTGGATGTGGGCTCATAGCCGGAGCCCACATCAAAGCAGGGGTTTTGCCATCAGACGTACTATTCCGTCCGATGGCAGAAAGGGGTTAAATATTATTATTATGCTATCACTACATAATACCATCATATAGTGCCAGAATACACCATCATACCAATCATTAAAGGGGTGGTACATGCCTTCATCAATGCTCAGCAAGCAGTATGTAACGCTAATAGTGGTGCCCCTGCATGTTTCCCCTTCCTCCTCCATGCATGGGCACTGACATACTTACTGTCACAGCCGCATGGTCACCTCTCCATCTCTCGGCACGTCTCCCCACCACACTGTCACATCCAGCTTTAAGCACCTCCTCCTGACACTTTACATCATCTGGTCTCCAGCTTACTGGTTGCTGTCCTTAAATTATCTCCAAACCCCCAAGGCCAGAATATGCACATTCAGATCTGCTCTTCTGTATTGGGCTACTCACAAAAGTCCCATTCTGGAGACCTACTCTTCATAGTTGTTTGCTAGATCTGATGCTAATGCACCAAGCTGGCAGACAGCCGCAAGCCACACACCATGGGTCCGCAAGTCACAAGTGGTTCCTGAGCCACAGAATGGGGACCCCTGGCTTTGAGTATCAAACTGTCCATATTGGAACCAATGCAGGGGCACATCCAGAACCATAAAGTGTGGTCACTTGTACTCTACTACTATGTAAAACCTACTTTTAGTTAATATACAGTATTGCCCCTTTTGCATTTTTTAATCACATATTACAATGATTAGCTATGAATACAAATGGAACTCATGGAACCCGCCTCGGCGAAGGCTTCCAGAATGAAAATGAAAGAGAAAAGGAAGCAATGGATTATTTTTCCATCTCAGGCAATGTTGTTCACACAATTTCAAAGTAAGGCTATAATTTTGTTTTTTACAATTTTAGTTGTACAGTGCCTTCAGACTCCAGGGAAAATGGTATTACTGTTCTGGTAGCTAGTATGTATGGCAATATCTCCATATCAGACATGTTTAGCATATCAATGGGAGCTTGCTCAATAACTCCCATAGAAATGAATTCAGTGCGGTGCCACTTTCCTTTCATTACTGGCATATCATGTCTATGTAATGGCTATACTCTTAATGCAAGACTAATTAAATTTCCTATATCTGCTCTCTTCAACTCCACCAGTAACTGTTGTCTTATTCTCTAAGGTCAGTGGAGAAATGCTATCCTTTGTTTCCGCTGACAGTAATAACTAGAACTTATCCATTGATTAATCATATATGATGCTTGTGTTTTGTAGACAGAATTTTGCAAAAGAACCATAAGGAACTTCATTTCACGTCTTCTGA
Source organism: Ranitomeya imitator (assembly GCF_032444005.1). Lineage (NCBI taxonomy): Eukaryota > Metazoa > Chordata > Amphibia > Anura > Dendrobatidae > Ranitomeya > Ranitomeya imitator. Next base: position 756,051,673 of record NC_091283.1, on the reverse strand, counting down.
TTTCCCATCATACAAATTGTTTCCAGCGTTGGACTAAGTCTCCTTGAGCCCACTAGTGAACCTGAATAAGAGATTCCATTGGCCATCTTTAGAGGAACACATTTGTTATCGTTGCACCATAAAATGCATCATTAATAAACTCCAATAGATTACTTGTGAATCAAGTCATACGGAATAGACCATAGTGGTAAGTGATTTTCTCCAAAGTCCACTCCAAATGAGCTGGTCTTCTGATGTATTTCTGAGTGCTTGTGCCCACCGAAGGATAAGTACCTTTTAGGAGTTGCTGAATTGTTGCTTTATGTCGGCCTCATGCTGTACATTTTGCCATTCAAGTGTCAAAGAAGAAGAGAGTTTCATACAGAATATGCAGTCTTATTGTAATCACAAGACTATTTTAAGGAAACGGTGAGTGCTGCTCATCTTTTACTCATTATGGGTTATAGGTTATGTTAGTAATGTATACTGTAGGATGTGATAATGTAAGGTATTACAGTGTTGGTAGTATAATGTATAAGGATGTAGATAGTTGGAGATAGAGTTAATGTTTGGGATTAACTCACAGCGGAAAGGGTTAATGTTAAGGAAAGGTGACTGCTTCCTGTTAGAGAGTTGGATTTTGAACTGCATAGTGGGCAGATCTGCAGAAGGGTGACCCTGAATGAGAGGAGACTGAAGGTCGAGGGATAATGAGATCCTGAAGAAAAGTGACCGATGAGACAGAGTGGCATTCTGGTCCTATGAGAGGATGACTAGCCACGAGATTTCAAGCTTGTAATACGGAAGTTAACAGACCTTAGCAGGATTGAGAGATGGGGAATAGTGAAGGGTCAAGAGTGGGAGTTCCAGTAAGCCAGTAGTGAATAAAAGAGGAAACGGACCCGCTGAGCAAGTTAGGAGATTTGCTGATCAGTACTCTAGCGTTAAAGCTGGGTTGTGCCAAAGTAAGGAGTAACAGTGTGCCTAGAAAGTACTGGAGTATACTACAGAGGAAGGATAGTGTGTGTAAAATGCTTCATAATGGGAAAGAAACCTCCATTAAACTTTGCGCTCATATTTGTATAGTGTTCAGAAAATGCCCAGAGCCAACACTTGAAGTACCGCTGCTAGGAGGAAATTAACATTATTCTTCCTGGTAGCATTCGAGTTTCAGTAATGGTGGAACGGTTTCAGTCACCGCTCTGTGTATAGAGAGTTGTGGTTATAACTGCGCCATGGCACTGCCTGACAGCCCACTTATCCTTAAGCTGGAAGTTATTCAGTGCCAGAGGCGCAGTTATAGCTGCCTTTTCCTATAGACTAATTAGTGACTGAACCCATTTTGGCATCACCTCCATGACTGCACCCCGAACAATGTCGGGGGAACTAAAGTTAATTTAACCTGCAGATCAACACAGTATCTGCAGGTATAGATTTTAGCATGCAACAGATTCCTTTTAAGTATAATTTTCCATTTGGTCATGAAAGCGTGTCTCTGTACGTGTCACAAGGGTGTCATGTCCCCCTGGAAGACTTGGAGTTAGGCAGTCATGTCGGGTAAAGAATTGCAGGTCTTCTTAAGAGACTGGGAACTTTTCAGAATATTTTCCCATGCTCGAGTTCATATGAGGACATCCAGCAGAGGGCGCATCACCGCAACTCAAGGTAACTACAGGTCATTCACCTACATTCCATTAATTCCCCAGGTTTTTACAGGCAGGGGCAGCTGCATTAGCAGGCTTCTGCTTGTAAAATTAGTTAACCCTTTCAGATGGATTTACAGTGTGGGACGTGACAGAATGACGGAAGGTATGGAATATTGTTGATTTTTTATTTTTCCTTTTTTACAGAACAAGGGTCTTCAAGTGGATTAAGAGTATAATAAAATATTACAACAACCTGTGTATTTATTTCATTAAAATACTTTGTAATAATGTTTGTGTTTTATTAACCAGTTCATACTATTGGATTAATAATGGATAGATGTCATAATTGACGCCTCTCCATTATTAATCAGGCTTAATGTCACCTTACAATAGCAAGGTGACATTAACCCTTCATTACCCCATATCCCACCGCTACACGGGAATGGGAAGAGAGTGGCCAAGTACCAGAATAGGCGCATCTTAAAGATGTGCCTTTTCTGGGGTGGCTGGGGTCAAATGTTTTTAGCCGGGGGGGGCAATAACCCAATAACCATAGACCCTCTCCAGGCTATTAATATCTGCCCTCAGTCACTGGCTTTACCACTCTGGTGGAGAAAATTGCGCGGGAGCCCATGCCAATTTTTTCCGCGATTTAACCCTTTAATTTAATAGCTAGAGCGCCCAAATTTTGCACATACACACTACTAACATTAGTAGTGTGGAATATGCAAAAAAGGGATATGAGATGGTTTACTGTATGTAAACCATGTTTCATATCATGTCGGGTTTGAGAAGGAGATAGGAAAAGCCGGCAATTGAATTACCGGCTTTTAAGCTATCTAATGCTATATGAAATATTAATATATATATACATATATGTGTCTCACTGACATATATATATATCCCTATACTATGTGTAGACATTTATCTTAGCTATTCTATTCTAACCTGTCAGTGTGATTTTACTGTACACCGCACTGAATTGCCGGCTTTTCTATAGAACACCGCTGCGTATTTCTCGCAAGTCACACTGTTGGTCCGTGTGTAATCCGTATTTTCCTCGCCCCCATAGACTTTCATTGGCGTATTTTTTTGTGCAATACGGTGACAAACGCAGCATGCTGCTCTTTTCTATGGCCGTAGAAGACCGTATAATACGGATCAGTAAAATACGGCAGATAGGAGCTGGGGCATAGAGAAGCATTGTATCGTATGCAATCCGTATTTTCTGCACCTCTCATACATCTGTAAAACTCGCTAGTGTGAGGCCGGCCTCAGGGTCCCAGTTCTTGTGACAGTTTGAGGCCCCCCTTCCTTACCGAAGACCATCACAGCGTGACAGTAAGACCATATATAAGACATCCATGAATTTAAAGATGGTGATTTTGCAGTTCTTTTGAAAAGAATGCGTGTGGCATATAGCATAAAGTGGATATCCAAATGAGTTGTTTAACCCCTTAGTGACAGAGCCAATTTGGTACTTAATGACCGAGCCAATTTTTGCAATTCTGACCACTGTCACTTTATGAGGTTATAACTCTGGAACGCTTCAAAGGATCCCGCTGATTCTTCGATATTACTTGCGATTATTTATGGATAAAACGGAAATATGGCGAAAATTTTTAAAATTTTGCAATTTTCAAACTTTGTATTTTTATGCCCTTAAATCAGAGAGATATGTCACGAAAAATAGTTAATAAATAACATTTCCCACATGTCTACTTTACATCAGCACAATTTTGGAAACAAAATTTTTTTTTGTTAGGGAGTTATAAGGGTTAAAAGTTGAAAAGCAATTTCTCATTTTTACAACACTTTTTTTTTTTAGGGACCACATCTCATTTGAAGTCATTTTGAGGGGTCTATATAATAGAAAATAACGAAGTGTGACACCATTCTAAAAACTACACCCCTAAAGGTTCTCAAAACCACATTCAAGAAGTTTATTAACCCTTTACGTGCTTCACAGGAACTGAAACAAAGTGGATGGAAAAAATGAACATTTAACTTTTTTTTAAAAACATTTTAATTCAGAACCATTTTTTTTATTTTCACAAGTGTAAAAACAGAAATGAAACCATAAATTTTGTTATGCAATTTCTCCTGAATACGCCAATACCCCATATGTGGGGGTAAACCACTGTTTGGGCGCACCGCAGAACTGGGAAGTGAAGGAGCGCCGTTTGACTTTTTCAATGCAGAATTGGCTGGAATTGAGATCGGACGCCATACCACATTTAGAGAGCCCCTGATGTGCCTAAACAGTGGAAACCCCCCACAAGTGACCCCATTTTGTAAACTAGACCACTTAAGGAACTTATCTAGATGTGTGGTGAGCACTTTGAACCCCCAAGAGCTTCACAGAAGTTTATAACATAGAGCCGTGAAAATAAAAAATCGCATTTGTTTACACAAAAATTATCTTTTTGCCCCCAAATTTTTATTTTCACAAGGCTAACAGGAGAAATTAGACCACAAAAGTTGTAGTGCAATTTCTGCTGAGTAAGTCGATACCCAATATGTGGGGGTAAACCACTGTTTGGGCGCACCGTAGAGCTTGGAAGAGAAGGAGTGCCGTTTTACTTTTTCAATGTAGAATTGTCTGGAATTGAGATCGGACGCCATGTCGCGTTTGGAGAGCCCCTGATGTGCCTAAACAGTGGAAACCCCCCACAAGTGACCCATTTTGGAAACTAGACCCCCCATGGAACTTATCTAGATGTGTGGTGAGAACTTTGAATGCCCAAGTGCTTCACAGAAGTTTAGAATGCAGAGTCGTGAAAATAAAAAATATTTTTTTTTCCCACAAAAAAGATATTGTAGCCCCCAAGTTTTTTTTTTCACAAGGGTAACAGGAGAAATTGGACCACAATAGTTGTTGTCCAATTTATCCCGAGTACACTGATGTGCCATATGTGGGGGTAAACCACTGGACGCACGACAGAGCTCGGAAGGGAAGGAGCGCAGTTTTGGAATGCAGACTTTGATAGAATGGTCTGTGGGCGTTATGTTGCGATTGCAGAGCCCCTGATGTACCTAAACAGTAGTAACCCCCCACAAGTGACCCCATTTTGGAAACTAGACCCCCCAAGGAACTTATCTAGATGTGTGGTGAGAACTTTGAATGCCCAAGTGCTTCACAGAAGTTTAGAATGCAGAGTCGTGAAAATTAAAAAAATATTTTTTTTTCCACAAAAAAGATTTTGTAGCCCCCAAGTTTTTATTTTCACAAGGGTAACAGAAGAAATTGGACCACTAAAGTTGTGGTCCAATTTATCCCGAGTACGCTGATGCCCCATATGTGGGGGTAAACTACTGTTTGGGCGCACGGCAGAGCTCGGAAGGGAAGGAGTGCCGTTTTGGAATGCAGACTTAGATAGAATGGTCTTTGGGCGTTATGTTGCGTTTGCAGAGCCCCTGATGTACCTAAACAGTAGTAACCCCCCACAAGTGATCCTGTTTTGGAAACTAGACCCCCCAAGGAACTTTTCTAGATGTGTGGTGAGAACTTTGAATGCCCAAGTGCTTCACAGAAGTTTAGAATGCAGAGTCGTGAAAATAAAAAAATATTTTTTTTTCCACAAAAAAGGTTTTGTAGCCCAAGTTTTTATTTTAACAAGGGTAACAGGGGAAATTGGACCCCAAAAAGTTGTTGTCCAATTTATCCCGAGTACGCTGATGCCCCACATGTGGGGGTAACCCACTGTTTGGGCGCACGGCAGAGCTCAGAAGGGAGGGAGCACCATTTGACTTTTTGAGCGCAAAATTGGCTGTCGTGTTTGGAGACCACCTGATGTACCTAAACAGTGGAAACCCCCCAATTCTAGCCCCGACCCTAACCCCAACACACCCCTAACCCTAATCCCAACCCGATCCATAATCCTAATCACTAACCCTAACGATAATCACAACCCTTACTCCAAAACAACCCTAATGTCAACCCTAACCATAACCCTAATCAAAACCCTAAATCCAACACACCCCTAATCCTAATCTCAACCCTAACCTCAAACCTAACCCTAATCCCAATACACCCCTAATCACAACCCTAACCTTAACCCTAATCCCAAACCTAACCCTAATCCCAAGCGTAACCCTAATGCAAACCCTAACCCTAATACCAAACCTAATCCAAACCCTAACCCTAATCCCAACTCTAACCCTAACTTTAGCCCCAACCCTAGCCCTAACTTTAGCGCCAACCCTAACCCTAAGGCTACTTTCACACTTGCGTTGTTTGGCATCTGTCGCAATCCGTCGTTTGGGACAAAAGACGGATCCTGCAAATGTGCCCACAGGATGCGTTTTTTGCCCATAGACTTGTATTGCCGACGGATCGTGACGGATGGCCACACGTCGCGTCCGTCGTGCACTGGATCAGTTGTGTTTTGGCGGACCATCGGCACAAAAAACGTTCAGTGTAACATTTTTTTGTACGTCGCGTTCGCCATTTCTGACCGTGCATGCGTGGCCGTAACTCCGCCCCCTCCTCCCCAGGACATAGATTGGGCAGCGGATGCGTTGAAAAACTACATCCGCTGCCCACGTTGTGCACAATTTTCACAACGTGCGTCGGTATGTCGGGCCAACGCATTGCGACGGCCCCGTACCGACATAAGTGTGAAAGAAGCCTAACCCTAAATTTAGCCCCAACCCTAACTCTAAATTTAGCCCCAACCCTAACCCTATATTTAGCCCCAAGCCTAACCCTAAATTTAGCCCCAACCCTAACCCTAAATTTAGCCCCAACCCTAACCCTGAATTTAGCCCCAACCCTAACCCTACATTTAGCCCGAACCCTAACCCAAGCCCTAACCCTAGCCCTAACCCTAGCCCTAACCCTAGCTCTAACCCTAGCCCTAACCCTAGCCCTAACCCTAGCTCTAACCCTGGCTCTAACCCTAACCCTAGCCTTAACCCTAACCCTAGCCCTAACCCTAGCTCTAACCCTAACCCTAGCCCTAACCCTAGCCCTAACCCTAACCCTAATTTTAGCCCCAACTGCTCTTCTCCTGCCGGCCGGCAGATGGCGACAGATGGCGGGCGCACTGCGCATGCGCCCGCCATTTTCTTTTGCCAAGAAGACGCCGGCGGCCAGGAGGAGCAGCAGGAGGACCCAGGGACACTGGTGAGTATAATAGGGACCCCGAATCCCCCTATTTCTCTGTCCTCTGATGTGCGATCACATCAGAGGACAGAGAATTACACTTTGCTTTTTTTTTTTTTTTTTTGTGGTCGCCGGTAAACAGTTAATTACCGGTGATCGCAAAACAGGGGTCGGTAAAACCAACCCCGATCATGTTCTTTGGGGTCTCGGCCATACTCGGCAGCCGAGACCCCAAAGATTCTCGCGGTGCCGGTCGGCGGGCGCACTGCGCATGCGCCCGCCATTTTGAAGATGGCAGCGCCCATCGGGAGCCACGAGGAGCACTGGGGGAGACAGGTAAGTATTGGGGGGCTTTTCGGGACCCCATTTCTCTGTCCTCTGATGTGCGATTACACCGGAGGACAGAGAAATTAAAAAGAAATCGCGTTTTTTTTTTTTTTGCGATCGCACGGTTAATTACCGGCGATCGCAAATGCGGGGTCGGTAAAAACCCCCCGAATCATGTTCTCTGGGGTCTCGGCTACCCCCGGCAGCCGAGACCCCGGAGAAAATCCAACTCTGGGGGGCGCTATTTACTTTTTCCACAGCGCAGTTAATTAACGGCGCTGTGGTTTAAGTACCCTTAGCGGCCGCCGTTAAAAGGCGTATCGGCGGTCGTTAAGGGGTTAAAGATCTCTATTTGTTTTTTTCTGGAAAACATAGTAGAGCAGAAAATTAACCAATAAGTTACAGTGAACTCTGTAGTTATCAAAATTACAGTGTTTTTTTGTAACTCAGAGAAGGGAATAACTCCATACTGGCTCTAACAGCTGGTCATGGGGCTTTAGAAACAGCCAAGCACGGCGGCACTGTGCTGTTTTTGTAACTTCTATAGAAATTAATTTGAGCTACTTTAAGGCTAAGTTCACACTGGGTGTTTTTGCTGCATTTTTTATGCGTTTTATCTAGTGTTGAGCATTCCGATACCGCAAGTATCGGGTATCGGCCGATATTTGCGGTATCGGAATTCTGATACCGAGTTCCGATATTTTTGCGATATCGGGAATCGGTATCGGGATGAATATTCATGTGTAAAATAAAGAATAAAAATAAAAAATATTGATATACTCACCCTCGGACGCGCCCTGGTTGTAACCGCTGCAACCGGCACCCTCCCTTCCTAAGAATGAGCGAGTGAAGGACCTGCGATGACGTCGCGGCTTGTGATTGGTCGCGTAAGCGGTCACATGAGCGGTCACGCGACCAATCACAAGCCGCGACGTCATCGAAGGTCCTTCACCCTGTATTCTTAGTAACGGAGGCTGCCGGTTACACCGCTAAGGTCCAGGGTCCGCCGGAGGGGTGAGTATAGCCATATTTTTTATTTTTATTCTTTATTTTTTACATGAATATGGATCCCAGGGCCTGAAGGAGAGTTTCCTCTCCTTCAGACCCTGGGAACCATTCCAGGATACATTCCGATATTTGTGTCCCATTGACTTGTATTGGTATCGGGTATCGGTATCGGCGATATCCGATATTTTTTGGATATCGGCCGATACAATCCGATACCGATACTTTCAAATATTGGAAGGTATCGCTCAACACTAGTTTTAACTAATTTTCAGCTGCATTTGGCAGTAGCAGCTATGTCTATGAGATTTCAGAAATCTATTGCACACACATTGTTTTTTTGTCATCAGTATTTGTGCTTTGCCTGTTTCTTTGGACATAGAGCATGTCACTTCTTTCAGCGTTTTTTTCAGGATTTTTCACCCACGCTACCGCCGGCACTGGGGACCTGAGCGTGTGGCTGCATGTATTTCTACTAAACACTCCAGTCCGAACTGCCGGAGGCGGTGCCAGGAATTGATGCCAGAGACTTGTGCGAGTTTCTCGCATTGCACTCGCAAGTGTGACCCCGGCCTACCAGTGTAGTTCTTTCCACTGGAGATCAGACTCCATGTTCTCTGTTGGATTTATACAAGACTGCTTCATGATCATGCGGAAAATGCAGCTAACTTAGAAACACTGAGGGCCATTATATTTATCATATAATTTCATCCTTCATTACCAGATTTATTGCTCCATTAATCTAAATAAAAGCAACTAAGAGGTAGCAGGATTTCTTTTCGGCTTTTTAATAATTTTATTGATTCATCGTGAATTCATCAATCTTATTAATCGAGGTCAAAAAACATATTTTTCTTTCCCAGAGAATTATGAAAATCATTTTTAAGATTATTTCATTCTAGCTATTTCTATTCTTTGTTTTTTACTTTGTCTTACAAACGTCATCACAAATACCAAAGTTCAGTGGCATTAAAGATTTTCACAGCTTTCAGGTATGAAACGAGGTATAAAATACAACTACTGCAAGATTCCTATTTTTATAGATTCATCATAATGTCTAAAGACCTTTTCTATGTTTTTCATCTTCGTGCTTACAATTGCCTTTGAATTTTATATTTCTTGAATGTCAAAGCTACTGTTGTTAATCCCTTCATGCCGGGACCAATTTCATTTTTTTTGTTTTTGTTTTTTTTCTCCCCTTCTTCCAAGAGCCATAACTTTTTTTATTTTTCCATCCATACAGCCTTGTGAGGACTTGTTTTTTGTGGGACGAATTGTACATTTGAGTGACACTATTCATTTTGTCATGTGATTTACTGGAAAGCAGGAAAAAAAATTCAAATTGTGTTGAAATTGTAAAAAAAAAAAATGTTTTTGGGGTCTTTTATTTACCATGTTCACTATAAACTGACCTGGCAATATGATTCTCCAGGTCAGTATGATTACGCACATACCAAAAATGTACAGTTTTTTTTTACTTAAATGGGGAAAAAAATTGGAAATCTGTATAAAAAAAAATCAATAAGTTGTGTCGCCATTTTCTGAGACCCATATTGTTTCCCATATCATTTTCAATTTTCGGGATATGTGGCTGTGAAGGCTTATTTTTTGCACCCAGAAGCTGATGTATTCACTGATACCATTTTGGGGTAGATATGATGTTTTGATCACGTCCTATTGCAATGTTGCGGCAGCAAAAAAATGCCCCCTAATTCTGGGGTTTCAATTTTTCTCTTGTTACGCCGTTTACCAATCAGATTAATTTATTTAATATTTTGATAGGTCATAGTTTTACAAAAGCAGCTATACCAAATATGTGTATTTTTTTCCATTTATTTTTAATCTGGCAAAAGGGGGGTGATTTGAACATCTATATATTTTTATATTTTTTTAAAAATACTTCTGTTCCCTTTTTTACTGTATTTAATACTCCCCTTAAGGGGACTTGAACCTGCAATCGTACAAATTGCTTATACTTTACAAAGCAGTGCTACAGCACTGCTATGTATAGAAAAAATCATGGTCTTCTGTGAATGCCAGCTACCCCTCTTCAGCAGACCCCCAGCTGTATATGGTAACCCATCGACACTCCACGATTACATCACGGCTGCACCGATGAGTGCCAGGCAGCGCTCAGTAAATGCCTTTGTCATAAATTGACAGCAGTATTTAACAGGTAACAACTACAATAGGTGATGGTTGCCCGCCTCAAACCACACTACCGTACAATACAGCCGAGTGCTATGCGGTAAAACACTGTATAACACTTGGTCCAGTGTTACTCTATGGGGCAGCTCACATCTGTTATTATTTTCTCATGCTGAATCGGCATGCGAGAACAATCGCAGCATGCTGTGATTGGCACTAAAACTTGACTGAGCTAACCCTAAGGCTGGCGTCATACTCGGCATAAGACAATACGGTCCGTAATTTTTTCCGCCATTTAACCCTTTAATTTAATAGCTAGAACGGCCAAATTTTGCACATACACACTACTAACATTAGTAGTGTGGAATATGCAAAAAAAAATGGTGATATGAGATGGTTTACTGTATGTAAACCAGGTCTCATATCATGTCGGGTTTAGGAAGGAGATAGCAAAAGCCAGTAATTGAATTAACGGCTTTAAAGCTATCTAGCGCTGTATGAAATAATAATATATATACTTACAGTGGGGCAAAAAAGTATTTAGTCAGTCAGCAATAGTGCAAGTTCCACCACTTAAAAAGATGAGAGGCGTCTGTAATTTACATCATAGGTAGACCTCAACTATGGGAGACAAAGTGAGAAAAAAAAATCCAGAAAATCACATTGTCTGTTTTTTTAACATTTTATTTGCATATTATGGTGGAAAATAAGTATTTGGTCAGAAACAAAATTTAATCTCAATACTTTGTAATATATCCTTTGTTGGCAATGACAGAGGTCAAACGTTTTCTGTAAGTCTTCACAAGGTTGCCACACACTGTTGTTGGTATGTTGGCCCATTCCTCCATGCAGATCTCCTCTAGAGCAGTGATGTTTTTGGCTTTTCGCTTGGCAACACGGACTTTCAACTCCCTCCAAAGGTTTTCTATAGGGTTGAGATCTGGAGACTGGCTAGGCCACTCCAGGACCTTGAAATGCTTCTTACGAAGCCACTCCTTCGTTGCCCTGGCGGTGTGCTTTGGATCATTGTCATGTTGAAAGACCTAGCCACGTTTCATCTTCAATGCCCTTGCTGATGGAAGGAGGTTTGCACTCAAAATCTCACGATACATGGCCCCATTTATTCTTTCATGTACCCAGATCAGTCGTCCTGGCCCCTTTGCAGAGAAACAGCCCCAAAGCATGATGTTTCCACCACCATGCTTTACAGTAGGTATGGTGTTTGATGGATGCAACTCAGTATTCTTTTTCCTCCAAACACGAAAAGTTGTGTTTCTACCAAACAGTTCCAGTTTGGTTTCATCAGACCATAGGACATTCTCCCAAAACTCCTCTGGATCATCCAAATGTCTCTTCAGACGGGCCCGGACATGTACTGGCTTAAGCAGTGGGACACGTCTGGCACTGCAGGATCTGAGTCCATGGTGGCGTAGTGTGTTACTTATGGTAGGCCTTGTTACATTGGTCCCAGCTCTCTGTAGTTCATTCACTAGGTCCCCCCGCGTGGTTCTGGGATTTTTGCTCACCGTTCTTGTGATCATTCTGACCCCACGGGGTGGGATTTTGCATGGAGCCCCAGATCGAGGGAGATTATCAGTGGTTTTGTATGTCTTCCATTTTCTAATTATTGCTCCCACTGTTGATTTCTTCACTCCAAGCTGGTTGGCTATTGCAGATTCAGTCTTCCCAGCCTGGTGCAGGGCTACAATTTTGTTTCTGGTGTCCTTTGACAGCTCTTTGGTCTTCACCATAGTGGAGTTTGGAGTCAGACTGTTTGAGGGTGTGCGCAGGTGTCTTTTTATACTGATAACAAGTTTAAACAGGTGCCATTACTACAGGTAATGTACAGGTAATGAGTGGAGGAAAGAGGAGACTCTTAAAGAAGAAGTTACAGGTCTGTGAGAGCCAGAAATCTTGATTGTTTGTTTCTGACCAAATACTTATTTTCCACCATAATATGCAAATAAATTGTTAAAAAAACAGACAATGTGATTTTCTGGATTTTTTTTTTCTCAGTTTGTCTCCCATAGTTGAGGTCTACCTATGATGTAAATTACAGACGCCTCTCATCTTTTTAAGTGGTGGAACTTGCACTATTGCTGACTGACTAAATACTTTTTTGCCCCACTGTATATACACTACTCAAAAAAATAAAAAGAACAATTAAACAACAGAATATAACTCAAAGTAAATCAAACTTCCTTGAAATCAAACTGTCCACTTAGGAAGGAACACTGATTGACAATCAATTTCACATGCTGTTGTGCAAATGGAATAGACAACAGATGGAAATTATTGGCAACTAGATGGTGGCCCGATTGTAACGCATCGGGTATTCTAGCATATGTATCTACAGTACAGACCAAAAGTTTGGACACACCATCTCATTTAAAGATTTTTCTGTATTTTCGTGACTATGAAAATTGTACATTCACACTGAAGGCATCAAAACTATGAATTAACACATGTGGAATTATATACTTAACAAAAAAGTGTGAAACAACTGAAATTATGTCTTATATTCTAGGTTCTTCAAAGTAGCCACCTTTTGCTTTGATAACTGCTTTGCACACTCTTGGCATTCTCTTGATGAGCTTCAGGAGGTAGTCACCGGGAATGGTCTTCCAACAATCTTGAAGGAGTTCCCAGAGATGCTTAGCACTTGTTGGCCCTTTTGCCTTCACTCTGCACTCAGCGTTCCGGTCTGATGATTGTGGAGGCCAGGTCATCTAGCGTAGCACCCCATCACTCTCCTTCTTGGTCAAATAGCCCTTGCACAGCCTGGAGATGTGTTTGGGGTCATTGTCCTGTTGAAAAATAACTGATGGTCTAATTAAACACAAACCGGATGGAATAGTATGTCGCTGCAAGATGCTGTGGTAGCCATGCTGGTTCAGTATGCCTTCAATTTTGAATAAATCCCCAAAAGTGTCACCAGCAAAGCACCCCCACACCATCACACCTCCTCCTCCATGCTTCACGGTGGGAACCAGGCATGTAGAGTCCATCCATTCACCTTTTCTGGGTCGCACAAAGACACGGTGGTTGGAACCAAAGATCTCAAATTTGGACTCATCAGACCAAGCACAGATTTCCACTGGTCTAATGTCCATTCCTTGTGTTCTTTAGCCCAAACAAGTCTCTTCTGCTTGTTGCCTGTCCTTAGCAGTGGTTTCCTAGCAGCTATTTTACCATGAAGGCCTGCTGCACAAAGTCTCCTCTTAACAGTTGTTGTAGAGATGTGTCTGCTGCTAGAACTCTGTGTGGCATTGACCTGGTCTCTAATCTGAGCTGCTGTTAACCTGCGATTTCTGAGGTTGGTGACTCGGATAAACTTATCCTCAGAAGCAGAAGTGAACTCTTGGCCTTCCTTTCCTGGGGCGGTCCTCATGTGAGCCAGTTTCTTTGTATCGCTTGATGGTTTTTGCAACTGCACTTGGGGACACTTTCAAAGTTTTCCCAATTTTTCAGACTGACTTTCATGTAATGATGGCTATCATTTTTCTTTACTTAGCTGCTTTTTTCTTGCCATAATACAAATTCCATCAGTCTATTCAGTAGGACTATCAGCTGTGTCTCCACCAGACATCTGCTCAACACAACTGATGGTCCCAACCCCATTTATAAGGCAAGAAATCCCACTTATTAAACCTGAAAGGGCATACCTGTGAAGTGAAAACCATTTCCGGTGACTATTTCTTGAAGCTCATCAAGAGAATGCCAAGAGTGTGCAAAGCAGTCATCAAAGTAAAAGGTGGCTACTTTGAAGAACCTAGAATATAAGACATATTTTCAGTTGTTTCACACTTTTTTTGTTAAGTATATAATTCCACATGTGTTAATTCATAGCTTTGATACCTTCAGTGTGAATTTACAATTTTCATAGTCATGAAAATACAGAAAAATCTATAAATGAGAAGGCGTGTCCAAACTTTTGGTCTGTACTGTATGTATGTATATAGCAGCCACATAGTATATAGCACAGGCCACGTAGTACACTGTGTGCAGAATTATTAGGCAAGTTGTTTTTTGGATCACATGATACTTTTTATATATGTTGTCCTACTCCAAGCTGTTCAGGCTTGAGATTCAACTACCAATTAAGTAAATCAGGTGATCTGCATCTCTGCAATGAGGAGGGGTGTTGTCTAAGGACATCAAAACCCTATATAAGGTGTGCTTAATTATTAGGCAACTTCCTTTCCTTTGGTAAAATGGGTCAGAAGAGAGATTTGACGGGCTCTGAAAAGTTGAAAATTGTGAGATGTCTTGCAGAGGGATGCAGCAGTCTTGAAATTGCCAACCTTTTGAAGCGTGATCACCGAACAATCAAGCGTTTCATTGCAAATAGCCAACAGAGTCGCAAGAAGCGTGTTGGGCAAAAAAGGCGCAAAATAACTGCCCATGAATTGAGGAAAATCAAGCGTGAAGCTGCCAAGATGCCATTTGCCACCTGTTGTGCCATATTTCAGAGCTGCAATGTTACTGGAGTAACAAAAAGCACAAGGTGTGCGATACTCAGGGACATGGCCAAGGTAAGGAAGGCTGAAAAACGACCACCCTTGAACAAGAAACATAAGATAAAATGTCAAGACTAGGCCAAGAAATATCTTAAGACTGAGTTTTCAAAGATTTTATGGACTGATGAAATGAGAGTGACTCTTGATGGGCCAGAGGCTGGATCAGTAAAGGGCAGAGAACTCCACTCCAACTCAGACGCAAGCAAGGTGGAGGTGGGGTACTGGTATGGGCTGGTATCATCAAAGATGAACTTGTGGGACCTTTTCGGGTTGAGGATGGAGTGACACTCAACTCCCAGACCTACTGCCAGTTTCTTCAAGCAGTGGTACAGGAAGAAGTCGGTATCGTTCAATAAAAACATGATTTTCATGCAGGACAATGCTCCATCAGATGCCTCCAACTACTCCACAGCGTGGCTGGCCAGTAAAGGTCTTAAAAAAAAAAAAATAATGACATGGCCCCCTTGTTCACCTGATCTGAACCCCATAGAGAACCTGTGGTCCCTCATAAAATGTGAGATCTAAAGGGAGGGAAAACAGTACACCTCTCGGAACAGTGTCCGGGAGGCTGTGGTGGCTGCTGCACGCAATATTGATCATAAACAGATCAAGCAACTGACAGAATCTATGGATTGAAGGCTGTTAGTGTCATCATAAAGAAAGGTTTAAAAAAACTGACCGTCACATCCAAACAGATCAAGTGTGAACAGGCGCTGAATCTAGAGTCACCAACTCGTACACAATCAAACAAACAAGGCAGCACACTGTAGCGCCAAAACATGCAAACATAAAATATGAAAGTTAGACTGCATTACTGCACTAGAAATATGAAAAAATGAGAGCGTTTAGCGCATAAATTGGCCAATTTACGTGTACCTGGTAGCCACTTTACGGCATCTCTCGTATACCAGGTCCTACGCTGCCCCCAATGTCCAGCATCTCTGCCCCCAATGTGTCCAGCATCTCTGTCCCCAATGTCCAGCATCTCTGTCCCCAATGTCCAGCATCTCTGCCCCCAGTGTCTAGCATCTCTGCCCCCAGTGTCTAGCATCTCTGCCCCCAATGTGTCCAGCATCTCTGCCCCCAATGTGTCCATCATCTCTGCCCCCAATGTCCAGCATCTCTGCCCCCAGTTTCCAGCATTCTGGCCCGGGTCCCCCGGATTGCCCCTCTCAGTAAAAAAAACAAAAACAAACGAGTTCTTCTCACCTGACCGCGCTCCTTCGACGAAGCTCCCTTCTCGCAGCTGAAACGCGCCTGCGATTGGCTGGCGGCTGTTAACTATTGACGTGCAGGCACGGTCCTCACATCAGTAGCGTTAAACTGCCACAGCACCGGTAGGGGCCGGTGAGCAGATGAGATGGGGTCTGATGCGGCCCCCCTCTGCCCACCGGGCCAATACGCCAGTCAGGGCAGTAATGCCCTGATGGTGGCGGTCAATCTGAGGCCACACCATTGGGCCCTGGGCTGCCGCCCAGATTGACCTCATTATAATCCGCCCCTGTATGTTTGTATCTGTGTGTGTATCTATGCATGTGTGTACATCTGTGTATGTATGTACAGTATACAATATGTATGTGTGTATCTGTGTGTATGTACAGTATATGTATAATTTATGTGTGTGTATGTACAGTATACTGTATGTGTATTTCTATGTGTGTGTATGTGTATTTCTGTACAATATATGTATGTGCATCTATGTATGTACCATACCAAAAGAGAAAAGCAGACAGCGCCGCTAGTATTACTGGGTCTGTGCGCCGCAGGTGTAATGTGCAATTACAAGCTGTACCTCAGGATTCCGGGTGCTCCTCCAGAAAAAGCATGATGATGAATTCCATGGACGAGAAAAAAGTGGATAACACTCACCGATCCTTTAAAATTCCATTCTTTATTCGGTAACGATTAAAAAATCATCATGGCCGGGAGAGTGAGAATAGGAGTGTGCGATAGCAGGTGCTGACGATGACCATTTTGCGCTAATACAGCGCTTCTACAGGTCAAATCTGCTGTGCTGCGCTCGGCTATTTCCATCAGTTCTGTAGACAATGAATAGAGCAGATACCAGATGATACAGATATAGAAATCGCAGGAACATGAGATCTCGTCACGGACAGGAGCCGTCAAGAGTTAACAGGTTTATTAACAACACATATACTCCGCGCAGGGAATGTAAGGACTCAGGAGGTGTGTAAGGGAGAAGGGCAGACCTGGGAGCTAGGAAGGGACAGGGCAGGGACAAACGATAGTTCGATAGGAAGAAACAAAGGCAATAAAACTTATCAGTCTGTAGTTTTCTTGATTTCAACATCTCGGTACTCCAACAGTGGCACCAACAACAGCGGCACGTGAAGTCTCAGAGATGTCTGTAGAGGATGGGGTTCCAATCCACTGAGCGAGTGACGGGTCTTTGAAGGATGCAGTGTGCTCCTGCATTCACGAACGCCAAACGCTGTGCTCAGTCTAGTATGAAGTACAGCCAGAACAAAGCCTCGCTCCGCGGTGTACACAGGTACCTGGCTAAGGGGCTCTGGCCTGGTCACCTGCTTCTCACTGCGCTGCGCGCACGTTACAGTCACTGGTCTCAACTCAGAGTCACCTCCTGGCATGGAGGTTAGCAGGAAACTGGCAGGCCTGTCATCCACTTACAGTAGACCCATACGCAGGGGATCTGTCAAGTCGGCCTGCGCTCAAGAGGTGCTCTGCAGTCACCGCTAATACTGCACTTGACTGTCCGCTTAGCTTTCTCTGTCTCTTTTCCCGCGCGCAGCGCTTTTTAACCCGGCCCCGCCTACTGCAGCCACATGCAAGGGTCGGTCCTTGTCTGAAAATCTTCCCTCCTGCAACATTGGTGACAGTCCTAGTACTTCCGGAACCAGTGTGAGAAATGTACACCAGATCTTGTTTTTCCTCTTACATTCCCCCTCTCTTTTAGCTCGCCATTCCACGGGTGAGATGTTTCTTAGTTCACGCTGACACTCTTCCAGTTATTGAACTATTTGCCACCAAACAAACTGATCCTGACTGTATTGGTTATGGGGTACACCTGCTGTAGTTCGTTCGGAGCGCCGCAGGATAGAAGAATCAGTAGATTCCAAGGGAGCCACTGAATCAGGTTGTCCTCAGGGACTGGAAGACACATTTTCCCCGACTGAACCGTCGGCGTCAGATTCTTCTTCTTCATATTCAGCAAGAACTGGCAGAACTACATTTGGAGCATACAGTGTCTCCTGTTCTTGGTCAGAATCTCTTGGTAAGCAGAGTCGTAACATGTTTCAATGGACTATGCGAGTGGGGGCACTTTCCACTCCCTCAGGCTGATTCTCATAGACGGGTCCGTTAGCGTCGACTCTACACTTCACCCTCTCCAGGTTATCTCGAGGGTGCCTCCCTCATACCAGGACATGGTCTCACACCTGGTGAGCTGTCCCATGCAGAGGTGCGGTCCTGTGATGTTCCAATTCTTGAAACTTGTCTTCAACCAATGTCAATGTTCTCAAACTCAAGTGGACATGGAGCGCCCGCCAGGCCCATGGGGTACTCGGAACCGGGCTGGTTCTTAAAGGGATGTGTCACGGTGGCAGTGACCTGGTCCATGGCCCTGGGCATCCAATAAAAGGGGATTTGAAATGGGAAATAAAGTTTAATCGTGACGCCACTTGTGGTATTCGGTCAGAGGTGACCGACGCTGCTTAAAGGGGTCCACTGGGGTGATGTTATGGCAGCAGAGATGGTTTGGCTTCCCATAGGTGAAGCTGGGTCCCCAGGGCTCCTGGTGTGGTAGGAACAGATGGTTGATGGTGTAGAAAAAATCCGAGGGCACAAGGTTGCAGTCTCTTTACCTTTTTACTGGTATAAAGCAGCCACAGTCCAGGATACGGATCACAGGTTGTGGTGTGGTCTGGCTGGCTTGGAAGCAATTCAGGAATCCCCCTAACCAGGTGGGATTGGAAGCCTTCCTCTCTGCGCTGTGTTGTAGTTCCTTGCTTCTTAAGGCCTAAAACAAGGTCCTCATTTCTCTCTGTTCCTCTTTAGGTAGGACACTACCCGCATGGCAGGTAACGCAAGCCTTTTTAGAGGGTCTCTCAGATGACTCTGGGCTTTATGCGTTACTGTGCGGTTGGGCATTAATGGTGATCTGCTGCCCGTCAGTTTCTGCTGTGGGGCATTCTGGCCATTGGTTCCTGCTCTTCAGCCTAGAGGAAGCTCAGTCGCAGCTCCCTTCCAGCTCTTTACTTCGCCTTTGCTCCTTCCTCCTTCACACTCTCTACAAACTGTTCCATTCCTTTCTTTCCCTTCCAGGAGCTGCAGATCCTCACGTCTGCACAGCCCCTCTGTCTTCATGACTGCACTCAGTCCCTGTCTCTGGCAGACTCCTCTTCTTTCCCTCCAACCAGAAAATATATAGGGGAGCCACCCACAAACTGGATCAGAGCTCCCCCTTCTGGCCTGGAGTAGGAACATGTTGCATGTTTTTGATACCTGTTAAAGGGATCCTTTCTCAATTCCAAGCATGGTGTCACCCTCCCCATGAGGAAGGCAATACCACTGTAACAGCCGGTTACCTGGGGTGTTACAGATGCCCCCGTCATTGGGTAGTCTTTCTCGGGCTCTAGCTCCAGTTCAGTAATTTCTTTCTTTCTCTGGATGACCAAACGAGAGAGAGTATACGGCGTGTAACCGATGGAGCTGTGTTTTCGATTGTTATACACCCATACCAACTTAGCCACATTATCAGGCCATTGGGCCCTTCTATCCTCTTCCAAGGTCCTCAACATCTGGATTAGAGTTCGGTTGAATCGTTCGCAGGCCCCATTTCCCTGGGGGTGGTAGGGCATCGTCCGGGACTTCCCGATCTGGTACAACCAATGTAATTCTTCCATCACCCTTCCAAGAAAACAGGCGACTTGATCCGAGCATATGCACATTGGACACCCGTTTACCTGGATGAAGTTCTTACAGATGGCGTATGCCGCAGATTCAGCAGTCTGATCTCGTGTCGGTGTCACAACGGCAAACTTCGTGAAGTGATCCGTCATCACCAAGCAATGTTCATATCCCTGATGTGCTGGGCCAACGGTCAGATAATCTATCATTAGCAACTCTAGAGGAGCAGACATCACTATGGTTCAGGTGGCTTTGTCAATTATGTCGGAGCTGCGAGTTGGCTGATTTCCTCCACTACAGTTTTTAATTGAGGATGATAAATTAGTCATTGTAGCCACTGAAAGGTATTTTCCGGTCCAAAGTGAGCTCGTCTTTCAAGTGACTCTGTAGCCACCGGGACATCAATGTTTCAGGGACCACCATTTGCCAGGTGACGCCCAGCTCCCGTGGCAGTAGAACTTTCCGGTACAGAAATACATCACGCAGCTGTAGTTTCTCCCATTGCCATAGCATCAGCAGAGCACCAAGGGACAGAGCATCTCTTTCTTGCTGGCTGGGCAGTTGTTTGGATGACACCCACTGCCTCAATCGCGCCAATTCTTCATCTTCCTGTTGTTGTTGTATCCGGACCCACTCATCACAGGATTGTCCCAATAGACACACACAAGTCGCCGTCTGTACTTGCTCCAGCGTGGCTGCCAACATCCTGGCAGATTCCTTGAATCTAGGAACCTCTTCTGCCTAAAGTTCCTCATCATGGTTTGGCCCTGGCTCCTCATAGTTCTCTCGGGACAAAGCATCGTTGTCACGGAGCTACCGCGACAGAGAGGTTCCAGAGAACCGCAGCGCTCTGGGCCTCGTTCACACACAGTGAACAGAAGCTCTTCACCTGTATTCTGACCTTGCTGCTTTGTGCCAGCAGTGCAGGAGTTAACCTTATTGCTGGGGTCCTGAGAGCTGGGTCTCTCTCAGCTGAAGTGGATTTTGTAATCTGATCCTCTATATAGACCCAGTCCTGACTTCAGCTATTGTCAGTGATCAGTTCTACTGCCTGGCTTGGAGGTTGAAGGAGCGTAGTGTTGGTGTTGGAGGTTTATTTACAGAGATTGGTGTCTGCTGTTTTGGTTGCATGTTAAACCTGTTTTCCTTCCTAGTTTATTCCATCTCTTCCCTTCTCTGTGTTTCCTCTGTGGTTGTGTGAACATTTTGTGAGTTTGAGACTTTTAGTTACCTTGTCTGTATACCCTGTTATTTGTTGTATTATTACACTGGTGCAGTCCACCTCCTTTGGGGGGAGAGGGGGCCACTCATAGGGCCTGCACAGGAGACAGGGATATGCTGGCGGCTCGGGCCTCCTAACCATCATAGGTACCCCCGAGATAAGGGAAAGCCAGGGCCCCATTAAAGTGGTAGGGACAGGTGCGGGTCCCAGTACGCCGTCCTGCCCCTTTATCGCCGCTTACGGTGTGACAATCGTCATGGGTATTCTCTGCTCTTCTGTTGTAGGTGATTTTATAATGAAACTTTGCCATCCGTGCTTCCCAGAGTTGTTCCAGCTCCCCAAGTTGTGCTCTTTCCATATGAGCCAATTGATTGTTATCCGCGCGCATGTGAACTTCAGAACTGGACATTCAGCAAACTTCTCCGTCTTAGTCCACACCAACGCCAAAAACTCCAGCTTGAAAGAACTGTAGTTATCCAGGTTCTTCTCAGAGTCATGAAGAGATCGACTTGCATAAGCAATTACTCGCTCCTCTCCTTTCTGAATCTGGGACAGCACTGCTCCGAGTCCATGCAAACTTCCATCCGTATGTAGAATGAATGGCTGCGTAAAGTCGGCATAGGCCAGCACTGGTGCCTCCATCAAGGCCAATTTCAGGGCTTCAAACCTCTTGTCACTCGCCTCATTGTACAGTTCTGTTGCTAGCACTAGACGGTAGCCCCTTCAACAGCTCCAGCAGCGGGTTCACAATGCAGGTAAAGTTCTTTACAAAACGTCTGAAATACCCCGTGAGTCCCAGGAAAGCCCACACGTCTTTCACGGTTTTCGGGGTAGGCCATTCTTGTACCACAGCAATCTTTTCTTGAGATCATCTCACTCCTTCTACAGAGCCAGCATGTCCCAGATACTCAATTTGAGTGCGAAACAGATGACAGTTCTGAGGTTTCTCTTTTAGACCATGCTGTTGTAGACGACTCGACACCTGTTCCAGTCTCCGGAGATGTTCTTCAAACGAGGGAGCAAAGACAATGATGTCGTCCAGATAGATCAGAGTGGCCTCAAATTTAAAACCCCCAAACACCTTTCCTTGAGTTGCTGAAAAGTACCTGGGGCGTTGGCTTGGCCGAACAGCATCTGATCAAACTCGAATAATAATCCCATGGGGAGTATGAAGGCTGTTTTGGCTTGGTCTCGCTTGGACATCGGCACTTGCCAGTAGCCACTGGTGAGGTTCAATGTGGAAAAGTATTTAGCATTTCTCAGGGCGGACAGGGACTCCTCAATCCTCAGCAGCGGATAAGAATCCCATAGTGTACAGGCGTTGAGTTTGTGGTAATCCACACAGAAATGTAACGTTCCATCCTTCTTCCGCACCAGCACGATGGGGGCAGCCCATGGGCTCTGACTCTCTCGAAGTACCCCCTTCTGTAGCATCTGGGTCGGCATGCCTTTCACATCCTGGTACATTTGGGGAGGAATTTGACGGTAACGCTCTCTTATGGGCCCAGCATTTCCAGTTGGAATCTCATGTGTGATTGCTGTCGTGCAGCCAAAGTCAACTTCGTGTCTCGCAAACACATCCTGGTATCTTCCCAACAATGCTTCCACCTTCCACTGTACCTGTTGTGGTGTCAGTTCAGTAAGCTCAGCTCTCATCTGTTCCAGGATTCGGCATCCCTCCTTCAAATGTCAAGGGTCGGGTGACAAAGCAGTGTCCACGGTCACCATCCAAGGATCCCCTTGTTTGACAGTCAGCTGTACAGCCTGAGGTGATATAAGCTCTTCTGGCATACCCTGTACATGAGCCACTTCACTTCTGGGGGGTATCATCATTTTTCCCCAAATTCATACAGCATAAATGAACTCCATCTCGCACCGTAGCTAATGTCTGCGCCACAAGAATTCCCGGCGGTAACTGATCAGCATTACTCAGCTCGATCTGAACCTCGATGTACATGCTCGGATGGGTAGGGTAAGCACTGTTTGACCCGGCGGTAGGACTCTATTGATTGAAGTTGGGGCAATTACTTTCCACAGAGTCTTTCCACCTCTGGCGGTCTCTTGGGCTTGTGCCGCCCTAATCAGCTGTTGGAAGGCTTTCCTCTGTGGTGTATGGGTACTCTATTGTTTAAGGAACCTGTCTGATGAATCATTAATAAGAAGAATTCCGAACTTTCTCAGCACATTCATGCCTAGCGTGACAGTATGTTCATTACTCGCCTCTCCAGCTGTAGCACCACTCCTTTTCATCCTAAGTCTTTCCCACAGAACACTATATTCATCTAGACCACCCCTGTGACCGGATGGGCAATTGTTTGGCGGCTGTGAGCTTGATCACTTGTCCCCATTCATGCCGCATAGCTTCAGTAAAGTGCCGGCGGAAGTATACTTTGGGCATTGTGGTCACCTGTGAGCCCTTATCAACCAGATAACGTACAGCTCGACCAATCATCTCGGGGCACATGGAAACAAGATTTGTGGGACTTCTAGCACTTAGCACTCCTTCTTAATGGTACAGGCTCCGGGCGGCGTCCCCCAGGCTCGGAGCCCCCTAGTTTAACGAACGTCGCTGGAGAGGCCTACCCCATCGGGTGCACCACCGGGCTACGTGTCCTGCTTTTTCACAGGTATAACATGTGGGGGGTCTTTCTCTGCAGGACATTCTCATCTCACAGCGGGGGTCAGGCTCTTGATGATTTTCAGGCAGGCAGCTACTACAGGTACTTTCTTTGAATCAGCCAAATCTTCACGTATCTGCTGTACCTCCTTTCGCAATTCTTCTACCCACTCGGGTTCAGTAACCGTAGCTGCGGTCACCTCCCCACTCTGGACCTTCCCCACCAGAACTGTCACCCCCTTCTCTTGCTCGCACGTGCGCGCTTCACTCACTATTTCAGAGAAAGTCATGCTGGATTTTACTCTGAAGGGCTCCTTCAGCAGCACGTCCCGTAAGCCCATCACTAATTGGTCTTGCAGCACTTCGTCAATAGACCCTATTCCTACGCCATCATTGCGAGCAATGGCAGTATGATGTTCCTGCATTCATCAACTGGGTGACCGTCTCCCCTTCTCTTTGAACCCAGCTGAACAGGCGCATACGTAACTCCCCTATGTCCGTGGGGTCTCCATGCGTCTCTTCAAGTATGAGTAAAACTTTATCCAGGGTATCTCTCGCCTGTAGGGGCCAAAGCATGACATTGTCCCTGGCCTCCCCATCTAGCGCCATCATAGCCACCTCTGCTTCTAGGGCCAGAGTCATGGGATGCATTCTCATCACCCCCCTTATACGTTCAGTCCAACTCCAAAGCATCGTGTTATTCCCAGTAAACTTCTGGAGGTTATTTAACATGGCCCCCAGGGAGATACTGGATCTAGGGCCCCATCCAACTGCTTGATCTGCCGCCTCCACACCATTGAACGACATCCTGCCGACTACGCCTAATGTAGAAATCGCAGGAACGTGAGATGTCATCCCGGACAGGAGGCAGATCAAGAGTTAACAGGTTTATTAACAACACGTATGCACCGTGCAGGGAGTGTAAGGACTCAGGAGGTGTGTAAGTGAGAAGGGCAGAACTGGGAGCTAGGAAGGGACAGGGCAGGGATGAACGATAGTTCGATAGGAAGAAACAAAGTCAATAAAACGTATCCGTCTGTAGTTTTCTACAGCACCCCTTTTGCAAGTATCACAGCTTGTAAATGCTTTTTGTAGCCAGATAAACGTCTTTCAATTCTTGTTTGAGGGATTTTGATCCATTCTTCCTTGGAAAATTCTTTCAGTTCTGTGAGATTCCTGGGTTGTCTTGCATGCACTGCTATTTTGAGGTCTAGCCACAGATTTTCAATGATGTTCAGATCAGTGGACTGTGAGAGCCATTGTAAAACCTTCAGCTCGCGCCTTTTGAGGTAGTTTATTGTGGAGTTTGACGTGTGTTTAGGATGATTATCCATTTGTAGAAGCCATCCCCTTTTCAACTTCAGCATTTTTTTTTACAGATGATGTTATGTATTGTAGCATTTTGCCTACTACGTGTCTTGGGGGACACTCGCTTAGCACGGGATTCAAGCACTCAGGCACGGTTTCCTCATATCAGTCTCTTAGGTTTATTAACCCTCATAAACCACATAACGTAAAGTTCATTTCAATACATCCATGAACATATCATGACCCCCAGTCTGTTCATGTAGCAGATAAACTTGTCTTAGGCATATTACAATCCCCTTGTCCAGGGTTACCTTCCTGGAGCTCCTGCTCCACAGGCTGACTTCTCGTCAGTCCAAGGTCCTCAACATAGGTGACCTGGCCGGGTGCTATTCAGGACGTGCATCCCTGTCTGGGACCGTCCAACACCCAGGCCACCAGTACCAGAGTCCCACCACGTGCTCTTCAGGGAGACAGCACTCCCAACACCTAGGCTTCCAGGACCTTCCAGCACAGAACCATTCAGGTTCACACTCAGAGACCATGTGACCCACGCCCTGGTCACATTACATACTTGTAACCACTCCCATAGGTGGGAGTGTGTGTGTGTGTGTGTGTGTGTGTGGGTGGATAGTTTGACCCGCCCATCTCTCATAGCTAGCCCTGCCAGTCTCCCTTAAGCAACACAATTTACTTGTAGGACTACAGGTCCCAGAACATCCTTACTTCAGGCTGACAGTGCAGAGTGTCTTCCTCTGCGACACACATACCGGCCATTCACAATAACGCCAGACTTTGTCTTATCACCACAGTTATGCCTGTGACTGCCATGCATTCCTATGGCCTCAATACGCCTCCATGCGTATTCTGGGGAGACCATACAGCACCCCCTACCTGTAACAGGGGTCACTGCACCACAGTTTGCATCAAGAATTTGTTGAAATTTCATTGCATCCATTCTTCCCTCTACCTGTGAAATGTTCCCCATGCCATTAGATGCAACAAAACCCCAAAGCACGATTGATCCACCGCAATGCTCAATGGTTGGAGAAAAGTTCTTTTCCTGAAATTCTGTGCCTTTTTTTCTTCACACATACATTTAACCATTGTGGAAAATAGTTCTATTTTAACCTCATCGGTCCACAGGACTTGTTTCCAAAATGTATCAGGCTTGTTTAGATGTTCTTTTGCATACTTCTAATGCTGAATTTTATGGTGAGGACACAGCAGATATTTTCTTCCGATAACTCTTCCATGAAGGCCATATTTGTGCAGGTGTCACTGAACGCTAGAACAATGTTCCACAACTCCAGAGTCTGCTAAATCTTTCTGAAGGTATTTTACAGTCAAGCAGGGATTCTGATTTGCCTCTCAAGCATACCTTCAAGCAGGTCTCTCTGAAATTTTAATTGGTCTTCCAGACTTTAACTTTAAATAAATAATATGAAACAGGTGTTGTTTTCTTCCTTGAGAAGAAGGCCCACTGCAGTTGAATCTATTGTGTGTTTCATGACACTGAAGCAGAAATAATATTTTCCTCTTTCCCAGCTATACCTTATATATATTAAACTGTAATCTGTTGAGTTATTAACTGAGGTCTGAAGTCAGTAGCAATCAAAGGTTATGAGATAAGAACGCAGTTGCAAAGAGGAAGAGAGGATCAGATGGCTTATTGAACGTATGAGGCTTGGATCATGGAGATACTTTGTTGAGTCCTTGGAAACAAGAGCAAAAATATTGTGTACTGAATTCCAGGTCCTCTAGAGGAAACACATTATGGCACTTTTCTTTCTGTTTGTATTAATCACATTTACTGCTTAAAGCTTTGAGTGGCTTCTAAAGCTGAGACTGAGAAAGGGCTGACAAAATTATGGGAGTCCACCTAAACTGTCAGCGCTAAATAGTTTTTAAAGTTTTTAGCTTTTGAGGCTTTTTTGGAGTTTAATACGTTTGGTCAACACTTTTCTAACTTCAGCCATCTCAGAAGCTGTCTGTCTTTTATGCGTAACCTTACACTGTGGGTTTGATTCATCAAAGTGGCATTTTTGTCATGCTGGTCTTGATGAAGAGGGGTGGTGGCATGCGAAGTGCCTGATTGATTAAGAGGCGCATGCTTATTAATCAGGCAAGGCGTGAAGTGGCATGTGCTTCTATGTGAACCTCAGCACCAATCTTAGTGCAATTAGACATAAGGAACGCCAACATTAGTCATGAATTTGACAAGCGTGAATCATCATGCCACAGTTTCTTCCAGTTTGTTGAAGCTGGGTGAAAATTCCATGAAAAAGTCTTACGTTGAGCAAAGTTTTGCAACCTTTCAAAGCTTTTTATGTCAGGCTGTTTGATGAAACGCTTATCATCATGGTAACCAATTTCCAAGTGATATATGGCCATTTTGGGCCATCCAGCGTTTCAGTCTATACAAATGCATAGAGCATGGGAATCAAACAAGGAGAATTGGAGCTGCTAGCACAGGGAGAGAGATAAGAGGCATCAGTGAAACTTGGTGGAATGATACACATGCTTGGAATACAAACCTTGAAGGCTACAACTTATTTATTAGATACAGGATTAACAAGAAGGGAGGGGGTGTTGCATTGTATGTTAGGAAAACATATATCTCCATAGAGATTCAAGCTTCCGAAACTGAAGAAACTGGTTACAATAGGCAAATTGCCTCTTCAGAGAAAAAGAGGACTTGAACTCTATAGCGCCACCTGCTGGAAGTAGCAATCCCTTAAGTCACAATCAACCCTTTAACGATGTGCCTTTTAACAGCGGCAATTAAGGATACTTATTTGCTGAGAAATAAGTGTATAGCAACCCCCCAGAGTCGGAAATTCTCTGAGGTCTCGGCTACCCCCCGGAGAACATGATTTATTTTGTTTTTTTCCGACCCCAGTGTTGCTATGACCGTTGTTCACGGAATAACGTCAACCTCAAAAAAAGGCTGATTTCCCTTTTAATTTCTTTCTCCTTTGATGTGATCTAGCACATCAGAAGAGAGAGAGAAATGGGATCCCCCGGTATCTCTGGTGTCCCTGGACCCTCCTGCATCCCCCGGTGATGTCCCTCTCCCGTCGGCGTCTTCCTCTGGAAAGAAAATGATGGGAGCGATCTACTTACATCACTCCCATCACTTACATCACTCTAAGGCAGCGTGCATGGTGCATGCCTAAGAAATAATTGCAGAGTGCAGGAGCCGGCGACGGCACAAGACAGAGAGGAGGCAGCCCCTGGTGGAATGATGGACGGCAGCGAGGCGCTTGAGTCGGAGAGAAATCATACCTCCCTGACGCAATACAGGTATGGCGCAAAATTTATAAAAGTGATTATTTCAGTATTCCTAGGGATACTAAACATTAGAGCCACCTTCACAGAATTCAGCCTTAGTGCTGCTGAAGGTGGCTCTTTTACCTTAAAGGCCCTGGGGGGTGACAGGTTCCCTTTAATGTTGATAATTATGGCTTACAGCCAATGAAAACCCAAAACTCATTATCTTAGTAAATTAGAATACTTTATGAAAAATTATTTTAAAATTTGAAATGTTGGCCTACTGAAAAGTATGTTCAGTAAATGCACTCAATACTTGGTTGGGCCTCCTTTTGCATCAATTATTGCATCAATGCGGCACTGCTAAGGTGTTATGGAAGCGAGGTTGCACTGATAGCAGCCTTCAGCTCGTCTGCATTGTTGGTTGCTCGCTGACTTTGTTCTTGATAAAACACAGTGGACTTACACCAGCAGATGACACGGCTCCCCAAACCATCACTGATTGTCGAAACTTCACACTAGACCTCAAGCAGCTTGGATTATGTGCCTCTCCACTCTTCCTCCAGACTCTGGGACCTTGATTTCCAAATGAAATGCAAAACTTAATTTAATTTGAAAACACCTTGAACCACTGAGCAACAGTCCAGTTCTTTTTCTACTTGGCCCAGGTAAGACACTTCTGGTGTTGTCTACTATTGGTCATGAGTGGCTTGACACATGGAATGCGACACTTGTAGCCCATGTCCTGTGTGTGGTGGATTTCGAAGTAATGATTCCAGCAGCAGTCCACTCCTTGTGAATCACCCCCAAATTTTTGAATGGCCTTTTCTTAACAATCCTTTTAAGGCTGCGGTTATCCCGGTTGCTTGTGCACCTTTTTCTACCATACTTTTTCCTTCTACTCAACTTTCCATTAATATGTTTGGATACAGCACTTTGGGAACAACTAGTTTCTTTAGCAAAGACTCTTTGTGGCTTGCCCTCCTTGAGGAGTGTGTCAATGACTGCCTTCTGGACATCTGTCAAGTCAGCAGTCTTCCCCATGATTGTGGAGCCTACTAAAACAGACTAAGGGACCTTTTTAATTGCTTAGGAAGCCTTTGTGTATGTTTTTTGTTAATTATTTTAATTTACTGACATAATGACTTTTGGGTTTTCATTGGCTGTAAGCCATAATCATCAACATTAACAGAAATAAACACTTGAAATAGATAACTCTGTTTGTAATGACTCTATATTAATAGGAGTTTCACTTTTTGCATTGAAGAACTGAAATAAATTAACTTTTTGATGATATTATAATTTTGTGAGAAGCACCTGTAGTTCATAAATAGCATTTTCCACATATCTACTTTACATCAGCACAATTTTGGAAGCATATTTTTCTTTTAGGAATTTAGAAGGGTTAAAAGTTGACCAGCGATTTCTCATTTTTTCTGCAAAATTTACAAAACCTTTTTATTAGGGACCACATTACATTTGAAGTGACTTTGAGGGGTCTGAATGACAGAAAATACCCAAAAGGGACACTAAAATTTCTTGTTAAATTTACCTTGAGTACGCCAATGCCCCATTAGTGAGGGAAATCCACTCTTTGGCCGTATGGCAGTGCTCGGAAAGGAAGGAGTGCCAATTGACTTTTTGAAGGCAAAATTAGCTGGAATCAAGAGCTGGTGCCACGTTGCAGTTGGAGATTCCCTTAGAGAAGGAGTGATGTTTTGGAATGCAGACTTTGATGGAAAGGTGTGTGGGTGTCATGTCGCATTTGGAGAGCACTTAATGTGCCTAAATAGTGGAAACCTCCCATAAGTGGCCCCCTTTTGGAAACCACACCCCTGAAGGATTTTATCCAGGGCTATAGTGAGCATCTTGAACCCAAAGGTATGACACAGAATTTGATAACATTAGGTTATCATATTGAATATGTCGTCATTAGTGTTGGGCGCAAGTGCTCGCTACTCCAGTTTGTACCAAGTATCGCGAATGCTTGAGTGACATGCTCGATCCCAGCTTCGCATGTTTCATGGCTGTTAGACACCCAAAAAACCATGCGGGAATATGTGCATACCTGAGCACCTGATGCAAACTCAAGTAGCGAGAACTTGCACTCAACACTAGATGTCATATCGTCATCATTATTTTTTTTAAACTAACTCCAACCCTAACACAATCCTAAGCACAACCCTAACCCTAATCCCAACCCTAACTGCAAAGAATGAAAAAAATATTTTTTTATTTTATAATTTTTTATCTAACTACTTACTAATTGTTTTCTTTTGATCACTTTGATAAGGTCTATCACAATGATCAAAAGGAACCAATATGAAAAATTCCATATCATTGCCGGGTAGCCGTCGGCAGATCTTGGTGGCTGCACTGCGCATGTGCCCGCCATTTTCTTCCAGAAAGATGACGTGGAGGGCCGGGGTATAGCGGAGGTATCGGGAGGACTCCATTACTCTTTTTTCTGATATGTTAGCTCATATCAGAGGAGAGAGAGAAATGAATTATAAGTTTGACTTTATTTTTATTTTTTATGTGATCGCTGTGAATAACGGTGACCACGCGACGGGGACAGCAAAATTTTCAGGCTTTGCCTCACAGTCCCGCACGGGACTCTGCTTCTCCCGCAGACAGCAGGAGAACCAGCCAACATGCCCCCTTGCATGAGTCCACGCCCCTTCCCCTGCAGTCTGTTTTTCTTCCAGTGTGCGCTGTACAGCTCAGAGGGAGAGAGGGGACATTTTTGAGGTACGTGTCAGCTGCCTTGTGTGGTCAGGAGATGTTTCCAGTGTGGATGTAGCAGACAGTGTGCACGAGGTCAGGTGTATGGAGCGGAGCCGTGTGTGTATGAGGTGTACGGAGCAGAGCCGTGTGTGTATGAGGTGTATGGAGTGGAGCCTTTGTGTATGAGGTGTATGGAGTGGAGCCTTTGTGTATGAGGTGTATGGAGTGGAGCCGTGTGTGTATGAGGTGTATGGAGCGGAGTGCGTGTGTATGGAGCGGAGCAGTATGTGCAAAGTGTACGCGTGTGTAGGAGTAGCTATGTGTGGCCATTATACGGTACGAAGTATCATGTGCGGCCAATATACAGTATGGAGAATCATGTGCAGTCATTATACAGTATGGAGCATCATGTGCAGTCATTATACAGTATAGAGCATCATGTGCAGCCAATATACAGTATGGAGAATCATGTGTGGCCATTATACAGTATGGAGCATCATGTGCAGCCAATATACAGTATAGAGCATCATGTGCAGCCAATATACAGTATGGAGCATCATGTGCAGCCAATATACAGTATGGAGCATCATGTGTGGTCATTATACAGTATGGAGCACTGTGGCCATATTTCTTTGTTTATAATTATTCTTTATGAAACAGTGTGATCAGCAGTGCTAAATGGGTGTGGTTGGGACAAGGATATGGGTGTGACTAGTTAAGAATGGGTGTGGTCAGAGGCATGGCCTAAAATTTGCCCACTTTATCCCTATTTCCCAACTTCAAAAGTTGGGAGGTATGTGCAACGCTGTCTGCCTGTGAGATAGAAGTGGAGAGGAAGCTGCAGATGTGTTCGTTATAATCACACACAACTCTGCAGTGAGATCAGGAGAGCAGACTATCAATCATTATATGTCTCAAACTGGTAACTCTCCCTTTTATTGATAATAATCTATGGAGGCAGATTCTCATGCACATCAGTGTCCAGTCCACAATCTCTAACAGCTCATTTACATATTCCAGCAAAATGCATGTATTTGTTATAAGAAATCAGATAACAGAAATCAATATATCATTACATTCGGCTTCCTATGACCATATAGACGATTTAGGAGAGTTGATCCTACTGACAGATTTCCTATAATCAAGTTGATGAGACAGTTACTCAAAACTTTCATAGCTCCTCATTCCATCTCAGCATTTTTTAGACATAATTAATGTTTAACACGTATCCTTCAGTTAAGAATTCACAAAATAAAATATATAATTTCACCAGTTATACACAGTAAACAACTACCGTATCCATCTGGAGTCTTAAAAAAAACTTCACCTTATTAGCCTTCAGCATGACAGAATAAAAAGATGGGAACCATCACCTCGTGGCTTTGCAGGCGACGTGTTTCAAATTATAAAGTTGAAGATTGGTAAAAAAAAACTTTACAGTTTGAAACGTGTCGCCTCCAGGAACACTATGTGGTGTATCCAATTTTCAATCCTGTCATGCTGAATGCTAATAAAGGTGAAATTTTCTAACGACAACTGATGGATATGCTGGATCTTTTCTCTATTGTGAATTATTAATCAGTGATTTCCGAACACCCAGGGGACTATGAAGACTGCAGATGTGGTGAGCTGTCTTATACTCCTTGATTATACACTGCTCAAAAACTTAAAGGGAACACTAAAATAACACATCCTAGATATCACTGAATGAAATATTCCAGTTGTAAATCTTTATTCATTACATAGTGGAATGTGTTGAGAACAATAAAACCTAAAAATTATCAACGTAAATCACAACTAATATCCCATGGAGGTCTGGAGTTGGAATGATGCTCAAAATTAAAGTGGAAAATGAAGTTAGAGGCTTATCCAACTTCAGTGGAAGTGCATCAAGACAAGGAAATGATGCTCAGTAGTGTGTGTGGCCTCCACATGTCCGTATGACCTCCCTACAACACCTGGACATGCTCCTGATGAGGTGGCGAATGGTCTCCCAAGGGATCTCCACCCAGACCTGGACTAAAGCATCCACCAACTCCTCGACAGTCTGTGGTGCAACGTGACGTTGGTGGATGGTGTGAGGCATGATGTCCCAGATGTTTTCAATCGGATTCAGGTCTGGGAAATGGGCCAGTCCATAGCTTCAATGCCTTCATCTTGCAGGTATTGCTGACACTCCAGCCACATGAGGTCCAGCATTGTCCTGCATTAGGAGGAACCCAGGCCAACCGCGCCAGCATATGGTCTCACAAGGGGTCTGAGAATCTCATCTCGGTACCTAATGACAGTCAGGCTACCTCTGGCGAGCACATGGAAGGCTGTGTGGCCCTCCAAAGAAATGTCACCCCACACCATTACTCACCCACTGCCAAACCGGTCATGCTGAAGGATTTTGCAGGCAGCAGATTGCTCTACATGGCATCTCCAGATGCCGTCTGTCACATGTGCTCAGTGTGAACCTGCTTTCATCTGTGAAGAGCACAGGGCGCCAGTGGTGACTTTGTCAATCCTGGTGTTCTGTGGCAAATGCCAAACATCCTGCACGGTGTTGGGCTGTGAGAACAACCCACATCTGTGGACGTCGGGCACTCAGACCATCCTCATGGAGTCGGTTTCTAACCGTTTGTGCAGACAAATGCCCATTTGTGGCCTGCTGGAGGTCATTTTGCAGGGCTCTGGTAGTGCTCCTCCTGTTCCTCCTTGCACAAAGGCTGAGGTAGCCATCCTACTGCCAGGTTATTGCCCTCCTATGGCCCCCTCCATGTCTCCTGGTGTATTGGCCTATCTCCTAGTAGCGCCTTCAGTGTCTGGGCACTACGCCGACAGACACAGCAAACCTTCTTGCCACAGCTCACATTGATGTGCCATCCTGGATGAGCTGCACTACCTGAGCCACTTGTGTGGGTTGTAGAGTCCGTCTCATGCTACCACGAGTGTGAAAGCACAACCAACATTCAAAAGTGACCAAAACATCAGCCAGAAAGCATTGGTACTGAGATGTGGTCTGTGGTCCCCACCTGCAGAACCACTCTTTATTGAGTGTGTCTTGATAATTGCCAATAATTTCCATCTGTTGTCTATTCCATTTGCACAACAGCATGTGAAATTGATTGTCAATCAGTGTTGCTTCCTAAGTGGACAGTTTGATTTCACAGACGTTTGATTTACTTGGAGTTATATTCTGTTAAAGTGTTTCCTTTATTTTTTTGAGCAGTGTACATCAATTATATATGTGCGTTGTAGCCAGGCAGAAAGTTACATCTTTTTTTGACAATGCAAACCTAAACAGAACTACTTATAAGTTTTATGGTATTATTAAAAAAGTCTGATTTTATTTAGCCTCCTTATAAATTAAATTTATCTTAAAAACTAAGTGCTCACCTGTTATTATCTCCAGGGCTAGAGGTTTTACAAGTAGTTTTACTATTTACCTTTTGACTTATAAGAGGTGGGTGAACTCTCGAACACATCACGTGGATATGAAACCCTTTGGGACACATAACTTAAAGTTAAGAACTGAAATGTAGAGCAAGTTCCAGAAATAGAAGGAAACTTTTCATCATCTTGCATTTGGTAAAACCTAATGTAAAGGAAACTAGATAAAAATTAGCTGCTTTAGATGCTAAGAATGCTCTCAGTTATGTGACCTTGTCTTGGCTGCTTGAGATAATGTACAGGTAAAGATAGTTATATCAAATGTAAGTTATGATGATTATATCTCACATTAACGGAACTAAAAATCATTATCCGCTCTTCCCTCTGGCTTTTAATATAGCTAATAGTATGTAACAATTTGTGAAATATATAAGAGAGACTCCATAGATTAAGGGTATTATAGAAGATGCCCTAATTTAAAAAATAATTTCTTACCTGATATTGTGATTCGGATGACCCTGAAAAAGTCAGTTGTTTTTTTCTTATTTGCTTGTGTCACTCATTTATTGATGAAGTTAGAGAACTGGAAAATGGAACTCAGTTCATAAATTACAATCTTCACAGATAATACATTTTCAGGGAATCTTTCATCACGTTTTTGCTAATTAATCAGAGAACGACATAATGTAGGAGCAGAGACCCTGATTCCAGCGATGTATCACTTACTGGGCTGCTTTGTGTAGCCTTTATAAGATCAGTGTTTTATCAGCAACAGATTATCACTAGATGACTACTTGGTCTTCTGATAAGTAGTCCAACTCCTCCGCCACCAATGATTGGAAGCTTTCTGCCTATGTACCGTATGAACAGTAAGCTGCCAATCAGCTGTGTGGGCAGTTACACAGAGCTCAGCATTCAGCGAACTGGTAGATCTGAAGCAGATACCACAAAACTGCGGAACCCAGCCATTTAAGTGACACATCGCTGGAATAAGGGTCTCTATCCCTACATCATCCTGCTCTCAGATGGGATATAGTCGTCTAGTGACAGATTCCTTTTAAGAAAATTGGAAAAATCTATATCCCGTATAGTTAATTTCTTGCTTTATCCTTCTTACATTTCTAGTATTAAAAGGTAATTTAAAGCTTTTTTGTTGAAGAGAAAGCTGATTAAAAAAAATATAATTCAAGAATGATGTAGCTTCTCTTTTTTTCTAATGGGCCTACTGCGTGTCAGGTGATAAGAACAGTGGTGTACCGTCCATAGCGGCAGCTCACGAGGACACTATGGGTCCTGTGAGTCGGTGGGGCCCGTGCCTCTCACAATCATCACAATTCCAGGGAATCCACATTCTCAGTATGTGGATACCATTGAATAGAGTTGTGAATCAGGGAGCCAACAGCTCCCTCATCTACCATTCAGCCTACAGCTAAATGGTAGATGCAAGCCTGATGTCACTACATTGTGTCTGCAGTGCTGAAGCCTCAGTACAGACACTGCACACACCAGAGCAGCACATCAGGGGAACTGAGCAAGGTGAGTAGTGTTTTTTTAGCACCTTCACGACCTATGATGTTTAGATACGTCATAGGTTGTGTCCATCCCTTTGATGCGGGCTCCAGCGCTGAGCCTGCATCTTTCCTGACACATCACAGCTGATTTGATTAGATCAGATCGACACACAGACTAGAACAGCAGCGAGGAGCCGACGCAGGACGGGTAAGTACCTGTCAAGTCTTTTATTTTAGCTATTTTACAGAGTTTGGGGCCCATGTTCCTGAAAGTGGACAACCGCTTTAACCTCTTCAGGACATACAGTCAAAATACAAAATAAAACCTATACAGCACAAAAGCAAAATACTAGAAATGTGCTTGTTAAAGGATTATTTCCATCTTTATAGCTAGTTATTGCCAGGTATAGGTCGGAAAAAACCATCACTTTTGTAATTTACTGTTTATTCTTTTTTTGTTTACAGCTTGTTGTCTAGGAGACCGACCACCGTT
Source organism: Ranitomeya imitator (assembly GCF_032444005.1). NCBI lineage: Eukaryota > Metazoa > Chordata > Amphibia > Anura > Dendrobatidae > Ranitomeya > Ranitomeya imitator. The sequence continues at coordinate 756,015,531 of NC_091283.1, read as the reverse complement.
GCTGTGTAGCAGCATTGTCCAGACGTGTTCAGTGCTTAAACGCTTCATTGAAGCTGACCGGGATTGCTGGAGGGCACTCTTAGGGCAGAGACAGACTGCTGTATTTCTCGTCCAAGAATCACATCGTAAACCTTGTAATGGCTTTCGGCTCTCCTGACCTGAGCTTGACAGCTGCATAGTAATCCATCACCTGTCTTGCTCAGGTCAGGACAGGTGCCAGGTCAGTCAGTGCAGTGTGATGCGATTCTCACGCGAGAAGTATGGCAGTCTGACTCTGCCCTTAGCGCCCAAACCTGACCAGTTTTAGATCAGATCTGGCAAGCTGGAAAATATAGATTGTGTGCGTAACAAAGACAGGGATGATAATGTCTGTAAAGTGTTGTGAAATAGGATGGCTCTATATAAGCAAATCTTAATAAATATCTCAATAAAGGCTGCAAACTTAATTGTATAGTAATTTACTAAAATGTGATGTAGAAAAACCATTTAACCCCTTTACCCCCGAAAGGTTGTTTGCACATTAATGACGGGCCAATTTTTCCAATTCTGACCACTGTCACCTTATGAAGTAATACTCCAGAACGCTTTAACAAATTCTGGTGTCTTAGAGTTTGCGTTTTTGTGACATATTGTACTTCATGATAGTGGTAACATTTCTATTTGTGAAAAAAACAACAGAAATTTGGAGAAAATTTTGAAATGATCAAACTTTGAATTTTCATGCCCTTAAACCACAGAGATATGTCACCTCAAACAGTTAATAAACAAAACTTCTCACATGTCTACTTTACAACAGCACAATGTTGGAATTTTTTTTTTGTTAGGAAGTTATAAGGGTTAAAAGTTGACCAGCGATTTTCCATTTTTTCAACAAAATTTACAAAACCATTTTTTTAGGGACCACCTCACATTTGAAGTCACTTTGAAGGTGCTATATAATAGAAAATATCCAAAAATGACACCTAAAAACTGCACCCCTCAAGGTGCTCAAAACCACATTCAAGAAGTTTATAACGTTGAGCTGTGAAAATAAAAAAAATCAAATTTTTCCCACAAATGTCACAAATATGTTTTTAGCCCCAAATGTTGCATTTTCATAAGGGTAACAGGAGAAAATTGTACCATAAAATTTGTAGTGCTATTTCTCCTAAGTATACAGATACCCCATATGAAAGAGAAAACTACTGTTTGTGCGCACGGCACGGCTCAGATGGGAAAGAGCATCAATTGACTTTTTGAATGTCAAATTTCCTGGAATCATTAGTGGACATCATGTCCTATTTGGAAAGCCCCTGATGTGCCTAAACAGTGAAAACTCCCCACAAGTTACCGCATTTTGGAAACTAGACCCCTCAAGGAATGTATTTAGATGTGTGGTGAGCACATTGAACCCCCTCACAGAAGTTTATAATGTTGAGCCATGAAAACAAGAAAAAAAAAATCACATTTTCCCCACAAAAATGTTATTTTGGACCCAAATTTTGCAATTTCATAAGGAAAACATGAGAAATTGCACCATACAATTTGTTGTGTAATTTCTCCTGAGTACACCGATACCCCATATGTGGTGGAATACTACTTCTGAGGCACAGTGCAAAGCTCAGAAAGAAAAGGCGCCATATTGGAGTTCAGATTTTGCTGGAATGGTTTGAGGATGCCATGTCAGATTAGCAGAGCCCCAGAGATGCCAGAACAACAGAAACCCCCTATATGTGAAGTCATTTAACAAACTACACTCCCCAATGAATGCAGTAGTCATATTGACACCATATGTGCCTCACAGAATTTTATACCATTGAGAGATGAAGAAAGAATAAATTACATTTTTACCACTAAAATGTTGCTTTAGCCTCAAGTTTTTAATTTTTCTAAGGGTTAATAAGACATTTTTTCTTACAACAAACTGTGGTTCATTTTTTCCTGAGTGCGCCAATACTCTACATGTAGTCGGGAAATATATTTCAGGCACAGTGCAAAGCTCAGATTGCAAGGAGTGCCAGATTTTACTGTTATGGTTTGCAGGGGCCAAGACGCACTCGGAGAACCCATGAGGTGCCAGAACAGCAGAACCCCCATAAGTGACCCCATTTTAAAAAATGCACCTCTCAATGAATTCATCTAGGGGTGTAGTGATCATATGGACACCATAGGTGTGTCACAATGTTATACCATTGGGCAGTGAAGAAAAAATAGCTACAATTTTATCACCAAAATGTTGTTTTAGCCGCAGATTTTACAATTTCACACAAGTGGGTAAAAATTTCTACTGAACGTGGCTATACACCATATGTGGCTGTACAGTACTGCTTAGCCATACGGAGGGACTCTGGAGGGTCGGAGCGCTATTTGCTTCCTGGGGCGCAGATTTTCCTAGAACAGTTTGCGGACTCCATATACAGAGCCCCTAATTGCTAGAAGAGCAGAATCCCCACTCAGGTGACCCCATTTTGGAAATTATACCCCTTTGGGAATATATTTACAGATGTCGTGACGATTTTGACTATGGATATTTTCCAGAAACAAGCAGCAATGAATGTGCCAAGGGAAAATTGCAAACTGCCATTGTAGTGACCAGTACATTACAGTAACCAGTACGTTATGCCCAGCCCATACTTCTGGAGATATGCACTGGTAAGTTAGGCAGGCTCTCATCGCTTCAGAAATGCCAAATGTGGATGCAATATGGGGTTTAGGTGCACTGTGGGGCTCAGAAGGGAGGGGGAATTTGGATTTAGGAACATAGAATTTGCTGAATTTCGTTTGGAGGGTGAGGAGCCATTTCGCTTTTCCAGAACCTTTGTACTACCAGTAACATGGAAGCGCACTATATTTCCGATAACAGATGACAGACCTGACTTGCTTTTTTTGTGGATTGAGTTGAAACTTTTATTGGGAACATTTTATATAACGTTTGGAATCGCATTTATCCAGCGCTCTGCGCTGAGCACTTTCTTTGGGGTTTGCATTTAAATCTGAGTGATGCTATTCAGATGAAACCCTTGAGGGATCCTCTCACTATAATGAGGTGGCAGAGTTATTCTGGACTCTGGCCTCTGTTCAGCGGTGTCCTTTTCAAAAGAGCACAAAACTGTGGCCGAAGGCACTTTTATGCATTCCTAAAAAGACGGACACCACCGGATCACAGGTCAGACAGCATCCCCAGTGCCTCCGTCTGCCTCATTATAGGGAATCTTCTGTCGAAGGTTCCGTCTGAATCACATATTTCAGAGATTTACAAGGAAACCCCGGTATAAGCGCTGAGGGCAGAATGAATGTGCACAGAGCCTTGCTGCAATCTTTGGGAGGCAGAATGAAAAAATCATCAGCAGGTGAAGAATTGGCTTTATTTATTTTTTACGCGGTTCCTTGCGCAGTCTAAGTGATTAGGCAGATTTATTCTTCGGGTTGTTGCGATTACAGCGATACCAGATTTATATCGGATTTTTATGTTTGGCAGCTGTCACACACTAAAAGACGCTTTTTATTGCAAAAACTAATTTTTTGCATCACCACATTTTGAGAGCTATAATTTTTTCATATTTTGGTCCACAGAGTCATGTGAGGGCTTATTTCTTGCGGGACGAGTTGCCGTTTTTATTGGTACCATTTTCAGACATGACATTTTTTGATCCCTTTCTACTTTGATTTTTTGGAGGCAGAATTAGCAAGAACCAGCAATTTGGATTTTTTCGGGAGGCGTTATGTCTTTCCGCGTGTGGTAAAATTGATAAGGCAGTTTTATTCTTTTGGACAGTACTATTACAGCAATATCTCATTTTTTTTATGTTTTGGCATTTTTACACAATGAAAACTATTTTATAGAAAAAATAATTATTTTTGCATCACTTTATCCCCTTCCCGACCTTTGACGCATACGCTGCGTCATGAAAGTCGGTGCCATTCCGACCCATGACGCAGCATATGCGTCATGGAAAGATCGCGTCCCTGCAGGCCGGGTGAAAGGGTTAACTCCCATTTCACCCGATCTGCAGGGACAGGGGGAGTGGTAGTTTAGCCCAGGGGGGGTGGCTTCACCCCCTCGTGGCTACGATCGCTCTGATTGGCTGTTGAAAGTGAAACTGCCAATTAGAGCGATTTGTAATATTTCACCTAAAAAACTGGTGAAATATTACAATCCAGCCATGGCCGATGCTGCAATATCATCGGCCATGGCTGGAAACACTTATGTGCACCCACCCCACCCCTCCGATCGCCCCCCCAGCCCCCCGATCTGTGCTCCGCTCCCCTCCGTCCTGTGCTCCGCTCCCCCGTCCTCCTGTCCGCTTCCCCCGTGCACCAATCACACCCCCCACGCTCCAATCAAACCCCCCCGCACTCCGATCCCCCCCCCGCACACAGCGACCCCCCCCGTGCTCCGATCCACCCCCCCGCACAGCGATCCCTCACCCCGTGCTCCAATCCTCCCCCGTGCTCCAATCCTCCCTCCCGTGTTCCGATCCACCCCCCGTGCTCCGACGCCCCCCCCCGTGCCCTGATCTCTCCCCCTTATACTTACCTGGCCGCCCGAGGTCTGTCCGTCTTCTTTCCTGGGCGCCGCCATCTTCCAAAATGGCGGGCGCATGTGCAGTGCGCCCGCCGAATCTGCCGGCCGGCAGATTCGTTCCAGAGTGAATTTTGATCACTGAGATATAACCTATCTCAGTGATCAAAATAAAAAAAATAGTAAATGACCCCCCCCCCCTTTGTCACCCCCATAGATAGGGACAATAAAAAAATAATTTTTTTTTTTTTTTTCACTAAGGTTGGGGTAAGAACTAGGGTTAGGGTTAGGGGTAGGGTTAGGGTTAGGGGTAGGGTTAGGGGTAGGGTTAGGGGTAGGGTTAGGGGTAGGGGTAGGGGTAGGGGTAGGGGTAGGGGTAGGGTTAGGGGTAGGGTTAGGGGTAGGGTTAGGGTTAGGGTTTCGGTATGTGCACACATATTCTGGTCCTATGCGGATTTTTCCGCAGCGGATTTGAAAAATCCACAGTGCTAAACCGCTGCCGATTTATCGTGGATTTACCGCGGTTTTTCTGCGCATTTCACTGCGGTTTTACAACTGCGATTTTCTATTGGAGCAGTTGTAAAACCGCTGCGGAATCCGCAGAAAGAAGTGACATGCTGCGGAATGTAAACCGCTGCGTTTCCGTGCAGTTTTTCCGCAGCATGTGTACAGCGATTTTTGTTTCCCATAGGTTCACATTGAACTGTAAACTCATGGGAAACTGCTGCGGATCCGCAGCATTTTCCGCAGCGTGTGCACATACCTTTAGAATTAGGCTATGTGCACACGGTGCGGATTTGGCTGAGGATCCGCAGCAGAGTTCCATCAGGTTTACAGTACCATGTAAACATATGGAAAACCAAATCCGCTGTGCCCATGGTGCGGAAAATACCGCGCGGGAACGCTGCGTTGTATTTTCCACAGCATGCCAATTCTTTGTGCGGATTCCGCGGCGTTTTACACCTGTTCCACAATAGGAATCTGCAGGTGAAATCCGCACAAAAAACACTGGAAATCCGCGGAAAATCCGCAGGTAAAACGTAGTGCCTTTTACCCGCGGATTTTTCAAAAATGGTGCTGAAAAATCTCATACGAATCCGCAACGTTGGCACATAGCCTTAGGGTTGGGTTGGAATTAGGGTTGTGGTTAGGGTTAGGGGTGTGTTGGGGTTAGGGTTGTGGTTAGGGGTGTGTTGGGGTTAGGGTTGTGATTAGGGTTATGGCTACAGTTGGGATTAGGGTTAGGGGTGTGTTGGGGTTAGTGTTGGAGGTAGAATTGAGGGGTTTCCACTGTTTAGGCACTTCAGGGGGTCTCCAAACGCAACATGGCGCCACCATTGATTCCAGCCAATCTTGTATTCAAAAATTCAAATGGTGCTCCCTCACTTCCGAACCCCGACGTGTGCCCAAACAGTGGTTTACCCCCACATATGGGGTACCAGCATACTCAGGACAAACTGCGCAACAATTACTGGGGTCCAATTTCTCCTGTTACCCTTGAGAAAATAAAAAATTGCTTGCTAAAACATCATTTTTGAGGAAAGAAAAATGATTTTTTATTTTCACGGCTCTGCGTTGTAAACGTCTGTGAAGCACTTGGGGGTTCAAAGTGCTCACCACATATCTAGATAAGTTCCTTGGGGGGTCTAGTTTCCAAAATGGGGTCACTTGTGGGGGGTTTCTACTGTTTAGGCACACCAGGGGCTCTGCAAACGCAACGTGACGCCCGCAGACCATTCCATCAAAGTCTGCATTTCAAAAGTCACTACTTCCCTTCTGAGCCCCCACGTGTGCCCAAACAGTGGTTTACCCCCACACATGGGGTATCAGCGTACTCAGGAGAAACTGGACAACAACTTTTGTGGTCCAATTTCTCCTGTAACCCTTGGGAAAATAAAAAATTCTGGGCTAAAAAATTATTTTTGAGGAAAGAAAACGTATTTATTATTTTCACGGCTCTGCGTTATAAACTTCTGTAAAGCACTTGGGGGTTGAAAGTGCTCACCACACATCTAGATAAGTTCCTTTGGGGGTCTAGTTTCCAAAATGGGGTCACTTGTGGGGGGTTTCTACTGTTTAGGCACACCAGGGGCTCTGCAAACGCAACGTGACGCCCGCAGACCATTCCATCAAAGTCTGCATTTCAAAAGTCACTACTTCCCTTCTGAGCCCCCACGTGTGCCCAAACAGTGGTTTACCCCCACACATGGGGTATCAGCGTACTCAGGAGAAACTGGACAACAACTTTTGTGGTCCAATTTCTCCTGTAACCCTTGGGAAAATAAAAAATTCTGGGCTAAAAAATTATTTTTGAGGAAAGAAAACGTATTTATTATTTTCACGGCTCTGCGTTATAAACTTCTGTAAAGCACTTGGGGGTTGAAAGTGCTCACCACACATCTAGATAAGTTCCTTTGGGGGTCTAGTTTCCAAAATGGGGTCACTTGTGGGGGGTTTCTACTGTTTAGGCACACCAGGGGCTCTGCAAACGCAACGTGACGCCCGCAGACCATTCCATCAAAGTCTGCATTTCAAAAGTCACTACTTCCCTTCTGAGCCCCCACGTGTGCCCAAACAGTGGTTTACCCCCACACATGGGGTATCAGCGTACTCAGGAGAAACTGGACAACAACTTTTGTGGTCCAATTTCTCCTGTAACCCTTGGGAAAATAAAAAATTCTGGGCTAAAAATTATTTTTGAGGAAAGAAAACGTATTTATTATTTTCACTGCTCTGTGTTATGAACTTCTGTGAAGCACTTGGGGGTTCAAAGTGCTCACCTCACATCTAGATAAGTTCCTTTCAGGGTCTAGTTTCCAAAATGGGGTCACTTGTGGGGGGTTTCTACTGTTTAGCCACATCAGGGGCTCTGCAAACGCAACGTGACGCCCACAGAGCATTCCATCAAAGTCTGCATTTCAAAACGTCACTACTTCACTTCCGAGCCCCAGCATGTGCCTAAACAGTGGTTTACCCCCACATATGGGGTATCAGCGTACTCAGGAGAAACTGGACAACAACTTTTGGGGTCAAATTTCTCATGTTACCCTTGGGAAAATAAAAAATTGCGGGCTAAAATTCATTTTTGAGAAAATAATTTTTTTATTTTATTTTCATGGCTCTGCGTTATAAACTTCTGTGAAGCACTTGAGGGTTCAAAGTGCTCACTACACATCTAGATTAGTTCCTTTGGGGGTCTAGTTTCCAAAATGGGGTAATTTGTGGGGGATCTCCAATGTTTAGGCACACAGGGGCTCTCCAAACGCGACATGGTGAGATTGGAGATAATTTTCCATTTAAAAAGCCAAATGGCGTGCCTTCCCTTCTGAGCCCTGCCGTGCGCCCAAACAGTGGTTTACCCCCACATATGGGGTATCTGCATACTCAGGACAAACTGGACAACAACATTTGTGGTCCAATTTCTCCTATTACCATTGGCAAAATAGGAAATTCCAGGCTAAAAAATCATTTTTGAGAAAAGAAAAATTATTTTTTATTTTCATGGCTCTGCATTATAAACTTCTGTGAAGCACCTGGGGGTTTAAAGTGCTCAGTATGCATCTAGGTAAGTTCCTTGGGGGGTCTAGTTTCCAAAATGGGGTCACTTGTGGGGGAGCTCCATTGCATAGGCACACAGGGGCTCTCCAAATGCGACATGGTGTCCGCTAACAATTGGAGCTAATTTTCCATTCAAAAAGTTAAAAGGCGCGCCTTCCCTTCCGAGCCCTGCCGTGTGCCCAAACAGTGGTTTACCCCCACATATGAGGTATCGGCGTACTCGGGAGAAATTGCTCAACAAATTTTAGGATCCATTTTATCCTGTTGCCCATGTGAAAATGAAAAAATTGAGGCGAAAATAAATTTTTTGTGAAAAAAAAGTACTTTTTCATTTTTACGGATCAATTTGTGAAGCACCTGAGGGTTTAAAGTGCTCACTAGGCATCTAGATAAGTTCCTTGGGGGGTCCAGTTTCCAAAATGGGGTCACTTGTGGGGGAGCTCCAATGTTTAAGCACACAGGGTCTCTCCAAACGCGACATGGTGTCCGCTAACGATGGAGATAATTTTTCATTCAAAAAGTCAAATGGCGCTCCTTCCCTTCCGAGCCTTACTATGTGCCCAAACAGTGGTTTACCCCCACATGTGAAGTATCGGTGTACTCAGGAGAAATTGCCAAACAAATTTTAGGATCCATTTTATCCTGTTGTCCATGTGAAAATGAAAAAATTGAGGCTAAAAAACTTTTTTTGTGAAAAAAAAGTACTTTTTCATTTTTACGGATCAATTTGTGAAGAATCTGGGGGTTTAAAGGTCTCACTATGCATCTAGATAAGTTCCTTGGGGCGTCTAGTTTCCAAAATGGGGTCACTTGTGGGGGAGCTCCAATTTTTAGGCACACGGGGGCTCTCCAAACGTGACATGGTGTCCGCTAAAGAGTGGAGCCAATTTTTGATTCAAAAAGTCAAATGGCGCTCCTTCCCTTCCAAGCCCTGCCGTGCGCCCAAACAGTGGTTTACCCCCACATATGAGGTATCAGCGTACTCAGGACAAATTGCACAACAACTTACGTGGTTCAGTTTCTCCTTTTACCATTGGGAAAATAAAAAAATTGTTGCTGAAAAATCATTTTTGTGACTAAAAAGTTAAATGTTCATTTTTTCCTTCCATGTTGCTTCTGCTGCTGTGAAGCACCTGAAGGGTTAATAAACTTCTTGAATGTGGTTTTGTGCACCTTGAGGGGTGCAGTTTTTAGAATGGTGTCACTTTTGGGTATTTTCAGCCATATAGACCCCTCAAACTGACATCAAATGTGAGGTGGTCCCTAAAAAAAATGGTTTTGTAAATTTCGTTGTAAAAATGAGAAATCGCTGGTCAAATTTTAACCCTTATAACTTCCTAGCAAAAAAAAATTTTGTTTCCAAAATTGTGCTGATGTAAAGTAGACGTGTGGGAAATGTTATTTATTAACTATTTTGTGTCACATAACTCTCTGGTTTAACAGAATACAAATTCAAAATGTGAAAATTGCGAAATTTTCAAAATTTTCGCCAAATTTCCGTTTTTATCACAAATAAACACAGAATTTATTGACCTAAATTTACCACTAACATGAAGCCCAATATGTCACGAAAAAACAATCTCAGAACCGCTAGGATCCATTGAAGCGTTCCTGAGTTATTACCTCATGAAGGGACACTGGTCAGAATTGCAAAAAACGGCAAGGTCTTTAAGGTCAAAATAGGCTGGGTCATGAAGGGGTTATTCTGAGAGCTGGAATGATGCTCAAAATCAAAGTGGAAAATGAAGTTACAGGCTGATCCAACTTCAGTGGAAATGCCTCAAGATAAGGAAATGATTCTCAGTACTGTGTGCGGCCTCCATGTGCCTGTATGACCTCCTTACAACACCTGGGAATGCTCCTGATGAGGCGGTGGATGGTCTCCTGTGGGATCTCCTCCCAGACCTGGACTAAAGTATCCGCCAACTTCTGGACAGTCTGTGGTCCAACGTGACGTTGGTGGATGGTGCGAGACATAATGTCCCAGATGTGTTCAATCGGATTCAGGTCTGGGGAATGGGCGGGCCAGTCAATAGCTTCAATGCCTTCATCTTGCAGGTATTGCTGACACTCCAGCCACATGAGGTCCGCAATTGTCCTGCATTAGGAGGAACCCAGGGCCAACCGCACCAGCATATCTTCTCACGAGGGGTCTGAGGATCTCATCTCGATACCTAATGGTAGTGAGGCTACCTCTGGCGAGCACATGGAGGGCTGTGTGTCCCTTCAAAGAGATGCCACCCCACACCATTACTGACCCACTGCCAAACTGGTCATGCTGATAAATGTTGCAGGGAAAGATCACTCTCCACGGCATTTCTAGACTCTGTCACGTCTGTCACATGTGCTCAGTGTGAACCTGCTTTCATCTGTGAAGTGGCAAATTTGCCAATCCTGGTGTTCAGTGGCAAATGCCAAGCATCCTGCACGGTGTTGGGCTGTGAGCACAACCCCCATCGGTGGACGTTGGGTCCTCAGACCATCCTCATACAGTCAGTTTCTAACCGTTTGTGCAGTCACATGCACATTTGTGGCCTGCTAGAGGTAATTCTACAGGGTTCTGGCAGTGCTCCTCCTGTTCTTTCTTGCACAAAGGCTGAGGTAGCGGTCCTGCTGCTGGGTTGTTGCCCTCCTACATCCCCCTCCATGTCTCCTGGTGTACTGGCCTGTCTTCTGGTAACGCTTCCAGCCTCTGGACACTACGCTGACAGACACAGAAAACCTTCTTGCCACAGCTCGCATTGATGTGCCATCCTGGATGAGCAGCACTACCTGAGCCATTTGTGTGGGTTGTAGAGTCCGTCTCATGCTACCACGAGTGTGAAAGCACAACCAACATTCAAAAGTGACCAAAACATCAGCCAGAAAGCATTGGTACTGAGATGTGGTCTGTGGTCCCCACCTGCAGAACCACTCTTTATTGAGTGTGTCTTGATAATTGCCAATAATTTCCATCTGTTGTCTATTCCATTTGCACAACAGCCTGTGAAATTGATTGTCAAACAGTGTTGCTTCCTAAATTGACTGTTTGATTTCACAGAAGTTTGATTTACTTGGAGTTATATTCTGTTGTTTAAGTGTTCCCTTTATTTTTTTTGAGCAGTGTATATTTTTTTCACACAAATATTTATTTATGGGTACATTATCTTTTAATTTTTTTTATTTAAAGAAAATGCTTTTTCAATTATTTAAACATTTTTTTTTTACTTTGTCACACTATGGGACTATCATTTTTTGCAGGCTGATCGCTTGTATAGCATGGGAATGCAGCAGTATCTCTATGCTATGCAAACTGTCAGCTCTGCACTGACAGAAAAACTTTCCTAGCTCTGGTGACCCAGATGTCGTCATGACGACATCAGGACACCATTGCAATGATTGAGACCCCGCGTCATGATGCCGCAGGGTCTCTGATCCAAGGGCAGAGGGGCTGTCATCCCTCTGCCGGCTCCCGGAATGCTGCGATCGAATTCAATTGCATCATTTAGGGGGTTAAAGTGCCAGGAGGGGTGTGTGACCGCTCCTGGCACTTAGTGCTTGGTGTCACCTGTTAGAATTAGCTGCCACCCGGCGGCGACTGTGTACGCATAGCCTGTGGGCACATACGATCGCCTGGACGTAATAATCCGTCCAGCTTCACTAAGTAGCAGGGCGCAAGGACGTATTATTACTGACAATGTTGGAATGGGGTTAATGAACATGGTTACTTACATTTATTTTGTATGTTGCATTTTGTAAATTGGTATTACAAAGATGGAATTTTTTTCCAGTGATGCTCATGAAACGTATCATATTCTTTTAAAGAATGTGACTAGTGACAGCTGTAGATTGTGACTAAGAATATCAGTTTGAAACATTTAAGTTTGGGTTCTATAAGGATTTTATATATTCGATATAATAAAGGAACAGATTTGCCATAAATTCACTTTCATGGTTGATCATTTCTGCGCTTTACAAGTTGCTTAGAATTAGTCTTTAATGGACGTGGGAGTTTTCTACCTGTGAAGAGAGGTGACGGACCATCTGTGTTAAGAATTAATTATGTCCTGAACAGACAGAACAAACACATTTTATTTTAATTCTGTGCAGAAAACATGCATTTGATTTATCTTCTCGTTAGGTCCTGTAAAATATATTAAGGCTGGAGTCACACGCAACGTTTAAAAAAAAAAAAAAAAAAATCGGTCCGTTTTACACGGATGAGATACGCAGAAATGTTCATGAACAGTGATCCATACGTCGTCCATATTCAATGTGAGGATGCTATTTTTTCTCCAAAAAGTATCCTTGTGTCATCCGTATGGCGAGATTTTCTCTCCGGCTTGCAAAATGGAAACATATATATACAGTAGTGTATATATATATATCAGTGAGACACATATATATGTATTATATTTATATTATTATATTATATTTATATTTCATACAGAGCTAGATAGCTGAAAAGCCGATATTTCAATTGCCGGCTTTTGCTAAATCATTACTGAACCCGACAGGATATAAGACATGATTTACATCAGGGGTCCCCAACTCCAGGCCTCGAGGGCCGCCAACAGTGCAGGTTTTCAGGATTTCTTTAGTATTGCATCGGTGGTAATGTGATCATCTGCACAGGTGATGATTCCAACCCCTGTGCAATACTAAGGAAATCCTGAAAACCTGCACTGTTGGCGGCCCTCGAGGCCTGGAGTTGAGGACCACTGGTTTACATACAGTAAGCCATTGCATATTCGTTAGATTTTCATATATCCCTCCCTAATAATGTTAGTAGTGTGTGTGTGTGTATGTGTGTAAAATTTGGGAGCTGTAGGTGTTAAATTAAAGGGTTAATTCATGGAAAAAACTGGCATAGGCTCCCGTGCAATTTTCTCCGGCAGAGAGGGAAAGCCAGTGACTGAGGGCAGATATTATTAGCCTAGAGAGGGTCCATGGTTATTACCCTCCCTGGCTAAAAACATCTGCCCCCAGCCTCCCCAGAAAAGGCGCATTTGTAAGATACGCCTATTCCGGCGCTTAGCCTCTCTCTTCCCATTGCCCTGTGGCGGTGGCATATGGGGTAATAAGGGGTTAATGTCATCTTGCTATTGTAAGGTGACATTAAGCCTGGATAATAATGGAGAGGCGTCAATAATAGAGAGAGAGTTCACACTTATTCCACCACATTACAAGAGAGAAGTCACACTTATTCCACCACATTGTTTTAGTTGTTGCTACTTTTATTTTCCCCCTCAAAATTATTTTGATTTGTTTCTCATTGCATGTGTATAGATTATGGGTAATATTAAAAGTAAAAAAGTTCTGAAATTATTCTTCTTGGTATGATTTTTTCATTGTCAAAAACGTGGCATTTTAACCGGGGTGTGTAGACTTTTTTTTATGTCCACTGTATGTTCATGTCCTTGATGTACATGTGAAAACAAGGTTCATAATAAATAACAATCATGTAATACATGCAGGAACAAAACAGATGCAACCAGATAGGATTGTGCCAGTAATGGCTGACAATCTACAGGGGAGGGAAAGCAAACAGTAAGGGATGGAAAATGCAGCTGATATGGCAGCCAGCTCATTGCACCTTGCAGACTTTCAGAAAGAGATAGATTTTCTGGTTGGATTTTAAGGTTTAAAAAAGTGGGAGAGAGTCTGATCTGTGGATTTAAAGCGTTATAGAGTATGACAGAAGCATGGGAGAAATCTAGGCGATAGGATTGGCTGCACTATATATCTTCTACAGATACTCATGAGCAAGAAATGCAATTAAAGTAGGGAGCGCCAGGTAGACATGGTCTGGTTTGTGACGGTAGTATGTCCAGTCTACAATTCAGAATACTGGATTGGGAAGCCAAGACGCTTTCTGTGAGTTTTGATATGAACCATTTTCTTCTTTGAATAAAAAAACTGATTGTGGCCTTTGGACGATGATTTATTAGCAATGCACCCTGCTGATCTTTGGATTACATGTGTAATGGATGTAGGAACGTGTGAACAAAAAATGTTATAAAAGCATTGAAAGAAATGACTATTGTCTCAAACACGACAGTCATATTTTGCTTCTTTGACACAACCTACATCAATTCTCATCTCCAGAACACTCATTGTGCTCATTTAGCCTCCTCGCTGGTAAGATATTGATTATTGGTAATTTATGCGCTAAGCTTTCTCAATTTTTCATATTTCTAGTGTAATGCAATTCAGTTTTCATATTTCATGTTTGCAAGCTATGACCCTACAGAGTGCTGCCTTATTGATTTGATTGTATACGAGTTGGTGACTCTACGTTAGCACCTGTTCACACCTTGTCTATGTTTGGATGTGACTGTCAGATTTTTGATTTTATAGTCTCAAACATGACAGTCATATTTTGCTTCTTTTTAAATTTTTTTTTTAAAATTGCTTCTTTGACACAACCTCCATCAATTTTCATCTGCAGAACACTCATTGTGCTCATTTTGGCCTCCTCGCTGGTAAGATATTGATTAGTAGACTTTTAATTATTTCTTTACATAGAGAATAATCTTTCACATTTTTAAAGAAAGAATAAGAAGAACTTCACACCCAAAGCAATTTCTCTGAACAGGCCGGTAATAAAAATAAAAAAGGTACCATATCTACGCTTCAAATTTTACCTTTAAGTTTCTCTATTTTACCTTTAAAGCTCTAATTCAGAAAGAAACGCGGTGTGTATCCAAGCATTCAATATGCAGCAGAATAATACATTTTTCTTATACTCAAAATTATTTTTTCATAGGTAATATTTTGGTGACTCAATTTATCTGCATTGCTCAAAAAATAAAGGGAACCCTTAACCCCTTTACCCCCAAGGGTGGTTTGCACGTTAATGACCGGGCCAATTTTTACAATTCTCACCACTGTCCCTTTATGAGGTTATAACTCTGGAACGCTTCAACGGATCCCAGTGATTCTGACACTGTTTTCTCGTGACATATTGTACTTCATGATCGTAGTAAAATTTCTTTGATATTACCTGCGTTTATTTGTGAAAAAAACGGAAATTTAGCAAAAATTTGGCAATTTTCCAACTTTGAATTTTTATGCAATTAAATCACAGAGATATGTCACACAAAATACTTAATAAGTAACATTTCCCACATGTCTACTTTACATCAGCACAATTTTGGAACCAAAACTTTTTTTTTTTAGGGAGTTATGAGGGTTAAAAGTTGACCAGCAATTTCTCATTTTTACAACACCATTTTTTTTAGGGACCACATCTCATTTGAAGTCATTTTGAGGGGTCTATATGATAGAAAATACCCAAGTATGACACCATTCTAAAAACTGCACCCCTCATGGTGCTCAAAACCACATTCAAGAAGTTTATTAACCCTTCAGGTGCTTCACAGGAATTTTTGGAATGTTTAAATGAAAATGAACATTTAACTTTTTTTCACAAAAAATTTACTTCAGCTCCAATTTGTTTTATTTTACCAAAAGTAACAGGAGAAAATGGACCACAAAAGTTGTTGTACAATTTGTCCTGAGTACGCCGATACCCCATATGTGGGGGTAAACCACTGTTTGGGCGCACGGGAGAGCTCGGAAGGGAAGGTGCGTCATTTGACTTTTCAATGCAAAATTGACAGGAAGTGAGATGGGACGCCATGTTGCGTTTCGAAAGCCACTGATGTGCCTAAACATTGAAACCCCATTTTGGAACGTAGACCCCCTACGGAACTTATCTAGAGGTGTGGTGAGCACTTTGACCCACCAAGTGCTTCACAGAAGTTTATAATGCAGAACCGTAAAAATAAAAAATCATATTTTTTCACAAAAAATATTTTTTGCCCCCAATTTTTTTTTTCCCAAGGGTAAGAGAAGAAATTAGACCACAAAAGTTGTTGTCCAATTTGTCCTGAGTACGCTGATACCCCATATGTGGGGGGGAACCACCGTTGGGGCGCATGGGAGGGCTCGGAAGGGAAGGAGCATCATTTTGTCTGCAGGCATCACATTGCGTTTGCAGAGCCCCTAATGTACCTAAACAGTAGAAACCCCCAAGTGACACCATTTTGGAAACTAGACCCCCCCAAGGAACTCATCTAGATGTGTTGTGAGAGCTTTGAACCCCCAAGTATTTCACTACAGTTTATAACACAGAGCCGTGCAAATAAAAAATATTTTTTTTTCACAAAAATTATTTTTTAGCCCCCAGTTTTGTATTTTTCCAAGGGTAACAGGAGAAATTGGACCCTATATATTGTTGTCCAATTTGTCCTGAGTACGCTGATACCCGATATGTGGGGGGGAACCACCATTTGAGCACATGGCAGAGCTCGGAAGGGAAGGAGCATCATTTGGAATGCAGACTTAGATGGATTGGTCTGCAGGCATCACATTGCGTTTGCAGAGCCCCTAATGTACCTAAACAGTAGAAACCCCCCAAAAGTGACCCCATATTGGAAACTAGACCCCCCAAGGAACTTATCTAGATGTGTTGTGAGAACTTTGAACCCCCAAGTGTTTCACTACAGTTTATAACGCAGAGCCGTGAAAATAAAAAATCTTTTTTTTTCCACAAAAATTATTTTTTAGCCCCCAGTTTTGTATTTTCCCAAAGGTAACAGGAGAAATTGGACCCCAAAAGTTGTTGTCCAATGTGTTCTGAGTACGCTGATACCCCATATGTTGGGGGTAAACCCCTGTTTGGGCACACGGGATAGCTCGGAAGGGAAGGAGCACTGTTTTACTTTTTCAACGCAGAATTAGCTGGAATTGAGATCGGACGCCATGTCGCGTTTGGAGAGCCCCTGATGTGCCTAAACAGTGGAAACCCCACAATTATAACTGAAACCCTAATCCAAACACACCCCTAACCCTAATCTCAACGGTAACCCTAAACACACCCCTAACCCTGACACACCCCTAACCCTAATCCCATCCCTATTTCCAACCGTAAATGTAATCCAAACCCTAACCCTAACTTTAGACCCAACCCTAACTTTAGCCCCAACTCTAACTGTAGCCTTAACCCTAGCCCCAACCCTAACCCCAACCCTAACCCTAACGGGAAAATGGAAATAAATACATTTTTTAAAATTTTTTAATTTTTCCCTAACTAAGGGGGTGATGAAGGGGGTTTGATTTACTTTTATAGCGGGTTTTTTAGCCGATTTTTATGATTGGCAGCCATCACACACTGAAAGACGCTTTTTATTGCAAAAAATATTTTTTGCGTTACCACATTTTGAGAGATAACATTTTTTGATGTTTTGGTCCACAGAGTCAAGTGAGGTCTTGTTTTTTGCGGGACGAGTTGACGTTTTTATTGGTAACATTTTCGGGCACGTGACAATTTTTGATCGCTTTTTATTCCGATTTTTGTGAGGCAGAATGACCAAAAACCAGCTATTCATGAATTTCTTTTGGGGGAGACGTTTATACCGTTCCGCGTTTGGTAAAATGGATAAAGCAGTTTTATTCTTCGGGTCAGTACGATTACAGCGATACCTCATTTATATAATTTTTTTATGTTTTGGCGCTTTTATACAATAAAAACTATTTTATAGAAAAAATAATTATTTTTGCATCGCTTTATTCTGAGCACTATAACTTTTTTATTTTTTTGCTTATGATGCTGCGTGGCGGCTCGTTTTTTGCGGGACAAGATGATGTTTTCAGCGGTACCATAGTTATTTATATCCGTCTTTTTGGTCGCGTATTATTCCACTTTTTGTTTGGCGGTATGATAATAAAGCGTTGTTTTTTGTCTTGTTTTTTTTTTTTTACCACGTTCACTGAAGGGGTTAACTAGTGGGACAGTTTTATGGGTGGGGTCGTTACAGACATGGCGATACTAAATATGTGTACTTTTATTGTTTTTTTAATTTAGATAAAGAAATGTATTTATAGGAACAATATATTTTTTTTTTTGGGGGGGGGGGGGGGGGTTTGGGGAATTTCTTTTACACATGTGAATTTTTTTTTTACACTATAACATTGCCCCAGGATGGCGGGGGGGGGGGGGCATCATGTTATAGTGTAAGATCGCTGATCTGACACTTTGCTGTGCACTGTGTCAGATCAGCGATCTGACATGCACAGCTCCAGGCTTCACGGTGCCTGCTCTGAGGAGGCGCTGTGAAGCCACCTCCCTCCAGGACCTGGATGACGCGGCCATTTTGGATCCGGGGCCTGCAGCGAGGAAGGAGGGAAGAGACCCTCGGGGGGCTCTGGGGGTCTCAGGGAAGCATGCAGGGAGCCCCCTCCCTGCGCGATGCTTCCTTGTACCGCCGGCACACCGCGATC
The DNA here is from genome assembly GCF_032444005.1 of Ranitomeya imitator. NCBI lineage: Eukaryota > Metazoa > Chordata > Amphibia > Anura > Dendrobatidae > Ranitomeya > Ranitomeya imitator. The sequence goes on along the minus strand of NC_091283.1, from coordinate 755,997,206 downwards.
ATGTTTGAACGTGGTGTGCCTGGGGTTAATGTGCCGGGAGCAGTCCGTGACTGCTCCTGGCACATAGCGCTGGATGTCAGCTGCGATAGGCAGTTGACACCCGGCCGCAATCGGCCGCGCTCCCCCCGTGAGCGCGGCCGATCGCTATGATGTACTATCCCATCGGTGGTCATACGAGCCCACCCCACCTCGACGGGATAGTACGTCATATGTCAGAAAGGGGTTAAACAACACAATGTAACTCCAAGTCAAATCACACTTCTGTGAAATCAATGTGTCCAGTTATGAAGCAACACTGATTCTGATTCAATTTCTCCTGCTGCTGTGCAAATGGAACAGACAACAGGTAGAAATGATAGGCAATTAGCAAGAAAACCCCTATAAAGGAATGGTTCTGCAGGTGGTGACCACAGACCATTTTTCTGTTCTTATCCTTTTTGGTTGGTGTTTTGGTTACTTTTGCATTTTATCACTGCTCTCACTTCTACAGTACAGTAGCATGAGGCAGAAGCTGCTCAAGTAGTGGAGCTCATCCAGGATGGGACATCAATGTGGGCTGTGGCAAGAAGGGTAGCTGTGTCTGTCTGCGCAGTGTCCAGAGAATGGATCAGATACCAGTAGACAGGCCAATACACCCAGAGATGTAGAGGGGGCCATAGGAGGGCAACAACCCAGCAGCAGGACTGCTACCTCCTCCTCTCTGCAAAAAGGAGTAGTGCCAGAGCCCTGCAAAATGACCTCCAATAGGCCACTAATATCTATGTGCCTTCTCAAACTGTGAGAAATAGACTCAATGAGGGCGGTATGAAGTCCTGACGTCCACAAGTGGGTGTTGTGCTTGCCGCCCAACAACATGCAGGGCAATTGGCATTTACCAGAGAAGAGAGCCCTGTGCTCTTCACAAATGAGAGCAGGTTCACACTGAGCATATATGACAGACGTGACAGAGTCTAGAGATGCTGTGGAGAATGTTCTGCTGCCTGCAGCATCCTCCGGCATGACAAGTTTTGGATCGGGTCAGTAATGGTGTGGGGAGGCATTTCTTTGGATTGCCGCACAGCCCTCAATGTGCTAGCCAGAGGTACCCTGACTATCATTAGGTTCTGGGATGAGATCCTCAAACCCATTGTGAGACCATATACTGGTACACTGGGCCCTGGATTCTTTCTGATGCATGACAATGCTAGACATCATGTGGCTGAAGTGTGTAAGCAGTTCCTTAATGATAAAAGGCATTGTGCCTATAGACTGGCCTGCCTGTTGCCCAGACCTGAATCCAATTGAACACATCTGGGACATCATGTCTCATTCCATTTATCAATGCCACGTTGCACCACAGACTGTCCAGTAGTTGACTGATGCTTTAATCCAGGTCTGGTAGGAGATTCCTCAAAAGAACATGTGCCGCCTCATCAGGACTATGCCCAGGTATTGTAGGGAGTTCACACAGGCACGTGGAGGCCACGCACACTACTGAGTATCATTTCCTTGTCTTGAGGCATTTCCACTGAAGTTGGATAAGCCTGTAATTTGATTTTCCACTTTATCACTCCAAATCCACACCTCCATGGGATATTAATTTTGATTTACATTGATCATTTTTGTTTTATTATTCTCAACATATTCTAATATGTAATGAATAAAGATTTGCAACTGGAATATTTCATTCAATTATATCTAGGATGTGGTATTTTCGTGTTGCCTTCATTTTTTTTTCAGCAGTGTACATGGAGTTCCATAGCGGTTGACATCCAATTTGGTATTAAAAACCACGCTAGCAATCAATTTTCTCAAAGTTAGCAGAGTTATTAAATCTGCTAAAAAATTGCTATCTCCAAATTTACGTAACAGATACAGAGGTATCCTGACCTCAAACACCTTAGAAAGACGGTCTGCACTCCCCTGCCTATACCAACTTAGTTTTAGACGTCTTTAGAACATACTAGCTGAAGAGCCCGGCATTGCCTGGGCATATCTGTGGTTAGTTTTAGCACCTCACTTCTCTTATTTTCCCATCACGCCTCTCATTTTCCCAATCACATCTTTCATTTTCCCCCTCACATCTCTCATTTTCTCCCTCACACCTCTCATTTTCTCCCTCACACCTCTCATTTTCTCCCTCACTCCTCTCATTCCCCCCTAACACTTGTCATTTCAACCTCACATCTGTCATTTTCTGATCACTCCACTATTTTTCCTCACTCCTCTCATTTTGCACTCAAACCTTTTCATTTTCACCTCACACCTCTCATTTTCACCTCATCACCTCAGTATATACATGTTTGTCATCTCCCTTATATATAGTATACATCTGTATGTCATCTCCTGTATATAGTATATACCTGTATGTCATCTCCCCTGTATATAGTATATACCTGCTGTGTGTCAGCTCCCCTATATATAGTATATACCTGAATGTCATCTCCTTCTATATATAGTATATACCTGTATGTCATCTCCTCCTGTATATAGTATATACCTGTGTGTCATCTCCCCTGTATATAGTATATATCTGTGTGTCATCTCCTCCAGTATATAGTATATACCTGCATGACATCTTCTATATATAGCATATACCTGTATGTCATCTCCTCCTGTATATAGTATATACCTGTAGGTCATCTGTTCCTGTATATAGTATATACCTGTGTGTCATCTCCTCCTGTATATAGTATATACCTGTATGTCATCTCCTCCTGTATATATATGTACCTGTATGTCATCTCCTCTATATAGTATATACCTTTGTGTCATCTCTCCTGTATATAGTATATACCTGTGTGTCATCTCCCCTGTATATAGTATATATCTGTGTGTCATCTCCTCCTGTATATAGTATATATGTGTGTGTCATCTCCTCCTGTATATAGTATATATCTGAGTGTCATCTGCTCCTGTATATAGTATATACCTGTGTGTCATCTCCTCCTGTATTAGACCTCGTTCACACGTTATTTGCTCAGTATTTTTACCTCAGTATTTGTAAGCTAAATTGGCAGCCTGATAAATCCCCAGCCAACAGGAAGCCCTCCCCCTGGCAGTATATATTAGCTCACACATACACATAATAGACAGGTCATGTGACTGACAGCTGCCGTATTTCCTATATGGTACATTTGTTGTAGTTTGTCTGCTTATTAATCAGATTTTTATTTTTGAAGGATAATACCAGACTTGTGTGTGTTTTATCGCGAGTTTTGTTTGTCAAGTTGTGTGTGTTGAGTTGCGTGTGGCGACATGCATGTAGCGACTTTTGTGAGATGAGTTTTGTGTGGCAACATGCGTGTAGCAACTTTTTGTGTGTCGAGCTGCATGTGACAGGTTAGTGTAGCAAGTTGTGTGCAGCAAGTTTTGCCCATGGCGAGTTTTGCGCGTGGCGAGTTTTATGTGTGGTGCCTTTTGAGTATGTGCAAGTTTTGTGTGAGGCAACTTTTGCATGTGTTGCAACTTTTGTGCATGTGGCAATTTTTCCGCGTGTGCAAGTTTTGCGTGTGGCGAGTTTTCCATGAGGTGAGTTTTGCACTTGTGTCGAGTTTTGCAAAAGCCTAGTTTTTGCATGTGGCGAGTTCTGCGCGTGGCGAGTTTTGAGTGGCGACTTTTGTGTTTCGACTTTTATGTGGCGAGGTTGGTGTATTTGTGGTGAAATGTGTGCTGAGGGTAATATGTGTTCAAGCACGTGGTAGTGTGTGGCGCATTTTGTGTGTGTGTTCATATCCCCGTGTGTGGTGAGTATCCCATGTCGGGGCCCCACCTTAGCAACTGTACGGTATATACTCTTTGGCGCCATCGCTCTCATTCTTTAAGTCCCCCTTGTTCACATCTGGCAGCTGTCAATTTGCCCTCCTACACTTTTCCTTTCATTTTTTCCCATTATGTAGATAGGGGCAAAATTGTTTGGTGAATTGGAAAGCGCGGGGTTAAAATTTCACCTCACAACATAGCCTATGACGCTCTCGGGGTCCAGACGTGTGACTGTGCAAAATTTTGTGGCTGTAGCTGCGACGCCTCCAACACTTTTCCTTTCACTTTTTTCCCCATTATGTAGATAGGGGCAAAATTGTTCGGTGAATTAGAACGCGCGGGGTTAAAATTTCGCCTCACAACATAGCCTATGACGCTCTCAGGGTCCAGATGTGTGACTGTGCAAAATTTTGTGGCTGTAGCTGCGACGCCTCCAACACTTTTCCTTTCACTTTTTTCCCCATTATGTAGACAGGGGCAAAATTGTTTGGTGAATTGGAACGCGCGGGGTTAAAATTTTGCCTCACAACATAGCCTATGACGCTCTCGGGGTCCAGCCGTGTGACTGTGCAAAATTTTGTAGCTGTAGCTGCGACGGTGCAGATGCCAATCCCGGACATACACACACACATACACACACACACACACACATACACACACACACACACACACACATACACACATTCAGCTTTATATATTAGATGTGAGATATTGGAAAGCTGTTGTCTTTTTGTAGCCAATATATAGTATATGACTTGTTGAATCTTATTGAATTGGAGGTGGTTGATCACACATGACTGAGTAGTTCTATGTGAAATGCTATATAATCTAATTTTAATGAAAATACAGTGGCTTGCGAATGTATTCACCCCTTCTGCATTTTTTGTATTTTGCCAACTCACAGCCTGAAATTTTACTTTTTTTTGATGGTTTGCATCAATTCATGTGAAGAGCATGCCTGCAGCTGTGAACATTTGGTTTTCTTTTTATTTTGAATCAAACAACAAATAGTACAAAATAACTGAAAATTTCAGTATGGATAAGTATTGATCTGCCGAAATGTCAGTACTTTGTAGAGCCTCCTTTTGCAGCAATTATAGCTCTAAATAGGTTTGGATAAGCGTCTATGAGCTTTCCACGTCTTGCTACTGGCATTTTTTCCCATTCTTCAAGACAAAACTGCACCAGCTCCTTCAAGTTAGATACTTTTTTCTGGTGAACAGCAATCTTCAAGTCTGACCACAGATTCTCAATTGGATTAAGGCCTGGGCTTTAGGTACCTTCACACTGACCAACTTCACAACGATACCGCTAGCGATCCGTGACGTTGCAGCGTCCTGGATAGCGATATCGTTGTGTTTGACACGCAGCAGCGATCTGGATCCTGCTGTGACATCGTTGGTCAGAGCAGAAAGTCCAGAACTTTATTTCGTCGCTGGATCTCCCGCAGACATCGCTGAATCAGCGTGTGTGACGCCCATTCAGCGATGTCTTCACTGGTAGCCAGGGTAAACATCGGGTTACTAAGCGCGGCCCTGGTTACCAGGGGACTTTGCATAGTTGGTCGCTGGAGAGCTGTCTGTGTGACAGCTCTCCAGCGACCACACAGCGACGCTGCAGCAATCGGGATCGTTGTCTAGATCGCTGCAGCGTGGCTAAATGTGACGGTACCTTTTGACTAGGTCACTCAAAAACATTACACACTTCCCGTTAAACCACTTGAGGGTTGCTTTAGCAGTGTACTTTGCCTTTTGGAAGGTGAATGTCCATCCCAGTCTCAAATTACTGACAGACCGAAACAAGTTTTGCTCAAGAACATCCCTGTAAAATTTGCAATTTTACTGCAGTATACACTTTTCTCTTTTAGTTATATATCACTCGCTACTGAAGTTACAATTAAGGCTTCTGTTTTGACTTGCATCCGTTTTTCCTTCCTAAAACTTCCTAAAAGATAAATTTTGAAAAGAATATCCCTGTATTTCGCACCATCCATCTTCAACGCAGACCATTTTCCCTGTCCCTGCTGCCAAAAAGCATCCTCACAGCATGATGCTGCCACCACCACCATATTTCACTGTGGGGATATGTTCTTGAGGTGATGAGCGGTGTTAGTTTGGCACCAGATGTAGTGTTTATTTTTGTGGCCAAAAGAGTTCAATTTTGGTCTCATCTGACCACAGCAACGTTCTCCATACATTTGTTGAGTTTCCCACATGTCTTTTGGCAAACTTAAAATGAGCCGAACAATTTTTATGTGGAAGTAAAGGTTTTTTTTCTGCCCACTCTTCCATGAAGGCCACCTCTACAGCTTACCGTGGTGGTGTGGACAGATACTCCAGTCTCTGCTTGTGCACTCAGCAATGCCCTTTGCCCGGGCTGAGTGTTTTGATGGGCGGCCCTCTCTTAGCAGGTTTGTTGTGGTACCATGTTCTTTCTATTTGATGACAATGGATTTAATGGTACTCTGGGGAGCATCAGAAGTTGGGATATGTAGATATATTTTTTTTTAGAACCCAACCCTGACTCGTAGTTCTCAACAACTTTGTCCCTGATGTATTTGGAGATCTCCTTGGTCTTCACGGTGTTGTTTGGTTAGTGGTGCCTCTTGCTTAATGCTGTTGCAGCCTCTGTGGCCTTTCAGTAATGGTGTATCTATACTGACAAACTATGTGACACTTAGATTGCACACAGGTGGACTTCTCTCACTAAGCATGTTATTTATGAAGGTAATTGCTTACACCAGAATTTTTTAGGGGCTTGACCACGATAGAGGTAAATACATATGCACATGGCAATTTTTAGTTATTTTCTCACATAATTAATTTATGCCTATATTTTTCTCACTTCAAAATATTTAAAAACACGGGTTGTAATGTAACAAAAGTAGGTAAAAAGTCCAAAAGGATGAGCGGGTTGAATACTTTCACAAGACACTGTAAAGACTCGCCCCCAATCACACCAATTTAACTTTTCCATTTCTATTTGCCTGGCAGCAGATTGCTATGGTTTCCCCTCTTAGGCATTCATTTAGAAACCTGGATATCTCTCCCTTTTGATGATAAATTTTTTTGATCCTAAAAAACTTTTAATATCAGGGAATCTTTTAGTCAACTATATCTTCAATATCTCTCAGTTCACAGTGACTATAGGGTCAAGTGAACAAATTATTTTCAGAATGCTCTTTTTTGGTTCATAATATACTTTATAGAAAAGCTTTGCTTCTTTCTGCGGTCTCTGTGATATTGCATCTTTTCATAACTAATCAGGTTACCTGTTGTGAATTCTGTTGTCGAGCTCCCTCCTGTGGTCGTGAATGGTACTTCAGTGAGTTCGGTCCGTGGGCTCCCTCTGGTGGCTGAGTGGAGCTGCTGCTTCTGAGGTTCCTTACACAGGTGACGTGGTTTATCCTTTGGTTGGCTTCTCTATTTAACTCCACTCAGATCGTTTCTCCATGCCAGCTGTCAATGTTTTAGCATTGGTTCAGTTCGCTCCTGGATCTGTCTGGTGTCCTATCTTCTCCTGCAGAAGCTAAAGGTACCTTCACACATAACGATATTGTTAACGATATCGTTGCTTTTTGTGATGTAGCAACGATATCGTTAATGAAATCGTTATGTGTGACAGCGACCAACGATCAGGCCCCTGCTGGGAGATCGTTGGTCGCTGAATAAAGTCCAGAACTTTATTTCGTCGCTGGACTCCTCCTGACATCGCTGGATCGGCGTGTGTGACACCGATCCAGCGATGTCTTCACTGGTAACCAGGGTAAACATCGGGTAACTAAGCGCAGGGCCGCGCTTAGTAACCCGATGTTTACCCTGGTTACCATCCTAAAAGTAAAAAAAAAACAAACGCTACATACTTACCTACAGCTGTCTGTCCCCGGCGCTCTGCTCTGCTCTCCTCCTGTACTGGCTGTGAGCGTCGGTCTGCTGGAAAGCAGAGCGGTGACGTCACCACTCTGCTTTCCGGCCGCTGTGCTCACAGCCAGTACAGGAGGAGAGCAGAGCACAGCGCTGGAGGGCAGACAGCTGTAGGTAAGTATGTAGCGTTTGTTTTTTTTTACTTTTAGAATGGTAACCATGGTAAACATCGGGTTACTAAGCGCGGCCCTGCGCTTAGTAACCCGATGTTTACCCTGGTTACCGGCATCGTTGGTCGCTGGAGAGCTGTCTGTGTGACAGCTCTCCAGCGACCAAACAGCGACGCTGCAGCGATCCGGATCGTTGTCGGTATCGCTGCAGCGTCGCTTAATGTGAAGGGGCCTTTAGTTCCTGATTGTTATTATTGTTTTTGTTCCTTTGTCCAGCTGGTTATCTTGATTTTGTCTTGATAGCTGGAAGCTCTGGGATGCAGGGTGGCACCCCCGCACCGTGAGTCGGTGCGGAGGACCCTTTTGCACACTCTGACTTTCTCTTCATGTTCATTTCAACAGGAGGCACCGATTGGGCATCACACGTGATTTACTGCATTACAGCCCAAGGATCACGAGCGCCGACACCACCGGAACGGAGCTGGCATGGGAGGAGAGTATAGGTTCATTTTGTCAGGGCCAAACATTTACTTCAACAAGGGGTTGTCCTAGTAGTGGATAACCTCTTTAATTATCTGTTACATTGACTTAGTTTGCCTGCTCTATTCAACTCCTAAAATGAAAGAGTTCTTCATTAGCGCACATCATCAAGAGCAATAATAGTGTCAGTGCGTGGTCTCATATCTCAATTCTTCCTTATGAAGTTGACCACACAATTCCTCCAAAGGATACAATATTATTCCTTATATTTTCTTACCCACGTGGATATATTTTTTGGCAAAATTAATAGAGGTTGCCCAACCCTAAAGAAATTTTCAGCAAGCCATGAAGCTTATTGAAACCCAGCAGTGTGCAATGCAGACACTTAACATTCAGCTCCTCTCACCATTTCCAGGGGTCATCACATGACTGCAATTATGAGATTTTCATAGTTTATGGTTATGTGTTGACAAGAGGAGCTTTTCAGAATAGGAAACCCATTTTCATATATCCACAATCTGTTCAAAATCCTTAACTCGTGGCTAGAGTCTCTTCCTCTGGTGAACATTTATAACATGGAGCAGGGCGGTAGCCATGGGCAAAGTACTAGTATTTTAAGCTCCGGCATGTTACATGAAACTGAGGGTCTTGGCTGGGTGTGTGCACTTAGTCTACAGGCTGCATGTTACCGATGACTTGGTTGGCCAGGACCAGATGTTGAACAGTTCAATGAGTAAGATCACCAGTGAAAAATAATTACTGAACGATAACTTGGGACTATTTGCAACAGATTGCAGGTACACAACTTGATGAACATTTCCTTCACAATACAGAGCATTTTTATACCCTCTCCGTTCCCTTCTCCTAACTCACTTGGTCTCTGTCTCCACTGGCGCCCCTCCAGCACAACCCAGCTCAGTTCTGAGTTATAACCTCTGTGCTTTACTGATCGGAGTCCTCTCCCAGGACCTGTCTCCAGTTAGCTACTCTGTACTTTTGTCAGTTTTCCTTTTCTTTACTACAGCTCACACCATCCACCGTCTTGGTCTCCTCTCACTTCGGGAAAGCCACGTCGTGCAGCTTGCTTACTGTCCAGACCTTATCGCCCAGTGTGCGCCAGAAGCAGACCTGTCATCCTGACCGGAAACTGTCTCACTATGTCCATTCACCTCATCCCCTCCAAATCTGGGCTAGTCACAAACGTTAACGATAACTCTCCCTACTGTCCAGGAGAATACATTATCACCAATAACGCATATCTCAATTCACATTATACACCATAACAATACTCGAGTCTTCAAGGGGGAACAAGGCCAGTATGTCCTACTCCTTGCACAGGTCCTCATTAATTGGCTTAGCTGAATACTGTACGATACCCAATTGCCCTTATGGTGCCTCTTCAGGGAAATTAATAATTTGATGTCAGGTTCCCCATAGATTACAAGTAGGGAAACTGTATGTGATCGGCTTATTGTCATTGGATCCCATTGGATCCCTCCATAAAGCAGGGATTATTCAAAGCAGAGAACTTCTTTATATACAATATCTTTAATATTTTTGTGACAAGAGCCAAGAAATGTGTTGTAAATCGATGTTTAACAATAAACTAAATGTTATCATATCTAGAAGAACAAGTACGATGTAGAAAACCTTGATTTATTTTCTAAGCAGTTTTTCAAAGTTGTCAAATCTTGATCTCCTATATAATTGTATCTGCTAATGGAAAAAGTAGCAGCACAGTACCTCCGCTAATAAGGGCATCAAATGAAGATGCTGTGAAAATACTTATGTTTTGTGGAGATGTAGATGAAATAGTCAGGCAGGAGTTGTTTGTGGTGGCAGTCTGATGTTTCACATAGCGTACAGGAGGACAACCATATAACCGATTACAAATTGGAAATGTAAAGCTTGGGACAAAACAGAACGATTACTTTTTGGGTGGCAAAGCTTTTATTTGTGGGCTGCCACTTGCATGCACTTGTTGCTTAGGGACATTAGTCGTGGGTCCCAATATTGTTTTGGACCAAAATTAGATAGGTTATAAATCATACAAATGATCTGTGGATTGGCATTTGTGAGCATTTGTCTCTCTGGGACTTTTATGTGTGTCCCTAATAATATTGGATTATATTCACTCAGTCAGCACCCTTCACAATACCAGACTGCTATTGATCAACATTATTTTTCTAATCCATATAGAGAGATGACAACTGAGCAGGATCCTATTGTTGAATTTATTTTATGCAATTTCTCCTGAGTACGCCAATACCCTTATGTGATCGGAAACTACTTTTCAGTTATAGTGCGTAGCTCAGAAAGGAAGAAGTGCCATATTAGCGTGCAGACTTTGCTGGAATGGCTTGGGGGTGCAAGGTTACATTGACAGACCTCCTGAGGTGCCAGAACAGTAGAACCTTACCCCCATAAAAAAAAAACATTTTGCAAACTCCCCCTCAATAAATTCACCTAGGGGTGCAGTGAGTATATTAACACCTCAGGAGTTTCTCATAATTTCATGTCATTGAGCGGTTAACCACTAAACTGTTTCAGCCTCAAATTTTACACTTTCACAAGGGTAGATAGGTAAAAATGGCCCGAAAATGTGTTACATAATTTCTCCTGAATGTAGCAATACCCCATATGTGGCTGGATAGTACTGTTTGGCCACACGGCGAGACTTGGGAAGGAGCGCTATTTAACTCTTGAAGAACAAATTTTATTAGAATAGTTCACAAACTCTATTTGTAGAGCACCCAAATGCCAGAACAGCAGAATGTCCCCTCAATTCACCACATTTTGGAAATTACACCCCTCTGGGACTTAACTACATATGGGAGTAGTGATGATTTTGACTTCCTGGTTGTTTTTCCCAAAAAAATACACAGTGAATGTTGCAGGATGAAAATTGCTAAATATTTCATAGTAGTTCCCCATACATTGTAGTGCCCAATACATTGTGCCCCACTTGTACGTCTTGAGCCACGCAATGCATAAACTATTTGGACTCGCCATGCTACAGTAATGACAAACATGTGGACACTAACTGCAGGTTAGGCAGACTGTTGGGCTCAGAAGAGCTGGGAGCATTTGGATTTGAGAGCAGATTTTGCTGGATTTCTTTTGTGGGGAGCCATGGCACTTTTCCAGTGCCTTTGTCGTGGACACCTCCTGTATATCCGTTAACAGATGACGGACCTGACTGGTGACTTGATTATTTGTGGGTTGCATTGAAGGTTTAATTGGGAACATTTTGAATCACTTTTAAGGCTCCGTTCCCATTTATCCTGTGCTCTATGGTGAATACTTACATCAGCGTTTTTGTCAAACTCTCAAATACTTGATCCATATGAAATCCTGACAAATCTATTTAGTGTAATGAGGCAGCAGCGTTAAGGTTCATGCAGACATCCGTGCAAATCAGTCCGAGCATGGTCCACAATGCACAGACTGGTCACAGCTTTAGATATATCTATGAGGGTGTGACACTTGGGTCAAGAGAGCCAGCCAGTCTGTGCAAGGCAGTTTGTGCTCGGATTCATTTGCCTGGACATTTGCATGACCCCTCAAGACTTATTCACATGTTCGGTGTTCTTGTACGAGTGCTATCTGTGGTTTTCTTGAATAGAACTCGTACCTATGCAAGTGTATGGTGCCATTCACATGTCCGTCATTTTTTTGTGGACAGAGTGGTCCACACAAAATATCGGCGACATATCTGATTTGCGATCAGAGTATTGGATCAAAATCTGCAATGCAAATCTATGGATCCGTGAAAAAATAAATTAAAACAAAATCAGTGCTAAGGTGACAGATTTTAGTCTGATTTTGACCGAGTGTGTTCTGATTTTCAGACTGTCAGAAATGAGAAGGTGGAGAAACTTTGTTTCCACGTATGAGAAAAAACTGATGGCTCAGACCAAACTCTGCTCAAATTCATTGGTGCATTTTTCTCATACAAGGAAAATACTGACCTGTGAATGAGGCCTTACGCTGGATTTAGTCCGGTTTCTGTGGTATCCATCTTTTCAGTGGTGTGCAAAGCTGTAGTCGACAGCGGTTGTGTGCTCACCTAAAAAGACAGACACCGCCAGCTCAGACTAAGTAGAGTCCAGAGACTCCATCTGCCTCATTACAGTGAATGTTCCGTCGGAGATTTGTCTGAATCACATATTGCGAGATGAGTTAGTTTCATTGAAAACATTTTGGGGCACAAACCATGTTTTGATCGTTTTCTATTCCAATATTTGAGGCAGCATGAACGAAAAACAGCAATTCAGATATTGTGTTTGTTGTTTTAAAGTCGTTGACTCTCTGGTAAAGGGGATAAGACAACTTTATTCTTCGGGTTAGTACGATTACAAAGATACCACACGTATATTTTATAATGTTTTTACATAGTTTTATTTTATAGAAAAAAAATTGGTTTTGCATTGCCATGTTTAGAGAGCTAAAGTTTTTTTTATTTGTAAGCTGACAGCGGAGTTGGAGCTTGATTTTTGCGGGACATGATAACGTTTTCAGAGATACAATTTTTATTTACAAAAAACTTTGAATGGCAGTAGGATTAAAAATAAAAAAAAAGTATAGTTTTTGCCAACTTTGCAATTTTTTTTTACGGCGTTCACTGCAGTGGTTAAGTAATGCAAAAGTTTTATAGACCAGGTCATTGCATACACTGACACCAAATGTGTAATTTTTTCTTGTTAAGATTTGTTCTTATGTAAATATATGTATTTGTATATTTTTTGCCTTTTTTACTTTTCTAAATATTCCTTCTATGGCACTTAAATACTTATTTAGCGTTAAGTAAATAAAAGTTACACATCACAAATTTTCAAAGCAAATATATTTCTAAGAGGTTCAATTGCCCTGAAATTCTCAAAAGATATCAGCAATAACTCATCAAATCCACACAGGCAAAGAAATAAAACCATAGATGTCCATAAATTGAGGTATGTGTCAAAGAGAAATGACACAGGGAAAAAAAAAGTATTAAAACACGCTAACTGCAATTTATTTTTCTTTAAAAACCAATTGTACTTGCCCATTCTAGCTCTCCACAAGTGGTCCTTGGCTTTTGGACAACTCTTAAGATAATTCTTTTCCTGCCTCTGTCTGAAATCTTGTGGGAAGCATCTAGTCGTGGAAGGTTTATAGTAAAGTGATGTTCTTTCCACTTCCGAATAATGGCCACAATAGTGCTCACTGGAACTTCAGTAGTATAGAAATTCTTCTCTAACCAATGCCATCAGTATGTTTTGCAACAATAAGGTTGTGAAGGTCTTGAGAAAGCACACTGGTTTTACCCATCATGAGATGTTGCTTGTGTGGCACCTTGGTAATGAGACAACTTTTTATAGGCCATCAGTTGAACCAGCCGTTATTATTTTTCATTAAGTGGCAGCATTGCTTTCTAATTATTGATAGCTTTCAGCTGGTGTCATTACTTTCCATGAGTTTTTGCACCTCTCTTTCTTCATGTGTTCAATACTTTTTCCAGTGTAATTTCTCATAATTACACAATTTATGGTTGAGAGTCCTCAGTGGTTCATACCTTTTAATGGCTAACTGAAAAGATGGTAACAAATTGCAAGCTTTCGAGACTACACAGGTCTCTTCATCAGGCATATACTAAAGCAAGTTCTGAAGAATCCCATATTTATACACAACATGGCACAGAACTGTCATTATGGGAGAGCGATAAGTGATAAACAGTTGTGTCCATAAATATTGGAAAGTTCCGAGATTAGGAGTGAATGTTTTGTTGTCCTGATTGGGGTCTGGTTCTGTTATGATGACCCCACATGGTCAGTGCAAATTCCCCAATTGATGTACAAAAAAAATTCACTCCTAATCTAGGAACTTTCCAATATTTATGGACACAACTGTTTATCACTCATCACTCTCCCATAATGGCAGGTCTGTGCTGTGTTGTGTATAAATATGTGATTTTTCAGAATTTGCTTTAGTCTATGCCTGACAAAGAGACCTGAGTAGTCTCGAAAGCTTGCAATTTGTTACCATCTTTTCAGTTAGCCATTAAAAAGTATCAACCACTGAGGACTCAATTCTAAATATTTTTCTATCTACTGGCTAACACGGTACCAAGATATATATCTTTCCTGTAAAAAATTATGGACATTTATGATTTGATTTCTTTGCCTGTGTGGAGTGGATGGGTTATTACTTTTGTCTGGTGAGAATTTATGTTAATAGCACATTTAGAAATATATTTACTATAAATTGGTGACTTGTCCAATGCTTAATTCACCCGCTGGATAAGATCACTGGTCTAATGCATTGAAATGCATTACATCTGTCAGTTTCCACAGGCAAAACGACTGTTAGACCCAGACAGAAGCGAGGTCTAACAGACCACTATAGTTGGTAGACCAGAAGGTCCTCATTTGATCTCCTGCTGTTGAGGCAACCATCTGTAGCCTATGATCAGGTTGCAGTGGTGCTGATTGTGTGTAAGAGGGAGCCACCTCCCTCTCTCAACCTTATAAATGCTGCGGTCACAGCATATGGAGGGTAAAAAAGCCAGGGGCAGTTTGGGCACTGGTCCTGGCTGTTACAGCAGGGGCTCAGCTATCAGTTAAGCCAAGCTGCCAGAGACAATTGTGCAGGTACAGCTCCTGTGCTCACACAATCCCACAAATGGACGTACCTTCAAGTTTTGGTGAACGCACTGCAAAATGGAACACAAATCCAATGTTGTGAAAAGGTCAATTACAGAATCAATAAAAGAATTAAAAAAAAAAAAAAAAAAAAATGATATGATAGTATTGCCACCCTGAAAAAAAAAATCTGGATGTAATGGTGGTATCTGACAAGAAAAACATGACAGACGACATGATCAGCGATGCAATAAAATCTCCTCAGCCATAAAATGTAGACATAATCAAGGGGTTTGAATGACATACACCCCTATGTAATGCAGGAATTAATGGGGTTGTTTCAAACAAAGAATACTTTAATCAGTAGATCTTGGGGCAGCACGGTGGCGCAGTGGTTAGCAATACAGCCTTGCAGCGCTGGAGTCATGGGTTCTAATCCCACCCAGGACAACATCTGCAAAGAGTTTGTATGTTCTCTCCGTGTTTGCGTGGGTTTCCTCCGGGTTCTCCGGTTTCCTCCCACATTCCAAAGACATACTGATAGGGAATTTAGATTGTGAGCCCCATTGGGGACAGCGATGATAATGTGTTCAAACTGTAAAGCGCTGCGGAATATGTTAGCGCTATATAAAAATAAAGATTTTTTTTATTTTTATCTTGCAATAAAAACAAGTTCCACAATTGTGTGAAAACAAAAAAGTTCCTGTGCCGAGATAATCTTATAAATGTGCCCCTGCTGTGTACTGTGTAATGGCCATGTCTGACCTTGCAGGAACATGGTCTGATCATACCACAGCTCCTGGGCAGGAAGCAAAAGAGGATACAGAGGACAGCATGCAATAATACAGCCACTCCTATGTTAGTTAAAATATTTCCTTACCGGTTTTTAAACAAAAATGTGGAATTATATACTTAACAAAAAAGTGTAAAACAACTGAAATTATGTCTTATATTCTAGGTTCTTCAAAGTAGCCACCTTTTGCTTTGATGACTGCTTTGCACACTCTTGGCATTCTCTTGATGAGCTTCAAGAGCTAGTCACCGGGAATGGTCTTCAAACAATCTTGAAGGAGTTCCCAGAGATGTTTAGCACTTGTTGGCCCTTTTGCCTTCACTCTGCGGTCCAGCTCACCCCAAACCATCTCGATTGGGTTCAGGTCTGGTGACTGTGGAGGCCAGGTCATCTGGAGTAGCACCCCATCACTCTCCTTCTTGGACCAATAGCCCTTTCACAGCCTGGAGGTGTGTTTGGGGTCATTGTCCTGTTGAAAAATAAATGATGGTCCAACTAAACGCAAACCGGATTGAATAGCATGCCGCTGCAAGATCCAGTGGTAGCCATGCTGGTTCAGTATGCCTTCAATTTTGAATAAATCCCCAACATTGTCACCAGCAAAGCACCCCCACATCATCACACCTCCTCCTCCATGCTTCACGGTGGGAACTAGGCAAAGTTTTCCCAATTTTTCAGACTGACTGACCTTCATTTCTTAAAGTAATGATGACCACTCGTTTTTCTTTACTTAGCGGCTTTTTTTCTTGCCATAATACAAAATTCTTACAGTCTATTCAGTAGGACTATCAGCTGTGTATCCACCAGACTTCTGCACAACACAACTGATGATCCCAACCCCATTTATAAGGCAAGAAATACCACTTATTAAACCTGAGAGTGAAAACCATTCCCGGTGACTACCTCTTGAAGCTCATCAAGAGAATGCCAAGAGTGTGCAAAGTAGTCTTCAAAGGTGGCTACTTTGAAGAACCTAGAATATAACACAATTTCAGTTGTTTCACACTTTGTTAAGTATATAATTCCACATGTGTTAATTCATAGTTTTGATAGCTTCAGTGTGAATGTACAATTTTCATAGTCCTGAAAATACAGAAAAATCTTTAAATGAGAAGGTGTGTCCAAACTTTTGGTCTGTACTGTATGTGTGATACAGCTCTTGTCAGTTGAGACGCATCTCGTGAGCTGTAAGAGTCCGATGGGAGTCTCTGGTCTTGGTCCTGCACCTCCTCTCTTCTTGAGATCGCCGTCCTTCTTACTTTGTGTGGATGACCACACACTGTCCTCGACATTTGCGCTCCTGCGCAGGTGTACTTATCTCGGCCCTGTAAACTACTGTAGTTCACATGCGTGGGGAAAGGTGAAAGAGTGCCAGCGTATTAGGACTACAATACTTTGCGCTGCCCTCGGCAGGGCCAACAGAGGTGTTCCTGAGTAGGACGAGTCATCCACATGAAGGATGGTGCCAGACCAAGACCAAAGATGCCCATTAGATTGGACCACCTCGTCCCAGCATATTTATGGAGAGCGTATTGGGGATATATTTACAGCATACTAGAATGCTGCATCACGGGCTTACAGGTGCCAGTTATTCAGATATAAATGTGGCTTATGGATTAAAAAGTAGACCCCACCTTGAATTTTGTACTGACCTTTTGAATACTTTTTTTGGTCTCCTCTTTCTTACCAGCATGTAAGCAAGCCTAGCTTAGGTCACGACTCTGAAGGCAATAAGACCTGGCACTGAAAGCCTATTCTTTACTCAAATAGAATGGTAAAAAACATGTTATTGCAAGCAAGCGGTGCTCAAAAAAAAAAAAAAAATTATATATATATGGAAGATCATGTTATAAGTGTACCTTACTGCATGTAACAGAAGAAATTTGTGACAGAATGAAAAATCGTGCTCTTCAAATGTTGAGTACTTTATTCACATTGAAGGAAAAAAAAAAACAAAAGCAGAATTTATGAACAAAGTAGCTTTATTTGTTTCTATTGTACAGGAACCTACTCCGAGGTTTAGCGGATTTCAGCATGCCAATTCTGCGGTATGTTTTGCTAAAACTAGCGAGAAATAAACTGAAGCCTAAATTGCTGCTGCACAATGAAGATAACGTCGGTGCTGTTAACAGTAACCCATTTGTGGCTGTAGCAGCTCATCGTCCTCATCACTCCGCACTACATAAGATCGTCCAGTGCTTGACAGGGTTACCGCGGCCTCTGTTTACATGGCCATGTCTGTTCTGTCGATATTGTCTCTATGGTGCAGATCAAATCGCCTAGGGAAAGGCATGCAATAATAGCGAGAGGTCTCCACCTGCTAATTAGTTCTTCTGATAATAGTACCACTTGTCCACTGCATATTCCATGAAAAGGAGAGAGAAAAATGAAGAAGAAAAAAAAAGCAGGTGGGCGTGAGGAAAAACAAAAACCAAAAACAACATTTCAGTCACAAAGAAACAAAACATACTGGTTATGCATGAATGAAACATTGCCTACCTTTCCAAACCTGATAATTGCAGCTTTTAATGAAGTTTTTTTTTTTTTTATATAATTTAATTACTTAGCTAAAATGCAAAATGTTACAAGTGTTGTTTAAAACATTATGGGGACGAATCAAAGATTTTATGCCAGTAGTATAAAATGCTTTGAAAAGTCGCAAAATTTTTGTGCAACTTGGAATTGTGCAAAAATGTTGTAACCATGGTATTTTCATGTCAGCTTGAAGCTGCTCAGACAATATGTTGGGGTAGAGCGTGGCTACGATCGCCTGTCAAATTCTGCAAAACTGATTTTTATACTAGAAATGCACTGACTGGAATAGAATTTCTGGCAACATACAACGGAGGAGCAGATCACGGAGAAGATCATAGAGTGTTGTGAAATTCTTAATAAACTCGGTGTATCATATTCCAGCAAACTCTTCATTAGGAGTAGTGTATGGTCCACTCACTCCACCCCTCTCCTTGGCTGCTGCACGCAGTCCTTGACGTTGATGACACAGATCGCTGGGAGATACCGCGCCCGCGCAAACTTTCTCGTGCCCAACTGTGGGCAAAGCCGAAAAGCAGAAGTCCGCACACGCGCGAGAAACCATTTGACTGCGCAGGCGCAATATCTCACAGCGATCTGCATCATCCACGTCAAAGACTGCGTGCAGCAGCTGAGGAGAGGGGTGGAGTGAGTGAACCGAAGCCACGCCCATCGGACCCCATTAGCATACATCGCGGGAGAAATAGAAAAAGGTTTTTTTTTTAAGGGTGATACATGGGGAGTCAGGGGGTTACATAAGTATTTAGGGAATGCATAGCAGACACTGAATAAAATAATATTTTTAGCTGGTAGGACAGAAAAGTGGTGACAGGTTCCCTTTCAGGAGTTGAGCACTGAGCTTCTAGACATTTCCAGCAGATTATTATCTGGACTCATGATATTGTATAATACTTAAGAGACCCAACAAAATAATGCCTAGCAATGTGTCGGGCTACAATGTATAAAAATACAGAATACAATGGCTTTTATATTATAGGCATAGCTGAAAGGTATCCTAACCTTCACATTTTACTAACTAGGGTCCAGTAAATGGTCTCGTTAGTGAATTCTGTGCTAGTCATATTAAAACCAACTCAGATTTTAATTGGCTTTTTCTCATGAAGCAGATACTTCATGAAGTGTATGTGTCAACCCAATTAAGAACATGCCAAGAGCTTAGTTCACTTAAAGTACCGCAGAGAAAGAAAAATATATTATTATGATCATATAGCACAATTAGGCCATACACAATCAATAGTTGTTGGCAAATCAAGTCATGTATGGCCCCCTCACATACAACATGCATGATCTACCAAGTGTGCACATCTTGTCAATTCGGAAAGGGGAGTAAGTAGCCGTCAGCCCCCTCTGGGAATGGCTTATTTCACCAGAGGAACAAGTAGCCATCAGCCCCCTCTGGGAATGGTTTATTTCACCAGAGGAACAAGTAGCCATCAGCCCCCTCTGGGAATGGTTTATTTCACCAGAGGAACAAGTAGCCGTCAGCCCCCTCTGGGAATGGCTTATTTCACCAGAGGAACAAGTAGCCATCAGCCCCCTCTGGGAATGGTTTATTTCACCAGAGGAACAAGTAGCCATCAGCCCCCTCTGGGAATGGTTTATTTCACCAGAGGAACAAGTAGCCATCAGCCCCCTCTGGGAATGGCTTATTTCACCAGAGGAACAAGTAGCCATCAGCCCCCTCTGGGAATGGTTTATTTCACCAGAGGAACAAGTAGCCATCAGCCCCCTCTGGGAATGGTTTATTTCACCAGAGGAACAAGTAGCTGTCAGCCCCCTCTGGGAATGGCTTATTTCACCAGAGGAACAAGTAGCCGTCAGCCCCCTCTGGGAATGGCTTATTTCACCAGAGGAACAAGTAGCCATCAGCCCCCTCTGGGAATGGCTTATTTCACCAGAGGAACAAGTAGCCGTCAGCCCCCTCTGGGAATGGCTTATTTCACCAGAGGAACAAGTAGCCGTCAGCCCCCTCTGGGAATGGCTTATTTCACCAGAGGAACAAGTAGCTGTCAGCCCCCTCTGGGAATGGTATATTTCACCAGAGGAACAAGTAGCCGTCAGCCCCCTCTGGGAATGGCTTATTTCACCAGAGGAACAAGTAGCCATCAGCCCCCTCTGGGAATGGTTTATTTCACCAGAGGAACAAGTAGCCGTCAGCCCCCTCTGGGAATGGTTTATTTCACCAGAGGAACAAGTAGCCGTCAGCCCCCTCTGGGAATGGTTTATTTCACCAGAGGAACAAGTAGCCATCAGCCCCCTCTGGGAATGGTTTATTTCACCAGAGGAACAAGTAGCCATCAGCCCCCTCTGGGAATGGCTTATTTCACCAGAGGAACAAGTAGCCATCAGCCCCCTCTGGGAATGGCTTATTTCACCAGAGGAACAAGTAGCTGTCAGCCCCCTCTGAGAATGGTTTATTTCACCAGAGGAACAAGTAGCTGTCAGCCCCCTCTGGGAATGGTATATTTCACCAGAGGAACAAGTAGCCATGAGCCCCCTCTGGGAATGGTTTATTTCACCAGAGGAACAAGTAGCCATCAGCCCCCTCTGGGAATGGCTTATTTCACCAGAGGAACAAGTAGCCGTCAGCCCCCTCTGGGAATGGCTTATTTCACCAGAGGAACAAGTAGCTGTCAGCCCCCTCTGGGAATGGTATATTTCACCAGAGGAACAAGTAGCCGTCAGCCCCCTCTGGGAATGGCTTATTTCACCAGAGGAACAAGTAGCCATCAGCCCCCTCTGGGAATGGTTTATTTCACCAGAGGAACAAGTAGCCGTCAGCCCCCTCTGGGAATGGTTTATTTCACCAGAGGAACAAGTAGCCGTCAGCCCCCTCTGGGAATGGTTTATTTCACCAGAGGAACAAGTAGCCATCAGCCCCCTCTGGGAATGGTTTATTTCACCAGAGGAACAAGTAGCCATCAGCCCCCTCTGGGAATGGCTTATTTCACCAGAGGAACAAGTAGCCATCAGCCCCCTCTGGGAATGGCTTATTTCACCAGAGGAACAAGTAGCTGTCAGCCCCCTCTGAGAATGGTTTATTTCACCAGAGGAACAAGTAGCTGTCAGCCCCCTCTGGGAATGGCTTATTTCACCAGAGGAACAAGTAGCCATCAGCCCCCTCTGGGAATGGTTTATTTCACCAGAGGAACAAGTAGCCATCAGCCCCCTCTGGGAATGGCTTATTTCACCAGAGGAACAAGTAGCCGTCAGCCCCCTCTGGGAATGGCTTATTTCACCAGAGGAACAAGTAGCTGTCAGCCCCCTCTGGGAATGGTATATTTCACCAGAGGAACAAGTAGCCGTCAGCCCCCTCTGGGAATGGTATATTTCACCAGAGGAACAAGTAGCCGTCAGCCCCCTCTGGGAATGGTATATTTCACCAGAGGAACAAGTAGCCGTCAGCCCCCTCTGGGAATGGTATATTTCACCAGAGGAACAAGTAGCCGTCAGCCCCCTCTGGGAATGGCTTATTTCACCAGAGGAACAAGTAGCCATCAGCCCCCTCTGGGAATGGTATATTTCACCAGAGGAACAAGTAGCCGTCAGCCCCCTCTGGGAATGGCTTATTTCACCAGAGGAACAAGTAGCCATCAGCCCCCTCTGGGAATGGCTTATTTCACCAGAGGAACAAGTAGCCATCAGCCCCCTCTGGGAATGGCTTATTTCACCAGAGGAACAAGTAGCTGTCAGCCCCCTCTGGTAAAGGCCTATTTCACCAGATGAACAAGTCCTAATTAAAAGACACACAAGAAGACATACAGAACATAAAACTTGTGTGGGGGCGCCATGGCTATTATTGTGACACTTGTCTTTGAATAACTTTGTTCTCACCTTTATGGTACAGAATTAGAGCAGATGCAGACAAGCGTATTTACCATTAGAGTGTGATCTGAAAACATCGGATGCGCTCGGAACAATATTATGCCATAATGTGACTATGCACGACAGATTTTTCCCTCGGATGCTGTCAGTTTGAGGGAAAAAAAATGCTGCATGCCAGAGTCTGATCCAATATTCAGATCGCACTTGGCCATGCCATCAGACTGAACTCGGATGACATCTGAGTGCAGTTCGGTTTCCACGAACTGACAGAATGGAATAGATGGAGATATTTTGTTCTCCATCTTCTCCTCATCCGAGAGAATTGGATCACACTAATCAAAGTTTGATCAGAGTGTCTTTTGCATAATTGCACTTACTCTGCTCTCCTGGAGTCTATTCTTACTTACTAAAATACAATTTGATAGGCTTTAATAGAATGATGATCAATTACTTTTGCTGTGTTCCGGTTTCCCTGTGCTCTACTTATACATTTTTCCTAAGCTTGGTTCATTTATGATCATTGGTCTATATATGGACTCCACCACTCAAAAGATCTTAAAGGGAACGGGTCACCCTGAAAATACGGTCCAATCTTCAAGCATCAAGTTATAGATTAGGGGGAGCTAAGGTGATATTTATATGATTAAATGATGAAACCACAGGTTATAATGAAAGGATTAATCCTCCCAAGCCGTCTATATGGACATGCAGGCCATAGAAGGCTGAATAAAATGATACCGTGAGATCTGCAACCAAATGTCTTATTCTAGAGAAATCCACGATTTTTTCTGAAAAGTCAGACATAAATCTCCCTGAGAATCTGCCTCCAGAGATTCATTTTAACCCCTTCACACTGCAGCCCATTTTCGTTTTTGCGTTTTTTTGCTCCTTTTCTTCCCAAAGCCATAACTTTATTATTTATTTCCGTCAATATGTGAGGGCTTGTTTTTTGCGGGAGGAGATTTACTTTTGAACTACACCATTGGTTTTACCATATCATGTACTGGAAAATGTGAAGAAAAAAAAAAAAGTGTGCAATTCCACAATTGTTTATTGGGGTTTATTTTTTTTTTTTTTTTACCATGTTCACTAAATGCTAAAACCGACATGCCATTCTGATTCTCCGGGTCATTACGAGTTTGTAGATACCAGAGATGTCTAGGTTGTTTTTTATTTGAGTGGTGAAAAAAATCCAAATTTTGTTACAAAAAAAACAAACAAACAAAAAAACCATCATTTCCGAGACACGTAGCGTCTCCATTTTTCGTGATCTCGAGTTGGGTGAGGACTTATGCGTATCGAGCTGATGTTTTTATTGATACCATTTTACTGCAGATACGATGTTTTGACTGCCCGTTATTGAATTTTAATGCACTGTTGCAAAGACCAAAATATATATAATTCTGGAGTTTTGACTGTCTCGTTACGTTGTTTACAGATCAGATTCATTATTTTTATATATTCATAGATCGGGCGATTCTGAAAGCATCAATACCAAATATGTCTATTTATTTTTTTAAATTGTTTTATTTTGAATGGGGCGTATGGAGGGGTGATTTCAACTTCATTTTATTTGTTTAATATTTTTAAAACCTGTTTTTCTTACTTTACACTTGCTTCATTAGTCTCCATGGGAGACTAGAAGCTGCAATCATCCAATCGCTTGCACTACACAAAGTAGCCCTGCGCTGTATAGCAGAAATACTCACTTGCTAAGGCTACTTTCACACATCAGGTTTTTGTCATCAGGCTCAATCCGGCTAATTTTCAAAAAAAATGGATCCGGCGGATGTTGGTGCCGGATCCTTTTTTTTCCCATAGACTTGTATTCGTGCCGGATGACCTTGCGTTTCGTCCGGTTTTCGCCAGTTCCGGCAAATCTGCCGTTTCTAGAAAAAAAACGTCCATAGCAACGTTTTTTGTCTCCGGCGAAAAAGCCAGAAGCTGTTTGCTAGAATGGCAGCCTATGGGAGACGGAAGGTGCCGGATTCGTTTTTTTTTTTTTTTTCCAACTAAGCATGCGCCAAATTTATTTTATTTAATTATCTGGATATGCTAGTCGGATCGGTCGAAAAAACGGATCCGTCGCATCTGTTTTTCACAATCTGTGCCGGATCGGTTTTCTTTTACAACATTCTCCGGATTGTGCCTGATGCAAAAAACCTGATGGGTGAAAGTAGCCTATGAGCTCCGACTGCTGGGCGTCACTCCGGCAACGACAACAGTGTGACAGCGGCATTTAACAGGTTAACAGCTGCAGATGTATTGCGATTCCACCTGCGGCTGTTCGGGTCACATGTCAGCTGTTCAAATCAGCTGACATGTGCCGGAAAAGACGTGGGCTCAGTGCCGAAGCCCATATCAAAGGGGGAGGCACAAAGCACATGTCGTGAAGGGGTTAAATGAAAGCAGGAGTTACCAATGTTAGACATGTAATGACTGACCGTCTGCTCTCCTGATCTACATGCCTCCCACTGGTAAAGCACTTTTTCATTAAAATTAAGAGAGAAAAAAATGTGGATTTCTCATTTTATTCAGCTTCCTGTGACCTACATGACCACATAGACTACTTAGGAAGGCTGATCCTACTGGCAAATTCCCTTTAAACTTCTTTTTTTGGGATTATCGTCCCAGTGAAGTAAAACTTACACAAAGAAAGCTGTCAGCCACCAATAGGACGGCCAATTACAGAAAAAAAGCAGAGGACCAATCTCCAATACAAAAAGTGGATCGGTTTTATTCTTATTTTATTCCTACTACTCCCATGACTATTCTGATTTTTTTTTTTGAATTTTTATTTCTTAAATGGTTCAACAGATATGGGCATTTTAATTAATAATTTGTATGGTCTTTCCCAAGGGACAAATGCTCATGGGGTAATAATGCAGAGCAGACTAAAGACCTGCCCCAGAGGATCCTGTGAGCTACGCCCCCTTGGTAAAGAAAAAAAATAACACTAAAAAGGTCCATATCTCTGGAAGCAGATATCAGGCTTAAGAAAAACAAAGTGGAATATTTAAGGGAACAGCAGGAATGAAATTGGAAGAACAAATTAGCCACTTCTGACCTGGTGACAGGTCCTCTTTAAATGATTAAAGCACCGGAAATACTGAATCTTGTCTCACAAACTACATATCAATGTGCTCTGCTTTCCTTGCTCTATAACATGGTGCTTGCACATTGCACAGATTGTCATTAAAGGGAACCTGTCATCATGAAAATTCAGTCCAAACACTAAGATATTGGGGCGTTTCAATGGGTTTTTAAAGATCAGACGTATCTAACAATGAAAACATTTTAAAAAAGAAACTACAATAAACTATTAGGCTAAAACTACAGCATGGCCGCATACTGCTCCAAATAAAGGAACGCTTAATTTGCCTACCATCTACTGGGATGGGTCCACCAGGTCCACATGGAGGTGTCTGAAAGAAAAAAAAACGTTTATTCAAAGAAATTTACAAAGCTGAAACATTTCCGAGCAAAAAATAGAATGTGCAAAGTATGAAATCAGATCAGAGTAGTAGCAGGACCCTGCAAAGTAGTAATTAGTGCTTTTCTATAGGAAATAAGGTGAATGCGGTTTTGGTAGATCTGATGAGCTTATAAAGCTATAAACATCAGATTTAAGGGTTGCTGGTGAAAATGAAGATTTTAGCTTCAGAGTGCTTTGGAGCCACCAGTAGTATATTTCCAAATCTGAAGCCACTGGGTGTCCGTACGTAAGGAAGCCATGTCTACCTCCTTTCGGTGGAAATATACAGAAAAGCCTGAGACAGATCAGTTAACGAGTCTAGAGGGCTGAGACTAGGCTGTGAACATGAGTACTTGGTGGGCCAGCCCAGAAATAAGCAGGGTGGTCATACCGCTCTACCATTTTGCACGCTCACTGGCTTTGACATAACCGGACCCCTAGATAGTCAAAATTACGCAGCATTTACTTTACATGTACTTCAACCGGTCTGTGTCTAATAGGCAAAAATGAATTGCAGGATGAAAGACTTCGTTGTCATCATCCTACAAGCTGAGCTAATGGGGCAGAACTACCTACTTGCTGGCAGATAGAAAAACATGTAGGAGTCACATCTACCAGCCAGTGGGCATCTGTCTTAGAAAGCTGTGTGATGCCTATTAGTACAGCCAGAAAAGAGCCTCGTATTCCCCGCAGACATTAGCGTGCAGCGATACCGATGCACCATGTTTATTCATCACCTGGAAATTAGTAAAATGTAAAGTGCTTTATGGCTCTGTGCAGCGCACCTATTCATTATATAAGCTCCGCTTGGAAGAGATTAGGCATTTATTTATAACTACTGTTAATGATGCTCCATCAACGCCATGTTCCAAAAAGCTGAAACGCAGCATGCCTACGAGGCTACTCCATCAACGTCTGAGCAAGCATACTCTATCATTTGCTACATAAGTACTACAATTAAATCAGCCATCTATTGTGTGCCATCTACGCAATGATTGATGCCATTCATAAGTGACACAATCTGCTTGATTTCAGTCATGTTTTCTGTCCAGTTTTATGATTCCACAGCCATTCCAAAAAGAGCAGTCTGACTCCACGCTCGCGGCTCTGGTGCTCCCGCTAGGAGACATCTGTAAGAAACCGGTCACCAGAGTCATCCTGCCCAAACCACGAGCAGCATGAATGGCGGCCTGGCTGCACACTTCCTGCCAGGTCGATTTTTGTCTCTGAAACTCGCCAGCATTTCAGAGAAAACATAGCCAGAAGATCCGACCAGGGATCCCACACCTGATTCATGATGCCAGCAGATTGGGTACCTTGAATCAGAACCTGGCTGCACGATTTCAACAAGGTATGTTATTCTTTCCGGTGTTTGAGAAAAAATTTAGTTAGAAGACCTAGCTGGGGACCATATCCAAAGACTAGACTAATCTGCCCCCGGCCGGCTTTGCCCTACACCACTGCAGGTGATTGGTCAGGATTTTAGCCTAGCAAGAGAAAAGGTCAACCACCTAGGGCAGCACCGGAAGAAACCGGCGAAGGGGGAGTAATATGCAGGCAATTAGGATTTTCCCAGTACATGTTTAATGGATGGTCAAATGTTGTTCATAGTGTGGAAAGCTCTGTAAAGTTTTGGCTAAGGTTTAAAAAAAGAAAAACAAACCCAGAACAAAACCTTATAGTCTTCCTTATTTCTTTAATATATAGATTCACATCAGTATGAAGCAACATATACAAAAACAAGGTCAAGGCTGCCAACTCACCGCTTCTACGATGGCTTGAGCTTCAACTGGCTTACAAATGAAGGGGCTTTCATATACCGTGGTGTTAGTGCTGAAAAAGAACATCAAAATTACCGTACGTTATCCACTCTAAACGTCATGCTAGAAAGGCAGACGCACCGCAAAAAATAAAGAACATTTTGAAGGGTTTATCCGTCTCTACTGAAAACAAGGCCAAATCCTTATTTCAAACAGGAACTTCCACACATTTTAACAGGGTTGTCTGGTTTCAAATTTTGTGGCCATAGGGTTGCAGATCTATCAAGTTACAATCATAGCTGCTTCCCTGCTGCTGCCCCAGTCTCTGCTGATCGGCTGCAATGGTGATATCACATCTACAGCACGGAGAAGCAGCGCTGGACCCAGAGGGTGGCTAACGCCTGTGATTGGCAACAATGTTTGAAACAGGAAAACCCCTTTAACACAGCCACCTATAAAATGGCTAGTGTGTATTAGATTTTCTCTATATAATACCCTAAGGGAAAGTTGATTTCTCTATTGTCACACAGACAATATATAGGCATGCTACATGCTATCTGTTATTTGCACATGCAATCACATATCCAATATTGACAATCAATGTTCTTCATAGGATTCATAATTTAGTGGATATACTAGAATAGGATACAATATTTACTTGATGCTATGTCAGTACTGTGACCTAGTCTGGGCAGGAGTAAAAGGGGATTGTCCAGTGAAAACAGGATAGGTGATAACATGTTGATTGGTTGGGTTACAACAGCTCAGACCCGCAACGATTGGCAGAATGGGGAACTTTTATCCCTGTTAGAATAGAATTGTAGCGCTGTTGTGCCGATTGTGTTCCCTTCATTCCCGATAGGGCTGTCAAGAACTCATGAATTATCCACCAGTTAGATATCCTAGTCAGGGAAATCCTGCCAATCTGTACAAGTTATCAGCGGTGGATATGTGAAAATTTGCTTTCACTGGACCCTTTCATCTATGAGTTATTTATATTTTACGACATTGTTCCTCAATCATTGGTTTAGGGATCTTGGCCCGCAAACTGGGCTCACTAGCTTCTGGTAGTCCTAGAAACTTCTGTGAACTTGTGGCACCAGGGGTGTCACAGTATTTCTGAAACATGGTATGTAAAACCAGGTAACTGGTTAAAAGGAATGTTCCAAGAACTTCAAATTCGCACGTCTCTACATTAGAACAGGTAAGTGTTTAATTGCCAAGGGTCACCACCTGTCAGAGAAAAGGGGTTTCCACTGTACTTTATGTCCCCCAGTCCTGTAGACTTGGATAGTGTGGCACCTGGTGACGTGAAGTGTTAGTTTCCACCACATACAGTGTTTTGCATTTAGCCCCAAAAGATCTACTTTGGCCTCATCTGACCAGAGGACCTTTTTACACATGCCTTGTTGGGGATACAGCTAGCATGTGGAAGAATATGTTCTGATTAGATTAAACCAAAGTAAACTTTTTGGGCTAAATGCAAAGTGCTATATGTGGCTAAAAATCAAACACTGCACATAAACCTGAAAACACCATCCCCATTAAACATGGTGGTGGCAGCATCATGCTGTGAAGATGCTTTTCTTCAGCAGGACAGGGAAGGTGGTCATAGTTAATGGGAAATGGGTGGAGCCAAATAGAGGCTGCAAAAGACTTGAGACTAAACGGACTGCCAGAACTACAATCAAATGGTTTAGATCAGCGCATATTCCTGGGTTTGAATGGACCACAGTCCAGACCTAACCCCCTTTGAGTATCTAAGGCACATCTTGAGATTTGCTGACCATAGACGCCTCCATCCAATCTCACTGAGCTAGAGCTAGTTTGCAAAGAATAATGGGCAAAGATTTCAGCATCTAGATGTGCAAAGCTGGTATAAACATACCCCGAAAGACTTGCTGTGGCAATTTCAGCGAAAGGTGGTCCATTAAAAAGTATTGACTCAGGGGGGCCAAATATTAAAGCATGTCACAATTTTCAGATTTATATATTTTTCAAATATTTTGAAAACCATGTATAATTTCCTTTATACTTCACAAATACTTACTACTTCGTGTTGTTCAATCACATAAAATACAAGTTAAGTTTGTGGGTGTGTTGGGTATGAATACTTTTTGAAAGAACTAATACTAGAGTGAAAGCAGTATCACTAGGACATATGTAGAATCCTTCACTTTCATTATTCAGTTTTGCTCTACATAAAATCGATCATATCTGAAAGTATCTATAACCTTAAAAAAAAAATAAACTTAGAATGACAGTTTTCGGATATCAAGAGGACTCTGTGGGTGCATTCACACAAAATCTCTTTCCGATCAAAAGATTTCCAGCACTGTATGAAAGTACCGTAACTAGCCAAGAAGGCTTGTGATAATCAAAGGCTCCTTTGAAAAAATGGTTCTAAGTAGAGCCAACATGTAAGCGCCATCACTCAACAGGCACCGCTAGGGGGGCTCATGTTCCACCATTAGTAATATCAGCAGGAAAACGCAAGTTGTAAAATGGAGAGCTGCTCCAATGTGAATATATTGGTCAGCATCTTGAATATCCTTGTGCAATCTTCTTTAAATAACCATTAAAGTTAAATATGGCGGACACAGAAAATTCTATTTTCCCACATACATATTATACAAGTATAATGTGCCATTATAGCACATTACGGGAACCAACCAGATAACTGCCTCCACAAACACCCAGCCTTGTCACAGATTGTATTGTATAGAAATGATACCTCAGACGTTTCCTCAAAGCCATTAGAACACACAAAGCTCAGGGGGCCAATTATATAGCATGCTCTCAGGCCGGTACTGCTGGCTAAGCTCTCTGCACAATCTCCTCTGATGTATATGTCATGGATTGGCCTCCTTGAGAAAGATCTGTAAAACGTGCCCTATTCACAGTTCTTTTCTCATTTAATATGATCATTCAAGGACAGTCTTTGTTTTCAAAGATAATGGAGCATTTAATAACATGTCATCAGAGATTCATTCCTAGGGTCGCTCCTCAAGTCAAAATGAAGGTAACTTTTAAAAGGCCATTTTAGTAATCAGGATTTAAAAATAGATTTTTTTTTTTAATATTATGTACGGTGAAGGAAACAATTATTTGATCCCTTGCTGATTTTGTAAGTTTGCCCACTGACAAAGACATGAACAGTCTATAGTTTTAAGGGTAGGTTAATTTTATCATTGAGATAGAATATCAAAAATGAAATCCAGAAAAATCACATTGTATACATTACATAAATTTGCATTTTTCTGTGAGAAATAAGTACCACATTTTTTCGGATTATAAGACACACTTTTCCCACAAATTTGCCGCGGTGGAGCAGGGTCCTAGGGTCGCTGCTGGAGGAGGCAAGAGTGGAGCGTTGCTGCAGGTCGCAGGCTAGGATGAGGGTGTGTTTGGATGTGCGCCGCTGTGGGTATTTGATGGTGCAAGGGCTCTGCCAACATATTGTGAAACCCCGCAGCCCCCGCACTTACATGGTTTACTATGTGGTGGACTCTGGGAAAATGGAGATCTCGGCACCAAGATCTCGGGAGATGAGATCTCAGCCCAAAACACGGGTATTACATACCTGGTAATGTGTTTTTTCATGAGACATGACTGCACTACGAGAGAGGGGATCCGCCCTTCAAGGACAGGAAACCTTCAAGATAAAAAGGGGCGGCTCCTCTCTCCACATCAGTTGTTTTACAGAGTACGAGAGGAACTCCGCCGGTTAGGGTACCGTCACACAGTGGCACTTTGATCGCTAGGACGGCACGATCCGTGACGTTCCAGCGATATCATTACGATCTCGCTGCGTCTGACACGCTACTGCGATCAGGGACCCCGCTGAGAATCGTACGTCGTAGCAGATCGTCTGAAACTTTCTTTCGTCGCTGGATCTCCCGCTGACATCGCTGAATCGGCGTGTGTGACGCCGATTCGGCGATGTCTTCACTGGTAACAGGGTAAATATCGGGTTACTAAGCGCAGGGCCGCGCTTAGTAACCCGATGTTTACCCTGGTTACCAGCGTAAACGTAAAAAAAACAAACACTACATACTTACCTTCAGCTGTCTGTCCCCGGCGCTGTGCTTCTCTGCACTCCTCCTGCATCCTGTGTCAGCGCCGGCCAGCCAGAAAGCACAGCGGTGACGTCACCGCTCTGCTTTCCGGCGCTGACAGTGCAGAGGAGAGCACAGCGCCGGAGGACAGACACGGAATGTAAGTATGTAATGTTTGTTTTTTTTACGTTTACGCTAGTAACCAGGGTAAACATCGGGTTACTAAGCGCGGCCCTGCGCTTAGTAGCCCGATGTTTACCCTGGTTACCAGGGGACTTCGGGATCGTTGGTCGCTGGAGAGCTGTCTGTGTGACAGCTCTCCAGCGACCACACAGCGACGCTGCAGCGATCGACATCGTTGTCGTATCGCTGCAGCGTCGTTTCAGTGTGACGGTACCCTTAGTGTACACAAATAATACATCCTATACGGTTCCATTCACTGACACCCGAGGGAGTGTATAATACAAATAATGCTAATAATGCACCCAACTAATGACGTGATCAAAAGGGTGGGAATATAAGGGTGCCGTCATGTCTCATGAAAAAACACATTACCAGGTATGTAATACCCGTGTTTTTCCATCATACATGACGGCACCACAAGACAGTTACAGAGATTTGTATTCTCTTTTAGGAAGGGATCACTGCTTGTAACACTCTTATCCCAAATGTGAGATCAGAGGTAGCAGATAGGCCTAGTCTATAATGTTTATAAAATGTAGACGGAGAGGACCAAGTGGCCGCCTTACAGCTTTAGTCGATGGTAGCATCTGCTCTCTCCACCCACAACGTCGCCATGGCCTTGTGGAGTGGGCTTTCAGACCCTGTGGAACAACCCTGCCTGCACTACTATACGCTCAAATAATGGCTTCTCTCACTCATCTAGCGATAGTTTGTTTAGAGGCTTTAAGGCCCTTACTTGACCACTGGAATGAAACAAAGCCCTCTGTTTCCTCCAGGATTTTGTCATCTCTAAATATTGTAGGATACATCTCCTGACATCTAGGCAATGGAGTCTCTCCTCTTTCTTGTTACTAGGATTGGGACAGAAAGAGGGTAGGGTTATATCCTGAGCCCTATGAAATCTCGATACCACTTTAGGGAGATATGCCGGATCTAATTTTAATACAACCCTATCGTCCATAATTTGCGTGTAAGGGGGGGGGTCAGCTGACAAAGCGTGTAAATCCCCAACTCTACGGGCCGATGTAAGTGCCACTAACAAAGCTGTCTTTAATGTTAGTACTTTATCAGATGTTGTATTTAACGGCTCAGAGGGGCTTTCTGTCAAAGCTGTCAATACTAAATTTAAATCCCATGGTGGAGGAGTAGGGGATGGAACAGAGTCAGCTCTACTACAAGCTCACCACCCATCTATTGCTTGCCAGGTCACAGTTGAATAAGGCTGCTAAAGCTGAAATGTGTACTTTGAGGGTACTAACAGCTAATCCCAGATTTAAGCCCTTTTGCAGGAACTCCAGTATTGCCACCATTGGGACCTCCCCTTCCCGTATTGGCCCTGAGCTGGACAGGAATTTCTTCCATATTCTCCCATAGATCTTGGTCGTTACTGGTTTTCTGCTACTGAGCAAGGTGAATATTAAACCAGCTGAGAACCCTTCTTTCTCTAACAACGACCGTTCAAATACCAGGTTGTCAAATGTAGCCCGGAATTCTGCAGGTGGGTGAAGGGACCCCGTGTTAGAAGGTCCTGGTCCTCTGGGAGTACCCACGGGTCCGTCACTGACATCACTCTCAGGCAGTAAAACGATGGTCTTTTCGGCCAGAAGAGAGCTATTACAATCACTCTAGCCTTGCCCTCCCTGATTTTCTTCAGAACTGCTGGAATTAGACATATCGGTGGGAAGGCATACAAGAGTCCTGACGTCCATTCCATGCTGAAGGCGTCTACTGCCAACGGCCTGTCTGCTGGGTTCAGGGAGCAGAACTTTTGAACTTTTTTGTTGGCTTGAGGCAAAGAGGTCTACACTGGGTCTTCCCCACATGTGCACTATCCGTTGAAAAATGGACTTTTTTAGGGACCATACACCTTGTCTTATGTGGTTCCTGCTTAAAAAGTCTGCATTTATATTGTCCACACCTCGAATATGCAGGCCGATAATGAAGAGAAATGCCTTTCGGCTAGAGTCATGAGTCTTTTGGTAATGTGCATCAGTGACCGAGAACGGGTGCCCCCTGGTGGTTCACGTATGCGACCGCTGTTCGGTTGTCTGATAGGACTCTCACATGATACCCTGTCAAGTGTGGAAGTAACCTCCTTAGCGCTTTTTCGATTGCTAGGAGTTCCCACTCGTTTGAGGATAGATTTTTCTCCTCTTGAGCCCAGGGGTCTTGGACCCATAGTGTGTCCGAGTGAGCTCCCCACCCCCATGGACTGGCGTCCATTGTGATTACTTTGGGGGCTGTGTATGTCCAGGGAACTCCTCAAAAGGATATCTTCTTTTTATGGAGTTGACTATTTGGGATTTTTTCTCTGGTTTTTGCCATTCCCTCTTAATCAGTTCTTGTAGCTGTTCATTAATAGGGAATGAAATCCGTTTTTTCTTTTGCAGACCACTGAACATTAGTTCTTGGGCTGTCTTTTTTGCCTTCTCATCTAGCAGCTCCTTGGTAGAGCGAACATCTTTTATAAGCTTATCCATAACCTCCCCTGGAAATGCATCTTCCTCCTCTGAGTTACTATCTGAGCAGCGAGCTGTATCTGAGTCCTCCTCTGACTCAGAGGAATCCCTTTGGGATGCTACTAAGGGGCTGGATCTGTCCCTAGACCTGGTATCTGTGTCGGCTGTCTAACGCTTTTACAGACCTAGAGACCTCTGACTGGATCAGAGATCTTAGGCTCTCCGTAAAGGAGGGTGTTTCCTCCGCCACGGTCTTGTTGATACACTCCTGACATTCTTTTACTCCAAGATGTTTTTAAAAGCTTTTTACACAAGGGACATTCCTTATTTTTAGTTTTTGCCTTATATTTTTTGGGGACCTCCTATACTCCACCCCCCAAATGTATGTAAGGAAAGAGGGGAGAGACGGAGATAAGAGAAAAGAACAGACATTAGCGTGCTGGACTTTCTCGAAGTTCACTCACCACTCGGACGCTTTCAAAGTACGGGTACCGGATCCGGAGGTTGACTGGTTTTCTCAGTGTCTCCCAATGAGACCAGGGACCTCTCCTTGTATGGCGATCCGTCCATACGCTGTCCGAGCGGCTTCTGCCTCTCACTTGAGAGAGACCACCTCTCCTGCACCTCTTGTTGTGGCATTAAATGCTCCGGCGAAAAGCTCTCCATCTTACACACTACCACGTAACAAGAGCAGTCACAATCAACCTGGCCTGGTTTAGCGATACAGAGCAGCACTTCTGGTTCGTTTAAATAGACTCACTTTCCTTTTTTTTTTTTTTTTCTTCAATGGATCACCTGGTTGATCCTGCCTTTACTGGCCACTCTAAACATAAGGATGAATGACCTCGGGGAGATCAAAACATACAACACCGCGGAGACACCATCACGCGTTTCTCAACGCAGTGACCCAGAACACTGCTCCCATCCCTTATGGGAAATATGCAAATGCATGTAGAAAAGCCGCGGAGACACCATCACGTGTTTCTCATAAACACGTGATGGTGTCTCCGCGGCTTTTCTACATGCATTTACTGGCCACTCAGCACTTTGTGCTACACTCAGGTGTATGCTTAATCTTATTGATTTATCGTGCCTGCTCCACTTCCAATGCACATATATGCAATCACCTGGCTGATCCTGCCTCTGCCGCTATCCAGCCTCAGCTGGTAATTTAATTGTTCCAGCATTTGAGTCTTATTCTACACACGCCGCCGGTAGTCATGCCCGATGCGCGCTCAACTATTCACCTGGTTGATCCTGCCTTTGCCCCGAGGGCCAGCATCTGCGTGTACTCTTCCTCCTACGCAAGCACCCGGCCATTACTTCCGGTGCGTGCTGGAATTCCTGGTCCCCCTGCCCCTTCGCCCGCAACTAAGGTTCAGAGTGCTGCCGAATCCCAGATGAAGCCCGTGCGTGCTTCCTGCTTCTGGCCACGCGACATGCGCTGAGAAGAAACTTCACCGTGTCCTGGTCACCGGACTGAAGTTGCAGTCACCCAGCTTTCGCTGTCCCATACACCGCTCTCCTCCCTGCGCTCATCTGCTTACAGGTATTCCATACAGGGAAGGAGGGGGAGAGGAAAACCCCCTTTTCAGCGCTCAACAGGGAGGGTTCAATACCTTCCGAGGAGCCTTACTTAGCCTGGGCACCGATGTGTCTCACAGGCTGCATGGCCACCATAGATCAACAGGGAGGGCACCATAACTGACCACCGTGGATCCCAAGGGAGCAGCAGGTTTTATGGTCACAGGGAGGTTACACCGCCGTGGCCTCCGAGGCCCTATCTTCACCCGGGCGTTCGCCTCACGGGCTGTGGCTATGCTTCGCTCAGGGGGGGGGGGGCATGGAATACATGGCCCCCCGCGGCGACTACCGGTACCTGGTGACGGATGCAGCAGACCAGTGCCTGCCCAAACCCATCCGACCCAGGCCCAGGCATCCTCTTCTATCTTCAAGATCTTCCATCTTGAGAGTTCCCCATCAAGGACAGGAAACCAACTGATGTGGAGAGAGGAGCTGCCCCTTTTATCTTGAAGGTTTCCTGTCCTTGAAGGGCGGATCCCCTCTCTCGTGGTGCCGTCATGTATGATGGAAAAACAATGTTTCCACCTCCATGCTCGATAGTGGGGACGGTGTCTTTGGGTCATAGGCAGCATTTTTCTTCCTCCAAACATGGCGAGTTGAGTTAATGCCAAAGACCCCAATTTCTGTCTCATCTGACCACAGCACCTTCTCCCAATCACTCACAGAATCATCCAGGTGTTCACTTGCAAACTTCAGATGGGCCTGCCTTCAGATGTGCCTTCTTGAGCAGGGGGACCTTGTGGGCACTGCAGGATTTTAAACCTTTACGGCATAATGTGTTACCAATGGTTTTCTTTGTGACTGTGGTTCCCGGCTGCCTTGAGATCATTAAAAAGTCCCCCCCCACCCGTGTAGTTTTAGGCTGATCTCTCTCCTTTCTCATGATCAAGAATACCCCACGACGCGAGATTTTGCATGGTGCCCCAGATCGATGTTGATTGACAGCCATTTTGTATTTCTTCCATTTTCTTACTATTGCACCAACAGTTGTCTCCTCACCCAGCTTCTTACTTATGGTTTTATAACCCATTCCAGCTTTGTGCAAGTCTATGATCTTGTCCCTGACATCCTTATAAAGCTCTTCGGTCTTGCCCATGTTGTTGAGGTTACAGTCTAACTGATAAATGGAGTCTGAGGACGGGAGTCTTTTTATAAAGGTGACTATGTAAGGCTAAGTTCACACTTGCGTTGGGCAGTGCTGTGTACTTCCTCCTGTAAGCCCTGCCCACTGCCGCATCTCTTCCATTCAGCTCCACATACGTTTGCATGCATCCTGCGTATCTATCTAACATTAGGTATGCAGGCCATGCGGATGTATGCGGATGCGTCCGCATGCTCCATTTTGACGCTGCGACGACGTAACAAAATGGCGTTGTAGGGAGGTCATACAGGCACATGGAGGCAACACACACACACACACAACTGAGCATCATTTCCTGGTCTTGAGGCATTTCCACTGAAGTTGGATAAGCCTGTAATTTGATTTTCCACTTTGATTTTGAGTATCATTCCAAATCCAGACCTCCATTGCATATTCATTTTGATTTACATTGATCATTTTTATGTTTTATGGTTCTCAACACATTCCACTATGTAATGAATAAAGATTTACAAATGAAATATTTCATTCAGTGATATCTAGGATGTGGGATTTTAGTGTTCCCTTTATTTTTTTGAGCGAGAGACTTTTTTCTGCATACCGTATATAACAATCTTAATCATCTTCACTTGGGTTATTTATTTAAATGACAGATCTTTTCATGACAGTTATTAATGGAGCATTTAATGAATAGGAGGAAAAAAAGATTTCAGTCTAGGACAGCAAAATCAAATATCTAGATACAACCAGAAGGCAGAGTGATAACTGACGACACAGCATTTCTTCCTAATTATGCCAGACGTAAAATTGAGTAGGCCCAGAATTATAAACTGTTGTGTGAAGTATTGACTCTTCTTATAGGACAAATATTTACCTCTAATATATTATCTCCTACAGTTTACTTTGTTATCTTTGCAATACAGTAATGCATGGCCACTGAACAATTAGGCTATGTTTCCACGGTCTGGAATGGCAGCGCTTTGGACTTAGCGGACACCCACACCGTCCAAAGCGCTGCCGTGTTTTGAACGTGCGGTGATTCCGCATGTGTTCATTGAACACATGCGGAATCGCCGCATCCTATACATAGAACGGTGCTAAATATCTTGCGGAGACTGTGCGTCGTCGCAAGATAAATAGACATGGTGCGGTCTATAAAGACGCGGCGCATGTGCGTCTATGCAGGTCTGCCACCTGCATCTTTGTACGCATAGTGGATATGGGATTTCATAAAATCCCCTCCACTAGGCTTTAACATCTGGATGCTGCAGCTGTACGCAGCAAATATGCCACGTGGAAACATACCCTTATGTTTACTGATATGTTGATTAGATGCATTGTCCATACCAGCCAGTTTGTTTGCATTCCAAACAGAGGTAGAAAAACTATGCAAATAGATTACATAATCAAACTATGCAGGATGGCCGCCTCGTTCACATCTCTCTGACCTCTGGATGCTGGTTAAAGGCCAGTTGTAAACTATATAAAGAGTCCGTGAAACTCTAAAGGAGATCAGCTTAGGGGACTACAGCCCTGGCTGGAAGAAAACAGGACTGCTTCATTAACCATCACTGAAATCCCAGAGACATCGTAAAGAATCCAGATTGGTACACCTGGCCACATACCTCACTGCTCTTGGTTAGCTTCCTAAGCTTGTTGTTACCTCCTCGCTGTGGGGTCCTGCCAAAAAGCGGGGACCCACTGGTGGGGGTATTCAGCACTGAAAGCAGCTCTAACCCCAGCGAGTCAGCAGAAGGGTCAGACTCTAATTTGCACCATCTTGGGTATTTGCTGGGACTGTTCTGTAGTTCTGTATGCTATTGTGTGTTGGTGGCTCAATAAATTATTGCCACACTGTTTTACCCTCACCCTATGTTGTCTGAGTAGTGTTTTGCCCACGGTGAGAGCGGGTGTTCAGTGGTATGAGCGATGGTCCATGCAGTCTTTCTAAAGACAGCGGGGCCAGCGGACTAGAGCACCCACTGACCCCCGTGTTTACACAATAACCATTAGCTTTGTTGAACTTACAAATTTGAAGCTAGGCTTTTTGTTAAGTGGGGCAATGATTTTTTGTGCCAAAATAAATGTTAACCCACAAAATAACCTTAGCTTGGTCAAATGTGTGACCTGTCCTACATAGGTTAGCAGGTATACAGAAGTGTGGGCTTTTTAACACATTTCATGCTCAAGTGTTCAGATTAATCTTTTTGACTATGGTACTTTAGTAGTCTTCAGATTGGAGTCCATAGTCTGGATCTTATGGTCATACTGTATTAGTGTGCTTCACCTGTATCATTATCTGATAAAGTATTTTTATTCTGATTTTGGCATGACAAAATCCCATCTCTAAACACCTTGCCATGTTGATCTTCCTGCTGCCACTCAAGTGCTCACACCCAACTGGCCCGATAGATGTGCTTTGTGGAAAACACAATAGCTGATCTAGGTGTGATTTAGTATAGGTTTTTGTGTTTTAAATTGTAATCTATTTAGATATTTTCCCCATTCCAGTATGTTCATTTTGATACTAGATATGTACAGATTTAGGAGTATGGATTGAACTGGCAGTGCTACTGTTAATCGGTAGCGCACATGCCGCCAGTCTGACCTGTCAATCTTCAAGAGCACACTGCCCCTTTCCCGGCAACCAGGAAGCACGGAGGCGGAGGAGCAGTACGCTCCTGAAGATACTTTTTTCTTTTTGAAAAAAGGGTTGTTTTAAAAAGAGTAACGATGGTCCAAACTGTGCAGCAAGCAGAGAAAGCTTTGCGCTAAAGTATAGAGCGCTCCTTGCCGAGGTAACCGGTCACAGACTACAAGGTAGCCAGTAACATAGGCCATTTGCTGTAAACTAAATAAAAAATATAAAAATCCCTTTGTTCATGAGATGTGAAAGAATTTTTAATAAGACAGAAAATTGCTCGTTTTAACAAACACTTTGCAATTTTAGCCATTTACCAAGTTGAGACAATCCCTTCAAGAGATGTTTGGGGGCAGATAACTACATAAAAGAGTGTTCTATGCAGAGCAGACCGATATGTAAGACACTGGGTGATCAACAAGCGGTTAAAAAAAAATGCTGAGAGGCTTTTAACGGTAGGTGGCACCCTTTGCTTTTGTGAATGGAAGATTGCATTACGTCTCACTCTGCAGCAAAATCCTCCGCTCTGCGCTTGGATGTAGATAGAAAATATTTGGTTAGTCGGAGGAGCTGCTCACTAGACATCGCTTAATACTGAAATGGCTGAGTTTTATGAAACGGCCATTATTGTATAGAAGAGCGCAATTATTTTTAAAGTGGTATTATTTCAAGATGCCGACAAGTCAGTGTGTTCATCTTTAAGAGTTTTTAACCCCTTAAGGGCACAGCTAATGAAATTCTAGACTTTTTTTTTATTCTCTCATTGAAGAACTATTACTTTATTTTTCCATCAAGGGCATGTTTTTCGTTAGAAGAGTTGCATTTTTTAGTGCCTTTTAATATAGAGTCCCTCTATCAACAGAATCGGGGTCCCAGATCCCCTATTCAGACGACACCACGGCTGAGCTGATAAGTTTGGTGGCGCACTTGCTTAACTGTAGCTCACATAACTGTACATAGAAGGAGCCAGGCATGCACAGCCATGCTTCCAGGAATTGCAGCTATTGCATCAGTAGGAATGGGGATTAAGGGACCTCCATTCTGGAGACAGATGTTGATTCCATAGGCGAAACCCGCATTTGTTGGATTCCCATGGTATATTTCATGGATGTGCTACACATGTCCATCATTACCCAACTCCTCTTAATTATTTTAACTTTTAATTAAACATTTGTGTAGTACCACTTGAGTGCAGCACCCTGCAGTAGAGGCTGCAACTTCAGCAACAATTTACTCAAGCCATCATTTAAGTTACTTGAATTCCTTTTCCGCCTATCAGCATGTGCCAATAGCAGGATATGAGAAGGAAAATATGGCTGCTCCTAAGCAGCTCTTCCTGCACAATATGTACTAGCTTTTACGTTGTCAAAGCACAGCTATGGATAAGTAGAAGAATAAGGGCTTGTTCACACTGCATTTTTGCAGGGTTTATTTTGAACGGATTTGCAGTAAAAAAAAAAAAGGGCATGATATTTCTGAAAGCTCATGCAAATTGATTTTTTTCCTAGCATATCTGAGCCAAAGCACTTTTTTCAAAGTCTGCAAGCCCATCAATTCAGCATTTTTGCAGCATTTTTCAACTACACAAAAAACACAAGAAAAACACTTTAAAAATGCATGAAAAGAGGCAAAAAAAGAGGCAATAAAGTATTTTACTCAATGCATTTCCTGCCAGAACGTTTTTTTTTTTTTTTACCAGAAAAATCTGCTGCAAATACTGTGTGCACATAAGCTTATGCTAAAAATGCAGATAGCATGTACGGATATACAGTATTAGGAAGAAGACAGTCACAGGAGTTGTTAGGATCTCTGCAGGCAATTAAGATAATGTATATTTTATAGTCGTCTGTCCTTTAACATCCTTCAGAAGGCCAGATAATGTCTGGATCACTGATCAGAATCTAAATGGGTATACTATTTTTTTTTTTTCTTCTTTTAAAAAAAGGTAGGAATGTTTTAAACTAGAAACCCATTTTTCACACATTTTAATCCCCACGGGTCTTGATTTACTTTCCTGCAGTCGATTCATATGCCGTTCACCCACATCACTGCTCTAGCCAATCAGTAATCTTCACAGAGATGCCTGCAGCTACGGCACAAGATGGCTATAGCTAGTGATTGGCTGCAGCAGTCATGTGATTATACAGCATGTGATCAGCTGCAGGGCGAATAATGTTTTTTTATTTTTTCTTCATTTATTCTAAAACTTTCTCGATCTTTAAAAAAAAAGACAAAAAAAAACAAAAAACTGGATTAGGGACTTAATGCTCTGATTAGCACAAGCGGACTGGATTAATCTCCAACAGGGTGAGAGCCCAGGTCTTGGATGCTCTCATTTGTAGCAGCTGTCTTAGGGCAAATCTCTTCAGAGGTGGTATATAATGGACTCTGTGGTTAGCACTGTGCTTTGTAGCTCTGTGGTCCTGGGTTCAAATCGCAATAAAGGCAACATCTGCAAGCAGCTTGTATGTTCTCATTGTGTCTGTGTGGGTTTCCTCCGGGTTCTAAGGTTTCCTCCCAATGCATTTGTCCTTTTTTATACAGTGGCACCATATAGTCACAATAGGACGTGACCGCAGTCTGTGAGGTCCCATCCTTGAGCAGAGGAAACTGCACAGTAGTTGGGACTGGAGTCCAGAAGCATCAAACCTCACCTTGGATTACACTGCCGTATGAAAGCTTAGAAAAGTAGAACTTACCAGTTAATTTCTCCGCCATCTGTATTTTTGGTCACTAGCTCCTTCCAGTGAGCATGGGTACATTTGATCACTTCTATAGCAAAATCCTGCATAAAAAAACGTGGAAAGAACAGAATTTATAAAATGAGGGCACACAGCGCGATTCTAGCGACATCCATAGACTACAATTAAACTCTTCTTATCATAAGAGCTATGACTTCAGCCTTCCGGATAGTCGCATACATTACACTCCGACCCTTGTCCCGGAATACATTTTTTTTTTAATTTTTTTTTTTAAATTCACATTTAAAAATAAAACATACCTTATTCTTAAATTCAGCATCAAAGGCGAATTGGTTCTCTGGCTTTCCATCGGGAACCTTGTACCTGCGAAACCAGTCGACAGTGGATTCCAGATAATTGGGTTTCTGTCTCCTGACATCCTCAATATCTGAAAGCAAAAGACTCCGCTATTAGCAAAACATAATCCAATTAGAGGTAGAGGTGTTTGCTGCTGCTACGAGTGATGCTGACTTTACTGACACTGAATAGAAAGCGCACGACTAGCAAACTCATCAGAACTGCGAAATATGGATATAATGAACACCAAGCTAGTGTATAAAAGGCTCCGGCACAAATCGGAAAGTCTAAAAAAAACCTAAAGCCCTCATCATTTAGAACCATCTTTGAACTTCTTTCCCGATTACAACAGGTTATTCCCTCTTTAGGCAAAACGGATTAATAAATCACATTAATAAACATTATAAAATGAATAAATGGAAGCATTGCACAGCAGCAACCCGTATAGTTTTTCAATGAGTTTTTTCACTTTCAATTGTTATTGACTTAACTCAATAAAACAGGATAAAGGACTGCACATAAATCACCAAATATTAACCCTGCGATGTCATCTCCATCCCAGATGAAAGGAAGCTAATCTCCAAAGCAGTAATTGCTCATAGCCAGCTGCCTTTGATAGTCGAGCCAATCACTGCTTCTTTTAGTACACAACAACATTACAGAAAGGAATTGGATATCCAGCGCCAGAAATCCTATGAACGCAACACCAAACAATATATTTCTCACAGTACGTGGGGAATCAGATAACCGAAAATAGATGTGAGACGGTTTTATGAAAAACTCTCCTCCTGAGCCTTGTAGCAGACGTGAAGGGAATGCATAATATGGCAGAAAGCAAAATGGATTGATATTCAGATTTTATCTGCAAATATATCTTATCTAAATGGATATTTTTTTTTTGTCAAAAAACATCCCATTTTATTTCAGAATGATTCTCCAAGGGTAAAAAGAACTCATTAGTGCACTTTATAATGGATTGCATATCAAGAGATGGTTATTTATTTTGCTCTTGAACAGAAGCCAAGGAAGAAAAAAATTATTTATTTCACAAAATCTTTGCAAACTGACACAAGTTGTACCCTGTAATGCCAAATAAGACGACTTGATCGAC